>NC_059128.1:257648326-267648326 GCF_020740605.2 Lemur catta
AGTCGTGTCACTGTTGGTGTGATGTCATATCAATACTAAAGCTAGATACAAAGGAAATTCTCACACACTGAAGAAATTTTCAGTAAACTGCAAAAGATAATACACTTCAGATAAGAACAACATCTAGGGAGTGTTTGCTTCTTTTTGAAATACCTTCTTATACCTAAGAATAGATTTAAATTGCTTTATCCATATCATTATCTTTTCTTTCCAATCAAAGACATTAAAGTAGAACACATTCCGCCCCTCCAAAAAAAGGAATTTTTGTTTACCAAAAGTTTAGTTAGAAAACTAAGCTTTAGAAAAAAGGAACAGGGAAGGATGTTTCTATCTCCTTGGCCAAATACCATGATTCTGCCTTTTGGTTACAATTTAAGTTTTTAAATTCTATTATTTTTTTTTCCTGACACAAATATAAATGTATACAGTCTTACTTGAGATGTGTGAATCTTTAACACTAACACTCCCTGCCAACTGCAATCCATAAGGCAATACATATTTCCACACATATCTGAGTGCTTTCTTAGCAGTATAAAAATAAAAGAAAACCAAAGTAAGTTGCTAAAAGAAAGAGCTTATTTTCCACATGTTAGCAAAATGTCTACAAAGTGTTTCACAATTTGGGCTTGGTAAGTGCTTGTATTTATCATCAAATCTCTTGATAGTAATAAACGAAAGAAACTCAAAAGTCACAAAAATGGCCAAAGTTTCCAACTTTTGATTCCTTATGCACTTGGTATTTTAGATTCCAGCCACATAAAGGAAAGACTGATACAAATGGAGGATCTATTCTTGATACTTAGGTTGCTTCCTGGTATTGATTAATCATATTGCAGTGGCAGAAAAGCCCGGAATTAGAGGTCAGAAGATGGATGTTTTTATACTAGAATAGCCACTATTTATTTCCTGTGTAGTCTGCCACCTGACTTAACGTTCTACACCTCAATTTTCTCCTTTGTCAATTGGGGTTCATAATGATTTACCTGTATTCTATGAAAGTTAAATTGGCAGTGCTTATTGGTTTTTAGTTATTTTTGTCAGGTAGACAAACTATAGATAGGTACTTAAAGGGTAAACTTTTATTGAAAATAGTGTTACTAAATACCACAAAAAATTTGAATAAAACAAGGAAACTAAATTAGAATTCTTATTACAATTATTTTACTTTCTGATTTGTGCATTTTATGGTTCGAGTCAAAATTGCAAATAGAAAGATCATTAATGATCATTCACAAAAAGTGTAATTGTCACAACAATGTTTCTACGTTCATCAGACTAGAGGTTGCTGTGCAGTTAAAACTTGATTTATAAGTATGTAGAACTATTTGAATAATTCTTTCATGCAGCCTTTGAGATTTTGCTATTACTATCTTGGCAACCAGTAATAAGTTCCGTGAATGTATCTGTCTACAAAATGTCACTTGATGCACAAATGATCAAATATGTAAAAGCATAGAGATTTCTGTATAAAAATGGAAGAACTATATTTACTCACTCATCAAAACTGTTTATAAAGAGATGCTTACATGGAGTTTGTGACACATTTGTATTTGAATTGTTATACCTGCCAATCATCCCTGACCCCTCAGCTAATCATCAGTCTAAAAAATAAAAAAATCAAAGAGAAGTTGTGAATAGAGTTGTAGCTGAAATTTAAAACTACTGAGGTTTGGTGAGCATTTTTTGTTGTGTGTATTTGTTTGCGATTTCACAAGAGGCCTGGGCTGCTTTATAAAGTTAGATTGTACAGTTACCCTAAATATGTTCATTCACCTCTCATTTTCTCTGTTCTATCTACATAAAGATTAGCAGCTCATCTTAATTAGAAATGTCAATATTTCCTAAAGTCAGTAAAGAAATATATTAATAAAATTTAATCAAATAACTATACAGTCCACTCTCTGTATCCTCGGATTCAATTATCCACGGGTCCAAAATGCAATATTCATTGAATGCAGAACCTGTGTATATAGAGCCCTGACTTTTCCTATCCACAGGTTCCACGGGGCAAACTCAGGACTTGAGCGTCCACAGTGTGATAACCCTGGGGAGGCCTGGAACCAAGGGATAACTATATATTTTTAGGCACACAAGGAAAATCATGAAACTGGTCAGGATATCAGTGACTTCATCTATCTACACATGGAAACGAAAACAGTGTAAAAGTCTAGGTTACCAAGATACCTTTGCTTTATACATAGTGGATACTGAATATACACTGGCAGAAAGTACCTGTTGATGACCAAGCTTACCTGTTTGCATAAAAAAGTCCCAGCTATACAAACTATATTTAGAAAAAAATTAAAAATATGACCATATTGCATGATAGGAAATTACCTTTTCCAACTAAATAAAATAAATCTCTGAATCATCCCCAACAAATTTTACATCACCTTGATACCAAAGCCATGAAAGAACTCATTAAAAAAACAAAAAACTACAGACCAGTATCTATTACGAATATGGATGCAAAAATTCTCAGCAAAATCCTAGCAAACCAAATTTAACTTCTCACCAAAAAAATAATGCATCACGACCAAGTGGGCTTCATCCCAGAGATGCAGGGATGGTTCAACATATGCAAATCTATAAATGTAATTCACCACATAAATAGAAGTAAAAACAGAGACCATAAGATCCTCTCAATAGATGGAGAAAAAACATTTGACAAAATTCAGCACCCTTTCATGATAAGAATGTTTAAAAAAATAGGAATAGACAGGACTTAAATCAAAATGATAAAAGCTATATAGACAAACCCACAGCCAACATAATACTTAATGGGGAAAAATTGAAAGTATTCCCCCTTAGAACTGGAACCAGACAAGGTTGCCAACTATCACTGCTTCTATTCGACATAGTACTGGAAGTCCTAGCCAGAGCAATCAGACAAAAGAAGGAGATCAAGGGTGTCCAAATGGGGCCAGAAGAGGTCAAAGTATCATTCTTTGCTGACAATATGATCTTATGTCTAGAAAACCCCAAAGATTCTGCCAAGATACTCCAGGAATTGATAAATAAATTCAGCAAAGTCTCAGGTTACAAAATCAATGTACACAAATCAGTAGCATTCTTATATGCCAACAACAGTCAAACTGAGAACCAAATCAAAGACTCAATACTTACTGGCACAAGAACAGAGACACAGACCAGTGGAACAGAACTGAGAATCCAGATATAAAACCATCCTCATATAGCCATCTAATTTTTGACAAAGCCGACAAAAACATACACTGGGGAAAAGAATCCCTATGCAATAAATGGTGCTGGGAAAATTGGATAGCTGCATGTAGAAGACTGAAACAGGATCCACACCTCTCACCACTCAAAAAAAACAACTTACAATGGATAACAGACTTAAACCTAAGGTGTGAAACCTTAAGAATTTCAGAAGAAAATGTTGGAAAAACTCTTATAGACATTGGCCCAGGAAAAGAATTTATGAAGAAGGCCCCCAAAGCAATCACAGCAACAAGAAAAACAAATAAATGGGACCTAATCAAATTAAAAAGCTTCTGCACAGCCAAGGAAACAATCATTAGAGTGAATGACAACCTTCAGAATTGAAGAAAATATTTACATTCTATACATCTGATAAATGTCTGGTAACTAGAATCTATAAAGAACTCAAGCAAATAAGCAAGAAAAAATGAAGCAACCCAATTAAAATATAAGTAAAAAACAAGAACAGAAACTTCAAAAGAAGATAGACTAATAGCCAACAAACATATGAAAAAATGCTCAACATCTCTTATCATCAGGGAAATGCAAATCAAAACCACAGTGAAATATCAATTAACTCCAGTGAGAATGGCTTTTATCAAAAAGTCCCAAAACAAATGTTAGCATGCATGCGGAGAGATAGGAACACCCATACACTGCTGGTGTGACTGCAAATTAGTACAACCTCTATGGAAAATAGTATGGAGTACCTCAAAAAACTAAACATAGAACTACCATTTGACCTAGAAATTCCACTACTGGGTATTTCCCCAAAGGAGAAAAAGACATTCTAAAGAAAAGGCATCTGCACTCTAATGTTTATGGCAGAACAATTCACAATTGCAAAGATGTGGAAACAACCCAAGTGCCCATCAATACATGAGTGGATTAATAAAATATGGTATACGTATACCATGGAGTACTACTCAGCCATAAAATGAAATGGTGAACTAACACCTCTTATATTAACCTGGATGGAACTGGAGATCATTATTCTAAGTGAAGTATCAGAAGAATGGAAAAACAAACACCATATATATTCACCATTAAGTTGGAACTAATTGATCAACACTTACGTGCACACATGGAAATAACATGCATTGGAAAACAAACAGATGGAGAGGAGTGGAGGAGATGAGTAAATTCACACCTAATGGGTACAGTGCACAGTATCTTGGGGATGGGTATACTTATAACTTTGACTTAAATGGTTTGTACCCCAGTAATATTATGAGATTAAAAAAATAAACTGTGTTACATCCATACAATATAATATAACATTATTCTGAAAGATAAAAGAGCTATCAAACCATGAAGAAACATGGAAGAAACTTAAATACCTATTACAAACTGACAAAAGCCAATTTGAAAAGGCTACATACTATTTGATTCCATACTGTATGACACTGTAGAAAAGATAAAACTATGGAGACAGTAAAAAGAACAGTGGTTGTCAAGGGTTAGGGGTATATGAAGAAATGGATCAATGAACAGATGAAGCACAGACAATTTTTAGGGCAGTGTAACTATTCTGCATGTTACCAGAATTTTAGATACATGTCATTATACATTTGTCTAAACCCATAGAATATACAACACCAGAAGGGTGAACTCTAAAGTAAACTATGGACTTTGAGTGTTAATGACATGTCACTATAGGTTTACCAATTGTAATAAATGTAATAATCAGGTGGGAGATATTGATAATGGGGGAGGCTGTGCATGTGTAGGGGTAGCAGGTAAAAGGGAAATCTCTGTACCTTCTGCTCAATATTGCTATGAACCTAAAACTGCTCTAAAAAATGAAGTCTACTTAAAAAAAGGCATGGAATGCTAATACCAGATTATTCTAGCAGAAAGGAGTTTAATTATTCAAATGAATGCTTTTGAATCATATTTTCTTTTTGGCAGAAAGCATAATAGAAACATTTTTAAATAAATATTCTAAAATCTCTGAGACTTTCCCTTTAATATATAGTTGAATTTATTCTTTTCCTGATATGTACTATCACAATTTGGGGTATTTCATTAAAAAAGAATGTTTAAAAGTGTCATTGGTTCCCATTCATATTTTATGTTTAGGTAAATTCCACTGACATCATTAAAATCTTTTCCCCTCATATTGTAGAATTCATAAAATTGTAGAGTTGGATGAGAACTTTTAGGTCATGTAACATTTCTTTGGTTTTTATAGATTTAAAAAAAATAGTGTTTAGACTATTCTGCCTTGCATGGTTAATCATCATTTTATGTATGATATTTTTCTGCCAAACAAAGTGAATATTTCAATAAAGCTTATTAAATGTTGTTTATCATGACAGATTATAACATTTACCAAAATATGATAAAAAGTTATTGTTTTTCCATATGTCATATTTTGAAAGGAGGCATATTAACAGCCCCTTACATTTTGTCTGATTGAGCTATTCTGTCTTTTATAATTCAAATACTTTTATCACAAAAATGTGTCTGTTTTGTTTGTGACAATGAAAAAAATACATATTCACAATGCTTCAACATGATGCAATCACCAAAAACCCCTAGAATTAAAGCAACGCCACTGTTTCCCCTGATCCTGGCATCATCCACCTGAGCATCAAGAAACCAATCCCAAAAGTCCCCAACCAATAACCATGAAAGCCCTAACATTGAGCAGATAAGCTCTAAACAGACACTATTTGAATTTTTGTCATTGAATTTTTAATTCTGTTTCTTTTTCAATAAACATGTCCCATCTGATGACTTGCCAAGAAAGAGTGAATGCTACATGAACAAAGCACTTACATAGGTCAACATGAAAATTACAAAAGGGAAAAGAATAAAGAAATTACAACATTTAATTAAACCATATTAATAAAAGCCTTATTCCTTTTAAGTAGTTCCCTCTCTCCTTGGGGGATAAATGTCCCCTTCACATGCCAGATAACCTTTAAATATATGCATCTTTTATTTCAAAGATTGTTGTAAAGTGCAGATTGTCTCTGTGATTCACCTAATTGTATTCTTTTCTGTCCATATTTACATTAAATAAGGGATGTGTAATTCTTCAAGCCAAATGAGTTCCACTTCCTGAAAAGTAATAAAAGACACCTAGGCATGATTAGTGCTCAAATATTTGACTGTTCTTCCCTAGAACCCTAATCTCACTTCATTTTAACATGAGCAACAACCCTAGGGGTTCTTGAGATGGTAATGATGTCACAATCCCAAGGGCAGGTGTGGGAGAAGGGAGGGGAGAAGAGTCAGATTTGATTTCAATAGACAATATGAGCTGTTGCTCGTCTATGAATCTTGACATTGCCCTGGAATGAAGGCAGGATCTTGGTCCTAAGCCAGTCCAGACTAAGCAATATTAAATATTTAATTTCCAAAGGCAAAACCCCAAGGTCCCAAAGCTCTAGGAAAACTAATGGTCTTCTCCCTAGTTAGGCTGTAAGGAGCAAATGCCAAACACAGAACTAATTTGACTATGAAATACAAGGAATTTCTTCAGGAGTATCTATAAATCCCAAAGTTGTTTTTCTAAAACAGAAACACAAATACAGTATTTATATTTTTAATTGTGCAAATGTTAACATACACACGTATTTACATGCCATGAGGATTCACTGGTGGGCATTCTATCTTTTATAGAGATGTTAAGAGCCAGATGAATTTTAGTTTCACTTAAATGTTGTTTTCTTGAGAGAAAAGCAGATTTAAGTTAAATGATAAGAAATAAATGCTCACATTTTCTTTTCTAAAATTGATATAAATACCAGGCTATTTATAATATTAATTTAAAACATACAAAAATCAACATAAATGTCTACGGCAGTTTTAATTCTTAAATATTATTTATTAATAAAATAGTGAGATGCACATGTAGTTAACATGAGATAGTGATATAAAAGTATTATACTGCTATAGTATTATATTAAAATTTAAAGTACAGTTAAGTCCCCATTAACTTCTAATATGGGCATTCCATACACTGAATAATATAGTGATTTTGCATATAGTGACGGGCAGGGTTTCCCTCCTGTAACACAGAAAGCCCAGGAAGCAGATGTTGTTTTTGTCCCCTGTTACCAAGGCCTAATAGTGTACTCTTATAATCCACACTGGCTTTGTCAATGCATAACTGCTTCAGATGTGCTACCTATAAACCATAGAACTGTTGAAGACAAAAAAAAAAAAAAAAAAGCAAAGGCTTATTTCTTTCACATTATTTAAATTTCATTTCAAAACTAATACAAATAGGCTTTACCTCATTGATATTACTGAACTGTTCCTGGAATTGGAATTATCAGACATATTAATTGATGAGGCAGCAATCAATCAGATTAGCTATGAAGAGATCAAAATTGACCATGAAAAATAGGTTAAAAACTATTATATGACCTTGTTGTAGACTTTCCCCCCTTTAGTTTTTCCATATAAGTAGAGCAAATGTATTCTGCCTGTTTATGTTGCAAGCACTAGCCTCACGCACAATAACTTGAATTTCAAAGGTGTTCAATATGTGTCAGATGCAACTGGTGCTGGTAATTTGAAAGCTATTATTTAAATTAAAGGAAATAACATTTAATTTGAGAATGACATAAACCCAGAGGCACTTTGAAAATGATGAAGCAATTCATATCCAGACCCTTTTGAGCATTGCACTAGATGCTAAAAAACATTTTCATAGGTAGGACAAGAAAGAATAAGAAATGTTTTGAGTTTATAATCTACTGGAAGTCATAGATATGCATATAACTTACCAAAGTCAAGTTATCACCGTCACATTATTGATAAAAGCAACCAACAAAAATTTCTAAAATCAAGAAGGGCTGAATAAAAACGATCACTGGAGGAAGGTTTAAGAGAAAAGTTGGAAGTAGGATGGAGCAATGAGACAGGTAAGTACATGAAATATCTGAGGAACAGTAGGGACTCTACGTGACTAGACTCAGAGTTGAGAACGAGAAGTACAGAAATCAGGCTGAAAAGGCAGGTTACAGGGAAACTTACGAAAGCTTTGAATGCCATATGATGAAACTCTCATTGCTCTGTGAGTCCTGAACTTGGTCAATGGTAGAAAGAAGAGAAAGAAATAGGGAGAATTCAGAGACAGGTAAAAAATAAATAAATCTCGTTTAGCGATGGACTCAATGGAAGTGCCTGTGAACTTCCTAGTTGGGTTGCTGAAGGGATGGCAATGTCATCAATTACAGTGCTAATCTTATGAGGAGTAGCCAGGAAGAGGGGTTGGGTACATTAAATACTCATACAGTAAGTCTTTACATGCTGACTAAATAGCTGCAACATATGTACCCAACTGAAAATTTAGAATATATATAAAGAGAGCAAAGAGACAGACACTTGAGGCAAAGAGAGTGATTAAGATGGCTCAGTTAACAAATATTCATTATTTAAAATGATGCAAAGATAAATATCAGATAGCAGTGATCCCCAACGTTTTTGGAACAGGAACTAGTTTCAGGGAAGACAATTTTTTCCACAGATTGGGGGTCAGGGAGATGGTTTCAGGATGATTCAAGTGCATTACATTTATTATGCAGTCAAACCTCTCTGTTAATGTTAATCTGTATTTGCAGCTGCTCCCCAGGGCTAGCATTACCACCTCAGCTCCACCTCAGATCATCAGGCATTAGATTTTCATAAGGTACACACAACCTAGATCCCTTGCATGGGCAGTTTATTTTAGGGTTCCCGCCACTGAGCTGACAGCAGATGGAGCTCAGGTGGCAATGGGAGGGATGGGGAGTGGTTGTAAATACAGATGAAGCTTTGCTCACTAGCCGGCTTCTCACCTCCTGCTGTGTGGCTGGGTTCCTAACAGTCCACAGACAGCACAGTCATATAGGTTCTACCCTGAGGGAACTAAAGGGGAAGAAAATATATGTAAATAATAATGTAAAATACAAGAAAGAAAAGTATGGGTGGTAATAAAATATATTGTGGGATTGAGAATGATGAAATTCTTTCAGGTAGGAAGGTTCAACATTTGGGGAAAGAAGGGAAAGAATCATTAAGAGAGAATAGCTTGAGCAAAAGCTCAGAAGGAGAAATGATTGCATGAGGTTCAGTTGTAGCTGGGGTTTGTGTGGCAAGAACATGGGGATCTTAGTCGCCAGGCTAAGAAGTCAATGCTTGAGTCTCTAGCCAACTTGAAGTTGGCAAATCCTTTGGATCAAGATGCCTAGTATCAGTTCGTAAAGGAAGACTGGAGCAGGGCATAGCCATTTGTTCAGTGGTCCAAGCCAGAGGTAGTGAGAGCAAGAACCAGAAAAGTCACAGTAATAGGGAGAGGAGACATGTTAGATAAATAGCAATGGCTTTGGCACAGGGGTGGGGAATCTGCAGCCTCAAGGCCATATGGAGCCCTCCAGATCACTAAGAGCAGACCCTTGGCCACATCCAAACTTTGCAGAACAAATCCTTTAATAAAAGGACTGTAATAATAAAATTTGGATTCAGTCAAAACTCAAAACACTGTTTGGAGGTAGCAAAGGAAAGGAATCTTGACTGAATGTTGAATGAAAGGGAATATCAAATATAGAGATTATAGAGATCGAATCATGAATAACAGGGAGAATGGTGATACTACTCATATGAAATTGGCTCCCCCGAATGGAAAACGTTTAGAAGGTAAGGCAGAGACTATTTAGTCCTATGGTAGGAATGTGTCTCCCCAGATTACGTGTTGGAAACTTAATCCCCAATGTGACAGCACTGAGAGTTGAGGTCTAATGGGAGGTGTTTGGGTCATGAAGGCTCCACTGTCATGAATAGATTAATACCATTATAAAAAGGGCTTGTGGGAGTGGACTCACTCTCTTGAGCTCTGGCATGTGAGGACGCAGCACGCCAGGCACCATTCGAAAGAAGAGAATGGCCTCACCAGACAGCAAACCTGCCAGCACCTTGACCTGGATTTCTCAGCCTCCGGAACTGGGAGCCAGTCAGTTTTTGTTTATAAAACACCAAGTCTGTGGTATTCTGTTACAGCAGCACAAAATAGATTGGAAATGCTGGGCCAAATATCAGGGAAATAAACAATGCTTAAGCATGTGCCAGGACAAAAGAGGTAAACTATGAGGCTGTAGGAGATTGACAAGTGTGTAAGGTAGAGAAAGCAGGGGACCAAGAGCACCTACATTACTGGAATTTACTCCAACAATTACCATCCCCACTTGCATAAGCAGAGTCCTCTCCAGTCCTGGATAATTCTTGTATACCTATGTATCACAATATCCCAGTTTTTGAAAAAGTCTCATAACTGTGACTTCAGAGCCAACTTTTGGAAAAAAAAATTATACTCGTCATCTTACCTTTTCATTTCCCATTGCCCTAAAGCACTTTCCAACACATCACAGAAACCATCTTTATCCCATTCACCAATCTTGTCTCTGGCCCTTGCCACTAGTTCTTTTCCTTTCCAGGAGTCCTCCTACTCTGGTCTTGGTAAAATGGCCTCTAAAAGAGGCAAAAAGGGTCTCCATTTGAATGTCACCCAATAAGAGAGGACATTCCTGACCATGCCAGCCAAACAGCTCTCACTGCTCTATACACAATTACTTTATTATATTTTTCCATAGGATTTGATCACCACTTTAAACTCTATTATTTATATGCTTTTTAATTTATTTTCTTTCTCTTTCCACCAGCATATAGCTTTATAATAGCTGGGACATTTTCTTTTCTTAGTCACTTTTGTATCTATCCCCAATTGCTCTAAAAACACCTGACATACAGCAGGCATGCAATAAATAGTGATTGAAAGAAACATCAATGAATTTGGGTAAGAAGGAACAATATAGAAAGGTTGATGATAAGAAGAGGATCTAGAAAGTACAATATTACTGAGTTCAAGGAAAGAGAAATAGTCAAGGAAGATAGGATAATCAATAATTTGAAAGCTACAGAAAACAATGTCTGGGTAAAGTATTTACAAGACTTTGAAGAAAATGGTTTCAGTAGAGCCTCGAGGAGAGACTACAAGTTAGAGGACTGGGATAATCTACTTTTTGCGATGAAAATGAGTGGAGACAAAGAATCAGTGGAGAGAAAACAAATAAAGATATGAGAGAGAGAGAGAGTCATAAGAGACAATATATACTCCAGGGCAGGGTGACAGAATGAGAAATAAAAACATCAATTCAGGATTTTAGACTGGAAAAAGAGCAGAGACAAGTATGTCCTGAGATTTTAAAGAAAGAGAAAAAAATTTAACCTAACATATTAGGAATTTATAAGTAAAAACAGATAAAAGGTTATAGCATGGCCACTTCTATTTTCTTAGTGAAGTAGGAAGTGAGGTATAAAAACTCAAATAATAGAGTAGGGCATAGCATTAAAGCACTCAATACAGAAAGTGTGATGATATAAGAGACCCTGATGAGGGTCCTAAGCATTGTTCCACTTATTTTTAAAACAGGAGGCTTTTACTTTACCCGAAGGTCTTTAACATCAAAACATTAACTATGTGATCTTACTGAACAGGATGATTCTTAACTAGTGAGAAAATAACTCACAATTTTAAATAAAGCAATATTTTTTTTTACCAACTTTCCAAGCACATATTCAATTACACAAATTATTTTATTAATTTGCATATTAAGTAAATATTTTAGAAAGATGCTTAAAATAAAACATTAAATAAAAATCCAGACACAAAAGATGCTCACCTAAGTTAATGATTTTCATCAAAAAGGTAACAAAAGAAAAATTTTGCATTAAAAACGTCTAATTTTTAGGAAAACCAGAATCTTCTTGTTTGCAACATTCCTTACAGTCAACTGTTCTATCTTTTTCTTGATTTAAAAACCGGCCTGTGTTTCTATACATTTTATGAGGCAGCCAACCTTCCAATCTTTCATTAAGAAAATTTGAAAAAGAATCTAGTTTTCAGATAAGTACTTTAGGATTTGCTTGAAGGATTCTAATAGAAAAGTAAACTAATGTAAAATTAATGTACTCTAAAAATGTTTCCATTTGGTGCAGACACATATATTAAATTCTAATAATAATAATTTTGAAATTTTCTTTTTCCCATTGCCTTTGCCAGTCTCTATTGCATTCACTTTTGCCCTCAAAGAAATCTAATGACCTAATATTACATTTACTGAGTAATTTCTGTTTACATTATTGTTGTTTTGTTGCTGTTGTATTTTCAAAAACTATCCAGCATGGGAAATTTAAGTAAGACTCCTAGAGATATCTGGCTCAGCTGAAAGACATACTTCCCAACACCGTGAGAAAATCACTTAATAAATCTCAAGCTTTTTATTCACTAGATAAAATAATAATTTCACTTTTATATAAACTATCTTACACTTTTTTTCATTAAGCCTAAGACAACCAGGTTAAACAATTGATCATTCTTCACAGAGAGAATTCTCAGTACAAGTACTTAGGAAAAACAATAATTTCCTGATTCCAGTGGGTTGAAATAAGCATCAGTTAAAGGAAGAAAGATCTGTAGCACTAGGAAAGCATGGCAGTGCCCTGACTCCTCCGCCTATTGTGTTACTCATGAGCTCATCCAGGTTGGTCCATTCATTTAACTTTCTTAAGCCTCCATTTGTTTATCTGTTCAATAATATTATTAGTACTATTTGTAATCATACTAATATTACCAATATCATTAAAAATACTCTGTGAACATAGTAATAGTATTAATAATACTATTATATTAATAGTACTAATAATACTCTGGGGATATTTCTAAAGAGCAAATTAGTGTACATAAAACAATCTCAAAGCTATACATAGGTATATAATATAGATTAATATTAAACCCCATCTCCTTCCCAGTAACCAGTAGGTACATCTATGTCATTACCTGTCATTTGGGAAAAATATGTTAAAGAAACCATGATGAAGGCTTAGAAATTAAATCATTTCTTAAAAGTGAAAACAGCTTCTAAGAGATTCATTTCATTGGTTTGGCAGATACCTTAGCAAAAATACATGCCAAAGGAACCTAGCAGACCAACTTGATGTTGACCTACATAGGTAAATTGCATGAGAATTAAAAATGAGTAGTCCAAATATTTCTAAATTTAAGTGAATTAAGCTAATCCGTTTAGATTGATGAGCTTCACCTGGACTTGAATATTTCAACAGAGTAACTTCAAGACATCAGCAATATTAAGTCTTCTTAATGACTCAGTTCAGTGTTTCTTGTTCTTATTAAGATTTTCTTTTTAATCTTGTAAGTAAATTTTATTTAAAAAATAGGTGTATGTGTATGCATGTGTGTGTGTGAAATACAGTATCTTCTCTTTAAGCTATTTAATACAAACCCTCAGTAAAATTCCTGCTACTTTGGATTCAATAATACAGAGAAAATATCACTGAATGTTTCCATAAAAATTATCTTAGTGTATTCTTTATTGGTTATTGTTCTCTGTGAAATAATAACTCAAATATTAGAAAAATACAGTGTTGGATTTAACATTAGTATGACTTCTATCCTACATATATCCACACCCATAAACATTTGCAGCATTTGTGTATAGTTTTCAACAGGTGGATTGAACTATTTGTTACGTCTGTGTTTACAAGGGTGAGGTAATAGTGTTCATAAAATAAATCCCTGCATGCATGCAAAAACCAGTTTCACTATTTTCACTGGCTTGACATTCAATGACAGTAAGGCAGTTGAAAGAACAATCAGGTTATTTGATTGACTTGAATGGATAGCATAACCTGTTTCCTCCCCTTGTCCACCCCAACCCCCAACCTCCACTTGATCCAACCTGTCAGCCAAATTCATCACACAAACAAGTTTGTACTTGTAGACGTTGTCTCTAGCAGAATAACCGAGTGCCATTCTAAAAGACAAGAGATGAACTTCACAAAAATTCAACTTTGTTTTATATCATCCTTAGCTTGTTCTTTTCCTAGAAATGGGCTGTATGGGGATGTTTGTTCAATAACACTTGAAAGAAATTAAATTTTAAGTATTTTCCCAGAATCCTATTTTGAAAAATCTAGTTCAAACTTATTTATGGGAAAATAATCTATTTTAAAGTGTTTTTATTATTAATAACTATCTTAAATGGAATCAGAGGCATAAAACAAATTGATAAAGTTATATAATGCTATATCTGAATCCTATATGAATATTTTTAAAGATACATTTTTAAACTGAGGATTATGACCACCTGAATTATCATTTTTAGCAAATGTTTCTTAATTTTATTTTTTTACTTATATTTTGGAGTAGTTAAAATACTTTATTAAGAAAGATTACATTTGTGTACTACGAAAGAAAAATTCAGAGCCTATGTTTTCCACTGCTATACTAAAATTATAAGCCTAAAAGTCTTTTCATACAAAAAATTTGCTTTTAAGGGGCAACTTTTTCATTGTATTAAAGGTCAAGATATTGTTAAATAAAGTTACAGTTACATTAACAGCACAATTCAAGCTGTTTAAGAAAGATCAACTTGGTCAGCACCATTATTTTGTAACTGAGTAGATGGTCATCTGCTTATGATTTTCTGATTATACAATAATGCAAAAGTGATACACATATAGTTGAAACAAATGCCCGTACAACCATTCTGTTTTTCACTTTCAGTACCGCATTCAATAAATTACATGACATATTTAACATTTTATTATAAAATAGGCTTTGCGTTAGATGGTACCCAACTGTAGGCTAATGTGAGCATTCTGAACACATTTAAGGTAGACTAGGCTAAGCTATGATGTTTGGTAGTTTAGACATATTAAATCCATTTTTGACTTACAATATTTTCAACTTACAATAGGTTTATTGGGACACAACTTCATCATAAGGCAAGGAGCATCTGTAATCTTGCCCTTGTCAATCAAGACAAAATAAAAAGTCAAAAGAGCATGTATGGGGGCAGATTTACTGCAGTTGATCTTTGCATTTTTCCTTCTATGTGCATTTCAGTGCCGGCACCAAAATCTACAAGCAACTCTAAGCTGTGTTGGTGTGGTAAAGAGCAGGCAAACAGAAAGGAGGAAGAAAAATATATGGGAAGGTGGTAAGGAAGTGAGGAGTGAGAACAATTGTCATCAAATGAAATCCAACACTGTATTCTGAGGCTCATTAAAGAAAATATGTGAAACTGAAAATTTTAAAAATGTACTCTCCTTCATGGCAGTCCAAATAGGGCTATCTTGTTTTACTAGGGTAGTAATTTCTTGCTGTTTGTTTGTTTTTTAAGAAAAAATAAATTATTCCATTCAAAATATAACCTTAACTGAATTTGCCTGTTGTTTAACTTAAACATATTTCAAAGTTTTGTGCATATAACATTTTTAAAATAAAGAAAGATCTACTTTGTATTATTTCTTACATGTAATGGGGGAGTAGAACTGTACCTCCAAATTTTCTTTTTGGCCAGTAATTTTCCAGATAAGGATGATAATGATGTTTGATAATATTTGCTTAACTGAGTCTGATGATACCATTCTAATTAAAATGTTTCTCTCTAAAATCTAAACTTTACAAGAAATACTGTCTCAAATCAAACATCTTGAATATTTTCCTGTGATGAAATTTGCATTGCATGAAGTCATATATAGAAATATTTCTGGCTGAAAATAAAGAATTTTACTTAAATGTTTATAGATTTTAAATACTATCATAAGCTTACAAGTGTTAATTCAATTTCAATGAAAAATTCATTTTGTTATGCTACTAAATGCATTTTAATGCACTATTACATGTAATTGTTTGACGGTGAATATGTGTATAATTGATTTAGAAGCACACATAATAGTATTTCCCTCTCTATATCTCCTCAGTAAATCATTTTATTTTAAATCTGATTAATCAAAAATGGCCCACACAGAGATTTATTTAATTTATTGTAGAATTTACAAAACTAGGTTGCCTGGAAATGCATGTCTGCAAGTATATCAAAGAAACTGCACTTTGAAGAACAAAAGAAAAAAAATATTGCAAGACTTCACACAACCCACAATATTGTTGAAGATGAGTTTTCTCTGCACAATGCAATCCAAAAGCTGTCAGACAAAATTAAAAAGAGGTCTTTTCATTATTATATATTATGCAAAGTTGGCTGAACTAGAATCTATTAATGAAAACAAAATAGGAGAAAATATCCTTGAAAAATCCATTTTTTGTTTTCAATACAATGAAATAATATGACATAGTAATCTCAATTACTTTTAATCTTCCTTTTAAAAAAATAAAATGCCTATAATAAACTCCATTAATTTTGTAAGGAAAGGTCCCTATGTATTTTGTGAGATGCTTAGAAGTACCTAGTAGTGAAATGAAATGCTTTAATGTACTTCACAGTAAAGAAAAAGAGGGATAGATAAAAATAATTGTGGGAAAATATTACTTTTGGTTTAATCTAGGTTATGGTTATACATCAAAATATTATATTTCTTCTAATTTTGTATACATTTGAAAATTTTCATAATAAAAACTAAAACTAGGACCTTACAATGATAAATTAGGCTATTTATATTAAATCTTTAGTTAAAATTTAAACTTTTCCCTAAATTTAATAGAAACTTGACCAACCGAATATTATTCATCAATCTTGTAGTCCTCTGTCAGCAGTCTTCTCTAGGGAGAAATAAATGTCTACTAACATAAAATGTATCTTATCTATAATCCATACACCTAAGTATTTCAAACCATCAAGATTTTCCTACCCATTCTTTGACTATGGCCCTTTCTGTTGTTTTAGGAGAAAGAAATCTATAGTTAGTAAACTCATATGAAAAGTTTAGTTAAAAGTAATAAACAAAAAATATTCCCCAAATCAATCAAACAATAAAACAAATGGTTTAAGATTTTACAAGTCCTAGGATTAATATAGATTTAATTCAATAACACAGTAGATACAAAGATTATTCATATCTATAATAACACTGAAGTATTACAAGACCTTAAGCCCAAAAAATAATCAAATGCTGTTTTCTGTACTTTATAATGTGTACTTCCTAAGACAATAAGGATTTCCTTGCAAATGGATAAACAAAGAATATCACTTGGCATAATCTTAAATCAGCCAGATATCTCTTCCCCAAGCACTCTATAAATACTATTTATTTTACTTAATTAGACAATCATTTAGCTCTGATATTCAAACATTTTTTATGAAAGACTATGTTCCTTTCCTTTGGATTCGGAACAGTATGGTAAATTAAGACATTCATGTCAGGGTTCAAAACTCCCTTTACTTTCCTCTGGTGAAGGAGCTATGTTTTTGCAGACATCATATTCATTGAAAACACATTAACAGACAGTGTTAGAAAATATGGTAACCATTAGTAGTCAAACAGAGTGCTGCTACTTTTAAGATCATTGGTTAGACGTACTCTAATTGGAACAGAATATCTTAAAACATAGAAGTGGCACAGTCTCATTTATTCTATATATAGAGATATATAACTTGTAAATAGATTCTAGTAGTAAAAGTATCCATTTTCCTCCCTTAAAATATTTGAACAGCAACGAGGATGCCACACATGAATATGATATATATGAACTGTTATGGAAAACCCAGCTATTCATAGAACAATAACAAAATAAAATTACAAGCTAATAAAATCAGACTGATATAATTACATAAAATAAACAAAACTAGAAGGAAGACAAAATGAGATTTTTCTCTTCTCTGGTCTTAATAAAATGTTGTACTGCTGTTTAATATAACCTGTATATAAACATAGTCTAAGTCACAGTTTCCCAAAGTGATTTTTTTTTAATACTCAAGAGTTAAATATAGTTGGGTAACTTAGGTGAACCACAGTGGCACAGATATATTTACTAAAAGCATTGGCAAAAAGTATAATATGCAAATTTCAATCATGAATTTACAGGAGAAGGCAGGGTATGTAGTATTTGACTATGTAGCCCTTTTGTATGGGACAGAATGAGTGGGTATGAAAAATTACTATTCTATAGGACTCAAATTTGAAGAATGTAGGTAGGTCTGAACCTCACAGAAGCAAACTGACATCAGGTGTGCATCACCTGAACAAAAAATGGTTAATGTGCCTAGTTTAGTAGTTTTCTTCTCCTAGGAAAACAAGTTAACAATATTTAACCTCAATGTCCATTAAATATAAATATTTTGTAAATAGAATTGTTGAGGTAACTCTTTTAAAAAACTGAGCCCTATCTGATATGAAATATCAGTGAAGGTAAAGAGATTCTGAAACTCCTTTCAAGGCTCATTTTTTGAAAGTTTCAATTCATTCTTTAAGGTTCAGCTATTGAAAGTTCATAGAGCCATTCTTTAAGTAAAACACTGTAGCTATTAATAAGGTATATGCAGCTAAACTTTCAGCTTCTGTAACTGTAAGAGCTTTGATGGTGAATAAAACAGAAGGTGAAGGCATTGGAATATTGTACACCTCAATGATCTTGAAACTCATTTTCCCAGGGTAGAAGGGGAAGAGGTCACACATACATTCTATTTGATTCTATTTTGACAGGGTGAAGTGGATTACCAAAACAACAGTTCATACATATTTAAAGAGGAAAAAAAGCACTCCTTGGGAGCTACAGCTTTAAGTGCTTTGTACACCAGATGTCTGCTTTTTAATGGGTCTTCTTATTTAGGAAATGAAAATGAAATTAGGAGTAGACCACATTTTCCCATAGAACAAATGTGCATATCAAATGAAACAAATGGACATATCACCCTTCTGTCTCATCATCAGCTTAAAATAAAGAAAAAAATGTTTAAGTGAAAAAGAAAAGCTTTAAACACATTAAAGAAAAGTTTTATAGTAAATGCGTATATATAGAGATAGAGTTTTCGAACAGCAGTTGTTTCCAAATGGCATGAAGAAAACTTGGAGAATATACACCAATAAAGATGACATGAAGGGAAAACAGAATCTACTTTGCAAACCAATTCACTCTTACTTGCTAGTTTTTACATTCCTTTATGTTTAAAAAAAATCCATTTAAAAAATAAAAGCTGAAAAAATCTTTCATCTCTTTATTACTCAGTGCTTCCTACTTTGAAAACCCTCTGTAATATTCAAATTCTTCTGGCAGGTTATTGGTAACATATAGCCCACTGGGGAAACACATACATCAAATCAGTGAGATTAAAGGATCTTAAGCAGGTATGTTTCTCTATATCTAATTCTTCATATTTACAATGAAACTTAGTACATTTCTGTAGCAGTTTTGGAAATGATCTATATTTTTAAATAAATATAACTTCTTCTTTCCACTTAATGTTTTTGGACGGGAGGGTAAAGTAAGATAGAATATTAATATTCTACTGGGATGTCAATTTTTTAAACAAATATATATCATTCATTTGTTGGACAACTATTGTCTATCTTAATAGGAATCCCCTTCTTTTGGGAATTCTTATTTTATAGATCCTGTCCAAAAGGCCATGTTTTTACATGTCCCAGTGGATTGGTGCATAGATGAGTACTTGATATAAACTGGTCAGTAAGTTCTTTTTATTTGGGGAACACTCTGTAGGAGGAACAATAAAAAGATATATAAGATCAGGCTGGGAAGAGATGGAGGATGAGACAGGAACACTGTGGGGGTTGGTAGATGTGAGACTCACTGGAAAATGTAGCTATAAGAGACACAACAAAAGACTGGATGGGATCTAAATCCCAGTGTTAGGATTAACTTCCTTCCTGTGCATTGAATCAGAGATACACTCTACTATAATAACTTTATAACAAAAGTCCTTTTTTAGCTTAAACTGGTTGAAGTTATATTTCTGCTATATTTACCAAAAGACTATGAAATAATACAATGTAATCCCATACAACTCATTTTAAAAGAGAGAAAAACACCTTCTGTCTACTTTAAAACTGGCCTAAGAGATGGGATTTCAGCTTACAGAGCCACACAGCTCTAGGCAGCAGAGCCCTGGGGCTCTCAAACAGCACGGGCATGGGGAGCCATGTCATGACTGAGAGCACCAGAGGTAGTAACCACTAAAACGCGGAGACAAAGCTGTGTGCCCATCCTATTTGTGCCTGTATTGTTCATGTAATCGATGTTTTCCTTGCCAAAAATATTTAGATCACATAACCCAAGATGCATAGGAAACGTCTATCATCACATATAGAGAAGCCACAAAAAATTATATTTAACACTCAATGCTAACTCTAACTCCATCATTCAGATTATACTTCATGGATCTACTTCATTTATCTATTTTTGTAATAGATGTGTGATTTTTACTATTATACAACATAGTAATATTTAGGAGGCAAGTTAAACAATAATTAATCTTTTTTTCCAAAAGATGAATGGGTAACTCCATAGTGTAAGACTGAAAGTTCATTAATGTCTAAATGATAAAAGAGATACTAATCTCTCTTCATTAGTCAGGTGAAGCTAGTTACACCTACTATGAACGTTTATTCATAACTTAGATGATTTTAAGTATATATCACTGGAAGATTCAATGGTTCAACTAGAAGATTAGGAAAAAATGTCCATTTAATCATCTCGACAGAATAATGCCTTTATTTTTTTTAAGAATCATTTATAATTTCTGTAAAGAATCTAATTAAAATATATTAAAATAGAGACAATATTATTCTAATATTTTATACTTATATGAAATGACATATAAATGAATACTTTTTAATGTATGTAAAGCATTGAGTTAAAAAGATTAAATTTTGGTTAAAGAATAGCATTATGGTTCACTCTTTTATAGTGAAATTTCTAGGAAAAAAATTTTATCTATGTCTTAATTTGAGATTAAAATGTCCTTTTTGTGAATTGAGAAGTTGTCAACTTCTCTGTGAAGAAATACGAGCATGTTTTCTGAAGACACGTTCTGAACATTTTCTATTGACATCTATGCTTCTGATTAGATGTCATTGTTTTCATAATACTAAAGGACTTTGCCTTAAATTAATTCAAATCTACAACTTGACCATATTGCACAAATATTTTTAAAGTTAGAAGTTGCAAAATGAGTGGAAAAAAAATAATGGGCACTTTATCTTAAAAGAAGTTGATAAAACATAATGCTAAAGATATTGGAAAGATGGGAAGTTCATTCATTTCTGATATTTACTGAAATACTTTCAATGTCCCGGGGTCAGTGTTGAATTCTGGATGTACAGTATAAAATAAAAATATGTGGTTCTTTATGTTATTGAGTTTATAAGCTAGACAGAAAGTCCACATCCTAATCAATCACTAATGCATTACTGTAAATAACTGAAGGAACTTCTATAACAAAGTAGAATTTCAATTGAGTTCTGAAGAATGAGTGGGAAATAGACAAGAAAAGACTGGAGATGGAGGGAATTTCAGGCAGAAGAGAAATTGTGTACAAAATACATTAGCATGAGAAGGAACCTTGGCATATTAAAGGAGTGAGGAATGCAAGGGTGGTAGAAGGATGGAGTTTAAAGAACTTGCTTTTCAATATCCAGTCCAGTGGGAAACCATCCAGGGCAAGGGAATTGAACACATCCATACATGATGATTGAACTCTACCAAGCATCAGTTTAAACAGAGATGTCTACACTCTAAAATATCACTCATAATTTTCTTGGGATTTGGGAAGTATGGATAGATTTTATTGCAAAATATCTTTCTTGAGATTTAAAGCTATCTTTGGCATGGATAATCAGGAGATTCAAATGTATCCAATATGGACAGATGATAAATAATTTTAAAATAATGAGATAAACTCATTTGGAAGGGAAACTACGGACTGTCTGTAATATTTCATTTACTTTTGGGGGGTTCTATTTGACCTTTTTTATAAAATAAGGGTTTGGTCTAGATCCTGAGTTTCCAATATGAATTCCAAAATCTGTGAAACAATCAAATTCATAAAAGAAAATTCATCTAGATTGCTAGCTCACGTGAGTGTAATACCCAAAGCACTCCCTCCTGCATTTTCATGTAACTTGTTCCCTTCAGGTGTCATGCTAATAAGTTTGGATCAATTAATAACATTAATTGAAGCTGAATATAATTAAGCATTTCATTTTAAGCTCTTCAAGTATAATTCCATTAGTTACAATATGAAACTAGGGAAAAATAAAGAATTATTGACCAAAAATAACCAGGAATGAAAAAGCTTCACCATGCTTTTTCACCAGCCAAGTGATGCGTAGCTAAATCAGGTCCATACTGACTATTAAGGATTCTTATCTTCAAGTAGACAGTAGAAAAATAAAGTGGCCCAAGCACATATAAATATCTGAATGTTTACTACTCTAATTTTTCCTTGATAAGCTTCTCTCCCACACTTTAAAGCTCTAATGTCAGTTATATAGTGTCCTAGAAAAGGATCTTTAGATTTTGAGGCTGAAAGAATAAAAAGTGAATAACAAAAGTGAATAAAAGAGAATAAAAGTGTCTTCATGCCCTGGTCTCCCCATCATGTTACACACTTGCTAAGGGTGATTATTTAAATATAATAATGTAAACCAATAAACATATATTTTGATGAAAAGTATGTCAGTCTAAACACAAAGAAACACAAAATAATCTTTTGTAATTCCATCTGTTTAGCAATAGAAATAACAATTTAACATCAAGGTGTTTTGCATTAGAAGTTTTTTTTCTTCCTGGCACATGTGAGATTTTATTTTTCATCTTCTATTTACAAATATAAGAGAATTCCATTTGGTAATTTGTTTCTCTTACTAAGCAATATATAGTGAATATTATTCCATGTCAATAAATATAGTTATAGAACAAATATTTCAATCCCTGTAGAATATAATATATTGTTATAGAAAAACTATTTTAACAATATTGTATTGTTATACCAAAATTCTTTTAACCAGTCTCTTGTTTGCGGATATTTGTAATGTTTTAAATTAATTTCTATCATAAAATATGCTGCGAAGAATATCCTTATACATACATTTTTAAACACAATTTAAGAATAATCACCAGAAGAAAACCACTAGGTTAAAGTACATGCAAATTTTAAGGCCATTTTCCATGTGGAAGGGAGAAAATTGAGACATTTGTAAATCTATCTGCTTAGAATGCTGCTAAATATGGAAGAAGCATGAGTTTACTTTCAAAGCAAAAAAGTCTTAAGACCCTGAGGACCAAATCCATAAATGTAATGTAAGCTAATTTATAATGTAAATATTCTTGGAAATAGCTTAGAGAAACATAGAAGTCAAAAGTATTTTCTTTTAAAAAGGAAGATCTTTTGGGGGTCATATATTCCAACTGTTACAAAAGATAGCTACACGAGATTTGCCCAAGGTGATTTTTAAAAATCCCTGTCCCTGAGCCCTATTCTGGACATAATATTAATAAACTAGTATTTATGAGCGTGGAATATGGGAATCAATGGTATTTAAAAGTTACCTCAATGGTTCTGATGAGGCTAGCCTGACATTTGTCCTGGGATCAGTATTTTGGATCTGTTGCCTACTCTAATCCTCTCATTTTGTAGATTAGGAAACTAACTCCACATACATAATGTTGTTTGCCCAACTCTGTAGTTGGGCAGATCAAGACTTCCTAAATCTAAGACCAGCACTCTTTCCATGATATTAATTTGCCTCAGTTGCTGTGACTGTGGCATATTCATGTGATAATCAGTCCACTGGTTCTACCATGAAATGACCAATCAGGAAAGAAAAGGATTATCTAAAGATATCAATTGCATCGTCTCACAAAGTGGAGTATGTGTGAATCATGTTTATTGCTTTTTCCATCTTACTGCCTTTTTCTTCCCTTGAACGTATTGAAAATTATGATATTGCCAAAGTCAAACACTCATTGTATCTTCCCTCCAGTTAAGATGTTTTTGTATAACACCAATCTACTAGCATTTTGATAAGATGAACATTTTGATAATCAGCAAGAAGGACTTGTTTTTAGATTGTCCAAGGCAAATAAATATTTTCTATAAATAATTTCTATAATTGTAGAACATTTTTCTATAATTTTTCTATAATTTATCTGGTCTTAGATTTATGGATCATGAAAAAAATACCTGAGTTTTATTTTCTTCATTACTATTCACATTTGCTGCATACAATGAACATTACCAAATATTTCTGAAATAGAGTTGTTAATAAATAATAGATGAATATCTGTATGAAAATTTTTATGAACTTTACAAGATTATGTCTGCCTCTCAAAGAATCAGATGTGAAATCTATTTCTTGGATCATTAAAAAATTCACCGAAAAATGGAGTAGAATTTTTTATAATACATCAACCATAATAATCTCTCAAAAATATATGAAAAATATTAAAATATCAGTCTATTATTTAAAGTAGTCCAGTGACTTCTTTTTGCATTTAAAATGAAGTCCAAGTGCTTTATTTTAGCTTACACAGCCCAATGGCATCTGAGCATGCCTTTCTCTCTGAAGCTATCTTTGTCATTTTCTCCTTACTTACTATGACCAAACATATCAGCTTGCTTTCTCTTCATCAAGAAATATGAAAATATGATTTTCTTAAATAAAACTTAATTTTCAGATTGCATAAATAACTCAGTGAGTAACTGTGTCATAAGCTATAGGACCATAAATTATAGTCCCTCTTCAAACAAATATGAGACTGATTACTCATTTATGACTGTAGACTAATAGTGTCTGTATATTAATTTTGTCCAGTTTAATGGGTCCTCAGGAGCAAGGTTTTAACAGGTCAGAAGTCAATGAAAACACATTGACAATTCTGACACTGTTTGTCATCAGCCATCAACATGCTGTTGGTCATGCCAACTCCTGTAACTGTATCTGTTGGTTTCAATTCAATTTCCATGTTATTTGGGAATAACACCAATTGGATATCAGACTGAGGTGGAGGGTGGGGAGAGGGGATGGGTGTATAACTACATGATGAGTGCAATGTGCACTGTCTAGGGAATGGACACGCTTGAAGTTCTGTCTCGGGGGGATGGGCGGGACATGGGCAATTTATATAACCTGAACTTTTGTACCCCCATAATAAGCTGAAATTTAAAAAAAATTCCATGTTTTTTTAAAACAAAAGAAAATATGAATTTATGATAAGAGCAATTTATGAATGTGTCTATAGTCACAACATAGAGCTGGATCAATACTATCAATTACAAAATTCTCCTCAAATTCTAACTCTTTTATCCAAAGCAAAATGTAGTTTTATAGACTAATAGAGAAATATATTCATAAATTTTAAATTCTTAGGGAGCTTTGAGTTCCAAGTGAGGTGCTTTTTCAAGAGCTATAAATGAGCAGACAAGTTCATGGGATGAATACGTTTCCTGATCAGGCTGCTCACACTAGGTGGAGACTTGTTAAATGGTTTAGAATCACAAAAGAGACTAGGAATTAAACTCAGCATCACCTAGTTCTAGTGCACAAATCTTACACTTTACAAGAGAGAGCTCATGATAGATTCTTTATCTGAGCCAATTCCTGCCCTCAGATACTCACAGACAATTCCCACAGTGGGAGTGAATCCATCATAAGCTCCTGTTGTGTATGAAATCAATTCTCAAGAGTAAGAAGAAATCTTTAGTGCCCACACTTTTTGAAACGCAGCAAGGATCTTAAAATATCAGCTGCATGTAAAGCATATCATTAATAGAGTTCACACAAAGTAGTTAGAGCTTTAAACTCAGATCCAATGAATCTGCAATTGCGTAGTATTAACCAAGGATACTCTTAAAACTGCTGCACACTAAAAGCCTATAACTGTCCTTTTGTGATCACTGGACCTTTACCTCCTCTCTTATTTTTGCAGCTGCACATTATCTCCACTGGACAGTGAAAATAAATTTGGATTTTGTATAGGCACAACATACAAAAGTGTTAAATATGAATTACATTCTCATTTTTTAACCTTTTCCTTATCTAAAAATGATATTGAGACCACACTCCTCTTACGTACATTTCTAAGCATGTTTAAAGATAAAATTATGGCTATGGTGAGCAAAAGGGAGAAAAATTAGCAAAACTAATAAATTAATGATAACATGTTTTATTTAAATATCTAAACATAGGATTCAGATCAAAACTATAATTCTGACTTACTTCATGTAAAAGTGTTAGTTGAAATTGGTTCTTACTATGAAAAGTGTGACTGTCTAAATGAATTTTTTTGCATCATATAGGGTTTATACTATTTTAGAATGATTCTAATTACTAAAATAGATAGAAAATGTAGTAATAGTCCCATTAAAGGCTGTCATATCCCAAACTCCCTCTAAATTTTAGACTTCTGATGAGAGAGATTGGAGATGCAGGTAAATGATAAAAGCAAAACATAGATGAAAATATTCCTTATATTCTTTATAACGTTGTGTTACAAATAAATCAATTAAATTAATATAATGTCCATGCTTAAATAGAATTATTTAAAATATATTCTGTATTTATAGTTTATGGGTACAACATGTCTGTCATGTAAAGGTTAGAGTGCCTCAAATCACCTATCTACTGAACAAAGGAGAAAAAATAAAACAGACTAACCCAGGGCTATGCTTTATGTGCATATATTTTATATGCACCAGCTAGTGAATAGTATGCAACTATGTAATAATTTGAAAATATTGCAATGCATTTAGAATGTCCATGAAAAAATTAAAAAATGCTGGATAATATTTTCTAACAAGACAGTATTGCTACATTATTTTCGTGCACAAAGGCCCAACGCTAGAATTATCTTATTCCAAAAACGAATTAACATCGAAATTAAAAAGTATATATTTTTTCTTTGTTATGGGTGGAATTGTATTTTTCAAAAAGATATGTTGCATTTCTAAACCCCCACTACCTTATAAATGTGATCATATTTGGACAAGGATCTTTGCAGATGTAATCAAGTTAAAATGAGGTCATATTGGAGTAGGGTGGTTTTTAATCCAATATGACTGGAATCTTTATAAGAAAAGGAAAGAGAGATACATAGGAAGAACACCATGTGAAGATAAAGAAACAGAGGCAAGACAGCTATACAAACGTACATTAGAGACTGGAGTTCTGTAGCCAACTCAAGGAAGACCTCAGGGGACCAGAAACTGGAAGAGACAAAAATCCTCCCCTGGAGGATTCAGAGGGAGTATGGCCCTGAAAATTCTAGGTTTCAAAGTTCCAGTCTCCAAAACTCTTAGAGAATAAATTTCTGTTGTGTTAAGACACCCATTGCATAGCAAATTGTTACAGTAGCCCTAAAAATCGAATACACTCTTATTCCCTCCAACCCTGATCTTATGTAAGTTTCACATGTGTGAACTTTTCTATATAATTTATTTCAATATGTGCCTTCTCTTCAGTTAAAGTGATGTTGTTATTTCTGAAATAAAATCGGGAGTAATTTTTTTTGCCTGTATAGTAAAAAAGCAAAATAATTCCTCCAATAGCACAATTTATTAAGCTAGGTTCAGACTACACATGCTTGAACTGCTGTTATGAACTTTGACACATTCCTGCCTCCCTACTTAAATTCTGCTTAATTAGACTGGCCAGTATTACATATTTCATCAAGAAGAAAAATGTGGATAATCTGTCTTGGAGCTTATTTTGGCTTCTTTGTTGACACATTTACAAGTAGGCAGAAAACACTGAATTATAAAAAATCCCGTTAGGTGGGCTACCGGATAGTCCATTAGGAAAGGAAAGAAGAAAATTGCATATTCTAGGAAAATCAATAATTATTTTGGCATTTTTATTAGAAATTCAGGGAGGCAAGGCAGTCTAAAAATGTTCAAAATACAAAAAAAAATGTTCAAAATATAGATTTAAACATACAGATTTTTTAAAATTATAAACTCTGTAACAGAAAACAAGGCACTTAAATCTACAATACTATTGTCATAAATGCATTCTAAAAATTATTTCATGTATTTTTTGGGAGAAAAACGATCTCTATTTCTATATTAGAGTTTATCATCAAAGAATTTATTTAATGTAAAAATTCTTAGAATTTGAATAGTTTAAAGAAGTATTTTTCTGCTAAAAAATGTGATATATTTTGATTGCATGCATTGGATACAATGTTAAGATCAGGGAATTATTATTGAACAGTTAGGAAGCGGGTAAAAACCAGAGTAGTTTGGTTGCTGGTCCTACATCTCTAGCTGCTCCACTAGGATCCTATATAATTACACCAGGTTTGGCTAGGAGCCCTGACACAAAATAGACCTCCATGTATCTTCCAAAACTAAAGTAGTGAATCGTTCTTATTTACTTTCCATTATACAGCAGATTCATCTCTTTTTTACATTTTTCTCATGAGGTTAAGTCCAGGCCAAATTGTGGGCCATATTTTATCCTAAGAGAGATAGTGGCCAAAAGAGAAACTTTACTTTTATGTACTTTTTTTTTTTTTATGCAGAGGTAAGTTTGCATTATTGTTAAGAGAATAAGCTTTGGAACTTGTGTGGCCTTGAAGACATTATTAATTCATTTGTACTTTGGTTTGCTTACCTACAAAACAGGGATGATTAAAGTTCTTATCTCATAGAGTTGTAGTGAAGATTGGATAAGAGAATACAGGTAAATTAATACCAACAGTGGCAGTTTCAGCCACCACGATCAACAAAGTCATCATCAAAGTATCCTATAAAAAGAAGTCTCAAAGCCTCTTTCAATAAAAACATGAAGTAGTAGGTGAGGGAAAAAATGAAATACATGTAAATCATAAATTGGTATTTGGTTTCTTGAAAAAGGCAAGTTTGATTCAGTAACTTTAAACAGAAAGTATATTCAAACACCATGAAGCTGACATTTTAAATGTCAGCACCATCATTGGTTTCCAATGCTTAAGTTAAACATCAATCTTATTTACTCCAGTTTTCCCTCCCAAGGAGATGTGAAACCTGATTTAATTTTTACATAGTAAGCGTTCTAAGAAAAAATAGGTTCTTAACCTAAGATTATTTGCAAACTCTCAAAATGCCATAAATAGTACTCCACCCCCAAGAACTGAGTGTGATCAATCATTCCCATGACATATTTGTGCCAAGGATTACTTAATCCTGTTAATTAACAAAATCAGAAAAGTGGGTAAGGTGACCTTCTAGCAAAAGTATATTCTACACATTGCATAAATCCTTCATACATCTAGGATAGCACCTTTATATACAATGATTTTTTCTTTCTTTCAGCATATGCAGAACAGGAGAAATAAATTACTTGTTTAATGATTCTCTCAACATGGCAGGACAAATACTACACTCAACAATGCCATGAAAGGGAGACATGACTTCCACTAAATCCCAAATGATTTTACAGCATTAGCCTTTAAAACTCTCTGCTGCTGGGCTAGGCCTGGTGACTCATGCCTGCAATCCTAGCAATCTGAGAGGCAGAGGAAGGAGAATCACTTGAGCCCAGAAGTTTGAGGTTTCAGTGAGCTATGATGATGCTGCTGCACTCTAGCTTGAGTGAAAGAGTGAGGCTGTGTCTCAAAAAAAATAAGAAAAAAATTCTGTTACCAACCAATCCAGCCACATTCCTGTGAGTGGCTGAGAATATATCGTCCTACATGCTAAAAGGCACTGTGGATAAAGGCATCTCTGTTGGGGAAGTTCTGAACCAGAGCTCCACTAGAAACCATCCTTGCTGAGCATTTTCTGTCCCAAGACCTTTGCCTTAAATTTAGTCATATGATCCTGAGAAGGAGAGTAATTTGATGTCATGGAGCTGCTACAATCACCCAAGGAAGCACTCACTAGACACTAAAATAAATATATGATGAATGAAAGATGAAAGTAGAAAGAGAGAATGAGAGTGAGATGGGAGAAGAGAGAGAGAGATAAGAAAGGGAAGAGGAAGGCAGGGAAGAAGGTGAGGTGAAGGAGAGAAAGGAAGGAAATAAGGAAGGGAGGAAGAGAGGAGGGAAGGAGGGAAGGAAGAAGAGAGAGAGTGAGCCAAATAAGTTGAGAGCTTTCTTGGATAATGATTCCCTTACTCATGCTAAGGAAAATCAAATTACCTATGAAGAATAATTTTTAAAGTAGTTATGGAGTTATAAGGGCAGGAATAACTATATTTCAGAACAACCCAGGTCATTTCCCTAAGTTTTAATGATAGGATGAAAGGCACACACTAAAAACATCAGTAGGTGTTACTATAGCATCCCTCTTGAAATGTCACTAATATGTCTTTCTTCAAACCATTTAGCATTTCTTTATTACCCTAGAAGATAGATGTAATCAGGTGGAGCAAATTAGAATAAAGTATCATGAAGTAGAAGTGTGGTTCACTGCAGAAAATGTGTCAACAGCAGTTTGTAACTTATGGTAAAAACTGAGAAAAAGCCCAGTGACCAGTAATTTCACAGTTGGCTGTCTTCCCCCTGATCTTTGATATTATTCTTTTTTCTTTCTTTGACTTCAAAATGTGCCTACCTATCCGGACATGAGGGATTAAAGTTACTGCTTTAATTAAAAATGTAGATTAAATGAGAATCATACATGCTCCTCAATTATCTCTAAATAACTTGTATATGTAATTTGTTTTCATCCTAGGAATTTGTGAGTAGTCTAGATATACAATTTTGAAGCTAGTAATGCCCAATAGGCCATTCATAATTTGTTTTGTCCTTGAAGATCAAGGCGTGATCTAAAGATAAACAACATTTAGGAAGTTAGCTGTTGGCAGTTAAATCCCATTGTTTCTTACTGTAGATTTTAGAATACAGTATATTCTTTTTTTATAGCAATAATAACAGTGACTTTAAAACCAAGATCCAGCTATTTTGTAAATTTTACGTAACAAATGCATTGGATGTGTATGAGTTCAGTCCAATATGCACATGCTAAGACACAAAGAAATAAACATTCTGTCCTGATGCCATGTACAGGTGAAAAGACTCAAACCAAAGTATTTTTATATAGAATTTAAGTGTGGAAAAATTGAGATTATAAACTCAGCTGTAAAAAAAAATATGAGTTTCTATAATACGTTTATTCTGTTCCTTGGTCTATTCAAAGTTCAGAGGGTTTGTTATTAAATCATTTTAAAGGCACAAAGAGTAACAATAAATATAACTTTAAAAAAAGAAAAATTAAAGTGTAATTGTCATGACATATGCAAGTTCCTAGTTAAGCACAGAAAGCTACAACAGAGTTTGCTGTTTGGGGGGAAAATTTTTCCCTTATATTATTCTATAATATTACAAAACTCCTTAATGGCAAAATGGCCAGGTAGTGCCTCGCCAAACAAAGGGAGAGAATGTAAAGTTATAGAAAAAGCACAGAATCCAGAAAGATCTGGGCTAAACTCCAAGTTGTTCTGTTTTATGAGCAGTGTGACCTTGACCAACTATATAAAATATCTGTGGCTTTGGTTTTCTACATTATACATAATGAGGATAATACCATCTTACCCTACAAAATTCTCATAAAAATAATTAGGTAAATTTTCAGCATTGGACAGATCATCCAGACAGAAAATCAACAAAGAAACATTGGACTTAATCTGCACTATAGACCAAACGCCCCTAATAGATATTTACAGAACGTTTCATCCAATAGTTATAGAATACAAGTTTTTCTCTCTGATAAACTCATGGATTATTCTTAAGTATTAACCATATGTTAGGCCACAAAACAAGTCTCAAAAAATTAAAAAAACAAGAAATCATATGAAATATTTTCTTTGACTACAATGGAATAAAATTAGAAAACAATAACAAGAGAAACATTGAAAACTATACAAACACATGAAAATTAAACAATATGCTCCTAAATGGCCAGTGGCTCAATGAAGACATTATGAAGGAAATTTAAAAGTTTCTCAAAACCAATGAAAATGAAAATATAACATATCAAAACTTGTGGGATACAGAAAAAGCAGTAATAAGAGGAAAGTTTATAGCATTAAATGCCTACATCAAAAAAGTATAAAAGTATCAAATAAACAATCTAATGATGCATATCAAAGAACCAAAAATATAAGAGCACACAAAATCCAAAATTAGTAGAAGAAAAGAAATAAATATCAAAGTAGTAATAAATGAAATTAAAACCAAAATAATACAAAGATCAATGAAACAAAAAGTTAGTTTTTGGAAAAGATAAACAAAATTTACACGTTTAGCCAGACTAAAAAAAGTACAGAGAAGACATAAATAATTAAAATCAGAGATGAAAGAAGAGTCATTACAACTGATAATGCAGAAATTTAAAGGATCATTAGACACTACTATGAGCAACTACAAGTCAATAAATTGGAAAACCTAGAAGAACTGGATAAATTCCTGGACATATACAACCTGCCCAGATTGAACCAGGAAGAAATCCAAAACCTGAATAAAGTGAAAAAGCCAATAACAAGAAATGAGATAGAAGCAATAATTAGAAGTCTCCCATCAAAGAAAAGCCTAGGATCTGATAGGTTCACTGCTGAATTTTACCAAGCATTCAAAAAAAAACTAACACCAATCGTACTTAAAATTTTTCAAAAAATTGAGAAGAGAATTCTCCCAAAATCATTCTATGAGGTTTATGTCACCCTGCTACCAAAACCAGACAAAGACACAGGGGAACAAAAAAGAGAGAGAGAGAGAGACAGAAAGCTATGAGCCAGTATTTCTAATGAATATAGAGATAAAAATGCTCAACAAAAATACAACCAAACTGAATTCAACAACAAATTAAAAAGATTATTTATGATGATCAAGTGGGATTTAGTCCAGTGATGCAAGGATGGTTCAATACATGTACATCAACCAACGTGATACATCATATCAGCAGAACAAAGTACAAAAATCTCATGATCATTTCAACTGATGCTGAAAAAGCATTCAAAAAAATTGTACATCCTTCATGAAAAAACTTTCAAAACACTGGGTATAGAAAAAAAACAAGAAAAAGCATGTATCACAGACCCACAGCTAGTATAATACTGAATGGGAGAAAACTGAAAACCTTTCCTCTAAGATCTGAAAGAAGACAAGTATGGCCACTTTCAACATTGTTACTCAACATAGTACTGGAAGTTCTAGCTAGAGTAATTAGACAAGAGAAAGAAATAAAGGACATTCAAACTGTAAAGGAAGAAGTCAAATTATCCTTGTTCAGAAATGATATGATCTTATATCTAGAGAAACCTAAAGACTACACACACACACACACACACACACAAATATTAGAACTGATGAACAAATTCAGAAAAGTTCCAAGATACAAAGTCAACATACAAAAATCAGCAGCAATACCAATAATAAACAATCTGAAAAAGAAATCAATAAAATAATACCATTTACAATAGCCACAAATAAAATAAAATACCTCGGAATAAACTTAACCAAAGAAGTGAAATATCTGTACAATGAAAACTGTAAAACAATGATGAAAAAAATTGAAGAGGACACAAAAAAATGGAAAGATATTCCATGCTCATTCATTGAAAAAATCAATATTGTTAAAATGTCCATACTATCCAAAGCAATCTACATATTCAATGCAATCTCCATTAAAATATCAATGACATTCTTCATAGAAATAGCAAAATAATTCTAAAATTTATATGGAACCACAAAAGAGCCAGAATGGCTGCAGCCATCCAGAGCAAAAAGAACAAAACTGGAGAAATCACATTACCTGACTTCAAATTATACCATAAAGCAGTAGCAAAACAGCATGGCACTGGCATAAAAACAGACACACAGACCAATGAAACAGAGAACCCAGAAATAAATCCACACATCTGTAGGGAACTTATCTTTGACAAATTTGCCAAGAACATACAGTGGGAAAGGGATATTCTCTTCAATAAACAGTGCTGGGAAAACTGGATATCCATATACAGAAGAATGAAACTAGCCATATACAAAAGTGAAATAAAAATGTATTAAAGACTTAAATATGAGACCTGAAACTTTGAAACTACTAACACATTTGGAAAACACTTTGGGACATTGGTCTGGGAAAGGACTTCTTGAGTAATATCCCCAAAGCACATGCAACAAAAGCAAAATTGGCCAAATGTGATCTCATGAAGCTAAAAAGCTTCTGCATAGCAAAGAAAACAATAAACACAGGGAGGAGATGACCCACAGAATGGGAGAAAATATTTGCAAACTACCCATCTGACAAAGGATTAATAACTAGAATATATAAGGAGCTCTAACAACTCAATAAAAAAGATCAAATAATTCATTTAAAAATGGGCAAAGGATCTAAATAGACATTTCTCAAAAGAAGACATATGAATGGCCCACCAGTATATGAAAAAATGCTCAACATCATTAGTCATCAGAGAAATACAAATCAAAACTACAATGAGATATCCTCTCAGTCCAGTTAAAATGGCTTTTATCAAAAAGACAGGCAATAATGAATGTTGGATATGGAGAAAGGGGAACCCTCCTGCACTGTTGGTGGGAATGTAAATTAGTGTAACCATTATGGAGAACAACATGGAGGTTCCTGAAGAATCTAAAAATAGAACTACCATATGACCCAGCAATCCCCCTGCTGGGTATATATCCAAAGGAGGGGAATTAGTATATTGAAAAGATATCTGCACTCTGATGTTCATTACAGCACTATTCACAATAGCCAAGATTTGGAATCAACCTAAGTGTCTATAAACGGATGAACTGATAAAGAAATTGTGGCACATATACACAATGGAATATTATATAGCTACAAAAAATGAAATCTTGCCATTTGCAACATGGATGGAAATGGAGAACATTATGTTGTGTGAAATAAGCCAAGCACAGAAAGACAAGTTACACGTGCTCTCACTTATATGTGGGAGCATTAAAATATTAAATGTTAATTTAATGTTAATATTAAATGTTAATTTAAAATATTATAAAAACAATTGATCTCATGGAGACAGAGAGTAGAATGATCGTTACCAGAGGGGCTGGGAAAGGTAGCAGAGAGAGGCCCATAAAGTGGAGATAGTTAATGGGTGCAAACATATAGTTAGATAGTTAGACAGTATGAATAATATTTGATAGCACAAAAAAGAGACTATAATCAACAATAAGTCAGGGTATACTTTAAAATAACTAAAAGTGTAGAATTGAAATGTTCCTAACACAAAGAAATGATAAATGCCTGAGGGGATGGATACCCCAATTACCCTGATTGATTAATTCACATTGTATACCTGTATCAAAACAGCACATGTACCCTATAAATATATACAACTATTATGTATGCATAATAACTAAAAATAAATTATTAAAAAATAATTAGTTAATTGATACAGCTTACTTAATAGGTAATTTAAAATTATAATTATGTGTCCCTAGTAGGTGCTCGATAAATGATAACCAGGAAGAACAGAAGCATTGACAAGGTTAGAATATCTAATAATTGCATTCAAATTATTTGTAATCAGTTCAGCAGAGAGAGTCTTACTCTCTGTGCAATTACTGATTGCCTGAAATCTAACACCTTGGTGGTTAAAAGGTATGCTTGGCCTATGATGTCTGGGGTAGTCCTTGCTTGCCCATTGCTATGTTATTCAGAGACAATGGGCTTAACCATACATGCCTTCCAGTCACTGGTATCTACCACACCATATACCTTTTTAGAAAATAAAATGGCTTTCAGGTGCTTCTCCTTCTAAGAAGACTCTCATTGTGATTTTTGTTCTTTTTCACTGTCCAAGGTTAAACGGTAACTAAGAAAGGAGCTGCTAGAGCTCTTCTCATAAAGCCTTACAGCTGGAGACACATCTGGTCAGCATGTAGACTAGGAGCATCATCTTCACTGAAGACAAACAGACCTATTAATGAAACCATCAACTTACCCATAGCACATTATAAATACTGTTTTTGAAAACTTTTATATGACTAATAATGGGGGCAATACCAATTTAATTTTTCAAAAATTTTTAACTTGCATTCATTGTGGTGTTTTTGGTGACTGTAAATTTGGTCTAATGATGACAGCTACCAAAAGTAACCATGTCTGGAATCTTTTAAATGTTTCCCACCTTATTTCCTTAGCTTACAGTTATTAGATTATATATAATAGATTAGACAGGGGACACACACACACAGAAATTATTAGAATATATTTCATTACTACTGCCTCTTTGTAAAAGTCATAATGATATTGTTCAAACAAAAGCCATCCATAACACCTTCTAAATGGAATCCCTTTTCAAAGCATAGATGGCTTTGTGAGTATCCAACCTCTTTTACGCATACTTATACACCTAAAAATGTAGAATTTTTATATGTATGTAAATGAAATAATGCTTTTTTCCACTTACTGCTTGCATTCAACAACATGTAATGAGAACATTTCCATGCCAGTTCATAAATCTCCAAAAGTACACCATTTATATAAAGAGTGACTAACTCTATTGGAATAGTAGCCTGAGTCACCATCTACCATGAATAGATGAAACAGCTGAGGAACAAGAGTTCAACCATTTTGGCTGAGGAATCACTGATTTTTAACCTGTAATGAGAACAGATGAGTTAGCCCTGCTGATTTTTCTTTTAAATACCCTTGTGGCTATTCCCTGGTCACCACCATTGGAGACCAGTGACTGTGCTTACTCATACTGTCTGCAAGGTCATTTGACATCTCTGTTTCTCCCAACTAGTGATCAACCAAGTTCCCTACCTGGGTTTGCAAGTTAGATAGGCAATGATGATTCAGGCTTGTTAGGTAAAAACTCCAATGTATAACAAAATAAGAGGGAAAACAACTACATAAGAAAGAGTCAAGGAGTGGCTACTACCAAAAAGAAATGGAAACCCAAGAAAGAATCTTGCAAGAGATTATAAAATACCAGAGGGGCTAACAAGTCATTTTATCTACCACCAAATATTATCCTGCTGGAAATCATTACTATTGATTACAATGTCATTTGTATGTATCACACTGTATTGTGATTATGTTATACATCTGTCTCCCCTGAGTCTGGGTTCTTTGAGAGCAGGAACCACTGAATGCCAAGCACTTCAACACAGACCATATTTTCATAAAATACTTGCTAAAACAAAATTCTTTTCTAATAATCATTTTGGGGCCTGAACAAAAGAAGCCATGTGCAATCTGATGTTTTTACCTTAGTCCTCAAAGTCCCACTGTTGCATAGGGCCACGATGACCTTCCACCTGCCCATTAGGTAACTAGCATTTGTTCACCTTTCCAGCCACAGGGTCTTCTTTCAGTCCCTTATATAACCTAGCTGCTTTTCATCTTAGGAAGTTTGAGCAGGTGGTTTCCACTCTCTAAAATCTTCTTCACCTGGGTCTCTATGAGACTGATTCCTTCTCATCCTCAAGTTTCAACTTAAATGTTTCCCCCTCAGTGCTGACCACACTGAGCAGCACTCCTGCTTTCATTCTCTATTGCTCATTGTTTTAATGCATAATGAAGATATACTATTTCTAAATAAATAACTTAACTAGGAGATCACAAAATTTCTCTTATGCTTACGGGTTATCAAAATTTGAAAACCCAGACTGGCATGGTGGCTCACGCCTGTAATCCTAGCCTGCTGGGAGGCCGAGGCGGGAGGATCGCTCGAGGTCAGGAGTTCGAGACCAGCCTGAGCGAGACTCTGTCGTTATTAAAAATAGAAATAAATTATCTGGACAACTAAAAATATATAGAGAAAAAATTAGCCGGGCATGGTGGCGCATGTCTGTAGTCCCAGCTACTCGGGAGGCTGAGGCAGTAGGATCGCTTAAGCCCAGGAGTTTGAGGTTGCTGTGAGCTAGGCTGACGCCATGGCACTCACTCTAGCCTGGGCAACAAAGTGAGACTCTGTCTCAAAAAAAAAAAAAAAAAAAAAAATTTGAAAACCCATATTTTGTAGTATTGATTCATTTGTTCACTAGTTTATTCATTGAACCAAATATTTATTAAACACCTACTATGTGTCAGGCACTGTGCTGGGTACCAGGGATACAACTGTGATCAGGACAAACTTCTGGCCCCTGTAATGTATGTGCATTCTAGCTGGGGAGCAGGAAGATAAACAAACAGATAGATTTAGCTCCTGGCTCTCTTCTCTATGTCCAAAGACAGCAATGTTGCAACTCTCTGACCCTCCTTCCATAGTTATATCTCCCTCTGAGTACAGAAAGGAAAGGATCTCCACTCTTAAGGATCCAAGTGACTAGATCGGCCCCACCAAGATTATCTGAGATAATCTCCCTAACTGAAGGTCCTAACTTAATTGCATCTGTGAAATCCCTTTTACTTTGTAAAATAAAAATTCACAGTTTCTGGGGCTTAGAATGTGGACATCTTTACAGACTTTTATTCTGTCTACCAGTGGAAGCTGAATTAATTTCTTTTCATCTTCCTTTGCATTGGGTTTGAATGTTTGACTTACTCTCACTCCCTTTTTGATGGCAGAAACATAAAGGTCAGCTGTGTTCAGTTCAATTCCTCTTTTCCCAGCCATTTTCTGATTAGCCTCCACTTGACTTCACTGGAACCAACAGGCTCTAAGCAGATTCCACAATCAAACCTGGTTTTTAAAGAACATAATTATTTAACTAGTCTTTTCTCTGCTCCTACATGATGCTTAATAACCAGTGGCTTTTTAGCACTGTGTCACACAGACCCAGTTAAGATGAACACCAGACTGTGAATATTCATAGCAAAGCAGATAAAGCCAGGTTGGCTGTTGCTCATTAATGAAGCTTTTCATGTAAGTTCAGCTAACACTAGAAGCAGTTAGTATCTACATATATAGTCCTCATTAAAACCTGCAAATGTGAAAGGTGTGAAATTTCAGCTTTGGAACTTGGAGGAAATGAGATTTCAAAATGGGATTGATGAGTTTCTTTTAGAGAAATCATGTAGCAGCCTTCTTGTCCAACAGAAATGTTTTTACATGATACCATAAAATATTTTAGGAGACAGCCAATGGTTTCATATGTGAGAACATTGGAACTGGTTGAACAATTGGAGGGTCTGCATTATTCATTTTACTTTGTCTTTTTTCTCTCTTTCCAGCACCCCCCACATTCTTCATCAAAAAGAATTTCATTAGGTCTCCTTTTTCTTTTTTAATTAAGTCAAATTTTTCTCAAATTTTTCTTTTTTGATTCTATTAAATATAGTTATTAGGCTCAGTATATAAGTGAAATTTTCCAGTGATTAATCAGTTAAATTCATTTTCTGTTTGCACCTGATTTTGCTTAATCAGGTACAAGCAGAAAATAAAGAATATGTTTTTACATTTTTTTGTGCTTGCTTAAGGCACATAAGTTTGCTGAACCACCACCTTTTGGATCTCTGGTCATGATTTATCTAGAGCCATTTTAGCAACATAAATTATAATAATAAAGATTTATGCCCAAAATGAATATATATGCACATAAGAATAATAAAATGCCAGTGTATACTATGCCCATATTCCTTTGAATTGCCACAATGTATTTAAGTATAGTCTGATAAAATACATACTAAATTAATTTATTACATTAAAAAGTATAAAAGAGCAAAATTTAACCATTAAATTCCACAAGGGGAAAAAGAAATGCCCTCTACCCCATCAGATTTTGCAAAATCAGTAAAATATTAATACATGTTAAGCATACTTCTCAAACCGTCTGTTGCAAACTTACAAAAGCACAAAAACAATTCAGTAATCCCAAAGTGATTTGGGTTTGAGAATTCTGTCATTTGTAACTGAATTCCAGACAAAAGCATGATATCTCCCAATTACATTTTTAATGAGACACTCAAGTACAATAGTGCTGGACTGATCCCCACACCCATTTGTACTACAATGTATAATAGCTGGAATTACACAACAGGCTTCCAATGGATTTCTCACATTCCTGTACAAAGGGAAGAGCATTCCACTACCTGTCTGTGCCTCCCCTATTAGCTGTCTACTGCTGCTCTCCCAGCAAGTTGCCAGGGAAGGCTCTAAATATATTTGATTAGTTTCAGGCCTTCATTTTTAGCGAGTCATCACCCTCTTAACGGCAGATGATGCCCTCTAGTCCGAATCAATGTGAGTGGCCCTGGTTACAATGGGCTGGATTAATGATGAAAAATGTGTCGTCAGCCTAGGGGTCCTTGGACATTTATCACCCAATGGGTCTGCCAATTGGTGGGCTGCCCCTGGCTCATCAGCACAGTACTTTTCCAGCCTTAAAGAGATAGCGTTCTTTTCAAATTCATATAATGAGACTTGGTAGGTGGGGAGAGGGACCCAAAAGATAGTTAACTTGACAGATTAGGTTCTATACATTTCAGCACTTCTATAACAAGTGTGTTTCTTTTTGTAATATGATTTTGCAAGGCAAGTACATGCAATTATTATAAGCTGTATCTGGAAGTCTAAACTTGTTTATATTTCATTTTAAAAGTTCTCTTATAAAACAAGCCTAGAATGTATCATTAATACAGATATGACAGATTTAAAACCTTTGCTGTGAACTTTATTTCCAGAAACTTTAAATCTCCAATTGCTAAAACAAAGTGGATATAATCTTTAAAATTATTTTATGTTATATACTCCTTTTTCCTTGATTTCATTTGTGATTTTACTGTCAGCTTAGAATTTGTTTTGACCTTGATCATAAATGCATTTATTTTCATTTCAAAGACAGAAAAACATCCTGTGGAAGTAACTTAAATAAATTCTCCCTTAAAAAATATTCATTCTATAGCACTAAAGGCTTACTTAACATTTCATAAGTAAACTTCCTGTATTTCTCCATCTCACCAAACTGACACATAAAAATTAAAATAATTAAATTGTTCTATGTTTTGTAAACACCCAAATATAATGTAAAAAGGTGAAATGGTAAATTGCTAGTTTGGCAAATGTAACAGGGAAAAAGGAGATTGCATGTATACTTTGTATAGTATATTATTTATCTGAATTTAATGAAACTGGGAAAAAAACTTATTTAAAGAGTGGTTGGACACCACACTTCTCTCATAGGTGGAGATTTGGAGAAGGTAGGGAAGAAGTTGGTAGAGGTTAGTGTCCTTTCCAACATGGAAAATCCTAGTAATAGTGCCCTATATTCTGAAATTCCTTCTTCCAAGAGCCATTTGATGTTTAATTTCTAAGAAGTTATAATTATCAGTATGAAAATGCCTTTATGATATTAATATAAATAAAATTAAACAAATCAAGCTTTACACTCTAATTACCCTTTTACTCACTGCTGTACTTCTAACAACCCAATAATACAATTTAACTTTTTCTATTAATATTTTGGCCTAATAGACAAAAAAATCCATCATTTTATGGGAAGTTTTAAAGAACACAGGCCAAAGGCATTATAAATTGATGATTACAGTTAACCTGATATTGATTCCAGAAAATTTAGGAATTTTTTTTTCAGATTAGTGAAACAAAGATTTGTAAACATGACTTATCCAATGAATATTCATATGGCAAGTAATGAATTACCAGTAAATACTTGTTGAATTGAATAAATGAACTCTATTTTCTGCAGTCAGTGAAAAAATTTTAAACATAAACTTATTGCATAAAATCAGAATATTTTAAAATATGAAGGAGTGTGGATTGACCAGAAAATATGAAAGAGAGATTAAGAAACATCCCAAGAAAGGAGTTGCTAAGGGTAACTAATAACCTTGTTAAGTTTGGCATAAATGAACTTATTTGAAGAACACATGTCTAGGAATACAAGACAACTAAACACTAGCAGCGAATAGAGCCAATGAGAAGAGTGTTTAAATGGAGAGTCCCTTAGAGAATTTGGAACAAGGCTGTAAATTGATCAACTGGATTAAGCTGCCATTGATCCTAACATCAACTGTAACTATAAGAACTAGCTATAACATTTTTAAAAGTTTTCTGGGTTGAATGAGAAGTAATAAAAAAAAATCTGAATCAGTATTCCACACCCACTGGTGTTTGTCATAAACCATAACCTTGCACGACACAAGTTACTTTGCTTTTATTTGCTTTTTGACAGCTGTTTGTGGATGACAAAACAGAATCTAAAACTAATCTCATATCTGAAAATACAGGCTCCTGATTTTTACATTAAAAAACCAGATGCCTACACATTGTTCAAATAAAGAATTCCTAGTACTGCTATACTCAATGAGCAGAATGTCAAAAAGGAGGGGGGAGTGCTTCACTCTTACTCTTGTATTTTCCAGTTTTCTGTATTTGCATAAATTTTGAGAAATATATGGGGTTTTGCATCAGTCAGAATAAGAAATCCTTCAAAGAAGAATCCCCTGTGGCACAAATGCTTAGGCTGGGGTGATGATATAATTTTATTTCCCTTTGCTGATTAGGTCATGACCTGTCCTCACCTTCTGTTGCTCCAAGGTCATGGCCCAATTAGCAAAATGAAGGAAATTTGTCTATAAAATTATTTGCTTAACTTAAGTACATGGAAGATTACAAAGGTCCTCACATTCATCAAAATTTCTCTATTGTCCATCTTAGTAAAGCTTCATGCCAAAAAGAATCCCTTCCATGCAATTTTCTCACAGAATTAGGAAGGACTCTGCTCTTGGACCTGTTTTTTTTTTTTCCTACTGCATCCAAAAAGTAAAGAGAACATCACAAATTTTGTTCTGAGAGCAATTTTCTACTCTTTCAAGAATTTATTATCCTACCACAGTAAAAACTCAAAGTATATTCAAAGGATATCTTTTAATGTTGACATGCCCTTCGCAGACCAGGCACTTCTGTGAATATATTTTAAAAACACATTCTAATATTTATAAAACAAAGTATGTGTTTTCTTTTATAAAGAAGAAATTATTTTTTCAAATTTAGACAAAAATAGCTAAGTTTAGGGCATAACATTTGCTATTTATATGACCAGTTGAAAATACTATAAAACATTATTAGCTAGGAAAATTTACCCAGTGGTTTGAATTAGTTGGCAGATAACTGGAAATGCTAACAATTTCAAAGATGACCAAACCTGAATGGATAGCTGCTGTCAAAATTTAAAGTTACACTTATGCTGCAAGAATTGGTCCCAAGAAATGTACATAGAAAACATGGCAAAGTAGAGAAATTTGTGGTATCATAACCCAATGAACTTATTAAGTGGAGGAATTGCATTTTAAATTCTTAGGAAAATATATTTTCTCTTAAAAAAAAAAACAAAAAACCATGGCCAGTATATCAAAACCAACTTACAGGCAGAACATGTTTTTTTTAAAAACTTACAAAGACTGAATAACTGTAGATGTATTGAGGATGTATTGGCATTTAGATTTTATTTTTGAACTGTCTTAAAATATATGAAATAAAATGACACACCCAAACGACACATCTTCTATGCTAATCATCACAAATTGTATACCCAACTTTGCTAAATAATGTTAAATGGCTTACTTTTTCAATAAATAGTTTACCACTCTCTTTCAATATTACCACTTATTCCCACAATTGCTTCCCGAAACAGAATCGTATTCATTTTATGACCATGCTGTGTACTATCTACAATCATCTTACATTTAAAGGGAAAGTGTTATTTATAATGTTTATAGTTCTTGCCAGTATACTTTTACAAGTCTTTGACATGTCAATGTGAAAAATTATAGATATGCAATAAAGCTTCATTGTAAGGATTTTCAAATAAACTAAGATGCATTTTGTGTTTGTCTAAAAGGCTCAGTAATGAAACCCTGGGGACTTGTTTATGCATAGTGTTTTCCCAGCAGGAGAACCGATATTGGTCAGTTCTCCAGTCCTCAGAGGCCTTTCCCACTAAATGGAACAACATTAGCTTTGTTCTTTAAGTCTAATTAACAACCAAATCATAAATTGTAGTCTTTGCCCAATGTGATTAAACTTTTAGTAATATTTGTGTTTAAAAAATTCCTAGTGCTTTGAATTTTATTAGATAAAAAAGAGAGCAAGGGCAAAATGATAAAGGCCAAAAGCAAGATGGTATACAAGTTTAATGCATTAGCCTCTCATCCCTAGAGATCATGGTTCCTATCTGTCTTAGGTCACAATTTTAAAGAGTTGAATGATCTAGCGAAATCCCTCATGAGTGTTTAGTCCTATCACTGAGTCCCTGAACAATTAAGACTCTCTGCTCAATTTATGGCTCTCTACTGGACTAACCAGTGGCACAACAGGTCAAAAAATGAAGGTGCTCACATTAATTTGTTCTCATGGTAAACTTGCATTAACTATTAGGGTTATTTCAGGATTAAATGAAATAATATAATCAAGGAACAATATCTCCTGTCCAGTAAGTTTGTAATACATGTAGCTAATATTATAGTGTTTTCTATTTCTATTTTTTTTACATTCTATTACTATTAATATTAACTGACCATAAGAACTTACAGAAATATACCACATGCATGTAATAATGTGTTTATTTAGCATTTAATGAGTCTATGTTGGAAAAGCAAGGTTGTTAATTTATTTTTATCTTCCTCTACTTCTGTTTTGATTTTTTGATTATGTTTGAAATATTTCCAGGAGCATCTATAAAACATGTACATGCATTTTTTCTGAGGTTCATATTTATGTTTCTTGCCAGCAGGGCTACTCACCTTAAAGAGAGAATACCTCAGCACTTTTGTACACCATTTCATAAATTACACAAAGAACACAGACTTACTACCATCTCAGGAGTTCCTTAAAGTTTAATCAGTATAATAGTTTTGTAGACACACTTCACATTCCTTATAGTCCAGGAAGCTAACCGCTAAATAAAACTCTTTTTTTCTAAAATTTAGCATAGAACAGAAGAAACAAATTCTTTTAAGGCATGTTCTTTTAAAAAAAGCTTTAGCCAAGATAAAAGTCCAAGAATGTTCAGCCAAAACACAGTGCTTCCTTGCTAGACCCTGCCTGCCAAGATTTTGTATGTTTTCCACAGATTATAATGCTGCATTTTACTATTTTTTCTAAAATGAAGTTACAGCAGATACGTTTTGTCGAAAAGAAAATAGAGTTCATTTTTATCTGATAAATTGGGAGGAATGCTAAAGGAGGCATTCAGGTCAAGGTCTGTTTATAGAGCTCTCAGAGACAGTATCTTTTATTTTGAGAAACATCTGGTAGAGCAATTAAAAGTAGAGGTCAGAATTCATGTTTACTATTTTGCAAACAGTGCCACTCTGAAAAAGTTTCAGATGCCTATAAAACAAGAGTATTTTCTAGCACAACTAGAATTTTCCAACAAGTGTATTATCCAATCTTGTCTTTCATAAATGTTTGGAATATAATTAATGCTTAGTGTAGATATGGATCTTCTTTGCAAAACGTTTACGCATTCTGTACAATAATACAGTCAAATTTTCCACAGAAAAATACTTCCTGACTACAGAAGCACAAATGTGTCATTTTAAATTAAAGGCTGTATCAACTCAAACTACTTGCTCTTTCTCATGAAGATGTAAAGGGTATATTTTATGAAGAACATGGACAGGGCTGCTAACACCAATAATCTAAGCTGATTTTCGTATCAGAAAACACAAACAACTTGTTAAATTCTACTTAAGGTGCAACTACATCTGGGCAAACTTGAACTTGTTACTTAATCTCTTTATGCCTTAGTTTTATTATCTGTAAAATGGGAATAATAACAGTACCATCCTATGTTTGTTACAAGTACTTAGAGCATCTGACATGTAGAAAACATCCAATAAATATTAGCAGTTTTAAAAAAGGATACAACCACAGATATCATTGTCCCATATAAATAGTTTTTAACACTAAGATATATTTTATATTAAATTGTTACATATTACGTATACTCACATACTTACTTAAATGTCTTATAAAAATCTCACCAGAAGTAAACATCATATTTTAAAGACCACTGATTTTGGGGATACAGTAGTGAGAATAAACTCAGTATTCAAGAAACAGAAGTAGACTGAACAGGCACTGTTTTGACACATTCAAGGTTGGCTATTTCTTTATGTCATTATGATTGAGTGCTTGTAAGTGATGCATTTTCCCATACCCCTGATAAAAGAGGGCACAGATATCTTCTTTAAAAAACAGTTATCATGACATATGAGGTAAATATCATTTATCATCTTTCCATGGTCACTTCTAAGAGAGTTTGTTACAAATCTTATCTTCAACATTCTTGTCTCAGCAAACCTGTAACTTCGTGAGTTTCCATATAATCTCCAAGATGTTCCACATCTTAAATCTAGCTGCAATTGTCCACAATGTCAAACCAAAAAAAATTTTCACAATAAACGTTTACAAAATTTGTCCCATCAGAAATATAAAATTCTCAGTAATTTCATTAGGAGATAAAATGAATGTGAGAATCTGTGAGAAGTATTCTAATTCAGCTAGAGTAACCTCAATTTAAAAATTGTCTGATACAATATTGCTACCTAAATATGTATTTTACACAAGCAAAATTTATGTATTTTGAAACAGAATCTCTCTCCCACACACACGTAAGATTATACAAGTCATCTGGCCTCAAGTTTTAAATATTTGTTCTTAAACAAGAAATGTTATAATTTCCCACCACGAATTGTTCAAAAGTGTATTTAAAAGAATCATTTCTTTTTTCCAGTCTGCTATTTGGCTCTGTCTAAGACTATAGGCCTAAAAATATATAGTTAAATAGTCCTGTGACAGACTTTTGTAATTTCAGAACTAATATTTTCTTTACATTTTTGATGAATATAAAACGTAAATAGAGACATGCAATAGGCTATGAAGATACATAGTAAAAATGTTCTTTTACAACATAATAAAATGCTTATTGCTAGTTATATACTTTAAAAAGTGAATTTTGTTTTATCACTATACATTATACTTTTAGTGGTACTTTTCTGCCTTAAACTAATTAAGGGCTCATAGATGAGTAGGGAAATGCCACATAAAAGCACATGTATTTTCAGACAAACCCTGTAAGCAATGCAATCCCATGCTCAAAAACCCATTTCTTCACCTTTGTTTCTAGGGCACTGATGAGGAGCAGGTGTCAGAATTTTTTCCATAATCCTGACAGGTCATTTTGCATATAAAACGTATCCATACTTTAATAACTCTCTAGGGTAAAGGTAGCTCTGTTTTGACAAATATTAGTGCTTCTCTTTCATATTATTTAATCCTTTAGTTGGAAAAAATATCATATACACTAATTTTTCCATATGTTTATAAGTCCATTTAGTTGGCTTTTACCCTTCAGAGTAAATCACACATAAGTGAATAAGCTTATTTCATTTCAAAAAATCTCTCTCTGTCTCTTTTTTGGTAAGACTGAAAATTCAAAGGAAGATCCACATAACCTCAAAGAAAACTGATGTTTGCAAGACATAATAGAACTGGAACTTCTCATGTTTTATGTCATAAAAATTATGTTATTACCCATTTACCCCATTTGAAAATATTATTGTAATATATTATGGTTACATAGAGTTTGGAAATAATTTTATTTATAGCCTACATTAGATACAGTCAGTATTCTTGTAGTTAGATTGGGGCAATTACATTTAACTTTTTTTTAATTACTTACTAACTTCATCCCTTACTCAGTTTTAAAATGAAGAAGTCAAGCCATTCTCTAATACTTACTCAATGGTTTATGATGAAAGAAAATACAAATATACAAATTGTAAGTTTATTCGTTCATTTGAAACATAAAACACTCTATTTTTTATTTCAAAGTATTATGGAAGTACAAATATTTTTGGTTACATGGATCACTTTTATAATGCTTGAGTCATGGTTATAATCAAAAAGTCCAAAAATAATACATGCTGGCATGGATGCAGAGAGAAAGGAATGCTTCTACATTGTTGGTGGGACTGCAAGTTAGTACAATCTCTATGGAAAACAGTATGGAGATTCCTCAAAGAACTAAAAGTAGACCTACCATTTGATCCAGCAATTCCACTACTGGGTATTTACCCAAAGGAAAACACAGTATTTTTAATTCTTGAAGTGACTGAGATTTTTGGAACTTAAAAAAATTACAGATCTGCTTTTTTGTAATATACTGTACAGACTCAACTGCAGAAATAGAATTGAAGATATTGCCTAGGATCTTTAAAAAAAAACCTGGATATATACACTCACTCATGGGGCAATCAGTAACTGAGGATCCATAGACTTCAAAATGGGACTGAAGTACTTTTTAAATGCAACAGGTCATTATATTCATCTGCCTGTCAAAACAAGACCAAAGACAACTATAAAGATAAAAAAATCACCACAAATATAAGGACTTTTTACTAATTATTTTGAATTTTATTTTGCCAGTATTAAGTATTTTTATTGTAAGATGTATTCATAGCTTTTGGAAACATTTGGATGTTGGATAAATGGGCCTTTTTTGTACCAGTCAGAACTTTCAGGTACCTAAGAATGGCAAAAGCAAAGCTTATGCATATTTCATTTTAAGCTGAAAGAATTAGTTTGCACTTTACTGAATGACCAAAGTTTCAAATTAATCTAGCTACACAGGTTATCTTAACAAGATCAAATAATAATTTTAGATTTTTTTCTATCATAGATACCCCATAGAAGAAATATTTTAATATAGATAGTTTATGTTAATCCTAGTTACTGCTCTTTTTATTTTTGTTTTTTACAATGAAGGATCAGTCCTGTTGTCTAATTTTCATTTACTTCAATGAGAATTTTGTTGGAGAAACAATACCTGTTATTACATTGGTGTCAATGATTACAGAAAATTTATAGTGTTTAATTTCTACCTCTTGAATACTAAAAGTGCATGTTTACAATCAGCTGATGTTGACATGGTTCATATTATATTACATACATGTAATTCAATGTGTCAGTTCAATCTTAAATAATATTCCCTAAACAAAAGAAAGTTAAAGTAATTTTTTTATTTTTAAATTATCTTATCAGCAATGAAATACTTTTAAAAACAACATGGTAATAATAGAATGGCTGCAGGTTTTCAAGCCAGATGGATCAGGGTTAGCGTTCTATCATACTAATGGTTGCATGACTTTATATTACTAAATCTCACAAAATCTCAGTTTCAATGTCTATAAAATGTCACTAATATCTGCCTTTAAGGATTGCTAACAGGTTTAAAGATATGACCATTAAAAGCAATTCTCTCATTACAGGAATAAACCAAAATCCCTCCTTTTGTAAAATTTTTAGATTGCCATCTGGGTTCTGTATAAACTCATTTGCATTTGACTCAGGTCCTGGCTTCACTAGTTTGCTTTCTGATCTTCCATTTCTCACTCTTACCTGAGTCCTCTCCCTTGATCCTAAAGGACACTTCCTCTTATCCTGATGGTCCTTCAGACTATCACCTCCTAATCTGTTAATTATCATTCATTTATTCTTTACCCCCTTGTCAGTTAGAGTCAAAGGTTATTAAACTGTGGAATCTGCTCTTTACAATACCACCAGTAAAGCTTTCGATTTTCAAAACCATGGGCTTTTTCCCCCTTTACTTCATTTCAATCTCCCCGTGGCATTTAAATATTGTTGTCTACTTCTGACCTCCTTAATCTCTCTGATACTGACATTTTGGTGTACCTTCTACTAATCTGACTAATCCATTTTTCCTTCTGTGGTTCCATTTCTTTTCTCCTCCAAAAATATTCATTTCCTAAAACCTGTTCTTTGGCATCACATATGTCTCTCTACAACCTCCCTTTTAGGAATTTGTCTTTAATTGCTATTCAAAACAGATACCTTTTCCACTTTATCTACATCTAAAGGCAAAATGCCTACCATGTATTTCCAGTCGTGGATCACTGAATGAACACATTCTCTTCCAATAAACTTACACCTGCCCTCATTCTTTTTGATGGGACCATCATTCTACTTCTCATCTCAGCTTCAAGCCTTAAAGTCATATGTGACAATTGTATTTATGGCACCCCTGAACCCAAAATCTTGTCAACTTGTTAGTGATCTTTTCCAAATATCTCTTCCATTATACACTATCTCTAAGGCTACTTAGTTATTTCAGCCTGTGATTACAATTAATTCATCAATATGTTCTAAGAGATATTAAGTGCCAGACATTATGCTAGAATCTGAGGATGTAAAAAAAAGCATTATATTATCTGTCTTCTCTGCTTAATTGTAGATTCTGAAATAGTCCCCAAAGTTTTTTTACCCTCTATTTTGTGTTATATGTAAAAGAAGCAGAACATTTTCATGAGAAAATCGTACTCAGAAATAGATGTATTTGTACTTCCTATGAAATAATTTCTTTAAGCTAATATTGAAGGAAAACCTAACGTGAAGGAAATTTATTTCAATATTTTATTTCAATCCAGACACATGGAACATATATATTTTCTTACTTGTGCTTTCACTCGCATTGTCCCACCAGCTTGAAATGCCCTCTTTCTTCCATCTCCGTGACGTGCACACCCAAACCCTACCCTTTTTTAGGCATGCTACCATCAATTGCTAACATTCCATTTTGGTTCCCACAGCCAGAAGTGATCATTAGAACTCTTAACTTTCTCTCTGCACCACTTCTAGATCATATATTTTTTCACTTTATCATAGTTCTTTATCTCCACATAAAATTTCCTTTATTAGAACATAAGGTTATTAATGGCAAAATCTGCATCTAATTCATCTTTCTATCTTCCACAGTGCCTCATGCATAGTTGTTTTCATATTTTTGGTAATTGTCTGTATTTCTAATTATGCGTTTTTGGTCAAAAGATCCAATATTTCATGAATCTCATAATTTAAAAATAAAGGTGATGCAAGATTTATAAGGAGAAAATGCATACACTTCGTAATTAGTGAAAACCAGCTCTGGAGATTCAGGTTATGTTGTCCAGCAGTAAGGAAATCTCCAGAGCCTTCATTCATTACAACAATCTTATAAACATGCTCCTAATCATTCAGTGAGCATATCTATAAATATTTTTATCCTGGAGGTTCAGTTTTTGTTTAATGGGATCTAATGATGTCCAGGGCCAGAAGGGAATACATACTAAGCCTCAGATGCAACCTAATGTGAAATATATGGTGGTTAAAGATAGCAGAAAAATTGACACTGTGCAAATGAGATAAACAGCATAGTACAAATCAACGATGATAGCAGAGGCAACTTTTATGAACTGTGGCATATCACTTGCAAACAAGAAAAGAAATTAATCAATTAAACAGTGATTTATTAAGTATTAACTCTGTGAACAGTGATCTGCATCATGTTTAAGAGATGACCAAGAAACTCCAGTTGGCACAAAATATCAATGCATAAGAACTGACCGAATACAAAAACAATCCCTTTCATCACTATTGCTGGGGCTGCCATAACAAAATACCACATTCTAGGTGGCTGACAACAGAAATTCATTGTCTCACAATTCTGGAGGCTGAAAGTTTAAGATCAAGGTGTCATCAGGGTTGATTCCTTTCAAGGCCTCTTTTCTTGACGGTCATCTTCCCCCTGTGTCCTCACATGTTCTTCTTCTGTGTGTGTTTGTGCCCCAATCTCTTTTTCTTATGAAGGCACCGGTCATATTTAGTCTAAGGCCCACCCTAAAAACCTCATTTTGGCTTAATTACCTCTTTCAAGACCGTATCTCTAAATACAGTTACATTCTGAGTTACTGGAGGTTAGGACTTTAATATATCAATTTGGAAAGAAGACAATTGGGCCCGTAAGTATCATATACTATGCAGGCATGATTCCAGTTGAGGAAGCTATCTCTACGGCAACACTGAAAAAGAAGGACTTCTAGGTATCCTGGAATTTTTTTAAGTAAGTTCGTAGAGGAACAGATAAAGAGAAGAAAATTCCAGCTTTGGAGGTTAGAACAAACACAGTTTTTTGTTTGTTTGCCTTTGTTTTATTTTTGAGAAAGCTTAAGGTGTTAGTAAAAATAAAACAGGAGCTGGCATTGGTGTAATACAGAGTGTGAGGTTGCAGAGACAGTCTGGAATCTGGGTAGATTATTATGACTTGAGGCAGGGAACAAGATCAAGTAAAGTTTATTTTTTTTTAAGTTTCATTTTGCTTTTTCATTTGACCCCTTAGATACAGAACATTCAGAAATGCTTAAGTAACATTTTCATTCAAAGACAAATTTGGCAATTTGTATTTTATGAAAAGTTCTTGTATTCAGGAGGTCTTGGCTAATGTCATTTATCACCTGGTTACCTGCATCTCTGGACACCCTTTAGTAACACCTTTTTAAAAAAGTTTCTTCAGCTATGGGCCCACTCAACTCTATGGAGAGATTGCTGTAAGTGCCATCTCATTGTAGTTGCAGCAATAAAGCGACAAATGGCACTGAGCCCTGCTTGTGTCAGCTCACTATTCATTTAGGCCTGCTAGGTCTAAGTTCTGTCTTCTCATCAGCTGATCGATAGGTTGGCAGCTCTCTTTGGCTAAACTACTCAATTTAGGAAGATGGACTGGTGCTCTTTCATGTATTATTCAAAAGAATGGGCTTGAATTCAATTCCACCCCTATCCCATCTCAGACCGAATTAATCACTCCCTCCCCCAGAATAACAGTTCAAGCTTGTACATACCTCTATTACTGTGCTGATCACACTGTGCTCTACCATATTACAATCATTTGTTTACATGAATGAATGAATTCTAAATTATTTCGCTTTTTCCATCACTATAAACATAAATTCCTCATACTATATAATATAATGATATGAATTGCCCACATATTTGGTCCCAACTGTTGGAAATTTCCTGATAGACAGTATTTTAATCTCAATCATTCTTGTTAACAAAAGCTGCCAAATATATATTAAGTCTTGTCAAAGGAATAACATGAACCCATATGCATGAAGTAATCATCTACAAAAAATCAAAAGGTGACTAACAACTTTCATAACAGCAGGATACATATAGTTAAAACTACACTGATTTTTGTGCCACATGAAGTACTCAATGTTATCCTAAGTAAAATCAATCACGTACCAATAAGAGAGATGTTACTGGTTGTCCCTACTTAAGTAAAGTCTGACTTAATAAACATTATTGGGCTTGACCCAAAAACAAGTTAAGCAATTTATATGTGACTTTGCATTTTAAAATATTTTCAATATAACTAAATATTTGACAATGTACATATACTAAATATTGACAGCAAACATTCTTAATATATTCTGAATGACACAAAAAGCCAGCATATTTGAGCATTATTCATCCTTTTAGTTACAGTATTCAATAATGCATTTTGACCTAAATCTTTTATACTCTATTATTTGGTTAAGTAATAATCCTTTTTGTCTACTTTCTGCAAAAACTTTACACATACATCTTAGGGATCCTAGTCACCTGTAAGACAGTATTAGCTAAATATCATATTTATCTCTCAATATTTGTCACTTCTCATGCTTAAAATTATATACTGAAATAAAATTTTAATGTGACACAGTAAATCCTACCTTAATAAATTCAGACCCTCATGCTCTATCACTGGTGAATGCATTCTCCAGACAGACACACAGTTTTGAAAATATATGGAAATAAGGACAGACTCTCCTCAAAGAGCTTCCCTGGAAGCCTGGGCTGTCTCTTATCCTTGGTATAGCCATTATCTCCACAACATGTCAGATAATCTCACCAGGTCATCTAATTGAGCCTAACAGGAGTTTATTGTGGATTCACTACAAAACTATAAGCTGTTGCAATTTCCTGGCACAACTAAGAGGCATTGCAGTGGCTTTGGCATTTCCTCTGTCACAACAGGTGGGAAAGATTAAACACTGGAAACCAAGTGAGATTTAAATAATCTAATATTTTTAAATGCTACTCTTATTTAATTAGACATTGAAGGTCACATTTAGGGGATTATGTGAATTTGTAGTAATAAGTATGTGCACATTTTATAATGCTATCTGTTGAATTTTGACAGCAAGGTAAATACAGCTCAGTAGAACATGAACCAGAAATAACTCTTTTCCAATAATCATTTCACTTGAGTGCTCTAATGGTCAGTATTAAAATCTAGGTGCTTTTGTGGATTTTTATCAGTGGATATAATGGCCCAAAACATATACCACACATAAAAGTATAAATTATTATTTTATATAGAATTTACATATATATGTTTTTATGTAACAAGTTTCAAAAAATATCTGGGATGTATTTAAGAAGAATGCATTTACTTTTAAACAGAAGTATGAAATGAGATCTTTAAATTATATGAAGATGATATATACCTAATGTGTCTATGAACTTCATAGCATTTCTATTTAAATTCATTTTTTTCATTAAAGTAAGATAGTATATAGAACATATAAAGGATTCCTGAAGAGACTTTAGAAACATTTTTCCTCTCTATCTCTTCTTCAAAATCAGTTATCAGATTTGTTCTAAATTGATTTTATTTTTAATTTGTTCAACTTTTCCATCCACACTTGGTTTGATGATTCAGATGAGGTTTATTTTTTCCAGACTTGGGCTGCAGCATGGAGTTCATACAAAACATGCTTCTCTGTTTTGTTTCCTCTTTGTGGTGCCATATACCACTTACAAGTGTTTTTAGTGGTAAACAGAAGATTAAATGTAAGTGTTAGATCTCATCAACACTAAACATGGGGGGAGAATGTCTGTGGCTCTTTTCCAGGCGGCAAATTAAAGCATTGCTGGCAGTGTTACTCCAAACAAGCCCTGATGCTTTTATCGACTCCCTCACCATCTCAAACACAGCCCAGAGTTCAGTCAATACCTGTCATTCCATGGGAGCCACTAACTCAACTGCTGCTGTCGGTTTCCCTTATCTAATTACAAATGGGCCCCTGTTCATGAAACTATCTCCTTAACAGAGTACACCCAGGACTGCAACTTTAAGAGACAATTTAACCCAACTCTAGCAGTTGTTTAAAATCTCTTCTGGCAGCTGCATTTAATTCCTTAATAACAGCAATCGTTTTTCTGTTTTGTTTGTTATGTTTGCTCATTTGTGTTTTGGTGGAAAGTTACTAAAATTTTTAAGCAGATTTAATATTATATGTTATGTACAAGGTTAAAAAAACAAAACAGATATGGATGGCAAAGGAAAAGAGTGTCAACCCATTCTTTTTCATGAAATTTTTTTTTTATCTAGATGATGCACAAATTTAATGTGTGACTTTTTTTCTTGCCTCCTACATTTGAGTAGATATTTCCCTGGCACTAACATCTTTGTGTAAAATATTTACACTTTTTCTTATCTACCACAGTAATTATTTTTCAAAATACAAATCTTGCTAGATACATATGTATTAGCACATATTCATAAGTTATGTGAAAGAATAAAGTATATTTGCATGGAAATGTTGAAAACATTATTGGAAAAAGACATATACACGTCTTCTATTTAATTTGACTTTGCAGATTTATTAAGAAAACTAGCCTATAGCAATTCAATCTCCTGAGAAGTGAAGAGTTACTAGCAAGTGACCAGGACCTTTGAAGCCTGTTGTTAAGGGTGCAAAGGACACTGACAAACTATACCTAAAGGCAGTTACTAAACATTGAAGCTCTTTGGATTTTAAGTATGTAAAAGACAGTTTTAAAAAAAGATCCTTTCATTTTCAGTGTTTCTAAGCAATATTTTGTAGCTAGAAATAATGAGAATAACTCATTTAGAAATAAAACAAATACATATATTAAGTAGCCACATGTTATGATATGTTAGTATGTAACTCAGATATATTAACTACGTAACAACAGACTGTGTTGGAACCATTATGAGCTGATACCCAAGTTATCTGCACTCATATAATTTTTCAGCTGCCTTTAATCAAAACAATATCTAAATAACAGTAGGAATAGAGAGAAGAATATAACTATTTCTGTTCCAACTCAAATTCAAACTTGATGCTTTGAAAAAATATTTGGTTTGCTCTCACTATGACCAGGCTTTTTATTTTCAAGATACTTTTGAAAAGCAATAAAGAAAAGAAAAAGAATAACTATGTCCTGGGAAGTATCTTTAAGAAAATATTTAGGCCTTTATCAAAAAGTCCCAAAGCAATACATGTTGGCGTGGATGTGGAGAGACAGGAACACTCATACACTGCTGGTGGGACTGTAAACTAGTGCAACCCCTATGGAAAACAATATGGAGATACCTTAAACAGATTCAAGTAGACCTACCATTCAATCCAGCAATCCCATTATTGGGCATATACCCAGAAGAACAAAAGTCATTCTATAAAAAAGACACCTGCACCCAGATGTTTATAGCAGCACAATTCACAATTGCAAAGATGTGGAAACAACCCAAATGCACATCAATTCATGAATGGATTAGCAAAATGTGGTATATGTATACCATGGAATATTACTCAGCTATAAGAAATAATGGTGATATGGCATCTCTTTGGTTCTCCTGGAGAGAGTTGGAACCCACTCTATTAAGTGAAGTATCCCAAAAATGGAAAAATAAGCACCACATGTACTCACCAGCAAACTGGTTTCCCTGATTATCACCTAAGTGCACATTTGGGAATAACACCAACTGGGTATCGGACAGAGGTGGGGGCTGGGGGGAAGGGATGGGTGTATACCTACTTGATGAGTGCGATGAGCACTGTCTGGGGAATGGACATGCTTGAAGTTCTGACTGGGGGGATTGGGGGGAGGGGATGGATGCATACCTACGTGATGAGTGTGATGAGCACTGTCTAGGGAATGGACATGCTTGAAGCTCAGACTCGGGGGGCATGGGCAATATATATAACCTGAACTTTTGTACCCCCATAATGAGCTGAAATAAAAAAAAAAAAGAAAATATTTAAATACAATCATGAGCCAAACATATCCTATGTAAACTGGGTTTTTACAAACATCTACATGGAAATATATAATTATATACACATTGAGGAAGGTATAAAATCATTTCAAAGAACTAAAATGACACTTATCTAAAGTGCTATTATTAGTGCCTTAGATTTTTAAATTTTATCTTTGCTGGTTCTCTTGAGATTGTATCTTCAACTATTTAGTAGAGAAGGATGTTTTTTCCTTAACCTGAAGCACCGAAATATATTTGTGAATGTATACTTTATAGTGAGTGGGTGTTGGAGATTGTGGGTCAATGCTGTTGAGCATGGGTTGAGGTCAAACACTGAAAAAGCACTTTTTCCCTCTAAGAATCAAAATCAACCATCTAAGCAGTGATATACAGTTCTAAATGGCAGAGCTTTGAGGTATTCTATCATTGTATCCTTATCTGTGCATTGGCAACTCCAGCTCTACAAGAAAAAAAAAATGATCAATGGAGGGGAAGGATAAATATGAATTATATCTTATTGAAAGAGTATGTACAGAAGTGGAAATAGTGGGCAACCTTGTCTGGTTCCAGTTCTAAGTAGGAACGCTTTCAATTTTTCCCCATTCAGTGTGATATTGGCTGTGGGTTTATCATATATGGCCTTGATAATTTTAAGGTATGTCCCATCTATACCTATTTTGTTAAGAGTTTTTATCATAAAAGTGTGCTGAATTTTGTCAAATGCTTTTTCTGCATCTATTGAGAGAATCATGTGGTCTTTGTTCTTGCTTTTATTTATGTGGTGAATTGCATTTATAGATTTGTGTATGTTGAACCAACCTTGCATCTCTAGGATAAAGTCCACCTGGTCATGATGAATTATTTTTTTGATGTGCTGTTGGATTTGGTTTGCTAAGATTTTGTTGAGGATTTTTTCATCAATATTCATGAGGGATATTGGTCTGTAGTTTTCTATTTTTGTTGTATCCTTTCCTGGCTTGGTTATCAAGGTGACTTGGCTTCATAGAATGAGCTGGGGAGGATACCATCCTTCTCAATGTTGCGGAATAATTTCTTCAGTGTAAGTGTGAGTTCTTCTTCATAGGTTTGGTAAAATTCAGGTGTGAACCCATCTGATCTGGGACCTTTTTTTGTTGGAAGATTTCTAATTGCTGCCTCAATTTCTGTGCTTGATATTGGTCTTTTCAGGAATTCTATTTCTTCCTGACTGAGCCTACGAAGGTTGTGTGTTCCACATGCAGAAGATTGAATCTGGATCCCCACCTCTCACCTCTCACAGAAATCAACTCACAATGGATAACAGACTTAAACCTAAGGCATGAAACCTTGAGAATTCTAGAAGAAAATGTTGGGAAAACTTTTACGGACATCAGCCTAGGCAAAGAATTTATGAGGAAGACGCCCAAAGCAATCACAGTAGCAACAAAAATAAATAAATGGGACCTGATCAAATTGAAAAGCTTCTGCACAGTAAAGGAAACTATCATTAGGGTGAATAGACAACCTACAGAATGGGAGAAAATATTTGCATTCTACACATCCAATAAAGGGCTGATAAAAAGAATCTATATGGAACTTAAGAAAATTAACAAGAAAAAATCAAACAGCCCCATCAATAAATGAGCAAAGGACATGAACAGAAATTTTTCAAAAGAAGACAGAATGATGGCCAGCAAACATATAAAAATGTGCTCATCATCTCTTATCATTAAATGCAAATCAAAACCACAATGAGATATCACCTAACTCCAGTGAGAATGGTCTTTATCAAAAAGTCCCAAAACAACAAATGCTGGCATGGATGTGGAGAGATTAGAACACTGTTACTCTGCTGGTGGGACTGCAAATTAGTACAACCCCTGTGGAAAGTAATTTGGAGGCCTCTCAAAGAGCTAAAAATAGAAATACCATTTGATCCAGCAATCTCACTACTAGGTATCTATCCAAACGAAAAAAAGACGTTCTGTAATAAAGACATCTGCACTCAACTGTTTATGGCAGCACAATTCACAATTGCAAAGATGTGGAAACAACCCAAGTCCTCATCAATATATGAGTGGATTAATAAGATGTGGTATATACATATCATGGAATACTACTCAACTACAAAAACCAATGGTGACCTAGCATCTCTTATATTATCTTGGATAGAGATTAAGCCCACGCTTTGAAGTGAGGTATCACAAGAATGGAAAAATAAGCACCACATGTACTCACCATCAAATTAGTACTAACTAATCAACACTAAGGTGCTCACATGGTAGTAATATTCACTGGGTGCCCATCAGGTGAGAGGGGCCAGGAGGGTGGGTAAACTTACAACTAATGGATGCGGAGTACATTGTATGGGGGAAGGGCATGCTTGTAGCCCTGGCTTGGGTGAGGCAAAGGCATTATATGTAACCAAAATGTTTGTACCCCCATAATATTCTGAAATAAAAAAATGTAATGACTTTGTGAACTAGAGGGGTCATTATGAGGTCATTATCCTCCTCTCAGAGGCTCAGAGAACTCCATGATGTTCAACAATGCATGCTTGAAATTATGCTTCAGAGTCTGAAAATTTTGGATCCTAATGCATTTTTAAAACTATATTGAAAGTGTCAACCAAAAAATGAAAATATCAATAATGGCTGAAAGAAAGAAAAGAAGAAAGAAAGAAAGGAAGGAAGGAAGGAAGGAAGGAAGGAAGGAAGGAAGGAAGGAAGGAAGGAAGGAAAGAAAGAAAGAAAGAAAGAAAGAAAGAAAGAAAGAAAGAAAGAAAGAAAGAAAGAAAGAAAGAAAGAATATGCAACAGATTGCCCTTTTCCATTGCTCTCTCCATCATCCTGCCTTGGACATCGCCTCTACATCGCCTTTCTACCCCCTTATCTCTTTTATGTTGTCTTTACTGTTCAACTAATATTAAATTGTATGTTATTTGTAGGGTTATCTCCTAGTTCTTTCACATGGAAGCTCTATATAGGAAGGTCTTTGTCTCTATTTTCTACTGTTCTCTCTTTGAACCTCAACACTCCCAGGAACATAGTAGACATTAGTTGACTATGTGAATTAGAAAACATTTAAGGAGTCAAAGAAGTATGGGATGGTAAGCACATTTCTTTAGCACATATACATACATATTTATGGATGGAAGAGAGATTTGTGTTGATTCACTGGACAACATGAAGGTGAAAAAATCTACTTAACAATTCCCTATGATCTTCGTAGGGTATATGGCATTTCTCTCTTCTTTCCTATTGATTAAAAATCTGATTTTCAATATATATATTTAATTAGAAAGCTAGACTCTAAACTACAGTTGGCCCTCCTCATCTATGGGCTCTGCATCCATGGATTCAGCCAAGTCTATATTTAAATATTTAGGAAAAAATAAAAATAGGAATACAACAATAAAAAGAAATACAAATAAAAATACTGTATAACCACTACTTACCTCAAATTTATATTGTATTAGATATTCTAAGTAATCTAGAAATGATTTAAAGTACATGGGAGGATGTACGTAGGTTATATGCAAATACTTGAGCTTCTATGGGTTTTGGTATACACCAGGGGTCCTGGAACGAATCCCCCACGGATACCAAGGGTTGACTGTACAACCAACTGTAACATAATATGAAACAATCAAATTTCATTTGGTATTTAAAGCACATAGGTTCTCAGAACCAAATGACAAGATTAAGAGCATGTTTCCTACTTGTCTATCTACATGACAAAATATCTTCAGATATTTTGGACTTGAAATTTTGTCAAAATGCAAAACTAAAAATATTTTGGCTGTATTTTTATATTTTAAAATTCTAAATAATGAGATATATCTAAACTTGTAGTGCAGAGTACAGTGTATGTTTAAAAATAACCAGAGGTTACAATTAAAACTTTAGACATCTCTTTTGTTCTACTTTTGTGTATTTTTCATATTTTTTAGCCAAAAACTTAATGAATTCACAAAACAAATTGCCTACAGATGCGTTAAAGAAAAATTTAAAGGTATACTTTGTAAATAAGTACTCTATCACTTATATTATTTTTGTTCTACACATGAAGCATGTCAAGTTTGTATTTTTGCTTCCTGGTTTTGGTCAGTCTCAGTCTTAAACTTGGAAGTTTTATGTAATAAAATTAAACAACAGTTGATTACAATAAAAACTCACATACTTCTAGACTAAAATTCATTCTATTCTATGGAGCAGACCAGGGGTATAGTTTTAACATAATGCAATTCATTCCTAAAAAATATAAAAACCTTTATTTTCACTAAGTTAAAATCTTTTTTTTTAAGTTTAAGCATGTGAGGATCTAATAAGATCCACAAGTTTTTGGCAGGAGAGATAAATAAATTCATAAAATGGAATAAACAAGGTGTGTTGTGATCTGTCTTTAGTTTAAAAGCATTATTTCTTCCACACAAACCCAGAAAGTACTCTAAAGGACAATCTGTCCATATGAACATCATATACATATTTCTTTAATTGGGCATTTTTACTGGCTCAGTCATATTTAGGCTATTACTCTATGTCTATCATTGTTCAAGGTTCTCAATAACGATGACCAGCAGAAAGTTTCTTTAGAGATTTTGCATGAAGTAAACAACTTTTTCTCAGTTAGCTCTGAAGTAAATGAATTTTGACCAACTCCTGCTTCTTGGAGCTCTCTTTTCTTTCATTGTTTAGGACTCTTTGTTATTCTAGTTCTCAATCAACATTTTGGGGCTCTCCTTTCCTAGTTCCTGCTACTTTTACTTAAATGTAGGTGCTACAGCAGACTACTTCTTCAGCCTTTCCCCGCCCCAGCTCCTCTCTCTTTTCTGTACCTCATTCTTTAATAATTCCATCTACTGAAATGGCTTCAGTGTCTTTTTACTACATAATTATAAAATTATATTTCTGTGCCTGATTTTTTTCCCTACTTCTAGGATGATATTTCCAAAATTTTATCTAGATTTTCCATTAATACATCAAACTCAACATGTACAATGGCAGATACATCCCAAATTAAATATTCAGGCTGATTTGATCCAATTTTCATTAGTGACTCCTCCTGCTTTTGATCCTAAGGACCGTGATGAAGGACCATGACTACTCCAGCTTGCCTAATCCTGTAAATCCGACCAAAACCATTCTCACAAATGTATCCCCTTCCCAGTCACCTTCCTGATTTAGACTTCACGCTTTCTCACAAAGGCTGCTGCAATAGCTTCTAATGATCATTCATTTAATCACCATTTCCTGCTTCAGCCTATCCTACAGTCACTAACGTGTAGCTCCAACACCATCACTTCCTGTTCAAAACTTCTCGATAACTTCTCATCGTGCTCTGATTAAACTGAGTCAGAATTCATCAGTCTAGAATTCAAGAACCTTTACAATATAGTTCCAGTCTAAATTTCTGGTCTATCTCATGCTATTTCTCTTAGGATGCTCTATAGACAAAAGATAACTAATTCCAAAAATGGATTTGTAAGGCTCATAGAGCGAATAGCTTTATAGTTAATAATATATGTGAGCATTATGTGGGGAAGCAGTAAATAGTGGTCAGACACCGGCTCTAGAGTCAACTAGGTATAATCTCTGGTTCTAACAAGTATGACTAGATATATAACCTCAGGCAAGTTACTTAAAAAATCTCTCTTTGACTCAGTTTCCACATCTGTAGAATGAGAATAGTAATAGAATTTACCTCCCAGGGTTGTTGTGAAATATATGAGTTGTAAATTCAAACCGTTAAAAAGATTATGTGGCTCATTGTAGCCTTAGCTATTGAATGTGGGTAATATTTTATAAAAAAAGACTTCATGATGACAGTAAGTACTATTTATGTTATGATAGACTTTAAAATAATATTATTTAAAGTTATTCTCAAATTCTACTGCTTTTAAGAAGACTTTTTGAATTTCAAAACTAAATGCAATTCTTTTTCTTTATGAAATCCTATAGAATTTTTTTATTTATATTGTCTAGTGTTGAGGATGGAGAAGAGCTGAGTATGCTTCCATTTTGAGGAAGAATTAATAAAGATTGAGACTGAAACAGTAGATATTTGATAGGTATAGACTGGGAGTAAATGAAAAACAGAAATATAAGCTGTTATGTTTATCTTAGACATGAATATCAGAATAGAAACAAAAAAATTATAAATGAAGATCTGGAGAAATCTTGAGGTAAACAATGATTACTTCACATATGATAATTTTATATTTATTCATTAAATTCAGGTTAAAGTTGTCTGCTAAGAGTGAAAGACAAAAATGGCATGGGGGTAGAGGGTACAGATGTATTTTAAAAAGAAAAAAAAAAAACATAGCAAGTAGCATCAACGCCAGCTTAAATATGTTGACTTGAATGGTTTTCATTTGAATAGGGGTTAATTTCTTTATGATTGTATAAAGAAATCTTTTCTTTTGTGAGAGTAATTTATATATTCTGAAATTTCAAAACATTTTAATTGTTCTCTATGCTTGAGGCAATGCTAATGAACATTGCAAGTTTCCATTTAAAATTCCTGATTAGAAGGATTTTCTTAGTCAAGCAAAGCAACGGGGATGGGACACCCATGACCCAGTTAATGTCTTGGTTAAAAGGTGTCATTACTTTATAAGACACCTAGTGTAGAAAAGCTAACTGGGGTTTAGAATTATACTTACAGGAAGAAAGTGAGTGAGTGGCAAACGAAGAGTCAGGTAAGCAATGTTGAGAACTATGGTTACTCTGTTTACTTCCATTCTTTTTTAGACTTTTGGGTAAATAAATGAATAATACATATGTGGAGAGTCCAGGATATACCATGAATTTAACATTTAGGACAGCTAAGGCATCGTATATCACAATGAGAAGATAGAAGATGCCAGATGGTAGGTGTTTGGAGTCAAGAGCAATTTCCCTGATGGTCAATTCTGAGAAAACAAAGGTTGTAGTTTCTAACCTCAAGAGAATTAGAGGAGATAATATTGCTTTTTATAACCACTGAGCCTTTTAATCCCTTTAGACATAATATCTCAGAAACAAGATATGCATTGCTAACCGATTAGGCATGGAACAAGATATGTAACAATAATGACATTTTTTAAAATTTTCAATATGAATAATGCTTTAGAATAAATTTATATAACATACATATGTTTTTATGTAAAAAAAATTAACAATGCCAGGACTTATTTTAAAATGAGGAAATTGAGGGTCAAAAAGGTTAAGTAACTTACCCAGGATCACATGATTATTAAGTGGCCAAGCAAAGCTCAACACATGGGCCTCTCAGACAACAGATCTGAGAGTTGTTACACCATACATGTGAAAGGGCAAACACACTTAGAAAAAAAAGAACACTAAAATATCAAGATTGCTTCTTGTTTTTAAAACATTTACTTGTCAAATTATTAATTTGAAGAAAAAGAGTAATGATGTGGGAACTTTTCATGGAATACTAGAGTTTTCCTGGGATTGAAAAAAATTATTTGAATATGTAAGTCTTTAAAAATAAATATTTGACAATCTCTTTATTCAAATCAAACTTTCAAATGATGTATCAGTAAGTTGAAGCCTTAAATGTGTAAAAATTGTTAATATGCTATTTTTAAAATCTACCCACATCTTTATCTAAATAGCTTTCTTCTCTTTACAAAATATTCTTACCTTCCGAAGTCCTTAAATGTTAGAGTCAAGGCTTTCTAAATCATGGGTGGCTCTTCCTCGTGATTGATTCTGCCTTGTTGATTTACCTTGTCTATCTACCTGACATCTCCACTCCATTCAGAGTTCATCGAATGCAAACATTCTTCTGATTAATGGCTAATTTATTATTTGCCTTGCAAATGTTTATCTGCTGGGAAATGGGATAAATACTTCAGTTCTGACAAGTAGGAGGGCCACTATTCTAGGCCTGATGGGATGGTCAGTTGATGGCATCCCAGAGGACCCGGGCCCTGCTTTGGGTTTCTGAGACAATCTTCTGAAAAGCTAAGTATCTATTTTTAATGAGTGCAATGGAAAATCAATTAGCCCATGGTTTATGGAAGGAAATTAATGATAACTTTCGTATGGCATCTTACAAGCCCAACCAGAAACAACCTCCGTATGTAATCATTTGGCAGAATTGAAATTTACTTATTTAACATAAAAGGACACCACCAAAATCATAGATTTGTCTATATATTTATCCAGCTGAAAAACAGCATCACTAAAAACACTTAAAAGAGCACCCACACATATAAACACTTAAAATCTTTTTAAACAAAAGCCAAAATGGACAAAAATGAAAATGCTGACAATGCTCTCCTCTAAATAGTAGAATAATGTGTGATTTTATAACATTATTTGCACTTTCCAATGTTTGACAAATTTTGTTAAATATATGTATATATTCCTTTTAAAATAACATACATAGAATTTAAGAAAACACTTCTCACAAAGGAGAAAAATATCTGATGTAAGTCATGCACACCACACAGATGGGAGATAACCAACCATCATATGTTCAAAGATTTCCATCTCTACAGTGACCAATTCTGTGGAAAGCAGTCCTCATTAGGCAATTGAATATAAGCTTAGAGAGTATTCCTATGCAATATATTTTGTATAGATGCTGAAAAAAATATTTTTATCTGAGAATGCACAGATATTTTCACTACGATGTTAAGGAAAAAATCTGAACGTGAGGGGTGTATAATTCCTATAAAACAAAAATATGTAAGTTTGGCCATATAAAACCATACTCATTGCGAATTTTTCCAAACAGAAATTTCCAGCAGTAGATAGTAATCTAAGAAGTGAATAAGCCAAATATAATGAATTAAGTTACATAAGTTGCATTTATGAATTAAGAAAAAGAATAGCCTCTTGCTGAGAAAGAAATATAACTACCTGATAATTCTGATGTTCCAGGTGCTCTGACTAATTTAGATATTAGTTTCTCTATGTCATAAGATAAGCTTTGGAAATACTGATCTGTTTAAAAAAAACATATTTGAAATTATTAAACAATGGAACAGAAAGAAATGGAAAACATGAGACTAACAGAAGAACTGTTATAGAAAATCTGGGAGATGAGCACTTGTACTATCCACCCTGCACAGAACATACTCCATTTAAATGATGCTCTTCTGGCCAAATTATGGAATTTAGTCTCTCGTTCTCGTACCTATGCAACACAACTCATTAGTTGTATATGTGGACTTTTGCCAATAACAGGAGCCCAGCAGGAAATATCATAAAACTTAACTCATGAGGAAACATACTACAAATATAATCATGTCTATAAAGCATAAACATATCTACTTTCAAGCCCACTTGAATTCTCCAAAGTTTATTTTAATTAGGGAAAAAAAGCAAAAGAAAATATTTTTGTTCTGATATTAACACTCAAGTAGAAAAAATGCCAACCATTAATGGTATACCCCCACCAGTACTCTAAGATTAATTTTCTGAGCAAGATGAAGCAGGCTGCATCCTACCTCAGTGGTAAAGGTAACGTGCTGTAGGCCTGTTATTCAGACATCATATATGTAACCAGTCCTGACAACTGCTGATTATATCTTTTTTACAGGAGTGCTTTCCTCTCTTTTTGTTTGCCAGTTATATCCTCTAGTGTATATGCCAATGCAGGCAATGTCCCATCACTGGTAATTGTCACTGGGCTGTCTGTCAGTGACGAGGAGAAAAGGGTGACAGCCTTGACATCCCACCAATCATCCCACTGGAAAATTGATATTGTCCTTCCCAGTAAACAATAGCTCAAGAATCGACCAGTCTCACCGGCACATCCCTGAACAATCAGCTTCCATTAAGGGCAGAAGCCACCCATTTATCCCACCACAGTCCAATCAATAGGAAACTGACTTTTTCTGCCCCTTTTAAGCACCTTCTGCTTGTATTTTGCACTTATTACCCCCCGAATTACAAACACCTTGTGGTTGTCACTTGCTTTAATAGAATTCAAAATAAAATCTTAAACATTCATTAGAGTAAGAAATTTTTAATATGTGTTGATTAATTTATGTTAAATGCATTTAATAGGCAAATATTGAAGAGAGGTAAACTTCTGCTCATGTACATTAGTGACTTGCTAAATTTTTATAAACCGTTTTCATTACCTTCTCTCTAAAATCTAGGGGATTCTATAATGCCATTTAAATAGAAATCATAATTAGGACAAAATGAAACCAGATAACAATGGGATTGATTCACATATGTTTTTCCAATTAGGTGATATCTATACCCCAGAGAAAATATATATATTTTAATTCCAACAAATCACAATGGTTGCTGACTTAACAGAGCTTACAGTCTGATGATATTCAAAGCACTTTTCTTAACTACCAGATTCTTAAAGATTCTTAAGAATTCTCATCATTTTAAATGTTCTAAAGTATTAGTTACAACATAAGCCCACTAAATGTAACATTTTATCACTGATTACAAATATATATATATGTGGTCTATTTTTATACACAGGCTTATGTTCATTTAATGTGGTTATGTAAATGCATTTTGTATTATACTCTTAGCTGTATACCCAATGACTATCTGGAAATTCCAATATTTTAGGCATAAATAAAAACCTACTTAGTCCATACTGGTAATTATTATTTAATATGATTTAATAACATATGGGCAGCCACCCACATGATACCACCTAGACAGAATATAAGAATGGAATAAAAAAAAAAAAGACGGGATTTAGCTACAGTGACAGAGAATGTACACTCTTTAAAAGGTGACAGGTGTCAGCTCTGGAGGGAAGGCAGTGGCCAAAGGATCATGCCAGAACACTCACTTGCTGATTTATGAAGCTTCCCTGGTGTCAGTCTCGGAGCATGATGTGCTGCTCTATTTATGGACCAGAGTTAGGTACAAAGAAAGGAAGCAGTCAAGGGAAGCCCATCACTGTCAGATCCCATCCCACCCCCCAGAGACCCCAGGAGAACCATAGTGGGAAGGCTCATGCTGAACTCCTGCCCCTTTGTGGGGAAGTGTGTCTCTTTCGATTGTAATCCTCAACCTTTTGGAACACTTTTAACTCATGAACTACCTTCTTAGAGTGACCTGTATCTTTAGAATGAAAAAAAAAAAAAAAAAAGTAAAGTAAAAAAGGAGAAAAAAGGCGAACATCAAGGCAGTCATACCTAAAGCAGGTTTCTAGTTTAACTGCTCAATCACAGCTACAGAGAAAAGTTTTCACTGAAATAGTACAGGTAAGTAGGCTTGATTTACAGGTAACAAGGTAATTTTCAGAAACAATATTCAGGAAATTACTTGCATTGCATTTAGCATATGATATTTTTATTAACAATAATAGAAACACTCTTTGGGGGAGTTTAAGTACAATCCTGTTAACCTAGTAAGTGTGATTTACAAACAACTTGGCAAGTCAGGAGACTGATGATCTCTTTTTATTTTATTTTATTTTAATTTAGAGTCTTTGCCTGGTAGACAGTGATAAAAGTTTATTAAAACTTGACAAATCTGAAGACAAAAACTGATGTGGAGAGCTATTTTATTCATAGGTATCTAATATCCGATTATGAACATTGAAAAAAATCCAAGTGTCCAAGTGAAGTTTTTAAACTAAACATAATGTTAAATAACCACTTTACTATGACAGCCTATGGCTTGTTCATGAACTCACTCAGAAAACAAGAACACAGGCATGTATTTTATTTATTCACATATCTTTAGAAGCTAGAATCTGAATGTTTCCATTTGCATATGTGTAGACACAATCAGAGAATAATATAAATGGAGGGAAAAACGCCCTTATTCTGTGCTCATTCAATTCTTTTCCTTTGAACACTGGAAATAAAAATCACTGTTGCTTCCCATTTCCTGTTTGCACTTAAAGAGAAAAATAACCTTTGCATAGAAGCGGTTATCTTAACCTGGGACAAAACATTCCCATAGGTGTAAAAGGGTAAAATTGCCAAGTTTGCCCAGCCCAGGAACACATTCAGTCCTTCCCAGAAGCAGACTCTGAGGTTCTTCAAGATGACAGGAAGGGATGCACATGTGGTCGAAGGTAGAGGGAACCCTCTGTGAGGGTCAAATTGAACCAATTTGTTCATTCAATCATTAAAACATTCTCTGAGTAAGCGGACTTTTTGTTTGTTTTAATTTCTCTACTACAGGACATGAACTTATTAGGAGCTGGGGCAAAAAGAAAAAATTAAAGATGAAATAGTATCTGTTATAACTAGATAACATTCTAATAAGAGGAAAAGCAAGCCAAAATTATTTACAATATAATGAGATATAAACATATAACTAGGAGAGTGTGAGGAATACAGCAGGTTCCGTTGTCTGGGTCTCTAGGGTTAAAGAAATGAGAAAAGGAAGACCAAGATTTCAAATCAGACTTGATAGTTCCTATTCTTCCTGCTAGTTTTTAAGGCAATAACTTGACAAATATAATTGAGTGGACAAATACTCCCTATGGAGGTCAGAAAACTCCGTAAAAATAGGGATTACAGAGTGACATTCCTTTTAACTGTGTCTAGCCATGATTTTTTTTTTTTTCATAACAAGATTTCGTAAGACCTAGGCTAACATCAAGGTTAAGAGCCAGACTGGTTATACAACCATTTTGAAGTTGACTTTGTCATGTGTTTGGGAGCCATCAGAGGTATACTAAGCAAAGTGCTTGGAAGCTTTTATTGTTGTGTGCAGTGATAGAATGCCAAGCCATTGGGGAGTTCACTGCACTCTCAGCTTTGCTAAATGTACACAATCAATGCCTTAGTAGGGATGTTTGGAATCAACCTTAAGAGAACCAAATTGGCATATTACAACACATATTTCAATATATACATTATGTTCATTCATTTTTATCATCCGAATTACAAATTTCATTTCTCTGAACAAGACGAAGACAGGTCTTTCATTTATAAGCTTAGATTTTTGCCACATTAAGTTTTATAGGGAACAAAAAGTTAATGCTTCAGAGAAACATCATGTCATCACTCTTGGTAGACAATTAGAAGGAAGGTCCCATTGTCTAATAACTGATGGAAGTGGCAGGGGAACTTCCATAAAAATTTGACAAAATTACTAAGTGAGAAGATCTAAGGGCTAATTCAGCATATTAAAAAAAATTATGATTCACTATTTTAACAATGTTAATGTACTCCACAAGAGAAAATGTGTTTTTAAGTTTTTTCTAATGCTACCATACCTTCTGAAAGCCTAGACATCACACAAAAAATACAATGTTTTGGAAGAGTATAGAAAACTATTTATACATTTATAAAATGAAATATATCATGAAACAATACATATATAGGTTTAACTGCCATTCCAGTAGCCTCTCTTTTGCTTGGAGATGAAGGAAAAAAGAAAATTTCCCAAGTAGGTTGCAAGGGATACAACAGAGGAGAGTGAAAAGAAAGAGTGCATTTTCAAGTTAGAGAGAGACAAAGATAGAGACAAAGAGAAAGAGAGAGATAAATGTTGAGAGACTGAATAACCAAAGGCAATGCATGATCCTGAATTGTATTTTGTGTCAAAAAAATTGTAACAGATACAATTGATATAATTGGAACAACTGCAGATATTTGTATATGGACTTTAAATAATGTATCAATATTAAATTTTCTGAGTGTGAACATTTTATTGTCATTATGTAGAATAATGTTGGTTCTTAGGAGATACATGACAAAGTACTATTGGGTGAAGTATCATCGTGTGCAAATAACACTGAAATGATATGTCTATATAGAGAAAGCAATAGACTTCAACATAACAAATATTGCATTTTGGTAAAGGGTAATGCTTGCTACTACTTACACAATTCTTTGAATTTTTCTCTATATTGAAATTTTTCAAAGTAAAAAAGTGAAGAATAAAGTAGACTCACTCATTCTATGAAGTCAAGATTAGACAGGTTCTCTTAGAGGGAAAGGATCAGGATGGGGCATGAGAGGGCTTCTCTGGTCTATTTCATAATTTGGAGATTGCTGGCACACATGTGTTAGGCTAGTAAAAATTCATCAAGCTGGAGACTTATGATTTTGTAACTTTTCTGTATATGTATTTCAATTAAAATGTACAAAAATACAGGTGTCAGAAAATGTGGAAAACTCATGAATGCAACAACAGTAAGAACAAAATTCTGCGTGCATATGAACATACCTATTTTATCCACGTGCATATCTGTCTAGCTATCCATCCATCCTTCCAAAGACATCATTTTTGGCTATCCCGAAATAAATTTACAATATAGATAATTTTTTTAAAGAGTAACAGTAAGATATTTAAATGATTATAAACCACGTGCATTCAACATACTTTTCTTGAGCTCTTATCATGCATTCTAAACAATGTCTAACAGGTGTAAGGTGGTGAACAAAATAGAGCTGTCAGTTGGGTTGAGAAAATAGACATTAAACAAATTTTAAATTATGATAAATACTGTAGAGTGAAATGACATGCCATTATGAAAAAAATAGCAGAAGTACCCACAAAAGATGCCAGCAATTATAGTTGATCTCTGTGATTAAAGAGTTTTAAAATATATAGCACTGTGAAATAAATGGCTTATAACACAAAGTATGTCATGGCATTACTGAAATCTCTGTAAGTTAACAGTTGAATGATTAGCAGGACTACTATGAGAATCAGTTAGGCCTCTGCCTTACACAAATAGTTAGAATTGGAAAATGATTTATGTAATGTAATATATTATAACACTTTTAAAATCCATTTATGAGTTCTTTATTCCTGCAACATGCTTACATGGCAAGAAATAATATCTTAGTTATATACATTTTAAAAACTGGTAGTTATCTTTGATATCAGGAAGTATAAAAACATTGCATAGTATTCAAAAGATGCAAAACTTGTAACATCATTTTTACTGAAGCCTCGAAAGTAATACTCCTAAATATTACCCTACAGGATTTTGAGAGTCTCCCTACTCGAGTGCCGAGCCCCCCACCAACACAGGCCTCAATGCTTTAAACCTTCTGTAGCCTTATTAGAGGAAAAAGGAAATATGTGCCATTTTTAAAGGATAAGTTATTTAATTCATATAGAAGGAAAGTTGTTTTCAATGTCCTTGGTCATATCACTTTTAATCAAGGAGTGAGTGACACAGAGGCAGGTGTATACTGTTTCCATTAGCAAAGTTTCAGGAATTCATTAAGACACTGAACTTGGCATTCATAAAATGGTATTTCTTGGACCTTGCATGTGGAAACAGTTGTTTATCAGCTGGAAAGTTATTTTAATTAAATACAGAAACAATGGTAGCTGTTTTCTTAGCACAATACTTTTTATTCATTCTTTGTCTGGAGGACATCTAAATGGGTAAGGTCAATACTTGTTAAGCCAAGTATTACTTTAATATCTATCTTCCAATCAGAATTATATATTAACAGCAACAAAGAATTTCAAAATATAAAAGGTGAAAATAAATATATAGTACAAGTATATGCCATGTTGTTATAACGGGTATAGACATAATATTTATTCTTAGTCTGTCTTATTTTTTTCTTTTTAGCTATCACGTTTCACAGAGCCTGTTTTTCTGCCACATGTCCTATTTATATAATACTGGAAAGCTATGACTTAAGAAGGTTTGCAAATGTCCCAACTTAAAATATGGTAAATTAACTCTCAAATTTTTACAGATTGGATTCGTGAAGAGATGAATTATATCTATATCTTCTTTAGAAAAAGATTATGTTTTTAACATATTATTGGTATAACTAAATTTGCTCTAGAGAAATTTTGTCCCTGAATTATTGTCACACTATGACTTCATATATAATTTGGATGAAGTTACTAATTTGAGAATGGGAATATTCTTGTCCAGAAAGGAAACTAGATGTTTTAGTAAAGAACCAAGACAACAGAGAAGTAGATTAAAAAGAAGAAAGAGGAAGGTGGTAGAACAGAAGAAGGGAAATTGACTCACTGCTGCTTGCCTGAAGAGAGGCTAAGACAAGAAAAAGAGAAAGGCTAAGACAAGAAAAACGTTAAATACCTGAGAGTGAATAGAAGCTAACTTACTGATTTTCAAATTGAATTGTGTATTTCTAAACCTGATTTCTTAAAAGAAGGCAAAAATAGAATATATTTGGGCTATATTTCATAAAATAAAAAGAAATTGCTACAAATGACTATCTAAATAAAGTTCAACTACTTTACTTTCTTCATGTTATGCAAAAATATATGAAAGTGACATACTACTGAAAATAATTTAAATGTTTTAGCCTTAGTTTTAATATCAGCTAAAGAGGGTGAACTCACATTTGTCCTTAATGAAGAGTCCAACCATTGCTTGAAGAGTTGTCACCACTGGAAATGTTTAATACTACACTAAATTAATAAGGGTGGCACCATAATCAAATGAAGCCTATGTTGGAATAGTCCCATATTGCTTCATATGCAAATGAAGCATCATAAAAATAGTGCTGAGATTGCTTTTTATGCAAGATGGAACTTTTCGTTACAGATACAAAAATTCAATTCTAAATACATAATTATTATTACAGTCATAATGTGTTTTTCTTAACACTTAAACCAACAACTAAAACCCTCTGGGACCAAGATGCCCTAGGCAGTCATGCTCCATTGGTTCTATCTTTCTGAGAAGTACAGGCCATGAAGCTTACAGGGAGGGGGCGTTGTAATTAGCAGCTTCTTTCAACCCAGTGGAATACTTCTTCTTTTACCTATCTGTGTAACCAGTCAGTCATAGAGGCTGCTTTAATAACACTTTACATATTCTGATTCCATTGGAAATTGGGAAAATTGTCATAGTAATAAATTATTCTACAGGAGACCAAACTCAATGCAAACCGTTCGAAACAACATAAAATTTCACACTCAAGTCCTACTTTTAGTTTAAAATTACAGTATCAGTATTTCTCAAGGTCAATATAAACTGTAACTTCTATATAATTACATGCCAAGAATGGAGTAATTATATGCTCAATATCTGACATGAAGTAGCAGTATAAAACTGCAGTTCAAACATGATTTTCTGTACCACATTGGCAACTGTTCACAGCTAAACTGCATGGTGTGTCCTATGGATAGTCTAAAGTTTAGACTCTAAACGGTTTCATTATAATTTATGAACTATATTATATATGTCAGTTTATAACAAGAAATGATTCAGGTAAAGAAATAACTTGATTCCTTTTTTCATTATAACAACAGCTCCAACTTATGGGGATACATTATTAATTTGGTAAATTTCAATAATTAAAAAATGTCTAATATATCCAATGAGTCAATCCAATGAAAATGCGTCAAGAAAATGTGAATGTAATTGCATAAATACATTTACTCTACACCATTTGTAATAAAAAAATTATTTTCTAAGATAAGCTTTATAAAATATAATTATCAATTTTTTCATTCAAATAAATATTTAAAACTCCTAATTCTTTTAGTCACTTTTATACATAAAATGCTACCATATGTAAAGCACTTTTCTTATTCATTAGGAAAGATCGTCTCTACTAATTAAGAAAATAAATAAATTTTCCATAAATGACATTGAAAATTATGACTTGTATGGTTGTCCTTCACAATTTCTATTAAGATAACAATCATCACAGAAAGTATAGTCCATGTTCTGTGTTTGCAGTGAACAGGGGCACACATACAATCTGTCATGTCTGATAAATTTATATTTTTTCTTTATATTCTCTCTCTCCTCCCCCTTATTATTTCTGGTAGCTAACTTCGAGACTAATGAAGAGGTGGGGGGGGTAATTTCAGAAGAAAAAGAGAACCTCTAAAATTTGATAAATGATTGACAATAAAATGTTTACGTATTTAACCCTATTGTTAAAGAAATGCATAAGAATAGTATTAAGCACAGGAATTTGCAATGCATGTACCCCGTCAATTATCTTAGTTTTCAGCTGAGCCCAAGTAGGACTTCTCCAGTCCAAAACATTATTTATTTTACTTATACACTTTCATAATTTCTATATATTTATATGAGCTACCCTGAATTTTACATTCTTGTTAAAGTACCCAAGTTTGGTCAAATACTATGGAGAAATACTACTACACCTCTTTTGATGGAGTTTTCATCCTTTGTTTTGGACAGGTAGACACATATCTTCTTTTTTTCCAAGCAACACTAAACAAGTCACCTGTGCTATTTTCACAAGGGTCACTGGTGACTAAAGAAGGAAAAGTATTGGATACCAGGTCTACTAAGCAGGCACTGGCTTTAGTGGAAATCCACTGTGGAAGAGCTAGGTAAGGATTGCTGCCAAGGCTACATTAGGTAAACCAGGGATCCTGCTAAAACACCCCCTGGTGCAATAGCTGGGAAATTCATTACTAAATTGTAGTAATCATCTTGCACAGTACCAGCAGATTGCACACATTACCTCCTGCAGATTGAAGTGGGAATAACTAAAAGAAAAAGGGTAATGATGGTCAGGGGAAATTGAATTTTCATGGCACTGATCTTCTGTGTCATTCTATTTGCATGAGAACAATGTTAGCTGCAGACATTACAGGACCCTAATGAGAACAGGAGCTTCTCCCGATGGGCAGGAGCCAGGATGGGTGTTGATGAAACCAATCTATCAACGAGATTTTAAAAGGTGCAATAGTCCCTGCCTTGCTCAGAGCCCGTGTGGGTGGGCCTTCCATCTAAGAAGAGAAGAAATTAAGAATGATGACTTGAGAGAGTTCAAAGCACACTCGCCTCTCTGTCAGCTGGCTCTTAATGATAACGTACTACTGCTTTCTTTAAAGAGCTTCATGTCTTATTCAGGGTAAATGGTGAAAATGTGGCATTTTAGAACCCATGATGTGTTTTTCTATTGATGCTGTCAGTGTGACCAGCCGCTAAAGGAAGACTTGTTTGTCAGTTTCCATTCTCTTCAGTGATTTATCAAACAGTGGCAGTTCATGCATGCAGTATCAGAAGTGGAATAAATAACTTAACAGCTTCACACTGAACACTCATATATTTTATTAAGCTGCCACCAACCCTGGGGCAATTCAGCATGTCAGAAGACAAACTCTTCTGGGAGAGTCTCTTAGTACATACTTTTAGTTATAAGCTAATACCTACTACAAGTATTTATTATCTAAGATATGAAAAACATATCTTGAGTTGCAAATGCTAAAGATGCATTTACCCCTTGGCCCTATTCTTTATGTCATGAGGAAACTAGTAATGATATTCATTATTAATGTATTCAATTTGTAAACCACTTTTTCTCCAAAGAATTCAACAGTCTCCTGTACTATTCCCAATTACATATATGAACTTATCTCATATGGTGAGCAGTTTTTCACACACTGAAGCTATTTTAGTGACTGAATAGGTAGTTCTCTAAATCATAGCTATTTAAGGGCAAGTAATAGTCTTCAAACATCCATAGCAGGGGCCATTCCCATGAAGCCTGTATTGACCAATATATGCATCAAGAGAAGTTCTATCAACCACTTTTGGTTATCCACGTGTTCTACCCAATCTTGGCACAGGGGCCTTACTGAGTCCTGCCTTTTGCCCAATTTTGATGCATTGTACAGCACCAACTTGAATATACTTCAAAGTTTTCATTGGTAACATTTTTCACCCCGGGCTCAGCCTGTGAGAGAACAGTGCTAGGATATAATTTTAGTGGCTGTACAAGGACTGGCAATTTGAATAAGATTAATTTCATATGAGAATTTCAAGTTGTAATTTTTATGTTTCCCCTCCTAGTTTTTAAATCAAACAACTGAATTATGATGACTGAGGCTAACAGTAGGGGTAATCAAGGCTATATTTCCATATTTTCACTGTATGTGATTACTTATTATCTCCCACAACTCCTATGAGAATTTCAGCAAATTTGTATGTGCTAAAATCTAACATCTAAGTAGCAATGTTTGCTCTCCATAATCAAACATAAGTAAAGTCTAATATAGAAAAAATTGTGTCCCCAAAGATTTGGATTTAAGAATACAGAATGAATTTCCTCATAAGCAATAGCTCCTTTCAACATACAAACAAGTGAAAAAAGAATTTTCAAATTAATTTATGCTCAGCATGCAAAAAACAGGTAATACACATGTTCTTTACATGATACTAATTGCTAACAACACCCATAGACTCCAACAGCCTTCAGGGTTACCTTATCCTTTTCAATGGAAGTAGAGAAGATATGTAAAGAACTATTCCACTCCCACACAGAAAACAAAATAATTCCTCAAGTATAAACTTGTTCTCTCTTTGGAAAGTCAATGTGGGAATTAAAGAATCATTAAGTTGTCATAATGAAATAAAATAAAACTTTTAGCCAATGTCATTGAAGTTAAATGTAGTTTGACATGAGAAGATTCAATTAATTTTTAGACATTTTAACCTTTTAATTATGTGCTATCTTAAATATACTTGGTAATGCTAATTGTTAAGTATGGAATCTCCTGGTTAGTAAGTTGGAATAAAACATTGAATTATTTGCTGATCATGCCATAGGAGCCAAAAATTAGTGAGTCAAAGAAGGACAAAAAGAAAGATGTTAGGTGCATGTCACATCTAACATATAATAAGTGGCATAACAATATGGTTTTCAATATTTAGTGTACATGTGAATCCTTTGGAGGGCCTATTGCAACATCTATTACTGGCTCTATCTCAGAGATTCTGGTTAAGTAGGTCTGGGGTGGGGGTGGAGTCTGAGATTTTGTATTTCTAACAAGCTCTCAGGTGATATTGGTGCTGCTGGTGTGGAGATTACTCTCTGAGAACAATTGATATGAAAGAAAGAGTATAAACATTAGAGACAGAAGTATACTATTCATATTCTAGGCTTTTCGCTCATAAATTAGCTTAATTCTTCTGAGTTCTAATGAATATACAAAAAAAGGAATGCTAAACACTAGCACAAATTTAAGATTAAATGAAGTGCTATTTACTCATTTACTAAAATAAAATGCCTGCAATATTACATGATCTTAACAATGTTAAAATTTATTTCACAAATACTACTAAAATATTTGAAAGAAAATGTGTCGTAATTTTTCACAGCAACATGTAATACATAGGAAAATGTTCTTTCCCAGAATTTCAAATAACCAATATGTATGACAATTGATTTAAGTAATAATGGTTTTCCAGTGCCATAGGTGTATCAGTACATTAATAACTCAATCAGGCTATAAATACAGAAACAGCTGATATTCGGGGTTCAATTACATTGGCATTAACATCAATTTAATTGTGTGTGGAAAACGAAAAATGCTTTATATGCATAATGATACAATCCTATATTATTTAACATGATTTCAAATAAATCAAATCTGAACAAATTCCCAAGACATTTTCTAGCCGATATCAGCCCTGCCTTTACTCATTTCCAACTGGAGCTTACCTACAACTTTGTCAACCAATCCAGAAGGACATCCAATTTATGACAACACTGAAAGAGAAAGCTAGGAAGAAAAACTAGGAGATCTTTCTTCCATATTGTTTATTTTCTATGTTTTCAAGTTCATGATTCCAAATATTTATTACATAAAATAAAAAAATGATTAAGACTAAAATTGTACTAAAATGATATGGAGGAGGGGGTGCTTCACTTCTTACTAGAGCTACTGAAGTATGTTAGCAAACTGGAATAGTGCATGACACTTGTAGGAGGTCTACCTTAATCTTAAAGGCGAAAGAAACTATTCAACAGTGTTAGAAATAACATAGTGACATTAGCACTGTAAAATTACTTTAGCTAAAATGTGGAAAATGGAATGGACACAGTCCAGAATGGATTAAGGTGGGACATGTACTAGTCCAGGTGATAATAGCTAGAGGAGAGTAATATAGGTGGGGTGGGAATAAAGAAGATTGATTGGAGAAATAGCTAAAAAAGTAACATTAGCAGGTCATAGTAATACCATAGATATGAAAATAGGAGACAAGTGCTGTATGGACAGGAAAGTTAAATGTTCATGTTGAGCTGAAGAGCCTCTGAGACAAAGAAAAGGAGATTCAAGTAGGTGATGGGTAGTATGGAGAGAGCTCAGGAGATAGTTCCAGAGGAAGATGGAAATTTGTATGCTCGCTAAAAAGAATGGCAATAAATGCAGTGAATGCAGATGAGTGCTTCTAAACAAGAAGAGAAGAGGGCTCTAAGATTTTAAGTGGACTGGAATGAGCTATAAAAAAGACAAGGAAAGGAAAGTGAGGGAGGTAGAAAGAAAGTAAGGAAGTGCTAGATCATGGAAGGTGAAGATAGGAAGTGTTTTAAGAACAGAAATGGGGAACAGTCAATAACGTCAAGTGCTTCAGAGAGATCCAACAGAGACTGAAAAATGTGCAGAGTTTAACAACAGGGTGGTAACTGGTGACTTTCAACAAAACTGTTTTAGTAGAATAATTAGACCTGAATTCAGATCAGAGTAGGTGTGTTAGTTTTCAATGAAATAACTAATATATGTGTTACTTTTCTATTGCCATTGTAACAAATTGCCAAAATTTACCAGTTTAAACAACATAAATTAAATATAGAAATCTGGAAGGAAGAGGCCAAGATGGTGGACTAGTAGCAGCCCCCTCCCCCCACAGCTCACAAGGAGAGGATTAAAAGTTGCAGGTAGATGCACACCTTCAGATACACCTTCTTGCAGAAAACGTTGTAAATCATCAGAGAAGTGACAGGAGATATTCAGAGGGAAGAGGAAGGAGACAGGGTGATCCACTTGCCAAGATCAGAAGGTACATGGGGGAGGCATCCACACATGGGGAAGGATCAGAGAGAAACCTGGGGCTTCATGCCCCACCTGCAAGTACTGCGACCCAAGCTGTGAGGGTGGCCCACCGCAACCACAGGCCTCTGTACTGATGAGGGAGCTGTTCTGAGACTGTGGAGTAACATTGCACTGGAGAGTGGGCACAGGAGGGACGCACTTGCTTTCATTACAGGGTTGTTGCTACTGATGCCATTCTGAGCTCTCAGGTCTGGAGCACCCGGTCTACACAGGAATCAGCTTAGCTGCAAATGACTCCACATCACCCCTGCCAGTCCAGAGAGGGAACAGAGAGAGCAGACACTCCTTTCATGCTCCATGATTAGGAAGCAAGCCCAACCCCACCAACACACTGAGGATTTCAAACAGAGCAGGCACCAATGCCACTCAAGAAGTACCAGGGTAACACATTCAGTGGGACCTGCATGGGGAGAGACCCAGCTGTCAAGCAGCCTGACCCCCACAGCCTCACATGCCACCCAGTGAACCTGTCCCATGCCTGCAGTCCAGTACTCTGCCATGGACCTTGTAGGCATGGGCCACCTTCCATCATGTGACGCCATTGCACTTGGACATGAGTGGAATTATGCCCACAGCCCTGACATCCGGTGCCACCACCTAAATGGCCTCACCAAGCAACAACTGCCACTGTGACAGGGAGACCTGGGCAGTGCAATCTCCCACAATGCCTTATTCTGTGGAGGACTCAGCCACCTGCCAGCCTAAGCTTCCAACAGTGTCAGGGGACCAACCCACCACTCTGTATGAATATCCCCCAGCACTGGCTTGGACTGTGACAACCACAGAGGAACAGGACAACGCACAACAGTTACATTACAGGTGCTCAATGCATCTGCCCCTCTCTTGCTAGATCAATCATCCAGAATAGGACACAAATGTGCCATCTAGGGACCTTACCTTCTCACTAAGTAGGAGAACAAAAGAGAACAGGTACCCTGCAAACCTATCCCGCCCTGAGCTGAGAGAAAAGGATTCAGATGAGAAGAAACCAGCAAAAGAAATCTGGCTACATGAAAAAACAAGCTCGTTTGACACTCCCAAAGGCTCACAATAGATGTACAGCAATGGACTCCAACCAAGAGGAAATTGTGGAAATGTCAGAAATGGAATTTAGAACATATATGACAAATAAGATGAACATATATGGCAAATAAGATGAATGGGATTGAAGAGAAAGTTAAAAACCAACACAAAGAAGCCAAAAAATATTTCAGGACATGAATAAAAAATTAAAAAGTTGCCAAAGAAACGGACAACATAAGAAAAGATATAACAGAACTTAAAGGAAAGAGTCATTTGAGGAATTTCAAAATACAGAAGAAAGCTTCAACAACAGGTTAGACCAAGCAGAAGAAAGAATTTCAGATCTAGAAGGAAAAACAATAAGCATGGAAAACCTATTCAAGGAAATTATTTAGGATAATTTCCCCTGGAATCACCAGAGATTCAGATATCCAGATAAAAGATAGTCATCAAATATCAGGAGGATTCATAGCAAACAGGACATCTCCAAGACATACAGTCATCAACTTGGCCAAAGTCAAAATGAAGGAGAAAATTCTATAATACAAACTGCAGTATGAAAGTAACAACTAACCTACAAAAGAAAACTCATCAGGCTAACACTAGACTTCTCAGCAGATACCTTACAAGCCAGAAGGGATTGGGATCCTATTTTTAGTGTTCTTAAACAGAACAACTACTGGCCAAGAATTTTATATCCTGCAAAACAAAGTTTCATAAATGATGGACAAACAAAGAATTTTCCAGACAAGCAAACACTATGAGAATTTGTCACTACTAGACTTGCCCTACTGGAAATGCTCAAAAGTACACTATACGTGGAACAGAACAATAGACACCCACCAGATAAAAACACCTAAAAGTTAAAGCTCACAGCTCTTATAAAACAGCAGCACAAGAGAGCAAACAAAACAAGGCATCATCAAACAGGATGAATAGAACAGTATCCGATATATCAATACTAGCACTGAACATGAACAGTCTTAATTCCTCACTTAAAAGATATAGATTGGGGCTGGGCACGGTGGCTCACGCCTGTAATCCTAGCACTCTGGGAGGCTGAGGCGGGTGGATCGCTTGAGGTCAGGAGTTCGAGACCAGCCTGAGTAAGAGCGAGATCCCGTCTCTACAAAAAATAAAAAGAAATTATCTGGACAGCTAAAAATATACATAGAAAAAAATTAGCCAGGCATGGTGGCATATGTCTGTAGTCCCAGCTACACAGGAAGCTGAGGCAGAAGGATTGCTTAAGCCCAGGAGTTTGAGGTTGCTGTGAATTTGATGCCACGGCACTCTAGCCTAGGCAACAGAGCGAGACTCTGTCTCAAAAAAAAAAAAAAAAGATATAGATTGGTTGAAAGGATGAAAAAAATCACAACTCAAGTATATGCTATCTCCAAGAAACCCAGCTAACTCTCAAGAACTCACACAGACTTGAGGTAAGAGATGGGAAAATATATTACACACAAATGGAAATCAAAAGCAAGCAGGTATAGCCAATCTCATATCAGATAAAATGGACTTTAAACCAATAATGGTAAAAAAAGACAAAGATAGTCATTATAAAGGGAGACACTCAACAAGAAGCCATAACAAACTTAAACGTGTATGCACCTAACACAGGAGCTTCCAGATTCATAAAACTAATTCTACTATATCTAAATAAAGAAATAAATAGTAGCATCATAATCACTGGAAACTTCAACATCCCACTGACAAAACTCGACAGATCATAGAAGCAGAAAATCAATAAAGAAACACAGACTTACATGGGACTTTAAAACAAATAGACCCAACAGACATTCACAGAACACTCTACCTAAAAACTACAGAATATACATTCTTCTTATCAACATGTAGAACATTTTCCAAGATTGACCATATCTTAGGCCACATAACAAGTCTCAGCAAATTCAGAAAAATTAAAATCAGACTAGATACCTTCTCAGATCACAGTGGAATAAAATTAGAACCCAATTCCATGAAAAAATTCTCAAATCCACAAAAAGTCATGGAAATTGTTAACAAACACCTGCTTCTGAACAATCCTTGGATCAATGATGAAATTAAGATGGACATCAAAAGATTCTTCAAACTGAAAAATGGAGACACAAGCTTTCAAAATCTATAGGATACAGAAAAAGCAGTGCTAAGGAATAATTCATAGCCTTAAATGCTTACATGAAAAAGAAAGATCACAACTTAACAATCTAATGTCACATATCAAGGAACTAGAAAAAGAAGAACAAACCAAACCCAAAGCCAGCAGAAGAAAAGAAATAACAAAGCTCATAGCAGAAATAAATGAAATGGAAACCAAAAAAACAATACAAAGGATCAATGAAAAAATTTTGGTTCTTTGAAAATTTAAACAAAATCAATAAACTACTAGTTACAGTAACCAGAAATAGAAAATAAAGGACTCAAATAACCTCAATCAGAAATGAAAAAGAAGACATTACAACTGATACCACAGAAATACAAAATATCATCCTTAAATACTACAAAAACCTCTATGCACACAAAACAGAAAACCTAGAGGAAATGGATAAATTCCTGGATATACAATGTCCCAAGCCTGAATCGAAATAGAAATCCTAACAGATTGATAATTGGCAGCAAGATTGAGGCACTAATAAAAAAATCTCCTAACAAAGAAAAATCTCCCAACCAGAAGGATTCACAGACAAATTCTACCAAACCTACAAAGAATAACTCTCACCTATTATACAGAAATTATTCCATAACATCAAGGAGGAGGGAATCCTCCCTAACTCATTCTATGAAGCCAATAATCACCTTGATAAAAGGCAAGGACATCCAAATTGGGAAAAATGAAGTCAAACTATCCCTATTTGCTGATGATATGATCTTGTATCAAAAGCCACTAAAGGCTCCACTGAAAGACTCCTAGAATAAATCAATGTACACATATCAGTGGCATTTTTATGTATTAAAAACAGTCAAGCTGAGAGCCAAAGCAAAAACTAAACAGAATTTACAATAGTATAAATTAAATACTTAGGAATGTACTTAACCAAGGAGGTGAAAGATCTCTTTGAGGAGAAGTATAAAACACCAATGGGCCTGTATTCCTAGAACTCTGGGAAGCTGAGGTGGGAGGATTGCTTGAGGTCAAGAGTTCAAGATCAGCCTGACCAACAGCGAGACCCTGTCTCTACTAAAAATAGAAAAAAATAGCCAGGCATGCCAGTGTGCATCTGTAATCCCAGTTATTTGGGAGGCTGAGGAAGGAGGATCACTTGAGCCCAGAAGTTTGAGGTTGCTGTGAGCTAGGCTGATGCCACAGCACTCACCCAGGCAACAGAGTAAGACTCTGTGTCAAAAACAAAACAAAACAAAAAAACACTGATGAAAGTAATTGTAGACGATACAAACAAATAGGAAAATATCCCATATTCATGGATTGGTGGAGTCAACATTGTTAAAATGTTCATAGTGCCCAAAATGATTTACAGATTCAATGCAATTCCCATTAAAATATCAACATCTTATTTCACAGATCAAGAAAACAAATCCTAATCTTCATTTGGAACCAGAAAAGAGTCTAAAAAGCCAAAACAATCTTAATCAAAAGAACAAATCTAGAGGCATCACATACCTTACTTTAAATTATACAATGAATCTATAATAACCAAAACAGCATGGTACTGCTATAAAAGTAGAGACATATCCCAATGGAACAGAACAGAGAACAAATATAAATAAATGATACTTACTTAAATTAAAAAGCATCTGTACAGCAAAGGAAATAATCAACAGAATAAATAGGGAACCCACAGAATGGGAGAATATATTTGCAAACCATATATCCAACAAAGGACTAATATCCAATATCTACAAAGAACTCGAACAAATCAGCAAGAAACAAACACCATCATCAAAAAGTGTGCAAAATATATGAACAGAACTTTTTCAAAATAAGATAGACAAATAGCAAAAAAAAAAATATGAAAAAAAGGCTAAATATCACTAATCATCAGGGAAATGCAAATTAAAACCACAAGATACCACCTAACTCCTATCAGAATGGGCATTAATAAAAAGTCAAAAAACAATAGATGCTGGAGTAAATGCAGAGAAAAAGGAATGCTTATACACTGTTGGTGGGACTGCAAAGTAGTACACCACCTATGGAAAAGAGAATGGAGATTCATCAAAGAAATAATAGCAGACCTACCATTTGATCCACCAATCCCACTACTGGGTATCTATCCAAAGGAAAAGAAATCATTTTATCAAAATACAACTGCACTTGAATGTTTGTTGCATCACAATTCACAATTGCCAAGATATAGAATCAAACCTAAGTGTCCATCAATTCACAAGTAGATAACAAAAATGTGTTTTTTATATATACACCATGGAGTACTACTCAGTTATAAAAAGGAATGAAATAACGTCTTTCACAGGAACTTGGATAGAACTGGAGACCATTATCCTAAGTGAAGTTTCTTAGGAATGGAAAAACGAACACCACATGTTCTCACTAATAAATGTGAGCTAAACAGTAGGTACTCACAGGCACAAAGAGGTGTAAAGGACTTTGGAAACTAAGAAGGAGGAGAAGTGGGAAGAATGGGTGGGGGTGAGGGATAAAAACTTACCTATCTGGTACAATGAACACTGCCCTGGTGATAGGCACACTGAAATCACTGACATCAGCATTATATAATGGATTCATTGTATAATGTATCCATGTAACAGAAACATCTGTACCCCCTCAATATTTTGAAATTTTAAAAAATCTACAGAAGTCTGCATAGGTCTCACTGAGCTAAAATCATGGTGTTAGAATTTCTGGAGGTTTTATCAAAGGATCTGTTCCCTTGGATTTTCTAGCTTCTAAAAGCTACTTTTATTCCCTGGCTGGTGGCCCCCTTCCATCTTCAAAACCAGCAACAGTGAGTCAAGTCCTTCTATCAGATAACTCTAACTGCCTCTTCTGCCTTTCTCTTTCAATTTTAAGGACCTTCTGATTACACTGAGCCCACCTGGATAATTCAAGATTATCTATCTTAAAGTCAGATGCTTAGCAACTTTAATTCTATCTGCAAATTTAATTCCTCCTTACATATTCATATGTCCAGGGGATTAGGAATTGGCCATCTCTGAGGGCCATTATCCTTCCTTCTACACCACAGTCATTCAGAGTCTGTTGAGCACTGACCAAATGCCCAGTAATTTTCCTCACTATCTCAAAAATAAGCCATTTTAAAACAAATACTTAGAGAATACATTTTTCTAGGTATACCACATGATCTGCTTTTTCTCTGTACATATTTATTGTTTCTTATTTTTTTAACTTCATACTAAAACAAGGTCAAAAAGGAAAAACTCATGTTTAGAAATTGATAGGAGATGTTTATTGTTTCAAGTGAAAATGCATTAGGAAATTATTCTTAGTGTATATTATGTTGTTACATTTTTTTTCTTTTTTCTTTTTTTTATTTCAGCTTATTATAGGGGTACAAAAGCTCAGGTTATATATATTGCCCATGTCAGAGCCTCAAGCGTGTCCATTCCCCAGACAGTGCGCCTGGCACTCACCATGTAGTCATACTCACCAGAAAATTGGTTTCCCTGATCATCACCTAAGTGCACATTGGGGAACGATACCAACTGGATATCAGACTGAGGCGGGGGGTGGGGGGAGGGGATGGGTGTATGCCTACATGATGAGTGCGTTGCGTACCCTCTGGGGAATGGTCGTGCTTGAAGGATGGAGGTATGTTGTTACATTTTTGTACTTTGATCTCTTTATAAAAAAAGTTCTGTTACCAGTCTACTAAGAAGAAAATGCTTTGGTAATTTCTGACATCTGAAAGGCCATCAAGTAGAAGAGGAGGTAAACTTGTTCCATACTACTCATATTGACAGAACAAGAATTAAATGTGTACACATTAGGAGGCAGTTTTCTGATTAAAATAAATATTGGATTTGTCTAATAATAGAATAGATTATTTGAAGTGATTACCTTGTTATAAGTATTCATGAAAAGTGAAGGGCTATCATTTCTTTGTAAGATGGAAATTGGAAAGAATCATGTTAGATGGAAGGTTGGATTGAATCATACCAAATTTCTTCTAAGATAGAGTACACAGATTTAACTTAGATGTGATCTATACAATGAATATGCAGATATGACCATTTTGAGTATTGGTTATATCCTTTTTTTTTGGCTTGGGCATTACTTATATCTATTATTATACTACTGAGACTGTCTTTTTCATGTCTGGCTTTCCCTTATTATTTAAATGTACTGTGTATATTATGTGGGACTAAGAAGTCAACTGTGGTCAAAGAAAAAATCTTGCTCTATTCTCTACTGCTTAAAAATGTATAAAGATGAATTAAATGTCAGAAATTACACACTTCTCAAGGATCATTTTTCTTCTAGCACTGTCACAACGGTAACTACAGGGAATGATCTTTGCTGCAAAATACATAGAAGAATCATAAAATAAAAGTGTTCGACTTTCTCAATTCACTTATGGCCACATTTCATTCATAGAAATATGTTTCACTCAGGGAATATATTTTTAGAAAGACACAATCCACTGAATATGACTAAAGAAAAAAATTAAAAAATCTGAGTAGACATATAACAAGTAAAGAGATGGAATTCATAACCAAAACAACTTCCCACAATGAAAATATCAGGCCCAGAAGACATCACTGAAGAATTCTACCGAATATTTAAAGGAGATTTAACACCAGTTCTTCACAAACTCTTCTAAAAATTAGAAGAGGAGGAAACATTTCACAACTCTTTTAACAGGTCAATATTACTATGATACCAAAAGTAGACAAAGGCATCACAAAAATGAAGACTACAGACCAATATGCCTTAAGAATATACATGCAAAAATCCTCAACAAAATACTAGCAAACTGAATTCAGTAACATATAAAAGGTATTATACAACATTACCAGGTAGGATTTATTCTAGGAATGTAAAGTTTAGTTTAACATGTAAGTCAATAATATAATATACCAATTAATAGAATAATGAACACAACCACATGATCTTTCCAATAGATGCAGGAAAAATATTCGGCAAAAATCTAGCACCTTTTTACATTAAAAAAAAAAAAGAAAAACTCTACAGAAAAAGGAAGAAAAGAAACTTCTGAACCTGATAAATCCATCTAGAAAAATCCGACAACTAATATTATACTTTTCAGTAAAAATTACTACTTTATCTCTAAGATCAAGACCAAGACAAGGACGTGTCATCACTTCTGTTGAACACTGTATTGGAGGTTCTAGCCAGGGCAAGAAAATGAAATAAAAGCCACACAGATTGGAAGACAGAAGTAAAACTATCTCTATTCACAGACAAAATGATCCTGTATATAGAAAATCCTAAGGAACACACATGTACATACACAGGTAAACTATTAGATATAACAAGTCTTTAGCAAAGTTGCAGGATAAAATTGAATAATCAGAAAATAAAACTAAAATCAATTCCATTTACAATTATATCAAAAAGAATAAAATATATAGGAATAAATTTAACAAAATAAGTGTAAGACTTATAAACTGAAAACCACAGAACATCTCTAAAAGAAATAAAAGAAGGCCTACATAAATGGAACAATATTCCATATTCATGGATCAGAAGATAATATTTTTAAAAAAACAATACCCCCCAAATTGACCTATAGATTCAACACAATCTCTCTAAATTTTCTAGCTATCTTTTTTTGCAGAAATTTACAAGCTGATCCTAAAATTCATATGAAAATGTAAGGGATCTAGTACAGCCAAACAATTTTGCAAAAGAAGGACAAAATTAACAAAATTAAATAATTTGCACTTTCCAATTTTAAAACTTACTACCAGGCTACCGTAAACAAGGTGGTGTGGTCCTAGCATAGAAATAGATGTGTAGATCAATGAAATATAATTTAGATTCCTGAAATAAACTCTTACATTAATGGTTATTTGATAATGGATAATAGTGCAAAGACAACTCAATGGATAAAAGAATAGTCTTTTCAATACAGTGTGCAAGTAGAACTGGATATCAACATGTAGAAGGAAAGTTGAACACTTACCTCACCCCATATACAAAAATTAACTCAAAATCACAACCTAAATTGTACTAAAACTATAAAACTCTTAGAAGAAAAAATGGGGTAAATCTTCTTGACCTTTGATTTGGCAATGATTTCCTAGATAATGATACCGAAAGCACAAGAGGATAGACAGATGATAAATAGATAGAAATTTAAATTATACATTTTTGTTTTTTGAACAATTCTATCAAGAAAGTTAAAAGACAATGCACAGCATGGGAGGAAATATTTGAAAATTGTGTATCTGAGAGGAAACTTGCATCCAAAATATACAGCTCAACAATAAAGAGACAAATGACTCAAAAAATTTCAAAGGATTTGAAAACACATTTCTGAAAAAAAGTATAGAAATTGTCAGTAAGCATATGAAAAAATGTTCATCATTACTAATTAAGGAATGTAGATAAAAATAAAATGAGACAACACACTCATTAAGATGACTAGAATAAAAAATAAATAATATGTGTTGACAAGGATAGGGAAAAACTGGAACTCTCATACATTGTTAGTGGGTATGTAAAATGGTGTTGCTGTTTCGGTAAACAGTCTGGCAGTTCCTTCAAAAATTAATATATGACCTAGCAATTTCAGTCCTGGGTATATATCCAATAGGATAGGAAATATATGTACAAACAAAAAACTGTATATGGATATTCATAGAAGTATTATTCATAATATTCAAAAGATAAAAACATATCAAATATCAACTGATGAGTAGACAAACAAAATGTGGTATATCCATGCAATGGAATATTCTTTGGCCATAAAAAGGAATAAAGTACTAACACATGCTGCAACATGAATGAGCCTTAAAAAAGCCACATATTGCATGATTCCATTTAAATGAAATAAATGTCCAGAATAGGCAAATCCACAGATAAAGTAGTTTCGTGGTTGCCAGCATCTGGGAAGAGAAGGGAATGATGAGTGATTACCAAGGGGTAGAGGTTTTTTTTTTTTCCTGAGATGGGGAAAATATTCTCAAATTAGATAATGGCAATGATTACACAGTAGTGAATATTCTAAAAAGCACTGAATTTCACCTTTTACAACACTGAACTTTATGGTATATAAATTATATCTCAATAAAGCTCTTTTAAAAAATAATCTGTGGCATAGAGAATAATACTAATACCAATTTTTTATACATTTGGGAAACTAGAAATGTCACATCAAAGTTCTAGAGCAGTAGTTTTTGATCTTTAATGTCCATACCTAGGAATCTTGTTAAAATGATCATTCGGATCAAGTCCAAGGGGTGACCTGAGATTTTACACCTTTAAAATGTTTACACGTGATGTGGATGCTGTTTGTTTATGAGGTACACTTTGAGTAAGTAGCAATGTCATAATGTAGTACTGTTCAATCTGGTGGCCAGAGCTATTGAGCATTCAAATGTGTGCAAGTATAAAATATGCACTAGATTTTAAAGGCTCAGTAAGAAACACAGAATTAAAATACTTTATGAATAACATTTTATGCCAAGGCATATTGGTATAAAATTCTGACTATTGTGTTAAATATAACATTAAATTAATTTCACCTGTTTTTTTTTCCTTTTTAAATTCCCATAAATTTTTAAATTACTTTTGTGGCTTACATTATATTTCTGTTAGGAGTTATTCTAGAGCACTTTGTCATTATCACCAGCAAACTGCGTGACTATAAATGAGAAGATATTATCAGTATTAGGAAGATTCTGAATTTTCTATGGCTGTGAATAGGTGGTCCATAGTTGTAGCATAAATATACCCTGCTGAATGAATACAATGGATAAGTAATAGAACATACTCAAAATGTTGTACAGTGATACTAAGAAATGCTGTCAAAAGCAGAAGAGCAAAAGGAGATTGTTAAAAATGGCTGTCATCAACTAATGTGTTATAGCTGAGGATTGTGATAAAGTTCTAGTAGCAGAAAGTATATACTGAAGAATAACAAAGGCACTGGACTGAAAAAAATCTGAAGGATAAAACTTAAATAGAAAAGATTCCATGAAAATGAAGAGTGTATTCCTACTGAAAGATAAATTTATATATATACACACTATGGAAAGCACAATTGATGTTGCTTACTTTTTTGAAACTCATCTAAATATATCATTTGCAAATGCAAATTTTTGCCTTTTTTTTTTATTTCAGCATAATATGGGGGTACAAATGACAAATGTTTAGGCTACATATATTGCCTTTGCCCCACCTGAGTCAGAGCTTCAAGTGTGTCCATTCCTCATATGGTGCACATTACATCCATCAGGTGTATATATACCCAGCCCCTCTTCCCCCTCCCACCTGCCTGACACCCCATGAGTATTATTACTATATGTGCAATTTTTAATGCATGACATAGAAGAAAATACCATTATATTGTGCTGAACTTGGCACAGAAACTAAATTAAATAAGTCTCTCTGATTTAAAAATGTGTTGGGCACTTGTATCAGTTAATGAATATAAAAGAAAAATATTTAAGTGACATCATAAATTTAGTCAAAACTTGAACAGCAAATCAAAGCTGTAGTCTGTCAACACAGCGTGTTGACAGATAGCTCTCCACATAAAATTATGCTATAGATCAGAAAGAGAAGACTCACAAAGCATTCATTTTGGCAAAGTAAATGAGCAAAACTTTGATAATCCTTCAAAAGAGAGAGACAAAGAAAGACCAGAGACATAAAACAAAACATTATTTCTCCATGTATCTCACCTGGAATAAAATTCATCTCGTTTAGATGGGGAATTCCTATTTTATCCCTAAAGACTCAGATAAATTATTGTTTTGGTTCTGTGGCATTTTCTCAATCTATTTAGCATCATTGAATATTTGTATATACAATTCTATTTTGGTCCATAAAATGTTGTAATAAATTTTTATGTTCTTATATACTCTTTTGAGGATAATAGATTATTAAAGGGAATAACTAACTTCTAAACTGTAAATTTTATTTTAGTCCTGAGACTAAAACATGTCTTTGTCCATTCTTTCCTTTTGATCAAAAGAGGACAAGTTCTAGGTTCATACTTGAGTGTCCCTTTTAAGGCAGAGTGTCACATCTAATAACAAAATTATGATAATGCAATTTGATTTTAATTGGAAAAATAAACTCTATACTATAAAAGTAATTATACTTGTCACTCTAACTGGTAACTACTATGTCTTGAAAACATCTGTTGCTAAAGTTAATTAAACTTGACTTTCACATTGTCAAATCCTGCCAGCCATAGTTTCCAAATAATTTTCCCTCCCTATAACATTCTGCCATAGAATCATATCCATTTTTGTTTTGTTTGCATTGCTTTATAATAAACAACCAAACTAGCTTATTCTTGGGAAGTGGAAGAGTAGGGAGCCAGTGTTCTTATAAAAAAAACCTTCTCATTCCAAGATTTTATTCACATAGTCAAATCTGAGTTTTCAATTTATAAGGGTTTTTTAGCCCAGCTTTTGAAGTAGGACTACCTACAGATATCCCTCTGCTGTTCTTTGCAGGGATTTGATTTTTGGTTTTTTTTTTAAAGGTTACTTGGCTTTCCTGGGCATAGACATAGCACTTAACAATTATTTCTTTTATGATATGTAGAGAAGAAAGAAAAGGAAGTACTGTTTGAGAAAAAAATGTTCATCCTAACTTTCAGAGGCTTTTTTTAAAAGTAAAAAATTACCAAAAATATTCTCAAACATGAATGAATAAATGTTGAACCTCAAGTTACTTGTCTTTCCCCACATTTACCTACAAAGAATTTTTCTTTTGTTCTCAATGCAAATGGTCATTGGTTCATTTTCTCTCACCCGGGACAGTTATGTCACATCTCTTGACTAATAGGCATGCATTTGCCACTAAAAGACATTTTAACTGAGAGCTGTCACATCAGTCATCTCCACTCGGCCTGGTTAAAAATTTTATCTGCCTTCTTGAATTAATTTCAGCTTGCCTGAGCCCAGCAGGGGAGTTCTGAGTGGTTTAGTTAAATTCTTCATTTTAAAAGAACATTAGAGCTCCCCGTTTTGAGTTTTCCCACACATTTAATTTTTGTTTCATATTAATCTGAAACAATGATATAATTATATATACATTGAAAAGGCAAAAAAATCAGGAAAAAATAAAACAATCATCCAATTGTGACATTTTCCTGAGGCAGCATTTTCTTGTGCTTTACTTTTTTCACCAATTTTCCTGATATTTCACAAATTAGCTGGAACCGCGCCTAACCAGTACACTATTCAGAAGTAAATATGCAAAATTTAGAGAACAAGGAGATGAGAATCACAGCACTAATTGGCTGCAGGATCACAAAAGTGGAGGAAAAAAGCAAAATAGAAATAAGGCCTAATCACCAAATTATTTCATAGAGATCATATCTGGCACAAGACTGACTGGAACCAAGTCAATGATCTACTCTTCTTAAAGCTGTTGTTCAACAGTTTGCTTTTCAGGCAGCCAACACAGATATTGGTAGGTGAGGAAGTTCAAGCTGTGAGTTGGATGAGAGATGTTTGAAGCTAACTAGTGCCAACAGAAGCATCTAAATCTCCTATGAGCTGCTACTGAACTATGGGAATATACACACCCCTTGACAAGTACCAAACTCTGGACAAATGTGTTGTCTTGCACACAGGTCATGAGTTGAGTTTTCTAAGCATGCATGTACCTACCTCAGAAAGCTTAGTAAGGGCATGCATGAACACTAATTCTCTAAGCCAGTTACTAGTCTACATACACAAGTGTCCAACATACTTCTAAAATTCACTTTGTTTCCAAGTTTTCAGTTAATGAACTCCAGTTATTACTGATCTTAATACCTTAAGTTAAAAGGAATCATCAGAATCACTGCTGTGTAACTATAAATCCAACATTAAACTTTCTCAAACATTCTGTTAAAAATCTCAGAGGGAGAGGATTCAGTACATGCTTTTACTGTTACTTAATCAGGATTGAGGAAATTATACCTTTTAATTAAGCTAAATTGGCAATTTAAAATTCTCTATTAGATTTATTTTGTTAACCGTAACTATATTATGAAATAGAGTTAATATTTTGTTTCATATGTAGTGGCATTTGCTTGACATAATGGTATTTAATATCAGTAAGATCTCATCTGATATGAATCATTTTTGTGCCTGCACTCTCTAGAAAAAAAGGTGAAAGTTACAATCTTGGTAATCTCTCCCATGCTTTGGATTCTTCTCATTTATGTCTGATTAAAAATGTGTTGATTAAGGAAACAGAACATTAGAAACGAATACACAATAGTTCTTTTTATGTAATATTTTAACTTTGTGTGAAAAATAAGAACTAAAAAGCTCAGGAGGTAGTTAGGTAGTTTTCCTTTCCTGACAAATGTTGGGTGAGTAGGAATAGAAACAAATTTTTTCATGCAGAAATTATCAAAAGAAGTGGGGAAATGCCTAGTGAGAATTGGGTTTCCCCCATTCCCAATGTAAATAATTAGCAGTGAAACACAATATATCCTCTGCTAAAATGGCACAGCAGTATTGTTTTATTAAAATCATTTTAATCGACAGGAATGATACAAACGGCTAAATCAAAAAAATGGTAACTAAAAGAGTTGATTGCAATGTCATGGGGAACAGGAGAAAGCCTTAAAGGAGGAAGCACAGAAGTGCTTTAAACCTATATCCTTTAAAATTTACTAATTCAGCCATCTGGCAAGTTTACTGCTATTATTATAAATTCTTATTTAAATGATAATAAAATCACTTGCTGACAGGAAATTAGTCATGCAAGGACCTGCAGATGCACTGCCTTCTGCCCAGGCCCTGGAACTGTGTGTGCAAAGTTCAAGGCTGCTCATTTGCTCAAACTGCATGGGGTAGTGAAAGGGTGACAGCTTGAAGTTCTCCAAGGTATCCCCCAAATTCAACAGATCTTGTATAACTTCTAGGGATGAATGTGGGGAGGGGGGTGGGAGGGAGTGTGTGTTCTTAAAAGTCAGATCTTCTCTGCAAGTTCTTTCATTCTTCTTTTGTTGAAAACCCAAAGGGGGGGGGAACAATAGATCTATCAGTCAGTGAAACTTTTGCACGAATTCCTAGCATGATAAAATTAGAGGGGAGTATGATATTAAGCAGTAATATTATGTTAAAATGCCATTTTGATGTTCTAGAATTATTTTGTAAATTATGTATAATAGGGAGTACATCAGGAAAACATTTTAACATGAAATGTGCTTTACACAGGAAATATTTCTATAAAACTTTTAGTATTATGGCAATAATACTAAATAAAATTTGTTTTTGGAAGTACTTTTCCCTATAAAGAAAGTTTATTTAGTAATGAAACTTTCAGGATTTACCTTATGGAGACCATGGCTAATCTTATAGGATATAAGTCTTAATAGTAACAGTGCCTCATGTTTATATAACATATTACAGATTGAAAACAAGCATGATTATTTTATCATTAAATTTACACCCTTTGGAGTCCTTTCAAGTGGTCACCAGTACTCCCTTTTTATGGATAAAGATATTGAGCCTCAGGCAGATTAAATAACTCACCCAAGGTCACAGAACTAATAAATAACAAAGACAGCAACCAGTCTAGGGGCTTCTGATTCAAAGCATAGAATACCAGATGCAGGATGCCACAGCTAGTAAACGATAATTTAGTAGTAAACCTTAGCTTAGTAAACAAGTTGAAAAAGGAAGACAATAGAATTTTTCTTGTTAGGTGAAAAAAGTTTTTAACATAAACATATTGTATATACCCTAATATGAGTCCAGATAATACACACTTTTTAAATATTGGCTCTCTTCTACCTGTATATGTGCTTGAATTTCATGTTGTTTCTTTGACTATTAGGCTAATTACTTTTTGCAATGAAATCATTTGAATATTATAGGGAAAACTAACTTCAGAGATGACCCCAGGTAACAATTCATCATCATTTTTTTTATAATTCTCTATGTAATTGAAGGTATCACGTATTGATAGAAATGATAATCAAAAGGATTATTAATCTTGTTTTAACTGAACCCTTCCTCCATTCAACTCTGGAAGGGTTGAATATGGGAGGAGTTCAATTAATGATTCCCACAGAGAAAACTCATCTTTTATCACCCAATACTGTGTGATCATGCTTCCCTGCTTCCCTAGGAGCTGAGTTTGGCTCTTCTGCATGCAGTAATGAACTGCTACAGACAGAAGCATCTCCCTTCCCCCACCTTGGTCCAGCCCCCTGCATCTATTTAAATTCAAACGTGCACAGCTCATGTATAAGCAAACAGGTGCAGGGAGCAGGGGGTTGCCAAACCCTTAGCAGGCAGGAGGTACATGTGTATCTCACTGATTGTGGCAGACTATCGATAGAGGACAACAAGCCCAGACAATGGGGAGGGTCAGGAGGTGGTGTTTTGAATTTTTCTGGCTCCCTGACATGTCAGTTGGCTAGGAGTTTGTAGCTTGTAGAAGAACTAATGTTCTCCATGCTATAACATTTAAGTAGCAGAAATAAAATTTTTAGATGACTTAAACAGCAGCAGTAATCGTGCTTCCTAATCACCACCTTCAGCAGGTAAGTGCATGACAATATTACTTCAGAAACTCGAGATTCCAAGAATCTCAAAAAACAGCCCTTTCTTCCTCAAGACCTTCAATGAACAAACAGCAAAAATGTCACACTGTACACACAAAAAAATGGATAAGCATGCTATTAGATTTTTAAATTATTATTAACAATGAGGGAGTATTAATTAAAAAACATAAATTTTAGTGTGTCATTTATTGTGATAGAAAAGAACTCATCTTTTCTATCAACATGCAAACTGATGTATTTATGCCATATTTATTTCAAATTTCTCTACCAATTATTTCATTCAGTTGATGCATGGTGGGGGAATAAAAATGACATGCTTAAAACAAGGAAAGTGCTACCTTATTAGATCCATCATGGTTCTAGAGCTTGCCTAATTTTTAGAGTATGTGGGAATATTTTGAAACACCTAAAAGTGTAAATGATATTTTATTAACACTTAAAAATAATGTCTCTATGAGCTTTAGAAAGCTATTTAGAGCTTATTTCTATGCCATATTTAAACAAACAAACACAGAAATACATGGCCTAAAACACAGGAGTTCATTCACAAAATTAGCTATAAAAAATCACAGTAATATTCTTGAAAATGTAAACATACTCTTTTCTTGTTAACCATAACTGTTAGAGCCAAAACATTCAATTTTCAAACATGTTTCTCTGGAATCGGTCTTTGTCTTCTTTTATTTTAGTACTTTGTAAGAGCTCATGAATCACTTTTACTTAGCATGTCCTTGTTTGACCTCCATAGCTCCTGGAGAAATGTCACCTCCTCATTATCCATGTAGCCCATGGACATCCAGTTAAAGTACACTGGTCACTCTTCAGGTATCTATTCTGGAGACTCTGGACTCTAACCTTAAAAAGCCAATGAATTTTCTCTATTCATTTTCAGTTTAACTCTAAGTGCCTTTATGATATACAATATTAATGTTTAAAAATAAATGTACCAGGGCCACTAATAACTTTTGATCCATATTTTCACATTTAGATAGATTAAAAGAAGATAAAACAAGTGATGAGAGAAGTAGCTCCCGTCCATTTTTATCATCATGCTCCACTGAGCAAGGCATTAATAAATAATTATTTCCCAAGGCTGACAACTATCTCTGATACTTAAGGCCTGCTTGAGAACCAAATTACATCTAAGTTTATCACAAAAGCACATATCTTGAAATTGATGAAAATTCTACTTACTTCTACCTCTTTCCCCCAGTTAGCTTGGTATACTTCCTAAAAATGAGTGATCAACTTCATATGAGAACCTCAGTGCCATTATCTTGTCATATTTGTTCATCTGTACAGTCCTCTCAAATGTTACTGTATTTGACTTAATATTTCATTTGAAGTTTATGAGTTTAAATAAATTATTACAAATCATTTTGTCTTTTCAAACAAGGTTATGTATATAGGCACATGCATATTTATATATAGTCTAGATGAATAAATACGTACTGGTTTAAGCCTAACATTCTAGGAAGAGGGTAGAAAGCTTCCATGGCAGAAATCATATATGAACATGTTCTCAAGAAATTTAAAATTTTTAGAGAATCACAATGTCCACATATGAAGTACTCTTGAGGAAAAAATATAGGACCACTGATTATTAAGAGTTAAATATGTGGGACCAATTGTACGTTCAATAGGATTTCAAAGGAGGTGAGGGTCAATGTGAGGAGAATGTATGGGGTAACGCGGCTTGATAAAGGAAATACTGTTTAATTTTCATCTTGGGTCACATTTATGAGGGAAAGGGCAAGGGGGTTAAACTGGTTAAACAAATCAGAAAAGCAACAGAGTCAGAAATAAACATTAACATGAGTGAGAAACTGAGAGGATTTTCTGTGTAGAGAAGGTATTTCCCAATAGGAATTATGAAAGAGAAGGTTGCATCAATGTGGTGAGATCAGATTTTGTAGGGCATTGACAGTCAATCATTGAAGGCTGGGCTTTCTTTTTACCTTATCCTGACAGATAACATACTTTAAATATAGCAAAGTGTCATGGAAAAAGTAAATTTCTTAGGATGACTAAATTGTCAGTAAGTTTACAGGGTGGAGTGGAGTAAAAAGAAATCCAGTTTAGTGCTTCTAGGAACGGCTGTCACAAGAGGGAACCAGAATGGTAAATATGAAAAAAAAATGAATAGGAAATATGAATGTCAGGAAAAATTCTGAAAGAATACCAATATTTAGGTATCCAAAAATTTAGCAGAATGATGCACTATTGAATTCAAGTGGGAAAATACTCTTCACTCTTTATTTTCTATATTTAGGTTAAAAATAAATAGATTTTCAGTCCAGAAGTATTAAACACAGCTGAGAGAATGGGTAGTGTGTTATACTGATTTTATAATAGCTATAAAATACAAATATAAAGTGACATCTGGCACTTTAGATGGATTAATTGTATGGTATAGGAATTACATCTCAATAAAGCTATTATTTTAAAAAATGGTGTCTAGTAGGTAAATTGCAAAACTGTCATCAGGCAATACAGCTGAAAGTTTGTTTTTGCTTGGCTTGCTTGCTTGTGTTAAGACACAAGAGTCAGTGTTCACATCTGGTTTTGCTGGGTTTCAATTAGTGCAATCTTAACTGTGTTACTTCATTTCTCTTGGCTTTACCCATTTTGTTTTCCATTTACACAGTGACTGCTGGGGGCCAGAGTGAGTGTTGGGGAAACACTTCTCTGCTCACCTGTAAAAACAGTACTAATAACAACACTTCCCTGAGAAACGGTGGGGCTGGAACACAACTCTACATGCGTAGGCACCTAATATGGTGTCTGACCTACCTCAGGCCCTCAGAAAAGGCAATTGCCTTCTCTTCCCCCTGTGGCAAGCTCCAGAGGGCTCCCTTTAAAGGCAAATGCAGAATTAACAGGTCCTCTGCAACCTGAACGCACTTGTATGTGAGTGGGGACAGAACTCCTTCCTGGATTAATCCTCATAGGGACACCCACACATTGACTTGTCTGTTGCTTGGACAAATTATTTTGTACTCCATGTGTAGAAGCAATAGGCTCCAGTAGCAAAGAAGGCAGATATTACAAAAGCATTGATGAAACTACTTTTTAGCCTTTATCATAACAATATACTTTAAGACCAGGTTATTATATATTAGCACTCCTCAGGAGAAGTACTACTTGGAGGAAAACAATTCTTTGTTTTTCTCTGAAGGAGTGTGTGTGCCTGCATATAAGTGTTTTTGTTCTTAATCCTTTAAATACACAATTAAATATACTTGTTTATACAAGCGTATTCCCTATATATTCAAAGTGGAAGGTTGATTAAGAGTTTAGGACTTTATCAAATACAGAAGAATATTAGGCCGGGCGTGGTGGCTCACGCCTGTAATCCTAGCCCTCTGGGAGGCCGAGGCAGGTGGATCGCTCGAGGTCAGGAGTTCGAGACCAGCCTGAGCAGAGACCCGTCTCTACTAAAAATAGAAATAAATTATCTGGACAACTAAAAGTATATATAGAAAAAATTAGCCAGGCATGGTGGCGCATGCCTGTAGTCCCAGCTACTCGGGAGGCTGAAGCAGTAGGATCCCTTAAGCCCAGGAGTTTGAGGTTGCTGTGAGCTAGGCTGACGCCACGGCACTCACTCTAGCCTGGGCAACAAAGTGAGACTCTGTCTCAAAAAAAAAAAAAAGAAGATTTGTGCTTCCTCGTTAAGTTGACACTCTTTTAGAATCCACCTTTAAATGTCTAAAATTGGACAAAGGTGTTCTCAGAATCTGAGTGTGTATATACACATAAATATTTTAAGCAAGATTTTGATACAAATATTAGAAAAGGAGGTAAGAGAAAAGAGAGAGAAACAGATAGAGAGAGTTTTTTTTTTTTTATGAGTTTTGGTAACTCTCTTTCACTCACTAAAATTTGTAAGACTATAGAAGTATGCTAACTGGAGCCTGTACTTTTAATTCAACATGCAATATTCTTCAGTTACTCTGAAACTACATCAACTAAATAATTTGCCAGCTTCTGCACTCAGTAAACAAGTAGTCTAACATGGGCAGGGGAATATGGTAGTATTTAGCATAATTTACACAATAGATTTTTACCCAAGAATGTAGCAGAAATGAAAAATTATTCAGAGAGCGTGTTTGGTCTGCCTCTAATTTATCACAGCTTACATCTCTTGCCTGCCAGCAGAGCCAAATTCATACGTTATTGTCCCAAACCTGTCACTTCCTGGGCTGCTTTTTAATCTTCCTCCCTGAATTACATCCAGAAAGGTCACTGCTATCCAATTAGAACCTTATCAAAGATGCACATGCAGTCCGGTTTCACGCTTATCAAGAATGGGTCATAAATCCAGAAACTGCACATCACAAAGTGCCATTACCATAATGAATAACTGGGTGGGGGGGTAAAAAAAAGTGACAAAACACCTGTGCATTTGCCAGCCTTTGACTCCATTCTGGTGGATATCATAGAAGGTGAACAACTGGAATGGAGGCAACAGGACAATGGACAAGAGCAGAAGACAAGCAAAGCAATGGTCTTCAAGAGTGTCACCAACAGGGTATCATTCTCTCTGAAGACATATAATGACTGATTAGAAAGCAAGTACATCTACTATAAGCTTATTACAAGGGCTTTATATATTCCACCTTAGTATATCAAGGAAACAGCAAGGACTACTTGGCTAGAATACAAAGTAATATACCCACAACTCATTACATTTCTGTGCAGACTTTAATTCTTAAGAAACTGGGATACATATTACTTGCTGTAAAGTCATGTTAGATTTGTTCATTTCAAGAAATACTTCACAAACTTTCTTTTTAATCCTAAATTATCATCTTGGGTCATAACTTTCTTAGAAAGTAATGTTTCCTTTCAACTTGAGAATGAATGTCACACTATCAATTTATCACAGCATACCTGTATGTAACTCACTATCTGACACTCATAGAAATGTAGTAAATAAAAATTTTGATTTAAACAAGTTAGAAATGAGTAGGTAATGATTTACTGTATCGAAGGATTTATTATCATTCTAAGAAGAAAAAGAAGAGTTACTAATGGTCTCCCTCAAACAGAAAGCCTTTAAAGTATTTATAATAAAATTACTCAAAGAATTTTAGAAAAAATGTTTGATTATATAAAGGAAGACACACCACGAATAAGTACTAAATTGGCTCCATGGGTTAAATTTTAACCTCACACATCATATTCCCATCATATTCCCTGAGACTAGTAAAAGTATGCATGTTGAAAATGTTGGTAAAGGGTCAGGAATTTGAATACACAAAGACTACTGGAGCACAACCTCTCCATTGCAGACAGTTTTGTGATTTGCTGGGTCTTTGCTTTCAGGATCCAGTTACCAGCATACTCAATAATGCATATTTCTATGAATGCTAATTCTAGGGATACTGGGGAGTATTGTATGATTAAATGTAAATCAATAACTGACATAACCTGAACAGTGCAAATTTAATAACAAATTTCATAATATAAATAAAATATCTCTCTCCTTACTCTTCAGTGTTTAGTGAACTGTATTGAGTGACTTTATCCCTATAATGGTCCTGGCCAGGCTTTTAGTCCACCCAGAATATAGTTACTATTTAAAAGGAGCATTATTTGTCTCTCTCCCAGCTATAAAACATTTCATCTTCATCTAAAAAACCTAAGCTAGGTTTAAGAGAAGAAAAATACTGCAGTAAAACTAAAGTCTCTCCATCTAAGGCCCCGCAAGGTCACACTGTGAACAGAAGCATTTGTATTCAGTCAGGATGCTCATAGTTCATGTTTAACAAGCGGAATGTAATTGTCCATTCGTGGAGTTTAAAATTACAAAAATCTCCCTAGAACTATATATATTCAGTTGACAAAGTCAGGGGAAACAGCTACCCTTACCTCATCCCCTCCTACCTCTGGCTTTCAGTTGGGTTTTGACTTTCAGCTGGTCATGAGGAAGTAAAGATATACTCCCTGTTTTTTGATGTTGACAAGCATGTCATCAATAACTTAGGCTCTGACATGTGAGGTTGTCAGGATTTGCCTTGATGGGAAAATGACTGACCTTTGCTCATAATTACCAAAACAAGGGGAAGAAAAAGTGACTAGAGAGGCAGCTGCTACTGCGGCTGCTGTCCAACTTCAGAGAAAGTGAGGATGGGACGTAAGGTCTTTTTAAAGCCCGAGTGCAGAAGACAGACTATGCGAACACAGCACTTTACTGGAAATTATGAAATGGTAACAATAGCAACATGCTCTGAAAATGGTTCTGCTGGGAGGATGTGTTGCTCTGTATAGATAGCAACTGTTAATTTATTGGACTGGTTTCATAACTTCATTACATATCACACTTTCAAATCAGTCAAGCGATGCAGGATTCAAAAACTTTAGGCAGTAAATCATATTTTCATTAGTAGGCTCTTAAAATGTTGCTACATGTGGCTGCGAGTCTTCTTAGTATTAATATACCCTCAGAAAATTATTGGTTTGACGTACCACTTCAAGGACACTCCATTACTAAATTTAAAATTTAATAATTTTTAAATAGGAATGGAGTACATTCATGGAAAAAATACATAGGAGATTTTTAATTTTATTAAAATATTCAGAAAATTTTCCTAATATTAGGTTTCATCATCAGGAAATTATTTTTATGAAACTAAAATTTTCCATGTATTTTTTTTTAATCAGGGAAGTGAGAAGCAGCTTGTTTCTACTCCATCATCTTAAGGATAATCAGATTAACTCTCAATAACATATTAAATATAAACTTTTCACATTTTTCTCCATTGCTCTTTTTGTCTAATTGATAATCAAATTTTCCTTTAGATTCAGTGATTAGAACTGATCAGACTGATCCTATTTTCGCTTTAATAAAATATAATTTTATAATAAATTCTCATATCACAAATATTTTTAAACACAGCTTAGTTGCTAACTCATGGTCTAGCATAAAAATCTTTGTGCTTTACAACACAGAGCCAGACTTTTTTTTCCTTTTTCACAGCTCGACACTTCCAATCTTATATTCATGAGTCTGTTTTCTCCTCCCTAAGTGTGGAAGCCTGCAATTGGCCTAATCCCCCCATAAACTCTGCAATTGTTCTGTTTATTCCACATTTTGCTTACTTGCTTCTGGTCACTGTAAATTACGGCACAAAACAGAACACAGAGACAATCATTCCAAGTCTTTTCATCTCTGTTATTAGTTACACTGTTTACTAAGAACTAAAACAGAACTTTAAACAAGGGATAAACATGAAAAAAGTTTTAAAAACTCACTCTACGTACTTTATTTAAAAGCTTTTTGACATATATTAGTTCTTTTATCTATTTCTTCATGATTAGTGTCTCTCTTTCCTGTGAATCATAGCCCATGTTGTCTCTCTACTATGAATATATTTGAATATATGTTTTTGAATATTCTAAACTGGAAACACAGGAGATTCTTTGACAGATGCATTTTTTATTTGAAAAGAACTTTTCCATTCATGATTCTCTCACCATCTTGAAAGTACCATGGCAAATTATTATTGAGAAGAAACTCCATAAACTTGATTTAAGTAGTTTGGTAAATTAAGAATATGCAGTAGAATCTACATACTGTACTATCACTGAAATTATGAGTAATTAATTGTATTTTTATAAAATACAAACAGAATGAATATTGACTGTGGTAGTTCGATAGATTATTATGTGTCTCAGGGCAAAAAAAAGGTGAAAAGCAAATAAAACTAGTGAGAAACTAGATTGTTTATAGTTTTGTTCCACAGAATTGGATTATACCTCAAATAATTTGCTGTTATAAAAGCAAAGAAAGGATGAATTGCAAGGGAAATTCATTGGATGATAGGAAGCAAAGTTCTTGACAGTTGGTCACATTTAAAGGAGTGTCAGAGCCATCTCTGTCTGAGTTATCCATGGTGTCTGAAATATTGCTAAAAGAATTTTTTGTTAAATTTAACTGCTTTTGCTTGGAAGGGCTGCACTAGCAACCTCTGTCAAGTCACAGAACTATAAACATAGGGATGGTTCAGCTCTAAGAGCGAGGTGATTATGGACAATTTTGGCTGTATTTCAATTCATCAAATTTCCAGCTTAGGCAGATAGAACTAAGCAAAATACATGCTCTCCCCCACATTTCTACTGGACAGTGGACTCTTGTGGACAGGCAGCCATTTGGAGAGTTTCTTTCAGGCACAGACTTGATTGGATTCACTGGACTGTACAATTAGAAACCCCTGGTAACAGGAGGAGAATTTCCCTCAAAATCAGTGGGAGTAGAGCCAAAGTTTTAACAACTTTTTACTATCATTTTGTTTATTTCTCAAGTGACAAAAAGTTAAATGCAAATAAAAGAAAAAATAAATTTGTTAAGATATTATATATACAATATCATTAAATCACACTGTGATGGCTTTCTTTTCTTGAGAAAAGCTAAGAACACTAACATTTCATCAAAGAATGGTAGCCTCTTCAATAATAGTAGTGAGAATAAAGTGAAACTCTCCAGTTCATCTTTAAAATTAGAAAAGTGCATACTTTCTTGGGTTTTCTAATTCATAAAAAGGAGAAAGAGATCAACATATAAATTTAAAAGATTAATTTTCCTAATACAACTACAATATATTCTCAAATGGGACAAAAATTTAATGTGTACTATAATAAAATATAGTATTAATACATTGGTATTTAATGATGAAGCTAATTTACAAAAATATTAAGTCTGACTCAGGCCAAGAAAAAATTTTAAAAGAAATAAATCTATTATTAATATTGTATGGAAAGAATTATGAAGTCTATTTTCAGTGTCTCCTATAGTTATTTTACAGACTCCTTGGTTAAGAATAACATTCTACATCTTTCTGTAGTTCATCACTCTATAATACCACATTCTGCATACAACACCAAAACAGCAGATACCACCTGGATGCTAACAGTGTACATAAAATCCCAAACCCAAATATTTAAAAAGGAGGAAATAGTGAAAAGTATATTTTTATTATTGCTACTATCTCTGTGCACTATTATATAAAATCCCTTTTAGATATAACAAGCCCAGAACTTTAGACATTTTTCTCTGTAGCAACAAACATTCAACATGCTATATAGACAGTTTATATGAAAACTTTCAGCAATTGTAGTAATTCTGCTCTGACAGAATGTTTTCCTTTCCTTTTTTAAAAATTGATGTTAGAGTATCAAGAGCTACTGAATGATGTAAAGCAATGGAGAATAATTCAAAAGAAAACCCACCACTTTAGGATTCTTCACGTGAGTGAGAAGAAAGGACAGAAAAGTAGAGGGGCTGAAAGTTTCTATTACACATCCAACATTACTATATTAAGATATTGCTTTCTCTATAAATCTAGATTTGATTTCAGAGGTCAAAATAAGACATACCTATCATAGACTTCAAACAACTTTAGGATCAAGTTAGAACCCGGGGGAGGTAGCAGGTTGCTGTTTGGCTCCCACGTCACACTTCATGTCATAAAACTAGAGTTCAAACTCCAATCATTCCCACCAATTCTGTCTTGTTTCCATATTTCCAATTAAAAATCACAACCCAGGAGGTTTACATATTGAAGGCTGCCGGTAGCATTGTCAGGTGGTGTAATTGCTGTGCAAGGCTCTTTGGACAGGCTTCCAAGCTGATCTATGGAACCACTCAATTCCACAGCTGTCAAAACTCTGATACCAACTGCAGTTAATGACACAGCGTCATCTCTCTAGCTCGTTTACCTGCCGTCCTGCAAACAAATGGCAGTGAAGGGGGGAGACACAGTGAACGGCAGATACCATATTTATCATAATCACTACGATCCACAGTAGAGGAAAATCAATTTCTCTTAATCGAGTAGAGTGACTTATTAAGGGTTATGAGTCCTGGCTGGATAGCTGTACTGATTTGATTACGTCGGGAGGGAAATTAGCAGTGGCCTCCTACACAATCTTTTCCTTTGTCTTTTGGCTGGGGGTTTGTTATTAAATTATTATCTTATGAAAGCTTTAGTAAGCAGGTCATGCTTTGATCAAGAAGAGTCTGAGAAATAGGGTGTTGAAAGGCTTTCAGAAGTGTTGACAGGTAGAGATGTGAACATTCACAATATCCTCACTGCAGAGCTGTTGGTTTGTAATTGAAAGGGCATAGACATAGCATATGCCTGTACCAACACTGGAAACTTCTTGAAAGAACCCCCATCATAAGTTAACCCTCGTCCTTCAGTTTCTCCTTTCTGTTTTTGATACCATAGTTCCAGATACCTGGAAAGCAAGGTATCTTGTTATGCTATCTGAGAGGAATATATCAGCAGGTTAAAAGTCAAGTGTATGCTTTTAATCTTTGGTCAAAATCAATAGAGAAATATAAAGTCAAATGTATGCTATTTTTTTTTAACTCTCTAGGTTTTTAAAAGGCCATAAATTATGCACAAAACATGCAAAAGTATCTGTGGAAATGACTGTTAAGCATTTTCTCACAAGAACCACCTACCTGTGCCTTCATGTTTGTGTGATACAACTTTTAATAAAAAGAATGAAGTTCAGTAGTTTTCACTTCTCTTATTCTGAATAGTTTTGCTTGGAATTTGCAAATATTTGAGATCCATCAGAGTTATTTCCCTCTGAATAGAATAAAGAAATAAGAAAATTATATCTCTTCCAACATATGTGACTGCCAAATATGGCAGGTTAATAAAAATTGCCACCCTCTGTAAACACCTGTAGTTGTAGTTTAGAAATTGCTCTTGTGCACTACCAAATATATCCAATTTTTTTTAGTAATGATATTTTAAAATACCAAGCAGAAATACTGGGTGAATTTTCATTAAGAACAAACATAAAAACTAAAGGAATTCCAGGACAGAATGTGTTTTAGTAGAGTAGTGCACTAAACTGCTTTTTCTTTGTCTTTTGCAAAACACACAATTCATTAGATATACATAATTCCTTTCATAATCATATATTTGTGTTTTATAAATAGATTTCAAATATTTGATAAATATAATCCCAAGATTTCTTTTGATGATGTCAAAGTTCTTACAAGAGTTATCTGACTTCCCTATAAGTGAAATCTTATTGTTAGCACACTGATTTTAACAAAGGAATGATGCAATTCTTCGAAATAAGACAGTCTGAGTTCCACAATCTTTTGTTTCCTTGAAAATCACACATAGATGCTCAATTCTCTCTCTCCAATGGCCTCATCACTATCCCTTCAAAAATTTACCTGACAAAAAATGAAAATTTTTTACACCATAGTCTTTATTCACCTTTCAACTCTCTTTTTAATGCCTATATTCACCTTTTAACTTCCTTTTAATAGCTGTTTGCTCTTAACAACACAGAAAACTTTGAAATTGTACTTATAAAGTGTAATGGCCACACGATATCCCGATTATGCATTTTACCATATAACTAAGCAACGAGATGTATTGCAAGATTAGAAAAAGTAGGAAGTTAAAAGTTATTTAGATGCTCTCATTCTTGGTTATTTTATATAGAACATTCTAGAAAGAATTAAAAACATTTCCTACCCACTCATCTGTCTCTTAATATGTATTCATTTTTATAACCCCTTAACATACTGCCTAACATGTAGAAGATGTTCAAAGCATATTTGTTGAATTAAACTCAATTATATTATACACATATCAAGCATGGTTTATATGAATTATCTTTACTTTTTAGAATTCTCATTTCTGTTAGTAATCTTCATTTTTCCAATGTACCAAATTATGAGAGACATATTCATACTCTAGAGAGAAAAGACTGCTGTACTTAAAAAGTCAGTGATAAAAGGGACTTAGTGACTGAGTGGAAACATCTGTTATAATAATATATTAGCAATATTTAAAAATTTCAAATTCTATAGATAGTTCATTTGTTTCTTCTAATGTTATAAGGATATTTTTGGCTGATCAAATAGTAATCAAGAGTGGCTTTTTCATAAGGACTTTCCTTGTGGTACAAACATTTTGTGTCTGTATGTGGATATGATAGCTCAGTTAAAATAGCCCTTTCCATGAGCTGAGACTACTGTAACTAGTTTGATGATAAATTTGAATCTGATAAAATTGACACATTACACCAAAAAAAAAAAAACATATTAATCAGAGGGAGCTGGAGAAACATTTACCACTGAGCTCTACATAGGATCATTTCATTGCTTATCAGTCAATAATCACCACAATGCGTTCAAGTACTCTATCTCCTGGCTCAGAGAAATTAAAACTACAATAAATCTTCTGACATATACTATTACAGTATTATTCAACATTATCATTCAATATAAGGTGTTGAAAAAAAACCACAACCCTGTAATAAATAATATGATTTTGTAGGTAAAGTTTACAATAAACTTATTTTAATTCTCATAATTTTGAGAGTGAGCCATGGAAATATATTAGGTCTTAGTCTAAAGAAAATATGCATTCAAATTAATCTAATTTAAAAACATTTTAAATGACTGATTTCAAACAAATTTACTTAATAATGTAATAAAGTATTTTCCCTATCTTTAATGACCAGATTTTAGAATACTATTCTTTTTAAAAACACAGCCACATACAAAAATATATGAATTAATATTAGAAAGTGGTAATCACTGTTTTCCAATTAATTCAATACTTCTTTTACTAAACTGTCAAATCTGATAAATGAAAGAATCTTTCCTAAATTCCCTGGTCTCACATGCAAATTATAAAAAGAGCATGGAAACTACACTATATTCATTAAACAAATTTTATTGATCATTTACAGCTGCGCTCAACACTTTGATACATGTTACAGATTTTAAAAAATTGAAGAAATATGTAGTTCCTGCCTTTATGGAGCTTAGAGCTTATCAACAATTTATTTTTCATATTTATTTATCCTGAAAGTTACATGCATATATTTCTGCTTCTGTTATTAGCAGGTTTAATATTTCCTAAAGCACGAAACTTTAAATCTCTTTTGACTATTTATATTTTTTTGTTCAGCAGTCTTTAACCACTAATGGAGCTATCTTAAATTTACATGCCAACTGGATTCAGCCAAGTAATCTATGAGAAAGAAAGATAGGTGTGGATAAATCTGATCTATTGGGCATATGGAGGTCTGGAGAGAGCAAGACTCACCTAAGAGCATTAAAGGCCATTAGAACGCCAGGAGCAAATATAATTTTTACTTGACAATTAGACTTTAATAAATATGGAGAAATAAAAAACAATATCTATTTTTAAAAAGAAAGAACAGAATAAAGATAGTTATAAAAGTTTCAAAAAAGAGCACTCCAAAAGGAAAAATATTTAAACAACGTAAATAGGCAATTCATAAAAGGAGAAAAATTACAGCAATACTCACATAACAAGTTTTAGCCTCACTTAGAGGCTAAAAATAAAATGTAAAATTGTTATGAGATGTTTTCATATATATTAGCAAAGGAAAATGTTCAAAGATAATGAGTAAGCTTGGACTTTTAGATTTAGTTGATGGAAGTTTAAATTGAAACCATCTTTCTGAAGAATTTTCAAAACTAAAATATAACTATCTATGTACTCATTCACTTAGTAATTCTACATGTATTAATATGAAGGAGGAAATAATCAGGGATGTGAACAAGGATTAGCATCATAGTATATTCCTCATAGTTCATATACTTGTATATAATCCTAAAAAACTATAAAGAATCAAAACACTCAAAGAGAAAGAATTAAGAAAATTAGTATACAACATGGGATGAAACATGTATACCATTAAACACCACAGTGAAAAAGAATATGAGAAAATATTTGTGAAACATACAAATAAGCAAAAAAAGGCTACAACGGCAATCAAAAAAGATAGCAAAACACATGCACACACACAAACATGAAAAAAATTAGTCATCTACTTGCTAACAGTGAAATTTTTAGTAATTTTATTTTTGTATACAGTAGTCCTGCCTAATTCTTTGGGAATACATTTCAAGACCCCTAGTAAATGTCCAAAACCTCCCATGGTACCAAAACCTGTACTGTATGGTATATATTATTTTTTCAATCTGATAACCTAGATAGCTAGTAAATAGCAGGTAGCATCTACAGCATGGATAACCAGACAAAGGAATGATTCCCACCCTGGGAGGGACAAAGCAGGATAGAGAGTGTTGGCATGCGATTTCATCACACTACCTAGAATGGTGCAGACTACTAAATTTATAAATTGTTTATTTCTGGAATTTTCCATTGAATATTTTCAGACCACAGTTGACCACGGATAATTGAAACCCAGAAAGCAATGAAGAAGTACTACTGAATTTACATTCTTATATTTTTCAAGTTTCTGCACTGGATATGTAAGCACTGAGAATATAAGCTCCAAGAGGCCACAGCTTTTTTTCTGGCTTATTCACTGATACATCCCTAACACCTGGGACTGAATCTGGCAAGCAGTAAGCATTCTATAATCCGTTGCTTAAATCAATGGTAAGGATGTATAATTTTTGAAATATTTCTAATCTTAATGAATCATAAATGAATCAATCATGTATAATTATAAAATACATGTATAAATATCACAACAACCATATAAGGTTAGCATCATCATCCAACTTTCTAGGTGAAAAAACTAAGACACACATACTAAATCATTTGCCTGAGGTCACATAGCTAGTAAGTAATCTACAGTAAGTGGTCTATAACTAGGATTGGAAGGAAAGTTCTGTGTTCCCACTTTGCCCTTTGGCCTCTCACCTCAACACACAACCTCTCAACTAACTGGTGTTCTGTTTGGGATTGATTCTACTATTATATATTTTTTTAATTTATTTTCTTGGATAAGTCAAACTTTAGCCTTAACCAATAACACAACCTACAAGGGAGCGGGATCCTAAACTTCCTTATTAGAAAAGACAAAATGTCAACTTTATGTAGAGACACTATCTTAGAAAGAACACCATGTTAAATTTACTAGCAGGTAAGAGATATCCAGCAGATATTTAATTTATCCACACAATGAAAATCTTATATGCAGTCTTTAAAAAGAAATGGGGCCAGTCTTAAATCAAGTTTGTAATAGTCATCTTGTAAATAGTATCTCTGACAATATAAGAGAATTTTAGAATTCATGATGAAAGATAAGCTATAATGAAAGATACGGTGGTGATTATAAGGAGCACAAGAAAAAGTTCAGAATGGAGAAGAATAAGAGAAAGTGTAAGTACTGAGATGGGAAAGAACCCAGGACAATTGTACATGAGATTGCACCACAAATGAGAAGTGATGAAATGAAATGGCTTTTATGTGCAAGACATAGAACTGGATTATGGCACTTGAAACAAAAAGGATGTCTTTGAGGATACTTTGAATGGAAGAAATTTTACAGATAAATGCAAATATTACAATAGGAAGACTGTGAGAAGACAGAGCTTTCCCTAGGCTAATGTTTTTACATTATTATTAATTAATCACAAAAAATAAATTTTGAAGTCAAATATACACAAGATATATTCCACAAAGATTTCAACATCCTTCAAAAGAAAAAAATAATTATATCCATCCATAGTCCTTCTTTTCTCAATTATATAACTTCAAAATGTTGGTAGAATTCCCTTGAGTCCTTGTGCTGAAAGCCTGACTTTAAACTACTACAGAACATACAAATGAAAAGTGCTGAATAATTTATCATGAACTGGTGATTGTGGACAGAAATGTCTAAAATAAGCTGATATAGATTTAATGATCAAGAAGGAAACAACTAAAAATATGAACTAAAAATACCAAACCACAAGGGATAATCTTTTTAATGCAGTATTTGCTACTGTATTTCTCTTACATAAATTGGAATCCGTAAATCTGATTTGTGATTTTAAGTAGGCCAATTAGGGATCAAACAGATGATTACTTCGTTGCTTCTATAATAACACTCCTAGGTAACCAATTCAAACTTATATTTAATGATCATATATTTTCTTTTAAATCTTCTTCTGAATACATTTTGGAAATGGACTGTGACAATGGTTTAAAGCTTTATTCCTCTCTTCAGCTACAAGTCATCACAATTCTGACGGTAATGAGGTTACTCTGCATCTGTCTGTCACAAATAACCTAGTAACAACTAAATGGATTGCCATCAATCTTTCAATTAGAATGTATAACTTTATTAGCACAATATTTTTTGAACTGATTGTATTACTTTGAAAAAGAGCTTTCATTTACTTTGTCATTTAGGGTCAAATGTGTGCAATCGCTGGGAGCTGAATAAATAATAACTTGTTTTGAATTTGTAGGCTGCAGACTCTGCAAACGTGTTTTCCTTTAATTATGTAACCGAAACAACTCATAGTACTTCAGAAGTAGAAGTCAAGTAAATGTAGGTATATTTTTATGACAATTCTGTACATTTTATTCTATGATATGAATTACTAGCAATTGCACTCTGTAAAGTCAGCTGTTAATGAATTTGTACTTCAGGAAAACTTCATAAAAATTATTATACAGTAAATAATAGTTAAATACACATATTGAAAAAAATTTTAGTGAGGCAAACTTTTTCTAGAGCCAAAATATTTTTTTCATATTTTCTCATAATGATAATTTTTTGATTCATTCAGATCACACCTTTGATCAAGCACACTGAAATGAAATAGGTATCAATGTGCCACTTGGTCACTGTTTATTTTCTTTCCCCGCTCAATCTTTTCATTGTTATTAGTGAAGCATGTAATAGAGACCTAGTGCCCCAAATTCAGAAAAATTAATATTAACATATTGTGACAATAGTACCATGTCTGTATGATATGCCAAGTAATTAACAAAACCAGCACCAATACATGATACAAGTGCCTGGAAAGGAAAGTTGTAGCGATTTACGCTTCAAAGGCAAATCTATTACTTCAACATAATTATCTGAATCTACCTAAACAGCACTCTTAGAGGTAGAAATTCTGAAATACTCATGTGACCATGGTTGACATTGTGCAGACAGACCACAGCTGTATGAGTTAATATGGTTTTTCCACTAAGTGTAGATATCTGGCCTAAATTTTATTATAGTTCCAGGTTTCATAGCAAATAAAGGTTGTATCTAAAACTACCTGGAAAATGAGCAAAAGCAGAGACGTATCATTATTTAAATTAAATATCAGAAATTGCTTGGACTCTCCCCCTTTTCAACCCTGATGTTTCTGTGATCCTGAGGATATAATCACAGCATATGGGTTTAATATTTATAATAATTGAAAAATCAGTATATACTATGTCAGTAAGAGACATAGAAGAAAGAAAGATAAAAGGAAGTAAAGAGAGAGGAAGGAAGAGAGAAAGGGAGCATTAAAGATAGAAAGCAAGAAGAGAGAAAAATAAAGTAAGAAGAGAGAAGAAGGAAAGGAGGGAGAGAGGGTAAGTCCTAGGAAATTGTCAGAAATTATACCGGATAAGTCATTTGCTACTTTTAATTAGAACTAAAATGGTTGCTTAAACAAGATATACACTGGGCATATACTTGGTTGATGACCAAAATTAAGATAACTGTACCACTGTTTCCGAAGTCAGTATTCCCTTTACCAAAAGTGAATGCAGAAATACAACAGACACTCCCAGTTTCTTCTTCTACCTTGATTTTATTTTGTACAGTAACCCACTCCCACAATTCCACATTTATATAACATATAAATGTTATATCATATTGCATCATGTCCATTTTCAAAAACTCCTAAACATATTCATATTGCCCCCTGAATACTCCTTGAAAAATCTCTGCCTAGTATTTGTGGCTCCTGTTAACTTGCTCCCACCCCCCACCTAGATTCCTTGTAAATCAGTAATACTAATTCTTTTCTTGCCATTCTTCTCACAATCCTTCAAAAATACTACTCCTTCCTGGCTCAAATTTTCTGCCCTCATCATGTTTTCCCCTCATTATATACCCCATGTTCCTCTCTTCTGACTTTTAACATTCTGTTCTGTTCAAAAAACATCTCCCAAACAAGGAAGTTTTTATCACCTTCTTTAATCCATAGCCCTCACTCAGCTCAGCCCTCCCTGATCCTATGAAAACGATTTTTAACCGTTTGAATCCTGCAGTTACCAAAAAGAGAGGACCAGTCTTTTCTTTTATCCAATCTGGACTCTGGGTTTCCCATCAGATTTTATTTCAAGAAAGCAGTCTTTCACGTTTTATACATGTATATTTTATACGTGTGTGTATGCACATATATATGAAGGTTACCATCCTATAGCATTACTTATGTTTATCACTTTCTTGCCCACTGCCTGGAATTGTTAACAGCTTCATACGCATATGTCTAATCTTTCAAATAAGTACACAAGCAGTCAAAAAGCAAGAACCACACCTTAAAGCACACTAAAAGAGGCTAAATTCATAATAAGCTCTAGAAAATATTTCATTGATTAAATAAATGAACAAAATACTTGAACAGTGTTCTAACAATCAACCTCAATTATTTTCTAAATCCTTGAAGTTCTTCTCACATGTCTTTGTAAAAGCAATAGTCTGATAAATTATCTTGAATTACATAGCCAGAGAAGCAAAACTTTTGATTTAGTGAAAAAGTCTCAGAAGAGAAAACTTGCCTGGGAAGTATTTAAAGTCTCGGTTCCATACACAGCTTATCATCTTCCTTAATGGGACTGTACAACATGGTGCAGAACTAAAAATCAATTCACAGAACATTTTAAATTTCTACCTTTACTCTTCTCAGTGCTGCTACCCTATTCACATTTATGGAAATCAACTGGTTAACTATTGTGAAAATATTAAATGTTATATACAAGGTTAATATCTTTATTGGCCAACTGCTTTTCAGAGTCTAGATCCTGGATTTGTCTTTGTTTTTATTGCTGATTTCTCTCCATTTTTCTCCTTTAATAACAAAATAATATGGTTTTGATCAAGCAATCCTTTGCAGCCTGAAAAAAAAGCCCCTCACAAGCTATTCCCAGACTCACTGTGGAAGTCTGTATGTTGGAAGCAGAAAAATAGCACATTGACTCAAAATCCATTAGATGTGAGCTAGGAAAAAAAGGCAGGTTATTCACTTTTAATTTTGAATCTATCAGACATGGCTTGTCGACATTATGTCATGGGCCTGTCAGAATGAAAGAACACAAGACAAAACTGTTTTAATACTTCAGTGCTCACAATATTACCACAACACATGTGGAATAGGTCTGAGAAGGAAGTCGTGGGTGAGGTATCATAGGTTCTTTTTTTATGCAGTCATCACCATAAAAAAGATATTTGACTGGACTTCAGCTTTTTGAGTGGCCATTCTCTATGAATTTACTATGAGTGGAGTAATAATCTGATTTCATATTAGCTAACTTTGTGGATTTCTACATAGTCTTTGAATATGAAAACTAGTGAAGAATTTACATATTAATTATTTTAATCCACAGAAAAAGAAAGGGGCAGTGAGAGCTATTTATAACCTCAACTCTTTGCCTGGGCAATGCTTACTCATCTGCACATCTAGATGATGACCACAAAATTAATATCTACAGCCTGAAGTGGCAAGAGACACTAGTCTGAAATTTGAAAGAAAATAAATAAATCTTCTGATTTTTTTGTTTGATTTCAAAGCAAATAGTCCACAATTGTATAGTTGAGGAGGAGATTAATACTTAATACCCTCATGCTCTCTCTTTACACATCTGAACACATATAAACACTTCAGTGTTTATAAATAGTTATCTACTTTATATATGTAGAACAAGAGAGTTATACCTCAATAAATCAAGATCCTGAACTCTCTCTCCCATAGTCAGAATTGCTTGTTGCACTTTATATTCACGAAGAGATCAATGCTAAGAATACTTCCTTAGATCAAACACTCTAGATACTGTTTTAAGTGGAAATAAATCCACATCATTGAACTGACACATGAGAATTTAAAAACCCCCTCTGGCTAACTGTTTGGTTTGGGGGAAGGTTTTTGAGTCCATCCTGCCATTTAATTTTCTCATAAAGAAAAAAACTAATATCCTAAATATCAGTGGCTTGAAGGAAAGATGAAATAGAATATGAAAAGTTTCCAGAACATAATTAGTGTTCAACATATGTAGAGGAAATGCTGAATTTTACACTGTTGAAATGCCATAGGATATTCAAGGTTCTCTAATATAAAGAAAACTAACGTTTAGAATTATTACCTGCTGAGTCCTTAATCGTCCAAGCAATCCCAACTAATACATAATGTAAATAGTTTTACATACATAATAGTTTTAAGAAAGAATTTCAACAGAGCATGGTAGCTTAAACAAAACAAACCAAAAAAATCTGGCCTCACTGAGCTAAGCGGAAAATATATAAATCAGAATGTCCCATCCCTCACTCAGTTTCAACCGCTGAATGACTTTCATGGATGGGCAGTGAAATGGATATTAGGCAAATTATTATGTTGACAGAATATCAAAGAATTTCAAGAGAATTCAAAAAGAATATCAAAATCTTAGCATATACTCAAATCAGCATAATAATATCAAACATCAGCATTGTTTTCCCCACTAACTTGCCCAACACTGATTAATGAGAAATTCCTTAGGCTTCCTAAGGGTCAGGAGTATGTCAAACAAAGCAGGCTACAGGTAGGATCAGTTTCAAAATGCTAATGCATGTTTAAATTGCCTATTCAACTCAGTATAAAAATTACTCAATTGCTTTTTCTTAGTATTTTGGGAATTTGGAGTTTTTTTTTAAATCTGCATTCAAACTTAGCTGAATATGATATTCTGAATACAGAGAAGGCAATATATTAACACTTAGGTGGCAAAGTTAATTTTTCTTCAAAGCCAACTCCTATCATAGCAATTCTGGCTATGCATTGAATTCTGTCTTTGTAATTGTTAGAATTATCATAACTATGCCAGGCTAAGCTTAAATTCGCAGAATAAAGGCAAATTATTTTTTTCTATATTTTGTACAGCTATTCAACATTTAAAATTTTACTATCAATTCAATATTAACATATCATCAATTTTTTGAGAGGTAATTATAATATGAATCAATCCAGAACAGGAGCATAATGTGATTTCATTTGAATCCCTTCAGCACAAATTTTAGAAGCTTCATAATTTGCCAGGTTTCTCCAATGCTTAAATCCTTATAGGTCAACAAAGTCAAGTTATTAGATTGCGGTATCAATATCATTGACTTAGTTCTTTCCCATACACTCCAAAAGTATCCTGAGCATGGAAAAAATGTACATGCTGGACACATTTGAATAAATGCCAATGCATATTACAAGATAAAGTAATTATTTTACCCACATGTCGCCATAATTATATACCATAATGTTTAAAAAATGGAATTTAAATTCAGAAATCAACGTTGTTCATGATTCAAAACACTAATCTAATAATATATGAGAAGTGGAAACAATCATTGATTCTTAATAAAATTTATAAAAAATAGCCAATCATAAAATTCATTCAAAATTACTAATTCAAATGCTTTCAAAGACAATGTAGAAGAAAGGCAGTATTTTTAGACTGTGCTTCTTAGTATCTCCGTACATTACATTTCAGCACATGAAATTGGCCAACATTAATGTCCTTACCATGAAAAATCTTTGTATACCACCATGTAGTCTGTAAAACCAGAATTCTTAGACTGCCAGCACAGAAGCCTCTAAAAATGGATTGCTGTGTTTTCTCTCACTTTCTATGGCTGTCCCAAAAAACTCACACTGCGTGGAAATTCTTTATATTGTCAGAGCTCTTTGTAGTTTATAAAGTACTTTCATATGCATTACTTTGCTTAATTTCTCAGTTTCTTTGTGAGGTAACATATAATAAGATCTCTTCCTATGTGAAAGCATCTGGCTAATTTTATATACCATGCTTCTTTATCTAAAGAAAGTTTGACACGTATCACATCATATTAATAAATATTTTCATCCACATTGATTCATTTTGATGGAAAATCACATTTTCATGCTAATTAATTGATCCATCTAATCTTTATTCCAAAATAATATATAGTCATATGCCACATAGCAATGTTTTGGTCAATGACAGAGGATGTGTAAGACCATGATCCCATAAGATTATAACACTGTATTTTTACTGTACCTTTTCTACATTTAGACATGTTTAGATACACAAGTAATTATTATTGTGCTACGGTTGCCTACAGTATTCTATACAGTAATATTCTGTACAAGTTTGTGGCCTAGGAACAATAGGCTGTATCATATAGCTTAGGTGTGTACCAAGCAATAACATCTAGGTTTGTGTAATGTCACTCTATGATGCTCACACATGATGACAAAATTGCCTAATGATGCATTTCACAAAGCATGTCCCCATCATTAAGCAATGCCTGACTGTATACCACTTTTCCATTGTTACTTGTTTGTTTTATATGAAAATATCTGTTGGCCTCCTAATGGCAAGTCATATGCAGTTTATTATAGACAGAAATTGCAAATGAAAAAACATACACCTCCTTTCAGAGAGAAGTAAATGGTATAAAGAAAAAAGGAAAATGAAAATTTGGGTATTTAATAGTTAATAAAAATACAGTGCACATAGTGAGCATTTCCAATTTTTTAAAGTGCAGTGTAATACATCTGAAAAAACATTAAGAGCTGGGAATCACATTTAAGAATTTAAAATAAATAGATTTGTAATGTTCTGATAATTAGAAGGGTTGGTCTTTAAGTGAAAATGTTACAATGGCTTCCCTATGACTGTTCCAAAGAATTTTCCAAATCAAACTCATATCCTAATATGACTTCCTCTTTTTTAATTGTATCTTATCTGAATATTCATAACAGTTTTTCTGACCCATATATGTAGATTCTAAAGAGGAAGGATTCATTCAAAAAATTTTCCAAGCCAGTTCAGAGGTGTCTAAGGAAAGATGGGTTAATTAAACACAATTGTCAACAACTGAAGGTTTCCAAAGAATTATAGAAGAAATTTCTTTTAATTGTAAGACAAATCAGGAAGTCGTTGACAATAAATAATGACCCATAATAACCTGTAATATTGCCAAGTTATATCACATTGTAAAAAGCTGGACATTCTAAAGGGCCTGTTAATTTTATGGTAGATAGTGCTGATATAAATTTAGTGAATAAATATAAACTGTAATGTTGAAGAGCTCAATCTTTATTTTTTGAACAAAGGTAGTCTTTCTAAGTTCTTATTGGTTTAGTGATTCAAGAGAATCTGTGAAAATATGCCCTTTGAAGATTAAGAATCACTTTTGGCTTCGCAAATATTTTTATGACAGCACACATAAATATTAAACGTAAGCTCATCATAATGTAGGCCATTAGGCACAAGGAATATAAAGATATGGAGATAATCACATGAAAGATTTACAAATGAGAATAAAACCATATAAAAGTTAAAATGTATTATCTGCCACAATCTACTATTTCTCAACAAAATATGACCACTTGTTTAAAACATGAACATACCTTAGACTAACCTGAATCATATTTTTTTGAAAAGCTAATCACAAGACTATTCTTAAGAAGATTATATTGGAATAAATTTTAGTCAAATGGACAGAGGAGTAGAATATATTTCCATCTTATATTAGGATTTCCTATAAGGCTCTTATTCTTTATTATTAGAACTCAGGATAAAAGAACCACTCAACAATAATAATAGGGAAAAAAAGGTTTTACAAATCCTATTTGAAATCTTGTTTATTATTTAAAAGAATTAAAATAGTAGGTATTTGAGTTGGGGTTTTAATTTTGTAATTTTATCACTTCAGTAGACCAAACATTTAAGACCATTATTTTAACTCTTTAAAAAAAATTTCAAGAGTATTTTGATACAAGTAATCTTTTTCCATGTAATATTGTTTCCAAAGTATTTCCAAGTAACTATTTCATCAAAACCAAAATGCACTCATTAAAGAAATTATAAAAACATCACCAAACTCAACAAAGCATAATTAAACGGCAAATCCATTCTCATTCCAGCCTTAAACAATATAAACCACTGGGTGCTTTTAGGTTTCCAAGTGTTTAGGTGCAAAACTCTTCTAACTTCTGCAACTTTTGTCTTATTAAATCTGAACAACATATGTCCAATATTCAGCTATGTGATCACACAGGTAGCTGAGCATGTTATTGTCTAAGCAAATGTGTTATGAGTCCTCAGATGATGGACTACACTGAGGCCAGATGTCATAGGTGCTGAAATTGATAATCCATCAGTAATTTTCTATCTGTCGCAATAGCTCTGACCCATTGAACTAAATAAATATGTTTAATCACTGACTGGTCAACTTATCAAATGGTGCCCTGGGCTAAGGGGAAGAACTTGTCAAATGTAGAGCCAATAAAGCAAGAACCATAGCCAAAGGCAGAAACATACCTGCATCTTTTATCTCTATCCCTTTCCATCTAACTTTGGTAAAATAGACGTAAGTGGAAATCTATTAGGAAAGCAACTTTTAGGCTAAGAAATTACAGACAAATGATTCCTTAAAGTTCTGCTGCATTTCTTCTATTTTATCTGCACACCCAAGTTCAAGGACAGGTAAACATACTGAGCCCAATAATGGGGAAAGAGCAGAGGAAGAACTGCATCACACAGTTATCAGGCCATGTGGCAACAGTGGTCTGCAAATAAGGCCACCCGGTCCCAAAGATACAGTTCTCCTCTGGAAAGAGAAAAACCTCTCATCAAGTAAGCTAAGGGATTCACAATTGCTGAATATGAACAGTTACATGACAAGCCCATGCCATACAAACATTAATCATAGTTAATGAGATAAAAGCTTTAGTAACATGTGACATTGGGTAATAGATCAGCGATCCTTTCATTGAACATGCCAACAGCTATGTGATTACAAGGGCCAACTACCATCACTGTCCAGGAATGGATCAAACTGAGGAGATTAGATGCACTGCACTGACCACAAACACTAGCGACTTCACCAACAGGATTCATGGTGGTGCACAAAGAGCATTCTCGGTATTAAGTTCTCTCTGTCTTACTTTGCCATTGCCATGTGCCGGCAGCCATGACATAAAACTCTTGAACTTGTTTATTCACACTTGTTTAATCCTGATTCTACACACTGACTCACAGCCTGTGGAGTTAAGAAGATGGATGAGAGGAGCCAGGGCCACAAAAGGGTCAGGGTCATGGTGTCACTAGATCTCATTAACTACATCACTCAAGACACCAGCCACTCCAGAGGTCACTCTGACTGAGGACTCTGGTGTAGGTAGAGGAAGACTAGTTGGAAGAAACAAACCAATTTTTTCTTAGAATTGGCATCACATATAAAAACAAAACTATTCTAAATTTGTTTTCTAGTTTCACATGGATCTAATTTATTGACATAGTTTTAAGAAATTCAGAATACACTATCTCTAAACTCCCAAGCAAAATAACAGATAAACATTTTAAAAGGGGCCATTAAAATCTAATTAGTCCATGAATTAACAATTACTCTGCTTATCTTCACCATGTAAAATTTGAGGTCCATTGTATGTATTAGCTGATTTATGAAGATCAAACAAGGGCTAGTATTCTCAAAGATATCACATTAGGAAGCTGAAAGATAATTTTTAGCAGCAGAAAAATTATTGAACTTATTTTACAAAGATGTTATAACATATTTGTCACTAAGACCATTACATGAAAACTTTCAAGATGTCACAGTGCTCAAATTTGGAAGAACTTATTAAACAAGTTTATAATTTAGAGTACTTCTATTTTCTGAATACACATGTGAGCCAATTATTTGAGCTTTCTAAATGTTCTTTGAAAAAATTTTAAAAAATCATGTTAGAGGTTATCCAATTTGACTAGAGAGCTATTTATTTATATGTATTATATTTTTACCTTTTATTTTATCAAAGTATTGAGCAAAATTGAATCCATTTCACAGATTATGTATTAACACCATACTGTTGACAAAAATGAAATTAAAGCACAGTGGAAAAAATGATGTTTATTTCTAGTAGTAATTTTTTTTAACATTTCTGTAGTTTCCAACAGTTCTAGGATAGGAAGGTATTACAAATGATCAGGAAAATAACAAAAATCAAACACAAAATAAAGAAAATTCTAAAAACAAAACAAATAAACAAAAACACTAATGGTGGAAAGGTCTTTACAGTAGTTCAGATAATACGGATCCAAAGACAGTAGAAATGTGATGTTGGTCTAATATATGCCTGCTGTTTGCAAAATTATGCTATTTGGGTGAAAATATTTTGATAAATAGAATGTATTTTACTTGATAAAAACATTTTATGCATGAAGTGTAAGTCAAACATATAAGTCAAAAAATTAACTTTGCTTTTTTATTTTGCCTTTGTTTTTTTAGAGAAACAAAACAGAATTCAGCTTATATACTAGGAATTTATATTTGTACACTTTAAGCTTTAAGAGATCAGGAATTCTGGTCCAGGGTGTATATAATCTTTCAAAAAATCATTTGCCTTAGACCTAAATGGCTAATTGAAAAAGAAAAATGATTTAATTACATGGTCACAGGTGAACAAGGACTGTGCAAATATGGATACATTATCAGTTAATTCCTCAAAATACATAGCAGATTAAGGAAATGCCTCATTTATCTGCAATATTATCATTTATTTGTTATCAACTATAATTCACAAGAGGAAATGCTATAAAAAGAAAAGGAGATATTATCTGGGATAAGAAAAAGTCTTCATGGACAAGGGAAAAGTTCAGTTAAAAAGATTGCTGCTAAATATACTGGATATCCAAGATTTGTGCCTCTCAAGTTCTGGAATCAAAATCTAAATGGTATGTTAGAAATAATCTTTTTTCCAATGAACTTAGTCTAATAATTGCACACCGACCCTCTATACAAGCTCACTTAGATTTTCCCTTTTCTGGAGGACAAATGACTTAGTCCAGTTACCTCACCTTAAATTTAAGGAAACAGGCCCAGAGAGGTTAAAAGGTTTGACAAAAGTCATAGAACTAGTTAGTGGTAGAAAAGGGCCAGAACCTGGTCTCTTAAATTCCCAGAATCATCTTTTCCTTACACTGCTGCTGCCTGATGAAATGGGCTGCCTCATTTGTCATCTCATGCCTGCTTCTCATCAGCTGGGGCTTCTGTGAAGTCTTTTCACTTCTCTGGGCCTCAGTTTCCATATCTGAACAATAAAGGGACCAATGATCCCCAAACTTCCTCCAACCTGCCAGCTCCCATACGCACGGTTTCATGATGACCTGCTTCACCCAAAGGTTGCCTTATTTTTTTTTGCTGATTTAATCCTATATTCATTTCTTATGAGAAAGCTTCCATTAATGCCCCTGTAATTAACAACACACCCAAATAGAATGAATGGGAGATTTTCTTATGCATGGGGTAAGGACCCTTAAATAAGAATGAATAATGATAATATTTCCCAGAAGACAACTATGGCAGCCCTCAAGGATGATTAACTAGACCAGTCCTTGTCTCTCTTTCTCCACAGAAATAGAACAGTTCATTTGCATGTCATCTGATATAAAGAGAGATTCTAGTGTATAATGGGTTATTACCACTGGGTACTTCATTAGTAAAGCTTCTCCTTATGATGTGTCAAAAACGGAAAAGACAAAGCAAATTGAGATTCTTACATCTCTATTAATGATATACACATTTGACGATTAGACTCTATCAGCTTACCCATCAATCCCAAAGAACCAAATAAGTACTTAGGAAGGATTTCACAAGTTGACCCCTTTATAGGTAGTCCTGTTTAACAATAGGCCTTTGAGAGAAGCTGCTTTTAAAAGAAAATCCCATATGAATATTAAACACAGCATTTCCCTCCTTCTTTTAAGAATATTCAAAACAGACTCAGGAAGAAAATAAAAGTAAATCAGTGATTCTATCAACCTGCTCTTGAATCTGGACATGTGGGTCCTGGGGAATTATATGTTATAAATGAGGGGTTGGCCTACAAAATGCAATTAATTTAATTGCTTATAATCTCAGTGGATTTTGAAATAAGATGTGTAAGATATATGCACAAATGAGATTTTCCCAAGGACTTTTCATGTGGCATGATAATACTCAATTTAAGAAAATTATTTCTACTTTATGGGATTCCTTGTGAATAGGAAAGTGATGAAAATTATTTTGTAACTCAAAGGGCCCCAGCACTAAGTCTTGTTATTTTGTTTCATCATCCTGGAGATTCAGTTTTCCTTTGCAGGAAAACATCAGGCAAAGCTATACTAAAACATGCAGTTGTATGCAAGTTTTTAGGTTTATTTCTGATCACAACATTACATTAGCTTTGCTTTGCCTATAATTCCTTAAGATCCCAGGGAAAAACACATCCACTATAATCATAGTACAGCATGATGAGGCAAAATCTGCAATTTCTATCCACTAGTCCTTTTCTTTCTTCTCAGATCAAATGGAACAAAATTATCTTCTCTTTCGCATGACAGTTCTTGATGTGCTGGGCAAGAACTATGGTATCCACTGATGTCTTTACTGCTCCCGGATCAATAATCCCAATTCCTTCAGTTGTCCTTCTTGTAATATAGTCTTAAATATTTTATCTTTCCTTTTTAATGACATTTAAGTTATAAAGGTGAATTTAAACTGAAACTTAGAACAATTAACAATAATCCAGGCATAGATTTAGCAGCAAAGAATTAAGCTGAATTGCACTTATTAATCTGAACTATTAATGCAGTTTAAAGTAAGACACTTCTTAGCCCCTATATAATACACCCTATTCCTTAAGTCATAGACTGGACATTCTTGCTTATCTCCCAAGAACAACCACTCCCTCTTCCCCTAACTCCCTCTTCCCCTAACTCCCTCTTCCCCTTAAAAATAATAAAATAATAAAATCTATCATTGAACTCAAAAAACTATGCTGGAGCAAAAATAAAAAGCATGAAGATAAATTCACAGGATTGTATGTAGAACATATCACAAGTTGAATTCATGAATTTAAAACAGTGAATTTGTGAATCTGAATAAGTGAATTTTAAACAGATCATAGACATTTATAAAAATATGAATTCATCAATGTTTAAGAAAAACCCTTACATATTCAAAAGTTTTCAAATGTACTATTCAGTTCCTAATAAGTCACTTTTATTTATATTGCTAATGTCTACTTAAGGTAGTTTGACAACTATTTTTTTTAACTTTTTATTTTGAAATAATTATAGAGTCACAGGAAATAGAAGATAGTACAGAGATTTCTATCCATTACCCAGTTGCTGCCCAAAAGTTACATCTTACACAATTATGGTACAATATCAAAGCTAGGAATTTTACATTGGTACAATGCATGTATGTAGTTCTATGCCATTTTATCACAAGTATATATTTGTATAGCCACCATCACAATCCAGATACAGAATTACTTAATCACCACGAAGACCTCCCTCTTTCTATCCTTTCATAGCCGCAACTACTCCTCTCTCCCACCTTGTCCCTAATTCTTGGCAACCACTAATTTACTTTCCATCACTAAAATTTTGCTATGTTGAGAATGTTGTATACATGGAATCATATAGTATGTGACCTGTTGAAATGCCTTTTCAACTCCCCTTTTTTACTTAGCATAATGCCTGCGAGATCCATCCAATTCATTGAGCATATCAATAATTGATTCTTTGTTATTGCTGAGTAGTATTCCATAGTATGATTATAGCATTGTTTGTTTACTCCTTCACCTATTGAGGGGAATTTTAGTTATTTTGGCTCTCTGCTATTACAAATAAAACTGCTATTAAAATTGTGTACAAGTTTTTGTGTACGGATATAAATTATCATTTCTCTGAGATAAGTGCCAAGGAATGATATTGTATGGTTAAGTGTACATCTGGTGCTTTAAGAAACTGTCAAACTATTTTACAGAGTGGCTATACCGTTTTACATTCTCATCAGCAATGAATGAGAGATCTAGTTTCTCCACATCTTTAGCAGTATTTAGTAATGTTATTTTGGCTTTTTACAAAAGTATGCAGTGATTTCTCATTGTGTTCTTAATTTGCATTTTCCTAAGACTAGTGATGCTGAACATCTTTTAATGTGCTTATTTACAATTCATATACCCTTTTTGGTAAAATGTCCCTTCATGCTTCGTGTTCATTTTCCAATTGGATTGTGTGTTATTTAATGTTGAGTTTTGAGCTATCTTTATATTAATACATTCTAAACATGAGTCTTTTGTCAGACATGTGGCTTTCAAATATGTTCTCCCAGTATGCAACTCATCTTTTTTCCCTCCAAATTGGATCTTTCCGAGAATAAAATTTTAATGAAATTAAGTTTATTAATTTTATCTTTTTGGTTTATGCTTTTGTTATCACATCTAGGAATTCTTCACCAAATCCTAGACAACAAAGATTTTCTCCTATGTTATCATCTACAAATTTTAAAGTTTTATGTTTATATTTAAGCTTATGATTCATTTTGAGTTAAGTTTTTATAATGTGTAAGGTTTAAGTCAAGGTTCATTTTTTATTTTGCCTATGGATATTCAATTGCTCCAGCATCATTTGTTGAAAAGACTATCCTTCCCCTTTTGCTTCATTTTTAAATTAAAAAAAGTATAGTAACATGAAAACCAGCTTGACTAATGTTAATGATACCATGTATTGAACTTAGAAACTATTGAAGTCAGCATATGTCTCCAGATACATATAGCAATAAAATAATGCATATAAGTATATATTTTGACTCAAAAACCTCTAGAAAGTATTGTAAGGTATCATTGCTATAATAATACTCCTTTTTTTATAAAACTTAGTCAAGTTATCTTTAGATATTAAATGATAGATGACTTGTCTTATAAATTGGATTCTTAATCTCCAAGCTGCTTTGGCCTGCATACATGTCAATAAGAACTGAAAGTGATGGATTTTACTGATGCTGATATTTGACAACTAGGAACTGTACAAAAAAAATCAAATTACTTGAATAAACTAATGAGCTCTCAAATGTCAATATATAACTAAATAAAAAAATATAAAAGATTACTTTCTGTTGTTTCTTTCCTTTAATATTCCATGAATCACAGAATTGTAATCCCAAAACAATGCTTTTGACTTCATCTAGTCCAGCATCATCATTGTATATATACAATCGAAAAATTATTTCTGGGTAAAATATCTAAAACAAATGTTAATGATTCTTCTAAGTGTCAAATGATTTTGTTTGTTTGTTCAAATAAATCAATGAGGATGTTTAGCATAGTGGTTGAGAAAGCAGGCTTGAGAGCCAGGCTGCCAGGGTTCAAATCCCAGCTCTTCCTTCTGTTCAAAAATTAGCAATTTAACTTTTTGTACCTCAATTGTAATAAATATAAAATAATAATACTCAAATTTTAGAGTTGTTTTGAGAATTGAATAAAACGTGAGTGTAAAACACAGAAAAGAATCCTGGCCTTTGGCAAGCACCGGTAATTATTATTACTCTTTTTTTGCTTAGAGAAATCATTTCACTTGTTCCACAATGCTCTTGTCAGAATCCGCCTCCTCTTCCTCTGTATTCCCACTGTATGGCAGCCCCTCTTTGTTCACTTTCAGTTACCACATTCTATTCCATCCTACTGAACGGTCTTTGACGGCATGAGCCATGCCTTTTTCTTTTATTCTGTTTTTGTGGTCATTTTTTAATTCTGGTAAAAAACATAACACAAAATACACCATCTTAATCATTTACATGTAACATAAACACCGTCAAGGGCATGGGCCTCTTAAACCCCTTTTTACTCCTAATGATCAGGAAACTCAATAAAGACTCTGAAATTGATTTAGGGAGAAACACTGAATGTCCTCAATTCAATACGAATAAGCAGAAAAAGCAAGAAGAAGGAAAAGGAGGCAGGTGAATTTATATAAAAATAGTTCATTTCAAATATGCCTTATGTTATGAAAAGAAATATTATAATTACATTATGTTTTTATTTGTGTATGGGTGTGTGTGTGTGTATATATATATATATAGAGAGAGAGAGAGAGAGAGAGATGGAGAGAGTGAGAGAGAGAAACTTTTTTCCAAAATCAGTACAGACTTAGGTAACCACACAAAAACCATAATGGTTGTCTTTAATAAATACTAAAAAGTAATTATGTAACTGAAAACTAGTCTGATTCTCAGAAAGAAGTACATTCCTTTCTCAGTGTCTGGGCTGGGAGAGGGAATGGTCCCAAAACCCCAACAAGTACCAAAATCCTCAGATGTTCAAGTCCTTTTTATAAAACGGCATAGTATTTGCATATAAAGTACACACATCTTCCTGTATACCTTAAACCATTTCTAGATTACTTATAATATCTAATGCAATGTAAATGCTATGCAAATCATTGTTATACTGTATGGTATGTATTGTTTTGTATTGTATAATTTTTTTTTTTTTTTATTTCAGCTCATCATGGGGGTACATAAGTTCAGGTCATATACATTGTCCATGTCCTGCCCATCCCCCCAAGTCAGAGTCCCAAGCGCGTCCGTTCTCATTCTCCAGACAGTGCGCCTGGCACTCACCATGTAGTCATACCTCCATCCCCTCCCCCCCCCACCTCCCCGGGTCTGCACCTTCAAGCATGACCATTCCCCAGAGGGTGCGCAACGCACTTGTCATGTAGGCATACACCCATCCCCTCCCCCCACCCCCCCATCCCAGTCTGATATCCAATTGGTATCCTTCCCCGATGTACATTTAGGTGATGATCAGGGAAACCAGTTTTCTGGTGAGTACATGTGATGCTTGTTTTCCCATTCTTTGGATACTTCACTTAGTATAATGGGTTCCAGCTCTCTCCAGGAGAACCAAAGAGATGTCGTATCATCGTTATTTCTTATAGCTGAGTAGTACTCCATGGTATACATATACCACAGTTTACTAATCCATTCGTGGATTGATGGGCACTTGGGTTGTTTCCACATCTTTGCAATTGTGAATTGTGCTGCTATAAACATCTGGGTGCAGGTGTCTTTTTTATAGAATGACTTTTGTTCTTCTGGGTATATGCCCAATAATGGAATTGCTGGATCGAATGGTAGGTCTACTTGAATCTGTTTAAGGTATCTCCATATTGCTTTCCATAGGGGTTGCACTAGTTTGCATTCCCACCAGCAGTGTTATGAGTGTTCCTGTCTCTCCGCATCCATGCCAACATGTGTTGTTTTGGGATTTTTTGATAAAGGCCATTCTCACCGGAGTTAAGTGGTATCTCATTGTGGTTTTGATTTGCATTTCCCTGATGATTAGGGATGTTGAGCATTTTTTGATACGTTTTTTGGCCATTCTTATGTCTTCTTTTGAAAAATTTCTATTCATGTCCTTTGCCCATTTTTTGATAGGATTGTTTGATTTTTTCTTGCTGATTTTCCTGAGTTCTAAATAGATTCTTGTTATCAGTCTTTTATCTGATGTGTAGTATGCGAAAATTTTTTCCCATTCTGTAGGCTGTCTGTTTATTTTCGTGACTGTTTCTTTTTAATTTTTTAAAAATATTTTTTGATCTGTATTTGGTTGAATTGGCAGTTCAGAACCCATATATATGTAGGGCTTCCTGTATAGCTAATAACAGAGAGCCCCTTCTCTACTTGGATGTTAATTGAAATTCAATTTCCAGGTCCTACTTGTGATGCTACTCAATAGCCCTATGGCAGCAGCCAATCAGACTTTTCTTGTTGCCTGACATCATTGTTTGCTGCCATTTTGAGAGCCAATTGTATAGCAGGATTTGTCTTACCAGGGAATAAGTGGCCAAGGGCTATTTTGGGTAGTGGACTTTCTGCAAAAAAAAAAAAAAAAAGGAAAACACAAGAAATACACAAAATGACCAGTTGGGATTTACCAGGCTCTGGGCCTATATATCTGTCTGTCGTGCTATCCAAGCACCTGCCTTGAACCCTTTCCATGGGCCACAGCTATGGTCTGAACGTTTGTGTTTGCCCCAAATTCATATGTTGACATCAACACCTAAGGTGACGGTATTAGTAAGGCCTTTAGGAGGTGATTAGGTCATGAGACAGAGTCCATCTGAATGGGGTTAGTGTCCTTCCACCACATGGGGACACAGTGAGAAGCCACCATCTATGAATCAGGAAGCAGGGCCTCACCAAAACCCAATCATGCTCATACTCTGATCTCAGACTTCCAATCTCCAGAACTGTGAGAAATAAATTTCTGTTGTTTATAAGTCAGCCAGTTTATAGCATTTTGTTATAGTAGCCTGAACAAACTAAGACAGCCAGAAACACTAAACTATTGATTGATGTCTGAGTAGCCCCAGGAAGAAAGTATTAGAAATCTCAGAGAGCTTCCAGAAGCCACCCCAAGCTGGGACTCAATATTGCTTTCATAGAGTATTTCTTGGAAAACATTGACAAAAAAATGTAAGAATATTTCCTACTTGACAACAATGTGTAAATATTTTTAATTAAGAAATGGGTGGTTGGGAATGTTTTTGCTTTTGAAAATCTCCCAAAAGGACAAACTAATTTTAATGGTACACAGTGGAGAGAATATGTGAATACGATGATGGAACCTCATTCTCTAGTAGTTAAGCCACAGACTATTAACAACTTCTACAGAAAAACTTTTCAAAGTTAAACAAACTTCACCTACTGTTTTTACATCTGCATGGGTATTATAATTATCAGAAACAAAATCAATGTAAAGAAGGAAAATTGGAGACCTGTCATTCTGCTGAAACACAAATCTTGGGAGAGAAGAATATGAGTTGCTGCACAAAATTACATTTCCTAAGTATACTGTCCACCTATACACATTTTCATTAAAACAACTTGCCTCTACACATGAGTTGAAACATAATAAACTAAAAATTTATGGTAGGACAACCCTTCAAAACTCTGAATATTTTTATCTTACATTTATCTAAAAAAGGTTTCAGGGTTGAAACCAGAGTAGACCTCAACATATTGTGTCTTTTTACCCCTTAGTATCACTAAGAATATTTTTCCCTATTATTCTATGGATATAATTTATATGATTGCAGAGCTCAGGATTATACTCAGAATTATACTGTTTATGGGAATAAACTTTTTAAAAGTAGAGGACATCAAGATTTCACTTGATTTATATGTGTTTTCCCTGGAGTCAAAGCTAATTCAGGCTAATTGTCAGTGAATGGCAACTGTAGACGTGTTGAGATAGAGTTTGAATACAGTTAATTCAATCAGCAGAAAGAAACCTGATATCAACATACAGCATTATACATATTTAAATAGATCATAAGTTCAAACATGTTCGCCAGGTGTTTCGCCAGGTAATTTCACACCTTCATTTGTGAAGATCAAAGGAGAGAACTGTATTTGAAAGCACTTGATGCGGTATCACAAAATTAGAAGATACACTCACAAAACAGCTCAAATAACACTTTCACATTGTTATGGGAAGTACCTTGAGCTATGAGAATTTTTTACTTGTTGGTATATCCTCCCCTATCCACTACTATCACCACCAAAAAAATCTGAAATCTCCCCCGATATTAGTAGAAATACAAGCAGTAAAAATTATGAAAAAAACAGTCGCTCCTTTTCTTTTGGTCAAAATCTGTAAATATCAGTTTCAGTTCAACCCATTGTCTCTTATGCATTTCGGTTGTTTATATGTTCATTTGTTTTAAGAAAGACATGAAGGGGTGCTCAAGCAGGTCTCTGTTTTCCCACTCCTGGACTTACTTAACCAATTTCTATTATAATCACTCATTATTTCTTATTCTAAATTTTCCAAGTAAAGGAAAACACCTTAAGATATTTGGATGGAAAAGTAAGCTGTGAACAGAAAAAGTAATGTCAGTTGTTTTCAGGAAAGATGTCAGCTTCTGAGAGACAAAAACTTGCCTTCTTTCAGGACAAATAAAAAATAGGGCAGTAAATGAAATGAAGACTCAAGTAGCAAGATTATCCAACTTAATTGAGGCCGAAGTTAAAATACTCTAGAAGTTACTCAAGGATTTACTTTGTAGCTGTTCAATGTTTTCATATAATTTTTTAAATATTTTTAATTAATTGAATCTTAAATTATGGACATATGACCCAGGAAGTCTATGATAAGAGCCATTCAATAATACTTATCAAATACTAGAAATGTTTCATAACTGTGCTTTATAGTAAGAGGGAAGTTGGATACAGTTAATTCAATGGCACTAGTAAATATCATTTAATCTACATTTAAAAATTACATGTAAATTCCTCAAAAAGTTGAACAGAGTTTTCATGGGACTCAGCAATTCTGCTCTTGGGCATATACTCAAGAGAATACCCAAACCATACGTACACACAAAAACTTGTACAAAATTGTTTATAACAGCATTACTCAAAATAGAAAGCAGAAACTATCTAAATGTATATCAACTGACGAATGAATAAATAACATGTTTTCTATTGGTATCATGGAATATTATTCAGCAAAAAAAGGAATGAAGTACTTATACATGCTACAACAAAGATGATACTTGAAAACATTAATAGTAAAGGAAGGAAGCTAGTCACAAAAAAAATCATATACTGTATGATTTAATTATATGACATGTCCAGAATAGGCAAATGTATAGCTACAGAAAGTTGATTAGTATTTACTTAGGGCTGGGGTGGGAGGGTTCAGGAAGAACAGGAATTTACTGCTAATGGGTATAGGGTTTCTTTTTGGAGTGATGAAAATGTTCTCAATTGGATTGTGGTGTTGGTTGCACAACCCTGTGAATATACTAAAAAACACTGTATTGTAAATGATATGGTATGTGAATTATATCTCAATTAAGAAATTTTTTTTTAAAAGCTCTCCAGAGCTTAGCCTTTTTGCAATTTAATTTATCTTTTGTCTTTATGGAGTATAAAGGAATTTTGCCTGGATAAGATTCATTTACAGCCAAAATAAAATAATTTACATATTTATTGACTTGATATCAAGGAAACTATTTGCCTTGTGTTCATTTTTAATGACACGTGTGCCCTCTCACACTAGTCAGTCTATTCTATAACTTTTCTTCCTTGTACAAATAAATCATCAATTTAGTTTTGGATTTAAAACAAACAGGATCATTATGTTTATAGAGTGTTCCATAGCTTTGCTATTCTAGCAATCTGTGACCTATAAATAATGAAAGACCTTTTCTTTCTCTAAATGACTTTCTTGCACTCTGAGTCTTGATACATGAAGAGAAAGACAGAAAGAAAAGAAAGAAAGGAAAGAAAGAAAGAAAATGAAAGAAAGAAAAGAAAGAAAAAGAAGGAAAAGGAAAGAAAGAAAAGGAAAGAAAGAAACCATCCTGCAATTAGAAGATTCAATCTATTTCTAGTTCCCCAACTGAATTATGATTCACACCTATTCTCACTTTTGTAGCTACATCAAAAGCCAACTTTTGAACATTTAGCCACTTTATTTATCAAAGCAAAGGTAAATCACAGCTAATCTGAAAAGTTCTTGTGTTTTGCTTTAGAAGTAAGGAAAGAAAAAAAAAAAAAAAAAAGATCAGTTTCTATGTGACCCTAACCTTTGAACCACAACCTCCTTGCCACTAAAGTGTTCAACACCTCATTTAATCTCGCCTCTCTTCACTGGCACAGTGCTGAGAAAAGGAAACGGAAAAAATAATCTGGGGACTTCATCAATTTTTCATGAATTTTCATTTAGGCCAGAACCCCCTCTTACCCTGGTCGATAGATCAAGCTGCTGTCATATATTTACCACCTGGGGCTACAGCTGCTATCTCCAGAGGCTGCCACTGACTCAGCCTGCATCACGGGCAGCCACAGTCTCTGTGCTCCTTCCCCTCCACGCACACGGAGCACGGGTGTTCAGAACTGAAATCCTACCTGCACCAGCTACACCATGGCTCTCTCAGTGGTCCCACTGGAAAATTACATGTTAACTTCTTATTGTGCCAGGTCCCTTGCTTATGTATTCTGCAATTCTGTTTTCTAACTATTTAAAAATCACTTTTTTGCCCAAAGACTCTTCTAAAATCCAAGTGACTCGAAAAGCATTTTCTAGATGATTATTTTTATTCCAAACCAAGAAAAAAAAAAGAAAAGAAAATATGAGGTAAGTAATTCAAATCTCCCTTGTATCAATTAGTCCTGAATATAGTTGATTCTTCTACTGTATTGTTCATTACATAAAGCTGAAGCATGTATTAAAGGAAGACAAAAAAGAGAATAAATATGGTATGCTAAAGAGCTGGCTGACTTCCATACAGCCCGTCAAAACAGGTGGTAATCAATAAAATTTCACATTTCATATTAGAGCAGAATCCAAGATTTTATAAATTAAAATGAAAACCAAAATGGTCAAAAATTTTCCATTTTTTTCATCAATAATCATTTCACAATAAAAGTTGTAACATGTTTGTTTGTTACTTCGCAATATACTCTTGACTGCTTAGACACACCTAGATCAGTGGTTTTCAAATGACTTTGTTCCCTAGGGGACGTGCTGCAATGTCTGGAGACATTTTTGGTTGTCACAACAGGGTTGGGGGGAGTCCCACTGGCATCTTGTGGGCAAAAGGCAGAGGTGCTTCTCAACATCCTACAATGCAGAGCACGAGCCTCCTACAACAAAAAATTATCCAGGCCCAAATGTCAGTAGTGCAGAGGCCGCGGTGCCCTGCCCTAGTTCCCTACACCCCACTCAGAGCTACATGCTGGAAAGAATGGGCAGCAGTTGCCAGTCCCACTTCACCAGCAACTCACTCTTCAGCTGCTGCACTCTGTCCTCATTTGTAAAGACCACCGGTACTGTTTATTTGACCAACATGTGGCATATGCATTGTTTCCATCACTTTTTCTCATTAATAAATGTATTTATTGGCTTTTCTGGTCACCCCATTGCCCATATTCTGTCACTCTGATACCTCTCCTGAACCTAAGCCTCCTGCACGGGCACTTCTTCCCTTGCCCATCAGTAAATATTGCTGTTCCAAGAAATGGGAGTGATCTGAGCCCTATTAATTGCTACCTGCATAGAGCCTGCCTGGGAAATCACATCTACTTCTTCTACCTACTCCCCTGGCTTCAACCTCTAACTGGGAAAAATTTCTATTCTCAATTCCAGGAGCTTTTTAATTTTTTAATGGAACATGAGGTATAAAGCTTGCTATCTCATTGGTATGTCAGACAATGCAGCCAAAGCTTACCACCCTCTCTTATTCCCACTGAAGACACTTCTCCTATACCTCCCCCTCCCTATGGATGGTAGCACTATATACCCAATCAACCAAAAAAAAAAAAAATCTGGTAATTACCCTCTATCCCTTCAAATTGACCCTAAAGTGATATCATTTATAATTTCTAAATGTTTCAAACCATTTCCTCCTTTCAATCTTCACTGCTATTTTCAGTTTAGATTCTAACATCAACTCTTTTCTGAATTATTTGACAGCTACTTAACTCCTCTCTGACTTCAATCATCATCCCTTTAAACACAATCTTCAATTCTCTTTCAAAGACTCTTCTTTCTAATAACAAAAAAAGTTTAGATTTTGATGCAGCACATGCCTACCTGTCCAACTTATTCTATCCCCAACCTCATATTGAGCTACCTGCAGTTCTTCAAATACACAGTGTCCTTTCAGGCATCTAGTTTTTTTACCAGAATGATCTTTCAGTTCAATTTCCACCTGGGACATTATCACCTGACCTTCAAATCAGAGCTCAAATAACATATCTTTTTAGAATCCTTTCTTGAACTCATCTATCTAGGAAGAATTAAATATTTTCCCTCAGAATTCCCACAATATCTTTCATGTATTTCTACAATAAGATTTATTGTCTATTTAATTTGTTGCAACAATTACTTATTTATAGGTTTGTCATCCCAACTATAGTGTGAGCTCTTTAAGAATAGATTGGAATGTGTCTTCTTCATTACTATACCTTACCACCATTTTCAGTAGTTATCCACTTTCTGCTAAAAGATGAAGAATTGGATGTACTATGACTAAGCATGTATGTTGAATATTCTAAAATATGAAGGTCAAACATTTATATAATCTACAGCTTTTCCCCTATCATTTTATAAAAATACACCTTAGTTATCAATAGGTATTGAAAAATCACAATGCTTTGACCAAAAATTCCACATTAATATCTTTTATGAAATACACAAGGAAAGAGAGAAGACTGATGAGCTAATGGAAAGAGATGAGCAACATATTAATGAACATTATTTGATCTTGTGATGCCTCAAATGGCATGAACTGTTGACATGGCATTAGAAGAAAGAATTTTATTCACTAGCTAAATCCAATTTGGAAGCTTTCCTGTTTTCCTCTCTAGGTCATAAGTAATTCAAGCATTTCTTAAAGCTCATTTATTTCAAAATAAAAAAAAATGTTATTGTCACATCACATGAAAAAAATCGTGGTTTAAAATTTTCCTCCTAAAATGGTTTGATTCATTATTAATGATGCAATTAGGAAAGAAAGCAATCCTTTTAGATAAAATAAAAATAAAAGATGCTTGTGTTCTGGGAGTAATTTTAACAAAGCTAAGGCTCAGAAAAAAATAATAAGTGTATAACTGTCCAACAATATAATGACTAGCCAATTTAGATAAATTTTAATTTTGAGAAGTAAAATTTTGTTAAGGATTTAAACTAGTTATTTGATGGAGTAGAAAAAAGAAAAAAAATTGTGAAAAAATAAATATTCTTACTCTTAACTTATGTAAAATAGATGAGATTTCATTTAGAGTGTTTCTTCAAATGGGGCACAATTTAGTAAAACTAATAATTAGAAGATTCAGGATCTGGTCTAGGATTTCCCATTAACTTATTGTCTGAATCTTGGTTATTTAAGCATTCTCGGATTCATTTTCTTTATCTACAAAATGGGAGAATAATGACTATCATATTTACCATAAAAGGATCTGGTGGGGGGAAAATCAATCAAATTTCTCATTGTAATATTTTAATATGTTTGAAAAGTTTAATATGATATTTCAACATAAAAATGGAACCTATAGAAATATTAGAATTTGTGAAGTTTTGTGTATATATTTAAAATCTCACTAAACTGCATTTAAGTACTTTTTAAAGTATCATTTTATAAAAATAAAATTACTTGGTGTCCAGGGCAAGATGGGATTGCTAGTTAAAGTTCTAATGCTCATCTCTCAAGGTATTTCTCAAACAAAAAGAATGTCTTAAGGTTCTTCTAGTCTTTTCCTATTAGAGTCACACATTTCAAGCATCAGTGAGTTCTAGGTTTCTCAGAAAAAACTATAAATCAGAAGATAGGACACTAGAAAACAAAAGCTTTCACTGGGATGACTGCCTAAGAAATAATTTGGGCCGGGCATAGAAGCTTATGCCTATGATACCTGCACTTTGGGAGGCCAAGGTAGGAGGAGTGCTCAAGGCCAGGTGTTAGAGACTAGCTTAGGCAACATAGGCAAACCCTGTCTCTACAAAAAAAAATTTTAACAAAATAGCTGGGCATGGTGATGTGCACCTGCAGTCCCAGCCACTGAGGAGGCTGAGTGAGGCAGGAGGATCACCTGAGCCCAAGAGTTAGAGGTTAGAGTAAGCTATGATCAAGCCACGGCACTCCAGCCTGGACAACAGAGCAAGACCCTGTCTTTCAAAAAAAAAAGAAAAAGAAAGAAATAGTATTATTTTGTTTACCAAAAGAAAGACATGTGCCCATGAGCTATTATTTATTAATAGCACTTGCCTCCTAGCTATATAAATAAGACTCAACATCCTGAAATGTCTCAACCCTCTTATCTTTGAATACCTACTTTACAACCAGAAAGTTGAAAAGTACAAACATCTTTAGGCAATAATTGTTGCCATCTTATTCACAATTAATTGTAGATAAAGTCTTTCCTCAGAATAGATAAGCTAATACAAAAATTATGGTATTGTTGAAATTACAATCCCAAATGCTCACCTATAAATCAGAAAAGAAATATATCACACTTTTTAATTTGTTCTGGAAAATGATCCATGAATTTATGTAGTCAATGTTTGAATACATGCAAAACATTGATATCTTGATTTACCACTGCTATTTGGACTATAGGATGAATATATAAATATGTAAATGTGCCAAAGGTAGGGCAAGTCATTAGCTATTGTTGATTAACAAGAGTAAGTAGAAATGAAAAACCTTCCTATATAGGAACATTCGGTTCCCACAGAAAACAGATTTCTTCTCTGATGAATTTTATCACATATTGTTGGTATTCACCCCTCCATACCTAGGGCAATAATTCCTAAATTCAGCCTAGAAGTAAAACAGCTAATATAAGCTAGAGAATAATAGAATATTTTAAAGTTGCCTGATAAAAGTTGGATGTAGAAGTAAATATATATGTACATGTATATATATAGTCACTTATATACAAATAGATAACAGAAATGGGACAATATTGAATTTATGCCTTGTATTTGATTCCATGTTACACGTAAACTTTTCATTTTAACATAGCCAACTTTAATAACTGATTATATTTCTTATTAATAATTCAAATTCTAAATATGAACAGCATGATTGAAACCTTGCTTTCATATAATATAACAATATAATCGCCACATTAATTTAATATTAACAAATTTATTGCAACACCCTGACTTGGTATTATTTTGGCCAGATTTTTAAGAAGAAGGCAAAGTAAAATTATTCAGAGTATGTTGTTTTTTTTATTCTTTAGGGCTTTAGCATCTACGGAAACAAATCCAAGTCTACTAAAAATAAATAAAAGTAAATGTGCATGTTCGTTACGTTCACTTACATGCCACTTCCAGAGATGCATTTCGACTCACTGCTTCACCAAGATAGTTCCTTGCAACACAAACGTAGCTTCCTTCATCAGGTTTACTTCTGCGTCCATGCACAATGCGCAAGAAGAATAAGGATCCGCTGGGCAGAAGCATCCTGTGGGAACGGGGATCGTCCTTGTCCGTCTCCACCCGCTCCCCATCCTTGTACCACTCAATGGTGGGCGTTGGCCGGCCCTCCGCCTTGCAGTTCAGAGTGGTGGGCTCTCCCTTAGAGACGATGACATCCGAAGGGTGCTCCACAATCCGAGGGGGAAAGTCTTCTTGGCGAAGACGAGATCCTACAAAACATGACCGAAGGGACACAAGATTTACTATTTTCTTATTTACATCTTCTATTTCACTTGGGTTCATAATGGTGCCAATAAACTCTTTAATTATTCAAACGAATAATTAACATCATTATTTATGTTTCACTCTTTTGTTCTTTATGCATCTCCTAAGCTATCCCAACTCTTTTGTGGAATGAGGCAATATAGCACTAAGTTAATATGTTACTTTTCATGATTTAGGTTCAACAAGTCCTATGAATCACGATGAGCAAAAGTAAAAGGGAACAAGAGATTTTCTTTTGGGACCAACATGTTAGAACGGGCACTAAGATGAATAAAACTAATATCCTGTCCTCAAAATGCTTACTATCTACTGGGGAAGAAAGACAAGTGGGCAAGTACCTAAAATACACACACAGATATTATTTACTATGCTGATATTATGTTACTAGACTTTAACATAAAAAGAGACCTGCAAATTATGCACAAATATTATCACAATTTAACAGATGAGGAAGAAGCTTAGGAAATGACATCAATTGCCCAGGAGTGTAGATGCAGTAAGCAGTAGAGGCAGGATTTGGACCGAGGTGTGTCTGACGGAGGAACTCAAGTATAAATTACTATGCTAAAATGAAATAAATGTTGTATAAAGTTATATAAGAAATGCATTGTAGGCAGAAAGCAAAAAAGAATGTTTACTCTAACTTGAGCATAATAAGGAGAGCTCCAGAAAAGGGAGCACTTAAATTGAGCTATAAAGAATGGAAATATGACAATTAAGGGAGAAAGGCATTCAGACCGAAGGAACACCATGAGCAAAAAGACAGAAGAAATGAGAATATGTGCATGGTACATTTCATAATCAGGGAGGAAGTTGATGTAGCAGGAAAAGGTATTAGGTAGTCTTAGAGCTTGAGATAAAAGGCTTTAAATATCATGCTAAGGAGTGTGACTTTTAGTCTACATGGATCACACACTTTGAGGGCACAGGGACAAGACTCTGTGTTTTAGAAAGATACTTTCAATGTGCAGTGTAAATGATGGACAGCAATGGAGGTAAAAAGACAGTCGACAGTTATTTAAATATTGCAAGAGAAAAATATAAAGAACCTGACCTTGGGAAATGGTGGCTCAGGTAGAAAAGAAGGAGGAAGATATATGGCACATCACAAAATAAATATTTGACAAAATTTGGTGTATCATCATATACAGTAGCAGGGAAGAGGGACAGGTGCCAATGACGTCCTTGTGAATGCAATGAAAGTGGAGCAATAATGGGTATAAGAAATAGGAAGAGCAGGACCTGTTGGTATTTTAAGATCAAATTTTGCATAGTGGGTTGTTTTGAATATTTTTAATTTTTAAGGTGTCAACAATGTCTGCAAATAAATGAAATGGAGATGCTGAGAGGAATGACCATTATTTGGAGACATAATGATCTACCTAAGAGCTTCTTAAGAGTTTGCTCTTATAATTTTCCAACCAATCACCTATTAGCATATTTCTGCTCAATAAAAAGAAGCAATATTTACTCGTTTATGTTATTCTAGCTCACTTTTAATATTAATTAAAAAATGCATATTTTAACTTAATAAAGGGAATTTAATTTGGTCATGAATGAACCTTTTCTTTTTTGAAGAGGATTAACTTTTAAAGGTTGTTGACTACCATTTTTTATCACATCAGATCCAGAAAATATCATACATTATAAGTGTTAGGTACCTAAAGCAAAAGAGTAATTTATGCAACACAGTTCAGAATTTTAAAAAAGATATAAAGAGAACCAAAGTATATGGATAGGTAATTGCAGTACACATGACAATAATAAATATTATATATCATGAGTACTGTATCTACAATGTAAATGAAGAATTTACAGAGTATAGAAGTAACAATTACTTTTAAAAGCCGTAATCAAAAAAGTTCCCAAAGTATTTAACTATGAGGGGCTAATCATATTAATAGTTTGCAAATCAGTAACATATTCTCAAATGTAAAAAGTCTGGATACATAGCCATAGACTCTGATACTAAAATTCATGAAGGGTTTTATGTCACTTTTCATATGACAGGCATATGGTATGCTACAGACATCTTATTTAGATATTCTCCTTGTTCTTCTCTAATCTCCCACATGCAGTGATCTACAGTCTCTCTACTGTAAAAATTGTTCTATTGTTAAAAGTACTAAAGTCAATTGGCCATGCTACGAAGTTGGTATTTACTGTATCAAATAGTTCCCTGCCTTATCAGGCAATGGACCTGGATAAGGCATGAATAGGACCAGAAATACACTAATACTTATTGAATGGAATATAGAATCAGAAAAGAAAAAGAGGGGCAATATCAAAACTACTTAGCAATATGCTTTAGAATTCAGCATGTCCAGTGAGCACTCAGAGAATCTTACTCATTTATCATTATAACATATATAAACTATGTTACATACAGATACTAGTGTTGTAGCTTCAGCATATGCTTCCAGTAACTTTACTCCCACTGTTATAAAAACTTTCAAAAGAACACCCACAACCTGAAAGTAAGAAGTACATCTATAAAACAGAAGAAATTAGAGAAGCAAATTTTCATGACATTGATTTAGGCAAAACCTTCTTGAATATGACATGAAAAGCACAAGGGACAAAAGAGGAAATAGATAAATTGGACTTCATAAAATTTTAAAATGTTTGTGCTTAGAAGACCACATCAAAAAGTAAAAGCCAATCCACAGAATCAGAAAAAATTTGCAAATGAAATATCTGATAAGAGACTTAATCTAGAATAATATATAAAGAACTCTTATAACTCAATAAAAATATAAATAACCAAATGTTAAAATCGGCAAAGGATAAGAAGTTAGACAAATTTGGCCAAGAAGTTAGAAGTTAGACAAATAGCCAATATGCACATGAAAAGATGCTCACCATAATTAGCTGTTAGGAAAATGCAAATCAAAACTACAACAAGATATATGTCACACCCACTGGGACAGCCATCATCGAAAAAATGCAAAATAGTAAGTGTCAGGAATGTAAAAAAAAAGTAAAAGCTTCACACATTGCTGGTGAGAATGTAAAATGGTACAGTCACTTTGGAAAACAATCTGAATGTTCCTCAAAATGTCAGACATCTACTTATCATACAAACCAGTAATTCCACTCCTAGGTACATACACTCCCCCCAAGTGAAATCATATATTCACATAAAAACTTATGTTTAAATGTTCATAGCAATATTATTCACTATAGTCAAAAAAAGAAACAACCTACATGTCTATCAACTAAATAGATGATGATGAATGGATAAATAAAATAAATGTCCAAGATAAATGTATAAATAAAATGTGGTATATCTATACAATGAAATATTATTCAGCAACAAAAAGGAATGAAGAACTGATACTCTCTATAACACAGATGAACATTGAAAACATAAAGATAGAAGCTAGTCACAAAGGACTAAATATTATATAATTCCATTTACATGAAATAACCAGAATAGAAAAATCCATAGAGATAAAAAGTAGATTAGTGGTTGCCTAGGGCTGGGGGTGAAGGAGACACAGGAGTTGCTGCTAATAAGGATGAAGCTTCTTTAGGGGGTGATGAAAACAATATAAAATTGATTACAGTGATGTTTGCACAAGTATGTGAATGTAATAAAAAAACCTATTGTACACTTTAAATGGGTGAATTTTGTGGTATATTAATTATGAATTATATCTCAAGCAGTTTTTTAAAAGTAATGAGTAAAAGGGCACCATGAACAAATTTAATACAGGGTCTATAACGATTTGTGTACACTACTAACCACAGTTGGGTCATTTTCTTCATTCATATATAAGATTTTAAATGTAATCATCAGAGCTACAATGGCAAATTAGAGCATAAAATAAAAAGTCCTCGCCACCCAGCTAGATAAATAGATTGGAAAGATACAGAGATAGATAGACTAGAGAAATAAACAGATACATAAAAATATAGCTATAATCTAAATTTTAATGTTATTAAATCAATTAAATTATGATATCCCTTAAATTCAGACATTACACAACTCTGGCAGTAGTCTTTAAGATGAAGTCAATGGATAAATCTTATATGATCCATGAATGCTTTGAAATTGTGTGTAAAACTGGGTATTATTGTGTATGGTGGGGGTGAGCAGTGATACTGGAAGCTGGCGTAGTTTTCATCAAATTTTCAAAGAAGTCTGAAAATATGAATGGCTAATCGGTAGTTTGCATAGTTTAAAATTATGAAGTACCACTAAACTACAGGGTATTCTCTATTATTGGCCAAAACAATTGTATTATTTGGTCAAAAACAAAACCGAGTTGTCAGCAGAACTCATTGGGGACACAGAACTGAACAGTAGAGGGGGCTGTTCATCACATGATATGCCACAAAAGTTTAACCCTCAGAGTTTTGATAATGGAAGTGTGGTCCCTCAATGAGTAACACGATGAAGTGATAAATGCTTGAGATGATGGATACCCCAATTGCCCTGATGTGATTATTACACACCGTATGCCTCTATCAAAATATCACTTGTACCCCATAAATACAAGCAACTATTATGTACCCATAATAATTAAAAACGATTTTTTTAAAAAGTACCCAAATATTTTTTTTTCAAAAAAGCAAGTGTGGTCCCCCAATGAGTAACATAAGCCTCTTCAAAAGATATATTAGAATTATAGCATCCTGGGCCCAATTCCAGACCTACAAAATTCAAATCTGCATTCTAACAAGATCCCACCAAAGGATGTGTATGCACAGTAAAGTTTGAGAAGCACTGCTCTACCAGTTTTTATATAAATGTGAGCTAAGAATGTTTTTATGTGTTTAAAGTGTTGTTAAACGAAGAATAAGAGGAGGAGAGAGAAGAGAGGAAGAAGAACAGGAGGATGGTGAGGAAGAGGAGGAGGGAAGAAAGGCCTGCGAAGCTAGAAATATTCACTATCTGGTCCTTTATAGAAAAAGTTTACCAACCCAGCTCCAGGGTACCTGATTATCACTTTCCATTACTTAGTTCATTTTAAAATTTATTTTATATAAGATCACAAAACTATCTTCTCCAGATTTCAGAAGAAAAAACTTACTTTGACAGCAATGTTAACATTTCCCATATGACGGGAAATAGTCAGGACTCCTATTTGAAACAGACTTATAATGTATCAGAATAATTACCTATACTTCTAACTTTGCTTGTGAATGATACTATGTCTAGAACCTTTTTGTATCTCAATTATTAAATGGGCAATCAATCAAGGTTTAACTTAAGAAATGGTATTCAAACTCTCCTTAGCAATTATAAAAGAAAAAAATGGAAATTTGTCAGAAGGTCCTATAGGTGAACATCCAAATGTTTATTTTTACAGTCCAAGAAAGTTAGCTGTGAAATATTCACATGGCTTCTCCACAATTGAATATTTAGTAGAGATAGAATTAGAACTCAATACCTAATCCAAAATGGGGCAAGCTTCTTAAAAAATGGTTAGAGGGATGTCCATGTATTTACATGTTCATATAAATCAAGTCATGCTATCTGTATCCTTCTATAACTTTGCTTAACATTATATTTGTGACATTCATTTGTATTGATACAAATACATGTAATGCTAGTTCATTCACTGTTACTCCTAGGTAGTATTCCATTGTATGGATAAATGGGAGCTCTCTATACTACCTTTGCAACTTTTCTATAAATGTAAAATTATGTCAAGATAAAAGTATAAAAATTTTTAAAAATTAAAAAATTAAAAAATGGTTAGAGGAGCAAGTAAAGATTGCATATGCCATCTAGGCTAATTCCAAAACCTTTTTCTAAAGTTGATCTCAATAACATGAATCACACTAATGCTACTAGTCATAATTTGACCAGAAAATATCTTCCTTGTTTTTCAAAGTGCGATTCTCAGATTACCTCCATCAGAATCATCTGGGATTTGTTTAACACTTCACAAATTTGCCTGTCATCCTTGCCCAGCACCATGCTAATCTCTTCTGTATTGTTCCAATTTTAGTACATCCACTACCAAAGCAAGCACTGGGATAATTTTTAAAATGCAGATTCTTGGTCTCCATCAGATGTATCAGAAATTACTAGTGAAAGGGTTTAAGAAGCTGCATTTTTAGCAGGCTTACCAGGAGAAGATCATGTACTTAGACCTTGCTAGATGTAAGCATTCCACAACAACAGCAAATTAGACAGCCAGATGCAGGCATCTTTGAATGGTGTTCTAAGCACCCAAATTTACATAATGGATTTTTTCTGCTCCTCACAGACTCTCAAACAATGATTTTGTAATGATTTTTTGGTAAAATATTTAATTTTTTAAAAGTTGAGTGGTTTATTAGCTCTTCAAATTTTTTGAAGGTGAAGTATAAATTATAATTCATGAATATAGATAAATTTAATTTTATTCAGTCAGTAACGACTCATTTGCAGTGAGTGTCACAGAGCTTTTGTTTTCAGGAAATGATTTCAATTATATAATATAATAAAGGAGAATAAAGAACCTAGAATAACACTTGTTGATTTCATTTCATGTGTCCCAAAATAAAATGCTCCTGCCTCATTATTCAGTTGAGTCATAGTATTTCCTTGAACTATGCTTTATTTTTCATCTACAAACTGGATAGCCCTGTCAACAACTGGTCCCTAGGCCGGGCGCAGTGGCTCAGGCCTGTAATCCTAGCACTCCGGGAGGCCAAGGCGGGTGGATTGCTAGAGGTCAGGAGTTCCAGACCAGCCTCAGCAAGAACGAGACCCCCGTCTCTACTAAAAAAAAAAAATAGAAAGAAATTATCTGGCCAACTAAAATGTATATATAGAAAAAATTAGCCGGGCATGGTGGCGCATGCCTGTAGTCCCAGCTACTGGGGAGGCTGAGGCAGTAGGATCGCTTAAGCCCAGGAGATTGAGGTTGCTGTGAGCTAGGCTGACGCCACAGCACTCACTCTAGCCCCGGCAACAGAGTGAGACTCTGTCTCAAAAAAAAAAAAAAAACAATTGGTCCCTCCACAAGTTAAGCAATGCAATTTAAACTTTTCTGAATGTTTTTGCCAGCAGAAGAAATTTTTGGCAAATTAAGAGTAGATCGTGAAATTCACTTCCTCCAACAAAATTTTTATGCAACCTCTGGTTTTTTCTTTCTTTCTTAGAAATATATGTAACAGTGTATCTTACTTCATAATAACCATGTTTCTTTCAATAAAATATTCTCCCCAAAAATTATCTGAATAAAATTAATCCAGGAAGAATCTCTTAGGATTATTCCAATTTTGAATGTGACCACAGACTTCCAGATTTGGGAGGTATAGTAGCACTATTTGAAAAGGGGAAGGTTATTTGACACATCACAACAAGAAGGAGGCAGTGTGGTAGAAATAAAGGACATAGGTTATTAGCCAGCTAATATTTATGCTTTACTTGCACCAGGTGTTAAGCAGAATGTCAACGTCTCAAGAATTGGGTTAGAAGATTTAAAGAAATTATATATATACATCACCAGGATAGGTAGTAGGCATTCAGTATATCTGTAAGCCACTACAAATATTCTTCCCAAAATTTAGCCCATAAAACTCACATTAACAAATGATTCTCTTTTCTAATGGCATTAACATTTTAATGCTTGAAATATTTTAGCTAGGCTAGCCTGATAGCTTTACACAAGATTTCAAAGGAAAGTTTTTACCGATTTATTGTTTGTCAAAAGAAATCTTATTCAAAATTTTCTCCATTGAAAACAATGGATCTCAGTGCCATTGCAAATGCTGTCCACATTGATTAGTTAGCTTAGGTAATTTGCAATGAAATGGAATTAATGAATCACACTATCACCCCATCATTCCACCAGGTCTGTTCTTACAACTTTTCCATCTTTGATTTCTTCATGATGATTAAATTCCAGTGTACTTCCCTTATGAGGGAGAAGGGAATGGAAAAGGGCTGTAAGGTAACTTTTTCTTTTTTTTCTAGAGGTCCTGTGATGCGATAGGGTGTGGTGGTAAGATCAATATTTGGAAAACACAAAGCCTTTTTTATCTTTTCCAGCCTTACTGAAACTCTTTCAGGAGATTTTCTAATTTGCTGTTGGCCTAAATAAATTTATAATATTTCCATTTCTTCTGAGGCACAGCAGTGATACATTCATAAAAAATAAGTTTAAATTAGAAACATCATCAAAAGTGAGACCTAGAAATACTACTTATTTTTTACAAAATTTCAAACATGGCTTTTTTAATGTTCTAAAACTAAAGGGCTTATTGTGTGAAAGGGAACTGACAAGGACACAAGAGACTTCTTATCCAATTCAAAAGGCAGCCTTGATCCCGAAACTTTCCAGTTGTACAATACAACCTACAGCATCCCTACAACCTAGCTTCCCAGGTCCAAAGGGAAGGAGATTGAGCTATCAGAGTCATCTTATCCCAAATCTCCATTTTACAGATGAGGAGAAAAAAATGGAGTACCAAAGAACTGAAGTTTCTCTCCCCAAAACTAAGACTAGAAGGTCATAGTTATCTTAGCTGTCAGTCCAAGCTCTATTTTCAAGATGACTTTTTCTTCTCTATACCCCTCCCTCTTACCCCTATTTTGGAAGTCTTAAATTGAAATTCCCATGCACCAGATTTCAGTTGTTTTTTTGTTTGTATGGTTAGTTTTATGACCTATGGTACTATTCCTTCGTCCCAAAATTGAGGCAACTGGAAGAGTAAATTGCTACAAACTCATGGATCTGTAAAATGATCATACTCTTTATGGCTGTCACAGGAATGTTATCTTAGTAGACATATCTAAAAGAGAGGATAATGGATAGTAATTTAAATTTATGAACACAAAGCAAATTTTTAAAGATGCATACTTTAGATATGTTCATACTCTTAATAAAAGTATAGATTAGAAAGGTTGGCTCTTGTAGGTCTTGTGTCTACTATCAAAAGCAATGGGTACCTGCGTGCTTTTTAGAAAACCCTCCAAAAGTTAACAATTATTTAAAAGACTTTAAAAATAGCTTATATAACTCTTGGAATTTATTCTTAAACTTCTATGACATTTATTTACATTGGTAATAAATACATGGTTCTGTAAATCATTTTAAACTAAGACCAACTGACAGCAAATGGATAGTTATTTGAAAAGTAAACATTTCATTCATTATATAAAATATTAATACAACCTTCATCAAAGATCTTCAAAATTTCCTTCCTTATTCAGTGTGAACTAGTTGCTCTTTCAGGAGAAGGTAACAAATATAGACTCATAAAATTTTTTTTCTGAATTTCACAATTGTATTTCAGATCTTTACTTATCTACTGTGAACAGAAATTGCTGAAAATATTAAAACTGGAATACTTTTTCCCTCTGATAATTCTCTACCACTCCATGTTATTGAGTGCCTTCATTGGAAAATTTTAATAACTTTAAAAATACTATTACATTTTCTGGCTGCCCACATCCAAGGCACTGAGCCATTGACTTTGCCTAAACAAGTAGGCACCAAGTGACAGACAGAGCATTAGCATCAGGGGGAATGCAGGACTGGTTTGTGTAAGTTAGAATCAGTAGACGAAGGCAATGGATCCAAAGGTGAACCCATGGGAATATCTAGGTAATGCTGAAGAGAAATTTTGAAACCACTAACCTGAAAGGTATCCAGAAAATTGCTAGAGGTGATTTTCCTCCTGAGAAATAACAAATTAATATCCTACTTTATAAATTCATTTTCTAGCAAATCAGTAAGGACCTGATATATTACCCTAGACATTCATCCAATGCTATTGCAAATCAATTTGCTACATCTTACGTGGTTGAAAGCATTTTTTAAAGAGTGATTTGCCACCCAGTGAGAGGTTTTCATGGGTTATGCAGATTTGCCTTACAATGACAAAAACAATCCCTATTCTAAGAAGATATCTTTGAAATTTAGCTTCTTATTATCATACTTAGAATATTTTGATGTGATTTAAAATTACATCTGGCTTTGCAAAAGGTGATGTAATGAAATAATCTCCAAACTCATTGAATTGTTTAATAATATTTAATTTTCTGAAAATCATCAACATTTATTTGGAAACTATGAACAGGTTGCCAGAAAATGACATTCTGTTTAAATAAACTCTGAATGGAGTGATAAAATTGTGGCCTTCTTTTTTGTTTCCTAAAGAAAATTGGGTAGCAGTAGCATCTATAGATGTCAAAGGACCCAGGGTCAATGTTTAGAAAATACCATTCCACCCCAGCAATGACATTTTACACATGTGTACTAAGCTTTGTTAACTATTTAGTTTTTAAAAGATTTTCCTATAAATCTTGACATATTTTCCTCAAAGCTGGCATATTTTAAGTTTAAATTGAGATTCAACAACACAGTTAAAATTGCAGACAAACTTCTTTTGCTGTATAGCATACTAAATATTTTTAAAAGACAGAATTGAAAATAGTATTACAATACAGATATTTTCTTAAAAGAATAGTGGCTGAATCATTATGAAAAAAATTGTAACTGTCATGAACCAAATGCATTAGTTGTATCATGTCTAAGTGATATACACAATGACAGATTTTAGGCTTGTTAATATCCAATCAACATTCAACTACTAAAGAAGTTGGTCTAAGATGTGAATCTTACTGCATTGATAAATAAGTTACCTTAATTAACTGGATATCTTTCTAAATATGACTTATAAACCATGGATTGGCTTTTGTGGAATGGAGGCTTTTGTGGAATGATACCTCAGACATTGAATGCAAATTTTTGTGTGTATGTGTACATGTGCCTTTTTAATAAATAATAAGAACATCTTTGGCAGTTAATATAGATTCTCCATCTGTAGGACTAAGACATGAAACAGCTGTAATTCAAATGCTGGAAAGAAGTGTGAACTCAAACAAGTTTTTTATCCCCTTCATATCTTGATTTCCTTATCTATAAAATGCAGCAGTAACAACCTAATAACATTGCTGGGAAAACTGAATTAAATTTTTCCACATGCTGAGTACACATTAAGTACTCAGTAAATCCTTGCTACTATTACTAGCACTACTATAATGTATGATACTTTTATTAGTATAACCTCTATACTAAAAGGAGTCTGTGACCCCATAAAGACAAAGAACCACTATTCTACCAGATATGGTCCTTTTTATACAATAGTAGGTCATTCAAAATACAGCTTCAGCCTATCTCTCTACTCTGATTTTCTGCTACTGCCTGTTCCCACCTACCAAATTGAAGGTCCTTCTGAATGACATACCTTACCTGCATTTCCCTAAAGGGTCCATGTTTTTCATAGCTCTGCATCTAAGTCAGCTTTGTCAAATACTGTATTAAACTCTAAAGATGAAAATACTAGGTGCTTAATCAATATGCTATATAAATGCACAAATAAACATATAATGTTTGTTATTCTCCCAATGGAGCTATAGGTAGTTAGATTTTAATCAAAAATCTCTATATTAGTACAAATACTATCAAAAAAAGTATGGATTTTTTCAAAAAACTTAAAATAGAGCCACCATACAATCCAGTAATCTCACTACTGGGTATCTAGCAAACAAAAAGAAATCAGTATATCAAAGGGAAACCTGCACTTGCGTGTTTGTCACAGCACTATTCACAACAGTAAAGACTTGGAAACAACCTAAGTGGCTATCAACAGATGAATGGACAAAGAAAATGTGGTATATATACACAATGGAATATGATTGGGCCATAAAAAAGAATGAAATGCCATTTGCAGCAACATGGATGGAACTAGAAGATGTTATGTTAAGTGAAATAAGTCAAACACAGAAAAACAAATATTGCATGTTCTCACTCATATGTGGGAGCTAAAAAAATTGATCTCTTGAAGGTAGAAAGTAGATATTAAGAGGCTGAGAAGGGCAGGTAAGGGGGACGAAGGGAGGTTGGTCAATGGGTACAAACATGAAGTTAAACAGAAGGTATAAGTTCTAATGTTCCATAGCAGAGTAGAGTGACAATACTTAACAACAATGTATTGTATATTCCAAAGTAGCTGGAAGAGAGGATTTGAATTGTTCCCAACAGAAAAATGATAACTGCTCAAAGTTATGGACACCTCTGATAACCTGACTTGATCATTATACATTCTATGCATGTAACAAAAATCACATGCACACCATGTATGTAAAATATTATGTGTCAATTATGTTTTAAAAAAAAAGCCAAAAAAAAGTCTTTATAATAGCTAAAGAAAGCTTCTATTGTGGTTCATGGTCAATTGGATGTGTACAATTTTAATACCAGACATTACTGTTAGGCATGCTGAAGAAATGATTTGTAAATCATATTCAGTGGGATTTAAGCAAATGTTGATGCTTAACAACTCTGTGTGCCTCTAAACTATTTTATTAAAATAGGTTATATCAACATTGATAATTTTTCATTATGAAAATCTTGAAATCGCTGCATGATTAATATACAAGAAGCATCTATTTTTGCATACTTTTCCATTATATGTTTAGAAAGGATTTAGGTATATCAAACACAATTTATTGAAGGCATAATAACATGACTTAAGGTAAATGACATGACAGAAACAGCAATATTACCAGAAAATTTTCTGAAATTATCTCTTATCAATAGTTTCAAGGGGTGGTCAAAACAAAATCATTTTCTCCTTTTTAAAGCAACATATTTTTCCTTGAAATCTCTAAACTGTACCTATGAGATTGTGTCTTCTCAAATTAAGGCTAGACCTCTTGCAGTAAAAGGCCTAAGTCAAAGAAGAGTATACTGATCCCAAAGATGAAAAGAACGATTTTCTCTTGAATGTGGGAATGGCCAAATTATTACTATTATTTTTACATTGTACAATAGCTTTCTGGAATTCTTTTCTGAAGCTTGTATCTTGGGAGCAAAGGAAGTTTATAAAGGTAGCTGAATACAACTTGGACTTATCACATTGTCTTTGACTACTGCACTCAAAGTTGACCAATCTGAACAGAGCTAACAGCATCCCATTTCTGGGGAGGCAATTGCAGGATATACATCTAAATTCACTTTTACTTCAAGCAGGAGTGTAATTCAAATATCTTAGACAAGACTTGTGATATGAAATAGGTCGAAGAGAGGCCATGTCTAATCAGCTACAAATAGCTCTTAAGCTTGGAATAAAAATCTGTTTTCAGATTTTTAGAATCCTGTAGAAGATTTTTGAGTTTGAATTTTTCCCTCACTTTATACATTCCATTAAAATAAAAATAAATATAAACTTAAATTAATCTCTTTCAAAAAACATTTTCTTTAGTTTTATTATGTAAATCATAATGATTTTGATATGACATCAATAGTAAGGCTATGCAAATGGTTGGTTACATTTAGACTGCAAATTGGAATTACTTTAGTAGATAAGGAATATAGGTTACCTTAATTATCAGGATAGTTTTCACCTGGGGATCTACTTTCTCTTCATTTTTGTCTATTTATGATTATCTGTTGATGCCTTTAAAAGTAAGTGATTCAATGAAACTTAAATTTCTTTTCAAAAGATGTCTTCTGTTTCAGAGCAAAATGACCACTAGATAACATCACTGCTGCAACAGAAATACTGAGTGTACTTTTCAGTTAAAAGATTCTGTGTGCATAGAGAAAAAAGAGCTTTTTTTTCTCAATGGAGAAAAACAACAAATGGGAGTGCTATAAATGTTTTAAAATGGTTTTTTTCTGCTTGAATTATGTTTCACTAAAATACATGAGACTCAATTCCTCGGGTCTCTCAAAAAAATATGCAGTTTCTAGAATAGTTAGGAAAATGTTATTTTCCACTCAGTCCATTTACTTTGAAGCCTTATCAGATGACGGATCAAATGAAACTGATCATCACCAGGTTTTCCCAGGTTATTACCATGTGGACATGGTATTAACCTCCACCTACCCACTCTTGAAATGCAATGCTTTCTTGTCACAAAGCAAAGGAGTGGAACGCATGGAATTATTCTGGATTATGAAAAGGAAAGAAAATGCTGACAGCCAGGGGAATGAAAATGGATAGAGTTAAATAGTGTTTGTTAAAGACAACAATAATGATAATTTAGAATAAGGTGGTATTTTTAAAACGTAGGAAGTTGCTTTTACTGTCAAGTAGTCAATGCATCAAACTCTGATAATTTGGATTTTATAACTAAGCAGCAACTGAAAATCTGAAAGAAAATGAAAAGTGTACAAATTTTAAAAGAGTGTAATGATGTTTTCCTAATATTCCCCATGGGTATCCTGCTTTCAAAGAAGCATTGCTAAGTTCTGGTTTTTTAGAGATACACAAAGTGCTATTGACATTTTTTAAAAAAGAACATTGTTACTGGCTACTTTTGCTACAAATTTTCATCATAGATGGGAGAAGAAAACAAAATAATCTTTGAGTTTTATGTAAACTATTGAACTAAAAGCTTGAATTGAGTCTAATCATTTCTGACTCAGTAGTGAATGTCTCTCAAGGTGTGTGTACCTTAGACCTTATTCTCTTTGGTGCTTTCCATGGAGAACTCATTCCTTCTCACTGTGGCAGATATTATCTCTATGACAACAATAGCCAAATCTCCAGTTTAGTATCTCCAGCTAAGGAAAGCTCTAGGCTTTGTTCAGGTTCCCACTTGAATGCTCATTCATCACCTCAAATTCTATGTATCTCAAAGTGGATCCCTCACCTCTTTGCTCCTACACTCCATCCTCCTCTGTCATTCCTGACATCATCTCCATCTTTCTGCAGGTCTCTAATGCTCAAAATTCCAGTTGTAACATTTAACTATTCGATTTATTTCATATTCACTTTCATATCCATTTTTCATACATTTCTGTAGGTTCTTCCTTTTTTCTCCAGGTTTGTGCCTATCTCTTAGTTTCACAGTTGCCATCTCTCTCTAAACTCACTTCCACACTGTCACCATTCCAACAGCTTTGTAATTTCTCCCTTCCAAGTATATTCTTTCCTTTTCCTCATTAGTCCATTTCTAGAAAAATACATAAGGATTTTAGAACAGCTAGGGTGTATAGCTTTTCTTTAAACAAACAAAGAGGCTGGCCAGGTAAATCTTTTCAAACTTTCATGGAGTGTTCTAAATTCTTCTTATTCCCTTGGCCAGTAGTAATCCATTTATTCAGCCAGCTGAATCACAAATTGGACTTCTCTAAGTCTAGCTTAAGCAGGCAGGATTAAGCAAATTGCCTTGTGAGTCTGATGATTAAGCACAGAACTCTGAGCCACCATGCCTGGGTCAGGCATTTATTTGGACAGTATTTATTCAGGCTGCCATGAGGTCTTTGTGACACTGATTTATAGTCAAAGATTCCAGAACATCACTTACTATATTAAAACTTGGCTATGTTTTTCATTTTCTGAGTTCACTGCAAATTTAGAAAAATACATTGACTGCAGAGAAAAAAAGAATGAGATGCAGAACCCTCCATTTCATTCACATAGCTTGTGCCCGATATATTTATCTAAACTACTCATACAGAAATTGGGTCTATGGGCCAACTGCCTCAGAAACAAATCTTGAAATGATGATGTCGGCATTCATATAATCTGGCTGACTTTTCCCATTTGATTTATGAGTAGTTTCAAATAAAATTTTAAAATATCAACTATTAAATACAGGCCTTAATTTAATCTCTGAACATTCCCTGTGAGATCATTAGTTAAAAAAAAAAAAAATTAAAGAGTATAATGGCACCAATGTAGTTAATACACATTACCGTCCTCCGTATATATTTGTTTAGTATGTGTAATTTGAACTCAAATTCACAAAAATGCTAAAGAATATTTCACAGCAAATATATGTCAACAGTCTAAAGTCCATCAACAATCAGGAAATGAGGGGATTGTATCTCTGTTGTCATTAGTTTACAACCAACTGATTTCTTTAATTAGCCTCACTGGGGCTAAAAAAGGTATTAAACAAAGGCATGAATAAGAGCACAATGTATGACTTAGCCAGGCTCAATAAGCACCACCTTGATGTACTGATGGTCCCTAATGAAGACAACTGCCACCAATTAGACAACTGAAAATTAGGTTGAAAACTAAAGTGTTAAAACAGGAACAAGGGACTGACTCCTGAATACTAAATTATTTTTAGGGAGCATTTAATCACTCTCACAATAGCAAAAAGTAAATTTTAGTTATTTTTCTTCACTACAATAATTTTGCTTTATACTTTATGCATTGCAGGCTTACATTTTAGCTTTTTTGTTTTCCTTTTCCCTTTTGAAATTTTGCTGGAATTCTAGCTTAATACACTTTGTAATTATGATCATCTTAGATCAATGAGTATACAATTGGAAAAATGGGCCACGTAGTATATTTAAATATAGGGCCTAAGCAAATAGTGTTCATGGCTTCTGGATTCAGACAGACCTCCAGCTCAGTGCTGGCTCCTGGAGGGCAGGTTATTTCTGAAGTAGAAGATATGGGGACTTTTTAAAATATCAGATTCTATAACCAACATTAAGAGTGATTATGGAAATCACCCAAGTATCAGAGTCTGGGGAAGATGGAGGAGAAGCCCCAGCTCAGCCTGGGTGCAGAGTGACCATGTGTGTCTATGTCTGTATTTATGTCTATATATTATTTTTACAGTAAGCCTGAAGAGCTCATTGCTCACAGAATTTTCTTTGATAAACCAAGAATTTTACAACACTTAACACACTTTTGCACAAGCCGCAGCCTTCCTTCACATAATAAAAATAGAAATTCTTCCAGCCTGCACACTGGCAGGCAGCCCGCGTTTGCCAGTACCACAATTATTTCTGAACGACTTGGCACAACCTTTAATGATATGCTTCTTGCATCACAGGATTCGATGTTCCATTTTTGCCCATCTCATCACTTCGGTCTCCAGAAGTTGTATTTGCCTGGTTATTATACATGGGGGCATTTCTGCGTGGCTGTCCTTAGAGTCTACACCCTCAAGCTGTCTTAGAGGTGAGATCCCCTTTGGATCTCCACTGGCTTAGTTCCCTTGGATGGGAGCCAAGACAGAACCGCCTTATGCTGAATTTCACTGCTATGGCCAATCGTGTAATAAGGAGTCTCCCTTGTCAATACTCTTTGGATTCTAAAGGATCATATTCCCAGTGTAAGCACAAGCATTTAAGATTATGTGTTTCTTTTAATTTCATTTTTTTCTTTAATAATCAGAGCCAAACAATATATATAAAAATACATGATAGTGTTGGTAACCTAGAGTTTTCCATAAACTAATAAACTAGTGCCTAGACATTAAACATACACATACACACACACACACACACACACACACACACACGTGCATATGAGTATAAACACATTTCCAGAATCATGGGAACAAATTTTTTCTCATTTTTCCCCTCAAAGAGGAATCTGCCACTCAATATTAATGTCAAATATTTTAATCTATTAAACAAAAACATTCGACCCAGTGATTATCTTATAAAAACCAGAACGTACAATATATGTAATTATATTATCAGATTAATATATCTACCCTTCTTTAGTGGAACCATGCCCAGGCATAAACATAAGTCTCCACATAACTATATATTTATGAAGAGAAATACATGAGCAAATATGTTCAAGCTTACTGCACTCCTGCCAAAGGCAGGTGAATGCAAGAGGGAAAAGACACAGGTCTACTCCTTACAGTCAACTGTAGCTAGCTCGGTTGAAGAGACCTTTCCAATTCTTGGCAGAATAACAAATTCTCAAGCAGAGAGGGGATGGGGTGAGATTTTTTCTCCTGTAAGTAACTTAATGAATGAAGTACTAATTAACATTATGGCATTGATAAATGGAGAGAGAGATTAGGGATGTACTCGATATTCAGACCTTCGCAGATGGACTGTCAAAGCCACATTAATTCCTATCTCATTGGAGCATCTGCTTCTCCCATAATCCACTGGCCCTTGATACGAACAACACAAACTGTTGTGACTCAATTCGATTTATATCAATCTAATTTCTTTTAATCCAATTTGTATTCCAATCTACTACCTTCTAATCACTTAAATCTTCAGCCTCCATCTGGTAAATTTTCTCTCAAAATTAACCAAGCAGATGCCTCTGCGATTGTCTTCCACAGTCAAGCTAATCAGACCCTCGCAGTGGCCTATAGAATCCACTAAATAGGTACGTGACTTACGGTGTTGCCCTTCTAGTTACAAACGCAGGGAGGTAGGAAGACCATTTTATCTACCATTAATTGGTTCATTTGCATAACACTGCTTGGGAAGAAACATGGGACACAAAAGCCAAGAGAAGAAAACTACAGGAAGAGAGCAAAATGTGCTCATTTGTCAAGTGAGCTTTATAATTCAATCTGTCTTTTGAATAGGTTAACAAACATGGACTGGGAATATTATTTCATTCTGTAGAATCTAAAAAACTATCCTCTGTACTCTGTGGGATTAAAGGAGTTTGTCTAATAACCACAGAGTCATATGGAGATCCCAATTTGGTCCACCAATATATTCTTAACATCGACTTCTGAATTTCAGAACTATGCCCTGATTTATTCACCAAAGCATATGTGACATAAAGAAAAGAGCCCCTGGCTAGCATTGACATTCACTCCCATGGAAGTTCCACTGTGGTCCATAATTAAGGTCACAGATTAAACATTCCCCTATGGGCAGCCTGGACAGCACTACCTGTGGAATAAACATCATTGTACGGACACGGTAAGTAGCAAAAATAAATAAATAAGTAAACGACCCAGGACACATAAAGGCAAACACTATAGTAATAAAGTAAACTTTATTTCACTTGAGATTTATGAGGTTTGTTTCATTAATTTTTAACCATACTTCTTACATAGTATGTCTTGATAATACTAAAAAATTCTGCATTTTTTGTTTTGTTTTGTTTTTCAAATTTCATGGCACCATCAAATAGGAACATTAAAGTATTCAATGGTGGACCCCAGGAGGATGTGACCTCTCAGAAAGACTTTTGCTATCGGAAAAAACCTGAAAGGTAACCCAAGAAATGTATTAAATCTAGAACATAGCTGATCTTGGAGTGAATAATGCATAATAAGTCAGGCTCATGAACATTTTGAAACAGAAAATGTCGAAATTCCTTCATAAACCATAATATAAAGTATTTACAGTTGATTTGAACAATTGCATGAAGAATATACTTCTACAATTCTGACTAGAATAAGATATAAAAGACAAAGCCTGCAGTTGGCTGGGTCACTGGGTGTCCAAAATAACTAGAGAAATCCAGTTTGAGATATCAGAGGGCCCTGGTGAATTGGGGGGCAGTAGAAGAAACCAATCCATCTCTATTTCTGCCCTGAGACAGCCAGTGACACACATTGTTCAGTGAATAAAACAAGCTACTGTGGGTCCAGTTCTGTCTCATATTCCCCTCTCTCAGCCTTAGTTGTTCATCTGCGATGTGGAATGTTCAATCCACCCGGAACACAGAATCCCTTACTGTGTTCAGGGTGAAATGAGATTGTATTTGTAAACCACAGTTTTTGAATTCTAAATTGCATATCAATGTAAGACAGTATAGCAAGGCCATTGAAGAACATGAACTCTGAACTTAAATTTGAGATCCAGACTGAGGAGTTGGGGTAACTGTGGACCAATTACTAACTCTCTTGGTACCTTGGTGCAAAATGGTGATGATAATATCTCTTACCCATTGCTACGATAAGATACATAGTGTGCTTAGAGGAGTGCCTGGGGAAAAGTGTTCCAGGAAAACATAAGTGTCAGCTAAAGCTGCGGTTCCTATCCTCCTCCCAACCCCACAGCAGGAGCTAAGGCACAGACCAGCGAGCGAAGCTTCATCTGTATTTATAGCCACTCCCCATCACTGGCAGCGCCACATAAGCTCCAGCTCCTGACAGATGAGCAACAGCATTAGATTCTCACAGAAGCACAAACCCTACTGTAAACTATGCATGGGAGGGATCTAGGCTATGTGCTCTTTATGCGAATCTAATGCCTGATGATCTGATGTGGAGCTGAGGCAGTGATGCTAGCGCTGGGGAGCAGCTGCAAATACAGATTATCATTAGCAGAAAGGTTTGACTGCACAATAAACATAATGTCCGTGAATCATCCTGAAACCATCCCCTTCTCCTCCGTTGGGCCTTGGAAAAATTGTCTTCCATAAAACTCGTCCCTGGTGCCAAAAACGTTGGGACCACTGAGCTAAAGGATAAAAGCTAAGAAAGTTTTCTTTGTCCTGTAAGTTTTCAAATATGTCTGGATGTTTATAAATAGTTCAGTAGCTAAAGAGCACTGCCTATTTTCTCAATGACATTTTTCTTTTCAATAATAAAGGCAAACTGAATTATAAGAGTATAATTATTTCAAATGCTACAGTGACGTCTATCAATGTGAGTGGAAAGAAAATATAATTATCCACTTTTAATTGGCTTTCACCTGAAAACAGTGACCTCAATTGTATCAATAATGTTATTATTTACTCAAATAAACTTATTGTGTACTATGTGCCAGACAGTGTACTAGAAGGAGACAGTCCCAGTCTCATGGAGTTCAGAGTCTTGTGCCCTGGCACTTTGATTAAACCCCTCTTCCTCTCTGGGCAGTAAAATATCTGAAGCAAATATGTCATGTGTCTACTTGAATGCCTAGGAGGCTCATGAAACTGACTTAGAATTTTAAAAGTATTGGTTAAAAGTCTACTTTCATATCCGTGCCTCAATAAGAGAGCAGAGATAGAAACTGGCAGAGGTTCTAGAACATCCAAAAATGATTCTATAAGCAGCTCAGCCACCAATGTACTCAAAGACTACCCTATCTATGCTACACCTCTGATACAGCAAAGAGTGGCCCTTGATGGATAAGAATATATATGTGTATCTATATGAATAACCAAGAGGACCAGATGATACTCTGAAGAACAAAATCCTTGAAAATCTAGACAAGACAGCAAAACTGGAAGGTCCATTTGATAACAAACCAAGGTCTCAGCTTCCATATTACCACAATCCCAGCTCATTATTTCTCTTCTAAAACTTTTATCCCTCAGTACCAAACCCTACCCCAGCAATCAACCAATGTAACTGAAGCCAAAATTTACAAGGCTGGCTGGTAACTTATGTACAATATTGCAAGAAGTAGTTTATTAATCATCCTAGAATTTTAGTTATTTATAAGGACCTTATTTCTTCTGTAATATTTAACTTACTAGTATTTCTGGTGCCTAGCACAATACTCTGGTATATGTACATGTTTAACTCACTTTCAATAATATTAATGTTCAATAACATCAACAAAAATGATCAATAGAGTTAAACTTTGTGGAATTTTTAGGCACTGGATGCTTGATCAAGATTATTTTATTTCATTCTCAGTAAAACCTTTGTATAATGATCCCCGTTTTATAGATGAGAAATGCAAGAATTTAAATAGCTGGCATAGATTCACAGGAAACTGTCATTATCCACAGTATTCAAAGGTTTTCAAAACATAATCAAATATTTTGTGCTCTATTTTTCAAAAGGCAAGAATATATATTTCACATATGCTGTGTCATCGCTGTGCTTTTTGCTGAAGATTTAGCACAAGAGACAGCACGTTTATCAGGAGGGAGTAAGTTTGTTGAAGTGAACTGTTGTAGTATCATTTTTGAAGGTTCCCGTTATCTAATCACTTCCTTAAAAACTTCAGCTTCTCCAGCTTTAAATAGTCTCTACAAAATTTGCACTGATCAGTAGCAATTTTGACTTCTTTTTTGAAGAAACACATACAAAAACTCAAAACTCTATAATCCAATCCTATAGCTTTAATTAAGGCAAATTATTAATGCTTCATATAGACTTGTACATTGTGAGTTACTTTTTATGAAAAGTGCTATAATTTTTATATTACAAATTATAACTAATTTTTATTTGAACAGTTTTATTTAATTTTTAAGGCAATCATTTGTAAAGATTTCATATAGTTTCATTTTGAAATAATTTATAGGTGGTTAGTGAGACATAGTTTGACATGAGAAAAAAATCTATTTTTCCTCTAGTGTAACTTATTTTCTTTACATTGAAAAATCTTTATTATTTAAAAAAGCAAACTTAAAATATAAAAAACCAAAAATATACATTGCTGTTAGATATTTTAGTACTACGTATGCTAAAATATCTCCTTTCCTCCAAAAATGTTTCAAACATTTAAATTAGCTACTATATTTAAGAACAAGTCTAATTAAATCTCTAAAAACATTAAAGACTCTTCCTAAAACAAAGCAGAAACCACAAAACAGCACAATGAGATGAGAATAGCCATCAATGAAGAAGAAAATATAGATTTTATATATTTAATTTTATGATATAGTAAAAAAATTATTGAAAGATAATTGGACATTGTATGCCTGTTCAAAGTATGTCATGTACCCTATAAATATATACAACTGTTATGTACCCATAATAATTAAAAATAAAAAATAAAAAAAGAATATATACATATATAAAAGAAAAACTGCAAGCTAACAAAACATGCCTGAGCTTTTCAAACTGTTTTCAAACTATTAACATTTCCTTTTTTTCTTTTCCTTTTTTCTTTTAACATTTCCTGACCTCAGCAAAGAACAGTAATTTTAAGTCCCAGTAGGATGCCATAAGAAAAAATAGTGTATAATTAAAGCATTCCTTCTAAAGGAATATATAGACCATATTTTGCTGTTTTTATTAACAAACAAAAACAGAAAAGTTACATTTTCTGTTAGTTATTCTCATCAGGAAACAGAATAAGGCCCAACTGTGCCACAGTGACTATCTCAGGGCACTTAGTCTTCACCCATCTCCAAGTCGTTGACATATACAAGGACAGGAATCCCAAATAATCTCAACAGATAGTCTCCAAGCTCTGTGAGAGAGGGAAAACATTACTTTCAACTTTAAAATCTTACTGATGTTCCCAATTTCCTTATTACTGAGATTCATCAATATTTTCATTTGAAGTATTCCTAATTCTATGTATCATTCTACATACTATGCCTTTAAATACAGGCACAACAAGAAAAAATATTGTCAAATGAAATTAGCAGGAAAGATACAACTCCTAATAAACCTGGTAAGTCATTCTATAATGCTAATATCGAATGCCAACTTATAAATTGTAATGCTACTATATAAAGAGATGCATTTTATGTATATGTGTATAAATAGCTCACTGACCAGAACCAAAGTGACTTCTCCCCTTTGATTTAAGTCTTATTTTCTAAAAGCTAGGTTTTAATGTATTCAACTTTCCAGCTATAAAGTTTTAAGTGATAGGACAGAAACATAACAAAAACTTTTACCCAAAAAAAGTGAAAATCCAAAGTGTGACACTTTTAAGTCTGTCAAGACTTAATAAAGAAAAACAAGGCAACATCCAACATATAGCATTTTAAATGCCCATGAAGTTTTGGAAGAAAAGGTTGCTACACTGTCATCTCACTCTGCCCTTAGGGACATTTATGCTGTGCTGAAGTAATATTATTTCTTCAAAGGACTGAATTAATTCATTCATTCATCATTTATTTATTTATAGGTAATATTCCAGTAACTAATACACATCACAGAAGGGGAACAAAACAATAAAGACGATGTTTTCTCTAGGGAGAGTTACTCTAAAAATGGGAAAGAAATACGAAGTCATGAGTTCACCCAGGACACAACTTTTTTTTTAAATGCAACTAGCTGTATTAGTTCTTCTTCCATCCTAAAGGAAACATCTGTCAGCAAACCAGCTGAACTAATAAACAGCATAATGTGTTAGAAAAGACTGTGCCTTGATTCATTCAAAATATAATAGATAAATACAAAGACCCTCTCAGGAATGTAACTAATTGCATTAGTGAGCATTTGCAAGGAAAACAAGACACATAAAAAATCATCTGTTCCTAACTACTTCTTTTATGTCCTAGAGTTATAGCACAGGTGGAAGGGAACATATATTAAAACTGAACCTTAGGAAAAAAGATGAGAGGATATAAGTTAGGATGAGATTGTGACACTTTAAAGGCAGCCCTCACAGGTATAAAGAACACAAAATGAAATTACATAACCTACTGATATTTATGAAAACAATCAGAACATACTTGAATATTTATGTTAAATCTAAATTTAAATTTACATTTGTAATTCATACGTTTGCACAGTGGTAGCAATAAAAATGAAATATTAACGTCACCTGCTTAATGAGAATGTGTTCATTTGTACACACAGTATTTTAATTTGTAATGTAAATGTGAAAACACTTTTATATTTGTGTTAAACTATTTATACTCCACATGGTTATCAAACTAGCTAGTTTAAAGTAAGTTAAAATATGATCTCATTAACAAACTTCATTTATCATTTACTCCTTTTCTTTGTGAATGTTTTTAGATCATAATTACTGACTAGTCATAAACCTTCAGGACTCTGCATAATTTCACATTGAGGGATGGAGAATGACACCACGCCTGCAGGACGATCCTATCTGTCCCCCTTCAGTGTGAGGGTCAAGCTGTGCAGTCCCCAGAAAGTAACATTAAATAAGACAACTTAATAATGCACTAGGGAGGAAATCACTTAATATTCATGTTGACAGAAAAGAAGGGAAGATGAATCACAGGGACTTTTGTGCTCTCAGGGAGGATTCGGGAAGGCCCTAGGTTCCAGTACAGGAAAGTTGATTGCTTTAAAGTAGTTCGCAGCAACCCTTTGATGGAATGCTAAGGTTTACTGCAAATTGGTACTGGGTGACAAATGAGAGACCTTCCTTACTTTAACTCCAAATTAATCATATTGTCCCATTGATCTTTGTTGTCTGTAATGTGCTTCTCACAACCCTTTCCCCTCTTCTGTATGGAAAAGCAATCTTTTCAATGAATTTTAAACAATTATAAAGACTATCTCCTCTCATATTTACTTCATCCTACAGGTGATTCCAGAAACAGCATGCATTCTTAACAAACAAAACTGTGTTCCTCTCACTCTGTTCATTTTCTACGACAAAGTAAACAGAAAAATAATGGCCAATGTTTACCTGGTATTCAGAACACTGAGTTAAATGCATTCAACCTGTTAAAGACTATTTTTAATGATAGTGATTAAATATAATTACAACCCTTTTCCCTGGAGCAATTTATTAACCCCCTTTGGATAAATACTCGTTTGCTGTAATTTTTAAAGGGCAATTGTTTGCATATCTATTAAGCATTTTCCTCAATTCCTATCTGCAAAACCACTCAAAAGCTGCAATGCTATGAGCATAATAAAGGCTTAGAAGATTCATTGCCTGTTCACGTTTTTAAAATGATTTCCTTTTCAACTTCTGCTAATCGTTGCATTGAGCTAAACGATAATGGCCTTAACAGTTCTTCTGAAAAAAAAAAAATGAAATCCATTCTGATATATTTATAGTAAATAAATATAAATGCAATCCTGAATTTAAATAAACACAGATTAATGCAGGACACATCCACAAAGTACAGAAACTTGAAGGGTGATGAAAGTTTACAATCTCTACTACATATTAAACATAAGATGCATTCATTCACAATTATATATGTTGATTAGTCACTACCTACTCATCACTGAGTATACACTATTGAACAAAACATCAACTCATGGCGGTTACTATCTGGTTGTATATAGCACATAAATATATGTTTTTAAATTATGATAAATGTGATGAAGCAAGAAGTAGCATGTAGCAAAAAGAGGTAATTTGGCTTATTGGGCAAGAAAGTCTTCTGTAAGTTAAGTGACTCTGAAGCGGAGGTCTGAAAGATAAATGAAGTTAGCCAAGGTAAGAACTGGAAAAGAACTTTCTTGGCAGAGTATCCAGCATTGGTTGTCTTTAAACAGGAAAGACCTTGGTATATTCTAGAAACTAAGATAACATCAGTGTGGCCAGAGTATAGAATAAGGGAAATGGTAGTGCAATAAAGTTTAAAAGTAAGTAGTTAGAGCCAAGAATATGTAAGAACATAAGGCTAGGTTCATGATTTCAATCCCATCATAAGTGCAATAGAAACAATTGAGGTGTTTTAAACAGCTCAGGGAGCAAACATGATTTTGTCCCCATTTTCAAAAACCACCCTAGCTACTCTAAGAAGATTCAGATGGAAGCACAGACATCAACTAGGAGGCTCTTGCAGTAACAAAGGTAAGCGATGACAGTGACTTGTAAGGACTGGGAATAGTGGGTATATTTGTTATTTATTTGGAAAGTAGACTCCATAGGACATAGCTCAACTTCAAGGAAGTAAGGAAACTATTATGTTAAGTCCTTCTGCCATAGGAAGCTGATGGTATCTAATCACTTTTTAAATGGCCTTGAAAGATCCTGAAAGAGCACAAAGACATCAGTGGCTCACAGGAGGGGACATCTACACACACCACCAACCCCAGCCTTCATCTCAAATGGACTCTATGACCCTCAGGCAAACTGCACAAAGACAATGCCTTCCAAAACACTATCACTCACCCACTCACCTCAGAAGAGTGAGAGCAGAAACAATGGATGACAGATCCATTTCATTTTTCATTTATGAATTTTGCAAATGGGAGAGGAGGTGCTTTTCCTGTTTTCTAGGCAAGAAACCTGGGCTATGAAGTTTTAGCTAACTTTGCAAGCATTCATTCTTCAACAATCATAAAGGATACATATATATTAATAAAACTACCAGCTTCATTTTATTTAACTTAGTGCTATTTTAGAGTTTATTAATATATTGTTACTGAATAAGCAGGTGCTTCTTAAAAGTAACTTTTCCTGCCCTGGAAACTTATCTATTTATTGGATTTTACTTAAAAAGAATAGCACTAATTTAGGAGGAGATACTTGTCTTCTTAGGAGAATATTTCCTACATAGAATATTTCCTCACTCAGAAGGATGTAGATAAAACTGCTAACAGTGGTTGCTTTTAAAGTAATAAGACTAGGAGACAGAGCTACATGGGAGACTTTGTTTTCACAGCATAACCTGCTGTAGCCTCTGAAAGACGTATAGTCTGCTAGTACTAAAATAAATAGAGAAGTAAACAAAAATTAATGAAATAAAAACAATGCCTACGATTTCTCCCCAGTCTGGAACACACCCCTCATTACATCCCAGTTTATATTCAACCAGGCAACAAGTCTTCCAAACCTGGACCAGTTCTTACCATTTGTACTGAACATCTCTCACTCCTCCCAAGGACCCAAGAAGCAGCCTCTTGTTTCCACTCTTTCTTCATAACAGCCCATCCTCAACACAATCGCCTGAGATACCTCTTTAAAATATAAATGAAGTTGTGTTTCGCTCCTTAAAACCTTCCAAGAAATTTTCTTTATATTTAGAATAAAATCCAGACTGCTCACAGGGATCTATAATATCCTATCTATCCCATTCCTCGCCATTTTTCACCTTCATTTTTTTATCACTCCTGTCCCCTTTGCTGACAATTCTCTAGGTATAACAGCTATAGTGGGTGAAATAATGTCCCCCCCCCAAATTCATGTCCACCCAGAAACCCATGATATGAGCTTATTTGGAAATAAGATCTTTTTACAGATGCAATTAAGGTGAGGAGAGAGGTGAGAGGATACTGGATTACGGTGGGCTCTAAATCCAATGGGAGCATCCTTATATGAGATAGAAAAAGACACACAGAGACACAGGGGAGAAGTCTGTGTGAAGATGGAGGTGGAGACTGGGGTTACACTGCCACCGACCAAGGAACACCTGAGCCACCAGAAGCTTGGAGATGCAAGGAAAATGTATTACATTCCTAGGGTTACCTTAACAAAGTACTACAAACTGAATGGATTAAACAATATAAATTTACTGTTTCACAGTTCTGGAGGCTACAAGCATAAATCCAAGATGTTGACAGAGTTGGTTCCTTCTATGGGCTTTGAGGGAGAATCTGTTCCATGCCTTTTCCCAGCTTCTGGTAGTTTGCTTCTAATCTTTGGTATTTCTTGGCTTATAAATGTATGATTCCAATCCCTGCCTCATCTTCATATGGATTCTCCTTGTGTCTCTGTCTCTGTGTCCAAATTCCTCTTCCCCTCCTCTTCTTCTTCTTTTTTTTTTTTTTTTGAGACAGAGTCTTGCTCTGTCACCCCAGGTAGAGTGTAGTGGCATTATCATAGCTCACAGCAGCCTCAAACTCCTGGGCTCAAGCGATCCTTCTGCCTCGGTCTCCCGAGTAGCTGGGACTACAGGAGTGTGTGACCACACGCCCAGCTATTTTTTTTTTTTTTTTCTATTTTTTAGTAGAGACAGGTCTCGCTCTTGCTCAGGTTTATCTCAAACACCTAAGCTCAAGGGATCCTCCCACCTTGACATCCCAGAGAGGATCACAGGCATGAGTCACTGCACACAGCAAATTCTCCCTTTTTATAAGGACACAGGTCATATTGAATTAGGATCCACCCTAATGACCTTATTTTAATTTGACTATCTCTGTAAGGACCCTATCACATTCTGAGGTACTAGGGGTTAGGATTTCAACAAATGTTTTCACAGGGACACACACATCACAAGGATTCTTCCATACAGCCTTCAAAGGGAGTGTGGCCCTGACAAGGCTTTCATTTTCTGCATACATATTGTCTCTCTCCCTCTCAAGGACTCTAGCAAGTCAGTTCAAGAAGAGCAGAAACTTAGTCTGTGCTGCTCACCACTCTAATCCCAATGCTTAAAAGAGTGCTTCACACAAAGGAGGTGCTCAATATATGTTTATTGAATTAATTAGAGAATAACAAAGTCATTCAGTCTAGCCACTACCAGACATGCCGATCAACTATTTTAATCACCAATGCATGAATTATTGAAGTACTGGAAGTCACTGACATACAAGAAAAATAAAGGATTCTATCAAAGTATAATTTTACTAGAATACTCTATTTTTTTCATTGAATCAGCATGTTTTAGTAAAATTTTCACCTACTGCTCCTAACTCTAATTTTGTCTCTTTGTGTTAAATATAACAAGTCTAATCATTCTCCCACAGAATTCCAGATATTTAAAGAGTATCATGATCCCAATCAACTTCATTGCCTGGCAAAGCATCCTCATTTTTTCAACTATTTTTCATATCATATTTTCAAACCTATCTCAAGGCAGGGTGCGGTGGCTCACACCAATAATCCTAGCACTCTGGGAGGCCAAAGTGGGAGGACTGCTTGAGCTCAGGAGTTTAAGATCATGGTGGTGTGAGTCCTAGCTACTCAGGAGGCTGAGACAGGAGGATGGTTTGAGCCCAGGAATTGGAGGTTGCAGTGAGCTATGATGAAACCACTGCACTCCAGCCTGGGCAACAGAGGAAGACTCTGTCTCGAAAAAAAAAAAAACCCTCGTCCTCCTCCTCCAAGTCCTCTCTTCTAAGTGACCTCTTCCTTGATCCCAGTTTGTCTGACTCTATCTTGAAAGTTGTCAGTTTTGTATATGGTCTAATAGCCCACACTAGAGCTCAAGTATCACCCTTAACAATTTAAATCAACACACTTTTTCTTAAAGAGTAAGAATATTTTGGACTCTGTGAACCATACAGTATCTGTCACAGCTGCTCAACTCTGCCTTTGTAGCAAGGAGGTAGCCAGCCAGACACTGCACTTAAGCAAATGAGCATGGCTGTATCCAACTAAAACTTTATTAGTAGACAAGAAAATTAGATTTAATATAATTTTTATGAGCAATAGAATATTATTCTACTCTTGATGTATATTTAACTTTTTAAAAATGTTAAAAAAAAAAGATTTTTATAGTTTGTGGTCATGCAAAAAACAGGCAGCAGGCTAAATTTGGCCCACAGGCTGGAGCTGTGCCCACCTTTATTTCAGATAATATGTTCTATTAACAAAGCCTAGAAACACACTAGCCTGTCAAGGTGGGTTGGGCGTCATACTGTGGAATTATGTTGAATTTAATGTTCACAAAAACATTAAAACCTTTATTCACATATTCTACTTCCAATCTGCCTTCCCTCATGCTGTTTTGATGCCATTCATTCTTTCCCCCAAATGAATAATGTGCTTGAATTATACTTTCAAGATATATTTCCCTTTAGAGTGAATATGAAACTTGCCTGTTAAGTGACTGTTTGGTAGGAGGTTTTATAAACTAGCAATGGGAAGAAAATGATTATGCTTTATTCTATACAATGTTCATCTAAACAAAGATGGTTCTCAGTAGGGTGTTTTGTTCATTCTCATTTAAAAGAGTCAAAACAAAATGGCTTCTATAACTTTCCTTGAGAAAGAAACGATAGCAGAACAGAAGGAAACACCTTTGCAAAAGCTGTCTTAATTTTACTCTTTGGAACACATAACTCAGCTTTCTTTCATCACAAAAAAATATGTTTGCTTATATCACTTAAGGTTCACACCTTTGATATAAATATTAACCAAAAAGCCTGTGCATTCCCAGTGGGGAGAGAGAAGTACCAGTCCAAAATAAAAGACAGACTCTTCCCTTTAGTTACAACTTCATAGAAATGATGACAAAAGGCTAAAGGTGTCTTTTTTGGAACATTTTGCAAATATATACTTATAAGTATTTTAAGAACTAAAAATGTACCAAACCAAAAAAAAGGATAACACAAAGAGAAACACAAAGCAAAAATTTAGACATGATTGTTCAGAGTTGATGATAAAAACAAAAATTTAGACATAATTGTTTAGAGTTGATGATTATAACTTTAACAGGTATACACTGTAAGAAATTAATAATTATGATTTTCAAAATCAATACATGAAGCAGTCATCACTAAAATAAGAAAGAAAAAAGTTCTGAAGCATTCTGCACACCCGCTTTACAAACTGGGATAACCCAGTAACTTTGAAAGAAAACATGATATGTAGGGCTCATTCCCAGGATGACTCTTTCATACTAACTACAGCCATGGTTTTCTCATCTACTTCCTAAAGGTCTGTGTCCTCTGAGACTAAACATATGTCAGTAGAGAACAGACAACATTTATTAAAGAACTTATGAAAAAAAGAAAAAAATCATTCAGCACTGAGTCTATATTGAGCATGGTGCTAGGTATTTTCACATGTTATCTTGGTTAATGGTATTCTCACAGAAAATCCTATGACACATTCCCCAATCTTTTTAGTCTTTTACTCATATCCAACTCAAAAGCAGCTTATTTTGGAAACACATATATCAATTCTTTCTAATTTAGTATGTGTAGACAAACTGCTTCCTTTTTTGTACTCACAGTTGTCCATTGGCTTAACTTCTGTTAAATAGGGATGTTATAATAATAAAAATATCACAGACAAGTAGCAAAAAAAAAATAGAGTTTAGGAATAAGCAAAACTGAGTGCTTAGTATACCAGTCAACTGATGGAGACTAGTGTTCACCCACCATAAATGAGAGCTTTGGTTAATCCAATACCACAACTTGTATAGTCACTAAAAATGAAGTAGAGACAATTTTTGAAATCTTTGGAAAAAATCGCTATGGCCTACCAACAAATACAAGCTGCTTTGTGTTTTCATTTGCTGTGTGTGTGTGTGTGTGTGTGTGTGTGTGTGTGTGTGTGTGTGTGTAGCAGGGAAGGAAGGGAAAGAGGAAGAGGATATTTTCTTAAAATGATATTTAAACCAAAAGGAAATGAAGAGTTTAAAAATTACTAACTCAAACATGGGTGTTAATTTTAAAAATTACTATAAGGATAGCAAAAATTTGTCTCTTTTATTTTAAAATAGAGGGATAATTAGATAAGTGTCATATGTTTTAATATAATTTCCCAATACACAATACTAAACAACCATTCCTTAAAAATTCTTTAGATTGCCTGCTTGTAGTACCAAAAAGTATCTAGAAAAATGAAAACAATCACTTTCCCTAAAAAACAAGATTAACTGTATAATTAAAATTAGCTTATTTTCAACATTAACATAACCACCTGTATACATTAACTTATTTCCTCAATTTTAGTCCTTTAGTAGAGTGAACCCACATTTCTGTGTGATTCCTGGACAACACAATATTATTCAAACACCTTTTTCACATGAAGATTTTCTGGTAAAGGAAATTTTTCAAATTGATAATAAAATTCTTAAGAAATTATATAATTAGAATATAATTAACACAGGAAAAAGAATTGATTTAAAACCAATTTTTTTTTCACCTGCAGTTAATGTTATCTGAGTTGTTATTGCCAAATGTCTTTTGGCGTCTAATGTTATAACTATGCATGTAGATTTTTAACGTTTTTGAGATATATGAATAACATTTAATTCATCAGACTTTAAAGGACATCTTGATTTTTCTCAATATAATTGAATGAAGGTACTTATAAAACTACTAATAAGATCAAGGAGGTGGTCTCTACAAAATTATTCCATCTGTTTATTTTGCCATTTCCCATAGGTGCACCCATCCTAGTAAATGTATTAGACTGTCACTGTGCTATTATCAATTACCAAATTGATTATGATGAGACATAATTCACCCTTGTCATAAGTGACCAGACATATTCTGGGCCATTTTTATGGATATTTTAAAAAAATCCATGACCTAGAAAAAAAATCTTCCTTAGTAGTAAGAAATAGCTTCAGCTTTGATGCCAACAAAGTCCTAGGAGAATGCCAATTATGCCAATTTTGCAAAAACAGATGTATGGTGATTTTGTGATATGGACTATTTTACACCAGGGACAAAAGCCAAACCATTCATCTCAATTTACTTAGTACTGAGGCTTAATTTGAACTCTAACCTCAGAGTGGAAAGGTCCTCTATATATCCAATAATAGCACAAGACACTATTTTAAAAGACAAACATATATTTACCTTTATATTTCATTAATTTTCCAATTAATAATGTGAACAATGATATTATTTTACTATTTTAACTGCTCCTTAAAATTCACCAGTTCTATGAAATGTTTAAATTTGGGCCATTAGTAAGGTAACAAAATGTTTAATCAATAGTATGGATGATGGCCATTGATTTTGAAACTCCTCATTTAAGGCACTCTCAATCTTGATCACCAATAGTCAAATGACATCTGACTAAAGATTGCTAAGAATCTTGTTACTTGCTGACTTTAATGGAATTTTGAAAATAGGTCATAGGAATGACAGGTAATTGGGTTTAGATGAAAATACAAAGGGAAACAATGTACTATATTTTACAATTGACTTTGAACAGTTTTTGTTTGGTCATTCACTTCTTTAAAAAAAAAGAATAAATTTATTTCACTAAAACTAATTCACAACCTTTGTTCACTAATCTATATTTATTAAGAATACAACTGACTCTCCTACTTAAAACATCTCTTCAATATGTGATTTATTGCTCTACTCCTTCCCAGGGAGCGTCTGAGAATTAATGAGACAATTGCCAAGTGCTTGAAGCTCCTCAGGGAAAGACTGTGATAATATTACTAAGCATTATTGTTATTATTACTATTTTATATGGAATTCCCTATAATTTTTGTTTCAATGATTTAGTTAATACCCTTGACTAAGACCTTCCTTACGTTAGAATCACTGAATAAAAATATTGTGTTAGCGCCCCTCCCTTCCAAATCTGGGGAGTCACACAATTCTGGTCATTTTCAAGGAACTCATTTTTGCCTTTAGCTAAGCATTATACGCTATCAAAACCTCCATATTCCCCTGGTAGTCATCAACCTTATGGAAAAATGGGACCTGAGAATATTAGGGAATCATTATTGCAAGTATCTTATCATAGAAAATAATTCATTCTCCCTTTTTCCTCAAGAGAAAATCAAAATATTTGAGTGAGAAGGCACAATTATCATATATTAATAGATTGGCTTCTGATTCCAGTATTTTTCTGCCCCAAATTTTTAAAACTTGTTACAAATTTCTATACTTTTTATTCTGAAATAAAATATATTTTTATTACATTTTACATATCACAAGTATTCAACAATTCATTTTATTTAGATATTTATAATATAAAATGGCAATTTCTATAAAAATATATCTCACTACTAGTTTTTTCTTTGCTTGAATTTTGTTTTACAAACTCATAGAATAATCTTCATAGATTAGTTGCCTTTCTTAGAGAAGAATAAACTGAATATAATTTAATACATTAGCCTTTTAGGGTAATTTTTAAAATAAAGGCAACTATTTATGACAAAAAGTAATAATAAAATGAAAAAAATGAACCCAGATACTTTCCTTTTATGACATTATATAATAGAAAGCTTAACAATAGCAATAAAAGCATATTCATATTTCTGCAGGCTTTAAAGTTAACATGAAGAAAATGAGCTTGCCCCTTCATATAGGTAACTAAATTGACAAGTACAATACAAAAGGTTTATTATGAATGTTCTTAAATGAGAAATGGTTTTTAAACACACAAGTATAGATAAATGGCTCAATCAAAATTCAGAATACTTAAATGGTGTATATTCAGGAAATGATGAATAGAATAATTTTTAATTTGCACATACTATTGATGAATTCACCAAAACCAAGGGCAAAGAGCAGTTTTTGCTGAGTGTAAAACAAACAGGAACAAAGAAGAGCTGAATTAAATGGGCCATCTTAACTTAATTGAACAAATATTTATTGAACCATTTTTTTATGCATAAGTTGCTTTACTACAAGTAACAAGTAAGAAGGAAACAGCTTTCACATAAAGTAGCTTAACATAAGTATGATTTATTAAACATGTACATAAATTACTACAGTTCAAGTATATTCTATTAATAATCCAGGGGAAAGGAAGAAAGAGTTATGGGAGTTCATGAGGTAAGGAGATCCTGTCAAACTTTCATCAGCAGCACCTATATGAAACTATTTTTCTTTTTTTGTTAATTTTTTTCTCCTAAATATCTCTCTAAACCCATCCCCTCTTCACCCACTCTGTTCCATTGTTACTGACTGACTTCCAGTTCTACTGTAACCCTTCCTATTTTATTTCTCACCATCTTCTCAGTATCCCCCCCTGGATGTACATCACCATCTTCTCAGTTTCCCCCCCTGGATGTACATCAAGAGAGCTTTTAGAAACAGACTTACAGCCTGCTCTCCCAGACATTTTATGTAACTGGTCTGGGGTGGAGGCTGGGCATAGCCCCTGGCTAAATCTTACTCTGAACTCAGCCCTAGGTGTCCACTTCTAAATCTTTTTCTTAACCCCAGAATGTTTTCAATTCTCACCCAGAATGCTTTCATAGTTCCCTGAGGCCAGCTCTAAGCTAACAGCTGGTCATGATCTACAAGTATTCAGATGTATGAGTAGGCCTCTTCTACCAGCCTATAAATTCCCCTGGAAGTATAACAACCTTCCAATGTCTTTCTATTATCCTTGGGATAAAATCCAGAAACATATGGTTAAAAACTCTCATTGGGAGGTCATTAGACTGGAGTGGCTTTGACACTTTCAATTTCTACATAAACAAACCAAAGCCCAATGTAAACAGCAAACTGAAATTAAAAACTGCACCAATCAGAAACCACCATCTAAACACTAACTAGGAAGTTTCTACTCCAATCTATCAAAATTGTTTTGTTTCATCTTGTTTGCCTTGCTTCTGAAACGTTCCTCCTCTTGCCACTTCTAATGGAGTGCTAAGTTATTGTGGTCTGGTGCTACCCTAATTCATGAATCATTGAATGCCCAAACAAACTTTTTAAAATTTAAATGTGCTTAAGTAAATTTTTAATAAAATCTGGTGTCAGAAGTGTGATCTGAAAGCCACCGCCCAATGATGACATCTGGGAGCAATGAATGAACAGGCTTAGGTGCCCAGCTGAGCCCCCTGTGTTCACTGCTTCTTGCTGCACATTTGGAAGGCATCACTGGTACGCACTCTTGGCTACTAAGTTCCACAATTTGTGTCACGTTCTGTGAATTTGATTGAACATTTTTTTTATCTGAACTTGATTCAGAAGTCATGACACAAACTGAACTGGATCTTGTAGGGAGACTTCAGGTGTCTGACTGGGTTAGAAAGAAACCGAATTGGGTTTAAAGACCTCCAGTAGGGAAGGTTCCAAGAAAACAGAAAACAGTGGATTCATTTAAATCCAGGGAATCTGGGACTCCATCTCAGAGCTTGTGGTTTTCTAGAGAAAGAAGTGAATCTTAACCAAAAATAATTTAGAATTTGGGTGGCCACAATGGGGAAGTTTTAACCTAACCAAAATTGCTCTTCTATAGTGCACAAAACAAAAAGGGTCCCAAACACTTCAAAAACAATGGGATATATTTTGAATGGCATGAAGAGGCTTCCAACCACTCTACCTTTCTCTGTATCCCCCTCTGTCTATTCTGAATCTGCTAACTTTTGCACTTGTTTACCTTTCCACCTCAAAGGAAGAAAAAAGAGAAAAAAACTAGATAAGTGTTTATAAAAGTTAGGCCCTCAAATCAAGTAGGTTTTAGATACCCTTATGCCTTGGCCAAAAAGGTATTCCTGTCTTGCATAAAAATGCTTTGTCTGCGTTATTTGTTAATGGGTTCCATCCTGAGCTCAGTAACCTAGTAAAGCATATTGATAGGACTGGGGAAGCTCAAAAATGGATGCAAAAGGCAGAATGGTATCATCCTGAGGATGGCATCCATGGCCATGAGCCCCCATTTTTTGTCCACATATGGACCAGAAAAAGCTTGACAAAATACAAATAACCTTTTGAAAGCCATTCCTAAAGTGTTTCCCCATTCATGTTGACTAGTCTACCAACCAGATCTGCAGACAAAAGAAAGATGAATCTGTTACTGATTTCAAAGCTCACATGGAGTGTTAGTTTTTCCAGCCAACTCTAGCTGCCCCCTTTGTAAAACGACAGACATTAGCTAACTTATCAAAAAAAGAGAAAAAAAATAAGGAAAGAAAGGGAGAAAAAATCCCAAATGTTATGGGAAAAGTACAAGTTTAGCTAAATTAGCTGAACATTTCCAAAAGTCCTCAGAAGGAGATAAGGAACAAAAGGCTTCCACATTAATGACCTTGTAATTATAGCAACTCCAGATAGCAACTCTGTGGCAATCAACAACATAGAATGAACGACCTTTGCACTTCTCCTAATAAGTGACTCTTAAATCAAGTTTATCTGTTTCCACCTATATTTTTATGTCTGTCCTTGCATTAATGTTATGTATATGCATTATGTTACATATATGTGATATTTTCAGATGGTATTACTAAATCAATTTATAAAATCCCTTAAAGGAGTTGTATTCAGGTTGTCTTGGGGAATAAATGAGTGCTCGTAGAAATTATTCCTAAGACTCTCAGAAATACAGAAACTGACCCAAATGTGATTTTCCCCCTAAGTTCTCATGACTTAGGTAGTAAATAAAGCTAGTTTTTAAATTGTTGATAAAAAAAGATAGAAATATTTTCAGAATTGTCAGTTTTTCCTGGGTTACTGGTCAAATAGTTTTGTGTTACCTCTGCTAGATGTTTAAGACCATAAAACCATAAATCCAACCAAAGAGTAAAATGTGCAGTGAACATGAATTGATTGATGATGTTAGTCACAGAAGTTTTAAAAAAAAAAAAAAGAACCATGATTAACTTTTTAGTTTATTTGCTTATGTGATATTTTGATACTTGCCTGCTTTCTCAATAAAAATAAAATAACATAAGATGATGGTGTAAGGGAGCGATTGACAGCAGTTGAGTTCCTTTGGTGAATCTGTCTTTAGGCACAAAAAGGGAGTCCAGAGAAAGCCTCTCCCTCCCTGCATTTTCTGTCTTTCAAGTGCCTTCAGCTCAGAACAATCAATAAACCATAATGGAATACACTGCGGTGACATTTCCTAAACTCCTGCAATGGCTAGTTTTGTTAAATGTCTCATGAAATTTTCCATGAGCAATTCAAGCACAATTGTTAAGAACAAGTAAATTAGGGAAATATAAATGAAATAAAAATAGCCCTGTTCATTGTTTTTGAGTTTTATTATCTACCTATGTACTGGACTAGATCCTGAATTCTTCTAAGTTCCTCCAATGCAATTTTCTCCCACTTGGAATCACTAAGAACAGGAACTTCTCTGTTTCTGAAACACCACGAGCTGGAGATGAACAACTTGATGTCATTTCAGAGGACAACCCTCCTGTCTGATGTGGGGACCACACAGGGAGTAGACACAAACTCCTAATGCCATAACCAGAGACATTCAAATTGCAAATGTGCTTCAAGCTCAAATTTTAAAATATTCTTGAGTAATTCCCCTCTGGTCACAGAGACTGAATTTATAGTTTGTTCTCATCATTGGCCTTTGTTTTTCTTTTGTTTCCATAGAAATATTAGTTGGTTTGGTTTGTGAGGACTTTGGTGAGTCGCTCCTTGGCTAAGGATCGTACACCAGTGTCTTAGTATTATTCTCCTGATAGTCACCGTTACAATCTCCCGGATGCAGTATAAACTCTCAGGGGTCTTAAATGTGCGTTTTCAGCCAATAATGGTACGCCAGATGGTCTCACTGTGATGAGATCCACAGAACTGAGATGAACAACAAAAAGAATCTTTCTTCAGTGAGCCTAAGATGTCATGACTTATGAGTTCTACACTGAGACAAAGAAAACCCAGCCATGATGGTGAGAGAGAGTGATACTTACGCCCAAGTTTTGGTCCATCTCTCATAAAGGAGAGGCTGACCAAAAGGAATGAATTGTTTAAAAAAATTCTAACTGGGAGGCCACTGTATTGCGATGTCTCTGGCAATTTCAATTACCACATGAACAAACCAAAGCCCAAGATAAATTAGAATTGGCTGGGCGCAGTTGTTCACACTTATAATCCTAGCACTCTGGGAGGCCAAGGCAGGAACATCGCTTGAGGTCAGGAGTTGGAGACCAGCCTGAGCAACAGTGAGACCCTGTCTCTGCTAATAATAGAAAAATTAGCCGGGCATGGTGGCGCATGCCTATAGCCCAAGCTACTCAGGAAGCTGAGGCAGGAGGATCCCTTGAGCCCAGGAGTTTGAGGTTGCTGTGAGCTAGGCTGAAGCCACAGCACTCGAGCCCAGGCGACAGAGCGAGACTCTGTCTCAAAAAAAAAAAAAAGAAAGAAAGAAACTAGAAATTGAATTATACCAACCAGAAACCACCAAGTAACCTCTTACTAGGGACTCTGCACTCTAACCAATTAAATTTTTTTCTTTGTCTTGCTTCTGCAAATACTTACAAAGTTTCCCTTCTTGCCTATCTGGACAAAGTGCTACCCCTTGTAGGCTGGTGCTGCCCCAATTCTGGAAACTCTGAATGCTGAAATAAACTCTTTAAAATTTAAATCCGCTTAAGTTTTTCTTTTATCATTACCTACACAATCTGTATCAATACAGCACAGCCTTCCTCCACCTTCCTCTGGTCACAACTTTCCCAGCCACTTTACCTTTAGTCCAGGTTTTAAAAGGTCCCAGGTTCTCCCCTCCCTGTCCCCTTTTCAGGACCTTCCTAAAACCTGGAAGGTCTTCCCAGATCCCATCTTCACGTAGCCGTCTCCAACCCTATAGGCCTCAACATGAATACACCTCCCCAAGGATGTTTCCAGGTCTATTGGACTAAATTTTTGTAGATTTTTAAATCTTTTTATGCCACCTTGTATTTTTCCTTTATAATACTTAACTTCAATTACAAATACAAACGTATTCAGTGTGATTATGTATCATCTGTCTTTCCCACCAAACTAAGAGCTCACTACTCTATTACAAGTATTTCGGCACAACACAGCAGCTCAGTAAGTACATTTTAATAAATAAGACATAGATGCGATTGTGTGCTACCATAACAACTAATAATAACAGTCATAAACTTGGAAATAGCAGAAAAATATGCATTTAAAAAGCAGCTATACTTTAGAGCCATATTTCACAGAAAAGATTTTTTTTCTGTTACTTTTTTGAGAGCACTCAAAATTTTACTTGAGATCTTTACTAACCCTGAAGGGAGATGGAAAGTCTTTCTTAGGGATGTTATGGGAGAGGTGCACAGGTTATACCAGATGGCATTCAAGAATCTTTTATTTAAAATTATAATAGCAAGGCTATTGTGAATATTTTTTCCATTTAGTTGGAACTTTCCAGGTAACTAAACATGACAGTACTGTACTTTCAATTTCTGTAGTTTTGCCTCAAGGCAACTGAATAAAGATAGTGGCTATCAAGCTAAAAACATCTAAGCCAAAACTTATCTATTCACTTACTCCATTCAAGTGATATTTGAAAGCAAAATAAAAGACTGTGAAGACCTTTTGTTGATAGAAACAATGCACACACCCCTAATAACATTAAATGCAATCAAAATCCAAACACATAATTTTAGAAATACCCTCTGGCATCCAAAAAGTATGATTTGCATGTTAGTGACTAACTCACAAGTATACTAAGAAAAAAAATAGAAGTGCCAAAGACTTTGAAGAACTTGGTTATATAAGTTATTTTATAATACTATATGTATGTACACATGCATACATATGTATGTATATACATGTATATATTCATATACGTATATATTACACACATGTACATGTATACTCTTTAATCTATAAAACATGTTGCCTGGATTATGATTACTCAATTCAACCATCTTAGGTTTCATGTTAGAAATATTAGGCAATATATTTGAAAAAAACAAACACTTTTATATTATTGGATCTGTAAGCTTCAACACAAATTGCCAAAAATTGGTATATCTTGTGTCTGAATTTTGAGTTACCTTTATATTTAAAGTTATGAAATTTACAACAAATATACTATTTTTCTTAAATGCTGAGTTCCCAGTATGATCCTGGCTTCAATTTTTTTTAATTGCCACATAATTTCAAACAAATTAGAGGTTGTTAGGTTCTTACAATTCAAAATGAAATGTTATACAGTACTTGTGTCTTCTTATGAGTAAAAGTATTGTGTGAATTTAGATATTAATAAGTAGTAAAATCTTTCATTTATAAATATATATCTTTTTTATCCGTATTTTTGTTGTCTAATCCTAATGAATCTCATCAAACAAAATTAGGTCTGTACAAATTCCACCAAACTTGCTAAATTCTGCCTCTCTTATAAAAAAGAAGGTGGGGTCGGGGGGACAAGTTCTTATACAAATGGATGGAGAAAGGATGACTTCATCAAAGAAACTCTTAGCTACTTTAGAAAGAAAAAAGCTGGGAAACACAGTGGTAGATCTTTGTCGCCACCCTCCCTTTTTCTTATTCTGAGGTTTTTATCTTGTTGGAACTTGTTTAGACTGAATGTGGATTCACAAAGTTGCAACTCAAATATTTCAGGCCTTCCTATGATCTAATGTTTTCCCACGGAAGGAAATTTTTTTTCCTTTGTGTGAGATAAATACCTACAAAACATGTCCTAAATCCTCTCTCAAAAGACATATCGCTAGTATTGTGCAGTCATTTGTAAGGACAGCTCGACTTCTCTATTTACCTTTTTAATTTAATGCATTTCACAACTACTTAAAAAGTTAGATTTTTATCGCAATCATCATTTTGCGGAACGAGTTTCACCTTATAAATGTTATTTTGGTTAACTTAACCCTACTTCTTAATATTAGAAGGGAAAAAGTAAGAAATGATCTGGTAGTTATATAAATTTATAGAGATAGACCAATCAGGAGTGGGTACAATAAAGTAACCCACATTGGCTTTGATTAGCTCCTTAGGTTACAAAAATGTAGTTTAGTTATATTTATATCACACAAGTTATAATCCAATCAATTTATGTAAATTTATGTATGTATATATTATACTTACATGCATCATCCAAATATTAATATATAGTTTTCTCAAAGTTTTTATAACCTTTTCATAGATATTGCAGGGTCTCAGAAACACTGTAATAGGATAACATATTAAAGACTCATAATGCAGAAAGGAAAAAGGGAATGGGTCTACCATATTTTCTTTTGCAGCATCTATATTTCTATTATAGATTCATTATGAGATTTTGTTTAGTTCTATTCATTTATATATGCCTCCTCAGCAAAGTAGTCTCCATTGAGTTCAGACTATTATGAGAATGAAAGCCCCTTCATCAATACATTATGCAATTTACTGGCCTAATCACAAAACCAGTACAATGAATTTTATGCAGGGACCCCTAATATCAGGACCAGTCTTTTCAATATTTATATGCTCTTTGTTATAGAATAATGAATACTAGATACAAAAGGGTTTGATGTTGGTGGAAAGATTCAGCGGAAGTTGAATAAAAGAGAAAATTTAAAAATATATAGAAAAGTAGTGTATAGCAATCAGAGCAGGGAGAGTTCTAGGTGAACATATTCTTTGGCTGTTATTTCTAAAAAAGAATGAGTGCTTCCATACTTATTAATGGACCATAACTTCAAAATTAGCATGTAGGGACTTTATTTGGGGGGCTCTAATTTCGTTACTGATTATTTATTTTATTTTATTTTACAAACGGGGTTTTTCTCTGTCATCCAGGCTAGAGTGCAATGGCATGATCATAGCTCATTGCAGCCTTGAACTCCTGGGTTTAAGTAATCTCACCTCAGCCTCCTGAGTGGCTGGGACTACAAGCATGTACCACTATGCCTGGCCAAATTTTAAAATGTTTTGTAGAGACAGGATTTCCCTATGTTGCCCAGGCTTGCCTCAAACACCTGGCCTCAAGTGATCTTCATGGCTTGGCTTCCCAAAGTGCTAGGATAACAACAGGCATGAGCCACTGTGCCTGGCCTCATTACTGATATATTACACTTCAACCAAGTTTTACACATACACATACACACACACAGATAAGATTTTGTAGAGTCCAGGCTCCTCTCCATCACCGGCTGCAGTGATGTTATGGCAAAATGCCCATGTTGCTTTCAAATGTTGGTGTTGATGTGGACCCACAGCATTGACAGTAATGTAAAATTGATCAAATAAAACTAATTAGAAACTCTCGGAATTGGCATCCATTACCTTTCACTGCCCATCTTAACTTATTTTTACTCTGTATTACTGAGATACTGGCTCCATTCTATTTCTATCTATCAATCTCTTACATAAGGAACAAAAAATGTGGAGAATTCTGAGGACCGGAGAGAAAGAGCCAACATGTAATTGTGCAGCGAGGAGAGAATCTCACTGCTACAACCTTCTCTCGGCCTTCATCCTCAGGCCTAGTAACCTCATTAACCACCAAGTTGTTAAATGAGATATATTTAGTTTGAAGAGCCATTGTCCAAGCCTTCCCTATTCTATGCAATACTCTCTCCTTCTGCTGGAAGGTGGACCCTTGACTTCAACAGGAAGTATTACTTTAGGACTTATCTGGGATCAGACAGCATAAATTGTGTAAGTTTCTGCATAAAAACTGTCTATAAAGAACACATTAAATTAATCCAACTTCAGTTAAGCCCTGCTATGTGTAATTCAGCAGATATGAAATGGAGTAAGACATAAACATGGGCCTTGCTATGTACTGACAGAAGACAGGACATTTCTCTTGGAAAGCTTTGTGAATTGGGTCTTGGTTTTGAGGATGCTATATTCTCTATAAAAAGGGAACTATTTGAATTTTTCAATGGAAAATCTTTCTCTAATTTTAAGTAGACTGGCATCTTCCTACTAATTTCCGTTTCTACTCTGCCAAAATCTCTCTCATGCTCTGGCAATGAAGGACAAAATGAAAGAAGTATTTCAATTGCACTTAAGCCACATTCATTGAAAGAGAATCTCCCTAGTCAGTGATGCAATACACCCTAAATGGGCACTACAATCCAGTGACCTTTAAACTGGAATATAACACTCCTAATCTGAATCACTTCTCTTCTTGCCCCTACTCCTGTGCTTGTCCCCTGGGCCCTTTCAGTGTTATTGCTTTGCTGCCTTCTCCCTCTAGTTAGGTTTCTAGATTTCTGATTATTTCCCTGAAGAATTAGTTTACATTTATGTACTAAATAGCAGTTTTTACTCTGCTAATAATTTTTCTGCATAAATTTTGTAGGTTATTCTATATGGTTTTAAGAGTGGAGAGATGAGGTTTTGGGGAGTTTCCACTGGTGAGATATGTAATTTCTTTATCATTTGGCTTTTATATCACTAATAAAGATGTTAAATCAGACCTCACTTAAAGCTGATCTCTAGACATCACCCACCAAATCGTTACATTTTTATCTCTGATTGCCCTTGGGTATTACTGCCTCTTAACAAGATATTTCACTTCGATGGAGTGAAAACAGGTTAGAGGAAGCATCGCTCAGAGTCTTTAAAATGTTGTTTGTTCTCATATTCAGACTAAAGTAAAGGCTTTTGAATGAATGCGAGTATATACAGAAGACTAGGCTAGGCTGCTATGTAAAAACCATGTTTAAAATGTAAATTGGAGAGTAGAATTAGAATAATTTAAAAAAAAACACTAAGTCTTGGCTTAATTTACCATCTAAATATTAACAGTCCGCTTGACACTGGAATCTTACTGCAAAACAGCATAGAAAAGCATCACCTTGTAATTTCTAGTTGCCACACACCACCAAAAACAGACACTTTTTTATCTATGCACCTCATATGACTGACAAGTTTCCCAGACTTTGGGCAATTTTATTTGAACTGTGCATTGTATATAATGTAACCAAAAGATATAATGAGAGATAATGGAAGTTATAATGATATTATCTCTAATCCCTTATGCTAAACTGGCCCATATAGACAAGCATACAGGCACATATATATATAAATAACTTCTTTGTAAATCACAGACTGTCCCTTACATCCAAGTGCTTATGGGAAACTAACACCTGCCACCCTTAACACTTTCTCATTAGATGCTTCTCTAAACTCTCGAGGGTATCGTAATTAGTTCTTTTATCAAACAAACAAAAATGCTATTTGGATGTTGTGAAATAGGTCTGCCTAGACAACATTTTGAATATGATCACTAACAGCACGTTTTTTAGTTTGATGTCATCAAAAACGTTACCAAAATAGAAATGGCTAACTAAATTCTTTAAGTGCTCATTTGGGATATTTTTATCATTTCAATTTTATTTGACAGTAGCCACAATTAACAGTTCATGAAACACTATTTTTTTTAAAAAAAAAACACTATTGCAGGTATTGAAAATTTAGCAACATTTTTGTCAAAAGCTTTGACAATGTGTAAGATCTAATTTGCAAAATAGCCAAAGTAGTATGAAGACCTTTCTTGTCTGCCTTTTCCCCCCATTAAAAGCAGAAGGTATTAATCACCCAATCTCAAAGGCAGCTGACTGATGCTATTCACTGAGTAGGGCATTCTCACTAATGTGGCCCCATGAATAACTCTCAAGGCTTTTATTATTGCTCTGAGTGGACTCTTAGCAGCACAGCCTCCCTTTAGCAACCCTCATCCCCTCAGGCTCCAAAAGGATTATAGATAATGGCTGAAAGAAAGGATCATTGGTAAAAACAAAAGTTTTTAAAGGGAAAAAAATGGGAGCAAAGTGGACATATTGGAGACAAGTCATGATTCATGGCCTGTACTGTGTTCTGCCTCTTTCTCTCACTCAATACACTCTTTAGTTTTACTGCTGGATAAGAAGGGACTAAACCAGTGCACTTCTCCTAGCAACCAATATCAGTCAGCAAAGAAGGCATGTCATCTGCTCAAAGGGAAAACGGAAGAATTTGGGGTCACACAAAGCAGACACATGTTCTTTTGCATTTGATCCCAAATTGATTATCAAAAAGGATTCAGTAAATGCTAAATAATTCTGTTTTATGTGAATGTTAACAATCCATAGAACTAAATATCAGCTTGTCCACTTGCTATATAGTTAAGTGTCCAATGCTAGTCCAATCCACTTCATTTAAATGCTTAGTTTTTCACTTTTCCAACATACCCTATCACTCACTTCTCATAGACCACAGAGATCGCTCCTCCCAGGTAAATTCTTGCACCTCCTAGACCATCTAATGCAAAGATTAGCTATAAACTTCTATAGCGCTCCACATTTAGCAAGTTGAGAATTGAATCCTGATGGAGATAGACAACACAAGCAATTGCCTGGTCATCTTGTTTGTATGCCATGTTTAGCTGCTGCTTCAAAAGATAAAAACTGCTTTCCAAAAAGTTGAACAAACTTGAAATTTAAATTCGACATGACCAGGCACGTTTTCTAAGAGACTCAAAAATCTGAAGAGTTTCATAAGATCCAACTGATGAACATCATAGGTATTACAGTTTAACAGAAAAGTGCAATGAGAATTCATAGCCTAGAAAGGGTTCTTCTTAAAATAAAAGTTGTCTATTGGATTGTGAGTAGAGGGCAGGCATCAAACAACTCAGTTTATTCATATCTTATAGCCATGCATATAAGAAGGGGAGGATAAAAGCTATATTTGCACACAATCTGTACCCACATGTTGAACATATTTTCCTGATTCTTTTTTTCTTTCATTTTGTATTAAAAGTTGACATTATTCAGGCTTTCAAAGCACAAAGGTAGGATTGCAACCCTTTTAAAACACACTTAGCTACAAAATTACTTACACGTTTTCATGAGAGCCAGTGAGGAATACAACAGTCACTGTTAGTACTTCTCTTCTAGTGGAGTTATTAAACAGCGTTGCCCATGTTTGAGAAGAAAAGGAAGCTACAAAGCTCAACTGAATGACAGCTTGAACATTTGTGAGTGCAAGGCTCATGCACCATTGAAATATTTTTTCATTGTTTGTTTTTAACCCTTGAAATTAAGTGAAAAAATCATAGTGAAAAAATTATTTTGAGACCATCTCGTCAAATGTTTTAACTTTTCATAGTCCTCTTTGCATAAAAGAAAAAAAAAACACTGAGGAATGCTGTACCTGGTATTTACTTTTTCTTTCCTTTCTTTTTTTTTTTTTTTGTTTCAATATAAAAGGTGGCATTCTTCCTACTCAGTTTCTCCTCCAATCCATGATAGAGATGGAGGGGAGGGGTAACACAATTGGCAATGGGGTAATGGATTCTTGTTGCTGACATTCAAAGGTATTTTAGAATACATAAGCTAAGGTATATTTATATTTAAGAAGGGCAAGCTGAAATGCCTTCTGTAATGTAATGAATCAACAAAGAACTTGATTCGCAATAACTATACTGTTTTATTTGGCAGTACATTAAAGTTTATTTAAAAATAGAGATATAAAACTCAAAACTGCCTATTGTTAGGTTCATTCTATATTTCTCTTAATTCAATGTAACCCTGAAAACTATATTCTATAATTATCACATAAATCTAAACAAATTAGTTTAAACATATTCCAGCATTTGCTAGGATTTGGACTATATATTGTAAAACTTTAAAGTTTAGCTCTAATCTTGATTTATAAAGATTTATAAACTTACCCTCATAAAGAAAAACTCTTGATTTAATTTTTTGGAAAGTTAGAAGTTCTCCCTTTTTTGATTATACTTATGAACATTTTAATTACTTGTAAGTGTTGCAGAGGTTTTGGACAAATCCCTTAAATTCCAGTCTGGTTTCAACTGGGTGTTCCCTGTTTAAACTTGAAAAGCCTTGTAATGGGATAGTAGAGTTTAATTCCATGTTCTCCAGCTCAATTCCAAAAAGGCTTAGGACCAAACACTAGAAAAACAAATCCCACATCAATCCTTGTAACAGAAATTAAAAAGTGGCTGTTAACCCCCTCTCCTGTGCTAAAATTGCTCTACTGCATATGGTTCCAGTTACAGTGGCCATAAACTAAGTACATTGACCTAACACTATTGTTTCCTTAGTATTACATTTTTTAATTCCATTTACTCGTAAAGCATGTATAAGTACTGCTGGTCATTAACAAAGGGAAGTGCACATGAATCATAAGACTAATGAATTTCACCTATCATCAATATCTACAGCCACTTCATTGAGCCCACACCAAAATATGAAGATATACTCCATGCAGACTGGACAATAGGCCATCATTATTTTCAAAGATGAACGTTTAATGGTTTTGGATAATTTTTCTTCAGGCTAAATTTTCTTCAAAGGTACTCAAAGATAATAATAAAGAGTAGAATTTTAAACAGAAGTACTTAGAATAATAGAATTTAAGGTTGAGGGAGATCTTGGAGATTATGAAGTCAAATCTCATCCTTTTTTGGTAAGGTAAAAGGTCATACAATTAATAACCTACTAGGATAGTCAATACCGGAGTCCAAAGCCCCTGGGTACCAAAGACATGTCCCTTCCACAATTGTACTGATACTGTTTTATTTAGGCCATCTTACTGATATACACAATAACTCACTATGCAAATCTGATTAGTGGGTAATTAAATAAGTTATTATAATTAATGTCTACACTAAAATAAGAAAGATACGTGGACTACTTAGAAAAAATTAGTGCGTAGAGACTGAATGTTAGTTTTTAAAAAGATTTTCTGTACTAGGAGTGTTTATTCAGAACGGAGTAAGTTTGTCTTACACAAGACTTATTTTCATGTTACTTTATATTAATATCAAAAGCACCAGATAAAAAATATTCTGGATAAAATATAAATCAGTCAACATGTACCAAAATGCAGGGTTATACAAGCATATTCTATTTATTAACAAATCGCTGTTTGTAGTATTCCTCTCTCGTTTACTCCTTTCATTCATAACACCATTCCCTTGCAAGTCCCATTTGTTCTGTAATCAGCATATGATGCAATGGAAACACACATGTCACAGCATGTTTGTCACAGTTGCATAGGTGTGGCCACAGATCAGGTCCCTTAAGAGGCCACAAAAATTCTTAATCAGTCATCTGAAGACTGATGCTTGAAAAATCACATTAAAATTATCCTGAAGTGCCCAAATGTAGTCCATAATTAGTCTGATAGCCAAAGTCCTCTTCTAATTATTTTCCTTGTTCATACCAGGAAGGAAATAAAAATACACAATAATAAATGCTTATAAAGTACCAGGGACTGTTCAGAGCAATATGTTACACACACACACACACACACACACACGTATATATACAAAATATGCTCCTATCTATATTCATTTATTCCCCAAAACTGTCTGAGACAGACATTATTACCACATCCATTTTACAGATAAGAACACTGAGGCATAGAAAGTTTAAATTACTTGTTTAAACTCACTCATAGTATTTGTTGACTAATCATCTTTCAATTATCATCTTCCCTACAGACAAACTACGATGCAATCCATCTAGATTTCTTGCCTTTTCCTTAGCACACCTTTGTCATCTCCATGTCATTTGTTGTTACTTCTTTTGCTGGAATGCAATTTCCGATCTTTCTGCCTATCAAAACCCCACTGTTCCTCTAAGGCCCAGGGTAAGTGACTCATTTGGTGTTGATGCTTCCTACATTGTATCAGCTGGAAATCCCCTATTGCTTTTCTGAATTCTCAGACTGTGTTGTGTATACCTTCAGATTTCCCATTTAGCAGGCACTACTATTTTGTTCTAGTGACTTGATCTTGTGTTATCTTCCCTACTACATAGTGATCTCCTTGAATGTGGTAATAATTTAACAGGTCACTATGTTCCTCACAGAGCCAAGCAAATTGTCTTATCTATAAATAGGTGGTCAATAAGCATCTGTTGAATCAAAAGAATAACTTCAGCATATCTAACCTAATTCTCTTACTGACATATTCAGAGAACAGCTGGTTGCTTTCAGTGACAAGATTCTGGAACTTTTGTTAAGGAGTTCCAGGAGTAGGAAGCCAGCAATAACCTCTCACAGGAAGAATCATGGTATAGAAATAAAGCATCCTGGCTCTAGTTTCAGCTCTGTCACTAAGTAGCCCTGGGATCTGGGACAAGACATACAAAATCTCTGAGCTTCAGTTCTCCACGTATCCAACCAATAAGAAAGTTGTGTCACATAATTGCAAATATTTCTTCTAGCTCTGAGATGCTATCATTTTAGGATTTATATATAGATTGCTAAGGTTTCTGCTAAAAGTGACAAGTTCAATTGAGTTACTGTATTTGTAAAATTTTACAAAGCAACTAAAGAAGGCTTAGAAGACTAGAGTCACTGAAGAGATTAGAAATTAGGACTATGGAAAATAAGGCATATTATTATAAAATAAAACTGTTTCAGTGCAAAACATCAAATCCAACTCATAAAGGCTGGTCAATACTTTCTTTGCAAGATGAATTAAAATAAAATTTTTATCTCATATATTGCTAGTGGGAATGCAAACTGTTACAGCTCTTTTGGAAAACAGTCTTGCAATTCCTAAAAAGGTTAAACATAGAGTTAAAATATGACCTAGCAATTAACCACTCCAGGTTAAATGAAAACATATGTCCACACAAAAACTAGTATACAGATATTCAAAGCAGCAATATTTATAATAGTCAAAAAGTAAAAACAACCTAAATGTCCATCAGCTAATAAACCAAAGGATAAATGACATAGAATATTATTGGGCAATAAATAGGAATGAAGCACTGATACAGGCTACAACAGATGAACCTGGGAAAACATTATGCTAAGGGAAATAAGCTAGTCACAAAATACCATATATAGTATGATCCCATTTATATGAAATTTCCAGAATAAATTAATCTATGGAGCTAGAAAGTAAACCTGTGGTTTCCTACGGTTTGTAAAGGAGTAGTCAAACAGGGCATGGAGTTTCTTTTATGGGTGATTAAAAACATTCCAAAATTAGGTTGCTGTGATGGTTGCATAACTCTGTGAATATACTAAAAACACTGACTTGTACACTTTAAAGGGTTGAATTATGGAATATGAATTACATCTCAATAAAGCTATTGGGAAAAAAGAAAATATAAATAGCAAAATTTAGAGAGTATGTCAGCCTTGAGTATCTCAGTTTTGAAAAATAAATTTTTCCAGTTTAAACCTCTTGAACTTATTTTCTTAACATCAAAAGTAAGCCGGGCGCGGTGGCTCACACCTGTAATCCTAGCACTCTGGGAGGCCGAAGCGGGAGGATCGCTCGAGGTCAGGAGTTGGAAACCAGCCTGTACAAGAGCGAGACCCTGTCTCTAATAAAAAATAAAAAGGAATTTGCTGGACAACTAAAAATATATAGAAAAAATTAGCTGGGCATGGTGGCACAGACCTGTGGTCCCAGCTACTAGGGAGGCTGAGGCAAAAGGATCTCTTGAGCCCAGGAGTTTGAGGTTGCTGTGAGCTAGGCTGACGCCACGGCACTCTAGCCAGGTTGACAGAGCGGGACTTTGCCTCAAAAAAAAAAAAAAAAGTAAATCTATAAAGAAGGTCCCACTTGCCAAATTCCTGAGTATATCTCCCTTTAGTGTCAGTAACGGTAAACGAGGGCCTCCCTGGTCATGATAATCGCAATAGCAAGGAGGGTAAGATGATGCCCATGATGGGGAATATTACTTTTAATCTTCTTCTTTTTCAATTCTTAGAGAGATATTTATTTGGGGACATTTTAGAACTAATCTATTTGATTCTATCTCCAAACTGAATAATCATTTTTATTTGTTGCAAATGGTTAAGCAGAAGATGAAAGCTGCCTTAAATGTACAGAAAAGTCTCAATTTCTGGATTAGATATCATCACATAAGTCAATGTTCCTCAGTATGGGACAGTGTATATGGTACCGTGAAGACATATCAGAATCATTTGTAGGAGGGCCTTGTCAAAATAGTCATACCACTCAACAGTGTGCTAAAAAACACAGTAATATTTTTATGAGGATCCAGGGAGATGGACTGTGAAAATCACTATTATAGAGAATATTATTTTTCAAACTTTATTATTAATTTATTTGTTTATTTTTAGGGACAAGGTCTCACTATATTGCTCAGGCTGAACTTAATTCCTAGGCTCAAGCAATCTTCCCATTTCAGCCTCTAGAGAATATTTTTTTAGATGCGAAAGAGGCCTATCAAAGCAAATGGTAAATTCTGTATGTCCTGCCAGGTGAAAGGCAGAATATTTATTCACCAGAAATCAGGATGTCATTTGAGTCAAAATATGTACGTTCGATAACTCTCTCTGTCCCTGTATCTGTCTCTCTTTCTCTCTCTCTCTCTCTCTCTCTCTCTCCAGACACACACACACACACACACACACACACACACACACACACTCCCTAGTTCAAATGGTGAATGTTTCATGTTTTGTGCTAGGGCCTGAAAATTAACATCCCGAAAGCACTCCATAAGCACATTCTCATTCATTCAACAAAAATTTGAATATCTACTATGTCATTCAGTACTATAGGCACTGGAAGTACATTGGCAAACATGACAGACAAAGCTAAGTTCCTGCACTGGGAGCTTAGTGGAGGAGTCAGACAATAAACAAACCAACGCCTACCCATCTATTGTGGGGAAAATATTCTCCCTGGGTCTCTCATGTTTCTGCATGTCTTGCTAGCAGAAGACTAACTGCACTTTTGATCCAAACTTTCTTTTCAAGGATATTTATACAGCAAACAGCCTTAGAAAATACAGATGGTCTCTACTGAGAACAGAAGGAAGAGTTATTTTGTGTCCAGTATAATAAAGAAAATGTTTTGCTCCAGGGCAAAGATTAAGCAAGTTACCTTATTACCCATTATAAAATATCTAGGTCCCACACTCAGGGTTCCTCAGCTGTGAGGCTAACCCACCATGTGTACATCACATACCTGGGCCCCTCCACATTATCCCCAAGGGACTAAAGAGGCTAAGTAAATCAACACAAACATGAAGTCATGCTGCTTACTGTGGCATGACTGGTGAAGTCTATCATTTCTGACCCAAGAATCTCATAGCTTCTGCCAGTATTCATGAGGTTGTAGCAGTATAACTTCTAAGACTACTTCAACTATATATAGACACATATACACACACACACCCTCTCCAGGGGGTGATAAGTGCTATGAAAAAAAAAATTAAGACAGGTTAAATAAAAGGCAGCCCAACAGAGTTTCAAGTGAAGTAATATTAGACTGGGTGGCCCATATTTCTGAAGAGATGATATTTGAATAGGAACTTATTAAATCAATCGAAAGACTTACCCATGTAAGGATCTGAGGTAGAGCATTTCTGGTAGAGGAGAGAACAAATGCAAAGGCCATGACTCACTACATCTAAATAAAAGTCCTAAATCAAGGCTATAAGTAGACAGTGTGAGCAGATGAGGTCAGAGAGGTAGAAACAGTCCTGAACTTGTAGAGTTTTGCAAACCACTGTGAAGAGCTCTGCGTGAAAACCATGAGTAAGGAGCTGCTAGAAAACGTGTGTCTTATTTACAGTCCCTCTGGCCGTTGTGTGGAAAACTGGGATGGGGTAAGATATGAAAACAAGAGAAACAGGAAAGGAAGCAGGATGAACATTTACCAGGCTATTGCAACAGTCCTGATTTTGACCAGGATGACAGTAGTTAAGTTAGGAAGAAACATTTGGTATCTTATTATCTGAAAATGTATCAAAACAATACGATGAATTAATGGATACATAGAGGAATAGATAAATGGTTAGATAGGTAATCAAGTATAATGAAATAATGGTAGAATCTGGGGTGGAGATATCAGAGTGTTCACTGTGAAATTTTTTCAGCTTTGCTGAATGTTTGAAAATGTGCATAAAATATTGGATGAAAAAATCACAAACACACATACAAAATAGTTGAAATCAGGAGAGATTTCCAAGGGTTCACCAACAAGTTGAATATAGGCCATGAGAACAAGTCAAGAATGAAAAGTCTGAGAACAGTAAATCCATTTACTGAGATAAAAAATGACAAGAAAGAGGAGTAGATTCTATCTTGGGCTTGAGATTGATATATCCTCATTAGACATGAAACAAAGATGTCAAGTAGTTGGGAGATAAGTCATGCACTGCTGCAGGCACTGGAGATACAACAGTATATAGAAGAGCCAAGCTGCGTTCTCATGAATCATATATTCCTCCATGTAATAATCAGGGAAATTTGAGAAGTATCAGTATAAACATGTATTTAAAACTCATAAGATTAGATGCATGATTCTAATGATTGTCTGCAAATGGAAGAGAAAACACTAAGGATTGAGGCCTAAGTTACTTCAACACTGTTTCAAGTTAGTGATTGGTATTTTGGGTGAGTATGATACTCTTTAGATGCTACATTACATCTCTATCATGGTATAACACACTGCTAAAACATTGAAAGAATTTATAGAAATTTCTCCTTAAAATACTATTGATAATCATTCATTCATTCTACATGCGATAATTTTTTTTAAAAGAGGAAGCAAGTCAATACCCATGTCAATGTATTGATTAAGTTTGATAGATCTATACCTGGAGACATTGTAAGAAATGTAACTTTTCTTTAAAAATAAATCTATGAAAGGGCACTCTATAAGTTTCCATTGTCTGCTTGAATTCAGATCTGGAGATTTTTGCTTGTCTAAACTGGAAAAAGATAGGATCTATGTAACACAACTTTGCATAAAGTTATATGAGGTATTGTTAAAGAAAAGTGAGAAAGATAAAACCCACATTCAATATACCCAAAAGTAAAATATTATCATTTTATATATTATTAACATATCTCTCTTAAATACAGATCTTTAAATCTGCAAGAGACACTTTCACCTATCTTATTCACTATTCAAATGTTTTCTAAGTCTTTTCACCAGGCCTCCCCCCCAAAAAAGGAGAATAAGAAGGAAAGGGAAAAAAAGAAAAAGAATGAGAAGAAAGACAAAAAGAAGGAGAATGAGAAGTGGAGGAAGAAAGAAGGAGGAAGAGGAGGAGAAATACCTAAGAATATAATATTTTTACATAATACTCTTCAAAAACCAAATTGCACATGGGAGTAAATTTATCTCCTATACACTGCAGGAACTACTTAAGCAGATATTACTTGGCACACACACATCCCACATACATAAGCTCCCTTCATTACTATATATGCATCCAAATTTATATAATGTACTTATATATCAATACTTTTATTCTCAAAGCTGCTATTTTATACAGGCTGCTCAGGGAAGAAATAGCCAGAACTGTTCTTTTTGTATATTCATGACCTTTTTTTTTCTTTACGATATTCTTGTTTAATGTTCTAAGAAATCCTTTTGGTTTATGGTCCACATGTTGCATAGCATCAAAGGTTATTCAAACAAAGCCAATTCAAATGTGATATTACTGCATAGCTACAAGAACAAATTTCAGGTTACTTATATGCAATTTAAGTCCTGAAATGGACTACATATGGCTACAGTAATAAGCCCATTACTGAAAGAAGCACTTCAGCAAAATGTATAAACCTCTGTAAGAGATTATACATCTGTACTATGCACACACATTATCTTTATCTTCCCAAATATCATGTGTGCCATTTTCATTTAGGAACAGTTAAGTAGTAAAGATGATAAAACCATTCTCATTTTAAAAACACCTTTTCACAAGTATTGTGGCATTATTGGATTGATACAATATATGGGATATAGATGTAATTAAAAAGTCTTGTGATGGTTCATATTAATTCCCCATAAGTAACTGCAAAACTATATTCTTATTTAAAAATAAAGCAAATCTGGAAAACAAAAGCTACATACTCAATATATATTCTCCTATATACTGATAGAGAAAAATTTACAAGTGGTTAATTAATCTGTATCAAATGAGAAAATCTTTATTTACATCCCAAATAGAAAAGTTTGCCTGTAGTTCTCAACTAGGTTCATATTTATCTTCTGTGGATTGCTACAGGGACAAAATCATAAATAATATTAGCACATATCTTACATGAAGAGGCAAAACTCTAACATTTTTCATACACTATAAAAATGCACATATAAATAACCCACCAAGCAAATTTCAATGCAAATCTATGTATCATTTGTCACTGAATAAAATTAATTTCTGTGTCTAGCACAAGGATAGTCAGTATATCTTTGAAATGGTACAAGCTTCTCTAAATCTGAAATTCATATGGAGAATAAGCATACACCTCTAAGAAGGATAATGAATAAATAGAAACCATAGAATCCTGGAAAAATAACAAAGCTTAGAGGTCCTACAAACCAACATCCTCATTATGTATGTGAGCACTGGGTCCCAAAGTGTTGAAACAGCCTAGAGGGCAGTGTTGTCCACAATCCAAATTTTAAACAATCCCCATGGAGAAGCTGTCATCATTCCGAAGTATCCAAAGGCAATCCAATGTCAAACATAGGATTTATATACTAATTTCCTAAGAATGTCCATAGTTTCCTTTGCTTTGACATAGCAGATGCTAAATGAAAAACTAGTTTCACACAAAAAATTTAGCGTTGCCTTTTCAGTCTCAACTCCTCACTCCCAGCATTTTTCACTGCATTACTATGAATTCTGCTGCATAATTGTGACCCAGACACAAACTACCTCCTTATCCTCTGATGTTAAATCAGAACAAAGGTTCTAGGTGTGTCTTTAAGGCAGGAGGCGGGTGGTGTGGAAGAGAAAGAAGAGAAGAGAGAGAGGGATAAAAGAGGAAGAGAGAAGGGAGGGAGGTTAGAAAGGAGGGAGGGAGGCAAGGAAGCAGGAGAGAAATGATGTCTTGCTACTGCTGTTCCAGCAAGCTGGTTAATTGCATTTGTTTCATATATCTCCAAACACCCTGGTACATTAATTACATTCTGTAACACCAAGCTTTTCTGATTTCCTATGTCACTTCCACTGAGCAATTTAATTGTATTCCTCCTAGTGACACACTGGTTAAAAAAAAAAAAAAAAAACTCGGTGATAATTCTGTAGTTTAATATATACCTTATACACACATTTCTGTTATTGAGATATGTAAATTCATAGTTTATGAGGACATATTATTTCAAAAGTTATACCAAAGTCTTCTTATCACGATAATCAAACACATTTGGAACAAATAGGTAAACCTTTTTGTTATGGTAATGTAAATGTATTAAAGAAGAAAAGGCATGGCGAATGATTGCAGATATCATAGATATTGCCATAGTGTGATTTACAGTAATTAATTCCTAAACATCTACTACTTAGAAGGGGGACAGGGAGAAGCAGTGTGCAAACATGCATCCCTCCCCTACTATCACTGGGGGGCAAAGGTACTCATGTAGTCCATGATTGAAAACAGCTACTTGACAGTAGGTAAACTCATCTGTATTGCCTCATGTTTATAGAAAAGCTTCCTTTTCAAGTCCAATACATTGGGTTCTCTGCAGCAGCAGCTGCCAGGAACAAAGTTAGCTACCACAGATGGGCAAAACTAGGCAATGTCCCAAATAATGAATTCGTCCACAATGCAAATGCTGGAGAAAAGTTTATGTAGCAACAAGCCATTATAATGGCTCAGATATTTGCACCAATACACCTCAGATTCTTTACAAGCACAGTAAGTAATTAAAAATCTAAAGTACTACAATCCACATTTCTAGGAAAAAGAAAGTCTCTAGTCCTGTTATACCAATCCTTGCCATTGATACAAAAATTAAAGTCCCAGAGAAGGTTAATACCAAACATTCTTTTGACTTTTGTCTTTTGAAAACTAACCAAAAAGCATGTTAATGATTATTTCCCCTCTCCATTCAAAAGAACTACAAACAAGGATTTTGCAATAGTCTCACAAGAAATTGGCATCCTGTGCAAATATCCCAGGAAACCAAATCTGAACAAAAGACAGGAGAATCTGAGGCAGAATGCTTTCTGCTTTACAGGCTCACTCAACCTAAAGGGAGACACCTACAGCACCTGTTTCAGGTCCCCATTGTGTTTGCCCACTGGGGACTGAGCTGGTACAGGAGTGTTCCGCTCCTGTAGCCAGCCCGTAGCTGATGCTGTGTCCTTCTGGAGCCTCGCCCAGTCTTACTTTTGACAGTTTTCTCCCTGTGATCTAAATTCTTCATTCTGATTTAAAGCTAGGAGGGCATTTGCTGGCACACAGGTGATACACATTGATCCCTGAGATACCCCATCTCAAATTTCTAACCCATTGAACCTTCCTCGGAGTGTCTATTGCTATATTTCTTTGCTTGAATTTCTAAGCCAAAGTTCAGACACAAGAGCAAACATCAAATAAAGATCAGGCACAACAGTGTTAGGTTCTTTCAGGAGATTTACTTCAATATTTCTTTTTCTAACCAGACTGGGAGCCCATCATTTTACTATCCAACTCCTTAAGTAATGAAGTAAATTGCAACAACACTAACAATAGGTGACCACTAACTAACAGGATCAACTTGCAGCAGTTTAGAAACAAAAGACTTAAAAATCCTTTGCCCCCAAAGAGCCCATGCCTGTCCAAAACGGACTAACAGACTAAATGTCATTTTATTTATAACCCACATTCCACTCGAAAGAAATGATTTGGAGAGGGGGGTGGGCAAAAGAGATAAAAGCATTTTTAACTTACCATCAATCCGAACATATAAAAATCCACAGAGCAGTAGTTGTGTAAACATCAGCAGACTCATTTTGACATATTAAAAAGGATCCAGATTGTTTAAGAAACCAATCCCAGAGAGCAAACGTACAAAAATAAGTATCAAAAGAAGAGGTAGGTCCAAAGTTTAGACTTTCCTAGATACTAATTAAAGTCGAGAAGAACAAATCGCAAGATCAGAAGGGGTTGGCGGGGAGGTCTTGAATGGGGCACATTTAGATCCATCCAAATTAGCAGAGGGCACTTCAAAGGCTGCTGTATTTCCACACTCTGGCTTCCTAAATTCCCACAAATTCAGCCCAGCCGGAGGAGGGATTATTCAAGTGTGTCTAACCCTCTGTCCTTAGGCTCCATTACAATCCAAAGCCAAGTTTTTTCTTCAGAAGTCAAGAAGATGAAGGGGGAGGAAAAAGACCAAATTCCTAGAAAGTGTTCCACAAACTTGCCAGAGCGCTGCCGAAAAACCATTGGCCTGCCTACTGGTTTGCTTCCCCCGTGTCCTTCTCCGTAGCAGCTTCACGTCCGGAGTTTTTTTTTTTTTTTTTTTTTTTTTTTTTTTTTTTTTCACTTAACTTCCATAATAAGGATGTGTCAAAGCAACACTTTGCAGGCGGGCAGACTTGGCGGGCCTCTCCTTTGCAGCCTTGCTGCCTCCCTTGTTTCCAAAAGAGAGGAAAAGGGAAATCAGGACGACTCGGGTGGAGAATCCGAACTCCTACGTGGTGGGGCTGCAGGGAGGGAGGGAAGAAAAGAGGGAGGGCGGGACGCGGCTGAGGCTGCGGCCACCCCCGCGGTGCCGCCTCGGAGCGATCGTGCACCGGGCGGCAGCGGGCGAGAGCGGAGCGGGGCGCGCGCCCAGCCGGGGAGCGGGAGAGGGAAGGAGCGCACGGTCCAGCCGCTCGCCCGGGACCAGCCGCCGCTGCTGTCGCTGCGCCCGCAGCCCGACAGCAGAGCGTCCGCCTCCTCCAGCAGCTGCGGCGGTGGAAGGACTTAGAGGAGGGAAGGCGAGGAGGCGGGCGGGGAAGGGAGGAATGAAAGCTGCTGGGAGTCTGCCCCGGGGAGGGGCGGGCGGATGAGGGGGTGCGCGGAGCCCTCCACCGCCAGACTCCGCCGCCCGCCGGAGCAGGGGGCGCGGGCCCGCTAGGGAGTGCCGGGGGGGGCGTTCTGGAGAGCGGAGAGTGCTAGGGGGACGGAAATTAACGAATTGGGAACCCCCGCGGCTGCCGAGGGCGGGGGACACCGGCCGACTCCTTCCCCTTCTCGGCGCCTCCTGGCTCCCCCTCCTTCCCTCCTCGGGAGCGGAGAGGTGGGCTCCAGCCCCCTGCTCCTCGCCGCGTCCCGTGTAATGGGCAGGTAATTTTCTCGGTGAGCGATTTCATGGAAGCCCTTCCTAATTATTCATCCCTCCGTCTGTCGGAGCTGCACGCGCTTTCTGGAAAAGGATCATCCTCCAGGACCCAGGGCGCAGCCTCATTACCCGTTAAAATCACACAAACACTCACTCTTCACCTTTTAGCAAAATGAGAAGCTAAGCGGGAGAAAGAAAAGGAAAGGATACCAAACATAACCACCGCCTTCGGGACCGGAAAGGTGGTGTATGGGTGCTTCCTACGGTTAAAGCAGCGCAGGGAAAAGGGGGCAGGGGAGGCGCACAGAGATCTCTGACCTCTGCGGGCTCGTGTTGGCCACGATCTACAGCCCCTGCGGTGCCCCCGGGGGAGGAGAGAGGGGAGCGGGGGGCGTCACCGCTTATGTTACTCAGTTGCTTGTGACCCCTCACAGATGAGTTGGATGCGGGAGCGTGGGACGGGAGGAGTTCAGCAGAAGATGCTTAGGATGAGGAACCAGCCGGGATCAAAGAGCTCAGGGGCGAGGGATCCCCGAAGTCTTTGCCCTCCAGAGACTAGCACCTCCGAAAAGAAATTCGGAAAACACAGGCTCTGATCCGGGACAGCTGAAAACACAGCTGAGTTAATAGAAGCCCCCAAATAGCCAAATTTCAGCCCAAAGACGACAAAACCCTGAAAATTAAGGCAACCGCTACCACGTGAATGTCATTCACTACCAGGGATGATTAAGGAAGGCCAGGTTAGATCAAAAGGATGCCGGCGTCTGCGGTGCCCCGGTGCGGCCGGTGCGGCCGGGCCCACGTGTGATCACAGGCTCGCTGGTGGCTGTTTGATGCCTGTTCGGTTGATTAGAAGGCGGCTTAGAGGGACTCACGCAGGTCCCTGAGCCGAGCTAGACACTGGATGGTGAGTCTTTAGTTCCCCCTACTGGAAAACATTAGGAAAGATTCTCTCCACATGAGGCTGTTTGAGGAAGAGTCTTTTGTTTGGAGGACACATGTTGGGGCTGCCAGTTAATTTAGTTCTCCCTTGCCTATTATGGGCGTGATATTGTATGTTTTAAAAAACGGTCAACGACATCCAAGCAATTAGGAGCGTTCTTATGACATCTCAGCATGCTTGAAAATTATGGTAATGAAATAGTCTTGCAAGAGAATAAAACAAGCCACTTCTTGTGAAGCATTAAGAGTAATTTAGGCACACTTTTGATCTACAGCATTTAGTTGTAAAGAAAAAAGTGCATTACTGTGCGGAAGTTAAATCTCTTGAATTCTCACAGTAACGATTCTGAATGTGGCATTGTTTTAGCATCCTAGTTTTAAAAAGGCTTAACCATTAAGAATAAACAAGTTCACATGGTAGCTTTTTGTTGTCCCCCTTCCAAAAGGCTGAGAAATCTGAACTGGATTATTCTGTGGTCTGGGAAAAAAAAACCCAAAATTCATTGGATTGACATTCCTTTTACCTCCTGAAGCACTGGAAAATAATTGATAATTATTTAAAACTTTCATTGTAAACATTTAGACTTGATTTGAAGTCTGGGATTACAAAGTCTAGTTCATTTCTCTAAATAATTAACATGCCCCAGTCTTTATCTCAGTCAAATTTCTTTAGATGGTTGAAAATTTTTAAATGTTCTTTATAGAAGAAAATGAATGTTCCTAGTAAAACAATGCAGGAGTTAACAAATCATATGCAGTTGACCCTTGAACAACATGAATTTGAACTGCATAGGTCCACTTATAAATGGATTTTCTTTCAAACAAAGATGGATTGAAAATACAGTATTAATTAGTTGGATGAAAACCCAGAGCCAACTTTTTGTTTGTTTGTTTGTTTTGTTTTGTTTTTTTGAGACAGAGTCTCACTTTGTTGCCCAGGCTAGAGTGAGTGCCGTGGCGTCAGCCTAGCTCACAGCAACCTCAAACTCCTGGGCTTAAGCGATCCTACTGCCTCAGCCTCCCGAGTAGCTGGGACTACAGGCAAGCGCCACCATGCCCGGCTAATTTTTTCTATATATATTTTTAGTTGGCAGGCTAATTTCTTCCTATTTTTAGTAGAGACGGGGGGGGGGGGGGGTGTCTCGCTCTTGCTCAGGCTGGTCTCGAACTCCTGACCTCGAGCGATCCACCCACCTCAGCCTTCCAGAGTGCTAGGATTACAGGCATGAGCCACGGCGCCGGGCCCAGAGCCAATTTTAAGTATACCCAGGTTCTACAGGGTGGACTGTAGGGCTTGAGTTATGTGTAGATTGTGGTATATATGGGAGTCCTGGAACCAATCCCCTGAATATACCGAGGGACAACTGTAGGCTCATAAGATCTTTAATTTTAAGATGGGTCTTGGAAAGGAAGATATTAACACATTTCACCTAGAAGAGTTTTCTCGTGGCTATTTATCAGGCAAAAGATAGATTCTATTTTACACTTGATAGACTCAGCATCTGTAAATGCCTTTCCTTAAGTAACCTATAAAATCACTCAGAGGCAGAAAGAGTGTCTGTGGGAAGCAGAAGGGATAGGTTGGATGAGATTGACCTACCACCAATTGCTGATGTGCTTTAAGGCAGAAAAATGTTGCTTCGTATCTCACAGGAAGTTATCCTTGTGTAGAGTGTGACAAATGACCGCACACAGAGAAGAGGTTTATTTAAGGGAAATCTCTTTGGTTACATTTAGTTGGCATGTTTTCCCAAGCATCATTATTTTGCATTCATAATTATGTTACCTACTAAAAATGACACAGCAACCAAGTGATCGACTAGTGTGCCGTCTTTTCTGCCATATACTACCTAAATTTTGACATAATGTCTGTAACAAAAGAATTTTAGAAGCCATGTTTTCCACTTTTCCTGAAGACAAGTTCATAACTGATTTTTTAAAAGAATGCTTCATCAGTATTTCATTTGATATAAAATGTGACTAAGGAAATATAATTTTATAAGAATCTCCTCCAACATGATAGTTTAGGACTCACACTAAATCACCAAAGTATCAAGTTCTCAGTCAGAAATTTAATATGGACAAAGTTAAGTCCATAGGTATGAAGATACCACCTCTGAGAAACCTGATAAGATCCTGTATTAGAGAGATGTGTATATTTCAATTAAATTTAACACACTTTTAGTATGTTAGAAATGGATTTCTTAATCTAAACATTTGTTTAATTATAGGAAAGCCTTTAAAACCTGAACCTTCTAGTAGAAGTGGGAAATTTGATTTTAGCAGTGCTTTACTTAAAAACCATATTTTTAAAGATTTTCTTTAAGTCAAAACGCCAGAAATGGCTTAGAACAATGAAGCCCCATGGCCACCAAATTAGAGGGTCTAAGATATAGAAAATCAAATGGGAATTTGGCTTCAGTATCTTTCCAAATATGAATTGTTTTTCCTTCTCTAAACAAGGAGCTGAAAAGAAAAATGTACATGGAAAAAATAGAAAAATGTACAGGCTTTTTTATGTAAAACTTGAAATGGTATTATTACATACTCAAATGTGCCCACCAGATGAATATATATTTTAATACATGTAACGATGACTGTGTATAAAGGACTATCATTAACCCTAATTTGGGTAAGGTAATCAAATGGCCTTGTGATTGAATTTCTGAGTTGGCATTCCTGGAGAACTATAAAATAACCATATGAAGGCAATCTGCACAATATAGGAAATAAAATATTAAATATTTCTTTTTTATACCAGATTCCCCAAGGTTGTGGTATAAATCAAAAAACCCCAATCCCTTTTTTTACTCTTTACAACATGTTCTTTTTATAATTGCAAGGAAGCATATATAGAAAAATCAAAGGTTTGATTCAGAAAAATAATAATTTTAATGTATACTACCTTGTGGTGAGCACTTACTATGTGTCAGGAATTGTGCTAGTTTTTAAAAATTCATTATATTGTTAAATCCCTATAAGAGCCTTATGTGGTTGATATTATTCCCATTGCATAGATGAGAATAATGAAGATTAGATATCCAACCCAAGTTAATAAAGGGAACAATCTTCCTCTGAATCCAGATCTGACTACAAAATCTGTGCTCTTAAATTTAGGCTGTGCTTCTTCCTAGGATTGATTTAAAACATCTACTATGTTGTAGAAATATTATAACACTACAGTAAATTACTTTGATCAATTTTTGTGAAAAAAAAAACCTGTTGTACCAAAACGTACAGAAATATGTGGTAATTTTTTTTCAAAATCAAAGAATCTTTTTAAAGCCATTGCTTGCCTTGAATTTTTCTATATAAGATTGTCTTACCATACTATATAGAAACATCACATTTAAATGAAATGTTTGAGTTATTATCTACAAAAGGACACAGGACAATTAAAACAAGTGAAACATTAAAAATTCTAATTGTAGAAGGATGACTCATTGGTTCCTACATTATTTTTTTTTCTTTATTACACTCCACCTTGTTCCAAAAAAGGATTTGAGGAAGCCAAGGTGTAAAATGAATATTATTCCTCTGAAATATGTTCTAAGTTTCTGATTTGAATCAATTCATTTTGAAGTAGTCACTAATACTTCTCTATATGTAATAAGTATATCTATATAGCTGTTTATGAATAGTATTTTGGGTACATTATATGAAGTTGTTAAAATACTCCAATTGAAATCTGGAAGTATTTAAGTTGACTGAAATATAGCAACATTTCATAAAAGTAAGTGTTTTCTGATAAATAATCATCACTTGTGTTCAAGAAAGAAGTTTTTTCCTTTCTTTAGAATTAAAATCAATTTGGAAAATGATTTTCTTCCTTGATTGAATAGTTTAGTAATACTTCCAAAATTAGCATAGCTTTTGAATAAATACAATATTATAGTAAATAGTATATAATATTGGGGCACAATTTCTCTAAGTGTCTATACTTTAAAATTTGAAATGTTTTACATCACATAAAGGTACCTCAGAGATCATGGATGAGATTCTATTTATCTTCCTAATGTCAGTACAAGGTTGTCCAACACCCCATTACCCCCATCTGAGTAAAATACAAATCCTAAACTCCTGCTAAGAGTTAAAAAGTAGCTTTTTGGTAGTAGCAAAGACGATAACCTCTCATCTAAATTAGGCTAATATTTTTACAGAATAAGCAGAATTATTAATATCACCAAAAAAAAAAACCACACTATATCTAAACATACAATTTCAATCACTAGCCATGACAAGTTAGGCTTGGTATGTGTGCAGGGAATTTTTCCTGCTTATTATTATATCATTTCTTTCAAAAGATCTGAAGCTCTTATTTTACTATATAACCTAGGTTCAATGACGTAAAATAATACACTTTTTGCTATTTTTATACCATAATTTCATGAACACAAGAAAATCTCTTTGATTCTTTGCCAAATTATTCCAAATCCATCTGTTCCAATCTGTACATTGTATAATTAAATTTTTAGCAACACATAACTGTAATCCTAATAGGAAAATTTATTTTAAATCCAAAACAGAATTTTTATTCCTCTTCAAAAGAAGGGATTATTGAAGATTTGGAAAAAGATGCCTGATATCTATAGGTTTCTTAGATATCCATAGAGTTTTTTTTTTATTTCAGCCCATTATGGGGGTACAAAAGTCCAGGTTATATATATTGCCCATGCCCCCCATCCCCCCGAGTCTGAGCTTCAAGCATGTCCGTTCCCTAGACAGTGCACATCGCACTCATCACGTAGGTATGCACCCATCCCCTCCCCCCCATCCCCCCAGTCAGAACTTCAAGCGTGTCCATTCCCCAGACAGTGCGCATCGCACTCATCAAGTAGGTATACACCCATCCCTTCCCTCCAGCCCAGATATCCATAGAGTTTTATACTTATCTGTTTACTGAATTGTCTTTCAGACAAGTTTCACAATGGATTCTTTTTTTTTTTTTTTCCTGGGCTTGGAGACCTTTAGTCTGGATTCTTCAAATTAGAAAAAAAAAATTGCTTATGTTCCCTTACAATAATACCATGGAATTAATCCAATGGTACATGTAATCCAATTCAACTGCCTATGGTTCCATCATACAGAAAAACTAATCTGTTTGGGAACGGGTTCTGATTTTCTTCCAATATCTAAATTATTTTATTTCTGCCTCATAAAATAAACTCTGATTGCCTGTGGAGTGCCTGAAGTCCTTTATACAAAGAATACTAGGTTTTTAGTTGTTCGATACAGTACCAGCAGGGAATCTAAATGATATAATTTTGCTTAAATTAGAGAGGTAAATACATATTCTCTTCCTTAAGTGATAAAGTGGCATAAATGAAAGAAATCTTCATGGCCCAAGTTTACAGACAAATTTTCAAATGAAGGAAAAATATGACATATAGGATACTTCATATTATAATATTTCAATTTGAATGAAAATTCTTTCCCTCTTAAGCAGTTTCTACTAATTAATCTTTTACTAGGAGTAAAAGGAGTAGAGTAATAAATTGTTTTTCTTCTCTGGGAAATTTCAGCTTTTCTATTATATGCTAATACAAATTTAAAGGGTCCAAAGGACCAAATACTTAAAATGGAAAAATGCTAATGGAGTTTTTGACAATTGGATACAAATTGTACATGTCTCCCTGTCTCATCTTGTTTTTAGTTTTAATATACTACTTAAAATTTTCCATAACTATTTACATATATTTAGCAAAAATATAACACTTAAATATATTTATACTATATCTAAGATATATTTGGCATCTAAATTAATGGTTTTAGCAGTGTGAGAAATGTTTCACCAAATCTCTCTCCTTTAATTTCAATTTTTCTGAGATTACTCATCTATGATCTTTTACTTCAGCATTCTGGCAAATATTATTGTTTTAGGTATGATTGGTATAGATAGGGTCAATGAAAATTGTATACTGTGATGAGCATTGAGAGTTTTTGCTTTGTTGTTGTTTTTCACAGTTTGTCTCTATAGTTGGCTTAGGTTCAGGTTGTTACTTACCTATTATTTTGTTTCTCCCTTCTTTACTCCCCACCAAATATGCACATTAAAAAGACATTATATCATAATGCTGGAGGAACATTTGTAGAAGTCCTGGTAGTCTGTTTTCCAGCCTTCATTCTGAATCACGTTTCAATTATCAAAAAGATGAAAACCTATTTTATTTTAAGATTTCCAGAGGAGATTTTGCAATATTCTTAAGTAAACTGTTCCCTTGTCATCAGGAAAATTTTAGTTCTCTTTAATAAAACATTAAGGCAGCATTTCTACTTCGTTATCTCCACAAAGAGGAGGGATAATACATGGGTTCCTAAACAGGGAAACGATCGAACACACTGGTTGAGAGTTAGAGCTCTAGAATCTGATCTGAAGGGCAGATCTGCCTTCTAATGTTGGCTCTACCACTTACAGTCTGATCTTAAAAATTAACTCAACTATAAAACAAAGATAATAATAGTGCTTCTTCATAGGGCATTTGAAGAGAACTTGGTACACTGTGCATTTTATTGGTTTCTAATACTTAGGGTCATTGGAGGGTGCTAATGAATTTCCATCATGATGGCAGAACAATGTTGTTTGTTAACTAAGAATCATTTCCTTTCCTTCTTTCACACAGAGCTTGGCAAAATTTCCCAGCCTCCCTTGCATTTAAATTGGACCATGTGATTGAGTTCTGGCCAATAGAATGCAAGCGCTTCTAGATTTGTCCTCTTAGATCTCTCCTGTACTGTCCTCCTCAGTGCTCTGACTCTTGCCTCATTCATTGGATGGCCAAATCCTGTAGAAAGCACTGAGCCATCAGGTGGAATAAATGACTTTCAGCATGAGTGCATAAGCAGACTCAGATGATCTCACTCTCTCTTGAATGTTTTGAACTATGAGTTTAGCAATAAATATCTTGTAATGTGTTAAATTATTGTAATTTTAGTATTCTTTGTTTTAGAACTTAATCTATCCTGACAAATGTAGTCAGCTACTTTTAACACTGCCTAAAATTTGAATTTCCATTTAAACTTTATGTTGTGATATTGTAATATATTTCTTCACAGGACATTAAACTATTCTTAATATTGCAACAATTAGAGTATAATATTAAATAGTACCTACATTTTTAAAATAATTACATATGGTAAGCACTGCATACACCTTTATTATTGATTGTCTTATTTAATTTTCACAAAGCATATGAGGGTGGTGTTATTATTAATATTAGCCCCATAACCCTGAGTAATCAATGAAAGCTCAGATTGATGATGAAACTTTGAAAGTGTCATAGTTTGTAGTCGAGACTCATTATCTGGACTCAACAAAGCCTATGACACCATAGGCTTTGTTATTCTACAGCAGTGTTTCTCAACATTTTTTCAGTGCCACTCCACTGAGGAGCTGCTATGGTCTGAATGTTTGTGCCTCACCTTCCAAAATTCACATGTTGAAATCCTAATCAACAATATGATGGCATTAGAAGATGGGGTCTTTGGGAGGAAATTGGATCATGAGGGCAGACTTCCCATGATTAGGATTAGTGCCATTATAAAACAGACCTCAGGGAAATAGTTACCGTGTGAGGACACAGTGAGAGGGCACCACTTGTGAACCAGAAATTGAACCCCCACCAAACATAGAATCTGCCAGTACTTTGATCATGAACTCCCCAGCTTCCAGAACTGTGAAAAATAAATTTCTGTTGTTTATAACACACCCCGTTCGTGGTATTTTTTATAGCAGCCTGAATAGTCTAAGACAGTAGCATTTTTAGACCTTTTCTTCCTAATCACCTCCCTACGGAATTTCAATACCACATAAAAACTGTATGTATATAGGTATTTTATACATAGAAAGGTAATTTTTTTTCCCCTAAGAAACATTTCTCATTACCTCCATTGGGAATGCATATTCTACAAACACAAACAATTCCCAGATCTCAAGTAACAAAGGTTATTTCTTGTTACATTGAGAATCAGCTGGACCTAGGCTGCTGGAGATTCATTTTCCAAACAATTGGAAAGGCAGAATATGGTTTTAAAATCTGGCTGGCAAACATAACACAAGTTCTTCATTGCCAAAGCAGACACAAGCGCCACCTCCATAGGTGGCAAAACCTGGAAATATTTGTTACTGGCTCTACCTATTATCATACATATCCACCTCCTATAGACTTATAGAAGGCATAATGGTTTTGCCTTTTACATAACGGAATAATCTAAATTCATTGTGGCAATATACGTTAATGCAGGCTGGAGAGAAATGATTGACCATTGTGTGCTTTGATAAATTAAAAATGAGAAAATAACTTTTTACTTGCTAAAAGCCAAGTGGATGAAAGATAAATTAGTAGAAGTCTTGGAAAATAGTAATATGCTTTCTAATTCTATTTAAATAAAAAGCTTGTCATATCTGCATATACACACAAATAAACACATGTGTATCTAAATACAAAGAAAGTTAAAATGGAAGAAAAATTAAAATTTAAACAGTTACTTTAAAAGATACATTTTAGAATTTCAGAACTGACTGATATCTTTAAGATATCTATTATAATCTTGTCATTATATAGCTCAAGGATAGGAGGCCAATTTAAATTAATTATAGACACCTTAATCATAAAGTAGCCTTTTAAAAATTTATATTAATTTAACCATGACAACTTTAGTAATTTAGACACTATCTTTTGTTAATAGTTATTGCAATTGCCCATGGTTTCTGATTGAAATTTGATTTTGTACATTTTAGCACATTTTTAATTCTTTGGTTAATTAGGATCATATCAAAATTTTAAAATAAGTTTATATAATGAAAATGTTAGAAGGAATACTAAATAACCATAGTCTCTATGTGAAAATGTTAAATAAAAATATTCAGGCCTGGTTTATTGATGTTTATTACAGAATGCCTCTTGCAAAATGTAGTAAAGGTTATCGCAGAACCAGATTTACACAACTGCCTATGGCAGTAAATAGTAAGTAGACTTAAGTCTTTTCTTCTGTTGATTTCTTTAATGTAGTCTTAGAGAGTAAGGAGGCTTAACTCTCATCTTTTTACAGCTTTCTTGTTTTAAAATAAAGAAAAGAGTTAGCCAAATCACTACCCCATTTTCCCCATCAGTTTTCTTCTACATTCAATTAAAAAAAAATTCTCTCCAAACTTAGAGGCTCCCCAAATTACCCAACATGTGACCTATCTTGGCAACTTTTTCCTATGTACATGAGACCTGACAGAAGCCAGCCAATCCCCATAATCATTAACAAGTAATGACAAATACGCACACATGCAACACATATGCACAAATGGAGATGCCGGCCTCTTAAGTCAAGTTGAAGCAACCTAGCCTTATCAGCCTGTTATTTTCAGTCTACAGCAACATCCATAATAAATATTGAAATGTATCACTAACTATACTTATACAGAGAAACACATATGAAATCCACACCACCATCTTGAACCAAATTCATAAATAGATATGCTGGTCAATTATACTGTGCACAGTACTCAGTGCCATGTGTTGCACCAAAACCTTAGTGTGAACAAGAGATGTTGGAAAAAAGAAAGGGATTATCATTTTTGTTACAGTCACCAAAAAAAAAGTACAGAGAAAGTAGACATTAGAAGATTTTTAAAAGGAAGAAAACATTCCACAAATAACTCAGAATCATACATGGTGACATGGAGTCAAAATTGGAGGAAAGTGAAAAGTCTCCTGTGCATAGGACAAGGAAAAAAGTAAACTAGAGATGCCAGATTGTTTTGAGAGGTTTTTGAAAGACTTAAAACAGATTATAGATGAAGTAAAAAATATTCCTTAAGAATGGCAAAAATTGATGCTCTGAGAAAATAAGTGACTCTGGCAGAAGAGTACAAAAACAAGAGCACTGACACCTGATTCACTACAAAGTCCATTTTATCTCCACTTATACTGTGTTGACTAATTTAATGCTAATCATCGTTTTCTGGCTATGGGGGGTGTGACGCATGTGTAGAACAGTTTGTTTTTTGAGACAGGGTCTCACTCTGTTGCCCAGGCTGGAGTGCAGTGTTGTCATCATAGCTCGCTGCAACCTCAGACTCCTGGACTCAAGCAATCCTCCTGTCTCAAGCTCCCCAGTAGCTGGGGCTACAGGCATGTGCTACTACACGCAGCTAATTTTTCTATTTGTTGTAGAGACAGAGGTCTCACTATTTTGCTCAGGCTGGTCTTGAACTCCTGGCCTCAAGGGATCCTCCCACCTTGGCCTCCCAAAGTGCTGGGATTATAGGCATGAGCACTGTGCCCCTCAAGAACATTTTTAACTTGAGAAAAGCATTGACAATTATTGAAGGAAGGGATTTTCGTGTTTATTTGCCACAGTGGGTTATGAAGAGGAGTTAGGGAAATGAAACAGAGGAAAAGGAAAACAAGATAGGAAGACAAATAAGCAGGAGAGTGAGAAAGTTGGGAGGAGAGTTCCATAAGCTTGGTTTCATGAAACAAAAGCTAGAGAAAGCCATGTGATTTAATAGTCTTTGGGCTGCTAATTTCACTTTGTATCTCTTATGGAGTAGTCTTCTTTCTACCCACTTCACTTTCATCTTATACTAAATAATGTGATATGGCATCATTAGTTTGAGCCAGCTTAGCAGTCATTTTCCCCCACTTAATTGAATATGCTAAGTATGTCTGAGAATAGTACTTGACTCCTACCCTTACTAGAGTTCTGAATTTGACCCTCCATGGTCCTTAAACTAGCTCTCAATGCTTAGAGGACTCTACTAACTGCTGTAGTTCAATAAAGTACCATGCTGACAGGCATATGACAAAGATTTTTTTTAACAATTCCTGTCATTTAATATTGAAAGAGTTAAATAAAGCAACTCGGCAATTGCCTTGTAGTAATTTACTACTCAGAATCTAGTTTTACATTTATTGTCCAATTTACTTTTGGTGGTGTATGTGCTTTCTGGAATGTCCAAACTGATAATGTCTGTGTATGCTTTTGCATGAACTTTGGAAGCTATAGTTTAGCAATCCAAATTATCAGCCTCTCTCACACACAAAATGCCAGCTCCATGGAGATGTCACTTTGTAAGTGTTTGGGCCATCAGCTTGAAAAGAAACCTTACTGTATTAGGGGCTTCAGGTGGACTCTTCCTACCTACTTTACTCAGATTGAGATTTTTTTTTTTGTAATAAGATGTTGTCATCACTATTGTCATCAGAAAGACATATGAGGAGATTATTAACATTACTGTTTGTCAAACTTCTATATTAATTTTCCTTGAAATAGTATTGCTTCAACTGAGGAATAGAATTATATTTTTCCCAGTCTCCAGAAATGCATTTAAATTAGAATTGATGTTTGAGCAACATGACTTTTCACTGCTGATGTAATTTAGTTTTTTATCTGAATGTTTGATAAGTTGCAGTATGACTCTATTCTTCTAGTTACAAATCCATTAACCTCCCCTCAAGAAAACTATTGCTTTCATAACTGCAGCTTTTTGTAGCAAAGGAAAAAAAGTGCAGTATATTATCTTAGTCACAATGCCTGCACCTATCTCTGGATAGGTTTCCTAGACATGAGAAGCTGTGGTAGTTGCAATAAAGAAAATCAGGGGGAAAATGATTAATTTGTTCCATTCACTCAACAAATGTTTATTGAGTGCTGTTATATGCCAGGCTGTAACATGAATAACCTCTGTCTCATAAGCACACCTTGCCTTACTGGATTTTACTTCCTTCATCTGTACAATGACAGAGTGGGACCAGTGACTTCTAAAGCCTACCTCTTCCTACACTCCAAGAACAAAAATTGCTTCAAGTTTTAGATTCTATAAAAAAGAGTTACTTTGAAAGCTGTGATATGAAGTGTTGTTTATATTGATAGCCTTGCATTGGCACATCTGGTCTAATCCACTATGCTTGTATTTATGTGAAGCTGTCTGAGTATTAGCAGTTGTTCTTTCGTCCAAGTGTTGACGGTAAAGTTGTGGTCCTTGTTAGTAGCTAGTTCTTCTATTATATTCCATAGAAATAATATATCTACCTTATTCTAAAATCACAGTCTTCTATTTTTTTTAAAAAAAGAGCATACAAGCATCCTTGATACAACACAATTTGTAATGATATAGTTATTGATATCACAAAAGTCAAAAGTCATCCCTAGATATTAAGTGGTCTATAAGGATTCCATGGAGTGATGTTATTAAAAAACCTACAGGATTAAAAGAAACTATAATAGAGTCTCAGGATTCAAATAAGAAACAGAGACTTATTTAATTCCGAGTACATAAGTATATATACTTTTCTTTCACTTGAGTCATCTTTTTACTGTGAATGTTTAATTTTGACTGTTGGTTTGATGATGGTTATGGCAATTATGGTGAAGACAATTTTTTGAATAAATACATAAATTGAAATATTGAGATGCTCATAACAGAATTGTGTCCTCCTCTAAATTGTATTGACACTGTTTCCTTATCAAGTACTTCTTAAGAAATAAAACTGTGTAAAATGTAGAGCTAAAAGCAGCAATAAGAGAAATGCATCTTAAGAAATGATGCAGAGATTTATGTGAGCATCTTCAGTAAGTGCCCCAGGGATTTGTACATGTAAATCCCCAAATGCCAAGATGGTAAGATTTTCCATTAGCACCCTACCGGCCCATTCTAAGACCTCTCAGCACAAATGATACCACCCAGGAGATTTTTCCTAAGAGAGCTGTAAAGATTCTTTTAGGTTGTTTGCATTTCAAAAGAAATACACTTAAATCACGAATCTTTTGTCTAACCTTATGTCATATGCCTTTATGTGCAGTTGGGAGCAATTTGTCTATTCTTTTAGAAAGTTTTGTTAGTTATCATGTTAACTAAATTTCCAAGTCACTGCAGGACATTACTTTGGTTTTGCCCTTAGCAATAAATTTATATTTGAATTTGTTACACCAAGGGAACTGGAAAGCTTCCACAAATTTAATTATTGATGTCACTTGGGACATGTTCTATTATATTTTGTTTTCAAGGCTCAAAATGGTTAAAGCCTAATAAAAAGAAACAATTTTGGAGAAGGCTTATGAGCTGATGGCAGGCTTAAGCACATTAGTAAAGACAAGTCCAAAATAATAACTGAGTTGGAATGCAAAGGAAATTAATTGACCTTAAATGTCTAATAACAAAAATTGAAAGAAATAAATTTTTCATTATAGTTAAACATTTTGTGTTAGAAGTTTATGGCCACTTCCCTTAGACTTCACCACCACACATTCTAAAGGGAGGAGCTGGCCACCCTGTCTCCTGCTCTCCCTGCCTTTTTTAAAGAAGGCACACTAAAATAATTTACTATCAAAGGACAGAACTTCTGTCTCTTTTTTTAAGAAAAAAGTTTAAGAGGGGGAAAAAAAACCAGGAAAATGTCAAGCTAGAGGTCATTTCACTAGTGCTTCAATGTCTTCACTTTATGGTATTCATATATTCTAAAACATGTCTTTTTCCTCTCTAATATGGTATTAACTCACAAACACAAAAACAGACACAGATTTTTGGAACAATAGTTAACATACGAAAATGCTCCCCCCAAATGGTGATACTGATATTTATGTTATAAAAGCAAAATCCAAATTTCTTTCCTCTCTTCTTTGCTTCATTATTATGCAAAATATAATCTAGAACAACTGGTATGTAGAGTCCCCAAATCTCCAACCCTTAGTTAGTTCTCTCTGCAGAGTTCAGACTCAAAGTCTACCATTCTCTCTAAACACCAAATCATAGCATTGTATATGTTTATGTTCATGGAATACAGAGACAATTCGTTTTTGTAACTGAGAGCAAGTTCTGTTTTGTTGATTCCTATCTATCAGTGACTCAAGTTTTCTGTTTTATTGTTTCATTTTTGATACAATTTAGCTCAGTGTCAGACCTGTTTTTGCATTGAAACTAATATTCAGAACAATAAACATAACAACTAAGGTCATTCTACCTGATGTTCCTGAAACTTCACTTACCCATCCTGTGTTTTCTTCCATCTGATCCCTCTGAAAGATTTCTGAAACAATCCTGATCTGTACTGAAATGTTAACACAATTTTCTGCCTAAGTTAAATTCAGAAGTTTAAGTAGATAGAGAGATACTAAGCCAATCTATAAAGCTGCACTTTGGGGTCAATGCTAAGAACTTATAACAGCTAAGTAAATCCATATCCTATGTGTTCCTTTTATGTAAAACTGACCTTCTGTATGTGTATTTATCATGTGTGTATGTATACAATATACAGAAAATCTGAATTATTAGGTCTGAAGAAAATGTGATATTATTAAAATGCCACATTTTTGTACTTCAAGCAATTAAATTAAAGTTGCTATTTGTAGCTATTAAGCATACTGCATATAGTTTTAATTTTCAAAAATATAGATACATGTCTCTTATTATGCTATTTTATATTTATATTGTAATTTAAGTATAACCAGAACATTACAAAAACTCCTTTGACTGTGGATACTGTAGACTATCAGACTCATTAAAATGAGAGGACTGTATTTTGGCATGAGCATTTCATTAGTATAAGCAGGTTTTAACTTTTTCTGTCCAGTTTTATGTTTGAAAGAGGTGTTTTAAAAGAATTATATGTTGATAAGCAGGTAATTATGTTTCTTCTCATACTTTTCATTAGAGGCTATGTCCTTTCAGCAGAGTGCTTAAATTCCTTGAACTCCCAAAATACTAAAATATTTGACATACAAAAGGTTATTAAAATTATTTTACATCACTATGCATTATCTAATCATAATATGTCTCAGCTATTTTACAACCTTTTGGAGCTTGCTTGACCTTTCACTATTTTATTTCCTTATCTACTATTTGGTTTAATTTCTAGTATTAATACTTTATGAAAAAAATGGTTTGCAAAAATGTTAGTTCACAAGCCAGTCACAAAAGGACTGTAAAATTCCACTATATGAGGTTCCTCAAGTAGTCAAATTTATGGAGACCGAAAGTAGTCTGATGGTTGCCAGGGGCTAAGGAGAGTTACCGAGAGAGATAATGAGAATTGTTGCTTAATGGATACAGTTTCTGTTTTGGAAAATGCAAAAAATCCTGGAGATGGATGATTGTTACGGTTGCACAACAATGTGAATGTACTTAATGCCACCGAACTGCATGCTGAAAAATGGTTAAAATGGTACATTTTATGTTACATATATTTTACCACAATTGAAAAACTTATTAATTTTCATGTCATTTTAGGAATGGAAAAGTAGGATACTTTTCCTTACCTATTGTAAGGGTCACTGCTGACACTCCTATAACAAAAGACAGATTAACAAGGGAATACCATAACAAATTTGTTTAATCAAAGTTTTCTATGATATGGAAACCTTTCTAATCTAATAGTAATAGACTGAGGGAGGAAACCAAGCCTTACCACATTTTCTGTTGCTATAACAGAATATCACAGACTGTGTAATTTATAAGGAGATTTATTTCTCATAGTTCTGGATGCTGGGAAATCCAAGAGAAAAGGGCCACATCTGGTGAGGATCTTCTTTCTAGGTCATCTCATGGTGAGGGCAGAAGAGTAAGCAAGTGTGCAAGACAGAGAGAAGAAGGGGGCTGAACTTATTCTATTCATCGGGAAACCACTGTCGTGATAACTAACCCACTCCCACAATAATGACATTAATCCATTAATGAGGGTAGAGCCTTCATGACCTCATCACTTCTTAAACATCCCATCTCTTAATACCGTTAAAATGGCAATTCAATTTCAACATGAGTTTCAGAGGGAACATTCAAACCGTGGCACCCAGCGAGTCCTGTCTGTTCAGATTCTTCACGGCCTTTCTGTGTAGCAATCCTTCCTCTTGAGTCTAGGGCAGGCACCTCAGGAATGACAGTCTTATGACCTACTATCTAATAACAAGGTAGGTCAGAGAATTTTTTATGGCCAGCTCTTGCACAAAAGGATGAGTAGTATTTCTAGATTTTATGACTGTCTTTGGAGCACAGAGATTCTAGTTTCTATGACCTATCTTGAAGATGAGGAACTATACTTTCTATGTCTTGCCTTGGGGAGGAAAAATGGGCAGAAGACAGGAGGGCAGGAGAAGGTCAGAGAGAGACTTTGCTTCTGAGGCCCTTGCAATGTCCTTTAGTTCAAGGTACTCAGTGTGCCAAAGCCCTATACATTGGGTATCATTTTCTGAGCCACGAAATTATCTTTTTAAAGTAGACTTTCCTACTGTTTATTATAGAAAATGTTTAAGTATTAAAAAGTGTAAAAGAAAAGAATTTATATAAGCCGTATCTCACCATTCAAGAAATAAACATTTATTATTTTAATCGCTTTCTATTTTTCTCTGAATATCACTTTACAGTTCTAAGTTTACACTATTTATCATTCTGTATCCTGCTTTTCTCCACTTAATGCTGAAAAAAAACTTTCTTATGTTGGTGTGGATGCAGACAGATAAGAACACTCATACACTCCTGGTGGGGCTGCAATTTAGTACAACCTCTATAGAAAGTAGTATGGAGATACCACAAAGAACTAAAAGTAGAACTACCATTTGATCCAGCAATCCTACTACCCAAAGGAAAAAAAGACATTCTATAAAAAAGACATCTGCACTTGAATGTTCATAGCAGCACGATTCACAATTGCAAAGATGTGAAAACAACCCAAGTGCCCATCAATTTACTAATCCAGTGGATTAATAAAATATGGTATATGTATACCATGGAGCACTACTCAGCCATAAAAAAAATGGTGAACTAATACCTCTTGTATTATCCTGGATGGAGCTGGAGCCCATTCTTCTAAGTTAAGTATCACAAGAATGGAAACACAAGCACCACATGTACTCACCATTAAATTGGTACTAACTGATCAACACTTTTGTGCACATATGGAAGTAACATTCATCGGGTGTCAGGCAGGTGGGACGGGGAGGAGGGGATGGGTAAATTCACACCTAGTGGATGCGGTACACACTGTCTGGGGGATGAGCTCGCTTGTAGCTCTGACTCTGGTGGTGCAAAGGTAATATATGTAACCAAAGCGTTTTTACCCCTGTAATATTCTAAAATTAAAAAGGAAAAGCTCTCTTATATCATTAAACTTGTAAATGCCATTTTATATAGTTTGTGATATTATATAATGTAGATATACCACATTTTAATTACCATTCCTTCATTTTTGGACATTAAGTTATTTCCAGGATTACTCTTTGTTTCCTTACATGAACACTAGTGTGAACATCTTTTTCCATGAGCCATTCTGCAAAATTTTTATTGCTTCATTAGAATTTAAGTATTTGCTTAAATAGATTGACTTACTGATTCAAAGGACATGAACATTTTTAAGGTTTTTTAAACATGCACTGCAAAAATGTTTCTGAGAAAAACAAAAAATATTTACACTCTCACCAGCTGTGAATAAGATCTTCTATTTCACTAATGGTTTCATAAATAGAAAGTTCTCCCCATCCAGATATTTGATAAATTATTCAGTGCTCAGTTTTTACTGCCTTGTTTGTAGCTTTATTTTCACATTTAACTATAGAATTGAGATGTATTTTCTATTTTAATATAAGGTGAGGTGAACATTAAATAATTTTTCCAAAAAGCTATTCAGTTTTCATTTCCTAAATAGCTATTCTTGTTCTTAACTGTTTAAAAACAACAACAAGGCCCCCTTTTAATCACTTTTAAAGTATATTCAAAATCATAATGACTAGAATCAATGATTGGGCTCTATGTGCACTGTGATATGCATTTTACATACAATGTCTCATTTGAACCTGATGAAGATTCTTTGGAACAACATTATCAAGTTTCCATTATCATTAATTCCCATCAGTAAGTCAACCAGCTAGAAATGAGAGTCATGGCTCACACCTGTAATCCTTGCATTTTGGGAGGCCAAGGTGGGAGGATCCCTTAAGGTCAGGAGTTTGAGACCGGCCTGAGCAACAGCTAGATTCCTCTAAAAAAAAACGGAAAAATTATCCAGGCATGGTGGTGCATACCTATAGTCCAACCTACTCAGGAGGCTTAGGCAGGAAGATCCCTTGAGCCCAGGAGTTTTGGTTTGCAGTGAACTATGATGATGCCACCATACTCTAGCTAGGGCAACAGAGTGAGGCCCTGTCTCAAAAAAAAAAAAAAAAAAATCAACTCTGTCAGAATCTAGGATCGAAAGTTTTAACCTCATTAGGCAATGTAGAACCATCATTTTATAGAAACCAACTAGTCTCTTTAAGCTTCTTTTTCAAAGTTTTCAAAGAATTTTTAAAACAAATGGTTTCAAATTTCTAAGTTACAAATACTTGGCAGATGAAAAGTTCATTCAAAAATTATTTAAAGTAAAAGTGATAAAATCCTGAAAACCAAGGATCTGTTAGTTTTAGCATTCCTGACTCTGGTTTCCCCAGTGGGACATTTCCCTTCCTGGAATTCCCTCCTTACTTCTTGTATTTACCTCTCCTTTCTGTGCCCTTCAAGGTCCATCTGCTCATGAAGAATGTCCTCATGTCATTAGGCCATAGAGAGCTCTCTTTCTCCTCTTTAATGACTATTTTTAGGAATGCTCATGCTATGGTTTGAATGCTTGTGTGTCCCTCAAATTCATATGTTGAAATCCTAACTCCTCAAAGGTGATGGTGTCAAAAGGTAGGGCCTTTGGGAGGTGATTAGGTCATGAAGGTGGAGCCCTCATGACTGGGATTAGTGACCTTATAAATGAAACCCACAGAGCTGCCTTTCCCCCTCTACTATGGAGGACACAGCTGGAAGGTGCCATCTATGAACCAGAAAATGCCCCTCACCAGACACTGAATCTGCCTATACCTTGAGGTTGGACTTCACAACCTCCTGAACTGTGAGAAATAAATTTCTGTTGTTTCTAAGTTACCCAGCTTATGGTATTAATATTTTGTTATAGCAGCCCAAGTGGACCAAGACAAGTCATTTGAAATTTACTCTAACCTCTTTGATGTTCTAGCAGAGGACATTCCTATGCCATACTAAATCCCTTATAGAAGAAAGATGCTCTATTTTGGAAGAATATCCTATTGCCCTACACCAACTTGAGAAGGGTCATGCTTAGATGAGAGACAGGTGAGGCTACAGTTTCTAGGTAATCCAGAGCAGTGGAATCAACTCTGACAGTTATTAGATGAGAGGAGATACAGCCATCTATTAATTTGTATTTTTAAAAACTTTGATATTGAGTGTATACATGTTAGTAATAGGATATATTTAAAATATTGGTTCTGAATTGATAAGGACTTGTTAATTTTCCTTTTCCTTATCATATATATCATGTTCATTAAGCTTTTCTATATGAAGGCAATATCACAGGATTTGGGATACATTTTCAATATTTTATCACTATAGATAAGAAACAAAAACAAAATATTAGACGATATAGCCTCATGTCCAAAGTATTTTTGATTATTATTTAGTGTACTAGTCAAGAAAAAATAGAAAAATTATTTTTTTAAATTATGTGAAGTACAGCATTTATCTAAAATTAAGATGCAAAATAATATAGTACATACTATGAAAATATTCATGGATTTGTGTTTCTACCTGATGTGTCTCATTTTTAATTTTGCCCTTTTTAAAAAGGTAAATGATTTACATAAGAGGCCTAAAGTCTTTTTCCAGGGTTAGGGCAAAATGTAATTAAAAAAAAAAAAAGCAACTCTTGTGTATACTTCTTGAACTGGAATGATTATAGCAAAAAAAAAAAAAAGAAAAAGAAAGAAAGAAAAGAAAGAAAAAAACTACTTCCAATTTACTTCAAATACATTTAATTTCCTGGGTCTTGATAGCCATTTGGGCTATATCTCTGATGGCAGTAAATTATCTTTTTACAAATTGATGTTACTTCCCCCATCTATTACTTATCTTGCTTATCTTTATTTTACAGTAGAAAGTTTTTTTATTGTGGTTGTTTTTGTTTTTAACTCATTTCCTTTGAATTTAAAAGATGGAAGGTTACAGACACAAAGGTTAATTATTTTTCTATCTTACAGTTTATGCAATTAGATAGAAATTCTATGGCAACATTCTCACATTCCAATAGACTTTTTTTGTTGTTGCTTTTTTGGACCAATATATTTTTTCAGTTCAAAATTCTAGACAAAATAAAGATCTCCTGGTCTGATAAGAACATGTGGTAAGATTACTGTGCATATGAGCCGTAGTAAATTAAGTAAGATTGACAACTGATATTGCTGAGGACTTTAACGGCAGCAGAAAAATCTCAGACAACCCATGATGCTGATACCTGATCACAATTTTAGTAAATATTATTATACCACATAAAGCTTTCTTCATAAACAAATATATTCTGAGATTTTGAACACATATGGAACTAAGTTATGCTTTGAACAAATTTGGTTTCTTGGTATATTCAAATAATCAGAGCATTTAGGGCATCATGGTGCAAGAAAAAAGGCATGGGATTTAGAAAGATGTGTAGCTCCAAATCCCCACCCTAACATTCCTGGCAGTGTAGCCTTGGGCAAAGCTCTTCTCAGTGAACTGCAGGTTCCTCACCTATAAAATAAGGATAATAGTTGCATTACAGAACTATTGAAAGGATTAGAAATTGCATTAGGTTAAGCCACATGAAACTGTTTTTGTAGATTATCAAGTTCAAATATCAGTAATTTTGTATGATTCAACCTAATTTACCTGAATGGACTGGTGACAATTGGTATTAGCATTATTATTGCCAGAAGCTGGATTTACAAAGATAAATATGACACAGTTTTTGGTGCCTAGGAGTCTTATATGCATATGAAATTAGTGAAAAGTGTGATAGTCACAATTAACAGTAGAGCATTCCCAATTTTTTTTAAACTGAGAGACATAGATTTATGTATGGATCCAATTCACAGTAGCACCATTATCTGACAAAGCCAAGTGTAAAACTCTGAAACTCTGATACAAAACAACATATTAGGACATGAATAGTGAGAAGGAAAAACAAAAGATCACAGTATTAATACCAGATTTGTATCAAGTTATATTTCAAATGTATAGGTATGCTGTGCTAACATAGACAAGTCATTTAAACACAGGAGCTTTCAGTTTACTGTTGTGTTAAGGTAGGAAAGGTCTATTTGGTCTTCAAACCATGGCCTTGTGTCTGGGATAGAGAACTAAGTTGCTGGAGAAACCCTGAAAGCCCAGCTTAAATAGCCCTCCTTTCAGTCATGGCAGATGCATTTTAAAGCATCTGTATATATTGGGGTTCTTACAAGAAAGAAGCTGTTAAAAATAGTTTGAAAATTACTGGCGTATATCATTTAGCCCCTTCTAACTTTAAAATCCATTGATTTTTATGATTCTACCCAATACCAACATTGTTAAATGTCAGCCTAGAATCTAATTTGCATAGAGCTGCTTTAATGATGGTTGGTTATAGGTTAAATATTTCTTGATCCTTCAGTGACCTTTTAGGAGACATTCCAAGGAGACAGAGTAAAAATGGAGTGTTCTCTTAAAATATCAAAGGCAAGGAAAAGATGTAATCACTAATACCACATTAAATTTTTGTGCCTCCCATAAATCCCATACGTGTACACAAAGGCCCTTTCATTACAAATTGGTCACACATTTTAGAAGTGACACTGCTAATAACAACCCCTAAATGATATTAATCATGTTTAAAGAAAAGAGAGTTCACTTTAGTAAAACATTAGCTAACTCTTGTTAAATTGATTTTGGCCTTTTTGGTTAATTGATTTTAAACACTATTTCCTTAGAGCTTTTATGATGAGCTGCACTGGAGGGAAATGACAAGATTTCTCCTGAAACGCTGGCTACAAATGATATGTTTCCTTTTTTTTTTTTGCCTAAATGTGTACTTTCTTTTTTTAAGAGACTTTATAAAAGTTGAAATTTTAATATGTAGAAACAATATTATTTAGAAAGCAAATAACTATCTTTAAAGATAAGCTCATTAGAATTCATGAGATAGTTACGATTATAATCTATGATTTTTAATAAGAGAATCACAATAAATTTCATAATGAAAACATAAAAGAGTGAAAAATTCATTATTTAACAGAAATCTGAAAAGCAGGAGGGCAGATGCTGAATAAAGCTCTGCTTGTTCATTTAGGTTGGCTTGCTTTCTCTCTCTTTTTTAATGGCCACCATCAACTGGCTCTCCTTTGCTTCTCTCTGATAATAGAGTAAAACTTAGGTGGTCCTTTGACCACCCCCAGTCGCCAGCTGCCCCTGATTATTCACTCTCTTAACAAAACCAGGTCTTTTCTGGTACACCACCTTGCATTTTAATGCAAGAGACAGCTCTACAGTTTAAATAGAAGTGCAGGAGACTGATGGTGAGGACTATTTTCAACCCAAGGACATGTTCTCAGGGGTTTCACAGCTTAAAAAGTGAGTGTGAAAACTGCTGGGATCTGTATCACAGGGTTGCAGCCCCATTTGGAGTTGCACATGGTTATGCAGTTCACCTTGTGAGTATCTCAGTCCCATAACTGTTGAAACTCAGCTGTAGCTGGGGAAATACTGAATTCCACTGTCTGCTGTTGTGTGCTTAATCAGAGGTTTATCAGGGTCTTCCCGTGGACAAATCATCTAAGTTGCTTGGGAGAGAGGAATGTCAAATGAAACAGTAATCCATCAGGTGGTAGCGTGCGGGAATGTAGAATAAGAGACAGGCCCAATTTAGCAGCCATTAACAAAATTCAGTGCATTAAAAGTTTGGAGTCTATCAGACAAAATGTTTATACACTCTAAAATTCAGGCTCAAAAATAAAGGAAATGTGATTTCACACTACTGTAATTATCCTGAAAGTGTTTGAGCAGACTTCACAAAAAAGGAAATTAACCATGGAGAAACTAATGTTTATCAAAATATTAAACATGGACAACTGATATTACAAAATATTCTGGGTTCCTGAAAGTGCATAAAATACATTTAGTGTTTAGAATCACCGTTTTAACTACACCTCCTCGATCCCAATAGTATTGCATACTCATAGTACAAGAAAATAATTGAGGCATCAGTAATAATTAGAGTTTGTTACAAGCTTAAAAAAATAGACAATACTTATTAGGGATATAGAGATACTATATTTCCCCAGCAGGAAGGAAGCAACAATGTGCTTTATCTAGCCTATTTTTCCCTACAGGGTTCATCTCCTTCAATTATTGCCAGAGCCCTAAAGGCATAAGAATTGGGGTGCACTATTGTTGATGCATTTAAGTATCATTATTTTATCAACATCTATAATTTATAACTAAGTGTACATTTTAAAATAACTTTGTATCAAAGTTACATCTGCCTCCTTTTTAGACTCAAGACCACATTCCCCTTTGTATTTCACTCCAAGAATCATGCCTTTCCAATTATAAGCTCAAGTCAATGGGAAAATATAATTTAGTTAATAGAAATTACCTCAACAGCCAATCTCTCAGAAAAAAATCTATCTTATAAATGAAGGTGCACCTATAATTTAATTTATTTTATCATTATTTTTCTACTTTCTTTCAAAAATATTTCAATTCTTATTAGATTAAGGATACGATGCCTATGATTGCAAATTATATTAAGATACTAATATTGGCTAATGCTTAAAGATAAAAGGATTTTATAGAAATTTATATTTCTTTCTCTTAAAATATCTTGAGTCAACTGTATTTTCTAATTCATACTGAGAAATATTTCCTCCCCTCTCCAATAGATCAAGATAAAAATAGAAATACTTCCTCCTCCCAAAAAAGTGGTGCTATTAAAAAAACTGAATCATATAGTGAAATGGAATTACTTAATAGTAATAACAAATCTGGACATGCAAAAATGGAGTTAAAAATCTACCCATGTAGAGGTAAATAGGACTGAACTCGATTTAGTAAGATGCCACGTAGGTAATTCACAACAGCTGATCCTGAAGATGACCTGGTTTGGTTGAAATAAAGATTACCAGGCTAACTCCTAGGCATCTGAATTCAGTAGTTCTGGGCCAGGGCCTGACAACCTGAACTTTTAAAAGTCTATTGGGTAATTCTAACAATTAGCCAAAGTTTGGAATTGTTGATTTATAAGATTCCACTAGACAAATTTTGACAATAAAAACTTCTCACCTAGTGATTACCTTATTTTTCTCTCCATCCACATAACTGAAATTCCCATTATCAGGTGAACCCTTTAATCCACAACAAAACATACATACTATTTCCAGGAGACTAAATTCACATATGTTATTCAAATTGGTTTGATGGTGTCATTGAATCATCTAACGTTTGTTGTTTATTAACATGAACTTTTTAAAAATCAGGACAGCTAAACTTAATACTGAGTTTCATGAAATCTTGAAGCAGAAAGCCAACAAAGGAGGTAAGATCCCAAAGACGAACTTATACGTTTCCATTGTTTGGTGCCTCTCTTCTCTGAAGTCATATATCTCAAAATGGACCACAAGTAATTCCAGGGTATGCAATAGTGAACCCGGGGGACAGAAAATCACAGTGTAAACTTTGTATACATTCCTGAAGTATCAAATTTACTTATATTTTATTTATGCATGTGTATTACAATGAGCACAAGTATATTATGGAGTAAAACTTTTCATATATTCATTACCCTTCACATAGTCATCTATTTATAGACGTACTCATTTTTAGATTGGAGAGAACAATACCTTTCAAAGAAATTTCAAGCCTACATAAAGTTGCATTAAGTTAGGTGTTCATATCTCTTTTGTTTTTATGCCATGCTGATGAATCAATTCATTATTTTTGAAATCTGAGTGAAAAATCTTTAGCATGAAATTTCAAAATTAGAGTCCTAGCAGGAAAAAGATGGTACATTTTAACTGATATTTTGAGGAGAGTTGAATAAAGGGCTATTTACAAAAGTTTCTGCAAGGTTTAAGGAAAACTACCTTGGGGTTAATCACAGGGAGAAGCTCTTACCACCCCTAGTCCTGAAACAGGTAGCTGAAGAAAGATGTCTACCTGACAGGACAGTCCTGTTGAGGGTTACAGGGATGCAGCCAACTTGGGTGAATCTGGTTTGGAAAAATTCCCTAGCTAACCCTCCTCTTTCCCTGTAATCACTTGCAAATGCTCACCACTGGCCAAACTCAAGCAGAAGCCAAGCTGCTGGTACTATCCAAACGGGTCAGTTTCCCCAGGGCACTGAGAAGGGTAAAGGGTCGGGAGATGGATTTTGAGGAGCAAGCAGAAGATACCCAACAAGGAAACAAGTCTTTTTGATGTTATTAATACATAGGTCCGTTCTGCTTTGCATGTAAAAATAGATATTCACTCATTTGACAAATATTTATTGAATGCCTCCTGTGGGCAAGACCCTGACCTGGGCACTGAAGACATCGGATTAAATCATGTGGTGTTGAAATCCATTTAAAATAACAATGTTTTACATCATTCCTTAGCTAGTAAACATTAACATTCTAATGTAAAAAAGTAAAGCCCTTTTGGAGGGTAATTTTAGTGCCCATAAATATTACTTAAAATATGTGTATATAGTAAGGCCCAATAATTTCCCTTCTAGGCATTATCTTATAGAAATATATTTCACAGATATGCTCAAAGATGTGTGTATAAAGATGCTTCAGGATTCTTTGCAATAGGGAAACTTAGATCAAGCTTAAAATTAACAGGTATAGAAATGGGGAAATTATAATATATGAATAGTATGGGATACCATGCAGCTAATTTTAAAAATGAATTTGATTTATATATACTACCATGAAAATATTTTGAAGACATATAATTTCTTCAAGAGAAGCAAATTGTAGAATAGCATCTATAGTAAAACTCCCAGTTTTCTTTAGTAAAATAAATTGTGTCAATGTGTGTATGTGTGTGTGATTGGATGTGTGTAAGTAGCTGCAGAGAAAATGGACAGAGAGGAGACCTATTAAAATATAGACAGAGGCAGCAATCTCTGAGAAATGTGATTGGAATAGTGCGTGGTATGAGGATGGATGTTCATACTTTTGATATCTTATATAATAAACATTTGGTGGAAAAAAATAGGAAAAGTATATAAGGAAAGTAAAACATGAAAAAATGCACGTATATGTATTAGAGTTTTTTATGAGTTCATAATTACTACCACCTAAATTTAATAAATGCATACATGCCATAACATAGGTATATAAAATATTAATAGTTATAAAATGAAGGCTTTTAGCAAAGCATTCAAGTTGGAGTATATTTTCTCATCCCAGGCTTTCAAGTACCAGTTGGAAGAAAACAATTCCCACTTTCATCCACCTGGCTCCCCAGGCATCAGCTGTGTATTCTCTCCTCTCATGAAAGTCTTCTGTATTAATTAAAGGAAATGTGGATTTTGGGTCTTTTTACACATTGAATTAATTCACACTTATCTTGCTTGTGACTATTGCTTTAAAGTTTTAACAGATTTAAGGTACAAATTCCCTTTGATCTTTTCCTTAACCTCCATATATTTTCCTCATTGTTCGCAAAGCAAGGTGTATTATCTTTTTAAGCCTTTTTTAAAACTATGGCATATCTTAGAGAAACCATTTACTATACCTCCTGATATATTAATACTTTTTATTTTTATAATTTTCTTTCCTATTTTTATCACTCATACCTTGTCATTTTATCAGTTTTATGATATTACTTTAAACTTCTTTTTTCTCTTTTATATTTTTATTCTCTTATGCCTTGGATTTAAACCTCCAAAGTCATTTCTCTAAATTCCATTATTTCTCCCAGTGTAGAGCAATGAGTATAAATATTTCAAGAGTGCTTTATCATTTATAAAGTACATTCCTAGACATGATTCTGTGGAATATTTTTACCAGTCCTATCAAACAGCTTTTGTCATGTACAATTTACAAAAAAGGAAAATAAGACTCAGAGAAATAGACTTGTACCTAAAGTCAATAAGTGGAAAACTCTGATTACTTTCATCTAAATAACTTTACCTGTGTCTGTATTTTACCATTACACAGCACAGAGCCTTCCTCCTGTTCCTCTTGTTACCACTTTCACAGATTTTTAAAATAACTTTTTAAAAGTCTCAATTTGCCATCAAATTTTTTTTACTTCCATTATCTTTCCTTCAGTTTCCCCCAAACCTAGATGCACATCAGAACTTTCCAAGAAGATTTATAAATTAGCCTTCTTGAACACAACACAAACATATACACACACATCCTATTATTAAATTTCTGTTGCCAACATTTGGCCAGTATACACATCATATGTGCCTTTGATTTCTATATTCCTATTAATTACATACACAGTCCTGGTTGGATAATTCTTAATTCTTAAAGGTATAGTGAATCCATAACCAACAGAACAGTCAGGACAGATTGTTGACTACTCATGTGTGGGTGACTATAGAGGTGGCTGTCCTTACCCTTTATGTGATAAAGATTGGTAGTGAAAAGAATCTGAGAAAAATTTGCAAGTAAACATATTTACAGCCCAAGTAAGACTATTCTGATTTTCTTATATATGATATTACTAAATTAATCTACCAAAAATCATTTAGTCTACTAATTGACTCATTAAAAAATAAAAATTCAGAAACACAATCAGTTTTTGAAAAGCAAAGAGAATATCTATGAAGAGTGTCAAGTTCTGGTGTAAACAACATTCAGACTAGAAGAAAAATCACTACATCCCTGTTTATGGCATAATCTTCTTTATGACTCTGAGGCTAGGAGAACTCCGCAAACCACATTCACATTCTTGGTCAGGTTTCTTCAGAATCATATACACAAACCGTAAATAATCCACCACCGTGGTAGAATCAACGACATCAGTACAGTCGGCCCATCTGTCAGTTGCTAGTCTCCCTACAGCCTTCTGCTGTCATTTATATCATTCTTATTTTGCTTCCTTTACTTTATAAATCATAATTTTTATTAGTCCTCACTGAGGATTCATATGTGTACCAATACCTTCCACACAGTTTTTTACTTTTCTGTCTTGTTCATCATGTTATCAAAATATAACATCCATTTTGAAGCACAAATGGAATTAGACCAGGATACCTGCCTTTACAGCATAAGCTTTACTTTAAAATATATTGGCCAACATATATAAAGAATTACATGCCAAATATTACAGCTATGTTGCTTAACAGGAAAACAGAACCAAATCTGTTCCAAAAACTGCTTGGGCTCTGCCCTTCCTCAAAAAACTCCTGGAGGGGTTAAAAGCAAACTATGTTGTCAGGGACTTGAAGCACAGTGGTGGGGGAGCACTGAAGGAAGAAAAACAGCTATGGAGGTAAGAAGAGATTTCCAGTTGTGGTGCCATTTGAATGAGGATTGCTTGGACAAGATCTGAGCAGTAGGAAGAAAAGCACAGGCCAAGAGAAAAGCCTATGCCAAAGGCATGGTATTTCTGGGGAACATTGTGTCCGAATGCAAGATGGGGACTGCATGAAGAAAAGCCTGGTAAAGCTGCTAAAGTAGATGAAGTCTAACTTTATAAAAAGAAGGATTTATGTCATCACCATGATTTAACTCTAGATAACTGCCTACAAAATATTCGACGAAACAAATATCAGAACCAAAACATTTTACTGAAAGCCGACGTTTATAACTGTAAGTGTGGCACTCTTCTGACGTTAACAGATCTCTTCATAATCAGGTTGGTCCCAAAAGCATGAATGGGGACTTTGATGATAAGCAGCTTTAAACTGAATCTAGACATTTGGTGTGGATTGCTTTCCTGGATAACTTAGAAATACCATGGACGTTGTATAGCTCCAGGCAAGTGATTGACCTAATAGGGTTCCTATTTTCAGAGGGACTATAATGTGGGAGTAGGCATAGCTTCATTTACAGTCTCTCTACTTTCAATCCTGAACTGTTACTCAACTAGTTGTCAGCAAGCAACAAAGAACTAAAAGCTGAAACCATTGTTGCCTATGGATTTTCTTTATAGCTTTTTCTTCTTTTCATACCATTGGCAGAATTACAAGCCACAAAGCTTGTTCCTGTATTTGAGAAACCAACCAAAGAAGCTATGAAGATTTAATTAATGTCAATAGCAACTGAATTTTGAGGTTTCTAAAAAGTGTAACATGACAACAAAATAGTTCTGTCGATGTTGTCAGAGTTTATTATATAGACTTATAAATACACTCAAAATTAATGATCTTTGATTCAGATAAGAATTTAGATTTTTCCAAGTTTTTTTTTTTACTGCTTTATTAACTAAAGCAAAATTAAAGAAAGGAGCATAAATTTCTATACCAAATACGTTTTTAGGTTTGGCTATATATTCTGAGGCTGCCAAGTTAGTAACAAGTGGCTAGTGGACCGGACAACTAGATAAATTTTAGGCTGAGATAGCAAAGAAACATTTTACAACTTTTCCAGAAAAGACCCACTGGATCTGATTCAAGAATCCCCATCTCTGGAAAAGCCTATCCTGCAATTGCTCTAGCTGGGTAGAGAGGTGGCTGTGAAGAAAGGCTTGGGGAAAAAAAAATGAAGACTAATGATAATAATTCTTGCTTTTGTTAAGCATTTAGTATGTACAGCATACTTTTTGAATTATTTAACACACATTATATCATTTATCTTCACAGCACTATGAGCTAGGTAACATCATTAAAGTGCTCCCCTGAAAGAAATTTCTTACCTTACTGACCCTTCTGGATTCCTCCTAGATATGGAATTCTCTTGCTCTCATGTTTTCTCCAGCTATAGGGACAGCAATTTTTAAGGGATCACTATCCTTTTAGAATTATAGAATCAATGTGCTGATTCTTATTTCATAGAGGTTATTGCTTCCAAGTTAAGGAACCACTAAGATGCTAGAGAACAAAGAACACTTATTAAGCATCTACCACATTCACAGATTTGTAGAGAGAAGTATCAGAAATTCTCTGCATGGTGATAAAAAACAGAATAATACAGTCAATATACTCAAGAGAAAACTTGGTTTCTCCTTTTATTTTTCCTTTTAGTTATACTAGAAAAGATTCTTAGGGGATATTTCTGTTCATCTACCTTAATTACAGTGTATTTCTGGACGTATGGTCAGTTGTCAGAATGCTTTGATCTCGTCATTATACATGAATGTTTGAATAGGTATTTCCCTCCTTCCTTAACATGTATTCTGAACATGTACTAAGTAAATATTATTGTAGTATTTCGCTGACTTTCATGGGTGTGCCAGATCAAAAAGAAAAACATAAAAAGGTAACATAAACCGCAACTAAATTAATAATTATCTATGGGTTGGATTTAAAGACTGAGACAAAAAGATATCATTGAAGACTAAAATCCAACTTGAAATCCTTTGCCAGTGTTTAGACAAGACTAGAAACTTCAAAGCTTAAATGAATTCATATATATGTGTATTAGATCTTCTTAGTAACTCAAGATGTTCCTTTTTAATCCCATACTATAAGTAGAATCATGACTATCTTATTATTCTGATATTAACTGGACTTCTGAAAACTTCTAAGCTACTTTAATAAAGCATCAGCTTTACAATTTCAAATAACCTATGATTATAAAATAGATAATACCAAAATATGATAAATATTTTTAGTATAAAATAATATTAAATATTAGCAAAACAATTCGCACTTTTAGCCAGAGTCCTTAAGATTTAGATTTTGAGGATATATAGGTTTTATGATAAAATGTTCAGAGAAAGAAACATTTTATTTGGTGTGTAAATACTAATCACATTAATACATTTAGAATTAATTTGTCATCAAGTCCCATAATATGGAATAAAAGCATCATTCCCAGAGCCCCAAAGAGATACACTGTGGACAAATAAAATATTAATTTGAACACTAAGAAATTTAGTAACTATACATTTGCAGCAACATGGATGAAGCTGGAGGTCATTAACTCCAGTGAAATAAGCCAGGCACGAAAAGACAAATATCACATGTCTGCACTTATATGTGGGGGCTACAAAAACAGATCACATGGAGGTAGAGAGTGGAAAGGTCTATAACGGAGACAGGGAAGGGTGAGTGGGGAGCAAGGTGGAGGCTGAAGACAAGTGAGTTAAAGGCTACAAACATACAGTAAGATGGAATAAATTCAATGTATGATAGCAGATAAGGTGACTATGCTTAACAAATTATATTGTACTCAGTTGATGGACATACTGAATACCCTGATTACTATACATTATATATATATAACAAAATTTCACATGTACTTCATACATTTGTACAGATAAAAAAAGAAAGATGCAAACAAAAAGCAATTAAGTGACTATAATATTAATGTGGCTGAAAGGTAAAATTCATTCTAAAAGATAAATTCATGTATGATAATTAGTACTAGAGGATTCATGTATCTTTTTACATTGATTTTATTTACCATACTCACTCCAATAATATAATAGAGTTGAAATGTTTTCATTCATTTAAAAATACTCATTAATATTCAGATTTGGGCTAGATATTGTGCTAGATGCCTTGTAAGGATCAGTTAAGTAGACAAGGAGGGCACACAAGGAAGAAGATAGGATCCCTAACATTGGTTAGCACACATTCTACGCAGAATGTGCAACAAAATATATTTAGTACAAGGTGTTTCAGGAACAAAAAGAAAGGAGCAACTTTATAGTTCTAAAATTGTTAGCTTATTAAGAGTTAGAAAGGTTTTCATAAAGACATTACTGGTTGAGTTTGATATTACAAGGATAAACTTGCCCACACATAAAGAATCTTGATACCACTAGCCCATTCAGAATTCTGGTTTAAAAGAATCATAGATTTGAAACAGGATGGTAATTCTTAGCATTTAGAACACCTAAAAAAATCCCCATTCAAAATCTCCTCTCGAAACCCCCTCCACATGTGTTGGCAGCATTGTCCGTCACCGATCATACCTTAAAAGATCTACTGTTCCTTGAATAAACACCATATTTCCATTGTGGTTTGAGATATTTCCATTGTGACGCACACAACTATTTTTAATATTTATGGCATGATGCTTCAGTCTGTTGTAAATCCAGAGCATATGTTCACCAGTGACAAGAAGCAGAAGAATGCCACACATTTTATGAACTGTTAATAAGTCCGTAAACTGATTGCTTTGTAGCCAAAATTCTAATACTACTGGCATTAGCCGACATTCCAGTTTGGATTTCTGCTTGAAAATGACTCTGTTTTAAAGTAATAGCTCTATTCTTGCCCTACTTTTGCTCAAAGTACAGTATCAGATTTCATTTATGGAACATAATTTTAGGGGGAAAAAGAAGTGGGATTGCACTGCTGCTTCTTTGTTCTTAGGGGAAACCAGCATTCACTGTTTTAGAGTTTGTGCTCATTTCTAGAAATTTAGCAGGCACACAATGTCTGCTGGGTAAACTTGTCAAATCTTGCCTGGCTTTTAAATATATGATGCTAAATTGGATACATTAAGACTTATAGCATGTCATCTCATGTTTTGGAAATCACCTCTGTATCTAAAGCGTTTCATTATTCAGATTTCACAAATATATGGAACAAAAGAGATAGTAATCCGTAAACACATTTTTAAACTAAAAAGCATTTTAGATATAAAAGATATCGTTTTAGTAATTTATCTTAGTATCACTTTATCTATGCAATTTTACTTCCATTCCACTTCGTTACATCCAAAAATAACTATCTGCAATAGTTAAATATTATCATTGAAAACGTTTATCAATTATCTGCTATATTCAAAAGTCTGTCTTAGGAACTTTGCACGTAAAGACATTTAGGACACAATCCCTGTCTTTAAGGAGTTTTAAGACATTTGAAAAAGCCATACAAAATACCAGCTACATATAGATAAGTTTCTAATGGATGTTTGCAAATATAAATATTGAAAGAGTTCAGAAGAAGGAATGACTGCTTTCTCTGAAATGAGTAGCAAAGGGTTAGGTTAGTTGGAATTTAAGATGACACAGGATCTTGAAAAAGTAGAGAAACTGAGGGAAAGCTGCCCAGACTGAGAGACTGGAAAAGTGGAAACTCTGCAGGCAGGGTGTGGATATTGTAGCTCCTCTGCAGTTATATTTGCTGTTTTAATGATTCGTATAGGACCCAAAGACCTTCAGTGACCTACCAGGCATATTTGCAGATATAAGCGAGTCATTGAGGTTTGTAGAGTCCATTTATTTCTGATCACAGCTCATGTATGAAATAACTTCCTCAGCGGTCTATTTCTAATGGGAAGGTTCGTAAAGGTCTTGGGTGGTATTTTTGGCCAAAATCAAGTCTTAATTCTTTTTCTCATGGGACATTATTTAGGCCATCTGGTCTCAGGTTGAAGTGCAATATAAAGGAGGAATAAAATAAGTTCAAAAATGTTCAGGAGTAATAGAATATAGATAGCCAGAAATTTAACAGAAAGTATACATGAGCCCCTACTATCTATCAGGTATTGTGCTGGTTGCAGTGGAAAATACGAAAGCAATGAAAATTTATCTGTATCTCAAATTTACCAATTTTTAAGAAAAACGACACATGAAACAGAGAACACAAAAGTATATATGTTTGTTTCAATATTAAATTGTAAAGCACATACTTAACAATGACGAAGATCGGGACTGTGAAATAAGGCCTGCATTAGGAGCCTTAACATGGCAGAAAGTGTACAACTCTTAAAAAATGTATTTTATGCAAATCCCAAGGGCTCCTCATGTATGTTATCAGTCTTGACACACATTTCTTGCTAAGATGTGGGTCTTTTCTGTATGTAGTCAAGAACTGAAAAGTCTGTAATTATTACTAGGGTGAATACCATTAACTGGAATACAGTTTCTCTAGGGGATAGAACAAGGTTGACATTTCTAAACTCTGTGATGTTATTTTAACAAGGAGTCAGGAGACAAAAGCATTCAACTCTGCTGGGTTGTAAAGGCATAGGTTTAAAAAAAGTGTAAATAACAGCAGGCATGTTGGACATTTTTCACTTTCAGTTGAAGGAAACTGTTATCTGGAATAAGGGCCTTATAGGTATCCCCCCCATTATCTACAAGAGGGTTATTGCCTTCACTTGTGATAACCTTGAGTGCACTCTCTTACTTACGGTCAGATTCAGAGCCACCCTGGCTGTAGGCAATGGTGCTCATTCTGAGTATGAGTAAAGAAATGGGAATACATTCCACAACAAATAAATAATTGTTTGGGATCATTTCTCATTTCAAGGTTAAAAAAATTTTTCTCTTTTCTCTCAGTAGATGATTGAAAATGTACTCTGTAAGCAGTATCATCGCTCTGACCAGTAAGCCTAACTACAAAACACATAAAACCTTGTGGATTTAGACTAATTTGGGAGAAGGCCAATAGGAACATTAATACAGGTTCATTGATTTTGAATATAATATTAATTTGAGCCAGCAGCTAATTAAATACTTATAAGTTGAAACCTTGGGACTGCTTCAATAAATAGATATGGTTATTAAGGTCCATTAAAAACTGTTTTATTAAGAAAATAAAAATGTTTCCTACAATCAGGCTTACACCCTCCATATACTTGGCAGATTTTTATGCAATGTGTGTGAGAGGTGCACTTAATTCAACCTTTCCAGAGAATTGCCAGCACATTGGCTTCATTAATCTCCAAATTCCCCTAGGCGTGAAAATTAGTCATAGGCTAGTTGTGCACTCACTTGAGAATATCAAGATGTGAAAGGCTTTTGTACTCAATTACCTGTATAACTTTTTCCCTAAAAGGAAATATCATTATGCTTAAAGTAACTACTACACATAGTATGTTATGAATGTCAGTTTCCACACCTATAAATTGTGAGTAATAATATTTGCCTTACTGATTATTGTATTACATACATGTTATTTTTGTCATGTGAGGATTAAATATATGTGGAAGTTTGTTGAAACTCTAAAAAGTACTGTATGTATGTTATACATTGTTAATGTTACCTGAGTCTGGGACTTTTGTCTTTAAATTTTCAGTGTAGATTTTCAGAAAATAGTTCTCAGTTCTCTCACTCTCCCCCTCTATCTTTGGTAAAGTTTTATACAATCTAGCTGAGTTTTTCCTTTCTTTCTTTTCTATGTCCTCATCTTCATTATCTATGATGATAGATGAATGAAAGTACCAATCAGTTTGTCCACCTATAATAAGCTCAAGGAATGCTCCCTAATGTGTAGGTCAGTATAGTAAATGTTTACTGTGTCAGATTGTAAAACTGACCACAATTCTTTGTAGAATCTCCCATGAAGAGATGGAATCTCTTCACCCTTAAATTCTACGCTAGTCTTGTGGTTTGCTTTGGTCCGTAGAATATGGTGGAAGTGATGTTGAACTTGTTCTGAGCTCAGGACTCAAAAGCCTTTACATTCTTTTGTGCTCATTCCTGGAATCCTGCACCAAAATGTAAAGAAGTCCTGGCTAGCCTCCTGGATGACGAGAAACCACATGGGGCTCTCCCACCTAAGGCCATTTTAGGCCATTTCCCAGCTGACACAGCAGCTGCAGCAACAGGGGAGTAAACTCAGCCTAGATCAGAACAACAAAATTACCAATCCACAGAATTGTGAGCAAAAGAAAACGGTCATTGTTTTAAGCCACTAAGGTTTGTTGTCAATAGTTATGCAGCAAGAACTAAGTGATATGCCCACTAATGATGCACCATACAGAACTGAAACATCAAAAGCTGAACTCGTACAATCTTCTCCCTCATGTCATTCTTGATCCGGTATCTTTGTTTTAATATCTACACTATTGGTATTTCTTTTCACTTGTCTCATTATAATTACATGTTTTCATAAAAACACTTCTCTAGTCTTTGAAGACCATTTTGAAATCTCTTCATGTGCTCTAAGATATTAGGAAACTCTTCTGATCTATGATCATTTAGAATGATCATGTTCTCAATTACTGAGCAAAGTCATTGATAAAAATATTAAAAATCATTAGACTCCACAATTGTCCTCACATATTAACATTATTCAATAAGCACTAAAGATATAATAGGAAAAATAAAAATTCATCACAAGGCATTAAATTATCAATTCTAAGATCAAATGTTTCAGATGCTTTAAGACATATTCATTCACATATTTGAAAAGTATCCACATACTAAAGTGAGCAATATACATAAAAATGTTGTAATTGTTGTTTTCCATACATACTTAAAATGGTAACAATTATTTATATTTTATACTACCAAACAAAACACTCTGTAAAATATAGAGTAGCCTATAAGTATGGAATTTCAAAATGCTGAAATAGTTTATCTCAGAATAAGCAGAATGGAAGAATGTACACAAAATAATTACCTTGTACACACTAATTATGTCTTCATACATGTTTTTACTCATCTCATTAACTGATTCACAAAAAGACAATAAGCAGATCTGTAATGCTAGGGCAGATAAACTAGCAGGCATATATTAGACTGTATATCAGTTAATAATGACAGTAGAAACTGTCAGTAACATCAGGCCAAGAAGCCACCAAAAGATAATAATTTTGCATGATTAGCAGAACAAAATAAGCAAGGACTAGCTCGCTTTGTTAAATGCTCTTTCAAAACCCACCATAGTTTAGAATGAAAATATTCAGTAAAAATTACTCAGCATCAAAGAACTGTCAATCTGAATTAATGATGTCTGATTAAAAATTATTTTCAAAGAGGTTATTTTGAAGTTCATATAACAATCCAGATGGTGGCCAGATATAACTTATGGAAACTTCTTCAAAGATTGCTGTGAATGCATTATCATTTGACTTTTTTCTTGCTCATTTGACTTTTTATTTGCTCATTTATTTCTAGTGTAAAAACAAACTTTAGCTTTATGCTCAAATTATTTGTAATTCTAAATTAAGGAAAAAATTTATCAGTACAAACAACTGGGATAGTTTTGTCAATAGTTTTAAAATGAGAAAAAGATGGAATTCATTGATAAAAATAAGGTTTTGCAAACTTAGACATGTTTTTATTATATTGGTCTCTGTAATATTTCATTTATTTGTTGGTGAAATGCAAATAATTCTAACACAATTCTGTGGTTTATGGGAGGGTGAGGACAAATTTTTATCATAGTTTCTCCAGGAGAACTCAAGATATAATTTCATAAGACTATATCTCCAAGAAGAGGTATCAAGTTTATCTATTTTTTAGCACTGTGATTATAGGGCTTTGTATGCTGTCTGTCACATAATATACACTTGATAAAGATTTGCTAAAAGGACAAATAAAGTATTTCTTACTAGCTATCTTGATTCAGTCACTAATCATGTTTCTGATTAGGATTTCAAGGGAAATTAGAAGACTAATGTTTTATTGCTATTACACTATTATTATGCTGTTTGCTCATTGTAATCATTTTAGAGTCAATCATTTATAATTAGGAAAGAAAAGGGGGACCCAATAAAAACAGTTTACAACTTATTTGATGCATTCAAAAAGTTTAAAGTTTGTACTTGGGAATTCAGCATATGCTTTTCCATGGAAACCTTGGAAATAATTAGGTTGTCAGGGCAGAGCACAAATTCCTATTTGATCATTAATGTAACAAAAGTATATTACTAATGGAACAAGTCTAAATTCTTAGTTCTGGTAGTTGATGCACACACAGCACAGCAAGAAAAAGACATTTTCTCCTTTTCTTGTGCAGACTTGTCCAATGCTAATATATATGTGTATCATTATATATCATATATGTGAGATTTATATATGTATCAGCTAATGAGCTCATTTATCAGCTTTTTAGACAAACTTTCTCTTATTTTGGGGACCCAAGAAGCCTCAGGAGCCCTACCCATCAAACTGTGGCACGTAATTTACCTTTCTTTCCTCTTCCTGTTTACACAGAGACATTAGGATGGAAACATGCTAATTAAACCAATTCACACTGAGGTATAAATGACTGAAAGCCTTTTAACAAGATTCAAGAGAGATATCTGCATTTGGTTTTTTTGTTGTTTTCTTTAAAGGAGGTCATTAACCAAACCGAGCTTTAGCTAGAAGAATTTCAAGCACTATGTCAAAGTAATGTTAAAAAAAATAGATGATATGAATGAAGATGATATGTTATGAATGACATTTTTGGGGTAGTGATTTAGAACAAATAAAGGTTGATTTTGAATGATTTGCATGTGACTTTGGGGATCGTTTCCTCTCTCTTTGAATTTTACAAATTTTTTATTCCTTCACTTTTCAAGTCTGAGTTGCTTAGAGTGCCAAGATTTTAATTGTATTATTTTTGGAAAAATAATATTCATTGAAATGATATTAGTGGCTCTTGTTAGAAGGTTGGTAGAACAAAAATTGATTAACAGGAGATTGACTATAAGTTTTGAAATCAAGGAATGCTTTGATTTTTATCAAAACTCTTTTTTTCTAGCTAAAAAACCTCTGAGTTGTTATATTTTAGAATGATCATGAAAGACAATGGGTCTCTTTAAAAAGTGGGAGACTAGATTTGTAGAATATATCATTTCTTGTGACTCAGATGCTATCCCTGGAGGGGAAAGATAGATTTCTGTTCAGCAACAGGGACATCAGGCCCTGTATATAGAAAAACATTTTTTTCCCTTATTTTTAGGAAAAATTTGGTGTTATGCCAATATTTCATATAGATATCTCTCTCATGAAAAATTGGTCCAAGCACATCAGTTTTTTCTCACCAAAATGTGGAGTGAGAACTCAAAATGTGTGATCTTCAATAACCCACTGCTATTTTTACCAGGGTGGTATTAAGTTTTCTTCAGTGATGTGTCCCTGCAATGGTAACTGATGTGTAACTGTCATTTAGAACAGTAGAGTTTTAAATTTGCTGACAATATTTTTTAACTAAAGCTAAACTTTAAATTTATATATTTAGTAATACGTGGATATAGATAGCTTCTTTAGAATGATTGACAGGCAATGTGATGGTATTTGGAGATAAGAATCTTGGGGGTGAAACACAGTAATTAATGCCATGGCTCTCATGCCTTCTCCAGCCAATCACCTTTCATTCGACTTATTTTAGCAAAAAATGGATAGTTCGATGGGAGGGTGACTCTAACAGTGTGTTTTGCTTACACTATAAATGATTTTTCTTGAAACAAGAAGGTCTATGTTCTAGGCGGCATAAATTTTACACTCATAATAAAAACAAGCATCAGTATTGAAGCACTGGAAGTTCTATTTGGTTATGGAAATTTATAAGGGGCAACTCCTTTACACTGATATAGCTTTACATATGTATAACAGAGTGAATATCTGATAAAAAGCTTTTAAAATAACCCTGCATTTGAGGATATATGTCCTCCAGACTGAGGTCAATAGCCTTACTGGAATGAAAAACACGAATTCAGAGCTTTTTGAACTCTGCTATACTCTATTTTCTCTCATAGTTGAAGCCTTTCTACTCCCACTAACGATCTATTCAATTGTTTCTTATTTCAAATCAATAAATGTCAGGATATTCGTGCTGTGCACATTAAAACACTAAAAGCGTTATGTACATAATCTAATGTTAGGGCTTTATTTAGATTTTCCATGGTAAATAATTTTTTATTTTTCCTTGGATTGCCAATTTATTGTCTCTTCAAAGTTCTCAAAACTCAATGATTCCACGATAAAAAGCAGAACAAAATAAAACAACATTGTAGAACCATGATTTATACAGTTTCCTTGAACAAACACAGAGATCCTAACTCATGGTGGTTGTAAAAATATGAGCAACATTTCATTGTAATTGGTATTGATGACTTCAGACTGCACACAGAAAGTGAAAACTAGAAAACAATGTATATTGTGGGATGATATTGCATTTAGATTAATTACTTATATAAATTAGAATGCTTCAATAAAGAATATTGCACAATGGCTTGATTTAACTCTTAGCCATCATCTCCCATAGGTAAAAGTAACCATAAGTTTTAATGGCTCTTATTTGATAATGTTAATTTAAACATTGAATTATATGTTGAATAGTATGGCTTTTAAAAAATTATCAACATTAGATATAGCTAGTATCTATTAACTTTAATATGTTGATTTTCTAAATTGTTACAGTCATGAAAAAATTTAAACATTAAGTAAGTTTGTTATTTTAAAAGTTCTATATTTCTGTTATTAATGATTTTGCATATATAGTATATTCCTGTGCCCATATGCTCTAACTGGAAATAGTAGGAAGGAAATCTACCTACTTAAGTTAAAGAAAGACTAGCTAAGGCTTTTGGAACCCCATAAAGTTTGTAATAGGTACTCTAAAATTCTGTATTAAAGGTTTAGATTTTATTTTACTTTTTAAAAAAGGGGAGAGTAAGAGAAATTAAAGCAAACAATAAATTTTTAATAAGTTTCATAATGTAAGTTACTAGAGTTGAAAAGTAAAATAATAATTTTACCATTCTGAGGTCTATTAGATCTCAAAAATTAAAAAAAATACATTTAAACCATTCATTAATTTAAATCCATATGTTTAATGCTAATAATAGAATTCAGTAGGAAGGAAGGTAAACAATAAATCTTTTAGGTATAAAAGAAACACAAGCATGCCCTTGTTCATGCATACCAACATGCCCATGTAACTTTGGACACATGCATACACACACACACACACACACACATACTGTGTAAGAAAATGTTTTTCATCTATCCTTACAACTTGTTGAAATGATTTGTCCCAAATATCCTGCCAGATTTCTCTCCACAGTCATATATCAAATTTTTTGTACTAAATCCTTAGTCTTATTGAAATACTGAGATTATATCAAGCTGAAAAATCAGAACACATTGGAGAAAATGTTTTCCAAACAAAGCATAATGATTTAAATTTAAATTTTGTCTCTAAAGCATAATACTCAGTCTATTATTTTTTCAAATATTATCCTAAAAATGTGGCATGTTTATTACATACATTTCAGCTCAAATGTTTTTTAAAGGTGTCTCAAGTTTAAAAACAATCATTCTTAAACTACTTATTGAGACTATCATGGGAAATAGAAATTATATTTTCTTCTTATTGTATATTGCTTACATTCACTAAGCAATAGTAGAGCAGTTAAGAGCAGAATCAGTGTGTACTGATTCAAAATCTATTCAGCAGTTCTGTTCCATTGGCCAATTTACATAACGTTTCTGTGCTTCAGTTTCCTAATCCATAAAATGGGTAAAATAAAATGTTGTGTAAATTGCTTAAAATGTGACAAATTTATATTAAGTTCTCAATAAATATTACCTATTATTATCAATTCTATGCAATTTACCTTCCTCATCTTTCAGCAGTTTCATGTTAAATGACTTTCTTCTTCCTGTTAAACTACCAATTCTTTTGTTGGACAGTGAAAATAAGAATGCAAAAGTATTGATGTGTTAATAAGGATGTTAGGGAGATATATAAATATGAAGAAATAGAAATAACATCTCTTCTATAAGCTGTGAATTTTAACATAACATTTTATGCTGTATACATTAATTTTTCAAATACCAAACTGGAGAAATTTGAAGCTTCTCTTTGGAGGGGGTCTTTAAATGTGCAGCATCAGGCCAGGCCTGGGGTAACCACTTCTTTACTACGCTAAATCTATTGAGATGTAGTGTGAGGCTTGGTTTTTCTAATATATATCTACTTCTTGATCTTAACCTTCCCAGCACAAACTGCAATTCAGAGAGGAAGTTATTTTAGGCTTTGTTGTAAGAACAAAGAACCAGAGGGACAAATGTCTCAGTTCTACTGAAACAAAGAAAATTACTCCAATGGGAATAACAGTAGTACTGAAAGTCAGGCTTACACCAGCAGCATGAAGTGGAAAATAAAGAGACTTATCAAAATAAAGGAAGGAAAAAAGGTGAAGAATGGAAAGGAGAGAAGGCGGAAAGAGGGAAAAGGAGAAGGAAGGAATGAAGGAAAGAAAGAAAAAAGAAAGGAAGGAAGGATAAAATAAGAATACTCTCTTCTGTGTCTCTGACATTCATTATAGCCCAAACGCCCACAACACAACTTAGGTACATTATTGATAGAGCTCCATGGAAAGTGCTTTTCTGCCAGGCTTCTTCACATAATTGGCTGAATTCTCAATTTGCTATTTCACTTTGGTGGTGGGGACCTGGCCAAAGAGGATTTTTGGCAACCATCCATCCCCCTACTGACCTCTTCCTAATCAGGTTAACCATAGCTGGAAAGACATGACTTAAAGTGTATTTTTATTTGGTCCTTGCTGAAACTGAAAAAAATAAAAAAGATGAGGCTTATGGCCCTACCTTTAAAGTTGATTCAAATGACTATATTATTTTTTTAAAAATCTACTTTTCCAACAGGAAATAAGATGAACAATGCTGTAATGATCATATCAGTAAATAGTTTGCATAACATTATAATTTGCCTTGTAATTACTTTTCAGCCAAATAAAGTATAGCTTATATACATGCATTTCAAAATTCAGTTGTATAATTCTCAAAAATAAAAGCATACATAGTGACTAATGATCTTTATATATTATTTTAATATTGCTTTGTTTTTAATTCTGCATTTTCTCTATTTGACAGAGTTAAACTTTTAAGTATTAATAAATACACTTTTAGTTCATTAGGTGTTTGCCATGCAAAAAAATTCCTGTAAATGAAATGAAATGTGTTATTTGGGGAATTTTAATTTAAACTATTCCCACAGGAATACCTATTTATGCACAAATTAACTCAGTAATCAGCAGTGGTACAAAGAATCTATTAGAACTGGTGTATCATCATTTTGGGAGGGGGCGTGGAAGAGAGAAATTTAGAATTACTGATTTGAACATACAATATAACTGGTTTTTTAAGAACGTGAAAGATCAGGTTAACTTTTTAACACTGCATGAAATCCTGATGGCATAAAACCCCTTTGCAGCATCCCAGTAAAATATATTAGCACATAGGTTTTGCCTTATCTTTTGTGACTACTGTTCCCCAAAGAGAAATAGGGCCAAGTAAATAGAGCTAGAAGGCAAGGAATTCAGCTATAAACCCTGATGAAGATTTCAATCAAAGGGAAGTCACACATGGAGCATTGAGAAAGAAAATAACATTGTAGCCAGGCTTTCCCTTCCCCCACCACATGGCAGGGTGGAACTTAAACAAAATGAATAGTGCATATAGATCTGTGAAAGCATGTTCTCTGTAAACGGTCAAGATCTCTAGAGGGCAGTGTATTAAATTGCAGATATTATCTAGCTAAACTCCAAATCATAAAAGCATGAAATTAGTAATTGAGTCAATTTGCCTCATTTATTAGTAACTCAGACCTCTGCTTGAATTAATATTGCCCAGCAGAATTTTAAGTAGTGGTGACATGGAGTATCATGGCAGAGATTAGCGCCTGCTTCTATTACTGTACTTCAAACATCCCACATCCTCCAATTAGTTTAGCTCTAATCTAATATGCATGCTTTTGGCACTTTTATTGTCAATAAGATGTGACATCCGTTTTTTATAGTGCCGTGTTCATTTTAGGTAGTGTGGGATTCATTCTGCCTTAATTTGGCATGGTCTTTGCAGTTGCTTGTTGCATCTTGTCTCAGCTAAGGGTTTACTTATTATATTCCCTATTGGTTTTAATAATATATATCAATTAATGATGAACGTTAATTATCTATACATGCATAATATAAAATCTGCTAATAACATACTGAGTTCCATATTATAATGCAAATACCATAACCAAGGGTAATTATGTACTTTTCAATATTCATATTTTTCTAGTGGTGATAATTAATATTTTCATGCACATCCACATTAATTTTATAGTATCTTAAAAATAAGATCTCTTAGTGCTTTTTAGTGATAACTAAAAAGTAACAGAATTTTCCCCCTGAAAATTGAGAAATTTAATTTATAGTAGAACATTAATAATTTCATGGGCATTATGGCATTATGACAATTAGTAACAGAAAATCAAGACAATTTTTCTGTTATTAAATAACTAAAATATTATTTTCTGGTATAAATTATGCTTTATAGAATCCAAATAAAGCTAGGTTCCAGAACTTCACTAAATATTTGACCTGCATCCTGAAAGCAGTAACATAAATCTTTAAAGCAGTGGCAACTCCTCAGAAGTTGAATCTATAGTAAACAGTCCTAGAAGATAAATACATTCTGTAACTTGGATTTTTATAAATTTCATCATTGACCAACACATACTATACAGCAAGCCATTTAAATAGGTGCTTTGGCTTCATATTACTTGGAACCATTTGATTAATTCAGATACAATGCATTTTTCCATTGTGATAAGAAAGAAGGCAATGCCAATATACACATAACACACGAAATATTATAACCTGAATCTACTTCAAATGCTTGTCATAAAGTCATTGATATTTTTTCATAATCAGTAAGAAAAGAGCATCCTCAAAAATGAAAAGATCTTTTTTTAAATCCTGCCCAAAATTGTATTAAGAGACAGGAAGTAATGGTTACAGATGTCCTTGTAGGATATTTCCAACAGAATTAATGACTGCATGGAGTTAATGGCCCTAGGACCACAGGCTCTTCCAGTTGATCATTAATCCTCAGGAAATACTGCCATCTTATATGTTATTGTTGAAACTATATCATCCAAGAGTTCCACTCTGTTCTATAACAGTCACTTGAGTTATGTCCCACCTGTTGAGTTAAAGTTGAATATGCAATGGAATAATTTCTAAAGAACATTAGCTATTATTAGCAATAATTATCAAATTGATTATATCTCCCTAGAAAGAGATAAACTGCTCAATTTATATGCAACAATAGATTCTCTTCATGTTACAATTTTCATAGCCAATATTTTCCTAAAATATATATTTTAAAGTCATTCAGTATAACACATATATTGTAGCTGACTTCCAATGTTTAATAAAATTCAGATTAATTATGAATATTAATCATAAGTCTAAAATTGTTGAGCCCAATACATTCAGTGTACTGGAACATGCAAAAGGCATATTTAATTCCATTTCTCTTTTGTTCAAGACAAAAGAGAAAAGAAATCAGTTTTAGAAAGGGTATATTTCTATCTATATAAACTAAGATTCACCTCATTCTGTATTGATTAATAATTGCGTTACCACTGTATTACATCAATTCTATATTACTTAATAATTCTGAATCCATTATTTTAGTTTAGGCTAAATTACATTAAAGATATTTAGATCTTATTATAGTAAACAATTTTCAACATACACATGCTATACATTTTTGTGTACAATTTAAAAATTAGAAATAAAATAATAGATACAATTATATCAAATATACTTTGTATTAGATTATAGTGGCATAAAGTATTTGCCCTAATTATTACTCTTTTTGTCCCTTCCTTTCACTATTCCATTATTCCATTCCCTCAATTTTCTTTCTTTTTTTTTGAGACAGAGTCTTGCTCTGTTGCCCGGGCTAGCGTGAGTGCCCTGGCATCAGCCTAGCTCACAGCAACCTCAAGCTCCTGGGCTTGAGTGATCCTACTGCCTCAGCCTCCCGAGTAGCTGGGACTACAGGCATGTGCCACCGTGCCCGGCTAATTTTTTCTATATATATTTTTAGTTGGCCAGATAATTTCTTTCTATTTTTTAGTAGAGACGGGGTCTTACTGTTGCTCCGGCTGGTCTCGAACTCCTGACCTTGAGCGATCCACCCGCCTCAGCCTCCCAGAGTGCTAGGATTACAGGCGTGAGCCACCACACCTGGCCTCAATTTTCCTTTTTAATTTTTCTAATACTATTTGATCCCAGTATAATCCATTCTATGTAAGTTATAATGTTATCTGTCTTTTTATATTTTATGAATATCATTGTTACTATCAGATCCAGACCTTCCCACAACTTTTCCATACATTTTCCAAACTTTTTCTAGGAGAATAGCAAACTGAAAATAAAAGGGCTCAAGCCCCCTTTTTTATGTTATCAATTTTATTTTATTTTTTTATTTCAGCTTATTATGGGGGTACAAATGTTTAGGTTACACATATTTCCCCTGCCCCCCACCCCGGGTCAGAGCTTCAAGCGTGTGTATCACTCAGACAGTGCTCATTGCACTCATTATGTATGTGTATACCTTTCCCCTCCTTCCCCCTCCCATCTGCCAGAGGCCCGATATATGTTATTCCTATATGTGTGCTTAGGTGTTGATCAGTGAAACCAACTTGATGGTGAGTACATGTGGTGCTTAGTTTTCCATTGTTGGGATACTTCACTTAGAAGAATGGGTTCCAGCTCTATGCAGGAAAATACAAGAGGTGCTATATCACCATTGTTTCTTATAGCTGAATTATACTCCATGGTATACATCTACCACATTTTATTAATCCACTCATGTATTGATGGGCACTTGGGGTGTTTCCACATCTTTGCAATTGTGAATTGTGCTGCTATAAACATTCAAGTGCAGATGTCTTTTTCATAGAATGTCTTTTGTTCTTTTGGGTAGATACCCAGTAATGGGATTGATGGATCAAATGTTAGATCTACTTGTATCTCTCTAGGGTATCTCCATATTGCTTTCCACAGAGGTTGCACTAGTCTGCAGTCCCACCAGCAGTGTATGAGTGTTCCTATCTCTCTGCATCCACACCAACATTTACTGTTTTGGGACATTTTGATAAAGGCCATTCTCACTGGAGATAAGTGATATCTCATTGCGGTTTTAATTTGCATTTCCCTGATGATTAGAGATATTGAGCATTTTTTCATAGGTTTGTTGGCCATTCTTCTGTCTTCTTTTGAAAAGTTTCTGTTCATGTCCTTTGTCCACTTTTTTTTTAATAAATCATGTTTTATTAGAAATAAGTCTAAAGAACAACAATAATAGCTTATACTTATAAACACAGAAGAAGATTTTTATGTATAAGTAATCAGACAGTAATTTCTGTAGAAATAAATTTTAAATAAGTAATTCCTAGGGAATAAATAAGCTAGTTTAATAATAAAAGAACAACAACATTTCTCTTTAGAAATCATGGTATGTGTTAATAATTTATGCTGCATCCAATCGTTTTAATTACCTTTGTCCACGTTTTGATAGGGTTGTTTGATTTTTTCTTGCTGATTTTCCTGAGTTCTAAATAGATTCTGGTTATCAGCCCTTTATCGCATGTGTAGCATACGAATATATTTCTCCCATTCTGTGTGTTATCTGTTTGCTCTTGTGATAGTTTCTTTGGCTGTGCAGAAGCTTTTTAATTTGATCAGGTCCTATTTATTTACTTTTGTTGTTGCTGTGATTGCCTTTGAGGTCTTCTTCATAAATTCTTTGCCTAGACCAATGTCTAGAAGAGTGTTTTCAATGTTTTCCTCTAGAATTCTTATGGTTTCACACCTTAGGTTTAAGTCTGTTATCCACCATGAGTTGATTTTTGTGAGAGGTGAAAGGTGTGGATCCTGTTTCAGTCTTCTACATGTGCTATCCAGTTCTCCCAGCACCATTTATTGAATAAGGATTCTTTTCCCCAGGGTATGTTTTTGTCTGCTTTGTGAAAGATTAGATGGCTATATGAAGTTGGTTTTATATCTGGGTTCTCAGTTCTGTTCCATAAGTCTATGTGCTTGTCCTTGTACCAGTAACATACTGTTTTAAATACTATAGCCTTGTAGTATAGTTTGAAGTCTGGTAAACTGATGCCTCCCATTTTATTCTTTTTGCCTAGGATTGCTTTTGCTATATGGGGTCTTCTCTGGTCCCATATGAAGTATAAAATTATTTTTTCTATATCTGTGGAAAATGATGTTGGTATTTTAATAGGGATTGCATTGACTCTGTAGATCACTTTGAGTAGTATAGATATTTTAACAATGTTGATTCTGCCGACCCATAAGCTTGGTATTGTTTTCCACCTGTTTACGTCCTCTGCTATTTCCTTCCTCAGTGTTTCATAGTTCTCCCTGTAGAGGTCTTTTACCTCCTTAGTTAAATATATTCCGAAGTATTTTATTTTCTTTGTTGCTATTGTGAAGGGTATCGAGTCTTTGATTTGGTTCTCAGTTTGACTGTTATTGGCATATATGAATGCCTCTGATTTGTGTGTATTGATTTTGTATCCTGAGACTTTACTGAATTCATTTATCAATTCCAGGAATCTCTTGGTTGAATCCTTAGGGTTTTCTAGATATAATATCATATCATCAGCAAAGAGTGAGGATTTGATCTCTTCTGCCCCCATTTGGATGCCCTTAATTCCCCTCTCTTGTCTAATTGCTCTAGTAAGGACTTCTAGCACTATGTTGAACAGAAGTGGAGATAGTGGGCAAACTTGCCTGGTTCCAGTTCTAAGTGGAAATGCTTTCAATTTTTCCCCATTCAGTATGATGTTGGCTGTGGGTTTGTCATATATGGCTTGTACTATTTTTAGGTAAGCCCCTATTTTGTTAAGTGTTCTTATCATAAAAGGGTGCTGAATTTTGTTGAATGCTTTTTCTCCATCTATTGAGAGGATCATATGGTCTTTGTTTTTGCTTCTATTTATGTGATGAATTACATTTATAGATTTACGTATGTTGACCATCCCTGCATCTCTGGGATGAAGCCCACTTGGTCATGATGGATTATTTTTTTGATAAGCACCTGAATTTGGTTTGCTAGGATTTTGTTGAGAATTTTTGCATCTATACTCATAAGGGATATTGGTCTGTAGTTTTTTTTGTTGTGTCCTTTCCTAGTTTTGGTATCAGGGTTACGTTGCCTCATAAAATGTGTTGGGGAGGATTTCATCCTTCTTGATGTTGTGGAATAATTTCTGCAGGATAGGCACCAGTTCTTTGTAGGTGTGGTAAAATTCAAGTATGAAACCATCTGGTCCAGGACTTTTCTTTTTAGGAAGGTTTTTTATTGCTGTTTCAATTTCAGTACTTGATATTGGTCTGTTCAGGAATTCTATTTCTTCCTTGTTGAGCCTAGGGAAGCTGTGTATTTCTAAAAATTTGTCCATTTCCTCCACATTTTCCAGTTTAAATGTATAAAGGTTTTTGTAGAATTCATAGATGATATCTTGTATCTCTGTGGCATCAGTTGTAATTTCTCCTTTTTCATTCCTGATGGAGCTTATTAGAGTTCTATCCTTTCTGCTTTTCATTAGTCTAGCCAAAGGCATGTTATTTTGGTTAGTTTTTCAAAGAACAAACTTTTTGTTTTATTAATCTTCCATATAGTTTTCCTGTTGTCAATTTCATTAAGTTCTGATTTGATCTTATTAATTTTACTTCTTCTGCTGGGTTTGGGGTCAGTCTGTTCATCTTTTTCCAGCTCTTTGAGACGATTCATTAGGTTGTCTATTTGTGATCTTTCTGTCTTTTGGATAGATGCACATATGTAAATAAACTTTCCTCTCAGGACTGCTTCAACTGTGTCCCACGGATTTTGATAACTAATTTTTCCTTTGTTATTTAGTTCAAAGAATCTTTTGATTTCCCTTTTGATTTCCTCATTTATGCAATAATCATTCAGCAGAAGGTTATTTAGTTTCTATGACTTTGTGTAGAGATGAGAGTTTCTTTTGGGGTTGATTTCTAATTTTATTCCACTGTGATCTGAGAAGATGCATAGTATAATTTCTATTTCTTAAAATTTTTTGAGACATGCTTTGTGACCTAGGATATGGTCAATCTTAGAGAATGTCCCATGAGCTGATGAGAAGAATGTATATTCAGTGGTTTTTGGGTAAAATGTTCTGTAAATGTCAATAAGGCTCATTTGTTCTAGACTTCTGTTTAAGTCCATTATTTCTTTATAAATTTTCTGTTTGGAGGATCTGTCCTCTGCTGTCAGAGGGGTGTTGAAGTCCTTGGCTATTACGCTGTTGCTGTTTATCATTTTGTTTAGATCAAGTAGAGTTTTTCCAAGCTCTTTTTGGATTATGGGAAAAGCTTATGTCTCCCCTGGACCCAAACCATACTCATGAATCTGAAAGAAGATGGATATTTCTGTAGATGTGCCCTTGGAGAATAGCAGGCATGGTGCAGGCTAGGGGTCTAATACTGTTTCTTTTGTATTTTTTCTAACCTTTCTTAAACACTCTGTTTTTAAATGATTTGCTTTCCTATTTATTGGGTCTTTAAAGGCTGACCTATAATAAGTGAAGAGCCTAAATACCTGGTAAGTTTCAGTTTTATAGTTCAAGTTTAGAGAAAGGAATTTAGTGAATAGAGAGACCAGATGGTTTAGGTACCAATGGCCAAGGAAAGCCATTGAGATTAACTTCAGTCCATGTCACATATAGCAATAATGAAAACCAAAAAGCAGCCAGGAGTCACCAATGGAATAAGACAGCTCTCCACTTGTAAAGTCTCAGGTGTCATTTTTTTTTCAGAGAAGATATCATTTTTTTTTATTTCAGCATATTACATGGGTACAAATATTTACGTTACATATTGCCTTTGTCCTGCCTAAGTCAGAGCTGCAACTGTGTCCATCCCTGATAGTGTGTACCGCACACATTTTGTGTCATTTTTACTGAACTTCACCACTTCTCATGAAACAAAGTAAGTTATTTCTTGGAGAATGGAACCAGATGCACATCCTTTTAGTATCATCTCCAAATACTGCAAAGTTTTACTTCCATTAAAAGGTCAGCAGACAATTCAGGAACAACAAATTTTCCACTGGGAGTCTGCATCATGTTTGGGAGCAGGAAGTCTTTTATTTTTCCATACCCCTAATTGAGTACTCTTTCATCCTCAATCTTATGAAAGTTTCCAGGCCTTGTTTTCGGGAATCTCCTCACCTTGTTACACAGTGAGTGTTCAGTGAAAAAAGAGAGAACATTGGGGAGAGAATACAAAATGCATAGAGAGGTGAAGATCTTAAAGTAAGTGTGTGTATGTGAGAAAAGAAATTGGAAGAAGGTACTCACACTCCCAGCACAATAATCAAAAACAAAAATAAAACAATAGCTGAATAGAGCCCTCATAATTTTGAAATATCCTTCTAAGCTTTTGTGTGGGCAATTTTACTTATAAACCACATGTGTTCATTTGCTGTATTTGTGTGTGGATCTGCAGCGGGATGACAACATACTTTATTTTCACTATTGAGGATAGGGCAGCAGTTTCTCTTCTCAAAACTGATTTGAGGATCTTTTACCTACTTTATTTTTCTAAGGTATACACAACTTAATTTTTCAGAACCTAAAAAATATCCTCTATAATATTACTTTTGTTTTTCAAGTCCAAGAACTATTGATTTCTCTGGGTATTCATTTTGATTCCGTGAGCAATATAGTTCTCGTTTGGCAAACAGAGAGCTACACTGGGCTATTTAGAAGAATCCATAGCATTTATTCATTGTTAAAAGACACACAAATACATTCCTATAGATCTCAGGTCATTGAGAGCACTCTTGATATTCTTTCTTCCATATGAAAAAGACGACAATATATATTTTGACAGGAAAATACAGAGAAGAGTGCTTTATTTAAAGCAAGAAGTATTTTCATTCTGAAACTAACAGTAAGACTGACACATAAAGTAATTTTAATATATTGCAATTAGTTGTTAGTCAACACAAATAGGGTTATAATATGAAATGTAAATATGCATCAGAACCTCGAATAGCCGGTACTCTTGCCACCTTGAGTGAGACTGTCTGCCATATTTAGGTTTGGATTTTCAGTCACTTTACTACTGTCTTTGATTTTTAACATAGTTCAAAAAAATAACTATAGGGATTACCAAGAATATTGTCAGAGACATTTATAATTTAAACTTGCAAGTTCATACTCAAAAGGAAGAATGTTCAAGCTTGGAATCTTGGGCTTTTCCAGGATGCACAGAATTTTATACATTTTAGAATATCAGCAAAGAATCTGTTTGAAGAACTACAAGATATACAGGTCTGAGTTAAACTTATGCATTATTTTACATATACTCATTCTCTCATGAGGAGATGTTATTATCTTCAATTCACAGATTATTTTCCAATTTTTACAAAGATACTATCTTTATAAATATACCAAATTTGATCCTAGTTCTGTGTCACTGTCAAATGCTGTGCATCAAAATGAGGCATGGCAGATATGACTCAATTTAACTGCAGTGCTCAGCAATGCAGGAAATATTGTCAAATGTTTGGCTGAAATATAGTCACAGAATACCTTTCTACTTCTTAGAAGTTTAATCATGAATTTGAAAAAAAATTAATGAGATTAGTTGCTTGACTTTTTAAGTGAACCAAAGCTTGCTCTTGGTGAGCACCCTTTCCATTTTCTAAGCACTCATAGAGAATACCTTATAATCCACTGCAAAACTTTTCTTTGCACCAGCATCAAGTTTAATATAGCTTTCCAGAAACAAAATCATTTCCCAATTTCCATCTACTTGTAGTAAAAAAAAACCCTTAATTGCCCTAAATTTATTGATAACCTTTTAAAGACAATTTTGGAAACATTGACCATCCACCGTCTCATAAGATCAATTAGGATTTTCAGAAGTCATAGTAAGTGCTCACCATTACTCTTTATTGAAGCACTTTCCTACCTGTAAAGTTTTCATTTAAAATGTTTGTTATAATGCAATCCATAATGGGCAGAGAATGTGAAACTGGTGGGGAAATATAACGTTTATATTATGAACTGCCAAAATTATTGAGGCACATCGAGTTTCTTTGTATAAGATTAACGGGGAGAGTTAACTTTTGTTAATTTATGCACTACTTACTCCTCCTTCTGATATTTGGCCTCACTTTTAAATCTGGATGAAAACATTTATGTAGGATGTCATTTCCAATAGGTATAGCAAGTGAAGGCATCAAAATATAAAGCAAAGTCTGGAAAAGACATTGTATTGTCCAATAGCAAATGTTGAATTAAGTGTGAACCATATGTTATTAAAGCAAACACTGAATTCATATTCTGATTTAATCATTTGTTATATTTTCGTTTTCAGCAATACCATAAGATGAAGCACTAATCACTTTTTGCCTAGTTTGAACATGATGTTCACGCATTTTGTATAATGTTATTTGAAATTCCTGTCAGAAATGGAATTTATAAAGCAAAATAAAGATGGTTTTGGTTTGCTTTCATGTATTAACTTTTATAAAACATCTCCCATGTTTTCAGAAGAATCATCATTTAAACAACTTGCAAGGTGGTAAAGCATAATGTAACTCAATGGAAATCAGTATAAAGAAAACCATTATTTGCCCTGCTTGGGGCTGGAAGGTTTTCCATGTATAGACAAGGTTACTAATTGTTATAAAATGTCACCATTCAAGTCACACATGAACCTCCTTATCTGCCATTCTTTGCAATGTTTTCAGTGGATGTACTAAAACCACAACCATTCCTTGTAATGTTTTCAGTGAACATACTAAAAATGTAACCTAAAAATTAAATAGAAAATGCCAGTCATTGCAGTGCCATTCTAACATAGTTTGAGAAAATTATACACTTCCCATTACATGATTAAAACAAACAAAAATTATGTTGATGGCAATGAACATCTGTGTGCTTCTGTGAAAATGTTATTCAGTCTGAAAAGGTTATTGGAAAGTATCTTAAAATAACGATGACCTACCATTATGGGGTATTGGGATATAATCTCCAAAATAACTTAGATAATCCACTAGTTCAATATAATTTCGAGTTTCATCTACCTGGAAAACAACATCTGTTCTGAATGTTATCTGTCAAACTGTCTAATTACATTTTTAAAGTTTCTACTTCTTTCTTTCAGATTCTGAGTCTTTAGTTTAGACCTTTAAGACATATTATTGCCAATTAATACCCTCTATGAACTTCTAACCAAAACAACAAGAAAAAAGTAGCATATCTGACCAAGTTGAGTTTCTTTTTAAAGAGTATAAATTCAGTGGCAGACAAGAGTTTAATTATCCATTTATTGTATGCCTGTTTTAGGAATGTCTATTCCATAGTAATTAATCTTGCACATTTGAGATCCAGTTATATCTGTATCACAGTTAAATCATACCTTAATCTGCACAATCAATATAAGTATATAATTTACAGTATGTAAAAAGAGTTTTAAGGGAACAAAGTTTGTAAACATTAATTTTCTTTCTTAAATATTATTAGAAAACTGATAATTAAAATCTATGCTTGGATTTAAAAAAAAAATTGTGTTTTGACAAATACAGTTAGAAAATGACTGTGGTTAAAGTTACATGGCAGAATTTAAAACTAATATAAATCAGAAGACACTTTTTTCAGGCAAAGAGTTATAATTTCCTCCAAAAGTAAATTTGGAAAAGAAAGCTTGGGGAAAGTAGCAAAAGCAAACCTAACATCACTGTCACTGTTGTAGGGAATGTCAAATGCACACAAGATGCTGAGAAGGGATTAAACAACAAGGGTCTTAATCAATCATTCCTAACATGTGGTCTGAAGCCCTCTATAAGAAGATCACTGAGAATTGTTGCAAAGATCCCAAAACACAAACGCACAATAAAGATTGACTGTCCACTAAAAAACAATGTATTTTACACGTATATGCATATCACTGTTTTTCAAATGTGTCTGGACACACCTAAAATACAAATTCATATTAAAGCATGTTTGCATTCCTAGTATGTTCTTGTAATTTCATATAAAGTATTAACATTTATAATATGGAAGTTTAATTTAATTTTTTTAAAATTAAAAGCAAATCCTCATACAGAGTGAGAACGGGCTATTGTGAAAGATGGGGATCTGAGGCCATGTCTTGCTGCCTTTAAGCTGTGTACTACTTTTGCTTTTTTGAATACTATTATTTAGCCAACAGAAATAAACCATTACCATCCCACAAGGCCCTCAAAGGGCTACCAATAGCTGGAGAAGACAGGCCAAAAACATTTCTAAGAATAGATGGTTCCAAAGAAAAAGTAAAAAGGCACATTTCAAGCAATAAATTTTTGAGGATTTAGACACTGAAGTCTACAATTAAGGTCAGAAAAGGCAAACACAGTAACAGGGAGGTTCTTGACACACTGCAAGAGGCTGTGTCCAAGAAGAATAAATAAGTATATAAATTACAAAGTCTTTGAAAAACATAAGCATAGTAACCAGACCACCTGGATTACAATCCTTCAGGCCTCTCTACTTGCCAGGTAATTGACCTTTGGCAAGTTACTTTCCTCATCAGTAAACTCAGGTTAAAAACAATATCTGTTTTGTGAAGATCAAATTACTTCATTTATGGGACTTTATGAGATTACAACAGTTTCTGGCCAGCTATTCACCAAACATTTTTCCTTTGTCCAAATAATAGAATAATAGGATTTTTCCTTTGTTCAAATTTACAAAAAAAGGAAAAGAAAAATTTAAACAGAGGAGAGGGGATTAAAGGCTAATAAAATGGTTACAAAATCTTTGCCTTCTAATTTAATGTGTATCAAAAGAAGCTGTTTCTTAGAATTTGCATGTTTTCAAGACTGTTGTGGATTTTTCTTTCAAATAAAAGATTATATTTTTTTGCTATATGAATGTGAAAAGTCTAACCTGTTTGTAAGAAACACTCTTTTAAAAATGTTAATCTTGTGATTTGTTCATAAAAACATCAAAATTAAAAAGGGGAAAATGTTATTGGACCAAGAGAGACTCAAAACCTCCTGTACCGCCATAACTCATTGTAAGTTCACCATGTTGGCCTGCTCTTTTTCCTTGTGTTTATCACCCACCCCCACCCGCCCTCCCATCTACTCAGAGACGCAGCTTATCAAATGCAGTCAAAGCCCCATTACAAGATGATATTGTCTATTGTGTTTTGAACTAGACTGTGAGAGCCCTTTGGGATGGGGTTGAGTTGACAACAATGTCTAATTCATCTTTTATTATCTTTTTCTTTCCTAGCACAAAATCTCATACATAGAGCTTAGTAATGTTCATTATTACACTGAAATTAGAAATCCAATGTTCAGAAAAAGTCATGCCTTGTTTCTTGTGTATGTAGTTAATAGATAAGGTGTTAATTATCTGTGACATGCTGAAATATGGTGTCCATCATACGTGAAGACAATGCTATTGATAATAAGGTATGAGACTTTGGATTTTTTTCCTTTTTAGTAGTAGTTGATTATATTAATCATTATATTTAAACTGTATACGAATATTATAATTATTTGTGTAGTATTCTTATTAATGTAATGTTACATACACTGACTTGAATTCTATAATGATTTTCTTTGTCAAATCATTTTTAATACTCTTTTCATCTCTCAGGGTATGCTCTAAGGCCAAAATTTCATATATAATAATCTGAAACAGGCAATATGTAAAGTGATAATTTTCAGTGGACTATTGAAGCATCTTGCCCATTGAGTTGCCTGGACTTGGCCTAAGGGTTTGCCACTAGTACTGGTATAAATGGAAAAATAAACAAAGCAGGAAAGGAAGCCAAAACTTTGAGAAGTTGCAAATGTCAATCTTTGACACAGCTGAATTTGGGTCTCAGCATATTTTCCTGTATGAGGAGGCAAATGAACTCTGTTTACAGAGGCCTTGCAGGACCACAGGCCAAGGTCACTTTATCTGGATATTTGTGCTGTAACTTGTGAAATAAACAAAGCTTCTATATTTAGCAGGATCAAATAGATCTTCAAAAACTTTAAAAATAAGAAAAAGTAAAAAAAAAAACTGTAGATTTGTCAGCTGTTTGATGATGCTATTTTTCTAGGTGATTGATCCTTAATGTGAGAATATATCACATATTTACGTATTATAATACATAATATACATACATAAACACACATGTTCATGAATGTGTACAAAAAGCCCCAGCCATGCTTCTTATGAACAATAAAATGTAATCAACACCTTTCTATGCGTTCAAAAAAATCTTAGAAAGAAGTCAGCAAAAACTAATAAATAATTTTACTCTCCTCAGTAATTTCCAGGTTACTGAGGAGAGTTTTTTAAGTGTTTTTAATTACAAATAAATTCCTACAAGGAAAATCAATCCAAATAAAGATACTTCTTGAATAGCAGGTAGGAAAATGTGGCTCATTCCCAAATACAAAATGCCTTGCAGAAGTAGGGCCAACCAAACAGGGAAGATTTCTGTGGAGACTGTGGAAACTTATCAAATTTTTGTTTTACAGTTCATGGGTAAGAAAGAGAGTACTTACAATTTCCTTTAAAGAATTTGTTAAGCTATAAGATGTGATTCTCATGGTACTCTTGAACTAAGATCTAAAGAAGAAAAATGTAATTTCTTATAAGACAGTTTGGGAAACTTAAGCATCTGATGCTCAACAGTGAATTTGTTAGAGCTTACATTTAGATAGGATCAAAATAAAGTTCAATAAGGATATGATTTGAACAGATTAATCATCCTTGTGATTTAATTGCCAGGTTAGGTTCCACTCACCTCTGCACCATCTGCCACAGGGGCTCCCTTTGGTGCACACTTCCTGGCTTGGCCAAGGGTCTAGTACATAACCATTTGTTGAGCTGAGTCAAGTTATTAGGTTCTTCACTGAATCCAGCACCTCTTGGTTTTGCTCATTAGTTTGCCTTTAAGATAGCATTTTTTAAAATGCTAAACCACATGGTAAAATGTAAATGCCATAATTTTCATTTGAGCTTTCTGAACTTCTATGTGTCTATCAATGTGAAGCAAACAACGCCCACTTTATGAAACACTCTTTTTATAACTAAAGATAAATTGGTACATTCACAGTGTGTGGCCTTTTAATTTTGCTTACTTTTGTAGAAAAATTGAGATATTTATTCCTGTCAAAAATACATATTTATCCTTCATGTTTAATGCACCATCCCATATATAAACTCTAACCTATTATACATTAATCTAATTATACCCAATTTTATAGTAAAGCTAGGTATTTAAGTTCAGTTTATACAGGTATTAGCCAGTTGATACCTTTAAAAGTGCTGTATGTTTAGATAAAACAATCTGAAATATTTGGTATAATTTTCTTCTATAGAAGGATTCTTAAACCTATTGTAATTATCGCTGTACTAATGGAAGTGACACATTATCAGTTATGGTTTGAGAGGTAGGGATATCCAAGAGAAAATGGTGGGTAATTAATTATAGAGAATTAAGGGTTTTTTTTGTTTTTGTTTTTGTTTTTTTTCAGATAGAGTCTCGCTCTGTCACCCTGGCTAGAGTGCAGTGGCATCATCATAACGCATTGCAACCTCAAACTCCTGGGCTCAAGGGATCCTCCTGCTTCAGCCTCCCAGAGTGCTAGGATTACAGGTGTGAGCCACAGCACCTGGCATGTAATTATTTTAAAGGCATAGGAAATACATTCCTCAAATACAATTTTTCTTGAGTAGTTTATTGCTATAAGCAACTGTATACAAATGAGTGCATATACATTAGTTTATTATGGATATCAAAAGCAGAACCTCCTAGTGTGATGGGAAAAAATGTGGATGAAGAATAAGATTGATATGAACTTGAATATTTTGGGTCATAAACTTAATAAATATGTAATATCAATCAAAGTTTCTTAATTCATTTCCAACTCATTTTTTATCTTGTCCATAAAAGGAAAATAATAACATATTTTTCAAAAATTTCCTATGAATAGTAACAAGATGATATATGTGACATTATATAGTTAATGGAAGGAACTCAACAAAACATTTAAATCAATATAAAGAAATTAGCACATAGGTGTTAATATGTGATGCATTTCTTCTTTAGAAACGATCTGGTCCTAAATACTCATTTTACATTTGTATATTTTAGTGAAAAGCCATTGGTTTATTAAACATTCTAACTGAGCCATTTAAAATGCTAATACTGAATTCACTCCATTGATTCCTTGCCTGAGCCAGGCATCACTCCTCATGTATCCTAACCGGTTTTCTTTCTTGGAAAGACTCTCTGTCACTTTCCATTTAGTTCTTTTCCAGCTTGTAGATTTAAGCTGGTGAAAATGGAAGCCAACAAATGCTTGTCACCTAGCCAGCCCACAAGGCTCACTTGTATGAAGACATTAGTTTTTCATCATGTTTGGAATGGTACTTCTAGACCTGATTTGGCCATGAAGTGAGGTCACCTCTCAAATATGCATTAAATGACCGAATTCTGGCTAAAATTATCTCCTGGTAATTTTCTTTCTTTAAATGATATATTACATTTCTTTTTAAAGAATAAGCTGTGGTCCTACAGTGGCATTTACTTAAAATCTCCTTTCCCGAAAATAAAGGACATGGTAGAGGTAGGCCCTTGAGAAAGTGAATAATCCCCTGGCCACAGAGAAGCGAAATGACAATGTGGATAAATAGCTTGTCTTTTAACACAAGTTTCAAGTGACTGTGGCCAGTCACAGCAGAAATTGTAATGAGGGGTCTGTGGAGAATGGTTCTTCAGAACAAACCAGTAAAGCATTGGTGGGAATGTAAGAAAATGATAGTGATCCCAGAGGAATTTCCTTTCTTCCAGGCTCACACTTTGAAGCTTTGCATTCTGAACTTTTGAACCATGTTGGCTTTATCTTGTTCCTTTGGAGAGATTTGCAAGGTACTCTTATACCACTTGCTACAATTATATTCTTTAAAATTAATGATATAATGATTTTCAAAGAAAAATTGTCTGCTTCAAAAAAATTCTAGAGCTAGCAAACGCACACACACATACACTCTCATACAGCTCATCTGGTATGGTTGGTTTTTATCACAGCTTAAGAAAAAAACTCCTCTTTGTTATACCTCTAAAGCACCAATAATTTATAATAAAGCTTGTAAGTCATTATCAGAGGCTGGAATGCTCTTTTTATAACTGGGAAGAAGACATAAAGGGAAAGCTAAAAGGGTAGAAATCAAGAGAGAAAACCAGCATGTGGCCAGCTGAGGATATACAATTGAGGCTGAATATATTCTTCAAAAGAATTATTTTTAACAAATCTCTTCCCAGTTTGATATATGATTCAGCAAATGTACTGTTTCTTGGGTTTTGTGGCTCTTTGGTACTTAGAGACAGAGTATATCAGATTCCCTAGAAATAATAAAATTAGGCTTTGGAACAATTTATTGGAACTTAAAGAGTCTCTTGCAACAAAGATCAGTCTCTCAAAGACTCTCTGTGCCTTGCAGTCCAGTTCAATTTTTGCTTTAGTATAATGAGAGAAGCCATAGTTACACAAAAGGGGTCTGCAATTTCAATTAGTCATTAAATTTTAAAGCTTCATTATTTTCCATAAGGAATCTTTTAACATTTTTCTATATTAACACATTTAGCATATTGATTCTAAACTGTGCAATAGATAAGGTTAAATTTCCTAGACACTTTATTGAATTCTGCTACTTTCACTTATTTTCAAAGCTCATTGAACCAGTTGATAGCTCCAACTTACAGACAGTTAAGAAAATATATTTCAGTTGCTTCAAGTCTTTATTTAATAGATGCATGAGTCTCCAAATGCTGTAGTATCAAGACACACATTACCTAGATGGAAACATAAATTAATGAAAAGGTATTCATGCTGGGTAGAATAAAATGGAGCCTGATTATACAGATATTCAGCTGTCCTTAAATTAACTTAAAAAAATGGGAAATATCAATTCTTAAAAAATGTAAATGATTGAAGCAACATCCCCAAATATAAATCCTCTTGTAAAAATGATAACCTACATAACAACAGAGAATATTATATATTTAGCTGAAATATCCATCAATCATTGATGAAATTATAATATTTATGATGGTTTTCTGGCAAACAATACAAACCTAATGAAAACACACATATGAAAACCTACCATCCTCAGATTTAAAATATTCAAGATTTAACCTTCACAGAAGGCAGTAAGACAAGAAATAACAAATTGTAGGACACTTCTAGGAAGCATATATAAAGCTTTACCTATTGCCTTAATCATTGACATTTAACTAGAATAATAGTAATTTTGTAATTAGAATTTCATGTATATATGTATAGGACTCATAAAAATATGAGAAACAGTAACTTAACTATTGACTATATGCATGTCATATTCATGTAAATTTCCTAAAAGAATCTGAGGTTCTTTGATTAGATTGATTAGATCATTGTGGGGGCTCTGCATTCCTAATTAGCTCCACACTATTGACACATTGATTAGATCATTGTGAGAGCTCCACACTACTTTAGTATATGTTACATACATTAACAATATATGTTATTAAGGTAGGTTAAGGTTACATTCAAAAGTTGCAGATGGTTTCCAGGAAACATAGTTATATAAAAAGATGCTAGCAATTTCATAAATATAAGAAATAGCTACAAAGCCCATCTACAAAACAATGTGCCTCATATATTTTCTAGTGGTTGGTCCCCAACCTTTTTGGCACCAGGGACAATTTTCATGGAAGACAGTTTTTCCACGGACCAGGGAGAGGGGGGATGGTTTCAAGATGATTCAAGTGCATTACCTTTATTGTGTACTTTATTTCTATTATTATCACATTGTAATATATAATTAAATAATTACACAACTCACCATAGCTTAGGGACTCCTGATCTAGAGAGACTTAAATCAATTTCCAATTAATAGGTTCTCTCTCAATTATTATTGCATTTATAAATATTTTTAAATTTATACATGCTGTTGAGTGCAATGAGAAATCTAGATATTCATGGTCTCCCAGGCATCTTCTAATTCACTCCAAATATCAGAAAGATATAAACAAAAACAAGCAAACAAAAAAAAACAAAATGTAAACCTTCCTAAGTCAACATATGAAATAATCTTGGCCATATCCCTAACCTCACTAATAATGTGAGACTCTTGAGATCCATCTTCTGCTGCTAAACTATCCTTATCTAAAATAGAAATAAGCAATTTTAACAAGAGGGAAAAAAGTAGTGTTAAAAAATGTACATTTTAAAATTTAACAGTTCTCAAAGTCTTTCTAGGTTTTGCCAGTATGCTAGGTATATATGTTTATTCTGGATGTGCTGCTTTGCCTTCACATCCATCAGTATCCCTATCTGTAAAATGGGCACAATAGTAGCTACCTCATAAGTTTCATATGAGGATAAGAGCTGTTGTATGCAAAGCACTCAGCAAATTGTCTAGGCTATGATAGATGCTTAATAAATTGTAGATTTAATATAACATTTTCACCTTTCTGAAAATATTAAAGAATGTTGGCTGATGCTGTGGGGATCCTACACCTAATGCAAAGCCTTATTACCAAGGTTTTTCAAGCAAAATTGTGATGTGTACATGAAAATTTTCCATTATATCTTAAAAACCTTCCTTTTGGACCCATAGTATATATACCTAAAATTGTTTAAATGTTTATGGTATGGTATACCAGATATTTTATCTTATTTAAACCTCACAAGAATCCCAAGATGGAGGTCCTATTATTAGCTTCGTTTTACAGATGAAGATACCAATGATTAAGGGGATGTAGAAGGACTAGCTTGAAGTCACATATGTGGCAAGTGAAAAGTTAGGGTTTGAACACAGTCTAATAGCAGTGACTAAACTTTTACCATTAAACCAATCTCTTCCACTTCTTATCCTTTCATTCATCAGTTATGCATTTACTCATATTCTCACTTCTGTGCATGATTATTAAGACTTGAATATTAGACACAGTGAGAGGCATTATAGTAGAGAGATTTAAAGCATACTTGGTCTGAAGCTCTGGCTTTACCCTTTACTAGCTTATGATCTTGGGAAATTTTACTGTGACTCAGTTTCTCATACTAAAATGGGAAAAATAAAATAATATGGGTAAAACTTTGAACACAGTGCCTACAACATGATAGGAACTCAATAAATATTACCTATGTATCATTTATAGATTCATGTGAATAAACGATGGGTGTCTGCATTTTTAGTCATCTTTATGAGTCAAATAAAAAATTTACATTATATAAAAAAATGTAAAAATAGGTAAGTAGAAAAAACTTATAGACATGGATGGTGCTTCACTAATGCCCACAATAGGAATAATAATTACTATTAAAGTAATTACATATATATTATATATACATCATGGATAGTTTCTTTACAAACATCTCTAATTCTTATAATTTAGGAAGGTATTATTTTTTGCCTTTTATAGATGTGAAAGAGAAGGCTCAGACAAGTTAATTTACTTGCCGAACATTATACAGCTATTAAGTGTAAAAGCAAGAATTTGTATTCCGAAGCAAATTCCCTTTATGCTGCTCTAATCTTTTTCCTGGCACAAATATGGGTACACACAGGTTCCCTTCAGTAGGAAACTAACTGACTCTGCCATTTAGTCAGGGACAGGTATGCTACAATTGAGGAATAAGGGCTGGAGCATTTGCAGGTATCTATAGAACCAACTCAAATGCCATGACAGGAAGAGTCAGAGAGGGTAAGGCTCATTGCAAAAACGTAGCTTTACACATCCATATTCCTATTTCCATCCCAAAGGTCAGCTTGCCAGAGCACAGGCCATTTCTGTCCATGGCAGTGACATCAGGTTGTGATAGCTGGGTTTACTTGGCAATGAGTCCAAGAGAGACCTCTAGCTATCACCTAGAAGATGAGTAGCTTCAGCCTATTAAGGGAATTCTCCTTTCCATTTCTGTTCCACCATTCTTATCTAAGGACACCAAGCCTTTTGCTGAACTACTGATTATGTCTACTTACTCTCGCATCCACTCACGCCTGTAATGCTTGAGCTGTGCATAGAAGTAGGAGCTCCTTTGGAGATACCAAAAGAAAGGATATTAAAATCCAGTTGGGGAAACAAAGACATTTAGATATGACATCTTTACAATTAATTTCAAAATATCCCATGGAGATGTTCTCTAGTCATTAAAGAGGCAAGCTAGTAACTAGTCAACATCTTTGGCTATTCCTCATGGACATTCTGCTCAAAATTTTTAGTTTACCAGTTTCAAATTTACATATCTCTTTACAACTTTTGTAGCACTTTGATAATTTAGGTCTTTTTGATTTATAGGCTGTCCTTCTAGGGACTACTTGGATTTAAAAAAAGGAAAACAAATATAGACAGAAAGTTAGTTACTTGGACAATTTTATTGCTGCCTATTATTATAAAATCCACTGCTTTATTGTCTATAAAAGTTTAAGTAGTGCTAACACAGGAATAGAGATAAAAAGTGAAATGATGGGATTTGCCAAATTCTTTATGAAATATCTGAATAGAAACACTTCTAAAGAAGAAGCTTGTATTCCACAGAACTTTACTTCTCTCTTTAGAATCACTCTAAGTAATCATAGAAATTTATCAATGCTAATTTCCTTTTGTGATAATAAGTATAATTTTAAAGTGTACAATTGTGATTTTAGATTCCTTCTTAAATTTTCACTTAAAATTATTTCTGCATTTGTTTTACATAAAACTCTTTTAAATGGCTAGCTGAAAATGTGAAAGTGATTAAACCAAACTATGTTGAATATAAAATTAAGACAACTGATCCTAATAGCCATGTTCATATAATCATGCTTTTTACATATTTTGTGATCACTTGCTGAGAATACACATTTTAGGGCTCATTCTAAATAATCTATATCAAAGGGGCCAGAACATTTTGCTTTGACCCTAGTCTCCAAAGTTTTAAACAATTTTTTCTTCTTTCATCTGTTTTCCTTTTTCCCATCCTTTTTTTTTTTTAATTTTACCTGCCTCCCTCCCTTTCTTCCTTCTTTTGACATACATTTATTTAAAGTTACTCTCTGTTAGACACTACACTGGGAACTGAATTTATAACAATAATTCCTACTAGATTAAAAGGCAAACCAATGAAAAAAAAACTTTCAAACATTAATGGCATAAACGGCACACTTGCTAAGGAAATTAAGAAACAAAGTGGAATGAATCAAACCAAGCAGAAATCAGAGAGAGTGGGTAGGACTAGGGAATGCATTTCACATTTTAATTTGCACTGTGTTGAGAAGGAATTAATTGCTATATTATCACAGCTAGACAACTCAGACCAATATAACATGAACTAAATTTCACTGATGCCAATAAAAAATACAAAGGATCTGCAGGTTGCATAAAATTAACTGTCTATTTGTACTGATTGGCTGGTAAGGACTGGGGAAACTTGGATTGTGTAGATCTTAAAGCTACCAGGAGGGAATGGTTTTCTATTTTTACATGAGAAACCAGACTCTGTGAAAGTGTAATTTCCCAGGCCACATAACTAGAAAATGGCAAAGCTGGGTTCAAATTCAGGTCTGTGTGATCAATAGCTTATGTTCTTTCCACTATGTGTTCGCCTCCACTGAACAACTCTGAAATAAACTGGGAACAATTATAATATTGACCTTCTAGATTAATGCGAGGAGAAACATATGAACATGCTTTGTTAATTTATAAGTTGATGGTTGACAGGCTTGTATTGTAATATTTTAGATCCATACAAGGGAGTAGGTACATCAAAAAAGTTTCTGTGAAGCTTGCCTGACAATAAATGAAAACTTATGATGTGTATAATTTTTTAGCTATCATATATTTGATTTCTTTTAAATCATCCTTTGAGGTGCCAAGAAAACCTAAGCTAGTGATTTTCCTCTGTGGCATGTTAGCCTATAAAATATAAATGTTTGGAATTATCCATGGAAATTCCAATTCAGTAGGGTCTGTGTCTTTCAACAAGCCACAGAGCAGATTCTGATGATTTGCCAGGGTTAAAAATCTATAGCCCTCAAAAACTTATCTGACTAAAAATGGGCCCCAGCTTTGGCACAAGCTAAAATTTTACTGAATGTTCCTAGATTTGTTAATTGTGCCCAGAGACAATTACATATAAAAGAGTTCATATGCAAAATAGCATTGGATGGTCAATTGCTATCTTAGAGAAACTATTGCTTGTCTGACAAGTGATTAATCTCTTAGTATGTAGAAGGAATTTTGATGTTAATACAAAGATCTGAACAAGTTTATGGTATTTAGTTTTGCATTCTTAGTTACTTTCCCTTGCTCCCAGGATAATGCTATTATTTTATATATTTACAATGTAAATAGTGTTACAGTGTATTTTTTTAAGGCATCAAAAGATAATTATAATGAAAGCACTTTAGGTGAATTTCTGATATTATAGAATTCTGTGACAATGTATAAACGAACAGAGTTTGTATCACTTTTACACCTTAGAGCTGTTCACGCCTTCTTAATTCACAGGAACACTTATATAAAGTTGACTTCAGTTGGGTGTGAGGTCTCACCTCCAAGTATATATTTAAATGTCTTTTATTTTTCTTTTTCTCACTTGAAATAATCTTACCTCTGGGAACCAGAGACTTTAAAAATGATATATAACATGGACATTTTAATACATTTTACATTAAAGCAATTATCAAAGGTCATATTTTAAATTTACATGCTATGTATACAAATATACACATACACACATTTATAAGGGGCTTGAAAGATGAAAAAAATCAGTGTATTGTTGAAAATCAAAGTCATTACAAAATTATTAACCCACAGCAATAACAAAAAATAAAAATATATTTCTATTATAGGCACTTCCAATTTCTTCTGAATACTAAGCTACGGTCACCCTGTGGTTACAGTTCTTGTCTTGCCTATGTGGAATGTATTTTTAAAAATTATTATAGATAAAAATATATAAATCTTATTTGAGGTTTTGTGTGAAGATTTTGCATCTTAACCTCTAAGATTTTCTCCTCAGGAATGTCAAATTGATGGGAAAACTCAAGGATAATTTTTGACTAATTTTCATATATATATAGGCAGTCAAGTGGTATAATTCATAATTTTTTTTCTCTTAGATACAGAGAAAACATGTCAAAACTCAATTCTCTCTAACATTTCCTGAACCAAAGTATATAAAACAAACCATTAAGAAATTATTTTTAAAAGAAATATATAAAAGTGAAACAAAAATGTTGGATAAATTATGATACATGTGAAGTGAAACTTAGGCACTGAAGTATTTAAACCTCATAATTTTTGGTTTATGTTTTCTAGTATTTTGCTTCACATGGTTATCAGCAAAGGATCACTTTATACTTGTAACAACTTCCTTTAGTCACCTTCAAATAAATTCAAATAAAAAATTAAGTTTGAAGAAATAGAGGAAAATATTTTCCCTAGGGATTTTTAAAAATGATTTACAATGCACTACTTATTTAAATTCAGGCTATGAATAACAAATGTACATACAAAAGGCACAAGTCATGTGACTCACCGAGAAGCACTTGTGTCATTAACCTCTAATAAGAGAAACTTAGTATCCTTGAATACTTGTATTAGTCAATTCCCTGCAATGGAAAACTAGCTTTAAGCATCATCTTCAAACACTATATTTGCTTTGACTCCTCTGCTACTCACACAAACAGCATCACTTCAGGACTCAATGAACCAACCACTAAATTGGTCCTCTACAACGGGTCTGAGATCAATAACTAATTTCGAAAACTGATTAGTTTGCACTAGAGTACTAGACAGTTCCGAATTTTGCCAGAGGACATAATCTGCCAGTAAATAGAGGTATTAGTGCACTAGTAATAGGTTGGTAATACGGCCCAAATCTACCATAAACTCTTTTCTACAAAGGGCAATTGGAGCCTTTATAAGCAACTTCACTTGTAAATTAAACTCTTTTTTTTTTGATGTTGAAATAAAGCTTAGTTTTATCATGCTACATAGCTGGTTAATAAGAATTGTTTGTAAATGAATTCTAATAAAGCAAGAAAGCTCAGCCTTGGGTGACTATTAAAGAGCCACAGACATTTTTATACATCTTGGCTGGTTGTGAATTCCAGATGTTTCCAACATGAAAAATGTTATGTTCTAACAGTTAATGTTGTATTGCTAGCCATTCAGAAGATGTATCTTCCTATTAGATGTGGATGTTGCTATGGAGATAACAGTAAAATCTGACATAGTAGAAAAGGTGGGGAGAGAATTGTATTAAAGGAAGGCAGGATATCAATTATGCCAATAATTGAAAAGGTAGCAAAAGGTAAGCATCTTATCCACAGCTACTTCTGGTAAACAAAACACATGTAAATACATGAGGCACAAAAAGGATGTTGTTTTTGTCTCTTGCATTGGCTTTACATTCAAATTTCACTGGGTGACCACGTGGACAAAACTTGCTTACCCTATTGTAATGTGAACTAGTGCTAAACTGAGCACGTAGCTTTAAAAAATCATTCCAAATGCATAAGCTACACTTTGGCAATTGCCTCATGTTAGGGTTGGGATAAAATACAACTTTAGAAAGTTGTAGTAAAATATGCCCTTCTTAAAACTCTGGGACACTTGGGGTTTCACAAGCAGTGTGAGTTAACAAACTAAGTCATATGAAACTAGCACAACAGCACTACGGACTGAATTACTACAGAAAAGGTGCATAAATTAGAATTGGGATTTTAAATGTGTACACTCAGTACGATTTGATGCCTAAGTTTGAGCTGAGAGAGGAAGAGCAGACATATAAAAATTATGAACTGTATTCTGAACAGAGACTATTTTGTTTTTATTATATTTCTTTTTTTCCTTTCTAGAAATTTGAATATGTTTAAATGCGGGTGGGGAAGAGGTAAACACTTAGAAGACAGACTATAATTCAGAACCTCAGGCCACTTCCATTCATTTATTCAGCAAATGAGAAGGCTGAGAAGACAAATAAATGAGGTGACTCTCTCAAGGCCTTAGAATACAATGGTGGCAGCACTGACACAAGGCAGCTCTTAGTCTGGAATGTTTATTTTACTGTAGAAATGTAAGAAGTAATATTTATTCTTTTGTTTATTTATATTATAAAAAGCCACATTCCACCCATAATTCCACATTTGAAGAAACACACTCAGGAAGAAAATCAGAAAGGAAAGAAGGAGGAGAAATGCAAAGGAGAAAGAACTACTTCGTTTGGGTTTTGGTGCCCCTCAGAGAAGTTTCACATAGATAATCCCCCACTTCCATCTAATCTGTGGTCATGAACACAACATCCTCAGGCTCATTTCAAATTCATCCAGAGTTAAATTTCACTACTTTTGTAACCAAAATAGTTAGATTCTATCAATGGCAGTAGATACCTACATACATTAGCTACTATTGATTCTTTGTGAATTAGTTGGAAAAACTTACAAATAGTGTTGATATAAATATTACAGAAATATTTCCAGTCCTAAAAAAACACCAAATAGGGATTCTAGTGTTTAATTACCTTTACAATTAGAAATATAATGTTGATAAAAAATATAGCAAAGCAGAAAGTAAGAGTCACAGAGAAGTAATATGTAACAATTAAATTGACACTTTTTGTTATTTTATTTTTTAATTTCAGACTATTAACAGGGATACAGATGTTTAGGTCACATAAATTACTTTTGAAGTTTTAAGTGTGCCCATCCCCAAGATAGTGTGAATTGTACCGGTTAGCTGTGAATTTACCCATCCCCTCCTAACCCCTTCTAGCTGCTTGATTTCCAATTAATATTATTTCCATATGTGCACATAATTGTTGATCAATTAGTTCCAATTTAATGGTGAGTACATGTGCTGTTTCTTTTTCCATTCTTGTGATACCTCACTTAGAAGAACAGTCTCCAGTTCTGTCCAGGTTAATACGAGAGGTATTAGTTCACCATATTTTTATAGCTGAGTAGTACTCCATGGTATACATGTATCACATTTTATTAATCCACTCATGTATTGATGCGCACTTGGGTTGTTTCCACATATTTGCAAATGTGAATTGTGCTGCTATAAACATTGTAGTGCAGGTGTCTTTTTTATATAATGTCCTTTTTTCCTTTGTGTAAATGCCCAATAGTAGGATTGCTGGATCAAATGGCAGTTCTACTTTTAGCTCTTTGAGGTACCTCCATACTCTTCATAGAGTTTGTACTAATTCACAGTCCTACCAGCACTATATGAGTGTTCCTATCTCTCTGCATCCACGCCAACATTTGTCATTTTGGGACTTTTTGATAGAAACCATTCTCATTGGAGGTAAATGATATATTATAGTGGTTTTGATTTGCATTGTCCTGATATTAGAGATGTTGAGCATTTTTTCATATTTTTCTTGGCAATTTGTCTATCTTCTTTTGAAAAGTTTCTGTTCATGTCTTTTGCCTACTTTTTAATGGGATTGTTTGATTTTATCTTGCTGATTTGCATGAGTTCTTTATAGATTCTAGTTATCAGCTGTTTATTGGATGTGTAGCATGTGAATATTTTCTCCCATTCTGTAGGCTGTCTATTTGCTCTAGTGATAGTGTCCTTGGCTGTACAGAAGCTATTTAATTTGATCAGGTCCCATTTATTAATTTTTGTTGTCGCTATGATTGCCTTTGGGGTCTTCATAAATTCTTTGCCTAGGCTGATGTCTATAAGAGTTTTTCCAACATTCTCTTCTAGAATTTTTATGGCTTCATGCCTTAGGTTTAAGTTTGCTATCCATTGTCAGTTGATTTTTGTGTGCCGTGAGAGGTGTAGATCCTGTTTTAGTTCTCTACATGTGGCTATCCAATTTTCCCAGCACCATTTATTGAATAGGGATTTCTTTCCCCAGTGTATGTTTTTGTCTGCTTTGTCAAAGATCAGATGGCAATGTGAGGATGGTGTTATATCTGTGTTCTGTGTTCTGATCCATTGCCCTATGTCTCAGTTCTTGTGCCAATACTATGCTGTTTTGGTTACTATAGCCTTGTAGTATAGCTTGAAGTCTGGTAAATTGATGTCTCCCAATTTGTTGTTTTTGCTTAAGATTGCTGTGGCTATGCAGGGTCTTCTCTGGTTCCATATAAAGGGTAGAATTATTTTTTCTAGGTCTGTGAAAAATGATGTTGTTATTTTAATAGGGGTTGCATTGAATCTGTAGATCAGTTTGGGTAGTATAGACATTTTAGCAATGTTGATTCTGCTGATCCATGAGCATGGTATGTTCTTCCATCTGTTTACATCCTATGTTATTTCTTTCCTCAGTGTTTCATAGTTCTCTCTGTAGAAGTCCTTCACCTCCTTAGTTAAATGTATTCCTAGGTATTTTATTTTCTTTGTTGCTATTGTGAAAGGTATTGAGTCTTCAGTTTGGTTCTCAGTTTGGTTCTCAGCTTGACTGTTGTTGGCGTATATCAATGCTACTGATTTGTGTACATTGATTTTGTATCCTGAGACTTTGCTGAATTTATTTGTCAATTCTAGGTATCTCTTGCCAGAATCCTTGGGGTTTTCTAGATCTAAGATCATATTGCCAGAAAACAGTGATAGTTTGACCTCTTCTGTCCCCCATTTGGATGCCCTTGATTTTCTTCTCCTATCTGATTGCTCTGGCTAGGATTTCCAGCACTATGTTGAATAGAAATGGTGATAGACAAACCCACAGCCATCATACTGAACAGAAAAATTGAAAATATTCCCATTTAGAACTAGACCTGAGTTTTCTTTTTCAAACAAGTGAATATTGGAAGCAAAATAGATATAATAATCAAAAACCACAGTACTGATAAACTATTCAGCCATCTATCTGGTAGGAATAAATTGTCATTTTAATTAATGGAAAAACAAACCCACTGTAACAAACTAAAACATTTCAGTACTTTCTTCACAAAAAATATTCACATTTTTCAAGGAAATGTTGCATTTCAACTTAGATATTAAATATGGATGTGCCTAAATATTAGATTTGAAACACAGGCCTAGAGTCTACTTTCCAGGACACAACAGTTAATCTTTTTGAGCCTCAGTTTTTTGTTTGTTTGTTTTTGAGACAGAGTCTCCCTCTGTTGCCTGGGCTAGAGTGCCGTGGCATCACCCCAGCTCACAGCAACCTCAAACTCCTGGGCTCAAATGATCCTACTGCCTCAGCCTCCCAAGTAGCTGGGACTAAAGGCATGCGCCACCATGCCCGGCTAATTTTTTCTATATATTTTTAGTTGGCCAGATAATTTCTTTCTATTTTTAATAGAGATGGGGTCTCGTCTTGCTCAGGCCTGTCTCGAACTCCTGAGCTCAAACGATCCACCCGCCTCAGCCTCCCAAGTGCTAGGATTACAGGCATGAGCCACCGCGCCTGGCCAAGCCTCAGTTTTTTAAATCAGTTACATGGGAATCATATAAATGTTAGTTATTCAATTAGTTTAGAAAAGTACTTCACAACTTTTCTTTGTTTCCCAAACTAATCATAAGAATCTTCTGCTGTTCTTGTCAAAAAGTGCGAATTGTTTGGTGTTTCTCTGAGGAGATTTTGATTCAGTGACTTTGGGATTGGGCCTTGGGATCTGATTTTTCTTTTTTTTTTTTTTGAGACAGAGTCTCACTCTGTTGTCCAGGCTAGAGTGCTGTGGTGGGATCTGTATTTTTCACAAGTGTTTTACATGATATCTATGAGGCAAGTTTGGGAAACAATGACATAGAGGATAGCAAGTGCTAACATATCTCCACCTCTCTCTCTGCCATTTCTTTCCTTCCAACTGTAATCCTATGGATTTGCATGATTCCTCATGCAAAATTCCAATATTTGTGATACATTAAAGCAACAGATTAACTTATTAACATATTTTAAAGTAAAGGTAATTGAAATTTCAGTATTAAAATAATATTAAATGCATATTTAATCTCTCTACTTACCTTTGATCATAATAAAATCTGTAGGGAATTAGCAGTGTACAAATAAAATTCCTGTGATTTTCATGATTATTACTGTTGTTGAACATTTAAGTCTGAATGGCATAAACCAAAGAAAGTGTTGGAAAGGGATTTTCCCTTTTGTCCACATATGCATCTAAAATTCTTTGCTGAAACATATTTCATTTTCTTGGGTTAAGGCCACATTCCTCTCAGTAGAGAACATTTTAAAAATGTATATTTAAGATGGAATTTAGTATATCTTTTAAATCTATGCTTGTATTCTAACATTGCTGGCTTACATAAAAAATTATTCTTACTCCAGTTAAATAAGGGCATCAGAATATAATTGTCATGTTTTGAGGCATTATGTATTCTTGAATGTTGGCCAAGAAGAATATGAAAAGATGTTCAACATCATTAGTGATTAGGGAATGGCAAAATCAAAACCACAATGAATATCACTTCACACCTATTAGGATGGCTATAATAAAGAACACAGAAAATACAAGCTTTGGCAAGGATGTAGAGAAATTAGAACCCCTGTGGGAATATAAAATGGAGCAGCCACTGTGGAGAACAATTTAGTGTTTCCTTACCCATAAGAATTAAAAATAAAAAAAATTAAAGGCTCAATATAGAATTATTATATGACCCAGTAATTCCACTTCTAGGTATGTACCAAAAAGAATTGAAAATAGGGACTTGAGCTGGTAATTGTACACCCAGGTTTACTGCAGTGCTATTCACAATAGCCAAAAGGCACACACAACCCAAGTGATAAATGGATAAACAACATGTTACATACACACACACACACACATACACACACACACACACACACTAGAATATTGTGCTGCCAAATAAAGAAATGATACATACTACAATATGGATGAACCTTAAAAACATTATTCCAAGTGAAACAATTCAGAAACAAAATGACAAATATTGTATGATTCTATTTTTTGTTTGTTTGTTTGTTTTGAGACAGAGTCTCGCTTTGTTGCCCAGGCTAGAGTGAGTGCTGTGGCGTCAGCCTCGCTCACAGCAACCTCAAACTCCTGCACTCAAGCAATCCTCCTGCCTCAGCCTCCTGAGTAGCTGGGACTACAGGCATGCGCCACCATGCCCGGCTAATTTTTTTTTATATATATTTTTAGCTGTCCAGATCATTTCTTTCTATTTTTAGTAGAGACGGGGTCTCATTCTTGCTCGGGCTGGTCTCGAACTCCTGAGCTCAAATGATCCGCCCGCCTTGACCTCCCAGAGTGCTAGGATTACAGGCATGAGCCACCACGCCCGGCCTGTATGATTCTATTTTTATGAAATATCTAGAAAGTCAAATTCATAGGCAGAGAAAGTAGATTAGAGGTTACCTGGGGCTTTGGGTAGTGGGGGACTGGGTGTTACTGCTTAATGGGTATGGTTTCTATACTGGGTGAAGAAAACACTTGGAAAGTGGCGATATTTGAACAACTATGTGACTGTAATTAATGTCACTGAATTGTAAATTTAAAAATAATTAAAATGGTAAATTTTATGTCATATATATATATATATATATATATATATATATATATATATACACACACACACATTGAACATGTCCATGAAATGGTTTATATACTTTCTGACTTTGATGCAAAGGCTAAGTTCATAATTATTTTATCTATCATGACAATGTGATATTATTAATATTACCTCCTGAGATTTTAAAGGTCATTTGCACAATTTTATTCCTTCTCACATGACATTAAATCATTCTGAAAACCAATGGAAACTTTATTTTGTGGACAGTACTGTTTATTTATCTTCTTCATGCAATGTTGTCATAATCTGGAACCACAGCCTTTGTTTATTTACCTCAGGTTTTGTGCTGAGACACTGCTTTTAAGCCTCTCTTCAGGTTACGGTCATACAGTTTTTGAGTTAATCTGTTCCCAAGTAGTGTGTAGGTGAAGACGTGGTGTTATAAGTGATGAGAGAAAAACATGCCATTCAGGTGAGGCTCTTAGACTAGATCCTTGGACTGATGTAGAGTGAGAAAAAAATACATTCAGAGGACTGCTTGCATTATAAGATTATACACAATGATTAATAAAGTACAGGTTCACATAAGTTATGGTTTATTAGGTGTTATTGCAATAGCACTGTCCTCAAATATTGGCAGAAGTTTTCAAAACAAACTAGTGGCTAAAGAAAACCTATTGGGACATTTAAATATGCCCTTCTCTGTAGGGGACATTGGTAGGTGAAGTTCCCTATGGCTCGGTCTTTGGGTTTATGTTTTATATATTGAAAGAAAGGTGGTTTCGAACCTGATAAACATTTTCCAATTTAATTCCGCTGCCTAAATATTTACTCTGTTGAATAAATAAATGAATCAGCTGGGACCTGTAAATGTCAAGTCACTGAATTTTCTCACACTTCGTTGTAAGTCACTTAGCACATGCAACTGAATAGATATTTGAGAATGAAAGACAGTCAAGGTTAAGGCTACAGCTGTATGGCATATAAAAATTCCCTCTAGCAAAAGAACACTTGAATATAGACTTACTCTGGTGGAACAGAAGCTGCCATCCTTTAAATATAAAATGGTTACGCTTGCACATGTGCACACAGTCACACACACACAGAGATTTTAAAAAGAAGCATATGGTTTTTTTGCTCACCTATTCACATTAAGGTGTGAGGGTGGGGTGTGTGTATGGAAGGGTGCACTTTAAAAAACTCTATCTCCTCACAGCTAACTTCATTCCCTACCAAACCTAATACACAGTGATGCTTGGTATATCCTGTACTTGCTCAACCAGAAATATAGATTGAAAGGATCATCTTGCTGGAAAGCTTCATCTCTAAAGTGAAACTCAACATTCCGTCAGGGGAGAGTGCTGGCAGAATTGGAAGTATATTGAATTACGTGAATACCAGCAAGATGTTGGGGTCCTTGACTATATAGAGTAGATTTGCAGCTTTTTCGATCTGGTCCTTGTCATTCAGGCTAAAATTAAGTTTGAGTTCAATGTCCTCAAGTCCTCTTTCCTGTGTAAAGCTTGCTAGGTACATTTAGATAATATTGGCACATTCTACACTTTTCTTGTTATCACTAACCAGACTCATCCTTTGACTAATCTCTTTACATATATGGGTAGCTTATTGTAGTCAGATTATATCAAGCTTTCTTGATGGCAGCGATCATATCTTTGTTCAAACTGATATGCCCTCTTACCCAAAGATTTTTGTGACCTTCAAGATGGGCAGCAAATGTAAGCAGCTGTCAGCTGAAGTTAGCCAGGTCAATCTTCACAAACTTGTCTAGTATAGTAAGATGTATGTTTTCAAAGATAAAGAGATGCCAATTAGAAATCAACTTTCAGAAGGCTGGATAATGTTTGTATTTAATTTTCTATCTAGAAATTTTTTAAATTTCAGCATTAGTACATTGCCACGATTTTTATCAGAATGGTTCCTGATGGCAAATTTTTGTACATGTTTTGTGATGAATATTGTCAAAAGTCTCTGGTGTTTGATTGCATTAAAATGCCAGAATTACTCACTATCTTTTGGCAGAGGTTTATGTAATGTGTGTAAATTTTAGTCATTAAATTAAAAAATTGACATCTGTACTATTAAAATAGAATCTGAAAATTCAACAATTTAATTAAAATTTCCCCATCTAAACATGCCAAAAGGAAAAAAAAAACAAATGTAACATGTGGATTATATCATTATTTATTATTAAAAATATAGTTACTGATGATTTTATACATATATATGTACATAAACACACACTTATACTAACTATATGGATGAGAAAAATTATACCACATTATAATTACATGACCATATCAGTTTATTTCACAGGATAGATATAAAAGTAGCCTAAAATAGGGGAGTTGCTTTACCATGCCCTGATGCAGAAATTTTATGTCCATTGACAACCAACTATTCTATCAGCCAATTTAAAAAGTATTAGCAGACATGATCAATCAGAACATAGGCTGAGTTTCCAGAGAATATATCTATTATGGGATGGGAAGCCAGCTGAAAATCATCAATCTCCCATGAAATTGAATTGGGCTGTTTCAGAGGGACATGTTAATATTACTTGCCAAAATAAATTAGAGGATATAATTTACCAAAGATATGTAGTCATGGACCACGTGGAATAGAGAATACACTTGATATCTTGCAAGACAAAGCTTGAGAAAGGTTGCTGCTGAAAGCTTGATGAGATAATTGGAGACCTCAAAAGTTTCATGGTATCAGTGGCTATACATGTACTGGTGGGCCTATGGAAATAAGAAAAAGATCTGAAGGGATAGCAGTTGGCTATGTGAGCAGTGAGAATAGAGATGATTTTGAAGCATTGTTTATATTAGTCTAGGAGTGGCTCACATCTCATGAAAAGGAAGAACATATTTTTTAAGAGACTACCAGTCTTCATAAAAAAAAATTAATTAGCTGAGGAAGAACAAAGAAAACACAGACATAACCTATGCTTGCTGTTTTATGGGGGATAGCAACGTGATGATATGAAAATTTAAAGAAAATATTTCACTCTAAAAAGTCAAGAAAAGAATTGAAAATACTTTGTTTGCCCTATTTCTTTTTCTTTCTCTCATCTTTATATAATTTCATACATAAACATAGATATACACCATAAATTCAAATTCACTTTTCTTACATTGAACTTTATTGCAAGATGGTATATACAATGTAGGGAAGTAAATATAATTTCAAGTATATCATTGCCATAGTATTGAATGAACCTTCAGATTGCATGGGATGATTGAAGTTGCACAACTTTAAAAGAAATAAGGATTTTTTAGGATGAAAAATAATATAACCAGACTGTTCACAAAAAAGAGAGTGGAAATGCTTTGGAAAGAGAATACAAGTTGTAAGAGTAAACTTCAGACCTTAAAATGAGGAAAGACATGGGTTATGGAATTCAGATACAGATCTCAATAGAGAACTGAGGTCAGGCATAGTGTTAGTGGTGGTTTTGACTTTCTAAATACCTGTAAAAGCTGATAAGTTCTAGACTTTCATAACCTTGATGATAATTATATTGTGAAAGAGGTGACTAAGTGAATCTGTGTTCAAAATAAAGTTATATTCTTAAGAAAGTGACAATGAAAAGATGTAAAGCATACTGTGGAGTCTGTTACCACCAGAGAGAAATTAGTTGGGCATATTCAGATACATAGATCAGTGCTACTCAAAATGTGGTCCATGAACCACTGCCATAATGAGATGAGTACAGGAATTAAGAGTGTTTAGAAACCTTCATAGCAATTGAAATTTCTGGGACTTCCTAGCATGTAATCATTTTCTAATAATTCACTTTTATTATATTTTATCATCTATGATAGATTGGAAATAAATAATAATATTAATAATAAATTGTGTTCATTAAAAATAGGATAACTGTCCTAGAAAATGATGGTTTCATGTGTAAATGTGTTACTCAAATGTGAATTGAGGCTTACAAAATGACAATGCAACATTAAGACTAATTTGATTCTGTTAGAGAAAGAAGAAAATCAAGAAAAACATTGGCTTCCCCTTTGAGTAGTAGGTCAAGGATTCTGCTTTTGGAAAGGATAGAGAATTCCTTAATTACTGTTTTTCTTACTTCTGTCATATATCACAATCTAAAAAATGAACAATGTAGAATAAATATTAATATGAAGTTTTAATCCCCCCACAGTTAGGAAATTACAAAGGGAGCACCTACTAGTGTAAATTCATTCAATTCTCTAGCCTGTGTGAATTGTATCCCAGGGTATTGTAAAAACAGTTAGAGTATCCCTAATTTGAGAGATTTTGGAGAATTTATAGCAAAAAGGGAGATACTTAAAATGTATGTGTCATTCTAATTTTATAAAGTTGAAGAATGTAGGCTCCCCTAATCATGAAAGGGCTTATGAAATTATTAGGAAGGCAATGATTACTGCATCTCACTATGATTCACTAAGGAGTGATTTTAGAATAATATCTTTTCTTTCTTTCAATGTTTTAGCCATTTAGAGTACAAAATCAGAGAGTACACAGTGTAATTTAGCTTGCATAGTATTCCTTTTTGTAGTAACAGATTCAATTCTTCTATTTGCGCCTCTCCTGCCTCCACTTTTAATTCATGTTATTTGAAAGGTGGTTTGAATAATAAGAATAACAATTTCCAAATTCTGTTTCAAGCCAATATGGATTAACAGTGACCAGATATACTCTCCCACTTGAAACAATTAAAACAGTAGACTAAATAAATGAAACAATGATTTTTAAGACATTGGACATCAAGCAAAGAAAGACAGTAATTCCTGAGAGACTGGGAAAAAATAAAATGAGACCTGTATTTGCCCCCAGCTTATCGCTTACACAGGGAGGGGGCTTCAGGTGGAATCCAGCAGTTTCCCTAAATTGAGGAAATGGAATTGGGAATTTGGGGAGTTTATTGGCAAGAGATCACTGGAAATCATTCCGGAAATAAAAGAGCTGCACATAAAACTTGGGAGCTCTGGGAGGGTTCTCTTCAAGTAATCAACTGAATAGTAATCAGTGCATAAGTGTGAGCAAATTCCCACTACTGAACAATGAACCACCAAATGAATTAAAGGGGAAAAAAATCCTTGGAGATCACAACGGACTGGGAATAGTTTTGATCTGATCAGCTAATGTGGAAAACCTCATAATTCAAGGGGCATTCTATAGACTACTCAGAAGAGTTTTGCTTTATTGGGGCAAAAATTTGCCCTATATGAAACAGTGCTCTAGTCCTGCCTAACAAAGCTTAAAGGCAAGACCAGAAAGGATCAAGTATTTCCAAGTAACCATCTCTCAGAACTTATTGTAAGAATATTTATAGGATTACAAAAATATTCAGCACCTAAAAAGGTAAAATTCACAATGTTTGGCATTCAATAAAATGTTCCCAGGCATACAAAGAAGCAAAAATATACAACCCACAATGAGAAAAAAAATCAATCAAAACAAACTCAGAAATAATGCAGATAATAGACTTAGTAGATGAAGATATTAAAGCAGTTATAATAACTGTATTCAATATATTCAAAAGCCAGACAAAAGATAGACCATGTTAAGCATAGACATAAAAGGTATTTAAAAGAAGAAAACCAAATTGAACTTGTAGAGGGGAAAACTCCCATTTGTGAGAAGAGAATACTAGTCAATAAGACATTGCTGAAGAAATGATTAGTGAACTTGAGAACATGACCTTAAAAATTATTCAACATGAAACACAGAAGGAAAAAAAAAAGACTAAACAACAGCAATTAATAGAGCATTGGTGAACTGTGGAACAACTTGGAATGGCCTGACACACCCTGATACACAAGTAACTGGAGTCTCCCAAAAAAAGGAGGTGTGTTTGAGGGGGTCAGGATACACATTTAAAGAAAACTGGCTACAATTTTTCAGAAACTGATAAATGATAAATCCACAGAACCAAGAAGTTCAATGTACTCCAAGCATTTATTCACATCCTAATATGTGACCTAAATTCTTGTAGAAGACCCTAGGTTCCAACTCTGATTTCAAAGAAGCATTCGAAAGATGGAAAATTGGGCATTTGTTTCTTTTATTCATGTATATAGTGAGAACAACATCAATAATAAAATTAGTAATTAACTTCATTAAATGTTTATTATATGCAAAATGTTCTATTTTTTACCACCTCATCTCCCAGACTAGCACATCATCACTTCCACCATAGTCTGTTGTTAAAAGCTATCACATTACTTCCTAGACTCAAGGGAAGGGGACATAGTTTCTCACCTCCTGACAACATAAAGAATATGATTCGGGTGGGGCAAAGGCAGTCTATGTAACATAAATTTGTACCCCCATAAAATGCTGAAATAAAAAAAATTAAAAATAAATAAATAAATAAAAAAGAATATGTGGCCACCTTTAATCTGTCCACATTACCTTCCAATGTACATAACAGCTGTTAGAATTTTGATAATTCTAAATTCAAAAATTTGGTATACATAATCAATTATCAGAAAATTATCTCTCCTCTTATTTAGAAATGTCCAACACGACATCCATGACCATTCAAAAACTTTAGGACCATAACCTCTCATTTTGTATTGCCTTATAAATATCCTATTTGTTGGATTTTGAAACCAATGCAGGAAGGGAACAACAACCAAAAACAACTATGTAACTGAAATTTATATTCTTCTTTTTTTTTCAGTTTCTTAAATATAACATGTTTTCAACTGGTGGCTAAAGTTTTTTAGGATTTAACTTGGAACTATGAAATATATGGATTTATAAAATTGCAAATTCTTTTTTTTGTAAAACCAAGAAAATGGTGTGTCATTTGTTCTGGACAAGTATGGAGTGAATGCTGTTTGAGAAAAGTTTATTATTTGAAATACCAAATATTTCACTTTCTTGCTTAAAGCGAATAAAATGTATCATTTAATTTTGTTTTGAGTATAATTATTCTTTTTCATTTGGACTTTTAAAAGTTGTGATAGTTTGTTCAGGGCAAATCTAGCATTTATCTTTTCACATTCTATAAAAATATTTTAGCTTAATAAAGTAAAAGTCTAATAAGACTCTGTAGGATATATACACAGCACTTAGAAAACTATTGTTTTTTCAGTGACTCACTGACTGTAGACGTAACTATTCACAATCAGGCAACTGGGAGTTTAACACAAACAGATCTTTTTTATTGTAAAAGGTCTGGAACTGCTAGATTAAGTCTAAGTATTTGAAATTTTAAAGCTAAATGCTTAAAAATAATAATTTTGACTTTCTATATTTACCAAAGTTTTTCTCCAATTACTCCAAACTACTCTTTAAAGCAAAAAGTAAACATCTCTGAATTAGATAAATAAGCCCAGCTTGAATCATTGTTTGCCAATTTATTAGCCATGTTACCATAGTTTCAGTTGCCTCATTTGTAAATTAGGGTCCATACTACCTTGTCTCCCATGTTCCTTGGAAGATTAAATGACACAGTGTACGTATCACCAAACAATATTTGGCACACAGTAGGACAAAGCGTATTGGAAGGGTTAAAGTAACAAAACAAATCTAAAACTTGATAAGTATTTATAACATTTTAAGGAACCAGTAAACAAAAACAGTAGTGATACAAACAAACAGTAGTTTCTGTCTTTTTGCTTTTTGCCGTAGTACTATAACTGTGAATATGTGCTTTAGTTTTCAAATTGTATTGTGCAAAATCCATTTATAAAACATGGCCACTATTTTCTAGTTTGGTAATTAACTTCAATTATAAAGAAGCAGTCATTTTAACTTGTTCTTTCCAAACAGTTTTATAGAAACATAATATGTATTTTTCTGTCTTCTTTAAAGAGCTAATTCAAAAGTCCATCTCCTCTGGCAAGTTTGGGATCACTAACAGGCAAATTGGAAAGACCAGAATAATAATTAGAGTATAACGACAACCTTAATAATAAACAAGAAGAATTTTTAAAAAATATTCTTGCCAGGTGCACTGTCGGGAGAATGAGAACGGACGCGCTTGGGACTCTGACTCGGGGGGATGGGTGGGACATGGAAAATGTATATAACCTAAACTTATGTACCCCCATGATGAGCTGAAATAAAAAAAATATATATATATAAAAAAAAAAATATTCTTGCCAGATCTGCAGACACAGCTACTAACATGGATAGCAATGAGAGGTATGTAACAGCTCAAGATAAAAGAGGTCAGAGGATCATTGAAGGGAATTTCCCAAAGAGAAATGCCAGTCCTCTGAGGTAGCTCTTTGAATAGATAATGATGCTGATCTCCTAGAAAGAACCAACTCAAGTAGTCTACTGAAGAAATGCAAAAATAAATTTGAAGACATATTTTGTTACTAACACATTAAAATATATTTCCTACCTCTCCATACACAGCCGAAGTACTTACATGAAGTTAGGTAAACATTGAAATAGGAGCATTGTTTTAAAGTCTATGTCTCCACAAAATACTTTCAATAGTTAGGTAAGAAAAAAATGTCACAAAACTTATATTATAATAAAGATATAAATCTTAGGAGTTTAAATGAACAATGCTCTTGAAAAGATATCTGCACTCCCATGTTTATTGCAGCATTCTTCACAGTAGCTAAGATTTAGAATCAACCTAAGTGTCCATCAATGGATGAATGGATAAAGAACTTGTAGTACATATATACTATGGAATATTATGCAGCCATAAAAAGAATGAAATTTTGCCATTTGCAACAACTTGGATGGAAATGAAGAACATTATGTTAAGTGAAATAAGCCAAGCACAGAAAGACAAATCTCGCATGTTCTCACTCATATGTGGGAGCTAAAGATTAAAAACAATTGATCTCACAGAGACAGGGTGGAATGATGGTTACCAGAGGTTGGGAAGGGTAGTGTGGAGGAGGGAATAAAATGGGAATTGTTAAAGAGTGCAAAATATGGTTAGATAATTAGATAGAATAAACAATATTTGATAGCACAACAAAGTGCCTATAATCAGTAAGTTAGGACTTTAAAATAACTAAAAGAGTGGAATTGGAATGTTCCCAACACAAAGAAATGATAAATGCCTGAGGTGATGGATACCCCAGTTACCCTGATTTGATTAATTCACATGGTATGCCTGTATCAAACATCCTATGTATCCTATAAAGATATGCAAATATTACATACCCATAATAATTGAAAATAAAAAAAATTAAAAATTCATTAGTGCTTCCTTTGCAAAAAATCACAAGCAATCTCAACAAAGAGACTTCCCTTCCTAAATTAAACAGAATTTTACTTATATAACACATTTATTTTATGAGAAATCCAGGTCTCTGGAAATAAGAAGTCAGAACAATACAGAAGAGCTGATTGTTAGATTTGCCTGTAGTACTTAGGTCATGATGTTTCCCTTGTAAAAGTGAAATGTTTCACTTGTAAAAGTGAGGTGTGCTTTGCAAATGAAAACCAGGCATTCCACTGGGGTGATAAAAATGTCAAACTTAGAGCTGCTGTATTGAAAGATGAAAAGGAAAACAAATCAATGAGTTTCAACAGGAAAAAGTTTAAAGTAAAACTACTAAACAGTTTCAATCTCCCATTTCTAAATAATTATACGTTTTCCATATGACAATCTAAATACTTCTTCATATGTATGTATTTCTTTCATATCACAATGACATGGTATATCTTTTGGGAATAAAACAGGTGGTAGTATTTTTGTAGGAAATTGAACTCTAACATTTATTATAGATAAGTCAAGTTCTTTCTTTTTAGATGACTTTAATAGTAACATTCATTTAATACTTATTTACTCATCACTTGTAGGTATATCCTAAGAGAGACAGTCTATGTTCTTAATTGGATTAATTTCTATTCTCTAATTTTAAAACATGTATTTTTACATTTTTCTGGTTAGTCAAAAGAAATTTATTAGAGAACTACTGTGTATCAGGCATTGTGGTTAAACTAGGATTTTTAAAAAGGCCAGTGTAGGTGGAGCTTGGAGCGGTAGGGAGAAAGTGGCAGACACAGTCCTAGAGAAGAAGGGAGGGGTCAGATTAGGAAAGGTCTTCGAGTCTACTTGAAGAATTTGTGTAACGGGGCACACTCTAAACATTTGATATAAACTAATGGCACAAAACTTTTAAAATGATATAAAATGCTACAATGACAACAAACTTATATTTTAAAAATCTTCCCTTTTTTGGTTGTGAAGAGAAAGTAGTAAAAAAGGACAAAAGTGAAGGCAAGAAAGCCAAGGAAAATATTCCTGTAGTAATGCTGGTTACTACAGAAAGAGAATGCTGACTTGAAATCAGGCGGTGGCAAAATGGATCAGAAAAAATGTGTTCATTTGAGACATAGTGGGGAGGGTGAATTCACGGAATTTAGTGATGGTGGCGAGGGATGTTTTAAAGACGATTCCCAGGCTTTAGACTTTGGGGAAAAGAGTAGCTGAAGGTGTCATTTGCTGAGAAGTAAAAGACTAGAGATTAAGGATGAAAAATATTTGCAGGGAAAATCAAGGCTTCAGTTTGAATATGTTAAATTTGAGGCACTGTGAAAAGTCCAAATGCCAATGCCAGGTGGACAGTTTGATACAAAAATCTGAAACTCAGAAAAGATTTGGATGAAAGCTGTAAATTTGGGCATCATCAGTCCAGAGATGAGGGTTTTTTTTTTTAAGATTTATGGTTGGCACATAGTAATCGTGCATATTTATGGAGTACAACATGATATTTTGATACATGTATACATTGTGTGAAAAGCCACTGGAATGTATGGGGTAACTGGAGGAGATAGTACAAAAAGAAGCAAGTACTGAGTTAGTGAGATCACTTATAAGATCAATGCTTAGTTTTAAAAATATTTCGGGGGGTATTCAATCTTCTTTCAAATCTGAGATGCTAGAAGTCTGCAGATTGATACCTATAGGAGTAATCTTGGATGAATTAGAGCCAGTGTGAATGACAAGGAAAGATAATTCTACTCAAATTAATATAATAAGAAACACTTTGATAAAACAGGCATTAATTTCAGTGAAACAAGCAGATAAATGGGTTTTTTTGTTTGTTTCATTGAGAATTATAACAGCTGCCCTGAATTGACCAAATCATTATCGGTCTGTATTGAGAAAATGTTTGAGAATAACAATTAGATTAAATGGTGAAAGCCTACATTGTGCTAACTGGAAAATGCTTAAAAGTTTATAGTTCTAATATTTAACAGTTTTAAAATATCCTGTAGCTCCATGCCCCATCTACCACCACTCTAGCACCAAAATAGATATCGATACACAAACCAATCTAGAAATTTACACAATGTTAAAGGATAATTCTGACAACAGATTCAGTGCACCACAGAACTAGTTGTGGTGCAACTTGCTATGCACACTGGTGGGAGAATGGGGGGATTTAACCCTCTAGTCTGTGTTCACAGGCCTTTGGATTTTGGAGGGAAAATGAAATTTAACAAGAAAGAAGTCATATGGATTATCACTGGCATTAACTCTTCATTTATTAGACGTTTTTACTCCTTAGAAGTTTTACCAATGTTAAAAACTAGAATTTCAATGATTCATTCCGCCAGAATCAACACGTCTGCTTTCACATGTTACCATGAAGATTTATCAAGAAATATAAAAATAATCTCAAGAAAAGTCAGCATATTTTGAAAACCTAATTAATGCTAAGTATGAGGAAATTTCTTTCACTTTTTCATTTTTATTATCATAAAATACTTAAAACAAAACCGTGCATCTTTAACTCATTACACCAAATCAATAACAGATATAACAGATATCATTCTATTTTCTGACTTACCAACCTCCCTTCTTTTGGTTTAAACTGTTTTGTATGTAGCTTCCTATTAAGAAAAAGAATGAAAGAGTGTGGGGCTGTGTTTTGTTTTGTTTTGTTGGTTGGTTGTTTTGTGCAGAAGTGACCACTGATTGAGCTACATTTATCTAACAGTTCTAAAAAAGAACCAGAGGTTTAGCTGATCAGCCACCTGTGTGTGGTACATGCTCTCTCACCTATAACATTTGGCCTCCTGCTAATTTCCAGAACTGTAAAAACTCAAAAGAGCAGATCAGCTGAGATAAGCAGAATGTAGGTTGGTGGTCCTTACAGGGCTATACTCTAAAAGAATAAGCAGTAAAATCAGGTGAAGAGGGAATCAAGTTAACAAAGGAGTAGAGACATACAGAGATAAGGGAGAATGTGTGGCCTCATGGAAAGAAGTTTCCTGGATTATTGATCGGTTTCTAAGTGCACATTTTGTGAGGCCTGTCTGTGCTTCCCACTTATAGGTTCTGTGTATTTCCTGTATCCTCACACTGACTGGCACTCAGTACCACCCTAACTTTTTACTTGAGCTAGTTTTTGTTAATTTTTCAAACAGAACAAGAAAGGGTTCTAAGTGAATATTCCCAAATATACATGGGAAGGTAGAGGGTAGACCAACACTGTGTGTGTAAAGATAGCCTTGCAGCTTTATGCATAATAGTGAAGAATTAAAGCCGGTATAAATAAATACTATTACATTCACAAAGTTTAATATTATAAGCTCATTACACATACTTGTATTGAGTTTATAATAAAGGCTAAAATCTTAGGTTAAAAATGTACAATTTTATATTCATTTTGATGTCGAATATCATCATTTGATGTCGAATAAAGGGGATTTTCTTTCATTGCTGGGATTGTAGGTTACTTTTTATTTCACTGTTTTTTTTATTTTAAAATGATCCAAAATAAGCACACATAGTTTTTCTAATCAGAATAATACACTACATAATAAAAGGAAAAATTCTTAAGTCAAAACAAAGAACAGAATACAAAATTATAATAGACTATGATTGTAACTGATAAAAATACATGGAAATAACTAGATCAAAAAAATCTTTTTTTTGGTGTGTTCACTATTTTTCAAAGCTTTTCTCATAATATTTAACAGGTATTATTATGTGCCACAGATCTAGCACATGTACTGTAGACAATTGAATCAGATTATTTATAATTATGTAATGGTAAAATTACCTAGCATTTACATGAACAGCTATTTATTTTTGGTGCCACTAAGTTTTATTTTGTTATAAAGACCAAATGTGACAAAAGTGGCTCATCTCATGCTTACCTTTCACTTTTGGTGTTTACTAAGTGCAAGCAGGAAAATGGAGAATCAACCAATGTGGGTGAGTTGAAGACAAAGAGGGGTGGGTCAGTAATGAGTACCAGTTTATAGATTCAATGAACACTATATAGGGCTTGCTAGTTAATCTAGATGCTAGTCTTTGTTTTAATACCCTGTGGCATACTAAGTAATTGTCTTGGAATAATGTTTCAAAAAATCAGCTCAGCATCAAATGTGTTCCTAAAAACGAATATATTTAACTAGGTGTTACAATTAAACAAAAAGAACTAAGGTTAAAGGGAGAATATAAGAAAGAAAAATTGAGTTAAACACCAAATATGCAATTACTATGTAGTCTAAAAAGACTCACTGCTGATGTGAATAAAATGAATTCTTATAAACATTTTCTCAAACAGTATTATAAGAATTCTCCCAATTTCATAACTGGCATCATTTATATTTAATAGACATGTGCATTTACAAAGAAAACCTACTATTGTCAATATGTTGGTGGTAATTGCAATGTATTGGCTCCAGCAAAGAATTAATTTATCAGTCCTTGCTTTTAATACCTCATAAATTCTTCAGATTACACATTCCCTGACTTGGAGGAGCAAAACTATCCATAGTAACATTTTCATTTTCTGTCTTAAAGTTGCTATATATAAGATGCTTATGCCTTTAAAATTAATTTCAATTTCTAATGCAATTTATATTTAACTCTGCTTTTTCAAAGTTTGTATGTAATTAGAGATTATATGAATATTTTATATATAATTAATACAAAAATCATAGAATAGACATAGAAAAAATTACCTTTTATGATATATATTTTCACATTATTGAAAAGCTACTGCATATCTGTGATTATCCCAGCTTTGATTTCTGTCCCAGCAATTATGTCTGTTTCTTTAATAAAGGCTTAAAGTCACTTAGGTGTTTCAAATCTATAGTTCCTATCTTTGTCTTATTTATTTCCCATATGGAAATCATGTGCCTCTTAATCCGATGTGATGAGAAGGGCACAGAATCACTTTTGTGCTATTCTTGCTAAAAAGGCATTACATCAGTTTCATTATGAAAACATTACAGAGTAACCCAAATTGAGGAATATTTAAGAAAATTATTTCCAAGAACTATAGACGAAATATTTGTGCACTCCCCAATTCATACGTTACAATTGAATCCCCAATGTGATGGTATTTGGAAGTAGGGCCTTTGGAAGATGATTATGTCATGAGGGCAGAGCCCTGAGGAATGAGATTAGTGCCCTTATAAAAAAGACCCCAGAGAGCTCCCTTACTCTTTTCCACAAAGTGAGGACACATTATAACGATTTCCATCTCTGATCCATGCAGTGGAATTAGTACCTTTATAAAAGAGGCCCCAGAGAGCTGCCTTACCCTTAGACCGTGTGAGGACATAGCTAGAAGGCATCGTCTATAAATCAGAATGCAGCTGTCACCAGACATCGAATCTGCTGCCACCTTGATCTTGGACTTCTCAGCCTCTATAACTGTGAGAAATAAATGTTTCTTGTCTATAACAGAATAGTCAGTTTATGGTATTCTGTTACAGTAGCCTGAATAGACTAAGACAGCCACAGTACTCTTTAAAAGTGACAACGTCATGAAAGACAAAGAAAGACTGAGGAACTGTCCTAGACTGGAGGAGATTAAGAAGATGAGATCTAAATGTAGTTGGATACCGAACTGGACCCTGGACCAGAAACAAACATTAGTAGGACAGCTGGCAAAATTTAAAACAGGTCTGTGGGTTTGTTAAGAGCATCACATTATTGCTAATTGTAGGTAATTAAGTAAACATTAGGGGAGAATGGGCAAAGGGCATGAGAAAACTGTCAGTATTATTTTTTGCAAAAATTTTTGTAAGTCTGAAATTAATTCAAAATAAAGTAAAAAAAAAATAGATACTACATTCAGAGCCCCAAAGGCCCAAATTTTCATTTTATGTTTGTGAAAAATAGTGTTATTCAAATAATTCTTACAAATCTTGGTATTGCAGAAATTTAACTAGTGAATTAATACTTTGTAATCTTTTTGCTGCTACCAAATTAAAGTGAAGCTATTTTCTCCACGAATCATTTGTCAATAGGACACTGATTAAAATTTCCTTCATGCATCTTTTTTTTTTTTATTTCAGCAAACCATAAATTCCACAAAAATCTGTAAGGTATGATCTCCTAAAATTTCATAAAGAGATAATCATCACATTTTATTTTGTGCTGTGCTGATATCATAAAAAGGTTTGAAGGAGGCACATGTCACATATGAGCCTGAAAACCCAAGCATCATCCTTACAAACTCCAAAAGCATCACCATCTCATTTTACAAGAAACATTTTCCTACTCATGCCTTTAAAATCTATGAAATTTTATTTTATGACTAATTTAAAAATTGGTTTACTATGTATTTTTTTCCTCTAGTTCTTATCTCATGCTGTATTCAGGTCACTTGCTAGGAATATGGAGCCACAGAACCAAGAGAGTAATTGTGTCAATCATGAATGAAACTGTCATATGTTTAATAATCTTTCTCAAAACAAAGTTTCTTGAACACAGTACAGGAAAAGCTTTTAAAGAGATGAATTATAGTCCTAGATATGCCTGCCTTAAAGCAAATTTTATGCTACTGAATATTAAATTCATGAAAATAGTTGTTTGACATGGAAATACCAGCAGCATCTGAACTATTTTTATATAAATGATATTCCTGTAATGAAATAATATTTTTAAGAGAGATAGAATTGTGTCTTTATGACAGAGACACATATAATGATAGCTGATGTCTGGAAGGTATTAGACTGTGGTTATAATAATCACTATAATTGTAACAGTTCATGCTAGCCCAACTGCACATCTATTCTTCATTTGTTCCTAAACTAATTTGTTCTACATCTGAATATATAACCCTCATCAATTTAAAGTGTCATCTCTTGGCTATGTGGGTCATTAAAGGATATACATAATGTATGAGTCCAAAAATCCAAACTTAGAGGAGGACAGGCTTTTTAGCCAAGTGTGAAATCATAGCTACAAAGCTGACTTCCGAAGTTTAATTCAAAATCAGGCCAACATTACAAATGACCATCAGTCAATTACAGTTGATTACAAATTACAATTAAAAACGACATGTTTTGTTTTGAACAGAGTATTTCACGTACAATTTTGACTCCAATAGTCATGGTTGGAACAACTGACATCAGCAAATTGGGTAGATAACTTTGTGAAGTTTTAAACATTTTCTATAGTGGATTGCTTTTCTAAGAGATAATCAAGTTAACATATAACTACTGATTTTATTGAAAGTTTACCAATTTCTGTTTAGGCAATTCTGTTAAGCAATTATGGCATCTTAATATGAATAGAGGTCTGTTTTCTTTGCCATTGATGTGTACTTGGGTGTACTTTTGTGCAACAATCAGGAATAAGTGACTCTTTCTCTGGCCAGAAGATATTTTATAGTCCAAGAGAGGAGGAACAAATAGCCATGGTACATGAAAAGTAGAGGCATTACATAATACAGTGAGGATTACAATTGCAATGTAGATTTGTGATTTACATTTGTGTGTGTGATTCCAAACATATGCATACAATCATAGGACATACGCTCATTTCTTTTTTGTGGTAATATGATGTTATTTCTATTTATTTCATACAATTTCTAATGGTATGGAATCAATTTTTCTTTTACCAATAAATTAGTATGCAGATGCTCAGATATTTATTAAACATATATAAATGAGTGAATAAAGGTTTTCCTTTCATATTCTTTTGCATGTCTTCTAGAAGAATAGTAATTCAAAGAAAGAGTGCTACTAGACTTCATATTTTTTATATGCTATAAATTTTTTATTTGTGGTCTGTGTTTAAAGTCCCGAAAAAAGTTGAAAAAACAACTTGGTGTTGAGAGTCATTATAGCCACATAAACTACCTTGAAGTCTCTGCATGATGATTCTCAATGGAGAGCTGGGCATTTATATGTACCTTAAAATATGTGTTTTATACCCCTGTAAATGTAATACTCAGCTGACGAAAGTACTTGAAAACATTGCTGATGACACTGACAATATAATAAGCTTAATAGTAAATGCTCTTATATGTGTTTGTAAGTATGTCTTTCATATGGCATGCAAAGACATAGTGGTATATTATTTTTAAAATGTAATACAAATATTTAAGTAAATCATGTAAGATAATAAATAAATAAAAAACTTTTATGTGTTTTCTTGGGTGGGAAAGAGGCATGTGTTTGACCTGCAGTAAATGAACGCTGAATGGAAATCAAATGGGACCTGACAGCTTTCACTATTTTGCTTTTTCAAGTATGCTAAACCAACAATGCAGCATAGGTTTCTAAAAATAAAAATACAAATGGATTTTAGTTCTGCTTATTTGTCTTAAAGGTTTTCTTTTTTGTTTGTTTTTTACAAAAGCCTTTAACCTAAGAAGAAATCTATGAATTTTAATTTTAAACATCATTAAACAAAGCAAACGAACATAACACTGGTGGCAAAACTTGAAATTTGTGAGCTCCATAACATAGTAACAGAAAGATTTCCTTTTCTTTGTACCTTTATATACAGTCCTTACCATTGCTCTTATTCATTCATTCATGATACAGTAGGGCAAAGTCATAAAAATTCCAACACTCATAGAGCTTACATTCTAGCAGAGAAAAAAAAAAGGACTATGTGATGGTTAATTTTATACATCAATTTCACTGGGCTAAGGGATGCTCAGAAGCTTGTAAACATTATTGCTGGATGTGTCTGTGAGGGTGTTTCCAGAGGGGTTGACATTTGAATTGGTAGACTAAGCAAAGCAGGTTGCCCTCACCAATGTGGGTGGGTATAACCTAATCTACTGAGGGACTGAATAGAATAAAAATGTTGAGGGAAGGTGAATTTGCTTTCTGCCTGAGCTGGAATATCCATGCCACTTAACACTGGAGCCCCTGGTTCTTGGGCCTTCTGGTTTGGACAAGAACTATACTCACAACTTTGCTGGTTCTCCAGCTTGCAGATGACAGATCATGAGACTTCTCAGCCCTCCCAATCGTGTAAGCTGAGCCCTCATAATAAGTCTCTTTGTATACATCTCTGTACATTCTATTGGTTCTGTTTCTCTGGAGACTATAAGCTTGATAATTAAGCAAACTGAATGGTTAGAAAGTTATAAAAAATATAATTAAGCAGGAAAGGTGGATAGGAAATGTTTGGGAGACAATGGTTTTTATATAGCATAGCCAAGCAAGACTTCTCAGGCAACATTTGAAAAAAGATCTCAGAGAGATGAGAGAGACGGCTGTGCACAAATAGTGGTTAAGAGTATTCTATACAGGAATATTCACTAAGATAAAAGCAAGTTTGGCATGTTTAAAGAACAATAAATAGGCCAGTTCAGAGGGAGTGAGAGGAAGAAGAATAGGGATATAAGGCCAGAAAGGTAAGGAGTATGGAAGGAAGACCACTATAAGGGCTATAGTTTTTATTCTGTTATCCACAGACATTGGCGTATTCTGAGCAGTGCTCATGTTCTGACTTATAGTTTTAAGGAGTCATCTTGATTGCTGTTTTGAAGTCGAGGGGGCCGACAGTGGAAGCAGAGAGAACAGCTGGAAAGCTACTACAGTGACCAGGAGAGACCAAGCTGATAGCAGCGAATGTAGCAAGAAGAGTTAAATTCTGGGTATACTATGAAGATAGTGTCAAAAGGATTTGCTGACAGAACATGCATTGGGCATAAGAGAAAGAGAAATGAAGAACATCTCCAAGGTTTCTGGCCTAAGAAACTGGAAGAATGGAGTTCTTCCTTACTGAGATAGGGACAAGGCAGAAATCAGTAGCTCAGTTTGGCATATATTTTATTTGAGATGCCTGGAGGACACCTGTGAGGTAGTGAGCAGGAGAAATGAGGAAGAAGCCTGGCCAAGAAATACATGACTCCTCAGAATACAGAAGATACTTAAAGCCATTAGATTAACTGAGTTAACCAAGGAGATGAGAAAAGATGAAAAGATAGGGGGTCCCAGGACTGCCCTGGGGCACTCTAGGAGTTAAGAAGAGACTAGGAAAAAAAACAGAGAAGTGGTTAGGGTTAGCTCCATTCAGACTATTGACAGTTTCAAACTAATCAAACTATTTGCATTAAGACGTAAAGGATTTAGCCCCACCTCTTCAAGAACCCGTCCAGATTCTCTCTCTCCCTACTTAGTACCTTGTGTTGTCAATCAGTCATTAAATCTGATCATCATGTCACATGGACAATCACATCAGCAAGATGAGTTACTCATGAATATGAGATACAGAAACCGAGCTTTATAAAATTAATTGTGGGGCTACTTGAGACAATATACTTCCATAAATACTTAAAATGCATTATCCTAATGATTTTCCTGCACAGTAACCAGGGCAAAGTTGAAGATTTTTAGAAGGACATGAGATTTGCAGTTAACTCAGGTATTGTAGCTTCTTTCCAGTGAAAGATCCCAGGAGAGATGTTTCCATTGTTATTTCCTAAGATCAGTTTTCTCTGATTCTTCACACACCATTAAAGCCATCATCCCTTCATGTTAAAGTATTTGCTTAAGTGTCCCCATGCTTAACAAAGGCTAAAATTTTAGTACAACCACAGGACATTCAAAACAGGAGCCCAAAAAAAGCAGCTACTTTGACTCTGAATTCCATATCATTTAGACATAGATTTCTATGAGACAACAACTTTCAGACTCTAAAGAGGGAAAAGCAGTTTGAATCAAACTAGAAAACCTAAAATTCTCAGATATGAGTTAAAATTACCATATTTAATTAGGATAGGAATCAGAAGATGGATTCTGTCTCACAACAAATTGGCAGCATGAAGGTTTTTAAGACAATCACTGCAGAAGAGGAATGCATAGCCATTGAAGACTGACCTGTCCCTGTCATCATTCTGCTGACTCCGTCACAGAAGCACAGTTTGAGCTTTCCTTTGTTCAGAGGATTATAGGCTCTTTCAGAACTGGTTTTTTCCATATGAGTCTATGGAACATGATACACACTCATTTGACATTTTCTGAATAAATGAATGAATCTACTATGATCTGTTACTTGTTTCAGGCATGAGATCTTTGTAATTTGGTTAGTTCTCTTTCCTAGGTGGCTCAGTTCTTTGAAGTGGACTTTGCTCTGGCAGTACGATTAAAATAATATTGAAGACAGATAATATCTTGATATGTTAGTGAAACTTTAAAAAATATTTGTAATTGACTTGAATTCAAATGTAAAATTTGTAAAAGCATTTTTCCAAGATTTAACATCCACAATAGGTTGTTATTAGAAAAATATATGGAGTAACCGAAAGACAAATCAGATGTAAGTCTTAATAGCCCTTCATTTATTTGTTAATCTATCCAAGAAGTATTTATTGAGGTTTAGAAGAGGAGAAGGAAACCAGAATTTTTTTAGGTAAGTCACTATATTTTGCATTTTATGTATATCAACTCCCCTCATAATTTTAATCATTCTTAGGTATGAGTTATCATTTCCATTTTGTAGATAAATGAAAGCTCTGAGAGTTTAAGTGGCAGAAGGGACAAACTATCAGGTAGAAGAGCTGGGTTTCCAATTTATAGCATTTTTAATCCAAAATCCATAAACACAACTCTGCTGATGCTTGCCTCTGATTCACTGAGTTTATGCAAAGCAATGTGATATGTATGCATTGGGTGTATACTAAAATAAATAAAATATGGATTCTGGCTTAGGTAGCTTTTAGTTTCTAAGAGTAATAATATAGATACAGGTCTTAGTCTGTTCAGGCTATAACAAAATGCCATAACCTGAGTAGCTTATAGACAACACACATTTATTTCTCACGTTCTGGAGTCTGGGAAGGAAGTTCCAAGATCAAGGCACTGGCAGATTTGGTGTGTGATGAAGGCCCATTTCCTGGTTCATAAATGGTGACCTCTTGCTTTGTCCTCATGTGGTGAAAGGGGGAGGGCAGCTCCTTTGGGCATTTTTTATAGGGGCACTAATCTCACTCATGAGAATGCCACTGCTATGACCGATTACCTCCCAAAGGCCCTACCTCCTAATATCGTCTGCTTGGGGCTTAGTATATCACAATATAAATTTTGGGGAGACAAAAACATTCAAATTCTAGCAGTATATAAATAATTATATAGTTACACTAGGTTTGATAGTTATGGGACAAGAATAGATATAAGTCTACTGTAGTTTACATGATGAAATCTTATTTAGATAAAATTATAACTAGGATGGTATGCATGTCTTTGCTCAAATGTTTTATCCATTGAGAGGTGGAAAAAGGTGATTAAACCTAAAAGATGACAATAAATGGATTTCCATATCAAATACAATTATGATGTATAATATTCTGCTGATTCCAATTTACCTCATTTTTGGTTTCTTACCAACGGTTTAAGAAGAAATGGATCACATCCAGGTAATAGAAACTTATGTTCACATTTTTTAGTTCTTCATGCAGTAGTGTTTTCTCATTCATCTTTTAGATATGAACTTGGGAGAAGCACACGAAGAAGGTCCAGGCTGCCAGAAACACTTTCAGTGTGATTCAGTAGCACAACTGCTTAGTTTCAGGCTGTTGGCACAGTTGTAGACAGGACACAGTGTCACTGCAATTAATCTTTCTGATGTACCAATGATACTTTGCAGAACAGAACGATTACCAGTAGTTACTTGCTCTTTTCCATCATTCCTGGCCAATGAGCTCGGCCAGTGAGCCAGAAGAACTCTGATTGAAAGCCAAAAAGGAGCTAGAGCTATTAACATTTCCTTTTTCTTGCTATGGTCATTTCCTTGAGTTTGGATGCAGCCTATTTGATGAAATTGAAACTCTATTATTGCCAATAATAATTGTGTATACATATTCACTCACATGCCATTTTAGCTATACTATACTTATAATAAATGTCTGTTTATATACCTGTGTACCCTTCCAGAGAAAATCAGACTAACATTTAAAACACAGAAATAAATTGACTTTCCAAAGCAGAACATTATGAGGGGATATTATCCCCTATTTTTAGAAAGGATAATAATGGTGTTCAGCAGCTGAATGTCTGGGGGCCATTCTTTCTGAGCATCCAGGAATGATTCATATTTCTGATAGCTCTGAGTGAGTTAAGCTTTGTCTCTGTCATAGCAGCCTCTTTATACCTGGATGAAGTTATAAATCCTGGGGACACCAGAAGGAACGGAGCCCATATACTCTGCCCTTTATGCCAGAAGCAACTGTGTAACTCGCTTGAACTAGAAATAAATGTTAACATCCACACTTTCACTGTGTTCTTCAGGAAACAAAACTTTATTTCACTGAGTTCTTTTGACAGGGGATAAAAATGAATTCCTGATCATGAAGAGATTGAAAACATGTTCTTTTGGCACCCTGTCAGGAAAGTTGTAAAGCCTTGTACCCATGACTAAGTGCGACAATAAGAGCCCAACGTACAGAATTGACCCACACATGGCTTCTAAGGGAACCCAAAGCTCTGTGTGGAGTGTGAGGCCCTTACAAGGAGTCTTGGGTCTCTGCAAGGCATCTGGCCCAAGGTCTATCCATCACAATCTCGAGGTAGGAAAAGTAACGAGGAATGATTTCCAGCTTCTGCCTCCCAACCTCTGTGAGATGCTGAAACAAGTGGGTACCTTCCTGTTCCAAGTAGGCTGAAGTCAGTAAAAACAGGTCTTTGCTTTTCATTCTGAGGGAGGACTTCCTGGCATACTGTCCTCCCTCCTGAAATACCGCAGCTCCCATTTCAAAATCATGCCTCTTATTTACCCTTCTCGTGTTTGAAGAACAAAGAAGAGAAGCTCTTTTTTCCTGCTGAATGCTCTGGACTGGACCTCAGTTTTATTGATTATACCAAGATGTTACTTAAAGCTGTGATCATTACTTCCTCCTCATCTTCTTAAAGCATTGATTTGGAACTACTTGAGTGCAGGACTATGTCTCATTCTGCTTTATATGTCCCAGTTCCCACCATCGTACTTTGCCTATTAGGCATTTAGTAATGATTGAATAATTTGTTATGACTCAGCTCTATTTATATTCCTATCTTTTCATAAAAAAGTATCTCACACTTTATTTCATTTTGCGTTGCAGGAAACAAGGAGATTTTATGATCCATCTAATATGCTCACATCTCAACACCTTTTAAGTAAAATAAATAAATAAATAAATAAATAAATAAATAAATAAATAAATAAATAATTATCTCAGCTCACAAGATCCTAAAAAGTCAGATATGGGTCTAACAATTCTGTTAAAACACTCTTCTTTTAGAACTATAGCAGAAATATGACTATCTGATGATTCATTTGTGTTCTGCTTTTGTTCACTAAATGAACACAAGTGCCCAGAATGGTGCTTGGTATATAAAACACACTCAATACTTTATAAATTAGCATCGCAAATACTCGAGGTTGGACATACCAAAAATTGGGTGCTCATAATGGATATTTCCCATTTTCTTTCTATCCCATTTACTTTTTATAATTAAACTAAATTCACAAGAGGAATTCTTGACAGGTCAAACACATATCTAACTGCAATACATCCTAAATCACTAACCATGGAAGGCATACATTTAAGTGATGACATCAATCAATTTACTATGGATCAATTTGCAGCCAAGCATTCTCCTAAACCTGTCTGATGTTTTGGCAAGATACTTGAAAGGACTCACTAAAAATTTATTAGTGTAGCTTGAAATAGTTTTTTTCCCCCTTCATTCTCTGACTTAACAAAGAGAATACTGTTTGCCCTCTGAACATATAGATTTTATAGTTTAACGTAGTAATGGATATGCTTGCCAAGAATCACAGTTTTTAATGAGCCTATATTAAAACCATTGCTGTGTTTTAGCTTTCATTATAAGTATTGCATTTTCAAAAATATATTCTATTTAAATTTGTCTAACTTTTGTAATCAAAGCTTTACTTGAGTATGGGCTTGGAAATACATTTTGTATCACTGTGCATCTTCTTTTAAAAAGTTTTGAACCTAAGAAGTTCAATTAATTGACAGCAATGTTGAACATATGCAATATGTAAACTTTTCAAACAGAATTCACACTAGTACCAAAGAACATGTTGCTTTCATATATAATGTTTTTATGCAAGATACAGCTTTGAAAGGTTTACTATTTAAGACACTGATTCAAGTTTCAAAAGTATCAGCTTGGTGCAGTGTCTATAGCACCAAATGAATAGCTTTGTAGGTTACTATATATAATGAATTTAACGTTTTCTGGTTTGTAGAAGAAACTAAACAGTAAATTTCAAACTGAGACCAGGAAAAGGTGAAGTTTTATACCTCCTGTTCTGTATAGAATAAAAAACTTAGCTGTTTCTATTGATCCTAAGGTGTCAAATAGTTAACCCAAATTTTCTTTCTAGATTAAATATGATGTAAGTGACGGCAGCATATTTACTAATAATATTTTCCTAAACTGTCTCTTTTTGGGAATGTTTTATGAATAAACTAATATAAATGAGTTTTTATTCCTTTGTGTCGCTTTCTAATTAATATGGTATCATTTATTTTCTCCTGCAATATTGAGAACTTAGGCTAAGTTGGGTTTTTCCCATCGATAAAAGGAAAAGAAAAAAATCCTAAATCACAGAAAAATAAAATAGTGGAAAGCCAAATGATACATTAACTGGCAAAAGTTTTTCACATTGATTTACTGGATTTGGGATTATTGCACCTTTTTTTTCCATCTTTTTGAACAAGGAGGTCCGCATTTTAATTTTGCACTGGGCTTCAAAAATTATGTTGCCATCTCTAATCAAAATGTTTTGTGTATAATTTTCTTAACTGAAATAAACAGGTAAGTGGGATTTTTTTCTCTTTATATTAATCTTTAGAAAAGATGACTGCTCAGGCAATAAACTTTATCTGTAAGTTATTACAAAATAAATATTTACACATAATATTGCAATAAGGCATATCAGGGAGTTATAAGAAGTCTTCAAAGAATTTAGAATCTCTGGTTTTGATAAACTGCGGCAACATTGCAAAGCAAATAGCCACAGGCTTAGAAATAGAAGTTAAATTTAAAGATCCACACATTAATGCAAAAGAATACTATTTTGGATGACCCAATTATTAAGCAAGAAGACAATTTTAAAATTAACTTTTCCTTGTAATTAAAAAAACATGATAGAATACATATACAAGTGTTTTGAATTCTACACCAATCATAAAGCACCATATGATCCAGCAACCCACTCTTGAGTATATATTCAAAGGATGAGAATTTAGTATATCAAAAAGATATCTGAACTCCCATGTTTAGCAGCACTATTGATAATAGCCAAGATATGGAATCAACCTAAGTGTTCATTAATAAATGAATAGATAAATTGTGATGTATATACACAATGCAATAGTATATAGCCACAAAAAATAGTGGAATCTTGTCATTTGAAACAACATGAATGAACTGGAGAATATTGTGTTAAGTGAAATGAGCCAAGTAAGTTACAGAACATGTCAAAAGAAATATAAAAATACCATTAAATAAATTTACCTTTAAAATTAAATTTGGACTAATGTAAAATTGATTTATATGAAGAGAGAAATCTTTTTAGAAAAATTTTCCCATAAGAATCATCTGCTTTATATGTATTATAACTTATATTTTGAAATAATAAGTAACTTATCTCAATATTGTCATGGCCTATAAAATATTCTTAACAGCTCCAGAAGAATTGTATCATTAAAATGATACTTTTAAACTGAAAATTATCAAAAATTGCTATCAATTTTCTGAGTGACTGACATCACTTTTAACTATGTTGATTAAAATTGAAGTTATTAAAAGTATACATTTGATGATTTAATAAATAAATTTATAGAAAAATAAATCAGAAAAATCTCATGATCAATCAAGATATTAACAAGTTATTACTATATTATGTAAAATTATGACACCAAAATATTTTTTGCAAATTTCAAGTTTATTATTACTCATATGTTACCCCTATTATGTTATATAAGTAACAAAATATTTTAAAGGAAGATGATTCATATTTCAGTACCTTGAACTGTAATTTTTCAACCTTGTCTTTTGAATAAGGAGATACATGCTTTCATTTTGCACTGGGTTCTACAAAGTGTGTACCCACCTTGTATCACTCTCTTGTATGTCCAATTTTTTTAACTAAAATAAACTTGCAAGGAGGAAGTTTTTTATTTCAGTTCACATTAATATCTAGAAAACATAACAGTTATATTTTCTTCATCTGATCCTTCTCTCTCCTTTTCCAGTGCTCTGGTTCTCCTTGCTTACATAACCATTTTCACACCTGTTCCCTGCTTATATTTTCCAGAGAGATAAGGAACCAAATATTTTTTTAGAGTTAAACTGTGAGCTTAAGATCTCAGCTGTGGTTTTTTTCAACTCACCAGATATTATGCACTTACGTATGAATACTGGAAGCCAGATTTTTAAAAGAAATTTTATTTCCTCTCCATGAGAAGGTCTTACCTACCATTTTTGCCATATTTGATACAGCTGGTGAACGAGCAAAAGACACAATTTGTTATAGAATCCAAAAAACAAACTGTGCTCTTCTTTTAGCACCACCTGGGGCCTCTTAATGTATGAATCAGGAAAAGGAAATATGCAAATGTTGATATTCATTTGCATAGAGCTGATTCCACTGAATAGTTTTCTTGGGTTTCCTAATGTTTTCACGATTTTCTCAGTACACACTTATCAATCATTTTTCTTGTCAAGAAGAACCTCATTTTTTTTCTGTCCATGTTAAGTGTTGTTGTCTGAAGGTACTGCAATTTCTGAATCCTCTCAAGGTAAGAGTTTCCTTGGAAAAGTCTATAATTCTCGACAGAAAAGAAATCACTCTTACTGAAAAAGCAAATAGCAGTGATCCCAGTGCATAATAAGCAACAGACTACCAGACTTCATTCTTTACTTTAATGGGACTCTTGATTACCATACGTAGAACATAAAAACGAAGTAGAAACATTACTGCACTGGTGCTAAGAGGCAGCATTCTTCCCTATGGGTATGGATACCACCCTGTCCATGGAGCCCAGCCTAAGTTTGTCAGTAATTAATATCTATGCCTGCCTTTAAGAACCGCTAAAATTTAAAGGCCCCCTTTCAAGCTAAACCTGTCTGCATTTTTTGTCAAGATGTTGTTTTGGGGAGAGGGTGAGCTAATGATGAACTAGGAAATTAAGCTTGGAATCTCTCAATCTGTTTCTCAAATGGCTAAGTGTTTTCCTTATTATAAACCCCCAATAATTGAAAAAAAAGTATTTAGTAGCCCATAAAAACAATGAGACAAAGCCTCTTGTTCTCATACTCTTGTGTAAACTTAAAGAATTCCATTGAATTTATTCTTTTTCATTTTCCTTTTGAATAACCTTTAGAAAAAAATGTTATGGTATTAAATGATTAATTCTTTTATTAAAATTAAAATTATCCATATATAAAAATCACTCTGCCTACTATCTCATACGTATTTTACATATAATCAGGCTCACACAAGCTATGTTTAATGCATCTATCTGTAAAGTCTTCTTTATTTCCATTTTCTAACAAATTTATTTTCTTCTATTGAGTTTTGTTAACTAAAGTTAAGATGGCTGCAAATACATGTCTCATTAGAGTGCAGATATCCATCCATGTAATCCACATCAAAACATCAAGTAAAAGAGGAGCATATTAATGCAGCCCTGTCTTTATTTAAAAACAGAACTATTTTCTGCAACTGCAACATTTTATAACTTATTCTGTACTTGTTTTAGACTGTGTGCCTCCCCCTAAAATTATATTATATGCTGAAATCCTGCCTGTCAATGTTATGTTATTAGGATGTGGGGCCTTTGGAAAGTGATCAGGTCGTGAGGGTGGAGCCCTTATGAATACGATTAGTGCCCTCACAAGAAGAGACAGGAGAGCTTGCTTTCTCTCTCTGTTCCTCACACATGAGGATACAACACGAAGACTATCTGGAAACCAGGAAGTGGGACCTCAGCAGATACTGGACTACCTCATTCCTTGATCTTGGGCTTCCTAGCCCCCATAACTGTGATAAATAAATGTTTGCTCTTTAAGCCACCCAGTTTGTGATATTTTTGTTACAGCAGCCCAAACTGACTTAGCACTCCTGCTGTAAGCAGGAAAGGATAAGGAAGCCACAGAGCTACCTCAGTAAAGCCATTCTTTTCATACTTTAAGCTCCTGCCCACAACAATGCTAAGGCTGGAATCATTTCCTATTCTGTCCTCAAGCTTTCATGATGTGTTTCTTAGTCCAGAGAAAATGCATCATTCATGTATTAACACATACGCTTTACAGCAAACTATTTGCTAGACGTGGCTAAGCACTGGGAATGGAGTGGTGAATATAGCAGGCATAGTCCCAGCTGTCACGGAACTTACAGTCTGGCAGGGGAGACCAACAATAAATACATGAAAATAATACTACAAACTGTGATGAATGTTATGAAAGAAAACCACAAGTTGCCACATTAACATAACCACAAAGAGGTATTTTAAAAGGTGGAGGGAGGTTTCTCTCAAAAAGTGATATTGATGTTTAGAAGGAATAGGTTTCTTTTTCCATTTATAGTCACCTCAATTTGGCAGTGATAAAGCCCAATGTGTACAAGAGCACACTCTTCTCAGTCAGAATGGATGCTGTTCCTGCTTTCCTCTTTACTTAGGACACACTGTCCTGTTTTTCATCTTTTGAAGTTCTTGCTCTTGGCTTTCTCTGCTTCCAACATGTATAGCTATCAGCTTGTTCTATAACCAAATTGAGGAACTTGGCAAAAATACATACAATATTATTTCTATTTTTCCTTGATCTTGATGTAGTCAGTGTAATATCAGTACATTAATATATATATCAGAAGGCACTGCAATATTGTATGCATTTGTCCCAATAATTGCCTTTAGCCTCCCAGCAACCCAAAAAGAGAAAGATAAAATTGACCACAAATTAAGTAAAAAGCATACAAGCTAATGAAAAATGTCACAGGTTTTCTTAACCCCAAGATCCAAGAATTATTTCTCCTGTGGCTTTTCAGAAAAGTGAACACTTATGATGTAGTAGTGGATATAGGTAGCAGTTATTCATGAGATTAAAAAAAATAATGTGCTAATAGATGCTAATACATTAAAAAGAGACTGAACTTTCCTCTTTCTTTGCTAGTTTCTTATGTATATTTGAGATTACATCTCATGTTCACACTCATGATTCTAAAAGCTTAGTCAACGTAGAAGTGTTTTGCTCTTGGTGATATATTCAGGAGTCATTGAGCAGGGAAATCAGTGTAATGCTGGTAACCTGAGGAGTTGTCTGCAATGGGTTTACTCTATGAGAAATATTCTTTCCATGGAACTGCAGATACATTTTAGAGATTCCCATGAATATATATATTTAAGAGTCATTGTTACTAACTCATAATATAAAACGCTTTGGTATAAGCTATTATCTTAATTTGCAAAGTGCATCATTCACCCAACTGAATTTCAATCTGTGCTGTGCATTCACCAATCTAAAGGAGAGTTATTTACCAACAAGAGGCTGGAAAGGCCCTGCAGTAGCCTAAAAAGGGAGTGGCTGAATTGCAGTAATTGTCACAGTGTTTCCAGACAGAATAAATCTGTTAAACATCTACAATGCATTGATTTATTTATTCACCAGAGTTAATTTATTTAAAAAAAATCTCTTAGAAGTTTTAACTAGTTTTGTAATTAAAAAAAAAATAGCTCCTAGGTGTTGAATCATGGCTTTCTTGATTTTATTGTAAGTACTGATAATACATAGAAATAACATTTAAGGAATATACATACATAAAATGTAACCACATAATGCAGGTAGAACCATGTCCTTGATTGATGCTAATTAACACATACAGATTTTTTTTTACTTCAGTTAGCACCAGTGAGTGATAGAATACTATGCCTTTAGCAAATAGGGAGAGCTTGACTCCCTCCGTAATGATGACTTTAACACAGGTGAAATGACCAGAGAAATGTCTCTTTAAGATCTCTCCCACCACCTAAAATACTCATCCATACATCAACTCAGGCAGTTTCATGGGGAGAGGCACATTTTGAAAGAGGGTCAAGGTTTCAGATTTTAAAGTCGGAAGGCTCATCATGCTTCGCCTTTTCCTCTGTCCTCCCACCTTATTAATTCAAAATTTTTCACAAGGAGTGGCAGTAATTAGAGTTGATCTGAACCTCCTCTATGGCTTGCTATCAAATTTCTTTCCTGTTTATGTTCGAGTTACTCAGAAGTTATCTGTGTGCTCTTTGGACATGTGAGACCTCTTTTTATAAACTCTCTATGTACGAAGAATGTAATCTTAGCAGACTGGGTTCTGGATTATATCATTGTATTTCTCTATTTCAAATCTCAGAGTAAGGAGCAAAAGTAGTAATCCATCATTATTAGTCCCTTCCTCCCAAGTCAGAAAAAAAAAGCACTTTTTGTTTTAAAGGCTTCATTGCCTAAAGTTGAATACATATTGCCTAATTAGCTTTAGTTTAGTGAAACAGAAGTTTTATCTATGAATTATCTTCTTATGAAAGAAACAATTATGAGATTGTTTCTGATATGATAATTTTAACTTCTACTTCTTTTTGAAGTTTTATTTGGGCCATTAATTGGAGAATTATTAATTGAAAAATAGAGCAATTAGCTGTTATCGATTAACAATTATAAGAACATATAGGAAATTAATTGGCTACTGATTATTGTGTCCTGATAAAGTTGACAGGTTTGTAAATTATTTTATCTACCAAATGAAATTTTAGCCTTTTGAACAACTTACATTCCTTATTGGATATTCTTTAAAAATTTGTGCTGAGTTGTCCCTGTGATTTTTTTGTTATTTAAAAAAATCATAAGAAAGAGAAGCATTAAGAAAGAAAAAATATAATTTTTTCTCTATTTATATCTTATTTATGAATATAAAGCCTTATTGTAGCATTGGAACTAAACATTTCTCAGTTGTGATTTGGGAATAGGAACTGCTATATCATGAACTCTAGTAATTTAAGGGATTTGGGGAGCATCTAATTCAGTTATTTCCTATGACAGAGAAAAAAGTAAATACAGAGGAGTAATTTGCTCAAGATCACAAAACTAGTGACTGAAACAGCATAAGAAAATTAGGTCTATGTCTAGTGTTCAATATCTTATTTACTAGGCTTTTAGAATTGGATATTGGTTTTATTATTGGTTTTCCCTTTGCTTGAAAAATACTGCTGGAGATTAATCAGAAGAATGTTAAGATTTTTTGCTGCCTTTTTGGAAAAACTTATATACATTGTATACATTGTCAAAAATAATTTGTATTTAAACAATTCATTAATGAATTTTGAGAATTAAAAACTTTTAAATTTGGAGGCAGTAATAGCACATATTTTGAGACTGGGAAAACTCCAATTTTTAGCTGAAGTACTTCTGCAGTTATAGGCACTGCTGACATCCTTGAGTTGCATAATTGGGTGCACCAAAGTTCAACTTTACAAGCTTAATTAAAAAGTAACCCTTACATAAAACAGTACTTATCCTCACCTAGCCTATTTTTTGTAGTCTTTATAATTTCTTCACAGCTTGAGCATTGTTAGGGTTGCCTGGCTCAATTCTAACCTATTTCTTATTCCTTGAATAGACCAATTCTAATTTCCCTGTGTTTTGGTTTAAATTTTAAATACCATGTTTTCCTCCTGATTTTAAGGGAGTGAATATGAATATACATATTTTTTTTTCAGGAAAGTACTTCCAGTTCTCCTTACAAATACAAAATGGTATTGAATTTCACAGAAACTCAAATAAATTATTATGAGATTAAAAAGAAGAGGTTACATTAGATCAGTAAGACTTGTGCCTAGCAACAAATACAATACCACTTGTTGACAGTCATTTTCATTTCCTTGAAAAGGACTTTGTTGTGTGCCACAACTATGTTTTTGATCCTGAAAATGAAATTACCAGCAAGCACCACACTTTTTCATTTCTTAAAATAAGTTCCTGCTTAGTTGCTAAACTAATCTCACTTGCTTGTTTATCTCAGAATTGCAGATGGTACATTATAGAACCTTTCCAAATGCCCGCCAACACATACACTATTAAAATTGTGTATTTTTCTCAGAATCATTTAGGGGACAATTTTGTGGAGAGTATTTAAGTAGAGTACTCAAAACCTTAGGAAGAAATGAAAATAGAGACTTTATTTCCCGAAGATGTCTTTTTTAAATAAATACATGGTGCACTCCCTTCTCAAAAGGAAATATTATAAAGAAATATTTTAGTGATTAATGTCTTTGATATATATTCATTTACTATAAACATTATTTACATGGTGACAATGCATATAATTTCTAAAATTTCCCCTTTTCATAGCCCATTCAAATAAAATTTGTGATACTTTCTCAACATTTCTTAACTGTATAAAGAAAAAAATAATGTAAATACCTTCATGTTTATTAAAATTGGACAGATTCATCTACAAGTTGTTGAGGATGTATTAGTTCCTTTACATTCAATGGTTTTTGTAGCAGCTAATGAGTTAATAAATGCCAAAGATTTTTAGAACAGTGTCCCAGCTAAGACACCTCAAGTAGAACACCAAAATAATATTTCTCTAAGGAGAACAATGAGAAGCTAAGATGAAGAAAGTTTGTAATAACCACTTTGACCCAGGCTTACACATGTTTTACTAATACTGTTTGCAGTAGTTATGTGTTAGTTTTATAACATTGTATAATAAACATGATTTCTTAATGATTTTAGGTCTTCACAAAAAATAGTAGGAAGATAGAAAAGCTCAACAATGTGAAGAAATTTTCTGAAATGTACAAAGCTCTTAAGAGGAAAATCTGGATTATCCATTTTCTAATTCCAAGTCTAGTATTCCTTTCTTCACATCATTCTGCCCCCAGAGTATATTGTATGACAACAAAAAGAAATAGAAAAACAGACTTTTTCCCTCCTTGAATCATTACTGCTAGTCCCTTGGAAAGATCAACTGAAAGTTTTACTTGACATAAAATTTGCCTTAATTTTTCAGTTTAGTATAATCAAATTATGAAACTATAATTTTGAGTAAGAAGACACAATTATTGACAGGGTTTCAAAAGATGTTAGGTTAAAATGTCAATTTAAGAAACAATCCACTAAGAATTATTGAATAGATAAAAAACATTGAAATGAGACTAAATTTAGCTGACTTCTATACCTTCATTTCCCTCGTCTTAGGATATTGTGTCACTTTGTGTGTGTGTGTGTGTGTCTGCATGTGTATTTGTGCACCTGTGCATGTACATGCATGTTTTAAAGGTGAAAATCCTGTTGGTTTTATTTCTATCCATTTAGAAAGAACACTACACAGGGTGAATATCTCAAAAGTTTTGTGGCCAAAGTAATCCATCCTTGTTTTAATTCAAATAAAAAAATTAAACTAGAAAATTTCTTAAGAATTAATTAGATGATGTATTATTTCACTTTATCAAACTGAAGGAATAAATCAATTACCTTTGTATTACATACTGAATCATTCACTGGAACATTGACTATTTTGAAAGATATAATTCTCATTAACTTTCCTAGTAAACAGGTTTGAAAGAAGGAGTAGAATGACCAACTCTCCTAATTAAAAATTTTCTTATTTATAAATTCTACTCGTGTTTGTGATTTCTCTGGTCTTCTTTTCTAAAATTAACCTTTCACCTCTGGTTATGATTTTTCTGTGCCTCTTGAGTAGTAGTTGTTCATAACAAGATTATTTAAGTAAATTGCTGAATGCACAGTTTTGAGTGTTAAGGGCTGCAAGAAGAAAAGACAGTGTGAAGTTGTGTTGACAAACTTGTCAGGGCAGTGGTTTGGGGGAATCATTTTACTCTGACATTTAGTCAAACCACTCACCTAGTTTTTCCTACTAGATGGTGTCACATCAATGACTGATACATCTGGGTCTGTGCTGAGAATGCTTCTTTGTAAGTGAACTACATTTTATCACTATAGTCAAGAATTAAAGTTGGAAAAAAACCAAAATGTTTGGGTTGCCAGGTTGGAGCTACATGTTATATTTTCAATACTGATTATTTTCTACAAACACTAAACTTCATTTAAAGGACAGAAAAGAATTAATGTTACAAAGAAACATTTGAAGACTTTTTAAAAAATTGGTAGGGGTTGACCTTTTTTTTTAGTTTTGACTTATTGGGAAGACGGTATTAAAACAGAGAGGCCATGTACCAATATCCTGGAGGGTCATTTCAATGAGCCATTTAATTAATGATTGTTTTCCATTAGACTGCTCCATTGCAGTATGAATTATGTTAATTTTTGTTTCTCACACCAGCTTGAGTATCTAGTAGACTCCCTAGCACATAGTGGGCACTCAATAAATATATAAATTATTCAATGAACCATAGAGAAGTCAAGATATTTTATTTTGTTCATATTGTTTGTCTATGATAGCAGACTGCATTTATTAACCCAATTAACTTTGTTAAGTATATCTGCTATTGGATGTAAGAATAGAGAGAGGGAGAAAAAGAGAAAAGATGAGAGAAGTTAAAAATACAACAATCCAAACTCATTCTATAATAACAGCCTAAAATGTTTGCTTTACTGAGGGACACTATCAAATGCATGTACCAAAGGCATCAAATTAACTTAAATACTAACATATTTTAAAAAATAATAAGGACGTCTATTATTTCACATAACAAGAAGTCCAAAAACATGGCAGTAATGTGGTTGGTGTGGGGCCTAAATGATGCCATTGGGAAACCAGGTTTTTTTCATCTTTCTTCTCTACCACTTTCTGCATTCACTCACTCATGCGTTCATTCATTTGTTCATCCATTTCGATTATCAGTACCTCAGAGGGCCAGGTAACATTATAGACACTTGGGATAGAGTAATTAACAAAACAGACAAAAAACCCACCCTGTCTTCTTTAAAGCTTGCATTCTACCAAGGGGGAAAAATCATGTAGGCTTTTTCCTTTAGGACTGTAACCTCATAATATTTTTCATAAAGTCTGAATTACTTTGCTGTCTGATAGGATCTCAACCAAACATAAATTCAAAATGAATCATTTAATACACTTGTCATCAAACTGGGAGATATCAATATAGAAATGAAAGAAGATAAAGTAAAATCTATAGTATAATGGGGAAAAGGGATGAACATTTAAGGACTTATTATATCAGAGGCTGTGTAGCAACATGGTTACAAAAACAGATTCTGGAGCTCAGACTGCCTATGTTCTGATTCCAACTAGGCCACTTACTCTGTGTGCCCTGAACAAGTTATTTCAGTTCCTTGTGGCATAGTTTCATCACCTGTAAACTGGGTAACAAGGACAATACCTATCACACACTGTTATTGTGTGGATCAAATAAATTAGCAATCACATATATTACTATGTGCCAGGTCACTTTCACATAATAAACATTATTATTATCAGATGAACCCAGTGAATTAATTGTCCGCCACGTATAGTGTATCTGTGTAGCTAATAACCTAATGAATAAAAAACTTTTTTGAAACCTCTATTGTCCTAACAGTATTTTTCATTAAAATTACTTTATGTGAAATAGATGTAGATATGCCCAACACTTACATATACTGCTTTCAGTTATGTGTCGGTAATGTATCTTATACTTGCTTATAAAACATACATAAATATTTAAATCAAATTATATAATTTTGTACAGATATGTTATCAAAGGAAAAAGTTTATTTCTGGTATTAAGCAATAGCTAATAATTTCCTATAAAATTCTTTATAAGCAAAAAGGAATTATAAATGTGAGTTTTGACATGACAATTATTAGTTGATCTTGCAAAATGTCTTTATAATTACTTGTGAACTAAAATAATAAACAGTTCATATTATGCATATTTTAAAAATCTCCTACAATTTCACTATATACTCACTTTAAATTTAAGAGAAGTAGTTCATTTTTCTGCCTGGCTGCTATAACAAACGTAAGTCATAGGAAAAGGAAAAAAGGAAATTACTAGTTGTTATTGATATCTGTCAATCTTCATACTTGTTTTCAAAACTCTCACTTCATGAGAAAAATAAAGATACTAAGAGATGAAAACTTGAGTTAATTCCAGGAACTAAATCTGGGAGATGTGGGTACCAGATTTTTACTGCACTGATACTGACAAATATTTTCATAAGAGTCTGTAAGGACAACATTCTGGTAACTCTGAGCTCATAAATGATGGTAGAACAAGGAATCTAAATAAGAAGCATGTAGGACACCCTCAGAAATTCATGCTGACAGCAACAACGAAAGATTCCCCAACTGAATCTTTGTTTTTTACATATGTTATAATTTTGCAGCAATGGCAGTATCCTGGTGGAAAGGATATCACATGTTGTTTTTAATTAGGTAATCCCCAGCAGGGGCCAGGGCAATGAAAAGGCATTGAAGTAGTAGTCTGGGAATGTGGGTTTGAATCATAGCTGCTCTTTTACCTTGGTTTTGGCCTTTCTGCGCTTTTAAAGTAAGGTAAAGTTTTATCATTGAAGGATAGTGGGAATTGATCCTACTATCCTCAAGATACTCTTGATACTTGAAATGTAAATGTTAAAACTAGATACTATATTTTCAAGTGTCAGATCATGAAACCCTCTTTAACTCTACACTAACCTCACCTGACATTTTCCTACTCCCTCTCTCTTGTGTGCCCACAATACATGGCTGCCTTGCTTTTTTTCTTTTCATTATCCTTACTTCATCCCAATTACAGTGCCTCCGTTTTCCAGCATGTAGGGCCTGTGACAAAGGAACTAAAGAATAAAGACAAAAATCATAGCTCCCCTCAGCTGTCTCCTACACCATTGGTCTCCAACTTTTTTGGTACCAAGGACCAGTTTTATGGAAGACAATTTTTCCACAGAAGGGGGACGGAGGGATGATGGGTTGGGAAGATTCAAGCACATTACATTTTTTGTGCAGTCAAACCTCTCTGCTAATGATAATCTGGATTTGCAGCCTCTCCCCAGTGCTAGCATCACCACCTCAGCTCCACCTCAGATCATCAGGCATTAGATTCTCATAAGTAGTGTGCAACCTAGATCCCTTGCATGCGCAGTTTACAGTAGTGTGCATGCTTCTGTGAGAATCAAATGCTACCGCTGACCTGACAAGAGGCAGAGCTCAGACAGTGATGCCAGCAATGAAAAGCAGCTGTAAACACACGTGAAGCTCATTCAGTTGCTGTTCACCTCCTGCTGTACAGCCTGGTTCTTAACAGGCCACAGACCAGTACCACCCCACTGCCTGGGAATTGGGGACCAAAGTCCTACACAGTGTCTGGGGTAAAACATAGATCTCAATATACTCTCATTCCATTTATCTAACCTAAATCCTTGCAAAGCAATGTTTAAGAGAAATTGAAATTAAGTGAAGCTCTAAAACTTGGTCATTCTTCCAATGATATTCATGTTTCAAAAAAGAAAACTTCAAAGGTAGCTTGCATGTTTTCTAAAATATTTTTTATTACTTACAGAAGAAATCTTTCATAACTCTCAGAAAACCATGCACTTGGGAGAAAAGAAGAAGAGGTATTAAAGAATGCCTCTACCAGACTTAGTCACAGGCCAAGAGAAACATGAGTCCAAAATAAAAGTTGGTGGCATCAGAAAAGCAAATAGGAATCCCTATATGTTTTAGGGATACAAAATATGAGATGTTTTGTGCCTTTGCACGTTCATATTCATGGAGTAAATGTAGATAGAATATCAGGCAGAGCAGGGATTCAGTACCAAACTAAGATGTCTGCTTAGACTGAATGGGCTACAGAAACCAGTTAAATCCCAGACCCTCTGAGTCATGGGATGGAGAACTGTCAATCTCGTTTGCCAGCAGGTGGAGGCAGTGAGAAAGGAGTGGAATTGCCCAGTTCTGTTATTGAAGAGAGGTGAGGCTGGTACCGTGACTGAATAACATATATATATTCTGTTCTAGAACCATTCTTTTGGATAGATATTAAGTCCTAGAATATGATTAGGAAAGTAAAATAGCTCAAGTAGATCTTGGTTCAATAGGTTTTGTTGGCTTACCAATAAATCTCATTGCTATAGTTAGCAACACTACCATGAGAAAATGTATTGAAACAAAATTTGAAAACAACTTTTTTCATAATCCACATATATTGCTGCAGTCTCTGTATGATGAACAATTACTATATTTCAATTATTAAATCATGTCTTTACCCTAGCACAAATATGTACACATCCCTAAGGATGTAATAAACAGAGCTTTTTGGTTTTCAGAAAATTAATTTAAAATGACTCCTTAAAAAATCCTAAAAATATAATAAGAAGTACATATTTGTTGTACTATATCTTACCCACAAGCTATCATACCTAATGTATTATATTTAAAGAAAGAAAACTAATTTTTTATTTCTTCAGTACATATATGTTGAGTGACTACTGTGAGCCGGGGATTTAAAATGGAACAAACCATTTCAAAATTTTTGACTGGAAGCTTATATTCCAGTGCCACAGAAAAAAAATATAAACAAAAATAAAAAGTTAAATATATGATATTTATTTGCGGGTATATTCTACAGATAAAAATAAACTAGAGGCCGCTGAGACAGTGGGGCAGGGAGCGCACCGTGCACTGCAGGCCCGGCAGGTGGGGAGAACCGTCTCAGCAGCCGCTGAAGAGTCGTGTTTCCAGGGAACTAAGAAAACCCATCAGGAACCGAAGATGCCAAAACCAATCAACGTCCGGGTTGCCACCACGGATGCAGAGCTGGAGTTTGCAGTCCAGCCACATACGGAAAACAACTTTTCGATCAGATGGTTAAGACTATCGGCCTCCGGGAAGTGTGATATTTTGGCCTCCAATACGTGGATAGTAAAGGATTTCCTACCTGGCTGAAACTTGATAAAAACGTGTCTGCCCAGGAGGTCTGGAAGGAGAATCCCCTCTGGCTCAAGTTCCAGGCCAAGTTCGACCCTGAAGACTTGTCTGAGGAGATCGTCACCCAGAAACTTTTCTTCCTCCAAGTGAAGGAGGGAATCCTTAGCGATGAAATTTACTGCCGGTCTAAGACCGCAGTGTTCCTACGCTGTGTAGGCCACGTTTGGGGACTGTAACAAAGAAATGCACAAGGCTGGGGATCTCAGCTCTAAGCGGCCGCTGCCTCAAAGAGTTACGGACCAGCACAAACTTACCAGGGCCCAAGGGGAGGACTGGATCCAAGTGTGGCACGCAGAACATCGTGGGATGCTCAAAGATAATGCTACGTTGGAGTATCTCAGGATTGCTCAGGACCTGGAAATGTGTGGAATCAACTATTTCCAGATAAAAAGTAACAAAGGGACAGACCTCTGGCTTGGAGTTGATGCCCTTGGACTAAATATTAATGAGAAAGATAATAAGTTGACCCCAAAGATTGGCTTCCCTTGGAGTGAAATCAGGAACATCTCTTTCAATGACAAAAAGGTTGTCATTAAGCCCATCGACAAGAAGGCACCTCACTTTGTGTTCCATGCCCCCCACTTGAGATTTATCAAGTGGATCCTGCAACTCTGCATGGAGAACCACGAGCTGCACGTGCGCCCCGGGGAGCCCGGCACCATCGAGGTGTGGCAGGTGAAGGACCAGGCCCGAGAGAAGCACCAGAAGCAGCTGGAGCAGCAACAGTTGGAAACTGAGGAGAAAAGGAGAGAAACTGTTGAGAGAGAGAAAGAACAGATGAAGCGTGAGAAGGAGGAGCTGATGCTCGTGCTGCAGGACTACGAGGAGAAAACCAAGAAGGTGGAGAAAGGACGCTCCGAGCAGATCCGGAGAGCCTCGCAGCAGGAGGAGGACAGAAGACGGGCCCAGGAGGAGGGTGACCCGTGGCCGCGCTGCGGGCCAGGAGGGGCCGGAGAGGCAGGCCATGGATCAGCTAAGGAGCCAGGAGCAGCTGGCTGCGGAGCTTGCAGAGGACACGGCCAAGGTCGCCCTCCTGGAGGAGGCCAGGAGGCACAAGGAGGATGAGGTCGAAGAGTGGCAGCACAGGGCCAAAGCAGCCCGGGACGACCCAGTGAAGACTGAAGAGGAGCTGCACCTCACGATGACGGCTCCCCACTCCCGTAGACCCCGTGTACGAGCCAGTCAATTGCCACGTCCAGGAGAGCACGCAGGAAGAGGGGGCCCAGCCCACGGCTCCAGCGCGGCGCTGTCCGGCGGCGGCCTCCTGGGTCACCGCAACCAGGAGAAATGCATCACTACAGCCGAGAGGAACCAGCCTGTGCAGCGGCAGCTGTTGACATTGAGCAATGAGCTGTCTGTCCCAGCCCAGGGAGGAGAAGAAGAGCATCCACAATGAGAGCATGAGGCAAGGCGGGACAAGCACAAGACTCTGCGGCAGATCCGGCAGCGCAACACCAAGCAGCGGACGGATGAGTTTGAGGCCATGCAACGGCCAGGACCGAGGGCAGAGGGGCGCTTCGCAGCACGGCGCTTGGAGGGCCACTGCCAGCCTTGCCACGCTTGTATCTTTAGTACTCAAAATCTGGGAACCCCCTCATCACATCCCAGTTCCTTTAAAAAGAGAACATTTATCCTGGCAGAAATATTCTGGGCTGGGAACCAGTGGTAGCCTCCCTGGTTTATTTTCTCCGATTGTATCATAGTGCCAAACAGGCCTGATTTTTGCAATTATTATTCAATCACTTCATGCACTGTGCTTAGAGTAAGACTGATTGAATTAAGGAAAGCTGCCTGTACAGTATGAGTAACAAACTTCATGCTGGCCTGGATGATACAAGATTCAGTATCATTAAAAAAAAAACCACATCATGGCTTAAAAAAAAATTAGGGAAGTGGCAGAGAAAACTGGCAGTGTTGCTATTTAATATAGAGTGGTCAGTGAAAAATGACAAAATACATACTAAGCCTCATACTTGGGACTGGTATGGTTATGCTGTTGCTCTTGGGCAAGTCAAATTAATTCAAGATTTCACTGGAGTGAGAGGTTTCCCTCAAGCGTATTTTATTTGCATTTAGACTCTGTTTTATTCAGTATTTAATTTATTCCCAAGCAATGATTTGGCTTAGATTATTCAGCCTAAACAGCACACGATTGTGAATTTATTTTTCTTCAGTCTATTTTCCTTGAAGAGTAACTGTGAGCAGAGCTGCTGTAAAACACCAGATGGAAAGGAAATAGTTCAACACCATCTTTTCTTCATCTGCACTGCTGTGGCACTCAGCTTCTCATTGCATACAGGAACTTGAAAATTCCATGCTTCAGATGTGGTCACATGTATCCTCTGCTAACTAGTGCAGATTTGCCTTCAAATGAACCGCAGGAATGTTTATTTCTTAATAATCAACAGCAGCTTCTCTTGTAATGCATTTTCATGTTTTTACATATAGGCTAGCAACATTGGTCCCAAATTCAAGCCCTAATTCTCAGGAAGTTTTTCAATTGCCAATATTAATTTTTTCTTACCCTTTTCAAAGGCCATGGGGAAAAAAAATCTTCCAGTGTCATGAGAAAAGTGTGATTTTCTCAGGATTTATTCACACTGAAAATACTTTTAATTACTTGGCCCAACATCCTCATTATGAAGTTTGTCATTTCATGACACCACCTAAAATGATAATCCTTCTAGTGAATTTTTATGGAAGGGTATTCTCCAACTAACCTAAGCTTAGAGTCAAATTTAAGGCAAACTTTGGGAAAGAAGCTACTTCCAATCTGTGACAGAAGGTGCTAAAAACCTCCTATTAATATTGCTTCCGAAAAATAAAACTTCCTCTATACTTAAAAGTATATACTATTAAGCACAAAATATATACTCTTGAGCACTGTAATTAATAGTTAAGATTCATGTAATTGTCAATGATTTGGAGCTTATAACTTTAAAGTTACAAGAGTTGTTATATTAACCACACCCCATAGGAGGAAAGAGAATGAAAGTTTGGTAAGGGGAGGGGTTTTGTCCAAGTTGCTCACCTTAAATAATATCTGACACTCAAGACGTGCTCAATAAATATTTGATTAATAAATGAAAATTAGTGCTTGTCCATGTTAAATAAATCTATGTAGATGTCAAGGTCATATCCTTGTAAGATAAAGGATTTCTTCTATGGAAAGTAATGGCTATCAAAGAAACCGAATAACTTAAAACGCATAACTGGAAAATATTAGTGCTACAGGGCAAGATCATCATCAAGTGTTTGTGAAATAAGGCATAAATCTAAGATATAATTTTTAGATCATAAGCAGGAGTCATTATTTAAATCCACAAACATATTTAAAAGTTAGTTATATTACTATACTGTGGCAATTTCTTCCTTTACTTAAAAATCATCTCCACATATGTGAGCTTGCATGCTTTTGACAGAGGAAGTGGATTAGTTTTTTTATTTTTTCAAGCACCCTAATTTTGGGAGGTTATCTTAGATAACAATTGAAAATGTTGTGAACAGGCTTTTAAATGCCAGATCAAGTTGAGCTCTATCAAAATTTCTTGGAAAATTTTCTCTCCTTAGGGAAAAAAATATCTGTTTTTATTTATAGTGCTATACCAGATTTGCTATAAAAAAGAGATTTTCCTTTTGGAGAAAGCGGAAGAATGGTTGTAAACATCCTGCATCTGGTACTGGTGATTTTGGAAACACATGGAACTGGTGTCCAATTACTCTTCTTTCACATCTTTCATATCTAGGGGTTATCATGTGACCTATTCTTCTCTACTGTCAAACACATGGAGAAAAGGACTCTGTTCCTGAATGTCCCCAATTCCTGGCCTGAAGCGTCCCCTCGTAATTGGAATATAATAAATGCCAGCTAGAAATACTCTTTTTCTTTCTATATTATATGTAGTAGACCATAAATGTCCCAGAACTATTTATATTACTAAAAAAATGAGAGGACACTAAATGTACAGAAAAATTTAAGTTATGTAATGATTATTCCCATCATCATACTGCTGGAGGAAAACTTGCTGTTCTCAAACAAACATAACGAGAACCACTGATTTGATTAATACTAAGTAAAATTCCACCTAAAAATGGATGGGGGGGCATTGATTCATGTATTTTTTGTTTGAACTTTAAGTTAAGAATTGTTAATATTCATTATAAAATGACAAGGTGAGATTATGAGCACTATCTTAACATGTAAACCATTGTTCTTTCACAATGTGTTTTGCAAACCTAGCAATTGAATACATATTAAGAATTAGACTTTATGTATATGTGTATTAAAGTTTTTGCTATTTACACATATTACTTATAAATTCTATGTACCATCTTAAGTATAGGTATTTCAGAAAGATAACTTAATGCTTATTTTTAGATGGATTTATTAAATGAGACCTGTTGGCATTGTTTGTCATATTTTTGTGATGACATGTGATTCAATTGTGTTAAAACTGTACTAAAATTATAAAGACAGTTTAAATAATAAAACAGCACTTTATCTGATTTGAGCATTACAAAAGCGATCCATGTAAACAAAAACATTTGTACCCCCATAATACTTTGAAATAAAAAAAACCCAGCACTTTAAAAATACAGTCTTTATATGCAAATAAGACATACATGTAATTTTCATAGTATGTACTTATTTGATGGAAGTGTTTTAGCTTATTTTATCTCCATGAGATAAAATAATTTTAATTAAATAATAAAACACTCCAAAAAAGCCTTCACTATGTAATATCTGCTATTGTTAATTCCATGGGGAAGACACCTATTACAAGAAACAATGCACAAAATTCTACTCGGACCTTTTAGTGATCAAGTGATAGGCTCACCATCAGAAGTCTATTTATGTAAAAACATACCTCAGACAGACTAATGACCAAAAAACATATGAAAAAAATGTTCAACATCTCTAATCATCAGGGAAATGCAAATCAAAACCACAACGAGATATCACTTAACTCCAGTGAGAATGGTTTTTATCAAAAAGTCTCAAAACAATAGATGTTGGCATAGATGTGGAGAGATAGGAGCACTCACTCTTACACTGCTGCTGGGACTGCAAACTAGCACAACGTTATGGAAAATAATATGGCAATACCTCAAAGAGCTAAAAGTAGAACTACCATTTGATCCAGCAATCCCACTACTGGGCATCTACCCAAAGGAACAAAAGACATTCTTTAAATAAAACATCTGCACTGGAATGTTTATAGCAGCACAATTCACAATTGCAAAGATGTGGAAACAACCCAAGTGCCCATCAATACATGAGTGGATTAATAAAATGTGTATATGGATACCACGGAGTTCAACTCAACCACAAAAAGCAATGGAGATCTAGCACCTCTTGTATTATCCTGGATAGAGCTAGAGCCCATTCTACTAAGTGAAGTATCACAAGAATGAAAAAACAAGCACTATATGAACTCACCATCAAATTGGTATTAACTAACTTAACTGACCAACACTTAAGTGCACATATAGTAGTAACATTCACTGGGTGTCAGGCAGGAGGGAGGGAGGAGGAGGGCATAGGTATACTCATACCTAATGGGTGCGATGCGCACTGTCTTGGGGGAGGGACATGCTTGAAACTCTGACTCAGGTGGGGCAAAGGCAATATATGTAACCTAAACATTTGTACCCCCACAATATGCTGAAATTAAAAAAAAAAAGACATCCTTTGGCCACAGAGAAAAATAATGAGCAAAAACTTATCTTATGGTCATATTATTGTGTTTTATAACTAGAAGTCAATGGCCGTCAATAGCTATTTTAATAGAAGCTAAGCCAGGTAAAACATCCTTAGCCTGAAAATGACTTCAGCCAAAATCTTCATTTGCTTTGCAAAACTCCTTGTGTTCCAATTTCACTAACAAACCAGTTATTTACAAATGTCTTAAAAACCAGTTAAGTTTTTAATAAAGTAGTTTCATAAATTAAAAAAAAAGAAAGCCAAGTAAATTAACAAAAAGTATATAACAACTACACTGGGAAATTTTACAAATAATGAATCAGTTATGACCAGTTTTTTGTTATTGATCATCCATTGTTCATTTGTACATTAACTACATAACAACATGGTATTAATGTTGGATATATACATTGAACAGCCAAATGAAGAAAAAGCTTCCATATAATTATTCATTAATTTACTCAACAATATATAAACTGCATATTCCATATCCAACTCTTAAAAATTTTCAGAAAAATGGAGGCCACTTTATCTTTGATATAAGTGTTCATTTTAGCAAGTAAATAAGACAAATATTCATGAAGGGAAAGCTTCACATAGATAAGGTCAATTTGATCTTCAAGACCCTCTAGCTTTAATTGAGGTACTTTTATTCTCCTAGCACTTGCCACTTTAGAATCACGTCATGTAGGTTGCTTTCCAGTGTCTGCGCTATATACGAACATCTGCACCATAGCAGAGCATGATTTTTCTATGTGTTTGATATTGATGTCAATATCTTACCCTCTGTTTTGCTTTTTCAAGATGAGCCTCCTGTGCCTTAGACACTCTCTTGGCTAGCATTTCCAGGCCTCATACCAATCATCGAAAAAAATGCATGGGATGCTCCAAAGTTTTACAAAACTGCTGAAACTGTCTTTAATATAAGTTAAAGCCAGCATTTTGTTTTTGAGAAAGCAGCTGTTTCCTGATGTTGTTATGAAGTTACCCAAGAATATAATCAGCATTTTTAATGTGAATCTAAATTTCAATCCCATTTCAAGTACTGATAGATCCATCATAAATGTGAAGTGAAAATGAAAACTGCTTTACATATCTTTATGCACAATATGCAAACTAGGTGCTCATGTTTTAGACACATAGTCCATATTTTTGTTTTGGACACACATTCTATATTTTTAGACCCTTCTATAACTAAAAGATCTGAAAGGACTCTAGTGATAGAGTGCTTAGTTATTTCATATGGTGCTGACAACAGTCCATACAGTGGAATAAGCCCTTAGTGTAATTTAGTAGACCTCTGCTTGTCATTAATGATGCAGTACTCACAGAAATGATAAATGCTTGAGGTGATGGATACTCCAGTTACCTTGATTTGATCATTACACATTGTATGTCTGTATCAAAATACCACATATACCCTATAAATGTATGCAATTATTATATACCCATAATTAAAAATAAAAGAATTACTAAAAAAAAGTCAAGATTTAATTTCTCCATATTTTGAAATATAGACCTTAAAATACTACTTTAAGAGTACCCAGAAATTCCATAAAAGTTTAAAGATTCACCTAAGTGTTCTCTGGTGTTCATTATCAAAGTCACTGGGCTCAATTACTAGAAAATTTTAGTGGTACCAGTTCTTGTCTAGTTAAAATATGATAAAATTGCAATCACCAATATTATCAGATGAAGAAAATGGTATTGAGTAAGTTCCATAGGGCCATAATTTTAACATTTTAATTTTAACTCATGGACCTGATAATTTTATAATACTAATTTCATCAACTGAATTAGATTTACTCTAAGATTTAAGCAATGAAGATAACAGCACTTAAATTTGTAAAGGTGCATAATTTATATCATATATTCACCTAAAAGCATTTATTGGAAATATACATATATCTACTTTTATTATTTGTCTTGTTAATATTTGTATATTCTTTATATTCAATGCAGAATTTAGTCAACTGATAGATTCTCACAGCCTCAATAAACAAAAAGTTCTAAAGTTCAAAAATCAAGATAACAAAATGAAAATCTCAAAGGTGAGACTACTTTTACTATTTTGACTGACAAAATAATGAGTTCAGTTTTCAGGTAAATAAAGCAGTTTAATCCCTTATGCTTAAGGATTGCCAATTACTGATGTCTCATCCTTGGATATTGATAGCATACGTAATGTTTATAACAGGGAATAATAGGTTCATATGTAGATGAAATGTTAGGAATGGACTTTTCTTTCTGCCAGAGACAGGAGACAGTCAACTCTCCAGCACACTAGATTGGCAATAACATTGTTAGTAAAGTGAAGCACTGAACTTTGGTGGGTGGATCAGGATTTCAGAAGAGAGGCCTCCTACATGTAGTTATGATGGGTTAGAAGGCAAGTCAAGCATGCGAGGAGCAAAGGAAGGATTCCTATTATTCTCGAAGGGAAGAGATCAAATAAGCAAGAAATGCAGTTTTGCCAAAGTGAGAAATATGAAAGACAGTCCTGGGAGACTTAGAGCTGCCAAAATTAAATTACTTAAAAATGCCATATCCTAAAGCAGAAAAAAATAAAATACCAAGCTAGCCGAAGTGAAAACTTTCTTCCTAAATAGGAACATGAAACCTTTTCTTAAGCACTCTATCATGTAATCATATTTGGAAGTTATTTTAGCTATTCTGAGCTCAATATTGTAGACTCCCAAGAATGTAGCTTTGCTACTCATGAATCCCAAGGAAAGTTTCCTTTTCTGAAAGTTCTTACCACTCTTTTCAAAGTTATATTAAAAACGTTATTATTATGTGAAAGGTACTTGGTACTAATTATATAGACTTCACACAATAATCACTAAAAATATTATATAACACTGTGCTACAAATATGCTATGATAAAGTTTAATAAATAAAGAATATATTATCATTTAATTTTAATAATTATAAATACAATAGAAATATATAAATATGTTTTATGGCACCAAACATAAAATGCTTTGGCCTCTGAACTATCATGAATTTCGAATTATTTGAAAATTTATAAGGATTTGGATACAGTGTATTTCAAGTAGAGAAAATATAAGCTAGATATTTTGCATACTACCAATCGCAAATACTTATTTTGCTTGAGGGAGTTGTTTGGTATATTTATTTTATATGTTTTCCTTCTAAAGCCAAATGATGCTAGGGTCAAGATATTAGAAAAGGCTGGGCACCGTGGCTCACGCCTGTAACCCTAGCACTCTGGGAGGCTGAGGCAGGAGGATTACTGAAGGTCAGGAGTTCGAGACCAGCCTGAGTAAGAACGAGACCCTGTCTCTACTAAAAATGGAAAAATTAGCTGGGTGTGGTGGCCATCACTGGTAGTCCCAGCTACTCAGAAGGCTGAGGCAAGAGAATCTTTTGAGCCCAGGAGTTTGAGATTACCATGAGCTAGGCTGATACCACGGCAATCTAGCCCAGGTGACAAAGCGAGCCTCTGTCTTAACAACAAAAAAAAGGCATTAGAAAAAATTAATTGATCACACAGATACTTCCAGAAGATAGTATAAGAAAGAGGAGGAAGATAAAAGAGGATGATTAGTAGGAAATAGAGAAAGAAAGTGAATAAGAGAAAAAAGAAAAAAATATTTTTTCCAAGACAGGAATATCTCAATTTAAAGCAAAAAGTCTACTGTTTTTATTTTAAAGTTTTAAGTTTTACTAATATGTTCATAATGAAAAGAATTAACACAAAGAATTCTCTAACATATTTTCTAAAAGGACAAAACCCAAACTAAGTTACCAAAAAGAAAATCATCCTGATTCTTCTGTAGAAATACAATTCCACTTGCTTTTGGTTAAATGGAAAAGTTGGGTTTCTCTGAGTTAATACGGTTGGATTAAATCAAAACTGTCACATGATTCAGAAAAAAAATGTGACTAAAGTCACTTTCTCTCTTCCCAATATTCCATACTTTCTCACCATCCTCAAACCTGTAAAACATCTTCTCCACTCCTTTCTCTAAGCTGATGATTTTGCTTGTTAATTCATTGAGGAAATATAAGCAACTAAAGAGAATTTTCACCTGCTCCAACAGCTCTTCAACCTACCTTCCTTTCTACGTATATATGCGGCTAACCTCCTACCTCAAAACATAAAGTTATTCTATTGTTTGCCTAAAACTCTCTCCTCTAATTGGAACCCTGGATCCCACCACACCACCTCTTGGAATATCTGACATATTTATCAATTAATTAAGAATTTTGCCTGCCTTTTAAAAATATATGAGAAGCATTATCCTGTGAGTGATTTTAGCAATGTTGTTGTCATCTCTTCCCCTTTGGACCAGACATGCACACACACACACACACACATACACACACACACACACACACATACACACACGGCTAAGGAAAAATATAGAACCAGACTAGCTGAGTTCATTTAATTCATTTCTATGTCATTTGAGAGGGAAAGGATGGCCAGCAATAACTTTGGAGACGAAAAAGAAGACATCCTTCAAAATAATAATAATGTCTAATTGAACATAGTGATTTCCTCATGAAAACTATTTCAATTAGTTCATTTTTCTTTTTTATTGATACATAATATTTTACATATTTATGGAGTATCTGTGATATTCTGTTACATGCATAGAATGCATAATGATAAAGGTGGGGTATTTGAGGTGTCCACCATTTTGAATATTTATCATTTCTTCAAGTCCTCTCTTCTAGCTAATTCTAAATATACAATACATTGTTGTTAACTACAGTCACTCTACTCTGCAGTCAAATGATAGAACTTACACCTTTTATCTAAACATACCTTTGTACTCATTGACCTACCTCTTTTCCTCCCCCATCACCTACCCTTTCTGTCCAGCCTCTAGTATCTGTCATTCCACTCTCTCCTTTTATTAGATCAACTTTTTTAGCTCCCATATATAAGTGAGACCATGCAATATTTGTCTTTTATTTTTATAAGCAAGAAATGAATAATTATTCCCATGTATGAAGCCTGTAAGTTGATAAATGGTTTGCCTAACTGATATGGAAAAGTTCATTTTTTCAACAGTAGAGATAAACAAAGAATTTACTCAGTAGGGATATTTCTTTTTGAAGCCTTGGTCTATACTTTGTTATTTAGATAGTAATGTCCATTTTCTCTGGGAAAAAAAATCCCTTTTCCTGCTTCAGTAAACTTATTACCAAAACTTGCATACAACTTGTTAATTCAATGCATTTCAGATTCCATTAGGCTTTTGTATATGATTTTGTATATATGTTTTGATATTTTAAAATGTCATCCCTGTGGATCAAAAATATGATAACTGAATTATCTATCATATTGATGTTGCTGTAGATCAGGTGGTTGTTGTCTTTTAAAACTGATAATGCCAGTTTAAATTCTAGAGGCTTCTGATTTAGTGTGTCTTAGTATCTTAAATTATGTCAAAATATATAAGAATGTCATTGTTTTGACATAATTTTCTAGGCTAAACGATTTTCAATTGTTATTATATAATTTTCTTTCCATTAAAGAATGAGACACGGTGTCTTTGAAAAATGGATCTGTTTACTGTGTTTTGCCTGCCATTGGCAATGTTGTCATATGAAAAAGATCTCTGAGAATGAAATATTTTATGACTTGTGCTGAAGTAGTCAGTAAATTATCATAGTCAGTTCTCATTTGAATAGTTCTAGGCTTCTGAATTGCTTCCTAACTAAAAGGTCCTCTAGTCAATTTAAATCTTGCTCAGAGACATGAAAACTTATTTCCTGTGTAAAACGGAGTCAGAGTTCCTGGAGAAAACACGTTCAAGTAACTTTAGTCACATTTTTTTTTCTGAATCATGTGACAGTTTTGATTTAATCCAACTGTATTAACTCAGAGAAACCCGACTTTTCAATTCAACCAAAAGCAAGTGGAATCATATTTTTACAGAAGAACCAGGATGATTTTCTTTTTGGTAACTTAATTCATTTTGGTTTTATGTAGCTTAAACCATTAGATCCAACCATCTACTAATAGTCTTTGTTTTTGTCATCCATAGACCTTTCTGTCATTCCCTTTTGTGTCCTAAAATATTATCAACTAGAGCTTGGACATCCTGTCTTTTCTTCTAACAGTATATCTGTCATAATTCTTGGATTTAAATCCATAGTAACTCAAGAAAAGAAGGAAGAACCAATGTATCTACAACCATAGAAAGCACTGGAAAAGTAATCACAAATTGACTCCCAAAAGATATTAGGATCTGATGGATTTACATAGATTTTTATTAAAAATTAAAATAAATAATTCCCAAGTTATTTAAATTGTTTGAGAGCCTAAACAAATATAGGTATCCTTCCAACTTACTCTACAAGGTAGCATATTCTTAATACCCAAACTGGATAACATTAGCTTAACAAAGGAAAAATATTGTTTAATCTAAATTACGAGCATACGTATAAAATTCTAAACAAAATGCTGGCAAATACAATTCAAAAATATTTTAGAAATCTATTATGAGAAATGCAAAATGGTTTGATATTAAGAATTATATAATTGCCATCACTCATATTAATGAATAGAAAGTAAAACAATAGACTGTGCAACTTTGATGCTGAAAAAGAATTTGACAACATTCAAAGCCAATTCCAGATTTTAAAATTGTTCAGCAAGCTTGGAAAAGAAAGAGTTGATTGGATAAAGAGCATCCACCAGAAACATTCAACAAATATCATACCTAATGGTGACATATTAGAAGCATTACCACTAAGGTGAGCAATGAGATAAGGATTCCACTACCACCAACTCACCAGTGCAACGGGCTAGAAGAACAAATAAGAGTGGCAGACGGTAGAAAGGCACACACAAAATTGTCATGATTTAAAGATAGTGTCTGCTTAGATAACACAAACTAATTAATGAAAAAAATGATCATGGCTATTGAAACTAGTTAGAGTGTTCAGTAAGCGGCAGAGTTACAAGGCCAATATAGAAAAAGTAATATTCTTATGTGATCAATAAAATATAATATAGAAAAAATATTTAATTCACTACAGAAATATCTATCTACTTATCTATCATCTATCTATTCTGTACATATACACACACACACATACAAAATAATCAGAAATCATCCCACAGAGATTTCAAGCCCTATATGGAAACCTTGGGAATGGCTATTCTAGAACAGACAAGCTCTAAAGGAGAGGTCCTTGGGGTAGAGTAGAACACCCTTGAGATTTTCACTTTGAAACTTCTTATTCTAGTGTTGGTTTCTACCTGATCTTAGGTAAAAAAAGTATAATGGGGAATCATGTAGACTCTTGGAACAGATAAACTGGGTTCAAATCTTGACTGTATAGTTGACTAAGTGTGTTCGTTGATTTCACTCTTCTGGTTTCAATTTCTTATTCGTAGCAAATAGGGGCTAATAATAATATCTTTATTGGACTATTGTTAGAATTAAATAGAATATGCCATGTAAATTTCTTAGTACAATGCCTGGCATAACCCACCACTATATTTCTAGTCTACAGTCTATTCCCAGTGCAGAGTGATCCTGAGAAAATGTCAATCAGATGATGATAGTCTTGGGCTCAGAATCCTGAAATGACTTTCCGGTATTCACACAGCAAAAGCAAAGTCCTCACAATGGCCTAAATAGCCCTTTTATATTTGGCCCACAGTTTCCTCTGTGTTCCTACTCCTCTCTCACTCCTCTCACAGGTCCCTTGCATAGCTAGTTTCCTCCACCTGAGCACTCTGCCAGACTAGGCTTGCTACCTTACCTCCTTCATCTTTTTGCTTAAATGTCATCTTTTGTAGAAAATTTGCCTGAACACTCTAAAATTGGGGAAAAATAAACCCTTACCCTGAGCACTCCCTATTCACATTTTTCCCCCAAATTATTGCTTCATTATCACTATGTAATAGGCATTATATTTTACATACATATCTATTATTGTCTTCCCTAGTAAAGAGTAATCTGCACAGAGATTTTTGTCTGTTTTCTTCTCTTTTTTTCCCTTAGTACCCAGAACAGTGCCTGGCACACAGTATATATTCAATAAATATTTGCTACATGACTATATTATTATTCCAGCATTACCACTATAAAATGGGCCTATTGAATTTTTTCCATGTGCTGGAATGCTGCCTTTTAAATATTGAAGGTCTTCGCCATGTTTCACCAGCATTTTCTTATGGTATTTTTATCATTTTGCTTTTCTTAATTCCTAATACAAGAAAGCCACCTTCCAGATGTGATGGTCCTAGATTATTTCAATCCTCAATTTTGTTAGTATCCCATGAAGACTTTCCCCAAACATTTATTGACCTCCATTTCTTATAAGATCTCATGCCTTAACAAGTTACAAATATTTTTAAAGAAATAATGCCTATATTTTGAGTCTTCTTCCCACAAGTCACTTTGAGAATAAAATGCCAAGACTGAAAGAGCAGCCTCAGTACTTATGCTAAGCAAGTGAGTCAGTCTCAGCTCAGTGATTAATTTGGCTTGGTTGAGGGTTTCTCTCTATCACTGCAAATATGAATCAGATTCTCAGCATCTATCATCAGTCAAGTCTCAGGGGCACAGCTATGATCTGGAGAAGCTCCTAGGAAGTTATGTAGGCCTGGCTCCAGCAGAGCAGCCACTGTGGTGTGTAAACAGTGTGAAAAATGAATAAAAGTGATGAAGAACTTTTTCGAAATGTTGACCAGTCTGTCAACTTTTGAGGGGCTTAACAAGCTCCAGGAAAAATTGGCTTTTATGTTAAAGGTTATTAGCCCTTAACAGATAATATTTCTGGAGGAAGCATGAACTAAAGAGGTTGCACAGAGATCAGAGGATTTTAAACATTACATACGCATGAATGTTCATACCAGAAACTGAGCCAATAAATCAGCTTCCTTAACTCTTGCTAGTACTGATTAAAACCTAAAGCCAAAAGTGGCATGAGGTAATCCAAGGAATTTGTTTAGAGTGATGAGTAGATGGTGATTTATAAATGGTAAAGACCATGATGTCATATATAAACACAACTTAGATAGCAAAATTCTTCCCATTAATTCAATTACATTCTAATGGAGTACACATATTGGTTTCTTTAAAGTTATAAAATTTTATCTAATTCTTATTCACATTTATTTTAATTAGATTTTTATGCCCATTTTCTATTTCTATATCATACCCATTATTTGTATTAAGCATGTTGGAAAATCAGTATTAACTCTTGTTCTACCGATGTTCACCATCAATACTTAATAGTAGATTCATTTAAAAGGTTTCTATAAGGATATTACTATACATTAACAGTACTATTTTAATTTGAATGTAGACAAAGTCTCCAAAATATTTCGAATTTCCTAGAGTTAGGTGATTATAAATCTATAATTGCAGGATTTTAGAAATGGTTATATATTAGTACTCCCAACACCCACAGTTTGTCCTAACCCCTGGGTCATAAAATTTATGACCTCAAACCACTCTCTGGATTCCATCTTATGCAGATAGTAATCAGAGTAGGAATATAAGGAGACTCTTAACCTGACATTAAGTGTGTGATGTGGCTTCCTGAGATTTGAAAAATAAATGCTCACCATAGAAAGTGCACATTTGATTTTATATGTAATGTGATTGCAGGTGAATATTGATGATGGAATCCAGATTTTGTTGAATCAGAGAATTTCAGAAAATATTTTGGAGAGAACCGTGTTTAATGGAACATTTTTTAACACAGCAATAGTAGGAGTCTCAATTTAATAAGATTCTAGGCTGATGTGGTTGAAGTGTGGAGACAGAATGGAGAAGGCAGAAGGTAAGGACCACCCTCTTCCTCTCACCCATTCATATGCCACTGTGCTGCCCGTGGTGTTCTCCCTCTGCGCCTTTGGACTCACTTGAAGATACTCTGAAGGGAGGTTTTAACCATTTTTTAAATTGTTTCTTACTTTATTTATTTGTTTTCTATTACTTATTACCTAGCGGTTAGAACAAATGAAAATGGAAGTTTAATGCCCTTATTTAAGTTTCGAGGACACAGGGAACCAACGAAGTCAGGGCTCCCTAAGATCTCATAGCTAATTTTTGGACTAGAATCAAGTCCAGTGCTTTTTTTTTTTTTTTTAACCATATCAACGCTAAAAAAATACTTCCTGAAGCAAAGGCAGAGCAAGTCTTATCTTTCCTTTTAAATGCTTTTCAAAACAAAATGTTACTACTTAAAACCTGTCAATAAATACAAATAGTTATCCCACAAGAAAACCTAAGTATGCTTCCCAAGATGTAGCCAAGTTCGTCCTAATAAAACTTTCTAGGCTGTTTCTGCTCTGTCCAAGATAGTGGCCCCTAGCTACATATGACTACTGAGCACTTCAAATGTCACTAATGTGACTGAGGAATGAAATGTTTAATTTTGGCTAATTTTAGTTGATTGGCATGTAAGTAGCCACATGTGGCTAGTGGCCACCACGTCAGACAGCTTAGACTTAGTTCTTTCCTTCCTCCCTACTCTCATCTCTCACCATCACTTTATGGCTTCACCACACTGCATTCCATTTTTGAGAATCCAACTGCTCTCTCCCAATTCTTAGTTCTTCTGTTAGCGTTACTCCCCAATTCATCACTTCCCTTTCCCTTGCCAACTTCTATTCACTTTTCATGTTTTGATCAGATGATGCTTTTCCTTGAGAAGCTTTCCTAGTCTTGCACCTCTCTGTGGACAGCATCTACCGAAAGTGCAATGAAGAAACACTGACATTCCATACTTCTCAAGTAGCCAGAGGACTTTGCTCCAGGTACCATAAACCATAATTCAGAGGCTGGGGGATTACTGACCTTTATTGTGTTTGAGACCAAAAAAGTTTTGTATTTTTTTAAAAGTTAGAAGGCTAAATTATACTAAAAATTTTCTCCTTAAATCTACAAATAGTTTTGAAGAACTATTTGTCATTGTTTTCTCAAAGCTTTCCTTAATTATAAGGGATCCATAATCCAAGGGGTCTATAAAAATTTTTTTGTGATAGATTATATTCTCTTAGCTCTAAAGGGCATACAAGCTCAAGCAAAACCCTATGTGCTAATACTTTATTGGGAACCTCTCTCCGAGGGAAGTCAGAATGAGGGAAAAGGGAGGGAGGGGGAGGAAAAACATGGAGGTGCATTTCCAGCCTACCTATACTGTGTACCAAGCAAATGTTTGTCATCTTCAAGAGGCAGCATGACCTAATGCATCTCAGTCTATCTTGGGGGAAGAAAAGAAAAATTTATCTGTTGTCTCCCATTTCCATTGTCACGAGTTTGCTTCACAGGCCATGAACAGACCCTCCTCACCCCTCCAACCCCAAACACACACTTCAGGTTGCACATAAGTGCCCTATGGCCTCTCAAGTATCAGGAACAAGGAGGAAGGCAGGTTGTGCCACGTGGGCATGAAGAAAGGCGCAGTCATGGCGGCCCATGCAAAATCAGTAATTGTGGTATCTGGAATCAGATAAGTGCTCAAGGGCTCTAGAAAGCGACCCTGCAAAGAGGTTCTTAGCACAAAGAGGCAACTGATAAAGTTCACAAGTACCATCCACTTCATTCTGTCTTTTCTGGTTTAGCACTCAAGGGCGGTCTGTATACATCCTCTAATTTGAGCTCTAGTTCGGTGATGGGGAAATTATGAAAAATGATTGTGAATGGGCATGAACATTAATATTTTTAAATAATACACATCCTGGAATAGTTTGAGTAAAAATAGTGGTCTGGATTGGTTATTAACGCTAATATTAATAAATCACAGTGGTATGCATACCAGCTTTATTTTTGCAGAGTTTGATCTTGGAAATCTTAAAATCCCTAGATAAATCCTTTTTATATTTTTGTTTGATAAACATGCATTCTGTCAATGTACAGTGACCTTTTGTCTTTTCCAGCCAACAGAATTCCACACATGCTCAAGGCTCAATTCAAAAGTCACCTTTTCTCTAAAGATTGTGCTATGTTGTATAATTGAATCTTATGTTTAAATTCTTAGTCACTTTGTAAGGCAAAAATTGAGAACAGTAAAATTGCCCATGAAAATCATTTAAATCACCCACTAGGAACACCATTACATATATATGGTTCATTTATGCAAAGCTATATGAAATCCTTTAGATCTTGGCTGGTGAGAATTTTCTATGTCTCCGCATCTCGAGAAAGCCTTAAGTCATTAACTCATTCATTCTATCATTTTTGTTCTTGATGTTTTCAGGCTTACTTGCATCCATTGTTTATTTAATACAATTGAATCAGGTGCATCACTCAACTACACTGACCTAGACCTTCTCAAAAATATTAATCATCTCTCCTCTGTGTCTTGATTACCCTCCTTAGGCTATCGGCAGGAAGTTTATCATATTTATCATTTCTGTTTGGGGAGATGTGAGAGTGAGGCATCCCCCACGGCCATCTCCTATTTGGATATAATGTTTTCTCCCTTTTGAGAGACACTAGCATTAGAATTAAACATAGGAAATATTAAAATATAATCCAATAGGACAGTGTTAGGGATAATAGCATGAAAAAACATTAAAACAGGTGTCTGTTTCCTTGATTGAATCTTTTGGTTGCTGACAACTATCTTCCTAGATTGCAGAGCTGAGAACTGAAGCTAATGGTGGTCATGGTCCTAAGGGGCTTCTACTTGCTAAATCCTGATTTGACGTCCCAGCCGACCTCTGCCAAAGGCTCCTCTGTTCTATTTTTCTACAGCTATAATAATGTTGTGCTTTGTTCTCTCTACAACCCTTTCCCAAACTAGAAAGTGAATTCTATGAGAACAGGGACTGTCTCTTGTTTATCTTTGTATTCCTGCTGTGTGGTACAGTTTAGAGAATAATAGATCTTCAATAAATGTTTGAAGAGAGAATGATAATTCTTAAATTATGCATGTTTCCACAAAAAAATCTTATCAATTTATATAGTCTTCTCAAAATACATGAAATTAAGTTAAATTTCATTAACTGACAATGGGGATAATTTCTACTTATGTTGTATTTGTAATCGTTATATAATAAAACAGAATTATGCTGAATTTAAACTTAATTCCTAATAAGAAGCTTTTTATCTATCAAAAAAAAGCAAGTGAAGATGTGCCACTTAGATGATTCATAATAATGTTTATGCCCACACTAAGCAAGAAGAGATAATTAAACCCCCTAGTGTGCTCACACAGAGGGTTGATAAATGTTTATTAATTATTATGGATGTGCTATAGATAACAAAGAACAAAATATAAACGGTCATTTAAAACCAGCTGGTGTCTAGTTCTAGAATTGAATTTTGTTCTTGCATTTCTCCATAGCATGAATATAGCTTCAACTTGCATAATTAAATTGAGGACTCTTCTACAAAACACTCTAATGAGATCTTTAAAGAGAACATTGTTGAACAAAAAGTTCCAGCACAAGATTTACATTGAATTTTTTTACAAATTTAAGAAACCATTGCTCTGATAGTAGCTATTCCCGAGACATCAGAATTTAGACAATCTGGTACTGGACAGCAGATAAAGTAAATGGATAGTTAGCAACCTTAGATCATATGGCATGAAATAAATCATAATACAAGACTTCTTTCATTTACTGTCTTCTACAGTGTGATACTAAATTTGTTTGAGATAAATGGTTTCCATAATATGCTTCTGTTGAGGATAAAAACCAGAAAATGACACCATTAATAAATATACTGAAGTCTCCTCATTATTCAGGAAGATTAGAATAAAGAACCCAGATAACAGGTCTGTAGATTGTTTTCCTACCATATTCTAGGGCTTTGCTAATGACTACGAAGTTTAGGATTGTCTATATAAATCACAAAATGTGAACGTGGTAGGAGTATTAAATAATTAGAAATATGTTTCAATCACATTTTAAGATTTTTGACATACTTATGGTAGTGTTTTTGTAGGATCATGAAGTCTTTTATTCTGTGGACTTTCATAATAAATTAAAAGAAATAATATATAAGAATTTTCCAATGAAGATTTTAATTTAGTCATTTATATCTTATGTGTATTATAAATTATACATATGGTGATCTTTCACGATTCTAGGCAATTATTTTCAGAAGAGTAATACATTTCCTTTTAAATAGTTATAATATGAGCAATCAGAGTAACCTCAAAATAAATTATTTAAGGGATGATAATAGTATTTTGGTTTGGGATCATGTAACCAAAAAAGGCCATTCTCCTTCCTGTGGGCAGGATTCCAGGTTACTATCCTTTTACAGACACAAGTGATCCTAACACACACATAACAAACTGATAATGGAAACTAATTATGAAAACTATGAACCAAACACCATTTGAAGCATCATGTTTAAGAGTTATTCATCTTCAAAATTCTCCAAGACAGAGTAGCTTAAAACTTCTATGCAAGAGTTGTTTGTAGTATAATACAATTTTAGTTTCTTAGTGAAGTATAAGAATAAATTTCTTTCAATTTCATAAATGTGTAGAAAAATTTAATGAAGAACAAATGCAGTAAATAATTGTGAATAAATAATTACAGGTAACTTTTTTTCCCAGTAATGTCTTAATAGATTTTGAAAATCAGGTAACCATATCCTGAACCTTGCATTTATTTTAAAACTGCAATTTTTGCTAATTTTATTTTTTGTTACTTTGGAGTATTTTTTGCTTAGCATGCTAAGCAATACAGGTAACAGATGCTGAAAGTGCTAAAAACACTATGCTATTTTTATGAAAAAGAAATCCAAAGTGTTTTTAAAAGCTATTTTGATACTTTGAAAGTATTTGTAATATAGGGCTGGGGGGGTTAGTGGTTCCTGCAAAAGGAGTGATGGCATTGGTATTTCCAAATGTGCTAAAGATGAACTTTGTATTAATAGGTAAAACCAAGATAGATAAATGAGGCTATGTGACATATTAAATAATTCTGATTTTGAATGTGACACTAATAGACTGCCAGCTATTTGTTTCATTTCTACAAGAATTTGTATTGTGGAAACCAAGATTCTAACTACCAACAACAGCAACAAAATCCAAACCTACAGCCAACAAATCAAAAACAAAACAAATATCACCCACAAAAAAAACCCAGCCTACCACCCAACAAATGCCCTGGTGATCCTGCTGAGTTCAGCCAAGCAGTAATTACAAGGGCGGGCATGCAAACTACCAGACAGAATTATATTTGATCACAGCATCAGATCTTGCCTCCATGCTTTCTGCCATAGTCAGGGCCATAATCACAGGGCCTCATTTAGATGCCACGTCTGGGTCAAAAGACATATTCAGGGATCTAAATAAGCACTCTGAGTTGGAGAGTAGGAGAAAACTATTGACCTATGAACTTCTTTATTTGCATGTTGATTTTTATTCCATGTGTAATTCATTCTGATGTGAAATAGGAAATAGATATTTTGTAGCTCAAGAATAATTTTGCAGCAGGAATATTTCCTGATGTTGATATTATTTCGATTTTTTATATTCCTAAAATTTTGAAAAAGGCATTGGAAGTGAGAGGTGCAAGGGTACAATGCCGCAGATGAGGCCCAGAAACAGAAAAGTCTGTTTTTTTTTACACTAAATTCTATTGCAGCCACACGATTTTCATTTCAAAATGCAAGGAATAGAGTACTTCTAAGGACTCTGCACACTTCTAGTTTCAGTCACTCTAAACATCTTTAGAAATACCTCAGATTCCAGATTCTAGAATGTAGGAATAAATTTATATTCTTTGGTTTTAATATCCCAGAGACTAAGTACCATTAGGTGTGCCTTAGAGTTTAGTGTCCTCAGTTTTAAGGATTAGCTCTTGTACAATTCTCCACACTCTGATCCAATTTAATTGGATCAGCCACACGATTTTCATTTCAAAATGCAAGGAATAGAGTACTTCTAAGGACTCTGCACACTTCTAGTTTCAGTCACTCTAAACATCTTTAGAAATACCTCAGATTCCAGATTCTAAAATGTAGGAATAAATTTATATTCTTTGGTTTTAATATCCCAGAGACTAAGTACCATTAGGTGTGCCTTAGAGTTTAGTATCCTCAGTTTTAAGGATTAGCTCTTGTACAATTCTCCACACTCTGATCCAATTTAATAATAGAGAAAGAGATACAGGGCACTGTGGTTAATTGTAGAAAATGATTGCCAATGACTGTTTTCTGAGGTCTGGGAAGCCATCTGAAAGATCAAACAGTACACAAAACTAGGTACAGTGTATTGTAATTAAGCAGCAGAGCTAATGGCCCTGGAACAAAACTCTGCTGGAAGAAACAGTGATTAGAGACACCTGCAGGTTAATAATTAGAAGCATCTGAGCACAGAAGCAATTAATATAGGGAAACTATCCCAGGAGAGAAAAGGCTGAGTAATAAACAAAATAAGATTCCTTCCAAATTCCCATCTTAAAAGAGTCTGTGTTGTTAAAGTACCACAAAGTCTAACTTTTAAGAATGCCTATTAGTTTGTTCTGTAGCATAGTCTTTTATATTCACTTTATATAAATATTTTCATTCAGTGTAATAAAAAATTATTGTCTTATCCATTGCCCAGGTGAGTATCAAACAATTTGGGGCTGTAAAAGATCAGATATGAGAATCATAAGTAATGGTTTGCTAGGCAAAGCAAAGACCCACCAACATTGAAATCATGTCTAAATTCCTAGAATTTTTAAAAAGAAAACCTCCAAAACATCCAAATTTGTAAGTTGAAAACCATAATAACATGTTTAATGAACTATTATAAGTGGTTGTATTTTTAAAGTGTGAAACTAGTTTGGTTTTCGTATAGAAACATTTACATCATTTCAGGACAGCATGCTTTCTTACATTCAATAAGTACTTTTGCCTACACACAAATATAAGTTCAGCTAACATACATTCTTTATCTGTGCTGACCCCATCTTTTAATCTTTATTGTGTGTATCTATATGCATTTCTTATTTCAAAATTATATCAGTTTTAGCCACCTTAAATACATAATATTCAATTAGGTCCCACTGCTCATTTTCTGTTCCAAGCTGATTGTGAAAGTAGATGTTTTGAGGGTATGTAGCAAAGGCTAATGTATTCCTAAGCAAAATGGAAAAACGATAAACCGGGAAAAAGACAGACATTAAAGGACTGCCCTGGCCATGTGACCTAATCATTAAAAAACACTTCGAGGGGAAAAAAATTCAAACATTATAGAAATAAAGATTCATGAATTATGTATGGTCATAAAGGCCCTTGGAAAACATGTAAAATCCAAGCCCTAAATCATTACTTTGAGAACTACTTCTATTATTTTTCTTTGTCTTATAATGAATAATTTGGATCTGAATCCCAATGCATTTATATCGTATAGCAAAATTTGCTCGGTCAAATATGAAAGATATCATATCATATTTCCAATTTATTTTTACTTCTACCTTTTAAATAGTATCATCTTTTGTTCATAAGGATAGATGTTGAAAAGTTTAGAAATAAATGGCTCAAATTTCTGATAACTATAATCCAAGTTGACTATGAATAAACACTGTAGACAGAAAAGGTGCTATAAATATCAGTTTCATTATTGTTTTTATCATACAACCATTATTATTAAACGACTGCTCCAGAATGTCTCACTTTGAATACAGCCCATAGCAGATTTGTTCTATCATTATAGCTCTAGCTTCTTGATTGCTTTTGTTGGCCTTCATCTCCTAGACTTGAAATAACCTCCCAGGACTTTATAGATGTTTTCTGTTTGCTAGCTTTACTTATTGTTATGTCATTTTGTTAAATGGCATTTAACACTTTGTTAAAATTAGATTTTAAATTTAAATTTTTCCTCTTCTTATATTTTCCAAAGAATAAGGTTCACCTCCTGAAATTATTTGGGTTTTTCCCACTGTCATTTACCATCTTGATACTCAAAGTGACATCCCATGGGGCTGGGCGTGGTAGCTCACACCTGTAAACCTAGCACTCTGGGAGGCCTAGGTGGGAGAATCGTTTGAGCTCATGAGTTCAAGACCAGCCTGAGCAAGAGCAGGACTCCATCTCTACTAAAAATAGAAAGAAATTAGCTAGACAACTAAAAATATATATAGAAAAAATTAGCTGGGCATGTTGGCACATGCCTATAGTTCCAGCTACTCGGGAGGCTGAGGCAGGAGGATTGCTTGAGCCCAGGAGTTTGAGGTTGCTGTGAGCTAGGCTGACTCCACGGCACTCCAGCCTGGGCAACAGAGTGAGACTCTGTCTCAAAAAAAAAAAAAAAAAAAAAGGGACACCCCATGGACCTTACCCGGGAGCTTGTTAGAAACGCAGATTCTTAGACATCCATCCAGACCTACTGAATCAGAAAATGCACATTAACAAGACTCACAGATAATCCAAATGTACATTAAAGTTTGAGAATTCCTGAAGATACCCCATAGGAATTGGTTCAAAAATGAATACATATTTTTTTTTCACTTCTCCCCTACACATATCCATGGACTGCATTTCCAATATAAAAGGGTCAACTAAAAATGGCTTGGAAACTCAGCAAAGCAGTGAAACTTTATATAAAAATAGAGTTAGAGAACTCTGATTGATTCTTTTGCTGAATAAATCTTCTGGATTTTTCAATTGAAATTTATATTCAAAATGAATTAATTTTAAATTTAAGAATATTAAATTATCCTCCCCACACATATTTCTATTACTCAAGGTGAATATATTAATAATTCTTCTTGTCTTCTTTTTTAATTTTAGAAACTTCGACCATATTATTTCTCTTTGTAAGCACTCAGGAAGGAAAGGGGAGCATGAAATAAATCATCAGGAGATTAAAATGAAAATTTACTTAAATGTACTTTAAGGTTTTTGGTGGGTATGTTGCAAGCCATCAAAGCCTTATTTTCTTTTCAGTCCTATTTCTATATTTAAAGTATCTGTGGATGTCTGAATAAGCACCATTGATGTGCTGAATGAAGTCCTAGACAACTTCTTCCCCCAATTATAAGAGGTGTCTTCTTCCTATTGAATAAATAAGAGAAAATAGGACTAATTGACAAAAAGTTTACTTGGTAATCTTGGTATACCATTTTTAATATTGGTCTTAGCTCAGATTGTCTTATTCAGTATTACATTGTAGCAATATTCTGAATATTATTGAATATAAAACAATCATCATATTTATTTTATACTTATTTGCTTGGGAAATATTCAAGGAGATCCTAGATCCTTTCCATCTTAAGCCTAATGCATGCCAAAAGGATACATTTTAATGAAAAAGGTCTTGATTTTTCTTCGCTATGAGTCAATAGCCATTGATAGGGAATAACAGATAAATAACGCATCATTTTTTATTTTTATTTTACTTCATTTAAGACTAGCTGCTTATAGGAGTTTCCAAAAAAAAATATCAAACATACTTTAACAATTTTCAACCAAAGGTAAAAAAATTTCTTTCAAGCCACGTGCAGTGGCTCATGCCTGTAATTCTAGCTACTTGGGAGGCTGAGGTAGGAGGCTTGCTTGGTGCCAGGAGTTTGAGACCAGCCTGGGCACCATAGTGAGACCCTGTCTCTAAAATTAAAATAAATTAGCTGGATATAGTGGCACCTGCCTGTAGTCCCAGCTACTTAGAAAACTGAGGTGGGGGGACTATTTGAGAGTTTGAGGCTGTGTAATGAGCTATGATTGTGCCATGGCACTCCAGCCTAAGTGACAGAGCCAGACCCCATCTCTAAAAAACAAAACAAAACAAAAGAGTTTCTTTCTGTCACTTCCATAGCCATCTTTTATGAGGTTTCTTGAAGGCTTCCTAAATTAAGGAATTAAGGAAACTTTTTTTTTTTTAAACTCAAAAGTGGTTAATGAGTCATGAGGGTGAAATGCTATGGACTAAATTGTACCCCATCAAGGTCATACGTTGAAGCCTTAACCTCCAGAACCACTGTTTGAAGATAGGACTTTTAGGAGGTAATCAAGGTTAAATGAGTTCATAAGGGTAGGGTCCTAATCCAATAGGATTGGTGGCCTTATAAGAAAAGGATAGATCAGATCCCCCTTCCTCCCTCTCTCTCCTGCCCCAGAGTGTCCCTCCCCCTCCCTCCTTCCCTCCCCTCCCCCTCCCTTTCCATCCCCCACCCCCAGATGTGCATGCACCAAGGAGAGGCCCAGGGAGCACGCAGCAAAAAGGTGGGATGTTTACAAGCCAGAAAGAGAGCCCTCACCAGAATTAACCATTCTGGCACCCTGATCTCAAGCTTCTAGGCTCTAATACTTTGAAGAAATAAATTTCTGCTGTTTAAGCCACCCAGTCTATGGAAATTTGTTATGGCAGCTGGAGCCAACTAAGGTAGCAAGTTATTTATGATAGGACATCTACTATGTATAATAGAACTTTTGAAGATACAAAGTAAGAAAAAAGTGGTCAAAACCAAAGTCAGTATGTCGCAAGTTACTTTGTACTAGAAGTAAAAATGCTCTGTTGTGTATCAACTACTAGGTTTCTACTCATTACCTTTCCTCATCAACTTCCCTCCTCCCACAACCTCACATTTCTAAAACTGTTTTTTCTTCCCCTCTTGGCTGCTTAGTTTTCTAAAAATTCTACAATCTTGGAACACAGAATACAGAATTAATTAGGCTTGGATTTGGGCCTAACAGCATAGTATACTGAAGGAAAAATTAATTTTAGGTATATACTATTTGTATATGATTAAGACTACTATCTTTTGACCAAAACCTGAATACTTCTAAGAAAAATCTTTAAGCTAGCAATAAAAGCAGGGCGGTGCAGAGAAATTTTATGATCACATTTCCTATTCAGTGCTACTGCTGATAGAAGTTCTAACTTTCAAATATTAATGAAATAATTCTGTTTTGTATTACATGTTCATGTGTAAAATATTTGTGTAATTTTAATCTTGGAAAACATGAGAAATGTTCCATTTTTTCACTCTACTAGAAAATATAAAATATCTTCTTACCAAGGACCTCCAAAATATACATATATAAACACATTATTTTTCTAAATGTGTCTTAAAAATGATAATGTCCTCTAGGAATTCATTTATTCTTATTTTAGAATATCAGAAATCAAGCCTTTGTACTTTGATTAGGTCAAACTTATTGTTCTGATGAAAGTGCTAATAATTTCTAATTGCAGTGAAATAGAAATTTTTGTTGATTTTACTTCTTGCATGCAATTATTCTGCTTAGGGTATTATTTTATTAGTCCTAGGCATTAGTTTTTGCAATATTATGTAAACCTTAAGGGGGGATAGCGAGAGGGTTGAGAGATAAAAATGTACCTATCAGGTATAATGTACGCTATTCTGGTGATGGGTACACTAAAAGCTCTTACTTTAGCATTATACAGTTCATCCATGTAACAAAAACACTCGTACCCCTAAATCTATTGAAATAAAAATATATTATGTAAGCTTTATATTTCTTTTGTACAGAGTCTATGAAATCTCAGAATAAACTTTTAAAATGCTTTTTATATGGGTCAAAGAAACTACAAAGAAGAGCTATCTATTTATGATCTCTTATTTGTGTATTAATTTCAACAGATTCACTTGGTAACTGGCCATATTCTTATAAAATGTCCATTACTCCTAGTATATGTAATAACATGGTCAAAATGTTATAATGAGATGATATTTGAACAGCAAACCATGGAGAAAAAAACTTTCTTGTCTAATTTAAGCTTTTTGTCTCCCTGTCAATGTTTGGTTGAATACTAGGAACAATAGACAAAATAATGGTCCCTAAAATATGTCTATGACTCAATCCCCCAATCTTGCGAATATGTTAAGCTGGCATGACACTGCAGATATGATTAAGTTAAGGATATTGATATAGGCAGGTCATGTTGACTTGTCTTTGTGGGCCCAATGTAATCATAAGCATCCTTATAAAAAGGAGGCAAAAGGATCAGAGTCCAAAGAGATGTGATGATGGAAGCAGAGTTCAGAGTGAAGTAGCTATCATCAGCCAAGGAAAACAGATGACCTCTTGAAGCTGGAAAAGGCAAGAAACATCCCCCCTAGATCTCCAGAATCGGAATACTGATTTGCTGACACCTTGCTTTTAGCACCAGAAAACCCATTTTGGACTTCTGACCTCCAAAACTCTAATGTAACAAATTTCTATTGTCTTAAACCACTAAGTTTGTGATAATTTGTTATAGCAGCAATAGGAATTTAAGACACAATGTAGAACAAGTGCCTTAGTCCATGTGTGCTACTATAACAGAACACCAGGACTAGGCAATTTATAAAGAACAGAAACATTTTTCTCAGAGTTCTGGAGGCTGGAAAGTCCGAGATCAAGGCAGATTTGGTTGCCTTGTGAATGTTGCTCTCTGCTTCTAAGATTGGAGCCTTGTTGTGCAAACTCCTAAAGAACACTGTGTCCTCACATGGTGTACAGGAAGAAAAGGGGAGAGAGGGGCTAAAAGAGCTTGAAGCCTCTTTTATATGGGCCTTAATTCCATTTCTAAGAGAGGATCCCTCATGACTTAATCACTTCTTAAAGGCCCCTTCTTAATACTGTCACGTTGGCCATTACATTTCAACACATAAATTTGGAGGAGACATATTAAAACCATAGCAACAAGGAAAGCGTTCTCCTATTAAATCATTAAACAATTCAATCTCAGACAGAATGAATTCTGTTACATATACAGTATCTCAACCAAGCGATTCCACTGGATCAGGTGATCTGTGTTCCTGTCTCAGCTCTGTCACTGACTAAGGATTGTTACCTTAAAAAGTCACATGGCCTGCCTGGATCAGGCACTCTTGTCTTGCATCAACTATGAAGGAATTAAACAAGACCATCATCTCTTAAGTTTTCTTTACTAATCCCATGCTCCTTTAAGGTTTTTCCCATTCATCCTTTGCCTACATTTTAATGAAATTTAATTTTGATTGCTTGGTTTAAGAAAAGGTAGGTACATTAAGAATGCTTTTCCAAATAACTATCATTTCCTCCTCACCCCTGAGTCTTTGATAATGAACTTCCAAGATGGGCTGAGATTAAAGTGGAGGAAAAATAGCCTCTCCACTGGCTTGAGAATCAGAAACGTAAGGACTCTCTTGCTTTGAAAATTTATAATTTAAACCAAAATTATGTCAGCTCAATCCCTGGAATATTTTTATGTAGTTTGAGAAGAAATCAGGAGCACCCTTACAATTTCTCAGGGAGATTTTTGGGCAATAAAGAGTAAATAATTAAAAGGGAAAAGGAGTCAAGAAACTTGATGGCAGCTTGAAGATGAGGAACTTGTCCCCTGTTTGATTTGGGGAGATTCTTAATGGAAAAGATAAAGTATGGGCTGACAAAAACAGAGTTAATGGTTCTCAGAAGTCAAAGGCACTTTTTTTTTATTAGTCTGAAAACAAACAACCAACCTTTACATAAAGTGTTTAACCTAAAGCCTTTGTTTAACCTAATGGCACTTAAATTCCTTTCCTCAAATTCCCAGGGTGACTTATCTCCCCAGTCAATCAACTGTGGCTGGCCCACTAACCTGCTCTACTCTTTAACTTGGGGATCTTAGGGACATTTACATTCTTTAGCCTACTTCTGTTATGCTTCTGTTTGGTTCTTTCTTCATTCTATTTATCTTAACTAGTGCCATTCTCTATTTCAAGGCCACCAAGGTCAATAATCAAATTAGGAGGAGACCAAAGCCTTGTCTTTCTGGGTGGTAAACTTCAGTATACCCAATCTGCCTCTGGCCATAAAAAAGAAGAAATGGAAACAAAATCTTTTCTGAGCATTGAGCGGTAGCTCTTCTGTCAAATGAGCAAATTTTATGAGAAAGCTTTCAGAGCAAAGTGTACATTCAAAGTTTGTGCTGCTGCTGCTGCTGCTGTTTTAATTCCTTTTGTTCAGTTTGGCAATTGGCAGTACTAGACACGTCTATGGAAGTGAGAAGTTCCACAGGTTTCCAGGAAGCAAATTGTTCAGTTCATTCCATAATTTGAAGAATGTTTTATATAAGAATTTGTAAATTTAAACAAAATGTTTTGTTTGCTGATTATAGAAGATTTGCTGTTTCTAAAATGCTAAATGCTCTCAAAAGTCTATATTGATTCCAGATGCTACATAAAAAAATAAAATAATTCCTATGGTTTACAAGTCATTCAATACACCCGTATTCCAGTTCTGAAATAATTAAAATATTTATGAAGCTTTTTTTTCTCACCCTTGAGCACATGAACTTTGCCTTAGAAAAGGCTTAAATATTGACTGATCCATTGTAATGTGACATTTATTAACATTTGTAATGTTTAATGTGCACTAAATGTAATCTTGGCTTAACTTTATTCTTCTGAAGAATAAGAAGTTCTTGGATATTTTTTAGTCAAGTAAGAGTTAAAAATAGAAGACTTGATTTTCATATAAAAGATATTTTAAAATATCAAAATATCATATGAAATCTTTGAGCGAACAGAGCAGAAAAGTACTTTTATATAACATTTTTTGAAATTATCAGTATCTAAGTATATTTAGAACCTTTATGTTGCTATTGTTCACTTTCACTTTTTTTTCAGAACATTATGGGGGTACAAATGTTTTACTTATATGGATTGCTTTTGTACTGCTTTAATCAAAATTATAAGTGTGCCCATCGCCCAGCTAGTATACTTTGCACCCATTAGGTATGATTTCATCCATCCCCCTTCCCACCCCCCCATGCATAATTTCTGTTGGGTTTTACTTCCATCTGTGCACGTGAATGTTGATCGGTTAGTTCTAATTTAATAGTGAGTACATGTGGTGTTTGTTTTTCCATTCTCGTGAAACTTCACTTAGGAGGATGGTCTCCAGTTCCATCCAGATTGTTGCAAAAGGTATTAATTCATTTTTTATGGCTGAGTAGTACTCCATGGTGTACTACACATTTTATTAATCTATTCATGAATTGATGGGCACTTGGGTTGATTTCACATCTTTGTGATTATGAATTGTGCTGCAATAAACATTCTAGTGCAAGTGTCTTTTTGATAAAATGACTTTTTTTTTCTTTGGGTAAATATCCAGTAGTGGGATTGCTGGATCAAATGGTAGGTCTACTTTTAGTTCTTTGAGGAATCTCCATACTACTTTCCATAGAGGTTGCATTAGTTTGCAGTCCAACCAACAACGTATAAGTGTTCCTTTCTCTCCACATCCACACCAGCATCTAAATAATTCTACACTTCATTTGGAACCAGAAAAGAGCCTGAATAGCCAAGGTGACATTAAGCCAAAGTAACAAATATGGAGTCATCACTTTACTAGACTTTAAGCTATACTACAAGGCTTAGAGAACCCAGATATAAAGCCATCCATATATTGCCATCTGATCTTTAACAAAGTAGCCATAAATATACACTGGGAAAAAGAATCCTTACTCAATAAATGGTGCTGGGAAAATTGGATAGCCACATGGAGAAGACTGAAACAGGATCCATATCTCTCACCACTCATAAAAATTAATTCAAGATGGATAATCTAAGACATGAAACCATAAGAATTCTAGAATGAAATGTTGGAAAAACTCTCCTATATATTGGCCTAAGCAAAGAATTTATGAAGAAGACCCCAAGGGCAATCACAGCAACAACAAAACTAAATAAATGGGACTTGATTACATTAAAAAGCTTCTGCACAACCAAGGAAACAATCAACAGAGCAAGCAGACAACCTACAGAATGGGAGAAAATATTCACATGCTATACATCTGAAAAAGGGCTAATAACCAACATCTACAAAGAACTCAAGCAAATCAGCATGAAAAAAATCCAACAACCCCATTGAAAAGTGGGCAAAAGACATGAAGAGAAGCTTTTCAAAAGAAGATAGAGTAATGCCCAATACACATATGAAAAAATGCTCAGTGTCACTAATCATCAGAGAAATGCAAATCAAAACAATAATAAGATATTATCTAACCCCAGCGAGAATGGCTTTTATAAAAAATTCCTAAAACCATAGATATTATCACTTTGATATAATGAATATGATTTTTTAGCTAACCAGCCACATTGATGACTGTGGCCTACATAAATATATAATACATGACAGATGTAAAGGAAAGCATGAAAGAAGTCTTTAATAGTAAATTTATTTATTTTAGAGAAGCAGAAATATGTAATTCAAAACCTTAAATCTACAAAGATGAAAATTTTTAATGCAAACTTGGTAAAAATGCACCTAGTTCTAATTTAATATTTGTAACAAATATAGAGGAAAATTTTCTGATGCCATAGAGTTTCTTCCTCATCAAAACTTACACAGATTGTTGAAGCTTACTAAGTTTCATAACCTATCAGAGACGTTGGCTGTTTAAGTCATATCCTAACAAAGAGGTTGACTATTCAACTCTCTTCCTAAAATATAATTTATTTGACAACATAAGAATTTTAAAAGTATTGATCTGGAGCCCTTTACATATGTCTTTCTAATATATGGAGCCCCTTAATTTTGAAAGCCTAAAATAGAAATAAAAGTTTTTTAACGCATAAAAATATAATTACAACAAAACATTTTTTTTTTTCTGAGTGGTAGGGTTTTATGAGTAGTAGGTAACTTGGGATTTCATTTCATTTTCTGTATTTTTTTACATTTTTCTAAAAGAAGCTTTATTTGCTTTTGTAATTAAATATTTCAGGTCATTATAGAAGCATCTTATTTTAGCCATATTTTAAATGTTTCCACTAAGAACACACTGGTTTCTAGTCTGTGACATAAATCAGAAAAAAAATTTCACAGGAACACTTTAGTTGAGCAGAGTTTATTGCTCTGTTGATAAATACCATTTTTTGGATTATGTGCCTAAAATTTAAGAGAGACCATCTCTGTAGAATAAAAGAAAATCAAAAGTTGTTGTTCTCGGTGAGTGCCTTGATTATTATTTCTGTGACATTTATGACAAATCTCCAGGTGTTACAATTTTCCAAGTTTAGAGCATTCATTTAAAAAAAGAACAAAAGAAAATTTAAAAAAATTATGAAGACTTACTGATGAGCTGCAGCCCTGTCATTATTTCCACCAGGTTTACATCCCTACAGCCATCTGCGGCCACAGCCCTTCAAGGCTAATTACATCCATGGTCACCCCAGTTCTGATGTAAGCAAGAGCTGGTCTCCACCAGACCCTCAGACCTACTGTTGTCACAGTTAGCCAGACACTGACTTTCCATGAAACAAGTTGGCTGCCATCCCGTCACAAATCTCCAGATAATAGGTAACAATCACAGACATGTTTCTCAGCTCCCAATCAATTTAGTTCCTTTCCTTGAAAAATGTGTTTTATCTTCATAGATTCTATTAATCATTTCCTGAAGTGACTCAGGGGTTGGTTGGATTTTTAGCTAAATAGTTTTTCAAAGACAAAATCCTGGATTAAGTTAGATAAAACTCCACAAAATACAGAAGAATGAAAAACTAAACTGAACTTTGAAAAAAACTAACTATAGGAATATTTATTTAGAGAATGCAAAATTATGAGTAATGATGACATCATTTCAGAGAAAACATTCCCAGTGCCCGAAAAGAGCAGATCATCACATGCCACAAAACAAAAATAGAGTCACGAGGTCATATATCACTTCAAATCCCAAAACTTGAATATTCAAGTTTAACGCCTTCACTGTTGCTGGTTGTTTCTATTGGTAAAAGGCTAAATAGCTTAGTGGTAAGTTTGTTATTTAGAAATACATATGTATTTGGTTCTATTCTAGCAGCACTCCCTTAATTTCATAATTCCCATACTTAATAAAAATGAAAACTGAATAACTAAATATATTTTATAACCTAGTTTTATTTCTTGATGTGGGTAGGTTTCTCAGTTGCAAGGGAGCAATTGGCAGACTTTCTTTAATGCTTCATCAAGAATTTTATCTCTCACATCATCACTAAAAAAGAGAAAAAAAAAAAAACAGAAACTCCGAACAAAAAGGCAGGTGATTGGAGAATAGAACAAGATGCAGAGGAAGGAAACTGGGTCATAACTAAGCTGAAGATTTTAACAGAGCGAATAGCCACTTAAGATCTTGTGTGTCTTATGTCATTTTGCCTTATGCTTGAGATAACTGACATTTCACAAACCAGGCAAGATTCATTTTCTGCTTCATAAGGTGTTTTGCTTGTGCATGTCTCTTAACTTGGGGGTGTGAAGAGAGATAACATTTTACTTAATATAAGAAGCTATGTTGATTTCTTAGTATATTTAATTCATTAAGTTAATATTTATTAAATGCCAGACACGGTGTCCTCGACACTGGGTGAAAATGATGTATGAGACATGCTATCTAAGAGTTCATAGTCTAGTGAGAAACTGCAGTCTAGAGAAAAATCTTCTGGATTTACAGCCAGAAATAACCTTCAAAGTTAAGCTCACACACATCACGAAAATGGGTTTACTAGAAAACTGGAACATCATCTGAACACTTGTCTAAACAACAGTATGTGGATTGGTTATAACAGAATCATTTGGGGAACTTATCAAACCAGAAATCCCTGAGACCTATAGTATGTCTGTTGCATCAGACTCTAGAGGTGAGGGTGTGAATTTATGATTTAAAAAAAATGTCTCGGGTGATTCTGATGAAAGCAAGGTTTGCAAATAACCTCAAGTTTTGAAATCTTCTTTTTAAGGGATATATCCAAAGTGTTCAATCATTTACACAAAGCTATACAGCAGTTTGTTTCTGAAGGTATTACAAGTCTAACATCTGTTCAACTCACGACACTGCCGAAGTTGCAGGAATTTGTAAATTCTAGTAGAAATTCTTACTGCCTAGGGATGTTGGGGGGTATGGTAACACCTCTCTCCAGCTTGGGGATCAGGAGGCTGATATCCTAACCCAGTTGGTTGAAGTTCCACCCAGTTTTACCCTAATCAAATAAGTGCTAGTAGATTGGGTAGATTGTGTGATATTTGAGGGATTTTCAATTTCTTTGAAAGTATATCAAATTAATCGGGAGGAAGTCTTAGGTGTGTCATAACTATTTGGTATTGGGCATGAAGATCAAGTGGGAGGAACAGAATAAAAATTATTAAAGGACACTTGTAAACTAGAACCAACGGAACTGAAACTAACCCCCAAAGTCTCATTGCACTTCTTGGCTCCCACTATATAGTTAGAAGATATAAAGAATCCTAGCAAGTGGCAAATTGGATCATGAAGAGACTATTTTTTTCAATATGAATGCAGGCAATGGAATAGATTATTTTTAAGGATTTTTCTAATTCTGATATTCTCAGTTTCAATGGTAAAATTGATGATACTTCAAAAATGATCAGTGTCTACTAGTCACACAAAATATTCAGCAAATGATATACATGTTCAATTGTTGCAAAAATGTTAATTAATAGTAATGCAACTTTACAGATCTACATCCCCACTGAGAGGCAATGTACACAATGGCTAAGACCACTTGGTTTTGAATCCTAATTCTACCATTTATGTCACTCTTAGAAAGATCCATGAGCTCTCTATGCCTTAGTTTCTTCATTTATAATATATGCATAATGGTTTCTATTTTTTAAAACTTGGTGAGGACTAAATGAATTAAAGAATGTAGAGCACCTAGGAACTAAAAAAACCCTTAAACAAAGTAAGTGCTTATTAAGTATTATTATCTCTTTTCCTCGACTCTTTTTTTGGGGGGGAGGTTGCATATCTAGCTATCTGTTTTGAACTAAGATATTCTGGCTGGAGTTTACATTTTCACGCAGTAATAATATTATTGATACAGTCGATTATTCCTAATATTTGGTGATACACCAAAGAGAAGAAATATATGTTAGCACAATGTATGTTATTTACTTGACAAATGCTTTTCTAAAACTTCCAATTAATTGATGATAAAAAATGAATGAGTGATTTCAGATGTTTCTTAAGCATAATATGATGTTTAAAGATTATCTGGATACTTTACCTTCACTCTGTATTGTTATTGTTAATCTATTTATTATTGTAACACGTAATATGGTTCCAAGATTCTTTATTGAATTCTTTAGCTGGAGTTTTTATATTCAATCGACTTAATGATTTTAACAACAACAGAGGCAATTTGGAGTGTCATCTGATTGAAGTCTAGAAACAATTTGATAAGATGCTATCAGAAACTTATCCATGCAATTTGTAGTATTAATATTTCAAATATGGAAAGTTGTGATTTATTATCTAAAGAGAGGCCTTTATCTAAGTTTTAATATATTAATACATGTAACACATATGTATTGATATTGAGAACTCTATCTTCAAAGAGAGAATTTGTGGCCAGTTCTGGTTAAGAAGTAATGAATCAAAGCAAACATGCTACACAAAGAAAGAAGTGAAATATGAGAAGAAGAGAAAAAATTATTTAGAATAGCATAGTCTTTGGGTAGGCAGATTATAAATACGTAATCTGAAATGTGAGGACTACAGGTGTTCAGGGGAAGAAAACAAATATTCAGACATTAGGGAGGTTTCTGAGAAGAATCTATGTTGGCTAAAAAAATTAATTGTCATTTACAAAATTGAAATATGTGTGTATTTACCATGACTAAACTTAGGTTGTATCCACATTTAGGCCCACTGCCTAAAAAAACGTATACTATTATAGGCATAGGATACTCCTAAAATCGGGCTAAATGGGTATCGTCTGATGATTTACAATGAAGAAAATTAGTTTGTATGCAGGGGAGGGGACAAAATAATGCCATGCTTCTAGGGTCATAAAAATCATAAACCTTTGGAAGGTGTGACAAGAAGAATCCCTGGCATGAAATGCACACCTGATATTTTGATGATTTGTCTCCCGTAATACTGGTAGCCCTGCAGCCACGTCCAAAACTCTATAAAGGAAATAGTGCTCTCTCTCGTTGAAAGCACTTTTTCCTTTCCCTTTCCCAAGGCTTATGCACTGGGTTAAATTTTCCAACAAAATACATAGATTTTCAAGGACAGAATCAACAAGTCTTTTCCCTCAAAGAAACATTTCATTTATTTTTAGAATTTCTTTCTAATTTGAAGCAGTTTAAGAATGACAATGAAACTGCATTGAATGCATTCTGCATTTCATTGGAAATAGATGCTAACATTTTCTATTAAAAGAATCTGGATACAAGAGTTCATCTTGGATGCCTCTCTGTCCTGCTGAGCAGCATTAAATAAAAGTACCCCCCAAAATAAGCTTCAGTAATAGTGGCCTTTTAAGGTTTAAATTTCTAGGCCCTAAATTTTTCTTAAACCCAAGCTTTGGAACTTAAAAAAAAAAAAACACAGCAAAACAAGCAAAATTAATGCACTACATCCTGCAATGTACAGAACCAATTCTTACATAATGGTCTCATCTTGAATATGACGCCTGAGTGTGAATCCCTCAACAGCACTAGACTGAAACTGGTGCCCACGTAAAGTATAAATGCCCATTAACCTGTATTCTTTACTAAAATAAAAAATGGAAGCCTTATGACAGCCCAAATGACAAGTTTTCACTGAATAAGACTTCTCTGGAGAACAAAGTTCAACTGACAGTCCATTATATTCCATTTTCTCCTGTCTTACAAAATAACAGTAATCTAGGCTGGTGTTAATATCCTCCAACATATAAACACTTAATAAATGTCTGTTGAATTGAACCAGTGTCCTCCCCTTTTCCTCATTTAAAAATAAGTGGTGATCATGATTTTCAGTGAAAATGTAGCTGCGATGAGGTTGTGAGACAGTTCACTATATATATCCAAGTCACTTAGTGACTCTGTCACTAGAAATGGCTGAACAATTAACATATAGTTCATTAAATGAGTAAGAGCAGGCCCTTGAGAAAAGCCCAGGGCCCTGGGAGGTGGCAGTTGAGATGTGCAGGTGCGTCTACTTACAGCTAGTGTGGATTACGACAATCATCCTACTCTTCTCTTATTCAACATGATTATGTATAAACAGTTATCCTCATTTCTCATTTGTTTCTTGTTTTCCAAAAATAAAATATTAATAATAAAATATTAAACTACCAGTTCTGTAGCACAAAAAGATGGAATGCTGGTTTGGGGTTTTAAACAAAATACTTTTTGAGAATTAAATGTAAAAACGTAATATAGATGAAATACTTAGGATAATTAACTCACAAAGACAGTCACAAGTATTCTAAGCTTGGAGTCTTGGATAGAAGTAAATTTATCATTATTAGTTCCCAAATGTATTGATTTTGTTTTAATATAGATTAATAAAACCAACTATTTGGCAAGAATTAGAGTTTGACAATAATTAGAATTTGACAATAATAATATGTTAAAGTAACAATAATAAACCTAGAATAAAATCAGTACAAAATAACAGTTGAACAGATAGACTAAGGTTAAGAGTAAAGACTATCTGTGATTGATAGTAACAGAACTGTGGCAAATAAAAATAGTGTTCTTCCAAACATTATGTTTATCTCCAAAATATGAAGTTAAATAACTTCATTGCAAAGTTAAACATTGCATGCATCTTTTTCTTTTTCTTCCTTTTTTTTTTTTAAGCAGTTTAAATCGCTTGTCCACATGGGGTAGTAAAAATTCATAGAATATTCTTTGCTGCTTCAAATCTGGAAGTTCTTTGAAAAACTCATGAACTTCTCTTTCTTTGATCAAATTAAATGGACTGAAACAGGCACCCTCAAGGCAGTTTTAGATAGGAAAAGATCAAATAAAAGCAATTACACTGTAATTTGGTTGGTAAGGCTTAAAATAAGAAGCCTATTGAGAAGCTCTCTCATACTTCAACTCCTGCATAAGTAGCCCGATTTTTATGTCTAAATTAATATAATCATGCTGAAGTACCTACTAAAATACAAGGTAGCTATAATTGATCCTAAAATTCTACCGTCAGGAATAAAATGCCTCTTAATTCAAAATGTAATATAGCATTTTTACAAGGATGGATGTGATCAGCTTATTTTAAGATAATCTTGGTGGGTAGAACAGGATATTCCTTTTGGAAATTTCATTCAATACCTGTAATTAAACAAAATTTTGTTTACCTACCATAGGCCAGGCTGACCAATATCAGTGATATGCATATCAGTGACCCTTATTTGAAAGTAATTTGGAATAAATGATGACATCGGTGTACTAAATCTGGTTATGGCCTTGGTGATCTACACATTTAAATCAACCTAGACTGTGGTAGAACACAGAAGAGTGACTCAGAGTGTGTAGGTGCCAGACTGTCTTCTGCACTAGTGATAATTTAAAGTAGTTCTATACAGAAAGTGTGGTCCATGGACCAGTGGTAGTCTACAAACTGCTAGTTAGCAGTGCACAGTGTCAAGGACAGAAGTTGAGAGTAAGCATTGACATCAATTTGAAAGATATTTGACACTGTTGAATCTAATAATAATTTTAAGAATTGGTCATTTTAAATTGTATGACTTTGTCCTTTTATTTTATTTTTCTAGTAATTCATTTTTCTTGTATTTTATGAAACTATTGAGACACAACAGAATACAAATGAAAAATGGAATCACAAACAAAAGCAATACTTCACCACTGATGGTTTGAGAAGAAATGGTGTAGGTGATACACTTGCAGATATTTTTGGATATATTTTTTAAAAAGAAAGAAAAAGCACAGCATAAAACTAGAATATTCTGTTAGATGTCCCTAGGGAAAATTAACTTCATGCTTGACATTTTTAATGACAGCTCCATTGCTCAATAATTTAAATTCTGATTTTCTGCCATTCTAATAGTGCTTTCAATTTAGCTACGCTAAATCTGTTAGTTAGACAAGTATTATATTGTGCATTAGTAAAATTTGTCTTGACCTTCGAAAAGCAGGAAAGACTAGTACCCCATTGTATTATTTGCCACTTTTAGTTATTTTAGTACAAATCTATTCATAGCTCATTTTTACAACTCAGAAAATAGTTTTTCTGAAGTTTAGATCACTATAAAGATTGATTAGTTGTTTATATGCCCACATAGACACACCTTTTGATAATCTATTCAACTAATTGTTAGACAGCAGAACATTATTTTTGTGGCTGCAGATGTCAAATTTAAACACAAATTGCTACCAAGGGATAGATAAACCACTTTTTCTTTATTTATGGCAAATTGATGTCATACCTAAGGACCTGCATGTACCTACAGACATACAGTGACAGAATTTTTTGATGAATGTCAAAATAAAGGCACATGCTGGGAGTAAGAAATGCTGTGATGTCAACTTGAGTTTCTGGCAATTCTACCCTAGAGACATAATGGATGAGGATAAACTGAACATGGGGTATGGAATTCAGAAACTGCAGGATTCCCATGGTTAGTTCTGTGATGTCTGTGGAATAATTTTCCTATTCCTCAAGCTAAAGTAAAGGAAATTTGGGAGCTTAACCGATATTCTGGAACAAGATGAATTGAAATGAGAAACTATTCAATCTGCTTTCTTGCCTATAGTGAGGAAAACTTTATTGAAAATATAAATCAAGGAAACTATTCTTAATCTTGTGAAATCAATAGTCAGATTTGTAAACCAGGGAAACCACAAACGTATAACCATCAAATTAAAAAAAAATTGTGAATAATAAGAGTTCCCAAATATATCTTAAGCATTTATAACTTTATTAATCTATAGGCCATATTCTATTAAAGGAGAGCTAATCCTGGAGAAGGACTGTGTTCAATTAAGCAGAGTGATATGTAGTAGATTACTGTACCAGAGAGCTACATGGGGCTCCCGGGAAATGCTCACTTACCTGGAAATGGTGTATATTTTTACCAGAAAAGTTTATATTTCCTGAGTGTAATTCCTTAATTCTCAACAGGATTATCTTTATCTAAGGAACAAAAATCTTGTTACACATCAGCAAAAGGCAATTATTTAGGAAAAGATAATTTAACTTATATTGTTTAAGTTTAGACTCAGATAAAGTCTATAATGTTTAGCATTTTTATTGCTTGAGACATTGACTGGTGGGCATAGTTATTGTCTTTAAGTATTCACCTGCATTCTCATAATAATTAATGTACATGTTAATATATTTAATTTCATATAGTTAGCCTCTCAGCAAACATTTATTGAGTATCTACAATTTGGCATATTTGTTGGGCATATCTGACCCTAAAGATAAGCAATTATTCCAAACAAGTTCTCATGGAATTCACAGTCTAAGAAGGAAGAAATATAAGCAAAAATTTTACATACAAGGCAACAAATAAATACTACACTAGAATATACTATGTATATAATATATAAAGTTCTATGGAATTATGAAGGTGCAAATGCTCAACTCAACTTGATTTAACAACAACAACAAAAAAAAGTCCCAAAAAACAATAACTTAACAGGGGAACACTGTCTGAGCTGGATATATAGAAATTTGCCAAGATTGAAAGGGGTGAGAAAATATTTCATATAGAAGGAACAGCATGCACAAACCTACAAGGACAGATAAATAAACAACTTTAAGAAACCGCAAAGAATTTGATGTGGCGGGAAGACAAGATACAGAGTCTCTGTTGGGAGATAGGGCTACATAATTAGGCTAGATCTGTATGGCAGAGGGCATTTTTCACCCTTTGTAACAAGACATACAGACGTTATGGTATGGGAGAGTTAAGGACGAATTTTTAGCTAAGAAGTTATATGATCAGGTGTGTGTTCTAGAAAATTAATGTTTATCAGCAATACAGAAATAAAATTTCTTTGCCTTTGCTTTTTGGCATGGTGATGACACATCAAACTAAGGCAGTGGCCATGGCAGTGGAGAAGAAAGAAAGATGTGAAATTGTTAAAGGTGTAATTTATATGATAACAGATATTAGATACCACTCATTAAATCCCTCAAAGTATTATTCTCTTCTTTTATATTGATTTTGAGGGGGTTTAGGACACATTATCCCAACATATGGCACTTGAGCATTTGAGAAAACAGCAGGAGCAGGAAGGATACTCTCACCCTCCCTTACCCTTATCCCCTGAAGCAGGCTTTAAGACCTTCATTTGAGATATGCCTTCCCTATACCTGGCAGAAAGAAACATCTTCATCTCTGAAAACATAGGGTCACAGAGAAGAATCTGAACAAATAGGCCGTGCTAAGTTTCCCCCAATTTATCATTAAGTCATATCCCCTTTGTCCAATCTTATTTCTCCAAGAATATCAATTTCTTCATTAAACCTAGCATAAAAACACACAAATTTAACCATTTCTTTCTGTCCTAATTTCCTTATGAAAATCCCTGTGTCACATAAAACTTATTTTAAAAATTTGTGTGGTTTTTCACCTGTTAATTTGTCTTTGTCGGTTTTCCTTCAGACCCAGCTAGGAACTCTAACAAGGTAGAGAAAAATCTTTTCTTTCTCTACAATTTCTAAATGACAATAAAGCCATTCAGAATGAAGATTTAATTTTCCAGCCTTCTCTGCAGTAACTACCTTCTGAGTAATGAGATGCAAGAGAAAGTACCTTGTGTAGCAGCTTTAGGAACCCTTCTTACCTGCAAGACAGAGGGCTTTGTCCCTTCCTCCTGGCCCTCCCTCCCTCCATCTCTCTCTCTCTCTAGCTCGCTCTCTCCTTCTTTCCTTCTTTCTTTCTCTTTCTTTTTTAAAAAATCTCTTCCCTTTAACTGCTACCAGAACTTACAGGAGATATGACTGGAGCTCTCTCTGCTCTCTTGAGTTCTCTATTTTAGGAAGGAAGAGCAGAGAACTGCAAGATCCTGAGTTTCTGAGGTTATAAATAAAATAAAATAGATGATCAAGTTAAGCCATTTCTACTCAAGGTCTCTGTTACTTGTAGCAAAACCTCTTCCTAATGATACAGCAGTGAAACAGAAGTGAAGATAAGGGATAACAGCAGGTCGAGATTGCTGACTTAGATGATTACTGAAGGGAGAGTCACTAGTCTTAATAAGAAGTAGACTAAAAATTATGTTTTGAAGAAAGATACCAATGTTAGATTTATAAATTTTTACTTTAAAATAGCAGCATGACATCAAAAAAGATTTGTTCAGTAGGTGGTTAAATCTACCAGTCTAGACTTCATTTGGATTGGACATAAAGATTTGGGAGGTATCAAAATACATGTCCTGATTTGAACACTTAATAGATATAATGGCCATTGGAGTGCACGGAGAGGAGTTAAGAGCTAAGAACAGAACTCTAGGAAGTGTCTATATCTAGGTCGTGGGTAGAAGAAGACAGGAGGATCAGGAGGAAGAGGAGTAATAGTGGTGGGGATGGATGTGGGTGGTAGACGTGGCAGCTGCAGTAATAGAAGTAGAATAATTTACCAAGCAATTACTATGTGCTAGGCATTGTCATAAGTGCTTTATGTGTCTTAACACCTCTAATGCTCAAAACAACCATATAATACCTAACTTATAAGGTACGTGCTGTTATTCTCCCCATTTTAAAGGAAAAAGCCCAGAGAAGTTAAATCGTTTGCCCAGTATGCATGGTGCTGCCCAGTAGCCTGGCTGCAGTGCCCTTGCTCTTCCCTGTCACACTTTACTTCCTCAAGATAGATGGATAAGGTCAAAGGGTCATGAAGAAACTCAGAATGGTGTCGTGGCAGAGAAAGTTAGAGCATTTCAAAATGATAAAATTATTGGCTATACTACCAGTGTTGTAGAGAAGTCAAGGGCCAGATAGAGCTGATTGGATTTAAGATTTCGGCAGTCACCTGTGACCTTGCTAAGACTCCTCTTAGTGGAATAGCAGGCTAAAGTTTGATAAGGATGGGCTACAGAGAAAATGCATGCCTTGCTTTTACTACACACATTAAATGAATGAAGTTTACAAAAAGTGAAGGGGGGATGAGGAAATGAAAACGTCATACCATTTGTCTGTGAAGAAAGGGTGAGAGATTGTGTGAAACATGGAGGGATAAAGCAGTTTTCTGTTCATTTGCCGTTCGACCCTGGAGACTTTAGTATGATTTAGCATATGTAGTCCAGAGGTCGGTAGATGGACTGTTTGAAAATGCAGGAGGAAGATGAAAAACTGATGGGTCAAGTTGCAAGAAAAGTTGGCGGACAGTAGGTCATGAGACGGGATCGACCTGGAGCAGAGGAAGGTGAATTTCCTCACGTTTTAGTAGAAGTTAGTGCAAAATAAAGAAAATCTGAAAACAGTATACTCTTAAGTATCTTTTGACAACAAACAAAAGAAACAAGTCCGAAAAGTACCCTGAAGAGAGCATCCACTGTAAAGTAGTATGGGCCTGACTGTCATGAGGACTGGCTCCTAACACCAGCTCTGCCACAAATTAGCAGAGGGAACTCACCTTCAGAGTTTTGATGTCTCAGTTTTCTTATTTGTAAAATGCCCTGCCACAGTAATATTTTATCATAGAAAGTTGAAATAAAAAGGCCTTTGAGAAAAGAACATAAATGAGAACTGAAAGCCGCCATGCAGTGCAGTGGGAATTGTATTAGACATGGGTCACCTCCACCACATTTGTGCACTATCGCTTTGAGTAAATCACTCAGCCACTCTGAATCCTGATCACCTTCTTTGGAAAATGAGGATAATTGGCTTTAGATCAAAGAATTGTTTAAGGATTGAAATAAAAGATTTTTATAAAACCACTTTATAATACAAATGACTACACAAAGGGAAGTAGTTATTTTGGACATCATGAAATATCCTTTGCAACTGAGGATAATACCAGCAACAAGAAATGCTGAACAGCAATTCATGTCCAAATATCTCATGGGTGGTGAGAGGTAGACTTGCCACAGATGTCACATCTGGTTTCCTTAGCGTTCTGATGAGTCACATTTAATTTTAAACAGCCAGGCAGCATTACGAATACAGGAAGTGTCCTAGGGGAACATGATTCTGCTGAACAGAGAGTGGTTAACTGCCATATGCCATCCAGTAGAATAGCGAGATGATGTGTGGCCACCACGGGCCCGGTGGGGAAAAGATGTTGCCGGAGGTTGTGGCTGAAGAAGTTTCAGTTCAGTTATGGGAAATCTTTTTGCTTCCCCCATGTGGTCTCACCACATCCTCATGGTCCCCCACGGTGGGGCTCTTCGGAGAGATGTAAAGTAATAGGAGAGGCAGGAAGACAGGCAGAGCGAGAGAGGGGAACTGACAAGGTGTCAAGGACGGGAAAGAGATGGAGAGGGGGGAAGAAGCTGAGTTCTAGAGAGGCACGCATCCTCAGAGGCGCTGCTGCACAGACTCCACCTGGAGTGGGATACCTGGGGGTTAGGCCAGAGCAGAACCATAGAAAAATCATTTAGCACCCCCACCTCCAAGACCACCCATGTGGGCTGTGCACAAGGATATTTTACTTTTCCATGTGTCTAAAACTTCAGAATATCTAAAATTTGTGACAAAATCCCATTGCACAAAAAGATATAAAACTTTCCAAGGTCCTTTCATTGGTAATAGGACTATCCTTCTCTTGAAAGCCATGCCTCCTTTGGCCAGCATCTTTTTTCTTTCTGCTCTTTGTCACATTCAGTCCTTCACCTTGCTCTGATTTCTCGTTTTGATGTTCCTCTGACAGAGTGGATATTAGGCACCCATGAAGTCAACACTCTTGTTTATGCAGCTGATGCCCATCTTCAAAATTTGGGCCCCCAAACCTCATTTACAGGATGTAATCTTTTAATTGCTTATACACTTTCTTTACTTTTCAACGACCTGCATTAAACATGATCTTAAAAAAATACTGTCATCTTCCATATGAGAAATGGCTCTTCTTCTCATTATTCAATTTCCAATAGTCCTGCCATCATGCTTTCTATCTTTCAGGACAGAAATTTTGCATTCAGCATCTCTCTTACTGCTCCACAAACATTGACACCACACAGATGTGTATCTTCCTTACCCCACATCTGAACTATTGTGACAGCTTCAACACATTCTGTTAATTTTCCTAAATCATTGTTTGCATGGTGTCATTTTCACATTCAAAACATCACAATAGTTCTCTACTCCTTAACATGTGAAAAATCAAACTTCTGTCTGGCTGAGGAGGCCTTTTACTATTTGGCTTAAACATCAAGTCTTTCTTGTCATTACTCATGATGTGGTTAGTAAATTAATTTTTAAAAACCATTTATTGAGTTGCTGTTATATGTTGGCCATGTAATAAACAGAAATATAAATGGCCCAGTCCTGTCCTTGGGGATCTTGAGACTTACTGAGGAGGCAGATGAGCAGTGTCAGCTCGTGCTGTGCTGTAAGTGTGTAAGGGGTACAGTGGGAATCTAGAGAATGGGGACTTAATAGAGACTGGGGCAACAAGGGAAAATTTCCAAAGGAAGAGGAAGAATGAGCTGAGTCTTGAAAGGATAAATTGGAATTAACCAGGAAAGAAAGATATGAAGATATTGTAGGGATAGAGGACAAGTATCTTAAGAACACATGGTATTTTTCATGACTCCTTGGTAGTTTTTATGGCTAGAGTAAAAGGTTTAGCTATAAAGCTAAAAAGGTAATCTGGAGTCAGGTTTTGACCTCATGAGCAAGGCTAGGAAATGCTCCTTTTATGCTAAAAGCAATGGGAAGCTGTTGAAATATTTTAATTAAGATAATGAGTTGCATGATCATATCAGTGTCTTAGAAAGATGCCTGGCAGCAAAGTTGAAAATGCTAGGAAGGGAAGAGTGTGAAGTACAGAAAACAAGTTAGGAAGCTTTGATCTCTCACAGTCTTGGGAAAATCGTTATTGCTTGAAAACAACCACCATTCTCACCACCACAAAAACTACATGCTCACTGTCAGTGCTGAAACCAATGGGGTCATCAAAGCTGCTTTTTGGTTGTGAAGATGTATTACAATAAAAAAGTATTTCAAGGAAAATATGTGCCCACTTCAACTTTGCAAGAACACAGAAATCAGCATTTCATGAATTGTGACTAAAAATAAATGCTTTGAGTTCAGTAAGGGACTACGGAAATGGCCTCTCATCTCCATGGTTGTCTCTTTTAATCTGTTAGATATTTGTGTTCAGTACTTTGTTTATAGGTGATTAAGAATAGAAATATATTCATTTACTGTTACATTATATTTAGTTCTTCAATAAAAATGTAGAGATAGGGAATGCAGATTATCTGTTTCATAAGAGGATTTTAAAAAGCATACATTCTTGTTTAGTTTTTAACTCCTTACACATAATACATATATGCAAAACAGTATTTAGAATTAGGATTAGAAAAAACACTTGCTCTGTTGGATGATTAAATGTGTACACACTGTTCTGAACCCCCTCCTCCTTAAATAATTCTTGAAATCTGTTTGCCAATACAGGCTTCTTGGTGATTTGCTGAACTGAATTTTCAACTAGATTTGTATGTATTTTATAGAAGACTAATAGATGGCCAGCACTAATGATATTTAAATATAGTATGGTAGAGTATCACCTACACTACTCAGGAACTTGTTAGAAGTGGAAATTATGAGGCTCCACTCCAGATATAACTGACTGACATTCTCTAGGGATATAGCCCAGGGATCTATATTTCAGGAAGCTTTCCAGATGATTCTCATGTATTCTCAATTTAAGAAAGTGTGGGAGGTGGGGGGCAGATGGGGAGATGTAGATCATAGAATACAAAGTAGCACATATATAGGATGAACAAGTGGAAAGATCTAATGTACAATATAAGTACATAGTTAACAATACTATATTGTAGTCAAGAATTTTGTTAAATGGGGGCCGGGCGCGGTGGCTCACACCTGTAATCCTAGCACTCTGGGAGGCCGAGGTGGGTGCATCGCTCAAGGTCAGGAGTTCGAGACCAGCCTGAGCGAGACCCCGTCTCTACTAAAAATAGAAATAAATTATCTGGCCAACTAAAATATATATATAGAAAAAAATTAGCCGGGCATGGTGGCGCATGCCTGTAGTCCCAGCTACTCGGGAGGCTGAGGCAGTAGGATCGCTTAAGCCCAGGAGTTTGAGGTTGCTGTGAGCAAGGCTAACGCCACGGCACTCACTCTAGCCTGGGCAACAAAGTGAGACTCTCTCTCAAAAAAAAAAAAAAAAGAATTTTGTTAAATGAGTAGATTACAGCTGCTTTTGCTACAGAGGAGAAAATTGGGTAACTATGTGAGATGATGAATATATTTATTTGTTCCACTACAGTAATGATTTTACCATATATGTGTGTCTTATAACATTGTATTGTATAAATTCATAAATATGCACACTAAAATTTATTTTTAAAAAACAGAGGGATATGGTGAAGGATCAATATAAAGGCAAGTTTTATTTAACTAATTTTTTTTGGGTTTTTTTTGCTGCTATGACTACCTTGATTTTTGCCAAATAATCCCGAATATCCACCAAAAGTGTGCTAAGCCCATGTTGACTTTGGTTGAACCAGTTATGTCTTCTGGTTCATATAACAATTATCTAAAGAAAATATATCCCATTAAGCTTGTTTTCTGCTTATGGGGCTTCTACATCAACAGAGACCTAATCAGTTCATCCAACAGTGGATACCAGCATACGCTGTAGAACTAGCATCATATAGTCAGGGTAGGAAATGCAAGCACTCAGGGTGGATAAATTTTTCACAAATTATGCAAAACACCACAAAGATATACTGTTTTCAATGAGTTTGTGAGATCAATTCTTAGTCACTTTTTTCTGGTTCATATCAAATATTCTTATCTTATAAATTAGTTGTTTGATACTGACAATTACAATAACTTAACCAGTGGTATAATGTTCAGAAACCGATTAGAATGCATTATAAATTAAGAAACAAAGCATTTCTCTTTCTTGATGGAAATCAAATAAAAATGTCAAACTGCTGCAATCAGACATCCTAGATATGAATATTCATTGGCAACTGTTCATGGCAGATTTATGAATTCTTTCACCTGCTGTTAGGAGAAAAAAGGAAAACATTAAGTTGCCAAATAAAGCCATTAACATAAGCTAAAAGAAAAAAATATATAAACAGATGGATGCTGATCTTGGAATTATGCAATCTTATCAAAAGAGAACTATTTCTTTTATATTGTGAAAACATTTGTTTTATATATGCAGATTGCAAAGGCCTGAAATTTGAACTTAGTGTCCACCAGCAGCACCCTGTCTTATGGTTTATGGAGGACAGACATCCAAACATATATCACCTTGTTGTGGTAAAGCCACGTGTAAAGATATTCATTAACAGTCTAAGTGATAGGTAAAATGTCTGCCCCATTCCTCCAGCATCATTTACATCAACATCCACACACATTGGACTATTTTGCCCTAAAGAAAAGATTTTGATTAAATTTGAGGGTATAATTTAAATGGATGATAACAACCCACTTCAATGGATTTGTTTTGCAGGTTTAGTAATGAGAAACCATATAAAATGTTTGCTTAGGCACGTTAAGTTACTTATTTAACCATGTGTGAATGTCACTTAATTTGTGGAATACGGTTTCCATGAGCATTTTTAGTGCTTCCTGATTACAACCAGGGTTGGAATGCTACAAAAACATAACATTTCCTGGAGCAGTTTAGTATTTCCATTTATAGGCAAGGAAAGGATGCAGGAAAGCAATAAAAACTACGCTTTGAATGTTTCATTATTCTCTCATATATAATTTGGTTCTTTATTGGTTCAGATATTTTTTGGTTTACATTTTAGACTCCAATAATGGCTGTTATCTTTGACCTAATGTTTTAAATAGGTGTAAAATTTTTTCTCTTTGAGCTTATAACTTAAATACATACATATTAAATACTAACAAACATTTCTATGCTAACTAATTAAACAATACAGTAGTGGAACTATTAGGCCAAGAAGAATTTGGGCTGTAGTTGTATGCAACAAAAATAAGATTTTATGTAAATGTTGGGCAAAGCAATTGTTGCATTTTTATACAAGATGAGGCATTTGAAGAGATTTGCAGAGAACTGAAACAAAAAAAGCCATAAATTACCGTTTCTCAACCATGCCAATAAGTCAAACTAAAAGATCCATATAAATGTATTCCCAACCCGTTGGGTTTTATTTACAAACCAAAGTAAATATGCTGAGTTCTCAAAAGTTTGCATGATCACATTCATTCTTTTTTGGCAGAAATAGAAATTGGTGTTGTCTATGCAAGATTATTTTCTAACATTTATGAAAATTAAATATGCATATACTATTAAAACTGGCAATTACACTTCCAGGAATTGAAACTGCACAAAAGTTCATCACATTCAAAAGTATCAATTGCATCATATTATAGTTTATAATAGCAAATTACTGAAGGTGATCTAAATGTCTATTAATGAGGCAGGTTATATAAATCATGGTTCATTCATACAATGGATTACTTAAGGATCTTAAAAGAATGAGATATTTCTATGTGTATTTATGTGAACTGATTTTTAAGGTATATTTCTAAATTTAAAAAGCAAGGTACAAAATTGTGTATATAGCATCTTATAATTTTAATATACGTGAGGGAGAAACAGAGAAAGAGAAAGGGGGGAGAGAGAAAGTTTATTTTTCTGGTTATCCTTTTATCTATGTATCTGTCCAGAAGAATATAAAGAGACTCAAAGCAATGATTTACTCTGTTAAATGGCTGGGGTGGGAATACACTTTTTTATTCTAAATTGCTTTACATCTTTTGATATTGTATTATGTTAAGGTACCAGATAAATTAAGAAAATAAAATTTTAATTGTAAATAATTCAGGTCCAAAAGTATTCCACATTATAAAAAGTATGGTTTAATATATGCATATTAATATATTATGGGTTAATAAATGACCATATCTTAAAGATTAAAGTGTCAATGCACTAGGCACAGTTAGGTAATGTTCACCCAGGATCTTTGCTAATTTGTGGTTTTATCCAATAGCCTACACTTCATCTATATGTTAAAATTGCAAAGTCAATGCCACACTTTTTAAATTTTATAAACATTATAAGTTATCTCCCCCCAAAATTGCACACATGCTCACACCCACACATTTGCAATAAATCCGGGAGATTTATTTATTGCATCTATTCCAATTCCATCCATGGATCCTATCCATGCATGATTCCTTGAATCTCAAGATGAAAACACCTGATTTGTATAATGACATAAATGTAGAAACTAAGTATTGTTTGTTCTCAACCTCAAACAACCTGCAAAGAAAGACTTTAATAATCACTTTGAACATGACTTTAAAATGCAACCTCTGTGGAAAAGAATTTGGAGATACCTCAAAGAGCTAAAAATAGAAATACCATTCGATCCAGCAATAGCACTATTAAGTATCTCCCCAAAAGAGCAAAAGACATTCTATTATGAAGACATCTGCACCCAAATGTTTATGGCAGCACAATTCACCATTGCAAGGATGTAGAAACAACCCAAGTGCCCGTCAATTCATGAGTGGATTATTAAAATTCGTGTATACATATATACAATGGAATATTACTCAATTATAAGAAATGACGGTGATCTAGCACCTTTTATATTTTTCTGGATAGAGCTTGAGTCCATCATCTGAAGTGAGGTATCACAAGAACGGAAGAATAGGCGCCATCAGATTGGCACTGACTGATCAACACTATGGCACTCACATGGTAGTAATATTCTCCAGGGATTAGGGGGTTTGCGGGGGGGTGGGGTGGGGTGGGAAACTCACAACTAATGGACAGGGTGAGTGTTGTAGAGGGGAAGGGCATGCCTCTAATCCTCGCTTGGGTGAGGCAAAGTCATAAAATGTAATCAGAATGTTTGTATCCTCATAATATCCTGAAATAAAAATAAATTAAAAAAATAAATTAAAAAATTAAAAAAATCAAAATAAACACAAGTGTTAGATTGAAATTTGTAATTATTTTCTATGCCCAAATAACTCTTGGAAAAGGAATATGTTTAGAGTCCCATGTGGCAATCTCACCAATCCTTTTTAGTTATATTGTACCTTAGCAGCATTTCCATCATTATGGGAAAAACTTTTTAAATATTAGCTTAAGGAGAAAATGAACTAAATATTATGAAAGTTCTATTATATTCTAAAAGTTAAATAGTAACAATATGGAGATTATATACTTTTATAAAAATTACTTGACACTAGTTTCAGGTGTGTGGTGAGGCCTGATGCTATTTTAAGATACAAATCACAATATATATCCATTCTAAAATAAACAGTATCAACTAAAAGAGTAGTCATTAAAATGCTATCTTTTTGAATGCATAAATTCCTTAATAACTACTAAAAGTTGTTTTAAAAAAAATATGTAGTTTTCCCCAGGGGACACCTGATAATGTTTTTAGTATGCATATATAGATTGTCTTTAGTATTATATTTCCAATTATCATGACACTATTTTAAAATAATAGTGAATTTACAGCCAACTGTTAAGCAAGCAGGCAGAATGCATGAAAGATATATTTGCTAATGTGAATTTTGTAATTACTGCAAAATAACAGAAGATATTTAATCACCCCATAGTAACAGTATTCTTAACATGATATCGCTATTCTCCTTTCAGACTGGGGTATTATATTTGGAAGTTTCCATCAGTCATTTTTAAGGGCTTGTTTGAGCTAATTTTCTTTCTCTTAAAATACTTGAAAAGTAGCATAACATCTCTCTCCTTTGACCCCTTCTGACAAATTAAATATTCAACAACCCTCAAGCATCCATTATCCTTGAGATGACATCATGATCTCAAGAACACTCCTTTAGGCAAATCAACATAATTACCACACAGCTAGAACATACTGAAATCCTTGATAGACAAAAGCAGTAGTAGAGCCCCTGCTATTAAGGGGTCAGAATTTATGTTTTAAATGGCTCAGGATCTTAGATTCAGCAATTTATTTAACATCCAGGGAACAAATATACTCTCCTTTTAATTGATAGAAGCCAATATGTCAAGCTATGAAGTCCATATTCAGAGGGCATGATGGGGAAGAATAATCTGTCACAACTATCTTGGATATCAAAGTATTCACCAAAATGCTTTCTTCAGTGTTTTAAAGGGAAGACGGCAGCTGACAGGTAAAGCAAAGAATGTCCCAATAAGTATCCCATTTAGGGGAAAAAGGGAGGTCCTTCCTCATTATTGATAATGGTTTTACCAACTCATATGATTATATAGCTGGAGACCCTAATCCAGGTGTTATTTTTAATGGATCTCAGATACACTGGTTGACTGTTTTATGATTTTACTTGGTAGTTTTCCCTTTTCTCTTTTTCTATTAGTTTAAGTCTAATTTATGTCCCCAAACAATTTCCTTGACCTGCCCCTATTCCCATGCTTATAGTGATAGCTTAGTATTCTAACTTTCAGATGCACTATGGGCCATAAAGTCTTCCCTGAAAATTTATATCTTCATGACTATAAAGCATGCTGTTGAAAATACTCACTTGATATCAATTATAGGCAATCACATATTGATATTTTACTGAATTGTTTAGGTCTTATTTCTTGAAGGCAAGTTGTGTGATTTAGCATTTTTATTTTCCAGAGCAGTACTATTCCATAGAATTTTCTGCAATGATAGACTATTTTATAATAATTCTATCAAATATAGTAGCCACTAGATACATGTGGCTATTGAGCACTTGAAATGTGACTAGTGAGACTAAACAATTGGATTTTTAATTTTGTTAATTTTAATTCATTAAAATTTAAAGTTACTCACATGTGGCTAATTGTCTACTCATTGGACAAAGTAGATCTACAGTGCTACATGAAAAGTAGATAGGTAATACATTTTTGAATGAATAAATGAATTACATACATAAATGTTCTAAGGTTCTTAAGAAGTATCTATCTATACCCAAACTTTCATTTTGGAAAGTATTATAAATCATCTATGAAAGGCAACATTCCAGGGATTTATAATCTTAATAATAGAATCATAAAGGCAGCCTTGGAAGGAACTCTACATATTCAGACTCTTATTTGAAAAATAACAGACAACTTTGTCAAGGAAAGACAACAAGTGTCCTTGTTTCAGAGCTACTTTGTGAAGAAGCAAGGATTAGAGCTTAGGTGCTTCTGCTCTCAGGGAAGTGTTTTGGCCCTAATATCCCAAAATTTTATGGGTAATTAAAAAATATATATTTCCCTACTCTCTGTTGCCTCTTGGAATTGAAAACTTATTCTAGTGCCTTGGTTTGTCATTGCTGGAAGCAGGCCTTGAGGCTAGGATTAAAATGCAGGTAGTTTATTTGGGAGGTGTGGAGAACACCAGCAGGAACTTGATACAAGGGAAAGCTAAGTAGCAACAAAGAGCATGATCAAGTCAAATACTCAGGGCACTAGAACTTATTTCCATGAGGCAATTTTGGGATGCAGTTTAAAATTTGTACTTCAGAGTTACCTCGGTTTGGAGGGTTGGGAGAACATTTCAAGTGAGGGAGCTGCAGTACTTATTTGTCAACTCTCATCAGTCACATCTCCTAGGCAGGTGCAAGTCAGCAGAGCCCAAGGATGAAGTAAAGTCAAAGGGATGTTAGTGGAGCATCTCTAGCTTCTGTTCTACTTCGTGTTTACCACACAGTTAAGCTATAGCCATCGCTCAATTAATATTTGTTTTATTGAATATATATAGTGGAAAGATGTTGTGTACTCTAAAGAGATAAGATTAAATGTAACTCTTTTCATTTTTTAAGTCATAAAATCATAATGGACTAAGTTTTGAAGACAAATAAAATCTTATTTATCTTTGTATCCCAGGAGCTAGCACAATGCCTAGCATAGAATATGTGATTTCCAAATCAGTACCATAGCTTACCCTTGTCAAGGTGGTAGACTAAGGAACAACATATTATTTTGATAGTATACTGCTTCCACAACTCTTAGCAATAAATACAAATAGAATATCAACTACCTGTTTCTAAAAGTTGTCATATATTAACTCATTATTCATTACCACAATACTATACTGCATGAACTATTTATTACCATAAAATCATACTAAATCAAAGCAGAAATACATATGTAAGTTTTCTTTTGGAAAAAATATATAAATTATATTTTCAAATTTTCATTTATAATGTATTGCCATTATTATTTCTAATTTGAGAGATCTTTCATATTGAAATAATTTTGGGTTTTGAAATCTGAGGATAGGAGTTTAAGGACTATTGTTCTTCTTTTTCATTTGTATGTTTAAGGTTAGCTGCAAAATTAGTGCCGTTCTGAAGCATGCAATGCAGACGGACCATAACAGGAAATCAGAGTTTAGGTGAGCACATAAGTCTGGAAAGGAAAATATACAACTTATCTCCTAAATTTTGTTTCCTAATATGGGATTCTAGGATACTTGCTATTACTGTCCACAATACATACTGAATACTCACAATATATATTGAAGACATGATTCCTAAGGAAGCTGTTTCTTTGACTTTATAACAGATTTCCAAGTTATTTCCCTGCTGGGAAATTAATGTCTGCAAAGCATATCTAATGTGTACATTATAGTATGATTTTACTTACCATAAAGTAATAAAACATTAAAAATCTTTGTCAAAATTCTACTGCCTTAGGTAGAGCCATTCAGGAAACAGATGGAGTGAAAGTTGGGCAAAAATATTATTTAATGTAGCAATTTAAACAGCTTTCTATAACTTTCCTTCTATTTATCAACACTGAATTATTTTCATTCTTTTAAGTCCCTTATCAATACTTCAATACCAAATATAAAAATTTGTTTAAAAACATGACATGCTTCTAATAAAACTACAGTAGTGCTATGGTCTGAATGTTTGTGTCCCCCAAAAGTTGTATATTGAAACCTAATCACCAATGTGAGGATACCAGGAGGTGGGGTCTTGGGAGGTGATTAGGTCCTGAGAGTGGAGTCCTCATAAATGGGATCAGTGCCCTTATAGAAGAGGCCTCAAAGAGCTGCCTTATCCCTTCCACCATGTAAAGACACAGCAAAAAGTTATCATGTATGAACCATCACTTATGAACCAGGACACGGGTTCTCACCAGATGCAGCATCTGCCAGCACCTTGATCTTGAACTTTCCAATCACCAGAACTGTGAACAATAAATTTCTGTTATTTGTAAGATACCCAGTTTGTGGCATTTTGTTGTAGTAGCCTGAACAGACTAAGACAAATCATCAGATAGATGCAGAAGGGGCAGTGGATTGCTGTAGCTTGTACCAGCTTGGTTTACTCAGCCAAATGTGCTTAACTTTTCTCAACTATGGGAAGAGACATCATGTTGGCAGATTGAAATTCATCATGGTTGGAGTATTTACACTACAGAAATCATAAATGTTACAAATCAAGTTGCCAACCCCCCATCTTGTTGTAAACATTTAGCAGCATCATTTGCCAGTATCCCACTACATAGCAAGACTATAAGGCATCCCAGAACTCATAACTAATAGAAACATTGTACCTATGTATGAATAATTCCTGGATATTTATAACATGAAGTTACAGAAGAAGCAAAATGACCTAGAGACAAAGTAAGTTAATGCCAGCCTGGGCTGGTCAACTTGCCTTGGTAACTGGTCTGGGATCAACACTGACCCATGCCCTTTAAACTATGATAAATAGTATTTCAGTTGATTTGAATCATGTTCACTTTTTTGATACTATTGAAAATGTAACAGGAACAGTGTATGCATTATGTCACCTCACTTTCTACTCGAAAGGTTGATATGTGAGAAAACAAAAAGAACAATGAAACTCTGGTACAGTAGCAAATTAACCAACTAGGCACTGTGTTTGGCATATTTAACAAAGTGGACCAAAAGCTCTAAATCAACCTTGAATTTGCTTCTGTAAAGTAGAATTATTATTGACATTTCCAGCTTGAGGGGCCACTGAGAGTGGATAAGTTGATTGTTGTTCAGTTATCTAATGAAGTTCCAGGAAAGATGTGAATCACGAGGTTAACCAGCATCTGAACTAAATTGTGGAAACAGACCAACATTGTTCAAAAAGCAGACTATGATGGTCGCTGAGTGTATGACATGGATTGACTCTGATTCTCTTTGTCAGCTACTTTACAGATAAGTGGAAATATATACAACTTTAAACTTCTATATTAAAATGATTAAAAAATGATAAAGAACAATGAATAATTTGTCATTTTAAGCATGTAGGCTATTTTAGCTTATATAAACTCCGAAGAGCCAGTAAATAGGTAAAAATAAAGAGAGGAAACTTTTTCCCAAACCACTTCTAGCCCAGACAATACTATTATTTAGAATAACAAAATACCAATAAGCAATAATAGTAAATCAAAGTATTGACGTTTCAAACTATCATTTAGAGATACAAAAGTAGAAAAATTATTTTGTTAATTACCAGTAAAGTATATATGTCCTTTATGATCAATTTCACCTATGATAGAATGACAGACATGACAAATTGAGGTAAAAGCATTTTTTTTTCCATATAGGTTTGGGTTTTATATTGCATGCCAACAGTAATCAATAAATCGGGATATATTGTCTAGTTTCAACCACCATTAGGTTACAGCACAGAGATATGAGATTATAGAATGAGTTGTATTTGATGGGCCATTGCCAAGTTCAGGTGACATAAGTCATGTTCCACAGCAGTTGGTTCCAGAGGTATTGTTGCACATTTTAATCAGTGATTTTGATGATTGAGTTGTGAACATGATCATTAATTTTGCAAATAAATTGTGAACAGTGACACCTCCAGAACTTCAGAGGAAAAGAATGAGAATATAAAATAACCTTAGGAAATTCCACAAGTTGTCAGAATTAATTATGATTAAATTCAAGAAGGACAAATGAAGGTCATCATGTTGATTAAAAAAAAAGGGGGTGTATAAAAGTAAAGAAATGCTGTTTATGCTTAAGCATAGTTTAAGAAAGTGTAAAACTCTTCAAAGATGGAGGGGTTGAAAAGTCAAATGGGGGTACACAATGTACTGCTTTGCTTCAGGGATCAAGAGCTTTAGTTACTTGAATGAGGGGGGTGGACAGCATGGTGGTGTGTACAAAGGATTTGGGACAGGAGACCTGGACTTAAATCCAAGCTCCACACTTCCCAACTTTGAGATCTTTGGCTTAGTCATGCTATATCTCTGTCTCATTTGAATGATAGAGTTCACTAGTTCAATTAAATGCAAATAACTGGGATTATTTATATAAAAATATGTAGTGAATTTTAAATCACTATACAAATGATGGTTGGTGAAAATAATTTTTATAAAGATTAGAATAGTATCTCAAATCACAGATATTTTATTCTCATTTCAGAATTCATGAAGGGGCCAGGCGTGGTGGCTCATGCCTGTAATCCTACCACTCTGAGAGGCGGAGGTGAGAGGATGGCTTGAGGTCAGAAGTTTGAGACCAGCATGAGCAAGAGACCCCGTCTCTACTAAAAATAGGAAAAATTAGCTGGGCATGGTGGTGCATGCCTGTAGTCCCAGCTGCTCAGGAGGCTGAGGCAGGAGAACTGTTTGAGCCCAGAAGTTTGAGGTTGCTGTGAGCTAGGTTGATGCCTTGGCACTCTAGCCCGGGTGACAGAAGACTCTGTGTCAAAAAAATAAAAATAAAAATAAAAGGAATTCATAGCCGGGCGCGGTGGCTCACGCCTGTAATCCTAGCACTCTGGAAGGCCGAGGCGGGTGGATCGCTCGAGGTCAGGAGTTCGAGACCAGCCTGAGCGAGACCCCGTCTCTACTAAAAATAGAAAGAAATAATCTGGCCAACTGAAATATATATAGAAAAAATTAGCCAGGCATGGTGGCGCATGCCTGTAGTTCCAGCTACTCAGGAGGCTGAGGCAGGAGGATCGCTTAAGCCCAGGAGTTTGAGGTTGCTGTGAGCTAGGCTGACGCCACGGCACTCACTCTAGCCCGGGCAACAAAGCGACACTCTGTCTCAAAAAAAAAAAAAAAAAAAAAGGAATTCATGAAGGGCTTAAAGCAATTTAAAGGACCCAGATAATATTCTCTATTAGACGATGTTAAATGCATTTGAATTTTTTTTTTTTGTTTCTTAACTAAAAAGTAGTAAGAACATTTCTAGAATACAAATGGGAAGTAAGCATTTTAAAATTGCTTTTTATCTAAAAGTTATATTTTCTAAACTATAGTATTTAGAGATTTAACTTTTGTTTTAAGCCAGAGTTATTAGGTTCTAATAGGCTTTGAAATCTCTGCTTTTTTTTGAGTTTCAAAAAGACAACTACAACTTTATTTTCACCTGCCTGAGAGTACTCAGATAAGGTCCAGGCTAAAAACAGCTGGAGTAGTGTCTAAAAGATCTTTGAGGCTTTCCTGGCTTAGTAGGTCTTTTTATTTTTCCTTTTTAAATTTGTTATTCAAAAGTTCTCAATTCTTTGTTTTTACTTGACTGAAGTCACTTCTACTTTGTTGACTTTTCTAACATATAAATACATCTTTAGTTTGCTATTTTATAATGACTTAGGTTTTTATTTTTCCTCTAGTCTTAGGGAGAAGGAGAAATAGAAAAGGCAAACCTCTAGATGAAGTGCTGTGATAGAAAAATAGAATCCTATACAAATATATGGCTACCTCTGTTTCCTAGGACAGCGACAACTTTGAAATTATGAGGTATATGCAAACAGAGCCCCAAAGTTATAATGTGAATACAACACTTACGGAATTAAGCTTTGATGAGGGCAGATGTAAGTGAGGAGGGGTGGGGGGGGGGCTGGAGCAGGGAGAAACCACTTACTTAAGTAAATGCCAGGGATCAAGTACACAATGTTAACATAGATAATTTAAGCATTTTTCTTTTAAAAAAACTATCAATGTTTTCCACTTACTAGTCTCCATGATCTGAAACTCACAACCTTGACATGAAAAACCATTTCTTCTGATGGAATAGTTTAATTTGCATATGTGGCTTACTACACACATAGATCTTTCTATGTATTCTAATTTATTGGCAAGGAATTCTCACTGATCCAGACTAATTTATATTAAGCTTGTTGGTATTGTGAAATCTGTTCAGGGAGATTGGAAAACCATATTTTATTCCCAATAGACTACTCTATTATTTGTAGTGTTTGTATCAAAACCAACTTATATTTGCTCAATTGCAAACAATGTTGTATGAAGCATTTTAACCCTCAACAAACACGCTAGTTATTCAAATAATGTAACTGTTGGGAAAAAAAAAAAAACTGATGCCAAAATCCCTTAGCAACAAGGAATCAGAATGCTTCTAAGAAGATTTACACCACTTAAGTCACTAAAATAACAAAAAACATTAAATTTAGAACTCAAATATTTAATGATGATACAAGTCAAAAATTGCACCGTATTTTCTGCACCAAAAGACACCGCCTTTTTTTTTTTCCTCCTGGAATCCAACTCTTCTTACTACAAGAGGATCAGGGTAAACCTGAATCTTCTCTTATTCTCACCAGATAAGAAAGCTATGTTTACCAAAATTGTAGCTTTGTCAGCTTGTAGTTTTTAGAACAATGCTTACAGAACACTAATATATAGACATATCACCTGAGAATCTTGTAAAGATGCATATTCTAATTCAGCAGTTCTGGTGAGGGCACCAGACTCAGCATTTCTAATAAATCACCAGATGATGTCTGGAGTAGTAGCAAAGTCCTGGAGGATACTGAGAAGGGATAATTCACCAAATCTTTAAACTACTACTAAAGTTTTGATGTAAAATTCATGCAAATTGGAAAAGTGCAATAAGACGACAAATATAATGTGGCAGGAATTTTGACTGTGTTCTCAAGAAGTACCTAAGGAAACAGAGCTAAAAAAATTGCACCAATAACAGAGGCCAGTGCCCTGTATTACTGTCAAGAGGTAGTAATCCTTTAAATTCCTCATTAATACTCATAAAATATTTACCAAACCAACAATGTAATTCACAATATAGATACATTAGTATTCCATTTTGAGTCATAAGGTCCTGCTTAAACCTTTGTCTGGAAGCAGATTTCAAATAGCATGTGATATTAATATACATTTATTTTATAATTTATTTTTATATAATTTATAATAATAATATATTTAACAAGTAAACATATTTGTTATATTTATACAAAAACATCATTATGGACAAAATTGTGAGCAAAAGATACTGATGACATTTTTAAAAAATGTAACTACTTATAAGATATTTCTGTAACACTCAGGTGGAAGTGCAATAGTGAGTAACTCACCTTCTGCTTCTTAGATTATTTATAAATGATGCTATTTCTTTTTGTTATTATTAAATCTGTGGGAAGAGGAAATAGTGGCATGAACATCATATTTGGAAATGAGAAGCCTTGAAGTAAAATTATTACCTGTGTGATCAAAACTGTCATGAGCCTTTGCTTCTTAAGTAGAATGAGGGGGATAATAACTCACTCATCTAGAGCCGGGAGAATGAAATGAACTAATCTATGCAAAGTCCTTAGCACTGTGTGTAACCCCCGTTAGCAACACACATTTTCCAGCTTAAATTATTAGTATTCTTAATAATCTGATTTGCTGTAAAAATTACATAAATAAGAAAATATTTAATAAACATCTTTTATCATTTAACTCATCATAACATCAACAGTAATACCGATTCTACCATTTATTGAATACCTACTTCATGTCAAACATTGTATGAAAAGCAATGAATAATCTCAGTTAATCGGCCATACGTATCTGAAGTTTACACTTTATATAAGAATAATCAAGTCCAGAAAAATGTTTGTGGTTTGCCTGAAGTCCCTAGCGTTTATGACAGAACTGCTATTGCAGTTTAGATTTGTCTAACTTCACAGTTCTTGGTCTTTCCGTCTATATCCGTGCTCAGAAATGTTCCCTGTGTCCTGGTCATCTGTGAAATGAGGTTAATAATGTGGACCACGAACACTTGTTTTAAAAATTAAACCAAATAATAAATACTGAAAAGTCAGCACAATGCCTGGCACAAAGTTAGCAGCCACTAGACAGCCCTGAATGCAGACATGGCTGAGTACGTAAGTGAATATTGGATTTGGAGTAGACTCTGCCTACAGAAGCAGCAGCCACGGTAAGGTTTTCAGCCTTGTGACATTGTCATCAGCTTCTTCTCTTTTACTGCTGTCTATGCAGTGTTTCCCATCGTGCCCTTGATTCTATTAGACTAAATATAACATAACATTATTGTGGCAAAATAAGCGTTCTGCCTTTTTTGGATTTCTGGTAAAATATTCCAAACACAACTTTCCTTTTGCTGATGCTGTTAATTGCACAAATGCTCATGTCATCTTGTTTAGACTGTGGTTTCATCCTGTTTTGACTATCATCTTGCCCTCATGCTGGTCTCTCTGTTGACAGGCTTCAGCTGGTACGTCCTGCGCCTTGGAGTCTGATAGGCATCAGCTGCAGCACATAGACAACTTCTGCTTCAGCTAGCTGGCAGATGCAAATCTGTACTAAAAGGTACTTTTAATTCTCCTGAAGAGAATATTTTTAGATTTATGTATAAAAGATGTCCTTCCTTCTTGAGTATTTAGAAATGTCTAATAAATCCTCTTTTTGTTTGCTCATGTGTGTTGGATTAGGTGGCAGGAACAAAGCACCAATGGCTCTTTCTGTTATGCATTACTAACACTGGTGCCTTTACAAAGCTACCATTTATCTTTTATTAGCAGTTTTAAGACTGATGAAATTGGATTTATTACATGTACAGTAAAAAGAAAAGATAAGGATGTCAGAATTGCTAATGTTTTCCCTCCAAAAAAATAAAAATAAATAAATAAAGGCAAGTTACCAGCCTTCACCCAAACAAATGCTATAAACACTGGCCAGTTTAGCACATTTTTTTCCTACAACTGTGCATTCCATATCTTCCATCTGCTTCCTCTTTTATGTTTGTGGTTTTACCTTATATGAATGAAAAATACCAAATATTAGAGACACTGAAAAATACAAAGGAATTCTGTTCCGTTGCACAGCAGAGTGTTAGAAGTCTGTATATGGAAGTCAGAGCTCTGTCAGAGGTCTTGGGGCCACATGTATCCTTGAGTCAGAATGTTATCACCACATACCTGGCACACTGCAAGGCTGTAATTATTTCTGTCTGGTTCCATTCTAGTACAGTGGGTCTTGCACAGTGCTATAAGATTTTAGTTCTCTAAAGCAGCGGACCCCAAGCTTTTTGGGACCAGGGACCATTTTCATGGAAGACAATTTTTCCAGGGACCAGGGGCAGGGTGGGGGGGGGATGGTTTTGGGATGATTCAGGTGCATTACGTTTATTTTGCACTTTATTTCTATTACTGCTACATTGTAATATATAATGAAATAATTATACAACTCACCATAGGTTCCGGACCCCTGCTCTAAAGTGTTATTTTTAGCATGCTGTAGACCTTTGTTCCTAACACATTTCTATTTTTGTTAGGATAATTATCTCTGCCTCACTGTGTGTAGTCTTAGTATTATGGAAATCTGTCTGCCTTTTACTACAGAAGCAGAAAAGATCAGAGCCTTCTGCTCACCAGTCGGAGTCAGAGAAGGGATTTGTGCCTATACTTGGCCTCTCAGATGATCCTTTCAAGTACTTAGAATCTTGGAGTGTCATAAAAGTAGAGGAAACAGTTGGTGTTAGTTTTCTTAATTAGAGTGGCTCCAAACAAAAGGAGGGCCCCAACTGGAGCATTTTTGCTATGAGTACTCACCCACAGTTTTTATCCCTCTTTTACCTGGGGCTAAATTCTGCCCCCAATCCCGCCCCTTTTGTCTCTTGACTTCCCTTGAAGGACTTGAATACTTGTCACCAAGAAACTCTGCATGATAACTTTCTTACTTGCAATTTTTTATTAAAGCAACTGTCTACAGAATAACATATCAGCTCCTTAGGATCTGGAACAATTCCATTTTCTAATATTGCCAGTTACTTTTATCCAAACAAATGCTTTACTTGAGTTGGACTGATTTCTTTATGTGTGCTTGTATGTGTTTATATTATAATAATCTGTATGTTTATGTATCTTTCACACCCCTGAAAGGAAGACCCAATCCCCATACCTCACTAACTACCCCTTTCTTCTTTTATTTGAATATTACCTATTTTCAAATCCTAGGTCACTTCTCCAAATCTTTTGTAGAGCCTTTTTCATTACTAATTCCATGATGGCGTCTGCTCTATTTAGCTTTTGTAACAATTATTGCTGTATAGTGTTAATATTTGGTAAGGCTCCTGAGCATTATTAACTCAATAAATTGTTAGTTATCTTTTGTTATGTGCATTATTTCACAACTAGACTTCAAAGTCTATCATGTCTGAGGCCAAGGCTTGTGTCTCACTGAATTTTCACAGTGCTTAACATATTGTTTCATGAAATAATCTTATTCTTTAATTTGTATTTTGTGCCTTGATGTTTAATTAAATGTCCTTCCTGCTTTTGATGAATTTTTGCTGGGAGGATTTTTTTTCCTTTTTATCTTCTAGAAAGTAATAATTTGAGTGACTACTTTCCTTGCCTCTGCCATTTCTTTGTATTAATGATGTCATTTGCCTTTGTAAATGTAAAGGGTTTTATTTTAAGGAAAATGTAGGTTATGTAAATGGTGGCACTCAATCACAGTAAAGCAGAGAACTCAAACATTTAAGAAATGACCTCAGTTTGGTGGTTTTATAAACTGATAATAGCTAATGGTTATTAAGTACCTACGAAGTGCTAGTCAGAAAAGTTTCATGTAGATTGAGTGTCATGTTCTCATTGAATTCTCACAACATTCCTCTTGGAAGGTACCATATTTTACAGATGAAGAAACTGAAATTAATGAGTTTGAAAAGCCTATTCAATATTTCCTAGCTGATAAGAGGTAAATGAGGAGTGAAAAATAAGAATTCTGCCTCCAGAGCCCTAACACTGAACAACAATGCCATGATGGCATTGTTGCAGTTTATAGATAAAGACCAGCAAAGAAAATTTTTAAAAACACAGTGATTTAATGCTACTACTACCTCCAAGGACTGTAGAATAACTTAGTTTATGTGGTCATCTATACAATATAATTTTGAGAGGAGCTATGGCTGACTGTTGGTAAAACAACACCAGAGCAGGTCCAAGGTCAAATGCTCAAAAGATCCCTTCTAGAACTATTCCTTTCAGAACATGTCCTAACTACTTAAATGCTAGACTTGTTTTTATTCAAGAAATATGTGGCATTTTTATGCCAAACCTCAAAAAACAAATCCTCTCCTATCACTACTATCTTTGGTCCTTAATATTCTTAATTTTAGCCCTTTCATGAGTGAACTCTTATTCTCTTAACTATTTTGTTCATTACTTTTAAAATATGTGTTAATTTTTTTTGTTTCTTAAATACTGTGCAGCATAACGAATCATTTTATTTGATGAAAAAGTATCGCCTCTTTAGTTGTAAGAAGATTGTATATAAAAGCTGGGAAAATGCTCCAAATTAAGGAACTTTAAGGAGACAAGACAGCTGAATTTAGTCTAATTCCTGAGTGGATCCTAAATGGAAAAAAAAAAAAATGCCATAAGAAACATTATTAGGACAATTGGCAAAATTTAGATATGGACTATATATTAAATACTATGATGGCACAAATGTTAAATATCCTAAATTTCATAACTATCCTGTGGATATGAACAAGATTGTACTTGTTCTTAGGAGATAAAGAAGATTGCACTTGTTCTTAGGAGATAAACATTAAATTATTTAGAGTAGGGATATATGCCATCTACAATATGCAAACAAGATGACAACAACAATAATATATATAAATATAGGATTCTAGAACAAACAGTGAAATATTAAACTGTGACTCTAAATAAAAATGATATGTGAACTAATTGCGTTATAAATTTTCTGTAAATTTGGAACTTTTTAGAAATATAAAAGTTAAGAAATAACTGTATAAAATTATAAGAATACTATATAAAATGGTTTCACTCTTTGGGGGACAGGACGTATTCTAAAAATCTCAACTTCTTTAATATGAATACTTTCATTTATATGAATCAAATACCTATATAGGTAGTTAATTCTTACTGAGGCATTTTCTTATAAATTCCTTAATGATTAATTTGAATCCAGGTGGCATATTAGTGAATGGTTTTTAGCATATGCATTATGAAATGTCTTAAAAATTCTGGTAAATCTGAATTGTTTATACTATGTATCAACTGAAATATTTAGTGTAAAGTATGATCCACCTTCTACTCACTGTTCTCTAGTTCCATAAAGTTGCTTCAATTGTAAACTACAGCATGGTAATCTACATTAAAACATTGTAATAAAAATGCATTATGAAAATAAATGGTAGATGATATTATTGACTTGGTAATGTTATGACATGGGAACGGGGCAATTTGCCATATAACATAACATAATATATTTATTATATTTAATATAAATATGTTATATGTAAATAAAATACACAATTCCATAGTCAGATTTCAACACCCCTTTTTAAAATAATTGATAGAGCATGTAGACATAAAATAACTAAAAATGTATAAGATTTGAATAACACTATCAATCAAATTAACCTAACTGATATTTGTAAAACACTCCAACAGCAGAAAAATATACACAATTTCAAGTGTACAATGAATATTGAGATAGACCATATTCTGGGTTATAAAGCAAGTTTAAATAAATTTAAAAGATTCAAGTCTTACAAACTATTTTTCCTGATTACGATGGAATTAAGCTGGAAATCAATAAAAGATAGATATCTGGAACATCCCCAAACATTTGGAAATTAAATAATATACTTCCGAACAACCCATGGGTCAAATGAAAATCAAAGGGGAAATTAGAAACTATCTGTACTCTCTAAAGGAAATTAGAAAGTTTGTGAACTGAATAAAAATGAAAATAGAATATAGAAGCAATTAGCTTAACAAAATGAAGCTATTAAAAACAAATTCAATATCTACCACAGAAGTTATTTTTAATTCAAGACTCTAAACAAACAAAAAAATTAACACATATTTTAAAAGTAATGAACAAAATGGTCAGTTAAGAAAATAAGAGTTCACTCATAAAAGGGCTAAAATTAAGAATGTTAAGGACCAAAGACAGGGTGATGGAAGAAGATTTGTTTTTAATTTAATATGGCCTTGGGAATAAATTCAATATCTGACACATGGGAAAATTCCAGAAAATTTTTTCAACTAATAGGAACATATTAGCCCAAAGTAGTATTAATAATTATCAAGTAGACTAGGTAGACCTGAAGCACAGTTCTACAGTTCATTGATATCTATTCTTATATAATGTATCAATGACATATTCAAATTCATTCATTCATATTACAAATATATTCTGAATGACTATGGCCTCTTTTCAAATACATATTAATCAAATACAAATAATACTTTAAAACAAATCCTCATATGATGTCATCATTACAAAATATAACATGTAACAAAGATTATTCCTACAACCCATCTTACCAGGTAGGGCAGAGCTGGTTCCAAATATGGCCCTGAGTTGCTTAGTCTCATTGGTAACGAATTCAAGAATTCAAAATGTTTATTCATGCTGTTTCAAAAGGACTTCTCAGAAGTTGAAAATTAAATCTTATATGTGATTTATACATGATCTTGGATTTTAAAATGTAAACTCCAGACAAAACATAACTTATTCTTTAGATTAGGAACCATGAATTTTCAGAAAACAGTTTAAAGGAATAAAAGTAGGAACCACAAAGATAGGAGAGCTATGTTATATGTTAGAAAAATATATTAACACACTTGACAATGTACTGATAATATAAAATACTCTGAATTGAACATAGCTCAGGAGAAATGAAACAAACAAGTCTGTGAAATGCAAATTATGTGGTCCTAGGAGACAGTAAAATTAAGGCTGAATGTGATACGATAAGTAACTAAATCTAAACATATTTGATAAAAACTAAACATATTTCTCAGTGACCCCTTGTTACTAATAAAAGCTGCTGTATGTAACCATGTATGTATACATCTATTAGTGTTTATCATTGTTTATATATATAAATGTATATATATTTATAGAAGTTTCTCCTTATTTTAAAAATTACATACTTTTTGTGTCATTTAAAATATAACAATGTGAAAGTTAAAAAACCCTCTAAGCTTTCCTTATATATTAAAAAATAACTTCTCAAGTTTTATATTTTTTATGATAAATATTCCCAATTTTATTGTTTTAAGTCAGTTGTAAAGATTTAAAAGAGATAGGTTATCAGGACTCTATTAATAAGAAAATGTAAGTTTTTTGTGATTAACTGAATAAAATATGCTTGTTGCATATTCATTTATGCCAAGAAGTTTGCATTCTGTATTGACAATCATTTTAAAAATGATTTCTTATTATTCGTAAGACAAAATTCCTTTTCCTTTTATACAATCGTGAAAGCATAGACTTAGTTGAATTTTTCTAACAGATGTTCAAAATTATTTTTTTACTTTTTGGTTCCCAAGATCTCTGTAAACAGTACTGCAAATCTTATAAACAAAATGTTATATATATTTAACAATTGAGATGGTCCCAAGAATTTGAAGAATGGAATATTTGGCTAATGAAGAGATTCCATGTCTTTACGTATACATAAACAATTTCTCATTAAGGAGGATCACATAATAAGAAGTGTAGACTGAATTCATACTGTCTAGATGAATGCCATAACAAAATAACCTTTGGGTATTTGGGTATCAAAAGACAGTCTGAACAATGTCACTCTCTTTGGAAACCCAAATCTACCCACACAAGGACATAGTAGGCATTTCAATTAATTTTAAATGAATGAAAAAAATACATTTAAAACTTCATACGTGCTTGGGAATGTCTGTGTGTGTATTTCTAAGTGCAAGAGGGAGGAAAGAGTAGGGAGCATTGCAGGGGAAAGCTAAGGAAGAAGGGAACAGGATGGCGGGGTGAGACAATAAATGAGTGGGGGAAAGTATTTATGCACAATTGTGAGATGTAGATAATTTTCCATGTTAGTTCACTTTTGCCATATTCCTATCAGCATGTCAAAGTATAATTGATACCCATACAACACCAGTCAAGATCTAAATGAAAACAATTGACTTCTCTTACCCTCTGGTGTTTGCTCATAATACTGTCTTTTAAAAAATTTATTTCTTGAGAATTCTCAGAGAGAACATCTTATCCCACAAACTTCAATCTCTTTCATAATGCTATATTTTTGTTGAAATATCTGAAATATCTGACATCTGGTGGTAATCATATATTATTACATATTAATCACTGTTTTTGCTATATGTGGGATTCTATAAAATTTTGCCACCAGTCCACACTGAGCAAAACTGATGACAAAGAAATTATTTTGACAATCTTACTGTCTGCAGATCATATATTCAGTCCTAATGGGGATTTGAAACCCCCTCCTTTATTTTATAGATGAGGAAACTGAAATCTCAAGAGGTAAAATTACTTGTTCAAGGCCTCATATCTTGTAAGAGTTAAAAGGTCCTAGTCTCACTTCCGTACTTTCTGATCCTGAAACTGATTTGGGCTTAGACTCTTGTATTTACTCTTTCTTGTCACACTGGATTTTATATACAATTTTTCTCCCTAAAACTGAACCTTAACCTGTCTCTTTGTTCTCACTGTGCCTGGAATTGTATGAGTCTAAGACAGATAAATTTTTAAAAGATTACTGCTTTGACCTTGTTTTACCTCTGATGAAGAATGTCCAGTTTTTATACTTCTGAAATCTGTCCCCATTCTACAATTTTAGGTATAACCTATCCTGACCTTAACTATAAAATGCTCTCCAACGTTAGTCCTGAACAAGGACTCATCTCTCCAGAGAGGCCATATTTCCTGTTCTTTGTAACCTACTTGTCCAACTTCCAGACTCCTACACTCCAATGTATGCCTCTAAAATGATTTGTACCTGCTTGTCTCATTTTCTTAACCTCAAATGGATTTTCTGCCTTTTTCTTCTTATCCAAATTATACCACCCTTCAAAGTTCATCTCAATTCCCACCTATTTCTAGAAGCCTACTTCCATTAACTCCGGTCAACAAAGTTCCCTTTCTTGAGGGAGCTTTTAACTTGCATCATCATTCTATCCTCTATTGTACTTTACAACGCATTAAATATTGTCATTCCTCAATTGCTTTATGTGTTTAGATGTTGTCTCCATGACCAAAGTTGTTAATTTCTTGAGGTCAAAGACCAAGGCTTACATAAATTCTCTAATCTTTGCCATTAATAAGTGTGCTATAACTTCATATTGATTTTAACAGTGAGCAGGAAATCATCTGGCATAATATCCAACAGTCCTCAAATTCCATGCTTATTTAGAAACACATTAAATTGAAAATTAGTTCAATAAGTCTTTACTTTCTTTGGATATAACATGGAAGTAGTTTAATTAATGCATTGATTTGTGTTAAATTTTTTCACAGTGTTATGTAGAATGTTTCAGAGTGAAAGCATTAAATGAAGTTGGAGTTATTAATTATTCTTATTGGCAGTCATTGTACTTGTCTTCCCAACATTCATTTTATGCATTTTACCCTTCCCCCATGTAGGGCAGTCATGTACTTGGGAGGAATTGATTTTGCCCTCCCCACTCCATTCCTTGTATTTCTTTGACTGGTTTAAACAAATAAGTACTCTTTTCTATTCCGGTAAATTCCAGTAATCCTAGTGTAAGCCAGTCAGCACATGGCATTCCATTGGCCACAAAGCTGTTTCCAAGTTGATCCATTCAGCACAAATTTTAGCTACTCTTCTCAACAGAAATCTCTTTGTTTTTAGATACATGATCCTATAAGTAATCTATTATATAACAGTTAAGATAATTTGTGTTGGAATTACTATTAACTATAACTCAAAGCATCTTATTGATATTTTCTCTTGCTTTTGATGTTTTTAGAAAATAATTTGAGGCCAGGTGCAATGGCTCATGCCTGTAATCTTAGCACTCTGGGAGGCCAAGGCGGGTGGATCCTTTGAGCTCAGGAGTTCGAGACCAGCCTGAGCAAGAGGGAGACCTCATCTCCACTAAAAATAGAAAGAAATTATCTGGACGACTGAAATATATATATATAGAAAAAATTAGCCAGGCATGGTGGCACATGCCTGTAGTCTCAGCTACCCGGGAGGCTGAGGCAGGAAGATTGCTTGATCCCAGGTGTTTCAGGTTACTGTGAGCTAGGCTGACACCACGGCACTCTAGCCTGGGCAACAGAGTGAGATTCTGTCTCAAAAAATAAAAATAAAAACAATTTGAGATGTTAATAATTTTACCTCACATAGAAATATGTGCACTAAAATGTGACAAAAAAGTTTGAAAATAGATAACACAAATTTATAAATGTGAAACCAGTCACAAATGGTGGTAACGGGTTGAGTCTTAATAAAAGCTGATACCTTTAATATTATAGATAGTTTACCTTTAATATTATAGACAGTTTTAATGGAACTTAAACACTCATTTTATTCTCTTAAAGAACACTTTATGTAATGTTATGCCTAAAAATATAACCCTATACAAATTCACACCTTTAGATTTTCACAATAATCCATATTGTTTATGTTCCAAGCCTGCCTTGGAGATTTGTTAAAATCAGCAAATGTGTTTTCAAAGTGCTTTAAATAGATAATTGGACTTATCATATAATGAAATTGCATATTTTTTATTTGAAGATATTAATTTTGTTGCATACCTAAATAGCATGAGAGAAAGCTTATGATTAAAAAAAATAAAACAAAAATCCAAAAACTCGTATTAACCTGTCAGGATATTTTTGACCTAGGATGATTCTAGATAAATACCTTATCTCTGGATATTATTTTATATACAGTAAGTAGTAATTGGACTCAAAATCTATTGAAGAAGTCCCACGTACGTTGTTATGAGTGCTAGGAAGACGAATAAATATACGATAATAAAAGTTATTATAATCAAAATGTTTCAAGGTGAGACTTTTGATGTGTAGTTTTGAAGTGTGAGTAGAATATACAGGTAGAGGAATAAAACAATATGAGCAAAGTTATACAGTACAGAAAATTCTTCAAAATACTTGGGCTGCCTGGAGGATATACGGTGTGATGAAGTCCAGATTGTAGAAATGCTGAAAATATTACATTTTATTACATAAGCTGTAGGAGAAAACTGATTTTTTTTTTTTTTTTTTTTTGAGGAAAAGATGCTCTTAGATTTTTGCTTTGGAGAGGGTATTATGTTGGAATTAGGAAATCTGACTTAGGAAAGAAAAAGAAAAACTAGAAAATGGAGAACCTTCTGCAAAGGAATCAGAACAGTATTAGCAAAAATGGAATCCAGAAAACACATGTAACAGATATTTCTGAGGTAGTACTGTAGGACTTGGAGACTAGCCAGTTGTGGGATGAAGGAGAAGAAAATTTACAATGACTGAGCTTCATGAATACTCAGATACTTTTTGCAATAACCAAGAAAGCAAATATCGAAGGAAGTGGATACATGAGTGGACTGGCTGAATTGTAGGTGTTCTGGAAACCATTGCAAAATCCAGTCTGGAACTTCAGGAGCCAAAGGCCAGGTCAGGAGAAATAATATCTGTTAGGGTTCCTCACTATACATGGAAACCAGAACGATTGGAATGGTTCCAAAAGAGAATTTGGACAGAAGGAAGAGGGCTGAATATTGTGTCTTAGAAAACATAGCATTTAAGGGATGGTGGAGGGAAAAGAGTCTGAGAAGAAACTAAAAAAAAAAAAAAGTAGATGTAGGAGAAGAGTAAGGAAAACATATTGGGAATGTCATGCAAGAGAGGATTTTCTAGAAGGAAAAAAAAAAAAGATGTCATCAGATGCTGAAGGGAGATCAACTAGGATAAAGCCTGAAAAGACAAGACTGAGTTTAGCAGTTAGCAGCATTTTTGACAGGACATTTTCAGTACCATATTGAGGGGAAAGCAGATTAGATCAGGTTGCCCATTAAAGCTGAGAAAGAAGAAACTACAAATATAGACAATGTGATTTTCTGTGTTAAAGGAAGAACACAAAACAGGTGACTTAGGTGAGGTGGGATTCAGGGAGGGTATTTAATTGGGACAGAATGAACTCAGGCATTTTGTGGGCTGAGAGGAAAGAGAAAGGGAGGAGCCTGACCTGTGAAATGCAGTTTAAGGAAAGAATTAGAAGATGGATGTAGACCAGAAGAAGACTAGAGGGAGGGGCTCAAAGACAGTGAGTTTCAAAAGGGAGAGATCATTTTTCATCTGTGAAAAGAAGCACAGAAAATGTCTTTTTGACTCGAATCACAATGTGAGGTTGATTAGAAAGCTATTGGACCATGCAAGGATCAGACATAACACAGGGTATAAGGGATGATAAAAATATCAAGGTGGTCAGATATGCTTAGATATATTTTATGTTAGTTATATGGAAAAAGATGTCCCTATAACATGGAATTTAATTGTGAAAATGAATCTTTTGTGATGTTTAGAAGAGCCTAGAAAACTATTATCTAATAATGGGATAGTGCCTCGAAGAACTTAATTTATGAATGATTTTCAAACAAGGGTGATGTTTTTCACTGATGCACATACATGATTATGTTCTAATCATTTCAGCTCACTAATGAACTTTATTGAGTACTTGTTCTCTTTCTATACCATACAATGAACATTAAGTTTGTGCTAAGAGTAAGTGAAAAAAAAATTATATATGATACATATATGGAGGGGGAGTATGTGTGTCTATTTGGGCGAGTAAGGTGAAGTATATATTATGCAATTAATTAATTAAAATAATACATAATGATAATATAGATAAGTAAAATAAAATAAAAACATGAATTTCTCATTGAGCACCAACCATATGCCACTCTTTTACTAGATAGGGACTTTATATATTATTTTATTTAATCCTCAAGCCATGCAGGGAAGTAGAAACTAAGAATCACAGAAGTTCACCACTTTATCCAAATGTACAAAGCAAGGCCAAGACATGAACTCAGGCCTCTCCACATTGCATTGCATGCAGGGTGTTGCTGTAAATACAGTCTGTGGCCGCGTCTAGTGACATAATTTTATTTTATTTCCTTGTCTAGATCTGTGGTTGGGGTAAAGAACAATTGATTCTTATCTCCTGTTTATAACTCTTTAAGACCTTTAACTCAAAGTTTATTATTATTTTGTCTAATAAATAAGTCTGATTTCTTAATGGTCCTCAATCTTTGACTTTCTTTCTACTTAGTTGGTGATGTCACTTTGTAATCTTAAAGTAATCTGTGAGATAGTAAAATCACAGCAGTTTTAACTTCAAAAGGCTGAGTCAAACAGGAAAATAATCTGCACTATTATGCAATAGTATAATAATGAAATTTGGAGGAAGTTGTTGAATGATTTACTCCGTCTGGGAGTAGTACACTAGCTAGAGAAAAATTCTTGAACTGAATTGTGAAAATGGTTTTATGATAAAAACACTAGACTGTGAGTCTGAACACCGGGGACTTATTTATGACTGTGTCACCAACCTCGAACCCTGTGATCTTGGTCAAGTTTCTTAAACTTTCTGTACTGCTATTTCCCAAACATAAAAGAAATAATTTGTTAGACAATTTTAAAAATCCCACATACTTAATAAAGCTGTTGGATATAGCTCTATTTAAGAATATTTTGAGAATAGACATTACCTTAAACTTAATGAGTTATGGAGGGAAAACAAAGGAATCTTCTACTTTTGGCCTTTACATATAAACTAACTTTTCAAACAGTAAATGTTCAGAAGGCAGAAGGAAAGAGAAAAGACTAGATATATTCATTCATTTCCTTACTGACATATTACAAAAGTCTAAAATACCTGCCTGAACTCAGTTAACGATGTAAGTCTAAAAGAACTTTTGTTTTCCTAAGAGGAATCAGAATAAAAATTACACCAAATGCCTCAGGATTTAATGCTGCTGTTCAGATATCTCAGTTTAAATCTCTTGTGATTTCCTGTCACAAAATTTTCTGAACTATACCAATGCAACTCTACCTAACAAGCAAAAGAGACGCCATAACCGTATATTGTCAAGTATGACAAGTTAATGTGTAGTAGTTTCTAGCACTGCCCTTTCCAAAGGTTCTAACACACAAACATCAGGCTGAGTGTATTTAAACAAACAGTGTTTGAATTCATTCCAGCCTTTCCATTTACAGCAATTTAAGACTATTTGTATTCAGGAAAAAAAAAAACATAACAAGGGACAGCTGTTTCTCTACTTTGCTCTTCCTTCGAAGCTATTTCAAAACACTTTGACAAGCTAAAAATGTAAAAGAGCATCATCTTTATGATTTAGGGTATGAGTAAGTCAGGTAAAATTATGGAGACTAGCATAAAATCAATAGTTGTCTTTTTAAGCCAATTTTATTATCGTTGAACTAACTTATGATTTGGAATACAGGCATGTGCTAGGTATTTCATGTGTCATATATCTTTAGTCTTAAGATTCAGGAATCAGCTTATACTAAGACACTTACCATGTGTGGTCCTAAATACCCCTAGCCTTGGAGAGCATGCTCATGTTATTATGGGGCCATAGTAGCCAAGCCCACCATTAGCTGAGACCTTTCAGCTGGTACACATGTGCATTACAGGAGCACTCACCAATTAGCATTTCACAGTATGAAGATGTTATGCTGTAATAGTAACTTAACTCCTCCACTGATTACTCGGGGTAATTCTGAGATGATAGGTCTACTACGACCATGTCTCAGCAGCAGTGACGTGTACCTACAACCTTAAACTGTCCTTATTGTTATTCAACCAAACAAAAAATGGATGATGGATGAGGCCCTAGTGTGTGTCTTACATCATTCTTTCTACATAACACTTTCAGGGCCCATGCTTGAAGAATTCAAATTTCCAGTTTGGGCAGGCTTACACACAGCCAAAAATGTTCAAAGATGATCATAGCCTATTGGAAATCTACCTTTCAGAACTCTGCATATAAAAAATTAGTTTAGAATCAAACTCTAAATTGCTACTTCAAAATGTGACACCATTACAGCCACTTAAAAGAAAAAACACAAACTCACTGATTGAATGTGCGTAAAAGAACGCTTTTGATTTTTTTTTTTAAATCTCATCAACAGATTTTTTCCTGCTTCCTACGATGTGTGAGAGTTACTTCTTTTCCTCAGATACTGCATGTGAATATTAACAAAAGAACAGTATGCACAGGAGAAATGCTTTTTTTTTTTTTTTGTAAACTCAACAGAACGAATGTTAACAGTTTTAGGAATATGTTATGTTAAAGGAGGGGGAAGTCCACATGCATGTGATTATTTTTAGGTAAGTAAATTACCTTCCAAAAGAGCCAGATGGCTCTAGGAAAACATCTGCAGCTTTGGTTTTCACTTTCTCACTACTCACACTGATAATGACAGGGTCATGGAGGAGATGGTCACAAGCAATCCTATGAAACAGATACTGCCTTGTGTGAAAATAGGAAAGAAATGAACCCTAATACTTTTTTTAGCTAAGATTATGAAAGAGTAGACATTCATCATTGTTTAACCAAATTTTCCTTCATGGTGCATAGGGGTGAGGAACTTGTTGAGGGCCGTTATGACAGGGAAATAGGAGGAGAATTGTACAGGCTGAAAATATTATCCAGGAATTAGAACCTTATTTTTTGGAGTTTTTATTTGTTTACATTGAGAGTTAAAACTATGACATTTTTCATCTCATCCAGTTGTAAAATGAGAAATCTTATTGTGATAAAATAACAAACACATTCAACAAAAATTTCATAGCACACCCAGTGTGCCTATCATCAATTGATTGCCTTTCAGCCTCAAATCCACCTTGTTTGCCCTGTTTAATGACCTGGACCTGGACCTGTAAACGCATCTCCTTTGCCAGCTGGCAGATCTGAAGCTTTGTTGGTAGAGAGTGTTGTGGGGCACTGCAGGAGAAAGAGGTTCTCTTCTTGGTTCTGGTGTGACTTATCGTTCTTACTTTTGGGGCATGACTACCATTGCAGTGAAGGACACCTAGTGGTGGTACTCTCCAGCAAGTTTCACCAGCGCTCTGTGAAACATTTACTAGTGAGTTTCACCAGCTCCCAAGGAGGCAACTTCCCAGCAGATTTCAGTAGGACCCAGCAGGTGGCTTCATGCCAGGTAGCTTCAGGTCTGCATCACCTTGCCTCTGCACATTCTACCATCCAGTTATGCCTTCAACAAAGTCTGAATTTCAGCACTGGGGGACAGAGTAGGAGGCAGAGAGTGGGAGCTCTTCCAAGTTTGCTTCTTCCTTGGGTACTATATCTCAGCCCTAGAAGTAATAACTGCTCTCTGTATCTGCTATTTCTGAATTCTTCAAAATTCTCTTTACCTCTCTTAGTGTTTAATAGCCAGTTAGTAGTTCATAATGATGACATTGCACTTTCCATGTTCCAACTACTGTTACGGCTTCTTTCTCCTGACTGGACTCTGACTGATGAGCTCGGTTAAAATATGCAGGGCAGGAGGGATAATAAGACATTTTAATTAAGCAAACAGATGGGGCAGCTGAAAGTAATAAAGTTTGGAAAAATACAGAAGCACATGAAATAGGAAGGTGTGAAAGAGAGAAGACTGGGGTGACAAAAACTATTAACTCATCACTGAAATCCGCCCTTCTCCTCTGTGACAATAACAAAAATGTACCAGGCACCTGACCTCCTCGCTGGCCTATATTTACCTGCCTCCCTTGTAGCTGTGTGTGGACATATGAGCAAATTCTCACCGATAGAGTATGAGTGGAAGTGACACATGCCACATCCTTCTTTGGGACTTGAGAGATTGTGTACGTGTCCACTACATTTTTTTTCTCTTTTCTTTCTGGAACCCAGATACAGAATGACCCAGCTTTTACCATGCAGATGACAACATTGTCCTAAAAGATAATGGAACAAAAACTTGGAAGAAACCTGGCCCCTGAACGACTGTTAGGAGAAGAGCTGCTATATAAACCTATATAAACCTGTATTGCTCACGTCAGACATGTTTCATAACCAAAATTTACAGTTTTTCTGCCACTATAATTTGGGATCTCTTTGTTACAGCAGCCTAGTTTTACTCTAAACCTAAATAATACAACTGCTGATCAGGGAAAGTCACTATCATTTTTTTTGTCTTATGCCTCCTTCTAACAGATGCTATTATCTTGCTATAATTGGTCATACATGTTAAACTATTATTCTGCTATTTCCATATCCAAGTGTCTGTTCAATAAAAAAAATATTTTCTTGAAAACATGATCTTGCTGTGTAACCCAGACTCGAGTGCAGTGACCAATCATAGCTCACTGTAGCCTTGCTCACACTCCTGGGCCCAAGCAATCCTCCTGCCTCAGCCTTCCTAGAAGCTGTGGACTACAGGCGTGACCCACTGTACGCGGCTCAAAAAATTTATTTTCAATCTTCAAAACATGGTCTTGGTCTTCTCTGCTATTCTATATGCCTAGAATATTTTTACTGTTTCTATTTGTTCCATTTTTAACAACTCCCTTCTTTTGAGAGCTGTCTCATCTCATTCTTAACTCTTTCATTGACTAGCCTGATTTGAAGCAATCTCTACCTTGTCTAACTATGAGGACAATTATTTTCAAAACAAGTCACAAGGCCTAAGATTAATTTCCAAATAAACCCCCTTCTGTCTTAAACAGTTAGATATGCATTTGCTTTATGATTTAAGCTTTCTTGTATTTAATTTGAATCTCATCACATACATTACAATTTTGTTGAAAATAAGGTAATTTTGTAACTTTCAAAAAGGCTAATCTAGAGCTCTAAACAAAGGAAATATTTAAAAAGTTTGCTTCTTTAAATTTTTTTCTCCATGAAAAGAAACTATTTTTCTGTGGAGAAATGGCTGCTTCATTATGTAGGTAAATAAATGAAGAAGATTACAGTGTATCTTATTGTCAAACCAGAAAGGAAAGAAGCCATCAAGTATTATTAGTAACTTATCAAAAGAAACCAACCTGAAGAGGCTCTCACTACCCAATATGGGACAATTTAAGATCAATAAGCATAATAATTTGTAATGTATAAATGCACACATATATTTATTTTTCCAATAAGTTTATAAATAAGGAAGTCGAGGCAGGCACAGAGAAGGTAAGTTACTTGCTCAAGGTCTTGTAGTTTGTAATTTCCCTTTTAACCATCATTCTCTGTAATTTTATAAGATCAGTGCAGAGTCATAAGAAGAAATACCTTCGTTTCTATTTGTTCTGAGAAATAATACCACTGCAACTTAGGCAAAAATACAGAAAAGACAATGAAATATAGAAATAAAAGAAGTGAAGAAGAGCAGAAGTAAAAACAGGAAATCTACATCCTATTATTGGCCTTTCAGCCCATACTTCTTTCTTTCTTCTTTAATCCATGTTCTACCACACTTTTTACCTTGCATAACACATGGTTATGTTCCTCAATTATATTATTTGTAATGTCTTATCAATTAAAATGCTCTTTCATCAAGAGACTTGTTTTCTGTATATTGGGGATAATAGGTATGAAGATTAAACGAGTTCAGACATGTAAAGTACATAGAATGCTGTTTAAAAATAGTAAGTACTCAACAAATATTAGATATTATTGTTATTAATTCCTATTGTGTATTCTACATGGAACTATCACATGAACTAAAAAATGGAACTCAGAATACCTCTCAGTGTTATATTGAAAAAATAAAAGTTTATGACTATTGTAGGACTACATGAACAGAGGACTTTGTTAACTTTTATTAGTAGTTAATAGTAATTAACTCTGACATTCAAGAAAAAAATTACTGAATATACACCATGTGCCAGGAACCAGGATTTACCACTGAACAAGGTAGATATTGTCCCTGCCTTCATGGATCTTAGTCTAATGGGAAAGACAGACATTAAGTAATTAGAAAGGTTATTTTGAAAAAGAACATCCATTATTAATTTGATTTCATTGATAAATAGCATTATGATGATTGCCCTAAAGTCTTTAAATATGGCTGGGAAATAATTTATCTGATAAATGCCACCAAACATTGATTTACAGGTGAATCTGATGTCTAGTTTGGGAACATAAACCTTGAGTTTTATCATTTAAGAATGAAAAAATATTGTTCTCTTCATCATTATTTTCTGCAGTGGTATACCAAAGGAAACAGGGCTGTCAGCAAGGTTGACTCCAAGGAAGAGAAGTGTTTATCACTGATGCTAGTTAGAATTGCCAATGCACAGTGATTGTTGAAAAGCAGACCAACTTTTAGTCAGTTTACTACTGTCACTACTGACATCACCCGAAAGAAAACACACCTACTGTCCCTCTCCTTTGGTATACCACTGATTTTTGGTATTGATTTTGGAATCATGTAAGCAATAATATTATAGGAAATAATGCTTCATTTGATTTTTGGTATTTTATTATTTATTAATATGTTTATAGAGAATTTATTATATGCCAAGCATGGCCCCAAGCACTTCACAAATAGTAACTCTAAAATCTTTCATAACCAACTTTTAAAGAAAACAGAAATATAAAAAAGTTGTAATTTCAGGATTTTAGTTCAAAAACTATTGAGTTAAAAGGAGCTAGTGCTGTTTCTCTCTGAACAAAGTGATAGGTAAGATTTTTAAAGTTGTTTTATATTACAGAGTTGAGTTTTACTTTGTAGACTGAAATAACAGCAACTGTCAGAGAGGGAATTAATTTGACCTCTTTGAAATGCTAATTGAATTCTTATCTGCAAACCCAATATATGCATTGTTGAGCTATAAAATCCATAGGCTTGATGAAATGATAAAAGACACGTGTTTAACTAAATCATTAAAATGAAACAGTCACTTTTATTCTAGGTGTATGTATTCTGTCTCTCATGCAAGAACAAAACAAAATAATACCAGTACATAAAACCATATTACATTTAACTATATAGTAATGTTTATTGTTTGAGTTATTTTGATTATACACAGATTATTTCCTGAATTTTAAAATTATGATATAATAGGTTAAGATATTTACACCTTCAGATAAACAATTGAATGATTTCAGTTTGATTTCTGTGAGCTTAATTTAAGCTTTTCACCAGCTTTAAAGTGTTCATTCTTATAAGTCAAACATCATTTACTCTGGATATATTCCTATTAACGTATTGTGCTAAAATTTTTAAAATGGGAAATATTCTTCTGTGAGTTGTCTAAAACAACTCACAAAAAACATTGTTAAATAGTAGGAAAGTTTATGGTATAATTTCCAGTAGCACCAGTTGATGGTAATGATCCATAATGAAACAGATACACAATCATCCACACTGCATTATGTACTATAAACAATAGCTACATATTTCCAGATTCTCTCTCATCCTTCTATCTACTTCCAAAAACTCTACTTTCAAGTACATTAGTGCAGGGAATTTTCTCTGTTACCCATTGGAATTTCCTCACATAAACTACTTCAAGCCAAGCTATTACTATCATTCTGTGTGATTCATTTGTCCATGACTGAAATTTTCCATTTTTTTGATGTTTAAGGCAAAACTGAAATACAACAATATTATCATTCCTATTTATTAGCCCTGGCATGATGGCCATAAAGTAAATATAATCTTAAGAAAATGAGATTACATGTTATATTTAAATTCTCTAATGCAAATTAAAAGAGACTAGTTTTCACTACTATGTATGTAATGGACTTCTCTGTATATATTAAAAAATATTATTTTTCATATTAATTCAGGCAAAGAAATTATTTTCTATTGAAACTAATGTCATGCCAGGGAAAGTTTTATAAGTAATATCCTCTCACATGATAAGGAATGTGCATGTTCACGTGTGTGGCAATGAATGGACGTGTAGGTGATTGAGAATGCTGGAGGCGGTGATTTAGACAGAATATAATTGTACTTGAAATTCTGATGCTTCAAATCACTGTGAATCAAAATAATGTGTACACGAAACAAATCGATCAACAGTCCTTTTCCAATAGCTGACATGTTAGCAGGGCAATATTGAACCAGGATTGAACTCAAGTCAGGCTGTCACTCATGATTTACCTGGTAGAGCATTTTGTTTGAGTGAAAGTGAATTATGTCTTTGATTAGAACACACAGAAAAATAGAGTCATCAGACAGACGAATAGAGATTGACTTGCTTGAAAACTTCAATTGAACCCAAACCAGTGTTTATCCTCATTCTCCCAACATGGGCTCACAGGACTCAGGTCCCAGTTGAAGCTGCAGTACAAAAGCAGAGCAGTTGCTATTGCTCTGAATGCTATAAACTCTCTCTCCACCTCCCCCAAATAAAAGCATTTTGAATTATTTTCTATTACTGTTTTTATAAACTGGATGCTTATTTGTAAAATTAATGGTCAGTTCATTAACATACATTAACATTTTCTCTACCACAGAGATTGATCTTCCAGCCCCTCAGAGGTTTAAAAAGAATCACAAAATCCCAGAACAAGAGGCTCTCTCTGGCAATAGAAGAGTGCTGTATTTCTCACTTGCTGGTTGTCCAGGGATCACCACCATGCTCTGTTATCTATTCCCCTCCTCAGGTTACACTGCTTTAGGGATGTTTCAGGGGCTTGAGATGAGGAAGGAGGTGTCCAGAGGCTTTGACTACCTTGACAGCACTGGAGTCAAGGAGTGCAACTTTCAGATAAAGCTCAGTAGCTTAACAGCAGGTTCAGCTTAACAAGGGATCAGAGAGATAATATTTGTCTAGAAGAAGGTATCCAAGGAGACAACAGATTTGCTCGTGGCCTAATCTAGGAAGTCCTCCTCCCCACTTCTCTTTGCTAACTCTTACTCATTCTTCAGATCTCAAGTTAAATATTAATATCACTTGGACAGAGATGTCCTCCCTGTCCCCCTGATTCTGTTAAGTGCTTTGTTATACACTCTTAGCACTTGCCATTTCTCCTTTGTATGATTCATTGTTACCTGCTTATCTATGAGGCTGTGTTTATTTAATTTTGCCCTAAATCTCCAGGGCCTTGCCCATAACAGGCACTTAAAAATATTTGTTGAAAGAATGAACGATGAGCTTATGTGTCAAAAATCTCTTTGAGAATGTACCTGGTGATTGAAGTTTTAAGATCTTTTGTACACTTTTAAATTGACAGAAAATAAGTTCATCAGGTCTATAATAAATTCAAAGTTTATCTAAATAAAAAAAAAGAATGAATGAGTAACTAAGATCATTGAAAGCCATTACACATTATTCTGGGCTATGAGGCAGGAAATCTAAGTTGGGCAATTTGAGGTTGAAGAGCCAATACGGGATTGTCTGTCTCTATCGCTCCTTAGTAATTTCCTTCCTCCAGGGTTTGCAGTCACAGCACTAAGTTTGTCTCAGCATAAACTACACAATGACTCCAATGATGCCCTGAGAAACACAAAAATACTTAGCTTTGTAGCACAAAACTGTACAATATACCACAAATAATATTTACCAGCTTAATGAATGGACCATATGGCATCACATTCTTTGTTTATGTGCACAGAGACTCCAAGTGTTGACAGTAGTTCCAAATTCTTTTTTATACGCTAATGGCTGACATGAGTGCAAGCCACACACACTTGAGCATGACAAACATCACAGCAAAAGTTATTAATATCATAACTATCTTATGTATTAGACTGACCTTGCACTTAAAAACAATAGCAAAGCAATTACAGCCAGTGTTAAATTCTGAATTGCACGCTTTGGCTCACTCAGTGATTAAACTCCTTAATGAAGCATTTCCTGAGGATGATTCTGTACTCATGCTATTGAATATTGTAGGGCACTAACAATTTGTCGTGCAAATTCACTTCGAACATTAACTAGAATTGGAAAGAATGTGTTTTTATAAACATGTTACATCATATTACATTCTTCTTTCAAGTGCTTCTGATAATAAAATTCCCCATCAACACTGGATCATCAAATATTGATGCCTTATCATGACATCAGGATCTTTGTTTTCAATTAAGACTTGCTCATCCAAATCTTTTCCTTTGCCCTTCTCATTCCCTGATAGAGTAGCAAAGAGGATAAAACACACATATCAGGCAGCTTAAAATCTCTGGTGTTATCCACACGCAGTCAGTCAGAAGGTTTACTAAGAAAAAAACCCCTCCTCAACCAAGAAAAATATACTTGAATATTTTGTAAGGCACTTTGCAGAGATGGAAATAAATGAGAAAAGCTCCAAGCTGTCAAATTCACTCCTCTAATGTGTCTTTGCTGTCATATAAGCAGAATTTAATTCAAAACTGAACCCTGCTTTGGAAATTTACTTTCTTCCAGAAAAGTACAGCCTTGAGGAGAAAGTAATTACTAAATATGAGTGAGGAGAGGGAACAATGGACCGAAGCCTAAACAGATCATTATATGTTGTTACCAGAGGGTTTCAGAGGCAGTAAGAGGAAGAAAATGGTATGTACATGTTTGACATTTTAATATTACACTCTCATTAGCTGCTTTCAAAGCTCTGAAATGTTTGACATGTAATTTAACTACCCAGAAGATAGGCCATTTTCTCTAGCCCTTAAAGAACAATTCTGTTTAAAATAGGCAAAAAAAAAAAAAGAAAAAAAAATAAAGTATTGTAAAACTATAATTTTAAAAACTTACAGGAAATAGTTGAAAACACAATACTTCTTATTTGGGACTTTCAGTAATCATCTCCAATATTTTTAATAGAAGTAATGTAAGTTTCTTGCAAGTTATTTTATTAACACTTTTTCAATTTTACTAGACAGTATTTATTGCTATTGACTGGGGGAAGGTTGTCAAATATTTACATATTTGTGCACATTTAAGTTTAAAATATTTCAATGTAATGACTTCAAAGAACCTGTACCATAACTTACATAAATTCCACAGATGTATTGATGATTTTCAAATTACCTACATTCCTACTAAAGAAAAGGTGGTATTTTCTATCTTATTCTTTGTTGACTATTAACATATGCGACATTAAAAATATTTATACTAGATCTTTTATAAAAATTTAGATACTGACTTTATTTAACACAAATATACTTCACATTTATCATCAGGCAATAGGATCAGTAGCTTGGCCAACCTATCAAATGGGTAGAATTTAATGAGTAGCCCATTTTTTCTGCTCACAACTTTGAATTTCAAACCCACCAGACTAACAATTCATGTTTGAAAATTGTAACTGAAGAGAAAACATGATTATAAAGTCCTGAGTGCATGTATTGCTTGTTTTCCTGTCTGAATCCTCAGCACTAGTAGAGTGATTTTTTTAAAAAAAAGGTGTCCTGGCTCAGAAAATAGTGAATTCTTTTATTACAAAATATTTATAGTTTTTTCAGAAAATTTTCTTCCATAGTACTTCTATCCCTTATCCTTTTGGGTACAATGTGAAATAAGTCTACTGTAAAGATGGCTACCAGGTGAAATGTCTAAAGTTTCTTCATCCTTTTTTTTTTTTTATTTCAGCGTATTATGGGGGTACAAAAGTTTAGGTTACACATATTGCTCTTGCCCTGCCTCCCTCCCCCCCACAGGCAGAGCTTCAAGCATGTCCATCCCCCAGACGGTGCGCATCAGACTCATTATGTATGTATACACCCATCCCCTCCCTGCCATCTGCCTGACACCCAATTAACGTTATTCCTAAATGTGCTCTTAGGTGATGATCAGTGAAATCAATTTGATGGTGAGTACATGTGGTGCTTATTTTTCCATTCTTGGGATACTTCACTTAGTAGAATGGGTTCCAGCTCTATCCAGGAAAATACAAGAGATGCTGTATCACCATTGTTCCCTATAGCTGAGTAGTACTCCATGGTATACATATACCACATTTTATTAATCCACTCATGTATTGATGGGCATTTGGGTTGTTTCCACATCATTGCAATTGTGAATTGTGCTGCTATAAACATTCGAGTGTATAAAGTTTCTTCTTTATTTCTTGAATGACTTGGTTTTCAGAGGCATTTCTCAGTAGGGACTTAAACTACACTAAGACATGCTTAGTGTATGCTCTGCACAATAAATATTTAATGGATTGATGAGAAAAAAACTTTTATTTTTTTATGTATTGTATTGCTGCAACTAACTTGACTAAAATAATGTATTCATTTTTCACAAACCAAGTTCACAGGCTTCCTATTAACCAAAGGGCCTTGTTTTATTATAACTCTTCACAGAAATGGATGTTTCCAATACATGAGATAGATTGACATGTGCTATATTTAGTCTTCCAAGTGACAAATGCTGAGGTTTTTGATCTTTTTGGGAGGTAGAGACAAAAAAATGGGTGCAGAAGAGGATAGGGATAGTTCAAACCCCGAGTTTTATTCAATCCTTCTGTTCCACTTACATCTACCACACTATTTCTGCACCATCTCTGATCACCAAATTAGAATTTGTAATTTACTCTATCACCATAACCATCTAGCCTATGCAGTGCCTAGGGTTGGAACAATCAGTATCTTTTTATTTCAATATATTCATACTATCATCAGCATTGCATGAGAATGTTTATTATCTCATACTAACCAGACGAATAACTTTGTTTTTAATTTGCCCATCTAGTTTTGAAAAATATGATATACTTTTATGTTTATTTTTTTCAATTATAATGAGATTCAATATTATTTTTGGTCTGCCAAGCATTTACATTTCTTTTTGGAATGGCTTTGTTATACTTTAACTACATTGCTAGTATGTGATCATTTAAAAATGATTTATTGAGAAGATTCATATATTAATTATATTAAAGCTTTTATATCAGTATTCTAAGTTTCTCATTCATTTTTTAAATGTATTTATGTTTATTTCACTGTTTGTAAATTATTACAAATAGCTACTGCATCAAAAATATAAAGCACTCTGTCTTTTTCATTTTCAGTTATCTCGGATATAGAGAAGGCCAAAAATTGGTAGTCAGAGAAACACATTTATATGTATAATGGTGAATTTCTCTGGAGAGTTACCAGACAGAAAACAATGAAGATAGATTTTAGGCTATTTTATTATAACATAGAGTAATTATTTAGAATATTTGCATGCTTTTGCTTATCATGTTAATTTCATGAGTTTGGAAAGGATCACCTCATATGACTCAAAAAGTGCAAACTAATTACAGACTACAGCACTCTGCATCATTTTTAAGTTTTCTTAAAGCAAAAATTCAACATATTTGAAATTTATTTGAAATTATTTTAAAATGAAGTTTTAAAAAAGTTTTGATAAAAACGATTGACAAAACAACTACAGACAAAAATTATCTCATGATTAAATTTAGAGGAACCAATTCAAACTTAAGTAAACATGTAAGTCTCAAGTTTATATAATATACAGATTAATAAATATTTGTGGTACTTTAGTTTGGGGTTCTTTGGCTAAGGATCAATGAAAGTTAAAGTTTCAAAAAAGTAATGTTATTTAAACATGGAAAATGTCTTAAAATATAATTATGTTAGTCTTGCATATTTATATGTACTTGGAGAAAGGAGCTGCAGGCACAATTTTCTTAATGAGCTATGACTATGCTTAAAAGAGTCTGTGTGCTATGCTAATTTGAATTTCCTGATAGGAATTATTTTAATATTCTTCCAAGTTACAAAATTTGACCACTAAGTGTGCCAATACAAACAATGAGATTTATTTATTTATTAGGCTTTTTGAGGAGTATGCAAGTGTCTTTTTGATTTATGTGATATATGGGATTTTCTAAAAATATATGTATTTCTATGCTAAGACACTTTTATTGTAGGGAATAGATTACATTTAATTGGATTTCTGATCATGCCATTAATAACACTTGAGAGAAACTTTCTTACATTACTGATTTTGTTCTACATGTTTCACAGTTGCATTTCTTATGCTTAAAAAGTGTTGACAGGATATCTATTAATATTTTATGAGTACATTTTAGAAAGCTCTACTGCATTATTTTAATTATAAGTGTCTTCATTTTAGAACTAGTATTTTGTTTCTATGTGCAATTGAATATTTGGGAGAGAGAAAGATTTCATCATAAATAATTGATTTTTCATACAAAAATGTAGAAAAAGACCATATATGTTCAGTTCTTTTCTGCTATTCTTTTTTTTTTTTTTTTTATAGCTCAAGTTTTCCATTTGGAAATTCAAGACAAAACGTTCTGCTTCACTCCAATCCCCCTCAAATACTTTTCAGATCTAAAAATTTTTCTAAGAGCTGAAATGGTGAAATACCTATGATCTTTGGGCATAAAATGGCCTACTGTAAACATGTTATTTCTTTGAGAGGTCTTTTTATCTTTAAAATTTGTACAATTTTAAAAATTTTAGTCTGTAATCATCTATTTGTTTCAATATGAGAAATAATGTTGTAAATCACTTAACATAAAATAAATGTGACCGTTGAGGGGAAAAGTCTTTAAACACCACCTGGAATTGTGTTAGTTTCCTTGAACAAAAAAGAAAAGAAACACAGGTAATTATGCAAAAAGCCAGACACTCTGGAGACAAGATAAAGGCATAAAGTTCTGAGATAATAGCATAACCTACCTCTTAATATTTTCTTGATGTGGCAAGGATTGAGATTTGGTTGTCCAGGTCTGAGGACCCAAGGCCCAGAAGTGAGAGTGTCTACAATGTGATGATTTACAAAAACTAGTAGATACGGGCAAGTTGGTCACCAAGAATCTGGATGAGATGTAACATATCCAACATTTACAACACTATACTCAAAACTGAACCTGATGTTCCAGGTGCCCAAGCAAAGAGAATGGTTGAACAACTGCTTTCAAAGACCTGTTTGATTTTTATCTTAACATCCTGGAATCTTACCCATTTAAAGATCTGACATAAGTAATATCATTTGTAAGAAAATGGAGCATGAACATGAAAATAAAAAATAAACGTGAAAGAAAAATTTCCCTAGGATTATTCTGTCTTTTTACTTAAAATAAATAATACCAGCATTGTCTCCAGGTCCCTGTACTTGGAGGAGCTTAACACTTAACCAGTGACCATGTTTATCTCAGAAACATCAGATGATCGCAAGTGCTGGATTTCTCTCATGAAGCCACTAGATTCTGCTAACCTAAAGATAGTCATTTCCAAAACTTTGAATATTATAGACCTTAATAATGAAAATCCTTTTGAAAAAAATGAATGTCTGCTTATTAGACATGCAACACTATGAGTTTGTCCATCTCATCATGAAGTCCTTATTTAGTAATGAAACGCTGATTAACACTGATTAACTGATAGATCACTGATTAAAATGGTTCATTAGGGAAGTAGCTTGCATCTTATTAATAAACAACCAAATTATCTTCATCTCACATACTGTCATTAAATAGTTTAGTCTTAAAAGGAATTTCTCTGTCTTCTCCAAATAGTAGTGCTTTATTTATTAATACCTTTCTTAATTTCAGAATGCTAGTCTCTTATGATACTAACAAATGTAATTTTTACAAATTACACAGTTTTTTGTCCTCAGGTGAACTTTTCACCATTCTTCAGTAAGGTTGCTTAAAATATTGTACCTAAAAATACTTGGCAAAATGATAATATTCAATAGTCTTCAATCCTTTTAAGTTGCGTTTGTGGTAGCTGTTCCTTCTTCCTCCTTTTACCTCCAAAGTATGCATATTGCTAAAGTTTATCTCATAGCTGATTGTCTTTCTCTCTTAACTCTTCTCTGGAGATCTAATTTGATAAATGCTCTTTCTCTGCCCAGTTGACACCTAAATCTTTTTCTGTGGTGCAACTACCTTCCCAAATGTCATCTATGTTATTTCCATAGCTTTATTATTTATTTCTATAATATATTCTTCTTTTACCAAAAATTCAATATTAGAAAGTAACCGTGATTCAATAAAAAGTAATGTTAGGCTACAAATAGTCAATAAGTTTGGGTTGGGGTCCTGGGTGTGCCCCTGACTGATTGTGTGACCTTTGTCTGGGTAATTGAATACCCCGAGGTATCAGTTTCCTTTTTCTAAAACATGGATATTAGAAAAGAATTTTGTATAGCTCTCTTCTCACTAAAGAGCATCTTTTCCTTCACACTTTTTTTCTTCATGTCTTTTCAGGTTCTATGATTTATATCCCCATTTTTGTAATCTCCTAGGCTCATGGCATCATCTTAAAAATGTCTTTATATTTTGCACTCTAAATCCTGCCAGTCAGAATGTACTAGCGACTCATACTTTATTTTGATTCTTGCATAACACCTCACAAATGTATTCCTTTCTTCCTGTTTCCATGTGTCTTATATATTCTAGATTTTTTATTACCTCCTCTGTGACATAATATCAAAAAGGTCCTATTTCCAGTATCTATTTTCCCATTCCTTTCCTCACCTTTCCTTAATTGAATTATTTCTCCCTGTATTTATTAATTTTTCCTTTCTCTCCATTCCTTTGTTCTAAAAATGACATAAGATGATTTTAAAGAATTCCTCCCTTGAAATTTTTACAACACAGAAAGAATGATAAGCCAAAATGAGATCAATAGAAAGGGTCACCAATGAGGTTAGAAGGCACTCATGTTTTTGCTAAGAGTGACCAACAAATTTGGCTGTAAGTTTTCTAAGAAGCCCTTTAGTGGTGGGCTGACCCTAAGGTGATCCCAATATTTCCTGACCCCTGGAGTTACAACTTTGAACTATCTCTTCCTTTTCAATTCAGGTGGAACAAGTGACTGGATCCAATCAAGGGGAAATGCATAATCACATCTTTGATTATGCCATGTTATACAATACTCTGTCTAGGTAGACAGAAGAGAGGGACTTTTCTTCCTTGCTGCTGCAGTGTGAGAAGGCTATGGAGAACACCCCCTGGCAGGGGAAGATGGGCAGCCTGCGAGAACCGAGAGCAACTCCCCAACCAACAGACAGCAAGAGAACAGAGATCTGTCCCACAACCTCAGTGATACGAATTCTGCCAACAACCTGAGGGAACTTGAAAAAGATTTTTCCCCAGTCAAGCCTCCAATGAAATTGCAGCCCAGTGAAACCCTGAGCAGAGGACCAGCTAAGCCTTGCCTGAATTACTGACCCACAGAATCTGTGAGACGATAAGTAGAAGTTATTTTTAGCTACTACATATGTGATAATTTATTAAACACCATGAGAAACTAACAAAGAATTCTATTCATTTGTCAATTCATTGAACAAATGTGTTGCTTTCAATAAGAAAATTGTAATTTTGATGGGTAGAATGCCTATTCTCACTAGCTGATAATTGGGAGAGCCAGGATGCCATCTGGGATGTGTGATAGGATTAGGTCTCTTTTTCCAATACTCAGCTGCCTCCCTGTCCCATCATTTCCATATTAGTCTTGCTACACACCCTTTTCACAGATTTGTTCATTCCCCAATCACTGACAATATAATGACCATTTTGGCTATTTAGGCTCCAATTTTTATACCAAACCTCATCACACACTCCTTTCTAATAGAAATGTCTGTCATCACAGTCATTTATTTACTGACCTCTATACATATGATTCTAATATCCACATTCAAGCCACCTTCCATTGTGCCCCTTAGACATTCTTAATCATTCTTACTAGAATAATTCTCCCCATTTTTTATCATCCTGATAATTCTTTGAGTTTGTGTAAAGCTCAGTAATCTTCTACCATGAAGTGAGTAAAAGCTGGCTTACTAAACTATGTATTTTACCTTTTTATATCTACCTTTCTTAAGGACCAAGAAGATAGGACATTCATGTTTAATTCATTAATGTGTCCCTAACACCTAGAATACTACCTGGTATAAGGGAGGTGGTCAAAAAATATTTGCTGAATAAACTCATAACATTTATTGATGGAATCATTTATTCAGTATTGAACCTGTAAAGCCTTATCCAATCTCATAAATTAGGTTATTGTTTAATTTATGTGTATGCATATCATATCTTCAGTTGGATCGAGGGCAATGTATCCCCAGTGCAGCTTAAGTAACACAACAAATATCTTTCGGCTGAATAGAAGGGAACATTGTGCTTTTGCATAATAAATGTAAATAGTGTTATATATTCAGCATATCCTGCAAAGTTTCATTCAAATAAATTATATTTGAACTATCTTGTAATGACTCAGATTATACTTTCAAATATATTTTCTCTTCACATTATATTGATTTTCAATGGACAGTAGCTTTTAATATTTTGACTTTGGTAGCTTAACCACCTAGATATTTTTCTCAAGTAATTTAATGACCTGCAAAATAATAATTAAATCCTTTATACATTAATTTTCCTAAATTTTTGTGAGCAATTAGTTTTGTAACAAACTATTTTTGGTGATCAGAACCTCATCATAATTTATCTGCCCACTTAGATAATTTTCATGTATTAGATTGCTTTAAAGCAGGCAACATCTCTTCAGAATACATCTCTTCAGAATAATTGATGATCTTTCACTATACTCTTCTAAACCATGTCATAGATTTTAAAAATATCATGTACTCTTCTTTACAATAGGAGTGACAGTATACGACCCGTGATTAACAATCTTCTTTGTAATGTTACTTAAGAATATAAATGCACAGAACTCACTTTACTCCTCTAATAAATTAGTACTAGAGGTTAAAGAAATAGTTAGACCCTAAAAGCTGATGAAGGAATTTTTAATTGTTAATAAGTTTTGAAGTAGGTGACTAATAAAATCCGCTGGTAGGTGTTTATATCAATGAACATGTCTGCAGGGGGTCCTTCCACATCCTGGTCTGTCAATAAATGAAGAATGCTGAAAATTTTCCCAAAATGGAAAACAGGCATTTACAAAAGGATATTTATAGAGGTTAATTTTCAAGGGTGAACACAGTAGGAACTAAAATACTGAAGCTGAAAACTAATTTATTACAGGATCCTGAACTGCACCTTAAATAACAGGTAAAATCTGCAAGTTCAGGTTGTTTTAAAGGATTCCATTACCGAAATCCTAAGAAAGAAATAATTTAGTAAATAACTATTTGCATAGAACTCAGATGGTTCATTCTACAATATCTCTGAATGACAGCATATACAACTATTTTGCACCCATGATATGCGAGACTAACATTTTAAAATTGCAATAATTAAAATAAATCAAATTCTATTGTAACTAAAGTTTTAAAAGTCTCCCCCAACTTTTGATGCAGTGGAATATAGTGTCAGTATACTGATTCTAATTTCTTGTGAATTCATTATAAAAACTCATCTACAAATCACAAGTCAGTAACTATTCGATTCTAGGTGACATTGTGTAGCTCACAATTTAAGTCCAAAATGTGATACTGAGACAATCAATAGAGATAATATATGTATTCTCATCAGATGCAGAAATTAATCATGTGAAATAAGTAGGAAAAATGTTCTGATATGTATACGTATATATCTATATCTCTGTATTGCAACTTAGAGAAGTATGTGACAAATAAAAGTTTATCATTGATACCAGAGATGGTACCTTACTATGGCTATCTGTAATGTAGACTAAAGTTCTTCTCTGCTAAATGCTGTTGGGAATTCTACTGTATAGTTTTAAATGGTGATAAGTGCACATATAAGAATAACATTCATCAGGTGTTGGGCAGATGGAAGCAGGGAAGAGGGGATGAGCATATACATACATAATGAGTGTGCACCGTATGAGGGATGAACATGCTTGAAGCTCTGACTTGGGGGGGGTGGCAAGGGCAATATATGCAATCTAAACATTTGTACCCCCAAAATATGCTGAAATAAAATAAATAAATAAATAAAAGCTATGCCTTAAACTCTCTAAAAAAAAAGTTTTAAATGGTGAGTGTGCTAAGCATTTTAGCTGGCATCTCTGAGAAGCTGAAGTATTTTCTTTCAGAAGATACAGCTACTTTGGAAGTCATCATTTCCAAACCTTTTCATTTCTAGTCATGTTTTTTGGAAAACTCTTACTCAACTTTTAAGACAAAAATAAAGGTACCTTCCTTAAAAAAAACTGGACTAGAAAGAGTTTGCTAAAATATACTTTTCTTTCAGACTTCTGAGTCACAGAATTTATCTCATTGTTTGGGGTACATTTGTTTACTCATCTAGACATCTTGAGTCCTAATGCAAAAATTGGGACTTATTTCTGTCCCAGTGGATGTTCGAGAGGCAGGTTAAGAAGAATTTTGAAAGGGAGAAAATGTATTTGTGACACATCCACAATTCTACACACACACACACACACACACACACGCACGCACACACACAAAGAAAATAATGAGACCAACACCCTGATAGTAGGAATTAAAATTCCGGAAGAAATAATAATATAGAAAAGAATTTAACATAGAATCTGAGATAAAGGTAATTGTATGCAGTAAATAATCAAAAAGGAAAGAGAAGAAGGATTTCAAAAGAAACTTCAAAAGACTAATTAAAATCACCCAGATATAGGGAAAGCAGACCTTCGAGCAGAACCGTGTAATGCCGTAAGAACGCAGACAGCTAGAGGAAGAAAACTAGATGTAATCTTAGTACAAGAGAAACAAGCCTCAATACGAAGAAGGAAATTGATTTCACATCAAGGGAGGACTGGGACTGTTTCTTTGGTCTGTAAAGAGAAAAAAAATATGGAGGGGACTTTAATTTAAGACACTAATGGCTATGTTTGGAGATGTTCAAGATCCAAGTTTGAAGATGTTTGACCAAGAAAGTGAATTAAGAAAAGATTTGTCAATGTGTAACATCACCCCTTAAAGAAATATGAAGAGGGAAAATGATTTAATCTTCACATAGCATTCCAGCATGCCAAAAGATATGTCTGTTAGGGCAGAAGTTCTACTGTGTCTTAGAAACAAAGACAGAATTGCAGTGAACAGAAAATGACCCATGAGGCTAAATTCAGTCTGTAAGATCTGAAGGATTCTTATTGAGATATAAATGCCAATAGCTGGGAATACACCACACACACACACACACACACACACACACACACACACACAAATATGGAAATAGCCTAGCAGAATTATAAGAGGCTCTGAGTGAGGAATGATAGAGTTTTATATAATACTGCTTTTCTGATGTTACTAATAAAATTAGCTCAAATTAATATTTCACAGTTATGAAATTTATATATATACATAGAATATATATATATTAGAACAAAAAGAAATCAAAGTAAAAGCAATGATCAAAAGAAAAGATGCTTAGCTCCCTTTTCAAGATGTCTTGGTGGCAGGATATATTTTAAATGATAGAAAGTAAGCACTGAAGAGAAGGAGTAAAATCAAAGGCTTTAAAGAGAAAAGTAGATATTCCCAGCTGTAAAAGTGTTCAGTGGAACATGTAGTTGGAACAAAATAATCAAAGGTGAAGTAGAGCAGAAATACCAAAAATGAAAGTACAAAGGAAATACATTTATATTCACAGAGCAAGAGGAGAAAAAGAGAAAGAAGTCAGTTAAAAGTAAAGATACAAATGTGAAGATACTACCCACAAAAATTCTAAAGTTTACCTATTCATTCAACAAACATTCATTATGAGCCTATGATGTGTTAGATTACTATGATATGGGGCATTGAAAAATATACATAGATATATATACATACACACACCATGGTTCAAACTCTCAAAATGCTCACAATATTTTGGTATTATCACAAAAAATGCAATAACCATAATGCAATATTTATCATCACATCTTCATTGAAATAAGTCAGGTCTTACCACATTTTGATGTTTTCCCCTGTACCACTTTACTAATGAACACCTAAAGAATTCAGAAAATGCATTAGAATGTACTTATTAAAAAAAGCATGTGTTCTGATGTTACACTAATGAGGTTTAATACTGGCAGGGTTAAATGAATTCATGTTAAAGCACTACCTCATAGTAAGTACTCAGTATATGTTAACTATTTAATATTATTATGTTATGTATTTCTCAGAACAATATTAGGAGGCAGGCACTATTATTATTATCTTCATTTTAAATAAGGGGAAGAAAAGATGAAGAGAGATTAAGAAATTTACTAGTAATTGGGAATCTAATAATTGACAGAGCCAGTATTCAAATCTAGGTGCTGTCTGCCCTCAGAACCTTAACTTTAACATTATACTATATATTAATAGTTGTCTTTCAATGCAGTTTCCGAAAAAGGTTTGACCCTAGGCACAAAGTAATTTCTCCCTAAATATTACCTGTCGAACCGTTAATATAAGAATCCTATTAAGTTATGTATGACACCATTTCTCAATTTGTGTACCTTATATTGTTAGAAAACACACCGCTATAAATCACTGGTCTTCTATCTGTACCATGTGCAATTCTGCCTAAAGGCCTTTGTACATGCAGTTCTCTCTATCAAGAATGCCTTCCTCCTTCATGTACTCACTTGGATCTCTTTTGAGATTTAGGTCAAAGCTCAAATTGTTCCCTCACAGAAGCTTCCCTTAAGCACCCTATCTAGTGCCACACTGGCCCATCTCCTATGCTGTCCTCTTTCCTTATCTAGAACAATCCTTAGCATTCATCACTGTCTCGTTTACTTTTATTCTCCCCTGTGGATAATGGGCCTATCACCCTTGTTCACCTGTGTATCAATACAACATAGGAGCTCAGTGAATATTTGCTGAATGAATAAAGTGACTAGGACACTTCGTTATGTCAACAATATACCCCATACATGTTAGGTCATCACTCTGCTTACCTACCTATGTAAGTTTGAACAGAAAATCTGCATTCAAGTGAATATATAATTTTCCTATAGCTTCATGTCTTAGCTCCCTTTAGTCTGTCATCTGTCAATAACAACAACTATACTCATATGGTTTAGCTAAAATTGAGTACGCCTTATTTGTTTACCATATTCCCTCTGGTCATCCTAACTTTTTCTTAAAGTTGTTAAAAGCACTTACAAAATTTGTTTTAGGTGTCCAGACTGGAGTCAAGTGTTTAAAAAAAAATAAGTACAAGATCTGGTCCTGCACAAATATATAATCTATTTGAGAACACACACACAAAATTAATAATTAAATAAACCTGCCTAAAACTGATAAAATAGTTTAAGAAAAATAGAGAAAGAATTTTTTTGTTTGTTTTACATATGTGTTTTCTCTTGCTCCCTCCATTCTTGTTTCTCTTCTTGCCTTCTTGTCTTATTTTTTTTTTACTTCTTTTTCCTATCCCTCCCTTCGTTCCTTCATTCTTTCCTTTTTTTCATTGTTTCTTCTCTCTCTGTCTCCTGCTTGTCTCCTCCTCTTTCTCTTCCTTTAGGTTAGGCAAGAAGAAAGGGAAAAGGAATACTTCGCTATCTGGGGGAATCTCCTTTTGCCAGAAAATGTGCTCAAGTCAATCAAATTAAAGCTAATGGCCTCTTCTGAATTCCTCAAAAATGAGCAGAAAGATGAACAACCCAATTTTGACTATAGTTTCTCTCTTATCAAGTAAGTAGGTGACAAATTATACAAGCATTACTAATATTTATTATTGAGTTATATCTTTTAAGCTTTTATCAAAATTGTTTTTCATATTCAATGGCCTTGTTTCTTTTCCATCAAGGTAATGAGATAAATAAAGCAACACTACATTTAAGTATTTATCCATGATCTTGAAGTTTATTTTCCATAGACAATAAAAAAAAAAGAACAACTACCCAGACAGCCTTTCATAAATCACAGACTTCAAGTTCTGCTTCTCTGCTGGCCACAGATATCATTTGTCCTTGGGCTTCATGCATGTGGCCTATCGCTAAATATTTACTAAGCTAAGGTAAGATAAACAGTCTCTGCGTTACTATTAAGGGTATTTGTTTAACCATCAACATTCATCATCTCAAAAAACAATTTTTTGCTAGGTCAAAAGAAGATACTCTTTTTGTTGCTTTAATTTTTACATTCATACCAACTAGAAAGGAAAAAGAAACTATTCCAGAGGTGGCATCTTACAGTGCTTTTAAGACCCCTATGATCCCCACTATGCTGAAAGGCTAAGAACTATGAAAGGTATATTTAATAATTAGATTTCCAAGACAACATTCTATGTACTCAGAATAATCGTTGCCTATACTATACCTCATTTTGTTGTGCTTCACTTTATTGTAACTTGCAGATATTGAGTCTTTACAAATTGAAAGTTTGTATTAGTACAACAGTATGTGCTAATTTCATGGCTCTGTGTCACATTTTGGTAATTCTCATAACATTTTGAACTTTTTCATTATTATTATATCTATTATAGTGATTTGTGAGCAGTGCTTTTTGATGTTACTGTTATTGTTTTTGGGTGGCACAAACCATGCTCACATAAGACAACAAACTTAATTGATAAATGGATGTGTTCTGCCTTCTCCCCTGACCATCCGTTCCTCTGTCTCTCTCCCTCTTTTGGGGCCTCCCTATTCTGTGAGACACAATATTGAAATGAAGCCAATTAATAATTCTACAATGCTCTCTAAGCATTCAAGGAAAGGAAGAGTCGCAGTCTCTCATTTTAAATCTAAAGCTAGAAACGATTAAGCTTAGTGAGGAAGGCATGTTGAAAGCCAAGATAGGCTGAAAGCTGGGCCTTTTGCACCAAACAGCCAAGTTGTGAATGCAAAGGGAAAGTTCTTGAAGGAAATTAAAAGTGCTACTCCAGTGAATACACAAATGATATGTAAAATAGCCTTATTGCTGATATGGAGTTTTAGTGTTCTGGGTAGTTTTAATGGTCTTGGTAGAATTTTAGTGGTCTGGGTAGATCAAACCTGCCACAACATTTCCTTAAGCCAAAGTCTAATTCAGAGCAAGGCCCTAACTATTTTCAATTCTGTGAAGGCCAGGAGACATGAGGAAGCTGCTGAAGAAAAGTCTGAAGCTAGCATAGGTTAGTTCATGAGTTTTAAGGGAAAAAGCTGTCTCCATATCATAAAAGTAGACAGTGAAGCAGTAAGTGCTGATGGAGAAGCTGCAGCAAGTAATTCAGAAGATCCAGCTAATATCACTGATGAAGGCGGCTACACTAAACAATAGATTTTCAATGTAGACAAAGCAATCTTCCACTGAAAGAAGGAGCCAACTATGATTGTCATAGTAAGAGAGAAGTCAATGCCGGGCTTTAAACCTTCAAAGGACAGGCTGATTCTCTTGTTAGGAGCTAATGCAGCTGGTAACTTGAAGTAGAAGCCAGTGCTCACTGACCATTCTGAAAATCCTAGGGCCCTTAAGAATCATGCTGAAGCTATTCTGCCTATGTTCTACAAGTGACTCAAGAAAACCTGGATGACAGCATTTTTCTTTATAACATAGTTTACTGAATATTTTAAGCCCATTGTTGAGACTTATTATTCACAAAAAAAGATTTCTTTCAAATATTACTGCTCATTGACCGTGCACTTAGCTACCCAAGAACTTTGATGGAGAAGTACAAGGAGATTAATGTTTTCATGCCTACTAACAGGACATCCCTTGCAGCTATGGATCAAGGAGTAATTGCAACTCTCAAGTATTATTATTTAAGAAATACATTTTGTAAGACTGTAGCTGCCATAGATAATAATTCATCTGATGGATGTGAGCAAAATAAATTAAAAACCTTCTTCTGGAAAAGATTCACCACTCTAGATACCAGTAAGGACATTTGTGACTCATTGGTGGAGGTCATAATATCAGCATTAACATTAGTTTGGAAGAAGTTTATTCCAACCCTCATGATGACTTTGAGGGATTCAAGATTTCAGTGGAGGAAGGAACTGCAAATGTGGTACAGATAGCAAGAGAACTAGAGTTGAAAGTGGAGACTGAAGTAGTGACTGAATCGCTGTAATCTCAGATAAAACTTTAGCAAAGAAAGTGGTTTCTTGAGATGGAATCTATTCCTGGTGAAGATGTTGTGAACATTGTTGAAATGACAAGAAGTTTAGCATATTACATAAAATTAGTGGATAAAATGGTGGCAATGTTTGAGAATATTGACTCCAATTTTGAAAGCAGCTCGATGGGTAAAATGCAACCAAACAGAATTACATGCCACAAAGAAATCTTTCAGGGCTGGGTGTGATGGCTCATGCCTGCAATCCTAGCACTCTGGGAGGCCAAGGCAAGAGGATCACTTGAGGTCAGGAGTTCGAGATCAGCCTAACAAAAGCGATACCCCCATCTCTACTAAAAATAGAAAAAATTAGCTGGGCATGTTGGCGTGCACCTGTAATCCCAGCTACTCAGGATGCTGGAGCAGGAGATCGCTTGAGCCCAGGAATTTGAAGTTGCTGTGAGCTAGGCTGATGCCATGGCACTCTAGCCCAGGCGACAGAGCGAGATTCTGTCTCAAAAAAAAAAAAAGAAAGAAAGAAAATTAAAAAAAGAAATCTTTTCAGGAAAAAAAGAGTCAATCAGGACAGCAAAATTCACTGATGCCTTATTTTAAGAAATTGCCACAGCCACCTCAATCTTCAGCAACTACCATCTTGATCAGTCAGGAATCACCAACATCTAGGCAAGATTCTCCACCCACAAAAACACAGTGACTCACTGAAGGCTCAGATAATCATTATTAGCATTTTTTAGCAAGAAAGTATTTTTTTATTAATGTATTTTTTAAGACAATGCACACTAAGTTTGTATTGGACTACTGGAAAAATGCTTACAAATAATTCTGTGAGGTACTTTTATCTTACAAGCGAGGAAATTGTTGTCTTGGAAAGAATGTTGAGCTTTACCTAAATTGATTAGTTAGCCAGAATAGAAACTGTTGTGAAAATACTTTCATGAAGGTCTAGTAAGTTAGCACAAGGGCATTATTTTATTTTAAATAGATCAGCACCAGAACTGCCATAGGTGATTTAGACTGGATATATTTTATATTGCCACCCATATTTAATAAAGCTGTAATAAATTTTAATGAATCCATTTGCTATAGGGTCAAAAAATGGCTTAAAATACAATTAGAATACCATCCATAGAAGTGAATAACATAGATTGTTCAGATACAGAAAGCCATTTTAACAAAAATAACCTATCTACAGTTTTATCAAAATTTCAAAGCACTTGATATTTTACCTTCACATATAGTATATTTATAGAACTTTTCCTTGAAGTTAGGAATCCTATGAAAGTTAAATAGCCTTTATTATTTCCACTTATAAACCTAACTGAAAGAACATTATTACCAAAGTATAAAATGCAAGTGAAGCGTTTCTAAATTTAGAATAAGCTTTACTTAAAAAAATATGACTTTGGCCTACCTCAAGTAGCTTGTTTATAATCAAAGTTAATTTTAAATTTGAAGGTAAAAATTTCCAGAATTTATATGAGGTAAAATATGTTCCCAACAAAGTTCTACAAGTTTTTCAATATTTGTCTTCTTATTGGCCTCAATTGTGAGGCAATTCAGACTGACAACGCAGAAAATTTGCTGAAAGGCAAATTAAAATTTTTCCATAATATTTTTTAGTTCAGCTGATTTTTTTATCATTATTTTTTCATTTCAGAATATTATGAGGGTACAAACGTTTTGGTTACATGAATTTCTTTTTCACAGTTTGAGTTAAAGTTTTAATATAAGTGTGCCTATCACCCAGGTAGTATGCATTGTACCCATTAGGTGTGAATTTACCCATTCCCTTCTCCCTCTCCCATCTGCTTGATTTCCATTGAGTTTTCCTTCCATCTATGCATATGACTGTTGATCAATTAGTTCCAATTTAGTATTGAGTACATGTGGTGTCTGTTTTTCCATTCCTGCAATGCTTCACTTAGAAGAATGGTCTCCAGTTCCATCCAGGTCATTACAAAAAGTATTAGTTCACCATGTTTTTTACACCTGAGCAGTACTCCATATTATAGATATACCACATTTTATTAGTCCACTCATGTATTGCTGGGCACTGGGTTGATTCCACATCTTTGCAATTGTGAATTGTGCAGCAATAAACATTCAAGCGTAAGTGTCTTTTTGATAAAATGACTTTTTTTTTCCTTTGGGTAAATATCCAATAGTGAGATTTCTGGATCAAATGGCAGGTCTACTTTTAGTTCTTTGAGGTGTCTCCATACTGCTTTCCATAGAGGTTGTACTAGTTTGCAGTCCCACCAACAGTATATAACAATGGCTCAAGAAGTAAAACAAAGTAATAAAGTTCTAGTCAACAGATGAACAGAAATCCACCCCACTTATCCATAAAATTTAAATTAAACATATCTCACAGCAGCATGATTCACAAAAGTAAAAAACAGGAAGCAATAAAAATATCCATCAATTGGAACCGGAGATCATTATCCTAATCGAAGTATCTCAGGAATGGAAAAACAATCACCACATGTACCCTCTAATAATTAGAAGCTAAAGAATGAGCACAGATACAAGGAGATGTAAAGGTCATTGGCAACCAAGAAGGAGAGGAGAGATGAGGATGAGGGGTAAAACTTTACCTTTCAGATACAATGACCACTATTCTGGTGATGGGCACATTAAAAGCCCTGACTTAAGTGTTATACAAGGTATCCATGTAACAAAAGCATTTGTACCCTCTTAATATTTTGAAATAAAAATTTAAAAAATCCATCAATACAAAAAAGTGAGTGAAAAATATAGTATAGTCAATGGAGATTCATACAGCAATGAGAATAACTATGGCACGCAACATGGATGAATGTTACAGATACTACATTGAGTGAAAGAAGATAAATACTAAAGACTACATACTGATTCCACTTAAATACAAGAAAAAAAAAGCAAAATTAATCTGTAGTGTTAGCAGTGATAATGGTGATGACCTTTGGGGGAATGCAGTGATCAGGAGAAGACAGAACGGGTGCTTCAGGGATCCAGGTAATGTATTTGTTGATATATGTGCTAATTACAAAGGTATGTTCATTTTATAAAAAATTACCAATCTGTACAGGTATGGTTTGTTCACGTTGTATATTTTAAATAAAAAAAATATCTTATTTTTAAACCATCACCCTGTTCAAACATTGTTATAAGATTTCAGAAAGGTCATTCAAATCATTAGATGCAAAGGAGGAGATATCCGTTGAGTTAGTATTTCTAGAGATTTTTAAAAGTTGTCTTCTATGTGCTACTATTTTTTTAATGTTTTAATTTTAAAAACTAGAGTAAATATCATAAATATATGCATACAGAAATGTAAATTTTCACATATGGGCAAATTTTGGACAGAAATACACAAACATCAGAAATTTTAAAGCTAGGAAGATAGGATTATATTTTTGTCTCTAGTTTTATACTTACTTAGTATTATATTGCCTTTATACATTTAAAAATTCTGCAGTATTGCTGTGAAAAAGGAAACATTCAGTGTAGTAGGATTTGAGAAAATTCAAAAGGATATTTAAACATTCTCAAATATGTATGTGTTGTATCCTCTTAACACTTTAAAGACTTTATGACACAAGAGAGTTCAGTGTATTTAAATTTATTTTATTGTTGAGTCTTATTTTAGAACCTAGCTCTAAGTCAGCTATTCATCTCCTATAACATTCTTTTTTAATATTTTGGTTGCAAAATTTATTTCTTATCAGTCTTATTTTTTCTTTATATAGACCAACATGGTCTCCTGGTTCCAAATACTTGGATTATATTTTAGACATAATGAAACAGATATGTAATAGGTACTTTCTAAGAGAGAACTTTTCAAACTTTATGTATGTAATATTGCTAAAAAAAACTTCTATTCTTCAAGAAGCAGAATTGCTCTTAATGGTAAGTAAAAGAAACCCCAGGATCTGACAATGGAGATGATAATGCAAAATAGATTCTAATGATCTATTTTCACATTTGGATAACCATTTGTAAAGTATTGGTTATCCACTGCCACAAAGCAAATTACAGTCTTCCCTAGTCCCTCAATATCTGCAGGGGGATTGGTTCTAGGATCCCCATGGATACTAAAATGTGATGATGCTCAAGTCTTTTATAAAAATGGCTTAGTATTTGCACATAATCTATGCTCATCCTCCCATATACTTCAAATCATCTCTAGATTGCTCATAATATTTAATTCAATGTAAATGTTATGTAAACAGTTGTTATACTTTAGTTTTAAAATTTGTATTATTTTTTACTGTTGTACTGTGACTTTTTATTTTTTATTTTTTTTCTGAATATCTTTAATCCATGTTTTTTTGACCCTGTGGATGCTGAATCCACAGATGTGGAGGATGGACTCTACCCCAAACTTAGCAGCTTAAAACAGGTATTATCTTACACACTAATCCTTGGGAGATACATTTTAAAACCCCCAGTGGCAGCTGAAAATCGCAGATAGTACTGAACTCTACATATGCTATATTTCTTCCTATATATACATACCCATGATAAAGTTTAATTTACAAATTAGGTCCAGTAAGAGGTTAAAAAATAATAACTAATAATAAAATTGAACAATTACAACAATATACTACAATAAAAGTTGTGTGAATGTGGTCTTTCTCTCTCAAAAGATCTTATTGTACTGTACTCACTCATTTTTGGTCCGTAGTTAATCTCTAGAACTGAAACTCAGAAAGCAAAACTGGGGACAAGGGGAGACCATTATATTTAAAGATTTGATTAAATTTAAATTTGGCATATATTTAAAATGGTGATAATAAATTTTCTCTCTTCTTATTTAGAATGTTATCTTTGACTCCATTTTATTCCTTATTGTATTTTCCTCACTTTTAACAAAATAATACTATGAAAAGTATATTTCTACCATACACTGTTAATATATATTTTTTTCAGGTCACTAATTCAGGTTCATAGCATAGAAAATTTAGTTCATAACAAACCATCCTGCATTATGCAAGTACTAACTTGTTTTAGAATTACTGCCTGAGCACCACCTTTCATTTCTGCTATTAACTAGGAAGAGTTCATGAGCATATCTGTAGGTCAGGTCTAGTAATCCAAATACCCTCAGAAATTCTACTTGTAAACTCATCATTAATTATTAGATTTTGGTTTACATATGAAAAGTTAACCAGATTGGCTAGAGATAAGGTTAAGCAAGGGGCTCTTTCTAAATATACAAAATATACAACAAGCCTGTTTAGTAAGGCCCCAAAGATGGTGACGCCAAAATTTCTTATTTCAAGTGTACTGAGGCTAAGGGGATTCAAAGTAGGAAGAAATAAGTATGGAAAAGTTTTTTGAAGTTTGATATTATGACTGCTTTTAGAGATATTACCATCAAATTTTAGGAATGTGCAGATGGTCCTCAAGTAATAATAGTTTGGCTTTAACTTTTTTGACTTTATAATGAATGGTATGAAAGTGATACACATTCAGTAGAAACCCTGCCTTAGTTACCCATACATCCATTCTGTTTTTCACTTTTAGTACAGTATTCAATAAATTGCATGAGACAGTTAACAGTTTATTATAAAGTAGGCTTTATGTTAGATGATTTTGCCCGACTGTAGGTTAATGTAAGTATTCTGAGCGTGTTTAAGGTAGGCTAGCCTAAACTGTGATGCTGGTAGGTTAGGTGTAATAAATGCACTTTTGATTTATGATATTTTAAATTTACAATGTATTTATCAGAATGTAATCCCGTCTTAAGTTGAGGAGCATCATGTTCAATTAGCACTACTGTCATTGCAGTCATATTTAGAATTATATTGTTCCAAACCATTATTAAGGCTACTAAAAATGTACTCTGCAATTCCCTTATCAATTCCTTTGGCTCAGTGGCAATTTCCGATAGTTGTCCAAAAGGCTGAAGTTTGGTTACAATTTCATATTTCCCTTGGAAATCCTAGTTACTAAGAACAGTCCCAGATTCCTGAGGAGGTTTACAGGAAACTATTGTCTCAGAGACACCTTCAACTTCGCTTGAACATATTACATTAATCTTCAGATTGGGTGGGAATTTTGATAGATTCATCAGGTTGAGGGCAATCCTAAATTCTAGTCAAATATGTACAACAATGACTTTTTTAACCACAGTTTATAACTAGTTGCTAAAATAAGAATTCAACCTAAGTTTAAACTTTATTATAATTTTATATGATTTATTATAATCATGTAAGATATAGAAATATCAATATTTGGCTAAATAAGGAAATATTTACCATTTAGATTATGTTCTAAATTACTTTTCAAATTGTATAGTTGAGAGAGTCGTATAACATAGGGAGCTATGGTGGAATCAGAAGTTTCCTCATGGACTTGCTGTTTTTTTGTGAGCCCTTGTCTTAATACATGACATTCCTTTTCCTTGACATTCTATTTTTTAAATCAAATTTACTGTCTTCTAAATTGGATGGAAAAATCAAGTTTCATTTTGCGTTATGCTCTTTGTCCTTTTTCACTTATAAACTCTACATTGATTTTAGTAAGTCACTCACTACAGCTTATGAACTTGGGCAGCTTCTTTGGAAAAAAGAAAATGAGTTTGCTCGTGAGCCCATTTTCCCCAAGCCCTTCACAAACTAATTACTGCATCTGCAGTACAATAGCAAGGGAAGCAGAACTGAACAGAAGGTTAGGGAAGGCAATCAGACAACATGTCTCTGTCTGCACAACATCCTGTGAGCCAGGATGCCACCTTATCTTGTGCTGATTACCCCGGCATACAGTGTGTAGCCACCAGTCATTAACTCCTTGACAAACTCCAAGTGTAATTTGGAGTTGCCAGTGCAGGCTACGCCTTCATATAATGGCATCCTAGGCCATTAAACAGTAGTTTGTATTGTTCTGCTTGGAAAAACGAAGCCATTGCGATGTTCTTTTTAAAGAGAAAAGCGTAGCGTATAGACATATAGACAATAGAAAACCTGAGATACTCAAAAATACTGGCAAGCTCAGTGCACAAGAAAATAACCACTCTGCATCTAAGGGTAGAGGATTCTTTGTGCCTTTTGATTTTAAGCAAACTCTAGCCATGCTCTAATGAGGCACTTTCCTCCTAACCTATGTGAAGCCACTGACATTTGGCATGTTGGGCGGATAGATCAAAAGTGGCCTACAATCATGTATAAATGTTTAACACCCAGGTGTTCGACTTGACATTTTCTTGCTATCTAGCAGCTGCCTGATTATTTAAGGATTACCAACAGTCACTGAACATGGAGAAAGGTCCACCTGTACTAATCATTTGCTATAATAGGATCAGTGTTCAACACTAAGTTTCTTTTGATTATCACTGTTAAACCTTCTCTTCGTGTCCCCCTAGCTTGCTAGAGGAAAAAGACTTATTGAACTGTGCTATATCAAAGGTCCCACTACTGAAATATAAGTGGACGTTTTTGAATCCACAATAACGATGTTTTTCTACTTAAGAGGCTTAGAAGAATACTAAAAAATATATTTCTACTGTATAGATATTCTGTATCATTTCTATGAGTATTATAAAGTTCTACATAAAATGGATATAATATAAAGGAATAACTTTCATGTCAAATTGCTATAGAGTAATTTCACAGACTAACTTCTAGCCATAAAAATTAATACAAATTTGGCAATATCAACATTAAAAGACAGTGGAGTCTGAGGTAGTCCAAGTCCTGTCTCTGATTCTTTAATAGATTATAAACTAAGGCATGTTAACTTCTCTGAGCCCCAGTATTTCCCTCCTGGCAAATAGTTATAACAGGTTTGTTTGGAGAAATAAAAAGGACTCTAAACAATATGCCTGGTATTGTAATGGCTAAGTAGGTCAGGCTCAGCTGGCATTTTACACCATTTTATCTAGAAACATGGAGGGATGGAATTTATTAAAGTACATGCTGTGTCAAGTGGAGGTAGACTGCTAAAAAATATCATGTACTTTTCTCCTAAATATTTTGTCCCAAGTCCGTTATTTTTTATTGTTATTATTTGCCTGAAGTAGTCTAGACACTCAACATACATAATTTCTTCTTTCATCAACACTTCTCTTTTTCATCCCTTCCCTTCTGCTTTGTTAATAACAGAATTGGAATCTTTGGGAAATAAGGAGGGGGGGTTAATGAGATAAAAGAAAATTCTGTTCTTTTTATTCTGTCTTCTATTTGGACTGATTTGAAAGAGAAGCCTGATGATCAGTTTTTCAAGTTTGTTCTCAGCTGTTGCCAACATTAGATTTATTTTTATTGCAATTGAGAGTTGCTATCTGGGTACTTCACTATATTTCTGATATATATATATATATATATATATGCAATGCTGATAACATTATGGGTTGTTGTAGAAAGCAAATGAGATATGGCTTGTGAAAATATTGAGCTAACAGCATAAACAAAAAATACATACAAATTGTTCTTGTAATCTAGTATTTGTCATAAGTCCAAATACCTTGGTATTTTTTGACATTTCGGATTTTTAAAATTTATTTTACATGCTAGCCAAATCTCTGTCTTAATCACTAATGGCTGGTAGGTGAGTCAACAGCTTAATCACTTCTGAGAGGTGAAATGTACATCTCATTTGCCATTTTTGAATATGTATTAGATAAAATACATTTAGAACACATGGATAGCAAAAAAGAATTTCACAATTATTAATATATTATAGGGAGTCACATTCCTTTTTGCATTTATGGATTATGTGGTATCTCTTTCTGTATAAGATTTTTGAAAGCTTCTGAAGCAAATTTAAACCTTTGTACTTTTTTCTTTAGAGAGAGAGTCTCTCTCTGTCACCCAAAGTAGAGGGCAGTGGCACAAACATAGCTCACAGCAACCTCAAACTCCTGGGCTCAAGTGATTCTCCTGCCTCAGCCTCCCAAGTAGCTAGAACTACAGGTACATGCCACCAGGCCTAGCTATTTTTAAATGGGGTCTTGCTGTTTTGTAAACTGGTCTCAAACTCCTGGCCTTAAGCAATCTGCCTGCCTCAGCATCCCAAAGACCTGGGATTATAGTCATGAGTACCTGTGCCTGGCCCAAATTTAAATCTTATCTCTTAATAAAAACAGCTAAGAATGCTAAGATAGGGGCATCTATGGCCCATAGGCCAAAGCCAGCCAGCCATCTGTCTTTGTATGACCCACAAGCTAAAAATAGTGTGTGTGTGTGTGTGTGTATCTGTGTCTGTGTGTCTGGGTAGGTATGGGTACGTTTTACAATTAAAATGGTTAGAAAAATCCAAAAAAGAATGCCATTTTGTGACATGTAAAAATCATATGAGTTCATATTTTAGTGTTCATAGGTAAAGTTTTATGAGGATACTGCTACATTTATTTATTTACATATTATATACATAGCTTTTTTCATGTTACAATGGTAGAGTTGAGTAGTTGTGACAGAGACCAGATGGCCCATAAAGACTAAAGTTTACAATCTGGCCTTTTACAAAAGAAATTTGCCTACTCCCTGCCCAAGGCATCATTTTAAACTTTAAAACAATTTAGTATTATCCTTTACCAAATTAAAGTAGAATATACCTCTGTCATTATGTATACATTGATCAGTAAGACAAATTGAGAAAATGCACAGTAGGCATGAGAAAACAAGAGACTCAAACCATGCAAATTTTGTCTCCTGGAAATTATTAAGTAAATAAATGAACAGAGTAGGTTCTACCTATGTGACATATGGGTTTTTAAACTCTTATGTATATTGGCATATATATTCACAAGGTTAAAAAAATAACTATTAGATCAGGAACTTGATTATTACTCACTGACTAAAATTCAATTGGGTGTTTTTTTCCTTCTCTAAACCTTTCCTAAACCTGACTCTAATGAATATAAAAACTTAAAACAAAAATTAAGTAATTATGAAGTACTTGTTGTAACAGTTTCAGACCAATTAGAATATTAAGACCACCAATCTCATAAGATAAGGTATAATGCATCCATCTATAACTTTCATAGGTGTGTAACACTAAGCTCTAGAGACACTCTTAATCACTAGGCAAATAAGGCTGGCCTAGTTCTCACTCTAGAACATTTACGACAGTGGTGAGGGGGGAGGAGTAAAATTTATAAGAGTATGTGTAGTGTTATGTGCAGAAAGACTGCCAAAACATGATACATTCTCTCTCAAATAGTTGGCTCTAGATCTAGGTTATTTAAACTTCTAAACAATATACAAAATGAAATAAATATTGACTTAATGTTAATTTAAGTTTTTAAAAATTTCCTTTATAAAAGAAATACTGCCAACTCTCCATTGCTGTACCACTATAACAAGAGCATCATACATGTATGATTTGATAGATAAAATATATTTACCCTGAGCATACATATTATTAGCTATTAGCATAACACTGTGCTTTTCACAGATGAACTTGGGCCAAGCTTTCCTAACAGTTTAACAAGAGAGTCTTAATGCAATGAATGCTCCAGTTGATTGATTTTAAGATCCTGAGAATTGCCAGCATACAAACAATTAAAATACAGCCTACTTGTTATAAACATGCCATGCCAAACTCAAAGCCCAGTTTAAATTTCCTGTTGAGACTAAAATAGCAACAGAAGAGATGAGAGTTTTAAAGGGCAATGAAACTAAAATCAGCAAGAATAAAGAAGATAAAGAAAAATATATGGGAATGACATTAGCAAGATGGCAGAATAGGAGGTTCCAGCCCTCATTCCCCACAGAAACAACTCACAGAAGACAATACCTTGTAGGGGTCCCAGAGTCTAACTGAGAGGTTCCAGCACTTTGGTGGAGGAAAAAAATCCAAGAGTGGACACCATTAATAAGTGTAAGAAGAGCAGTTTCACTTTACTCGAATCACTACTGCCTAAGGTGCAACAGTGATTTCTCCCACAGAGGAAAGTGAAAAAAAAGTTAGCTGCCCAGAAGTCCCATGTCTACCTTCCCCTTCCCAGGACACTAAGAGAATCAGCATGGCTGAATCATGGGGGACTGAGTAGCTGGGGGCAGCTAGGAACAGGAAGGAAGTTCAGGAACTAACAGCAACTAGAACATGGATCTCAACAGCTGGCCAAGTTTCCTGCTAGCTGATTTAAGGACTCCATCAAGAGGCCTTCCCACAAATCCTGTAGGATGACTCTCCTGTGGGAGCTCCTCACCAACAAATGAATGTCCCCAGAACATTATATTCCCCCCATAGCTGGCATTCCATACATCCCCATGCACAGTGCCTGATATATCACCACAGATGACACACATGAGCTGCATCAGACATCATAGAAATCTCAATAGTAGGTGTGCATCTCAACAACCAGCTTCACTCTCCTGTATTGTAACAAAGCATACAACCTTATATACATCAGGGCACTATCCTGGGGGAAATAAGTGGGAGGATCTTAGCACCAGGGCTAACTTTATAAGATCAAGCAATGGCACACAATCCTAAAATATTTCCCCTAAGAAGAAAAAAGAAGAGTGGAGCAGGTACATCCATGGGAAAGGTCTGAGAGAATCCCAAAGTCTCTAGCCAGGCTGTCTTTCTCTCCTGAAGCTGGTCAGTAAAGTCTAGAGGAGGTGACTGTTTCTTCAAATAGGAAGAAAGCAATGTAGGCTTCAAGGAAAATGTTGAATCAAGGAAACATGACACCACTGAAGGAGCTAAATAAAGTCCCATTAGCTGAACCCAAAGAAACAGATATCTATGACTTGCTTGACAAAAAAATTCAAAATAATCATCTTAAAGAAGCTTATCTGAATAATTCAATGTCTGATTTCAAAAAATCAGAAGAGAGATGAAACAGTAGATTCAATCAAGTAGAAAAAAGAATCAGTGAACTCAAAGACAGATTTTGAAATTATCCAGTTAGAGAAACAAAAAGACAAAAGAATGAAAAAGAGTGAAAAAAAAAAAAGCCTATGGGATGTATGGGACACCATCAAGTGAACTAATATACACATTATGAAAGTTCCAGAAGAAGTAAAGAAAGAGAAAGGGACAGAAAGCTTATTTTAAGAAATGACCAAAAACTTCCCAAATCTAGGTATTAAAATGAACATCTAGATCTGTGCAGAACAAAGAATTCCAAATATTTTGAGCACTGAGGCCTTCACTGAGATACATTATAATCATATTATCAAAAGTCCGAGAGAGAAGTTTGAAAAGCAAGTGAGAAAAGCAACTCACACATACAAAGCAACCCTTATAAGACCAGCAGAGGATTTCTCGGCAGATACTTTGAAGGGCAGGAGAATGTGGAATGATAAAGGAAAATGATGAAAGAAGAAAACTATCAACCAAAAATATCACACTCAGCAAGTTTGTTATTCAGAAATGAAGGAGAGATACAAACATTCTCAGACAAACAAAAACTGTGAGAGTTCATTACCACTAAACTTGACTTACAAGAAATGCTATGAGGATTTCTTCAAGTTGATATGAGAAGATGCTAATTAGCAACATGAAACACGTGAAGGTAAAGGCAAGAATATAGTCAAATACTGAATTCTCTAATGATGTACTGGTCGTGCATAAATTACTTGCATAAAAGTTAGTGTTAGTATTAAATTTAGTATAAAAATTTAGTATAAATTACTTTTAAATTTAGTATAAAATTTTATAAAAGTATAAAAATTTAGTATAAAAGTACAAAATCACTTAAAATAACTATGGTTATAATAATTAGTTGATGAATACACAATATAAAAAGATATAAATTATGACATCAATAACATAAAATTTGGGTGGGAAAAGTAAAAGTATAGGGGTTTTGTATGTGATCAAAGTTAAGTTGTTGTTAGCTTTAAATAGACTGTTGGAACTATTACATGTTTTATATGAGCTTCATGGAAATCACAAAGACAAAAAATATAGTATATACACAAAAGATAACTAAAAATAGATCAAAGCCTACCATAAAAAAAAATCATCAAATCACAAAAAAGATAGAAAGAAAGGAAGAAAAGAACAAAGAAACCACAAAACAGCAACAATAACAAAACTAATAAATTGGTAATAGTAAGTCCTTACCAATCAATAATTACTTTAAATGTGAATGTATTAAATTTTCTAGTCAAAATATATCCAGTGACTAAATGGATTAAAAAAGCCAACATCCTACAGGAGTCTTACTTTATTAATAGCTTTCAGGACACACATAGTGTGAAAATGAAGGGATGAAAAAAGATATGCTATATAAATTGTAACCAGAGCAGGGATGTTTATATTTATAAGAGAAAAAATAAACTCTAAGTCAAAAACTGTAAAAAGAGACTGAGAATGTTGTTACAAAATAATGAATAGATGAATTCATCAAATAGACATCACAATTATAAATACACATGTACTCAACATTAGAGCACCTAAATATATAAAGCAAATATTAACATAACTGAAGGGAAATATAGAAAGTGATACAATAATAGTAGTGGATTTCACTTACCTCCTGTTAACAATGGACAGATCATCTAGAAGGAAAATCAATAAGGAAACAGCAAACTTGACCGATACTATGGACCAAATGGACCTAACAGATATATACAGAAAATTCCATACAATAGAAGTAGAATACATATTCATACAGAATGTTCATACAGATTTCTCCAGGATAGGTCAGATGTTAGGGTATAAAACAAGTCTTAACCAACTTAGGATGACTGAAATCATATAAAGCATCTTTTTGACCATAACAATATGAACTAGAAATCAATAACAGGAGGAAAACTAGATAATTCACAAATATGTGGACATCAAGCAACCCACTCTTTTTTTTTTTTTTGAGACAGAGTCTCACTTTGTTGCCCGGGCTAGAGTGAGTGCCCTGGCGTCAGCCTAGCTCACAGCAACCTCAAACTCCTGGGCTCAAGCGATCCTACTACCTCAGCCTCCCGAGTAGCCGGGACTACAGGCATGCGCCACCATGCCCGGCTAATTTTTGCTATATATATTTTAGTTGGCCAGATAATTTCTTTCTACTTTTAGTAGAGACGGGGTCTTGCTCTTGCTCAGGCTGGTCTCGAACTCCTGACCTCAAGCGATCCACCCACCTCAGCCTCCCAGAGTGCTAGGATTACAGGCGTGAGCCACTGCGCCCGGCCAAGCAACCCACTCTGAACAAACAATGGGTCAAAAAAGAAATTGAAAAAGAAATGGATAAATTCTTACAAACTCAAAATCTCCCATAACCTAACCATGAAAAGATAAAAATATGTGAACCGACCAATAATGTGTAAGAAAATTGAATCAGTAATCAAAACCTCCCAACAAAGAAAAGCTCAGGATCAGGTGGCTTAATGGGTGAATTCTATAAAGAATTAATGCCAATCCTTCTCATATACTCTTCCATAACATTGAAAAGGAGGAAATACTTCTAATTTCATTTTACAAGGCCAGCATTACCCTCATACTAAAGCCAGATAAGGACATTATAAGAAAAAAAAAGTACATAGATGCAAAAATCCTCAACCAGCCGAGCGAGGTGGCTCATGCCTGTAATCCTAGCACTCTGGGAGGCCGAGGCAGGTGGATCGCTCGAGCTTAGGAGTTCAAGAGCAGCAAGAGCGAGACCTCGTCTCTACTAAAAATAGAAAGAAATTATCTGGCCAACTAAAAATATATATAGAAAAAATTAGCCAGGCATGGTGGCGCATGCCTGTAGTCCCAGCTACTCCGGAGGCTGAAGGATCGCTTGAGCCCAGGAGTTTGAGGTTGCTGTGAGCTAGGCTGATGCCATGGCACTCACTCTAGCCCAGGCAGCAAAGTGAGACTGTGTCTCAAAAAAAAAAAAAAAAAAAAAAAATCCTCAACCAAATACTAGCAAACCAAATTCAACAGGACATTAAAAGAAATAATCACCATACTAGATTGGGACTTATCCCTGGGATGTAAGGATTGTTTACCATATGCAAATGAATAAATGTGGTGATGATTTCACAAGTATATACTTATCCCAGACACATCACTTCGTAAACATTAAGTATGTCCAGCAACTTATATGTCAATAATACTTCAATTAAGTGGGTTTTTTGAAGAATAAAAACAAATAATATATGCCAATGAAGAAAACAACTCTATGGGCCCACAGACTAGCCGTAGGCCATTTGGGGTCTTTACTTTAGGATTCAGCATGGATGATAGTAGGGAGGGCAGGGGTTATCTGGAGTCACCCAGATCTGGGTTTAAATCCTTTATAAAGTACCTACTAGCTCTGTAACATTGAGCACATAAGTGAAGCTCTCTAAATCTTATTTTCTACAAAAGTACATTGGGAAAAATATCCATTTAACAGGATAAATGTTAAAAGAAATAATATGTGAAGTTTCAAACACAGTACTTGAGAATTAGAAGCAACAAATACTAATTCCTTGCATTTTCAGTGCACAATCATTTTCTATGTATTTTCTGCATTTTTCTCAGTACTCTTCTCCTATTTACCAATATTTCTATTTTCCATACCACAAAATGCAGTTAGATTTCATTAAAAGTCAGTTATTTAAATCCGGCCATTACAAGAGCTAAAAGGAAAAATTTTAATTTGTAACAAGCATTCCTCAATCCTGACCAAAGGAGTAATGACCATTAATTGAGTAGAAATAATCTGGATATTTGGACAATGTTACTTACAAGTTGCCTTTCCAAGCTAAAAGTACATAACTCTTAGAATTATTGGTTACTCAGGATAAAGAAAACCAAAATATTGTGGAAAGAAGGCAACATTGCCTTAAAAATCCATTCACTTCTTAAAATTAACAAATACTTATTGAGCATCTACTTTGCACATCAGGTATGACACTTGCCATGAAGAAACTTATGACAGAATGGTTCATACAGACATTAATAAAAGAATTACTAAATATAAAATTTTAACTGTAGTAACTGTTGTAAATGAAAAGTAAATTATGAATTCTACGTGAAGCTATAAAACAGGGAGGTTGACATAGAAACCTACAGAAGGTTCAGTGAGAAGAGACCTCAGCTGAGGTGAGGGGGAGTGGTGAGCGACAGAGAAACAAAAATATGGGGAAGAACATGTGGTGAAAAGAGACATGGTGACTGTGAAGAAATGAAAGAAAGACATTATTACTAGATCATAGAGGTATTACAAAGTGGAAGAGGTGAATAGGAGCCATATTTACCTTTTATAGAATTCTAGCCTGAACTTGGAGTAGATGATTGATGATATCATTATTTGAGGAGTACTTAAAGATACTACCATCAAAATTCTCTCCAGATAACTTATCATTCATTCATTCAGTTAATGAACTATTCCTAATCAAATATAGTCAGTCTTCACTTTGCATGTTAGTGTAGGGATGTAAAAATGACCATGCAAGTTGAAACCATGCAAAGCAATGTTAATATCAATGGGAAAATTACAATAGCTCTGTGACCTTTACAAGTTTTGTTTAAAATATTGAAAATTCTCTTATTGTTTGCTGTAAATGTGCAAGGAAATACAAAATAGTAAAAGTAGTTTTCACTTAGAACACTGTAATCTAAAATATTAGAAACATTGAGAATTGAATTTATTTATTTATTTAAAAAATACTTATCAAGAGTAGTTAGAACAGTGCTTGCCTACTTGTCATATAAATCAGGATATGGACCACGCATCTTTGCTATGTCTTGGTGAATTGTTATGCTCCTTTCTAAGTTTGGATCAGCTCCCAACATTTTATCTTTCACATTTTCAATGTCATGAAACACCCCTAAGAATTTCATTAATGTCAAGTATTTTGCCAGAGCATTTCCTCTGGGACATCTTCATCCTTTTCATCACAACAGTTTCCTAATTTATGTTAAGTTCACCTGCATTAAGTTCCTTAAGCTGCATATCTGGAATCTCTTGAATGGCAGCAGTGTCAACACGTCCAGAGTGGATTATGTCTTCCGTAAATGGATTTACCTTTAATTTGAGTTTCATTTCTTCCAATGTTATTATTTTTCATTTCTTTGCCACACTGTCATCATTGTTAGTCAATTCCTGCTGTTTTTTTGGTTTTGTTTGTTTATTTGTTTTTGTTTTTGTTTTGCAAATACCACAGGTTACCACAAAGAAATAAGGAGTCAACACAAATACTTGTGATGATGTTGCTGTCTGTGTCATAACCGAATAAGAGATATGCAGTGACCGATCACTGATAGGCTTTCAAAGAAGTAATCGGTGACTGCTTATATGGACATCTGTTATTGAATTAGTGTCTTGTAGAATGAAGAGCTAGCATTGAAATTTATACTTTATGCAATTACTCACAGCTAATTGTGATGGAAATTTGAAGTGTGTTGCTGGAGGATTGTGTTATTTACTGAACTAACTTATAGTAACTGAAATCTACGTGTGAGACTATATAAAGAAAGTATTGCCTGTACACTGTAATATTTGGGATAATTAAGGAGAGTAGCCAAAACAGAAAAAGAATCTTAAATTTCAATGGTTTAAAAAATATTTACTTATCATTCTTGTATCAGTCAGGATAGGACAAATTATGCTTTCAAAATAAATTTTCCCAATCATAGAGTCTTAAAACAATAATGTTCATTTCTTTGTTACTCATCCATCGTGATATGTTCTTTAAGTTCCTCAGAGACCCAAACTAACAGGTATCTACCATCTTGAACAGGAGCTGAAGAGAGTATCACACTTAGAATTAAATGCTCTGATTCAGAGGTAAACATATAACCTCTGCTCACAAGCCCATAGACACTAGAATTAGTCACATGTCTCAAAGAAGTAAAATTCATCTTATACATATGCCAAATATTCAGAAGAAAGAAGAGTAGGAAGTAATTGGCAAATAGCACTAGTAACTACCTCGTTAATGTGAAGTGAGCCCTCTCTTCCCTCTGGTAGATATGTATTCAGGGACATATGGCCTCCATGGTCCCTACAACGGGGCAAGCGAACGATGGAGGAGGCTCACCACCTCTTAACTGCTTCATCATAGGGATCTAAATACCACCTCTTCTCGTCAATCATTGGCCAGAACTCACTGCATAAGCCTGCTATGTGCAAGGGTGGTAAGTATAGAAAGAAACAGCACACATTCTAGAATGGTAATTCTCAAAATGTCCATCAGAGGAACCCAGAAGTTTGTTTATTATAACAAGTTTTTGAGATATTTATAATGATCAGGCAAAGTTGAGGTACATTGTTACAGAAAATTCCAATGGTGGGAAAGAAATACTATAGGGCAAATACACAGGAAACTTTTAGATTCTTAACTAAGGTTTACCTAGATACAATTGATCTTTTTCTCCAAACTAAACTTGCATCAATTCTCAATAAGCATGATCGATCTCTTATATGCAAACCAGAGGCATGGGTGTTTTCTATACTCTATTAGTATAAATTCAGGATAGAGCATATACATATAATTTTTTCAGACCAACCTTCAGGAAGAAATAAGATACAAGAAACATCACTAACAATGTAGGATAAATAACTATTGAACAGGCAAAGGTATACACAAAAGGTTTTGTTTTATGCTTTACTCTCAGTGGCCATTACATTTCAAAGCTAGCCTTGATAATTCTGCTCAATTCAGCAGAAATCTCATATGCACTAACTAGTATTTTAAAATTAAAGCCATTTATTCAGCAGATGAGAAATTAGAGTTATTACTTATCTCATACATAATTCTACCAGTCATCTTGGTAGCAATCATTTCTCTCCATAATATCTCCTTAAAAAAAGTCAATAATCTTTTCACAGTGGATAATAACTTACACAGTGAATGTGAGAAGAGTGTTCGACTCCTTTGTGCAATCAACCCAACGTCTTTTGTTAAGTATGTATGACTTCAAATCAGTGTAAAATGGCAGGCTAGCAGTTAAACAGTGTGCATTGCTGGATCTAATTAATTCTGCTATTTTATGCCAAAAATTCCATTAGTTTCCATTAAAGGTCTTGATGTAGTGCAGGCTCCTTTATGTTTTGTAGCTAAAACAATCAAACTTCATTTCAAATTAAGGATTATATTGCAGAACTAAAGGAATGCTAGTGTAGCTCTCTAGCATTGAGTAAGTTATTCACTTTTAACAGGATACTCAGAACATGAGTTAACTGCCAAACGGTTACCTTGTAATACATCAACAGGATATTTGAGTCCCGCAGGGAAAAGGCAGCTGGTAAAAAGCAGTTAGGAGTCTGCCCAACATGTTATAACTTTATGGTAATATTATAATTTGCCCTTGAAAATGAAAGTTTCACTAGGATTATTGGAAATGTTGGAAGTAGCAGTGAAGCCAAATTTGATATTATTCTCCTTGAGACTTATATCTCTGCTATATATTCTCTTTTAAAGATGCCACATACTAATAATTTATCATATGGTGTCACAGCTCTTCTTGTGGTCAGTAAATAATATTTATTTCATACCCACTGTGTGTAAAGCCTCACTATCACTATGATGAGAATGGATCATTTATTCACATGAGGAATAAGACATGTAAAAGAGAAAAGGCATATCTGCATCTGCCCCCAAAGGGTGCAAAGTACCCAGGACTCTTTCTAGTGGATATCAAGACTGTTTCCTTCGTATAGTTTCATTGTTTTGTGATTTGCACCAACCTTCCTTTTACTTTTCCTGATGATCAAAACAATTTTTATTTACATGGGATAACCACAACTATAAACTAGGAATTTTAGTTCTCATTTAAGAACTTTTTAAAAATGAAAACATCATACAAATGCTTCACATGTATGTTTTACCGCCATAGGATTATTCTTTTAATCAATTAACCAGTCATGAGCATCCAGCATTATCTGAATACCCCTTTTAAATAAGACTTTATATTAGTAGTTGGGGCTAAAACTGGTATAAAATGATTACGGCTTCAATCATGAGGAGTTAACCAAGATAGTCTGTAGCTGTAGAGTCCAATGTATCTGCTAGTGTGCATGCTTCTCTTCTGGGGAGATTATCCATAGCTTTGGTTAGAATCTCACAATGTAATTTATGTTAAGGCTGAATAATATTCTGCTGGATAGAGAGAGAAGATACATATAAAGAAGGTTTTAGATAACTATTAAATTGAATTACTTCAATTATACAGAAACTAGGGGCAAAAGTTCAAAAAAGGCAGTGATACTATGGGTTCAGATAGTAGGGAATAGAAGCATTCAAAGACATAGATATTATAATCCTTTTAAATTTATAAATAGATCACACATATGATATCCGTGTTTTCTAGGTGTTTGAGAGATACATATATTTTTTCCATTTAATACTCTATAGTGATAACTAAAAGTCCTGTTCCAATTTTAGGTTTCACTTAGGTTTAGGTTCTTAGGCTACATAGAATAATTTGAAGGCCTAGTTAATAGGACTGAACAATTAAATAGCATCAACATGCTCTATGAAATGGATTTTGTCAAAAGATCAATAACTTTCATCAATACTTCCTTCTGAAAAGATGTTAATGCCATGGGTGGAATTAAGTTGAATTGATTCTAAAGAAATAAACCTATAATATTCATAAGTTCTATATTTAATATTTTCTGTGCAACTATGGTAAAACCGATTTATCCATTGCTAAGTATAATAAGTTTCCAAGAGTAAACAGGAAAAAGACTAAAGTATATGAAAATTAATTTTTAGATTTCAATTCAAGTTTTCTTTTGCCCACTAATGTTTGGTTAATTACTTAAATCTCTTATAAAATAAATCTAATACCTAATATATTCTTCAAAATTCAAAGCATCAAGATATAAATTCATAATTTATATATCATATTATGCAAATTAGGAGGAAATTCTTTTGAGGAGTTTTAAAATAAATAATGTTTCTTTCTTATAGTCTTTATGAACAGGTAATTATATAACTTCAGGATACATAACAGTAATAAGCCTATCTAAAACAATAAAACCATTTCTATTTTCGTATATGTATGGTTAAGCAGTTAGGTATAGAACTGCATACATAGCTACATATGGACATGGAAAAATTCATTTCCTAATCTAATAGTCATAAGCCATAACATTTTCCTTCATTTTAGAAAAATAAGTTTTTAGACAACTTTTTGTCATTCTGTAATTCCATTGTAAAAATCTTTATATCAATTCCATTTGTTCCATAAATTTTATCTTGATCATGAAGCTAGATCCATGTGAATCCAGTTCATCCCTAAACTGCTTTAGCTGAATCACATTATCTCATGTATTTAGAGGCTTGCATCAAAATATCCCATAATAGAAGAAACATTTATCTTTACAATTACTACCTCTCAGAAAAAAAGGGCTATTCTAATTTTCAAGCTTTTCCCATTTCTCATTGAATGCAAAAGGAAATTAAAATAGCCACAAAAATACTGCTTTTTGAAAATATATATTTCTTTCAAATTGAAATAATTAACCGCCCACTTCATAAACTATAATATATAAAGCCTACTTCCTATCTGCCTCTGTCTTGACCTTCTCTCTTACTGCCCTTATCCCTACCAATTGAAGATCTCTGGTACTTTTATAGCCCACCTGTTTGAGAGGCAACGTGTACCACCAATTTAAAGGAATTAATACAAATCATGTTTTCTATCAGGTTTTATCTTTCAAAAACATGATTTCCCAGAAAATAGACAGACTTAAACCAAGATATATTATGAAATAAACTAAGATATAAAATTATTTTTATAAAGATTGACTTTTCTTTCAAACAAATAAGAAGGAGATTACCTGATGGAATCTCTCCCCTAACTCTGATATTCTATGATTCTAAAGTAATTTTTATAGATAAATACAAAAAAAACCAATAAATTAGTTATTATGCTAGAACCAGAAAAATCAGACCTTGCATATTACAATATTAGAGTTAACTTAGTATTTTAAGTGATTATTCACAAATGCTTTGGAAATACAAAATTGACTCATGATTTCCAGAATTATAACATAAACTATATAACATATCCCTTGGATGAAGTTATATTCATTTCAAAGAAGGGATAATTGAATTAGGTTTATGCGTTAGCATCTGAACATATTACCACTTGCTCAATGATTTAAAGACTCAAAGCCCAATGAAAGAACAACTACATCACCTGCTTGCTTCTAAAAAGGTATACATATGTACCAGCCTAGGGAAAAAAAATCAATATTTTCCCCATACTTTGCATAGAAAATATCCAGTGAGGCAAATTTCACAGCTTCAGTGCCTCAGCTGGTAATTCATAACTCATGTTATTATGCTCCTCACCTCTGACATTTTAAGAGACAAAATAAATCCAGTTTCTTTGTATTCTCTCCAAGGTCATTTCACAAAATTTTTCCCCATTCTTTTTGGTTGCTCATAAGATATTTCTATCTAATCAGAGGGTCTAAATTTGATCTCAGTACTCTAAAAATATTCAGTTAAGATTATATATATGACACAATGTAAGAATATAAGACTCTCATTCTTTCTTTCTCAGAGAGAAAGAGAGTGGGAGAAAGAGAATATATTAAAGTTTATGTCACAGACGAAAGTTCACAATGCTGCAAGATTTAGAAAACCATTAATCTCGGAAAAAAAAACCCTTAAATTTGAAGCCTTTCACAAATAATGAGATCCAAAGAATGACATATGTTAATGAAGAAGCAGTAAAGACCAAGGCAAATAAGTAAGGCATATACATATGGAAATCTTGTCATTAGGCACAGATGAAAGCTAATGCATGTGAAGAAAGAATAAAACGTATGGGTCTAATATGACTGACTGACTGACCAGTCTTGGAAGTTTTCAAGAACAAAGTCCTTCATGAAGTCACATTTTCATTTCTTAATAAAACAAAGCAGAAAAATGTAACAGTTTAATAATATAATCAGACAAAAATTTTTTAAAGGAAAGAATTAAAGCTTGCCTGACAATAAAAGAAACCTTCAAGACAGATATAATCATGTTATGAATGATGCTGCATTTTATTATTGAATAAAAGGTTTTAACCCTAACATGTCATTCATCAGATTCCATATCTCATTACGTGAAAACAATGCACATTTATCAAGTATACTTGCGGCTTCTCATGTTTGTGTTTTCTTTGAAATCTCTTTTTGTCTTTAACTTTGCGTTGGTTATACTCTTTAGTATGATTTTTATCAGACTTGAAGGCTCTCACAATAGTCCTCCAGAATTTCCATCTATGCCAAAGAATTTAGGAACACTATGATGAAACAGAATGTGCACACAGAGAGATTTCACTCTCATTCCATTACTACTTTAATTCAATTTTTTGTTTCATTTGTTGATTTAAATATAAATCATTGATTGTTAAGGACATAGATTCCCACTAATGAAAATGGAAAGTGATTGAATTCCCTGGAACTGTACAAATCACTCACATGATTTAGTAATAGTCCACTCTGGCAAATGACCATGACATGATGATTATAGCATCCCTTAAAAGGTAGTAATTGTAATGCAGTGACCACCACTCTATGCTCACTTTACCTCTCTGCTAACTCAGTACATCCACTAAGAACACAGTGAATTTAAAATAAATCTTAACTAACCGATCAGCGTTCATGAACACATACAGAATTAAAACTTAATGGAAATCATACCGACGGGAGGGGGAGGAGAAGATGGGTGAAATCACACCTAATGGGTATAATACACATTATCTGGGTAATGGGCACACTTATACTTTCACTCAAGCTGTACAGAGGCAATCCATGTAACCAAAACATTTGTACCCCCATAATATTCTGAAATAAAAAATAGTGAAAAAATAAAATAAAATAAATTTTAAGAAAAAAGTGTATAAAAAATCAAGTTCTACTTCCTTAATATGGATCTCTAAAGACTAAAAAATAATACAATGTATAATAGCAGGGGTGTGAAGACAACTACAATAATCATGAAAAGATTTACCTAATAGGTGTTCTTTAAAATATACATATACAGGAGTTCAAGGCTTCCGTGAGCTGTGATTGCACCACTGCACTCCAGCCTGGGCAACACAGTGAGATCCTGTCTCAAAACACACACACACACACACACACACACACACACACGAGTGTGTACATGTGTATACTTGTATATATGAATATATATGCATATACACACATACATATGTGTATATATATGTTTTTCTTAGTGCTCACAGTTGTTTAGTGACTAATTTTTTAAAAAATCTTGAGAAAGCACCCTGTCCTTCTGCACAGTATGTCCTAGACATCTCTATCATGGATTGTGGAGAACAACATTTTAAGTTAAATGTAAGAAAGCCTTAAAAGTATAAATTTAAAAATCAATGACTAGGACTATCTTATAAACAAAGCCCATATGATGGGAGGCACTTTTGCTCTCTCAGAAACTCAACACCCCTGGACAGGGCTCAGGACAGACTTGACCTGTGCTTATTTCTGTTGTTTACTAAATAATGTTGGCAAAGCCCTTCACTCTATTATGATTAGGGCTATGTTGGTAACAATATGTAATATTTGTGAATAGCTTCAACATTTTCATATTATAATTTTAAATCAAAATTAAAATACTTTTCAAAGTATGAAAGTAAGAATTAGGACTCAGTAGTGTTATACAAAGCATCCAATAAAAAATAAGAAAATGATTAGCTATAGAATAGTTAAATACTTTAAGTTTTGAAATAGCGAATTTTTACTCTTTAGTTTAAACATTTTTTTATTTTCTATAGTGCTTTTCCCTCAATTTTAAACATGTTTTCAAGTAAGATGTAAAATATATATAAAAAGTATATTTTTATTTTGCACAATGTTATGGATTACTGTTTAAGGCCAGCAATGAAAAACAGCTTCTCTAAATTTAAACACTTAGTAACACCTAAATAGTTTTTAAAAAAATATTAATATTACATTTGATTTAAAAACACAGTTTGGGGCAAATGGCCATTGTTTTTAGGTTTTTCAGGTTTATTTTTGAAGAGATATTTGTGGATTCAAATTGATTGGGAATGAAAATATAAAAACGAGAAAATAATATTATGTTCTACAAAATAAAAGAAATAGGGAAAAAAAGTCAAACCCTTAGAGTAGTGCTGTCCAAAAGAAGTATCATTTGAGTCACATATGTGATTTTAATCTTCTAGTAGCCATGTTAAAAAAGAGCAAAAGAGAACAAGTGAAATTAATTTTAACAATGTATCTTACTGAACCCCAATGTAGCCAAAATATTATCATTTCAGCATGTAATCAATCTAAAAACATCATCAATGACATATTTTCTACTCCTTTTAGCATCTTAGGTCTTTAAAATTTGGTTATGTTTTACACTGACAACAAATCTCAATTTGGATATGCAGGTAGTAGCTACTGTACTGAATGAACAGCACAGTCTTTGAGAATTGGGTAGCAACTGTTATGAACCCTGCCATTTGAAAGAAATCTGCATTTAAGGAAAGCAAGGTAAAAATATATAGGAGACATCCAAAGGTAGAAAAATATCACAGTATCATAAATTTAATATACTTCCCCCTCAAATATGAAAACATACCAGTAGGATTTTCCACAGAAGTGTAGTCAAGGGCAAGAAAGTAGGTCTGGGAGAGCAGCTGAAGGAAGTATCGGAGCATGCTTCTTTCATCAGTGCCTTGTATCCAACACCGATGGCCGCCATTAACTTGTAGGATAAAATCACCTCAGTTGGAGGCATTGAGATGTATATTTCCTATTCATAAAGCTTCTATTGTTATGTTTTTTGGTTTAGACTTATGGTTATTTGAGAAATATATTTTTTAAAAAGACAACTTTTTCAAGATGTATGTGTTTTTAGGTTAAATTCTCTCTCTCCCTTACATTCTTTGTTTCTCTGTAGCCTTTACAACACATGCCTGCCGAATAAATAAATACATACATGTATGTTGGGTGTAAGGGTGCATATTTATGAGGAACAGGCATGTGGGGGAAGTCAAACTGTGACAAGAGCTTCACTCACAGATCCCCCTGACCCTTTGAAATACCCTCAGCTGTTCTTATAACCACAGGAAACCTATTTGTTTATGGAAGTGTGCCAGGTGTTTCTTTCTCATAAATTTGTAATTGATTAATCATCATCATCTAGAAAAAAAGGGCAACACCATGATGAGAGGATGTATTTTTCATTGGTATGTTAAATAAATAGAGTATTTTGAGTCAGAAATAATGAGGAGAAAAGGAGAGAGAGAAGAGAGAATAAGAGCACAAAGTTAGACAAGTGGAGTTATAATTTAATCATAGTTTAAATGATAAGCTGATCAAATTTTATATCTACTTAATGAAACCCTTCAAATTTTCAAATCGGAAAATATTTTATTATGAAACTATGCCTGGTTTATTTATTTTTCATAATAATATTTAATCAAATGCAATGAAGTAAAGCATTGCATGATGGCCATTAAAAAAGACCCTGGATAATAATATCAGATAATATTTTATTAAAATTAAGTGTGAATAAAATAAACAGAGACTTGACACTAAGTTAAAAAATAGATGTTAGCAAATGGCCATATTCTTTCTTGGAAGCTTCCAATAATTATTCAAAAATGGAAAATAGTCATTTAAGAGACACTCCAGGTTGGAGATCCCAAAGATAGGTATTGAGACACTAAACTAAGCCATGGAAGAGATGAACAAGAATAAGTTAACAAGTATATCTTTTCTGAAGCCAGACAACTTTAAATAGAAGAACATGTGCCTGCAATAGATAGAAGGGGAGAATAGTTTATCTGCCTGCCTGTACACTGAGACATTAGGGGTAAACTTTAGCAGGGTCTGGGATACATGGCAAGAGACAAGAAAGGAATTACAGAGGTATAGCTCATTGTGAAGATGACATTTTGAAGAATACAAAGCAAATATTAAAAGTAGATTACAAGCATAACTCTAAATGACACTGACTAAAAAGAAATGACCATTGTCTCTTTGTCTCATATCTTGTCTCATGCTTATTTTGGCCTTTGCTCTGAATTGCAATTGACAAAGAAATTATATAAAATTACAGATGAGGCCAATGTAGATCATTGATAGAGCCCTGAGTTGTATAGCTGACCAATCAGAAAAATCAACATACTTCTATGTTCTTACTACTCAAAGGATGGTCCATCATCATCATGACCTGGGAGCTACAGAGTCCCTCAGATTCCATTCTATACCTACTGAATCAGAATCTCAATTTTAACAAGGTTCCCAAACAGTCTAAATGTGTACTAAATGCAAAGAAGTGTTCTACATATGTTGGTTTTTCACTTACATTTGTCTAAGTGTAGCCAGATCTAACTATAGTTTGAGCATCATCACATCAAACAAACAAAGATGAACAAACTGGGTTAGTCAATAAAATTGTGGATGCAGCCATCCACATGGCTGGGGTTGAAAAATCAAATTGAGCAGGGGGAAAAAAAAATCTATGATGTGCTTTTAATCTAAATATGTTTTTGTTGGTATTTTCTCACTTAATCCACAGAATCTTTAAAAAGTAATAAGCCAAATATTTAAATTAACATTGTATTTTTATTTAACAGTCTTCAAGGATATCAAGGGATGTTATAAAGGCAACTTTCTTCATCTGACCAAGGTACATGAATTTGCTTAGCCATGGAAAATGATCTTGCATATCTATCTATTGTGTGTTTTGCTAAGCACTGAAACAAATCATTTCAAAGAAATTCTCTTTAACAAGTGGAAAATAACCATTACATTTTTAAAACTCCCTAGAATTATAATATATTATTATGTTAACTAGCCTATAATTTAATATAATTATTAATTTCAACTAAATTTTATTACATTAAATTCTTACCATGTCATTTATTTAGAATACTTTTTATTTCAAATGGAAAATGATTTTTACTATCTACTATGTAGTCTATAGTTTTCTAATATATTTCTCCACCACTGACCAACAAAACATGCTAAAATTGCAGTATACTTTTCGTCTAATAAATACTTCTAGAACAAATAAGAGATTAAAATCATTTTCAGCTTGATCAGACATCATGAGAAAAAAACAAGATAACAAAACTCTAGAATTATTGAGAAAAGGCAGTGAAATTCATTTGTCAATGACAGGATGAGAGGATGAGATTACTTACATCAGAAAATGCTGCCTGGAGCAGATTGTTCTAAATTGTATTCTGTAGAAACACTGACCTCACGAAGGTCTGTAAAAAAGTGTGCACTATGCAAAATAAATTTAGGGCACTCAGAGGAGGGTCGTAATGCAGATTAGTATATCACATTATTGGAAAGATCTACAGTTAGAAAGAAACATACACTTATTTAGACTTATTTGATTAATGTGTTCTTTTGTATTTCATCATAAAATACATACTAATATTTTATAAAGAACTTTTTGGGTTAATATAAGAATTTATTAATGCCTATTGTATCAGTGCCAATGGACTAAAAGCAAATTTAATACTATATTAATGTGTCAAGTTAAGTAGATATTTTTTTACTTGCTACCCCAAAATGCTGTTTCTTTTTGCTAATCTTCAGTGAAAATCCAAAAAAAGTGAATTTCATATTCATCAAAAGCTAATGTTGGCTGGGCGCAGTTGGCTCATCCCTGTAATCCCAGCACTTGGGGAGGCTGAAGTGAGAGGATTGCTTGAGGCCAGAACCTCAACTGGGCAACATGGCAAGACCCCTGTATCTTTAAAAAGAAAAAAAAAAAGCTAATGTCCATGAAATATAAAATGTGATTTAGAATTAAAATTTTTGATAATGTATTTGTTCTATATATATATATATGAATAGATATATACACCTATTGAATCAGTGGCTAAAATATCTATGCAATGTGCTTCTCCTGTACTCAAATACATACAAGCCAGTACAACACAGTGAATCAAAACTGGAGCAATGAAGTTTAATCAAAAAAAAAAAAAAAAAACAATACTAGAGCATTACACCCTGAAAAGTATTTTTTAAAATCAGCTTTGTATGCATTTTTCTTTATGGAGGTTGTTCAGGGCTTAAAATGGCACAAATTAGAGATACCGAGTATATTTATTCTTCATAACTGAAAGGAAAATTTTATTTCCATTTTTATTTCCTTAATTATAATGTTTAATATTTTACTAATCTATGTCATTCATATATTATAAATTACAATGTCCATGTCTACTGTAAATCATTCTTAAAACAGGAAGAGATATACGAGTAGATAAATTAATTGCCTATTAATTATTTTATGGACCCTGACAAGCTAACTCCACTAATCTACAAACTTTGATAAGTATTTATGTAGGAGTTAAATATTTCAATTTTTTTAAATAACAAAGGCAATAAAGTGTAAAAGTCATCCATTCTTAGAAGATAATTGAAAATATCATGCTTAATGCATGAATATTCTGAACTTCAATCACATACTAAAAGGTTTTTGTCATACTGCTGATTGAGAAGGGTTAATACAAAGAAGACAGGCTGAAAGGAGTCTAACGATGCCACTATTTCAGTGTTTTTAAACACTTTTGTTTTAAGGTTCAGTTAATCCAATTTATTTTCCCATATTTTTCATTTTAGGTAATTCATCTTTTTTTATGTATTGATTCATTAATCTCCTTATAAACTTTATCATAATGTGAAATGTAAATGATTTTTTCACCTTATAGAAATCCTTCCATTTCTCAAGCTATATAAGCTAAGTTACTCTTCTATTGTCATTCAGCAAGTCAATATTAGAGTCAAGATACATAGCCCACAGTTCCCTAGTCCTATATTTGTCCTCTGAGCATTCAATTACCCACCAGAGAGCAATGGCAAATATTAACAGTGATTTATAGTAAATCGTTAGCTATTGTTCCATTATCCATTTATCCCAGTGAGAGCTTTGCCTATATAGAAATTACTGCATCTCACCCCTACTTTGTTGTTAAGCAAAAGATTCATTTAGGGTCTCAGTAAAATCATCACAAGTTAGGAGTTTTGGCAAGCACACTGTCCACAGCAGGGAAATGTACGTAAAGTGTTATATTTCCCATTATAAAAATAAGAACTCAGAAAAATTCCACTGTTTTATCTTGCTCACTTATTTTATATGATGTTCACATCTGAATAATTACTTGTCTTTTTATTTCTCAAGCAAGTCATTGTTTGACTTTCTTTTCTGCCATTTTTTTGGCCATACTTTACAGCAACATCCCATTTTTAAAAGCTGCTAGATAGCTTTCATGTTCACACTACTACTTCCTTCATGAGTCCACAGGTTGAAATAGAAAGGGATTATTATTATTAGAAGATTATAGAATCTTAGAATCATAAAGCTAGATCAGACTCTAGAGATGATCAATCTAATAGATAATTCTCACTGTAGGTGAAGTGTGTCAGAGGTAGGGGTATATGCAAACTTTTAAGTCAGAGTTTTGATAGACTTATACAGAACTCAGAGTAAGCCTTGGGTTCAAGTCTTTATGTTACGAAAGCTTACTCCAGAGACTTTAGGCCACAGTTGCAGAGATAATAGTAATGATAGCTATTCTGTGAATCTAGAAATGTGATAAGGTAGTTCAAAATATTCTGAGAATATAAGTTATTGCTGTTAATAGCTACCAAGAGATTAATTGAGACCTAAAGAGGAAGAGTGACTTTCCTAGAAGCACGCAGAGCTGGGGCCAGAATCCTGGTTCTGACTCCAGGTTTGCTCCAGTTACTATTGCTGTTCAATGAATTACCCCAAAATTGAGTGGCTTAAAAACAATCATGTTACTTTGCTCCTCATTTTGTGGGTCAAGAGTTTAGGGAAGGGCTTGGCTGAGTAGTTTGCCTTTGGGGTCTCTCACACACTAGTAATCCAATGTTAGCTAATACTGGCTGTGGTTGTCTGAAATTTTACCTGAACTGGGCATCTAAAATGGCTCACTAACCTGGCTGGCAGGTGATGCTGGCTCTTGACTGGGAACTCAGCTGAGTTCCTCGACTGGAGCACCTACACAGAGCCACCCAACACGTCTTAAAGTAGTTGGACATCTTACATGGTATGCTGCTTCCTCCAGAGTGAGCGGTGAGTGTGCCAAGAGAACCAAGCACAAACAATATGCCCTCTTATGAACTCTTCTTAGAAGTCATGCAACATCATTTTAATCATACTTTATTGGTCAAAGCATTCACAGTCTTGCCCAGATTCAATGAGAGGAGACATAAACTCCACATCTCACTGGTAGGAGGGTCAAAAAATTTGCAGCCATTTAAAACAAAAAAAAAAAAAACCACAACACTCTGGGTTTAGTCTGCTGTATCCTGTTAAATCCTGACACTCTTATTGAGAAACTTTACAAAAAGTTATCATTTCTGATGTCTTCCTTGACAGCCAGGTATGTAGTTCCCATGCTGGGACTACACTTGATTTGGAAATAAGAAGGATTTCATATATTTAATATTTAAATTTTAGATGCCTATCATTTAATAAAAATTAAACAAAATGTAATTGAGTGTTGCTATGTGAAAGCCCTAATCCTAGGTACTGAGAAAATAACTTAAAGAAAAAAATCCTTGCTGGTAAACCTAGCTGGAAAAGAAGAAAAATGAAAAAGGGAGTTGGAAACGTCATTAAGTGCTATGACAGAAGTATGCACCAGGTGGGCTTATGGAAAGACTTACTGTACAGAAGGTTAAAGGATGGTTGTGGAGGTGTGAGGTTAGAGGGCCATCTGGAGGGATCCTTGATAGACAGGTGTCTCCCTGACAGAACACAATGGCATTGCAAATGCACTTATATTTGAGATGGCAAGAAATGTGAACAAAAATGCTGAGTTAAATTTGATAAGACTATGGCTATGTGGTAATAAAAAATAGGTCTGGAAAATTAAGTAAGAGCCAGAAAACTAAAGGAAGTTCTAGCCATGGTCAAGAGTTTGGCCAGGAGTCGTGGCTCATGCCTGTAGTCCTAGCTACTTGGGAGGCTGAGGCCGGAGGATGGCTTGAGCACAGGAGTTTGAGCGAGGCTGCTGTGAGCTATGATTGGCTACTACACTCCAGCCTGAGTGATATAAGGAGATTCTGTCTCTGAAAAAAATAAAGTTTGTATATAAAAAAGAGTTTGTATATATGATCATTTAATATTAATGATATAACCCGTATGAAACAATTGGAAAGTAAACGTTAGTATTCTAAAAATTTCGGGGGGGATATTTTCAAACAATGGAAACTGTAATTAAGATATTTCACAGTATTCAAAACTGCATAAAGTTATGATAGAATTTGGAGCACAGAGGAAGCATGTTTAAACAAACCATGGATGCTTAATACAAAGCCCAAATGAAAAATAAATGAAAGTGGATTGAAATCAGGTGTTGACTTAATTTAACTTGGCCATGGTATGTGTTGGGTTATGTTCCAATCGTCCAGTATTTGCATTTACATGTAGTAATCAAGAGAGAGAAAGCAACAGAGAGAACAGATTCTACATTCTAATTCTCCAGGGACAAAACACACAGAGCTCACATCAATTGGATCTTGTGATTTTACTGTGTGTGAGTTGGCTAATTAAAGTGAATGAGAATTTTCTAGATGGAGTATAAAACAAAGATTCTTTGTTGTTAAAATTTCCTGCACATGGAATGTGTTAAAGTTAGGATAAATATGCTGGATTTTGTTTACAGCTGAAAGATTTAATTATTTATAAGAAGAATGTCTGTTGAAAATAAATGAGATGCAGGAAAATAGTATAACAAGAGCAAATGGGGCTCTTGATCCACAGGCTCAATGCAACAGAACTTTGCTATCCAAAGTGTGTCTCCAGAGCATCAGTTGGGAGTTTATTAGAAATTCAGACTCTCAGGTCCTACTGAATTAGAATCCACCTTCTAGCCAGATCCCCAGGTGATCTCTATGAACACTAAAATCTGGAAAGCACAGATAATGAGTACAGGGCGCTGGAGGTTTAGGAAAGCTTTGAAAATTGTAGTGTAGACTTTTGTGTTTGTTTTCATGAGTTGGTTGAAAGAACATGAATTAAGTCTTGAAGAGGGGGGAAACACATAAAGGAAAAAAAGTTGGGGAAAGTGTTTAAAAAGAGGGATTTCACAGTTAATTAAGAAGTGTCAACAATTCACAAGCATTCTGAAATACAGACTGATTAGTGGATAAACAGGTAGATATAAATATAGTTAGTTATCTGATATGAAGAGTTGAATTAAATAATGGACAGTTAGAAGTAGTTATATCTGGGAAATGGACATGCCTGAAGCTCTGACTCAGGTGGGGCAAAGGCAATATATGTAACCTAAACATTTATACCCCCATAAAATGCTGAAATAAAAAAAATAGAAACAAACAAACAAAAAGAAGTAGTCGTAGTCTGCTATTAAGTGCCTAATACATTTGCCAGCACATGGTTGACAATCAATATCAATATTAATTGAGTGAATAAGCTTTACATATATCACTTTATTATATAAAGTAATTTTGCATTTATTATTTCACTTTCAGACTCACAACACCACCTTGAAGTAGATGGAATGGGTAGCTGGCATCATTAGACAAATGCTTTCAACTTGTCTACTTTGTAATAACTTAAAATCAACAGGTGTGAAAAAACCTTTTAGTGCATGATTGATGTTAAGAATGTTCATGCATTAAAGATAGCATTCTCAATTGTCTTCTAAAAAGAATAATTTTTACATGTTACTGCCTTTGTTTAACAAAGATTAAGATGGTTGACTGCTATGTAAATGCTTGCTAACTTTTGAATTAACTTTTTAATTAAACTGAATTTAATCACTTTAATTAATTTACCAATTAATATCCTACATTGTTACATAAAGGATTTCAGGCTGGCTTCATGAACAATGCAATTTACAATATGAGTGAAATAGGTTGGAGAAATGTTACACTTTGTCACTGTTGAAATAGAAATGAAAATAAAATGATGTGAGTGACTGTGGAAACCAGTGACCATGTTCTGCATATCTTTCTCCTCAATGCTGTACACTTAGCCATTAGAGCCCTGTACAAACCTCCATAAAGAAATGTGTCCTTTGAATAAGAGGTGTCAGTAAGAGGATATTAAGAATCTTCAAGTGCAGAGAAGTAACAAATTTTTCAAAATCATAGGCAAGATTAGGACTTGAAGTCACATGTTCTGATTAAAAATTGAGAAAATGTTCCTCTCTGGTGAACTTCATTCTTAATTCCAAAATTAGGACACACTGTATGATGTACAATCTAACAAAAAGGATGTGTTTTGGCAGTTAGTCCTGACCGGCCATGTAAATCTGGAATTTATTTTCAACATAACTTACCTCTCAAAAACAGCTTGCTCATGTTAAAGGAACAAGTAAAAGCTGGATTCTTCTTGTAGAGAAGAAAAGTAATTAAAGAGCATATGCTTTCTTTATTTTATTGGATAAATATTTAACTCATAAAAAGGTACATTGTATATTTTTATTAAATGAACAATTCTTTCTTAAGAGATTAGAACTTTTTTTCTATTGTTGAGGACAGAAACTTTTTCTTGACTCATCAAAAAAATTTTTTAAACCATTGTCCAATCTCATTCCTGCAATGTGTTGTTCATTCTAAATTTTCTCAAATTTATCATAAGCAAAGGCAATTACATAAAATTTCTTTAAAAGATATTTTAGGTTTTCTGTTCCATCATTAGTTCTAATTGCCTAAATGCTTAAAAAATCCATATTTTTTTAAATATCTGAACTGAATACTCATCTCTGGGATCAAACAGACTCAATTACATTATGAAGTTCAACTTGTGTTGAAATCTACTACACTATTTGGTTTGGGGAATTTGTTCTGAAGATGAAAAGGAAACAGTTTTACTCTATTGAGTCTCATAAATGTCCCATGATTGTATCTCATAAAAAATAATAATTATAATAACTACCACGTTTTATAGACTGGCTGTATGTCAAACACTGTCCTGGCACCTGATATACAATGCCTCAATTTTTACAATCATCATTAAAAAAATGTTGTTATCCCCAAATTATAATAGAAGAGGAAATGAAGGCTTAAAGAAGTTAAATTTGCCCAAGGTCCCAACTCAGTCAGTCAATATTCTAAATCCTATGTTCTTTCTACCAAGCCATGTTGACTATTGCAAAACATAATGTCACAGCTTTAACAAAATAGCATTTGCATTTTCAGAAGATCACATGGCTTTGCATTTATGAAAATCTCTTAAGAATGTTACTCTTTTAGGTAAGAAGAAATAACAAGGAAAAAAAGACAGTATATAATATTTAAATTGGAAAGCAATGGTAAAGAAATTTTTCATTTTACAGTTAGCTAAAGCAGCCAATTTGTGTGGAATGGTTATACGGCATATGAACAGTGGTAAAGGACCATATACTATATATGTCTAACCAGCACAGTTTTGAGGCTGAAAGAAAAATGTCACACAACATAATAGTGAATTTGCATGCTTAAACTGGGATGGGCAGACTGGAATGCATGTTTATCCTGCACACAGGGAGTTATAAATGCTGCTAAAATTAAATTAGTGAATGAGAGAAACAGAGCTGAGATTAACCTAAACTCTCTTACTCAAAAGTGCTTTTTTCTCTAAGGTTTAAATTTAATGTAATACACCCGACAGAATTTTTCCCTCTTGGCAGGTGCAGTGGCTCACACCTGTAATCCTAGCACTCTGGGAGGCAGAAGCAAGAGGATGGCTTCAGTTCAGGAGTTCAAGACCAACCTGAGCAAGAGTGAGACCCCCGTCTCTACTAAAAATAGAAAACATTAGCTGGGCATGGTGGTGCATGCCTGTAGTCCCAGCTAGTTGGGAGGCTGAGGCAGAGGAACACTTGAACCCAGCAGTATGAGGTTGCTGTGAGCTAGGCTGACGCCATGGTACTCTAGCCCGGGCAACAAAGCAAGGCTTTGTCTCGGGGTAAAAAAAAAGAATTTTTCCTTCTTGAAGAGGAATGCAAATGAGGGTTTGTCCACTGCTATTTGTGTTTAACAAATTGATCCGTAGTTAAGAGTGATCTGATGTAATTAATTACCTTTGAAAAGGGATACAGTGTTAAAAGGGTTAGAGACAGTGTCAGTCAGGCTAAGGAATAAACAAGAGGCAAAATATAGGGATCATTCAGGCCTTTATGTATTCCTGAAACAGAAGCTGTATAATTTCCTTCCTAATCAAACTGTGTCATTCTTTAATCAAACATTTTAAAAATTCCTTAAAGTACAAAAACAGGTTGTAGAACAACAAATGCACCACATGAAGAATAAATCTGTGAATACTAAATATTTCTGCATTCTGCTAAAAATAATTCATATATTTCTAAAACTAATAAAATTGAATTGACTAATAAATGGAATTTTATATCATGTTTGTTATCAGTTAAATAATTCATTGTTCCATTTTATATACACATTCTTTAATTAACTTACTGACTCAGAAGTAAGATGCTGCTAATCCATTCATTTCCCCAAGCACACATACACACACATACACACACACACAAAGTACAAAATGTGTGTGAGTATAAGAACAAAAGGTTATAAGTTTAATATGAAGGAATTTTTAATCAGAGGAGAAAGCAGCTGGTTGGGGTTCTCTCTACCTCCAACTGGAGATCCCAGATTGCATGGTGATTAGGGACACCTGTTTTCTACTAGCCTTTTCCTGAAGCAGGCAACTCAGGAGGTTGGCTGTGGAAGTGTTCTTGGCATTTGGTTGTAATCTCTCTTAAAAACCACCCTTTCTTTTAAAACCATTTATTTATTTTCAGCCATGGAGTACCTATTAAAAAAAAATCAGGGATAAATTTGCCTGCAAGTAATCAGAAACTATTTTACAAGAGGAAAAAGAGAGGAGACTATTTTCGGTAATTTGGAAAGAGTCTATTTTAGTATTTCTGTAAATGCTTTAGAAAACGTAAAAGATTAATCTGAAGCTAACCGATTTTGATGATATTTTATTGTTACAATCATACTACCCACATCAAATAATTGAGGCAACTGATATCCAGGTATGAGTACCAATAACATTTACTTCTACTTCCCTTGTGACTTTTTCACTCTTTTGCTTCGTCTACCACTTCCTTAAAATTCTATTCATCAGTTTTCTTCCCTTCACATGTCAGTGCTGGAATGGACTTAGGAGACAATCTGGTTCAACTTGACTGCTGTGTAGGTGAGCATTCTGAGGCCCACGGTTTTGAAATTGGGATGTGGTTCTTTGTTATGGCAGCCATAGCAAACTAGCACAAGGACCTAGGTAAAGAGAATGGTGGAGCCACTGTTGTGAAAAGCATCTGGGAATCCCACTGATTGCAAATTCCTCATTTTATGGTTTAAGATGTTACAGCCCAATAAAGGGAAGTGACATCTCTGGATAGTTACAACAAAGATTGATCAGAACCCGAGTTTTGTAATTCCCAGGCCAGTTGGTCACTTCCTAATACCCCCTGCTATTTCTTACACATCTGAGCTCAAACACAAAACATCTTGTAGGGACCCTTGGTCCCAGGAGAGACACGTTTCTGAAATTCCATTTACTTTTTATGGTTTGGTTGAATACATGATTTCTTTTCATGTTTCTGCATCTAATTAATGAATACATTTATTTAACTGACTTTTACAGAGATCCAAGTATGTGTAAAGCACTGTGTCATACTGTAATGTTTTTATAGATAAACCACAACTGCATCTATCACTTTTATCACCTATTATATTGCCAACCTTTAATATACATTAATATATGCCAAAGTCTAGCACCCTCAAATTTTATAGGCACACTCCAAAAAAAAATCCACATCATTATAGTAACTCATGGTTAAAGATGAGTAGTGTTATAAGGGAAAAAGCACTGAAATTGTTGTCAAAGAATATCTGGGTTCTTTATTGTTTAAACTATGACATTCAATCAAATGATATCACCAAACATAAGAGCTATATATACTTGGTTAGACTCTAGGCACGGGGTATAGATTGGGGGAAGCATCATTAAAATAAGCATAAGACTAGCAATTAGAAGATGACTTCTAGTTTTAACTTTTCTGTTTATTAGCTTTGTCTTTGGCAACCACTTAGCCTATCTGTGCCTCATTTTCCTTATTTGAAAATTGGGAAAATTTGACTCATCATGTAAGATTCTTTCTAGCTCTAACATGGTTGAGATTCAAAAGAGTAAATATAATTGCAAGCTACAATATGTCTAGTCAATAGTTGCCTTAAACAAAGGATAGGTCAAAAGACATCAAGCTATGTTGACATCCACTTTAAAACAATATGTATGCTCTGTCCTTAACACACATAGCAAAATTCATGGTCAGAAGTCTTGGGTATGTTGGTTGGGCAGTTTTAGATACATACACAACTTTTATATATACATGCCATTCCCTTGTATTAGAAACAAAGAACATTTATTCATACAACCAAAGTTTTTCCCACTATAATTCCTTAGTGTATGATCTTCCTTTTCTTTAAATTTGAAAATAAACATGAATAGACAATAATGTCTGCTGGCAGCCGACATGATGGTCTATTGTGTTAAGGTCTCTATCAATCAAATGTCTGTATATCAGCTTTGATCACGGAGGTTTCATTTTCCTAACAGAGAGGTGAGACAACCATTGCGCTGATGAGAAGGTGATGGGTTGGTGCAATTCTCAAGAACCAGGTAGTAAACTTTCAGTGCCTTGAGAAATTTCTGAAAGAGCAAAGGCATTGCTTGATCTTTTAAAACACTGGAGGTTTCCAGGACACCTACTTGAAGAGAGTCATAAAGATCAGTGAGAGATACGGTGGCAAAGGACCAAACCTGAGAAGATACTTTTACAGGCCTCACACCATGTCCATGAAGCTACGTGGAGCCAGAGCCCCCACCCTGCCAGTTAGCTTCCTCAACCTTGAGACAAATTCCTTTGTCTTAGCAGAGGTAAGTCTTGCTCATTTAGTCTTCAATGTCTCCTCCCAATATTCTTTATACAATCGGAGATATTCCTGACAATGACTTTCACAGGGAGGTGTACAAAATACAGAGTGCTGCAGGAATGGATAGTATTTTTAGTATTTTCCCGCCATGGAACATTTTAGATAACTTCATGACAGATAGTTTAAGCTATCTATTTGTTTTTGTATCAACTTATGTTTTAAGTGTCCTTTTCTAGTCTGCTTTTAATGAAACATTAGAGTATATCTTTATGATTTTAACAATTAACTATTGAATGATTAACATGTGCCATGCAGTATGCAAAATGCTGGGGACACCATGCCCTGCAGAAACTCACAAGAGGCAAACAGAGAAGTAAATAGGCAATTAAATTAATTTTGACAGAAGTAGCTCAATCAGCCAATGAGGTGGGCATGGGTGTTAGTATTAGATGAGATTCTTTCTAGAGAATATGACAAAATGATACTAGAGAAACAAAAAGGAGTTAAACAAATTTGGTGGGAAAAGTAGGGGGAAGGAAATAAATGGGCAAAGAAAAAGACAGTGGTAGAAGAGACCATCTGTCTCTAATTCTTTCTGTGCTTGTAATTCTGGTTCTATATTAAATGAAGCTTACTGTTCTTTGCAAAATTGGCTCTTTTAGGGAAAATATTGTTCCTGGGGGCTTCCTAGGGAAAGACCTGAAAATTCCCCTAGAGATGTGGATGACTCAAGTTCTAGTTCTCACTTTCTCTTCCTCAGCCCTGCTGAGGGAACTTTCTTTACGGTTTAGAAGCCTCAATCACCTCTTTTTGGATGAATATTAAAAACTCATTTGTGTAAGCATGTCATTATCATTTATTATGTTTATTTTTTTCTTCCCCCTCTCACTGACTTAGAAAAATAATCATGGTTTATTTTATCAACAAAGAAACTTGCTAGCTTGTTTGAAACAACATAGACTATTTTTCTATAAATGAATCACTCTTCCTCTACTAAAGGTGCTATACTTGTAAGGTCAAAATTGATGATTCTTATAATATTGTGACGCTTCCTGGAAGTCCAAGTCAGGCCAGGGCAACCAACCCCAACTCCAAGCAATAAAGGCATCAGTTCAACTCCTTCTTTCCTTTCCTTGGTGACCATACAAAAACCCTGTAGCTCACACATGGAAGAAGTTTGGCACAGTGAAGAATCTGAAGTTACATACACACTTCTTTTTGTCTCAACTGAAGTGTTCTTATATTCATTTCAGTTTCCTTTGTTTCTGGAGATCATGTAATTGCCTTTTATGGACTGAGAGGCCACGTACACCAGGATTAGAATGGCAAAATCTAAAGTTAAGTCCTGACTATTCCATTCACTTCTTATGTGAGCCTGAATTAAATCTTACCTCTCTTTTTCTCCATTTTCTTATCTGCAAAATAAGGAGAATTAGCCTATCTCCCTTACTGAGTTGTATGCATATGCATAGCATCGATAAAAAAAAAAAAACACATATCCTTTATGTGTCAAAATCCAAAGCACTATAAAAATATAAAGAATTGCAATGAATTCAGGGTTTAGCAACTGTAATCTCCAAGGCCTCTGGACTTCATTGTGATCAGGTCCAAATGCCTTCTGCACTAAGCTCTCTTACCTATACGTCACTAATAATTCCCTCTCTATCTTCCTCTGTACTTGGATTTGCTCAGTATTTATAAATAACATGCTGCTGTTGTAATTTAGTGAACTTCATAAAAATCTCCTCTACCCCCTTTAACAAGACCACATGGCCTTAGAAGGCAGGACTATATCTTTCTGGGGATAGACCTGCTTAGGATCAAACAGGTTATAAAGCTCCCTGTGGTCAGCTTGACATGGCATTTGGTCATAGATGGAGCATTCCCAGGCACTACCCAGTAAGAAAACATACTAGGAAAGGTAAATAATTAAAAGTAAAGAATTATGTTAACTTTGGAGTGTCATCTGGTTTAGTGAAACTATTATGGTAATTGTAATAACTATATCCACTGCATTTTTTCTTTTGATTTCCCAAACATTTTGAAATAACATAATCATAAAACTATTAAAAAGTAAACAGCATTTTCATTGGTCATTTGAAAGTACATATTATTTTTTCACTCCAAATTCATGCTAAGCTTACTGCAGTGAGAATGTCCAGAGTTATGACAAAAGAAATACTTTATTCTAGTTTAATTTAAAAATGTCCCAATTTTAGAAATGGAACAAAATATAAAACAATCCATGGCTGCATTCTAGCTCATACAAAAATACTTTATAACCATTCTGTTATGGTTTATTATTTTTAAAATTATTTTTCCATTATTTTTCATATTGATAATTGCAAGTCTTTACATTTTATAGCTGGAAACATGTTCATAGAGTAAAAATAACCCAGTAACATATTTAATTGATTCAGGAGTCTTTTTCTTGAGCATGGCAAATAGACCATGAAAATCTCACTTATATTTTCATGATATAAAGCCTAAGACTACTAACTGAATATTATATTATTATGGGAATTAAAATTTCATATATTCATACCTAATTAAAATTAATATTATACATAGGGTATTAAAAAATTAAAGAAATTCTGAATGGTTTTATAATAGATTTCTTACTTCCTCTATCTCTGGGTAGATGGGGTCCTCTCCCTGAGGCTGATTGTGTGTCCAGAGGAAGGAATACAATGGTTAGATTTGAGAGTTTGTATATTATAAGCTTTGAGATCTACAGACCTGCCTAAGGTCAATTCAAAGAGGAAAAACTGATTTCCTACCAATAATATAGAGATAAAGTACAAATAGTAAGCAGGTGGACAAAACAAAAATCAAAGTCACTGATTTATTCATTCATGTATTGAGGACTATGATGTAACAATTATTACTATAAATGCTCCACTATAAAGTTGAAAAAAGATATGGTTCATTACAACAAGGAAGTTGAGTTGATTGGAGGTGGGGGAATGATAAAATCTTTGGACCTATAGAAGTTGAGATGTGAGTGGAATCAAGACCCGAACAGGTGAATTGTCTTGAAGTCAAACTAGGTTTATTGACACTTTTAGTATGTTTTCCTTTCTCTTAATTTTAATCTTGTTAGCAAAAAATCATCATATACGACCCTTTCTCAAGATATAATTTGAAGATTAGTTTATGACATGGCTCCCCCCAAAACCGTGGTTGCTGATTCTTACTCTGGGGTAGCTGTCTCTTAATCAGACTCTCACAACACTCTCTAGGTACTTTTATCACAGCACTTATGAGTTTCATAGTAACACAGGTTCTGATTATCCAAAAGTAGAGAATGAGTTTCATTTGAATTACCACTTCTTGAACAAAGACAGTGCCTGTCCCATGGAAACTGTTTAATGAATATTCAGTGAATTAATGAATAAACACTAGGCACCAAAATAAATAGATTTTGATATTTCTTAAAATTTATTTTGTAGGAATATTGATTAATAAATCCCTATATTTAAAAAGGACCAACAGTACAATTATTTCCAAAGAACATAAAATTGAGGACTAACTAATCACAGAATTTATTTAACTACTCCATGAATGAATTTGACAAAAGTATAGAAAATGTTTATGATGTATGGTTAAGAGATACTAGAGACATTTACATAATGTGAATACTTGAATAGCATTTGCGGTTTTTTCATTTTAAGGGCAGTAGTTGTGTAGAATTCAGACTGGATATGTCCGGGCCTGATGTTTTCTCCATTCAATTTTATTTTTTTTTTTTATTTATTTTTTTTTTTTGAGACAGAGTCTCACTTTGTTGCCCGGGCTAGAGTGAGTGCCGTGGCATCAGCCTAGCTCACAGCAACCTCAGACTCCTGGGCTTAAGCGATCCTCCTGCCTCAGCCTCCCGAGTAGCTGGGACTACAGGCATGAGCCACCATGCCCGGCTAATTTTTTTGTATATATATTTTTAGTTGGCCAGATAATTTCTTTCTATTTTTAGTAGAGACGGGGTCTCACTCTTGCTCAGGCTGGTCTCGAACTCCTGACCTCGAGCGATCCACCTGCCTCGGCCTCCCAGAGCTAGGATTACAGGCGTGAGCCACCGCGCCCGGCCTTCTCCATTCAATTTTAAAATTCCTGAACTTCCTTGCAACTTCCTATTATCTCTCTTATCACACAATAGTGCCACAGGGTGATACCTAAATGCATATGTGTAATGACAAAGTGTACCAAACTCTTTAATTCATGCTGGGTCTCAAATTTGACTATCTCAGATATGTTATTATCAATAACCTTGAGGTGTCTATGCTTGAGTTATTGAAAAGAAGGTCTCGTCCAAAATATGATTTGGGCACTTGGAAAGTCATAATGACATCTGATCAGCAGTACATTTCTTAATTGGAAATAATAAAAGAAGCAGCATTATCACAAGTAATCAGACTTTCTTAGTTATGATACTTAAACATCATAAGGCAGATGATTTATTCAACTATTTGGAGCTTCTCCAAAAAGGCTAGAACATAAATAAAACAGAAAAGCAGCAAGACTGGGGAAATCAGAGTGCAAATTAGAAACTGTGAAGGGGTGATACTGCCCTCACCTTCAGTGCAGCTGCTGTAAGGTATATGGAGCAGTTAAACTTTGACAAATAACACCACTTCTGCGAAGATACTAATACACAGAATATTTCCTAATCTTTCCAAGTTCAGCTTCAAAAGACATTTGACAGAACCCGTCTTATATTCTAATTTCTCCCATGGCCTAGAGAGAAAAATCTTGCTTTTCTTTTTTTCTTAACTAAATTGCTTTGTATATTGTTGCGAACTGCCTGAAGGAAAGCCAGCTTCTATTTGAAATCACAACTATTAAGGAAAGTACATTTTATTCTCCTTCCTGTTATTTCTATTAAAACGCAGAATTGATCTTTTAAATATATGTTTTTTAATTTGTCCTGTCTTTATTATATCCGTGCTGACAAAAATTTTTTACAAAGATTAGTAGGAAGTAGTACTATTTTCATTGATTTATATGGGTTTCTCCATTCCATTTTAGAGGCTTAAAAACAAAGCATAAAGGCAAAGAACTGAGAAATAATATTTCACTGGAAAAATAAAAGGGCAGTAGTTTTACTATAAAATGTTTGCCAAGCTAAATGTATTTTAGTTACATTGAGAACTAGGACTGCAACTAATTCGACTCCAGAGAAATTAGTTTGCCTGTAATGCTAAGAGCAGCCCCTGCTGGTTACTGCTATATAATTGAGACAAGGGAAATTTTAATGAAAGAAGTTAAAATATTAGAACAGAAAATACTGGAGAGTTCTGTCTTTTTAAATAGCAATTGTCTCTCCTTTGAATCCATTTCAATATGTGACCTGCTGTATTGGCTATAAATCACACATGGATTATCAAATATTTAAATCTCAGAAGTTTTTTCTTTGAAGAAATTGTTTTAAAAAATTCTCAACCACCCACTTGACAGACAGTTTGCCAAAATCAGGCTTCAACAAGAATTACCTGTTAACAGAGGAAAACTAAGGAAGTGTTATTGGGGGTACATATTTGTAGTTTGAACTAAAAGTATATCCTTATTGGATTCATAAGTTATTAGGTCATTATATTTAAATGTATAATAGAGGCATATTAAAACAATAAAACACCATATAAGTTTCAAATTATGGCTCTGTAAATTAAAGAGACAAAAGTGGATGTAAAATATTTTAAAACTTTATTCCTCCTTGCTCTAATCAACATTTTTGGAGGTAATAGAAAAATAAAAACAAAAAGAATTAAACCAAACTGAAATAATTATATGCTTATATTTTATTTCTTCTTTGTTGAAATGTCCTCCCAAATTGATTACACTTAATTCCAGCACAGTATTTTTCTATTTAAGCCTTTTCAAGACATTTTTAATGAGCAACTGAAATGATTTATGGTACATAGGTATTACATCTACCTTTTAAAATATCAGAAATGTTTTACCTGACTCTTATGAATTAATAACTAAATTATAAGAATTAGTATATTTATTTAATTTTGTACTATTATTGATTCTTCATTGAACAACACTGAATTTTCTAATTTTTTGCATTTTAAGTGTTTTACAAAGTATGTTCTGTGAACTCACAATCCTATAAGACACAAATAAGCAAAAAGTCCCTAAAGCCCTAGAAGTTTTTAAAAATGCTGCATACTATATACTTTTAAAGATTCCAAATGCAAGTTAGCAAATTAAACTCTTTGATACATCCTTTATTAAAGATATGCATTTAATTTCTTCTAATCCAGTTTTCCTCAAACTTTTTGGTCTCATGGAACCTTATTTTCACAGGACATTTTTCTAGATCTTGTGGGAATTGTCTGTTTGGGGAACATATTTTGTATAACACAATTCTAATCGTTTAAGAATGAGTACTAAGTGCACTTTAATCACAGTGTTTACCTAACATCTCATCCTTAAGAACATCAGGAATAATCTAGGTGAAAAATATACCACAGAAAATTGTCTTGGCCAAATCCCCAGGGCTGCGCCTTCTTAAACTTGACCTTGCTCAGCTCTTAGGTATTAACTGCCAATCACTAACAACCTCAAAACACATTTTTGACACTCTACCATGGTCTGCAGGATACAGTCTAATCATCTTTCCATTGCACATAATTTGGCCTATGCCCTGCTATCAATATTGTACTATCAATTATATATATTATTTTTAAAAATTTCAGTCTCCATGACTTTGGTCATGTTGTACTTTCTGCCTATAATGTCCACCTTCTACTTTCTTTCTTCATAAAATCTATTCAAGTAAGAACTTGTGGTGGTATATGTATCTCACCATTAGACTATGAGCATCTGAAAAAAGGAACAGGAAGAAAAGCTCTCTGATATCTTTTATTTATTCTCTCCTAACTTAATTTTAAAAGAAATTAACTTAATGACCCATAGTAGGATACAAATTACAGTTTAAGAATACTCCACTTGAGTCTCATCTATTCTAACTGTGAGTTGGGCTGACTCTAGATGCAATTGTAGGATAGTGATATATATAAAAAAATATATATATATAATTGGAAAAGAAACATTTTTCTTTCCAGAAAATTACTGTTTCAAAAATAATTCATGAGTATTTTATACAATGTTCTTAGTTTTAATGTTTTTCATTCATATTTGTATTGATCAATCTTTAAAATATTTTATACATCCAACATGTTATATCAATTACATATACAGTACAAGTTTTATCTTTTTATATGCTTTTGATGTATAAAGCAAATCAGTACCTTTCATGATTTTTATCTTTAGGTTTATGCTTAGGAATAACTTTATCAACACCATATGCTATTAATCGTCACATAATAATTCTATTATTTTTACAAAAATAATAATTTAAAACATATTAGTTAGCAATCAAACACTGGGATGGGAAGGGGGAAAAAACCCAGTATCTTCACTTTAAATAATAGGACCTTCTGTTAATTTACTAACAACAATTTATGGTAAAAATACTGCCACATTAAATGTACTTGGATTGAAAGGTATAGCCAGGTTTCAAAAATAATAAATGGGATGAATAGGAGAATTCAGAGACTCTTTGACTCATCCCCTTAGCAGTCTGTGTAGATAGAGTTTAGGTAATCTTATTATGTTCATTAACTCTCACTTGTTATCATATGGTATACAGTTTCCAAAGTAAACCCTTAAATGTACAGAATGTTTTTCATTCTTCCACCAAAAATCAAATATTAAATTAAATTGGCACTGGTTAAATTTAAATCCACAAACTAATTTCAGAGGGAGAATAGGTGCTTAATTTATTTAACCTAGACATAAAGATGTTTGAGTACTGCAATTGTTGGGATTCAGCTATTTTTTTAAATGCACATGGACAAGTTCTTTATAGAGTACTGATAAGGATCAAAATTAAATTTTCTATATTACTTAAAAATTTGCTAGGTTTTGGTCATGTTTTAGAAAAATCTCATTGACAGTAAAAATTATAATATAGAGATAAATTATGAAGAATGATATTCAAAAAAATAAAATCTGACTTTTTAAAATGTAAAATTCTTAACTATATTTTAACTTTGTAATCAACCATCATTCAAAGGCAGTTTCATTCACCTATTCATGACAAGGTGCAAAACTAGGTTTTCCTAAGTAATATTAACACTGATTTCCTTCATTTTCTCTGGTCAAATCTGAGTACATTAAAACTATTGTAAAAACATTTTTTTAAAAGTGTTATGAAAGGTAAGTATAGATGTCAGTATAAAAACTTTATGCATTAACAATTCCATTATTAAGAAAAATAAACTTACAAGAAAATTGCCATAAATTTCCTTGGAGTCATTGATGGCTACAATGTGAAATTTTGCTTACACTCTTCTGCAAATCACTTTGTTGTTCAAGCAAATTAAGCATGAGGTGTTGTTTGTTTTTACATATATTCCTAGATAAAAACAAGCAGACATTCTTAAGAAGGACCCAAAATGAAATTTTTGAGTGTGTCCAGAGGAAAGTTACTCAAACATGGTGAGGAAGACTGCAGAAAATGCAGAGAAGACTCAAAGAAAATGAGTTTATCATTTGATAATTTGATAATGTGATAGCTATCCTCAGACATATAAAGACCCACCATAGAAATGCAAAGTGATATACTTGATCAAGTTGTTCCAGCACACAAAGTTACAATCAGGAACAGATATAAGAAAGATTCGAAATGGAAATGGGGCCATTTGATTTTTATTGCCAAATTATTCTTTTTAACAGCTCAGAAGAAAAAACGCACAGATGTATGGACTCCTCACCTTCACCTTAGGAGGAAAAAAGGGAAATGATCTGAACTAAAACCATATAATTCAGGATTATCTAGAATAAAACTCTGGCCTTGAATCTTATTGCAATGTGCCTTTTACAGCTCAAGTATAATAGCTGAATAGGGATAGCACTGAAAAGTATGCTGACTGTTAAAATCAAAGAACCTGGGATAAAATCAGTCACTGAAAACCTGAATAAAGATAGAGAAAAAAATATAATAATCACTGATTTTCAGTGATTAGTTTTACATTTTTTATTATCTATACTGATTGATCAATCAGTTGATAGAGATAAATCAATAGAAATAGAGTTCTATTGAAATGGTAAATATCTATTTTTCCTCAAAATGAAGCTTTAACTTATTAGAACCCAAATAAGATTAATTGCTATAAGATTAATCCTCAAATATACTTAAGGAAAGATAAATCTTTTGAAAGTCATGTGCACTTTTGATTTCTAAAATAATTTGAAAGGCAAGGGACCATTTTATAGAACATTCATAGAATTAGAAAAGGTCATTGATTTGAATCCTTTGTCTTCTAGCAGGAAAAGCTAAAAGTAAGTACGTAATAAATCATGAATACTTTCAGGAGAAAAAATAGCACCCTTTGATTAGGACAGAATAAACATGCATTTTGTTCATAGCACAAGGTCTGTTTAAGCTAAAAAATTTTACTTCTTTAAGAAAAAAGTAAGACAGCCAATTATTTTCTTTTAAAATATTTACTTGAGTTTGAGCAATATAATTTGTAAAAGTTTACATTAAAAGTTAACTTGCTAGTATATTTTCATTAATTAATTTATAGTAAATAATTCAGAATTTATTGAGTTTTTATGTTCCAAGCAATATAGGTACTAGATTTACATAGCATAAGATTAAAGAAATAGAGAATGAAAGGGAATAAAAGTCTCAGAAATAACAAATAATAATTTCTTTAAACATATAACCCAATTTTTCCCTATTTACCACCTCATACTTGTTTTCATTAAATTATCAATTTTATGTTTACATGATTCTCTGCAGAAAGTAAAAATGATTTATTTTGTCACAGGATAACTTGTTAAAAAATAGTCTATAGTTGCTCAGATGTTAGCAGCATAATTTATGTGATACTCTTAGTTAACCTAATCCATTCTCCTATCTATGGGTACTTGATTTTAATTCTGTTAAATTTTTATTCCATTATTCTCTCTAGGATTCTATTACTTTTGGAAGCCCTTATGTTCCAGGGCTTACCAGGGCTCAGTTCTCCATTTGTGTCTAAACCAATTAGTAAAATTTGCTAGCCCTAGCCCGAGTGAATGATTGAGGTATTGGCAGTTGACTTAAAATTGTCTGATCAGAGTGAAGCTCAGGACTCGTATTCTAAATTTAAGGCAAAAAATTTGAAATGCTTGTACATAGCCTAGATATATGTTGCCTCAGTTGCTGCTGGCAGCCATGTTTTGATGTCAGAGAACTTGTCCAAAAATACTTATCTGATAGGAGTTTTCTAAAACATCGAGCTGATTGAAAGTACATGATAATTGCTAATGTTTCATCATAACATAATATTGTTAGCCATAGACCTGATTTTATTTAGTTAGTATATATCCCCTGGATCCCAGCACAGGGTTAAATTAAGGAGTTAAATAATTTATTGGAGCAATGAATAAGGATAGTGTGTGTGTGTGTGTGTGTGTGTGTGTGTGTGTGTGTGTGTTCCTAATCATATCTCTTTTGCGTTTTAAAGCAAATTAAAAATGCTTGTGTTAAGTTCTTATTTGGCCACAAAAATAGAATAATGCTAAAATCAAGATAACACTGATGCGGTGTGATGTTCTTACAAAAAGCTAACCCATTTAAAAAGGCTTATATGAAAATCACCCTCCAAGCCACCCTTGTTTCAGTGGAGTTGAGTTCAGCCAGAGTTGTGGCCTCTCTCCCCTATTGCAATATCCTTAAATAAAGTCTTCCCTGCCTGTTAAAAAAAAAAAAAAAGGTTCATGTGAAAATCAGTCTTACAATTGTAATTAGCCACATCAGCATATAGGATTTTCACATTTTTTAATCTCATTTGGGAGTGAGTAGGTAAAATATGGTCTTACCTCTTGTATGAATTAAATGTAATATGAAAAATGCCCTGAGTATGTTTCCTTTCAGCCTTTATTTTTCCATTGTGTGTATACTTGCAACATTTTTGCTCTGCATTTTCAAGTAGAGTAGTTAAAAAATGACTCAATTTTATCCAGGTAAAAGAAGAACAACTTTTATCTAGAAAACATTTACTCACCTAAATTATAAGAATGCAGGATTTAAATCTGACTGAGATTTGGTCATCATTTAGTTCTTCATTGTTTAGTAATACACACAAAATAAGTATATAGGAAGTTCTACAGAACCCTTTCTTTAATAAAATACATAGAAACATCTGTAACTTTGTATATAGCATCTTTGTTGATATATTTTGGCATGAAGAGTTTGATCATTGTCAGGAAATCTAAATAGATAAGCCTGTATCTACTGTTAAGAAAGCATTTGAATCTTCATATGTAATGAAATTGTTCGCTTGATTACTACCTAGTGACTAATCCAAAAATAAAATAACAAAAATAAATGTTTTACCAAAAATGAACTACATCACTTATATGGAGTGATGTCGAATCCTGATACATCATCCACCATTCACAGATAAACGTATCTATGGCTCTTTTACAGGCCTTATCCTACTATATTGAATCATACAAAGAAAGTCATTTACTTTTCAGTGCCCTGAAGAATGAAACTGGGATATTCAGGAAAAGGGAATGAGAAATACAGTGCCAGTCTAGCCCATAATTCTTAACTTTTGAATCTTTTCCTTTGATTACTTTTTATCATAAAGTTATATTATTTAATCTATGATGATTAGGAAGTCAAGTTATGAATAAAAACATATGAAAATTAGAAAAATTTTATACTCTTATAAAAATGTAAAAATATGACTCTTCTTTAGTTTGACAGGGAATATCTGGATTCTGTTCGTTTTTTATACAATAAACTCAAAGTCAAGTCATATAAGTTAAATTCTACCTTTGTTACTTCCCCAACCCTTCCTGTCTTTTTCCAGGTGATGACCTTACTACCCACTTCATGTAAGAAAATACATCAACCAAACTATACTTTTACCTGCAGTAAATATCAGCTGAATTTATAGGCAAGAGAATCTTTGCTTTTGTTCAAAGACTTTTAGGGTTTATTGGGTTCCTTTAATAAAGATTAGGCACATAAATACTTAAAATCCAGGCATACAAAATTTTAAAGTTTGAATGTTCCATTAACTGTTTTTCATTATTATTATACTTAATCATCAAGTTGAAATTGTGTAATGTATTTTACCTTTTATTTATAACTTTAAAAATTGAAAATTTTTCCATGGATTTGAGCTAAGCAGCTGGAAATGGTAGATAAACCAGGTATTCTTGGTAGAGACCAAAGTGTGTTTCAGATGTTTCCTTAAATGTCTTTGCCTATAAACTGAGTCTCCACCAAAATAATGAGATTAGGAATGTCCTACAGGGAAGAACAGGCTAAGTAGAACCATCTAGAAAGGATTATAATTAACACCAGAGCATTTATAAAATACTATCAGAACGAAGCCATTGGTCTTTCAAAACTTTTTGCTAGTTCAAAGGGTTACACTTCCTTAGAGTAACCAGGATAAGATAAAGCAAAAATATTGGTAAAATAGAGATTCCATAAACACCCAAAACAGAATAACCCTTTTTATACATGTAGTTAATTAATTTGCTATTTTAAAAAATTCAGAATTTCTAATATAAAATAAAAAATTTCAAAGAAATGTAAAACAACAGTCTTAGAATCTCATATGATTTATATAAGCTTTATGTTAGCAATAACTTTGTATTTCCAGAAAGCAATATATTTTAGTTTTTCTAAAAGCCCTGGTAATTTAGTTCTCAAAGATTTTTCTATAAAAGGTAACCTAGAAATATGGGTAAGATTCAAAATGTCACTGTCCTAGCAATTAACATCCATTAGTCATGAAAGTTAAAGCTTTTTATAAATGTAAATATGTTTCACTCTTCCAGGTCAGAAAATAAACCAACTAAAGAGGGAATCCGGGTAAGAGAATTCAAAGCAATGGTCAAGCTTTTAAAATGAAGGTCAAAGTGAACATTTCCTCAATTTATGTTCAGTTCTCTGGGTTGTGAGTTAACTATTTTCTAAAGAAAGAGCCAGTGGCATACATCTCACATAGAATATCTAGTTCAGAAAACAGTATAAGGCAACATAGTAGATAAACTCTACAGATTTCTTCCAGATTTGTGATAGAAAAGGAAACAATTGACTTTGTTCCAAAATTCCTGCACTTATCAACACACTGAGTTATCATTTGAGGTTTTTATAGGACATTTTCTCCTTTTTATGTTATTGAACTTGTACAAATGTATTCTCTTTTGTATCTTTTATGATTCAAATCAATAAAGCCATATAAAACTCTAAGCAAAATGACTTCTAGTCATAGGCTATATTGATTTAACGATAAAGTTGTTCTTTAAAAATAGTATTCCTTATATTATTGCTATTGTTTGGAATGCAGTGTTGTATAGACAAAAAGATCTACAAAAATGTATTTTCCTTCACTTTGAAATGGAAGATATAAATAATATTTTTATCTGCTTACAAATACATAAGTACTAATTTTTTTAGAAAAAACTTAAATATTGGGATTTTACTTAGCTTCCTAAAAAGTGCATTATTCTACAGCAATAAAAATTAGAATTAGGAGAATGTTTTATTTAAACCATTATTCCAATATCTATGTCAGAGGGTTTGACAGGGAATTTCTGGATTTTGTCCATTTTCAATGCAAACGTAATAGTATCATTTTTAAACAGCGGAAAAAAGTCAAGAAATAAATAATAAAGCAGCCTCATTTCGTTTTCATATGCTGCATCCACCTGGAGCATTTGCACCATTTCCTCCCTTCATAAAAAATACCTCTCTAGAGAATTCTCTACATTTCTTCACTTTTCATTCACTCATCCATATCATTCTCATATTTATTTCTAGCACTCCAATTCAAGCTGTGTTTAGCCAGGTCATCAATGACCTCCATCTTATTATATTTAAAGATGAATTTTCTCTCTTCACCTAGCTCAGTGGTTCTCACTGGGGGTAATTTTGTTTCTTCTCTTCAGGGGACAATTGGCAATGTCTGGAGGCATTTTTGATTGTCACAACTGACGGGTGTGCTACAATTGGCAGCTAGTATACTGAGTTCAAGGATTTAATAAACATTGTACAGCAGTCAGGGAAGTTTCCCACAATAAAACATCATTCGATCTGAAAGCTCGACACTGCTGAGGTTGAGAAGTTCTGAAGTATCTCAACTTTTCAACAATATTCCACAGTTGTAAACACTTGTTTATGATCTGTACCTCCCCCAAAAAACATAAGCCTAATGAGTATCAGGACTTACCTGTCTTGTTTTTTATTATTTCATTGTGTGTAGAAAAGTGACATACTAGATTAGGCAGGTAATAAATATTTGTTAAAGGCATTTCTGCATTTCTTAAGCAATGCTTTTCTCACATGATTATTCCTTTAGTTAGCAATCTAACTAAATCTTGGACTAAAGGTCATAAAGATTGGTTTCACTCTCACGAAAGACTTTACCTAACTTCCAACTCTCTGCTGTACAACTTCTAGAAAGCAGCTAAAGGTGAAGTTCTGGTCACTTCTCCTTCCTCCCTCCATCTGTGTGCTGGGAGATAAGAAACTCATAAGGATTTCTTGGAGAATAAAACTCCATGTAGTTAAAAAAAAATAGAGCTTAAGGTGGATTGAAGTCAGATATGCTAATAAGAATATTTTAGATTAACACAGCATTTAGCTTAAATAGTTCTTTTGGGGCTAGTTAAGAATCTCATCCATCCTTTAATATTTTGAATTATTTGTTTGCTTGTTGTTTCCTGTGAGGAAATGCATTCCAATTCTCAGAAAATAACTTCAAAATGAAATTGATAAAACCACTCTTTTGAACATGGAGAAATATCCATGGTAGAAACCACAACAGGAATTACCAGAAAAAAAAACATATGAATAATGAAAAGGTCAAAGTAATAGACCTTTTTTCTAGATGATAAAATAATATGTATCTCCTTTTTACTACAAAATAATACAAATATAAATAATACCAGATAAAACTATTCATACATAAATTTTATCTAGAAATAGTGAATTAATTATGTTTCAGAGAGAAAGAAGCCAGCATATTGGTTTCTAATTGGCAAGATATGGTTATCATTATTGCATGTAAAAACATTTAATTCTTACATCAAATTTTTAAACCCATATGAAGCTCAATGCTCTGCCATTCTCAATAACTATTCAGAGCCTGCTCCTAAGAAAGAATTCATATATGCACATCTTGGGAATGCACATAAAAGCAGGATGGAGTATGCTATAACAATGAAATATTACCATTCCTTTCTGCCTCACATATTTTAGATTACCATTTACTGTCGACCATATAGAAAGGTACTTTGGTTAAATAGTAAGTTTTAAATTCTTACTGAGAACAGTAGTAAGCAGTAATGATTTTATTTTAGACTTTATCCAAAATTTTCATGGATTCAGTACACAAATTATGTCCTTCAAGTTCAAAATGAAATAGATTAAGTCACATCTTTAGATAATGAAGCTAAAAGAGAAGGTCCTCAAAAGAGTTTGTAAAATCCAGTTTATATTAAAAGATAGACTACATTTAATTTAATTGTACACTTCTATTTATCAGAGTTATTTAGTGCAGACTTTCTTCCAGCAATTAAAAAAAAAATCTGTCTACCTTTATCCACTAAAGCAAACATTCCAAGAAAAATATTTGTGGTGAAAAAAGAATTTTTTTTTGCTGGAAAATATGTCTTTTGTGTGAATTTGTTTCCACAAAGAGGTCACAACATCAAAAAACTTCCCTTAATACTGAATGCAGGATTCAGCATTGTCACTGTGAAAATGCCCCCAAGTCACACAAACTAGCAAAACACTAAATTTTATCCACCTAATCAGTATCTACTGATATATTTGCAGGAAAATTTTATTCGCATTGTTACTTATGTCAAAAAGCTTTGGTTGCTTGAGATTCTTGTTATTTACTGAAGAGGAAGAATGGCAGATGAATTTAATCAAGAGTTTATTTTACATCTTATTCTTATACTTTCACAGTATTTAGGGCCGATCTTTGTTTATGTGGCTCTTTATGAATCAGTGTTATGATGTCTTTTCTGTACAGCCAAATGTTAGCCCCAAATAAATGGCAATTTCAGTTTTTTAGGAATCTGAAGTGGGGAAAAGGGACAAAGCAGCACAGCTCTGCATTAGTTTTTAACACCAGCAAGGTGTCTTTTGAAGAAACCACCTGAGGAAAGTTCCCAGCTGGGCAATGTGAACTAGACCTGAGCCCTGTGACTGGGGTGTGGGGAGGAATCAACTTTCTGAAAGCAGTTTCACCAAAGAAACAATAACCAAATGGATAAATGTGGTAGTTTTACGTCTTTAAAACTTATATGATGGTGACATGTAAGAGCATTAACCAAAAATTCTAAATACTTTTAATCATGTGGGGATCCACACATCCCAGTTTGCCTGGTAGGATCTGAGTTTATACTCAAGGTCTTTGGGCAGTTATTAATAGTGTCCCCTTTCACTCCCAAACATGTCCCAAAATTATATGACCACCCTAATTAATACAAATATTCTATTTTTGTTACTGAGGAAAAAATATTTTTTTTCAAATATTAATGTAATTCTTCAGAAATTAGTGGGAAAAAAACCTTAAACATTCTGAAATGTGGGTGTTATGAACTAAATGTTTCTGTCCCCCTCCCAATGTATATATTGCAATTCTAACCCCGTGATGTGATGATATTAGGAGGTGGGGCCTTTAGGTGGTAATTATCTCCTGAGGGCAGAGACTCTGTGACTAGGATTAGTGTGCTCATAAGAAGAGACAGAGGAGAGATGCTCTCTCTGGTTTCCTACACATGGAGACACAACGAAAAGATGGCTATTTACAAATCATGCAGCAGCCCTCACCAGACATTGGATCTGCCAGCACCTTGATCTTGGACTTCCCAGCCTCCAGAACTATGAGAAATAAATGTATGTTATTTAAGCCACCTAGCCTTTGGGAAAATTTTTACAGTAGCCCAAATTAAGACAGTGGACAAACAGAAATGAGTATACACTAAAAAATGTCCATGTGAAATACTGATTTTTTATTTACTGGTATTGGTAATTACCAGACATTCCTGTTACAGACTTTAAAACCTACTGCAGCATAGCTGAGTGTCTTGGACCTGTTACTTTAAACTCTTTGTACGCCTATTTGGTTAGCTGTAAAATGGTAATAAAAATAGTGTTGTGAGGATAAAATGAGTTAGTTTATGTAAATTGCACTAACATGCTTGGCACATAGGGCTATATAAGATTTAAATACAATTGTTAATAATAAGTTGGTAAATTTGGCAAAATTAATTAATTAATCTTGCAATGAATTATCTTTGGAAAAGTGTCCTTTGGCAAACTTATTTTCTAATTCTTGGCATACAATATGTACAATATATTTCTAGGGATTTACACAGAGAGATGTCAGGGAAATGGTAACTGTAAACGAGCACATTTGAATTTGTTCAGTTAATGTAACCCCACTCGTTGGTATACGTAGATTGTTGAGACCTTTGGAAATTTGAGTTTCCTTATTGTTCTTCCCTCCAGGCAGGCACATAGCCTGAATAACCAATATTCATAGAATATTTTTTCATGTTCAAATGGATAATTCCTATCTGATCACCTCCAAGCCAGTGAATATCTCTCTTCTCCTCATAGAATAACTCTTCTGGGCATTTCCTCATAAATTATAATTCATAAGATAGTGTCAAAATATGCTTCTAGCTCCTTGGGAAACTTTTCCTCCCAGTCAACGACAGAGTCTTCAGTATGCTAGGAAGGGAGCAACGCAGGGCCATGAGGAAGAATACAGAACTAATGTGGTCTGCGACACAAAATCAGCTTAGTGCATTGGACTCATCATAAACCTCACATTTGCCAGTGCACATTAGAAAAAAAGCAAAAAATATTCATTGGCCATATGTACAGAAATAAAATCTGTTTGCTAAATTATGTTGCCAGTCCATTGCCAATCTGTCTTTTCTGGCCATCATATGACAGATATGTCATGTCAGTCCTCATCATCACCCACTTAGACCACTTCCTCACTCACTAATGCCTTTTTACCTTTCTTTCTTCTTTTCCTTCTTCCCTCCATCAGCCATCAAAGAACATGTGCCTTTGTGTAGCAAGCATTATTCATGGGCCAAAAAAGTCAATAAAATGGAGTAGCTACATTGAAGGATATTACAAATCAATTAGAGGAGAGAAGGTCCATCAACAGCTGATAAACTTTGTAGTCAGTTGGTCAGCTCTGATTTCCATCTCTGACATAGTACACTCCCACACCTGTCTTCTCCTATCAGCAAATGTTATTTTTAAAAAACTCATCTCTGTTCTCTCCTGGGTAAACTTCCAATGATTCCCCAGGAGGCTTCAGGATAAAATCCAAAGTCCTCATCACAATATATGGAGACTTCAAAATCTGTTTCAATTTGTCTTTCCATCCTCAACTTCAACCATATCAAAGTATGTATCAGTCTTCTAAGACTTGCACATACTTTTTTCTTTCCTTCCTCCCAGCTTCAAGTAATGGCACATACTTTCCTTATGGTATTTAAAATAATGTACTATGATTTCTGGGTGATGTCATCTTCCCTGGGCTCTCAAAAATTAAGAATCATGCCTTGCTGCATGGACGTTTGTTGCATTTCCTCATTTGTGGTGCAATATTTGACATATAGTAGGTAATCAAGAACTGTTTGTTAAAAAAATTAACAAATTCTACTCAAAATTCAAGCATCAGCCATATTTTATATTTTCCCTGAAGTCTTTACCTAGCCCCAGCTGCTCTCCTCAAAACAGAATCCCAGTAAATTCGTAAGACATCACTCATTCTTCTCTCATAATTGTTCACGAAGTATTAGATAGAATTGTATGAATACTAGAAAGTGCAGTCTTGTTCAAGGTCTTTTGGATAGTTAATAGTGAGGTAAGACTGGATTCCAGAGTCTTCTATCTACGCTCCTGGACTTACAAGCCTCATAAAAAGCAGGACCAAATAGAGTTGCAGAGTCACCATTCTGTCCAAGAGGAGAATTCCCCCAACCTGATCATTCCCCCAACTGCTCTAGGCAACATAGAGCAGTTATATTAACTAACACTGTGTTCCTTTGAGTCAGCATTGAGAAAGGGCCTGAAAAAATTATGTTGTGGGCTAGAATTGAGGGTTTGAGGTAGAAAAGCAGAGTAAGGTCACAATGATATGCTCATATGATTTGTAGGGGAAAAAAAGTATAACAGCCTTTCCGGGGTTCTTATAATCCTATAACAGTGGAAAAGAATTTTCTGGTACCTCGTATCTTTCCCTTGGCATTTATGAACTAAGAAAAGCTGCTATCAAACTAAACACTGATAGTAATAATATATTATATTCCCAAACTAAGAAAATAAGTCAGATGCCAAGTTATAAAACTCTCAAGACCATACCAATGGAAGTACCTTAGAAATACATAGGTACTCCTCAGGAAAAAAAAAATAGTACATTTGGAAATTTAGAATGCTTAAATATAAATATGATTATTGAAAATAAGACTTAAAATACACCAAACCTTCTAATTCCTTTCATTGTTTTATTTTTTCATGACCTACTCTAATGATAGTCATAAAAATAGGGCTTCCATAAACTTCAGCTTCCATAGGTTTGCAAAATGATCTTGTTTTAATAAACCACAACTATTAGAGTGGTGAATTATCACAAGAGGGGAGAGAGTATTCCCACATTGTTTTCAGAATCAATTTCTAGGATAATTTTTATCACTATATCCTAGAATTTGGCTCCATTTGAAAACAATTAGAAAACCTTGGTAATTGTTTTACTCATTTGTGTTGAAAAAGACAGTTACTCTGGTATTATAGTCAGAATCCATTTAAAGAGCTCAATCTGTTAAGTTGGAACTGAAAATGCCTCTGGATAATGGACAAAGTAATAAGCACATCTCTGGCAGGGAATGTTATAAATTTAGTAGATCAGAGTTGAGACAGATTTCACTAGTGAAATCAACATTTATTGAGAGTGATAAGAAGATGTTATAAGTACCAAAAACAAAAGAAAAAGGAGAGACAGAGACAGAGAAAAGAAAAGAGGAAGGAGGAGCAGCAGAAGAAGAAAGACAGGAATAAAGGGAGAGAAAAAAGAAACACATTCTCATAGTGAATACAATACTTGTAACAACGCTACTCTACAAACCAAAATGACTTTGTAAAAAATGAAAGGGGAAATGTTAGTAACATGCCTTCTGGCACATTTTTACGAGTAAATAATGGATTGTTGTGTAAGCATATTTTACCGTTGAATTACCATTTCTACTTTGCATTCATATTGTAGACTGCAGTCGAGGGTGACTGGACTGTAGGTTACAGGGATGAACTTCTAGACAAAGGTTGACTATAAAACCAGTTAACTGTTTTTCCAATAATTACTGGCCTCTAGGGGGACATAATTGAAATATATGAATTTCTAGCATTGTGGTTCCCAGTGAAAACGGCTTTATAGAACTTAGGACTGAATACAACAGACACACGTATAATACAAGAAGACCTCAATTTAATGATTTACTAATGTTTTAAAACAAATAAATAAACAAGTCTGGACAAGATACAATCTGTATTGACATCCAATATTGTAAGAGTTAACTTAGGAAAAGATTGTCTAGGAAAAGAAATACGCTAATGCTCAGGAAATTTAATACACTTATTTCACAGTTTTTAAATTGACCATAAACCAAAGTTTTGCTTATTTTTCAAACCGTGAAATGACTCAGTCCTTAGGAACACTAATTTTGGTGCAGCAATGGAACACAATTACTATACGAGTAGGAGAAAAGAAAGAGATACACACACACACACACACACAGAATTTATATAATCCTTAGAATTGTTTTCTTTGTGGTATGGCAAAGACTTGTATGATGACATTTTATAATATATCTTAGATAGTAAAAGCACATGCGTACAATAAGACATATTTTTTTAATGACTGTCTCCAGCAGTTGTCCACTTGCCCTTCATTTTTGTCTTTCTTTCATTTTTTTAACTGATACATAGTATTTGTACATATTCATGTGGTACATGTGATATTTTGATACATGCATACAATGTGTAATGATCAAATCAGGGTATTTAGAGTATCCATCACTTGGAATGTTTATCATTTCTTTGTGTTGGGAACATTTCAAATCTTCTCTTCTGGCTATTTTGAAATACATAATACATTGTTGCTAACTCTAGTCATCTTACTGAGCTATGGAACGCTAGGACTCATTCCTTCCATCTGCCTGTATGTTTGTTCTCATTAACTGATCTCTCTTCATTCACACTCATCCCCCTTCCCATCACACCAACCTTTCCCAGCTTCTGGTAACTGTCATTATAACACATACCAGCCTCTAGTAACTATCATCTATGCTCTACCTCCCCAAGATGAAGTTTTTTAGTTCCCACTTATGGGTGAGAACATGTGGTATTTTCCTTCTGTGCCTGGCTTATTTCATTTAACATAGTGACCTCCAGTTCCATCCATGTTGCTGCAAATGACAGGATTTCATTTTTTAATGGCTGAATAGTATTCCATGGTGTAAATATATGGTATTTTCTTTATTTTCTATTCTCGGCACGAGAGTCTAATATATAGTGGGGCTCAATAAATATTTGTTGAATGAATAAAAACACATTGTTCAAAAGAAACTGGACAAAGAAAACTGAACAAAAAGAATTTAGAGCAGAGGTAGGGCTACAGATTAGAAATCAGTACTTTTCAAATATTTCCATTTTGATGCTTCTGTCCTCCCTTGTTTTTTTCCTCATTGTGTGTCCATTATGTTCTCTTACATAAGATCATTTTAGTATTAAGTGATGGCCTCAGGACTGGAACCCCTATCTTCTTACCTCAATAACTTTATTATTAGAGCCCAACAGTTAAAACATCATGAAAATAGAAGTGCACATTCATTAGCATTTCCTACATGAAAAATACTGGAATTTTATTTTCTTTGAGACAATGAAAATATGACATATGCAATATTCAAGAAAATCAATATCCAATTTTGACATTATTTCAGGTTTTAAATTTAGCATAGACCAAAGACATGCTCAAAGAATGTAATGACTAAATCACTGGGGATATCAGTTCCAGTTTTACACATGCCAATCATAAGTAATTCATTTTATAATAACTTACATCTGAACACCTTTCTCTAGTCCTGAAAACAAAGGGCCTAAAAATTGCATAAGCCTCCTTTCTGTAGCTGCAAGAGATCTTTTGCCTGTGAACTAACAAAGAATTTTTTTTTTTTTTTGCTTCTGGAATTCATTTGTTCATTCATTCACTCTTTTATTAGTTGGATATTTATGAAAAGCTAGTTATGCACTGTGATAGGAATATGGCTATCACAGTGTTCCATATGAAATAGACGTGGAAACCACACTCAGGAAGCTTACGTAGTTGGTGGGAATGAAGGGGACCCATCCAAACATTTAAAAGGCAGTCTTAGCAAAATTTACAGTTATAAACTAAGAAAAGTGAAGATAAGGGAAGAGGGGAACACAGAAGGTACACAGAAGAATATGAAAGCTTCATAGAGGACCTATCTTTTGAACACAAATCTCAAGAATGAGAAAAAAATTGCACTAAGCCAGTTGGGGAAGGCAAAGAGTTAACAGTATGCCTAGAAAGATCATAGCCTGATTTTTTTTTGAGAACTACTAATAATTAATGATTTCTGAAAAACGAAAGGTATGGAGAATCAAATAAGACTGGATAGGCTGACAGAGGTCCACACATGCTCCAGAGGCCATGAGAGTCCCCAACAATGAATAACAGGGACACTGAAAGATCAGCCTGAAAGTAATGTGGTGATGGATATGAAGGGGGAGACAGAAAAAGCAAAGAATATTGAGTCTGTTCAAATTTCTTTTGAGGTAATTTACTTTAATTGATTCCAGAAAAACAGATTGATGTATTTGTATATAATGTTCACTTTCATGGATGCCCTAAAGATGGTTTGTTAGTATTTCAAGGAACCCAAACTGGGACACACTTTCAAGAGACAGTTTTACAAGTAATTCACATATCACCAAATCAATAGCAGATGTTTCACTGATTAGCAATTAAAAGATATTAATATTCATTGGAGGAATAAGTAGTATTCCAGGTATTTAATTTCCTAGAAAGACTGCACAGGCTCCTTGCTCCTCTGTGAATACTATAGGGAGAACTGACAAGTTCAAGAGCATACTACCTTCAGAATAGTGCCTTCTGTCTACAACTCTGTCTCTTGATCCAAATAGAACTTTGGCTGCTCCTGAGGCCAAAATACATTGCTACATTTACTCAGGCAGTGGTTCTCATGAGAGTGAGTTTTTAGGAATATGTATGAAATGAAATTTTGTTTTCCTTACCAATAACCATCTCTGTGTATAGCAGATTTTGGTCTGGTACATGATCCTAACAGACCAGAGAAAGTGTTTAGAGACAAGATTTAGAATCACTTCCTAACAGTAGTCACTGGAAGCCACCAGTGTTTACCAAAATAGCTTGATCATTCTTTTTTTTTTTTTTCTTTGAGACAGTCTCGCTTTGTTGCCCGGGCTAGAGTGCCGTGGAGTCAGCCTAGCTCACAGCAACCTCAAACTCCTGGGCTCAAGCAATCCTACTGCCTCAGCCTCTAAGTAGCTGGGACTACAGGCATGTGCCACCATGCCTGGCTAATTTTTTCTATATTTTTAGTTGTTTGGCTAATTTCTTTCTATTTTTTTTTAGTAGAGATGGGGGTCTCGCTCTTGCTCAGGCTGGTCTCGAACTCCTGAACTCAAATGATCCACCCGCCTTGGCCTCCCAGAGTGCTAGGATTGCAGGCATGAGCCACTGTGCCCAGCCAATCATTCTTGAAATAACAAGAACTTAGGTCAATTTGCAACAGAGGCTATTCTAGAAGAACAGATGACAAAAGTTATTTGTCTCAGCAAGGTCAATAGCAATGGGTCTGTAGAGGAAGGAATAATTTTGAGATAGATTTATTCAATAGAATCAATAGAACTTGATGACATGTTAGAATAAAAATGAAGAAAAGTTTAGAGAATTTTGTTTCTGCCACTTCAAAAGGAGAGGAAAATTTGAAAAGAAAGTTCTTGAACATTATATTAGTTAGCTGTGGCTGCTATAATAAATCACCACAAACTTGGTGGCTTAAAATGTCAGAAATTTATTCTCTCACAGTTCTGCAGGACGGAAGTCTGAAATAGGTACTATTGGGCTGACACCAAATTGTCAGCAGAGATCTGCTCCCTCCAGAGGCACTAGGGAAAAATCCATTCCTTGCTTCTTCCAGCCTTTGGTGGCTGCTGACATTCCATGACTTGCAGCCAAACCACTCCAATTTATGCCTCTGTGGTCATATGCCTTCTCTTCTGTGTCTATCAGATCTCTTTCTGCCTCTCTTTCGTAAGGCCACTTGTGATTGTAGTTAGGGCTGCCAGGATAATCTAGGATAATCTCCCCATCTCAAAATCCTTAACATAATCACATCTGCAAAGACCATTTTTCCATATAAAGTAATGTTTACAGGTTCCAGGGATTAGGATCTGATATCTTTGGGGGCGTTATTCAGTCTACTACAGATGTATTTAATTTTAAGTGGCCACAAGAAATTCTAGAGAATATATCTGGTGAACAAGTTGATATTGGAGTTTGGAGGTATGAAATAGGAAGCAGGATCATCTGCTGAAAGAAGATAATGGTGGTAAAATGGGATGCTTGATGTCATAAATTTCTAAAGTAGCTGTTGGGGAGAATAGAACAGAGATCTTACTAGCTGTTAAGCAGTGTTTTGAATGGTGTAGAAGGAGAGTAACAAATATGGTAATGTCAATAATCTAAAGCATTGTGGAAATATTTCTCAACTGTCTTCAGATGGCTGGATATAGGAATCAGTATGGTAGTTGGATTAATCTAAGGTTGAGGTTTGCTGAGCACATATTTGTTTGAAAAAATGAATGAGCAATGGGGTCGCAAGCGCTAGAGCTATTAGAGTTTCAGATAATGAGATTTAGGCTAGATGGAGGAGCAAATGAAGTTAGGAGAATGCTAAAACACTTGAGGACAAATGTTAAAAATAGGATTAATGGAAATAATTAAAAGATAAAAGTTCATGTTCATTTTAAAGTGTACCCTAACTTATTGTTGTTATAGTCAGTTTGTTGTGCTATCAAATATTGTTCATTCTATCTATCTAACTATATTTTTGTACCCATTGACCATCCCCACTTTATGGCCCTCTTTCTGCCACCCCTCCCAGTCTCTGGTGACCATCATTCCGCTCTGTCTCCATGAGATCAATTCTAGAGTGGGGTTTATTATTTCAGAGGTACAATAATTGACAGCTGTGAGACAAGGGAGTGGATTACTAGTTAGAGTGGATGTTGAATGTTAACTGTGAAACAGTAACATTCATTATATGCCCAGGTATAAGTGAAACAGCCTGGGTGGATATTCTCAAACTTTAATGTGACTAAACAGAGTCTGAAGAGCTTGTGAAAAATGCAAACTCCCTGATTCTACCTTTAGGGATTCTGATTCAATAGGTCTGATATGGGATTCATAAATTTGCCTCCTTAACCCAGACGATTTGGATGCAGGTGGTAGGCAAATCACACCCTGAGAAACTGCTATAAAACATTAGAATTGTAATCTATATAAACATTGTTAATGAAAGCAAGACTTTCTATGAGAGAAAAAACCACTCATCAAAATTTCTAATGAATGCAGGTGACTCAGTAAAAAAGTCAGTAAACAATACAATAAATAGCTACAGAGCTAAAAGCATTGGATAATTGGCAAAAAAGAGACAAGTATTTTGCATGAGAATGAAAGTGGGATGGGCTGAGACTTAAAACAGTGCATGGAGAATGCCAACTCCATCCCTGTGTGGGAAGAGAGTAAGAAGAAACCTGTTTGCCTCCTCCCAGGGCCTTTCATGGGAATTACTGTCTTCAAGGAAGAGTCAAAGTTTAAATAAAGTAAAAGAATAATCTTGTAACTTAAATTAATATATATGGATTTCTACCCCAAAGACTGCATTACTCACATTTTATCTCTCATATTTTCTTTATATATAAAAGAAACTCAATACATATTTTAAAATAATATTTATTTCTTCTTTATGTACAAACTTGGCATTCAATCAGCTGATAGAAACTTATCTTAACAGCATATTTTACTTCAAAAATTGGTAAGTTAATGAATGTACATTATTATAATACATACTTTTAAAGGAATAATTCTGATAGCTAATACATTATTTATTTTTTTCATTCAAATAGCAAAATTATATAACACAAGGAATAATATATTGACACACATTTATATATTTTCACCTTTAAAAGTAATCATATTCTAATTTTAGTTTGTGAAATTAGAAGCAGGGTTCTATGATAAAATATGTCTAATATGTGTGTAGTTTTTCCCACATTTCAATCATAAGAAAACAATAGAAATAATATACATAGCAGAATATTTAAATTAAATTTTAAAATCATTCTGCCCAATGTTCACAGCAGCATTATTAGTAATAGACAAAAGGTGGAAGCAATCCAAATGCCTGTTAACTGATAAATGGATATCCAAAACGGAACACTACTGGGTAATAGAAAGAAATGAAGCACTGATGTAGGCTATAATGTGGATAAACCTGAAAAATATTCTTCTAAGTGAAAGAACTCTTCACAAAAGATCAAATATGGTATGCTTGCATTTATATGACATCTCTGGAATAGACAAACTTATGAAAATAGAATACAGGTTCATGGTTGCCAAGGGCCAGCCTGAGAGTATAGCAAAAGGAATGGGTAGTGAACGCTGATAAATACCAGATTTCTTTTAGGGGTTATAATCTAAAATTAGATTATGAAGATGGTTATGCAATACTATAAATGTGCTAAAAACCATTGACTAGCATACATTAAACTAGTGGGTTTTATGGCATGTAAACAGTTTCTCAATAAAGTTGGTTAATAAATAAAAAGTGTCTGTCAAAGATGCTTCTCCAGGATAACGTATGGTCAACCCTATGAGAAGGTCCCCAACAATGTTTCCTCCCATCCTCTTCCCTCTGTTCCCTACTTAAGTTGGTTCACTCTTTTCTGACTTCAATTTTTGGGGAACGTTTCCAGAGGCATTACTCACAACCCAGATATCTATATCATTCAAAGTCACACCCAAGTCTTTACTTTCCAAATCATTTGAACTTGATTTCTTCATGGCTCACAGCAGAGTGACTTCCCACTTCTTCTTAACATGTCCTTTACTAGTGAATATAAAACATACTCTGAAACACAACTGCAAGTTTCTTGTAAAATAAGCCTCCAATGCCAATTTTAACACACTGTGTGTCCCAAATCTTCTTCCCAAAGATCAAAGCCTGATTTTCCTGGATTGTTAGCATGATTAAAATGAAAACAGCCTGCTTCTAGCCTTCAGCCTTATGATCCTGACAATAAAAAGAATAGCGTGGTAGAAACAGCTGTACGTTTTTAGAAATGATAAACTTCATCTGGAATTTTTTTAAACCAAAGTTTTGCATTTGAAGTTTATACCAGCAACTAACTTTAGACGGTTACATATGATCCAGAAATGGAGCTTTGAAGATGAAAGATGAAAAGCAACACAACAGAATCAGGTTGGTCAAAAGAAGACAAAATAAATAAGTAAATAATGCACGAAGTAAACATATTCAGAGAATTGTCGCATAGGTAAAGAACTTAACATATTGAAAACCAATTCTGACTGGAAATATATCATAATGACAGTTCCTTGCATTATATTATGAAGGTATAAAATTAAAGAGTCAAAAGACTCATCATAAATATGCTACTTTATAATTAATTAGACACAATAGATGAAAGGCAAATGTGTTTAAATGTGTTAAAATGTGTTTATTTCTCTTATCGCAGAAGCCCAAGTGATGAATAAAATATGAATACTTCAGAAGTTAAGAAAATATTTTATGTAGAAGTTAGGAAATTGTAAACATTTTTGATATTTTCAACTTTACTGTTGAGATATTAGAGAGTTTTTTTAGTTTTTATTTTAGATATCAATCAAGTAAACTTGAGGATCCAGGTTGATTTCTTACTAAAGGTGATAATTTCTACTACAGGTAAATGGAAGCTGTAAGCTCTCCTGGCTAATTGTAAATAAGAACCTTGACTCACCTTGAAGGACTCAACTGTTTTATGATTTATGCCAAAGTTTTAAAAATTGGGGGGTTTTGTCAAATTACAAATGTTTTTAAAAAGCTCTTTAATACACTACTTGTAATATTTTTTGTGACATAGTAGACAAAAAGAAATTAGGAACCAACTGTTGTATTAAATGATTTTAATCATTTCGCTAAGAAATCTACTTAATAAAAAAATGCCCTCAAAGAGCAGAATTATAAATACTTTATGCAAGTATTTTATGCAAGTACTTTATGGAAGTATTGCAAATATACAATACTTTTAATGTTACCTAATTTCAGTGGCAGACTTTGCAAGAGAGAGCTGCAAGTCACTAGGCTCCTAAATATGGATTTTAATTGGAAAGCTAAATTATTCTTAAACACATTCTTTCACCTACGTGAGTAGTTTTAACTCTAAATTTTAATTTTAATTTTATGTTACTCAAGCCTATAGCCTCTTCGACAACAGCAATAAAAATTAAAAATAAATATATTTCTTTGCTTTTTTATTGCCCATGGCAAACTGTGTAAAATCTTTACCAAGTAAGATTTCTTCTTCCATCTCTTCTTTTTATTGTTTCTTTCCTTTTGGAGAATAAATGTCTCTGAAAATCCAGGTTTTTCATATTCCTGAAGCAGAAGGCTTCCAGACTTTTTCTACACGGATATCCAAAACATGGCAAAGATTATTTCTGTCAACACTACCAAATCAAATTATCTGTTGAGTGTCCTATCTTAGTCTGTTCAGGCTGTTATAACACAATACCATAGACTGAGTGGCTGTAAACAACAGGAATTTTTTTCTCACGGTTTTAGAGGCTGGGAAATTCAAGATGGAGATGCTAGCAGATTTATTGTCTGGTGAGGGCCTGCTTCTTGGTTCATAGACAACACTTTTGTTACTGTGTTCTCATATGGCTGAAGAAGTGAGGTAGCTCTTTGAAGTCTCTTTTGAAAGGGCACTAATCTCATTCATAAAGGTTCTCCTAGTAAAGGCCCCACCTTCTAATTCCATCATATTGGAAGCTAGAATTCCAACATTCAAATTCTAGGGGGAACCCAAACATTCAGTTCATAACAATAACCCACTTTCTTACGTAGCTACCTATTTGATAAGCTCTCAGTTAAGAAGTTAAGTGAAGTTAATTGTTTTTAATATATCACTTTTTTCTGGGGAAATTTACATTTTATTGGAAGGTTCTTACAAATAATTGTGTAAGAATTCAGGGTGAATTCATGAAAAGTATTTCATGCGGATTTTTAATTTTAAAATATATGGGTATTAATCTACATAAAATAAAAAATAATTTTTAGAAAGGGAGAATAATACAATAAAGTCAGTTAAAATTTGAATAAATAAATTAAAACTAAGATATGATCAAACCCTCCATTTAACTAACATTTTAAAATTCTCATCTATGGCAATATAAATATCATTTTGAAGTCTAGACAATTAAAAAATAGTTAAGTCTATAGATTCAAATAAATTGTTTCTTCTATGTCAGTTTATCTATGTTGGTAATGAATTAGCATTTTCCATTAAGTTTAAAATATAGTTTCTGTTATATGTACATATAATGTAGGCTAAGCAAAACCTTAACACCCTATATAAAATAAATCTACTTCAAAGTTATATATCTAAAATTAACAAAATAGGACCAAGTTAAATGTCCTATGTGCTACAGGTAGGGAATGCATAAGGGATAAAAACCCAAAAAATGTTAAAGGAATGATGGATAATTTAATAAAGCCAAAAGAAGCAAAGCCTGGAAAATTTGTTCACACTTTGTTGAATGTGTCTGTATTGAGTCAAGTATTGTATTTTGTGTCATTTGAAATGACACATGTCCATGGAAACAGCCAATAAAATATTTTTAATAAAAGTAACTAAAATGTTCTAGGCAATGGTTTTCAATTTTCAAGTGAATAAAGTCCTTAATAAGTGACCTTTGTACTGCAAGTACATTATTTGAACCTACATTTCTCTAACAGTAAATGTAAAGGCTCAATACCTCTCTCCGTAAAACAGCATCGCTCACAAATCAAAGCCTCAAAAAGAACATTTTTGTAATACTTCCTTAAATGATTAGAGCTCTTCAGATCTACATCTCTAATACCTTGTGACTAATTCATAATCACACAGAGGCTTTCTTAATTTAATGACATTTAGGCTTAAGTTGCTAAGGTTTTTAAGCTCATTCATGGTAAGTTTTCCTTTAATAAATTGCTCCAAGGTGAAAATTCAGAAAAACACTCTTTCAACTAGGAAAAGGTGATGACAGTTATTTTGGGCATGTACTAAAATAACAATGACAAGGAAACAGAATTTGATGAAGCTATGGTTATCCTAACCACCTAAATTTCAGTATAAATTAATGTAAGGATAAAATTCATGGGGTAGAATGGTAGTAATCCTGGTTTATTAGTTGTATTAGTAATACATGATATACCATAGAATTTCTAATGGTAAACTGGATGTTAGCAATAACATTCTCACAGTACTCTTCTGTGAGAGTACTATTCTCTCAGTACTATTCTCACAGTACTCTTAAGAACAAAAGAACATCTGTTCTTCTTGTGGCAATTAGATAAAGTACATAAAAATCCTTTAGCAAAGAGCCATTGTCAATTAATGTTTCCATATAAAGTTGTTATAGAGGTAATCCTGTCTATTTAGACATTTATCAACATTATTCATTCACTTGCTTCTTTAGGAAATGATGAACTACCATTTGGGAAAGTTTGGGCAAGTTATGCAATCCTGGTAAAACTAATAGGCCAGGGTTACAAGCATCTTATCTGATGAATTTTATGCTTGTATCAGTTGAAATTTAAGTCTTGGTGGTCAGGAATAAGTATGTATAGGAGTTATCAAATATTTTTATCAGAAGTTAGTATCTAAGAAGTTCCCATTTTGAAATGATTTGGAAGGGATTAAAAAGGATTAAAAATGGTTTTGTAATTACCTCTGTGTTACCTTCAAAAATTTAATTGTGGCCAAGTAAATCTTACATAGCCAGTAAAGCTTTTACATCAGAAGGTTTTCTTTTGATTTCTGATTGCAAATTGTAGAGGTTCTTTTTTAAAAGTGGCTTTAGAGTAGGTTCATGGGTTTCAGAAGAGTATCAAAGCTCTTACCTTTTGATCATACTTCCCTTTTATAAAAATAGAATTGGTGTATTTAGTTTAATCACCTACATAAAGCACCAAATTCAATTGATGCTCCATGATGCAAATACATAATACCCATGCTTATACTATCCACAGCTTTTGTTAGGCTGGTTGTGGGGGTTGGATTCAAGCTACATTTCATGAAGAAATAAATGGTGGACAGAGTCTTTATGAAAACTTATAGAGTTATGAATGAAAACAAAATAATTGTACAGTATTATTAGGCTGGCCAAATGTCTCTGTGACTATAAAACTTATATTAGACATCACCTTTATATCAACAAAGCTTAATGGCTTCAAACCCGTCTTCTAAGCAAAAATGCATATAGAAAATGAGTGGATACTAACCTAACTGTGACAGTGATTTCAATGTATAACATCCTTGAAATAAACTACAATGTGATGTTGGTACATTTTCATGAGAGTAGACATGACTTACAACTGGAGGATATTAGTTTACTCAAAAGGATTTGCTATGGTCAGTTAATGTGGGGCAGAGCTTGCCATTGGCCAACACATTAAGCAATTCAAAGATTCCCTACAGGCAGATTTAAGCACACACAACTTCTGAGCTCAGTCATGGCAGTCAGAAATGAAAACAGATTCCACATGATAGCTCAACTGTTTCATTTTAATGGTCATTAGTGGTCTGTAGACAAGGCTCAAGTTGCTAGGTAAACAACCAATTTGCTTGTTGTTTGAAGTGTACACAAGGGATAATTTATTCATTTGTTAATTTTGTTCTTTCTCTAGAACATTAGCTGGTATTTCCTCTCTGACATAAATAGTTTTAATCTAGACTCATCTCAACTGTGATTTTCTTCATAATCTGCAGCACATTCTTTTGAAAAACCTCAGTGTGGAATATGTCCAATTTCTGAGGGGCAGAGTTTTTTATTTTAATAACCAAATGCTGTTTAAAACCACATTTATTATCTGTAAAGGATAAAGAAATATAAAATAAAGAGAAAAGATGGGCGAGTAAACTGAGCTATACATTTTCTTTTTCTTTTAGGGGGGATAAAACTCAAGTGTTTATTCAAGCAATAATGCCAGTTTTCTAATAGTTAAGTAGCTTTAATGTTAATTTCAAAGACAGATACTCCAAAACAGTATCTAATGTAGAATTGCCTGAACAAACGCATCTGCTTTGACAATACACAGATGTCAATAAAATAAATCAACAAGATTTCTTTATACTCATATTTCATATGCAAAACTGTGATATAACCAGACCAAAGTAATACCAAAAAAGAACATCATTCAAGTCTTGTGAATTCTGTCATTAAAGTATTGTTTATAAACTAGCCCTCTCTAAGAATATAATTCTGATAAAATCTTTAAAAACAAAGGTTCTAACCAAAAGTAAACATACAATTGTTTTGCAGCCAAAGTCAATCTTAAGCATCTTTTAAAGACATAACTTGAAAAAATCACTGTGGGCATCTCTGTCTTCTTTGTTGTATGTTGAATAAGATTTATATTTGAGGTAAGCCATAGATCTGGTTTATATTCTCCAATAAGAAAGAATGAAAGAGTGGCTCTGGATTGAAACCCTCTGTGTATATTCCCTTTTTCGTTAAGGACCATAAAAAAGAAAATTGGATTAAAATCACTAAATGTTCTTAGAACAATTCCCACAAATGCCAATAATTATAGATTTTGGTTTCTTTGGTTCTCAGAGCTCTAATCTTTAGTGGTTTATTACAATGCATAACACACCATCAGATACTTTCCACATGACACACGTTTAGCATCCTCACATTATAGATCATGGGCCAAGATTCTGGTTCAAATACAATTAGGGTTAAGTGATACAATAGGAACCAACGGAAATGTTGAGAGAGCTGTTAAGTACTATACTGTCTATGCTACAGAGCTAGACTGTATCAGAAAAAAGCCAGTCCTTAAGATCTTTATTTTTCCATTTCCTACAATTCTGAAGTAGACCACTGAGTCAATCTTTACTGAATATGCATTTTAATGACAAGCATACAATGTTTTTTGTTTTCTTTTGTTGGCAATGGTGGTGGTAGTGGTGTTTTTAATGAAAACACAGCACAAGCTGTGTGGCAAATTAGTAACTTTTTTCTTAGAATTTCAGCAAGTTGTTTGCCAGAGATTAAAATAAGATCCTGTGGGAAGATATTAAACTGGGTCTGGGTTTCTAATTACTTATTAGATGGAAGAGGAAAAGATCTTGTCTTTTTCTGTGTCTGAGTGTCTGATTATATAATATATTGGAAAACCCATTTTATCCCTAATCATTGTGCAAATACAAAGTGACACTGCATCCTGTCATTTAAAATAAATAGATCAAAAGCTGAAAATGTTTCCAGGCTGGTAACAGAATGAAAGAAATAGTGTTTATGAGCGAGAGGTCACCTGTTGTAAATTAAGGTTTACAGGATGAGGAGTTATTTCTCTTTTTTCTTTCTTTTTTTTTTTTTTGCCCCACATTCACTTGGTGAGCACTGAAAAGCAAAATAGACTGAAGTCTTGAACAGCTAAGAGAGTCTTTGGTAGAGCCATAAATCTCTGTATTTCATATCAGACTCTGATTTGTTGCAATAAAACGATTTATTAAAAAGCTCACAAAGTCAGTGCTATTGGCAATAGAATTGTGTACTATTTTAATGTCTATTTCTATAATACCTAAGTCTAGTGCCAATTTTATAAATCTGCAATGTGATGAGTCTAGAAGAAACTACTCTCTAAACTCTGAGTTACAGGGGTCTCCCAGCCACTATCTACCACTGTTCTGTTGTATTCCGTTAAGATTTCTGTCTTGTGAAAGGGGAGCTTTAGCTAGATACACAGCATTCCACAAATGTATCTCCTGGTCAACTTCCTTCGCTGTGTGTTAATCCCAGAATTTCTTTGTCAAAATGCAACTTGTTTAACTTTCCTCTTCAGTTTTAGCTAATATTAGAAGTTTATTTGTTGTTCAATGTGTTCAATCTTAAATGACATTATTTTTAAACACTGAAGCCATCATTCCATTTCTGAGCTGTGCTTGTCTACTTTTACACATCCTTTAAAAAATTACCTCTTGGAGCAAAGACTTCATATCATTCCCCTCCAATGAACATCAGAGGCATCTCTTATTGAGAGAGCATATTATATTTAAAGCTGTATCTAGTTGCTAAAAAGAAAAAAGTATAAACAGCTCATGGGCAAAATTTGCCTCTCAGTTTTGAAATGTATTGCAGATTTCTACACAAGATCATTCTTCCTCATTATAAAACAAAACAAGAATAAACTCCTGCATATTAAAATTCTTCATTCCTTTAAGCAGGCTACTCTACTTCTGAACATACTAACTCTACAGTTTTTTGTAGAGTTTTCTCAAGTAGTTTTCTGTATTTCTCTGAAGTCTAAAATTTTTAAACTTTAAAAATGCACAGTTCTAAACCTATTACTTAAGAACTATCCAAATTTCAATCCAATTAAATGGAGTCTAGCCTGTTTGTTTCTCATTTATGTTCCCTCCCAGTCATAACAGCTTACAAAGTAATTGGAATTCTTCTACACCTCATGAGAACTTAGTCAATTTACCCAAAAATAGGAGGGCACTTAAAAAAAGCATGTTTTTAGTTTTGAATAAAGACAGCTAATTAAATCCTACCAATTGATTGGGAGTAGAAACAAAAAGAGAAAAAAGGCCATTTTCTTGTTTACACAAGTTAATACAACAAAAACTTACCAGCTTTTTAAAGAAATACTGATATTTAATAGTCATTGCTCTTAATCCCCCGAGAGCCAATTGGTCAAAAGCAAGTTTTTTTAAAAAAAGAATTATTATTTCTGACCAAACCACATTTGGCAATCATTTGGATGTTAAACCCACAACCAAAACCATTCCTTGGAAATGTCTTACTTCTATGGACACAGAATATTCATGTGGGGGAAGAGAAACCTATAGAACTGAGACAGTCTTAAAACAACAACAAAAAACCTTTTAATAATGCATAAAGGGCTCATTGTATGGGAATCACTGATTAGAACAAAATTATTCGATTTAATTTAAAAAAAGCATAATTAAATCAAAAGCAACATTAAAGTAAACACATTTAAAATGGCATAAAGATTTTGAAGTTCTTCATTAAAAAGTCAAAGTTGCCTTGCATGGTAAAACAAACAAACAAACAAAACACTTCCAAAGCTTGTTAGATAGAACACTCATTCCGTGGGATGTTTACAGATGTGTTAAAAAAGTAGCTCCAAGTCAAGCAAATTTGGAAAATGTCAGTTTTTAAAAGATAGCTTGCTTATCAAGCTTCTCAACTGAATAGTTTATTTTGTTTTATTATTTGAGAGTTGTCAGAGCTTTTGATATCCTTCTATTCTTTGTGAATCTCAAAAAAGTGGTAGTTTTAGAAACATCTTGTAGATGGGGTTCCAAAATCATTTTTAAAAAAGTTTCCATGGTAGAAGTTTAATGTGAAAAAGTTGCTTTAAACACTGGAAAGCATTACTAAAATAACTTTACTCCAATATAAGAAATGAAAGCAATTAGGGAAAGAAAGAAAGGAAGGAAGAAAGAAAAAGAATTCTGAATGATTTTATATCTGCTTCTATAAATTTATACCCTCATTTAAAAATAGAGCTAATATCATTATTTAAATACAGGATTAGGTCCTGGATCATAAAACTATAGAAGATAAAAACAACATTGATTTCTTTTACTAAAAGAATCTTGGTAAGAAGAGCTCCCATATACCACAGTGCCCACTCCATCTAGATTAAGTAAAGCTTCTATCACTGACTTAATTTTTGTAAGGGTACAGATAGATCTTTTAAGAATTAATCTATAAATCTAATTTATCATTTGTTTTAGATTCACAAGGGTATGAGAGGCAAATACAGAAGTTTTTCTTGTTAATTCATTTAGCCAATCAACAAGTATTAATGGGAGCTTACTTTATCCCAAGAAGTGTACTAAGCAAAGTAAATACGTTTGAAGCTCTGACTCAGGTGGGGCAAAGGCAATATATGTAACATTTGTACCCCTGTAATATGCTGAAATATAAATAAATAAAAGTAAATAGAGCAGCATTCCCATTGTCTAGAAATCTTCATTACTTAGAGTTAACAGAGATTAACAAATAATCAGGACAATATAATTAAAAATAATCAGGTGATAAGAGATATATACAAAGCACTAAGCTAGAAAAACAAGGAACCCCTTAGCATTGCTTAGAGAAATGAAACATCGTTCCCTGGAACAAGTAGCATTTAAGCTGAATTTATTAATAATCAGTAGGAGTTTCCAAGATGTTGAAGAGTGAGGCAGAAAAACACTCCAGAAAGAGTAGTTTCAAGATAGGCAAGTGAGGAAAGCATGGTGCATGATGAAAACTAACTCTTGCCTAACACCCTATGGCTACCCAAGTGTGCATGTTCCAGACCATTGACTTGCCAGGCTTCCCTACTCCATTGCACATTCTTCATTCTCGCACAGTGCCTGATGGGTGATAAGTGCTCGATGTTGATGTATGAAAAAATGGTATCTAATTATTTTTTTTATTTTTATTTCCAGCCAGTAAAGTAGATCACATTTTCTTATGTTTATCTGCCTAAAGACAAGTATTTTAAGTTACAGATAATTCTCAAATACAATGAACATAGTCAAACTTGGAAAAGCAATGATAGCAGTGATATAAATCTTAAAAATCCATTTTCTGTGGACCATTTAACCATTTTAAAATCAAAGCTACAATACCTTTGTAATTTCTATGATTTTGAAAGCCCAGTATCAGAAAACAAATAGTAAAAGATTATTGATAAATGACAGCTAAATGAACTAGAAGTACTAACATCTAGTGAACTATTAATACATTATTTTGTCTGGTTTTTTCATTTTCTATCAAATCATCCTGCGTGAAGATTAACTCAGTCTCTCCTCTTTTAACTACATCTTCTCTATTAGATCTTTACTCTATTTCTCTAAGTCTATTAACTTGATGAATTTGCTCCCATTTTGAAAAAAAACAAAAATAAAAAGAGAGATCTTTCAACATTTCATCATTCTCTATCTACCTTCCTTTTTCCACCAAGCCAAGATCATAAAGAGTAACTTCAATCCCCTACCTTGACAAGTTACTTCTTAGCTTGCTGTAATCTGACTTCTGTCTCCATAACTCTTGCTTACTTTCATCCAAGGCATTCTGACAACCAAATCCAAAAGACAGTTTTCACTAGAATCAAGTATTAATTAACTTGGAAATTGGTCCCTAAATTACTACTAGTTTAAATAATATCTTTTTGTTCTTTCCAGTCTTTTTCTGAATACAAGAACAGGACAAGAGTTGGGAAGAGAGTCAAGGCTCTGCCATTTTCCTTAGTCATCTCTCTCTTTCTCTCTTCATCTTTCTTTCTCCTTTACTCTCACCTTCCCCTTTGCTTACTTATTTTTTTAACCTCACAATTCTGCCTCTAAAATTATGTCAGAATCCACAGCCAAAGTCCTCCATTTTGGCTTTGCTATGCCGTGTCCTTAGAAGAGCTGTTGTCAGAAGGAAGTGAGGCTTCTGGTCTGCTTATACATCTCATCTGCTAAACAAGAGGCAGTCCCATATTGCAGGAGACAGTGTGCCCTTTGCTTATTATTATGTCGGTTCAAATCATAGAGATCTTTCAGTATGGAGATATTTTTACTAATTAATAATAAATTTATTTTCACAAATATACTTTATTTTAACCAGTTAATCTGAAATCTAATTACTCTGTCTCTGGAAAATCCAGAGTTTGTAATGAACACTACAGCATATAACAATGCTGAACTCATTTTCCTTCTTAAAATCATCAGTGGAAGTCACTGAAATTGCCACCAGATACATACTCACCCCTTTATTATGTGGTCATAATCCTTATTATGTTGGGACAGTAATATGTCCAGTTAAACATTTGCTTTTCCAGCTCCATTCACAGGTATGTGTTGGTCTGTGACACAAGTCTGGCCAATGAAACAAGTGAAAAATTTCTGAGAATTTTGAAAAAGATTTTGCTTTCCTGATGAAAGAGGACAGACAAGACAGATACAAATCTCTACCCTTTTTTTCCTGCTATGAAAATGGTAATGATATCTGGAACCCCAGCAGCCATTTTATAAAAATGAGGTGGCAGGTATGAAAGAATAGCCTAGAAAATCATAGAAATACTGAGCCTGACATTGTTTAGCCACTGAACGTCTGCCAATAGCCACACAATTCCAGATCTTAAATTTTGTGTGATACATATTTGTGTTCTTATATAGCTTTTTTCTCTCTCCCTCTCTAGATGATCCCTAGTAGAACACATATCTAATTTTCAAAGACTTTTTGTAATGGCCATTTTTTCAAGGTACCTATCTGATACCTTTATCAATATATCTAATAGAAAGTTCAATTTTAGGATATAAAAAATAAATCTATTATCTTATCCACCTCAAAAACAAAACATCTATATTCTCCTTTTGAGGTAATAGTGCCATCATCTGCCAGAAACCCAACAGTCATCCTGACTCCCACTATCCCTGTAATTCACACACCCCATCACTTGCTAATGCCTGCATGTTGCTTTCATCTACCTAATGTCTCTCAGGGGTTTTCCCTTCTTTCTATTCCTACTGCAGCTGTTTGAATCCTCTGCTCTGTTACTGAAACTCTGTTCTGTCAGAGTAATGGTTCTAAAACTTGAATGCAATCCATCATTCCTTTCTTTAAAACTTTCAGAACATGTCTTTACCTATAGAATGAAGTTTAAATTACCAGTTATGCCATATAAATTCTTATGATCTATGATTGTTTTTTTGTTCTGCTACACCTTCACTTAACACTTGATCAAATGAGAGATGTTTCCTGGATGACATTGCGCAATCTTTCCTTCACTTAAAGTTTATTATGCAAATGATTCAGGTAATTCAATTAGAATAAAATTGGAAAGATATCCTTAAACAGCCACTTCTTTTTCACATTCCATTTCCCAGAAATAACAACTATTAACCACTTGATGAGAGTTGTACCATGTTCTTTCTTACTGCCAAGTCATGCTTCTGTCCCCCCCCGCCAGGAATTGCTCTCTCCTGTGTGGTAAATTCAAACATATCCAACAGTCCGGGCTCAAATGTCATCTTTACAAAAAACATTTCCTCAATTGTGCGGTAATGTAATGAAAATATTTTTGTGTTTCTCTATGCTTAGGTTATTCTATGCAAAGAAAACTGGAAACTTGGACAAAAGATTTGCCTTGAAAGTTAAATGGTGAGTAGATAGATAGCAAGTTTCAGAGACATATAGAGATATCTCCCCAGAGGTATGTACTTCTATTTCAAAGGGGAATGAAAGCCAAGAGATATTATATTCCAAATCCCAGTTTATGTTACATTTCCAGATTGTAATACATTTGAGAGGCAAGGTTTCTTTTCCTCTCTCAAGAGGGGAAGATGGCAGCTGCATAGCACTTTCCATATAAACTTCAAAATTCATAATTTTGGAGTTCCTCTCTTGTGGCACAACACCCTTTGTACACACAGGCATAAGCAATTGGCTTTCATCATTTTGCCTCAAATGAGGGAATGGGATCTGGAGAAATAGTCTACCTTAATCCAGAAACCTCAGATTTGTTTTCAGGATAATATAAGTAAATATATTAATACACATTTAAATTTATCAAATCATCTGAACAAATTAAGATTTCACCTTCTCTTCTCCTGTGGGTACCTGTTCATGCCTCTAACAATAAACTTATCACACTGGTTTACCTTTTGTTTTAAAAATATTTGTCACCATTTAAATGTGAGTTAAAAGATAATAAAAACTGTCATCCATATTTTGTCACAAGTTACTTGCACATTTCCTATATGTTGGAAATACTTAATAAATCACTGGAAAATGAAAGAACACAAAGAACGAATATGCAGGTATAATTTAATTCCTTGGAAATATTCTACAATGCTTCCAAATAAGACCAAAATTGCCATCATATATCTTTATAGCCTATCTTTTGTTCTCCCATAGAAAAGAAAAGTTTATATTACATTTAGATTAAATTTGTTTATAACTGAAATTTATGTCGAATTTTTATTAAATTTTTTTATAAAACTCAGAAAACAAGAATCCATCAAGCCTGTGACATTCTATAGTCTTGAGCTACAGTGGAGGGTTAGGAAGCTGGGGAAGGGCTCAGATTGAGCAGGAAGAGACAGAGAAATAATCATTCCTGTCTCACCTCAAAAGTCAAAATAAGAACATTTTCACTTTTGAATTTTGGGTGGCAGAAATGGGAAGACTACATCTTCTAGATGACATAATATACCTGACTAAAATAATACCAAATACTTTTAAAATGAAAATAATTACTAGAATAGAGGAACTATAAACAAGATAAAAGCATAAAAAATGTTTCAATGTTTCTTTTTTATAATTGTTTATATTCCCATATTCAAGTTAAAAATTGTATATAATTTTGGTGCAGAGATGTCAACATTTATAACTATTTTCTGTTCTATTTTGAGGTGATTTTTGTTAATACTCCAAGTAAAATGCAATTGTTATGACAAAATAAATATGAATATTATTACTTATTTTATGGATTATTACAAAAATTTAACATATGTTTACATCTGTGACCAGAAAATCAAATAGATTAAGGAAGTATGTCAATGAGAGTCTGTTTTGTTTTGTTTTTTATAATCAGATTCTCTCCCTGGGAAAAAGATCATTGACTTTACTACAGAGAGATTTCAGTAAATTTGTGCTGTTCACCCACCATTCTAATCATTATTGTCAGGAAATCAATTTGAGATCACAGGTCACAGCTTTAAATTCAAGTGTGGCATAGGAAATTTAATCAATAGCTCTATGGACATAGGAAAAATATGCTGTAAGCAAAGCTATTTTAGTAACACATTTATTTGAACTGGCTTAAAATTATTTGGGAAATGTGCTTAAGTAAAGATCATATTTGGGTTGGGTGCATTTTGAATTAACCTATGTTTTATATGAGAAGATCTTAGGTAACTCATTATTATCCGACCTAAATATTTTGCATTTTAGTTTCTGCCTCAATGATTCTATTGAAACCATTTTCTTGAAGGTCACCAATAACCCCCTAATTGCCAAATCCAATAGCCTTTTTTATTTATTATCTTCCTGGACACTGCTACATCATTTGATACTACTTACGGACCCTTATATTTTGAATTTATACTCTCTGTCACAGACTAAAATTACTTTAAGCCATGTATACCTCTCTCTATATGCCTAATTTTGTGTAGGATTTTTGTACTTTTGAAATCTTTTTAGTAATAAAGGTAAGCATAAACTACCAAGATTCATGAAAAGTTAGTTATTATAGTCCTCAGCCATTTGGAATATCTCCTTTTCCATATGAAGAATTGTAGAGGATTTATCATAGAACTATTTAGGTTGGTGCAAAAGTAATTGTGGTTTCGGACCTTCAATTTTAAATCATTATAACTAGGCTAAAGCATATCTTTATTAATCAAAATAGGAACCATTACAATTAACACCTTGGTGCCAATGAAAAATAAGTTTGTTTATTCCTTTAGTGTAAAAATCCGCGCTTGGGGACTTGAAGAACTCTTAGAAAGCATTTTCTGCATCCTGCTGGTTGTGGATGCATTTTCCCTGTAAAAAGTTGTCGAGGTGCTTGAAGAAGTGGTAGTCGGTTGGCGAGAGGTCAGGTGAATATGGCAGATGAGGCAAAACTTCATAGCCCAATTCGTTCAACTTTTGAAGTGTTGATTGTGTGATGTGCAGTTGGGCATTGTCATGGAGAAGAATTGGGCCCTATCTGTTGACCAATGCTGACTGCAGGTCTTGCAGTTTTTGTGCATCACCTTGATTTGCTGAGCATACTTCTCAGATGTAATGATTTCACTGGGATTCAGAAAGCTGTAGTGGATCATACCGGCAGCAGACCAGCAGACAGTGACTATGACCTCTTTCTGGTGCAAGTTTGGCTTTGGGAAGTGCTTTGAAGCTTCTTAGTCCAACCACTGAGCTGGTTGTCACTGGTTGTAGTATACAATCCATTTTTCATCACATGTCACAATCTGATTGAGAAATGGTTCGCTATTGTTACATACCATAAGAGAAGATGACACTACAAAGCGACGATTGTTTGGATTTTCGGTCAGCTCATGAGGGACCCACTTATCGAAATTTTTCACCTTTTCAATTTGCTTCAAATGCCCAACGACCATAGAATGGTCGACCTTGAGTACTTCCACAACTTCTAATTGTAGTTTTAAGAGGATCAGCTTCGATGATTGCTCTCAATTGGTCGTTGTCAACTTTTGATGGCCAGCCACCACGATTCTCATCTCAAGGCTCTTGTCTCTTTTGCAAAACTTCTTGAACCACCACTGCACTGTACGTTCAGTAACAGTTCCTGAGCCAAGTGTGTAGTTGACGTTGCAAGTGTCTCTGCTGCTTTATGATCCATTTTAAACTTGAATGAAAAAATCATTGGAATGTGCTTTTTATCTAACATCATTTCCATACCCTAAAATAAATATCAAATAAACAGCAAGTAATAGGTCATTAGCAAAAAACATAAAGTGAAAAATAAGCATTAAAATGATGCATAACATAACCACATTTATTTAAGAATGTATTCCAATATCAAACAGCAAATTTCAACAATGCTAAGACCTCAATTACTTCTGCACCAACCTAATAAAAATGGAACATACATGAAGGTAATGAGTCAGATCATGGGTTGGCCTACTAAACCTATTTGCTAAATCTAGTCTACTGTCTATTTTTGTAACTAAAATTTTATTCATTTACATACTGTCTGTGGCCATTTTGCCCTGCAAGGGCAGAGTTGAACAGTTGCCATAGAGACCATATGTTGCACAAAGCCTAAAATATTTACTATTGAGCTTTATGCAGAAAAAGTTCACAGGCCCCTGGGTGAGAGGATTAATTAATTGACTTGAAGAGGCGATCATTCCTCTTCTTTGATGCAAAGAAAAGGCATCTGCATTGTAAGGCTTAAGCCAAGAGAGCAGGATGGTGCTGAATTAGTTGTTTTCATCAAAGTCTTCTAGAGATGCCTATTTAGATATGACCGTAATTTTGGCACCTTCCCTCAAGAATAACTGTGTAGACCCAGCATAATTGGTCAAGTAACAAAATTTTAGAAGATCTCACACTTATCTCTTCCACAATTCTAGCTTCTAGAGTGTGCACGAGTATGAAGATCCCCACCTGGAGTAGTAGGTTCCTTATTCCTAGGATCCACATGTGGAGAGGAAGGAAAGGAAGGCACAGTTATATATGATACTTTCTCTTGTAACTATTGCATCCCAATAAACTGGTCTATGTTTTATACCCTGTATGTTAAGAATTTTTACATCGATTTACTTTATTCAAAGTATGGAGGATGCCAGACATCTTGCCAAATTGAAGTTCCTGCAAGCTTAGTTGCATATAATTTCTAGGATTCTATTACATCTCTTGTGTCATTTCTTACAATAACCAATCCTTCTACTCAATATTTATTTGGGCTAGCCTAAGTGGGCTTGTCTTCCTTATAACCAAAAGATACTTGGTTAAATGAGCTTGGACTGAGAATAAGGAAACTGAGGAGTCATAGCAGACTCTTGCACAGTCTACTTTATATGTCAAAATACAAGAAAAAATACCCCCTAAAGTTCTGTATATTCATATTCATGTAGAAACTTTGTCTTTGATTCATTATCTAGCATCAGATTATTTTGATTCTTATAAATCAAACTATTGATATTATCCAAAGAAATAATTTTTAGGTGGGATTGCTATGGTTATATTTCTATAGCTCATTAGTAGAACCTTGTTAGAGATTTTCAGAGGGCTTGATTTTATGCTTTCTAGCTTTGTTCATGTATATATATCATAATACACTTAAAAAAAAACTTTTATTTTAAAAATTGAGGTGTATTAATTGAGAGTTTTTAGACTTAATATTATAAAACAAGATCCCCTATATCTGTAAATGACCAGCAAAAACATCATTTTTCAAATAATTTAATTTAATAATTTATTTTACCCCGTGAGACTACATTTTTGATTCCTCAAAAGATATTTGAAAATTTTTCTTCAATAATTGACATTCAAATTTATAAAAAATAGGTTGGAGAGGTCAAATGATGTGCTCCAGTTGAACACCTAACTGGCTTTTAACCATGGGTAATCCTCAGAAACCCCCCTTGTAAAATAAAATATAAATTACTTCAAAGTCTTTTTTTAAGTTAAAAAATTTTATGAATGACAGAAAATTCTCATTAATGATCTGACCTGCAGATTTACTGTTTACTGAAGCTTGTTATACAGTTTCTCAATTGATACCATCAACAAAAGACAAATGTTATAAAACTTTAATCAATCTTCACATAGTAGCCCAAGTCATTTGCTACATAAAAATGTTATATTTTGTTCCTCCTCTTTAAAGAGTTTTACTAGTATTCAGTATCTCATATTTCTAAGTGGTATTCTATATACAGGCAGACCTTGTTTTGCATAGTCCCAATTTGCACAGATTTGAGTTAGCATGATGTGATGGTTAATTTTATGTGTCATCTGGATGTGGATAAGGAATGCCCAGATGGTAAAATATTGTTTCTAGGTGGGTCTGTGAGGTTGTTTCTTGAGAAGATTTACATTTGAATCAGTGGTCTGAGCGGACCTTCTTTAGATCCTCCCTCACCAATGTCACCAAGCATCATCAAACCTGTTGAGGGCCCAAATAGAACAGAAAGGCAGAAGAAAGGCAAATTCTCCCTGTGTCTCCTTGAGCTGAGACATCCATCTTCTCCTGTCCTCAAACATTGGCACTCCTGGTTCTTTTGCGTTCGCACTTAGACTGTGACATAACCACTCAGCTTCCTGCACCTCACCCCCACCCCCAATTCTCAAACTCAGACTGAATTACACCACTGGCTTCTCTGGTTTTCCAGCTTGCAGAGGGCAGGTCATGGGACTGCTCAGCCTCCACAATTACATGAGCCAATTCCTATAATAAATCTCTTCATAAACATATCCTTTTGGTTCTGTTTCTCTGGAGAATCCTGATTAATACACATAATTTATTTAAAACAATTCCAGTCCCCCAAGAACACAGTTTAAATTTCAGTTATCTTGGTAATTTTCAAGTAAATTCATAAAGTACAATCTTCCTTGCTAGCTCTTCAGTCCACAGGTCACTACAAAATAACAGATGTGCATCATGATCAATGAACAATAGTGTCATTTCTTTCAAAGTCTATTTGTGATTATCGGTCACTGAGCACCTGTCATTCAATTCACACACAGACAGAAAGTGAGTATTTGTGTTGACTCCTTGTCTCTGAATGATAAGCCCTCATGCCATTTTTACAAAGATGAATAATTGATAAAGGAAATCAGTCAACACATCAAAGAAATGAAAATTGTGATGCTGGAAGTGAAATTCAAATTGAACACAGGCAGAGTGTTAGAAGCAATAGCTGTGTGAATGTTGACACTGCCACTCTCCCAGAGACTCTGGGTACACACCCAGAGGAACTTAGGGAAGATGAACTTGTTGAGATTAATGAGGAAAGTAGTTGTGACAAAAATGATGAGAATGTCACCGAGGAGGTGATTGCATCAAACTTGACATTACAGGAACTCCCAGAGATATTTTGTTACATTAAAAGCACAAAGAATAAGTTATTAGAAGTTGATCCAACCTTAGAAAAGAGTATTACAATTTACAAAGGCATAGAAAGGATTCCCATTCTGTATCATAACCTATAATGAGAATAAAATAAGGACTGTTCAAATTACTCTTGGTGAGATTTCTTACAAAGAAATCTCATTAATCCTTAATGTTGCCAATGTTTTACATTATAGTGTACTAAATATATATGTTTTTACTACTGTTTAAATATTCCTATAACAGTGAGACAATTTTTAATGTTTTGACCACAGTCTTTAAAGGTCATAGAACAATCAAAATTTCCTCCATTAAGATTGTTTTGCACAATTTCAATTTGTTCTCCACTATTGTCCAAAGCAAGGACTACCTGATTTTGTTTCAGTAAATTCAGTTGGATATATACTGTAAGAATTTTCAATATAAGCACTAGAAGTGATCCATTATATATTATTTTGGAGACACGAAAGATTGAGAAGAACTTCTAACTAGACTTGACCCTTTGATTTTCTTATGACCTTCAACTTCTTTATGCTCTGTTAACTGCCTAAGAGACTAACTCTCCCTTCTAGAGGCACACCAAGGTTTTAAAGTAAAAAAAGGAGCAGGTGAAGAACTCTAAAGAATTGAATTAGATAACTATCATTTCAACAGCAATCACATTCTGAGGCTGGAGGTCAGAAGACTAGAACTCAGGTATGTGAACTTTCATGTCACCTTTTCTACTCTAGCATTTTTCGGAGTCCACCTTTTCTCACTTCCTTTCCCACATTTCTTACTTTTCTTCCTTTATTCCTTCCCTTGACTTTTTTCTACCTAACTGGTTTTAGAATAGGTTCAAGTCTTTAGTAGTAGTAGTAGTAGTATTTAACACGTATTGTGTTTTTTGATAAAACTTTGACTTTGATTCAATAGCTATCATCCACAATACATCATACATCAGATCGGGATTTTAAAATCAGTCTAATTCAATAATTTCTAATTCATTCTCTCTCTCTCTCTCTCTCTCTCTCTCTCTCTCACATACACACACATGCACACACACAGCAAAACAAAATAAATAACTTATCTGAGTGAGTGTTTTTCCTTGCATATGACCCTCAGTTGATTTCCCCCCTGTTTCTATGGCACTGGAATTATGTGCACTAAATGAAACTCATTTCTAAGCATTAACTCTTTAATCCTTAAACAATTCTCTAGATACACAGGTTAGAAAGATTTTAATTGCATACATCAATCTAGGTCCTGTTCATCACAATCTCTAAATCCTACAAACATAATTGGCTTCTGGGAACATGCACAATATTAACCCTCTAAAACAATTCACTCTGCATTTTGGCAAGCAATTATGTTTCTAATTTGTTAACTGAAAGGGATAAAGACATAAAAAAGGTAAACTGAATAGCTAATTATAAATTTCATTTAAATTTATAAAATATTATAACACATGATCATATATTCTGGAAAAAAATATAGCATTCATTTGCTAGTGCAATTTTAAGGTGGGCCACCCTGTATAACAAATTGGAAAAATATATAGATATTGGCTCCCCAAAATTTGCATTTAATACTGTGGTTCATATGACTCTGAGCCTGTTTTTCTCTGAAAAATTAGGAGACTAACATTGATAGTATATAAAATCCCTTCGATTTCTAACTACACAGTTCTCTAAATAACTTTTTTAATTAATCATAAAAATGACCCATTTTTCCTAGACTACTTACTGATTATTTTGGTAGTATAACCCAAATGAAATCTAAACCAAAATTATAAAGCAAAATGCCTCTAGTTCATTTTCCCCTTTTAATACATCTTGTAAAAGAAATTGCTTTTAATCTAACAGTCTTCCTTAGGTTGTATTCTATTAAAGGAAATTGGGCCAAAATTGATCTGGGTAGTGAAATTTATCATCACACACAGAAAATGGACAATGAAATGTGATTAGGCTACATGTGCCTATCATTGCCTTTTTCAAGAGCAAGCCTTGTGCAGAAGAGCCTGGATTCAATGAATCAATAACAGTAAAAGCAAAATTGGAGGGCTGTCAAATCAACTTAATTCCTCTCTTCTGATCAAGTGGCATCCAATCACCTAAAGCACAATGCTAATAATCAAATTAGAATGCATTTGACTCCTTTTACCTAAAGTCAAAACACATATCTGACTGTAACAGTTTATATACTCAACTTTGAAAAGCCACTAACATACTGATATGTACCAGAATTAAATGCTTATTGCATTCTCAAGATGAGGCAGAGGACAAAATTACTTTTGATTATGCTCTTAAACTAAATGGAACAATTAAAATAATAGGTTTCATTCATCTATTCAACAAATATCTCAAACCTAAAGAACTTTGCAAGCACCAGCATATTAATATGGTTTATCTCTTTCAATGATATTCCTTTTGCAAAAAGCAGACATTTTTCACTCTTTACTGCTATGGAAGACCTAAATATACCATTCATTCAATCAAATCACATGCTTTGCCACCTGGCTTTTAGGTATCTTTCTTATAGTTTCCCTTAGCAATTTATAACACAGCCTTTATTTTACTGTATAATAATTTCCTGTGTATAATAATTGCGAGGAACTGTGACTCAATATATTTTCAAATGTAAATGTCTAGGACAGCGATATTTATTGAGTGAATGAGTAAATGAATGACGATGAAAAGATAATGTTATGGCTATGGCACAGTCTAAAATTGTGTGACTGATTGGGTAGAGATAAGATTGGCCCTTAGGAACAAAGAAATTATTTTTATAGTCCTTCCCTAAGAAGAGAAATTCTCTGAAGCCTGCCTTCAGAGAGTTTTCCTGGCATTGAAAGAAAAAAACAGATGGGTACACAGTTAATTTTTTTCCCTAACAAATATATATTTGGAGCTCTCTGGACAGTTTTCAGCTGGTGATTTGCATGAAGTTTAGACAAAAGAAAGGAAGTCTGTGGTCCAAGAGTAAAGGTGAAGGAAGAAAGGAAAATGAGACCAGTTACACAACAAATCTCTGAGAATACAGCTTCGGAAAATACATTTGGATAACATAAAATGAGATTATTAAATGATGAGTAGAGCCAACTAGAGTCACAGGAGTAAATTAAAACCAGAAAAATGATGATAATATTTAAAAGGGAAAGCATTTATTAATATAAAGGACAAAAGTAAAATTACAAAACGAATAAGAGTAGGGGTGGAGAAAGCTTTGGAAAAAAATAAAATAGGGATGTTGGGGAGGGGTGTGGTGATTTCTGAATCCTTTTCCCAAGAATAGATTCTTAGTTGAAAGCCTTGATAGAGCACCCAACCTTAGAATTAGGCAGTGAGGTGGTGTCCAAGGTCCATATTTCTTTTGCTATTTTTCCTTTTCTTGTTTTCCCCAAATATGATTCACTTGAAAGGGACATGAGGCCAGAAGTTGCATTTACCAAGCTCTGTCTCCTAATAGAAGGCATTAGTCTAGCAGCAATATCCCCAGTGTGAGAAGAAAAGCCCAAAGCAGAACCCAACACATCTTTAAGCATAGAGTCAGATATAAAACAATTAAAGAGCAAATAGAGGGAAGAAGCTGTGTTAGTTACAAAGTTACAGAAACTGGGCACCACATTAGGAAGTGATCAGCACAACCTTGCAAGTCTTGACTTTAAAAAGGCCTCAATTGTTCAGGGTTATAAAACGTTGCACATTATGTCAATGGATATGTTCTTTTAAAAGAAACCTGGAAGCATATTTAAACATTTGCAGATGGAGCAGATGGGACCAAAAAAGGAAACTACATTATTCAGATTATGCTGCCTAACGTCTGGGCAGTGATCTAAAACAAAGACATGGGTTAGGAGGAGATTTAATATAAGTATGGGATCTTTTGTACAGACATGCACATCTGTGCTGATAGGGACAAAAAGGAATCTGGATTACTAGATACTTGAAATAAAACAGAAAAAAGTCTTGATGTGATGAGGTCTGGAGAAGTCCGATATGGTAAGGAAAATTCCCTTCCCACAAACTAAGTCACTAGCAAAAGATCACTGATGTATAAAGCGCTTTTCTAAGATGGCAAAAGCCCTTCATGCAAATTTTGTTTATTCAACAAGACCTGGATAAAGAGCAGATCTCATTAGTAGCTAGATAAAAGAAACACCATATCTGCTACTCAGCGGTCTGAAAAGATCTCAATATATCAAATGAGATTAAGCTGGCATCTGAAAGTGGCACCTGTTGACTTCCTTACACTTCTTTTTAGAGTGGCTCATATTGACAGCCTAGAAACTAAATGCCTAGAGAATGTAAATTACAACTATATTTGTATTTAAATTTCTGTGGGTCTTTTGGGTCAAGTAAGGACCCCAGAAAGATATCTCTAGGGACCTTATTTCTTTAATTTTCACTGAAGAGAAAAAAGCTATATATACTTTTTGAAAAAAATAATAATTACTTTCTAGAAGGGGTTAAATACTGGGCATAAAGTAATTATGAAAACCTAGAACAAATTTTATTTTTATTATAAGTACAAAACATAAACAATTTCTTTAAAAATTACGTTGATTGAAAACAAAAAAAAAGTAATTTATTATTGGGGGAGGCATGTAAAATGTGTAGCATACTGAAAGGTAAATAAATACTTTTCCACCATGGTTAAAAATAATTTTAGAGTGGTCTCCACAGAAATGTTATAGATAGATCTTGGGAATCTCATAAATATGACCAGGTTTATTAGGACAGATTTAATGACACAATGCACTTGAACACACCACTCTCATTCAGGGTTCATAATGGGTACTTTATTTTGAGGAAAAATATCTAGCATTCCAAGTGTGCTAGAGTCCACTAACAGGGGCTTGTTTCCTGACAGCTAAATGTGCACATCTCTTTCCAGCTGTGTTCCCTGTGCCATCAGATTGGTAGCTTGAAATTCGTCTTGGAAATTGTCAAAAGCTACACAAGATACCACCCCCCCCAATTTCTGAGAGCCAGTTATTAAACATTTACCAACACATCATTGTCACTATCCTTTCTTTGCTTTTTATCATCCCTCTGAACAGTGCCAGAGTAAATCATTAACACTGCCAGGAAACCTGTCGATAAAACACTGTGTCAATGGTCAATGCTTATTTTCACTTTCAGCCCATAGTTCAGTAGTGCTTCAGGGCTTTCTGCCTCCATTCTAACTGGCATGTTCATAGAACCAGCTCTGTATTGAGATGCCAAACCCCAGGCAGACATGGTACAGATGGAAAAAGATCAACAAAAGAATAAAATAACAGAGCTTCCATAGGCATTCTATATCTAGTTCTTTCACATTTTTTCAGATACTGTTCAAATTCTTCCTGCTCTGTTTAGCTTTTGCAGTCCCCTTAATTACTTCTTCCTTCTTCTTTGAGATAGTTTGTATTTCTATTGTGATGGTTATTTCATTCTGGCTCACAATATTGTGTTCAATCATAGAAAACATCATTTTGTAGGTAAAAAAAAAAATGATCAATTTCATAAAGCCAATCTAATACACTTAACTGTTTAATATTTTTATCTTCCACTATAATGTAAACTTTTTGAGGGTCTCAAACATGTCTTATTCATCATTTGACACCTACCTGGACAAATAGCTCACATATGAGTGCTAATTAAATCTTAATTAAGGGAATAAGAATCAGGAAAGATATGATTAAACAAAAAAAAAAATAGTTTTCAAGAATCTACATATTTCAGATAAGAGTACATATTAATAAAACTTTATTATAATACTATTGCTTTCTTAGGCATTTGGACACATTTTATAGGTCTGGCTATGACAATGTTACCAATATAATTGTCAATGACATTCATGTGGGTAAGTGTGAATTTACAATGTACTTATTCTGTCTGATAAACATATAGCCCTTTATAGATTCCATAATATTCTACCTATAACTCAAAGTCTACTTAAAAATAGTTTAATGACAAATTTCAATAATATAATTTCATCTGTATTCTTGGAATTAGCTTATCATGGATAGAGACTTTATCCCAATATCCCAATATAGCACCACTGTTCTACAAAAGTAAAGGAAAAGTAGAGCCAGATTCCTAGAAACAAACTGGGAACATTATTTAACACATTCAAATATAAAATGAGTAGCAGCCCTGTGGAAGAACATAAAGCTGAAGACAGGTGTAAGAATTGTGCTTTCTCCCTGTGACAATTGAAAACGTGGCCTAAAGTGAAAATTGACAAGCTATGCTCTTGAATTAGCTGTTAACATATCAATAGGTGTAAATTGCAGCAGGCAATTGTTGACTTTAATTGGAAGATCCCTATCATCGCTCTGATTGTAGCTTTGAGATGCACAAAGAAGTCATTTTATTCTGTCACTTCATATCATAGTAGAGATACAGGGTGATAAGTTCAACCAAAAGAAATAGAATATAAAGACTCCTTGTATCAAAGATCTCTAAGAAGGTGGCTAGGTGCACTGACCCAGTTAAGGTCAGGTGTTAATGATTTCTAATGGTTCATTAAAGATAGAGATCCATTTAAAATTGTGTTTAGTTTGACAGAAAGTGCCCAGGGGTAATTGGAATGAACAAAGGGACAGGAAGGAATAAACAAATATTGCCTCTTCATTGATCTCTAGTTAAAAATCTATAAAATAGAAAGATTCTAGATAAAATGTCTCCATTACAATTGTGAGAAGGCTAGGCTCGTTACTATTTCTCTACCCAAGTCATAATTCCTGGGTCATAGAGCAGTATCAGATATTGGATGAGAATTATAGATGTTAGAAACCAGCCTAGAGCAATTTGATGAGACATTTTAAAGGAAAAGAACAAGAATGCCAATTTACTTATTAGTGAATTACATAACTATGGTTCCCAAACTCCAGACCGTGGACCACCTAAGCAGTGGGAATCTGTGAATATGTGGAAAGCATGGAGTTATCGAAAATAATCAGCAAATCAAATGTGAACTACTGCCTAGATATCCATATCTCAAATATAGAGGCTGTGTAGCTTAGTGATTAGGCACCTGGACTGCAGCCAGACTACATATATTCAAATCCTACTTCCTACCCCTGTGACTTGCCCAGGTTATATTACTTATCTTAGCTTCAGTTCCTCTGTCTGTAACACAAGGATATGAATGGTACTTCCCTCAGAGTTGTTATGAGAATTAAATGAGTTAAAAACCTAAAGTTTTGGGGATAGTACTTGGTACATAATAAATAGTACACAAGTGTTTGCCATCAGCATACTGAAAGAACAATTAGTAATTATATGTAGCTGTAAGACACAACACAAACTTATAAAACCAGTACAAACTAATAATAAAATACAAACTATTTTAAAAGCATTATTATATTTAGAGCAGCCTTTTCTCATTACAAAGCTTCTTTATCAGTAACTACTCACAGTACACCTGTTTTCAAGAGAAGTCACGATATTTTTGCAAATGAAAACAAGCCTGAGAATTTAAAAGGTATTTATAATTAATTACAAATGTGGCTACTAAGTTTAGAGGATGGCTTTAATGCAACCTTACTGCTCTAGTTCTTGTGCTTCTAATAAAATTAAATCAGATTAATAAAAAAATAAATAAATAAAAATTTTTAAAAATTTAATGTATTTACCTGACAGCATTTCTAGAAAGGCGTAGAAAAATTGGTCTGGGTCTCCAGGTCCCTGAACTAAGCATCAATTACCTCCTCTGTTTACTATCTCCCCACTGATGCTAGAACACTGGGATCTCCAAAGAGATGCATAACATCATGCCGGAGGTTTGGGGGTTCATAAATTGTGCCAGAACAAAAGCTCAGGGCCTGTGATCTGGATATGATGTTCAATATACTCATATTTTAAAAATAAATTTTAGTAAAATAAGATAAAACTAGACAATCCTCATACGAATTATGAAAGGCCAACACCAACATGTTCATACTAAGAAAGGAGGAAATCATAAGTTATTCTGCTTCATAAAAGGATTATTTCTAATACATGCATAACACTGTATTCTTAGCAGGTATTAGAAGCTCACTTATGTTTACTGAGTTGATAAAAGTAAATTTTAAAATGAAATAGTTAAGAGACATCTTTTTCTTTCTAGGAGGGAAACACTCTACCTATGAAGTTACAGAATTAAGCAAATGGCAAAATTTCTTTTAAAAAAACACAGTAAAGTGTCTGCATGGACATATTAAGTTGGGTTTAGTTGTTGAGAGACTTTGTGCTGGTTTTTTATTGGTGAGAAAAATAATAAAGCTGCACTTGAGTACTAAGAAGATGACCTCTTTTGGCTTATTTGGGCTTTTAATATAACAGTCATTGAACTAGCTAATTAGCTTGGCACAATTTCAAGCTATTGGATCGTAGGAAGTGATAGAATACAACAGAAGGCATCTCTTGGCGAGAATAACTATAACTCATCATTTTCTGGAAGGCATTCTGTGGAAAGGACTTTTAGCAGGTTTTTGATCTCTGGCACTGATTCGGAATAAAGAAAAACGCCCATTTAATTCATCATGGTAACATTCAGTAGCGTGAAAGCATAGTAAGGAGGCAGCAATGCATAATTTATGTAAGTGAGGCATTAGGGCAAGGTACTGTATGCTGTCACGGAGGCAGTAAGCCTTTCTCTTCAGATTAATATTTTGGAAAGATTTATATCCAGACAAGTGACATTAGGTTATGGAAATGTAGGCAAGTGGAGAGCCCTCCATAATCCTTGTGATGGTTTATTTTAGCTACCAACTTGACTGGGTTAAGGGGTACCCAGACAGCTGGTAAAGCATTATTTCTAAGTATGCCTGTGAGGGTGTTTCCAGAAGAGATAGACGTTTGAACAATGAACTAAGTAAGGAAGATCTGTTAGGTAGATAGTGAGATTCTGGGTCTCCTAGGGACTAAAGTGGATGTCTTGCCTTGGTGCAATTGCCCCACCTGGGAAGTAGGACAAGGGTGGGCCCCAGGCCCCCAGTTGGTCCTGCCCCACCTTAATCCTGTCCAGACCAACTGCCATACCTGGCGGAGGAGGAAATACCCTATGAATCATCCAGTCATAACTTAGTGTGCCAGCTGCAAAAGAATGCAGAACACTGTCTAGCCCATGGGCCAAGCCGCATGGGTACCACAGAGTCCAAAAATTGACCTAGAACAACCCGCATGCCTAGTAAGACTCAGGTCATGCAACTCCCAGCTGTCCAATCAAAGTGGTTCTGTAGTGACGTCTGAGCCACAGAGAGGTCCCAATCTGGGCTCTATACAACAAGACACAGACTATAACCCTTTTTTTGTCCTTCCTTCTGCTCTCCCTTGGTTGTGACAATGGGTCCATTTGTCATCTGTGGCATATGTATCATACTCTGTAAACTTATATCTTCCTCTTGCTCTATATTCCTATCTTTCTCTCCTTAATAAACCTCATTTTCGTGCTTACCTTACTTTGGTGCATCTGGTCATTCTTCGGCTATGAGTGTTCTAAGAACCAGCATTTTCAGACTGAAACCTGACAGATCCACCTAACATGTGTAGCCACCATCCAATAGATTGAAGGCCTCGATAGGGCAAAAAAGGCAGAAGGGAGGTGAATTCTCTCTCTTCTTGAGCTGGGACACTCATCTTTGCTACCCTTGGACATCAAGACCCCAGGTTCTTGGCCTTTGGACTCTGGGACTTGCAACAGTAGACCCAAGGCTCTCAGGACTTTGGCTTCAGACTCAGATGTCCACCATCAGCTCCCCCTATTCTTAGGCATTCAGACTTGGACTGAGGATGCCACTGGTTTCCCTGCTTCTCCAGTTTGCAAACAGCCTATTGTGGGATTTCTCAGCCTCCACAATCATGTGAGCCAATTTCCATAACAAATCCCTTTCATATATGGGTATGTGTGTGTGTCTATAGAAATATGTATATATTCTCTTTCCCTGGAGAGCTCTGACTAATACAGTCTTCTGTCAGAGAGAATGATGCATATAAAAATATATAAATACCACCAAAATTGACTCAAATTATAAGTTCCAGAAAATATCACTCTTTATACTCAAAATTTGGACTTTTGGGCAAATTTTTAAAGTTTCCTTTTGAAAATATGCCTTCCCAAATACCTTGACTATAGGAAGAGATGTTCCATCTGCCTGACAGATGTATTAATGACTGAAAATTAGTAAACAGATCATCTAAGAAGGCCTATAAATATTGTAAATTTCATTGTTACAAACAACTGCCTCATATGCTAGAAATGGTACTCATGGTGAACAGAAAATGTGATTTTTAGAAGCTAAGTTGGCTTATACCCTGTCTTTGAGGTCTCCAGGGTAAGCCTAGAGAGATTAGAGACTCTTCCCACCAGGTTCAGCACACATCTACCAGGCCTATGACCAGCACTGGGGAAATTTTATACTTGGACTTTAAGTTTTAGAGTTCACCCAATCCAACCATATTTGACTCCTTGTAGAGGGACCAGAAACTCATCAGGTACTAATTCTAGGAATTTCCTTAGAAGTGATTAAGGCCAGGCTTGGCAGCATTCTGAGAAACCTAAAGCACCTGCTGCCCTTTCTCCCTGATCATTCAGGGAGTGGCTAACTCCTCCAACCCTGTTCTTTTTGGTCAGTGCCAAAGGTCATCTAGTCTCTCTTTTGCTCTTATTCTTCTATGTCTCTGTTTTTCTCCCAATACCTACTCCTTCCACTCTTCAACTGTTTAAATTGTCTCTTCTGAGACAAGGTTTAATAATCTCTCCCATAGTCTCAACTCCTTCCCTGAACTTCCCCATCTTCTTAGCTTAAATGTAACTTCAGTCTTCTCTGAAAGATCACTTCTCCTAAATCTTCTCCACTAGTGACTCTTTATCACTAGAATCCATACACCTCACATGTGGACGTCCACCAGCTTTCTTCTTATTCCATATGTTATCCTGCTGTGCCTCCTTCGAGTGGTCTCATTGCTGTCGTAGGCACCTCTTTGGTACAGGATTCACTGCATCCTCCACTATAGGTCCAGCTATCAGCCTGAAGTCATTCTTTCCTGTCTTTTCATTGATCTCATGATTTCCAAAGACATTTACTTCATTTTAGCCACCCCTCTTATGTTCACGCCCTGGATTTTATCAACATCATCTAGAACTGCTTCACACCTGAATCACTACTTTTATACTTACTCTCTCATCAAACCCTCTTTTTTTCCTCTAGCTCTATCACCCTTCTATTTCCAATACTCCTTTTTTTCAAAATTCATTAATATCTTCAATTGCTTTTTTCCATTTCTTTTTCCCTCTTAGCCTCCACCTACTTTTGATCCTTTTCCAATTTAAATTTTATCATCAGTTATTTCATCTGTTTCTATCAATGCACTCAACTCTCTTTTCCTAATCTCACATTGTCTCAGTCCATTTTCTGCTGCTATTACAAGATACCACAGATGGTAAATTACAAGCAATAAAAGTTTAGTCGGCTTATGGATCTGGAGGCTGGGGAGGGATCACATCTGGTGAGAGCCTGCTTTGTTGTATCGCAACATGGTGGAAAGGAAAGTGAGCACTCATGAAACAGAGAGAGAGAAAATCAGGCCAAACTCATCCTTTTATCAAGAGCCCATTCCTTTGATAACTAACCACTGCCAGATAACAGCAGAGCCTTCATGACTTAATCACCTCTGAAAGGTTCTGTCTTTTAATATCTTTACAATGGCAACTAAATTCCAACAATGTGAGTTTTAGAAGAGACATTCAAATCATAGCACACATCTACCTGGAAAATCTTAACACTAGATAAATCTACTGTCTTCACAGCTATACCTAAAACTTAAATCCACTATTAATTTGTCATTTTCTAAGCCAATATCCAACGATCTTTTCTAGGTACCAGGAACCAGTAACGTACTAGGGATACAATAGTGAACAAACCAGACATGGACTCTTCTGCAGAACTCCTTCCATCCAGAGGGGAATATATGAATCAACCAAATAATAACAAAGACATAAGTGCAAATATGATAAGAACTATTTATACTATTAGAACAAAATACTTGAGATAATTTGTTATAAATTACTTGGGCAATTTATAAACAACAGAAATTTATTTCTCACAGTTATGGAGGCTGGGCAGTCTAAGATCAAGATGCAACCAGCTTTGGTGTCTGGTGAGGGCTGATCTCTGCTACCCTAATGCATTCTCCAGAGGGAAAGAATGCTGTGTCCATGACAGCGGGATGGAAAGGGATGAACCCACTCCCTCAAAGCCCTTTTATAAGGACCCCTAATCCCATCTGTGAGAGCTCTGTCCTCATGACTTAATCAATTTTGAGTTCCCACCTCTTAATACTACAAAATGGTGATGAAGTTTCAAAATATAAATTTGGGGGGACACATTCAGATCACAGTAAGGATAAACTCTTTAATATGGCTCAATAGGTACTTCATGATTGAGCATCTTTTTACCATTCTAGGCCCATGGGGAGTCATGATCCCTTTCCCTCTAATTTCTATAAGATGCTTCCTTTACCTGCAAAATGTTTTCATACTCTTCTTGACCCCAGTCTTTTCTGGTTCTGGACAATTCCTACTTATCCTTTGGTCTCCTTCAATGTCTAGGTAAATGTTAGGTGCTACACAACGTATTCTTAGGGCACTTTGTATGTCACCTATCATGGTGGTAATAGATTTCACTGACCAGGTTAATTCTCAAGGGGGAGGTGGTAAAATGGAAAATGCACTACACTTCCAAGGGAAGGTTATATTATATGTTGGGAGACATGAGCAAAGAGTAAAGGAAGCACAGAGATTGGAAGAAGAATTTTGTAGACAGAAAACTAACTACACAGAGAAAGAAGAGAAGAGTAGCTACACAAAGAAGAGCAGAGAATTTCAATCCCTGTTACCAGTGGGAAAACTTGGATAAAAAGAGACACCTACACAGAACTACTGGAGTGCTTTATGTATGATGTCCATATAGCCATCTTTATTTTTTGTGTTTCTTTAAGAAACATTACAATAAAGATCAACATTTTTAGATGGGAGATGTGGTGAGGTTTGTGTGCCGAAGTAGGCTGGAGGAATCTGAGCTATATTTTAATCAGTTGGTGCTCAATGTATTGTATTGCAATTGTCTGTTTAACTGTGTGTTTTCTCTGATAAATTTTAAGCTCCATGAGAGCAAGAATTATTATTAACTTGGCTAGCACAGTGCCAGTTACAGAGTAAGTGATCAGTACATATTTATTAAATCAATCAAAAGATGTATGAATAAATGCATGAATAAACACACTGTCATATAGTTCTAGAACACAACTGAATTTGTCAATGAGATAGAGGCTACCAATTCATAGCTTAATTACTAATGAAGGGGACAACAATTACAAAGAATTTTAATCCTATTTTAGGAAGAAATATAAACACTTTAAGTTATACATTATTTTGTATTTTTTTTTATTTTAAAAAGATACATCATTGGAAAATCTTATTAACTTAAAACCAAGGAAAACATTGTTTTGCTATGTTTTATGTCTATGAGATCATATGTATGTATAACAGCCAAAAAGATATAGTCAATAGATTGATTCACTTTTTACATCATTTTTTTTTCAAAAGGGGAGGGAAAGATGAGATGGGGAGGGAGAGATTGAAGAAAGGGAGAATATAAAACCAGTTACAATTACCAATTGGGTATAAAGCATGTGAAGTTGTTAAAAAACAAATAGGAATGATTAAACAGAGTGAAATAGTGCATTCATAGGAAAGTAATGATAGGTTTATTTTCATAAATATTTTATTTAACAAATAACTTCAGAGGAGTAGGACTGCATTGCTCTTGGCTTCTTGCATGCATGCACACACACACACACACACACACACACACATGACAATGAAAGCTTTCCCCCTAGTCTAAACCAAATGCCTATTCTCTTTTATCATTTCCCTTTTTCACTCTAGTGTTTAGTTATTTCAAATTTTAAAGTCAGTTACCAAATATTTTCAATGTTTAAATTTTCTTGGTGAGGAAAGACTCCAGAACCTTCTGAAACACCAAGTATGACAACTTGCTTCCTTGTTTAAGTAGTCTATTAGCTCCTTCCTATCTCCTGATTTAGGTCTGAATTGCTTTGTGTGGCTTGTGAGATTTATCAGAATCCTGTCTAAAATTTGCCAGCTATGGCTGCCAACAATGTGTCACGTTGAACTTTTTGCTATTTCCTGAAGCACACCTTGCCTTTTCCTTCACAGGTGCTACGGCAGACTCTGGTTGGCCAAGCCAGCATAATGAATGTGAAAATGTGGATTCACCATAGCATGTTACTCAATACGCTCCCGTAATATGATTAATACTTTTTAGTAGAGCATTTGATCTTTGGAGTCATTGATACGGTTCTCCTATAACTTTCTTCATGAAGAATTTAAAAGCTAACAGAGAAAAAAATAGCTCTACTCTTATCACTTTAACATTTCATATTATTAGTAGAGATTAAAAAATATCTTTACACAAGGTGGCATAAACCTGATATATACAAACCCATAGTTAAACATTGTCCTTTTCAAAACTGTAGTGTTTAAGGAAATTTACTATTTAAGGAATAAGTGGCTCTCTTTGCCCTTAGTATTGGATATAAGAATATGGAGACACTTCATCTATCTGGTATTGATTTGACATTTTTGGCATTTCATGGTAATTTTTTCAGAAAACTAAACCGTTTTTAATCTAATCCCCAATTTGAAAAAAAAATTGTTAGTTGAGTTGCCAAAAATTGCTTTTTAAAGACGATTTCGTGCTTTTTAAAGCTGATTGCAACCAATGAAATTCAATGCGTTCTTAATGACTTAGCCTTACTATGAACATATTGTTCTATTCTTCTGTTACATGATGATACCTCCAGAGATTATTGAAGTCTGTAGGTCTGTTTTTATTAACAGACCTATTTGTTTTTTGAGGTTTTCAAGTGTCTGTTTTGGTATTTTTTGTCTAACCTTTTGATGTATGACTCTTATCTTTTAAGGCCTTGAGAATGTTCATACTTATTTTCTCACTGAGGCTGCCAAATCAAAATGATGGTGCATATTTATTGAATGTGAACTACATATAAGATACTCCTCTAAATTTTCTATATGTATTTAATTATTTAGTCCTCACATGAGGTTTTGTCCATTTTACATATGAGGAAATAGAGACACAGAGAAGTTAAAGTATTTGCCCAGTTATATGTGACCAGTAGGAATTTGGCCACAGTTAGTACGGTTCCTAGCCTGTGGTTTTAATCTTGTCTATGACACTTAGGTAAATATGTATTGTATGATTTAACCTATTGCATGAATAAGTATACAATAAATAATATTAAAATTTTAGAAGTCAAAGGGTATGTAAAAAAGAAGAGACTTAAAACCAATATGAATTAATTTAACAAATATTAGAGCACCTAATATACATCAGGAAGCTTTGATATGGCACAAACAATACAATGGTTCTCATAGAACTTGTAGTTTAATGGGCAAAAGAGAAAAGGATCAGTTATTAAAATGCAATGAATGCTATAAAAGGGAAAGTAAAGGAAACCATAGGCATATAGCAGGATAACCTATCCTATTCTAGCAATAACCATTGTTAACATTTTGCTTACAATGTTAAACATTTCTCTGTGTCTTCATAAAAAGAGAATAATATTTTACATAATCTTTTTGAAGATATTTATATTTTTAAAAGTATAATTTTATGTAAAATTTATGAGTAATTTCATAAACTTCATATATTCCAGTTACTCTTTGGTTATATTTACAAAAAGTTAGATATTAAAATTGATTAATCTGAATAACTAGAATGCTTATGGGATAACCCAAGAACTTTGGGAACAGGACCATTATACTAAGCTATGGATTTTTAGGGCCACCCAGATGAAAGTACAAAGTTGAGTCCAAAATGCATTAAGCCAAATTATACATTTTTGTTTACTTATTAATTATACTGTTCTACTAGACAATCACTTGGAGGAGTTTATCTGATTCCTGAAAATAGCTTGTTGGTATCAAAAAACTGTAGCATTTATATTGCACTATATGTTGTAAAAATTTTTTAGTATGGGCATTTTTCTCTTTCAAGCAATTATTCAAATACTAATATGATTTCTAAAACAAATAAGGTTTTGCAAGTCTCTTCATGGACTTTATAGCATTTATGAAGACTCTAAAATTGTAAGAAAATGTTTAGTATATTTGCTTTTTTGAAGGAGGCTTATAAAAGATTCTCAGCAGAATCTATTAGTAAGAAAATATTAAAAGCATTGGTCTATGGGGCTTCAGCTGTTACCATATTTTACTTTTTTGTGGATTCTTTTTAAGTAAGATATTAGCTGACTAAATTTATTTGGTAAGCAAGATTACTTTTCTTTGTGGATAGAATAGACCAGAAATTTGAAGATTAATACCAAGCCTTGGGGTCTCTAAATGATACAATCAAAAAACATTTTATTGAAAAAATATACTGGGGTAGTAATCGGTTTTTTAAGTCATTGTAGGCACCTAACTCTTGTTGATTCCTCCCCCCCGCCCCATGCTGACTGATTCAACCAGAAAACTAATAGGAAACTTTTGATTGTGGCAAATAGGTTATGACTATATCTTCTCACCAAACTGAAGATCAAAGGGGTGGTCCTCCCCCCCACCAACTTGGATCACTATCACATGCTTTTAGAGATAAGAAAATGAAACTACAAACTTTCACGAGGAAGGGAAGGGAGTGATTCATTGCAGCTCTAGTTTTTCATTAACCTTTTTGCTTACTCTTTCAAGACCATTTTTCTACTTTGTGTTCAAAGTAAAGCAAGGCCAGAAGATGATGAATATTTCCTATTAAGACTTGAAGATAAATTAATTAAATTATAAGTCATGTATATCTAAGTCATCTAAATAAAATAATACCTCCATCATTATTCATTATTAATACACATTAATATTGATTTACCTTGTCTACGAATTTATTGTAAAGGAAATCTTCACTCTCCAGTTACAAGTTCAAACTTAATATGAACCTTCCATTTTGAGGATAAACACAAGTGACTTTTATAAAAAAGGACTAGTTTTATTTACCCAAATTTTGTGACCTAATAGATCCCCAACCGTTAATTAAAAAGTGTTTTTAGGCCAGGTGCAGTGGCTCACGCCTGTAATCCTAGCACTCTGGGAGGCTGAGGCAGGTGGATCGCTCAAGGTCAGGAATTCGAGACCAGCCTGAGCGAGACCCCATCTCTACTAAAAATAGAAAGAAATTATCTGGACAACTAAAAATATATATAGAAAAAATTAGCCGGGCATGGTGGCGCATGCCTGTAGTCCCAGCTACTCGGGAGGCTGAGGCAGTAGGATCGCTTAAGCCCAGGAGTTTGAGGTTGCTATGAGCTAGGCTGACCCCACAGCACTCACTCTAGCCAGGGCAACAAAGTGACACTCTGTCTCAAAAAAAAAAAAAAAAAAAAAGTGTTTTTAAAGAACACGGGGAATGGGAAATTCATAAAAGAAAACTGCAAAAGGGGAAAATATAATTAAGTCATCAGAAGTCAACAATGTGTTGAAACTACATTTGAAAATTAGAAGTATGAGTCACTAACAGTTGTTCTTACTTTACATAGTCTGTTTCTCCTATTTTATCAGAGGGAATATTTTTAATAATTTAAAACCTTTGTGCTTTACTAAAATAGTTTAATCTTTAAAGTTTTAATATGAACTTACGATAATTTTAAGCACAATCTCAAAATTTAAAAGCAGGCTATCTAATAGCATTTTTTTTTTTTTTTTTTTTACTTTGAGTACCCACTATACTTCAAAACGTCTTTGGGAACTGGAACCGTTTTTCTTTGTCCCAGATACTTTTTGGTACTCATTAAGCTAAAATTACTGGCAAAAAAACCCTCCCAAAACCCATGAATAGTTTTGTGGCTGGGCAAATGGCTGGGTGGTCCATGATTTCAATAATTAGTTATGGTTTTACCAATTAGCTCTTGTGATTGTTCTATACAAATTTTATTGAAAAAATGTCCTATGTGGACAATTTTCCTTCTGGGGGTGTGGGAACTTTTTATCCTTTCCATGGGCACTGGAGAGACTTTACATTTGTAGTGCAAATGTTATAATTTTTTGAAAATGTTATACCAAAATTTTGCCTGGAGTTTTTAATTCTCTTTTAATCAAGTGGCATTTAAAATAAACACACATACAAGTAATTTTCTTTACCTGACAACATGGCAGAGAGTTTAAAAAGATAAATTTATGTGACATTGATTAAAAGTGACAGAATTTTCAAAAGATAAAAAACTTTTTTAAATTGATGCCATCAGTTTTCAGTATGAGGTCACAGATTTAAGGAAACATGTTTTTATTTTGTTTATTTGTGGAAAGTAGTACAATAAAGTATGTACAGTGTTAGTCAATGATATTCCTGGAACTAGAATGCAGTCCTCTTGGTTTTTGCTTCATGAAAGGATCTTTGCATGTCTATGTAAACCCCTCTATAATGTAAAATTAATGTAGAATTAAAGCAAAATTCAAAGAAAACAAGGAACTAAATAATGGACAATTTCCCCACTAATACTTAATAATTACTAAACTCAATTTGTTTTCACCTTCTTTTGATATCTCCTACTCTTTCCCTGTGGGTTTAAGTCGAATTAACTCATAGTACACACCTCACTTAAATTATTCACAACTTTGGACACTCAAACTATTTTCTCGTTAAAAGACTTTCCAGGCACTTTTCTTATCTAATAGCTCTTTTTGAATCCCTGACTAGGCTGTATAGCTTCCAAACTAGGCAATACAGAAAACATGATATAATGATTTGTTGTTGTTGTTGTTTGCTTGTTTATTTTTTATCCAATATATTCATTTTTTCCTTCTCCTAAGTATACCTCTTCTCTTTCTGCCGCGAGATCTAATGATATCCTAATGTACAACTCTTCTCAATGACTTCCAGTAGGCAGCTCAGATATAAATAGCCTCTTGAAAAGGAATCCAGATTTGATAAGCCTTTTTAGAATATAACTGCTTGAAACAAGTGGAATCCAGTAAGATTTATTTTTTAAGAGAAAGAAATAAAATCATTTTAAACTTTTCAAATGGGGACTAAACCTGATTCCTTATTGACCGGTCTTTTTTTTTTTTTTTCTAGAGGTTTATAATTTCACTATTTAGTGAAAGCAGCTGCAGAAGTAGGTAAAATCCTGGAATAGTCTAGAAAAAGCATAAGAAATGTTTATTTAAATAGAATCTTTTTTCTATTGTTTATTTCAAATCCAAACAAATGTATATAAGAGCTTAAAAACTATTTCAAAAATATATTTCAGAACCCCTAGTCACATGAAATCATAGAATACGTAACAAGTGAAATATTTGTAATCAACTGGAGAACCACAAAGAAATGAATTTGAAGAAATAGTTGTAACCTAATGCTTGATAGACAACAGATGACATATGCATGTGTTATCCAGGTTTTTTTTTTTTTTTTTGGTTACTTCAAGAAATAATTTTATCATCCAAATCTATATTACACTGAATCATATTATACTGAAGCAACTGGAATTTTAAACAGATTGTCATCTATAAAAAATCAGCACGCTATAAAAACTAAGCAGTTATTTGCAATATTAAACTGAATTTTTTTTTTGCCTAAGTATAGGCTGGTTTCAATTTCCCAATATGTGTCTTGGGTTATTTTTAAAGTAATTAAATTACAGAAATATTATTTTACTCTAACTTCATTGTCCTTGGTAATCTGTTTTCTGTTTTAAAATGTTTGGAAGTGCCTCAGGATGCCACAATCTTTCTGTTGCTTATTTTCCTTGTAAAATATATAAGATCTAACCTATTTCTTATAAAATATTTGTTTAGATCATTTATCTAATGATGTAAGGGGTTTTTGAAAGCTCACATCTGGGCCTTCCTCTATGTTTCCTCTATCTTATTTCTCTGCCTTGCTAATTTCAAAAGTATCATTTAAATTCCTTCCTTATGCTAACAGTTCCCAAATTAAGACCCTAAATGTAGATCTTTCTTCTGAGTTCTAGTCCTCTTATGCAATTGCTTACTTGACATGTTCTCCTAAATGCCCTGCAGACATCTCCAACCTAGTATCTCAATAATGGAGCACTTAATTTTTACTGTGATATCTCTTAATCTCTTCAGCCTTCCTCATCTTAACTAATAACATCACCTTTGACAGAAATACTCAAAACAAAAATGTGCCATTTTTTTTTCCAATCTTTAAGAAACTTTTAATAGATTAATTTTGGAGCAGTTGTAAGTTAACATTAAAATTTAGTGGAAAGTACAGAGATTCCACAAAACCCTTGTCCTCACACAGGTATAGTCTCCCCTGCTATCAAGATCCTGCAACCAGGGTGGTGCATTTGTTACAACAGATGAAGCTACATTGAGACATCATTATCATCCAAGGCCCATAGCTGACATTAGGGTTCAAAAGTGTCAATTTTCACATCATTCTCACCCAAAGTTCATAGTTTACATTAGGGTTCACTTTTGGTGTTGTATCTTCTATGGGTTTTCACAAATGTATAATGGCATGGATCCACCATTATGGTATCACACAGAGTAGTTTCGCTGCCCTAAAAACCCCCTGTGTTCCATCTATTCTATTGCCACCCCCCAAAACATGGAAACCACTTTTACTGTTACCATGGTTTTGCCTTTTCCAGAATGTCATAGAGTTGAAATCATACACTATACAGCTTTTTCACATTGGCTTCTTTCTCTTAGTAATATGTATTTATGATTCCTCTATGTCTTTTCATGGCTTGGTAGCCTTCCTTTTAGTGGGGGGCTGGTGTGGATGAATTCCATTGTCTGGATGCACTATAGTGTATTTATTCACCTACTAAAATTGCATCTTGATTGTTTCCAAATTTTGGCAATTTATAGCAGCTTTATTAACATCCATGTGCAGGGTTTTGTGTAGACATAAGTTTTCAACCCATTTGGGTACCAGCCAAGGAGCACAACTGCTGAATCATATGGTAAGAGTATGTTTAGTTTTGTGGGAGACCGCCAGACTGTTTTGCAAGGTCAATGAATGAGAATTCCTGTAGCTCCACATTCCTCCCTGTATTTCATGTTGTTAGTGTTTTGGGTTTTGGACATTCTATTAATAATAAATGTGTAGTAGTAAAAAAAAAAAAAAAAAAAAAAACAGTGTTGTTCTTGGTTTATCCCCTTTTCTCTCCCTATCCCCTACCCTTTCACTCTCTGTTATCCCCAGTTCAAATTCATCTACAACTCACATGAATTCCACCCCAAAAATATTTCCTGAATTTGTTCTTTTACCTCTGCTACTGCACCTCCTGCTTCACTTCTGGAACACAATAGTAGCCTCATAAATTGTCTTTCTGTCTGCACTCATGAAGGCATACATTTTATCCCCAGAAAATGTGTTCTTTAAATGTCAGTCAGGTCAGTTCATTTCTAGCCTGATGGCTTCTGATTGTATTTCAAACAATATCTAATCTCTTTCTATAGATTGCAAGCCTCTAAATAATCGAGCCCTTGCCTATCTCTCTAACCTCTCTGTGCACCTCACACTCCTAAACTCATGCCTTTCAGCCACATTGACCCTCTTTCAATTAGTCAAAGCTGCCTATTGGTTTTTTTTTTCTTTTTTCCTAAATTTATTTTATTTTATTTATTTTTTTGAGACAGAGTCTTGCTCTGTTGCCTGGGCTAGAGTACCATGGTGTCAGCCTAGCTCACAGCAACTTCAAACTCCTGTGCTCAAGTGATCCTTCCTCTTTGGCCTCCCAGAGTGCTAGGATTACTGGTGTGAGCCACCGTGCCCAGCTGCAAAGCTGTATACTGTTGGCTGCTTCTCTTTGCACAAGTTATTTCCTTTCCTGGATGTTCTTCCAGCCACTAGCTTCTTCAAGTGGCTACTTCCCTTTCATCCTTTTGGTCTCAGTTTAAATTTTAAATCTGGAGAAAAGCTTCTATTGATAAACTCTCCTAAAATAGGATTATAAGCCAAACTCAACCACTTGATAACTAACTAGGGTAAGTTCAGAAACTTCTCTGAGCCTCAGTTTTCTTATTGGTAAAATGAGTAATTGAGAGCCTTCATTATGGCAGGCTAGAAGCATTTCATGCCTGCCTCCTACACTTAGAAGCACAGCAATGGTGTATAGATCAGTCACACTTTGAATACATTATCCAAGATAGAATGCTGGAATTCAACAAAGTAGTGATAAGAAACACCAAAATCAGGGAAGGAAAAAGAAGAAAGGCAGCCTGCTTGGCTGGGATCATATAGGATCCAGGAGTGACTTCCCAATGTGGGGAAAAGGATGAATGAGAGATTTCCAGTGGCCCATATCCCTACCATGGAATCATGCAATTATAGTCACAGGAGAAACACTAGACCCTCTTAAGCCCTGAAAATAACGTAGAGAGCTGCCAGGAGACTGTGGGGCAGAACTGCTCCAGAAAGAAAGCTCATGCTGGGTCCTACACTCTTCCTGAGACCTAGCCAGCTACAATGAGGTGTCATATTCAAACCTAGCCTTTGGTAGACAGCATGCTGTCCTGGGGCCCAGTGGCACTGGGACTGAGGTGTTAGGGAAACTCATGCTGTCGCTGCTGAGACTGGGGCACAAGCTGAGAGTGCTCCCCCAACTGGGGCTAAGAAGCAAATGAGGTGTGGGCTGTAGCTGCCAATGGTGGGAAGCAAATGCCACCAGGACTGAGACTGGGATGTGAGCAGGTAGTGGAAGATGCTGCTGGGACTCGGTCATGAGCTGGGTGGAAGCTCCTGCAGCTGTGGCTTGGGCATTTGCTTAGTGAAGGATATTGCCAGGACTGGGGGTTGAGTCCAGCCATGACTGGGGCTTGAAAGGGACCAATGTTCCCCACCCAGCAGCCTAGGCTTTGGGTGACAGTGACCCTCTCTGGAGGCAACTGCTCAGTGCAACTGCTACTGCTCCTCATATGAGTACTTCATCTGGGGCCTGAGGATCACCCCTCCCCTGCCTACCATGCCTGGTGCCTGCTGTCACTATTGGGGAGCCTGAGCATAAGCCTGCCCAGCTTGGCTGTTCCCCTCTTCCAGAGACAGAATACATATACCATGGTCCTGTGGATTGCCCAATTCAATCAACCACCTTGGACCCCTGAGCACTCCTCCTGGTTCCTGGGATAGGGCCTACACTCTTGGCTGCTAACACCTCAGCTGATATCTACTTGCAAGCACCACCTGTGGGCCTGGAGACTGACCCACCCAGGCCACCACAGCAACCACCAATATCAATGCACTCCTCTCAGGACCCAGAGAATCATCTCACTGTTGCTACTGCCATTGCCCATGCCACACCCCTGACTAGGGACCTGAGAAACTGTCCACCCACTCAGTCTACTGCTGCTTCTACTGGGATCTGAACAAGCCATTTGAAGGCCCAAGAATTGGCCCACTGGTAACCACCATCACAAGTGTCAGGTAACACTGCCTTAGGGTACAAAGATAGGCATGCTCCATCTACTAGTACCAACACTGGGGCCTGAAGATTGGCCCACCTGAAGATTGGCCTATTCAAGTCCAAGTCCAAAGTGCAACATTACTGCAGCCTCCACTAATAACTGCACCTAACACACGAAGAAAATCACAAATTCTACTAACAATGTTTACAGGCAAAGGAATCATTCAGAGACTAAACTATTGTACACACCCAGAATCAAAGCCAAAGTGCCCTACTCAACCAACACTATAGCTACATCTTCAGGAAAAAGTCCTCCCCTGTGAAAGTAAATTCAAAAATAGGCAGAGACTTACACACCAGATGCACAGGCATCAGTATAAAAAATCAGGAAACATGAAACAGCAAGAACATATGATACCTCTAAAAGGACACAATAATTCTCCAGCAATAGATGCTAATCAAAAAGGAATTTTTGAAATTTCAGATAAAAAATGTAAAATATTGGTTTTAAAGAAGCTCAGTGAGATACAAGAAAATTTTGAAAAACAATACAAAGAAATCAGAAAAACAATTCTGGATAGGAGCAAGAAATTTATTGAAGAGTTAGACATTTTAAAAAAGACCAAAATAAAAACTCTGAAACTGAAGAATTTGTTGAAGGAAATACAAATTACATTTGAAAGCTTCAACACTAGACTGGATCAGGCAGAAGAAAGAATCTCAGAACTTGAAAATAGGTCTTTTGAAATAATCCAGTCAGACAAAAATAAAGAAAAAAGAATAAAAAGGAATGACCAAAGCCTTTGTGAAATTTGGGACAACACAATGTGATCAAATTTACAAATTATCAGTATTCTTGAGGGCAAAGAGACAAAGAAAAGATTAGAAAGCCTATTTAACAAAACAATAGATAAAAATTTCCCACGTCTAGAAAGAGATTTAGTCATTTAGATACAGGAAGTTCAGTGATCCTCAGGCAGATACAATGCAGAAAGGTCTTTCCACAGCACATTATATTTAGACTGTCTACAGTCAAAGGTAAATAATGAATCCTAAAAACAGCAAAAGAAAAGCATGTCTAGTCATCTATAAAGGAAATGCCATCAGACTAACAGTGGATTTCTCAGCAGAAACCTTACAGGCCAGAAGAGAATGAGATGATATATTCAAAGTACTGAAAGAAAAAAAAAATTGATAAGTCAAGAATACTATACCCAAGAAAATTATCCTTCATAAATGAAAGAGAAATCAAATTTTTCCCAGATAAGCAAATGCTGAGGAAATCTGTTACCTTAAGAGGAGCTCTATAAGAAATGCTCAAGGGAGTCCTAAACCTGGAAGCAAAAGAATAATATTTACCATCATGAAAACACATGGAAGTATAAAACTCACTGGTAAAGCAATCACACAAAGGAGGAAGAGAAAGGGCTCAAAAGGTACGAGCACAGAAATCCAACAAACCACAATGACAAACAATAACAGTAAAAGAAAGGAAGAAAGAATATTTAAAACAAATAGAAAATAATAATATGACAGAAACACAGCTTCATATACCAATAATAACCTTGAATTTAGGCATTTCAAGGTAAACAGACTCAACTCTCTACTTAAAAGAGATAGAATTTCTGAATGGATAAGGAAAAAGTGATCCAACTATATTCTGCTTAGAAGAAACTCACCTTAGCAGTAAAGATACATTTAGACTGAAAGGATAGAACAAGATATTCCACACAAACGGCAACCCAAAACAAGCAGGAATAGCTATACTTATATCAGATAAAACAAAGGATAGAACAAGATATTCCACACAAATGGCAACCCAAAACAAGCAGGAATAGCTATACTTATATCAGATAAAACAAACTGCCATCTTGACAGAAAATCAACTAGAAACATTGTATTTAAACTGGACTTTAGGCCAAATAAACATAACAGACATGTACAGAACATTCTATTCAACAGCTTCACAATATACATTCTTTTCATGAGTACATGTAACATTTTCCAGTATAGAGCATACATTAAGCCACAAAACAAGTCTCAGCAAATTTGCAAAAATAAAAATCACATCAAGTATCTTCTCAAACCATGATGGAATAAAACTAGAAATCAACACTAAGAGGAATTTTGGAAACTATACAAATACGTGGAATTAAACCAGATGCTCTTGAATGACTATTGGGTCAATGAAGAAATTAAAATGAAAATAAAAAAATTTCTTGAAACAAACAAAAATAGAATCACAACATACCAAAGCCCTGTGGGGTACAGTTAAAGTAGTGCTAAAAGGGAAGTTTATAGCATTATGCCAAGATAAAAAGTCAAAAAATTACAAATTAACAATCTAGGAATGCATCTCAAGGAAATAGAAAAGCAAGAACAAACCAAACCCAAAATTAGCAGAAGAAAATATGTAATAATGATCAGAGAAGAACTAAATATAATAGAGACAGGAAAGAAAATACAAGGATCAACAAAATAAAAAATGGTTCTTCAAAAAGATAAACAAAATTATTGAACTTCTAGCTAGACTTATCAATAAAATAAGAGAGAAGACCTAAGTAAACAAAGTAAGAAATAAAAAAGGATGCATTAATCTGAAACCACAAAAATACAAAAGACCATCAAAAACTATTATAAACAACTATATACTGACAAACTGGAAAATCTAGAGGAAATGGATAAATTCCTCAAAACATACAACCTACCAAGATTGAATCAGGAAGAAATAGAAAACCTAAACAAACCAATAACAAGCAGTGAGACTGAATCAGTAATAAAAAAATCTCCCAACAAAGAAAACCACAGGACCAGATGGATTCACACCGAATTCTACCAAACATACAAAGAATAACTATTAACGATCCTCCTGAAACTATTTCAAAAAGTTAAAAAAGAAAGAATTCTTCCTAAATAACTCTATGAGGCCAGCTTCACCCTGATACCAAAACCAGGCAAGCACTCAACAACAAACAACAACAACAACAACAACAAAAAAGAAAGATAGAAAAGAAAACTACAATTCAGCAGGTTCAACATCTCTCATGAATACAGACACAAAAATCTTCAAAAAAAAAATACTGACAAACAGAATTCAACAGCACATCAAACAGATAATACATCATGATCAAACAGGATTTATATCAGGGAAGAAAAGATGATTCAACACATGAAAGTCAAAAAACATGACATATCACATTCAACATTTGGAAGGACAAAAACAATATGATGATCTCAATAGATGCAGAAAAAGCATTTGATAAAATTCAATGTCCCATCATGGTGAAAATTCTCTCAACAGACTAGGCATAGAAGGAAAGTACCTCAAGATAATAAAGGCTATATATGACAAAACCACAGCTAACATCATACTGAATGGGGAAAGTTGAAAGCCTTTCCTGTAAGAACTGGAAGAAGATGATGATGTCCACTTTCACCATACCTTTTAAACATAGTACTGAAAGTCCTATACAGAGCAATCAACCAAGAGTAAGAAATAAAATTCATCCAAATTGGAAGAGAGAAAGTTCAAATTGCCTCTCTTTGCTAATGATATAATCTTACACCTAGACAAACCTAAGGACTCTACCAGAAAACTCTTAGATTTGATAAATGAATTCAGTAAAGTTGCAGAATACAAAATCAATATACAAAAATCAGTAGTAATTCTGTATACCAATAACTAGCTTAAAAAGAAAGAAGGGAACCTCATGTATATAACTAGAAAAAAAAATACCTAGGAATAAATTTAACAAGGAGGTGAAAGATCTATACAAGGAATACTACAAAACACTGATGAAGGAAATTGAAGATGACAAAAGCAAATAAAAAACATCCCATGTTCCTAGATCAGAAGAATTAATATCATTAAAATGACCATATTGACCAGGTGTGGTGGTGCACGCCTGTAATCCTAGCACTCTGGGAGGCTGAGGAGGGAAGATCGCTTGAGGTCAGGAGTTCAAGACCAGCCTGAGCAACAGCGAGACCCCATCTCTACTAAAAATAGAAAGAAATGATCCGGACAGCTAAAATTATATATATAGAAAAAAATTAGCTGGGCATGGTGGTGCATGCCTGTAGTCCCAGCTACTCGGGAGGCTGAGGCAGAAGGATTGCTTAAGCCCAGGAGTTTGAGGTTGCTGTGAGCTTGATGCCACAGCACTCTAGCCTGGGCAACAGAGCGAGACTCTGTCTTGGAAAAAAAAAAAAAAATGACCATATTGACCAAAGCAATCTACAGATTCAATGCAATCCTTATCAAAATACTATTATCATCCTTTATAGAATTAGAAAAAAAATTCTAGTATATATATAGAACTCAAAAAGAACTGAATAGCCAAAGCAATTCTAAGCAAAAAGAACAAAGATGGAAGCATCACACTACCCGACGTCAAAATATATTGCAAGGCTGTAGTAAGCAAAACAGCATGATATTTGTATAAAAATAGACACATAGACCAATGGAGAAGAATAGATAACCCAGAAATATAGCCATGTTTTTATGGCAAACTGATCTTTGAGAAGAACTTACATTGGGGAAAAGACATGCTCTTCAATAAATGGTGCTGGGAAAATTTGATAGCCACATGTAGAAGAATGAAACTGGACTTCCATCTCTCATCATATAAAAAAAATCAACTCAAAATAGATTAAAGACTTCAATGCAAGGCCCCGTACTGTAAAAATATTAGAAGAAAATATGGGGAAAACTCTCTTAAACATTGGTCTAGGTCTTATGGCTAAGACCTTAAAAGCACAGATAACCAAACAAAAATAAATAAATGGATCTTAATTAAGGTAAAAGGCTTCTGCACAGAAAAATAAATAATCAACAGAGTGAAGAGACAATCTTCACTCTATTGAATGGAAGAAAATATTTGCAAACTACTCATCTGACAGAGGACTAATACCCAGAATATGCAAGGGATTCAGACAACTCAACTAGAAAAAAAACAAACAATCCCATTAAAAAGTAGGCAAGGACATGAATAAACATATCAAAAAAAACCTACAAATGGACAACAAGCATATAAAAAAATTCTCAACATCACTAATCATCAGAGAAATAAAAATCAAAACAACAATGAAATATCCCCAGTCTAAATGGCTTTTACTAAAAAGATAAAAGATAACAGATGTTGGCAAGGATAAAGAACAAAGAGAAGTCATACACTGTGGTAGAAATGTAAACTAGTACAGCTACTATAAAAAAGAATATGGAGATTTCTCAAAAAACTAAAATCTAGATTACCATTTCATCCAGCAATCCCACTAGTGGATATCTATCTACCCAAAGAAAAAGAGATCAGTATATGAAAGGGATACCTGCACTCACATATTTATTGTAGCACTATCGCAATAGCAAAGCTAGGGAATAAACCAACCTAAGTGTTCATCAACTGATGAATGTATAAAGAAAATGTGGTATATATAACTATGGAATGCTGTTCAGCTATAAAAAATGAAATCATGTCATTTGCAGCAACATGGATGGAACTGGAGGTCATTATCTTAAGTGAAATAAGCCAGGCACAAAAAGACAAATATTGCATGTTTTCACTTATATGTAGGGGCTAAAATATTTTGTCACATGGAGGTAGAGAATGGAAAGATAAATAACAGAGACTAGGAAGAATGAGTTGGGGGAAGGAGGGAAGATGAAGAGAAGTGGATTAAAGTGTACAAACATACACTAAGATTGAACAATTCAATCTTTGATAGCAGATTAGGGTGACTATACTTAACAAAAATGTATTGTACTCGGATGGACAGCCTAAATGCCCCAACTTGATCACTACACATATTATTCAGACCACAGAATTTCACGTGTACCCCACAAATTTTTAAAAATAAAAAATTGATTTAAATAATACAGTATGAACTTCATAAGGTTGTTTAGATAATTTAAGTGGATTATATTAGCAAAGGGCTTAAAATGTAATTGCTGCTGTATGATAAGCACTAAGAGGTATTATTACCTTACCTCTTTTTCTTTTCCTTTATTCATCAATATGTTCAAATTTTTTTCTTCTCAAATGTACTCAGTAAATAGACTTGATATTTTATAGTTTTATATTCTGTTTCTCGAATTGTTCCTTTCCAGTCCTACCCAACATCAAAAAAATCTCTTATTAAAATTTAATTTTAGATTAATTATCTTTCCTGGTATTAGTATTATCACTGGGAGAGTTTTAGATAATAACAATCTGGTTTACTTAAAATATAAAGTAATACTGTATTGAATGGTGATGAGGGACTCATCATAATGTTTTTAAATTTGTGATATTTGACAACCATATTTCTAAGTTTCTTCTTAGGATTCTGAAGCTAAAATACTAAAAAAACTCACAAAATATATCACACAAAATATTGAGAATATTTTGTGTGAGAATATGGAAAAGAAAGCCAGTAGCAATCCAAATTACTTGTTTATGCCAGACATGCTATATTTTGGCATCAATCTGCCTTCTCTTGCATTTATCAACATCCACATTCCTAATAAAACTAAAGTTGTGATATCAGCAATGTTAGGAGGGAAAAAAATAAAATTTAAGCTGACAGCTTAAGGAGAAAAGAAACAAAAAATGTAACAAATAGTAATTAGGCCTGAATACATCCCATGTTTGTTTTTTTCAAAAATATATCCATATCAAGAAGTACATTGATTTCAAAGCTGAAGGCAAAACAAACACACAAATAAGGTTTTAAAATATTCAGATAGTACTTGGGTTGTAGGTGGTAAGGATCACATGTTTTATAGAAAAGAATAATTTCCAATATTTTTATTGATATTGGAAGTATTACCAAGAATAAAATCTCTAGTCTAAATAGATTTTTAAAGTGTAAAGAATGTAAAATTTTAGGTGTCAAAGCAAAGCTCGATTTCTTTTTAAATTGAAGATTTCTAATCATCCTTCTCTGCACAATGTTTAGCTTTAACTACCTTTGAAAATATACCAATTGCACACAGCAATAATTTTATACTTATGTTGACAAGAGCTTAACTACACTCGGAGCACCACAAAATCCATCATTTCTAATCCCAATGGCTCTGGAAAAATAACACTGAAGAAATCTCAGCTTAATTTAAATCTGTAATAAGCCAAAGAAGGAATAAATATAACTATCCCCAGATTAGTACACATTCTGACATTTCTAAGAAAATAATTACCACAACTTTCTTATGTGGAATTGCTAATTTTGCAAAGCTCAAGTTAGAATAAAATAAAAAGACAAAAAGAATTTTACCACATAATTATATTGTACCTAAAGTAGCAAAATCTCTAACTGGATTTCATTGACTCCTACCCCACCAAGTGGACTAATAGTGTCATTTTTGTTAACAGCTTTTAGAATCAAGTATACAAATAGCAGGCTGAAGATGTTTCCATGGGGGGGAGGAAAGCTGTTTCCTTCCAAACTTAGGTTTATAGATAGATTTTAGCACTGAATTGTATAGCAGGAAGCATAAAGCATTCTTACATGCGGTTTTAAATTTATATAACTACACAGAAACACACACACACACCCTTTTCTCTGTAGCTTACAATTTTAGTATTAAGGTCATTAAATATGAAATGCCCAATTTTGAATCAAAAGCATAGTTTATTTTATCTCAAACAATAAGTAGCATAATTAACCAAAGAATGTGCCTAAAATAGTTTTGCCATGTTAACGGTAGCTTGTTTATGCCAGCAGTGAAGAAGCCTGGAGAGTGTAGTGGCAATGAAATCACAAAAGGTGTTTTCCACAGCTTGTTGAGAACTGAATATTTTTGTTTGCAAGAAGTGGTCCAAAGCCTGGAAGAAGTAGTAGTCAGTTGGTGCAAGGTCTGGTGAATAAGGTGGATGACAGAGAGTTTCCAAGTCCAGCTGCTGTAGTTTAGCAGCATTATTTGTGCAACATGTGGTGCAGCGTCATCTTGCAAGAGGATTGGCCTGTCTCTTGACCAATCTTGGCTGCTTAATTGCAAGCATCCTCATCATTTCATCCAATTGGTTGCATCAGACGTCTGCTGTAATGGCTTGAAGAGGTTTCATGAAGCTATAGTGGATAATACTAGCACTGGACTACCAGACACCATTAGCCTTTTGGATGAATATTCGGTTTTGGACTGTATTTCATCATCTTTATCCAATTATTGTGTCGAATGCTTGCAATTGTCAAAAAGAATCCATTTTTCATCACATGTAACAATATGGTGCAGAAATGGTTCACCTTTATGTCATGACAGCAAAGAAAGGCAAGCATAGAGACAATTTCTCTTCTGATGCTTAATTCATGCGGAATCCATCTACTGAGCTTCTTTACCTTCCTGATTTGTTTCAAATGATCCAATATTGCTGGAATAGTAATGTCAAACCTTGCTGCCAATTCACATGTAGGTTGAGATGGATTCGCTTCACTACAGCTTTCAGCTCATTATTATCTACCTTGGTCTCAGGTCACCCACATACCTTACTTTCAAGATTAAAATCACCAGAATGGAACTTCTCAAACCATCAACGTACTATTTGTTCATTAGCCACATACTTCCCAAACACTTTGTTGATATTTCAAGCTGTCTGTGCTGCATTGGTTCCATGATGGAACTCCTATTCGAAAATAACATGAATTTTTGACTTATCCATGGTTTCACAAAAATTGATCTAAAAATTTTTTGAAAGATAATCACAAGCCAAAACATACATTTGAAAGAATGAGGATGTACCTTCATGATAAAATAAAACTGGAAATATAAAAGTGAAATATCAGAGATATTAACTGTCAAACTTAGTACTTAAGGAAATCAGATATTTCATATTTAATAACCTATATATAAAATAGTGAAGTGTAACTAAGATAAGTGATTTTTAAAAGGAGAGTTGACTAGAAACAAGACATAGAAATTAATGAATGCACAAGATGTTATAGGGGTTTTTGTTTTTTTATTTTATTTTTTTTATTTTTTTGAGACAGAGTCTCACTCTGTTGCCCGGGCTAGAGTGCCATGGCAGCAGCCTAGCTCACAATAACCTCAAAATCCTGGGCTCAAGCGATCCTCCTGCCTCAGCCTCCCGAGTAGCTGGGACTACAGGCATGCGCCACCATGCCTGGCTAATTTTTCTCTATATATTTTTGGCTGTCCATATAATTTTTTTTCTATTTTTAGTAGAGACAGGGGTCTCACTCTTGCTCAGGCTGGTCTCGAACTCCTGACCTCGAGTGATCCTCCCGCCTCGGCCTCCCAGAGTGCTAGGATTACAGGCGTGCGCCACCGCACCCGCCCTAAGATGTTATAAATAAGATACAGTAAATGACCTATGAAATTTTAGCAAGGTTTTATCTACCACAAGTAATTTGAGGTTTTTTAAATTTCTTAACAGTTAATTTAATTGATCAACATTTTTAGAAGCAAAATAGAGAGATTAAAATAATTGAAAATTGAGTGTGTTATTTAAGAAAATATATATTAAGCTGAAAATATCATGTAGAGGAGAAGCCAAAGGTTTTGAAGTCAAAAACAGGTCTGGTAAAGTTCTGAATCATCGTTTATGACACTGGTGACCATTGCCATCCTTTACCCCTCTGTCAGATGGAGTAAATTATACTTACTGAGTAGGGGTGCTATGATAAATTCTACAATGTATGACTAGAGCTGGCCTAATTATTATGATAATAATCATAATTGTTATAAAAGTAAATAAGCAATGAGGACTTCCTCCATACCAAGAACTATTTTAAGGGCTTTCATGAATTATCCCATTAAAAACTCATGTAAATTATCCCATTCAATCTCTCATATTATCACAATTTTACAGATAAGGAAACCTACTGATGCACAGAAAGGGAAAAAATAGGAGCTGGGCACAGTGGCTCCCAGTGAAGGGAGGATCGCTTGAGGCTTAAAGTTTGAGACCAGCCCAGGCAATATAGCGAGACCTCCATCTCTAAGAAATAATTTTTAAAAATTAGCTGGCCGTGGCGGCTCGTGCCTGTAGTCCCAGCTACTCGAGAGACTGAGGCTTGATCGCTTGAGTCCAAGAGTTTGAGGTTGCTGTGAGCTACGATCACACCACTGCACTCCAGCCAGGGAGACACAGCAAGACCCCATCTATAAGAAATAATGATGATAATAATAAAATAAATAAACAATCGGTGTTTACATAAAAACAACAAAACAAAGGGAAAAATAGCTCTAATCCTATTCTACCTGCAGAGAGAGAGAGAGAGAGAGAGAGAGACTTTGTTTATACCTTGTTTTATTTTTAGCCAATAATGTAATTACAACCTACATTGTTGCTGTCTAGATGTTCCTTTTAAAAAACTTAACAATATAGCATATATTGTGAACACGTTAATGTGTAAATAAATTTACTACATCCACTTAATGGCAAGTGTACATCTTAAATAATTAATTTTGAAACAGTTATAAAAAAACCTTAGTATACTTTCAAGCCATGAGTCAATGGACTTACGACTCCTTCAACCAGCTTCTTGGAAAACTGCCTCCACTAAATGCAGAAACAAGCATGAATTTATGTCTCCACCAAGACTTTTGTACTTTTGGAACATTAAGAAAAAAATCCTTTAGAGGTGTTTAAATTTTAAGACTAAGAAGAAAAATAGGTGTTTTTTGCTCAAAGCTAGATTGTATCTTTTAAAACCTGTGTTCTCAGCATTTCTGTAGAATATGGTCTAAATAAACCCCACAGTTGATCCAAACTGCCATAGGGCATGCTATAAAAACAAGGCCAGTCCAATTCTGTCAACTCTAAGCTCCAGTCTAGGTAGCCTTCAAGTACAAAAAGACACTAAACTAGAATTAATTTGGAGGTCCATATAAGATCTGGACTTCAAAGTGTCCATAAACTCTACATGGTTAAATATAAAATACTACATGTGTTTGTAAATGTCTTTTTTTTTCTGTAGAGAAAAACATTGTTCTCAAATGGAGCAATAATCCTAGAAATATGTAAGATTTGTTCTACACTCTGTAGATTTCTTCAAGTACTCTGATTTCTACTCAGGAATCATGATGAGGAGATAGCTCATCCTAGAGACTTGGTTGCCTAAGCTAGTCTTTGCAAGATCAGGTGAAAAGGGTTTTCCTAGTCCCTAGGATCCTTCAGGAAAATCGTCCACAGGAGGAAGCACAGGGATATTTGTGGAGACATGTTGGAACTGCCAGGTCAGGGAGATCCAGAACTAATCCAGAGATTTTGGCCAGTGCTGTGCCTTTATATTTTGAAGAATAGCCTGTGGCTTTGGGCTGCTTTTCAGTCCTCTTCTACTTCTAGCCTCAAGGAATAAACACAGTGTTTTACAGCACTCTCCAAAGGAGCTACCAAGCTTTCCTTTAAACAATAAAAAGGGTTTTCTTGTTTGTTTGTTTTTGTTTTGTTTTTCCCACTCATTGTAAGCCAGAAATTTAAACTATAACACATAGTGCAGTTTTATTTAAAAGAAATAGCCAAACTTTCTCAAAAACTAAACGTATGTGTTATGGCCTTGCTACCGAGTCTGTGGTTGCCCACCTGGGAGCAGCCCTTGGAAGGATTTTAGAAATGCAGAATCTCAGGCCCTACTCCAGAGCTACTAAGTCAGAATCTGTGTGTGTTTTTTTTTTTTTTTTTTTTTTTAATTTCAGCTCCTCATGGGGTACATAAGTTCAGGTTATATACATTGACCATGTCCCACCCATCCCCTCAAGCGTGTCCATTCCCCAGACAGTGCGCCTGGCACTCACCATGTAGTCATACATCCATCCCCTCCCCTCCTCACCTCCCCGAGTCAGCACCTTCAAGTATGGCCATTCCCCAGACGGTGCGCAACGCACTCATCATGTAGGCATACACCCATCCCCTCCCCCCACCCCCCGCCTCAGTCTGATAGCCAATTGGTACCCTTCTGTGTTTTTAACAAGATTCCCAGGTGATGGGTATGCACGTTAAAGTTTGAGAGGCATTGTTTATGCTATTCCGTATTCATTTTCCATAGGTTTCTCTGTGTATGTGTGTGTACTGGGGAGGTAGAATAGGATTAGAAGGCAAAGTCAGTCTCTGCTAGAATTTTCTCACTTTTTATCTTTGTAAAGCCTTGACATTATTTTTGGAAGGGACTTTAATGACTGCTGTCAATTGGAACTGAGGGTCCAGCTGGATTCCTTTAGGTAAAAGATGACAGCCAGAGATGAAAACTTGTGTTGTCCCTGCTTGACATGGGAGTGGGGAGCTCTGGAAGGGGTCAGGTGTCCAGCACTACACATTTCTCCTCCCAGAGCCCTGTCACTGTGAGTGTTCTTCCAAGATTATGGGTGCCTGGGGAGTTGCCCTGTAATTTTAAGCAAGACAACAGATATGTAAATTTTGTTTTTTAGGATTTTAATTTTTCCATTTCACTTTTTAAAAGATCATGGAATGGCTTTAGTTTTGAATGTATGGAATGTATGCCTCTTTTGCTTGTAGAATACCAATTGGAATGTTGATTTCTAGAAATACTAAGTTATTACCTAAGAATTATCACTGATTGAAGTTTACAATTGGCTAGAATACATAAAATGGATTTATAAAAGATTAATATTCAAAGCCATTTTTAATGGAGTAACTCCAATTCTGAATATGTGAAAGACAGCCTTGAAAACAGCTATTAAAGTTTTTATATATTATATTCAAAACATCTTTTTAATCATCCATTCCACTGTATTCTATAGTATAGATCACATCATAAGAATGTCAGTCTAATAAATAGGTTATATTGATTTTCTGGTAATTAAGGGAATACATTATCAATGAAAAAATGAAGTTAAACAAAAGGAATCCTTTGCAGGAAATTTTTTGTTAAGCTTATTATTTATTCTTGAATTGCACAAACAAATCTTAGGATTTTTTGGCTATTTCTATTTTAATGTCTCTCAAAAATACTATCCTATTGGGCCCTAGGAAGTTATAATGAATGATGAAAGCAAGTACTTCTCCACAATCTAGATTTTTTTCATTTGAAAATGAAGTCAATGATAGCTGCCACATAATTGTTTTTAGTATTTTTTAAAGTTAACGTTTCTTTATTTTTACTTACTGCATGCCACACACTGTTTTGAACAATTTGCAACATGGATCTCAAACTTAGGGAGTAGAAGATTATCTAAATTTTACACCTGCCTTTCTTTGCTGGTAAAATGACCACAAGACTCCTGTGAAGATGAACTAGTTAGTGTATGGCTAACTAGTTAAAAATGTAAACTCTCAGCCCCACTCCAGTAATTTTGGGGGTGGAACTCCACCCTCTGGGGTTTAACAAGCTCTCCTGGTACTTCTGACACATAGTGAAGGGTGAAATCCCTGTTCTAAGCAGAGTACATAACACTTATTCATTGGAGATGATGATGACTATAATCACCTTGCATAGGGTTAAGGAATGAAAGAAGAGAACACTGGAAATGAGGAAGCATCAAGAACTGATTGCTGAGAAGGAGACAGAAGTGATTACTCAGAAAAGTGGACTTAAGAAAAATTGGAGGTGATTGCTGTTATATTCTGCCCCCAATATTACTACTTCATATGCTCTTATTTATTTATTTTTCACTTAAGGTACCATGTGTAGCACAGATTTTGGAATCCAAGAGAATGGTTAAAATTCTCACACAAAGAAACATAAATTGGAAAAGTTTGAAACTTCTGAAAATCAAAGATATGTATTATCAATACATTTGCAATACTTTTCAATTTATACATAAAAGTGCTGACTTTTAAAATTCAAGTATAGCACCCAGTGTTTGTGAAGTTGTAAAGAAATTAGCATAATTTATTTATTGCCCATGACCACATAAATAGGCATACTCTTTTATGATGACTGAAGAATAAAAGATATGAAAAGTCAAAGATGGTCAATGTGTTTGATTCAATAATTCCACCTACATACCTCTAACCTAAGAAAATAATTCAACAGAAACATCAAGGTACAAATTATTGATATTATGACCTGTCTTTCTCTCTCAAATGTACAAATGCTCTTGAATATTTTTACTTATGTTATTTCTCACATACTCTACCTTCATAAGGCTTTTCACTTTGTATTATAAGGATTTTTGTTTGCATTTCAATGGTAAGATCCCTTAATATCTGTTTTCCCTGTTTTTCAAAATAAATAGAATCTTGTTTTCTTTCAAAGGGGCACATTTTCTCCCCAAATAAAGATATTGTCCAGTATGCCTTAGAGCTAAATGTCACTAGGACACTAAGTTCTGGCCAATGCAACATAAACAGAAGTATTGTGTGGTAATTTGGGGGACTCTTTTGTAACTTTGGCTAGCACCCACCCTTCCTCCTTTTTCCTATTTTGTTGCTTGAAACATAAGTGTGGAGTCTGGAATTATCTTAGATCACAAACAAGAAGACCACACTCTAGTGATGGCAAAGCAGAAAGCTAGAAACTGACTTACCTGCACTCAGATTTCTAGATCTGGATACTTATGATTTGAAAAAGAAATAAACTTCTTCCTTGTTGAAGTGATATTTCTAGAGTCACTTATTCATAGACAATCCTAATCATATATGATATAAAACCTATCTTTGTGAACTCCTTGAGGGCAGAAGCCATGGTTTATGGTTTATTCACTTTTGTCCTCAGTACATGCTAAATAAAAATACTACGTAAAATCACTTTTTGAATAAACCATGATAGACTTCTGAAATGTTCTTAAATTAAGGCTGCCAGGTAAAAAATATATAGTATAACATTTACATGGGCTATACTAAAAAATTATTTGTTGTTTATCTGAAATTCAAACTTACGTGGGCATATTGAATTTTTTTGTTGTTGTTGCTCAATCTGTGAAACCTAACTTAAAAGATACTTGAAACACCATCTTTGCTGTCTACTTCTGGATTGTCTTTATATTGAAATTTATATTAGAGTTTTAAAATATTAGGAAGTTTGAATGAACAGTTTTATGCTATCTGGTTTTCACAATTCACTAAAACTTCTTTTCAAAATGCAAATATACATGGGTAGGTCTTTAAATACCTACACAAAATTTCATGTGTTGATTATAGGTTTATTTTTAATATTTTTGAAAATATTTTCTAAATGAAATATTTACATATTTACACTGTACTATTCTTAAAACTCTTGTATGCTTGTTAGCATTACTATAGACTCTGCTCTCCCACATCTCAATGTTGCGTTGCTCAGCAAGGAAACCTCATCTGTGATCTTAAAATTACAAAATAGCAATTTATGAGAATAAATACCTAGAATTTTCAGATTTATGCTTTGAAATTGCAAAGTGTATTTCCTGAAAAGTATTGTGGGAAGCATGCTGTTCAAATAACAAGGTAAATGTTAATACACACTCAAGTGAAGTGAATAGCTTTTTAAAATCAGTGGGTATTTTGGCTAAGAACTTAATATTAAATATGAGGTAAGTTACAGTTTGGGTTTTGTATTCTGCAGGTGAGAGGGCAAAGATTATTCTCCAAGTACTCATAACTACAGAGCCTACTATTAGATGTCCTGGATGGCATGAGTGGAAAAAGAGCCCTAAATGAATATATGCATAAAATAACATCTTCCACTTATTTTTCAGGATACCTTTGAAATAATCTTATATGAATTTTACCTCAATTAGATGTATCCATTAATTATTTCTGTTTTACATGACTATTTTGAAAGGATAAGTCAGTTAGTTAAGTTAATCATGTAATGCCTTATGGCATTTTTTTTTATTAATAGAAGTAGTGTTATTTAAATTTTCATTTATTTGTGGCTAATTTCTCCAACAGGAGTATAAACTGTGTGAAGAAAAAGATGTATTCTATTTCCTGTGAGTTACTCATAGCATCTAGAGTAGAGTCAAGCAGTGAATTTTTTAAAAAGTAAATTCATCTAAAATAAATTATTCAATTTGGGGTTCATAAGTCAAGGATACAAAATGACCAATTTTTCTAATAACGACAGCACAAAAACAACAATGAAATCATCTCCAGAGATGAACACAATAGTTGTAGGATGATCTTAATTAATCAATAAACTCTAACAATTTATAATTAATATAAGGGTAAAACAACCATTTTTCTAAATATTATACATATGTGTACTCTCCATAGTAAAATATACTTGTTCATTTTGACACCATGGAAAGCTTTAGTTACACAGTGGTGAGTATGACAGAAATAGTCACCTTTTCCTGCTCCTTACAGCATTTAATATATCAATATGAATTAAGGATGCAGATTTGCCCAGAGGGTAGAAAGCATAGCCTATGGAGCCAGACGGCTTTTGGTTTAAATCTGTGCTTTGACACTTGCTGACCGACTTTTATGTAGTATATTAAATATAGGTGACATTTCTGGCAGCCATATAGAGGCTATTTGATCCATCATTCTTTACAAACTCATGGGATAAAGAAGGCCAAATAATTTGACCTTTGTGGCAAACCAGTCTAGAAACACACCTGAAAGAAACTGCTATTAAAAAAAAAATAAAACTACTATAGGATTCATGTCATTCTTTCCTAATTAAAACTTATTAAAATATGGAAATTTATAAAATTTACAAAAGCTAAAATAACATAAAACACTTAAATGAAAACATTAATTAAAACTAACATGCATTCACGTTTTACAAAGGTCTTTACAATCATTTTCCTAAGGTTTATATATCTCTCTAAAAATTATACAAGATGTTTCACATAAATGCAAACAAATGAGTTATTGAATGAGTATAAAAATTATAAAACATATAGCTTCAATATTTTTATCCCCATAAGATACCCTATTTATGTTCAGCCTTAATTATATTAATAGATATTAGTACATGCATTACCAAATGAAAAAAATGATTGTATAAAAGCACATTTGAGAGATTATTATTACATATTGAGTAGTGTGAGAAAGCAAGTTTCCTTTAATTAAAGGCCCTATTTCAAATTAGAATTCACAACATATAACAAAAAAAAAATGTGCACTGAGAAGAAAACTTGAGAAGTTAATGTATTGAGGATAATAAAGTTTTAATTAAATTAATAAATATTGCAAACAGCATTAATAGTGGTAATCTAACTCTTAACAGTAATGTTATAGCATATACCACGTTGCTCTTCTATGTGTCCCAAAGACAACTATGATCTCGCAGATGGAAGTCCATTGACTTACTGAAGCCAAGGAATGTTCTAAAATTTTACTTTCTTATCATTTTATTGCTTCTCTCATAAATGAAGACGGCAGGAGAGAGGGTAGAACAAGAATAGCAATGGAACAATCCTGGCCATGTTGGTGTGCAATAGGAACTTTACACTGGTTTTCTGGTTGTGAATTCCCTTTATCTTCCCTGTTCCTTTACCTCAGAACACATATCACAACACTCAGGACTCCCTGCTGTATGATTCATTCTTGTCCTCTTTGTCAAAGTGGAAGTTATTTTGCAAAGTTAAAGGGAGAAAATATGTTACATTTTTATCTTTTTGTGAAAGTTTTTGGCCTGTAAAATATTTCATAGATGAATTTGCACAGGAGCAGTGTTATGAGAAGCATTTTATTTTCCCTGAAACATGCACAATGCCCTCTCTTTTCCTCAGTTTTCACTCTATTTCTTAGCAGTCTTGATAGAACTGAGTGGGATTCCCATCACACATAGACAGGACTCTAATATGAAATGAAAAGATAGTGCTTCTTCTTCCTTAGGGTCAGAGGAGCCTGCTTTCATATTTCAACGTCATGATCCAGAATACTAAATTTAGGAGCTCAGCATATTCTGTCTTCCTGAGGGAGTTGCATATCTTTCTCTCTCTCTCCCCCTTAAGAAAAAAAAAAAAAAAGGGCATCTTCTATCAAATTTCCCTCCTAAAATTCCTTACATTCTATTTTATAGAGTAGATTTTCCAGTTACTCTCTTCTTAGCCATCCTCTTCTCCCAGAGAAGAAAGAAACCATCCCAACCTCAGGCAGCTTTTCTACTGTCCTATTTTCTCAAACTACACTTTCAGTTCCTCAAAAATAAACCATAGATGATCAAACAAGGCTTCTTATTACCACCCTACCAATGCTAGCTGCTAACTCATTTTTTTTCCTGATTTTGGGAGCTCCGATATAGTTTGAATTTCATTTGTTTTTTTAACAAGTAAAACACATCTTAATTGTGGGAATATTCTAAAATCTATGCCTCTGCTTCCTAGGAGGTTTTCCTTGATTAATCAAATTAATCTTATATCAAACTTTGAGTAGAAATAAAAGAGTTATTTGGAACTACACAGAGGGACAGTATATACTAGACCAAGTCACAAAATGGCAGCTGGCAGTGCTAATCCAGTTGCACAGGGGTTTTATTGGGTTTTTTGTTTTTTATTTTTAAATTGGATGTCTTTAGGTGGGGCCTAAATTATGTAGATGTAACAAGTTTTATTTTCTGGGCCATCTTCCACCAGGAACTTTGCATATGTAAGATACATGATTAGCCTCTAATGATATTTAAGTTTGCAATTCCCACATGGACTAATATTATCATTTCATCCTGAGGAAAGATAGAGGAATATTTGGGGCTTTGATGTTTCAAATTCACAACAGTCAAAGAAGCAGAGCTCCTGACAACTGGTTTTTAAAATTGAAGTAAAATGCTCTAAGAGATGACAACTTTTTCAAATATATGGGACAAAATCCATGGATAAAAAATTTATATCAGTGTTTTTCAAACTTGTGCCTTATTCAGTAATGCATAAAAACATATTTTTATCAAATCATGCTGAAGAATATTTATTATGAATATACTCATTTTTATTTCATCTCATGAAATGTTTAATATTTTCTTTTATTATAAGATATGAAAAATTCTCTCAGATATCAAAGAATGAGGAATACTATTCATAGGACTATGAGCAAAAAGTTGGATCACTCCAAAAAATAAGAACAATAACTACAAAAAATGCTTCTCATTGATGCCTGATTTCACTGAAGTACACTAATCATTATACGTTTGATTAAATTAAAATATATCAAATTATTTTTGTTTTGTCTGATTTGATCACTAACCTGCTTATTTTAATTTCAGTTTCAGGTGTGTTACTAAGTATCATGGTGGTCTTTTTACCACTACTCCTTATAGAGTAAATAAAGGAATAGAAGGCCAGAGCATAGGAATCAACAAAAAAGCCTGAACCTCCTCCATATTTTTGGGAAACATTATTTGATTTGGATTTGGCTTTCAACAGCTGTTTTTACAGTAACAATTGTTTTTACAGTAATAGAAAAAGCAAGCAATTGCATTTGGGAATCTTGTTTATGTTACATGTGTTAAATATTTCAGTTAAATTGTACTCCAAGTAGATTGGCAATTTGTCATCAGTGCTCAGGGTTTCCACGGTCATCTATTAATAACTAACCCAAAAAGTCATTTTGACTTAGAGCTATCTTCTTTATATGATTCTAAAATCTAACTGCCCTCACCTGTAACTGCTCCTCTGGGATATTTCATGGGATTAAAAAACATACTTTTCAACATCTTTGTCAGTTTCTCAATAAAAATGTGTTGCTGTAATAAAACACCCTGTTTGCCTGGTCCAACATATGCAAATGAATGAGTCCTTTCCTCTGAGTAAAATGCATTCTAAAATGTTATATATGTTATGGCCTTAAAATAGAAATATTATCAGAGAACAAATCAATAAACTATTGATGAAACTCTGTCACTGCTGAGGATAACAGTTTTCTAAATCATTATTAGTTATTTTTTGAATACATCAACAAGATTTAAAACTAAATATTAAATCAATGACAGAATTCATTTTAGAAAAGTGTGCTTTGTGCTGATAATAAAACAAATAAGAAGTTAACTGGTTTGATTATATTTTTTTCTGGAAAAATAATAATTGAAATAAGTCTAAAAGCCAGTTTGGTTTTGATGGTGTGAGGAGATATTAGATGTGAAATAATCAGTTTGACTGAATTTTTCACATTTCAATAGACTGCTTGAGCCTGGGGAAACATAAGATCAAAATTAATTAACAATATCCTATTGTTGATTTGACTTGAACTCAGGACTTCCTGCTACATTCTAGAAACTTCATGGTTCTGCTCAGAGAACCCAAATTCAATAATGTTTTTACTGTTCAGTATAAATTAAACCTAAAACTATATTATGTTGATAAAGTTTTACAAGTTATATTTTCAATAAATATCATCAGGTGGGACATCTGAGTCATAATGATCTGACCTCTTCTAATATGGTTAAAGTGCCTGATTAAAAGTTGGTCACGGCCAGGGCCGGTGACTCACACCTGTAATCCTAGCACTCTCAGAGGCCAAGGCGGGAAGATCTCTTGAGCTCAGGAGTTTAAGACCAGCCTGAGCAAGAGCAAGACCCCGTCTGTACTAAAAATAAAAAAAAAAAAAAAAATTAGCCAGGTGTGGTGGCACACACCTGTATTCCCAGCTACTTGGGAGGCTGAGGCAGGAGGGTCATTTGAGCCCAGGAGTTTGAGGTTTCTGTGAGCTAGGCTGATACCATGGCACTCTAGTCTGGGCACCAGATTGAGACTCTGTCTCCAGAAAAAAAAAAAAAAAAAAAGTTGGTCATGATTGAGAAGCTCAGATCATAGTGCAACTAAAAAAACAGATGAAGTAGGTATACTGAAATACTGAAACATTTTAGCTATTATATACTAAATACATGAAAAATTAAACCTAGATAGTTTCCAATTATATTATACATACTGATATTATAGGGTAACAATCTTTTTTTTTTCATTTCAGCATATTATGGGGGTACAAATGTTTAGGTTACATATTTTTCCTTTGCCCCACCTGAGTCAGAACTTCAAGCATGCCCATCGCCCATACAGTGCACACTGAGTCATTAGGTGGGAATATACTCATCTCCTCCACCCCCTCCCACCTGCCTGACACCTGATGAATGTTATTACTATATGTGCACATAAGTGTTGATTAGTTAATATCAACTTGATGGTAAGTACATGTGGTGATTGGTTTTCCATTCTTGTGATACTCCACTTAGTAGAATGGGCTCCAGCTCTATCCAGGGTAATACAAGAGGTGCTAGATCTCCATTGTTTTTTGTGGCTGAGTAGAAATCCATGGTAGACCTATACCACATTTTATTAATCCATTCATGTATTGATGGACAGTTGTGTTGTTTTCACGTCTTTGTAATTGTGAATTGTGCTGCTATAAGCATTCTAGTGCAGATGTCTTTTTTATAGAATATCTTTTTTTCCTTTAAGTAGATGTCCAGTAATGGTATTGCTGGATCAAATGGTAGTTCTACTTGAAGCTCTTTGAGGTATCTCCATATTACTTTCCACAGAGGTTGTAACCTTCTGCTGAATGACTATTGCGTTAAGGATGAAATTAAGATGTAAATCAAAAGATTCTTTGAACTAAATGATAAAGAAGACACAAGTTATCAAAATCTGTGGGACATAGCTAAAGTAGTCCTGAGAGGAAAATTTATATCCATAAATGCCTACATCCAAAAGACAGAAAGATCACAAAACAATAATCTAATGAATCATCTCAAAGAGCTGGAAAAGGATTACCAAACCAACCCCAAATCCAGCAGAAGAAAAGAAATAACAAAGATTGAAGAAGAACTAAATGAAATTGGTAATAAAAAAACTACACATGAAAGATTAATAAAACAAAAAGTTGGTTCTTTGAAAAAATAAACAAAACTGACATGCCTCTTTCTAGATTAATGAGAAGCAGAAAAGAAAGGACTCTAATAAGCTCAATCAGGAATGGAAAAGGAGAAATTACAACTGATACCATGGAAATACAAGATATCATCTATGAATACTATGAAAACCTCTATGCACATGAACTTGAAAATGTGGAGGAAATGGACAAATTCTTAGAAACACACAGCCTCCCTAGGCACAATCAGGAAGAAATAGAATTCCTGAGCAGACCAATATCAAGTACTGAAACTGAAGCAGCAATAAAAAATCTTCCTAAAAATAAAAGTCCCAGACCAGATGGTTTCACACCCAAATTTTACCAGACCTACAAAGAAGAACTGATGCCCATCCTGCAGAAATTATTCCACAATATTGAGAAGAAAGGAATCCTCCCCAACACATTTTATGAAGCCAACATCACTTTGATACCAAAAGCAGGAAAGGACACCACAAAAAAAGAAAACTACAGACCAATATCCCCTATGAATATAGATGCAAAAATTTTCAACAAAATCCTAGCAAACTGAATTCAGGTGCTTACCAAAAAAATAATCCATCATGGCCAAGTGAGCTTCATCCCAGAGATGCAGAATGGTTCAACATACGCAAACCTATAGAGTAACAATCTTAATAGTTATTCATTTTCCTAACAGTTTGAAAAATATCTATAATAGTTGTATTTACAGCTACAGGGAAGAGAAACAAAATAGTTCTCTAATGTGGAAAACATATTTAGAGCATATATATATATGTTTTGATGAATGCAATATAGTTAGATTAAAAAAGTACTAGTTAAGTGTTTTGGAGTTTGGGCATAAAGATGAATTACAAATTATAGACTGTTATGACATGAAAAAAGAATTTTATGGCTTATGATTAGAGTTAATGGTCATTCATAATGTCAAGATTCAAAGACAATGAATGACTTCCTTATAAGAAGCTGGAATATGAAGTTAAAGATCCCTACTCTTAAAACCTGAAAATCTTGTATGCTAAATATATTTACTGAATTATTTCCCTGTTGCCCCAAAAACATCTGTGCTGTTGGAATTTGGGTACAGTGAGGCAGGATCTGGGAGATGTCTGTGGCCTGGGCTTTTGGAATTTTGGCTTAGGGATATACAAGAGGGAACACAGAAATATTATAGAAGCTGTGAACACAACATTTGACATCAGATGTGATTCAAATATCAACTCAACTAATTTCTGGCTATGTAACCTTGAGCAAGTCACTTAACTTCTTTAAACATCTTCTCACCTGTAAAATGGAATAACAATATTTCTTTTGCTATATTATTGTGAGCCTTAAAATAGTATATTTGAAATATTTTTAGTCAGTAGGTTGTTAATCAGGACTTACAGCTTAGGCCAGAGACTACAATGAGAAATGGAGGTATGATGGCAGAATATGAAAAGGAAGAAATAGGAAGCTGGGAATAAGAATGGAAAAAATTAGGGGGGAAAGAGTGAGTAGTTTGTATTTAATTTTCATTTCCTTTTCACACACACTTCAGCTATGATCTAGCTTTGGCTGCTGTCAACATACTGAAAAAAATGGTTTCATCAGATGTCATCTGTGACAAAGTCATCAATGAATCCAGTACGTTTCTTCGTGCTGGTCCTCACTCAACCCATCTCTGCAGCATTCGACTCTGTAAGCCCACTTCCTGTCTGGTGCTGTCTTACTGCACCTCAGTCTGCTATTGGCTCTGACTTTTTCAATTGTCCCTTAAATTTTATTCTATTTGGTTCAACTAACTAAACATTCATTGAACTTATTTATGTCCAGCTCCCAGTGATGCCTGGGAGGTCAAGAATGGTGTGTTTAAAGAAAAATAAAACTCAGTCTTTGCCCTTAAGAAGGTTTTATTTTAGTAGAGTATACAGAAACCCACACATCTTTTCTTTCCTCTTTTCTTTTTTCTTTTCTTCTTGTTTTGGCTTTTCCTTTCCTTTTTCTTTTCCTTTGTATTCTTAACCTGTGTGACTTGAAAGCTTTACAAACACCTAATGAAGATAAATTTCACATATTTGTCTTTACTCTAAATCTCTATCCCAAACTCCAGATTACAAAGCCCTCCGGACATGACCTGTCCGCATGGATATCCCACCAGCTTTTCAAACTCACTGTATTCAAATGTGATCTCATTATCTCTCCCCGTGAACTGTATTTTTCCTTTTTCAAGTACAATTAGTAGGCATATGAACCTTTCTCTTATCAAGGCCATAAATCTTCAGTGTTTCTTTCCTCATCCTGATTCCGTCTAAGAACTTACAAAATATTCTTCCAGTAAGTCTCCCCCCTTTATTTTCCCTTCCATTTCCACCAGTCACTACCCACCATCAGATCTTCATCATTTCTCACACCAGACAATAAGAATAGACATAACAGCCTCTCATCTTTATCAGCCACTATTATACAATGTTGCCTGTTTAATTTTCACAAAGTACAATTCTAGTCATGTCTGCATTGTTCAAAGACTTTTCCATAGGTCATAACCAATAAAATTAAATCTGGGCTCTTTCACCTGGAACTAAAATGCTCCTTCATTTGGTTCAACTGTCCCTTTTCACACAATTTTCCCACCTTCTCCATGTCCTCACTGTCCTAGTGACAATCGTCAATTCCAGGCCTGTCACAGCTAAATGCATTTTCTTGTATTATCTCTCACCTTAACCTGTAATGTCTTCAGCTTGCTCTATTTAATTAGGTTCTAGCTATTCTTCCAGTCTTGGCTGGAGAATCTTCCACTTGGAGAATCTATCCTCATTTCTTCTTCCAATTAAAGTCATAATTAACGGTGAGTTTCCCTCTGAATTCCTAAACATTTGTTCCTATCTTTATTAATCAGCTGTAGGTTATGATCAGCCCCTTATCTGTCATTTTTCCTAGTTACTGCAGGTGAAGGCAGGGGCCCTCTGGATACGAGCACAATAGACATTTGTTGGTTGGAACAAAGCTAGTATAGAAGGATTATTGAAGTTATAAACTGTCTTTGGAAGAATGTGACACATGCTCACTTCTTCCTTTTACTGTCCCTAAGACAGCGTCATCTACTGTCATGGCTTCAATGAGCAAATATATGCTGAGGATAACAAAATGTGTCCTGCAGCACAGAGCTCTTTCCTGAACACATTCCACCTGGAGACTACACAGGCTCTGCAAACTTAGTCTGCCTAAATATGAACGCATCTTTTTCAACCCTAAACCTGATTTCTTTTACTGAATTTCTTTCTCTGTTGGTGGTACCAACACTCAAACAGTTGTCCAAGGGAAAAACTTGGAACCATCCCTGATCGCTTCTTTTCTTTCACTTCTCACATCCTGCATATTATATCTCTTAAATATTTCCCAGACAAGTCTGTTCCCCTTTGGCACTAATGCACTTTCTCAGGTCAGGCCTTCATTGTTTCGCACCTAAACTACTAACCACACTTCTTTTCTCTGATCCATGTCCTTCAAAATCTCCATGGCTGCTAAAATGCTGTACAGAAAATGCAAATCTGACCCTGACTCACCTATTTAAGATTCTTCTGCAGCTCCCCATTCATCTACGGAACTGAATCCAGTTTCTTCAACATATGGTAAGGACACCCATGTCCTTTTTCACTGACTTTTCTAAGCTCATTTCTGTTTACTACATGCCTCACACAACAAGATTCAGCTACATAAGCTGCACACACTCTTTTCCTTCCTGACCCCTTGATTCTGCCTATGCTGTTCCCTGTTTTTGATATGCCTTTTCTTTTATCTACTGTGTTCCCTTCTGTTCCCCAATGCTTTTCTGTTGCTAACATGTGCCTTAAGTCTAGATGAGCCATTACATTGACTGCTAAATTTTTCTGTAACTTCTGCAGTTGGGTTAGGTACTCCTCACCTTACTCCACTAGCATTGCCCTATCCTTCTACTTTGACTGTAATGCTTACTTTTATCCTCGAAAAACCTAGATTCTTTAAGAGTAAGAAACATATCTTAGCTATTTTTGAATCCACAGTGCTTCAATAAGCAGGTGTTCAATAACTGTTTACTAGAGGAACCAAAGGGAGGCAAAGAAGGAGTAAGTTTCTCTGTGGTGACATGGTCACTTGACTTATTGGAAGAATTATTCTGGCCTCAGAACAGAGCTTTCCAAATGTGCATTTGAGGGACATTATACTGCATTTTGAGCTATCTAGTGAGCTTGACCTACTTATTCTTATTTTCCTACCTTAGACCGTTCAGGTGACCTGAAATTTCACATTCTAACTTTCTCATTCGGCCCTCTCAGTGCCAAGAACTTCCCAAAGCTAGATGAAATATTACACCTGCTTCAGAGAATTTTCTTTAGTTTATGTCGACTGGACAAGTTCAATTAACATGTAAATAAAATTGATAATATGGATTACATGACTATTACAGTTAAAAGAAGTCTAGCTACTCATTTAAAAGTGGTTGTTTCTCAGCTAATCATTCATTGTCATTACTCTCATTAAGAAATTTTCTGTATCTTATATCTTATGAAATGCTCCATTACTCTCTTCATATTTTAATATTTTTTAGAAAAGAAATTCTATGTCCTCATTCATCACTAGGCTATCTACACTAGAGAAAACTTTAATTGATGAGAAAAATTAAGTGCCTAAAATGAATAAGTTCATAAACATTCAATAGCTGTACATTCTTTTTGAGCATCTAAATGTCAAAATAGCTTTGATTTACATAATTGAATTTGCCAAATCATTAGTCCATAATGTAATGGCTCTTGGTAGTATTCATGGGTAATGCAACAACTAAGCTCTTAATGTTAACTACAACAACAGAAACTATTTTCACATAATCACTAGAAAGACACAAATAAAAATGATTTATTGACAATAACTTTGAGCAGGTAACAGAGTCTAGAGGTCTTGATTTAAATTATTCAATTAATGTTTTTATTTGGTGCAGCAATTGTAACAGTGCCTTTGAAAAGTAATGTGTCTCTAACTGTGGTGTAGCCTATCCCTCAGTTCTGTGAACAGTAATTAGTTTATTTTCATACATCTAAGGATCAAGAGTGAGCTTGATTTCTGGTCTTCATTCTTGAGAATCCAAGTGTTCACTTGGGAATTATAGAGTTGATCCTATTTTTTCAATTCACTGTAGCTGACGCACACTTCCCTGAGTCATCTCTAGTGCTCCTCAAACTATCTGTGGTGAAGGCCAGTTAATTTCTTATTTAAAATTTCTAATTTCTTGCAGATGTTATGTTATTCATATTTGGTAAAATACATTGAAAATGAGTCACTAGAAAACAAAATTAAAAATCCAAAGATAAAACATGCATCCAACTTTTAAATTATTATTATTGATTCCACAAGCATAAAATTACTCTTTCAAATGGCTATAGACCCTTCTTACGATTATGCTAAATTTCTATATTTATTTTATTACTGACCAGTAACAAAGGTCTCCAACCAACACTGGCCTACAGACCATACTTGAAGAGCACTGAATCTATACCTGTCTTTAAATCCAAGGCAGGTCTGGAAAGGGAATATTTGCTTTTCAGATCTTTAAAGCATAATGACTAGGGAAAATTTTCCTAGCACTATATATAGACAATGGCTGCTTCATCCGCTTCAACTCTTCTACAGACAACACACAGCTCTGGCTATGGCTTTTCCCAGCTCCCACTCATATAATTGTTGAATAATGCTTAGTGGGAGCAATGTTGCTTATTTATTTATTTACTTTGCCACCTTCATGGCAAGTACTTCCATTAATCCCAACGTGTTCTTTGTTTCCTCAGCCAATTATTTAAAGGAATAATTTTCTAAATTTTCTTAAACTTGCATTTTTAACATCTAAATATTAGGCTTCCTCTTAAAATACTTACTAGGCTCTGCTGTCCTGGTGAGGCATTATGTGTTAAAACTGAGTACCACAACACAAAGGGAATGGCAGAAAGAGAAGGCACAGCAGAATAAACATACACCAGAAAGACAAATCAGAACAATGCCGCCAGGTGCCCATTAGCTGAGAGAAATTACAGTGCAAGGTGAGCCAATTCTCATTGGCCAAGAGTGTGCAGAGGAATACGCTGCCCTAACTCAAATTATATGTAGATGGATAAATCTATATGCAAAGCTGTATAATGGCATATGTATGTTATACACATTATATGGGAATTATGTACATAATGTATGTATACATTTATACTATATATGTATATGTATAAATATGCACACACGTTTTTCACATACATGTTCCTCACCTCCATCCTGTCCTCAGGAAATATATCAAAAACAAATGGCATTACAATGAATTAGCATGGCATGGATTATCTGCTATGTTTATCTCAAGCCTACATCATTTCTCTGAGCTCCAGAGCCGAATATTGAAGCACAACTCTATACTTCATGCCTCCCTTAGGTGTTTCTCACTGGAGCTGAAATATCAGTATGTCCAAAATTGAACTTTCCACTGGCTCTTCAAACCCAGTTTTTCTTAAAATGTATATTATGTCAGAAGGCCTCACTCTAGGAACTTATCTTTTAGTAATTCATACTGTCATTGCATCTTTCTTTATGAAAGCATGGTAACTATTAATAAAAAAGATTAATTAAATAAAATAATTTAGCTATTCTATGGAATACTATTCAATTTTTAAATGACTGAGACTAGTTTTTGTATTCCAACATGGAAAGATATGATTCATGACACATTGTTAAGTTACAAAGGCAAGTTTCAACACAAAAGGTAAAGGATGATCAAATTTTATAGAACAATGATAATATAATAACCTGTTAACGTGTACATAGATAAAAACATTTGGAATAACACAGGCAAAACAAAAAAAGTTCATGCTAGCTATGTTTGGGTACTGGGAATACAGGAAATGTGCACTTTTTAAAGTAATTCTATATCTTTTCCATAGCATTTTTGTTAGTTTAATTGTAAAAAAAAAAAAAAGATAGTTAAAAAAAAAAAAAGGGAAAGAAAGACTTAGAGAAGTACCCGGGTGAAAAGTACAGTAAAAAGATGAGGACTCTAAGATAGATAGGAAACCTAAAAAGAAGAAAAAGGAAAAGCAAGCTAGGAGGTACTTAGAGACTTTATTAGCATTTGAATTGTGGCTTTTCCAAAGAGAAAGCCAGTTAAAGACCAAGCATTGTAATTATAATGCTTCTAACTTTTAATTTTACATGAGAGTCAAGTGATTGGTTAAAATGATGAAGTAAGAAGGGATTTAGATGATAATCGTTTTTCACTGCAGACTTCACTGATTTCGTAATGCCCTCAGGCAAAAGAGCGGTGACTGCAAGTTCAAGGCTGAGAGAATGCTTCAGAGGTCTGAAGTTTTCAGTGAGAGAAATGACTTACAACTTACGATGTACCTTTGGTCAGTAGCTTCAAGTCTCTAAAAACTTAAAAAAAAAAGTAATGAGCCTTACAATTGCCCATCAAGTAGGCCATTCTTTTAATTATGAACAGTTATTTTCTGCTACCAATGGCTGCTTCTTGTTAATTTTGGGGAGATGGCTTTGGTGTTTGGCCAGTTTTAACTGACCTTTATAAGTAATGCCTTCAAAACAAGTGAAGGTAATGTGCTGGGTGAGAGAAGAGATTAATGGTGCTATGTGCTGTATTTTTTATTTTTGAGGGATTATTATTATTTTTTGAGTGATGTAAAAGCTAAAGGCATTGACTGCATTTGACAGAAGAGAGAATATAATAATGCTTTGATGGGAATACAAACTATCAGGTACTTTCATACCAATTTTAACTAACATTGACCATTAAAAATAAACAATGCACTTTTAGTTATTGACAGACACTATGAAATTTTGGCTACTATCCGTGATATGTTATCCTGAGTACAAAGCAACAAGCCCAACAACACTTGTACTTTTAGTAACAACAATTTCTTCACAAAACTCTGCCACAATCAACTTATTATACCTGTTTTACTAGACTTCATTTTTCACTCTTAGCTGCTTTTGCTTAGCATACTTAAAATTGAGCTGAGTACACAGAAGAGTTGTTTAATAATTAAATTAACATGATTTCAAACAGATGCATCAACAACTTATATATCCAAATAAAGAATAATATGCCATCATTAAACCAAAATTTCTAAGAAATTATTCTGTTTATTGTTAAAGCAAGCCTTCTATATAAATGTAATAATCATACAATTAAAACTTTTTTTCATTTTTAAGAACTTTATGTTTAAATAATTGGATTAATTCTCATCTCTGGTTTATAATACATTATCACCATTGGTATATGACCCCCTCCCTTCCTTCCATTCTTCCTTCCTTCCTTCCTGCCTGACTGCCAGCCTTTCTTTTTCTTTCTTTTTCTCTTCCTTTCCTTCTATCTTTCTTTTGTTCATTAATTTTTAATCATATAATGAATAACAACCCATACCCTAACCCAAAACCTAGAAGATTACCAAAAACTTAAATGGATATATATGCTCTCTCCCTATCCTATCTCTGTTTCCTTCTTCCAACCAAGTTGACTAATATCCTGAATGTTATCATTGTCATTTCTTTTCCTGAAGGAAAAAAAATCCATATATATTAATATTACATGTATTGGTATTCCAAATAATCTGTTGTTTTTTTAAAGAATTCCTTTTTATGAATATTAGCATGCAATTTTATAGGCCCTTATTTTTTCATTCAACTTTTTATTAACTCTTAATTGCTTGTAGTTAGCTATAATTTTTGCATTTTCATGGCTATATTATGTTTTATTGTTGATTAGACTACAATTTATCTCTTCACTCTGCAGTTGATGGACTTTTGACTATTTTGTTACGGTAAAACCCAGCAATTCCACTCCTGAGAATAGTAACAGGAGAAATTCTTGTACATGTGCCCCATGAATATTCACAGCAATCCTATTCTTCAAAAAAAAAAAAAAGACAATACAAAGATTAGTAACCTTGCTTTTCATCTTTAACCAAAGCAATTTGTTTATCAGAACTGTCCAACATTCACATACCTATGGCTGTTGTGAAATCAAGTGAATATTAAGGTATCTTTATTTTTCATTTGAACTTTAAATTTATCTATCTATCTAAACTGTATTTAAGGAAAACTTTGTGAATATGTTCATTAATCTTCACTTAAACTGCTAGCATTATGACTACCACTATCCAAAATGGATACCTAGTAATTAATTCTTTAGCTCTGTTTTAAACCTTGGCATAGCATTTCTTATGAACTAATATTGTCCTTGTTATTTGATTATTTTCTATTCCTTTCAGTTGAGCAGGGATCTTGCCACCCTTGGACATCCCTATATCCCCAGTACACTGAACAGTGTCTCATACACCGAAGATGCTCAGTAAACCTTTGTTGAATGAAGCAGCCATGATCTATGGAGTGTTAATCTATTACCTTGGCTGATCACCATGCTTTTGTGTCTCACAGTGTTTATTACTTTTGGACTATGGATGCACTGACCAAAACATGTTCTATAATAACAATATGTTTTAACTTCATTGAATACAAGATTCATATCTTCAAGTATGCAATAAAAATGTAAAAGAAATTTTTTTCATCATTTATAAAGTGCCTCTGTAATTAACTCTCAACACTTCTTTTACATTCTGCCAAGAAAATAATAACATTCTTGCTGGAAAATGTAAAACTCAACCCAAAATGGGGAATCTATCTATTTCAGAGGCCCCACGGTGATTGTTGTGGCCCTAATTAATGATGGCTTTCTAAAGTGAGAGGTAATTGCTGACACACATAATGCAAAGGGTTCAATGAGGAAAATGAGCAGTAATGAATATTCACTTTGAAGCTTCCCTGACAGAGTGCTTAGATTACAGAAAGTTGAAGAACTATCTTGAATATGGCTGATAAATGAGATTCCTTTCCTGACCCTTACTTCCATCAGTACTTAAAACAGTATCACTTTTAACACTTCAGTTTGGGAGCCTTGCTTCTAAAAGTCAAAGATTGATGGTGAGTGAAAAATGTCCATATTAAAAAGGTAAGAGGAGATCCATACGATATCCACTTTTGACCACTATAATTAATAGCTGAATCTTCAGTAGTAACTAATTGAATGGAGGTCAGTGTGTTGCCATGGTAATGTCCTAGCCAAGCAATTTTACCCATTTTCCAGTCTGCTGCCCCTTTGCATAACTGAAGTTATAAAATGCTTTAATTGCAAGATTTGCAAATGATGCAACATCTGGGCTCGAATTTACATATAAAGGGAGAAGTTTAATGGAGTTATTAGCATATCTGTGTGAACACCTCAATTTTTGTATTTAATTATGAAACCTGCAGTTTCAGTGATGAAAATAGCAGCATAGTTAGATGTAAGAATCGGCAAATAAGTTTCTACCATTTCATTTTAGGAAATACAGTTTTCAAAACAGCAAATCTTTACTTTGGCTTTGTCTTAAATGATTTGAGAAACTTGGTAAATGGCAGAATTTACTAAGCATTTGAAAGCCTGCATCATTCCCATGACTATATATATAAAAAAAGTTTAAAAATGTATAAGGAGTATGCTTTAGAAAAGTCAGCAAAGACACATATCAAATGGAAAATAACGAAGTTATTTAGCAGTTATAACAAGAATGTAATAATTTTGTTGTTTAATTATAGGCATGTGAGAATTCCTATGACAGTATTACCCCAAGAGAAGATAATATATGACTTTTGTGAATTAACTAATTCATATATAATACAGATAAGTAATATTTCCACAATAATATTGCCCTAAGGGAAGGGACTAGGATATATGGATTTATAAGTTTGGTGTAATTTGGTATACATAAAAAATAACAATAATAAAAAGGTTGTTATTTGGTGTATGTAAAAAAAAAGAAAAGAAAAGAAAACGAACAAAAAACCAAGATGGTGTTATTAGAAGAGTTTACATGGGTATTGGATTTTGAAATGAACTCTCTCAAGGAACCTCACAAAATTAGTAATAGAGGATAAATATCCTGAATACACTTCAATCAACATGATAGTAACAAAAATGGAACCACTTTATAAGTCTCATATATGGAAAAATACAGAAAAATAGGAAGAATGGTGCTAGAATTAAAAAAGAAACAAAGGCCATAACCCCTCATGATTTTTCTAATGGTATTATTCTTTATTTTACAAGCATCATTGAGCTTTCTAGTAGAATTTTATGCTTTCATGCCTGGGGCTCTTTTTCCCACCAAAACCATGACTTTCAACTATATTTTTCAAGATGCTGACACAGCTAATTATCTGAAATTTTATTCTTTTAAATTTAAATGTTGGCAGAACAGTTACAAAAAGCATAAAAAAGCCCTAAAGATATAAAGGCTTAAACATAACGATGTGTTTCATCATACATATCTTATACTGCTAAATGACATTGAATATATTTTGTATGTATCAAATACTATATTAAAAATTTGATCGAGACTAACATCTCCTCTGAATTTAAGGTACACAGTATAGCACAAAGGTAAAGGGCATAAGACACGGTGTTCAAAGCTGGATTCCAATCTCAGTTCTTCCCTTATAAACTGAGTGAACTCACGTTAAGTTTTGCAGCATCCTAATACAGCCTCTGCATTTATAAAGTGGGATTGTCCAGAAATTTAACAATGCACATAAAGTCCTTAGTGAGATGGCTAGTACATAATAATCCTCAGATAATGATACATAATATAATTTTAATTGCCCACCTCATTTGTGGGTGCAGCTACCACCTCTGATAGAAGTGATTGAAATTGGTGGGAGGAAGATACAATCATAACCCACTAGCAATTCTGCGTTAGCCTTTGGTCTCCTAATGAGACCACAGTCTTTTACTAATAGCCAATTTGTTGGAAATGAAGCTGCTTTGAAGTCCCATCTACACCCATATTTTTTCACTGCTGTAGTAAATTTTCTTGCTGCTGGGCTATGAGAAATCCTGCAGGGAGTGCCAACCTCCTCCATTTGGTAAGGCAAAGGTAGCAGAAGCGTTTCCTCCAGGAAAGGCTGTCTGTAACGACTGTCGCTAGCAGAGAAGGTGAGGTACTTGGTTGCAAACAAACAATAGTTTGAGAGGGTGAAGTATAAGAACAAGGGAGGGGAAAATCTGAGAAATAGGAAGAATAAGGACCAATAAACTTCTAGGTGGTCCGAGGATAGCTAGAAGCCAGGCAAAAAGAAAGGCAGGTCCTTCCTTGTGTGAATATCAATGAAGTTCAAAAGAAAGAAGTAGAAGTAATTGAAGAATTGTAAAGAAAAACATTACCATGGCATTTTTTTCAAGTGTAACTTTTTTCCTTTAATTATTCACATAGTTTTTCACTTTCTCCCCATAATTTTTCAATGCTTTTTAAGAAATCATGTGATTCAAACAATAATGGCCCATCACTAGGGCTGGAGGGCCACTCCGAATATACACTGAGTTGCTAGTATATATTTCTTATTTAATGCATGTATGAACTAAGACTTAGTGAAATTAAGGCAATTTGTTCAACAAATATAAATTAAGTAAATTTTGTTTATGCTACATTTTGAGTATACAAAAAGATATAAGACAGAGTCCCTGCTTTTGTGAGGTTGTTAGGTAGATAGTGAGGGATTCCAGCTCTCCCAGGTACAAAGGCAGGTGCCTTACCTTGGTGCTGCCTTGAGTAATTGCCCCACCTGGGAAGAAGGATAAGGGTGGGCATCCAGTCTTGGTGCTGCCCCACCCTTAATCCTTCCCCAAGCAACTGCCACACCTGAGGAAAGGAGGAATCCCTGCTAATCTGGAAAAGAATGTAGGGAATCCCCCAGCCTGTAGGCTGTAGGCCAGGAAGCCAGGCACAGTCGGATTTGGAAAGTGACCTAGAGTAACCTAACACTAATTGTCATCTCATGAACTGCCCATCAAAGTGGTTCCAGGAGGAAGCCTCAATCCAGACACTATAAAACAAGACCCCAGACCATGACCAGAGCCCTCTTGTTAGGACAGGGGTTCCACTGGTCATCTGTGGTGAGTGTATCTTGCTCTTGTTCTGTAAACCTATCTTGTCCTTCCTCCACAAACTTTGTTTCACACTTGCCCTGCTTTTGGTACATCTGGTTGTTCTTCAGTCAAGAGCACACCAAGAACCGGGAACAGACAACTATGACCTGACAAGATTTACAGTCTCCTGGGAGAGGGGCATCACCTTGATCTGGCCAACCTGAGAATACCTTATCAGGACTACAGTGGTTCAAGAATGAGGAATCCACCCACAGAGATCCTGCTTGTGATCTTTAACATAATTATGAGGAAAGTAGGAGCTCTTCTCCTTCAGGAGCTTAGAACCAGCACACTGGAGTTACTGGGGGCTAACTTTGTCAACATGCAGAAAAATGTGGACAGAGAAGTCCAACATGTGGACAGAGAGGTTGAGCTGAGAAATGTAGAGCTACAGATCCCATATGTTTTGTGTGCCGGAATGTGCATCTATGCTTGAAACCATTTTGACTGGCAATTATGGGAACCTTCAACCTGTTAGGTAGACAGCGAGGGACCTCTGACTTTCCCGGGGACAAAGGTGGGCCCCCAAGCAATTGTCACACTTAGAGGAGGAGGGAACGCCCTACTAATCTGCCAATCAGAACTTAGCTCACCAATTGCAAAAGAAGGCAGAGGATTCCCTGTGTCAAGCAGCCCAGGTACACCAGGGTCTGGACAGTGACCTAGAAAAACCTAGAGCTAATTATCACGTCATTTGCTTAAATCTACATTGCAGTTACCCCCTCCTTGGGCTTTCACAGAGGCTCATGGGAGATCTGCATGTGCACTAAGACTCAGGTTATATAACTCCCAACTGTCTATCAAAGTGGTTCCATGGTGACGTTTGAACCATGAGGAGGGTCCAGCCTAGGCAACATAAAACAGGACCCCAGACCATAATCAGGGCCCTCCTGTTACGACAGGAGGTCTGTTCGTTGTCTGTGGCAAATGTATTTTAGTTTGCTCAATAAACTTCACCTCGTGCTTGCCTTACTTTGGTGTGTCTGGTCATTCTTCGGCCAAGAGCTCATCAAGAACAGAGAGCAGACTGCTGACCCCAGAAAACCCTTTCTCTTCCTTAAACACTTAAGTCATCTGAAGTGTGTTGTTGACTCTTGCAAGTAAGTAAGCCTTCTAATAAAATTGATTTAAAATTTATAATGGTGGATATATACACAAGACCACAAATTAATTTTGTTTAACAAAAGCCTTTTAACAGCTGAATTTATGATTAAGTTAATGTACATGGTTTTACTATACTTTAGCCACTATTAACATCTTAAGTTTAATCCTTTCCTGTATTTTCTTGAAATTCAAAATAATCTAAGTACTCCCAAACTATTACTCCAATTGATCATGCTATGCTATTTCTTAGGCTATATATGAGCAACATTAGAGCTTGAAAAATGCTTGCAATTTTGGTGGCTATTTCTATTCCAGAATTCTGCCTAGACACAGTTTGAAGCCACCACTCTAAGCCCCATGCCTTGTGTGTTTGTGATAAAAATAGAATTTTTGTGAGCAAAATGTGATGGCTTGGAAATAACTGCTACTTGCTTGTACCTTCATGTTGCAAAATTGTCAAGAACTTCAACCTGTTAATTATCAGTAAACAGAGCTTAGAATCACATCCCTAAGAATAGAAACATTTTCCTCAAAAAAGAAAGAAAGGAAGGAAGAGAAAGAGGAAGAAAGGAAGGAAGGAAGGAAGGAAGGAAGGAAGGAAGGAAGGAAGGAAGGAAGGAAGGAAGGAAGGAAGGAGGGGGAGAGGGGGAAAGATAGTAAGAAAGAAAGGAATGAAAGAATAAGGAAAGAATACCTGCTTAGCGCTCAGTGTTAAAAAACTCAGATTGTAAATAGAAGTATAAACACACACTGTAAAATTACAAACCAAAGCTAGAGAATGTTACACAGAATACAGATTAGTGATTAGCTCTGAGGACAGGAACAGGAAAGAGAATGAGAGGAGACAATAATGTCCCCATCTAACGTGATGCAATGTTTTATCTTTAAACAGAGTGATCCAGGTACAGTGCCTCAAGAAAAAAAAAAAAAAGAAAAAAGAAAAGAAAAATAAATAAACAGGGTGAGGTCCAAACAGCTGGTCATTGCATTAGTGTACATTCTACCTAACATGTATTTTTCAATGACTTACTTGGTGTCAGTTTTTCATTGCCTTTTGTGTTCTTTTTTCCTCCTTATTTTCCTAGCTTGCTTTCTATTTTTGTTTTTGTTTTAACCTCAGTTTCCTTTTGAGTATGTTTAAGTTTCTCTAGGGATGAAGTTGTGTTGGAAAGAGTTGGGAGAGGAGGTTGAAATATAGTGGGTGATACATGTTTGTCTGAATGTTAGATTTAAATATAACAGTTACCTAAAAGATTTTTCAGTCCTTCAGAGAAATATCTGTGATTTAAATTATAACTTCTCAAAAAGGAAAAATAACATATGATCTGACAAGTAGTTTTAATTGTTGATGCTATTATTATTAATGAATTTTAAAATTTGTTTCCATGGCACTATAACTACCTTGTCTGTTCTTATTTGTCTTTTCCCTTACTCCACAAAACAAATATGACTCCTTACCCTGAAATCCATTCAGAACTGATTTTTTAATTTAAATATTTCAAAAATAATTTTCAAGCATAAGCCATTGATATATTAGTCAACACTGTAGTATTTCTCAAGTACTTTATATTTTAAACTTATATTTTTAAACATTTTTATATAAAAATTTCTTCAACAACCAGTAAATTTTACTGTATAAAATTATCACCCCCTTTTACAATCAAATTAATTTTTTGCTTTTAAGAAAACATTTTAACTGTTGACTTTGATTACTAGGAGCTTATCCAACACTTACTCTTTTAGAAAAGATTGAACAAGCTTCAAGGTAGTTATACACCAGATAATTGTTTTAGGAATGTGAAATATTGACACTTAGATTCTTAAAAAAAAAACAAAACAAACATCCAAATCAACATACTATTTTGTGTTATGTTTGCAACTGTATTTTTCCATAGCATAGTTAGTTCTCTTAGAGATTGAATAAATTATGCTTATTTTTAACCAATGGAGTAGCAGTCTATGAAGCACTAAACTATAGGACAACATGGCACTCTAGTGGGCCAAAGAAATGCAGTTTCTAAATATGGCTGAATTAATACAGAATAGTTGAAAAACTAGGAGAATTACAACAAAACAAAATAAAAAAACAACCCCCCAAAAATATTTTCTGAAAATTGACACGTTGTTCTGTTTTCAAAATTATTTTCTGGTAAAACACTGAGAATATAATTGTTCATATCACCTTTCTACTAGATTGGACTTGAAATCAAGTCAAGATCTGCAAGGGAATCTATTGCCTGATGTACATCACTAAATTTACACAAGATCACAAAATATCAGACTTGGGAGCAGCATAAAATGTTTGTACACCAACATCCTTATTTTGCAACTAAGACGAGATTAGTGAGAATATAAACTTTAATCTTACAAATAAAAAATTTTAATCATTTTAACATTTAAATTTCATAAAGAATAAAATGAAATGATGAGAATTGCTTCATTTCTGTTTTCTTTAATGCTACTGACTACTCCTTTTTTATAAAAGTTTTATTTTATTTATTCTTTAATTTTTTATTTTGCAATATTTCAAATATAAAATAAAGTTGCAAGAGTAGTACAATGGATGCCCCTATACTCTTCACCAATTGTTAACATTTCACCTCTGGTATATATATAATTATGATTTATTTATTTTCTGAAACTTTTGAGAATAAGTTGAAAACACCATATCAGTTCACCCTAAACACGGCAGCATTTTCCTGTATAACCACAATACAATTATCACACTCAGAATATTTAGTATTGATACAATATTATTATTTAATACATTCAGGCTTTCCTGAATATCTTCCTACTATCCATTTTTGTTCTTTGATCTAAGATTGAATCAAGAATCATGTATTGCATTTAGTTATCTTTTGTCTTTGGGTTCTTTAAATTTAAAACAATTTTTTATATTTTATTCCATTTTAAGAATTCAAAATAGCTACTTTTAAACATTTTATTTTGAATTTTGAATATATTTGATTATAGATTAACAGAAAAATATCTTTTTTTAATATTTTATTTCCTTCAAAAATTCAGCTGCAAGAAAATGTTTACTTAAAGTATCTAAAGCTTTATTTTCAATGTTTAAGATCAGTCAAAAATTTCATCGACTATTAATAATTTGAATTGCATAAGTTTGTTTTGTTTTCCATTTATTTTTAGTAAAACTGGTCATTTATTTTAATAGGTAACAATGGCTTATAGAAATAAGCAACAAATTACATTAATATTCCCAAGTCATGCTATCACAATAATGTAAGAATTTTTAAAAAATATATTACCTTCAAATATATCCCTAATATAGGTGTATCTAACCTTATTGTTCCAATATTTTTCATGGCTGGCTTTGTTGTAACCCAGAGCCCTCTTTGGTGCAAGCATCATATATAAGTAAATATATTAATACACATCCACAATCCTAATTCTGAAAATATTTATGAAATTTTTTTCTACTTCATACTTACTTGAAAACCCACAGAAAAATATTTTAAACACAATATTTACCTGGATCTTTTCCCAAATTTATGTCCCTATGTATTGCCATATCTTTCCTTTTTTTTTTTTTTTTATCTTTCTCATTGTCTCTCTAGACAGGCCACTCTCTTCCACTCTCTTCTCCTTCCATGTCTGATTACCAAAATCCTGTCCACTTGCATATCCTACTAATAAAACAAAAAAATACAACCACTAAGTCCATAATCAAATATAGCTCCACCATTATCACCTCAAGGTCATACTAAAATTCATTCTATGTCATGTATTTTGTTGAGAAAGTGTTTTTGATTTTTTTTTCATTTTATCCATTTTCAAAATTATTTTTTTTTTACTTTTTTCTCAGTTGGTAAGCTGTCATCTCGGGGCTCTAGACTCAACTTTCCAACATCTGCTTTGTGATGTTGGAACTGCAGCTCTGCTAGACACATTTTGCTTTGCCCCCTACTGTCTGTTTGGTTCTGCTAGTAAGAGGCATTGGTATGAGAATGAAAGACTGGGGGAGGAAGGGCCTTGCTCCTCACAATTCCTAGGAGCTTTTTCACTTCAGCTGCATCAAGATCTTGTGGTAGCAGCTGAATTCAATTTGCCTTTTCCCCCAGCACTTATAGAGCGAGCTACATCATGCTCCCATCAGAGACAATAGCCCCAGTGTTGTTCTAGCTGAGCCCCATTGGACCCTTCTGACCTCAGAGATACCAGAACAAGCCAAGCAGTGCCCTCTTCTCTATATTCTGCATCCCTGCCTCTCAGGGCCCTGCCTTGTTTCAAGGTCAGAGACACTAGTCCTGGCCAACCAGTGTACCCTTCTCTGAGGTCTAGGTTCCAGCTTTTCCCTTTATTCATCCTGCCACGGGGGTGGTAATAGCTTGCTGAATTGCTTAACTTAGAGTTCTTTCATGTCTTTTCAGTTACCTAGTCAATAACTTTATACCTAGTTAACAATTTTTTATATTAAAGTCTCTCTATTCAAATAATTGCTGTGATTATTGTGGCCTGATTGGACCCTGACCTATACAACTGTCATTATGGTCAACCCATAGCTTTCAGAGTGGCCCCTTGGCAGTAGTAAAGAAGTCAACAAAACTGAACTTTTATGTTTCTACCTCTATATCATGGAATGCTTTTAATATTTTTGCTGCAGTTACTGTGTGCTAAAAGTTGTACAAAATGCTTTCATTGTGTATTCATGTTTAATCTTCGTACTATTTACCAAGAGGTAGATATTATTTATTATTCACATATTATGAGTGAAAAAAACAAGACTTACAGAAGTTAAGTAGTTCTTTGGTCTACAGATTTGGAGCTGGCAAGCGGAGGTGCTGGGGTTTTTATCCAAGCTGTTAGACTTCACAGCTGTGCTTTAGACACAAGCAGTTGTCCATATACCATATCAGAAAATCTGAACTTTCTGTAAGGAAAGCCTCAGTAACCTTTTCAGCATCTTCTCTCCCCATCAGCATTGGCCTCCTTTCCCATCACTATTCCACAGACAAAAATTCCTGTCCACTTATCCTTTTCCTTTCTGGTTCAGCAATTCAGGCTTCCTCAGAACTATAAGGGCACCTCCATACCAAGAAAAGCTTCCTGTGTTGTAACTCCTTTCTAACCTGATATACAATTCAGCACAAATTGACTCTGATCTGATCATGACATTCTCCTTCTTAAAGTAGTCAAAAGATCTCAGGTACTTTAGGAATCAACTCTAAAGCCCTTCGCTTCAGACTTTCTGTGACCCAAGTCCAACTTACCTTTCCACTCCCAAGCACTGAATACTCTTTGAATCAAACCACTGTAAACACAGGGCACAGTGTCCTTTTTCTTTTCTTTTCTATACAATGTACAGTTCCGGGTACACAGTACATCATGTGTGAATAAATGCAGACATGTATAAAAAACAATACTGTAGTAGTTACTGAATGCAATTGCAAGCCTTTTTCTGTTTCCATGACTTTCTTTAACTTCTTTTTTCCTCTGAATTGCTGTCTCTCCTTATCTAGAAAGTCAAATTCCCTCATTGTTTTTTAATTTAATCCACAAATTTATTGAATGCCTTTAATTGGTCTCATTCTTCAGTATCTGTCTCTTATTTTCTAAATCTAATTCTTCCATGAAGTCTATCCTGAAATCCCCAGAAAACAGTTCTTTCTCTCTCCCCCCACCCCCGCAATCTCTTTCTCTCTCTGTCTAGACTGAGAGCTCATTACATTACTTTCCTTATAGCACTTATATCCATTTTTATGTTTAGCAGAAAAATTCTTGGAAGGAAGGACTGTGACTCTCTCATGTTTAATTCCCCAGCGTGCCCCGCTCATTGTAGACATCCTTTCTGTTCTCTGAAAAAAAAAGTGCTGCTCTTTGGAAAGGGCAGCAAGTTCAGCTGGACCTAAGACACTTAAGTTCATGTATTCTATCGCCTTTGGAAGATATGTATCCTTATTTCTGTTTCCAATTCATCTGTAATAAAAAGGTTAGGAATCTAAAGGGAAGTACTATAGAAAATAAGAGCTTTTTGAAACCCTCCCATTCTTTAATAAAAGAGAACCATTTTAGATTTTAAGATAACAGCAGAGATAATTCATGACCACAGAATTATTGAATTTTAAAATAAATTACCTGCCCATTACAAAGATTTTAAAATAAGAATTGCCTATAGTCTTTGGTTTTTATTTTCATCTATTCACTGAGAAGCAATGGAGCATAGAGCCTATAAACATTGACTCCAAAGTCAGACATATTCAATTTTTGAATTCCTGCTGTCATTTTCCTGGCACTGTGACCTTAAAATATTACCAAGCCTCTTTAATCTGCAGTTTCCTCATAAATGAAACAAGAAAATTCTGAGTACCCATTTCATAGGGTTGTCATAATGATTGAATATGGTAATGCACATTAAAAAGTTTAGCATAATGCCTGACATATAGTAAGCATACAATTCATGTAGCCTTTTATTATTATTAACTGCCTCAGCATCTCCCAGTTCACCCAAAGTTGGCCCACACAGCCGTGGAAGTGGTTAATGGGATACAGGAATTCCATTCCAAAACAATGTCAGCTCTTGAATGTCAAGTGTAGAGAAACAAGTATCTATCTATTACATTTGTGGGGTGGGAGGAGGCGGGGATGGATTATGTGGCTACTAAAGAAGTATTAATTATGGTGAAGACTTCAATGTAGTCCTAGGGGAAGGTCAGTGCGAGTGGGAATATGGGTTAGTGATCTGGGAAGGCAGAAATACATTTATGTAGCTGGTGACACTTTGTGGGTGGCTGTTGTTGTTATAATATATGGAGGGCCAGGCACACTGAGAAACAACCCAGAGGGCCCAGGGCAAGACAGGGCTGTAGCAGAGGTTTCAGGGGAAAATCAGGAGTGATCAAGATGGGTAGGGGTGATCAAATGAAAATCTAATTTTAATATGTCCAAATGTGTTTTTTTTTAATTTATAGGAAACTTTTCCCCTTATACTCATTTGTTAAGTTGTCTTGAATTGAATGGAATGTTTTTCATGCCACTTGCTTCCGGAATGTGGATAGTTTCAGTCCTTGCAGGGTTTCCTGCAGAAGCTGAGGGAATGAGCTCATGGCTTCCGCAGTCTTGGTAAGCAAGGGCTATAAGCATTGATAGTAAGGATGGTGCCTACCCTGATTGACCATAATGGAAAAGAATAGAGGAAATGTGTTGTTAGCCAAAGATAAGGTGAGTAGTGTCACATGTAGTTTTTAATATTTAATGAATCTATATGGGTACAATCCATTATGTGACAATTTAATTATATGACAAAAAAGTTTGATAAATAATATTGTGGTAGGACATCTAATTCATTATTTAACAAAGAAATCAATACTTTCATAAATCATAGTTCTCCACAGATGTACTCTTTTTTTTCTCCAAGTGTGCAAAAACCCGTATTCAGAATCCATAGGCAATTTATTTTCTGGTCAGGACAAGTTTGAATGGAGGTTTAATTGGGCCCAGGACAGACATAAATTCTATTTACTTTTTTTTAACCATTAAATGGAAAAGCTTTTGTTACAAATACTTTTCAGGAAGCCTTAACTGTATCCAAATAGCATTTTCCCATAGTGTGTTTTAAGAGGAGAAAGTAGGAGTAGCCATAAATTATTTAATTTGTATCATGCTATATAACAAACCACAAAATAATAACACAAAAATATTTTCCCATATCCTTCTTCATGGTTTGGCTTCAATATATATTAAGTAAGATGGTGGTGTTGTATTTTAAAATCTTTAAAAAGTCTTAAAATATCACAGATTATATATTTATTAAATAAATGCTCTCCAGTGAGGACTGATTTTACTTTTTTGGATGTCTTATCATCATAGAAGAAAATTACTTCTTTCTTTCTGGTTTAAATATTTGTAATCTGGAAGGTATTCTTCTTTAACTTAAACTTAATTATATTTTGTAACTATCATAATGTTTTCACATAATTCACATTTATGTAGTTTGTAATTTAATGCAGAGATTCTTTTGGCTGAATTGCTATCCATTACCTCCTTAACATTATAATTACAAATATTATTGAGCAGAAGGAAACAATCACATAATACTTTTTTATTCACTTATGTAATTTCTGAGTGCTGTTTATATATGAGAGAAGTGTTTAAGTTTCTTGAATTCTTCAAAAGAATTACCAGTTCTAAAAACTATTTCCAATGATAAAAGTGACCTCTTTTAATACAGAGACCCACACTACTAATTATCTACAACAAATTCAGAGCCAGAGCAAAGCCACCTAAAGCCTTCTTTGAATGTAATAAAATGCATTATTAGCAATTTTTCATCTCATTTTAGCAACTTTATTGCATTAGTAACTGTCTGTCATTATATATTTTATTATTAATGATTTTTTAAAGTAATGAAGCATAAAAGCCTTATGGATGCATTTTCATTTTTGAATGCAAATACTGCCATTTAGTTATTTTGTAGAATCTCACTTAATAGTCCATGGTTTGACATTTGGTTGAAAATTGCTGTAAGAGAATGAAATTTTCTTACATCACTTAACATGGAAAATTGTAAAATATGCATTTCTTTTTCCAGGCTTATGTTTTTTGAAATGCTGTGGTATCTTAATATGTCAAAGCAGGTTAAAAGCAAGTATAAATATTTCTGAATTAGCTGAGCTTTATACCACATAAAATGACAGTGGTTAAGATCTTGAACTTTGAAGCCAGACTGTCTAGATTTGAATCCTGGCTCTGAAACTTTCTAACTTGGGTGATCTTGGGCAAATTTTTAACTTCTCTGTTCTTAGTTTCCTTCTCTGGAAAATGAGGGTAATACTAAATATCTCATAGTGTTGTCATGGTACTACAATAATATTTTAAACTTTTAATTTGGAAATAATTTTAAACTTACAGAAAAGTTGTAAAAATAGTACAGAGAGTACATAACCTTACACCAGCTTTCCAAAACTAAAATAGCCATGGTGCAATTATCAAAACAGGAAGTTAAAATTACCATATTAGTATTACATACACTACAGACCTTACTAGAATTTCACCAGTTTTTCTCCAAATGTCTTTTTTCTATTTCAGGATGGAATCCAGGATCCTACATTGCATTTGTACTGTGTGTCCTTCAGTCTCTCTCCAACTTAAGACAATTCCTCGGTCCTTCCTTTTTCTTCTTGACCTTGGCATTTTTGATAAGAGGTGGTCAGTTATTCCAAGGCTGAAATCTTAAATTGGGTTTATCTGATATTTTGTGATGATCATATTGAGTTTATGCTTTGTTGATAATAACACCAGAGAGGAGATACTGTATCCTTCTCTGCGCATCACATCAAGAGGAACATGATGTTGCTATGTCAAGGTTAACTGCTGATGTTAACCTTGTTCACGCAGCCCAGATGATGCCTGTTAGGTTTTGTCCCTGTGACACTAATATTATTCACTGTGTAATGGGTAAATATCTTGGGGTGATGTGTTGAAACTATGCACATATCTTGTTTCTCTTCAAACTTTCACCTAGTGATTTTTTTCATTGATTGTTGAATTTTGCCTGCAACAGTTACTACTATGGTTTTTGTCTAATGGCAGCTTTGAATTTTCTTCAATTCTTCTACATTTATTAATTGGAATATTTTGTAAGAAAGAGTTGTCTCTTCTGCGTTTACATATTTATTCAATTATTAATTTATATTAGACTTATGGATATTTTATTTTATGGGTTATAATCTAGTAGTATTATTTATTTTGCTGATTAAATTGTCTTGGCTTTGGTTATTGGGAACTCCTTCAGGTTGTCTCTTCTGTCCTTTTTACATATCCCGATTCTTTTTTGAGAACTTTCTTATTTTCTGGCCAGGTTGTCTCTTCTGTCCTTTTTACATATCCCGATTCTTTTTTGAGAACTTTCTTATTTTCTGGCACCATAAGATGTTTCAGGCTTATTGTATTTTTCTCCCCTGGCCCTGGAATTAACCACTTCTCCAAGGAACCCTGTTTCCTTTTATTAGAGAATGATTATCTAGACACCAAGATCTGGGTGTTGGGTATATTCACTACTACCGGGGTGGAATTGCTTCTGGACCCTCTCAGGCAACATACTCTGACATATACATGCATTTATATTTATTTCTATATCTACATGTTTACATATCACAAACCAAACTGAGAGCTCTGATGCTAAGGCCTTTTCCATTTCTTTATGTGTAACTTCTCTGACAGTGAAAAACCTGGCTCTCATTATGTAGAATATAGTCATTCATTTGTTCAATTCTAGCTACAGAAAGTGTAACGTAGTTTAAAAATTGCTAAAACACAAAGTAGCTATAGAGTTGCTAAATAATAAGCCTGTAAACAACAGATTTACTTTCTAGGATACAGTATCTGTATATAGTTAGTTTAGTCTTTAGCTTTACAGTAGCCAGTCAACACACAGTTATCCAAAGTTAGGTTAGCTCTTCACTAGATATGTTAGATGTCATTTTTCTTGTGAATTAACTTCTTAGAAGCTTTTAAATGTGTCAGGGAAATTTTCCCTTTGTCCAGTGTAGGTGGTGTGCTGGTGGGAAGAAAGCTACCTTTAAACGAAATGATTTCTGTTTGAGTGGCAACAAGAGCTGACACACAAGCCATTGGATTTAAAGGTAGCCTTGGTTATTGGAGTGAGATGAATCATGGCTTTACTACTCATTTTTCTTTTCTCAGACCACAGCTACACAATTCTCCTTGAGCCTTGTTTTTCTTTAAAATTGGCAAAATAGCACATACCTTTAAGGTCTGTTAGGGAAATTAGAAGTGAGGATATAGATGTTTTGTGAACAGTAGATATTTAATGAAAAACTGCTCATCATTTATTTTCTCAACTTGGAGATATATATATTACTTTTACTTAAAGTGGGATAACTTTGTTTGACAAATCCAATGTGAGATAAACGAATAGTGCTTCTGCCTCCATGTGCGTTCAAGAGGTATCCAGTAGTTGGAATCTTTTGAATAGTAGATTCGATAAATTCAAAATGAAGACAAGGCAAAAAGTGGAAGGACATAATATATCACTGATACCATTCCATTAGTGCTTGGTAAGTGGGGGAATGATTGTGAAAATAGATAGTTGGCTACTATCTATTTTCGAGTCTAAAGAAAGAAAACAACAAAAAAGTTTCCTATACCCTAAAGCTGAGATACAGAACTAGTCATATGTTATTCTTCTCTTACATACTCACAGCACAAACCAAGCCTAATAAATATTAAAAGATGATAGTTGACAAAAAAGGCTGATAATAAGCTGAAGAACTCATATTTACCATTTTGAAGTTCTTTAAAGATAGCAGCACTATATCTATTATGGATGATTCTAGACACGCTATTCCAGGAACATAAATTGAAAAACATTTTTAACCCAATGACTTAAAATTTTCTTATAAATAAGCATTTTATATTCACATATATGAACTGATAATTGGAGATAAAAGTGACACAAATCTAATTTGAATATTTATATTCAAAAGTAAACATTTTCCATTACTTTCCTTACTATGTTACAAAGAAAAAGAAAAACCTTAATTTGATATTCTGGAGCTAGAGTTAACAGGAATTGTGAAGTAATATATTATTTTGAAATACTGACCAATTCTTCCTTTGGAATTATTTTGCCCTTCTAATATTTTAAATATTCATGCTCAAAAATGGAATGAGCAACAGCACCATCAGATAATCAAATTACCATCTTATCAAGGCTAATGATAGGACTGTCTCTTTCATGAATCATCAGTGATTCATTTCACACAGTGATAAAAGCATTCAAATGCATTTATGTGGGGGGCCTCCCATAACTGGATAATAATGTCAGAAGGTTATTTAGGCAGGATTCATATGAACAAAGTTGAAAATTTAAGACTGGATCAAATCTACATGACAATGTCTTCATGCTCCCAAACACTTTTAAAAATGCAATTTTTAAAATAAAAAGTAATCTAGTGATTTTTATGTCACTTAATACTGTAAGAAGATGCAAATTAAGTCAGCGCTATTCAATTAAATTAGATCCTTTACAGTTAATATGCATATCTCCATAATACTATACAAAGACCCAATAGTACATCAAGAAACCCTGTTATTTTAGAGTCTATGTAAATCTGCTTGCTCACAAATCATGTATTCTGTGAATTTTGACAGCATTGACTTTTATGAGGATAATAGCTTAGACTTTCCTAGATTAGTCTCAAGCTAGAAGATAACACAAAAAGGTTTTGAAAACTTGCTAACATATAATACAGTTTATAAATTAACCAAATATCTTCTACTGTTACTTAATGGCTCTTCTCTAGTATTGCAAATGCTCACTTTTCACTGAGTTTTGTAAAACAGCATATGTGTCCCCAAAAGAGTAGACTGTTATTTTTCAAATTAAAAAAAAATAAATTCATGAGGTAAAAATTGTACTGAAATTATATAACTTAAAAGAAAAAGTCAGCTTCTCTACTCACCTTGCTCCCCTTATCATATTCCACAACTCCTGCCCTAGTCCCTTGGTGTGGTATACTAGTAAATGGTTTCCCCCATGTATATTGGTTTTAGGTTTGATTTCTAGGGTTTTATAAAGAAGAAAAAAAATACAAGCTCACAATGCCTTTAAAAGGGTTCCATTTTCAGAGTGTCAGTATTTATGCTGCCACCTGTCCTCTCTAAGTCCAGACCAGTTCGGCTCAAGTTGGAAGCTCCTGGTGCACCTCAAGTCCCTTGGATTTATCCCTTGCTAGAGGTTCCTGGTTGCCTGTAAGGTTGCAGCTACTCAGGGCTCCTCCCGGTTCCATCCCTGCTGCTGCTGTGAACATAGCATATATTGATAGTTCTCCTCCTGTCTGGTTCCTGAGTTGGCCTGGAGATATTAAAGTCACCATGTGCATCCTAGAGCTCCCCAGTGATTTCACACTGCAGTGAAGGCATGTTACCTAAACCTCACTGCTCTCTCAATCCCAAAGCTTCCCTGGACATCACCGTGGCTCACTATCCTTAAAGTCATGACCACGCTTTCCCACACTGCTGGCTTGCCATCACCCTATCTCTCCTCCTTTGTCCCTATCCCCCGCCTACCCTGGCTGATATTGATACTATTGCTTTATGAGACACCTGAATATTTTTAGATCATCATCATCTGCTGTCACCCTACCTGGAAGCAACCTGAATCTCTTGCCTTCGTTACTGCTCCTACAATTACTAAAAAACATAGTATGAGTACAACTCTGAGGTCAACTCTGGTGTATTGGGACCTATTGTTAGTTCCTGCAAGCAGCCTTTAGGAATCTGATCTAACTTTGATGAAAGACGTATCTGGAACTTTGCTCAACAATTCTCCTTGACACAGAGTTGCTTCTAAAATCTTGGACCCTGCATGTCTTTGATCTGGGTCTCTGGACTCAAGTAAATTGAGATCATTGCCTGAAGTAAGGACAGGAGATTCACAGCTCACAGTGACACTGCTCCCGGGTGCCACTGGCAGCCATCTGTCTTGAAAAACCCTGCCTCAGGCTCTGGTTCTGTGCATTTCTCTTAAATAAGTACCCTTCAATTTGGGGGACATTTTGGGCCTATGGCAATGTCCTGTATCACTAATGACAACTTTCTCTATAGGTAGTTTACATACTAAATGTTACAGGCAGGTGTTAATATCATTTACTACCATGTGATATAAAAAAACAAACTATTTTTTCATCACTTGCTTTTAAGCCAAAGAGATTCAATTTATCTTGCTTCTCATATATCTGGGAATAACACCTATAAATTTTTCTTCTGTTTCAATAACATTACTCCTTTGGGACTTATGCAATATTTCTAACTTTTGGTAGGAAAAAAATGAGGATAAGTGATGCAAATAAATACAGGAAATTATGTATAGCAGTTATTTTTCTTGATTAAAAAGTATCATGTGAGTATTATTTTATAAAATATGTCCAAATGAGTAAGTAGATAATTAAGTTTCCAATGTATCTTTTCAAACTCATCAACATAAAAACAATCCTTACAGTTGCTGTTGGTTATCAACAGAATCAGGCTAACAGGCTGGGCTGATATTCTGCTAACTGTCCACTTTTGTGTGATCCAGAGCAGCCCTAGGGTCTTGCCTCTACTGCTCAGTTCTAGAGAATTATTCTCAGCCAGAGTCAGTGTTCTAGGCAAACACTGGAGGCCTGATACACTAGAGAATTCTGTTACATTTTAAAATTTGAACATTCCAGAAGCCACGTTGAATCATGTAGCCTCTTGGTTTTGAACTTGTGAGGAAATGTCTCCAACTCACTTACATGTGAGTATTTGAAAAAAATCTCTGTCTTACAGAAGACAGAAAGTCAAAGTGTGTAGTTTCTATGATGCTTGCCCAGGAATGTATTAGATAAATACTGGAAGTTGAGGGGAAGGTCAAAGCCAATGAACAGTCAGCATGAAAGCTATCAGCAGCTGGGGAGTAAGAAAGAGAAGGTGAACATTTGCTCAGTACCTCCTACTTTCCAGTCACTGTACCCAGCCCTTTACATACAATATTCATTCAATTTTCACAGAAGCCCTATGATGTAGCATTATTAATCCATTTTACAGACTGAATGGACCAGAGCAACGAAAGTCAACATTCTCTGTTTAGAGGTCTAGAGTTGTATGCAATAAAAACTCTAGCTAACTTAGGCAAAAACAAATAACAACAAAACAACCTTATGTATATGTATGTATGTATGTATGAAGATGATAGAGTGAGTCACAGAATTAGAAAAGCTGAAGATGCGAACTCAGTCTAGAGGCAGACAGCATCAGTGTTTAGGCAGCAGGTGGCCTCCAAATGAAAGGACATGACTTACCCAAAGCCACATAGCAGCAAAACCAGAATAATGCCTCTGGTAACAACACTGAGTTTAGTGCTTGTTGTGGGATGAAGTTGTGTGACCTTCAAATTCTTTTGTTGAAGCCCTAACTCCTAGCACCTCAAAAGACTGTATTTGGAGATAGGGCCTTTGAAAAGATGATTAAGTTAAAATGAGGTCATTAGGGTGGGCTCTAATCCAATCCCACTAATGCCCTTTTAAGAAGAGGAGATTTAGACACAGAGAAGAGACACCCAGGTTGCAGGAACTGAGAGGAAAGACAATGTGAGGACACAGGGAGAAGGCAGTCATCTGCAAGCCAGGGAGAGAAGCCTTACGGGGCGGGGGAAAAAAAAAAAAAAAAAAAAAACCTTTCTTTCTTGGACTTCTAGCTTTCAGAACCGTAAGAAAACAAATTTCTGTTGTTTAAGCCATTCAATCTGTGGTATTTTGTCAGGATAGTTCTAGCAAACTAATACAGTATTCTTTCCATAACATATCTTTTTAATTAATGACTCTCATTTTAAAATGATTTCCTAAGGCCAACGTTCTGCACAAATGCATCGAGTTGTAGGCACCCAAAGATATTGAGCTGACTCTTCCTCAGTAATGTTTATTAGGGTTCAGTGTAGCAGAGTGGATAAGAGTGGGCTGTGGGCACAGAAAGTGCAAGTCCCTTCTCTGCTACTTATTAGCTGGTTGTTCTTAGCTGTTTTCTTGGTTAAATTACATAACCATCCTCTGCCTCAGTTGCTCATCTATGAAGTCGGAATAATAATTGCATTTAACTCATAGGGTTGTTGTGCAGCTTAAACAAATTAATCTAGGTAAAGCATTTATGACATGGCCTGGCATATCCTATTCATTTACATTTCATGGGAGACAGGGAGAAGGTGCATGGGAAAGCATTTCCAGGGTCCACTGAATTCAATCAGACCATATTAAGAGATCACAATTTGCCTATTTGATTAGTGGTCCCTACAAAAGATCCTTTAAAACTCTAAAAGCACGTACCTTCCTCATCTTTCTCCTTTTTGTCTTTTTCTTTTTGCAAATGAGGAGGATGTGGGCCAGATCTTTATGATCTGTGGGCATTTTGCATCCATTCATTTCCTCTCCACTTTTTACTCCAAATCAAAAATGACTCTTTGGCCCTGTCTCAAAATAGATTTACAAAAATGTCACCATCAGGGTATCTGCTGAAGCTACCAGTTATGGCACCTGATTTCATGTACAGAGGTGGAGTGATATTAGTAAATGAATATGGAAGTATTTATTTTTATTGCTATAGATTTTTGAGCTCAAAATATCCTGTTTTACATTTTGATATGTCATATTATATCATGCTACTATTATCATGCTACTATTATTATCAGCTACTATTAAAACAGTAGTTGATATGGATACTTAAAAATTCTGTTCTTATTAGTTTCAAGCTTATTCCCATTGCAATTCTTACTTTGGAAGTGTGGGTTTAATTAAAATTGTAGCAATTCTGTAAACATGTAGTGACATCATGCCCTGTGGGCTAAACAAGTAATATTCATCTGAAAGGTACAATGCTATAATGCATTTTTCTTTGTTCTCTCAGCAACCTGAATAAAAAATGTATTTTCCACAACCGATTTAACTAGATACTTGATTAACACATTTTTCACTGTATTGTTATTGTGACAGGAATGGCTCTTCTAGCAATTTAGCATAATATATGAAGAGATGGGTCATTCAGATGTGTTGGTTATTTTCAACCTACAAAAAATTAGACATCCACTTTCTTGAATACATTTTTAGTACACATTATATATATGTTTTTGAAATTTATTACATGAAAAATATACCCTTGTCATTGTATTTCTAGTTAGTATACTATGTAAAGTTAAAATGGTCTCTAAATGATCTGGATCTCATATCAATAGTGACAGTCTTAATGTGGATTTTTTTCTTGGTACATTATTTCCATTAATTTATTTATTTAATTCTAATTTTCATTTATTTATTTAAAAGATGTATATTGTTTGCCATATTTTATGACTTTGATTCTATGGCAGGATTGTGCTCTAACTTATCTTGTGATGATGCAATCTTCTTTAGGCACCATTCATTACACTCAGGGAGCTCCTAAAGCCAGAGAAATGCATTAACAGGTAAGGCCTGAGGCATTTCCTTGATGTACTTGAACAGGCTAATGCACAAAAAAGCAAGCTAGGGGGATGTGTGACAGCTCCGTGGTGACAAAGGAACTAAATCTATCATTTCCTTCCCAAGGTCTATTTGCCAAGTGCTCAAGAAGGGCTTATGGGATAGTCTCATTTACAGATGAGGATGTTATAGGATTTTACTGAGGTTAAGTGACTTCTCCAATGTCACAATGCAAGTTAGTGACAATTCATGTTTATAGCTCACAATTATTTACGAAACCAGCTAAAGCTGAATGATTTTATTTTTTGCTTGACCAAAGAAAGGGGGTATGGTATCAAAATCTCACAATTAGAATGTGTCAAATAAATGAGTTAATATTTTAATGGATCAACATTTTTTATTAAGTCATTTGCTAAACCATTTCCAAATAACTATATAACTTGGTATTTGCTTGAGCAATCTTTTGTTATTTTAATTCAGACCTTCTTTGTATAGCAGAGGCAGTCAAAATTCTTTCTGTCCTGGCTGGCTGGTTAGCTAACAGTTCTTTCTCAACATCTTTGCATAAGTACACAGTAGAAAGAAGAACATAAACTCACGATCTGCTAGTAGTTAGAGTCACTCATTTACTCCCTCTTGGTGGACTAGAAAGAAAGGTGAGATTACTAATCAACTGACCAAGCAGCCAGGTTTAGCTATAATTGTGTTTTTCTCAATGCCATGTAGCCAGCAGCCAATAGGAAGAGACATTGGACACACTGACCATGCTCTAAATTTATGCAAAAGATTTTTTCCTTTTTTTCTTAAACAAAGGCTTTTCCAGCCTTTAAACTAGGCTTTTCCAGCCTAGTTCTGATTTCATAGGGCTCCAGGTTTACTATCTTGTCTTATGTTTACAATAAATGTTTTTTTTTTTTTTTGCTTTTCTAGTACTCACATTCAGACCTTAGATGATATCTCTTCCATGTCAGATGCTGAATTCATCTCAGATGCTGAATTCCTATAGTGCCCTAAGCCCTTGGTATTCAAAATACTTGCTCTTTTCACCCATAAACTGGAGAATCCTGTCATTATTGTCTAAGCAAGAGAATTTTTACCAGAGGCTCTTGTATTTTAATATAAAAAAAAATGAAAGGATTTTTTCATGAAATATAATAAAATTGTTTCTATCCTAAGCTGAGCATTGTTATATAAATTGCTGTTTTATTACTTGGATTCTTGGAAAGATTCTTTTTAATGTTACAAGTAGTATTCTTCCATCAAATAGAATTGAAATGAGATGTACTATTTCTCCCAAGAATAATAAAATGCATTAGAGTATGTATTTTTTGTAGAGGATATTAGAAAAGGAATAAAGACCTGGGTAAAGGGACTGTGAGAAAGGTGGATATCTGACAGTCCTGCAAACAGGACTTGGGATATGACTGTTATCAGCCGGCTGCACACTGCAGGCTTTGGAATGAATGGAAGCATGACTGGTGTTGGGTCCCTGCCCTTTCCTTTATGGCCTTAAGGAACAACAAGGAAATAACAAGGTAATTATAAGTTTAATGTATATCACTAAATAGACTTGTTTAGAAATATATGCTTACTATATGACACCAAAGATTTTATCTATGTGTTCTTTGCTGTAAACACATATACCTTTCCTTATAATAAATACAGAGATTTGGAGAAGTTCGAGAGCTCTTTGAAACGAAGTCTCTCCTCCTCCTTCAGCCTGAGATTGTGGTCTGGAGCATTCTTCGTTGCGCCGTGACACTGGGCGATCTCTACATTTTTCTCAATTATATTTATTATGTTATCTTATTTCCCAGTAATTCAGGAAATAAAAATGTTTAAATATTGAAGTCATAAGAGAAACCACTAACCCTTTGCTGAAAGACACAGCTAAATTCACACACACACACACACACACACACACACATTCTCTAAATTATAGTTTCTAAATTTAAATTTAGAATCTGAATTTAGACATCTATGAGAAATGTGTTCTCGATTTATAAGTTTTCCATTTGTCCCTCTTCTCTACCTCTTAAGGTAAGAAATCACTAAATTTAATTTTAGGAGAAAGACTTAGGATAACCACGGGTTAAGAAATCTGTAATAGAGAGGTAGATTTAGCTACAGACATTCTACCTGCACTCAGATTATCTGTGTTTTTTTAAAAGATATTTATTGCTTTAAAGAATTTATCTTACACCTGGAGTCATTTTTAACCGGCACCTCAAACTTTCTAACCTTTGTCAATTTTTCCATTCACCACTCAAGTGGCTTAGCTTAAAATCTCTACATGGTACAGTAGGTCCACACCTAATATCATCTACAGGTTTTTGGAAATTACAACTATAAGTGAAATGACATATAATGAAACTAATTTTACCCTAGACTAATTAATATAAATAAGAATCAATAAGAATTCTAGAAGAAAATGTTGGAAAAACTCTGCCAGGTATTGGTCTAGGCAAAGAATTTATGAAGAAGAATCCAATGGCAATCACAGCAACAACAAAAATAAATAAATGGGACTTGATTAAATTAAAAAGCTTCCGCACAGCCAATGAAATAATCAACAGAGCAAGTAGATAACCTACAGAATGGGAGAAAATATTCACAAGCCATACAACTGATAAAGGACTAATAACCAGGATCTATAAAGAACTCAAGCAAATCAGCAAGAAAAAAAACCAAAACAACCCCATTAAAAAGTGGTCAAAAGACATAAATGGAAGCTTCTCAAAAAAGATAGGCAAATGGCCAATAAACATACAAAAAATGCTCAATGTCACTAATCATCAGAGAAATGCAAATTAAAACCTGCAATGAGATGTCACCTTACCCCAGAATGGCTTTTATGAAAAAGTCCAAAAACAATAGATGCTGGCATGCATGCTGAGAGAAAGGAATGCTTATACATTGTTGGTGGGACTGGAAATGAGTACAACTTCTATGAAAAACAGTATGGAGAGGCCTCAAAGAACTAAAAGTAGACCTACCATTTGATCCAGCAATCCCACTACTGGGTATTTACTCAAAGGAAAAGAAGCCATTTTATCAAAAAGACACCTGAATTTTTATTGCAGCACAATTCACAACTGCAAAGATGTGGAATCAACCCAAATGCCCATCAATTCATGAGTGAATTAACAAAATGTATATGTATACCATGGAATACTACTAAGCCACAGAGAAGAATAACTTTATGCCTTCTGCAACAATTTGGATGGAATTGGAGACCATTATCCTAAGTGAAGCATGTAAAGAATTGAAAAACAAACACCACATATACTCACTATTAAACTGAAGCTAACTGATGAGCACACATGTGCATAGAGGAAAGTAAACCTCAATGGAAATCAAACAAGAGGGAGGAGGAGGAGAGGATTTGCAAAAATCTACTTAATGGGTACAATGAACACTATCTTGTTGATGAGTACACTTTTAACTCTGACTCAAGAATTACAAAAGCAATCCACATAACCCAAAACATTTCTACCCCATAATACTTTGACATTTAAAAAATTTATATTTAATATCTAAATGTTAAAAAAAAGAGTTAAGTTCCTAATGGCATATTTCTGGTCACAAAAAAGTCAGCAAACTTCTAAGTAAAGACCAAAACACTTCTAGTAGTAAACACTGAAATAAATGTGAGCTATACATACATTTAAGAAAGATAAATTTATAAAAAAGTAAGATAATGATTTACCCACTTATTCCATTACAGGTTTGTGGGTGGCCTTTACCCACTGTGCCACTTCAGGTTTGTGGGTGGCCAGAGCCTGTCCTGGTAGCTCAAAGCACAAGGTTGGAGCCAGCTCTGGACAGGACACTAGCCCATCAGAGGTGCACTTACACATATCCCCACTCTCACTCAGACTGGAACAATCTAGACACGCTGTGTAGACGTGCACATCTTTGGGATTTGGGAGAAAACCAGAGGACCCAGGGAAAACCCATGCAGACATGGGGAAATGTGTAACCTCCCCTCAGACTGTGGCCCCAGCAAGGAATCATTTTTGCTTCTCAACCACAGTGTAAAGAAATGACATTGTTCAAGGACCTGCTGTACTAGCAGAAATAAAGGATGCAAACAAAAGTCTGCCAAGGGAGGAGGCAGCAGCAGAAACAACTGTTCAGGGAATTGGTGCCACCTGATTGTATCTGCCAAAAAAGATGGAGAAAAGTAAGGAAATACAAAACGGAGGCTCATTGGGAATATTATCATGGCAATGGCAACTTCCAGAATTTCCAGATAAGGATGCTAGTCTGCTTGGAGGGGGCGTGAGGCAACTTGTATTAAAGGTGAATTTGCATAGAAAACAAACATTCTGTTTTCATTTAGATTATATTACTGATCAAGTTTGCTGATAATACATTCATTCTCTGAAGATGTACTTATTCAGAATTTACCAAAGACTTTGGAAAAATCAGCTGTGCATAATAAAGAAAATTGTTATCATCATTCACTTCCATATGTATCATTGGGCATAATTAGGCAAGGTAGTTACAAAGATCTAGTTAGTTTCACTTAGTTTGAGCTCTTTTCCAAATGTGTGATGTTGGTTTCAAGGGAATGCAGATGAGAGATTGTATAACAAATGCAATTACATCACCATTTCTGCAAAATCACTCTATACTATGTTGACTTTGTCTACCTTCAACATATTTGGAGTGATGAGTACCAGTTTACAAGTTCTAGAATGTAGGCTTCTCCTACCCAAACAACTCACATTATCTTGGCTGGATTTGTAATTAATTGTATTTTAAAAACTCCTAAAATACACACTGTCCTGTCTTTTACTGTCTTTTATTGGTAGAGGAAATCTAGTGAGATTACAAATTGGAAAACTAAAAGAAAACACATGAACAACAACAACAGAAGTAACAGAAATTTCTAGATGTGAGTAAATAAAATATAAACATTCCATCTGGAAGAAAACAATAATTTTTGCTTGATTTTCCCAATTGTTTTTTTTTTTATTTTCCCAATTGTTTAAAGAGAAAAATATCTCAGATAAAAGTAGATGAAGCAACTTTTTAGATCAGTGAGGAAAAATATTTTATTTTCAGAGAGGCATGAAATGAGACAGTGGGGAAGACACGATTTGTTTGCTGAAAATTGAATTGAAAAAAACAAATGTTTTCATCCTAACAGATGATAAGTACTAACTGGGAATTGAAAAAGCACAAAAGGTGTCCCCAGTGAAGTAGGAGACATACATTCTATTTGGACTCATTTAAGGTTTAGAAATCATTCTGGGTTGAGACCTTAAAACAAAAGTTTTATTTTTATGACTTATCTTAAGTCACCTACTGTATAAAACTGCCATTGCCATAATACATTCAAAGTAACTAATTTATAGTCATCAATCATTCCTGCCACTTTTGTGTATCCACTCATGTTTCCAGACTTATGTTTAGGATTACAGCCAAAATTCTCACACATAGGAAAAGAATATTAAACCCAAAAAACTATCTCTTAAACCACACAAGGATTAATTTCATGTTCAGAGATATCATTTGCTACACTGCCACGGCAGAAATAATTAATACAGGCAAACAAGTGAGCATCCCTGAGATGCACTCTATTTATACATTGAACTCCTATTACATTCCTCTTCCCTTCCAAACAGTCTTTCAGTGTTTATTATGCTTTAACATTTTTCTTATCAGTTTTTGAAAAATCAAACAATCTTTCAAAGAAATTGAAGCTTAGTAAATGTAAATTTTATTAGCTATGCACAAGGATTCTTAGCTATGTATTAACAGTTTAAGGGATTAGAGAGTTGTTTCATCTTCTTATAAATTTGCACTGCTGGGATATGACAGTTGTGAGAAATTCCTTAGCAGCCGTCATCTGCATGCTAAAGCCAGTTGCTTCCATACTAAATAATATGCCTATCTGAGGGCATGGCTAAGCGGTTATCTTTATCCCTTACATCATGAATATGAGGGATGCTCTTGCTCTCTCTGGAACTGTCAGACACAATCCATTTAGACTTGTTCTTTGAGGTGAACTACAAAGCTCAAATGAAGATTTCATACCTCTGTGACTGAAACGAAATTGTAAAGGGTTAGGTTACAGTGTAGAGAGAGTAAAATTAAACCCCATAAGTGAGTCAGTTAATTTAAGAGAAGAATGTGAACTAAGTAAGGTGAAAGAAGCAACAATCAATTGTGCTTACCCATGTATATTAAAGTGGGAAAATATGAGAAGTCTTTTACACTAATAAATTGGATAACTGTCAGTAAATACATCCCCTACCCCTAAAAGCTATTTTAGCCCTTTTATCTCTGTGAAATAGAAACATATTAAATTGTCCCTTAAGAATCTAAATGACAATAAATTAAGGAAGAAAATGCACTAATTCCTAAGCTTATAATGGGTGTTGGTTTTGTTATTATCATTATTTTTATTATTTAAATTATACGTGCTATATATTCGTGCCATTTGACTTAGCAGCAACACTGGAGATGTTTGATTATTCTTTCTATGAAATACCTTTTTCTCTCTTCTGGTTTTCTCGATAGATTTTTGATCCCTTCTTGACAGTCTCATTTGGGCAGATCCCACTTTATTTTCCCCAAACTTGTACTCATCTCTGTATTTTGCTACATATCCTCACTCACTGGGTTGTCTCACCCAGAAATCCTGATTTATATATCCAACTATCTGCTCACATCTTAACATAGATAGATATCTGTCAAGTGAGTATATCAAACTTAGCATGTAAAATACTCACCAAAACTGTTCTTATGACAGTATTTTCTATTTTGATAAATGGCAATTTCATCTTTTCAGTTGCTCAGAACTGAAACTTTGTATATGTTTATTTTTATTTTTTTAATTAAGGATATTATGGGGGTACAAACATTCTGGTTACATGTTATGGCTTTGCCACACCCAAGCCATGATTTGAGGCATGCCCTTTCCTCCCTACAATGCTTACCACGGCCATTAGCTGTGAGTTTGGTAAGCTCAAAACTCAGAACTGAAACTCTGGAATCATACCATTCCTAAAGTCTCTTGCCTCCCTACTAGCAGATCCATCATCAAACTATGTTTGTGCTATCTGAAAATCATGCTGATAAAAAGTACTTCCCACTATCTCCACTACTCCCACACCGGATTATTGCAATAGGCTTTCACCTGGATCGTTTCATGGGATCAACTGCCAGCTTTGACCTTTGCCCTTCCCCCTCACTCTTTTTAAAGCACAAAAGGCAAAGGGATCCTTCCCAAAAGAATTATATTTTTCTCTGTTCAAAAACTTCCAATAGCCCATTTCATTCTGAGTAAGAACTGCGACTTTTATATTGGCTTACAAAGTCCTGTATAATCTGATGCCCTTCCTCCCCACAGTAACACAGTTTCTGCTAATAACCCTGTTATTTATTCTTTGCCAGCTGTACTGATTCTCCTGCTACACCTCAAACATGTCAAGCATATTGATGCCTTGGAGTTTTTGCTCTGGCGGTGATATTTAATACCTTTTCCCTATAAATCCACATGACTCCTTCCCTTACCTGCTTCAGCCTTCTCTAACCACCCTACTTAAAACTTCTTCCTCTCACTGCATTTTCCTTACTGCCTTGACACTTACTTTTCCCCTTGTTGCACTTAATACTGTCTGATTTAACATGTTTTTCTTGATTATTTGCTTTTTTTTTGTCTTTCACAGTGCATGCATGACATGCTCCACAAGAAAAGGAATTTCTGGCTGTGTTGTGTATTGCAGTAACTGCTGTCTAGAACAGAACCTCACACAATATTGAATCAGTGGCTGAATTAATACATTTCATGTACCTTTTAGATATATATTTTGTAATGCATATTTCTTAAAACAAAGCTAATATAAATAAAATAAGTAGAATATGAAGAACATTGTGGTTTCCAAACACAATCTGGCTTGAGAGCTTTATTATTTCTTTAATAAAGATCAAATTTCAGTACATAACACAGAGTCTGATGAAAATTAGTGTTTTACAACTATTTTTTTGGTATCGTGGGACAAATTAGGATATAAAATTAGCAGATGAAGTTATGTTATTTTACGAGAAAAGAAATGATGCAAGGAGATGGATTAAGGCACCTGCATCACATGGATTATGATGGGAAAAGATAAACGCAAAGGTGATTAAAAGCTGTAGCATTAGAAATGTTTCAATATTTCATAGACAAACTAAAAAAATTCACTTCATAACATTTACTATTTATCTTGGTAGTCGGACTAATAAACAAGTATCTTTTGAAATTTATTTTCCAGGCATTGCAGTTCCCTACAAAGGCAGGCTAATGGACATTTGTGATGTTTCCTGGGTAGTCAGAAATGACATTTCTGTGGGTGGAGAATTTCCAGGTCTATGAATTAAGATAAAAGACAGAGAATCTGACTTTACAGGCACCTTGGAGACTAAAGTATAGTCGTATGATTTGGGGCCAACAACGAGATTCACCCAAGCACAACTTTGACCTGGAAAGCAATATGTTGAGAAAACAGGGCTCTGTTCTTGGCCCTAAGACTAAAGTAATAAATGTATTGTAAATGTAACCAGTCCCTGTATCTTAAATTCTTTATGATACTTTATAACATGCAAAATCAACACTTATAAAACAACTTCATGTAATGCTTGAAATTAATAAATTAGCAATTCTTCCTTATACAGTTACATCTGTAATCTCTCTCAGGTGAAAATATAATCATCTTTTTCTTCAGTGGAAAAAGGAAGGGAGAGCATATTTTATGACTCTTTACATAACTAAGAGTCCATTACATAGTCCTGGGTGTGCAAGTACTTAGTAGATGATTGTTGACTTATGAAATAAAGTATATTAATTATAACAAATGTAGTCTTATTACAAAATAAGAAGTGAGAGGCCCCATCATTGTGGAAAAAACAAGAATTCTAGTCATCCAGCTGTGTTGTATAATCCTGAAAATCTCCTAAACTGTCTGATGCTTTACTTTCATCTTCTGTAAAGTCAGAATAATGATGCCTGCTTTACAAAGCTGAGATAATTAAATGAAAATAATACACTTTAAAGTAGTTGGCATCCAGTGGGTACGCAATACAAATGGCAACTAGAGCTTATATTGTTAGAGATTTCATAATAATCTGCATTTTGGAGGTACAAACAAAATTGTGTCTGCTTAAGGCTGCAGAGCATGTCATATCTAATTACTTAGAAAGATACTTTAGAGTATAGATTGGATAAAATGTGTCAGGCACATTTTAAATCCTTATTATGTGAGGCCAAAATTGCTGGTGTGCATTAGTAAATACTTACGGACTTGGACCTGGATGTTTCTGTCTGTACTAGGACATACACCATGTAATAGAATGCAAATTATTTAACAGCAATTTAGCCATGATTTGCAGAGTAATAATATCTATTTCCACCAAGGTTACTCTAATTAAAACCAATGAGACTCATTAAACCTCAAAAACTCATCTAGTGCACCAATGCCTCAGCAGACAAAAATAAACCCAAGCACACTCGTGAGCTATCTCTTCTGTTCCTACTTACCTTGAAAAAAGAATTTTTTGCAGTGTCTCTTTAGCATTTTGCATCCCTCAATACACCCAAATTGTGTAGGAAAATGCTCTAATCAATGTACACATGAAAAAAAGAATTTAAGACTAAATTTTTATTATTCAGTTGCAAGTGTACAGGTGCACAGTAGAAAAGGCCGTAGCTCTATTTTATGCCTCAAGGATTTCAGACAGTACATAGATTGATGCTTCACTGGTTCTTCACTGAAGAGAATGGATAGTACCAGAGGGCTGAGAGAGGAAGGTAAGATTGCAGGGATCTGTGGAGCATGGCAGAAATGCACAATGGGGTTACGGAAGCCTGTCACGTGGTATCAGGACCTCTGTCTGACTGGTGTCCAGTGGTAGGATTTTCTTTATTGACAGGTGCCTGGAACATATGTAGCTTCCCAGCACTGCCATTTGGGAATAGAAACCATATTGTAAGCCAAGTAATGAAGTATACATAGAAACTTGACAAGTGGACAAGATAGAAAGAGATTATGGGCAAAGGAACAGTATGTGCAAAGTTCTCAAATGTTTGAAAGGGAACCACACAGTTTGGCAGCTACTAGTGGTCAATGGCTGGAGCAGAGTGGGAATGAAGGAAATGATGGGGAATGAAATTGGAACAATAGACTTGGCCAGACAATAAAGAATCCTGCATGCTAAACTATCTGGATTTTCAGTTTTTAGAGTGACTCCTATTGTAAAGTGATGGCTGATGGGGGAGGAAATTGTTTAATAGAATAGATCTTATTCACGGAGAAAGATGCAAGGTCACAGGGCAAAGGGAATGGTAAGTACAGGTTCTTAAGGAGACTAATGAATAAGCTGAATGGATAGGATAATAATAAAGGAATGGGAACCAGGTTAAAACCAAACAAGGAAGCACCTATGGAAACAAAGCCTACAATGATGTCACTGGTACATTTGCATGATTAATCATTAGACAGGCATTTCACCATAACTGACATTTTTGTTTGGCATTTTATTTTGCATTACTGCAAAACTGTGGAGTGGTCTCTTTATGTATATTTTGATTTAATAAAACAATTTATAAACTAGATTTACTGTAATCTTACTTTAAAAGTCTCTCTAAATTAAAACTAATAGCAATAACAAGTATTTACACAGCACCTACTTTTCAGGCACTATTGTTCTAAGTGATTTACAAATATTAACCCATTTAAACCTCACAGCAACCCATATGAAGTGGTTACTATTTATATTTTCATTTACAATAGGATTTGTATTTAATGAGGAATTAGGGCTCAGAAAGTTTAAGAATACATTCAAGTTTCCACACATAGTAGATGGTAAAGTTAGAATTTGAACTCAGGCAATTCTATCCATTAGTTCTTTTTTTATTGTATGATTACATTTTTAAAAATCTTTATTTTTAATTATTATGGGTATGTAACAGCTGTATATCTTTATAGGGTACATGTGACATTTTGATACAAGCATACAATGTGAATTAATCAAATCAGGGTAGTTGGGGTATTTATCACCTCAGGCATTTATCATTTCTTTGTGGTAGGAATATTTGAATTCCACTCTTTAGTTATTTTAAACTATACTCTAATTTATTGTTGATTATAGTCACTTTGTTGTGCTATCAAATATTGCTTATTCTATCTAACTATATTTTTGCACCCATTAACCATTCCCACTTTATCCCTTCCTTCCCACTCCCCTTCTCAGCCTTTGGTAACCATTACTCTACTCTCTATCTCCATAAGATCAATTATTCTTAGTATTTAGCTCCTACGTATGAGTGAGAACATGTGAGATTTGTCTTTCTGTGCTGGACTTACTTCACTTAACATAATGTTCTCCAATTCCATCCACAGTGTTGCAAATAGCAGGATTTCATTCTTTTTTGTGACTATATAACATTGTGTAGAAGTAGCACAACTTCTTTATCCATTCATCTGCTGATGGACCTTTAGGTTGATTCCAAATCTTGGCTACTGTAAATAGTGCTGCAATAAACATGGTACTGCAGATATATTTTCGATATACTGAATTCCCCTCCTTCAGATAGATATGTTCTAAACCATTAGCTTATACTTAAGAAAATATATAATAGTGTTAAAAATGTTCATAGAACTTGGAACCACCAGAGCTAGGCATCATTCTTGATTTTACCAGCTTCTTATGATGTGGTATTTGCAAGGATTTAAGTAAAATCATTTTCAGCATATAATGCAAAATGGAAAGCAATTATGCCCTTAATTTATAGTCATCTGCGGTCTTGACAGACCAAAGACTACAAGAAGCTTCTATCTGCTGAGAAGGATATATATATATATATATATATATATATACACACACATGGCAATGCTTATTTACAGATAGTAAAATCCCACAATGCAGTATAACAATCTAATGCTATGCTATAAAAATCTCTAATACATATAACCCTGTAATAAAAAATGAAAGAAAAGATCAGCCTAAATAATTTTTTTTTTTGCCTAACAAAAGATAAACTAAAAAATATAAGTGTATGTGTTTGGAGGGGTTCTTTCTGGTGAAATGAGTATTAAAACTTTTACACATCCCCTTTCCCCACCTAGTGACCTTTCAAGGGCTAAACATCACAACAAAGTCAGCTAAGAATACAGGTGACTTTATCGTGTTTATTCTTATACATGTTTCCAATGACAGGGATTTTTTTAATGTATCTAAAATTAAAAACAAAATACGAAACTATTTAGGTTTTGCATTTGCCTCTATAGCACATAAATACTACTCCAAAAATTAGAGTGACTATTTTATTTTTACTGTTAGTACATACCCAAGACCAGTATTTTGTTATTTTATATACATAATATAGGATTAGAACTAGTCTCTAAGCTTTAATATTTATAAGCTAGTTAAGAAGTTATAAGTTGGATGCGGAGAGACAGGAACACTCATACACTGATGGTGGGAATGCAAACTAGTGCAACCCCTGTGGAAAGCATTATGGAGATACCTTAAACAGATTCAAGTAGACCTACCATTCGATCCAGCAATGCCATTATTGGGCATCTACCCAAAGGAACAAAAGCTATTCTATGACAAAGACACCTGTACCCGAATGTTTATAGCAGCACAATTCACAATTGCAAAGATGTGGAAACAACCCAAATGCCCATCAATTCATGAATGGATTAGTAAATTGTGGTATATGTATACCATGGAATATTACTCAGCTATAAGAAATAACGGTGATATAGAATCCCTTTTGTTCTCCTGGAGAGAGTTGGAACCCATTCTATTAAGTGAAGTATCCCAAGAATGGAAAAACAAGCACCACATGTACTCACCAGCAAATTGGTTTCCCTGATCATCACCTAAGTGCACATTTGGGAATGACACCAATTGGATATCAGACTGAGGTGGGGGGTGGGGGAAGGGGATGGGGGTATAATTACATGATGAGTGCAATGCACACTGGGGAATGGACACGCTTGAAGCTCTGACTCAGGGGGATGGGTGGTACATGGGCAATATATATAACCTAAACTTTTGTATCCCCATAATAAGCTGAAATTAAAAAAAAAAAAAAGTAAAGGATCCATGAAGAATATCTTTGCACCAAAGTAAAATGAATTTTAATTATTTGTAGATGTAGTTTATGTAACAAAATTATACCAAGAAAAGCTAAACAATCCAAATTTTTATAAGGGTCTAACTCTATGAATAAACACATTTTATATGTATTAATATAATATCTGAATATAAAAACCTTAAAATAATTTCAACCAAAGAAATATATTAAAGAGAAAATGGTTTAAAAAAAAAAGAAGTTATAACTTTTTGCCACTAGTTGTGATGTATATAAATATTTATATAAATATGTGCACATAAACTAAATGTATCTATTAGTTCATAGCATTGTGTCTATTGGTGGCTGGGCCATTTTAAAAAGATAAATATTAAACAAATAAAATTTAGTATTGGCTAATTAATTGATACATTTTATCAGCTTTACTCTTACTTTTATATCACTATGTTGATTTAGGATCTGAAGTAGCCTTAGTCATGTAAAACACAGCAACTACTAACTCCTAGAATGTGGTTCAGATGAGAGTTACATCCACGAATATACCCTTTTTTGCTCTGCAATAAACCTTTTATTTACAAATGATTTTTCACTATCCATAGAAAATGCAAATGATGCAAGTTAAACTCATTCAAGATTAATTTTCATTTGAGAACTTCAAAATTTGTCACTTTTCCTTTTCACAGGCAAACATTCATAGCAAACATTAATGTTTCATGAGAATAAACAGCATATTAAGGAAATCCTCGTGGAGAAATGGCATTTAGTCATATCTTATACAAATAACCCTGACATTTGGTAGGACAAAGAAACATCACTTTGACATTACCTAATGCTAAGATTTTAAAATAAAACATGGTGCTGTTATTTCTTTTGTTTCATTTCGATAAGTTCACTGAGCATCGTTTATAATTTCCTCTACATACTGGTTACAATTTTATGCATAAAAATGTTTAAATGTTCAATTTCCTCAACTGAAAATTTGTTTTATATTTGCAAGCCTTAAGCTGAGTATTACTGGTAATTATTGTAATTATTTTTTATTATTATTTAATTTGTATGAGTTTTGCCTGGGTTGAGATAAGATGAAATTCCTTGGGAGCTTCCTTAGGATTTTCATCTAAATCAGAAAAAAGAACTGTTTCTCACAGAGCAAATAACCACCAAAAGCTCAAAGTGATATTAGGTGCCAATCATGGGTTCCGAGTTCACCTCAGCTGAATGATTTAAAAATTTTGAGTTATATTACCCAGGAGGGCTGTGATGTTATGAATCTATCCTCCTCAGTAGGTTTTGCAGTCGAAAGTCCTGTCTAATGATGTGTGCTAATACATAATGATAATGTCCTTCACTGAGTCTCTCTCTAATGGTGTGTGCTACTTTATAATGCCAATATGCTAGAGTTAGACAATAACTTTAATATCCTCTCTCTATTGAGAAGAATATTCCAAATATTGTAGTGCTCATGAATGACCTCAAATAGTGGTTCTATTAAACTAGAGGACAGAAAGCGAATAAAACAAAGAAGAAATGTAAACCCAGTATTTTTTCTTTTTAATTCACCATGCCATAAGAAGAAAAAATACCCCATGGAAATTCATTCAGAGACACAGAGGGTAATTTGAAAGACTATAAGCAGATTCATTTTTTTCCTTTTTCTCTCATTCTCTCTTTTAACTTAGATGCTCAGGGGTTTATGATTACTTACTCTCCAAGTGGCCCTTGAAAATGATTCCTCTTTAGTGGAACAGATGTTAAGGGAATCACTGTGCTGAATTACTCCTGGGGGTGAACATGCTTTAGTTTTTCTTGTAGCTTCACCCCTCAGTATATTCAACTAATGTAGTAACACAGTAAAAGTTAAAATAAATTCATGCTATTTTATGCCAAAATATTTACAACTTTATTTACATTGGCAAAGTCATCCATATATTTACTTTTAATCAGGATGGGTCAATTTTGATCAATGAAATATAATACAGGTGTCAGGACCTAATACACAGAAAAAAATGCCCTAGTATTTTAAAAGAAGATACATACGAGAACGCTAAATACCTATTTTCTCTCCACGGGGGTATTACATCTAGAGATTCATGAGGGAGGTAGCCTGAAGAATCAGAGGCTAAAAGAGTAAAAACTGTCAAAAAATGCTAGCAGCTACATTTAGAGAGTGTAAAGAGAGATGAGCTAATTCTTTGTGTATGAATCTATCCAAATTCTTATTTCCTGACTTTTCCAGGTTTAATTTTCTTTGCATGGAAAGGTGTTACAATATGTCAATTAATAAAATAGTGTTTGTAAAAACTCTCTATAAATAATTAATTAGGCTTTATTATAATAAAGAGAATGGCAAAAATGATAGCAGCTGCTATTTATTGAGCATTTACAGTGTGCAAAGCATGGAGTGATATTTTTACATTTATGACCTCACTGATTCTTCAAAAAACTTCTATAGACAGGTACTATTCTTGCTGCTATCTTAAAAAGTTAGTATCATACCCTAGGTCAAACAGCTTGGAAGTCAAACAGGGGTGGAAGAAGCTAATCTGCCTTTCTCTAGATTGTGGCTCCTTACTATAACTGGAGACAAGGTAAAATTATACTTCCAGAAAGTCTTCTAAGTTGTCTTTAAGGCTCATTTTGCCACATGTCTTGGAAGTCAAGTGGTCCATGGGTCTGTCATTCTTTACTCATATACCAAACTCATAGTCAATGCCTTAGAATAGAAGGGCTGAATATACCGAAGCAGCTCTCTAGCTTCCTCAACTCATCCATGTAGTAGCTAACTTCACAGTCACCCTTTTTCATTGCCAATTTTTGCTCATAATTGAGTGAAAAATGAAGAATAAAGGTATCTTGTGAGATTTACTGAACTATCTCTTAATATCTTTGTAGCAGTAACAACAATAAAACCAATCCATAGAAAAATACACAACTCAAACAGATGTAATCCTTGCAAAGTTTCAGGCAGAGTCCTTTGTTTGGATTATAAAGTTTACTAAGATAAAATGAGTGTCAAATGGGGAGTAAACTTTAATGCAAGGGCTTCCCATTGGTGACAAATCACAGGAAATAATCCTTATCTTACAATAGAGTGTTAACTCAGCAGGCTTGGAGTATTTAAACTCTGCACATTCCAAAAATGGATAGGCCCTTCACAGGCTTCTGGGAGATGCTCTCTAAGCCCTTGGAATATCCTGCCTCATAAGAGTATCTTTGTGTACCTGGGGCTTTGGGCCATGCTGGATAGTTCATCCTAACTATGTGACTTATGGTGAAAGCCTGTTTGTTTTTTTTTTAATTTTGTTTTCACCCATTGCCCCGTGCAGGTTTGACCCTTGGAGGTGGGGTAGGGGACTGGAGACGGAGTAGTTAAGGTCAGTGACTTAGGGAATCTGTGGCTACTTGAATGACACCCAGTAAAAATTCTAGGCTCAGCTAGGTGCAGTGGTGCATGCCTGTAGTCCCAGCTACTCAGGAGGCTGAGACCAGAGGATCATTTGAGTCCCAGAGTTTGAGGCTGTAGTGCACTATGATCGTGCCCATGAATAGCCACTGCATTCTCGCCTGGGTGACAGCCAGACCCTGTCTCTTAAAAAAAGAAAAGTAAGGAAAATAATAAAAACAAAATCTCCTAGACTCAAGTCTTAGGAGAGCTCCTTTACTTGGCAATATGACAATATATCATACAAATTGTCACATCATATCTTTACTTGGAGAATTACGCACTGTACCTGTGACTCTACTGGGAGAGGACAACTGGAAGGTCTGGACTCCACATTACGTGCCTTTACCTTTGTTTTTTAATCTGTTTCCTTTAGCTCTGATAAACTATAACTGTATAACAGCTTTTCCAAGTTCTGTGAGTCCCTCTAGGAAATCATCACACCGGAGGGTGGTCATAGACACCTTAGACAAAAATGCTAATAACGCATCCTGGAAACCGTGGAATGAAGAGCTACAGAGCAAGCATACAAGGCTCATGACAAAGCACACTAGGCATTTCTACCTGTTGGACAGAACTGGGTTATCAGAAGCTAACACTCAATTTCCCACTCTCTTGAGCTTTTATAGCTTCTACATTAGCTCAGCTTTTTAAAAGTTCCAAGATCCAGGCATTAAGTATGATTTCAGAGTTTCAGCAGAGAAAGAAGAAAGATTAGATTTGGATAAAAGCAGTAAGATAGTGAATTTGCTGGCATTATGTTTTTAAAAAATACACTAGAGTATCAATTTTCAATTACCTTTTGAAAAGTTATTTCTTTACAAAAAAGACATGGAGCTCTAGTTATTGAAAAATCTGGTGTATTAAGTGTTTGTGTGGCAAAGCACATCCTAAGAGAGCAATTCAATTTTAAGAGACCTGGAATCTGGCCCAAGCTCAGCAACTTCTCAACTTCAAATTGGGATGCTAAAAAAGGTCTGAACTACTTAGGACTCAGGAGGATTCATCCTATACCCAACTCTGCCACTTGCGAGCTTTGTAAATTGGGTAATTCATTTACATTCTGAGCCTCTGACTCCTCATCCAAAAATAGGAATACTGAATTGCATATCCCATATGTTGTGAGGTTCCAAAGTGATGACATGTAAACCTGTTTGTACATTGCAAGGAAAGTGCAAACATGGAATTAGTGTTTTTATTAATAATAAAGTAAAAAATACTTGGTTTGCTTAGCTGGATTATTGTGAGGTTATGGCGTATGAAAGCACTAACAAGATTAAAGCATGTAAACATATTTATTGGCAAGGCTGATTGAATTCTACCCACTCCAAAAATTTTTTGGCCCTTCCTCACACTAGCTATGCTCTCATAAGCCTTGGTTTCTATTTCTCTTGGGACAATTATCTTACTTTGCCTTTCAATATTGTTACTTGCGTTCCTCTATAGAAACTAGCCTTGAGAACAAAGGCCTTCTTGCTAATCCCCTAAGCACCAGAACTGCATAGTACTGAAAAGCCATGTTCAAAAAACTGTGTTGAAGGGAACAGTCATGAGTATTAAACAATTTAATCTCAATTGTCCAGGTGAGATACATAAATTAATGTGCATTAGGGACCAGAACTCTATGTTAGAGCATGAATTCTCAATCCTGACTTTCTATTTATAATTTCTTAGGGGTTTAAAAATAATCAAGCAAACAACTCAACTGATTTTAAAACAAACAAATCAACAACAACAAATAAATCACCCAGACCAATTGTTTTAGAATCTCTAGAATGAGAAACAAAGCATCCGCATTATAATAACATAAAAAAATTCAAATAGTTGGAGTGATTAAAGAACCATTGATCTAGAGTCAGAATTTTAGTTTAATTTCCTATTGGTAGACATTCTGAATGTTTAAACAATAGTTTATTTTAAATGTATGGAAGCTTGGTTGAATTTTGGTCATAATCTTGTCAACAAGTAGAAATTGCTTTTCAAAATACCAGCTCCAGGGATTAGGAGCTGAGGAAGCTCGCCTTCACTTATATTTACCAGTAAGTGAAGTATGATAGTTCCTAACTATGTCACCCCGATTTGTTTCAAATTATTTATGCACAGACATAAACAAGCCATTATTTAGTACAGTTAATAACCCATGACAAGTTTCCTTAAAATAAATGGGGTCTTGAAATTCAATTTTATTTATTAGCCAATTTGAATTTTTTTCCTAGGCATTTATCCATCAAACATGGCACTGTTATTGCACATGCATTATGCAGCATGTCAAATTAAACCATTGTTGATAAAACAAACATCAGTTATTGAAATGATCCAAATGCCAGCTTGAAATGCTGTGTTGTAGCTAATAAATATGCCTAACTTCCAGTGCAGAAAGAGTGGGCAAACATGGTAATTTGATTTCTGTGCCTGTATTTCATAAAAATTAAAAAAAAATATTTTCTCACAAAGAACAATGGTTTTGTCTTCTATTTAGTGTAAGGCAGGAGATGGCACAAGTAACTGATAATGATAACAAGTATTATGAGAAGTACTAACAAGTTCTCTCATTTTGTTTCTTTATCTAAAAACACTTTTATTAGCATCTTCAATTGTATGAAAAGGCCTTTCTAGTACTCGGTTTGATATGATTTGTATAGCTCATATTTTCTAGGACAAGGTGGACAGTCTGAGATACAGGGATTTAAATCCATTATGACATGAAGACATATGGCAAAAATCTTACAATTTTATCATTTATGATGTAAATATATTTGTTACTTGTAAATTCCTTGAACTCTACTGATATGCATATTTCAGGGCTCTAAGTTTGGCTTTACCTCTACAATCTGGTAAGAAAGATTTGTTGAGGTGGCTTTGAGACAATCTATAACAATCTGGAAAATCTGGACAATCTGGACAATCTTCCCAAGCCTTACTATAAGGTGAACTAAAATTAGTATTAGAGGACTTTCACAATCTATTCTACATGCTTAGTCTTTACATATGTGCATGCACACACACACTTGCATACACACCATGAAAGAATGCTTAAGGGTACTGGAAAGAAACCATTAAACCAATAACCTCCCCTCATTTTTTCAGCAAGTTCAATTAATTGCATGCATTTTTGTACAGACATGAATACAATTTTTTAATGTAATTGCTTGTAGAAAGTGAGACTTAGGATATTCGTTTTTACTTTTCAGCTTTTCTAAAACATATCTACTTCTTAAGCTGAGAAAATTCTTTAAAGAGATGAAATTTATTAATAAGTGGTATACATTAGTCCCTTTATCTCTAACTTTTCCCACCTTCCTCCCTTCCTATAAATGCATATTGTGCTCCTACTGGGAGACATCCCAATGCTCTAGTCACATGGGATAACATAGTGAACATTACACACTTGGTCTCTACCTTCAGGAAGCTTGTTTTCTGGCCATGAAACAATATTCTTAAACAGGCAACTATAATTAAAAGAGTATTAATAACCCTGTGTAACTGAAAGAGGAAGAGAGCTCTATATGGACCATACGGCTGTGGGAACACATTAGAAAAGACATTTAATGCAGACTGGGAAGAATCAGAATAGGCTTTGAGTTTTATTTAAACAGAGATAATCAGAATTAGTAGTATTTAGCCAAGTAAACCTTGAGGAACAGAGAGAGAGAGAGAATTTCAGACCACATGAAAGCATTTGCAAAAGGACAGGATCAAAGAGCAAATCTGTCATGCTCTAAGAATTAAAAGGTGGTTGTTATTTTTAACTCTTAGAGTCTAGAGCACCATTTCTCAATGTCTTGGCACTACTGGCATTTTGGCCTGGACAATTCTTTGGGATGTGTGCACAGGGAGGGAGGGTTCCTGTGCGCTGTAAAATATTTAGCAGCATCCCTGGCCTCTACTCACTAGATACCAGTAGCACACCCAGCCTCAAGTTGTGGCAAACAAAAATATCTCAGTGCATTGCCAAATGTCCCATGTATGCCCAAATCAATTGAGAACCACTGGTCTGGAGGTAAGGCACTTGGGAGTGGGTTGGGCAAAAAGTGAGACAATATCACATGGCAAAATACTAATATATAGAGGTTGGCAAAAGTTGACATTCGTCCGCCATGTCTTATTTTTATTCTGTCCTCCCACCTTCAGTCTGGAGTTCTTTGCCAAGACCCAGTCCTCCACAATCCCATCTTTCTCTCCCCACTCCTGGTATATAGTAAAGTTGACACAATGGGATGACAAACTATTAATACCCAAGTCAGAGCGAGGTGAGAGAGGATAGTATTAATGACAGCTGTATATGCTGGGCACATAATATCCATGTGGCAGAGTGACAAGAGGTTGAGGAAGTACACAGAAATTGGATTATGAAATGAATTGGATAGCATATTAAAGTTTAATTTTATATGGAAGATTGTAGAACTTTATGGAGGGCTTGCAAGTAGAGACTTTTTCTTTAAAAAGGATCATTCTGACAGTCCTACGAATTCATACGGAATTTGATGGAGCAGAAAATAGCTAGAAGCTAGAAAAATAAGAAAATAGGTCTATAATCTTAGCGAGAAATGTCGAAGTCAGGCCTAAGCTGTACAATGTGGATGGAAAGAAGAGAATCGATTTAAAGGATATTTAGTAGATAGCATGAATATTTGTTTTCTATGTGGTGAGAGAGGGAAGATGTCAAGGTGATTTCCAACATTTTCTGGTTAATTGGTGATGTCATCTACCAATTCTGTGGAATAAGTTTGGTGAATGTCGAAAACCCATTCTTGCAACAATGCACATCTATGAAAATATATTTCAACTTCAAAAATTACTATTTTATTTCAATTATACAACAACATTTTATGAACAAGTGACTATTTAGCATCAAATATTATTTTCAATGTTTTAAGACAAAGTAATTTACCACAGCACACTAATCAAAATATCAGGGTTAACATCCAAGAAATATTTCTTTTGAATGTTAAGTATCAATAAATAAGCCCCATTAAAATTGCAATAGAGTATAAATTTATAGCAATTTCTACATTATCAATGATTCACTTTTTTTGTAATTGTATTTATATGATTATGTGTTTATTCCATATTTAGCGTCATGTGTAAAATCATATAAAATATATTTATATTGAATATATGTAAAATAACTTAAAATATACAACATAATGATTCTTGCTGAAAATTCACATTTAATTTCTTTAATATATGAAAGAATTTAGTATAACAGAATGGAACCTTTCCCAATAGTAAGATATATTATAATATGAAATCTGAGTTTAAGCATTAATCTCCTGGTTTCTCCGTTCTCTGACTCTGTGTTTCATTTTTAAACTAAAAAATATATGAACAAATAAAGAAGGAGAAACATCAAAACGCAAAGCCAGAGACAAAAAAAAAAAAAAAAACCCAACAAGTTAATATTGCTATAATAGTAAAAGGAACTACTATTGCTTTCCCCAAGGTATTTCTGACTTTATTTTAGATAATGTGCCATTTGAGACATATCTCCCTGTTCCCTAGAGACTTTTGAAATAATTACATTTAGGTTGCCCTTCTTTTATCAAGAGGCTGAAGATGCTATCAATCTATTTCTATTCCACAGAGCTTAGAAAACTTCACTGAAATCTTGGATGTTTTATAGCAAATACAGTGGAGAAAATACACACCATAAAAATGTTCCTCCATTAATCTTTGGAGTGTTTTGTTCTTAAACAAGAACACAGTTCTAGTGATGGTATTACAGTATGTTCTCTGTTTGGATTCTAGTTTCTAAAAACTGATCGACAGTGGGCTAGGGGATGTGATAGTTCTATAGATTTTGGGTAAAATTAGGTCATACAACATAATAAAGAAGTCAGTGCTCACCCAGAGGAAAAAGGATTATCTTCTTTAAAAAATAGAAATTTCAAGAAACCCTTTTATTTCTCTGGTAGAATGGACTCCCTTCTTTTCCAGAAAACTTATATTCTACCACAAGGCACAAAATTTATAGAGCATGAATACAATACATCCTAATGATTAAATGAATGTGTTGGAAATAATCTTAGAAGATATCTAGCCTGTCTACCACATCCTTGAAAGACAATGATTATATTTACACAAAGCCTCCATTCTACTGCTAGACAGTGGTAATTAAGATAAAGTTCCTTGTAGTGGAGCAAACTAAATCTTTCAACATGTATTTTCTACTAAGCTGTGCCTATCAAACAAGAAGGAAAAAATCTACCTCCACTCACATCAATACGATAGTCCTTAAATATTTGCAGATAACTAGCATATCTCCTATTATTTTTTAATTCCCCATGCTAAATATCCCTAATTTCCTCAGCTGTTTCTGTGATTTACAAATTTCCTATTATCCCTAGCTCTCTTCTCTGGGCAATCTACTTGAGTCTTAACCTTTATATGTGATTCTCTGATCTGCCCACCCAGATCTCCTATGGAAGAATTCTTCGTATTAGAGCATCCAGACTACATTGTTAGCCTATGTACAACTTTTATACAACTAGAAATTCCAGGACTTTTTACACAATTAATCACTTATTTTTGCACTTCCATGAACATGTTTAAATTTTTTCCAGCTCAATTTCATCTTGGTTTTGACGCTTGAATCTACTTACCAAAATTATTTAAAATATAGTTGGAGAAGCTATCAGAAACACGCAAACCTAAGTTTGACTTCCAAGTTCGAGTTGAGAGAATTAGATTAAGAATTTGGCTTAATTTACATATTTGATCTATATATTTATTGTCTTATTCTGAAACTTGGCTAAAAATGTTGAAGAAGATAAAAATAAAGCACTTGTACACATTTGCATATAAATATTTTGGAAAGATTATTTCCACAAATGAAAATACTCAGCTATTCAACAAGTTATAAATCCACATGAACATTTTAATCAGTCTATATTTTCCAGCTTTTTTATGAGCTTGCAATGTGATTTATAGAATGCCTTGCTGAAGTTCAAATGCATGAAATTATACTGACTTGCCAGCCTTGGTGAGTTGACATAGCTTGTTTATCCTGAACCTGGATCCTCCTGTTCAGCTTTTTCTGAGTAAATGTAAAGCTATCTATCTGATAACCTATAATTTTTCTAGAGATTGGGTTGAGCTTGTTGGTGGAAGGCTTTCAAAATGTAGCTGTCTACCCCTTCAGCAAGCAGTCCAATTCTCTAACTGTACAGTGCTATGCTGATTGCAAACTCCCTGTCATAAAGTGGGTACACAAAGACAAGATTTATATACAACATACTAGAAAGCAAAAGTATGAAAACTACCTAGCATTTGAGTAGTATAACTCCAATAAAAATTAACTGGAGTGGGCTGGTCCAGATTCAACTAAAATGTTTCTATGAAAAATGTTCAGTATGAAATAAAATTAGAAAATATAGTTAAGCAAAAAAAAAAAAAAAGAATTAGGCCAATAGAGATTTACCTGATAAGTCTGCAAAATAAAACTTGTATTGAATATTGGTCTTTTTATTCTGATTAATACATGGATGAGGTTAAAAAAAAAAGATAATTTTGGTACAAAATTAAATTTATGATGTCTTATTTTAAAAGGAACTGATATCCCCAAATTTTCACACAGAAGGTCACCACTTGGCTGTTTTAAGATTATAATTTATTCATTCAACATTAAAGTATAATATTTAATAAAAAGAAATATTTTAGCTGATTATGTTACCTCTAAAGCACTATTATTCACATACTGATTTTTAAGTTTAAAACCATATCTTTCTGGGATTATTTTAAATGTTTTTTATTTATACTGTAAACACACACAGCAGTTTCTGTTTGCCCTCTCTCTCACACTCCACATTCGTAACAATGAGAGATTTATTTAGTAATAACACCTTTACGATATAGTAAGGGATTCAAGGAGATGAGATGACCCACAGAACTTAGTATCTACCTGTACAATCAATCTTTTATTAAGCCATGGCCTTTTACACGGTCAATCAATTTTATTTCAGTGCTGAGAGACCATCGTTGATATCTAAGACCAGTTTAAGTTCTTTTTTTTTTTCTGCAATCAAACATTAATTATTACCTGGACTAAGATTTTCGGTGCAGTTTGTAAAGGCTCCAAGACATGCTGTATATGTCTCTCTTTAATTTTGCCCAGAAATTATAGGGTAAATTTAGATTAATAAAAAAAGCTTGCTAGATGTGCCCGTCAACACCTATTCCAGAATGATACTGATGGGGGCTCTTTTTTTCCTCTGGACATGCAATTCCAGGCAACTAGAGAAGCACACGTGGTATGAAGCACACAGCATTCCAGATGGAATAACTGAATTCGTTCAAAAGAACAGACCAACAGCCTCTATAAACAGCACTCTTAACTAACGTATAAAAACAGCATTTCTAGTGGTTTTACTTTGGAAAAAGAACTTCCGGGCATCATTTGTTTAAACCTCATCTTTTCATTAATCAGACCACAAAGATTAATGCTCAATGTAATCCTTATTTTGCAAATTTAACAGGTGTCCTTATTGGCTTATTTTTATTTTGCTTAATCATATTTCTAATTCTTCAAGAATCAGGTAAATATTTGTATAATTAAAAAGAAATTTATATATTTCTGCTTTTATATTTTTAACAGAGAATGATCTTCAGATGATTTGTAAATTTACTTTGTTAAGTTAAAGTACTTTGAGATTGAGTTAGAGAGGAAATAAAGAGGAAGAGGAAGAAGTATGGGGAGAAATGTCCCTTTAACTTGTAATATCAGTTATATGTTCTCATTTTGGAAAAAAATGGATGTTGTACTATGAGACTTACGATGTTTTGGTAAATCATTTTTAAATTATAACTGTAGTAGTTTCTTTAAATTTTATTTTTATTTATATACATCAAATGGGTAGCCTTGTATGTAGAAAGCAATTCAAGGTTGTGAGTCACTTTTGGCTGCCTTTAAAGTGTTTAATGACATTCAAATACAAAATAATGGAATAAGACATGCTTTTCTATCTTCTCTGTTCCAAACAGCTTATAGACTTTATTGGAAGTTGTGGCTTGGTCACAAAAAATAAAGTATTTTAAAAAATTATGGAATATTAATTGACAAAAGCAGTTTTGAAAAGTTAAGAATTAATTCCTGAATGATTACATTGCCATTTTATTTTAGACATGGTAATTTACACTCTCCCCCACCCCCTTTTTCTTTATCTGGATATGATTGTGTCCTTTCAATTTTATTTCTACAGTCTATCAGTACAAACAAAACTTCACAATTTACTGAAAAAATACAACAAAAAAACCTCCAAGTGATTGAGACATTTGTAATTGAAATTTTCAGTGAGATAAGTAGATATTCACATGGAGATGTAAAACATAACACAGAGAGATCTTGTATACCTTTACTCAGTTCCGCCCCCTTCACTCCCTTGGTAACATTGTGTAAAACTATAGTACAAGACCACATCCAGGGTGTTGACATTGATACAATTCATCCACCTAATTTGGAATTCCCTAATTTTACCTGTATTCAGTGTGTGTGTGTGTGTGTGTGTGTCTGTGTGTGTATTTAGTTCTATACAATTTTATCACATACATATCCACTACCACATTGACCAGTTCCCTTGAATTGTCCTTTTATAAAAACTCTGACTTTTCACTTGCCTCCTTCCCCATTCCTAATCATTGGCACTCACTAATATGTTCCCCATTTCTAAAAAGTTTTCATTTAAGATATGTTTTATAAATGGAATTACACAGTATGTAACTTTTTGAGCTTGGCTTTTTTCACTCAATGTAATTTCCCAGACATTTGTTCAAGTCACTGCATCTCTCAAAATCTGTTCCTTTTTACTGGTGAGTAGTATTCCCTGGTGGGTATGTACAATGGTTTGTTTAATCATTCACCCATTGAGGGACATCTGAGCTGTTTCTAGTTTGCATATATCATGAATGAAGCTGTACATATCCATATACAAGTTTTTGTGTGACTATAAGTTTTTATTTCTCTGGAATGAATGCCTAAGAGTTCAATAGCTAGGTTGCATAGTCATTGATAATTGCTTATAGAAAACTGTCAAAGTGATTTGTAGAGTGTCTGTACCATTTTTACATTCTCAACAGCAATGTATGTGTGATCTATTTTCTCTAAATCCTCATGAGCATTTAGTGTTGTCTGTTTTTCATTTTAGCTCATGCGATAGGTATATAGTGATATCTGATTGTGCTTTTAAGTTGCATTTCTCTGATGACTTAGAATGTTGACTATCTTTTCCTTTGCTTATTTGTCATTTGTATATCGCCTACCATGAAATGTCTGCTTGTGCCTTTTGCTCATATTTTGAGTTAGATGGTTTTTATGTTTGTTTTACTGTTGAGTTTTGAGAGCTGTTTGTATACTCTAGATAGCAGTCCTTTGTCCTATATGGGGTTTACAAATATTTTCTCCCAATCTATAGCTTTTCTTTTCATACTTGTTACATGGTCTTTCACAGAGCAAAAGTTCAAATTTTGATGTGATCCATTTTATTAATTTTTCCTTTTATGAATTGCTCTTTTTGTTTCAATTCTAAAGAACTCTTTGCCTAGCTCCTAGATCCTGAATATTCTCTCCTTTGTTTTTTCCTAAAAGTTTAATAGTTTTACATTTTTCATTTAAGTTCTTATCCATCTGACTCAACATTTGTATAATGTATGAGGTTTACATTGAATTTATTTTTTTTCAGTGGATGTCCAATTACTTCAGCATCATTTGCTGGGCTAAGATGTTTCAACATAAATATTTTTATCCCATTCATATGATAGTATAGGTAATGTCACTACCAAATTGACAAAAGACTTTAAACACTTTTATTATATATTTATTTGGAACAATTCTTTTTGCTTGATATGTCAATCGAGTCATAAACAGTGATTTGCTGTTATATAGTGTTTGGCATTGCCATGATGGCTGTTAAAATCGGTCTCCTATACCATCTTTATTACTGGGCCATCACAGTACATAGGCGAGCAGATTGTATTTTTCTTTTATGAAGATAGAACACTTAATCCAAGAGGGCTAAGGGACTCCAGAACTCTGTAATTAAAGGCAGAATGTGGTATTCTGACTACATTCTATTGACTGCCTAGTATTAATAGTTTCAGTCTAGTGTCAGCGGGAGTGAGGCAAAAATTTGTTTTGAGGTCCATCTGTGTTTTCTCAGCTTGTGATCTTTACCTGCATTTAACAAATGGTGAAACTTAGGCACAGAGAATTGAGGGATTCATCCCACACATGTCTAGTCAGTAAATGTCAGAGCCAGTTGTACCTGCTGCCAAAGTCTCCTATTCTTTTCACTGTTCAAAGCACCTCTCATGGGACTCTCAAGTGTCTTTTTTAATTTCTACATATGCTGCTCTTCATAGTCTATATTTTTTGACATATTTTCTCTCATCACTTATGGTGATACTGGTACCATTGATTGTACTTATAAAATAACAGTATAAGCATTGTCTGTGTTAATCTAGTTTTCCCCAAGATTACTGATAATGGAATACCCCATAAGGATACTAAAACTCTACCATCCTAAAAGAAAACAATTAAAAACAAATGCAAGGGGCTTTTTCTGTACTTACTCTCTCAGGTTTATAGTTGCCTTCTCTACATAAGCACTCATTACAACAGGGCCTTATTGTTTTCTTCTTTTAATCTTCATATTATGTATCTTTTATTCCCAAAACAGTTTCAAGAAATAAACATTCACTGCCAGAGCCTATGCTCTGGCTCTGAAGACAAGCTTTGTGTATGTTACAGCGGCCAGCATGTTAACACTCATTAACAACCTGAGCTCCCTCCTCACAATCACAGAACACAGTTAGTGCCTTTGTGCTTTGATGTATTAACCATTCAGAGATGAAGAGACTGTGGGGCTCAGAGATGAACAGAGGGATGGTTGGTACCGAATTGCTGAATTTCAAATGAATTGTGCAAACTTGGAGAATATGGGCCACAAAAATTTCTGTGCATTGTGTTTTTCTGAGTTCCTTTACACTAATAATGACACAGACCTGCAACAACATTTTATTTAGATTCATATTTGGAATTCTTACATTTATAGGAAGGCAGAAATATTTTTGCAAGGAATCGTACATCGATAGTCTTGGCCTTTATGTACAATACATGAATTTTATTTAATTTCACTTGCTTATTCACATATAATATATAAATGTTTTTTTACATATCATACTCATGTCTTATTATTCATTTTGCAGTACATTTATTAACAAAATCATAATTTTATACCTTTTTTCTGAGAAAATTATTTGTTACCTTTTTAAAAAGTTTTTATATATATATTTTTTTTATTTCAGCATATTACGAGGGTACAAATGTTCAGGTTACATATATTGCCTTTGCCCCACCTGAGTCAGAGCTTCAAATGTGTCCATCATCCAGATGGGGGTGCACTGCACACATTAGGTGTGAATATACCATCCCCTCCTCCGCCTGTCCGTCTGCCCAGAACCCGATGATTGTTACTACTAAATGTGCACTTACGTGTTGATCATTTAATACCAATTTGATGTTGAGTACATTTGTGGCTGAGTAGTACTCCGTGGTATACATATACCACATTTTATTACTCTACTCATGTATTCATGGGCACTCAGGTTGTTTCCACATTTATATTTTCATTACATGTTGTTTTTGAATGATCTGTTCTTTACCATTCTTTGTGTCACATAGGTGTGAATGTAAATCTGGAAGTAGATACTATTATTTTATAAGCTACAAAACTCAAACATATTTTTGCTGAAAACTGTATACTTACACAAAAGAAAATGTAATAATATACATGATATATAATTCCAATTTTATATGCAAATATAGTATAACATTCTAAATCATTTCACAGTTTGTATATGTCCCCCCAAAATGTTTTCTGTCTAAATAGAAATATATTTATGGATTTTCCCCACATAAATTGTATTCTGTCTTAGTCAGTTTTGGCTGCTATAACAGCATACCATAGACTTTGGGACTTAAACAAATAAACAAAAAAATCTCCCAGTCTGGAACCTGGGAAGTCCAAGATCAAGGCACCCACAGATCTGGTGTCTGTTAAGGACAATCTTCTTGGTTTGAAGATGGGCTGTTTTTTCATTGTAGCCTCACATGGCAGGGGGGAGAGAATTTCTCTCCAGTCTCATAGGGGTACTAATACATTCATGAGGGTTCCACCTCATGGCCTAATTTCTTCCCAAGGTCCCATCTCCAAGTACCATCACATTGGGGATTTAGGCTTCAACATAGGAGTTTTGGGGGAACACTAACATTTAGTCTATAGCTGTATTATAATTAGTATTCTATACTATTTTTTTAAATTTAAAAGTAGCTTGGCCGGTTTTTAGCTGTAATGCCACTTAAGTAACCCAGGCTGTCTGGTTTTCCATTTGTAAAAGTGAGTTAGCAATATCCACCTCAAAGCAAAGTTGAGAAAATCATTTATTCATTCACAAAATAAATAAAATTCATTTATTCATTCATTTATTGAGCTCAATCTCTGTACTAAGCATCTTTCTGCCCTCAAGGAATTTACATTCTAATGGAGGCAGAGGAGATGGTAGAAAAAATTTATCCAAATAAACAAATTAATAACTACAAATAAAAGTAAAGTAAAATATGGGAATAGAAAGTGACCAGGGGAAGGGTGGGTGATAATATTTTGAATAGGGTCCTTTAGGAATTATATTAAATATGAGAGTAACTCAAATGCAGTTAATGCTTAAGAATTGGGCCAAGCACATATTCATCACTCCATTTTTATTAGTTTCTTTCCCTCTTCCTTTGCTCTTTCTTTTTCCTTCCTGATATCCCAGAATTATGATGATAGTTTAAATCTAGTGGATGTCTTATAATTTCACTATTAGTCTTAAACTGTCTCCATTGATTTGGTTCAAATTCTTTTGCTGCAAGTAAGAACGAAGCAATAGGCTAGGAATAGAGAGAAACCTGATTTTGATCTGATCCTGCTCTCAACTAACTCTGCAACTTTGGAAAAAAAGTATCTTATTGCACTGGCTTGTTATTCCCAGAAATCAGAGTTCTGGGATATTCTTCAGTATACTTGCAATGGATGTTCTTAAGTAGTTTCCCTACTCTAAACTTAAATGATTCAATAAAATCAAGCTATGCTACTGGTTTACTGTAAGATTTCCAACAAAATGTTTATAATATTTTCTTCTATGATAATATGCTACTTTCGCAACAGTATTTTATTATTCCACCTTTTCCATCTTTTCCTTTCTAAACAATTATGTTTTCAATGAAAAATGAGGCAGTTTCATCTCTGAGCTCTATTTCTCTTATTTTTATACATTTTAAAAATTATACAAAGAAATGATAAATGCTTGAGGTGATGGAAACCCCAATTACCCTGACATAATTAATATACATTGTATGACTGTATCAAAATATCACATGTACCCTATAAATATATACAACAGTTATATACCCAAAATAATTGAAAATAAAAAATTTAAAAAATTACAATAGCTGTCAATATATACTTGCTTATAAAAATAATTCAAAATATCTAGTAAAATATTTTCAAAAAATATAAAAAGCAAACATTAAGCTGCCATAAATATAACAGTTAAAAGAGAGCAACTCAACTCCATTTTTAAGTTTTGTAATTCATGTTTACTTCTCTAAACATTATATATCTTTTTACTATAGTCTCTGAAAGAATATCAGATGATAATGTGCATTAATTCATCAAAATATCTAAATAAGTGTTTTAATTCTGAAAAATCATGATGAAACCACCTAATTTCTGAAAACCATTAGTAAGCTAACGTGCTGATCATTAGCTCTTGCCATACATAATTTTGATAGTCTGCTCATTCATTTCAAGGTGATTAACAGTACATTCAGTTATCTGATCAGATTATTTAGTATGTAAGAATCATCTTCCAATTTCTTGGAGATGCCATCAAGATCCTGGCACTTTAAATGCAGCTATTTCAGAAGTGCTCTCAGATCTGAACTGATGGTCTCATTTTTTAGGCATGCTTGAAATATCTCTGCATCCTTCTCCAGGTCATTAGCCAGTCTTGATGATCTATCAATGATTAAAGCCAACAGCTTTGGAAAGAAAGCTGGGATTAGAGCATTCTTAATGTCACACACACAAAATAAAAGATACTGTTCACTTTGATGATGAGCTGCTGGAAAACAGCTATCATTCTGTTTTATAACAAGGGAGAAACTGTATTATTCACGTATGTTTTCATCACTAAATGTAGTAAATAGTAGACGATAGTTTCACAATAAATGTGTGTTGAAATACGGTCAGCTGTTATATTAGCCAAGTTTATTAATTATAATTATTTATGATTGTGATATATCTGTAAACCAGGCTCTTTCAGCACAGTGCCTATTCTGTGTTTGCTCCTTTATTTACAATGCTGGGCATAATGACTGTTGTAAGACTTCAGTTTTATAAGCACACAGAACTGAATTCTGGCAACTAGCTGCATGACTTTGGAAGCAGACTCTTTCCCAGAGTATTCAGAATAAATCCCTAACTGCCCAAATACTTTTGAGTGTGAAATACTGTGTAGCAAGCCCCATGCACCTGCACAGGGACTTCTGACCTAGAAAATTGTGAAGTAATAAGTGGGTGCTGTTTTAAGCCACTAACTTTGTAGTATTTTGTTACACAGTGATAGGAAACTAATACAGAAGGTTTGAATGGCTGGAAGCATATATTTTTTGGTTTTTTTTTTGGTATTTTGGTAGCATTTTTGATGTAATGTTGATCTTGTTTATAGCTCAAAGTTATTATTTGAGAATTACATTTGATCTATAAAATCGTGTTAAGACTGCCTTTAACAAATCTTCAGGCTGAACAGGATAGAAAATATGTATGAATGAAACCTTTCAATCTATTTTGATATTGCTTTTGAGCATCTGTCTGGGTTAGTTTGTTAGCAAGAGCAGGTCTTTGTTAGGTCAAGGTTACTTTCTTCAGAAATGTGTTCTCCTGAGCCTCCAGGGGCACTGGAGTGCAAATTATCTGTACTGGAAAAACAACCTTAAACTGGTATGCCCTAACATAACATTCAATATTTGAAGGACACATTTTCTATTGTAGTTTGCAAAGCACATTTTAATTTAATCTAGAAAAAGTAGCAGTAGGAAAATTATTTAAAGCATACAGGTATTTTCAAAGTTTTTCCCTCAGTTTTTTTTAACAGATTTTTTTTTCATTTTGTTTGCATCTACTCCTTAAAAATGTGACATCTTTCTGTAAAATATATTTACAGTGTGTCCTAAGCTATTAACTGATTACTGTTTTCTCCATGTATAAATGCAGAAATAACACCAATATCACAGTGAACCAAGCTCTGTGTAACAAGATTTGAATAACTAAATCCTTATATTACATGGCCTGGCATTTTAATTAATATCATGAATTCCAGAACACTTTCAATTTCCAGAACACATTCATGCAGAGATTTTAAATGTGCATCGCTAAAATGGAAAAAATAAAAGTAAAAGAAAAATCACATATAAATATAGTTCATAAATATTTTTCTGCATTATTTGGTTGTGGAAAATGTTCACATTTATTTTGCCTGGTATATGCTGACAAAATACACAATAGTAAGCTTTGTGAAGTAAATAAATTGATAGCTTGGTTGTTAAGGAAAAGAAAGACAAAATAGAATGGTTGAAATACAAGGCTTACTCAGGTTCCTAACCTGATCCACAACACGTGAAGAGTTTGCAGATAGAATTCAAGGGTTTGTGTTACTGCACAAGGAAAAAATTCATGTTTGTTTTTACTCACTTCTATAAAAGTAGACAACAAACTACAAAACTTTTAAGAGCAACTATATATAGGGTTTAGACATCATTGGTGTTTTCCTATTACAGCTGATCTTTAAATAACACAGGTTTGAATTGTGTGGGTCCATTTATACATGGATTTTCTTTTTCTACAACCACTGGGATAGCCAGACCACCTCCTTTTCTTTCTTCTCCTCCAGAGTCTACTCAACATGAAGACAAAGACGAAGACCTTTATGATGATTCACTTACACTTTATGAATAGTAAACATATTTTCTCTTTCTTATGATTTTCTTAATAACATTTTTCCTCTACCTTACTCTGTTGTAAGAATACTGTATATGATGCATATAACATAAAAATATGTATTGTGTTATTCGCAAGGCTTCCAGTCTACAGTAAGCTATTAGTAATTAAGTTTTTGGGGAGTCAAAAGTTATAGACATATTTTCAATTGTGTGTTTTGTCAGCATCCCTAACCCCCACATTGTTTAAAGGCCAACTGTATATTAAAACTGTGGCAGATATCTTAATATATTCTTTATTATCATCATTTTGAAATTTTGTTAGTTATTTGACCTGCCCCTATAATTGTTAACAAAGCACATGTATAAAATATCACATAGTTAATCACATAATAATTCAATAAGCCATAATTCAATCTAATTTGCACCTGAAGGTGTTCCATTTTACGTATTTAAAAACATTAATTTGAGAAGATGTCTATAAGCTCCACAGGACTTCCAAAGGGGTAGATGGCCCACACAAATAAAAAAAAAGATGAACATTCCTTATTCTCTGGGCTTTTTTCCTTAGATTACCATAGTTACGATCTTTCTGAAAGAGTCTTGAAGAGACTTTTACAATCACCAAAATTTATATCCCTTGGGTAAATAAATATGATACAAACTTCCAACTTCAAAAGTTGAAGTTCTTTTCTAAATCAACTCAAACACTTTACCCTGTCATTTAGTTGATGTGTTGCTGTCTAAAATATAGATTGATGGTTGACAGCATTAATGTCAGAAATTATGCATGCCAATTTAGTGAACACAATTAAACTGAGGCAGTGTGGGTAATTTAAATAATTACACGTATAAATAGTATTATTAGTCTTGTCAAAATCTGCACCTATACTAAATGTCAGCATTTAATATCAACAAAGAGTGTTAAGGATTCAAGATTTTACATCACTATAGTTGGGAGATGAAGTTCAATTACTTGTTAAAATAATATTAGCATACATTTGTCTGACAACTTTGTTTTTGACCTTTATTTAAAGTTTGAGTGAGAATATAAACTCTTTAAAATTTTAAATATTTCTATTAAGCTCAGTGGGACAAAATGGCTGATAATTGCCATTTATAATACATGGGAGGCTACTATGTATATTTTTATATAGTTCTTTTCAATATCCCTGGTATTTTACTATACATGTGTGTGTAATATATATTACAAACCTATACTTTTTAATAATCCAGAACATACCCTTTATTATTACTTTCTGAGGTCCTGCTGTCTACCTAAAGGTGAAAGATAGGAAATCTTTAGTCAAATTAAATGTATTTTCAAATTTGTCATGACTACATTTTTAAAGAAACTTGTAGATGTGGGTTGTCACTGTGATTAGTAGCGAATCATATGTTTCAGTTTTCAGACTACAGTCCTGGGTGGTTAGCTTGTGGCTTTTGGGTTTAATACTGAATTTGGATTAAATACCGAAGAGTTGTCACATTAGTAGAATATTCTTAAAGATTATTATAACTAAACAACTGAGAAAAAAATGGCTCAAAAATTTAGATAGCATTGAAGTTTAAACCCTAATTATCTAGCTAAATGATTAAAAAACCTTTCATTTCAATGAGACTTTCCCCATTTGAGGGATGTGTAGGGAACATTGTTTTTAATAGATTGCTATGTGTGTCTTTACTGTGCGCTGCAGTCCTCCAAAGTACTTAGGACAAGCGTTTATTTCTTATTTATTTTGTTTTTCATTTTTCAGCTTTATTTACACATAACTGATAAATAAAGTTATATATATTCAAAGTACACAAAGTGATGTTTTGATATACATATACATTGTGAAATGATTACCACAATCTAATTAATTAATATGTCCATCACCTTACATAGTTAGGACTACTTAAGATCTACTCTTAGCAAATTTCAAGTATGCAATATATTATTAATGTTTAGAAGGATGTTGTTCAAATCAAGATTCCAAGACTGGTCTGTGACTATCTGTTCAAGAGAGAATATGTTAATGTTTTAAAACTATTTGTTTATCTAATGTTAGAAACTGAACTCTGATAATTTGGAAAGCCAACATCTGTCGGTTTCATTCTGTCTGGATGCAATTTAAATTATCACAAGGACAATAAGTAGTTTTTATATTATAAGAGACCTTATAAAAATTCACTTTCAAATTAGGTGACTCAGTAAAAATACATTATTAGCAATTTTAATACATTTAGTTAATACTTACAGAATATCAGAGTATACCAGCAACTCAAAGTTTTATATATATCACATAAAATGGCCCTATGCATTTTATGTGATATATGTAACACTATTTGTAACATTTTCCAAGGTAAGTTTTTTAAAATCAGAATAATCCATATTAAAAATTTCCTTGTTAAATAATATATACTTATATTCTTTTTGAAATGCTCTCCAACAAAGAAGTTTTATACATATTTTAAATTTTAAAATACTTATATAAGCAGCTATGAACATTATTATTGCTTAATCTGTCCTCTACAAGACTTTAATAAGTATACTAATGTGAACATTAAAATTCTGAATCACACTGAACTAGTTAGAGGACTATTTGAAATGCAGAAACAAATCCACTAAATGGGAACTTAATGGATTTTTTCCTTCACCATGGCCCTGAATTATGTCCATCAGGGATTTTCTGCCAAGTTGGTAATGATACCAATGCATGACACAGTCACATACTGTTGCAAACTCATGTATAGTTAAGTTTCCAAATGAGTGATACAGACAGAAAGCTAATAGGATCTTGAGAAGAGAAAGATCAAATGTAATCTGGACATGGGGTTGCCATTGCAGTTGGGTAAACCTTGAAGAAGGAAGGAAAAGTCTTTTCTATCTAATATCACTACATGATTTTATATACACACACACACTTTATTTTATAAATATAACATACCATAAGTAATCATTCCAACACCTCTATAAAGTAAGTAAATTCAGTCATCGCCATTCAGCAACTAAGCTGGCTAAGAAATTATTAGGTGAAATTGCCCAGGACAAGTGGATAGGGAAGGGATGGGCATCACTACTATGTGCCCTACACTCTGTCTACCACACTATGGCTGAAGAAAAATGGAAAGGGATAATGAGTAAAGACTGTGTAAAATAAACACTATTTGAAAGGGATGATTTGGAGAAAAATACTTCCTGATGTGGAAAGGTTTTCAAAAAAATTAATTTATTTATTCAAGTGGGTACCTGCCACGTGACAGTGCATGTATTAGAGATACAGCAGTAAATTGAAAGGTAAAGGAAAGTTTCTAATCTCATGGAGCTCATATTAAATGGAGAAAAGCAATAAAATTGTAAAGAAATAAAGAATATGGTTTCATTTAGTTATTTTGAAATTGGTGTTAGGGTTCATTGGGAAAAGCTGACTAAGTCCATCCACCACCCTTCCATGTTTTATGGAAGATAAAGGAGCAATTTTATTATATCATGTAGCTGAGCTCAGCAATTTAAAAAGAAGCAGACTTCCAGTTCTACAAAGCTACGAAGCTGACTTAAACATAGACTGCTGAAGTCACAGGGTGAGGTTTGTCAATATGCATGTTCTCTGACCATCTGAACACCAGCCTCTGATCTGATTTTCCTGGCTGCTGTATGGGGACACTGTCATTCTGGCAAAACCATTACAACGTGGGACCACGGCTTTGCATCTGTGAATAATACTCCTGTTTTAATTAGCATAATTTTCACTTAAAGTAAAACATCAGCTCATAGTCCATGAGAAGTACTTGCAATTTTCATTTCAAACCAACACCTAAGAGGAAATAATAACCCACATGATGTAATGATGTGTTGTCCAATATGGTGACCACTAGCCACACGTAATTGTTGAGGACCTGAATTGGAGCTAATCTGAATCTAGAATTGCCATAAGTATCAAATTCATACCATCATTTGAAAACTTTGAAAATATTGGGTTAATAAAATATCTTATTAAATTAAAATTAGTTTTTTAAAACTCTCTTAAAATATGACTGCAAGAAATATTTCAAGTTATATGTATGGCTCACATTAAATTTCCATTGGACAGTGCTGGTCTAGAAGGAAGGAACTCAAAACCTGAGAATGTGACCTAATCTCTGAAAACCCAGCTACAAATGGATGCCTCTAAATTTTGAAAGATAATTACAACACTAGGTATCATAACTACTTTAAAGTTGAAAAACTTGAAACTAATCTTGTAAATTAAATATATAATTATAGCTGAAACACATCAGTTACAAAATACAACCTACATAGAAACTCCTCAATGACCATTTGAATGTACCTACTGCCCTAAACATAGTTGAGATACTTGAGCTGTATGTTTTTGCAGTAGAGGATTAATTTTTTTCTAAGTGCCACTATCATTTTGCTATTATCCTGAACACTTTATTTAAAAAAAATACTGGTGTTGGGTAAAGAATATCTTAAAGCAGCACTTTGATCCTTTTGAGATACCTCTAATTCATTGTTGAATGCATCAAATCAGTGTATCTAATTACTTCTCATATCCCGTTAAGGACACCAGGGGGAGCCTCAGAGAATAGCAAAGTTTTGAGAAAATTATACGCCTCTGTTAACGTGAAGACAGCCTAATATAATTAAGCTGTTTTTTCCAAATTATCAAGGAATTTATATTAAAAATGCTCCATTAGAGTTTCAAATTTATGCGTTAGATTCCTTTTGATAATTATTTTGTAATACATATATATAATGCAATATATACACATGCATACTTAAATACACAGACACATACATTTTCCCAACTGATGATATATTTTGCCAAACATACCCGAAATAAGAATAACCTCGTATGCACAGCACCACTAACAAACTGACCCAAGTGGTTTTTCTAAGGGTACCATCTAGTTGGACATTTAAAATCAGTCATATGCTCCATTGTTTTTCCTTTCCTTGGTAATAACAGCATTGTGGGGGGGATTTTGTTAGGTAAGAGCGTTTTTAGTTGATTATCATGTATTATATCAGTGGTTCTCAAAATGTGCTCCCTGTGTCAGCAGCATCAGCATCATCTGGGCACTTCCTAAACATGCAAGTTCAACCTCACCCCAGACCTACTGAATCAGAACTCTGATTTCTGGGTTCCACCCAGAACAAGCCCTCCTGGTGACTCTGTTTCTTGCTAAAATTTGAGAAGCACTAGATTAGAGAAAAACATCACAGCATGATGAATTGTCTAAGAAAATTTTTAGCAAGCTAAAATAAAATCACATTTTTCAAGTTAATGTGACATTGAAATCTGCAATCAAAATTTATAATATGACCCATAAGTATTATTGTATTAACTCCCCCCCTCCCCGAAGGTAATAAACACATCATAGTAAAGGAAAAGCTCCCTCAGTTTCTACTTTTATGATGTTTTTCATCATTGCTCACAGGAGAAGTTGCTTAAGTCCATGAACGGAAAGAAAGTAAGGACAGTGATGCTGTCTGTGCTTGGAACAGTGCCTGGCACATAATAAGCCCTATGTAATTGTCAGTTATTATTATTATTTTCATTATTGTTACTGGTTTTTTTTGATGGATGGCAAATTTGAAAGGTCATTTACAAGGTGATAAATAAACTACTGTGGAATGAGAAAAAAGGTCTTATGATAAAGTATTTATATTTCTGTGATACACTGTGAGGCAGGTTTACCAGGGGATTTAACACAAGGCTCTGAGAATGCTACTGAGGATTAAAATACTACAGGAGGACAGCTTGGAAACCTCCCCTGATGTGAAATGTGAATGGTAGAAATGTGGCTCCTACACAGACAGTGCATTATTAACAAGGCAACGTGGGTAACAGTGTGTGTACATGTATACGGCAATGGTAAAATTGGGAGTTGTCTTAGTTTGCAAGGACTGCCATAACAAAGTCCTGCAGACTGGATTTCTCACAGTTCTAGAGACTAGAAGTCTAAGATCAAGACATCAACAGGGTTGGTTCCTTCTGAAAGCTGTGAGGGAAGGATCTGTTCTAGGCATCTCTTTTTGGCTTGTAGATGGCTGTCTTCTCCCTTTGTCTTTTCAGAGTGTCTTCCCTCTATGTGTGTCTCTATGTCCAAAGGTCCCCTTTATATAAGAACACCAGTCATATTGGATTAGGGTTCCATCCTAATGACCTCATTTTAACTTTATTACTTTTGTAAAGACTCTATCTTAAAATGAGATCACATTCTGAGGTGCTAAGAGTTGAGACTTTAATATATGAAGTTTGGGGAGGGGAACACAATTCAACCCATAACAGGATTGGTAGGAGATTTTTTTGGCGAAGTAGATTGCAGTGAGATTACACAGCATTTTATACACAATGCCACGTTTGCACCCTATCCTGCTGAAGAGATGACTTTATAGAGGGGACTGATATGATGAGCTTCTTGGGAGCCATGGGCAGTAAAGATAAGAATGGGAGGAAGCCAGGAATGGCAAAAGCCTGAGTAAACAGTGACATCAAAAAGCTGTGTATTAGAAGCAAAGAAGAGAGTTTGAAGAAGGCAGAGTCAGGGAATTTAAGAGCTATTTCAAATGAAGAAATGTGTTCAAGTTGTTTTTTACATAAAAGAATAAAGAACAGCAAGCCATTTTATAATAACCCCTAGGAATTTAGTCAAATACATTATTGGATAGTTATGATAATAGGGAAAAAGCATGATTAAGTAACGTATATATGAAATTAGGTATGGGATAGAATTCAGATCCAATGTGCAGTTGGAAGCAAAGGCATGTGGGTTACAGTAGATTTAGGGCCAAAAACATCAATTTAGCCCATAGCAGGAACGGAAACCATGGGAATAAGTACACTTGGCAGAAACATAAAGAAGAAGCGGGGAAGTGGGCTGAGTAGGAAGCTAACATCTAAGGAGCAGCTGTAGAGGAAAGAGTGAAGGGCAGAGAAAGTAGTGAGAGGAAGGAAGACTGGCAGGAGAATTGAGTTGTGGAAACCCCAAAAGGAGGGAGTCCAAGAAAGTAGAGAGGTAAGTTGTTGAAATGTTGTGAGAAGTCAGGTAGCTTAACAACTAAGAAGCAGCCACTCTAAGCAATGTAGAATGTTCTAGGAAGTGTCTGTTTGCATGTGTGTGTGTGTGTGTGTGTGTGTGTGTGAGTGTGTATATGTGTGTGTGTGAATATGTGTGTGTTTATATCACATATCAGAGCTATACAGTACTCTGGGGAAGAGTTTCATCCCAACATCCTTAGTCCCTGTTCTAGTGCAGCTCAGAGCTGTCAAGCTCATTTGCTAATTCATTTGTTCAACCAAATATTTAATAAGCATCTATAATGATTTAGGACTGAGACAAACTCTGGAAACACACAGTTCAAATATTACAGCCTCTATCCTCAAGGAGTTTTCAAATTCATGTGCTATTTACCACGAGTGCCATATAAGGTATGTATAAGGTATTCATTGGTTGCCTCCTGGGGACTAAAACTTGCTTTTTGCCTGCAGCTGAGTTCTATACTCTAGCAGACAAGTCAGATTTGTTTTTGAAATATACTGCAAGGTAAAATTTTATAGCAGTTTGTTGTGACTCTTCTTGACATTTTAGAAACTGCTTGTTCCACTCTGTAGTGAAGCAGTGAATAAAAATAAAGTTGTCATAAAATAGCAACCTACAGGCTACCAAATCTCAAAATAGATTCACATCTTAGGGAAATTTTCTAGCCAGTGTTGTTATCTGAAGTGGTTTTCTTAGGTTCCAAACATGCTTTCTCTGGATTAATCCATCCACCACCATTACTACAATCTCAAATGTGATTTGAACCATATTGACCACCACCACTGTTACTATAAGCAGAAAACCACAAATATAAAAATTCAAATATCTTACATCATGAATTGGAAAACATCATCTTAAATATATTTATATATACTGAAGTGAATCAAATGAATCCCAGGAAATTGTTCTGGTCTAATATTAGGTTTTTTAAAATATATTTTCCTATTTGTTTCAGATTTTTCTACACATTTTTTGAGAGAAAAGGATTTTGAATAATGTATAAGTAATATCATAAACCATGTGTATAAATTATGGCTGAGTGTTTTAATTAAGAAAATACATTGCATGACAATTTTCTGTTTCATAAAGAGAAACAGAATTCTTGAAAAACAGATTTGCCTGTGTAACCTAGTAGAGTTCTTTATACCTGAATATACATCTTTTCATAAATATTACTAGTAGGCTAAAAAGCTGGCATTTAAATGTCATTACTATAAATAAAGCATAAAATCTGATGCTTGGCTTGAAGGGTCAAAGTTATAGAGTTATTGGAGAAGAATTATTTTTAAAGAAGAGGAGCAGTTTTGGATTTATGGTACCAATAATTTCTCTCTTTAAGGAACCTCAACTAATTTAATTAAAGTTTAAGGATAAAATCCAGGCTAATTTAGTCCTCAAGAAGGGTCAACGGCACCACCATTTTCCTGGTCACTTTGGCCAGAAACCTAGGAGTCACCTTTGACCTGTCTCATCTGCCATCAATCACGAAGTTGTATGTCTTCTTCACAATGACTCATTTCTGTTCTACCAGCCGAGTCCAGGCCATACTCATGCCTCAACTGCTATAATAATTTTGAACTTGAATTAAAATTAGAGACAAATTTAATGAAACTTTGTAAATTTACTCTATATTCTTAACCAATCTTTTCTTTTTCCTCTTCCAGTTGTTCTGCTGAAGAGTCTCTCTATAACGGCTCTGTATTGTACATGAATTAAGGATAAACTCCTTGGTCTGACATTTAAAACAATGGGTTAGCTGCTTTTATTCTGCCCAATCTATATTTTTCTTCTCTATTACTCCCATGGCTAATTCTCTGCCTCATTCAGACTATTCCTATACTTCTCTTCTCACTGTCTGGACATCCATTTTGCACATCCATGATGTGTGCTCATTCTCTTATTTTGATTTCTACCAAATCATTTCTTTTTCTTTCTTTTTTTTCTTTTCTTTTTTTTTTTTTTTTTGAGACAGAGTCTCGCTCTGTTACCTGGGCTAGAGTGCCGTGGTGTCAGCCTAGCTCACAGCAACCTCAAACTCCCGGGCTCAAGCAATCCTTCTGCCTCAGCCTCCTGAGTAGCCGGGACTACAGGCATGTGCCACCATGCCTGGCTAATTTTTTCTATATATATTTTTAGCTGCCCAGATCATTTCTTTCTATTTTTAGTAGAGACGGGATCTCACTCTTGCTCAGGCTGGTCTTGAACTCCTGACCTTGAGCAATCCTCCTGCCTTGGCCTCCCAAAGTGCTAGCATTACAGGCGTGAGCCACCGCGCCTGGCCCAAATAATTTCTTATACTTTTAGAAAATTCAAAGTATCCTGGGTAAGGCCCTCTCTGGTAAAATCTAACTATCACAAGTTTTCTCTTTGCTTAAATATAAACCTATACCATGTAATTTAGCACTCAAATCTGTATTTCCTCATATATGGTTATCTTGCTATTTCATGTATTTGTACTACATTCTCAATTTCTGAGCCTTATGAGTATCTCAAGTATAGTATTATACTTACAAATATTGCCAGTCATGTGCCTCATTTGTTATTTTTCATTTGAACTGCATATTTTGAAAGATTTGTCTAACCAACTGCACCCACTAAGCAAATGACTACTTTGCTTTTGAATTAGATAACCATCAGAATTACTGTTCGGCTATTGATACTGTTCTAGTCTTAGGAAACGACTCATGATGCTTTACCTACTGCATTTCCAAAAAAATATAAAACTAGCCCAAGAACTCTCATTTTTTACCTTTTGGAACTCTTAGGCCTTAGGGAATATTGCTATGAAAAAAGGCCACTTCTTCTTGTCCTTGTTATACTCTCATTGACAAGAAAAATTTCAGATGCTCCACAGGGGTTTAATGCTATGTCTCGCGTAATGATTCTTAATGGGCAGCTAGAAGGAAGAGAACAACTCCACAACCTCAGGGAACAAGGATAGTTGTGATAAAATAAATTTATATGTTTCAAACATGGACTTAGTTTTAGAAAGTAGAGAAACACTTGATATTTTAAAGTAAAGGGCTTCTGTTTTTTCAGTGACATGTTTACTATTGAGGATTAGAAAAGTGGTTAGCCAATAGGAGGGAAAAAGTAATTTAATCTTTCTCCCAAATGCTTCTCTACTACTTAGCACCTACATATGGTGTCCCTCCTTATAACAGTAGTGTCACCACAAAAAAGAGTAAAATATTTAAAGTAAATTAGCTTAGTTAATAAAGTTTAGCAGATTGGTTAAATGGTACGATTAGGTAATATACCACAACATAAAGTGGCATAATCACAGGAGAATTGAAGATACTATCAGGAAAAAAAGGGAAAAAAAGGAAACAAATTAGGCTAAAGAAAATAAATATTTATAAAATTAACAAGGCAATAATGAATAATGACTTTGATAAGAAAACTGAAAGAAACCACACAAATTACAAAAATGATTAATAGCCCCAAAGAGAAGTCCTCTAATATTACCTAACTCAGGAGCAGAGTACAGGCAGCACTGAGAGAATACTCAGTCCAGGGCCTGTGTGGTTGTCCACCTCCTAGTGTTGAGGGCCTCTTCTCATGGCCCCCTCTAAAAAGTGCATGGGTGAGTGCTAAAGCAAGGCACCAATGCCTGAGACTGAGCCCTAACTGAAAAGGGGAATCCGCTTGGGATTTGAATACCTACTGATATGCTTATGCCATATATCATTTTATCTTCATACTGACTGATTAAGGTAGGTGGTATTGTGCTCATGGTATGTCTTAGAGAACAAAATCAAAGTTGTTTTTTTTTTTTTTTTTTTGGTAACTTAACCAAAGTCACACCTTTTTTGGAAGGAGCAATAAAAATTCATGTCCTATTTTGTCAATTTCCAAAGTTCATACATATGGCTCCAGCTGACCTCCATCTGGTCTTAACAGGTAAACAAATTAGACATGAAATTTCCCTTCAAACACATGAACCAAGAGTTTAAGTAAAGATTTTTGAAAAAATTGAGATAAGATTTCATTCTTTCTCAGGTAATGTACACAGTATAGCATAATTGATAGTGTTTTTCTGTAGAATTAGTCGTGGAAGTTCTTTTCAATCATTTATTTATTTCTTCAAGATATATTCATTGAACTAGCAGCACTATAGAATTGGTAAAAAAAGAAAAAGTTTTTGTATTTACAGTTTAATAGGAAAAAGTAATTTAAAAATAAAAGTATAAATAAACATAGCTGCAAACACTGCAAAAAATCATATGATGTAAAAGAATAGAATGTGTTCAAAAAGTATACTAGAGAAATACTAATTTTACTGGAGACAGAAAATTGCATGGTAAAGATGTCTTTATTACGGTTGCAATAAGCAGCCAATGGAAGGATTTTGCACAGAAACGTTGTTATGATCCAAATTCGATTTTTAAAAGATTACTCTGTTTGAGAAGGAAAGATCAAAGGGAGTTAGCAGAATTAGGAAGAGAGGATAAGAAACAAATGCACTGGTCTAGGAAGAAATCCAAATGGATCTAACTAAGATGGGAAGATGATGCTAGAGAGACTTGTATGAGATTCTGGAGATGTTTTATGGGGAAAATGGCCCAGCTGCAGTGATAGATTTGATGCAGATGGAAGTCCTGTGAGGGTGATGTTGGTTTCAGCCACTCTGAAATGTGCATGAAGAGACAATCTTGTAAAACAAAGAAGACTGGAGAGATTACAGATTTGGGGGAAAGGATCAGTAGTTCACACCTTAGACATAGAGATGTTGGGTAGGCTGTTGAATATATTGGCCTGATGCTTGAAAGAAGAGAAATTCCATTATGGCTGATAGCTGAAGCGATGGGACTCATGAGGTTGCTGGGGTAGGAGAATACCACGAAAGGGAAGAACAGGCCAGGAAAGAGACAGAGAAGAGGCAGGTAGTGGCAAGAATGAGGTGTTGTGGGGCCCAAGAGAAAAGGAACATCAACCATATTAAATGCTGCTGGGAGGTGGAGAAACATGATGATTGAAAAGAGTCCATTGGTCACGAAAACAAAAGGTTACAAATTCATGTAACAAGAACAGTTTCATTAGAGTAGCCCTGGGAGCAGAGAGATTTGGTGTGTGGGAAAATGAATGGGAGGTGAGAGGTGAAGCCAATGTGGGTTAACAACTGTTTCGGGAAACTTGACTGAGAATAAGAGAAGAGACATAGGGCAGGTGAGTAATGTGGAACTATGGTTTCATTTAATGATACGCACTACAGCATGTACTTGAATGCTGAATAGGAAGGATTCATAATAATACAAGTAACACCAACTACTGTTTGAGTTCTTACTGCGTGCCGGGCGTTGTTCCAGATGTTCACCCGTAGAGATTTATTTAATACTCATGAGAACCCTACAAGACAGTTACCACTAGTTTCTATTTACAGATAAAGAAACTGGGGCATAGAAAGTAGAACTTGTCCAAATTCCCAATCTGGTAAGTGACTGAGTCTGAAGTTAAACAGCCTCACTCTAGTTTCTGCTTTTATTACTCTAGAATATTCTAGTTTCTTAAGTGGAGGCAGAAAGTTAAAGTTTAAGAAGGAAGGCAGGAGAAAAGAGGATCTGAATTAAATGTGGAGTGACTGGACATTATTAGACAAAGGGCCTGTTCTTTGTTGCATCACAAGGAGTCATGAGTCAGGACTTATTTATTATCACTTCCTCTGTGAATGATTCTTCAGATAATAATTATGACAGTAATCCTTGGAGAAGAAAAAGATTATGATAGGATATAAGATTACCCAAATAAATGCTAATGGTTTTAACTTCCAAATCCAAGTGCTATACTTCAGAAACTGAAACCCTCAATCTAGATGTCTTCCTCAGTTCCCCCAGTAAGTGTTAAATTGCTTCTAATTTGATTAAGCACAAAGGCTTACTTGTGCTGTGTGTTGCTGGCTACATTTCAGGTGTGGTTGAAGCATGTATAAAGTGCTTTTGGATATGCTAACAACACAACAGTGTGAATTAAAGACAATAATATGCTTTGCTCTTTGATTTAGAGGGTTCCTGCTAGGATAGTGTAAACAATGAAATGTGCAAAAAAGAAAAAAAAAGTGGAATTTTGAGAATTTGGCTCATGTCAGCAAAGTTTGTTGGTTTCCAGGGTACAGCTGTATAAATTCATAGTTTACAGATCCATGAAATTTTTATGTCTCCCAACTTATGGTAGAGATAGGTATGGAGGATGAAGGAAGTTAAAAAGAAAAGAAGAGAAAACTTGCTTTTATTTGCTGATAGATTTTTTAAACAGTCGATCCCTAAGTCATTATTTCCTAAAAAGTGAGGAATGTAGTTTTTAGGCTAAAAAAGGCACCATGTAGTAATATATAAAGGTGTATAAAATATTTGTTTTTTAAATACACTCTGCACTGATTGTGTATGAAGCTTCCAAAACATAATCCATCCAGGAGAGATTTGTACCAAATTTTCTCTTATAAAGAATACTAACAGATTACTTTCTATCATCCTGAGATGGATAGAAAAAAAATCATGTTTAATTTTTTCCTTTCCTTTTTTTCCCTTATTGCCTCCTTTTCTCCTTTCATATAAGGACAATTAATGTGGATTCACAAGATGTAGTAGCCCCAGAAATGTGAAATATGCCAATTCCTGATTTAGTCCTAATACCTCTATAAGAATAATTATCAAGAATTGTTATAGAAGATTGAAGAGAAGAAAAAGATTACTCTAGCTTTCTACATATGTAACATTATCTCCAACATTTCTAATTTGGAATTTATATTCAAAAGTAGATTCTTCGGGAGTATCAAAACAGATGGGCGTATGACCAGCATAATCCACTATTGTCTAAATTCCAAAGACAAGTATATGGAAATTCTTGATATCTTAAGTTCCTTTCATCCTCATACTTTGATATTATCATTTTAATATTAATGAAGAACAGACATAAGTAATATAAAAAAATGAACAATCAATGGAAATTTGGAAAGTATCCATTCAAAAACTGTTAATAATATTGTCATAGGAAATAAAATTGAAGAAAGAAGGAATTTTTGGTAGATTCAAAGATATAAGCTACAAATTAGATATATTAGAGGATTAGATCAGGTCTAAAAATAAAAGATTTCCTACAGAATCTCACAGCAAATTACTTGATCACTTTTCTGTGAGAAACTGCCTGCCAAGGCCATTCCCCTTTCCCATTAAGGATAATTATGATAGTTTGACCACAAAACAGCAGCCCATTTATCCCCACTTGTTCCAGGAAATTGAATATTGAACAATCCTTCCTCTTTTGAAATGTCCCCAAATTGCTCACTTGCCCCCTTGCAGCCAGCTAATGACTGCCAAATGTGTTTGAACATTATTTAGAAATTCCCTCCTGCTTCCACCAGTCCCACCTTGATAGAATGCTTGTTAATTAGAGACTGCTCTTTTCACTCTATAAAACTGACTCCCCTACTGACCATCTTTACAGATAAAAGGTAGAATGTCTTGCCTGAGATCATACAAGCGATTTCAAAATTTAATTTAGTGCTTTAATCTCTAACCCCTTGTAAATATTTTAACTGTAGACCTACCTAGATGTTTTATCTATGTTAGTAATTCTGATCAAGTCAAATAGGACTAATTTAATGTAACTGACTATTCCAGTACCACTGTAGACCAACATAAAAATCAGTGATAAAAAGGTTCATCTTATTCCAGGGCTAATTCTAGCACCTGAGGTGAGCACCTGCTGATGCTGCAGCTATTCGAAAGGGTTGCATTCCATAATTTCACAGACGAACATTAAAACCCAAAGGCAGAACTGAGTTAAAGGTTTAACATGAAAAGGTCAAATTCAGTAAGTTTAAATGATTTATCAAACCCTAATATAGTATGTGACAAAGAAAGAGAGAGAGAGAGAGCACACAAAGCTGTAGAAAAAGAGGGGAAGAAGGGAAGGAAAGGAAGACAAAGAGTAGTGAATGGAAGAACAGAAGGCTGGAGATAGTAGAATTTATTTAAAAGGTAAAGGAGATCAGAAAACCTTGGGTAGGTGAAATGAATGGAGAGATTTTTCACTAATGGAAAAATGCATCTACAGAGAAGAAGAAACGATCTAGAAAACAAACAAATCAATTGGGAAAACTTTACCTTTGCCCTAAGGTTGTTTCTGTCCTTTTTTTTTTTTTTTTCCTTTGGCCTAGGCCACATGAGGGGCCTCCTGCTGAGATTACTTTCAAGTTATCCTCCATGCTGTAGCCAGTGAGTTGTTCTAAAACTGTGTATCTTCCCCATTGAAAGCCTCTTTTAATGGTTCCCACGTTCTTTTAGGATAAATCTAACTACTTACTGCCTTGCCTCTTACCAGTTTCCTCTTCCTCCTCCCAAACCCTATCTTGATTGCTCTTGCTTCTGAGTCTCTACACCTGTGCATCCTCTGCTTAAAATAACCACTGTACCCATTGCCAATTCCTTCCCGACCTAAGCTCTATTATTCTTTTCAATTTACCACTTAGAAGCCTCTCTTTCTTGAAAGCTTCTCACCCCCACCTCCCTCCAAGCACCTAAGGTGGTTCAGTAACACCCTTAAGTTCCAAGCTCTTGCTTTATATGACACCCTATTGTATTTGCTTGTTTACTTGTCTGTAAGACCCTTCCCCCACCCCAGATTGTGAACCATCTGATAACTTTGTCTAATGTCCATCTTACTTTTCATCATATAGCTAGTGTCTCACAGAGTTCATGGTATAACTAACATGGTAAGTACATAGTCAATAAACATAAAATTAATGAGTAAATTTGAAAATGATTTAAACTGTAAAACAAACAAATAATACATGAAAGATAAAGGGTTACAAATACTTTTTTCAAAAATGACATTTAAAAGTAAATTCATAACATATATCCTCAAGATACTTTTGAAAGCCCTTAAAACATCAGTAAAATGTTTTCACCTGATTTGTGATTATACCAACAGTACACCAATGATATGTGGTCCACTGACAAAATGAAATGCTTTGCAGAGCTAGACAATTAGATTAAAACAGAACAAACTGATTGGATTTAAAGATTATATAGGGTCACAGTCTCAAAACTCTTGCATTTAAGAATTGCCAGTAGTGAAAGTATTATATCACCCATAAATCAATCCTCCATGTAAGAAGCACATGAGTAATGTGAGCCATGCTGACACTTTTGCAGTTTATAGCTACTAAGAAGAGTTCATATCATGGCTACTGCATGTTATTGCATATTATTGGTGTGCTATACTTGTGTTTATTAAATAATTTTAAAAGGAGTTAACCTGAACCATGCTGCTTGTCATGACAGGTATTTTTATATATGTAATAATTCCTTTATTCAAATAAACACACTCCAAACATGGATTAAGAATCATTGTATGATTAACACACTCATGGACTATTCTTAAGTGGTAGAATTTCAATCAGATTCTCCTAAATATATGTTTATACAAAATCCACTGTAGCTGAAATTCCACTAATTTGCAAATTTATTTTAATGTATTATAAATTCTTTTTCTTCTTGCACCAAGAATTTGAGAACTCTTTCCTCTAGAAAGCAACAACAACAAAATCCTACAGCATAGTCTAGGCAAAATAAGAAGTAGTCATTAAAATTCTCCCATTCACACACACACACACATACACACACACACATACATACATATATATAAACACAAATATAAAAACTTAACTAAACTAAAATTTTTCAGATCTTTCGCTGAGGAATTTATTGTGGAGATTGTTATATTATGGACATTTTCCAAGTTAAAATATGAATTTCAGAAGAATGGCCTCTAGCATAGAAACATTTGTGTTGGACAAGCAAGTTACAGATATGACCTGAGAAGACATGTTTTATTAAGCTTTTGAAACAAAGATAAGAGATGGGTATTTTCACACCTAATAGGTGCAGTGCACACCATCTGGGGAATGGACACGATTGAAGCTCTGACTCAGGTGGGGCAAAGGCAATATATGTAACTTAAACATTTGTACACGTGTAATATGCTAAAATAAAAAAAAATAAGAAATGAACTGCCTATCTCTCTATAGAAAACAACTTATATTTGTTGGTCCAAAGGGGGGCAGGTGAGGCCTCTCTCAAACTTTTTGTCTTCTATTTCTTCTACCTCCAACCAGGAAAAGATATTTGCTTATGACAAGTAAAATGTCATTTTATAATTCCCTGCTGTCCAATTTGAACATTTTCAAAAACTTGATAATTACCATGGTGATTACACGGTATCATGAAACTATGAGGTTAGTTGTTTTACTATCATAGAAATTTTGTACATAATTTTGAGTACTGACAGGACATTCTTTACTAACTAGAAATATTATAATATAAAAATATTTCATAGCATTTAGTTGAGAAGTAAAGGGGTTTATTTCCAAAAATTTTTCATTTTTAAGTGATCTTCTATATTGCACTGCATATTAAAGATGCACAAAAATAGGAAGAATGCAAATACATTACTAAAGGGAGGCCATTGTAAAAATGTTGAATTTTTCAGGATGTTTTTTCAGTATTAGAAAGAGAGCTAATATCTATAAGACAATTTTTCTGTTTCTCTATGCACTGAACAAGAGATGGAAAGATATTTTTCCATACTCTGCCAAGTTTATAGAATAATAAGGGCAAATTTGGAAGGGTTAAACAGAAGGAAACCAACATTCAAAGAAGAAGGATAGATTTAAATGGGTTTTCTAATTTTGTTTTTCGAATTATGGTCTGTGGGCCAGTAGCACTGGCAGCACCTGGGAGATTATGAGAAACGTAGAATCTTAGGCTCAAGTCTAGACATATTAAATCAGAATCTGCATGGTAACAAGATTCTCCAGTGATCTGTATACACATTAAAGTTTGAGAAGTCATATAATATTACACAGGTGTATATAATTCATTCTTCTTGAAGCGCAAGAAGATTTAGCCTAGCTCATATTCATAATGTTTCTCTGTGATAGGAAGGGGTATGCACTCTCATTTTACAGACAGAAAAAATTACATGCATAAAAGATGTGATTTACCACATATTACACTGTCAGTGATGATACATTCATTCTTAGCAATCAATATTAAAATGATTTCTTTTTATTGTTCTAAAACTTAAAGCTATAAAGGGAATACTGTTTTAGGTAATAAAAAAAGACTCTTGCTAACATCATTGAGTTTTTATGTAACTACAAGTTGTATGCTACATAAATAGAATGATCTCCAGAATGAGTTTACTTTCTATATTAGTTTTCTTCTTATTTTAACTATGAGTAATAAGACCTTTATAAATTTATACAGTTATGTACTGAAGAACCTTTGTACTTTTCTATTTTCCTTAATTTACTGGTCATTATTTACTTTTTTTATATCTATCTCCCCAACCTGAGTGATTCTGTTGTTTTTGTTTTTTTTATAGGAAAAGTTTATTTGATTTATAGCTTTTTATGCCTAATTTTAATAAACAAAAATATATTATTCTAGACTTTTTAGGGCAAAGCACAGTATGGAAAATGGTGTCTCTTTAATGATGAACAAGAAAAAAATCTCTGTTCTCAAATACACTCCACTTCATCAAGGAAGTTAAGTCATATACACAAATAATCATGATTAATTTCAATGACAAAGAAAATGCTAGGGGAACTCAAAGAGCAGTCACTTCTGATTTGTGGAATTAGTTAAGACTTCCTCAAGGAGAAGCCATTTAAACTAGGACAAGGAGGATGGTTAGGATAATAACAAGAGGAAATGTTAGTAAAGGGCATTTTATGTAGTGAAGAGAGCAAGAGTATCTCCATGTGGTGGATCATTACAAAAAGTGCCCAGGGAATGGGACAGCCAAATACTTTTTTCACATTTACTTAGCTGCTTCTATCAAAGTATACAAAATTAAAAATATGACTCTTATAAAAATATACACGATGACCTCACATCAAAGATTTAGAAATACGTAAATTAAGGAAGGAAGTACCAAGATGACAGTGCTGATTTGAAAGAGAAATATCTCTGCAATAATGTTGCAAAATTACATATAAGATTGGTGACCATCCAACAGGACAAAAATAATGTAACATTTGAGGATTATCTTTTCTTGAACAGAAAACATTTGTTACTGGTCCATCTTCTAAACGTTAATATGTAACTTGACAATCTGTTTCTAATCAATAGTAAATAGTAAATCAAACAAAATTGCAATTCCCTATAGCACCAGATGACTCTTAAGTGGGTTAGTTTGATAATGCTCTGATAGAACTTCAAAAGGGCACTTCTAGATAATTTTTAATTGATTTGCTAAAACCACTCTGTTAAGTAGCTATTATCACCCCTAGTTTGTGCAGGAAACTGAACCTTAGAGATCTCAGGTGAATTGCCCAAATCACATAGTCGATACACAAAAGATTTGAGATTCTAATCCAGATCTATTTGATCTCAAAACCCTTGCCTTTTACAAAAGGAACAGTTATTATCTATCCTATTCCAGGCAACATCTAAGTGCTAAATTGATTAACATTAAAATTAGCTTAATTCTTTAAAAAAGAAAGAAAAACTTAACAAACAAACCAATCAAAACCCATGAAGATGCTGGATTCCTTCTATACAATCAAGAGATTGATATGCTAAAATGGAAAACAAAGGAAGGGAAGGTGATACAATCAGTGGCGAAAGGACCTGAGACAGTAGCTAGGATACAGTATTCTAAGATTGTACAGTGTTTAAAGAATTGAATACTTCAGTGTGTTCTGAGGATACGGTGGACAAAATCTATGGAAACAGGTAAGTGTAGATGGAGATGCTACTTGTAATCTTCCCTTAAGGTGCTGGATTTTGCTTTTTGCAATGCTTTATGTTTTTGGAGCACACATCAGTCTGTGATTCAGAGTAAGGTTAAGAAGTCTTTTGGCACAAGTGCCGGGACATAGACCAGTGGAACAGAACAGAAAATCCAAATATAAAACCATCCTCATATAGCCATCTAATCTTTGACAAAGCAGACAAAAACATATTCTGGGGACAAGAATCCTTATTCAATAAATGGTACTGAGAAAACTGGATAGCCACATGTAGAAGACTGAAACAGGACCCACAGCTTTCACCTCCCACAAAAATCAAATCATGGTGGATAACAGACTTAAACCTCAGGTATGAAACGATTAGAATTCCTGAAGAGAATGTAGGAAAGACTCTTTCAGACATTGGCCTAGGCAAAGAATTTATGAAGAAGACCCCTAAGGCAATCACAGCAACAACAAAATAAATGAATGGGACCTGATTAAATTAAAAAGCTTCTGCACAGCCAAAGAAACAGTCACGAGAATAAACAGACAACATACAGAATTGGAAAAAATCTTTGCATACTACACATCAGATAAAGGACTGATAACAAGAATCTATTTAGAACTCAGGAAAGTCAGTAAGAAAAAATCAAAGAACCCTATCAAAAAGTGGGCAAACGACATGAATAGAAATTTTTCAAAAGAAGATATAAGAATGGCTAACAAACATATGAAAAAATGCTCAACATTCCCCTAATCATCAGGGAAATGCAAATCAAAACCACAATGAGATATCACGCAACACCGGTGAGAATGGCCTTTATCAAAAAATCCCAAAACAACACATGTTGGCATGGATGTGGAGAGACAGGAACACTCATACACTGATGGTGGGAATGCAAACTAGTGCAACCCCTATGGAAAGCATTATAGAGATACCTTAAACAGATTCAAGTAGACCTACCATTTGATCCAGCAATGCCATTATTGGGCATCTACCCAGAAGAACAAAAGTCATTCTATGACAAAGACACCTGTACCCGAATGTTTATAGCAGCACAATTCACAATTGCAAAGATGTGGAAACAACCCAGATGCCCATCAATTCATGAGTGGATGAGTAAATTGTGGCGTAAGTATACCATGGAGTATTACTCAGCTATAAGAAATAATGGTGATATGGAGTCCCTTTTGTTCTCCTGGATAGAGTTGGAACCCATTCTATTAAGTGAAGTATCCCAAGAATGGAAAAACAAGCACCACATGTACTCACCAGCAAATTGGTTTCCCTGATCATCACCTAAGTGCACATTTGGGAATAACACCAATTGGGTATTGGACTGAAGTAGGGGGTGGGGAGAGGGGATGGGTGTATAACTACATGATGAGTGCATTGTGCACTGTCTGGGGAATGGACACGCTTGAAGTTCTGACTCAGGGGGATGAGCAGGACATGGGCAGTGTATGTGGCTTGAACTTTTCTACCCCCATGATGATAAGCTGAAATAAAAAAAAAAAAAAAAAAAAAAAAGAAGTCCGTTTCCTGAAACATGTATATATGTACTTATGCACAAAATTTTGCAATCATCCTTTGAGATTTATACACTTTTTGAAGATGCTCAGTTTTTATTTTAACATAAGGATACCTATAGGTGGAAGTGAGGACTCCTATACAAAATAATCTGTGTATGTCTATTTAATTAAGCACACTGTTCAAGAAATGGTGTTTTGACTAAAATATGGAGAATTGAGAATAATGTGATTTTTAGTTTCCTCCAGTTAACACCAGTTCCAAACTTCCGATTTCAGACTGATCCATATCCAAATATTTGATTTCATAAAAACTAAGTAAAAAAATAACCACCTCTTTCCCTGACAGAAGTAGAGATGAGCATAATGGTGTGGTTAAAGGCATAGATTCTGAAGCCAGATGCCTAGGTTTAAGTTTCAGCTTCCCTAATTACTAGCTGTGTATGAACTTGGAAGTTTTTTTTTTTAACATCTCTGTGCTTAATTTTCCTTATCTGTATAATGGGAGTAATGATAATACTGCCCTGTTATGAAGTTTTGATAAGTGTGTATTTATAAAATGTTTTTAGCAGTGTTTGGCACATAGTATTATGTAAGTATTTGTTAAAAATATAAATGTGCCCACACACCAACTTCTTCCCCTTTTCTTATGCTTAAAATATATAGAAAGCATCTCTATCAAATGCCCCAAGTATAATATCACTTCTTAAGGTTTATAACATTTCTATGACTGTATTTTAGAGGGCATAGCTCTTTATCTGGGCCTTCAAAAATCTTTAGAATACATAAATGGTATTCACAGATGCTTTAAAAGTGCCTTCTAAAATCTGAAATATGTTTTTTTCCCCCTAAAATGGAGAAATCAGCTACAAATTACTTTCTCTTTTTACAGGCTAATAATACAATTTCACTTAAAATTATATAGCACTCCCTGCCTAATTAATTTTGTAATGTTAAACATGAGTTTAGGGCAAATTAGAGAAATATGTAACTACTGTATATTCTATCCTAATCCTAAGCATTGTCATATTTGTACTGTCTTTTGAATTATTAAATTAATAAACACTGCCATTATCTTAATTGGGGCTTTATATCTTGATTGTTTTATCTTATGGAATTAACTACTGTTTTGTTTCTCAGGAAAAAACTTCAGGTTCCCTGGTGGCTCTTGGTCTTTTTATTGAAAAGATATTTTATGGCTTTCTATATTTTAGTGTTTGTGATTTAATCACAGTTGGGAAAATTCTATGTATTGTTTTATTTATTTTTATTATTATTTTTTTTTTCCGCCTGCTCACCCTGCTCCCTGGGGCACTCGTTCCAGGAGGGGGGTGGCAGGCACCTGTATGTATTATTTTAAATAAGGAACTATCTGAAATTTACATGTTGTTTCAATAAAATGAAACATTACCACTCACTACATTGATTCAGATAAAGAAAATATTTTCTCTTAACAACTAACTTGACCTAGAACACATCAATTTGACTTTGAAAAATTTTCTTTTGTGAATTTAATGCTGTATTAGTATTTCTAGGTTTCTTTTCCATAGTACTGCATAATATTTAACTCACTCAGGAATTCTGAATCTTCATACATTTTAAAGATGAAAGATCTTATACAATTCCACATCACTTGCATAAATATGATATATTGTTCTCCTTCTGGAGTTATGAAGCACATATTTTAAGCCTTTCATTAATTTCCATTATGTAAGTTTTCAAACACTTTACTTATATTATTCATGATATAGTTTTGTCTTATAGAGACTGATAAGAAACTTAGCAGATATTTACTGATAAATTGGCAAGACAGGTGCAATTCTGAAAATAACATATTCATATGCTCTACTACAAAGAATTTTTTTTTTTGAGGATCAGGAGCATAAAACTAGCTAGATGATGTTAAGTGGACACACCAGGGAGTTCACATTTTTGACTGAAGATGCAATTCTTGCACAAATTATAAATATAAATCTTTAGCAGGCTCTGTTTCTAAATCAGATTTCCTTCTTTAGTAAATTTTGATGAGCATATTCACATTTGAACAGTAGAGGGAGCTCTAAAAAAGCTTAGCGAGCAGGTGAAAGTTGTAGCTAACGTGTAAGACTCTAAGTAAAAATTACCTAAAAAATTGCTTCAATTGTAAATCAATAAATTAACTTTATTTTAAAAAATCATATGCTTTGAAAAATTCTTTAGATGATTAATGCGTTTTGCTTGTTGTTAATATCTTTGATAATTGTGTTATTTTAAAGATCTCTAGATATACAAAAGATATTTTTTATTGTTAAGCACATCCCAATACATTTATGTATAAATTTAGTTAAACGTACCTAGACTGGGTTCTTTCTATGTTTTATCCTCTCCATTTTAGGTATGCTACAGATGCATTTATAGTTTGTGAAAACTGAGACTATTAAGTCACCAAGCACTTTATTGTTTTACTGTTTGGCTTACTTACCCTTTAGGTGTAGTAAAAACTGGACTGGAGAAAATGAAATTCCATTAAATCTCAGAACTATCTGATGGATATAACTAGTTGAACAATAGTTAATATTTACTGAGTGCTTATTGTAATCTTGATGTTGCTCTGGGTGCTTTAATAAATAAAAAAAGGAATACAACCAAGTGAAAGCCTTCTCCACAGAAGGGGTTGACTATCATGGTAGGTGGAAAGGGCTCAGGAATAGAGCTGGATCCTCAAGGATGGCTCTACTTCTGAGCTGAATATTTTACTTAGCTATAATGACTCATATATCTCAGGCCCTATTTGAGGATTATATAGCATAACAAAGGTAAATTTTCTTAAACTCTTACTGAATCACAAGTAGTCAACAAATACCCTTCCCTTTTATATCCATATACATTAGAGCTAGTAAATGTATCCAAACTATGATCCATAATTCCACAATCCAAACATCTGTGAAACCTGATTTTTTCCCCATATAATTCTCTTTGTGGCAAAACCTAACCTGACTTGAAGAAACTCAGCAAAAAAATGTGACCTCAATTGATACAAAGGTACATACAGTCATTATATTTTATACTTTTTCTAAACACCTTGAACACGAACATTTTTGATTACCAGGTGCTATATCACATCTTGTATAGCACATCTTGTATATGCATCCCATTATTGTTCTAGGCCCTAAAAACTTCTGAACTCTAACACAATTGGTCCCGAAGACTTGGATGTGGGATTGTGCCCTCGTACCTGTCTCCGAACTGCCTTCAGCATATGTTGATGATTATGTTAATTTAGGGTATTTGAAAATATAGATGGATGTCTTTCATGCAGAGAAGATCAAATCTATAACCCATCTTCTGACAGGTCATCACACATGCAAAAGTTTATATCAAGTGATTGAATAATTGATCTCTAAATTCTCTAAATATTATAATAGCATTAGGTAGAAACACTGAATTCTTGCTAACCATAGAGACTCCTTCTTTATTACATGATGACAACCTATTTAGTTGCAGATTTCTCCCACTAATTCTGAAATATATTTACATCATGTAGTAGAACATAGAATGCTAAGGGTTTGCATATTGGAAAACACTGTAAAATCTGTTAGATAAGAGATGACAAATCAAAGAGAAAATAACTTATATTAAACTTAGAGAGGGGCCTGGTGATAAAATAATTTACAATATACTTAATAGATTTTTAAATGATATTGGTGATGCTTTAATGATGAGCTGGATAGAGGAAATAGCAGAAATACTGCCAGAATTTCTTCTAATGAAATATAAACATTGTTTTCAAGAAAGCAATGTGGACTATTTTCTATTGCTGCAAATGACACATAAGAAAATAAAAACAGATGTTAATGAAAGGGGCTAGGTCAGATTTTAGTAAAAAATTCTACTAGTAGTTTAGTATTATGCAGGTATTCCTATTGTCCAAATGTCTTTAAAATATATGTATGTCAGTAGTTTGGGTATAGCGTGAATGCAGCCTAACACATACAAACATATATATTTTTTTTATTCTTGGTCCACAATAAGAAACCCTTCCCCTCCTAGAAGTTTTCAGTATCAGCTCATAAAGCAATCCTGAAATCCAGTTTCAATTGCTATGTAAAGAAAAAATATGTTAAGCTACTTTCATCATGATACCTGAGATACTATGCAAGTAAACAAGATACATTTCCAAAATAAGATAAGTGTATCACTGGCAGAGTATGAAAATGGCATTGGAAAGAATGACTTCATATGAAATTTATGAATATGAGTCCAAAAATCTCAAACAGAATAGAATGCTTGTAAATAAACCAACATGCTGAATAAATATTTTCTCCTGAAAGCACAATCATGTGATTTTCAGGAAATAAAAGAACTGCAGTTATTTCCAAGGTTACTGCTACTTTTCTTCTTTTTCTAAATGATAGACTGCTTTTGTCTTTTTCTTATCTCACCTCCTCTTTTTCCACTGCAGGTTTTGTTTATTTGCTGGTCACAGCTTTATTTTGGTTTCCCCTGCTGTGTTGGTGTTAAAACAAATTAGTTTAATATATTCTCCTAAAGGTAGCTGATTTAGCTCTTTTCTTTCCCATGGATAAAGATATAAGTGGTTTAATAAATTTATTTTAAGGTAGTTGAATTTTACTGCCTCTGTGACTTCCTGCTGGGGAATCTGAGTGTGCCACAGTGAAATATTTTGAAAGATGCCTGAAGAGTTGAGCTGTTGTTTCATATGATGAGTATACTGAAGTCATGCAGTTTTCTTCTCCTTTCTTCTTTTTCCCTTGTCTTTCTTTTCCCTTTCTCTCTCTTTCTCTCTCATTTTTTCCTTCCTTCGTCCCTCCTTCTTTCTTCTCCTCCCTTTTTTTCTTTAATCTATTGTAATGATCTTTGGAATGCTGTTCAGATGTATTTTGTAAACAATAATGACTAGAAGAAGCTGTTACAAGTACAACCACATGAGTTACTCTTTTACTGTCTTGTATCTTTTATTTTATAATACAATTACCCTAAGTTTAGAGTATATGCATTTTTAAAACTGACCTAGATTCTTTACAGAACCACCACTTCTGATTAAGCTGACTTGGAATTTCCCAAGATAAAGTGTTTTGAGCAATAGAAAAACAGAAAGCAGAGATTCCAGACCTAAGCTGCACGGAAACCTGAGACGTCCTTGTTCCTACATGACAGGTACTTGGAACTGAGTGGTGTACTAGGGTTACAGTAAGGCCTCTGCACTATTCTTCTTACTGTTTCTCCATTTGTGCTTTCATAACAATTCAGGAGATTCTAATTTTAGAACCCCACCCCCGTTTATTAAATTTTACTATTGAGCAAATAACACACACTCTCTGCAGACATAATTAGGAAGATTCCTGAGCAAACTATAGCATGTCAGGCTTTTTTGTCCCATTTCTTGGGAAGGTCCCCTGGTACCTTCCTACTGTCTCTACTAGTCTAAAAGTTCTCTTGGGCTTGTCTTAGTAGAGAATCTACATAAGTAAGATAAGGTTCAGACTTCAGGTACCCCCTGGTACAAGAAATTCACTGCAGTTTCTGTATTTTAGTAGAAACTTGGTAAACAAAGGAACCTACCTGTTCTCAAGAAGAGATTTTGATTTCTCCCTAAATGCATGCTCACAGTGACAGTGTTCACTGTAGATGGCAATCACATTTCCTTCCTCAGTTGGTAGCAGCAGAGAAGCAGTTGGTAGCTACAGGCTGACAATGGTGAGTCTACTATGGAGGTTGACACAGTCATTCATTTTACTATGATCTGAGATTATAGTGAACTCTCTCTATTGAGACTGTAGCAATACCTAAATATGGACCACCATATGTGGCCAATCAAATCAATATATTTCATTATTTATTTACCAGGAACAAACAAAACTAAACAAAAATAACTTCTTTTTTTCCTTGAATGAGTTATATTACACAGGGTAGTCAACCTTTAACTAGCTTAGAATTCTGAACTTAATCATGGGCAAGGGTTCAGGAGGAAAGACAGTTGTTGTATCTCGTTTTTAATTTTTAATACATGGAAATTTTAAATGCAAATTCACAAGTTTCCTTCTGTTTGTGATCCCCCAGAAGGGGGAGAAATGAAAAAATTATGTACTTTTACTACAATGCAGGTAAGTATTAATACTATAGACACTTAAACTTGATGTCATGAAATCCAAGAGTCATAGAATTTTAGAGTTACTATCTTCACTGTGGATAAATGTTTATGAGAATGATTATGATTCTTTGACTATTGTATGTCAATGACTACCTGTACATATACCTTATTTTTGAATTGTATTAAATATTTTCACATATTAATACATTATTTTTATTCAGATTGTTATGATCCTACAGAAATGAAAAACAATTGCATAAATAAATCAAATTACAGGAGTTGAATGTGTAATAATAGATTGGAAATTAAAATAAAAATTTTCTCTGTATCACTCACAGTTTCAGGCATTGAAATCTCATAAAGAGGATGAATGGGCAGTAGTGGAGAGTGGACCGACCTTTGTCAATTTGAGTAATTCCAAAATCATTTTGGCTTTAGACAGCTGATTGTTATAAATAAAGTTTCATTAGAACTCTCAGTTTGCCTGGGATGGTCATGATTTTACATCATGGTCCTGAGTTAACTTTTAGTACCCCTTATATTCTCAAAATCTCCTAATCAGACAATAAATTATATAGTCATTCTATATATGTGACACTTTTTAGAAAATAAATATAAAAGAAGTTGTAAAGTAAATATTAGATGTCTGAGTAAAAGACAAAAATACCATACTATGTCAATAATGCCTTATTTGAAAAAAGAAAGAGACAAAAAAAATTTCTTAAATAGGTACATTTGTGTGGTAAAGACAAACAGAGGTTACTAATTTTCTGCATTTTTCCACTGTTCTGTACTTCATTGTTGACTTGGTTTACATAGAGCTCAAAATAGAAATGACAATTTTTGCTACAGAAATGTGAACCATGGGACCTACATCCGGCCCATGCCCACCTCTGTGTGCTTGGGAGATGAGTTAACAGTGCCTGGCCAGCAAGATCCCATTGTGTTGCACTGAAAGGGTCACAGCATCACCGAGCCAGAAAAGATTAACCTGTGTTCCAATTCTGAGCCATTAACTTCTTGCTCTCTGACTGACATGAGGGCCACATAAATATAATTTGAATAAAAATGTGAGGGCAAAATTCTTTTGATGGAGCTGCGAGTGTCTTCCTTGTTAAAATTATTCCATGTCTCAATAAGGTCACTGCAGGCCAAGGCAGGGGTGGCGAATTAATGTAATCAAATATACGTAAGTGGAGCCCAAGTGTACATGGCAAATAAGAGGCTGTTCATTTATTAGATATATGATTTTTTTAGCCTCCTGAAAACTCTTAAGATATTCCTTCAATACAGACTCAAAACTAGTTTTTCCTAGCTAAAAAGATGCCAATTTTGAAAATATAAGGAGTATAATATTCAGATGATAGCAGGCTATTAGGTCATATTTAAAATTTAAGAATAGAGAACCATTTGTCTATAACCTGTACTGTACAATTTCTAATTGTGTACTTTTTGGAGTATATTTAAGTTTAAAAAATTACTTAAGAGACATTAATTAATAGTGTAAACACTGAGCATTTGCTTTCTTATTATGACAACAAATTATGTCATGTGGAAAAATTGATAATGCTGTCTCTTAGGGACACTAGCTGTGTTTAAATATTTAAGTTGATCTAAAGTCAACATATTTGATTCCTAAGGTTATTGACGCAGACACATCACAAACTTCTTTTACCATCAAGAAAACATCAGATAAACAATTGACAACTAAGAAGCAGATAACAAAGTTCTGGGAATTCAAACTAATTATTTCCTCCATATCAAAATTAGCCTATCATAATACAATTTAGAACTAAACAAGCACTTTCATAAAGGCACAAGGATAACAATGATAAAAAAAAGAACAACTTTGTCCTTATGAGCAAATTAAGAGAAGCATTTTAAAGGTCCTCATCAAGCAGCAATCAAACCAATATTTTGAATTGCTTAACATAAAAAAGGTGTGGGAGGTTAGTGCTCTCAAAATTATCATAGTTACTGCCTTCATAAAACCATTAATTTAGTATATTTGTCAGCACTATTAATATAAATTACTGAGGAAAACCTCATTTATAAAGAACTGATGTGCAGACTGTCTAATGACAGAGCCTAAATACCCATTTTGTTTTCCAGTAGAGAAATAAGACAATTTATTAATTTTCTAACTCATTGCATCTTTCTCAAATTTTCCAAGACATTCAGCACAGCTTAATCAAAACTCTTTTAGATGAAGGAAGAGTAGGCAAACTTTCAGAGATCACGTCAAGTTTTTCCTTATTCCTTCCTTTATAATCATGTATCCAAGAAACCATCGATTCAAGTCTGAACAGAAAAATAAACAGATAGTTGAGTGGAGAGGACCCAGGAATGCTGCTCACGGTGCTAATCATGTCTTCCATTAACAATACACACTCATTAAATTGAAAGTTTTCAATAGGAATATGTATTTCATAAGAGAGATAAAATACAGGTGGAATTAGAAAAGTATTTTCAATCAAAGACTTTATTCTTAGTGAAGAGTACCAAGAAGACATGACAAAAGCGTTACTTCAGGAACGATATACTGTATAACAGGAATAGTGGAAGCTATAGTCTGCAAGATAAAAGAAATCTGTTTAATCAAAATCATTTAGGTTGAGGATGGTGACTTTTAATTTCCAATGCTTGTTTTGTAAGTATAAAGAGCAGTTGAATGAAAAGAAACAGCTGAGTCTGAAGAAGAGACCTGACCAAAGAGACAGTCCACACTATGCTGATCTTGGCAACAGGCACAATGAGGAGAATGCAAAAGATTACAGAGATTACAGACAGAAAGAGAGAGACAGAGACAGAGAAGGGAGGGGGGAGAGAGGTGCCTTATAAGATACATAAATCAGTAGGAAGTTTGAAAAATAATTCTAAAATATTTATGGCTAACATCAGAGAGTTTATCCATTCACTCTAATCACAGTATCAATGGTTATTATTGAGTATCTGCTATAAGCCAGGCATTATAGGAAGTATTTCACACGTGTTATTTTCAATTTTTCTAAGAATCCCACAATGAATATAAACTTATGCTCATTTTATAGATGGAGAAACTAAGCCTTAGAGAAGTGAAATACTCCATCCAAGCAAAAGCCATGAAAAGATAAATCTAGAATTGGAAATGTGATCTGCCTTCACCATGATAGGACCTGCTGCTCTTTGTTCTGTGACTAGATCTCTCAGGTAGTCAGTTAGATGCTGGGCTCAAGGGAGAAATAAGGCATGTCATTAAATCTCAAGAGACTCACATTCTAGATGTAAATGACAAGTGCAGATGTTGCCCTCTCACTGAAATATGAGAGGAAAATGCCAGCAGAATTCCATACGAAGTTTCCTGAAAGGGATGCGTGTTGTCCTGAATTATGGAGAAGGTCTGTCAGAATGAAGGGAAGATTGGCTCATGTAAATATTCAGGTGGATGAATAGTATGGAGAAAAGACTGAAGTCATGATGAGAGGGAGTGTAAGAACATTTGCCTTTCTTGGATAGAAGGATTGCATCTAAAAGTAATAAAAATAACAGTTAAAGAGTAGGCAGGAAATTTTGAATGTAAATCACATTCTTGCTTACTTTCTGAATGTTTGCCTTATCTCAGCCACATCAGAATGCTTTCATTCTCTGAGCTGAAGTACTTCCTGTGTCTACCACTTGCTCAGCACACAAATGTTTCTTTATCCTATCTTTGGATGCATTTCGATGGCAACCAATCAGATATTATATCTTATATTTTAAAAATATTTCTAGTTTTGCATATTATAGGAACTTAACAATAATCAGGTATTTATAGCAATGATTGTTAGTTCAGGTTCATGTTATTAAGGTAGAAAGGAAAGGTGTTTGCACAATGTCTGTTGATATGGGATATTTCTTAAAGGTTATATAAGATTCAGACAATAATAGTTTAAGGGAAATATTATCCACATTGCTAACATATTCTAATTTTGTGTTTCTAAGGCTAGCTACGTTTCTATGTTTGACTGCTTTCTCCTATAATCCTCTCTTTAACCCCTATTGACTAAATTAACTTATTTTAGGGTTGAACCAATTCTTTATATTAATGATATGCAGACACGCTAAAAATAATCTGTTTAAGAAGACACTTTACCTAGTTAAGGTTAGAGCATGATGGCTTTGTGGATATATTTTTATACACACATACACATATATAGTTTCAGTTTTCTTCTAGACATACCATGAAAGCAGTGAGATGTAACAGTTTAAGAAAATAAAGGAGGAGATAGAATGAGATATTCAAGCTCATGATACCTCCAGAATGTCAAACAACTCATTCCATACAGAATTGGTAAATCTGTTAGTTTGGTGCATGGACCAAAAATAGTTTGATAGATTTTTTAAAAATATGCTAATAATTGACTGCAATGGCAGGCACTTTTATGTGAAGAGAGGCCTTCAAATGAAACAGCAACATATGTGGGGGGAAATAAAGGTTCTTCTTGGTTCTGAGCTTACTGGGTGTCAATGTGAGACTTTTTTCCTGAAAGCAAATGCAACCAGAGTACTAGTACTAGTAGTAATAGTAATGATGATAGTAATAAAAAATAATGACCACATAACAATACCTACCATTACTGAGTGTTTTCTTTGTGTCAGGCATTGTGCTGAGCTGTTTACATTTCATTTAATGCCTCAAAAGTTTTGGGGAGTTTAGAATGTAATTAAGAGAATCCATGATGGCTTCTTTTCAGATTATAGTTGAAAGCTAATCATGTAAACATATATCACCTGAAACTTTAGAACGAGGTCTGATACAATGTAGTAGAGGAAGATGGATTTGGGTTCAATATAAAGAATATTCTGACAACTGCCCCTTTCTGAAAATAAATTATTTTGTGTCCAGGAGTAGTAGTTTAGATCATGTGTTGCAGCACAGTGGTGCATTGTGATCAATTGGTATAGATGTATTAGATGGACAATATTGAGTAGCTGGGAAATTCAGAGAAAAATGCAATGTATAAGAAGAGGGAAAGACATCTATTTTAGTTCATAGAAAAAGAAAGTAGAGGCCAAATTAGTAAATTCAGGAGAGATTATGTAGCTCTTACAGAGAGGAGAATAGGAGAGAAAAGGAGAGAAGGCAAGTCAACCCATGGACTGCATTGCATCACCTTAAGGTCTTTAAAATGTGGAATTGAGGTTTTGGACAACTGCACACAGCCCATTCCCAGGTGCTTTTGCAATGAGAGCATCCTTCATGGTAATAGCATCACAAGTCTACAGAGAACTTGAAGGAGGATTTGGCTCATGGAAGTAAAATAAATATACAATGAAGTTTAAAATTACGTATTAAAAGTATTGTTTAAAAAGGTCAGGCCAGTGTAGGTAATAAATCCATAGTTACTTATCCATATTATGTCACCTGTTCTACTCGTTACATTTCTTCCTAGAAGGAAATCTGAGGAACCACAGATGTGCCGGTGCCTGGTATCAGTGAGCTTGCAATAGGAGGAATTATTACAGCCTCTGTTCACATCGCTTGTCCTGCCCTTACCAGCATCCAGCTGCTTTTGGTCAAAGAATTGGGAATAGTAGAAGACAAAGTAAACATTCTGTTACAGCCAATGGTTATTGACTTTTTAAAAGTTTTAAAATTATTTGTAAGGAGAAAACAAGAGTCACAGATTTATTGTGATCCCTATCACCATGTGACTATCATTCATTTACATACAAAATTTACACATCATGCAGCAAAATCAAGCAAGAATTTCTGGTGGCTTTATGTCCCTGTGCCTTGTATTGATGGGTGGGAGAAGAGGAAAAGTTCAGAAATGTGCAAGATTAGGGAAGAGTCCTATATGTAAAAATCATGCTTTGTGTGTTTAAAGTGTTTAGAAATAAGGATTGAGGATACTACCCTGGATACATGGTCTTTAAGGGTAGATATCTTGCATTTTGTACTTCATGTCTTTTGCTAATAGTGCCCAGTCTGGGACATCAAAGATGCTGATACCAAAATGAATATTTGTTGAAATTCGCCCATCTCTGTAAGTGTTTAGGCAGAATCTTAATATCATTGGCAGAGATGTTCTTACAAGTTAAGTTTGTTTCTTCTAAACTTTCATTTATTCTGTTAAGCAATATAGCTATATCTGTGTAATATTCATGATTGTTCAATGCTTGAAAGTATTTTACTACACCTTACAGTCATCTTGCAGGTATTGCTTATCTAAAATGAAAAATTTGGTTGCCTGAGCCCTAATACAGTTGGGAAAGATGCAATCCATTCGTGTGCCAAATTCTTTTTTAAATGTAGTTTTTTGGAGGAAAATCTAAGTATAAATTCAAAATTATAAAAATGACTTTTTAATTTTGCATAAAATGTAAGTTATTGAGAAGAGGGAAAAAGAATCATATACTTGTAAGAACTTGTTTTAAAAGAAGAGGCATGGCTATTCTAATGGCTCAGTGTGCTATTATTACATTATAAAATGTTTCAAAATTAGGATTCCATAGCTTGAAGCCACTTATAACTTCATTATGATATTTCTTTCTCAAAACATAGCCAAAATATATTTTTTTAACTTAAGAGATTTCAAAACTCCCTGAATAGTAATTGAGGATTTTTGTGCTTCTTGGAATAATTATGTTCTCTTATTCTGAAACTGTGATGAAATTACTGAGAAGTGTCAGAAGAAAAATAAAACCCTAGGAAAGCTATTAACAATTTATCATTTCCAGTTCACATGAGAATGTGAATTCCACTTGCCAAAAATGTTATCATTGATCTATTTAGAATGAAATGCAACTATCACAACAGAGGTGATCTTCTTAGCTGGGTTTATCTTGAATATATTATCTTAAACGACAAAAAGGGACATATTCCTTCCCTTTTTAGTGTTTTTAGGGTAATTGTTATCAACTCTGACAAAAATTAGTCAAAAATAGTTGTACACCCCCCCATTATCAGCATACCAACTATTTTGAAATTTAGAAGCTCCATTGCTATATTTAACCAAAGTAAAATAGTAGATTAAAAAAAGTAATTCCAGAAAAATAAAGCTGAAAATCAAGAAAGAGGAAGGCATAGGATATAATAAATGGTAGGACTAAGACAGGAATTCTTTAAAAAGAAATTTCAAGTGACAAGGAGAACCAAGCAAAAGTCTAGAATACTATCAATTCAAACCAGAACAAGAAATCAATAAACTCCGAGAAGAGAATCAGAGAGATTCCATGTATTAGGTTTGAGTGGAAGCTGTCAGTTTAGAGGCAAAAGTAGAGAATGCTTCTTAAAATAAGAAAAATGGTACCAATTACTAACTTAAAAATCAAAAGCTTCCCAAGGAAATCAGTTTCCAGATAGGAACTAAACCAATTGAGGTATAATTTAAACAACTAATGGTATATAAGAAAGATAATCCATTTGACCTTTGTGTTAGATCCTTTGAATGGTACAGAGATTATGGTATTGAACCCATGGAGAAACAAAATTTTAACAGACTAATTTGCTCTGCAGAGGCAATATTTAAATGGTTATAACTCTTCAGAGGCTTTTTGAAAGATTTTAATTTTTAGACTTAACCTTTAGGTCAAGCAGTGAAAGCTTAATCGTGGCTATGATTTTATAACCTATAAAATGTTAGCATCCTTGACAATATAAAAACAAGAGTGTTCCACAAAATTTAAAAAGAGGGGGAGAAGTTGTGAGACAGCTGGAGTGACAGGATGCTAACAGTGTCATACTGTAAGCAGTTTCAGAAACAGCTAAAAATTAAAGGGACAAAATGTAGGGTCACTAATGTATTATTTAAAGCTCTCAAATAATGGATAAGCCAAAATATTAATATAACTATATTATATATCTAAATATATCTAAAGCTGGGTAGCAAATGAAAGGTGGGATTGTAAATAAGCTAAATTCTTATCTTTTAACACAAAAAGTAAAAGAATCTGAAGATGATAAATCAAATAATAAAAGCAGAGCATATTGTATAGAATTAAGGAGATGACTGAAAACAACAAAAATAAAAAAGGTGACAAAATGGTTTCTACTGGGAAGTATGATGGGATGGGTAGGTCAGGCTGTTGTACAACTTATTTATTTACCTGTTACTGGTTTGGTTTGATAAAAATGTAAAAATGAATAATGAATTGGTACAAATTCTAATACAATATTGATATATAACACACATGAATATTCCACAACTACCAACGTCACTGTTTGCTTTTTTTTTGGAGATCAACAAGGCTTTTGAAATAAATGAAAAGAAGTGATTAGTCACATGAGATCATATTATCAATCACAGAAATGACTAAATTCACAAAAAATTATGTCAATTAGAAATGCTTAGTTAAATAACTAAACCCCAAATCAAATAACATCCATTCTCTTTGTTTAGGCTTATAATATGCATATGTATCGTTACATTGCCTATATGTTCGCTGAGCCACTTAACATATATTTTGTCTTTTTTCCCTTCAAATTCAACAACTCCTCCCCTTTATGAAGAGCAATATACAAGTATTTTTTATTACTTTGGGTATTTATTGTCTTTGTAAAATACATAATCCTTTTTCTCTTTTGAGGGTTAAGAGTTACTAGATTACACAATGACTTGCCTTCCAATTTCTTCATCCCTGAGGTAGAAAACATATGGAAGATGAATTTCCTATTTAATATGTATAGCTTGGAAATGTGCCATTAATTACATTGGTGGTGACAATTCCTTAAATGAGATGCTACTATCTCCTGAGGACTACAACCCATGGAGTTCTCTCTGAGGGCGTAAAATTACCTTTTCATTTGAGAATACCTTAATGAATCACTTGCTCCCCTTATCAAACTGATTTTGTAATTATGTTTAGAAAATTATTAGTATCTCATGTTCAAAAATGTCAATGTAAACTTCAGTTCTAACTTTAGGTAATGGGAAATTTACAGAACCATCTTAATAAACTTTAATCTTGATGTCACCCCTCCACATAGGGTCTACACCAATTGACATTAAGCATACTTTGTAAATTGTATCCTTGTTTTTGATGATTTTCAACCCAAGATGAAAGGAATCTCTTATCTTTTTAATGACATGCTCTTGGGTATCTCTCCATAAATCTTTTCCATGTTCTTACCTTGGAAAACTCATGACCCCTGGATATATCATTATAAATAAGTGTTCCGTAAAAGTTGCAGCCATGTGTTATCCTATCCTACTTTGCTCTCCTTCAAATTGTCCGCATAGAATAGTTGGGAATAGACTTAGGTATTTTCATATTACTTCAATTAAGTTTACTCTATTTCATAGAGAATTTAATAGTACTGGACTTGATTTATTTATCATTCATTCTGGGTAAAGATTTTCTGTAAAACAAACATTTTACACTTTTAAATATAGTTCATTTTTTTCTGGTGATAAAATTAGCTTTTAACCACCTGCTTGTTGTGTGCAAGCATCAACATCAAATTCACAGTTCATCATGCCGTATATACGCATGCCTTGGGAACGTGCACTTGCTTTTTTTCAGTAGTGTGATTTCACCCTGATTCCCCACTATGGAATTGTAACTGAAGGAAGCAGCTAAAGTATACAGAGCAGACACTAAGGAACGTGCCTTTTGATATAAAGATGTGATAAGATCAAGGCCCTGCTCATTTTAAAATAAAATTAAATCAATTAAATACTCAAAGCCTATCAGCGTATAAAAGAAGTTTCTCTGCATGGTTGTCAATCTTATTCCAGGTGAACATTGGATGATGGAGCCTAAGAAAAGTAGGGCATACAATAAAGTAGAGGAAGATAAGAAAGCTGCATATAAGCAGTTTACACAGGGCTGTTTGCCTTTAGACACACAATTGCAATGTAGGGCAGCAAAGTGGGACACAGAGCAGAGAGCACTGAGAATTTATTAGAGTGTTTAAATAAAAGCGTGTGTTATGAGATACATACCTTATGTTTCCACCTTTATTGTTGTTACTGCAAACATAACACATACTCGTGTTTAAAAAAAAAGAGTGCAAACAGCCAAAAAAAAAAAAAGTCAAAAAAGAAAATTAAAAGGTCTCACTGTACTTCATATGCTCATATCTATTCATGGAGGTAATTACTGTTAACAGTTTTCTTCCTGATATTTGCTGTGATACATGTATACAATTTTTTCTTAAATAAAAGCCACTCATGCTCTTCAGCAATTTTCCTTTTTCTCAAATATTTCTCCATATTATATCTATACATTTAGCTCCTTCTTTTAAACAAGTTATAAAATAGTTCATCACGTGGCTTTATGCAAAATTGTTTAGCTAGTCTCTCTACAGAGACATCTAGTATAATTTCACTTTTGTGTATGTGTGTCTTCATGTTTTTCCTGTAAGTTAAATTTCTCACAGTAAAATTTCTGGGTCTCCTGGTATGTGTGTTTCAAAGTTTGCTAAATAGACCCAATTTCTTGCACTAAGAGAGAAGGCGTGACTGCCTCCACTGTCCTCCAGTGCCTGTCTCCCACATCCATGGTAATAATGAATATTATCAAGCATTTTAATATATGATAGTCTGATATAGAATTTCATTACTCAGATGAATAGAAAATTCAACTTTTACGATGTTCAGAAAGTTCAGCAAGATTTAATACAACCACCTGCATCTAATCCATCATTATAAACATGATAAATACCCTCACATTTGCATTAAAGCAGAAAGCTCTTAAGGAAAGAAATATACAGAATGAAGGTCACGGATTTATTCTGATAAATTTTAAATGTATAAGGATCCATAGTGATGTATAATTTTAATATTTTTATTTCACATAAGGGTAATAAGACCTAAGGTTTTAAGAATCCTGGCTAATGTCAAACAGCTAATTTGTAAAATAGAGCTTAATATCCAATGTCTCTTTCCTCTAGTCAGAGACATCTTGCTTTTGACCCAAATGGTCCATTGAAACTCCAAGACCACAGTGATCTTTCTGGTCATTAAATCCACTTGTCCCTTTAAAATTCTCATTAAGGCTGGGTATGGTGGCTCACACCTGTAATCCTAGCACTAGGCCAAGGAGGAGGATCACTTGAGGCCAGGAGTTCAAGACCAACCTGAGCAACATAGTGAGACATGGTCTCCATAAAAAAATTGAAAAATAAACCAGGTGTGGTGGTATGCACCTGTAGTCCCAGGTACTTGGGAGGCTGAGGCAGGAGGATCTCTTCAGCCAAGGACTTTGAGGTTGCAGTGTGCTATGATGATGCCACTGCTCTCCAGCCTGTGTGACAGAGCGAGACTCTGTCTCAAAAAACAAAACAAAACAAAACACCTCAAACCAAACCAAAACAAACAAAATAAAATTCTCATTAAAATATGGGTAGCATGTGATGTTATGGTCCTCTCTCTCCTTGACAGTCAATTGCTCTTAGCATGTATCATTCCACATTGTTAGGTTTTAGTTGTGGATTAATCATATGAAAAAGAAAGCTGAAACTCAGCACCCTGGTGACAGTCTTTGGCTACTTCTCTAAGCTGGTTACTTGTATATAAATTGTTCCATGTGTGTAGTAGGGCTAGTTTAAGGGTCAGCATAAAAGTGAATTCTAGCTAATGGTCTTTTGAACCTGAATTGCTCTTCATCAGTTAGAGTTGTCCCTTGGTATCCCTGGGGGATCAGTTCCAGGAGTTCCCACAGATACTAAAATCCTGGGATTCTCAAGTCCCTGATATAAAATGGCATAATATTTGCATATAACCTATGCACATCCTCCTGTATACTTTAAATGATATCTAGATTACTTATAATACTTAATACAATGTACATGCTGTATAAATAATGGTTATACTATATTGTTTAGGAAATAATGGCAAGAGAAAAGTCTGTACGTGTTTAGTACAGATGCAATTTTACAAAAATATTTTTAAACCAATGTTGATTGGATCCATGAATGTAGAACCCATGGATACAGAGAGCTGACTATACTTTTATTGATTACATACTAACAGGAAATATTTAGAAGATATTATCACATATTTTTGTTTTTGTTTTCCTAATATGCAATGGATGAATTCTTAAAAGACTGTGTACATTAAACATGTGACACATGAGAAGTTAGCAATATGGAAAGATGCTACAGTGGTCATTTGTTAATAATAAGGAGACAGATGATGAATATTTATCAACTGCTATGGTGAAGACACATTATGAGATACAAAGAAAGTAAAACAATAAAAAGATCTAGTGAGGCTATATCAAGAACTTTATAATAAATAATAATTGTCATATATTGATTACTTATATTTACTATTTAAAAAAATTCAGTTAGATTGTCAGCTGCTTGTTGGCAGGGAACATTCTAAAACTATAAAAAGAGAAAAAGAAGGAAGGAAAAATCATCTTTAGAACAAGAAGAATGAGTTTATTTTTACATAGGTGGCATTTGAAATAATAGTGGGATTTGGTGTGTTTTTGAATATTTGAAACCTGCTAGATAAACAGATAAACAGACCACATCTAGGAATAACAGGTGGAAGTTTTAAGCTGGCAAATGCCAATTGAACCTAAGGAAAAATTTTCCTATAGATGAATTGATTTGCAAATGAAATAGGCTGCTGCTGGAGGAAGTGAATCTACTGTCACTGAAGATGCTTCGGTACATTATTGATGGTCACATTCAAGGCTGATGCACAGGAAATAGGATAAGCTTTAGGAAAGTGTATATCGATGGAATATTCTGAGGTACAGGCATATTTTCTGCTCTACTTGTTACATTGAAATAGCTACTTGATTACAATCACTAAATACTTTAATTTAAAAATTTTATCAACAAACAGAGCCTTCTCAGAAGAGAGTTATTGACTTCCTTCCTGCTGTTAAACTGGGCATTGACTCAGGAAAAATCTCAGTAGAGGCTATGGTATTGCAGTACTTTCCTAACGGTTTTATCTAAAGAGGCAGTAACATTTTACACCATAGCCACTGTGATCTGCTTTTTGGAGACAAGATTTATAGGAGATGATAGGAATCCTGATAAAAGACTTCGGCGGAAAAGAGTTTCCCAAAAGGGGTTCATACTTACATTGTAAGAACTTGGTACATTCATTCATACAAAATTTCAGAGTTAAAGAAAATTTGCATTTCATGAAAATTTTTAACAATAAAAAATGGCATTTGTAGATAATTTGACATTATTAAATATCCTAATTATCAAATTCCTATTTTTAAATATTTGTCTCTCACACCAAATCCAAATATTTTGAGATATGTTAGTGATTAGCAGTGTGATAAACATCTGTAAAACTTTCAGAGAATTTTTTTAATTCATTGGTATATTGCTCTATTACAAGGTTGATAACTATATACCACCTTAAATTGTTACTAGTCTTTTTAGGCATTAGGAAATTGAATTGCACAAACTGTGTATTTGTCCCCACAATCTTCACTCTAATCCGTGCTGGGGGTGTGGGGGGCACTGCTCATGAACTGCTTCCATGATCATACATTCCTCTGGTAATTGAATGCTCCTTTATTTAAAGACTTTCTTCATCTTTCCTTTGTCATTAATGTCCCTCCCCAACCCAGCACATCTGATTTCTCAATGCAAGTAAACACCAACATTTTGTCTATGGTGGAGAAACAAGGGTTACCTCTCCCATCTATTTGTCAACTTTGTTGCTTTCTCCTTGACTGCCCTCCTCAGTTTTGCAAAGTCCTTCCTGTAGTTTCCAGCAGTGAAAGTGATGAATGATAAAATATCTTTCCATATTTTTCTTAAATTTTCAATATTCTCAGTTTTTTCTTTCAAAATGCGCACTCTTCACCACTGCCACTGGTAGACTTCTGTGATTCTCATTTGTCATTTTTATTTTTCCATGGTGTTCTTTTGCCTATTTTCAAAGACAGGGTGCAATCTGCTTCTGTATTTAAATCCCTAATCTCTGTCTCTCAATCCTCTCTCACATTTTATTCTAATTCCAGGGCCCGAAGCTATCTGTGTTCAGATTCAATTAGAAAAAAAAAAATCAAGAACAACTATTTACTACAAAATTTTATTTTATTTTAGTTTATTTTATTTGCCAGCATATAGAAAACGCCAGACTCATAGCAAACTCTCAATGAGTGTTTGTTGAATGAATTGAATGTGAATAAACACTCTCCTTTTAACTACTGTTCCTTTCCCCCGGGAGATGGAAGAATCAATACTAATTAAAAGAAATATTCTGAACATCCGAACACATCATGATAAATTTATCTCAGCCAATAATAAAGTAGTGAGTTTTATATGCACACCATTCTGAAGAAGTGAAAAGGTGATTGATTTAGGAATATGGAATGCTATTAAAAAGATACTGATCTTTTATCATGTGACTTGTTTCGCATGACATTAAAACAAATAATCCAATCTTACCAGGACTGTAACAGCAATCATATGATGTCCATCAGAGAAGATGTGCAATTCTTATCCCCATAGCAACATCTGTAATGCTTATGCTAATCACTTTAAATTAACCTTGATATAAAAAAAGTACCCTAGAGATAATGTTGTTGTTGTGGCAGTTCAGATGAGTAACATGATTTTCTAATAAAACTCCCCAGCAAAAATTAGGATGATAACAAGATCCTGTTAGCAATTTTTTTCTATATGCACTGCATATATTTCTAAAGCATAGCATCAGTGCTAACATAGGGGTAATTAGAGGTACCAAAGATAATGAGCTACCTTATTGATTACTGGCCTTATGTAACTCAGCATAGATCAAGTAGAGGAATGTATTCAGAGTAATCTGTAGTTAAAAAACACAATATAATGATAATTTTACATTTATAACTTTAAATTTCAGTATGATTTTAATTACCTTCTTTTTCTTTTTCTATAGGAATATTTTTTATAGTCAGTAAAGCATAAAAATAAACTTTATTACCCCAGCCATAATCCATGGCTTAAAAAAAAACATGTTTTATAAAACATGCAGTATTATACAAATGAAAATACACAGGCTTTTGGGGAAAGTAACATGTTTTTATCATGAGTTCAGTGAATTAAACTAGTGCTTTAAATGAAACAAAGTTTATTTGGAAGTTTATACATAAGGGAAAAATAAACATGTTGTCAGACTTTGCAAAATGCCAAAGCAGCAGACCATTTATTTTTAGTACAAGTAAATTATGGAATTTTCTATTAAATATAATTTCTATTTTTTAATACAATTTAAATGTGTTTTAGTATAACATGAAATGAGAAACCAAATTTATATTAGTTGAATTGTAGCAAGTAAATTGGAAAGAATATATTCTGATTTTTGAAAATTAACCTAACTGCTTCTGTGCATTGAACTTTGAAGATTCTCTAGAGTAATTAAGTAATTAGGTTTTGCTCCTAAACTGGATTGCTTAAATATGGGGTAGCTAATTTTCAAAAGTGCGAATCTAAGCATTGCTTGGCCCAAGGGACCAGTCCTTGAGATGGAAACATCACCTTCTCGGTAGTTTGGATTTGGCCTAGGTCAATATGCCAAAGACATCAAGACAGCCATGTGAAATTTTATGTAGAGTAAAATTAAGTGTTAGACTTCCTTGTAGTAGAAATGAAAAGAATTTACTGTCAAGCACTGAAGATGGTGGTGATGTAGAATTGGGTAGCATATTAATTTCCCATTGGCATTGTAAGAAATTACCTACCACAAATTTAGGGGCTTAAAACAACACAGATTTATTATTTTATGGTTCTGGAGGTCAAAAGTCCTAAATGCATCTCACTGGGCTAACATCAAAGTGTCAGCAGGCCAGCATTCCTTCTGAGGCTCTAGGGAAGAATCCATTTCCTTGCCTTTTTCATATTCTAAAGTCCACCCATACTCATGGCTCATGACCCAATTCCTTCAGATTGCTCCATTTTGAACCTAGCAACAGCAGGTTCACACTGCCATCTCCTTGGCTCCCTTCTGCTACTTCTTCCCTTATTAAGTATGGTTCAGATTACATTGGGCTCACCTGGATAACCCCAAATAATCCTTCTAAATTCAGGTCAGCTGATTAGCAGCCTTAGTTTCATTTATAATTTTAGTTTCCCTTTGCCATGTAACCTAACATATTCACAGGTTCTGAGGGTTAAGACATAGACATCTTTGGGTAGCCCTTACACTGTGCCCCACGGGTGGGATTGCCAAAAATCACTAGATGAATAGGGAAGAATTCATTATTTCATTTGTTTTGCTTTGTGATAGAAAACAGTACATTCATTTTTCGTTGAACTAAATTCCATTTGTAGAATGAGGTAATTAAATTTGTATAAAGCTAATCAATGTCTAATAACTAGATTTCTGGTAGAAGCATAAGATATTTTCAGATCTATGCTGTTTACACCTTTGTAGATGAACCACTCTTGAAAAATAAACCTAGTTAAGACTTTGGAAACATTCTACCATGGAACTTCTACATACGTCCAATTGGGCCACAATGTTTATTATCTTTACAATAGAACTATGGATGGGGACTTAGCCATTGTCATTCAATTCACTTTGTGAAAAGTCAGGAACAACAACAACAAAAATACCCTCCTCTAATATAAGTATTTGTAAATCACCTTAAATCCCTCTCAGAAAATAGGTATTGCTTTTAGAATAAATTGTACTTTGCCTTAATCTAAAGGATTTAGGTTGGACAATAAGTAATTAAGCATATGCACAGATATCACTAATATAGTAGTAGACAGAATTAGACATTAACTTGAAAGAAGAAAAAATTTAGAATAAAACTAAACTTTTTGGCAAAGTATAAGATAAATTGGAAAATACAAAACATAAGAAAAAAGATCAGCATAGCCTTGGATAATTGAAATCATTCTCTATTATGAATTTCAATTTATGATGATAGATATTTTGTAGGACCATATTTCACTAGAGTAAAGTTAAGGCTATAACCGAACACAATTAGAATATAAAAAATTAACAATGTTAGAATCATTAGCAGGAGGACTGTTGAAGACAGCACACATAATTCTTAAGGCTCAAGGAGAGTCATTTCAGTTTCACCAGTAATTACTTATAAGCCTTATCTTAAGAAAACTTCCACATTTTTAAAGGAAAATGTATATCACTTTGACAGAAACATGAAAAACTCTTTTGTTTAAAACTTTTGGGTGATGACTTAACTGACAACAGATATGCTGCACTAAGATTTTTCTATAATTATATCAAAGTCAGGCCTTTATTTGTCCTATGTAGATAAACAGAGACCCTAAATTTCACTTTACTTCTCAATGAACCACATAGATGTACACTGTACACATACGTTGCTCAATCACTTTACAAGCCCAGGTGCCCTAAATAAGCTCAATGTATCCACTGAAATTGTGTCTCTCTGCCATAGACTCCCGTGATGGCAATACTGAACAGAAATAGAAGATAGGTAAGTTCTGTCAATTTTATTATTTGACATAGCATGGAATGGAAATATCCAGTTTGTTTGATCCCCTTTTCTACGTAAGTTTCAGCCTGGTCACCGGCATGTACTGAATGTGTAGGATATGAAGGATAGGCATGCAGAGACTTGTATAATTGGGTAAATTGGGTATAGGAAGTCAGAACCAAAAATGAAAAAAATTGTTTGAATCAATGAAAGAGTGGCAGAAAAGGCTTTTAAACTAATTAAGTGGCCAATATTTATCCCGTTATTACTAAGCACCAGCCACTCTTTTAAGAGCTTTATATCCTTTGACTAATTTAATGGTTATCATGACACTGTGAAGTTACTAATGAGGAAACAAAGGCACAGGAGATTGAATTGTTTGTGGTGCCCCAGCTCTTAAATGGCAAAGGTGGGATTTGAATCTAGAAATTTTGACTCCAGAGTCCATCATGCCCTTTCTCATGATGTGTTAAGGCCAACAATTGTGTGAACAGAACCATCCTACAAACATGACTATTTTCAACTACATAAAGTCATTTTGATATGTAGAAGGACAGAGATGTATAAAGAATGATAGAATACACTTGAATTTAGAAAGCCAAACAAAGAAATGGCTGGAGGGAGAATTTTAAATGACATGCTAATTAAACTTAGATAATATTACAAACCTGTAAATACATGGTCAAACTAATGATCTTTGACTTTCAAATAGGTATATATTTTCATTTTTTAAAAGATTAAATATAGATGGATCAACATGGAGCAAAAGAAGCCTTTTAAAGATCATAGACAAGAGGGCCTTACCAACACTTATCAGTGAGAACCCATTTAAGTGAATTTTTGAAGCTGTTGTCAACCAGGTAATGAAAAATGGGAAGCATGTTGGTAAACAGCTACTGACTCTAAAAGCATGAAGAAATAGAGCATCTTCTCAGGAAGGAGAATATGGTTCCATCTTCTCTGTGAAGTGGCATTGTGTCTGTAGATGTGTGAGAGGCTACTGTGACAATGAGATTTTTAAAAATCACATACATAATGCTAAGAAATTTGGCCGGGCATGGTGGCTCAGGCTGTAATCCTAGCACTCTGGGAGGCCGAAGTGAGAGGATTGCTTGAGGTCAGGAGTTCGAGACCAGCCTGAGCAAGAGTGAGACCCCATCTCCACTAAAAGTAGAAAAAAACTGGGCAGCCAACTAAAAATAGAAAAAAAAAATTAGCCGGGCATGGTGGTGCATGCCTGTAGTCCCAGCTACTCAAGGAGGCTGAGGCAGGAGGATTGCTTGAGCCCAGGAGTTTGAGGTTGCTGTGTTGCTAGGCTGATGCTACAGCACTCTAGCCTGGGTAACAGAGTGAGACTCTGTCTTAAAAAAGGAAAAAAAAAAAAAAACATAATGCTAAGAAATTTGGATTTTTTTTTTAACTAAAAAGCAGTGGGAGGAGAATTAGAAGAAAATGAAGAGAATGTGTTCAAATTTTTCCAAAGATTATTCTAGCATTTTTTCCTGAAGTTACATTGAGGGAGATGAAATGGTTTATGCAAAGAAGTAGATAGAAGAGATCTGAGAGGAGAGTCAAGGGGAGTTATGATGAGTGCTTGCCAATGACAGCAGATATAGATGAAAAAGATCGTATAGATTCAGATATAGCAAGGTACAACTCAGACAACGTGGTAATATTTAATAAAGATGATGGTGATGGTAAGAGTTAACTTTGTAAATGCACACTCTGTGAGGTAGTCTATTCCTCCCAACAACTCTAGGAGGTAGATATTTTTATTGCCACCATTTTTATAGATGAGATATGAAGGTTAAATCGTTCCCCATAGTTATAGAGCTAGGAAATAGCAATGGTAAAATTGAAATACAGGCTGTTTGTGCTATATCCTTTCTCCTATTAGATGTAGGAACAAGGAAAAGAGATGGCTCTAGGGGCCTGATTTTTTTAGATTAAATAAATGGCGAGGCTTGCTGTGTCCTCAGATGGCCTTTCTTCTGTGTGTGTGCAGGTCTGGTGCTTCTTCCTTTTCTTGTAAGGACACCAGTTCTATTGGATTAGAGTCCCACCCTTATAATCTCATTTAACCCTAAATATCTCTTTAAACGCCTTATCTTGAAATATAGTTATATTGGGGGTTAACACTTTAACATATGAGTTTTGGGGACACACAATTCAATCTAAAACAGTGACCACAAAACCATTAGATTAGTATGTTGAGTGCAGAGTTAGAAATACAATACTAATAGAAAAATTTAGAACAGAGATTTAGATTTGTGAAAAACTTGGATAATACCACCCAAGAAGAATATGAAGTAAGAAGTCAATCAAGGCAAACACAAAATCCTAAGATACTTTTAGAGGGAAGGACAAAAAGAGAAGAAAGCAAAGGAAAATGAGATATATTAATAGTAGACAAATTAAGATTAAATCAATGTCAGAGAAGGAGTGAATTTAATGAGTGGTGGAGCTGTCAACATCTCTAAAAGCTGCAAGGAAGTCAAATATGGTGAGAATTCAAAATGTCATTTAATCTGGCAATTTGGGAGGCTTTAATGATCTTATCAAGTACATTATCAGTAGAGTGGTTAGGAAAAGGCAGATAACATTGGACAGAGAAGTAAATGGGAGTTGAGGAAGTAGGTATGGTAAGTGTGGACTGCCCACTTTCAAGGCCTTTGAGAGTGAAAGGAAAGACAAAAGATAGAAAGAAGCTTGACGAAGACAGATGGAAGTTCAGCTGATCTAGCCTCTGAAAGCTTCTCCAGGCTCAGGATGCGAGAGAATTAAAGCTAGCCTTACATTACTTTTTCATAGAATTTGTACTCAGTCAGTAAAAAGCAGTGCCAAGATATATGTACATAAGGTCAAAAGTGGGTATATTTAACTCTCCTCTGATGCATCTAACTACTTGCTATAGAGTGAAGAATCTGCCAGGCAAGAGAAGCCCAAGCCCTGGACTCAGTATCGTTAAAGGTTAAGGCTCAGAGTGGTGCGGCAAAGAGTGGGGTGGGGGTGGGGAGAGGAAAACCAGTACAGAAAAGTTCTCCCTATTTCTATATAAACAAATAAGTCCTGATCACTAATGCACGCCAGCAACATTGGGCCCTACAAGAAATCTCCGAGCCTTGGCCTAGCACACAAGCAAAAAAAGTTGTTACTTCACTTCTTTTTAATATAGAAGGAACCTAAACACATTTGTAGACTTGAACATGTTGTAGATTGAAAAGAAAATGAGAGTAGGAAAAAAAGAGACTGAACTACAAGAGAAAGAAAGAATAATCTTCCCGGAAGCTCTTGAGAAAACGGATGGAGGTGAATTTGGCACTCGGGTGGGCCATGCAGCTGTAGAGAGGAGGGAAGAAGGAAAGGAGCAGCTGGTGAAGGTAAATGTTCAGCTCAAAGGAGAGAAGAGAAGCTGAGGATCTTTGTGTCTTGTGATCTTTATTTCCTTAAGAAGAAGGTGGCAGAGTATTCCCCTGAGATGGTATTAGTGTACCATAGATGCAGTGGCTCAAGGAGACTGAAGACAATTTTTGACAAAGTGGTTAAAATGAGAAAGGTAAGGAAATAGTGACCACAAAAAAAAAAAAAGATGAAAATGAAAACCAAGATAATAATAAAAAAAAGAAAACATGGTTTCTAATCCCAACTGTGTCAACTTCTTAATACCTTCCCAACTACTTACACCCAGGTCTGAAACCACCTCCTTCAAGAGGCTATGTCTCTCGTGTCTGTGCCACACCATCAGTGGGACCCAAGAACACTTGATTTACTCCTCCCCGCTGCCATTGGAAGGCTGTGGGCTTTCCTACATCAAATGCTCACTTGTCTTTACATAGTGGTCTTTCTCGCAGGGCCTGCCTGGCACAGACTAGCATGTGGCATGGGTAGGAGAAATAACAATGAATGAATGAACACCTCTTCAGCAATGAAATAAATTAATGTGTTTTAGATATGTGGAAAATTAATTCTGAGAATACCTTTGGTATGGGAATCAGAAGATTAGAATATGTTTATCATTGTAGTCTGAGAAAGATAAAAGCATAGCTACGTCATACATTTCCATGTGCGTTTGATAAAGATCTCAAATGGAAACCAATTTCAAGAGATTTAGACATTAACCTCTTTTGGAAAGTAATATGGAGATACCTCAAAGAACTAAAAATAGAACTTCTATTTGATACAGCAATCCCACTACTGGGCATCTACCCAAAGGGAAAAAAGTCATTCTATAATAAAGACACCTGCACTCAGATGTTTATAGCAGCACAATTCACAATTGCAAAGATGTGGAAACAACCCAAGTGCCCATGAATATGTGAGTGGATTAATAAAATGTGGTATGTGTATACTATGAGGTACTACTCAGGCATAAAAATTCATGGTGAACTAGCACCTCTTGTATTAGCCAGGATGGAGCTGGAGCCCATTCTTCAAAGTGAAGTATCAGAAAAATGGAAAAACAAGCACCATATATAGACACCAACAAATTGGTACTAACTGATCAACACTTATGTGCACACATGGAAGTAATATTCACCAGGTGCAGGGCAGGTGGGAGGTAAGTGGAGGGGATGGGTAAATTCACAACGAATGGGTGGGGAGCACAGTCTGGGCAATGGGAACATTTGTAGCTTTGGCTTGGGCTGTGCAAAGGCAATATATATAATCAAAATGTTTGTACCCTCATAACAGTCTCAAATTTAAAAAAAATTACAAATAAGTTATCAACATAAAAGTATGTACTATTATTGTAATAAATTTTTAAAATATTGAATAAAATTTCAGCTTTATATAATTTTGATTTAAAATTTTGATTTTGTTCACTGTAATTACTTTGTCTTTTTTTTTCTTTTTCTTTTTTATTTCAGCATATTATGGGGGTACAAATGTTTAAGTTACGTATATTGCCCTTGCCCCACCTGGGTCTGAGCTTCAAGCGTGTCCATCCCCCAGACGATGCTCATTGCACTCATCATGTATATATATACCCATCTTCTCCTCCCCCCTTCCACATGCCTAAATATTTTGTCTTTTAATAAAGAAATTTCAATTCTTTAGGAGAAAAATATAAAAATCATTAAAACAATTTAAATTTTTAAAAAAGCCTCTTTTGGAAACAGGATGTCTTGGTTATCAACCCTAATAACAAGTAGTTATTCAGTAATTATTTGTTGAAGGAATGAATCCTCAGGAATGAATCAACCTCAGTGCCAAGAAGAGGACTGACATTTAATATATAATTATTCAATTAAACTAAATGGAAATTTGAATTAAAATATTAAGGATAATGACATTTTATTATTTTTGTATTTATTATATCAAATTCCATGTTTCTTTTTGTGAATTTCAAAATTCAAAGAGAATAAAGAAAACGACAAAGGAAGAATAGTGTTCACTGCATGGATTTCCTGTGAGCTCCCAACTTCATGTTCAATCTTTTCTTGAGCAGAAGTTTTACATATGAAGGATATATTTTTAAAAATTAAAAATAGTCTAGTCTTTGGATGGTGTGTTTATGGGGCTTTTAATTTTCTCATTTTTGTTTATCTGTATGTCCTAGTATTTCTGCAATGGAAGTAGTTAATAACAAAAAATAGTTTAATATCTATCAATGAACAAAAGGCTAGAACAACGAGTAAGTAAGTTAGACTATACCACTACTAGGTTCATAAAAATAAAGTGATTCCCTTTTACCTACTGCATTAAATTCAAACTCCTTTATTTAATCCAGCACCATCCTGCCTATCTAATCCCATTTGTTACACATTTACAAAACACAGTTTTGCTCCAGTTACCAAGAGAAGCTCTCCTAATATTCCTCATAGTCACCACACCAGAAGCCGTTTCCCTCGGCCTTTTCTAATCCATATTCTTCCTCATTTCTAAGGTCTCTGACATCCCACTCAATTCTCATATCTTCCAACAAACACTTTTTGCTTCCCTATACAAACTCAGCTCCGTGTTACCAGATGCCATTGCAGGCAAGTAAGTACCATTAGAGCTTATGATGCTTAGAGTGTTGTTGAAAGGGAAATATCTGTATTAATAATCTTGGCTGAAATGCAAGGTAAGCTGCTCCCCAGCAGGGTCCAAAACCTGGGTACAGATCTCCTCAGGTATTTTCAATTTTTTATAATGCTTTTCATTACAGTTGGGCATTTGCTTGAATGCCTTACACCAAATGTTCCTCTTTTCTCACCTAGAAGCAGTGTTCCTTTATCATCTTCTGGATCATTGGCCTGCTTACTGAAACTCTGTCAGGAAATTTCTATTGGTTAAATTTTAATGCTATTAGCTTTCTGACATTAGAAAGGAAAAGCCTCAATAAAGAAGAATGAGAATAGGCAAATCCTGTTACTGTCTGACCTACTAGTCTGTCTTTATATTTAGATGTTTTTTATAGACTATATCTAGTAGAATTCCTTTATTTCACATTCTTTGAACATGGAACAAAGGAACAAATCTAAAGGTTTAAATATTTAAGCTTTATATTTTTACTTCTTAGACAGGATTTATAATGCAACCCAAACATTTTTGTATCAGGAGAAAAATTGTGTGAAAATGCCACTTGATTTGTTTAGTCTTGAATTTTGTGGCCTTTTATCCATGAATGATACACAATGAAGTATTTTTATTGACAGCACTGTGGCACCTTACTACATGCATTATAGATACAAAAACGTAAAAGATTGGTTTTCACACCAAGGAGCTGATGATCAGTGCCATGAACAAGCCAGGTTTTATGCATGGCTTTCTAGATGACAGCAACAACAGTTACATAATGGTAGGGGCTAATAATACATACCTGTATTAACTAATATCTAATTAAAATCCTAATTGAGTGGCACCAGTGTTTAATATTATTAATTTAGGTAAAGGAAAAAATAAGTATGGACCCAAAATTTTAAACACAGCTTTGTTGCGGAAGTTATAATCTTCCTGGAAATTAGGAATTGCCTACACAGGAAAAAGAAGGGATAAGGAAAGACAAATATAGAAAACTACTTTTATTCTTTGAATTTGTACATAGTTAAACCAGAATTCTCATTTTCCTTTTTCTACATACATATGCTTACCCATATGTGTAGGTATGTATGTGGTGTGTGTGCATGTATGTGGGTGTATGTTTATCTGTGTTTGACTTACCTTCTTAGTGGCTTTGTTTTAATTACGCTTAAGTCTGGATGATGTGGTTCTGTTTTTATAATCTATTAACCATAAAATAAAATAGTAACATGATGTGCATCTATCACTTGAGCACTTTTAACACTTAGATTTATATGTTTGTTGTAGGTCCTCAAAAGAAAAAATACTTAAGAACAACAAATAATTAGTTTAAGGCCTATTTTAAGAGACGTGTATTACTCCAAATGTTACATGCATGCTGGGTAGGGAAGTTATCTTCACAGAAATATTAATAAAAAAGAAGAAAAACAAAACATCCTCTTGGATTCACAATGTCTGGCATGCATTGTGTTTAATCCACACATCCCAAGAAGTTGGCATTTCTCTATACCCATGTCTAAATTTTGTGGCATCCGTATGGGCTAAAGAGATTTATGCCTCTAAAAAGTTATTTTATTTAAAGGCGTGCATAAATTTAAAAGCATGACAATTCATTTTTTAATACCCTCCTCTTTGAAGAAATCCTCTTTTAGGAGATTTTGACTATTTCTTCAAAACATTATTTAATATAAAACAAAGATGAAAGTAACTGGATATCTTCTAGATGAATAGGATGGATTATTTTCTTTCAACTCATATCTAAAATTTTCAATAGCTTCTCAGTTTCTCAAATGTATGTTGCATTTTAAAAATTGCTTCAACTGTATCTTTATTCTGAAGTTCTAATATAGAAATGACTCTACTATTCTCAAAGTTTATAGTAATGTTCGTGGGGACAGAATGAGAATAGGCTTTTTGGCTTTCTTTCCCAGAATGATCAATCAGAAGTTTCTTTTTTTTTTTTTTTTCTTTAGTTTTATGGGTGCACAGAGACCTCCTTGATTAGAATATGTCTTTTTAACTAAAAATATATATCACTTTTCACGTCAGTCATATCACAAAAATTACTTTGAGTTGCTAGAATGGTTGCCTAATTTGAGGTGAAGAAAATCACCTGTCACTACTGACAGAGAATATAAAGTGGCAAGGTCATAACGGTACGTTTTACTTATAAGGCAAATTGTCTATATCGGTTGGGAAAACCTAACACGTTACTGAAAAAACTTTAATGATAAATTCTTGCTATTTTGATCATACTAAGGAACAGTTTAGGGCATGTAAAATCACAACATTGAAAACAAACTCCTTGTTGCCCACTCTCTGATGACGATGATTGGTTCACTAGGGCAACCTGCAAAAGCACGTGTGTGAAGAAAAGGACTCGGTGTTTCTAAGGCTGCTGAGGAGACACGTCATGACTGCACTGGAAGGGTCATAGTCCTACGCTTTGTTTTCAACGAATTCAGAAATTAGGTAGTATCTCTTTTCACTGAAAGAGGTGATTAAGAATTCAGCATTCAGCTATTTATTAGGTAGAGAAGCTGGTTGCAGAGAAGAAAAGAGCAGAATAAGAGGCCTCGTTGAGAGGAGGAGGATAGTGGAATAGGACATGTGTGTAGACAAAGCCATATCTTGATTACGAGGCCAGGCAGAGGCAGTGTGTTAGAGGAAACAACACTCTTTGTCTGCTAAGAACTCGGGTTCTGGTGCCAGAGAGAAATGGGGTTAACTCCCGCCCAGACCTTACTAGATATGTGACTTTGGCCAAAGTAATTCTTTGATCTTCATTTTCCTCATCTGTAAAATGGATAAACTTGTCTTGCAAGTTGGGAGAGAATTAAATATGATAATGAGGGTAAAGTGTACTACATAGTCCTAGTGCATAATATGCATTCAGTAGATGGTAGCTTTGATGTTTATTGTTCAATCAAACCTTAAGCATATCCAAAACTTAAGGAAACTATTTTTTTCCCAAAAAATTGCACTAAAATCTCTGATACATTATGTAACAATTTCATTGGATCACTGCTGAATTACTCAATGGACGAAATAAGCACGTGCTTAGGGTACCAAAAAAGAAATAGTATAAACAAAACAAAACAAAATTAAAAAACAAAGAGATAATCAGAAAAGATATAAGTCAGCTCTTTCACCTTTTTCATGATGTAAGTTTTATATCATATTTAAAAATAAAATCATATTATAAATTAGTCCATCGAAAAATATACTGGAGGAAACATAATAATTTTAATATTTACATCTAAAGAATTTGGTTTTGAATGAGATGAGAAGGCAGGGAACATCAAAAAGTATCCACTAAACCTAAAGGAAGAGAGGTTCAAACCAGATCAAAGTCTCTTATCACTAGATCCTTAGTAGAAGGAATTGAAAAGTGCTGTTATCAGAAGATCACTCTAAAATATTCATGCTATGCTATATATGCATTTGGTTCAATTAGTGAATGGTAAAAATAATATAGTTCTCATTTTAAAGTGAATTTTCATTCATTCTCAATAGATTCTTTTATTATTTTTATAATGTCTCAAGTTCTCCAGGACCACTTGATATATATCTAATTCTTTTTCTACGGGGTAGGGCAAAAACCAAATACATGTCCTATCTCATATTCACTAGAATATTTAAGTCTACATTTGCTGCAAAAATCCAAATTCTACTGGAAGACAAAACTTTATGCTTTAGCAATTATTTATATATCATTACAACTGAATTTATAAGCATCTATAATGAAGAATGAGTAGCATGTAGGTGGGAAATGTAAGTATGGGAACTGGAGAATCTTCCAGTTGGATGGGCAGGCAGCACTCCCACAGGGGAATGAAGGTAGAGAGGGAGGTTGATGTACTTTCTTTAACAACATATGCCAGCTCTGTTACTCTCTTTATACATGTAGTAGGAAAATATTTTTTGAAAGAATATCTGTTATGTATTTCACTTGCAATAATTATCATTTCCAAAGCTCTCTACTTTCCTAAACTTGTGCATACATTTCACTGGAGGCAGGGTAGTTAGCGCCTAGAAAGAAAAAAAAAGATGTCAAAGTTAGCTTCATTTGTATGTCCCCAAACTAAGGATCACTTTCAAGCACAAGAGCTACATTATTGAGAGGAAAAGAGGTTTTATGATTTTCAGTCTCTGTGGAGGTTGACCATGGTATAAATTATGATAGAAAGGTGGGAAAGAAGGTAGGACATGACATGGGAAGTTGTCATCACAAGGGTAAGAGAAAATAGATTTCTGTTCTGAGTTGGAGAAGCAGGAACAATTCAGAGGAATAAGACTAGGATTAAGTTGCTGTCTGCCTGCCTGATAATAGAATCAGTGTCTCCAAACCCCAAGGCCTAGATTCAGGGCAGAGAAGTCTGAGTGAGTATTTATAATGAAATAGATCTGGGAAATCCACCACCATGTCTGGCTTTTGCTTTATTTCTAGGTGGTTTTACGGGCAAACTACCTTGTAAGAAATTCTAGATCATTACAGAATGGCCGCCAATGCTTCCTGGTAGCCTTGCACAAGCTCTGGATAAGTGGTGGCCATGAGGACCAAAGTAAGGTCAATACGCAGGGGCAGAAATAGGGTCCTGGGATGGTATGACTAGTTTATTTGTGGCCAGGGCATTGCTAATAGGAAATCCAGATGATAGAGTGACTGCTTTGTGGAAGTGCTGAGAGGACACAGACAAGAAGGTCCTTGTATCAAGACGGGAGAGAGCTAAGTGAGCAGATCTTATACATAGAGGCCAAAGCAGGGATCATGGACCAAACATGTCACCAGTGGATGCTAGTGATTATCTGAAAATTATGGGAACAAAGACACTTCCACATATCTTACCACCAGGATTTTAAGTAAGTCTCCCCTTATGTCCTAGGGGAGAACAGAAGTGGAAAAGGGGAATAAGATTTGGCTGATTGAGTTAACTGAAAGATAATACGGTTTACAGGAGAAACCCACTGATAAAAATTATCAAGTTTTCCGCTTACCATTAGTAGTGGGAATTGGGGACTTCAATGACTAATTTAGGTTACAAATAATAATCACGAACAACATCTCATTTCCATCTTAATTCATGCACATTTTGCAACCACAAAAACAATCTCCTTTTCTTTTAACTATACCACAAACTGCAGAGCTTTCTCAGTGGAGCTTAGGTCTGTAGCTCAGTAAGTAGTACATTGTTGTTGTTTTAGAAAGAGAAGTTGAGGAAATTAAAATGTTGATGTGCACAATCACTGCCTCTAACAACCACAGCTGCAAGCTGGGAAACCAAATACTCCAATCCAGCCTGGAACACACCAAGAACAATGACATGTTCTTCTCTAGGTCACCAGTGACCTTCGTGTTGTAAATCCAGTAGGTAATTCTCAGCTCTCTTCTTACTTGGCCTATTGGAAATACGGGTATGTTGACCTTTCCTTGAAATACTTTTTTACTAAGCTTCCAGGATGCTATACTTTTCTGGTTTTGCTTCTGTCTATAACTGCTGCCTCTAAATATCTCCAGCTGTTTCTTCTCATTTCCCTAATCTGTAAAAGTAAGAATGCCCTAGGGTTCAGTCCTCAAATCTCTTATGCTTTCTCTCCTCCTTCCCTTGGTGATTGCATCTGGTCTCATAGCTTTAAATGCCATCTATATGCTAATGAAAACCTACATATGCAGACCAATCTGTCTCTTGAACTCCAAAATTTATAAATCCAACTATCTGCTTGACTTTTCCAGTTGGATGTTCAATAGGTGTCTTAAATTTAACATATCTAAACCTGAACTCTTTATCTTTCCTTTCTAATCATTATGTTTTTACAGACTGCTTAACTCAACAGTTGTCAGCTAGTTTCTTCCAGTTGCTCAGGCAAACCACTTAGAGTCATCCTTGACTCCTTTGTTTCTCTCAGACACACATTTCATCATCAGGAGGTTATCTGTGTTCAAAATATTCATTATTTAAACTCTTTCTACCACCTGTAATTCTAACTACTTGACCTGAGCCACTATCATCCTTTCCTGGGTTATTGAAATTGTTCCTAAATATGACCTCACACACATCTCATGCTGAACGTCACCCACAGGGCTTCCATTACAGGCAAGTTATGTTCAGTCACAACTCTTCATTGATTTCAGAGCAAAAACTGAAGTCTTGAGTTCAGTTTTTTTTTTTTTTTCTAATGACTTGAACAGTGACTGGAATCTAGTAGGAAGTCACTAAATATTTGTTAGATGAATTAAGAATGAAGGAATAGGCAGGGCGCGGTGGCTCACGCCTGTAATCCTAGCACTCTGGGAGGCCGAGGCGGGTGGATCGCTCAAGGTCAGGGGTTCGAGACCAGCCTGAGCAAAAGCGAGACCCCGACTCTACTAAAAATAGAAAGAAACTATCTGGACAACTAAAAATGTATAGAAAAAATTAGTGGGCATGGTGGCACATGCCTGTAGTCCCAGCTACTCGGGAAGCTGAGGCAGGAGGATCGCTTAAGTCGAGGAGTTTGAGGTTGCTGTGAGCTAGGCTGATGACATGGCACTCACTCTAGCCCAGGTAACAAAGCAAGACTCTGTCTCAAAAAAAAAAAGAAGGAATAAATGCCCATATCACTCAAAGTAAAAGCTGAGGTCCTCATGGTAGACTATGAGGCTTTAACATTCTGCACCTCACACCCTCTTTTCATCTCTAATCTCTCTCTGGCTCCCTCCTTCTGGCTGGACAGGGTGTTCCCCAAAGCCAGCAGGCACACTCTTGCCTCAGGACTGGAAGGCTGGCCTTTCCTTCTGTCTGAAATGCTCTTCCACAGATAGCTCCTGGTTCCCTTGCTATCTATCTTTGGAAAAGGCATTTGTGAATCCTTTCCTAAGCATCTTATCAAAAACTCTAATAACTAGCCATTCCTTTTTTTTCTGTTTCATTATCTACATTGTATTTATCATTATGTAATATGGTGTGTGTTTTTCTTATTTTATTTTCAAATAAAATCTCTGCTCCCAAATTCTCAAATACAAATGCAAAAGTAGTAGGTATTTTCATCTCATTTGTTCATTTCTTTTCTCCCAATGTCTAGAAAAGGGTGTCTGGCATAGAGTAGGTTCTCACAAAGCATATGTTGATTTAATGAGAGAATCAATCAAAATAATATGAAAAAGGCCTGGTTTGGGTCACTGAGGAGCAGCAGATGGAAAAGAATAACTTCTGAACTCTGTAAGATAAAATGGAATTAAATACACTCAAATATTACTCCTAATATTGCCACTAATGGAGTATATCATCTTAAAATACTTCTTATACTTTGTAAATTTCAAAAGCTTCATCTACAGATAAAAATTAAGTAAGATGATCTATATGATCCTTTGCATTTCTGATTTTTTTATTTTCGTGGGAGATTCTATAATCCATTTTCTTGTACTGCTTAAGAAAATGGATATTTAAAATTACTTAGGTCTTATGTATCTATATTAGTCTGGCTTTTGTCAGGATTACAGTCAATGTAGCATTTTTTAAGTTCTTTTCCCCAAATGTAAACAATTACAAAAAAATTATAAATTTTGCTGTTAAACTTTCCAAACTAATCATGATGTAAAAGAAAAAAATAAAATTTCACACACACAAATAGCTGAAGTTTATCAGAAAAAAAATTATAAAGCAGTCTCCTCCTCTAGGTATTTTTCCCCAGCCAGTCTAAGGACATACATCATCAGGGCTTTTAAATTTTAATTTACAAGGAACAAATATGGTAGTTTTACAGGCCTCTGACCATTGAAAAATCACTGATTGCAAGGCCTATCTCTCAGAAACTAATCAAAAGGTGACACATTCTGTTAACTTCCCATTATACATTCATAACATCATCTTTCAATTCAATGTCATAAAGAATTTATGTAGGACATTAATCATGCAAGACCACTAAATTGTTCTCATTTCAGTGATAATTGTTTACTCTTATAAATGGTTTGTGTTGAGTTTCAACTATTCAGTTGAATAAAATATATCTTCCGCCACCCTCAGTTGGGAAAGAAAATTAACTTATAGATAGAGGAAACAAAAAACTGAATGTATAATATGAATAATAGAAAAACTAAAATCTTATAAAGTTCTTCTCTTTTAATGACAAGGGCCAATGACATTGAGAATATTTCTATTGCCTTCAATAACAGGAATCTTGAAAAACAAAATAAAACAAAACAACAAAATCATGTATAATGTAATCAGCAAACATGTGAAAACAAACCCTGTCTAATATCTATATGACATGGCTGAATCCAAAATCAGGTAAGACATCTTGTAAATGAAACGCAATCCACCTTTCTAGTCAATGAAGCTAAACATAATTAAAGGGGTGTCAATCATCTGCTGGGAACAAAAGAATAGAAAATCTAATGGTAAATTTAATGTGAAATGTGCATAAGAACTGCAAGTCTTATGATCTGACTTCTAACCCTGGCTCCACTATGCTTCTGTAACCTTGAGATTGACACCAGAACTCCTCTTACCTCAGTTTTCTCATCCGTAAAATGAGAGGGCTGGACTCTTATTGTGTAGATTTGTCCTAATACCAAAATTTGTGAGTCTATATGGGAACTCCGCTAATCAAGACTTTTTTTCTTTTTAAAGAAGCGATGATTTGAATCATTTGTTACCTGTTTTTAGATTTCCCCAGTGCCTACTGAATAACATAAGAATAGGATAAATTTGAGGCAGTCCTTTCAGCCCAAGGGTGCCATAACTAATGGCACTGTGTGTTCCTGCTTTCTAAATGGAACCCTATTATATATATTTTTTTCTGTGGTTAAGTGTCTACTTTATGAGCATAATAAATAGCAATTGTCCTTTAATGGCAACTTTAGCTATGACCATTATGGCACAATTTAAGTGCTTAAAAACACTAATGGGAGTGATACAATGTTAATTATACTAAGGCTATGAAGCCTGTACACAAGAACTCCTGCAAAATTAAGTAAAACCCTGGCTAATTCTAATTACAGTCTGTCTGGAAGAGATAAGAGAAATGAAGCACCACTTTTTTGAATGCATTCCTAATATAACAGCACAATTTGCCCACGTTAGTTGAGAAAACATTTCAAGTGACTCAGAAAAGTGGGATTCTGAAATAAAAGAATTTTTTTTTTCACTTTAAAAGAGGAAGGAATAAGATGAATTACTTACATAGAAAAGGCATCTTTACTTGAAACAATGCTTACGTTCTTGCCACTGAGCCTTAGGTAACCCACTTTTAAAGAGCTCATTCATTATTGTCAGACTCAAATTTATATCATGGGAGCTTTGCTTTTTTTAAAACATGTTTTATAAACCATTTAGAAGAAATACATTTGAAAAATAAAACCATGAAAATCTTCCTTTACCTATCATTTATGAAAATATTAAAAGTCATTTTTTTCATTGTCTGTTTTATTTTTGATTCCAAAATGCCTGTCTCTGATACTCTGTTTCCTCTTTTTCTTTTACACATTTAATGAATACCTTCTTCTTGCTAGTGCTGGGAATAAAAAAAAAAAAAAATAGGTAAAATAATCCCGCCTCCCTGAAGGAGTTCATAGTCTAGCAGAGAAAAACAGACTTGCAAAAACAAAACAACAGTTTATGATTAGACCACATAAACGATAAATATCTTTCTCTCTTTGTCTTTCGGCCTCATTTTTTTCTCTGAATTCTCTTGCTTTCCTCATTACAAATTCATTTATGTAGATCCCTAACTTGAGGGATTTCTATGATCCAACTTGAGGAGTAGAAATCAAGTTACTGAGTTATCCAATTTTACTTATTTTTTAGAGATAAGAGGCTCATAGGTTTCTAAGAAACTCCTCTGCAGAGCTGGGAATCCTGGCACATTTCAAAGTGCTACCATTTGAAAACTGAGGCAAATAACATTTCATAGAGAATGAAAACAATTGGGTGACAGCCTACAATTTTCAATACGCATGTTATTTTAATGGATCATAAACCATATACACTAGATAAGAGAAGTCCACTAGCTTTTAATAAATGGCAGTTATAATGGATTGAAATCGCTTAATTCCATTGAAAAGTGCCCCATAATCTCTAAATTATAGGTATTAGGAGGTTAACTCAAACAGTTATAGTAAGTATCTGGGTACTTAAAAAAATTGTCATCCTTACCTTAAAGCATTTATTATCTATAACAGACTTTCTAATTTGTCAATATATCTAGTTTCAAGTGACCCATAGGGCATATGTCAAATACCTGTCTGGGAACATTATTTGTCATTTCAGCAACCCCACTTTTATAGCATTAGAGTAGTTTCCATGACATTTAATCTGTGTTCCCTTTTTAACCAATAATCATATCACTGCTCTTATATATATGTTTGCAAATACAGGATATTTTGCATGCTCTGTTTTTCTAATGTATTTAGATCCTCATCTTCTCCTGCTGCCAAGTGAAATGGAACATAAACAGGGTTTCTACACAAATCCAGAAGTTCCATAGTCATTCCTTATGATCATTTTCTAATTTTATTGGTATTGCTTATCTATTAAAATTGAAGTTTCTTAGTAGGACTTTAAATCTGGACATGATTTTTCATTATCTTTAGATTTTTCTGAGATTTTTCACTGACATGTAAAGATATATATACACACATGCACACACACTCGTGGCATATTCACTAACCATTTTCTCCTCATTTTCATTCACAGGCTTGGAGTCAGTGTTTCCCAGATTGTTCCTTCCCTGTGGTAAACAATTCTGCCTCTGATTATATTCCTTTTGCCATTTGCCTGTTTTTATCCATATTAAATGTCATTATTGTAATCATCCATCTTATATTTTTAGCTTCTTTACTGATAACGAACAGATCTATTTAGCATTGCCAGCACTTCTCACTATGGATATTAATCTCTGTATTAGATCATTTCTTGGTAGGAACATTATTCCCATCACCAGAAAATAGATCCAAAAATAACCAACTTAGAGAAAGCATCAAGGTAGAGAGAATAGTGAGATGATGAGAGAATGTGGAAGCCACACAAAAAGGCCAGTATGTTGGAGAGTGGAAAACCATAGTGACAGAGCTCTCTAGAGAAGCGGAACGCTAGATCAGAGAAACTTGAGATGCAGCCGTAGAGAGATGGCAGGTGGCTGATACTAACTCTCTATGTGACCTTGGGCCAGACACTGAATTTCTCCAGCAAAAGTTTCTTCATGTTTATAATAAAAAGTTCAGTACCTTTGAAGGGTTGCCCAGAAGGAAGAACAAAGGAAAAGGCAGAAAATTTAAGGAATGTCCAAGAACAGAAGAAAGAAAAAAATATATAAAATTAAAGAGAACATGTGAAAAGTGATTTAAAAGCCTAGACTTTATAAGCAATTGGTCATTGTCAAAAACAGAATTATTTTATTAAATAAAATTAGTAATCATTTAGTCTTCTCCTTTAAATAGGCATATCATACACTCATACACACACAAAAAAACAGGGTGCAATTATGATGGAATTAGTGTATTACTGTATCCTGGAATTCTGCAAAGGCTGGACAAATTTAGTGTGTTTGGAGCTGATTTTCTTTAAAGGAAAAAGAAACCAAAATTTTACCCTTGTAGTACTAGGTGTAGGCCAAGTCCAGAGTAAAGAAAGATATATTCTAAAAAGATAATTGTATATAAGATAAACCAAAATGGAAATAATGGGGATCTGACCTCTAGTCTTCATTTGATGATATTCAACTTAGTTCCTATCAGGATAAAATTGGAGACAGAGATTTAGGGCAAGAGAAAGATAGTTGATAATCAATTCCTGCAGCTCACTAGTATTACTTATGCTGGTAAGTAGTTTAGTGAGTGTAACATAGATAAGATGAGCTGCCTCAGCAAAACGGAAATAGGGCATTCAACAGAATCTTAGTTCAATATTCCACAAAGGTAAATTGTTTATCTAAACTCATAGTTTATTACGGATTGTGCAAATTAGAGTGACTTTTTGCTTGTTTTTCTTGCACTTTAAAACACTGTGTAACTCTCCTTGAATTTCGAACTCTTATAAACAATAAACAAGTTTACCTGATTATATTTTCAAACTTGAAATTTTATTTTTCAAATGAATTTAATTTTTACAAACACTGTTTTGATTTTCATTTTTTGTCAGCTATATTTTATTGGTTAGATGAAAAGAGACAGAGAATGATAGACAGATACACAGGCCAATAGTTGGAGTTGGGAAATAAATGGTAGTGTGAATAATTCCCAAACATAGAGTAATTACAAGGAAAATTTCATTTGGCTCTTGAATGCACACAATGAGTTGTAGAGAATAGATTTACTTCTCTAATTACTCTATGTTGCATTTGGGCCAATACTGAAATGATTTTTCATTCCCTTGGCATACACCAACTGTTGGGGTGAGGAGGAGCCCATAAACATACTGAGTACAGAGTGAAAAAACATTTTTTTTTGCATATAATCCACAATACAAAATGCCATCCTTAAAGCTTTTTCTGCATTATTGCAAAACTGGTCAATTTCTTCAACTCATATGAAGAATTGATCAAAGTTCTTTGAAAGAAAGAAAGTCAGATTGACCTTTTTTATACTGAATTGATCACCAAACAGCTAACTTCAAGCCAGATGCAGGTATAGTCAAAGTAAGAGTGAATTATATCGCCATGTGGCTTACAAACATTGATAATTTTTCCTAGTCTACAAATAAAAGATGTAAAAGTGAGTTAGTTGCATCATATTTGTAATGACTCTGTATAAAATAATACAAGTTTAGAGATACTAATATTTTTCAAGGTCAATGACAAAGAAAAATGCAAAGAAGACAAGGAAATAAGAAAATACCTATATTACTAGTATTTATTATGTGTTGAGTATGATGCTTATCTTTAGACACTTCACTATATTTAGCCCATGAAACAATGTAGGCATTATTACTACTATTTTCCCAATGAGGAAGTTGAGGCTTACAGAGTTTGAGAGGCTTATCCGAAATAAGATAATTAATAAGTAAAAGCTTTTATATTTGGACCCAGAGAAGTCTGTTTTCAAACCTTGCTTCCCCTTACTTCTGCCCTGCCTTCCCCCACTCTGCTGTTCTCCTTGGACCTTTCCAGTGGTTGACAACTTGATTGGCAGAGATGGCCCACTGACCAGCACTTCCAATGGAATAATGCTATGGGGAAAGCAACTGTTGGTCAACTGTTTCTTCCTATCAAGCTTCTGAACAAAAAAATGGGCTAAGAAGCAACATACATACATACATACATACATACATACATAAATGGCAGACGGCAACATTTTCTGTATGATCGTGGGGAATCATCAAAGTGGTATAGCAGTCTGGATCTGAAAGGTTACATTCTGAACCTTGATGCTATCAATAAAAATTAGAAACACCCTTCTTAAATTTTAATAGTGTTTTGCTGTTATTGTTGCTGGTTTGTTTTCCAAGATGTGGACTGCTAGCATCCTATAAGACAGAGGTTTCTTGGGATTATCTGATTGTGAGATTTGCATTACAAAAGCGTAGGTTAATGAGAATTAGAGGCTCTAAGAGTCCACAGTGGAATGTCCCAGACCAATATTTTGGTCACATTAGTAATCTCGACATGAGTTTCCCCCAGAGTAAAGTGAGCAGTTGAATTAGATGAATTAGATGACTTGTAAGATTCTTTAGAGTTATAAAATCCAGTGAATGTAAGTGTCCTGATTCTCAGCCCAATTTTATTTACACTATGTTATACCATTTATCATCATATAATGGTAACATAAATCCTTCTGATGTGCTGGTGACCAATGATGCAGCTCATTGAGGGTTGATCAGAACGTGTAACAGAGAAAGAGAGGAAGCCATTTCCAGTTTCTCTGCTATCATCTGAGGTGGAGAGAGGCTGGAGATGTATTAATATTTATATTGTTATTATAAAGGAATAAAGGGTCCTTATTTAAATTAGCCCTTGGGTGCTCTGAGTCTGTTCTTATGCTTTTGGGCTGACCTACTTATTTGGGAAATATAAGTTTCTTGATTCTCCTCCTCCATTCAAGTCTCATTGATCTTGTCAAGTGCATCAATGTTATCAGAGCACTGGGAAAAGGGAAAGACTGATTCAGATCAAAGATACTTAAACTTTAAGCCGGAAACTTTAAAGTAAAAAAAAAAAAGCCTTAAATGGAAATATATACTTTGCAACTCACTTCCTTTTTCCTCTTTCTGTTTCTGTTTCTGCCTTATAGCTCTTCTAGTAAGAGGATGAACTTCATGTCCATCATTTTGGCAGTTGCTAATGTCCTATTATGCAAATTCTCCGGTACATAAAAGTGAGAAAGTTAAAATCTGGGGCATTTGACACTTTCATATAAGCTATAACAGTGGCTGTTTCCTTAAAGACGTCAAGATGGTCTATTAAACTTACTCCGATTGTAGTGTACTCACCCCCCTTTAAGCCTCTACCTTGCTTTGCTGTGTAGTTGCAGGTGGAGAGTTTGGGAAGGTTTGACCATGTACATTTCAATTAATTCCCAAAACCATCAGAACATTCTTTACACCTGTGCAAATATCTTTACCCTAGATCGGGGTCAGCAAACTTCTTTTGTAAATATTTTCAGCTTTGCAATCCATACTGCCTCTCTTAAAACTACTTAACTCTGCTGTTGTAGCATGAAAGCAGCTATAAACAATATGTAAACAAATGGGTATGGCTGTGTTCTAATAAAATTTTATTTACAAAAACATGCCTCAGGGCAGATTTGGTGACAGGCTGTAGTTTGATGACCCCTCATCAATCTCTGGATTTCTGGCCATATATTTATGTCATATCTTCTAGCATTAAACTATTAGTTTATGTTGAACATAATTAGATATGTAATCAGGTTTGGGAAACCTATGACACCTGTCTGGGTTGTTTTTTTCTTTGCTTTACATTGAAATCCTACTCAACTGTTTGAGTCCAAATCAAACATCATCTCACTTTGGAAGTTTTTCTAACCTCTTTTCATGGCCATCCCTGATACACAGAGTCAGTTATTCCCTGTTTGTATAACTATCACCTCGTAAATATATTTCACATTGTGTACTATGATGAGTTTATATGTATTTCTCCTTCATTAAATTGTAGGTTTTTGAGAGAAGGATAAACTATTATTCATCTTTTATTCCTGTGGCCAATGACTGACTTTAGCTTGTAAGTAAATATTCAATAAGTGTTTGTTCAACAATACAGATCCAGGAGTTTAAATTTGTTATTCTTCTAATTTGTAAGAGAACCTGATCTTTTTAAATTCAAACAGAACATGATGACATAAATACCATGTTTGTTTATTTTTTTTTAAAAATTAACATTTAAGTAAGATGTGAACTGCTACCGTAGCCTTAGAATATATTTGCTTTTTTAACACATACGAAATTTAAAGATGTCAAATTAACATATGCTGTCAGATAAAAGACTATTTTTTAACTTGCCTTTTAACTAGGTACTGTCATATTACTAATTCCTGGCCAATAATACATGAATGAAAAATGTATGGAACATCCAGGAAGGCTTCTTAAGGAGACTTGACCCAGCTGGGAGTGAATGCTCTTGCCTTTACTATCTTCCTTTGTATTTCTTCTGGAATGTAGAAATCATAAGTCAACCCCCAGTGGACATCTTGGAGCAGAAATGTAGAAAGTGCCTGGATCTTTGATGCTATGTTGGCACTTCCATGCCTCTTGAGGACTGCCTTCCTCGAAAATTCTTTTATGCATCACTATTATTTCTTCTCTCTGTTACAGAAGCCTACCCAACACTATCTAACTGACATACTGATGTCTATCCCATTTCACATTAAGTAATTTCAATGTATTATTCTAAATCTTATGCTTATTATGTATATTTACTAAGTGTAGAAACAAAAGAGAACCCCTAATGAGTGATAAACAAGATTTTTTTAACAAAGGAACTCCTTCTAGAAAGATAAAGAAGATAAACATCAGGAATTTCCAAAATGACAGTCATAATTTTATATAAAATATAATTTTTAAGATTATTGACATCTAAAATGAGATATAAAAAGTGAACATTGCTCTTTTCTTTCTCTCTAATACTATTTCCCATTTCAGGCAACAATTTAGCGTATTTGCCATAGGAGGAGAACAAACTACATAAAGATTGTGTAAAACCACTTAGGCATTAGTCTGTTTTGATTCTTGGCTCTGTATTTTGGCAAAATATGTGATTGTTGATGCTTTGCAGCCTCTAACAGATTTTTCAGAAAGTTGACCACAATGAGGGGAAAAGGGTAGGTACCACTTTGGAGAGCAATGTAGACAAGTGATTTCAAATACAGAGTTGAGCCAGACCACCTGCGTTTGTGTTCTGGATGTGTCAGCTTAGTTACGGGCATGTTACCAAGTTACTTTCACTTCCAGTGGTTTCTGTTTTCCTATGTATAAAATAGGAAAATAGTACCAATCCCGTTCTGTAACAATAAGATGGGTTAATACATGTAAAATACTTAGGAATGGTAAACACCATTTTATTTTTGAATTTTTTGTTTGTTTGTTTGTTTGTTTGCTACCAATTGCATTTGGGTAGGGATCTGCATTCTAGTACTTGCTATCTATGACCCAGGGAAAGTCACTTAACTTCTCTGAGGCCTCAACCTTTCCTTATCTCTAAGATGAAGAGAGAAATATTGACCTAGTGGCGCTACTGTGAAGATTAACTAAGATACATGTAAAGCCACTGGCTCAGTGCCTTGCCCGTAGTAAGCCCTTAACAAATTATCATCCTTTACTTTTATTCTTTTCCTCTTAGTTATTACTAATCTTTTTTTCCCATCTAAATAGGCAACTATACTGTCAGAATGAGGTGAAAATTTACCTGGTGAGCAAATGCATTCTTTATACACACTTACGTATAAGTATATACAAAGGTAAAAGCACTTAAATATATATTTTCACATGCACTTATGCCCATCAATAAATGCTATACTTGCCAATCACACTGTGTGAACATTTATTTTATAACAGATAAATTGAAGAAAATCACATGATATATATGCACATATATACATATATATATATATATATATAATTTCATGTACTTAGCTATTTTTTGTCCCCAGCTGCCTAGTTCAAAGTTAAACACATAACCTTACTGAAAAGGGATTCTACATTTCTCATCTTCATTCTTTATGTAAAGTAAACTCTGTCTCTTTAGAGCAACATTCTTTTATACTACAAGGAATGAAAACCTGGACTTGAGGGTAAAATAATAAATCAACTACCTAATTACCTGCAGGGACTTGCAGACCATTCCAGAATATCATTCTGCCTGGGAAGCTCTCCTAGTAACATTTATATTTCTTCTGAATAAGAAGCCATTTTTAGGTCAGAATACTTGTCAAATTATAGAAAATTGGATCTCAGTTCCTTCCCTAAAGTCAAGGGATTAGAAAACGTAATCTTCCGGTCCCTTCTATTTATAATTTTCTATGATTTTATGATTCCCTGGAGATTTGTTTTTCTAGAAATGTTTGGGAGAGGGGGTGAAAGAAGAGAAAGTACACAAGAGAACGCTGGTAAATTCTGACATGGAGAAAAAGCCACGTTCAAGGCCCACTGACACATGGAAAAAAATCTTATAATACATCACGTTCCTTTATGCTACTGCCTCTTCAGTAATGAAAGAGAATCTGCAATAGAATGTGAGAATGTGTTTGGCGTCACATTTTGAACTTCAAAATGAGTGATGCAACTTTTGTGGAAGCTTCTGAAAGCTGTGGGAAAGTCATAGAAAGGATACCCACACTCTATACCTTTGTAGATTCATTTTTGTTATGAACAACAGCAGCAGGTGTGGATGTAGAGATAGGATGGGAGAAAAGGACAGTTTGGGGCATCTGATAGAGAAGAGAAAGTCTTCTCACAGCTCGCTATTATTCATAGGGTCCCAGTTATATTCTCCTACCATGACACATACATTTATCAGCCCAAATAGAGAATGAAAAGTTTCAATTCCCTACTTCATGCAAATCTTACAAAATGAAATTTTGACCCTTAAGGATGGAAGTCTGTTAACATTGCAAACATATTGTTGGGAAAACATCAAATAAACCAAGGTCCACTAGGTGTCTAAATCTAGCTTTTTATCTCTTTCTCCAAGCAGGTTTATGTGTTTTTAACTTTTTACTTTCTTTAATGCCTTACAGCTCTCAGAGTTGCATGTCATTGGTCAATATAAAACTTGCAACTGAATCTGGGAGGAAATGGAACATAAATGAAGAATCAAGAAACTATACATGTTCCTTTGAAACAGTTTAGTTTTTTTTCTACAAGTGATAGTTGTAATAAATTGTGTTCATTGCTGAAGAGGGAATGAATGTTTGACAGAGAGTGGGTTACTCATTCAAATAATCCTGTCTAGAGTTCAATAATATTAAAGACAAAACTTGCTCCTCCTCCACTGTATTCCTAACATGTAACACAGTGTCTGACATAGAACATATGTGTAATAAATATTTTTATGTGTTGTTAATAAGGGAACAAAGAAAAGCTTAGGTTTTATATGCAGATGTACACAATAGAGAAAAAACTATGTATACACATTTTGTTGAATAAGTTTAGAGCATCTGAGTCATTTCTTTTAGTACCAAAAAGAAAATATTTTGTAGGCATGTGAAAAATAATAATGATAAAATACCAATATCCAATCTTATTTTGAAAAAATAAGTACTGTATTCCATTTCTTTGTGTGTATACGTGGTTGTTTGGGAAGCAATAGAAAAAGGACATGAATAGAAATTTTTCAAAAGAAGATATAAGAATGGCCAAAAAACATATGAAAAAATGCTCAACGTCCCTAATCATCAGGGAAATGAAAATCAAAACCACAATGAGATATCACTTAACTCCAGTGAGAATGGCCTTTATCAAAAAGTCTCAAAACAACACATGTTGGCGTGGATGCGGAGAGACAGGAACACTTATACACTGCTGGTGGGACTGCAAACTAGTGCAACCCCTGTGGAAAGCATTATGGAGATACCTTAAACAAATTCAGATAGACCTACCATTCGATCCAGCAATCCCATTATTGGGCATCTACCCAGAAGAACAAAAGTCATTCTACAACAAAGACACCTGTACCTGAATGTTTATAGCAGCACAATTCACAATTGCAAAGATGTGGAAACAACCCAAATGCCCATCAATCCACGAATGGATTAGTAAACTGTGGTATATGTATACCATGGAGTATTATTCAGCTATAAGAAATAACGGTGATACGACATCTCTCTGGTTCTCCTGGAGAGAGTTGGAACCCATTCTATTAAGTGATGTATCCAAAGAATGGATAAACAAGCATCACATATTCTTACCAGAAAATTTGTTTCCCTGATCATCACCTAAATGCACATCGGGGAAGGGTACCAACTAGATATCAGATTGAGATGGGGGTGGGGGGAGGGGTCGGGTGTATGCCTACATGATGAGTGTGTTGTGCACCATCTGGGGAATGATCATGCTTGAGGGTGCTGACTAGGGGAAGTGGGGGGTGGGGGGGAGGGGAGGGAGATATGACTACATGGTGAGTGCCAGGCGAACTGTCTGGTGAATGGACATGCTTGAGGCTCTGACTCAGGGGGATGGGCAGGACATGGACATTGTGTATAACCTGAACTTATGTACCCCCATGATGAGCTGAAATAAAATAAATAAATAAATAAATAAAAAATAAAGAATAAAATAATAAACATAAAGTCAAAATAACTCCCAAAATATGGAAACAAATAAAATGAACTTCAGTTTTTCCCTTTCATCTGAATGCTGTGTTAAATTGCAGAGATTACTGAACAATAGAAATTCTCAGAGGGGGAATGTGAGAAGTTATAAAGGAACTAAATTTAAAATTAGGTTAAAAAAAGAACTATAATTAGCTGAAAATTAAGGAAAACCACTTATTTAAACATCCCAAATTAGAAATAGCTGATTTCACGGAACACAGATTAGCTGTTGGAAGTGTTTATTATTGTGGAACAGAAGGTCAGGGAGAGAGGAATACCACACTGGAAAGGCAATTCTGAAATAAGTTAGAAATGAATAAGCCATGGGAAGAGAGAGAAAAGGCTGAATTTAGGTGGTTATATCTCTACCATTTTCTCAGGAAAAAAATATGGGAACACCACCTCTGACTTGTGTATGTGCCTCAAACTGAGGGCTGATGTTTGCTGTTATGAGTCAGCAGTTGCTACTGGACAGCACTAACGAAAGGAGAAAAAAGGATGGTGAACAGTCGATTCAGATACTCATTTATCTATATTCTGCATTTCCTCACTAATAACAAAAAGAAATTTTAAAATGTTCCCTTCATGAAGAAGGATAGGCTTTCTAAGTCAATATTATGGTTGGAGAAACTCAGTTAAAGGTGAGATTTCAGGGAAAACTGACATTTAGGAGTGGGGTTAAAAAAAAGAAATGATTTTAAGAAGAAGAAACAGAACCCTAAAAGTTTTAACAACAATCATCTAGGACTTTATAATAATAGAGATTAAAAGTACAATGTCAGGCAGGTGGGAAGGGGAGGAGGAGATCGGTAAATTCACACCTAATGGGTGCGGTGTGCACTGTCTGGGGGATGAGCTCGCTTGTAGCTCTGACTCCGGTTGTGCAAAGGCAATATATGTAACCAAAGCATTTGTATCCCTGTAATATTCTAAAATAAAAAAAGTACAAAGGCAACATTTCTTTAACAGTGTATTTATCCAATATCTTCATTGCTATCATTTTAATAAAAATTTGCAGATGAATATTGGTTGGGATAATGAAGAATATATTGACACACCAATGAGACTCATTTACTGCGCTTTTCTGCAGATTTAGCTGAATTAAGGACAATTCTCAGCTGCTCTGTGAATTTTAGCATAGTTTATTCTCAGGCTTGAGATTAAAGTCATTTGGAGATACCTCAAAGAGCTAAAAATAGAAATACTATTTGATCCAGCAATCCCATTACTAGGCATCTGTCCAAAGGAAAAAAAAGACATTCTACAATAAAGACATTTGCACTCGAATGTTTACGGCAGCACAATTCACAATTGCAAGAATGTGGAGGGAACCCAAATGCCCATCAATATATGAGTGGATTAATAAAACGTGGTATATGTATACCATGGAGTACTACTCAACTACGAAAAACAATGGTGATCTAGCACCTCTTATATTATCCAGGATAGAATAAGCCCATCCTTGTAAGTGAGATATCACAAGGAGGGAAAAACATGCATCACATGTACTCACCATCAAATTGGTACTAACTGACCAACACAGAGGTGTTCACATGGTAGTAATACTCACTAGGTGCCAGTAAGGGTAGGACAAGGGGCACGGGTAAACCCACAACTAATGGAAGCAGAACACACTGGTAGTCCTGGCTTGGGCAGTGCAAACACATTACATTTAACCAAAATGTTTGTACCCCCATAATATCCTGAATAAATAAAAAAAATAAAAAACAATAACATACTCCAGTAAAATTTAAACAAAACAAAACTAACAGCAACAACAACAACAAAAAAAACAACCAAAAAAACAGTGACTTGAAGAAGTTTATCTACCTGGGGCCTTAAAAGTTCCTATTAATTTCTAATAATTATTTTCTATTAATATAGCCTTTCAAATCTCATATCCTGTGCAATTCTTAAGGTTGAAGATGTGAGGAGAGTTCAGGGGAGAGCAAGGGTGGGCTAAATGGGAGAGTCTTAACTGTGACATTGCCTGTAAGACTGAGAGTAAATCTTGATCCAAATATGATCAAATTTCTAGAAGTAACTCACAGTTTATAGAAAATACAGGAAGAGTAAGGAACAAGTCCTTAGTGTGTATCCTAGGAAACAGAAAGCCCTGACTTCACCACCACACAACCTATGCATGTAACAAAATTGCACTTTTACCTTATAGATTTATACAAATGAAGAAAAAAAAAAAAGAAAAAGAAAACTCAGGAAACAGGGAAACATGTTAAATGATACCATGGGGATCCAATTATCAATATCTAGAATGTGGGCAAATAATAGGATGAATGCGAACATTTTGTTAACAAATAAATTAAATTAATTAAAAAAGAACAGAGACATAGACCAATGGAACAGAACTGGGAACCCAGATATAAAATTATCCTCATATAGCCATCTAATCTTTGACAAAGCCGACAAAAACATACATTGGGGAAAAGAATCATTATTCAATAAATGGTGCTGGGAAAATTGGATAGCCACATGTAGAAGACTGAAACAGGATCCACACCTCTCTCCTCTCACAACAATCAACACATGGTGGATAACAGACTTAAACCTAAGGCATGAAACTATACAAATTCTAGAAGAAAATGTTGGAAAAACTCTTATAGAAATTGGCCTAGGCAAAGAATTTATGAAGAAGATCCCAAAGGCAATCACAGCAACAACAAAAATAAATAAACGAGGCCTGACCAAATTAAAGAACTTCTGCACAGCCAAGGAAACTATCACGAGAACAAACAGAAAGCCTACAGAATAGGAGAAAATATTAGCATGTTACACATCCGATAAAAGGCTGATAACTAGAATCTACATAGAACTCAGGAAAAAAAATCAAACAACCCTATCAAAAAGTGGACAAAGGACATGAACAGAAATTTTTCAGCAGAAGATAGCCTGATGGCCTATAAACATATGAAAAAATGCTCAAATTCTCTAATCATCAGGGACATGCAAACCGTGATGAGATATCTCTTATCTCCACTGAGAATGGCCTTTATCAAAAAGTCCCAAAACAATAAATGTTGGCATGGAGGTAGAGATAGGAACACTCATACACTGCTGGTGGGACTGCAAACTAGTACAACCTTTGTGGAAAGTAATATGGAGATACCTCAAAGAGCGACAAACAGATCTACCATTTGGTCCAGCAATCCCATTGCTGGGCATCTGCCCAAAAGAACGAAAGACGTTCAAAAAAGACATCTGCACTCAAATGTTTAAATACCCATAATAATCTGAATATTTTTTTCTTTTATTTTGAGGAAGGTAAAGTTTGAGGACTGAAACCAGGAGAGTTGTACAGAGTTCAAAGAGATGTTAAAACCATGAGGCGTGCTTCCTCACCATGTGCTTTCAATTTTTTATTTGAATAAAATTCGTATCACTCATAATGATTTTGAAAGACTTATAACTTACTCCTGGCTGCTGCTCAGATTGTCAGGGAAACCTTCCTTGTTCATTCATACTTTCCAAAGTGGTGGCAGCATTACTCTCAGTTCCCTTATTAGGCTTTATTTTTCCTTATAGCACTTATCCTTCAATTAAATTATGTATTTCTGTGTTTATTAATTTTACTTTTTCCCTCTAGAATGTAGTATTCATGATGACAGTATTTTACTTTTTTCATAGCTGTGATCCTAGCCCTTAGAATAGGAGTTAGCACATACAGATTGAGAACCCTTTACTGGAAATGTTGGGACTAGAAGTGTTTTGGATTTTGGAATATTTGCATATACATAATGAAATATCTTGGGGATAGGATGCAAGTCTAAACACAAAATTCAATTATGCTTCATACATGCCTTGTACACATAGCCTGAAGGTAATTTTATACAATATTTTTAATAATTTTGTGCATAAAATCAAGTTTGTGTACATTGAACCACCACAAGGTAAAGGTGTCACTATCTCAGCCACTGATGTGGAACATCTGTGGTTGTTTGTCATCACTATCAGTCCCATCTCTGAACTTACAGGCCATCAATAAATAAGCATTTTCTTACATGTATTCACACATAAGTATGTAACAATAAAAATGATGACATGTTGTTAATACATGCAAAAGCAATGTGTCCAGGGTTACTAGGCAGCACAGTAGTATCAACAGAATACCTGTATCAGCTGTCAAACAACAGCAGAAACAAACAATGGTAGGCTTTTAATCTCCACCTATGATGCTGTGTTTTGATTAAGCAGTTACTGTACACTGTATTTTTATTTTTAGATGAAAAGTTGAGGGACCAGGAAGTGGGTCTTATAGGGAAGAGGAGAAATTCTGGTGGAAGGTTTTTAAAAATGTTTCCTCCAGAGTCATCTGTCTCATTAACAATGTTTTTCTCCTAGAAGTTTCTCTTTGATTTTATAAACTGACATGATTTTTTGTTCTGTTATGAATGCATGCTGCTCTTGTCCTTCAACAATCTCATCATGCATTTTCATCATGTCATCTATAGGCACTTTTTCTACAGTGATAATATCATCTTCATTGTCACTATTATGTTTATGTTGATTCAGAACCATTTTGGCTATTTCACCATTAGTCAATGAATGAAAAACTGGAGTCTCATTATGGATCTTAAAAACTTCTTTGATATACACCTCTTCTCACTTAATAATGGACTCTGAAGATATATTTTTTGTATATGTAAGGAGGCCTGACATCATTTTTTTCTCACCTGATATATGGAATCCTTCAAAGTCACCACCTTGTTTATTATCATCACCGAGCATAGTCACAGACCAGAGGCTGTACCAGGCATGTACAATTATGCCTTTAGTCACTGTGTTCCAAATATTGGCAATAGTATATTTAGCATCGTTCATGCTAAAGTCCTTTTGAAGACACCTCTGTTCACTGCTGCTAGTGTTCTGTTCAAGATAGTGTTTTTATATTTACTCCTCATTGATGTAAGGATGTCTTTGTCACATAGCTGAATTACTGAAGTTTTATTTTGGGGAAAGTACATGGGATAAATACTATTTTGATGGGAATGTCAGCTGGAGGATGAAGAAAACAGTTGTCAAGGAATAGCAAGATCTTGCAGTCATCATTCAGTGCAGCTTCCCTGTAGTGAGCACAAACCACTGGCACAAAATATTTGTGAAACCAGTCAGAAATGACATCTCTGGTGATCCATGCCTTTTTGTTAGCCTAATAATGGACTGGTAAGAAATTCACACTTGGAAAACAGTGAGGATGCAAGCTTTTGCCTATCACAGCAATTTTACACTTATGGGTGTCTGCAGCATTAGCAGATCCCAGCACAGTTATTCTGTCCCTGACATCATTAATTTCTGAAAGGGCTGTCTCATCAGCTGCAGCCAGTGTCTTTCCAAAACACCAAAATTCCAAAATAGCGATATTTTCATCAGCATTATAGACTTGTTCCCATATCAGATTTTCATCAGTAATGTCCATGGCAAACGTTAATAGATTCCTTTGCTGCTTCATGATCAGTAGATTCTTTATCATGACAAATCTTTAAAAATTTAATACTGTGTCTTTTCTTAAATTTCTGCAACAAGTTTGTTGAATATTCACAGTTCCCTTCAATTTTCAGTTCATCATGGTAGATTTTTTGTTGCCTCACGATCAGCATACCATTAAGTGGCATTTGTTCACTGCAATGCTGACAGATCCACTCTTTCAATACACAATCAAGATCTTCAATTTTAGATTTATGCAGTGTTTTTCAATTTTTATTATCTTCGGTTTGTCACTTTTAGCATAGTACTTTAACAAATCTATCCTTCTGTTTCTTCAGGCTATATATGGTAGTGGTGGTCATCCTATAAGGCATTTACTGCTTACAGTTTCTCTAGCAGCCTGATTTTCTGGGCTATAGATAAACATAAATGTTTTCTTTTTTTCTTATCATTTTTACATATACTGGTATCTGCAGCCCTTTTTGACATTTTAAACAATATCTTTATACTGCAGGGCAGAGAATAAGCAAAATTCACTGTAATACATACACATAGGTCTTGGTCCAACATGGGGCATTGTGGGAAACCAGCCCTTGGTGCACCTGGCCTGCACACATGCCATTTTATTACCCTTTGTGGCTGTGCTTGCATGGAAGAATCTGGGCACATGCAGAAAAGATACATCACAGCTGAAGTGGGCTGGAGGGTCTTTTTCCCTTGGGGACACTGAATAAACTGTGTGCTGTGAGCCTGTGTTTTGAATATGACCTGTCACATGAGGTCAGGTGTGGCATTTTCACTTGTGGCATTATTTCAGTATGCAAAAAGTTTTTGATTTTTGGAGCATTTTTTATTTCAGATTTTCAGATTAAGGATGTTCAACCTGTCTTAGACACTGAATAAATACTTGCTGAAAATGAATTCTGAAATCTAAACAAAAGTATTTATGGCAGATACTTACCTGGGTTTTGCTAGAATAATGCTTGTGATGAGACACTCACAGCATTACGAAGTATGCATTCCATTGCTGTGCTGCAGCAATTGTTGGAAAGTGATGCCTCAATATTTGGTTGAATGTTTCTTGTTCTACTTTCCACCCATTACTCTTAATTCTCCCTACAGGTGCTATGTAAACATGCTACCATCTGCCATTGAATAGGATGAGCTTCCTTTTTCAGTGAAAATTTGACCAAGGGTGTCCTCTTGTTTGGAGTTCCAGAACCGCATATTAATGTTTATTTGGGACCCATAAGCAGGTACCATCCGAGGTTAAGCTGCCATCTGGGAGTGCTGCCAGAACCAAGTCTGGCATCCATTGAATCTCTACCTCTTTCTCTCTCCCTGGCTGGACTCCATCGGGGGTGGGTAGAATTTCTCTGTAAAACTTTGAAACATAATGCATGTGATTGAATCTCCTTTCCCAGTGCATAGAGATATCCACTGCTGAGAGTCAGCTGTTCTAACAGAAGAAGCCCTGTGATGACACCTCCTCACCCCCATTCCCTCTTTTTCTAGAAAAGCTACCTTTTTTTTGACAGCGGTGACTTTTTTCTTAAGAATAACAAAGGTGATTTTCTGATATTAATCTCATTAAACACATCAAAAACAAAAACAAAAACAAAAACACCCCAAGCCCAATTCACAATATGGGCATGCATATGACTTTGATGAAGGCCTTAATAGAAAAACTAGAGCTTTTTCAGATTCACGTATCCACGTATCCATTGTATATAGAAGGGTTATTTGGTCCCAAGGGTAAGGAATCCAGACAGGACTGATATGACCTCAGTTAGAAATCTGCCACTAACTTACTCTATTAGTAAAATCAGATAGGTGTAACAAAATGTAATTCATAGAGAGGATTTAATATCAGCAATACACTTTGAAGAAAAATTACTGATATTGTTTGGCTTCTAATGAATTCCCAGAATGTTCTGAACTTTCCAAAACATTTGGAGGAATACTATGATACATCAAGTTTTTTGAATAGTGGAAAGATAGACTTGTTTCACCAACTTATTGCATAAGAAAAATATATGTCAACCCAAGGGTAACCCAGGGTTACTACATTTGTACTATTAATAAAATAAGTAGACTCATTAGTATTTGAGTATCCTTAAAGCATAGATATGAACGTTTCATCCACCTAGTTGATATTTCTTAAAATAAAATTCTGAACAATTTTTCATTAGTAAAGCAGACAAATTTCTATTTGTCACAAGGATAAGGAAGATAGAAAATAGAATTTATTGAATAGGTCCAAATTGTTTCAGGGAATGTATTATATATTTAATCTTACTTTTTTACCACAGCCCCCAAATAGATATATAATCCCTATTTTATAAATAAGGAAACCGAAATTTTAAAAAGCAGCTCATGTTGCCAATGGTCACAAGAGTAATTAATGGTGTATTTAGATTTGAGCTGCATTCTAATTAGTTCCTCTATAATTTGTTGATTAGTGCATTTACAGGACTACTAAAAATGATCATTTTAGGGATAGCATGTTTAACATGTTAGTTAGGAGTAACTAAAATGAATAATTAAAAGTTTGTGTACTGTGTGTATACATGCTTTACTTTGATGAACTGAAATTTACACAGTACTTGAAAATGTGTAGGAATTGTGGACCCACTGTGACTACATAATAACACGACTTTTATTCCAGATGCCATCCTTTACTCTAGGTAAATTAAACACACATATACCTATGAAGAAGAAGGCATTCCGGAGAGTGTCCATTATACAACTCTTCGTAAATTGTTCCTTTGGAGTGCTGTGTGCTATTGAAGGTTTAAAACATATACATGCCAACAACTTCGAATTCATCTGAAGGAAAGGGACTGGAGAGTTGTTCTCCTAGAACTAAGAAAACTCTAGAGAAGAATGGTAAAGAGAATGGATTGTAGACTCAAACTAGGATTGTGTTGCCACCGCATACTGGGTATATGACCTTGGTGAGTTAATATACACTAAGTAAATAAGTGAAATATGGGTAATAGTGCCTATCTCATAGTGTTATTTGGAGGATTACATAATTCAATATACTGTACTCAAAATACTTAAAACAATGCTTCATATATATTGTGCTATTTAAGTGTTAGTCGATATTATTACTATTATGCTCTTTTATGGCAGGATCTATAGATTCCATTCTACTAGAATGAAGTGTCATTCTCTTTAAAGGGAACGAACGTCTGTATTTCAGTGCCTCTAAGTATTAGATTTAATATTTTCTATCTCCAAGTACTAGACTCTTCTTTGAAAACCAGGTGATATGTTTAATTTATTAATAAATGTTTTTCTCATGGAGAACTCATAATATAAGTTCATATTTGGTAATTACATAAAGGAGTAAGAGTTACATGGCTAGGACCTTTTTTATTTTTAATTGCTATGTGTGCATAATAGTTGTATATTTTTATAGGGTACATGTGATGTTTCACACAGGCACATCATGTCTCAAATGAATTAATGAATTGATCAAATCAGGGCAATTGGGGTATTCATCACTTTAGGCATTTAACATTTCTTTATGTTAGTAATATTCCAATTCCACTCTTTTAGTTATTTTAAAGTATACCCTATCTGATTGTTAATTATAATCCCTTAATTATGCTATCAAATATTGTTCATTCTATCTAACTAAATTTTTACACCCATTTGCCATCCACACTTTATTCCCGTCTTATCGCTTTTCTTCCTAGCCTCTGGTAAATGTCATTCTACTCTCTGTGTCCATGAAATCAATTTTTTTTTTTTTTTGAGACAGAGTCTTGCTCTGTCACCTGGGCTAGAGTGTCACGGCGTCATTATAGCTCACGGCAACCTCAAACTCCTGACCTCAAGTGATCCTCCCACCTCCCAGAGTGCTAGGATTATAGGCATGAGCCACTGTGCCTTGCCGAAATCAATTGTTTTTAATATTTAGCTCCCACATATGAGTGAGAACATGTGAGATTTATCTTTCAGTGCTTGGTTTATTTCACTTAACACAATGTTCTCCAATTCCATAGGATAATCATGAAAATTAACAAAATCTAATCAAAATTTATAAATAGCCTATTCATTATGTTATTTGCATTTAGATTTTTCAAAAATTTAAAACTTATTATGTTCATGGAACTTGAAACAGGATCCTATTTCCATTAAATAATTCTCTTCTGATACACAACACTTAAATCTATTTAATTTACTCTTTGTACACAAATTTTTGATTTGTGTTGACTGCAATAATTTTGTTAATTTATTAATCAGTAAAAGTGATGTAAACATGTTAGCCAAGACTTAGTCCACAGCAAACAATCTACATAAATAATTTGTTAAAATTGATATTAATATTACCCTAAACCCAGACTGAAATTTGAAATTTATATTTTATAAAAAGTTTGTAAAAATATCATAACCTTTATTAGGATGTTTTTGGCTATAATTACCAAAAATTATTAATAAAATAGATCAGCCAATTCCTTATTTTTAGATATATTTTAAAGAAACAACACATTAAGATTTACACTGATTTTTCATTCAATATTTCACTCACTCATTTATGAAGCACTGATAATACCTCCTTGAACAGGGCTGGACACTCCATATCATAAAGCCCTCTGTGGATCAAATAACATTCCATGTTTAATTGTTTTTAGGTAGCCAGTGTATTTTAAGAGTGATTTCTAAATAATATCATAAGCACCATCTTGTCTGATAAAATGAGGGTAAGAGTCACACACAGAATATCTTATCAAATGCTCTAATAAAGGTTGAGAATATAATGGAAATAGGAATACAAAAAAATAATAAAATGAGGAAGATTGGGGAAGACTTCATGAGGAAAAGCAGCATTTGAGTTAGTACTTAAATAACTAGAATAGGGTGTTGGCTACTAGAGAATAAAAGAAATAGCATAAATTAATATCTGGGGGCAAGAAAGTACAAGATGTATTGAGGAATGACATGTAATCTAGTGTAGCTGGAACACTGGTGTCACTTGGGCACAGCACAATATGAGACTAGAATATTAGAAAGAGGTCAAGGTGCCATTGTGGAAGCAGAGAGCAACCCTCACTAGACACCAATCTTGTCAGTGCCTTGATCTTGGAATTCCCAGCCTCCAGAGTCATGAGAAATAAATTTCTATTGTGTATAAATGAGGAAAAAAAAAAAGAAAGAGATCACATTGGGAAAATATATGTGTGCCCAGCTTAAGAATAGAGAGTCACTCTTTGTAAGTAAAAGGAATTCACCAAGGGCTATTGGACCATACAGAGATACTGGAGGAGCTGTTTTATCAAGATAACATTGACGACACTGAAGAATGGATGTGCTCACATTCAGGTGAGTCAGTATCTCTGTCTAGTCACTTGGTGGTTTGTTTATCAGTGCTTTTCAAATGGAATTTCTGTTTCTGTGACTTACTATCACAGCTCTCAGAGTTTACCTACAAATGTATAATATATAAGATGTAAATATTCATTTACATCCATTGGACAGTAAACAACTTCGGTAGGTCTTTTTTTAATGGATGTCATACTATATTAGTTTGTTTGGGTACCACAATAAAATGCCGTTAAGTGGATGGCCTAAAACAATGGAAATTTAGTCTTTCATATTTCTGTAGGATAGAAGTCTGAAATCAAAGTTTTGTCAGGGTCAAGGCTCTAAGAGAGGATTCTTCCTTGCCTCTTTCTAGCTTTTGGTGGTTGTCTGCAATACTTGATTTCCTTGCTTCACTTCAGTTTCTGCCTCTGTCATTGCATGGTGTTCTACTCTTTTCTGTGTCTGTGTTTCCTCTCCTGTTCTTACAAGGACACCAGTTATACTGGATGTAGGGCCTACTCTGCTCCAGCATGACCTCATCTTAACGTGGTCACATGTGCAATGTAATGTGCATGACTTTATTTCCAAATAAAGTCACATTCATAGGTACCAGGGGTTAGCTCTTGAATACATTTTTTGGAGGACACAGCACATACTAATAACATTTTAAAATGTACTATTCAGAAGCTTCTGTAGTGAAAAATACTGAACTATCTTTAGCTGTTGGAGGTTAGTGGAGCCATGGAAGCCAGAGCTCTTCACTGAGAGGAAACAACGGATAATTTTTTATGGTTCTTTCAGAAAGTCTAACTCATCTTTTACTGAGAAGACCAAATCATAAGTTCTACTCTTTTCAAACTGAGCTAACATCATGTTGTTTAAGACAGTCATAATCTAGGAAAGGATCATTGATTACATTTTTCAAAAATAATTGTCAATTCTTTTATCAATACTGTTTCTTCAAAGCCAATTCATCTCCAATTTCATCTTTTCCTACTTTCCAATCATTATCCCATTTCTCTATACCTGCTTATTTACCACATACAAAGATAAAGTTTAGTGCCAACTGCAAACATAATAAATATGTGTGGTTTTCCAGATGAAGATCCAAGTCAATGACGACATGTGAAATGATATGACTCTTGGTACCCAATTAGGCTATCACCAATAGCCTAATGCTAGTAGCCAGACCTACACTAAGCAACATATTTTCACAGTTTGAACAATATTTTCTAAGCTTATTGATGAACATTTGGTGAAGGAATAATCAGAAGTGATGATAAATTATGCCTAACCAGTTTCAATCTACTATTAATAGAACTGTCACTCTTAAATGAGAGTGGATTAGTTTGATGGGTCTCATAGTTCTTCACAGTTATTAGGTGCTGGCCATTGCTTTCTGCATCATTTTCTGTCTCTCATTTTCTTTTTTTTTTTTTTTTTTGAGACAGAGTCTCACTTTGTTGCCCGGGCTAGAGTGAGTGCCATGGCATCAGCCTAGCTCACAGCAACCTCAGACTCCTGGGCTTAAGCGATCCTACTGCCTCAGCCTCCCGAGTAGCTGGGACTACAGGCATGAGCCACCATGCCCGGCTATTTTTTTTGTATATATATTTTTAGCTGTCCAGATAATTTCTTTCTATTTTTAGTAGAGACGGGGTCTCGCTCTTGCTCAGGCTGGTCTCGAACTCCTGACCTCGAGCGATCCACCCGCCTCGGCCTCCCAGAGCTAGGATTACAGGCGTGAGCCACCGCGCCCGGCCTGTCTCTCATTTTCTAAACAAATTCTTATGTATGTCTCTTCTCAAGTCACAGTTAATTTTTTTGTTGAGCCAAAGTAGTACACTCCTGAAGGTATACAACTGTATAGTTAACATTATAGGCATTATAAAGGAAACATTATTTTACATATATTTTAAAAGTGTTCTTAGTGGCAAAACCTTGTAAAGCAAAGTGTTTTTGTTATGTATATTTTCATTATCTACCATGCTATCCATAATTTAAATCATTGTCATTTACCAGGTTAATGGATAAAGAGATAGAATGATATTTCAAAAAGGACTATTCATTTACAAACCATAGCAAATCATAATTACTTATTTTATTCAAGAAATAGTAACTTTGAGCTTAACTCTAGTTATCTACATAATGATTTTCATGACGTATTTAAATACAGAAAGACTGAGTAATAAAAACTAGATGTGTTAAGTAAATTATTTGAAAGTTAAAAATTTAAAAATAGATCTCTTGAACTTATTCCTCTTGTCTAATTGAAATTTTGTATCCTTTGACTATCTCCCCAATATCCCCATCTTCCAGCCTCTAATAATCACCATTTTTATTCTCTGTTTCTATGAATTTCAACTTTTTTTAGATTCTACATATAAGCGAGATCATGAGGTGTGTGTCTTTCTGTGCCTGGCTTATTTCACTTAACAAAATGTCCTCCAGTTTTATCCATGTTGTCAAAAATATCAGGATTTCATTTTTTAAGGCTAAATAGTACTCCATTGTGTATATGCACCATATTTTCTTTTTCTATTCATCTGTTGATAGACAACTAAGATGCTTCCATATCTTGGCTATTATGAATAATGCTGCCATGAACATGGGAGGGGAGCGCAAATATCTCTTCAATACACTGATTTCATTTTCTTGGATATATACCTGGCAGTGGGAGCCCATAGTAGTTCTTTGAAAGCTAAAATTTTTAATGGAACCTTTAGCTAATACATTGCAACAAATCATTTACATTTTACTGGCTAAATTGCCATTTGTTAAGGGTTGGTTTAAGTTATTTTGTTGCTTTTGTTGTTCGGAAATCTTATGTACCTAATAAATGAAGGTTTTGATTTTTTTTACACTTAAATCTGCTATCTTGTTCAAATCACCACATCATTGTTTTCTGGAAATTTATAAAGCAAACTCTTAGTTTTATTTCTAAGTAAAATGTCAATTCTAAACTTTAGGTTTTGTTTATACAGGTGAAACACTTATTACAATTATCATGGTAAATAAGTTTACACCAATAAGCTTAAACTATTCCTGATTCAGTAGTGCACAGTGAATTTCTACTTTAGAGCAAAGAAGTGGAACATTCAGTGCATATTGCCACAAATTTGTTCAGGTGGAACAGGACTGGGTGACATAACAGTCAAGTGGCAGGCATGGTGTGACAGCTTACAGACAGACAATGAAACGAAACTTTGAAGAGAGGAGCAGCTGTATTCTATTGTATCCTGCAATTAAAGCTATAAAAGTAGAAGAAAATCATCTTTACTTCCACCTTCATGATTCTGGGCTGTCTCTCTGCATCGTCCTAACAAAGCCTGGTACATATTTCATCATAACATAACATAATTGATGTCGTGAGCATTTTAAAATTATCATCACATAATATAAGCTTTTAAGAATATATTTATTGATGTAAATGTTCAAATACTTATTCTGAATACATTGAAGATTATAGGGATATATTTTAAAAGTAATCTCAGTGGCAAAATGAGTTATTTTGAAGACTAACTTTCAAATTCATTCTACAATAGTTGGTTTCTTTCAAGTCTCTTCTAGAAACTATAAAATTAATAGCTTCCTTTAAAGACACAATAAGTCAAGCAGCATACGTTATTCAGAGTTATTTCTATCTATATAAATATTATAGTGTAAGAAAAGCTAGGAGTAATGGTATTAGACATAAGCCATTCCCACCCCCTTGAGCAAACTTAACTCTGTATTACTCTTCCATGCCCTGTTAAGATAAAATATTAGGAAAACGAAAGCCCTGTATTTAATTCAGGCATTTGAGCCTATATAATTAAATATTTCTCATTCATTAAGAGGAGATATAGTTTAGGATAAAGAAACAAAGTACTATACAGGCTCTGAATTTTGGACAGACCTGGGTTCAAATTCTGTTTCTATCACCTACTAGCTGGGTGACTTGATTCAACATGAAAAAATTGTAACAGAGGCCGGGTGCGGTGGCTCACACCTGTAATCCTAGCACTCTGGGAGGCCGAGGCGGATTGCTCGAGGTCAGGAGTTCGAGACCAGCCTGAGCAAGAGCGAGACCCCGACTCTACTAAAAATAGAAAGAAACTATCTGGACAACTAAAAATATATGGAAAAAATTAGTGGGCATGGTGGCACATGCCTGTAGTCCCAGCTACTCGGGAAGCTGAGGCAGTAGGATCGCTTGAGCCCAGGAGTTTGAGGTTGCTGTGAGCTAGGCTGACGCCACGGCACTCACTCTAGCCCAGGCAACAGAGCAAGACTCTGTCTCAAAAAAAAAAAAAAAAAAAAAAAAAAATTGTCACAGAATTAGATTTGGGGCTATCTCGTCCACTACTATTCTATATAGATGGAAGATATTAAACACTTAAAAATACCTGCTGAGTGAAATAATGAGGGAATGATTAGCCCTTGGAAAAAATTTAGCAGTATTTGGAAACTTCTTTGTATTACAGCCGTTTCTGACTTTGATTCTCCACATCTCCTTTACATTCCACAGTAGCAGATTGGGATTATATAATGTGCTGAAATTTATTAGTATTGGAGTATTCTGGTTCATTATTACATGTAGCAGAGTCTTTGATTCCCCCTTTTAAGAACACCAGCTAACAGTAGACATTTCTCTGAAGTAAAATGCAAAATAAACAATTCCTCTCAAACTTTGAAAGAACCTTACAAGAAATAGTTCACATGTCCCTTTCCAAAATTAATCTTCAAATTGATAAAATCTACTTTAAAATAAACACTAATTCTGATATATCATAATAGAATGAACAATATAAATAGATGCAATAAGAGCTTTTTAAAAACTCATTTCCAGCTTGCTGATATTTAGCAGGATAAATTATGAGTCTTCTGACAAATATGTTTCTCAAACCTCCCTACCACTGGGAGTCCTGCTAGAATTATGACTCAGCCTGGAAACTGCCATATATGGGACATGTCAAGAGATGATTCAAAGCTCCTAAGAAACAGCATTTCTTTTGAGGAAAACCGTCTTGGATAGCTATGATTTTATTAAAAAATCATACTGTTTTTATTCTTTCTTTCTTCAAAATGAAGGAGAAGGATCTCAGAAAACTTTGAACCATGCAATCACCATGCAAAGATCCAACTCCCAACTTTATCTTCCAGAACTGACTTTAATAAAGTAAAAATTACCTTTTATCTCATAGATTTTTGAATCATGCACAGAGCTTTCCAGAGCTCCCACTCTCTCATACAAAACAAATGTGACTGTCTTTGTTAAGAACATAACAAATGTAGTCCCTCTCATCTGTCTCTTGGCTGCAGAGGCGCTTAGACCTTAAGGAAACCAAGGGCTTCCATGTTGACTTTGTTTTACAAAGTCACTCCCTGTTGGGTCTAGGGTACTTTGGCACTTCAGAAATCACTTCACACCTGTCCTAGTATGATTATATAATATCTTCCATATTTTCCTTTAAAATTAACTATTTTTACCGCCCCCTCCTCTGGTTTTTAAAGTAATTCTTTTCTGATGTTTCAGTGTTTGACTCTCTTTCCTGAATTAAAGGGAAAACAAAAACCTCTGAGTTTTGAAATCTTTGGCCAGGTCTTTATGCAAATAAGGTTGGCCAAACCATTGTGTCTCTCTTCTTTGATAAGGTTTGGTAATGGTCCTATTTATTGGTATAGGCACTTAGGCTGGCTTGGAAGACATAGTAAAAAAAAGGAAAGATTCATAGTCACAAGCAACATAAAATTCTCTGCATTGTGGCTCTTAGGGGAAATTTTTGGAGATGATGTTGATTTTAGAAAATTTTTTTCTCTTCATCAATGTATACTTTCTGAAATAGGAAAATGCACACATGCATTTTTCACTCTGATCCCTTTCATTCAGTGTTTGGCCTAACAGTTACCCATGAGAAGATGGCTGTAGGAAGGATGAACAAAGTTTCTATGCATTTTAAACTGGTAAAAAGATCTCAAAGAGACTAATGAGGTGATCAAAGCCTGCAGCTGCTTGTTATCTCCATAATGATTTCCCAGAATGAATAACTTAGGACTTGAGAAATGTGCTACTGACAGTCAAGGCATATATTCTTTGAGTAGTAACTGCAGTGTATTCTCAAGTCGATAAAGAGGAGGAGGTTGGACTTTGGGATACAGGAGCAAAGCTTAGGACTAAGAGTGTCAATAAAAGGACTCCTATAAATGATATCTTTTTTCCCTCTTTCATTTTATTGGAATCTAGGAATAATCATATTTAGCATTCATATTTAAGTGTTATTCCTTCTATACCATATTCCCCCTATTTTTCAGTAAAGGACATTATGCACACAAAGCCTTATGTTGGGGGGAAATTGAGAGAAAGAGAAGTAAGGCAGGTGTGGTCTTCTAAATATCAGCCCTCCAATAAGGTCAAGGGTCAGTGATAGCATCTTACTAAGGACAGGTTTAGTTCTGGAGTTCCAGGTGATGGGCAGAAGTAAGGTAAATCCTAGGCTGACCTATGAACCACAGAAAGGGTAACTGGATACGTTTAATTATTTGGGGTGTACACAGATCCATCCATGGAAATGAGATAAACTTCTTTCATTTCCTGAACTATCATCTGGAAGGAGTATGTTTGGTTACAAATGTATTTTTTCCCTAAAGTTTAAACTCAAAGTTTTTTTTTTTAAATTTAATTAAAATTTTAATTGGCAAGCATAAATTGTATATATTGATGGTGTACCAAATGATATTTGAAATACGCACACATTATGGAATGGCTAAGAGCTACTTAACATATGCATTACCTTACATACTTATTATTCTTTGTGGTGACAACACAAAATCTACTCTTTTAGCAATTTTCAAGAATGCAATATGTTGTTATTAACCAGTTAACATGTCGTACTGTAAATCTCTTGAACTTGTTACTAAATAACCAAAATTTTGTATCCTTTGACAAGCATCTCCCCAACAACACTACTCCCCACAAAGGCCCTGGTAACAACCATACAAATACATTGGTAGAACAAAATTTGTTCCAAATAATTACAAGTTATAGAATTTCAAAACTCTTGTTCCTGATCACTCATTCATTAACAAATATGTTTGGAATATATGTTTTTTTTTTTTTTTTTTTTGAAAAATATGTGTCATGAATTTTCTAGGTGCTAGAATTACAACACTGAACATAACATTGAAAACTTTTCCTCTTTGAAATTTATCTTCATATTGAAGAAGCAAACAATGATGAGTAAGCAAAGAGATGTGCAATATAATGTGAAGGAGTGAAGAACTATGAAGATAAATAAAGCAAGTTAAGGAGTAAGGAATTGGCTTATGTGATTTTGGGGGCTGGCAAGTGCAAAATCTGCAAGGCAAGCCAGTAAGCTGGAAATTCTGGCAAAAGTTAATGTTGTATTGCTGAATCCATAGCAGTCTGTGGAAGGAATTCCTTTCTTTTTGGGAACCCTAAGTCTTTTCTGTCAAGACCTTCAACTGATTAGATGATGACCACCCACATTATGAATTGTAGTCTACTTTACTGAAAATCTACTGATTTAAATGTTAATTCCCTCTAAAAAAATACCTTCATGGCAACATATAGACTGGTGTTTGATCAAACAACTGCATCATAGCTTAGCCAAGTTGACACATAAAATTAATCATCACAAGAGAGACAAGAAATACTAATTTAGATAGGGTGGTAAGGGAATCCTCTTTAAAAATGGGGCATTTAAGCAGAGGCATGAAAGAAGTGAGAGAACGAGCCTTGAGAATATCTGGAGGAATCTCTTTCCAAGCAAAGGAAAGAATATATGCAAAATTTCTGGGGAAGGAGTATAAAGCAGTGTTTGAAGAACACCCATATGATATTCACTATGACTGGAGTACAGTGAGCCAGGGAGAGAGAAGATAAGTAAAGAAGCAGCAAAGGACTTTGTTATTTATCTTAAAAGCACAGGAATTCATACAAAGTTTTAAGCAATAAATTTTAAGACCCGACTCAGCTATTTAAAAGTTCGTTCTGACTATTATATAATGAATAGACCATAAAGGAGCCAGAGTGGAAGCTGGAGGACAAGGCACAAGTCTGTTGCAGTGTCATGAGGGTAGATTGGGATGACATTTAACAGTATTGTAGGTGAGACGTGCCCATGTTCTGGACGTATTTGGAAAATAGTCCACAAGATTTGCCAATGTCTCAGGTAAGGGTTATAAAAACAATAGAGGAATCAAAAATTTTAAGGTTTTGGGCCTCAGCAATGGGAGGAATGGTAATGCCTTTTACTAAGATGAGGGAAACTGGAGAAGGATTCTAGGGAGTCAAGGTTTCAGCTTAGAGTATGTTGAGTTTATCTTCAAGATACTTATTAGATATCCACATTGGGAAATCAGGTAGGCAGCTGGATATGAGAGACTTGGGAACAGGAGAAGTAAATTTAGCAGTTGTCAAAATATAGAAGTAAATAAGCCTTTGGTACCAAATGAAATTATCTAGGGACTTAAAAAGGTAATAGATCTAAGAACCCAATCTGAGATGTTCACAAATCATTTGTTTTTCCAGATGAATTTGGAAACATTGTTAAGGTCTAAATTTTTTTTTTTTTATTTTCCTTGAAACTTCACTAAATGTATAGATTAATTACTATCATTCTGGTTTTATCCATCTATTCATTTTGCCCTTAAAGTGGAACTAAAAGAATTAAATTTAAGAATTAAAATTAGAACTTAAAAGACCGGAGAGTGGGATTTGTCATGTGAGCATGTTGAAGTGGATGAGAGGTTCGACAGTATGCCAGGCACTTTCTATATATGAATTTGTCTAACTATTACAACAACCTTGGATATGGAAATTATCCTTATTTTACAGATAAAGAAAATTGGGGGCCTGGTGAAGTAAAGTAGTTTGCTCAAAGTCATATAATATTTTGCCTGAAGGCAGGATCCACAGACAGTTTTGGAAATGCTTCCATTATACAATATTCCTTTGTAGACCCCAGGGACTTTACAATATAACTGTTAACTGAATTCATTATAAAATATTAATAGGCATACATTTCATGAAACACTCCACTTCCACAGAAACATAAAACCATGAATAATTATAGTAAGAAATATCTATAGCTTTTCTAAATTCTTGATGTAAAAGTAAAACACAGCCTGACACTGAATTTAGTTCACATGCGAATTTCACATTGTGTATTTTGATAACACTGGTGTTCCTCATTACGTAAGAGACCTGCTGTAAAACCCCATTATGTGAACATTTTCATCGAATTTTCAAGGACTTTTATAACATAACTGATTGGCCATGTGTTTGTTCCATATGTCTGATGATGCTCTAAAAGAAAGAACAGAGCACATACAATCAAAAGAAAACTAGAAAATGGTCTATGGCCTAAATGATCCAGAAAAAACATTACGACTAACACAAAATGGAAAAAGATTTATGATTGCCAGTGAACTAATGATTAATCATTTAATCATATCTGACTAAGTTAGTAAGTATTTTAGTGGTAAGACACTTTAAGTTTTAATCACTTTTCACTTATTGAATGTAAGGCTGTCTGGCGGCATTAAGACATGACAGGGTGTGTTTTAGTAGTCCATTAATACACAACTCAGGCACACTCAAATATCTTCAGCCACTTAAAGCAGATATTAATTAACCAATAAAACATAACCCAGGGCAACTGAGGGCTATTACATTTTTTGTGTGCCTTAAACTCCAGGATCAGATGAAAAAGAAAAAAGAGGAAATGAAGACAAATCCAAAACACTATTAAATAAAGAAAATTAAGAGTATACTAAAGAGAAGATTCCATAGTCTAGTATTATATTTCATGTTATCGATTTATAAATGTTAACTCCAAACACATATGTGGGAGTATGCCCCCCCTTTTTTAAAACATTGAGTTGAAATTCACATAACATAGAATTAACCATTTTAAAGTGTACAATTCAGTGATATTTAGTACATTCACAATGTGGGGAAGCCACCACCAACATCTAGTTCCAAAATATTTTTGTCACCCCAAAAGAAAACTCTATATGCATTGAGAAGTCACTCCGCATTGTCTACTCCTGCCGGCCCTTGGTAGCACCAAGCTGTCTTCTGTCTTTATGAATTCAACTATTCTGGACATTTCATATAAATGTAATCATACAGCATTTTGTGTGTGTGTCTGGCTTATTTCACTTAGCATAATGTTTTTGAGGTTTTTCTACATTGTAGTATGTGAGGGGGGGACAGAATATGCCACCCCAACTTATGCCAATTTGGCATAAGGACTTTTTTGAGCTAAAGGCACTTAAAAAAACCCAGCAGGTACAAGAAGGACAGGTGGACTCTCCCCTTTTTATTCTTAAAAGACATAAAACTGCCCTATGGAAGCTGTCCTCCCTATATCACAAGGAAAATAACATTCTTATCATCAAGGATGAGGAGTTGAGAGAATTCTGTACAAATAGAACTTATTAAAATAATTCTTACCTTCCTTTAGCCTTCCCATGTATTAGTAGTTTAGTTGCTTTTTCATAGTTGCCTCTCTTTGTTGAATTGAGTACACAAGCATTTAGATTTTGGCACCTCTTTGGGTCTTCATTATGAAGACTCATTATGAAGACTTCTGTGCTATGTAAAACTTATATTGCATAGACTTGTGTGCTTTTTCTCCTATTAATATATCTTATGTCAGTTTATTTCTCAGGCTCAGCTGAAAAATTCTAAGTGGGTAAAGGGAAACGTTTGCCTCTCCTGTACATGTAATCAGTACCTTCTTCCTTCTTCTGTTGGAATAATATTCCATTGTGTGTGTATATACCACATTTAGTTTGTCCATTCACCTATTGATGGATATTTCGATTGTTTCTACCTTTTAGTTGTGAATACTGATCCTATGAACATTCATATACACATATTTTTACCTATTTTCAATTGTTTGGGGCACATACTTGGTAGTGGAATTGCTGGGTCTTAGATATGTGCTTTTAAAAGCAGATTTATCCTTGATTTTGTGTTAAGTATCTCAATATTCTGGATTCATTCATTTGTGGGACAAATTCAAGAAATTAATCTTTTTATAAAAAATAAAGGAAAAGAATGAGAAATTATTTTCTGCTATAGAAATCCTCCACAACAGCTTCAAATTTGAGAAGAGGAAATTCATTTGGTGTCTTGTAAAGGCATAAGAAAAAACTGCTTTAACAAGGGGGTCAGGGCCAGCACTGGAAACTTGTGCTCTAACAGCTTTATTAATTTTGGAGTGGAAATCAATAATAAATGGAAACAGTGTGAAGGAGTGTCATAAAGAGAAAAATTGAAGACTTTAAATGATGTAAGATGTAATAATAAAGAATATGAAATTTGAAATGCAAGGAAACAGATATGAAACAACAATATGTTTTCATATTTAATGGAAGAGTCTGCACTTTCCCCAAAAAATAGGGTACAGAGAAATAAGACTAAAATGCCAGGCTAAAGATATTTTTTGATACTTTGATACCTTAGACTTAACAAGCAATTCATTGGATAAAATTTTCTTACTGATATATGTATATATAAAAATATAATCTTTTATATATATAAAATTATATATATATGTATATATATATTTTGTCTATATGTTTTGGGTTCAAGTGCTAAGATATATTAACATCACTGGTTTGTTTCAGAGAGAGAGAGACAAAATAGCGCCAAGTGTCAAGAAGACTTGTGTTGATGGGTGAGCTTAGCAACTTGAAAATATCCAAGGAAACAAAACAGAGGAGGAAAGTGTAATGGTTGACAGCAAAAGTCAAAAAGATCTTCACCCAGGTGTAAATATTGAGACAGCCACAATAGCATGCATATGTGTAAAAGCATGCCCCAAACATGCCATTCTATGTCATTTCCTTTTTCTGTTTTGAATGTATTCTTTTCCAATGAACGCAAATACTTCATCTGTGAAGCAGTATATTTTACAATTAAGTAATTAGAAATTCCTAAATAAATTATAACAAAAGTATAGAAATGTTAAAATGTAATTATAAAATCATAATTATGCGATTATATCCACTTACAAAAGTACTATTTAAAATTATTAGAAAATCATTATATTGTCACTGTAAAATATGAAGAAGTTATTCAATTATGTCCTTTATGTTGTGTTTATTTTAGTGGTAAAAGGTGGATCATAGATCAGAAAATCCAATTTAGTTGAATAGGGATCCTCTATTTGCTCTAAAAAGAAAGCTGTCTATAGTAAATGGTTATGGCTAAATCCTATGGGAAGATGGATATAAATCAGGTAAAAAGAGTAAGACATTGAAGAGTTTGACCATATGACAGTAAAACTCGGAAACAAAATAATTGAGTTCATTATTTTTCCCTTCTTTCTTTTTTTCTTTGTGCCCTTTTGGAAACTAAATGTCAGAGTTGTTGTCTGTGACACTTTTGCCATCTGAGACAGACCATATGCAGTATGTTTCCTGGAGACCTGAAATGAAGTATGACCTTAAAAATAATTTTTCAACACTGCCCAAAGAAGCAGATGGACCATGGGCAAAGTCTATGAAAGAACATTCACGGTCTAGAGGAGTGAACACATAAACAGTTTACATTTAATATCTTTAACATACCAGGAAGGATTATTTTGATCAATGTAGCTAATTCTTATCTATTCTCAATAATAAATATTGAAGCTAGACTGATAAAATTCATAGGTAATTACAAAAGTCTAATATAGTCCAAAATTGAAACCGCTTTTATCATTGAGTACTAACAACAGCTAACAACATTGGTTAAATTTTTTGTTTTATTTAGTTTTATTCCCAGTCTCCAGGCCCACAACTGACAAAGTACTGAGAAGAAAAAGAGGGGAGAATATAAGAATGTCATAATCTGGAAGTTTGAATTCTCCTTCCAGGAGGAAGCAATAGATGGCTTTAATGAATACATTTTCTTGAAAAATTTTTCAATGTTAGTATAATCTTTTAATATAATAATGCCTAAACAAAGATGATACAAAGGTACAAAGGTAGACTATCATTCTGTTTAATGTCATATATACCAGGTGCTGCTTGAAAGAGTCAATACAAAGCAGCAATTTTCTGATTTATTTTCCCTCTAATTCATTCTATATTTCACACCCAAGACAGCTAATTCTCCAGTAACTTCCAAGTTCCTTTGATAACTCAGTCTCTCTCACTCAACTTGCTCTTAATTGCTAACCACTTTGGATTTATATGGGAATGTGTGAGTGTATGTGCATGCAAGTGCAAATTTAGCAGAGGAGGGGAAGGCTGGGCGTTGGATAGGATAAAGATCACATTCTGCTATAGATGATAAGTACCACACATGAATATTTATCAATGGTGCATCTAAGTTTTTTTTTCAAAATTATTCTTTATTGAGGACCAAATGAATTAATTATATGATATTTGCAGTTTAATTAGGGCAGTTAATCTATTCAATCTTCTTTTATTTTTCTGTTGTTTTCAATCTATTGATTCTTAAACTTTCAAAAACTCTGAATCAAAATTAGAATACAGAACATAAGCCACATAATGCACATGACACACACACACTATTGCCATTGCCATTCCAACTTTTTCTTCCCTTAAATCTGACAGTCCCAGTCTGTGGTGCTCATTCTGGGACTTCATCAAGTTTAGAACTGCATTTTTTAAATTAAAAAAATTATCAAAAAATGTATGTTCTTTCTCCATGAACAATGTTGACATAGGGATATATTAGGTTGGAAAGAGTATTCTTTTTTCATTTCTTACAGTCCTGAATAAATCATAAACACTCCAAAATAATTATTGAATTCAGTTTAGTGCTTTCTCCTGGCAAAATGTGTTTTGTCTTTGTGTAAAATGATAAGTATTTTGTTTTGCTATAGACCCTATAAAAAGTAGGAAATCAAACAGACATAAAAATCAGAACCATTGGGGTCCTGTTGGACCAACAGAAGAGTAGACTATTGATTCCATAGCTAACTCTGCCAAAAGTGTTCCACATTGATCTGCAATTGAATCAATAGTGTCATGCAACCCCACTGAGAAGTGTTTTAGGTTGTGACAGCAAGGATGAGCCTCAATACTGATTTCCTTATATTTTAGTGATGGAGATCCACCCTTTATCACTGAGAAAAAAGAGATAAATAATTTATTTCTTCATAAAAAGAAGGATCTGGAAGGTAGAAAAGAATGTGACATTTTAAGAAACAAAAATCTTTGATATCAGAAAATGTGGGTGTAACTCAAGCAAAAGCTTATATTTTAGGAGAGCACTGGGATTTAGGAGACCATTATTTTTTTTTAAAAAAGACAAAAAGCAGCTTAGGATGGTCACAGATGAGCAGGACAAATAATATACAATTATTTTATTTTTGAAATATTCGTTTTAATTTGAGTCATGTCCTAATGTGTATATTTTGAGAAGCTTTAAGAAAACATGTTTATTAAAAGAGTTTTTATTTTCAGGTATATTTTTATTATATTTGAATCAGTGTAAAAATACCGCATTAACTAAGATACTAAAATGTTTAGGAAAGTTATTTAGATCACCTTTTATATTTAAAAAACGCATATCTTTATATGCTTTTGGCAGTTTTTCTAATTTGTTTAATTCATCTAGATTTATATATGTAGAAATAAAAAAATTACAATTTAATCCGAAAATTTTTTGCTAAAATAACAGTCACCAAATAAAATTTTGAACTCAAATGGCAATGTGAGAAGTTATAGATAGATAAAACTACTGTTGTATTATTCAAGAGACTGCATTTTATAAGGACAATGTTTGGTGAAAACTTCTGAATGCCTAGCTACTTCACTTTGAAACTACAAATTCATAAAATTTTAATACTTGGTGAGAATTCATAACCAGGTGGTTAAAATTTATAATTTTATACATGAGAAAATTGAAACCCACGTTAAGATTCTGCCAAAAATGTCTAGCTTGCTTGGGACATTGGATTGCCTTTGAGTTGAGTGATCTCTCCTCTCATGATAGGTTTGCTTTCATTTGTCTTGCTATTTTTAAGGTAAGAGCAGACAATTTATGTTTTTAGCAATGCACAGAGTCTAGGTTCTTATTACTTATAAAACCCATTTATTAGAGATCTTTCTTCTTCAGAGCCACTAGAAAGGAAGCAAATATTTCTCTTAAAAAAATACAAACTCAGTAGTAGTGTTCTAATCATCAGATTTTGCACTCTTACCAACAAAAGAAGAAAAGAGAGGACTGCACAAAAATAGATACCACAAAATTGTCTTTCTAGATAACAGGAAAAAGGCTATAATTTCTACAGTGAACTTTAAATGTGGTTTATTTCAATAAAATCAATTCAAAGATTTTTTGAAAGCAAATTCCTGACACATTCATTTTTTGCCCTATTTCTAGACTCTATGAATTCTATGGTGGCCCCCAAGATATCTGCTCCCTAGAATACATGCCTTATAGAAATACTCTCCTTGAGTATGGTCAAAACCTGTGGATATGGTAGGATATAACTCCAGGGATTATACTGCATCATCCGTGGATTTTGGAGATATAATTAAAGGGAAATTATTTGGGTAATCTGGATCTGATCACATGACTCTTTTAAATCTGGGTTTAGAAGTCAATGACGGTGGAAGTCAAAGATTCAAAGGAGCCTGGCTTTGTAGGAGCAACTGACATGCTATGGAGAGGACCACATGGCCGGCAATGACAGGGCTCTAGGAGAAGAGAAAAGTCCTGTTCAATAGCCAGTAAGTAAACAAGAACATCAGTCCCATAACCACAGGAAACTAGATTTTGTCAATGCCCTGAATGAACTTGGAAGAGAGTCTGAGCTTCAGATGAGATAGTATCCCTAAAGGATACCTTGCTATCTGCCATGTAAACTCCTGAGCAGAGAACCCAGTGACAACATGCCAAAATCCTGACCAATGGAATCTGTGAAATAAGTTTATGTTTTCAGCTGCTAATTTAGGTCATGTATTATATAGCAATAGAAAATTAATGCAAACCCTTGCATTTTGAGGCAGACAGAACCTAAGTGGCCCCTGATGATCCCTGACTCCTAGTGGTTATGCTATTGCATAATCCTCTTCCCTTGAGTGTGACCGTGGCCTGTGTCTTGCTTCTAATAAGAGAATATGGCAAAAGTGATGAATGTCACTCCTGTGATTACCATACATTATATAAGACTCTGTCTTAGCAGAGTAAACTTAGAAACTTTCTGGCTTTGGATACAGCGCTACAAAGCTGTGAGAGGGCCTGTGGAGAAAGCCATGAAGAATTGCAGACAGCTTCTAGGAAGAGCAGACACCAGCAAGAAAATGGGGATTTTAGTTTTACAACTGCAAGGAGATGAATTCTCCCAACAACCTGAGGGAGCTTGGAAGATCTTTTACCACTTGAGATTCTGATGAGCCTGTCCCAGCTGAAATATTCATAAGTTTCCCTTGTATGTTAATGTGAAATAAAATAGTTTAATTATTAATAGTATTGTGCTACCGTTATAATTTAAACACAAAATATTATGAGACATGGAACATATACCAGATTCCATATTCGCTAGCCAAAAGATAAATATATTGTTGTCAAAAGTTAAATACAATGATCTGAAAGAATAATAATATCATACAGTTTGTTTCTAAGAATAAGTAGCAGCTATCACTTTGAGGTTTAGAAAACTGCTAAATAACAAGAAAATAAAACATCCTTTAGAATTTGCTCTCACACATTTATTTTGGTTTTTCTAATATTTGAAAAGACTCTCACTGATCCTTACCAAATGTCATCATAAGACATTTCAAAGATATATGAGTTTTCATTATCACATAACCAGAGATTTTCTGAGTAAACATTTTTTTGAAAAATATTTGTTAGAAAATCTGTGCAAAAAACCTCAAAGGCTTACTCCCCTTATACAAAGGATGTGTTCCATCTAAACCACCTGTGCAATTCAAAATTGTCATAAATCAATGTACCTTAGTTTTATATATGAAGGATGAAAATCCCTCTGCGTAACCACAAATTATTAGTCCAGAAAGCAACATAACATCAACCCAAGATAACTAATCTTACAGAATCACTCTAAGAGCCATCTGCATAAGAGTTAGAGTCTCAGTACTTATATTTCCCACAAGAAGACCGAAACATTTTCAACATTATCTGTATATTCATTAACTTCCCAGTGACTGCAAAGTTCTTTCTAGAAAAAACTACAACTGTTTATGTAACATTTTGAAGTTTACAAAGCAGATTCACATGTATTAGGTCATTTCATTCTCTTTGCAGGCCTTGGTGATTAAAAAAACAGGGCTTATTTTACAATTTTATAATTAATGGACAGGAGAAGGAGAGGGTTTCACTTGCCCAAGGTGATGCAGCTGGAGAGTAACAGAGATGAGATGCAAACCAAATCTTATGAGTGACATTTCATAATCTTTCCACTACCCATGTTTTGGCCTGGTGAGAGGAAAGGGAACTTAATATGGTGACCTAGTAAAAAAGCAGAATTTTGTTTGTGGTTTGTTGTTTTTTTTAAATGTATAATTATAGTCTTACTTTACATTGGGTACATCAAGGCAATAATAAGCTATTTCAAAAATATATAAAAAGCAGAATTTTGTATGTAACCTGTGTTCTAGACAAGTTTTACTTTAGTACAGATACCAACCCTTACCTTTGAAAACATTTTAGAAAAAGGCAGAGATGTATATATAGCCTTTGCTCAGAAAAAACAAGTGACATCTATTTTTCAAAGCAGACTCAAAAGATTCCTGAAAGTATTTAAAGCAGCACACAGGGTGAAGATTCTTTTCATATTTCTTGGAGGGGGCTACATGTATATGCTTTTTCTTATAGTATTAAGTTAGCTTGAATAAAAGGTTAAGACATAGGATATAGATATTGAAAAGAGTGGATGCTTGACCTAATAGAGTCCAGTCAAGAGACATTAATGAGGGAATATGTCCCTAGTTAATAGGACATGGAGTTTTATAATCAATATTAGTAAAATTCTCCTTAAGATAGAAATAATTTTTATCCTTTCTATATTCTTGAGTTTTACTAAATTTAGATAAAAATGTTTTCTTGCTAGCCTGTAGGTATATACCAAATAAAGAACTCATTATCTAACACTTGAAATGATAAATGAGAAACACTGAAGCATGGGTGCATTATATCAGCATAAATCTAAACTAAATAATCTAACACAAATTATTCAATTCCTTGGCACTACAGGTATTATAAAGGAGGTAATCATATCCAAAGTTTTAGGAAATTTAACCTATAACTATCAGAAAGCCAACATTCACTAATTTCAACTCCTGGGGAGAGAGAAGTATTTGGTTTTAAGTTGTTAACTATTGCATTCTGTTGAGCTTTCTATGTTACATAGTAAACGTTTCACTTGACCATGGACTCATTGAGAGTCAGGGCTGAGCAATTCAACACTTAATGCAGTTACTGACACACAGTAGGTGTTAATACTTCAATAAGTGTATGTTTTTTTAAACGAAATAGCATAACTTCAAATATGTGACATGGACTTTGACATTGTGATAGAGTCAATATGAATTCTGCATATGGTAGTTTCATATTCATTATATATAGAGTGGTTACATATGTGACATCTAAGAAGACAATATAACAAATACTTATTAATATTACATTAATAATAACAACACGTTACCTATAGGAAGCAACATATTCAAATCTAACAGAATTATTCTATACAAATTAATAAAATAATGCTATCATATCTTTTAGCAAATTGTCTCTAAAAAAATTTTTAAAATATCTTTAACTATACAGTCATAAACACTATAGTTCCTATTAGCTTAACATTTGCAGATTTAAAAAAAGCCAATAAAGTAATATCAGATATAGCATGAAGGTAACTTTAGAACAAAAATCCAAGTTTCCATCTATCTTCCTAAATGAAAGTCACCACTTTGAATAGTGACAATTTGTTTAAATAAAATATTAATTTGTTAATGTTGGAAACATAGGAATTATTTCTGAAAACATCACATTAAGTAACTGAGTTTGTAATAAGTTCCATATAAAAGCCAGCTAACCTCATTTTGCAAATTGCTTGAAATTGCAGATAAAGATATTAACAATTCTTTTATTAAAGGATAAAGTGACCATAATACCCAAGGCAATATGCTGATTAAAGCAGGTGCAATGGAAGATAACCCATAAGCTTCATAATTCCTTGGATAATAGATCAGTGATTCACTGTAACGTGCTTATTAAGCAATATGGAAAATTAGGTCAAATTAGACAGTGAAATGGAGTTGTCCATACATGACATGGCTTTCCATGGAGACAATCAAAGTGACATGTTTTAACCTAAGTCTCTAGAGATAAGGTACTTGGCATCAAATTATTCAGTTACCTAACCTTTGAAATATCTACAACTGTGATCAGTAAAAGAAAATTGTATTAAAAATGGTCAATTACAGCATCATTGTAGGGAACAAATTTTCTTTCTACTAATAAATTGAAACTCTGCTTTGTTGCAGAAGTGAGGGCTTAGAAAAAGACACTAATAGCTATTTGCATAAAATAATGTGCCTAACTCACATACACATGATGGCTGTTCTGGGTAGCTTGATCAACTTTCAACATTCATGGAAGAACAAGTCCTCAGAGGGTCATTGTCAAGAGTCTAATAATTGGTAATATCAATCATACTTTTGTCAGCTTTTCTGAAATGAAAACATTTAATTTTTCCAGGAGGCAAAACATTTATTTTGATATGAAAAGATGAAAGGAAATAAAGACATACCTGTACAGAGTGATTCTATGTTGGCTATTAGCTAGGGACACACAGAGGGAAACCATGTGGTTGTTTTGGTAGGAGTATTCTGGACAGCTTCTATTTAAGATTTGGCACTTCCAAGAAAACACCACTGTGTGATATGACTTCCTTTTTTTTTGGTCACTAAATTAGCTGGTGTATGGTAGCCTTAAATATTAATATAAATCTGATTAATGCAACCAGTTTGAGTTTGGGTAATTGCTATATTAGAAATGTACTCATCTGATTGGCTTTTGACACATATGCTTAAATGACTGGGGATCTCAGCTCATGAATGCCTTGCTATGTATAGATGTATGTACAATGAGTGTGCTATAACCATGCACATTATCCAAAAACAGAGCTTACTGGCTTCTCCTGTAGCAGTTGCTCAATACCTTCTTGCTCCCTAATCTTACAAAACAGTGATGCCTTCCTCTTGGTACTATATCCCTGGAGAAAATTCAATTTCTAAATCACGTCTTCACCCAGTTTTTTATTACTTTCCTTTTCCATCCTGCGATTACAATTTCCATTTACTCAATGCAGGTGATATCATTTATGTGGAATGAAGAAAGCAATCTACTTAAACTAATACGTACTAATGCTTGAGACCTGGTTTGAGTGTTTACACTTTTGAAAAAGATGCTTCTGAGTCAACATCAATTTCAAAAACCATGACAACATGAAGTGAAAACTGTCAGGTAAGGTTAAGATATATGTTCACTTCCTCATACCTCCTATCACTGGGCACAACTAGGCAACACTGTAGATGATTCATCTAGGTACAGAACTCTGAACAAAATGAATTGGTTGGAGCTACTTGAGATACTTAATAACTTTGTGGAATCTATATAAAATTTATGTTTTAAATAATGTGTTGCCATATGCCCTCAATCAGAACTTCAGAAGTTACAAGTTTCTTGTGATAACCAGTAAATCTGCCTAAACATCTGTCGTTTATTGAGAATGTTCCAGTAGGAAATTTATATTTTGATAAGGTAAAAATATTATCTTCACTATGATTTGAATGTTTGTTTCCAACCTAAATTTATGTGCTGAAATCTTAACCCTCAAGGTAGTCGTATTAGGAGGTGGTACCTTTGGGAGGTTATTAGGACATGAATGTGGAGCTCTCGTGATTGGAATTGGGGCCTTATAAAAGAGACCCCAGAGAGCTAGCTTGCCTCCTCTATCATGAGAAGACGCAGCCAGAAAGTGTTGTGTATGAACCAGTGCATGGGCCCTCACCAGACACTTAATCTTCTAGTACCTTGATTGTGGACTACCCCGCCTCCAGAACTATGAGAAATAAATTTCTGATGTTTATAAGCCTCCAAATTATGACATTTTTGTTATAGCAGCCCAAACAGACTAAGGCAATCCCTTACATGGCAAAGGAAGCCCAGGTTTCAAATAAATATATTAATATTATAGTATTCCCCTTAGAAGTCTATATGAGGAAACTGAGAACAGAAAGGCAGTAGAGTGTGAGGACAACCTGGACTCATTTACATAGAGGCCATCCGCAGGACTGATCTTCAAAATGCATTGCAAGTGTAAAGCACATTTTCTTAAAGAGGGATATTCTCAGAACTTGTATGAGAAGGACATCACTACAGAAGGAGAGTGAGGAACGAAGGTGAATATGTAATCAGTTAAATAGATATTCAGGAGGAGAAGGGATGGGAGTTGGAAATTGTGCTGAATGACGATAGATACAATCTGGAAGAGTCTTGTCCTATGAGCTGTTGCTGATGCTGCTGCCCGAGGCTTCTCTTCCTCCTTCACTTGCTTCTTTATCTGTCTTTCCTATTTTTTCTTTTTCAGCTTCTTTTCATCCTCCTCCTTCTCTCTTCGAGTTTTAAACATTATTTTATATTTTGTTGTTTCTTATTTTGTCTCTTTCCAATAAAAATCTATCTAACCACTAAAAAAAGCAAAACTTTTTTTGCTCATTTGCTGTTTTCAGCCAATGTCTACACAATTGAAAATACAGTGTACATATGGTCGCTTTATGGCAAACTTTTCTAAAAACCTGATTTCCACAAAAAGACATTTAATCTCAATTGGGTACTGTCTGTTCCTAAAGGTAAGACCTTGGGCAAGTCACTAAAGACCCCTCTGGGTCTCACTAATCACTTAGCAAAGAATTAGGTTAGACAATTTCCAACTCTGAAGCTTCTCTTCCACTTTCTGTCCAGAACATTTCTTTTACTTTGCAAAATGTTTCCTCTGTTGTAAAAAAGCCTTTATCTTCTGCTGACTGCATTCTACTCTATAAATGTTTGCTTTCGGCACTAGAACTTGGGGCAATTCCTTTTACAAGTGGTTACTTCAGTATAAGCTGGAAATAAACAGAACCAGCCATGCAGGCAGTATGTGAAAGATTTTTATGGTAAAATTTCACAGAATGTATTTAGTCCATTTACATTCCCTCACTGAAGCTTATAAAGCAAGATAGGAAAGGCAGATTTTCACATTTCCTCAGGCAGAGGTCAGAAGGAACTTTCAGAGGGAACTTGAAGCTTAGGCAAAAATCCAAACACATAAAAGCACAGCCATTTTAAAACTAGTAAAAATGAACTGTTAGTTGGTATAGCAGATGGCAATATTTTATGAACCATTTTGTAACATTATAGAATTCCCAGCATCTACTAAAATTCAGCTTCCTGAATACCATTAAAAAAACTATATTGCTTTTGCACGTGGTAGTTGTAAGGGCAATGCTATTTTGTGAACCTAAAAAGAGTGGGTTAAGATGTGAGAGGATTGCTCTGTGCCTACAAAGGCCAGTGAGAACTAGGTCATCATAACACAGCAGAGGCCATTTTTGCATGTTATGAAGACACCATGCTATCGAAGTTACTATATCTCTGTTTTCAAGGAACTTTCTAGTTAAAGTGAGTGAAGTTAGACAAATGTTAGTCTATGTTAGAACATAACTTTGCAATGCTCGTTTAACCAATTAATGTCTAGTTTTATACGATTATTGTTAAAGGATCATTTGCTACAAATTGCTAGTCCATTTAGAACTACTAGCTACTTATCTGATTGGAGGAATTAACTTAGGGAAAGTCTGAGAAGCCTTTTGAATGGATAAATGACATGCAGTGTAAGAGGAAAATTGCTAAATGGTGATGCGCTATGTATTTATGTTAGTAAATTCCCTCTTTGGTTTTTGTTAAATAATCCAAATAATAGGGGAGGGCATGAAAGAATATGGAGAAAAAGATTTCCAAAACCTGTGGAGATTTTCCTTAGTAGTAGGACATAAAGAACAGGGAGCACAGGGATGTTTCATTAAACTAAATGTAACCAGTGACCAGAAAGGAAGAGAATTAGGGTCCAGGAGCTTTGAAGACTGTGGATAAATTTAAGTAGCAAACGATGCCAATTTTAAAATAAAAATTAAGAAAGTTGGATCTTACTTTCTCAAAAATTAAGGAAACATAGGTCTGTTATTGAGATATTTTTAATTAAATTACTTGTCAGAGATACTGGAAGTATAATGGCTATCTTTTTCAATAATAGAGATATTAATTTGGTAATTCCCCATAAAATTTGATTTTGTATATAACATCTAATACTCCATTTTGTGGTAAAACTAGCTTTGTTATTTTTATAGCATTATAACTGGACATTCTAATGCTTTGAACATGGTTTCATAAGCTACACATAGAGTAGGGTGCTGTGTAATCACAAAAATATTTATAACCATCTTCTGCTCTATAATTTGGAACAAATGATGCTTATTGTCATCACTAAGTGACAGATTAGTGAGAAAAATTATGTTTTTAAATCTTTTAACTTCTGTTCTAACTAAATATCAAAGAATCCTGAATGCTACCCATCATCTTTTTATAAACATAGAGGTGTTGATTAACATTTGTGATACAGAATCAGTGGTAGAATTTACCTTTATTGAGAACTCATTTTACAACTATGGGAATAGTAACTGTGCATAATTATTGTAGTCTCTTTTCGCATACACCCCCAGGAAATAGACTTGATTGTTTGCATTTTTACAGTTGTGCAGGGCAGCTTGATTAAGGTCATAGGACATATGTCTAGTAAACCATGAAGCCGGAATTTGAATCCAGTACTGCCTTACCATAAATCCATGTTCTTTTGGTAATATCATTTAAGCTACCACACTGTACAATGCCAGTGGGCACCATTCATCTGCATTAGCTGTGATGGATATCACCTGGAGTTTGCTGCCTTCTGAAATGTTATATAAAACCATTTTCAATGTTTTTTTCAAGAACACATATCACTTTAGGTCTGATAAAATCTCTTTTGATAAATATACAATAGGTAGCGTGGTTCTTTGATATATAACATCATTTCCAAAGTTTCCTTTCAGGTAGGTCAGCCTTCCTGTTAGACTTTTGTCCATCTGAAAGTAGACCCTTGAAGCCCGTGCTTGCAAATTCATGCCAGTAGTGGCAGAAAAGGCCAAAGCACCTCCCAATCACCCTGGGTTAAATAGTGGCGCAGTGAAGGAACAGAGCAATGACTAAATTTTATCCAGAAGATGTTTCTTCAAATAAGTGATAACCCAAATCAATAATCTGTCTGACAAACAAGTAGGAATGTCATCATTCTCCCAATAAAAAAAGAACTGTTTTAATAAACAGCTGTTGTTTCTCATCATATAGATGAGAGAGGAAGGTGGATGGATCTATATGGTAAGTATTCTATCCCTTACTTAGGTGCCAGGGACAAATCCACCAAAATACATAAAAAGGAAGAGAAAAACAACTTGAGTACAGCTGAATCATTCACAACTGTGTTGCAAGCAATTACTTCAATGCTAAAATCTTCAGTCTAAATTTAGGAAAAAAGGGTAAGAGCAATGTCAAGGAATAATTTTTAAAGACTGGAAGACAATAAAAAAGGAAGCTCTTGGGATAAGACAAAGTTGACAAAGGAATAAAATGAACCATTTTCCTTTACCCCTCTGAGAGGATTAATAATATAGTTCTAATATTTGACGTGATAGTGATGCAATTAGGGAATCTCATGTCTACCTTGTTATGAAACATGTCTTCAATTATTTTCATATTTAGGTTACCTCCCGTTTTCTTAGAATAAATCAACACAATGTTTTTGGACTAGTTGCATAGACAAATATTTATGAAAGTGCTATTTAAGAATATTAGTGGGTCCAGATACATGAAACACAGTTCATGTCCCCCTCCCAAACACACAAGTTTAACTTTTAGTTGAGATTTATTTTTAAAGTAAAATAGTGGGATATATTTAAAACAAAAGATTCCAAAACACATTGCCAAAGTGACCCTTTTAAAGTGTAAGTCAGATAACGCCAGTCGTTTGTTCCAAATGTCTTCTGGCTTCCCATCTTACTCATAATGAAGTTCAACATCCTCACATGGCTGCACATAATCTGGTCAGTATCCCTGCTTGGATCCCTTGCCTCTTCCTCCTCTTCACACGCATTCAAAATCTAGCTGTACTTTTTCCTTGCTGCACCTGAACAGTCTAAGCATGCTCCTACTTTAGAGTCTTTGAAATTACTGTTTTCTCTGCTTTAAACCTTTTTACCATAGATATTTCTTTCCATGTCATATTTTCTGTTTTACTTGTTTCTCTGTTAAAATGTCATCTTACCGGTGAATATGGTCCTGCCCACCCTATTTAAACTATCGTCTCCCATTACTGCCTAGTCCCTTATGCTATATGGTGGCTTATCTAGTATTCAAAAATATTTGCTCTCCATCTTCCCAACTGATGGGCAGACTGTGTTCCCCATTCCTTGGGCTTTTTACTTGTTTAGGCTGACATGATGTAGGGAAGAGCTTTCAAAGCACCGCATGTTTGGGTTAGATATTTTGCATTTCTGACATTGCCATGTGCAGGACATGCCCAAAGCCTGTCAACTCTAAGAAGGGTATGAGAGAAATGCGGAGTAGAGGCATCCCAGCCTAATCATCTCAGTTAAGTCCAGCTCACTTCAGTCAGCTTCCATTCTCAGACACATTAGTGACCCGAGCTGAAATCTCTATAGATACCTAATTTAAACCTTTGCTGATCTCCAGATGATTCCCGATACTTTAGCTAAATGGTTGTTTATTGCTGCAGGGCACTGCTGAAATTTTACTAATTGTCATGTACAATTTTGGTGACAATGCCTAACTGATACATCCTAATTTTTATAGTACATTCATCATCTCACATGTTATATATTTATTTGTCTATTTATTTATGGACATGTTCTTCTATAATATACACTCCTTGAGAAGAGGCACTTTTTTCTTTTTGGTTATTGCTGCTTTTCTATCACCTAGAATGGGGCCTGGAACTTAGTAGCTATCAATAAATATGTGTGGAACAAATTATCTAGTGTGAGCTATTGTATTATTTAAAATGTATAGGAACTTAGCTAGCAGCTAAGTGAATAAAACAGACATAGTCTATGTCCTCATGGAAATTATAATCTAAAGAGTTTCCTGGTATAAAATAATGTGTCGCTTGACTAAGATTAATTTAGTGCCCTCTAGTTGTAATATTTATTATTTTCTCTCCAGTGGTATCAACAAAACTGAACTGCTGTTACAAGAGAAATATTTTCATGTACAGCATTTTCTATGAAATGATATGAAACTAATTCTTTTTATTTTCATTGCCCTATTAAAGTAACCTATCCTTAGACATAATCAGCCTAGTATAATATTTATAATTCAATTATCTTTTTGTTTTTCCTTTCCAGAGCTCTGCAGATAACTAACTCTATAACCTTCTCCCTTTATTTCCTGCCATTCTTTCTTAGTCAGGTATGAATTAAATATCTAATATTTGCAAAACACTATATAGGAGGTGCTTCTAGTTAGTGAAAGATACAGAAGAAATACATGATAAAACCCTTTAGGTTTAGAAAAATAATAATTCTTGTAGAAAGATATCCACCCTCAAAACAGGCTAGACATTTCAGCAAGTAAATATGACCATCTGCACATTGTTTTAACTTATATCTGCAACCTGAGTTTATATATTTTTCCTGCCCTGTGAAAGATTTTAATGTTTCCTAAATGTCTCATTTTTTTTACATTTCTTCCTTTTGTCTGTATTATTTGTTATATCTCCCTAGATACCCACTCAACACTTCTTTAATTGGAAAGGAGATTATTACTTTTACAAAATCATTACAAATGTTACCTAGACAGCATCAACCTTTTCCTCTTTGATGGCCTTTATGATTGCATCCCCTGAATTTTTATGCTAAATTTTATGTGAATATATTTTTCTGGTAAAAGGGGCCATTGTTCTAGTCAAATTCTCAAAGGGAATGTTGACCTCCAAAACTTACAAATTTTAAAGGTAAAAATTCTATCGTATTTATTACTAGGTATCCAGAAGATGTCTGTTGAAAGCAAAAAGAATCAGATAATCATGTAGGCATGAATTAATTACAGGTCAAAATGAATCATATTAAATAGACATTGTTTTATTGGCTCAAAGAAGAGGAGCTTATGCTGAGTTGGAGCAGGCAGGTGAAAACTCAAAAGAGACAGAACTTGAACAAGGAAGGCCTGAAGGATGGGCAGAAATAGAATACGAGGCCGACAACAAGCTGAATTACACGTAGAAGAAAACGACAACTCGGAAAGACATGGGGTCTGGAATGAGCTTCGAATGCCTGTGGGAGTCAGTCCAGATAGATGTGGCGTGTTGGCACGTGTTCCTTCAGGACAAATTGCCTTCATTTTGAAAATTCCTCAGCTTTGTTCATGGTGAAGCCTTATGAAGCCCTCTTTCAAGTTAAATCATATGAAAACTGCATTTTTGGATGTGTAAACACCACTGATAAGTCTTTCAGTGCTTTGTTTGACCTTTCTAAAATTTTTATTTTCAAGTCACTGACAGCATTGATCACCTGTGTGTGTTCAGCATTTTCTTCATGAGACTGACATGCCGTCCCAGCGCTCACATCTATCAACATCGCGCTGATTTATCGGCTTAATAACAGGAAATCATTGGGTAGCCCAGCTCTATTTTGCTTGAACACTGACCTGTGACCTTAATCTGATGCTTTTCAAGGTTCTTTGTTTTTCCATATAAGACCAATTAAATTGAAACACTTTGAAGGGATTATATGACAACAAATGTCATCGTTAAACATTTAAAGTTAATTTTTATCTCAAGCAGTTAAAAATAAAAGAATAATTTATTCAAAAAAATCATAAATCACTTCAGTAATACAGTTATAAATGCAATTGACTCATGCTACCTAAAAACCACTTTGAGGTCAATACAGGAGCTGGAGAAATGTACAAGTTCAATTTTATTTATTACTATGTTATATATAGATAATAGGATAAAAATTATGTTAGGTATTCCTTTTAATAACACATTTCTTTTATAATCTGCACCTCTATTTCTCAGAATATTATTTATATCTGAATTCACTATCCAATTCTACAAGTGAAATTATACTAAAAACTCATAAACTATTGAATTTAGAAGCACAAAACTTTGAAAATATTTATATCAATACAGAATATTTTACTGATTGCTCTATTACTATGAAAATTAAATAGGAAATAATCATTTCCATTTTTGCTGAATATATGACACATTTTTTTCCATCACTTTGATTGATGGTAAGAAATGTGGCTTCAGGGTTTTGGAAGAGGCAATACACACACACACACACACACACACACACACCCCTATTGTACAAAACCACAGAGAAATGTTCTACTTTCAGACACCCAATATCATTAATTTGCTGACAGCTATCATATGATGTGAATTAAAAATAGATTTGGCATAAGAATTTTTGAAAATTATGCAAACCTTCCATTTTGTACATAATGACATGAAGTTTCATAAAACCACATGAAGAATCGCAGGCTTCAGTTATGAATGTCTTTATTGGATTTATACAGAACAGCTTTCATGTCAGGCAACCAAGTCAGTGTGTTACAGATATTATCAGACCTCCCTTGCATTTTGTATATAATTCACAGCTTATTGTTGAACCATTTAGAAAGGAAATGGGTTCATACAATGTAGTAATAAATATAGTGGGAAATGCTGGAAATTAAATCTACCAGAATCAGCTTTAAAGATGTGTGAAGTCCAGGAGCAAAATAAGTGCTTCTATTTACCCTACTATTCGGCAAGGATTTATTAGTTGCCTTGTTGTCTGTCATGACATCTTCATATAAAAGTGGCTAATAGCTTGTTGCTGCCTTCAAGTAACTTTACATGATTAGAGTACCCAATGATACAAATATTCAAAGGTTGCAATGGAAACAGAAAACGGCTGGAAGAGTGTCAGAGAGGCTTCCCATAGGAAGGACAAAGGCTTCTATATCTGTACTCTATAGAATGATTCAAAGATAGAAAAACCTGGCAAATTAAAAAGAAACAAAAAACATATTGTAGGAGAGCATATAAGAAAGTTTTATGGTGACATAAAATGACATCATTATTATATTAAGGAAACTAAATTCACTCAGGGAAGAATATGTATAAGTAAATAGTGTTGGAATAGGGTTCAAAGGTAAGACTGGAGGTGTAGGCAAAGGCAAGACTAGGAAGTGCTATTGATGTATATTTTGTGAAGTTCTGGGTATTATAGCAGTTACTTTCCAAAGATGGCCTTCAAAAAACCCATACCTTTCAGTATTACTATTCTTCTGTCATCCTTTTTTACTGAATATTATTCCCTTTTAATCAAAAAAATACAGTAAAAGTCATATCATGTTCCTTCTAAGGTTGCATTGTAAAGAAATATTGTGATTTCTAATGTGGTCTTTTGGATTGCTAGCTCCTGGTATGCTTCTTCTCAGAACCCAGAAGCCGTGCTACCAGAAGCCTAAGTCTCATGGGGAGGCAACTACAGGGGATTTAGTTAACAGCTCAAGCTGAGCTCCCAGCCACAGCGTTGAGTCGCGTGAGTGAAGACATTTTGCATTGTACAGCTTATGGGAGCCTTCAGATGACTATAATCCTGGCCAACATGTAACTGCAGCCCCATAAGGGACCCCAAGCAAGAACTGGCCAGAAGAGCTTTGTAAACCCTCAGGACCATGAGAAATAAGAAATATTTGTTTTAAGCCTCTAAATTTTGGTGAGATTTTTTACACAGCAATAGGTAACTGAAATCGGATCTATGTAAAGATTTTAAATCTTAGGCATATTAATCCAGTTGTGATAGCAATGATAAAACAGAGAGACACTTCAAAAGCAGCAATACTAGTTATCGCAGAAAGTTGAATTAATATGATGAGGGCTTGAACATAAGACATGGTATGGAGCAGATCTGAGATATAGTAACATATAATCTGCAGGACCTGATGCCTCATTGAATTTGCATGTGAATGGAGTGGTAAGCAAAAGTAATGAGTTCAGGCAGAGTTACAAGAGAGTATATTTTATTTCCTTCCTTTCCTTCTTCATTCATCCAATAGATATTCATTGAACCCTTGTATCTATAAGAAAGGTGAGCATAAAGAGGAAGATTCCTGGTCTCATGAATCTTACACATTAAGTAGGGGAAGATAAAAATTAATCACATAGTCTCACTAAACTACTGAGGTAACTGGTGTAGAAGAAAAGAAACCAGTAGAAGCATATGGAATCAGAACAAGTCATGGGCAGTAGAGATTACACAAAAGACTCTGTGATTAAATTGAAAGATCATAAAGATGATGAAAAGCTCATTGAGTCACTGGGAAGAGTCATTATACATTCTAGAAAAATGAATAGTAAAAACAGGGTGAATTACACATTTGGGAAATTAAAAGAAGATAAGGAACTCAAGGTATAGTGGGAAGGAATCGGGGGTGGAGACATATGAGTCAAGGCTCAAGAGAGGTAGGCAGGGGTAAAAATCTTACAAGCCTTGTAATAGACTTTATATTTATTCTAATAGCATGTGGAACTCATTAAATGAACTTCAGAAGTGGTGAGACACCGGCTTTTACTCTCAGCAGTATTACTCTAGCTTTGGTGTAGAAAATGAATTGAGGAATGAATAGAGTGCACGTGAGTAGACTAGTAGTATATTAAAAACCTTACAGCACCAGATATATATTAAATACTCAGTAATTCAATCCATGTTTGCAATTATTGTTGTCATCATCATCATTATCATCTTAAACTAGATTGGTGGAGACAGAGTACACACGATTCAAAACATATCTTGTGGTGATATAAAAAAATGATGGTTGTTTGTTGGGTAGGGGAATAAGTAAGAAGTAGATTTCACTATTAATTAAATTAATTAATAAGGAAGTAAAACAAATGACTAGGTTTCAGGTACATGCAACAAGGTAAGAGGTGATAGCCATTTGTGGGGGAAGATAATGAAGGGTTCTGTTTGGCAAATAGCGAATGAGTCTGAGATTCCCTTTAGAGAGAAAGAGGAGATATTGGGTAGGAACTTGAATATTACAGGGCAGAATGTGGCTAAGGAGAGAAAAGTGTGACGGCAGCTAGTAGGTATAGATAGTCCAGCTGGAGAGTGGGCAGTGAGAAAAAAGGTTTCAAACTGAGTTTTGAGGAAATACAACATTGAGTGGCTAAATGAAACAGGTTTAACCTCCGCAGCCGGAAAAGAGCCGACACGGGAGGGAGAGAAAAACCAAGCACATGGGCTGTCAACAAGAGACAGAGGTGTTTGAGAAGGAGAAAGTGATCCACACTACAAACACGGAGAAATAAGGAGAGGTGTTATTGTTGAATACAGGAGAGTGTTGAGGACAAAGGCCACATTGAAGAAAGGTGAGGACTGAGTAGGAAATTAAAAAATGGAGAGAAGGATCGAGATATCTTTCCAGATCTGTGGCTAGGAACGGGAGGAGCAAGAATAGGGCAAGAAAGGGAAATCTTGTATCCTTTTGTTGTTTTTGCATGTTTCCAACATTGGAGAGTGTGCTTTAAGGTTGATGAAAAGGTTCTAAGGGAAAAGAAGTAATGAATAAACAGGAGACAGTTTAATTAATTGTGAGTGTCCAGGTAAAGTACAGCTTTATATTTCTCAATATCAAATGTGGTTATTAAAGTGAAGGCAATGGATTCAATTTGAATCCTTACCTTGCCAGTTGCTCTCCGATGTAGCCTTGGACAAGTTACTTAACCTCTTTGAGGCTAGGAGACCTCAGGTATAAAATAGGAGCAATAATCATTTCTATATCAAAGAGATGTTTGGAGGATTAATACACTGACTGCCATGTTAGGAAAAAAATTCTTTCCTTAGGGCCATGTTGTTTTATTATAAAAATAGAATAAAAACTTACAAAACAAAATAATCCTTTCTATTTTAATGAAAAATGTGTTAATGTGTTATTTTTTATTGTTTTCTGTGCATGAGTCATATGCAAGTAAGTTGTCAACATTGACTGTAACAATAAGAGCATCAACAAGTAAGATTTTCATGAACCAGCTGCAGGGTTTTGCTCAGGGTGCCACCCATCACGTAACATGTGTGCTATTGCATGGCAGTGGGAGTTGCCTGCACATCATGGGGCTCCCAAGATAAAGAGAGTGACTTACATATGCTTCACGAGGTCCCAGGCTCAAAACTAGCATGAGTTAAATACAACTCACATGGCAGTTAATGTGTTAAGAGACTACTTATGGCACTTTAAGTATATTACTATGGAATGCTCAAAGATACAGTAAACATAGAAGAAACAAACTCTTAAGTGCAACTTGGCATCATTTGAGACAAGGCCCTATCTGACATTATTATAATAACATTATCCTAGACCCCAAATTCTTTATCCACTACTAGTTAGAATATTTTAATTTTAATATGTTAATACACAAAAAGATGGTTGTTTTTCTTCAGAGTTTATACAAATCCCAGTACACATCAGGTGCCCTTCCTCCATCTTCTAATGACACCAACTATACAGGACAAGTGGCTGTCAGAGTCATTGTCTCAGGGGAATAGAGGAAACACTCACTCTTAGCTTGTTTGCCCCAGGAATGGCACCTATGACTTCTAATGTCTTTCAATCAGGTCTAGTCATGTAGTTCTGACATCATGTCAAGGGAGGATCGGGAATATCAGGGGCTTATAGAATATTACTGAACACCAACTTTTTCTGCCTCATATCTAAACTTGTATTTTACAATTTGGCACATTATTTAAATAGTAGAGAGAAACATGGAGAGAAATAATGGCTTAATATTTTTTATTTCTAAGTCTTGTTATAAATTATTTATTTCTTAACTTTTATGTAAAAAACACATTTTAGACAATAATCCTGAGTGTTTTTAATAATAATCACATTTGGCTGTCATATAGCATAATTGGAAACTAATCAATAATGACTGCATTATTAAGTTATTTTCAAAAAATAAAGGACAAGCCAAGTGCCTCTTCACTACTATCAACCATCCAATGGCCTGGTTAAAAAATGGTTGTGTAGGTTTTGGACATCTAACACAAGTTCTTTCTTGCCAAACATGATAATAAAGAATATATATCCTCATTTTGGTCCTTTTATATTAAATGTAACTGTGTAGGGTATTATATTGTTTTTCAGCTGTCCTGAAACTTATTCATAACTGTTTTATTCTTTTATCTTTTAAAACATTATCATGGCATCTCAGCAAACTAGTCATTTGTTTTCTAAACAGAAAGAAATTCTTATCTGTACATACATAAATCTTAGTATTAAAGCAAATTTTATTTCATGATAGTGAATGATGATAGAAGTGCAGTTTTATGAATTTAATGCCTGATGTAACAGTGAAAAAGGTCCTCATATATCTAAAGATTAACTATGACCAAAGGTCCCCAATGTCATGAATGTACAAAATTCAGTGTTGGAAATATAACCTGCATATCTGAGACACACATTCCAAAAATGAAACAGGATGAAAGCCAGACAAAGCCTTTTAATAGAATAGTATGGGTCACCAAAAAGTAGTCTTTTACAAGCTTATACAAAAACAGCATATGGGGAGGAGGGAGCAGAGCAAGATGTCCAAACAGAAACCTCCAGGTATCGTCCCTGTGCATGAACAGCAAATTGAAAAACTATCCATGCAAGGAAGCACTTTCAGAAGAAAAAAAAAATTAGGTGAGTGACCATAGTATCTGGTTTTAATATTATATCAAGGAAAGAGGCACAGAAGAGGGCAGAAAAGACAGTCCTGCATTGCCTATGCCACTTCTCCCTTATCCCCCTGGCATGCTGCCCTGGCACGCCCAGTGGAGAGAGAATCTGTGTGCCCAAGAGAAGGAGAGTGAAGTGAATTGTGGGACTTTGCACTGGAACTCAGGGCTGCCCTGTGACAGGGGAACACAGCCAGGGCAGAACTCTCCTGGTGCCCATAGAGAGAGCGTTTAAAACAGCCCTGGCCTGAGGGAAATCCTCCACCCTGAAACTCAAGTCGGATAGCCCCACCACCAGCTGACAAAAAGAGGCCTGGAGTCTGAAATAAATTCACAAGGCAGTGAGGCCACAAAACCTGCAATTCTTAGGAAATTCCTGTAGCTGTGCTGGCGCAGAGACAGTGGACTTGCGGTGCATGTGATCCAGTGAGAGACCAGCAGTAGCAGCCAAGCCAGTGCCTGTGTCATCCCTTGCTCAGTTGCAGGCAGTGCAGCTCGGGGAGGGTATCCTTCCCCTTGGGGAAAGGAAAGGACAGAGTTCAAAGGACTTTGTTTTGCAACTTAGGTACCAGCTAAGCAACAGTAAAACAAAGTACCAAGCAACCTCCTGAAGCCCCTGATTCCAGGCCTTAGTTCCTGGTCAGCATTTCTCTACCCACCCTGGGGCACATAGAAACATGCTGCCTTGAAGAGAAGGACCAAGTCCTGGCAGGATTTGACACCTGCTGACTACAGAGCCCTGGAGTTTTGAATAAACATCACAGGTAGCCATTCAGCAGTCAACATGGGCTTTGATTGAGACTCGGCTGGGTTCAGGTGTGATCTGGCATAGTCCCAGCTGCAGTGGCCACAAGGGAGTGCCCACATCACTCCTTCCCCAATTCTAGCAGCCCAGCACAGAGAGTAAGGGAAGAGAATGAGAGTATTTGCCTGGTAATCCAGGGAATTCTCCAATATGTTACCCAAGTTCCCCAAGGCAGTACTACCAGGAGTCTGCGAGAGTCACAAAATTACTGGGCTTGGGACATTCCCAGTGCTGATATGACTACAATGACCAAAGACTTAAATCACAACATCAAATTCCCTTTAAATAGCTGGAAAGCCTACTCAAGAAGGATGGGTTCAAATAAGCCCAGACTATGAATATTAAAACAAATACCTAACTGTTCAATGCCCAGACATCCACAAATATCCATGAGCATCAAGAACACCAAGGAAAACAAAACCTCACCAGACAAACTATGGCACCAGTGACCAATACTAGAGTAATGAATATATGTGACCTTTCAGACAAATACTTCAAAATAGCTGTCCTGAAGTAGCTCAATGAACTTCAAGACGACACAGAGAAGGAATGCAGAAGCTTATCAGAGAAATTTAACAAAGAGATTGAAATAATAAAAAAAGAGCAAGCAATAATTCTGGAGCTGAAAAATTCAATTGAAAAACTGTGAAATACATCAGAGTTTTTCAAGAATAGAATTGATCAAGCAGAATAAAGAACTACTGAGCTTGAAGACAGACTATTTGGAAATATAGTCAGAAGAGAAAAAAAGAAAAAAGAATAAAAAAGAATGATGCACAACTACAAGATCTAGAAAATAGCCCCAAAAGGGCAAATCTAAGAGTTATTGGCCTTAATCTAAGAGTTACTGGAACGAAAGATTGGGGTAGAAAGTTTACGTAGAGAAATAATAACAGAGAACTTCTCAAACCTAGGGAAACATATCAACATTTAGCTACAAGAAGGTCATAGAACACCAAGCAGATTTAACCCAAACAACACTACCATCAGGCATTTAATAATCAAGCTACCAATGGTCATGGATAAATAGAAGATCCTAAGAAAAGCAAGAAAAAGGAAACAAATAACATATAAAAGAGCTCTAATACATCTGGCAGCAGACTTCTCAGTGGCAACCTGGAGAGGCTAGGAGAGAATAGCATGGCATATTCAAAGTGCTGAAGGAAATAACCTTAACCCTAGAATACTATATCCTGCAAAAATATCCTTCATACATGAAGGAGAAATAAAGACTTTCTCAGACAAACAAAAGCTAAGGGTTTTCATCAACACCAGACCCATCTTTTAAGAAATGCTAAAGGCAGTTCTTCAATAGGAAAGACAAGAATATTAATGAACAATAATGAAAGTATACAACTCACTGCTAACAGTAAGTACACAAATTCAGAATACTCTATTGCTTTAGTTGTAGTGTATAAACCCCTTTTAAGTAGGAAGACTAAATGACAAACCTATCAAAAATAACTACAACAATGTTTTGAGAGATTGGTAGTATAAAAAGCATATAGATGGAAATAATAAAAAATTTAAAAGTGGGGCAAGAGATGGAGTTAAATGCAGAATTTCTGTTGTATTTCTTTATGCTTATTCATTTGTTTGTATACAGAGTTGTCATGTTTAAAATAATTGGTTATAAAAATTTTTTTTGCCAGCCTCATGTTAACCTCAAATTGAAAACCTACAATAGATATACAAAAATAAAAAGCAAGAAATTAAGTCACAGTATTTGAGAAAATCACTTTTACAAAGGAAGTCCTGAAAGAAGCAGGAAAAAAAGAGAGGAGCACAAAACAACCAGAAATCAAATAACAACATAGCAGTTAAGCCCTTACCTATCAATAATAACATTAAATGTAAATGGATTAAAAACACCACAATCAAAAGACATAGAGTGGCTGAATGGATTAAAACAAAATATCCAACTATATGTTGTCTACAAGAAACATACTTCACCTACAAAGATATACATAGACTGAAAATAAAGAGATGGAAAAAGAAATTCCATGCAAATGGAAACCAAAAAAGAGCAGGAGTAGCTATACTTCTATCACATAAAATAGATTTTAAGACAAAAATTGTGGAAAGAAATAAAGAACTTCATTATATAATAACAAAGAGGTCAATTCAGTAAGAAGATACAGCGATTGTAAACATATATGCATCCAACACTGGAGTTCCCAGATATATAAAGCAAATGTTATCACTGCTAAAGAGAGAGATAGGCCCCAATACAATAATCACTGGAGACCTTATCACTCCCCTTTTAGCATTGAACAGATCATTCAGGCAGAAAATCAACAAAGAATAGTGGACTTGATCTGTACTACAGACCAAATGGATCTAATAGATATTTACAGAACCTTTCTACCAACAGCTACAGAATACATGTTCTTCTCCCTCAAATCATGGGTCATTCTCAAGGATACACCATATTTTAGGTTACAAAACAAGTCTTACAAAATTCAAAAACATTGAAGTCATATCAAGTATTTTCTCTGGCTGCAATGAAATAAAACTAGAAACGAATAACAAGAGGAACACTGGAAACCATACAAACACATGGAAATTAAACAGTATGTTCATGAATAACCAGCAGGTCAATGAAGAAATTAAAAAGGAAATTAAAAAACTTTTCAAAACAAATGAAGAACGAAACACAACATATCAAAACTTATAGCATACAGTAAAAGCAATAATAAGAGGAAGCTTTATTGAATAAGTGCCTAAATCAAAAAGTAGAAAAGATTCAATGAAGTGACCTCATGATACCTCACAAAGAACTAGAAAAACAAGAGCAAACCAAGCCCAAAATTAGTAGACTAAAAGAAATAATAAAGATCAGAGCAGAAATAAATGAAACTGAAATAAAAAGCAAATTATCAACAAAATGAAAAGTTGATTTTTAAAAAAGATAAACAAAATTGACATACCTTAAGCCAGAATAACTAAGAAAAAAAGAGAAGAGACCCAAATAAATAAAATCAGAGATATTGTTAAAATGTCCATATTACCCAAAGCAATCTACAGATCCAATTAAATCACCATGAAAATACCAATGGTATTCTTCACAGAATAGGAAAAATAATCCTAAAATTTATATGGAACCACAAAAGAGCCAGGATAGCCAAAGTCATCCTGAACAAAAAGAACAAAACTGGAGGAATCACATTCTCTGACTTCAAATCATGTTAATACTACAGAGGTGTAATAACCAAAATAGCATAATGCTGGCATAAAAACAGTCACATAGACCAATGGAACAGAATTAGAGAACCCAGAAATAAATTCACATATCTGTAGTGCAGTTATCTTTCACAAAGTTGCCAAGAACAGTCTTGGGGACAGGACAGTCTCTTCAATAAATTGTGCTGGGAAAACTGGATATCCATATACAGAAAAAAAGAATCTAAACCCTTATCTCTTTCCATATACAAAAGTTAAATCAAAATGTATTAAAGACTGAAATCTAAGACCTGAAACTATGAAACTACTAAAAGAAAACATTGGGGAAATGCTTCAGAGCATTGGGCTGGGCAAGGACTTCTTGAGTAATAACCCCAAAGCATAGGCAACCACAGTAAAATTGAACAAATGGGGTCACATCAAGCTGCAGAGCTTCTACACAGCAAAGGAAACAATTAAGAAAGTGAAGAGACAACTCACAGAATGTGAGAAAATAAATGCAAACTACACGTGTGACAAGGAATTAATAACTAGAATATATAAGGAGCACCAACTATTCAATATGAAAAAAACAAATAAATCAATTAAAAAATGGGCAAAAGACCTGAATAGACATTTCTCAAAAGAAGACATACAAATAGCCAATAAGTATATGATAAAATGCTTAACATCACTAGCCATCAGAGAAATGCAAATCAAAACTGCAGTCAGGTATCATCTCACCCCTGTTAAAATGGCTTGTATCAAAAAGACAGGCAATAACAAATGCTGGTGAGAATGTGGAGATAAGGGAACCCTCACACACTGTTGGTGGGAATGTAAGTTAGTGCAACCACTATGGAGAACATTGTGGAGGTTCCTCAAAAAACTAAAAATAGAACTACCATAGGACCCAGCAATTTCTCTGCTAGGTATACATCCAAAAGAAGAGAATTCAGTATATTGAAAAGATGTCTGCACTCCCAAGTTTATTGCAGCACTATTCACAGTAGCCAAGATCTGGAATCAACCTAAGATCCATAAATGGATAAAGAAATTGTGGTACATATGCACGAGAGAATATGATATAGCCATGAAAAATGCAATGCTGCCATTTGCAACAACATAGATGGAACTGGAGAACATTTTGTTAAATGAAATAAGCCAAGCACGGAAAGATAAATCTCACATGTCCTCACTCATATGTGAGAGATAAATATTAAAAACAATTGATCTTATGGAGACAGAGAGTAGAATGATGATTACCAGTGGCTGGGAAGTGTATAGGGAGGGGGGTATAAAGTAGAGATGGTTAATAGTTGAAAAATATAGTTAGATAGAATGAACACTATTTGATAGTATAACAAAGTGACTATAATCAACGATATATTAAGGTATACTTTCAAATAACTAAAAGAGTAGAATTGGAATGTTCCTACCACAAAGAAATGATAAATTCCTGAGGTGATGTATACCCCAATTACCCTGATTTGATAAATTCACATTGTTTGCCTGTATCAAAACATCACATGTATCCTATAAATACATACCGCTATTGTGTACTCATAACAATTAAAATTAAAAGAAATATAAATAAAAATATTTATCAGGTGATATTTTTGAGCAACAAGTGTTTTTACTTTATAAATTCATATTTTTTTCCTCATGAAAACACTTAGTTTCCATGTAACATAAAAAATTACAGCATTGCACATAACTTATCTGCTGAATAAAAGAATGAATAGTATATTTGATCTTCCTAAAAGCCTGTACTTTCTGACTATTAACATATTTTATTCTGAAAGCAGCATGTACCAATTGCAAAAATATTAATCTAGGTATTACAAGGGCTTACATTAATGATTAATTTAGTTTATAAAGGAAAATGGTGGAAATGGCCAAATCCAGGCATTAGTACTTCATCCTGGAAACAAATGAATTAATATTATAAATCCTTGGTCAGAATATAATTTTCTACCAGGCTAAAATAAAGATTCCTGGTATTATATGTATGTATACAGTTTTGTGTTCTAGGATATATTCAGTGGTTCATAATCACTGTTGTGCATATAATATAGGTACTTTGTTCCAATAATTTTTTAGAGAATATTTTCTATATTTTAAAAATCTAGGTTATTTTAACTGGTGTTTGGGTGGGGAAGAGGATACAGAGCAAAAAAGAGAAAACGTGTGGTAGAAAGAAAACACAAGTATTTTTTCTTTGCTTATCAAACTAAAAGCACCTTGCCTAACTTAAAGATCAAAACAAGAATAATTGAAATGTCTTGATTTCAATCTCCTTGGGAGTTAGGCAATGGTCTTCACAATACTTGAAGGTTGATAGTGTGACAGTAATGCACCAAACCATGCAAACAATATATCTTTTAACAACGGACATTTTTCCTGTAAAATGGATTGGAAAAGTATGATAGTATATAGGAATTATATTAAAATAGCGATCCTTCAACCTGATGAATATCAGGAGTGTTACTTTCTCAAACACACCATTAAAATTAGAAACATTTATCTTCAGCCAACTCTCAATTATCTACATGTAGATTATCCACTTTGTGGGTGATCTGCTGCAATTTAAAAATTTCAAATAACTTTTCTTGTCACCTATCATTTTTCTGAATTAATCATCCAATACTTCAGTGATACATCAAAAAAGTTGATAAAGCAAAATCCAGTGGGTTATGAGGAGGGTGTGTGGGTGTATGTAAAATACCTTATATGAGATCCCATAATTGATTTCAAACTCCAGTGTAAACTATTTTTATTATCCACTATTTTATAATATTTACAATATTTCTTCTGTAATTGATCAAACAATCAAATGTGAAATGCACTAGATAGATACATGCATTTGTGTATATGTGCATGTGTATGACATTCCCTAATTAAACTAGGATATCCATTTGATCTGTCTTTGGAAAATAAATTTTCTTTCATTTCCAGGAGGGAATGAGGCAATTGTATTTCTAATGGTTAAGTAATCTCTACCAGGGGAAGAGTGATGAAGTTTATGATGTTGTTATTTTAAATTCTTAAGTCCAAAAAATCTCTTCTAAGGTTAGTCTAATGAAACACTGAGCCCTATTCAGGTGGCAAATAAATTGAATGAGAGAATTTTGTACCATGTTTGAGAGCAGTTCCTAGAGATACAGTGGTTGTGATCTTTGGGAGAAGAATTGGGAGAAAGAAAAGACAAAGAAAGCTAGATACATGAATTTGGCAGTATGGGCCAGTTTTGTTCTGTTCCTTAGAAAATGCTGAAGATAGAAGACCTAGGAAACATCTTCAGGTCAATTGCAAACCTTGGGAATAGAGGTATTGTCCTGATGCTCCTCAAACTTCACATACTATTAAATCACCACATGAATGGCATCAATAATGCATAGATGTGAAAAAAAATTGTATACCAACACATTTTATCTATTCCTCAAGGAAATACTCCTAGTAAAACTTGAGATAATCATAAATCTAAACTACATTTTGTAAACAGATGGAAGCCTGTGAGAGGACCCGGACTGTGAAATGCATTTGAAATGGAAACAAAGCCACTTCCCACTTCTTTTGTTAATGTCTATTTGTCTTTTTAGTTCCCACTAATTTCCTTCTCTCTTCCTTTGCATCTCTCCCACATCCTCCAATCAAACATGTATCCTCCATTTAATCATTGCTGAGGTTTTAACAAACAGCTGTGATTTTGTGAACCCTCCAGCAGAGGTAAGTTGAACAGGCCCTAAGTGAGGAGTTACTTCCACTACAGGACACAGTGAAGTTTCTACTGAGCTGAAAATTGCAACTACCACCTAGCCACTTTGTGTTTCTCATGCAAGTGGATCTGCAGTCAAAAAACACAGTTACTGTGTTGAAGGAGGCAATGGACTGATAATCATGATGATCTATGGCTTCACAATGGAGGTGTGAAAGAGTATGTCCAGGACCTAGGCCATGCACTGGGGCAACTCTTGTTGCTTTTGTGCCCAGTAATAACTGTAAATGAGCAATGACAGCAATCACAGTCCAACAAGGCAGAGGCAAATAAGGGCTCAGACACCTCAGGAATAAAGATTTGGATCATGGATGTCCTCATTCATCCAGGGTGACATCTATTAATAGATCACCAAAATAGCTAGCAAAGGACTGAGAGAATCTGGAAAGGATGATAAAGGCAAGAAATGATGAATGTCAATTGTGAACCTAAGATTAGCTGCTGCATAAACACTGTCGCTTCTTTTTGCAAACCCTTTTTGGGAGAATGCAAGTGACCACTAGCTTTAAGGATTGAAATTGTCCTCTTCTTTTAGGGAATAAGTTAGGATATATTGTCCTCATATAAGATTTGAATAGCATAAAAGGATGCAAGCAGATCTGAGTGGACAGAGGTGGACAGTATCCTACTCAAATTGTAGGTCACCCTATACCACTTGGATCTGCCTGTATCCTTGGGCCTCAGGTGCTTTCATTGATTTCCCAGATGGAAGAGCCTTGGCAATGAGCCATGCTATTACCATGGTACTAAATTCCTAGCTACTGCCTCCACTTCCCTGCTGTCACAAATGGGGGACAGCCATGAGAGGTGTTGATGGGTAGAGTGAGTGCACCTGGAGACTGTCCCAGTTGGGCCTGAAGATGCTTAGGCTGAAAACAACCCTGAATTAGCCAGTTTGCTTGAGCTGCCCAATGCAAACTTTGTCCAAAGAGAAAAGAGAGGCAAAATGTGGGACTATGAAGAATTGCCCAACACTGATAGAAGAGGAACGGCCTTTTTCAGAAGGAAATTTAAGCACTGACTTCCAAACTTTTCTGACTATGACTAACAGTAATAAATATAATTTATATCACACTGTAGTGTAAATATATAACACATTCACACATGCATATACTTATGTATAAAGTACAGCTGACAAAAATAAATAATATTTACTCTTACTACCTGTGATGTACTCTGGTATTATTCCTTTCATTTAAAATAAAATTGCTAATCTTTGCCATCTGTGTCATGAAATAAATTTAGTAGGATTTGGCTAGCATCAAAAAGTCTACACATATCAATCATAGTAATGGCTCAACATTATTTTGTGAATAATTTGTTGGCTTTAGTCATACACATGTCTATATATATGCATGCATGTGTGTATGTGTAATGAGTTTTGATATAAAGTGTCAAAAATAGGTTGAATATTTCTGCTCTGTACTCTGAAAGTTCAAATTAGAAACTGAGAGGAAAGAATCCATATGAGTGAGGCTGAAGACTGAGACGATACACTTGATTCTAAAATTTAACCATGTTAGAAGAAAAAATTGATACTTTGCAAATATTTATTATTATGATTTTATATTGTGCTTATCTATGTATTCTTGATTTCCCCTAATATTCTTAATAAAATCACTTTGGAAAATTCCAAATGGCTTCAGCTAGACTGAGAAAACCAAAAATGAGCTATCTGGGTCACACCTAGACTTATAAAAAAGGACAGATATGATGTGTGTACTCAGGAGTCTAGTTGTGATTGAGGTTGGTGGTGGTGGGCATGGGGGAATGAGGGAGGATTAAATAAAGAAGAGAAATATCTGAAGGGATTGAATCTTGCCCTTTTAATGCTTAAAAATTTTTGTTCTTATTCTCTTTGTTGTTACTTTTACATAGAAAGGCTCCTAAGCAATTAAATGTGGTGCAAACACACCACAGGGCACAAAGAGAAAAATACTAAAAAAAAGAAAAAAAGAGACTTAGGACTTGGGACAATAATTATCAATTTATTTACTTTAAAAATTCTCCTTTATCTAGATGTACTTTGTTTTTCAAAGTATAGATGGTAAATTTCATTATTTACCATAAGTTTTGAATGATTGTAAAGTAATTGTTCCAAAATATTTCAAGGTAAAGCTCAATTAAATAACACTTTTAGAAATACCACCTTGTTTAAGAATTTCTTTCCTCTCCCAAAGCCATAAAGACATTTCCTTGTTTTTCCCTAAAATTTTAAAGGTTCATTTTTTTACCTCTAAATCTTTAAGCCACTGAGATATATTTTATGCATGGTGTGATGCAGTAATTCTCTCTATATTTTTCCATCATAATTTTCCCCATCCTTTTCTTATTTTTCTACAATAGTGCTACTCCCAATATATATCATATTATTGAGACATGGCTTTGTATCTGGATTGTCTATTTTAATCCATAGGCCTATTTATTTATCAATCTACAGCAGTCATAATCACTACAGCTTACTATGTTTTAATATTTTTGTTATTTATCTATTCCTGCATAATAGATTATTACAGAATTTAATGGTTTAAAACAATAATGAACATTTATTATCTCTCACATTTTGTGTGGGTCAGAAATTCCGGAGCAGATTAGCTGTGTAGCTTTGGCTCAGGATCTCTGATGAAGGTGAAGTCAAGAAATCCGCCAGAGCTGTAGTCATCTGTAGGCTTAATCAGGCTAGGAGATTTTCTTTCCAAGTGGCTCACCCACATGGCTGGCAAGGTGGTGTTCATGTTGGTGGACAGCCTCAGTTCCTCTCCATGTAAGGCACTCCTCATGAACACTTGAGTATCCTTGCAATATGTCAGCTGATTTGTCCTAGTGTAAGCAATCCAAGAAAGAAAGAGTGCCAAAAGGAAGCTATCCTTATAACTTACCCTTGAAAGTCACAAAGCACCACTTCTCCATATTCTATCTATTAAAAAGGAGTCACTATGTCCAGCCTCCATATACAAAGAATTTTTACCACAATAATTATCATAAACTCATAGGTTTCTTCATATTTTGAGATGACCATATGTTTAGTTTTCTTTTGAATGTATTAGTACAATGAGGTTTTCTAATATTTTACTACTTACAGGTTTATTCAGTTTTCCTATTTTTTCTGGCAAGTTAAATCTTGGGTAAAATTATCCTTTATATCATTGGCACAGAGCACTTCTTTGTGCTTAGTATTTCTTATAAATGTAAATGCTTTACTGTTTACAAAGCACTATTACAAAAGAATAAGCATAAGCATAAGGCCAAAAACAATGGAGGATAATTAGAGAAAATTTTTCTTTGTGTTAAGAAAAGAATAAATATATATAATCTAAATTTTCTCTTTTTATTAATAGAAATATACTTCTTTCTAGTTTACAAAATACTTTGATGTACTTTCTTGGTTTTTGTTTGCTCATTTGTTAAACAAACCATAAATTTAGAGGAGTTATTATTATTACTACACTATAGATGAGAAAACTGAACTTAAACCTTTTACAGCAGTGGGTGATAGAAAGACTATCACAATAAAACTACTCAATAGGCAGACAATGATGTTTTTCACTCCTTTTTTCATTAGTTTTCTTTTATTTTTTAACTATAAGATAAATTCCAATAATGTTGGCTATTTGTAGTCCTGCCCTTAAAGATCAATAGAGTATATGTAAGTCATATTACATTAGGGATCTTTTATATGGAATTTGGTACCAATTTGCTACTTGGTACCAATGACATTTAATACCAATGCAAGTATTAGTGATTTGCTACTAGGTACGATGTGCTGTGAATGTTAGGGCTGAATAAAATCTATAGGCAAATTATTTAAACCACTATATTCCTGCCTTCAAAGGGTGTCATATAAATTAGGTACTTTTAAATAACTCAGTGACACATGATTTAGGAAGATACAGAGACATACAGGTAGATGGACTTCAGTAAATTCTTTCTGTTCTTTACCTTACTGATGAACATTACACTGTTGAAATTTTATACATATAGATGTAGTATCTCTGCAATATGTAGAATAAGTCAGATTTTATCCACATTGTATTGGGAGGTATATTCATCTATAACTATTTTCTCCATATTACATCATTACACAACACATCTGAAAAGTGTCCCAAAGCTAACACATAAACAAAGAGAAGTAAGCAAAAAGGGAAGTTATTTAACACATGAATAATAATAAAAAACTAGATATAAATTAAGCAATATCTAGAAATATGAGCTCTAACATAAGGTAAATTTTATTTCTCTCCCAAATGATGTGCAGAGAACAAGCCCCATTTTAAAAGGCTATTCAAATTGTTCAAGATTATGTCATAACTCAACCAAATTACAACCTTTTAAAGCTGTGTGAAAATGTACTTTTGACATGTACTTAATATTCCTCCATAATATGATCCATATGCCAACTGGCAACTATGGAATCTGACCACTGTCTTTAAAGATACAGTCTCCAGAGCCCTGGTCTGAGTCACTGAAGTAAAGTATCTTCAGATACTTTGCTCTCATCTTTACTGCATCGTTCTCTCAATTTGTTAATTAATTGCTTTAGTCAGTTTGGGATATATGACTTTTAGAACAGTGGTTACGATTCAATAACATGTACAGCTGGAATGAACCATGATTGATGGTGTAAGTAGGACAATAAGAAAACATGAACAGAATGACAATATCAATAAATTTCTACCTGCGTTTATTGGAATCAGCCTGAGTAACTACATAACTCTTCCTAGTTTCACTAGATTTTTATCTCCTTTGAAGTTATGGCATTTATTCATCGCCAGTGAAATAATTTTAACATTACAGTTGGCAAGATTGGAATGGCTATTGCTAGGTGCTAGTCCATTTACTGAATCACACATTTTCTTACAACTAAACCTCAATAGAAGGCATTGATAACCATTGGTGTGCTACAAATGCTTATAACTCGTATGTAGTTTAAACATGATAATGAGACATTTATTGTACAAGAAATTCCAGCCTTCTTGTATATTCATAAAGTCAAACTGAAAAAATTATGTCTCTGGGACTTCATTCCTCCCATGCATAATGAATGATGTCGCTGTCAGCAATCAATCCAAAATAGCATTGGTGTAATGCACACCACAGCCAGACATGACATGCAGACAAATAAAAACTGATATTCATTTCTTTAATGAATTTATGAGTCAACATGGACACTAGCATATTAGAATTAGATCACTCCTGTCTAAGGGCTTGCCAAGTGCTTCTTTCTTTTTTTTCATTCCTCCAAAAAGAATGTGAATGAAAAGAATAACTAGTCAAGAAAAGTACAGGCATTTTAAATCTTCTCATAGGATTATAGTAAGGTATAACTTTTGCTAAGATTACTGCAGAGGAAGATAAACTTTGTCTAATTTCTAAATTTTAAAATGACTAAATCAATAGGTAAATGTATCAAGAGTGAGAGCCCATCTCTACTAAAAATAGAAAGAGACTATATGGACAGCTAAAAATATATATAGAAAAATTAGCTGGGCATGGTGGCGCATGCCTGTAGTCCCAGCTACTCGGGAGGCTGAGGCAGGAGGATCGCTTGAACCCAGGAGTTTGAGGTTGCTGTGAGCTAGGCTGACGCCACGGCACTCTAGCCCGGGCAACACAGTGAGACTCTGTCTCAAAAAAAAAAAAAAAAAGTATAGAGTATAATTAATATGTAAATGACTAACTATATATTAAGTTTTAGGAATTGGAATGAGAGCCAAATAAAAATACATTTTATTCTTTTTTTTTTAATTTAGGTTCAAGATTATGAAAGCATAAAAATCATAAATTTAACTGAATGGATAACTGACATCAAATGAAAAATTACAATTATAAAACAAAGAATGAGAACCAAGTGTTTCTCTTTTTACTATGGTGGTTTAATTTTTGTGCTGCCAAAAGCTATATACATTCATTGGCTAAAATAAAACATGTAAGAAAACTAGCTCAGTGCCAGACAAATTCTAGTTCCATTTTTGGAAAGAAATGAAGCTGGATAGGACTAAATGTCTCTAAGACATCATTTTCTAAAGTATTAAAGAAAGAAACAATACTGACATGAAATATCCTACAATAAAAACATTCCATGGTGAAATAAATTTGTGAAATATTGCATACCTTAAGCCTTTCTTAAACGCTGTGATAAGTCATTCAGTGAAGAAAATGTTTTAACTTTATTTTATCTGGTTTGGCCATAAAACTTTCTTTTCATTCCAATAATGAATATCCTACCAAATGAATATTCTATTGAGTAGATTTTGTCCAAGATAAATGATAGATTCTCAATTTATTTTTCAAGTAGGTATTTAAAGAGAAAGTTACATCAAGATGGTTTTCTAGAATGTTGAAAACTGTTTTAGCTGTTTTATAAATTACTTAAATAAATGTTTAATTTCCATGTTTATTCATATACATATGACATAAAGTAATGGTATTTATACATTCTGTGTAAATTCCTAAATTTTTGATCATCTCTTGTCATAGTGATATAGGGCTTTTGCAATCTTTAAATAATTATTTGATGTGTGCTTTCTGTGTGCCAGTCACTGTGCTAAATGCTTTATTATTTTATGTAATTAAATTCTCACAATGAACAACACATAATGGAAAGGATGATTCCATTTTGCAATGAAGAAATCGAAAATTAGACAAGTTAAATAGTTGCTCAAATTCAGCAGTTCGTAAAGGATGGAACTAGTATCCAAACCTTATATAACCAAAAAGCTCTGACCACCACACTCTCCTGACTTCCAAGCACCTTGAAATCTCACAGAGCTTATATTCATCTGAGGTTCATCACATGCTTTGATTTCCCACATACTCTGATCACACACCTCCACCTGTGCTAGGGATGCTTCCTCTGGCAAGAGTCAACTTCCACTCTTTTCCAACGTGACAAACTCTTACTCTTTTGCTTTAAGTAAACTTTGGTCACATAACTTTTGCAAGCCTAACAAATTATCCATATACCTTTCTGCTTTATAATTAGCACATAATATTTTTCAATCTCTGTTATGATATGTATTCTTTTTTTTTTTAGTTTTAAAAACCTTTATTGCCTTTCCTGTTTGTAGCAGTTTTTGAAACATATTGTAAACATTCAAACAATACAAAAATACATAAAGTAGAATGTGAAATCCCTTGTTATCACGATCCCCCAAATAAGGATTTTCTGTATATTTTGTATATTCATCCAGAATTTTTTTTTTTTTTGACTTCAAAGTTCTGCTTTTTTAATTTTTTTTTTTTATTTCAGCTTATCATCACAGGAGTACAAAAGTTCAGGCCACATACACTGCCCATGTCCCGCGCTCTCCCCCGGTATTCTTGATAGTGATTACAATGAAATTGACACATCTGGATTTCCAGAATTTGGTTCCTGATAAGTAGGAACTCAATAAGCATTTCTTGAGTGAATGAATGGATGGATGAGCTAATCATGACTAGATCAATAAGATTAACCAATATTTTTTAAAGCAGTCTCTTCTGCATTACTTTTTGGTGCCTTTGGAGAAATACACATCCATGCACAAAATGCAGGAAAATGGGTCCTTGCCTGGGTGGCAATAGACGAGTACACATGCACTAACGAGCTCTGTAACTCCACATATATGCTTCATTTCCCTGGGCCTGATTCTCCTTAACTGTACTAGAGTTGAATCATATGTTGATGTATTAACATATTCATTCTGTTCAGTCATCAAGCTTTAATTGAGGAGCTATTTTCTACCAGGTACCTTCTTAAATACTGACTCCTAAAGTGTGTGCTATAAAATACAAGTTTATTATTTAGAGGATAATTATAGTAACTTTCTCTTTTCGGGAACTCAAAGGTGCCTAATTGCATACCTGCAAGTTGTTTGCCAGGCTGCCTTACTAAAAAGCTTTATTTAAATTTATAATATTTTAAAAAGAAGCTGAATGAAGCTGAATGACAAAAAACAAAATAATATAAATAGTTCTTGGATTATATTTCTTAGATTTAATAGCATAACAATAAAATATTCTCTCAGCAGAGACTGGGGATACTAAAGGGAGTATTTAGTAAAACCAACTTATGTCAAATTTTGATTTATACTGTCACATGCATTAGAATTCAGTCAGGAAAAAAAAAAAAACCAACAACAACTTCATTCTACATAACTTTGGTCTTTAACTGCACCAACATAAATCTAACACAAAAATGAGGAATAATGTGAAGATACGAGTTCTCAAAGGAAAATTTTAAACCAGGCCTCCTGTTACTTGTTGATCATATTATAACCTTCTTTCTGCTGAGACAAGCTCTTCCAGTTTGTTAATCATTCCTCTTTCTCATCTTCCCTCTACTCATTTTCATACCTTATGACCTATAGGAAAGAATTTGCGTAGTCATAAATGATTTTCCTTCTCTGCCATTATTATTTTGACTTGTGAGCAATGCAGACTTAATCTAGCAATTCAGAAAGACCAAATGCTTATGGTATTATAAATTCTCGATTTATAAGGTGTCTTTCCCTGTACTCAAAGTACTTAAATGAATTATAAATTCTTCACAGAGTGGGAGATCACATCACTGTCTTTCATTCACCTGATGAAAGAGAAACAGCTGCTGGTTATGCCCAGCAAAATTTCAAGTAATTCTAAGGACAACACCTTAGGTCATGGTTTGATGAAATCTTTCACAGTTGTAAATTTAACAGATGGCAAATGTGGAATATTATTAGAAATTAATGATTTAACAGTTATGATAAGATTTTCTAGGAAAGGGGCAATCAATGTCTTTTTTAGGTCATAGTTTTCTTTTTTTCATGATTTTCTAATAAATAAATACTGCTAGGTTTTGTATAATTTAAAAGAAGTACGTTATCTAATTTGTAGACGAGTAGCATTTGGTGGCACAGATACTAGGGGTGTTTTTTTTTTTTTAAATAGTATAAAAAGAAGTGTCATGTTTCTGTTTAACTTACTGCAGAAGCAAGAACAAATAATGCTATGTTTGTATGCATGGGAGAAAGCACTACTAGCATTCACCCATATTCTGTTTTCCTTCTCTTATGGGCACTAGAAAACCCATTTCTCATCCTGCCTTGCAACTAGAAGAGGCCATGTGCCTAGTCAACTTTATGGGCTGTATGGGAAAGTGACATGTCACGTTAAGGTAGAAGCACTGAAAAGCTTGGCGTTATTTCCCCAGTGATCCACCTTGTTACATGACCTGCTAAAGCAGCCTGGAACCTGAAGGGCAATGTGGGGAACAGTCTCCCTGGGAAGTATCTGTGGCCACTGTGGACTTAACCTGGGAGAAAAATTAACCTTTGTGGTCTTAAGCCACTCAAATTTTGTGGTTAGTTGCCACCATAGCACAACCTAGTCCATCACAAATGATAGATATCACAGGTATTTTATAAATTTTTAAAAACTTATCTATAATACAAATGTTCTAATACATATTTTGAAGTATCTTTAAGTATTTTTAAAACCACTGGAAATAAAGATATATTTAAAATGCAAGCAATTTAGAATGATTTAATTTTTTAATATTTCATGCTGCATATAAATCTTCATTCATAGATTAATTCAACATTGAGCACAAGATACGCTATCATCAAATTTCCATAATCTTTAAAGTTTAAATTAACTTCATCATAAAGCCAGTTGTTTAAAATTGTTACTTTTTCCTGACATATTTAAAATCTTTCACTCTGAAAATTTCAGAAAAGGTGCGAAGAATAACAGTAAGTTCCGATTAAAAGAGTAGATGAATTTTATGACTGAAAATTAATTATATAAAACTTATAATTCAAATACCATCCATTTAAAAATAATATTAAACTTCAGTAAAAGTGAGAACTGTCTGAAACATCCATCACACTTTCCTGAGAATGCCCACTCTTTGCATTAGTCGTTTGAACTTCATTTTGAATACCTACTTTCTCAGGCAAATGTTTATTCTAAAACCTATTTCTGCTTGGTTATCCAGTTTCCCACCTCTAGCAGCATGGAAAAACATAAAACTACAGGTGTAAGAATACGTATAAAGAGACTTACTCTTTTCCTAAACATACTGATGTATTGGGTGTTTCCATTATCTGGCATTACAATAGAAACACTGTTCATGATGTAGCAATAAATGACTTTTCCAATTATCAGACTCTTTAACTTTTGTACTTAATGTAGTGTAAAGCTGTTTATTGCTTCTTTATTCTGGGGTCAAAAACATTTTTTCATCTCTACTAAGTGTGAGCAGGTGGAATATTTACTACGTTGTGAATATGCAACATAAGCAATAAACTCAGCCTGTCTAAAATGTTTATTAGTGATTCCTTTATAAGCAACCTAATGATGCTGAACAAGTATTTAAAGACTCTCTTCAGCATAAGTGCCCTATCTGGTGCTCCCTAATTTAGTTTCACTGATCCAGAAGTAAAATCTAAAGATTATATCACAGCATAATGCACAACAGCTAAACGCTGTTTTGGGAGGAACAAACAGAACTGATTGTTGATATGTTTACAATTCAAACTGCAGAGACTACAGTTAGTTAGAGAGTTGCCAACCATCCATGAACATTTAGCAGCTCTAGGAAATCCACCAAATCAGTTAAATTGAGTCTGATTAAGAGAGTTCTTACAAAATATGTAAATGTAGAAACCTACTCCCTAGCCCTCGAGGGATTAGTGCCCAGATTTACAAGAACAATATAGGATATTTCAGTAGTGAAATATTTCTTTACATTCACCCATGATTAGTATGTCTTTCCTATTACAAGCCTTATTGTGAATGCTAAGGAATATATCCTAGTGGTCTACAAAGTGGAACATATGTAATAAAATGGTCTATTGGGAGGAAAGAGGAAAAAAAGAACTTCAATTTGATTCATACACTTGATCATTTTTTAATTTCCATTGTTGGATATAATTTATCATAAATATAATTTAGTACAACATATTCTGTATATCATTTACACATAGTTTTAAATACATATATTTCGTAAGGTCAAAACACTTTTACTAATAAGAGGACATGATCCTAAGTTTTGAGATTCTTATTCTATTGGATGAATGGAAAAGTCAAGACATTCCTTTTTTATTATTTATAAATAGAAAATCACTCAAAGATATACTTTAAAATTTATATTTCAATTTTTCTTTACAATTTGTAAATTGCTTTTGTAAGAAAGTATCTCCTGTAAGGAACCTATTGCAATCAAAGCTGCTGTGTACTCTGGGATCCAGGTAGGTAATAATAAATTAGACTTGCATTTCATTAGTGATCCCACCACTTACTACGTGCATAATCTTAGGTACTTTACTCTGGAGCTGAGCTTTTCATGTGCAACTTGAGGAATAATTAGGTTTACCTTTTAAGGTTATGGTGAGGAATAAGTGAATTAACAAATATATAAATGTAAATGTTCAGCGTAAGTGCCTAATAAAGCTCAGCTAAAAGAAAGTTTCAATTGGTTCTAACAATTTTAGGGACCTCCCCTTAAAAATGTTTAGATGGATTCTTTAAACTTGAATTTTATGAGGGCTGTGGAGGGATTTTCTATGGAATCACTGTTTAGCAAGTTATAAAGATCATAAATAGATGATGCAAATGATAAAATTTTGGTAAGACAACTTGATGTTGACCAGCGGTATCTCCTCATTATAGTATTACAGAGAGCATGAACCAGGAATAACTAAAGTAGTGATTTTGTCCTTGATGGACTGCCTTGGTTGCTTATTATCTCAGATATATATTCCTCTCATGAAAAACCATGAACATATCGGTGATGTTCTGGTCATTTCCTTTTATTAAACCTTATTATCAGTTGCAAGAGATCACAGATTTTTACATTTGAAGTACAGGGAGCTGCTCTCTCAAGACAAACTCAGTGTGCATATTTACATCAAATATTCTTGTCAGTTCAAATTTGCTACCACACATATTCATGCAAAAGAGAATTTTCGAGAAAGTGGCTCGCCTTGAAAGACTCTTTCAACACCCTTTCAGCTTGGACATTATTTTTAAAAAAATAAAGGAGAATATTTTAAAGGCTGCTTGGGCTTTAAGCAAAAAGAAAATATATATTAAACAAAGTATTACCAAGTGCCTCATCTTCCTTTCCTTCCCTAGTTTTGTTAAAGCTACATTTCTCTATGCTTGTTTTCTCTCTCAATTTCAAGTGACTATAGCATCTGAAATTATAAAACATACTCTTTCCATTGAATTTTGACAATTTGGTGTTATTCTATTTGTTCATGCACACTTCACTGGACAATTACACTTTAAGAAAGTTAATTTTGTAATATGATTTATATAGTATACTTGTACTATGTAATACATGTATTCATTTTATTCATTAACTATGTAGGAAAAAAAAATCTTCCCCTTCTTTTGCAAGTAACCTGAAGTCTGTTATAGTAACATGAAATTGTATAGTGTATATCATGATATTTTCATGGTTTTCAAGTAAATGGGTGTGATAAGGAATATTAATTAAGCATCTTTATTATTTCCAAAAAACCTAGAAATAACCAGAAAAGCCTAACAATGAAATTTATTAAATGCCTGCATATTATTCTGACAGAATGACATAAAATCTTTAGAATTGATGTAGGTGTAGAAAAATCTTTAATGACATTGAAAATGTTCACTATGTGTTTTGAGTAAAAAAGGAGGTTAAAAAAATTATAGGATAATTATCACAACTCTGTGAAAAAAATGAGATATACGTGTGTGTGTGTGTGTGTGTGTGTGTGTATAATGGAGTACTACTCAGCCATAAAAAGAAATGAATTAATAGCTTTTGCAGCAATTTGAATAGAACTGAAGACCATTATCCTAAGTGAAGTATATCAAGAATGGAAAAACACCACATGTACTCTGTAATAATTTTCAACTAATTGATGGGCACACATGAGCACAGAGAGAAGTAAAAGTTATTGGAAATTAAGAAGGGAGGAGGAGGGAAGAAGGGAGGGCCACAAACCTACCTAACAGGTACAGTGAACACTATTCAGGTGATGGGCCCACTATTAGCCCTGACTAAAGCATTGTGAAAGCTACTCATGTAATAAAAACATTTGTACCGCCTTAATATTTTGAATTAAAGAAAAAGAAGTGCCTCAAACGACCTTGATGCAGGTGGACAGTAAGAAAAATTGGACTGAAGCTGACATTTAAACTGTGCTTTAACGTTTTCTAGTGATCACCTTTTACACGGTAGACCACGCAGTGTTTGGAGAAAAGGGAATTTTTAGCAGGGATAAAGCATGCTGAAATTCAAGTAGTTCTTGTCTGAAATGCTATAACATACTCAGAGGATTTTTAAGAGTAGAAGTGGTTGTAGTGATGGCAGCAGCAGCAGCAGCACTTGTACCAAACCCTATATATACCATGGTTTTCCTATATGTACATAATCAAAATAAAGTTTAATTTATAAATTAGGCACAAAAAGAGATTAACAACAATTAACAATAACAATTAAGTTATTATTAGTAAAGTATTATTAAGTAACATACGGGTTACTTGAACGCAAGCACTGTGATACTGCACCAGTCAACCCGATAACCAGAAAGCTCCTAAGTGACTAACAAGCAGTCGGTGTAGACAGCGTAGATGTGCTCTACAAAGAAAGGGATGATTCATGTTCCAGGCAGGATGGCAGAAGATTTCATCAAGCTACTCAGATCAGAGCACAATTTAAAACTTATGAATTTTTTATTTCTGGAGTTTTCTATTTAATATTTTTGGACAGCGATAGACCTTGAGTAGCTGAAACTCCAGAAAGAGAAACTGAGGATGAGGGGAGGCCACTGTAGTATTAGCCGCTAATACTTCTATAGCACTTGCTCTATAACAGGTACTGCCCCAAGCCACAAACTAAGGAGCCAACTCCATTAAAATAATAGAAAAGAATAATGTACGATAAAGAGTTTTTTAGCTCTGCTCTCTTTCCACTCAAGAAAAAAAAATTAGAAAAGGCGGAAGACATCTCAGGAAAGATTTATGTGACACACCCAAAAGAGCTTCTTGCTAAATTATAGATTGGGGGATACATTTTTGACACAAGATGAACACAATATGTCCCTAGGCCTTTTTTTGCCTTATAATTTTTGAAAATTTATAGCTCATCTGTAACAAATGAATTAAATTCTAAAGTATTCTCTATGTTGTCTGAAAGTCCTAGTAGCTCAATTCCTCAGTATGTGGATTATCTAGAGTCCTCACTTGTTCTTATTCTGCCCTGTGAGAAGTCCTAGTAGCTCAATTCCTCAGTATGTGGATTATGTAGAGTCCTCACTTGTTCTTATTCTGCCCTGTGAGAAAATGGTCTTTGGCTATTTCATTCACTGCATTTCTCCTCACTGCTATGTGCCCTAAGATGACAGCTCTCTTTCTCCCTCTCTCTCTCTCTCTTTTTTTCTTCCTTCCTCTGTCCCATTAAATGTAGTACATTTACCAAATTAAATCCAGATCCCAACACAATTAAAGTTTTCTGTTTAGGAGTGAAAGTTAGGTTGTGTGGGACAGAACCAGCCCAGCAGCTTTGACTGGATATTAGGCAATTCAGCCTAGAGCAAGACGTTTTGAGTCATTCCTCTTATTATTAACATGAAAATTGGCTTGACATTTAATTTGCGGGATTTCTTCATCTAGCTAAAAGAGGCAAGGGGAGAAGTGTATCCAGATACAAATTGGCTCCCTTGGTCTCTCCCTGGAGGATGCACACTCAACACATTTTTTCCCCTGCTGCTGATGGGATGAACATGGACATACTGAATATAATGACGGAGAAGGTTAATAGCTCTGTACTGAACTGAGTCTCATTCTGCAAGTGTTTAACTCTTAGGCTATCAATCTGTTTCTTCTGAAAACTACAGTTCTCTCTCTGGTTTTGAATACAAAACTTCAAGAATGAGAGGCTTTTCTCTTTTTCCAAATGTTCAATATTTTTTTGACCAACAGTTCCTTTTCAAAGCTCTGAATTAAAGAACAGGAAATGTTTCCCTTAAATTTCTGTGATTTCTATTTAACTTGTTCAAGTACTGACCTATATTAATCATAGGCTTACTCAGAGAACTTTGGCAAAGGAAGGAACCATACAACCAATATCCTACATTTATTAAAAACTTTCGTATGCCCTCTCTCTATCAAAGTAATTCAAAGTCTTGAGGTATAAAACAGCCAAGCAACAAGTTTGTAAAAATGAGCACATAATATAATTTTTGGCTCTGCCAGGACAAGGGGATCTTGATTGGTTTTCATGGAATAGAATGAACATTTTCATTTCTATCCCAATGTATTCCAGTATTTAATATTTATGAAGTCCATTGACTACAACACAAAACCTTTCAAAAACTCAAATTCAAATTTTAACATCCACATTTTCAGCATATTTTCTGTTGCACATGGTAGGCATTAGGCTAGAGATGGGATAATGGGCCAAAGTAACATTGTTACATGCCTGAGATACTTATTTTTTATAGTGGAGGCAAACAGCTCAAAGATCTGCCATATTTGATCAGCATTCCCTTCTTGATCCTAAAGGCTGTTTACTTTGCACACCTGTGATCTCTGTCTGCATGTGGTGTTGTGCCAGGGGAATACACTTGGCCCTTGCCCAGGGCAAGCTGAAAGTGCCAGAGAGCTAGTGCTTCTGGGAGCAGCCCTCTACCAACGATGGATGGAGATTTGGTAGATACATAATTCATTTCTGCATTTGAAAGGGATAAAGCTGCAGTGTGTTTTACGCTGCCTCTCAGACTTCCCAGAAGAATTGCACCTCAGCTGCCTTCAGTGAACCTGCTTAGTAAAGCACCCCTTACAGATGTCTTCTCTTCCTTGCACTATTTCTTTATTCCCCTGACCGTTCACCCTAGGATGCCCATCCAAATAATGTACTTATACTCAAATTCTTGTTTGGGACTCAGTTGGGATAATATCTATGGGGCCTCAGCTCTGCTGGTAGCTAAATGTCTCACTTTCCCTCCACGTAAATCCACATCCTCTCCCTCTCCAGGTGGAGCAAAAGAGCCAGGCTTCATCCAGCGCAGTTCAGAGATCCCAAGATTGCAAATGTAGAAGTTGTCTTCTTAAGACAAAGGGCTGCAACTTGTATAGTGTCACTCCTGCCACATTCTATTAGTTAAAGGAATCCATGGAACCTTTGATTTCAGGATTGCTTTAGAATCTTAGAATCTAGAATTGCATAGAACCTTAGAAATAGATTTCAGGAGAGAGCACTGACACAAGTGCATGAATACCAGAAGGCAAGATTCCTTGGGATCCCCAGTATGATGAACTACCCACTGTCGGTGTGTGAAGAATACATTCCTGCAAGTCAACAGCATCAGAAAAAGGGTAGGAGGAAAGTCTAATACTTAGTACATGATTCAACTCACTCTTCCATCACTCATTGACAGGCAGATGTTAAAAATAGACCAGAAATAATTAACTACAGCTTTTAAATTTTGTCTTCAATTTCTTTACAAGAAACTGTGGAGTATCTCATATGTGCTCTGAATTTTGCTAGGCACTGTGGAAGGCACTTTCCCTCCTTGAGCACATGCAATTCAGTTGGTTTGGTCATCTGTTTTTGCATGGCATCATCCCTATCATTTGGCTCTTTGATTCATTATTACCTTCAATTTCTTTTTCTAGTCCTTATCAGTGTCACTTTCTTTAGGGAAACATCGTTCCCTGATTCAGAGCTCTTTGTACCTCTTTTTTGTAACCTCCCTCAGCAGAATCCCATTTTACATTTATTTATATCTTCTCACTAGTTTTAGATTCCATGACAGCAGTGACCCATGTCTCTTTTGACTTACCATTTCCCAGTACCTAGCATAGTACTTGTCACATAATTAGTACATAATAAACATTTACTGGATTAATTAATGAGTGAATAAACAAATGAATAAACCTTAATGATAGGTCCTGCTAATTATATGTTCTATTTCTTTATGGTTGTTCTCTGAAAATATACATCAGAAAATGTATGCTTTTTCCACTGAAAATTTTGTAGCACCACAATGCAACCACAATTCAATATCCAAGAAATGTAAAAACAACCAAAATCCTGAAGTTATCAAACCACAACTTTTAATGACTCTGTTTGTTCTTTTCTTTCCCCTTCAGCCCAATCCCTTGCATTTAGGGCCAACACCATTTTTTTCAAAATCTCATATTTCAGGTTAGATTCTAAATGTCTGTTTGCTCACTTCATGTGTACATTTAAATAAGTCACAGTTGATCACTTAAACTAAAAATTACAATACAAATGGTTCAAGATGTTCTGCTTTAACCTTGAAAGTTAAGAATTTAACATGCAATTCTTTCTTTTGGATATATACGCTAAAATTCAATTACCCCTGTGACACAATCTGGCATCTAACATTTCAAACTAATTTCTACTTCTGAGTTGTTCTCTAGCTATAATCATATTTAAGCTATTTAACTTGCCCAGTCTATGGCTCTGCAAAATTAGATGTAGCAATGAAAGAGATTGATAGAACTTTTTATAGATTTACTTCATGTAAAATGTGTGCTACCATCAAATACGTATATATATATTTAAAAATTGAAAAGTCATAATGGCTCCAAATGAGGCTACATATATATTGATATATATCATATATATAATTCCACACTCTATTTTCTAAATACGATGCCAATTGAAGTGTACCCACTATAAAAAGAATGACTTCTAGCACTTGACTGTAATAATTACAGTTGAGGATGGCATATTTCAGATGAAATATAAGTAGCCAATATTTACACAATTTTCAATGGATAGGCTCTTCTAACAAAACTCTGCTCAGTGTTTGCCAGGGAGTATAAATTCTTTCTCAAGAAAGAATATTGCCTGTCTTATAAATGCTATGCCTTGCACAAAATCTTGCAAATCCAACAAAGTTTTAGTTCTTAGTAGACATAAAATTTGTCATTCCAATCCTAGGACTGTATATGCTTAACCTTTTGCAGCAGGTCTTACATCCTTGAGAGGTGTCAGCTCACTAGAGAGCACACTTATATTTTAGAGAGCAGAAGTACCCTTACCATGTTCTGCTCATGTATTGCATGTCTAAAGGCTTAGAAAAAGCTAACTGGCATAATTATCTATCCACTAGGCAGAGATGGTGATGGCATAATTAAATGACTGCTAATGACACATAAAAAAGAGCAAAAACCCAGCAGTAGCAGGCAATATTTTAGAAGCAATATCTGTTTTTCTTTTTCTTTTTTCATTATTCATTTGTGTATATCATGGGATCACAGCATAAACAAAAGTGAAAAACATCATAAAACCTCTTCTTTGTTTACAAAGGGAACTATGTGAATTTTTAAGGCACAAATCTATATAATAATTTTCAAACCATCCCAATTTTTTGTTTTATTAAACCATCTGTCTATTTGTTCAGAATTCAGAAGAATACTAATATTTTTCAGTGTGGTTTAAAATTCACATGTGACATTTTAATTGAAGGAACCAAAAATACTTTCCAAACCATTGGCAGGATTGGGGACAGTATTTGAAATTATTTTTAAAATTTTCTTTCATGCCATCTGTTAATTTCTTTCCCTTTAAATTTCAATTGCCCTGCTTAGTACTACTTCAAAAACTAACATTGCTTTTCCAGTTAAGGAAACCCAACGAGAGGTGACTTAACTCTGATTAGAGAGCAGTTAGTGTCTTTTCATTTATCATTCTTATCATTATGCATGGTTAATGCCTTTATAGAAAATGCTTTTCCTTAGAATACCAAATTGTAGCTACATTCTATGACATGTTCCTATGCAAAATCATATACATTTAAAAAATTTGGCTTTGAGTGAAGTTTCAAAAGCTTCAGTGTACTACCATCTCTTATATACAAATTTTGGATTCCAGACTTCAAATCACAGTGATTCATATAGTCTTGTACAAAGATTGAATCATTCTCTTATATAAACTCTGCTTTGAACTAGACATTAAATAAAACAGCTGTCAAATATTTAAATGTTACTGTGATAGCATTTCACATATTTATTTCTAGTTCGAAGATATATATGAATGCACGCAACAAATATATTGGCCTTGCAATTTAAAATCGGTGATTCTACATACTGCTTATTTAGGTCAGGGCACCCCAGGGCACCCCACACGTGACCTCAACAGAAAGGCATAGTCAAGCTAAATTCACCTTCCAGATTGGTTAGATGAACACTACATAAAAACATGGACAGGACATTTTCATGGATGATAAGATACATTGTATGATTACTTCCCTGAGTTCATCTTCCTGGGATTACTGTTGTTTTTCTTCTAAATTGTACTGGAGTAGCATCGTGAGATAGATAAATTCAAGTTAGGAAAAGGCATGAGGAAAACAGCCAGCAAACCTCAAAGAAAAGAGATGGAGACATATGAATTTTAAATTCTATTATGTCTTTAAGATTTAAAGATTTCTACAGCCTTAAAGTGGTTAGAATACTGGGTTAAATCTATCTGTAGAATTGACTACAGCATTGGAACTAGAACTGGAAGCTTGGCTACCATGTATGTTCTTAGACATAGACATGAACAATATCATAAGTAAACCTGGACATATAAATGTTTATTCAATTTTTAAATCATCTGCATGCTCAAGTTTTGGGATACATCTGCATTACACCCACACATTTAATGGATAACAGCTATGGATACGACCTATTTTCCTTCATGTGCCTATTATTTGAAATAGAGGTTTATGTAGCAAAAATAACACCTAGAAGCAAAGAATTTATAACATCTGAAATTTTATGTTTGACCAAAATGTAGCTTGACGGCCACTTAAGGTAATGTTACCAGATAAAATACCCAGTTAAATTAAAATTTAAGATTAATAAAAGTTTATTGCATTCTCACTGCAAATGTTTACTTAGTATATTTACTTATACTAAACATTATATATTGTTTATCTGAAATTCATATTCAACTGCACTGCATACGTATTTGCTAACTTTGGCAACTTTAATCTAATGTTTTGATTTAGTGGTAAAGTTCTAAACTTATAAATAGCATGTAATTATCATACAATTTTAAATTCCCTTTTGGAAAACATCATTATTTTCCAAGTTGGAGGATTTTTAATGCAGTCTAATTAAAAAGAAAACATTCTGACCAATTAATTGATAAACATGAGAACCCTAGGAGAATGCAGCTATTTGACTAATTGTGGGAAAACATCAATACTTTGAGAAAACTTAAATAATGAAATTGAATTTTGAGATGGTAATCATGGTATCTAAATGCTAGTTTCTCAAGAAATGATTGCAAAGCTTGGGGAGTTCCTTTTTTCCTTTCTATCCATCCTTCCTTCTTTTCTTTCTCTTTTTTCTCTCACAGTGGTAGTGTACCTCAAAGAAGCCCCCCGGTGTCCTGTTTTTTCGGTTGTTCATGCATTTGTGTAGGTTTCTCCCAAATTGTATCAGGATTGGTCGATATGACCAATAGAATACATCAACAGCGAGGGTACATTTCTTTCAAAGCATGGTCTTATAAAACATTGTGGCTTCTGCCTCACTCTCTTTAATCCGTAGTTCTGAAGGAATCTAGTTGCTGTGTTATCAGATTGACATAGTAGAGGGCTGAGACTTAGGTCTCCCCCCAGTAGCCACTGAGAAACTGAAATCTGCTGCTCATAGCCATGTGAATAGCTGTCTTAGAAACAGATTCTCCAACCCCAGGTAAGCCTTTAATTGCTGTCCTGGATGACACTTTGGCTACAACCTCACGAAAACCTTTAGGTAGCATCATCCATCTAAGGCCATCTAAGGTGGCTAACTCTCACAAATTGCATGAGATAATAAATGTTTTCTGTTTTAAGCCACTAAGTTTTAGGGTAATTTTCTACGTAGCAAAATAACTAATACACTCAAAAAATAAACTTTGAATATAGATTTTTTTGAAAAATAATTGAATGTTTCATACTAGTATCTTCATGTTATCTAAATACTTTGGAGACTACGAATCTCTAGAGCAGCATATGTCCTATTTCTACCAAATCCAGACCATTCCTCTAGTCTCATCTGAGCAAAAGTCCTTGTAGCTCTTGATATGCTGATAAACAACTCTGCAGGAATGCAAACTCTACACAGCATGAATGAAACACTCAACATCGATGATTATCATTTTGTCAATCTATTCCCTTTTGTTATAGGTGAGGTTCTAATGATGCTAAGCAACAGCCTATAAACCTGTGCTGAAGTCCTTTCTTTATTTCTTGTACTGATTTATGTCTCTACTTTTTGATCTTTCAGTTGTCTCAACAGATTGAAAACCAATGATGTTAATATGAAATAAAATACATTTAAATCCTATCATCATTAAGATACCAATAAATTTATGAGCACATTCACATGGTGTTGATATTTGAGACAAATACAGCACACAAAACTTCCTTCATTTGGTACCAAATTAGCACATAACTCCCTCTCTTCTTTATTTCCTTATTTGTCATTTTAGTGTCACAAAATACTCATGTGGCATCAACTTTCCTTTCCGTTTCATGATATTTTCTTCTGCAAAGGATCACTTTTCCAGGTTTACATTTCTGCTTGTTTATACTTCAGACTACCTTGGGAATACTTAATCGCATTATTTTGCCCTACTAAGCTTAATCTAGTGGCGTTAATGCTTACAAAGTGTAGTAAATATGAAACTCTCAGATTTAGTACATTGCCCATATTTTATACAACCACAATATATGGAACATCTTTCTTATAAATTTAAAACCTCACCATATTTGTGGTTCATCTAATTTTAAATACACAAAAGTCTTTCTTAATATTTTAAGATGTTTTATTCACTATAAAATTCTGAAAAACTATATGTATGTTAATTTTCACAATATTACAAAAACATCTAATTACTAACGATTGAATTTCTTTTTTAAATTCATTTTGAATATACCTATTGTTTGGCCGAAAAATAAAAGGCCATTGTGTTATGCTTTCACAAAACCAAAGATGTATGTGTATTTAAACAGTGTACTTCTTGAAACAATGGTTTATCTCTTTATCAACTTTTTCCTACACAGTTGGTGATCTTCAATGAATTCTAACATTTTAGGTTTCTCAGAAATAAGGCAAATTGTTTCTTCTACGTGTTTGTTTCCTTAATGAAAGTAAATCCTTGATATCATAGTTTTACTGTGGAATTATTAACGAAATATCAATTAATGGTTACTCTTTGGTAAGAGAATTTTATAATTCTACCAATACAAAGCTTAGATTCTATGAAACAAACAATAGAAATATTTTAAATACACATAACAAGCTTTTAAGGTTTTCTAAGCATTATTTTTCAAACAACACACACACAAAATGTTCTAGTTGGTTTAATTTATTTATTTATGTGCCAAACAACTATTTAGCATTCAGTTCCTAAGTTTTAGGTACTGAGCTAAATGCTAGGGTTGAAAAGGCTAACCAATATGATCTCTATTTTTATAGAGAATTTGATAATTAAACAGATGGAAAGTATCAAAATAGAATACAATCTCTATCCAGGAATAAAATGGGCTACTTAAAAGTCACTTTATTATTTTAATATTAGAAAAACAGGCCAGGCCCAGTGGCTCATGCCTGTAACCCAGCACTCTGGGAGGCCGAGGCAGGAGGATCGCTCAAGGTCAGGAGTTCAAGACCAGCCTGAGCAAGAGCGAGACCCCATCTCTACTAAAAAAATTAGAAAGAAATGATTTGGACAGCTAAAAATATATATAGAAAAAAAAATTAGCTGGGCATGGTGGCACATGCCTGTAGTCCCAGCTATTCAGGAGGCTGAGGCAGAAGGATTGCTTAAGCCCAGGAGTCTGAAGTTGCTGTGAGCTAGGCTGACGCCACGACACTCTAGCCAGGGCAAAAGAGCGAGACTCTGTCTCAAAAAAAAAACAAAAAAAACAAAATGAAAGGGCTAGTGGAGTTTCCTGTAAAGTGAATCTGTGAATACAGAATCTGTAAAACTTGACTTATCAGTGTTGGGAACATTTAGGTTTATCATGTAATGTAAATGAAAAGTTGAGGGCACACAGTTAGGTCTAGAGGGAGGAGTTACAATTACTTCTAAATTCAAAAGGAATCTAGATCCAGCATGCATGGGTGAATATTGTCAGAAAGTTCTGATATCCATGACAAAAAAGTGTCATACTTACACTTTTTTAATGTCTAATCAAGATTGATTAAACAACATTTTATATTTTCAGTACAAAATTTTGTTAAATATTTTCCTGAATATGATGTTCAAGATATCATCTAATTACTTGGTCAGTTTCCATGATGCCTAGTTCATAGTAGGTCTGCAATAAATGTTGAGAAATTAAATGATTAAATATCCAGATATAGTTTATAAAATAAATTTGAGTCTGATACAAGAATTCTGCTGCTCACTGAAAGTATAAGTTCTCATGTGTTATAGTTAATAACTACTCAGAAAGGTTAGGAGATACAAGAAACACAAAGTTTCTTGTTTAAGTGTAAATGCAAACATTTTTGTGATTTTGTGATTTTGTGAAAAACTACTCAATTGTGAAGAAGAATGGTGATGATTAGGTCACAATGCTGTTAATGAAATTATTGAATCATTAAATCATAGTCTTTTGTTAAAATGTAATTGACTCTTTTATAGTAATTCCTAGTTTAAATTTATTTGGATATGAATAATATATTGAAAGGGAACATAAAAAGTATCTAGAATAGTAAAATAAATATAAGAATTATATATGGGGATAAAAACTAACAAATATTAGTCATATAATATTTACCTATGAGCCTGATTGCCCAAGATATATTCATTTTTTTTTCCCCAGTGTTCCTCAAAATTCTGGTGAGTTAGCACCTATTGATATGGAGTATAATACAGTATTAAAATATATCTAACAGGGCTTCAGAAGTAAATAGAAGAAAAGAAAACTAGGCTTTTGAGCAAAAATACAAAGATTGCAGGAAAAGAATAAATCAATTTAAAACCAGATAGATAGCATTTGTAAGATACTTTGAAAAGGGAATAGTCATCTCTTATATAGTTTTGATCACTGAAGGACTATGTGTTTCCATACTAAATGTGAGTTTAAAAACAAAATTACTCTATATTCATATTGATATGACAAAGCAAGGCAGAGTTAGCAGCCTATTACGGTTTCAGGGACGTGGCATTATAAGGTCTATCCTAAGGTAGTGGGTGGGAACCTGGATAGATTCTAGTGAAGAAACATAGAAAGTATGCAGTTTTTGAATAAGTATGTATTTCCAAGCCTGCCTGGCAGCTCTAGCAATCCAGGGAAATGTATGTCTTCTGTAATTAAATATGAAAAGACATATTTATTTTGCCTCAGCCCTGCTCCTAATCGGGTACACTTGGTGCACTGAAGAAAGGCTCACTGTCCCAGTGTCCTGGCCAGGTTGACCAGGAGTCTGAACAGTCTAGGATGACTGCTGCATTGATTGCCGGCCTTGCCCTTACTATCTCTCAAAGTAATTGGGTCAGTCTTGAGTCTGGAGCAGAATAACGATGCAACACCTCTATCCTATATAATCTGACAATGTTCCAAACGGGCAAGATGCCACATTAGCAGATGGCACAAAACCAAAGCCCTGAAAGGAAATAAATGTGCCCACTGATTTATAGTCATATTTACTGTCGAAGAATGTTGAAGTTGCAGTTTCTGTAAACCTTATGCCTCCAAGTTTATGGGGATGAGGCATTTAGTTCTACTAAGAGTTCATTAAATTTAAATTGAAACAAGAGAGGCTGTGATATGTTCTACTTAGTTTGATTTCAATATTTACTGCTCTTGTGGAAAACCCAATCGCTCCTGTGGAAGAATAACACACATTATTCTGATACATGCCAAACTATTACATATTATTTCATCATACAAAACTGGAAAATCAAGAAGAAGAAATTTAGAATATATTCTCAAAGCCATAAAAGTTACCTCTACTGAACTGATAGTTATACAGCACTAGGAATTGTTCTAAGTGCTTTAAAATACTATCTTCATCCTCATAACAATCCTAATAATGGGATTTTCATAAATGTTAGAATATAAATGTTCTTTGTCTCTCTTTCTTTTCAGGCAAGGATAGCTATTCCCTTCTTTCCGCCCCCATGAGCACTAGATCTATAGCTTGGATGTAGCATATATTCCATCGTATTGACAATGTGTGTGTGTGTGTGTATGTGTGTGTGTGTGTGTCCACTGGACTGTGACTTCTAGAAGGGTAATGCTTTGTCTTATTAATTTTTGAAGCCACAAGAGCTAATGTATAATAAGCATATATTAGGAAGTTAACAAATGTTTGGTAAAGGAGAGATCTAATTTATTATCTTTATCCTACAGGATACTGTAAATCGGAATTGGATCCTCAAGTCTTATGGTTCTAAATGAGAAGTTAGAAGGGAATCTGTCTATGAACTAGAAACACTATTCTAGGGCACTTGGGGCCAAAGTGCTGAAGCAGCTGGTGCCAGATGGTCAGTAACACTATTATGAAGATCACCTTTGGCAGCTCAGAAGGGACAAGGTCAGGAAACTGGCTTCAGTGAGTGATGCTTCCCTCATTGTCACTCTCGCTTGGTTCAGCTCAAGAGGATACAAGCCCCAAAGTTCTAACCAGGTCTTTTCTGCTCACTATTAATAATAGCCAAATAAGAAACCTAGCAAAACATATAGACTTTTAGTGTATCTGAAATTTTATGAAATGTATTTGTTTTGCAGGAAAAAAAGATTATATTGTGTTTCTGTGTCTCTGTTAGATTATAGAATAAATTTAGGATGTGTTAGAATACCAAACCCAACCCTTTAAGTACTGAAGCATTTTCACAGTATCATGAATCTAAAAAGCATTTGTTTTTCTCTTCTTTTCTCAATGAAAATCTACACAATCTTTAGCAGCCCAAATAGATGAATGAGGGCTGGTGATCTTTTTAAATTACTCAGAGATGATTCCAAAACTTTCCTTTGGAATTCCTAAGAATTTCTCTTGAAATATTTTTTTCCCAAATATTTTCTCCATAATATAAAAATATACAACACAAGGATCCATTTCCTGATCTTTTTCTTTCAGAGGAATCCATAGGGTTAAACAATCATGCTCTTTAAGGACTGTTCTTATGTGATGATTCATTGCAAAAATGTAATGTGAATGCCTGGAACCTATAGGAAGATGGGAAACCAGGTATTTGGGCAGATGGAACTTATAAAGTCTTCTATATTTTAACATTTTCTGCTGAATAGACACAGGCTACTGAAGCAGAAACAGCACCTGTTTCCTTATTTCATACCATAAACATAAACTGAGAAATAGAATCACCCATTTTATAGCATCAGAACTAGCTATATATTCTAAAAAAATTAAGGTACATATTGCACACTAATTTCCCCAATAGTAGATTATCTATATTTTTAAACCTGAAAATTACAAAAACATGAATAAAATACTCTCATTCAAGGTTGGACTTGCAGCGTCTAAAGCTGGATAGGAGAGGTACCTATTAATCGGTGTGACTGATTCAGATGTGCATGCTAAGATATTCACCAAAATGTCAGATTCTTAGAAGGATCATGAACAGGAAGCTTGCTTATTTTAAAAGATCATTTAAAATCAGATTACTTTGCCAAAAATATAAATATAATTATTAAACAATAACCACTATAATAAGCATTGATCCTGATTCATGGTGAGCAACACAATATATTGCTTAATAATGATTATCAATTGTGTGGATGGCATCTGATAAGACACAGTTTCTCCTCTTAGTGAATCGGTAATGTACAGGAATATTTCCCTGACATCACAGTTGGGAATTGTTCCTCCATTGTCTTCAAGCCCCCTGAAATTACAACATGACTTAGGCTATATTATTTTTGCAGCCACAGGTCTATTTCTGACAACCATCCTTTTCCATCCTTACATTTGTTGTACTCTTCAAGTTTCTAAAGTACATCCACTAATCCTCCATTGTCTGTTCGTCGTTATACTATTTTGAGTATTTCATCGATAGTACCTCCATTTTACATTTATAATCTTTACAGCCAGCATGATATTTCCCCCTTTCCTCCACCTCCTGTGGTCTCCAGCACTATCAGCTGCACACATTTTTTAAGCATTTAAGGTCAAAACTGTTCACCAGAATGCAAAATATGTGTAAGAAAGCAAGAACACAGTGGTGGAAATAGCCCCTGATGAAAGCACACCTAACAGGAAAACCATGTAGAGCCCTCATTGCTAAGTGCATTTGTATTGTAGAGTGCTAATGCTCAGTGATCAGCTTTGAATAGTACAATCAGGCTAAGAGTATAGAATAACAGTCAGGTGATGGGAAAATATATACTAGTGGAGCGCAATATATTGGCATGCATGTGTGCACTGTTAAATAAGCAATTAGATACACCAGGCCTGTCTTCTCCATGGGGTCTAATTCCTCTTCTGTTATTTTCTCACCACTATAGTGATTGCCCTTATGCATATATCACTGGGTATGGATCCTTTCACCATTCAGTGAAACCTCAAAGATACATTGCTCTGTTTCACAAAACCAATATTCTGTAATCCATTACTCTCACATTTCCTTTAGAGCTTTCTTTCAAACTTGTTTCTTCTGTTCCAATGATCTTTCATTTATTTTTCTTTAAAATTTATTAACTCTCCTTCTATCTACAAGCGTATTGAATTCTATCTTTTAAAAGAAAGAAAAGCAAAAGAAATAATAAAAGTCAACCCTGTCCTCTAAACTTCTTCTGACCCTCTCATATTTTTTTTCTTTTGGATTCCAAAATTCTCTGAATTGCATTGGATCTTTCCTTCTTAGCTCATTATAGTTTACTTCTGTGACCAAACATTCTGATGAAACTCCCCATAAAAAAATATTTCCTATGTTTTTAGACCCAGTGGTCATATCTTCCTTATTATCTATGGACTTTGCAGGAAACATATCTCTGTTGATCATTTTTGAATTCATTACTTATTTCCACAGAGTTCCAATTCCTCAGTAGCTTTCACAAATTTCTGAAGCTACTTCCTAACTATTTCCATTGCTAGCTCCTCTTGTGGTTCCTGAGTTGTGGACATACTTTATAATTGAGCCACAATGGATTTTAAAGGTAGGGGGTACTATAAAGGTCATGTATTCTAGGATGGATGCCACAAAGTGGTACCATTCAAATGCTGACAGAACATCTGCCAGTGGTACAAATCCTTGACAACTTCCATTTAACACAGAGTTTTCCAAACCTTTTTCGAAATCTGATTCTTCCTCACTTTTCTTCATCCACACTCAAACACTTCCCACCTCTATTTATCAGTGTAAACATTCATGTGTGTGCATAAACACAAACACGTGACAATCTTTATACTTTTCTTCATCCTTTTTTTGTATAAAAGAATTAAAATAGAAGCAAACCAATAATGTTTTAATTTCACTGAAATGGTTGATGCTGATTGAGAAACCAATCCCTAAAACCTCTACACACCTAACTTCTTTGTCCTCAATGCAACTCTTTTATTCTCAAACAAGGTGAATTGAACACCTTACAATGTACAAATGATTTGGTCCTCTTCTAGTGGAAGAGTAAGGAAGAATTTAGTTCTGTCCAACTCATTTTTTGAGTGTTTACTATGTTATAGGCACTGGACTTTGGTTTTGGGCACAAAGGAAGTCTCTGTTCATGAGGAACTCATAGTCTGTTAGAAAAGCCAGAACTATAAACATATACTTTAAACATAAAATATAGTTTACTAATTTAATCACCTTAAAAGTATGAGTGTTTACTACATGCTCAGTAGTTTTATCCTAGGGATTGGGGATACCATGGTGAACAACCTATATATACATGTACATGTGTGTGTATATATATATATATATATATATATGTATACATATATGTGTATGTGTGTGTGTGTTCCACACTACATCATGGAACATCAAATTAGGAGAAAAGACAGACATTGAACAAGAAATTACAGAACTGAAAACGTTATAAAAGGACAGCATAAATTCTATATGGGTAAAGTTGCCAGAATTAGTAAACAAAAATACAAAGGTGCCCAGTTAAATTTGAATTTCAGATAAACAATGAATAATTATTAATATACATATGTCCCAGGCAGTCCTGTATTTTGTAATTAAAGTGTCTATCTTGATTTAGGAGAGTCAGAAGGCTAAATACACATTAACTAGGTGAAGGAATGATGGTGAAATAAAAGAACAGAATTCTATTTTAGGTAAATTGAACAGCAAGTGGAATGGCCCAGGGGTAGAAGCAGCATGGCTTATTCAAGCATTGAAAAGGAACGTTGTGTGGCTGGGTTAAGGAGTGCAAGCAGGATGAGAATAAATTTGTGGTGGTAGAAGAAGCCAAGATTATGCAGGATCTAGGCATTGTTATTTTATTTTTTTAAAAGGTTTAATTCACTTTTTTTTTCTTGTATAAAAATGCTATGTTGTAGGTACAGCTGGAGCCTGGGTCCTCTGCACAGAGACTCTGGTGTGGGTCTTGACAAGACGGTCAGTGAATTCCTGGTAGAGAGACTTGGTGAATACTGTCTCTTTACAGAGGTCAGGAGTCAGATAGCTATGGGCCGTGGAGATGGCATCAAAGGTGGCCTTTGCAAAGTTGCCCAGGGTGGCAGTGCAGCCCCTGTCTGAGGTTAGGTTGTGTTATTGATTTAGAACTATAAAAAGATCAATGCTAGAGACAGGCCCAGGTAGGATGGGAGACCAGAATATTTCCAGAAAGAAATTCTAGGTGGCTAGAATGTTGAGTTTGGCTTGTGTTAGTGGATGTGTCTGTGCTATGCAGACCCTTGGACCACTTCACAGAACATTTATAATATACTGAGATACAATTATAAGAATATTAATAAATGATGAAACAATGTATATACATGGTTAATAACACTTAAGCCCATGTGTATCGAGAGCTTCTCAGACTATCCTCCTCTGGGTCGTTTTGCTGTTCGTGATATGAGACAGACAGTTGCTGTGGGTGTCATCAAAGTGGTGGACGAGATGGCTGCTGGAGCTGGCAAGGTCACCAAATCTGCCCAGAAAGCTCAGAAGGCTAAATGAATATTATCCCTAATACCTGCCACCCTACTTTTAAACAGTGGTGGAAGAACAGTTTCAGAACTGTTTGTTTCAATTGGCCATTTAAGTTTAATAGTAAAAGACTGGTTGTTAATAACAATGCATCGTAAAACCTTCAGGAGGAAAAGAAAATGTTTTGTGGACCACTTTTGTTTCTCTTTGTGTGGCAGTTTTAAGTTATTAGTTTTTAAAATCAGTACTTTTTAATGGAAACAACTTGACCAAAAATCTGTCACAGAATTTTGAGACCCATTAAAACAAAGTTTAATGAGAAAAAATAAAAATAAAAAATAAATAAATAAATAAATATAGAGATCTATTAGCACTCCTAATAACTAGCAATTTTGAAATATTGATAAATAAGAATGAAAATTGGTCGAATCAGTATACGATTTATATGTATGATGGATACCGAATGATATTTGTACATATCATTAGAGTAATATGAAAGTATCATGACTTCTATTGTTGACGAAGACACAGATGTTCCTAACTACTGTAGTTTTTTGCCTACATTCGTAAATGAAGGAAGTGTTAAATATTAGATAGGATAGTGAAAATAGAAATGTAATCTTTTTTCATCCAGTGTCCCAACCATGTGAATTCTATTCGTGGACTGTTTGGAGTCCCATGGACCTCAACTCAAGGTCCCCATCTCTAATTATATTCATCATACCAAAGCAGATTGATTAGCCTCTATTGTCCTACAGTGTCAGGTGTGGCTGCCTTTTTACCCAGTCTGGCAAAAAGCGCTTACTATGAACCTATAATTCACAATGCATGACTTGAAAATGTCCATTCAAAATCATATGATAGTACCTTTTTTTCCTCATTATTTTTAAATTGTATCTATCACTATCACATGTATTTCAAGAGCAAGAAGTTATGTGATTCCCCTCTTAATTCAATAATGCTGGCTATTTACAAACTATTGTACTTCTACCATTGAATACAACTTCTCATTCTTTGAGACTAATGCCATATACCCAGTCTATCTTTACCATCTATCAGCTCATTGTGTTCTCCTGAACTCCTGGACACATTCCTTCATTACCTGGACACTTTAAATGATATATTTCATTACCTGGATCATAATGATATATTTCATCTCAAGTCCTGTCATCATTTTGAGACATTTCAAAATCTCCAAGGATGACCAGCCATGAACCCCAGCTTATCAACTCCTTGACCTCACATCTAGTGGAATTTACATTCACTCACTTCCACCCTCTTACCCACCCACCTTCTAAGACAATACCTTGCAATCACTAAGAAATTCTCTCATTAAAAAATTTTGGATGCAAACATTTAATCAGCTGGCCTTCAACTCCCATGTTCTATTTTATTTACTTAGTTACCCCCTGTTTTCCTGTTTTCAGATTCATCAAGTTCATTTGCTCCTATTCTCACTTCTGCCTCTATTTATCTTTATCCACCTTAGATTCAGCTACTCTCATGCAAATAGCCTCAGCTTTGTTTTCCCAGGCTGCCTTTCCATTTCATTTGTCAGGAAACGTCAGCTGTCTGCCTTTACCAAAGAACAGCCGGGTTCCTGAGTGCTGCCGGAGAAAAATATAACTGTGAATATTGGTGTCACTACAACTTAAGGGTCTTCCACCTGAATGAGGCCTGAAGTACTTCTTGGCAGTTCTGTGTTTTCCTTATCTGCTTTCTCTTCTGCTCTCCAGAGAGGCTTTCTATTAATATTTTATCCGCCCTCTGCTCATTTTAACTTGCCAAATACCACCTTAAGATTTTACTGAGAAAAACAGAAGAAACTAGTTGGCAACATCCTCACTCTGTGTTCAAACCTACAGACCTACTTGCATTTCTAACCATTCCTTTAGCTTTCCCTCCAGTTATTAATACAATCAGAGTGATAGCTCACTTTATAAGGATAAATTCCTTCATGTATGGGCAACATTTTTACCTCCTTTCACATCTTTAGGTATGCTACTGTGTTTATTTGCAAAATCACGCAAAAATTTTCATTCTGGGCTATTAGTAACTGTCCAAAGCCCACATCAATTTTTTTTTCTTCTGAGAATAATGTTGCATGGACAAATTACCAGTCTTAAAACATATTTGTTTTGAAGAACATGCCAAATCTTATTTTCTCTTAGCATTAATACTTCAGATCCTGTCATCTCATACTCTCATTTAAGGACATTGTATCCACTGTAAGGTTCTTGGCTGTGAACATCAAAATTACTGGCGGAAGTTTTAAATAGTAGAGATGGTCAGACCACCCACAGACACCCAATCAAATTCTGAATGAGTAAGTGGGAGGTGGGACCTGTGTATCTGTAATTTTTAAAGCAGATTTTTATTTTTAAAATACATCTATCATTGAAACCAACACACTATTAAGATAAAAATCATTGAGACCCTGCTAATATCAAATTGTGATAGGATGATCTTGATTCCAGGTCTGATGAATGACACAAAACTACTTCCTTATCATTTTAAATAGTTCCTTTGTCCTATATCTACTTAGTACCTTCCTGCTTATATAAGGAAAGAACAATCAAAAAACATTATCACTGGGAAAAAACCATCTATTTGAAATCTATTAATAATTAACATATTCAATAGGCATGTTGAACTTTCTTTTGGCTATTGTTTTTAGAATTTGCAGTTGAATGAGTACAAGATTCACCACAGAATAGAGGCTGCTGTCCACATAAATATTGCTGGCTGTTGGATCAGTAGGAAATTTTCATTTATTGCTACAACCAAAATATAAATAAATATCAAAATATAGATGGAGTTTAAAAACAGTCCTTGAATTTGTTTGTTACAGGATTTTTATTACATTTAATATCTATCCCCTCAGAGGAAAGAGATTCAACATTGTAATATTAGGTCATTAAGTATGAAATGTTCAATTTCCTTAAGTACTAAGTTTGACAGTTGATATCTCTGAAATTTTACTTTACCACTGCTTCTTTTATTTTTATTGTGAAGGTACATCCTCAGTCTTTCAAACACGTTTTGGCTTCTGATTATCTTTCACATTTTTTTAGAGCAATTTTTGTGAAATTCACTAACATGAGTTCCATTTTGGAATCAATGCAGAATAGACAGCTCAAAATATCAATGAAGTGTTTGGGAAGGATGTGGCAAATGAGTGCACAGTATGTCAATGGTTTGAGAAGTTCTTTTCCAGTGATTTAAATCTTGAAAATGAGCCACATGGGTGACCTGAGACCAAGGTGGATAATGATGAGCTGAAAGCTGTAGTAGAAGTGAATCCATCTCAACCTACTAGTGAATTAGCAACAAGGTTTGATATTACTATTCCAACAATATTGGACCTTTTGAAACAAATTGGCAAGGTAAAGAAGCTGGATAGATGGGTTCCACATGAATTAAACCAGCATCAGAAGATAAATCATCTCGAAGCTTGCCTTTCTTTGCTGTCATGACGTAAAGGTGAACCATTTCTATACCATATTGTTACATGTGATGAAAAATAGATTCTTTGTTGACAATCACAAACATTCAGCACAATGGTTGAATAAAAATGAAATGCCAAAACACAGTCCAAAACCAAATATTCATCAATAAAAGCTAATATTCGCTGTTTGGTGGTCCAGTGCTGGTATTATCCACTACAGCTTAATGAAACCTGGTCAGTCCATTACAGCTGATGTCTACTACAACAAAATGGATGATATGACGAGGATGCTTGTGATTAAGCAGCCGAGATTGGTCAATAAAGACAAGCCAATCCTCTTGCAAGACCCTGCTTGATCACATGTGGCACAACCAATGCTGCTCAAACTACAGGAGCTGGACTTGGAAACTTTCTGTCATCCACCATATTCACCAGACTTTTCGCCAACTGACTACCACTTCTTCCAGGCTTTGAACCACTTCTTGCAAGGAAAAATACTCAATTCTCAACAAGCTGTGGAAAAAGTGTTTTGTGATTTCATCACCACTCATTCTCCAGGCTTCTTCTCTGCTGTCATAAACAAGCTACTGTTAAGATGGCAAAACTGAGTGGATAGTTTAGGCACACACTTTGATTAATTGTCCTGGTTCTTGTTTGAGATATAATAAACTATACTCTTGATCTGAAATACGACATTTCATATTTAATAATGTAATATATGTTTTACACTTAGCATTTGTGTGAAACTAGTTATGCCCCAAATAATCTCATTGCTTTCATGCTGAGAAGAGCTATTAAATATCAGCATGGATTTCTTGATCATCTCCAGGGGTGAGCACAAACTATTTCTTGTCAGTTCCCCACTTGTAAGTTCCCTACTTCTTATACATATGGAATATCCTTTACTCATGGGTGATAGCTTTTATGTATTTAAGCACATAGAATAGAATGACAGTTTTCTGTGGCGATATAGAATAATTCCAATTCAGCATTTTGAAAAATAAAATAGCTTTTATCAATTAGAATTGGTAATACTCTGTGAAAATATGGAATTCTACCATAGAAAATTATGTAATTTAAAAGTAGATGGAATTTCCTGGGGAAAAATGCTATTGATTGAAATATAGTTTTCAAAGATAATTAACACAAAATGTGGATATTTTAATATTGATATAAGATATTGATATAAAATGTCAAACATCAACAAAAAGAGCTCCATATAAAATTATATGTGTGTGTATATATACATCTACATTAATCTATTTATTAATGAACATGCCATATTTGGTGCTAATTCTTCTCTTAAATATTATTTAATTTAAAAAATTACCTGTAATTTAGGTTTTATTTTTAACTTTCTAGACTAACATATAAACAGAAGTAGATGAATGTTGGCATTATTTAAGCACTTCCTTATTTAAATATATCGTTAGAGTTTAACTTTTACATGTAGTTAGGTGTATTCTAATCAGCTCTAAATTGATAAAAATTGTATTCTTAATAATGTACTGATAACATTCAAGAATTTTTCAATAAATCCAAATAAATGGATGATATCATGTAGAGTCATCCATGGTTATTTCCCCCAAATAAAACAATGAGAGCATCAGACAAGCAATATCTTAAGTGTTCACCTTATTACCTGTGCTATGATGAAGGATAGGACAGAAAGTATATATGATCCAGAGAATTACAGGTAAGACCATAGATAAAGGTTTACTTAACCACTGATTAGAGTATTTTCTTGATTCTAAATGTAATGGCTTTTCCATCTACTGATATAGCACTATCACTAAAACAAAAACCCATTGTAATTAGTTGTTCCATATTGACTATCAAATGAACACTCCATTACGAATATAACCATATAACATTGGAAGTAGCTGCTCAGTACAATTTACCAGGATTTAACTACATGATTCCCATTACCATTAATAAAATATGAGGCTAAATTGCCTTGATGTGTTTGACCCAAAGAACACCATGTTTCCTACATACACAGAAAAGCATAATGAACAACTTTTTCCTCAATAGACAGAGGAAATAATTCCTTATCACTGCTTTAGCATAATGTGATCTAGTTTTTACAGCTTCCTTTATGGAAGAAACACACACAAACACACACACACACACACACACACACACACACACACACACACAGGTATTTCATTTAGAAGATCTTGATTGCCCTGAATAAAAAAGTAGTTCAGGTAATAAAACAAGTCACCTTCATCTATTTTCACTGGAGGCCAAGTAAAGTAAAAAAAAAAAAAAAAAAAAAAAGGTTTCCAGCCAATTCCACTGGTATTTGTATTACTTGAACAAAAGTCTCTCTTAACTTAAATGTATAAGATTGCACATATATATGCAACTGTCCATTAACGTCATGTTGCCATTATGCCTGTGCTGAAAACGTGAGTCAAGTCACAGTGTTCCTGTGGTTTCTGCTCGCCTTTCAAGTTTTCTGGTCTCTTATTTTCCTCCAAAACATAGATTTGGTGGGAGTATTGCTCAGGGCTCAGAATTGAACTCAGAAGAAATGCAAATAAATAACTGCCAGTGTGGCATTTCATTTGGTGACATGATATATTCCTGGCATATATTTGCCATTTTATGGTGATTAGTCTATGTTTACTCCTTAACCCTCTGCTTACCATTCCCTTTAAACTTGTTGTCAGTAAAGTCTAAGTGACAAAAACATGGGGTTGGAGAATTTTCAAAAATGGTACTAACTTTCCTATTATTTAGATGAGTTTATAAAAACATGATTTCAATGTAGTTGCATAGATATTTTAATCAGGCATTCTTAATTCACATAAATAAAAAAAGAGAATTGTATTGCACATAGTTATATTGCACACGAGAAATAATTAATTTTAGCTCATAAATTTTCCTTTCACCAATAAACTAGGTAACTAATATGACTTACAAACTAACTCAATTAACAATTGACAAAACTGATCTGAAGGTTTTTAAGAAAATCTTCAAACAAATGTAACTATAAATAGTACAGATGATTATTTTTATTTGGAAATTTTCATTATTTTTCTATAAATGAGTTTGGTTTTATCATAAAGGTAAGCTGAGGCACAATAAATTTTGTGTGTGTGACTCAGCCACAAAAAACAACAGTGATCTAGCACCTCTTGTATTATCCTGGATACAGCTGAAGCCCATTCTACTAAGTGAAGTGTCCCAAGAATGGAAAAACAAGCACCACATGTACTCACCATCAAATTGGTATTAATTGATCAACATTTATGTGCACATATGGTAGTAACATTCATTGGGTGTGGGGCAGGTGGAAGGGGGCAGGAGGGAATGAGTATATTCAAATCTAATGGGTGTGGTGCACATTGTCTGGGGGATGGGCATGTTTGTAGCTTTGATTCAGGCAGGGAAAAGGCAATATATGTAACTGAAACATCTGTATCCCCGTAATATTCTGAAATTAAAAAAATAAAGTTTATTTAAGTAAATAGTGATTTATGAGTCAAGCAACTCCAAACAAGAAGTGGTTAGGGAGCTCCATTAAAAGAGTGTAATGAAGACAAACACAGAAATAAAGCAAAGAAAATATTTAATTGGTTACAGTTATACAGTTGCCTGATTTGGACTATCCCACTGGAAAGTTCCTAGTTTTATAATTATAAATTTGGCAGCTACTTCTCATTGGTTGAACTTAAATATTTTTTTCCAATATAAGCATTTACAAGAAATAATTCAAGTTAAATATCAATTACATTTGTAATTTATGCAAAGTTAAGGTTATTTTCAAGGATTAACTGGCTTTGTCTGCTCAGGGATTCTTCAGGGCTGATCTCCATTTTAATTTACTTTAAAAGTTTGAAGATCATTTTGTTATGGTAAATGTTAGAAAACACATTCTTGTAACAAAAGTATTTTTTTGTTACTTTATTTTTTATTTATTTTTACTTTTGTTATTTCAGCTTATTATGGGGGTACAAAAGTTCAGTTTACATACGTTGCCCATGTACTGCCCATCCCCCTGAGTCAGAGCTTCAAGTGTGTCCATTCCCCAGATGGTGCACATCGCACTCATCATGTAGGCATACTCCCATCCCCTCCCCCCACCCCCCACCTCAGTCTGATATCCAATTGGTGTCATTCCCAAATGTGCATTTAGGTGATAATCAGGGAAACCAATTTGCTGGTGAGTACATGTGATGCTTGTTTTTCCATTCTTGGGATACTTCACTTAATATAATGGGTTCCAACTCTCTCCAGGAGAACCAAAGAGATGCCATATCACCGCTATTTTTTATAGCTGAGTAATACTCCATGGTATACATATACCACAATTTACTAATCCACTCATGAATTGATGGGCATTTGGGTTGTTTCCATATCTTTGCGATTGTGAATTGTGCTGCTATAAACATTCGGATACAGGTGTCTTTGTCATAGAATGCCTTTTGTTCCTTTGGGTAGATGCCCAGTAATGAGATTGCTGGATCGAATGGTAGGTCTACTTGAATCTGTTTAAGGTATCTCCATATTGCTTTCCATAGGGGTTGCACTAGTTTGCATTCCCACCAGCAGTGTATGAGTGTTCCTGTCTCTCCACATCCATGCCAACATGTGTTGTTTTGGGACTTTTTGATAAACGCCATTCTCACTGGAGTTAAGTGATATCTCATTGTAGTTTTGATTTGCATTTCCCTGATGATTAGGGATGTTGAGCATTTTTTCATGTTTGTTAGCCATTCTTATATCTTCTTTTGAAAAATTTCTATTCATGTCGTTTGCCCACTTTTTGATAGGGTTGTTTGATTTTTTCTTACTGACTTTCCTGAGTTCTAAATAGATTCTTGTTATCAGACCTTTATCTGATGTGCAGTATGCGAAGATTTTTTCCCATTCTGTAGGTTGTCTGTTTATTCTCATGACTGTTTCTTTGGCTGTGCAGAAGCTTTTTAATTTAATCAGGTCCCATTCATTTATTTTTGTTGTTGCTGTGATTGCCTTAGGGGTCTTCTTCATAAATTCTTTGCCTAGGCCAATGTCTGTAAGAGTCTTTGCTACATTTTCTTCTAGAATTTATTTTTTTAAAATCAATTAAAAGAAAATGCCATCCTTATGGTCTAGGCAAGAATAAACCATAAAATTCAAAAATCACTTGTGATTTTCCCCCTAATTATTTTTTTGAATTTAATAGTTTGGTTTTGCAGAGACAATCCAAAATTCATTCTGATTTTTGTCTTCTACTTGGGAATACTATTGACTGTAGTGTGTGTTTCAGTGTAATGACTTGTACTACACCCTGACCGCTTAGGACTTGTTCCGACTGTAGCTCTTCTTTGTCCAGTGATTTGAATAAACCCCTCCTTTTTTCCAACCCCTTTGTGCAAACTTTTTTTCTGAAGATCTTAACCAGTTAACTCCTTAGGAAGGGAATAGTATAATGCATCTGGAATTAAAGATATTCATTCTACTTTTAACTCTGTAACTAGCAGGGTAAACTCTGGTCAAATTTGATTTTTTGTTTGTTCACTTGTTTTGTTTTCCCTTTCTCATTCTTTCTTAGTTCCCTTAAACACTGAGGGATTAGAAGAATAGCAACTTGTTGTCCTGGAATGAACATTTAAAAGAAGTTACTAAATCTTTGTTATATTCCTGGCTTTTCAGCTAACCATATGTCTTGGGGCAAGACATCTAAACTCTTTTAAGTTAGAGTTGTCTTATAGGCAAAATGAGCAAATTGAGTTAGATGATATTTAAGGCACATTTGGATGAGAAAATTTTATTTCATGCAATGGTGAGCCTACATTCATTCCAGGTAATGGGGCTTTTTTCCCTCCAGTCATTTGGTTCTACCATCTACAGTAATTATGTAAGAAAACATAACATAAGAAGGTATTCACTGTTCATGATGATGATGCCATGACAACGGAGTTGCCAGCACAGGAAGATAGATTTTACTTTAACAACGAATCTTTTTTTTTTTAATGAATCTTTTAATGCTGTATTCATAATGCTAGCCTCAGTGTCTTTGAGCAACTTTTCTTTCAGTGATACTGTAACCATCGAAACACTGTATAAGGTTTTATATGACTTCTCAGAAAACTCTGTAGGAATTGACAACTCAAGCCCGACATCATCATAAAGAAGAGATTCCCACCAAAGCACACAGAAGAGAGGCAGGGAAGAGGGTTGACAGAGCAAATGATGAGAGAGATATTAGCAGTGTCTTCAGATGACTTAGTCTAGAGAGCCTGTCAAATCCAATTGTCTAAAGCTGTGTGACCCTGTGCCTGTGGTCATCATATCTCCTACAAATTAGTACATTAAAATGCTTGCTTAGAGGGAAGATCAACATCCTAATGGTTCTCAGACTCTCAAAACATTGGCAAAAGTGAGCATGGCAAAATTGTTGTCCAGAAAGATTCCACTAATTTATCATCTTAACCACTCAAGCTTTCAAATGTAATTTTAATTACAAAGAATATAATGCTCAAAATGTAAATCACATATTGTTTTCTTTTTAATGCCTTCTAATGCAAATTATTTTCCCCCACACAAACAAATGGAATGTAGACTCAATGTTAAATGAAAGCAGAGAAGCACATAATCCTTTCAACACTACTTAATACTAAAAACTTAATTTTTGTTTTAAAATGGAAGATGGAACTAAAATGATTGTGGAAATATAACTCAGAAGATATAAAACTAATAGGGCTAGAGAAGTCAGTTATACATTCTCTTGTTACATACATTCAGGGCTGAGATCTAAATTTTTAAAAATTTTCATTATTTTATTAACAACAGTATATGTCCTGATTTGGTTTCCTGGAGAACAAATGTTTTCAGAATGGAAAAAATTAACATATTGCTTTAGTATGATAGAAAAATAGGCCATTTATCATCTTGTTTTAAGGGAAAGTTCACGGATCAGCTCCTGCATGCTGTTTGTGTGTGGGTTTTCTACACTTTGCATTGCTAAATAATTGAGAACATTAGCTCCCAAACCATGAAAAATTCATTTTAACATGATGTATTATTAATCAATTTAATTTACAGTGATCTAGAAGGTTCCAATTTCAGTTCTGATGCTTGAAGATAAATTCAGGCAGTGTTTGGTACTTATTAAAATTGTGTAACTCTTTATTGTCTGCTTTTCGTTTTTTCGTAAGTGTGCCATACCAATGAAAGTGGCATAAAAATGACAGGTTCACCATCTTAGTCTACAAATTTATGCATCTATGTATATTTAAAAGGAAAAATTATAAGACATTTACTCAACTTTTCATCAATTGGCAATACTGTGCTGCCATTTTAAAAGTCCACATTGATGCACACACAAACACAAAAGTGTGTAAATTTGTCAAATACATGCAAGTCTTTCCTCTTCTTTGGTGTGGAGAAAGTACTGATTAGGCTCTCATTTTGCCTCCCCAATTTGGCAGAGATTATAAAGTAATTATTAAAATATTCAGTACTTATGAGATAAGGTTAGAAAAACAATTATTGCTTAGGAGCTCCTATGTCACCAAGAAACACAAATCTGAGATTAACAGTAAGATCCCATTAACCCAAACACACTCAAAGTCACTGTGATCTCTAGCCTTTTTCAAAGCCTCTCAGACATTTCTGAGAGCCATAGGTGTCTCACGTAATTTCTCTTACCCCTCATTAACTCTCAAGACTTTGGATGCTTGCAAAGGTCCCATTTTTATCCAAATCCCATTGCCTCAGGACTACCAATATGGGACCACTTGAAATGTCAAAGTTGCACTGGAATCCTCAGTGTATTTCTGGCATCATAATGTAATTCATGTATGAGGAAGGCAGGAGGTTCTGGTCACATTTTACTTATGGAGATCAAAGACACGCTGCCTTGTTCTCTAATGACTTACAGAGCTTATAGAGAGACAAAGGAAAGAGGTCTTTTAGGTTTTACTTTCACGTAGTCCCTCCACACTCATCATTCTTTCAACTCCATAACAGCCATGATGTCATGAAGCCTTGTTTCTTGGCCAAGAAACAAATCTAATTAACAGAAATCATTCTCTAATCACTATCACACATTTTCTTTCACAATGAGACAGTGCTACTGTGCCAAGCTTGTATGCTCAATCTTTTCCCTTAAAAAAGTTTTTCCCATAAAAACTTTTTAATTTTTATATGTGGAAACTCCTGGAAGATCCAGCCAAGGGAGGATACCTGCAACTATCTGAATCCCTGCAGTAAACATAACTCTGCTATATACAATTTTAAAATAGGGAGCCTGAGTATTAATTTTACAATAGTTTTACAGTTAGAAACAAAGTATACATTTATAAGCATAGAGACAAAAAGGACCAAGATAGGCATATTCAGGCACATACTTCCAAGGGATAACTATATCTTTGGAGGAGAGAAAAGAGAGAGGATGACCCATTGCTACTGGATGTGAAATGCATATATTTTGTGGCTTTGATAAACCCATTAACTTCTCTCCCATTCACAATTCGTGCATACCTTCTAAACAATAGCATTTGCCAATGTCACCACTTCAGGGAAATAGACTGAAACTCTTTTGGGTTATGGTGCTGTTAGGTAAGTCACTTGCCCATCAGCATTTATGTTACCTGAGTATGGATCAGAAATATCCCTTGTAACTGTGATAATTTAAGAGACATTTAAATGTTGGAGGGATAGTTGGAGATGTACGAACCCACATGGTGGAAGAAATGTGTCTTCTCTGTGGAAAGGTATTTATTTTTGAAGTGCTATGGCAGAAAAATTTAAAAATTGGCTCCAATAAGATGCAATTGAAATAAATTCATAAAGAATTAAAACTTTACCCAGTACAAGATGATACAGAAAAGAAAAGCTGCAAAGATATCTTTTTCTGTAAACCATATAATAGAAAAATATTTTGTTATTAAGATTTTATTGTCCATTCTATTTCAATTTATTTTCAATGCTTCTATTACTGAACATATTATATTTACTTTCTGCTTACATATGTTTCTCTATAGTGCTCTTGGAGAATGAGAACCATGTCTTACCCATCTTGGTACACAGCCTGGCTATGATAGAACCCTTAATATATGTTTGCTGAATTAAACTGAACTTCAATGTTCCAGCTGGCCATTTGGTATTCTATAATTCAGCGTATTAGCTATTTATAACTTTGATTCTTCTTGGGTTTAAAGTCTGCCAAATTTTGTTCATGGCCAGTGGACTTTGCCATCCAAAAAAATGACTCAACACAATGGAATGGCATGCCCCCAAGTACTGTTCATTCATGATAATCTCATTATCATTTGTTAAAAAAAATACCCAATTCTCTGAACTGGAAGGATAGTTTGCAACATGCCTTCTTTATAAAGAGGATTTACTATATTCACTGTGAGTTCTTGAGCCATGAGCATAAATTTTTCCTCATAAGGCTAAAATCCTACCTCTTATTAATTCAATTTTTAATGTGATTGTCCTGAAACATCACATTTCGCATGTCTCATATAATAATAATAATTATAAGTGATTTCAGAGTGAAGATTGCTATAAACTTCTAATAATAACACGTTCATCTCATTAAAGACATATACATTCTCATATGTCCTAGAGTTGACATTGTTTTAGTGAATAAATCTGGGGTTTCACTCACCAAAATAAATTCAGTTCAACCTCAAACAGAAAAAAAGCAGTTTGATTATACAGATACATACATTTCTTTAGGGAACATAAAAAGAGAAATTCTTTCCATTAGTTCTGGAAATGTTGTCAATAAGTAAAATTTCTGTTTTGATGATGTAATAATGATTAATAGGGAAATCCCAGGAATAGGTAAATGAAGATGGTATTGATTATGAAGAAAGTGTACGAAGGAGCATGTAAGCATATATTTTAAAAATGAAAGAAAATAGAATTGGACCATGAAATAACATAGCTATAAATATAAGAGCAAAGTTTAAATTCAGCGTTAAATGGAAGACACAAATCAAAGAGGAAGGTTACAAGCGAAGTCAATCTTACCAATCGCATGAGATAATTTGTTTTGAGCTATTTTAGCAGATGACGTGATGAAAATTTTATTTTAAATCAAGTGAATATTAAAATAAAATATGAAGGAGGAGAAAATATACTTTTAGGTAAGCTGCCAAGATATTGATGGACATGAAAATCAACTTTATCAGTGCAGTAAAGGTAGGAATTTTCATTATTAGAAAATATTGTGTGCTTAATATGTACAGCTAATAGATTTTAATTGAGACCAGCATGAAAACTGCATTAAATTCCATTTTATTTTTCATTATATCCCTTGATTTATATTTAAGTATAAATATATACTTAATTCCTCTATGTGGATCTACCTGACTCATTCTATTCATTGTATACAATATTCTCATATCTCAACAGTTTAAAACATGTATTGACTTCATTCAACACAATCATATTCTCAAAGAGTAAAACATAAAACCAAAAGGCTTAACAGAAAAAAAAAAGAAAAATCTTGTAAGATTAAAATGTAATATCATGTCTAAGAATCATATTATAAAGTCAGATATGATATGATCAGTAGATAATTGGTGAAATAAATAAAATTAGGATAATTAGAGTATACTCTTTACTCTCTCTATATTGAACTAATTAATTAGAAAATATAAAACTCAGATCTAGTAAGACCTAAGACAAATAATCTAGTTTTACTATAATTTATATGGTGGCTTAAACTTAGCAGTGAATAAAATCTTCTCTTTAATAATTGGAAACTGCTTTCCTTCATTTATACAACTGGATGTTCGAACTTTCATTAGGTAAAGAATGAACTAAGAAATACTTGGCTGGAAAAATAAGACATGGACAATTTGAAAAATGGGAAAGTAACATCAGTGGCCTTGGGTTAGAAGACAACATAGGGCCTGAACTTACAATGCAGATCAGATCTGTGAAACTGTAATCTACACATAAACACATTTATGTGCATTTTTCTACCACTAAGAAACCCATTTCAGTATTCTAAACATTTAAGTGTGTCCATTTAATCCATGAGGTCATGAAAGTGTGCCTTTGGTAGTCATAATCTTCATTGTTTAGTCTTGATGCTTTAGGATAGACAGAATATATACAGTCTGTCTTGCTGTGTGCTATGTCCCACGTATAACCTAGATCAGTACAAAGATACGATTTATGACAGAATACATCATCTGAATAATCAGAAAGAAAAACACTGATGTGCTTGAGATGCTTACCCTCAGGGCTTCATTGACTTTCAGGCAGGAGAAGAAAGTAGAGAATTGTTAGAGCATTTTGTATTTGCCTGAAAATAATTTCTAGTAGAAACAAAGCAGCCCAAGAAAAAATGTACTGAGGTAATCATTTTGTCTAAACAATGACAAAACATGTATGTGAAAATAGAAATTTTGTCTTTTGTGCAGTCTTCTTCTCTTTGAATAAACAAAGCAACAGATTCCTTTCAGAAATTGATATAAAATGAGCAATTTTAAACTGGATTGTCATGAACACATGTTTGGGGGAGTAGCACTTTTGCTAGAAATAGATCTATACGCTTTCATATGTCTTCACTGAAATCCAAGAATTTAAAAAATAATAACCATTTGTTTCAATTATTTCAGGCATATTCTTATCCCAGAAGTGTTCTAATTTTTTTGTTTTTGTTTTGATTTTGATACAGCCCTACTTTTATACCCCTTTTACGAATGAGAAGACTGAAGTTCAAAGGGTTTTGTAATGTGCTCAAGGTCATAATTTACTAAGAGAGAGAGAGTTGTTTGAAATTCAAGATTGTCTGTCCCTAATACCATGCTTTAAACTACTGCACCGGCTCCTCCTCAATAAAGTATACTGCTTTTATGTGAGCTTTATATCAAGTGAGAACTTAAACTGTGAGTGAGTTTTCTTTTGATAGAAAATTGTCTGAGAAATTCTCAAAGCACTGTGAAACTGAATGCATCATATGTTAACTGATGAGAACAAGGCTGATTATGAGTGGGCCATTTTTAGGAAAAATATTAGGAAAAAACTGGTTATGATTAGACCATTTTTAGGAAAAACATTATCTTTATGGGGCTGCCATCAAAGATGCCATTTCTAAACTAAACACATTCTGCTAAGAAATGTAGAAACAGGAAAAAACATGCTACTGAAATGGCCCACTGCCAGCATTTGACAAGGTATTTTAGTTGGATCTGGTCATTATTCATCTTCATACCTATAATTTCACACTCCAAGTGGGTATAAAGTTCCACAAGTCTTTAGAAGTTTCTATATTTCTCAATGTATGCTTAGTTTTATGCATAGAAAACGGTTCTGAAATGTTCGCTTGAGCCAAGGAGTTTGAGGTTGCAGTGAGCTATGATGATGCCACTGCACTCTAGTCTAGGCAACAGATCGAGACCCTCCCCTCATTCTCCCCCCTAAAAAAACTAAAACAAGAAACTTTCATATGTCAAACTTAGTTTCTTAAACTTATTTAACAACAGAACTCTATTTTCATTCAACACATAGCAGTATTTCAGTGTTCAATCTAGAATTTTCTATACCCTAATATATTAGAATTCATTTTTGATCCCTGCAAGCTCTCACATTTTATACAAAACTGATAAAGTACAGCAATAGCTAGTGACTTGGATGGGAAAGGGGTGACTCAGTGAATTAGCAATATTGTACTACAAATAACTAATGTGTATACATTTTAAAATATATGTAGCCATATAATCTACATACAAATAAAGAAAATGGGTAGTAATAGCAATTTTATCTCTTTGATCTCATTTTTCCTAAATATTTTAACTATTTCTCATTGTCATACTCTTTCATCATAGCCTTTTGTCCAATTAATCAATGATAAACTTACATCTGAAATGTATTTGTCAAATATATTTGCACATGGATGTATACAAGAACATTTTTCCAGTTACATTCTGATTTTTTTTCTTACTGAAATGAATAGATTTTCTTAAATATCTTTTGTCTGAAGCTTTGTTAAATAAGACACTTTTTGCAAGGTTAATACTAAGCTAAATTAAAGTGATTAAGAATCTATTTACTATCCTTGAACAAAACCACAGGGTGATTTCATAGGCTTGCAAAAAGTTGAATCTTTTGAGAGCGATCTGTATTTGGAGCAAAAGCAGGAAACTGGTGAGAACAGATAAAACAGAATTCTGTCCATGAATTTAATGGCAATAAACCAAAACTGCCTCTGAGTTGTTAACCATGCCAGCTGAGCCCACATTTCTCAATTCCTTCCAACTACTACTAGCAGGAAACTTATCAAGGGAGATTGGTATCAATGTCTGAGTTAAGCAAAATGTTGATTCCATTCGTTCTCAATCAAACATTGACTAATAGTTTTGATGGTATGCATATCACATTCCTTTTGTTGTACTTTTAACTGAAGGAATGAATACATGTACCATCATTTTATTCATTCTATGTCATGGTTTCTTTTTTAAAAGGGTCTCTTCTGATTATAAAATGTAACATGTGCTTCCTTTAAAACACTTGGAAAATGTAATACACACATTTCTATGCATGTATAAAGAAGAAAACAGTAATAAAATATAATTTCTGAGAACAAAGATTATGACTAACTTTCCATATTTGGTACATTAATTTCTACCTTGTTCTCCCAATGGTGCGATAATCACCTGATTTTCCACATTCTGACACTTCGACACTTTTCTTATTGCCTTCCATGTCTGTCATTGCAAGAGTGTGCAATAATGGTAAGATGCATCCGTTAACTATATTCATATGTGCATTTTCTCCCATCTTTATGCCATTGCCACTACTCTATTTGCTTCAACACACTATAATGACTTTTATTATGTGTCTGTCAAACAATTGTCCGGGCATTGAGGAAGTAATAAAAACATAACAGTGACAGTCACCATTCCTAGTCTTACTGAGAAAAAAGATATAATTTAAAAAGAAAGAAATACCTAAAAATATGTAACAGGAAAGGTTCACACAGCAGAATTGCTATGCAGAGAAAGAAGGTAGTGTGTTTTTAAAGAGTGACTGGAAGGCTACTTTAGAGTAGGTGGGGAAGGAAAGTCTCTCCAGATGAAATGTTAAACCAAGTCCTGAATGTCAAGAACCAGTTGACCATGTTAATAAAGGTCAGAGGAGGAAAAATGGTCCAGGAAGAAGGAATAATAAGATCAAAATCCTATCACAAGCAATGTAATTGGTGTATCCAAGGAAAAGAAAGAAACAGCATGGTTGGTACATGGTAATTAGGGTAGAAGTGGTTCAGAATAAGTGGAAAAGCTAGGGATGGGCTGGCCAGGTTATGTGGGGTTTTGTAGGCCAGAGTAAAATGTGAAATTTATTAAAAATATAATGAAATCTATTGGATTATTTTAAGCAGGTTTAATAAATGATATTTTTTAAGGAAATAATTCTTGGCTGTAAGTATGTAATTTAAATGCAGAGCAGAATCTTTGCAAAAATGTCTAAATAGACTGAACCTACAAGAAAGAGAAGATGTTTAAGCCTTGTATTTTTCACAGAAATCACTTTCAGACCACAAATTGAATTTATGCAAGTGAGATGATTATCATTACTAGTAGTGGAATTGAGAAACTAGCTTTGGGCTAAGAATCAGAACATGAATATTGGGATTTTTTTGCTTGCTTGTGTGACCTTGAGTGAATCACTTTTCTCAAAGACTTAATGTTCTAATTAGAAAAAGGAAGGTCACATGAATCACTTTGAAGAATTCTACAAAAGCATTCCTTTCCTTTTGTGCTACTGTTCATCAAGTCACTTCCTGTGGGTCATTTTCTTAAGGGGAAAAAAGAAATGAAATATGAAACAGTGAGAATCAGGGCGATCTATACTTGTTACGACAAATAACACAGAAAATTCCCATTCATCTGTTTGCAATTTTTGGTACAGATTGAGTTTTGAAAAATATCTACTCCAAAAATTAGATATCATTATAAAGAGCATTTCTGCAACATTCAAATTTTCCAGAATATTTGGTTGTAAATGTCTAGCAAAACTTACTTGCTTAAGGAAAAAAAAGATTATTCCATCAATTCGTTAAATCTTTACTGACAGTAAAATTTATACTATGCTAAGTTGGAAAAAAAAGGGAAAATTAATGCTATAATATGGAAATATTGCAAATAAGTTATTTGATTTAAAATATTCAGAGAAATATGAATAAAGTCAATAACCAAATGATGAAAATGTATTATAAAGAAATGTAACTACTTACTTCTGTATTTATGCAATGTTTTGTGTTAGAAATGTTTATTGCCATACACAGGGATCTATGTAGTTATACCCATTTGTTAAAAGTTTACAATACAAGGAAAACACAAATAACCAAGGGGAAAAAAACAAGACACAATAATTACACAAAGAATGCCAAGAACCTACAATGTATTACAGAAACATACTAGCAAATCATTTTCGAAAGGCATGATTAGTTTCCAGATATAATTTGCCCATATGCACCACCTGGCAAAGCAAGGGAAAGTGATTTCCACAAATCCTCAGCCCCCTTTCCTGTAGGCTACCTCTGTGAGCTCTTTCCTCTTCAAGGTTGCTTTTGACATTAAAAGAGTGTGGGGGAGAAGAAAAGCAAATGAAAAAGATGAACATGTATATTAGAGCCAAGACACCCAGGCCTTCCAAACGTTCACAATTACATTTCTTAATGGCATTAAATAGTTCTGGATACCTAGATGTAGCAATGACTATTTGCCGTTTTTGGACAAAGAAGTAAAACATGTTGAAGGACTTTGCTAAGGAATAGAAAGAACAATGGACTGATTATCAGATTTTCCAAATTTAGTTGACTGTGTAAATTTGTGCATGTCCCTTGGGTATCCGACCTTCGGAATCTTCATCTGCAAAGTCAAGGGATTTAACTAAACCACATTTCAGCTCTTTGTACATTCCAAAATTGTATGTATCCAGAGTGAATCATGCACTAAGTCATAAAATAAACATTTATTGGCTCCAGCCAGTCTTTCTGACTTCATCTCCAACCTCTTACTCTCTACCCTTCAGCCACATCGACCTTGTTCTTCTTGGAATAAGCAACCTTGTTCTCATATAAGAGCCTTAAGTAGGTTCGACTTGGAGTGTTCCCAAGTCTCACACCTTATTATTGTTTAAATCTCTATTCACTTGTCACCCTCTCAAAGAGGCCTTTCTCAACCACCTCGACCTCAATCTCAACTCTACATAAAGCACCTTTTTTCTTTCATTCTTTTTACTACTTTTTAATTCTCTTAACATTTGTCATTGTCCGAAGTTGATACCGTCTCCCTTACTCCATACCTGTCAGAGTGAAAACTCCAGGGAGAGTGTCAAGTGCTACCATTTATAATTCTATGCCAATGAATAGTACACCTGATCACATATATGAGTACTTCATTATTCTTAACGAAGATGGAATGTTTGTTTCTTACATTCCATTGTCATATTAGACTTAGCATGTTCACAAAGCATTCAAAGTCTCAATTGTCTTTTAACTTTTCCAATTTTCTCAGTTTTCTATATTAGAAAACTTAATACCATCTTCAATTCTTGCTCTTGCTTCATCTTTTCAATTTATTCTACCATTAAGTTTTTTGATAGTTCCTCTCCCAGCCCACATGCCTGCATTTCTATATCTATCTCTAAAGAACTTTCAGAGTCTCTCACTTTTTGTCTGTCACGAATGATAAAAGTAAAGTGTGCCTAAGACTTTAGCTTTTTTTCCTCCTTGAAATAAAAAAAAAAAATCTAATTTTCCCTCCATAACCTACCTAATTCAACCTAAGCATCTTAGTTAAAAAGGTCATGAAATATCTGGTTCACTTAAATTTTCAAACTTTCTAATTGCTATCTCAGTTTAGGCCAATGGCACTACAGTTTCAGTAGCACATGATCATAATTTCTCCTCCCTGTGGTTTTTCTCTTTTCTCTATTTGTAGTTCTTTCACATTAACTGCTTTATTCTCTATTATCCAAACTTCACACACCTTCCAATGCCTAACTCAAGACTTACTTGCCTATACCTAATATAATCGAGTAAATTCTCAATGATCTCTTTCTCTAAACTCCAATTATACTTACGAACTAAATAATATATACTAAACATAAATTTTATTCTACACTGTTACTTTATTTTGCAACAAATTGTCCTTTTTAGGGGTGATTTTCCCAACCAGTTGATACAATCTTAATCAAAGGTGCTTCATTCTATGTCTGCTCTGTGGTACAGATTAGGCATTGGTTGAATGGATGTATCAACAAAGAGTTACAGACGATGTTTTTAAAAACTCATTTGCCTGAGCCCTAGACAGGTGAAATGCATTGTCTATGGTTATAATCTAGGTAGTAAGAGAGTCAGAACTTAAAGCCAGATGTCTTAACTCCTAGCCTAGACATATTGTCATCTCAAACTTTATAATGGATTTATCATCTCTTATAAATCATTTATTAGAACTACTAAACTGTTTTATAAGAGTAGTTCTAAAGACCAAAGGAAGTACTTAATAACATGACATACCATAAACATTCTTGAAGAGCAAAACGTTAGTATTATGTAATATTTAAAGTAAGTATTTTGGATGAAATGAAAAGTCACAGCTCTCAAACACTAGAATACATCGCAATCACCTGATACCTGGCATCTCCTCCCCAAAACACAGGCAACAAATACTCTGGAGTGTACAGTATTGCTTAACAGATTCTGCAGGTATTTATGATGGTCAAGGTCTTTGGACCACATCTTGAACTAAAGCGGTGGCTGCAGCTAAAGCATCTATGCAGTAGAGTACAAATTATGGTTGAGTGGGATACAGAAGCCTCTGAGAATGTTAATTGAATATAGCTTTTTGGAAAATTTAATCTGGGTCAGTCTCATAGTTCTGAAGGCTCCCAAGACAAGCAATTGCTCTGAGAATCCTATCTCTATTGTTCAGAATCTGGGAGAAAAGAAAGACGAATACCTCTCTTTGTCAATGATTTTTAAAAATGGATTAATTAATAACAAAGTAGAGAATGATTTTTAAATTTCAAGTAGCACAAATATCTGTCAAAAATTAATTTTGCTGAATTGGATATTAAAGAGACTCCTGGTCACCATCTGATTTCCTCCTATAAAAAAAGAATGTAAGGGAATCTTTTAATTGGCAGCATAGTAAATGGCAAACAGAGAGCACTGGCTAAAACATTGTTGAATGATCTCCTCTTGGGACACATCTTCTACATGATGTAACCAAGTCCAAACACATCTCAAAAACAAACACATTTTCTGTGATAGGCAGAATAATGGCCTTCCCCCCAAAGATGTCTACGTCTGACTCCCAAACTTCAAGAACGTTATCATACATGTTAAGAGGGACTTTGAAGTTGTGATTAAAGTTGAGGACCTTGAGATGAGAAGATTATCCTTGATTATCTAGGTGAGCCCCGTCTAATCAGATGAGTTCTTAAAAGTAGAAAAGAATGGAGAAAATGTGTGTCAGAGAAATTCAAATTGAGAAGAACTTGATACTGAATTGCTAGCTTTGTAGTTGGAGGAAGCGGACCAAGAGACTAGAAATGTGGCAGGTTTTAGAAACAGCAAACAGCTCTCAGTCTACAGACAGCTACAAAGTGGGTACCTGCATCCTACAGCCTCAAGCAACTAACTGAATTCTGCCAAAACCCCAAGTGTGGGGGAAATAGTTTTTTCCCTAGAGCCTCTCGTAAGGAATGCAGTCTGTTGACAACTTGATTTTAGGTGGGTGAGACCCATACCAGACTTGGTACTTAACAGAACTGTAAGATAATAATTTTGTGTTGTTTAAGCCTCAAAGTCCATGGTTACTTATTACATTAGTGATAGAAACTAATACACTGACCTAATAAGCATATGACTAAAAAAGAGTATTTAATTTAACAGGAAGGAGAGCTGCCTTATCTGAATGAACAACTAAAAAATGTCTTCAAGCATTGCCTCCTACACAGTTGCCAAGTTAAGTGTGTAGATCAACATATGGAAACTCAGTGCTTACCACTAGGGATTGATTAACTGCGATTCAACACTTTTTTTTAATTTCAGCATATTACGGGGATACAAAGGTTTAGGTTACACATATTGCCTTTGCCCCGCCCAAGTCAGAGCTTCGAGCGTGTCCATCCCCCAGATAGTGCGCACTGTACCCATTACGAGTGAATATACCCATCTCCTCCTCCCCTCTCCCACCTGCCTGACACCCAGTGAATGTTAGTACTATATGTGCACATAAGTGTTGACTGATTAATACCAATTTGATAGTACAGGTGGTGTTTGTTTTTCCATTCTTGTGGTACTTCACTTAGCAGAATGGGCTCCAGCTCTATCCAGGATAATACAAGAGGTGCTAGATCACCATTGTTTTTGTGGCTGAGTTTTACTTTTAACTGAAAAGAATAATTTAATTCAAGACCAAGTCAGGATTTAAATAAATATGCACTCGACAATTCTAGGCAAACATGGATAAAAAAGAAAAAAATCAGAAGTAAAAAGAAGTAACATTGTTCTCAGCACATAAGAGTAGTCTTTCTATGTCAGAGACTAGGTGCATTGAGTTCAGTATTCTCTGTCTTTCAGGGACACCAAGGGCTTTGTTTGTTTAAGCATGAGTGTCTTCTTACTTTTGACCTCAAAAACTCAGAAGTTACCCCCATGTAGTAACAAAATTATGGGACTACCTTCTATGAATTGATATAAACATTTCTGAAGATTTACCCTTGTATTCTGGGGTATAATGAGTTAACTTATTTTACTACCATTGTGTAAACTAGAACATGTAAAATATTTTATCCAGTACCTTAGGTTCTGATGAATTATTATTTATAATCTTAATGATTTTGAAGTTTTATGACAGTAGTTATTTTTGTTCTTGCCAGAGTAAAGGTTTGATTTTATTTCCTTACCTGTGAAACAAGGATAATATTAATATCTATATCATAAATTTACCGTGAGGATTAAATATGGTAATGCACGGGAAGCTTGTAGAACAGTGCCTGACACTTACAAGTTACGACAGCATTATAAATTTCAACCCTTATTGGTCATGTAATTGTTGCTAATTGCTTATCCGTACTTACTATTTTATCATATTCATTGCCTTTTTGAAAAGCCTCTTTCAAGGGGCTGTCCATCTATATTACATGTTGAATTGATTATTCATCCAATTTTTTCATTAACCAATAACCTTCTAAACTCCAGGCATATGCTAGATATTGAGGTTAGAAAAATTATTTAAACAGACTTTACCTTCCAGATGTTCCTGGTCTAGCACCTTCAAATTAGAATGGAGGTTATGTAGTGTGTCATTCAGGCTAACACAGTTAAACTACAATAACCAAGATTCTCCAAATCTCAGTGTTTTAAAAAGATTTAAAGGATAAATTTACAGTTTTTTCTCTTGCAATATTGGCTGAGTCCTGAAGATCACAAAACGGTGATGACTGAGCTTTGTACTTTAAAGGAACATGTACTCCCAGGACCACAGCAGTAGTGAAAAAGAACACAAGCAAATAAATGTTTCCTGTCACATTTATGATGAGTAAAGCAAATCTCATTGTTCACCAACTAAAAAAGGTGAAAAAGTATAATCTCTCATGTGTCAGCAGGAGGAGAAATGTATATAGCTAATGTCCCCATATGTACTTATACCTGCACAATAAATAAATTCCTTAACAGAAGTAGCAAACAGGCAAGCAGAGGATGGAACCTTCTGGTGGATTTATTTTGCATGACTCATATTCCGGGGTCATAGAATACTGAATGGTCTACATTATTTCAGATATTTTTAGTACTTTAATTTCAATGACAAACATAAATATATCTAGTAAGCTTGGTTTCACAAATAGCAGATGTTTAATGGAATTTTTTTAATAAATAAGTTATATTTTCATTGAAAACCAAGATTTATACTGTCTTTAAAAAGTTGTATCAAATTGGTGGTGAGGTACCCTTTCAATATCTTGGTACACTACTTGTAGTTTTTTTCAATCTTGCAAATTACCATATATTTTTAAGGCAAAGCAATAAAAGTATGTTAAAGCAATTTCTCCATACTATATCTTTCTTTGAAGTAAATGTATTTCAGTATCCAAACCAATAATGGATTTTTTGCCAAATTCATACATTTTAATGTTCTACAATTAGATAAGGTGATAGTGGTACTTAGAACTTTTATATTCTATCTCACTCAAAGTTTGCTTCACTATCTAGATGTTCATAACCCCTTTTGGATGGGTCACTTTCATGTTTCTCACCACAGAGGAAGGAGAGAATTTACAAATATTAATTTCACTATCTCAGTAGCAGAAATGAAAACAGTTATTGAGACTTAGTCTGATTTCTCAAATTCAATAAGTGTCTAAAGATCCTTAGATAGTGCTTCAGTGCAATTTTATATTCAATTTTAGGTATTCCAGTGTGTCTCTGAAGGGCAAACTTCTTGTTAACTATTAAGGTACTATAAGTATCAACTAAAAGGCAGGATGTAATGAAAGTTTGTTTTCAAGTTCTTGGGATTTTAGAACTTGTTGCATGCTTCAGAAGTTAAGCATACCCTTTATACAGAAAAAGTGCCTATCCTAGTCATAATATCCATTTTGTATTCATTTTTGCTCAAAGTTTACTGGATTTTTTTCTATAAAGGCCAAACAATGTTTACTATACACTATCATACTAGCATAAGCTTGGTTTTTGCAAAATGTTTCTGTTATTATTTATTCACCAATGTGTGCTCTTTAGGCTCTTTCTATAAGAAAACATTCATGAATGCAGAGACTTACAGAGTTAGGAGTTATTGGTTGACACACTTCATAATCTCTATATTCTATCAGTTACTCCTTAGAAAAGCCTCAAACATCCCAATTCTTAATGCTATCAGCATAAGATGGGATCTTATTACTTCATGCATGGCTTTTTGTATCTCTTTCCTACTTTGGCCTATTTCACTTATCTAAATTTAAAAGTTGTTTTATTATGTCATTAATTTGTTCAGAAACCTCCAAGATCTTGTAGTTACAAATTTCGTCATGTTGAAAGTTCCTCTTTTGGTACTAGGGAAGGAATGTATTCTCATACAATAGCATAACTTTTGGATTCCTAGACACCATAGTTTTTACCCCAGATTCAACATTCAAGCAAGCCACTTAATCTTTATAGTCTTATGTGTTAAATAGTGCTAATGATTTACCCCCCAAATGGTTCCTTACTCCAGATGCTGCCATGAAGAACAGATGATCCATTTACAGAGAGACTAACAAAGCATCTGGCATCTGATAGACACTTACGTTAATTCTCTTTCTGTACTTATTTACTACTCAAGGTAAGTTATAGCTCTGTATCTTAAAAACATACAAGTTCAACCATAAGAAATTTTGCCTCTTTTATTTTTCCATTTAATTTCTTTTCATCTTTCTGTTATAGGATTTAAATGTTATAAATTGTATTTTGCCTATATGTTCGATATATATTGGATATTATTGTATCTACTACATATTTCTATGAACAAAACACTACAGGGTTGTATGTCAAAAACCATGTGAAGTATTTTTGTGGGTAATTTAGTTAACTTTAAGACCAATTTTGATGATAAAAGATTCTTGCCTTACACGATAACTTTAGCACCTAATATTGTATGACTTCACTTTACAATCCAATATGTACCCTCTTTCATTTACACACAAAATTGTACCTCTAGACAGTACACCACACACTTGACCAGTGTCACTTCCATCGTTTTGTGTATATGGTTCCTCTTATCTGGATACTTTCTCTTTTTCCTTCTGCTTATTCATGTTTTATTTATTCAAACATCATTGAGACCCTTGGTAATTACTTCCAATCTTCATTGATTTATGCCATCTTTAAATTTCTCCATTATCATCTGTATTACAAATATAATCGCATAATTAAATATGGCTTTGCATAATCTACTGTTGCTTTTCTTGTATCAGTTTTGCCTTCTCAACTAGATCATATGCTTCATGAGTATAGACACATTCTCTTGCACCCAACAATCTAATATTTGATTAATTAAATAGATTATTAGTTTAAGTAAAACTTATAAACAATACAAGTAGATTTAATTTTCTATTTTTCTTCCCTTCTACATCACTTGTATACCTATATCCTTATTAGCAAATCCAGGCATACACTCACAATTTCAAACTTACCTATTGCATAATAAAAATACAAGTAAAATCTGGAACCATGTTACTAGATGAAAGAAAACCCATGATATGTTTGATGCTGAGGAACTGAGATGAGTTCTAAAAATTCAGATATACTCCTCCATCCAGAGCTGACCCTACAAGCTTCATTTCATTTCTTTTTCAGGCCATAGGGTTTCAGGGTAAATTTTCTCATGTTACTTTCTTACTAAGGTCAGTTACACTGTCCCTCCCTTCCTAGCCTTCTATAATGTTTCACAAGGCAAGGACATGCATCTTTTTCTATATAGAGTTTTATTTATAATAAATAAATAGGACTACATCTAAGTTTATAAAAACAAAGCAGCTACAATATCTTTAGGAGTCTTATAAAGGTATTTACAATGATTATTTAATTCCCCCAAAACTACTTTTTCTATTAATTGGCATCAGATACTCAATAATTTGCAAATTTTCTATAATGGAATTTCACTTATTAAAATATGAATAAAAAGGTGTCCAAATTCTTACCATGTATGGCTATATTTCTAATGTAGAGATACTTCCCTACTTCAATGAGGTACTTACTGTTTCAGTAGTTCTGAAACAACTTCAAAGCTACTTGGGTTACTTAAAACATAAAAGGTCCTTGGGTATTGTATCTAGAGGTTCTTATTCAATAGGTTTGAGATGGATCCCGACATCTATATTTCTAACAAGCTCCCATGATGATTGTAATGCACAGAAAGGTGTGAGAGCTGGGAAATGCTGCACTTTACTCTTAATATAGAATAATGGCTGTCACCTGTTTGACCCTTGACAGTCTCCATTTAAGTTGTCAGCTCTGGGGAGCTACATAATACAGTTCATGTCCAAAATTATGTACTTACAAATATGCATTTAAAGTAGTCCTTGTTTCTCTACTAAATTGAATTTAGCCAAAAAGGAAAATTCTTCTAGACAATTGAGCTAGAATTTAGGGACTAGTGCTGGGATTACACTGAGCTTCTCCTTTTTTAAACAAAACAAAGTGTGATGAAGGTCATCAAAATACAGTTCATTTGAGATGGTTTTTATCCTAGCCTATATAAAAAATAAAACTTGATAGATTTAATTTGTACTTGGACATTTTAAATTTTAATCAAATGGTCTGGTATTTCAAACATACCTAAATTTTATAAAACAACAAATGACTATTATTTTTTATTATTTCACGATGAGAAAAACTGTAAATTGTTGCTTCATTTCATAGCTTTCTAGAAGTTACTCAAGTCCTGAAGTGGTAAGCAATCTTTTTTAGTAAAATATACAATGAAAGCTAACATGTTATCACTTGTCTTAAAATCATTCCAATATCTATTTAATCATGATTCACTTTTTTAAAAAAATAAAGAAGTAAATATATAATGTATATATCAATTGAGATTAACAGGAATTTACTTATGAAGTCATTAATGTCTATACTATCTCTTCTAAAACAAAACAATTTAAACAGGTCTTAATTGTATAATTCATGAGTTTTTCAATTTCACTATTCACTATTCATGAACATAAACCAAATTCTAAGCCATAGCACAAAGCTGTAGAAAAAACTGAAAACAATTAAAGCAGGATTCAGATACTCAAGTGATTGTTATTCAAATAATCCTACTTCATAAAAAGTCATTGCAATACTGTAGCCAAAAGGGTACACCAATTTTCTAACTTATAATTAAGATTTGCATTATTAATGCCAAAGATATTCTTGATAATTAGGCATAAACATATACAGAAAAGGAAAATCTTATTAAGATCACTGCCATCAAGAAAAAGAATTAATAATATTGTGAAAAAACATGCAATAAAATTATGCCTGAATAAGAATGTTTAGAGATATATTTTTATTTACCTATTTTCAGTACTTAAAGATTATTTGATTATGCGATGGAGGGTAAACTTTCATCCTAACAGATCATGTTTTAAACAACTGATTTGCAGCATTATGATTTTTGTTTTAGTTTTCAAGGAAGCATTTACCTTCACTATTTTTTATTATCCTTATTACCACAAATGTCTCTATCTGTTAAAATAAAAAGTAGCAAAATCATGAAGGAAAATGTTATAAAATTTTAAACTGGAGGAACAATGGAGATATCATACAATTTGTTTCAGACTAGAGAAACATTGTATGGGTTTTTTTTCCCCCTCTTTATTTTAAATAAATACTTTTCTATTAGTACATCATATATGTAGAATGTATACTGGCTTTGTGCATTACAGACATTATTAAATTACTGCATATCACATTTATACTCAGACTTAGAATCTCAACCATTTTCAACAAAATATTACTATTCATCAACTGTTGTTGACAACAGTTGTGAATTGAAACCTATGGCCAGATTTATGCTACCCTATTTAATCACCAAGAAACAATGGCTATATCAATAACAATGAGAATCTACAATTGAGTCAACATGCAAAAAACTGATAATTATAATAACATCTAACATTTGTAGTATTTATTTTAACTTATATTACTTGAATGCTTGCTATTTATTAGGCACTATGCTAAAGACTTTATGTGGATTATCTAATTGAATTTTACTAATATCTTTTATCATTCCTATGTTTTGTCTATACTGTCATCAACATTAACAAGATGACAACAAAATTACCTTGCTATGATTATTAGGTAGACTTCACTATCCATGTTATTTGGCAGACTGTAGAGTATAGACATTCAATGTCATATAGAGCACATATTGCCCTTAGAAGTTTTATTTTTGATGTAATATGCCTAATATATGATACAGATATTGCATATGGAAGAGGTTGGAAGAAAAACAGGGTCAAGACAAGAACTCGCTCAAAAGATGTGATAATCATTTAGAGAGAAGGAAAGGCAGAGAACTTGCTCTATACTTCAGTGACAGACTTATAGAGGTGTAGAAAACCAAAAAGAGAGAGAACTCAGTGAAAAATGAGCAAGGTAGGCTATGGATATGACTTTACGTTTATGGCTCAATTACTTAACTAACATGGCCTGACAGCCAAGAGTAATAGTATTTTGATGAATTTCATCTTAGATGCATTGTCTAGCATTGTAGTAAAAATTATAGCTATAATTACCTTGTAGTAAGAAATGGTAATTATCTCTTTAACATATACCTTATTTTCCCTTATGTTAAGATCATGATACAAAATTTGTAATAAGCCAGTTTCAATATACACAAATACGTTTAGAATAGCTTATATATATATATGTATATATTAACTAAAATTTGAATATAGTCTCAGTATTTTGAAGGGTTAAAGCAACAAAGGGACTTAATATTGTGGAAAAATATGTGATATTATCATAATAGTGTTTCTAGATTTGAATGAAACATTTCTAAGTCAGCTTTTCTTTTTTTTTTTTGGTTTGGGGCACATTTAAATGTTTTCAACAGAGGTGATCTGTTATAATTATTAAGTTATTAAAGTATGGCTTAAATAAATATAATGAATATCATTTTTGAAATTAAATAGTTCTTATTTCAAGATAATTATTATTTTAAGGCCCCAACCAATGAGGTTGGTAGAAATTGACTAATCTTACAAGGGACACTTGAGCTTTAGTTAACAATGACTGCAATTTACTTTCGGAGTAGTTAGTACTGAAAACAATAAGCTACAAATAAATATAACTCTCATTTCCTAACATAAAACGCAAACTGAAACGAAGAAATAATTTTCTTAACTCTAGAATCTATGTTCAAGTGAAATAAATTGAAAGGCTAAAACTCATTGCCTAGATGTAACTGATGAAATATAATTTAATACAAATATATATAACAAAGGAAAATGGAAAGATGAATTGCCAAATTACTTCATAAGAAGCTCTCTCATGGCTTATATTTGTATGTGTCATACAACTATCAAATCTAAAAATATCTTTGTCTTATGGGGATAATGTATGCCTTTTATTAAAAAGATACCGAGGTGAAGTATTTTACGGTTTCCTTTTTATCAGTAACACTATGAATTTAAGATTTATAAGTACAGAGTGTATAGGCTGAAGAGTGCACATTCAGTAATATATTTGGAGAAAATGAATCTCAACAAGAAATTATAGTCCAAGATGATATCTTCCTATTGTTTTCAAATATCCTGTTCACAGCTAACAAATTATTTCCATTCAAAACTTGAGGGATGTGTCTAACTCGAGTTCCATCTCAACACAAACGTAGAGCTCAGTTATTTTCTTAAAATATTCTATACTCTTGCTATTATGTAGAAATTTAAAAAATATGCTATTGCATGTTAGTAGATAATTTCTCTGCTACATTTTTTGAAGATCTCCCTAAAGATATTCCTTGTGGAGAGTCTTGATTTGAAATATCTGCTAATACCACAGTCAATAAGTTTTTATTGCTCATACTTCAATACCAGTTTACTGTGCATATTATGCAGTGACCTGAGCACCAAAAATCAATCATTAAGGTACAAACTTTGAATGAAATTTGAGTAGAACGTAAGTAAAAGTCCTTCCATTTTTAGAATGTGTTTTCTAACTTCAGGGCAATAAAATGTTCTACATATAGTTTTTGAAAACATTTTTACATATGTCAATTTGTTTATTTGCTTTCTAAATTTTACTATTATTCAAAAATTAAAGTAGCCACAGAATAGTTATAGCTTTAGATTGAAAAGTTCATTAAGGCAGATGTGTCATTTAAGGAAAATTATTAAATAACATTATACACATAATACTATATCTATAGGCATAAAATAAAAAGCATTCATTGAATGAATGGCTGGACAGATGAATGGAAAGATGTGTAAAAATAGTGGGCAGAACTATTAAAAAATAGGGTATCAATTAACATGAACTTTTCTAAAAAAAATCTAGAGCTGAATTCAAATAAGTAAGGCACATTCTGAAAATTGCAAGTAGTGCAAATAGGTAGTACAGGGATGAAGAATGTTTGAGGGAGGGGCAGAAAAATAAATGCAAATAGGTTTTGGTAACATTTCCAGTCCTGAGTCTATATTATTTTATATGGGCAATGATCTTTAATAAAAAATATTTTCCTTTACATATTTCAATCATTTCATTTCTAAAAGTTGAAATTATAATGCAAGAATGATAAGATAAAAAGGGACAAGTCACAGGTTAATGACCCAGTAATTACAAAAAAGAAGCAAATGACAGATAATATTTCTTATGATCTGTAATATATTTACTGTAAGAAACCCTTAGCTGATTTTGCTGCCTGAAATTTTTGCCTACTGTGGGGCAATGTTGATAATATATTTGGATTGATGTTTCTAAAGTACAGTTCTAACCATGTCATCCCCTTGCTTCTAATTTTTCATATAACTTCCCTTCACATTAATGATAAAACCCATCCTTCTTTTGAAGAAGGGGAAAGCCTTCAAGATAACGGCCTTATTTTTAAGCCTTTGTCCTCTGCACACAACGGACATGGTATGGTGCTTGCTGGTCGTCCCCCAAATCTTCATGCGTCTGTAGCACAGACTCTGGAATGGCCCTGCCAAGACACTCTCCTGGCTTTACCCAGTAAAAGCTTTATGATCTTATACAAGTTGCTTAATTTTTTTCATCCCCATTTTTCTCGTCTGTAAAATGGGGAATAATAATTATAACCTTTTTCTAGGAATATTTTAGGGGCTTAAAATTTCATGACAATTCATTAGTGTAGTATCTGGCACATTCATTCAAAAAATATTTATCAATGGTCTATCATATGTGATGTACCATTTTTGGTGCTAGAGATAGAGTGAATAAGCCATGCTAGTTTCATAGATTTCTAATAAATATAATTGTTAAATAAATATTAGTTTTTATTTTTAATAACAATTGTTTAATAGTTTAAAAATCCTTCCTCTCTGATCTGCTAATGTTTCCCTCTGGTATGATCTGAATGTTTGAATGCCTCCTCCAAAATTCATGTTGAAATTTAACTCCCAGTGCAACAGTATTAAGCGGTGGGACTTTTAAGAGGCCATGCCCTCCTGGATGGGATTAGTGCCTTATAAGGTGACTGAAGGAAACTAGCTGGACCCTTTGGTCCATCCACAGCAACAAGGCACCATCTTGGAAGGAGAGAGCAGCCCTCCTCAGACACCAAATGCTAGCGCCTTGATCTTGTACTTCCCAGCCTCCAGAACTGTGTAATCTACAAATTACACAGTTTGTGAAATTTGTTATAGCCGCATGAACAAACTGAGACAGCCTCCCACCTTTTCTCTTCATATCCTCTGTCTTAACTCCTAATACCTTTTACTGTTAGTAGTTATGTCCTCAACAGCTGCCCTAGGATCCTCAAGGGCAGAGATCAAGGCTTGCTCACCTTTCTCTTACTAGCTCCTAACATATATGTGCTGCACAATGAGAACTCACAAAGCATTTGGTGAATGCCATTTCTGTACTAGATTAACAGAATCAACACAAACTTATTTCAAACCACCTGTACTTTAAATTCCTTTGTTTTAATATTGTAGCTCAACCTTTGTTCCTAAATTTGTTCCTAAATTATTCCTTAGACTCAATTACAGTTGAAAAATAACCTTTACATCTGCCACTATAGGATGAACATGGAGGAAATTTGTTTCATTTTGTAGAAGGAAACTCAATGGCATGCAACCTTAAAATTATGTATATCTGTTTTTTAAAAGGTGTTTTTGAAGTCTGAAGGATTGCAACCTCCATGAGAACAGAATCTTTTGCTGATCTTGTTACTGCTATATTACCAGGACAACCTGACGTATAGTAGGTGTCCAGTAAATATTTATGAAAGGAGACAAGGAAGGAAGGAAGGGAGGGAGGCAGAGAGGGAGAAAGGAGCGGGCAATACCAAGAAAGTTCTGGTTTGCATTAGTAAAATAACCTGCGTTAGTTAAAACTAATCTAAACAAATATATGTGTTTATCAAATACATATGAATATATTTATAAATATAATACATGTGTTAAAAGAAAATATAATACATATGTTACTATATATGAAATGACTTTATGTTTAAATATATGACTTGGCTTATTATGGCTTTTATTTAGAAGAATGTGGGTATATCATTTTAAATGTAAGGATGTCCTTATTTAGGATAGAAATCAAGAATGAAACAAAATTTGTTACAATAAATCATCAAATTAGTCAGTACCAGATTGTTCAGTTTCTGGTTAAACTTCCACACATGTAGCTGACAGTTTCTTGTGTTCTGTTGGCTGTAGGAGCTGACATATCTTTATGACAAATAGTTACTAATCTAGAGACACAGGAAAATTAAGTCATGTTGCAGAATTAATATAAATATATGTTACTAAACTAAAACTCTCCATTTAAATTAGTCTTTTTTTGCTACTTTTACTACACAGAGCAATGGATTCAAATGTCTAGAGTAAAAATCTGTGTGAAGGAGAATAAACTGAATGTCAATATTTTGAGGGTAATGAAGAGATAAAATATTGGGGTGAATATATTGATTCCAAGAGACTTGGAAGGCTGTCTGAGCTTAATGATCATGTGTTCATGTAAATTTTATTTTTGTATGTGACTAAGTATCTATTTGCTGGTGGGCTTTTCCTACAAGTCACACAATTCTTAGATGTCAAAAGAGCTATTTGCCTGAATATTTTACAGGAGTCAGGTTGGTAAGGTGACTACCAACAGACTGGGTAGTTTGACTGCTTCAACAAGACAGGTTTAGCCAGTTGGCAGCATTCCAACTATGGATCCATTTTTTTCAACCATCAGATTCTTAAAGAGAATTGAGGGCAATTTGTTTTCATATAAAATCTGATTTTTAAATATTTGAAACTGATGTAAAGCTATTTTTTAAAAGACGCTTAGCAGATGAAATAATATAGAGCTGAAGTATGGTCTCTAGCCTGAATGCAAGGAGATTAGCTGTACGTGAACACACACATGAACACAAAGTTTGAGTTTCGATTTTTAAGGCTTAACAATCTCCCTAGTGTGAAGTACAGGTCTTCCAGTTTAAACTTATCTGTTTCTCTGCTTTTCTCTTCTGAAATATTCTCATGACAATAGCAGGACTCCAAAGGGGTGGCTGAGATGGTCTGGATGGCTGAATGTGAACATACACCCAGTAAACCAATTATCTCATTCTTGTCTATAAAGCGGAGACTAAGCTACTTATTGAGAGTAAACAGCATACTAGAAAGCCAAATCAAGAAATATATTAACATTTCTCTATTTATAATGTGCACCCAAGGACAGTTTTAGTAAAAATTATAGGAAAACTACTTGAAAAACATTTTTCTCCGTGCAATTCATTCACCCCAATTGAAAGGACTATGCAATTGGCAAAGAAAGCATTGATGTGCCCTTGATTAACATGGCAGATTTATTTATAATCTGCCACTGTAAACAAATAATCTATTCTCTCCCTGTGCCTTATCAGGGATGCTCTTCTGCATTTCTGCCTGGCCTGTCTTGTCACATGCTCTGACATCTGCCAGTTCTGCAGCAGATGCTGCCATTGTGAAGTCTAAGTTTAAACCACTCCATCCTCTGGGAATATCCTGAACAGAAATTTCCCTGACACGTAGAAAATTCAGAGTCTCTTGTGTAGCCTTACACAGAGTTCATAATGTAAAATATCCTGCTTTTCGGGTCACTTATTCTCATTTACTGCATATGGTCAGAGGTTATTCAGTTTATTCCACCAGAATTTGGGATGCTTTGTTTTTTCATTACGCACAACCTGTGACTACCATGAAACCATCTGAACTGCTGGCAGTTGCAGCCCATCAGATATGCCAGATGTGCATTAGATATGCATATTTCCCACGCTTACCACATATTAAGCAAAAAATAAAATCCAATTTTTGCACATTCTTTGAAATAGAATATTGACAAGTCATTTTAGTACCATTCACTAGGAAAAACATATAAAAAGTTTTTCAATTCCAAGTTAAATTGCTAACCATGAAAATACCATGACTGTAAACTCAAGCTTCTTGCCAGTACCAAAAGCAGCAATCTATTCATCAAAGGGAAAATTAACCTGTTTGATTTATGTATCCCATTGGAAATTTGGACCTGTTTGCTAAGTAGTCACTACTGAATATTTTCTCTACTTATCCATTGAATAGTTTATAAAGGGGAACTGAGTTGAATAGGCAAAAAGCTGTATGTTCCAACTTCTATGAAAGACATCTAATCCTAGGAGGAATAAGGACAGTACTTGTGATTTGAGTCTTGAGAATATGTGCACATTCTCCCTACTCTGTTTTTCCTATTCTCAGAAAAAGAACAGTACTTTCTTTCCAATACTAACCTTTCCCTAGCTTACTTCATCCGAGATTCTTACATCTTTCAAAACATTGCCCAGTTTTCCCATTGGCTTATAAATTCAAATTCTTTTTTATTTGACCCTTAGTTTAAAATGATACTAAAGTCTACCTATTGTAGAAATAAAATTTATCATCTTTTCTTTCCCCTTTTGTCTGGCCTGAATGTTACTGAAAGAATCATCTGTACTTCCTTAACTCCCTGTCCCTTCTAAATCCCAAAGACAAGGTAGAACCACCCTCAGGCCAGTGGGAAGCTACATATTAGATACACTGGCCTTTTTCAGTCATGTATTTAGCATGGCCTTCCTTGATATCCCATTTTCTTCTTGTTCCATCCCTCTCTCTCTAATTGTACCTTCCCTGGCTGTCCTTTCTTTCCATTCAGTGTAAATATTCCTTAATGTAGACTCTTCATTCGCCTTTGTTTAACAGGTTCAACAATCATGGAAGATCATTCAGCTAAGCTCCCTAAAGAAGTTTTAACTTTTAAAATTCTGTAACTATTCTAGATAGATACAGGCCAAAAACATAGTGTATATAGTATTGTGCTTGAGTGTGGGCTATCCTGCTTCACTTTAAACTTAACTTGAAACTCTAATTTTGCTACTTACTAGCAGTGGGACATAGAGCAAAACACTTAACCTCTCTGTGTCTCAATTCTCTCACTTGCCAAATAGGGATAATAAGAGCACCTACCTTATTTTTGTGAGAATGAAGCAAATTAATATATGCAAAGTGGTTAGCATAGTATTAAGGGCATTATAAACATTCAATTATAGTCTATATTTTTGTTATATAAAATCCAAACATGTCAACCTGATCTAAAATTCTGACTCCAGTCTTCCTCTCCAAACCCAAATCGTATCACTACTCCCTGTGTTGACAGGCAATTTGTCAGGTCTTGGAACTGGTTGGGCTCATTCTCACTAGATGCCTCTGCAGAGAGCGTAGATCTCCAAATGGATGCATCCTTTTCATCTTCCTCTTCTTAATGCAAATGACCCCCTCCATTGAGAAGTCTAAATTGTCCACTCACACTAGAGCAACCCCCTCCAACAAACACCCAGTCACTGTCTGTGTCCTTTTCTTTGTATCATTTCAAATACTCTGAAATTACACTATTTGTTTGCTTATTTCTTTTTAGTCCTCTCATTTAAACTGTAAATTCCTTGAGAGCTGGGATTCTAGTTTTTCATCATAGTAGTTCTCATGCCAAGGATGCTACCTGATATGTAGTAGAATATCAAAAATATTGCTCAGATAAACAAATCATTTCCCAATATTGCAATAGAAATAGTTACATATTTCAAACAATGATAATACTTTATCTGTATACCTTTCATGATATTTCTTATTTCCTAGCTTATATTGAGGTAGTTTGTGAATACAGTTGACCCTTGAACAATGCAGAGGTCAGGGATGCCATATCCACATGTAGTCAACAGTCTAGGTATAGCTTTGACTCCCCAAAAACTTAACTACTAATAGCCTACTATTTACTAGAAGCCTTACAGATAGCATAGTCGATAGACATGCATGTTTTATATGCTATATATATTATATACTATATTCTTACAATAAAGTAAGCTAAAGAACAAAAAGTGTCATGAAGAAAATCATAAAGAGAAGGAGGAAGACAAAGGATTCGTCTTGTCTCAGGGGGGAACAGAGGTGAAAGAAAATCTGCATATAAGTGGATGTGTGCAGTACAAACTCACATTGTTCAGGGTCAACTGTGTATCTTTGCTCATTAGACTCGTAAGCACCTTGAGATCAAGAACTAAGTTTTCTTCATCTCTATTCCTCTTCTATAGCACTTTGCAAGTACTTTTTCATATATTAGATGATCAATAAATACTTGTACACTAGATGACTTAGTATATGTGTGCCAACTCTCTCTCTCTCTTTGTAGCCAAGTGAATGTCTAATTGGCATTAAAAGACATTAGAGCTCTGAAATTATAATTAGATATCTTCTAGGAATTAGAATTCAAAGCACTCAACTGTTAGACATTAAATAAACTATTACATTCAATAAAATCCACCAAAAAGTTATTGCTCACCAAGGCATGGCATATGCATTAAATCTGCCAATGATTTTTTTTTTTTTAGTGATACTGGTAATAATATATGAAACATGGTTCAAATTCCTACAGAGCCCAGAAATAAGAATCAAGAATGTCACATAAATGAACAAAAATAAATAACAAGGGGAATAAAATAAACACATGAGATAAATGCTAGTAAGAATCACTGAAAGGCTTGAAGTAGTGCTGATCAGCATAACTGAAGACATTTTATTTTAAGAAATAAAAATTAACTGCTGAATTAAAAATCAAATGAAGCTTCAATATAAGAAGTCAATTGGAAAACAGATATTAGAAATGTATTTTTAAAACCATAGGAAGTAATATTCTAGTAATCCTAGAAAAAATTCAAGTGTTAGCTCAAACCAAGCACACCTGAAATGTTATTAAAGTTCTCAAAGGCTATTAATCTAGGTCACTAGAAAAACTACTTCATATTGTTGCTTATTCATCTTTAATGGAAAACGAATGACAAAATAAACCCTGAAAAAGTATTTATAAGCATTTAAATTTTTTTGTCATAAAGTTCATTTTCAAAAGAAACTACTTTCAAATAATTATATATGTTTTGCATATCTTACCTTAAAATAAGAATATAGAATTTTCAAGTAGTCAGAATTAAAATGTTTCTTTTAAATATTGTTTTAATGAGAGGTTATTTTAATGTGGCTTATTTAAAAGTTACATTTCAGGACATCCTTTTGGTGACTGTGTTAGATACTACAAGCATAACTCAAGGATTCTTGGACAAACAGATAGAAATGGATACAAGGATATTTAAGATTCATTTAAAAACTCAGAATCAATTTGTTTTATGTAGGAAGAGTTTTATTTTTTTTTACAAAAACATAAATTTCTTTCTTTTTATAAAAAACATTTAAAATATTTTTTCATGTGGTTAAAGGAAAAAGCATAGATTTAAAATATATATCAAGTTCCCATTTAAATAAATAGTTTTCACTTAGAAAACTTTTAGCAAGCTTATGATGAGACATTTCTGCCTTACATATTCAAAGCTTTCTATAATAATATGTATATTATAATACTTATTCTTTTTTTTCTTTCAATATCCCAAATATCCTGCCTTTATTCAAGCTATAGCATCTCTTTCATGTACTATTAACACAACGTCTTCATTTGTTAATGTCTGCCTGTTTGCCCCTGTGCTCAGTCCCTCCTATTTCTGTTCGTACCACCCTCCATCATTAAGCACAGTCTACTCACTGCTTAATTGTGATCTTTCATTACTCTAGTTAAAGTCATAAACGATTCCTCACAATTACCTATGGAATATAGTGAAAAATGTTTCACCTTGTATATAAAGAGGTCATGACTTAGTATTTCTCTTCAGCAGCATTTACTGCAAGTTCTTTTGTATTATTTTGCTCCAGCAATATCAGTTTTATAGAGGGTTCCTAAACATGCCATGCAATTTCATGATTCTTTGCATTTCCATGTTCTGTTCCCATTTTTTTATTCAATGCCCCCCCCATCACTTATTGGTTTGTCTAAAAATCCATCTCATCCCTTGAAACCAGCTGAAGATTGAACTTATCTCTAAGGACTTCCTTGATATTTGTATGCAGAACTGGAGGCTCTGTTCCCCATGATTCTAGAATATTCTGTATGAACTTTTTTTTTTACTGTACATGGTACTATGCACTGTAATTTTTTGTATTCTTGTGCATCCTACTGAAGACTGAGCAACTTTAAGTGTAGTACTGTATCTACTCTTCTTTGAATGTTTTTTATAGAAGGATTGATAGATGAATGATATTTGATCTTTTGTTTTAATAGTGACATCATGCATTTCTTATAACATCACATTTTAAACAAATCAATATATCAATAAATCTCTAATAGTATTACTATACTTTGTATATCAACAAGTCCATACAACATTTGAAATAACTGACATCCCAGAAACTAACTTACTTCCTTAGTTGTCAATACTGTTGAGATTAATTTAATGATCTTCTTTGGAACATAGATTTAGAAAGATCCATGGAAATAATGAGTATAGGGTTTTATTTTTCATTTATTTGTAAGGTTTATTCTTCTAATCACAAAATAGAAGTTTAAAATTCTTTAACTGTGTTTCTGGTATTTTTATTTTATGCCTAGAAGGCACCTCACATTATGCTACAAGCTGCCACAGTCTATGACTTTTCTCTAGGTATATTTCCAATAAAGAGGAACTGACAGAAATGGAGTGACAGGGTGACTTTAAAGTCAACCACTCAGTCACAGATGTGCTCCCAGAAATGCATTAGTGTCCAAGAACCAAATTGCATGCCACTGAGTTAAATCCTAGCAAACTGATACTGATAATATTGTAATCAACCGAAAAAGTGCTACCAACTTGGGTTATCTATGATTCTTAGAGTCATAATAGCAGCATATTTCCATTAGAAAAAATACATATACAAGACAGTACCCTTTCCACTCATAGGAGAAAAGAACCACAAGCAGTTTGCTAGATATTTTTAGTGTAACACTCTGTCATGCAAGTGTTAGACAAGAGGATAGTAAACATCTATGAACTTTGGTCCTCAGTTTTTCTCACATAGGGAGAGCATTCGCTGAAGTGTAAAAAGGAGAAAATAAAAATAACTTCAAAGAAAGCTGGAAGCAAGGAGGCCAGGAGAGTAGCATGGATAAAAAGAACAATTGAGGGAATGCCTACAATATAATAAGTCTTTCAGATCTTAACAATTTTCCCCAGGTAATATTCAGCAGCAATTTCACAGTTTCCCAACTCCAAGACTTTTTTCTTGTGTTCAGGACTCTTGCTTAGAAAGCAATAACTTCCAGAAACAACCATCATGCAATCTCTTTGTCAATAAAAGGCAACAATGCCTGAAGCATGACATCTAAATCACTCATGTGGCTATTCCATTAGTAGTTCAATGCAGGATAGAACCTTGTTCTGTGTCAACATTATGGATTCCATTTGTAATTTAAAACACGTATTAGGAAGATCTCTCATGAGTTATTTTGTAACTATTCCTTTCACAAAAAGTTTGCATGCAATTCCATAGATACTAAGTTTCTGAAAATGGATACAAAAAATCCTATGTACATAGATTTTTGTTGAATTGAATTTTCTGAATATTTTAGCAGATTTGATGCACCCTTGCCAGATTATGGGACATCACTGATTCCTGGATTTTCACAATTCCCTAAAAATTGGGTAGGTGGAAGCAAAAACTATATAATCCTACAACTAGCTGAATAAAGCATACATGTGGATAATAAATGAACAGTAGAATACAAACAAGTTCTTTCAAACAGATTTGGGTAAAATCCATGTTATCCACAACTAAGCAACTCTCCATATTTGGACAAATCCTAGTACAAATGACATTGTGTTAAGATTTTTGGTCACTGCTGTATATGTCCAAGGCTCAGTATTTTTGATAAATCCATCGGGACAAAGAAACCAACTTAGACCTAACTGAATGCTTTGTTCTTTTCAGTTATTGCCTGCAGTAACTAAGAGCTTGGAACAATACAGGCTCACTAATAGGTTGGGGAACTAGTTTAAGATTATGATTAGGAAGAATCAAGGTAATTTAGGAAAATAGAAAAGCATTGAACAAGCATGACAAGTACGTTGAACTCTTCCACATGAAGGAGTTAGAAATATGATAAGACACAGTCTCATCTTCAGGATTAAAGTTATATAAACATACAGATATTAAGAAACAGTACAATATAATATGAAAAGGACTAGAATCCAAGTGCATATGAAGGGCATAGGAGATAAGCATTCCAATATGACTCAAGAGGGCCAGAGCATGGGCTACACTAGATAACAATGTTTGCACATAAATTAGGAATTTGAACAATATTAATTATGGCATACTAATATTTTTCCTGAAAGTATTATCATGTTCCCGACTACAATGTAACTTATGCTTTAGAAAGATGAATTGTCTTTTAATTTCTCAGAGTCTAAATTACTTCCTGCTTTTGTGCTTTGGTTTATGCCATTCCCACTGCCCAAATACTTCTTTGCAGGTAACAGTTATTGTTTTTTATCTACCTTCTATGTTACCTCCCTCATTAATTCACCTCAAACTCTACAGATAATATTTAGTGATTTTCCCTGTATGCTACTGGATTATTTTATATTTATCTCCACTTTATAATCTGTCATCAACTTACCTGTACGCTTATTTTTCCAGGCAGTATAATTCTTGATAAGGATGTACTTCATACTTCTTTATAATTGTCGCAGTGCTTGATATATAGAAGGTGTTCAATAAATATTTGACTGCATTCATGAAAGTGTACAAGATTATTTAAGAGTAGTTTGTGATCATCACAGTGTGATATGAAATTCACCATCCTCATCCACCTGCCTTTGCTTAATTCCATTCTTCCTGGTCTTGAGTTATCTTTATCTTGGAATGTTGCCAATAAAAGCTACTCAAACATTATCAGTGAGGATTTTAATGGAGATAGACAACTTTCTGAGACAAAGCAGGAAGCAAAATTTAAGGTAACTCATGGCTTGTCAATCTCAGTTTTACTAAAATCTAACTCCCAAAACCAATATGTCTAAAATTTTATGTTCTCACAATGCTTAGTGTTTATTTTAATGACATCCCCAGTATCTCTATATAGATCTCATCTAACTCAATGATTCCATCTAATGTTGCCCATGAACTCCGGAGGGGTTCTCACAATACCTGATGCTCCAGACCACCCACTTTTAAAAAAAGAAAAAAAAAATAAGAAGAAGAAGAAGAAAGCTTATGATAGTCACACTAATAAAAGAAGGCTAAAAGAATGGTCAAAGCTTTCTTTTGTTGAATTCACTTCAGAATTGAACTATTGTTATCTGAGCTGTGGTCTTCTTAAGGCTGAGTGGAATCAAGACATAAAATAAAGCGAAAATAAACCATAAATTCAGGCTTCCACCAGGCCACTGAAATTTTCAGTTGTTCTCAAAACAACCTTCTATAAACAGGGTAGAATTTTTGCTTAGATTTTCAATTCTATATGGCCTCCCCAGGTAGACAGAGGCTAAGGGGTTGTACAATTGTGATAACAGAAAGAAAAACATTTTACAGGGAGTGAAGTTAATAACTAGCATTTAAGAAGGGATTTTTTTTTTCTTTTAGTATTCAACTATCTTAATTAAATCCAATATAAAGAGATTCGTAAAAATGTAAATCACTGCTATTATTCTAACCATTTTTGTTCAAAAATAGCTATTTTTCATAAAAATGTTATTGTGTTTACATATAGTAAGTTTATTATTTCTGTTTAAAATAAAATTTTAAGTGATTATATTTACATTATCTCAGTTTTAATTATTTGACCTAAATAAAGGTGGGTTTTTGAAGGGGATTCAGATCCTAGGCAGAAAAAGGATTAAGATATTATGTTGCTAATGTCACAATGAGGAGATTTCAGGTTTCAGAATGGCTTAGTCTCTTGTGACATTCTGGATGCTTTCTAATTTGTGGTGAATTTGAAAAATGATCACAATCATTTGCAGTTCCTTTCATCAAAACATGAGAAAGGGGGGGGGACTCTTTCTTTCTACATGTTGAACACAAGTTTGTCTTGTGACTTGCTTGGATCAAATAAATTATTAAAAATGTTGTTGTACCTCAGAACCTAGGCTTCAAGAAAACTTGCAATTTTTATTAAATTCTTGGAACCCCTACCAATGTGTTGCCGTGTAAACAAATTTAATGGTGAGAGACACGTGGTATAACCACCCTCATTAGCCATGCTAATAGAAAGAAAAACATTGCATATGAGAATAAGACCATTTTAGATGTCACAGCCCATGGCCAAGTCTATAACTGACCATAGAAGCACAAGTGAGTCCAGCCAAGACTAGCTTAGTCTGACTAGATCAGGAGAAATGTTCAGATGACCAACAGATACATGAAAAATAATAGTGGTTATTGTTTTAAGCACTAAGTTTTGAAGTGGTTTGTTACACATTAATAACTCACTGATATATTCTTCATTTTTATATTTAACAATTATTTGTTGAGCACCTATTTATTTACTATGTATGAGCCATTGTGTTAAGAACTGGAGATACAGAAGTCAACAAGTCATCGTCCCTGGCTTCAAAGTATTCAACACCTTCTGAGGGATGCATTCAAGCAAACAAGCATTATAATATAATAAAGTAAGTACTATGGTAGGAAAAATCAAAGGGTTCTATGGACCATTCAAGTGCTTGGTTAAGAAATACCTATCTAAACAAATTATGCACATATGAATGCATTTTTGTTTACATATTTCTATATAGTCAGAATAGCCATACTTACATTCTGTTTAAATATAGTGCCCTGAACTGGTACTCTCTATTTCCCACTTACTAAAGGGCTTAGAATGAAAATAAATTTAATTATGTCATGTTCTACCCTTCTTCGGTAGCAAAAAGAAATCTCTGTACATTCAAGCATCGATGGGAAGAGCCAACTCCTTCTCAAAGTCAGAATGTGGGTTTCTAGTACAAAATAAGCCAAAGCAAGGCCATGCCAATAGAATTACATATTCCAATTGGATGTAGATGGTATAATTCCCCAAAATAAAATTGTTTCCCTTGGCTAGATGCTCCTACCTCTTATTGATTTAGAAAGAAAATTAGAGGCAACTTTCTTTTTTGGGAAAGTGAACTCATGCTGTTGCTCACATGGAATTGCATCTCATCTCTCTACCCCTCCATACCTCCACTCCAAACCAACTATGTCCAAGGATAATTTCACTGTTGTTCAGAGAAGACCTCCATATCCTCAGTTTATGGTCAGGTGTTTAGTCTTGTTCTTGAAGAGCCTCAGGATGTATGGTTGGTGGGGTGTGGGTGGGAGGTAGATTCATCTATCCCTAATGATTGCAAGGGGTTCTGGTGGTGTCATTACTAGAGAACAAAAATGTTTCACTAGCTTTGGGCAGTGATGGTAAAAGCCAAGTGTAGGTATTAGTCTCACTCCACTCCCATGATGATGAATTCAGTGACTTGCAATCTATAAATAAAGGATTCTGACCCACTTGGTTACACCAAGATTTAATTCTATGTTCAATATTTAAATTTATTTTTACCAGATAATCTGAAGCAGAAGATATATTTTATACATGTATGTGTAACTTAGAAAAAGATTGTGTTCCCATGGTTAAGATACAGTTTGAGTATTTGAGACTTCAAATATATTACCATATGGAAACTATTTTCAGAGAAAAGGTTAAGCTCTCCCAATTTATTTTAACCAGGTTGAATACTGTAGAAATTCACAGCAATTTCTACCTCAGGTTACTAGCTACATGTTGTTCAAACTTGGTAGCAACAGTCTATCAGGAAAGGTAAGTGTGAATACCAGGAAGTTTTTAGCTTTTTTTAGATCTGTATAAAATGTGTATAAAATGAAGCACTAATAGTTCCAGACTCTGCACACACAGATTCTTCAACTCAAATAGGACATACAAGCACTTATTTGTATAGTCCTGGATGTGGCAACATTGTTCTTTAACATATAAATTAACAAAAAAACAAATGTAATTTTACTTTATTTGCACACACAAAAAAACTGTAATGTACTTTTCCACACTATAATTAACATAACATAGTAAAGCTAATAGTAACAGAAAGAAATTAATCCCTGTTACTTAAAGGTGTTATGAGTGGACAATCAAGTGACTCTTCTTGTTAATCAAGTAGGGTGACACTCTTAACCACAATTTCTTCTAATTACTCTCTTAGAGTACATGCCCTATTAGAGTTTATATTATTATTCTTTAATAGCTGGTTTATTTATCTATCTTATAGGAAACCTAAGGAACTCCCAATGGCTTGATACAAGTAATGTGAATTCCTTAGTGAGTTTAGTAAGATAGCAACTATTCTAGTTTCTAGAGTTGAAACAAGTTAATATGATCAAATAATCACCCAGAAACTAGAAAGATTGATGTGAACCTATGTTTTTGAGTGATGTTGATATTATGCACAAACCTGCAAAAGTCACAGTGAAAAAATCAACTTGAAAAATATGTCTCATTCAATGTGCAAAGATTGTAGCAAACACTTGATATGCAGCTAATTTTTAAGTTTCTTGTTTTGCTTTTTCTCACATCAGCAAGTGTGTAGTCAATACAGCATATGTAAAGACTCATATATAATTATGTCTGTAACAGATTGTAAATAGCCTTTCAATTTTTTTTTTTTTTGTAATTTACATATTTTTGTGTGCACAGAATATTCTGGAATAAACACATGATACCCAAAGAAGGTTAAAGATAGAACTAGATCATCTTTATTTTACGGAAGAAATGTTCTTCCATTTCTAATTATTTTATTCAAATTAAAGAGTAAATCAAAGCATTGTCTAGGCTACTTTCATGAATTTATATATAAACACACTCACATGATTGGATTCACCATTTATTGTGTGCCAGAAACTGTCCAGGATGCAAGTGGTATAAAGCTAATTAAACGCTGGGGTACTCATGGGGGAGACAGATATTTTGCTTAGGGTGAGTGCAATGAGAGAAGTATATATAGGTTGTCATGGTGACACTGGTGAAGAAATGAAGCTTCCTATCAGAAAGAGGAGTTGGGAAGGAAATGAAATATGAGTCAGCACCCAGCCCAGTGCCTTGCTACAATAAACACTAGAAGATTTTTTTTTTTTTTGTCAGCTGACCAAGTTGATTCTTAAAGGTGCATAGAAGCAAATACATATAATAAGATTGGACCTGGATGCAAAATCAATTGTTTTAGGTCATTTCAGTTTCCATTGCTGCCTTAGGAAAGTATGTCTTTGGTGCGATTGTTTGGGTTAATTTGATTTAGTATTGTAATTGTCTTTACTTTGTATTGTGACCAACGAAGAGCTCCTAGCAGGATAAGAAGTGACAATCCAAATGTTTTCTTACTGTCTTATAGATAATGTCTTCACTCTGTGCTTCTATTTTTTCGTAAGTACTTTTTAAGCTATGGGGCTATGTGTGATGGTTGGTTTATTGAAAATTCTAATAATATAACCCGTTAATTTACTTTAGCGGGTACATATAAAGTGTCATAAACTGAAAGAGATTTAGGAAGTGAGGGCATTATATTCAAATCTCCCATCATAGAACACTTATTTTTTCTTCTTGATAACACAAATTTGGTAGAGTCATGTGAATTGAACTATTTAACACACCAACCAAGAGAAGGTAGCAATTCCCATCTGCATACTGAATATAAGAAAAGCTCAAGTTATTTCTTACCATTTTTAGATAAAATAAGTAAAAGTTTTAAATTATCTTTTTGTCCCTTAATGCATTATCTTATGCACCCCCACAGCATACAAATGTTCCATAGCTCTAAAGCAAGAAGAACATACTCATTGTTACCCAGTATGTATACACACATCCCTGATCCAATCAGATGATATGCTCACTCTTACTACATGCATAGCTCTTTGTAATGTTCTATATAATGTATTCTATTTTATTAAAAACATTTATTATAAACCACTAAATTAATTTTAGGATTTAATAGGGTATCTGCAGTTTGAAAAAAACTGTTCTTGGCAATAGAGAGACATTAAAGGTTATGAAGCAGAGTGTTTTTATTGTTAGGTTTGCGGGGTTCTTTCTGGCATCTAGATGGGTGCAAGACTAGGCAGGGAAACAAATAGGATAATAGATGATAGATAAAAGATAATATTATCCAAATTAGGGTAATGCTAGCAGGAATTGAGAGGAGAGTTTTAAAACACAAGAATTATTTAGTAGGTAGAATCAACAGGACTTTCTTCCTTAAAGGTTATGAGTAGTTGGAGAGTTGGAAAAGGGTAGGAAGAGAGACAAATCAGGGATAAATCCTAGCTTGGTAACGTGATTGCCCTAATAAATACTGATGTTGCCAAAAAGATACAGTAAATATCAGAAGATGATCAAGGTTAGACATGTTGAATCTGAAGCACATCTAGGATGTCTATTTATATGTATAAGTAGATAGATAGTTATTTAAACATATACATCTAGATATATCAATTTTCATCTATTTAGAGATATATAGATATATAGCTGACATTTGGATGTTAGAGCTGAGGTTCTGGTAAGAAGCGTAAGAAGGAGATCTAACTATGTAAGTCATCAGCATACAGGAATTATTTACAAGTGTGAACAAAGATACAATCATTTACGGAGATGCTGGGGAATGAAAATAGCCAACCCTACTGGCAGAACTGTGGAGACAGCTAACATCTTAGGCCAGACAAAACAAGAGCAGTCTCAAGAGAAGACAGTGTGGAACTCGGAGGACCAGGAGATTATGATGACTCAGAAGGCAATAAATAATTTCCAAATGTCAGGAAGGGTAAACAGTGTCAAAGGCAGCTGAGAAGTCCATTAATACCTGACAAATGAAGGTTTATTGTGTTTGGAATTATAAGGCCACTGATGAAAGGAGTAAGAGATATTCTTGCCAAACACGTAGGAAGGAAGTCACACTGCTGTGGGTAGTGTAGGGGCCGTGCAGACACTGCTTACATGCTACTCTTGTGAGACGTTTGTAGGGGAATGGAATAGAGAGAAAAATACATACAATGAAAGAGTGATATAGGATTAAGGGAAGGTTCTTTATATCTTGATGATTTATTTTCACATTTGTTTAAATGTAGACAAAAAATTTCAACAACATATTGGGGGAGGGAATAAGAACGATGAAGCCGGGTCTTAGATGCATTGTGAGAGGACATTTTCCCATAACAAAATACATTCCTGTACATCTTAAGAATACCTTCAAAAAAGTTTTAATATTAATTAGAATTGCTGCCATACATTCAGACACATTTGCCCTTATGAAATAAGGGCAAATAAACATTATATATTGTGACAAATTAAAGATGTCCAAATATTTTTGGTATTCCTTCTATCAGGATGTTTCCCCTACCTTGAATCTGAGTGGGCACTTGGATTTCTTTGACCAAAAGAATACAGCTAAAAGGGAAACTATGCTATTTTCTGCATCTGGGCCTTAAGAAACAGGCAATTTCCATTTACTGTCTCTTGAAACAATCTATCTGGGAGCTTTTTGCTGCCCTGTCAGGTGTCCAGACACCCTGACAGGATCATGCTGGAGTGGTCAGGTGTAGTCATTGCAGTCAACAGTCCTGAGAAAGCCCTGCCTTCCGGCCATCTCAGCCAAGGCATCAGGTATATGAGTCAAGCTTCAGCCTTTTATATCAGTTCTTTGAGCTGCTGAACAACAACTGTCGACCTCAGTCAATGATATATGGAGAAAAAGAAACCATGCCGCTGCATTCTTACCCGCAAAATCATGACACTTAATAAATAGTTCTTGTTTTAAGCTGCTAAGTTTTGGGATAATTTCATGCAGCAATAAGTAACTGGAACACATGCTTTAAAAATGCTAACTATTCTATTTCACATTTTCACATACTATTCAGATTAACTAATTCAATAGAAACATTGTACACAGCTACAAAAAAGTGAGTCCCATTCACCCTGAACTATTTTCTTGGAAATTATCTGAACTCCTTATTGATATGCCACTTGGGGAAAAAATACAATAGAATTCTTCAGGATTTGATTTTGCTCCATTGAATAATAATATGTGACTATTTTATTAAAAATTTAAAAAATTAATCTTTAGCGCACTTATATTTGACACCAAAAGAAAAGAATCATGATTAGAACAGTAATGTCATTTTTATTATTAATAAAACCCATTGTCTACACTTTTAAGTAGTGTTCCTTCATAAAGAATAATAAATACATATCACTGTGTGTTGGTATACATTATCTTTTTGATAACATACATTCCAAACAGACTGGTGGAAGAAGAATTATATTCTAATATTGTACAAAATAATAGTGAAACCTGGTTACACCTTCCAAATATTGTTTCTTCTGCACATAATACTCATTTTGAAGAAACAAAAAAATGCAGGTAAAAGGCTTGATGTTCAAAGTAGATTATTTAGGTATTTTTTCCTCATGGAAATTAGAGCCACTTGAACCATGTAAATGATATAAAAAGCTCCATGTAACCCATTTTCCTTCATTTTGTGTGATTTCCTGCAGACTGTCATAACCAATTGTTTTATGACTTAAGTAATGTTGAGTGTGAGCATTTTCACTGTGGTAAACTCGGTCACAAGCCACAGGAAGTAGTGATGCAGTAAATGAAATTTTCCCTATTGAGTCAGTGTAATCTCTAATATCCTGCAATATGTTAGGACTCATACTGCTGCTGACACGAATTCTTTTAGGGAAAAGCAGTAAACAAAAAAACCTCTTTCTTCATTCTCAAGTTGCCCTCACCTTCTTATCACCACTGACGATGAAAGTTTGGGTATATTAAATACGGGAAGAGTTTTATAAATACCTCTCAATAGACGGATTGGTAGATAGATACATACATGAGATAGTCCCTTTCCACAATTTTTCAGAATGCTGTATGAACTCTACAAACAGGAATTTTAACTACTGGCCAGTAAGTTGATTATTTCACATGAGATATAATGAACATAAAGCAAATAATATCTGTCAACCATCTTCTAAGATCATAAACAGTTATTTTTACATTAAAAATAACAAATTCAGGGAATTAAGTTTAAAAAATGAGATTTATATAAAATTGCTTATGGCATCATTTCTGCTTAAATTCTATACTGGGTGCACACTAATTTGACTAACAATAGCATGGGAGATCCTATTATTTTATTTTATCATAGTTTAAAATAAAATATGCTTTTGATTGCAATTTTCATTGCTTGGACTGCAGTGGAAAATGCTGAAAAGTAATGTTATAAAAAGCAACCTTGGATTGGATTGCTAGGGGTTTTTTTTTTTAGTAATTGTTTCCCTGCTTAACAGAAACTAATTAATGTTAAGTACTATTTGAAAGGATATTTTTATGTAAGACATCAGAAATAGAATATTTTTTCAGTACATGATTAGCTAAAAATATCTGGGAAAACAGATAAGCTTTTCATAATACTTGCTTTCCATACAGTAAAAATATCTTGACATTCAAGGCATTATATAACATAAGGATATTTATTTAAAATTTAATCTTATGCATGTAATTTTAACAACTGCATTACTATAAAATGAAGGCCAATTAAATTGCTGAATTGTTGCTCTGTTCTCTTTCATTAATGAATGCACAAGTAACCAATTTAGTTAGATAAATCACAAAAACAAAGTCTCATAAATCCTTCATTCAGTGGACAGATATTTATTGAGTGTCTAATATGTATTAGAGATAGAGTTATGAACAAAAACTCCAAAGAGGTTAACCTTGAGAAACTTACACTATCATGGCAAAAGTAGAGAATAAAAATAAATGAAATATAGTATGTCATAAATGCTAAGAAGAATAACAGAGCAGGATAAAAGGTATAGATATGATGGGTCTGGGGAGAGGAGTGTTCCACTCTGGATGCCTTACTCAAGGAAGATTTCTCTGAAAAGATGGCCCTTGTTGGGTAGAGCAGAGTGAGAAAAGCAAGGGAGCTTGAATAATAATGACACTCCCTACTAAGGAAACAGGATGTGCAAGGGCCTGAAGAAGAGGAAGGCCACATGGCATGGCCATGAAACATAAAGACAATTAGAGCCAGCCACTTGAACAGGTGAACCAAGGGAGAAAATGAAAGTAATGAAAGCAGAGAAAATGGGTGGCGGGTGAAGGTTCTGGAGGACCGAGAAAGCCATGGTAAGGTCTTCGAGATTAATTCTTGGGAAGATGACAAGCCATTGCAGTGTTTTGAACTGAGGAGAGACATTTTGTCTTTGACTTTGAAAAGAGAACTTTGGCTTTTATCTATAATTAGATACATAATGTGGAATTATGTTGGTTGTTAATAACAAAAAAAAAGTAAATCCAGAATTTCTCATGCTGTGAATTATTATAAGAGAATGAGACAAATCCGACTCAAAGGTTCAATTTAATAGATAGTTTTCAAGATATTTGCAACACATTTTATGGATCTAATTGTCCTCAATCTTAAGGTCTTGTCATTATTATAAGTCCTAATGTCAAATATGAAAATTAGAGTTTCTCAATAGGGAATTCTGAAGAGTTCTTGGGTGATCTCCCATTAGCCTCACTTTTACTTCCATTTATAGTCCTGCATGTCTTTCAAGGTCTAAATTGCTATTCATCTAGCTCTCACCTTGCTATGAGTAATTTCTAATAGACAGATCCCCAGTTAGCTTCTGCATAGCAAAAAGCATGTGATGTGCTAATTGAATCTCAATTAGCTTACATCATATCTCTTACAGAATTTCAAAACATGATTGTTACCATATTAAAGGCTCAAAGAAACGAAGACAAATATTTTTCTTTCCATATCATTGTAAGCAGGAATCAACAGCCTATATAGGAATCATGTTTTTCATCATATCAAAATATAAGAGAAACCTATAAATGATAAAGGAATAAGGTACCTTCTTTATGGGCTGTCAGAAAATACCATAGGGCACAAGATCCATTTCGTTTTAGACCACAGGTACAGGTTTTAGCATCATCCACAAGAAGCCAAACCACGGGGTCTCTTCTCTGCTCACCTGAGACACTCTGACTTGCTTTAGTTCTAAAATAACGAGCATAAATTGTGGTTTCTTATTGAACAATCACTCAGATGGCTTACTTTAACCTCTATTAGAGTTGGGTTCATAAAGAAAACAACAGAGTGGCATTCAGGCAGCTAACAGAACAGCAGATAAGTTGGGGAAAAAGAAAGCCAAGAAAATTCATAGTAAAAACATAGAGACTTTAGAATCACATGACAGCCAAACTAATTGCAACTTACACAGTAGGTTGCACTCCCTAGTAGAATTTCAAATGTGTTATTTCTTTAAAAAGACAATGTAAAAAGTGGGAAAGTATTATTAAGACCCGCCACCTACATAAGTTTTGAAATTCTTGAAGAAAAGTGATCCTGTACAAGCCTCAGAATACTCAACTGTTGTTTTTCCATTTCTTCCCAAGTTTTCAGTGAAGTGAATGAGAGATTTTACTTTGTATATAAAAAAATCAGATAATTTCCCACTAATAAAATATCTCACCTTAAGAAAAATAATAACAATAAATTATAAAATACATTATAAAAATAATAACAATAACAAATAATGACAGTCCAGGTAAAATTTTTTAAAATCTCATGAATTATAGCCAAGTTAGTCAGAAAAAGTGAGATGAAGAAAGGATTCTATGTAACACCTACTTTTCAATTTAGCTAATATATTGAGTACCTGTGAACTCAGTAATCTTGAGTTCAATAACCTATGAACTCAGTACCTATTCTAAGTTTTAGGAATACAGCTTTAGTCAAGAAGTGCTTGCTTTCATGAGGCTTACATCTAAAGAGGAGAGACAGATCATAACCAATTAAATAAATCAACAAAAAGAAGATTTTAGAAAGCAGTGAATGCTGTAAACAAAATAGAGATAAATGGTTGAGAGTTACTGGTTGAACTGGGTCAGACTTTTGACTCAGGAGTCAGGAAATCTGCTTCTGAAGTGTCAGTTGAATGGAAACTGAAGAGACAGGATTCACTGGAAAGTGCTCTAGGCAGAAGACATGGCAAATGCAAAGCTGTAATGATAGATACAGCTTAAAGCATAGAGAAGTCTGGCACAGTTCAGCCATAGACTCTAAGGAAGGCAGTGGTAGGAATTGAATCAAGAAACATAAGCACGAATCAAAATTTGAAATTTATTTTAATGTATTGCAAAGCTATAGGAGGATTTTTATCTGAGGAGAGACCTGATTTGATTGATGTTATTAAAATATTACTGTCTGAGCTCTCTGAGACCACCGTTGAAGTTAGGTTAAGTTAGGACCATAGTCTAGGTGAAAGACAGGTATGTCTTAAACTAAGAAATTTAAATGAAGTGTCAGGAGAAAATATTTTAAATATAATAAAGGATAAAATATTTTGAAAACCCTTAAGCACTTTAGAATCATCCACTAACACATGTAAGATTGATGTGCTAATTACAGATCTTTCTAAGCCTTTGATTAATATTGGCTCCCCAAGGAGTCTTATTAAGCAAATATTTGTATCATTAAAACTAATTGATTTTCTTTAGACATACAGGCTTTTTACAAGTATATGTACCAAATATAAGAGAAGGATCATGGAGAGAATATCATCACAGTTACCTAGACACCTTCAGAGTCCTTGAGACTAGAAGCAGAACATATTCAAAGCATGATACAAAATTAGGATTACCTGTCCTTTCTTCATCTTTAATAATACGTAAAAACTTTATCATGATGATGATGAAGACGCTGTTATAAGTAGTCTTTAGATGGGAGAATAAAAATGCTAGTTCAAAGTGTTAAATACCTTAATTTTTGAATTGTTTTCTATTAGCAATGATAGATTTAGGGCAATTCATCCATCAATTTCTTATGGTCTCTCCTGTGATGAATTGCAAGGAGCCATTGTGTTAGGGGTTCAAGATGAGGCCAAGGAGTAGGACCATAAATTTAATGGGACTGTGATCCTGATTCTGTGTGTGTGTGTGTGTGTGTGTGTGTGTGTGTGTGTGTGTATACACACGTGAGCTGGCAGGTGAGACAAAAAGGGAAGAAGCTATTATAAATTTTACTGCGTGCTACCTGTTGTATAATTTCTCCACCTACTTATATCATTTGATCAGAATAAGTTCACAAATTCCAAACACATCTGTCAGACCAAGGTCAAAGATATTATTTAGTGTAATTGTGATTCAAATGGCAGGCTTTAAAAAAAGAAACATCCAAATAAAGGAAATAAGGGTAGCCTGTGTATTATCTCCTGACATTCCTTAAGACTTTAACCCCAACAAGTACAAGCAAGCAACAAATAAAATTTGTTTTACTCCAATTTTATTTCCAGATTTGAGGTATAAATACAACAAAAATTTCATTACCTAGAGAGCAATTTAAATCATAGTGCATAGAGAACGCTGAGGCACAGAAGTGGCTAAATTGGGATAAATAGCAGTTTCTGTTATTTTCTCAGCAATGTTCCACTGAAACTGCGCTGAATAATGTGAAATCATTTAAGCTGGAAAAGCACATTTGACACCCAAGAGTCCTTCACAAATCTCCCACAAGAAGTGTTGCTCAAGAACTAGGCTCGAGTAAGAAGATCAGGCTACATCTGCTTGCGTATTGTAAAACACTCAAGTGCATTGTCAGGCTCACTTTAGGTTGTTCTATTTTTAGTCTTTGAGGTTCCTTGATCAAGAGCAATTCTAGCCCCAGCACTTATGCAAACAATACAAGGTTTTCAACATCGCAATACAATATATGAAAAAATTTTAGAACCTGGTTGTATCTGTTGAGATGTCAGCTGCACTATAATGATTTACCACATAAGATTTATTTTTTCTTATGATAAAAAAGAAACTTAGAGGAAGCAGTTAAGACCTGGATTTATTTTTTTCTCATGATAAAAACAAAAAAAACAACAAACTTAGAGGAAGCAGTTAAGACCTGGTATGGGAGCTTTACAATGTGATCACAAGGTCTTCTTTTTGCTTTCAATTCCAAAACAGAAGAGTTTGCCTTTTATCCTCATACTTGCAAGATGGCTGCTCTATCTTCAAGCATTGCATCCATACAGGAAAAAGCAGGTAGGTCAAGACAGAAAACCAGAAAGCCAAATGTAGCCAATTCTTTCTCCTTCTAAAAACTTTGAAAGCCTACTAAATGACATCTAACTATATCTCATTAGCCAGAAGTGGATCATGTGACTATGCCTAGCTTCAAAAATGTTAGGAAGATGAGCTTTCAGTCAAATACAATGGCAAACTGAAAAAAAAAAAAGAAAAAAAGAAAAGGAGAACTAACTAAAAAAAGAAAGAAAAGTATTTTGTTAAGAAAAAAAGTAATAAATAATATTGATAAACAACTAGAATTGGCCTCTCCTTCTTACCACAGGAATGTTTATTTTGTTGAAAAGATGCTAACTTCTTTGTTATAGAAATCTTTGATATTTCTCTACATTTAATGCTCAGTAGAGTTACGTTTCAGATCTGAAGTCAAATATTTTACTCATAATTTCCTAATATATTCTTTTCTCTCTTTCTGCAGACAAGGCTACCCCATATTTAAAATAAAACTGCTCAACAATAATCTTGACTTCAAGACAAGGAGTGGGAATGCTTTTCTGAAAGGGGAATAAATAAATGAAAACTTTATGTTTCTTTTTACATGGCCCAGTCTACTAAGGCTGAAAAAAAGAAAGGAGTCCAAATCTTGGCCAATTGCGCATCATTGTATCAACTTCTGAAATATCATAAATTGGCTTCTCATCAGGAAACAAAGTAATTCCCTTGTGAATGACAGAATGGCCAAGTCCTGATCCCAATTATACTCTTATAGCTTCATAGAAAACTATGCCGGTTATGCATGGAGATTAACCATGGTAAACTCAATCAATTCAGAGTCATAGATGCATAGCCATAGATTTATGAGCAGCATGCTTTGCCCTTGCTTGGAAATGGAAGCTGAGTTTACTGTATGTATTATGTTCTGGGTCACATTTAGACTGTGTATAAAGCATAACTTTAGATAGAAAAGTTTCTTTCTATAATATGCTGGCTTCTTGTATATTTCTTTGTGAAAGGAAGCTATTTTCAGGACTTATTAACATGCCTACCCACTTTCATTAGCACATTGAAAACTTTATAGAGAGTTACTTAGATACTCCAAAGAAAATTTTTTCATGAATATTATATTATGAAAGACAATTGAGGATAGTCTTTGAAGTCATTCAGAACTAAGTTTAATTTCAGACTTGGGTATTTTTTGTCTTGCCTCTACAAACTGTTGGTATGTCAGTTTCCTCATTTTTAGATTGAGATAACATTTGCCTCATAGGATTGTAATGATGCTTGAATAAGGTAATAAACATAAAACATTTGAAGCAATGCCTGGTATAGATTATATGTTCAATAAATGATTGCTGCTATTGATAAACTAAACTGGAAGGGGATGAAAAATGGCTGTTGTCTAGGTTTGACATACATTTGGAAGAAACTGGAGTTTTGGAAATGCCATGTGTTTTTTTGTAAAACATATTGACATTAAATACTGTTTTCCACATCATTCCTTTAAAATGTATTCTAATGCTCTTTAAATAGTCTGAATAAAATCAGATGAATGAAAAAATCATGTATTGTCAGTAGATCCTTTTATCAAAGCAAAAGTAACCTCATTAAAGAGAACAAACACTCAAGAAAATCCTAAAGGTAGTCTTGGGAAATAAAGGAAGAAGATGATTACCAAAGAGAGTTATCAAACATAAATACTAAGAGAAAAAATAAAGTAACAAATAACACCAAAGAGTAGTAAATTATAGGAAAAATATCTTTTCTATAATAGAAATGATGTTGAGGAGAAAACAATGCAAGCCTGAGAAATATGTGTAAAGCATGTTTGGAGGATCTTACCATCAGACATAACAAGAGGAAGAGGTTCACATGAACATGGGAAGTTTCATTACAGCAATTAGGTTTTTAATGTTTCATTTTATGTTATAAACCAAATAGCCATAATTTGCTTTTAGCATTTATTAATATTTGCTCTTATAGGAGTAGAAGAATATGAAATACTTAATACAAAACAACATTATAGGCTTCTGTATTTCATATCAACAAACATACTTGCACAAATAAAACTCATTCCTTATTATATTTCAGATGAAAGTCTCTTTCAATTTTAAAGCATCCTTTCTAGCTAAAAGGGCTCATTCAATATTTAAACAGCATCAACTTTCATCTTATATAAACTGAAAATTCTAACATCTATTGTCTAAGCCTAGACAGTTTCATGTTTTGAGAAATATATATTGAGCCAATATATGTCATTATTCATTGTAGATTTGTCTGCTATCTCTTTCTAGACAACAATCATTTGAATCTAAAGAAAAGCTATGTAACTTACCTCTTATTTTGGAATTGGTGATTATCATGGCATGCTTTATTTCAAATATAACTAGGCATATAAATATGTATTTATTGAGTATATTCTATGGACAAAGATGAATAAGAAATTGTCTCTGCCATCTAGGAGTTTACACTCTAATAAGTAAGTTTGAATAACAAGTGAGTATTGGCACAAGTACTATTTATATAATGAAAGGGCAAAACAGGCTCTGTTAGAATGAGGAAGAAAAAAAAAATTCCTTGGCTACTCATTAGATGAGGCAAGTAAAAGAGAATGAAGAGTTTCACATTACTGCATAGTTTACCATGTGGGGGCATGGGAGACCAGGTAAGTAACAAGTACGGAGGATGGCTAGCGTCTTTTGTAGAGTGGGGAAGAACGAAAGAAACATCCAAAGCTATATAAAATCCCAAATAAGAAGACCCTTAGCAGACATCTATGAAGAGAGGAAAGAGCTTGCTTATACATATATTGTTTCTAAGAGACATGAGGTGTTAGACAATCCCATTTGGAGGGCTTTGACATAAGGCTCAGGATATTCTATTTTAGCTACAAATAACTCTTTACATCTCAGAAAATAACATTGGTTTTTAGGAAAACTGAGAAAGAAAATTATAAAGGGTTATTTTGCAAAATAATATTCTAAAATATTTGGGGCTACATGATCATTTCCTTTGTGGATAACCACACAAGGTACATTATTCCAGTGATGGATACACTAAAAGCTCTGATTTCATCATTATGCAATACATCCATGTAACAAAATTATACTTGTACCTCATAAATTTATATAAATAAAAAATTTATACAAAAAACTTTATATATTTTTTAAAGTTTATATATAATTTCCATACTATCTGATATGATATTTCTAATCCAATCAATATTACATTTTTAATCATTTTAATTTTAAATTATATATTGCCAAATTTTACAAATAACGTTAGTTTTGCTTATTAATCTTTTATCCTGCAACCCTAACAAATTCCCTTATTAACTCCAGTTGGATATTTTGGAAGATCCCAATAAGATTTCTGTATTCACAATCATGTTATCTATGAATAAAGACAGTTTTGCTTCAGTTATTAAATATTCAGTTCAATTAGTTTTGACAATTGTATACATGTCATAATGCAAGATAAGATAAAGAACATTTTCATCACCACAGAGAGTTCCATTTTTCAAAATTCAAGTTAAACAGATATAGCCTGAGAAATTTATTGTTTAGATTTCTATCACCAGATTTGTTTGGCCTGTTCTTATAATTCATATATATTGAATCATATAGTCTCTACTCTTTTGATTCTGTTGTCTTTATGTTTTTGAGATTCATCTATGTTGTCATATAGTCCAATAATTTATTCCTTTTGCATTGCTGAGCAGTATTTGATTGTATGAGAACAATGTGATTTGTTCATCCATTCTCCCATTAATGAACATTTGGGTTATTTCTAGTTTGGGGCAATCAAGAATAAAGTTACTATAAACATTTCTTTATAAGTCTTTCTGTGAGTGTGTATTTTCTGTTATCTTAAGTAGATACTGCACAAAAGAATTGCTTATTCTTAGGCCAGATAAATGTTTGACCTTATGAGATTACAAACAGTTCTCTAAAGTGGTTATAACATTTTATACTCTCATCAGAGGTATGAGCATTCCAGTTGCTCTACATCCTCACCAATGCTTTGTCAGTGGATGAAAAATGGTATGTCATTGTGGTTTTAATTGGCATTGTCTTTGTGATTAACGATGTTGAGCAATTTTTCATGTTTGTTGGCCTTTTATGTATCTTATTTGGTGAAATGTCTGTTCAAGTTTCTTAACCATGTTTTTACTGGGCCATTCATTTTTTTTTAATTTACTGATTTATAGGAGTTCCTTATATTTTTTGAATTTGAGTTACTTTTCAAAGATATGTATTGCAATTTTTCCCAATATGTGAATTACATATTTATTTTCTTAATGTTGTCTTTAGATGAAGCATAAATTTAAAATTTTATAAATTACTATTTATTTTTTTCATGGTTAAAAATTTTATTAACTATCATACTATTTATCTTTTTTATTTCAGGGTTAGTTTTTCATGGTTTTCTTTTATTTTTGAGTCCTACATTGAAATATATTTGCCTACCACAAGGTTATATATATAACTTTGTACGTTTTTTCTAGTAGCTTTTTGGTGCTAACCTTTAAATTTAGGACCATGGTCATTTGAAAGTTATCTTTTGTGGAAAAGGTAAGGTATAGTCAACATTCATTTATATATATAAATATCTAGGTTATCTAACATCATTTGTTTAAAAGACTTTAGTTTTCCTCATTGAATTGACTTGGTTCCCCAGTCAAAAATTATAATTGTTGACCAGATATGCATTGGTTTATTTCTGAACTCTCCATCTGTTCAGTTGATCTGTTCATTGCTTATATTGCTGTAGCTTTATTAGAATTCTTGAAATGAGGTACTGTAGGTCTTTCAAATGTTTCCTCATTTTTAAAATTGTATTTTTACAAATTAATTTTAGAACAAGGTTGCCAATTTCTTCAAAAACTCCTACTGGGATTTTGATTGTTATTGTGTTGAATTTATAGATCAATAAAGAATGTACATGTTAACAATATTGACCCTTCCAACCCTTGATGGTTTATTTAGGTATCTTTTTAATTCAGTTTTATTTGATTTCTCTCTGTCATTTTTTGTAGTTTTCAGTGTACAGGTCTTAAACATCTTGTTAAATGTATTCTTAGGGATTTGAGGTTTTAAATATTATTGTAAATTAAAAGTACACTATAACAATGAAGCCATGTGATTTCTAATTTTACACTCATGTTTAGATTCTGTGTTTCAATTACTTGAAATGTATTGACACTTACATTATGACTACGAATTTGGTCTATAAGATCTTGAAAAAAATATAGTTTCTGCAGTTGTATAGTGGGATGTCATATAAATGTTAATAAAGTTTAACTGATTTGCTTTTTTTGCCTATTTGTCCTATCTATTATAAGAAATGTATGTTAAAATCTCCAATTATAATAGTAGATGCGTCTACTTCTTTTATTTCTGTCAATTTTTGTTTATTGTATTTGAAATTCTGTTATCAGGTACAAACATAATTATAATTATCATATCATCTTGATAACTTGACCTTTTTTATTGTTATGAAAGGTCTCTCTTATCTCTAGTAATAGATATTCTCCCTCAAGTGTATTTTATTTGAAATTCTCACAGCTGCAACAGCTTTCTTATACTTTTGCATGATAATAGCTTTTTTTACTCTTTTACTTTAAGCCTTTTTATATATTTATAGTTAAATCTGTTATTTATACATACTGTATAGCTAGGTTTTGCTGTTTTACTCAAGCTGGCATTTGTCTCTTAATTAGCATGTTTATTCTATTTCTATTAATATTTAGTGTAATTGTTGATATGGTTGTATTTAGATGTACCATTTTATTTTCTTTCTTCTAATTATTCCATATGTTCCTTGCTCATCTGTTTATCCTTTCCTCTTATCTTCTGGATGACTCAAGTGCTTTATAGTGTTCCATTTTATCTCTTCCATTTATATTTTAGCTATAATATTTTGTGGTATTTTTATGTACTGTTCTAGAGAGCACAATATATATACTTCACTTATCAAAATTAAATATTCAGATAAAACGCTTATATTGAGACTGGGCATGCCATTACAATTAACATTGCTAAGAAGACCACAGGGCTGGGGATAGAGAAAGGATTTCAAAGGCCTCCATCCTCTCTCATCAAAGAGACAGGGAATCTGCCTGCAAACATACCTCACCACTGCTAAAGCACACAAACAACTGCAACTAAGAAAAGCATCTCACTAAGGATATCCATTACGACGATATCTATCTGGAACCTAGATCGCCACCAAAGCACCCACAAACCAAGCCAAAGGTTCTTACCTAACATATGCTACAAACACCCAGGTACAAGTGAGTTTGGGGGGAAAGCCCTATCTAAACAATAGAAGATCCAAAATTAAGAAGCAATAATTGTTCCAGATGAGAAGGAATCAGCATAAGAACTATGGAAGTATGAAAAATCAGAACAAAAGTTCTCCTCCAAAAGGGAACACCAGCCCTCCTGCAATGGGTATGAACCAAAATGAAAATACTTAAATGACAAATTAAGAATTCCAAATATGTAGAATGGGCTCTTGTTGGACAGGTGGGAGAGGGGAGGAGGGGATGGGTATATTCACACCTAATGGGTGTGGTACACACCATCTGCCGGATGGACACACATGAAGCTCTGACTTGGGTGGGGCAAAGGCGAAGCTCTGACTTGGGTGGGGCAAAGGCAATATATGTAACCTAAACATTTGTACCCCTGTACTATGCTGAAATTAAAAAGAAAAGAAAAGAATTCCAAATACAGATTGTAAGGAAGCTCAATGAAATCCAAGAGAAAATGGAAAACTAACTCAATAAACCAGAAAAACAACTCAGGGAATTAATGAAAAATTCACTAAAGAGATCGACATATTAAAGAAAAACAATATAGAACTTCTGGAAATGAAAAATTCATTTAAGGAGATACAAAACACAGTAGAAAGTTTTTAAGAATAAACTAGACCAGACAACAAAGAATCTCAGTGCTTGAAGACAACTCTTTTGAATCAAATCAGTCACTCAAAAATAATGAATGGAGAATTAAGAGGCATGAACAAAGCCTATGAGAAATTTGGGATTATGTAAGATACCCAAATATAAGAATCATAGGCATCCCAGAGGGTGAAGAAGAAAATGTACAAGGGCCAGAAAAACTATTTGAGGGAACAACTGAGGAAAATTTCTCTGGTATTATTAGAGATTTAGACATACAGGTACAAGAAGCTCAAGAAACACCTCAGAGATTCATTGCAAAGAGGCAATCACCAAGACACATAGTCATCAGACTGGCCAAAGTCAATACAAAGGAGAAACTCCTGTCACCTGTAAAGTTAAAATGTCAAGTAACTTACAACGGAAAATCCATCAGGGCAGCTGCAGGCTTCTCAACTGAGACCTTACAAGCCAGAAGGGATTGGGGCCCCATCTTTAGTCTTCTTAAACAGAACAACTGCCAGCCTAGGATCCTGTATCCTGAAAATGAAGTTTCATAAATGAAGGGGAAATAAAAACTTTTCCAGACAGGGAAACACTAAGGGAATTTGTCAAGACTAAACCTGCCCTGTAGGAAATACTCAGAACTGCTTTATACACAAAGCCACACAGTGGTCATTCTCCAGTATAAAATCACACAAAAGCTAAAGCTCTGAGATCAAACAAAGTAATAATACAAGAAGTAAAACAAAGCAACAAGGTACTAACCAACAGTATGAACAGAATAGCATCCCACATATCAATTCTATCAATCAACATAAATAGTTTGAATGCCCTACTGAAGAGACATAGGCTGGCTGAATGGATAAAAAAATATGAGCCAAGTATCTGCTGTCTCCAGGAAATACATCTAATCCAAAGGACTCTTACAGACTCAAGGTCAAGAGATGGAAAAAAAATATTCCATGCAAATGGAAACCAAAAGAAAGCAGATGTAGCCATTCTTGTATGAGATAAAATTGACTTTAAATCCATGATAATGAAGAAAGACAAAGATGTTCATTATATAATGGTAAAGGGAGCAATCAATAAGAAGGCATAACAATCCTAAATATCTATGCAACCAACAGAGGAGCACCCAAATTCATAGAGCAAATCCTAATAGACCTAAGTAGAGAGATAAATGGCAACATTGTAATTTGGGGGGACTTCAACACCCCACTGACAGAACTGGACCAATCATCTAGGCAGAAAATAAAGAAACATTGGACTTCAATAGGACTATAGAATAATTGGGACTAACAGGCATTTATAGAACATTTTACACAAAAACTATTGACTATACATTCTACTCATCAGCACATGGAACATTCGCCAAGATTTATTATATTTTAGGTCACAAAACATGGCTCAACAAATTCAAAAAAATTGAATCATACCATGTATCTTCTCAGACCACAGTGAAATAAAACTAGGAATCAACTCCAAGAGAAACACCTAACTCTAGTCCAAGTCATGGAAATTAAACAACCTGCTGCTGAATGATTGTCAGATCAAAGATGAAATTAAGATGGAAATTAAAGGACTTCTTGAGATAAATGACAAAGAGGACACAAGCTACCAAAATCTTTGGGAAAAAGTAAAAGCAGTCCTAAGGGGAAAATTCATAACCTTAAATGCCTACAAAAAAAAGACAGAATGATTACAAATTAACATTCTAATGACACATCTCAAGGAACTAGAAAAGGAAGAGCAAACCAAGCACAAAGCCATCAGAAGAAAATAAATAACTAAGGTCAGAATAGAACTAAATGAAATCAGAACAAGAAAATTATATAAAAAAATCAATGGAACAAAAAGTGGGTTCTTTGAAAAGATAAATAAAATTGATAGAACTCTTGCTAGATTAACTAGAAATAGAAGAGAATGGACTCAAGTAAGCTCAATTAGAAATGAAAAAGAAGATATTACAACTTATATCACAGAAATACAAAATATCATCTGTGAATGCTATGAAAATCTCTATGCACATAAATTCGAAGACATAGAGGAAATGGAAAAATTTCTGGAAACACACAACCTCCCACAATGAGATTCTACCCTACTGCCATCAGAAAAGCTTTTATTAAAAAGTCCAAAAACAATAGATTCTACCATGAATGCAGAGAAAAAGGAACACTTGTACACTGTTGGTGGGACTGCAAATTAGTACAACCTCTATGGAAAACAGCATGGAGATTCCTCAAAGTAAAAGTTGACCTACCATTTGATCCAGCAATCCCACTACTGTGTATTTACCCAAAGGAAAAGAAGTCATTCTATCAAAAAAGACTCTTGTACTCTAATGTTTATTGTAGCACAATTCACAATTGCAAAGATATGGAATCAACCCAAGTGCCCATCAATTCATGAGTGGATTAACAAAATGTGGTGTATGTATACCATGGACTACTATTACTCAGTCATAAAAAAGGATGAATTAATGGCTTTTTGCAACAATTTGGATGGAACTGGAGACCATTATCCTAAGTGAAATATCTAAAGAATGGAAAAACAAACACCACATATACTCACTACTAAACTGAAACTAACCGATGAGCACACATGTGCAGAGAGGGAAGTAAAACTCAACAGACATTAACCAGGGTAGAAGCGGGAGGAGGGAACAGGTGAAAACCTACTGAACAGGCACAATGAACAATATCTGGGTGCGGGCACTCTTATAACCATGACTCAAGCATTCGTAAAGTGATCATGTAACCAAAAATTATTTGTACCCTGTAATACTTTGAAATAAAAAATTAAAAGTTAAATTATTATTATACATTATAAACAGTGTAATTCAATTATCCTGTTCCCCTCCTTTGTGTTCCTGAGGTCTTATACTTTATTTCTTCATATGATACAAACCACACAGCACATTATATATTAGACAAGGTCCCATCCCTTCTGTCAGTTTGCTGCTAATGTGAGGGGCCAATCAATCTAATACTCAATTGTAGTCCAAGGTTGCAGTTTTAGTTTCATTCCATTAATCTTCACATCTTAATTCTAAAAACCAAAGTAAACCTCTGAATATTTTTTTCTGCACACAAAATCCTTAAGGTCATGAAAAAAACTGCAGCCCCCAAATTCACCTAAACATTACCTGATGATGAGGGAAAGAAGAGCCTCACAGTAGATACTTTTTAGGTTGATGTGTCAGTCATCCATTTTAAGAATTTTTAGTTAAATTTTTATTTTGCAGTTATCTTAAATTGCTATGCAGGTGTTCTCAGTGAAATAACATGATCCCAATGTCAGTCTTAGGCAACAATATTACATGTGAATTTTAATGGAGAAGTGAATATATGAGTTAGAGCATTAGCAGAACGTAACACTTAGGAGCCATGGATTCTTAACCCGTCCAGTTTCCAACCAATTCCTATTCTGATCTTCACAGTTTGATCTCAGAATACTTCCTTAACAACTCCCAAGTGTCAGTTTTCCCAACCAAAAATGAGGAATATTAGTATCTATTCCATAGTAATTTGATAAATGACATATGGATGAAAAAATATTTTATTATTATGTGTAATATATCATGATTATTAAACTCTTAGTCCTTGTCAGGCACTGTAACTTCCATATAATTTACTTGTGTTAAACAATTTTATCTTCGTTATCCTTATAGACAATAAATAAAAAATATCTAGTACATTATCTGTCAAATGGTCATAACTCAAAACTCATTATCAGTTATAATTTCAATACCTCAAAGTGTGATGGTTTGCCTAAGTAAGTTAGACACTAAGTCACATTCTTAGCTAAGAGTAAATACAGTAGCATCACCAGCAAACACAAACCCCCTCATGCATACACACACACATATAGAGAAATCTGCATAGCGATTTCAAATGTCTAAAAAAATATCTCATTTGGTCCTGACAGCCAGGTGAAATAGGAAAGTTGAATTGATAAAACTTATTTTTAAATAAAATGGATAAAGGAAGGTACATCTCAATTTAGTAATTTATTTAAAATATCATGAAAAGTCCATGGTAGATATCAGACATGTAAACAGACATCCATGCTGAGAGTTCTTTCTCCTAATTTCACCCAGCAGTTTTTCCTATATGAAGGAAATGATCTGCCTTCATAATTTTTCATTACATTTCCAAAAACCTCTCTAAAAATATCACTTGCCTAGAATGTGTGACAGTGATTGGTGCCACCGAAAATTCATCACCTTCAGATGATTTTTTCACTTGATATTAGAATGGAAATTAGGGTTTAATATATCACTGGCTTTATATATATAACTTCCTACAAACAAAGCAGTAATAAATTATGTTACAGGCATAATAAGCAACCGATGGTTCTAAGTAATCATAAATAGTAATGACTATCTTTACTATTAGCATTTTAATAATAATTTATAAAAACATAATGAAGTTCTAATCAATCAAAAGTACACAATCAAAGAAATTTATTTTGGTAAGGCTTACTCCAGCTAAAGTAGAAATTATTGCTTAAGCCTCATGAAAGTGTCCCCCAAATGTTCTCCGTCTTTAGGAAAAGGTTATATGAATACATGTATTCAAAATACAGAGTTTGGCACATTCTTCTTACTGAGAACAAAAAAAGAAACAGCTGGAATCCAAAACATTTAAAAGCATATCTTAACATATATGAACCACTCAGTTTTCATCAAGTATTTTAATGGTTGTCTATTTAAAAATTAGTTATCTTGTAAAATGAAGCTACTGAATTTTTGATAATCATATGCCTTGAATTGGAAGTATGCTTTTCATTATGATTTAAAATGCTTCGTCTATGTTGAGTTTTAAAACAACTAGGGAAACAGATGTCAGACATCTAATGTTGCTATTCTCAATCAGAGATCATTTTTAGTTTAACTGTTCTTCGTCTACAACTGTAATAAATTTGCTTTCACATGCATTTCTGGTCACAAGAACTGCAACTCCTAAAAATGTGAAGCAAGCTGAGATTTGCAAATGCCCCAGACGTTGTTATGAGAAGAAAGTCTCTGTCTCGCCCAAAAGAAAGAATTTAGGTGTTAATTAGGAGTGTTTAGAGAGAGTTCTCTAAGTTCTAAGAAAATACATTGTCTTAAAAGGACTCCTTCTGGACCCATCAAATAAATGCAATGTGATATTCTTCTAGGACAGGTTGAAAAAGGGAGTAATCACTCAAAGACTATTCTCTTTGCCTTCTATTTCCATGTTTGAGAAAAACATTTTATGAATGAAAAGGAAAGTATAGCCTTTTTGGTTCTCTGCTAACACTTATCGATACCTGCGTTAATTTTGACTTAGGTGAGCAACACAGGTCCGATGAACATGAGAAATATTAGGTAATGGAGCAGGTGTGGCTGGATGTGCAATGTAGTTCATTAAATTCTGCATGTGAACTCAAGGAGACTTTCTTTCTATAGATTTATCACAATTACTCTCCAACCCACTGACTGGAGATATTAATTTATAAGTATTATTTCTTTAATTCTCTAATTTATTATTCCTTTTTTATTAAAATTATATCTACTAACTAATGTTTAGCAATTAAAATATTGTTTCTGTAGTATAAAAATCATACCATGGCATAAAACATGATAGAAGATTATTCCGTTCTCATGCTCTTCAAGGGAATTTAGTTATGGAGATAACAAGAAAGATAACAGGACAGTGTTGCCTATATCATTTGCATGAAACAGGATGCAAAGGAATATTTCATAATGTATTACCATTTTCACTTCATTTTCCATTTCAACCTTGCTTGTATTTGTGTGCATTTGTATAAATCCATGGACGCTATGCAAAGTTCAACAAATAGTCACAATGTTGACAGTGACTGCTAAGTTAGAGTTGTATTTCAAGAAAGGCAACAGCATATTCTTGAATTAAAATATTGTTTAATATTTAACAAGTTGTTCTACACCATTCTTCTGTAACCTCTTGTCAAAAGCCACATGTGTCTTGCTATTTTCAGAGTAAATTTGTAACAATGGGGTAATCTAATTGTTAGTTATTTGGTTATAGCCATCTGTGGAAGGCCAATTAGTGAGCAGTCTGGAATTCAGTTGAAGTACTTTCTAGGCACAGTTTATTTATAACTTGATATTTATGGGGAACTCAGTAGTAAAACTCAGTCTCATAAAGGATCAAAGTTGCTGTTTCTGCAATCCACAATATATGCACATAAAGGCCGCTTCATCAATCATTCATGATCACAAGAAAAAAAGACCGAAATTTTCAAGACCAGTTTTTTCTTTAGTCATTTTAGTAAGGCAATAGGCACAAATAGTATACTAAAGAAATCAATTCAATTCATTTCATCTAAACCTGCCTAGGAGGTTAAACATCAAACTGAAATATTTTATAAGCAGCTCTACATAAATATTCCCAATATTTAAAAAATAATTTCAAATCATTTCATCACAATGTTCATCTAATCTGAAGCTAGGAATCTACCTCCCAATAAGCCAAAAGAATGAAACAAATTGAGAGCAAGCAAAGAGAGGCAGCGGAGTCCTGGAGGAACACTAGCCTAAATAAAAGGTTGTGTGCCTGACCTCCTGCCTCAGTTCAACCAATAATAGCCACTTTGTCAATCTGAGGATGTGTTTTTTCTCCAATATGGAAGCTCAGTCATTTGTTTAATTCTGCAGACACTGGCCAGGCTATGAATATAATTGAAGGGATTAGTATACATTTGTAAGACCATTCTTTAACTTGAGAGTGTACTAACCTAGAGGTAATGATGTACTTCTGTTTACTAGGTTGACAAATATATTATATCCACATAAGTTCATTATAACTATTGCCAATGAGATAATTATTTTTTAAAAGACATTCAAAAGAATGTGTTAAAAACACTGTCTGAATGTTAATATCATAGTTTTGATGAAATATAGATATAACATGATAAAATTATTATTAACATTTGTTGAACATCGGCTAGGTCCCAAACACTTTTATTACATTTTCTGACCTAAATTTCACAGTTTAAGTGTGACTACTGTGTGTGTGATTACTGGCAGTATCTCCCTTTTATCATGAAATTAAGAAAAAAACAACTGAGAGTCTATGAGCTAAGTAATGTACTCGAAGTCACGTGGTTGATACTCAGTAGATGTGGAATTTAAACCCAGGTCATCTCTTCCTAAAATGTGAATATTTTTAAAAACCCATATATTTACATACATGTATATATTTACATACATGTATATGAGGTGATGCATACATATATTTATAAGAATAAGGCAAACAATAAAGACATAGAAACGTAATACTCATGAAATATTGGTGTTCTCAGTATATACACTAATTAACCAAAATATTATATTGCAGAGGAAGGTAATGGAGACAGTTCCATCAGAATCCCCGTGGAGCTAAAACAAATTAAGATTAAAATTCAGGAACTCCGTTGCCAGTACAGTAAATCAAAATATCCAAAGAGCAGGCCCAATAATTTCATGTTAGAGTTCCTCAGGTGATTCTGGTGTTCTATCACGTTTAAGACCTACTTGGCCCCCAAATCTCAAAGGTCTACTAGTTTCTGTAGCTCTCACCATCTGTAAGTCTACTGGATTAATCTCCAAATTTGTAAAATAAAGAATAGGTAAAGAAAATAATTCTATTTGTAAATTATCTTGGGGAATGTGCAAACATTATTAATATAGGTAGCTATTATTCACCGGCACCATAGAAAGTAAAAATTCAGGGCTTTTGCTATGCATATTGTGCATTTTAATATTACTTTTTTTTTTTTTTCTTCAGAAGACATAGTATAAACTGCATGGCTGCTATTCAGAAACATGTGATGTAGGTACAACTATATATACTTTCTGTGCTTCAATTTATTTACCTATAAAAGAGAAATCACAACACATATATCATAATTTTATTGAAAGGTTTGAGGAAAAATTCTCGTGAACATGCTTAGTGAAATGTAAAGGCCCATGCAATCGTAAGACATTACGACTATTGATTCATAATAAAATACTGAAGTTAAAATACATACCAACTTCATTCATATTTCCAAGATACACGCTTATGTGCTCTAATCATCTCCTCCCAGAATCCTTTTATGAGAAGACTAAGTATGCTAGCTTCTGATAAAAAGGATAATCAGTGTTTGGTCTCATAAAAATTTTCTATACAAATTAACAGAAAACTGAGATCGTGATGGTGTCTTAGTGTTCCTACTTAATTCATGTAAGTCTTGCTTTATTCTCTTTGGTTGTAAACAGCCATTTTTTTTTTATTTTCAACACTTTCTGTTAATATTTATATTTAAGTACATGTTACATGTGATAAAATATAAGCCCCCATTAAAATAATTAATGCTTTCAGACTCATAGTATTTCTCCACTTCCAAGTCATTAGTGATTATATTAAATATCAAATTTTAATAGTGATATTTATATAGAATATTACTGAACAGCAAGATCAAGTCACTTCAAATTCATAAAGCTAGTTGACAATAAGCATTCTTGGTATTAGCCTTGTTATAAAATATCACATAGGTTATAATGGAAACAAATGGCTTTCTCAACCAGACAAAATGGGAGTTACTACTGGAGATATATTTCAAAGTGCAAAGTCAGGATCTCCACTCAGGAGAATGTGATATAATCTCTGGGTTGAAGTTGAAGAAAAGGAAGTGGAGATATATCAATTGTGGAAAATAGATATAAATGATATAATATGTCTATGATACAAAGCAAAGCAATTATCCTCTGTTGTGTAAGTTTTTATGGCTGGAAAAAAATGTCAAGAAGAAATGCTTCAACCCTAAATTCATTCCCAAATATATCACTAATTATAACATTTTCATGCCATTGCCATTGACAAGGGGTTGTACAACTCTTTATTGGGAGACAGTTCTTCATGCTCTCTCATTTCTGCTTGTCTGTGAACAGAGGCACTGATAGCATTTGTTTCAGACTATCTTTTCAAGGTATTTTTGTAGTGAACAGCCTTGGAAAGCTGGAGCAAAGGGTAGGTTTGCTCATAGCCCTTGAAGCTAGAGATAATATGTCCCTCTGGAACGAAGGGTAGGCATGCTTCTTGCTCAGTATAAGCACAGAATTCCTCATCTGTAATGCAATCCACCATGTGTGCAGGTGTCACCTGAATCTCCTCATGTTTTCCTGTCGAAATTGGGGCCCAATAAAAACTGAAACAAGAAAAATTATGAGGCCCTTTTGACTACTATTGCTGTCAGTAATAACTCCTTTATTTCTAACTTAGGAGTCTCATGCCTTTTGCCAGCATCCGTAAAACTGTGCAGGCTAACTTGTTCACTTGCAAGTAGAATGACATCTCAGAGTCATTTCCAGTTCTTGACATATGTTCCAGATAAATGCAACAAACACTTTACGTACAATATCATATACATACATATGTACATATATATATGTATATATTGTTAACATTTTAGTACTTTTTGTTTTATTTTGATATGTATTTTCATAATTATAAGCAAATTAAGAATCACTCTGAAAAATATTTTAAAAATATATTACATGGGTTTTATTTAGACTCATTTGATTGCAAGGAATACAGACTCATGCACAGTTTAAAATCCTCACTCTGCCCCTTACAAATGGAACAGAGATCTTCAGCAGTAAAATCATCAGGATGGCCTGGAGGAACTAGATTTGGAGAAAGATGCCATTTATACATAGTTTATTGAGGAATTTCAATTCCTTGGAGTATAAAGACAAAAAGGTGACTTCATCTTCTTTAATTATGGTATAAAAACCCCCTCTTTCCATTCTTTGGTGGCATTTCACCAGACTCCATAACTTTTGGAACATGGTCAATAGATAACATTGCCCAAGCCTATAGCCAATTCAGAATCTCCACTATCCACCTTCATAGCAATTTAGATTTGTGGTTATAGGGACTTGGATGAAGAAAGGAACAGTTTATCTGTGCCAAATCTTTGTGGACAAATTCCTCCAGTATTGAAAACAGGGAGGAAAGATGGGGAAGCACATATAGTATATAACTGAATGCATATTGATGTGGGATGTGACCCTGGTCTCTAATTTAGTTTTCCTTGGTACCAATGAGCTCCCCACAGGTTGTAGGGATAATGTCTTTGGGGGTAATTTTAAGCTTAATTATTGCTGTTACTGATGCCAAGGGCCCTATTCGAGAGAAATAGAATAATTTTCCTTCAATTTTTCCATTAGGAGAGGCCTCCACTTCTTTCTGTGTGGTGGTAATGAAGTCATGCTGGTGTCTTGATTTTAACCTATATCCTGGGGATATTAATTCAGATGTCAATGTTTCCCCCTTTAAGGCAAACTAAGAACAATTCTCCAAGTATAGCACCCATCCCACCTTCATTTGACTAGAGCACCTCCAGGCAGCAATATAGCCTCTCCCCTCAATTACTGGCCTTCCCACAAGATACAATACAATTTTTGTTCTTCCCCAGACTTCGGATATAGACCAGTATTGACTGTGTGGGGTACTGAAGAATGACAGCCAATAGTGCTTGGGTAGATTCTGCAGGTCTCCAAAGGATCATGGGTAGCAGTTTTTAGTATATGGATAGTTTATTGCTTTTTAGCTTTAAACTTAATCTGTCATTCTTGAACAGTTGAGAGTCCAATTCAACATCCTCATACAATTGTATCACATTAGCACTATAATAAACACTATTTTAAACATTAGATTACTTAGCATGTAGTATGATGTTTGGGACCACTTATGGAAAAACATAAATTCACAGAATATTATACTGCAAAAAGATTCACTAATGCTGTTATTTTCCAGATATTTCCCACCATCAATGATTCCTTTTCTGTTGTCCTTCCCTACTTTGTCACAACTGCACATGATCATAGCAGGGTGCGACATGACCAACCCAATTATTTTTCTTATTTGCTTAATAATGGTCATTTTAAATTCACAACTCTGAAAAGTATAAAATTATCTTTGATATAATAAGTTATGTATAACAAAACCACACCAAGTGCCTCAGATTAGAACAGCAGCTTTGACCAGACCAGGCAAATTTCAAGCACACAATTCCTCTTCTACAAAATATTACATCACATTTATAAGCCAGCTTTGAATTTGTTAACTTTTAACTATAAATATCCAATCATTAAAAAAATGGATATATGAACACCTGCACCTACACACACTCACACATTAATGACATTACACAAAATTTTGACCTTTTCTAAACAGTTTAGATCTAATGTAAATGAAATGAATAATTTTGTGCCTTAAAGTACCTGAGACATTAACTGATAAATCATGAGATCAGAGAAGTGGAATCTATGCCTTAGAGTTTAGAAACAGAGTAGGTGATATGAAGGTGGTCACAGTGAAAAAAGTTTATCAGAATATGAACTGGTACTCTGCTAGTGTGTCTTCCGGTAATTTTACTCAAAACAAATCTAATTCCCAGCAAGGGCTGTTAATGGTAAAGAGACATAATCCATTTTTTAAAATTTTGTCTGAATGGTATTTCTCCATAGGTATTCAGCCTCAAAAGGCTATGAACCTTTGGTTCTGATGTAGCCATAGCCTTCTTCAAGCTGTGCTTGTATCTCTCAGACTGCATCATCTTCACATTAGGGAGTATATCGTTATGCTTTTATTCCCAATTGATGCAAAGTGGCTCTGTTGTAACAGAAGGCCACATAGGGAGTTTACAGAGAAATTCCTTTTGCTTTCATGTTGTCACTCAGTGCATATATCAGGCAAATTCTTGCCTTTCAGATTGGTGACGAGAGGGGTGAAAGCTCAAATTTCTTAGATTCCTTAAGGATATAAAATGTAGGCTAAATTCTCATAATGTGACTGACTTGAAAAAGTTATCTGAAAACCCCAAAGGAGAAAACATGATGAATGAGTGAATGAGTGTCTATGAAATACGAAATGGTTCCTAAGTCATCTGGTGGCTCTAGACAATAAAATATGTCTTTTTGATAGACATTGCCCACATTTCTAACTGCTATATTATGCAACTGTCGACTCCATGTCATCAGACATGATTCTGAAGGCCAAAAGAGTAATATTTCATGGAACCAAAAACCAGAAAGTAATTTAAAAGTCAATAACTCCCACTCTCAAAACAGTCTTGACCTCAGTTTTCAAAAGTAAATAGAAGGAATACATTAGGCTTATCTCCAGTGTTCCCTATGTAAGAGGTGTAACCTATTTTTCTTGTTGCTGCTGTTGTTTTTTACATTTTCTCAGTGAAGTATAAAAGAGTATTAGTGTTAGTAACTTGGGGAGCTAACATTCTTTAAGTTCCAAAAATTACTACATTTTTAAAGAAAAAATAAGGAAACAAAGAAAGTCTTTCTTAGATGTCCCAAGAGGGAAACTTCCAAAAGGACAAGGCTGATCTTTAGTGTTTTTCCTTTTTTGTGATCAAAGCCTGAGCTAACTGGCCTGTAAGGGCAAAGCCTGATCCATTTTAGAACCCCCATAGAGGCTGCCTTATGGAGGGGGATGAGTAGATTAAAGAGAAACTGAGATCAGTTGGGAATAGAGAATGACTGTATGAAAAAGCTCTTCTACATTTAAAGTCATAAAATACCTGACAATACAAACTTAGAGTTGTGCATGCTCTGAAATAGAGATGTTAAAGCAAATAAAATTGAATCAGAAAGAGTTATGGAAAAATAAACATATGAAAGGGAATTTCATAAGTAAAACTTACAGCAATGAAAAAATTTAAATTGAGGTAGGAAAAGGAGGCATGGACTAAAAAAACCCAGCTTTACTCTCTTAGTCTCAAGAAATGATTTCTGGGTATTAATATCAGAGAAATTTTTCAGTACCTGAAAATTCATTTTTTCTTATAAAACGAAGAAGGCTCAAATTTATTTTATTCTTCAGATATATTTTATGGTAAAAGATGCTGGGAAAACATTTCATCTGATCAAATCTGTGGAATCCAGTGAAAAAAAAATTCAGTGTCAAAAATAGTTTTGTTGTAATTCAACCAGGAAAAATAGTTTCTTGTTGAAAATATTTCCCCTGTGCTGAAAAATGATACTCTGCCTACCCACACATGTACATCCACACCCTCACACACCTCACATTCACACTGACACACCTTGTAAAGTCTGGTTACAAAGGGTAAAGGAAAGAAGTGCAACAGAAAGAACTGCTTTCCCTGGGCCTCACAGAGGCCTTTCCCATGCCTTGGATCTCCTGAGATTCACACAAGAGTTTTGTTCTTGCTACGTTTTCTGCCTTGGCCTTATTCACATGGACATCACCTCCCCCACACACCTCCTTGTACTCTAAATTCTTTTCTCTTCTATCTCTAAACCTTTGCTCATTATCTCTCTGATTCCTGTCACATCCAAAATTTAACACATCATCATAAAAGGCAGCAGAGCTCAGGGGTTAAGAGCACGTAATCTTTGCAGTTATATAGATACGGATGGAAATTCAAATCTAGAAATAGCTGAATAGTTCTTATTAAGTTATTAACTTACAGTACTTATTAAGTTATTAACTCATATAGTATTTATTAAGTTGTTTAACTTCACATATTATCAATTTCACATATATATCATATTCATATATATGACAACCTACTATGTTAGGGTTAATGAGGATTAAGTACAATAATAGGTATTAAATCATTTTGCATATAACCTAAAATGTAAGTATTCTGTAGTTGCTGTTATGATGACATCTAAATATCTCCCAAATCATTGACTTTACTCTGATCTTTCTCTCAACACATTATTTTTTTGAGACAAGGTCTCACTGTTTTGCCCTGGCTAAAGTGCAGTGGTGTGATCATAACTCACTGCAACCTCAAACTCCTAGCCTCACATGATCCTCCTGCTTCAGCCTGACAAATAGCTGGGACTACAGGCACATGCCACCAAGCCCAGCTAACTTTTCTATTTTTTTGTAGAGAGGGGGTCATGGGGTCTCGCTATGTTGCTCAGGATGGTCTTGGACTCCTGGCCTCAAGTGATCCTCCCACCTCGGCCTCCCAAAGTGCTAGGATTACAGGTATGAAGCACCACACCCAGCCTCAACACATTTTTAACTGTCCAGTAGACAGTTTAACTCAAACTGACCTATTCACAACTGAATACGTCATTTCCTAAACCACATACACTCCATTAATCTCTACTCTCAGGTTTAAACCTTTAAGGCATCTCTTCCTGTTCTTTTTATCCATCATTCCTTCTTTTTAATTAGTGACAGAATCATAAAATATGTCCTGAAACAGATCCACATTTCATATAGTCTAATTTAAGTAACTCTTACCTGCACTTCAGATTTTTGGATTTCCTTGACTTTCAATCTGTGAAAGTACAGCTCAAAGAATATTATTCCCTTGATTCAAAAGTTTTGATGTCAAAAATAACTACTGATTTTGAGCACAGCGGAATTTCACCCACATCTTTGAGGTCTTCATGAAATCCTTTCTCATATTCTAAGCAGAATCACTTCCTCGGTTTTTTTAAGACATGCATATCACACCTTCATTTGTTCGTTTGTGTTAATAAATACTTGATAAATTAAATTACATCATGAAAATGTGAAATCTGAGTACTCCTGAATGGAAAAAGTAATCTGGACTGCCCATCAATTTTTAAAAGATTTTTTCTTATATTCTATTGTTTTAAGCTAAATAAATCAATTATCTTCCAAAATGGTTATTTTAAAAGATTAAGTTAGTAATTGTTTTTTCTTTTAAAGCTTAAGAATTTACTGGCATGTATAGATAAAATTTATAGAATTCATTGACATATTTTTATACAAAGACATAGAATAACTGGAAAGGGATGAAAAAAGAGCCCCATCCTGAAAACAGATTCAAGGTATGTCAAAATGCTTAGAAGTACAAATCAAATTCGCTCAGGTTTTGATAACATTTGGACACACTGAGGTCATAATGGAAGTAATGAATCAGATTTTGCATTCTTATTTTCCTAAAGTGAATGATACAAAATTATACCTTCCCCAGATATCTCTATCTCTGGAGGACTCAAAAGCTGTCTCCTTTGTGCTCACACAAAAATCCATTTGTATAGATTTTGTACTATACTGCTTGGCACAGCAAGTTTCCTCATGGTTGCATTCTACTTCCAAGGCCAAAATCTCCCCACACAAATATTGCATGATACTATTTCCTGATCGTTGTCCTTCTTTTTCACTTAAATATCTCATTGACAATGACAAAGTTTAATGCATCTCTCTTCCCTTCTGATTTCTGGGATATATTCTGCAAGTTTTCATGTGCAAAACTGCATTCTAGAAGGTCTCTATCTCTCACGTAAATCAACTTATGCAGATGGACACCTGTGTGCTGCCAGTCACTCATTTATCAGACATATATTGAATTCTACTCTGCACTCAGCTGGGAAAATCTTGCTATAGATGAAGGCATCAAGCATTTTTATCACTTGAAGCAAAGAAAAATGGAAGAATTATGCTTATAACACATCATATAGGTTGTTTTCACTTTGGTTCTTCTTGGACAGACAACACCAACATAGATCATTTGGTCTGTGAGAGCTTTACTGAACCAGTATATCATACCCTACATAGTGATTTGCAATCTGGGCTGAATTCTAGCTTAAACAAGTCCACAAGTTACATTTCTAAAGTAGAAAAGACTATCTGGTAATTGATGAGGAATCTTATTTACTGAGAAAGATCTTTGTGTACTTTTCTGTGGAACACTTGCATACCATTCAATAAAATTTGAGTCAGAACTATGGCTGTTTACAAGGCAGACAATGTAATTATATGTAAAAACTATATAAGAATCAATTTTAATACAATTTTATCATTCTGCACTTAAAATTGGCCTTGCAAACAACTGTGTCAATACTAGAAATAATGATTTCATTTCCCCCCCATAAACAGTGGGTAGAGATTTTAATCTACCCATACCTTCTATTAAATGTGCCTCTATTGCAAACCTACAGATATACCAGATAAATTTGGAAAATATAGTAATCCGATGACAATAAAAGTGGGAAAATTTCTTTATCTGTCTCTTGCGATTTTCTCCTGTCTTGCTAGCATAGCACTGACTGCCCTTCTTTCTATACTCTATTCATGAAGACGTTTATAGAATGAAAAGCCTTGGAACACAGAGATAGTGTTTCCAGCCAGAGAAAAGGGTAGGTTTGCTTATAACCTACTTCCTTGCAGAGCTAAGAGCAGGCATGCTTATCAGCATTTACAAAAGACTTGGGTTCCCTATGCTTATAGTTCTCCTGAAATGGCACCCACTGCGTATGCAATTATTCATCTGGGCCCATCTGGGCTGCTCCCATAAGACTTGGGTTTAAGGGGAATTGAAATACACAGGCACATGCACAATCATGATGTTTGCTGTGCTGTAACAAAGATCTTTGTCTCTGACCAGAGAGTTACATATCTTCTGCAAGTATCCAAGAAACCATGACAGGCTTATTTGTTACTACTAGTTTTTGAGATGGGTAAAATCTAAGACCCTTCACAGTTCATGAGAGTTTTGGGAATAGGGTTGGGATGATGACAGAGACATAGCCTGGAAAAGGAATTATTAGTATCTCACAGACATAATAACAAGATTTGAGGAAAGTTCATGTGGGCCAAGAGTAGTGTATTGAACAAATTATATGGTCAACCAGGAAATAAATGATTCTCTACTTTATTTTCTATAAACAAAGGGGGATTGTTAGGTGGTTTTAGGTTTCACATTGTGGAGTAGATTCAAAAACAACTGCCCAAATTTTGTAACAAACTATTGATTTATGTTACATGCCCTTAACTAACTGTAAGTGGACAGGGAATTGGATGACTGGAAAGAGAGGAGAATAACATATGCTAGAAGTCTCCACCATGATGAAACATTCAGTCCAACAATACTTTTTCAAAATATAGTGCCCCATCATCTGTTTACAAGTAGTCATTTTCTTTGAGGTCACACTTTAAATATGGCAGAGACTAGTTACTTATCAAATCCTTTTCCTTTTGCTCTTAAGCATCCAACTCAACAATGTTTCTAACATTCCTTTTTGTTTAGGTATGGCAAAATGACTGAGCTCTGACCAATGGGATGTTGGTGAAAGTTATAGACGTAATCTTCAGACCCATGGAAATTTCTGGTGAATTTCCAAGGCATTTTCTCTCTTCTCACATCAGTTGGGCTAACGTAAAGATCCAGTTGAGGATTCCAAAGTACAAAGGAAAGTATCACAACTTTTTTTATTCTGTAAAGGGCCAGATAGTAAATATTACAGGTTTTACAAGATTACGTAAGTCCTCAAACACATATTTTTCTCTGTGTATTTTTTTTTTTACTATCCTTTAAAGAAATGAAAAGCATTCTTAGCTCTGGGGCCATACAGAAAACAAGCTGTGAGCTGGATTGGACCTGTTGTAGGGGAGAGCAGAGGCACTAGAAGAAAGGAACCTGTATCACTGCAGGAAACAGAGACCTTGAACACTGAGATGTGATGTGAGCGGGTAAGTCCCTGAGATTTTGAAGTTTTATGTGTGTGTGCGTGTGTGTGTGTTTTTTTTTTTTTTCTCACAGTAGTTAGTCTATCTATTGTTGTTACGGTAATATTTCTGACAAGTTAAATCTGATAACAAATTTCCTGGTATATCATGATTAATTTGTTTAACTGAAGGGGAAAATGAATTAATATTATACTGATTCAAACCTTTAGAAAACACAGCAATAAACAGCTAAAGGACAGGTAATGAGCTTTAAAGACATAGAAAACTTCTAAAAGATTCACAACACAAACAAGAGAAATTTACTGCTTTGCCTGTATTTTACTGTCAGTTCCCAATGGGCAGATTTACCCTCAAGTATTTGTATTAAGATGTTTCCACATGCTATTTACTAACATGTTACACTATATGTGGCAGGATGTAGTAACTCTGGTAGTTGCTTCCTTCGTGCTTAGAACATGAGCAATGTATTTTTTAGAACTAAAAAGAAAAATCTCATTGCATTTGAAATGTTGACATCTTTTTATTCATCAGCTAAAGGTAAGAATAATTATCAGTGAATGACTAGTTGCCTGGCTCTCCTAACCATTAAACCAGCGTCCTTCCAAAAAATGGGAAGCTATATAATATTTTAAAATCATAATATGCTTTGTGACCTAGGATGTGATTTCTCTAAAAGTTAAATGCTTATAAAATGTTGAGACACACCATTAGCTTTAAATCACGTATACTGTAAAGGAGTATAAATTCATTCAGGGCTTCAGTACTTTAGACTTCACGTTACTTAGATTTTTATACTCATATTATTCTGGTTAGAAATAAATCAGTTAGAGTGATAGGCTGAATTCCAGGATTGGCTAAAATATTATGCCCAAGACAAACAAGCTTTCTTGAACATGGTCAAGGAGGTGAATTGTTGGGTATTGTTCTATTCCACAAGGTTAAGGTAACTTGGAAGATAAATGAAATTATCTTGACTGAAGGCTGAGGGAGAGCAAAAGGACAGCTTGCCAGCGTGAATCTTCCTGTTCGAATGATATGCAATTGCTTTTAACTCATCTTTGTATTTTTCAGCAAGTGTCCCTGCCCCACTAGTAAAATCACAGTTGGCATTATTGTGCAATTACCTAGCTTTTGACTACATAATTACATCTGATACACAATCTTAGTTTTCTTAATTTTGTTTTACAATTGGTTGACTTTTGTTAGAATTTATAGCTAGGAGTTTATACAATGGAGTTTTCAGGGGAAACTTTGGTGGCAGTAAATAACCAATTAATTATAATAAAAGTGAACAATATCTGTATGCTAAACATGGGAAAATTTCCCCCAGATCATACATAATAGAGAAGACATTTATGGAAGAATTATACATCCAGTTGTATCTGATGTATGTATACATGTATATACATATATATGTAATAATCTTATATGCTTATATATCAAGCTTGTTAATTCATAGGAAATTGAAAGCGTGTAATTTCCTATGAATTAACAATCTTGGAAATATGAGCATATAAGATTATTGATGGTTAATAAGTACATACACCCAAAAAAGGAACTGAAATGAGCCTAAAATTAAACTCATTTTCAAAGTGGTGCTGCATATAGCATGGCTTATATTAATATATTCTTAGTGATTGGGAGTGGTCTCGAATTGCAGTTAAAATAACAACAATGGGGATTACAATTTGCTAAGGTGAATAACGATGAGTAATTATTATATGCATGAATGAATATTACATGCATACTATATGGATGAAGACATCAACACACAGAGGGCAGGTGTGTTGCCTGAGTTTAGAGTTCTTCAAAGTGAAAAATCAACTCCCAGATCAATCAATCTATTGTCCTGACTACATAATCTCACTTGCCACTATTCAAAACATGTGAAATATCATGGAATACTATAAGGCTTCTAATATACTTTTTTTTGCTAATATTTCACTAAAGCATGTGTTTTAAAATCTAAATGTATTTTTGGTTAAAATGGAGACCCTTTAGTAAATATTTGAAGCATAACATCTTAATCTAATATATTGCCTAACAAGCTATGTTGCAAAAGTAACCACAATCTAATACATCACTATTTATTCTTCACTTTTATTATCAAACATACTATTTTGGAAATATGTCATCCATGTTGTAAAATTTCTAAAAAGGGCAATTGAAGTGTAATATTATGATGAGGTTAAGGACATTTAAAATGTTATAAATAGAAGTGTTTTAAATTTTAAAATATTATTGATGAGCTGAGAAATGTTTAGTAATAGTGACACACTAAAATGTAAAATTAGTTTTTAGACATTTATTTGCATAATTAGATTTTTACAAAAATGCACCAGATTTCCAGATTTAAATCATGAAATCATCCTTATTTAAGACAGTCAATTAAAAACATTTCAAGAGCTCTATTATGATCTGTGTGTCTTAGAGTTTTTCTACATGAGTGTCTTAATTTTTTCCTCATCCTTCTAGATTTTAACAAGTTACAGTGGTTCTCCTTTGGTGCAGTGAACTTTATTACATATATTAATCACAAATAAAAATCTATTTTTAGTTGTCATATTGTTTGAGGACTAACCAAAATAAATGTGAGCATTTAAGTGCACAAGAGAATAAAGGAAGGAATTGAAGATAAAATTAAAACTCTGTAATACCTTTTTGCAGGGGTATGAAAAGGCATTCAGGAGATGTGACTATCAGCTTTATAGAAATATGTGGGAAAGGGAAAGAGACATGAACTCACACTCCATTTGATGGAGTAGGTGTGTAAAGTTTAGCAAAGGGCTGAGGAGGAAACTAAATTCACTACAGCTATGTGCTTAAGGTTTCAAAAACATCTACAAAAAGCTATTAGGATTTTTTTTCTGATGTCAAATCTTTCTCTTGAGGTGCTACAGAATGAATTGTAACCATCATCACAGTGTGGGGAAGAAAAGGCTGAGTATATAATCATAGAACAACATGCTCAATCTTTTGCTGATATTAAAGTACTGTTCCTAGTTTTACCACTGGGGTTTTAATAATAAATCAAAAATAAATCTCCTATCAGTACTCCAAAATTTACCATTTTATTAATTTTGAACTTTGGGGTTTTTAACAATGTTATTATACATAATGACAAAGGACCACTATTGGGGTGACTATAGCAAGACTGATTTCTATTTCTTGCTATATACATAATCAAAAATTGAATTGAAACTACCCAAAATATCATTGCTTATTAAGAAGTAAGGACTGAATTTTCTTCCACACCTCTATCCTTCACATTTTTTATAGCTGGTTCTCTTTCTTATTATTTTTCTTTTTCTCTGACTATATTCTCTTATTCTATATCATAATTATGATGACTATGACTTACTGTGTACATAATGTGTGTTAAGGCTTTTCCTAGTTAAGGGGAAATATCACAAAATAGATACAATGACATGATGACTGAGTATTCCATACCGAATAAGAGAAAATACAATATTTTTTGTTAGTAAAGATAAATTTACTTTAAGCACTCAAAGGAAAGATTAATTCCTATCTATTAACTCTCCTCATTTTTATCCTCAACCCACATATCTATTTTACCTCTATGGACCTAACAACTGAGTTCAAAATGATTCCAAAAGTCTTTGTGTATTGTTACAGTAAGGAAGAGTTTTTAAATGTTTTCTGGTGTATGTGGAGGAATTTTTCTCTATGTCACTTATGTTTCTGCTGCCCGTCTTACTGAGGATTTGCAGTGGGACAAGGGATCTTTGATTAGGGAAGATGAATGATGCTGGCCATGCTTCCAAAGGCTAACATCTCTGAAAAACACAATCATTTAAAAATAAAAGATCCACTTTAATATCCTGAAAATTAGACAGAATCCCACTAGAAGTAAAATGTCTCTGTGTTGCTCAGTTATAAACACATTTGCTGAATCCAACTACATCTTTTATTCTCTACCAGGGTCCAGAAAATATGATATTATTATTTTAAAATACCCAATAACTTCTTTTCAGAATCTATTGTTAAATGTTTACAATCACAAACATTAATTTTGAGAATTTAAATTATATTTTACCTAGTTGTCAATTAAATATATCCTTAAAGTAGTTGATAAGAGAAGAAAAATCATTTTAAATACCCAGTAACCTGTTAAATATTTGGATCAAAACCATCTCTTGAACTATATAAATGTGCCTACATGATGATTTAAAAGTAAATTAGCTTCTAATCTCAAAAACTTCCAGCCTAAAACAATTTAAACAATGCTACCGACCAGAGTTTTCTCTTAAATATTATCTCTCTCTTTGAACTTTTCACACATTGAGAAGCAATTAATGAAATATTTAACTAAATATTTTACAGCATATTAGTTAAGCAAAATAACAGAAATATTTTGAATTAAGCCATCACAGTGTTCTTGAAAAGCAAATTAAACAATGCCTTAAATTGAATGTTTTCCACAAGGTATCCTGAGACAAGGGACATATTTGGAGTGAGAAACTTGAATAGGTATAGCAGAGACTGCTATTTATCCACACCTATCCATTTTCTCATTATTCCATGGTAATAGCATTTGCTGGGCACATTATCCCCTCAGAAAGAGGCTACATTTCCCCAGTTCTCTTATAGGAAATGAATGAAAGTATTATGCGTAATTTCTGCAGTAAGCCATTATAAGTAAGCAAAGTGATCTTTGCTTCCCATTCTCTCTTCTTGCTTATTTATATACAGTGATCTTGAGCTATTATGGACCATTTTAGATCAGGTCAACCAGGGCAACATTTTAGGTCATCGTGTATCAGTAACACAAAAAGAGCCTGAGACCATGATGGCTTCCAGGATATAGCCAAATACTAGTTCAATTTTTATCATGAGAAAAATCAACGTTTAGTGTATTTAAGCTACTGCTTTTGATGTCTCTGTTACACACAACTAAGTTATTTCCTAACTAACAATATGAATATAACCTATAATAACATGGTATTCATTCTAAGTTTTTGAGAAAAAACTTTAAGTAAATGATAGTACCCTCATACAATATAATCCAATACAGTACAATGGAGTATTATGTGGTCATTACAAACTATGTCTTTGGTGATGGGAATATCTTCTTATAATTAAAGTGAAAACCAGCATTTAAAATTATAATATGATTTCAAATGCAAAAAATACACAGAAAAAAGTATGAAAGTATATAAATTATCAATAGTATTTTTATATTAAGGTTTAAGATTAAATATTCTAAGTATATCCCAATAAATAATGAGTGGGAATTATTTTCATAATTTTAAAAAATTAACCTTTTAAAATTATATTGTGCCTCTTCCCCAGGTAGTTCTCATCTTTAAGTCACCATTTTTTCTAATATACCAAAAGGTTTTCAGGGCTACTTTATCTTTAGTGTCAGTGAGCTCTCCACATGCTCTATTCAAACATCAGTTTAATTCAAAAATCGTGCAGTTATGAGAAATATCTATAATGAGATGTACACTGCTCATTCTCCTTTATTGGTTAAAGGATCTGATCTCCTTTGGGTGTAGGTTAATAAATTTTTCTTATAATTCCTATGGGACTCTTGCTCCCATTTTCCTCTCTAACTCTTAAAATAGCCAGGCTTCTTGTAGATCATTAAACAAAGGACATTACACTGTCTTCTCCATGCTCTAGCAGTTAGTATTTTCCTCAACTCAAGAAGTCTTTCTCCATATAATATTTATAATATTAACCATCATAAAAATTATCTGCAGTTTACCCAGAGCTAAATTATGTTTAATATTTACATGCCATTATATATATGTACATAGATACATCTAAAATCTTCTACTGGGATCTACTGTACAGACATTTTCAATTTACAATAAAGGCAGAGAATGGAAAAAAAAAAAGGAAGTTTTTCTCCTACTTGGGTGCTAGGTTCCAATACTTCCTCCTGGGTAAAATTTAAGCAGATTTCCCTAAGCTGACTCATATTCTTTCATTTGTTCAACAAATATACATTGATAGCTTCTACATCCTGAGCATTTCATATGGGGTTGGGGGCTGGCATTCAATGATAAATGAGACCAGATCCCTTCTCTCTTATAGATAAATACTAGTGAGAAAATAAATAAGCAAAATGAATAAAAAAGATAACTATAAGGTTTTTTTGACAATAATAATAATGGGGATGTGGGTGATGGGGCCAGGCTTCTTTAGATTGGGTGGTTAGAAGGGAGGAATTCCTTTCTCAGGAAATAACTTTTGGCTGAAATGTGAAGAACAAAAGAAGCCATCCTGGTTGGATGCCTTCTATAACACCTTCTTATAACAATTATTGAATTAAACTTTATGCTCCTCAAGAATGGCATGTGGTTCTTTTATTAAGATATTCCCCACAATTACAGCAATATTTTCTACATTATTAGATAATCAAAGATTTTATTGAGCACATCAATCATAGCTATGTATTTTTTCTTAATTTACTGAGAGCCAGATGAACAGAGAACTCAAGAAATATTTTTCTGCTCATCTACTCAGTATGAGAATCATGACTTACACTGCAATACCTATGCAGAAGGGAAAAAGAGTTAAGAATCCTCCCATACCTGATATGTGCCAGACAGTGCCCTAGGCATTATCTATATGTCTATCTATACATACACATATTGAGAAGGAGCTTTGATACAGGCTGAAAAGATGCTTAGATATCACTGAACATTAGCTATGGGCTGAGAATGCCAAATCATGGGGTTCAAACCAAGCAGTGAGGAATCTAGAGTAATAAAGGAAATAAGAGCCAGATGGGAGTAAAAAACATAGAGAAAGAAAATGAAATACATCAAGGTTAGACTTACAAGTAAAGAGAGGTTAGATATAAAAAAATAGAAGCTTGTGATTAAAAGGCAGTTTCAGAGTATAAGCTAGAGAGGTTATATATAAAAATAAGTTATTACAAATTGCTTTAAGCAAAGTGCCTCATGTGATTTTCATGGATGATAAATATTTTTAAATTGCCCTTTATTTGAATGATTTTACTAAGGCCCTATACTATAAAAATATAAAACTGTTCATATTTAAAAACAGAAAAAAAGTTACAAAACCATGTGTTATCTTTAATCCTAAGTATGACTTTCTTCATAATAATAAATATTTACTTTTTTATACTGAATTCTTGGTACATTACCACACATGAGCTCAAAACACTTATTCAAAAATCTATATCTTAGTTATTCCATTTGAAGTGGTAGAAAAGCTTCAGAATGATAAATTCTGTTGAAGGCAACTATAAACAACATTTGATTCATATATACTGAAACTTGTTATAAGTAACGAATGATTTAGATAGAGTACATTTAGCACTGTCTAGTGATGAACATTTATTATGGGAATACCAGAGCAGATGAGGCCGTGGTAGATAGTAAACCATCAATCAGATGCGACCTCACAACAAATTGTACCTCATCAACCACTTTAATATGTCATGAAGCTTCCAAATAGACATCACTGGACCATTTGTTAAGCCCAAACTACTTTTTCACTGACAAAGCAAAAGACATTTGGTATTTTCATTTATATGTAATATCAAAATGAATCGATGGGATTTAGTCATCCAAAGTAGAATTTCTATGAGGATGGGCCATTGAAATTCAGACCTCAGCTTCTTTACACAAATTGCTCTTAATGATGATTTTTTTTTTTTAGTTTTTACAAATGTTACAAGAATGAGGATTGTATTTAGATTCCAAAACTCTAAGAAAATTCAATATTATTATTTTTAAAGAAAACATGTTTTTATTTAAGCAGAATGGGGGAATATCCTTACCACTTACATTTCTGTTACAAAATTAAGTACTAAGACATTCTCAAATGACACTGCAAGAGGAGCAAAAATAAAAATAGTACATTTGAAAGCTCAAATACTCATACAGGCATGATAATTGCACTATCAAGAAATGGTATTTAGTGGTACAAAAAATACTTATTTCAAAAAATTCACAATAAAGCCTAGTCTTCTGATATTAAGGAATATCCTTTATTCTTTCTTCCACTTTGTTCAGTTATGAGCTTTGTTTATCCCTGAAATTAACTGGATGCATCTCTCTCTCTTCTGCTAATATGCAAAATTTTATTTTATTTTAGATTCTTCCTTACAATGTAAGGTGCTTGAAGATACAGAAAACCTACTTCATTTGGTTTCTATCTCATAGTGACTCTCTCAGGTGAATGTATAATTCTTGTATGTGTTATATTGTTTTATAATTAACTTTCAAACATGGACTTAAAAAAACCTACATATCTATAATAAGATGTTGATACAAATATTGACTTGGAAGTACTGTGTTTTTATACTCTAGTATTCAGATAAATGTTGTGGATGTATATTATATATTTTTTATAATTAATTAAATTCCTGAAAGCCAGCTTCTCTTGATAATAGAGAAGCTTTTTTGAAAATGCTGCTGTGTGGTCATGAGGAAGACTAAGTTTCATGGTATCTTAAACAAATGCATCACTGCCCCTGAAAAAGTAAATCAAAGGGACTTTGAAGGGTTCAAAAGAATGGCTCTGAACTGAGTCCCACCCTCAGCCCCAATTTGTTTGTTGTTTTTTTTTGTTTTTTATGAGACAGAGCCTCACTCTGTTGCCAGGCTAGAGTGCTGTGGCATCAGTCTATCTCACAGCAACCTCAAACTCCTGGGCTCAAAATGATCCTTCTGCCTCAGCCTCCCAAGTAGCTGGGGCTACAGGCATGCACCACTATGCCCAGCTAGTTTTTTCTATATATATTTTTAGTTGTCCATATAATTTCTTTGTATTTTTAGTAGAGATGGGGTCTCACTGTTGCTCAGGCTGGTCTCGAACTCCTGAGCTCAAACGATCCACCTGTCTTAGCCTCCCAGAGTGCTAGGATTACAGGCATGAGACACCACGCCTGGCCCCAGCCCCATTTTGGAATAAATGTTTAACCTGAAGAAAATTACTTTTAAATTTAGATTGAATGTTTTTACTAATTTCTAGACAACTGTGTACCATGGATAGGATTCCCTGCAAGTCCTTGCTGAGTGTGCAAATTATCTTCTGACTCTGAACTGTCCCTACACCAGCTCAGACAGGCTACTAAGTAAGTCAAATGACTAATTTACAATTATTTCTTTCCCAGTGGAAAGAATGGTACATTTACTGTTTGCTATAAAAGATTCTGAGTACCTGTCCCTGGATTCCTTTGCTACAGCATGTGTAGGTTGCTGGCCTGTGGGTGACTTAAGGCAGGGGGAATGGAGCTATCACCCCCAGGCTCCTGCTGTTTGCTGGGCTGTGAGTGTGCTGTTTGCTAACTGACTTTCTCTGATCCATTGAGTCTTGTCTACTTGGGAGATTCTGGAATTCTGGCAAACCTATCTGTTGGCTTGCTTAGTCATCTCTTTTAAAGTCTTGTTACCAGTTGCCATTCTTTATGAGGCTGGAGATCTATGACAACCAAATATGTTATGTGAGGGAATTAATATACAGATTTAGAGAAAAAATATTTTTGAATGTTTTAAAAATCCTTGTTAGTACATAATGCTGGATTGTTATCAAATTATCCAGTTACTACAATTTATATATACTTCTGGGAATATCTTCAAATTACTTAATGACATACTCAGCAGGACTCCATTTTATTTTCATTTTAAATATCCATGGAATCTGAGAGTTGGATGGTAATATAGAAATAATCTCTCGTCATAGTGAAGGTTCTGCTCTGCTCCAACTTCTAGCGACAATAAATATCAATGTCCACGTGATAGATAAGATATATCATTTTCAGAGGATGTCTAGTCATTAAGGCATTATTTTTTACACTGATTTGAAATCTGGGGTCTCCTAAATCATCAGTTAATTCAATGAAGTTTTCCATATTCTCTTTCCTTTTTTCCTTTTCTTCTTCTTCGTCTTTTTTTTTTTGAACACACTTTTAGCATCTATTTAAGCATCTAAGGCAAACCTTTCCTTTCCTTTCATTTTGAAGCATCAGACTACTTCTTTCCTATTTCCATATGACTCTGAAAAAAGTGATCTCATTTCCCATTGCTCAGGATGATTAACTACTTTTTTTTTACACCCTTCTTAATAAAAGTTTTCCAAACTTTTCACCACCCTATTTGCCATTATCTATACATTCTTTAATCCAATATTGCAAAAAGCATGGCATCCAGACTGTTTCCTCCTGAAATCTGCATATTATATGAATGTAGCCAAAATGTAGATTTGTCTACTTTTTCTTAACACTCACATCATATTGCCTGCTTAAATTGGAATTTTTTTTTACATAAACTGATGCCAATGATATTTAAGCCATTCAGAATTAATTTAAAGTGTTTATATTTATACAGGCTAGATTTTATGATGTTAGGTTCTAACGATCATCTTCCTCTTCTAATATATGAAAGATTCTTACTAAATACTCGTTAATAGAATTAAGGGATGCTTTTTAATGAATTTCTATTTTTTATGACATTAAACCATGACACTACTGACCAAAATCCTAGCTAGTTTTTAATACTCTGTTGTTCTCAAATTTGAAAGCATTTTTTAGTACTTAAATTGGAAAAAAAGTTGATAAAAGTATGTACTTCAAATATTAAATTGGGAGAAAATTTATAAAATATAAGCTATGTATAGCTAACAAATATATTTATATATATAATTCAAGTACACTACTAATCTATTTAAATTTAAATAAGGGTGTACTCTATTTGGATATCAAATTGAAAAAATAAATTATATTAAATTCTAAACTATTAAAAATACATTAGTCATTTAAATGAAATTTCGGTTGGCTTTTAACTTGACACTCCTTTGTCAAATGCTCTTCGGCATTATGAATCAAGAGTTTTAAAAAGATTCTATCTTTTAAGGCAATAATTCTACTTCTAGAAACTTTGCCAAGGGAACAATCAGATTTAGATTCAAAGATATTCATAACATTGGACATAATCTAAAATTAAGTAAAATAAAATAATACACAAAATCATATATGTAGGATAATTCTGTATGTATACTTTGTATTATACATTTGCATTATGCAATGTAATTAATACATGTTTTCTAATGTGTGTATACACACACACATCTGTCTATTTATCTTTTTATCTACATGCATATGGACACCAAGACAAATACTGGACAGGGTTAAAGTGATCTTTCTTAGATAGTAAGACTAAAGTGACAATTCATTTGTATGGAGAAGATTTACAGCAATTTTTATTGTCTTTAAAGCTTTCCTCCCATTTCTACTGTTTCTACATTGATCATATGCTATTTTTTTAAATGAAAAATGAACTCATCTTAGCCTTTAAGCTTACTTAGGATCTAACTTCAGCTACCATGCTATGATAATTATTAAAACTTGTAAATAATTGCTATTTACCAAGACCAGAAATCTCCAGAAAATGCAGAATAAAATATTCAGCATCACTGAAAGTTCATCATGAATATATTGTATTCAGGTTTTTCAATATGCTTTTTACTTAGTTGCCTAATGTTCCTGGAATTATATTTAAAGACACAGGGTTCATTTCTCAAATTATAAATATGTTTTCCACAATATAGCTAGGCTCAGAATAATTGAATCTTGAATAATTCTCTGATGATTCATAATCTATACCCATATATCTTTTGTTATTATAGTTATTCAAACTTATGCCATTCGTTTTTGATCAGGAACAATTATGCTTCCTTCTCAATCCCTTTCCTGGTGTTTCTGGTGTCAAATTAGCTCACAGGAATATTTGACTATTAACAATACCAAAACATAGGGTTTTAAAAAATTTTGGCTTTTTAGTTTTAGTTTTTATAACATCTCTATACTTCAAATGGAATTCATGAAAAAGCAGGGGATAAATCTATTCAACATGAACTGCTTTGGCTTATAGACTAATTAAAATGCAAATAAAAGGATTAATATTAAATATATATAATCCAGGCTACAACCAACCTCTGTTTATGAGTACAGTCTGATACCTGACATTCCCACACATTTGGAAGATAGTTTTTACATTACTTTAAAAATGAAACTAAAGGAAGTGTCAAGGAATAATGGCATAATCAGACTTTCTTTTATCAACTTAGTCATGATTTCGTTAACTTAATTATTTACATATCTAGAAATGCATCCTATAGTAAATTCACTTTGATCTACACTACAATGACTGTGAAATTTTGCTAATGGGCTCTTTTTTGCTTTGATACCATAATAGTTTATACTCATAATGAGGACTCTGAGCCATTGTGATAGTCTAAAATATGAAAATATAAAAGAGAGCTTACAGTATAGTGTTAAATAAAATGTCACATTTAAAAATGATCAGATTCACCTGGACCTTTAAACGTGTTTTGAATCTACATCGTACAAATTACTTAAAATTCTCTTCCTTGAATAATCAGGACATAAAAACCATGCTATTAGGTAAAAAGGGTTAAAGCAATTGCCAACTGGTTGTATGAGGAAGAAAATCCCTGTCCAGTTTTCTGCCCTATTAACCTTCCAAACATACTCATTTACAGTGACCTTTTTAAAAACCACCCTAAATAAGTAGTCATACAATTTTTTTTTTTTTTTTTTTTTTTTTTTTTTTTTGAGACAGGGTGTCTCTCTCTGTTGCCCGGGCTAGAGTGAGTGCTGTGGCGTCAGCCTAGCTCACAGCAACCTCAGACTCCTGGACTCAAGCGATCCTCCTGCCTCAGCCTCCCGAGTAGCTGGGACTACAGGCATGCACCACCATGCCCGGCTAATTTTTTCTATATATATTTTTAGTTGTCCAGATAATTTCTTTCTATTTTTAGTAGAGACGAGGTCTTGCTCAGGCTGGTCTCGAACTCCTGACCTCGAGCGATCCTCCCGCCTCAGGCTCCCAGAGTGCTAGGATTACAGACGTGAGCCACCGCGCCTGGCCAATTTTTATTTTTATTTATATATTTTTAACAATGAACTTCATTGTCCACTGAAGGTACATATGAGCAACCACATTAAGTGAGTCCTGACTGGAAAAGAACACATAGCTTCAGTTTAAGAAGAGCATCACGTGTGTCAGGTCTCAACAGCATTTTATTCATCCCTTGTGGTTTTTGAAGCTAGAGAAACGACCTTTGTTCTTTTTTAGTGTTGAACTCTTGGCACCTCAAAGTACTTCTATGAATACCCAAATTTCATCTTTCAATTTCTTCCTTTAAATAAGGCTCTGATGGGGGGAAGGGAAGAAAACATAAGACAGTGACACTGAACATTTAGTGTGGTGTGAGGTTTACTAGTACACCAAGCTTGGCAACTGTGATAATGACAGATAATTGTACTGAAGTTATGTCACAAGCCTCAGCAGAATTTCTACCATTTCTCAATGTTTATGTATTATTCAGACTAATAGTGACACTGAAATAGAAAGAGCTTCTTATCTCTTAAAACTTTTATTGAGAGGAGTTCAAAATGCACACAGTTAAGTGCTATTCCATGTGTATTTAATGTAGAGTGAAAAGCTGTTTGGTGCCCATTTTAGATTCACTGGCAACAAGACATATAAGGAAGCATGTGCTAGAGTCATGAAGACTCGGATGAAAAATTAAAAGTTTAAAATTAATTTGAACTTATAATGTAATGCACCACGTGGAAATCTAAAAATCAATTTCCAAATGGAACAGCTTGAAAGTTTTTCTTGCCATCTGGTTTTGGACCTGGCTCATTCAATTCCAAGTTTGCCCTTGTGAATACTCCAATTTTACATATACTGTATGGAACTGATAATCTACATGTTACCTAAGCCTGTCTTGTTGGATTTCTTAAAATATAGCTGTTTTTGTTTTTTTTTTTTCCCACACTATCAATAGTCTCCAAATACCCTCTTACTCATAGACACATTTGTCTTTATTTTAAACCAGATGTGATATTAGTACTTAATTGACAGAGGTAATGAATAGGGATAGCATTTTATTTGGCTAAAATAAAAAATAATAGTATGCATCTAACAGTTTTACATCTTTGATGAGCCTGAAATACAGATAGATGAATTCAAATGAGGAGGAAAAAAAACAGATTTGGCTATTTGAGTTGTAAAGTAAAAGAAAAGTACTGCTTAATATAGACAGATAGGATTAAATAAGATTATGCATGGAATGCATTTAACACAAGCTGGCACAAAAGAAGGTCTCAATAAATGCTAGCAATTAAATTTTAGGAAGTTGTATGTGTCTCTGTGTGTGCAATACTAATAATAAGTAAAAGATGTGAGTATGTTTTTCCCAAAGAAAATATTTATTGAAAGCCCATTGCTAGTTATTAATACTTTACATGCACTATCTTATTTGTTCCACACAAAATAACCCTGTTAAAATGCTGAGAATCACAGAAGTCAAATAATTCATCTCAGAGAGTAATAGTAAATGGCAGAGATGTGAGCAGAAATTCACTGTCTCTGTTATTTTTTTGATAGTCTCAAGTAAGTTTAGCAAGTGTGAGCTGCCACACCACAAAGTTATTTTAATTGCCTTTATATGTATTTGCAAGATAGTGGAAACAAAATTGCTGCAATCAAAATTATAGTAATTTAAGGTACTAATAGGGTATACAAGAATGTATCTTCTCAGTATACTTATTAATATTAAACATTTTATTACTTAGAGTCCATTCAGATATAATTAACAGTAATTCAAGTTACAGATAAAACTGAATTAATTATTTTAAGTTAATTTTTTTGTTTTGGAAAGACATACTATCACTTCAAAATTATTTAACTAGTGTATCATCCGCTTGCCTAGGATTCTTCAAACAGATGAATAAAATCATACTTTTATCTATATATAAGGCATTTAAAATTATAACATTAAATCTTAAAGATCATCCAATAATATAATTATGATATGAAGAACTCTTTTGGAACATATATTTGAAGCTTCAAGCTACATGTTTATATCTCCATGAAACTTCTATAAAAATTTATTGTATAATTGACAACTTATATAACTGATAAATCAAGTAAAGCACATGATTTTATACATATTCACATAGTGAAATGCAGCAATTATAAAAAATGGATTATACAGGATATATTTATATCCATAATTACGTACTAATTTCTTTAAATTTACTATATATATATTTGTATATATCTACATACACACCAATTTATTAAAGTAGTAATATAAAATTCTTAAAAATTTTGGTGCAAAATATTTTGAACTGTCGAATGAACCACTTAAAAGGTGATTTGCACAATGCATTTTATATAAGGCAAATAAACAGTTATCTGTAAAAAGTTTTCAGTATCAGTGACATCATAGATTAAATTCTTCACACTGAGAGATGAGGGCCACCACCACAACTTGAACTTTTATTTTAATACATGATTATATGTCATTGGTTTTGTTTTTAAGATATCATAAAATAAATCCTGTAAATGTAATAAGGCAGAAGTACTACAGTGTGAGGGGTATGAAAATTAGTCACCCAGGTAACTGGCACCATCGTGTATTGTTCCCTAAATATTGCTGTCATCATATGACCTTACCAATGGCCTTTTAAGTTCTATAAATTCTCGTTTGCTCCACCTGATTCTTAAAGCTATATGTAACTGACTCTGTTGTTATTTTTCATAATTCTCAACATACTGCCCATTGGAATCAGTGTGAAATACTTGATTGTCTCAGTTTGCATGGGTTGGATATCCAGCTCAAAAACATACTACTGTATAACCTTAGTCAAGTTGTTACTCTCTTTTGATAAATGAGGATGATGCAAATAACAGTACCTTTCAGATAGAGATAATGTAAGCATAGAGAACTCAAGGAAATTGCATAGTACAAAGTTTCGCACAGAGAATGTCCTTTAAGAAAAGAAAATGAAAAGAAAAAGAAAACATGCCCAACTTAGCTATATACACATATAGCATATAGTTCTATACCTTCCTGCTCTCATTTGTAGTTATTAATGTTTGAAATATCTTTCCCTTTTTTTATTTGCCTGTTCAAAGCCTAAAAACCGGAGATATACGATTTACAGGTCATGTATAGTACAAGGTATTTGTTGAATGAATGAATGCATATCTTGTAGATTTCCTACTATACGGTATAAGCACAGTGTGTGGATATAATAGATGGACTTAAAATATTTTGTTAATAGTACAGTATATATTGTTCTACTTTGAATGTACAAATTATCTTTGTAACTTCTTTAGGGGCTTCAAGTGGAAATACACAATCAGTAAAGATCTTCATCTCACAATGCATTAAATGTAACTCATTACACTTGGCAATCGACAACCTCAACCCAAATCCCTGTATATTTCTCTACACTGGTCCATGAAGTCCCTGAAGAGGAATGGGACATTCTGTTAGCTAAATGAAAATCTGTACTAGTTAGCCAGGAGCAATTCTCAGGCCTCTATGGATTGTGGAAGGCACTTCAGTTATGTGTCTTATTGCCCTAAAATAAATTCTTTATTAGCTGCCAACTATTACATTAGAGATTTCACGATATGCCCCTGTCTCCAGAACATAATCTTGGACTTTGCCCAGCTTGATAACTACTTCTTTCCTGACAGAGCTTTTGACATTGATATGAAAGGGATTCCACCGAGCATATGTAGGGTCTGTCCTAATAGCTGATATGGTGAACTCTTCATAAATTGACAGAAGGAATGAATTTCTGAACCTTATCTTGGCAACATATCAAGAGCTGTAAACTGACCGTACTGAATGAACTCATTATATATTTTTATTTTCCCGAAAAATAATAATACCACATATTTTCTCTATGTAAGAATAGAGGCATATGAACTTAGCATCTGGTATGTTACGTTCAAATGTAGCCATTCAAATAAATATTATTACTAAATGTATACAAAGTTATTATTTTTGTGTTTGTATAAGAGTGAATTGAATAATATCCTACTTACTTCTACAAAAGGACTCCATTACAAAATGAAATCTGAAGCACATGGGGTAGGCTTAATTTGACGTGTAGATTTTTTTTTTACAGCAAATTAGAGTAGATTTCAAACTAAATTTGTTAATTAAAAACCACATCCTGCCTATAAAGAAACGAGTTCACAACTACTTTCTCCCTATTGTCAGGTACAGATGCTTTTCCTCTCTTATCCTGAGACATAGAGTGTTTCCTAGACTGTATCACCACAACCCTCCATGCCAAATTCCTAAGCAGATTATTTGAAATTTATATGTCAAGGAAACTTGTTACCTATATTCAATAGCTAAAGATACTTTGAGATATGATAAAAACAAGAACAGAAACATTTCTGTACTTTAAAAGCCCATAGATTCAATTTTCCAAAGAACAAAAGTAGAAACAAACAAAAGAAATAAGCAAACATAAAAATCAGCATGAATAATCCAGACGTCAATAAATGATTTGAAGAACAGATTGAATGTTGGAGCTTACTCAATTTTACCCTAAATTGAGATTTTGGTATGATTTTAAGAACAGGATAACTTCAGAATATAATTTGGATATTTGTACTTTTTTCCTCCTGAAAGAGCACCAAATGCAATTTAAGTCTACTTTAGTTTCATTTTTAACATCATAATCATTTACTCTAGTTGGAGATAATAAGCTAACAGGAAAGAAATTGCCCTTCCCCAAGAAAGAAAAGAAAAAGTTTTAAGACTCATAAATTACAAGTTCTTGGAGGATAGAAACCTGTGTATATAACATCAGTGTCCTTGACAAAGCAAGCTTGAATACCTACTTAATAAACGGCTTTCAAAAACCCAATGTGGAATAAATCTAAAAATCCCTTTCTTTGGTAAAGTTGCATATCATTTCTAATGTATCAGTTAAGAACTTTGGAATTTTGATTTTACTTTTACATTGTAAGTCTGGAATTGTCATCCTTCAGTTTCATTTCTTAAATTCTACTCTTGGACAAAGGTGATCCTAGGGACTGGTGTGACAAAATGGCTGAAAGACAACTTTCCATAAGGCCACAGGCCCTGATGAATGCTCTGGTCTCTGAAAATGCAATGGTCTTTGGATGTAATATGCTTATTTTCTTTCCTTTTCAGAAGTACTATGTCTTGTTTTGGATGACCTTGGTTTCTTAATCAAACCAAAATACTTAAGCTAAAAGAGCCCCACTCTTGACTGATCAAGGTCACTATCTGATTCACATAATCTTCAATTGACTTGAGCAAACAAAACTTATCATAAACTCTCTGTACTTTTTGAATTTCTGTTTTGAAATTTTAATTCCTTTTCAAGTAATAAAGCCTGTGAAAATAACTATACTTTCTTTTTTTTCTAGTTTCTTAACACTCAAATAACTTTGAAAGTTGAATTTGAAAACTAAGGAAATGAAATTGCTCTGGGACCAAGGCCTAATGTTAGCCATGATCCACCCTGAGGCAAAAATTTTATGGCTAAGTTGTAAACCCTTTGAAAATGTAGCTTATAATGGAAGTGCTGACACAGTTTTAAGTATGGATTCATGAACCCCAGTGCTAATATATCTAAGGCATTTTATTACTGTCAATTTATCTCACTTTTTAAAATTAAATAACCCCTTCAAATATCTTTATTTCCCTTTTAAGTTTTAAACAAATCTCTATGTGTGTGGGTGTGTGTATGTGACTGTGTATATGTAATTTGGCTAATGACTTTTCTCCCTGACTATATCACCACAACCTTCCATGCACCAAAATTCCTAACTACATTATTTGAAATTTACATGTTAAGGAAAATTGTTACCTATATTCAATAGCTAAAGATACTTTGAGATATGATAAAAACAAGAACAGAAACATTTCTGTAGAAACTGATAGATATACACATACAAGAATTCACACACATATCTAATAAAGGTGGCAGGGATTAACATGTTTTACAGACCACACTTTTCACAGGCACAATACGACTTTGTAATGAATTAACCAACCCCCAAAACATTTTCTTAAAAATCTGCTTCCTGGGGCAGTAATTTTCACCATTTCTGATAAAAGTACTTATTCTATTTGTAAGTAAAATTCAAAGAACTTTTTTTCACCTATTTCCTAATATAAAGAATATATCAATTTGTCATCTAGTTTGTCATCCAATAAAAAATATATTTTAGGTGAATATTACATGAAATCTCAAGGTATATTAATGACATGGCAATAATCATACCTTAATAACAAATATAAAATTAAAATAAAATTTTGAGGTTAAAAGTGAAACAGTTAATTTGAATAAAAGTCAGACAAAAATGGCTATAGATAAGAAATACTCAGGACATAATTTCTACCATTAAGACAGGTCTATTATTCTTAAGAGCCTAATTTTTTCTTATCAAAATCTGATAACCATGGAATTTTCATGAATTTATCAAATGATATTTTTCTAATAACACTAGACAACATGAGCAAATTTTACAACAGATCTTAGTATAGTTGTTATGCATACACCTCAATTATTATATCTAAAAAATACCCTAATACTCTTGTGCATATAGAAACCACATACTCATTTCAGACTTGGTTTTGGAATTTACTCTTCAATTGTAGGGAAGATAATGTATTAAATCAACTTATTGCATAAAGATGGGTGTTAAATTATTTAAACCAATGAAAAACAGAAGTGATAACTATACACACTACAAAGAACACTCCACATTTTGTATGAAAAGTCACACAGTTCAGTTTCCAGATTCACAATCTCACATTATAAATTACTTTTGAAAAATAACGTTGGATTTTTTTTCTTACTGTACTACTTCCTACATGAGTTCAACAGAATTTTCTAAATTTCTTAATTATTAGAAATACCTTCATAGTTTTCTACAACTAAAATTGACATTTATATGTTATAGTAAAAGTCTTGTGACAGAAAATGACTTCCCAGTGTTTTTTTTTTTTTTGTCACAGGAAAAGGTAAGGTACAGAATATAGGTTAAAAGTAAGAAATTTCATAGAATACATTATTACCAGTCTAACTTTTCATATAATTTGCTCATTCATCAAATATGTATTGAGCATCTATTAGGTGCAGGAATGCATGTTAAGAAAGATTAATCAAAGACAAAATTTCTTTTCAAATAACATACAAAGTGGTAAACAAATAAAACATGGACACATAACAATGAAGCACTAGAAAATCTGAAAAATGCCTGCTTCTCTAAATAAAGTGTCATAGTCCCTTAAAAAATGAAATATTATTTTCAGCAGGCCAATTAGGAACATTTGATATGAGGTGAAGGCTAGTATACTAGTAAAGGGACACCCCAGGAAAAATGTCAAAGACATAATGATCTCTTTATATTTCTCCAAACCAGGAAGTTTTAAGTTATTTCAGTGATTGTGAAAGAATAAATCTTCAGTATTCAAATTTTATTAACATAAATATTGATTTCTTATACAATAACAAAGAATGTGAGATATTGAGTTGTATGAGGTAATAATTTTTATTAGTTCATATAACTCAATAAAATGTCAGAAGCAACATCATAACAATGGGCTTATAGGTAATAGACAACATCAGATGGTTAAGAATTTTTTTGACTTTTAAGTTTAAAAATTAGCTTCAACAAACTCCAACAAATTTATATATAATTGTCAATATATTATATGTGACTGTGCAGATAACTAAGTAAAATTTAAAATGGCAGTCTCTGAGTATTCCTGTGCCAGTGCTTCAATGCACCATGAATTGAAATATCTCAATGCCATAGTATGTGCTCATAATACATTCTAATACTTCATAGGTGGAAGGGGAAGCTAACTGCCAGAGAAGTCTTCTTCGTTTAGTAAAGATACACACGGACTACTGGCTGCTATGATTTATGAAAAAAAGCAAGCATGGGTGTTGTGTAAAATACTTTTCTGAATCGTTAAAAGTTTTGATAACTTCATACTCTGTTGCCCTAGTTTAACTCTTATGTCATAACTGAGATGGTTAAATGACCTCAACAGACTCTTTAAGGAGGTTTAAGTGGTTCAAGGTCAAGTGTCAGAGAGGGCAGGTCATTAATGACAGTCAGGTTTGGCCCTTCCCCTTAGTTTGGTCAGTGACTGCTCTGATTGGTCAGTGTTTGTGTTGGACCAAGTGGTCAATATTTTCACTATCGCCATTGGTGCCAACCTAACCCACCTACATCTTTTAGACTTTTCCTATTTCTACTTATTTACCTCCCATTTGTACATTTAATAGTAGCTATAAATACTAAAACTTGGCTTAAGTTCTAATTTCCAATAGCAAAAATATACACAGTTGACTCTTCAACAACGTGGTGGTTAGGGGCACAGACAACCACACAGTCAAAACTCTGTATATAACTCTTGACTCCCCCAAAACTTAACTACTAATAATTTACAGTGGATTGGAAGCCTTACAGATAACAAAAACAGTTGATTAACACATATTTTGCATGCTGTATGTATTGTATACTGTATTCTTATGATAAAGTAAGCTAGAGTAAAGAAAATGTTATTAAGAAAATCACAAGGAAGAGAAAATATATTTACTATTAGTGGAAGTGGATCATCATAAAAGTCTTCATCCTTAGTGTCTTCATGTTGAGTAGTAGGAGGGGTTGTTCTGGCTGTCTCCGGGGTGGCAGAGGTGAAAGAAAATCCGCATATAAGTGGATCTGCACAGTTCAACCCTTGTTGTTCAAGAGTCAACTGCATAATATATATGTACATACTGTATATATTTATATATTATATGTTTATATATTGTACATATATAATTCTCTATTTGTTACATATATCGATCCTCTGCCATGTAAACTTCTCTGTAGAGTTATGCTCATGTGAATGGAGCAGTTCACACTCTTAGAATTTCTTCCCAGTGAGGGTAATTGAATGAAAATAATTAGGTTCTTTAATCCCAATGAAGATGATGTCAGCAATGTAGGTAGGATTTCTGGTTAGTTTACTATAAATGCAAACTCTTAAGATTACTTGTGTCATGCTCTGACCTAATCAGATGGGACCCTGGCCTTCCCTTAAGGAGTTTATATATTGTGATTAAATAGAAAAGCAGGGGCCTGAGGGAAAACTTGCTGGCCTACTAACCTATATTTGAGACTCATCTTCATTGATGAGCTTAAAAATTCCTCAGTAGCCAACAATAATCAGCATTTTTTTCCCAAATGTTCTAACAAGTCCGCTTCCAGACATCTGTTTGATGCTGCCTGGCCACGTGCTACACGACTCCTCACAGGCCGCAGTTACACACTGGTCTACGATGCTGCCACTCCCTGGCCCTGCCTTCCTGCTAATACAACAAAAATGGAGATTGTCAGCGTGGGCAGGTTGCCATATGGAGGTTGACAGCTGCTCAATCAGATTAAGACAAACGCACATAGGCAATGTGAGTACAAAAACAAAAAATCATTTTCAGAAGAAAACTTTGTTGTTTTGCTCTTGGTGTTTTTCCCCAGGATTTTTAGAAATAGAGCATCAGTTTTAAAGACTGTTGTATAAATGAATAAGCTTGAATTAGCATTGACATGAAGCAAACCAAGAGAGAGTGGTTAAAATAACCTTTTTAAAATTTTGTGTTTTGAACATTGATCCTCTTTGCCTCTGGCCATACTGTTTAATTTAAAAAGATTGTTTCTCCCCTCACCCTACCCCATGCATAGATACCTCTGCTAGGTATATTACAAAATAATAAGGACCCTTGCTGTCTAAAAAGGAAAATAATGCGGAAAAAAATTGTAAAGATATGTTTTAAAAGACTGCATAACATGCCAAGAGAAAAATAACAGAATTTTACAACCCAGTGAAAGATAACACAGCACTATCAATAGCCAAGCTCATGAATAAATAAATATTTACAACATATACATATGCATATCAAGGCAAGGCTACATCTCAAGAACTCAGAATCTGTGCAAAATATTTATGCAGTGCATATACAGTGACAAACGGAGGCACTAAAAGGGAAATAATTTTAAAGCACAGTCAACATGCTTAAAGTTTTCCAGTAACTCGCCTGACCTTTCCAAAATACACAAGACTCTTTTTAACAATATAAGAAATATGTTGCTATGATTGCCTATGCCTGAACTTAACTGAGTCACATCATCATCATGCAACAGAACTAGCCAATGTCTAGCTGAGCTACTTAAAATACACTGGAAAAGTAGTCATATGTTCAAATATGAAATCTTTCTGACCTCATTTATAAATGAAATCCAATGCATCTGTATTAAAGCTGAGTGGAATGAATAAATGCCTAGGAACACATGCAAGCATATTGAAATAAACCTTTCTGAGTAGGTTAACAACTTTCCTAAAATCCTGCAGCTGTTTTTCACCGGGCATCTAGAGCTTCAAAGTCTATGGCTAAATTTAAAACAGAAAATTAAACTTTGACATACTATAAGCACGGTCTTTGAAAAATGTACATAAGAAGTAAAAGTTAACACTCCTGGCATCCCCTGGAGTCCATAACACCATACGTCTCTACATCCTAAACCACCCAAAGCTGCCCATGCAGGCTAACATAAATAACAGCTTGCAATTTGCAGGGAAAAAAAATTCATTGATAACACTAGGAAATATAGTAATGTGGTGATATAATTTACAAGGCCTAAAGATAATTTGCAGCACCACTCCTCTGGGTGGATCTGCACCAATCATCTAATCTAAGTGCCTGTTGGAACTTTTCCCTCAAAGGTACAGTAGGTAGAAGATTTGTAATGTCTTTAATGCAACAAAAGGAGAAACAGAAAGATCAAACTGAAGGGGCTTGAGTATTTAGAAAACCCTGCTGAGATGTTGTAATAAATTATTAAAACTTCTTGTTAATGTTCATGCTTCTCTTTAACCTCTGATCATAACACTGAAAGTACAGACAAAAGGAGAGGGAGACCCAGAAAATATTCCTAGAGCTAAGTTACCAACATTAAGTAAAAAGAATGCTTCTGCATAGCAAAATCCCCAGATATCGCCCATCAAGATTTTTCCCCAAACATACAAACACTGTCCGGAAAGTCTCTCATGGGATATTCTGTAGCATCATTTTTTTTTGCTTACAGCATTCACAGCAAACATACCTTGATAACTTGTGTTTAGTATAAACAAATGCCATTCAGGGGACGCAGAACCAACTGAACTTTACAAAAAAAAATTGATTCCAAGTCTCAAAAATTCTCTCCCACCTCTTAAGAATTTTTTGACAGCAGAAGAAAATGGATTATAACACTCCAAAGTACTCAGCACTCAGGCTTTTTTCTCATTCAGTAGATTTTTTTTTCAATAAAGTTAATGCAATTTATCTTTATTAACACATCAACACTGATAGAGTCAGCCAGAAAATTAGTGTTGGTGGCTCTGCGTTTTATAACATTCCCTTTCTCAGACATGTCTCTGATTATTTCACAAAATCTGCCAACAGTTCAGGGATCTAACATATTCAGAACCCATTTCTCTGTAAAATAATGCAGCTTCCTAAGGATAACACACATATCCTTGCACCAGAGCAGCATGCATCTGGTCCTATAGTCTCCCTGCTGGAAGCAATCACTGCAGTGTTTTGAAAGCCCAGAAAACCAAAAACTGCAAAAATCTATTGACATCAATAACAGAGAAAAACTCTTCTTTCTAGCCACCTACAACACAGATCCCCTTTCCTGAAATAAAAAGCTGATTTCAAACCGAAGCAGCTCCTCTACCCTCAGCTGTCCTCGAGTTATCATTAGCTAGCCTTGCGAACTCCATTTAGATCTTTAACAGGCAACTTTCATCACTTACCCCCCTTCCAGGGTTTTCCTTTCCAGGGGGTCCGGGTCAGCTTGCTCAAAGTTGGTCCAGAGAAGAAGAGCATCAAAACGAAGAGAAGTTCAAGCCTAGTAATTTTCCCCACTTTCTCTGATGGTAACATTTCCACAAGTTAATTTCACAAAATTTCTCACATCCTCTTCCCTCCCGGTTATGAAAATAGCATTAATCATTGAAAAACCCAAGGTAGGTGTTGTTTTGCCATCTTTAACAGCTGAAGTAGCAGCTCCCTGATGTAGCCCTGAGCCAAGCTACATTTTTTTCACGGATCCGGCTCCTTCTCCTCAGTACGCAGTCAGCACTGCTTCTACTCCAGGAGCTATAAAATAATTTCTGTTCTCCACTTTGCTTTCACTGGGAATATATTCCTCAGCGTTCTGGGTGAGCTTGATTGAAAATGATAAAAACAGTAATGTCTGTGTCCAGCAGAAAAGAGAAAAGATGTCAGGATTATGTGAAAAAGATGAGAAGCAGTTGTACTGACAGCTTTCAGGCTGCCTGTGTGATCCTAATAGCCGTGCAACCAACCAAATTGCTCTTTTAAGAGTAATAAGGCTTCAGTGAAAGCCGCTGTCACTGCCACTTGGGTGGGTAGTGCCGGGCTTGAAAATCACCCAGGAGCCGCCACAGATAACGACTGCTTCAGCCCAGCTTCAGAATATTAAGGGCTGAGCAATATACAGTAAGCACAGAGGGTAGTTAATCCATTGTGTGGATAGACGAGGATTCAGGCAGTGTGGTACTGAAAGACTCAGAACTTGAAATGTGTTTTACTTTTCCTTTACTTTACCTCGTGACATTGAAAGGGGATTGCATCTGCACTAACGATTCATAAATGGGTCTGAAATATTTATTAGATGAACAACAATAAGTATATAATTTTTCTTCCTAGCAATCAAACAGGAAGAGCAAGTTCTCACTACGGAGTTGCAGTTTTCTTCTCTATTAAAGTCAGTTTATTTTGACATTCCTGTGGCACCCGAATGAACCCACCACGAATGTTATTAGCAAACTTTTGAAATACCAACACGGAGTCTATCAAGGCTGGGTTAATCACACATTCAAGAAAACACATTTTTTGTTATTATGCATTACCATGGAAATACAAAAAGCTCCACAAGTCTTTCAGGCTTTTGAAACTATATTTGTGAAAACATTGCTGCTAACAAAGTGTGGTTATAATTAACAATCAAGCACATGACTCTGCCCCTGGATGAAAGGGAGGTAGGTTGGTGAAGGCATATCAGATGCAAGTAATTTGGTCTCTACTACCTGAAGCAAATTGGCATGATCAAAACACTCCGGCAGATATTTTAAATGTCTAAATCTTGGTATTATCCATATGGTCACTTATTCCCTTAATCAATGAGCCACAATACATGAATTATGCATGTATATGTATTTTAATCAATGTTTGTATTATTACAACCACCCATGTCCTTGGAAGAGATACTGTAAAAAGAGTAATTTATAGAGATAAGTGATATATTAAATTTAAAAATATAGTTATGCAAATTTGCTTCTATATAAAGGAAGTAATGTTTGTCAAAGATATTAATGGGACACACAAAACAAACTCTCAGATTGTGTCTTAAATTAGAAACAATAATCACATCATATTCAATTTTTAATTTGAAAACTTCTGAAGGAGGTAAGAAAAATATATATCACGCCCATTTTATAAATAGTGAACTTAAAATTCCATGTCTCTGCATACTTTAAAATGGGAAGTTTATATTTAACTCAGAATTTGATTTTCTCTTTACAAGTCACTTTTCATTCTGTTTACCTGATCCCTTCCTCTGTCTTTAAACTCACGTAAACAGAAATTGATAGAATAAATTGGTCAACTCCCTCATCGCCACCTTCTGAGGAAGACTCTAGAACCAAACTCATTGACTATTTACTGGCTCCCTTCCTCTTGAAAGAAAAAATACAACCTTTCATGATTAGTAAGGTTTTTTTCTTTTTTTAAATGACTCAGGCCTTAGGTGGAAAAGAAAAATGTCAAATGGCTTTAAATATAATAAAAGGGTGTTGGCAGGAATGTTGAACATTTCTGAAGGGCCTGGCCAGAACAAGCCTAACAGGAAAGACTCTTTCCTGAATATGGGATACAGTTGGCCAGGTTCACTGCAAACATTTTTGTTTATATTTTCAAGTTTTATTTTCTTTTTGGTAACCCCAGGTAAACACCAGGCCACAGATTTCTCTGGTGGGGAAATTGAAATGGAATGAGAAGCATCAAATCACTGTTGCTCGTGAAGAAAAGGCCATTCTTTTCCAGAACTCATCTGGTTGAAGATTGAAGTTCTGCTCAAGCTTTCTATTACGTATCAGAAGAGAGAAGAGGAAACATCTTCCTGTGGAATTGAGTGGGGATACCAAACAGAATGAACAAAAGTGGAATCTGAAGGAAAAGTGAAATACTAAGGATAGACCATATGAGACACATCACCGCATAGGTATGAGCGTAGAAATGCCTTCCCAAGCAAATTAATATTAGTAATAAATTATCTAACTTATTACAAGTTCTAAGTACTTTTCATACACTAACTTATTTAATACTACAACAACCCGATGAAGTAGGAATAATTATTACCTCCATTTAGTACATTATAAGCTCACAGGGAGTTTAAGTCATTTATTTAAGATCACAGAGCTGTGTTATGAACTCAAATAGTTTGGCTCTGAGCTTTTGCTAATCACTATGTCGGTTGTCTCTGTACTCTTAACCCTTCTGAGCTAGCTAGGTTGCTCATCAGTACTGTATACATATATGAATAACAAATAATGATAGCACACTCTATGTGTGCCAGATTTTGTTTAAGTGCTTTACATATCTCAGGCATTTTGTCTTCACAAACTTGTGAGATGAGTCTTTTATTATTCATACTTTATAGATGGTTGCTTAGTCAATGTCACATAGTGCTTAAATGGAAGAGCCAGGATTTGAACCTTGTAAGGCCTCAGATTTTGTTATTCTCCTTTTGCTTTCCAGAATCTGGTGTGTTGATCTGGGGAAACCAGGCAGGGCTCAAGGGAGGCTGGAAAGGGAAGAGAGTTGGGGGTGGGGGTGGGGGTAACTGTGATTTGGAATCCTCCATTGGTTGTTGGCAGCAGCAGGGGGGTCTATACATGGAAAGACCAGAGAAGATCCACCTGAGACAGTCAGAATAAACTTCTGCGGCACTTGCTTGCGCTCAAAGAAAAGTGTGAAGAAAGAGAAGGCCCCCAGCAAGACCTGACTTACAGACCTTTGTAATACAACATGATAAATGCTTCAATGAAGGCTATATAGAATTGTTAAGACGACTATAGAGAGAGTACTACAAAGCAGCTACATATTAAAGTAACATGGCAGTGACAAAGAGGAGAAAGAGTTGGTTCAAATAGGATATTCAGGGCAGAGGAGGTGAACTTTACACTTAGTCTCAAATGATGAGTATGTATTATAAGACTAAGGCAAGTAAGGCAAGAGGCAGAGGCTAATATAGGCTGAGGAATAGCATGAGCATAATCGTAGCAATGCAGGAAGCCATTGCCTCCTTCCACAACTGCTAGAAAGACAGTGTGGGGTGTCGAGTATTTAGGTGAGTAGCAGGAGATTAGATAGCAATGATAGGCAGGGGTTAGATTAAAATTTTTGACTATCTTAGCTGCCAAAGGTCTTAGGCTTTACCCTCAAGGATACAGGATCAATAAAGGGTTTAAATCAGGAAAATTACAGGATCCAAAATGAGTTTTCACAAAAATCTTTGGCTGCATTAGACGGGAAGTAAGATAAGAAGCAGGAACAAAACACTTAGAAACATAGCAACATTCCAAGGAAGAAAACTTTGGAAGCTGAACTAAAACAGTGGGAATAAATAGGAAGGGACTAATTAGAAATAAATTTTAAGGTTTAGTAGCCATACTCATTATTGGAATAAATATTTAATAATCTCATACATTTAACCAGGAAAAAAAGCTAGGGACTTTAAGGATAATTAGACAAAGTCCCTGTCATCAGGATGTCTGTATCCTTAAGAATTTAGTAACAAGACAGATACAAGGAAGAATGGGACATTATTCTAATGTTTAAGCTCTCTTCTTTACATATGTCCTTCAAAGGTTGACTTTGTCCTTCTAACATTAGCTCCAATTTTAGCACCGTTAAGCAAGATTTAGGAATTTTACTAATTGCGTATATTTGTATATTCACTTTTATTATGATGCTATGATTTATTCTATTCTAATTACACTCCCTGACATCTTACTATTTATGCATAATAAATATCATCTTGGCTTTTATTTATTTTCTTAATAAATATATCATCATACTAATCTCTGAGACTAGGTAATAATGGTGTAACATGAGCTATGCAACTATATTTTTAATGATTGAACATGTACGAGATAAAACCTCCCTTAATGAGTTTACAACAAAAAAATTACTAAGCTTTTGCAAAAAGAATTCATTAAATTTTGTATCAATATGTTGGTGGTGGTGTTTTTAGTTTCACAGATTATAATCCCATCATTACATATGGTTGAAAATAGTCAATCCCTTTTCTGAAAATTCGGTGACTTTGGTCATTAGATAGCTAAATGGCTCTCAATCAGGATCAACTTTACCCCCAAGGAGACATTTGTGGTTGTCACAACAAGGTTGAAAGGATGTTACTAACATATATAGTGGGTACAGGCCTGTGATACTGCTAAACATCCTATAATGCACAGGAAAGTCCTCCCAGCAAAGAATAATCTGGCAGAAAATGGTTAAGAGTGCCAAGGCTGAAAAACTCTGAAGTATCCTTAGCTTGTCTGATTACAAGATGATGATTCTTTTAGCTATCATTTCACTTAAGTAGAGTGGGAACAAATGTTCTTGACTGAAGCTTACAAGATGACCACAGAACAACTATTATCAGTGCTTTGTGCTACAACAGCAATTCAAAATATCCTATTTATATTCTTATACTTCAAAGGAAATAAACTATCTCTCCTACTATAATTCATCCACAGAGAATCACTCATCTTCCTGAACACCTTACATCAGGCCAAAGAAGTGGCAGATTTGCCCAGCTTGAGTGACGGAAGGGGCCCATGATACATATGTACATCAGTAAAAATCTTTCTTGTCCGGAAAATTCTAAGTGTCCCTTCATTACACAAAAAAATAAGAAAGAGAGAAAATCATCAGAACACATTTGGCTGTGTGACTTTCCAGCTACTTTTGTTTTTTATTAATGGGGCAACGGTTAGTCTCTACAAACTACAGGTTGCACTAGTGTTAATATATTGTATTATATAATCCATCAACAAACAATGAGAATAAAATTTTAGCTGAGATTTAAGCAAAGAAAGAGCTGTAAGTTAGCTATAGTACTGGCCTGACAATTCTTGAAAGACCACAGATCAATTCACTAATACAAACATACATGCATACATACATAGTTTCATTAATTACTCTGTTATTACTCCCTCACTCTTCAACATTCTATTTTGACTATGCAAGCCAAAATACAGATCTCAATATTTCAATGTCATATTAAAACACACTTTAATTCTTTGTTTTTGCCATGTTTTCCTTAAACAGAAACAAGGAAGTATTGTATACATAGTTTCTAGCTCAGTGTACTGTAAATACAAATCATTCCACAGGCTGAATAAGAGAAATATCACTTGGGTTTTGAACAAGTTAAGGTAAAATCATATATATGTATTGTTTTAGAAATACATATATAATTTATATATATATAGTTTTATTTCCAAGGTCAAGATGTACTAGGTCAATTGTATAATGTATAAATATTTCAGTTACAGTATGACTGAGAAATTAACTCTGGTTAAGTGAAATATCTACTTAACCAAAAGAAAAAACTCATTTGTTTTCACTGCTATTGAGGAATAATTTTAAAAATTTTCATTTTTTTTTCTTTGCCAGTGATTTATATGGAGTTAACATCTCTGAATCCTTCTGATAATTTAGGACCCTGTAGCACCTTGGTATCTGGGGGGCTGTACGTAAGTTCTCATCCTATTGTCCTGCACTTACAGGAAACAGGAAGTAAGGGCTGAATCTGTAAAGAGATCAGGGCAAGCTGCATTAGTTGAATTTTCAAATGAGCTCCTAATATTGCATTGTATTTTTGTCAATGTTCAATTTTAATTAAAAAAATCAAGTGTAGGTTTATATGTCTTATTTGAAGGTCCTGGTTAATTGCGGTTTTACTTTATAACATTCTTTTAAAAGCTTTAACTAAGATAGGTGACTTAATATTTTGCTCCATATAAACTTGTTTTGAAAAGTGGTTTAAAATGTTGGTGGGTACATTAGAATCATCTGGGCAAATTTGTTAAGTTACCACTCCCTGGTTTTGATTTAACAAGTCTTGTATAGGGCCTGGGTGCATGTATTTTGAAAAAAACAAATCTGCTCTGGGTATGTCTGAAATGTACCTTTACTCCAGTTTTCATCAACTATCTTGGAAAAAAAGCATTAGCATTCAGGGTTGATGTATAGCACCTAGTCCATTATCTTTAGATAGATAGAGAGAAAAAATTAGAGTGAAGTTTAAGTGAATTTAATATAATATATTTGGGGAATTCATGTGAGAAATTAAATTAATTTCATGCCTATGTTAAGACATAGTTAACCTAAGTTGCAAATGATTACCTGATTTCTCAGTGACATCCTGGAAGGATGTCCTTTTATAGAGAATGCACCTTGGAATCTAGTCAAACATGCCTGAACCTATAAAATATACTTTTCTTCATCTTAGATATTTTCTCAGGCTTATGTAAAGTTCATTTAAAGGACAGTGCTAGAAAGCTCAACATGGTCTATTGGCTATGCTACATCAATTACATAAAATGTTTCATATCTATAGGAGACATCAATAGTATGTTTACTAAAAATAGTATTTCTTTTTTTATAACAAATTTATTCAAGTAGGGGATATAGTTTTTCCATAAAGATATAAAATCACAAAGATATAAAAGCTACGTAGTCTTTCTAGCCAAGTATTATAGTCACTAAATCATAGTGTTGCAGAATCCCATGAGGATGTTTGTAGACTATGTACAGTCATGCATCATTTAACAACAGGCATAAGTTTTGAGAAATGCATCATTAGGAAATTTTGTCCTTGTGAGAACAACATAGACTGTGCTTACACAAACCTAGATAGTGTAGCCTTCTGTACACCTGGGCTACATGGTATAGCCTATCACTCCTAGGCTACAAACCTGTACAGCATTTTGCCACACTGAATGCTGTAGGCAGTTGTAGTGCACTGGTAAGTTATTTGTGTGTCTAAACATATCTAAACATAGAAAAAGCACAGCAAAAATATGATGTTATAATATGGAACCAACATTGTGTATTTGATCTGTCGTTGATCAAAATGTCATTAAAAGTGCATGACTATATTAATATATATGGTGGAATCTGCTAACGGTTCTCCCCTGAGTGCTCTTGAGACCTCTGGGGCACTGCATGTTGGTTCCATTTCTAGTTACATGGTAGTTGTCCCAAGGACAAGTGTCTCTATATCATGGAAATTAAAGATGCCAGATACAACTGTTGCATAGCTAACATTGTTTTTTTGAAGAAAATCAAATAAATAGGAGTTTTAGATCACTTATAATCTGGAGAATAGTGTAAATTTTAAACAAATTAAAAGTACTATTTAAAAAATGTAAAACAGTATATTTACAATGTACAACCTAATTTATATTATCAATTAGGAATTGCTGTAGGAATAGCTATAGGCCTATAATAAAGCTATGTATCAGTATACAGTTAAGTTGTATCACAGATAAAAAATAACACTAGAATTAAAAAAAAATTATTTTTTTCTCATGAAAAAGTCTGGATACAGGTAGTTGAGTTTTGTTTCATAAAGCTCTGAGAAATTCGGGCTCTTTCTATCTTGTTTCTTCATCAGTGATGGTCTCCATTGACAAGACAACTCAGGATCCGAGAGGTTCTCTTCATTCACAGACATTATATCGGCAGGAAGGAGGAGAAGGTAAAGAAAAAAAAATGACAGAGGTCCAAGCAACTGTCTCACAGAAATATTTGGGAAAATTGCTACACCTCACTTCTACTTATAATCCATTGGCCGAATTTTTGTTACGTGGCCAAAGCTCACTACAATGGAAGCAGTGACCAGCTAAAATTATGGATTTCCATTCATTTGAGAAAAAAAGAGAATAGGTTTTGGGGAAAAAACCAGCAGTCTCTGACATAGAAGATCATGATAGATGGATGATACATCTTCAAAAACAACTTTAGTAACTTTTATCTGATAACACAGCAACACTTACTACATCAGGGACTTAAAGTATAAAATGTAATGAAATCAAGTACATAATAAAACCATCTTATTTCATAGGCTAATAGAATCTCAGATCAGGCTAAAAGGAAATCTAATAAGAAATCTACTTCAAATTTCACTTAGTTTACAAAGCACAAAGTGCAAACATTCTTCACCAGCGGTATCCTAGCTTCTGCTTAAATACATCAAGTCACATAGTTCTGATTTTCTTTTAGAAAGACCATTCTTGCATTGCTCTCAGATGCTTTAGATACTCTTAATTTCTGCCATTTGTTATAGTCCTACCCTTTAAGATGATGCTGAACAAATATTTTCTTTCTTCATGAAGACAATTCTCCAAATGCTAGGAAATAGCTGCTTTCCCCACTTTAGTCTCACCCCTAAAATTACCTTCAGGCCAAATAATCTGTTTTCCTTGAACAGAAGTTTCAGATTCATTATCATCTAAGTAATCTTCCTTTGTATTTCTGGATGCTATTAAGCTTGTTAAAGCCAATCTTTACATCTCCTTCAACAATATTTATTCATCCTAAAGCACAAAACTTTCTTCATTTCTTTCTTTCTTCCTAATTCATGCTGAACCAAACATAACAGAAATCATCTGGCAGCTGTTCACAATACCCTCCCCCTTATTATCTCCACCCACCTCCTTCCCATTGCTTAGATAAAGGGTATGTCATATGACAAAAGCATGACTCACAATTACTTGTACAGTTCATTTGTCCTGTGTCTCCTAGCATTAAGTCTAATGATTTTGACAAGAAAAGAGTCACCTGGCTTCATTTCCTTTTCTTCTGAATGTCAATTTAACATGACCATGGGGACTATTCATTAGCCTCTGAAACTTCCAGGAAGAGGCAATTTCTTTGCTTTTAATTTAAATCATTTAAGCTACTTTAAAACAATCTGAAAATAATATTTTAAATAATTATGCCTAATAGTACAATTTATACACACACATTGATATATTTATATATATGTGCATATGTGCATATATAAGCACTAATTTCTAAGTGGGAGAATTTGTTAATTAATCACCCTTAACAGCCAAATAGCTTCCCATTAGTCAAGCCTCAGGTTAATTAATTCACTAGATGATGAGTGATATAAGTCCTAGTGCTGTCTTCCTATCTACTTACTATTCCATCCAGAAGACATGCTCAATATATCTCTCTCTCACTGAGCAGCCTGGTTTGTGCTTCTGTGGATGCTGAATTTCAGCACTAGATCTGATAACTATTTTCTTAGAATGAAAAATATTGAATGTAATTTTTCTTTGACACAGACCTATTTAAAGTTGGTGAGAATAGTGGGTACCATTTAGGGATGAAAAAATGAACTATTTCGGGAGCAGCCACAGCCTGCCATTGAGGGCAAAGTAGATTTCTTATAAATAATGGCAACCAAACACTGTAGGAAGAACAGTCCTTATCACTGCGAGCCTGACATTCCAATCGAATCCACCTGATGAAGTGAATCACTGAAATGTTTCTTTTAGGTAATTTGCAGAATGCAAACATCTGACCTTGTGTCAATAGCTCCATCTGTGCCTTTGGCCGAGTGTCATTTAGCAACTCACTCCCAACTGCTTAAGGTGGATGTGGCAAAGACAGTCATTAAGACTTCAGGCGCAGACTCCCAAATCAAGCTGACACAAGACTTCATATGTCCAACTGCTTGTTCAACATCTACGCTTGGATGTAATGACAGTGAGAAAGAACACTGAGATGGCTCCCATGATCTTCATTCACTTTTCCAGCCTCTTCCACCCCCAATGTTACTTCTGTGATTATGTTGTCTTTTATTACAAAGAAAGATTATCTGAGTGACTTGAGTGAGACTAACCTAATCACTGTAGATCTTTATAAGCAGAGAACTTTCTCAGACTGGCAGCAAGAGATGAAGACGGGGAAGTCAAAGAGATTTGAAGCAAGAGAAGGATTTGGTGGAACATTAGTCTTTGAAGATAGAAGGACCATGAAAAATGACCAGAAAGTGACTCCTCTGTTAAACCCGAAAGAATCCTCAGCCTACAAATACATGGAACTGAATGTTGCCAACAACATGAATAAACCTGGAAATGAATTCTTACCCAGAGCCTATGTATGGATAAGAGCCCATTTCAGGTGAGGCCTTGACTTTTTGCATTTTAAAAGCCCTAAGCTGAAAACCCAGCTAAGCCCACCTGAACTTCTGACCCAGAGAGCTGTGAGCTAAGAATTGAGTGTTATTTTAAACTGCTAATCATCAGGGAAATGCAATCAAAACCACAATGAGATATCACTTCTCTCCATTGAGAATGGCCTTTATCAAAAAGTCCCAAAATAATAAATGTTGGCATGGATACAGAGAGATAGGAACACCCATACACTGCTGGTGGGACTGCAAACTAGTACAACCTCTGTGGAAAGTAATATGGAGATACCTCAAAGAGCTACAAGTAGAACTGCTATTTGATCCAGCAATCCCACTACTAGGCATCTACCCAAAGGAAAAAAAGACATTCTATAATAAAGACATCTGCACTAGAATGTTTATAGCAGCACAATTCACAATTGAAAAGATGTGGAAACAACCCAAATGCCCATCAATACATCAGTGGATTAATAAAATGTGTTATACGTATACCATGGAGTTCTACTCAGCCACAAAAAACAATGGTGATCTAGCACCCCTTGTATTGTTCTGGATGGAGCTGAAGCCCATTCTACTAAGTGAAGTATCACAAGAATGGAAAAGCAAGCACCACATGTACTCACCATTAAAAATTGGTATTAACTGACTTAACTGACCAACACTTAAATGCACATACAGTAGTAACATTCACTGGGTGTCAGGCAGGTGGGAGGGGGGATGAGGGGATGGGTATATTCACACCTAATGGGTGTGGTGCTCACCATCTGGGAGATGGATAGACTTGAAGCTCTGACTCGGGCGGGGCAAAGGCAAAATATGTAACCTAAACATTTGTACCCCCATAATATGCTGAAATAAAAAAAAATATTTTAAAAAACAAAATAAAATAAAACTGCTAAACTTGTGGTAATTTGTTATGCAGCAACTGACAACTTATACAGATGTCAAATAAATATCTCCAAATCAACCTGTCGAATAAACAACCTCTGGTCTTTCTTCCCAGTCATGTTTCTGCAAACTTTTCCTTCTATTTAATGAAAATTTCATTATTCCAGTTGTTCCAGCCAAAATAAAAAACAAACCCTGGAGTCATTCTTACATCTTCATTTTCTCTCCAATCTGTATACACATAAAATTCATCTCAAAATCTCGTTGACTCTACTTCCATGAAATATCCAGAATCTAAGCAGTTTTCACTCCTCCCACTTGAGTCTGAGCCACTAACACCTCTTACTTTTTAGTGCAAGAGTCAACAGGTGTTCTTACTTCAACTCTATCCCATTCCCTCCTACATATTTTGTTGACACAGTAGACTTAAGAATAATCTTTTAAAAACATAAGGCATATCATATCTTTTCTCAAATTCTGCATTATCTTCCCATTTAACTCAGAATAAAACTTTCTAGGCAATGACCTGGAAGGTCTTTCATCATCTACCTGTTCCTTCTCCATTCAATTTGACCTTATCTTTTCCTATTCTCCCCTTCACTCACTCTGCACCAGCCATACCAGCTTCCTTAACATTCAAAGAACCCAGACACTTTTGCTCAGAGTGTTTGTTCTAATGACCTCTTTAACTTTGTCTTCAGCTTCATGAAATTCCTGACTTGCTTCAGGTTTTTGCTCAGATTTTACTCTCTCAATGAAACCTACCCTGGCCACACGAGGTGGTCAGGGTAGGTTTCTCTATCCTCACTCCTGGCCGTTCAGATCCCTCCTATCCTGCTCTGATCTCTTTGGTCATTTTTCCATGGCATTTGTTAATTTTTAACATGCCATGTATTCTGCTTCCTTATTGTGTTTTGTATTTATTTCCCATCTTTCTGCAAATAGAATGTAAGATCCTTGAGGACAGCGATTTTTGTTAGTTTTATTCACAGATGTCTATGCCTAAAGCATCTGAATATTTACCTAGCCTACAGAAGGAGCTTAGTAAATATCTGTTAAATGAATGAAGTGCAGGCACTTAGGGACACTGATTAAAAGAGAATGTCCTTACAGATTTGAGGCACTGGGTTGCCCCTGACAGAGGCAGCTTCAAAGGGGACACTGCACAATGATGGTGAAACTAGATTTACCTTGGACACATTAACCATAAACCTTGGACACATTCATTAACCATAAGACCAACAACAACAGTAAGTTTGATACTGCATCTCTCTTTGGGAATTTGCAAGATAGACATAGAAAGAATATGGAATCCTAGGGCTACTACTTATCAACTGTGGGATCTCAGTTAAGTTATTAATATTTAATCCTTCTGTGTCTCAGATTTCTCATTTTAGAAATGGAGATAATTTATATTCCATAGGGTTGTTTTGAAGATTAAATGAGATAACAGATTAAGAGTGTCTGGCAGAGAGTATGCACTTTCAGAATATTAGCCTTCCACCCCTCTGAGCATTCTTTGACTTGAAGTCATACTCTCTGCCAGACACTCTTAATCTGTTATCTCATTTAATCTTCAAAACAACCCTATGGAATATAAATTATTATCTCCATTTTGGTGATACCCTCTGAAGAGGGGCATTCCTATTACATATTTGAAGAACTTTTTCAGATATTCTCCCTCATCTTGATTCCAAAATGGGGCTGAGAATGAGGTTCCTAGAGACATAATTTACGAACATCACCTCTAATATCACTCTCTTAATTTGGAACCTGAAGCTTCCTGGTCTATACTGTCTCCAAACTCATACGACATACCTCACTTTGATCTCCATCCACTTCTCTCTCTCTCTCTATTTTTCTTCCGTCTTTCTTCCTTCCCCACCTTTGTTCAATCCAATACAACTCATCTTTCTAACTCCTGCAGAACTTTGCACAGTTCTTTGCACAGGCTTCCTAACATTTTGCAAAACAATTAAATAACTTAGGAAGTGACCCAAGTTTATTGTTTCTCCATGATGGCATGTCTCAGAGAACCCTGTATTATTATTACTTCAAAGCTCTTATTCCTGCGTTTCAGGGTTTGGAGCAATGAATATTTTCCTAGGGAACCCTAATTCCAGTCCCCGATGGCATCCATCTGGGATCAGCACTTTCTGTACATCTTAAACAATGTCTGCTCTATGTGAATAGCATCAGCCAATCCATGTGTCCACCCCTGCCCCTTGTATCTGCTCTTCTTTTATGACCATTATCCTTTTAAAAAATGCATGTTACAGCCTTCAGAAAGAAACTAGAGCACTAGATTGAAATAGTTTCTCTTCAAAACACACTTCTTCATTTGTTTATGTTTTTCTCAAAAGTTTCCTTTGGGAATTAAATATACTTTTAATGTTTGTTTCAAGTGTTTTTTTTTTTTTTTAAAAGGAAAGCAGCTTTCTTCCTTCCAAAGTACTTTGATCTTATTTTTTTTCCTTTAATACAATTCCTAAAGCTGAAGCTATAAATATCATTTTCCTCCTTGGAAATAGATAATTAGGCACCATTTTTAAATGAGATTTTAAAAGGAGATACTTAAGCTCAAGTATGCAATAAATGACATACTGTGAAACATGGGTATACTTCTAGGCATGGGCAACTCTGCTAAGCATAATTATACAATGAGGAATTTCTCCATGATAACAATTAAAATTTGAGTGGTCTAATAATACCCTGCTTCTGGTTTACTCAGGGGTGGTCAAGGAGATGGAGTCTCCTAGTATAAGCATGACATGGCAATGGGAGATATTTTTAAAAAAGAGAACTTAAGGTGGGAAGACTTTCCAAGTAGGTGCATTAACCCCTCCTTTTACAAATGATAAAATGCAGTTTCAGAGAGGCAAAGTGACTTGCTCTCAGCAAGTGTGTGGTTGTTTGCAGCTTAATTTCCTTATCTGTAAAAAGAGAGCTGTCTTTGTTTCTCTGTAGCATTAGGAAACATGGATTCTCGAATCTAAAATCAGCCCATATAATGTCCCACATACTCAGCATGTTAGACAATCGCCTCTGAACTAACTCAAGGGTGGGAGGGGCTGTGCCACTGAATGATTCATTCTGGTGTCTCACATTCTGCTACAGAAGACATATCCCTTAATGCCTCATATCTCCTCACCCATCCCCTTTTTATGAATCAGACATGATGTAAATAAATAAAAATAATATGGCCATTGTGGTTTCAGAGACATGTAGTTAATTAATGAAAGATATTAATGTAACTTTGGTATTTAAAGTTGCCTTTTAACCCCTTTATTCCTATAACTCTGTTTCCACCTAGCTACCCACCCACCTAGTTTTAAGATATTGAATCTGTAAAGTCACTTCCAAACAAATACCCAAATATTCTGGAGGTTGGCACTGACTCCATATGTAATTCCCCAACATGATGCCCCTGTTCCAGCATTAATAGGTCACAGTCCCATAGCTACATAAGAAATACTTAGGAAAGGCCAGATACTCTAGTAATCTAGTTTAGGCCTTCAGGCAGGACAGAAAGGTAAATAGTGAAATAATAGCAATATTTTAACAGTCTTATAAATAAAATGCCATGAGAGAAAGAGGAAGGTGAGATTAATACTTCTTATAGGAGGTGAGGAGAACCAAAAGTCTTTAACCAAGGAAGTGATACTGAAACAGGGCTCTGGAGATAGGTAGGATTCTAATCTGCATTAATGGAGGAGAGACAGAAGGAATTATCTGAGCAAAGCCATGGAGATGTTCTATACATTTCCTGTGGCTTTTGTAACAAATGACTACAAACTTGGTAGCCTAAAACATCAGAAATTGATTGTCTCCCAGATCTGGAGGCCAGAAATTGAAATCAAGGTGCCAGCAGAGAATGGCCATGTTCCTCTGGAAGCTCTAGGGAAGAATCCTTCCTTGCCTCTTGCAGTTTCCAGTGGTTGTTGGTATTTCTTGGCTTCCTTGGCTTATGGCTACATTACTCCAGTCTTTGCTTCTGTTGTCATAGTGTTTTCTCCTCTGAGTGTTGTTCTCCTCAGTATGCCTCTTATAAGAACATTTGTCATTGGATTTAGTATGTCCCTGAGTAATCCAGGATGATTTTAACATACCTACCCTTTTCCCAAATAAGGTGCTATTCACAGGTGTTAGAAATTTGAGATGGATATTTGGGAGGCGGATTTTTTAGCCTACCACAGATGGGAATGTGCTTTATGAATGACGGCATAGCTGTGTATGCGTTGGGAGGGTAAAGTTGGGTTCAAGGCCAATAAGGTCAAGACATTCCTTGAAAGACTTCTGGAGTCCAGTATTACACTATCATCCCTTACCTTCATCCTGTTTTGAAAACTACTAACTGTTAAGCTAAAGAAATTTGGCTATTGTATAATCTAAACACTTGATTATTTTAATAAGGTAATAGGCCCAGAAAGGTTAGATAATTGACTCAAAGTCACATCAGGAATTAAGGGCAACATTTAAGTGGCAAATTCAGAATCCAGATAGAAGTCATTTAATTTTAATGTCTTCTTGATGAAAGCTTTTTAACTATATTCTACATTTCCCTAAAGTTACTGAAGACACTTAGATCGTACACACACACACACACACACACACACACACACACGCAAAACACATACAAACATAGAGAATTCTAACATAATGGTGTGTATATTAACTTCATCCATGAGTCTTAAGAAGTCAAGCCATAAAGAACAGTCTTCTGTGACTCCCCTAAACAGTAGAGGATTTTCAGCTGTGCAAAACAGGAATTTGTAATAGAGCCAACACAGTGTCTACAACAATATACTGCAATTTATTGTTTGCATACCTGCTTCAGCGAAATGAAGATGTCTTGAGGGCAGGTATTATATACCAGTGATGGCAAATTTTGTGTCCATATTCACACTCCTTTTAAGATACTTTCTATGAGCATAGCCCTGGTGGCTCTTTTAGAATCAAGCATGACTCTTTTCCCATGCCCCCAGTCACCACTGTTTGGATCAGGTTGTCACTGGTCTGATGGCTTTACTTACTTTAAATGGCCCCAATTATCCATTGTCCAGTCTTCAGCCAGATGCCATTTCCCATTCAGATTATTTTCTCTGATGCCTTTTTGTGATTTTTGTGCTTTTGTTTTGCAACCTAAAGCCCATAACCCAAAGTGCCTATTCTAAAATGTGAAGGTAGGATGATTCTCCACATTGCACAGCAATAGCAGGGACAGGAACTATTCTGTTTTTCAAAAGCGGCATATTGTGATGGGTGGAATATTTGCCTGTAAAATGAATACAGATTTAAAAATATTTCTTGAATTTTTCACCTGGCTGGTAGCAATGCAAGTAATAGCCAGTGGTCAGTGGATCTGGAGAAAAGCATTTGTGCCTCGATTATGAATTTGGCACTTCAGTGTGGGATAACATAAAAGTGGAAAAGCGCCTTGATGGTCCTCTTTAAGCTACTCCATCAAACAGATTCACCCCAGCACATAGGACTTCATTATATTATATACCCAACAACACCAAGACCTCTTCCTGAGGCAGACACAGTGATATTCTCCCAATATTTCACTTATTCCATACATTCCCTAGGCCTTTGGAAATTGAGTGGAGCCATGTGACTGGACATGGCTAATAAAATGTGAGCTGAAGTGATACGTATCAGTTCTGGACTGAGTAGTAAAATACACTTATGGAATTCTGCACTGGCTTTTTCTACCACAGGGAAACCAGAGGCCTAATGTTTCAGAGAATATAGCTACAGGGTGGTGGAGCTTCATCCATACTGGGTCCCTGAGTGACGCCATGAAGCAGAGCCATCTTCATTCCCTGCTCATCCCCTACCCTGAGCTATAAGCAAGAAATAAACTTTTTTTTAAGGCACTTAAACTTTAAGTGATTTTCTTCTAAATTGTCTGAGTTGAATATGTGAAATAAAAGCCACGTCATGGTAAAAGAAAAACTAAGAGCAATAGAAAGTGTGTGAGCTCAAAAAAAAAAAAAAAAAAAAAAAAGTGTGCCCTTAACTTTGTAAACCCAAGGATATTCTAACTGTACCAAACCCTGGAAAAGATGATCTTGAGGCTAGAGAAGTGTTTGCTCTCTTCCTGGCCCCTTTAGCAGGGCCCCTGCACCCAATGCCCATGCCCCCAGAGCTCACAAAAGCAACACCTGCTAGCTAATGCTTCTCTGCACAATCAGTTAGGATCAACCAGAACAGTAGTGTCAGCTCACCCTTTTCGCCCCCTCCCTGTCTGATTAAACATGCTTTTTTTTGCCCCTTCTTATCTTTTTATACTCAAGGCCTTATTCCTGCACATCAGCTTGAATTGTTTTCTCTATTCCCTCTGGTATACAACACCTTTTCTGACTCACCTCCTGGCATATGGGCCTGCAGAGTTTCTGGTTCAGTCTGGCCCCTTTGGCCTCTAGTGTCATTGCTACCTAGCAAGGGAAGGGCTCCCTGCCTGCGCTTCTCCGTCATTTAAGGGATTAGATTCAGTTCCTTGATGAAAATGTTTGATTTTTCTGAACATTTATTTTGCCCTTTAGAAGGGCATTCTTTCTAATTCCCAAAATAACACATGCTAGCGGACAAGAAGCCTGCTTGACTACTGAGACCTTTCTGGTCTCAGTGCATTCTAGTTGTATGTTATTGCTATTCCTGATTGCCTGCAGTTTAATACCCTTGTGCAGTTTCCTTTTCTGTGATGAGAGAATTGTAATACTTCGGGGTTTTTCCTAGTATTTATTTTAAAAAAACCAAAAGTATTTTCTTGCAGCCTAACAATTCCATTTAAAAATGTAGTGTCATAACAAACAAAAACAAGTGTTATCTTAGAAAAATTTAACTCTTTCTGACATTTGACATTCAGAAATATTTTCTAAAAATGATTATAATCAGTGTGGTCATGTATAACACGGTAGGTTAATCAGATCCCTACAATGACATAAATTGAAATAAAAATAGATGTTTGGGTTTAAAAAGAAAAAGAAAGAGAAAATGAGGGATTTGTATGCCCTATTATACTTTCAAATAATTAAAAATTATCTTTATCCAGTTAAAATTTCTTCAAATTGCACAAAAGAATTTTTCTTTCTTGGTTAGAAAGTGTGATTGATCAGTCATTTCTTATGCTTTTATTTTAAACTTCATGCTCAGATCATTCATTTGGATGAAGAACCTTATCCCCATTGTGCATGGCCTACGAGAACCCTCACAGGATCTTCTTAAATCACACATGGAACTGGAAGGATAGAATATGTGCAACAAAGAGCCTACATTTTTTAAGGGCAATGCTTACATCTTACACATTGTTCATTATCAGCTTTGACAGAAAACCTATCCATTATAGCCTCCTAATAAACACTTAATTGAACTGTTTCTCTTTTTGAGTAGTGAAGGATAATGAAATGTAGATTCTTCCCTGATGATTGACAGTGGGATTCAGGTAGGTGGTTAGAGACAGCACCTTCCTGGGGTGATATGTAGGCAGGTGTTGACAATATCACCTGCCTATTAATGTCACTTTCTTCTAACTAACTTAGCAGAGCAGACTTTGATAACCTGATCTAGACCAGAATACAGGACTTACCAAGAACAAGTAGTGCTGCAGAGGGATGTGGGCAGTCAACAGACAATGCTAGAAATTTAAACCACCGGCCCTCCAATAGAAGAAAAAAATCCAAGAATAACTTAGAATAAATTTTAGTATTTTTGAAAGCATGCTACAATAGGTTATTCCTCTTTTTAATTAGTCATTTGACATTTTTATGTGTCTTTGATCAAACTTCATTTTCAAAGAATTGTTTAGTCTTGAAATAATTCTTTCACATCTCATAAAGACTAGATGTATACATATTACAAGGACCACTTAGCATAACAAATTTTCAGACACTTTCTTATACCTAAAGAACATAATCTCAGTTTTAAGTAAATGATAAAAAATGTTTTCAATAAAGCAGATTTCCTCAAAAGATAAGCCTGGAAATTCTTCATTATTTTTTCTTACAGCCTCAATGAAAAATGAAATATCTTACAAGCATACTTACTGGAATATTTCACCTGCTTTCTGAAAGGATATAATTGTACATATAAAAATAGTAGCAGTAACATCACATAGCACTTACCATGAGCCAGACACTCTTCTGAGTGAAGGTATACATTTTACTTTATTTCTCACAAAAACTCTACAAGGTAGATTGATCATATTACAGATGAGGAAACTGATGCATAAAAAAGACTGATGTTACTAGTTTATATTTTAGCTAGTCAATGACTGTAATATATAAACTTGTTATATGTCCCTTTATCAATATGCTTTCTAGGAATCATATTTTAGAATGGAGAATACTAACTTGGAATCCTACCTTCTTATATTAAAAGTGTTATAATTAAGGGTTACATTCTTTATTATAGATAAACAATTTTAACACTGAGCAAAAAAAGTCAGAAACTAGTTATAACAACTATAAACCTACATTAATGTAAAATAGCAAATGTAGTACTGCATTCATTGATTATATAAAGTCTCAATATATTATAAAATGTACAGGATATGCATTAAAATAACACTACTGTTATAAATCTGGACTACCTAAAATTTATATGTTAGTACGATAAACAGTTATTTTATTAAGTATTTTTGCTTAGCATTTTAGAAGTCTAGAGGATGGGCAGTTTTAAAGTTTATAGATAGCATATCTTAAAAATCTGTCAATGAAAATTTGAATTAATGCCTTTTCTTATCTATTAAAAATTTCCTTATAACAAAAATAAATAAATAAAAATAAAAAAGATTGAGATTCAAGAGCTGGGATTCAAATATAGGCAGTTTGGCTTTAGAGAACATACCTTTAATCATTATGCACTTCTACTTTTCAATAAATAAAACACCAAAAAAAGAATAATTGATTAAGAGAATGAACATTGAAATGAAAATGTGTCTTGTGAGTTCTCTAATACCATAAATAGAAGGGCCTCCTCAAGGCCTAGTCTCAACCTGCCTAAAACAGAATTAATTATCTCTCCAAAGTTTGTTTCTTTAATGGCATATTCTTCAGGCAGAATAGATTAAGTTATACTCAATTAACAAATGATCCTGGGATCTCACTGCTTTAAAGGAAGATCCTTGGTTAGCTAGGGCTTTGTTCCATGTCATCTTAATTCTGGAATCCAGATTAATGAAATAATGTCTACTTGGAACATTGCACGTCTTTATAGAGGGAAAAGGAAACATTGTGAATCAAATACTTGCTCTTAAAGCTTTCTCCTCTTAGAAACATAAGACTCCTGGTCAAGGTTCTTTACCCAAAGGAAGTCACATGGCCATAGTTGAATCTAACAGCAGGTAGTTTAAACTTATGCAGAGAAAAGAACAGATTTTAATGAGCAATAATATATTCAGCTACAATCCCATCTTAGTTTATTAGCATGACCACCCACACAAGCTAGAAACCTGGGATTTATTTCTAAATTATATTTTTTCCATTACCTTTCCCAAACCAAACAATAGTCGAGACATATATATATACATATAGTGCTCATTCTAAATATTTCTCTCAACCATTCAGTCTCCTCCATTCCCAGTGCTGTACCTCAGATCTCAAAATCTTCCTTCCAGACTTGTCTCCCCTAACAGATTTTTCATTCTTTATCCAGTCTCATCCCCTTCTGATCATCGTTCACACTGTCACCAAAGTGATGTTGATAAATTAAAATTAATAATGTCCCTCCCTGATTATAATTCTTAAATAATTATGCATCATCTTCTACAGAATTGATGCAACAAGAATTTCTCTTCCGAGACTGCTTTTATAGCACCTTAGCAGTTCCCCAGAAGAATTCTGCACTAGACTCCTACTAAATCTAAGCAGTTCACTGAGCACACCATTACATTTCATGTTTTCAATCCTTAATCTAGGTTATTTTGTTTATGGAGTTCCCTACATCCTGTCTTTGCCAGGCAAAAATCCACTTTGATAAATATTTTTGTGTGTGTGTGGAAGTTTTTCCCTCCCTTTCTAATGGTTCTTCCCAGTTCTGTACTGTAGTACACCCTAAATGGGAAGTGACATAAATTCAGCCTGTTCATTTTTTCACATATCTTTATATATAATTATTATTGCTTTATATGCCTATGGCTTCTATTGGCTCTGAACTATGTAAGGGAAGTGTTTATCTATTACTCATTTTTGTATCTGCAGTGCCTACCATGGTGCCCAGAATATAAAAGCCATTCAGCAAATCTTAAACAATTTTCCAGTCCTCATTAAACAGTAATGGAAAAGAATTGAGAGTGTGGGTGCAGATCACATTTTAAATCAATAGGAATGTACACAAGCACATGGAAAACATGACAGGAAGTGGGTTTAATGAGGCAGGGAATAAGAAAATAGAGAAGATTCTTCTTAAAATATGCAAATAAGAAAAGATGAAAGAAAAGGGAATTTGGGAGAAAGGTTAAATTCATTGCTTGCTTAGATTAAAGATTAAATTGTGAGAGTCAACAAGTTTACATTCTTACTTTTACTTTCCTATTCAATGTGACAATTAGTTTCTTTGTCTTTTTTAAGAAGACACTCTCTTATTTTCATGCCCTGTGTCTTAAAATTAAATTGACATACAGGAAAATAATATCTGATTTAAAAAATATGAAGTGGCCTGTTTCTCTGGAATTTTATTTCCTTCTAGCTCCTGAGGTCTTTAATATCAACATATTTTTAAATTCTTTAATAATAAAATATAATAAAATTTTGACTTTTGGACTTTATCTTCTCTTTTATTCTGCTAGTGATCAAGAATTTTAATGTGTTCTGCTACTTATAGATAGTATAAAATTTTATAAAATTTTCACTACTCTTATATCTAAAATGGTAGCAGAACTCCACCTTTGTAACTAATTTAATGCTTGTAAGTTACTTATGATTGGTTGTTTGCAATGAAATAATTTTTATACAGAAATTGAACAAGCGAGTAAAGGTGAGGAGGGTTATAACTTAGAAAACCTTCTGATATATTACATCTGTATAGCATTTATCCAGTTAAGAACTACTTGAATTTTTTAATAGAATTCACATGCAGGAAATAATAATCCCTTTTGTTGTGAACAAGGGAAGTTCTACTTGTCCCACAGGAGCTGAAATGATCTCTTATTAAACTTGGTTGTTATTTTTCAGACTTATCTCTGGACTCAAATATTATTTCTCCAAGCATAATCATGCAGACAGAAAGCATGAAGGAATTGATAGGGTTGTAGTACAAAAATGATTTGCTAAGAGCCTTTGAAAAGAGCAACAGAAAAACAAAAAGACTAGTTTCAACAGTGAGATTGGATTGTGGCTTGATGTGGCTTGAAAGAGTTTAAGAACCTCCAAAGAAAAATTTAGTTATATCCCTGCAACACGATTGTGGCAGGTGAGAAAATATGCCAGTGAGAACACGGGAGAAATGCCAATGCAGATGATGACTTGGAATCAGATGAAGATTCAAATGAAGAAAAAGGTCAGACTACTTACAGACAAAATTAAACTTAGTAGCTAAATTTAAAATGATCAAGAGAAGAGTATTCAGGATTATTTTTGCCCATAGAATCTAAAGATCAAATGATATTTTTGAGAAAGCAGTTGAAAATTGTATAAAATCAGACCAGTGTGTTATTGCACACTGAGAGAAGCTGTGAATCAATGACCCAAGAAGCTGGAAAATGAATGAATAATCCTCTTGGTTACTTCATAAAATGAATGGATTGTCTCTATTAAATATACACTGGAAGAAGACAATGGGAGATGCCTTGAGCAGGTTGAGATGATTAAGTTTATCTCAGAATTCTTTATAGCAGTTGTACTCCCTGGAGTGCTCTGTGGTCTAAAGAAATGATCAGGAATACTGTAAACATCAGGGAAAGACCAGAATCTCTTTAGGAAACTTAAAGATGAAATAGACAAATTTCTCAACAGAATAGAATCTCTGACCCCAGAAATAGCATTAAGGATTGGCCTTATTGCCAAGAAAAAAGATTCCAAATGGTTTTTCTATATGTATCCACCACCTCATTCCAAAAATGCTTGAAAGTATCAGAATAAGATACCCAAAGATACCTTTAAATTTATATTTTTAAAAGGTGAAAACATATAGTAAAGGGAAATATAAGGGGTAAAAATATAAAATTGAATATGAATATTACCAATATAATTGGAATGGTTGGGCCATTCACTTGGTTCTAAGCTTTCTAATGGTCAATACAAAAAGTGGGAGATGGTCATTACAAGATTCAGGGTTCATAAGATAAAAGCTAAGCAATTGCTCAGAAAAACTGACCCTAAAATAAAAAAAAAATTCCTCTTCAGAAGTTTTTTTTTTGTTTTTTTGAGACAGAGTCTCACTCTGTTACCCAGGCTATAGTGCCATGGTGTCAGCCTAGCTCACAGCAACCTCAAACTCCTGGGCTCAAGCAATCCTTCTGCCTCAGCCTCCCGAGTAGCTGGGACTACAGGCATGAGCCACCATGCCCGGCTAATTTTTTCTATATATTTTTAGTTGTCCATCTAATTTCTTTCTATTTTTAGTAGAGATGGGGGTCTCGCTGTTGCTCAGACTGGTCTTGAACTCCTGACCTCGAGCAATCCTCTCGCCTTGGCCTCCCAGGGTGCTAGGATTACAGGCATGAGCCACTGCACCCGGCCCTCTTCATAAGATTTTCATAAAGCCCCTGTGTAATAAAATGAAAATTTTTCTCAACATTGTCACAACCAATGCAATCAAGTTTCATAGGGCTTTTTCTTATCTTTAAATAACTCTAAACACAGGCTGATGGCATTGCATTAATAGAACAGAAGCCATGAGTACATTTTAGCATTCTGCATGTTAGCATTTCTTGAGGATTAAGTGAGCTGCATATCCTTCGGGAACTCTGTCATAATGTGGCATCTCCCTATTAAATTTTAAATGGGAATAGGGTGACGAGGAATTTAGAAATGTACTCTTTCAAAAGCACCTCAAGTGTAGCTGTTCGATGTTACTAGATGAGTAAAGATCCATAACATATGAGTAAATACACGTGTTTTAAGATTAAGCTTATTTGGGAAAGCCGATTGATTTCTATTGAGGTTGATTTATCACAATGTTGCCAGGCTAAAAACAGACTAGAGAATACAAGAATATTTATCTTAAACTAACATTTGGAGATTAGGAAAATGTTGCTCCCATTGCATGTAAGATTGTTAGGATAAAATATTGATTCTCAAAATAATTCTTAAATAGGCAGGTAAGAAACTCCACTGGTTCCTTAATGCATCTGTGAAGCAACCTACTAATAAGACAGACTAAGTATGTCTGACCGAATTATTGCAATCTATTACCACCTTTTAACAAAGGTGCAATGCCACATGGCAGAAGTCACAATTTTTTTTAATTTAAAAGTTTGAATGTTTTAGACTTGTAATGAAACAACCTGGCTCATATTTTACATTTTTTAATAAACTTATCTCAATCAGGAATATTTGCAATAAAATAAAAGCTATACAAACTAGACTTGTACTTTATTATCTTCCCACCCTGAGGCTGACAGTGAAGGTGGTACTTTAAGCATAAGTATGTATATTATCTCACTGAGATTTTTGCAAGGCACAGCATGCACTTCAGCTAGAGATGTGAAATAATCTACGATGCGATTACTCAGTGCTATTGCTGGGAGGCTTGGAAACTAAACATGGGGTTTGATACCCAGCAAGAATTATCACTCATCAAGGCAGTCCCACAACCTGGTATTTAAGAACATGTTAAAATTTGTTGCTTTAAAAATTGTTTAAATGAAAGAACTAAAACATGATTTAGTCAGGACAGAGTTTTAGAATTTCAATGAGCAAGAAAACATGCATAGTAGTTATCATAAAAAAGCAAAACAACTCTAAATCAATTATACTTATAAACATTATGTATTTATAATGAATACCTATTTTTTAAAGGGAAAAACACAATTCCATAGTATTATTGGATTTCACATTTCATTGAATTCATTGAGGAGAATTTTGACAAGGTTGCTATGAGTCTTAAATGAATCAGCCAACTCAACTGTGTTACTCTCAAAAATTGATAATAATAGTCTAACAATGTAAAACTTACTATTTCTCATTTGTATCTTCACAATTGACACTTTAAATGGTAAATATAGTTTCTAAACTGTAAAAAATATAGTTTAATAGTTATTATTACAAAATGCAGAACATGTTGGCTGTACTCTTGAGAATAAACATACACCTAAACAACAATTGGAAATGCAAAATAGTTCCTGCATAGGCAAGGAGTCTCTAATCAATATTCCATAATTACTTTTGAAATACTTAAGAATGCATACTACTCCCCTTACTATAAATTCAATGCAACTAAAATGAGGATATAAAGATGTCAAGGCTATACTCATGAATGTTCACTACATAGTATAACTTTAAAGGCTGGTCTTGAAGAGCTTTCAAACAGTCCATTCAATGAAATATTTATTGAGTACCCTCTAGGTGCTTGCCATTGGGTGAGCTCCAGAGGGGTACAGACCAGAGAACACATTATCTTTGAAACTTTGGGTCAGCCTAAGAAACAATTCTTTGTGCTAACAATCTCATACACAGTAGGAACACTCTTTTCATACCCTCTGTATGGTATGTGAACAATGCTTGGTACTAAAATAAAACGCCTCTCTAAAATTTGTCATAAAAAGAATCATAATTTTTGAGATTATCAAATTTTTTGCTGAGAATATTGCTTATATCTAAAATTTGTATAATAGGAGAAATATAGTCCGGTATCTAAGCAGTTATTTTATTTCCCATGAAAGAGAAGTGATATAAGCAAAATCATACATAGGATAAGGTAGAACCCAAAGCAGGCATACTGAGTAGTTTAAAAGTTCTGTGAAGTCTCCTGTCAAAAAAAATTTTAAAACACAATATTGATTTTTTTTCCAACTCTATAAGTAATATTTTGTTGTAATTAGTTGGAAAAGTGGTAAAAGCTTAAAAGAAAAATTAAAATCACAGCTATTAAAATTTCTTTGTTATCTTTTACCTATAAACACACATACACATACATACTCACATACTTGTAGAATAATAACTATGGAATCATAGTGTACATTCTTGCTTTATTATATCATCACAATTTCCCAGATCATTAAAAACCATTAGTGGTTTCACAGTATTCCAACATATGGATTGCCATAACTCTGTTGGCATTTCTATACAGATGGACATGCAGTTTGGTTTATTATTTTTGATTTAAAAAAACATTCTTACGTAGAAAATTCTCTTGCCATCTCTGATCGTTGACTTAGGGCAGATTCCTAGAAGTGCAATTATGGTATCAAAATATAAAAGTGACTATAAGGCTTTTGGCACAAAAAGTCAAGCTTCCTTCCCAAAGGGCTGCTCTAGTACATATCTGCACCAGCAGAACGTAAGAAAACCCCCTGTACCACACTGGAATATGTCATTAAATAATCTTTGCTAGATTTATAGAGGAAAATGACATCTGTTTAAATCTGCACTTACTTGATAGAATTTGGAACCAGACACTCAGGGAAAGAAAGACTATTTGGGGATGATATAGAAAATCTGAGTGCTTGCTGTTTCAGGTAAAAGTCATGATGATCTTTGAGATCTTTTGAAAGAAATAAAGCAAAGTAAAGGAAAATTTCTGAAAAGAAATAAAAGTGATCACTTAGATATTTGGGAGCAATTACAAAAAGGTCTGAATATAGAGCTGGAAATAGACTGAGAAAGGAAGAATATTAATTGGCTTGGGTTGCCGCAACAAATTACTGTCAACTTTGTGTGGTTTAAACAACAGAAATTTATTTCTCGCAGTCTGGAGGCTGAAATGTCCGAGATCAAGGTTTAGGCCAGTTTGGTTTCTGTTGAGGGCCTTATTCCTGGCTTGCAGATTGCCACCTTCTCACTGTGTCCTCACATGGTCGGGAGAGAGAGAGAGAGAGAGAGAGAGAGGGAGAGAGAGAATCACAGTATCTGGGTTTAACATTTTATCTAGGAAAGAGGCACTGAAGAGGGCAGAAAAGATAGTCTTGCATTACTGACCCCCCCCCCAACCTGGCCATACTCCTTGGCACTTTGCCAACACCTAGTGAAGAGTGAATGTGTGCCCAGGGGTGGGAGAGTGAAATGATTGTGGAACTTTGCATTGGACCTCAGGGCCACCCTGTCACAGAAGAACACAGCATAGGGTAGAATTCTGCTGGCGCCCATGGAGAGAGCATTTCAATAAGCCTGGCCAGAAGGAAATACTCCACCCTAGTGGTAGAAACCTGAGTTCCAGCTAGCCCCACCACCAGCTGACATAAAGTAGACTGGAGCCTGGAATAAATTATAAAGCAGTCAGGCCTCTAAAACTGAAGTCCTTGGGCAAGTTCTGTGGCTGTGCTGGCTTAGAGCCAGTTGCATTGGAGTTCATGTGATCCAGTGAGACACCAGCTACAGTGGCCAAGCCAGTGCCTACCCCAACTTTAGGCAGTGCAGCCCAAGGAGTCTTCTTCCACTTGGGGAAAGGAAAGGGAAGAGTTCAAAGGACTACTGTTTTGCAACTGGATTCTGGGTCAGCCACAGTAAAATAACGTACCAAGCAGACTCCTGAAGCATCTGATTCCAGGACTTATTTCCTGGAAGGCATTTCTGAACCCACCATGGGCCAGAAGGGAATCCACTGCCCTGAAGGGAAGAACCCAGTCCTGGTAGGTTTCAATACCTCTTGACCAAAGGGCCCCAGGGCTTTGAACAAACATCAGAGGTAGCCAGGCAATAGTCACACTGGTGTTGGGTGAGACTAGGCTGGGTTTAGGTGTGGCCTGGTGCAGTCCCAGCTGTGGTAGCCATGAAGAAATGCCCAGACCACTCTACCCCCAACTCCAGCAGCCACGCACAGAGCGGGAGGGAAGAGAGTGAGAAACATTGCTTGGTAACTCAAGGAATTCTCTCATATCATACCCAAGTTCATGAAGGCAGTATCACCAGGAGTCTGCAAGAGTCACAGCATTACTGAGTTTGGGAAACCCCCAGTGCTGATATGGCTACAGTGATAAAAGACTTAGAAAACAATAGTCAATTCTCTTTGAATATTTGGAAAGCCTTCTCAAGAAAGACTGGTTCAAAGAAGCCCAGACTGCAAAGATTAGAATAAATAACTAACACTTCAATGCCCAGACATCTACAAACATCATAAATATGCAGAAAAACATGATCTCACCAAATGAACTAAATAAGACACCAGTGACCAATCCCAGAGTGATGAAGATATGTGAACTTTCAGACAATGAATACAAAACAGCTGTTCTGAAGAAGCTCAATGAACTTCAAGACAATACAGAGAAGGAATTCAGAAGCCCATCAGAGAAATTTAACAAAGAGATTGACATAATAAGAAAAAATCAAGCAGACATTATGGAGCTGAAAAATTCAATTGAAAAAGTGAAAACTGCATCAGAGTCTCTCAATAGCAGAATAAATCAAGCAGAGGAAAGAACTACTGAATTTGAACAAAGGCTATTTGAAAATACACAATTAGAAGAGAAAAAAAGAAAAATGAACAAAAAAGAATGAAGCCTTCTCACAAGATCTAGAAAATACTTTCTGAAGGTCAAACCTAATAGTTATTGGCCTTAAGTGGGAGGTAGAAAGAGAGAGAGAGATTGGGTTAAAAACTTTATTCAAAGAAAGAATAACAAAGAACTTTTCAAACCTAGAGAAAGATATCTATATTTAGGTACAAAAGAGGCATAGAATACCAAGCAGATTTAACTCAAACAAGACTACCTCAATTTGTTTAATAATCAAGTTCCCAAAGTTCCCAGATAAAGAAAAGGCCCAAGGAAAGCAAGAAAAAGTAACATACAACATAAACAAGTAACATATAACAGAGCAAAATTGGACAAATGGGATTACATCAAGCTAAAAATCTGCTGTACAGCAAAGGAAACAATCAAAGACCCGCAGAATGTGAGAAAATATTTGCAAACTACCCATCTAACAAGGGATTAATAACTAGAATATAAAAGGGAGCCTCAACAACTCGATATGAAAAAATCAAATAATCCAATTAAAAATGTGCAAAGGATCTGAATAGACATTTCTCAAAAGAAGACATATGAATGGCCAACAGGTATATGGAAAAAACTGAACATCATTAGTCATCAGAGAAATGACAATCAAAACTATAATGTGATACAATTTACCCCAGTTAAAAATGGCTTTTATCAAAAAGACAAGTAATAATAAATTCTGGAGAGCATGTGGGGAAAGGTGAACTCTCATACGCTGTTGGGAATGTAAATTAGGAAAACCACTTTAGAGAACAATATGGAGGTTCCTCAAAAAACTAAAAATAGAACTACCATATGACCCAGCAATTCTACTGCTAGTTATATATCCAAAAGAGGGGAAATCAGTATATAAAAAAATATCTGCACTCTCATGTTTATTGCACACTATTCACAATAGCCAAGATTTGAAATCTACGTGTCTATCCATGGATAAATGGATGAAGACATTTGGTACATGTACAGAGTAGAATATTATATAGCCATAAAGATAATAAAATCCTGCTGTTTTCAACAACATAAATGGAAATCGAGAATATTATATTAAGCGAAATAAGCCAAGCAAAGAAAGACAGATCTTGTATGTTCTCACTCATATGTGGGAGCTAAATATTAAAAACAACTGATCTCATGGTGGTAGGAGTAGAATGATGGTTACCATAGGCTAGGAAGCCCAGTGGGGAGGGGACATAAAGTGAGGATGGTTAATGGGTACAAAAATATATTTAGATAGTTAGATAGAATGAACAATATTTGATAGCAAACAAAGTGACTATAGTCAACCATAAGTTATGGTATACTTTAAAATAACTTAATGGATTTTGAATATTCCTAATACAAAGAAATGTTGAGTCCTTTATCGTTTATCAAGACATTACCTTGATTTGCTTAATACACATTGTATGCCTGTATCAAAACATCATACATACCCTATAAACATATACAACCACTATGATGATGAGTGTAATGCACACTGTCTGGGGAATGGACACGCTTGAAACTCTGACTTGGGAGGATGGGTGGTACATGGGCAATATATATAACCTGAACTTTTATACCCCCATAATAAGCTGAAATAAAAATAAATAAATAAATAAATAAAGATATTTTAATCTTAAGTATGAATTTAAAATAAATAAATAAATAAATAAATAAATAAATAAATAAATAAATAAATAAATAATTAAATTGAAAAATTCATTTAACCTTAATTACCTTCTGAAGACACTATTTTCAGATACAGTTACACTGGAGGTTATGCCCGCAACATATGAATTTGAGGAAACACAATTCGGCCCATAGTAGAAAGATATTCCTCACAAAATGTTATGAAGAGAAAAATCGATGAGTGCTTGGTAAGTATATCTATAAACAGTAAGACAATTACCCTTAACAGGAATTGAAGGCAACTTTTTAAAAACTCATACTCATTTTATAATGTTCTATTACATACCGTGCAAGAAGCTTTTATACATCACAAAAGGAGTAGGGATATAATATAACGGGTTCTTCAATTAAGATAGTGGAGTCGCGAAACAACAACTTAGAGACATTATTTTAAATCCCAAGGGTAGATGAGATACCTAAAGCAGTAGCAGCGAATGATAAGACAAGATCTGGGATAAGGCCCTGAGGAGCTGTCACAGTCAATCAACACATATTACTAAATAATCCCAAAACAGTGGTCAGGAGAGAGGATGCAAGTTGTAGCCAGGATCAAAGTCAAGATTAAATTGCCAACTCTATAGTTCTTTGTTGTCATCCTCTTTTACTCTTTTTTTAAATCTTTCTGTATATTCTTATGCAAGTGAGAGAATAATTTTGACATATCTGTGGTAAGCACCAGTCTGTTGAGTCTAAAAGAGAAATTACTGACACTTTAAGGATGAAATAAACTTAGTGAAGCATCATATCATTCTTTTATAAATTACAGACTGAAACTTTGATGTATTTATATCTGTGGAATTCCTTATTTACTTAATATAGAAAGAAAACCTTCCTGCCCTCACATGTGTGGGAATATGAAACACTTATGTTCTACGAAGCTGAAGAATAAGAGACCAGTGAGAATGCCAGATTTCCTGTAAATTGTGACTAGTGTTATACTCATTCTTTTTTATTAAATGTAAGTCATGTGGACATTGATACAGTAACTCTTTCCTCTCATCTGATATTTACTACTTAAGGCAAAATACTGAATTTTAAAGGACATTTTTCTTAGGGTTTAATACAAATAAATATATTCCCATATATTTCTAGAATCAAATTTAAGTGGTTCAGAAAGAGCACATTAAAGTGTGAACAGTAATTTTCAGGCATTTCTTATATTGCTCTATAAGTGGTCTTTATGTAACAATTGGTAACTATCTAATGTCATTTCTGAGATATGATAACTAATTTGACCAAAATTTAACTACTGCTTTTTACTTACCATAATGGTGGGTATGTTCAGTTTCAGAGACAAACTGTAGACCTATTTCAGAAGAAAGTTTGAGTAAAGAATATTGGTATGTAGAATCATTTGGAGATATATTTTCAGAACATGATCCAAAAAGTTAAAGTCTAAAATAATTACCAAAACCATATTTGGATAAGAGACCTACACAAGCTCAATTTCTTTTGAAATCTTCTCTAAAGTTAATCTATGCAATTTAGTATATACTTTCAGGAAATTTTTCCAAAATAAGGTAAGCTTTCAGTGGCCAATCAACTTTTTCTCTCTCTCTGTCTCATGTACACCTACACACACAGACACACCATATCTATTCATCTATGTCTGTCTATATATATTACATATATAATATGTATGTATATATGCATAATTAAATATTTATTTATACACTACATATGTATTAGCTGAAATAGCATTATTAATATTTAAATATGTTATTGAAAACAGTGAGAAAACTTTTCTGCATCCCATTTTCAGTAAGCCCATAGCCTATGGACACCCTATAGCATTATCTTAATCTCCTAGGCGTTGGTTAGGAATGGGATAGGAGCTTAGAATGAGGAAGAGGTTATAAGGGTAGAAGTTCAATCAGTAAACCTATACAGAGGGATTAATAGCATTCACAAAATGAATCAGTGGATTTCTCTCCTAATTCTCAAACCCCATACCTCTTTCTCTATTCCCTCCAAAGATATCTGATGACAGCCAGATCGTGAACACAAAACTATTTCTGTTTCTGACACGTACATGTGTCTTCTGGTTCAGATTTATCATCACAAAAATGACAGGTTCCAGATGCTTTCTAAATTTTACTTAGGGGGGAAAATCTTTTAAAAATAAATGCTAGGACAAACTTATATTTTTCTCTTACTGTTCTGTTATTTTTATTGGCTTTTTGAAACCTTCTGTCCCCATGTCAACTGACTTGACAAGAGGAGACAAAACTTAGGAGTGTAAGAGAAACTAAGGATATTTATTTTGGAGGAAATTTATTGAAATTCTCTTTCAGAAACAATAATTTATACAAGTATAACTGCTATCATAAACAATATTCAGTACAACAAATTAGACAGAAATGTACCTGTTTTCCAGTTTATTAGAATGTAAAACTGTAGTTATTCAAAGTGTCAATAAGGTTATAAGTATTACTACAGAGATACTATAATCTACTATTTATTATTAATGAGGAATTTTGGAACTTGATCTTTGGATATATTTCAGGTCAATAATAATGTGTTTTCTTCATTTTTGAGGCTCAATTCTACTTGATTTCAATTTCAACTTTCTTTTCTCAATTACTCTGTGGCAGATGTTATTAAACCATAAAAATTTAACTTTACCATTAATTAGAATGGAAAGCCCAACAATATTGTATTTTACCGTTTACCTCTTAATCACAATTACGATAAGCTATGCTTTGATCCAATATTCTCTGTCCTACCAAGAATCAACTGTACAATACTAGACTACTTAGTGGCAATCACTGGGAACTGATGAGTTTCATGCTAAATAAAATTAACTTAAAAAAACTGAAAGAATATAAACTATTTTGGACTTATTTACTTATTGCTGGGGGTTGAGGGCTCAGAATGTCCATCCCAATTAAGGTTGTGTTAACTTTTACTTAAGTAATTATTTACAGACTTACATGTGAGAATGAAAACCATCCTATAAGAATAAAATCCGTTCACCCAGGCATTTATTATTTCACTATGAAGAGTATTTGTTTACAGGGTAAGGAGCATCCTTCTATATTCCAAGAACATTGCTAATTTTTAATGATTTTATTATTGATGAAAGCACATTGACTTTTGGTAGTGAGCATCCAATGGCAATTGCTTAAGGACTTTGTAATTCCTCTAATATTTTCCCTGCTAACAGTGATTTTGCCAACTCCCTGCTTCTGTCATTTTATACTACAAGTTGAGCATCCCTAATCCTAAAATCCAACATCTCCTCTGGAGTAAACACTTTAAAAAATGATCCAGCATAATGCCATCTCATCCCTAGAGGACCCACTTCCTGGTCCCTCAACTATTTCTAATGTTTCTTTTCACCTAAAAAAAAATGCAATGTACAATAACCTCTTAATCAAAATGAAGCATCATAGGTGGAGGCCTGCCATTGTTTGTCATTGCTGTTGTTTAACAGCTGATACAGGTATTCTGGTGATGCTACTATGCTGCTTAGTTACCTTGAACACATTATTTTTTCACAGCATTAATGGTATGTCATATGTTTTACTGTTAAGTACTTATGTGCAAATAAGAGTATGAAATGATTGCTTATTGGCAGCATAGAAATTCAGAGTCAGGAATAATGGTGATGCCAAACAACCACAGATTGTCCAATGGTGGTTGAGATAGTGACACTTTTGCTTTCTGATTCTTCAGTGCACACTAACTTTGTTTCATGCACAGAATTATTCAAAAATATTGTATAAAATTATGTTTTATACAATGGAAGGTCTCTAAAAGTGCACACAATGTCATTCCCACTGCACTTATCATCTGGTGCAATGTTCAGCAACTAATACGTGCTCAATAAGTATTTCTGAATAGGTAAACAAATGAATGTCTGCTTATTCAAATTGTATAAATCTGTTTTAGCTAATATGATACCCATGAGCCTCATATATCTATTGGTCTCTTAAAATGTGACTAGTCCAAAATGAGAGTACTTAGGTATAAAATACACACCAGATTTTGAAAACTTAGTGTGATATAAATTAAAATACGTCAATAAATATATATGAATCACATGTTGAAATAACATTTTTGATATAGTGGATTATTATTAAAATTAATTTTACCTTTTCTTATTGCTTTCTTTAATGTGGCTACTTGAAATTTGTAATTAAGTTTGTGGATGGCAATCATGGTTGGTGTTATATTTCTATTGAACAGCACTAGAATAAATCACATGGAGTCCGACACAAGAATATCATCACCCCAATTATATAGCCTTCTTTTTGTTCAATGTTAGTTAAGGCATTGTTTCATTTTCAATGAAATAAAAAACTAGTAATATTTTAAATCTCCTTAGTACGTCTTCCTTAATTTAAGCACCCTATTGTTCAACAATCTGTTGTCTTAAATTACAATAAATTTTTAAATTATATAAGTGATATGAACAGTTTATAAATAGTAGTTTTAAACAAATATATTAAAATTACAATTCAAATATGAAAATATTCTCTAAACTGAGAACATATGTCCTCATTTTAGAGTTTGTACAAAAGAAGGAATGATTCTAGACCAGCTCACTTTGAAAGAATATCCTGTGATGATTTATATGATGTTCTCTATCTGTGGTATTCAAGAGGGTGGCCACTAACCACAAGTGGCTATTTGAGCGCTTGAAATATGGTTAGTGTGACTGATGAAATGAATTCTTGATTTTAATTAGTTTAAATTTTAAAAGCCACATGTGGCTAACATCTATCATATTGGACATTACACCTCTAGACAGAAAGGTAATTTCTGTCCTATAGCAAGCAGTATTGAATTTCAAGTACACATACCTTGATTTGCCATGTTGCCATGAGATAAATAATATATGTATCTCATCTAAATTATAAGTAAGTAAAACATAAAGTTTAACAAATTTAAAATGTTTCAAATACTTTAAAATGACCTTCCCTGTTGGATTTTAAATACTTTTCACTTCATTTCTTAATAAAGACTTGCATATTTAAGTTGCCAGCAAGATTTACTTATATGTTAATTATCTGATATCAGCATCCCTTCATGCAGTTAAATTACACGTTTGATTTTTAATTAAAATGAGAACATCCATTAAGAAACAACTTTAAAAAGTGCTCCCCCCGGTTCTTTTTTGTTTGTTTCTACATTTTATAAGCACCCTGCTTTTGATATTGTATGTGAATGATTAATTCAGGATAACCTACACCTCCAGAAGTCATTACAGGAGGGCTTTATTGTGTAAAAACAATTTCTAAGTCGGGAACATCCAAAATGAATTGTGTGTTTAAAATGCTAAACCTCATTCTTCTGATTTGTCTCCTGCAGAATGTCCAGAAAATAGGTTTTTAAAGAACATGATGTAATTAACATTCAATTTTATGTGCTTAATTATGATCTAATATCTGATTGAATAGAAAACATTTCTGCCTGTGGTTTTCATCACGGGAAGTATCAGAAGCATAGAACCTCAGAGCTGATAAGGTTCTTGTCCAAATTTCTCATTCTGTAGATTAGAAATATTAGTCACAGAGTAAAACAACTCTGAGAAAGACACAGTTACTTCATAGTAAAGACGGAGATGCAGAATATCTGATTTTTAGGTAGTGGTTTCCTTTCAAAGTTGTCTGTGTAACATATCTGTATTCCCTTATCCAAGAATGTCCCACACCTGTTTGGTCTTAGTAGAAAGGAAAGAAAACAAGACTTTGCTAAGTACCTGCTCTGGACTGGGCATTATGCCCAATGTTTCCATGATGTGTTATTTCCTGTTATCCTCAAGTCAAGCTTCAGAGAGAGGTGAAAAAATTGGGGCTGTCAGCAGTTAAGGGAATTGGCTCCTTGTCACAAAGCTGATGAGGGTAGAATGGGAGGCAAGAGAGGACAAGATTCAAGTCCACATTGTTCTAATCATGAATTCTATGCCTTTTCTTCCATATCACACTGATTCCTTTTAAAAACTCATATATTTTGTAATCTTCTTAGATTCAGAAAAATAGAAAAGTGAAAGACAGCCTTACCTTTTTGGAAATATATTTGAAAAACATTTGTCTTCAAACATACAAAATTTAATCCATTTCTTTTAAGGTTTTATACTTCTTCTCTCTATTAAAATTTGAGGGTTTTTGTTACTAATTTAATTTCACTTGGATCTTTTAACTGGTCTTATTACCAAATCAATTTATACTTTTTTCTTCTGTTCTGTGCTTTAAATTTATATAAACATTATTATGTTGCCAAATAATTGGCTTAATACAGTGTCGTATCTATCCAATAAAGTTTCTGGTATTACGTGAAGATTCTCCTCAAAGAATTTAAATTAAGTTTCAATAGGATCACGCATAGGAAAAAAAAAGACACATTATTTAAATAATTTGGCATTCTGATTTTTCTTTGTTTTCTTTTTCTTTTTTCTTTTTTTTTTTTTTTGGTGAACTTAAAAAGAATGGCTACGAACAATGAAAAGCCATGAAGTATATACGCAATAGATTAAGGATTGTGAATGTGCTCTGTATTTTTCTGGATAAAAAATTACATAAAAGTCAGTGGTTTAGTACTGAGACTGACCTAACATTGAATTATGCTTGTACTACTTACTTAAATTATAACTGGGAGTTTGCTAAATCTCAGATCACTCATCTATAAAATGGTGGAAGTATTTGAATTCACCTCATATTAGTATAAATATAGTGCTTAATATGAAATCTCTTACATATTAATAATACTTGTTCAACTAGTGCAATTATTGTTGATGCATCTATTATTGTGCAATTATTATTTCCATCTAAAATGTGGTGGGTTTGGATAGTTATTTGTGGATATTAAATAATTTATCTAAATTCCATGTTTAGAAAGAATATATGTTAGAATTCTTTTGTTAGTTATAATGGCAAAGGTCTTTGTATAATACTACACTTACTGAATGCATGTAAACCAGGCAAAATAGTACCTCTCTGGGTATATGTTTGCATAATATTGATATTTCTTTAAACTAGGGTGTTTTAGGACAGATTGAGTAATAAAGTCTATTTTATAACAAATCCTGTATTAAAGTCACAAAATATTTTACATACAATCTACAACATATAGTCAAACTTCTTCAAAAAGTATTCATTTCAAAAGTATAAGGAAATATATCTTTTAAGATCCAATTCTGAAAATTCTTTTATTTTGCTGCTATATGAAAGTTCAAAAAAAATACTTATATGGATATAGGTATGTATTAACATGGATAAGTTAATAGTTAGTCCATGTTACTGATTACTATGGTTTGAATGTTTGTCCCCTCCAAAACTTATGTTGAAATGTAACTGCCATCGTAGCAGTATTAAGACGTGAGGCCTTCAAGAGGGGATTAGACTATAAGGGCTCCACCCTCACAGGTGGGATTGGTTCCCCTATAAAGGGTGAGTTCTGCTCCCTCTTGTTCTCTTTCTTTCTCTCTCTCACCCTTTCTTTGGCTTTCTGCCATGTGATACCTTCCGCCAAGTCATGACACAGCAAGAAGGCCCTTGACAGATGCTGGCACCAGAATTGTGAGAAATAAATCTCTGTTCATTATAAATTACCCTATCTGTGGTATTCTGTTACAGCAGCACAAAAACAGATGAAAATATTACTAAAAGTAGAAATAAAATGACCTACTCCTGAGAGTAAAAGATCTCCCTTACTCTAAGTATAATTGCCTCAAAAAAACTATCTCCCACCATTACTACCTCAATGGCATGTCAGAACTGTATTGAATGAGTCCCACTGTAGAAGTGAAACTTAGATTAGCAGAGAACTCTAACACTTATCCATGTAAAAAAAAAAAAAGTTTCACAATAGAAAAATATTTTCAAAAATTAAAAATTACTTGCTTTTAATAACCTGTGGTAGTCCATAATATTTCTTTACATATATTAAGTATATGGGCTACTGAGATGAGGTAAAGAGATACTCCTACCAAGGCATGAAAAATGTAAAGAAATTGTGCCTGAGGTCATAGTGCTTGACAAGTGCTAGTTTACCTGAAAACATTTAATTTGAAAATCTCTTTCCTTGAGAGTCAACCTTATCCTCAGGCATTGCAGTAAATATCTTACCTTCATGTCTTTATGTTGGAAAAAAAATTGTATTTATAGAACATATGTCGACCTTTAAAAAGCTAAACATAACTATTAAGAACATGGATGTATGGAGTATATTCTAATTTTAAATGACATATATCAGAAAAAGACAACTAGAATGGCAGATTAAAAATATTCTGATAGGTTTGTAAACAGAGCAGTCTCTGGAGACAAGCAAGTTAGTCACTTGAGAAATATTTTAAGAGCCAATATTTATTGAGTCTGATTTTATCGTGAAATACAAAGATGGGGTAGTTCATCCCAACGGAACAAAGGCTATGTGTGTGCATGTGTATGCAGGAGTTTTGAGGGAGGAGAGAGAAAGGCAGGGAAGCATAGGGGAGAGAGAAGGTGCTTATGTGTGCCTGCTGTTCAGTGTGCCACAGAGTGATATACTTTAGCAAATTCATATCTGCATGAATGCATGTCCTCATGAGCCAGATTAGAAAGAGGGGATTGGAGGGTCTGCCATATTAGGCAGTAAAAATCAGTTTATTCATTGATTTCATTGATTGGTTTGTGTAGTGACAGACACTACCTATTAACTTAAACATACTAGATGCTTTCATATTAAATACATATAAATCTGAAATGGAGGCTAGTTCCTTACCAAAAAGGGAAATGTTATTTTCAGGGATGACATGCTTTCCCTGGTTTTGAGAGTATCTCAATCTTCTTTCATTCTTCTTGTACACAAATCCTTACTACAATGTGTAGAGGTGGCATCATCAAAGAACAATGTTTAAAAATCAAGCACACTATAATTTAATATTACTTCTTATTTTAAGTATCAACTCTTAGAGTCAGAGAAGAACACAATTCAAATATATTCCTTGCAGTCATCTAATCAATTATACTCAAGTTTTTGCTGCTTTTTCTTTGTTTTCTTTTTTTGTTTGTATTTAAGTAATTGGTTCATTCTCATATTAATATAAAAATAAGTAAGTTTATTTTAAATAACCTATACAAACATTTTTCAGACTGATGAGGCACCTACCAGTAGCAATGGCTATTCAAGATGCAAATAATAAAAGAAACATTTGTAACACTTTACATAAATTGTTTCAAAGTACATCCTCAATTCAGCATGATAAAAACCCTTATAAGAAAGCAGAGGAGTTGCTATTGTTTCCATTTCATGGTTTGTGAAACTGAAGCTTCCAGCTATAAAGAAAATTGCTTATCCAAGCTCCCCCAAGCTTTCAAGTATGATATCTGGGACTAGAATCCAAGTTTCTGTACACTAAACTTAGTATTCTTTGAACTATTCCATATTACCTATGGAGAATGGCAATGAAATTAATGTGATTGTTCTTCCTCCCTCCCTTCATTCTTTCTTCTTTCTATATTTTAAAGGATATATTTAGTATAACTTATTCATGATTTAATTTACTCACTTGTTTATTTAACATTTCTTATGTACCAGGTACATAGTACAAAAGATGTTCTAGTAAAATTCTGAATAAAACACAAATCTAAGCTGTATCCAGAACGAGTTAAAATTCTTAAAAATAAAGCAGGGGAGGAAGAGGAAGGCGTTATCATCTAGGACAAACGGTCTCAATCACAATGTAATGCTCTCTTGCTACATCACAGTCTATTATGAGTTCATGGTCTCTCAACTAAAATATGTGGCATTGTACAAAACTGGAAGACATAATTTATCTCTGCTGCAGCATATAAACTAGGGTTATCTATGAAAATGTGTCATGCTCCTGAGCAGTGTCTATTATACCTGTGGTAATGAAAAAAAAAATAGTGATGAGAACCACAGTTCTAGGCAGAGGAGAAATCTGTATTTAAAGGGTTGGGTTGTCTTAAATCTTCCCTTCAGCATCCAACAGAGGTAAAGCATTTATGTTCTGCTGAGCTTCCCTTGAACCACTACTTCAATGTTTATACCAGTGAAGTAGAAAAGACCTTTGAGAAATTACCTAGGACACATCTGGACTTCAATAAGTACTATTCTTAAACTCCTTCAGCAATTTGACAGTCAATTTTATTTTTTAACCACATCTAAGAAAAGAGATTGTATAAAATCCAATAGTAGCCTTTTCCAATCGTAGTACAAAGAATTCCTTGTAACCTGCTTATTACTATCTTTAAATCATTTAACTTTACCCAGGGTTTGATTTCTTTCTTTTTATCTCAGTATGAATAGAGAACAGAAGATCAATTCCTTTCTAAAGAAGCTACAATTCAGACAATCATACTTATGTTAATATTCTGTGTCAGTTTTCAAATATAGAAAGGACTGGTAGGTATTAATTTTTATATTTTGAATACAGGCAAAGTATGAAATATACACCAAAGAGATTAAATAGATCCTACAATTCCATGAAAACTTGAAAGTATTGGCCTTTCCAAAAACAAATGTTTATAGGGAGATTATAAACATCGCTTTTCGGGCTATTTGAAAAATAAATGTCCTTGTTACATTCATGGATTAATTTATTCATTCATTCTATTTACTCAGTTTTTTTTTCATTCAACCCTAATTTATTAAGTATGTGTATGTGCTAGAAAAGGATGTGTCAGTTATACAAAAAATAGATAAACCATGACCATGCCTTCAGAATTTACCATCTAGTGGGAGATTTTAGGTACAATACAAATGCATTTTATTGTACCTTAAACTTTCAGAAGGAATAAGTAACCCTTGAAGGAGTTGTCATGGAAACAAGGAGAGAAAGAGTTTCCAGAAGGGAGAGGTCAACATTGTAAAGCTTCATCATAAAAATGGGATAACAGTCATTCCAATGTTTCCATGAATCAAGGAATATTAAACAATTCTCTGGTTTGAATTACTGCCAACAAATGGCTGATAGATTAGCTCTATTGTCCATAGGAGCAAGAGTCTAAGTACAGGTGTGTTGAAAATTTTACATGTGTGTATACTCAATACATTAGTCCAGTTTTTCTGATTTACCATGAAGACTCAGGGCTGCATATTGCCTTTACCAGTGAATAACTAAACAGGCAATCTGCTTAAAATTTATGATTTAAAAAAATCTATTGAAGAGAGAAGGAAATCATGATAACCAATATTATTTTGTGTAATAGACTGAATTGTGTACCCCAAAACTCATATGTTGAAGCCCTAATCCCAATGTGACTATATTTGGAGAAAGGGCCTTTAAGGAGGTAATTAAGGTTCAATGAGGTCATAAGGGTGGGACCTTAATCCAGTGGGACTAGTTTTTATAAGATGAGGAAGAGACATTGGAGATCTTTCTCTTTCTGTGCAGGCACACAGGAAAGGGTGGGTGAGGACAGAACAGGAGGGTGGCTGTCTCCAAGCTGGGAGAGGCCTTATCAGAAAACAATATTGCTGGCACCTTGACTTTGGATATTCATTCTCTAGAGATGTGAGAAAATTATTTTGGTAGTTGAAGCCACTCAGCCTGTAGAATTTTGTTATAGCCCAGGTTGACTAATATACTTCATTAAGGAAAAACAAAGCCAACAAGTAGCTTGTAGAATTTTCTTAATGGCAATTGGTAACAGGTATTGGGTTTTTTCTGCATTTCTGATCATGCATTTAGAACTTTATGAATATAATCTCTTTGAATCCTCAAGCCAGTTTGAGGAGATAGGTACTTCGGTGATGCCATAATATAGATACGAGGTACAAAGATCAGCTATTTAATGAGTAAATCCATCATTCTTAGGGTAAAGAATATAGAGTGACCATCATTAATATAGCTTCAGTTTTGATTATTAAGTACATATGTGCTTGAACATTAAGAATCTTTAATATTTTTAACATTACATTACAATCTCATATTTATCATATTACCTAAATAAACAAAAATTCCAGTTTGATGGAATTTAAAATAACTATTGAGAAAGGTAAATTTACAAAGTTTACCACTTGCTATAATTCCAAATCTGGAAAGAAACATGAAACATATTAGAACAGAAATGGGATAAAGATAATTATAAATATGGGTATTAAGTTTAATGTTTGATAGCATAAATTGCAAAAGTCTTGGTGACTAAAGGGCCAATTATATGAACCCAACATGAAAATTTAAAACCTATAACTTCCCCAAATAGACTTGCTAGCGATTAAAAAGAAAATATCCATGAACGTTGAAGGCTTGAAATGTAATAAGGGCCCAAATGAGTTAGTGATGGCTATCATAAAAATCTGGCAGGGCATTCTATTTATAATTTGTAATAAAACTGTCACACATTGAATTTATAAAAGCACTTATCTTAGAAAAATAAATCTATTTGCCAAGGGCAAGTTAATAACCTCTACAGTTCATTTGAATATATGGCCAAAGAGATGGTTTGCCTAACAGAGTATTATAAGAAGTGCATGGAGAAATGTATAGGATGCTGTGACAATGGAAACATCACTCAAAACAATTCTATGCTGTGAATGAACAGCAGGAATACTTTCTACATTATCTGAAATACAAATTAATAATGTTAACCACCAACCTAAGGAACATGCACACAGAGAAAATTGTATTCAAGTGTTCCATTTTCAGAAACAATTAAAAATATTTAAAATTAAATGCCAAAAGAACATGTGGATTTGTACAACACCTAATTGAAAGCACAGCTATTTCCTAAGGATTAGAAGTCATTTACTTGAGGAATCTAAGGGAAGAAAATGTTACTTAATACATAGGGTTTCACAGATACTCATAAATGTAAGCATACACAATTTTAAATAAACTATTCCTTGAAATACCACATAGGGTTTGTGGAAGCACCGAAAGCCACAGTTACACTCTGTTTAAAATAACTAGGGTGATAGAATGACAGAGTTGTACAAGCCCCTGCAGTCATAATGAGTTTGGGCAAAACATTTAGCCTTTTATGATTTTTTTTTCCCAGAAAGTTAATAAGGATTTCTAGTGTTAGTCTGTGTGGCCCTTGAAAATGCAAACATAATCTTGACTGTGAACTTTTAGGAACATGTAGACTCACGTATTTTTTCCTGAAGGTAATGTTACATAAAAAGAGAACATGTTAGTTATAAAACTTCTTTTATTTAAAACAGGTCAGCAAACTTTTCCATAAAGGGCAGATAGTCAACTCTACCACTGTTATGTCAAAACAGCTGCAGACAATATATAAATGTGTAGGCATGGCTGGTTTTTTTAAAAAAACTTTGTTTATAGTAACAGACAGAGGACACGATTTGGTCAATGGATAATAATTTGCCAACACAATTTGGAAGAAAAAAAGTTGTCTATATTCTCTATTTTCTCTATCTTCTCCTAAACAAACCTTTAAAAATTTGCATTTACATTGAAAGGATCATTCATCAGGATCAAATGAGATTTATCCCTGAGATGCAAGGATGGTTCAACATATGTAAATCAATATATATGATATATCACATGAACAGAATGAAGGACAAAAACCATACAATCATCTCAATAAAAATAGAAAAAGCATTTCACAAAATTTAACATCTTCCATGTTTTCCTTCATGTCTAATTCTTTCAGTTGAAAACTTTCAACTTCCAGCATCTTTTATTTAGTTTTTTCATTGAAAATATAAAATTGTATTCTTGAAGAGTTTCCTGTTGAAGACCATGTTTACCCTTATTTTGATCATTCCATAAACTCACTTACCCTTTATAAGGCTTTTCTGCTGTTGTTTTATGTAATAAAGCAGAAAAATCCCATAGGTTAAGAACTTAAATAGGCAAATCTGTCCACTGGTTCCATTAAAGATGTATTGAATTCTTTTATGCAAAGAGCACTTCTTTTGGCACTTCTTGGTGCCAAATTCTAGATCTGGTCCTATTTCTTTTGTTTAACTGTGGGCTCAGCATCTCAGTTTTCTCATCTGTACAATGGGATTCATAATAGCATCCACCTCATGGGATTGCTATGAAACTTAAATGAGCTAATGTATATCTAATGAGCTAATCTACATATTTTGCCAGTGCTCAATATATGAAAAGTATACAATAAATACTAACTATGATTACTATCACAGTTATTAAAATTAATAAATATCTCAGGTCTTTGGATAAATTAATTATAGGCAAAGATATTTTTATAAAATATAAAATACACCACAGCCAAACAGAAATAAATATTTTATCACAAGTTAATATTAAGGGCTGATGGACATGAAGTAGCTAAATTTGGGAAGATTGAGGAAACCGAAACGAAGATGAGTATTTTGTTCTAGATCCTGAAGGCAGATGCAGTCTTTCACTGGCAGAATGTTGGTACAGAGGACTAACAAGGGATGTGGTTCCAGCAAAAGTCCTGACACAGAAAAAGTGTCCAGGGACCTGCTTGCCTCGAGGCTTCACCTTGAGTGAGAGATGAGAAAGTGTAGGAACAGCAGAAGGGATCAGAGGTAAGGCCATGGTGGCAGGCTAGAAAATACAACATATTTGATAATAGGCTCTTCTCATTGGTAGCATATTTGCTTAGTATTTAATCCCAAGGTAGAATTTGCTCCCCCAAGTAAAAAAAAAATATATGGAAAGAACTTACACTGGGAGTAAATTATACAGAGAAGACACTAAAATATCATTTTGTAGGGCAAGTGAGGAAAGAACAAATGTAGTGAACATTCTGGATTTTAAATTGAGAGACCAGAGTTGTCAAAAAAAGGAAGAACTTCTGAAATCATTCATGAAGCAATAAGAGTAGTAGGGGCTACAGAGGGACAGGAGAATTAGAATCTGTTCCAGGTCTGGACTTACCTCGCCCTAGTCAGTGACATACCATCTTTAAGTTTCAGTTTTTGCCTCTGAATGGGAAGAAATTGAAAGGAGTGATTTTTCTGATATCTTTTACCACTATGGATCTGTAACTATTTTATCTGGTGGTGAAAAGAAAGCAGAAAAGAGCTCAGAACCAAAACTCTCACTGCATCCATTTCATAGGAAAGGGATCTCAGATATCATAATTTTAATTCTTGTATTATTTAAGAAGGCAAGGGACATAAATTTAAATTGAGTCATCCTAAGATTTATGGGAAGGAAATATAATATAAAGCCAGAGCTAGAATCATGGAGAAAGGCACATGGATATTATGCTGCAAAAGTTTTATATTGTGTTATTGGAGTCTAGAAGACCAGCAGGAAAAAAAATGGGGAGATAATACCTGAAGGTTTAAAAGTCACTGTTACGTAATACTAACTTGGAATTATGACTGTAGATAATAGTTTAGTCCTTTCTAACCGACAAAGTATTTAGTCATGTATTGTACCATTTTGGAATTGTGATAAGCCTACGAGGTAAAACTTACCCCATGAAATTTTTCACTACTTGCTCAGATTCATGAAACTTTGGTCTTTTGAATCCCAACCCAGTAGCAGTCCTCAAATGCAATCAGCAGCCACAGTAGGCTAAGAAATATTGTGTTGTGAATATTGAATGGTATTTGTTGATGATTTTTGTAGCAGTGTGAAGTTTATTTAGAAAGGGTTGAAGAGGGAAGTTTACTATTACAGTTAGGTAGTAACCAAGAGATCAATGCTTAAAGAGGGCTGGAACTGTGGACCTGCATGGATGATTGAAATACAATGTTCAGGAAGTTCTTAGGCCTATCAATCCTATCTGGTCCAGGTGACCTAGGGCATGTTGAGCTTGGCATGAAGAAATTTAGATTGTGTAGTGTGGCTGCTGCTGCTCTAAACTACTTGCCAACATTTGACAGCCAAGAGGTTTTATATAACAGTGTGAATTTCCAACTTTTTAAAATTTCAAGAGATCTGTGAACCAATTTGCTGGAAGTAGGCTTTAGCTATGCTCTAACAAGTAAAATATATCCTAGTTTACCCAAAGTCCTGATTACTCCCTATTGTTTCTTTTTTAAAAAAATTTATTTCAGAATATTATGGGGCTACAAACGTTTTGGTTACATAAATTGCTTTTGTACCATTTGAGTCAAAGTGTGCACATCCCCCAGACAGTGTGCATTGTATCCAGTAGGTGTGAATTTACCCAACCCCTTCTCTCCCTCCCACCTGCTCGATTTCCAGTGAATGTTATCTTCATATGTGTACGTAAGTGGTGATCAATTAGTTCCAATTTGACGGTGAGTACATGTGGTGTTTGTTTTTCCATTCTTGTGATACTTTGCTTAGAAGAATGGTCTCCAGCACCATCAAGGTTAATACAAGAGATATTAGTTCACCATCTTTTTATGGCTGAGTAGTACTCCATGGTACACGCATACTTTCTTAAATGTGATCTTCTTCATACATTCTGTTACCTTTTTTGACCCTTTTGACCCCCAGGGACATCTGAGTTTGCAAGACACTTTCAGAGCCTGAGATTCTTGAAGATTATCAGTGTATTTTATTTTCCCTTTGTCTCCTATGAATTTTTCAAACTATTACCTGTGGGAGAAGATTAGAAAAGCTAATATCCAGCCTTTGGAATAACCCCAAGTACATACGTAAGGGGAAGAATGGTTACAAAATGGAGACTAAATAAACAATCAAAAAATAAATAAAACCCAGTGTTATACCAAAGCCAGATGCTCAACTATGTCAAAGTTAATGAAAACACCTTTATCCATTTTACATACTTTTGTTTTTTCTTCATCCCCCAAAAATTGCCATCTGTCTTTTGGAAAAGTAGAGAGTTCACTGAAATTCAAACTTTTTAAATGTGATATCAACCTTTTGGCATTAACTTCAGAGTAAATTACCTAGTCAATCAATTGAAGGGGGAAAAAAAGGGAAAGCTAGTTAAATTTTATTTAGCAAGTTTGCAAATATTCATCTTCTTTCACACAGACTAAATTGCAATAGTTAATAAGTATTAAATGTTCTGATCTTAGCTTTTAAATATCTACTGTGTAGTTCACTGTAGTATAAAATATAAGGTGATGTAGGAGTAGCAGATACAAAGGTAAAGAAAACCAAAGCCCTAAGTAGAAACCCACAGTGACTCCACTTGTCATTGTTTGATGGTCAAAACAATGTGACCATTCCCCTTTCACCTGACAGGCTTCCAAAAGTGACAATAAGCATACTCTGCATAAAGTCACTTGAATACAAATCATTGTTAAAATTATTTTTGTATTTAAAAGAGCCATGCTATACATTTCCTCTAATAATAGTAGTTAAAGTGGATCCAAAAGAAAGCTGCCTTTTCTAAACATTTCCTATCCTTTTCCTCACCAGTTCTATAATGGTCTTTCTCAAGTGCTACCTAGTATGACTATAACATATAAACAGTATACCAGGAACTACATTTTTAAATAGAATATGTCAATTCAACCATGTACAAAACATACATAAATACATTCTAATACATAAATCGACTGAAAAATTATACTAATAATACTTTTTTCTATTATGAGGTGAGGACTTATTTAATATGACGCTAAACAAAACAATTGTATTTTACCCCTTTATATATTAGAGTTAATTTGTTGCATATGACCATGGAGAGTGTTATTAGTCTCAAAGTCCTACATCTTTTTATGTACTCACTTTCACTGTTTCCTTATATCCCATCCAAAGAAAATTATGGAAAAAATGTGAAATGGGAAAAAAAAAATACTATGAGGTATTTTTCTAGTATCTCCTTCAAATTTATCTGTGCCTTTCACTGTTTTGTGAACTATTCAATAACTCTGTAAGTTGTAGAATATTAATAGAAATGCAGATTGCGTCTGTTGGCTATGCACTTGATTATTCTATGGATATGGAACACTTTTGCATTGGTTTGCAAATACATTTCAGCATTCTTCTATGATCCTTTGAAATTCCCCTTGAATTAGCTGTGCCTTCTTACTGCCTCCTTCATCAATTAATCAATTAAATAAAAGCTTTGATATATGTCTGTTTTATATTTGCATAAATCATGATTTTATCTTTTTAAAAAAATATTATTTGATATTATCCATTCTTCAGTGCATTCCATTCAGGCTTCTCCCTTACCTCTCAAATAAAGGTGATCCATAATATTTCTAATTTTTTCCTATTAATCAAAGCAAAGGCCTATTTTTAATCTTGCTCAAATTTGACCTCTGTAGATTTTGGTATTATCACTGATCATTTTAGAAACTTTTTCTTCCTCTGACTTCTAGAACATCATTTTTTATTGTTTTCTTTTCTACTTCCATGGATACTACCTCTCATAAAAAATAGCATCAGCCCTATGTGATTTGTGTAAATTACAGTTTTATGTTCACTTTTTGGATTTCCTAAACTTACCATAAATATCCACGACCATCCCCAAGGTCATGTGCACTGAACTCACCAGCACTGAAGTTCCACATGTACTCATCCTTGGCCCTCATCTGGACCAGCACTGCACTTTTTTACAGAGTGATACTTTCTATGGTTTCAACTATATATAGAAAACTGCCAAATATTTTTTCTACCTCTGAACTTTTATAGGGATTCAGAATAATCTTATCATGTATTTATATCAGTAAGGATCTCTGTTGCTCACTATTTCATACCGGATGGCCATGGACTATGAAAGACCTGGATTTTACTCTCCCTGTGAGTTTAAAAGTTAGGCTGACACAGATAGATTCATGGATGCTGCCATCGGACACAACTCCTGGGTCAGAAACAAAGGACTTTATTACTCAAGTTTAGCAAGTAGCATGAGTTTCTCATTACATGGGCCCTCTTTGTTCCCCAAGTCACATGGGAGGGAGGTGTGGACTTGGGGCCAGGTGAATGCTGCATATGCAATGAGTTTGCATCACAGCTAAGGAACCTCAAAATAGGAAACCACAATCTTTTATAAGGGACTGAAAGCAAACCTGCCCTATATTTGTCCCAGAGAGAGACATTACTTTTACTATATTGAACCGTAAACAAATCGGTTTTCCTCTGATCAGTAGGGAAACACTACTTCTAACTTCCAAGGCTATCTAACTATCTTGGGAATATAGTCCAGAACAAATGCCTTCAGAGCCTCTGCTTACAAGATTTGCAGACACATGTGCTGTCTATACAGAATTGACTCAAACAAATAAATCCAAAATCCTTGAATAAACATTTTTGAGCTTTCTATAACTAGTTCCCCCCTTATTTCTTTATTTCTTTGCTGCCTCAAAGCACACAGTGAATAAACTTTACACTTCATACATAAGAAACTAATTGTGGAAAGTTAAATAAATTATTAATGACTAACACACTGATGAAGAGGTAGAGATTCAAAAGAATTTATTGTAGTTTTTGATATCATGCTCTTTTAGTTGTACTTTATGACATATTTTCTGGGCTATTTTTCCTGAAAGAAGAAATTTAAAAAGGAAAAACACCAACAATCTAAGAAAACAAAGAACAATGAGAATAGGATATTCTGAGTATAAAATAATAACTGTTTAACTTTTACAAAATAGTGCTCAATCTTAGGCAACAGAGAGGGAAATGTGTCTGAAATTATGCTCTTGGTCCCTTTAACCGGATGATGATGGTTAGGAAAAAGAAAAGCTAATAAGATGAAATGATTTTCCTCTCCACAATAAAGGAAGAACTAGCTATCACTTAAAATTTCAAGCCTATGTTAGACTTTACATTCCATTAAAGTCAGGGATATATTAGTAGGAGAGAACAGAGGAAAAGAAATCAAAGTCATCCAGATTAAGTAGAGATGTTTAGAAAAATAATTTTTTTAGAGTATATAATGTATTCAATTATACATTGAGAAAAATCTTTGATAAGGAAGACAAGAGTCAAACAAGAAAGCTAAGGCAACTTATAAATTTTGGAAAAGTATCTGAATACTTTTTGAAAAGGAGATGAAGGAATGGTCAAAAGTAGAGTAAAATCAGATGCACTAAAACAGAATCATGATAGAAAAAATATGCTTGCAAATAATATGAATAACCATAGATCACTGTATCACACATTTGTAATTCTGAATGAAATATTTTCCTCAGTTAAGGCAACTTTCATAAAGTATTATAAGGTACTTGAAAGCTTAAATTATTTTTGCTACTCAGTAAATTTCACATTGAAATTGATTTAAAAATGTAACAATATAAGATTGCTTTTTAAAACTGAAATTTCTCTGAAACAGTTGCGTTTTAATATAAAGTTGGATAAAAATTTATTGCTTTTGAGGATTAGTGAGAATAGAAAAAATAAAGAAGACTGTAGAATAAGGAATAATGTGAACATTAAATATCAAATATATAGCTTAAAGAATATTAAAATTGATATAAATCAAAATCATGCTAATATTTTACAAAGACACTTATCATAAATACTTTTTTCATTGAATAAAAAAAAGTATTTAATTTTGGTAAGAAGCTTAATAGAAAAGAAGAAGCGACTTTTCTTAAAGTTGTATGGTAAGATAAAGAAAAATGAGAGGCTACAAATTCAAATCTCTCTAGTCCGACAGTTCAGTGGATGATAAGAAAAACATAGAAGTGGCTTTCCAGAAAATTTTCATGCAGGTCAACAAAATATGTAAGAGTGAGATATGAGAAAACATTTCAGCCTGTTTTCCAATGCCACAGGCACAAATTTAAAATAAGAGTTCTTTCAAACATATTTTTTCCTCTCCAACCCAGAACCCTTTATTTGATGACATAAGAGCATGTAGAGAGTAAAGTGCATTAGTATTATAAGTGAGAGATAGGAACTGATGTTAATTTTAAAATACACAACAGTCATCAGATCACAAAATATGGAAGGTACAGAAATAACCACATGCATTTGGTGGTGATTTCCTCAGTATCATCACAGTTTAGGAGAATCAATTTGATAAATATCATATCATGGTGTGCCTGCCACCCTCTTATTCTCCATTCACCCAATGCTTTTATTAATCTCTCTCTCTCCTTGGAACAAAGGCTAAGGCTAAGTGGATATCATAAAAAATAAAATCTAAGAAATGAAAATTATAAATGAAAATCTAAGAAATGAATATTATAGTGTATTTAGAGACACACACTTAAACACACAATCATACCTTTGATTTAAAAAGGAATTAGAGGTAGTCTAATTTATTGCATATTTTGGTTAACAAATTAACTAAAAACATATATTAACTAACTAACTAATATAATTTAATCCTTGAGAATCCAACCATGCCCTTGGGTAAACATTCTGAATGTCAACTCATATCATATGATATAAATATCTATAAGGAAGTATCTGTAGCACATGCCCTAAAAGATTTAGTATGTTTCTGTAACTGTGACCATTTGTAAGATCTACTGTTCACTCATTTTACTGTTGTTGATCACAACCTAAATGTCAATAATGTGGGAAAGTGATTAATGCTATTATTCCAGGAAGTTGCTTTTAATTGCATGAGAATTTACTATTCAAGAGATATGATTAAATATCTTATTAGCCAGAGAAAAAGAGTTAAATAGTAGTCTCTGTAATATTTAATTGAAGACTTAAATTTAAACCCATAAATATTTTCCCATTATTATAATTTATTTTCAAGCCAACACCTTTCTTTGGTCTTTAAAAATTCTTTTTTTTGTACTACAAAATAATAGCTAGAAATGTTATGAATTCAGAAATTTGGGATCAATGGTGGGAACTTAAATTTGCAGCCCTCAATTTTGGAAACTGGTTGCTGAGAATTGAGTTTTGTGGAAGGAACTCATTCCAAGAGCCTCTTGGGCAGAAAAAAGTAGAGCACGTGTCACCCATCACAGGTAATATTATGCACAATGGATGATTCAACGACAATCAGTGACAATGCTAAAGCAGTATTTTATGCCATTTTTCTGACCTTTGTGAGTTTTCATGGATTATATCTGCATTATTTTCCAGATACGGCTAGAACCCTAAAGATTAGACTTAAGTAAATGGAAGCAAACATCTGCACACTCACGGCTACAAACATTAACTTTTTCTCTGCATCACCACTTAAAGCTTATCCCTTTAGGTCCAGGCCAATTTATTACTTTAACTGACGAATGGACAGCCCCTATAGACATCAATAAACTTTCTCAAATTTGTTCTTCTCCCCCATTTTTTATCCCAGTAAATGGCATCACCATTTGCCCAAAGTGTCATCCTACACCTGAGTGTCAGCCTAAACTTTCCATGTCTTTTGCTCCCATAGCTGATCAATTACCAAGTCCTGTCTTTTTAAAAAAAATTATATCTTTATATTGAGATAATTTTAGATTAGGTAGTTTTAAGATAAGTTTAGATTAGGTAGTTTTAAGAAATAAAACTTAAGAAATAAAAACAGTGAGCTCCAGTGTACACTTCACTTAGGTATTTCCAATGGTAACAATTTACAAAATTACAGTATATCACAACCAGAATGTTGATTGCATTGATATAATCCATGGATCTTACTTATGTTCTCTCAGTATTATTTGTTCTCATGTGTATATGTGTGTGTGTATTTAGGTCTATATAATTTTAACACATGGGTTGCCATGTCCACCATCGCAGTAAAGATATCATTGAATAGTTACATCACTACAAGTATACTTCTCTTTCCAACTTATCACCCCCTGCATTGAAATATCCTTTATTTTATTTTATTTTATTTCAGCATATTACAGAGGTATAAATGTTTAGGTTACATATATTTCCTTTGCCCCACCCAAATCAGAGCTTCAAGTGTGTCCATCCCCCAGATGGTGCACACCGCACCCATTAGGTTTGAATATACCCATCCCCTTCTCCCCCAGCCACCTGCCCAACACACAGTGACTGTTACTACTATATACGCTTTTTGCAGTCATTCCTGAGTCTAGACTTCTAGTCCCTTTAATTTATCTTTTACAATGCATTTATAAAATACAAATGTGATTATGTAACTAACTCTAGAAGAGTAGCCTAGAAGGCTACTACTAGGTGAGCAGATTCCCTCAGTTCTTGACTTACTTTGTATTTACACACTGGAAAAACTGTACACATTACTAAAATATAAAATTTGAACAAAAACATTGGTATAGCTTATTAATGACATAAACAAGAAATCAAACAGTTTTTCTTCCTATTCTCTTAAAACTTTATTTAGTGACAGTTCTTATCTACAAATTTGGTAGTCTCCAAAGTCACTCAGCTGAAAAATGTTAAACTAGCAGAAAATATATGCCTACTTTATTTTTATATTTAGAAATACTAAACCAAAGTGCTTCCTAGATCTTGCTTCTCAAATTCATATCACTACAGCCACAGCCTGGCAACCAAAGTAAAAAAAGCCAAAGAGATAGATCTGCAAAAGTAATGCTACTGCTACCAAAGATGAATCTCTTGAATATACTGTTACAATTACCAATTTATTTTACAGACAGCTATAGATTGCTATTAATGATTTATATATTGGCTATCAGAGCATATTACATTACATCTGAGAGTATGCTACTTTGCTTTCAATAATTTGTCTTATGAGTTCTAGAAATTTGTTGAATCCCCTCCATTTTTCTTCTCTCAAGATAAGTGTTCTCCTGAGAGTTAAGCATGTAACTTACTAGAAATTTATCCAAAGTACTCTTTACCCAAAGTGAATTTGTAGCATTTCACACTGAGAGAGATTTTTAAATTATTGGAATGGATACACTATCTCACATTTATTTTTATGTACAAATTAAATAGGTAGCTTATACTATTGAGGCTCATGTATGCTAACAGCTGGTTTTGTAGGAAGGGCAAAAGGGCTTTTCAGAATCTTTTCTCTGTCCTCTCACATGATAGCAACATAACTCGTCATAGCTATAAAGTATGGCAACTAGATATTTTCTTAGATATTATTCATAGCATTATATTTAGCCCCATGATGTACATGAACATACCTCTTTAAAATTGGTACACATTTCTAATTAAAACACCTGTGGTTAATGTTATGTGTCAACGTGGCTAGGCTATAGTGCGGGTTTTTTTAATCAAGCACTAAGTATTGCTCTGAAGGTGTTTTGTACATGTGGTTAACTCCACAATCAGTTGACTTTAAGATTAGCTTTGATAATGTGGGTGGGCCATCCAATTGGTTAAAAACTTACAAGCAAAAACTGAGGTTTCCTATAGAAGAAGAAATTTTGCCTGAGGAATACAGCATCAACCCCTGCCTGAGCTTCCAGTCTGTGGGCTTCTCCTACAGCAGAACTTCCAGTCCCCATAATCCAGTTCCTTAAAAATATTCTCTCTCTCTCCTCCCCCCCCCCGCCCCCCCCCCCACCATATTGGTATCATTTTTTTCTGGAGAAACTTGACTAAACCATTCGTTTTTATTAATCAAATATTCATATTTCTAGCATATGAAAAGCAACCTAATAGTTTTAATAGACAGTCATGATTGTCTCCCTAGATTACTTCATTCTTCTTTTATTGAGTTTGGTTGGTCATTGAGTTTGGTTCATATAAGTTTGGTTGACCAGTTGGAAACAAACCTACCCTTGGTCCCAGTATTAGGCTTAGATTGTTCCAAACAAATCCATATAATCCCAGTATGCCCAACACCATTCATATTCACCATGGGAATAATGATGGAGATGGGTTACCTCACTTTAATATGTGTATTTTCTGTTGATTAAGTTCCATATTAAAATACAGTCAATATCTCATCACTTGCTCAATCACTTACTTCAGACCTCTGCTCCATAATGGGGACATTTCATCACCTTATATAAAAATACCATAAAGCCTAGTCCTCTAGCACTTTCAATCCCATAGCCTGTTTCTCATTCAGCAGTAGCATACCATTGTTTTTTAAATATATTTTTCTGTCTTTCACATAAAACATAACCTTCGTGATGTTCACAGTCCTCTCACTAGGGTCTATAAGCGTGCCTGCTAGGTAGATGACACCCAGTGAACATTTATGTGATGAATGAAAGATCTGCAACCCGCAGCATCTTTAAGGCATCACATTTTAAAGCCAAGTCAAATTTTCAAAGCATCCACAGAAGATTTTATCCTAGCTTCAGACTAACTCAATCATCTTAACTGAATGTTCCTTATCCACATCCTTGACTGTTTCTTTTAATTTCTTTTTCTTCTGCAGCTCTCATAGAAAACAGTTACATAAGCAACTCCAAAAGAAGATGCTCATGACTTTTTTTCCTATAGTTGATGCTAAAAATAAGTTTTGCTTTGGAAGTATTTACATGAAAAATATGACACTTTGCTAGAGAATTTACAAGTATGATCCGGTACAGAAATTGACCATTTTACCACCAAACCAAGTGTTATAAAATCGAAGTTGTGAAATCACACCATCTGGGTATAACTGTAGATTTATATTAATTTCATCCAGGGCATAAATGTACTCTTTTTATTCCCTCTTCTTGCCTAGATCTACAGCTGTTCGCTGGCAAAGGAAACCACCTCATCGCTTGCCTGGCACCTGGCTCTCCCATTTCCTGTCTCCTTCACACCCTCTCTCAACTAGCTGGAGGTAACATTTTTTTATTTTTTATTTTTTTAATGTGGCATTGGAAATTATGAGCCCAACTCCAGTTAATAACTCTTGCAGCCTGATGACAAATTTGGTCATCTATCTTCAGTTACAAGAATACAATTATAGATGGTGTTTGTACCTTAGCAACTTAATCAAAAGGCTGCAGGGGTAGGAAGGGTGCCAGTGATAAGAACTCTTTTCTTCAGTCATCATATTGTGCCCAGCTGCAATCGGTCAGGAAAGAATATGATCTGAAAAGATGAGCCTGCATTTGGAGGGAAGCATAAGTATCTTATTATCTTTATAGTTTCTGGGATTTACATAGCTCTGAGAATTCAAGTGAAATATAAGAATAATTTTTTTTGTTTACCTTTTACTCCCTGAGACAAATAAATGTTATTTACAAAACATACATATTATTTACATGATGTTTTGTAATATTGTGGGCTTTGATCCATGGAATATACTTAAAAGAAAACAATATCAAAATGTGTTGGAGAAAAGGGGGAGAAGTTAAAAGGTAACTTTTTAAACATACCTCTGTTTTTAGTAATACTAGTTAGTATTTATTATTAGAATTTTCAAAGCATTGTTTCAAGTGCTGTCCTGGATATGTTAACTAATTTTATTCTCAGGGCATTCCTACATCATTCATTTTACCCATCAGTAAACTGAAGCACAGGATTATTAACTGGTTCAAGGCCAGGCTCCTTAGAAGAGGCAGTGCTAGCACATGTCAGATGGGTTCAATGGTGAATATTATAAAGACAAAGCAAACTCAGCCTCTTTTATATGTGAAACTATTATTAGCTCCTTATATACTGACAAAATTTCCCTGAAAATATGATCTATTTAAAAATTTTATTCACAGCCAGTATAATTTTTGCTCTATGATTAAAAAGAATCTAGTTCATACAGATCTCATTTCAGTGTACAATAAATATGCAAAACAAAAAGGCTATTTATAACTAGGTATTCTATTTGTTCCCCAAAGGATCATCTAGCAATCTTTGTAAAATATTCTTATGTTCTAATATATGATTTCCAATATTCCTGATTATAAATTTTTATTCACACTTGACTTTGAAGCTAAAAGCAATATAACTATATAATTTCTTAACATTACCTGACTATATTAACATATTTTCATAAAGTGGTCTCCATTATTTATTGGTCCCAGGAGACCCTCCACTATGTAAGAGTACCTTGGTCAAATAAATTTGGCAAAATTTCATTGTTTTATCCATCACTGGAAACTCACAACATACTTTAACATATTAAAAACTCTGAAATGCCTTGAAGGGGAGGGGAATACCTGTCTACCATTATTTAACTCAGTGTTTTCCAATGTACCTAAAGACAAGACAGATTCTAGCATAGTATCTTGAAGCTTCCTTAGAGGCAATATTCTTCAAACATCCTTTGAGAAATAATGGAAAGTCCATTTACTTGGAAAGTCCATTTTAGCAAATGTCTCTTTCTTTCATTCTATTTTTCTATTACTTAGATGCATTTTGGAGCTGTTATTTCTTTTTTTTCTCTCCGTTGCAAAAGATATAGTAAAATTATTTTCTATATTAGAGTATTATATTATTCTGTGGAAGTACTATGACATCCCTCCATGAAATATGACATAGCTAATAGTACTAATAATTTAATTCATCTGTGTCAACACAACTTAGTTGTCTGCAAGAGAAAATTTTTACCTAGGAAAGTTTACATTGTAAAATAATAAATAATTTTACCCTCTGCTTCAGGCAATTTCTGCAGATCCATTTACTAAAGATAGCATTCTGCTCACTTGGGTAAACAGTTGAGTTGGCATAAAAAATTTACTTACCAAAAGTCTCTCTTCAAAACCTTTGCTTTGCTATGTACACCAATCCTAAACTGTTTTGTCTTAAAGTTCTCAATGCCAATCAGTCACCTGCCTTGAAAAATCCACCTTAAACCACTCAAGTCCTGCCCCCAAACTGTGTAAATACCCACTTGACTCCTGGCTTCTGAGGCACTGCTAATACTCTGTCAAGACAGTGTTCTCCCTAAATGCAATAAGTTCTAATTCATTTAGCTTTGCTTTATTAACGAGTTACTTTTTTTTTAATTTTAGCATATTACAGGGGTACAAATGTTTAAGTTACATATATTGCCTTTGCCCCACCAGAGTCAGAGCTTCAAACATGTCCAGCCCCCAGGCAGTATGCACTGCACCCATTAGGTGTGTATATACCCATTCCCTCCTCCCCCCCCCACCTGTTCGACACCCGATGAATGTTATTACTGTATGTGCACATAAGTGTTGATCAGTTAATACCAATTTGAGGTGAGTACATGTGGTGCTTGTTTTTCCATTCTTGGGATACTTCTACCCAGGATAATACAAGAGAGGATAGATCAACATTGTTTTTTGTGACTGAGTAGAACTCCATGGTATACATATACCACATTTTATTAATCCCCTCATGTATTGATGGGGACTTGGGTTGTTTCCACATTTTTGCAATTGTGAATTGTGCTGCTATAAACATTCTAGTGCAGATGTCTTTTTTATAGAATGTCTTTTTTTCCTTTGGGTAGATGCCCAGTAATGGGATTGTTGGATCAAATGATAGTTCTACTTTTAGCTCTTAGAGGCATCTCCATATTACTTTCCACAGAGACTATACTAGTTTGCAGTCCCACCAACAGTGTATGAGTGTTCCTATCTCTCCGCATCCATGCCAGTTTTCTAGTAGTATTTTGTGAAGTTCAACTGAGTTTAAGTTTAATTATTAACTATTTATAAAATAGGGGTGGCAGGATCAAAGATGTGCACATGTAAATCACCAATTATTTCAAAGAATTCTCAGTTTTTACACTCTACTTTAGTCTCAAAAAACAGCAAATATATTTACATTTTAGAAAATCAATTGTATTATAAAATTGAACACATATCTTTGCTAATCCCTGAGTGAACTGCATAAACATTTCTTCATGGAGTTTAGAGGTTGGTGGAATGACAGGGTCTATAAAGGGAAATAAACAAATGCATACATGGTGACAAAATATACCAGTGACATGACAATCAATCCAAAACAAAATAGGAATGAGAATGGTTGGAAGATTATTTTGGATTATGGGAGTCTAGGGAGAATTCTCTAAGGAAATAAAATTTAAGATAAGATTTAAGCAACGAGTATGAACCAGCAATATCAAGGTAGGAAGAAAGAACGTTATAGCAAATGAAGCGGCATGGATCCTGAGGTTTAAAAAACAAATAAATAAATAAATAACAACCAAAAAAACTCTAACATTTTTAAGGAACCAAAAGAAGGCGAAGGTATCCAGGAATAAAACACAGATAGGACAATTGCTCAGCAGCTGCAGGAAATGGATTAGAGTGGTAAGGAACTTGGACGTTATTCTATATGTAACGGTAAAATTTTCGTGATAGAAGGCTAACATGACCTGATTTATGTTTTCAATAGCAAAGTCTAATTGTTGAGTGAAAAATGAATTTTCGAAGGTCAAGAATGCATGTGGGAGGTCCATTAAGAGGCTACGAAAATTGTCCTGAGGATATCATGGAGACTTTGCTTGGAGCAGTGGCCATAAAAACAAAGTGAAGTGGCACTAACTCACAATAAAACCAACAGGATATGGCAATTCATTGGACATAAGTAAGAAGTAGGAATGGAAAAGAATGGTTTCTGAAATCTTGATGAGCAACTGAGTAGATGAATGTATGGAAATAATGTATTCTTGAAATAGCTGACATGGTAGTCCATTGTAAACTTGAATTTGGAGCACCTAATAGCCTCTCTCTGTTAAGGTAAAATCATTTCTTTCACTCTCTGTTAAGGTAAAATCATTTCTCTGACAACCCTTGAGCATCACAGTTGTGTTCTAGTCCTGTGATTTACATCTAAGATGGAAATAATAAGAATTTCCAAGGCTATCAATTGCACGTGTCTTCCTAATTCAAAAGTTAAAATTGCAATAAAATGAAATTAAGGATTTAGTTGATAAATCAGGTCAACTCTAATAAAGTTATATAGTTCATCTCTGTGAAAAGAAATAGAGTCAATACAAGGGCCATTAGAACTTTTACATAGATGTTAACTAAGACTGATTGGAGAATTAGATGCTCTAATCTAGAATTTAGAACCCTAAAATTTTTACTCAAAATAAATCTTTTTTAATTGGATGTGAAAATAATACATACCGCTGGGAACAAAACAAATTTGTTAAAACTTCCAGGGGATATTAAGGTAGACTATTCCTTACATATGACTTCCTATGGGTAAAATGCATAAATCCAGTAAATCTGGTAAACAATTAGAAAGTGTCCAAAAAAACTCATGAAACATTTTATTAAATTTTAACAAAAATGCAGAAAAAAAATATCAGGCAAGAAAATGCTGAGTAACTAATTGGACATGACATGATATTTATTTACTAATTAGTTTTCAAAACCTGCATTAACCTTTCTGTGTTCCAGTTAACTTGTGAGTTGTAGTCTTACATCCTCAAATTACAAGAAATGATACAATTGAATTACACCCTGTGCCTTGCCTAGCACTTGAAAAGCACTGAAATCATTGCAAATTAAATGATAAGTAACTCAGTCAATATTTCATTTACTGCTTCACAGCTGTTGAAAGAGTTACTCTTGTGAGATGATATCCAGGAAACAGGAGTCAAACTCACCATTTCCTGAACATTTAAAGAAAAAATTCTGGTTTGGAAAAATGTTCTGCACTAATAAAATACACATACTACAAAAACAGTTTGTTTTTTCAATTGGTTCTTCCATGTTCCTGACATATAATATTTAATAAACAACACACATGGAAAATTAAAAGCATATATGTGTGTGTATATATATATGTGGAAGATATATATATATCTTTAATAAAATTTAGCTCCCTCCCTTTACTTAATACAGGTATTAAAAGCTCTTGGGACCATCCTAATTCTCCCTTTTGTTTAGAAGGAGGGAAAATTCTCTAGAATACTACAATTTTGCATGGCTCTTGGAATGGAGATGAACCAACAGTGGTAGCAGATTGTTGAAGTATGATTTGTCTGTGAGTCCTGGGGAGCAAACATCATTCAGTATAACAAAGTAAATATCTTGACTTCTTATTCTGAGTGATGGCTAAAGAAAAGAGAATAATTTAGAAAACTTAGATAAATTAGGCAAAAGATGTAGGGCTTAACAAGAATTCCTAAGCCATTTAAAAGTAGGGAAAAATGTTAAATTCCAAATTATACGAGATAAAAATAGAATGTTAAAATTAAAGTGTTTTTATTTGTATAAATTTATGGGGTACAAATGCAATTTTGTTACATGTACAGGTTGGGTATTAGTGTAATTAGGGCTTTTAGGGTACCCATCACCCACATAACATACATTGTACCAGTTTCATAACTTCTTATCATCCACCTCTATCCCACTCCCTCACTCTTTAGAGTCTCTAATATCTATCATTCAGCACTATACGTCCATGTGTATACATTTTTCAGCTCCCACTTGTAAGTGAGAACACATGCAGTATTTTGTCTTTCTGTGTCTGACTTGTTTCTCTTAGGATAATGGCCTCCAGTTCCATTCATGTTGCTGCAAAAGACATTATTTTACTATTTTCTTGCTTTTCATGGTCAAGTAGTACTCATGGTGTATACATACCATATTTTCTTTATCCAGTCACCTACTGATGGACACTTAGGTTGATTTCATATATTTGCTATTGTGAATAGTGCTGCAATAAACATAGGAGGGCAAGTATTTTTTGTTATAATAATTTCTTTACCTGTGAGTGGATACCCAGCAGTAGAATGCTGGATAGAATGGTAGTTCTATTTTTAGTTCTTTGAGAAATCTCCATACTGTTTTTCATAGAGATTGATGATTATAAAAAATTAAAAAATAATCAAACAGGAGAAAAATAAACCAAGATAATTCATCTTTGAAATGAATTGGTTTTTGAATGACTAAATAGAAACTCTTTCTTAATGAAATGAGTATTAGATTTTAGGATCAATTACCCAAAGAACTTTCACTGTGGGTAGATTTCATCAACAATTGATATTAATTATTTACTGTCAGAGTGAAGTAGCTATATTCATTCATCCATTTGTTTGACAAATACACATGGAATTTTTACAACATGCCAAGAATGTCACTTCACATAGAGAATACAGCAGTGGCCAAAATAGGCATTGGACCCTGCCCTCAAGGAGTTTATTCTCTGTTGGACCTTACACTCTATCCACATATTTGAAGCATTAATAGTACTTATGTCAGTATTGATATTTTTCAGTATAGAAAGAAATTATATAAGGCTTAGAATATAAATGATATAAGATATATTTAATTATTAAAAATATTCTGGCAATGGATTGTGTTTTTAGGTTTCAAGTTGCCTTTTAATGAGGCAACTTGAAAATTAAGAGCTTTTGCTTTATGGTATAAGAGACAATATTTATACCGTTTAATTTCATCAGTGAATTTGTAAAGAAATTTGAAAATATACACATTCAATTTTGCAGAAACAGAATCAATTTTGTATAAACAAATAAAAATGATGTTAGGTTTGTACTTAACATCTAGATAGAGTAGGCATAATCTATTAAAGTCTTAAAATTTATTAAATAGTAATAAATTTGAAATTATCAATAGTTACATTTCTTCATATTTTAAATTATTTTAGAGCATTTTGCAAATAGAAAAGACCTTCAGTCATATCAGTTCTAACTCACTAATTTTACCCATAATTTTATAATTTTGTCTATAATCATACTTTTCTTTTTGCCTCCGTGCAATGTCTACCTTTCCAGGCTTCTGATGCCTAGTCCAATGCTTCTTCCAAGGTGTTATTCTGTTTCTCTGGATTAATTAGGCTACAAATTAGGATGCTTAAAGAGAAGTTCTAAAAGAACATGGCTCAAGCAAAATAGAAATTTGTGTTTCTCTCATGTAAAAGTCTGCCCTGTCTGGGGCTGATAATGTAGCTCCACAATTATTAGGGATCTGACATCTTTTATTTTTCTCCTCTGCCATCCACATGCACAGTTTCTACTTTATCATCCAAGACAATTAATTCAGCTCAACCACCTATCCACCTTCCAGACAACAGGAAGTGGATTTGAGATAGGAACTGGGCAAGCCCAACTTGTTAAAAGATTGCAAGACCTGAAGCAAGGTCTCTGACAAAAACAGGAAAAGTGGATGCAGTAAAGAAACTGGTTAAGGCCAGTAAGAGCCAAGATGGCCATGTAAATGACCTCTGCTCGCCCTTGTAGCTCATTATATCTTGCTTATAATGTATTAGCATACTAAAAGAAACTCCCATCAGTGTCATGACAGTTTACAATCACCATGACAACACCCAGAAGTTACCTTATATGGTATGAAAAGAAGAGGAGCCCCTAATTCCCAGAAATCTCCACCGTTTTCCCAAAATACCTGTGAATATTCCACCCCCTGTTTGGCATATAATCAAGAATAGACATAAATAGAGTTTGCCAGCAATGTATAGCTGCTACTCTAAGGGTTGGCTTGCTTGCTGTTTGTTTAGTAAATGTTGCTTTTGTTTCTAACTTAAAGCTTCCGATGAATTCTTTCCTGCATAAAACCAAGAACTCTTTTAGCCTTCAGGTTGGACCTCACTTTTGGGGTCCATTTTCCACTTAAGTGCACATATAGTAATAACATTCATTGGGTGTCAGGCAGATGGGAGGTGGGAGGAGGGGATGGGTATATACACACCTAATGGGTGCAGTGGTGAGTACCACCTGGGGGATGGACATGCTTTAAGCTCTGACTCAGGTGGGGCAAAGGCAATATATGTAACCTAAACATTTGTACCCCGTAATAGGCTGAAATAAAAATAAATAAATAAACAACTTAAAAATAAAAAAATGTTGTGGACTATACATTCCTTCCCTTTAATCATGCAACTCAGAAACAGCACTTCCCAGGGGTCAGATCCTAGTCACTTGGTCACTCTTAGCTCCAGCCAAAATTTCTCTTACAAAGAGAAAAGAAGTAATGTTCGAGAGAGTTAGCTAGTCTTGGCTACACCTTCTGAGCAGTCTCTCAAGTTCTATTCCTGGCTTTACCTCCTAATTAGCTGTGTAAACTTAATCTCTCTGTGCCTCAGTTGCCTTGTTCCTAAAATAGAAAAAATAACACTTATTTCATAGGTTTCTTATGTGGATTCAATAAGACATGACATGTAAAATCCTTCAGAGAGTGACTGTCACAGTAAATACATAAATTATCAGCTACTGATGACTGTTGTTATATTCTGATAATAGAACCAGACTCACCCCAAGTCCCTCCTCCAAGCCTCCCTCCCTCCCAAGTTTATACACACACACACACACACACACACACACACTCACATGCACGCACACATACACACATGTTGTTCTCCACTTTGCTAATAGAATTACATTGCGTGGCTAAACACACAATATGTTGATCTCTATTTCATTTTATTCGGTTACTGGTTTTAAGAGCTTTTAATCTATTTAACTGGAAAAGATAATAATTTTATATTTGTTCTCTAAATAAATTACTCCCAGTAGTAAAAAATAACTGAGGGCAGATATAATCTTAATAACTTGGCTATAGGGCGGTAGACAACCAGGGAAGTAGTTAACATCCCTTTTCTCACCCACAGGCATCCTGCCTGTAAGCACAGCCTTCTGCTGATGATTCCTCCCCGTTTTTCACTCTTGGTTTCCTGAGCTCCTGCAGTTTTCATCTTCCTCAGCCCTTGGCTTAATGCTCTAAGAGTGGGCCTCTCCCAGCAGGATCCCCGCTGTTTCCCAGGCCTTTGGGGACTGCTGTGTTTTCTCTTTAGCTTATTTGTATTATTTTGTAACTTTTTTTCTGTAGTGATCATGGAAGATCTGTTTCTTTGTTTTCTCTTTCCTTATGCTTTTCCAAAACCAAACAAAACACCACCTGACCTTATTGCCCCCTCCTCCCCTAGCCTCCTCACCTAGCCTCACCTATATTCCCCGAGGGAGTTAGGACAGGGCTTTGGCGGAGTGGGTACACCCTCAGCAGAATAGTAGGAAACTCTGCAAGGCCTGGCAGTGCTGGAGAAACAAAGCTGCTGTGTGGAGTTCAGTCTATCAGAAGGGACATCTAATGTGCTAAGTGGACACCAAAGTCAATTTTGCAACTCTGGCATCAGAAGTCCAAGTGAAAAAGGTTAATCAAGTGACTTAGAAGCAAATTGGAAATTAAGAAAATGAGAAACCCCCAGGAACTGCCTTTTGTCTGTGAGTTGTTTTAGGGGTCAGCTGTGTTTGCAGATGAAAGGCCTAGAAGCAGTGAAGTCTTCTCATGCAGCAACTTAATTCCATGTATAAATACACTACATCTTAGGTTAGGTTCCATAGGAGCAGGGCCTGAGGTGGGAATTTCAGAACTTCATGGCAGTGCTTTCAGGAGAGGTTGCATGAAGAGAGACAAGGCAGAGGAACAGAAGCTAAACAAAAATATGGCCTTTGGCTGGAGAGGAGCTTCATCTTGATTCCACTGGGAAGCTCTGGAGCCTAAACTGTATTACAAAAGAGGCCAGGCTTTCGTATCGAATACTAGGAGGTAATAGCTAAGGTAGCTCCCCTCCAGGGGGTGAAGGAGAGCTGAGCGGTAAGCTTCCCAGTTGCATTTGGCCTCGGAGAAATATTAAATATCCAAAAATGGGAGGAGGAGGCAGCTGTGAGTTCTTAGCAGCCAACATTGACAGTCCCTGCACAGATCCATGATGCAACTGGCTGAAACATGGCCATTCAAGGACTATTTTAGAAAGCACCTTCATAAGAAGATTGCCGTATTTGGCAATAAGGAAATGCATTAACGAAGATCCATTTTTTAAATCACATAATAAAAAGAGGGAAAGGAATGTCTCAGGTTTTCAGAGCCATTTAGGAAAAATAATCACATTTCAGTGACTGCTATGATAATATTTCAGAGTGGTAATCAGCACTTTTGTTGCTTTCTACTCAACATACTTTATTTATAATATCTTACAGTTTTAGTATCCCTTAAATAGGATTCTAATCTCTTCTTACTTTGATTCACATGTGAATATTTAATTATTCACAATTCCACCATGAAAGTTGTCCTAATCCATTGGAGCCAATGATAAAACATTACACAAGAAAAGACCATTACATTTTATAACATCTAGGCAGTAATTTTTTCCTCTTTGAAATGTATAATCATTTTTTACCATTATAATTCATACTGAATGAAGTAAAAGTATATGTAAGAGACACAATTAGCAACAATCTGCAAATGAGCTTTTTTATCACACACCATTTGTTTCAGGAATACATTTGAACGTTTTGTGCAGAAACATATTTTTCATGTTCTTCTGGGATTTGAAGGCTAAGGTGTGAAATGGACTACTCCATTCACTTGGTAATAAAATTGAGCATGAACACTTAAAACAAAAGAATTTTCTGAATCAGGAGTTTGAGCCACAAAGCTTATTTTCTAAAACTTCTAGCATACAAGTATATAAGCTCCCAAAAGGACAGGGATTTTTCTGTTTTATTCTCTCCTGTATCTTCTGCACTAAAACAGCACCTAACATGTAGTAAATGCTCAATAATTATTTGTTCAATGAATGAAAATGTGTTTATTCATGGTTTTTGAACATCATCTTTTGTTTGTACAACCTGTTAGTCTTTCCTTGCTAATTTGTCTTTCCTTTTCATTGTTTTATTTAGCCTATGCCCTTAAGATTCTGAGGAGCCATTGCATCAGAAAACGGTTTTTGGATAACGAAGTAAAATTTCTAGAAAGCCCAGTAGACTAGGGCAATACTTGTAAAGAATAGAAATAGGTTGTCATCCAAGATAACCACACTACCAAGAGGTGACCTTGTTAATGAAATGTAAATTAGATGCTATTGATAGATTTCTGCCTTAACGAATTCCATAAACCAAACTGGTTGCATTAGGAGAGATTTGTCCTACGGAAATGTCTTCCCAAATCTAATGCCTCCATAGGGCCATATTTCCATTGCAAAACAGAATATAATTACCTACATATCGAAATATCTTTTCTTCCCTCTTGAAGAGGAAATATCTTTCTGTTTTAACTAAGTCATGACATTTTATGAGTTGGAAAGGACCTTAGAACTATAGTTTCTATCAATGCAGTTCAGAAACACTAGCATTACGGCTGTAAAAATAATTTTTGATAATTCCAGAACTGATATTCTATTGATTGACTGATTATAAGTATGTCTCATGTATGTATCTAATGCTGATTCAGGTAAAGCATATACAAAAACATTCCCACAAGAAATGCTATTTTTTTAATGCAATACTCTTTTTACTAAGCTGCAACCACCTGGCATCTGTCTTTTTTTTTCATTTGACGGCAGTCATGACACTTAGATGATTCTAGGTCTCTGAAACACTCTTCTGTGTTTCTATTTCAATCAATCTTGACTACCACCATCAAATCATGTACTTAATATAATTGTTTTATTATGAAAATCCCCACTGAAACTATTTTAAAGGCTTCCCTGGACATCTTTTAACCTGTCACTCTCTTTGAAATTATAGATCCAGATTAACAGTCAAACCTTGTCCATACTACTCCCCCCCAGAAACACAGTGCTTCAAGTCTAGAACGACCTGTGTGCTCTGCCTGATCACACTGGGATCACAGGCACCTCCCTCCTTTATAATTACTCTTCCCGCTGGGCACCACGTCCTCCTCCTGCCCATTCCATTTTTATCTTTCCTTCAGAGCCCCATTCATGCCTCTCATAAAGAGGATGTCTTCTCTGACAATTTGCAAGCAGACTGTTCTCTTTCTTCAGAATTTGCAGCATTTACTCTCTGAACCACTCATTTGTCACTTTTCACAGGAGCCGAAGGTACTTTAAGGCCAAGGTCATCATGCACTTTACATAAACCATTTGTAATTAGAGGCTTCAGGTAAGTATTAAAGTTCAAGTTGTGTTGTGGAAATTAAAGAATTTAATTTGTATTCTCAATCAAGTAGAGATCATGATGACTCTTCCCAAGAAGTACCTTTGAATCAGTTAGCTTGCTCCCACTAGCAAGTTTTCAGGTTATGCCAGTGCGGCTAGTCCCCGACCCTACTTTGAAAGACCCTAGTCAGACAACTACAAAAGGCTTCTTGTTGATCTCACTGCTTCCACTTTTTTATTATTCTACATCTCTAAGCATAAAGTGAGATCTTTTGAAAACATAGCCAGATTATTTTATTGCACTATTTGTAACTTTTCTTTGTATTTTTTTTTTTTTTGAGACAGAGTCTCACTTTGTTGCCCGGGCTAGAGTGAGTACCGTGGCATCAGCCTAGCTCACAGCAACCTCAAACTCCTGGGCTTAAGCGATCCTACTGCCTCAGCCTCCCGAGTAGCTGGGCCTACATGTAGGCATGCGCCACCATGCCCGGCTAATTTTTTCTATATATATTTTTAGTTGGCCAGATAATTTATTTCTATTTTTAGTAGAGACGGGGTCTCGCTCAGGCTGGTCTCGAACTCCTGACCTCGAGCGATCCACCCGCCTTGGCCTCCCAGAGGGCTAGGATTACAGGCGTGAGCCACCGCGCCCGGAGTAAATTTTCTTTGTCTTTAAATTTCAGTGAGAATAATCTTCAAACTCCTTAAAATGGTCAAAATGACCTTATTTGGTGCTTTGCAGATCTTTTTGTCACAGTACCCATAGAAACTGATAATTGTGTGGCATCCTAGAGTACGAAAAGTGAGCTCCTTTAGATCAATGGAAACCAGACTGCAAGTCTCTAGTTGGCCCAGGTCCCACTAGCTACACAGGGCTGACAGCATGCATCTCTAGGTATGCCTTTAACCTCAGCTGCAGGATCTGAGGGGAAATCACTGTCTCAGAACATCTATAAATTTTAGCACTCAGTTGGAAATACCTGAGTTTTGGCCCTGCTTACCTTTCTAAGCTCATCTCTTACCATACTTTTTTCATACTCATGTCTTCCTACTATGTTGCCTTTTTTTCTATTTCTTTCTGTTTTTGGTTGATACCAGCTTGGTCATACATCAGTAATCTTATCCCTTCTGTTTATTAGTGTTTCCTCCTAGAAGCATGTTGGCATGAAAAAGAAGCTCAGTAGTTATTCATTTGTTTATTAAATGGCCAATAAATTGGGCTTCTTCTTTAAGTCACTCCTAGAATTAATGGTAAGGAATTCTCAACAGCATAAAGGATGATGTTTACCTTTCTATCTGCCATGGCAAACATTGTATTCATCTAAGATTTATATTAAATTATTTAGATCTATCTTCAAATGGAGGGATACTTAGGATAAAGCTTGCTTAGAATTTTTTCTGTACAGCTTCAGTTTCTATTTCATGGTTGTAAATGTAATATTTAGACAAAGCATGTAAAGAAAAATCAAGTCCAGTAACTATTACAGCTTGGCCTATTGATAGGTTACAGTGACTAAATCATAGGTAATGTAGATGTTCTTTCATCATTTCAATATCAAAGTGACTTTAAATTCAAAATTTCTGTAACTTTTAGTTTTATATTGTTGAAATGTGGAAGATTTAGTTCATTTGCTGCAAGGAGGCACAACTAATGGCTCCTATAATTAAAGAGAGTAATTAAATTTCATTGCCATTTATCCAGTTAAAGATTTAAAATGCCATAACCGTTACTGCTTTCTAATTATTAATTATATGTACCTTAAAAGAACAATAGTATGTTAGTTTCAAACAACTGAAGTGTTATTCTATTAACTAATACATATGACAACTAAGAAATTAGATTTTGGTAACTTAACTCTCATAAAGTGTTGATTATAGAGGAAAAATACAACATTACCCTCAATATGGGTATATTTCCCCTATCACATTTTACATTATCATTTGCTACATTTTACTAAATTCTCAACTATCTATTCAAATAGTTGATATTTATAACTCAGAAAACCTATCCAATCATTGTATTCTCCTTTAAAAAACTCTACCCTCTTTTTTCACAATTTTGAGGACATATATGATCCCAATGTCCCACTCCAATATTCACAAATGAACACTCTACAGTACCTTGTAGTGTTGTCACATGTAAGGTTTATAGTTAGTAAGAAATGCAGAAGTACTAATAATCTACTTAGCACAAAGTAAAATGAAAAGTACTTAACCGCTATCCAAACTTCTCCAGTTACTTTTGCAAGAACCACTTAGATTCTGCTCTTGGGGAAACCATCCACCTTTCTAAAATATTATTTTTGTACATAACAGTAACAGTATGTTGGAATCAACCCACAAAATTTATTTCATTCTTTAGAGATACTTTTTTTTATAGAAAAAGTGAAAGTATAAGAAAACTCAAGGCCAGGACAAAAATTTAAATAATTACATTTATTCATAAAATCAGATTTTAAACACAAAAGTGTATATGTATGCATTATTAGAATTCAAGGTATAATATTTAGTTACTTATATTTTAAAGTTGAATTTATTCATATTAAGTAAAAGTTGATACTATTTACCTAGAAAGATTAAGTATAGGCAAAGAAAAAAATTAAATAATTTCTCTAGCTTCCTTTATTATTATAAAGAACTCCAATTCACTAGAACAAAGCATAATTGATGATCTGAATGATCTGAATTGGTGATTAACAATCAAGCCAGAAAATTAACTGTACTAGGTTGGTTTCCTTAAAGTCCACTGACATAATATAAAATGTCCAATCCATCCATCTTGTTCACACTATTTTTCATGACTTAAATGTGTTCCCTTTTCTGCTTTCTTCATCCTGCCTTCTCCTCCTCCAATATTTTTAATCCTCCATCTCATGTCTATGAAAAACCCTTACTAGCTATTCAGCTTATATTATTCTTGTCCCTTCAAACTGCTCCAAAATGCCACCATGCTTCTGTTTTTAACACCTATAATGCAATTATAGCCTTAAAATTATAAACACCAAAAATCATAGTAATGAGTTATATAAAATAGCTCCTACATGACTTGATGTTATGAAAGACAATGCTAATTTTCTGAATTTTCTAAGCTAAGGTGACAAGTTATAAACACACAAGAAGTTACAAGTTCAAGTACTATTAATTTAGAAAGATACTCTGAGGGTAGCTTTAAATTTTCATGTCTCTTTAAGTTGACTTTTTTGTGGTATTTTTGTGCAATATTAATTTTGAATGGACTACCTTGGACTACTAAAATCTATATTAGTTTCCTAGAGCTGCCACAACAAATTACCACAAACTAGGTAGCTTAAAAAAAAAAACAAAAACAGAATATATCTTCTTATAGTTTTGGAAACTACAAGTCTAAAATCAAAAGATCAACAGGACCATGCTTTCTCCAAAGGCTTGGGAAATAATGCTTCCTTGCCTTTTCTAACTTCTAGTGGTGGCTGGCAATCCTGGACATCTCTTGGCTTGTAGAAGTGTCATTACTCCAATCTCTGGCTCCATTATCACTTGACCTTCTTTCCTGTGCATAAGTGTGTCTCTGTGTCCAAATCTCCCACCCCTTTCTCTTCTAAAGAGACAGCCAGTATGATCTCATCTTAACTTGATTACATATGTAAACATCCTATTTCCAAATAAGTCACTTTCACAAGTACTGGGAGTAAGGACTTAAGCATAACATTTTAGGGACCATAATCCAACCCACTACAACCTACCCACCCTCTGGCCTCCAAAATTCGTGTCCTTCCAAATGCAAAATGCTTTTATAACATCCTGACATCCCCAAAAGTCTTAATCCACTCCCCAACAACTCTAATTCCAAAATCTTGTCTTCTAAATTAACTAGTGAGACTCTGGGTACAATCCATCCTGAGGCAAAATAGCTCTCCATCCATCGATTTAAACTAGAAAATAAGTTATGTGCTTTCAAAATATAATGGTGGAACAGAGGCATAGGATGGACATTCCCATTTCCAAAGGGAACATTATAAAGAAAAAAGGGATCACTTGTCCCAAGGAAGCTCAAAACTTAGCAGGGCAAATTCTACTGGTCAAAGAGGCAGGCATGAATGAACTTGAAGTGGACTGGCCAGAGACATAAAGGTATTTATTTTTTGTTTAAAAAGAATATGTGTTTACAAAGTAACACCTGTTTTGTTCCTACCTAGAGCTTTGGTTAATGTACTAAAGATAAAACATCAAGTTGAAATGGGTTGAGGGTAAGTGGGGAAATGAGGAAACTAATTCATGAATTTAACAACTTAGTAAAAGTTATCTTTGAATAAGGGGAGAAAGATAAGACATATCTGAAGGAAATGTAGAGTTGATGTGAAGATTGTGTTTGTTTTATTTTTTAATGAGAGAGACTGAAGTATGTGCACAGGCTGACAAGGAGGATCCAGTAGATGTTATATTCCAGCAGATCCCCACTGGCTTGCAAGTTGCCTGAGGGCAGGGGACACCATTCACTATACTATTAGCAATTAGAATAATACCTATCAGTGAATTTTGGAAGGATGTATGAAAGAGTAAAAGAAAGAAAGAATGAATGAATGAATGCAATAGACAGTGTAAGGTTGAGCACTCGAGACCAGTAATCAATGACTCACGATTTTCATGAAGATTTGGAAAGAGTAGAGGACAGCTCTCTTTAGAAAGAGAGTGATGGTGATGAGAGTAATAGACGTACAAGTAGCTCAGCCAATTTGGTAGCTGGGGGCTGAGCATATTCCCATCTATTTTCTCTGTGAGATAAAAGGCTGGGCTGTATAATGAGAATGGTGGTGGAGAAGGAGGGAGTGAAAAATTTGAAATAGTTATAAAAGAATTGGAAAAGAGAACTCACAAGAGGAAAGTTATAGGATTGACAGGAAATATTGGAAAAGCCTGGCTGTGATCTATGATCATGAAATATGTAAGAAGATTAAACAGCATTGATATATTGCTAATACCATTGGCAATTAAGATAGAATTACTGTTTAAGTGATTTGTATGTGATCTTTAAATAAGAAACAATTCAGATACAATGATTGTTCCTGATATGTGACCATAGTTTATATTTGCAATCAATGTGCTGTTTGCAATAGCATCAAACTTGCCCTCATTCATATAATCATATTTAAATATATTCTCCTTTCCAGGATGAAAATTTCAAACAAATGTCTTACTCTTATAGAAATGATTATAGGTCTAAATATATTGTTGCTGTTGCAGTGGCAGTTGCAGAAAGAACAGATTAATTGTTGTGTATTGGGCATGTCTCCATGAAGTTAAATTTCTAGAATCTGGACCAATACACTAAGATGCATCCAAATTATTCTTAGGTTTAGTATTCTTATTCTCTTATTTATAAGTGTACTATACGAAACCATGCATACTGGTATGCTTAAAAATTTGATAACTATTGATCATTTCTTGAGTATTTTGCTGCTTTTAAGATTATGCCCTAGATGTTGCCATTCTGCTTTTCTTAGTAATGCTTCTGAACACTCTGTCTCCATAACTGATCACTTCATGCTGAAGTTCAGATCACAACCTTACTGACTGATTCTTGGCACCACCAGTATCAACGTGTGATGAAATATTCATGAAGTTCGCAGTCTATTTTGAGCACTTAAATCTGTATTTTATTAATGACAATTTAATTTTAAAAAATCCTCTATAGAAAATAGCTAACAACAAATTAAAATTGCCAAATATTTTTATTGAGTCAATAAATTTCAATATTGTTTAAAGGACATGCTGGTTTTTCTTCTGAATTAATGTTTTATTCTACTTGTTCCTGTCTGAATACCACACATTATATTATATTACACATTTGCTTATATATTACAATAAGCCTTAACCTGTTATTAAACACCAAACCCCTATACAGAAGATTGCTTCATCTTTGTTTTGAGTTCTGAAATCAGAGTATTTAAATATGCTTAAAGTAGTAAGCACACTTATTGTTTAATAATAAAGTCACCAACTGTTTAAAAAAGATTTAATTTAGAATATTTTAAAATAACCAAATATTTTCCAATTTCAAAGAAATGAATTCAACATTTACTTATCCATTTAGTTGTGATTTACTTTATTCAATATTAAAATCTGTAAGTTCTCATCAAAGTTTTATAGTAATCAGTAAACTAGTTTAGTTTGATTGGATAGACAGTTTAGATTTTCTGAAATATTGATATAATTTACTTAAAATAAAATGTTGCAAATAATGAAAAGGGAAAATAAAAATTCTGGTCTTTAACACTAAGATAAGGAAATAAGAATAAGCACTTGATCTTTCATGACTATGAAATCATTCATTTTCTTTTTTTTTTTTTTGAGACAGAGTCTCACTCTGTTGCCGGGACTAGAGTGAGTGCCGTGGCGTCAGCCTAGCTCACAGCAACCTCAAACTCCTGGGCTCAAGCGATCCTTCTGCCTCAGCCTCCCGAGTAGCTGGGACTACAGGCATGCGCTACCATGCCCGGCTAATTTTTTCTATATATTTTTAGCTGTCCAGCCAATTTCTTTCTATTTTTTTAGTAGAGACGGGGTCTCGCTCTTGCTCAGGGTGATCTTGAACTCCTGAGCTCAAATGATCCACTGGCCTCGGCCTCCCAAGGTGCTAGGAGATTACAGGCGTGAGCCACTGCGCCTGGCCCATTCATTTTCTAATAATTAAACATTAAATGTATTTAATTTATGCTTTTCTTCAAATACTATGGTTTTCTTCCTGGAAAAATGTCTATAACTTACTATTTTAAAGATTTTATAAACATCTTTTAGAAAAACTAAGATAAAATTACCTAGGATTTAATGATCTATGCTGAGAAACGCCTCAAGCGTCAGGCTGACCCTGGAGGAATACATGTCACTATATTTGGGCCGTCTATTTATAGAACCATTCTTGGTGTCATGACCCCTAAACAACTGCTGCTGTCAATCCATTTTCTGTCTTATATGTGCTCCTGCAATTGTATATGCATTGAATCCCTATAAATTGAATCATTATAGATGAATTTCAAAATATTACAGGAGTACAAATATTTTTGGTTACATGGATCACTTTTGTTATGCTTGAGTCAGGGTTATAAGTGTGCTTGCTCATCACCCAGATAGTGTTCATTGCACCTATTAGGTAAATTTTCACCCATCCTCTCCCTCTCCCTCCCCCTTCCTTGATTTCTACTGAGTTTTATTTCCCTCTGTGCACATGTGTGTTCATCAGTTAGTTCTGATTTAGTAGTGAGTACATGTGGTGTTTGTTTTTCCATTCTTTAGATATCTCACTTAGAATAATGGTCTCCAGTTCCATACAAATCGTTGCAAAAGGCATTAGTCCATTCTTTTTATGGTTGAATAGTATCCCATGGTGTACATATACCACATTTTGTTAATTCACTTGTGAATTGATGGACACTTGGGTTGATTCCACATCTTTGGAATTGTGAATTGTGCTACAATAAAAATTCACATGCAGGTGTCTTTTTGATAAAATGACTTCTTTTCCTTTGAGTAAATACCCACTAGTCATTGCTAGATCAAATGGTAGGCCTACGTTTAGTTCTCTGAGGAATCGCCATACTGTTTTCCATAGAGGTTGTACTAATTTGCAGTCCCACCAACAGTATGTAAGTGTTCCTTTCTCTCTGCATCCATGCCAGCATCTATTTTTTTTGAACTTTTTAATAAAAATCATTCTAACTGGGGTAAGGTGATATCTCATTGTGATTTTAATTGCATTCCCAGATGATTAGTGACATTGAGAGAGAAAATATTATGGAGAATCCTTGGTAGACTGACAAAGTCTTTCACAAAATAATCACCTGATATTTTACATTTTTTTCAACATCCACACTTTCTTATTTCAAATTAGGATATACTAGCAAATTTGACCACAAGCATACAGTCTTCACATTGGGCAAGATTCCTAGTCAATACTTTAAAGAAATACAAGGTATTCTTTAGAAATGACAAAAAATTCTTATTTTTGTATAGAATATATTAAGCACATGATCAAAAGATTAGATCATATCTTTAAACAAGATCTAAAAATTACCTAGGCATGAACATATAGATAAAAATAAAAGCATGGCATCAAAAAGTAACTATGTGTATTCAAATGATTGCTAGAGCAGTGCTTCTCAAATATTCATTGCAGAAGAATCACTTGAGGATGTGTTAAAGTGAAGGTCTGGGGTGGGGCCTGAGATTCTAAATGTTTACCAAGCTGTAAAATAAAGGCGATTCTGCTTGTCTGAAGATCACACATTAGACTAGAGAATAGTAGAGATTATTTTTACCCTTGGACTAGATGTGTACATTTCTTTAAAATACTAAGCTTATTTACACTGTGATTCAAGAAGAAAAATACAGTTTTAAAAAGTGAAACATAATAGATGATACTATGAAAAACAAAAACTAGAAGGCTGATTCTGATACTTACATATGAACAAACCTATCCTTTAAAAATAGTGTATTTTATTAACTGTTATGAGGTTTGTTTGAGGTGCACAAAACATGCAAGGAGAGTCATAGTCAACATTAATCACAAATACTTTTTAAAAAGAGATCAACATTTTTGTCCCCTTAGACAAAGAATAAACGAAGGAGTAAGGACACATGGATCGGAATTTTGAATAAGTAACATAATTATCCCACACTTGTGCTCTTACATTCAATCTTCACAATAATGGCAAAATAGCAAGATTCAACAGAGGCAAGGACACACAAACCAGTGATGTGTTCGTTGGTGGCGTCAACAGCTCAGTATTCTCAAAAAGTCTCTGATTTACTTTGCATTCACCAAACATACTTTCAGAGAGAGAAAAAGATTATCATATTTTATGAAATCAAGTCTCTAAACCATTCCAGATTCACTCTAGTGAGCAAGTCAGCTAAATTATTGAATACTAAATTTGGACGAAAATGGCAATGCCGGCGAACACTGACTCCCAGGCCTCCTTAATCTCTTACTGTTTCTGGAGTGTTGTGAGGATGCACAGATGTTTAGACCTGAGATGGATAGAAATGCCTTCTGGACTTTCATGGGCTTTCACTGCTGCGAGTAGATTTATTTTTATAGGTGCTATAACAGATCACCTTCTCATTTAACTTTGCCAAATATAGGCAAGAAATGGGCCCGAATGCTATGGGAACATGTCATTAAATTGATTTTTAAGCTCAGATTGCTTTTCAAAGTTATTAAGGCCAAGGGCAAGTGGTTTGTTCACCTCTAGAGAGAAGAAAATGACTGAATAAAAAATAAGTAAAAGTAAAAGAGGAAGAATTGAAACTAATCTGCTATTACAAATCACTAAAGGAACATCCTTTTCTTTGCCTAGGCTGAGTTGGGACTCGTAATAAACTGGTATGAGAGAATAAAGAGAAACGTTATAATTGATTTTTAAAAAACGGGCCCAAGGTTTGCATGGAATTCTTACAATTTTAAGGAACTGTAGAGAACACGTAGTTCTCCTTACCTGGTTTTCAGATAAGAATAAAGTATTTAGAAATATGTGACAATTCTGACCACAGCAACCCCCATTCCTTCCTCACCACCCTCAAGACACAGGACAAACACCAGCCACCCCACATAGACACACGGACACATACACGCACATGTATTTCAGGACCCAGAAAAATTATGAGGTGCTAAAATTATTTCATTATTTATTTAAAACTAATGCATTGCATGTAAAGAATCTTGATCATCTTTAAACTATTCCAAATATATCCTTAGTGGCATAACACTTATTTGTCCCATATGATATTAAATAGATTTTTAGACCCATTTTCCAAAAAGAAAAAATTCATGTTCTTGTAGTCTTCATTGAATTTCTTAGTATTAAGGTCATTTGTTTTTTGTTTGGTTTTTTAAGGAATCTTAGGATTTGCTTAATTTGCTTTCAAAGCTTTCATGCTCAGGATAAGCTATTTATTTTAGAAGTTTTAAATTCAAAATGCACTGTTATTTTGGACAAACACATTTTAATTCCGCATTTAGACAATTTTGAAAATTTTTCAGGGTTTAGAAGAAATAGCTCTCTTTAGGTCCATATTTGCCATAATCACAGAATTTTCAGTTTGGAAAAAAAAATCTTAAAATTCATATATCTTGTAATGTTTAGGCTTTTTTTTTTCTATTTGAAATTATGAACTTTAAAAAAATTCGATAGTCTCAAAATATTTCAGAAATAAGTCCAAATTCAGTTTTTTTTTTTTTTTTTTTTTTTTTTTTTTGAGACAGAGTCTCACTCTGTTGCTTGGGCTAGAGTGAGTGCCGTGGCATCAGCCTAGCTCACAGCAACCTCAAACTCCTGGGCTCAAGCAATCCTCCTGCCTCAGCCTCCCAAGTAGCTGGGACTACAGGCATGTGCCACCATGCCCAGCTAATTTTTTCTATATATATTTTTTTAGTTGGCCAGACAATTTCTTTTTATTTTTAGTAGAGACGGGGTCTCACTCTTGCTCAAGCTGGTCTTGAACTCCTGACCTTGAGCGATCCACCTGCCTCGGCCTCCCAGAGTGCTGGAATAACAGGTGTGAGCCACCGCACCCGGCCCCAAATTCAGTTTTAAATGTAAGAAATAAAAATAAGGGGATAAGAATGTAATTTAATTTAATTTTTTTGGAAAGTAATATTATATGAAAAAATATGTATACATATATATTTTGGCAATGGGCTATAAGACTTTGCCCTTGGTGTAAAATCTACTTTTGTTCTGAAATATATTAAATTTTGACAGGCCATTGAAAAATCTGACTTAAACTTAATGCTTTCTTGTCCTCATGGAATGTTTAGCCCTCCAAACTATTTTTATATACCCTTACTGAGTATTTTTGAATGAATAATACCCTATTAATTTCTCATTAACTACTTAAATTAAAATGACTTAAGAAAATGTTTATATTTACAAGTTATCATATTTACACAAATGAGCATATTAAGAAGTATGGTTGCTTTCTGCTGGATGGAAATGAAGAATTTACAAAATAGAATGGAGTATGAAGCTTATCAAACCTTTCAATCTTGATGGGCATAAGTATATTAATGACTCTGAAAAGATTACTAAGAGTTAATATTTTGGCATTTCTGGTCAGAGAAGGGGAAAACGAAATTGTGCATCAATTATCAGCCTAGTGTTTAAGCCAATCAATGAAAACGCCAGGATGATTGAAGTGTTTTTACTGATGATTGAGGTGTGTGATTAGAATGAGGAAGGGGAAGTAGCTGAGCCTAGGAGACAAGAGCAACAATGTGCTAATTTGAGGATCTTCAGGATTTAAGGATAAGTGAAATTTAGTTGTGAGGAAGTTATGGATCAGGTAAGTGATGGTTAGTTTTATGTGTTAACTCAACTAGGCTAAGGAATACTAAGATAGCTGGTAAAACATCATATCTGGGTGTGTCTGTGAGGGTGCTTCTGGAAGAGACTAGCATTTGAATCAGCAGACTGAGTAAAGGAGATCTGCTTTCACCAATGTGGGCAGGCATCATCCAATCCATTAAGGGCCCAAGCAGAACAAAAAGGTGGAAAAGGGTAAGTGCTCTCTCTCTTCTTGAGCTGGGGCAGCCATCCTCTCCTGCCCTCAGACATTGCAGCTACCAGTTCCTGGGGCTTTGGACACTGGAACTTATACCACTGCCTCACCCTCATTCCCTTACAAGTGTCTCAGGCCTTCAGCCTCTGAGTTGGAATTACTCCATTGGTTCCCTTGGTTTTCAGGCCTTCAGACTTGGACTGAATTACTCCACTGGCTTTCCTGGTTCTCCACCTTGTAGATGTCATAGTGTGGGACTTCTCAGCCAGCACAATTGCATGAGCCATTGTCATAATAAACCCCTGTTACATATCTATATATATCCCATTGGTACTGTTTCTCTGGAGAATCCTAACTAATACAGATTGTGGTTCTAGAACAGAACTTAAAGGATGAGTTTTCTGAATTGTTTTGGGGGTTTCTGGAAATGGGTCTCTAATCTGATTATATTTTAAAATGTAAAAGGAACACTCATAGTTCATGGAGTAAACTATTTTAGAGATATGTAAAATATCTGCATTAGATATTCTTAACCAACCACTTATAAGAAGCAAAGAATGAAGTAACTTTGAATATGGTAGTTTCAATCACTTTTGAAAAACTAAGGAATATAGTGATTGTTGTTTCTAATGTACTGGACAAAGTGGTGAGAGAAAAGGATGAGCTTAGGCATTCTATTTCCCAGATCAAGGGCTACATAAATGATGTCACAGCTTCTAGGTGTGCCCTGAGTGACAGCCTTATCCCCTCTAATGGTAGAGCTGAAATTGCTAATAATCAGACTCTTGTTCTTATCCTGCATTGGGCTTAATCACAATGTAAGTTGAACTTCCAGTCTACTGTTAAGGTGAGAGCATTCATTGGGGGGGAAAAAAAAAAGGTAAGGTATCCTGTAAGTTGGGATGGGGATGTGTAGGGAGACCCTAAAGAAGCTAGGGACATTGATCCCCTGAATTGTGATGAAGCTTTTCTGTCAGTGGAAAAGATCTCCCTACCCCCGGTTGCAGTGGCTTCTTCATCAGAGAAGTGGCCTTCTCAACCCCAGTGAAATTAGCCTCCTTACCCCCAGAGGCAGTAGCATACTCACCCCCAGAAGTAGGTGCCCCCACTCACAGTGGCATTAGCCTTTTCATCTCTGAGAGGATTAACTGCCTTGCCTGATGAAACAGTAATAGCCTCCCCTGTGGCAGTTGCCATGCAAGACATTGCCCATTGTCCTCAGAATCCAACAGTACCATCCCTGCTTCTTGACCTATAACTAGACCTAGGTTCCAGCAGGGCCTTAAAGGTGATATACAAAGTGTGATCCATGACGAAGTGTCCTACACTTCAAAAGAACTACTTATAAGTTTTCTAATTTACACAAGGAGCAATCTGGGGAAAAATGTCTGGGAATGGATATTAAGAGCATGGGATGCTGGTGGAAGAAACATGAACTTGGATCAGTCTGAATTTACTGATATGGGTCCACTAAACAGAGATTCTGCATTTAATGTTGCAGCTCAGGGACTTTAGAAAGGGTTCTAACATTTTTGTTGGTTGGCCAAAACATGGTTCAAAAGATGATCCACTGTGAGTGAATTGGAATTGCTAATTTCACTTGAGTTACTGTGGAAGAGGGAATTCAGAGGTTTAGGAAGACTGAAATGTTAGAGTGGATTTATCATTCAAGACTTATTTACCTTCACTAGGAGAGTACAAAAGACACACTTTTCACCAATATTTTGAGAAATAAATTTGTGAGGAGAGCTCTAACATCCTGGAAAAGCTCTGTGATTGCTCCTTTCTGCAGGCCAGCCCTTACAGTGGAAACCACAGCCACTCAACTGGAAAATCTAAATGCAATGGGAGTAATTGGATCTCAGGGTAGCAGGGGCCAAGTGGCGACACTCAACTGCCAAAGGCAAGGTGGGCATAGTTATCGTAATGGGTAGCAGGGTCAAAGCAGCAATAAGAATAGCCTGACTTACACAGACCTATGGCATTGGCTCATTAATCACAGTGTTCTTAGAAGTGAAATAGATAGAAAGCCTACTAAATTCTTACTTGGTCTGTATAAGAAGAAAGTTCTAGGTCAAGTGAACAAAAGTCTACTTGAATCATAAAAACAGAGAGTCACAGCATCTCAATAAATTCTCAGATTTGAGCCAGTTTACAGACCCAGAATCATATAAACGAAAGGGAGGCCAGGTCCCTTTGAGGAAGGACTCCAGCACACTAGTGAAGATATACTCTTCCTCTTTCTCTCAACCTTTCCCCTGGGAACCCATAAGCTTTTATCAAGTGACTGTGAATTGAAGAAAAGCAAATAATCAGAACTACTGGGGACTACTGGACACTGGCTCTGAACTGACATTAATTCCAGGAAACCCAAAATGTGGCTCTCTAATTGGAGTGGGAATTTACAGAGGTGAAATGATAATGGGGTTTTAGCTCAAGTCCATCTCATGGTGGATCCAGTGGGTCTCTGAACTCATTCTGTGGTTATTTTCCTAGTTCCAAATGCATAATTGGAATAGACATCCTTAGCATCTGGGAGAATCCCCACATTGGTTACCCAACACATGGAGTGAGGACTATTGTGGTGGGAAGGGCCAGATAGGTGGAAGACATTAGAATTGTCCCTTTACCTAGGAAAATAGTAAATCAAAAGCAATATTGTATTCTTGGAAGGGTTGTAGATACTAATTCCACCCATCAAGAATTTGAAATATGAAGGGGTGGTGATTCACACCATGCCCACATTCAACATTCCTATTTGGCCTGTGAAGAATATAGATGGATCTTAGAAAATGACAGTGGATTATCATAAGCTTAACCAAGGTGATTCCATTTGCATCTTCTGTATCAGATGTGGTTTCATTTCTTGAGCAGATTAACATACCCTTGGTACCTGGTATGCAGCTATTGATCTGGCAAGTGACTTTTTCTCCACACCTGTCCATAAAGGCCACAAGAAGCAGTTTGCTTTCAGCAATATACTCTCATTGTTCTACATCAGGGGTATATCAACTCTTCAGGCTGATGTCGCAATTTAGCTTGCAGGATCTTGACAGCCTTTCTTTTGCATAAGCTATTACGGTGCTCTATTACATTGATGGCAATATGCTGCTTGGACCTAATGAGCAAGAAGCAGCAACTAGTCTAGACTTTTTGGTAAGACATTTGCCTGGTAGGAAATAAATTTTACCAGGTACTTCAGTATAGACGTTTCTAGGGGTCCAGTGATGTGGGGCATGCTGAGCTACATCTCTTCTAAGGTGATGGATAAGTTGTTGTGTCTGGCCCATCCTACAACCAATAAAGGGGCATAAAACCTAGTGAGCCTATTTGGATTTTGGAAGAAACATACTCCTCATTTGGGTGTGTTACTCTGACTTGAAAAGCTGCTAGTTTTGAGTGGGGCCCAGAGTATCAGAAGATTCTGTCAAAGGCACAGGCTGCTTTGCAAGCTGCTATGCCACTTGGGACATGTAGCTGGGCAGATTATACAGTATTTGAAGTGTCAGTGGCAGATAGGGATGCTGTTTGGAATCTTCAGCAGGCTCCCATAGGTGAATTGCTACATAAGCTTTTAGGATTGTGGAGTGAGGTCCTCTGAACATCTATATCCTTTTAAGAGATAGCACTTGGCCTGCTACTGGGACTTAATAGAAACTGAATGCTTGACCATAGGTCAAGTTACCATGCAACCTGAGCTCCTCATCATTAATGGTTGTGATCTGATCCACCAAGCCATAAAGTTGGGTATGCACAGCAACACTCCATCATCAAATGGAAGTGGTATATATGAACAGCTCTGAGCAGGTCCTGAAGGCACAAGCAAGTTACATTAAGAAGTGGCTCAAATGCTCATGGTTCCCACTCCACAGGCATTTGAGCACTACTTTCTCTCTCAGCCTGTATTTATGCCCTCAAAAGGCATTGTCTATCATCAGTTGACAATGAAATACAAGACTCAGGCCTGGTTTAAAGATGGTTCTGAAACACCACATGTGCTCTCTAACCATTGGGAGCTAATTGATGGGCATGCACAGGCACAAAGAGATGTACAGGTCAAAGGAAATCAAAAAGGGGAAGAGAGGAAGGGTAAAAAACCTACCTATTGGTACAATGAACAGTACTATTTGGGTGATGGGCATACTAAAAGCTCTGACTGTAGCATTACAAAAATGTCCATGTAACAAAAATATTTGTACCTCCTTAATATTTTAAAATAAAAAATAAATAAAGATGGTTCTGCATGATATGTAGGCACCACCTGAAAGCGGATGGCTACAGCCCTACAGTTCTCTGACACCTCCATGAAGAACAGTAATGAAGAGAAATCTTCCGATAGGTCAGCACTTTTGGCAGTGCTCCTTGTTGTGCACTTTGCTTGGAAAGGAAAACAGCCAGGCATGCAATTTTTGGGCTATAGCCAATGGTTTGACTGGGTGGTTATGGACTTGGAAAGAACGTGAGTGGAAATTGATGAAAAACGAATATGGGGAAGAGGCATGTGGAGAGATCTCTCTGAGTGGGCAAAAAGCATGAAGACATTTGTGTAATATGTGAATATTCACAAAAGGATAACCTCAGCAGAGTAGGATTTTAATAATCAACTGGATAAAATAACCAATTCTGTGGAAATCTGTTAGCCTCTTTCCCTAAACATCTCTGTGATTGCCTGATAGGCTCATGAAAAACATGGCCATGGTAGCAGGGATGGAGGTCATCCATGGGCTCAGCAACATGGACTCTACTCATCAAGGCTGACCTAAAATCATCACTGATTTTCCAATCTGCCAGCAGCATAGACAAGCACTGTGGTCCTTATGTAATTATTTCCCAGGGTGATCAAACAGCTACCTAGTAGCAAGCTGATTACATTGGACTGCTTCCATGTGAAAGGGATAGTGTTTTGTCCTTACTAGAACAGACACTTACTCAGGATATGCATTTGCCTTCCCTACACTCAATGCATCTTCTGAAACTACCATCCATGGACTTATAGAATACCTTATCCACAGTCGTGGTCTTCAACACAGCATTGCTTCTGACCAAGGAAATCACATCAGAGCCAAAGAAGTGCAGCAGTGGGCCCATGCTCATAGAGTTCACTGGTCGTACCATGTTCGTCATCATCCTAAAGCAGCTGGCTTGATAAAATGGTTAAATGGCCTTTTGAAGACTCAGTTACAGCACCAGCTAGATGGCATTACAGGGCTGCGACAAGGTTCTTAGGAAGGTTGTATATTCCCTGAATCAGTGTCCAACATTGTTACCATTTCTCCAATTACCACAATTCATGGGCTTAAAAATCAAGGGGTGGAAATGAGAGTGGCACCACTCACCATTACTCCTAGTGACCCATTAACAAAATTTTTTTCCTTCTTGTTCTCATGACTTTATGTTCTTCTGGTCTGTAGGTCTTAGTTCTAGATGGAGGAGTGCTTTCACCAGACACACAATGGTTCCGTTGAACCAGAAGTTATAACTGCCACTTGGCTACGTTGGGCTCCTCATACCTCTGAGTCAGCAGGCCAAGAAGGGAGTTACAGTATTGAGTAGGGTGATTAATTCAGACTACTGGGGAACTACTACCCCACAATGGAGGTAAGAAAAAGTATATCTAGAATATAGGAGATCACTCAGAGCATCTACTAGCATTACCATGTTCTATGATTAAGTTCAGTGCAAAATTGAAACAACTCGATCCAGGACCAGACCTTTTAGAAATGAAGATTTGGTTTGGGTTAGCAGCTGAACTTCTTGCTGAAGAGAAAGGAATAACAATGGGTAGTTTAAAAAAAGGTGGTTACAAATACCAGCTATGAGCATGTGACCAATTATAGAAACGAGGACTGAAATTGTCATGAGTATTTTTCCTCCTTATTTTGTTATGAGCATTCTGTGTGTGTGTGTGTGTGTGTGTGTGTGTGTGTGTGTCAAGCAAATATTTTTGTTTTCTTTCCTTTCTTGTTTACATCATAGTAATATTTAAGTTATAAGATATCAGGATACCACTCAAGGACTATCTTAGTTTATCTGTGCTACTATATCAGAGTACCTGAGACTAGGTGATTTATAAGGAAACAGAAATTTCTTTTTCATAGTTTTGGAGTCTGGGAAGTTCCAGATCAAGGCACCAGCATTTGGAGGGCCTTCTCACTGTGTCTTCACATGGCAGATGAACAGAAAGGTAAAAGGGGCCTAATTAGTTCTCTCCAGCCCTTTTATGAAGCACTAATCCCTTCATGAGGATGGAGCTTTCATGGTCTAATCACCTCCTGAAAGAGGAGCCTTAATTTTATGTGCCAACTTGATTGGGCTAAGGAATGCTCAGATAACTGGTAAATAGTATTTCTGGGTGTGTCTGTGAGGGTGATTCTGGAAGAGATAACATTTGAATCAGTAGACAGAGTAGAGGAGACCTGCTCTTAACAATGTGGGCAGGCATTATCCCATTCTTTGAAGGCCAGAATAGAGCAAAAAGACAGAAAGTGTGGATTCTCTCCTCTCCTTGACTGAAACCATCTTCTCCTGCCCTTGGACACTGAAACTCTGGGTGTTTGCACCTTTGGACTCTGAGATTTATCAATGTCCTCCTACCATGTGTTTTCTAGGGCTTTGGCTTCCAATTTTGAGTTACAACATATGCTCCCCTGGTTCTTAGGCCTCCAGACTTGGACTAAATTATACCATTGACTTTCCTGCTTCTTCAGCTTGGAAATAGCATATCCTGGGACTTCTCGGCCTGTATAATTTCATGAGCCATTTGCATAATAAATCTCATGTCTAGATGAGATTTAGCTCATGCCTGCACTCCTAACACTTTGGGAGGCCAAGGTGGGAGTATCACTTGAGGCCAGGAGTTTGAGGCTGCAGTGAGCTATGACTGTTCCACTGTACTCTAGCACAGGTGACAGAATGAGACCCCCAATCTCAAAAAATAAAAAAAGTAAATCTCATCTATATCTCTATCTATCTGTCCATCTGTCATCGTTCTATCCTTTTGGTTCCATTTCCCTGGAGGACCCTGAGTAATACAGGTGATATAGGTTCATCTTATGCAGTGGCCAACATATTGCTAGTTTATATCTCTTGTATTCCTTTGCTTAATTTATTCTTAGGACATGGTCAAATTACTAATAATAACCTGATAAAATATGTCTAATGAGGACTTGATGTTCAAAAATTAAATTTTTTAAAGTCTAAAAGTTTTTTTTTTACTTTATATCCCAAAACCTGGTTTTCTACTTTTAGGTGAATTGTTTTTCAATGTTTTCCCTCCAAAATATAAGCAAAACACTTATTTTATAAATTGGGGAATATCTTAGTACTCTAAAAAATAGATATATGAAGGTTAATTAACATTGGTAAATTTCCTTAGAAAACAATACACGATCTTTTTGAAAATTATTTCATTGAATATTTTCTATTGAACCATTCTCATTTTTCTTTTAATGATACAAGGTTCAGAGAAACAAAAATTAAAGACATAGTCTAGTATTGGCAAAGTAATTGTATCCCTTTTTAAAAGTATTTTCCCATATCTTTTTTTCTGATTATCTTTACTTCTCTATTAAAAGACTAGTTCAAGGTTACATTAGATAATTTCTTCTAAAATATTTTTCCCTTTCTTCTCTTATTTCTAAGTTTCTTTTTCTTTTTTATCATGATTCTTTTTTCTTTTGAGGTATGTGTCTCTACCTGTACCCCTGCTGAATTTCCTAGGATTTGTTTGTTCTAAGGATGCCGTGGCCAACCCAGTATCTCTCTCAAAATAACTTTCTATTCTGTATCCACTGAAATTCTACCCATCTCCTCCACATTTCCCTATATGGTAGGTTAGAGATGACCAAAAATTACTTGGCTCTCCTTCCATCAAGTAGTGTATCTGTGCCCACCTTGTGAGGAATTGACCTGTATAATGTGGCCAAAGACACAGTGTTTAACTTAGAATGATGGTCCTTAAGATTCTGTATTATTCATCTTCACCACTTAGGAAACTCCCCCTTGGAAGCCAAATACTATATAAGAAGTTTGATTATCCTAAAAACACTGTGATGTAGGAAGCCCAAGTTAGTCAACTGAAAAGAGAGATGGGGTCCTCATGAGTGAGTGCCAAGGCATCTCACAGGTGAAACCCGAAGACATCACATTGCAGAACACAAGGATATTTCAGCATAGTGGCGAGAACTACAGAGAAGCAAGCACTGAATGACAAGGGAAAACTCAGGTAGCAGAAATCTGACCTTAATGATGAATTAGAATTGACCACAGAGTAAATAAATTCTACTAAACTTACAGTTGTACCCGGAGCTAGTCCTGATCTTATAAATGACAGCACTTAGTTTACATCCCCTTTTTTATATCACCTGGAAGAAAACCTACATATTCCAAAATAAAAACCAAAGAATCTAATTGCTGAGAAAATTGAGGCCTTGGTTTTTCCATATGAACTAGAACGTAAGTCTTATAATTATAATCAGATTTCTATCTTAGCCTACAGTAATGCCTAATCCATTCTCTTTCTCACTGTCCTTTATAAGCATAACAGAAATTCTCTAATATCAAAAATAAGTTCTTTTCAATTATACTTGTATTGATCTGTTTACTCATCTGTCTTCTGTATAAGATTGCAAGCTCTTCAAGGAAGTCCATGTTCTATTATTTTATACCCTTATGAGCTAGTAAAATGCTAGAATTATGTCTGATTGATTATGGCTAATGAAAGAATTAAAAGATCTTGTATAATTCATGTATTGTGTACTATTACAGAGGCTAGCTGGTTAACCTACTAAAGGAAGATAATTAAATTCAATAGTTAACTATTTTTCAAAAATATACTCATCATATTTATTCAAGGTAATTTGCAGAAACATGAGATGTCTGACTTTATTTCTAGAAAACTACTTTAAAATTAATTATAAGTCCATCAGATATGAAATTTCTTACTAATTGACCTTTAATTGTAGTCACTTCACTTGCTTTAAAAGAAAAATATTTAAAGCAATTCATTATCTTTTATCATCAAGACAAAATCCTGAATACAGTTAATTTGAAACCGCCCTAATATATCTTAAATGTATCAAATAAAAGGTAAAAGTAATTTTGAATTTACATCAATAGCTAACTAATTATTTTATCCATAACTGAAAGACATAAGTATTTAAAGTATGGAATAAAACAGTATACAATAAATTCACACACTTCAGGAAATAGTTTCTAAAGCACTCCTCAAAATCTCCATGGTGTATGAATTTGAACATACAGCTTCTGTAGATAAGCATTTAATTTTTCTCTATAATTATTATTTTTCTTCCATAATACTGAAAAGCACTGCTTGTAAGCGATTTCTAAAATGAACCTTTTTTCCCCAATCATTTGTTCATTAAATCATTTTTCATTCTGACATGTCTGTTTCCTATATATCATCTCTAAAAGTTATGTTTTTAATCCTAAAATAGTAGGTCACATTCCTAAAAGAAAGGGATGTTATAAAGTACCATCATTTATTATCTGAAATTCTTCCATCTAAAATTCTAGGCTTACTCTAGCTGAACAAGTTTTTAAATTTGAAATAAAAACATCTTCTAAAGAGTAAAATGACTGTTAACTCTTCACCCCATATATTTAATTAAGAGTAAAATCTTCTAAGTTAGCAAATTGTGAACTCAAGTCATCCTTGGCAAAGAAATGGCAACTTTTATAGAAGGGGAGAAGTTGAAGAGGTGATGATGATTCATGAGGCACTTTACAGAAAGGCAAAAATTGTTGGTGTCCTAGATTGGTGTTGGGGTTTGCTTGGCAAGGGTGTGTATATATAAAGCTACTGAGCAAATAACTTTGGATGAAGAATTAGAAGAGACAGTTAAGTTGATATCAGGAGAGTTAAATTAATTTTTTTTTCTGTGCCACTTACTGCATGAGATTGGGTAAAACACTTTAACCTCTCCAAGTTAATTTCCTCATCAGTAAGTGCTGAGAATACTAACCCAGAGTGTTGAGCAGATAATTAATTTAGAAGGTTCAAGCAAAAGTACTATAAAACTTTAAATTATAGACAAATATTAGACATAACTGTAATAAGTCATCTAGGGCTAACCCTGAATGTCTATAAATAAAAATCCTACATCCTACCTAGAGGGGAAAAAATAGGTTTATATAATTCTTTGTGCAATATGCATCATTAAGCATTTTATAAACACTTGATTATGATACTGATCACACTGTCTACTGAAAATACAGCAAATTTTTCTATTTTCCCTTCATTTTTGAAAATGAAAAATGTAGAAATTAAAATCTAGGTAGAATTTTTCAGTCCGAACAGCATTTATATTTATTAACTGTGTTTAAATATAGCACACAGAAGGAAGCTCTTAATCAGGCTAAAAATAAATTTGATATTGATTGAGTTCCTAATTTTCTTATGCTTAGTAATCAAAGGCACAGTATAATCTACTTTTTGGGTTCTTTAAGACAATATGTCCTAAAATTTCTTAAAATTGACTTTTGTCTAGTAGACAAAAATATAAATTATGGTTCAATAATTTAAAAATGCTGTGTGCATAATACTATTTTTCAAATGGCTAGAAAGTCCATTGATTTTTGCAGTTTCCTTCATAACTTCTTCAGAAGTTGAGATAGCTTACTAACAAAGCATTACACTTGGAAAAGTGTCAAATACAAGATTCTTAAAAATCTATGTTTTATTTTATTTTTGAAATTTATTTAATAAGCATACATTACGTTTTGAGAAAAGTTGCTTTTTTATTTGGGGGATATATGGTAGAAGATAACATTCTTTTTCATTGCTGGAACATGAAAATATCTATATCTTTTATTTTAATGGTTTATACTATTTTTCTCAGCTCTATTTCCAATGCTACCAGCCTAGACCAAACAATGTCCCATCAACTCAACTGATTAAACTCTAGCTCTTATTTTTTTATTGTAATATTCCATCATTTAATATATCCTTTTCTTGATTCATAAAAAATCAAATTTGATTACATCATTTCTTCAATGGCTCTGCATTGCACAGAGGATAAATTCTAAATACTCAAATATAAAGATCTTCAAAGTATGTCATCAAGCTACCTCTTCCAGAATCACTGCAGACCACTTTTCTCCCCCATGCTCCTGTGTAGTTTAATCCCCAGCTGCTATGAACTAATTCCATGGGCATAACACACCTTTTTACACTACTCTATTTATCACATCTTTGTACAAGAATAACGTCCTATGCCTAGAATGTTATTTGATCTCAGCTCTCTTTAAATTTAACACAGATGTGTCCCTTTTATGAAGTGTCCCTGACCCATCTTCCTCAGAAACCCTTAATACTCTATACATACCGCTCTGATACTGCCATATTTTTCTCTTCAACTATCCTATACCATACAGAGAAAGTATTTGATATTTATACAAAGTATGTGTTGGTTGCATCTATTAGTGCCAAAGAGAATCTTACTGCAAGTGGAAGTTGAAGGACATTTTCAAAAATAGTTAAAATTAAAAATCTAATACAAATATAAAACGAACACATATCAAATATTTTATTTAACTCATTAGTTAATGAAAGAACAACTAAATATTACAACTGACTCAAAGGAAAATTCAAAGCACCATATATGTTTATTTAGATCCTTCAGGAAAGCAAAAATGAATTTATACATAGTTACAAAACTGGCTTTTCCCACTGGGTGGGGGGAGTGGGCATCAATTGCCCTCTCATTTGCTATCTCTGGAAAGAGCATGTGTTCTGCTATGTCACAGTTTGGAGAATTGAAAATAGTTTAAAGACAATGAAATTTGGGGATGACCTGGAGGAGTGCATAGACAACCAGTAATATATTATTTTTCTTTGCCCATTTTCAAATATTTCACGAATTTTTCTTGGGAGTAATAATAAACATTCACATTTTACACCGAAGTTGGCATTAACAAAACAAAGTACAAGAGTAGGGAAAGTACATACCTAAGATCTCTTGTGTCCAAGGGACATAGTGCCTACTCCGTGCCTAAGGGACCCTTGACATTATTAACTAGGGAATAGGTAAAAAAACTTAGAGTACTTTCGAGAAGACTAAAAGGATGAGTTACTCAAGCATGAATACTTATTTGAAAAGAGTGCCTTAATGAGTTTATTTCTAATAACCAATGACTAATTCTGAGACAAACACAAGGCAAAAAATAGGGCGTTTCTATCACAAAATGTACATTTTTCCAGTTGTTTCATTCTAATCCTGACCCCTCAAAAACATTACTTCTTTTCAAAACCTGATTCTAGCATCATCTTCTTAATAAAACCTAACCTATGAAATACAAGAGAAACATCATTCCTTCTTCCCTTGTGATCTACTTCAGTTATATTAAATAGCACAAATCCACACTTAATCCTCTTATTAATTTATCTATTTCACCAAGCTCCTTGAGGGCAGGCACTATGTCACATGCATCTTTGTCTTCCCAGTATCTCACGTATTTGTCACACAGGTGATTTTCCAAAATGTTTGGTGTAATACCTGAATTAAAAGGAATTAATATTCAGAAAATGACAAATTAATTTTTAAACAGATTAATTGAAACCTTCTTTTCTATTTTTGAGTAAGGGGTTTAATAGATCAAAGTAATGTAAAAAAGCACTGATGCACACCAGAGAAAATACTAAAATTAACATAAAAATTAATGAGCCACATGTACCTGCTACTTTTTTTGTTTCTGAAATCATCTAGGTCATACTATAAATATATCACTTGATAAAGTAATTCCAATATTTTATTGAAATGATGTTTAAATAGTGTGAATTTGTGAACAAATATGATTTAGTAGTAAGATAAAACTGAACTTGCAAAGCAGTATTTATTTAAAATTTTAAATTCATTATAATTACACTTACTAGAAAATAAAATATTTCCCATTTAGATTTTATATTATCTTATCACATAGCTATGAGTAAGGTTCCTTACATAAAACCAGACTGGTTTAAAGCCTTTTCTAATTTACTATTCATCTTCTGCTTAAACTCTGCATTATGGTAGAATTTGTGAGCTAAAGTTAATTGTTAAGGGAATTATTATGACATGTTATGTTGCATGTTAATGGTTATAGTTGTTGTATACAAAATTTGCATTAAACTAAACTCTCAGGAAAGAAAAAAAGAAGTATAATTTTTTTTCACAGGTATTGGGATTGTGCTGCTCTGAGGCTGTGAGTTTGCACTGACTCTGCAAATTAATATTGATCTTTAGCAGGATTGCCTAACATTAATGATGTGCCTAATATGTATACCCATGGATAGAGCTGTTTTGCACATTACTGCATTCTATCCTCACGATTATCTTGTGGGAAATGTATTAGATTCTCATTTTATAAAGGAGAAAGGTGAGGCTCAGAGAGATTAAGTATATCTTCTAAGATGAAACAGATAGTGAGTGTCCAACCAGGCTAAAGCCCAAGACTGACTATTACTCTCACTCAAGTAGAGGTGAAGGAGGGAGCTTCGGACTTTTAACACATGGGAGTGCCTATAAGGAAACTCATCATCTTTTAGGTTTTGCATATTCAAATTTGAGAAACAGCTTGTGATAATTAATACGTTAATTAAAGATGGAAATCTTCAAATCAGCCATATAATTTGACACAAAATGGCAAACACCAAGAAAAGTAGAAATGGATATTAGTTAAAATTAAAAATAGGCCAATGCTAATTGATTAAATTATTTAGAAAATAGTAAATGAGGACAGCTATCAGACAATAATGTAAGGCAATGATTCAACTAGTAAAAGACGCCCCTGTGAGGCTTTGGGCCAGCCAGGTCAAGTGAGAAGTCCTTGAAAAGACTTTTGTGCTTTAGTAGGCTGCAGGTGATGGTTGACTCTAAGAGTGGGGAACTATATACCTCTGTTTGTAGAGGGACATCAGAGAGATACCTGAATAGTAACTGGGCCCAAGGGAGGACTTAGGGTAGAGCTACCCCTCCTCTCTCTTTCTTTTGACATCTCTTCCTTCTGCTTCCAAATCCAGCTCCCATGAGTCAAGGGGGAGTAGGCTAGTAAAATGTTAACTGTTCAAGTTAGACTCCCAGCCCATGGCTGGATGGTTGTTAGTCGCACTTACATGGCCAGATGCTGGTGTGTCTGCTCCTGCCATGCTTCCTGTATCAGGCAGCAGCCGTCATAAAACAGACAACACCCTCAAATGGAGGTACTTAAAAAGAGTTTCATGAAGGAGATACTCCCAGAGCTGTGGCAGGCACTAAAAAGGGACGGTGAGCTCCCAGAGACTTGCAAGAGCAAAGCTGTAAATACTCCAGGCCTGAAGAACAAAGAGAGGGGAGAGGCTACATGAACCTGGGGAAAGCTTATGTACGTTCAACTATATTTTTGGTGGTAAAACTATTATATGGGAAGAAGCTAGATAATGAAAGACATGGAATCTTAGCAGAGCTAAACAAAGCCTCTAAGTAGATGAGTTGTAACCAACATGGGCACATAGTGGTGGTCTAAAGGTCTAGAATATTCCTTCCTCACCTCTCAAGCGCAGGAGTGTGAATGCTTCTTGATCTAGGAAGTGCCTCCAGGTTGCGCTACTTGCCCCGTAGGCCTTTCTCTTCCCCAAAGGGCACTTACCAGTCTTTCCTCACCCCTATCCCAACCTTATTCTCTCTTACCAAAATCTACCCCTCCTGTTTGAAAGGGAAAAAAAAAACCCCAAAATCAGAAGCACTTTTGTTGAACGCTTGAGAGGCGAGGAAGGGATATTCTAGACCTTTAGACCATCACTATGTGCCCATGTTTGGTTACAACTCATCTACTTAGAGGCTTTGTTTAGCTCTGCTAAGATTCCATGTCTTTCATTATCTAGCTTCTTCCCATATAGTTTTACCACCAAAAATATAGTTGAACGTACATAAGCTTTCCCCAGGTTCATGTAGCCTCTCCCCTCTCTTTGTTCTTCAGGCCTGGAGTATTTACAGCTTTGCTCTTGCAAGTCTCTGGGAGCTACACCGTCCCTTTTTAGTTCCTGCCACAGCTCTGGGAGTATCTCCTTCATGAAACTCTTTTTAAGTACCTCCATTTGAGGGTGTTGTCTGTGTTATGAACATAGGGGTACAGAGTAACAATAGTAGCCAAGTGTTCTAATGTCAGGCACCTTGGTAAAAGCTTTATAAGACTTTATCTTGTTTAATCCTTAATGCAGACCTAGGGAGAAAATACTAAAGATCATCTCCATTTTAAGAATGGGTATGGAGAGAATTTTTTTTTTAGAAATTTTCATTTTTAATTATTATGGGTATATAATAGTTACATATATTTATAGGGTACATGTGATGTTTTGATATAGGAAGGCATTTTTTTTAAAGTTATACTAGTTGTTCAGGCTTTTATCAAAGCCATCTAAGCCCAATGGTGACTTATATCAGCAACATTTCCAAATAAAGATTTTTAAAATTTCTTTCATACTTTGCAAAATTATGTGAACTGACATAATACATTTTTAACTAAATTGATCTATAGAATGTCCATCTCTCTATAGTTTTTATAAAAAAAGACTATAGTAAACAAACCCATAACAATACATATAGTTTTTATATAACATAATTCAGCCTTTTTTATGTGCTCATGCTCCTGTGTGATTCTGTGACACATAATTGGATATCTGTAGGATGAACTCAGATTGTGATATGTAGCGAATAGAGGACAAAAATGCCCAATTTATGGGTCATATAAAGATACCACTTTCCCCATTGGTTCATATGAAGTTCACCTTGTAGCTCACTTACACACAAATAGGAGAGCAAACACATTCTCTGTGAATATCAAGGTGTTCTATTCTGAGAACAGTAGAATTCGATGCAGGTGGCTATTGAATTAGCTATTAAGAGTTGATTAGGAGGATATATTTCAGAATATTCTATTTCTCTCCAGAATAAAGAAAAGGCAATTTTAAACAGAACTCTCAGCTTCTAATATTATGTCTGATTCCATCATACTATTTTGTGAAATAGAACTATAATTCAAACCTGTAAGTTAATGGAGTTTGACAGAAAGGTACACATCACATTTTGCAAAAGAGCCTTGATTACTTTCGGTGCTTCCTCTGGTAATAAAGCCTTGACAGCTTCCATTTCTCAAAAGAACAACTTTATTATTTTCTCCTCAATTCTAAGTAGTTACTTAACTTTAAAATAGTTGCAAGTAAACAGAAATCTCTCTACTAAAAAAAAGTAGATAAGAAGAATTTCTTATCCACTTTCTTCCAGTCTTGTATCACTTAAGAAACTTAGAGTAACAAATGGGTGCAATTTCAAACTCTGAACACTTTAAAATGTTTTACTAATCACTTAGAGACTGTATCAATCAGGGGCTGGGTAGGAAACAGATGGCATATACTCAACTCATATAATTTGAGGAGAATTTATTAAAGGCATTATTTTCAAAAGTGCAAGCTGTTGTGGAAGAAAACTACACTGAATAGTATAGGACTGGGGGCAGTAATGGCAAGCATTTTACTACATCTAGAACTAAAGGGCAAAGAAATGAATCAGGTTATTGGAACCAGTATCTGTGATCTTTAGTTGGGGGACACAGTTAGCCTGAGACAACCTTACAGCAAGGGAGTAGGGGAAATTAATACCCTGGTTTCTCTTTCATTCCTCTTTCTGAAATTTTGGTGGCTTCCCCTTGGCCAAACCAACTGGAAACCCACTAGTGGAATCCGCATCTGTCCGCCTCCCTAAGTACAAAGTAGGTTCAAAAAGTAGCACAGACCTGGAGGGGGATATGGAAAATAGCTCAGGGAACATTCTTTTAGGCAATAATTTCAATTTTTTCTACTTGCTGATTTTTGCTTAAGACACATATTTGAGAGAGGAATTGCAATTTGTAAGGGCCATTCTATAGTCGTTATATTTCAGGAGGAAATGGCATGATTTAATTTGCTCTCATGAATCATACATAGCTACTAAAGTTTTTCAACAGCCTAAGACAGTTGAAAACAGTTTCACTTTGTCTAAAGAACCCAGGGTAGATCAGAGAAGGAAGATCAACAAGTCATCTGGTAAACTTTTAGGCAGAATTTGTGGCCCAGGGCATCAACCAACTCCAGAACAAATAGAAATAATGGAAATGTACTGTCTTCTCCATAAGCCTCACCTGATTAATCCCACTATCAATATATACACATTATTTCTTTTCTTGAGCAAACACACACTGCAATAATTATACAGGAATCAGTAGCACCCTTTAGATGCCTGCAGGATGGAAAGAACTTTTGGTTGTATGACTGTCTCAATAATTATTCTGCAGTTTCGCCACTGGTTATAAACCATAAGCATTTGGTCTTCTTTAGTCTCTTTGCATCTATAATCCTTTTAATATATTCAACAAATATCTATTAAGTCATTACCTTGTGCAATTTTTTTTTTTTTTTTGTCTAGGACAAAACACCAAAATAAAGTCCTACCTATATACAGGGTTTAGAAGTCAAAGTGTGAATCACTTTTTTGGTCATTACACTAGGCAAGTCAGAGAAAATGTACATGATTTAGGTAAGCAGTATTGTTAAACAGTTGATTCAGTAAACCCATATCATGTTCATCAATCAGCATTTCCTACACGGTTTTATACTGATTCCATATATATGGAAAGACCTGGTCTTTGCTTTTAAACAATTTATATTTTTGCAGAAAACACCTACAAGTCTAGGCATCCTATTGCTCTCTACTCTTTTTTCTCCCATTCTATGAATTATAAAACAGTAGAGGGTACTCCATTCAAGTGAGATAGAACATTGCCAAGTGAAGCACAACATGATATATGTAGAAAATATTGTGAAGATGTACAGAATAGGAATGCAGTTTTGCATTTTATTTTTATTTCAGGAAAGTATATATGAGCTGTGCTATGCACATAACCATTGAAGCAGTCACTGATGCATGAATGCTTCCCTATTTGTTCCACTTTCATCCACTGCAGTACCCTTGGATCATGCTCTTGGTTTGGTGTTTTATTAGCAGGACAAGTGGTAGGCTGGTTTGAAGAATACAGTTCACGGTTTCTTTAAATTTTTTTTTCTGACATTTCTCATTGTATTTCACCATGTCAAGTAAGCATGAACCACTGTGCACAGTATATTGAATTTTCTTCAGGTAGTTCAAAACAAATTAATTCTCTACCTACACATCATTTAAAGTACTAACTCCCTGTGCAGCCCAGCAAACTTCAAGCCATACCTGTTCAGCATTTAAAGTTAAGGCAGTGCACCATAAACACCTGTTAAAGTTTATAGCCATCTGCTTCCTCAAGAAATCTAAATTCTAATAATATGAAATTAACAGATGGGAAAGAGCTATAACCTCAGCTCTGAAGAGGATAACTGCAACCTTTGAATTAACATATTGCCATTATGCTGGTAATTGTTTACAACGGCCACAGGGACATAGTTCAACAATGATGGCCCATTAGTGCCACACTTTGCTTTTGTTCAGTGATAGTTTGGATAGAGACTATCTCTTGATAATTTCTAAAACTCTACCTTAAGGTGAATCTTCCTTCTCTCAATGAAGGAACAAAATAATTAAGATATAATGAAATGTAGTTCAACATATAATGGTCCTTTGTGTAACGAAAAGATGCCTTTGAGACTAGAAATGTCAATGTTGTAATAAAAAATTAAAGTTGGTTGTAATCCACTTGCATAAAATTAAGTATAAAAATTAGATGTTGAGAGGAAACTCATAAGAAACTGCATGGAGTTTGGAAACTATTGCCCTTAATAGTCACAAATAATTGAGAAGACTATAGTTTCACGAAGGCTAATTCAGAAAAAAAAATAAAGAAAACCATTTGTAGACCTCAGGGTTTTGTTTTATTTTGCAAAATTAGCATGTCTTTGTGCTGTTTTCTTTTTCTGATCATAAAAGTAATGCCTGCTCAATATAAATAATTCAAACCATACAGAGTGCTTAAAGTAGAAAATGGAAAGTAACCATGATTTCATGCTCCACAAACCTGAGAAACAAACATCAATATATCTTTTTTTATTTTTTCAATTAATGACTCGAGAACCCACATGCTAGTTTTGTAAGAAGCCCAATATCTACCTTCTGGAACTGGCCCCAAGCTGCCCGCAGTTCATTAAGACTAATGTTAATGAGGAGAAAAAAAATGCTCTGTAAAAAGATGATTTAAAGAGATTTATTCTGAGCCAAATATTAGCTTGGAGCTGCCCAATCTGAAGAGTTCCTTAGAAAGCATGCCCTAGGTTGTCGGGTTACAGATTAGTTTTATATATTCATGGAGATAGGAATTGCAGGTAAAATCATAAATCAATACACGGAAGCTTTACATTGGTTCAATCTGAAAAGGTGGGTCATCTCATAGCAAGGGGTTCACAAATTGTAGGTTTGTTTTAGGCATCCTTCAGTTGGCAATTGTTTGAAAGAGTTAAGCTTTGTCTAAAGATGTGAGTCAGCAGACAGGAATGTGTGAGTTAAGGTAAGAGGGGGGGGTCTGCTGTCTGTCATGTGATGCTATACAGAGTCAGGTTAGAAAATAAGTCACATTATACTGGATTAATTTAAAAAAAAAAACACTGTTAATAAGATTTAATGGTTTGTGAGGCCTGACTTAACTTTTGCCTTAGATGGCCTTGGGTCCTGTTTGTAGTTTAGTATCTTTTTGCGACAAAGAGTCTGTTCTGTCAGTCTTATGATCTCTATTTCAACATTAACGCTGATGTGTCTAAACTCCAAAAGTGAGGAGATATAAGGAAGTGTGTCCAACCTGCCTTCCCTTCATGGCTAAGAATTCAGTTTAAGGTTTTTCTGGGGTTCCCTTGACAGGGGGCTTAGCATTTTACAATTAGTGTATATTAAGTAGCCCCAGCTGCGGCTGGTCCACAATATATAGAGAATATCTGAGTCTGAACCCAGTTTGGTGCTGCAATGCCTCTTGTCACCCCACGGTGACACTGTTGAAAATCTGGCCCTCCAATATATGATCAGAGGAGCCGTCTACATTGTGAAAGTGCTCAGGGGTGTGGGTTTCTGCATGGTCTGCTGCATGGTCTGCTAAAATAGACCAATTAACAAATTAATTCTGTCCACCAGCCCCCTACCATTTAGCTTGCCCAAGTTGCCCCCTATGTGGGATATATTAGTTTTTTATTGATGTTGTAACAAATGTGGCGAAGGGTATCAGGGTATGCCACCCCAAAATATACCTCTTTGGCATATGCATTATTTTGAGCTAAGGCCATTGAGAACCAGCAGATTCAGGAAAACCTCTAAAAACAGGGCATGAGTTTTCTTTTTTTAAAGGAATTAACATTTATAATGAAAATTTGCATTTGTATAATGAAAGATGCCTCCCACTCCCATACCAGAAAGAGGAAGACTCTAAACAATTCTTGTCCTGGGAGAAGGCACTGACTTACATCTGCATAATAAACCTTACCAAACAACCTTTATTTACCATATTTTTCTTGGTTACTTTGCCCCTCTCCCAGCCCCAAACCCCCTTACCTTTGTTTAGCCTCAGATTATATAAGCCCAAATTCTAAATACATTTTGAGTTACTCACTATGAATGCTCCCATGTGTATGTGCAATATACATATTAATAAACATCTATGTGTTTTTCTCTTGTTAATCCATTTTTGTCAGTCCAATTTATAGAGCCCCAGCTGGAGAACTTCAGATGAGTCGAGATTTTTTTTTTGCCTCTTTCCCTGTGGTGGAAATAAGAGAGAGAACGAGCAAAGGCTATATATTAAGAGTTTGCTATAGCTACAGAGTCAGCCACCATCTTTTGCATTTGGCTAAGACACAAAGGTACACAAAGGTAGGCAAGTGAGCATAGATGTTTTAAAGTGAAAAAAAGGGAAGGCTTAACAGTGCCCTGATTGGAGGCTGTTGGTATGAAAAAGCTGTGGGCAGGCTAGCTACAATCAGGGCATCCGATGTCTTTGATTAGGGGACGATATTTGGTTTTCTCTGGTTCGTCCTAATTCGGAAGTGAGTACAAAAATTAGAGAAGCTGACAGTTATTGATTAAATCCTGATCCCTTTGGGCCAATTGCTACAGCGGTTGTAGTTTGGCTTCCTGGACTGCTTGCTGCAGAATTTATGGTTCAGATTTCTGTTTTTATATATGGTCTGGCCATTGTCCATTTGTGCATTCAGTCTCTCACAAAATTATCATAAATTTATTAGCTTCAACAACACATGGTTATTTTGTCACAGTTCTATAGGTCAGAAGTCCTGTAAGGGAATAGGATTAATCTGTCAGTAGCCTGCATTCTTTTCTGGGGGCTCTAAGGGAGAATCTATTTCCTCTAAGGGAGAATCTATTTACTTAAAAACTGAATAAAAAAATCTTTAAAAAAAAAAAGATTTGGTTCTTAGAAGAATTCAGTTGCTTGATGTTGTAGGACCTAGGTACCTAGGCTATAAACTGAGAGTTGTTAGCTGTTTTTAGAAGCTGCCACATTCCTAAGCTTTGGTCCCCTTCCTCCATCTTCAAAGCCAGCAAAATTGGCTTTCTCTCATTTAAGCTGGTATGGTACCAATAGGAAACTAATACAGATACAAAGGATGATCGGATGATTGGGTATATGGGTGTGAATGCCTGGTTGACAGGGCAGGATGACACTTAAGGATGAAGAGATAGCATGTGCAAAGGCAGTGAGACGTATAAGAACAGGGTGATATTCAGGAATTAAGAGTGAATGGAGAATGCTGGAGCCTAACATACAAGAAACAGTGGCAGAAGGCAAAACTACAATTATCATCACAGGTAAAACTGTTGGGTAGGTAGCAAGGGATTCCAGGTCTCCTAGGGACAAGAGTGAGTGCTGTTGCTTTGCTGCAATTACTCCACCTGAGAAGAAGGCTCCCATCTTGGTCCTGCCCCACCCTAATCTCGCCAACCACTGCCATACCTAGGGAGGAGGGAATGCCCTACGAATCTGCCAATCAACTTAGCGTGCCAGCTACAAAAGAATGCAGAGGACTCTCTAACCTACGGTCCAAGCCATACCATAAAGTCCAGAAAGTGACCTAGAACCCATGTGCACAGTAACACTTAGGTCATGCAGCTCCCCAACTGCCCAATCAAAGTGGTTCTATGGTGACATTTGAATGACAGGGACATCCCTTTTCGGACACCATAAAACAAGACCCAGACCATAGCCAATCCTCTCTTTGCCCTCCCTTTCACTCACCCTGCTGTGACAATGAGTCCAGTCATCATCTGTGGTATATGTACAATGCTTAGTAAACCTATATCTTGTTCTTGCCCTATACTCCTATATTTCTCTCCTCAATAAACCTCATTTGGGGGCTTGCCTTAGTTTGTTGTGTCTGGTCATTCTTTGGCCACAAGTGCACCAAGAACTGACATTTTCACACTAAAACCTGACAAAACCAAGATACTTATACTTAAGGATTTAAGATATTTTTTACTCTGTGCAAAAGTAACTGGCATACCAACTGTCGATATATGAGCGATGAGCAGATTTCCAAACTCTAGCTTTAGAATTATTAATACTTAAAGAGGAATTAAAATTCTGTTTCTGCCATTCACCAATTACATGAGCTTGGCCAATTTGCCTAACTTTATAAAATCTCTATTTATTCATATGTAGGATAAAGATAACCAAAACTTGCACATATGATGTGAGCATTACAATGAAAAACATACCTTCACTACTTAGAAATAAAACCCAGATACTAGCAATAACAATAATTTTCCTTTATACGTAAGATATATTCCATCCAGTTCCAGATTTAAATCTGTAGAGAGATTGATTCAGTGGATTCTCACTCCCAAAAAGGAGAAAGGCTGTGTTGTCACTCAGCTGGGTATGTCAATATAACCATCAACTTAACAACTTGCTGAGGTCACATTTCAATTTGCACTAGAGGTGTCCAAAACATTTTTAAAGTACTAGAATCATTCAACTGCAAGCCATCACTTATCCATACTAAATTAGATGCATAGCAAGGAGACCATTTTAAAGCACAATAGGATATTTGTTTACTTAATATCTAGTTAGTATTTATAGTGAAGTAAATTATTTCCTCCAGTTGGCTATTAATATCACATATCAATTCATTCAGAATGGTGGTTTCTGGCTTCCTGACTCTTCGAAAATAAGCAGTATAAGGATAGATGGCAATCACTTCTATGTCTCATATGTAATTACATAATATGTAGGTTTCAAAACCTACTTGAACTCTGCCAGTTTTTCCTTACAGCATCTACTGTTTTTTCATGCAAAAAGACAGGAATAAGATATTGAATGAATTATAGTTTAGCTTTGAGAAATCTCATAGTAGAAACATGAATTTTAGGAGAAAATTATTATTTGGAATATACTCTCTCATTTTTCATTTCTAACACTAGCCCTTTGAGATTTGGATGCCCAGTCACTTAGGATAAATAGTAACTAAAAGCAGTAATCCATACAAAAATGTTCCTATGGCAATTCTTGAGAAATATATATGCACGTATTTCTCCCACAAAAGACACATACTCGGGGTATAGCAAACTATATGTTGAGGATAATAGCAATACATATTCTCATGAATATTATATAAAACAATGATTGCAAAATCTTTAGCATAATGCCTGATAAATACAATGCATTTAGTTGCTGTTAATCTTATCATCATCATCCCTATTGTTTCCTTCATCAATAACCATTTCTTTTGTTTGAAACTTTTTAGCTGCTTGGCTATGAAGATAGTAGGGAATGAGAATCAGGTCACCCAGAGTAACAAGGAAGACAAGCAACCTCCCAGGACTCCCAGAGTGAGGGCAGGGCAGGGCACTGCTGCGTCTAGGCCTCCTTGTCTCTGACAATTAATGTGTCACATGAGCTCCCATGAAAGAACATTGCTTTCTGTGCTGGGTGGGTTTATGTGGGAAGGGAATCTTCCTGGAAGTTCCGTGTCCCCATAATGAAGTAGAGAGTCTATGAGCCCACCTTTGTGGTGTGATAAAAGTTAGGATACAGGTAAAATGTGAGTGGCACCTCCTTAAATCTCCTACCCTTATGCAATGAAAACTTAAACACCTGTGTCCATATGCAGGAGTTCTTTGTGCTCTCACACTATTTTTTCAAGCATCATAGATTTCTTGGAATACACAGCAGTGTTTTATGTCTCCACATTTCATGTGTGTATCTACTAAGCATCCCCTTCATCCTTTATCTGCCTACTGAACTTCTCAGAATTGCTTTTCAACACTCAGTTAAGCGTCTTGTCTTCTTAGAAGGCTTTGCTGGTCTAACTGGGTACAATTAATCACATTCTTCTTTAACTTCCACTATATACACTGTGCATATTTTTAAATTAATTCCTATGAAATTGCCAGTATCCCACCTCTTTTTGCCTAAAGGATTGGCAAATCCTTTTTATTTGAACCTAACATAACTTCACTAATAACACTGTTTTTGCAAAGATGTGTTAAAATGTCCGGTAATCTGTAAATTTCTCATGGACAGAGACTGTGTCTTATTCAAAATACATAGCTGTATTTTATAGTGACTAAACTATGTTTATAATCTATTCCAATAATCTTTAGCTGTAACCTAATTTTTCAATGTCTTAAATTCCCTATCTGAAAAGTAAAACCAATAACCCCAATACTCAAAATTTGTACAAGGATTAAATGAGATAGCATGTTAAATTTTGTCTTCAAAGGTCACTCATTACTGGTTTAACTCTTTTTAACTAATCCTATTATTGTTTTTCAGTGAGATTAAGATAAACTACTTGCATATTTGCAAACGTAAACATGGGGCCCACTTTGGGAAGAAAAACAAACACACCAATAGTAGATTGAACTCAACATGACTAAACATCCATGTTTTAAAAATAACAGCAAAGTCAGGTATTAATTGGATCTACAGTCTTTAGGGTATTAATTTGCTGTTTTGTCTCAAATCATAGAGTTTTTTTTTACATAAAACCTGAAAATATATGTTCCCAATGACTATGCAGATAATAAGAAGACTCCTGAATGCTTTGTACTCTCATCTTAAATTTGTACAGGAACACTCATATAAATACATATATATAGAGAGTCAGAAGAACTATGTCAAAAACTAAAATATATGCTAAACAATAATAAAATTATGAACATGTTCTTTAAGCAAACCAGGAATAATAACAATAAAAGAGAAAATGTTAGTTTTTACTAAAAGAAGAAGAAACACCACTATACAAAATTAATATTAAAATAAATTCAAAATTAAACTTCTATCACCAGGTTTAATCTTTCAATTAGTATTTTAATAATAATTATTTTAGGAAGTGGTGCCGCACAGCAAAATAAGAATGGGCATTGTAGTAAGAGATATTTGAGCTGAAATTCTTATTCCTTTACTTACTGGCCATGTGAACTCAGACTGTTGATTTAACTTGCCTTAAATTCAGTTTCCTCATTTGAAAAATGTAGTTAATAGTGTGTTCTTTACAGAGTTGTGGTAAAAATTACCCATAATGTGTATAACAGTCTTAATTCTGTAAAAAAAAAAAACATATAGTTGTTCAGTAAAATGGTATAGAGTCTGGCTATGATGTCAAAAAGGAAAAAGTCACACAATCAATTCATAATCTGAATAATGATTGACAGGGGACAAGTCCAGCTTTGTACTCACAAGATATTTTCTAGGAAGTGTTTTCACATGTTATTAAAGCTTGAAATCTGTCTCACTGACAAGCTGTTGGCCTTTACAATCATTAATAATAATTTATGAATATTTTCTCTGTGGGCTTATGCCACCAACTCTTAATGAACAGACTATGAAAACATATGTTTGCCACATAGATAATCAATTGGAGAAATTAAGAGAGGAATGAGTTAATTATCATTTAGGAAATAATTGTGGCCTAGAAGAAGGTAAAGGCTGGGGGAATCAAAACAACAGGATTTGGTGACAGAAATTTATACCATGTCCACGTTTCTGGCTTGGACAACTAATGTACGGTGGTGGCACCATTTACTGAGAGAATGAGCACAGAACAAGAACATTATTTGCAAGTAAGAGGACGGGCTTAGATATGGACACACTAAGCTTTAGCTATCTGGGGAATATTCAAGTAAAGATATTTAAGTAGCAAGTTGGATCTGTGTGTTGAAAGTAGAAAAATATCTGAAAGTGGATACCATAAAAAATATAAAGACGTTCATTAGAGCCGTAGGAACAGGTAAGACCAATCCCAAGGAAGGGTGGCTAGAGCAGAATTCTTAACATGCACCAACACCTAACTGACGGGTTGAGAAAGAAGAACGTCCAAAATAAATTATCTGTGGACTGGTCAAAAAGCAGATGGTGCCACAGAAGCCAATGAATGAGAGTGTTTCAATAAGAGAATGGCTTTTAGTGTGAAAAGCTACTGAGAAGTCAAGTAAAATAACAAGTGAACTTGTACATTGTACTTAGAAATCAGCAGATTATTAGTGATGTTTGAGAAAACAGTTTAGTGGTTTGGTAAGGGATGAAGCTGTCTAGCATCAATTGGGCTATGAATGAACGACAGGGAATAAAGACAGCACATGTAAGCAGCTCTTGTAAATGTTTGCCTGTCAAGTGCAGGAAAGGAAAGGAGGTAGAGTTGGAGAGGGAAGAGACTGAAGGGTTGTATTATTTGTTTTGATGAAATGGAAAAAAACTTGAATGTGATTCAATAGTGACAGGATGACACCAGTAGAGAGTGAAGTTATCACAATCCAGCGATAATTTATTTTGTGGTTAGGATGAGATCCAGATGTGGAGAAATTAGCCTTAGATGGGAGGAAGGACAACTTCTGGTTAACAGTAGGAGACGATGAGTGTAGATGTAAAAAACTTCTATGGCGTGTTTATGTGTGTGTGTGTGTGTGTGTGTCTGTGTGTCTGTGTGTGTCTGTGTTGGAGGAGTGGACACAAAGTTCACAGAATTCCCAAGGATTTTATTTTCTCTGTAAGTAGAAATTAAGGTCATTTACTAATATGAAGGAGGGAGGTCCTAGGAAAGAAGATTTGATATAAGAGGAGACAGATGGAGGTAGACACCTTAGAAAACAGGAGAGCGCTGACTATGGAAATGCCAGGGATTTGCAAGCAAATTGAGGGAGAGTGGGGTTGCTGTTGGAAACCAAGAATTTTTCTAGAGTTGCCATACACAGTCTAATAATAGATCTTAGGAAAGTGAAGAGAGGTAAGTTCAGAGTTGGATTTTTGCCCCTTGTATACATTGGGCATACACAGCGTCATCAGCATGAAAATTGAGGTTATCTAATTGAGGTTATCAGCATGAAAATAGTTGGAATAATAGATTATCACATCTAAGTTCATTAGAAAGGAAATAAAGAGGCTGGGTGCGGTGGCTCATGCCTGTAATCCTAGCACTCTGGGAGGCCAAGGCAGGAGGATCGCTTGAGCCCAGGAGTTTGAGGTTGCTGTGAGGTAGGCTGATGCCACGGCACTCTAGCCCTGGGCAACAGAGTGAGACTCTGTCTCAAAAAAATACAGAAAATAAGGAAAAGAAGGTGTGATAGATATGAAAACTTTTCTGAACGTCCAGAAAAATGTGAGAAACATTACAGAAATATTTGGAGCAAAAGGAATGTTATATATGCCTATTTCAAACATTTTTAAAAAAATTAATTCTACTTTCAGCAGGCTCCTGATCTTGTTGAAGAATGTAAATAAAAGGAATAATCACATGTAGAGAATAAGTATATTCTTCTTTAGAACAATCAAAGTAGGAAATGGGTTTTACAACACAGAACAGAACTAAAGAGAGTGAATGAATGAATAAAAAGGAAGAATATACCAATGAGAACGGTTAAGTATTATATGGCCAAATAAAGAGGGCTAAGAAATATTCTTCTTGACAAGTTTTAATTACAGGATGTCCAAATTGTTTGAATGATTTAAATATGGCCTTGCTGGAAACCAGAAAGATAGGCAAGGGAACCTCTGAGAGTCCTTCTCAGCACTGACATGCTTTACGAAGCCTTTACCCTGTGTGGGTCAGCTGGCATTGAGAATAACCCTGAAACTCCTATTGATCACAAAGGGAGTTTCACATATGGAAGACATGAGGCCATGCTGAAATTATCTCTTTAGGTATCACATGCATATTAAGACTTCAGTGTATAATATCTAAGCCCAGAGTTATTTCTTAATTACCTAACTCATTTTACTTAATCGTATGTAACAGATTTGTATTTGTACTTATAGATTCTCCTTGGCCTATAGGCTAAGCTTGCCCATTAGCACCACTTAACAGTTGTTAAATAGAATATTCTCTTGTTGCTATCTCGGCACAACTTTAATCCCAGTATTAATTGCTCTTAATGTGCTACTATAACTGAACCATAGGATATTCTTTAAAATCAGAATATGGAATTCTTTACATTAAGTGTGCAAAATCTTTGAATGCCTACAGCAAAGTATAAGGAATAAAAAGTGATCAAGTTTTGAGTATAAACAAATCAGTGAATTCACTATCAAAATGACTGAGCAAATGTAGTTTGTTTCTTTATAGTCACAATTTGAATGAAATTCAGTTTAGAAAGGGAAAAGCATATCAGGTATAGCAATGGCAAGCATAAGACAATCTTAGATATTTTATTGCCCATAACATTGCTTGTTTTCCTTATAATGGTAACATTCATGCATTTTATAATATTATAGCAGCCTATATCTTCAATGTTTAAATTAACCTGGCTTACAAGGTATAAATACAGGCTAAATAAGACAGACACATTAACATGATGTCAAATGAGTTCATGTGAACCATTTAAAAGTTATATGTCTAAGCTTTTAGTACCTACGTATTGATTTTAAATAATTTAAAGCATTAGATAATCACATATACCAGTGTTCATGCTAACAATAATTGCTGAGTAATATAATTTAAAATGCTTATAAAATCTGACTTAGTCTCAGTGCCAGCTATTAAGGCCACCTTGAACAATACATACTTCGTCTTTATTGCTACCAACTGTGGAAGGCATTAGATTTTATTAGTTTCCAAATGGACACATCAATATTTATTTAAAAGAGATTCACTATTGCCAAGCACCTCTCTGGAAAGGACACCAGAAACAAGGAAATTGGAGATGTTATTGCTTAGGCTATCTTTTGTCAATCATTTTGTTTTATCCATACTAATTTTTGTTTCATTACTTTTTAAAAATATCAATGAAATAGGAAATTGTCAGTATAGGATAGGCTATTATGGGATAAACTACCAATCCAATCATTGCTATGGTTGAAAGCTAGTAAAGACATGGTTTATTATTGCTTATATAGTAATTAGCATTTTGTAACAGATAACAAAACTTGAAAAATATAGTTTAATATACAACTGGAATTTTCTTTTGGACAATTGTGTATTTCGGTTTATAATAATGCAGAGGTTAAGGCCCAAGGCTCTGGAGACAGGCAGATCTGTATTTTCTACAACTTTCTCTTATGGCTTTAGGCAATTGATCTTTCTAAACCTCAGTTTCCCCATCTGTATATAGAGGCAAAATTGCATCTATCCCTTTGTTTTATTTCAAAGAACAAATGATAAAAATGTATTTAAAACCATAGCACAGAGCCTGGCATACAGTAAGCACTCAGTTAACATTAGCTCTTTTTTTAATAGAAAATAACTTAATGAAGATAACTTTTCACCCCTCACTAGGTGTAAAGTATCTAACAGCTGTAAAATTGGGCACAGAATTAAGAACAAGACCTTTACTACTAAACACAAACTATATATGGCTTAAGACAAGAGAAGGTCTCTTAAAATACCTTTTCTACACTGTTTTGTATGTATACAGAGTCTTAGATCTGAAAATGTTTTTGATCTAGTAAGTGAGACAAGATACGTTCGAAAAAGCAAAGACAAAACAAATGCAAAATATAAGTCAGTCAATAAAAGGCTCCCTATGGTAGTTACTGTATTTTCATCATTCTCTAGACTTATTCTTATTCCTGAGGAAGAAATTTTGCAAAGGCATCATCACTCTTTATCCTTATTAATGATTTTGGTCTCTCCTCCATTCTTTAAGAACTTAATTTGTAACAACCCCTTCTTTCATTTGATTGAATCCCTTCTTCTCAAATACAGAATTCTGGCAGGTCTCTACCAACATTAATAAACAACCTACCTTCATATTTGAACGTTCTTTTGCCATTTTAGTTAGATGGAGACCCAAAGAAAATGTGAGCTTCTGCTTTGCTACGGATCCTGTTTTCACTGCCAGCTTTCTTGAAAGGGCATCATACACCTGCGTCCTGCAGTTCTTCATTGCCAGCTCAGTGTTTAGCTTTTATAATATGTTTTCTGCCATCTCCACTTGCTTGAAACTACTCCCTCAAAGGTCACCAACTGCTTCCACAAGATTACAAAATCCAATCACCTTTTTTCGCTTCTGATTCCATTTCAACATTTGACATTCTTAATCACCATTTTTTTACTGAGCTATTGTTTTCTTGACTCCTCCAACACTAAATCTTTATGTCACATTTATAGCAAATAATGCACTGATGTTGCCTGTGTATTAGGCAGAAAGTTGAGGATATGACTGTGAACATGGAAGACATGGTCCTTGACTGCAGAGAAAGAAACCATAAGCACCAAAATAGACTAATGCATAAAAAGATTTCAGGTGTGATAACAGTTTTGAAGGAAAGAAATAATTCATAAAGGATAATCTGAAATAAAATAGTTTAGTTAGTGTGGATATTTGAGGCCCTGTATTAGTTTCCTAGGGCTGTTGTAACGAAGTACCATAAACTAGGTGGCTTAAACAACAGAAATTTATGCTCTAACAGTTCTAGAGGGTAGAAGTTCGAACTTAAGGTGTCATGCTCTCTCTGGAGGAGGGATGGGAGAATCCTACCTCATCTCTTCTTGCTTCCAGTGGTTGCTGGCAATCCTGATATTCCTTGGCGTGTGGATGCATTACTCCAGTCTCCATCTCCCTCTTCACGTGGCTCTCTATTCCTACACGTTTTCTACGTAGCCTTCACCTTTCCTCTGTGTGTGTCTGCATCTGTGTCCAAATTTCTCCTTCTTATAAAGACCCCAGTAATATTAGATTAGGGCCCACCCTAACAACCTCATTTTAGTTTGATTATCACTGCAAAGATTCTATTTCCAAATAAGGTCACATTCTCAGATACTGTGGGCTTCAATATACCTTTTGGTCGGACCTAATTCAATCCATAACCTGCCCCTTTGAGAATGTTACAACTGAAAAGCAAACTAAGAAGCAGCCATGCAGAGAGCAAGAGGGATGGCAGCATTCATTGTAGATCAAGGGAATGGCCCAGAGAAAGCTAGAAAACCAGTTTGCAATCTGAGCACTCAGAGAATTGCCAGAGATAGGAAGAGTAGCACTAAGTGAGGTTAGAAATTATTCAGGAGCCAGATTCTTTAGAGCCTTTACACTGATTAAGAGTTTGGGTGTTACTGTGAGTGCCATGGGTTCATCAGTGGGTCCATTAATGGGTCCATAGGAATGATGTGACTCAATCCAGGTTTTAAAAATCCACTATGTGTTACTATATGGAGAGACTGGACCTGATGATTCCAAGAAAAGAGGTAGAAAGAGATGGATATATTCAAGGTATCATTTGGTGATTGAATCAATAGGAATTGGTGATGATTAGATAGGGGAGGTGAGGGAAATATGAGGATCAACTCTAGATTTCTGGCTTCAATACATGCATATGTGGTGGTGTTATTTATTGACATGGAGAAAAATGGGGGTGAAGGTACAGACATAACAGGACAGAGGAAAGATAATGAGTTGTGCTCTCACCATGTCATGTCAGGCATATTTATGAAATACCCAGGTGATGACATCATGCATGTATTTGGTTGTATGCGTTATTAGTTCAGAGAAGTGATCTAGGCCAGAGGTGTACCTATGGAAAACTTCAGCACAAAGATAATATTTATACCCAAGGGAATTGATAAGATTATTTTTTAAAAGGTCCCGAATAAAAGTCCCAAGGAATTCTAATATGTACAGGTGGTATATAGCTGAAGAAGCCAAAAAATAAAAAGAGAGAGAAGGATCACTCAGTGAATTTAAAAGACCGGGGGGAGAATGATGAAAGAAGAGGATAGAAAATCAATGTAAGGGTTAAGTCTGTCAAACGCTATTGAGAAGGGGAGGGAGATGGTGAGTCAATTGGATTTGGCAACGTGGTGGTTGTTAATAACTTTGAAGAGTGATCGGGGTAGACTTGGACCACGCAGAAGTAAGGATGAATAGAAAGAAGATGAAGTGGAGAGAGTGAGGGAGTGAAGAAATTTTACTAGGAAGAAAATACAAATAATGCAGCAGTAGTTGGAGACAGATATTGAGAGCAAGAGACTTTTTATAACTTCATATAGGATATACTGCAGAATATTTCTTTGCTGATGGGAATGATTTGGGAAAAACGGGAGAGGCAAATGACACTGAAGAGAGAGGGGTCAGGGAATGGTGAAACATTGACAAGGGATGGGACCCAGTGAACAATGCTTCTGAGAGGACAAGGGTTGCTCCTTTCACTATAGAAGGTAAAAGGAAGCTATGATGGTTGAAATAACAGGTGAGTTTTGGATTTAAGGCTGGAAGGCAAAGCACCTGAGAGCTTTCATTTTTAACAACCAAGTGTAAGAAATGACCACTAGTGGAGAACAAGTGCAGTAGGGGACTGAGATGAGAAGGTGTAACATCATAATTTTGAGGAAGGAGACAGAAATCATTCTGAGACTGCTTAATTCTTATAGTTTCTTTTGCTCAGCCCTTTCCTTCTTCTGTCCCTTAAGTGCAATATGCTTTATGGTATTATCAAATATTTATGTTTCTCTTTCTTGAAAAATAATCTCTATCCCTTTAGAAAGTCAAATATTTTCCCATCACTTTTGTGAAACAAAACAACTTACCTCCATAGCCTAATAGAGATTGCTCACTTAATATCTTCATTTGATATGCTTATGGTATCTTATTGTCAAAAATGTTCAAGAATGAACTTTTTTCATAAAAGTATTGTCTCCTCCAAACTTCACAATTTCTGTTAATGGCATCCTCATTTTTCCAGATTTTCCAGAAACCTCTGTGGTTCTTAATTTGTCTTCTCTTCCTACATTAGGAAGGGGTTGTGCCATGTGGGTGCTGTTCTCACAAAGGTTTTTGTCTCTATTTTTATACTGATCATTGCTGATGCTCTACTGCTCATTTTCTCTCTACTGCATGTTTGCAAACTGTTCCCAAATAATCGCTTGCCTTTCTCCTCCCAGAAAAATCACTGTAAATACTGCTAACAACTAGCCATCTAACATACGGAAATATACTTAATCTTACAAGTAATAAAACAAATGCAAGTTAAAGCAATAACAGATGAGTTTGCTTTTAAAAAGCAGCAAATAATTTTTTATCAAGCTATTGCTGATAATATGTCTGCATTATATAACTTGTATATATGAAAACTATGTGTTTTTATGTATATATTTGTGTGTACTTATGTATATGTTTGAAAACATGGAAGAGTTGTAGCAAGTGGTTAATTTTAGGTGTCAACTTTACCTGGTAAAAGAATACTTAGAAACCTGGTCAAGTATTATTTTGGGGTGTATTGTGAGGTTGTGAGTTTGTGAGATTGTTTCCAGGGGAGATTATGTGTGAGTCTGAGTGGACTAGGTGGGGCAGATCCACACTCAACATGGATGGGCACCATCTAGTCTGCTGGGGGCTCAGAAAGAACAAAAACATATAAAAGGCAAAATGTTAATCTACCTGCTGGAGATGAGATATACTCATCCTCTCCTTTCCTTGGACAGCAACTCCAGGCTCCCTGGCCTTTGTACTCCAGGACTTATATCAGTCCCCATCCCTCCAGGTTCTCAGGGCTTTGGCTTTGGACTGAGAGTTACATCATTGGCTTCTCTGGTTCTGAGGACTTTGGACTTGGACTGAGCCATGCTGCCAGAATCTCAGGGTCTCCAGCTTACAGACATCCTGTCTTCGATGTCTCCAAAATAGCATGAGCCAATTACCCTACAAAATCTCCTCTCATCCATCTATCTATCCATCCATCCATCCTTCCATCTATCTCCTATTGGTTTAGTCTCTCTGGAGAACCCTGACTAATACAATATCCTTTGAAATATGACTTTGCATCTCCTCTCATCAAGAGTTGGAGTCAATTTCCCCAGACCTTAAATGTGAGCTGGTCTTGTAAATTGCTTTGTGCTGATATGCCAGTCCTACGCCTAGACCTCAAGGGTCATTGCATACTTCTGCTCTCTCTCTCTTTGAACCCCATCACTGGCATGTTAACAAGCCCAGGGCAGCATGCTGGAGGAGGAGAAACCATGTGTGTGGGGCCTGTGATACTCCAGCAGTCAGCCAGCCAACCCAGAAGCAGAGGTGCAAGACACAGAAGCATGAGAAACCTTCCAGAGAACCAGAAGAAGAGCTCATCTGAGTCCTGTCTAAATTAACAACCCACACACTAGTGAGCCAAATAAGTGGTTGTTATTTTAAGCCACAAAGTTTTAGGGTGGTTTGTTATATAGCAATAGTGAACAGACATGCAGATACATCCAAATGATGACACTGAATATATCTGAGTAGTAGAAACACAGGTCTGTGATTTTGAATATCATTCTTTGCTTTACTTATTCAAAAAATAATTAGAAATTTTGTAATAAGAAGAAAATAATAAAATTTATTTGCTACCAAAATCAAATTAGTCAATCTAATAAACAGAATGCTAACAAACAGAATCTGGGGGCAAGAAGACCAAACTGAATATTTTTATTTATTTTTCTATTTTTATTTATGAGCTATGTAAACTTAAGCAACATTAATCTCATGAAAATTATTTTTCTAATTTAACTTATAAACATGATAATATCTACCTTATAGGACTGCTACAAAGATTACAAAAATAAGTTAATTGAATATTTGCAATAGGGTGCATCTGTAAATTTTCTGCTTGTTTCTACTAGAATTTAAGTTTTATGAGGGATCCAATGCTGTTTTTACATCACCTAAAACAGTACCTGTGTATGATAGGTCCTCACGTAACCTTTGTTTAATGAATGGACAAATGAATGAATGAATGAATGAGGGAGAAATGATAATGGAGGTGAATTGACTCAATATTACCATCCTGTCACTATAGTAAAACTGAACGTACACATAGTGTGGTTAACTGATGTTTGGGCATTGTAACAGATTAAAAATGACCACAAGTCCTTTTGCTATTTCTCCCACTGAGAGATTGAGTCTAACTAACTCCCTTTACTTGAATTTAGTCTGGCTTTAGTGACTTATTTGACCAATAGAACCGAGCAGAAATGATATTCTAGGATTTCGAGCCTAGGTCGTTAGAAGCTTTGCAAACTTCTGGGCTACTTTCCCTAGGAGCTCTGGATTGTCATGTAAGAAGTTTAAATGCCTTGAGACTGCTATTCTGGAGATGACACTATGGGCAGTCTTCTAGACAGTCCCAGCTGAGCCCAGGTTTTGGCTGTCCTTGCAAAAGGACCAGATATGTGAGTGGCATCTCTTAACTCTTCTTGAGCAGCCCATTTGCCAGCTAAATTCCAGCAAGCAAAGCAATTAACATACTTGGAACAGAAAATCACCCGACACAGCTCTGTTCAAATTCCTGACCCACAAATTTAGAAGACAATAACATGCTCACTATATTTAGCTACAGAGTTATAGGTAATTTGTTGTACAGCAATAGATACCAGAAACAGGTGGAAAATGTTTTCAATGATAATAATGGGCTCAAATCTTTCATGGTAATTGAAAATTTAAAATCACTTCTTATTTAAACCACTGAAAAACTAAAATCATTTTGGGAGATGTACCCTATCTCCAAAAAGAATTGCATGAGATCCAAGAAAGGATATTAATTTTGAATCTGTAAGTTATGTTTCCTAACTTCAGGTGTACTTATAGTCATTGAAAAGGCACTGGTGGGTCACAGAGTGATAAGCAGAGCTTAAGCTTGAGAGAGCACAATGTAATTCACAATAGTCCACATGGAACTGTCACCTTGTAAGGCATTTACACCTAGAGGGATTTGGAAGGCTTACCGGAGGGACATAGGGGTTAATCGATGTTTTAGCAGGGCCTGGAAGTTGTAATCACTAAATAGGGTAACAAAACCCAATCCTGAATTGAGCTGATTCCCATGTTGTCTCAGCCCGTCGCTCCCCAGCTCCAAAAAACTGCCATAATAATTGTAAGAGTTGAAGCCAGTACTTTTCTTTCTGCTATTTGAGAAAGAAATATGGAGAAAACACAATTTAGGTTTCTGGATCATAAATTAAAGAACATATGTGTTCAGGAAGTTACCATAAGGGGTGGATTGTAATTGGCTAAATAAACAATTGTGCAAAGAAATTGACCGGCAAAGGCCGATGTAAACTGGTTATGAGCTGCAGAGAGTTCACAGGAAATGCAATTGCTCTCTTTTCATTGAAAATATATTAATTCAGGGTTTAGGCTGCTACAATTCAATTATCTCCCCATCTAATGCTCCTCTCCCTTCTTTGTTTTCAACTAAGCATGCCATACATGTCCTAGCTCTCATATACCAAACTCAAAGATTCATTCCTAATCTTTCTTCCTTATTAATGCTTCCTGTTAGAAATAAAAAGAGACATACAAATACATAAAATTGAATCAAACATCTTCATGACACAAATACACAAGGAGAAAATGGTCTGGAAACAAAGCTACATAATAAAAATGTGGCATGCAGAGATTTTTTATACTGTTGAACATACTCCCCCTACAGATGATATCATCTTTTTCTATATCCTTTTCTTTTAGGACATAAAAGGTCAAACATCGTATGATTGGTGCAGGATATTTTTAATCTCTGTGTCAAAATGGCACTGAGGTTAAAAGCTGCTTGAGAACGAGGAAATGACTATTAAAAAGAGAATGAAAGTTTTTAACCTTTTTAAAATAGTGCAGTGGTATCTTAGTGATTATTTGAAAGAAAAGTAGTTGAAATATTTTACTTAAAGCATAGGAAATATCCTAAATATAATTATCAAACCAAAGATCATGTCTTTAGAAATGTACACTAGTTATCACATTTCAGTGCTGCTTGAATTGCATTTTAATGCGTGGAAGTGGGCAGGGGATTCTAATTTCATATCATATCAAAAGTCTTATTTTAGAAACAATGTCAGAATCAACTGAATCAATTCATTTGAATTTCCTTTCTTTTAATTGCTCTTAAAAGTAGATATATTTTAGATACATTATATCATTGCAATTAAAGCAAATTTTTTTAAAAAATATTAATGCAACATAAACAAAATCAAGAATCTATTTTCTTTCTTATAAGATTTACCCTATAATTCCCTTTTTGATTTACATAGCTCTAGGCCCCATTGGTCCAATTGTTGTGTTTATACCAATAGGATAAAAAGTCCATATACTACTACTATTACTACAACTACTATTTACCAGTGAAACTTAAAGGTGCATATGTTGTTTTCTTATTGAGCTCCTGCTGTATACATGGAAAGCCTTGCTCTCTGTACTTCACATACACTATTTTAAAAGCCCTTATAATAAATCTACAAGTCAGTTTTAGAGGAAAGAAAACTACCACTACGGCTCCATATGTTTATATGACTTGCCTGGACCACAGGTCATTCAGTTCCTAAATTAGTATTTAATCTCAGGTTTACCTTTCTATTAAGTATCTTTTTACTTGTGTTGTAATAAAATTATCTTAATTATTTAAATTGAATCCCTTAATTCACTCAATAATTATTTATTGAATGGCCACGTTACATCAAGCTCTCTCCTAAGTACTACAGAAATAACAAATACTGCTCCTGCACCCCTGAATTTTACATTTCACAAGCAAATCTAGGCAATAGTCACGTAAGTGACAAACAAATAATTGCAATCATAATAATAACCATGAAGGGAAAAAATACTAGATATTGAAAAGAAAGTGTCCTATTTCAGGTAGTGTTGTCAGAGCAATTCAGGGGGGTTGACATTTAAGCTGAGCCCTAAGGGAAGTAAAGTTACAGGTCATAAATGTTGTCAGAAAGGTGCATTCCAGGAATAAAGAGTAGAGTTAGGAGCAAAGGCTAAGAAAAAGTTGGCCTGCTCCAGGAGCTGAAACAAATTCAGTGAGGCAGATATGGGAGAGTGCAGAGGTTGGGTGGCTGAAGAAGTTTCTGTAGCAGTAACGTAGCAGACAACACAGGGCCTTGTAAGGTAATAAGATGTTTTTCTTTTATTATCGATGATATGGAAAATCACTGAAAGTTTTGAGACAGTTGAGTTGCGTGATCTCACTTGTTTGAAAAAGACATTATTTGTTCTGTGTAGCAAGTGAATTGGTGAAGAGTGGAAGCAAACTCAGAGAGACCATTTATGAAACTATTGTGAAGATAGAGGAAAGAAATGGTGGTGGCCTGAAATAAGATGGCTTCAGTGGGAACAGGAAGAATATTGAATCCAAGGATTGGAGAGAGAACTAACAGACTTGCTGTTGGACTTGATAAAAGCAATGAGGGGGATGATTAGAGAAAGCAAGGATCCAAAGACAATGCTCTAGTTTCTACTTGAGAAAATGGGTCATGGTATCATTTAATTAGATGGAGAAAATTCAGGAGACACAGATTTGGGGTGAGTAAAGAATTCTCTTTTGGATATCGTAAGTGTGAAACTTTTGGTTTTTGGATATGTGTATCTGTTGCAGAAAAATGTGTGCCCTTATGTAACAGGAGAAAGTTAGAATCAGCAAAACTAATGCAGTTCAACAAGGTTCTATTGAATATTTTCTTTACACGAGGTATTCTGCAAAGCATTGGCTTTAAAAAAGATTACCATTACAGGGTGTGGGGGATAGATATGATTATTGCTAAACGGAGGCAAAGGTATTTTGTGGTTGGTTAATTCTGAACACCTTAGCGGCATTGGCAATAATGGAAGAATTCGCTGAGGAATTACATTGATCTGAATCTTGAAGAATAGAAATTTATTTTGGGTGAAGAAGGGTAGGTACAGATTGAAAAGGGAGATAATGGAAATTTCACCCTGTAGCAGCAGCAGAAGCAATAGCATGGGATGAATAAATAATTCCCAAGCACTTTTATATTTCAGTAACTAAGCCAAGTCTTGGTTCTATAGTTGTGAACAAGGGTGGGCCTGGTCCCTGTCCTCAAGGACCTTATAATTTAGTGAGAGAGACTGGAATTCACCAACTTATAAAAAAGTGTAATCACTGTTACAGAAAAGAAAGAAAAAAAGAAAAGAAAACAAACATTCAAGGTAATGTGTGGGTGTAATTCAGAAATAACTAAGCCAATCTCGTGTTTGAGTGTTACATGTCTGAGAAGGTGAGGTTTTGGCTGAACTGTAGAATGACTAAATTTTATCTAGGCAACGAATAAAATAATATCATCATATAACCTTGGTTACAGTTGGACGGCTGGATGGGGAGAAGGGAAAGTAAATATAGGAACGTAAGTCCATAGGCTATGGAAGTGGTCTAAACAAAAGATGATGGCAGACGAGGGCAGTGACAATTGAAGGAAATATGAGAAATTGATATTTAGGAATTAGAACTGATAAGATTGAATGCTTGACTGACTGGGAGGTGAGGAGGATGTAAAAATCAAGGCTACTTAAGCCTCCTGACTTAATAACTCAATAAATGATGATGCCATTTATTAACTATGGAACACTGGGGAAGGAGTGGCTTTGCAGTAGGGGATGAGGAATACTGGTTCTGTTTGGGGCATTTTCAATGTCAGTGCTTTTGAAGCCATCAGGTAGATTGTGATAATCTGTTAATTAGACTGGAGACCCCATGAAGCTGATGACCATGAATATGTTATTCAATATTGTATCCCTAGTGCCTAGTATACCACTTGCTATCTGGTAAACTATCAAAAATATGTCTGAGTAATTCTGAGTGACCTGTTCTAAATTATTTTAGGAAACATTTGATTTCAAATACCTATCATGCAAATAATGATATTAAAAACTTTTCTAATTTAAAATATCCTTTATGCTTGACTGAAAGTTTGCACTGTGAACACAAAAACTGAAGAACCAGGCTCCTTTTTATTTTATTTTATTGTTTTTTTCATGACTTAAATTACTAAGGAGTTTGAGCCACACTATTCAATATTTATTCCAAAGAGTGTTCTAAGTACCACGACTTCTGGTAAAATTAGTGGTGTCCTGAGGAAAATAAAATGATTTTCTGTGTTTCCTTTACAGAGATGCATGAACAGTAATATATATAATAAGCTTTACAAAGTCCTCTACTATAAATACCTGCTTAGCATTGTTTTTCCTATACCGATTTAAAATCCAAATTTCCTTGCCATTCTCTTTTGTTTTTTCCCAGAGCATATTGCAAAATTATTTTTGTGAAACACTAATTTATAATTCACTATCATACAGAATTGCTGTACGATTCTTACCTAAGTCTGCTGCAGGGTGAAAAATATGGGTTTGAAGAGTAACTTCTATATCTGAGATCTATCAATATCATCATAAAATTCAAGTTTCTAAGTGTGGATTTTATATATAATAAAGTTTTAAAATAGAAAGAAAACTCTATAAATATTAACTAAAGTAAATTATATCTTCCTTTTAATAGTTTAAAGTTCATACCTTAAATCTTCTTTTATGGGGCTACTGAATATAGGTATGTATATTTCCCTGAATATCACATTCCAAATATTGCTTGTTGTTGGGCAGATCTTTCACAACAGGGAATTTTCAAAACTCAAAGTCATACCTTTAGACATACCACAACAAAGTAGAAATGTGCCAAATTACCCAGAAACAATTTGGATAGCTGGCAAACAGGGCTGCCTGCTGGTTTGTGAACAGTGTAGGTAATTTGCCACTCAACTCTCCTCTATCTGCCTCAATAAATTGTAGGGTACTTAGAACCCTACTATCTGTTATCCATCTGTCTATATTTCTCTGCTCTGTCAGTGTCTGACAGTAGAAAGGCTTCATCTTGTCTGTCTTCCTCTTGCAGCTGGCAGGGAAGATATAAAAGAAATAGGCTGACTTTGGAGAGGGAGGGGGTTCACAATTAGCATGTAAAACAGAACATCTCCTTAGTCAGCTAGGAGAAAAAGGTAATAAGCCCAAAATAAAAATAGAAAGGAACATTAAGAAGGAACACCAAATAAATTACTTTACCCTCTCACCAGATGACCCAGCAGGGTGATCAAGCCTCGTATTTTCTAATCAACATATTCATAAACAAGATATTTACAAAATGTCATTGGGAGCTATTTAGCCCAAACACATCAACATTGCTCTCCACACTGCTTCAGCACTAGTCTTCCATAGAAGTGAGACTGAATTCTTCCAAGTGTGTATAAATTTGAACAAACAGAATTTGTTCCAATTATTCCTGAAAAAACAAATACTAAAAATGCAACTTGTATTTGCTTCTTTTATTCAGAAACTACACAGTTTACAAGCGAGATGGTTGATTTAAATATTTACCCTACCCAATTCAACATGCTTCTCACCATCTCCTTCCAAATAAGTAATGCCTCCCCTTACTTATGTAATAAAGGATCACTCGCAGTGTTTGAGAAGTATATCTGACACTAGACATTAAAAAAAGCAATTAGTGAGAACTAGAAATAGACACTAGGAGTAATACAAAACTTTGTAGCTGGAATTGCTTTTATTGAAAAAATGCATTTTATTGTTTTCTGAAAAGATTTGGAGACTGTGGCAAAAACTAAAATTAGCATATGACAACAATATAAAGCACAGAAAAAAATCTTTTAAAAATTAAAAAAGCTGGGTTCAAATTCTAGTTTTAGCCCTTACTAGCTATAGAGTTTTAACATATGTCATTTAACCTCTCTACACTTGAGTGCTGTACTATAAAATGTAAACAACATACGTATATTATTGAGTAGTTATAAAAATTAAAACAGAGTGTTAATAATGGGCTTTATTTTTGTTAAATTTTTCATGTTATTTTATATTATTTAACTGCCTTTGTTTGGAAACAAGTAGCAAAGTAAAAAAAAGAGAAGAAATGCAAAAAATAATAAAATAAAATAAAATTTTAAAGAGTACTTTTAGTTTTCTCCCAGATTACATGGAGTTTTGAGGAATCTAATATCTTCCCCCTTGTATAACAGATCGATTTTTTAAATCTCAGGGAAAACCCTTTCTTATTGCTTTCCACAAATCTGAATGTTTTACACTCAAAGTTTTAAATCAATTAAAAGTCTACTGTTCTGTGTTCTTATGGTATTTCATGGCTCCCTTTAGTGTAGAAGTTTATCATATGCTACTGTAATTTTAGTCACTATCCATAATAGTCTATGAACAACTGATAGGTTGTACAATAGTTTTATTTATCCTGGGCCCTGGAACACAGAAGCCATTCAAAAATATGTTTGCGGTATAATCATGGATATTGTCCAATGCTCAGAGGTTTTCACATACTATTCAAGGTATGAAACAAATCACCAATAGCTCCCTATCAAGCACTGAGGGGAGAGGTGGTGGTAGTGACAAAAGTGCATCTTGCATGGAAGAAGAAAAAGTAAAGCTATGCTGTTGACTTCCAGAATTTACCAATTTACCGATCTGGGAATATGTTAGGAAGAAAGAGAAAAATTAAAAGAATATAGAACACAAAAAGCATTTTGGAGCAGCAGCATGTATTGCAGAGGACTCATGGTTTCTATTACTTCCAGAAAGTATTTTTGACAGTTTACAGTAAAATCAGTACCTTTCAAAGGCAGCTACTTAGAACTATAGACAAAGAAGAAAAAAAAAAATCAAATAATTCTAGCTGAGCAAGACTTCCACATTGGAGCATATGTAATACCTCTGAGTTTTCGACTAAAAGGTGAGAAGGAAAAATAAATGGGATAAGAGAACTTTCCTTGCTGAGGAAGCATAGTAATCCATGAGGGAAAAGCAATGTTTTCCTGGCCCTAAATTTTTAAATGAATCAAATATGGATGTATTTTTACATCAGATTTTGGGTAATGAATACACAGAGAAGGAATTTTCAAAGAAATACATATTTGTTTCATGCATTTTTAAAAGTTGACTCTAGGTATAAAACAAAATACTAGGACAAAGTCAGGAATAAGCAATGATAGAGATCAAAGAGGCAAGGTTAGGGAGTAAAGCTTTCTGCTAGCCTTACACAAACATATGCTGTAGAGAATCATTTCAACCGTCATTCTCAAACTGAGATCTCTATAGTATGTCATTGTTGCTCATGAGAAAATGGGTGGCATGGTCAAATATTTAGGGAAAATGCATATAATTGTTCTTCTATATGCTAATTATCTCCATCAAGCTTTCGACTAGAACCATAAGTATTTCCAAATACAGGGCAGGAGTAAGACACTGAAAGTTAGGAGAATTAGCATTTGTTTTATTCACATTAGTTATACATCATTGAATTAGATGCCTTCATGTATATAATATATATTATTCTATTTAATCCTCACAACAGCTTATAAAGTGAAGAAACTTAGATTCAAAGAATTTTATGTCTTGTTCATAGTCACAAAGTGAGATATGCTTGAAATGAAATGTACATATTCTCTGCGTAATGTCTCTCACCTTTCCACTATGTGGTCCTATTTTCTTTGATGAATTTTACCTAGTTGTGTCAGAGATAGCATGCTCTAAAATCAGACAGCATATGATTTATTTTGCTGAGGTCCAGCCATCCAACCTTTGCTTGAAGCTTTCTTTTGATATGTTTGGCTGATTCACTGACCTTTCTCTTTCTCAACGCCATTTTGCTTGTAAATCCACTTGATGAATTTTTAAAATTTCAGTTATTATATTTGTCAGTGGTAAAATTTACATTTTTTAAATAGTTTTTATTTCATTAGCTGAGAATTTCTAACTTTAAAATTGCTTTAAGAGTGGTCAACTTTACCTCGTAAAGCATGGCTAAAAGTCATTGTCTAATAATTCCAATATTTGGGTCTTTTCAGGTTGGCATCTGTTTTATTGTCTATTTCCTTGAGATTTGGTCACTTTTTTTCGTGGTTGTCAGTATGTTGAGTAATATTGGGTTGAATTATGAACATATAGACTATCATGTTTGGTAATCTGGGTCCTGTTAAATTTCTGTGGAGAATGATGATTTGTTTGTTTGAGCAGGTCATCACCTGTTTAGGTACAGACTGTAAAGTTTATTTTTTTTGGGCAGTGGTTTTCAATATCAGTTTAGTTTTCAAAGCTTTTTTTGTACAGTTTGTGACTACTCATTACATGAAATTTCAAGAATTGGCCTGGAACTTGGATGGGATCTTATATGTCCCTTCTCCTCTTGAAGACTTTGATGTGCTTCTTTGGGTATGTTCTGCACAAGTATAGCTCAGGAGTGAGTTTAGGATTTACGTTGGTTTATACACAAAATTAGGGACCCCTTCTCTAGATCTCTCTTCTTGTGGCTTTCTCTCTCACTCTCTGGATTCCAAAATCACCTTTTGCTGATTCATCTGGCCACAAACATAGGGTTATTTAACAGAGTTAGTCTTCTGCACTCTTGTGCAGAGCCGAACAACTAAAAGCAGAGAAATGAGACTAAAGAGAGAGAGAGAGAGATAATACAGGTATCCTCCTCAACCCCATTTTCTTTGCACAACAGGAACTCTTTTCCTGATTCTCTTCTCTAAAAGAAGGGATATCCTTTGGGTCTTATGCATCTGCACCTGCTGAGCTGAGAAAATGAAGCTACATCACTGGGGTTATGTCAGGGCTGTGCTCAGAGAGGAGAAATAGGGAGAAAAATGAGAACTTCCTCCACAGTCTACAGCTCACAGGGGACTTTTTTCCTGGTCCTCTGACCAGTTTTTGCTAACCATGATCACCACAAAGTTCCTGGTTTGGCTGGCCCTGAGTTTAAAGATAAGAGACAACTGTAATATGTTGGAAAAAAAAAAAAAGATAATTAAGTGATTCTGACTATATAAATATCAAAATTCACTATACTCAAGGGTTTTCTTCTCTTAGTCCTGATAGTAATTAATGACTCATGTTGTGCCTTCTAAAATAAGTTTACTAACTTCAGTATTATTTTACATGGAGAAATTATTTCCTGAAAAATTACACTGTCCTTTTGTTACTTAACTTTTTAATAGGATATCCAGAGGCAGTAATTAATCTTCTTATGATCTCCATCTACAATATAACTGCCCTGATTTTTGGCCTGAGATAAGTACTCAAAAACAAATGAATAGGAATTTTTATAAATCTCTTACACAAGTAGAATTACTTATAAGAAAGATGGTCCTTCCAGTGCGTATATTTCCTAGGGTAAGGCAATATTCCATAAAAGAAAATGGTACGTCAAAGCCCATGGAAAAATAAAATAAAATAAATACTTATTTGGAAAACTAAAAAAAAAAAAAAAAAACCCAAAAAACTCATCACCACAGCTCTTCAAGTTTTGATTTCTGTCTTCTATCTGGTTGCTATTATTTTTAAAAATCTTGAGAGGGGTTTTTTTGGTTGTGTTTTGTTTTTGTTTCTCAGGGTTATTTTTTTTTGGGGGGGTAGTATTTTTTTCCAGAGTATTTAGTTATAATCAGTGGGAGAGAGAAGCTACAGTGGGCTAACTTGATGAGAAAATTTGTTAAAATCCCAATATCATACCAGAAATCATTATAATAATGAGTCTATGACCTAGAAAAATTTAAGGGAAAATATTAATACCTTTAATAACACAAACTATCAAGGTTCCTGGGAAGAGAGTGGGATCTTACATCAGATATTATAGCAGACTGTTGCATGAATAAAGCTTGGATTTTTACCAAGCATCTCGAGGGAAGTTATCTCGGAAGTTAACTGTACAATGGAATAGTAAATCCTACCTCACAGGATTTTAATGAGTAATAAATGATTGAATGTACATATAGCATATATTAGCAATGCCTGACATAGAGAAGATGCTTAACAATGATAACTACAGTATTATAGAAGATTTAATTTTAGAAGAACCATATCCTAATGTGCTCACTAAAATATTTGGAACTCACAAAGTCGAAAATGAATAGCTAGAAAAATACCTACCTTAATAATCTAATAGCATTTTTGGTATAATCTAATCTAAGTGCTACATATGCAAGGTTATTCTGGTACTATACTAATATCTTTAAATGATTTTTAAAAATTTAATTCTTTCAACAATTCTGCAGGCCTAAGAACTATTTACCATCATCATTTTACAGGTACAGACAAAAAGTCTGAGATGAGTAAAGTATTAATAACTCACTCAGTGTCAACCTAGTAAGGGGAAAGCTGGCTTAGGAGCCTAAACATGGCCCACTATGCATTTTGCCTATATTTGTTTTACTATAATTGATGTTTAATTTACCTAGTATAGAATTATTGGTCAGTTTCAGTTGCTTTTTTGAGGAAATGCCAAAAACTGGAATGTAGAGCCTTGTCAACAGTATGTTTTAGGCCCCCAGACAGGGAAACATTTGATATTATGTGGCCTCAATTTTTAGCTGGATATACAAACTTATTGTAAATTATTTTTTTATATTTAATTCAACTGTGTAAATGAGAATCAGAATATAAGACTACTATAATGGAAGAGTGGACACAGCAAGTAGATTTTAATAGGTAATTGAAAAATGCACATTTTGTTGTACTAAAATTTCCCATTCCATCAAAAACTTGAATGTGAAGATTCCAAGGAAATAGATCCTGTATTGCCATGCTAAATAAGAATTCATCCTAACACTGGCCAAAGAAAACGAGATCTGTAATAATGGGTCAAAAATAACAAAATCTCAACAATAATAAGTGCGTATAATCTGGTGAAAGGGCTGGAAAACATTAAGAGATCACTAGCTTTGGTCAAGCAAAACTCACTATGTATCAATGAATTATGATTTATTCTCAATGATTATGATTCATTCTCAGTGATTATGGCCAACTGTAGTGCAATAAAGTCAGATCAAGGGGCAGAGAGTTATATTATTTGCCATACTCACCTATACCTGGATTGAAAGCTTTTATATTTTGGGAGGAGAGTTTATTTTTCTTCTATTGAAGTACATGATTAAGGGCCTTACTGTAGGTAGGGAACTAAGATCACCCTTATTTATAGATTCTCACACTGCAAACTCATATAAGTTCTTCCTGTTGCTTAAAGCCCTACGTATGGTCCCTGTCATATCATCGTTATTTAGAAAATGTCAATTGTCACCAGATGAGGCCAGTGCCTCCGTTATTGTTATCATTGGGGACTGGAAATTCATCTGCCAACTTTCATACGTTGTATTTGAAAAAGCACTCCAGGCAGACTAAGAAACCTGTTTGGTTGCCCAGTTGTCTGATTGTAGGCAACCTGTTTAGCCCTCATGAGTCTCCGTTTTCTCATCTATAAAGTGAGAAAAGGAGATAAAGAAGAGGGACACCAGAATCTTGAAGAAGATAATTTCTAAGATCTCTTCTAAAAATAAAAATTTATGTTTTTATGAATTTCCTCTAGCTGCATGCAAAATAGAGTAGATCACATGCTAACCTCTCAAGAACTTTTCAAATTTTAAAGAGAATGGATACGCACCATAATTTTGGACAGTACTACAGATCACTATTAAGTTTTAAAAGAACTGTGCTGTCATTTTAAAAACTCAGAAAATCAATGAAAATAAATAATCTTCTACATAAACTCCTTGAGAACAAAGACACTAATTTATATGCATTTGTATCTCTGAGTGCTTAGCAGTGTCCTATGCATAGTAGATAGACAATCAATATTCACATTTTCCCTTATGGCACAGTATTATTCTTTTGACCACTTAAGGATTCCACAGTTTTTACATTGCATTGCAAACATATTTTTCCTCCTAATTCTATTTTATAAAATATTAACAATATAATATTCAGGTGTTTTAATGATGATTCTATGGCCTATATTTTAGTTAAGATGCTTGCATTGATTTTGAAGGGAGTTTGTTTAGTATGATTAACCTCCCAAAGTATAACAGATAAACAGATAAAGGAATAAAGATCCATTTTATGAGGATCACTAGATTTATGAGGGGTGATAAGACCTAAATAGAATAAAAAAGTTGTATCCCAGAAGCTCAGTTTTCTATCACTTGGAATACAGAAAGAAAGTACCACTACCTGAGAAGAATTTACATTGACAGGACAATGAAAATAAAGATTAATATAAAAAGAATAAATGACAAAAAGCATCAGGTATTACTGGCAAAGGAAAAAAATGGATCAGAAAGAAAGGAAAATAAACAAATCAAAATATAGAATAAAAAAAGTTTTCAAGGATACTGTCTCCTCTAAGAATATTACCCTTTAGGTTTAATAATGTGGTAGATAGAAGAGATTATCTGATCTTATTGAAATAAGAAAATTAAGGCAGAGTTCTCATATATGTGAATTTAGTGGTTTGACATTGAAATGACATAGGTTTACTATAAATGCCTTTGTAATAATTTTTCATTCAGAGACAGTGACCTTAACTATACTATACTTTCTCCCTAGGTTTCTTTCTTTTCAGCAGTTAATGAGTGGGTTGCCAATACAAGAAAAGGCAAAGGAAATAGAAAACAGCATGAGTTACTCCAAGGTTGACTGGATCATCTACTTTACCTAAAACTGTTAACACTGAATGTGCAAAGCCTGCAGCCACTACCAGTACTTCCATCAGATTGGGAGCCTCTGTTAATGGACTCCCAACTCACCAGGAATGTTCACTTTACAAACTGATGGAGACAGTAAGAATTCTATACAGATGAGCAAAAAGTGTAACAGATATCCTAACACATTATGCATTTTAAACTATTTTTGGAACTTAAGTTTCTTTCAAAACATAAACCTGCATTTATTAAACAATATTTTTAATCTTCACATTTCAAATAAAATATGTAAAGAAAATCAACATTTTCTGAAATTCAATTATTTTTAGGTAAAAAATCCAGATAATATAATAAAAGGAGAATAATGCTGTAAAGCAAAGGAGGTAAATGAGTGCTAGCTAGTTTATAATTCAAGTCCCTATCTTTGAGGTATTTCTGTCTTTGGGTTTTCTATCTTTCAGGTTTTCACAAATTAGAGGAAGGATAGAGAATTGAGCAGGCATACATGATATGCATGATATGGTAAAAATGCCACAGTAGAAGGATGAATAGCATATGATGGAGACCAAAGGGGAGAAACTTAATCCAGAGGGACATGGTCAAGGGAAGATGTCACAGAACAGTTGGTTCTCAAACTGAATTTGGAGAAGGAAAAGGAATAAACTGGTAAAAAAAAAAAAAAAAAAAGCACCAAGTTTAGCTCAGGCAAAACAAACAACTTGAGCAAAGAACAGAGATGTGAGCAAGCAGGGTGTATTCAGAAAATTGCAATTAATTCAATAAAACTCAAATGTAATCTGTGAAGGGGGCATGATGATCAGCAAGACTGGGACTTAATAAGTGCACACAGGTCAGGCCAAGTTAAATATTAAAATGGAGAATCACCGAAAAATTTTATGGAGGGAAGCCAGCTAACAAGGTGGGGGTTGAGGAAATATGTTTATTTATTCATCCAAACCAGATTTAATGAGTACAGACTATGGGCAAGTACTTTTTTCTTGTTAACAAGGGTCAAAAAGAGTAAAAATCCATCTCCTCCTTAAATTTATACTCTAGTATGTTCCTGTGTGTATTGTGCTGGGATTATTCTTTTTTTAAAAAAAATATGGTAGGTTCACTCTGAGTATCCATCTGAAATTTAACTGGATATTTCCTAAGTAGTGGTATAACTTATTTCTAACTACCTGAGTTTTGCAATTAGGTAGCTGGACAGGTGGGCTAAACTAGGATTAGTTTAGAGGTTGAAGGAATTGGCTGTATAGAAATTGGAAAGAAAATAGAAGACTGTGAAATTGGAATACAATGATTGATCTCAAGAACCATCAGATTAGATGTTGATGAAATAACTGATCTGGGAAAAAGAAAATGAAGATGGTTGTATGGACAGAAAAGAGTAGTTAAAATGGATATATTATTGTTTAAGCTTTAAGAAATTGGCCTTTCAAATTATAATGGGATTATCTTTGTCCCATGTATAAAGACACTTTGAAAAATTCATATTATAAATATAAAAAGGATACCAAAGCCAAACCAAAAAATATGTATAGGCATATCTCACTTTATTGTACTTCACTTCAGTGTACTTTGCAGATATTATTTTTCTCAAATTGAAGATTTCTGGCAACCCTGTGCCAAGCAAGTCTATTGGTGCCATTTTTCCAACAGCATGTGCTCACTTTGTGTTTCTGTGTCACATTTTGGTAATTCTCACAATATTTTCCAATTGTTTACTATTACTCTATGTGTTATGGGGATCTATGATCAGTGATCTTTGATGTCACTATTTTAATTATTCAGGGGCAAAAACCACACCCATGAAATATAGCACACTTAATTAATAAATGTGTGCTCTGACTACTCCATCAACTGGCTTTTCATCTTTCTTTCTCCTCCTCTGTACTCTCTATTTTCTGAGACACAACAATGTTGATATAGGGTACTTAATACCCCTATAATGGCCTTTAAGAGTTCAAGTGAAAGGAGTGTCTGCCACTTTAAATAAAAAGCTTGAAATAAGTTTAGTGAGGACAGCATGTCAAAGTCTGAGATAGGCCAAAAGCTAGGCCTCTTGCACCAAACAGACAAGATGTAAATGCAAAAGAAAAGTTCTTGAAGAAAACTAAAATTGCCACTCCAGTGAACACATGAATGATAAGAAAGTAAAACAGCCTTATTCCTGATATGGAGAGAGTTTTATTGGTCTGGATAGAAGATCAAACCAGCCACAATATTCCCTTAATCCAAATTCTGATCCAGAGAAAGGCCATAACTCTCTTAAGTTCTGTCAAGGCTGGGAGAGGTGAGGAAGCTGCAGAAGAAAAGTTTGAGGCTAGCAGAGGTTGATTCATGAGGTTTAAGGAAAAAGCCTTCTCTATAACATAAAAATGGAAGATAAGTAGCAAGTCCTGATGTAGAAACTGCAGCAAGTTTTCTACATGCTATAGCTAAAAAATTTGATGAGGGTGGCTACACTAAACAACAAATTTTCAATGGAGACAAAACAACCTGATATTAGAAGATACCATTTAGAACTTTTATTTCTAGAGAGAAGAAATCAATGCCTGGCTTCAAAGCTTCAAAGGACAGGCTGACTCTTTTGTTAGGGCCTAATGCAGCAAACGACTTTAAATTGAAGCCAATGCTCACTGACCATTTAAAAAATTTTAAGACCCTTAAGAATTACACTAAATCTACTTTACCTGTGTGCTATAAACAGAACAACAAAACCTGGATAAGAGCACATCTGTTTACAGCATGGTTTACTGAATATGTTAAGCCCATTGTTGAGACTTACTGCTCTGAAAAAAAAGATTCCTTTCAAAATGTTACTGCTCATTGACAATGTACCTGGTCACCTAAGAGCTCTGATGGAGATGTACAGGGAGACTAATGTTGTTTTCTTACCTCTTAACACAACACCCATTCTGCAACCCATAAATCAGGAGTAATTTTGACTTTCAAATATTCTTATTTGATAAAGATATTTCATAAGGTTATAGTTGCCACATATAATGATTCTTCTGATAGATCTGAGCAAAGTTAATTAAAACACTTCTGGAAAGGATTCACCATTCTAGATACCGTCAAGAACATTTGTGGTTCATGGGAAGAAGTCAAAATGTCATTAGTTGGAGTTTGGAAGAGTTGATTCCAACTCTCACGAATGACTTCAATGGTTTTAAGATTTCAGTGGAGGAAGTAACTGCAGACATAGTAGAAATAGCAAGAAAACTAGAACTTGAAGTAGATCCTGAAGATGTGATAGAATTGCTACCACCTTATGATACAACTCTGAAACATGAGTTGTTGTTTCTGATGGATGAACAAAGAAAGTGGTTTCTTGAGATGGAATCCACTCCTGGTGAAGATGCTTTAAACATTGTTGAAATGACCACAAAGGATTTAGAATATTACATATACTTCATTGATAAAGCAGTGTCGGGGTTTAAGAGGATTGACTCCAAGTTGGAAAGAAGTTCTACTATGGGTAAAAAGTTACTAAACAGCATTGCATGCTACAGAGAAATCTTTTGTGAAAGGAAGAGTCAATCAATGTAGCAAACTTCATTGTCCTATTTTAAGAAATTGCCACTGCCATCCCAACCTTCAGCAACCATCACCTTTATGATCAGTAGTATTTTTAAGCAATAAAATGTTTTCATATGAAGTATGTACATTTTTTTAGACATAATGCCATTGTACACTTAATAAGCTACAGTATAGTGTAAACATACATTTAAATGCATTGGGAGGCCAAAATATTCATGTGACTGTTTTTTTATTGTAGTGGTTTGGAACTGAATTTTCAATATCTCCAAGGTATCCCTGCATATGTAAAATGAATATATTTACATACATATAAAATATATGATATCATGTAAGTATCATGTATTATATAAAATGTACATTTATATATTGTATATAAAACATACAATACATAATGTAGATCAATTGTACATATAAATATTCATATAAAATATTAGAAAATTAATTTCAGTACCACATTATAAAAATATTTCATTACTAAAATATTTCATCGCTGAATAAGAATTCAGGAATTTTCAGTATTAGAAAATCTCCAGCACATCAATAAGTTAGAATTTCCCAACCTAATGAAAATAATCCTTTTGTATCAATGTCTAACAACATTATATTTATAGGTGAAAAACTATAGGATTCACCATTAAAATTTGAAGGTAAAAAGCTAAGAATGCTCACTATTTCTTTAACACTTTAAATAGATTAACTAGGCAAACTAATAAGATGTGAAGAACAATAATAAATATGATAAAATAATTATCATTATTTTCACCTGATAGGATCATCCATGACAGAAGACTCAAATTGTTTAGACTGATGGAAAATTTCAGTAATCTTGATAGATTTTTTCCCTTATGTTCAACACCATTGACAAAACTTTACCATCCAGTAATCTATTCTAAACAATTAATCATGAATGTGGACAGGTATTAATAAGCAAGCATGTTTTATATAGCACTATCAAAATAAAAATTGAAAATAATCTGGATATTCAATGATAGGAGAAAGATAAAATTATCAATATATTTAAGTCACTTTAATAACATCAAGGAATAATATAGGGATGTTTAGTGAAAAAAATTGATATACAAAAATACATACATTTTGCAGTCCTAATTCTGGAACTGATATATACATATAGGTGAAAGAAGCAGGGCATAAATATTCTAAAATATGAATAGTTGCATTTTATTTGTAATATAGTATCATAAGTAATTCCTATATTTTCCAGAATTTCTATAATGAGGAAAAAAACATAATAAAACACAATAACATGAAGTGCTCATGCCAAAGAGGTAGGTCAAATCAAGGCTGTTTCACCCTAGAGTTCTTACGCTTAATTGCTATGCTATATTGACAGTATGTTGCACACTGCCTGACACCAATAAACATATCTGAGCAATCATGGAAGGAAGAATTTCCACCTAAATCTCTCCACACAACTTATGTCCAAATAAATTAAAACTCTACTTTTTTTAGTCGTAGCTCATAGTAGCAAGAACTCAAGTCTATCAAAACTAAAGACTGTACATACTGTTATCCAACTACGCAAACTGTATAAGCACATGTATTTCAGTTAAACTGAGAGAAAAATTCAGATCGAGACTTTAACAAAACTGCAGAGGTCAGCCTTTCATTTAATGTGCTCAAATGTATGTGAAGTATCAAGAAGTATGACAAATGCTATAACAGATATGTATGGGAAATATCCTCTTGAGGATATCAGGGTCGAATAGGAGAGACAGAGGCAAGTAAAAAACTCAATGAAATGGGATACATTCTGAAACAGTAAGGGCACCATAGATGCATGGGGAAAATACCATGTGAGCTGCAATTTAGATAAAAGAAGAAAATACCCAATACGTCTGGGGGAGTCAGGAAAGGTTTATAAAATAAAAATTCCCTGAAAAAAAGAAGAGCAGAAGAAGAAGAGAAAGGCTCTATCAGATAGTAAAAGTGTCTCCAATGACCCTCACTCACTGGGCCACAGAGCACTGCAGTAAGCAGGGCTCCTTCACGTGGCTCACTGGTGTGGAGACATTGGTAAAGTCCATCTGAAATACTCAACATTTTAGCTCACAGGCAGACAGGATGCTGTCAACCTGTTTCACTCTATATTTGCCAGTGGTATATTTTAGAATTTTTCTTAAATTAACATACAAATGTTCAACAATAGGCACAACAGAAAAAATCATGCCCTAAGAAAAAATTGTTTTTTTCTCAGGGATCAGATTTGATTAGAAATTTTAATGCATTCAACTTAATTTGTGATTTGACTTTTTCACCCCCTTCTGTCATCAAAGTCACTGTATTTCTAAAAAAAAAAAATAAGTGGTTTTGGTTAAGCATGAAAAGTAACATTAATACCACCCAAAAAAGGAATGTAGTTCTGCTTTATAAAAAGATACAGCATCTGTGCAACTACTGTCATTCAGAAGAAATAGAAACTTTAGTGTGTTTTCCTTTAGTTCACATAGCTCATTAAGTACTCTGTTGATACTAGTTATAAGGTAGCCTGACAGGTCCAAGTCGCATGAAAAAAATCATGTAACATGTCAGAATCTTTACAAGAAAAGTTTAACAATGGAATATAAATATTTATGTAAGATAATGGCAAACTTAGGGAGGCTGTGGACCTGTTTACCGTGGCCTTCACATTGGTAGCTTGAACATCTCTCAGGTCACTCTTCCCAGCTAGGGCCCAGTGTCTGACAAAATCCTTTTAGTAAAATTCAACCTTCTACCTAAACTGAAGCATACGATAAGTAACAGTCAAGGAAAATCATTTAGAAATATGTGGAATTTGATTCTTTCCTGTTTTCTCACGGCTTCAATTTTGCTCAGGTTTAGGGAGCATCTAAGTTAATATCTACTGACTTTACATGAGGAATATCTGAAACAATTAGTGGTCCTTTGTATTGGCAAGAGAATTGATTCTGTCCAAGGATGTGCTTCATGGGCTATATGCAAGGAGTTGCAGCAATTCTCTTTGGTTCCTATTGAAATGCAGGAGTTCCAACCTCATATTACTTAAATTGTATTATTACTCCACTCACTGTCTTTTACTAAACAAAATCCAAATCTTTAGCTTTAAGTTAATTGATTGTAAATGTTAGATAAAATGGACCTAACTATGCAGACAACTTCAAATTCACTACACATCGCACTTTCACCTTCAGAAATATGATAGTAATCTTAAGGGAACAATGGTTTAAATGCCTATTAAGCATTCTACACATAGAATTCTTTTAATTCCTTCTGAGTCCAATTTAGCAGTACTCAAACTTCACTACATGTAAGAATTACTACACAAAATTTTACACATAAAATAATAATTAATATGCTGTATTTTTATGATAAAGAAGGATAGTATTCTAACTTTATAAGCTAACTTATAGTAGAATGCCACATGATAGTTTGACCCAGGAAATGAGCTTTATCAGGAAAAGGATCCCAGAATCTGCAAAAAAGGGTAGCTTGCTTGTTGCAAGCTTTCTCACCAAATTGCCAACTTACAGAGAGGAAGAGAGACAATGCCAGGCTGTGTATCTTAAGTCAGCTCAGTATGTCAATGTTCCATCACTCATTAGCCAGCAAACTCTCAACGACTATACTCCATTTCCCTTCCCTGCTAACACCCCCTCATTTGTTGTTCAATATGTTTGAAAAAGGAATTATCAACACTTACTCAGTATATTTGATTATGTATCAAATAGATTGAAAGAAGACTAAGTAGAGATAGCACAAGTGCAACTCTATAAGTTTATGAAGATTTTAGGTAGAATATCATTAAATATGTGGACTTTGGTCTGTTGAAGTGTCTTTCATTTTAATTTGGAGACCTCTGGGCTAGAGGGATGATAAGAACACAAGCCTAAAGTCTAAGAGAGGATTTAAGGTGCTCTTAGAACAAAGCAGGGCTTGGACTGAGGTGAAAACAGAGAGGATGGAGAGAGAAGTTAAGGAGGCAGGACAGAACAATTTTGGGAGTTGGTTTGATGGAAGCTAGTGGGGGCAGGGAAGTAGAATAGGTGACTCCCAGGTTTCTGGCTTAGGTGATTCTGGAATGAGTATGTCATGATCCTACACTGAAAACATATGGCCTAATGATAAACTAAATCCTCCTAAATATAAAGCAAACCTCTCACATGTAACTCCTTGGTCCCTGAGTTTCTAAGACAATTAACATATTTTGATTGGGAGAACTTCTTGGAGAGAAAATAAATATCTAAAAAATAAATATCTAAAAAATAAAAATTAAAGCATTTTCTGATTGGGGGAAAGAAAATGAATTCCATGTCAGATGTGGTAACTTTGAGGCTCTGCCAAGTCTCAGGGTCTGGAAGGAGAGAAAAGATGAATATTCTGCAACATAGTGCAATGCCTTTCATCTTGAAGAATTTATAACTTAGAAGCAGAAGGTAAATCTATGGCAGTGGAACAAGACTTTATTCACCAAAACAATCATAGCCAATACTGCAAAGAAAAAGAGATTCACAAATTAGGAAGTACCAGGTCATTGCTGTTTTGATAACACCATGGGCTGCTGAAATTTAGCTGTGTTGTTCCCACAAAAGGAAGGTATCAAAATGAATCTGAAGCAGGGAATAGGCCTAATCAACCCCTGAAACATTTGTAGCACAGCCTTAAATGATAATCACTCACTTCTATCATCTCAGGTAGAGATTTCACAAATATTCAGAAATATATGTCTCTCTATAATTAGCATAGAGTGCATATTATTTGAAATGAGAATTGCAATCAATTCTTGATTATATACCCAAAGATTACATGCATTGTGGCTTACCCTGCTATAATAAATACTTTCCTTTTTTACATGAACTGACTTGTAGACACACATTACTCTCGACTTAGCTTGCTTTGTGGCTGAACTGACCCACAAATCTCTTAGATGACCCCCTTCTCCCCCAAAGCTCTCGACAGGAAAAATATAGTATTGCCTCAGACAAGTTTGAACTGAAAACATTACAAGGCTCACATAAATCAGAAAAGTAGTATTAACAAATTTCATTTTATAAGTTAGAGTAGACATAGCACCTTATTAATATGTTGATAAGACACGAAGGAAACTACGGAATGGGTGGAATTGGCTATCTAAGGCAAAAAAATAACCATTCCTTCAGCTCTGAGGATACCAATTCTCTCTGTTCACAAATAAGATAAGGATTTTCTATACCTACACACACACACACACGTATACACACTTTAATTACAGCTGGTTTTTTTTAAAGTTCATTAATTCCATAATTATAGAGTATTTCCTGCTTAAGGCTGTTACTGAGCCCAAGGCCTGATGTGCAATAAGATCTTTGCATTGACAAAAACATCTGTCCTTAGCATCTCTTTAACTTACATTTAGCACAAAGGGAGTTTCAATTCATTTTTACGTGCCCTTATGTATCTGATGACAGAAACTGATTTATACTTATGAATTCTCATTCTGGAGTCCAATTCAGAAAGGGCCTGTGTAATGAGGAGTCTATAACATATCTACAAATAGACTAATTTTATTCAAGTTTGTACCTGTATGGCTTCTTTTGCAATTGATAAATAACTTCACCATGTAGGAGGACAAATGATCTTTGAAATGCTTTTTTTTTTCTGTCAATTTAAGTACATGTTAGAAATCTTCCCCTTATTTTCTTGTTTCCCCTTATTTTCAGTGTTAGGTTCTCTTACAAGAACATGGCTACTCTCTGAAAAACTCATCTCATTGTATAATATGTAATAACAACACTTATGATGTTCTGATTCAGAAAAAATAATCCTAAAGGACGTTTAAACTAGGAGGAGGAAATGGTAAGGCAGGCAAAAAAAGCACCGTCAAAAATGATAGGTCTGAAGTTTAGAATCTTAGGGAAGAAACAGGCTGGGAGAAGAAGCAAAATGGTATCATTTAGCCTACTACTAAAATCAATACGTCTTTTGGATGAAAAAAAATGTAACCAGACAGTTTCTTTGACAGAAAAAGGTAGAAAGGAAAATTGTCTGCAGTGAAAGTGGTTAAGAAAGCACACAAGTAGTTTTACAATTAGGTTTGTTTTGCAATGAATTTAAGTGCCAATTATACCTACTCACATGCATCTTGGTTTAATGTTTCAGAGAGTTTCAGATATTCTTTAAACTGAACATTTTTAAAATGTACTTTAAATTCTTTTACTGTGAAAATAGATAAAGAAAACTACAAAAAAGATATGCATGGCTTAATAAATTAAAGACTTACAAACTAACAGCAGCTATAAGAAGATAAAACTTTGCTACCTGTCCTAGAAGATGCTTCCATGGACCACATCCCCATAGCATCTCCTCTCTCCAAAAGCAACCCTGTTGTGACTTTGATTCTATTTCTTCCTTGTTTTGCTTTGTTTTTAAAATAGATTTATTACCTAAATTTACTTCCATAAACATTATCATTTAATTTTGCCCCTGTTTAAACTTTATGCCTTTTATGTCTCCTGTAATTGATAGTTTCCCTCCATCTTTTTCCTTTCTAGTAACGTTTTTCATTGTCTGGATTTTGCTGATTGTAATCTCATGGTGCAATTCTAGTCTCTATGTATCTGCCAGATTGGAAGTTGGATGCATGAACTGTATCATACTAAAGCTCTGTTTCTTCTGAGACTATAGCTGGTGTTGTGTTCTTTCATTGGGAGTCACAAAAGGTCTATTCTTTTGTGATATTAAAAGCCATCAATATTTGGGCCTATTTCTATTAATTCATTGGGGATTGCAAATTGGTGATATTCTAATTTTGACTTTTCTTTTTAATGTATTACCTGTGATATTTTTAAAAACAGATATTTCTCAGGTACTATTTGGTTAATGGTGTTATTTGTACATATAGGAAAGGCAGAATAAACATTTCCCTTTATTTACCAATTTTTCAGATATCTTTACTATGGCATTTGCAATCATTCAATTTAGATTTTTTTACCTGTGTTCTCAATCAAGTATGACTTTTCAAGCTACCAATCATGATACTGAAATAACTACAACATATATTTATCTAGAAAATATATTGCATAAAATCAACCAAAAAGTCAAGTAGCTGGAAAGAAAATCAATGTTTGTGTCATTACTCCTAAAATATGTATTTGTCTGCCTGGAAAGTACATGTTTACTTGTTTTCAAATAAAATAGAGAAGATGGTTAAATGTCATAATATTTTCACAATGTTTCAAGACTCATTGCAATTTAGTGACATTATTTACTAACTTACCCATGGTGACCGACTAACAGGCTGATTCCCTTTTTATATATAATAGAAAAAGCATGGAGAGTACATTGAAACAATGAAATCAAATATACTCAAATCTCAACACCTGCACTACCTCTTAATAATAATTCAATCTGGAAATAGCTCAGCTGGCAAAGAAATTTCTAGATAATTGTCATTGATAATGAGAATCTTCTCTTAAACCTCTGTTTATTTTATCCATCTTTATAGCACTTTGAAACTCTTTTGACATTATATTAGTCTATGGCTATTGTGCTCTTGTGATTTTTTTTTTTTTTTTTTTTGAGACAGAGTCTAGCTCTGTCACTCAGGCTAGAGCACAGTGGCATCATCATAGCTTACGGCAAACTCACAATCCTGCCTCGGCCTCCTGAGTAGCTGGGACTACAGGCACATGCCACCACATCTGGCTAATTTTTCTATTTTTTGTAGAGATGGGGTCTCACTCTTGCTTAGGCTGGTCTTGAACTCAGGGCCTCAAGCCATTCTTCCTCTTCTGCCTCTCAAAGTGCTATGATTACAGGTGTGAGCCAGTGTGCCCTGCCTCTTGTGGAATTTTTATCAAATTTTTTGAAATAGTGCAATCACCTTAAAAACCCCTGAAATTTTGAGTGACTCATCCCACAAGTACCCTCATGGCTACACAAATATATTAGTTTTAGCTTAATGACTTAAAAGAATATATCATTAATTCTTATTAACTTTTCCAAAGGTGAAAACTCTAAACAATGAAAGAGAAGGCAAACCAAACTCATATCATATTCTTTTTCTGAGGAAGTCGCTGCTGCTTTTGAGCAAAGTCACCAACGCAGTTATCTGATTTAGAAATATCTGTTCAAATATCTCTAACTTGCCCCTTAAAACATTTGATATTTTCTCCTTTCAACTTAGAACACAGTATCAGCATGTTTTTCTGATTACATTACATTGTGTCAGTTCACCTAGGAATGTGTATTAGGTATCTGGCAAGAAGAAGGAATCTGTTAAACAAATTCTTGTTGAAAGGTGGCAGAGACTCCAAGTACTCTCCAAACAAATACCCATATGCTCCTCCACAGGTACCAGCTTCCTCTGCAGTTGGGTTGGTGATATTTGATCAGGTTCTTGCCAATGGAATGTGAATAAAAGTGATATAAAGGATTTTCAGTCCTGGTGCTTAAAATCACTATACTTGAATCCCAATCTCTTTGATCTCTTTGTGGGGACTTCGAAAGCTTGGGTTCTAGATGATGTAGCTAAAAGATGGAATTTGAGTCATGGTTTGCAGAGGAACAACTTGATCCATATTGGACTCCACGTGAGGGAAAAATAAACTTATATTAAGCCATGGGGATTTCAGTTTATCTTTTGCAACACCTAGCTACTCATTCCAACTAAAACAAAGAAAATGATTTAATATGTGTGATTTTTATTATACGATAAAATTCCAGGAGAAACTTGGTTTAAGATACTTTCCTTGGTTATGTTTTTATCACATCTCCAAAACAAACAAAACAACAACAAAAAACCTGTTTTCCCTAATTAGTATTTGACTATTCATTCATTTGATTATCCTTAAGATAAAATTGAAGCCAAACAGAGGTCATTTCTTCTGGATGAAAAAGAACTAGTTTTTAGGGGCAGGCAGACATGTGTTTGAATTTCAGTTCTACATTTTACCAGCTGTGCAGCTATGGGAAAATTATTTAACTTCTTTGGGATGCAGCTTCTTTGCTCTATACTGGAAATAATATTTCCTTAAATGTAAGTCCTATCAAGAGTATAATAAAAGACATTTTTCCTTCCCTTACTTTTACATACTATTCAGTCTCAGATTAGGTTTTCACGGTACGAAAATTCACAAAAGATTCATTCATTCACATCACATTTATCTAGTCATAGCTCACTAACAATGTATTGTAAGAACTGAGGTCAGATTATCATACTATAATCATTACTGTCCAGAAGAATCCTGACGTATTAAATTAATAGCAGCTGTTCTATTTCTGGGATTTAGAATAAGGAAAATCTAAATTTAAATACTGGTTTTGCTAAAGTATCTTGCTAATTGACATCAATTTCTAAAGGCTCAGTTTTCTCAAATGTAAAATGGGGATATAAAAGGCACTATTTATCTCAACAACCCAAGTGCCCATCAATCCACGAATGGATTAGTAAACTGTGGTATATGTATACCATGGAGTACTACTCAGCTATAAGAAATAACAATGATACGACATCTCTTTGGTTCTCCTGGAGAGAGCTGGAACCCATTATACTAAGTGAAGTATCCAAAGAATGGAAAAACAAGCATCACATGTACTCACCAGAAAACTGGTTTCCCTGATCATCACCTAAATGTACATCAGGGAAGGATACCAATTGGATATCAGACTGGGATGGGGGGTGGGGGGAGGGGATGGGTGTATGCCTACATGATGAGTGCGTTGCACACCCTCTGGGGAATGGTCATGCTTGAAGGTGCAGACCCGGGGAGGTGGGGGGGGGGAGGGGATGGAGGTATGACTACATGATGAGTGCCAGGTGCACTGTCGGGAGAATGAGAATGGACGCGCTTGGGACTCTGACTCGGGGGGATGGGTGGGACATGGAAAATGTATATAACCTAAACTTATGTACCCCCATGATGAGCTGAAATAAAAAATATATATATAAAAAAAAAAAATTATGAATAATTAAAATGTGATTCGAAGCTCTTTTTATCTGGAATTATCTGGAACATAAGAAAGGTTAGTTTCCCTTACTAAAATGTTAGAGGTATTTATAATTTTAAAGATCTTCAGATATCACTCTTATTGAACACTCTTAGACAATGCTAATTTGTAAGAATTCATTGGGGGCTTAAATTGGTAAAGTAATTCCTCATGGTAGAATCAAAGAAAGAACTCTAATTAAACATTTAATACTATTTTCTCATGGTAGAATCACAAGAAGAACTCTAGTTAAACATTTAATACTATTTCTATCCACATCCACTAACACAGATCCACACATTGGAATGACAATCCCAAAATTCCTATCTAAATTGAAAAATATATATATTTTATGTACATATATACATAAAACAAATATATACATATACATATAAATAATACATCTATACATATGTACATATATATATAAAACAAATGTGTAGTCACAAAACCTCCAAGGAATCTCTCTGAAAGATTTAATAGCTCATATCAAATATTCCATTTAATGATCTTTTCTATGTACTCCATCAATCTTTTGATTGACTGAGTTTGAAGCTCTATTAATGCATCCTACAGTCAAAGTTTTAATGGAGTTTAATGGAACTCATCCAAATCTATAATAGCATTTTCCCCCAAATTAACTTATAACCCACAAGTTAATGAAATGAGTGCAGCTGCCATTTACCCAGAAAGGGTCAAAGTGCAGGACCCAACAGCAGAGAGACAGCCTGGTGGCTTAGCACCCTCAGTTCAGCCCTGGGACACCATAACCCCAGAGGTGCATTAAGGATGCTGCTAAATGCCACTTGCATCCGTTACCAACAATATTGGCCACCAAATAATTTAAATGACATTTTAAACCTCATAAGAAAATTTAGCAATTTCACAAACCGAACTAAACTTTTTAAGGGCAGTGGCAATGTCTTATGTTTATTTTAATCTCAGCATAGTGTTTTATGTCTAGTGAGGCAATTGATGGTTAGTGAATGAATGAATACTCGTGAGCTACTTTAAATAAACAGCAACCAAATAATTAACTTCTTAACATGAAAATTTACAATCAACTACATTATATTATATTTCCCTCCCTAAATAATAATAATAACAATAAAGACAGAAATAGCTGAGTTGCCCAGAAAAGGCTTTGTCTCCTCTCTTGAGTTCATCAAAAGAATAATCAAGTGTTTGGGAAATAGGTCATTTGAGGAAAGGCTATGGAGCTGAATTTATTTACAATAGAGAACAGAAGGCTGACAAAGTATATGGTTGAGGTGCTAGAGGCTGGGGGATTTATAATTTTCAACTATATAAAGCAATAGCATATGGGAGGTGTTAAGCAGCTGTTCTATTTTTGTTCAGGAAATAGTTATGCTTAGGATCCCCAGCCAGCAGAAATAGGACCAATGGTTCAAAGTTACAGCCAGACAAATATTAACTCATCATATAAAAAGAGCATTCTTAAAATTAGAGCTGTTAGAAGTTGAAATAGGCTGCCTTAGGAGGTAGCATGCCCTGGTGGCTCCAGTACTGCACTGAACAGCCAGCCTTGGCATATCTCTATCATAATGTATCCCATTTTAGAGTGGAAAAGATAGACAAGGGATAGGAAGAGAGAGAGAGAGAGAAAGAGATGAAGATTTCCACATAAGCATTACAGGAGACCAGCATAATCACTGCTATGAACGGAAGACTCTTTTGCCTATGAATATTTCTTAATGAGTTGTTTTTGTTATATAAATGAGGGCCTCAGTAACTAGTCTGGGATGGTAATGAATTTTCTAATAAGGCCACAGGGATTTTGAAGATTTTTCTGACTATTGTGGAGAGGAAAGGGGGAAGAAAAATGAAGAAGAAGGAAATGAAAGAGAGAAGAGGAGACCCTGCAACGTGATGAGGTCAGGAACCTTAGAGAAACACGGCCTTGAATTTTCAGGAGCAATGGTGTATAACTGTCAATTCAAAGTAGTTTCCTATTCTATGATGTGCTAAACACTATCATTCATTAATTCAAGAACCATTTACTGGTCATATATCACAAGGCAAGTAAGAAAAAGCCCCCACCCTCATAGATTTCAATTCTAATTTTGGAGAAATGCTACAAACAAATAAACCAACTACTACAATATAAAATAAGATTGCAAGTAGTGGAAAATTTCCGTAAAGAAAAAATAAAAATTGGTAAAAGACTAGAGTGTGACTGGGGGTAAAGGGGTTTTTTAGCATATGGTCAGGAAAGGTTTTTCTGATGAGGTGATATTTGAGCAGATGTTAAAGAAAGTAGGAGTTAGCCATGCGGTAACCCAAGCGATATGTGTCTCAGATAGAAGTAAGCAGGTGCAAAGGCCCAGAGGTAGGGATGGTTTACATGTGTTGAAGATCAAAGTGATCAAGAAGAAAGGCGGGAACTGAAGTCACAGAGAGGAGGTAGATCCTTCAAGGCTACTGGTCTTACATTTGATTCTAAGTTTGGGGTTCAAATAGGGAGTGATAATGTTCTGATTTGCATTTTAAAAGGATAATTCATTCTTAGAAGGGGCACAGAGGGTCTGGTCTAGGAGAGAATTGGTGAAAGTAGAGAATTGGTGTTTATCCTACCCAGATTATATTTTCAAGCCAAATTGATAAGATTTGTTGATGCCTTGGATATATGGTGGAAGAAAAAGAAAAGAGTCAAAGTTTTTATCATAAAAAAAATTCAATGAATGTTAATGCCACTTACAGAGATGAGAAAAGCTGAGGTTTGAGGGGGCGGAGAATGAAGATTCTGTTTTGGGTGTGTTATAACTGGAGCTCAGGACCAAGAGAGACACATATGGATGTAATTAGCATAGACATGGTACATTCAAAATAAAACTTTGTGACTGAATGAGATAATTTAGAAAGTGAGTGTAGATGGAATAGTGAAAAGAAAGACAAGCACTGAACCCTAGAGGAATATAACTTTAAACAGTCAGAAAACAAACTGAGAATCCAGCAAAGGACATTGGGAAAGCCATAGAGGTAGGAGGAAATGAAGTGTTCTTAAAATTCAGTGGAAGGATGAATTTCTAAGAAAGGAGGAATCAACTCTTTACTCCCTTATTAAAATAAATCAGCAAGTTCAAGAACAATAAATAAGGCTGTGAGTCAAGCATTCACTCTTGGCAAGATGGAGGTTCTTAGTGACTAAAGAGGGAGGCCCCAGAAGGAATGACTCTAACTAGGGTAGGCTAAAGAATGAGATTTGCAAGTGGACCACACAGTATTTTGGATTCTTCTGAGAAATTTTTCTATAAAAGGGAGCAGATGAATGGAGGAGTGTAATGGAAGGGAAAGATTGTTTTCGTTTGTTTGTTTGTTTATATTGGGAGACATTACAGCATGCTGGCATGCTAGGGAACTTAGACCATATACAGGAAAGAAGTATGAATAAGGAGAGATATGAGATAACTAATGGGACAAAATTCTTTCACTAACTGATAAGGGATGACTTAGAATGTACATCTGGAAGAACTGTCCTCAGTAGGAACAAAAGCAGTACATCCATAGAAATGCAGGTAGTTGAGAGATTTTTGGTTTTTGTTTTTGAAGTGGGAAGTACATTTCTGGATTGTTTCTATTTTATCGGTTAAGAAACAAGATTATGAAATGTGAGTAGAGTTGAGGGTTGCTAAATGGTTGACAAGACTGAAGGTATAAGACAGTCATCTATGAAACTGTTTTTCCTAATTGCATGAATGCAAATAAGGACATATTTATATTTTATAAATAGTCAAAGATATAATGTAAGAAACAAAATATGCATATATACACACTCTTCACTTATGTAAATTAAATAATTATTAAAATTGATAATTTATTAGTTATTAAAACTTATAAAAAGGAAATAAATCATAAAATTTATTAAATGTTGGACATGTTCATTGCATTCACTTATTTTTACATTAACACTACTTCTCTGTATCCTAAAACTTTTTAATTTCTTTCATGACAGTGTCTTGCTCTGTTGCCTAGGCTGGAGTACATCATGGCTCACTGTAGCCTCAAACTCCTGGCGTCAAGAGATCTGCCCATCTCAGCCTCCCAAAATGCTGGTGTGAGCCACCCAGCCTGGCTCCTAAAACATTTTTAAGTGTCATCATGAATTCATGGTGCGTCACAAGCTCAACTTCTTTCAATGAACCCAATTATTATTTTACTCAAATTTTCTATCTTTACCTTAGCCAGTGGGTATCTGTGGTAAGGACAGCATTTTAACGTAATATTAAGATTCCTGCCCTCTACTCTGTAATTCCCTCCTTTGGGCAGGGAATGTGGACTATGAAAATGGTGGAATATCACTCCTATGGTTAGGTTACCCTGCAAAGCAAAGGTAAAAGGATTTTGCAGAGGAATTTAAGTCTCTGATAAATTGACTTTAGGCTAATCAAAAGGGGATTATCCTGGTAGGGCTGATCTAATCTGGTGAGTCCTTTAAAAGAGGTCAGAGATATTTGAAGTTGCAGAGACTCTCTTTAGATTAGAGACCAGGAGAGGAAAAAAAAAAGACTCATTTACAGCAGGAAGTATGAGGACCCCAAGAAAAGAATAGAGATTTAGGGGATTTTGCTGAGGATACTTCCTAATTTCAGAGAGCATGGTCTAAGGAGAAAAAAATATGAAATATTCACCCAAGGGAGGGAAAGTGTGAGCCTGTAAAAAACCATAATACATTTGAAGTTTGTGATCATAAATTTAAAGTAAAAGTAATCAATATTGTTGAGTAATTGTTTTAAAGAATGTATTATGGTTGGGGTACAGTTATAGAGACGTTCAGAATTTGGGTGACTCCAGAGTTGGAATTTTGCCAGCAAGTGAGATGGAGGAGAAAGATGCAAGCAAATAAGGAGTAAATGTAAGGGATTAGTTACAAAAACTGTAGAATCTAAACTGTGAATGTTATAAATCAGGATCAAAGTTGATGAGTCATGGGAATGAAATAGTGAGGTCACTGAAATTAAGGTTTCAATTGGTTCAAATAATTTTCCCAGTAGAAGTACTTAAATGAGGGCATAAAAGTATAGTCTGTGGTGATAAGAAGCTGGAATAGTTGGGATCAAGGATGCGAGACTCGTTGGCTGAGATAGAGTACAGAGCGTTGGCTGGGATAGAGTACAGAGCAATCACTTAAGAGTGTAAGTGTTAAGGCGCTGGTTAGCCAGGGTTGAAGGCGTCACCCACATGGAGGAGAGAATGACAGCAGGGCTTAGGGTGCAGTAGGGGACTCTGAGGCAGGAGAGCAGAGAATGAGAAACCGTGATCAGAAAGTCAGAAAATGAAAGTAAGGAGACAGGGCAGAGGGTGCCTTAGCAGGATGGTTTAGCAGCAGAAGAGTAGTAGCTTTTACACCACAAAGGGGTGGCCATTATCTGTATGTGGAAATGGAGTCCCCTGCAGAAACCCATGCTGATTCCAGCCCTGAGCTGAGAAAGGAGAGAAGCAGCAGGGTTCACATGGATACCAGGGGCTGAAGCCAGCATTCAAATAATAGATTGGAAATACAGATGAGCTTGCTGATCACAGAAAAGTTCTAAAACCAACAGTAGAGAGGACAGGAGGGATAAAGTGAGGAAAGGCAAAGAAGAGTGGATCAAATCATCATAGTTTGCTGTTGACCTATTTAGTAGGAGATGGAGTTAACATTATTTTCCTTTGTTATCTCTGGCCAAATATCTCTGGTCAGTTATCTCTGGCTTGGTTATTGTGTCATAATCTAAAGTTATTTTTATTCCACTCTTTCTAGAGCAGAGACACTTTTAGTCTCTGATCTGAGGTGAAAACAGATTCGCCCATGTCATGGGCTTCCCTTTGTGACTTCATTCTGAATATTCATACTCTGGATGCAGTAGCCTTGGTTTTAATGTTATAAAGTCATGAATTTGGATGCATTAAACTAGATACTGTAGCCGAGCGTGGTGGCTCACGCCTGTAATCCTAGCACTCTGGGAGGCCAAGGCGGGTGGATTGTTTGAGCTCAGGAGTTCAAGACTAGCCTGAGCAAGAGTGAGACCCCGTCTCTACTGAAAAATAGAAAGAAATTATATGGACAGCTAAAAATATATAGAGAAAAAATTAGCTGGGCATGGTGGTGCATGCCTGTAGTCCCAGCTACTCGGGAAGCTGAGGCAGGAGGATCACTTGAGCCCAGGCGTTTGAGGTTGCTGTGGGCTAGGCTGACGCCATGGCATTCACTCTAGCCAGGGCAACAGAGTGAGACTCTGTCTCAAAACCAAACAAAACAAAACAAAAACTAGATACTATGATTCTCTTTCTTGTCTCAGATATAAGGAACAATTAAAGAGATTTTTAGACAAAAACTATGCTTGATCCTATGGGAGAAGTTGAGTGGCAGTATGCCATTCTTCCATTCTCTGAAAACTTGATAAGGACACAGGAAGTCCTGTGTCAGAATCTGTTAACTATCTTCACACAACCTTTCCTCATAATCTGGTAATGTTCTAATTAATAGATCCCTTAGTTTGTTCAAGGGGGCAACAAATCCAACACTAGTCATGACTTAATGTCTAAGTTGGTGGTTCTCAATTGGGGGGATAGGGCATAATTTTGGTCCTCTCTTCCTGCGTACATTTGTCAATGTCTGGAGACATTTTTGGTTGTAACAACTTGAATGAAGGTGTGGTTGGGAGGACAACTTGTTATTGCCATCAACCTGGTAGAGGCCAGGGATGCTGCTAAACATTATACAATGTGCAGGATTGTTCCCACAACAAAGAATTATCAAACCTCACATGAGAAACCCTGGTTTGAGGCAAGCATGACAATCCTGATCCCCAGTCTCCAGCCTTCCTTGCAGCTATAGGTGACCATACATTATGGACTGAACTGTTGTCCCTCCAAAAGTCATACTTTGAAGACCTAAATTCCTATGTGACCATATTTGTAGACAGGTCTCTAAGGAGATAAATTAAGATTCAGTGAGCTCATATGGCATGAGGTGGTGGGAACTAATCTGACAGGACTAATGTCCTGCTTAGAAGAGGAAGAGACACCAGAGATCTCTCTCTCCCTGTGTACATAGGGGAAAGACCATGTGAGGATGTCTACAAGCTGGAAAGAGGGCCCTCACCAGAAACCAACATGTATGGCACCTTGCTCTTAGACTTAGCCTCCAGAACTGTGAGAAAATAAACTTCTATAGTTTAAGCCACCCAGTCTGTTGTATTTAGCTATGGAAGCCCAAATAGGCTAATATACCGTATAATCCAGTTTTAGCTCAAAGATGCAAGGAGAAGTCTACTTACTAAAGAGATTTACTAAGAGAAATTTCTTGCTTTTCTTCATAAAAGGAGACAAAGTGGATGGAGCTTCCATTTTGCTTCCTTTTTTCCCATGGAGTTGCAACAGTTGTTTCATATTCTTGAGTTGACAAGAAAATACTGTCTAAACTGCCAAAAAAATTCTAAGACACTAATTATTATATCAGTAAACTAATACCAGCAGCCTATCTCTGAGCTTTTTAAAAACATAAAAACTTAACCTCTATTTGTTTGAGTCACAAAATTAGCCAAACAATTGCTAATGCATGGCATCTTTCTATTAAAAAAAAAAAACTATAAAGTTTCTTGTTCAGGGTCAATCTGGGATTATTCAAGTAATTATCATTATATTTTCAAATTGAAACAAAGAATTTTCACCTCTGAAAATGACAGCAGATAGAGAAAAGAATAGAGAAACTGGAGAAAAAATACTATTTTCTATGTTTCTGGAGAAAAAATGTTTTTTTGTATTTCTGGCTTAGGAAAAGCACAGAACCTAGTAATGTTGCCTTGTAGTTTAATTTCTACATACAACAAGGTGATAGCGAAGAGTTAATCTTCTTTTCTTACTAATTTTAAATCTTAGTTTTTAATTTGACATATTTAACCACAAATTATCTATAGTAGAGTCTTATTTCTTCTTTATATCTATAAACTACTAAGTGTATAAAGTAGTTATGATATGTGCTTACCTTATTTAAAATGACATTTATGAAGACATATTTCTTTCTGATCCTCTACCCATGAACACTTTCAGCATTTTTATTTTCTGCTAATTAAATTTCAAACCTATTCTTTGTTTCCTTTGTTATTTTTCAGAACAAATTCAGTTAGCTAAGTAAAACTTCAATTTTTCTAAATGGGGCATTCTCTGTTAAATATATATGTTGAATGCCTAATTTAATTTTTCTACTCAGTAATGAAGTAAATGATGAAAACTTGATATTTTTTCATAAGTCATATTTACCAATAATAAGGGCAGGAAATCAAAGAGAAATAATAATGTCTAACATACAAGGGAGTTAAACCCTATGATTTGTGCTTTTTTAGTCACAAAGCCAGACTGATGACTGAGAATGAAGAAAAACCAAATGTTTTACTTACTGTTTGTTAGGAACTCAGCCATAATATTTTTATTTTGCTTTAAGAAACTGCTGAATCTTTGCTGAAGAGAAAGTCGTCTAAAATTAGATAGATATCGGCTCCCCAAGAGGATACATCACAGAAGGAACACATGAACTGTACAAAACATTTATGCGTCCTTCATGGAACTGGTTATAGGCAGCCACCACTTCTTTTTAATTCTGTTTTTCATGAATAAGTTTATGGCAGTTTAAACGTATAAACTTAACCAAATTCTCAGCATTAAAAATGGATATGACTACTAATACAATGCACACATAAAAGTACAGTTAGCCACTATAAGTATTTAAAATAGTACCAAAATTCATCCAATTATGAATTATAATAATCATAGTTAGCATTGAATTATTTACAGTAACCACATGAACCATGATCCTGTTATATTTATGAGCTTGTTTAAGCTTCATATCAGTCTTATGAATTCGATAACTTTATTATTTCCATTTTACTACCCAGAGTAGAGTTTGGATTTAAAACTAAGGGGTCTGGTTCTAGAGTCTCTCTCTTAACAACATTTATTGCCTCTTGGGTAACACAATTTTAGTTATATAATAGCTAAAGTGTTGAAATATTTCCCAAACACACAATGGCAAAGCCAAGGCTGAAATTCAAGCCTGCAATCCTGGTGCCACCACCCTTCCTGTAGAGAAGAGTCACCATGTACCAATACAACAGGTGAAGATGCAACTTGACTGCAACCCATTATGAATACTAAATATTAAGCAACAACATTGTTTCACATCAAAGAAATCATAAAGGTCGAATGATGATGTGGATAATCCATGCCTCTAAAAAGAAGTTTGAACTGAGCATTGTTTTCTTCCTCATAAATTTCCATAAAATAAATAGAGACTTCTAAAGCTCCTAATTGTACAAACAAATAGTGGTCCAGCATTTGAACATTAGTCGTAGCAAGGGAGGGCTTTACATGCTAGCATCTACTCATTTTGGCGGCTCTTTATTTTTTAGATCTTGATTCTTCTCCTCCTGCTTCTCCATCTCTTCCATCAGGTGCAGTTGCCAGGGTCAAATCATAGGATACGTATGGAAAACCTGTAAACAGTGATTTGTTTGACCATTCACACCCTCATAAATTAATATTCTCATTTCCACTGATTTTCTTGGCAAGAATAAGGCATCCATGAAATACTTCCATATAAATAAATACATAATATCATTTCATTTTCATATTAACCAATCTGAGAAAGAATAAAGAACTTCAAAAAAATACTTTGCAGTTCATTTCACATATTGTGACCGAGACTGCACTGATACGACAATGAGGGAATGAAAAATGGGCAGGAAAATAAGAAGGGCTAGGGTAGCTTTACAAACATTTTGTGCACAAAAATGGTTTCAAGCATTCACCGGGGACATTCATGTATTGTTTTATGGGTTACAGATCATTTTCATCTCATCACGTTTGATACTCTTACAATTCAGTATGGAAGGTAAAACAGATATTATTCATATGGGAAAGATGAAGAAACGGGTGCAAAGAAAATGAATGAAATGTCAGAAGTTTTAAAACTAGTATATGTTATAAATGGGACTTTAATGTAGGTCTCTAACTCCTAAGACTTTGCTCTTTTCCCCCTAATCATACTGTACCCACATGTCTCTAAGCTTCAGGCTTAAAACAAATGAATAAAACTGACTAGAAACACCACCCCCTCACTTCCTTGAGTTACATAGTTCACAAGTTCCAGAGATGCAGAAATGCAAAGATCAGTGTGTGAAAGCGAAATATGGGCAGGTGATATTTTTAAATGAACAAGTGTTCATTTGGGAAGTATTTTTTTAGTATGCACCAATTTGGAAATGTCTAATTTGAAAAAATCAGGGTTTATTTGAATACAATATTTTACTTCACTTGGAAATGCTATGAATTTTTGCTCAAAGATATAAATAAAAATGATTTTTTGAGTCCTATTTCTAAAGAGTTATATATAAGTAAATATTTATATCTCTATATATTAATATATATATATTATCTCTCTCACACATATATAGACAGATAATTTATAGTTGTTTTAATATATAAAAGTTATGGTGTCATAGATCAGCAATGCTTCTTTTATATAATTTATTAATTTTTATATTTTTATAAAAAAGCTAATCACAAACATCAAGACAAAATGCACAATAGTCAATTTATTGGAGTCATGATGATAAGCAGACCTGTCTCTGCCAAAGTTTTCACATGATCTGGAAGATATGTCAGTGGCTGTTTAGTTTAACGTCATTGTATCTGATGACAATGTTGCAGTTCAGAGCCCTAGGTTATATATTTTAGTGGGACTGTGCTTCTTTTATACCTATGTTTCTATATTAACAATTTATAAAAACTTATGAAGGTTTATCAGAACTTCGAAATTGCTATTTCTATCATGTGGAATAGGAAAAAAGTCAAATTCTAAGGTTAGAAGGTCTTTTTTTGCTTACTGTGTAGGGAAAACCATTTTTTTAAATCAGCTCTGCAAATAAAAAACCTTGTGATTTCAGAGCTGTTTTTTCTCTTCCTCACAAGTTACCAAATCAAAGTACCTCAAATCATCTACCACAGGAATTGTACAACAGCTATGATTTTAAAAATAAATAAAGGAATTCTGGAACAAAAAGTGTGCTGTGGACAATGAAAATAATTTTTTTTTTTATTTTTAAGCTGTATGACAAGGTCATTTTCACCGAGTCAAAGATGCTCTAAAATTACTACTTTTGAAAGCCAGCTTGTAGCTGCAGATAATGGTCATCTCAACAAGGAAATGGATGGGCAGTGAGTGATCCTGATGAAAACCATGGAACTTTTTCTTAGAAAAATGTACATGCATTCAACATTTTGTGTCTAATTTTAAGAGAGCCCTAGGACCCAGCTGAAGTCCATCCTTATTCCACAAGTTAAAAACCCTGAAAATAAAAACATGACTGCTCTTCAGTTTGGGGTAGCTGAACTGTGAAGTAAATTAATTGCAACTATGACAATAAATAAGACCTCCTAAGGAACTGTTCATTTTCTTTTCCATAATCTAAGGATCTCCAACATGCACATGAATGTTAAAAGTCCAATTGTGTCTAAAACCTATAATTAATTCATGTAGGGATGTATAAACCAGTCTGAGTGAAATGGCTTACCTTGGTTTCTTTTTATATATCTGATTGAAATGAGCCCAAGAGCTTAGTGATAAGTACAAATCTATTTTTTGTACTTTCCAGAGACAAGTTCTTTTAAAATCTGATGAATTCTTCCCTCTTGCTGTAATATATTCACAAATGAAGGTTCATGAAATTCATAAATAGCTATAGTTCTTCAAATATTGAAGTCTATTATTTTTCTCTCAAGATCTTTAACACATTCCTCCCTCTACCTTCTATTTTTAGGCACTTAGAAATGTTTTTTTAGGTCTAGAACAGTGTGTGTGTGTGTGTGTGTGTGTGTATGTGTGTGTGTGCTAGTATTAATAATTGCCTCTATTTCCCCACCACTTGTGATGGTTAATTTTATGTGTCAACTGGGCCACCAGGTGCCAAAATATTTGGTTAAACACTATTCTGGGTGTGTCGGTGAGGGTGTTTCTGACTGAGTTAAACATTTGAATCAGTAGACTGAGTACAGCAGATGGCCCTTTCCAATGTGAGTAGGCCTCATTCAATCCACCAAAGGCCTAAATATTTTTTACAAAAGGCTCAGAAAGAGATAATTTGCTTCCTCTGCTTGAATATTTTTGAGCCGGGACACAGATCGGCCTGTAGTCTCAAATTCAAAGTGGAACTATTACAACATCATGAGCCCTCCTGGTTCTCAGGCCTTCAGACTCAGACTGGAACTAGACCATCAGCTCTCCAGCTTACCAATGGAAGATTGTGGGGCTTCTCAGCCTCCATAGCTGTGTAAGCCAATTCTTTATTATTATCTGTCTGTCTGTCTGTTTATCCTATTGGTTCTATTTCTCTGGAGAGCCCAAGCTACTACAGATTTTGGTCCCGAGAGTGGTTCTAGAGAAATAGATTTTAAGGAAGAAGTTTCTGAATTGATTTTGGAGTTTCTTAAATTGGCTTTCTAACCTGATTAGATTTAAAGACATTAATGACTCTATTTCTATTAGGAGAGAGAGCACTGATAGTCCATGGCATGATCTGCCAGTAGAGATACGCAAATTATCTCCATCAGATACTCATAATGAAGGAAATCAGTGGGTGTGTATAAAACACTTTCAAACGTATTTTTGGAAAACTAATGAATATAATGAGGTTGACTGCCTGTTTCTAATGTCACTGGACAAAGTGGTGACAGAAAAGGATGAGCTTAGGGATTTGAATTCCCAGTTCAAGCACCTCATAAATAACCTGAAAGTTCATTTCTTAACTCAGACACTTGTTATTGGTTGCCTATTAGGTGTTGTAAATGTTAGGAACACTATTGTCACTTGACAACCATCTAGCAGGACTAATTTTGCAACTTTTTTTTTATTGCCTCTTTCTTAAACATTTTACTGAATCTTTTTGTTATTCTATTTTTATCTTATATGTCTGATCCACTCAGTCACTAAACTGTTGACACCCTTCCTGTTTATGTATTTGTTTACACAATACTTAAAATTTTGACTTTCTCAGTCATTCAGTTAACTAATATGTATTGGTACCTCCATGGAACAAGCACATTTAGGGGCAGGGGACACAAAAGTTGGCAAAATTTACAATGTCTTTGCCCTCAGAGAGCTTATATCCTAGCAGATCTTACATTTCAACAGGTTAATTCATATTGACTTCTTTGATTTAGTTGCTTCTAAAACCTTTTAAGAAAACCTGGACTAGATAAAGCCACAAACTCCTTATTTCTACCCCAAACCAATCTTGAGGTATTTCATTTAGCCACAACTAGTCTCTCTAGACTGGGACTCAGACCTTAACTTAGTTCTGCAAATATAGTGCATTTTCCTTATCTCACAATACCTAAACAATTTATCTTAACTTCTAAAGTTAGATGTAACTGAACATAACTTGCCTTCAGAATTATTTTCCACTAATTCTCTTTCCTTACTTTGTATTTTTACTAAATCTCGCTACTTGCCCTTCATCAAGTTTTGACACACATTTCTGTGTGATTGGAAAGTCTTTCCTTCCCAACTCTGCCTGGCAAAATTATGCCCAATTTTAAGGCCCAAAGTGGCTGTTGCTTCTGCTTCTTTTATGAATCATTGATGGTCAGAAAAGCCAAAAAGAATGTCTCTTTGACTGTCTGGAGACATCTGTATACACAACTTTTGTATGGGGTGTGTTGCCCAAGTTATATGCCTCATCAATTTTACATGTTAAATTTGAGGATTTAACATCTTTTGGTACCAGTCCTATCTCTCCCATTAGACTACAATAGTTCTTATTAATTGTTGTTTATCTTGCAGTACATCTCACATAGTTTTTGAACAAAGACAATTAATATTGATGTGACATTATAATCAAAATACTAGTTCATTGACCTTCCCCTTTTCCTTCTTACAACCCCCAAAGGATAATGGGCATTTAGAAGCATTGAAACATAATAGGAAAAACAATAAAATTGTGAAGGAAAATACCTGAATGTTTTCCCTAGAGTTGCCACTGTATAACTTTATAACTGTATAACTTTAGACACATTTTTTCAACATGTAGAGTTGGGGAGGAAGATATCCTACTAACAGGGGACACTCTGAAAAAGGACACGGGTGATTACTACAGGATGTACATGATGTGGCTGCTTAAGGGACAGACTATAAATGATGAATTTGAGCCCGGACCTTAACCCTTACTATTAGAGTAACCTCAGCAATTTCACCATTTTGACCCTAATTCTGCTTCAGTAAAATGAAGATAATAACAAGATGGTTTGAGGATTAAATCAGTTAATTAAAATAAAGTAAATGAAATAGTGATTGGCTCCTAGTAACCTAGCTATTATTATCCTTACGCTTTATTTATTTATTTATGTTGACCCACAAAACTGGAAAGGTGTAATTGGTTTTAAACTATATCATATATAAGGCTCCTGTTCTTTAATGCAGTAATATAAAAATAAGATTAGGCTATTCCAAATATTTTATATTCAAGCTAGTCACAATTGCTCTATATAAATGCACTTCCGCTTTCACTTAGGTTCCCTAAATTGAAGTCCTTTTTGAGGCTTACTTTTACTTGATTAATGAGTACATAATGCTGCTTGATTAAGGCACAAATATAGTCCATATCCATTATTATTAAGGGGAAAACCAAAATGATTCAGTAAGGTGACTATTTATGCCAGCTTCACTGATCAAATCAATGGGAATGAAATTTAACAAGACAGACATATGGCATTTTACTCCTTAATAACCATGAAAAAGAATCAGTGATGGTAGTTCTATCATAAGCTCCTAAGCCTGAGTGTACACCTAGCTGATGCTTGGAAGAATATAGCCATTCCCATTAGTTCTAATGTGAGTTTGGAAATGAAACTTCTCTGTTTTACCTGACATTTTTCTTGTTAAATTTAATAGAGAGGTAAGAAACAATATTCGTTCTTTGGTGCAGAAAATGCTTCAGGGACTCTTTATCTTTTTATAACTATGTATTTCAAGACATATTCTAAAGTTTTGGTAACTGCTTTTTACTTCACAAGTGCTTGAGGCTGGAAGGGACCCTGAGAGGTCACCACCCTGCCTTAAGGCAGAGCTTACCTAAACTCTCCTAGAGGAAAAGGATGGAGAATTTAATTCTCTCTACTCCTCTGCAGAACTGCCCTTCTTCCTCCTCCCCACCCCAAAGCTCTGTATCTGCTTAAGACACAAAGATAAATTGAAATGCAGAAAACAGTCCTCAACAGAAAAAGTGAGTCTCAATATTTTAATGTCTATTATTATCATTATCAATAGATTCAATTATTATTTTTCAATTATAGTTATCCAATTTAAGTTTAAATATCTGTGCATTTTATATTAGTTGGTATGCATGAGCAGAGTATTGTCTACAAACTTTATCCCTTTAACAAAAAAGGTAACTGTTGCTTAGCAATAAGGCAAGACAAAGGCTTAAAAATGCAAAACATATTGTAGCCAAACATAAGAAGTCATAGTAAATGATAATATCTAAAGGAATGCTTGATTGCGGCAACTCAATGAGAAAAGAACTGTTTCCTATAAAAGAACTGTTTCCTATTAGTTTTAACAGCAGGGTTTGTTATCATTTAAGTACACGCTCTGGTACACTTAGTGTTTTGTGCTACATTTAACAAGATTAAGTGAACACACACTGTTTCAACTCAAATCTTTATCGGAAATCAGAGGCAAGCCTCATTTCTTGCCAAAACATTCTCTTGTGGCTCATTCTTGGAGCAAATTCTATATAAGTAAATCTGTTTACCCAGGTGTACCATTGATCAGTTAAAGGATTTTCCCTTCAGGTAACTCTTTGCTTTACTGAACTTTGAAAACTTTATCTGAAAATTCTAAAAAAATGAGGATGTCTGAGAAGCGCTATTAAAGACTATAATTTGTAATAAAATGAAAATGTCATTAAGAACATAGCAAAGCATAAAAAGAAAATTAGAAGGATTAGCTGTCAAAATTCTTACATTATTTTACAGTAATGCTTCAAATAATTAAATTCTGTGGACTACTAGTAGATACTGTATAGTTTACCTTAAAAAAACCCAAAATGTCTCATTGTCCTATGCCTTAATTTTTCCCTCTTGATTGAAAAGTTTGACCCACCTGAAGTAAGCTTCAAGGAAAATTACAAAAGTAGTTCTAGCAAGATCTTAGCTCTTGGATAATCTTATTGAAAATTGTAATATGCCATTCTGTCCTAGGCACTAATTTATCTTTCATAGTAAAACACATTTCTAGTTGTTACATCTTATATTATCTAATAAGGTATTTCTCCTTGCATTTATGTGGTGAGTGAAAACTGTATATTTTGAATCTAGGTCAATATAGCACTATATTTTAGAAGATATTTTTATATTTTATTCCTCTAGCACAAGCATAACAGATATTTATAGCTTCTATTTTTTTAATTTTCCAAATTTATAAGTAACAAAATATGAAAACATGAAACATGAAATAAAAGTGCTTTTCTATATTACTATTTGTCTCATAGGTAGTTTAATAATCCTCAGTTATTTAGGCATCACATATCTTTATGAGTCTTTGGCATTTTTACTTGATTATACATCTCTATAAATGACTAAAAATTTTTCTATATTTTTATCAATCATCTCTAGCCAAGGGCATGATGACAGAGTCATGGCTATACTTCTATGGTAGGCAGAATACTTATCCCCAAAGATATCTATTCCCCAATCTGTGAGTATGTTACCTTACATGACAAAAGAGATCTGCAGCTATGATTAAGGATATAGACCTTCTAATAGGAAGATTATCCAGGATTACCCAAATGGATTCAATCTAATCTTGGAAATCCTTAAAAGTGGAGAATCCTTCCTGGTTTTGGTCAGAGAGAAAGATGTGAAAACAGAATAAGGATCAGAAAGATGCAACGTGAGAAGGCCTTGATTTGCAGTTGTTGGCTTTGAAGATGAAGAAGGGAACCCTGAGCCAAAGAATGAGGAAAGCCACCATGAACTAGAAAAAGAAAAATACAGATAGCCCCTAGAGGCTCCAGAAAGAGAGTAACCCTGCCAACAATTTGATCTTAAACCAGTGAGACCCATGTTAGACTTCTAACTACCAGAACTATACATTAATTAATTTGTATAATATAAGCCACTGAATTTTTGGTAATTTGTTCTGGAAGCAATAGAAAACTAACACAAAATCTGACTTTTTCATATTCACCCCAATTGTTAAGGATACTCCAACTCTTCTCTGTGAGAATCCACTTAACATGTTTTTCTATAGACTTCCTCCTCCCCTCCCCAGCCCCTCCGGCTACATTACAGATTTGGGACATTGCACAGTCACTGACTTGCACAATTGATCATTTTTGTGCTGGTGGCTGGAAAGTTGAAGCATAATTTGTGGATTGCTTCTGGTATAGTTGTAAGAATTGTACATTCATTTTCTACACTAGATTTACTCCTTGATTTATCTATTGTTTTCCTTATCTCTTTTTCTACTTGTCCTATTTTTTCTCAAACACTCATATCATTATTCTGTATTTCACTAAATATTTTTAAGTTATCATGAGTCCTTCATGAGGTATAAATAAACACAAAATTAAATATTATGAATGGATACATACACCCATGCAATACATGCAGGGAAACATGTATCCTCCTTCTGCATTCCTATCATACCTCACTCCTATTGGCAATTTTTTAGACATTTTTCTCTCCTTTTACCCATCCATGCTTGCCCCAAATCAAGAAAATCACAAAAGAAATAGAAATGAGTATGGAGGGTTGTTTTCCATTTTTCAGTCACTATCAAGTTTTTCCCCTTTCTGAACACCTTTCATTGAAAGCCATTTTCTATTAATTAATAGTGTTTAGACAATGGCATGATTTTCAGTCATCAGTGGGAGTTTTTTTTTTTTTTTTTTAATTAACAGAATTCCAAAGAGGCATAGAAAAGAAATTGATTTTTTTTTTCCTTGAAGCACTGTCAACTTTACTGGAAAGCTAATATTTTAACTCTTTGTAAGCCACTGGCAAGTAATATCTCAATAATATCTCTCAATAATGCTGTCAAAAAAACATCAGTCTCCATTTATGTATAAGAACACTAAAACTCAGAATATTCAATTTATTTTTAATGCCCCTACAATGGCAAATGGCAAAGTGCAATCTTGTTTGTTCCATTACCTGGATTTTAAAAGTGAATTATTTAAGTACCAAATAAAATGTCAGATTCTATGTTATACTTTATAATGTAGTATTTTTTGATAAATATTGCCTTGTAGTAGCATAAACCTCCATAAATAACACAAGTTAGTGATATCTGTGAAGTAGAGTTTCTTTGTTAACATATGCAAAATTAATCTCTAGAGTCTGTAATATTGGAAATATATTTTTTGTTCAAATTAAAAAATGGTACATTGGTATGTAAGAGACGGTGGACTTCCTTATAAGGTATGAATTGTGCATGGTCACTTTGAAAAAATAAATTGAAAGTCATAAGACCAGAGTTCTATTCTAGGCTCAGCTACTTACAATACACATTAATTTTCCAAGTTTAAAAATATTTTGAATTACTGATCTGTTTTCTGAAATATAGAACAGTGGTGACTTCCTCATGGGCTGACTTCTTTAGGTTAAGTGTGATACATCAGACAGGTTTACGTCCCAGCCTGTAGCATTCTGCCTTTTGTTGAACAAAATTATATGTTGAGTGGATTAATGAATTATCAAAAGATCTTTAGGAAACTTCCTGCAAAATTTTAACAAATTATACAAAGTAGCATGTGAGTTCTACCTATATATGTAAATATTATCCTTGGCCATTAAAGAGAAAGGTAAAACAGGAGAAGAGGGGTCATCATGGTGTGAATTATGCACATCTATCCTCTGGATCGAAGGATGTATATTTGGGAAGAAAAAGACAGTAAAAAATGTATCTGTGACATCATTTTCTTTTAGGCTATATGTTCTAGTGTCAAGAGAATATTCTTTAAAGACAAATAGTTTTTAAATTCCATCCTTACCATGTACTTATTTAGCCTTGGCTAAGTTACTGATATGGTTTGAACCTAGGTTTCTTCATATGTCAACAGGGCCTTCCATCACTACCTTGTTGAGTACATTAAAAGGCTAGTTTCTCCATAAAATTCATGTCCCCCTTTATCCTGAGTACACAGGTGAATCACATTCCCCTGCCCCCCTTGTATGACCAGTCATGTGACAGTGTTTTGGCCAATGACATGTGAGGGGGAATGAAGTGGATCCCATAAACCTGCCCCACACACTCTTCCTTGCTCTCAGCCCCTTTCTACCAATGGGAGGGAACTCCAAGGGGGATCTTGGAAGCCAGAGGTTGAACGTGACAGAGACACTGGATTCCTAAGGTCCTAAGTGACTATGAGCAAAGATCTCCTGTTGCTGTGGCATTGTTGAAGATCACTATGTTATCAATAATCAAATACTTTTATATGGTTAAACCATTATATGCTTGGATCTATTTGTTAGCACAGCTTAGTCTACTTATTTCTGTGAGATTTAGAGGCCACCTAGGTGCTTCTCAAAAATAAATAGGCTGATTATTGTAGTTATTTTATTAGTTTTTAATTTCTGCAAAACAAATTATCACAAATTTAGCAGCTTAAAAATATATTTATTATCTTACAGTTTGCATGAGTCATGAATCCAGACATGTCTTCACGTGGTCCTGCATTCAGGGTGTCACAAGGCTGCAAGCTAAATGTCAGCTAGAGCTGGGGTCTCATCTGAAGCTTGTAGTCTTTTTCTAAGTTCAGGTCATTCCATGCAGGTGAAAAGCTCAAGGCTAGTTGTTTCATCAGCAGGAGAGAGATTCTCTGACCTTCAGTTTCTCTTTCAAATGATTTTTCTGATTAGGTCAGGCCCACCCAAGATAATCTCTAACTCAAAATTGACTGATTAGGGACCTTAATAACATCTGCAAAATCCCTCATCTTTTCAATGAGCAGGACTTAATGACAGGAGTGATATTGGACCACTATTGTCATATTCCATAGGTTAGAAGTACTCTGTGTTCTACCCACTCTCAAGGGGAGAATACATCACAAGTGGGCAACACACTAAAGGGTCGCCTTTGGGAATGTCTGCCACAGTTTTATATTCTGACGGTGTACAGAGAAAACAGAAAGTACCATCAATTGGAAATTTGAGATAAAAAGAAAATACCATGACAAATCCCTGGTGTCTTTCAGTAATTTTGTTAGGTTACACAGGAAAGACAGGGATGTGCAAACCATCTGTGAAATAATTTGAGTCTTACAATTTTTGAAAACAAAACTGCAGCAACGTATGTAGTAAGTAATAGAAAGAGATTAGAACTGCTTTTATTAAAACAGAAAAAGTCCACAAAGGCCACAAACAAAGTAATATGAAATGGCAAGTGTAATAACTAAGGGAAAGCAGAATAAATTGTATTAGGTGTTTCATTTCACTTGTAGTTTCCATCTTGTACTTTTCTTAATTCATTGAAAAGAATTAATGAATTAGAGGTCAGAAGAGTTATACAACTTGTTTCCTAATTTAGCAAACAAAAACATGGTTTTCTGGGGAAAATGTATATTTGAGTGTGAAAGCAAGGGGTAAATCTGACTATTCTTTTAGGAAGCTTTGAGTTCTTGTAGGAAAAAGACAATAAAAGAACTGAAATTTTACCTGAAATTTGGTTGTATGATTTTTTTCATATTTTATAAATTAAAGCATGCCACTAGTAATTTTATAGTATGGGCTAACAAGTTGCACAGAAGTTGAACTAGGCCATATTTTGTACTACTCTTTAAAAGAGGCATCTCTTTATTATTTTATATCATTTAGTTTTGGTTTACAAACACTGAAGAGGGCTACCTTTACTACAGTCCAGGTATCATTTAAATATGTTAGAAAAATATAGAAAAATCAACTCATCTCACAAAAATATTTTATGAGGCACGTACTGTCTGTAGCCCCCCTTTACAGATGAGGAAACGGAGGCCCAGACAGTCGAAAGGTCACGGCCAGACTGCCTCCAACATCCCTGCTGCTCACCCATACACTGTGTTCTCTCTCGCCATGGCTCAAACTCAGCTGGTTCCACTACTGAACATGGCTTATTTCTGCTGCTGTTCTTTCACTGGCCTTGACTCTTCTTACCCATATATAAGACAAAGAGCACAAAGTCAGGTTTCCTATAATTTTCAGGAAATCTTTCTTTTGTGGCTTCTCATATGTCATAAGAGAAGTGACAGCATTACTCTGACTCATAATTGAAAATGTGAATGTCATACATATTTTAGAAAAGGGTCTAAAATCAGAGATCAGGCTCCCTCAAACTGTATCACAAAATTACTGATTAATAATAGGGCCTCAGAGGTGTGCAGAAAGGAGTTAACAGAGCAGGCCTTAACTGCTGTCCTTAGAAAGGCCGGCTTGCAAGGCTGGTCCTTGGTGGCATTTGGAAACTTGGATTTAGGGAATGTTCTCATCAGTTTCCTAATTGATAAACATGGTTGACTGTGCCTAAACTCTTTGTACAGGCATGTGGTTTATGCTGAACATATGCTTTTTTTTCTGGGAGTCTGGAATTTTGGCATATGTTAGAGGGTGCCTGTGTGACCAGGCCCAGTACAAACCTTGGCACTAAATTTCTTCAGTGACCCTGCAACAGTGCAGTAATGAGCTTCCCTGTAACACTTTTCTCATGTTATCACAATTTGATCCTGGAGAAATTAAGCACATCCTGTACAATCCACTGGGAAAGAACTTTTGAAACTTTCAGGCTGGTTACCTCGGGATTTTTCCCTGTGTAAATTTTCCCTTTGCTAATTTTGCTTTGTACACTTTTGCAGTGATAAATCTTAGCCATGAATACAACTACATGCTGAGTCCTGCAATTCCTCCTAGATTAGTCTTGGGATCGCTCAACACGGAAGGCTATCAGAGTTCTTACAAGGCTCATAATTGTCAGAAATGCTATTATTTAGTTATTTTCAACTTTGCTAGTGACATATGGTTATGTATCATTGTAGTGCAATTTCCCTGATTTGAGTCACTTTATTCTCTAATCAATAAGGCCATTTCATTTGACAGACTATTGTGAAATACATTAGTTAATCATTTCAATTTACAGAATTTTGTCCTTATAATCCCTAAATTGGGAACAGTATAATCTTGCCTTAATCATACCTGGAAGAACGCTAAATACTCACTTCCCTTACATCAAAATAGTTAGAAAATCAGAGTAAAAGTATCAATAGTCATCATCTGTTTGTATTGAAATATTAAGTGACAATGGCCAATGAAATTACATCTGCAGAGAATGTCCTGGTCCTATGCCCATCTTCTCTTTAAGACTGAGCTCCCAGAAAGCTCAGTTGCTCACAGGTGTTCGTTGAGTTTCTCTCAAGGAACTACCGTCCCAAAGAGAACTAATCCCTCACCACATACCTTGGTGCAAATTCTTGCCCTGTGCCATCTTGCTTCCCTTACTTCCTTATGGGTATTATACTTAGTTCATGCCTCAATGACTTCCAGCCAACAAATCTCTACCTCAGATTCTTTTTTTCAGGAGACTCAACCTAAAGAAAGGCCACAATATGTAAAGTTTCTGTTAAATTTCTAAAGCAGTCTACCTAGCCTTTCAAGGTGTCTTTCAGACTATAAAATAAGTTCTAACGTAAGAATTGGTAAGCTGGGGATTGATCTTCTTTTCATAAATTCCACTGGAATGAATGGACACTATGGTGCAATCTAATAGCACATATTCAGCAGAGTTTTCAATTTCAGGCAATTGTGATTCAATCAATTATGCAAAAGGAATAGTTATAATTACTTTTTAGCACAAATGATGCAACATACTATACAAATTAATTCTATCACTCTTTAAAATTATGATAATTGTGGTCCAGGAAATTCTACCATATACTAAGATACATTTCTCATTTACAAGATTGTGAATCCCTTCTTCTGAGGGGAATGTAATCACAGGTATTTATGGAGTGCTTTTCATATGGCCACCATAGCATGTGCTGGGAGCACGAAGCAAACATTACATATAGGATCTCTCCACAAACAGCTTGAAATCAGGAGGGGATTGAAGAGGAATATTCATCATTAAATACTGAAAAAATAGAACTGTATTCAATATTGGGATATACTAATTGTCAGATACTGGTGGTTGCTTAAATTTTTTGCCTACAAAATGGTCATTTTGTTTGGAAGATTAACAAATTATGATTAATCCTAGTCTAATCAGACTTTTTTCCAATTAGGGATGCCTATGTGGCCTGTTTATGGTTAATAAGATGTAAGAAAATATCAGTAGGAGCCACTCTTTGTTGATCTTCCTTCCTTGAATGAAGATATGATACCTAGAAGTACATCACCTTATGTGTGTATGTGTGTGTGGGTGTGTGTGTGAATTCTTTAAATTTACATAAACTACATAATATCCTATGTAACCTACTACTTCTTACGTTTTCACTCAACAATAATGTTTCAATATTTCTCAGTGTTTTTATGTAGATATATTTCTTTCCTTTTAACCAAGAAATATGCCATCAAATGAAATTATAGTAAGATGAACATAAAAGGTGTTTTAATGGCTTTACCATTACAAATAATACTGCAATAAATATCCAAATCCAATTCTTGTTCTCATGGGTAAAAGTTCTAGCATGAGACATCTGGGGGTATTCTATAAACATGTCCATTTTTTTTCTAGATGCTGACAACTGGGTCTGCAGAGCTCATAAGAAAAAGCATCGAGGGCACCAAGTATATACAAAAATGCCCATTTCTCCACATGCTTTTTAAAATTGATATCATCAAACTTTTATTTACTTAATTTTTTAAACTGAAGGGTGAAGATGATAATTCACTGTCATTTTAATATATTCCCCAAAGACTAGCAGCTGAGAACCTTCTCATATGTTTATTTTTAAATTTCTTTTAGTTTACTTTATTTTTATACTTCAGATACATCAGGTGTTTCAGCATAAGTGGGACTTGCAATTAAAATATATCAAAATGATCTAGAGGTATAGGCATAAAATATAAAAATATCCTGTTGGTAGGACAAGAATCAAGATGTAACCCTCTGTTAACTGATGGCAGGCAGAACTAAGTGGACATTCTAGATTTCCAAGTATATGAGGAATGGCCTCAGTTGTCAAGGTTACCAACTGTAGAGGCACATGTGATATTTTCAGTTCCTCTTCTGTACTCTCATGAAAGAACCATGTTTTTTAGCACATAAACCTCTCCAGCTATATAATGTAGAAGAGTCATACTTTAACCTACCTTACTGGTCACGTTTAATCACTTTCAAATGAGAATAATAAAATCCCTCTTTTCTAAACTTACTTCAGTCTTAAATATAAAGTTATGTATATGAGAGTGCCCATGTGTATTCTAAAGCACTATACAACGTAAGTCAATGTCCTCATTACTTATGGTTATTGGAATTAAATTCTAGGAGATTGTATAGTACATTTCAATTGGCCTCCAATTACAAAGGCACATTTGAATACATGAAGTGAAAACATTTCTTTTAAGAATATGAATACTGAAGCAAAATCCTTCTTGGAATGCCTCTATATAAAATGAAAGTTTAATTTCCTTAGAGCGTATGCTATCTCATTCCCTAGTGTCTAGCAACAAATTGTTTGCTTTTTACTTTGGTGCTATAAATGCCAGAGAAGGTTTTTCACATCATTTGAAGAAAGGCTTTGGTCATCAATAGATGGAAGTGTGAACTACATTATCCTTGCCAAAGTCACAGAAAATGCAGCTATGGAAATCACACTTTCAAACTTCAATGAGAAAACACGTCCCCAGATGTTGCAGGGTTTTTTTTTTTTGAAATGAGAAATCTTTTTATTTTATTTTGTTCTGTGTTTTTATAGAGCATAACCTCATAGCAATGAATTTGTCAGTATCTAAATTCCCTGTAGTCCAGAAAACCAGTAGCTACAAAATATGATTATTCACAAGTTATCACTTTACATGCAAACTCCTGAATCACAATTATAATTCCTATCCTTCCTTTTATTGTGAAGGAAAGGATACAAATGATTTCCAAGGAGTTACACACATCTACATTTGAAGCATTGAATGATGTTTTTATATTCCCTTTTTTAAAAATATAAACATACGATGTAATAGTAACTATTAAAAACAGCTGCAATTTATAATCTTTGACTAAATGTCAGTGAGTGAAGAAGTTTTGGCTGGGGTTACCCTGCCAAAATGACTGTATGAAAATTTCTAACATGAGTAAAATTTCTTCCAGGGCATTCATATAAACACACACACACACACACACACACACACACACACACACACACTCATACACTCTCATATCCTTGGGGATAACCTATCCTTCAGGGAAAGAATGGGCCTGTAAATCAACTTTTTTTTAGACACAATGACTAGTTATTAAATATCTCATCTTTTCAGCTAGGCAAGATAATTTCCTAAAAGGTTTTACCAAAGTAGATATTGAATTGGAAAACAGTTACTGTAAATTAATACAATGTCATTGGTCTGAGAGGAAAGAATTATGTGCTCTTCCTCCAAAGACTAGAAATGGAGTAGTTCTTTGTTTAACGTCATTCACTTCATGTGTTCTTTTTTTATAAGAGAAACCTGAAGAGCTCTTCGTTATGATGGCCATAACTTTTATTAAACCTAACTAATCAAATACACAGCACATAACCGTGCATAAATGACACTCATTTATTTCAGTGTTGCTGATTTAAGTTTGCCCTAGTATAAAATCCTTCAAAAGCATATAGTTTTTAAAGTGATCATTGACCCTCTCTGCTTTTAAAATTATCCAGGCATTTGTTTTAGGGAAGTTTTGTAAAACAGGTTTTTTACTAATATAACATGGCAATTTGTGTTACAGTCTGCAAGAAGTTGTGTTTTAATCTATAAGTGTAGAATTTGCTTTTTGAAAAACAGATTGGTTTTCTGTTTGTTTTTAAAAGTATAAAAAATTAAAGATATATTAAAAGGTATCCTATAAAATGAGCCATGATTATTAATTTGGTAGCTCACAAGAAATGAAATGGGACCTAACTTTGTGAAAAGATTAGATAGTAGATTTTCCAGCTTCAAGAAGTGGCCTCCAAACTCACTATCTGATACTGTGGTTGATGCAAGTGGGTCATTCCAAAACTTCCCAAAGTCTGGTGACCTCTGGTGACCTCTGCCACAAGGAAATATGAAATCATACTGATGGATTGTCTTCAAGGAAAAGGTTTGCTTCAAGAAGTCCTAAGCATCTAACCTCTCTCAGTATGACTAAGATTCTTCAATGATAGAATTTGACCACAGAATCTTTCCTCTACCTCACCCTTAATGAGATATCAACCATTTTCTGGAGTGAAATATGGAAAAGGCATGTGGTTGACCATCTCGCAACAATATATTAAAAATATGCTCAGTCCCAAACAAATCTTATAATTTTCCCAAACTAATAAGATCATATTAATAGAAATTAATACACTTTAATCATTCCAGGTACTAAACTTCAATACATTTTGTTTTATAACTATAAACACAAGGTAGGTATTAATGCTGAATAATAAAGAATATCCAATAGCATATCTATATTTACAGATTATTTGCACATGATACCATATTCCCTCAAAAGTCTGGAGACTGTGGTTTCTAACTCCAAGCATAGGAATTCTATTTCTCGATTACACTTGGTTTAATATGAGCCATGAAGGTACTACCTCTTAAATAAATGTGTTGATGTTCAGCTATAAATCTTTTCCTGTTTTTTAAAAAATATGTTTTGGAACAAATTTCTTGCAACAGTTAAAAATTAGCCAACTAGTCTATGTAGACACTCCTATCAAATTAATGTTTTTTTTTTTTAATATAGATGATTGCACTCTTAAACTTAAAAGCAAAGAGGCTGGCCTGTTTTATGTCTTTTTTCTTGGTACTAAATGTTGATAATGCTATTTTCCCCTTTAAAATTATTTTGATGATTTAAGACACTGTAATTTGTGATAAATAAACTATTTAGTTTAATTGAATATGTAAGCATATGAGGGGGAACATCAGAAAATTATTGATGTAATAATGTGTAAAGCCCAGAAAGAAATATTAACTTTAAAATATTTCTTTGTTCAGATTGGTAAATTTTTTACAAATGGTTACTTTATAAATTCTTCAGTTCAGGGAAAAAACATGTAATAGCAGACACGGGGTTTTAATTTTGAAACATTTTTCTAGATTCGTTTGAGAAAATAATTCATTGTAGCTTTCCTGAACTAGCATGAAGTGTGTTACTATAATCTCATTGAATAGAACTTCACCTGACATTAGTGAACATTAGTACTACTTATCAAAGGACTCATAGAAACTGGAAAACAATGTAGAGAAGAAATATTTTCCATTGACACTGACACCTCAAGTATGTTATTTAAAGTAGTGAGTATGGAAATGTGTGGTAAATGTTGCTTTTGTCCCTAATTTAATGTGTAGGATAGGCTGTGAGTTTGCCCTGATGTTTTTATGTCACACAACTTTACCATAGAAATAGTTCCTAAGAAAACCTTAAAGCATAATAGGTGTACAGAGTACTAGACAGAGTGATCATGAGATAAATAGTAAGAGTCATCACAAGATAAGCAATCCCTTTTGGGCACCCGAATGTCTATAGCAGCACAATTCACAACTGCAAAGATGTGGAAACAACCCAAGTGCCCATCAATACATGAGTGGATTAATAAAATGTGGTATATGTATACTATGGACTATTACTCAGCTATAAGAAATAATGAGGATATAGAATCTCTTATGTTCTCCTGGATAGAGTTGGAACCCATTCTACTAAGTGAAGTATCCCAAGAATGGAAAAATAAGCACCACATGGACTCACCATCAAATTGGTTTCACTGATCATCACCTAAGAGCACATTCAGGAATAACATTAATCGGGTGTCGGGCAGATGTGGGGGGCGGGTAGGGGATGGGTGTATACATTCATAATGAGCGCAATGAGCACTGTCTAGGAGATGGACATGTTTGAAGCTCTGACTCGGGAGGTGGGGGGGCAAGGGCAATATACGTAACCTAAACTTTTGTACCCCCACAATATGCTGAAATAATAATAAAAAAGAATAAATAAATAAAAATTGAAAAACAAAACAACAAAAAAGATAAGCAATCCCAATGAAACTCAATAATCAATGGTAAATGCCATTCTAGCTAAACTTAGTTATCCAGAAAGAATACAGCAGAATACAAAGAAGTTACTCAAAACCTGAACAATGTTAATTAGGATCCTGGAGAGCTTCCAGGTTTTTGAATTTGGTAATTCTTTTAATCAAGAAAAATAACTTTCATCTTTAAGCATTCCGATTCTCTTAGTCATCTTTCTTGACATTAATCCCAGTTGTTTTTTATTATTATTTTTTTTTATTTCAGCTTATTATGGGGGTACAAAAGTTCGGGTTATATATAATGCCCAAGCCCTCCCATCCCCCCGAGTCTGAGTTTCAAGCATGTCCATTCCCCAGACAGTGCACATCACACTCATCGTGTAGGTATACACCCATCCCCTTCCCCCACCCTCATCCCCCCACCCCCCGAGTCATAACTTCAAGCGTGTCCATTCCCCAGACAGTGTGCATTGCACTCATCATGTAGGTATACACCCATCCCCGCCCCCACCCCCTACCTCTGTCTGATACCCGATTAAACAAAGAAAAAAATACTTCATTATGTAACCTCATTACAAAGTCAGTGACTACTTTCTTTCACTGAACTTTTGGCTAACAGGTACAACAGTGAATATATAGGCTTAGACATTTTGGCATAAAATAAAGATTTCTAAGAAGTCATCTAAAAAGCAAAGGAACAAAGAAACAACAACAACAAAATCCAGGTCATTTCATATTTTGGTAAAACTGGGAAACATATATTAGCCCCTTCCCCATGGATGGATATGTGACCCAAAGCAGCGGGGATCAAATGAGAAAGGGATGGGAAGAAGCTAATGCACCAGGGACTGTGAACTAAGCAATAAGTATTTCAGAAAAAGGAAGCAAAAACGAACCTCTCCAAGGTGAGAGACACTCCAGGAGGAGAACACTCTGAACTCTCTTTTTGCAACAGTGGGAATAGCAATACTGTATACTGACTACTGGGAGGAGAGTCCTAACTTAATTTAGGTCTGAAAAATAGGGGAAATAAGGCTAAAGAAGTAATTAACAGATAAGCCATATTTGCAGAAACCAGTTAACCTATATGTCATTTGATTGCAGAAGAGGAAAATTCTCTGTTTAAGAAAAAAAAAAAGCAATGAAACAAATAAAAAACAGAAGAAAAGAAAAATTTCCCATGAAATTTGCTCAACTCTTTGGGGAATAATAAAAGAAAATGGGATTTGCAGACAAGAAACTCAGTATTATAAAAAAAGTTCTGGCCGGGCGCAGTGGCTCACGCCTGTAATCCTAGCACTCTGGGAGGCCGAGGTGGGTGGATCTCTCAAGGTCAGGAGTTCAAGACCAGCCTGAGCAAGAGCGAGACCCCATCTCTACTAAAAATAGAAAGAAATTATCTGGCCAACGAAAAAATATATATAGAAAAGTTAGTCGGGCATGGTGGTGCATGCCTGTAGTTCCAGCTACTCGGGAGGCTGAGGCAGTAGGATCGCTTAAGCCCAGGCGTTTGAGGTTGCTGTGAGCTAGGCTGATGCCATGGCACTCACTCTAACCCGGGCAACAGAGTGAGACTCTGTCTCAAAAAAAAAAAAGAAAAAAAGTTCTAATTAGTCTTAAATACAACCTTGACTCCTAACTTGACAATAGTTGATCCATGAAAATGTCCTTCTTTCAATAATTATTAATAAAAAATAATTTGAGTAAGATATGTACAAATATTTTTTTTCAAAAACAAGTAAAAGAATAAGGAAAAATACACAGAAAAATGAAAATTCCCAATAGAAAATATGTTGCTGAGGAGCAGATAAATATTGTGATCATATACTTACAACATGAAAAAAAAGTAATTACTTCCATGAATCAAGAACACAAGGCAAGAGCTCAGGGAAAAAATGACAAAACAATTGGTAGAGATTCAAAAACTGAGCTATAGGACTTTAGTAAAAAATGGAAGAAAATATAAAAACAGTAAAAATAATGTGGATCTCAATGGAGCACAGGAAAAAATTCACATGGTTAAAATAAGATTAAGGGACTAAGGAGACAAACTGAAAAAAAAACTAAAATGGAAATCATTAAAATGAATATAATTTTTTAAAAAGGAAGAGAAAAAAATGAATAAAAATGATAGCTGTAGAAAACAATCAAAGGAAATTTATTAAAACTTGGTTGTTATCTCCAAAGAAAAAATCAGAATAATGGAATAGTACAAAAATGTAAAAATATGATACAGGAAACTTTTCAGAAATGAAAAACACGAGTTCTAAAATGAAAAGAGCACATTTTGTTCTGGGTACAATGGACACAGAATAATCAACTCTGAGCCCCAGCCAAGCAAAGGCGCATGAATTCAAATGGAAATGCCTTTGTGTAAGAAAGGCAAAAATACTGTCTCATGTAAACAGGGAAAAGTCCCGTTGTCATGAGGTTATCTGCCATCACTCAGATGTTAGAAGACAATGGAACAGCATCTACAAAATTCTAAAAGAAAAATAGTATTAAGCAAAATGTTCTTACACAGCTGACCTGTGTTTCAAGAAGGAAGTTACCAGTCACACAGTTTGAACACGAGGGTGCACACTGTTGCTATGACCTTCTTCAGGGCCCTACTACAGACCAAACTCCAGATCCAGCAATGAGTAGAGATATTTGGCAAAAGAATCCTGATCAGGGTTACCAGATAAAATACAAAAAGAAAATGAGACATCTTATGTTAAAAAAATATTCTATGTTTATCTGAAATTAAAATTTAATTGGGTGTCCTTTATTTTTATTCACTAAAATTGACAACTCTAACTGTGTAGAATATTGAATCTTTTTCAGCGTAAGAATGTGGATTAAAAAAAATGGGAATTAGGGTTTCACAACAGAATGCAAATATTCTATATGCTGGCATTTTTAGAAATGGCATAAATAATGCACAGGACAAGGGAGAAGCAAGGCCAAAGGAAAGTAGGTTTTCTGATCACCTAATATTTAATAGACAAAGTCAACATGAACCATAAAAATTGACACGAAAGGAATAGATCTAGAAGTATTTTCAACATCACAAATGTACACACTAAGAAAGTTAATGAAATTGACTCAAATCAGGTAATGAAGAAAGAGAAAAGAATGAAGGAGAAATATCCAAACCTTTATAAATGCTCAAATAAGAGAGAACAAAAATAGAAGATTAATATTATATATATTTCTAAAAACTATAGTGATAAAGTTAAACATTAAAACAAAAATAGAAATAGAAGAACACATAAATAAAAATACTAAAAAACATAGCTAAGTTTGAAACTAAGACTAAACTTAATTGTCACAAAATAAAAACCTTCAGATGTTCCTAAAGCAAATTTTAGGCTCTATAAGAAATGCACCTTACACGGTATATTTTAGTTTTGAAAACCAAGATGTTAGAGTGTACAAAAAAATAAATCCAGGGTTGCAATCATTTGTCAGGTAAAGATTAAGGCCACAAAACAGTGGACAAATTTAGAAAGAGTATTTTTCTATTGTTATAGTTACTGGTCCCCAGTGAATATCTATGTTTATAATGCTACAGCATCAACAGCCATAAAGCATAAAGCATAGAAAGAGAAAACTAGAGAGAACATATAGGGCAAAATGAACAAACTCATTATACTGTTGTCTTCATCCATGACAATTAAATAGACAAAAATAAGTAAGGAATTATTAACAGAAGATTTAAACAACATAACAAACTTCTAATTGTGTATACCATAATCTGTATCTTGATAAAGATAACACAATCTGCTTTCAAGTATCCATGGATTATTTACAAAAATTGGCCATATTTTAAGCCATAAAGGAAAAATATCAATAAATCCCCCAAAGAGAGAATGCATCTTCTCACCACTCTGCAAATAATAATAACAAACAAACAAAACCATTTTTAAAAAAACCTAAAATCTCTCTTCTTGTATCATAGAAGAAATTCTATACAATATTTAATAATATCCAGACAAATAAAAATGAACAAAACCCTAAATATCTTCCTAGACACAATCCACAAATCACCTCTCAAGAAAATGTTCTTGTTTCCCTTATTTTACATTTGTTAAAAGCCCAAAGATTTATATATATGATCTGAAGAGGAACCAGAGTATGCCCTTATTTTACATTTGGTAAAATTTAATGTCCAAGAGCCTTAGACCAGAGGTAGTACAGAGAGGAGCTGACTTTAAATGCAGCTTTGACTACTTCATACTTATTCTTTTCACATTAGTCATCAATGCCTTTCAGAACACTAGACCCTTTCTTCATCTGTAAAATGAAGGAGTTGAATTGGAAAATAATAGTGCTTATGTATTAATATTTCTTACAGTACAGCATGCAATATTATAGGTGCTTTCTATGTATTAATATTTAATCCTCATGTCAATCCTATGAGGTAAATATTAGTATCATGCCTAATTTACAAGAAAATAAATTGAGGCAGAGAGAAGTTAAATAACTTCCCCAAGTTACATGGCTACTAACTAAATAGTCAAGACAAAACCTGAATTCAGAGAGTAAATTTGGCTGTAGACTTAGCCACATTTCAGAGGCACTCTGCCACAAAGTTACTTTCTAGCTCTAGAGTTCTATAAGACACATACCTTAGTATTCATGACATGAATACTTGAAATCATTTATCACAAAACATTGTACAGCTCTCAGTAAATTACATGTGAATAACAAGGATATCTATTCAGACGAGTTTTTCCCCAGGGTAAATAAAGAGTAAAATGCCAGAGTCCAATCACACAGAACAACGTACCCAATTGTTAGTGAAACAAAAGAATTGTTTCAGTACTGTAGGCAGCACATGTCCCAAATAAGCTTTTTTAACCAATGCAGATGGTGTAGGTTGGATCCAGAACTGTTACATAAACACATTAGTTTATAAATGAAATTGTCCAACCTCAATGACAAATAGCTGTACATCTGCTTAATAATCATTCCTGTACCATTTTTAGAACAGAGTACTGTAATTATTTTCCCTGATTACAAAGAATTTGGAAATGAATCACACAGATGCTTTGCTATGTACAGTTAGACAATTATTTTCCTCCCCCGTCCATACTACTCAGTAATATTTCTTTATTATGTTGAACCTAAAAATTGAACTAGGAAAGGTAAATGTAAGCCAATATACTAAAGACAGTAATCACCCAAATTGCTACTACTGGGAAAATAATTCTACCATACGGACTCTGTTCCATTGATTGTGAAATTGCTGCTCTCATTAAATAGTATACTTGACCCTTAGTGGAGTAACCACCATTTTCCTCTTTTAGAGACCCAGTAATTTCATTGCCACTCTTTCATCCTTGGAATACAAATCTTATCTAATAATAAAATGCTCCATCTTATCCTGGCCCATTTCATTTATTGCTGCTATACTCCCTTCAATTCAACTCCCCAAATCAGTTTTGGTTATTTATTATGTGTATATCTATCTGGTAAATGCTATAGGGAATAAATAATATGACATAGTACTGGACAGTTAAGTTATTTTATTGCATGTGACTATTGTTCTGGTGTGGATGAGGAATGAGAAAAACAGGTAGGGGGGGAAGTGTACTTTTGTAGAAGGAACACTTACACATACCTTACATGGCTTAGAAGTATTATAGAAGTTTCTCAGGGGTTTAAATGAATAAGAATTTGTTTGGGAGATGGGCAGAATCTGAACTTGGTGAATTCCTTTTTGGTATTGCTTTTACAATTGTGTTATTGAAGAATAGATTCTTAGATATTCAACAAGTATATAAAGGGTGCTTTCTGTATGATTCATATGTTGCAAGGCCCTTTGGATAGAGTGGTTCCTGTTATCTTGGAATCAAAGATGGAAAAGAGACTTTAAACCATTCATTGATTAAACTAAGTATTTTAAGTGAGGATTTAAAAGTACACGAAAGTTTATATGAGTACAGTTTTTTAACCTGTATAGAAACCTATAGAAGTAACTGAGTTGTGTTTATTAAAGAATAGTCATGTGTTTAATGTCAAGAGATACAGATTATATAGTAAAACAAATACATAATGTGGAATTCTGCAAACATAAGTTTGAACCTTGCTCCACTACTCACAACCTGTGATCTGACAGTGATAAAGATCAACATTAAAAGAAGTAAAGAAAGAAAGAAGAAAGGTAAATCATGTGTAATCTTTAAAAATTCCTATTCTAACGTGCCATGATTGGTAATATCTACTCAGGATTCTAGAGCATATACTTATATAAGATAAAGTTGGCTTCTAGTTTGAATGTCATTTTCCCCTTATGGTTATATGGCACTTTGCAAGTGTTAAAAGTATGACTGCTTGTTAAAAAGTTAACCCTAAGCTTGCCTCTGAATTCCTGTGAATGATCTTAACTCAATAATTATATGAAACTATTAATATTCTACTGGGCCACTAAACAATCACAATAAGTTAATTAATCTATAATTCTGACACGATAGCTTCCAGTACAAATTTACGAATATTTGTAATCTTATTGGTATTCTGACCATAAAGTAGAGACTTTTGTTAACTAGGTGAGTTATGGTAAAAAAAAAAATATATATATATATATATATACATATATATATATATGTATTCACTGTGAAAAGTATTCACAGTGAAAATAATGTTTTATCTATTGTTTTTGTTTGAATTGAATAACAAACATGCCATTATAATAGTGCAAAATCTAGTTCATTTGACCCATCCAAAATTGATTTGGTGCATGAACCAACTGCAAATTCATCTATTACTTTAGAAATGCAATGTTATAAATGCTATTTATTCATGAATAAAAATAGTCCTCCTGCTTTACATAAGCAATTTAACACAGTTCATTTCCTTCAGGTGTACATGGTGAGAAACAATTTATATACATTATTTTTTTCTGTAGCTGATGCAGCCTCAAATTGTGTTCATTCTCCAAGAGCAGATGCTTTAAAAAAGCAACTGAAGAAGATTCTCCTTTATTTTACCTAGATAGATGATTTTCCATGCAAAAAAGTTTTCTGACATAAACAGCTTTTGCCCTTTATTTTGAAAAAAACAAGGACCATGGCATTCTTTACATGGCACAGAAACTGGCACAGATTTTTCAGTTAAATGGTACCCATTTTGATAATATTGTTATTGATAGTAGTACTAGAAGTTTTCATGATAATAGTATTAATAGCAATTTGTATTTGACATCTCTTTAAATAAATTATAAAAACCCCCTACCTAACAGGTACATGAACCAACTTTTGGTTTCATTGATCCATTGTATTGATTTGTTTTGTTTTGTTTTCCATTTCATTTGGGTGATGGGCACACTTATAGCCCTGAGTCAAGTATTACAAAAGGAATCCAAAAAACATTTGTACCCCTGTAATATTTTTAAATTAAAAAAACAATAAAATCCATTCAAATGAAATCCAGAAACTATCATAAATCACAACCTCACTAAACAGAAAGTCATCTTGATTAATCACATGACAGCAAAGCCCACATCGGAGAAATTTCACACTTTAAGGGGCCCAAGAACATTTCTATTTAATACTTCAGTGTCTGCAACAGCACTCGTGAATGATCGTCATGGTGTTTTATAAAAATTGATACTCTGAGGGCAATTATTTTTCCAAGTTTTCACTAAACATCTTCCTTACTAATCAGAAGCTAAGCTGTGATTTTTAATGTAATGAAGTGAAAAGTACATGGGCTCTTGAGTCTGATTTATTTGGGTTTTAACTCCTGCTTTATGCCTTACTAGTTGGGTGATCTTGGCCACACCACTTCACTACTTTAATAACCAATTCCTTCATCTTTCAAAATAGTAATAATATTGACCTCGGGGGCTGCAGTGAAGTGAATGAAATAATGCACATAAATAAATATTCTAACATTCTAAGCAGACATTATATATTAACTGATGTTGATGCTATTATGAATAATATTATTCTTAGTAATATTATGCCTTCACTGAAAGGTTGCAACTAGTGATCACAACCAGGTGACACCAGTTTTTCTTGGATAGAATTACTTCATCCCACTAGTGGTATACAAGGCATTGATTTCATGAAAAGCATCAAACACTTAAAGTTCAGATATTCACAAAGTACTTGGATTTCAAGATAATTTAATCTATGTCATGGTTTGAATGTGTCTCCCAAAGTTCATGTGTTGAAAAATTAATTCCCAATGCAGAATGTTGAGGGGTGGGACCTTTAAGAGCTGATTAGGTCTTGAGGGCTTTGCCCTTATAAGTGGACTAATGCCTTTATCATGGGAGTGAATTAGTTATCACAGGAGTGGGTTCCTGATAAAAGGATAAATTTGGCTCCCTTCCTCATGCTCGTGCTCTCTCTCTCTCTCTCTCTCTCTCTCACACACACACACACACACACACACACACACACACACACACACACTTTCTTGCCCTTCTGCCTTTCTCGACAGGTGTGGTCCCTTGAGTTTGGACTTCTCAGCCACCAGTAACATGAGCCAAATAAATTTCTGTTTATTATAAATTACCCAGTCTCAGGTATTCTGTTACAGCAGCACAAAATGGGATAAAACAATCTGGATACAAAATATCTTTAAAATTCACTTTAAATTAGACCTATAGCTTTTTAATAAGAAAACAAATTTTAAGAAATGAATCAAATATGGCACCTTCAGTTCATTACTTAAAGTCTTCCCACATGCAAGACTCAATAGTCCAAGAAGTTGGACTATTTAGTTATGATCTGGAAGGTGGGCCAACTTGCATAATAAAAATCAGCACCATCGTGGATGGCAATTTAACAATATGTATTAAGAAACTTAAATTTTAGCATTATTTAGATATAGAGATTACATTTTTTTCAAGTCTACCCAAAGAAAATAATCCTTAAGAACCTAAATATACACAGAAGATCATTCTAGAATTTTATTAAATAGTGCATAATAGAGGAATGGTTAGGTAAATTATGACAAAGCTATTCTATTTAGTACAATAAATGAAAAAAAATAATGAAAATCAAATAGCAACTTAGAAATTGCAGGAAAGAAAACTGTATAAAAACAATTATAATTATTAAAGTTGTAAAAATATGCTCATGATTAATGATTATAAGAGGATATACCAAAGCAGGTGCATTAGGGAGTTGATTCATTTTATTCTCTTATTTTCTTGATTATTTATATTTTTGTAATGTGTTGCTGTTACTTAACAATTAAAGCAAGTAACATAAGCATTTATATCGGTACTGATGGGTTGAAGATTACAGAAGAAAGTGCTTTATTTGTACCTACTTTACCTATTTCTTCTAAAAAAAAGGTCTTTATTGTTCAAGAATGTGTGTGTGTGTGTGTGTGTGTGTGTAAATGAGTACATGTTGATCAGTTTTGAAGTACTATGTTATAGGTTTGCAATGCAATAGCAAGATATAGCCGTGTTATTAATATTTCCCAACATGGATGAAGGTTGGGAACAGGTAGTGCAACGACGAGAGTGATTTGAGAATACCTCTCAGAGACTCACCAAAAATGAAAAACTAAAGAAAGCATTGATTTTTCTCTGGTAACTGCAGAAGTGTCATGCTGTTCTAGTAGAACACAGCACAATTTTACCTTAAAAATGTTATTTTGCTTGATGAAAAGATTTTAGCAACAAACACAATCCTCTAGGAAAAAAAATGCTTAGAACAAATACAAAGAAATTTAAGTCTTTGTGTGACTTGTATATAATTGTATCATTTTATAGTTTCACTCTATTTCCAATTTTTCTTTTATAAGCATATATTACTTTTAAAATGGTGGAAAATACAATTTTAAACTTCAAGTACTCTGATACTCCTGTGACTCAATATTTTTATTCTTTTTAGTTCCCACTGTATGCCATAATTTTGAAGATGAGATATGCATAAAGGGCTGTTGCAGAGACTCTGCTCACACATGTATTGTGAAGAGTCCTTCCTGGAAACAAGGTTCTGATGTCATTTTAATGAAAGTGGTAAAGGCTTAAGGACAAAGGCAGAGGGTTTTAGTAAAATCTTAGTAAAATAAATTTGATAATTTTATTTTGTTCTTTTTTCTAAACTATAATTCAGATTTTTATACTAATTGAACTTAACATCTACTACTATCTTAAAGATGATTTGGAGACCTGTGTTTAAAATTCAGTTGCTTTGGGTCTCTATTAATCTTTAGTATAACCTTCTCCTCATATCTATTTTTTGGGCTTAATGAAGAATAATTATATAAACCTTTATAGATTAATGCTGTTATTATATCAAGAATAAACTAAATTTATTATTGCTAATCTTTTTCTCTCTCATTTATTTTTAAGTCTATGAATCTAACAACACAGAAAACATATGGCACTGAATTTATTTGTGGACATTATTCTACTAAGGATTAATAGAAGATAATTGTGTCAACAGATTCATGCTGAACATAACATTTATTCAATAGGAAATTTTCTAAGTCAATCAATCATGGTCTCCTGAAAATTTATTTTTGAAGTACTCTATCATTTAGAAAAAGTATCAACTTATATTTTAGAGTTTTCAATGACATTTAATAATTTTACCTGCTAAATAGAAAACACTGCTTTATGAAAATATAGTAGTTTCATTATAAAATTAGAAAAATAGGCATACAAAAATGAATTGTAAAATCTTAATCACATGAATATTTATTATATTTTAAAAATCGTTTGAAAATGATCTATTTTGCGTCTGGGCTAAGAATAATCTAATTTGAATTTTTCTAAGTATAGCAGGGATTGAACACCCAAATTATTGTCTACAGTAAGTTCTTCTGAAAGACAATTTAAACTCTTAAGCATAGTACACTTAAATTTTATATAAGTTTCACCATAATTCAACAAATGTGTTATCTATAAATGGAAAAGGGTATGGTAGGGGCTTCCTCACAAAATAAGAAAACAGATGAATAAGCCTAAAGCCCAGGGATAGTTGATAATATTAAGATATAGGAGGAGGTCCTTCTAGATATGATAAGAGAGGAATAGAAGCAACATGTCTAGGTTATTTATATTTCAATATGAGAATCATATGTGGATTCTGAAATTTTGGCAAGATTCCCATGATAATAATAGTACTAAATTTCACAAAACTCCTAAAACAAATGAAAAGAAATATCAATGTGGAGATCAAGATATACAATAGTCAAGAAGATATTTTTCTTCAGTCTAATCTTTGAAAAGAGGACTTTCAGGAGATAAGAAAATATCTGGAAAATAATAGGAAATTAAATTATATCCCTGATATGATGAAGAAAGAAAGAAAAGGCAAAGAGATCAAGGAACAGTCATGGTTGGGTGAAAGGGGAGGCCCCTTCTGAGATCTTAGCCCATTGTGACAGTTTAGGAGTGGGGTGGTGTGGGGAGGAGGGGGGATCCACTCTTCCAAGTGCCTTAGTTGTGGGTGATTACCTGTGCTCGTTCTGAGAAAGATGCAGTATTCAAGTTAGGAAGCTCAATATTCAGTGAGGCCCTTCCTTTTTTGACAGATCATTTATCCATTCATTGATTTGATCGAAGAGAGAGGGAGAGAGAGAAGACAGAAAGAGACAGAGAAGGACAGAGAGAGACAAAGAGAAAGAGAGTTGCTGCCCTCATGTAGCGTTGTAGTTTACATCCTAGTTGGAGTAGGTTCATCTCCCTGCCCTTTTAGATGAAGACAGGAAAGGTAACTGCGAAGTGGAATATCACGGAAGGCCTTTTCAGGACATTATTTCCAGTCATAAAGAGACAGGATGACTCAAACCTCTTACATGATGAAAACTGCAATAAATTTTCCAAAGGGACTTTTTTGGTTCCGCATATAACTTTTTGGGCAATGGTAAGTAATCGTAATGGACAGGAATAGAAGGTCCACAGATGGAGGAGATTCTGGCACTGTCTGGCATGAGTGTGAGATGATGCCAGATGCATTAGTTTCCTAGGGCTGCCGTAACAAAGTGCCACACTGGGGTGGAGTAGTATGACAGAAGTTTATTCTCTCACAGTTATGGAGGCTAGAAGCTCAATATCACAATGTCAGCAAAGCCGTGCTCCCTCTGAGACTCTGGATAGAATAATTCCTTGACTCTTTCTTGCTGCTGCTGGTATCCATAAATGCTTGGTGCTCCTTGGCTTGTAGCTGCATCACTCCAGTATCTGCCTCTGTTGTCACAGGGTGTTATTCCTGTGTGTCCCTGTCTCTTCACATGGCCACCTGCCTTCTGATATTCTCTTCCTATAATGACACTGGTCATATTGGATTAAGGCCCATCTCACTACAGTGTGATCTCATCTGAACTAATTATATCTGCAAGAATGTATTTCCAAATAAGGTAACATTTTGAGTTACTGAGGGTAGGACTTCAACATGTCATTTTGGAAGACACAATGCAACTCATAACACTAGCAAAGCAAACATTATATTTTGACAAGATCAACAGTCTCCTTGTTTAGGTCATAGTTTGTGTGGCTGGAAGAACTAGATGAAAAGAAGTGATACATTTCTTAAACTGCAATTGAAAAGAGAAAACGATGTAAGGTGTTAATGTTTACCAAAGTAGGTAAGGTTTAATCATACTATTTTTGTGATTCAGAGCACTTTCAAAGAAGAAAGATAAGTTTTTATAAACTTATTATTAATTTAATTTTTATTTCATTAAATAAATAAAATTTATTCTTCATTTTTTAATGAGTTGCTTAGTTTTCCTCAGCATGACACATTTTGTTATTCCCACAAGTGCTTTTTCCCTCTATATTGTCAAAGGTTTTCTTTACCCTAAATCCCACACTGTATATAGATTCAAAAAGGGCATCAGATGCTCAAGGTTCTATAGAGCCTAAATAGATAACGATTAAAATTACTTTCCTGTTTTGACCTTTAATTCTAAGACATCAATGTTATTTTTGTTCATTTTACATTTAATACATAAAATCCATTTGTATACACAGAATTTGCCTGTTCAAGTTTCACTTCAGGTCAATAAATATGTGCTATGCACCAATCAGGCGTTGTGCAATGGTTAAAAAAAACATGGACTCTGAAGCCAGAATACATGGCTTCAAATCCTCACTTTGTTTCCTTGCTTGCTAAATAATGGTAATGCTATTTAACTTTCTACACCCCATTTTCTCGTCATTAACAAGGGTAGCAACAGTACCTATCTGATAGAATTATTCTGAGAATTAAATGGGTTAATATATTAATACTTAAAACTTTAAGAAGAATGCCTGGTACAAGGAAAGTGTGTAAATATAAACTAGTATTATTATTAATGGATAAACTGGTGTTGAAATACACCACCACTAATACCTTTAGGAAGCTTTCTCATCTAATTAGTTCAGGATAGATGGAATGAGAACCTGGGAATGAATTCTGTTTCTGACACTTATTAGCTGTGTGAACTTGGGTGACAAGCTATGGAAATTCCACAATGCTCAGTTTCATATCCTCCAAATAAGAAGTACTCTACATCAGGAGAGTTCAACTAATTTGGGTAAAGCTCTCAGAGATGTATTTGGCAAATGTAAATCTTTCAGTACTGTTATCTCTTTCCCCTTTCCTTTCTTCAAATTCAGCATCGGGCAGTGGAGAAAATGACCTACAGAAACAGGCTGGAGGCTTGGAGATCAGTAAAGAAGTTGCTGTAATATCAATAGAAACATGGGAAGAGGTCCAGAATAATGAGCCTGTGGAAAGAGAAATGGAAAGCATAGAAAGTGCCTCCTGGCACGGTCAACACATTCTTAGAAAATGATTACATGTGGAATTAACGAGAAATGGAGGACACAGTGATGACTCAGGCTTTTGCAGAAGAAGTTCCTTAGGGAGATACTGACTTTGCATAGTTCATCTCACAAGTAACATATGGTACTATTATTATTAATAGTACCTGAAATACTTCATGTTTCTACTCTTCTAAATGCTGCTAGAATTAGGTCATTAAATATGAAATGTCCAATTCTGAATCAAAAGTTTAGTTTATTACATCTCAAACAAGAAGCAGTACAATTAATCAAAGCATATGCCTAACTATTGACACAGTTTTGCCGTTTTAACTGTAGCTTGTTTATGCCAACAGCAAAGAAGCCTGGAGAACAAGTGGTGATAAAATCAAGAAAGGTGTTTTCTTTTTCTACAGCTTGTTGAGAATTGAATATTTTTCCTTGCCAGAAGTGGTCCAAAGCCTGGAAGAAGTGGTAGTCAGTTGGTGCAAGGTCTGCCGAACATGGTGGATGACAGAGAGTTTCCAAGTCCAACCTTTATAGTTTGAGCAGTGTTGTTTGTGCCACATGTGGTGGAATGTTGTATTGCAAGAGGATTGGCCTGTCTCACTTGACCAATCTCAGCTACTTAACCACAAGAATCCTCATCATTTCATCCAAATGGTTTCTGTAGATATCAGCTATAATCAATTGACCACGTTTCATGAAGCTGTAGTGGATTATACCAGCACTGGACCACCAAACAGATGCCATTAGCTTTTTGTGATGAATATTCGGTTTTGGACTGTGTTTCGGCACTTCATCTTTATCCAGTCATTGTGCCGAATGCTTGCAATTGTCAAAAAAATCGATTGTTCATCACTCATAACAATACGGTAAAGAAATAGTTCGGCTTTATGCCACGACAAGAAAGAAAGACAATCTTCCAGACAATCTCTCTTCTGACGCTGGTTGAATTCAAGCGGAACCCATCTATCCAGCTTCTTTACCTTCAATTAGTTTCAAATACTCCAATATTGCTGGAATAGTAACATCAAACCTTGTTGCTAAATTCACGCATAGGTTCAGATGGATTCACTTCCGCTACAGCTTTCAGCTCATCATTATCAACCTTGGTTTCAGGTCACTTACCTGGCTCATTTTCAAAACTAAAATCACTAGAATGGAACTTCTCAAACCATCGACTTACTGTGTTTTCATTAGCCACATCTTCCCCAAATGCTTTGTTGATATTTCGGGCTGTCTGAGCTGCACTGGATCCATAATGTGACTCATGTTCAAAAATAACATGAATTTTTTACTTATCCATGGTTTCACAAAAATTGCTCTAAAAAAATTTGAAAGATAATCACAAGCCAGAGTATGCATTTGAAAGATTGAGGATATACCCTCACAATAAAAACAAAACAAGAAGTTTCAAAGTGAAATGTCAGAGATATAAACTGTCAAATTTAGTACTTGAGGAAATTGGACATTTCATACTTAATAACCTAATATTTATTTTTTAATTTTTTTCATTTAAAAAATGTTTTTATTATAGCCTCCAATTTTGTCCTTGCCAGTTATGGTTTTCTCTGCAATTTGAGAAAAACATTCTAATGTACCTATTAAAAAAAGAACTTTCATCTTGGAAAATATAATTATAAAACCCAATTACGAAGCACTTTTCTGCATGATAGTTTATTATACTGTAGGCTCTATGTGCTTATGAGTTTGACTATGAGTAGTATCAGACAAACCTCAGGCAAGAATTTTAACATTGCTGGTTATTTAAAAACTAGTACTAGCATTATTATAGATTTTAGAGAACATATTCTCCATGTTAATTATTACTCATGAAGGAAGATACAAAGAAATTCCTTGAAAAACTTAATGCATACATGTAGTAACAATCATTACTATATTGCCTAATATAACTAAAATAAATTAATAATGTATATAATGTATTATATGTAGTCTCATCTCCTATATGATGAGACTTCTAATCTTAAAATCAAAATAACATTTACTTACAAAATTAAAATTGAAACAAACTGCTAACTTTATAAGTTAAATTCTAGCAGCACAATTTGATAGGTAAATATAATAATTTGTATTCAATAACTGATTTATATTTTAACACATGAAATTTAAAAACTTATTTGTAATTGTACTTATTTCTGAAAATGGTATTACATATTATTATCACTACTTCATTAACCATCAAGAACTGTTGAGATTTAGGGTATTTTAACACCTTACCTCCTGCTTTTAATAGACGTATCTGTGGCATATATAATTCAAAATAGAAAAGGATAAGAAATTCTGACAAAAGCTTTATAGAATGAATTCTAACATCTAAATAAAACAACAACAAAAGTTGATATGAATACAAGAATCACAGTGATGATATTCAAGGTAATTCATTGGTGAGACTTGATTTTCAGTTTTCCTATGAGATGAGATTATAAATTATGATGAATAAGAACAATTAAACCAGTCTTTCACTAAATACTTTCAAAATGTATAAGACGAATCAAGAGTTTAAAATCACTGAAGTCTCGATATCAAGCTATCAAATGCTAAACTCATAAAAAGGAAGGTGATCAGCATGACAGTTCTGAAGGTAACCCAGCAGATGGCAGTAGGTGGTTACAAAGTCATCAGGAAGACTGAGAAGTAAATTATTATACATTGCCAATATTACACATGTAGATGGAGCATCTAATGAATAAATATGCTGTTCTTTCCAATATAATACAGATACCACATCCCTAAATGCATTATAATTTATCCTGGTTTTGTGGTAGTAATCCATATGTTCCCGAACACCACAAACACATAGTAGTTTTATATACATATATATATGGGATAGCAACAATTACTCAACTCAACTTCAGTAAAATTCAAGCATAATTAAAAAAATTAGAGTTAGTTCAAATGAGTGAAATAAATTTTAATTTTGACTATCTAATTCATTCAGTTAAAAAGAAGAAATAAAATTTAAAGAGGAAATATTTTTGTAAACTGTGCATGACCAGGTGTCATAAGATAGGAGTTTTAGATGTGGTTTATCTATTTCAACTGTGTAATTATGAGTCATTTATTAAACATCTGAACCTTAATTTTCTTATCTCTACAATTATAATCAAAGACTTTCCCAACATAGCTCAAGTTCTGTTTACCTAAAATAAAATGGTGTATACAAAAACAACAGCAAAACACTGTGCAAATATAACATACGATCACTTCCATCAACATAGAAGCCAAAGAAATGGAGTTTTAAAAAGAGAATTTGTCCAAAGGCATCAAATACTTTAGTGAAATTAAAATGAAGGCTTAGAAGACAAGTGACTGGATTTATTGCTTTTAGAATTGTTTTAGAGTATATCTTGAGTAATATGGTAAATATATTTTGATAGGGATGAAGAAATTTATCTTCTCATTGCACCTATGGTATGACATAGATGAAATGCACACAGGCTCCAAAGTCAGACCACTTGGGTTCACAACTTACTTTTCAGTTGTGTGCCCTTGGGTAAATCTCTTAAGCCTCTGTGCCTTAGTTTGTTAATCTTTATGGTGGGGGTAGTTATTACCTCAACGTGGACAAATCTCTGCCTCTTTCCTCCTCTAAATGGAGGTTATATCTACTTATTTTATCGTGAGCTTCAAATGAGATAATGTTTATGAAAAGAACACACATATGATGCAGTAGCCAGTCCATTGACTGATATTTCAATTTGATTTTTGATTAATTCTTTTGCCTATTTTGTCTGATAATGATAAATACATATACAGGCATATCTGTACACACTCAGAGGGAACATCACACTGGATGATTCTCAGATACCATGTCCAAGAATTGCTTTCAAATAGAATAAAAACATTTCCCTTGTGGTAGCAAACAAGGGGAAAAAATCATACATTAAATCTAGCAAGTCCCTTGGCATTTTCTCTATTTATCAAACAGAAAGGGGCTGTGCTATTATCCTTTCACCATAAGTAATTCAAAAATCATTACAAAGAGTTCACAATTCTGTTATTGTCCTGATATCCTTTTTTCCAAAATGTGAGTGCTGTTATGTTTTTCTCAAATGTTTATGGATTTGTTTGGTTCATCTTGCCTGCTTTCATTTAATTTATAATTTGAAAATGGCTTTTCAAATTTACAGTATTATTTAAGGCCACAGAAGAGGGAAATTTATCTGGTCTCTGAAGGTAAATAACCCATGACTCAAAACCCTTCAGCAGCCCAATTAAACCCTGAGTGGCATGGTAGCAGTGGGAAAGAGACTTTTTATTCATCTAAGTTAATATTCAAAAGCTTTGTATGCAGTGCTAAATTTGGGCAATATATTTTTATACATATTTCTTAATTTTTAATAAATACATAATACATTCATAGATATATATGTATGTATATATGATCTGATTTTAAATTAATGTACAAACATAATTTCATACCAATTAAGATTATTTTGCTTTTGGTTTATAAAATTGCTTCTGGTGTGAGGGCTAAATATACTTGACTGGGTTTTCTAACTGTAACATGTAGCATGGCCAGACAAAAATAAGCCATATAGGATGTGTAAGACAGATTTTTTGTAAGCAGTTCTATGCATTTGCCTTTTCCAACTCTATGCAACAGAGTCTTGTCTCTACTAGTCGAACAAGGTCCACTTAGTTCACGAATACATAATATAACATTATCTCAAGAAATATTTTAACTTAGAGATTTGTGAAGATGGCACAGAATCACATTAAGCTTCTAACCTGAAATAAAACTGTGTCTACATTACTAGAACTTTTACAGACATAAATTTATGCAGTAACTAAAAGTGTTATACAGTGGGCTATGAAATAATTTTTCCTTTATCCTTACTGGAAGTAGGTGATAACTCTTACTAATTATGGGCAAAGGAATATCCCTGGTAATGCCAGTGGTTTTTCCTTGGCTTCTGCAAATCCTTAGTTGTAGACTTCTCCACCTTGTTGGGAGTTGGCTGCCCTCACAGAGACTCATTCTGGGCTGCTTGTGCAGGCAGTACTATGTACCTCCCAATGGGAAGATCTGCAATTGTTCTCTCCTTCTAGTGAATCAGTAGGTTACTTTATTCCTGGAGTTCGGAACCCAGGAGTTCGTTGTTGCTGCACCCTGTAAGCCAGCTGTCAAGCTATCTCCACCTAACTGACTTCTTAATGTATCTCTCAATTGTTTCTGAACTTAAGCCAAGAAAAAAGTACTTATTAAGCTACATTAAATTCCAACAATGAAATAATACAAAAATATCTTTTGAAGATACAGGAATATATAGTAAAAATGTAAAAGTATGCCTAGAATAATATACTGCAACCCCTGGCAATGCAGGAGGCTCAATCAAGTTCATAATGTTCCATTTCTTAAGCTGGATATTAGGGACACAAGAATTTGCTAAATTATTTTGAAAATATTTCTGTAGTTTTCTTTATCTTTATTGAAGCTAAGCAGCTCTCACTTAATTTTGCTTACCCTGCTGTTCGAAGAGCTCTTTCAATCTGCATTGAAGGGAGGATTCATATCCAACAAATTTTGTAAAGAACATAATAGCTTATTTTTTTGAAGTACAGGCTGAAAAATGGATTTTTCATTGCTTGGCACCATGAAATTTCCCCTATTAAAAGTGTCTCGAGGGTGTTAACTGTGTAACCACTAAAAGCTGATCTGGGAGCTTGTGACCTATCTAAAGACTAGATCTCTTACTTTTCCCTTTAACCTAACAGGCATATCAATATATCAGAGAGAATCAGGTCATCATTGTCTCAGTCAGTTTGCAAGGTGTTCTCAGGTAACGTATCAGCACTTACTTGGTCCTTGAAGAAGATTAATCTCTTTAAATCATTCCCATAGCACAGACTCAAACTGCAGCCAAATGTAATAAGCTAATTATGGGTAAGATTCAAGTGTCATTCCTTATTAAATCAATGCTCTAAAACGCTTCCTAAGTTTCCTAATCAGTAGACATGAACAATTAACATCTAATTAGTCATCCATCATACTTGGTAGAAATGTTTTAAAAGGAAAATTAAAGAGATTTCTCTCATAAAGATTTCACTGAAAATGTGTGATAGTGTCCTTTTCCACTTACATATTCATCATTTACTGTCTGGTAGCCTACTTGCTAAGATGATTATTTTTAACATGAAATCTGTTGATTGGAATTTATCAGAAATTCCATCATTTTACGGCTTCAAATGACCTTGTTGACAATTAGTCCAACCAACTGACTTTACAGAGGAGGAAATTGAGACTAAGGGAGGTTTAACTTATTGATAAAGCCATAGCTGCTTATTGGAAGGGTGCCTATTCAAGGCCAGATCTCAAGGCAATATTCCACATCCTTCTTTTCTTTATAGTTTTAGAGGAACATTTTCATGTCTTCAGCCTATTTCATGAGATCACTGAGTTTCCTATCCCTGTTGTTATGTGAATATAACTATAAACAGCTTATTTCCTTCTGAATTTAGCAAGGAAATTAGCAGTTATAAGGTAGGGTTCTAGTCAAGGCACATGAACTCAAACCTCAAGGTAGCACTTATTAGCCTTGTGACTTTAGGGAAGTTATTTAAAGTCTCTGGGCCTCCCCATCCTCAATCATGAAATGAAGATGATAATGACGCTGATAATGACAATAATGATAGTATCTACCCTATAAATTGGTTTTAGGATAAAATGAATTAATCCCCTAATATGCTTACATCAGTCTATGGAAAATTTAAGTGTTCATTAAATATTATCTATTCCAAATAGAGAATCTCCAAAACTTTCATATTGTATCCGGATTCATTTTCTAGAAAACAATGAGTACACTGACCTATAGCAAAATGACAGCACTGTCGTGGCTACCTAAGACCAATAGAGAAGGAAAAGTGGAATATGCACTAAGGGTAAGGGAAATTAGCAAAGTCCAACCATTTAGTTACTTCCAATCGTTAGGCTGTTTTCCTGTTCATTCAGACTTATACATAGCTCAGTCCTGGCACAAAACTTTGGCATATGCACTCTCTACAGCAAAAGCTTCACTAGGAGGGATTATTGAAATAAAAAGTTACAAAATAATTTAACCTAGAGTTACATATAAAAAAGCGATAATGGACATCAAGAAATACAGTAACAACAACTGCCTAGATCTGAAGGAGTGCAAGGGGAAGGTGTTTTGGGGATTTGTTCACTTTTTTTTAATTGAAGCTTTTGTTCATTTCTTTTTAATTGATCTTTTCTTAATTGACCCTGTAATTGACCCTTTCTCCTAAGCTTCCCATATTGCAGCAATTCGAGGCATCCACAGGTGTCTGGGGTCTCGTATGTACATAAACAGTTTTCAACATAATCAGTATGTAAACATAATGCTACTTAATGGTCCTATCTCCATTTTTTTCCCACTGTGAATTATAAACTCCAAGAATTCTCTTCTCTTCATTAAGAAGCATATCACATTTAATAGCTGTGCACTGTGATCATAGTACTCATTGCAAACGCTTACAAATATTCAACACTCCTGTTTTCTTCAAGTAGTAAATATACCCTGAAGCTATGTAAGTACAGAATACTTCATAATGCATGTTGATAATTAGGCAATGAACATATAGTTTCTATCTTTTTGGACCTTATAGTCTAATGATAGACATAGATGAGAAAATATATAGTTATTTAAAATGTCATTAGTGCTCTGGTCGGAGGTCTCTTTTAATCTACTTCCCAGAAACTATAACCTATTCATTGTCTTGACTTTCTCCTATATCTGGAAGCTTTCCTTCTTTTCTGGATAATTCTCTTGGCTTTTAAACAAATTCAGGTCTCTTCATATTAAAACACATCCCTTCATCTCATTTCCTCTTCATAGCTAAATCGCTAAGATTTGTCTACCCTCTGAAATCTCCAAATCTTTATGTTCAATTGATTCATCAACATTCAAAAAGCTTCCACTTATCCCTCTGTACTGAAATAAATGTAACTACCTTAAAAAAAATCCCTAATCATTAAATCCAAGTCATACTTTTCAATCTGTATTTTTCATGACCTCTGAACATACCTACAATAGAACAATTTTAAAACATACTATTTTCTTTGCTTCCAAGTAAATCTAACTTTTTTCTTACTACTCTGACCACTATTTTAAAATATTCTTGGCAGCTAATCATTCTCTACCAAGCTGTCAAATATTTGATTGTCTGTAAAGTTCAAATACAGGTGTTCATCTTTCTCATTATACCACTGCTATCCAATAGAAGCATGAGTCACAAATACCATGTGTAATTTTAAATGTTCTAGTAGCTACATCAAAAATGTAAAAAGAAACAAATAAGATTAATTTTAACATTTCAATGTATCCAAAATATTATCTTTTCAACATGCAACCTTATATAAATAAGAATGAATGAGATATTTTCCATTCTTTGTTTTCTCCTAAGTCTTCAAAATCTGGTGTGATTTCAGAATTCAGACTAGCTACATTTCAGGTGCTCTGTATCCCCATGCAGTAGTGGTTCCTATATTAAACAATGTAGCTCCAGACTTTAAAGGGCTACATTTAAAGTCTCATCTACCCCCATGGCTTCCATTACTACTTTAAAACTAACACTCCAAAATATCCATCTCCAGCTCAGATTTCTTCTGAGTTCTGAATATTTTACTGTATATTTGACATCTCTTTCATGTTGCAAACTCTCAAATTCAGTGTGTGTATAAAAGCATGATCTTCTCCTCCCAACTTGAACTTGCTCCACTGTCTCTTATCTTAATCATTGGCACTACTGTCTTTATAGTTTTGCAAGGTGAAAACTTAAGTATTATCTTGATAATTCTTTTTCACATCTGTGATGATGATGTTCATTAGTATTATACCTATAGCCAATTTAATACTAGTAATTCACTTCCTTTGATAAGTAATCTCATCCTATCTTTCCCTCCCACTAGCACAAGTTACTATTAACTCTATGATGGCTACTGACTCTCTGGACAAAACCTGGTTCCCTGTTGCATGCTCTCTTGGCTCTTTGTCTCTTTATACATAGCACTAATCATAATTTACAATAAAAAATTTATTTGATTATCTTAATTTCTTGTAAAATTTCTAGGTTGTCAATTCAGTAAGCAAGGGTCGTGCCTGATTTGCTCACAATTGTATTCCATATGCTTAGCAGGTCCCTAGCACATCATAGGCACAAAATAAATACTTGTTAAATGAGGGGAACCTAAGCCAGTAGTAGAGTGTCAGAAAAAAATCAGAAAGTGATGTCTTCCTTACTGGGGTGGATTTACCATAAAGCAATTTGCTTTTATCTTTCTAAATTAAAAGTGTGTTCTTTGATCCAAAACCCACGTCTAGGAAATTATGTCACAGAATATTCATGCTTATAGAGCATAGTAATGACTTATATAGCTTCAGTGCATACTTTGTGTCAGGATAATCTTTTTCTCCTTATTTTACTTAATCTTCCCAATATCTCCTTGGAGATATTATTATCCTTCTTTTAAAAATAAACAAAAATAAAGTCCAAAGAGTTTAAATAGCTGACTCAGGTCACATGTTAAGTAAAGTAGTTGGGCCACTAATTGACTCAGGCAATTAGATTTCAGAAATCTTTTTTTTTTTTTTTTACCACTAACCCTCATTGCTTCATATATATGTAAGAGCTAAACATTTTCCAACTTGAAATTTTTACAAATAGGGAAAAGACTAAATATTGTGTATCTATGCCATGGAAGAAGTACAGTGATGTTATAAAAAAATTTAAAAATGGAAAGAAAATGGAAACATTAGACCAACAGAAAGATTTGAAAGATACATTGCTAAGTGAACAAAGCAAGTTACCCAATAACAAAGACGTGGAGGCAGAATTCCAGCCTCCATGATGGCCTCTTTCTGGAGTTACTCCCAGGAATATGTTTTATTGTATGGAAAAAGTGGCTTTGCAGATGCAATTAGGGCCAATAATTAACTGACCTTAAAATCAGATGATTATTGTTATCTGTTGAGTCCAATGTAATCCCCTGAGTTCTTAAAAGCACAGCTTTCTCCTGGGTGAGGGCAGGAGGGTATTCAGAGAGATCTGAAGCATGAGAAGAACTTTGCTTACGTTTCTGCTTTGAAGCTGGAGAGGACTTTGTCAAAGGAATGTGGATGGCCTTGAGAAGCTGAGGGTAGCCCTTGATCAGTAGCCAGCCAGGAAACAAGATGGGCAGATTTACAACTGCAACTAGATTCTACCAACAATCTAAGTTAGCTAGAGGCAGATTCCTTTGCTATGCCTTTACCTCAGAGCTAAGCCTGGCAGACGCTTTGCTTCCAGCTGGGTGGGACCCAAAGAAAATCACCTCAGTGAGCCATGCTAGACCTCACATCTGCATAACTGTGAGTGAACACATTTGTGTTTATGTAACACACTGCATTTGTGATGTTTTGTTACAGCAGCAGAAAATTCATACAAGCAATATAATTATATTTTTTTCAGTAAAAATTACTACTTGTGTGTGCATGTAAAAGTTTGTAAATGCACAGAAATAGAAATGGAAGATACGCACAATACTGGAAGAACATTTAACTCTAGAGTCTTGAAGTTGCATGGAGCTGATAAACAGGAATTTTCATATTTAATCCCATAGAGACAATTATTAGTTGGCTCCTTTATAGGAAAAATGTATTTGTGTATTATTTACAAACAACAAAAGTTAATGTCTTAAAATGCGGTGATTCCATTGAGTTTGAAATTAATCATTATGTTTCTTTTTCAAACTGGTATGCTAAAATCAATCAGGATGCATAATACCATTGGTCAGTACCTGGACACTAAAAAATATCAAGCTGAATGAATTGTCCAGGAATTCATGGGTTCAAAGTAAGTGAATAATTAATAATTACAGAAATCTCTTCCAGGTTGATCTTAGTATGCATTCTGTTGGTGAAAACATGCATAGGACAATGCGTGCACCCATGAGTCCAGTGCTGTTTTTAGATCTACACTATTTGGAGCCTCAAGAAACAAAATAAGAACCATCATCTGTAAGGCTGTCCCTCACCCACAAGTGAAAACTACTCTGACAAGATTGCTGGAAATTTGGCCAATATATCAATAAGAGAATCCGTGGCTACATGACCAAAAAGCTACAGAATCACAGTAATGTCTACACTTGCAATCAGTCAGCCCTAAGAGCTGTTATTACACCTTCATTTCTTTCCTCCCTCCATCCTTCTCCCCTGCTTCCCTTCCTTTCTTCTTTTCCCTCTGTTTTTGGTGAGCCATAGTCCAAATCATTTCATTATATGCAAAATCTATTTATAGAAAAACAATCAGAAATTTTGTAGAATTTGAAAAGATAAAATGTATCTTTTTGGCATTAGTATGAATTCACAGGATCTATAATGTAGAGTTTATGAAAGTTAGGTTTTTTTATTGTTAGTCATTTCTCCAAGCATTCTAACATTTCAATTTCAACATCAAATATCCATTGCTTTTCAGTCAAAACCAGCTAATGGCAATTTGAAACATTTTCTATAATTTAGCTCATTCATATTTTAGAAAATCTCATGAGTAAGAAATATATGCCTTAGAAAAAATGAACCTGTAGGAATTTGGTAATTACATTTTTTCCCAGCACAAAATGCAGATCTATGCTCTTCACTTAAAACATAATGGGTATTTAGAAGTCAAGGAGTCCACAGAGACACTACAAGGACTAAATATATTATCCTTAAATACTAATTCTGTCATCTATGATTCATAGCCAACTCCTTAAGTAAAGTTACAGATTTTCAGATTATCCCACTGAGAGAGATAGAAGAGGAGGAAAGGAAAGGCTAAACTCACATCTGTCTTGGCTGCCAAGGAATTGCAGTAATAACTAACTTTCTCAGTGGCCTGCTAAGAATGCTATTTTCATCTGTGTTTCCTAAAATCACCTCTTTTGAAGCAAATCCACATATCATTTTACTTTACTGGATGCTGGTATGAAAAATAGATGTCCACTGTCACCCAGCTATATTGATTACAAGTGAAAATGTGATCATTTTGCATTGACTTGCCCCACAGCACTGAGCTCTGTCAAAGCAGCAAAAGGAAATTAATGCTTTCATATTGTGCCTAAGAAAAATATGAGATGTTGTTCACTTTGCCTCTAGACAAAGAGGTATATGCAATAGCTGAAAGGTAATAGCTTTCAGAACATGAACTCGAGACTTTTATTAAAATCATTATTTAATGCACAAGAAATAATGAATCCATGGCCATGCCATTTAAAGCAGCCATTTGTAGTCATTACCTCTTAGATCATAAAGTTTACTTTGTTAGAAGCCAGTATTTCTTAAATTAAAACTATGCCCTTGTTTTATCTAGATTCTGTGTCTTAAATGATAATTTATTGTATATACATATTAATAAAACAGAACAAAAACTACGAACTGGTCATGACAGGAGTTGTTATTTGTTTATATTTATTTGACTTCTCTTTTACCAAAAAGACTAATGATCTTACTAAGCTTCCTAGAACACCTATATTGGGCCCAGCACAAATCTTTAAATATATATGGATATATGTGAGTTGGTTTACATAATGATCTTATTTAGTATATCTCATCAGTATACTATAATACAGGCTTTCACTTAAAAATGCAAAGAAAAAATCGCAAGTATTAAGATTAAAACTAAAATTCCTAAGATGTAAAAATTTAAAAACATAATTATAGAGATATTTTACATTCTGGTGAATTTTTATTTTTGAAAATTTACCTGGCTCACTAACAATATTTTTATAGAAGTGCACATTCTACTATGTTCTTACAACAGAATTTGAAATTCACATCAAATTTCTGACAAGAGACATTAAATTTAAAATTGGCAAAACAATTGATATAAAATTGAAGACTTTGCTTCTTTTTGATCCTGAATGTTTGTAATAAAGCAAATGTGATGATATTAATCATACATATGTACATGATGATACTGAACGAGACACGTATATATAGAAATGATAAACAATACAAAAAAGACCCTGAACTGATCTACAACCTCACCCTAGCAAAAGAATGGAGAGTTTTCAAGTATGTCAAATAGTGCTTTCTCCTATATAGCAAGAGATCCTTGTTCTTGTTAAACTTTGGAGATCTTGTTCACTGTTGTTGAGATTTCCTAGTTGTCCTATGGGAGATAAAGACAAGCTAAGTCAGGTCTTCCATATTTCTGAACCCAGCTAGGCTTCTTATTAGCTGCATGACTTTGGAAAAATTGATTCATTTTTAAGATAATATTTATCAAGCACTGGAATATATTTTAGAGAAAAAGTAGGGAACCAAAACATAGTTTCAGCCCTCACAGAGCTTACAGTTGCATGGACTTTGTATTCATTGCTTGTGAAATTACCCCATACCTTTCTAAAGTATTTCATAAAGGGCACTTTCTCAATGAGATCCTCCCCGACCACCCTTTAGTTCTTGTACGTTTTAATTTCTCCCTCTACACCTCCACTCTGACCTATCTCTCTTTCCTTATCAGAACATTGATCACTATCTGCAGTACACACATCTTGCCTATGGCAATGCTCACTAGAGTTTCCCTAGGTTTAGCAGACTTCTAAGGCAACCACCTAACTCATTAGGAACCTGCTGCTACAAAAGGATATTGACAAACCACAGCTGGCTAGCAGGGCGGCATCAAGGGCTCTTCTCAGCAGGAGCCCTTGTGTACTCCCCAGAACAGTCCCCACAGCTGTCCAAGGTCAGCTGAGCTGCCAGGAGATGAGATCCAACATTGGGAAGTGGTGGGGGATTCCCTGACTGATAACCTCAAGCACCATAAAAGCTAGTATTCTTTTAACAACTCTGTGGCTGCAGCACACAGTGTTCCTACAAAGTACATGCTTCATTACAAGAGTCACTACACTTAGGAAAGCCCAAAGTATGGCATTCCCAGGATGTATTTATAGTTCCTTTACATTTCCTACTAGTCCAGATACAATTGTCATTTTTTATCAGAAATAACGTTGCCAAATAATATAGCAGATAATCTATGTTTATCAGGTTTCCAGGGGAACAAAAGTAGAGAGTTAACCAAAGGTCAGATTCTCATGGAGCAGAGAATGGAGTTTTGTTAATTGCCTGCCTATAGCTATTTTTTTTTCAATGCATGTTTCTCACTAGACTGTAAGCATTGCAAAGGCAGGGATGTGTGTCTGCTTTGTTCATGCTGAATTCTGATTAATTCATCTCTATAACAGTGTCTGAGACCTAGTCAAATTGTTGTATAAATGAATATGTCTCAGTTTTGTGGATAATAATAATAACTAAAAATGAGGATAATAATAATAACTATCTCATTGAGTTGTTGTAAGAATTAGATGAGACAATACTGGTAAAACACTTAGCATGATGCCTAGCATATTATCGATACTAAATAAATGCTAAATGTTATTATTTTTATTATTATTAATTGTAATCTATAGACATTTAAACAGAAAAAATCTAAAACAAATAAATAAATAATCAAATCAAAAGTATGTAAATAAGCACCCAAATATATTAAGTTCTATTGTTGAATCCTGCTGAAAATCCTTCTATATGTTGTTTATCTTTACATTGAGAGTAATTTAAAGATAATATGATCTTCTTCTGGAACAATAACACAATTTCTCCATAAAATACATTCCTTCTGGGATTTTTTAAAGGATTAATTTAACATCTCTTATTTTTTTAAATGTATTTCTTCTGGATATACTTCTCACCTAAGTTATGATGTTGGCAAATTTATGATCTGAAAGTTATTTATGAGTCATTCAGCCTGAGAATGTGGGCCAGGAGGGTCTTCTTAAAGCTTAATTGATCATAAAGGTGGCCTAAGTAAACCTGAGGTCTATAACATAAGATGGCTCAGAACCACAGGATTCTCAGAACCCAATAACTGCCTATGACATGCCTTGCACACGAGAGGAGACAATTACTTATAAGGCCAGTCAATAAGAGCTTTTTTTTAGGCTCCTTAGAGAAAGATTATCTTATTATGATATACATATGAGGATATTCTTTAACATCTTTTAAAACTTCACTTATGTACATGATATTTGCTCAGCTCAATGTTTGGTAAATTACGGTTCTAGAAAATCAATAATGGCATCAATATCTTTATTAGCTTAGTGTTATAGATGAAAGGCTTTTTATTTTTTACATTTTTGTCTTTGCAGTTTTCATTCCTAATTTTGCTATGTGTGTATGCTTTCCCTAAAGTAGATTTACCAGATGATGATCTTGCGTGTGTGTGAGACAAGCATACTATGTGTTTTGTATATAATTAATAGAATAGGTGCCATACACATACATTGACAATAACATAGATAGCATACAGTATATTCTGAGTGGAGTTCTGTTGATATCTCATAAATTTTGTTATTCAGTAGATTCTATCTGAGACACTATATGGCTAAGAATAGATTAGTGTTTGCTTCATACATAAGCAACCACTGATCTTTGACTTTTTTTTAACTGTGTTCTTATTGGTTTCAAAATGTTAATGGTCAGCTCACCATATGCTTCTCTTATTTGGTGTTATAGAGATGTTCACAACAATTTTGATTTTTTTTTCCTTTGGCAATTATCTTTCATTTTTGCTTTAGTGATAACACATTTTTTTATTATTGGAAATGAAAATTGTTGCTCCACAGCACTTTCTTCCTTAATATTTTCTGATACACAATGGGCCTTGTAAATTCAGAACTTGCAGTTTGCTTTAGCTCATTAAGTTGTTTTCTATTATTTCTTTCATTAATATTTATATTTCATGTGTTCTGATCTCATCTTACAAAATAAAGTTCCATGTTTGGATTTCCCTTCTCCATTTGCCATATTATCTTCTTCCCATGGATCTTGGGCATTTTAGTCTCTTACCCCTGCATGCCCGGTTTAGCATTATAAGAGAGCATGTTCAGGATGTCTTCAACATCACTTTTTCCTACAATTTAACTCTATTTCTTATTGCTTCTGACACTGACATTAATTCTGTGATTATTGTTTACAGTAGATAATCTTTAAAACTTTTACTACCACCTAACTTGTGTACAGAGCAGTCTGCTGTCCTATCTCATCTATTCTGCTTCATGAACTTCAACTTATCTAAATTTTATTGATTATACAAAGAATCTATGATTTACTTCTATTTTCAGAATTTCCCTCAGTATCCTGAAAGCTATATTCTATTTTCTAAGCATGTCGTTTGATTTTATACTTCCCCTTTCTCCCCTGTTTATTCACTCTGAAGTTAGCAATGATTGTACAATCTTGTTATTTGATGATAGAGAGTGAATGGATTTTTTTCCTGGAGTTTTCCAGGCTTCATTTCATTGTGAATAAGCTAGTTTGAGAGAGCAGGGTGTCACTTTATAAGCAGCAGCATATTTTATCTTTGTATAGTCTAGAGAAGACTTAATTCTTCTCTTACTAGATGGAGCCTTGGGACAACCTATTTCCATAATTCTTCTAAGCCCAGTTGTTTTTCATCAATGACTTTGCATCTTTGAAAATAAAATGCAACCTCCAGCACATTTCTAACTTAGTGGCAATGTGTTGCTGGGGATGTCTGCTATAGAAGTATTAATGAGGGCTACCTGCACTAGAAAGTCTCTTTTCTGCCATTGAGGATTATGAGTGTTGTACGCCATCCATCTTGTCATTGAAAGGACCATATCCATAAGATAGGTCCACAGAATTGACAACTTTGACAGAACCTCCTTCAGATTTTTTGAGGGGTCTTTTTCTTTTCTTTCTTTCTTTTGATTCTGTGTGTGTGTGTGTGTGTGTGTATATGTGTGTATTGTACATTTTACAGCACATTTGTACCATTTTTCCTCAAATCTTCACATATCTATGGTTATCAGGAATTGGAATATGGAATATACTTGGAGAGTAACTTTTAATTTTTGATCAAATCTGAGAAGGGTAATTAGAAATCTCAAATATTTTATATCTTAACCAGAAAGCTCTACTGATATTTCTAATTACGTTGTTGCAAATTCTTATACCTATGAAACTGACCAAGATAGTCTGTGAAAGAGACTTTCATCCTAAAAGTTGATACAACAAGAATAGTATAAAATGCCATATATTTCCTTTAAATTATCACTATCAATGTTTCTACTACATTTTTCTTCTATATGGTCACTTTATTCTCTAATATAAATACTTGCAGAAATGAAAATATATATTTGTGGCTCTTCCCTCTTTAACTGAAACAGGGAAACCATCACAACATAAAGACCAATTGGACATTTTGGACATTAACTGAAGAAAATTATCATCTGAATTCTTGGAGGGAATGAGGTTCCACCATATTTATCTTCAAAAATTATTCGAAGCAATTTATATAAACATATATAACTATATAATGATAATATATGAGAATATATTATGTATAATATATCATATAAATTATATATACACATATATAAATGTATAGTTATGATATATATTATAATGTGCACAAAATATTATGAACAGTATTATTTTCAGGCAGGCCTGTGTGAATGCTCAATAAATATTTATCATATGGATATCTGACAGAAAGGAAATCTTATGAACAACCAATGTCAAAAATCTCTTCTTCTGGGAAAAAAAATGATTTATTTTAGAATACTGTTTTAATGCCCAATTGTTATAGAAAAGAAAGAACAACCCGGACATAGAGCAGGTAAATACAAGACTGATGACATATAAGAACAAACGAGAATGCAAGCTGATAGTGCTGACATCAGAGACTTTCCATGTATTAAAGTTTGTGATAGGCAGAATCTATATCATTTACATAAAGGCCATAGAAACACAATGATGATTACACCAGAACACAAATATAAAGACTAGAAAATTCAAATCAACTTCTTTTGTTCAAACCAAAATTTACATCTCAAAAGTATCCCAAAACAGACATAATCACCCATGTTTTACTGAACAGAAAAGGGGGAATAAGTTTTTTACATTTGAGCTATAATGCAAAATACCTTCATAAGTAGCACACTAAATAAAATGTGATTTGAGGGAGATGTTTTTATGAGTGCAACAGTGAAAGTCTTCAGTGATTTCGATCAGGAAAATTCTTTAAATTGCTCTTTTGGGAAGGTTTGACTGAGTCACTGAATACGTTTGCATTTTTCTACTAATTCTCAAACTAGGCAAAGAAATCTTACTAACAGCTTCTTAAGAAATAATCTCATAGATTGAATATGACCTGGCAGTTATTCCCAAACAAAGGATATGTCACTAAAGTAAAATTTTATAAAGTACGTAGCTGAGGAGACTGGATCTACCAAGAGGAAAGAGAATAATCCCAACAGAAACAAATTTGAAGTGTATGAAACTTGCTAGTGTACCTGTTAACTTAACCTGGGAGTACCTGAAGTAAAACAACTAGACAGACCCTGGTAGAGAGGGGATGGATGTTTTGAGACAGTGCCAATCACAGATTCCTAATTCTCCAACTAAGGAGATAGAAGTTATGCTACTAGCCATTACCTTTAATCTGAAATAATAGATCATATAGCTATTAAGGAGATAAAGGTTTACCAGACTCCATATTTAGAATCAGTAATAGAAATATAAAGGAAGAGTTGAATTTTTTATTATTTGATTACCTCTAGGGTCATGTCAGCAGTAAAATAAATTAACAGATTGGATCAAATAAATTCTAACAATTTCAAAGTATATATTTTTAATTAATAAACTATATTTTTAGAGCAGTTTTAGGTTCATAGCCAAATTAAAGTGGAAAGTACTAGGAGTTCCCATAAATCTCCTGTCCACACACAAGCACAACCTCCCACACTATCAACATCTCATACAGCCGTGGTACGTTTGTTAGAATTAATGAGCCTACACTGATACATCATTATCACCCAAAGTCCATAGTTTACATTAGAGTTCACTCTAGTTGTTCTACATTCTATAAGTTTGAAAATGTATAAGGACATGTATTTACCATTGTAGTAATATATAGAATAAAGTCACTGCCCTAAAAATCCTCTGTGCTCTGCCTAATCATCCTTCCCTACTCCCTAATCCCTGGTAGACACTGATCATTTTATTGTTTCTATAGTTTTGCCTTTTCTGAAATGTCATATATTTGGAATCATATAGTATGTAGCCTTTTCAGATTGGCTGCTTTCACTTACTAATAAGCATTTAAGGTTCCCCATGTCTTTTCATGGTTTAATAACTCACTTCTTTTTAAACACTGAATAATATTCCATTTTCTGGATATACCACAGTTTATTTATTTACTCAACTACTGAAGGACATCTTGGTTGTTTCCAAGTTTTGGCAATTATGAATAAAGCTGCCATAAACATATATATAAATTTTCAGCTTTTGGGGGTAGATATCAGGAATGCAATTGCTGAATCATGTGGTAATAGTATGTTAGTTTTGTACAAAACTGCCAAACTGTCTTTTGGCTGTCCTGTTTTGCAGTCCCACCAGCAATTGATAAGAGTTCCAATTTCTCCACAGCCTCCTCAGTATATGGTGTCATCAGTGCTTTTCTTGGCTACTTTCATTATTCTTTTAATTTGCAATTCTCTAGTGACATATTCTGAACATCTCTTCATATACTTACATGCCATTTATTTATCTTCTTTTGTGAGGTGTCTAAGTTTAGGTCTTTTGTCCATTTTTTAGTTGACTTGTTTTCTTATTGTTGAGTTTTAAGAGATTTTTGTGTATTTTGAATAGCAAGCAGTCTTTTATCAAATGTGTCATTTCCAAATATTCTTTCCCAGCCTGTGGCTTACCTTCTCACTCTCTTGATAGTAACTTTCATGACCAATAGTTTAATTTTAATGAACTCTAGCTTATCAATTATTTTTTTCATGGATCATGTTTTTAGTTTTTTTTTAAATTTTTTTTAATTTCAGCTTATTATGGGGGTACAAAAGTTCAGGTTATGTATATTGCCCATGCCCCCCCATCCCCCTGAGTCAGAGCTTCAAGCGTGTCCATTCCCTAGACAGTGCGCATCGCATTCATCATGTAGGTATGCACCCATCGCCTCCCCCCACCCCCCACATCTGTCCGACACCCAATTGGTGTTATACCCAAATGTGCACTTAGGTGATGATCAGGGAAATCAATTTGCTGGTGAGTACATGTGGTGCTTATTTTTCCATTCTTGGTGAAGTTGTTTTTTTTTTTTTTCTAAAAAGTAAGTGCCATACCCAAGGTCATCTAGATTTTTTCCTACATTATTATACCTTCTAGAGTTTTATAGTTTTGTGTTATACCTTTAGGTTGATAGTCCATATTGAGTTATTTTTGTGGGAGAGCTGTAAGGTCTGTGTCTAAACTGACCTTTTTTTTTTTGCATGTAGATGTCCAGTTGTTTTCACACCATTTGTTGAAAAAATTATCTTTGCTTCATTGTACTGCCTTTGCTTCTTCATCAAACATCAGTTGACTACATTTACTTGGGTCTATATGGGCTCTCCATTCTGTTCAATTAATCTGCCTGTTTTTTCACCAGTACCACACTGTTTTGATTACTATAGCTTTATAGTAAGTCTTGAAGTTTGAAAGTGTCAGTCCTAAAACTTTGTTCTCCTCCAGTATTAAATTGGCTATTCTGGGTCTTTTGCCTCTACATATAAACTTTAGAATAAGTGTTGATATCCATAGAATAACTTGCTGGGGTTATTTGGGATTGTGTCGAAACTATAGATCAAGTGGTAAAGAACTGATACCTTGACAACCTTGAGTTTTCCTATACAAGAACATGAAATATCTCTCCACGTATTTAGGCCTTTTTGATATCTTTCATTGGAGATTTTTAGTTTTTCTCATATAGATTTTGTACATATTTTGTTAGATTTATACTGAAGTATTTGATTTTGGGGGCTATTAATGTAAACGGTAATGTGTTTATAATTTCAAATTGCACTTGTCATTGCTGGTTTATAGAAAAACAATTAACTTTTGTATATTAACTTTATATCCTAAAACCTTGCTATAATCACTATAGGAACCTGGCTATAATTCCAGCAGATTCTGTTGAATCTTTTGGATTTTCTACATAGACAAGCATGTCATTATGTCAAATGAGCTTTATTTCTTTTCCACTCTGTATTACTTTTATTTCTTTTTCTTATTTGATTAGCTAGGACTTCCAGCACAATGTTGAAAATATGTGGTAAGGACATCTTCACCTGATCCTGTTCTTAAAGGGAAAGGTTCAAGTTGTTCCCATTAAGTAGGATGTTAGCTGTAGGTTTTTTTTTTTTTTTTTAAGACACTCTTTATTAAGTTAAAGAAGTTCTCCTCTATTCCTAGTTTACTGAGAGTTTTTATTGTGAATGACTGTTGATTTTATTAAATGCTTGTTCTACATCTATGACATGATCGTGTGATTTTTCTTTTTTAGTCTGTTGATGTGACGGGTTATAAGAATTGATTTTCAAATGGTGAACCAGCCTTGCATGCGTGAGATAAACTTCATTTGGTTGTGGTATATAGTTTTTTAATACATTGCTGGATTTGATATGCTAAGATTTTATTGAGTATTACTACATTGATTTTCCTGAGAGATATTGTTCTTTAGTTTTCTTATAATGTTTTTGCCTGGTTTTGGTTTTAGAGTGAGCTGGCCTCAAAGAATGTGTTAAAATGTATTTCCTCTGCCTCTATCTTCCAAAAGATACTGTGGAAAATTCGTATAATGTCTTCCTTAAATGTTTGGTAGAATTCATCCTGAACCTATCTGGGCTTGGTGGTGTGTTTTGATAGGTTATTAATTAATAAGTCAATTTCCTTAATAGACATAATTCTATTCAGATTGTCTACTTCTTCTTGTGTGAATTTTGGCAGATTGTGTCTTTCAAGTAAGTGGTCCATTTAATCTTGATTATCAAATATATAGTCATAGAATTGTTCATAGTGTATAGTATTCCTGTATGTCCATGAGATCTGTGGTGATGTCCTCTCTTTCATTTCTGGTATTAATAATTTGTGTTTCTCTCTCTCTCTCTCTCTCTTTTCTCCCTGTTAGCCTTAGCCTAATTTAGGTTAGCCTGGTTAGAGTCTTACTGATTTTATTGATCTTTTCAAAGAACCAGCTTTCGGTTCCATTGATTTTTCTCAATCCATTTTCCATCTTCAGTATCATTGATTCCTGCTCTCATTTTTATTCTTTTCTTCTTTTTATTTTGGATTAAATTTTCTCTTTTTCTAGTTTTCTAATGTGCAAGTTTACATTATTGATTTTTGTTTTCTAATATATGCAGTCAATGCTATACATTTTCCTCTTAGTACTGCTTTTATTGTCCCACAAATTTTGATAAGTTGTCTTTTCATTTAAACTTAATTCAAAATATATTTTCAATTTCTCTTGAGATTTATTTTTTGACCCATGTGTTATTTAGAAGTGTGTTGTTTAATGTCTAAGTATTTTGGAATTTTTCCAGCTATCTTTCCATTATTGGTCCAGTGTAATTCCATTGTGGTCTGAGAGCAGACATTGTATGTTCCTACTTTTTTAATTTGTTAAGATGTGTTTTATGGTCCAGATTTAGTCTATCTTGGTGAATGTTCTATGTGAGTTTGAGAAGATTGTATAATCTGCTGTTGTCAGATAAGGTAGTCTATAGATTTTAATTATATCCAGTTGATGGATAGTGCTGTTCACTATGATGTCCTCACTGATTTTCTGCCTGCTGAGTTTGTCCATTGTAATAAAGATGTGTTAAAGCCTCTATAACAGTGAATTCATCTATTTCTCCGTGAAGTTCTATCAGTTTTTGCCTCATTTTGTCAGTGTTTTGACACTCTGTTGTTAGATGTATACACGTTAAGAATTGTTATGTCTTCTTAGAGTATTGACCCCTTTATCATTACGGGATATCCCTCATCATCCTTGACAACTGCACTTGCTCTGAAGTCTGCTTTGTCTAAAACTAATATAGACACTTTGCTTTCTTTTCATTAGTGTTACCATGGTATATCTTGGTGTCTGACATTTATTTGGAAGCAATTCTCAGTCATTGCTTAATATATTGCTTCTGTTCCTTTATTCCTTCTCATTCTTGTATTCCTATTACATGTGGTACACGTTTTTTAGTTGTCCCACAGTTCTTGGATAGTATGTTCTGATTTCTTTACTCTTTTTTTTAAATTTTCTATTTGGGACATTTTTACTGCCATATTTTCAAGCTTGGAGATTCTTTTATCAGACATATCTAGTTAGTTAATAAACCAATCAAATCCATTCATTATTTCTCTTAGTGTTTTTGATCTCTACCAACTCATTTTGATTCTTTCGTAGAATTTTCATCTTTCTGTTTACACTATCGATCTGTTCTTGCAAATTGCTTACTTTTTCTATTAAAGCCCTTAGCATATCGGTCATAGTTTTAAAAAAAAATCTGGTCTAGTAATTCCAACATTCTTGCCATATCTGACTCTGGTTTTGATGCTTCTTCTGTCTCTTTAAAGTATTTTTATTGCCTTTTATTGCACCTTATAATTTTTTGATGAAAGGAAGAGACGATGGACTAGGTAAAGGAATTTCTGTCAATAGGCCATTAGTAATAAAGGTGGTAAGGTGTCGAGGGAGAGGAAGCATTCTACAGTTCTGTGATTGGTTCTCAGTCTTTTGGTGAGCCTGCACTTTGGACTATGAACTTCAGCGGCTTCTCAGCCCCACTACCATCCCCCGCCCCTTATGGGATAGGATGACTGGAGGTGGCTGGAGTTGATTATTTCCCTTCCTCCAGGTCAGTTAGGCTTTGATAAAGTCCCCGATGTCTAGTCTCTAGTAAAATAGTTTCTTTTGAGCACAAGTTTTGTTAAGAACGCGATGCTCTGGTGTATTTCAAAATGGTTCCTTTTCCCTTCCCCCTGCCAGAAGATGGAGGGATTTTTTTCCCCCAATATTCACTATGAAGACCTGGTATAGTTCCTGGAGCTCAAATTCACAAAAGTGTTGAGAGGCTCCCTTTGATTGGGTTCCCTGAAGTTTCAAATCTGAGTTGTCCACACTGAGCTTCTAGGAACTCATCAATTACGGTTCAGGCTTCTCTCACCCAGCACTGGTTCCCACAGGTGTTACTGCAGGCGGGTTTCTGTTCAGGTAGGGTTTGAATCTCTGTATCTGCCTGTGTATCTCCCCAATTTCATAGCCCTGTAATCTGACCTCTTGATGGGTCTAAGAAGAGCTGTTCATTTTTTATTTTAAACTTTTAACTTGTGGTTAGAAAAGTGTAGTGATTTCTAAGCTTCTTATATTCCAGAACTAACATTGCAAGTCTAAATTGTATTTTTTATTTTAAAAATTCCTGGCTAAATTTACTCGTATTTAAAAGTTAAAGACATGGGAAGGGGGAGGAGGGGATGAGTATATACACACCTAATGGGTGCGGTGTGCACCGTCTGGGGTATGGACACACTTGAAGCTCTGACTTGGGTGGGGCAAAGGCAATATATGTAACCTCAACATTCATACCACTGTAATATGCTAAAATAAAAAAATAAAAAATAAATACAAGTTAAAGACATGTTTGTGATTTTTTATCACCTTTTTGATGAGTGGAAATAAAAATTGGGACTCCTGATGTTTGATGAATTAATTTTTATCAATCAGGTCTTGGAAAAAACACAAAGTTGCATAGCCTTTCCATACTACTTGAATTAAGGTAAGACAAGAATCAAACCATTTTTAGGGCATCTTTGAGAATGAATTGGTTTAATCAATAGTCTTGACAATTTTAGAAATATACTTAAAATGTTTCTACATATATCCTCCATTTTTCTCATATATATATGTGTTTGTGTTCAACCGGGGGTTTTGAGTTACACAAACATTGAAGGAGATTATGGAGTTTAAGCACATGAACACTGAACATTTCTAAGCACACAGATGTTACCAGGTTTAATAAACAGAAAAAAAAAATCTAAAGATCACCTAAGCAATGTAGCTGGTACTAACTCAGCCACATTCTGAATCCTTAAGTGTTTCATTTTATTTTATTAATTTAATTAAACTAGGTTACCACATGTTTCAAGTAATAAAATGTGGCCTGGGGATTGGATGAGTCCATGGAGAATATCCTAATTGCCTCCTGAGCAGCAAGGACTATTATAATCTGATTCCTCTCTATAAAATGGAAATCCTTCTGTCACTGTATGTAGATAATGATAGAGATAGAAACCCAGTAAATTTCAATCAGTTTACAGACATAAGAAGCAGATGTAGACAGCGCACTAGTACAAGACAGACCTTGGAGGAAATTTCATGCCAGGTATTATAGTGGAAATCCTAGTGAGTGGCCAAATTCTGGTCAATCTGGATGGAATAGTATCGTGTAATTAAATGTAAGATTTAGAACAGGGTAAGGGTTCCATTTATGCTCCTGTGTCTCAATTAACTATGTGATTTCAAGTAAATGTCTTAACCTCTCTGTTCTTCAGATTCCTCACCTATAAGATGGTGATAATAACTACATCATATTTGTGCTGAAAATTAAGTGCTATAGCATTTATAAAATGTAAGGCACATGATAAGGGTATTAATTAGGATTCTGGTGGCTGTGGAGAAAAGAAAGACTAAACAAGCTAGCTGAAGTAACACAGCAATTTTTTAGTTCATATGACTGAAAAGTCTACATGTAGCTTTATCAAGGGCTCAAACAACTATTTCCTCTCTTTTTGTTTCTCAGATTCATGTTCTTCTACATATTTGGCTTCATAGTCAGACAGATTCTTACCTTTATGATGACAAGACGAAAGCAGCTACTTCTCACATTTCCTGAAGAAAGGGTACAAAAGTGTCTGGTTTTTTTGTCAGGAATCTCAAGACTTATATATCACTGGCTCTGCATGTTTTTTTTTTTTTCTTTTTCCCATCACAATATCTATCACCCTCAGTTCCATTAAAAACAATAGACTGACTGGGGGTAAGGGACAGTTTCCCCAGTGTAAGTTGGAATATATTTACCCATGGATTGCTGGCTTATGAATGCTCCCTTAATAAGCATTCTGTAGTAGTAACCATCATATCACTATCACTGTTGAGGTTGCTATAATAAAAATTTGGTGACCAATTTAGAAGAGAAGGAAAATGATATATGCACCTGAGAAAGTTTACGTGCTAACATGAATTAAAGAGATATTGGAAGTTCAATTATTTCTGATTTGTAACATATGGAACAAAAGGCACAAAATTTAAAAAGAAAATAAGTACAAAGAGAACAAGCCATCAGAAGTGTTGGCTTCCAGAATAGGAGGGACCTCTTCAGACTGCTGGTTCTATCAGGGAACTGGTGAAAGACAAAAAGGTATCGCTGTTGCCTTATGGTCATCTGAGTCTGGGTTTAAGTGTTAACCTACACATTTTTTAGATCTAAAAACTTAATAATGTTCTCTATTTAAAATACAAAAAAAATTACAAAATATTCTGGTAAAAAAGTGTTATTTTTTCCTTCCCATGATGTTGCTAAAAAAAAAAAATCCCCAAATATGTTAAGTTCCCATGATGAATAGTGGTCAGACTCAAAGACTCCCAACGCTTCCTTCAATTCCAAATCTACAAAAACCTTGAATTGGAATGATAGAATTTTTGTCATCCTTAACACTCATTTTAAAATTATTATCCATTTTTTTCCTGATCTTAATATATTCCAAATGCTCTAAACTTCAGAGTATTTATACTATCTCCCTATGCTCTATGACTTTTATACTTGTGTCTTCTATTGCTATCAATTTTTAATGATTTATAAATCTCTCCCTTAATCTTAGATCTTTCTCTTGGGTACCAAGCCTATAACTCCATTCCCTATTTGCTGACAGACCCCTGATGTTCAACACCACTGATACTAAATTCATTATCTGTTCTTCATATTACATTCCACCTCAGTGAACATCATCACAATTCATCCTGTCTCCCACACTTGGAATGAAGCAGTCCTCTCTCTTAATCTTTCCAACATCATCACATCACCATAACACCAAATATGTTTTGTGGATTATAATTTAGAAAAGCTTCTTAAGTTTATTGTCCCTATTTTATGCCCATGGTGATTGCCTTAGTTCAGGTTCTCATGAGCTCACATTTGAAAAAAAATCATTTGTTTATTGATGGAAAGTATTTACTGAGTAGCTACTATGTACCAGGGAATATTGTGATCACTGAAGATGTGGCAATAATTTCAAAATATATAAAAAATACATGCTAGTGGGGGAATCATAATTCAACTATTCATGTGATGATTTTTTAAAAGAAAATAAAGCAAGAAATGAGGATAAACAGTAGCAGAGGCTGTTATATAAGGTGATTAGAATCAATCTATGTAAGGTGGGAATATTTCAGCACAGACTTGAAGGAGGAAAGGAAAAAAGTCTTGTCATCACGTGTTTATTCTATTTCAGAAGCCCTGTCACTTGTTTACACTCTTGTCCCTGCTCCTCACTCCCTACTATACATCCTGGACTCTCATCATCTAAACTTCCCATTGATCTCTGGACACATCATGCTTTTTATTCCTTTTTACATATCTACTTTTTTTTAATCTAAAAGAAGCTTTCTTCTTCTCTGCCTATTAAATTTCTGTTTAAAACTTAAGAACTTATCTTAAATGTCACCTTATTTGGTCAGTCTTTCCTAACTTCTAGTAGTAACAATAGTCACACCATCTTTTCTTTTACCTACTTTGTCAGTGTATGTAACACAATGGATTGAAATTATTTATCATTTACATCAGTCTATCTTTAGGATAGAGAATGACTTTATTTATTTGGGCATATGGCATATTGTTTAATACTCATAGATAGTTGATATGTTTGTTGAATGAATCAATAAGCCTGGGATGAAGAAATGAAACTAGTGGCTGTAGGCTCAATGATCTCTCGGTCACAAAAATTTGTGGTGTGATTCTAATGCTATTAGAAAAAAAATTATATGCATATGTATTATGCTGCATTTGAGTTTTCTGCTCTTGAGATTTTATCTTTTCTGGTGTGTGTGTGAGTGTATAGGTGTACCATTTTCTATTCTGAATTAGGGACAAAGGGAAATTGTATGAACTTAAAACCATGATAGGTTAGAATGCTCGCAGGAATTTAAAGGAGAGATGCGGTAGCAAACTTGAGAGAAATAAGAACTACACCTATGAAAAGAGGATATTAAGCTCCAGATTCAGCAGCCTCAGATTTGGGTTATTTTCTGATGGCAAACTTCTCTGTAGGGGCTAGGTGAAGTGAGGCATGCCTGAAGTGTTCAATTCATTTCTGCTTCTGTGACATAGATGAATTTCTTATTTCCATTCAATTCTATCTTAGATATTGAAGCTTAGGGAAGTACTAAAACTATGAGTTATCTATTATTTTTATTACCATTTATTGATCACTTAACAATGTGAGACTGAGCTAAGCTCATATTATCAAACATCACTCTTTCCACTATCCCTTTGTTAAAGCGTGAATTGGACCATTTACAGAGAAACAGGTTGAGAGAGGTTCAGTTACATGACCATTCACACATCTATTAAGAAGCAGAACTGGGATAAAATTCAAATATCTATGTTATTTTTTGGAATCATAGATTGTTAATTTCCACCTAGTAAACATCTAAGTGATGCCTACTTAAGAAATAATGTAGTTTGTACATGGAATAAGTTATATGTATTTTATTTTGTAGAAAATGTCAAAGTCCTAAAAATGCTTTATTTTTAAACTTCACTTAGTTGTGCTTTTTCCATTAACAAACCAGTCTCTCTAGCATTAGAGAATATTTTTTAAAAGGAATATTACTAGGATGAACAATAGTATAACTGCATGTGATATAGACAAAAGTAAGGAATTAGAAATATTCTTTAAGTATGCTTTAAATGTGGCAATTCCAGTACTCCAAAGGAAAAATGATCTATTTGCTCTGCTTTATTTGCATGAAGAGTTATATATCTTACTAGATATCCTCGGAATATTTAGATCTATTATAGATGGTTAAAAAAGAAATTTTAAGAGATAATTTGCCCCTCAGGTGAAAATGATGAAAATAAAGATTGAAATCTAATTTGAAAATGCCTTCACTTATAAATGTAATATCCAAGGAGATAGTAAGCAGACATATATGGTCAAAAAATTCTTTGTAGGCAACTACTTAGAGCAATTTAATGGTAATTTCATTAAAAATGGATTAAATCTGAAACTTAACAATGGCAGAAATTAACATCTTTTGCAGAAAGGAAAGAAACACAATATGGTTTAGTCCCATGGTAAAGACTCATATACTGGTTTTTACAACATAATCCAGTCTCCAGTTCTTTCCACCTGAAAATTGGCACAAGTTGGTCTTGGAGGAACCAGAAATGAACACGCTTGAAGCTTAACTCAGGACTAAAAGACAAATGTCTTCAAGGTCTTACTATGCTAGGATATTTGATAGCAACCAGGAATAGTAAGCATTCATACCAAAAACAGACCCCATTCTCTTTTCTTTTTATTTCAGCTTATTATGGGGGTACAAAAGTTCAGGTTATATATATTGCCCATTCCCCCCTCATCCCCCCGAGTCTGAGCTTCAAGCATGTCCATTCCCCAGACAGTGCACATCACATTCATCAAGTAGGTATACACCCATCCCCTCCCCTCACCCCCCACCTCTGTCCGATACCCAATTGGTGTTATTCCCAAATGTGCACTTAGGTGATGATCAGGGAAACCAGTTTGCTGGTGAGTACATGTGGTGCTTATTTTTCCATTCTTGGGATACTTCACTTAATAGAATGGGTTCCAACTCTTTCCAGGAGAACAAAAGAGATTCTATATCACCATTATTTCTTATAGCTGGGTAATACTCCATGGTATACATATGCCACATTTTACTAACCCATTCATGAATTGATGGGCACTTGGGTTGTTTCCACATCTTTGCAATTGTGAATTGTGCTGCTATAAACATTTGAGTGCAGGTGTCCTTTTTATAGAATGACTTTTGTTCTTCTGGGTAGATGCCCAATAATGGGATTGCTGGATTGAATGGTAGGTCTACTTGAATCTGTTTAAGGTATCTCCATATTGCTTTCCACAGGGGTTGCACTAGTTTCCAGTCCCACCAGCAGTGTATGAGAGTTCCTATCTCTCCGCATCCACGCCAACATGTATTGTTTTGGGACTTTTTGATAAAGGCCATTCTCACTGGAGTTAAGTCAGACCCCGTTTTCTGATAGTCATAATACACTGAACCTTGGCTGCATGGCTAGGAAGGGGTGTTTTCATCAGCAACTTGGCTGAGGCCTATAAACCTTGATTAGAAAGACTGCTTCTCACTAAAGCACTTGTGGGCTGAGAGCTGAGTTACATGTTTTCCTTTGGCTAGATTTAATTTTACCTAAACATGACAAATCAAAATGTGCCATGTTTCTATGCAAAAGAGAAACCATTTAAATACTATGTTTACGTGCGGGTCAAGACATGTTACTTCATCCTCTTTCATTCCTGATGTGAAATATTTGGGGCAACAGTCGGGCATATGATTGGTCGTATTTTTCTCCTCTCATTTTCCTGATGACAATGTTTTTGGTGAAGTCAATCTGTCAGGACTTTTTGCAGAAATTTCCATTTTTGGTTAGTAACTTCTTTATAATATAAGCCTTCTTAGGCAAACCTTACTTTAAAATTGAATTTAGATCAATCAACATTTTATCATAAACTCCTTATTTTTCATTTTATTGAATATAATTCCCCCAAATTAATTTCTAATCACACTAGAGCTTCATTAAATAATGATTTTAAGAATGAAAAATGTACATTTCTAGGATAAAATTATTTTACCTAGAATGAATAAGGCTCTAATTTAAATATGAAATAAAAATTTTAATTTTCTCTAAAATAATAACCCTCCAAGTTATTTCATAATATATTATCTTCTCCAATTACATATTTCAAACTTTTTGTTTTTCTACCACTTAATATTGTATTGCACTAGTTAAGATATTGAACAATTCAGTAATATTCTTTAAAATCTTGTCATTAAATCAAACACTAGGATTCTATTGTGCAAAAGATGGCTCAGCTTCTCCAAATACATCCATATCTATTTCTAAAAAAAAAAAAAAACCTTTATAGTTTAAATAATTGAACAATTTAAGAAGATCAACTCTGACACATTAACAAAAGAATATGACCTACCACACAACCAATAGTGAAAACATAGGTTGTTATGATACTGTATCCACTAAATTCTATCATATGAATGTTGAATTCATTTTCTACTCTTTTCTAATTGCCACTAAAGGGAGAATACATTCCACTATTGTGGAATTTTGAAAAATGAAGCAGTGTTCTGTAAAGGGTAGTCAGAATGGCAGGGTTGTTAGCAGTAAATCTTCACTGAGCATTCATTCTAAGAAATGAAGAAATTATTGTCTTTTGTTTTACCTTGGTTGGAAAAGGAGGGTATGGTTATCATTGGAAGTTAGCAACTAGTGTTTGTCTTGGATTTTTGAATACAATTTCTTTTTAAATCTATTCTCTCCCCTACCAGTTCACTTTCTTGATTATTTTCTATTTTATCCTACTTTTTTATTACAATTCAAAATCTAAGGTATTTTAACACTTAACTATCCATTTTTTTGCCTTTACATCTAAAAGTTTCTTAAAATTTTAGTGTTTCATACCCATATGTATTTCCTAGTCATTCATTTGCATAATACTTCCATTTTTTTTATAATGGAAAAATATTACCCAAACCATATGAAGGGATTTGGTTTAGTCTTTCAAGAAGGATCTTAATATTGAAAATTTGTTAAGGTTTTAAAATAGATTATCAAATTTATGTAAGACTTCAAAGTACTCTAATCCCTATTAGCCTGTTTTGCTTTTCTACATATATGAGAAATACTTAAAATAATAACTACTCCATTGATAGACTTAATTAATTATTTAAGCTACCATTCACACTGTGTTTATCATGTACTACTGAAAATTGTGTGTTTGGGGTGATCAGCAACAACTAAAATAAAAGCAAATGAAATGCACTTTGCACTTAGCACCAAGTAAAACATTGCAATACATAGGTAGAACCAGAATGAAACAGAGAAATACAGGCTAGTGGAGCTACAGTCAACACTCTACTTTCACAATAAATTCAACCTAGACGTCTGAGCTTACATAAAATACCAAAACAACAATTATAATTTACCAAGGCTAGTTTGACAGTACAACAGTTAAAGTCACCCATGTTGTAAAAAGACAGTGTATAGCATCTCTTTAATTAGAATTTAAATCTGATCATCTTGATATAGTAATAAACTGAGAAACACCAGGCTATATGCTCTTTTGGAAGATAGAAATTGTATGTAATACATGTGGCAGTTTCAAATTCAAGGTGTGATTCTTGGCTCTGCTTCTGAAACACAATGTTTCATTTTAATGAAAAATACATTACTGTGGTAAGATAAGGTCATCAGCTGTTAAGTGTAATGCAATTTCTGTAATAAAATTAATTTTATAGCCTGCATAAAAGACTTTATGTAGGTTAAATACTTTTAATTGCAAGCTAAATTTTGTTCCTTAGAATGCATAAATGAAGCACCTCCACCCTCCATAAAAAGAAAATATATAGTGTGAAATGTCAGTAAGGATTCTTTACGATTTCCCTTTTTTTATATTATGTTAAAATGCCAACCATAGTCAACTATGAGCTAATATGGCCATTTTTGGTCACAGGGACGGAGTATTTATTTGCTATTTCAAAACTGAAAACAATTATACTGTTGAAAGTCCTATGTATTCTCTTATAGATTATTTTAGGACAGCAATATAGACACACAAAAAAAATCTGATGCACAGATATGGACTTAAAAACCCTATGTTGACCATTCACCAAATGGACACAATTGATTAAAAAAAAAGCTGAATGCAAGTAAAGGAGATTCAAACCATATCTATAACCAACATTGGAAAAACATCTCGAGGTGGGTAAAACTGTAGTCATATAGAAAGGACAACATTTATTGGTCAAATGTACATGTATGCATCATGTTATAGCATTCTTGCTTTGTGAAAAGTTTTAATGAACTATTTCTTAAGATAATCTCCTAAATGGTAAAGAATTTAGAGTTAGCACAGAATTTGGAATTGGACAGCTCTGATTTTGAATCCCCAAGCCTTGTACTTATTAGTTATATAGATGAAGCACAAGTTACTTAATCTTTCTGATCCTGTTTTATCATCTGCTCTTTAAATAAGGATAAGGTAATTGTCTCATAGTGTTATTTTCATGCTCAAAGATAATAATTAATACAAATTTCCTGGCACTGAGCTGGCCTTTTTAGGTGTGAAATAAATGTTAATTTTGCTCCTGCTTTAACTTTGTTTCTATAGACCCATAGGAGCCATTAAGGGAAGAGACGTGATCAGATTTTATTTTATTTTATTTTATTTATTTTATTTTATTATTTTATTTTTTTAGACAAGAGTCTCACTCTGTTGCCCTGAGTAGAGTGCCGTGGCATCAGCCTATCTCACAGCAACCTCAAATTCCTGGGCTCAAGCAATCCTTCTGCCTCAGCCTCCCAAGTAGCTGGGACTACAGGCACACACCAGGACACCCGACTAATTTTTTCTATTTTTAGTAGAGACACAGGGTCTTGCTCTTGTTCAGGCTGGTCTCAAATCCTGACCTCAAGCGATCCTCCCTACCTGGCCTCCCACAGTGCTAGGATTAAAGGTGTGAGCCACAGCGCCCAACCACATGATCAGATTTTAGATGTTCATTTGTTTGTCTGCATTACTGGGATAATGTAGAGAATCACAGACTTGAGGAAAGTGGTACCTGGTTTTAAAGGTCATTGCATTGTATAAAAGGTTACAATTAATTCTTTGTTACAAAGAAACTATAAATTAATTTTGCAAGTAGCACATCTATGTTCTTTGATACTTATTAATAATAACAAAGGCAGCAACACTAGCAAGAAAATAAGAAATGTCTTAATGTCTTTAGGAGATGCATTCTTACTTTTCTTCGCTTAACTCTAGACAGGAGTCAAAGACAGAAGGACAGCATATAGAAACTCCTAGACTGGAAATGAGAGATTACTCAGAGATTTACTACCCTGCATTTTGTCACACCCAGTCTGCAGGTATGACCAATTTACACTGGTTTCCTGATAATAAGTCACATTCTTCTTTCTGTCTTGACCAGTCTCAGACACTGAAGTTATTCACCTGTGACACTGGATGAGCCACCAGGAGGTGAGACTGGCACAGAAAGCATGGGTGACACAGTTCCACAACAAACAGAGCATGATTCCAGCAAGTTGGGGCAAGATAATACAGAGGGTAGAGATGCTATTGCAATGAAGACTTCAGTAGGATAACTATGACCAAGCTCATCATAAGCTCATAAATTGGCAATTGTCTGAATCTCTTATATTTTTGTTCATTTTCATTCCCACTGGCTTAGGTCTCTTCTTCCAAATATATTTTAATGAATATAAAAATGTTATTGTCACATATTATCTTTTTAAATTCATATAGTGCTACCATCATTTTATTATCCTTTGCTTAAAGAGTTTTTAAAAATTTTTTTAGGACACTGACAGGTGTTATTTTTACTTTTTTTTTTTTATCTTAAACTTATTTTGTGTCTTCTTTACATAAGCCTTGAAGGGTCATACCTAAAATAGAACTTTTTGCATTAAAAAACTTTAAATTTTGGCTATTTGTCTTTGTATAATATTATTATTAATTATTTTGCTTGCTATAAACAGTCTCATATTTTACTTTATATAAATTCCTTCCAATACATGACAAAGATTTTACCTAATACATTGATACTTCTCAATTAGTAGCTTGACTTCATTTAATTCCTTAATTTTTATTTATAATCAACTCTTTTTCCTTTTGATAAATTAAGGAAGAAGATAATGTTTTGGCCTCTCTGCCCATCTCTTTCCCATTTCTTTTCGTACACCCCTAGGAAAGGAGGCAAAACTAATCTGATTCGTTAATTCACTGCCAATTATTTGGGCCACATTTACTAGTGGGCAGGTTTCCTGAACATGAAAAAATCACAGGCTAGCCATGGGGCTCTCCTTCTGTTGGTATCTACATCTGTGAAGTAAGGAGCTCTTTGTGGCTTATTTCCTTTCTCAATGCAGCAGAGTTGAAATGTTGAACCCAGGTCTGACTTCTTCCAGAAACTCCTGCCATGTGATCTGATGACATTCAAAGGTGAGAAAGGCCCTCTTTTTGGGGCTTGAGCCTCACATTTTCACTGGGGTTCAATAGGGACCCCATATTGGAATACAAGTTCAAGGGAGGGTTCTAGTTGGGAATGTTTAAAGGGGAAATTTTATATACATTTGTCAGGACACTGCTCATTTCTCCAGTTGAACCTATATCATTTATGGTATAAGATAAGAAGACGCAAGGATTCCTAATTTTCTAACTACCAGAACTCTTTATATTAATTCAAAGCTCATCTATAATAAGTAACATTCCAGGTACATTGGACTATACCCCAATTTAGTTCAGTATTGTTCAGTTTTTATATAATTATCTTCTTTATATTGTGCTTATTTTTTGATTAATTTAACACTTTAAGAATACTCATACTAGGAAGTTCACAAATCAATTAGGCTTAATATTTTAAATGTCTGAAATGTTTTAAACATATTAAAGATGTGCATATAAAATAAAGATGCTAGGCTTAACTATGGACAATAGTCTTCCCTCACAGATTTCAGCAACAATACAAGAGCAATAAGCAGGTCAGTCTTATCACCCGGCTTCCAACAGCTATTTCAAGTGACTGGGGAAAGAATAGGAGCAAAATAAAATACAAAAACAATGGTTTACACTGGAATATTGAAAAATAGCTACATGCCAAAGTGTAAGAATACTTTATATATATCACACTGTCCTGGGACGTGGATTCTATTAATATTATTGATTTCACTTGACAAATGAAGAAACAGAGGTCTGAATAGGTAGAGAATCAATTGTCAACTTTCTACTTCTCTGTTCTAGCGGCCTCTGAGGCTGCCTACAACCCTACCCTGGAGTTCCATGAACACTGCTTGGGGCCATTGGCCACATGTCAGTCATCTTTTATGTTTACTCAGCTCCTTACCTATGAGGGTCTTAATAAATACAGTTGAATTAAAATTTTGTGCTTTTAAGAAAAATATGTGATATTAAGGAATATTATTTCTGAATAAATGCCTAAGCCATAATATGAAGTGTTCTGATACTAGAGGAGTTGGTAGAATAAAGAACTTACAAAAAAACAAACTTTCATTGAGTTCAAGTTTCGAACCTTTTTGTCTTTATTAATAAAAATGATCTGGGAGTATAAATAAAGGGAAAGTCTTATCGAATGAACTGATAACTGCATCTCTTAAGTTTTATTTTATATTCAACCTAATATAAGGAAAAATTAAAAAAACAAAATTCAGCTAAGAAATAGAGCATTTGCTACTTTTTGAAACATTTCTCTACAAAATAAGGAAAACAGATTTTTAAAAATTTTTGCACAATGTTTTGAAGCTCTATTCCTTTATATCCTAAAGAAACTAAGAATTTGATATGCCTCAAGGAAAAAAAATCAAGAAAGATTATTTTTTTGGAAAGAAAGGCTATTATCCAGCCTCAGAGATTAGATTTAAAAGCCAAGAAAAACTTTCTTAGATTGTAGTGCTACAGAGCAAACCAATCTTTAAATCCACCAAAACACCCCTAGAATTCTAAAACACAGTGTGTGCGAACAAATCACAAGTGATTTGAGAAACATCGTTTTTTTTTTATGTCCTAAACCACTGGCTTATAAAGTATGAAAGGATGTTGTACAACATGGATTTGAGAATACATACTGTAGAAAAACTATTAACAGGCATTTTCTTTGGTGTTGAAGTATGTTACACAAAATAGTTTTTATTGCTGCATGAAGAAGGAAATGGACAAAGGTAAACTAAACTACCAGAAAGAGGTATCAGTTAGACATTAAGAATCTACAAATTAAAATTTTTTCATTTTTAAATATAATCTTTTAATTCATAATAGTAAAATTATAATCATTAGAAATATATTGTTTCTTTTTTTAAGCATTTTGTTTTTTTTCCTTGTAATTCATTACTGGTGTCACTATTAGTGTCTTCCAACTCTCTTAGTGAATTTAAATGGCAATGCCAGTCCTTAATTTTTCTATGGCCTCAAAAAATTTCCACTAAAAATGATCAAACTGCCATATATTAATTTATCATACTGATAACTTATATTTGAAGAATATCAGTTTTTTACTAAAGAAAGAAATACCTAAAAATATGAATATATCCTAAATGTCACAAAGCACATAAACCTAGTTGAAATATAAATTAAAAAAGGGCAATTACATAGCACAAAGCTAGATAACCTAACTAGTTCATGATATATTTAACATAATATAAATTAGATAGCTACTGATGAGATAATAGCTTTTATAGGAAACTCCATAATAATTAAGTAGAATGCCAAAACAGCAAAGAGGTCAAATTAATTTCTGAGTTCTTCCATTTATCTTTAAAAATAATGGGGAAATTCCAATTCCAAGAGCATTTTATTAGAATCTAAAGAACAATTTTGAAAAACATGAGATCTTAAGGAAGCATTTATGATGAAGCTGTCTGAGATGAGCAATCATAGCATATTATTAGAACCAGTGATATTTATTCTGAATGAATAAATAATCCCTCGGAATGATTATCAACTGAGGTAAACTATAGACCCTAAAATTGCAGTTTTGAAGCATCACGAAAATATTAATGACCAAATCAAAAATTTTAGCAAGGTAGAAATTAGGAGCCATAAAATGCTACCTTTAACTCTTAGATATAATATTTAGTTAGCTGTTTTATAAAAACTGGATAGCTAATGAGATATATAGTTTCTGTCTGCAGAATACATTTGTTTTTGTGACATTAAAACTCTTAAAGAACCCCAAATCCAAATTAGGCTACAGTCCTCTTCCCTCTGAAAGCAAGAGCTCATCATTGAAAATCATACAGGAGGAAATTCTCAAGACTTTACTAAACACCGTTTAGGATGTTTTTAATGATCATAAAAGACATAGGTTAGGTACCTTTAATGAGGTCACATAATTTATAAGTCAATTATATGAGACACACCAAATTATAATAATTGTCATTTCAGAAAGAAAGAACTAGCAATAAACCTGCTGTCTAGCTTCATCAGCTCTTGATTTAGAGATGCAAATGATAAAAGACAAAGGCACTATTCCACTGAGAACTGACCGTGGTTTGGACCAGTGTACTATCAGTGTAAAATACCTTAATGCTGTATGCAATTTCAAAGTAGACTTACAGGATTTCCTGATGGTTTGAGTTGGGACAAAAGAAAAATAACAGTTAAGGATAACTTTATGTGTTTTGTTTAAATAATTGAAGACTGGAATTGCCATTTACTGAGATGGGCCAAATTGTGGGAGAAGCAGGTTTAAGGGGAAAATCAGAGGATTAATTTTGTAAATAACAATGTTAAGCTACTTATTAGATTTCAATTGAAAATATTGACTAGGTAGTTGAATATACACTTCTGGAGTTCAGCAGAGAAATCAAGGCTGGATACACATAGAATTTAAAACATGAGACCATCTGAGATGAAGGGAGTGAGTTTTGATAAAAGAAAGGGGTACCAGAATTTAGGCATTTTATGCTATAATTTAGAGATCAGTAAGATGGAGGTCAGCAAAGGAACCTAGGAAACAGTAGCTAATAAAATAAGTAAAATTGACAATATAGTGTCCTGGAATTGAAGTGAAAACAAAGTTTTAAGAAGTGAATGATTAGCCATGTCAAATGCTGTGAAAAAGGACTGAGAGTTGAAGAATACAGAGGTCAGTGTTGTCCTGGGCAGTAACAAATTTTGTGAGGTAGGGAAGGAGAAGATGGACTGAGGTGGAAACTTCAAAAACTGGGAAGAAAGGATTTGGTACCAATGTATACAGACTATCTCTGGAGATCAGAGAAAGGAGGCAGCACCTTGGGAGGGTTGTATGATCTGGAAAAGTGTTTTGGTTTTTATTTAGATAAGAATAATTGCAGCATTTTTGTATAATGAAGACAATTATTAATTGGAAAGGGGAGAATTGATGATGCAGAAGAAAGGGAAGCATTGGTGGCATAATGTCCCTGAGTTAGGTGAGACAGGATGGGGTCCAGGTTCTGCACAGGTAGAAGGCTTGGCATTTCCTATGAACACACCATGGGCTCTCATGGCATCTTCTCCATAGCAGCTACAGGGATCTTTTATGATATAAACTGGATCATAATGCATGTCTGGGTAAAAACCCTCCAGTGGCTTTCCATCTCATTCAAAGTAAAAGCCTGAGATGTTATGAAGGCCTACAAGGAACTATGTAATTTGGGTCCATTACCTCACTGCTTCTTTCTGCTCTCGGTCCCTCTGGCTGACTACAGCCTAGTCACACAGAACTTCTTTCTTTTCTTCAAACACACCAGGCACCTGCAGGCCTCTCTATCTGCAAAGTCTGTGCTCTTAACCACTAGGGCATTGTGCATAACTTGTCCTTTGCTTTGAGTCTTTGCTCAAATGTCACCTGCTAAGTAAGGTCTTCTCCGATCACATATCCCCCTACTCACCATGTTTTTTTTTTCCTTAGCACTTATCACTATATGACATATTATGAGTTTTAAATATATTATTGATGATCCTTAAGATAGGTTCTAAGAGAACATCAATTTTTTTCTATTGTTCACTATTGTATATCCAGCAGCTAAATCACTACCTGCCACCTATTACACACTCAGTAAGTTGTTAAATAAATAAAGGAAATGATAATTTAGGGATTATCTCAAACAATGACTTTTTATTCCTTTGAAAAAATCCAATCTTACCTAAGCATAAAAATCCTAAGACACTATTAGTGCTTAAATAATAGAAAATTGCATACATTTTAGAGGGGTATTTTGTTTTCAGTTAGGTTTCTCAAATGTCCAATATGAGAATAATTTTGGTAACTACAGCATTTGTGAAACTTTACATCATAAAGATACATATTATACCTTGTAATTGGAAGAAATCATAGCATCTTATAAAAGGCACAGTTAAATGTTACAGAATAAGGAAGAATATAAAGAATAGAATCTCTTTCTACTAAATTGCAGGAGCCTGAAATATTCATGGATCTTCAAGGTAAACCACAGTTTTTTTCCAACAATCCCAAGGCTCTGATTTGCTCTATTGCTAGGAAAAGCAAGGAATCCCAGGCATTCTATAAGCTGTTTGCCTAAATTTGATTGTCGATCTCTACCAAGTTTTTCAAACCTTTGGTCAAACAGATTCCTCTTGTTCTCTGTTACTAGTTTAAACAATAGCTACTGTTTATTCATGGTTATTATGCAGATGATGTCCTCTGATCTGGAAATACCATAATTAATCTCACAACAGATCTATGAGCTGTGTTGTACTCTCCATCATCTCCATTTTTAATAGAAGAAAACCAGGGTTCAGAGAAATCAGATAACTTGCCTGTGATCACACTTCTGATTTGTGGCAGATGTGGAATTCAGTCCGGCAAAGCCTATTCCAGGACCCAAACCCATAACCACATGGTTCAACTGCTGTCTGGGCTTCCTGTGTCAGCCACGCAACCTTGGGTGTCCTGGAATCACGCTGACATTTTGAACCGGAGATGTCCACAAGAAGTGTTTTTGTCTCAAAAAAAGCTTATAAAGAATCCACTTTAAAGCAAAAAGACAGTTGAAAAGAAGTTGTTGCCCTGAAATGTGCAGCCAATAAAATAGCAGCTGGACTCCAAAAGATTCTTACGCCATCAAGGCTAACTTGATTGACTATATCTACCAGCTTAATTATCCTTTGATATTCACATAAAATATTAATTCTTAAATCCTTAAAATTCTATAAGCATGAAATTTTAAAGAGTGTGAAAAAGAATTTATTATAAAGTAACACTGAAATAATTGTCTGAACACTTAATTTCTGATCTTATTTCTTTGTCAGTCTAATTGCAATACTTAATATAGGCGAGCCTGTTTTCCTATCTATGGATTTGGCAGGCTACACCATATTTCTCTATGTCTTTCTTTTCTGTGGATTCTAACACTCTTAAAATAGAGTTTTCCTTTCAATCTATTTTTGCTAATTCAAAAATGTTCAACAGACATCTCAGTTTGTGCAAAGTTTTATAGTCTTATATTAATTGCATTACATTACTCTTAAGAAAACAGCTCATTTATGAGAAATAAATATTGATTTTGTGACTTGTCATTTTGTGCAATTAAAGTTTACTTATGCAAAATATTAGAAAATGATGACATAATTTTGAGTTTCCATATGTATTAATCATTCTAAGGTATAATTTGTGCAAAACTATAGATTTGATGATTTTCTAGATGCTGACTCATCATTTTGATGCAAGTTTACAAAGAATAATCTCAACACTCTCTAAAATGGAGTGATTTATTAGTATGTCATGCTATTTATTGTATGATATGATAAATATAATATGATTCATCATGACATTCTATAAATATTGCAATGGATTATTAAAGCGATAAAATCCAGTGGCAGAAATATAATGAGATCATGTCACATTTGTATAAAAGCTACATGATAAATTGTGCTTTCTACAGAGGCTGTTATAACCTTAGAAGGATTTAAAGTGAGGATTCTTAGAACACAAAGCAATAGGAAACAACCCTCAATCTTATTTAGGGTTCAATTAAGAACACTGGTTGAGAGTATAGAATAATAAAGGAGTGTAGAATGATTACCATCTGACTGCCATGTGATGGACAGTTTTTCAATATAGAGACAATTCCTTGGATAGTTAGTCTGAAATATTTCAGACAACATTTGGAGTAACCCCTTCACTGAATAAACATGTCTAAGTAAAACCTCAAATTGTATCACATATATATGCAGTCATGCATATGTTTAAATTTTAAAAAATTAGTATGTATCTGGAAATTTGTTCAGGTCATATTTGTATGCGTTTCCAATTTTACTCTGTCAAATAACTTCTATTCGCATCCTAAACTACGAAAAATGTACCCCTTTGGAGGGAAGTTTATTATTAAGGGGGATTTTATTCCCTAGGTAAATGTTCTTTAGGTTTCTGATCCTTTTGTAGATATAATTAGCTAGATTTTGTTTCTTATAGTGTAGAAATGGTTAAAATAGTGGCTAACAATATTTGTACAGATTTGGAAGTAATACTGTTATTTTTCAACAAAATTTTTATACCTTTAAAAACAATAACAAAATGATATATTACTATAAACAATTTTTAAAAGGCCATTTTTGTAGTCATCTTCTCTAGAATTATAAATTGGTCTCACAAATTATTTACAATATCCTAAGGGTGAACATTAATTACTATTTTACAGTGATATAAAAAAACATATTGTATATTTCTAGGATAAGTAAGCAAAGTGATGTGTTCAAAGCACCTTTTGGGAGGAAATTTAGTTAACTTTGATAACGTAGGGATACGTAGCCTATGGCTGTCAGTACACTAATGAAATCCTTGTTGGGCTACATTGTTTTTGGTTTTCTATAATAACTTTCATGCTGTTACATTTAATAACCACTTTTGCTTCATTTCTTTCTTGCAATTGTTTCATTCTATCTATCTAATCTTGATATAGGAACAACAATCTGGAATGCAAATTGATTAATGACTATACTTATAATTTTTTGTTATATACGTGTGATAAAGACATATAAGTTAAGAACAACAACAACAAAAAAACCTCATAACTTTACCTTATAACAGCATGGCATATTTGATATGAAATTGTGAAAAACAGCTATTAATAGGTATTAATAGTCCATTTAAAATATCTTAGACCTACTGTGGTTTTTTACATTGCATATATTCTTTCAGATCAGAAAATTTCATTTTGCGTAAAAAGAAAATCTGTTTCAAATTAAAAGACTTGATTCAGATATACCTATATTTGTTAATGGACTCAAAGTAATGATTAGAAAATCTTTATTTTTTTTAAGGATTTTTAGAAAGCTAATCATACCTTAGTACCCAGTTAAATTTCAAATCACCAATAATTTCCCTTTAAATTTGATCATCAGAAGACAAAACCACAATTCTCTAATGATAGTTGTACTGCCCAGTAGCCTTGCTTAGAATATGGGGGACTGGGCTGGTTCTCCTGGACTTGTTTACTGCCACTTCTTCTAATTTAAAGGCAACAATTCACAATGGGAATTACCAGACCCTTCAAAGCCAAGCTTCTTGAATAAAATTCATCATGTGTATTGGTTTTCTCTTGCAGAGAACAGATTACAACAAAATTAGAGGCTTAACAGAGAATGAATGTATTTTCTCACATTTTCCATGGGTCAGGAGTTTGGGGGTATTATAGCTGGGTCCTCTGCTTAGAGTCTCAGAGGCTGCAAACAAGATCCTGGCCAGTCTACAGTTCTAATCTAGAATTTGGGGTCCTTTTCCAGGCTCATTCAGGTGGATGGTAGAATTCAGCTCCTTGCAGTTGGAAGACTGAAGTTTCTGTTTCCTTGCTGGCCGTCAGCAGCAGTTGTTACCAATTCCCAGGGCCCACTTTTGGCTCCTAGCCACATGGCCCTCTTAAAACATGGCAGCTTACTTCACCAAAGCTAGGAGAATTTGCAGTCTGCTGTAAAGGAGGATTATATAATGAAAAACAATGACAGGAGTTTCCTGTGATTGTCGACACTGCCATATCAATCTTGCTTTTTAAATTTGCATAATTATATTCACATACTCCCCACTCCACTCAATGGTAGGTTATTACACAGCACGTATACACAAGGCTAAAACTGCTTGTGCAAAATTCTTTACTCTGCCATAATTCTGCTGAGTAATCTTTGTCAAGTTATACCTCAGTATATGGATAAGCATGTTACCTATTCTCAGAAGTTTGACAGGAAGAAAAGTTAACACCAGTAAAGTTCTTAGAGCAATACCTATGCTAAGGGCTCCAGTGACTCATAAGGCCCCAGGCCCTCTGCAAGGTTATGTCACGCTCATGATTAACAGTTGAAAATTTTTGTATAGTTGTCAAATTTGATAAATCGTTTTCTCTTTGAAGATTACAGTTAGCATTACCTTGTGTAAACATAGTTAGGAATTTGATTCTCAATTTTTCAAATGAACTGAAATGTAACAAAATATAACCAGGCTTGTAGATTGATTGAGTCTAATAAGTTTAATCAAGAGCTGACAGCAACTGATTTCTAACTTATGGATAGGAAATCATTTAAGTGAATTTTGATTGTTAAAAAGAAACACATAAATATTAGTACTAGCAGGCATCAATTTCTCTTCACCCTAACTCCAACATACATGATTTTTACAATGTTGCATCTCCACTAATGTTTTTTCTGCTTTCTCAGCATCTGAAGTTATGTTAACTAGCAGTCTAGCAGCCATTATCTGAGGCAGAGTGGGTTGTTGAGGGGTGGGCACAAAACAAAACTATGATCTGTTAGTGTCAGGCAATGATGATATTTTGACAGCCCTATACCTAACACTCTTCATGCTTCTTGAATACTGTACCTGTGTCTGGGAAAATTTCACTTTATAAATTATTCTGTAAGATAAAAGCACAAACCCACTTTCCCTTACAGGTAGACCACAGGCTGATGGAGCTGCTCGAGATTTTGATTTAGAAGAGAGGTTCTTGAAGAGGGTTATATCCAGACTCCCTTTTGCTGAGGGCACCCAGAGCTTATGAAAGCTGTGGTGCGAGGCCCCAGCAACAGTACCGTGTGCCCAGGGTCAGCAGTATCCGCAGCAGAGCCCTGAACACTGCTCTGGCTCATGCAACAGCAGCAGTAGCTTCTTCATTAGTGTAGTCTGTTGCTGAGGCCTGCAGCTGTTTCTTGATACACAACCTCCAACACTGCTTCTTTGCCCCAACCAAAGTTTATGGGACCACCTATTAATAATATTCTTTAATACCTAAAAAAAACCCTAAACTAGCTAGAATTAACTAAATGAAGTCAGATAAGGTAACTCTAAATGATATAAGCTCCCAATAAGCCAATCAGCATAATTTAGACAAAGAAGATGCTCAACAAGGTCACATCAATGAAGGTATTCTTTGTAGCCAAATATGTGTGTGAGCTGATAGGTGGGGAGGAATTTAAGACTTAGGGATGAACTACAGTCCCAGTTGTAGCTAGAAGTAGCAATATTACCTTAAGTAAGTCTCTTCACCTTTGTTTATCTTATTTTCATCATATCTCGAATTAAAAAAAAAGACAAAAATTATCTCAGTTTTATTCCAAATTTACATATCTACAAGTTGAACTTGAAGCCCCAAAGCCAGCATGTAAGAAATGTTTCTAATCATAGTTTAGAAGAAGAATGCCAGTTAATATTGAGTGCTGAATGCACCTTCATACCAATACTGCCTGTCTGGTGGAAGAAGAGAGAAACTTGGGTCTAAAATTGTTCATTTGATGATTGACAAAACATGGTACAATGTTTTGCTGATGTCATAAAACTTTATTTTACAACTGTCATCCTTTGCAGGTATCATTAGTGAAGTAGTTTGATACAGTACATAACTCTGCTAGAGTTCCTGATACAAAATTATGTTTCCATTAAATTATTTAAGTTAAAATTTATTTAACAAATTAAAGTTGCCATTTTGACTATTTTGTTAATATTTACATTTTACTATTGCATCTAAAAATAGTTATACCTTTAAAAAATTATTTTAAAAGTTGGCTCCGTTTTTGTGGTAGGTATAATTAGTCCATATCCCCCATGTATGCCCACATCCTCATCTCTGAAACCTGTGGATATGTTAGGTTATACAGCAAGCGGGAAACAAGGCTGCTAATCAGTTTACCTCAAAATAGATAGATTATTGTGGATAACCCTAGCAAGCCCAGTGGAATCACAATCGTCCGTACAAGTGGGAAAGACAAGCTGAATAAGAGTCAGAGCCAGAGAGATGTGACTATAAAAGGAAAGTATAGAGAGATGGAGTGCTGCTGGCTTTGAAGATGATATGGGACCAATGCCAAGGAATGTGGGTGGCCTCTCCTAGTTAGAACAAGGAAGGAAATGGACTCAACCCTAGAGCCTCCAAAAACAAATGTGGCCCTGCTGATATCTTGAATTTAGCCCAGGGACACCTGTGTTGGACTTCTAACCAACAGATTTGTAATATAATGGATCTGTGAGGTTTTTAACCAATAAGCCATTAGTGGTAACTTGTTATAGCAGCTATAGGGAACTGATACCATTCTTAAGTGTGATTTTATTTTCTCCAGCAGAAAAGTTTCTGGAGCTTCAGATGGTATATCAAAAATTAATGGTCAAACAAGTTCATCTAGATAAAATATGCTTTTCCACAAATTGTACCAGAACATACCAGAACACACCCCCACGATTAACATTCTGTTAATCACTTTTAGTCAAATATGGAAAAGACAGGAGGCAATAACCCATTTTATATCTGTGCCCACTTTTAGTTACAGGGGGAACAATCACCACAGAGTCATTTTAAAGTAAAAAATATAATACATTGTCTTCTTTCATTTTGTGTTGTTATAAAGAAATACCTGAGGCTGATCAATTCATAAGGAAAAGAAGTTTATTTGGCTCATGTTCTGCAGGCTGTACAAGAAGCATGGTGCCGGCATCTGCTCAGCTTCTGGTGAGGACTTTTGTGCTTTGTCAAAACACGGGGAAGAAGGTCAACAGGGAAGTGAGCACGTGCAAAGAGGGACCAAACCCAGTGGGCACCCTGGCTTCATAACAACCCACTCTTGAGGGCACTAATCCATTCCTCCAGGAACCAATCGTCTCTCAGGAGAACAAGAACTCACTTACTACTACTAGAAGGACACCAAGCCATTCATAACGGATCTATTCTCATGACCCCAGATCCTCCCATTAGACCTCACATCCCATCATCACCGTACTGGGGATCAAATTTCAACATGAGATTTGGTGGGGAGAAACAAATCATATCCAAACCACAGCACACATCTTACACAAAAGTCCAAATGTGAATAATAATGCTCTACATAAAGAAATGCACAGAATTCAAAGATTGAGTTGAAATGTAATGTATTCTCTAATTATTATTTTGGTTGCTGTCCATCAGATGCAGGATGCAGGTATTAAAGAAATTATATACTTTACCTGAATTTATTCAGTAAAATAAGTACAGCTTCTGAAAATGGTTTTAGGAATGATCAATAATGGTAAATGTTTTAAAGTGACAAGAAATTAACTTGTTGCTGATGATTTGTACATGTGAATTCACCTTGGCATTGATTTTTCATAATTTTTATAAAGTAAAATAACATAAATAAGCATGGCTTTTTCTGGGTGGCTGCAAACCATACTAAGAAAAGTAAAAACCTCAAATATAGTGGAGTTTTGCAATAATTTCTCCTTGGGGTGAAAATGTAGTGAGACCATATTTCTAGAATTTCTAATATTGAAACATTAACTGATGTTCAAGACAGGAGTACATTAAATCAAATTCCATGGTGGGGAAAGGAATGGTCACAAGATGGCAAAGTTTGAGATTTATTATTTTCTGTTAGTTCTCTGTCCATAATACCTCTGTTTTCCAAGTTCAGAGTCACAGACTTGTTGTATAATTATCTTTCATACAATGACAGTAAGAGAAGGATGCCTATTCCTGACTTTGAAAAATTCTAAATATTAGTGTGACATATTGGTGTGACACCTTATACAAAAATCTTAGAGTTATTATTTATAGTTGTAAAGGGACCCAAATTATCTAGTAGCAGTCATATTATATTTACACCTGCCACTGCTAGGGATGGGAAGCCTCAGTGGCAGGTACCAGCCATAAATATCTGCCAACCACCAAAATGACCACCTTCTGAGGAAGCCAATTTTTTCCATAAGACAAAAGAATCCAAGCCAAAATGTCTCATGTTGATTACAATAACTCACTCTTGTATAATTTTATAAATATTATAGAGCTTTAACAGCAGATGAGTTTTATCATTTACTAAAAAGCAAGATATTTGTTAAGTCTATGGCTGTAGATATGCTTATTTATTCCTTCCTTACATGTACATATTAACATAATATCAAAATTGTTTTTTTTTCTAATTTGGATGTACACAAGTACTATGTCTAACTCTATGGGAAAAAAAGCTTTTTCATTTAAATGTGAATGAACATTCAATATGGATGTGATTACTAATAATCATCCCACAGGTAATTTTCAGATGATAAAAACATGGAAATGATTTATTGTTAAAGTAAATGATGATTCAACTATTCAAATCACATGGCGGTAAAAGAAAAACCGGTTGTCTATCGTATTCCATTGGAAAATGTACCAAAGTACCTTGATATGGTAATTTTTTTAATAATTTGTAATATAATAGTTAAGAATTGCTCTTTTGATGTGTAATATTTCTATGTAATAGTCTTCAATAAATGAGAATTGTCACACTACCCATTTTGTCAATTAGGTTGCAATAAGCTTTATAATTATAAACTAGATGCTTCATGCAAAAAGGCAATATTACATTTATAGTCTAAATTATTTGAATCTTTAATATATTGAGCAGCAGGAACTACAGGATCTGTTTTTCTTTTTTTTTAAATGATCTTTATCATAATTACATTTCTGAACTTTATAATAATGTCTTCCTAAAATAACCTTATTGGATTTCTTTTTCTACCTTACCCAAGTTCCAGTTTTAATCATATCCTTTCACAAACACATGGTAAATGCAGTGATTTATTGTACTGGATTTTTAACTACCTGTCTACATTTATGCTTTGCTGTTTAATCTATCATTCCTGACAAATACAGCTAAACAAAAACATTTGTTTATGGCACGAGATTGACAACAAAGATTTTTTTAAAAAATGATTTCGAATAAGGATCCATCTGAATTTTCAGACAAAGAAAACGTAATTGAATTATTACTTTAACAAGGAAAGATGAGACAAAGGACATTTGGTGAATATTTGCAAAAGAAAAAAAAAAGCTAGTCTCATTGGTCGGCAGCAGTGATCTACAGCTCTGCATAATAGGCTTCCAGCTCTATAAATCTGTTCTACTCTGCAGTACTTTCCCGAGAATGTGATATATTTCTAAAAAGTTCCATCTAAATGTCACCCTGAAAGCCTGCGATGTTGAGGATCATTCCAAATGCAGAACAATACAGCACAACCCCTTCCTGAGACTCAACACTGACATGTATCAACCTAGAATATGTTTGTAAAGTAAACACAAGAAATGTTTAAGCATTTTAAGGAGAATATCTGTCTCCTTAAAAGTACTTCTAACTTTCAAAGCTTCCAAGTATTAACATCTCTATGGATAACAATTTTCGTTCCTCCCTGAGGGATCTAGGATCACACTGGCTGGATTACTGAAGAAACAAACATGTTATATAAAGCGAAGGATAAGGTGCCCACGTGGATTTAAGAAACTGCTACTGTGTCCTAGGCACTGAACATAGTTGGCAGAACATAAATAATTTAGTCTGTATATATCTACTATCAGATTGAAGTACATACAAAGAAAAGATTTATAGAAGCTGAGATGATGATAATTTAAAATCTTATTTACAATGGAAAAGAATACAGATTCTCATGATAGAATATTTTAAGATCTCATCTTGATTCTAATTGGTCTTTAGAAAATTAGGGGAACTCCAGGGATAAACAGATAGGATATACAGGTCAATAATGTAATTTAAATACAGACACACACACACACACACACACACACACACACACCCCATACTTATATAGAAATAATTTTTAGTTTTTTGTTTTGTTTTCTTTTAATGAAAGATTAAAACTGTCCTAACTTATTATATGTCCAAGAATTGCTATTTACAGCATCTGAAATTATACTTTTCTTCACTATAGGCTAGTCTGTAGCAAATCAATTTGCCGATTATAAGGGCTACTCATCATCGCTTCTTAATTTATAATCTGCACATAGAGGTTTAATGCTACCTCCTTAAGTTAACATAGATATCTGCCACTCTACTCTCATAACTGCCCTTCAAAATCCTGTAAGAAGCAAACCTAAGTGTACGCTAAATATCTTAAAGGCAATTGCCTCAGCGTCAGAGATGTACTTAATAACTTTTTTATTTTTATTGCTAATTACCTCTATAAAGGTGTAAGAATACTTCAGTATTTTAAAAGTGACTGTGCTTTTTTTTCAATTTCATTTTAGGGACTCTTTTGGAACAGGTAGTTAAAATTAAATATGCCCAACATGATGTTGTCCTGAAAAAATCACCAACTTTTAAAGTAAATACGATGTAATTTAAAGAATGCAATTTAAAGAATACTGACCCTTATAAACAGGGTCAGTATTAGAACTATATTATATGGGCTGATGATTTTTGTCTAACAATGTTTTGCTCTCAACTGTCTAAATATTGTTGTGGGGAACACCCCTTATACCAAAATCAGCAGATGCTCAAGTCCTTTATATAAAATTGCATAGTGTAATATTTACATATAACATACACACATCCTCCTGTGTACTTTAAATTATCTCTACATTACTTATAATACTTAATACAAAGTGAATGCTATGTAAATAATTGTTATACTGTATTTTTTAAATCTGTGCTATTTTTATTATATTGTTATTTTTTTTCTAAATATTTTTGATGCTCAGTTGGTTGAATCTGTGGTTGCAGAACCAGCAGATACAGAGGGCCAAGGGCCACTGTATGTATTTTTAATCCCAAAAGTGTTGAATGTGTCACCCAAACTGAAAATCACTAGTAAAATTAATCCATCAAGTTTGTTTTAAAAAGCTGGTTGTAACAATAAATGAGGTCTGTCTTTTCAAACTGATAACCAATTAACTTAAATATATGCCTAAAGATTCTTCACCTCCCCAAGCTTCAGAAGTTCAAGAGTTCAAAGACTGACATAGGATAAATGTGACATCTCAAGCTCATGCATAAGGAAGTGTACCAAGATGACTGCTAATAAAATGTAAGCTCCTCTCCCCAACTTTTTCCTGATAAAATATGTATAAAAATTGCGTTTAAAACTTTCATGTTTCAAATTGTTTCCAAAATAGTTATTATGGATCTATATTCATAAGCCCGTAAGGAATTAAATGAAGAGAAAAGGACATTAAACTCGTAGGATAAATAAGGGAAGTATTTCAGTCCTGATAGAAAAATGAAAGCCATGACAGGGATATAATTAACTTTAGATGACCATTTCTGAATTTCTGTCTAAACTCACTCTGTGACTATTACTTTTAGGAGTTTATCCCTCAAGAAAAGTGACTTGACTTGTTGGTAAGGAGATTTTCAATTACTGGAGTTGGGGGTGAGCAGGAGAGGAAACTAAGATATGGGTGTATCAGGTTAAAGTTTCATAGCTTTGGTAAAGCATTTAAGCATGCTTTTCTGGAGAGAAATCCTATCTCTGAAAAAAAAATTATGTCTAATACTTGTGACATTCTATTCACTGTACCTCTTTCAATGGTTTGCAGGCAGAAATTATTTAAAAAAATAAATACAACTTTAAAAATAAATACGCAATAAAGAGAGCATCTTGTGCATCAATTTTGAAAAACATGTAACCGTTGCTAATGATAAACTATTTGTTCTAATATGTTTCCTACATTATTTCCATTATAATGACTCTGACCTTAATTAATATTTTCTTTAAAGAAGAGTTAGAGATATGTTTTGGAGAAAATAAATGATTCAAATAAGAGCCTGCCTTGTAACCTAGCTTAAGACATGTGCTCTGCCATTATCTACTCCTCTGGTTCAACAATATGGGTTTGCTTTTGAGGATGTAATTATGGGAATGATGCTATATAAAGTTGGGACACATTCATTTTGATCCCAGTGAATCTCATTGAAAACAATTAGATTTAGGGGGCCATACTGCCTAATATTAATATGTGGAGATAACTTTAGATTATAAACATGGGGTTGAACATATCTGAGCTGAGTGTCACCTACACCTGAGAACTGCCCATAAAATGTTAAGAATCACTTAAAGTTGTTCCCATGCTATTTCCATCTGACCTATAGAAATTAATTTAGATAAAATATTTTACATTAATTTAACAGAAACTAATACATTTTACCTCACTAATTCAGGATTTATTTACAACGGTTGCTCTATTATTTTAATCAAGTATATTGTTTAAATATATAAGTAAAAAATAACACTCGGTTACTCAAAGACAGGGCTTAAAATATTTTTCCATAAAGGTATGAAACAAAATCCTGTATCATGTATGCTTGCTGATGGCTTCAGTCAATTTAGTTTTAAATAAGTTAAATTGTTAGACAGTTGTTATAGGTATACTAAGTAAAGGTTATTGACTTAATATGTAGGATGCTGGAAGTATATTTTGGGAAAATAGGCAAGTATTTATTGAACTATAAAAAGTTCTGAAAACCCATTTTACAAGTTGTATTGTATCCACTAGCCCATTCAATTTATATCAGTTAGAGTAAATAAAGAAGGCATATGAACCAGAATTTCAACCAAGCTTTTATCACTGTAATATAAAGTTAGTCTACAAAAAAAGAAGATGCATTAAAGAGGTTAATGAACCTATTCATCTAAATTTACAGGAAACCCAATATCAAATGTGGTACATTACATTTTACTTGCTATTTCCTTAATGCATTTTACGTTATAAAATACAAATTATTTTTATAGTATCCTATAACATCCCATATTATTTCTATTTATACAAAACAATAGTTTAATTATAAAGAACTATTTTCATGTAAAATGTATATAAATGCTAAAATGCACACACATGTCATCATGGCAATTCTTTTTAATGAAGACATAATTTTAAAGTATACACTATTATTTAGGTCTTGAAATTAAAGGAAAAGAATATCTACAATGCAGTACCCTTTTTTCAAAACTAGAAAATATTGTTAGTCTTTCCTTTATACGTTTTATTTAAATTTAACTTTAGAAATGAACTTGCACTCCTTAGGGCTGTGTAAGTTTAATATCTTTGCATTAGAGGTACAATTTAAAGAACCAAGTCAGTAGACTTAGTCTTCAAATATTTTATTTTAAAACACAAAAACTAAATGAATCATGGACTTCGATGTAAAATATAAAAGTGAATCTGAATAAATTCAGTGGATTGTATCAATGTCAGTATCTTGCTTGTACCATAGTTTTGCAAAACATCACCATTGGAAGAAACAGGGCAAAGAGTAATGAAATTTTCTGTATTATTTCTTATAACTACATATGAATCTATAATTATATTAAAATTAAAGTTTAATTAAAAAACCTAGTTTCTTTCAAATATTATATAAATAACAAAAGGTCATATTTCTTGAGGCAGAAAGCAGACTTTAATATTTTTAACATTTAAAATTTCCATAGTCAATTTTACATGAAATCTGACCATTAGCTACTTTAAAGGTGATGACTTTGTGTTCATTTGTCCCCAAATATAGAATGAGCTTTATAAAACAGCACTTGCAAAGAGGTAACTCAGTTTATCATGTCAGATTTGAAGATATGAATGTCAGATTATGCAAGCGCAAATTCCAATCTGAAAACCACAAACAATATTACAAGCAAAATCACCTATGAAAAGACATTGAGACAGTGAAAGATTAAACATGTTTCTGGTTCCTATACTTTGTTTTATAAAGCAGCAAGAATATTTGCCAAAGTCATTAGAGCATTACTGACAAATTTTACCTTAATCAGAAAATGAGGCACCCTAAGTTTTTTTTTAAATATTGAATGCAAAATGTGTATCATGCAGACAGTTTAACTCAAAAATCTCCAGGACAGCATCATGAAATAATTGGAGTACGAAATGGCATAATCAAACATTACAAATCTAGATTAATTTAGCATTTCTTCACTAGAGATTAAACCCATTATTTTATTTCACCAATTACTTTCTTATAGAACAAAAATCATCAATATGTGCATGGGTCAGTCCCAACATACACATTCAATGGCTAGGTGATAAATGTTGCAATTTCAAGGGTGAAGTTAGGATTTAGATTACTCCACTACCTCTTTCTTAATTTGAAACATAATTGTCACCTTTCCCTGGAAGACTTCCCTTTCCTTCCTATCCCATTTCAAGGGTCAAGTTATTTTTTTCTTACTGTTATAGCTCTTACCATATCAGATGAGATAGTTGTTTATATATAAATTTTAAAAATAGATGGAGAGTATCTTAAGTTGATGAAGTCTATGTCTGTATTTGTGATTATTTACATCCCATTTCATATAAAAACTAAATCATATCTCAGATATGAAATTTATTAGAGAAAGCTTTTTAATGAACATTTTAAATACTTTAATAATACTTTCTATCATGTCAATTTAAATCATTCCATTACGGAAATTTCTTCATTAAAAAAGGAACATCTCCTCAAAACTCTAAATTAAGCAGAGCTTTAACAATTATACTTACAACAATACAGACTTTAGAAATACAAAATTCATCTTACAATAATACTCCCCCTTTAAAAATTTGTCATAGTTTGTCACAGATTTAAAGTGTAAGGTGACTAATGATATGAAAGGATAACATAGTATATGTAGTATAGTGAACTAGATCTTTTCTCAAATATTTATTATTTTTAAAGCCCCTGTCCTTGAAAATAATTGTTGCATAAACTAAACATTCTTTTCTGTATTGTTAATTTGCAATATTCTACAAACTTCAAAAATATAATTCACACCTATAGTAGGAAGTTTATTTTAGCATTTTACCTGTAAGAAACACTGATCAATAGACACAAAAGAATTCTTGCAAACATTTTTATAATACAGTCCAATGTTTAACATATATGTGAAATTAAAGTCTCCAAAAAGTGGGATTTTTATCCCTTGATAAGTTCAAATTATTTCATCAGCTATATTTCTTGAGATATGTAAGACAGGTTGGTGTTTTAGATGAACTGTAAACAGGAATTTCTTATAATTGAAATAATACGCACACAGTTATACAGCAAAATACTTCATTATGAAAATGAAGAAAACAACATATGAAGAAAATATATTTTAGAGTTTCAAAAAACTGAAACTTATTTTTCAGTCTAGGCACTGAATAAGTGAATGAGTGAATGCTTTTTTTTTTCATTCCTGTGTTTTTTTTTTTTAAATTTTAAGAACAAATAAATATAACACAGAGTACAATATTAGTCTATGGAGATAAATTATACTCATGATAATATAAGAAAGAACAGAAGAAAACTCAATCCATGATGTAGGATAAACTTGTCAAAAGATATCAATATATCACCAAGTTTGCATATTTAAAATATGCATAAGTGATAAGGAAGAGCTTTTTTGCAGGAATTGCTGACTTTGTTCTACCTTTGCTGTTTATTGAAAATGATAAGAATGCTAAGTAAGTTCAATAGAAAATCACAGTTACGTTTACTAGAGAAGGCTTTTATGAATTCCCTTTCACCTACTGAGCCCCATTGGAAGGAGTCAGCTTTGGAAAGGGAAGAAGAAATTATGATGGTAAGGAATATCTGGAAACAACTCTGGTCATCAGTTGTTAGCAGAAAAGAGGGAGAGCACAGCGTGGACATGAACTTTGCAGGACCTGGTAGAGAAATGAACACTGCAAGAGATGCAATCCCAACAGGAACCAGCCTATGGGTGTTCAGATATTTATAACCTATTTGTAACTTTCTATCTGGGAAATGGCGAGCCTCAGCTACCAACTGCTGTCAGGAAACCATTCTGTTTCCATTCAATCAGTGATCTGCTATGCTTGGTAATGTTACAGAGCTGAGGAAAAGAGGCACACTTTTATATCATCTTTCAATAGACAGAGGCAAGAAGTGAAAATACAGAACACTGTCAATTGACATGGTTTTCAGAGATGGACTATGCAATTCCGGGAGTAAAAGCCATGCAGCCTGCCAGCCAGGACATAGGAGGACATACATATCTTCCTTATTTGATGAAAGAGTGACAAGATTTAGAGGACACTGGACAAAAACTTTTATGAATTAAGTTCAGAGAAGAATATGTATAAAGAATAAAGCAAGAATGGATGCTTCTATAATCTGAAGGATGTGGTATAAATAATTTTACTTAGAAAATATTTAAAGTCTAAATATTTTTTCTACTTTTTTCTTTTTGGAGTATTAAATATGTATATACAAAACACCCTTATTATAAAGTGAGGCACTAAGATTAAACTGAAAAAGACCCCACATATACATAACACCATCCAGCTCAAGATACGAAATTGCTAGACCCCCTGAAGCTCCCTGAGGCCCCCCAATGCTCACATCTCTCTCCCATATAGAGATTATCTTTATCCTATATCTTGTGTTTTTTAATTCCTTTTTGTTCTTACTGATAGTTTTACCATAACATCTACCTTTAACAAATATGTTGTCCAGTGTTGTGTCCTTTTGAACTTCATTCAAATGTACTCAAGAAGTCTGTACACTTCTGTGGTGTGCTATTTCATTCAACATTATGTTCCTGAGATTTATCTTGTTGACATTGATAGTTCTGTTCCCTCATTCACACTGCTGTGTAGTATTTCATTTTGTAAATATCTTACAATGTGTTTATTTATTCCCCAATGTTCAGTGTTCTGTTACTGTAGACATAGCTGCTGGGGACACTCTTGTACATGTGTCCTCACGGAAACATGTCTGGGCTTCCTTACTACCTGTGCAGGAGTGAGATTGCTGGATCACAGGGTGTGTGTAGCTAAAAACTTACTTTATAATCCCAAATTGTTTTTACAAACCGGTTGTGAAATATGATATCTGCAGAGCATAAGTGTTGCTATTTTCCTGTGCTCAAATTGCTGCTCACGTGATCAAAAACATTGACTAATCCTGTATTGCTCACTACATTAAGTGAAAATATTTGTAGTTTATGTACAAACTCATTTTTTCTGGCTTATCACTGTCTGTTTCCTACTCTACAACATAAATCTAAGTGCCAATCATGAAATGTGTCTCCCTGTCACTGCATGAAAAATTCGTAATTTTCAAGTCACACAAATATAAGTGTAATTTTGATTTTTTTACTAAAATTTCATGTTTTTTATCAGGATTATCCTAGAACTAGCAGAGGATAGAAGTGTACTGAATCCCATTGTCCAGAGGAAGTATACGTACTTGTTAAGAGCTGTGAATGCAACCATTTTTTAACATGAAAAATCCACCCAACTATGGGAAAGCAAACAAGTTACTCAGTTTTTCTTTGATAAAATGTTGACAATGTAGTCCATAAAATGTTTTCTGAGGACTAAATGAGATAATACATGAAAAACCTCTAATCACAATGCTCAGTATCAAGTGGACATTCAATAAAAGCCACTCACTGATAAATCATCAATGTTTACAGCCACTTTAATAAAGAGCTGACACCTGTAACATAGCCATGTTTATGAAAAAACATAACTTCTCCAAAGTTTTAACTTCAATAATATTAAATATTATTTAGGGAAGATAAGTTTATTGGTATTTAAAAAAACAAGATTTCTTAGCTGTAAAAAGAGCATAGTAATCTGCAGATTAGATTATTAGCTCAGAGGCAATAACACACCTCTTAGTAAAAATTAACTGAGATCTAAGAACACATATACTTTCCAGACATACATCATGTAAACAGGCATATTGTCTCTGGTCTCAGGACAAAATTCAAGGCTAGACTATTGGACCACTACAACATTTACATCATATTAAATTATGTTTAAGTGAAGTTAAAAGCATTTTAATATAATTATCCCTGGAGCTCATCATCACTCACAAATCCCAGAATGATTATGTTGGGCAACAGACCAGACCATAGAGCCAGATCCTAAGTAGTAAGACTTGTTTTCACTCATATACAATTCCATTGCCAATCTGCACTGATAGAAAACTCAAGGTCATAAACATGTATTGTTGTTGCAAACACCATACGTTGAGTGCAGTCTATATCCTTTAAGAGAGAGAGAGAGAGAGAAAGAAAATGAATATTAGTTTTAACTGATGGATGCAAAGACTCAGATGTTATCCTAAAAAGAATATTTTTGGTCCTTTTCAATTTGCTTTTCATTTACTTTCTCCCTATTTTGCAATATTTTTCATGAAGAATATCAATGCATACACAGCCCACATGTTCAACCTTTGTACATGGAGAAATAGGTTTAGCATGGGTTTCTAAAAGTCGTGTTACTGGGGGTTGTGGGGGGAGGCTTCTGCTCTAGTGGAATTGTAGGGTATTTTGTTTTAATTCTTACTTATTTAGGTTATAGACTGTTCAGCCAGGAATTAAGCTTTTTTATAATTAAGTACAGCATTAATAGAGACCTATGGTTGTTATTTATGCATGACTTTGGTCTCAAACGCATTTAAGTTGCTTACAGATGCATACACTATAGCAAGATAAATATTTAAACTCTTTAAAAAGAACCTTTGGAAAATAAAAATATGGAAGCAAGATGGCGCCAGGAATGTGGTTAATGAACAATGGATGCCTTGACAAATCATGGCCTCAGTCACGATAGAGCACAAATTGACTTTGAACTTTCTAATTACCATGTAGAAAGAAGACTATACATAATACAAACCAGTTGTTTGGGAAAAACACAAATATGGAGTAAGACAAAATATTTCCTATAAGCCCTCACAGAGAGAATATTTTATCATGAAGGCTACAGCATAGCTCAGTAAGAAGCAATTGGGTTGGGCCCAATATCATATAGTCTGGTTAGGCATTTTTTGTTGGTCTCCCTTAATCCTGAAATAGATTTTAGATTATATGGCAAAATGGATGACTGCATTTCCTCCAGGTCACCGTCCATAAATATTATTTCTCTTAGCCAAGCGTCTGAGAAGTATCGAGTTGCACTAAATTTGAGATTACAATCCCTGACAAGTACTGCGAAGGAAAGCTGCAATTCTATGTTTTCCTTTACAAACAGAGCCTTACACTCTAAAAGTCAATGAAATGGTGTATAGCACAAACATTCTCATATGGAAAAAAGGAACCAGATAAAGATGGGCCTGAGCAGACCACTCAATTTCTGACTAAAAATGTGTTCAGGCAGTGCGGGTAGTCAGAGCCAAGAGCCTCCTTAGATAATAATTTTGGGTCTACTTTAAAGCAGGGAAAAGTGGGAGATAAAGCTCAACAGTGCACTTCATAAAGCATGGTGGCAATAATTTGTCAAAAAACTCTTCTAGCTAAAATGGCTGCCTGAGCTTAGGAAAGAGGAAGGGACACAGGGAAAGGGAGAGGGAGAGAGAAGGAGGACGGGAGGAAAGGCATCTAGAGAGGACCTAATTTTGAGCAACAAACCTTCCTGAAATGCCTTCCAAAATAATAAACCTGTAGCAAAATGTTGAACTTGGAAATAAAATTAAACAACTGCATCAGAAAGTGAAGGATACAAAGTGTTTGTGATTTTGACTGAGAAATTAATTATGTATAATATATTGGCTAAATTTGCAGTCAGAGACCAAAAAAAAAAAAAAAAGGAAAAAAAAATCAATAAGTGGTCCAAAGGCCTAGTATTTTGGCATTCCTTTCTTATAAAGTAAACAGATGAAATTGAATGTCTTTGTCTACAGCTTGCATCTCCAAATTTCCTATAGTCTTTACTGGACCCTGCTGCATTGGACCCGATCTGCCTTCTCTCGTTTTCTCTTGCTCTGCCTGGATTCTGATGCCACGGGAGTTTGTGCTCCAGTGCACGTCCATTCCACAGTGGAATGTGAAAAAGTAGTAAAACAATAAACGAAGGAAGTAATAAAAATATTTTTTCTATATTTGAGTCTGACTGAGAGCAGTGAGAGGTGTCTCAGAATAACTGAAAAAAGTGTGCAAGAATTTTTCTAAAATCATGCTTCAGGGACCTCATCATCGCGACACATGCAACACAGCAGTGCGCCACACGAGGGCAGTAGATGCTCAGCTTTTTTATATAAAAAGAAAATGTAAAAAGAATTTATAAAACAAGATTTGATGAAAACAAAATTACGTTCTCTCAGAGGTAATAAACAATCAAACTTCTGGAATATTTACAGATCCTATATGTGGTTTGTAATAAAACTAAAATAGCTTGTTTGACTTGCTCTCACGTCCATTCTGTCTTCAACTTGGCCTCTCTCAGTTTTTCAAACAGCCTAAGAATTTTTCAACTTAAAGGGCTTTGCACATCTTGTTTATCTCTGCCTAAGACTCTCTCTAACCCCACTCTAGTCTTTTAGGTTCCCATTTAAATGCAATTTCCTTGGAGACAGCTTACCCAGCCACCCTACCTAGAGCAAGTCTTTCTCACACAACCTGCAACTTTCTATGTCAGCTCTCTGTATTTTAGTCATGGCACTTATCCCAATTTATAAGTATTTTATTTAGGCACCTTCCAATAGGAGCTCTGTCTATTCTCTTCAGTAGGTTGTAAACTTTATGAGGCTAAAACCCTCTCTCTTTTTAATCCTCAGAGCCTAGGGCAGTGGGGCATAATAGAAAGTCAAAAACTATTTGATGAATGAATGAATGAATATCTATGACTGCAGCTTATCTTCCTTGACCAACAAGTTCAACCAAGCCCCACATTCCCATATAAATCTTTATAATGATAACATAAACAGGAGTAAATGTCACTATATTTTCCAACCAATTGACCTGAGAACTTCTCTGGAGGTTATATGAATTAAGGATAGTTCTGATACACTCTTGATTAAACACTTCTTCTCTTCTATTTAGAAACCTGTCCTGCTTTGGAGGGGGTGGGATGGGGCAAGTTTAGGAAAAACAGATCCTTGAAGGGAGAATGATACACTTGCCCACTTCATTATAACTTGGTTGCAGCTTTGTCCCTTGTTCTCAGACCCCACACCTTCCCTTGCTGTCACGTTCTGCATCTACCCTGCTAAGGCAGAAACGCAGAAAAGGGGTAAAAGAGGAGTTTAATGCTGCCCTTTCTCATGCATCATGAGAACAACATAATTGTCCTTTCTTTTTATTCCAACTTTATAGGTACTTACTGCTACATATAAAATAGCTACTTAAAAATTAGCACCAATGAAAAGGTATTAAAAATATCTGTTTAGGAAACATGAAGGTATAAAAATACCACTACTCAAAAGCATGACATAACTTTACAGAACAGTAGGGAAGGATTTTGAAAAGACAAAATGCATGGGGTGGAGGGAAGGACCACAGTAGGGCCAAGTGATCTAAATGCAGTCTTCACACAGTTCCACAATCATGTGATTCCGAAAGGCCAGAGGCCAATTGTTCACCAATGTTTACTCCAGGCTTAGCATGAGACTACAGTATAAATGGTTCATTAAGTAAATAAATGCTTCTTGCAGGCCTAAATAGAAGCCATGGTTGATTTCAAGTAGGTGGTGGTGTTTTCTTCTACCACTGAAGAATTGATTTAGAGTATAAGGTCTGCATCTGAGGACTTCTATCGTCAAAGGCTAAAAAGACCAGGTAGGCTGCAGTGAATGTTAGCTCTCCTTCATCCATGGTCTTTGGAGAGCTGAGGATAAAATTTCCGCAAGATTAATGGAAATTCTATAAACTTAAAGATAATTTTTGGTCCCCACACATCAGTAGCTCTGGCATCGAGACTTCTCCCTTTTTTAATCTATAGTAGACCCACCATGGCCCCGAACTGGAGAAAGAACAAAGCAGTGATAAGTGAGGCCCAATAAAGGCTTCAAGCCTCCCCAAACTCACTTCCAAATGGAAAGGGACAGAATATGACAGGGAACAATAGGTAAAAAGGGAAGGGGACCACTAAAAGGCACCATATCTTTACATGTCCATCATTGATGGACAAAAATTTATGGCACTATGGTTTGTTAGGACAAATGCAGCAGACCAGAATTATCTGTATGCTTTAAATACTTTACCATGTTATCCTATCCCTTTTCATTTCCAAGATTCAGAAACTGTTTATTAAGGGTAAAAATAAGATTGCAGGAAATCTAAATTTTGTGAAAGTCAAATGAAAAACACCTAGGCAGATGTGAATAATTGTGTATATAAAATACTGCACTGAAATACTTCCTCAGTGGAACCTCAGCTTTAAATGAATAAATTTCCAAAAGCGCAGCTTTTTAGTTCAGTGTCTATTTTAATCTCTGATATTCATATACACCTATGCACACCTGGAAACATCTGCTACTATTTTAAAAACACAATTTTTATTAAAATTTTTATATACACCTGCATATCACATGTTAAAGGTCAAGTCTTTTGCTCACTTTATTTCTTCAAAATCATATGACTGTACTAACCAGGTATTTTATCCTTTCTACAATCATATCTTATAGGATACATCAACCAACTTTCTCAAAAACATAAAATGACCACATTGAAAGTTTGGATGAAATTAACTTATCTTTCATTTGTTTCTGGCACTTTACTAAGTTTTTTTTTTTTTTTTAACTCTGTGTGTGTGTGTGTGTGTGTGTGTGTTTTGTCACATTGATAGACTAACTTGGAAAGACATTCATCAACAGTTGGCTGCCAAAGATTTTCTTATTTTATTAGTATTTTAAAATCTCAGAATAATTTAGCTTTGCTCTTGTTCTCTCTCTGTTTCTGTCAATCTCTCTCTCTCTCTCTCTCTGCCAATACCCCCCCCACAGGTGCATGCTCGCACGTGCACACGCGCGTGCACACACACACACACCTGGCGCTGACAGCTCTGAGATTTCAGATGGTCAAGAAAAACAGAAGGATTACCTGAACATTTTTTACATTTGAAGTACGCTCATATATAAATGAATGGCAATGTGTTTGTGTCATTACAGACAAAATTACAGCATTCCCTATTTCCAAATGCCAAAAACATAGGGATGAATCCATTGAAAATGTCAGAAGCAATAATTAAATAAATGTCAGTAGAGTGACCTTATAATTTTTAAGCCCAAGTCAGGCAAAGCTGTAAGAGATATCCAAATTTCAATACATATGATATTAATACCTGTATGTGTTTTGTGGTATTAAGAACATGAAAGAATATAAAATTCTATTAAATTTCAAGTTCTTTAAAGTTAGATGGAAAGGTGTTTATTGGTATTCCAACAAAGTTTTAAGATTTAGTTGGAAAATACATGTACATTTCTTGAGACCTAAAGTCATACATTCAACATGCAAACCAGTGGATGACATAGAGGGGAGGGGAGGGTTCTATGATTAGACAAGAGAACAGGAAATCCGTTTCCATTAAATTCATGGGATGTGAGCTATGTGACTTCCTCCTTGAAGTCTCTGTCATAAAAAGGGTCTCTTGTCATAAAAATTTTAAATATGTTTCTGTTAGTAGCTCAGAAAAAAAAAAAAGACCAGCCAATATCCTGGCAAAGTTTCTGGTCATAAGACATCATAGTCACATAGGATGACATTATCTTCCTCAGCAGTAAGATTTAGAATTAAGTGCTGAGTATTTTGAGTAGCTTCATTTGCCAGGATGGTCACTGCTTTCTCAATGGATACATGTCTCTTCCATGTCAGGAGGATTTATAATTAAGCATAGAAATATTTAAAAGAACTAAAATCTTAGTAGATATACTATGGCATTAAAAATGAACTGATCTATAATTGGACATGTATTTATTTGTGATATTTAAGAGAACTTAGCCCAGCCGGGCACGGTGGCTCACTCCTGTAATCCTAGCACTCTCGGAGGCCAAGGCGGGAGGATCGCTCCAGGTCAGGAGTTCGATACCAGCCTGAGCAAGAGCAAGACCCCATCTCTACTAAAAATGGAAAGAAATTATCTGGACAACTAAAAATATATATAGAAAAAGTTAGCCGGGCATGGTGGTGCATGTCTGTACTCCCAGCTACTCAGGAGGCTGAGGCAGAAGGATTGCTAGAGCCCAGGAGTTTGAGGTTGCTGTGAGCTAGGCTGATGCCACAGCACTCTAGCCAGGGCAACAGAGCGAGACTCTGTCTCAAAAAAAAAAAAAAAAGGAGAACTTAGCCCATTAGAGTAGCAGTTTTAAAGATATAATATCAAATGTGCAACTGAGTACTTGATATAGATATTTGATTTTAAATTTCTTACTAAAATGATGAACAGCATTGGAACATTTGGCAAAACTTTTGGGTTCCCTATATGTATTCTTCTTACAAAAATAAAATCATTAGAGAAAGTTTGTTTTTTGGTGTAGACAACTGAAGAACTTAAAAGTATAATATTAATATATTAGGAATGTTGGTAAATTAGAATGATAGCTTCATAATTTCACATTTAAACTATACAATTAATTGCTTAGTGTAGATAGAGTATTTTAAGTTCATATCTTACTATTTATATACTGTTTGGGTAAAACTAAGAAGAATTTTAGGGTCACTATATTTGTAGAATACATGTATAAAAATATTAATAATTTCAATACTCAGAAAAATTTGCTGTCACAAATGTGAAGCATTTGAAGAGAAAATAAGATTTAATAATTTATAAATAAATTTTAAAATATTTGAAAGTATTTTACGGTTTTAAGCAAGATTAAATATTATCCATAAGACCTTAAAATAATTGGTAAAAGTTTCCAGACTTATAAATAAAATAGTAGTAATAAAAAAACCCAAAGACCATGTTTTTAAATCTATAAATTTAATAAATTGAATAGCAAGTAAAAATAAGCTTGGAAGTCTTCTCTGAACGAAAAAGACAACAAGACATAAGAAACACACTTTCTTTCTTTCTTTTTCTTTTTTTTTTTTCTCAGACAGTCTCACACTGTTGCCCTAGCTAGAGTGCAGTGGCATCATCATAGCTCACAGCAACCTCAAACTCCTGGGCTCAAGCAATCCTTCTGCCACAGCCTTGCAAGTAGCCAGTACTACATGTGCGAGCCACCATGCTCAGCTAATTTTTTCTATTTTTAGTAGAGATGGGGTCTCATTCTTGTTCAGGCTGGTCTTGAACTCCTGATTTTCATGCATTCATTTTTAATTAAAACTTAGATATTATTTGACAGAGAAATATTAATAATCCCCTTCCATGCAATTTATAGATATCAAAGGAACTTGAAGATGTACAGTTTATTTTCTGAGGCAGATTTTTATCAGTTCAGCAGGTAATACTTATTAATTTGAGACTTCCATCCATCTAGATCCTCTGTGGAAATAAACTTCTCGAAGTCTCTCACTGCATTATATACAACATATTCCTTCTTTTCATCAGTTGTATTCTAATTATAGAGGCTCAACAGGGTTAGTGTAGACTGACAAGTACAGATATTTATTATTATAAATTCACAAAGAACTCCTTTTCACTGATTCGTCAAATAACATTCTTTCCTTTTGCCCTATAGACAGAGCAAAAAGAGGACTCATTAGGGAGTATTCCCCAACAGAGAACATGTTTATGTAAGCTTATTCATGTGCTTTTTTTTAATGAAAGGTAATTGAAAGTTTCTTTAAATAGCTTTTGCTTAAGGGATTGGGGGAAAAAAACAGATGTTTGCATCACAAGCACCATTTACCAAGCAACCCAAAATGCGTGGCATTTATATTAAGCAGGAAAACAAGTAGAAGAATATGTGATTGCCTAAATTTGTGCTGGTATAAATTCATTGTCATTACTCTCAATTCGATTGCCAATGCTGCCTTAAAAAATGACTATTTTTTCCAATTAAATCTATTACTTTTCAGAATGACTATTTCAATCCTTCTTCATAAACACAAGTCCCTTAGTTTCCCTGTACTCCCCTTACTCTTTGCCTCTTTCTTCCTTGAGACTTACAGAAGCCACGGACAGGAACCTGCACCGCAACCTTCTCTAAACCAACTCATACCAATCTGTATTGTGTCCATCTCCTCCAGCTGTTCAGAACATTACAAAATCAATTATGCAGTTTATTCTGTCTTGAGCAATCTTCCATGTGGTCCGTTCTCCCGACTCTATATTTCCTTCTTAACTTCTCAGTAGGATTGCCAACATCCCTGATACTAAGTCTCCATTTCTTATTCATTCCTCTTCATAATCCAATCCCATTGCTGCTTCTGTGACTCAACCAAATAGCTGCTCATTACTGAACCAAAAGACCTAGTCACCATTTCTTTCCATCCTATACATTACGTTATTTCTAGACATAATATGGTACACTCTTTTTCTTTAAAACAGATACACACAGACATATATGCTGTTTTCCATGTGCTACCGGCTAAGTTCCCTGGGAACGAGAATGTCAAATGGATATTACTAAGAAGGGTGTCTTTTATGGAATTCTCTGGGATTAACACACAGGAAAGGAGGAAGAAACACAGTAAGGCAAGGAGAGAAAGTGGACTATATCCAGCTTCAGCCCACGGGGCTATCTGGTGTTGGAATAACGTTTCAGAGTTGTAGAAAGGCCCCGTTCTAGTTGGGGCAAGCAAACTGCACCTTTCCATCCCCATATGAATCAGTCACTGGTCGCAGGCCACCTCTAGAAGAGGCACAACCTTGTGAGAGGCAGAGGTTTTCAACTGAGGCCATCTCCAAAGAGGGCTGTTATCACAGCTCCCATCATACACTGAAACCTCGTTCTCACGATGTTCCTCACATCTTTATAACCTTTGATTCTAGATTGTTCTTTACCAGATCCTACTTTTCTACCCAATTTTTGTGTTGGAGTTCCTCATGATTCCTTTTTCATTACTCTCTTACATATACTCTCAAGGCAATTTCATCTATTCCCATACCTCCTTTTAAGATTATAGGCTGAAATAACCCAAATTTATATCTACAACAGATGTTTCTTCTAGTGCTAGACATATACATGCAAAACCTATTTGTAGAATTCTACTCTTGATCTTCCACCTCCTTATCTTTCCCAAACAATCTTATTTCTCTTTTTTCCTTGCTTCACACACAGAAACTAGAATGACATCTTTAAAAGCACAAATGAGGTCATGTTGTCCTTCTGCTGAAACATTTCAGTAGATTCCCAGGGCCCTTCAGGTAAGGTTCTTAAAATGACTCTGCCAAAGCTATGCACATTCTGATCCACACTCTTTCCATAAATTTAATCTCTAGTTTAATTTAACTTGCTCAGACTTCCTCCCTAATCCCTTTCATGAGACTGATCTTTATAATTCTTAAAGTCCCAGGTTAAATGGCATGTCTTTCAGGGTGGTGCATGGATTTTATTCTATAATCTTATTCCATGTTTGTGTTTATTTAAATGACAATTAAATTTATTTATTTAATGCTTTTGTTTAATATCTATTTCTCCTGCTTGACTGTAATTTCCATGGGGGCAGGAGAAAAGCCTATATTATTTTTCAGTCTACCCCCAGGGCCTAGAATAAGACTTGATGCACAAGAAAAGTTACATGTATGCATATGTTGAATAAAGCAGCATGATCAAAGAACACACACAAAATGATTTGAAAATGTATATGCATTTTTGAGTTAGCACTCAGTTCTACGACTGAACACAGCACAAGTAACACAGATCTATCAGGATGATGTAGATAAGTAAATAATTCTGAGTTATTCAGTAGGCATAATTTACAGTAGGATTAGTTTACAGGCCTTTCGGGATACAACGGAGATGGATATGCATATATTATGTGAGGGCAGAAGAAAATTTCAGTGAAAAATAGGGAGTGGAAATCAGAAGATAACACAGAGGATGGCAACATGATTTGTTTTTCTGAAGTAATCTAGATGAAAAAGCTGCAAAACAAGCAAGGATAAGTTTATATCGTAAAATGTCCAAATATGCACTTGAAAGCAAATGGAAAAAAAGTTTATCCTGACTTCCTGGAGAAACAAGAGAGGTCTTCAGGGATAAAGAATATTTTGTAGGTAAGAAAGCTGATGTAAAAAAGAGAAGAAACTTGCCCCAAATCATTTGTCTAAAAGGTAGCATATTTAAAATTTGAACTAATTTCCAGACGCACAATATTCTACTATACCATCCCTACACTAAAGAAATGTTTATAATAATGGTTACTAACTTGTTTTTTTTTTTTTTTCAGCAGCAGAGTTAACTATCCTGACTCCCAGATTTAGAAATTTAAGTGAAATAAAATGAAGGAGAAAATAACTTCGAAGAAAGTAATCCTTTGAAAACTCTTAGGACAGCACACTGATTTGAGGGTTGTGCATTTTTCCTTGAAAAGGTGGAGCTAAATCTGTGTTAGAATGTAAAAGAGACACAGGCATTAAAAATGTGCCAACACCTCAAGCCTTAGAAATAACTTGTAAAATCAAATGAAAATCTCAATCGGGACTGTCACTTTTCGATGAGATTGGTTCCAATTGATAATGAGCACAGGCCTCCAAATGTGTATGAGAATTATGTGGCATATCAAGGTACAGTTCTGCAAAACACACTCTGTGCAATATGGCTTGTGGATTCAACATTCCTTCATTTAACTGCACTCAGCCAATGTATGCCTTGGAAAGCAAGCACATCAAACATTACATCTGAACAGACTTCTTAAAGAAAAAAGGGATTTTTAGTTGTTCTTAAACAGTCTGCTGGTTAGTTTATGGCATAAAACAGAAAATCTAGCCTAGCACATCTTCAGATTAAAAACATTTAGCTTGTAATCATGCTTCAAGTCTCAATTTAAAAACAGAGAATCATATATGAGTACTATGTTCTGAATCATATTGGGATAATCCATGCTGAGATAATATTTAGTATCTGCCTTGGGACATGCCTAGAATACTTGTTATTGGGAAAGTTAAATGTCCAAAAGGATTTTAATATATGCGCATTCATTTCAACAAGCCACATGCCATCCCAGATTCAAAATTTTAACAATTTTTAAAATACCAAATATGTGCCAGGCATTGTCCTAGGAAGAGAGGATTCAGAAAAAATATATATTGCATGTAGTCTAACAGCAGAGGGAGATAAGGCATTAAATGCAGTAATATGCTATAAGTTTAAAGATAAAATATATGGAAGTATATAAATTGGCACACAAGATAAAACTCACTTCAACAATTCTAAAGAATATTCATGTAAGATTCAATACTGAATTAAGGTTAACATTGCTCCATTGTTCTTGGCGTAAGTATTTTGGGAGAAGAGAGAGAGAGTAAAAGAAGTCAGAGGGCCAAAGAAAGACACTTCAACAGAAAGCTGCATTAGCAGTCTTACAGGTTTGACCCAGACAGCAATTTGGGGAAATTACAGGCAGTTTCATTGGCTGGGGCAGAGGCCAAGTGATGGGGCATGATGAGCGATAGATGGAAACAGGGAACGAATTTTCACTTTTTTCCTATGTGCTGCAGGAAGAATTTGAAGGGCTTTAAAGCAAGACAACGGCACAGTAACACAAAAACATTGTTTAAAGTTGGTAAGACAAAAAATAAGTGGCTGTAGCAGATGAACTAGAAGGCAGAATTGCACATTTTAGCTACAAAATAAATACTTCTTCCCCACCAAAAAAAAAAAACACAAAATACAAAAATACAAAAAATAAACACACACACACAGTCCAACACACAGAATTGATGCCAGTTATTAATTATTAAACATTGTTCCCTGCTGAAACAAGGGACTTTCAATTTTGTTCTTTCTGTTATGAGTGTACTTATCTACCATAGTGTATAATCGAATCTCCACATCTCGTCATATAAAATCAGTACAGGTGACTTGTTTACCTCAAAAGGAGAGAAACTATAACAGAGATAGATGCATTTAGTTCTGCTGAATTAACTAGCTAAGCTATTTAAAAAGAGAAAAATTATATTGAAATTTTAAACTTTTTTTTAAGTTAACATTGTAATCACAAACAAGGAGGTATTTAATTTTTCCCCCTTAAAAACTATTTAGAAAAAAATATGAAATTTATGCTTCTGCCTTATTCAAAGCAAAATGCTATTGGGTCCTGCCAGTTAGCAGCTGCTCTTTTCAAAGGCCACTGCAAATCACTCACAAAAGCAGTATGGTAGAGTGATGAAAACCACCCACCAATAAACACACCTATAAAGTGTTTATTGTCCCTCCCGTCAAGAAGGTTAAGTGTGTTTCTTCAACTCTTGAATCTGCGCTGCCTCTGTGGCTTGCTTTGATCTACGAAATGCGACCAAAGTTATGTTGTGGGGCTTTACAGCTCAGGTCCTTTAGATTCTAATTTCCCTCTGAGAACTCAGCTCCACATAAAGAAATCCAGGCTCTGCTACTGAAAAGGGTGAACAAGAGAAACAGGGTGATGAGAGACCACTGGTAGAGAAAGAGGCCACATGGAGAAGACACGGGGGATTCCAGCCAACAGCAAGCACCCAAGCCCCTGGTATAAATGAAGCCATTGGGACCCACCAGCTCCAGTTGGCTGCCCCAGCCAAAATCATGTCAAACTTAGATGAGTTATCTCTACTTAGTCCTGCACAAATTGCTGTCCCATGGAATCATGAGCAATAAAATGGCTATGATTTCAAGTTCCTAAGTTTTGGGCGGCTTAACAGGCACATGATATGAGAGGTAATACGCTCACTGCTTCGTTTTCAGTAAAAAGCCCCAGTGACAAACCATGTTGCCATGTAGAAAATATCTGAGGGCTCAATTAGTACAAAAATGGCACAGCATGTAGGACACAGAGCAAAACCACAGTAGCAGGCCCTAAACACAGCATGATACACAAGAAGTCAACGTAGAAAGGGGGGCTATAGGTGACCTGTGGCCTTTTCAACATGCACACCAAGAAGCAAAAGCAATAGCACCGCATATCCTGGACAGCGATGTTTGTATGTCACAGCTGAATCAGGCCAGACCGAGTAGTAATCTTGGCTAGAAAAAGATACCAGGAAATCCATAAAAAACTCTGAACTAAATTTTCTTTAGACGTATGTCCCAACTGTGATCAAAATGCTATTTTTATTTCCCTTGAGGGGAAGAAATAAATAAAATTTCCCCCCGATTTTTTTTTGGTGTTACATTATTGTTTTGATGTCTTGGAAGTACTGTTTATTCTTACTTTTAAAGCCAGTCAGAACGTGTTTGGGTTTTTCTTATTTCTGTCTTTTTAAAGCCTCAACACAAAAGTTGTACAATATATCACACATTATATTAATAACATTAAAAGAATACACTATCTTCCCTAAACAAGTAGTGTCACATAGTGTCACACTGAAACTCACTTCAATGTGTGTGATATGAATATTGATTTTTGAAAACATTATAATCTGTTAGGACCTCCCAATGTGTAATTATTTTAACCAGGATGCAATAGTATTTAAACAGTTTGTATGTTAGATATTTAAAAAGTTCTAAATTATAGATTTTCGAATATTTACATGACACTAATACAATGACATGATTCTTCTGAACATATATCAAACACAGTTGACCAAAACAAATAGAACTGATAAAATTTTATTAATACTTTATCATAACTTTCACTTTTTTAAATTTTTTTCTGGCTTCAAAATTGTTGGAAATTTGTTTTTAACAAACTAAAGCTAAATATATTAGTTCCTTGTGGTGTTCTTTTCCTATAAAGAAAATTCCCTTCCCCCATTTTTAGTTCAACTATCATAAGAATAATATGTTCTTTTCCTGTACCATTGCTTTGTGTTCCAGGTCTGTATACACAAGTTGGATGATTAAATGGATATTTGAATAACTAGATAGGCGGTCTTTATATGATTTGGCAAGTAAGTTCATAGCGTGATTGCCAAGAACTAGCCCCCAAAATATGACCTGAGCACAGCTGAAATGCTGATAATATGATTTTAATTTCAAGTACACAAAAAGAGTTGCAGATCAAATTCAACTAACCTGGGAGTTTTTTTTAATATAAAAATGTTTGATAATCATTGAGTTTTCTTATGCAAGTTTGAGTCTCATCAGCTAGTTATTTATGAAGAGATTCTAAGGTTTTGACCAAGTAGTGATCTTAAGTAGAAAGGTGGTGGTGGTGGTTGTTGTTTTTCTTCTTCTTTTTCTTCCTCCTCCTCCTCTTCTTTCTCCTCCTCTTTTTCTCCTCCTCCTCTGCTTTTCTTCTTCTGGTTTCTTTTAAAAATATCCAGAATTGTGAAGGCATTTTTGTCTGATATTCATACCACTGGAATTGTATAACCCACCATAGTTAAACATTTTTGTCTGAATTTTTACTATGTTATGTTTTCCTGAGGATTAACTTAATGTACATCCTAGCTCTTTGGAGATTTTCAATGTCTGTTCAACAGCTTTTCTTATTCGTTAGCAACTTCCTTTAGAACCTAACAAGTCTCTTATAACTTTGGAGTTCTTTCAGTTGTGGTATTTTTTAATGTCTTCATCCCATGGTTGGGGATAATTCTGTTACTTTTTATCTCACTTAGAAGCTTAATGATTTTTCTTACATATATGACTACTGAAAATGTTATATAACTCTCATTAGTGTCTACATCTCTCATTAGGAGTGTTCTATGCCTTCCACAGATTACCTGAGCCTAACAATTTTCAGAGCAGAAGACCTAGTTTAGATTCCTGTGCTATTAACCTCTCTCATATTTGCTTTATCAGTATATATTTAAATACAGTTTAATTCTATAGCATGTGTTTTATCCCTCTCACATGGCTTATTGTGCTTATTCTTGGCTTTCTTCTCATCAGAGAAAGGACTTTCTCTTCTAAGTATAATTTTTAATAAAAATCATAGCTAAGAATAGAACATTTCATCTCTCTAAAAGATACCTTAATTTCTTTCTTTTTTTTTATCTTGAAAAATACTCCATACAAACTTTTTGCCAATTCCCTAAAACATTTATTTATTTTTATTTTATTTTGCTAATTTTTTTATTTCAGCATATTACAGGGTACAAATATTTAGGTTAAATATATTGCTTTTGCCCCACCTGAGTCAGAGCTTCAAGCATGTCCATCCCCTAGATGGTGCGCACCGTACCCACTGGGTATGTACATACCCATCCCCTCTCCCACGTCCCATCTGCCTGACACCCGATGGATGTCACTACAATATGTGCACTGAAGTGTTGATCAGTTAATACAAATTTGATGGTGAGTACATGTGGTGCTTATTTTTCCACTCTTGTGTATTTCACTTAGTAGAATGGGCTCCATCTCCTATCCAGGATAATACAAGAGGTGCTTAATCACCATTGTTTTTTGTGGCTGAGTAGAACCCCATGGTGTACATACATATACCACATTTTATTAATCCACTCATGTATTGATGGGCTTTTGGGTTGTTTCCACATCTTTGCAATTGTGAATTGTGCTGCTATAAACATTCTAGTGCAGATGTCTTTCTTATAGAATGCCTTTTGTTCTTTTGGGTAGACACTCAGTAATGGGATTGTTGGATCAAATGGTAGTTCTACTTGTAGTTCTTTGAGGTATCCCCATATTACTTTCCACAAAGGTTGTACTAGTTTGCAGTCCCACCAGCAGTATATGAGTGTTCCTATCTCTCTGCATCCATGCCAATATGTATTGTTTTGGGACTTTTTGATAAAGGCCATTCTCACTGGAGATAAGTGAGATCTCCTTGTGGTTTTGATTTGCATTTCCCTGATTAGTAGAGATGTTGAGCATTTTTTCATATGTTTGTTGACCATTAGTTTATCTTCTTTTAAAAAATGACAGAAGAATTTCGAACATGGATTATAAGAAAACACAAAGATTCTGCCTAAAACTTTTAACTGTACTAATCTATCTTTTGGGTGCTTGGCTTTGAATGATGGACTAACAAAAGTAGGTTGCTTGAGGTGTCCAGAAAGAACATCTTCCCCTCATCTGTCCAGAGTATTCCTAATATAGAATTGTCAGATTTAGAAAATCAAAATATAGGATCCCCATTTAAATTTGCATTTCACATAAACAACAAATAATTTTTAGTATAAATACATCCCAAATTATTTTTTAAGTTCCAGTTTAAATGGGTGTCCTGAAATTTTCCAGCCAGTCTTTTCCTAATGGAGTAACTCTTTAGCTTTTCCCCCAAATGTTTCTCAGAAAATCTGAGCTTCATCTCCAGAAGCAAGAAACTGTTATCAGAGAAGGCTGGGTTTCATTTTATTTTATTTTTCATGTACTTGTTTATTTCTGATATTAGAACTGGGATCTCAGGAGTGGCCTTGCACAATGGCTCACCATTGGTTGCTTCTTGGAAAGGAAGATGCTAAACCCTCTCTCCCTCAGTGCACTGCCCCCCTTGGAATTAACTTATTCATTCAAATTATAAGCAACGCACACCTACTCTATGACAAGTATTGTAATGTCAAGGGTCAACAAAGGACCAGCAAGATCTTGTCCACTAGAAATGTTAAACCTAGTAAATTGGAGGTGAGGAGGTATAAAATATTTGCTTTTTTAAATTGGCTTCAGTACATGTACATGTGTCCTCTGAGTTAGTCTTACTTACCTATAAATTGATGCTCTCATGATTTATAACAGCCTATGCCATTATAGAATAAACGGCATAAGTGTATACATTTCTTTACCATCAACAAAAAAGTAAATGTGATCCTATAAAGAGAATATGCTGACCAAATGAAAAATTGGGAGTCACAAAAGATATTTCCAGAACTAGAGAAATGATCTAAATCTCCTTTGATGGACTTGCTTTGCATCAGTAATCCAAATGTTGGATTGCCCCAGCTCGGTCCTCAGATATCTCTTCTCTGTAATCAAATTGGTCTCTCAGTCAGAGATACTTGAAAAGTGGTCTCTAGACCCTGGGAGGTCCCTGAGACCTTTTGAGGCAATCCAAATGGTCTTTACTAAATGACTTGCTCTTTCATTTCACTCAGGTATCTACATAAAGTCTCCCCTTAGAAAGATATTCTCTGACCACCTATTAGGAAGTAGCGGCCTTTGTTACTCATTCACCTTCCCTGCTTCACACTTCTTAGTACTATTGCAACCTGGAATAAAATAAGTTAAATGAAAATATAAATAACACATTTGTTTACATTGGGTTTCCCTCACAAGCTACATGAGTATAAGGACGTGTGCTTCTGTTCATTACTTTATCCCCATAATATTCAATAGTATATGGCATACTATAGGTCTACAGAAATAATTTATCATTTTTTGTACAATTAATGTATTTGATCTTATGGCGCCTTTCCTAGAAGTGAAAATAACAGAATTTTTTTCTTACAACTGTTTTTGTTGAAGGACATTTCTCTTAAATGAATTCTTTCATTCCAATAACTCAAATAGAGAAAGTATATGTATAGGAAATGCATTAACACTATTGATAAATCATCCCTGAAAGAGAATTAATTGAATTTTGTCATTAGTGCAGCAATGGAATTTTTTTTTTAATTTCTTTTATACTGAGAATAAAATCACCTTCAGGACCTTATATTTCCAATGCCTTCTATAGACCAGAAATAGGTAAATATGATCACCAACAAGAAAGCAATGTTGTATAAAAAAATATTTAATAGAGATACAATAAAACAATATTGATAATACTTGGTATTATCAATGTTAGCTCTAACCTATGTTTTGAGCTTCAAAATATTTCATTCATTTAATGGTTAATTGTTGCCTACTATTGTAGGCTAGGTACTGGGGACTAAAAAGACAAATTAATCATGGTCATCATTTGAAAAAAAAAAAATCTGTCATCCAAGTGGATGCAACATTTTCACAGGATAAACACAGTGAGTTCAGTTTGGGACACAATGAAATTAAAGTGACTGGAATATTGAGGGGCAAATAAGACCGGAGAAATGGATTTGGCAGTCATCAGTTTAGGGGTAGATGCTGCTGAAGCAGGAGAGATCATTTAGGTGAAATGGTAAACAAAAAGCAGACCTTACTTGAGATTCTTGTGACTAGTAGCCAGGCTTTACAGAACATTCTAAATAGAAAAGATTTTGTAACATAGAAGCACTGATGATAGCTTTTTCTCTGAGTTATGCTTCACCCGCTTACTGTAGGTTTTCTCTACACTGATGTAATAATCCCAACTATTATATAAATAATGATGTTTTTAGAATTTACAAATGTATTACCATAGTGAGTTTTATTGTACTTAGGCCTCACAAGAGACTTATGGCTATTCCTGTTTTATGCAAAACTTCAAAAAGCTTAAGAGATAAAGTCATGGGTAGGTGATTAATATCTAATACACAACCCTTTCAATGATCTATAGTGTCAATACTTTCAATACAGACAATGTGATTTTTTCCAGCACTTTCTAGTTGTTCCATATGACTTAATTGGAAACCACCTCACAGTCATTCTCTTCCCTTTACAAACTGTCTTCTGCAACTAAGATAATTGCTAAGAAATTTCCATAGCTACCTAACAACCTCTAACCCCACAGACCTCAAAATTTCCTCATGAGATATATATATATATGTGTGTATATATATATATATATATGTATATATATATATATATACACACATTCATATATGTATATAATTAATTTTGAAGATATCCCATAAATAGAGTTTCAGTTTGATTAAAAGGAACAATAGGATTTGGGATATGACTATATTCAAATATTTAGGATAACTTAAAATTCATTTTCTGCAAAAATTTTTTGAAGGAAAATGAGAAGAATTCATTTGAAAAGTAGAATTTTATTCTCTTTTTCTATACCTTGACTTACTAACATTCTATAGAGAACCATAACTGTGTAGCATGCTAAGCAACATGTTTCTTTATGCTTTTTTTAAAAAAAGAAATATCCTTTCATGCCTTGCCCGAAATGTAAGATTGTCACTGCTTGGAGATTGCTAAAAGCAAAATGAAATAGTTCCATCAAGTGGTCATATAAAGTCATGACACCTAGTGTTTTGCCAATACAAAAAGGAAAACAATTTCTCTGAAATCTATTTCATACACCTATTTTCAACTGAACTTTCAAAATGTTATGCCATGCAACATTAACAAACGCTATTAGATGCATTCTAAATATCATCATTAATTTATCTTCTATATTATTATTATACTGCAATGGGAGTAGAATTTATATATTTTTTTTGTTTTCTTGTTTTTATTTTCCAATATGTTCATATAGCTTGTTTTTGAAAATGCATGGTTATGATTTTGTTAATAATATGTATGTTATAGCCATGTATTTAAATTATTTTCAGGTACACCACATGTTATACTAAAGTAAGTATTTGAATTACACTGAAAATTCAGAAACCAGCCACATCCAAATGACCAATACATTTAAAAATAGTACCTTATAAATAAAAAGGAAACTCAACTCAGGGTTTTATAAAATATAAAATAAGTTATAAAACATTAGCATGAGTTCACTTGCTTTCTTTAATATTTTAAATTAAGTTCCCAATATCTTGCCAGATTCTCTCTCTCTTATAAAGATAGATCACCTCTCCTTTTAAATTATAGTAGATTTAACACATTGACTGCCACACTAGAAAAAAAAATTTCCTTGAGGTCACGGAGTTTTATTATGAAAGTAGCATAAAAACTTCAAAAACAAAATGATCCTTTCTAATTTAATGAAAAATTTGTTATTTTATAGTTTTCTGTTTTTTCAATAAAAAGTAATATAAAAAATTCAAAATTAGTAACATAAAAAGTAATGTGAAAACTTGAAAAATAGTTGATAAGGGTAAAGTGTTTTTCTTGAGTTGTCAGGCTTAAGTGTAATTTAAAGGTAAACATAAATAGAAAAATGAAATTTATTGACTTCTATTCATTGAATCCACATTTTTATAATTAAATTGTAAATATTAATTATAACAATAAGAACATCAACAAATAAGATTTTCATGAACCAACTGCAGAGTTTTTTCCCAGGGGGCCACCCATCACGTGACTTGTATACTATAGCATGGCAGCATGAATTGCCTGTGCACCATGCAGCTCCCATGATAAAGAGATCTGTGAGTTACATATGCTTCACGAGGCCCTGGGCTAAAAACTAGCATGAAGGCTGGGTGTGGTGGCTCACGCCTGTAATCCTAGCACTCTGGGAGGCCGAGGCGGGTGGATCGCTCAAGGTCAGGAGTTCGAGACCAGCCTCAGCAAGAGCGAGACCCCGTCTCTACTAAAAATAGAAAGAAATTATATGACCAATTAAAAATCTATACAGAAAAAACTAGCCGGGCATGGTGGCGCATGCCTGTAGTCCCAGCTACTCAGGAGGCTGAGGCAGTAGGATCAGCTTAAGCCCAGGAGTTTGAGGTTGCTGTGAGCTAGGCTGACGCCACAGCACTCACTCTAGCCTGGGCAACAAAGCAAGACTCTGTCTCAAAAAAAAAAAAAAAAAAAAACTAGCATGAATTAAATACAACTCACATGACAGTTAATGTGTTAAGTGGCTACAGATCCTTTTCTATTTCAGAAAAAAATCATGGCTTATTAGAAGGCTACAAATGCTACTTCTAAGTATATATTACAGGTTAAGTTTTGTTTCACACTTTATCAAGCTATAGTTCATTTGAGCAAGGAGCAACGGTTTATAATATTTAATTAACCAAACTTTTCTGACTGCATACTGTGTTTCTCACATTGTTTGGAAACTATATATTACTAATGGCATAATGTTAAGTAATAGATCTTTTTATATAAAACCTATGAAATAACATTAGGTTATCTATTGCCTAAACATAAAATAGGAGGCAGTGTGTATAATGATTAAGAACATGGATTTTGGCATCAAAGAGATTGAATTTGAATCTAATCTTTGTCATTTTTTTGCTTTGTAACCTAGAGCAATTATAGGCACATCTCTTTTTATTGTGCTTTACTTTATTGCACTTAGCAGATATTATGTGCTTTACAAACTGAAGGTTTGTGGCAATCCTTCCTTAAGCAAGTCTATCAGCACCGCTTTTCCAACACCATGTGTTCATTTTGGGTTTTTGTGTTACATTTTGGTAATTCTCACAATATGTTAAACTTTTTTATTATCATTGTATCTGTATGGTGATCTATTACATGATCAGGGATCTTTGATGCTACTACTGAAATAATTTTGGGATATCACAGACTTTACCCATATAAGACTGCAAACTTAACTAATGAATGTTTTGTGTGTTTTGAAGCTAGCGGAAGTTAAGGTTTAAGGAAAGAAGCCATCTCCATAACATAAAAATGAAAGTTAAAGCAGCAAATGCAAATATAGAAGCTGCAGCAAGTTATCTAAATTAGCTAAGATCATTGATGAAGGTGGCTACACCAAGCAACATATTTTCAATGTAGACAAAACAGCCTTGTATTGGAAGAAGACACCATCTAGAACTTTCATAACAACAAAGGAGAAATCAATTCCTGGCTGACTCTTGTTTGGAGTTAATGCAGCTGATGACTTTAAGTTGAAGCCAATGCTCATTGAGCATTATGAAAATCTAATGGCTCTTAAGAATTATGCTAACTCCACTATGCCTGTGTTCTATAAATGGAACCAAAAAAGCCTTGATGACAGTACATGTGTTTACAGCATGGTTTACTGAATAGTTTAAGCCCATTTTTAAGACCTACTTCTTGGGAAAAAAAGATTCCTTTCAAAATATCACTACGCATTGACCCAAGAGCTCTGATAAAGATGTACAAGGATATTAATGTTGTTTCCATGCCTGCTAATCCAACATCCACTCTGCAGCCCATGGATCAAAGAATAATTTCAATTTTCAAGTCTTACTATTTAAAAAGTTCATTGCATAAGGCTATAGCTGCCATAAATAGTAATTTCTCTGATAGATCTGGGCAAAGTTAATGGAAAACCTTCTGGAATGGATTCACAATTCTAAATGCCACTAAGAACATTCTTGATTCATGGGATAAGGTCAAAGTATTAACATTAATGGGGGTTTAGAAGAAGTTGATTCCAATCCTCATGGATGACTTAGGCAAAAGATTTGAGTGGAGGAAGTAACTGCAGATATGTAGAAATAGCAAGAGAACTAGAATTAGAAGTAAAGTCTGAAGATGTGACTGAAATTGTTGCAGTCTCATGATAAAACTTGAAGTGGCAAACATTTGCTTCCCCTGGATGAGTAAAGAAGGTAGTTTCCTGAGACAGAATCTACTTCTGGTGAAGATGCTGTGAAAATTGGTGAAATGACAATAAAGGATTTAGGATATTGCAGAAACTTAGTGGATAATACAGTGGCAAAGTTTGAGAAGATTGACTCCAATTTTGAGAGAGGTTCTACTGCAGGTAAAAGGCTATCAAACAGCATCATGTGCTACACAGAAATCCTTTCACAAAAGGAGAAGTCAATCAATGTGGCAAACTTCAAGAAATTGCCACAGCCACTCTCACCTTTAGTAACCACCACCCTGATCATTCAGCAGCCATCAACATTGAGGCAAGACCCTCCATCAGCAAAAATGATTTCAACTCACTGAAAACTCATTATTATCATTTTTAATGATATTTTTAAATTAAGATATATGTATTTTTAAAGATATGCTATTACACATTTAATACAGTACAGTATAGTATAAACATATCTTTTATATGCACTGGGAACCTAATATATATATTTTTTATTTCCTTTACTGTAATATTTGCTTTTTTGCAGCAGTTTGGAACCAAAACTGCAGTATCTCCAAGGTATGCTTGTATTTCTTCATATAAGAGGAAACATGTAAGCCATATGGATATTGTAGAAATTAAATGATGTCTTTATATCGAGCACTTAGACAAGTGACTATCATTAAAATGGATAACACTTTTTTTGGAAAATATATTTCCATGGTTCTTTCTTGTCATTAATGAGAGTGGTAGAGACTTTTGTATATCAGTTTGCTGGATTTAAGAGTTGAAAAAATATAAAGAAGGAAACAAAATAAAAGACAAATACACTACTGACTGCTATGATAGCAATACAGCATATTTTTTCTGAGTGCTCTATGACTGTCTAGGTAATATTTTGGACCCATATTTCCATTTCTACTAGAAGCCACAAAGTGGCTCACATAGGTACCTTTCTTTCTTTCTTTTGGGAACTTGCATTGGTAATAAGTAAGTCTGATTTAAAGTCCTCACATAATGGCAAAATAACCATTCTTGTCAACATGGTAATAAAATGAACACTGAACACAAAGAAAAGGAGAGAGAGAATAATACGTGCATTTTAGTAAAATGTAAATAAGTGGAAAATGTGGGTATAATGTAAGAATTCTTTATACTCCTCTTACATATTTTCTGTTTGAAATGATTCCAAAAGATACAAGTAAATATAAAAGAAAAACTAAAACCCTTTTTAGAAAACCTAAAAGTGAATGAATTTACTACCAACAGATTCACACTTTAACAAACTTTTGATTTTTTTTTTTTTTTTTGCAAGATGGAAAATAACCACAGAAGGAAAGCTGGAGATGTAAGAAGAAATGTTGAGCAAAGAAAGTAGTAAGCATGTGGATAAATCTAAATACACACAGTCTGTGTGAAATAACAAAAATATCATATTTGGGGAGAAAGAAAAGATAAAATATGGGAAAACAATACATCAGATGGGACAGAGGGTGATTTGAGTTTTAAAATTCTAAGGTCCATATGTTATACAAAAGGAGAATAAAGATATGATTAATGTAGACTTTAAGGTAAATATATCTGTTAAAGTTTAATTTTAACTACTGAAAGAGTGTAAAGGAAAATGAGATTTAAAAAAACAATGTAAAAGATGCAGAAAAGGTGATAAAAGTAAAAAGTAATTAAGCAAAGGAGGAACGTATAAAACAAGATATAAGATGGCAATGAGCCCAAATATAACTATAATCTGAATAAATATAAATGGATTAACTTTCTAGTTAAGGTCAACTAAATAATAAATAAAATCGCAGATTATACTATTGACAAGAAGCACACATAAAAATAAAACCATTGAAAAACTAAGAGACAAATAATAGAAAATTAGGCTGCTTAAATATTAGCCAAAGAAAAGCTGGTCCATCTATATTGATATTAGACAGCAAGTTCTTTGAGACATAAAGCACTACATAGAATAGACAAGATCACAAGACAATGATAAAGGGCTCAATTTATAAAGGAAGGAGTCAATTTATAGATTAATCTAAACTTTGATGTCTCCAATAACTTGCCATCAAAATATATAAAGCAAAATTATATTTATATAAGAGCTCAACAAATCTATCATTTTAAGGAATACACATTATTCTCACATATACACATTATTCTTCAAACAAATCCTGACCATGTGGCGAGGCCATAAATCAAGAAATTATCACGCAGGGCTCTTTTTCTAACCACAATGCAAGAAGTTAGAAGTCAGGAAAATAACATTTTTTTTAAAGTGTAGATTTAGAAATAAAAAATCATACTTAATATACGCTGGAAAGCAACAAAGTCTAAAAACAGATAAATTGAACAGTTAACTTAAAACACTAGGGAAAGATAAATAGTATAAACTCAAGTACAAGAAAGGAAATTATAAAAAACAAGAACAAAAAGTTAATGAAACAGCAACCAAAGATACAACAGACTGACAAATCCGAAGGCTAGTTCTTATATATTTAATATGTGTATGTCTAATCTACTTTTAATATTAAACTCTTAATCCTTTTTTACTTAACTATATCTAACAATATCTGTATTTTTTTCTATTTTTAAATTTACACAAAAGACTTTGTGACATCCATCATGTTTTACTAGCTTTTTACACTCAATATTTTGAGACTTATTAGATTAATGTACACAAAGGGCTAGTTTATTCATTTTAACTATTGAACAGTAGTTTATAGACTAAATTTTATTTATCTATTCCCTTTTTCCTATCTGCTAACAGCATTTCAACTCACATCCCTGGTTTTCCTATGTGTGTGTGTTAGAGGGACTCTGAAAAGAAATTAAGAGCTTTTTAGAGAACAGGCATACTCAATTTCCCTAAAAGTTGGCAAATTAATTATTTAAATGGAATTCCTGAGAAAGCAATTTTCTTTGTTTCTTTCTTTATTTTTAAATTCAGGTTATTATGGGGGTACAAACATTTCAGTTACATATAAATGCATTTGCCTCGCTGGAGCCAGGGCTACAAGCGTGCGCTTCCCCCAAATTTTCTTCACTTTAAAAAAATTCTTAGATTACTACTCAGTTTCCCTACAAAAGAAAGATCTGAGATGTATTCAGGATTTTATGTTTTATTCAGTTGTAACAGTCTCTTCCATAATCCTGTGAATCATCTCTCAGGGAAAATTGGATAGCCACACGTAGAAGACTGAAACAGTATGCGCACCTCTCACCTCTCACAAAAATCAACTCAGAGTTGATAACAGACTTAAACCTAAGGCACAGAACTATAAGAATTCTGGAAGAAAATGTTTGAAAAACTCCTACAGACATTGGCAAAGAATTTATGAACAAGACCCCAAAGGCAATCACAACAACAAAAATAAATAAATGGGACTGGATCAAATCAAAAAGCTTCCTCACAGCCAAGGAAACTATCCTGAGAGCAAACAGACAATCTATAGAATGGGAAAAATATTTGCATGGTACACATTCGATAAAAGGCTAATAACTGAATCTATACAGAACTCAGGAAAATCAGCAAGAAAAAAATCAAACAACCCTATCAAAAAGTGGGCAAAGGACATGAACAGAAACTTTTCAAAAGAAGACGGACTAATGGCCAACAAACATATGAAAAAATGCTAAACATCTGTACTCATCAGGGAAATGCAAATCAAAACCACACTGAGATATCAGTTATCTCCAGCCAGAATGGACTTTCTGAAAGGGTTCCAAAACAATAAATGTTGGCACGGATGCAGAGAGATAGGAACACTCATACACTGCTGGTGGGACTGCAAACTAGTACAACCTCTGTGGAAAGTAATACGGAGATACCTCAAGGAGCTACAAGTCAAACTACCATTTGATCCAGCAATCCTCTTATTGGGCATCTACCCAAAAGAACAAAAGACATTCTGTAAAAAAGACATCTGCACTTGAATGTTTATAGTGGCACAATTCACAACTGCAAAGATGTGGAAACAACCCAAGTGCCCATAAATACATGAGTGGATTAATAAAATGTGGTATATGTATCCCATGGAGTTCTACTCAGCCACAAAAAACAATGGTGATCTGGCACCTCTTGTATTATCCTGGATAGGAGATGGAGCCCATTCTACTAAGTGAAATATCACAAAAGTGGAAAAACAAGCACCACATATACTCACCATAAAATTTGTATTAACTGATCAACACTTTAGTGCACATATAGTAGTAACATTCATCAGGTGTTGGGCTGGTGATAGGAGGATGGGTATATTCACACCTAATAGGCGTGGTGCACACCGTCTGGGGGATGGTCACACTAGAAGCTCTGACTCAGGTGGGGCAAAGGCAATATGTGTAACCTAAACACCTAAACATTCGTACCCCTGTAATATGCTGAAATAAAAAAAAAACTTTAAAGTCTAAATAAGACAATATTATGATATTACATAGTTTTGTTCCACTTTACTTGAATTTTGGAAATTTTATTTCTATTAATAATTACATTGCTATTTCATTGTATGAGAGAGCATGCGCAAGAGAGAGAGAGAGAGGAAGAGCAAGAGAGAGAGTGTGTGTGCGTGAATGTTGTGTATGTGAATTATCTACTACATGCAAGATACACAAATATGATGAAGTGTGTGATGTGTGGACCACAGCCTTTGCAAATACCATCCTAATAAATGGGTGGTGATTGAGATGATGTTTGGATATCATTTCTAACTTGCCTGCTTTCCAAAGTTTATTCTATTCTATTAATAATTCTATTCTATTCTATTAATAATACTTTACCAAAAGTTTAACTATAACATTCCTCTTTCTTGTATATCGGACTAGTGATCTTTAGGTATGGTGATCATAAAATTTGTTTAATAAATCAGGACACTGTGAAAACAAAACAGGCTTCACTAATATACCAAGACCAATCCTTAGGCAACACATGGATCCAGCAGATACTCTACTGGCTTTAACACTGAAAATACATTGTGAGGTTTTACAAAATTGGTAGGTTCTGATCCCAGCAGGTACTGTGCCTGTCTTTCACACAGCTAGAAGGAAGGATTGTTAGTCGCCTATGCTTACACCATGATTATTAATAAAATGACATTTGTTTAAATGAGTAAGCACCTGCTGCCATGGAAGGTGCCCTAAGCAAGAATACAAAACAAATTGTTGCAGTTGGCTAAGAACCAGAGGGAAGATGAAGACCAGAAGAAAAGGCGTTCTTTCCTTAATTTTAAGGCGTTCTTTCCTTAATTTCTCATCCACATTTTACAACACATTGCACACTCGCCCTCAGTTGCTTATGCAGAACACAGGCTGTTTTCTTTTGTTCTGAATCCTCATGTAACTGATGGCATTTTAAATGAGTTTTAATACAAAATGCCTCACACATTGCCACCCTATACCTGATTTAATCCATTATATAAGCTGCCTCTTCACACATTTAGCCTTCATTATTCCCCTTTCCCTGGTGAATTATTTTTAGTAGTAAAAAAAAAAAAGTGATCATGTTTTGAAAAGTACTTCCTTCTGGCACATATTTAAAATGCCTTAAGGGTGCTCAGGTAAAATTGAGATACCAGTAGGTACAGATGGGTCCCCACCAATATCTTGGCATTTTATTTCAATTATTTTCTATCATTCAATATGGCCCACAGCAGGAAGAATTTATATATTCCAGTTTATTATTTTTCTAGAAAATTGGGATAATACCAATACTAATCAAAATAATCCATTCAATTACATTAAGTGAGCAGTCTTCATCTTTAAACTAATATATATCCATAATTCTTTCCTGAGGTTTCTTATTTAAATTATCTTTACCACAAGGGCAGACAGGCTTCAAATAACTGTCTGATGTTGGAAAATGACAAATCTTTTTCTTGTGAATTAGCATCCACGCTAGACACTGATATAATGAAATATAATGAAATAGATTTCATGCCAAATCTCATTCTTGAATTGTTCATGAATAGATTCAGCATTTCAGTATAAAGACTTTAAATATCAAGTTTAATTGAGCTCTGATATCACATTTCTCCAGACTTTCTTACTGCAGGATAAAGTTGTTCATCTAAAAAGCACAGTCTGTCTTAAGCAGATGCATGCCATAAAAAAATCACATGAATTTTCTTCTTTAAATTTTCTCATAGCATAACATATGAATCCATGTTTACTGTGGTAATCAGCCAAACTAGCAAAATGAGGGATAATTTTTATTTTTATAATTGCGATGCTGCTCATTTCTAGGTACCCAGTATTGGCTATTGCCATGTTTTATCTGAATCACATGGTGTATTTACTAGCTCTGTTATCTTGGAAAAATCACCAAGTGCAAAAACTTACTCTCTCATTTTTGCTGCCAATCCCATCCTGTGAAGAGGAATTTTTAAAATAATATTACGTGTGTAAAAACCCTAAAACACTGAAAGTGTCAAAAGACAATAGAGAATAGATTTTTTAAGCTTGAGAAGGCAAAATATTTGTGATCATTAAGAATAAAATCTTGGTGGCTTTCATTAAGAATGGCTTGTTTTAGTTGGAAGTCATCTTCTATAGCTTTATTCTCAGGATGTATGAAATTTGGAAATGTCTGAGATAAAAACTGCTTGCCTAACTTGTCACCTGGTTTTCTTCCAATGCACAGAAAGAACTAGAAGCCCTTCAACAAATGGATTGTGTGTACCATCTGGCCATTTTGTGTTCCATAGTAAATTTTATACTAAAAATGTCTTCTTCCCACACCAGAACATAAGAAATTTGCTATCTTTCTTGGTTGCTGTATAACAATTTAGTCTTTAATATAAGTTGTTGATGGCTGGGATTGTGTAAAATGTAGTTGTACATAAACTAGAATTTAAAAATCATAAACTCTGTCACTCTATTAGTGAGAAATTACAAATATTTCTAAGGTATAAATTCAACTTGATTTTTGAATGTCTGTCTTTTTTCTATTTGTAACTTCAAATATGTATGCAACACCACCAAAAATTCTAAATTTTGTTAGATATGTTTTAAATGAATATGATATGTTAACATATGTGTATTTTATATAATTTTTGCTTATAAATGCATATGAGTTCCTCTAAACTTTAAAAAGCTAAAACTTTTCAGGATTGTATGTTTTTATATGTAGCCATTCAAAATTTCGTCAATACAGAAAATGTAAATCTGAAAATTACCGTGAAGCAGTTAAGGACAAAAATTATACAGTGGTATTCTTATTTTAATCTAACATAAATTCCTAAGGCCAGACTGGAATACAACAGGTGCAGAGGTTATGCATACATAGGATAATACAATGTATAAGATTGATATTAGCTTGAGTTATTAAGCACCTACTATGTGCTGATTGCCGTTATACACATTATTTCATTTAAATATGAAAGAGGGTACTTTTTCCAGTGGAAGGAACTAGAGTTTGGAGAAGTTATATACCTCCCAAAATAACATTACCTGGGTTTAAAAAAAAAAAGAATTTAGGCATTTATTTACTTACTTATTTACTTTGCTTATGTAAAATACTCTCAAACATTTTATAAATTACATCCTCAGGCACAAATGCCATGACCCATGACCACAGTCTAAAATCAAATATACTCAGCATAAGCAAAATGAATTGAATGCAGTAGGTTATCACTACCTGTTTATTGAATTAATTAAATCTCATCTAGAAAAAAATTGACCCTATCAAATATTTTTATCTTTTATCTCACCAAATTTTGTTGTTCACAAGCCAAAGAAAACTTATCTATTAAAAGTTATTTCTTTTGCAGGGATAGATGTATAAAATATTATCTAGTCAATCACATTTTAATATACTAAAGACTATAGTTACAGTTTTCCTTTAAACATCATTTTGATCTCTAGTGTGTATAGCTTACTATTTTATTCTCCAAACATAACATACTTTATATTTATAGTTGCTAGAAGATGCCACTTCCTAAAATTATGACAAATAATATAATTCATTATACAGAAAGGTTTTGTTTTAGAATTAAAAAATAAATGTTGGCCATCATACTAATTTGTGCCTCCCAAAAGACTGGTCCCTTGCCTCTAGGAGGAGATAAAATTTAATCTTCAAGAATTCAAATTTCTTGCTTGGCAAGAATCGGTATTGCTACTAATTAACTAAAATAGAAATTAAAGAATCTTGGATAAAAACTGCTTTCTAATTCAACAGCTTTGAATCAATCTAAAACCCATTCCTCTGAAGAACACTGGCTATATCATTCCATCAAGTCACTAACTATATTGCTGAAAGGGAGACGGCTGGCAACAATATCGTAACTGAGGAGCACAGTGTCTGTGTACGTGCGATTTTCAGATTGCTTTGAGAATTTTCTTTACCTTTGTTTTTAATTGTCCTAAATTAATTTCTCCTCTATATTTATTAATAAGTGCCTCCTTGCTTTCTTCCTGTGCTTCCCCCTGTACCTATATTTTCTGCGTCCATTTATAGCGTCCACCTAATAATTTGTAGCTCTGGGGGAGGTCTTCTCTTTTCTAATTATCCCCAAGCTCTAGGATGCATTTTGGGCAATGTTTGGTACTAAATTTATACTTTTATGAAAAGTATATGAGTTCAAAACTTCCAGGTGGTTCATGCCTGTTCTTTCCCTTGCTGTGATATTTCCCTTGCACTTTTACATTGCAAATTTCCTAAAACTATAATTTTAACAATCTCTGTATCTATACTTATAGGATGGTTTCATTACTTTCATTTCATACTTTTCTCCCAGTGGGTTCACACAATGCTATAAACTGACAACGAGAAGTTAGTTACTTCAGCCTCTTTCTTCAACGTCTTAATAGGATAAAGTTAATCATAATTTAAATCTGTTTCTTGACTTTTTAAAAAAAATTTATGGCAACAATACTCACTCTCAAGGTGAGCATCTGGTCAACACAGTAAATCAGTCAGGTGGATATGTTTAAGAACGGTAGCAAAACATTTGCAATTGATGCCATATGGCTTTCAGCCTAGTAGGGCCAAGTGGCTGTGTTCAATGACTCTGGGGAAATCAGGCTGTTTGAAGGTCATGAATGCTAATTTGAAACCTCTGGGACAGTGACAGGAAGTTGGCAGCAATATGAAGGGAAGTCATACCTCCAACTGAGTGGGTAAGCCCCCTTCATCAGCGGATAGAGAATTTTTCATGTTGAACCTATGCTCTGATTTGGGGACAAGGGGACAGTCAGAGCTACCACTGCTACATTTAGATAGCAGGCAGGAATGTATATTCAGGTGCTGTCATTTTCTTTCTTAAACTGCCTACCAGTCTTTATCATAACTATAAAATCCAAATCCCCTTTCATTGTCTTCTTGTTTGATCTCACCTGGCACCATTCTCCTCTGGACTATGTCTCAGGCACACTAGATTTTTAAGTTGGTATTTTATTAATTTTAAAACATATCATTGTAGAATTTTTTTTTTCAAATATGCAGGTGTCTAGAGAGGTCCAACTCAAATAACTCTACTTTGAATGCATTTCCAGATTTCCTTAACTACCAATGAGAAATTATAATACATATAAAGTACATTGGAAAAAATTAGTACTCACTGACAAAAGAAAAATGCAAAAATTAAAGCTTTTTAGCAAGAAACTTCTCCAATTTTTGGTAAAGAACTCAAATAAAAAACTAATTTATCTAATTGAAAAATAACTATAATGCAGAGTCAAAGATTAAAATGCTGGAAGTAAATTTTCTCATGCACCAAACTTTAAGGAAAATATTCATGAGCTTTTCTGGAATTCAAAATCTTTAGAAACCAGCATTCTTACCTGCTTACATTTTCTAAAACTATATGAGTATGAGGAAATCTTTCTTTAAATATTCACCCTAAATAAAAATTAGAAAACCATATGAAATTAGGTTGTATATTTTGTGCCTAGCAATTCCTAGACAGATTTTCTGAAAGAAGTAGTCATTTCTGGTCCCTTGATGTTCGAAAAATTTCCTTTGCTTTTCAGAAAAGTAAGAAAACTATAACTTTGTGTTAGACTCAAGTGAAGGGATATCTTCAAGGCAGTAACAAATTTGTGATTAACATTTGAATAAGAAGCAAAAAGCCTTGTGTTAAACATGAAAAGAAAATAGTAAACCATATTACTCTAGGTTATAGGAAACCAAGTATTAAAATTCCCAAATTAAATCATTCTAATTAACTGTTCTAAGATAACGGTAACATCATCCTGTGCATTACCCCAGAAAGTCAAGGGTGAAAGATAAAATAAACATACCTAAGGTATGGATAACAACTGAACACCTTAAATTTGATGGAAGAAAACAAGTTTGGTAGCTTTCTGAACTAAATATATCTGGAAACTCATTATTTTATATGCTAATGATGGTGTGCAGGACATGCCACCGTCTGGCACCTTGGCATTTGAGAAAAAAGCAGCAGGAAGTTCTCTCTGAACTTCTTCCACCCTTCTCCCCTGAAGCAGGCCGTAAAAGAATTCTCTGATCTGCCTCTGAAGTAGGTCATAAGACCCTGGTGTACCTTATACCTGGAGGAAAGGAATGTCACAGTGGAACACCGAAAAGAATCTGAACAAACAGGCCTTGCTAAGTTCCCCAGTTTATTACTTTTAAAGCATACCCTCTTTGTCCAATCCTACTTCCACATGACTGTCGACTCTTCACCAAACCTAAGCATAAAAAGACAAATACGTGAGTTTCCCTGTTTCTTTGGGTCCTCATTTCTGAAGGCCCTCGTGTCACATAAATCTTACATTAAATATATGTGTATGCTTTTCTCATGTTGTCTTCTGTGATAGGTGCCTCAGCCATGAACCTAGTGATGAGTGACAAAAGAAATCTTTTCTCCCCTACACTAACAAATTAGAATACAGAAGTAGATAATCAATGTGATTTAAGTTGGGTCATTTTAGATATAACCAGAAACTCTCATTCTAAAACAATACTCGTAACTTTTATGTTCAGGTTATTGTGAGAGAGGGGGCAGGTTGGATGCTCCAAAGTCCTGTTTTATTTGCCCACATAGAAAGAATTTGAATTTGTAAGACACTTACTAAAGTGTGAATTTTTTTTTCACTCTGAGTGTGGCATTGTGGTTACTGTAAGTACGTGGCATTGGTACTGCTAATACTTAGCCTTTGGAGTTTACTCAAAAGCTATACCATAAGAAATTAAATCACCTCATCTACAGAGCTCTGCTTTCTTGTAAAACTGTAAGTCTTTATTAAAAAGAAAAGCACAAATTAGACCAGCATGAATAGAAATTAATAATAGAAATGTTATTAGCAGCAGTTTTAAAAGTTGTTGACACATTGCAATATCTTTCTAATTTATTCTAATTTCCCTAATTAATTATACTATTGTAATTTTTGAAGCATTCTTATATAAATTAAAAGGAAGATCAAAGGCCATCTGCACAGATTTTTGAAATAAGTTTCATTTGAAAGGGATTTCCAATTTATTTTAACAGATTTTTTCGTATGAAATAAATTATTCCACATTTTTTAAAAATATAAAACACAGCTCCCATTTAAAGCAAACATGTTCATTTTTAGTTACCCATGGGATATCTTCATTTACCTGATACCATACATTTGTCTTAATTTTCTATATACCCCTCATGTCAGAGGTAGCAATATATTTAGAAGGGCAAACATCTACTTCAGGATTTCATTTCCAGCTATGTAATTTCCAGATCCATGAAAAGGCATTATTAAGATTATTTCTGTAGAAATACTTGCTTTTCATCTACCCCCAAATATATCCACTTTAACAAAGTTAATCTTTCCATAGGCTTGGAAACAATTTTTGCAACTTAAACTGTAATGTACCCTAGAGAAGCCAGGACCACAGATTCTTGAGCCTGATACAAAGTAAGTAACCCGTGGGACACCACAAGGGGACTCTGCACTGAAATTGGGCCCAGAGATAGAGGCAAGTAAGAAGCTGTACTGAATTTTTATGTCAATTGTAAAATCTTTCTTCTTTCTCTTTTTAAAAAATTAACCAGTAGAAATGTATATATTTAACCAGTATATATATAACCAGTATATATATATATATATATATATATATATATATATATATCTCCTTATGGTCAATGTAAAGAACAGTTTGGATAAGCAATTGTTTTTAGGCAAAACTTTTGCTAAGCCAAATATGTAGTATCATAGATAAAGGAGGATACCACATAAGCAACTAAAAATGAAAATGATTTCTTTACCTGAAGGTATGTTTCATATTTTTTAAAAATCTGAAATAATTGATTTCATATGAAAAACTGTTAAAAATGCAGAAACCCTGAATGATAAAAATATTCTCTTAAAAATTTGAACAAATGACCTTCTTGATTTTCATTTTAACTTACATAAGAATGATTTTTTAAAAGTTCTACAAGGGTACAATTAATAGCAATGTGTAACAATAATGTATTTAATTAAAATGCATAAAAATAACAAATCAATGCAGATAAAAATGTTATGCTGAACTCATCATTCATAGTTTTTGACACACTTCATGTATTAGAATAATTTTCTAAATAAAATCAATTATCAAAACCCCTCAGGCGCTGGGTGTGGTGGCTCACGCCTGTAATCCTAGCCCTCTGGGAGGCCAAGGCAGGTGGATCGCTTGAGGTCAGGAGTTTGAGACCAGCCTGAGCGAGACCCCGTCTCTACTAAAAAAAAAAAAAAAAAAAAAATAGAAATAAATTATCTGGGCAACTAAAAAAAAATATATAGAAAAAATTAGCCAGGCATGGTGGCGCATGCCTGTAGTCCCAGCTACTCTGGAGGCTGAGGCAGTAGGATTGCTTAAGCCCAGGAGTTTGAGGTTGCTGTGAGCTACGCTGATGCCACGGCACTCATTCTAGCCCGGGCAACAAAGTGAGACTCTGTCTCCAAAAAAAAAAAAAAAAACCCTCATGAATTCACTGTATTCCTTTAAAAACTGGTTAATTCCAGCATTCACATAATACATGTATAAGTAGTTCGTATTGAAAATAGCATTAATAATATTTGTATTCTTTTTTTCTAGGAATTTTATGCCTTTCTTCCAAACCACTGACTTGTTTAATCTATGTAAGATTTCTATTTTTCATTAAACTATTTCATTTATATTAATCTATTTCTGTAGTTTTGATGCAGGAAAGTACATATTTTAGAGAGCACAAAAATACATTTTAGAAAAGTGTCCTATCAAAGCAATCTATGCAAGTAATAGTGATAAGTCTATAAATTAAAAAAGTAGCAGCTGTCATTAAATGAGCACCTACTATATTCTAAATACTAAGCCAAATTCTTACAGACTATCTAATATTTACAATCAAACTTTAAGGTGTGATTTCATGATATCTTTTTATAAATGTGAAATTGTAGACTCTGAAAAGTACATAACTTGCTTAAAGTCACGGAGTTAAACTATTAACCTATAATTTGAACTTAAGCCTTTTTTGGCTGCAGAGAAGAAAATAAAGGATTAAATAAAAAGCTAGATGAATCAATTTATTGAAAGTCATAGGAGCCTCCATTTATGGAGTATTAAGTATGTGGGATCTCATTCCATCAGTATAACTTTTTGAAATGTGTTTATTATTTCCATGTTCCAAATGAGCAAATTAAGGCTAAAGATGATAAGAAACATATTCTAGGTGGCATAGCTATAACTGGAATGTCTAGAATTTGAACCAATATTTCACTATCCAGGATTCCTCACTTCAAAGCACTCACTGTTTTTACTATCACATACAATTTCCATTTTAAATAATAAATTCAAATAAAATCAGTACAAGTTGAATCTAACCTGAAAATACAATTTAAAATATTCAAGAACAACTTGAAGGTTCAGATCTATGAAAATATAATGTTCTCAAAATGACAAATACTGAATAAACAAATATTACTCAAGCACTGGATCACTAAAATGCATAAGGTCAAGATGTTTTATTTAAATGCTTAAAAAGTTACGGTGTCAAAAAAAGACAATGGAGAAACCAAGCAGATCTGGTCACATAAGTATTTTTCTACATTATTTTCAAGTCTGAGGTGTTTTGGTTTTTTTTTTAAAGAAAATATTTAATTAGTTCTTAACCAGAAATTTATATCTCCCTAGGTTATATAAAACACCAGAAAACAGAAGTATGAAAACTTCCTCAGCTTTTAGTTGTGTCATCAAAGAGTGCCTGGCACATTTGAATGATCAAAACTGTGAAAGCCGCCAAAATTTTAGTTTCTTCTATTAGTAGCTATATCAACTACATACATTCAACACTCAAAAGGAGTCACCTTGTATTGCGTGTTTCAAGATTCAGTTATGGATCATTTTGTCACAGGTTTGAAAACAATTACTAGCCCTTGAATCCTGAATTAGGGGTATCTATATAGAAAGGGAATTATTGGCTTATCACAAGTTTACATAGACTTTGCAGATCAGTCTATCTATGATAGACTTCATAAAAGGTATATTAGATGTTAGGCTCTCCTCCTTTTACTTTTTATAGATAATTGGCATGTTGAGTTTACACAATTGTTTTTATAAAATAAATGGCTTCTCTTGCCTTAACCCCTCATTAGAAGAGTCCTGATCCTCATCTAAAATAATAAAAACATAAGAATCTTCAGTTCCTACTGCTACTATCATGGGAGGCCCAAGTTGTAGAATCTTTGATACTTTCTGCTTTCAAGGTTCTGATCTAGCCCTTTCTGCCTTCATGACATCTACCCACGTCCTTGCTCAAGAGGGATTCAGTACTCATTCGAAGATCCCTTTAATGTGGTGAAAGTTCAATTTTTTATTTATATTTATTCAAATGCAACATACAAATGTCTTCATTTGCTTTGTGCTGCCATAACAGAATACTTCAGACTGCAATTTAAAAAGAAATTCCTCATGGTTCTGATGACTGGGAAGTCTAAGATGGAGCAGCTGGCATCTGGTGAGGGCCTTCTCACTGAGTCATCCCATAGCCAAAGGTGGAAGGGTGAAGAGAGGGCCGGAGAGAGCCAAGAGATTGCTCTCCCCGCCTCAAGCCCTTTTATAATCAGCATTAATCCATTCATGAGGGTGGAGCCCTCGTGACCTAAACACCTCCCATTAGGCTTCACACCCCACGTGGTTGCATTGGGGATTAAGTTTTCAACACGTACTTTTTGGGGATAATTCAAACCACAGCAGCATATACATTTCCTTTTTTTTTTAAGTGTTCAATTTAATGAATTTTGAGAGATGTTTATAGTCATGTAACAACCACCTCAATGGAGACATTGAATTCCTTCTCACCCTAAAAATTCCCCTGGGCTAGACTATTTTTTATCACCCTAAAATTCATATGTTGAAATCTAATACCCAACATGATGATATTTGGAGGTGGGTCCTTTGGGGAGTTGATTAGGTCATGAGGACAGAGCTCTCATAAATGGGATTAGTGCTTTTATCGAGGAGACCTCAGAGATATCCCTTCCTTCTACAAGGTGAGGACATAGCAAAGTGACAGCCATCTAAGAGCTAGGGAGCAGACCCTCACTCGGCTGTCAACACCTTGATCTTAGACTTCTAGTCTCCAAACCGCTGAGAAATAAATTCTTTTGTTTATAAACCACCCAGTCCATGATATTCTGTTATAGCAGCCTGAACAGATTAAGGTATATTATGGTCCTTTGTAATCAACCCTCATCCCCATCACTACACCCAGCCCCTTTCTACCCCGGTAAGATTTCCGTTGTATAGTTTTGTCTATTACAGAATATCATATGGATAAACTAGTATACAGTGTAGCCTTGTCTGCTTTTTTTAAACTTTAATTCTTTGGACATTCATCCATGTTGCTACATACCACTATAGTTTATTTTTTTTTATTAAAATTTCTAGAAAACTGGCATATATAGTAAACTTTCCATGTGTGGGGGATTCTTTTGGAAAAACATATCCTAAAAAGCAGGAACTTGGGGATTATAAGCCTGACTTTATAGAATATTCTTATTTTTTTAGAAAGCAATTTTTATTAATGTATCTAAAAGTCACTGGAGCCCTGATGTCACTATCTGGATACCTGGCTGATGTAAACTATGACAAGGGAATTGAAAACTATGCAACGGAATTGAAAGAGCCCTTCTCTTTACTTTTACACGGAACATAAAATATTGAGGACTCTGGCAAGCTGGTAGCTATGCCTACTGGTATTACCCAGAGAATAGGGAGCTGCATGACTAAGACAGGGCATAGTGTCAAGTGAGTGTCATGAGCAGTAGTCAATGGAAATCAAATTGTTGCCTAGTAAACACTGCGGTGCCTGCAGGTATCTTGCAAGAGAGGGCTGATGGAGGAAAAGAGTAGGGAAGTGCTGGGTCCAGCAGCAGTCTGTTAACCTAATACTTAACATCTGAAGTGACTCCCACACACCCAAAGATTAAGAGGATGTGGTACTTTATGGAGTGCTGGAGTTCCTAGTTTCTCCAGGCTTTTATTTCTATTGCTGAAAACATTTGTGTCTGTATTAGTTTTCTGCAGCTGCTCTAACAAAGTACCCTAAACTAGGTGGCTTGAACAACAGAAATTTATTGTCTCATAGTTTTGGAAGCTAGAAGTCTGAAATCATAATGTGGAAGAGTTGGTTTCTTCTGAGAACTGTGAGGGAAAATCAGTTCCAGAGAAACCTGTCTCCTGGCTTCTTATAGCTTCAGGTGCTTCTGGCCTATCGATGGCATTCTTCCTGTGTCTTCAAATCATTTACCTCTGTGCAGGTCTGTGCCTATGTCTAAATTTTCCTTTTTTGTAAGGACATAGTAATGTTGGATAAGGGCCCACCCTAATCACCTCATCATAACTTGATTATCTGCAAAGACCCTATTTCCAAACAAGGTCACATTCACAAGTACCGAGGGTTAGGGCTTCAGCCTCTTTATGGGGGACAGAAACTAATCCATAACATTGTCAACCCAGTAACTGTGTACTTTTAGGTATTTTCTCTTTTTCACTCAAAATTCAAAATCTAATATTTTAAATTATAGGAGACGATAGAATCTCTTCAATGTGCTGAGAGAAAATATCCATTCATCTGGGATTTTAAACACTTTTCAATTATTTAAGAGGAATATGCATAAATAAAATAAAGATATTTCAAATAAATGATTGAGTTTAAGTTTAGTACATAATGAAGAATACCAAAAGATATGATTCAGTAAGAAGAAAATTGTTTTTAGAAGGAAGGAGTGGCTACAAGAGACACTGAATCAGGTAGAAACTAGAAAATATATTAGTAAACCTAAATAATCAATGACTATAACAAAAGTAATAACAATATGAAGGATAATTACTATTTAGTTTGGGATTTAAAAGCAAGTATAAATAAATATTAATGACATAAAAACTGGAAGGGATGATCAAGCCTAAAATCTTCTATAGTACTTACATTGTTCAGGTAGAAATTATTGATTAATTTTGCAATATTTTAATTCAATTCTGATTGATAGAGGATGGGAACTCCTAGTAAGGTCATAGGAGATTTGGACAAAACAGTCATGCTATTTGATAAAATGAAAATATGAAGAAATCTAAAGGAACATGTATAAAATATACTTAGCCTTTTCAAGCACATGGAACCCATAAAAATTACCCTATACTAAACCACAAAGCAAGATCAAGAAATATCAAAGAACTGATATTGTATAGAGTCCAATCTTTAACCACAATGCAATGAAATTGGAAATAAATTATAAAAATTATGCAAAACAACAAAATATTTTGATATACATGTACTCTTACTGATAAATATTTCATTTATCAAAGAATTCACAATCTGAATTTTTAAAAATCCTGATCAAATTAATGCAAACACACTAAAGTACACTTTGCAATATCATGTAATAATGGTTAGAAACACTAGAGTATCAAGAAGTTGAGTTTTAAGGTCTTTTTGTACCATAGCTTCTGTGTGGCCTTATATCCTCGTCAGTTTTTAAGATGCTTTTGCAATCTCAAAAGAAAATTTAAAAAATATAATGTTCTGAGGATCATTTACCAATTCTATATCAAGATATAAATTTTGCTATACAGAAAAGTGACATTGTTTCTACTTTGGACAAATTACAATTGAATCAAACAATAAAGGTAACTGAGCAAGAAGAAATACATGCATCACACATTAAATACTTTCTGAGGAAGTTAAGAAATTATTTCCACTGAAGAGATTTTTGTACCTTAACATTGAACTCATATGGCTAGAGAAAAATAATTTTTTTAATAATCAGATCTAAATAAAATGACTAAAATTTTGAAACCTCAAAAACTTATCTTCAAAAATAAACTTTTATACTTTTATATTCAATTTTGCTGTGAACCTGAAACTGCTCTAAAATTAAAATCTACTAAAAGTAAATAAAGCTGCATATTTTATTTTTATCTTGGAATAGTTAATGTTTCTTGATTAACTATTAGACTTGTAGAGATCCTAGCTTAGAACAATTACAAAAACCATAGCAATTGTTCTTGAGAATAGCAATTATTCTGGTAATTCATTTTTGTACTATCTTCACAATAAATTGTCTTTGATTAAAGGAAATTAACTGTAGCCTTTATTGTTGCCCGAGCAATCTAAAGTAGAAAGTGGTCAAAGAAAGGAACCCCACTTTCAATATGGTATTTGAATTCAAAATTACTAAGAATTAATCTTATTTTTACTATTTCAATTGTCCAAGAATGATGGAAGGTAATTTTTCACAGGAGATGATTTCCTATGATTTTTTTTTTATCTGCAACCCCTCATTTATCACTCATGACACGTCCATGCTGAATGCTGTCTTTTTTTTTTCAACTATGGTGACACAGCACAAACTCAAATTACTTTTCTTGAAGCCTTATATGTATTCTTAGGAGGTGAGTAGTTTTAGCCTAAGAATCAAATATTGCTGTTGTTCTTTCTGTACAACTCCATTAAAGGAATACAAAAATATCTTCCATTTCAAAATCTTGCTATAAATAAACAAATATATGAATTTTTATTTGTTTCTACTTCGCGTCGTTACACTGTCCCACAAAAGAAGGGAATGCTTAACATCATGTTTGCCTGCCTGCCTAAATTATGAAATATCAAGTCTAAATTTAAAGGAAACATAAAAATCTAAATACTTACGTTTTTACATATTCTGGCCATTTCTACATTTACTAATTATTGCTAAGGTAAATCTCAGTCACATTCCCTATGTTCCAACCTTAGCATACCTACTAGGGCCCACTCCTGAGACATGCATCCTCATAACTAGTGCATACTTTCTGAACTTGAAGCCTACTTCTTATCACTGTTCTCACACACTGTCTAAATCCTATCCCTCTTTCAATAAGTCTGGCTTTCTTAATTACTCCTCAAAGCAGGAGAATGTCCATTTGACTAAAATCCACCAAACACCTTTTGATCAAATTTCATTGTTCTGGTGTTCTCAAAATCATAACAACATTCTTGAGAATTTTGATGTGCCAGAGACTGTTATATGCTTACATATTATATACCTCCTCTTGTCTCATATATTATTTTAACTCTTTTTGTCCAGTTAAACAATCCAGTTGAGGAAAATGGAGACAATGTTGAAAGAGAAATGGTTCTAAGTCCAGCACAATTAAAGTCCCTGTCTGAAGAAAACTTACAAAATACTTAACAATTTTACAAATAGAGAGGATGAGGCTAAGAGAGAAGTCATTACTTGCCTTATTGAACAGCACAGTCTTCACTAATCATTTTGATTTATGTTTTCTCTCACGTATCTTGGAACTTGTATTATCTTAAAACAGATAATATTAATAGAATTTAGTCTTTAGTTTTTCTCTGGTTGCTGTGCATGAAGGGGAGTATGGATGCTGTGTGCTGATAGAGATTAACATTGTTTTAAAACACCTGCCTTTACTTTCCAAATATTATATTTCAAGTATAATATATTTAAATATATAAATACATAGGATATTTTCTCTTTCTTAAAAATCAAGCTTGGTTCATATGCCATCTGCTCAGAAAGATGTGTTTCTTGTAACAGCCACCATCTTGATCTCTTAGCCTCCAACTGTTAGTGTGCATTTGAAAAGTAACTAGCTATAAAATGGTTGGTAGAGGGGTTCTATAAAAACCGCAATCCATCACAACTTTCATGGATCATAACTTTCTAGTGGGAGGGAAGAAAACCCATATGAGTGATAATGATGTAATTGGTGTTTGTTATAATAACAATAAAATAAACATTCTTCTAGGGCAATGAATTTCAAATTAACAAAATACATTTTGAAATGTTATAAAACATAGATAACATGAAATAAGAGTGATTATAGCTAATATTTTCCAGGAGATAAATAAACATACATTCTCTCATTAGGAAGTACAGGATTTTTGTAGAAAATATCACAGTGTTTATTATAAAATTAGGAAGTACAGAATTTTTGTAGAAAATATCACAGTGTTTATTATAAAGGTTAGGAGAGAAATCTAATTCTACATGTTTTATGTGGATATAGAAATATTAAAATTTACCTGTCTGATTCTTGATAACTATAATCTAAATAATTAGTTTACATGTTTCTCTCTCACCTTTGGTCAGAGGCTTGTGAATTTATGGAAATACTTATTATCATTTTAGTTATGATGTCATGAGAACTTGGAAATAGAAGAAACTAGGCATTACCATATAAAAGATAAATGGTTTGAACAGATGGCATTTAATATCATTACACACACTGGTCACTTGGGAGAGTTCACAATTACTGGAGTGAATACCAATTAGAATAATTTTGACCCCACAGTCACTGAATAAACTTAGTCAAAAGATACCATTTAGAAGAATGCACAAACAATACAAACAATACCTTTAATTCTATTCAGACTTCAGTCAGTTAGCAATGAAAGCAAAAAAAGGGATATTTTTAAAAGTTTCTTTCAGAGACATATTTAAAGGCATAATTATATGTTTAATAACTTCCCAGATTTCCACAAGAACCCTAAATGTCTTCAATGGGCAGATAAAAAGTTCATAAATGACACCAGCTGTCCAGCATTTCTGATTTTACATCATTTGATAACTTCAAATTGTACCAACACTTAATGAGGATATTATGGAGGGAATCATGCAAGAGAAATATTAACAGATATGCTATAAGTTAGTTATAATGGACATATACATTTCAAATATCACTCAGAGCAAATACTCACATTGTCATGCCAAATTATTTGTTGCTCTACACCGAAGCTTTGAACAACTCAGTTGGCAAATGTAGACAAACTGATGACATAATTAGATCATAAGTTGATTTAGTAGTCTTATTTAGATATTTTTTTAATTGGGGCCTGAATGTAGAGTGTTAATTAAGAAATAGTGACCTAGGAGGAGGCAGAGCAAGATGGCCAAATAGAACCCTCCAGCAGTTGTTCCCTGCAGGAACACCAAGTTGAACAACTATCCAGATAAGAAAGCATTTTCATAAGAACCAAAAATTAGGTGAATGAGTACAGTACCTGGTTTTAACATCATATTAAAGAAAGAAGCAGTGAAGAGCATATGAAAGACAGTCTTGTAGTCCCTGTACCAGCTCCTTCCTTATACTGCCCTCCCCATGCACCCAGGGCCTTGTAGAGAGCAAATCTGTGTGCTTGGGGGAGGGAGACCTAAGTGATTATATGACTTTGCATTGAACTGTCACATCAGAACACAACAAAGCACAGAATTCTGCTGGTGCCCATGGATGGTGGGAACATTTAGACCAGCCTGGGCCAGAAGGAAATTCTCTGCCCCAGTGGTAGGGGCCTGAGCTCCAGCTAGCTCCACCACATGGTGATTAAAGTGGCCTGGGTCCCAGAGTAATTTGAAAGGCAGGGCACATAGACTACAGTCCTTGGGGCAAGTCCTGGTGCTGCACTGGGCTTGGAGTCGGTGAACTTGGCAAACATGTGACCCAATGAGATACCAGCTATGGCAAACAAGGGAGTGCCTATGTCACCCCTCCCCCAATTCCGGGCAGTTCAGCTCAAAGAGAGATTCCTTCTGCTTGGGGAAAGTAAGGGGATTAGTACAGAGGACTTTGTCTTGCAACTTGGGTACTGGCTCAGCCATAGTAAAATAAAGCACCAAGCAGATTCCAAAAGCCCTCAATTTTAGTTCTTAGCTCCTGGACAGCACTTGTAGACCCACCCTTGCTGCTCTGAAAGAAAGGACACAGTCCTGGCAGGGTTCACCATCTGCTGACTAAAGAGCTCTCAGACCTTAAATAAACATCAAGTGGTATCCAGGGAGCAGTTCCCATGGGCCTTGGGTGAGAGCCAGTACTGTCCTGGCTTTAGGTGCGACCCAGTTCAGTCCCAGCTCTAGTGACCACAGGAATACTAGCTTCATCCCTCCTCCAAATCCAGGGAGCTCAACATGGACAGTGAGACTCTTTCTGTCTGGGAAAAAGTGAGGAAACAGAAGGAAACACTTTACCTGGTAATCCAGGGAATTCTCCCATATCTTACCTGAGTCCACCAAGGTGGTGCCTCTAGCAGTCTGCAAGAGTCACAGTTTTACTGGGCTTGGGAAGCCCCCTATTGCTGATACAGCTACAGTGACCAAAGACTTGGATCACAACACTCAATTTCTTTGAATATCTGGGAAACCTTTTCAAGAAGACTTTGAATATCTAGAAAGCCCAGTACGAAGATTAAAGTAAATACCTAACTATTCAATGCTCAGACTTTGATGAATATCTACAACCATCAAGAACATCCAGGAAAACGTGACCTTCCCAAAACAACCTACACAAGATACCAGTGACCAATCTTGGAGTGAAAGAAATATGTGACCTTTCAAATAGGGAGTTCAAAGTATCTGTTTTGAGGAAGCTCAATGAATTTCAAGGTAACACAGAGAAAGAATTCAGAACCCTATCAGAGACATTTAATAAAGAGATTGAAATAATAAAAAAAAAAAATCAAGCAGAAATTCTGGAGCTGAAAAATTCAATTGACAAACTGAAAAACGAATCAGAGTCTCTCAACAGAATTGCCCAAGCAAAGGAAAGAATTAGTGAACTTGAAGACCGACTATATGAAAATATAGTCAGAAAAAAAAAGAATAAAAAAGAATGAAGCATATCTACAAGATCTAGAAAACAGCATCAAATGGGCCAATCTAAGAGTTATTGGCCTTAAAGAGGAGGTAGAGAGATTGAGATAGAAAGCATATTCAAAGAAATAATAACAGAGAACTTCCCAAACCTATATAAAGATATCAATATTCATAGAACGCCAAGCAGATACAACCCAAATAATATTACCTCAAAACATTGAGGCCAACAAGTATATGAAAAAATGCTCAACATCATTAATCATCAGTGAAATGCAAATCAAAACTATAATGAGATACCATCACACTCCAGTTCAAATGGCTTTTATCAAAAAGAGACAAAAAAGAATTCTGGTAAGTGTATGGAGAAAGGGGAACCCTTGTGCACTGTGGGTAGGAATGTAAATTAGCATAGCCACTATGAACAAGAATACAGAGGTCCCTAGGAAAGCTAAAAATAGCACTACCATATGATACAGCAATCACACTGCTAAGTATATACCCAAATGAAAGGAAATAAGTATATTGAAGAGATTTATGCACTTCCATGTTTAGTGCAGCACTATTCACAATAGCCAAGATTTAGAATCAACCTAAGTAAGTGTCCATGAATGGATTTATGGATAAAGAAAATGTGTCATATATATACAATGGAATATCATTCAGCCATAAAAATAATGAAATCTTGTCATTTGTAACAACATGGATGGAACTGGATTGCATTATGTTAAATGAAATAAGCCAAGCACAGAAAGACAAATTTTGCATGTTCTCATTTACATGTTGGAGCTAAAAGTTAAAGTAATTGGTCTCATGGAGTTAGTAGAATGATGGTTACTAGAGGCTGAGAAGGGTAGTTGGGAGGGGAGGATAAAGTGGGAATGGTTGACAGAATGAGCAAAATCTAGTATTTGACAGGAAAACAGGGTGACTATAGCCAATGATAAATTATGGCATATTTAAAGTAACTAAAAGAGTGAAATTGGAATGTTCTTAATACAAATAAATGATAAATGCTTGAAGTGATGGATATCCCAATTTGATTTGAGATTTGTTTATTGCACATTGTATGCCTGTATCAAAATATCACATGTATCCCATAAATATATACAACTATTATGTACTCATAATAATTAAAAATTAAAAATTAGTTACGTACTAGAATGCAGATATGACTTAATAATACAAGGAAATAAATTTGGTGAGGACCAAATAGTAATAAGGATCCATGGTAATGATGGATCATATATATCAGGATAGAATATCCTCTACTTTAAGAGGGAAAGGTAAATTATTAAGAAATGTTTTTATAACATAATATTAGACAATGGATAAAGTTATGATTGAGTCCATTACAAATGTTTTAAAATGTTATGCATGTTATTATGAAAATATAAAAGGTCCTAAATTAGTACATTTATGAGAACATGTTTTAGTCACTAACATCTATTTTAAAAAGTTGGAAAGGCTTCAGAATTCTGACATTCTTGAAATTACAAAAATAAGAAACAATCAAAGGTGGAATTGAATAAATGGAACAAAAGGTCCAGCTCAGAAATACCACTCTGATAAAATCTCAGATTAATTTTGGTGTGGATTCTTCATGTTAACTGAGTCAACTTCATGGACATATAACCTGTGCTGTCTTATAGGGCCCTGAGCTTAAAAAGTTTCTGCACTTTGTTTAATTCTCTTCTGTCCCTATCTTAATATTCTTAATATTTCTAAAACAAAGGGCTACATATATTTACACAGCTGGTCTCGTGTTTTAGGGGGAATACAATGAAAAAAGCAATCTGTAGATAAAGTAAATAGTATTAGTAAACAACACAGCATACACTCTCTAATGTCACCTTGGTAGAGGGTTTGAGTTTGGGAGCAGTTTGAGAAAAAGAGTAGTAAAGCATAAGTAATGGAATGGATGGTAAATCAATAGACCATATGGAGCCTGTGTATTCTTAGGTATCATGGCTGTGTGTCATATCTTCTCAATGTCATGATCTGGTCCAACATATTAATCCAACATGTTAGAAATCTGTATGACCACACCTGCCTTGCCTATTACTACTGCTTAATGACAAGAAACTCTACAGGAAGGGAAATGGTGCAGTTAATGAGCAAGCAAGGGAGAACTCTGACCTAAAACTACAAGATTTTGAAAATTGGAAGGGGTATAAATAGGTAAGTGACTAGTGCTAGGAATTCATTAACTGTCATCATGAATCTTTATTATTTTTATAATCATTGTATTAGGATTCTCCAAACAAACAGAACCAATAGAAGACAGATAGATAGATAGAAAGATAAAGATATTTATTGCTGGACTTGGCTCACGTGATTATGACAGCCAAGAAGTTGCACAATCTGACATCTATAAACTGGAGAGCAAGAAAAGCAGGTGGTATAATTCAATCTGAGTTTGAAGGCCCAAGAACCAGGAATGCCAGTGTTCAAAGGCACCATGGATGGATATCCCAGTTGAAAGAGAGAGGGCAAATTCACCTTTTCTCTGCCTTTTTGTTCTATTCAGGACAATTGATTAGATGATGCCTGCCCACCTTGGGGAGGATAGATCTACATTATTCAGTCTTCTGATTCAGGTGCTAATTATTTCTGGAAACACCTCACAGACACTTCAGAAATAATGTTTTACCAGCTATCTAGGCATCCTTTAGTTCAGTCAAGTTGACACGTAAAATTAAACATGACATGAAAAACACAATGATAAGACATTAGAACAAGACGATATATTTATATTTTATTTTGATGTGGTTTAAAAGCATGAATAAAACTCCTGCCTTCGCCCCCTACAGTGATAAAATAGCCTAGGATTATTCCTTATCCTCAGAATTCAATTACTTATTTCCATTTTGGCAATGGACTACAAAAATGCTGACCTATCTTTCAATATTTTATGAGAAAAAATCGCCAGCTATTTAACCACAGGCATAATTAAACTGAACATTAAGGCACCTACCTCAATCCATCCTTGAGTAAAAAATGAACCAGCTTTAGAGGACAACTCTTTGTAAACATATTTCACAGAAGTCCAGTCATTCCCAAATCTTCCCCATGCCCAACAGACGTTTGGATAAAACTCAAAGGTAGGGTGACCGAGATCAAAATCTTTCCTCCCAAAAGTCTAACCTTTAGAATTCTGTTAACTCCTAAATAGAATTTTCAGGAACTTATGTGATCAAGAGATGAACCAAAGTATTAAAGATATATCTTACAAACTTGCTTAATTTTTTAAAGGATTTCAACAATGCTTTGTAGAAAAGTTATTTTAGAAATTCTATAACGGCAAACAGTTGACAGTTTTCTTATACTTTGAGAAATCAATTATTTACTTCAAGAGGATAAAAACCCACACATACTAACTAAAAGGGAATTCCCTAACTGTGATCAGCAACGTTGTGGCATAAATACTGCCAAAAAGACGCCTGCAATTGCTCATATACAAAATTGCCACCAATATCAGAATGTGTGTTGAACATCCTTAGCACGTAATTCTACAACTTCTCATCAGTTCTTCTGTTTCTCTTTCCACAGCTCCTCTGATATCTCTATAAATTTTCTATGCCATCTTCAGATTTCATTTTGGTATTGACATTATTTTTATGTTAACACAGCTTGAGGAAAGCAGAAGTGGGAGCAGACAAATGTGAGAAACAAGTCTTTTCCTGGAAATATTCAGACTTACCTTCAAATTGTTCTTTTAAAACCTGCAATCCCTAGGGAGCTATTAATGGTTTGATTTTTTTTTTTTGCGATGAATTGTAAAGTAGTTTAATATCCAATGGGCATTATTGACAGCCAAGTTACTTTGCATTGTGTTTGAGAAGCAAAATCACTTTGTTGAATAAATCTATTCTTGAAACATCCTTAACACACAGAGGCCCATTAAGAATATTATATAATGCAATAGTTAATGAAAAAATAAAGGGGAGATAAAGCACATTATTAAAGTCAACAAATAAATTATAGAAGAGGGATTTGTGGAACATATCCAGCCATGTAATATGAAAATTACAATGGCTGGATACTTTCTGAACAGTCCCTGCATATTATATATATTAAGATGACACTGTTTTATGAAACAAAACCAAGATAAAGCAGTCTTACACATTTGATTTATAAAAATAGCCAATATGAGATTTTAAAATTATATTAATATAATTTTTATATCATAATATTATAAGTGAAAAATAAACCTGAAATAAATTATATCTTGACAGATTTAAAATTATAGCTATCATACAAAATATCTTCTCCAACCACAACAGGATGAAGTTAAAAATTAGTAGCAGAAGGAAAACTGGAAAATTCACTTTTTTTTTTGAAAATTAAAAACACTCTCTGAACAACTAAGCTATCAAAACAGAAATCATAGCAAAATTATAAAACACTTAGAGAAGAATAAAAACAAAAACAAAACAAAAGATATTTAACACAGTGAAAGAAATGCTAAGGGGAAAATTTATAGTTATAAATGCTTATATTAAGAAAGAATGATCTCAAATCAACAACTCATCTTCACAATTTAAGGAACTAGGAAAAGAAGAACAAACTAAACAGCAGACAGAAAGAAATAATAAAGATGAGAATAGAGATAAATAAAATAGGAAATTTAAAAAGTAGAGAAAAATTAATGAAACCAAAAGTTGGTTCCTTAAGAAGATCAACAAAATTACAAACCTTTAGCTAGACAGACTAAGCAAAAAAGGAAGAGAACTCAAGTTACTAAAATCACAAATGAAAATGAGGACATATCTATTGATTCTACAGAAATAAAAGGGATTATAAGAGAGTACTATGAACAATTATATGTCAAAAAATTCAATAAACTAGTAAACAAATTCCTAGAAACATGTAACATACCAAGACTAAATCATGAAGAAATAGAAAATCTGAATAAACATATTATTAGCTACGATACTATCAGTAACCTAAAATCTACCAACAAAGACAAGCCCTGAACTTGATAGCTTTGCTGGTGAATTATATTAAACATTTAAGAAATAACAACAATCCCTCTCAAACTTTTCCAAAAAAAATTAAAGAGTTAGAAATACTTCCTATGAGCCCAGCATTACCCTACTACCAAAACCAGACAAAGACACTACAAGAAAAAAAAAAAATCAATATCCCTTATAAACATTGATACAAAAATCCCCAACAAAATATCAGCAAACCAAATGCAGCAAAATATTACAATGACCAAGTAGGATATATTCCTGGAATTCAAAGATGGTTTAGCAAATAGAAATTAATCAATGTAATACATCATAGTAACAGAATGAAGAAAAAAAACAATTCTCTCAATTAATGTAGAAAAAATCATTTGGTAAAATTCAACATCTTTTTTGATAAAAATACTCAACAAACTGGGACTAGAAGGAACTATCTCAACATAATAAAGACCATATATGAAAATTCAACAACAAACATCATACTCACTGGTGAAAGACTGAAAGTTTTACTACTAAGATCAGGAACAAGACAATGAGGCCCACTTTTGCCACTTCTATTCAGAAAGTATTGAATGTTTTGACCAGAAAATTGGGCAAGAAAAAGGAATAAAATGCATTCATTTTGAAAAGGAAGAAGTAAAATGATCTCTGTAGATAGTGTGATATTTTATGTAGAAAATCCTAAAAATTCCACCCAAAAAAACTGTTATAACTAATAAACAAATTTGGAAAAGCAGCAATATGCAAAATCAACACACAAAAATCACTTGCATTTCTACAAACTAAAATGGAACAATCAAAAAATTAATAAACCAATTCCATTTATAATAGCATAAAAATGATAAAATGCTTAGCAATTAACCAGGACATAAATGACTTGTACAATGAAAACTGCAAAACATTGCTGAAAGAAATTAAAGAAGACATAAATAAATGTAAAAACATCCCGTGTTCATGTATAGGAAGACTTAATATTGTTAAAATGTCAATACTACCCAAAGCAAACTACAGATTCAATGCCATTCCTGTCAAAACTTCAAGAACATTTTTTGCAGAAACAGAAAATCTTTTCTAAAAATTCATACAGAATCTAAAGAGACCCTGAATAGCCAAAACAATTTTGAAAAATAATAATAAATCTGGAGGGCTCATACTTCCTGATTTCAAAACTTACTACAAAGCTCCAGTAGTCAAAACAGTGTGTCATTGGCATAAAGACAGAGAGGTAGACCAACAGAATAAAACAGAGAGTCCAGAAATAAATGCTAAAATGACTTATTTGGTCAAATGATTTTTGACCATGTGGCCAAGACCATTCAATGGGAAAAAGAAGTCTTTAAAGAAATGATGGTGGTGGGAAAACTGGATAGCCACATGAAAAAATGAAGTTGGACCATATACAAATATTGACTCAAAATAAATCAATGACCTAAACAAGATAAAAAACTATAAAACTCATACAAGAAAAAATGGAGGAAAATCTTCACAATATTGGATTTCACAATGGTTTCTTAAATGTGACGTCATAGCATAAGCAATAAAAGAAAAAAATAACAAATTGGATTTCATAAGTGCATCAAAAGGTATCAACAGAATACAAAGGCAACTCAGAGAATGAGAGAAAATATTTATAATCATGTATATGACAAGGGATTGATATCCAGAATGTATAGAGAGTACTTAAAACTCAACAACAAATAAAACAAACAATCCAATTCAAAAATGGGCAAAAAACTTGAACAGACATTTCTCCAAAGAAGATACGTGAATGGTTTATAAGCTCATGAAAGGATGTTAAACAGCATCAGTCATTAGGGACATGTAAGTAAAAGTACAATGACATACCACCTCATACCCATTAGGATAGCTACTATCAGAGGAAAAAAAAAAAACAGAACAAGTGTTGACAAGGATGTGGTTAATTAGAACCCTTGTGCACTGTTGGTGAAGATGTTAAATGATAAAGCCACTGTAAAATACAGTACGTCCATTCTTCAAAAACTTAAAAATACAGTTATCATATAATCCAATAATTACACTTCTGGATATATATCCCAAATAATTTAAAGCAGGTCTCAAAGAGATATTTGTACACACATGTTAATAGTAATATTATTAACAATAGCTAAAATGTAGAAGCAATCCAAGGGTCTATGAATGGATAAACAAAATGTGATATACACAAAGGAATATTAATCAGCCTTAAAAAGAAATGAAATGAAATTCTGACATATGCTACTATATGAATGAAACTGGAGGACATTATGCTAAATGAAATAGGCCGTTCACATAAAGACAAATACTGTCTAATTCCATTTACATGATGTACTTAGAATAGTCAAAATCATAGACAGAAAGTAAAATGGCAATTTCTAGGGGTATGTATTCTTTAATGGTTGTAGAGTTTCAGTTCTGCAAGATGAAAGAGCTCTAGAGATAGATGGCAGTGATGGCTGCACAACAATATAAATATACTTAATATCACTGAACTATATATAGTCATGCTCCACATAATGACATTTTAGCCAATGACAGACTATATATGTGTCAGTGTTCCCATAAGATTGCAATAGAGCTAAAAAATTCCTACCTCCTAGTGAAGACTAATGTTGTAACACAATGCATTATCTTTTCTATATTTAGATACATAAATACTTACCATTGTGTTACAATTGCCTATAGTATTCAGTACAGTAACATGCGGTACAGGTTTGTAGCTTATGCACAGAATGTATCCTGTCCTTAAAGTGATAATATATGACTTACTTTATAATGGTTAAATTGATAAAATTTACATTATGTGTATTTTACCACAATAAAAAAAAAGTTAAAATAAACCTAACATTTAGAGAGTTTTGCCAAGTTACAATCTCTGTCTCCACTTATGGACACTGGCTGAAGTCTGAAGCAGGACAGAACCGTGATAATAGAATGAATAGGAAGCTTGTCAGGTGGAGCTGAAAGAGCTTCACAGAATTTAATCTCAAGACACAACAGATAATGCTTTATTACATGAAGGATAATAATTTTCAGAAGTATATGAAATATTATCCTTTTTATATGAATCAAAACAAAAATGACATACCTGTGTATGTGTATTTTATATGATTGGAATAAAGATCTCCCAAGGAAACATGCAGGTATTAACAAGGGTTAGAAAGCTTTGGTAGGATTGATGTTCCTTTAAATAAACCACTATTACATTGATGTTTCAGGTACATATCATGTTTGTAAAATAAACCAGTATGATGTATAAAATATGCTACTAATTAAATTGAAATCATTGTAGACAATCAAATTCTTCTAATTTTTTTAGAAAGGAAGTATTACATAATGGTCAGACATAGAATCCCAAGCCACGTTGCCGGGGTTGGAATTTCAGGTTTTCTGTCACTTACCAGCTGTACGATTGACCACAACAACCACCTTCTGCAATTCTCAAAAAGTTCTTTTGAAAGTTAGATGCTTAAAAACATGTATAATACAGATGTAAGCATGTAAAAAACGTTCCTAGTACACAGGATGCAGAAAACAATATTGGCTATTTTTTAATTATCATTGTTATTACCCTACTGGGCTATATTAAATAAGATGAGTTGTGTTCAGCAGTATTAAAAAATTAAATTTATGCTACAAATTTATTTAAAAATACACCTCTCTCATAATATTAAGTATTTGAATATTCCCAGCTCTCTTGGTATCAAATATTGGTTTATCTAGAGATCCTAATCTGTTTTATAGTCATTTTCCAATCCTGCATCTGAAGACTCATCAAATAAAGATGAAATAAAACTCTTGGTTTCTTGTAGTTAAAAGAAAGAAAGAGAAACCACAATGATAGGCATTTCATTTTTATCATACTGGTTATTCCAAAAACTAGAGTAAAAGAAAAATTAACTCAATAATTGGTCTGAGAACTTTCTTCAAGCAATGTGATTTTAAATAGTGCATCTGTGACTGCTTAATAATACACTCTGTACTTCTTTTATCCTTACTCCTTTGAAGAACACATTGGACCTATTCAATAATATAAAATTTTTTCAATAGTCTTTACCAAAATGTAAGAGTGTTTTAATTTTTACTTGTAGTGGTGTGTTGAAATGGCCTTTCAATTATTTCCTGATGAAAATATTTAGGTATCCTATTACTAGAAAGTTTTAAAGATTGGTATTGGTTTTAAAAGAACATATTAGATCCATTATATTAAGGATCAAAGGATCAGGCCGAGTTACTGTGTTTAATCAGAGTAGCCATGCCAAAAATAAAACAAATGAAACTAAGTTTATGGTAATTGTTAATAAGTAATTAAGTATCGATGTTTTCTGGACTTTTGACAAGATTTAATGGTTTTGAGGTAATGTCATTGCTACTCTATTAAAGTACATAAAGAACTGAAATAAGCTATTTAATGAATAATTTAGCAGATTTCAAATGTCTACCCTGTGATGACTGTAGTTTGGTTGATATAAAAAATTTAGTTGGGAAATGTTGAGTGTGGGTTAATGAGATTTGTTGGTCTTTGTCAACATCTTTACCTTAAAGAGAATCATACACTAACTATACAAGTTTATCATAACTTTTCTTTAAAGCTAAAGAATATTTTTAATCTATTTTTGGGATGCTTTTACACATTTAGTTGTGCCAGTCTATAATGTATACTTCCCTTTCAGAAAATGTGCTTTTCAGTACACTGCCAACTAGTAAAAATTACCATCTGGTTATGTTAAATGCAGCTCTTCCCTCTTTTTCATTTCAGCTTACCCTCAATCTACTCAGAATCAGATTCTTCATATACTTCTTAAAGCTTTTGACTCAAGGTCAGAGTGAAGCAAAATATTGCACTTTTTTTTCTAAGCAAAAAGAGCTGAGTCGTGTATACTCTACCCTACTATACACTTAAGCTTTCTTGTTAAATTAAAAATTGGGATCTAAAACATCTAGGGCAACCTCTTCCTGATTACTGATGACAAAACGATTTTGTTTGAGAAATGCACAGCACATAACCTTCCTCACATTTCAGGCTCTAGTAGAGTATCTAATTTTAAGCAGGAAAATATTTCCATCAAATGGCAACTTAAGTTAAGCTAATTCCATCATTTCCAGAGTAACCACTGCATACCACTTATGAAGGTCAGAAGACCTGCTTTCTTTCCTAATCTTAAATTCTGAGGACTCGCATAGGTACATTAAAATGCTTTTAAACTGATTGAATTTGCTGGCAAGGTTGAAAAGTAACTAGCCAATGACTTCCACAGTCAAGTGTCAAAAGGGTTATCAAACTTTTGCATTCATCCCAGAAGGAAAATAACATCAGTGACTTCTTATACAAAACACAAGATATGATTGAAATTATAAATGTAAGATAGAATCATAGGACCCTTATTCTTCAACATAAAGACTTACATTTAAAGAATTAAAAAGTAATTGTATTTTATTTGTTACAGTACTTGTTTAATATTAATTTAAATATTCATATTTAATAATGAATAGAAATTATTTATGTAAAATGTAACCCACATCTCTCATACCTAGTAGGCTTTCAATACAGTGTCTCATCAATTATTGTTTGTGAATAATAATTATCAAAAACTAACATTTAATGCACACTATATAATTAACACTGGTTTTCAAGATTTATATGCGTATTTTTTTATAATAAATATGTTTATTAATCTAATTACTAGAAGGAATAAATCACACTATGCCCACAGGCTGCATGTTTTTGTAAATAAAATTTCACTGGGATACATTCATTCATTTACATATTGTCTACGGCTGCTTTCACACTACAAAGACAGAGTTGAGAAGTTGCAACAGAGACCACTCAACCTTTTCCTCCCAAATTTAAACAGAACATATTTATCATCTGATGGTGTAGAAAAAGTTTACTGACACTGCCTAAGGAAAGAGAAACCATTAACTGCAAGACTAGATATGAGAAGACAATGAAGGAAGGCCTTCCAAGTTCTACAGACAGTTTTGAAACTAGTGAAAAATAAATACAACGTAACTTTAAAACATGTAAAGAAAAATTGATAAAGACATAATCAATTTGTGTCATGTTAATAAATATCTCCCTAAAATTAAAGGCAATTACAGGTAAAAGAAGTATATCTTCTCTTTTAGATTACTAAAAGATTGATTACTCCTTCCAAAGAACTGATATTTTGAGAATGAGATATTGCCAAGGACCTCAGCCATATGCTCCAAGTCTACTTGAAGTTCTCTCTTTTTCTGTCAACTCCTATATCCAGGGGATCTGAACTTTTATTTTGTCTCCACTGTTATGCTAGGCAAAGTTCCCCAAATGACTAGATTTCAATGGCTCTCTCTTGATGCTTTTACCTCTATAGATATGTAATCTATTCTGCTTACAACAGAACAGATTCCCTTTGTTTCTTAAACTTTACCTTGACACAGGAAGAATAAATACACCTATATGTGTATTTTAATATTTGCAATAACCCTGCAATGTAGATATAAGATATAGGATATAGATATCCCCTTTGTACAATTGGGGAACTTAAGAAACTTAACAATTAAATAATTAACTCCAAATCCTTCAGCAATTAGATGATGGAGCAAGAAATGAAATATAAGTTTGTGTAATTCTTTTGCTCAAGTTCTTGACTGCTATGAGAGGCTGGTTTTCTGTAGACTATTGCTGAAAAACACATAAACCCTTATCTTCTTTGATCTTACATTCTACAGAAAATGATGTTGTATTATAGCAAATATAACCTGTTCATTAATTTCTGGTATTGAAACTGAAAAGTTTGGTTAATATTTGACCTAGTTGTAATGTAATTATAGCAAAAGTGTTAACCTATCTTGTTTCTACTGCACAACATAATATTTTATTTGAATACTTCACACAGTGAAAATGGTTACAAATCTTTTCTACATAAAAAAAAAATACAAATATTAATTTAACATATTTTTATATCAATAGGTAGCCTATAATATAGGTTTATTTTCTAGCTGATTAGTAAAGTCTGTTCCTACACCTAGTAGCTTACCTTTCTGAAAATAGTCAGAGAAGTGGTAGAAGAGAAGTTATTGGTAGGAAATCAAGAAGAGCCAATACAAACATATATACTGCACTCAGACTTCCTCTTAAGTCAGAGATGTATGTGTTCAAGTCAGAACCTCTTCAGATTTAAGAGATGTATATGTTCAAGTCAGAAACTCTTCAGATTTTAGTCTTCTAAATTATCACCATTTATATGCTTTATATAATTTATACCAGTAGATAGGTGTAGCCTAGCTTTGTATAGCTTTGAGTACAGAAATCCACCGTATTTCATGTGAAAATAAACTACTACTACTTCCACAGCCATGGTTACTGATGCTTGGAGTATGTCCAAAAATAACCATAAGGAAGATTTGGGGTAACTTATCCACTTTCATTTGTTGTACTACAGTTTTTATAATTTCAAGAGGAAGTATGACAATGCATATTGAGCAGAAAAAAGTTTTAAAAGTCATATACTCTTGGCTCTGACTGAAAGTCAAATTCAAACATCCTCATAGATGCTTTTATAGAAGGCTAATGAATAAATACCAATTGGTGCATCCAGAACCTCTAACAGTCCTTAAGTATTTTCTATTTTCAAGGACTGACAAGAGTTCTGAAGAGGGAGGCTCATGTTCCATGCACTCCTAAAATTTATACATTTGAGGATTTCTAAGATTTCATTTAATAAGGGAAATGTAAGCATTTTCTTTATAAATATTGAGTTCATGATGGCAAAGGACTTTGCCCTATATCATTTGGAAATTGAAAAGTAAAGAATTCAATTAGTATTACTTTTCATCCAGCAAATAGTAACATAAAAATCTACTGCAAATGTAAGACAAGCTTATGGAACTTGAAAAAAAATGTCACGTACTGATTTTTTATTTTATATGTTATTATTAATGTAATTCAGCATTTTTAGCCTTCTCCAAGTCTTCCATGAGTATTCTTAGGAAATGGAATTTCTTGAAAAACAGTGTGAGAAACAATACTATGCAATGCAGGTAAGATTAAATATACATTCCAAATATTGGATTAAAGGATGTCAACATTATCTCTATAAAATTTCTACTTTGGAAGAAATTAAGAATTTAACTAAAAATAATGTGTATCTTTCAAAGCTTAGGAAGAAGTAAAAGATGTGCATTAATTAATGGTCATGACTTGAGAAAGCTAAGGCTCATAAGAAGTTGATGTAGAAGTTGAAGGGAGACAAGACACACAAGAAGCTTCCACTTTATTTTGGACACCTAATGGGTAAGCTTTTGAACAAATGATGTGTCCTAAGTCTTCATTAATAATTCTAAAAATTATGTGTCAAAAGAGAATTTCCATGTGCTCCCAATAGCGTAGAGTGCAAAGGAACCTGTCCTCAGAACTATTCTTCATTTACTGTCAGTTATCTGATGAACTCAACCAGTCTCATGAATTTCCACACCATCCATATGTTGCGGATAACCTATCTCCACCTGGGCCTTGGATCCTATTCTTCTCACCTATTCAAGGAAATTGCACCAGCATTTCTCCTGTCAGTCTCAGGTAGATAATTAGCATACAATTAAATATTCAGAAGTACTATTTTATCTATCTATATATTTTCCTAGTTTAAAAAGAGTAAACCTCGCTCATCACTGTATTCCTATCCATTTACTGCCCCATATCTCTCAAGCCCTTACAACAACATTTCTTGAAAGTTTCATTTCTTTTATTTATTTATTTTTTTATTTCAGCTTATTATGGGGGTACAAAAGTTCAGGTTATATATATTGCCCATGTCCCCCCATCCCCCTGAGTCTGAGCCTCAAGTGTGTCCATTCCCCAGACAGTGCGCATCGTACTCATCATGTAGGTATGCACCCATCCCCTCCCCCCACCCTTCACCTCTGTCCCATACCCAATTGGTGTTATTCCCAAATGTGCACTTAGGTGATGATCAGGGAAACCAATATGCTGGTGAGTACATGTGGTGCTTATTTTTCCATTCTTTGGTTCTCTTGAACCATCTTTCTAGTCTGACTTTTATTTCTTCTTTTCCAGTAAAGCATCTTTCATTGATTTCACCAAAGACAACTAGACTGTTAAAACCAATGTCACTTCCACATCCTCATATTATTCAATACGTCTTCAACAAATGACCCAACCCAGTTGAAATATTATTCTGGAAATATTATCTGAATATCACCTTTTCTTGATTCTTCTCCTTCTTCTTTGGCCACTTCTCATGAGTTTTAGCCAAATCCTCATTATATTTTTGATGTCTAAAGAGGGGAGGGTCCCAGGAATTGGTTCTCAGAGATCTGTATTCACTTGGTGATTTTATCATACCATACTATATGATAGTGTATCAGTTAGATATCACTGCAGTAACTCTGTATAACCTATCATGCCAAAATTTGGTGGTTTAAAACAATCATTTATTATTTTGCAAATTTCTATAGATTAGGTAAGTGGTTCTGATTATCTGAGCTGGGAGCAGCTGAGCTTACATATGCATCACTAATAAATTAGAGTTGACAGATTCACACACTGATTCTATGTAGTCATGTTAGCATCTCCTCTTTATGGAAAAGAAGAACAAGTCAGAGAGGGTAGGTAATGTTCTTAAGGTTTCTTTCCACCACATTGTTAACTGAATGTAGTAATTGTTGATATTAAGGGTCATATTACTTGAAATAATAAACTAGTAAGTAGTGGCAGATGAATAGCGAAAAAAAGAGTTAAGTCTTAAAAATTGAGAAATACTAATAAAAATAATTTTAAGTGATCTAAACAAAATTCTGAAATATATAGGTAGTTGTAAATAAAAAGTAGATAAAATTTCTCTTCAAATATGCAAATACTTAATCATTCACATCAAGTATTCATTTTCATATAAGTAATCTGATAAAGTATTTAGCCTTGCACAAATATCTAGGAAAAGGCCAACAAACTATTAAGTTGGTGTAAATATTCTTTAATTAAATTGGTATCTATGCCAGATTCTATCTACTCTATTTGCCAATATTCATTTATTATACCCAATTAGAAAACAAATCAATCTATGGCAGTGATAATTCTCTGGATATCTGCCAACTATTTTATCTCTGGGCAATACTGATCCCACAAAGTGTATCTTCTTCCAAATTTAAAGTATATGTTATGAATCTTAAAAATATCTCAACATTTTCAGTTATTATGAAAAAAATTACCATAGATACATTTCACTTCTTTATATTTCGAGGGCATGATCAAGAAATATGTTACAGCCTCCACAAAAGTAAAATAAAGCTATTGTCAGTTTATCAAAAATACCACCTGTACAAACACACATCTCTGTATATTTTACATGAGTTCAACAAACTGCTTTCCTATTGCTATTGAATAAATATAATGTGAATCGAGACTAAAAATTTACCCAAAGCAAATGTATTTACATATTTTAGCCTCTCAAAATACCTTCTATTGTACAATATGGAAATATAAAACACACTAAAGTGTTCAAGGAATCATTTGTGAAAGTAAACTCAAAGACTTGAAAACATTACAAATAGTCACCTAATTAGAGAAATAATTGCTAACAGTAAAATTTAAAACATTGTTTTGCCAAATTAACATATGAGGAAGTACATGGGATTACAGGACAAGCCATGATTTATAAAATTAAATTGTCTGTTGATTTCAACAGTACTTTAACAAAGTTTGATTTTTTTATTATTAATGGATTTTAACCCTAATAATATTCCCACTACAGCTACTTCAAAGTATAGCTACTCTCAGTTCTGCAAAACACATACCATTTAAAACGCTGGGTACATAATCTTTCCTTCTCTCATGTTGATAATAGTTGCAACAGCAAACGTGATTTCTCTTTTGAACTGATTGCCTCTGAACCAAAACCAATATTTATCTGAACCTATAATCTCTTGCTTCAGTGCACTTCTACACACTTTTTGCCCAGTATATTTTACATGTGCCAAGCACCTGAACCTATTATCTCTGTGTTTAAACATTTTTATATATTCCTATATTCATCCTCTATATTTTGCATTCACCAAATGCATTATATTTTACAATCATAATGACCTCATAATGGCCAACCCCAATGACCTTAAGGTTATAGCAAACTATGAGCTCTCTGTAGTATGTGATGCTCACCATCACGTACTGATCTTTTCCTTCACTTTCTCCTTTAGAAAAGCACCCCCTCCCTCCTCCATTTTCTCATGGTATATGACCACATTACCATCCTTCCACTGCCACCCCTACTTTACTCTTCAGCTCACTGCCACCATCTTTATTGGTTTCTCTCTTACCATTTTTTCTCTAACACTGGGTACTCCAGTTTAATCTTCTGCCTTTAAATTTTCTCTTTTATTCTACCTCTGAGATCTTGAATATTATTTTTATTTGATGTGCAAAAACCACTCCATCTAGAACTTCATATCAGCATTTCCATCTGCTGCTTAGCTACTTTCATTTCCATGTCCTGCTGTCATTTCCAACTAATCTAAAATCAAACTTAACATTTTCCCTATAAAATTAGTTCCCTTTTCTTACTCTCCTGTTTTTCAAAATAAATATTTTTCTAGACATCGTTTTGACTACTGCTTTTCTCTTACATTTATATTCAGGTAATAGATTCTATCCACTTTTTGTTTTATTTTTTTTTCCCTTTTTCTTTGTGGTGTAAGATCTCACATTTCTCCCTCTTATTCTTTTCACCATTATTCCATCCCTGGTGAGTTCCTGGGCTTCTAGGCCTTGTGTAGTCCAACTCCTCCTTCCTGTTGCTCATTACAAAAATTATTGCCAAGTTAGTTTTTCTAAAAGCTCAATTCTGTTTTTACAATCCAACACCAGATTCCTCAGCCTAGATCATCAAATCTGTGGATACTCTGGCCAAGATCATCCTTTCTATACTGACTGACTAGCAATGGCACACATAAACATATCTGCCATCACAAATGGCCACAACTCTGTACACTGCCACCCAGAAATCCCTTATATTTTCATGCTTTATATGGGCCATATGTTGGCATTCAAATATCCTCTTTCTCAATCTTATAAACTCTCACAATTAGTCTTTCCATAAGGCCCAAGTTATTTCCTCTAAGAAACACCCCTGAACTTGCCCCCATGAAACACTCCCTAGTTATCACAAACACAAATTTACCTTCCTCTAAACTATGCTCACTCTTATTGAATTAGATACCCATCTGGCTCTTTGACACGCAGCTATATGTTGTTACCCATATACTGGACATTAAATATAATCTAACCTCCTTGTTACTGCTTATACTTTTTTATTAAAGAATTTATTATTATGTTGTAAACATCTTTAAACTTAAATATTTTTATGATTATAAACCTTACATAGCAGAATACTTTTATGAAAGTCAAACAATTGTATTAGGTATTCCATTTATTCACTAATTACAACACTAAGTATCTTTTTAGCCCCTAAAAATAGTTTATCTCATTTCGTCCTCATTTAAGGTAAAGATCAGTTTACAATTATTCTATAGATGAAGAAACTGAGGTTCTGAGGGGCTCAATTAGTTACTCAAATTCATACAGCTAGAAAGTGATGGAGTCAAGATGTGTATGAGGTAGTCAGGCTCTAGAGAGTATTCTGTTAAAATTATGCTACACATAAATAACAATAATAATTATTCATTGACAATAAATCCACCAATGTAAGATTATCAATTTTATGCATAATTTTGCTGAATTAACTTTTAGTCTTTTCTTCTATGTACAGTTTTGTATATAAGTCATAATCCATGGAATAATTTATTTTCAAGTCTTCTAAATGGAAGACACTTCACTCAATGTTGCAAAAAACATTTTACTGAATTAAGAAAACAAAACTGTGTCCTATCATTTGTGATCCTATCACCTGTCACTGGAATTTAGATAGGATGAACAAAATACAGTCCCATAGGAGCCATACTTAATGGAATAACGTATAAGTGCCGGACTGTCTTAGAGAGACTTAGTTTATCTGTCCATAGCAGTGATTCTTCAACTCAAGTATGCAATGGAGTTACCCAGAGAACATGTTATAAAAGAGATTGCTGAGATCTATCACCTGAGTTTGTGATTCAGTAGATAATGGAGAAAGGCCCAGGAATTTATGTCTCAACATAACCTTATGCTGTTGGTTCAAGGATCACACTTTGAAAATCAATGGTGTCCACGATTTGATTTCAGGAAAATTATGCCCTACGTGTCTCCAAGTCTCTGTTCAGATAATCCCTAACATAATCACATAGGGTTTCATTTATTTAGAAGTTGCTTATGCAAGAGTAAAAAGTTAAACTGGTAGCACAAATACAATGTGTTTTTCCAGAATTGGTCATTTTGTCCCTACTATTTGCTCAACATGTCTGGCGTTCCTGCCTACCCACCTTCCAACTTTGTTACTACTTCCTCCACTGAAACAAGGTCCTGGTCAATGGCCAAAAAATATTTTCCAAGACTTCACCATCACCTTAGAATACTTCCTAAACTTTGCCCTCTCATAACAATCCAGAATGCCATTTATGTGATACTTGGCACATTTTTCTTTTTATTGATCATTTCTATGCATATTTCATAACTCTCTTACAAATGTATAAGGACATCTTAATAATTTTTGTGTCTAAATTATCTTACTCAAAATAGTCTTTTGATAAAAATTTACTGAATAAGCATTCATTGGACCCACACAGGAATGGGGAATGGTGCTGACTTAGCACCATTTTCCATTTCTATGAGGAGGGTGAGTCACCTAAAATTAGGCCGGCAATATCATTTTTTTCTAAGTATAGAACAGATTTTTTTCTTTGATTTTCTTTGCAATAAGCCTTGATTTTAAAACATAAGCAATGAAAAAATAACAAATATTTATTTCAGGATGCTCTATGCTATTATGTACTCTGGACAAGTAGGACTCTTCAATTACATATTTTCCAACAAATGGAAGAGGCTGAAGAATATATTTTAAAATAGGTAGCAACTTCTTTTGTGAATACATCTTCCATAAAACTTAGGAACATCTAAAAGCTTACAAAAATATTTTCTATATATGTTGCAGTATGTTTCCAGGCTGTATTTTCCCATGATTTGGACAAAGAGCCTGAAATTTTCCAAATTCGGAAATTTGGACAAAGTATATTTATGGAGTTTATTGAAATTTCTACTTTAAGACAAATAGCTAATTTTTTATAAATTTATACTAATCTAGCTGTTTAAAAAATATATTCTACCACAAAATTTCAAAGAATGAAGCTTTCGCACAAAAAGTTTGACAAAGTAGGATGAATTCAATCATTCCTTCTTTACAAATGAAACAAATGAGAAATAAGTAGTTAATTACCTGTCCAAAGTTTTGTCACCAGCGATTGAACTAGTATTTGGACAGAAGTGATTTTTAAAGTTATTATTCTGCTTTAATCTTTTATTTTTCTCCACATTAGTGATAGGTTTTCTCACATAGCTATTACTAAAAAGAATTACACTAAAGTTTCATGATGATATCCAGACATCTCTGAGAGAGATGATAGCTCATTATTATGTTTTGACGTACAACATGAGTTTTTTTCATGGTCTAATCAACATCATTTTGCCAGGAAATTCTTACAGGTACTCTTCTTTTAAAGCTCTGAATCTAATAATGTATATTGTGCATATTTATTTAATGGTCATAATCACATCTAATTCTTCTTGTCTAAAGCATTAGAAATATAGGGATAGAACTTTGATGGATAAAAGAAATTTTTTTCATTTCAAGAGGACATTTTAAATATTATCCATAAAAATTTAAATTATTGTCAAAATTGCTTGTAGAATAAATTAGGAAATGAAAAAATGTTTTGTCCAAAGATGTTTTATTAACATGGTATAAGTGTTCAGAAATAAATTGTTTATGTAAATTAATTTCATATCAATGAGAATAGTTGTAATTCCTCGAAAGCATATTTGCTGAAAACATGTAACTATATATAATACAGGCTATAGGTCTTTAAATGCTACAAGAATAATGAAAACGAAAATTGGCCCTCAGTTTCTTACCTTATTAGTTATGTTTTCTTCCAGAATTGGCATTTCGACTGAAGAGAATGTGTGCTTTAAACTTGGAAAGAAATAATGCATTCACTTATTTGATTAAAGATTGCACAGTGAATTTAATAAAGACATTATACTCTTGTAATATAAACTCAATTTTCTACTTACAAACAGCTTTAAGACAGAATTTAGAAGAAACATCCTTTAGAAAGTTATTTGTCCTTCCCCCACAAATGATTCAAATAAACAATATATATTCTTTGAAATGCTTCATTTTATCTAGAAATGACACTTTGTTGGCATGTCTTCTACATCATTGAAAATGTAAGGAAGCACAGCCTCATTTATGAAAATGCTGGGTATCTACCTCACATACAACTAAAAATAAAAATGAGTTGCAGGTTTTCATTGAATTTAACAAATGCTCCTCAGTACTGATTATGTGTCAGGAATTAACCTATGCTTTAAGAATACCTTATGGAGTAAGATAAACCTTGTCCTCATTCTTGCAAATTGTATATTTCATTGGATAAATTCTTTAAGGTGAAATTATGAGTGAGCAAGAAAAAGCCTTCCTGAGAAAGAAGTATTTGCACTTAGTCTTGCAAGGATGAGTAGGAGCTAGTTGGTGTTAATTAGGGCAAAGTGTAGGCCACTGTCCCTGTGAAGAAGGATTAATGAAGGTCTGGTCATCCACATGCAAAAGAATGAAAATGGACCCTTATTTTACACTGTACACACACACACACACACACACACACACACACACACACACACACACACCCCAAGATGGATTAAAGACCTAAGTGTAAGACATGAAACCATAAAACTCCCAAAAGAAAGCACAGGGGCAAAGCTACTTGATATTGGCCTTGGCAATGATGTTTTGGCTATCACACCAAAAGTTCAGACAACAAAAGTAAAAATAAACAAATGGGACCACATCAAATTTAAAAAGTTCTGCAAAGGAGAAAATCAACAAAATGAAAATGCAGCCTATGGATTGTGAGAAAATATTTGCAGCCCACATATCTGATCAGGGTTAATATGCAAAATACATAAGAAACTCACTCAACTTAACAGCAAAAAATTAATCTGCTTAAAAAATGGCTAAAGGACCTGAATAGATATCTTTTTTATGAAGACATAACAACAGGTATTTTGAAAGTTATTCAACATCACTAATCAGAGAAATGCAAATCAAAACTACAATGAGATACCACCTTACAACTGGTAGGATGGCTATTATCAAAAAGGAAAGAAATAAGTGTTGGTGTGAGCGTGTGGAGAAAAGGAACCATTGTACACTGCTGGCAGGGATGTAAACTGGTACTGCTATGTAAAACAGTATGAAGGTTTCTCAAAAAATTTAAAATATAGCTCTCATATGACCCAGCAATCCTTCTGGCTATAAACTCAAAGGAACTGAAATCAGTATGTCAAAGCTATATCTGCATTCCCACGTTTATTGCAATATTATTCACAATAGCCAAGATATGGAAACAACCTTAGTGTCCATTAATGAATGAATGGATAAAAAATTGTGATATATATGAATATATACATATATAATGAAATATCCCATCTTAAAAAGGAACATACTGCCATTTGTGACAACACGGTTAAACCTGGAAGACATTATGCTAAGTGAAATAAACAAGACACATAAAGAAAAATACTACATAATCTCACATATGGAATCTAAAAATAAGCCATATACATAGAAACAGTACAATGGTGGCTACCAAGGATGGGGAAGAAGATGAAATGGGAAGAAATAGGTCAAACCAGCAGGTTACCAATATTGTATTATATACTGAAGATTGCAGGTGCTCTCACCAAACACATATACAAAAACAACAACTATAGAAGGTGATGGATATGTTAATTTAATTATACAAAAATTTCACTATGTATACGTATATCAAAACTCCACGTTGTATGCCTTAAATATATACCATAAAAATAAATATGTAAACCAAAATATAGGTGATCAAAACTTAACAATTTATACATTAAAAATTTCAAAACTTGAAAAGTAAAAGTAGTAAGATACGAGGGATTTACAATTACTTCAATATGATTAGAGGGGCAATAATTGAAAATAAAAAGAGAAAGGAGATATTCTGATAAATAGAATCACCAATAAAGCCTATGGGCACAATAATTATGTCAATAGTGTTGACAGTCAAACTATCAAAGACTTTGGCTTTAATACAATATTGTTGCTATGTATGAAACAACAATGGAACAAAAAATCTTGATTCTGGCATCTATCATCCTAATTAACTGTCTCTCTGATCATGCATGTATGTATCCTCTCAGTCACAGCTATTAAAAAAAGCAAAACATAACAAAACAAAAAACCATTATGGTAATTTATTGCATATTTAGAAATATCACATGAAATTTATATTTGAAATTATTTGTTCAAGACAATTGCCATCTTTTGGCTTTTTAAAACTTTTCAAATTGTTCAGCACTCTGATTGAGCATTTTCTGCATGCCAGGAACACTTCAGAGTACTAAAGATACTTCAGTTCAAAATTACTTCAAGGCAATTAGGGCATCCTAAATATTGTTTTCATTAATATCCACCTCAAATCACTCTTAGAAATGGGCAATATGATCAAATGATTCCTTAAAATCCCTGCCTTCCTGTTTGTGTTAACTCTAATAATTTATTTAAAGAGACTAAAAATAAGTTTCCTTTTTACTGCATAGTGACTAAGATAATGAAAAATGCAAGATTCCTCCATGCACTCTAACAGTATTATTTCTCCTTGGGTACCCTTTTTGCCATCAAACAGTTATTATGATGAAGAAGTCTGTAACCCATAGAAGGATCACACACATACAACCTGCTAAATCTAAGTGTCATGTACTAGTTTATAATGTTAGATGTTATTTTAGTTAATGTAGTTACCATAGTATGTGGTAATATTCATTTTTGCATTTATATATACATAATGAGCCTACAGATCCCTAGAATTACTTGAAAAGATAGGTCACTTAGTTCAAGTTATTTTAAAAAATTGATTTACACACTAAAAGTCAAGTCAAAATATCTGAATTGAATTCACTTTTTACAAAGGAAAACTCTGCAAGTTACTTCAAGTTTTCTCAGGATTGGCACATAGACAATTCTAAAAAAAGTCCTGGGATAAGAACGATCTCAAGCTGGCAGTATGTACTGGCATGTGCCTCATCCTGCTGACAGTCATTTCATTTTGAAATACTTACAAAAAAGAAAAAAAAAAGATAGCTTAATAAGTTCCAAGTTTAAATAATTATACTGGTATATTCCCTAAAAGAAAAGTTAGCACATTATCTTGGAGTAAAAATTTTAGTTATGATTTCCTCCCTCCTCCTCAAAAGGCAAAAATTAAAACATATTAATAAATACACACACACGCATATCTAGAAATCAAATATCTGAGGCTATGTTCCAAAACTCCATGATAGTGATCTCCGGTGTATTGATAAAATAACATCTGTAGAGACCTGAGATCAAATTGTGTATCTGATAATATCTTACTCTGGAGACTCAAGAAGATAAAGAGATAAAAGTTACTCTATTAGAAAATAGAGATTCCTCTTTTTCTTCTTCCACAACCAAAAGTATGGGGTGGAACACTGATTTTGACTAAAGCTGTTGTTACCATGTGGGGGACAGAAAAGAGAGAGCAGCAGGGATTAGAAAGCAGGCTCTGCTACCTGAATGCCTTTTACGAGTCAGATTTGCTTTTGACATAATTTTTCTCATATAAACAACACACAGTTTTATTAGATTGATGGTTCAATGTCTATTTTTACATGAGAAAACCAAGGTTCTGACTTTACCTCACTTATGCTATATTGGGTGGTTGTGGCATGATTCAAACCTAAATATGGCAGCAACAGATTCTATGTTCTATTAATCATACAAACACTGTTTTCCAATTGCAGATAAATCTATATCCAAACAACTATGAAGACTTTATTGAAGTCCAGAAAATGAGCTAGCATTAAATGAAAACTGTTTATCTAAAAAACATTTATTTTCACAACCTTTAATTTATCATTATTTCAGTTGCTGTTGAATCTATTTTATGGGGAACCATGCACAAATTAATCAATAATACACTCACATTTTTTTTTTTTTTTTTTGCAAATAAGCCTTGGTTTTTTAAAAAAATAATCTATTCTTAGGCAAGGTGCTAATGAGAAGTTATTTCACCTTCCTGAAATTATGTCTTATGACTATACCTAACCAATTTTAGGCATGACTTCTCTATCTTAATAGGATTACTTAATTGCCCAGTTATGGAATGCACAGTATGGATGGGTCTTAAGATAGATTAATTAAAGTTTTGTCCCTATACTGGCCAAGTTAAGATGAGCATATTTGTGAACTCTTGCAGAAATAATGAAGATTCTGAAATTTCAAGAGCCACAAAATGTGAAGATGTAATTACTATCTATTCATTACCACACTAAATTTCAAAATAAACTCATTTTACTACTTCAGTGTTAAAAGATAGAGCATTAAAGTCTACCTCAAGGTATCATTTAATTGTATAAGATTCTTCAATATATTTATTTCATTTCTTAATATTTTATTTTTCACAAGAATAATGCAGGGAGTTCTCAGAAATAAACAACTGTTCTACTTATCAATTACCTTTTGAATCTCTGAAATCATGTGCCTTTGTTGTCCTTCCTCCTTGGTAAAATGAAAACTTTAGAAGATAGTTTCATGTTGTCTAAAGCATCTGTGTCTCATTGCTAATATACACAACATTAACAGAATTTAATAGAAAAAAATCCCTATTGTATATATAGATAAATTAGGGGATGATTACTTTAGTTTAAAGTGGTCAAAAGACCGCCATGTAAGATGAGTATACATAATTATACTAATAACATTGACAAAGACTCCTGAGTACCTGTGCATATTACATATCAAGTTAGTTAATATCCAGTAAAGGTCTCACATTTAACAATTCAATGAATGGTAACTATAAAATAAGACAAGTATACTCATTTCTTAATAGGCAATAATCAGTTACTGAAAAGCTAAATATCCAACTTATGTAAACTAGTAGCAGTGGCTTATTTATATCCAGGTCTACCACACAGAGAGTTTGAAAGGTTTGACTTTGAGCAGAAATGCAAACACGTCCACATTGTAGAAAGGCATGAACTTAACCATGTAGGGTTTGAATTATAGAAAAATATATTTCTAATTGGTCTAAAGCTTAGGTGAAAATTTCAGTTCCCTAATATAAGCACAGAGTAAGGAGTGCTGACTAGGTAAGTATAGATGAAAAATAAGTTGGCAGTTGGATAATAATGACTTCCTGTACCCTCTATTTTAGGAAGAATATGCTTTATGTGAAAATGTTTAGGAATGTTTGCCATGGAAAACGTAAGTATAAAATGGAGGCAAAAATGTAAGTGCTGAGATTGTGTATATAATATAATTTAGCAGTATGCAACCAAATGATGATTTTTTGTGATGCATCACCTTCACAATGATCAGGGGATAAAAAAAATAATAAAACAAAATGTACCCAATGCCTATATGAAGAATGAGGTAAATAAGACAACTGTATTTTTAAAGAAACTTTATAAAATTTATATGTAAGAATTACAACTATGTTTCTTGTTCGTACACCTTCCAATCAATTCATTAGAGTGTTTTAAATACTCTGCAAAAATATCATAATTTGGCATGTAAGAAATCATTATACATTCTTCTATATTTAGAGCACAGCCACATTTCTTACATGGTAAAATGATACTCCTATTTGAAACACACTCTTAGACCTATAGCTGGGGAAAAAATTGCTTTCCATAAACAAGGTGAATTATCTCCTTTGAGTCACTTGAGTAACTTGGTCAATAACTCCTTACTGCATATTAGTGTTACAGGCTGAATTATGCCCCCCCATATTCATATGTTAGCATTCTAACACTCAGTACCTCACAAAGTAACCATATTTGGAGATAAAGTTTTAAAGAAGTGATTAAGTTAAAATGAGACCATCAGAGAGGGTTCTAATCCAATCTGGTGACCATAAAAGAGAAATTTTGGACACATAAAGAGACAGGAGGGGCATGTGTGAACAGAGAGACAACCACGTGAGAAAAAAGCAGTGAGAAGGCAGACATCTACAAGCCAAGAAAAGAGGCCTGGAACAGATTCTTCCATTGTGATCCTTAGAGGAAGACAACCTTTCTGGAACTTTGGTCTTGGATTTCCAGCCTCCAGAACTGTGAGAAAATAAATTTCTTTTGTTTAAGACTGTCAGTCTATGGTATTTTTATGACAACCTCAGTGAACCAATGCAATTAGCATCACTTTTGTGGCCTAAAGGACATAATGGACCTCCCAAACTTAGTACTCAGCTATGTTAGCATCATTTTCAGATGTTTATTTTATTTTTTCTCTACTTAATTTTATCAAGTATTATAATGACAATTTTTTAAAAGTTTCAAAATTTAAGACTAAAAGAAACTCAGAAATCTGTCAACTATAGTACTACAAGATGCTACATGAAACTGCTCTTTGTAAAACTAAAAATCATGAATTTATCTGGACACTATACAAATTTAATGCTGAAAGGTTATAGTGTCACTCACTTAGAATACTTGAAGTAAAGGGGGATAGGTTTAGAAAGAGTGATGGTTAATGTGATTGGTGATTCAAGTAAGCATCCTACAGGCAAAATGAAAAACAAAAACCCAAAACACTACCCATCATCCACCGAGAAAAACTCCCACTTGAAGTAATACATTTGTTTGACAGCTAAAATAAAAGAACATGTATCTTCACAAAGCACAACAAAATTATTTTCACCTTTGGAATACAATTGCTACAGAATTATGTGGAGGAAAAATTCACATTATAGAGAACAAAATAAGAAAAACATCAAGAAGGAAATTTATGAAAAATACTAACTTGGAATCATAGAAATATACAATATTAAAAGCTCAAAATGTTAGTGGTGGCTCCAGCCCAATTATTATGCAGGCAAAGAAACAAAGATTTATGAAGGATTTGTGAAGTACCCAAAGTTAAACAGGTTGTTTTCAACAAAGCCAGACCTAGAATTCAGTTGTGGTTATATTCTTGCCATTGACCAGGTCTTATCCCCCATATTTGAAGTTTTTTCCCTTTACACATCTGTCCTACATTTGTTACAACTTTAGTTGTAACAGAACAAAACACTTTTATTTGTTCTTTCAGCACTTTGTATATACTATCCCATTGTCCTCTGGCTATCATTGTTTCAGGTGAAAAGTCAGCTGTTGATCATAAGTTGTTCTCCTATATGGGATGAGCTATGTTTCTCTTGCTGCTTTTAAGATTAACTCCCTCCATCTTTTTGTTTAACCTACAATTACTAGGAACTTCTATAATTTTGAGACTGAAATGACTCGGCAGATCACCAAGGAATTTCAAAATACACATTCTAAAAAATGCTTGTAACATACAAACATATTACTCTACTACTTTCTTTGCTTGATACAAAGTAATTGTTTGGGATATTTTGGAAAGAAATATAAGTTGGAGCAACAGCATTTTAGATTAGTGACTGTTACATACTAATCAGTCAATTTTTGCTTTCATGTCAATGAAAGAATAAACAATTAATTCTAATATTTTTGCTGACATATTTCTTCCCTTCTTTGAAGACTGACAAAGAAACACACTTTAAAGAATATAATATTATTCTCTGTAAAAAAGGAAGATTTTTCTATCGTATTCACCAGTCTAATTTATCCAATATATTTTATTATAATAACACATTTCCTGTTTCTATATCCATCAAAAGGTTTCAGTTTGTTGAATGGGATAGCATATAAAATCTATTTAGGGGTTGGAAGTTAAATGCACAAAACATTTCAGCTCCACTCTCCTCTCTTTTCTTCCTGTCCCAAATTCAAGCATTATAAAGAATGTTAAAATCCTTTATAAAAAAATTTTGCCTGAAACAAAATTAAAATTGAGTGAGCAATTTGTCAACTAGAAGTAATTCTCAGATTTTAGCATATAATCTCATAAATTTAAAATCCAACATAGTAGTTAGAAAAGAAGAAACCTGACTCTGTTAAAGTTCAACTGCTCCTTAGCAACGTGTCCATGGCTGGGAAAGTTACTCAGCCTCTGCTAGTACCAATCCCTTTATCTGTATATTAAAATAATATATATCCACAGAGTAATGTTAAGGTCAAATGATATAACATATTTAAAAATAAATCATTTAGCAAATGTTGAATACAGAATATGTTCTAGCTTTAATTATAATAATTACTACTATTAATGAAAAACTACATTTTTAAATTTTTGAAATGAGTTTAATGGCTCAATTTAATAAACAAATATTACTACTCTCCAATTTATTCCAGGTGGTCTAGAATTGAGAGTGCAAAAGAGACTAGGGCCCAGTTCCTGTGTTCAAGTATCAGAGATCATCTTCCATGTTTATTATAATCCTTCTGTACCTCTCTGGCTTCTACTGGATATCTTTAAAAACAATTTACTAACTAAAGACATTAAAATCTCCCAGATTAGCAAAATGTTTTCTAATATATCTATTACATGAAAAAAGAAAAATTACTTTAATCACCTTAATTTTCAATGATATTTAAGTATATATTAGTCACTAACACTAAGCTAAAGATCTTCATATTCATTTCCCTAATCAACTCTGATCCCAACTCTGCAATTCAGGAATCTTTCTTTAGAAATTAAGGCATAGAGAATTGGGTCACTTGCACAAGATTACACAGCTCATGAATCAAAAAACATAATTGCTTGTGTACTGTCTTAAAATTTGAGTGATTAGCTGGCCATCCACAATTATTTTTAAAAAGAGGAAATCATTGGCCTGCCACATTTCAAGATCCTTTGGAAAAATCAACATGATTATGTTATAACAAAATTCATAAATCTATTTATAATATAATAAACATAATAAGAAAATACATATAAGCTGAACTCTGTGCATATAAGGAGCATGTCAATTAACTTCTCAATGTCTGTCTATGATTGCCCTAAAAACTGTATGCTGTCCAAGATTTATCAGCTACAGTCTCTATTTTGTCATTATTCATGCAATACTTTTGCATATGCAGAAATGACAAATTTTTCTAAACTCACCTTGTCTATGTTCTAACGACTGCCAAGAAATGTGTCTTAAGTTTATAAAATTCACCATGTCTAAATGTAAAATAGCACTATATTTTATAGTGAAAGAAAAACTTTGCTGTGAATTAAGATATGTAGATACATAATATAATCTACATACTTTTATGTTGCTTGAATATATTATACCAGACAGAATTGATTATTAATATTTTTTTCTGTATTGCCTGTAACAGTTTCACTAAGAAATGATAATATTCTGGGAAGATAACATGTAGTTTTTTAATTTGTCTCATTTCTGATAATAATCAAATAAGTTAAAACAGAAAATAACCCAATGGATAAGACACACTATTATTTATTTCTCAGTTATTTAACAATTGAACAGTATATTTAAACACACTTCAAAACTGAACATAAAATTTAGAAGTTCCAAAATCATATTCTGTTTTATAAATTCCCATATGATCAAGTGTAATACTGAAGAGCAGAGAATCTAACTGTGCTCTAGAAAGAATTTTACATGTATTTCATGAAATCCAGGGGCTCCTTTGTGAAATAAATTCAGAAAATATTTTATACTATAGCTCCATCCCAGAAACTAAGAAGTATGAAGGAAACCTGCTCAACCCTTTTTATCTTGAAATTCTTTCTCCAGAAAACTTTTTTAGGTAATGCCTAAAAATGCCTTATTAAAGATATATTGGGAACTTTTGCTTAATTTATAATTAAATAATTCGATGAAAATATGTTAACTGCAAAGATAAATCTTAGAACACATGATAATATTGTACTTATGGTAGTCATCAATCCAAAATACTACAAAATTATGTAGAACGATTACTGTTCAACAAAGATAACACAACTACAAACAAAAACCTAGACGTAGAATAGAAATAAAAGAAATACTCCAAAATTTTAACAAGTTTTCTTCATTCCTCTGCTTTCAAAATGCTCTGTAATATACTTACATATGATAATATTCAGGTTTAAAAGTAAAGAAATAGTTCTCCCAGTTGATATAGTGCCTTAAAGTTACTCTGGCTTACAAATAGAGCTAAACAAAACATGATGTTTGATAGCCATCAAATTACAGAAAACTGAAGCTAAACAAAATTGGATAGCTCACTTAATCCAAACTCCTCATTTTAGAAGAAGTAAAAGCATCACAGAATGTTGAGGTCATACAACCAAAGGTTATCACATGAATTATAGTAAACTTGAGATTATTTCTTTTGTTCTCTTTGTTACTATTTCTTTATGATGAAGTTTTGCCTATAAACAGGTCTAGTAGAGATAAGAGAATTTGTAATTAAGATGGACACATATCATATTATGTTGCCTTCCTGCTTAAGACTGTTAAATATTTTCCCATTGATAATATGTAAATTCCTACCACTTTGATCTCTTCTCTCACCATTCACTTGCTCTTTCATTCTTGATTCCAAAAGCTGCCCTCTTTCCCACATAACTGTTTTTTCTGTTTGAAATGCTCTGCCACAAGCTTCATCCGGCAAACTCCTATTCATCCCTCACCTCCCTGTTATTTTTTCTCATAGTGCTACATTTTCCTTCATTAGCTCCCATCCCATGTATAATTATATAGTTTTAGTTTTTACTTTATTGTCTTTTTCTTCCACTAATATATAAGCTTCACAAAAGCAGATGTCTGATTTAATCTTGGATATTCTATTTTTACGAGGGCTGTTCTATAATATAGTCAAGAAGTATTTGTTAAATAAATGAAGGCATGAAGCAGTCTTTGAACAAACAACAATAGGCATTTTTTGTGTTTCTTCTATGTATGAATAAGATCCTGAAGTTGGACAAGGCAGTTAATCATATAGCAACATCTTATTATATACATACAGTTTATAGCAATGAGGTACAAAATTGGTTTATGGCCCAATTTCTAAGATAAAACAGGGTTTATGTTCAGTATTTGGTGTCACCTTTACTAATATAAGTTGCTCTCTATCACATGCAAACCATCGATACAATATTTTTTCTGCTTTTTGTAGAAGATTCCATATGGGGTAAAATTCTTATATGCCTAAAAGGAATTCCTCTCCTAAATGATGACAAATTTGGGGGGTGGACAGAACTGTTGTATAAGTGATTAAAATGCTAAATTGAGATTCTGTACAATTTATAAACTGAACAAACTTGTGTCTAGCAATTGGACAAGAAAAGTAAAACAGAATATCAAATCCAGCATGCAAGCTTAGCTAACAATCTGGAATGGGGAGTTGGGGACAGAGAGGAGGACGAGACTAAATTGCAGCCATTTAATCTTAGCCAAGTTTCTTTCTAAATATGAAGAAAAATCCCTGTTAGTAATGTTTTTCTAAATCTACCTGCCTTCAGAAACATATCAATAAAATATATAGAGATAACGATCAAATTGTATATTAACTTAAAAGTCAGAAGTCTTTCTTTTAAGCATTAAGTGATTTAGAATTATAAAATAAAAAACGCTCAATGAAATTGACTTTATTTTTTTATTTTATTTTATTTTTTTTGAGTCTTGCTCTGTTGCCCAGGCTAGAGTGAGTGCTGTGGCATTGGCCTAGCTCACAGCAACCTCAATCTCCTGGGGCTCAAGCAATCCTCCTGCCTCAGCCTCGCGAGTAGCTGGGACTACAGGCATGCACCACCATGCCCGCCTAATTTTTTCTATATATATATATTTTTAGCTGTCCATATAATTTCTTTCTATTTTTTAGTAGAGACAGGGTCTTGCTCTTGCTCAGGCTGGTCTTGAATTCCTGAGCTCAAAGGATCTACCCGTCTCGGCCTCCCAGAGTGCTAGGATTACAGGCGTGAGCCACCGTGCCCGGCCGAAATTGGCTTTAAAGTGGATATTGAAGTCAAAAAACTTTCTACTAAAGGCAATATGCAGGAAATTATGTAGGAATCTTAACATAAATATTTATATAAAATTCCCCTTCTATATTTTATTAAATTATCTAACTATAAATTCAGAAAAATTCACCAAAACAATTAATTATGTTTTAGGCTTTCTCTTTTCTTCTCAAAATGGGTCTTATAAATTTATATGGTTATTAGGGTAGGAATTTCAATAATAGAAACAAATAAACCAAATGAAGACCTAATATGTATATGTGTGTGTATATGAGTATAATTACTTGGAATTCTAACTTCAATATTCACCAATTAAAAATATTTTAGTAAAAAACACTAGATTTCTTTTGTTAGGTTGTGAGATATTTATTATATTCATTTGTAGCTCTTGAACACCAATTAAGATAATCAACTCTATCATAAAATAAATTATTTAATAATGAAATAAAAAATCAAAACTTCATATTACAATTAAACAAACTGCAAACTATCTAATAGCTTCAATTTTATGGCTTAAAATAACACTGGGGCCACAATATCAGTCAACATGCCTAGAGTTATAATGAAAAAAAGAAAGAGAAATCCATTTTCTCAGAAAAGCCTAATGCATATAATCCAACATTTTTTTTTTTTATTGTAAAGTGAGCCAATGCTAGTGAGAGTCCCTATTGGAAAATAAAAGACCTGCTATTCAACATGCATGCAAACAATGAATATTAATTGAGTGACTGCTGTGTGAAGGCAGCCATTGAACAAATAAAGACAAGGATCTCTGCCTGCAAGAAGCTTATATTTTGTTCACTTTGCATCGTACTGGAGGTCATATGAAGAACAGAATACCAGCAATATTAACAAAAAACATTATCCCACCAGGATGTTCTCTACTGATTGTTATTGTTATTCCCAAACTTATCACCATGACCCCTTGGGATCGTTATACTTTAAGGAAAATGCAAATGGGTTTTAACAACCCTAAATTAAAATATAATGCTAAAGTAATGATGATCCACATAAAAAATATTTATTGAAAATTAAAACGGGTCATTTCAAATCACTTGGGAATGCCATTCAAACAGCACGTTCTTACTTGCAATGTAAAAGCCTCCCAATTCAGTGAGCTGGTCTTGTGAATTTTTATGGCAGAGAAGGCATTGTAGAAAGACTCAAAAATTAGGTGCCAGATTCCTACAATATAAAGGCCAGTAGGAAGGACACAGAGTACACAATTTTGCTACTGATCACAATTATTTAGTTCCAAGAGTTTGGAATCCCACAGCTCTGTTAAATCAGGCAACATTCAAAGATGAAATTTACATTTTTTACCAAATGCAAACTTTTGCTCAGCTACACTAGGTTCCTTGGGATATACTGTCACCAGAATGGAGGTAAATGTGATAATAATGAACCCCTGTACAGTCAAAACAGAAATATTGATTGAGTACCTACTATGTGCTAGAAATTGTGTTAAGTACTGAATATGTAAATAAAGTGTGATGGGGTCTATGATTGACAAATACAAGCAATAGCTTTCATTTACTTGAGCGCAAACCTAGCATTGTCACAAATCCTTTTTATATTTCTAATACAATCATATAAGGGCATAACCCATTTTATAGATGATAAAGCCTGTTTCAAAAGGTTAAGAAAGGACACAGTGAGGATGAGTGGCACAGGCTGGGAGGATACGATTATCCGGTTGTGCTCCAAACTCCTATGAACATCATGTCCCACACCTGGGAATCTAACTCAGAGTAAGATTTGAATTGCCAGCAAATGGTAGCCTCGTAAACACAAAATGTCAACAACAATGAAGTTTATATAGCACACTTTGAGTGCAAGCATTATCTTTTAAGACCTTCACAATCACATTATGAGACTATTCTCATTTTTAAAAGTAGGAAATGGAAGTCTGGAAAGAAGTTAGAGCAACATTAAGCTGCTCTCAAACCCATGTGGGTAAAATGTTTTTTTTTTTTTTTTTGCAAAGAAATTTATATTCTACTCCTAGCCCTATTGTAAAATGAATTCTAGAATTCAATTAAACACTCATCTTGAAAACAAGACCTTAAGTGGAAATTCCTCTCTGGCATTCATGCAAATAAATTATTACATAATGATGTTAAACCTACATCTAGTATCTTGTACATTTGAGCGTCTGCGATAGCTACTGCTAAGTTATACATGGACAGTGACACAAACCATTAAATGAATTTGTTTCTATTTGCACTAGCAAAAAACCTATATAAAGAGAAGGCAAAAGGGTGAATCTATTGATTTTTGTCCAATATTTCCTTCTGCTATCTCCACCTTATAGCATTTCTCCCTCTACCTTGGAGGTTGTTCTACACCTTGTGAATTCTCTAACTTTATAACTGACTCTTACATTAACCAACAAAATGAAAGTGGAGGTATGACTGATACCTTTATAAAACTCACTTATATTATTATATTAATTTTGTATATGTCTGCATTAATGCACTGAACACCTTGTCTTCCGCTAAGTTTTTTCATGGAACATTATTTCTGCAAGATGTTAATAAATATTCCTCAAAAATGTTTGAAAATGGTGGACAAAAATATTAATTTCCTTTTTTATGGTTTATCACCCAGTATTACTATCTGCAGCAAATAATGAAATTCGAAGCAGAGATAACAGTACACAATTTTCTTTAAATGTATCTATTTTTCTTAGAAGATTGTGTTTGGACTTGGGGGAGAGGACATACATTACCAGGTTTGAGGACTGCTTTGCCTCAGCAAGTTTGAGGAGAAAATGATTAGAATACTGCAGTATTTTCCTTTAAAAGGTAGGAGTTGAAGGGGTGAGTGATTTTTTAAGAAAGAGGAGATCCATCAGCTGCCCAGTCTTCTTTATGGTCCTGCCCTGTGTCCCATATAATGGAAATATAGACATTCCTTTTCTTCACTTTCCACCACCAACGTGGGGTGACCCAAAAGGACATGATAATGACACAGCCGCATAGCTCTACCATGCATTTCTAAGAATGGTAGGGTTGGAGAAGACTGGGAAATAGAAAACTTATATGCATCAAGTGGAACATAGACAGAACAGAAGGAAGCTCAGACATGGTAAAGAAATTTAATGCCTTTTCCCCCAACCCAGCATGTCGTGTGGCAGACAATCTCATCTTGGCATGCTTCCTTTATGTTGAATGCATGAACAGGGAAGAGGATCAGAGTATATATGGGAGATAATTGTATTTATAAAGTACTCGGTATTAATAAATCCATGTAAACAACTGTGGTGATAATACTAGAGAAAAAGCAAGAGGAGAACTGAAAAAACCAAAAAGAAATAAATGGCTGTATAAAAAAATACTACATATAATATTCAAATTTCATTCATTTTGCCCTAATATGACAAAGGTATTAGATTAAGATGTTAACAATAGGGGAAAGTGGGTGAACAGTATACAGTGACTCCGTACCATTCATAAAACTTCTCTGTTAATCTAAATTCTAAAATAAAATGTTTATCAGGAAAAAAACTGCAAAGGCTATAATTTATAGCTAATTGCTTTTTGTCTTAATATGGACTAAAATGAAGGTGACTTGATGAATGTCCTATAGTATTTCATTGCAAAAATAATGTCTATATGTGTTGCTTATAAAGCTTAGTAATCTATTCTTGATTTAAAAATTACTAAGAGACAACATTAAGAGCTGAGTCATTTTGTTATTTTTGTTTTTGAGTTAAGAACTTCTAAACTCTATGACTTTTGAAAGGGGCTTCCATAGACATTACCTGAATATTAAGTCATCTGAAACGATAAAAAGCTTTCTATACTTCTTGGCTTATTCAAAGAAAAAATTAATAAGTTGGACTTCATTAAAATTAAAAACATTTGTTATGTGAAAGATGTTTAAAATGAAAAGAAAAGCCACAGACTGGGAGAATATCTTATCAAAAACACATGTCAGATAAAGAACTGATATTCAAAGTATACAAATAATTCTCAACATTCAATAATAAGAAAACAAGCAACCCAGTTAAAAAATGTGCCAAAGGTCTAAACAGACACTTCACCAAAGAAGATATACAAATAGTAAATATGCATATCGAAAAGTTACTCAACATCATATATTATTAGGGAACTGCAAATTAAAACAATGAGATGCCACTACATATGTATTTAAATGGCTAAAATCCAAAACACTGACAACACCAAATGTGGGCAAGGTTGAGCAGCAACAGGAGCTTTTATTCATTGCTGGTGGAAATGCAAATTGGTACAGCTACTTTGAGAGTCAGTTTGGTAGTTTCTTACAAAACTAAATATGCTCTTACTCATAATCCAGAAATAACACTCCTTGGTATTTACTCAGATGTGTTTAAAACTTGCACACACACACAAACAACCTCCCCATGAATGTTTATAGCAGCTTTATTCAAGATCACCAAAATTTGGAAGCAACCAAAAAGATAATGGATATATAAAATGTGGTATATCCAGACAATGGAATATTATTCTGTCAAGCCACAAAAAGACATAGAGGAACCTGAAATGCATATTCCTAAGTGAAAGAAGCGAGTCTGAAGTCTGCATAATGTATGAGTTCAACTGTGTGACTTACTGGCAAATCAAATCTGGAGTGAGTGAAAAGATTAGTGGTTTCCAGAGATTCAAAGGGGAGGGAGGAAGAGGTGAATAGGTGGAGTAAGAAGGATTTTTAAGAAAATGAAACCATAATTTTATATAACACTGTAATGGTGAATACTGGCAATTATACACTTATTAACACCTATAGGTTGCGTAACACAAAGAGTGAACCCTAATGTAATTGATGGACTTTAGTTAATAATCAAGTACAGATACTAGCTCATGAATTATAACAAAAGTGCCACACTAACGGAAGATATTAAATATAGGGGAAATTGAGGTGGGGGCTGAGGAGGACATGAAAATACACACTCGCTTCTTCCTGTAAAACTAAAACTGCTTTAAAAATATACTATTGGCCCAGCGCAGTGGCTCATGCCTGTAATCCTAGCACTCTGGGAGGCTGAGGCAGGAGGATCGCTTGAGATCTGGAGTTCTAGACCAGCCTGAGCAAGAGTAAGACCCCGTCTCCACTAAAAATAGAAAAATTAGCCAGGCATGGTGGCAGGCGCCTGTAGTCCCAGCTACCTGGGAGGCTGAGGCAGGAAGATCGCTTGAGCCCAGGAGTTTGAGGTTGCTGTGAGCTAGGCTGACGCTGCAGCACTCTAGCCTGGGCAACAGTGAGATTCTCTCTCCAAAAATAAACAAATGAATAAAGGCTGTTAAGTAAAAATAATAGGACAGATTTTTCCATCTAATTGAAAAACTGTGACACAAGTTTGGTAAGTGACTGATAACTGTGCTTGTACTGCTTTTCTAGATTATTTTTCATTAATAAATACGGTTTCATTCTTTATTTTATAAGGCAGAATAAAATCAGATATCTACAGAAATCTATTTTAATGATGATAGTGAAAACATTTCCACCTTCAAAGTAAAAATCTGCTCTTTGGAACCAAACAGCTCATTATATAACGATTTACTCATAGTTTGAGTAAAAAAAGAAAAACGTTGAGGTACTCAATAATTTCACCTTCCTCACCACACTTCACATTAAGATAACATTGTGAGGCATTTCAATTTATGATTAAGACTTATTTCTGGGCACTGTGGCCTAACTGACTTAAGACTTATTTCTGGGCACTGTGGCCTAACTGACAGATTCTAACATATGAGATATTAGAGTCCAGTATTTGTTCGATCTGCTGTACAGTTATCAAAAGGTAAACTTAAATGTTGCTTTTTCATACTATCTTGCACTTCAACTTAATACAAATATTAAGCTAAATTTCTTATTTTATTTTACTCGAGAAAGCAAAATACACACAGATTATTCCATTACAGTTATTGAGTATAATCAGTAAAATGTACATAAAGTACATTAGAGATATCAGCAATTGTTCAGAAAAAAATAAGACTTTAAAATTTTCATTACATGAAAGTTCAATGAAAAGGAAAAGTTTCTGGTTTTTTTTTTTTTTTTTTTTTTGCCACACATGAGTAGCAGCACTAAAAATCATAAATAATGCCCTTTAACTTAGTAGTGTGCATGTATTTCTAATATCACAGATGGATAGAATGTAACTTGTTTAAAAGTAGAGTGCTTGCTTTACTGGCTTTCCACTGCATTCCAAAGCTCACAGTTAATTTAAGCTAATTTCTCTCTGCTAAAAACATAATTAATTTCTCACATGACATTTCAAAAATAAAATAACAACCTCATGTTGTAAAAGAGTCAACAAACTGTGGACCTACAGGCCAAATGTCGTTCATGTATTGCCGTGTAAGCTTGACAGCTAAAAATCATTTTTACATTTTTAAAAAGTTTAAAAAGAAGAAGAAGGAACAGGAAGAGGAAAGACAGAAACTACGGATGGCCAGCAAAGCCTAAAATATTTACTGTCTAGTCCTTTGCAGAAAAAGATTGCCAATCCCTGACAAAAAACATCCACTTTTGTTAAGATTATCAGAAAAGGACTCAGGTCTAAACATTTCAGAATTTAGAGATCTACACACATTTTCTTCTATTTAGTACAGTGGGTCTCTTAATAAGATTTCCTAGCAACATACTCTTAGCTTACCCAGAAAAACATTAGACTAGAACTGCATTATTAATAGCATTTCATATTCTGTTTCATCTTCATCTTTTTCTTATACTTACTTATTAAGATATAACCTAGTGTATGTAATGCTTCAGTTTCCCAACAAGGTGAATGTGTTTTCTCACTTAGATATGTTCTAAATTTCTTCAAATATTGGTGAGATGTGTAAATGTGAAGAGGGAGGGGAGGAAAGAAGGGATGGACAGCTGTAAAAGAAATCTGACTTCTAATGCATCTTGAATTTATTGTTCCTTGTTTTATTTTTCCCTTCTTTGTACAAATGATTGCTTCTAGTTTTACAAAAGAAACTATATATATTAGGATAAAAATTTATATTTTGGGGAATAACACTAAATGAGGAGACACTATGATTTAGAGATTGCATATCTAAATTTGTCAAATAAATTTAGGGGATAAAATTAGGTGCTATACGCCTATACTATATGTGTAAATATACAGTGATAAAACTGCTGGCACAGATTCCCAGCAGGCACTTAATGTATTTTCAGTCTTAAACTCTTTCTCAAGGATGAGCCATTTGTTTGCAAATGATTTGGCATGCAAAAATTGTTAAACACAGGAACAAATGCATTGTATATAAGGTTCAGATTACAAATGAATTAAAGTTATACTAGTACAACTATATAATTCATAATGAATTCAAATGTCCTTTGAAAGGGTCATCTCTGGAATGTGAGGAACAATCAAAACTTATTTTTCTGGTAATTTGTCACAGCAATGTTTTCCAATCTAGTGAGTGAGCGCTTATACAGCATCATGTGTGTTCAGCAATGACACACAAAGTTGGATGACAAAACCTATTTTATTGAGAAAGCAACTACTTCCCAGGGCACTGAAATTAAATGATAGTTTGGGGGCTTTTGTTTTGTTTGTTTCTGTTGTTTACAAGGAAATGTATTATAACATTTAAGGAAAAAAATCTTCCTATTAGTCCATGTTGAGTGAACATTTCAGTCTATATCAAAGCAAAAGTCAGGGGTATTCATGCCTTTTAAGCTTCACAGTAGGTGACATGTTAAATCAGTATCCTCAAAAGGGACCTCTGAGAAGCAATGGGTAAAAGGCTCAAACAAAATGCTTCTAAGATAAATTCACAAACAAAATGGAAGATGACATCTGTGTATATCCAAGAAGAGTAGCAATTATTAAAAACCAATAAAACCTCAAAATTGAAAAATCTCCCAAGTAAATATATACAAAAAAATGAGAAATAAAGAATGAGGAGTGAGAAGGGGTAGAAATGGTGAGTGACAAGTAGACATATTAAGGAAGGGAAAAATTATCCAAAGGTAATATATTATTAATATTACCCCAGCAAAAATAAGTAAGCATGTCCATACTGAAAAATGTGACTTGAAATACACTGAACATGTCAGGTACACACATAAACAGATAACATTTGATTTTTCTTTTGATAATTGGTATGTTTGATACAAAAATCCAAAAATATTATCTTTGTGTAAGAGTTACATATTTATCATTCTAATCTTCACAATGCATTTATGTCAAACTAAACATTAATCCCATTAATAACAATGAGGGCTATAAATATTGTATGGAAAGAAATGTCCTAATAGATGTTAACCATATATTAATCTTCACTGGTAAGATTTGGTTTGAAGGTCTTTGTGGACAATTAAAACTTGTTTTTATAGGAGAACATAACAGGTAATTATAATAGTATAATGAAAAAGGCACATTCAAATTAGAAGATATGAGATATTCAAAATAGAAGAACTTGTTTATTTTTAATATAAATATTATTACAGTTCAGAGAAAAATTATGAAATCTCAGGCTTCATGGAAAGGCCACATTCTAGTGGGGGTGATCGACAGGTATGGTAATTGCCATATAGTGTGGTGGCTGTTGTCATGAGAGAAGCATGTCTTCTTATAGGGTACTATGGAAAGACTCAAGTGGGGAAAGCCATGCTCCATGAGAGAAACCATGGAAGCTCACAGACAGAAGGACATATCTGAGCCTCATTGAAGAACAAGTTCACCAGGTTAATTTGCATGGGGCTAGGGCAAAACTTCCCATATGTCCATAAATAATGAAAGGGTAGAAAACATAAAGTGTCGGAGAAGTATCTCAGTATCATAAGAGACCTATTAGCATTCTATTCAACAAGAGAGTTTTTCATTTTTTCTGGCCCTACTCTATACTTATTAAACACAATTTCCAATATTAAAAATAATTTTTAAAAAATTTTTAATCCAAATTTACATTAAAAATAAAGCAAAAGCAAAAAAACCTGAAAGAAAGGTTTTTATTTTGACCATCTAGGTATCATACAGTGAAAGGATTAATAAAATTCCATTAAACATAACACCTAGGTCTTTATTCTCACTCACTCTTAAACCCATTTCAATATGGATCTTGTACCAAATCTGCCTTTGCCAAGATTACCTGGGGCTTTCTCTTCACTAACTCCAGTAGACAATTTTAATTCCTCATTATGTTGGCTTTTGTCCATCCTGGATGCACATATATTCAGGGTGATCTTTTCCCATCAGATAAGATTTGCTCTTCCACCTTCAGAATTTCCTCTTTCGCTAAAGATCACTTTTAAATGCCTTAAGTATTTGGCACATCCTTAAGTCTTTAGCTAGATCTAATGCCATCTTCTGATCGGCTTTTTTTGTTCAAACTACATTGGCCTTCTCTCAGATCCTTACGCAAGGTATATTTCCTGTCTAGGCTCCTTGTGTGAGTGAATAAATGGTCTGATGAAGGTATTTCCTTATTTCCTTTATGCCCCCAAAGTTTTCATTGATCATGCTGATGATGCATTTGTTGTTGTTTCAATATCTTACTGATCTTATCTTCCATCCAGGTTTAAATTGTCTACCCTGTATACTGCAGTTGATATAATTTAATTTCCATTACTATGCTTCTCTCTTCTCTATCAATACTCTCTTCCTACAGGGTTTCATCTAGACCAAGAGTCAGCAAAATTTTTGGCAAAGAGCCAGTCAGGAAATACTGTAGGTTTTGTGGGCCAAGAGGCAAATTTAGGCAGTTTTCCTTGCTGAAAGTATTCTGTTTCTTTTATATTTTAAACTTAAAAATGCAAAAAAATTTATAACTCATGACCCATACAAAAACAAGCAGCTGACAGATCTGGCTCCTAGGCTGTAGTTTGCCAACATTTAACCTCGAATCATGACTTTCAGCCTGGTCTGAATGCCTATGACTCTCAAACTCACATATCTAGCCAAGTCATAGTCTCAGTGTCTGCTTGATATCTCCACTTGGATTCTAATAAACATCTCAATTAGATGAATAAAATGTAAAATAAATCACACACATGCACCTGCCCACACCTCTGCCACTTGTAATCTACCTCATATCATCAAGCCTTTCCCATTTCAGTAAAAGTGACCAAAGGTCACCAGGTCCTCAAGGCCAAATACTTTGGTATGATCCTTGATCAGTAAATCCTATCAGCTCTATCTTCAAAACAACTTCCAATCCCAACCAATTTTCTACAACTTTGTTGCTATAATCATCATCCCAGGCAGCATCATCCTCCAACTGGACAGGTACAAGAGTCAGTCAAATGGATCCCTTTCCTCCACTAATGTATCCTGCCCCAATAATATATCCGTCATTCTGCAGAGAGAGAGAACTGTGGAAGAGTAAATCTGACTGTGTATCACATCTCTATCTTAAACCTTTCAACAGATTTAATTTACATCCAAACTTTCCGACAAAATCCAAATTTGGTCTGTGAGAGCACCCACATCATGTCTCCCAATCTCAAATGAAACATCAGTTCCTCAGAGAAAGAAATTCCCTGAAACCCTCAGACCCAGATCAGTGCCTCCTTACTTGCCAGTTTTATTCAAACACATTCCGTCATCTAATCTTCTTCATAGTCCTTCATATAAGTGATTTGTTTATGTATTTGTGTGTCTTTTTCCTCTTTCCCTCATCGCTACACTATAACCACTTCAGTGTCTGTTTTTTCATTGCTATATGCCTAGTGTCTGACACATAGTGGGCCCTCTATGACTATTTGTTGATTGACTTACTGACTAGTATGTATATGCTAATTGTTTTTGCTAATTTTGAAGTTATTCTGTTTTTTCTTTTCCCTCTTTTTATTTCTCTCTTTTTTTCTCTCTTTATGCTTTTCTACTCAGTATTAAAGTGTACATCATTTTGTGTCCTCAGCATTTTTCCTGTCATTCTACCATGAGAGATTGATTCCCCGCAAGAAAACTCTACTTTTGCCAAAACAAAGCCATAAAGCAAGGCGGAATAGGATAAATGTTTGCTTTGTAGAAGGAAGTACTTTCCTACCAGGAAGACAATTTCACCAGGAAACAAATAAACAAACAAAACCCATTTCTGGTTTTTCCTAGTTCCCAAGATTTGAAGCCAGTGAGTTTTTCCACTTCAAGCATCCTTGACTATAGAGATGAAAGGTGTCTACTGAGAGCCATTAACTCATTACCACTGTCTAAATTTAGATTTCCAGAAACACAATTTAATATGGTATCAATTGACAAGATAGTAATTTGAAAGCATTTTTATCAGCATCATCCAACAGAACAAATGACCTTTCTAATTAGTATCTTCAATTAAGTACCTAAATCTTAATAAGAAGTTATACATTATGCTAAATTACATTGGATCACTATTCCAGAAAGCTTTCAAATTGATTAAAAATCAGATATTCAGTAATGGGAAAGACAAAAAGATAAAAGCTGATTTTAATCAATTTAAATTAGAATTTAACATTAATACACTAGTGTGTAGTTGACTGCAAGAGAAATAAACCAAAATAATTGATTTTTTAGTGGTGACATTCGAAACTCATAGTGAATCATCAAAAAGAAAACACAAAATCTCCATCAACTTTCCACCTCACTCCAAACAATAGCCAAATCTTTACAACAGCAAGTAAGATTCTACACAATTCCTATTCCTTCTCTTCCATTCTGCTCCTTCTCAGATCTAATACTCCCCATCAAGTGAGCTTTGCTCTGGCCAGAGTAGTTTCTTTGCTGTTCCTGCAAAACACTAGAATGTTCAAGGTGTACATACTTGCTGTGCTTTCTGCAAGGAATGTTCTTCCCCTAAATCCCTGTGTGGATCAGGCCCTCACTACCTTGGACTCCCAAATGCCATCTTCTCTGTGTAGCCCTTCTTAATTATCCATTAAAAATTATCCTCTCAGAATTCTATGATATTTCACCATCTAAACTTACTATACACTATATATCTATGTTGCTCAGTGTCTTCCATCGGTCTCCCAACATTATAATGCAAGCATCATGATGGCAGACATTTTGGCCAATTTTTTTTTGCTCAGAATTGTTCCTAGCCCAAGGGTAATACTTTATAAATATTTGTTGAATAGATAAATGCACAGTCTGAGTAATTAAGGAGCTTATAAATAAATAAGGAAAATACACAAACCAACAATTATAATGAAGATTGAGAAATATTGATAGTGTTGTGTATAAGGAGCTGTGTAGCTATGAGAAATGCCACCAAAATAAGAAGAAAGAATCTAGGAAGAGATACAGAGAACATGATATACTAGTTGAAGGACAAAAAGAAGATAGACAGATGGAGAAAAGAGAGGAAGGAAGATCTTACAAACATGCATCAGAAGTTACTATAAGAAAAATAAATAAAATATCATCATCACAAGAAAAAACAAAGATAAGATACATTGCATCACAATAAAAACCCAGTTTATGCTTTGATAAAGTTACAGTTGATAAATAGATTATGATGTGATATGACCATACATTCACATAAATCTTAGTGCTTCCTAACTTTGTAGAAAAAGATTTTACACAAGATATGATGATTTAAGGAAGCAAAGTTGCTGATGGATGAGGCATGTCCCTTAAAGACAAACACTATGAATACTGTGCATAGTCTTCATAATGGAAAGATGCCAGATTATTTTTTTGAGTCTCTTAAAATCTCACTTGGCAACTCTGAAATTCATGTGTAATTCATGAGGTTTTTTTTTTAAAAGGAACCTAACAAGTGACAGAGAAGTGATTCTTAAGCTTGTTTTATGCTGATATAGATACAGCATTATATATATATATATATATATATATATATATATATATATATATATATATATATATGTAGAAGAGGTAGACATGAACAATAAGAATTAAAAATAAGCAGTAACTTCCAACAAAGGCTGTGGCACCTAGGCTCCCACGTAAGGCCATTTGGAATCTCTTGACCACCAACATTATCCAGGCTCTGGTATTTTAATTTGTACACAAAGAGCTAATATTGCTCTTAAAGCACAGTTTTAGCACTTCAAACCAGGGGATGGTTATGAGTTTGGTCATAGGGTAATGTGGAATAAGGCAAGTGACTCCTTCATGGAAGAAACCTTTTTCCTAAGCCTCTTTCCATTCTATGCCTATTTTTTTAGTGGGAGGGAGGGAAGGAAAGTCCTAGGAAAAACTTCATGTATAAATTGATTTTTAAAAATATACATTATATTTTACTATTATTAGCTTATGTTAGAGAATCTTAAATTATGCATTTCTTATACCTGATCCTATCACTTTGACCTTTTATTTCTCGTTTATTTACATAATTTCTTTCTATGCCTCTTTCTATCTCTAGAGCTTTTTTAATCTGTTTACTCAAAATTTGACTTCCTTTTTTCTCTGCACACATGGCTGGGGAGAGAGATGAGGCTGGCTAGCATACAATACAGACAATGATGTCCAGTAGATTTGCCTATTCTTCATGTTGAACTCCATAACAAATTCCAAATGCAACCAAAATCTACAAATTAAATTTTAATTTTAAATCAGTGGCCTGTACAGTCTCCAAATACATGGAAATAGAAGACTAAAGCTCAATAAAAATATTTACATCACTTGATACAGTGTTTAAAATAATTTTTCCTACATATATTTAATTTAATTTTAGAGCATTGAAGAACCTTCTTTAAAATGAGATTTACCTTAAAGAACAAATTAAATGAAACATGCTATTTTATGTTACATGATAAGGAAAAAAAATGTAAACTGTTATGAATGAGTGACATCCAAATATTGGGTGATATAATGCAATTTTAGTAAAATGAGCTACAAATTACTAAATTTTTACCCCATAAAAACTGAACATTCTACAACTTGCCTTGGTTCCACGGCCATGTCTTTGATGCTAAGAAAGAACATTTAAAACACAAAAACAAAATACCACACAATGATTTAATTTAAAAGCATCTAATCTAAGTTGTGGAAAGAAATCTTTTTCTGCAGAAAAAAATAAAAGCCTTTTTTTTCTGTTTTTAAGGAAGTACTTCACATCTTTATTACCAGACATTACAGCATACACCTTCCATACTATCTCTCATGCAGATTGCATAAAAGGGCTTACACTGACTACTTTTAGAAATACAACCTTCACATTACCAAAGGGTCTGACATTCATGACAAATCTACACAGATCATTTCATCAAGAAACCAAATTTTGAAGAAAAGTTCTTCAAAAACATTATTGTCCATAAAGAAAATCCACGGACATTCTTAAATTGCCACTATCCCTGTTTACCATATAGTATGAAACTTTCAAGCTCTGAGAGTGGTGCATTGCATATAATTTCCAAGAATGGCTGGCTTCTTTTATAGGAAAAAGCTGTTGGAAATGACTATTAGGATTATAAATGTTCTTGGGTGTGTATATTCATTTGGGTTAAAAGTGTTGGATATTTGTTTCTATAATTTTAAGAAGTTTGAGTCAAAAATCAGAATTACCTATGTAACATAATTCTGCTATAGACCAAATTAAATTCAGTTAAATTTCCCCCACATATTCTTATCTAGTTCAATAAGAAAGTCTTTACATTTGACAAAGAATGTAAGAAACATTGGCTTCTATTATATAGCAGAGTTCAATTTTACCACTGCTTAGCTTGATGATATGTTATGGTCATATCTCTTGGGATACACAAATAATCATTCAATATTCACTGCCAAATGTCTGAGCTCACCTTCTTTAAAACAAGATGAAAATAATTTACCAAGCAACCTCTAAAACAATAAACTCTAGGTAGCATTAAGGTTGTTCAACGTGATTATTCCTTACCAACAGTGATCCTAAGATGTTATAACTCACAGGTCACATGATCAGAGATTTTCTAATTGAAAAGCTATAGCTATAAACCTTCAATTCAAAGTTGGATATTATCTTCAGTTACTGACAAAATTACAAAATCACTTAAATTTCTTGAATAAAAGAGAAAATAAATAAAACAATGAAAATAACTTTCAAATGCACTGGGAAAAGATTACAAGGGACTGGATGGAAGGAAGGTTAGAGAGAGAATGAGAGAGGGAGAAAGTTCTTGATCTGTCTATCCTTCCTGCCATTCTTGGATATTTTTCTCTGATCTCTCTAGAGAAAAACTGGATGTCAGACAAATACAAGACACAAGAGATTGGCTCAGTATAATTACATGCAATGATTGCAAGACAATGTAGTTAAAGAACTTGCTAAATAGGATGGCAAAATGATCTGCTTTTCCAAAATTTTGCCCCTTTACTGAAACATAATTTCATGGTGGAGATCATAAAACTGAAGATTGCCAGATACTATTAGATTTTGTTTTTTAAATGTTTAATATCTGAGCCAAAATCTTATTATGAAAATGGAAGATAAATTAAATTGAATTGTCCTCAAAATTTAAGTTTGCTACATAAGTCAGTCCCCCTTGCTTCTTCAAAATGTCAGACATTATCGCATCTGGCATCAGGGTTTCCGTTTGGAACTTAAGCATACAAACTCATCATGGAAACCAAATTGATTAGAACGTTCTGTGTATTTGTGATAATAAGTTAAAAATTCTTACTATATTTAAACCTTATCTTAGTGACAAAAACACTAAAATAATACTAATTCAAAAACTCTGGTAAACTAGTTTTTGGAAATAGTGACATATTCATTTCATTCTTCTTTTAATTATTCATATTATGTTCCCCCTAAAAGTACATCTTTATTATATACCAAAAAAGCACTCCTTTATTAAAGCCATTATAACAGAAATATTTTTAAAGAATTATCAAACAGTATTAATGAATTGTTTATTTCCTTTTCCAAGTCAAAATCTTTATTTTTAGCAAGCATTCTCCTTAATCCCAAACTGCTTTGTATTGCCTTTACATTCACACTGATCTCAGTGACTGTTTTTTTCCTAAGTGTTTATTACCTTAATAACACCTCATATTATTATTTAAACATATTTTTGGAGGAGTGAAAAAATGGGCTTGCTGATTTTGATTTGGGAAATCATTTCTCAGTTCGGAAATAACTGCTACCGGCACTCCAGAGAATCAATCTGTAGATCGATTGGGCTCTCTGGTGCCTTTCCATAGCCCCTCTTCTCAGGCAGCACTCCCATGGTTTTGCTTGTTGGGCTATAGATTACACCTATACTTATTAAATATTAGTTTAGTTTTATCTAAATTATCCCAAAGTCAGCATCTAACTTCATTGTTTGGAAATATGTATCTTATGATAATTCCTTAAAAGACAAATAAACCTGAACATTTATATCACTTGTTTTATATTCATAGTAGATATATTTTCTTTTAAAATTCACATACATTATAATTTATCTTAGAGATTGGCTTCATTTGCACATATTGATCATTTTCTGATGCACAAACCTCTAAGCAGCATAGAAATGGACAGAATCCAAGTCAAGGAATGCTACTCTGAAGACCAGCATTCATTATGACATAAGTCAGAAGTCAGGGAAATGGATGTTCTCAAGCAGATGTATTTCTTGACAGATAAAAATTCTACAAGGAACATCTACCTGCTTCCAATCCACTGTGCATCCCTTTCCCCTTATTTTGACCCCAATGCCCCCAGAGGGATCATGGCTCAAAATTCTTATTTAGAATTCACAGTGCATTTCATTTATCCCACTTGTTATAAGTGGTGGTTGTACACAGTTGCATACTGAGTATGACGCCTCATGTATATTCTTGATTAAATGAACTTTGTCTTCTGTCCTTACAACTTAACTACTGTTTCTAACATGGTTTCTATAGGAAAGAACATCCAGATTTTCCAATGACTCATTTAGAATATAATCTACTCATAAATATGAGTAGCTCATATAGAACATATAGTTTAGCTTTACTTTTTATGCCTATGAAATTTAAATTTTATGTGAAAATGACATTATTACATTTGGATTCACTTTGCTGTAAAAATCATACTTCATTGATAGTTAACGATAATCTTGGACTTAGGAGATCCAAATAACCAATGTTTAAGGCAAAGTTTTAAACTTAATATACAGAAAATCTTATTTATTAATTTTTAAATTTATTTTTAGTGAGATAAAGTATATATATATATATATATATAATTCATCATCTTTACGATTTTTAAGTGTACAGTTCAGGTATAACAAATACATCTATATTCTTTTTTCCTTCTGTCCCCTCCTTATTTTAAAATTTTTAATGTATTATTTTCTTACCAGCAGTAAGGAGCTTTTAGATTTTTATTTTAAAAGATACCTAATAAAGTTTATTTTAAAATACTTTAAAAATTCTGCTTAATTGAAAATCCAAAATCCAAAAATAATATTTGGTAGTTAATGAGGCTTATTGATCTAAATGATAATATGCAGCTTGGGTTATATTTACAATTATAAGGTTTGCTTATCATACCTAAGAAATCTGCTTCCCTCAATCTAGCTACCACAAAGGAAGCAAAATTCCCTTACTCATAATATTAAACCATTCCATTATGTTTTCTATTAATGCAAACATTAATAGAATCATTGTCTATTTTAATTTATACTTTGAATCATTGTCTATTTTAATTTATTCTTTTAAAAAGAAACTAAATTACTTAACTCGCATTTACCATTATAAGGCTCACTATGGCTAAGCTTGGAATTGATTTCAGGGCTTTTTGTAATAAATGATGGTCACTTTCAAAGGAAAGAATATTTGAGCAATCAATACTGAGGAAAGAATAAAAGGTTTGGACAAATAAAACAGAAGATACTTATTTTTTATCAAATATTTTAAATATCTAATAAGCTATTGCCCATCTAGGACAAGCCATTATTCCTGGAAAAGATAGCCAGAGGAAGGGTTTTTGGCAATCCTGTATAATACTACATATCCTGTTGGATCATGATTACAAAAAGAAAAAAAAAAAAAAAGAAAAGAAAAAACTGTTGTCATGCTGCATCTTAGTGATCACACACATTGCCAGAGGAATAAACAACTCTCTTAGCCAACAGAAATGCAATATAGCTACTGCCTATAGATTCTTGTTTTAGATCTATGGTGAAAAACATACTACATGTTTTAAATATGATTTTCTGACATTATTTGGATCATAAAAGAAATAAAAAATGAGAATTCAAGTATGATGTTAACAGAAATTCTTAATGGAATGAAAGTAAAACTTTAAAATCAAAGTTTATCTTAATTAACAAAATTATCTGCATATATGTATTCATACCTAGTCACACACAAAGACATGCTTGCATTCGTATTTTTGAAAAATACCTATTTCATTTAAAAAATTCATTGAACAATATTACATATGGCAAGCAAACTCCTCTTTTTGAAGTATCTTTTTAATAGAGTTAATAAATTTATTTGAATATTTATTTATTGGATATTTTGGAAACCAAAGGACTAGGAAAACTCAACTCCATCACAAGTTTATAATACCATTACATACTTTTAGTTTTATCTGGAGTAATATACCTACCCCTGTAACTTTCCTGCTCACAGATTTCCCTTCAAGCCTTGGTAAATGCAGAAACAATGTCAAATATACTCTCCCTCAAGGAAATAAAAAATTCAGGGGTGTCAGGACTTCTTATGTAAAATATTAAATTGCAATTTGTACCTGAGCAGGCAATACACTTCCAAGCATAATACGATACTTATCACAAAATAAATTCACAGATACTAGCTTTGGCATAAACCACTCTGCACAGCTGTTGATCAAATCAGTATTGAAAACCTTATTACAAAAATCTATGACCGTTTTCTATTCTCCAAAGGACACTTCAGGACACCAAAACCTTGCAACTCCACTCTTCATCAATTTTTTCCCAAATATACTTGGCAGAACAATGAGGAACATCAAATTACTTACTTAATTTCTGAAGAACATCACATCCTTTAAGAATACGTTCTTGAAATTTAAAAAATTAAACATAAAAATCACTAAAGGAAAGAAACAGAGATCCAAAAACTTCTCTGCAAAAATTAAAACCTTTATATGCTTTACGTTCTTGTGAAATTCCAAACACACAGGCACACACATATAAGCAGCATCTACTACAACAAAGTAAAGCCACTTTTGGAAATTTCAGATTTGATACACTGACTCACACCTGATTCTATTTCAATTTAACTGATTCCGAGGCATTACAGAATACTTTAACAAAAAACAGAAAAGATTATAACAAATCAAATGAATATCAAACCAAATACCCACATAATTTCATCATCATAAAATGAAACTCACATCTGGTTCTCAGAGGATTAGAACATGCTATCACTTACCTTGGCCTTGTCCGTTTCCCTGCTGACCCCAAAAGATCACAATCATCATTAGCAGTCCCGGAGTCCATGTCCACATACTTCTGGTGACACTTTCTTGTCGTCTGGCCATTGCATTTTAAACTCTGCATAGTGAGTGGGGCGGGTATGAAAGTAAAATAAATTACATTGTTAAAGAAATATATTACTATTCAAATCCCATAACTAATATACATTGTGAAGGTAAAAATTATCCTGCTTACAAGGAGATAACATTTGAAAATCACGCCTCCCTGTAAGATTCTTAGGATGATGATTAATATGAAATCTCATTCACCTTTAACCCCGTATTTTAAACATTCATGTGAATGATATTTTTAAATATAAGTTTGAAAAATAGGCCATTAAACCTATCAGTGCTTAAAAAGTACTCCCAATATACCAATTATAGTTCAGTCAAGCAAAAAATGGTATGTGGACACTATATTGTGTTATTTAGGCAAATTGATGCATTAAAAACACCATGTCATTGCTATGCACATATACAAAAATGCCTTTTCAACACATTTATGTAAGTTTCGCATATCATAAAATATTCTCAAGGTTTGAGTTCAGTGGTATTCTAGTTATATCAGTAATTTTAACAAAATGAAGAGATTCATTATGTACACAAAACTAATCTTGTTTACTTAAAATTGAGAGTAAAATTAAGTATAGATATCAAACATTTGTAATTCCAACTCTAGATATATAATCCATAGAAACTCTTATATATACATATATTATATATGATAAAATATACTTGAATGTTCATTTGAAACTGTTTCTCATACTGATAAATGAAAATACTCAATGCTCATCAAAGGATTGTTATCTATTCATACAATTGAATGATATACACTAGCTAGAATGAATAAACTTGAGTCACATGTACCAATATGGATAAGGGCGAAAAATGAAGAGTGAAGCAAAAATAGAAAGTTGCAACATGATAGGTTCAAATCTTTTTACAGGTAAATAAGTTAAACAGTTAAAACTATACATTTTATATATGCATAAATATGGAATACTGTATAATAATGCTGAAGAATGCTAAATACCTCCAAGATCAAAATTACGAAGTTGCAAGATTACAATTTAAATAGTGATCAAGGGGATTCTTAAATCAGAAATTTCTTTTAAACCCCAATTTTTCCACAGTTGACAAAATATGGAGCTAAGGAAAGTATTAAATAAATTCAATTATTTCCAGAATAAACCCTTTATTGAAAATACTACACAATCATAATTCCAGTAAATTTGGAAGGGAATCCAGCCATCCAGAAGTTTTGCTTTTCCCTTTCTCCTACATCAAAAAAGAGAAGGATTTAATTACTCGCTTTGTATTACTTCATTTCAGACTCATAGTAAAGGGAAATTTAAGGATTGTCTAACTTAAGCTCCTTCATGTTAAATGACCAATCGGGGGAGAAGATTGCAATGGCATTTCTAAATCCATGTGTAATGATGGAATACTGATGGTTATGATAGTCTTAGTACTTATTGCACCCCAGGTTATTTTACTGTGCTAAATGTCTTACATTCTTGAAAGCCTATGAACTAAGCAGTTTCAAAATCACCATTTCCCAGCTGAGAAAACCAAGGCTTAGAGAAAAGCCACACATTTCCCTAGTCATGCAATTAATAGGTACTGTTGTTGAGATTTGAGCCAAAACAGGATGACTTCAGAGCCTGTGCTCTGAAAAACCACTAAGCAGGACTTTAGGACCTTCCAACTGTAGTCCAATAATCATTAAACAATGATGCTGATAAGAGGAAAAAGAGATCTATTGCATGCAGAACCTTATGCATTTGATCACAAATAAACATCTTAAAATTGAAAATTATTAAAACATAAGGCAACTTAATTATAATTAATTCCTAAAATCATCAACCTTTTCCATATTGAACAAATATGTTTTATCATATTTTATATATGTATATGTACACATGAGTGTTCCTGTGGATTATATACCTGGATTTGTAATTACAAGTGTTTTGTGATTTCTAGAATTAATTTTACTCTTAATTTGAAGTACACAAGATTAGTTTTGTTTAGCTGTTGAATCTCTTTTAAAATTAAAGGTGGTTAACTCAAAACTTGAGAATAGTTTATGAGACACAACTCAAAACTTCAGAATATTTTATGAGTGAATTGGAGTGTCCAAGGCAAATCTCACCACCATACTAACAACTATTAGAATTATTAATAATTTTACATTGAATAAAATATGAGTAATATCACAAAAGAGCAATAGTGATGTATGATTATTTGTTTAGGATCAGGGAGCAAGACAGGCTGTTTTTCCCAAAGACTAATCCTAGTGGTATACATATACATGTGTATATATGTGTGTGCATGCAGGCACTTTTTAAACCATTAATTGTTAGATCTTTGTTCCCTTCTAATCACAGTGTAACTATTTCACCTGTTACCAAAATATCAATATTAACTCTCAAAGTGTATCACCTTTCAATGAGCTACTTTTGCAAATGATTTTTATGTAATATTTCTTTAACCTCTGCTAACCTACACACAGTAGTCATTTTTAAAGGCATAATTTTTACTGTTCTATATAGACTGAGGTAGTATTTGAAAAATCTTAAAATACTTTTCAGGAAAGATTGGCATATAAAACACCAGTTCCACTACATATTTTAGTAAAACTTTAAAGAGCAGATGGCTTTTGAAATGTTATTATAATGAAAAGAAATGTAACCTTCCCCTCTGAGTTGTTTATGGAAAACTAATATTTCATAAATGCCAAGTTACTGTGATGTATTATCTATATGCCATCCCTGCCATTCTATAAATATAAAAATCATAGCTTTCTAAGTAATTTTGTTATCAATCAATAACTGTATTCATATAAGATAAAATCAATCCATTTTTTAAAAATCAATATGAAAGAAAAATCAGAAATAATTAGAAAAAAGCATGCTAGATGAACCAGAAAATAAAGTAACATTTACCATAAAGATATGGCATGGACTCCTCTATCTTTTTTTGGAATATTTTTTTATGCATGTGAGAATGAAAACTAAATGCTAAATGCCTACCTTATTTTATGTACTTCTACTTGTACCTATTGCTTTTTAAAGATTAGAATGAGTCCTAAAGCATCAATAGTTGGGTCCATTGTGCTCTTCTGCCCATAAAATAGATGTGAGCTTAGCCTTCAGATTAGTAATGACTATACAAACACACCTTGACTCAGTAGTGTTCATCTTGCTCTTTCAAATGTTTAAAGTCACCAAAGAAAAGAAAATGGAACTCAGGAATATATTGTATATTATATTTTGTCTTACATGATAGCTAATTAGTTAAACAAGGTTTTATTGTTTTTAGCATATTATGGGGGTACAAATGTTTAGGTTTCATATATTGCCTTGGCCCCACCCAAGTCAGAGCTTCAAGTGTGTCCATCCCCCAGACGGTGTACACTGCACCCATTAGGTGTGAATATACCCATCCCCTCCTCCTCCCTCCCTCCTGCCTGACACCCAGTGAATGTCACTACTATACATGCACTTAAGTGTTGGTAAGTTAAGTCAGTTAATACCAATTTGATGGTGAGTACATGTGGTGCTTGTTTTTCCATTCTTGTGATACTTCACTTAGTAGAATGGGCTCCAGCTCTATCCAGAATAATACAAGAGGTGCTAGATCACCATTGTGTTTTGTGGCTAAGTAGAACTCTACCATATACATATACCATATCGTATTAATCCACTCATGGATCGATGGGCACCTGGGTTGTCTCCACATCTTTAAGCAAGGGTTTTGGAACAAACAGTGCTATGAAATGGTGTCATGGTGTCCTACGGGTTCACAGTCTATCTCCAGGATTTTCTCTATCAGATGGAGCCTACAGTGATACCACCTGGTCTGAAGGATCCTTTACATCTAGAGGCACCAACTAAAAAGGACAGTCCTGAGTTAAGTGGCTGTAGAACAGCTGCTATAAAAGCAAACAAAAGCTTTCAGGTATTAGAGCCACTTCAGTTACAGACTATCCCTGGGTTATATCTGTAGGCAGCTTCAAAAACCTTTCCACCCTCCCCCAGTGGTTCTACTGCTTATGTGGACCTTCTAGATCATTTCTTCTTCCCTAGCCAGGAGACTTTCCCAACCATCCAAGTCATAGTATGTATGAAGTTCATTCTTAAACAAAGTCTGTTTCTACATCCAGATAAGTAATGCCTCAGACTTGCTATTCCACTGTAATCCAGAGAGGGTGGCTCTAGTCAGCTTCTAGTATTGGTTTTTATAGCAACTATTTAAAAAATTCCTCTCTGGAACAAAGCGTCTTTGCAAGTACCTCTCTGTTGGCAACAGCCCTCTTTACTAAAGTGCTTCTCCTGTGAGAGTTGGGCTGTACCAATAAGCGCCCAGGTTGATGATCCTTTTGCTCAACTTCTCCATTATAAAGCAACCTCTTTGATCACCCTTTTAAAACTAAAGGCCAAAGAATCAAATGAGATCAGGAAGTGACCATAGCTCTCAGGTCATCAATTCCTCTTCTTGGCATATTATAGGAACACAATCTAAGTCAGAAAAACATAGCAGAGCCCATTACAGCTCTTGAGTTCTAGTTATTAACATTGATTTTCTTCAATGGAAAAGTCTCATTAAATGCCATCACATGACTTACATTCAGTAATAACTTAAATTAAGATATAATACTGGAGCCTTACTTTAATATTGTCCTTGGACTAGGTGCCACTGAATGATTTTTAAAAGAGATCTTTTTGACCTTAGTAAATTCTCATAGAAAAAAGGACCTATCTCAGTCCAAACTATACCTGGTGTTTAATAGTGATGTCCAAAACCCTGTATAATCAAAATTAATATTGCAACATATATGAATTACATATGTAGATATATGCATACACTTGTAATTATTAATGCTTTTTTTAATAATATAAAACTTACAGATTGAAAATATAACTGTATGCCATCATGCTTTAGAATAAAGATCTCAGATGAAAACAGGAAACTTCACTTCTGACCCCATTTAATTTCTGTGACAAGTTAACTAATCTCTTCAAGATTAAGTCCCTACACGTGTGACAAATGAAAAAAAAAAATCTCTAAGATTCCTGCAAGTTCTAAAGTATTATAATTCTACTCTTCCATTAGTTCAAGGGAAACTGATTAATCACTTGCTAATTTGCACCACTAGAAACCAGTCATCTTGAAACAGAAACATAATATACTCTTCTGTCTCCCAAAGTATGGTACATAAGTGTTGTGTTTTAGAATCATACAGGATGTCTAGTAAAATGTACAGTCCTGGGTATTACTAAGGACATGCTGTATCACAACCTCTGTGGGTGATGCCTTGGAATACACATTGTAATAACTCCAGGTGGTTATTTGTCATCCTAAAATTAGGAATAACTAGTTGATAAAATTGTACATACTTAAAAATTGTAGATAAACAGATTTCATAGAAACCTACAGTCTTTCTTATCTTAATGAAATAAAACTCTACATTCAGACTTTCAGTGAAAAAAAACCTAAAACTACAGGTTTACCAGTAATCGTTCTAAAGTTAGAGTCATAGGAGCCTCAAGTCTCTTCAGAGAGGTGGAGTGATTTTTCTTCCTAAGGATTATGGAATTTCTAAAGTACCATAAAAGCATTCTTGACTATCCTGATACCCTCTTAAGCAGACTTAAAGTTGAGCCATCCCCAGACCAGATTCCCTGACCCATATCTCTTTTATTAAGACAGGGCAAGGGACCTTTGAGTCTTGGAACGCACATGAAGTGAATAGACTGTGGACTCCACTGGACCTATCAGTCTATATCCAATTAGTTCACTCAACAAATACATGGCAGATACTACAATAGTTACTGAACTGCAGTAATGAATAAGAAAGGCAGAGTCCCTGTACTCTAAGGGTTGTCATTCTAGAGAGGAAGACAAGTGCAGAAACCTAATTAAACAAAGAGGGGAGATCATTACAAAATGTATCCACATGCAAAGTAAAGCAAGGGACTGAAGACACAAGGGTGTTGGGGGAAACATGAGATAGATGAAATCTTAATTTGGATTGTACAAGACATACATATAATTTACATATATTGTGATATTGATTTGGATTATATAGACTTTAACCACTTCTTTCTGGTAATATTTAAAATAAGACCTAAAAATAAAAACAGCTAGTTTTGCACACAGTAGGAAAAGAATCTTTTAGGAAGACAAATTAGAATGTTCAGGGCCCTGATAGGAGGAAGATTTTGACATGTGTAGGAAAACTATAAATTGCATGGAGTGAAAAATTGAAAACTATAAATCTGGATAGAACGAAAAAGGAAGAAAGGCTAATGAGATATGGCTGAAAGAGAAGAAGATGTGAAACTACACAGGTCTTTATTGGTAATGGTGAAGAATGTGGGTTTTAGACCAGGTACATTAGAAAATTAGGGAGAAGTATAAGCTTATACACATTTTAAGAGATCCCTTTGGTTTCTATGGAGCTAATAGAGCATAGAGGATTAAGAATTACAGTAGGCTCTGGATGTATAGCATGCAAATATTTTTTCAAATTCTATGTCTGATAAAGGGCTAATAACCAGAATCTACAAATCAAGCAAGAATCAAGAAGATCAGCAAGCAAAAATCAAACAACCCCATTAAAAAGTGGGCAAAAACACGAACAGAAGCTTTTCAAAAGAAGATAGACTAATGGCCAACAAACACATGAAAAATATTCAGTGTCTCTAATCATCAGGGAAATGCAAATCAAAAGCACAATGAAATACCACCTAACTCCAGTGAGAATGGTTTTTATCAAAAAGTCCCAAAACAACAGATGCTGGCATGGATGTGGAGAGAAAAGAGCACTTATACATTGTTGGTGGGAGTGCAAATTAGTTCACCTCTATGGAAAGCAGTATAGAAATTCCTCAAAGAACTAAAAGTAGACTTACCATTTGATCTAGCAATCCCACTACTAGATATTTACCCAAAGAAAAAAGAGCCATTTTATCAAAAAGACACTTGTACTCAAATTTTTGTTGCAGCACAATTCACAATTGCAAACATGTGGGTGGAATTAACCCAAGTGTCCATCAATTCATGAGTGGATTAATAAAATGTGGTATATGTATACCATGAGTATATGTATATTGCTCAGCCACAAAAAATGAATTAGTATCTTTTGTAACAATCTGGATGGAACTAGAAACCATTCTCCTAAGTGAAGTATCACAAGAATCGAAAAAAAAAAAAAAAAAACACATGTACTCACTATTAGATTGGAACTAAGTGATCTGCATCATGTGCACATATGGATGTAAAACTCAGTGAAAATCCAGCAGGTGGGGCGGGGATGGGTACAACCATACCTAACAGATACAATACACACTATCTGGGTGATGGGCACATGTAACTCTGATTCAAACTGTACAAAAGCAATTCATGTAGCCAAAATACTTGTACCCTTGTAATATTCTAAAACAAAAAATTAAAAAAAAGAATTACAGTAGGTAGACTAATGATGAGTCTAGGAAAATAACAGGTAAGAAAAGATGTGGATCTGGCTAGACTGGGGACATTGGAAATCAAAATAAGTGAAAAATTATAAATATATTTGGAATAAAAATATTTTTATATTTATGGGTCACAAAAATGACCCATAAGCTTCCAGCTTAGTTATCTGAATGGTTGGTCGTGCTATTTACTAAGGTGCGAGAAACCGGAACACACTGTCTGTGAATGATCCTAGTGTTGTTGTCAAGTCAGTCATGACACACAGAAGAAAAGTTTTGACCAGACTGTAAGACTGGAAATTATTAGTGATTTATTATTGAAATGGTGTTTTGAGATTAGAGAGAATGTGTAGAGAGAGAAAATAAAAGTAATTAGGATGAAACCCATAGGAACATCAAAATTTAAAGGTTGAGGCTGGGTGTGATGGCTCAGGGTTATAATCTCAGTGTTTTGGGAGGCTGAGGCAGGAGGATCGCTTGAGGCCAGGAGTTTGAAACCAGCCTGAGCAGGAGTGAGACCTGTCTCTACAAAAAATAGAAAAATTAGACAGGCTTTGTGGTGCATACATGTAGTACCAGCTACTTGGGAATAAGACACGAGGATTGCTTGAACCCATGAGTTTGAGATTGCAGTGAGCTATGAGGATGCCACTGCACTGTAGGCAAGGCAACACAGTGAAATCCTGTCCCACAAAAAAAAAAAAAAAAAAATTCAAAATAAGGTTGGGTAGAGGAACAGAAACAAATAAATTTTCCTATTAACGGTGGGAAAATGAAGCTTGGGGTATTTGCAAGGGGGTGCTAAAGATGAACTATGGCATCTGAAGTAGAAAATGTGAGAATGAAAACAGGAGGGTACTGACGGATTATGACAGAGCAGCAGTAGCCGTGGCCTAGGGAGGTCTCAATACAGGATGCAGAATTGTAGAAATGAGGATATTTGAGTGAAAAAGCTAGGAGAGAAACAACGTCCACAAGGTGAGATGTTTGCATTGAGATCTTGGCAGTACATTTACTAGTACAGAAAATGTTTCAGAATTGATCACAAGAGGGGTGACTATATTGTAGGAAAGAAAAAAAGCAATAGATATAAAGATGTCAAAAAAATGGAAAGGGGTAACAAGAGTAGAGGAAACTAAAAAAGTAAAGGATATAAAGATGTCAAAAAATGGATTTTGATTGTCCTTCCATGTAGATGTTGACGTGACTGAAATGCTGACAAAACTTGGCTGAAAAATATTTTGAGCAAGGTTCTAAAGCTTAAATGACAAAAGTGATCAGGAAATCTGTTGATATCACCACCACAAAGTGCCCATGTCCACTTTCCCAAAAGATTTAAGTTTCAAACAAACAATATAAATTGCAAGAGGAAGAGAGATTAGTAGTCTGAAAGTTGAATACGGGGCAAGAAAAACCACCTCATCTTCTGGCCATAAGTATTTGGAGGGTGAGAAAAAGACAATTCTAAATTTATGAAGGCTAGAGAAGAATTTGTCCCTTGGTGTCAACCAAGTTTATTTTAATATATTAATAATTAAAAAGGCAGTGTAGAACTTAGCAACAGTCACTTTCCTGTAGCTCACTTAGTACTGTATTTTTTTTAACATTTAACACAAAGTTATAGAAAAATTTCAATAGCATAGCATCTCCCTTCAAAATTTCTCAAATAAAATGATTCCTTGGTCTTCTAAACTTCTCCTTGTACTATGAAATTTGCTTCATCTTATTCAATGAACAGTTTAAGTCCATTAAAACACACAAACACACACACACACACACACACACACACACACACACAGATGTGCACGCATGTCTTATCCAGCTGCAGGTCTCATTTTTGAAGCTACGTGGAAAGTAAAAAAATCATTTCATAATCTTCAAGCTTGGAGATTTTTGGGAATTGGAAACATGTCTTTTTTTTTTTTTTTTTTGAGACAGAGTCTCACTCTGTTGCCCAGGCTAGAGTGAGTGCCGTGGCATCAGCCTAGCTCACAGCAACCTCAAACTCCTGGGCTTTAAGCGATCCTACTGCCTCAGCCTCCCGAGTAGCTGGGATTACAGGCATGCGCCACCATGCCTGGCTAATTTTTTCTATATATATTTTAGTTGGCCAGATAATTTCTATCTATTTTTAGTAGAGACGGGGTCTCGCTCAGGCTGGTCTTGAACTCCTGACCTCGAGCGATCCACCCGCCTCGGCCTCCCAGAGGGCTAGGATTACAGGAGTGAGCCACCGCGCCCGACCGGAAACATGTCTTTTTAGAAAAGAAGTTAGCCTGAGGAAAAGAAAAAAGAAAAAGAGCCCAACTCTGGAAGCTCACCCGGCTGAGTCATCACGACACCACTGGCAAGGCAACAAATAGTAATACTGGGCCGGTAGATGCTTTTAAAGGAAGTAGAAATAACCTATCTGTGAGGCTTAATTCTTGATTGCCTGGCCAAGATATAGAATCTGGATAAGAGTTCGCTGATTGAAATTAAATTTGTGAAGATAAAGTAGACACTTGTTAAAATGAAAGATCAGTTTAGAAAGAACTAGGCAGACATAGTGTCTGCACTACAGATAGGTGTGTAGTTGCTTTTTACAAAAATAGCTTGCATCTTTGAATCGCTGTTTCTCTCTAGATAGAGCTAATTTTAAAAGAAAGGAAAAAAACTATGAAATTAAAGAAAGTTTATAATACACATATACACACACACAGACACACACATGTGTCTGTATGCGTATCTTCAGTCATCACACTGTCTTTTTCTAACTACAGACTCCAAACAAGACAGATAAATATATTACATTTTACTTTAGGGTAAGCTATAAGTGAAAAAGTGAAAAAACGAGAATGTGCTAAATCAATATAGAATGTCCCTTGTTTTTAATAATTCTAAGTGTTTCTCGTTAGAAGTCTGAGTATTCAATCTCTCTGCCATATGTAGCCATGTTGGCACTAGGGAAATTCCACAAGAAACCTTTTATATGTGGATTTGGAAAAGGGAAAAGGATTAAAAAGTGCTTTATTTTGCTCTGCAGTCTATGAGCAGCATACATTTTGTGCTACCTTCTTGTGTTAAGCTTGTGATTACCCATGACTCTACCATGGAAGATATAGTTTACTGAGCAATAGTCTTAAAGTTAAGAAATCTAGACATTGGTTGGTTTAGTTATCAATTAGGAAAATGACCTTGTAATAATTACTTAACCTCTCTAAGATTAATTCTCTTCAGTGGTAAACTGAAGGGGCCAGATTGCCCCTACATATTCCATTTGTGTTGATTTTAGTAAACTTATCCTGCTAAACTGAATTTAACAACATGGAACTTTTTCTAGACTTCACTATTCTGCAAGACCCCTAACTTCTTTTCTAATCTCCAGAAATGCAAAGAAATAAAAATGGATTCTCTTAAATATAATTGAAATAAATCAATTTCTATATGATTCATTATTTTAACAAGTAAGCTACATCCATGCAGTTCCAGTTTTCACCATACGGTTATAACACTTTTTAGGTCACGAGTTGAAGAGGTCGTTGATGCAGAAAGGAGAGAGAGGATGGTCACCCTTTCGTTTATCTTCCAGCTGCTTTCAATGCCCTGAAATTTTATTTACACTCAAATATTAGAATCCTATCTGACAGAGTGTTCCCAAATGAGAAATTAGGCTAATTTTCCAATAAAAGTATTAGAGAATAATAAATGCATTTATGGTCAAAGCACTGGGATTCTGGAAATAATTATTTTCTAAATGAGGCACAGGAATTGTTATGACTATTAAAAGTTGGTGTATAATATCTGCCAAGTTCAACTGAGCTTCATTTAAAATCTTTCTACTATTAGGACCAAGTGTAATGACTCAAATTAGTCAACTTGAAAATCATTTTAAAATGTTTGATGGAGACATTTCAAATCATGATATTTGATTTATTACTGTTACTTTTATACAATTCAATATGCTGCCAGGACTTAATTAGATAAATCAGATACCATAATCTCTGAAATAGCTGTTCCTTACAAACATCTTAAGAACTTTACACAGGTCAAATCTAGAAGATATGATTTTTAGTGAAAATGTACTGGAGTATGTGAATTTGATTTAACATAATTATTTAGAAGAAGGCTAATAAAGAAAGAAGACTCGGGAAATTAGCTAATTTTTTTTTTATAAAACCTTCTAGAGGGAGTTAAATTCCCCCCAAATAAGTTCAATTTGTGAATGTGATGGTATTAATGGGAAGAGGCATGGTGGGGTTTCTGAGGAAGTGGCAACACTATTTCTTAACCTAACTGTTCCTTTTACAATAGTTTGTGAAATTGAACATTATATTTTAATGTAATGCAATTCTCCATGTTATATTTCTTAACTTTAAAGGCTTTTTTAATCCCACAAAAAATCTTTAACATTTTTTATAAAGTTGTGTTAATAATTTCAACCATATTCTTTCCATGTTGCAGGGATAAATTTTTAGAATTTTATTTCTTACAAAGGAAAACTTCTTTTTTTTTTTGTTTTGCACAGAGGCTTCATAGCAAAGCCTCTAGTTTCTGGACGAACATCATACCCTTCGTAGACTTAAGGATCATCATATTTTTCAGACTTGTTTTCTGTTTTTCCATAAGCATTTTACAGATGATAAAGGAAAATCTAACTCAAAGATTCATTACATTTAACACTTTTTTTCAGAAGGAAAATTTTTTGAAAAGTTTTAAATTTTGAAGTTTTTAAAAAATACAACTAATTTAGTTTTTTGACCTATTATCAAGTTAGAGATCTTGAGTGATTTCAACCTTTCATAATATTATTTGATTTTAGTCCTGTGGCTCTGGAAAACCATCAGCTGTCCCTGACTTTTCAACTCTGCTCCTTCTCAGCACTTTATTATTTTTGCAGCACTTTTCATCTGTTTCCACCTCTAGACTATGTTTGCAATTACTTAACATGATGTCCTACGCTTAAATGTCTGGTAAATGTATGAGTAGAATGGACAGTAGAAAATTGAATTATAAATGGGTATCCTGTCGACCCATATTCTGGTCTTCAATTCAAATAACTTGAGCTATTCTCAAAACCTCAACTCTCGTTGAAGTATTGGACCAAATGATTCCAAATTATAGCACTTTCAAGCTAAAATTACTATTTACTTTATAGTCCAGAGAGATTATGAGGTTATCTGACATAACCTTTGAGCACCATCCAAGCCTCACATAAGCAGAGGAAACTTTTATGACATTTTTAGTCCTCAGAAGACACCCACTTTTTTAACCATCATACTGTTGCATAGTGATCTTTCATAAAACAGGACAATTACTCCAAGTTTCTCATTATTCTGATATGAAGGACTTTCTTAAGAAAATCAATTTCCAATTGTTTCCTGGAATATCCAATTTGATTCTATATATCACATACAGGAATAAAAAACACTATATAAGTGCGTTAGTTTCTTACTATTGCTATCATAAATCAACACAACCTCAGTGGCTCAAGACACATCTATTTTCTCATAGTTCAGGAGGTCAGAAGTCCAAAATGGGTCTTACAGGGCTAAAATCAAATTATCATCAGGTCTCTGCTTTTTCTGGAGGCACCAGGAGAGAATTCTTTTTTTTTTTTTTTCTTTCTTGCCTTTACCAGCTTCTAGAGATCACATGTATGTATTCCATGACTCCTGGCCCCTGTCACCGTCAACAAAGCACATCACTTCAACCTCTGCTGCAGCCATCTTATCCCCTTCTACTAACCCTGACCTTTTTGCCTCCCTCTTATAAGCTTCTTGTGATTACAGTGTGTCTACCCAGACAATTCAGTATAATCTTCAGGTCAGGTGATTAGCAACCTTAATTCTACCTGCAACCTTAACTCTCCCATTCACAAGTTCTAAGGATAAGGATGTGGACATCTATGAAGGGTCATTATTCTACCTTACCTAGCCACTAAGTAATTGAAAAAAAGGTAAAATTATTTATGATGCACTGCTACCCATGGCAATGAAATAATACATTATAAAGATTTCTATCAAAAACTATTTTTAAAAGGGTTAGCTACTAGACTATTGATTAATATGTTCCAGAAAAATCTCAGGTCCTCCGCGCTAACTCACCACCCACAAGTAGATGGTCTTTTTCAAATAAAAAAGGAATATTCAAGGATATATGGACAATAGAAAAGGAACTATAGTTGCTATTACTTAAGAAGCTGATTTCTGCGCATCATACTCCCACCAATGCACACATGTACCAAACTCCCCCCTGACAATCTAGCTGCTGTTTTCCCCATGCTTAGAAATGGTCTTTACTCTCATCACTGTTTACATTAAGTCTTATTTTTTAAAGCTTCCCTTCATTTGTTTATTTTCCTCAACCTCCTCTTATTTTCCTCCTCTGAACTGGGTTTCATTTGGTATGTATTCCACATGCTGGCACACTTAATTACACTCTGCTTTACAAACATGGCCTTGTTTTATGGATGCAATTCTTTTTCCCCATGTACGTTGCTTCTCTGCGGGACATACCAGCTTAGGAGATCATGGTAACATCACTTGCTCAGTCTCTGTCTCTGGTGTGGAATTTAGTATCTTCCAAATTCTAGCATAATTTGAACTTTGTAATTAAGCAAAGCTGAGTTTTGAGAGAAATGTAGGGTGTCTGCCCCTAAAAATCAGTGTATTGTACACAAACACATTTGGGAACATAATTGACTTTTATGTACAGAAGCCAGATGCATTTCTTGCCTATGTGTGCTTAGGGAAGCAAGTTCATCTCATATATCACAATAAGCATCTGTTCCACTAACTTCCACTGCCGGATACTCATCACACTTAGGCAACAAAACACTTAAGGAAATAAAAGCTCTTCCCAATAAAAAGGTACATCAAAAAGCTTTGTTTAAAAAAAATTATCAGTTAAGTTCAGAGCAGGAACTACTAGAAAAATTATTCTTGAAATATACTTTTTGGTAAGGCATCTAATCCCCTGCCCTATATACTTCAAAGGCTGCTTTCATCAGCACAGGGCATGCTCTGAGGTTTGAACGTATTTTTGAAAATGCAAAAGCTTAAAAGAACTAATGAAAAACAGAATACCCAGATATAAACATGCATTTGTCATTATTCTCCTGCCATCTACTATATTAGAAATATAGTAAAAGTTATGAAAAGTCTATTTTACCCCAATGTGGCTATTTATTAAAAATATGCATCTTAATTATTTAAAATTTTCTAAAATAGACTCATAAGTGACAATATACTCATAATCTAATTTTCAGAGAAAATTATTATCATGAGAGAAAATAATGGGTTTTATGGATATATGTATTTATTTGTAATATGAATAATACTATAGTTTTATTAAAATGTTATCTCCATATCAATAATTTTCTGTGCTGTTTTTTGCATTTTGTTTAACAACAGAGATTCTAATACATTTATTGTTCGTGAGTTTGTTAATGTTTCCTGCCAATGCACTTTGTCCTTATTTTTATTGGACTACTAATCTTTTCTTATTGATTTGTTGGAACTATTCATGTGTCAAATATGTTAAATGAATTTCAAATACTTTTTCATTATTTGAACTTTGCTTTTTATACATACTCATGATATCTTTTGAAATATGACAGTTTTATATTTTAACAAAATCTAATCCATAAATTTTTTTCTAAATTGTTTCTCTCATTGTTTGGGGATATGCTTAGAAAAGTTACCCTAATATTGCAAATGATATTTTATATGGTTTTATTCTTTATATTTTGAGGAGTTTATTTGATATCTACTCTGGAATTAATATTTGTGAATGATGCATTATAATTTTTGTGACTATAAAACACCTATAGCCAATTATGTGAACACCAGTTTATGAATCATTTATCATTTACTCACTGATTTGAAAGACTGCCTTTATCAAACATAAGATTTTAAGTTTATTGAGATTATGAAATTATAAAATTATTTAATTATAGCATTATGTAAATTCAAGCATGACAGCCATCTCTACATCCCCACCACTACCCCTCTAAAAGGGTAGTTGGAGGAATTGTTGCCTTATGGGCTAAGTGTATGAGTTGTATAACATGGTCTTCCTGAAGTAGAAACCACGCAGAAACTTCAATTTCTCATTCTGAAATGTATTCCAACTTGACCAGTCTGTTCTACACACTACCCTTTGAGGGTAGGGACTGAGTTTTATTTATGATTATGTTTCTACTATTTAACATTGTGCCATGTACTGAGTAGGTGGTCAAAAACATCTGTATACTGATTAGTCAGCTAGATACATGATTATCTGTGGCAGTGGTGCTATCACATTCTGGATAATTCTGACTGGCTTTTCTCTGTCAAGGATGAAGTATTCACACAGTTTTACACATACACACCCTTTGCAGAGACAAACTTACAATGAAGATAACAATAGAAAACTATGACTGATACTTGAAGACGCAGGATATGGAAGATCAAATTGCCATAAAAATTGCACCTGGCTGGCCTGAAGGTAGTGAATTATCTCAATTGATTGTTCACAGTCAGTTACAGATCGAACTCCTTATTCTACTCTTTCCCCCTTCTCACTACTGCAATTAACTAGTCTTAAAAGAATTACTATTTATTTTCTTTAGTTTGCTGTTGATAAAGTGAGAAAAGTAATAGACATAAAAATGAAAGTACACAATACGTGTATATCTCACATGCACTCATTTTCATGATGTATATATATTTTCAGATGAGTGTGAATATATATGTTAAGTAATATTCCATCTTTTTTGTATTTGTAACACACATATGTACATACATAGACAACAAATAGGAGTGCTTTGCATAATAATTTCATTTATACCTCTGCTAAAAACTAAAGAGAATTTAAATAAAAATCAATTATTCACTTAGAGGTGTTTTTACCCATTATCTCATCTTTTATCCTCATTTTTATGACTCCTTACCTTGCTACTTTGTGACTATTTTTTGCTATACATTACATATAGTTTAAACAGTCACCTTAAAAAATTCATCTTTTCCTAAGATCTCTAAGATTGCTTTTGTATGAATATATGTGTTTGTGCAAACACAGTTGCCAAGGAAAGGTCAGTTGTAAACATATAAACACACATAACAAAAAATTTAACATAAAATCTCTTAATATAATTACCGATACTTTTTTTCTGTGAATAAAAGCAATATAATGTATTTCTTGGTGGTAAGCTTGTTTATTTTCATGCCACTGGCTACCATCTGAGTCGCCCCATTAGAGAAATGGATTGATAATTTGATATCTCACCACAGTAACTAATAGAGAAAAATCCAAAAAATAAAATAAATGAGTTCTAAGAACATATATTTTTGATGTATCAGATAATCTAAAGTTGTCAGTTCTAGAGCAAGATGAAAACTAAACTTCCAAAGGCCAGCGAATGACGATAATGACACTGTATTCTCTGCTTCAATCACTATTACCACAAATCTTTGATACCTATATTGCCAAATATTTCATGTACTGCTTCCATGGTGATTAATTGTTGAGTCATGATACTGAAACTGAAATGAGACTTTGTATAAGAAGTGACAGTCAAAAAACATTTTGAAAACTTATCATGTCTACGTACTGATTTTACTTACCTAATATTTAGTGAATATGGTCTTATTGAACAATTTTCAGATGTGCCTAGTATATAGTGTGTGAAATTGCTGCATAATTATACAAAAAATCTACCACAAACATGAATGCACAAATTGCCAGTGATGGCAATGCATGGTATCTTGCAGTGTCATTATCTTCCCCATAATCTTCAGCAGTACCACCCACCTTTCTCTTTAGATCATCGATGTACATTATCCAAATCAAGTCCTGTGCAAGATCTATCTCAGTACCAGCCCTCTAGCTTTGCCTTCCAATCAGAATGCAGCCCAAAACCCTGTCTATGTAGTTCTAGAGCCACCATTAAAAAGTACACACTTGTTGCAAGAATTAAAAAGCCTCATTCATGTTGAAAATTCTGAATTTGCAATACTGAAAAAAATTTTAAAAAATTGTTTTAGAATACTGTGAAGTCTATGAAATTATACCGGATTAGATGACTCGCTTCATTCCCGCATTATCTCCTCATATTTTCTCATTAATTTTTCCACATAATCAGAACAACAGATTCATATTAAACTTCCTTAATTTATTATTTGACAATAAATGAGCTCAATAACATTTCTGAACCCTCTCCTGCTCTAGTTCTACATAATCGTTGTATTTTTTAATGAGTTAGTTTGTGATTGAAAAAGACTTGAATGTTATTTTTGGAAAGCCATCATTTCCTTCTATAAGCTTTACATGTTCTATATACAAACATCTTCTATAAGCAAACATCCGTTAGGTCTTGTGATCAAACTAGAGAGGAAAAAGTCAGTTAATAACAACATCAACATCATTTACCACCCTCAACTCTAGTGCTGTGAATTGGCACTTAGCTTTCTATGAAGAGACAGTTGGTTGCATGAGCAACAAGAGAAAGACAACCAGCAGTCTAATACCCACACCAAGGCATGTTCACACACACTTGTTTCCACAAAGTAACACCGTATGTCCTCAGTGATGTGGGTGGGCAAAAGTAACAGTTGGCCTCCTAAGGACAGCCATATGTACAGGCAGCCTACCATGCCATCCTTCTTACTTATGGTTGCTGAAAGTTCAGTTGAAGTGCTTGCTCTGAGGCATAGCATGAGTGGAGGAGGACATGGTTCCTCAATAGCAGAAAGAGACTATTTCTTGTACAACTACTAAATCTCTGTACCTGGGCACTAAAACATGCATGTATATTAGTCTTTCTCATTGAGTTGCATAAAAATCAGCATAGTTCTTTAACATAAAATCTCTGAATATAATTGCACCTCCAATTTCACCTCTCTTCACTAAATGTTTGCATTTATGTGCAAAGGGAATTTTGCCCCATATCAAAAATGACAATATATTATCTTCCTTGTTTAATTACATGTTATACCAAACTCTCTTTATTTTTAGCTTGATCTTCAGAAGAAATTAAACTTTCTTTAATATTATTAAATATTAAAAAATTAAAGAAAATTAAAACCACTTAAAAACTTATAGTGCATGAATAAGAGTTTCTGGAAAGTGAGGAGAGAGTAATAAGGCAAAACTACATACCATATTGCTGTTATAAGGTAAAAGGAAAACATGGATTTTGGGTGAGTGTATGTGTGTGTGTGTGTGTGTGTGTGTGTGTGTGTGTGTGATTATAGCAGCTTTGTATTTCAACAAGAGTTTCTTCTGGAATTTCTACAACTGCAAACACTATTCAACAATGGTACTGATCACAAAATTTATTGTTTTAAGGTCAATAGTAATATTGTAATCAGATAAGCTAATTTACTTTACTCTTAATGGCTTCCTTTTTGACAAATGAGGGAGCTTTTAGGAAGGACAGTGCTCCTTGCGCAACAACCAGTAAAGCATGTCACCTCCATTTACAGTATAATTTTAAGAAAAATGAAGGACAAACTACTTGTGAGGCAGAAAGAATTCATTTGCATTAGATTAATTTGAACAGGGCATTTCAAGTTCTCTTTGGCAACAATAGCATGTGGGGGAAAATGAATCTATCTTATACAATGGTCCTCTTTGGGGTATAGAAATATTTGAAAAGCTGACATGACCGTTGTTAAATTTGTTCTGTAAGTCTATGATTAGTAGATATAACTCATGAGATAAAATATTCACAGTGTACATCTGTGAAGTGCACTGATTATTATGGATCTACTGTCTGACATTTTCGTGAAAATTATGTCAGGCAAAGTTTAAAAAGAGACCAATGTTTCTGTGGTTTCTTATATGGGTTAGGCATTATAAATAAGAGCTAAGCTTCATAAATAAAAACTATCAAAGATACTACTATTCTGTGTTAATTTAAACCTAAGTAATCCAGGTTTTGGCCTTGATAAATAATAGATTTAATTATTAATAATTTTTTGATCCAGCAGTACAAGCAATTTTATTTATGTTAAGAAAACTAGATATAATAAATTAAAGGATATTTAATTTATCAGCATCTGTTGTCAGTCAAGTGGAAACTTCTCCATCAATACCTTCCAGTGGATCTAAAACAAATTGTTATCCCCCACAGATACATTTTTTTTTTTCATGAGGAAGCAAGCCCATTTATTTCAGGAGTCTCAATGTACAAAAATATCACCATTTGTGGTAGGCTGAATAATGGCCCCTAAAGATGTTCTTGTCTTAATCACTGGTCCCTGAGAATGTATTGCCTTACATAGTCAAAGGGACTTTGCAGATATGATTAAGTTAAGGATCCCGAGACCAAGTGAGTATCCTGTATCATCCAGGTGAACCCAGTGAAATCACAAGAATCCTTAAATGACAGACAGAGGAGGATTCAATGTTAGTAGAAGAGGCAATGTAGAAACAGAAACAGAAAGGAAATGAATGCACCTTGAAAATAGAGGAATGGATCAAAAGCTAATGAATACAGGTACCGCTAGAAGCAGAAAAAGGCAAGAAAATGGATTCTTCCTTTGGCACCTCCAGAAGGAACCAACCTTGCAGACGCTTTGATTTAGCACAGTGCAAATGATGTTGGACTTCTAACCTTTAAAACTGTAAGAAAATCAACCTATATTCTTTTAAGCCATTAAATGTGTGGTAATTTGTTACAGCTGCAGTACAAAGCTAATCCACTATTACAATAACCAAAAGAAATAAAATGCAATCATGACAAAGGTAAGAAATCCCAGAAAGAAGATGAAGTGTTAAATTCAATTGCCAAGACAATATAGGTAACTATATTATGTTACTTGTTAACTACTTGAGCCACATTATTGCTGTCATTATCATTACCATGCAATCGATATGAATACACCAGTATGCATAATTTAAAGATGAAATTTTTTCTATTTCACTTTTCCCATAATCCCATGCAGCTGGCCTTAAGCAAACACATATCCGATGGAGCCAATATCTTCATGGAAGAATCTTCCTTATTGAAAAGAAAAGTTATATCTGAAATTAAATCCTATTAAGACAGACTTAGGACAATATCTAGAAGATTCAAACATTATTTTTCAAGAATTCTACTAGCAATGAGTTTGTGATTATATCTTTGACCAACAGAATCAAAATTAATTTTAAAGACATTCAAAGAATATTTTTTAAAACCGTGTCTGTTTTTTTCTTTCATTAAAAATTAAGCATTGCCCCATTCCCCATTATATTCATGTTAATTAGATCAAGTCTAGACATGAATTATGCTACCACCAATAGAAAACTATTTAAATAGAATAATCTCACTTAGTGCTGACAGAATGACAGTACAAAACTGTTAAGAGTGGGGAGGAGTAAGTGCTTTGTGGCATAAATATTTCCCTTTCCTGATCAAAACTTGTCCCATGACCCAGCATGCTTCTCTCCATATGCCTAAGCACAGTAAAGGTTATAAAAAACTCATTCTACTTTTCTAAAGTCTAATGGTTACAGGACATGAGAACAGGGGATGGGAATGTTTTGTGCAAGATTGACATTGAATTTAAGGAGAAAAATCAAAACTTGGAAGTCATATGTAAAATATCTCCACAGTAATACATGGGAGGGCAAGAAAAATACTTATCAAATGTCTGCCATGTACTAATTTTCTTATAAAAATGAATATCAAATCTTTTTAATGTACTGAAAACCACTCTTCATAGCCGGCAATTTATTCCCAGTTTATAAATAAAGAAACAAGTCTACAGAAATGGATCTTGATCAATTCCACGTAGTTAACAAAAGGCAGAACTAGGGCAAATATATTATCAATTAACTTTTAGAAAGAAAAGTTCAAAAATTAATTTATAGCTTCTACAAACTTTTATCCAAGAAAGCATGACCTAATGGGCATAACATATGTGAATGAAAGAACTTGCTTTCTTCAATGAATGCTTATGATACTTCTTTAGCAGGAGTTGTCACTGAGCCACCCACATCTCCTTAGCACTTACTATTCTCATGCATGCAAGTAAGATGGTGTCCAAGGATGAGCAGTGATTTTTGTCCAAAGGCTTTCTTGGGCAAACAGAGCTGTCTCAGCCTGTTCACTGGCTTGAACAGAAATTCTAGAACATTAATGCCACTGGTCCCTGGAGCCAGCCTGAGTCCATGATGAAAATTTATGGAGGGAACTGCCCAGCTTTCTTGCTCCCCAGTTGGGGGAACCCTAGTGCATATTCTTTACTGTCTCCCACAGTTCTGCAACAGAAGTGATGCCCACTTGCTCTTCTTATTTCCAACTCGATACATGACATAGAGACCACAGAAGTTGACTAAGTATTTTACTTCAGTGTATATGCAAACCTCTCTTACCCAGGAATGTTTATAGATAAATATTTCTAAATAAAGATGTACAATGGGCTCTGTTCCATCCTGAGGGATAAAATAATAAATATCTTCTTCTTATCTTTTTCTCTCCTTCCTTCTTCAGCTAACTCTCTATCTGAAAGAATTACAAAGGAAAAGAAATGAGGCTTTGTTTAGCAGTCTCAGGAGGATTCTCAGAAATGTTGAAATGATGGTGAGCATCATACACACCCTGCTTGAAGTATTTTGTAGGATCTGACAGAAGAGAAGATTTTGAGATTCTAGAAAATTTATTTTAAGTCATTCTTTTAATGTCAGGCCCTGAAAGGAATAGGTCAGATGACCAAGAGCCATAAGACTAATTATCTTGATTTTCAGTCCAGGATACCTGAGCCATGAGTGCACAAGGAATCCTACAATCAGAAGCAAAGTTGAATATGATATAATTAGTTCCCGAACTAAGGAACTATGAATTTCATTTATATACTGTAAAAACATAGTTTCAAAGTATATGAGAATTCAAAAACTTTCCTATCTGGTATTTATTATTCTTGCTCAACTTTTCTTCACATACCCCTAAACTATCTGTTGAACGTGCAAACACACACAAAAGCACCATCCCCCTCAAAATCGCAAACTTCCTTTAAAACTCAAATGGGTTCTTTAAGAGCCTATATAGAACAAATTATTACCATTGAAGAATGAAAAGGAATAAATATGTTGAATATTTACGGTTTTTCTTCTTCCGCAAAAGTTACATTGTGTTTACTTTGAATCAGCCCATTCCAGTCACGAAAGTAGTCATGAGTAAATTTTTATGAATTGGTCACATATTAAAAAATAAAATTATTCAGTTCCTAACTCCCTTTTCTCATAAATCCTATATTAGATATATATTAAATATACCTGCCAATGTTCCCAAGGAATCTTAAAGACTATTTACTGTGAAGTCTTGCAGTTTGTTTTGAAAGCAAATGGTATCTGAATTTCAAGTTCATACTAAGTAGTTTAAAAATGCAACTAAATGTGGTCTGTCTTCTATCTTGATTATAAGACATGGTTATCACAAGAATATCCTAAGTAAATATTGAGTCTGCCTGTCAATCCACTTTTATTAAGGAGGACACACACCAGCTTTTTGGAATTTAGGAGTTATTTGTAGGTAAGGAACATATGAATATAGAAAATAATGCTGTAAATTTATATTAAAGTATCTTTCATATCAAAAAGAAACCAAAAAAATAAAAAGGTATATTTTAAGGTATTTTCTCATGTGGTATATTCATATATAACTATTTTAATAGTTTTGACTAAAAGCAATTGTGCAGTTGTTTGGAAATAGAACAAAACTTGAAGTTAAATAGCACAGACCTATGCCATAATCCCTATGGTTTATAACATAATTATATTCCATATGTTCCATAACAAAATATAATTCCTAATCTTATAACATAATAATTATAGAAACTTAGGAAGAGTAATCCCTCTATGTCATAATTTCTTCACCTGCAAAATGGAACTAACATTGCTATTCTCCCCAAACTTCTATAAAATATTAGAGAAGGAAGATATATGAAAGAACCTGGTTTACAGTAGATGCTCCAGTAGTATTTGTTCAATCCAAAGTGATGTTAAAGAAGAACAAAGTAAAATATTATATTTTTATTGCTAAAACTGTAGATGCATGTATCTCAATTTGGACAATCTGTAAGTTCTCTTCAGCATAAAATGACACTGCACCCTAATAAAGAATTTAGTAAATATCTGAAAGATATTTAAATTTCACCCTTAAATTAGAAATCTAACCCTTATTTGCCAAACTCACAACTTGTATACTTAACTACTATTAAAATACATGGTAGGCCATATAATTAATTGTATGCCCACCCACCAATTCTACTGACAAGTATTTAGCAAGGTCCACCCAGCAAGTATCGAATTAAAAACCAAAATATAGTGATACCAAACACTTAAAAGCAAAATATTTGGAAAACTCTTATGACCACAATGGTCATAAATTAGTGCCATTAGTAAGAAAGGGACTTCTAAACCAAAAAATTTATAACACATCTAAGGAATTTTGTTTCTCTCATACACACAGCCCACCCCCCTGCCACACACACACACACACACACACACACACACACACACACACTAAAATCGAAGCAAATGTGAAAAAAATAAAGTAAGGAAGTTTTGTGGGAAATATCCATAATTTCAATCCCAGATTTTCTCCATAAATTCCTTTCCCTGAAGTCCTTCCCTGAAAATAAAGTTGCCTTCCTCTCAGTGTGAATTCATCACTTTCCCACAGAATTTTCAAAAAGAGAAATATATTCCCTGTCAGACAGCCACTTAAAAGTTGTATTGTTAAAGAAATCCAAAAGGGTACCAATTTTGGAACAAAGGATGAAGGAGAGATGAAGTGAATTAACAAGGCTTTTAAGCTAAATTGAAATCACATTTCAGAGCCTGTAGTGAGTCTGAAGTTCCCTTTAATAAGCTTATGAAGGGTAAAGAGGAAAAGAACCTCAAGTTACTCTTAGGGTTCTCCTCTGGTACATGGGTGTGAGAGGAGCACCCACTTGGAGGGCAAGGTTGTCCTCTCCCACTCTGTGCCCAGACTCCCTACTTCCTCACCTTTCAAATCTGTTGATTTGGTTTGGAAAATTGGGCATGAGGCAAAGAAAATTAGGGACCGAAGGACAAAATGGGGGGGGCAAAAAACAAAATTTCTTTTTTAAACGCTTCTCTATAAACATACATATATATATATGTGTGTGTATATAATGCGTGTCTTTGGGGACATTTCCTGAGACCCACTTGCTACAGCTGAATTCCGTCCGAATTCTGCACCCTGGCTGGGAGAATCGCAACCGCCCACCCCCAGCCTGCGCAGCCACCACCAAGACCACCGTGACTTTGGGAAATATTCCAAAGCAGCAGAGCTTGGGGAGCTGAGCGGCCTCGCCAATTCCACGTCCCTAGTTTGAGACCCGTCTGTACACCTTTCTGCTTAACTCACCTGGAGTCCGGTCTAGACGGCAGCTGACGCCCGGGGGGACTGGGGAGCAGCCCTGGGAAGCTCTGCAGCTCCTCCCGAGTAATGAGGGCAGCGCAGCTGGAGAGCTCCTCGGACCTGCTGCTCTGGCTGCTCCCAGATTTCTTCCACTCCCTGGCTGGGAGTCGTCCTTCCTTTTCTCTCCCCTTCCTCCTCCGCCTGCCGCTACTGCACTCCCTCCGCGCGGCGGCGGCGCAGAGAGCCGTCCTCCTCCTCCCCCGCCGGCGCGAGCTGTCCTTGGTGCTAACGAGGGGGCTCCGGCTCCGCCCGGGTGGTGGGTGCGCACAAGCCCCGCGCGGGGACTGGACTTCCCAGGAGCAGAGCTATAGATATGCCCTACTAAACCCCCGGAGAAATGAGCTGGAGGAGGCGTCTAGCTGTACCCCTTGAGCATTTAACACTCTCCCGACCACATGCATGATTGGGCGACTCGGTTTAAATAATGCACTTCTTCCTAAACATCTCCAGTAATTCACAAGTGCCAAAAAGTAAATGAGGGGGTTGAACATATAGCTGCATTAACACTATTCTCTGTAAAGAGATACTAACTTGGCTAGATTTTAGGGCCGAAAAGGAGTGGCATGCGACTTTGTATGCTTGTTATTTCAACACATTTGGAGTCTACTTAGGGATTTGTAACCCAAACCAGCAATTTCCCAATCATGACAACACAGATTCTTAAGGGAAGGCAACTGATACTTATTGAACGTCAGGCTTTTTGTTTAACAGTTTCTTTTTTCCCAGTAAATCTGTACCACAATTCTATGAAGCAGTATTAGCACCTCTATTTTATATTGTAAGAATTAGAGACTAAGTAATTTGCTCAAAGTCACAGAGATGCTAAGTTTCTGAGCCTAAATAACAACTGAAATCTCTGGTTCTCACAATCCTTACTCTGTATATGATGTCTTGCAGCATCTTAGATGAAATTGTAATTAAACCAATAAAGATAATAGAATTATCAATAAACACACATCAAGGGACTAATGAATACTCAGAATCACGGTGAAACTTGTTAATAGTCAAGCATCCCAAATAACAATAATAGTTCAAGTGCTAACCACGGTGATAACTTTTAGTAGAACAGCAAATAGTCATATGTAAGAGAGGTAAATAATGTTCAAAATGCTCATAATCAATGTCCAGCCACATGTGGATTTGAATTTCCCATTCTAAAATAGAATCTAAATATGTGCTTATCTATGAATCCTACAATGGAGATAGTTTATTTGCAACAGAATAAGGCCTAGTAAATGTTTGTTTCTTATTAAGAATATGCAATAACAATTAATATTAAATAAAAAAATCAATGGTAATGTATTTCAACTAACCTTCTATGAAAAATTCATTACCCATGCAAGCTTCTAGCATGGTAGTAAATAGCATTAAAAGTCAGATTTACTTAAACCTATAGAAATAATAGCCAGTTAATAAAATAATTAATTTAATTGACTGATTTTATTTATGTGTCATGATGTATTTCTTCCTTAGAAGATAAGAAATCCCTCCATGGAATTAAATACTATAATGTGAGTTATTTATTTTTATTTGTGTGGATGGAATAATTAAAAGAAAAGTACAGCCATATTTATTGTGAGCAAATCTGTCCGGATTATTCATCCTATGCTCCACTCCAGAAATTATTCAAGGGAGGGTTTATTTCTCCATGTGTCCAAGAAGGTGAGCAATTTTAAAGCACCTACAATAATGTCAACCATTAAATTTTTCTTGTAAATGATTATAAAAGGCTATGAGCAAGATATAACTAACTTCATTCTACTTTATTAACATTACCACTTCTATTGAACACATGGAAATACATAATTATCTTTTTCTTCCTATCTAAAATATTTATTGATTCTGGCATAATGATAACATACTCATCATTCAATATTCAGTGTACATGTACTCATAAATCTTTCTTTGATTTGCCTAGCCAATGTAAGTATTTCTGTCCTTTGAATGTCAATAGTCTATTTGTTCTTTAATTGCAGCTCTTGTCCTCAATTGTTTTATAGTTCTGGGCACATAGAAGTTCTGCTACCCATAAGCAATGTATGAATAATAAAAAACTTTTATAAAATGTATTGAATAAAGGGAAATTAGATTTTTATACTACATTTTTCATATACTTGCAAAAATCTAATTATTTTTCCTTAAACTTTTGTGTGTCTCCTTCAGCTCCTCCTCCATATGTCTCCTTCAGCTAGAGAAGAACCTTCTAAAGGGAAGAGGTTTTTGTCTATGAATTTTATGATTTTCACACATTAATCTAAAGCCCTGGACCAGAGTTGAAAGTAAAGCATTTTGTTGAATTTCATTTTCATTCATTCATTTATTTATTTAAAAATATGTGCCCATGTCAATTTTTTTCCAAACCCATGCAAGTGGGGTGTACAATGGTGTTCAAACTTGATATGGTCCTTGACCTGATGGAGTTTACAGTGTAGTAATCGAAAGTAATAAAAAAACTATTTATTAGTACTTATAATAATAAATGGATACATTTTTGCTAAATAAATGAAAAGTATATTTGAACTCCTTGGCCAAGGCCAAACATGAAAGCAAAACTGCTGCCTGCCTGAAACACTAAAAGCAACTCTCAAGAGGATCTCTCTGCTGAAATAGTACACATCATTATGGAAATAATGAGAAAAATTAGAAACTGTGCAAATGACAGCACACATGCATCTTTGTGGTTTCCGACCTTTTAGCTTCCTCAAAGGCAAGACCACAAACCTTTCAAAACCATGGATAGTGTTACTTTTGCACAGAGCATAACATTTCCACATACTTTATTTTGTCTTTCTATAAAGTGATCTTAATTTTTATATGAGTCTAATGGATTTTCTGGTAATTATTTTTTTTTTATTTTGGTGAATGACTCTTCACTGAGATTTGCTTACCACACACCATTCTTATGTTCATGCTCATTTACCTGAAGCCTATTTGCCTTTAGTTTACCATGGTAAAATTTCTTATCAACTTTTATTGGCAGCTATAACATGCATCCACATGTTATTAGAGTTGATCTCGCAAGTATTTGCTTTTATGGAAGAAAAGGAAACTTAGAGGGAGCAAGGGGAAAAGATGTTTGTAAGACTATCCTAGGGGCCATCACAACACCTCAGATCCAGTACCTCTTTAAAATATTATACAAGGGATTGACAGCCAGGCCCTGGAATGGCTGAGTCAGCTTATACCTGATCATTTTTATGACCAAAATAATCTCCTACAATGGCTTTAATTTTTAAATATCACAATATTGCTTGCATATAGGTATTCCTGTAGCAGGGTTATAGGAGTATAATCTAGTAAGAAATTGAAAATGAAGAAACCTGTTTTGAACAGGTTTGAAAAAGTGCATAATTTATAACTCTATACATTGTTCAGAGACTTAAAACCTAACATAAAAAATAAAGACAGCAGAAAACAAGACAGCAGATAACTTAGGAAAAGGATGCCTACTGAATCTACTGCTTAAAGTTTTCCATACTTTTTAAAATAGAAGGTGCATGCATTTACATCTCAGAAAATAAAATACATTGTGTTGATTCAACATATAGGAGAAAGTAGAGTATGCCCCGGTGCCATGAAAGTGAGTTGTCAAAGAACATACCACAGCTTTGCATCTTCTTTTCCCACAGGCTAAACTTTTATCACTGCCTTTGAATATGTCAAGAGATTGCTACTAAAAGCTACTATATTTGGCAGAAGGGTAGATAAACCTTTAGATCATTATATCATTCACTAATACTTGCATTTATATATTTACCTGCATAAATACATAAATATTTATATATAAATATATAAATACATGCATTTATATATTTACCTATTTAATTCATATGAGAAACATATTTGAGTGTCTGCTATACACAAAAATCATGTTAAAATATAAATATTGCTTAAAGAAATGGAACTGAGAGGTGAGTTGTGATGGAAAAAATGAAAATAAGAGAGCAAAGCGGGAGGAAACTTTAAGAACAGGCATGACAGAGTCATTAGAATTTGGTAGGTGCTATGATTTGAATCTATGTGTCCCTCCAAAATTTATACATTAGATATAAAAATCTCAAGGCAATAGTATTAAGAGATGGGGCCTCTAGAGAACTAATTAATTCATCAGGGATCTGCTCTCATGAATGGGATTAATGCCATTATCAAAGAGGCTTCAGAGAGGGGCTTGGTCTGTCAATCTCTTCTGCCATGTGAGGACAGTGTTTGTTCTTTTTTGCCCCCTTTTGCCATGGAAGGAAGAAGCAAGAAGGTGCCATCTTGGGAGCAGACAGCAGCCCTCACCAGATACCAAATCTGTCAGTGTCTTGATTAGGGACTGACTTCTAGCCACCAGAACTGTGAAAAATATATTTCTATTACTTATAAATCACCCAGTATGTGACATTTTGTTAAAGCACCGCAGGCTAACACAAAGAGTAATCAAGCCTGGTAGGGGCTGATATTTTAAAAACTTGAGATTGTTTAATGTCTCTGATTCTCAGTTCTCTCATCTATAAAATAAGGAAAATGATGCTATTTACTTCATAGCTCATTGTGAAGGTTAAATTAATTATATATGTAAATAAAGCAAGCAAAATAGTTCCTTTTATAGAGTATGCACTGTCTTAAGTGTTTGCTAATATTATATAAGGAAACTGAGAACTTCTCAAAATAGCAGCATGTAGTAACCAAAGGGAAGATATAAGGAAGGCTCCAAGTTCACTTTGACGATTTGGCCAAGTGCTGGTTGGGAAAAAAAGCTTAATGTTCTATGCAGTTGTTATTTTGGGATAATTTTCCTCTAGCACTTTGTGTAGACCTTTTATTGGACTTCTCAGTTTGTCTCTTGAATCATTGTTATTTATTTATTTAAATCTTTCAGCTTCCTACAAAAGTAAGCTTTTAGTGAGATAGATTCTTAAGAATTTATGTCAAAGTCATCTTTCTATTTCCAACAGCAAGCCCAGTAGTAATAACCAAATATTTGTTTAATGAATAAATATAGGAAGATCAGTTTTAATATTTTTCTTTGTTGACTTTTAATCATAATTACACCATTAGTGGGGAGGGAGAAATGATATTGTGAGTACATATGGATTAGTATTTAAATTTGTAATTTTGTCTTATTTGTGATATAGACATACTTCCATTTCTGATGAAAACATGACATTCTATACATCTAATGCACAGAGCATGGTCTGTAAGTGGACCAACAGCATCAGCATCACCTGGAACTCCTTAGAAATTGGACCTGCTAGGCCGGGCGCAGTGGCTCACGCCTGTAATCCTAGCACTCTGGGAGGCCGAGGTGGGTGGATTGCTCGAGGTCAGGAGTTCGAGACCAGCCTCAGCAAGAGCGAGACCCCATCTCTACTAAAAATAGAAAGAAATTATCTGGACAACTAAAATATATATGTAGAAAAAATTAGCCAGGCATGGTGGTGCATGCCTGTAGTCCCAGCTACTGGGGAGGCTGAGGCAGAAGGATCGCTTCAGCCCATGAGTTTGAGGTTGCTGTGAGCTAGGCTGACACCATGGCACTCACTCTAGCCCGGGCAACAGAACGAGACTCTGTCTCAAAAAAAAAATAAATAAATAAAATAAAATAAAAAGAAATTGGACCTGCTGAATCTGAATTTGTATTTTGACAAAACTTCAAGTGATTTGTACACATATTTAAGTTTGAGAAGGACCATTTTATTGTTCCGTCATGCCCTAATTGCATTGTCAGTGAAAGAAAATAACATAATTATGAAAATAATGTTGCTAATATTAACAAAAATGTAACTAACCTTTAGCAATCTTACATGCTTTCCCACAGACTAAGTTAAGTCATTTATTTAATACTTATAATTCTATGATGTTGCAATTATTATCATCTACTCAACTGAGACTCAGAAATCGATAGTAACTTTCCCAAGGTCACAGAGCTAGAGAGTCACAGACATGATTTTTAAGCTCTTGCTGCCTCACTCCAAAGACCAAACTTTGTCTAACTCATGGTTAATAAATTTGCTTCTACCTTCCATTTCCTGATTGTGGTTTCCTTTCTATTTCATTAACTTTATTTTTACATGACCAATTTTTAAGCCTTTCCAATAATTTTCAGAACACAGTGAACTATAGGTTAATAAGGACAATACTAAACACTATTCATGAGAAGTTGTGAAGAAGTAGCTCAAAAAATTCAAATACTAAAAAGTCAGAGTTTTTTCCAGAATTTTTATGGCAAAGCATTTAGTATAAAAGCAAGAGAGTCTCTCTACTTTGAAATCGTACCTTGCATTTCTCAAATGGAATATTATTAAAATGACAAAAAGATTCCATAAATAGCCTAAAAGCTAAGAATAAGAATTGCTATATAAGAAAAAGATCATAAATATGCCATAAGAACATCTATAAGGATCATGAGAGTGCTATTTGGTATTTAGTATTTAGTTCCATTCTGCAGTATTATCACAAAGAAGTGTCTGTATAATTCACTGTGCATTATAGCACAATAAATCACCTCATTAGGCTCAGAGATACATAAAGATTTACAGTCTAGGAAAATCTACGAGATATTCTTAATCACTTCTTAGCCTGCACCTCTCCCTTCCCCATATTCCTTTTTCCCTATAGGAAGGTTATATATAGAAACCATTTAATTTAAACCCAGCAATAACTAGGACTTCTGTGAAGCCAGAAAGATATGGAAATGGACATTTTGAAAGGAAGATTGGTTTCTGAAGAGATAGAGTTGTGACCTTGGTCTTTTTGTTGGAGAGAAGTATTCCCTAGCCTCACTGTACTATTTTTCCCAAAGCATCCTTTGTATTGTTCTTCCTTTATCACGGGCTTCTATCACATGACCACTCCCTCACTCTAACTGTTGGCTTCTAAGGAAACTGTTTCAATCCTCCAAAAGAGATTGAAAAAAAAAAAGCAAAAGTATTCCTCAGAGCAGCAGAATTTTGTGTTGACAGTTTATATTTTCATATGGAATTCCTATAAAATTCTCTGAAAATTAAAGACACTACCATTTACCACCAAGAATGTACACCCTGGAATCGTACAAGGAGAAAAGCCTTAAAATACTTAAAATATGGCATTTTTCAAATCTTTCTTATTAGAGATGAAGAAAATGAGGTCTGGACTCACCATGTAACTTGCCTGAGGTCACATAGCTAGCCAGAATGCAGATTTATTTTTTTCCTCTGTGACATGTATTATTATTATTTTTTAATCATCTCAATATGTTTGTAGTCCATAGTGGAAACACAATCTCTGAATCAGGGGCCTAATTTTCTCTATGAATCCTCTTCATAGCTCTAGCTTATTAATAACCCTCAGGAGTATTACAGGAATTAATCAGTAGAATTTAGAAGAAATATTTTGGGATATACTTGGAAAAATCGTATAAAACATCAATGACTAGAAACTAAACAATCAATACCAGATAAAGTAAAATTATATTTAAACTCCATATGGCATAAATAACAAGTTATTCTAATTTACATATAATAGCTGTACTTCATAAATTTGCATATAAAATATTTGAAAAAAATAACATTTCAACATATAACATGTAAATACATAAAGATCAGGAATGAAAAGCACAGGTAAAAAATAATGAGGCTAACAAAAACAGCACAGTCTCATCCCCAAATCACAAAAGGATACACAACCTCAAGAAAAAGGAAAACTTAGACATGGAAAGAACCCTCTCTAGCTATACTGATTATGGTACATATTTTTAAAAGGCTTTTAGAGAGGATGGAAATGTTTTATTATGTATTCAGCGAAGTGCTATGGTGGTGTTTCTTAACTATCAGTTATTTTTAAATTCTCATAATCTTTCTATATATGACAATGTTACATAAATACATAGGAAAAGGATAAGCCCTGAAAAGTTGGTAATGCAATTCTGTTTTCAATGATAAGATATTTCTAAGGACCCATTTGCTAATCAGGTTGATGTGTATTTAACTTCTTCTTCACCTACACCTGTCAAAGTAGCCAAAGCAATCCTTCTCAAGAAGATAGATTTTTTTTTTCTTGTAGGCAAAGATTTTTTTTTCACAAAATACTCACATTTCCAATTCTATTTCTACTTAAAAATATTTCCATGATATGTATACACCTACCATAATGTTGGCTACATATAATTTAAATAGACTTTATTTCAAAACTGATATTTATTTTTTAAATGTTGTATACCTTTGAATGTCCAATTAATTAGACTTGTCTTTTCCTCTATGAAAGCTTTTTTTCCATGTACTTACCATTTGGAAACTTTCACTTACTATGCATTTTCTTTAGGGTAAAATTCAGTATCTCAATTGCAATATAATTTTTGGATTGGGTTTTTACATGAATTTATGATAAAATAAGCAAAGTGAAAAATAGAAAGAAAATTTGAATAAAATTTATGATTAATTTTAAAGTCAAGGAAATAAGTAAAAAACCAAAATCATTAGAACCATTTAAATAAACAAGATAACACCTAAGGGGCAAAATATTCCTTTGGCTACTCAGATGATTTGGTTTCTGGGCCTCAGTTTGCTCACCTCTAAAGTGAGAAGGTAGAAGTAACTACTGTTTCATGTCCTGTTGAACTCTTAAAAGCTATTCAACAAAGTTGCATCTGTATTCTTCTTCTCCGTCTTACCCCAGACAATTGAATTGTTCCTGTTTCTATAAGTCCTTTCACATAAGATTCAGAGCACAGTTGCTCTATCTAACCCTTCCAGATAATTCAGAAATCTCCCTCTTCTTCTGAAGTGTTCTCATAAACAGCCCTACGGTGCACCCTGTTTCTCAACAAAAAATTCTAAGTATACTTGATGTCATCCTTTCCTCCACCATCTTCCTACCTGTATCCAATCTGCAGTGCTACCATTTCAAACTTAGAAAATATTTCTAATGCATCTATTTGACTCTGTTTCTATAATAACCACTCTAGTTCAAACTGTGGTTCAGTATTCCGGGGGATCCCCACATTTTCACTTTTCCTCTCTCTACCATCTATGCTCTAGAAAGTAAAGAGATCAATCATTTAAAAAAAAAAAAAAAAGAATCTTTTCAGATCACTGCCCTGGTTAAATCTTTCAGAAGCTTCCCAATGCTTATGGAAAACCCACATCCCACATTGGGGCCCCCTAAGCCTAAAGATAATCTGCAACCTCATATCATGCATCCTTCCCTTGTTTGTTATGCTCCAGCCAGAGTGGACTTCAGTTACTCATACACATCACACACAGAATATTCTCCTGCCACAGGGCCTTATCAGGTGCCTGAAATTCTCTCATTATCTTCTCATCTTTCAGACCTGAGCTTATACATCATTTCCTCAAAGTAGCCTTTCTTGATATCTCACTCCATCTTCAATCCTTTTTTTTTTATTTCTACCAGATTTCCCTTCGTAGTACTTATTATAAGATGTCAATATCTTGTCTATTTATGAGATCACTTATTTTTATTGAGGAGAGACTTTTTAATAACATTTCTATAGGTCAAGATGCTATGCCTTTGTCATCAAGCCTCAATTGCCAGAACTTGGCATAGGATCTGATACAACAAATGCTTATTGATTGGATAATGAACTGAATAAAAGATAAAATCAAATAAACCTTGGGGAATTGCAGGCATGTTCTTTTGTACTCTTACGCTTAAGCTTAAAACAGATGCAGGCCATATAAGAAAAATATATCCAATTATATTAGTACCAAAGAAGGTTTTTTAAAAAAATTCCTTATCCCAGGGTGGGTTGGATCGTTCAGGAATCTAAAATTGAAATGAATATACTGGAAGTTTATTAGGAAATGTCCTTGAAATTAAAACCTGTGGAAGGGAAAAGAAGGAGGCAATATTGGGCAGAGGGAGAAGACTAGCAGTGATACAATCTCAACAAATCTATCAACCAAACTCACAGAGATCTTCAGAGGTGTCTGAATTGGGACAAGGAGAGTGGGCCTCTATGCCTCACACATCAAACTGTCGCTGGGTGAAGGCTGCCCTGTGAAGGGACGTGGCCATGGGAATGAGGTGCCTCTCTGCAATCAAGGAAATTCTCAAAGAAGGCTGACGGCTAAGGGATCTCTGCCACAGCAATCCTACCATCTAGGAAAATAAGTCCATTGTTCATGAAGCATATATAGGACAATATGTCAAAGAATTATAATTATATTTCCCATATCTTTGAATCATAATTAAAATAGAATGAATCTTTTTTTTCTACCATCCATATTAGCTCACAAATATAACATTTGAGAACAACATAGAGTGGCAGATAAAATTCTGCATGATAATAGGAAAACCTTGTCATATTCCCAGAGTTGCCATTAAATGTTAGGTAATAAATATAATATATAGATAGCTCAAATCTGTTGGCCCATATAAAAAATCAAAACACTTGGAATAGCTGAATTTTAGCCCATTGAAGTTCCAATTTTTTAAGACTCTTGATGCAGACCAACCTTTTTTTGTCTATGATAAACTTAATCAAATTGTTCTCTCTCTTTTTCATTATTTTATTGTATTTGAAGCTAGCCATCAACTATTAAAAGAGAAAATGCTACTCTTGAGAAAGATAATGATATTTCCAACTTACAGAGTATCTTTCCCTGAGTAGCACAAAAATGAACTAAAATATTCATCAAATCAAGAGAACAAGTTTATTTAGAAACAGGGAAGGAAAATAACCTCATATGAACTCCCCAAATAGTGACCAAATATTAATACAATTGACTTGGACACATGTGAAGGCAAAAATTAGATGCTGAAACTTTGACATTTGATAAATGTCCTAGAATTTGTCATAGTAGTCATTTCTTAGGTTTTATCTTAGAATTCTTAATGTCAAAAGGCAAATGAAAACATATCTACAAAGTTTTAATATAAGAACAAAAATTCTACGCCCAGTGCAGTTGGCATTCATATATTCCCAGATTGTGGAAGAACATTGCTTAATAAGAATAAAAATCAGGAAGTATATCACTCATGTACCCTTCTCCCCACAAAAGTTCACTAGAAGCTAAGAAATGAACCAAAAATAAATAACTCACAATAAACGTGTTAGGATGAAAGTATTGATGTTAACATTGTATTAGTAAATAGAATTAGAGCTTTCTTAAGGAAAGATTGCCAGTACCAAATAGGATGTAATTAAAACGGTCCAATAATCTGTGGTTGAGATTTCAAAATGCATTTACCCCCTAATTACAGAGCAAAGGAGAGGTATATATGTAAGCATTCTTCATTTTACAAAACATTAATTCATTCTTATGCTGAAATTTGAGAAATGTGTATTTAAACATATGATTCAAAAGAGTAATATTTATCATTAACATTATTTTTTTAAATCCTATAATCATTTAAAATTACTGAAAAATATCAAAAAATATAGCATATCAATGAAACAATATAGCATAGATGGAGTCAAATAAAACCGAAAGAAACCGCTAAAAATAGAAAAAAAAAATCAGATGCCAGAAATTGAAAAAAAAATACCTATTATAACAATAAATATAAAAAGTACATTAAAGAGCACATTTAGGAATACCATTGATCGGGTGTAGGGCAGATGTGAGTGGGGAGGGGATGGGTATATACCTACATAATGAGTGTGATGCACACTGTCTAGGGGATGGATACGTTTGAAGCTCTGACTCGGGATGGTGGGGGGGCAAGGGCAATATACATAACCTAAACTTTTGTACCCCCACAATATGCTGAAATAAGAATTAAAAAAATGAATAAATGAAAAAAGTACATTAAAAAACAGACCATTCAAGTGTGTTATTAAAACACAAATGCACACACAATAACCATGTCCTATAGACCCATTAAGGACACTTAAAGCAGAAAGTAAGATGATGAACAAGTATATAACCTGAAAGAAACAAAAGAAGAAAGCAGCAATCGAAACAACGGTATCCAAAAGAGTTAGTATCAAAAATCCATAATGTTGAAAGATAAAATCTACAGTAAATATATAATAATAATCTTTATGTTGCAAATAAGGCAGTGATAAAATGTATAAAACAAAAAATATGCAAGAAATACAAGGAAAAATAAGCATGATAGTATAGAGAGACTTCAAATAGCCCTCTGACAGATAAAGTAAAAAATCAGATAGAAAGGATCCCTGAATAATAACATCAGTTAGCATAATCAAATATGCTATGTAATAAACTCCATACGTGATAGGACTCATACCTTCTTTCTAAGTACCCATAGTGTAATTATGAAAATTACCCCTGTATTTGGCCAGGAAGGACACATTAATAATTCCCTGAAAAAGCAAGCACACATATAGAGCATATAGAATTATAGTGCAGTCACTAAGAGTACATTTCTGTTTGTGCCCACAAATTAGGAGGAGATAGCCCCCTGAGGTCAAGGCCTTGTACACCTTTGAGGGTTACAGCTATCATAACTTACCTGATGACCTAGGCTATGATACTTGACCAAGATTAGATGGGAACAAAACACAGTGAGGCCTATTAGATAATTCATTGTAAGAACTGGAAAAGAATAAATTTGTTGATGGCTTCTCTGCCCCAAAACCTGGATGGAGAAGAAATTTTACATATGCAAAGCAACTGACACCACCATCTCTTCTAGTCCAACCTACTGGCAGGGTTGCATGCCCTGGAAATGAATGCCAAGTGAATTTAAAGAGTTTACCTAAATTAGTTGACACTAGGAGCTCATCTGAGACATGGAGCCCTCTCAACTAAACATAAAACCATGGGAAGGAACATTCCTCCTCTTCTAGAATCCATCATGCCAGGGCAGAAACACTGGTCAACAGTATAGATAGTTACGAGGCACAGCTATTGTTTGTGGCTCAGGTTGGCCCACCTATTCTGCTGAAAATAGTTTTCATAGGAGGTGACGTCAAGACCCTTTTGTTTTTTTGGATGGCCACAATAGCAAGTTTTGGAAACTATCAATGATATACTTATGTGGAAAAAAATGTTTAAAAGCCATGCTTATTATTGAGAAAACTGAACCTCATTTTTAAAAATTACACAGCACAAAAGAAAATCATTAGTAATCTGTCTTTTACATTTTGTGAAAAGACATTGGCAGAAAGTAAGCAAAACATTCTTTATTAGAATTGAGGAAAAATGAAACCTAATGCCTTTAGACATTAATGAAGCATAAGCAGGGAGAACCTAAAATATTACTGTTACTTTTTAGTTAAATCATGATGGCTTTGAATATTTACTTTCAGTGGAGACAAGCCAGTGCATGGATATAAAAGGAATTTATTAAACAAATGTCACTTTCATTTGTTCCTGGAATATTTTATGTGAGCTTCTGGTGGTTGATTCATCACCCTTATTATGTTTTATTCATGCTAAAATTAAGATGAGATTCATTTTAGAGGGCACAAAACATTGGTATTTGGAGGGGCTGCTATGTTGTAGGTAGCAGCAGGAAGCAAGTGAAGAATTATGAAAGTGCACGAAATAGGCACTTAATGTTTATTTTCAATATTGAAAACCCAAACTGTAGATAATTATAAATGAACATATTCATCTTTAAGAATGCATTTTTCATTTAAGAAAAATCTCCTCAAAGGATTTATCATGACATTTAAACTTTGATCCTAGGTAGAACAATCAGTTCTCTCCTTGGTATATTCAGCATAACCTCTATATACACCTTTCATAACATCTGTAATAGTGTGTACTTCTTTTATTAGTGTACCTCTCTACCCATCAACTATATTATAAAGCTCTAAAAGGAGATAATGTCTTATTTATCTTCCTACCTACAGTGCCTAAATAAAATATGCAAAGCCTGAATGAATGATTTTACCTAACTTCCTTGATTTGTGTTTCAAATGCAAAGAAATGCAAAGATTGTATACAAAAACAATAGCTTAAAGGTCTGCAGGTCAGATTTGTACTTTGTAACTTAATATATTGCCATATAGAACTAAATTTTTTAACATACCCATCAATATTTCCTCCTCATCAAGTTAGTAATCAGAAATTATAATTTTGTACATGACAAAGGTGCTCTGGCTCACACTTAGCCTTGACATTTTTGAATCATGTTGAGTGAAACCTGGAGCAGAAACAACTGAATATTTGAAAGCCATGTATTATTTCAATCTAGCAAGAAGTGGACACAAATTAAGTTTAAAGGAATAGTGTTCTTGGTTTCATGAAAAGTCCATAAATCACTCCTTTCTTTACATATATGTAAAGCAAATATGAACCATTATTTTGGGAGAAGCTAGAATATCCCCATTGCAGATATTTTAGTCTGAAAACCCAGCTGTTAAAGGTAATTTAAATTGCTGTGCAATTGTTTTAGCAGAGCTATGGTTCTATAGGTATTGTAGCTTCTTGGGGGGAAGTGTTATGTTTTCTGTATAGTAGTAGATACAATGAACTATGAGTAGGAGTGATTGCTCCTTATTCTCAGGCACTTGTAAAGTCACTCATTGGAAATAAGGAACCAAGAGAAAGAGGGCTGCAGACAAGACATATAGCATCGATCTTCATTCTCCTGTAGACAGAGAGACTATAAAGAAATCAGACCCCAGCACAGCAAAACTCCACCAGCCCTGGAATGCTGAAGTCCTAAATGTGCTTTTTTTAGATAAGTGTGATTTCATAGTTTTGTACTTTTGGCAGCTCAGATGTGGTGGTAGTGTGTAGAATAAGATTTCTCTTGAAAATAGTTCATACTCCCATCTTTAAATCATCTTGAGAAAAACTGATCCCTAGAAAGGAGATGACAGTAGGAGAAGGACTTAGATTAGCAGAAAAATAGATTTTCAAACTTAGTTGGAGTCCACTTGTAATTCTTCATGCATTTCAAGCTTTCTGATTGGTAGAATTAACCTGGACCTGACAGACGGAGCTGTGTTTTAATTCAGTATAGAGTTTGTTGATAAACATCCACTCACTTCACTTAATGAGTAAAATGCTCCTGTTAGATAACACTCTCACAGCAGCGTGTACCTCACCTCTAAGCTTTGTTCACCACCTAGTTTGAGTGATCGCTTAGTGTCTGGTGCCTTCATTAAACTGTAAACAATGTGATGGTAGGGATTTTTCTGTTTTACATATCATATAGCTGCTGAGTAAACTCTCAAAAATTTGGGAAATATGTGAAGATACATTGCTGTATGGGCATATCATGAAACAATCACAACTTTGTAGACATTTTTCAAAGAAAAAAAATAAAACCTGAAACACTTTTTAAAAATGTCATAGCTACTTAATGTGTTATTCTTTGTTAATTCGTTTGATGGACTATATTTGCAAGTAGTACTTGTAATTAGCAAAACGTCTTCAGAAAGCATCTGTTAACTTCACATTCCCATAACAGAATTTCATCCTGCGAGACCTTTCCTCTATAGACCAAATGTTTTTTGAATAATTGTTTTGCCCAGATCTTTATAGAAAAATTTTCCCCTATGAAATCTTATAATGCCAAGTTAATCCATTATGAAATAAAATCAATATAAGATTGGGCCATGATGAATCTGAGATGAATGGTCAGATTTCCGTCAGTTAAGTACTTAACCTTACTATCCTCTATGACTTCCTGAAGCTGCTTTTCACTTAAAAGCATCATTAACCTAATAATTTACCAATGATAATATAAGATGTATTGAACTGGTTGTATTGGCTTACACTCTTTTGTCTTTATTTATATGATTTTTACTATGATAGAAACATCAATAAAAAGTCTTTAGCAAACATATCAATACCATGTCTTTAAAGATGGCAATATTTTAATGATGGTAATATTAATGAGATACTATTTTATATGGTACTTTAAGTTCCAAAACATTAAGCATGTTTCCTGTATCTTCCAGCTACTCAAGAGGCTGAGGGGGAATCACTTGAGACCAGGAGTCTGAGACTGCAGTGCACTATAATTGTGCCTATGAATAGCCACTGTACTTTAGCCTGGGCAACATGGCAAGACCCATCCCTAAAAAACAAAGCAGTACAAAACAAAAACCCCACAAATATATACCACTCTTATCTTACAATAAACAGAGAAGAAAAATGCAAATATGATAATGAGGGATTGTTTTATGCATTGTTATATGAAAGCATCAATAAATCTGCTAGAAGTTTCTTCAAAAATCCTCTGCTACTAAATTAATATGAACTGGTTCACTCATTCATTCATTCATTCATCCTTTTAACAAGCCTATTTTAGGCATCTACTAAGAAAGAGTTAGATATCAGACTAATTGAAATATTAACTCAGCAACTTCCCCTCCCTCCAGAATATGTTATGCAAAAGTACTTCTTCACTGAAATGATGGGATGTTAATTTGAATCATGTTTGACAATATGTAGGATATTGAGCTTGAGAAGCATTAAAATAACCACTTAGGATGATGGTTTCCTTTTTTAGCTTGCATAAACATGACTGGAAAGAATTCAATAATTTTTTTAAAATAGCCTTCAGACATAGGCAAACCTGGTTTTCAATTTCAACCCTGCCACTTTAGAGTGTTCTCAGAAAAGTTAGTTAACTTTTCTAAACTCTAGTTTTTCGTGTGTAAGCAGATTAAAAATCTCTCTCTCTTAGGTTATGGTAAAGATTATATTTATTATATGTAGAATTCTAAGTACACTAATTTATTAAATGGCATATAAAATTATCTTGATAATTAGATTTGTTTGTAGTTATCCATTGGTACATAACAGCCACCCTAAACTTTGTGGCATAAAATAGCCGATATTTTATGATACTCCTGCTTCTGAGGGTGTGGGGTGTAGAGCACCAACACGTGTCTTCTCCTTGTGGCTTAGGCTTAACACAGCATGGCAGCCTAGTCCCAGTATCATACACCCAAGACAAACTATTCCAAGGGAAAGCAATCAAGTGTAACCAGGTAGAAGCTGCATGGCCTTTTATGACTTAGCCTCAGAGAATTCACAGTGTCACTTTCTCCTGAGGCATCACAAGTCCACCAAGATTTCTATGGATAGGTAATAGAGACCACACTTACTGATGAGAAAAGTTTTAAAAAATTTGCAGAAGCCATTTTATGAAGCCATCACAGTTTCCATTCTCCGCCATAAATTAAACATGCTTGATCATTGGCAGTGCTTGCGGGAATCACTGCTAGGAAGTATTCTGCAACTGTGTGAGGACATCCTCATTATAAGAAGTTGGACCAAGACATCCAAGAAAATGTGATTCATGATTTTGAGTTAGGAGCAAACTCAAGCTGCTTTAAAAAGGAAGCTGTTTACTCTTTAAATGGAGATGTTTTAAATTCTTTTTCAGTTAGGAATTTTTTTCCATTGTAATTTTGGGCAAGGAAAATTATGTTTCATTCACATTACATAAATGTCCATGGGGTCTTTCTTAGCATCCACCATGTGTGCTTCTATAAATAATTTGTAAGATATTAAGTACCGTACTATCACTATGAATTTCACTACCGATTTTTTTTTAATGTTAACCATGTTAGAAATGCCAAATACTATGCTAAAACATGGAACACATTTTCAAATCCTAACAATTCAGTTAGCACAATAAAATTATGCATTCCATGTAACACATGTCAATATTTTTTTCTTACTTCTTAGGAAAATTATGAAGTTTTCATATTTTAAAATGGTTCCTGAAAGTATAGTTGAATAAAATCCTTAAGTGAAATTTGAAAATTACTGAGATTGATCCCATCATCCTTTAACTATTTTTATTTTTTATTATGGTGAACTAGATGACTTTCTTCTGAAAGCACATTTGGTGTGATTGGCTAGTTCTATCTTACATTCCAGTGATAGGAAAAGGCTTGAACAATGAGCATATGGTGGAAGTGTTGCCAACTGGTGAAGAGTACTCTTGGATGTCTCAGGCTATTTTAGATTTGGAATGTAAAGCTGCTACTACATGTTACAAAGTAGTAGCTAAATAATCTCTTCCTTTCATGATTTTACTCTTGCTCATTTTCTTCAACTGTCTTTATCTGTTTTGTGGTGCCATTTGGATTTGTTTCAATTCTATCTGAAATAGTGGTAAACAGCTGTCTTCTTTTGCAAGGACTGTAGCTTTCTGACAATTTGGTTATGTACAAAAACATGAGACTAATGAAATTGTCTAACCTGACATGACTAATCACTGCTATTCTCTGATCATTAGCTTCTAAGAGCAATAGGACTTCTTATTTGGATTAATTAGAATGTCATATTAATATGCTGAAACGTCCAGCAACGAATCACTTTGATGTAGAACTTTGTTGTTGAAGGTGAGTGGGGGAGGCAGTGGAGAGTGGTGAAGGGTGACTAGACCTTAATGCTTTACTAAAGACATTAAAGTTACAAACAAGTTTCCTTAAATTATTCATTTATTCTGAGTCAAAGTGCTGTTTGAAAGTGGCTTCTGATCTGATGCTTTATTTTCTATGCTTTCCCAGACAGATGACACAAGAATTGTTTCTGTTCAGACTCTGTTTCTTCCCTTTGTTAGTAACAATTCTGAGTTTGCTTATTGAAAAGTGTGGGGTTACACCCTATATGACTACTAAAGATATAGATTTTTTTTTCTAAAGGCTAACATCCTGCAAGGGAGATTTTTAAATATGCATTAAAATTTCTCCTTGAAATGTGACTGTAGCAACTTGGTTTATGTCACAGTGCTATGTGACCATGAAGTTTAGCATCAGCAATATTCAGTATTGCTACTTTGCTAGGGGCTGGCTGGTTGTCTATGTGTATTTGTAGTGCGTGTTGGTTCAAAAATGAGCAATATACAGTCTCTGCCCTGTAGTGTAGTGAGGTGGGAGAGAGTGGAGAGACAGAGGGAGCTAGCTAGTTGCACCTAAATCTGAAACTGTATATAGAGGCTAATTTTGCATACCTTGGATAAAATTTAAGTTTTTAAGAGCAGGAGAGAGACAATATTATAGATCTGAAAGTTAGAAAGATTATTCTAGAAGCATTATGTAGTACGCACTTATTGGAATTTGGGACATGGGGAGGGAATTAACTAAGTGGTTCCTAGATTAGAGCTGGAATAAAGTAATATAAATTATAATCAGGTACATGGAAGTAAAAACAAAAATTTGAAATAAAACTTGCTAAAGCCACTGACAGTACTTGGGGACTGATTATAGGAGGTAATTGCAACATGTGGCATAAAATAAAACTAGGGTTTTCCAAAAATGAAGTGGAGTGGAATTTGGACTCTGAAGACTTGAAATTTTAGTTTCATATCTGACCAATTATGTGTTCTTGAAAAGACAGTTTGAGGGCTTTAGTTCTTTCATGCCAAAAGTATCATGAAACAAATAAATATCTTTAAATACTATTTCTGGAATATACAATTTGGAAGAAGATATGAAAGATGTTGAAGATACACAAAGCACACAGCCATATATGGTGGTCCTTAGGGATGAAGAGAAAGGACAGGGAGAGAGAAGAGAGAGAGTTCTAGACAAAGAAAATAAGCACAGATGGACCCAGAGTCAGGGACCACAGTGAGAGATGAGGCTGAGTGCCTAGTAACTGTGGTAAACAAAGCTGCCTTTACTCTCATAGTAAGGGGAAGTCATTGAAAAATTTTTAAACAAACGTCCTCTCCAGAGGATGAACAGATTAAAAGGAGGCTAAAGAGATGCAGGGAGATCTAAGCAACTATGGCAAGAGTGTCACTGAGAGCCAAATTATATGTTTAACAAAAAAGAGGTAAAGAATAGTCACTCTCCACAGGCAAAAAAAAAAAAATGTAACATTCATTTCTTAAATTACTGATTCATTCTCAGACATGGTTAAACATTATTAGAGTCACAGTGAAAAAAATGGTCAATGTCTAACTCTACTATGTTATTATTATAATAGCAATTACAATCACCATTATAACTTCAATTTATTGAGTACAAACTGTGTGCCAAAGACTTATCTAAATCCTCTCCATTTACTTCTCATACAACATAATGAGGTGGATTTTACTAGCTCAGTTTTACATCTGAGGCAGCTGAGGCTCAGAGAGGTTTAGAAATGATTAATGTCACACAGCTAGAAAACTGCACAGTCTAAACCCCTCTGAATTGCAGGACCAACGTTCAACAATTGTGCTAATATCTGCACTATTATCTTTGTCCGCTTACTCAGTGACATTATTCCTTGCTTCGTTTTAACCCACTTACAGAGCAGATGTCAATTTTCAGAATTTACAAATAACTTTATCTTATCGATAGCTTTTTATGTTTTCTGTTACCTGGGGAGTTTGGGGCAGGTCATTTAATTTATTGGTAGCATATTAAATGATGATTTATAATAGGTTTTAAATCATCAGATGTTTCCCTAAGGTGAACATATCCCATCCCAGGTGGTAGAGCCTTATAGACTTAAGATAAAAATCTGACTGAGTTTGGTATGCTCATGGCCTTATGTCTTTTTCCTCACATATTGACTTTTTTAGATCATAGAATCTATCTACTTCTGGGCCTATAGAAGTCTAGCTATTAACAACAAATTCTATATTATACTTAGTAAATTCATGTATAATCAGTAGTCAGAAAAAAAGGTAAAGGTAAATTTATCTATAATGGTTCTTTGTTTAATAGCATTTATTATTGAAGCCCAACTAGGCTCAAAATGGTCTCAAATGGCAAATGAGTCATTTACTTTAAAAGCATAGCCTGGGTAAGCAATAAACAGAAGCATCCTAAACTTACATCACTAAAGAATCATATGACTACAAAATAAACATTTTTTAAATAGCAATGAAAAACAAAATGCCATGTTAGATTTCTCTTTACGTATATATTAATGGTTTAACAAACATTAGCAGGTACTCATCAAAATTTATTAGTATTGGATTTTTGAAACTATTTTGAAGGTGACATTTTTCATCTGAAAAATATAGACTATATTCAGCAAAAAAAACAACTGAAAAAATTAGAAGTGGTTTCTCTTGACATCAAGTTTAGTAGAAATTTTTCATTATACATACAATTTGGAGGTTGGTCAAAATATCAATATAGTCCTTCTCTTAGTTGGTTGGGCAATAGTTCATGTTGGCTAGCACAGAGCAAGATTTCTTGAATTCATCGTTATTCAAAGTTCTCACATGGTTCTTTACAAATCCACATGTATCTATTACAATGCAGAGTTCCAACACTCTTGCATACAGACACACACTTCTAATCATACGTATGTTGGTGGAAAGGTTACTGGGAAATGCTTTATAAAAATGTTTAAGATCTTTTTAAAGTAGACATCTAGAAAGTTTTAATTATGCAAAAATACTTCATAGATTCGCAAGGCAAACAACCCCCTCAAAGTACAAAGTTTGTGTTAACACAAGTTGCTGTACTTAAAGTATACAATTATGTTTTATGAAATTTATATGAGGTGATATTGCATAAGTTATTTATTTCTAGTATAAGGAGTGAAATTTTTAATGAGATTTTCCTAAGAAAGGGCATTTAAAAATCTATGTACAAGAACCATTGAAATCTGGAATAAATTCATGGTTATTATATTGAAAGATACATTTCAAATGACATGTGTTAGTGTGTGTATAATATTTTAAAACTAGAAAGTTAGTTACATTGTCTCATCTCAAAATATGCCAAAAAAGCTGAGCTTTAAATTAAGAAAAAATATAACACATCATATTCTATATTACTTACTATATGCCAGGCACTGGTCGAAATGTTTTACATATATTAACTTATTTAACAGAATGAGGAACATAATCTGTTTCAAAAACAGCTAAATAATTTTAACAATCAAGCAGCTGATACAGAAATAATTGGCTACAGATGGAACTACTGAGTTTACTCACAGAAGTAAATGTTCGCTAGCTATTGGTGTGGTGAAAGCATAACCATGATACTACATTTTTTTAAACCATTTTAACTCATTTTTATGGAGGAATAAAATTTATTTGTGTTTGGAAATATATTCAATGTAAGGACACTTTTAAGTGTCATTTTTTCACTGGCATGATTTTTTTAAGAATCTGATCATAATACTACGCATGCTGCTTTTTTTATAAGCTCTCTTCTTGCTATAGCACCATAATGTTAGCAGAAGGAGTGTGGGTGAATCTATCTCCTGCTATTAAATCAATTGAAAGAGATACATATGGCTACCTACCACAAATTGGAAATTCAATAGAAAAAGGCTTAACTTGATGACTCCACCATGAAAACAACCAAGTAAGGAATGTATATGTACATCTGCGTATCTGTCATAAATAATGACAAAATGTTTTGAAATATCTATCATGGGAAAATATAATTATCTTATGATTAGGGCAATCCTATCATATTAATTACAAAATATGGTAATTATTTTAAAGTAGCATGATTTGATAAAAATCAATTATAAATATACATCAAATAAAAATAAAATATTCATATAAGAAAAATAAAATATAATTAGATTTCCATACACAAACTTCATTTCATACATATCCCATTTTTCCTCATAATAAGGATATAGGTTAAGTCAACACTTCAATCATGTCAAAAGCTAATTCTACCAACTGAACTATGATGGTATTGAGAGTAAGGCTGCCACATTGTGTATATGTTCCCATGTATTTTACTCAATTTCAAATTAAACAGTCTCCATTTTTACTCATAAAATCATGGGCATTATTGTAACATTTTGAATCTAGAAGTAGCAAACTTTGAAATAATAAAGGAAATTATTAAACGTTTTAATTTTAAAATAAAAAGTTCACTTTAGTGTATAATAGAGATAAAATATCTCATCACACATTGAGGCTAGAACATGCTATAATAGCTTATAAAATATTCATGCACAGCCCTTAGAATAGTATTATAAATAGGTCACTAGTGACCAGTGGGCATGCATTCTGTGTTCCATCCTTGGCATCACAGACCAATTTTAGTTGCTGAATAAGAGTTGGCTATGACATAGGCATCAGACAATCAATTCTTCTTAATAGCAACCATTATAGATTTCATGTCTTAAACTAAAACATCCATAAATATGTTTGCTAATGAGGCTTTTAAAAAGCCAAACTATAGACTGGCAAAGGTCATTTACCAGGTCATTAAGAAGCTGTACAATACAGTAACTACGAAGATGTACACAGTCAAACTGCCAAGATTTGAATTTGTCCCTACTACCTACTAAAATTACATAGTCTATTTCTCTACTTCTCCATTGCTAAAATGGGCATAGTATCAGTACCTACCTCTCTGAAACATCATGATATTACACAGAATTAAAAATATAGACATTTTAAAATACTAATAAGTTAGCTATTCATGGAATTAGTACTAAAAATAACAGCTCAATTTTGAATGGTGGCAGCTTCCCTCAAACTAATTCATTCTATTGGAAAAAATATTCAGGTAAAACAGACTGGGAAGAAATATTGAATTCAGGTATCTGATTGATTATCTCAAACTCTTAATAGTCAAAGATGTTGAATTAAGAATCCCAATTCTTAAATATCATTCCCATCTCCAAGTCAAATTTTACGGCACAGTCTTCTCTCTACCTGTTCTTAGCTCTCTTCCTTCTTTCCCCACATGTGTAGTTTGTCTTCTCTGTATGCCATGTGTTAGGATTTCGATAAAGTAAACATTTTATGCCTTAATTTCTCATCTAAAGAATATGAAGGGTTTTTTTTTAACTTTTCCTATAAAATTTAAGATGGAGTTGAAGGTAGGCTAGGAATAACAATATTAGGTGATCTTTCACTGATTATCTGATCTTTTACTTTCCAAGTGAGGGACTAGAGCTAACCAGGCTCCAAGAAACTTGCACCAATAAATATATAAACAACTTTGGGTAAGATATCTTAATGGAAAAATTATTGATTTGCACCAGGTGATAACCACCATAAAAACCAGAATGCCCAAGGTATTCTTTCTCCTGCCAAATCGTAAACCTCTTAGCTTTGGCCATCGTAAATAATGTCAAAGCACAAGAATTTTAGTCTCTGTTTCTGCAAATTTTCAAGGTATCAACCTATCTAAAAGAAAAAAAAAAATCGTGGGCTCCTAGTGTTGATCTGAATTCTTTTATATGTCTAAACATAAAACTCTATCAAACTCCTTATGCTTATGGCACTTATGTAATTATAAAACAAACCCAATACACATATAACCAAATAATCAATAAATTAAAATTGATAACATGAATATGATAAATAATGCTGTTTTTCAGAAAATAATTTGACAGTATTTGATTAAATAGAAAATATATAGCTATATATGTTTAAAATATCAAAAAGTAAAACACTATTAACTGTTCTGAATTTTAAACAGAAAATCAAAAATGTCAGTTATTATAAAATCATTAAGTGTTCTAACAATTGTATAGAATCCATGGCAACATTTTTCTAAGGTAACCCCATGATAATGTGTACTTATATCAGTGTTATATTAGGCAGCATGCTATAGCAAAGAGATCATGGATGTTGAATTAGCCCTCAGTTTGAATCTGGCTCTTATAATCTGAAGACTATCACTAAATTTCTCAAGTTTGTTTTCTCATCTGTAAATAATAGTCACCACATGACAAAACTGTGAGGTTTAGGAAATTTAATTAACACATGTTAATCACAGCACATGTCAGCACACTCCTAGCATTTCATAGTTACTTAGTAATTATTAGTTGCAACCATTTCATTTTCTTTCCAATTAAGAAATAAATGCTTGCCACAGGTTGCAATATACGATTACATTTACCTAAAAAACTTTTAATAATTCTGTTTTACAACTTTCCAACATTTCTAGAATAAAGAAAGGTAGCTTTTTAGGAACTACATTAACATAGTTTATAGTTTTTATGGATGGATATTTATGAGGGAGATTACAGATGTTATATATTAAAAATAAATAACTTTAAATAAGAGCCATAGTCTGCCTTGCAGTTCCCAAATCAGTTTTTTCATATATCCACACTAATTTGTTTTCTCATGACAGAATTTTGTGATGAAACTATCTTAATTCTTGAGATTTGAATAGCCTTTCAGCCTTAGAACCGTGGACACTAAGGAATTCTAGCAAAAGGATATTGGGTAAGCACAATAATGCAAAAAGGATTAGGTGTATATTCAGTATCATAGTAATCAGAGAGAGTATCCATTGCAAATTTTACTAATAATTTCAAGGAAACAATCATGAGACAAAGACAAACAGAAAGAGGTGCAAGACCACCAACGTACTCTCTAGGCCTTTTCTTACCACATCAGGATGCACCTGGCACAGATTAAGATATGAGGTCTCCAGGATACATATGGAGTCAGAGTATGCACACAAGAGGAGTCATTTTTAATATGAAATATAATTATTTTGTATTCAGATAACCATGTCCCATAAATTCATGGATTACATGTCTGTTTGCTATTGGCAATTCTGGGCAATCAGGTGTATCTTGCCAAAAGCATTTCCAAAATGAGAATTCTCCCACCAGAAAATATAATCTGTTTGTTTACCAGAATATCTGTAATTAGTATGTTTACAAGGAAATTTGATTGGGTCATTTTCTTTCCCAGAGATCAAACTCTGATTAAAGGAGAGAATGTATTTCAAGTCTGCTGCTTAATTATTTACTTCCTAGTTGGACAGCAGGATAAAAACAAAATTAGTCAGATACTAGACCCACTAATGAATGAAGAGCCAAGTGTGGACCATATACAGAGACATCAGCCTATGGAGGCTGTGGATAAATTGTGACCACCTGAATGATGCAGAGTCAGGACCCCATACACAGAGTAGAGATCAAGATATGGCTGGAGAAAAAGGCAAGCAGGCACTCAGGAATTGAGGTTATACCATGAATGGAGGTTGAGACAGTAGACCTAATCAGGCAATAGATCAGGAAAACTTGAGGGACACACGCATGGAAACGAAATACCAAAGGATCTAAAGGGGTCAGAGTGTAGATCTAGGTAGGTTTAGAAACTACTCAAGCCATCTGGGCACCAAGGACACTGTAAACAACAACTTTCTGTTCTACATTTTGCACAAGTAACGGCTGGTATCAAGCAGGTGGGAGCAGATACGCAATCACTCCAGCCTGTGAAGGAAGCTGCCCACATAGAAACTGTATCTTTACAAGAAGGCTTTTCAACCGCAAATTACATAGTCAGAAACCAAGTAAAGTAAATTTGGAGAGCTCAAAAACACAATGCTCCTTGGTTGCTTCCTCCTGCTGCTTGCTCCCTGCTCTTTATTTTATGCCTGTATTTAACTGTTTACCTTCTTTCTTGGTAAGATTTTAATTTCATTCATAGCACTTTGTTCATTATTTAACCTTGGTAATAGATCCAGCTTCTCTAGTCTTCGCTTTCTATACCTTCCATAGATAGGGGTCAACATTCACCCAGAAGTTTCTATTCACTCCTATCCACACTGGGAATCTCTCCCATCCCACGTGACACCATTGATGAACGCTGATACATAATAGCAAATTATCCTCCCCCAACAAATGGGATTTTCTTACATCCCCTTGAGGGGAAACAAACAGGCTGGGTCAAAGTCAATGTCTGATTAAAATTAGGACCATATAATCTTAGGTTAGCAGATCTAGAAAACACATCATCATTGAGGATCAACTAAATGCCAGGTTCTAGGCTGCTGCTCTTACTTTAAGTTATACAGGAACCCATTTTTTTTTTTTTACTTTTTATTTTAAGGAAAAAATTTCATAATGCTTTTCTTGGTTTCCTACTGCAATTCTGTGTGAATTTTGATACTATGGGGAGCCAAGACATGACACAAATTGAATAGATTCCTTGGAGACCTACAAGCTGTCAACCGTATAAAGATTTCCTTTTGTGATGCAATGTTTCAGTTCATTGCACACAACATCAAAAGCCTAAGATCAGAGAGAATGCAAAATATATTTTAACTGAAACTTAAGAAGAGGAAAATACATTTGACCCCTCAAAGTTTTCTGGGGAAAAAAGGAATTATTCAAAACATTTTTCTATATGTATCCCCAAAACAGTAGAGCCCTGTGGCTGACTATCATTTAAAATAGTGGCCTAACAATTATCTTTGACTTTTTGGTAAACATTTACTTCTCTTGTCACTATTATCATACAAATGAAAGTTTGAAAATACATAGAGTCGCCTACTTACAATGGGAAAAAGAATAGGCAATGTGAGCCCTTGGGGACTACCTGGGAGAAAGTCATGAGCACTAAACACATTTGCATTCATTTGACTGTCTTGTGAAGCAGACCAATTATATAGTTCCCCAAAGGCAGCTTAGTTATAGAAAATTACTTCAGATAGCTTTTTAGTTTGAGTGATTATGTGTGACCCAGTGACAGTGGTTTGAATTTTAGTGTAGACTGAAAAGAAAAAGGAATCAAACTCTGAGATATGTTACTCAAAAGAGAAAGTATACAGAGGACTGAGTAGGCAATTATCCATTCCATATTGGAGAAGATTTGTTTTTGAGCAACTCCAAAATACAGTTCTTTGTATTTCCAGACATTGATTTTAATCTGATGAACTGAAATAATCATGTGTTAACCTGAGGGAAAGACTGAGTAAATACCACTATGATCACCTCAAAACTCAAAGAATTTGCACCCGGATTTGTTTAACATCAAAAAATAGATACTTGCACAAAGAAAAGAGTTATTGTTTTTTGGTTGTTTACAAGCTATGGATTTAGAAGAAAACTCACCTGACTACCTGGATAGTTTTAAGTCATTTCCAGCTGTGATATCTCTCTGCTTTAGAAGTGGATTTTGAGAACACAGATTCTATTTTTGGATCTCTCTTGTCAAAGGAATTGTCATGACTCTTCTCTTTACCTCACTGGACCCAACTTCAACATCATTCTAACCTTTTCTAATTCAACTTCTATGCTTTGCTTTCATTGATGAAGTTAATGAAATAATAACCATAATCATAGTAATAGTAGTAATTATTACTATAATTAAGTTGTATTTAAATACTAAGTGCTTTGCAGGTATACACTCATTTCATTCTCACAACAACCATAGGAGGTAGAACTTTGTATCAGGCTGAGGCACAGAAAGATTAAGTAATGCAACCAGGTTTTAAGTGGCAGAGGAAATTTTTGTGCCCATACCGTGTGCCACAGCCTACACTCCTAAACACTATAATAGATAGCATTGATTATCAGGCAGGATTGGAGAGAAGTGGCATAATTGTATCATAAAAGGCATAAAAAAGGAAAATTTGGTAAATATTGTTCCTAAAAGGAATATTTTTATTTTGTGCAAAAGAATAATATTAAGTAGGCTATATGAAGAGGGAGAATTTCAAAATCACATTGATTTCATCTGCCTTATTGGTGATATATATCTTAAATATCTTGCTTTTATTCCTTTTTCATCTTGGAGAGAAGTTTCTAGTAGCAAGTTCAGGATGCCACTTTCTTTAGACTTTATTTATTCAGTATTTTCATGAATGTCATGGGTAAAGATATGGACTGCAAACATATGTTGGCTTACTTAATACCAGACTCAAAAATAATATGCCTAAGTATATAAAACCAAATTTAGTAGAAACAAGTATCAAGTTCTAGTTTTAGTCTTATGAAATATATTTTTTAAGATACCCAAACTTAAAACGCATGTCACTATGTTGTATAAGTTTGGTTCATTTGTCTTATTCTCTTTCTCTGTAATAAAAGTACGATTTTATATTTTTTCAGAATCCTTAGTTATAATAGTGCTTATTACCTAAATCTTGTTCATTTACAAATGTTAAATGGATTTATGGATTAAAGAATAAATTAATATAGATGGAAAACTTAAAAATATTTTATTTTGCCAAGATCAAAACGAATTAATTCACTGCAAGCTAACTTTCTGCTAATAATACTTAACACATATAGGATAAACTGTAAGATTGATAAAAATATTATATTATAGGAGTGATTAAAAACCTACTATATTGTCAGACCACAAGCAGCATATTATGATCATTTCATAGGCCTCTCATTTCAAGGGAGATGCTGACACAATGCAGAGCTTCAAGAATAACTTCAAAATATGGTGAGTGTTAAAAATAAAAATAAAAATGATGAGTGCTTTACAATTCATAAAACATGCAGAAAACCTTAGGATATTCCAAGTTTCCTTCAAAGAAGATAAAAAATTGATTCTTACATATTTAAAAGCTGCCCAAAGAGATTATAAATTTTGTGTTTTTTCTAGAGATCCATATATTTCAGAAAAGCCAATTTAATCTCAAAGTCTGAAATCCATTTCATAAAGAATATTAGTAACAATTGCATTTGGTACATCATAAGGTTGTATACTCTTTGTGTGATAGGAGTCAAGAAGACCACCTTTCACAAATGCCCCTGTTTTAGAGTGAATGACCTCTAAGGGCCTTTCAGTTCCATAGTTAAAAGGTTGTACGATTTCATGATCAGAGTAATTACATAGAATCCTAATGAATTCATTCTACAGCCTGTGGCCAATTTTGGTACTTAAATGTTGTGAGATGAAGACACAATGGATAGTTGGAATGGGTGTAATAAGTAAGAGAACGTAGTTTAAGACTTGGGAGGAGATTTGTTATGCAGGGGAAAGTCATGGGTAAAAGAAATGTCACAGATATCCAGTCACTGACAGAAGTGAGCCCTAGATGGCTGGAAAAGAATTACTTCTCAGGGCTCCTCAACTGGAGTCTGTTTGAGGGCAATAGCCATAGGATTGCCACTTGGAGGTGGTCTTTAAAAAAATAAAAGAATATGTTTAAATTTGATGTAATAGGCAAGTTAATAAATTTGAGAATGATATGCTTTTAAAGTGTCAAAGTGGGAAAACTATTTCACTAACTGTGGATGGGCAGGACCAACTAAAAGGCTGAAGGTAAAAAATTAAGCAATAGCCACCTATTCTTGACTGAATGCTTTGGACATAGCATAGCACTGGGCTAACTTTGTAGAGAGATATAATATCCATGTGGGTAAAAAGGGTAATAACTGAGATATAATATGAGACAATTGAATCTCAGTGACATTATAAAATAATTATTGTAATTTCTAACATCAGATCTGATTTTTTATAGTTTCATTTTGCAGGTGAAAAATTTTATGCAGTATTTTCTGAAGGCTAAATAAGGGTCTAGGCCTATCACATTGGACTAAGATAGACAGAAAGCTTTTAATATTTTTTTTGAGTTTAAAATGGCATGTAAAATGCTTAGGATACTGCATGACACACATTAGATGCTTACTAAAGTATTATTCATTCTTATCATTATTGTAGTAGTGAAGGAAGTTGGTGACCAACACTTAGATATGAATAGTGAGAATGGAAAAAGACAAGAAAGACAACTAGAATGGGCACTATGTTAAGGGGGAAAAAAGTTGATGTTTAAGTGAGAAAAAAGCTATAAACAATAAAAAAGCACACAAAATCCAAGTAACCAAACAGAAAAATCAAAGCAACAGTAGTGCTGCTAGCAAGTAGTAAAATGGACTTAACTTGCTCAGTATGTACAGAGTTAGGATTTGTGCACTCCAGGCTGTGAAAGTAAATACAGAGAAAGCCTGGGAAATTGGAAAGAGCAACAGTCTGTGGATGAAATTTAAAAAGTCAGCCACTCACTAGGTATTGTTGAAAGTGCCTAGGAGTGAGTGACTGAATTAATCAGGAAGCTGAGACCAGAGTTTTGTAAAAGATGACTATAAGTACAAATTAATAGCATCCTCAGATAACAAGCAACGTGGCTCAGTGTTCAGCTGAAAAAATAAGAGCACGGTACCAGGTAGAAGGAAGAAGTAAAAGTGCAATACTAAGGAAGCATACACCCGTCCCCTCCCCCCATCCCCACCCCCCTCAGCTTGAGGCTCTGACTCAGGGGGATGGGTGGGACATGGGCAATATATATAACCTGAGCTTTTGTACCCCCATAATAAGCTGAAATAACAAAAAAAAAATGCAATACTAAGGAAGCGGAGGTTAAAGAGTCCTAAAGGAAAGGAATGATTAGGCATACCAAGCACATGACATAAATCATTGTATTTCCATGGGCCTAATCTTTTTTTCTAATCTGTTAAAGAAGCAATGCTGATCTCCTCTCAAGGACAGGCTCTAGAAGTTAAAGGCATTCAAATCCTGTGAAGGCTAATGAAATAAATTTAAATAGACTATGAGAAAATAGAGCTATAGATAACTGATATTACATGAACATTAATTGTTTGCTTCAAATCAAAGTATTAACATGTAACTCTTCTCAATGAGTGAAATAATTTCTGGTGAGCATAGTACAAATAAAAATGAGCAAAGGACTCGTTAATGTAACCAGTGAACATGATTAGAATTGTGAATTACTAGAATTTCAGAGAGCTCAACCAACTCCTGAAATTTTAGTCATAAAAGTAACATTTATTCATTTAATAAAAAGAAATTTCAAAAAACGTATTCAGCACCTATTTATGGGGATGAGCATTGTTCTCAAGGAACTTACATTCTAGAGTGGAAGCAAATGAATGAATGAAGGAGCAAATAAACAAAAAACATAAATAATTTAATATAGTAAGGCATGCTACGGAGAAAATAGAGCCAGGATAGAGATAAAGTGAATGGGGTTGGGGATAAGAGGCTATTTTCAATGAGATGTTCTTTCCAAGTAGGTTTAATTCAAACAGAGACGTAAATGATGTAAATGATGTGAATGAATGAGCCATTCATATATTTAAGAACAGCACTTAGGGGAGACCTTAAACAGCAAGTACAAAAGCCTTGGAATAAAAGCACTCTGCTTGACATGTGTAGCAATCAACCTGCTGGCAGGAAGCAGGTGGCACACAAAAAAGGGTTAAGTTAATCTAATGAAAAGAATATTTTGCAGAAATGTGAACTGGGTTAAAGAAATGAACAAGGCTTAGTAAGGGACCACCCGAGACTGGAAGCAGTGGGAAGCCTTTAACATTCCTAAATCTAAAGTGTCAAAAAGGAAAAACAGTGTCAATGAAACCTGGTGAGAGTTAATGACTTAAAAGAAGAGTTCCCACTGGGAGCTATACTGGCAGAGAAACAGGCTATGCCAGGATGAGGCTGGGGAGGAAGAACAGTGGAACAAGTACCCCAGGCTCCCTCTGGTCCAGTCCTCCAGTCTCCTGCCCTGACCTCCTATTTGCTGAACTCAAGAGGAAGCCACAGGGCAAAGAAGCTCAGGTGACTAGATCATAAAGTGAAGCCAACAGGGCATAGGAGAGAGAATAATGCAAAGTATAGGGAAAGAGTGTCAAGAGGCCAATGCACACAACGTGTATGAGAAGAATCAAAGAGGCCACTGTGTTTTCAAGGGGAATCACCTGAGAAAGTAGCCAACATAGGGCCTTACCATCCTGATGGGAAATCACTGGAATAATTTATTTTCAAAGATCACTCTGTCCAGTGTCAAGAAAAGACTATGGAGGGACAAGAGTCTAAAAGAAGATAGACCAGTTAACAGTCTATGGCAGACTATGGTGACTCAGAGGAAGTGGTAAGAAGGGGATTAGACTTCTGAATTATTTTGACAACATCCAGCCTTATATAATATCAGATACAAAAATCCTATCTTGAATAATAATACCCTAAAGCTGATTTTAATTTTTTTAAGAATATCCACTCTGTTCCAGGTAATGAGATAGAGTGAAGAATTCAGAGCAAAATAACACATTCCCTTCTTAAAGGAGCCCACAGCCTAACAGAAAAGACAGAACAAACATAGCATAATTACAATAAAGTGTACATGCTTCAATATTGAAAATGACAGCAATGTTGAGGGCATCCTATAGCTTCATTTAAAGGTGTGTTAGCACCATCAACTTTTCAGCTGTCTAGGGTACAGTTGAAGCAGATTTTCAGTGAAGTGGGCTAGAGGTGGGAAGGACAGCTGGGAAGAAAAGGTGTTTTGGGTGAGAATCAAGTGTGTGTGCAAAGTCATAGGGGGCTACGCAAGTGGAGAAGTAATATTTAGGCTCCTAAGTGATTTTAGTAGGCTAAAGAAAAGTTGATTAGAGGCCAGGAGTTCAAGACCAGCTTAGGCAACATAGTGAGACCCGGTCTCTACAAAGAATAAAAAAAAAATTAGTGGGGCATGGTGGTGTGCAACCCTAGTCCTAACTACTCAGGAGACAGAGGCGAGAGAATGGCTTAAGCCCAGGAATTCAAGATTATAGTGAGCTATGATCAGGCCACTGCACTTCATTCTGGGCAACAGAGTGAGACTTTGTCTCTGGAAGGAAGGAAGGGAGGGAGGGAGGGAGGAATGTTGAATGTTGTCACCTGTTTGAGTAGAGGAAGGCAGATAAAAAAGGCAAGAAAGGGCTAGAATCCAAAGTGCTTAGCTCTTGCTGCGTATTTGCATGCCTTGGATGTTTTAGAAATACTTATGCATAGACTCTCTCTCCCAGACCAATTAAATCAGAATTTCAGGGGGAATGGCCTGGGAGCCTGTGTTTTTCATACATTTCCCAGGTGTTTTGAATGTCAGGCAAAGGATTGTAGCTGCTCTCTTTAAATCCTGAAGATCTTACATTTCAGAATAAGAGTCTTGGTTTTATTCTGAAGATTTGAGAGACATAGCAGTGTCAAAAAGATGGATTGTACCATTGATCCAGCAATAGCACTATTAGGCATCTACCCAAAAGAGCAAAAGACATTCTATAATAAAGACATCTGCACCCAAATGTTTATGGCAGCACAATTCACTATTGCGAGGAGGAGGAAACAACCCAAGTACCTGTCAATTCATGAGTGGATTATTAAAATTTGGTATATGTATACAATGGAATGTTACTCAATTATAAGAAACGACAGTGATCTAGCACCTTATATTTTGCTGGATTGAGCTTGAGCCCATTATCCACAGTGAGGTGTCACAAGATGGGAAGAATAGCCTCCACATGTACTCACCATCAAATTGGCACTGAATGATCAACACTATGGTGCTCACACGGTAGTAATATTCTCAAGGGATTAGGGGGCTGTGGGGGAGGTAAACTCACAACTAATGGACGTGGTGAGCATTGTAGAGGGGAAGGGTATGCCTCTAATCCTCGCTTGGGCGAGTCAAAGACATAAAGTGTAGCCGAAACGTTTGTACCCTCATAATATCCTAAAATAAAATAAAAAAGATGGGTTGTGTTGGAGTAAAACTAGACAAAGGAAAAATAACAGTTGAAAGAATATATGCTATAGTGCAGGTGAGGGATGATGGAGGAATATACTAATAGCAGGGAATATGAAGATGGACAGAAGAGAAATATATCAGAGGTAAAATCAAGAGGATTTGCTAACTTAATGGATACAGTCAGGGCATGCATTGAGATGAATGAAAAGCCGGTGAAGGTGAGGCTGGTGTGTCTGGCTTTGATGACCAGGTGTGTGGTATCTCCATAACTGGCCTATGGAAAGCAGGAAAAGGAGTAAGTTGGAGCAGAGAGTGTGGGGGAGGTGAAGATGAGTTTAGTAATGAGCATGTTGTGTTTGTGAATACTGTGGAACATCTCACTGGGGAGTCCCACATGGTCTCTATCTGAAAAGAGATGTTGAAAAATTAGGTACAGATGGAAGAGCCATAAAATTACGGGTGTTCTTGAAGCCATGATTGTAAATAAAATCACTTACAGAGAAGATAGATTTAAGAGTAGAGTGTGGAGGGCCAGCTCCTGGGAAGCACGAGAACTGAAGAGTGGATGAGTGAAGAGAGCCTAGAAAGAAGAATAATGGGTGATCTTGGAGGCACAAAGAAGCCAAGCAAATGTGGTATCACAGAAGCTTAAAACTCCAGGAAAGAATTTAAATAATGTGTGGCCAAAATTTTTGTATTTACTTAAAAAAACAAAAGAGAGATTTGAGTTTGTAAATGACTAGAGCCAGGAATCAAAAGTCAGGCACACGTTCAAGGCTGGCACTATTTGACATCTGGGGAGGAACAATTTTACACCAGTTGGTCTCCCTTCTGTGTTACTGGAAATGTATCTACATGGCACATAAGATAAACTTTAAGGGAACTGAGGTGGAAGGTTGTGGAGGTCTCATTTTTCTATTACCACTCCCCCAATATATACCATAATATTAATACCTGGAGTATGGTGAATGATTAACACAGCTCTCTACTTTTTGTTATTCGGTGACAGAGTAAAATGGCCAAGAGAATAGATCCAAAATGCTAGCCCAATGATAAGTTAATGTGCACAACATGATGGTTTCATACGCATATACATAGTGAAATTGTTTTGATAGTCAAGCAAATTAACATATTCATCATTGCAGTTACAATTTTTTTCTTTTGTGGCAAGAGCACCTAGAAACCCTTTTAGCAAAATGTCAAATATGATACCATATTATTACCTGCAGTCCTCATGTTGTACATTAGTGCCCTAGACTTCATCCTACACATCTACAACTTTGTATCCTTTAACCTACATCTCTCCATGTCTTGCCTCTGGTCCCTGGTAACCAACGTTTTATTCTCTATTTCTGTGTATTAGACCTTTTGTTTTTGTCCTGAGATGCTTCTTTGGGCCTTTCAGCTAGTGAATATTCTAGGTCTTGAATATCCAAAGTGACAGCAAGTAAGAAGGTTTACATGTCTGGACAGCAGAGTGCCAGTATGTTTTCTTATGCAGAAGAGGGAATAAAGAGAATTTTACAATTAAAATTCGAATCAGAAATATGGCTCTTATTTTTATATACAATAACAAGCTCCTCTAAGGCTCCTTGGAAAGGATTTAGCTCTCTGATTTTTTTTCATTTGAAGCCACTAATAAATGAAGAGAACAATTCTCTCATACCAGTCACAAGAATGACATCTGTAGAAGCAGCCCTTTTGAGAGTCTATCATCCTAGGACATTTTTAAGAAAAATTTAGTACTTATTGAAATACCATGCTAGTCATATATCTGGTAGCAATGAGGAATTTACTTATCATATATTTTAGCTTTTCTGCCCTTTTTCCTTCAGAAATGTTTGTTTTCAATCCATTTTGGTCTTCAGATACTAAGAATTTTAAGGCATGTTTAGGGTTTGTTTGTTTTTTTTAACAAAGTCATTTTTTTTTTTTTAGTTTTCTTTACCTATTTGTGTATATTTAGTTACTCTTTATTTGTACTCTTATACTATTAGAAAAATGAAGTTTACATATAAAGAGTCTTCATTAATCCATATAAATTGACAAGTTTAGAATATCCGAGTCAACACTGTAAGAAATAAAGTGATCATTTATCTGCTCTATCTCCTTCCAAATAAAAGAATAAATTCTGTACTGTTGTGAAATATATGAGCTGGAAAATGGTTCATGTGCCTTGAATAAAATTGTACTTATAATTCAAGGTATAATCTACAACAAAACACTTTCCAGATCTAGTCTTATGGCAGGGTGCATTCTCACTAATTATATAGTCTCTGCATTTTCTGATTCAAGATATTTCACAATTCTAAAGGAAAGCCAAAATAGAATAATAATTACAAAATAAAACAAAAAGAAATTGAGAAAGCTAATTGAACAACTTATTTTCAGCAACTAGATTTTTAACAAACAGAAAAATGCACTAAAATTACTGCCTAGTTTTATAAGCTAGACTAAGATCTGATTGTATGTCCTATGTGTGTGTCATAGAAAAAAGAATCACCTTTAGGGGAGCACAGTGATTAAGTTTCAAAGATTTATTGTTTAACCTCAGGAAGACTTTCAGTAACTTTGTATAAAATGTGTATATTTAATGGAAGGCATGCTATGCTTCTTATAAGAATTTGTTCCAAGTCACTGTGTATAATTAATGGCTTGTCTACATATTTTTTCAATAAAACTATTCATGCAGAATTTTAAGTAGGCACTTTCAATACCAGAATGAATGTATCTTTGTGAAGATACCATTTATCTACCATAACATCCGAAGCATAATGAGGAGACTTTGATACACTGCAGATTTAGAACTGAGTTGGAAAACAAAGCTTCACAATACTGTCTTGTCAGCACAAAGTAAATAAATTCATCACAGTAAGTTGAGATTTAAATTTGCAAACTTATCAGCAATAAAATTAAAGTATTTTTTTTACAAGTTTCTTGACACAAGATTATATGGGATAGAGAATTTACTTTCTAATCAGGCAATTGATGCATATAAAACTGAAATGGAGAGTTTCACCTTTTAATTAGATACACTAAAGACAAAGAAACATTGAAATAGCAATTGAGAATTATCTTTTTCTCTTTTTGCTATTCTTATAAGGACAGCTTCTAGAAATTTTTTTATAACAATAGAGCAGAAAATTTCAGGAATTCATTTAATTTAACTTTTGTTTGTGTACTTGACAAAATTAGCAAAATATGAAAAGAAAATTTGCTTTTTCAATAAACAAGCAAGTGACAAGTAAAAGTCATTCTTTATTCACGTTATCTGATAGAAATAGTGACCAGCCTGAGCAAGAGCGAGACCCCATCTCTACTAAAAATAGAAAGAAATTATCTGGACAACTAAAAATATATATAGAAAAAATTAGCCGGGCATGGTGGCGCATGCCTGTAGTCCCAGCTACTCGGGAGGCTGAGGCAGGAGGATTGCTCGAGCCCAGGAGTTTGAGGTTGCTGTGAGCTAGGCTGACGCCACGGCACTCTAGCCCGGTAACAGAGTGAGACTCTGTCTCAAAAAAAAAAAAGACAGATCCTCCAGAAGGAACTCAATTGTCATCAATCCCCGTCCCGGAAGTTTCATCAACCAGGGAAGATTAACTACTCCTATCACAGGAAAAGACACTAGAAGTCCACATGACACCCAGACAGACTGTGTCACAAACTATCACCTATTCTTCCAGGGCCCATTCATCTTTCCCCCAAATCATTTATTCTCCCCTAACTTGCCTACATCTCCCCTCCTGCTTTCCTACGAAGCGGGTAAATAAGCTCCTAAATCTCACTGTTTTCTTTTTTTCTTTTCCTTTTTTTGGTATTCACTTTTCTTTCCTGTGATGCCCCCATGCATATAATGAATTCGTATGCCTTTTCTCCTTTTAACTGACCTGTTATCAGTTTATTTCACAGACTCGGTTATAGAACCCTCAGAAGGTAGAGGGACAGCCTTCCCTCCTCCATAGTTCCAAAAGAAGATTGCTACTAATTGAAAGTACAAAAATCGCACGTAATACTTGAAACAAATGTAGCTTTTCATATGGTGTGTTCAGGAAGAGGAGAAGTTTTGGCAACCAAGGGCATTTCTCTGGATGGTTCCTAAGTTTCTCTGAGAAGAGGCAGTCATTGCTGTAGTTAAACATCTGGCTCCCCAATTGAAGCCACAGTGTTGAGATTGAATTATAAATTCTCATCTGTGAGTAGTCTTTTATGTCATCATAAAGTCTCAACTCTTCGAGTTACAAGCATGCATAGGAAGGGGATTCTTACAAAGGGATCCATGAGTGGAACTAACATTTTGTCAAATATGTAAATTGTTTTTTTAAAGGGTCATATATTTCAACATATGTCCAAAGATATTTGGACCTAGTAAAGACTAATAACCATTTTCAGTTTTGTTGTGGAGCTGCCTTATGCTGGCCTGTACCAGTTTGTGAGGATTGATTATCAAATTTTCAGAAATCTTGTGTGTTGGTTGTCAAACTTCTGGCAAATTGAAATTGGCCATCATGGGAGCATTTACATCACAGAAATGGGCATGTTCTACAAATCATGGCTTCTCTCCCTCCCACACCCCTAGTCACTTTGCTTCCACATCACTAGTTAATCTTTATTCTCAGGAGAGGAAAATATGTCTGATATGAATAAAGATAAATTACATGCTTTTTTTTTTGTTTCATGCTTTTCCATGTCTTAAGTTTAATAGTGTTTCAATAATGTATAATTGAATACACTAACATTTGCATGCTACTAATAATAACAAATGTTTATTTCCCTTGAACAGAGGAATAAAAAATTTTGTACCAATGGTTGCACAGAATGATAAAAAATGTCATTTAATCCCATAGAAATTTAAGGATTTTTAGTAATTTATACATAAATTTTTAACTTATATGCAGATATCTCACAAAATGTAAGAGGGTTTTTTTTTTTGAGTTATAAATAAACTATTTCACTTACCAAGCTGCTGAGACATTTTACTTTCTGGTATTTTAAAATGAAAACAAAACACAAGAATGTGATGATGAAGCAAGTGAAAATCCAAAGGGTACAGACTTTTGCAAGTATCATGAACTAAAAATAAAATGAAAAAGTTTGAAGTCTTAAAAACAAATCTGTAAAGGAACCAAAAGCCTAGGCATATATAACTGCAGTAAATTATGAAAATCTAGAAAAAAAGAGGTGACAAACAATAAAGCGAAAATCTCTGATAAAGCCAAAACAGTTTGGATGGCAGTCAAAAAAATGGAAAGAAAAATGAAACTCAAAACAAGGCAGAACTATGGAAATGCATCCCCTTGGAAAATATAATAGAGCTGTAGATCAGTAGAGGTGGTGTAAAAATGCTGGGCAACTAGAGGATACTAAAGGGTGGGGGGGTGGAATTCTGCAGCTGAACATAAAAAGTCGGAAATATTATGATATAGTCAAATGAGTGTCATTTCTACCATGTGCACCTATTTTTCAAGAGTTAATAAAATCTCAGTGCATAAAGTTCAAATTTTCCACTTATTAACCAATTTAGATAATTAAACATAGAACAGAATAGATATTCTGAGCTGCAACTTTGTAATAGATGCACATAAATCTTGACACTTTTCCAAAGGATAACCAAAGTCAAAGCCTGTGTGATATTTTAAGAAACAACTGGGTTGTGGGTGCTATGGCTCGTGCCTCAGTCTCTCAAAGTGCTAGGATTTCAGGCATGCCCCTACGACTTTGAGGCTGCGGTGAGCTATGATGATGCCACCGCACTCCAGCCTAGGTGACAGAGTGAGACCCTGTCTCAAGAAAAAAGAGAAACAACTGGGGAAGTTTTTGTTTTGTTTTGTTTTTTAAGGATTTTTACACTTACTCATAATATATTATTGAACACATTACAGATGTGCATGACCAAATTATTTTCACACAAACATAAGCTGTTCTTATATAGAATTGACATTTTATCAAAAAGTTAAAATCTTTGAAGGTTATTTTCTATTTCCTCAACCTTCCCTTTTTGAGCTCTTTTCTTCCCAGAGTTGGTTATAAAATTTTCCCTAATTTCAGGCATCTCAAAAAGTTCTGGGTTTCTCCACTCCTCTCACTCATATAGATTAGAAAAGACCTGGCAGAAGACAATTACTAGAGTTGCATTTGATCTATAAATTATGTTTTGAACTTCCTGAAGATAATGTGCATGTTAAGCTTTTTTACCTCCAAATGAGGAATAATGGCTCATTGACTCCTAAAATCCCAAACCCTAGTCAGCTCCCTAGAGAAAATGAACTGAAATTGGTCCAGATGAGAATGCTGAAGGTCTACTTCAAGAGGTTCATAATAGTGATAGCCTATAGATCACATTTGGCAGTTTATTTTCAAAGTAAGCAGGTTTCCAAATTAACCTACCTTGAGTAGGCCTTATGATTCAAGGTGATATCCTTTCTCTGAATAAAGATCTTATTGTGAGTTCCTCAGATCATTGATGTACTGATTAACCTATGACCTACTAATATAGAAAAGGATGCTGATTTATTTCTGAATCATGAAGTTTTACTGATTGTCTTGCATGTAGATATTTTAGCTTGCACATTGTTGTATGTAGCTAATGATCTTAATGTTTGTGTTTTACTCCCTAACGAAAAAGAAAAACTCCAGCATGAGGACCTCTCCTCCCTTCTTCCAAACTCTGCTATAAAAGCCTTCCAACTTGTAACAGACTCTAGAGCACTCTTACCTTTATTGGTATTTCTTCTCGGGTTGACCCTCACATTTGGCTTCCAATAAACTTGTATCAAATTATTTTTGCCTCAGCTGCCTTAATTTCAGTTGACAGTAGTAAAAGCATCCTTTTCCTCACTCAGTGGCTTCATCCAGTAATCTTCCAGCCCTGTTCTTTTGCTAGGCTCTCCCCTTCCAAACACACTGATTTTGAATCCCAGTTCCAGGAAGGGACTCGTTGGGTTTGAATATAAGCTATAATGATAATGAGAAAGTAACTTTAACCCTAGTCTCATTTTCTTTACTGGCAAATTAGGGAACATCAGAGAACACACAGATGGGACCAGGTAGTTCACACATAATAATGGGTAAGAAGACAGAATATATGGGTGCGTATGTGGGAAAGTGGGTATAAATAGTATTAGGAGTCTATGCAAATGCTCTTCTCATTGATTCAATATTTTCAAGGAAGCAGGAACCAAAAGAGAATGATGATTTTTGAGGAGGTGTTGGAGGTTTAAGAGACAAGAGAAGATGTAAAACTGTTATTTAGGTAAATTAGAGTGAATCAACTGGGGCACATGAAGTATGTTCGAAAGGCAGCACTGAGATTCTTAGTTATAAATTTCAAGTGGGAAAAAATAGTGTGTTTCTGCAATTTTTTCTACATATCCAATTGCTCAAGTGTAGATGAAGACTAGGTAGAAATCTGGATCTAACCAGGGTTGATTATTTTCCAAACTGATTCAACAAAGTGAATGAGAAACAAGGAAGTTGAGAGTACATGGGGATGACTGACCATGGAATTTAGGTAAGAAAAAAGGCAAGAGATTAGATTAAGGGGTGAGGGTCAATGTTAGAAATCAGTGTTGATAAGATAACAGTTTGGAGGTCCCAGAGACACTGGAAGATTTTTAAAGTCAAGGTATTAAAGGAAATGATTAAAGGAAGAGCTCAGAGAATGAGGTAAATAAAATTGTGAGTAAGTTGCTGTCATAAGTAATGACACTGTCTCTGGGCCAGCAACATCAGCATCATCTGGTAACTTGCTAGAACTGCATATTCTAAGGCTCCACTCCAGATCTATCATATCAAAAACTCCAAGAGTAGGACCCAATGGTCTCTTATTTTAACACGTTTAGGCAGTTTTTAGGCACACAGTAGTTAGAACCACCGACCTACAATATGTGCTATAGGAGTGAGTGCCCAAGGTAGGGTGATGTGACATTGAGATATAATACAAAATATATATTTGGTCTTCCTCCCCAGTTCATGACACAGAGCTCCTAAAGGCAATTTCATGAGTGATAGGAATGAGATGGACATCTCCTGTTATTCATAATAAATCAATTTCAACCATACCTGAGTTTATGCTAATGACATGACTGGTGGCTGGGGGCTCCTCGATGGCTTCAGGATGGGTGCCAGTCGTCAGAAAGACCACAGTATGATTAGAGGGTTGGAACTGTCAGCCCCCTTACCTCCTCACTTCTAAAGAGGGAAGAGGGGCTGGAAATTGAGTCAATCACTGAAGGCCAATGACTTAATCAATCATGCCAATGTAATAAAACCTCCACACTATCCTCTAAATGATGGAGCTTGGAGAGCTTCTGCTTGGTGAACACATCACAGTGCTGGGAGGGTGGTACACCCAGAGAGAACACGGAACCTCTGTGCTCCTTTCTTTCTCCTATACCTTGCCCTATGCATCTCTTCCATTTGACTGTTCCTGAGTTATATCCTTTATAATAAGCCAGTAAATGTAAATAAAGTGCTTTTTTGAGTTCTGTGAGCCATTCTAGCAAATTATGGAACCTGAGGAAGGGGTTGTGGGAACTCCTGATTCATAGCCAGATGCTCAGAAGTACGGGACGCCTGAGATTGCTGTTTAAGCAGGGAGTGGGAGATGCGTTTTGTGGGACTGAGTCCTTAACTTGTGGGATCTGACACTTTCTCTAGGTGGACAGTGTCAGAACTGAATTCAATTGTAGGACACCACTCCATGTCTTGAGAATTGGAGAACTGGCTGGTATGAGAATAAACCCACACATTTGGTGTCAGAAGTACTATGAGTAGAAACAGTTCAGGTGGATAACATTGTCATTAGATCAGAGGAATCCAAAGAACTGAAAAATCAAGATGGCAAATAGTCATCTCTGATTATACAGTATTCATATCAATTAGAATTAAAACAGGAGTATGTAGGAAAGAGTTACATTGAACACAGGGTAAAAACTGTCAATCTATTGATTAGAATTCAGTAAAGGCAGTTTTTTAAACTTCTTAAAAATTACCTCCATTTTGACTTTAAATTTTTAATGGAAAAATTGCTATTTTATCTAAGTTATCCCCATTCCAGTACTCTCCATAAATGGAAATTGAAAAAGACTAGCAAAATACTTTGACAAAATATCTGCCCTTTGTATTCCAAGAGGAAAACTAACCAACTACATTAAGCACATATTTAAAACTTTTATAATTTTTCAATCATCATATTTTATATAATTGAACAAGGAGAATTGTTAACCAGACTGCCTGGGGAATGAAGTCTTCTGTTTAATACAATTTTCTTATTATCTGGATAAGATCTTTGTTGTAGAAAATCTTAATCTTCCTTTGATAATCCTGTTTTCAGAACCTGATGTTAAATGACTCATGGAACTCTCATTAAATGCCATTGTGCATCTGATTTGGAAATCATGAGAGACTTTTGGTCAGATATTCATAGCAACTCTATATCACTATGTCACTAGACATCTGTCCTTGCTGCCCATGTCACTACTTGTAAGTCTAGTCTTGAGCTTTTACTACACATTTTATCTTTGAAGATTAAAGACAATGCATTTTTCCAGTGGAAAATTATGTTTCCTTGGTTGCAGGAGAGACCAGTTTCTCTGTCTTTTCTATTTAGCTTGTAACTATGAAAGCATGTGATTTTGGAATCACACAAACCTGAGTTCTACCATGGTTTCTTCCTCTAGCGAGCTATGAAATCTACAGCAAGTAAGTGAACCTTTCAAAGCCTCTGGTCTCACCTTTTTCAAATGCGAAAAATAATATTAATTGAAAGAATAAGTGTGATAGTTAAAAGAAATGGATCAGTAAAGTTCCTGGAACATAGTCAATGTTAACAAATGTTAGCTATCTTATTTTATAATTCAAAATCTAAATAGATATCGGCTGTTAATTCCAAGATATTAGTATGAAGATAAATGGAGTTTGTTAACTGACCTTACTTTATATGAAGCAAAATTAACAAACATTTTCTTCCTTCCACACCCACAAAAACTCTGAAACAGAAAGACTGTTCCCATCAAGACAGGGACAGTATTCTGTGAGCACATTAGGAGGAGAAGAAGAATATGAGCAAAGAAGAATGATTTTATTATCAGGTACTCTCTTGTTACTGGCAATAACATTTGAAGAACTTAAGGGCATATGAAATAGATGTTAAATGGACTTAGTGCTGGGAAATTTTCATAAGGGTGTTTTATTTCTTCTATGGTAAATCTGGGAACCAATAACATTGCTTTAATAACTCATTCAGCACATTCTTTCCAAAGTAAACTATATTATAAACTTTATTGATATGCTATGGTTTTAAATTAATGATTATAATGTGTCTCATTTGTGAATACATGAAAACTAGCTATATAACAAGAGAAATGTAATTTAGAAACATCTCCAAGGAGGGCTGCATAATTTAACAATTGTTTATGAATTTCTGTCCTTACTGTAAAAGACTAGATATCCTGAATGTGGCTGAGGAGGTAAAATTACCTCTTTAATGAATTTGTTTCTCACCATGAGCTATGTTTTTTATTTCCACACAAACTATAGTGGTGTCGTACTATGATTAAAAAGAAATCACTTAAAAGTGAGAATAAAGATGTAGCTTATTAACACCTCATTTTGTGGATGAAACCTGCAAAATTAAACCTTTCTTCTAAGGACAAAGTGGAGTTAGCTGTGTACAAGGAGTGCGAATACATAGTGTCCATATTTTACTCTAAATATTTAAGCAGAACTATGTAATTTGTACTTCAAAATCCTATTACAAATTAGCTATGTCATAAGCAGTTACTTGGAAGTGTTAAAATTAGCTCATTAATGATCAAATAGACCTTTGGCTCATTATAATGAGATGTTCCTATAAACCAAAGTTGAAAGACAAAGAGATAGATTTAGGAATCTTCAATCCTTGGAAAAAATTAGCAGTCCTAATTAGGGTAATATTTGCAGAATACTACTTCTACTGAAGCATATTTTCATTTACAATGCACTTTATAAATGTTAACCACACAAATGTTTTTACCTATCAGGAATAATAATTATAGTAATAGATAATTATGTGGGAATAAATTAAACATGTAGATTAAAAGAATTTTCAAGGGTCCCAGAAATAAATGTGATATCAGGCATTCTTATCTACTATTATATTTGAGTGCCATTTTTGACAATGATAAAAAATCATAAATGGCTTGGGTATTTAGTTATCAAAAAAATATGTCAAGGCATGATTATTTTATAAATGTGCCACCTGTATAAACCAAAGCCAAAATCTCTATGTTTAAAATCATCTCTAAAAATAGGAATCAAAATTGACAAGAAGCCAATGGGTTATGGGTACTGTTCTTGGACACCCTGATCACCAAGTAACAAGAGGACCTTTGCTAATAAAAATTCCAATTAACCACATACCTCATTAAAACCATTTTCACTCACAAAGGCTGATAGGAGAGAGAGAGAATTTTGTGGAATCCCATATGTATTTGAGCCATAGATCTACCAATTATTAGTTACAAACAACTTGAAGAACACTGTTGGGGTATGAAATATTTGGCCTTCTTCTGAAAAAACATCCATTGAGATAGTCAGTTGGATTTTAATTTCAATATTAAATCCCTTGGAAATAATGCATGTTCTCTTGAGATATCAGAAATTATCCATCTCTCTTAGATTATCCTATATTTGAATTACACAGTTCAAATGCCAAGATTTATCAATCTGAGTGAACACATGCCAAATTAACCCTTATTCAAATCTCAAAATTTGGTTGCTTATGATAGCTGAAGAAATTTTCCAGGGTTAATATATTCTGGTAAACTATGGATGATGGCATGTACCCTTTTACTATCTAAACTCATTATGAAAAACACTATTAAATGGAAAAATCAAGGTTGAGTGATTATTTTTAATTCTGATAAATTAATATACAGAAAAAGAAATGTATCCATTGTGGACACCTGGAATATACAGTCTCTCTCAGTATATGATTCTGGTTTTTAATACAATTTTTAAATTACTACTTTCCTTTTATTTTCACAAAGTCATAGGTTTTTAATCTGGGAGAGCTTTGAAAAAGTGTTCAGATAATTTTCTATATAGGAAAATAAATTTAGGCATGTAAAATTCAGTTTGTGATCTAGCTAGTGGATGGCAACTGAAAAGTTTTCAAGTCCTATAAACAGAAATGAAAGGATAGTTTGCCTGAAAATGTTACCTGGACTGTCCTAAAACTCACACAGTACGGTATATTCTATATCAGCAATACATAAAGATAGCTTTTCATACCATATGGAACTTACACTAAATTTAAGCAAGGGATGCATACTTGTTATTGGAGTAGGATAATACTTTCACCAGAACTGATTTGCATGAATCGCTATTAAAGTATCATCGATGTAGAAATTAAACAATATATTCAGCCCCATATGTATGAGAGACAGAAAAAATTCAACTTTAGTAGTTTGACTACTAAATTCCTTCCCCAAAAGGTCTTTTGAGTTTCAAGACAGCTTCAGCTATCACTTAGCCTCAGAGTCTTATGGCCCAAACCACATTCCATTGCAGCTCTAAAGTAACCAGACATTTCAAAAGAAGCAATCAAAGGCCTTGGCAGGTAGTTACTGTGATGGAGGAGGGAGAGCCATGGCAGGGATACAGAGTGAGCCAAATGATAGGCTTACCAGAAAAAGAACAAAAGAACACATCAAAACCAGAGTCCCAGTTACAAGTGGAGCCCAGGTACATGACATGGGATTCCCGTTTCTTGCAGTTAGCAACTAGGGTTTTTATGTCCTTGGAGGCAGAAGGAATGCCCTTCATTTTTTTTTTTTTACTTTTAATTTTCTGCATAGTTTAGGACTACACCTTGAATTTAATATCTATTTGCTGAATAAATGATTAATTACTGACGGTGAAAATCCATCCTCTGTTGCTGTGTAATACTGAGAAAGACTTCAGCTATTGGGGTATCTATTAGAAGTCTTACTCTCTAAAAAGCCTCTGATTAATTATGGATATGTGTTTCTGACAATTTCACCCTCATAGGATAGAGGAAACAATGGGGTTATCTGGCCTCTTAGTTCTTCTTCCTATGCCTTCCACAGCCTTCTCCTCCCTGGTACAAAGAGAGACACTTCTCTGGCTCTCAATTCATCTTGCACTTCTGCTAGAATCTCTTTCCATCCTCAAGTCTAACCAACTTGTCCTCTGATCAGCACTCATTCATGGAGGGACAGACAGTGAAAAGAAATAACACTACATCACAAAAGGAAAAGAAGCATCACTTGGCCTAAATGACTGCTTCTTACACTCAAGATGGATATTTCTGACTGATATCAGCACTCTTTTTTTTTCCAGGATATTACTAGGGTACAAATATTTAGGTTACATATATTGCCTTTGCCCCACCCGAGTCAGAGCTATAAGTATGTCCATCCCCCAGAAAGTGTGGACCACACCTATTAGGTGTGAATATACCCATCCCCTCCTCCCCTCTACTACCTGCCTGACATTCAATGAACTATTTATATTTTCACATAAGTGTTGATCAATTAATGCTAATTTGATGGTGAGTTCATGTGGTGCTTGTTTTCCCATTCTTATGATACTTCACTTGGTAGAATGGGCTCTAGCTCCATCCAGAATAATACGAAAGGTGCTAGATCACCATTGTTTTTTGTGGCTGAGTAGAACTCCATGGTATACATATACCACATTTTATTAATCCACTCATGTATTGATGGGCACTTAGGTTGTTTCCACATCTTTGCAATTGTGAATTGTGCTGCTATAAACATTTAAATGCAGGTGTCTTTTTTTTATAGAATGTGTTTTTTTCCATTGGGTAGATGCCCAATAATGGGATTGCTGGATCAGATGGTAGTTCTACTTGTAGCTCTTTGAGGTATCTCCATATTACTTTCCCCAGAGGTTGTACTAGTTTGCAGTCCCACCAGCAGTGTATGAATGTTCCTATATCTCCACATCCATGCCAATTGTTGTTTTGGGACTTTTTGATAAAAGCCATTCTCACTGGAGTTAAGTGGTATCTCATTGTGGTTGATTTGCATTTCCCTGATGATTAGAGATGTTGAGCATTTTTTCATATGGTTATTGACCATTAGTCTGTCTTCTTTTGAAAAGTTTCTGTTCATGTCCTTTGCCCACTTTTTAATGGGGTTGTTTGATTTTTTCTTGTTGATTTTCCTAAGTTCTATATAGATTCTAGTTATTCGCCCTTTATCGGATGTGTAGCATGCAAATATTTTCTCCCATTCTGTAAGTTGTCTATTTGTTCTCATGATAGTTTCCTTTGCTATGCAGAAGCTTTTAAATTTTATCAGGTCCTATATATTTATTTTTGTTGTTGCTGTGATTGCTTTTGGGGTCTTCTTCATAAATTCTTTGCCTATGCCAATGTCTGTAAGAGTTTTTTCAACATTTTCTTCTAGAATTCTTATGGTTTCATGCCTTAGGTTTAAGTCTATTATCCATCGTGAGTTGATTTTTGTGAGAGGTGAGAGGTATGGATCCTGTTTCATGAATTGATAAACAAATTCAGCAAAGTATCAGGTTACAAAATCAATGTACAGAAATCAGTAGCATTCATATATGCCAACATCAGTCAAACTGACAACCAAATCAAAGACTCAATACCCTTCACAATAGCAACAAAGAAAATAAAATACCTAGGAATATACTTATTTAAGGAGGTGAAAGTCCTCTACAGGGAGAACTACAAAACACTGAGGAAGGAAATAGCTAAGGATGTAAACAGATGGAAAGCCATACATGCCCATGGATTGGCAGATATCAGCACTCTTTTCCAGTGGGCCCATGTCCCAGAATGACCCTGAGTTAAAGGATAAAAGAGCTGGAAGTTGTTTACTCAAAACTTCCCTAATTAATACACCAAGCAAATTAAATACTCAGCCCAGCCTTCCTCGTTTCTCCATCTCAGGATTGCTGATGATATTGAAGCTCCTACTCATAACAACCCACAGTTCAAAATTGTTAGTAATTTGCCCAATCTCCTCCTCTCTTTGCCTAGTTAAGCCTTAAGTCCACCTCCCAGCTGTCCAGTCCTGCATCTAGCTGAGTCCTTATCACAGCCAACTTCAATAACAACCAAGACCATATCAGAGGCTGCAGTCCCTTGAGACCTGATTTGCTGCCATCATCATGGTTAAAACAAAACATTTTGACATCTAGAAAAGCTAATACATAGGCAATTCCCAATGGAGATCAATTTTTCAAGTCTAAAATTTACGATATCACTGGGATCACATACCCGGAATAAAACTAGGCTTACATTTAAAAAGGTTAAGAATATTTGAAGACTAGAACTTTTTAAAACTCAATATTTTTTCTTGCGTCTTTTAAATTCTGTGATTTGTCAATGTAATTCTTATGTTTTTAATGAAGCATGCTTTTTTAAATACTAAGTGAATGGAAAATATACTATAATATTTACATCAAAAAAGCTATAGGAAGACTATCTGTATGTCCCACAAGGCTCCATCATCTATCTGGTGGCCACTTAACCAAATACAAAAAAAAAAAGAAAGAAAGAAATTTGTGCTGTATGTCTTAAAAGCTCAAATCTATAAAATGAGGAGAAACTTCACAATTATTCATAATTTTCTCTGTGGAATTGTAACAGATGGATTATAAAGATGATTCCACGATAAACATCTAAATGTGGTTACTACCTTCTGTGCTTTCTTGGTTCATATTTTTATTGTTTTTTTTTCTTTATAAACAGATAATACATTCTTTTCTGTAGCAAAGAAAAATTTGCAGATGTATTGAATATGTCATAGTTATTTTTGTTTTCTTTATTGTAGGTGTCTCTGCATAAAGGTAGAGAAAGCAAACAGAGCAAAATCTGGTGTTGGAAAGGGAAGAAATAAAAATTATCTTGAAAACGAATGGGAATGAGAGCTATTTAGAGACAAAAATTCTTATGAGACAGAGAAGCTAGTTATTTAATTAGACTAAGGTTCTTTTCTAGTTTCTCCTACTTGTTAATCTTTTATAAGGCACTTATTGATAGCAGAAAAGAAAGAAAGGCTTAGAAAGAAAATACCTAGGCGTGGTGAGGCTGACAATTTCACAAAGGCATTACTGGAAACTCACTTTTTCAAACATTAGTGATCACAGTATTATACATGTATGCAATGTGAAGAAAAGTTAATACACGTTGTTGATTGGATGGGTGATCAAATCATGATTTCCAGAATGTAATCAGACACTGATTCATTTTCCATCTGAGATTCCATAATCTTTACATCAAGAATTAAAATTCAGAGGAGGTTGAATACATCTCATTTTTTCAAAGTTAATAATTAACAGGAGCCTAGTATTGCAGATAAATTTGTTTTGTATCATAATCAACACTAAAGAACATCCTAAATTTAAACAATATTTACACAGTTAAAACAATATAATCAAATATGAAATACATTATGTGATGTTTTACAAAATGCTTTCAAATATGGAAATTGACCTTTAAACTATTTTTTGATGGAATAATTTTGCAGGTGAAAGAAAAGAAGTGACATGGTTAAGGCAAAATTTTCTATTCAAATTTCTTACTCCTATATAACAAGTTGTAGTGTAGAAAAAAATATATTTGAAATGTGAAGTTGTCTTCACATTTATTTAGACATATTTATTCTATTTCAATAAATATAGATATCAAAGTATTTGGATGATTTTATTCAGCAGTTAAAATATCAAATAGTACAATTATTCTTTAACTGATTACAAGTTTATAACATTTATGTTTATAATGTCATTTTTTTAAAATTGTTTAAAATTATTAATGCTGACAGGATTGCTTGTAGAGGTTCTAATTTGAATTCTATATACTTATATTTTTCATTAATGTGATAATTATTTGTGTCCTATTTCGTCAAAGAGACTTTTAAGGAGTGTTTTTGAGTAAATTTTTAAAAATCAAGTATCACAAACTTTTCTGAAGCACTTCCTAAAACAAAAGCAATAAAAAAAATCCTTTTCTAGCTTTTCATATAGTTAAATTTTTTCATAGTGCCTAAATAGAGTAACAATAAATTAACCAACTAAATTATAATTTGTATTTGTATATCATATGAAATATTATATAAAATGTTCACAAAATCAAGTGTTGATGAGGTTGTGCAGCCTGGACATTCGAAGTACCATTTGTGGGAATGAAAATCAGCCCTAGCATGCTGGAGAATGGTTGACTGTGAGTACTAAAAGGCTATGGTCCTTTGAAACAAGAATCCTAATTTTAAAAATATGCCCAGGATTGATGTCAAGAAAGTTTCAGGGCTATAAAGAAAAGCATTTATCCTCGCATTTTACGTATGTATATACACATACAGGTATATATACATACATATGTATATATCTAAATATATATCATATTTATATGTAATCAGCCATACAAACCAGATAGTGTTAAGTGAGAAAGCAGAAAAACAAAGAGCACACAGAACATGTTTCTCTTTGTGTAAAACTGTAAATGTGTATATCTGTCTATGCAAAATTTTACATCTTGGAAGGATAAGCACCAAAATGTTAACAGTGCTTGTATTGAGAGGACAAGAAATTTTACTTCCTTATAATTTCACATATATACACACACACACAAACAAATATATATGCACACATATATAAACATACATACATCTATATGCACACACATATATATGCACAGATGGTCCACAATTTACAATGATTCAACTGTGATGTTTCAACTTTATGGTGGTGCAAAAGGGACAACCATTCAGAAGAATATAACTATCCTGTTCTTCACTTTCAGTACAGTATTCAATAAATTACATGAAATATTCAATACTGTATTACAAAATAGGCTTTATGTGAGATAATTTTGCACAATTGCAGGCTAATGTACATGTTCTGAGCACATTTAAGATAGATTAGGCTACGCTATGATGTTTAGTAGGTTAGGTATATTAAATACATTTTTGATGTAATATTTTCACCTTACAATGGGTTTATAAAGACATAAGCCATATGTATATTGAGGAACATCTGTATTGCATTAAACATGTATAATATTTTTCACTGAAATTATTTGCAACTTTGGAAAGAATGAAATGAATTAAGGTGCTTTGTTTTAGGCTAAAATGATTTTTTTTTATTTCAGTGTATTATGGGGTTACATGTTTAGATTACATATATTGCCTTTGCCCCACCTGAGTCAGAGCTTCAAGCATGTCCATCCCCCAGATGGTGCACACTGCACCCTTAGGTAAATATACCTATCCCCACTACCCCACCTGCCTAATACTCAATGAATGTTACTACTGTATGTGCCCTTCAGTGTTAGTCTCTTAAGTTAGTAATTACCAAATTGATGGTGAGTAGAGATGGTGCTTATTTCTTCACTCTTGTGATACTTCACTTAATTGAATTGGGTCCAGCTCTATCCAGGATAGTACAAGAGGTGCTATATCACCATTGTGTTTTGTGGCTGAGTAGAACTCCATGGTATACATACACCACATTTTATTAATCCACTCGTGTATTGATGGGCACTTGGGTTGTTTCCACATCTTTGCAATTGTGAATTGTGCTGCTATAAACATTATAGTGCAGATGTCTTTTTTATAGAATGTCTTTTTTTCCTTTGGGTTGATGCCCAGTAATGGGATTGCTGGATCAGATGGTAGTTCTACTTTTAGCTGTTTGATTTACCTTAATATTACTTTCCACAGAGGTTGTACTAGCTTGCAATTCCACCAACAGTGTATGAGTGTTCCTATCTCTCTACATCCATTCCAACATTTATTATTTTGGGACTTTTTCAAAGGCCATTTTCACTGGTGTTAAGTGATATCTCATTGTGGATTTGATTTGCATTTCCCTGATGATTAGAGATACTGAGCATTTTTTCTTACATTTTTTGGCCATTAGTCTATCTTCTTTTGAATAGTTCTGTTCATGTTCTTTGCCTACTTTTTGATAGGGTTGTTTGATTTTTTCTTGCTGATTTTCCTGAGTTCTATATAGATTGCAGTTATCAGCCCTTTATCAGATGTGTAGCATGCAAATATTTTCTCCCATTTTGTAGGTTGTCTATTTGTTCTCAAAATGATTTTGTTTTGAAATGCCAGAATAATCAACTCATTCTACAGTAAAACAAAGAGCAATTTTTTACCAAATTGCACAACAATTGTATCAAGGGTTAGTTAATTCAACATGATCTACTTCTCTGTGATTTTTTTGTCTTTCTATCCATGTTTTCAAGATGGCTATAGCAAACCCAGCCTTACAACTGCATGTGACAACATCCCATGGCTGGAAAAGGTAAGTGGCGGCATTTTAAAACTTTGGGGAAGAATTCGAAGGGTTGGAAAAGAGGCATGCAAAGTGTCCTACAATGTGAGGATGACAATTCCCAATAAAGCATTGCCATATGTCCTGAAAGACTTTCTAATGTAATGAAGGTGAATAACATGCTTTGGGTTTTTTTAATTATCTGAAGCCAAATGTAAGTACAACTAACATATAAGTGCCAAGTACTTTTGCATAGTTTTAATATACCATGAATTTTCCAGGCATGAAACTATTATGTCTATGACTAAAGATGGTAGATTTTATTTAGAGTCTCAATAGGAAAAAAGCATATTCGAATTAAAATCATTTAACAAGGATTTGTTTTGAAAGAGACTATAATACTTCCTAAAGTATGAGTGGAGAAAGATGGAGGAATCACAATAAGTAACACTGTAGCCCTGAGTTAGTAGCAGCAGAGTCATGGAGAACAATCCACCTTGATTACACAAGGGAACAGTGACCTTGTGAAAGACACAGAGAGGTCAAGGAGACCTAGTAAGGAGAGAGACTGAAATAATCCGTTGAGTCTATTTCCTCTTTCCCTTCAATCTCTTAATACACCCAGAAGCCAAAGAGCAACGGAGCCTATGATATATTCAATACAAGTCATTCTACTTGGACAAAGCTGGTAAAGGGAGGAGTACAACTGGAAACAAGGAGCAAACAGAAAATATCTATCACCTCTGCCAGTCCAGATCAATCATGTCAACAATGGGAATGGTAGTTTTTGGATTTGGTTATCCAATAAAATATATGCATCACTAGCTTTGCAGCTTTGTATTTATAACAATTCAAGATATGGATGCACATATGAAAGTTTCATTATGTTCTATTGTATTTAAACATGTAAATTCTGGCACACTTACATACATTTTGGATTACAAATTGATTTCAAATTATTTCTTCTTTGTGTTAGCTGAAACATTATATTAATTTTTTTTCTTTTTTTTATTTCAGCTTATTATGGGGGTACAAAAGTTCAGGTTATATATATTGCCCATGCCCCCCCATCCCCCTGAGTCTGAGCTTCAAGCGTGCCCATTCCCTAGACAGTGCACATCGCACTCATCACGTATGTATACACCCATCCCCTCCCCCACCCCCATTCCCCCCAGTCAGAATTTCAAGAGTGTCCATTCCCCAGACAGTGCGCATAGCACTCAACAAGTAGGTGTACACCCATCCCCTCCTCCCAGCCCCCACCTCTGTCCAATACCCAATTGGTGTTATTCCCAAATGTGCACTTAGGTGATGATCAGGGAAACCAATTTGCTGGTGAGTACATGTGGTGCTTATTTTTCCATTCTTGGGATACTTCACTTAATAGAATGGGTTCCAACTCTCTCCAGGAGAACCAAAGAGATGCCATATCACCGTTATTTCTTATAGCTGAGTAATAATCCATGGTATACATATACCACATTTTACTAATCCATTCATGAATTGATGGGCATTTGGGTTGTTTCCACATCTCTGCAATTGTGAATTGTGCTGCTATAAACATTCGGGTGCAGGTGTCTTTTTTATAGAATGACTTTTGTTCTTTTGGGTAGATGCCTAATAATGGGATTGCTGGATTGAATGGTAGGTCTACTTGAATCTGTTTAAGGCATTATATTAATTTTTAAGTAGAGGCATTGAGTCAGATAGAGCTGAAAACCATTGGCTTAGATTAATCATCGTTCATCCTAGAGTTGAGGCAGGCCCATTAAAGAACACAGATGCCTAATACATATATGAAATTGGAGTTCTACTAACCAGAGAAATAAAGAATGCCTCTTAGGGAGGTAACAAGTGTTTCTTCTGTGGATTATAACAATATGCATTGTCTTATGAATTAACAATCTAATAATTAAAAGTTAATTCCCCCATAATGTGCAAGACTTTTGGTAAGTACTTTGAGACAAAAAATATATATATAATGCCTATTTTCAAAGATTTGGCAGTCTAATTGGTGAGGTAAAATAATATGCCTTTTGAAGATCATTATATAGCAGAGAATGTAAGAAATTTATCTCTATAATAATGTCTGCAGTGTGGATATCCTGTGTTTCCTGAGGACACATTCATATGATCTAATAGCTGACTGAGCAGAGAGCAGCCTAAAGAAACTTTCAAGTTTTTGTTTGTTTTTTCCAGCTAACAAATTTCTGGATGAAATCCTTTCCTCCAGAAACTGGCTGTAGGAAAAGCTGGAACAATTGTAGCTCCACAATAACTTCACCCTGGACATACCTATATTGTCTATATCTAAAGCCTACTTTTCTCAGTCAGTTCACAATGTCAAAGAGGTAAGCTTGGCACAACTGGTCTTTGTGAATCTCTGCCACCGGCTTTTTATCCTAAGTGCTCTCAAAACACCCATTTAATGGATTTTCTTGAAATTGTGCTCAGGATCAATATAAGGCTCATTGATACAGCATTTTTGGAATTCGCCATTTGTTTCTTTATTAAACCTGGGATAGTTGCCCAGCTTCAGGGTTTTGGCATCTCAAATCCTCCCCATGACTCTCTCAAATCACCAATATTTTTCCAACACCATTCCTAGTAGACTTTTCTGTGAAGTGTCTTTTTTGGACACTTGAGCTCATTTATTGCAGTAAGAATCTATCATTATCTCCCCCCAAAACTAAACTCACATTTACATATTTTGGGTCACCTTTGAGGGTCTTATCCTTAATATGACAGATCCATTCTATACATTTTAGTTTTAGAAACAATTTATACTAGCTTCTTTCTGAATTTAACTGAAATTCCTTACTTTTATTATTTATTATCCAAATCACATAATATACTGAAGGCTAAAATCTGATGTGGAAATAGGAATATGGCTTTTTCTTTTCCTAACTTTGGCAAGGTCCTGGTTTCCCATGGAGAAATATAAGCATATTTAAGCATTCAGGCTCTGAGATTCTAAGAAACTTAACAAGTAACTTTAATCTGAGTAATTTCAGTCTCTAAATTATAGTATATACCATTGAACATTAACAGAGGAAAAAACCACTTTTGCGATTATCCGTAAACATTGCCTTTGTGATGTCCATTCAAAGGAAGCCTGGTGTCCTTCTGTTTGGACTCAGAGCAAGAACGTTTAGCTTGTTTTTATATTATTAACAGAGATGTGTGACTGTTCATAGAATTCTAATGCTTTTAAGCCATCTCCAAAGTATATAGCCCATGGGGAAAATTACATAAGGAAAGTTCATTGTTTTTTGATATGGCTTTTCTCTGAATTAAATTTACCACTTTATTATAAATCCTGTCCTTTTGCAGATCATGTATGATAAATATTCATCCAAATTTCTAGCTGTCCACCCAGAGCTACTTCCATAGGAAAAGGGTATATTTGAGTGTATGTGGTGTGTCTCGGTGTGCGTGTGTTAGAGTGTGTGTGGGTGTGTGTGAATGTGTGTGTGGGTCTTTGTGAGTGCGTGTGTGAGAGAGTGTGTGTGGGCATGTGTGAGTTGAGTGTGAGTTTCTGTGTGTAAAGGTGTGTCACAAACAATGTTCATTTGGATCCAGATTCTTCTACCAAGTAGGCTCCAAAAACCCCATCTGTTTATACTATTTGTAAAGCTATACTAAGTGTTCACAACTCTAGTACTCACAGATTTTAGATTTTGGCAAATAATAACAATAATAATTCAGCGTTAAAGTTAAAAGGAGATTTCTTTACTTGTTTGTTTTTCCTTCTACACACAACCATAATGTTGTGTTGCTAAATGCCTTCTGGGAACAAAGTTATACCAATCATAAATATGTAACCCAAAGTGAGATGCGTATTACTGTGCTGTGAATTCCATCTCCTATCATGCCTTAAAGATGTTACAAACTTGAGACATTACTATCTAGATAACATTCCCAGCAAGCCTCCAAAAACATTTTATGAGATTTCAAATGCCATGATTATGAAACAACAAAAGATGTAAAGAAATAAAGAAAAGCACAGTATATATATATATATATATATATATATATATATATATATATATATGACATTAAAACAAATTTCGCAATTACAAAAGCTTATAATAAGTGCCAAGCTTTATTCTAAATACCAATTAAATCAGAACCACCACACAGGGAATAAAAACAAATATTAAACAATTGTACCAAAAACAACAATACGCTTTTTCTCCTGCATAACAGAATTTAGTGTATTGTAAGGAAAGCAAAGTACAAGATGCCTATAAGAATTCTTCTACCAAATTTAATAATGTGCACACTAGAAGACTTAAAAAGTCTCTGGCTAAAAAACTGGAAAATAAAAACACTAAAAAGCAAAATGAATATTATGCAACAATAAATAACTGCATTTATTAATATTACATTAATAATATATTACATGTACTATTAAGCATTAACATTTCAGTTATTCATTGACCCAAAACTCACTTAACATCAACTATGCACAACATTGATAAACTATTGACAAATTATTGAGAAAATAAGAGCTTACTGTTTTACAGGTCCTTCTAAAGCCTTTACATATGTCATTTCATGCAATTCTTACAATGAATCTATGAGCATACACTCACTTCATTATTTTACAAAGGAGGAAATTGAGTCGTATAGAGAGTAACAATGTCACCCAAATAATCAGTGGCATAGTTGAAATTTGATGTCATATTCTAGTAGAGTATAATTTAGGGAAGCAGTACAAATGATTTTTGAAAGCATGGAATTTCGGGCAAATGGCTTAAATTAAAAACCTAACTCATTTCCTAGTAGTTGTATGATCTTGGGATATTTCTCTTACCTCTCTGTATCTTAGTTTCATATTTATACCCCTTTATGCCTTGCATATGAGCTGGTGAGCATTATACTAGTTTATAATCCTAGGACACCTAGAACAGTACCTATATCTTAATACCTATTAACCATTTTGTACCATTTTCTTCACCTGAGTAGTTCATGGCCAGATAGAAATCAATGTCAATATGGATAAATGTTCATAAGGCAACAGGAAGAAATACAAAACCATGTAAACATTTCCATTTTACTGGAAAACATATTTGAAAGCTATTTTAAATTAAGAAGGGGAAGGAAAACTCTCTAAAGACATTGGTGAATCAGTGACTGGAAACTTTGAGGCATGTCTGGAATATTGTCTTGGAGACTCTGAGACTAAAAAATAATTTTGACAAAAGGAAGGAGATGATTGAATACTGTTGTGGAGAAGACATTTTCTGAAGTCAGCAGAGATAGAAGAGACAAATATGGTATGAAAAATGATATTAAGTAAGTAATAATTTCTACAAAGTACTTTATAAAGAGTAACACATGTAAAGTGTATTAAGTGTAAATGATCATGATAATTATAGTACCATTATTTCCTAATACAACTGCATCCACATCACTTGGCCATTTGAGATCAATTTTCCCATAACTTGGGAAATACCAATGACTTCCAGTCATAGGTATCAGAAATGTCTGTCCACACCTGAGCAGACACATATAGCTATTGGATAAAATTGCCTATATCTTCAAATGTAACTTTTCTCATTTTTATTGTGAAAAAATGCACATAACATAAAATTTGCCATCTTAACCACTTTTAAGTGTAAACTTCAGTGTTATTAAATGCATTCTCAGTGTTGCGCAACCATCGCCACCATCCATCTCCATAATTCTTTTTCTTTTGTAAAACTGAACCTCTGTACCAGTTAAACAATGATTTTTCATTCCATCCTCCTCCAAAGCAACCACCATTCTATTTTCTGTCTCTATGAATCACACAGTGTCAAGTGCAATTTTTAAGATATTAAATATCTATTGTCAGTGAGCAAAGTGGAGGCTAACATCAACACCTACTCCTTCATTGAGTTCTCAGAACACATTAGAATATAGTTATATATTTATCTTTTATTAAATTTCAGATTTATTCCTTCTTTCTGGTGCAAAAGTATCTTCTTTGAAGATTGTGACATCTACTGCTATCTGAATACCTTCTTGGGTCCGTCATCCACAGGTCATTAGCCTCTTGCTTCACCTTCCACTTAATGATAAATTCTGTTTATCACATAATAGCACTCCTTCCCTCAGAGAAGTTCCCTGACTGTCTTAGAAGCACTTACTCTGGCTACTCATCCCTGTTACCCACAGTAGTTTATTCCAAAGCTACTTCACATCTAAGAATATAGGTACAATTTTTTGTGCTGACTATACTTTCCCAATACTTCAGGTGTCCTATAACACTTTGTCATCTGCTCTTGCTTTTCATCTACTTAGAGATGCCTAGGTTCATTGACCTCCCCAGTTTATCAGATTTTTTTTATTTAATCCAAGCCTTTACGGATCTCTACAATGTGTATATATCCTCAGGAATTATGGTCTTACAATGTGCATATGACAATAGTCCCTGTTCCAGGCACTATGGACATGAGAATAAATAAATCCTGGCCTCTGCCTAGGAGCTAATTAGGAGCTAATTTCCAGACTAATAAAAAGACAGTTCGATCTGTAAAAAATGATGATCATATTTTGATAGAGGTTGCACTGAATCTGTAGATCACCCTGGGTAGTATAGATATTTTAACAATGGTGATTCTGCCAATCTGTGAGCATGGTATATTTTTCCATCTGTTTACTTCCTCTGCTATTTCCTTCCTCAGTGTTTTGTAGTTCTCCCTGAAGTGTTCTTTCACCTCCTTAGTAAAATATATTACTAGGTATTTAATTTTCTTTCTTGCTATTTTGAAAGGTATTGAGTCTTTGATTTGGTTCTCAGCTTGACTGTTGGTGTGTATGAATGCTACTGATTTGTGCACATTGATTTTGTAACCTGAGACTTTGCTAAATTTATTTATCAAGTCCAGGAGTCTCCTGGCAGAATCTTTGGCATTTTCTAGATATAAGATCATATCATCAAAAAAGAGCAATAATTTGATCTCTTCTGCCCCCATTTGGATACCCTTGATTTCCTTCTCTTGTCTGATTGCTCTGGCTAGGACTTCCAGCACTATGTTGAATAGAAGTGGTAATAGTGGCCACCTTGCCTGGTTCTGGCTCTAAGCAGGAAAGCTTTCAATTTCTTCCCATTCAATATGATGTTGGCTATAGGGTTGTTATGTATGGCTTTTATAATTTATAGGTAAGTCCCATCTATGCCCATTTTGTTAAGTATTCTTATCATAAAAGGATACTGAATTTTGTCAAATGCATCTATTGAGAGGATGATATGGTGTTTGTTTCATAAAAAGACCCCAAAAGCAAGCACAGCAACAATAAAAATAAATGAATGGGACCTGACCAAATTAAAAAGCTTCTGCACAGCCAATGGAACAATCATTAGAGTGAACAGACAACCTACAGAATGGGAGAAGATATTTGCATGCTATAAATCTGATGAAGGGCTGATAACTATAATCTATAAAGAACTCAAGCAAATCTGCAAGAAAAACATCAAAAAAAACCCATTAAAAAGTCACAAAAGACATAAACAGAAACTTCTCAAAAGAAGATAGATTAATGGCCAAAAAACATAAAATAATGCTTGACATCTCTAATCAGGGAAATTCAAATCATATGAGATATTGCTTAACTCCACTATGAATGGCTCTTATCAAAAAGTCCCAAAACAACAAATGCTAGAGTGGAGACAGAGAGATAAGAACACTCATGCACTGTTGGTGACACTGCAAACTAGTACAATCTCTATGGAAAGTAGTATGTAAATACCTCAAAGAACTAAAAGTGGAACTACCATTTGATCCAGCAATCCCACTACTGGGTATTTACCCAAAGGAAACAAAGACATTCTATAAAAAAGACACCTGCACTTGAATGTTTATAGCAGCACAATTCACAATCGCAAAGATGTGGAAACAACCCAAGTGCCCATCAATACACAAGTGGATTAATAAAATGTGGTATATGTATACCAGGGAGTACTACTCAGCCATAAAAAATGGTGAACTAATACCTCTTGTATTAACATAGATGGAACTAGACACCATTCTTCTAAGTGAAGTATCACAAGAATGGAAAAACAAACACCACATGTACTCACCATTAAATTGGAACTAATCAATCAACACTTATATGCACATATGGAAATAACATTCACCGGATATCAAGCAGGTGGGAGGGGGGAAGAGGGGATGGTAAATTCACACCTAATGGCTACAATGTACACTATCTGAGGGACAGGCACACTTATAATTTTCACTCAAATGGTACAAAAGTAATTTATCAAACCAAAACATTTGTACCCCCATAATATTCTGACATAAATAAATTAAATAAATAAATAGGAAACAGGTAAATTATATGCAAAGTGGCAAGACTAAGGATACTGATGAGGATGTACCTAATTTGGATTGGAAATATCAGGAAAAACTTTTTGAAAGTGGTGATACTTCATCTGTGTTCAAAAGAATAAAATAATTATAAATAAATGGAAATGAATTATGGGAGGACATAGGTGTGATAGAAAAGTAAGTCTCTTCAAGTCAAGGAAGCTGGGAGAGGAGAGAAGGCATGAGAGCAGATAGGGAAGTTCATTAGCTCAATATGGTTTGAGAAAACTGTTTAAAAGGAGAAGTGGGAGAGAAGACTACAAAGGAAATTAAATAGGCCCTGTGTTATGGGTTGAGGAAAAAATAAATGTGAAATATGACCCTTAGATGTTGAATAACCCAGGTCTCGGATAAGCTGGTGGCAGCTTACGCAAAAGATTGAAACATAATAGCCAGGGATGAAAGGAGAAAACTATCGCAGAGTATTGTATTTCCTTCTTAGTATTATGGCAACTTAAGCAAAACTTACAATTAAATACTTGATCTTTTAACTGACCTCCACTTAGATTGCTCCATAGATTAGCATACACACTCTTCTGCCTACAAAACTTCTCAACACTTTTAGCCAGGAGGTGTCTCACTATTATACCCAAGCAGTTTTAACAATAGCTGAGTTGCAGGTTTATCAAGGGGGCCTATGTACACTATTTGCACTTATCATTGTACTCAGAAAATTTAAAGAAATATTATGGATATTAATAACATGAGTACAAATTTAGCTGTAGATACTATGAAGTAAATTGATGTCTTTTGAAGACTTCATGTCTTTAGCTGAATTTGGAATATGTGTTTTGATTCATGAGTGTAATATAAGAGAGTAGTTTTGATCTTACCATTAAACTAAGAAAACAAAATACTATAAGAAGAGTAAATGAGAATTTAGAGTCTTTGCAACTTTAGCATAAAACACAGCTCGCAGGACTCAACCTTTGTTATTTCAAGGGATCACACTTATTAGTTAATATTCAAAATTTGTAATTTCAAAAGCAGAAATATTGGTCTGGGAAAATTGCCATTGTTTATATGAAAGAATGGAGGAACTTCTTGAGCACAGCAATTCTAATGATGCCCTTCAAATCCAAGCTCATGGTAAGTCTACATAAGGAAAATTTGAAGGGACATCCAAAAGAAATGTATATCCCTAGCTCCTCAATACAGAGCTCAAGGGGAAAGGCCAAGGAAACTGTATTGTCCTAATAAGTTTGAGACTGCTGTGAGTTACATTACATCCTGTCCAACCATATTAATACATATATATATATGTATATAGGTATATACACACATACACACATATATATATACATATGTACACACACTTCACATTGTCAGTGACATCCTCTAACACTGCCTCTTGATTGCAATGATTTGAAAATGACTGGAAGAAAATAGACCCTTCTAAACAGCACTTACTATTCACAACACATATAAAGAGAATATCTACCAAATTTAACATTGTAATAAATGGGCAAAAAAATCATGATTCAGGTTAGTCCATAATAACTACACAAACATCCAAAATAGGCCAATGCCTGGTCTGTTTAGAGGGTGACAAGAAAGTTCATGTTTTCATAATCTAGCATTTTACCTCATTTGATACCACATGACCTTCATCATGCAGGCCATAGAGAATTCCAGGATTTGTCAGAGATTCCAGGTCCTTAGAATGCTGTAGTTTTTCCAGAGAATAGCCATGAAAGTAGGAAGGAAGCCAACTCCCATTTCAGGTGATCAGAATTTACATTTCCTTCCTTTGTTAAAATATTAATAGGCACTTCGATACTATCTTTTAAATAGTAAAATTAATTTTCATTACAGTCATGTAACACATGACATTTCAGGCAACAGCAGGCCACATATGTGATGGTGGCCCCATAAGATTATAATACCATATTTTCACTATACCTTTTCTACATTTAGGTATGTTTAGATACACAAATACTTACCATCATGTTACAATTGCCTCCAGTATTTAGTACAATAACATGCTGTATAGATTTGTAGCCCAGGAGCAATAGGCTAAATATACCCTATAGCCTCGGTATGTAGTAGGCTATGCCACCAATGTTTGCATAAGTTCACTCTAGGATGTTTACACAAAAACGAAATTGCCTAATGATGCATTTGTCAGAATGTATCCTTGTCTTTAAGCAATGTATGACTGTATTAGGTTATACTGTGGGCACTTCATGGAAAATGGACACGATAGCTCCATCATATATAGAAACAACTGTTTATGGGGAAAAAAAACACATAAAAATCACACTTGCAAGATTACAACCAGATTTTTTTTTTTTTTTAGATCTCCAGAAATCACAAACTATCTGAACAACATTCTTATATCTTCACCTTTTCACATTTAATTTCAGGTCCATTCCATCAATTGTCACAGAAGCATCTTATATTAACTTCTCAACTACTGCTTTGGATTGTGTCACCTTTGTCATCTTGGACAATAACAACAAAAAGGCTCATTCAGTGAGGTAATATAGACACTGGCCAGTGAAGTCTTGCTAATGTATGGCACCATTTTCCACCAAGACCAAGGGCAGTGATGCCTACATGCATCCGCATAACATTGAAAAGGGTGAGCTCATAGATGAAAAGGCAACAACAGAGTTGTTATAGAATACACAGGCCACCTTGATTCCTGCTTAACCTGAGTCTGATTAAATTCAAAGTGTAAGACCCATGCATGCCTCTTAGCTCCATATCTATTGATTTTCTAGCCTGAATCTTCCATTGCTCAAGTTGCTAATTGTATAAAAAATACCAGTGAATATTTATAACCTAGTTTTGTTCCTTTGAGTGGCTTTGTCTATAGTTATGTGCTCCAATTATCTAACTTGGGATTGACTCTCTAAACTTTGATAAAGTAGAGTTGTTAATACCGTGTTTATTCCTTAAGTATTGTTACACTGATAACTGGTTTACTGAATGCCACAGTAAGCATAACAGACTTTGATGAACATACTTAGACATGTCCTATAACCTGGACATATCTTGACCAGATATATTCCTTGGTGTTGCTATGTACAAGAGTGTGTGGAGATTGAATAACCTGCAGGATTGCAATTGTTTCCTGCGAGACTAATGGAAAATTTGGGCCAGTGAAGTATGCTTATGCATGGCCTACTTTCCACCAGCAATTTTAGGAAGCTCTTTTGATATGTGAGTTACCTCTGAGAGAGAGAAAAGAACTCTGAACACACGTGTCAAATCCTTCACAAACTTTACCTAGAGCTGGACCTGTCCCAAAGCTTTTGCATAAACTTGCTTGATAAGCAACTATTGTCCACGGGCACATTCACTGTACAATCCACATACTACCAAACTTTGCAACTGGAGACCTAAATTTATATTTCATGTTTTGTAAACTTGAATGAAAGGTATTTTCCTGTAAACTTATGCTGTCTTATGAAAGCCATTATTAGATTTTCTTTAAAGCAGGATGTGCCCAGTTAGAAAATTACTTCCAATTTAATTTAACCAGCCCCCTGTGGGTATGCTAATTAGTTATACGTCATAGTTATACTGGTGGCCAAGAGTCTCAAAAGAAGGTCTCCAGAGTGTTGCTCTACCTTGAAGGACATGAATGAAGAGACATAAACATTATTCATTAAGATGGAAGAACTAGTGGCCTAGATCTAATTAATGTTACCATTTAATATTTTCTCCTGGTAGGCATTCATCTTACAAGTTTGTAAGGACAGTAGAATTTGAAACTTTCTAAAAATAGAACTATAGATATTCTGTCGACATCGATAGAAATAGCTGTTTGGAGCTGTGCTTTTACCAACTGGACATTCTGAGAAAATCTGTGGGGGGATATTTTCAGGAAGTCGTTGCACCCCCTAAAAATCAAGTTTATTGCTTTTACCATAAATATAAGTAATTTATCCACTATCAACCATTTTCAGTAGTCTAATAAATAGCCTTTATTGTTTATCTCATTTGCAGGATCTACATAAACACATGATCTATCTTCATCTTTGACAAGGTTAGAACATGCTACCTGGAAAAGTCATGTTTTAAAATTATCACCATCTGATAATTTTCTTATAAAAACATTTCCACCTAAGGGCTTGTTTCTGTTTGCTCTTTGTTTTTACCTCCACCCCATCATTTGTCTTCTGCATGTACCACATGATCAGTGTCCTATAACATTACATAGCTCTGGAGACCCTTCTACATAAAGATATTACATCTAGAAAAAAATACTTCTCTATCGATCTTTATTTTGTTTTGTTTTGTCCTGGTTTTGAGACAGAGTCTTGCTCTGTTGCCCAGGCTAGAGTGCCCTGGCATCAGCCTAGCTCACAGCGATCTCAAACTCCTGGGCTCAAGCGATCCTCCTGCCTGGCTAATTTTTTCTATTTTTAGTAGAGACAGGGTCTCACTTTTCCTTAGGCTGGTCTCAAACTCCTGACCTCAAGCAATCAGCCAGGCTGGGCCTCCCAGAGTGCTAGGATTACAGGTATGAGCCACTGCGCCTGGCCTCAATCTTTGTTTTATTCACAGATATCTTTGCCTATTCACCTGTTAGCAACTCTTTACAGGTTCCATAGGCTACTAATTTATATGCACTTTTAGAATTTTCTTCAAATGCAAAAGTTTTACATAACTATATGCTATTGTTACTATAGAGTGCTTCTATTTGTATTTCACAATTTACGAATTGAAGCAATTAATTCTCAGTTGCATAGAATTAAGATTATAAGGTACACAGGTTGCTACTGAAAGCTGTGTGCTTTATACCTGTGTCTAGTTACTGTTTATATGATATTATATATACTGATAACTCTGGAGGCCTGGACTGTCCAGTAACTACATCAAACAAAAGCAAGAAAAGCTGCTCAAATTTCAACCAACAAGCTATAGTGAGGAGCTCACACATTTGAATAAAACAGACACTGGAAGCCTTTAAAAATTAAACATTTTGATTGTTCTTAAAAATCATATAGCCATGACAGTATGAGGAAAAAATGAAATAATCCATTGTAACTTTTGCCATTTCATTAACCAGAGAGTCTTTACATCCTAACTTCATTAGTGCCCCTTTAAGGTTAAAAAGAAAACTTTCATTGAAAATTCAGATAAATAAATTAATTTCACCATTTACTTGAGGTACTCTTTCACCTCTGAAGAAATATTTTGCGAATTCATTAGCTACATATTGCCATAATGCAGGCTAGTAAAAAATGGAAATAATGAGTTCATTGTAATATTTAATCTATTGATAGCATGGTCCAGAATTTTTGTTAACCTAGAATACATAATTAGTTCTATGAAATAAAAGACAAAATCACTTCACACATTAGTAAAAAAAAAAACAAATTAGAACATAACTTTATAAACTATCGCTATTCTTTTGCTATTAAGAATCAATGGAATCTATAATTAGGGAACATTATGGAAAGGTTAAAGATGAGAATGCATGCAGTCTATCTACAGGAAACTTAAACTGTTTAGGCTAATGAAATGTCTATGAAAGTCATATTAATTAGCAGGTTCACAGGAATCTAACTTTTATTTTATAAATGCCATGGTAGAAGGTAGTAGGGCTCCATGCATACAACTATTCCCTCTCTCTATTACTGCACAGTGCTTACCTCTTTCAGTCTTCTATCCATTTTCCTCCTAATAATCTGTATGTTATTAAGCATTGCATAATTCTAGAAATCCTTCATAAGGCATAAATTTCTTTTACTGATATGGCTTTGAAGATAATGAGAAACAACAGAAATTTTCTATTTCTTTTTATAAGAGAGGCTAGTTGAATTTTCAAAGTTTCTTTAATATAATGTTAGATGATGACAAACATATTTCCTTATTTTCCTCTTTCTTGTTATTTCTGCCTAATATAAATAAAACCATTTCTGTCATTCAAAAGTGAAAATATTACCAATTAAAATCCAGTTTAAGTTGGGAAACAAAGCCAGAACCCAACTGTATGAGAGATTATATACTGTATAGGCACATTATATAGCAGAACCAGAAACCAAAGTGAGTATTTTAAAAAGACAAAACTAAAATATCTTCAGAACCAAACATTACCACCATGTCAATTCCACTTTTCTACCCTAAAATTAACCACTTAGTCACAGAAAAGCAATCATTGAAGACAGAATTCACCAGTGAAAAGTTGGTGAGTTTTTTCCCTTCTTGCAACAGCTAAAATGATGTTACAAACAGTGCCTTTTATCATTTTTACTATTTTCAAATATGTGGATATCTGATTAGTTGAGACTAGGTTTCATATGGCTACAAGGGAAATTGGGAATTTGAGCCCTGATTCTAATGTTTGCAGAGGATTCAAACTTGGAAAATTTCCTAAATATACATGGGTGTTTTCAAAAGTTGGTAGACAAAAATTTCAATTACATGATATGGCAGTAGAGCATATCTAACTCAAATGCAGAGGAAAAATTATAAACTCTACAAAAATTTAAAACATATTTGACGGTAATGAAAAACAGAAAATTGGCAGAAATATTAAGAGTATTCAACCATAAACAGAGTATTCGAACATTGAAAGAAGATAACTGCAATGGCTTACATTTGCATTAATACAGCTATATATCTGATGACACTACGCAGTCTGTGAAAAATTAAATGTCTACAAGTAAAGCAAAGAATTTTACTAGCTTGAGGAATAAAAATACAGATTTCTAGACTGATGGAACAAAAGAGTGGGGAAATTGAGTGGAGTGGGAGGGAATTGCATACCAGTGAAAGTCAAAGAGGAGAATGTCACACAGAGTAAAGATCTAAGATCTACTTGTAAACTCAATTCAGATATATGAGTGGCTCTTAAATTGCACATATATAAAAGAGACTCCATAGACTGCAGCAGAAACCAACAGCTGAATGATTATGACAGGACAGATGTTTCAACTGCTGCATACTTCAAGGAGCGAAAGTTTGGTGTTTGATTACCATAAGGTGAATAATGTTAGAAAAGAGTCACCCATCAAAATAAAATAACAACCTAGAGTCTCTACAAAATATCAACCACATAATCTATTATATAATTTAAAATGCCTAGACATAAAAAACAGGAAAATATGACACATAAGAAAAAATGTAAACAATGGAATTAGACATTGAAATGGCTCACATTTTGGAATAAGAAGAAAAGTACTTTAAATTAGCTATTATAAGCATGTTCCAGAATTTAAGGAATAGACGGTCATAAGGGTAAATATATGGGGAATATCAGAAGAAAAATAAAAACTATAAATAAGTAAGGAAACAAATTCTGAAACTGAGGAATAGAATATCTGCTATTAAAAATTCACTGTATGGGCTTCCCAGTATATTAGAAATGGCAGAAGAAGATGTCAATATACTTACTCAAAGACAGATAAAGAACAATTTTCTGGTAAAGTGTTAAAAATACAGAGGAAAAAAAATAAAAATAGAGCCAGTCTAGCACTAATATAATTGGAGTCTCAGAAAGAGAGTAGAGAAAGAGAAAATGAGATGGAAAACAGTGTTTGAGAAAGTTAAGACCAAAAGTTTTCCAAATTGTATAGAAAACAACTTACAGATTCAAGAAACTCAAAGAACCCTGTATAGAATAAAAATGAAGAAAGCCAAATGTAAGAATGTCATAGTTAAGCCACTGGGAAATAAAAGAGTAAATCTTAAAAAGCAGAGCTAAAGGGAGAAGGAAAATAAATTACATATTATGGGAACAAAACCAAAAATGACAGTTGCTTTCTCCTCAGAAATGAGAAAGTGTTAGATTAATGAAACTACATCTTCAAAATTCAACAACAACAAAAATACTTGTTAACTCCAAATTCTAAAACTAGATAAAATATTTATTGGAAAAAACAAAGATTTACTCAGATAAAAGAAAGTTTAGAAAATTTGTCATCAGCAGACCTAAATGCAAGAAATGCAAAAGGAAGTTTTTCAAGGTAAGGAAAGACAACACTGGGCGGAAATTCTGATCTACAGGAAGCAATGGAAAGCATTAGGAATGGTATGTGAGTAAACATGAAAAACTAAGGGTTTTTTATTTTCTTTTGATAAGAAACAACTGATGGTTTAAACAAAAAAATTAAGAGCACCATGTAATTGATAATGTATGTAGAGTAAAATATTTTAAATTACAGCTTGTACAGGAGGCTAAGTGGAACAATTTTGCCACAATTTTTCATGTTCCATGAAAAAATTCACTTTTAAGTGTAAGTGAACTGTAATAAGCTAAGGATGTTTATTATAATCCCTAGAGAACCATTATATAATATAAGAAAGATTCTGCTAAAATGTCAATAAAGGAATTTAAATGGAATACTGCAAATTGCTCAATTCATGCTAAAAGTCAATTGCTCAATTAATGCTAAAAGTCATGAAAGAAAGAACATAGGAAGGAAAAATGATAGGACAAATAAAACAAAGACCAAAGTAGTAGACTTAAATCCAACCATTTCTATAATTATTTCAAATGTAAATGAAATTTAAGTACTCCAAATAAAAGGCAGATTGTCAGGCTAGAAAAGTGCCTACAAGAGATGCATGTCAAATCTTAGGGTACAGATAGGTTGAAAGTGAAATTACTTTTAAAAAATAACATGGAAACAACAAACATGAGAGATCTTATGTGCCTATGTTAATACAAGAAAAAGTAAGCCTCCCAACAAGAAATATTACAACAGATAAAGACATTTTACAATGACAAAATATCAATTAATCATGCAGATATAATGCTATATTGCTAATTTATAGAATAACTAGATTAAAAAAATAGAATAAAATGGTTTTGACGACGCAATTAACCATCTTGACCTAGTCAATATTTATGAAGACTACAGAATACATGTTCTGTTATACTACACATAAAATATTCATCAAAACGGACTATAACTAGACCACAAGGTATCTCTTAATAAAGTTCAAAACATTGAAATCTTAGAAAGTATGCTCTCTCTGACCATAATGGAAATAAGTTGAAATAAGTAAAAATAAACTATTTAGGAAAGTCCAAGACATTGGAAGATTTATACAACACATCTTAAAATAACCCATAGCTCAAAGAATAAATCAAAAGAAACACTTCACAACATTTTGGAATGAATAAAATAAAACTACACTATATCAAAATGTGTGCGATAAATTAAGCTGAGCTCAGAGTAAATATTTTTGTCTTTGTTTACTTTCTACCTTAAAAGAAATCTAAAACAAGGAGAGCAAATTAAGACCAAATCAAGTAGAAGAAAGGAAATAAAACAGAGAAGACTAGAAATCAATGAAATAGGAAACACACATAGGAGAAAATTAACAGAAAGAAAATAAAAATTACAAATATCAAGAATTAAAGAGATTTATGTTTATAGATATAAGAAACATTAAACATGATTATGGAATATTGTGAAACATTTTATACCAATTTTCATCACATGGATGAAATGGTCAAATTCCTTGAAAAAATCTTACCAATAATCACAAAGTTTCAAAACATAAAATGGAACATCTGAAGTACTCTTAATTTACTAGAGTAATTAAATTTATTGTCAAGTACCTTTACGTAAAATTATGTGTGTGTATATATATGTATGTATAAACATACATATATATATGTATGTATAAACAAACTAAGGAACAAACTCCAGATTCAGATGGTTTCACTGATGAATTCCTTTAAACATTTAAGAAAATAATATAAATTTTAAATTTCTTCAGAAATAAAGAAGGACAAAATTCCAAACTTATTTTATAAGGCCAGAATTAACCTGGAACCAAAACTTTACAAATCCTAGAAATGTAAAACTGACTTTAATTTAAAAAGCTATCACAATCCTTCAATGAGTTTGACTAAATTTTAGATACTTTATATAAGTAGAATCATACAGTATTTATGCTTCTGTGACTGGCTTACTTCACCTAGCATAATGTCTTCCAGATTCATCTATATCTTTGCATATTATAAGACTTCCTTCCTTTTAAAAGGCTAAATAATATTCAATTGCATGTATATACCACATCTCCGTTACTTATTCATCTGCCAATGGACATGTAGCTTATTTCCACATTTTGACTACTGTGAATAATGCTGCAATGAATCTGGGAGTATAAATATTTCAAGATCCTGATTTCAATTATTTTGGATAAATACCCACAAGTGAGATTGCTAGATCATATGGTAGTTCTATTTTTAATTATATAAGGAAACTTCATACCGTTTTCCATGGAGGCTGCACCATTTTACATTCCCACCAACAGTGTACAAGTGCTCCAATTTCTCCATATCATCATCAACACCTGTTATATTTTTTTATGTTTTTAATAAGGCCATTCTACCAGGTATGAGGTGGTATCTCATTGTAGCTTTGATTTGCATTTCCCTGATGATTAGTGATGTTGAGGTATTTTCATATACTGGTTGGCCATTTGTATGCCTTCTTGGAGAAATGTCTATTCAAGTCCTTTGCCCACTTTGTAACCAGCTTATTTATTATTTGCTATTGAGTTGTAGGAGTTTCTTACATATTGTGGATATTGACCCTTTATCAATATATGGTTTGATATCCTAATCTGTAGGTTGATTTTTCACTCTGTTAATTTTTTTTCCTTTGCTGTATAGAAGCTTTTTAGTCTGACATAGTCACACTTGTTTATTTTTGCCTTTGTTACCTGTGCTTTTGGTGTCAGATACAAGAAATCATTGTCATGACCAATAGTTATAAAACAGATTAGAATAGTGGGCTCCATTTGGCAACACCAAAGGTTAACAACCAAGAAAGACTTACTTGTATTGGGTCTTCAGTTCGTAGCCTAGGCAAAATTCACTTCTGTGCCCACTTTGTCCTATGCAGCACCACAAGGCCTCTTCGGATCTGCCATGTCTGTGGAACACAATGTACTCATCTCAGGTCCACAGGATCACAGTGATGTGCATTTGTCATTCTGGAATCACAAAGAAGCTACATCAGGCCAGTATGCTTCCACCATCTTCCAGATACTTCCCTTGCTTTTACATAAGCCAGGATGGGGAAATTCAGGACCTTCCTTTTTACTACTATTCTTAGATTTTCCAATCCGTATCTAGCTGTCTACCTTCCCGACATCAACGCTGAGCTCACTCTACAATGAGGATAGGTACTGACCATCAGGATCTAAGCTGTCTTTGTTTCCCTCTGTGTCCTCTCTCCCCTACAACCTAACCCAAAGAATTAAGGATCAGAACAACTTCTCTTCACATAGTTCCAAAAGGCTTTAGGTCCTAACCTAGGCATCAAAACTCGAATGTCTGCTAAGAAAATTGGCTGGTTTCTTCTTTGTCCTAGGCATTGCCATCCATATCCAAATAAAAACACATAAAGTTATAATTGTTACGTCAACTGACAATTCATTTTTCTCAGCTTATTCTCAGCCTCTTATTTTGAAAAAACATCACGCCACTTTCAAGCTACAATAAATATCTGAAATATATGGTTAAATTAAAACAGGATAAAAACAGTTATTTAATTTAGTTTTCTTTCAAGGAATAAATGTGTTGCTAGACTCCTAGAGCAAATTCCCAAACTCCTTTGAGAGCACTTAGTATACCAGTCTAAATACAACTAATATTTTTGCTTGCAAAAACATTTAAAAAAAAGCAAAAAGTAAAATGAAATGAACAAACAGTACTTTAAAAAACAATGATTTTTAAAAATAAAGAGAAAAATGTAAAACACCTTTCAAAACTCACCAACTATTAGAATTCTATCAAAAATGAAAAACAATTCTTCCTTTTCCCTATTACATTGTAATTTCATATGGGTGTGTATGTGTGTACGTATCTGTGGAAAACACAGAGGTACATGTACATCAGATCTATTGCACAGCTTCTATCAACCCTAGAATTGCTTGGGCTGCTCCTGGGACATGAACATTGGAATTTTGTGGGACAGATCAAAGAGGAATGAGTCTGGTTCTAGCATAAAGTCTACACATGAAGTAGGAGACATGCTATGAGACTGACCTGCTTTCAGCATCTCATAAAAGGGGTCCTTGCTACTGGGAAGTAATAGAGATTAAAACTATTCAAATTACATTCAAGATGAAAGGATTAGCACTGGTATGTAAGATGAAAAATCATCCCACGGGAAGTTAAAGTCCCACAAAAAGGACGTTTAGACTAGTCAATACTTTGAAGTTCAGGCAGAAATGAGACCTATGAGTGGAGTAAAACTAGCAAGAAGAAAATGGAGATCCATTCCTGGGAGAAAACAGGACTCTAAGGAGGTTTACAATTCAAAACTCAGGAGAAGCAGCCCAGACAGCAGGATGCATTGTGGGGCATTCAAGGCTGTGAGAATAAACTATTAACCGATCACCAAAGCAGTAACTCAGAAACACGCATTTAACTGGGGAAGAGGATTACTTACCAGAGATTGAAGTAATTACAAGGCAGAAAGTGGTAGAGCACAGGACTGGACACAAGCAGGGCATCCTCATGATTACAACTAGAATAACTCTGTCAGAGACGGTGCAGAAATAAGTCTTAAATAACAGCGTCTTAAATCGCGTCTGCCTGAGGTCGGAGCTAATCCTGGACACAGGGAGGAAAGTATGGCCTACAGGTGGAGGGGCGGGCGGGAAAGGAGAAGTGGACCCAGCTGTGAAAAGGAGCAGGCAATAAGGCTGAAAAATAAATAGGGGTCTTTATAGCACACACGGGATTTGGGCCTTTGTAGCTCTCTGCCAGCAGGTGCCGGTAGTTCTCACAATTTAGTTTGTATCAATATTACCTGGGGGGCTCGTGAAAGCACAGGTGGCCAGGAACCACCTGGACAATTTCCAATCCAGTAAGTACAGAAACCAAACTGGAGCAAGGTGGAGGTCAGGCATCTATAGTACATTGGTTGCTCCTGGGACACGAGCAAGCCCTTGGGAGGGCAGCTCTACTCAGCTGAGGGCAATCACTGGCCAGCTAGAGGTGGTGATGCTGCTGATCTGAGGCTGCTCTCTGCATGTCTTAGAGAGCAAGACCAGCCATACACCAGCAGGCCTTGCACTTTACTCTTTACCAACATTTCCAAATAACACTGTGTCTTTAAGACAAGCGGGAGGTTAAAAATTAGAAGCATACAATTCAGTGACATTCATTTACCCTAGGTTCACACATTGGTCTTGCTCTTCCAAATAGGCTTTGCTTGGTTAGAATTTTAGGTCGATCGGAGGTGAATTCGCATGTGTTAATGTGAGAGGTTTGGTTAACTCAACTCGGACATTGACCTACTATCTTGGTGTTTGAAAACTACAACCTAAAGAAACCTATCTTTCTTTCTATTAATAATGAGATAATTCAGCCCTTGTGTTCCATATAGTTTAATATTTTTCATTAGCAGTAATAAAGAGACAACATACATAAGACAAAATATCTGCTTGAATGTCCTGTTTTGTTTTATTATTATTTAGTTGTGTGGATTAAAGTAACTACCTCAAAATTTCAAGAAATGGCTAAGAAGCAATTCATGTTAAAAGGCTGCCCTCTTGTGGCAATATGTTGTATTTTATTGCTAAAAGTGATCTTTATTTTACCATATACCCTCTGCAGTCCAACTCATAGTATGAAAAGGAAATAAAACCTTATATAGTTTGGATTAAAAAATATACCACATTCATATGGCACCTTTGGATAATGAAAAGTTCAATTTAAGTAGATATTCCAGGGAGCTAAAAGTTTAAATTCATCTCATTATTTAACTAGTTTAATGGATATATTTCTAAACATATACATCCCACTTCTCTGCTTTAAAAAAGATAAAGTTAGTTGTAGATTGAGATATTAGGGGCACACTTTATAGAACATAGTAACTTAAGTTGTCATCTATATTACTGGAGCTACAAATGTTGCCCTCAGTTTGAAGAGTCAGTTATGCAATAAACATCTCTAATGGGACAATAACTAGGACATGTCCTCTGGCCTTGAAGAGCTGTTGGTTTAAAACATGGGATAAATGATTTGAGCAAACAATTGCAAAGCAAAATTATAAATGTTATAATACGGGTATGCACATTATACACGGAAGCATGGAAGAGAAAGTACTTAGCTTTGCTTTGGAGAACCAGTGAAATTGACTAGAAGGTTAACATGGGATCCACTATTAAGATGTGAATAATATAAACAAGATTTTATTATGTGCTAACTATTCGATAGATGCTGAGGATATATTAATGAAAATACCTAGTCCCTATGTTTAAGGAAACAAGATGTGCTGCAGAAACCATAGCTGTAAATTTGACTGCAATGTGATAATAGCTATAATCTTCTGTGGATTCTCCCTCCTTCAGATCTCTTGAAATTATTTCCTTTGTTACATTTTTATTTACTCCATAGTACAAATACAGTGACTGTAATGTTTTTGTCAAGTTAACTTTTAAAGACTTTTTTTTTTCTTTCAGTATTTTCCCAGGTCCCTTTGTCCAGTTTCAGGAGCAAAGCTATTCTAAGTTCATTGATTCAAAGGGTTGGGAGGAAAGAGTTTAGTGGAAAAGGAATAATAACTTACAATTCTTTATGGCTTTTGTCTTCTAAAAGCTTGAGCCTTTATGAGAATTTAGAAGGATCATGGAACAAATGGAAAGAAGAAGATATTTGCTCAGTGAGAAAAAATTATATACATGTAAAAGGAGAAAGATTTTCCCCAAACTAGAAAAAAATACATTCCCCACACCATTACAATTCATTTCCCATTGTTAAGAGAAGAAGAAAACAGTTAAGCCTTTTGGTGAGCGGTGAGGACCTAAAAACAGTTTTCTAGAATAGTGGTCCCCAACCTTTTTGGCACCAGGGACTGGATTCATGGAAGACAATTTTTCCACAGACAGCGGGTGGGGGTGGGAGGGGAGGCGGAGCTCAGGCAGTGATGCGGACTGTGGGAAGCAGCTGTGAATACAGATGAAGCTTCCCTTGCTGGCCCAAGGCTCACCTCCTGCTGAGTGGCTCCACAATTTTTCCATGGATGAATGGGGGTGGGGGGGAGGCAGGGCTCAGGGTATGATGTGTCACCTGGTTCCCAACAGGCCATAGACCAGTACTGGGCCACTGCCCAGGGGTTGGAGACCACAGAAGGCAAAAAAATCCCAGAAAAAGTAGCTACAAGGTTGTGCCCAGGCAGAAGGGGGCATGGTTAGGCTCATGAGACGATCTTTGCACTCCAAATATGGTAAAGAAACAGCAGTGAGCTGGTGGGCCTGAACAGGTCGTGCAAAAATGGACAAAGGAGAGGCCATTAGCAGCTTGTGGGGACAGGTGGTCAAACACCAAACATCAAACCAACCATCCAGCCTCCAAGCCCTGGCTCTGTTTAACAAGGCTGTGCTATGCCACTCTATGCCTCCCTAGTGACTGAAGCAGCATTCCCCAGCTCCCGGGAGTGCTGACAGCTGATCCTGCTGAGTAAAGTTCCCTCATCCAAGTTCACAAGCCATTCCCAGGAGCACCCCACATCCATGGAGACAGAAAGACCTGGCCTCCCTGGTCCAATATGAGATAGTTTTGCAGACCCATCAACATCCCCATAGGGTGGACGGGGGCCATGATTCTGAGTGAATTGTGCTCAACTTCTTGTTCAGCCTAATCTGGTCGCCTTCGCTCCACGTATGTTGGAATATCCCATTAAACTTCCTACATGCAAATCTCCACCTCAGTCTGCTCTCCAGCATATCTGATTGGTGACATCTCTATCACTATGGAACAACCCAGGATAAAGCATCTCAGAACTGTATGAGACTAACTTTCCTATAGATGGTAGCTTAAAATAGAAATTAAGATTGAGAAAACATAAAGAAGATTGACATTGCATGTTTATCTGCGCTTATGGATTGAGCTATATCTATGAATCCCAAGAACCCTCATGCAGTACATATTTGCACTTTGCAGAAATTACAGCACCTTGCATTGAAGCCAATGGAGTTTAAAACAGAGTATGAACTTATAGGAAAAGTTGCCTTTGTAGACAGACTAGACTCTGGAGAGGCACTCGTGATTTGGGGAGTAATAGTGGACTGGCTGGGCTATAAGAGGAGAAAACAGTGAATATAGAATATTGGCAAATAAAAAGATTACCACACATATTCAAATTAAGATGATTTTTTTCTAGAATTATTCATCAGAAAAATTATCCTCCTTACATTTGAATCCTCACAAATCTTCCTGTGATGGGTGCTTTTATGATTAGTTTGAATAATAAAGCAATATTTAAGGAAACTCTATTCCCTTAAATATACTTTAATCTATATTAGTTGCTGATATTTATAAAGATCAGCAAAGTCAAGTTACCAAAATAAAAAAAGAAAAAGGAGAAAAATAACTTAGCAAAGACTTAGGGAATTATTCCTATTAGTGTGACATCAAAATTGCAAGTGAAGGATTAAATGTAGCTTTTAGTAATTACTTAAAATGAATAGTTTAACTCCAGTTGGATAGATAAGAAATTGGCAAAAGGTTTGGCTCCAGGACCAGGAAATCAAGATGTACGTCCTTTAGTATTTTTGGATTCTTCATCATATTGAGATAGAAACCCTTAAACAAGTAATAGGAAATTTCCTATGACAACATAATAGATTCAAAAACCTCTATAACGCAGACACTTTAGATATATATGTAGACTATGGCTTAGAAAACCCAGTTAACTCTTTAAAGGTTTAACTAATGAAAAAAAAATTGTATCAAAAATGCAATGAAGGGTTAAATTAAAGAATTTCATGAGATGTGATAATTTCTTAATTAGTATATCATCTTACATATGCAATATGCATGTATAACTAATTATTAAATATAAGTAAACATTTGACTATTTTATTTGCAGCATGATTTACATATCAATTTACATATTCAATTTTGCTCACATGAAAATCTGGATCTACTCAATGAGAACATTTCCGAGATCTTTAATTCCTTTACCCCAGGGATATAAATAAATAAATCGATATAAATAGTATAAGTCAGTGGTTTTTTCCTAGTAATACAGTGAAAATAAAAATAACTTTTTAGACCTCTTATCATTGTCAATGTAAATAACAGAAAGAGGTTCTCTAAAAATAAAAATAAAGATATTTTTAAGGGGTAGGGTATTGCATGTGCATATTCAGAAAGTAAAGGAAGACAAAGGTTTTGTTTTGTTTTGTTTTTCAAAGCCAGTCAAATTTAGCAGTGAGGAAGACAAAGGTTTTTGAAGAAAAAATGAGGAGGATGAGGTAACTGTTTTGTGATAACTATCCTTGGCTGTAAAGATCAACAAGGGTGACGCCAGTCCAAGGTTAGACAAGCAGTTGCTGGGCAGATGTCCTCGGCAGAAGCAATGTTTGTGTAAGGTTACTATGGCCTTGTGCAAGGTTATGGTTTTGCAAAGTCTTTTGTGATTGTTTTTATCAGGCATACAAAGCATGAGAACTCTCTCTTTATGACCTTCCCCAGCTCTATTTATCAGGGTTTTGTTTTTTAACATTACTGACTCTATTTTGATTCTCACAACTTTCACATCATGATCTCCAATTTTTACAAAAAACTAAACAACAAAAAAAGACCCTTATTCTGGAGAAGAAATGGCAAAGACATGAAGAAATTTGGGCCTAGCCCTAGAGAGTATGGATCTAACTCCTTTAGGATATGTTTGATAGGCATGGATTTGTGAACCTCCCCCACTACTGCCTCTTTAAATAGCAGACACCATCCAGATTTTTCACCATGAGGTCAGCTCAACCTGCATGTTCCTGTATCCCTGCGAATGCCAGAAACAAAGTCTATTTTTTTTAATAAAACCCACATAATCGTCAAGTGTATGGTATGCAGGAATCTTGAATTATTTTCTCTGGTGTTTCTCCTCACCCTATTTGTGTTCATTGTTACAGGACTTCCATTAGGTTTTCCCTTCAGTGGAGCTGGAGAGCGGGTTGCAGCAAGTTTTGGAGAAGGGCATGAGAAACTGTGCTACATCAGAGGGCCACATCTTTGCAGTATGTGAACTTTTCTTTTGCTCTTGCCAGGCTGTTGAAGCAAGATCCCAAGGTATTATTATGCTGAATTTCTCCTCCTTCTGTTTTCCTTGCACACCTAACACCTCATTTTATTATTCCCCCTCAGTATGTCCAGGGCCCCAGCTTAGAGTTTGATAATAACCTCTCCAGTAAGGCATATAAGAGAAACACCTTTAAAAACAAAACAAAACGGAAGTATGCTCAAGTCCTGTCTTTACTGGAGAATCTTAAATAGCTCCTGACTGGAATAATGCCTTTTCAGTAATACACAAAACTTTTTTATAATCTGACCTGTCTATATCACATTGGCTCTCTCCTTCCTGTCTTGTAGTCTATGACTGTACCAAGCTACATTGTCTCCATACCTCTCCCTTGAAATGTGCTAATCCTTAAACATCCATCAAGAACCAATTTAATCATCTCTATAATCCACCAAGCCTTCCCTAACCTCCCCCCATTTCAGCTTACCATACTCAGCCTTTTTATCCACACCACCACCATTGGAGTACTCACTATTTCTGCAGTCATCACATATTTTTGCAACATATGTTTATACAGGTAGCTTCCCTAATAGAATATAAATTCCTTGAGTCTAGGAATTCAAACATTTCCCTCTTGGTCTTCCAAATAGCTGTCACTCAGTTGTAGGAGTTGAGAAAGGCTTGTTGAAGAGATTGATTGAAGTGATTAAGTATAGTATGTAATAACCCCACTCTTTTCAAGGAGAGTGTCTGCAAATTTGAGTGTCTGCAAATATTTTAGAACTGCAAAAGCAAGTGTTCTGAGATATACTCTCTAATAAAATGTTTCAAGCATCTGAATTGAGACCATATGATTTATAATCAATTTGTGCCATGACCAGCCCCTAATGACCTCCAAGGACACCCCTGGCCTGACGTTTCCTGCCCTTGGAGCATATCTGCTCTGTAACTCCTGAGGTAGCTGCCACCAGTGACCAATGCCTGCTTCTCACCTCTGCTGTACATGCAGGTAATAATTACCATACACGAAGATAATGATTATAATTATTATATCTCTGCATATTCCATTAATATGTGCCAGACATTTTAATTATTTAACCCTCATAAGATGTTTATGTCTCCATGGGATATGATTAATATTACTATATTTTAGCTGAGGAAACTGAGGCACAGAAGGCTTAAGTGGTCAGATTAAGAGTACACAGTGGCAAATGGCTGAGCCAAGATTTGAATCATGGACAGCTAGCTCTTAAGTTTGGACTTGAAACTATTCTCAGTTATCAAGCCCTGTTGCAGGTGCCATCCTCCAACAGAGTCAGAATCCCAGACATCCCTGTTCAGTGGAAATGTGCTCTGAAGTGCTCAAGACATGGATTCCTGAGGGAGGACCAATTTCCTTTTGCAGCTTATTTCTTAAGGTGAGATTTCAGGGAGGAAATAGTGACTGCAATATAGGCATAGCATGTTTCACCTATAGATTTATTCGTCACAACAGTTTATGCCTAAACTCATGGTTTGTATGTTCATTCCACGGTTATAAATAGATATATTCAATCTGGTAAAATATCTAGAAAAAGTGGGCAGAGCACTTACCAATCTTGACAAAATATTTCAAAACACACCCATTCTCTGAGACGTCAGCTCTTTAAGGCCAGATGCGGAGGCAATCATGAACTAGATTCGTCACCCTTTGCTTAGTAGCCTTGAACAGGGTGTTATGTTGAGTTTAACTTTGGGTGTTCTGAATACCAGAATAGTTGGTACGTCCAGGACTGTTACAGAGTTTCTCTGGCTGATCTCACTCAGCGTTCTGATGTTCTGGAAGTTCTAGCCATGAAAGGATAATATTTCATGAGTGTTTCTGTTGAGATTTTATTCTCAGAAACCGATTCCACTTATCCTGTGTGCATTTGAAAATTTATTATTTGAACTCATTTATTCTAAACAAGAGTGATAAATAAAATTTGCTTCCTATGGACAACCTGGCTTTATGTCTTTTGCCTTTCAGGAGAATTAATTCTTTGAGGAGCTGTGCAAAGGCAGAGGAGAGAAAAGAGAACAGGGAAAAAGTGGGAATTGGGAAGCAAGAAGGAGAGATTTATGATGTCATGAAAGGAACAGAGATTGTTGGATCCTGTAAGTAGCAGAAAATCAAATTCAGCTTCCTAGAGCAGCCAAAAGGAGATAAATAAAACCCCAATGTTAGTAAAATTGTGGAACACCTAACCAAGCAGTCAAGAAAAACCAAAGTTCACCTTTTTTCTCTCTCATTTGTGTCTTTAATATTTAAAAAACATTTTGGACTTACATTTTCTAAATAACTATGTATACTTTCCTTCTAGATATTGAAAATATATTAACATGTTCTAATTTTCCTTACCTGTTTCTCAACCATTGGCATTCTTTCTTGATACCACCTGAAATTCTAAAACATTAAAGTTAGATAGATCCATATTTCAATGGCGAAAACATTCACTGCTAGAACCTTTTTATACTAGTGATTTCCATGTTCCAAAATCTTTTGGTTTCTATCTTAAATGCTGAGATTGTCTTCCTATTTACCTCACATAAACAAATTTGGCCTACATATTTTATTCCAACATAACAATATTTCAATTTTCCTTCCCTCTTCAAATATAATTGTTTTTAGTTCTCTTTGGATTTTAGTGTGGCAGAGAATTTATTGCCACAATTTCATTTTTTTTCTACTTATAGTGTTATTTTATTTATCCTTAACATAAAATATTTACCAAGCGTATATATAATTGTTTCAGTTTCATTAATTTCACTAAGCTACTTAATATTTCTTGTCAATATGCTCTATATTTAAGTATTTTAAAATTATATATTAAATTTATCTTTTCTATTCTACTTTCTGAATGTCTTCAAGAATATGAATTATCATTAATTTGGACTTTTAGTCTTTGTCTTTCCTACTTATATTGTCACCACATTTTATCATGTAATATTTTCCTTTAGAAGCATGTCTCAAATATTTGAACATATCACTTATGATACAGTTAATGGTACTTTTACTGCTAATTTAAACTCTGCTAATGATTTTTAATTACCTTAACATATTTTCTTCAGATCCTTTTTCATCTCAGCCACTCTCCATTTTTATATTAGTACATTAGGTTTCCTTCTTATTTTATAATAATTCTTTCTTTGCCCTCTGTATGTTCTTGTTTTTGAGAACTCAGTACAGATGCTCCCTCAAACATCAATGGCTTCTTTTAATAAATATGTCATATGTACAATTTCATCTACTTGACCCAGAAATCCTTCTCCTTCTATATGTCAGTTATAATATCCTCCCTGTTTTTTTAATAATACCTTCATAGAAGTATAAATTTGTTTTTGTTTTCATATTTACTGATTATCCAGTGTAGCTGTTGCCAACTGTCCAGCAATGTGGCTTGTTCTTGGTCACCTTCAGTGTCTCTAACTCTCAAGCTCATGAGGATACAGCCAAAGAGATCAGCAGAGTTGGCCCAGATGCGATGATTCACACAACTGATTGACAAAATCATGAGCTGAATAAAAGTGGTTGCTGTTTTAAGACACTGAGATGGTTTGTTATTAAGCAAAAGTTAAGCAATATACTTTCTGAAATACAAAAAGTAGAGATGGATGGTGGCAAGAATAACTGTGATGCTTCTACAAGGATGTATTCTGGAATGTGTAAATTAGGCATATCTGCATAGGCGATCATTCATTCATTCAGCAGATATGCATTGAATGTCTATTATAAGTCTGACATTTTTATTGGAGACATAGCCATGACCAAAACATACCGAGCTCTTGAATTCATTGAGCTTAGGTTTTAGTGGATAAAGTAGAGAATATTGTAACAGAAATATAATTTCAGAGAATGATAAGGCAGTGAGAAAAATAAAGTGGTGAATAGAAACACTGACATAGAGGGATTAGGATGGTCAAGGGAAAAGCTCTCTGACAAGGTAATATTGGGGCAGAGACCTGAATTTGAGGATAGAATCACTCATGCAAAGATCTAAAGAATAACATTTAAAGCAGAGGGTATAGCAAGTATAAGGACCTGAGGTAACAAAGTGTGTTGGAAAGATAGAAAGAAGGTCAATGGAGCTGGAAGAGTAACATTTTGTTCTTCTAAATTGCCTGCAACCACTGGTCTCTGCCCACTCTTCCCCCACTAAGCTAAAAATAACTCACTGCTTCACTTGTTTAATTTTACATTTATCATTCAACAAATATTTACGGAGCCCCTGAAATAGGCCAGGCATTCATCTAGCCCCTGAAGATATCAAGATGTATAATACAAAATTTCCTACTCTCAGGGAGTTCACATTCTAGTGATGGATATAGACAAGTAAGCAAAGAGCTATAATACCCCATGCTATTAATATAACACAGACAGGAAATAACATTTCTAGTAAACAGAGGAGGAGGCAAAGGCAAAAGTATGCATGTGCTTGAGACAGATAACAAGTTAACCATGAAAAAGGGCAACAAAGGGCTCAAGTGCCAGAAAGCTATGAGGGCAAATCTGAGCTAAGAACTGGAAGGTGCTAATGAGGACCCAACAAGGAAACCTGGAAGAGTATTACGAGGATCCTAGTGAATGTGGGTGAATGATCTGTTGCTTTGAATCTTCAAGCACTTTCTGCAATATCATGTTCCATTTAAAGCACTTTAATCATGACTGCTAGCCCGCATGCAAACACGTTTTCCCATGTCCCTGTGAGATAAAATTCTACCTCTAGCCAAGAGCCAAGCCTTCCAGAAACTTACGCCATGATACAGAAATCCAAATTCAATTCATCAACACCATCTGCATAACCAGCTGTTCACCTCCCAGATTTTTTCTTTTTTCAAGTACGGCATGTTCACAGGGCAAAAAAATTTATGAATGAAAATGTTATCTGTGCTTTGAAGTCCTGCATTTTATAAATCCAAAACTATCCTCTAATGTTCTCTGACAATGTTGTTTATGCCACCTGGAGAAACAGGTTGTATGTGTCTTAAGGCAGGACTTGGATCTTTGGTAATTTTTAGCAGTGTCTTTAGCCTAAGGATCTAATAGCACATGCCAGGAAATCAGCATGTGTGTTTGTCAATTTGTCAAGATGGTCACATTCAGCAAGCTCCATGTCACCTACAGGCATTCCCCAGCCACAGCACAGTGTCTCAGAACCTCCTGTTGTCCCATGCTTATTTTTCAGAGGATTTGATTTCCTGTTCATTCATCCATCTATTCATTCATTCACAAACTTTACATAATGCCTATTATTTACTCAATAGATAACAATCAAAATGCAACAAAACATGTCTTTCCAGTATTGTTAATTGCCCAAAGGATTTCTTTCTCTATTCCTTTCACTGAGGATGATAAAAGTGCATAACATAGGTCATTTGAAAGAATAAATGAAATATGGCAAGTAAAGGACTTAAAACCCACACTGGCACATAGTAAATACTCATTATGTGATTGCTATTATTACTGTAATAATGTATAAAAGCAGGATTAATGCACAAGACATATGTTATGACCCACAATATATGAATATAAATAATTGTAAGCACATGTGCATAATTGTGCCTCATCTATATTAGCAACACATACACACGTTTAAACAATTATCCAATAAATTAGAGCAGTATTACAGCCTATCTGGATAATGTAACTTATTTTTTAAATATAGTTTATTTTTTAAAAATCCAGTTGGCTTTGATTGTATTCACTTGCCATTTCAGTCTATCATTGTGGGTAACAAAGGTATGATTTGTTGCTTTGTTGGTGATTTATTTTTAATATAAACTTATAATTCAGTGGAAAACCAAAATGGCACATCAGTAACACAGATAATGGTATTTAATTAGATAAATAATTTATTAGGTTAAAAATTAACCTGAAAATAATCAAACTATGTTGTTGAGGAGACTTTGAAAGGCAATGTTCAGTCAGATTCTGTGACCTATGCCAAGCAGACACCCTGAAGAATAAAGAATTTAAATACCTCGTCCCTCTGCCTCCTTGTGTCTCTGATCCAGAACATTGTGTCTTCAAGGCAGGCTGGTGTAACAGATTTTGGTCATAATGGCTGCTTGTTCTTTTTTCTGCCCCAGATAATTGCTATAGAATACCTGTACCTCATTATAGTACTCCCAAAAGTACATTTTTTCCCTCCTATTTTTGGTCTATGGTTTCCACAAATTTGGGAAAGTCAAACACAATTAAAAATATTGGTTGAAGACTATGAATTTGAGGGTCAGAGGAATTTACTGTTTTCACCTTCATCAACACAAGGTCCAGAGGCTTTCTTTTCATGTTAACCTTTACCTGGAAAAATGTGGAAGGCATTAGGATACTGGAGAAGATATTGCAATATGGAAAGCTGTGAGCAGTTTACAAGTTTACATCTTCAACTTATCTTGGCAGGCTGTTATCACCTATGACAAGGAGGGTTCACTATGAGGGTAATGGGGTCTAATATACTAGGAGGCAAGTTGGCTGTAGCTTTCTCTGTTATCCAGAGGCCCTAAGCAATCAGGAAGACTGGAACAAGATTTCTGCTCTTGGTAATATATCTACAGTGCGTTTTATTTAAGTGTCATTGTCACAAACTGATATTCAAAAACTTCTGGGGATATATGGCAAATTGATGGAGGCATTAGAAAATCAAAATTGCTTTAGTGTTTGTGTTTTTGTTTAAGAATGTGGGAAGATTGTGAGCAGATGCCTAAGTGGCAGAGAAACGAGAGGCAGTATTTCTGTGAGATGGGAGATGGGGGCCTGTGGAGGCAAGGACAGCAGTGGAAACTGAAGAAGCTGTTTTCTTGAAGGGCTGTCAGACAGTACTGGTGCAAGTTGTACTGTTTAAGTCTCTAGGGATTAAGTGAAGGGTCTTCTTGCTTATGCCTAGAACACACATCTAATACCTCAAGTATCTTTACTTCTTCGCAGGTGAAAACCAACAATGGCCCCAAGTCACCTTTAAGTGAACTGTTAGGCAAAGTACTTCATTATAGTGTTAATGAGTAATGGCAGGTGTTATGGATGGGCTGAACTGTGTCCTCCCAAAGATTCATAATTTGAAACTCTAATCCCTAGTACCTCAGAGTGTGACTGTATTTAAAAATAGGGCCTTTTGATAAGTGATTAAATTAAGATGAGGCTATTAGGGCCCTAATCAAATCTGACTGGTGTCCTTAAAGAAGAGGGCATTAACATACAAAAAGACATTAGGGGTTTGCACGCACAGAGGAAAGACCATGCGAGATCATAGCAATAAGGTGGCCTTGTAGAAACCAAACCTGCTGATATCTTGATCTTGGACTTGCCTCCAGAATTGTGAGAAAATAAATTTCTATTGCTTAAGTCACCTAGCCTGTGGTATTTTGTTGTGGCAGCTCAAGCAAACTAATACATCAGGCACAAGAGAACAGAGATTGTGGTTGTAATTGACAGAGATTGGTTTAGAAACATGTAAAATCTTGGGGCCATTCAGACAAATGAGAGAGATCAGCCCAAGAAATTCCTGGGCTGAACAAGTAAATTGGAAATTGATAAAGACATTTAGATTATTATTTTAAATGTGATCATTTGTAAATCCACATACTAACAACTAAAACATACTGAACTTTGGAGATGAACTTAGCATAGGGATTAAGAACATGGACCCAGACGTTTTAGGTTTGAATCTGGTTCTGTGCTTGATCCTGGGTAAGTTAGTTAGCCTCTTTGTCTCTCAGGTCTTCATCAGTGGAGATAACAAGACTAACTGCATAGGGTTTTTATAAGGATTAAGTGAATTAATATGTATAAAGCATTTAAATAGTTCCAGGAATGCAGTGACATACATAAGTGTTAACTGTCACTATTCAAAGTACCTTATTAAATCAATTTTCACAAAAACTCCTTAGGCAACTGAGACATGGTAAGGTAAACTAACTTAATATCACACCATTAGTAAGTAATGGAGCTAGTATTTGACCTATAGGTTATTTATTGTACTCCATAGAAACAAAGGCTATATTTTCAAAGCATTATCAAAAAAATGCCAAGTAGATCATTAAACAGAAGCTGTCTTTAGGTTTACCAGGTTCACATGAATACAATTTACTTCTTCAAATGACAAATTTACAAACAAAAAAATGTGTTCATTTATTTTATTACTACAGTTTGACAGTTTTATATGATACCGTTTAAGACAGTGTGTTGAAGCCACTCACTAAACTTCCCTATTTTTCTAAAGACATATTTATTTATGAATAATAAGTAACTAAGGTAAATGGTCAATGATAAATATTTGATTGATGAAGCAGATAAGGTAAACAGGAATAAACAACTTTTAAAATATATTCAGAACGCTTTACTCTATGCATTTTTTAATTTTCTATATTTTTTATTCTTTAAAATTTATTGAAGAAATAGAAATATCTGAATCTTAGACTGAACAATGCCTTCCAAAAGAAAGACTGATTGCATTGTTCCCATTTACAAGTTCGTTAATTCACAAACAAGTACATTTGATGAAAGAAGGCATTTTATGTTTTCTTTGGTGTACATGTGTCTAGATTAAGAAATACTTCCTCTTTTTCTTTAAGTGCAACATTATACCTGCAAAGTGGTGGTCTGTGAAAGAGAAAAAGAGAGAGAACAAAAAAATAACTATTAGTAAAACAACAAAGTTTATTTCCTTCTCACATAAACATTAGAATAGTCTGAGCTTATAACTAGCTAGTTCTCCAAATGCAGAGAGTGGGAACAAATCTATAGGATAATTTCCACTCTATTTCATTTGGCTGTGTATGGATGATATGCTTATGAGACAGAAAAAAAATATCTACGTTTCAGCTTTTTCTCTCCTTGCTGCTTCACTGGGATATTAATACTTACATTGTATGGAAAAACGTAGTTAGGTACTGAAATAGCTGAAACCTGAACTCAGTTCAGGGGCCAGGCGGTTCCTTCCATCATGATCACCAGCATGAAAGAGTTGGGGTGAATTGCATAGACAAATTTTGCCAAGGTTATTTAATCAATCCTCTTTTGCCACATCTATATATCTAATATTCTCTTTTTTTTTTTTTGCCAGAAATATAAGGGCCTTTAAATTTTATTTTACTTATTCACTTATTTTAAATTGACAAATAAAATTATATATATTTATTGGGTAAAACATGATGTGTTGAAGTGTATATATACTTCAAAGCATATAATACATTGTAGAATGGTTAAATTTGGCTAATTAAAATACTGATTACCTCACATAGTTATTTTTGTGGTGAGAACATTTAACGTCCACTCTCTTAGCATTTTTCAAGAATAAAATATATTGTCATTAACTGTAGTCACCATGCTGTATAATAGATCTCTTAAACTTATTCCTCCTATCTCACTGAAATTTTGTACCCTTTGACCAACATCACCCAAACACCTCCTCCCAGCCTCTGGTAACTAACATTCTACTCTCTGCTTCTATGCGATTAACTTTATTAGATTCCACATATAAGCGAGATCATGGAATATTTGTCTTTCTGTGCCTGGCTTATTATACTTAACATAATGTTCTCCAGGTTCATTCCTGTTGTTGCAAATAAAAGATTTCCTTCTTTATCATGACTTAATAGTATTTTATTGTGTATATATATCACATTTTTCTTATCCATTCATCTGCTTATAAACACTTAGGCAGATTTTTATATCTTCATTATAATTAATGCTGCAAAAAAACATGGAAGTGCAGATATCTCTTCAACATACTGATTTAATTTCTTTTAGATATATACCCAGTAGTGTGATTGCTGTATCATATGGTAGTTCTATTTTTAATTTTTTGAGGAACTTCCATATTGTTTTCCAGTTCTAGTTTACATTCCTACCAATAGTGCTTAAGGGTTCTTTTTTTTTTTTTTTTGCCACAACCTTGCCAACATTTGTTATTTTTTTGTCCTTTTGAGAATAGCCATTCTAACAATGAGGTGATATCTCACTGTGGTTTTCAGGTGCATTTCCTTCATGATTAGTGATGTTGGACATTTTTTTTTAGACCTGTTGGCCATTTGTATGTCTTCTTTTGAGAAATGTCTATTCATATCCTTTTCCCATTGTTTTTATTTCAGCTTATTATGGGGGTACAAAAGTTTAGGTTATGTATATTGCCCATGCCCCCCCATCCCCCCGAGTCAGAGCTTCAAGCATGTCCATTCTCATATATTGCTGGTAGGAATGCAAAATGTACAGTCACTTTGAAAAACACTCTGGCAGTTTCTTATAAAGTTACCATATGACCCAGCAATCCCACTTCTGGTATCTATCCAAGAGAAATGAAAACTTATGTTCACATAAAAACCTATATGCCAAATATTTATGGCAGCCATATTCACAGACACTAAAAAAAGGAAGCAAACTATTTGTCCTCTTACAGGTGAATGGATAAACAAACTGTGGTATATCCATACAATGGAATATTGTTTATCAATAACATTCCAATGATATAAGCAATAACATGGATTAATTTTATACATGTGTGGCTAAGTGAAAGAAGCAATACTTAAAAGATCTCATACTATACACAGTCAGCCTTCCGTACCCATGGGTTCCATATCTGTGGATTCAAAGAACCACAGATCAAAAATATTTGAAAGAAAAATGGATGCTTGTGTCCATACTGAACATGAATAGACTTCTTTTTCTTATCATTATTCTCTAACCAATATGGTATAATGACCATTCACATAGCATTAGTTATTATAAGTAATCTAGAGATATTTAAAGTATAGGACAAGATGTGTATAGGTTATATGCAAATAGTATTCCATTTTTTATAAGGGACTTGAGCATCTGTAGATTTTTGTACCTTCAGGGGTCCTGAAACCAATCTCCCATGGATATCAAGGGACAACTGTAATTCCATTTATATAATGTCCAGAAAAGGCAAAACCAGGCACAATGGTTGCCAGCAGGTGGGGTTGAAGGCCAAGGGGCAGCAACAGGGAGATTTTGATTGAGGGAAATGTTACTCTGTATTTATCAAAATCTATAGAACTATGCACCAAAAAAAGAGTAAATTTTACTGTTATGTAAAGTTTTAAAAAGTAGCTTTAGTCAAGCCTTTTTTGCCAGAAGTCACTCCAGTTCACCTCCATCATGCATATTCCTCTCCACCTAAGTTCCAAGACCCTGCTCCATGGGAAGTGACTAGAAAGAGAGCTCTGTTGTGGTCTCTATCACAGGGTCTCGCAGAGAGATAATTACTTGTGGCGTGCAGGCAAAGTTTAATCTGGACCATAAGGCGTCACGTTTTTATAACTTACATTCACAATAATTTGGCAGTGCTAATCCTCACTAATTGCACATTATCTATACGGACAGATCTAAATAGGAAAAGCAACTAGATGGTTACAGCAATTATCTAGGTAATTAAACTTAAAGCATACATTTATCCAAGCATCTGTTAGCATCTCCAGCCAACAGGGAATGTAAAGAGTTTGCTCAACACCCACAAAGTGTGTTTTAGTATTTTTTTTTTTTTAGTATTTTTTCCCTGAGTAGAAACAATTGCATCTAGATTTCATAAATTTAGTAAATTTTAATAGTCTATCCACTGTTTAGAATTCACATAAAAATTTAAATTACATACTTGCTTTATATTTTTTGCTCTCTAGCATATCACAATTACTTCACCCTATTTTTTATTTAACTTATGAATGAATTGTATATTGCATTTGTCTATATAAAACATTATTAAGAAGATAGCAAGACAAATATAATAATGGACATATCTGTTTGCCTTTTCCCTATTTAATAAGTGACAAAAAAGAGAAATGCACATAGGGAACAATGGTTGCCCCTGAACATTATGGGATGAGGTAGAAGATTTGAAAATATCCCCTCTCTTTAATGTCCCTTCTATGAATACATAACAAGAAAATTCTTTAAAATGCAAACAGTTATCTATGCATACATAGTCACTATTTATGATAACCAAACTTTGGAAAAACACAAAGGATCTAACAATAAAGGAATAAGTAGGTTGAATATTCCATAAAAGATGGAATACAATGTAACCATTAACTTAGAAAGAAAATTGCTTGTAACCAGGTTCATGGTGTAGCATAGATTCAGTTACATTCCATTCATATTTTTTTCTGTGTGAAAAATGAACCTTGAAGCTGTTACAGCAAATACACTGCATGATTGTACACAGAAGCCCTGCTTATAATATAACATAAAAATTAAATGCATGATTCATCTGTAACATCTGTGCTTATAAGTATGGCAAAATATTAACAGTTGTTATCTGTTAGTTGTAGGATTATATAGGAATTAAATTTTCTAAATGTTCCACATAAGAAAAAGAACAAGAAAAAATTAAAATGCCCAAGAAAGGTTTGGCCTCAAATCATTGTGAAGTCACTTCTTAGCTGAGAAACCTTAGATATGTTATCTACCACCTCTGAGTCTGTTTCTTTTACTAATAAAACAAAGAAAATACCTCTTAGGATTATTGCAAGGGTTGCAAAAATAGCGTTGGAATGCAGTAAATGCTAAATAAATTTATCCACTATTATTCATCTAGAAAACAGTTCATTAATAGAAAAAATTATCAGGAATATCTCTTTAATGATGAAATCTTCAAAGAAATCATCAATCCTTTGTTCACAATATATCCATAAATCATGTGCATCACCTAAAACATGTATCTTGGAAAAACTAAAAATCCCTTCCTTAAGTTCCTTAAAGGAAAAGGTTGAGTTTGAGAAAGATTTTGCCTTATGAGATGAAATTGCAATCAGTGCAGATTTCTTTTGCTAACTTTCTCAGTCAACTATGCTCAGTCTTCCTATGTCCCCAAAAACTCTTGTGGATAAGAGTACTGATCATTGTAGAAAAACTATTAATTTGAAACAAATAATTTTACAAGTAGAATATGAATGAAAATATCTTATACTTCAATATGATAAGTAAATATTGAATTTCTAAAAATCCCTAGGATTAATAAAATTTTAGTTCAATAATTACTCTAATGGTACGCAAAAGGAAAGCTCATTCCCAGAAAACCACTTGATTCTTCACATGTTAGGCACACCTCACACTACATACAGAAAAACTCATATGTCACTTACACTGTTGGGACCCAGAAAAAAGTGGCAGGCAGAAAGTGAGGGTGGGGAGCAAGTTTTACGATGGATCAACAAACTTTGTAAAATTGTAAGGTTAGTTTTTCCAAAATTGTTGCCTTTAAACTCCCTTTAGAGTTCTGGGCACCCAAGCCCCACATTCTCCCAAAGTACTCTGGTGTTTCAGCCATGAGTTTAAAAGACAATAGTGATACGTTAAAGATTTCAGCACAAATAATGTAGCTGTAAATCGGTTTTCTGAGGTTAGTCTCTAAATTAAAGACAGCTTTTTGGCTGTTCTTAAATACTTTCCCTTATTGAAACTCAAGATCATATATAATATTTTCAAAAGAATCTGTAAACTATAGAACTAAATGCAATTAGGCTAAATAACTAGAGAAGATAAAGTGAGGCATTCATGCTGGAGCTGCAAAATTATTATCAACATAAATTTAATTTATTTTTATCAAGCAAGGTCTTTTATGAGAAAAAGTAATTTCATTATTTTCCCTAATTATGTAGTACATATATATTTATTAGATTTTGGAAAAAATTTGAGTCATTAATCATTATGTTGTGCTACTTTTGTCATTATAATTATTATCTAACATTTCATATTGTAGATATTCCACAATTAACTTACTAATTACTCTGTTATTGAATAATTTATTTATAATTTTTCAGCATTATAAATAAAACTGAATAAACTTCTTATATAGAAATATTTATGTGCATGTCCAGTATTTCCTTCTATTTATTTATTTATTTTATTTCAGCATATTACAGGGGTACAAATGTTTAGGTTACGTATATTGCCTTTGTCCCACCAGAGTCAGAGCTTCAAGAGTGTCCATCCCCCAGACAGTGTGCACTGCACACCCCCACTATCCCCCAACCTGCCTGACACCTGATGAATGTTATTACTATATATGCACTTAAGTGTTGATCAGTTAATACCAATTTGATCGTGAGTATATGTGGTGCTTGTTTTTCCATTCTTGGGATACTTCATTTAGTAGAATAGGCTCCAGCTCTATCCAGGATAATACAAGAGATGCTAGATCACCACTGTTTTTTGTGGCTGAGTAAAATGGTACTCTTACCATTCAAAAATTCTATTTTAGAATTTTCCACTTATTCCATTAAACTGTATTTACATTCTTCTTTAAGTATAAAATATTTTTTAGTTATTCTTTTTTTGAAGTGTGCTTTACTGTTTCATAGTTAAAGATGTAAACATTATACTCATTATTCTAACTTTCTTGGCTTATCATAGTATTTTTAATTCTAGATTAAGAAGAGCTAAGAAATATTTCCCATTGATTTTGATAAGAATCAAGTTAAACTTGTAAGTGCATTTAATAAGAATTGCCATTGCTACAAGATTAAATCTTCTACTCCATGAAACTTTCTTTGAATATTTGCAGAATTTTCTTTTTCATCGGATTTTAAAAATAGCACTTATAAGACTGGGTCGAAATGTTAATTCTTTTAGTTCCCTGATTCTTCATTTATCCTTTCCATTTGAGATTGTTTTCTTCTTTTCCTCAGTTAAGGGTTTTTTCTTTTATCACATCTGCAGTTAGTTCTTCTTCTATTGTGTCTCCTCTTCAGTAACATCACGTGTATCCACATTCTGCATTTCAATTATTTTCCCCATCTATATTACTCAATCTCCTCTATTATTTACATCTCCTCATTCTATAGGTTATTATAAAATATATTTTTATATTACTGATCAAATCTATTTACTTTGTTTTTAATTTCAAAGTATTACAGAGGTACAAATGTTGTTGGTTACATGAATCACTTTTGTAATGCTTGAGTGAGGGCTATAAGCATACCCATCACCCAGACAGTGTTCATTGTACCCGTTAGGTAGGTTTTCACACACCCCCTCCTGCTTTCTCCCCTCTGCTTGATTTCCATTGAGTTATACTTCCCTCTGTAATTGTGTGTACATGTGGTGTTTGTTTGTCCATTCTTTAGACATTTAACTTAGGAGAATGGTCTCCAGTTCCATCCAGATTGTTGCAAAAGGCATTAAGTCATCATTCTTCATGGCTGAGTAGTATTCCATGGTATATATATACCACATTTTGTTAATCCACTCATGAATTAATGGGCATTTGGGTTGATTCCACATCTTTGCAACTGTGAATTGTGCCATAATAAACATTCAAGGAGTCTTTTTGATAAAACGACTTCTTTTCCTTTGGGTAAATACCCCACAGTGGGATTGCTGGATCAAATGGTAGGGCTATTTTTAGTTCTTTAAGGAATCTCCATACTGTTTTCCATACAGGTTATACTAATTTGCAGTCTCACCAACAGTGTATAAGCATTCCTTTCTCTCTGCATCTGCACCAGCATCTATTGTTTTTAGACTTTTTAATAAAAGCCATTCTAACTGGAGTAAGGTGAAATCTCAGTGTGGTTTTAATATTGAATACCAAATTTGATGTTATCTTTGTCTTTTTAAACTCAGCCAACTCCTTGTATCTGCAATCAGTTGTTCCATCATTTCATTCTTCAGCTGTTCTTTCATGGATTTGTGTTTCCTTAAATAACATAGAAAATATTGAGCACTATTTTATGTAACTTTCTTCTATTTCCTATAATAAATCTTTTAAAAGGTCCACCTCATGTCTCAATCGTGATTGCTGTATGTTTCCTTCTTGTGTTGCTGATGCTGAATTAGTCTCTATGTTGTTGATGTTGTGTTTTTTCTTGTTCACTTCTGCTTAAATGATGGGAAGACTATCTGCTCTTGCATTTGCCCATATACACAAAGTTGGATTATCCTTGGTTTCTTTTACTGTCTACATATATGGACTTGATTTCTCTTTCTGATCTTGAGCTTGTGTGTTGTTTTATAGCAAATATTCAAGCTAAATTTCTGATATCTGGCCAAGATTTACATTGTATGCTGCTTCTGGACTGAGGAAGAAATTCTTCATTTCTCTTTCCACTGATGATTTATAGAGAAAACAAATTATTCCTGGATAATATGAATCCTTTCAATTTAATTTCCAGAAACAGAGGGTGCAAAAATACAACCTCTGGATTATCTGCTTCTATACACCATGTTTATGCTCAGGAAAGTATTAATAAGGGAGCCTAGGGGAATATGATGATGCAACAACCCTGGGCTCTTTGGAGCGTAGCTTTGGAGGACAACAAATATAATTTCTATTCTTATGTTTTGTGAAGGTTTTGCATCTTTAAAGTAATAGATACAGAGATCATTTGGGGACTGAAAATCCTACAACTCTAGTCCTTCATGGCATGACCCCTCCCTCACTGCATGTACATTGGTAGGGAAAGATGTTGCTAATGTTCTTGCTGAAAATGTCCATATATTTTGCTATTTTTATAAGTATTTCAATCAAAGGCAAAAGATAATAAAATTACCCTTAGAATTTTGCCATTATAATGACACCTTACTGAATTTTGGATAACTAAACATTATCATACGGAAAATTATAAGATGACTTATGTTTCAAAATATTTTCCCGACTCTCATCTGTCTATATACACCTCATCTAAATGCACATTCTTCTCATTTATTATTTTTACTTTATTTTGCACACATTATTATTTATCATGTTCAACATTTATAGGAAAGGAGTTGGAAAATCAAATATATAAATATAGGAACACAAAGAGAAGTAAAGAGGAGGCATGGCAGTCAAATAAAGAGGAGAGATTCCCAGCCACGTGTGAACTCATTTCTATTGGCTCTCAGCTGGTGCTCAGTTGGAACAACTTACATATCCAAATTGACAGGTGACCAACACATAAGAGAGATTTTTAGTGGTGCTTAATGAATTCACAGGGGAGTTGTTGATGGAACTATGAATTTTTCTATGGCAAACATGTACATAAATACCGTGAAGACAAGATGGGGGAAAAATTCTATGGTTGTGAGGACGTGGAACCAAGAACAGCATATGAAATGGGCTGAGAAAAATACTGCTAGAGCCCAGCATCTTCAAGACAATGGTGCCCAAACAGCTACAATGGTATCAAATTTTAATAGGAATGGAGATGTTTGTGTTATAACTGATAAACCAAGACAGGTGACTCCATAACTTGAAAGTGTAAAGGGTCAGCTTTTCCTCATGCTGTATTGTATATAGCCCAGAGCTTCCCTCCTGCCTGTATATTCTTCAGGTTGAATCTCTAGTGATCTGTTGGATCTTAGATACAGCAGATGAAAATGGGATTTTTTTTCTCTTCCCAATGAAGTTGGGAGAAAAAAAAAAGATCACAGGGAGTTATAATGACTCTGTCTTCTGTGACCATGTGTTTCATTACAGAGTTTTTAGTGATTGGATTTCATCTATAGGATTGTATAAACCTCTCTGTGAATATATATGTATACATAAAAAATTATTGGTAAACTTTTAAGGCAGATATTTGTCTCACTTGTTTTCTCTTTGTTGCATCTCATGAAATGATTATGTGTGGGTTTTTTTTCTTTGCTTAGGTAATATGACCCCAAAATAAATTTTATCCAAACAAAAAAATGCATTTTACATCTTTTTCATATGCTAATACTTATGTAACATATAGTATGAAATACACAATAAATATATTTGAATACATGAATTCTTAAACCATTACTTAACACACCAGTATTTTCAAGTTTAAAAGGTAATATATTCAAATAAAAATTTAGTTTTCTTACCTTTCTGGATATGTAAGTGATTTTAACATGAGACTCTGGATCCTATATTTGCATGTGGAACATTGCAGATTGGAGCTTTGGAAATATGTCAAACCAATGCTTGAAATACTTCCAACATCATTTAGAAATTGAGCAAGAATCTTGACTTCTTGGAGTTTATAAAATGGTTGGTTCTTTCTAAACAGAAAATTTAACATACTCAGCATATTACTAATTTGAAACATAATTTAGTTCTGAAATCAATATAATCATAATTAGGCAGGATATAAGGAACAATATTATAAAGAAAGAGCCAAACAAAATATTCATTGAGGTATTAATTAAAATAATTTAAAGTGTAATTCATAACAGAATAAAATAATTAATAATAATAATAAATGCATTCCCTTATAGAAATATTTTGAAAATGCATTTTTGGGGAAAAAATGAGATATTTTATCTTTCTGAGTAGGTATCTAGATTGCACATTTATCTAAGATCAGAGCAGTCATTTTATATGTTTTTAGACCTTTCAACGACTATCACAGTTCCTTGAATAGACCAGGTGCTCAGTTGACAACTTTTTTTTGTTCTGTGCCACTTTATCTTATAAAGCCTGTGATACTTATAAAAGGAATACTTATAAAAGCCTGAGATTCAAAAGAAAAAATAGAGGTGGTATTTAATAAGTGCAATTTTCTGAGCATTTACAATGTAATAAAGCTTCATGTACTTAGCCTCATTTAACTATCTCAATAAGTAATTTCTTTTATTAGGTACTATAAACATCATACTGCAGATGAGAAAACTGAGTATCAGAGCATGTAAGTGTCTTTCCCAAAGTCACACAGTTAAGGGTTACACAGCTGGGCTGTAAATACAGCCATGTGAACAGCTCTGTTCAATTCCTCTTCCCTATGTGCCAGAAATGTGTGTCCCTGGAGTCATTAATGTCAATATGGGCCTGTCTGACCCCCAAAGGAACTCTACCTACTTTCCAGCACTTTCTTTGATGAGCTAAATCTAAGGACAAAGGAGAGGAAAGGAGGAGAAGAAGGAGGAGGAAGAGTGGGAGGAGGAGAAAAGGAAGGGAGGAGGAGAGGAGGAGACAGAAGAGAAAGAAGGAATTTTAAAAAATGGTTGAAATAAGTTTCTTTTTTGAGGCAACAATGGCTTGCCTAATCAAAGGTGACAATCACACAGAGAACAGCTGAAATGCGACCAGTGGGGCACCCAGCACAACCTGCCAGTTCCTATTTGTTCCTTTTCTCATCTTCTTTTCATTCCTCACAGCAGCTAGACCCAAAAAAGGATGTCATCACTCCCCTGCAGGTCCATCTCTGCTCTCTCCTGGCAGGGTTACCACCTCCTCTCTCACAGACTATAATGCCACTGGGCATACCTCTAATGCCTTTCCAGGAGGTTATCTAAGTTCCTCAGGGATATTTTAAAATCAACATAGCCAAATAGGAATGTGTTATCTTCCCCCACAAATTCACATCCACCCCAGTGGCTAAAATGATCAACAAAATAAGTTTGCTATGACTGCCAAATCTCTGCCTCCAGCTGAGGCCTATCTGCTGAGTCCCAGATGCACATATCCACTGCTATTTGCCATGTCCATTTGGATATCTCAAGGATGCCTGAAGCTCAGTAGGTTTAAATCTAAATCAATCATCTTCCTCAACATTCTCCCCCCACCAAAAAAAACCAAGAAAACCCTACACTAAAACTTACAAATTTTCTTATAGTATTAAATGGCACTACTATCTATTGCCCAAGTCAAACAGGTAAGAATCACCCTTCATAGCATCCTCCCCACATCCAAGTGTCATAAATTCCTACTGACTTTACCTTTGAAATATCAAAACAATCCATCCTCATTTTTTCATCTCTACTGCAAATCCTCTAACCCAGGACAGCATTGTTTCTTGCCTGGATTCTTGCAACAACATCTTGGTTTTTCTCTCTCCAATCCACTGTAGGCAAATTATTTTTCCAAAATAAAAATCCATTCTTGGCCCTAGCTGGACTGCCCCAAGTAAAATACTTCAGTGGTTTTCATCTTCCCAGTGAATGAAATATAAATCCTGGAACGTGGCCTGTGAGTTCTAATTCCCACAAGGTGCTCTCTCCTTCTTTCCCCTCTCTTGCTTTCTCTGCCTCTATTCTCAAACACACTGGACTTCCTGCAGCTACTGGATCATGCTCCCTCCTGCTTCAGGTTCGCTGCATTTGTTGGTCCCTCTGCCTGGAATGCAGCAGGGCAGCGACTCCTCCTCACCATTTAGGTCTCAGCTAATACAAACATCCGTAGAGAAACTTTCAATGACCCCACTAATTCACATCTCACATTTTAAGTGTCCATACACACTATAATTTGCATCAAGACATTTTTCATGGACAGATTTTGTTTATATAACTTTATAATTATTTGATTACCCTAACATGCCTCATTATGCTGTTAGCTTAATGAGGGTAGGATCATGACTGTTTTGCTCAGCACTTAGCATAGTGCCTGGCTCCACGTGGACATTCATTAAAAATTGTTTGAATACAGGAATCATGGATATCATCATTTAATTTTTATGATTATTTTAAAGTCTACCTGCTGCACTGGACTGAAATTACGTAAGGGAAGATATCTAATTTGTCCAAAATTTTATCTTCAGATTCCTAGCACAGTTCCTGGTTGATAGAAGCTCTCAAGAATTTTTACTGAATAATTAAAGTGGATCCTCTCCAAGTACCCCCTAGCTCAGTGTAGAATGACACTATACTTTTTAAATAGTCACCAAGCTTAGTACTTGAAGTGACTATAGATTGATTTCTTTCCTTCACTTTCGAATATTAACCATTAAAACATGCCACACACCTATTCTAAAGACTAAAAACCTCTAGACTCTAACTTACCCTTCTTTTCCACTTCTGGTGACTTGGGCCAGGCCCCCATCATCTGTCACACAAATGGTGTGTGTGACTACAGTGGCCACACACAAATGGTGTGTGTGACTACAGTGGCTACAGTAGCCACCTCTGTAGACTCCTGCCTCCATTCTTGTTCCCTCTAATCTCTCCATTATTTGTCCATCTGGGGGATTGTTCTAACCTGAACGTCCAAAATTGATATTGCCTGTTTAAAATCCTATATTGGCAGGTATTAATGTATTTGGCCTCATAATGCTTAAGTGATTTTTAGTGACCTAGAGAAACTAACTACACTACAGCATTAAGTGTAAAAATCAGGATGCAGGACAATTTTTCTAGATAAAAAATGTGTGTGTACACAGAGGCATGTGCAAAAAGGAAGACGAGGCAGAAGAGGAGAAAGAGGAATAATGATTAAAAACCAAATGGAAAGTGTGGGAATTCTTGGATGGCATAATTATAGGTAATTCTCATTTTATACTATATAGCATTATACATTTTCTACAGTGAATATATATTCCTGTTTCGATTTTGAAAAGGGAAATAAAATATCATTTAAAATTCTCTGTTCCACATACAATATGATGTTTGTAAAGTAAATCAAGACTCACAGACTCCTGAACAAGTTTGAAACAATTGCTCAAGGACTATAGTTTGTGTGCTATTCCTGAATTTAAGTACTTTCCTCTGACATTTAAAAGAGAGTTGAAATACCAAAGCATGATTAAATGTACAGTCATGCACCATGTAATGACATTTCAGTCAACAATGGACTGCATATGCAGCAGTGGTCCCATGAGATTATAAGATCATATTTTTACTGTACCTTTTCTACATTTCATTATGTTTAGATACACAAATATTTACCATTGTGTTAAAATTGCCTATAGTATTCAGTACAGTAACATACTGTACAGGTTCGCAGCCTAGGAGTAATAGACTATTATATCATATAGCCTAAGTGGGTACCTGGCTGTACCATCTAGGTTTTTGTCAGTGCACTCTATGATGTTCACGCAATGATGAAATCACCTAAGGACATATTCTCAGAGCATATCCCCATTGTCAAGTGATGCATGACTGTAGTAGCAAATAATAATTCATAGAAAAACAGTAAAGCCATTAGCAAGGCATACATGGACAGATTATAACATGTGTATGTGTTTCCATATTTTATATTCCTCCATGAAAAATGTACCAATTCAATTATTTAAATAAAATGCATCACTCTTTTATAGTGTTTCACATACAATATGATGTTTGTAAAGTAAATCAAGACTCACAGACTCCTGAACAAGTTTGAAACTGCTCTAGGACTGTAGCTCGTGTGCTATTCCTGAATTTAAGTACTTTCCTATCTCCGTGTTTTGAAAGTACATTCTCCTTATTCCCAGACTGCATGAACTTACCTCAAATGTTTCCTTGCTTCTTCTCTGTGTTCCAACAACACATTAAGTGGTCTTCTATTATAAAGCATATTACTAGAGCCGTAATTATACAATAGTCTCATCTAGTATTCTGAGGCCTCCTTGAGAATAAAACACTATTTATTTCAGTTTGGGTCCTCATTTTGTGAAATGCCTGAATAAGTTTGGTGCTGAATAATTTGTTGAATAACTGAATTAATTCAAAAGCTAACAAAGCAAGTTTTTGATAAGAATAAATAGAACATAGATACATATATGTACACATACAGCATATGTATATATTTATATATAAATAAAGCATAGAGCATATTTATATATTTATATAAATTTTGACCAATTTAATGAACTATTATGGAGTAATATTATTTAGTATATTCAGTATTCAAAATTAGATTAAAAGGGCTTAAAATTTCTCTTAATAAAAGATGAGCCTTCATATAAGTGAAGAATTTGGGTTGAAGTTCTGATTTAATTTGTTTTTCCTTCTTGTTTGGGTGACTGAAGGTTATTTACAAGAAATAATTGGTATTCTTTTACTACCAGTTCTATCCAACTATTAAATTATTTTCAATGCCTTTATTCACTTTAATAAAATTAAATTTATAGAATCTAATACTAAAATATGTTTATCTCAAAATCTTAAAAATTTTGCCTGACTTGTAACCAAGGATGTTATTGCTAAGGATGCCCATAGCAGTCCCTGATGGAATGGTCTTTATGTTACTTCAGTACAGAGATTCTTAATATTTTTGCCATCATGAGCTTCTTTTATCATTATTTTCTTTGTGGATTCCAAAATGTAAAGATTTATCTACTAAGCAAATTGCATATATTATGAACAATGGCTACATTTATATTTTAATGTTGTTTTGGATTTTAACTAAGTTTTAATGATACTGCAATATTAAATGCATCACTACCATTGTTTGTGAATATGCAAATACATAAGCAGGCAGGGACATTTTAGTAGCTCACGGCTAATGGCTAAGTTTGGATGTCACTACATACTCAGGTCCAAGGTCCATCAGATATTAGAGTTAGTCAATTAGTCAATTCAGGTACTACTATAACTACCTAAACTGTGACTGCAGTAAACATTGGGGATAGCAAATTGTGACTCCTGAAATGCCAATGTCATCAATAACCAGTAACACCTTAAACCAAATTGTTACAAGTCTAGTCACAATAACTTTATCCTTTATATAATCACTAGAAATGGCACCTGTGAGCCTTTTGAAAACAGTTTCATTATTTAGTGGCTTTCTAGAATCCTAGCACAGCAAATTGGAAACTACAATTATAATAGTAACCTGAAGTTTTATATTACTCTTTTGTTTAAGATAAAATTAATTTTCTCATTTAAGGATTTATTAAAAACACAAATATACATTAAACAAGCTCAAGCTGAGAACACTCTTTGAAATTATTAAACTTAAAAATATGTATATACACCCACATATACTATGTACATACATACAAAGTTAAATAGAAGGTTGAGAAAAAAACAAAACCCTCCCCTATTATTTGGGAGGCTGAAATACTATTAATAAAACAGTGTCACTCAATTGACAGAAGTTGCTGGACATTTATTCACATCACTGAGAACATGATGTTGCCTGAACACTGGAGAGAATCAGAAGGCAACCTGGTAAGGAAGAACATTGGAATAAGGCTCAAAAGAGAGAGTAAGAAAAAAGTTTTCCTTCCATTCATCTAACTTTTATAATCACCAGTTGTGTAACATACTCAATAAAGCAAACATTAAATTTATGAAAGAAGAAAATACTACAATGTACTTACTCATAGAGCTTTGGCTCTTCAGTCATTCCAAACTGGTTTAATAATTTAAATGAAATATAGCCATCCTTCATAGTTTTATCCAGAACAATTATACTGAGAACAAAATAATAGGCTACAAAGCAAAAATATAGAATACAATTCACATTATTTTTTAAACTTTGTTTTGTTTTGGTACATATGCAAATATGCATACACATATGCATATAGATGTAATCTAGGTGCATATAACATATGCAAATAATTTTATTGTGAGATACTCATTTGGTAAATAGGTAATATATTTTACTTCATGTTTGTCAACTTTTGACTAGTTTTAAAAATGAAGAATGGAAAAGCCTGTTAGTCATAGTTATGGTGAAGAGTTGACCAACTAGTTTTTAAATGCTAATTGGCCTGCAAACCGAAAATATTCAGTATTTAGGCCAATTAAGCAACTTTTCTTCTTCAATAACAAATCTAAGGCAAATATGATAAAGTTTCTTAATTATCTGATTAATATTACTAGCCACGTTTGCTTAGTAAACATAATTCCCAATTTCACTGGCTGTTCAGGAATAATGGTGAAATTAAATGATCCTATACAGGGGAAGCTCATAGTAGTTCTTATTCAGATTGCCCTTACTAAAATTTAGTATAGTATATCTTTCAGAGTCAAAGATTCTGAACTCACCCCTATACTCAATATTCTCAGGGCTAAACAGGAAGTTTTGACTCTCTGTGAATTATATATTATATTAAATGGAATATGTAATGCATGAAATTATCCTGTAAGAAATATACATACAAAAATTGTGCATGCTAGTGGTTAACTGTTACTACTAAATAGTCAAGAGTAACCTCATGCCTTGTGCTTGATCCTTAGTGCTACCTCAAGTAAGATAAAGGACTTATAATTGGACCTTGTCAATTTCTGACACAGAGATGTAAAGACACACCTATTACTTTGGAATGGCTGCCCAGCTTCATTCAGACAAAGTACTTTGGTTCACCTTGCCCACAAAGTGGGCATTCAGATTTGCTCAAATGATTTCTGGCAGCATGATATATTGAGTTGTTACAAAATAAATCCATAAATGTGATTCACCAGATAAACAAAAACAAAAACAAAGATTATATCATCATCTCAATAGATGCAGAAAAAGCATTTGACAATATTCAGCCCCTTTTATGATAAAACCTGATAACAAAATAGACATAGATGGAATATACTTCAAAATTATAAAAGCCATATATGACAAACCCACAGCCAACATCATACTGAGTGGGGAAAAGTTTAAAGCATTCCCACTAGGAACTGGAACAATACAAGGATAACCGCTGTCACCATTTCTATTCAACATAGTGCTGAAAGTCCTAGCCATAGCAATCAGGCAAGAGAAGGAAATTAAGGGTATCCAACTGGGGAAAGAGGAGGTCATAAAACTGCTCTGTGCTGATGATGTGATTTTATATCTAGAAAAACCCAAAGATTCCACCAAGAGATTCCTGGAATTGACAAATAAACTCAGCAAAGTCTCAGGCTACACAAAATCAATGTACACAAATCAATAGCACTCCTATACACCAACAATAGTCAAGCTGAGAATCAAACCAAAGACTCAATACCTTTCTCAATAGCTACAAATACAATAAAATACTTAGGAAAATATTTAATCAAGGAGGTGAAAGATCTCTACAAAGAGCACTATGAATCACTGAGGAAAGAGATTGCAGAGGATATAAACAAATGGAAAAACATATCAGGCTCATGGATTGGCAGAATCAACATTGTTAAAATGACTGTACTACCCAAAGTGCTTTACAGATTCAATGCAATCCTGATCAAAATACCAACATCATTTTTCACAGATCTATAAAATACAATTCTATGCTCCATTTGGAAACAAAAAAGAGCCAAGTAGCCAAAGCAACCTTAAGCAAAAGGAACAAATCTGGAGGCATCACTTTACCAGACTTTAAGCTATACTACAAGGCTATAGTAATGAAAACAGCATGGTAATGGCACAAAAATGGAAACATAGGCCAATGAAACAGAAGAGAGAATGCACATACAAAACCATCCACATACTGCCTTCTGATCTTTAACAAAGTAGACAACAATATGCACTGGGGAAAAGAAGCCCTATTCAATAAATGGTGCTGGAAAAATTGGATAGAATGAAGAATGAAACAGAAACCACATGTAGAAGAATGAAACAGAAAACACACCTCTCACCTCTCATAAAAATTAATTCAAAATGGATGACAGACTTAAATCTAAGACATGAAACCATAAGAATTCTTGCAGAAAATGTGGGAAAAGCTCTTCTAGGTATCAGCCAAGGCAAAGAATTTATGAAGACCCCAAGGGCAGTCACAACAACAACAAAAATAAATAAATTGGATTTGATTAAACTAAAAACAGCCAAGGAAACAATCAACAAAGCAAACGGACAACCTAAAGAATGGGAGAAAATATTCACATGCTATACATCTGATAAAGGGCTAATAACCAGAACCTATAAAGAACTCAAGCAAATCAGCAACTGAAAATCAAACAATCCCATTAAAAAGTAGGCAAAAGACATGAACAGAAACTTTTCAAAAGAAGATAGACTAATGGCCAATAAACATATGAAAAAATTCACTAATCATCAGAGAAATGCAAATCAAAACCACAATGAGATATCACCTAACTCCAGTGAGAATGGCTTTTATCAAAAACTCCCCAAACAATAGATGCTGGCATGGATGCAGAGAGAAAGGAACAGTTATACATTGTTGGTGGGACTGCAAAGTAGTGCAACCTCTATAAAAATACTATGGAGATTCTGCAAAGAACTAAAAGTAGACCTACCTTTTCATCCAGCAATCCCAGTACTGGGTATTTACCCCAAGGAAAAGTCACTTTATCAAAAATACACTTGCACTAGAATGTTTAATGCAGCACAATTCACAATTCCAAAGATGTGGAATCAAACCAAGTGCCCATCAATTCATAACTGGATTGATAAAAAGTGGTATGTGTACACCATGGACTACTACTCACCCATAAAAAACCTGAGTTAAGGCCTTTTGCTGCAATCTGGATGAAACTGGAGATCATCCTCCTAAGTGAAGTATGGCAAGAATGTAAAATCAAACACCACAGGTACTCACTATTAAATTCTAACTAACTGATCAGCAGTCATGTGCATAGAGGGAAGTATAACTCAACAGATGTCGTACAAGTGGGCGGGGGGAGGAGGCAAAGGGTGGAATCATACCTAATGGGTACAATGTACACTATCTGAGTGATGGGCACACTTATAACTTTCAGTCAAACAGTACAAAAGCGATCTATGTAACCAAAATATTTGTTCCCTCACAATATTCTGAAGTAAAAAAACCGTAAAAAAAGGGCAAAGGTAGTAATGGTCAAAAGATTCAGGCTATCAGAAAACCTGCAACACAAAAATAATTTGTGCTGGAAAACCACTAACTTTTTTTTTTGTGACTTACAAATACCTGATGATTAAATTAAAAATCCCTTTGCAATGCAGAATACAAGCATCTTTATCAGATCTGCATTTCCAAATATGTTTCAAAAGCTTTCTTTTGAAAGATTATAATCCCACACCTGTTTAAATGGATGAAATGTAATTGCATTCAGATTAAAATGAATATTTGTATATTCTTCACTGTTGTATTAGCAAAGCTGTTAGTTTTCTAATGAAATAAATTTGGTGATCAAAATAAAAAGCTTTTATCATGTTATAGACTGAATAAAAAAAGAACTAGGAAAATTCTCCTACTGGTTGTGTGGGTCTCAGGTGAATAAAAATTGATCCCTGAGACTAAACAAAAATCCAAATAACATGGAATTTAAATTTACACTAAGTCACATGGTGAAGGACACCTAAACATTTATATAAAAAATGCAAGGATTAAGGTAATATGTTTTTGGAAAAAAAATCTAGCTTTCTGTGAAGGGAGAATTTTGAATTAGAGCTGACTGCTGAGAGTTTTCTATGTTAATGGAAGACATGAGTCTATTTTGAAATAGCAGAAACCTTTTATCATTAATTTTTAATTCAGACTTAGATGATTTAGATTGCAAAATGATAATAAAGCAAAATAAATCAGTAAATGAATTCAATCAGAAGAGAGCTACAAATTATTTTCAGGGAACAATCATATTGAGAGCAATTTATCTAAAAACAAAAGAATTAGTATATTAAAAATGCTGAGCTAAATTAACTCTGATCATGGAATTCTGTCTGAATTGTATTTTCATTCCTGAGTGAGGGAAAGGTAAGTACATTTTCACAAGAAAAACAAAAAAAGACTGGACAAACTATTAGTGAAAAGTCACTGGTGAAAAGTGGCCTTACTATGAACTTCTAACAGAGGAAAATTACCTGACAGAAAGTAAGGGAAATAAACTCACAGCACAATTACCCTATGTTTAATTAAAACACCTGTGACCTAACTTCTTGTCTCTAAGAGTTCTTTCTCAGAATTGAAGAGCCCTAAGTGGACAGTAGGAGTGTGAGCTCTCTGCCTCAGTTCCTGCCCCCCAAAACCAAGATTTCAAGGACTCAGATAACACAGCCTCACAGAGAAAAGAAAAAATAAAGAACTCCCTGGCATCTTGAAGCTGCTACTGTTATCAGTCTACTGAAAGAGAGGAGAGAAAAAAAAAGCTATTTTTACCCTTTAAAAGCACGAAGGAACTTTCTCTCAGCTGCCCAGCATTTTCACTCCTTCCTCTATGTACTTGTGGCATATCTCTCTCTCCACTCTCTCTTTCTCTCTCTATCTTTATTTCTCTTGTTCTCTCTTTCTTTCTTTCTCAGGAAAACAAATAAATCTTTACTTCTACATAGCCTAATAATTGTGTGAGAAATCTTTCTCAGCCCACATTGAATTCCCCACCCTAACAACTGCCAGGGTATATTTCAGCAAGAATGAAATTAAACCTAGAAGAAAGGAGTAGGAAAGGGAAGGAGATAAGATAAAATGTAGAAAACTGAAATTGGAGTGACAATTCCAAATTTTGGTTGGGTTGGAGAAAAAATATATTACTAATACATTTCTAATGGGTACGTAAATATTACAACCACTGTGGAAAAGCATTTGGCAGCTTCTTAAAAGAAATGAACCAATATTTGTACTCCTAGGCATTTATCTCTAAGAAATAAAAATTATTTACATAAAAATCTGTAGAGGAATGCTTAGGGCAGCTTATTCATAATAGCCAAAACTAGTTACAACCAAGATGTTCTTCAATGGATGGATGAAGTTTTCCATTAAAAAAAAAAATGAACTGAATGTTAATGAAATCTGGAAAAGATTAATGGGCAAACTCTTTAAGGTCATTTTTTAAGAGAAGAGTATTGAGGTGAAAGTATACCACCAAATATTAAAATATGTAACTACAACAGGCAAATGATGTGTTATCATCTGAAGTATTTAAGAGTATAGATATAAAACAGAACAAAAACTGTCCAGAAAATAAATGGCTATTCTGTGTGTTATATGTGTATATATCCTATTACATAATATAACATGATACACTTATTTATATAGTATATTAAAAGGGCTTAACAATATGCACAAAAGCAAATTAAAAGGGCCAAGATTATCCAACCTAATTAATATTCATAGTAATGAAAATTGTAATGTTAATGACAATTTTTCTTATAATTTAAAAGACAATTAGGCTGGTGATAATGAGGATATAAGTTAATAACATCCCATACATTTCTATTGAAAATGTAATTTTTATTAAAATGTTGGTACCCATTGCCAATTTTTTTGAAGTTACGTTTCCAGGAATCTACTCTAAAGAAATAATTGGTCAAATTGTTTTTCTCATGCAATAGTCTATCTGATAAAATATCATTTATAATATAGAAAAACTGAAAAATAATTAAAATATTACTTATATGGATTTTGTAGGTATTAAAATCATACTTTTAAATAATACAATGATAGTGTAGTAAATACCATGTAATATTAAATCATTTTATATGAAAAAGTTACAAATGTTTGTTCCTTACATATTGTACCTTTTTATTTATGTAAATTATAAAATTGCAGAAAATATTTTTATATTGTATATATAATTATATACATAAAACTGAAAGCATTTCACAAACATTAAAAAGGTTTATCTCTGAAAAAAAGAAAACTAAAATTGGTAAATATAAGTATTTGAGTATTTGATGTAATAGTATTTATAATTAATACTGATTTTTAAGAGAGAAATGGAAGTAAAACACTCCAGAATGTAATGTTGAAGACAGAAAAGAAGAAAAAAGATTCAAAGGGTCTAAGAGGCAAATTGTTGCTGTGACAGAATCTGACTAAATAATCTGTGAAGAATGCTGCAGTTGAAGTATAAAGCAAAAAAGAAGCAAGTCACCAGGAAACTATAATAGTCCTTCTGAAGCTTTATGCATCAAAAAATCACAGCCTTAAAACACCTAAAGCCAACATCTAAACAGGGTGACTGCCTGCTAAAATAAAAGAGTCAAATAAGACCCAAATTTGGACACAATAGACAAAATGTCTGGGGTGTGACTGAAAATTACTAATCAGACCATGAACAACAACAACAACAACAAAACCCCACAATATTATTGAGGAAAGGCAATCAACTGATGTGAGCATAGAGATGAATTAGGTGCTGGGATTATCTGACAAGGATTTTTAAAGTAGACAAAAATGCTTTAAAGTCAGTTACCATGTTTCTTGAAAAAAAAAGGAAAAAAGTAAATACTAGCAAAGAAAAAGAAATTATAAAAAAATATAGATATTACAGAGATAAAAAATACAATAACAGATTAAAAATTCCCTGTTTATGTTCAATAGCAGAGTGGAAATGACGAAGAAATCAGTGAACTTGAGGACAAATCAACCTGTCACTCCATCTGAATGACAGAAAATAGATGAAGAAAAATAAATAAACAAAGCCTCAGGGACCTGTGGGACTATAGTAAAAGATGTAAAATTTAGGGTAGTAAAGTGTCAGGAAGAGAAAAGAGTGTTAGGCTGAAAGAAAATTCAAAGAGATAATGACTGAAAATTTTCTAAATTTAGTGGAAGAAATAAACACACAGATTCAAAAAGTTGAGTGAACCTGAAATAGGACATACCTCAATAAATCCTCACCAAGACACATCATAATGAAACCGAAAAAGTAAAAACAAAGGAATAAAAATCTTGAAAGCAGATAGAGAAAAATGATGCATTATCTTCAGAACAGAGATTGGGGTTGCAATGGATTTCTTAACTGAAGCCTTTGAAGCCAAAAGAAAGTGGCACATTTTCCAAGTGTTCAAAGAAAAAGCTATCAACTTTCAATCTTATATTCAGCAAAAGTATCTTCTAAGAGTAAAAGGGAAATAAAGATGATCCTAGACAAAAAAAAAAAAAAACTAAAAGAAAATCTCACTTAAAAATTGTCAGAAGCAATTTCTTCAAACAGAAAGGAATTGATTAAGTTATCTTGGAGCATCAGGAGGAAAGAAGGAACAATGAGAAGAAAAGAAATATGAGTACACAATAGATTATCCTATACTTCATTAACTAAATAAATCTAATTTGATGATTGAAACAAAAAAAATCATCACTCAATCTGATATTCAAGACAATGATATTTAAAAGTGGGGAATGCCAAGGAACCTAGATGGAAGCCAGGTCTCCACATTTCACTTAGAGAGGCAAAATATTGATACCACTGGACTTTGATGATTCACATACACATATCGTAATTGTGGTGTGCCTCCCCAAATATTTCCATGTGTCTAAATATGTCCAAATATATCCCTGGAACCTGTGAGCATATTACCTCACATAGCAAAGAAGAATTAAGATTGTAAATGGAATTAAAGTTGTTAATCAGTTGCCCTTAAAATGGGGAGATTATCCTGGTTTATCTAGGTGGGTCCAAAGTCATTACAAGGAGCCTTAAGAGAAGAAGACAGAAGAGGGATTCAGAAAAAGAGATGTGATATAGAAGAAGGGCTAGACGGATGCAATGTGAAGACACAACCCACCATTGTAGGAGGGAAAAGAGGGAGAAGAGGCCATAAGCCAACGAATGTGGACAGCCTCTAAAAGTTGGAAAAGGCAAGAAAATAGATACTGTCCTGTAGCCTCAGAAAGGAGCGCAGTACCCTGACACCTTGATTTTATTACACTGACATCTGTGTCAGACTTCTGGCCGACAGAAATGTGAGAAAATAAATTAGTGTTGTTTTAAGCCACTATATTTGTAGTAACTTGTCCTTGTGGTGATAGAAAATGAATATAGATTTTGGTATGAAGAATGAGATGCTGCTATAACTAACACATAAAAATGGGAATGTGGCTTTGAAATTGGCAACGAGAAGAATCTTGAAGAATTCTGAAGAGCATAATTGAAAAACCTAGATTGCCTTGAATAGATTGTTAGTAGAAATGTGGATGCTAACAGCTCTGCTAGTGAGGACTCAGGAGGAATTAAGCAACATGGTAGAGAAAACATGCATTGTGAACAGACTGTTGGCAGAAATATGCATGTCTAATGGAGTGAATATGGATGTTAAGAGTGCTGCTGTTGACAACTCAGAAGGAAATGAGAAACATGTTATTGAAAACTGGAAGAAAAAGAATCCTTGTTGCATGGTGGTATATAGCTTAGAGGAATTATGTTTTGCAATTATGCAGAAAACAGAAATTGGAGATGAAGAAATTGGACATTTATCTGCGGGAATTTCAAAGCAAAGGGTTGAAAGTGAGGCCTGGTTTCTTCTTGGTACTCAGAGTGAATTTTGAGAGGAAAGACAGAAATTCATTAATGGAAATATGTAAATGAAAAAGTATCCCAACTTGATAATTTCGGAAATCCTCAGCCTAGCAAGTTTACAAAAGATGCTAAAACTAAGAGATTGACCATAAGGAATTTGTTCTCCAGAGAAAAAGCTGAGGATGTGCCTGAACAATCTTTTCCCTCAGAAAAATCAAAGTCAGAGTATTTAGTCACACAACAGGCTCTGAAAAAATATTAAGTGACTCACAGATTTCCTCAGCCATTTTAGCAGAAGCCAATAATAGAGGCATTATTCTCTAGAAAAGATATACGGAGAAGGTTCTTCTCTAATGGAGTGCATCTCTGTGACTGACACAGAGATCCACAAGGTTTTTGAGAATATTATAGCAGCATAAACTCTGCCAGTTCAGGCTGAAAGTAACAGAAAGAGTACGAAATGAAAAAGCATTGTGATACCCTCCCAAAATTCCACAAACAAGAAACAGGTTGATAAAACTACTCAGATGAAAATCTATGCTACCATTCATACCTTTAAAAAAGAAGAAGGAGGATAACTAGAGAAGCCAAAAATGTGGAGCTGTGAACCCAGGGAGCAGAGCCATGAAACACAGGAGATTATTCCCAGCACTTGAAAACAAATCAGATTTGCCTGGTTGGGTTGTAAAATTGTTTGCAGCTGTTGACTATTTTTCTTCCTTTTTTTTAAACCTTTTGCAAGAATGTCTATAATTGATAACTCATGCCTGTCCCATTATCATATTTGGGGAGCAGGTAACTTGATTCTTGACTTTCACAGATTCAGAGATGGAGGCAAATTGTGCCTAAGGGTTGATTATGGCTAGAGCTTCAGTCAAACCTGATTTAGGTGAATTAGGCAATGAGATTACAAACTTTTTGTCTGTTGAGTTTAGAAAATATTTTTGACTTTGAGTTGATGCTGTAATGAGTTGATGATGTCTGAGACCAAAAAAATCTTATTGATATATATATAAACATATATATTATATAACACTTTATAATACATACAACATATGTATATATAAACATATAAATAATATTCTACCCAACAAAAGCAGAATACACATGTATTTCTAGTACCTATGAAGCATTCACCTAAATAGAGCAATCCTGGACTATTTAGAAAACCTCAACAAATTTAAGAGAATTGAAATTATACAGAGTTTGCTCACTAACTGTAATGAAATCAAACTAGAAAATCACTAACAGAAAGACAACAGAAAAATATCCAAACAGTGGAAATTAAACAACATACTTGTAAATAACCCATGGTCAAAGAGGAATTTTCAAAAAAATATAAAGAACAGAATACAAGAGAAAATACAATATATCAAAACATGTGGAATACAGATATAACAGTGCTGAGAGGGAAATTCTTAGCACTAAATACTCACATTAGAAAAGAAGAAATATCTCAAAACAACAATCTAAGTTCCTGCCTCAAGAAAATTTAAAAAGAGGAACAAAATAAACCCAAAGAAAGCAGAAAGAAGGATATATATATATCCTCCTATATATACACACACAAACATGCTCACACAGTGTGTGTATATATATATATATATGTATATATATATATATATATATACACACACAGAGAGAGAGAGAGAGAGAGAGAGAAAGAGAGCTCAAAATTTAATGAAATTTGATAAAGGAAAACAATAGAATATAAAACAATGGTTTCACTGGAAAACTCTGCCAAACTTTCAAAGAATCAAGACCTATTTTGCACAGTCTATTCCAGAAAATAGAATAAAGAAGGGAAAATTTCCAACTCATTTTATGAAGTTGTATTACTCTTGTATGAGTACACTATTACTTTTATGGGAAAACCAGGAAAAGATAATACAAAAAGGAATGCTACCAACATGTATCGCTCATTAACTTAGACACAAAAATCCTCAACAAAATAGTAACGAACAAAATCCAGCAATGTATAAAAAATGTGCACTATGACCACGTGGGATTTATTGTGGGAATGCAAAGCAAGTTCAATATTCTAGAATCAATTACTGTAACCCAACATATTAACAACCTAAAGATAAAAAGTCATATGATAATATCACTGATGCATGCAAGACATTTGACAAAATCCAACACACATTTATGAGGAAAAATTCTTAGCAAGTTAGTAACAGAGGGTGAATTAACTCAATTTTATAGAGTATCTACTAAAAGTCTATAAGTAACATCACACTTAATGGTGAAAGACTGAATGTTTTTCCCTAAGGTAATGATGTCTGCTCTTACCCCTCTTATTCAACATAGGATCTGGAAGTTGTAGCTACTGCAATAAGTCAAGAAAAAGAAATAAAATGCATCCAGATTAAAACAGAAGAAATAAAAGTATTTCTATTTGCAGATGTCATCATTGTTTACATAGAAAATTTTAATAATTCTATGTTTAAGAATCCTAAAAATAAAAAGGAATTCAATAAGGTCCCAGGAAACAAATTCAATATAAAAAATTCAATCTCATTTATATATACTAGTAATGAACATGGAGATACCAAAATGTAAACATACCCTTTACAATCACTCACTCAAAAACAAAACTACTTGTTATACATGTAACAAAAAATGTACAGGATTTGTTTGCTGAAAATTACAAAATGCTAATGAAAAAAATCAATAAATCAAAGGATCAAAGTAAACGGAAAGACATATTATATTCTTGAATTAGGAGACAGGATGATGAAGCTGTCAATTCTCCCCAAATTAATCTATAGGTTTAATGCAATTCCTACCAAAACACCAGAAAAGTTTTTTTAGACATAGACAACCATATGCTAAAATTTATATTGAAAGGCACATATGCTAGAATATCCAAAATAGTCATTACAAAGAAAAATAAAGAGAAAATAGTCACTCTACATAGATATTAAAGAATATTACATATCTATATTCATCCATACTATATGGTACCGGAAAAGGATGAATACATACATCAATGGAGCAGAATAGAGAACAGATTATAGGCCTAACAGAAATAGGCCTAAACAAATATGCTTAATTGATTATTGATAAATATGCAAATACACTTAACAAAATATAGCCTTTCCAACAAATGATGTGGAGAAAATGTACCTAAGTCTTATACATAAACTAAATCAGAATAGGTTTCAGATGTAAATGTGGTACATAAAACTAAAACAAAAAAACTTTTGGAAAGATTTATAGGAGAAAATCTTTAGGACCATGGACTCAACAAAGAGTTCTTCAACTTGACATCTAAAGCATGATACTTAAAAGGAAATAATAATCAATTACTTCTCATCAAAACTCAACATTTTTGTTACACAAAGAACTTTGTGAAAAGGATGAAAGACAAGTTACAGAGTGTAAAAAAATATTTCCAGACCAAATACCTAACAAAGGCTAACTTGTAAAATATATCATGAATTTTCAAAACTCAATAGTTAAAAAAGCAGTCAAACAAAACAAACACAAATTTAGAAAATGGCCAAAATACATGAACACACTTTTCACCAAAGAGGATACATAAAAGAAATATTCAATGTAATCAGCCATCAGGGACTTGCAAATTAAAACCACAACGAAGTATCATTATACATCTATCAGAACAGATAAGATTTTAAAAATAATGACAACACCAAATTCTGGGAAAGAGTCAGAGAAATCGGATCACTTATACTTGGGGAAATGTGAAATGGTATAGCTACCTTGAAAAACATTTTGTCTTTTTTTTAAAGCTAAATATGAGATTAGTTTATGTCTAGAAATTGCTCTCCTGGGCCTTTATGACAGAGAAATGAAAGCACATTCATACAAAAACTTGTGCACAATATTCATAGCAGCTGTATTTGTAATAGCCAAAAACTAAAAACATCCCAGATACTCTTCACCAGATGAATGGATAAACAGACCATTATACACACACATGCATAGATGGAATACTACTCAGCAGTCAAAGGGAATGAATTATTGATACGTGCTACAACATGGATGAACCTCTGGGGAATGATGCCGAGTGGGGGAAAAAGCCAACTAAAAAGGTTACATACTGAGTGATGGTTCCCTTTTTATAATATTTTTGAAATGGCAAAGTTTTAGAAATGTATTAATGGATGCCAGGGGTTAGAAACCATGAGGTAGGGGGTGGTATAAGTGGTTATAAAAGCGCAATATAAGAGATACTTGTGGTGATGAACTGTTCAGTATCCTCACTGTGGTGGGGGTGCCTAGTGCTATACATGTGATTAATTGGTATGGAGCTAAATACATACACACACACACACACACACACACACACACACACTGCACTCCTGTGGGGAAATCTGATTAAGATGGGTGGGTTGTATCAATGTCAATACACTGTTAGTGATGTTATTCTATAGTGCTGCAAAATGTTATCATTGAAGGAAACTGGATAAAGTATAGACAGTATCTCTCTGTATCATTTCTTACATCTGCATGTGAATCTAAAATAAACTTAATAAAAATTTTAGCTTGAAAAGTGGACAGGCCCAACTCTGTATGATATGACACATCACTAATGTTTAAAGAATAATATCTTGAAGTTGATAGTGACTATAACTACAAAACATCAACAGCAACTGACCTAAAATATCTTATAGTATGAAAATCTATTATGAATGTTTATCCGCTAGTAATCATGGCCAATGAGAATAACTTGAAACTGCCCTCATAAGATTATTCATATAATAGAATTCACTGTTACATACAAACAACTTCCAGCTTTTCATCTCCTAATAGAATAATTTTGCTTTCTTTAATACCTCCCCATAAATCTAATTATTTAATATATTTCTATGAGATTCTCTCTTGTTCTGCAGGTTTTCTCCTCTTGTCTAACACTAAATGTATTGGGAGGATTATTATGCACTTGCTCTTTTTTGTACTTACATAGTTTAGGTTTAGTTCCCAAATAGACGTTAACAGTGTAGATAGATGTGTTAGGCTCCTTAACATGTTACATGCTGAAGTAACTCTAGGGGTGTGAAGGATAATTATGTAAATATGGGGGGACGCCTTAATTGTTTCTTTGAGAAAATATCACCTAAGTATCTGATCATTTTGCCTAAAAAATCAAGCCCTTAGTTGAATTTGTCCAATTGGCTCTAACAAATTTTTAATTTCCCTGAAAATACATGATGAAATTTGAGTGGGTACAAAGAACATTTTGAACAAAATATAAATGGGTATAAAAAAAACCAATAATTTGTTCATTTATTAAAAATGTTAGTAACTTACTACAGAATGGATATCTGCCACTAGTATCCAAAAACACAGTGGTCCTAAGAGTTCCTCCTTGCATTCTTTCTCTCAAAACTCCTTTTAGTAGCTCAGCTTGATAACCTGAGATTTGAGAAACAGAACATTGGAAATTGGACTTCCACCAAATATCACAGAAAAAAAATTTCAAATCACTAAAGTGACTAAAGGATAAATGCAAATAATCATCATCATAATCATCATGGATTTTTATAACTTAAAAGGCATTTTTTTCAAATAATGTGGCATTTAATTTATAATAATTACAACAAAAATTCTTAAATTCAGGAATCACTAATAAATTTGCTCCCCGAAAACCTTATCAGAGTTTAGCATACTCTATATGGCTATAGTCCACTTGTAGAAGCTTTTACTATTATATTTTAATTTCAGAATTTTACTTGTAATATTTGTAGTGATTTCAGCAGAGTAAATTGATTATATAAAACTTAAACTGCAATTTAGCTCCCTGAGTATAGTCCCCAATTCTCTATACCTAGATACACAGATATGGTATGCCTAAATATACATTATATACACTATATATACATACACACACATAGTATAGTGAGACTCTATACACTACATATTGTGTATATATCTCAGATACATACATTATATGTACATATAGAAATATGAATTGTATATTTACATATTTACAAAATATACTTATAAATATATTCCTCATATTTATTCATGTATTTCTTTTGTCTCACATTGCTACCTTTAAATTTGAGATTTGAATGTAGTAGAAAGAATGCTGAATTGAGAATCAGAGGTTTAAGTCTAGTTCTCACTTTTACCCTTAAGCAATCCATATTTTCACTTTGGTTCACAATTTTCTCATGATACGAAAAAAGGATGGGGCCAGAAAAGCAATCCATAACATAATGTCTAAAGAAAATGAATCCCACATGATGTCTTATAGACAGAAGAGGTCTATGAAAAAAAATAAAAATTTGACAAAGCCTGTACAGTACATGCCCCTCCTAGAGATTCTCCATGTGCATTAGCCCTACTGAAGACAGCTGGTAACATATGGTTTAATTTAGCCTTTGTATTGCTTCCCATTCCTCGAGCCCCTTTGGCTTTGGAAACATTTCGAGAAAATCCTGTCCTGATACTAAGCAGATATTTACATACTCATTGCATGCTTGGGTCTTGCATTCTCTTTGAAAAACCCTAAACAAACCAGCCTCTGAGATTCTTTCTAGTTTTTGTATTCTATTTTTATGTGGATTCTTTTTTCTGTATAATTTCCTACTGGCAGGCTTTATTTATCAGAAGCTTTAATGCTTAACTGTTCTTACCAAGCTTTATCGATTTAAAAGGTGTGAACCATGTATGATTCATGTCTACTTGCTAAAAGCAAATGAAAAGCTAACTATGGATCACACCTCTTCACTTGCTTCTAAGACTTTCCATTAAAAAAAAAAAAAAGCCTCTCACAGCTGCCAAGAATGTGCAAGTTTCTTTCCTTAAATGGAAAAATGACTGGATGATACCATCAGATCCTTTTGTACATCAAGAACAAGGATCATTGTGAGGCCACAAAATTTGCCCACTATATTGAGCATAGAAAGGCAGTTGATCAAGTTCCTCTCATTAAATATCTGAAATTATTTAGGAGGAAATGAAATATTTATTCTTGTACCGCATCTCCACAGATAATTTTTCCAAAAATGTAAACGTATTAACAAGTAAACATAAAGCATAGTTTAGCTACCAGAAGAAACTGCAAACACAATAATGCTATTCATTTTCAGAAAGAATTATTGTAACTATAACCAGCTCTCTTACCTAGCCAAGGACATGATGTTTCGTTAAAGCTGTCACAGTCCACACATAAGCTAGTCTTGTAATCTTTGTATGAATGACAAGGAAATGAAATAAAATTGCAGTTTGTTTCCAAAGATGCCATGAATAAGTAAACTGCTCTCTGGTGGTCACACTTAATATATTCAATTCCTAAGGGTTAAAAAACAAGCAAAATAACTGTAATGTATCAAGCCAAGTTCAAGTAAATTAGAGAAAAGTTAAAGAATAAGTTCTACTAAACACTATGTACCTTATTAATATTAAAGTATTGACAAAAATACACAGTATTATCTCAAGTCACTAAACAAACAGTAACACTGAAACTTAAATTTAATATGCCTTTTCTGTGATATTTATACTAAATTTTCTAAAGTAACCATCAACACAACAAAGATGTTAAATTTCTATAATTTAATAAGCTGTACATGCACAGTGCCACTATACTTAATAATTAGGGTACACATCTCTCCCTTCTAACTCTGCACTCCTAACATTTCCACCCAATGTCAGACATGATTATGAAACCAGGTAACATTAAAGTTTTATAATTTCCTTTCTCTTTCCCAACCTCTCACATCTTTGTCCTTTTGACCAAACTTCTCTAGCTATAGCGGCCTTTTTTGTCCATGTGCCACTTGACCAGTTGTCACTGTGGACCTAATAACATTTTCTTTGCTATGGCTCTAAAATGAGCCATATTATACTCCTGGAGCAGCTGCTCAGTTATCTCTATGTACAGGACAAGCAAGTGTCAGGAGTTTATGTTTTGTGTTTGTAAAGTAACATTGTGATGGTTAAGTCTAAATCCTGAGATGAAACTCTGTTATATGATATTTTCATGCTTCCTCAATGATTTATAATGTCTTCTAATGTTTAAAATAATGAATTAAAAACTATTGAGACTATATAATAGGTCTCATCCATGATCAAATGAGATGCCTGCTGGTTTCCTTTAAGAACTAAGCAGGGTCAAATTAAACAATTTTTGGTCAATAACTCTCCCGCATCATGGGCAATGGTGATGAAACCAAAATGTCATATGTAATTCATTCTAAAATACTGGCGTAGTATACCTGAAAAAATCGATTTAGGACAGCCAGGTTGTTTCGTTCCTCCATTTGGATAAAAATCTATATGTCCCAATGGCTCTTTGATACCTAAACCTGAGAAAAAAAGCACCCAAGAATCACAAAGCGTATATAATCAGGCACTAACTCGTACAAAACAAAATCTCTTATAAAATCCATTGAAAATGACTCTTTAAAAATTTGAATTGAAAATAAAATAAATGCTATTTTTAAAAAGATGAGTTTTCTGGTAGTAATTCTTCAAAGTAATTCTTCATGGAAATTATATTTCATTAATTTAACATGTTTACCAGTCCCCAGTTTACTATAGGTCAGTCACAGTTCTTTATGCTATGAACGCATAAGTGAAAGCAAAAATCCTCGTACTAGTGGAAAATACATTCTAATGGAAGAAAGACATAATAAACAAGTAAAAATACAATATTTCAGATAATAATAAAAGCTATGGAGAAAAATTAAGTAGAATAGGGGACAGAAAGTGCTGAGTGAGGATGATAGTTGTACTTTTTAAGTAATTTGGTTAGGGAATTTCCCACTGAAGAGGCTGGAGCTGAGTAAAGTTGTGCAGGATGAGAACCAGTAAGCCAAGGCCAGATCTGCGAAGCATGCTTGGTGTATTTAAAGAAGCCAGGGTGGCTGAAGTATAACATGTGAGAGGCAGCACTGAAGGAAATAAAGCCAAGTCACATAGGACCTTTTAGGTCAGGGTGATGATTTGATCTCACATTGAATGACAATGCCTAGGACTTGCAGGTGCTAGATTCACTAACTGGAAAAATCCAAAGACTATGTTGCCTTGGCTGGAAAAACTTGCCAGAGTGACATAAAACACACAGCTATTGCTCCCAGTGGGTAGAAAAGCAATATGGCATACTACTCAGGCACAAACGACAACGGTGATCTAGCACCTCTTGTATTATACTGGATAGAGCTGGGGCCCATTCTACTAAGTGAAGTATCACAAGAATGGAAAAACAAGCACCACATGTACTCACCATCAAATTCGTATTAATCGGTCAATACTTAATGTGCACATATAGTAGTAGCATTCATTGGGTTTTGGGCAGGTGGGAGCGGGGAGGAAGGGATGGGTATATTCACACCTAATGGGTATGGTGCACACCATCTGGGGGATGGACATACTTGAAGCTCTGACTCAGGCGGGGCAAAGGCAATATATGTAACCTACATATTTGTACCCCTGTAATATGCTGAAATAGAAAAAAAACACAGCTATGATTTAAGGGCTTCTGTAGATCTGTAGATCCTTGGGGCACTGGTGAAGTTACAAATTCTGAGATCATTACCCATATGGGGTCTATAACCCAGGGGAGCCATAGGTGAAAAGGGGTAGCAGGCTCAGAATACTCAGGACCATGATTTCAGATAATATTTTGCTGTTGAGTAAGATTGCAATGCTTTGGCTTGGGACACAAAAAGTTTCCCACAATAAAGTGAAATAATGAGAGAGGTCAACGATAGATTTAGTATAACAGAAATAAATACTCAGATCTGACAGTGAAAATTTGGATTCAGCAACTTGATTTAGTTCTAGTATGTAACAGAACCTGCAGTGATAGAGGGGCATGAGAACACTGACCATGTGCATTACAAGGGGCAGGGGGTGTTCAGCATATAAAGACAGACAAAGGACAACTTATATGACTTCATTAGAACTCCCTAGAATCCAGTGAAGTATATGTATGATTTAATCGTGACAGTGGTGAGAGTATGTTAGCCAATCCCGCCTTACATCCCATCACCCACTTAGCTCATGAAATTTAAACAAGGAACGTCAGTCTTCTAAATATGACCAAAAAAGCAAAAAAAAAAAAAAAAAAAAAAGAAAGAAAAAGAAAAGAAAAGAAAGAAAGAAAGAAAGAAACAGAAAAAGAAAAGAAAAGAGAAAAAAGAAATCCAACAATTTTGGAGATCTGTGAAATTTCCTCATATCTGAACTCAACATGGAGTTCCAAGACTAGGGGTTCTGGTTTGAAGCCACCATTCTCCTGTTCTCTCCAACCTGCCACTGAAGTAGAATTGAACCAATAGGACTGCCTAGGAATCGGGGGAAGCAAAAGATATTTGATTATTAACTTACAAGCAGCCCTCGATTCAGTCATGTCATTTCCCTTTTATCAGATGGAGGGGGCAGGGCAGGTTGCTCTGCTTGGGTCATTCATTCCCTTGGTTTCAAGGAGGGTGGGGAGAGCAGATATGGCTTTTGAATTATCTTTTTGTTGTAAAATATAACACATATGCAGAAAAGAACATAAAACATAAAGCTATAGATTAATTATTAGAAAGCAAATAGCCATGTAGCTACCACACCTTTGTCAAGAAATGACACCTAGAAGCCTCCAGTGTGCTCTTACTCAATCACAAGCTTCTCTGCTCCCCTAAAAATAACAGCCATATCCTCTTTTAATGAAATCATTTTTGTTCTTCTTTACCTTCTAAGGATGCCTCCCAAAACCTATAATTTAAATTTGCTCATTTTGAAAATATATATCAGTTAATTCATATTTTATGTATGCTTTTCTGTCTGGATTGTTTCAATTATTAGTATTTGTGATAATTAAGCCAGACTGTCAGGTGTAAATGTAGTCATTCACTGCTGTACAGTATCTCATATTAACATACCCCAACTTATATATTCATTCTCCTATTGGTGTATATTTGTGTTGTTGCCTATATGTGGCTAATATGTGTTAATACTCTGAATATTCTTGAAGACATATATTAATGCATATATGAAGGTATATCTGTTTGTTTTATACGTAAGAGTAGATTTCTTCAATTTTAATAAATAATGCGGAATAGTTTGTCAAAATGGCTGTACTACATTCTTTCCGATGCCTGTGGATCTTGTCTGTTGCCTGTTGTTTCTGCTGGTTCTCGTGCATGCTGTTTTGCCTTAAGTGTACTTGGCCATCTCTATTAGGATGCTAAACATTTATTTTTAAATATTTTTGTGAAAATAATTTGAGACCAAAAGTGATGTGATCTTCCTACAAAGAAACCTGTTGTCAGTTTCTGTTAGGTAACCGGGAGTTCCAGTGATCTAGAATCTACTTTAACAAAACTCAGTAAATAAGATTTTTCTGGACAACTCCGATGACAGAACCCTGGATACAGACCATTAAAATGTTGGCTATTTCAAGTCTACTCTTACTCCTATAGTGCTATCGTTTGGAGACCCAAACAAGAGTAAGAGATGAGATGTTGTACAAGCTCTGTGTGAGAATTTCAAAAACACCTTCCAGTCTCTGCATCAGAAAACCTTCCATCAAAAATGTGATTGCAAACTACCAGTTCGCCTTCCTCGTTTTTTTCTAACTTTTGGATAATAGATATTGGTAATTTTCTTCAATATCTCAGCAAAAATGTTTACCTAGTTTACCTAATCTACAAATCTGAAAGGCCACGTGGCTCTTTAACACATGGAACTGAATACAGACAAGGATTGTGGGCAAACAGACGATGCAGTAATTGGTCATAATTCGAGGAAAAGCCAGTCTTCCAGGTATGTGCTGAACCCAAGTATCTCATTCACAAATTCCTTAGAATAGGTGAATATGCAGTGCCAAAACTCTGTGGTCCTTATTAGTGATTGTCATAAAAAGATAAATCAAAGGTGCCGACTATGTGGTATCTAGTGGCAGATTAGACATGATATGTTGAGTCATCAAAAGATGAAGTGGGGATAATTAAAGGGTGTAAAAATATAGTTAGAATGACCAAGATCTAGCATTTGATAGTACAATGGGGTGACTATAGTTAACAACAAGTTATTGTTTATTTGAAATTATCAAAAAGAGTGACATAAAAATGTTCCTAAGACAAAGAAATGATAAGCACTTGAGGTGACAGATAACCCGATTACCCTGACTTGACTATCACACATTGTATGCCTATATCAAAATGTCATGTGTACCTGTGAATATATGCAACTAATATGTACCCATAATAATTAAAAAATTTTAAAACATTTAAAAAGAGGTTGCAAATATAAGATAATCCAAGATGCTTTTTTATGATATGCAAACAAAAATAACAAAAAGTGTGAAGAGGTAGTTCAAAAGGTCATTGGCAGAATTAAAGTTAGAGTTTCAGAAAGCGTTAAGGCAAGGGAATACAGAGAAATTGGTCAATAGGTGTGTTGTGTGTGGATATGCTAAGTTGATATAAAGAGCTAGAAATAAAAAAAGACATGAAAGTTTGAAGTATCATACTAAAACTATGATTGTTTAGTCATTGACTTCTTATAAAAAGTAGGTGAAACCACATTCCAAAAAAAAAAAAAAAGGAGCAGGATTCTTCCATTATAAGTCTAATGGACATGTAGTCATGGGAGTTGAAAAATTGTCATCTACGGCATTTATATATTTCACATACAAACAAAAAATAACTGGTATGGATCACTGCAAGATAAATTCAGAATAATCTGGGAGCAGTTATATTACCTAGATAAAAGAGAAAGAAAACCTGAGGAAACAGGGAAATAAGAGCAGTTTTAATGTCACTTCTTCTCGTCTCTCTCTCTCACCATACCCTCCCATATCCACAACTGCAACGCACTGTTTCACTGTTATTCTGATTCAGTTAATCAGAATAACATATTGGTTAAATGCAGACACTGGAATCAAAAGGTAGATCTCAAATTCTGGTTGTGCCACTCATTAGCCTTATGACCTTGACTCTAGTTTCCCCATCTGTAAAAGGGGAATGGTAATGATTAACTATCTCACAGGGACTTAGAAGATCACACAAAGCACTTCAAACACTGCCTAATGTATGGGAAGTATTTTATATATATATTAGAATTATCAGATTCAAATCAGAAAAGGCATAATGACAGTTTATTCCTTAGAGGTGTCTGTCCAATGTACTCTTGCAAAAACTCCAATACCCTGTTAGGGATGTTTGGGTAAGATAGAATAATTACTTCTGTACCTCTATGGATAACCACTCTTTATCTATGGCTGAAATGCTGTGCTCAGTTCTGGTTGATATACATCACAGCAAGAAAACAAGTGGAGAGACAGTCAACCTAAACATATCAGGAATATTAAAAATTGGGGGAAATGTGATCAAATCAATAAAATTGTTAATAGCATAAACAGGATAAACTATTCTCTATTTCAGTGTTTTAGGATGAAATGACACTTCTTAAAACCTGAAGGAGGTAAGCTGAAGAAAAAGAATGCCATTTGACAATGCAGGAAACCACTAACCCCAAGAAATATTGCTAGTGGAAAATATTTTCATTCTATAATTATGGATTTTAAATCATTTCATCTACAACACTTCCTCCTCCTATGTTCTCCTCTTCCTCAGAGTCTACATTTACTTTTTCCACTTTCAAATAATTAAGCCATAAATCCTGCATGGTTACCATTGGAATCAGAATGTATGACATCCACAAACTTCGCATCAGTGTAATCTAATCTGCTATATGATGGTTTTCCAGAGAATTTTGGGCCAGCCGGGTCAAGACCTGAAATGAAAGAAAAAAAACTATCAATCTAATCAAGTCTACAGTGTTAATTATATTACATTCTTGCATTATTATTACATGATAAGCATAATAAGCATTTGTAGTTTTAGTTTAAATCTATCCAACAACATATCCAATGATAAATGAAAGTGGATGAATAGCAAGTACCTTCATTATTTGAGTAATACTACTAATCTTCAGAGGTTATCAAGTTAAGCCACACTACAGAGGCCTCAACAAAATATTGTAGCATTTTTTGGAGCATTTTTATTTAAGAAGTAATTAGGAGTAAACCAGTAATAACTTTATATTTAATAATAACTACTGCTTTTCATAAGGTGGGGAAGGAAATAATGAATACCATCTTGTCCTCTCTTGAACTCTATACTTTACTATGAATAGTTCACTGTGCATATATCTGTAGGTCTAAAATGCTTTTTTAGGTGCCAAATGTAATTTGGGCTATGGGGTAAAACATATTATTATCTTATCATTCATTTCTCACAGGCATTGCCCATACACTCTTAAAAGAAAAATATATTAAAAATTCCATGGAGTATGGATATTATTTTGGTGGTATTTTAAATTCTAAATAAAAATCTAAGCTCATGACCTTCTGGAGAGTATCAAAAAGATGGGGGAGGGGCTAAAATTTAGTTCTTTCAGAACATTTATGCCGTGGAAGAAAAAATCACCTTGATAAGATCTTTTAAAAAGTAAAATATAATGTTGTTCATCTGAGGCCCTTCTATTATCCCTATTTTATTTAGCCCACTTGACTGAATGAGACAGAAACTTCTCTCTTCCTGTAAATTATTCTGATATAGAACTTCCACATTTGCTTTTAAACCAAAGCAGTTGCCTGGTAGTTGGGGTCATTCAAACTAGACTAATATGTGTAAACACAATTTAAAATAAAAGTAGGATCACCACCAGTTTAAATTGAGCAAGTATGGTCATTGAAGGGGAATGGGCTTTAGGTGCCAAAAATGTTTGTATAAATCCTGGCTTAGATGTGGCTTTGTGACCATCCTATATTCATTTATTTAACCTCAGTTTTTACATATGTACAATGGGGTTAACATTAAAACTGATCAGAGTAAGTCAGGGTATCCTTAAGGTTTATAAAGATCCTAACTATCTATGTAAGTTATTCACCTCTCTCATCCCCCTTTTTTGGCAATTTAACTGAAGACTCTTAATACCTTTTATTCACACTTGAAATTATTACAAATCTTCTATGGACAGAGAAATCAATAAAGAAAAGAGGTAAATCGGTTGGAGAGGAATATTATCCTTTTATTTCTAAAATTACTAACACCCCCCAGAGGAAAGAGTGAAAATCCATGTCAGCATTACTCCTTTACTGACCTTTCTGGATGCAGTAACTTTGTTATGGAAATATGAGGGAAACTGGGATTCAGAAGCCCTTGAACTTGGATACCAACCCTTGATTCTCTTCTGATATTCAAGTAAAATTTTTGAAGAATTGAAATATATCCAAGTTTGTGAAAATCAGATACAGAGTTTAATACATAGCTAGCTAATACATGAAGTATTTTCTATTTAGTGGGCCAAATTTTCCTCTGTATTCTTACAATAATGTGTCCTTAAAATGTAGATAGGAGTGCAGAAATAAATCTTTTTCTCCCATTTCCATCTGGGTAACTTCAGCTGTGTTAAATACATAAGACTTTCAATTTTAACTAAAATGAAGACTAGTTTGACTATAATATAGAAAAAAATGTTTAATTATTGTAAATGTTAAATTTTAAATAAGGTAACTTCTGTTGATTAAAAGTGTGCTAAAACAATAATTTTACAAACAGTAGTTTTACCTGTTATTCTCCCGAGTTGGCCATGAAATGTCTTTCCAACAAATCCACTAATATGAGCCCCTAAGCTCACACCTATGAAATGAAAATTGTCAAGAGATGCTCCATGCTTCTGCAATTGAAAATGCAGTGTTACAATATTCATTTCAAGTAATCACATATCATGCACCATCCATCAATATTTAAAAATTTTTTTCTGGTTTAATTCATTTCTGGAAGATAGGGAGGGAAACTTTATAGTTTCAAAACAACTGTGTATTTGTTCAACTTTTGCCATAAAATATTTGATTTTTCTCTATTCATTTTTAATAATAATGCCATTAAATTTTATTTAAAATTTTAAAATTTTTGTCTCTTATATAGATATGTAAATTAACAATGCATTTTATAATAATGTTACTATTTACTTTGTGCTAGCTACCTTGATAGGTGCCTTATAAATCTTATATTTAATATTCCCAAATGCCTCATGAGTTATTCATTTTTATCCTATTGCCTAAATGTCTCTGGTACCTATTAAATGCTAAATAAATAATATTTGAGCATTCCCATTTTATTAAGCAAACAGTGTCAGAGCTTAACTACTTGCCCAAAGCCACGTATATCTATAAAGGGAAAAGATGGATTTTAAGCAGCTATGGTCTGAATATTTGTGTCCTCCTCAAATTCACATGTTGAAATCTTAACCCCCAAGGTGATAGTATTTAGAGGTGGGGCCTTCTTAGAGGTAAAAGGATTATGTAATGAGGGTGGAGCCCTCATGAATGGGATTAGTGTCCTGAGAAAAGAGGCCTGAGGGAGCTCCTTTTACTCTTCCACTATGTGAGGACTCAATGAAAAGGCACTATCTATAAATCAGCAGTTAAGCCCTCCCCAGACACCAAATCTTTAGGTGCCTTGCCCTTGGACTTCTCAGCCTCCAAAACTGTGAGAAATAAATTTTTGTTGTTTATAAGGTACCCAGTCTACGGTATTTTGTTATAGCAGCCTAAATGTACTAAGACACAAACCCAGCTCTGTTTGACTCCAGAATTTATGCTGATCTGCTAACCTTGTTTTATCTGATAAGATTGTGTCAAAAAACCTTAGGAAGACTAGTAAAAGTGGAATGATCATCCTAGGAGGTTCATGGATTTTAAGTGATTTCCCCTAATCACAAGCTGAAATATGATGGAATCTAAACTTCCAGGGCCAAGATTTGAACACCTCATAGTCTCAGCCTGTGAAAGGTGGCATTGGGAGTCTACATTAGGGCATACTTCTTCCACCATACTCTCAGGGAGCTAACAGGAAACTTGTAGGCAGATCATTGTTCAGCCTACATAATGGCATATCTGATGGCTTATAGAAGGATGTGGAGCATTTGCCACTAATGAAAAACTAGAATCAGGCTTTCCAGACCCAGAGTGATGATTTTCTTCAAATTTCTCACAGTAATGCCCAAAATCCTGAGGAAGTATCTCTCCATACTTTAGTACTACTGATGTTTATATCCCTTCTCTTTAATATGAAATGTATCTAATACTACAAATTTTCCTAATTTTTAAAAATTTTCCTAAATTTCCCTATTTAACCTTCACATTTTCCACTCTTTCAGGTACATGTTTATTAGTTAGGGAAAAGACCACTATCATCAGGAAAAATCAATTATGCAATTAATAAACTATTGGTAAGAATGGGTGAATCAATTACCTCTTCTGCCTCTCTACAGAGATGATATGGTTTTCTCCAAATTTGAAGAGGTAAAAATAGTAACCAAAGCTGATTACTTGTTTATATATATATTTATATAAATATTATTATAAAATTTTGTTATCCTAAATGTACAAATAAGGAAACACAGCACAGAGAGGTATATGATTGCTCAAAGTCACACACATGATGAGAGATGGATTTGGACATTGAACCCATCCAGTCTGACTCACAACATCTACATGTAACCACTTCTTGGATTGTTATGTTTGTTCAATTTTATCAGAAGCTTGAAAGTTCAGCACAATATAACTGAAGTACAAATTTCAAGCCCCATAATACCCCCAAATCATATATCACCCATCTTTCTCTCAAGTACCCATCACACCACCTTTCTCTTAGGATAGACACAGATCTAGCAAAAGAGAATCATTCAAACTAACATCGCCTGGAACTGACCTGAACTTACCTGACCCATCCAAACCCCGAGCAGACTTGAATGGAACTGTCTCCAGTGCTGACAAAAATGTTACTTTCAAGCTGCTTTTTCCCTCACTTTTAATAATTCACACTTGATTAACTATAAATATGTTAGCCATATCTTCAAAAAGATATCTAAAGATTGTAACAATTGTAAAGTTTATCCCCTCTGTCCCTATAAAATCAATACTTTATCCTGAAGTAGGTACAGGTATAGTTAAAAAAAAATCTTAAAAGAACATAGTAACTGAATCTTTAAGATTTTTTTTTAAAAAAATAAGACAGGTCATGTCTAATTATATAATTATCCATTTAGTCAGACAAAAAAAAGATGGCTTAATACATTAGTACATCAAAGCAGTAATTCTTAATGGGTATGGGGAAAAATTATATATTTTATTACCACTTTGTGGTACTGCATAACACACTGTATATTGCATAGCATGTATAGTGCATAAAATTCCCAAACTTACCAAAAGATTTTTAATGTGCCTACTCAAATTCTCAGCAACTTTTCTGGTGTTTTTAACTGCTCTATTGTAAATAAAAGTTGTAGCACCCCGGTTCCAGTCTACTACGATTATGTTCACATCTTCTTCATTCAACAAAATCCTTAGAAAGTTCTGAAGCCATGATGGAATGGAACCCATTGGTCTGTATCCATGAATAAGCCAAACTGTTTTCTTTTGTGTGTTGAAATTAATATTAAGTGAGTTATTGTGCTCAAATAGCGGTTCAGCACAGTTTAGGTTGTTCCTTGTATACATCATCAGAATTATCTCTATTCTGGGATTAAATAAATCTCTGAAGGAATCCTTTACATTTAGCTGAGAAAATTCAAGGCATGGTCTTTTGTTGTCTGAAATAAGAAAATGTCAGTTAAGCTGAGAACTGGGACAGTATTTGATTCCTGTTGCTGTTGTAAAGAACTTAATTGAATGCAGAGGGTGGAGAGGATTTCATATCATCAGCCCTTCAACATGATTGACTGAGCAACTACAATGTTTAAAGTAACAAATTGATTAGGAAAAAGACATTCTGAACAAACAAATAAAAAATTTACAATTGAAAATATAAATAAATGTAATTGTTTAAACATTAAGGATAATTTTTTATCTTTACAAAATAAAAAACAAGAGCAATGGGTGTGATGGAAATCACTAATATTTTCAAAAAAGAAAGTGTCATACACACTAATGAAAGTAGATAAGGTAATTATGAACTTTAACAGAAGGTTTACAGAATAGCACTTACATATAGGTAAGCATTAGAAAAAATATATTTTACCTGACTAGTGATCAAATGAATACAAATCAAAACAATAAGGTATCATATTTCCCTATAAAATTTAAAAAATGGAAACGTTTTTCTAATACTCAATACTGGTGAGGGTAAATAACAAATATCCATATACATGAATGTTGAGATCATAAGTTGATACAGCATTCTTTTGAAATTTTACATGTGTAAACTTAACAAATACTTCCTTTTCTTGTTTTTTTTTAGGATTTATATTAATGAAATAAACCATTTATATTAAGTGTAAAGACATTAATCACAGGGTTATATATAATAGCACGGAATATAAAGCACCTTAAATCTCACAATTATAGTATTCTCTTTCATGTGTATATTACATCTACTATCTATCTATCTATCTGTTTACCTATCTATCATATTAAAGAGAATGAGGGCAGAAAATAAAATTACTAAGCCAAATTAATAGAAATAGTATAGTAACTGCTAGGCAGTGAAACCACGGTTTCTTTCTTTTTTCTCTTTTTCATAGTTTTTTATAAATGTAATTTTTTCATATCAAGCACATAATCCCAAGAGTGTTTTTTTGTTTTATTGTTTTTTTTTATGAAAGCATGTGCTCATATTGCTTTTGGAATTTTAATTTGGTAAAACTATTTGGGAAAGCAATTTGTCAATCCATATTAAAAATTCACAAAAGTATTATATTAGTACACTTTATCTCAGTAATTCAACTTCTAAGAATCTATGCCAAGAAAAACAGCCAGAAAAAGGAGCTAACATATATTATTTTAACATTGGAGATGATATGCATTATTTACAATAATTTTAGCTTTCAAGTATGTATACAATATTGATCTAATTATTTAGAAGAAGAAAAAGGAGGAAGGCAATGAAGGAGAAGCAAGACCTTTATTCAATTCCCAGGCAGCTGAGAGATACCTGGACAAGTTATTTTCATCTGTTCTAAATAGCAGGGGATGAGGGAGTGGAGAGGAAACATATATTGAACCACAGTGCAATATAAATTCTTGTAATACTGTGCAAATTGTGTAGGAAATCATGTACATCTGTCTTTTCATCAACTGGAACTTGGACAAGAGCCAAATGCAATCAATACTTCCAAACTGCCGGTTCATTCCAAGCCAAAGTAGATTTTACCCAGCCCTCAAATGAGTAATGAGGAATAAGCCAGTAGAATCTCTGTGATAAAAGTAAGAGGAAGAAATCATCACCCAAAACAAATCTACAAAATCAGATGAAAATGGAATAATGAAATATTTCCATTCAGAAAAGGTAAAAATTCAATTGCAGAATAAAAATTCACATTATAAATGCTATAACAAACATGGAAAGCTCTACTTATAGTAAGAAATGAAGGAAGAAAGAGTCCAAATTATGAAGGCAAACACATATATAGTACAGGGATTAATGATTTATATTAAAAATGACTGCTGTTCCAGGGGAGGCAATTTCTTGGGAGGGGAGAGGGCAGTAGCTACAATAATTAAGGAAATAATTGCATACCAGGGTTTGCAAATGAAAAATGCTCACCATACCCTAGGGAAAATCAGATAATGAAACTCACCAAGAGACTTCCTAGAAACTGGTTTGGATTTCGATGAAAGAGAAAAATATCCTAAAAATATCAAGGCAGAAAATCCAAGTTACAAATCTCTATTTGTAGGAAGGAATAAAGTTCTGATGACTTCATATTTCTCTTCTAAAACAAAACATCAGATAAAAGTGTAACGAATGAAGGTTATAAGTAGAAGGGTTTGTGGCATAATAATTTTATACCTTTCCTAAAATATGGCACTCATAAATGATATAGTACAGTTCCTGGCATTGTCACAGTTCAATAAATGTTAGATTTATTGAAGACAAGATCCAGAAAAACTCACAGTATAAAAAGATTGAAAGTGATCATGGAAACAAGTTAGATACTGATTTACATTTAAATATTATAAAACTGGGTAAAACAAAAATGCAATATCAAAAGTTATTTTTTTACACTATGTCCAAATTATACTGATAAGATGGGAATGTTGGTTAAAAGGAGTATAGAGAGGAAGTAAGCATGGTGTAAAAATTCCTCAACTAAGGGATTTATAAGATTTTAATTTTTTTGACTTTAAGAAGTGGATAAGTATGGGCTTAAAAGGATATTAAAAACATTAAATGTTAACTGCTGCACTATATAGAATAGCACACATAAATTTCTACACACTAAAAATATAACACTATAGCAAAATAATGTATATATGCAAAAGGCAAGGTGAAATGGAAAAGGAAATATAAAGTAAAAAGCATAAAACAAAATGATAAAAATTACACTAGAGAAAAAATACAGATGATATGTGAACAGTGATGAACTTGTGTAAACCCTCTCTATTAAAAAGCAAAAAATTCTGCTTTTGTAAAAAAATACTTAAAGGAAGTACACAGAAAATTTTAAATAAATGGAGAAGTATATTCTACACAAAATAAAAGGTAAGTAGTTTAATGTGTTATAGTTCAATGATGGCTCCAATTCATCACTCTTTCCTGAATCCATGTTATTTGCCTTGAAACTCTGAGTTATATCATAAGTGAAGTAACTTACCCCACTCCTTGAAATAGACATAAACATAGGACTTGTCCTAGCAAATTGGACCTTAGGAGATGTAATGCAAACAGAGGCTTGAAATGAACTTGTACATAGGGGCTTGGCCTCCCTCAACTGTGCCATCATCATAAAAACACCCATAGTTTGGCTTGCTAGTAGACAAGAGACAGGTGTAAAGGAGCAAAGTTTCCCAGTGTGCTAGTCACGAGTCACCCCAGCTGATTGAGAGTCAGTCAACAGCCAGACATGCTAGTGAACCCAACCAAGAAGAGCAGTGCTTCCTAACCAACTCCCACCTGACTCCCACAGTGTGAGCAATAGCTGCTTACATCAAATGGACTGAGGGTTTGGGGTTTTATTTTGTTGTTGTTTTGGTTTTTGGTTTTGTTTTTACTTTAGCATTATTGTGACATCATATAATTGACTTCATTGGCAATATTAATATCAGGTAAAGAGAATAAAAACAAAGGTTATCAAATGATAGAAAACAGCTAAACTAGTGTATTGTTAAACTCTTAAAGAGCATTAAATTGACTTAATCTTGTTAGATTTCAGGAATAGAAATAAAAATAAAATTTTAGGCATCAAAAACTTACAGGGATCACCCATAAGTTTTTTGTTGTTGTTGTTGCTTTTTGTTTGTTTGTTTTCAAGAGACACAGTCTCTGTTGCCCAGTCTGGAGTGCAGAGCATAATCATCACTCACTGCAGTCTCAAACTCTGTGCTCAAGACATCCTTCTTCTTCAGCCTCCTAAGTAGAACTACAGACATAAGACCATGTTCAGTGTCCAGTAAGATTGTCAGTGTATCTCTCAGCAGGAACCTTGCAGGCCAGAAGGCTGTGGGAAGATATATTTAAACTGCTGAAAGAAATATCTATCAACCTGGAATTCTACATGCAGAAAAATTATCCTTCAAAAATAAGGGAGAATTAAAACATTCCTAGACAAACAAAAGCTGGGAGTTCACTGCCACTAGACCTGCACTACATGAAATGCTAACGCAAGTCCTTCAGATAGAAATGAAAGCACACTCGATTAGTAACTAGAAGTCATAAGAAAATATAAAGTTCTCCAGTAAAGGTAAAAAACACGAAAAATATAAAAGACAGTATTATTGTAATTTCGACTTGTAGCTTTTCTTTTTATTTTCTACAGTATTTAAAAGACAAATGCATAAAAATTACTATAAATTTATGTTAATTGGTGCACAATATATAAAGATGTAACTCGTGTCATCAGTCACATAAAGTAGGAGAGAACTGAGCTGTAAAGGAGTACAGGGGTGTTTTTTGTTTGTTTGTTTTGTTATTGGAGTCAAGTTAGTATCAATTTAAGAAAGGATGTTACAACTTTAGGTTATTATTTGTAATCCCCATGGTAACAACAAAGAAAATATCTATAGAATATATAAGAAAGGAAATGAGAGGGGAATCAAAATATGCTGCTAAAAAATCAACTAAACACAAAGGAAGACAAAAATGGAGGAAATGAGAGACAAAAAGGCTTTAAGACATACAGAATACTAATAACAAAATGGCAAAAGTGCTTCATTATCAGTAATTACTTTGAATGTAGATGGATTAACCACCCCTGAACCCCCAATTAAAGACACAGATTGGCAGAATGGATTAAAAAACAGTATCCAACTATACACTATCTATAAGAAACTCATTTTAGATCTACAGACATGTATAGGTTGAAAGTTAAAGGATGGAAAAAGATATTCAATGCAAAAAGTAAACAAAGGATAGCAGAAATGCTGTTACTAAATATCAAACAAAATAAGTTTAAGTTAAAAACTGCTGCAAGAGACCAAGAAATATTAATACATTATAGACCTAAAATAGTAAAAACTCTTAGAAGCAAACATAGGGAAAAATCTTTATTACACTGGATTTAGCAATGATTTCTTAAATATTACAAAAAAACCCCACAGGCAACAAAAGAAAAATTAGATAAATTGGACTTGATCAAAATTTAAAACATCTATGCATCAAAGGACATTATCAACAGAGTGAAAGGCAACCCACTGAATGGGAGAAAATATTTATAAATCATATCTCTTATAAAAGATTAATATCCAGGACATATAAAGAACCTCTATAACTCAACAACTAAAACACAACTCAATTAAAAATGAGCAAAGAACTTGAATAGACATATCAAGGAAGATATACAAATGGTCAACAAGCTCATGAAAAGATACTCAACATCACTAACAATTAGGGATATGTAAATCAAAACTAAAATGAGATACCACTTCCAACCCATTAAGATACTTACTAGTAAAAAGAAAACAGAAAATAACTGTTGGCAAGGATGTACAGAAATTGGAACCCTTGCACATTGCTGATGGGGATACAAAATGGTGCAGGTGCTATGGAAAACAATATGGTGGCTCCTAAAAAATTAAAAGTAGAATTACTGTATGATCCAGCAATTCCACTTCTTATGTACACTCAAAAGATTGAAGCAGGAACTCAAAGAAATATTTGTATACCCATGTTTATAGTAGCATTATTCACAGTAGCCAAAAGGTGGAAGCAACCCAACTATTCACCAATAGATGAATATATAAACAAAATCTGGTATATACATACAATGGACTGTTATTCAGCCTTGGAAAGGAAGGAGATTCTGACACATGATATAATGCAGAATAACTCTGAAGATATTATGCCAAATGAAAATCATCAAGCTATAGAAGGACAAATACCATATGATTTTACTTACATGTGGTACCTAGAGTAGTCAATTTACAGATACAGAAAGTAGAATGCTGATTGCCATGGCTAAGGGAACAGGAGAAATGGGGAATTATTGTTTAATGGGTACAGAGGTTCAGTTTGGGAAGATAAAAAATTATCAAGATGGATGGTGATAATGGTTGCACGACAATGTGCATGTAGTTAATGCCACTAAACTGGACACTTAAAGATGACTACGATGGTAAATTTTTATGTATGTTTTACCACAATTAAAACAAAACAGAAACTTTCAGAATCCAGTTCTTGTCATGATGGCTATTTTATGTCAGATTTGCCTTACTTCTGTAAAATATATGGAAAAAAGTTTAGACATTGGAAAAAAGTTTAGACATTGGACAACAAAAAGCACGGGATTGTGATATCTGAAAGAAGGGAAACAAATTATTTGAACCATAGGATCTAATAGCTTTCTGCCTGGAGGCAGTTCCAGACTGCAGTGCAGGAAAGGTGAACTCAATCAGAGAATGGCAGTCTTGCCAAGTTGGGGAGAAACACTGGAGTTTGAGGGGACCGAGCCAACTAGAATTTGAAAGCAGAGTGCAAGAGAGGAAGAAGCCATGCAGAGGAAGAGCTCTGAAATCTGAAAATTGCGGAATACAAACCTATGCATGCATAGAATGGAACCACAAAGAACTGTAAGCTGAACAATTCCAGGGGTCACAATAGGCTAAGAGACACTGAAGTTTCAACTAGCTGGGGTAGAGAGAGCTTAATAAACAGTAGGGACATTCAGTAGACATCCTGGAAGAGTAGACTTTAGTTGTAATGGCGTTAAACCAGGTCTAGAGTAAAAGAGAATTTAGATCCATACTTTTTCCCTCTCATTCTCTCAACTCCGCTTACTTTCTTTCAGCCTCATTTTCTGGCAGGGAATAGGCTATGTGTACGAAATATTTAGAGAAAATATTAATAATCTTGAGGTAAGCAAGGATTTCTAAGATAAGACACAGTAAGAATTAAAACAGAAAAAAAGTGATAAATTGGACTTTGGCATAATAAAACATGTCTGCTCCTCAAGGACACTGTTAAGAATATAAATACGCAGGCTTGCAATATTTACATCTGAAAAGTAGTTGTATCTAGACTGTGTATGTGTCCACATATGTGTATAATAAGACAACTCAATTTTTAAAAATTGGCAAGAAAATTGGAGACATTTCACAAAAGATGTTATAATGTCCAGTAAACTAAACATCATTAGTCATCATAAAAACATAAATTAAAACCCAAATAGTATACCACTACAGATCAAGTAGAATGGCTAAAATTATTATAAAAAGACTAACAAAACCAAGTATTAGTGAGGATGTAAAGCAACTGAAACCACTGTAAATACACTGGGAAAATGACAAATGATACATCACTTTGGGAAAGTTTGCTAATTTCTCATATGTTAAATATGCATTTATATGACCCCCAAAATTCACTTCTAGATGTTAACTGATGTGAAATAAAAATATGTTCTTACTACTACATGAACAAATTCATAGCAGTTTATTTTTCTTAACTATTCCAAATTGGGGAAAAAAAAACATATGTCAATCAAGAGGTATATGGGTAAACAATCTGTGGCATATCTGTGCAATATGCTACCCAGCAATACAAAGGATAAGCTTATTATAGATGCAAAACTTTGATAAATCACAAAAACATTATGCTGAGCAAAAGACTCCTGAAACAAAAAAATACATATTGTTTAATTTCATTTACATGAAATTCTATAATATAAAAAGTAATGTCTAATCTATATGTCAGAAAGCAGGTCCAGGTTATATGGGACCAGAGGTGGGGAGGGAATTAACTGGGTCCAGGAAATATTTCATATCTTAATTGGCATGGTTGTTATATACTTTAGTAAATACAGTACTCCTATTTTTTCAAAACTCATCAAAGTGTATAGTTAAGTGTGTTCATTTTATTGTGTTTAAATTTTACCTGAATAAAGATAAATTTTTAAACCTTAGAGCATGGTAAAATTCCAATACTTTTGCAAAGAATGGAAAACTATACAACTTAACAAATCATTTTTAAAAGCTAGAATAGCCTTAATATCAAACAAAAAGATAGGGCAAATATAAACACACACACACACACACACACACACACACACACGATATATGAGCCATAGATCATTCCAAATCATACAACAATCTAAAAGCGAAATTCCCAAATAGTATACTCACAAAAATATGTAGCATAAGACAAGAATAAGAAAAAACACTTCTGATTAATACTATTTTAAATAAGTTAAACAAGATTTATAATTTATTAAAATGATAAAATGCTACTTATTTCATACCATTAGTAACATATCAATGATGAAACACTAGTGTCATATTTCAACTAAAATTGGGAAAGTATAAAAAGTCTGCTATAACACTATGAATTATTTTTAACACTCTAACTTATTAATGAGACAATATAAAGAAATATGATTTAATCATAAGGATGTAGACATTCTTTTTAGCGTGTGATATTTTACCTAAAAAATATGAAGATAGCAACTGAAAAAAAATCCAATTAAAAACTTTAGTATAATCATATAAACATATAAAAATCAATAGTTTGACTCATGTTGGCAATGGTCAACATAAAATATAAAAAAGAAAAATATTCAGAGTATATTATGGCAATATTAAATATCAATTAATATTGGCTCTGCAATCTTTGCTTTTGGAAACTTCTAACCACCCTAATTGATTTTTTTATTGCAAACTCTAAAGGTATACACTCTCTCCATCCCAGGTAAATCTGAATACCCAATCACCCTAGACCCAGGAATGGACCACAGGAGAGTGTGTAACCCAAATAGGTCCATGAAACATTGTTTTGGGAGAGTTGTTACTGACTGTGGAGAGACACTGACACTGGGAAAGAAAGTAGCTTTCTTCTTACAAGATCTCAAGCTATAAGGACATAAAAAAAAAAGGAATTTTTTTTTTCAGTACAGGGATCCAGTAGTATTTGGTTCAAAATTTTTAGTTAGGTGTATACAATAAATTCCTTTTTTGTTGTTGTTGTTTTAGCTAGTTTAAAACAGGTTTCTATCATTTGCAAGTTAACTAATCCTTTGAAGAAGAAGGAGGAGAAAGATAAACAGGAAGAGAGAAAAGGGGGAGAAATGAAAAAAAAAACCAGAAGAAAAAAGAAATTAAGCATACATACAAGTACTCATAAAAGAAAACTACGAAGCTGAAAAACTTTATATAGGAATGGAGATTTGAGTAAGCACTGAGACGTACCATGGTCCAGAAGGTAAGAGATAATGCCATAAAATCAATTCTGCTCAAATTAATTTATATGCATGATACAATGCTAAATGAAAGTCTCAATGGGATGTTTTGGGGGAGGAAAAAAGTGTATAAGAAAAATAAATAACATTTTGAAGATAATAAAAGACATTATTAAGATTATATTGTAAATCAATTAAAAAGAGGCCTGTGAAACTGAATCAAGAATTGATAGATTAATGAAACCGAATGGGGACACCCAGAAATATATCATATTAGCTATGATAACCATGGCAATCAAAAGCAGTCAAAATAAATAGATTTCTAAATAAACAATGCTGGGATTAATAACTTAATTCTAGTTATTTAAAAACATTTCATGTAAAAGTAAAGTTATATGAACTAGAATAAGAATACAGTTAATATGTACATGATCTCAGATTGAGGAATGACTTCTAGCATAAAAGCAAAGGAAGAAACCATAAGACCAATAGATTTCACAGCACATAAATTTAAAATTTCTGTACATAAAGAAACACTATAAACTAGACAAAAAACCAAAATATAAACTATAAAAATATTTTCGGTATAAGGTAGGAAAGGAACCAATATATATATAAAGAACTATAAATGAAGGGAAAATACAGAATACCATAATTAAACACAAAGTGAAGGATATAAACAGATATTTTCCAAAATAAAATACTTAAAGAGCTCAAAAACTTATTAAAATAAGTTTCTTTTAAAAAGTCAATAAATGTTAATTAAAATAATATGACCATATCATTTTATCATCATACCCAATGACAATTAACATCACTGTATATCAAAATATTTTTAATAGTGAATATTTAGGATTCAACTAAATATATGACAATGAGAGAAAAATTAATTATGGTGTATTCATAAGACGAGGACTATGCAGCAATTAAGAAATTATGTTTCAGAAAACCAGGAATAACATCAGAAAACACTTATGTAAAATGAAATACAATAAAAAGATAATGAAAACCATATATATGAACTATATACATAAATTCCTATGTATTGTCCATATTTATATAGTCCTCATTTTACCTATAATATATAGCATATATACATAGGACACGATTAACATGTATATATTTGTGTATACGCACATATAAAAATATTTATTGAGTAAAACTGGTAGGATATTATCCAACATCTTAAGTGTATCTGTAGTGATGCTTCAGAGTAAATTTTGTCCTCTACTTATCTGTATTTTTCTATGAATTTTCTATAGTCTGTATTTTAATATTTTCTTAGCATTCTATATCTAAAATATTCATGTATTTCATTTTATAATCAGGAAAATTGTTTCAATAGACTTCGATCAATTAAAACTGAAAATAGCCAAAAGTAACGGTACTAGCAAAAAGCTGACTAGATCAGAAAGATTGTATTAAATTTTTAATCCTATTTGAAAAATTAACAAATTGAGGATCTAGAGACTAGAGTAAGTACCGCTCTTGTGATTAGAATTTCACTAGCAGGAGCCCAATACATAAGATTTCATTGCCAAATATGTAGGAAGATAGGGACACCAGTAGAAATCTCAGTAGTGTGGTACACTGAGAAAGAATGCTGAAAATCATGTTAGGTTCCAAATTATAGAAGCAGTAAAAGTGTTAAAAATATCAAAGACAAACAGGAGAGTTAGGAATAATCATTCTAGGTTGTTCAGCTGTATCTCTGAAATATATTTCCATGACAGTTACAAAGTCTGTGAAGAGGAGAACAAGGAGATCAAAACAGACAGTCCAGCAGCAGGGACACTGCCTTGGCAGCGAACGGCTGACACCCAAGTGCCTCTACCCCTCTCAAACATCTTATACATGAAGAAAGTGAAGTTTAAAGAGATTAAATGATCTGAGGTCACACAATTAGAAGCCACAGAACATTTCTCAGTAAGATCTAAAAAGCATGAATAGTATATTTATGACACCAGTTAGGGAAACATTTGAGCAACATAAAGAAGATCCTATCAGATGTTCACTAGCTTATTTGTTTATTCATCTGTAATAAGAATGAAAATGCTTTAGGGTCAGCAGAATTCCAGGGACAAAACAATTGACCCACTTGATGTTACAAAGACACAAGTTTCTATGGCCATAGAGTCAGTTGAAACACAAAACTTTAGGTAGAAGTTTAAAATCTCTGAAGGCTCATGGCAGAAAGTTAAATAAAAGCCAAAAATATCTTTAATTCCCTAGTTCTGAAGCAATCAAAGCACATTTAGAAAGAATACAAAATTACAGCCAGGTAGGAGTAAGTTCTAGTGTTCAATAGCACTGTAGGATGACTATAGCTAACAATAATATATTACATAGTTTCAAATAACTGGAAAGAGGATATTGAATGTTCCCAACACAAAAAAATGATAAATGTTTTAGATGATGGATTTGCCCATTATCCTGATCTCATCACTATATAGTTTATATATTGACACATCACTATGTATACCATAAATATGTGTGAACATTGTAAATCAATTTAAACTTTTTGAAGAAAAGAATGAAACCAATAGGCAAATGTTTGGAAAGCTGTTGGAAATGAATCTGACTACACAAGCAAAATAAAGTAGGTTTCTAAAAAGTTTTTAAACCAGAAATTCCCAACCATTAGTTTAAAAATGGGTGTAAAAATGATAGGGCAGGTTTGTTCAGAATGTAGTTTTCTGGGGACATCCCTAGAGATTCTGATTTCATAGATATATCTGCATTTTTAAATGGGTTACCCATTTGATTCTGATGGAAGAAGTCTATAAACCACACATGGAGAAGCCTTGCATCTGGAAATTATCCAAAAGAATTAAAGATAAAATGAATATGGGGGAAAACACAGTGGATTTTTGAACCTAATTTATAATTCCTTAAAATTTACCAGATCACATATTTATGTTATTTCCTTTGAGCTTCACAGGGAGACAGTGTTATAACTATTAATTCCACTCATAAACGAAGAAACTGAAGTTTATGGAGGTTAAGACAAGAAGACATGAATCTGGGTCTTTTGATTGCAAATTTAATGTTCTTTCACATTGCTCTTATATTAAAGAGACTTTGGTACAATAAATTAAAGTTGCTTGTGGGCATCTGATTTTGGTAAGTCAATATAAATAAGTTACTGGTCACATCAGAAAGATACAATTTAGAGAAAAATAATGATTATTTTGCTAAGGCAGTGGGCTCAAAATTACATGGGTTTTGGAAAGATAACTGAACTAGAAATAGGCTACTAAGGTTCTATAACCCCTCTTCACTGCTCAAAATGTGGTGGTACCCATAGGCATCACCTGAGAGCTTAATAGAATTACAGAATCTTGGGCTTTACCTCCAGCCTATAGATAAGAATTTACGTTTTCACAAGATACCTAGGTGAATTCTTACATGGATTCCTTATGTGAAATTCCACATATTGCCAAGTTCTATGATTTTAGAAAAATGACTCCATTTTTCTGTATTTCACTTTCCTCAACTGTGAATGAGTAAGCTGAATTAATCTATCTTTAACATCTCCTCCAAAATATGCAGGAGTTGGCAAAGCATGTTCTGTGAGTCAAGTTTGGTCAGCAAGCTAAGAATGGTTTTTATGTTTTTAAACATATGGTTTTTGTTGACATGTGAAAATAACAATAAATTCAAATTTTAGTGCCCATAAAGTTTTATTAGAACATGGGCACACTCATTTGCTTGTGTATTGTCTACATCTGCTTTCATGCTATGACGGCAGAGTGGAATAGACGCAACAGAGAATGTACAGCCCGTAAAACCTAAAATATTTACTATGTGGACCTTTACAAAACTATTTGCTGATGCTTGCTATAATAATAATAGCAATAACAAAAGCTGCAATATAAGCAGTTACTATGAGTGGGCAACTGTACTAAGAATAAATATGCATATAATTTGAATATATATGTATGTACATATATTGATATACTGTATATTTGTAAATAGTTTGTTAAGCTTCCTCTCCACTCCCATTTTATTCTATTCATAACTTTTTGAAAACACCTGACTAATGTCAGTTTTTCAGAAGGTTTTTTTCTTTTCCAAAAGATGTAATCAATGATTTTCATGTTGACAAGTATGAGACATGCCCTCCTGGAGGTTTATATCAAACTCTTTAGTGCAGAAGGGAGCATGTTGTAATTAGAATAAAACATACTTATGTGAAGTAAACTAAAAAATCAATAAAATTTCTTAATTGTGTAGAGATTCAAAGAAAATGAGAGAAAGCATAAGGTCAGCATGGAATAAAAATGATTGTGAGAATCACCGAAATCTTCAATTTCTTTATGTTCTATGCACTGTTTTTAATGTCTAAAAGTTCTGCTATTCTATTTTAGTTATTATCATACAAGAATTAAACAGTCAACAAAAACAGAAACATACTTAGTAATTATTAATGTTTGAGATTTCCCAATTGAAAATGTAGGCAACTGCTTAACTACTAATCAAAATAATAATCTCTCTCAGAAGTTCTGCTGAATAAGTTTGTAGTATAAATTATGATATTAAAATGATTATAAACTGTTTTAAAATGACACACAAAATTATGGGCCTAGACTTCAGATTTCTCTGACTTTAAAATTAAGGTGCCACTATTATATATTACACAAATGTAAAAAGCCTATCAATCGTCCAAAGGAGTAAAATATAAGTTACAAACTGCATATTAGGATCATTTATAGAATTAATGATTAGCTTAAGTATCCAATTGAAAGCATAGGAAATAATGTTAAATTTTAGTTAATATTTTTAAGGTTATTCAAGTAGTCATACATTTTTTAATAAACTTAAAACATAATGTAAATAATCTGCTTTCACAAAGTCTGTATAGAAAACTATTTATCTTGAATTTTAAATTTGCTACTGTTTTATTACCATAAAGTAGAACAATTAGTTCTACTTATAAAGTAGAACAAGTAATTCTACTTTATTACCATAAAGTAGCAAATTATACTACTACAATTGATATTTTTTTACCATAAACCAATAAACCAGGAAATTAAAGTTCTGCCTTCTTACCATAAACCAGTTTTGCTTTTTAGTACGCTAAATAAGAAAAGAGTTGTAGTATATGGTTACTTTGTTTGCTTTGCAATTGATAATTTATCCATGTAAGAACTTTCCACAAAATGAATGCTACTTGAACAAATAAAATTGAAACTAGACATTTATTATTATGATTTTCAAATACTGAATTAATTTTTCTGTTCCTGAATTATTATTTCTCTTGTTTCTATATATTCTCTATTCACAACCTTTTTAAACGTTTTCTAGTTTCTAATTATCTGCAAAGTAAATAAAATACAAAATTTCAACTTACCTAACACACACATACACACACACACACAAGTACACATATACATACACAGGCAAACTTTCTTTATAGTAATCTGTTTGATATAATTAGTACCCATAATCATAGCATATTTTTTCATAGCATGATGTCATAGCATTCTTTATCCCAAAACAGACTATACTGATTATTTTACATGAAATTTTTAAAAGATAAATCAAATTATTAATAAGTATCTTACCAGATCTCACCCAGCATATCAAACAAAGAAAAATGTATACTCTCATTTGGAATCTGATAAAAGTAAAAGAACCGCTCAGATTCATCCAAAAGGAAAGTCTGTAATTCATTAAGATTTCTCTTTGGTAGAATTGTCACAGTCTGGCAGGTTTTACTGTAAAAGTTCACTGACTATTGCTCCTCCCTCTTTGTTGAAAAAGGTGAGGTAGTTTGTTTTTTCCCATTTGGCTTGCGGTTTTGGGAAGGATTTTTAAGTCAAAGACTGCAATAAGCCACAAACAAACCTTCAGCTACACAAGTTGAATTTGAGGGAATAAAAAAGCTAATTATATCTTTCTTTATTCCTTTTAACCTCAGGATTTCAGAAGTGGTCAGGAAGAATATGTTTACTGAAAGCCCAGACCAAATGTGATGTTATAAAATGCTAGAAATAGAAATATGAAGAAAAAGTTGTGGCTTATGTTCATTTTGATTACAAACTAAGTTGTCTTTATATACTATAATAAAATCAATAATGAAATCCATACCCATCAAACTGTCAAATGTAAAATATATTGGCTTTTCACGTTTATGTCATTTTGCATCCCAACACAGAGGCTATTTGAAAATTCAAAATTGTGGCTTTTTTCTTGAGGCTGAAATTTGAAAATAAAACATATATTTGTTTTTTTATTTGATAACCATTTAAAAATTATTATAGGTTTTCTTTTTATATGTTTAATTAATTGTCCTCTTCTTTTCCTGCCAGCAGTGGACTTCAGTATGCAAGGAAAATTGAGAGTTGTTCTAAGCACGTGCATTACAACTTCAAATATTAAATTTGTTTTTAGAAAATTCAAGTGTCTGTAAATCTCCAAAGATACAGGAAGAATAGAAGTGTTTAATTTACATCATAGATTAGCAGAAACTAATCTGAGGTTTGGAGAGGTGTTTCAGATCTACAAACAAAAAAGTATTCATTTAAAAATCATGAAAATTTAACTGTTGATGAAACTCCATCATTATTTTGACCTGTTTGATTTCTGGGTATTTTAAGTAAAACTTCATTTTTAAAAGGGTGACACCATTGTAATTTGTTTGGAAACCACCAAATATTCTAGGTCCTTCCAACAGCACTTAGCTGTAACTGCACTTCTCTAACAAAGATGTAAACTATATCATTTCAGAATGTGAGAAGAAAGATAATGTGTCATACATATCAAAATAGATTTTCCTTAACAAATTTGTAATTAATAAATTAAAAGGTAAATCTTTCCTATTTAGCACATAATTTCCTTTTTCTTTGTGCTTTTGATGTGACACTATTATGGCTCTTACACATCATTTTCATTTTATTCTTCTAAAGAGTTAATATTGGAAAATATAAACTTGGCATTCTAGGCAGCGTAATACATAGCATAGTTTTAAAATATAAAATTGTATTTCTTCATTATATATTTTACTTACTGTCAATATGACAAAGTTGGGGTCATTAATGCTTATTGTATTAAATAGAAAAATATTGGGGGATGACAAAATATATAAAATGTCAATCGTTTAGTAAGACATTATATATGTACTGATGTAGTTTTCCTTGGATATGAAAAATGATTATATAAAAATGATTACAGACATGGATATAATGCAAACAATAACCCAAAAGTGATGCTGCTGCTGCCCATAATGATGACATTGATGACTGAGCCCTATGCACCAAGCATTCTTCTAAGTACTTTATAGGTAATTATAATAGATAGTTGTGTTTATTGATGTTGGGAGTCATCGTTTATGACAATACATTTTGTCACAACTTTTTATTTAATTTAGCAATGCATCAAAAGTGTTTAATAATCTTATCTTTTGATTCAGCAATTAAACATCCAAGGTACTTTCCTACGGAAACATCCAATGTACTTTCTTACACATCGAAGGTCCTTGTATGTGACTAATGGTCCACATGTGTACAAAGATACATGAGCAAGAATGTTCATCTCAGCATTATTATAAAAGCCAAAAATGAAAACAGTATAAATGTCTAACAATGGGGGATTAGTCTAATTATGTGAATACTGTGGATTAAAATTAATGCTACAGATAGATTAGTATGTATTGGTGTAGAAAGCCTCCATTACAGTTTTAGGGGGAAAGGGGCAAGCTAAAATATTAGTACAGCATATATAGTATTGTTTATTTTCCTAAAATGGGCTATATGTATATATGTATGGTTCAAAGGCTGGAAAGTTTTTCTGCAAAATGGTTATTTCTACATGATAGATTTATTGGTAATTTTTACTTTCTCATTTATTTCTTTAAATTTAAAAAATAATAAATGTAAAACAACAATAAAAAGCTATGTTTACCTAGGCAAAATATGGTTAGGAAAAATCAGAATAAAGATAAAATGAGAGTTTAAAAAAGGTGAAGACAAAAGTGAGGTCAATCAAAAAAATAATAAAAGCATCCAAGAGAGTCCCTTATCAATAATTTGCCAAGTTTATTTACTCATTCAGTTGTTGATTCATTTATGTAACTTTTATTAAGCACTTATTGATTTACAGGCATAGACTTAGTTGGGTATACAAAGTAGAGATGTTCATTTACTCAAACTTCCTTATTTCAACAACTATTTTTTATATATGCACGGATTAGAGATTGTCCGAGGTACTGAAATATATTTGCCATATAGCAGTTTGCAGTGAGGAGGGCTTGACAGAGATGTACCTAGGAACTATGTAACCACACAGGTGGAACAAACTGCTAATCTGGAGCGCAGAGTTCAGGAAAGCAGCAGATTATGTTGCCTGGGCTGAGCCACAAAAGAGAATAAGATCTAGGAAAAGAAGAGAGAGAGAGGAGCTCTAGTCATACGTAGTGTATATGTGTGTGGGTGTATACATTTTCATTTTTGATGTGTTCATATAGTTAGGGGCATAAGACATCCTGATATGAATGAAGAAAAGCTAATTCTTTATAGAGTGTTCCATGTATTTAAGCCGTTAAAACCTGATAAGTGACTAATGGTCCAGTAAAGGCCGAGACTAAAGTGAATTATTTTTTAGCTACTGCTAGATTTATTACCATGCATGCATTCAAAATGAATTAGGAAAGACTGTATGCTCAGTAAGCTTATGTAAGAAAATGATATATTGATTTCACATTCTGAACAAATAGCTAAGTGCATGAGCTGATGATCAGAGTTTATAAAAGTGAATAAGTACTCTAGAATTATAAGCATCATAAAGTTTTGTATAGCCAAAAGAGAAGATGTGATAAGAACAACAAAATCATGCAATATGTAGACAAGGATGATGCAAATTTCAACATAACAATATAATATGATCATTAATTATTTACAAGTATAGTTAAAGGTTTATAGCATGCACAATCATATATATGCACTGAATATTTTATAATGAAACCTGAAGATTTAGCTCACACATAAGCAGTGTCTGAGGGGGAAGGCAAGGAGGAAATAAGAGTTATGAGATAAATGAAAAAAAGTATCAAGAGATCTACATATAAGAGACGTGCAAGTATCCATTCATTTGATCGCCATATATTATTTGTCTACAATATGATAGTTTCCTTAATCCCCTCCTATCCTACTACAACTATATTCATTACAGAGGAAAGAAAGCAAAAAAAGGAGACAGAACTAATAGTTTCATGACATATCAACTGAAGGTAGCTACTGAAGGTACTGACACTTAGATTGTACTTGTATGTATAGAAAGTCTGTCTCTCACAGACTGCAAGCTTTAGGAGGGCAGATGTTTATACTTACCTTTCTTTTCCAAGGATTAAAGACTGCCTGATACAAAGTAAGCATTCAGAAAATACCTGTTAAGTAAAGTGATTATATTTAGTTCAATCCATTCCTTAAGAAATCTGAATTCCAAAGATAAATCATTACTGAGCAAAAGGGGCTTGCTACCCAATGCACTAGAAGCCAATACTATGGTACTGGGTTTTCAGAAAAAAAAAAAAAAAAGCTTTATTGAAAGTGGACCAATAAGGACACCCAAGTCCATTTCAAATCTGTCTCCCTGTTCTGGCCTTAAGACAGTACATTTATTAGAAAAGGTTTAGGGGGTGGATTCAGGGTGATTGCTGGAAAGAGATGGGAGGTCTGGAAAGTCCTCCAGCATGTGCAGTTATCTCTTCACGCCTCCTCAAGGGTCACATATGCAGATTTGGGGGGAGTTGGTATGAAACACATGGTGGAAATTCCAGCTGTGATATCAGCAAGCTCATATGCAGACTCCAGTTGGCCATATTGGTTCCAAAGGATTTCAGCCAGTCTATCTTACAAGCAGACAGTTTCAGCATTTCAGCAAGTTGTTTCTTTTTCTATTTGCCCTCCTGTAAGCTCAGGAATTTCTGTTAGTCACTGGTTTCTTTAACTCTTTGGGGGACAGTTTCAAAATTACTTGTTCAAGTCCTAAAACTAAGTAATGTCAAAGTTCAATTAGAAGTTAGGATTTCCTAAGATGTGACCCTTTCCATTAGAAAAGATGGTATTTTGGGGGAGGAGGGTCCACCGACCAAGTAAAAGCATAGATCTTCAATTCAAAGTGAATTTTCATCATTATGCCACACTAAAGGCCAAATGATGCCCTGATTACTTTAATGACATTTATAGGATGATTTCAGGGCTCTATGTAGATGTATGCTATCTTCAAAAAGAAAGCCAAATTAACAGTTGGCAGTTGATTTATCAAAGTATTGAGATTCTAAGTTTTCTTTCCCCTTTCTTTTAATTATCTTTGTTGTTTTTAAGATTAAAAAAAACAAATCCTCCCATAGTAAGAACCAACCCTTTTTCTTGGCACACAGTATAAAAAGTACAACCCTGAAACAAAGTACAACCATTCGATCCTATCACAAGCCCTCTACCAACATCCTCAAGAATTCTGGCTTCAGGCACAAAATTGCTCTACTTTTACCAGTATTTCTTGATATAGGATGATTTTGGAGTCCACCTAAAACCTCTGTGGGCCACTTTCAAAGACTCATCTAGGGAGCACTTCTTAGGTAAATAAACTTTCATTCTAGTACTATGTTGTGCCCACATCCAAGCATGCATTGATTTTTTTCAAAAATTATTTTATGAATAATGTAATCTTAATATCCTAATGATTTATTCATTTATTCTTTGGAGACAAATGAATCTTCTCTTATTAGCCTGGGAGCTTCGGTAATGAAGTTACTATGCTTCAAATCATCTCTACAATCATTTTATTTAAAATTTTGGTTGAATAAATCCAAAATAAATTAATAATGTGCCAGAGAAAACGGAATACTCCCCACAAGCACAAGGGCAAAGCCCTTCGCACATTCACCTTTCCTCCTCTCAGCCCCTCTCCCATGGCCCAGCCCGATCGGGGCGGGGCGGGGCGGCAGCGCGGTGGGCGGTTCCCTAAGGGTGCTGGGGGCGTGGCTTCTCAGCCTCGCTCCGCCCCTGGCGGGCGCGCTCCGGTCGCCGGCCCCGCCCCCTTGCCCCGGCGGCGCCGTAAACCCGAGCGAAGGGGCGGGGTCTCGTCGCCTCCGCCTACCTAGAGCCGAGTCCGGAGGATGTTCCCTTCTCAGGAGGAGGCCGACAGGACGGTGTTTGTGGGAAATTTAGAGGCCCGAGTGCGAGAAGAGATTCTTTACGAGCTGTTTCTTCAGGTACCGTCAGCCGGGAGGGGACGGCCTGGAGGCGGGGGAGGCAGACCGTGGGGGCCGGAAGTGCAGCCGGAGCGGCGGGGCGCACCTGGACCACCCGGAGCCCGGCCCCCTCCCGCCCCATCCTTTACCGTGGTTTGGATTTAGATTCTCCCTGGTGCACCTGTCTCCAGGTGAGCTGCTGGGGAGTGAAGTGACACGGTGTTCCTCCCATCCTCATCCCCACTGCGGAGTCCTGGGGGTGGACAGTGACAGGGTCCCCAGCTCCCAGCTCTGAGTAAGGGCTTCCCGGAGGCTGCCTGGGCCTTGGGGATGCAGGGACAGAACAGAAAACAGCTCTGTCACCGTCTTTCTTCAGGTAATAGGCCCCCTCACGCCTTACATCCCGCGAAATGAGAAGTATAGGTTTTAAAATGTTTTCTTTTATACATTACTCATTCCTTCAAGCCCGTTTATGCAGAGAGTATTTTGATTCTAGCATGATAAGTGAAATTTGGGAAGATGTGGCAGCCTATTTACCATGCCTGTGACCCGTTGATTCCCTGGCCAAGGACTTTTATTTCATACCAAGAGGACCTCCAGAAACTTTGAGACCTGGTACTTCCAGGATTAAGACTTCTGTGTCCTGTAAACACACTCTCACATTGTGTTGTATACATCTGGGTCTCATTTGCTAAAAAGTATCTTCATTCAGCCATCCATCTAACCGTCTGGTGATCCAGAATTACTACTGGACATACAAATTTAAGAGATACCCTTTGATCTTTCTAAAAGGGGAAACTTAAAATAAATTATAATGATTTAGGATAATCTACAAAAGAGAAGAGTACATAGTATAGAAAAGTGGGTCAGAGTGTGAGTTCTAAGGTCAGCAATGTGACTTTGGGCCTGTAAATGAATAGCTCAGTGCCTCAGTTTCCTTAAATGTCAAATGAGAATAATGGTGTGAGGAATAAATGACCTAATCTAGGTAAATAAGTTAGAGCTGAGCCTGAGACTTACTGTTTGCTGCTGCAACTAATACTAATAATAGTACTCTCAGTAATAATACTAACATCAAGAGAAATCAAGTTACTTCCCCATATCAGAATAAGGGAAAGTTCCAAGGGAGACAATAGCAGAACAAAATTTCCAGGATTGGGTATGGATTCCAGAGGTGAAAGGGGATCATTATCTGGTTGTGAAAGAACTTCCCTTTGTCTCTAAACTAAAGAAACCTTCTGTTAGTTATAAATACACACAATAAGGGAAAGAGGATTCTCTTCAGGAACACAGTTTCTTTCCTGGACATAATTTTTTTTAATTTGAAAAATTGGTTGATTTTAAGACTTTTATGTTTGTCCTTCTAATTTACCATCTTTTAAACTTGCCATTTTTTAAATCAACTCTAATACATGTCTATATTTTTACCTAATATCATTTGAAACTTACCATCCCTACTAAAAAAAAAAAAAAAGGAAGTAAAGTCACCTTATAATTATTTTTCTCCAGAAGGCTTCTTTCACATCAAACCTCCAAAAAAGGAGGTGGGGGGAGATAGTGATGGTGTTGAGGGCTTGTGATATCCCATACAACACATTATTTCTAGTTAGGACTGGATCCATATCAGTTGTGTGGATACACAAGACCATATATATTAGCCTCTCATTTTTTATAATTTCCTTATTCCACCAAAGCAAAATGTAAATCTCATTTAATAGATGATGTAGTGAAAGGATTTGCTAAAATGGAGTATCTTTTAGAAAGGCTTCAAATCAGCAAAACCCAGCAAAATTTTACAACTGCCACACTGTGTGTTTCATTCTGGTTTTGAAAGACTGTAACATGATCTGAATGTTGCTATAAGCAAGGCTTCTTGTTGAATTTTATCTTTAAAAGTACTTTGGCATATCTAAATTCATTTATGTCAAAACTCAAATCATTCAAGTATGTTCTGTCCCTTTGTGATTCCATATATTTAATACCAGTATTTATTACTGTATATTTATTCTTTTACTAGTTTCTTTCAAATTTCTGATTATACTTGGAATTGAGAAAATCATGTTTACTATCATTGTACTTTTAACTTAAGAAACAGTAAAGTCAAGATTTAGAAGGAAAAGTTAATGAACTCAGTTTCAAATATGTTGGGTTTGAAGTATAATCACATAGAGGTTTCTAGGAGGCTGTCTCCATGAAAGAGACATGAGTTGAAAAGTATTAACAGATTAATTGACAAAGTGGTCCTTGAAGCCAGAAGGGAAGATGAGCTAGTTCCTAGGAGAGCGCAGAGAATGAAAGGAGAAAGACAAAATCTTAAGATACTATTTTTCTTTAGATGTATTTATCTAACTCTATAAAGAAAATCAACCATTCACCATTAAATAAGCTGTTTGTCTTTGTGACTTCTTCCTCTGATCTTTATCATGGCAGTGAAATAATTTTTTCTTAGTTGTAATTAACACTCTTCTATAATATGTGGCTCTGCTATATTTTTTACTCTCCATTGTAAATTACAGGCTTTTCATTTTTTTAGGGTGAATATGGTTAACTATAATTTATTGCATATCTTAAAAAAGCTAGAAGAGAGGATTTTGAATGTTCATAACACAAATAATAAATGTTTGAGGAGATGGATATGCTAATTTTTCTGGTTTGATTTTTATACATTATATACCCATATCAAAATATCACTTTGTGAATTATAGGTTTTTCTATCAATACAATCTGAATATTCATAATTTATGGCATTTTATTTCATTTTAATAATACAACATGGAGCAATATTTCCAGTTAGATTTACAGCCTTTCTAATTTTTAACTCATAAATAATGTGCCTACTTAAAAGTCTTAAACATGTTAAAACATTTTTCCTTTGGGGGTATTTACAAAATGAGGTTACGAAGTAAAAACTCATGATTATTTTAGTTTCTCTTGTAAATATTTTTAATATTCTTGGCAGAAAGAAATAAACTGTGACATAATGTTGTCAGCCTTTTTGAGGATAACTCAACTGACATTGTTTGCCATTTCAATTTATTTTTGAATCCAACACTGCTAATATATCTGAAGACAAAATAGTATTTTAACCTTAGATTTAAATGCTCTCTAAGTATGTTTGTAAAGCCTAAGAGAAGGGTAGTCTGCTACTTAAGATTTGGATATATTAAATATTACTTAGAATTTTCTGTTCTTAATACCATGTATGTTTCTTTGATGAGCCAGAAAATACAAAGAAAGTGTGATGAAATCTATTTATTATTATTAGCAGGGCTACATAAAGCTATTGCTAACTTTCTTTAGTCTAAAGTTGAATTTACTTTATTTGAATGTAAAAAAAATCTTTGGATTTATGAGAAAATAATTTTTAAGTTTCTTACAGGCTGGGCCACTAACCAAAGTGACTATATGTAAAGACAGAGAAGGAAAGCCAAAGTCTTTTGGATTTGTCTGCTTTAAACACCCAGAATCAGTGTCCTATGCCATAGCTTTGCTGAATGGAATTCGTTTATATGGAAGACCAATTAATGTGCAGTATCGATTTGGTAGGTCATGTCACTGATGAATCTTCAAAATGTTTTGTGGTTGCTGCTATTCTCGGAGGTGTAAGCATTTTGTTTTCTATATAGTATAAGATTTATAAAAGTACTTCTCTGGTCACTGATAAATTTTCTTAGAGCACATCTAATTCATAATATCATATAATTAATTAATTTTGCCAATTATATTGCCAAACCATAGCATCTTTTTTATATTAAAATTTGAAATATCCTATTTTAGTATCAGCCATAAGTAGCTATGATGCTTGCTATTGGCTCTTATAAATTGAGCAAATCTAAATGAACTGGGGACACACAACTCTAGCATTTATATAGCAAGGCTATTTGCTGATCTTCTTGTCGCTGCAAATGGATGGTAGCAAATACCTACTATTTGGAAGATAGAGTGGGCATATTAGTCCTTCTTCTAAGGAAATCATCCTATACATGTTGCACTGGATGTAAGTCTCTGTTAAGAGCAAAATGGAGTTACCTTTACTAGTGGTGAAAAACTTCCTGACATGAATGGCCCCAAATACCTTCTTCTGTACACATGTCCGGAACAGATCATCTATGATTAAATGCCCAGAGAATGGTATACTATTATTACTGTAGCCCTTTTATGTTTCGGGGGCCTGATGGAGGTCATCTATTTAATAGTAATTCTTGCAGTACTTACATTGCCTCCCCTAAATGGTTCAGGCTGACTGATGAGTCACTTCTTTGTTTTTTATACGTCTTGGTGTACTAAAAACAAATAAAATAACAAAAAAAAAATGCCTTCTTTTAAAGGGAAAGTTGATTTTATTTCCATTTCATTTTTATCTTAACGCCTGGCTCCATCATGCTCTCTGGTACTGACCAGTTAACTCACACAGGCTGGTAGAATAGGCCAGACATATTGTTTTCTGACTCATTCTGTGTAAGGTTGAATTGGCTTTTGTCCATGCAGATTAGAGAGCTCCTGCCGTCTACCCTGGAGGCAAATAACACTGATCATTTGCCATTTTTAAAACAAAACAATGTCACGAATGTTATACAGTCCCATGTCAATGTAATTCTTACATATGGTCATTGCTTTAGACAAAGTTTGATTATAATTCATTCATTTATAATGTTGTAAACAATCTATAAATATGACTTGAGAGGTCAAATAGATATGCAAATATCTTATAGGAGAATGGAATTTTAAATCCTAAAAGATTTGGGGTTATTTTATGATTTCATGTTGGAACTGCAAAAAATTGTGCCATGAAGTAATCTATTATTCTATTTCTTTTAAAGGGAGTTCTCGCTCTTGTGAACCAGCTAGCCAAAGTTTTGAGAGCTGTGTTAAGATAAATTCACACAGCTACAGGTAATTAAAAATATATTTTTCATAAAAGTAAAGCAAATAAATATATTCTGGACTAGAAAGCGTTATTATATATTCTGGGCTATTGTGAAACCTTATTCTGTAGACATAGAATAAAATTAAGGAAATCATTTTTTTCTAAGCCCATGAAAAGTGACAGAAAATATTTTCATTCAAAGTTCAGTCTTAATATATTCAGTAGTAGGTTGTAGAAATTTACATATGTAGTATTCTTTATAGTTTCTCTTGTGTTTTTTATAGCTCTTAAATGATTTAAGCATATAAAATTTCATGATGGATTATAGAGATAGTTATTTATATTTTATATTTGAGTAAATGGATATAGAAGAGTTAACCAGTTCTAGTTTCTCTTGTGTTTTTTATAGCTCTTAAATGATTTAAGCATATAAAATTTCATGATGGATTATAGAGATAGTTATTTATATTTTATATTTGAGTAAATGGATATAGAAGAGTTAACCAGTTCTCAAAGTCACAAGGATGATGAAGTACTTGCCTTGAAACTAAGCCTTCTGATATTAAGCCATTCAATTATTTATTTTACTATTTTTTAGAACTTCTCTGTGCTAATTTTCAAAATATTCTAGAATTTTGTATAATCTGATATCTTGATGCATTGGTAGCCTCCAAGTACACTATCCAGCAAACTATCCCAGAGTTCACGGAACGAAAAGGTTCCCAAACCAAATTAAGATGCTCAAATCACACAGTTTATTCAATCAATTTAAAAGACACAGTGAAAGGCAAGAGGAAAGATACTAGATAGGTTGGCACACTTAGGATAGAGTGCAGGTGGGTAGAAGGATCAACTAGCTGAGTTCTGGTTCCACTAATATTCATGTACCCCATTTCTTTCCCATATCAGCCTTTTCCACTGACGGGGTGTGGTTACGAGAACTAGAATTGCAGTTTGAGTAAGGCTATACAGATGGAAAGTTCCTGGAGCTAATGGTACTCTCTTGCTTTCTCAAAGAGACAGAGGGGCAAACATACCCAACCACAGAAGTAGCTTACTGGTTTGTCTGTCAGGTGCCTGTGGGTTTTATCTGAGTTCGGCAGAACAAAGACAAGAAGAGAAGCATAACGGTTAGCCCAGAGGTGGCATGATCATGACATGATATTTCCTTCGTATTCTATCTATATGTAGCACTCCTATTTGTTTCATTATATTGTCTACTGAATCTGTGCATCTTTGGCATGTCTTATAGGATACTAACTTATTTACTATGTATATTTAGTATCTATTATGAATTCTGCCTGTGTCTCACAAGTTACTTATTCTCTCCCTAATATAGTTTCATCACTACCTCATAGAGTACTAGCTTACTTTCAGTCTATGATAAACATTTCTTATGAGTTCCATCTGTTCTATTTATTTTCTTATTTTCTGTAGCAGAACTGAATATTCTCAAGTAAGCTAATAATAGCTGAACTTCCTGTCCCTTTTAATTATAACAGCACTCTGAGGCCTAGGGGAGTAGCCTTTTAGGACTAGCAAATGCCAGGCTTATCTTTAGAAGTAGGATACCCCAAATAAAACATAGTGTTCTTCGTATCTTCATTCTCCCAAGCATTTCTATATCAGTGAGATCAGGAGAGGTTAAGAAAGCAGGTGGTGATATCAGATTGCCTGAATTTGAATCTTGCCTCTGCCACTTTATTAATGGGGTGACCTTGGATAAAGTTATTTTATCACTTTGTACCCCATCTCTAAAATGAGAATACCACAAGGGATTGCTATGAGAATTGAATTTTATAATTAATTCAAGGTACTTAAAATACTGGGCACATAGAGGATGTGGAGAAAGGGGAACCCTCATACACTGTCAGTGGGAATGTAAATTAGTGTAACCACTATGGAGAACAGTATGGAGGTTCCTCAAAAAATATAGAACTACCATATGACCCAGCAATCCCACTGGTAGATATATATCCAAAAGAAAGGAAATTTATTGAAAAGTTATCTATAATCCCATGTTTATTACAGCATTATTCACAAGAGCCAAGATTTGGAAGCAACCTAAGTGTCCATCAACGAATGCATGGGTAAAGAAAATATGGTAAATATACACAATAGACTATTACGTAGCCATAAAACATAATGAAACCATGACATTTGCAACATGGATGGAATTGAAGAACATTATGTCAAGTGAAATAAGCAAAGCAAAGAAATCTTGCATGTTCTCACTCAGCTAAGTATTAAAACAGTTGATCTCATGGAGGCAGAGAGTAGAATTATGGTTCCCAGAGGCTGAAAAAGGTAGCAAGGAGGGAGAACAAAGTGGGGATGATTAGGGGTGCAAAAACATAGTTAGTTAAATAGAATGAACAATATTTGATGCTATAACAAAGTTACTAGTAGTCAACAATAAGTTATGATATATGTTAAAATAAATAAAAGAGTGGAATTGGAATGTTCCTAACACAAAGAAATGATAAATGCTTGAGGTGATGGATACCCCAGTTACCCAGATTTGATTATTGTATATTGTATGCCTGTATCAAAAAGTCACACGTACCCCATTAATATGTACAACTATCATGTACCCATAATAATTAAAAATAAAAAAAATTAACAAAAATACTGAGCTCATAGTAAGTATCCAGCAAATGTTAGCAGAAGGGGGAAGATTTACTACTTCAATAGGGGAAGGATTATAGACTTATAAATGGAGATCATGTAAGACCGCAGTCCCCAACCCCTGGGCCATGGACCAGTACCAGTCTGTGGCCTGTTAGAGACTGAGCTGCAGAGCTCCTCCACCATGTCCCCCCAGGTCTGTGGAAAAATTGTCTTCCATAAAACTTAGGAAATGGGATGGGGTTTGGGGGGTCACACAGCTGGAGGTGAGCAGCTGGCTAGTGAGCAAAGCTTCATCTGTATTTACAGCCACTCCCCATCACTGGCGTCACTGCCTGAGCTCTGCCCCACCCCCCACCTGTTCGTGGAAAAATTGTCTTCCATGAAACCAGTCACTGGTGCCAAAAAGGTTGGGGACTTCTGATATAAGAGCTTCTCCTCTTCTAGTACCAAATGGGAAAAGATACTTCTTTTTTCCTCAGGAGTTAGAAAGGAATAAGATATTTGTAGGATTTGGGCAGAGAAGAAAAGGCTAGATTGGCACTAAGAGATGGCAGTAAAACTCTTGTATTCTCTACTTACATTTAATGTACACTTTATCTAAATTTTCACAAATTCTAGGGTAGAAGATATGAGTTACGTGTATATTCCATGATACTACATTTCACTGGTTGTACTTTATTCTTCTAGTATTTGTTATAAGGAAAGTGTAAAAATAGTTTATCATATCCTAGAACTGATGTGCACAGAAAAATGGTACTCACTTTGGTCTTCCTTGGAAATTAGTTTTTGTGCTTCTTATTGTCTCTTATCTCTTATACATTTAATGAATAGTTCCTGTATTATTAATATTTTGCTAAGGTGTCTATAACAAAGTACCACAAACAGAATGTTTAAACAACATAAATTTGTTGTCTTACCCTTCTGGAGGCAAGATGTCTAACATCAAAGTGTCAGGAGGATTGGTTTCTTCCAAGAGCCATAAGGAAGAATCTTTTCCATGCCCCTGTTCTGGTGATCTGATGATAATTTTTGGCTTTCCTTTGCTTATAGAAGCATTACCCAGATATCTGTCTTTATCTTCACATGGTGTTCTCTCTGTGTGTATCTGTGCTATGGGTTGAATGCGTCCCCCAGAAATTCATATGTTGGAAACTTGATCCCCAATGCCTCAGTGTTGAGAGATGTGACCTTTGTTATAAAACCAGTTTGCCATCTCTCTTGAGCTCTCTCTCTCTTGTCTTGCCTGTGATACTTTCCATCATGTTATGATATACCTCGAAGCCTTCACCAGAAGGCAGCCAGATGTATCCACCTGATCTTGGACTTCCCAACTTCTAGAACTGTGAGCCAAAATAAACCTCTTTTCTTCATAAATTACCCAGTCTCAGGTATTCTGTTATAGCAACAAAACAGAGCAAGACAATCTGTCCCCAAATTTCTTCTTTTTGTAAGGACACCAGTCATTTTGGATTAGGGGCTAATCCTACTCCAGTATGACCTCATCTTAACTAATGGCATCTGCAGTGACCCCATTTCCAAATAAGGTCACATTCTTAGGTGCTGGTGATTAGAACTCCAACAACTGAATTTGGGGGGAACATGTCAACACAGAACAATTCCCAATTTACAAGTGATTCCTCCATACAGATAACTGCATGCCCTGAGATTCACGTAGGAAAGATAGCAGTTTTAGGGAATTTGCAGCTGTTTTCATAACCGTGCTAATCTCACCACCTTTGCTACTGAGTCATACACAGCTTCCCCACTCTGTAACCTCATTCCATCCTTAATCTTGTTCCTTTGCTGTCACTTTGCCCCCCAACACATATTCTGGTCTCCCTGAACCCTGTGTCCTAATTAGGCTATTATTTTTCTCCTTCCTCTCACTGAAGAAGTTGTTGGCCTTCACATCCTTTCTTCCCATTCACTTCTCAAACACATTGTTGTGTAGAACCTGCTCTTTTAAATGTTGTCAGGAACCCATTGATCAACAGTTCAGTGGCCTAAATGCTCATGAGGTTTACTTCTCTGCAACAACTGACACCTAATTCCTTTCTTAATGAAATTCATGCTTCAGCTGGCTTCTGTGATAGTACTCTCCCCGCTTATAGATGGGGTCTCTGCCTATCCAGCCGACTGCTTCCTGTCTTTCTCCTTCCCTTGTCTTTACCTCTACCTGCCTGTGCAGATTTGAACCTTCACAGTACACTTCTTATCCTAAGGATTCCTAGTATTAGCATTAAAATGATGGTATGTTATGGAGCAAGTAGACTATTGAAGAGTATCTATAGAATCTAGCCAATATTTGTAACATCTCCATAGAAGCAAATATTATATTTATAAATGAAACTTTAGGATACTATAATTTTTATATTAGGTATTTTTTGTTATTTGGGATATATTAGGTATTATTTGTTATTTTGTTATGTTGAAGACATCAGCAAACATGTGTTCATGTTAACATTAGTAGTCCCTTTAGGAAAGAGTATAATTGTTATAGTTAAACAGTATAGGTATTTTAAAAATAAATTAATAAATATTTATACCTTTTTTTTACTTTTTATATCTATAGAAGGTTGAAGTGTACCCTGAGTGATTATTAATGACATGCTTTGCTCTATGAATATCTAAGTGTTCTTTTTTATACAAATTATAGCATTGTCCAATATTTTCCTATCAGAAAGCCAAATATGCCTCTAAATATTGAGACTTCAATATTTAGTAATTAATATATTGCTATGTAACTACATTATCTATAATAATAACTGATTATTTGTGTGTGCATTTAAGGTAATTAATTAGTCTTAAGTGAATGTTATCAGAGAAGCTCACTTTCTCTTTTTAGTTGTGAAGAGCTTTCATTTTTTTCTCAAGAGAAAAGGACATGTATACATAGGAATTTGAAAATTTTATTACTGCTTCTTTTATCTCCTCAAAGGAATGAAGAAATGGTTGGCAGATCTTCCTTTCCCATGCAGTTTTTTCCAATTAATAACACTGCTTTACCTCAAGAATATTTTTTCTTTCAGAAGATGGTAAGTGTGTTATGCATTGGATTCAGCATATAACATGATGCAAACTACGAAGAGCATGAAAACTATTTGTAAGATTCAGTGCTGAAATCTAAACCTAGGTTGAAGGCACAGGATGCCCCAGCACTCTCTCCCAATGGTGTACTTCCCTAACAGGGACGGACACCTTACATCCCATGCACAATACCTCAGCCAACAGCTGGGGCGTCAACAGAAAAGGAGTGGCTGGTAGTGACGATACACTGTAGTCCCAGTGAAAATTGAGTAGAGAGTTCATTTCAATGACTACTTTAAAGATGTTTTTAGAATTGGATAATTTCACTTAGTGAAGCATTTTTATATAATGTAATCAGTCTCAAATAGATTGCTTTTGGACATGGATGTTTTCAAAATAAATTTCTCTTTTTAACTAAAGTCAAAACTTTATGAAGCTTCTCTACTGGAGAGTAAACTACATTATTTCCAAAGACTCTGAAAAGTTGGTTCTGGCCTAGAAATCTTAATTATGGTCTTTATTATTAAAGGGGAACTTAATTTTTTTTCTTTCAATTCTTTATTTTATAGATAAGAAAACTGAAGCCCATGGATAGTAATCAACAAACCCAAAATTACACAGCTTATTAGTGACAGGTGTAGGACTAATGCAAGTCTTCTGATTCACAGGGTATTTCCCCAGATAACTCAACATATGTGTGAGCTTCAGACTTTTCAAATATCCATTTTAAATTTGTAAACAGTAAGAATTCTTTTCTGTAAAATGATACTTTAACTTTTGGAAAAATATTTTTCTTAAATTATGGTAAAATATTTGTAAACAACCAGTTCTCACCTGAAACTGTAAATGTCCTCTTCCCAGCATTTTTTATCTTTTGATAGAGATGGGGAAGGGGGAACAGAGACACAAGTTCAAAGTATCTCAGTTAATATTTAATCTGCTTTTAATAGTTAGAAATTTGAGTTGAAAACTTGTTTTTTAAAAGGAAGCATCTCTCTATCTTAATAGTTAAGATGAGATCATAACCGTGCTGTGCCATGTAGGGGCATGTAGGGGCCAGTAGCCACAGATGCACTTAAGGAGCTGAGTTTTTAGTTTTGTTTAATTTTAGTAAATTTAAATTCAAATTTAAAAAGAGAGACATGATTCAGTTACTACAAAGCTTTTAAGTATATTTGAAACAATTTGGGTATGTGAATATATTTTTCAACTATAAATTTTATGTAATCTAAATTTAAGTATAAAATACACACCAGATTTTGAAGACATATGAGAAAAATATATCTCAATAATTTTTATATTGGTTACATGTTAAAATGACAATATTTTGAATATATTGATATAAATAAAATGCATTACTTAATTTTACCTGTTTCTTTTTATTTTTGCACTGTGGCTACTAGAAGATTTAAAACTATGTATGTGGTTTGCATATATTTCTGTTGGACAGTGTTAGTCTATATTGTAGTAAGCTACATACTACCTTGACTCTTCATGTTGAGCACTTAAGGAAACTCCTGCATCCCTACTGTGAGAAGCCGCTGTCTTCCTATACCAAAACACAGTTTAGCTTACTCATGGCTATTTGTATAATGCATGCAAACTGTTAGCTTTTATCTTTAACTTTTTGTATTTGTTTTGCTGGATGAATGTCTTTTTTTTTCCCACAGCAGTGGCATGCATATAATCCAGTGCTGCAGCTTCCTTATTATGAGATGACAGCTCCACTTCCTAATAGCACATCTGTGTCTTCCTCACAAAATCATGTTCCAGATCTAGAGGCTGGACCCAGCTCGTACGAATGGACTCATCAACAGCCAAGTGACTCTGACCTTTATCAGATGAATAAACAAAAGAGGCAAAAGCAAACCAGTGATAGTGATAGTAGCACAGAAAACAACAGAGGAAACGAATATAGTCAAAAGTTCCGAAAATGTAAGAAGAAGAAAAGATATTAATATTACCTTCAAATGAAGTTTACCTACATGGGTCTTAATTCTCTTCAATGAAAAAAAAAACTATCTGTATTCTACCAAATGACCAATTTCATGCCTATCTTGTCTTTTTTGGAATGTATAAGAATATAATTTATTTGATTTGGTATTCAATTTTTGCCTTGAATGACAAAAGCTTTTTAAAAATAATATAATGTACTACTTTTTATATTTGTCATATATTTGACCCATTGACAATAAGAAATACACTTTGTGTCATTTTGTTTTAGTAGTGACGATAAAATTTCACTAAACTATTAATCAAAAGTCACTTACCGAACACATAAGGGTGAAGCACCATGTTTTCTATACATTGTCACCTATGACCCTCAACTATAGATAAGCTGAGATTAGAAGCAGAGCGGTGGATTTTCTGAAAGAAACTAGTACAAATACATAAGGGTTGCATTTTGTTCCTAATGAAGACGTAATAAACAGGCTTTAGATTCCTTTCTTAATAATATCTAGTTTTTTAAGTCTAAATATGTTGTTTCTGAGCCATATTCTCCTTCAGGTTTATTTTATAAAGCAAGTACATATGACAATGATACCAAAGGAAAGATAATTATCATGGGACCAATTCTGGATCACTCCCTTTTTATACAATTGTATAAAAATAGGGATACTTCCCTCTTTACTTCTCACTTATTAATTGTATATTATGAAAATTAGTTGGTTATGTCAGTATTTATTAGCCACTTCTTTTGCCAGCAATGTTTGAGAGGATATATATTTAATGTATTTAAAGCTTGAAAATGAACAAGTAAATAAAATGATATTTCATTAATGTATGATATGTAACACATACCAAATCTGGTTTTCTATTTTTGGTTTATTTATTTTAGAAGATATATAGACTACATGCAAAATTAATGGTTTATTTGGACAATTGTTAATTGTATAGTTCATCATAAACTAGAATGGTGAAAATCATATTATATACCTAACTAAAGCTAATTGAAAAAAATCATGTAACTCCATTGGGAGTTAACCACCCAATTTAACAGTAAAAGCCATGGTTGGATGTTTCTTTTACATGTCTCTCTAGTGTTTTATAGGTATTTATTATTTAAAAGAATAAAAATATGTTTTTTAACAAAAGGAGTAACTGGATTTAACTCGTGATTATAAATAGACTAGTAGGGTTTAAAACATAAATATTTGTCTATCTCCATCTGATTAATACAAAAAACTAAATTTGCTTTATGTAGCTTTATAGTTTCATATTTTTGAATATTCAGACTGGAAAAGATGAAATTTATTTTCAGATTCACATTTTTTCAAGTTAGAATCATGCTAAAGGGAAAATATGTTTGTATATAATTAGAAAATAATGTCTCTAAACACATTAACTTCACATCAGCCTTTTTTTCAGTTCTTCTAAAGTTTAACTTAGCTCTAAATTACTTTGTGATTGGTGTTATATGAATATGTATATAAGGATTGTTTCTTGGCAATTAAGAATAACATGTAAGAAAATTATCTTGAAATATAACATGAACTAAAATGTTAGACAGCAAAAAAATTCTTGTAACTCCTTCCAGCACAGACAGAAAGTAACTCAATATCAGTTTTAACACGTAAACCAACTTGAACCAACCAGAAAGCTAGGAGATTTGCCTGTTTACTGTAGTGTCTTCTATTGATAAAAAAATATAAAACTCCCATAAAGTGCTAATATCTACTAAAATCCTATATAATTTTAAGTTATGGATTTTCTTAATGCTATATATTTGAGTTGTGAATCATTTAAATATTTGCCTGAGAGGGTTTTATTTTCTGATTTTAATACCTCACTCTCAAAATCTGTTGTTTTTACCTATGTATACCTTCTATTTCAAATGCTAGAAGAAGCTTGGAATTTGAGAACAAAATCAGACATTTTATAAATTCTCATATTCACTAATTTATATCTTTAAAAAATGAGTCACTGTAATGTGTCAAGCAGTGGTAAAACAATGGAAAAATTACAATTAAAGTAGTCAAAAAAATATGTGTCAAACATGCCCTGGAAATCTGCTGACGTGACCCATCTTAAGCTATCGTTTCAATGTGTAGCTGTTTAAACAGGGTTATCGCCTTTGAAATCTCAGCGTTAAATGCAATTGTAAGCATCTAATTTATTGTAGTATGATTTTTATAAAATGCTGATGTAATAGCTTTTTGGTTACCTGCTTACAGTTTAATGACAGAAAGTTAAGAATTATTCTACTTTCTTTAGCACTGTCCAGGTGCAAAAACATTGTACACTGACATATAGTCAACCTCTTCTTTGTATTGCTAATACTAATAAAATAGTGGGTGATTAGAAAGTGAAATTTCTCTCTCTTGCCAATACTTGCAACACTCTATCTCCAAATCTTTTTCTCCGTTGTATACTGAACATACCCACTTATGTGTCTCACTACCACTGCAAATTCAACATTTCCCATGGTACTCTAATTTTTATCCCAAACATTTCCTTCTTTGCTCAGTTTTGGCTAATGTTTTACTATTGACCATTTATTCAAGGGTTGTGATACTAACCTTGCTTCAAGCGACTCACAGAGAACTGTTTCAGTCCCTCTTAAACCATTTGCATGCTTCAATCAAAATGAAGCACTTGATGTCAGGCACTTAAAGGAATAAAAAAATGGGCTCATTTACTGGGAATATGAACAGAATGAAAAGATAGAAGTGACACTGGTTGCTCAGCTCCATCTCCATTTAAATGTTTAAGGGCTGGGCATATTCTTCCTAGTGAATATAGCTCAGAGTAGATGTGGTTTAAATGGCTCCTCCTGAATGATGGTTTGGCTGTTTGGTACCCTAACTCCCTGTCCCTCGGAAGGAAGGCTGGAGGAGTACTATTGGCTCCTGGAATATCATCTTAAATAACTGATGGGGTAGCGACTGCCACTACTCTAGTCTCTGGTCAAAGTTCAGGCCCTTTACAGTGTCCACATTCTACTTCTATTACTATCCATCCTAGTGAAGCCAGTTACATCAGGAAAAAATCTGTCTCTCACTAATGTATACCTCATTAAAAAATCAGCTTATCACTTGATTTGGTGAAAATAAGCACTCGTATAAATGTGGAAGTTATATTTTACTTCAGAAAGCTCAAAGAACCTCTTTTAACAAAGGACAATGTTTTCTTCCATACCTCAAACCCAGGGAAGTTCAGTGGGAACAGCCTCTCCAGTTCACCCTAAGATTTGCTGAGGTGTTGGTGATGACTCTGTTCTCCCTGATGAAAATTAGTTCTACAAGGTCACATAACGCTCCACCTGTGTGCTAAGTTGCTTTGTTCATAATCAGTCATGTCCAACCCACAAAAATTACCTCATGTGCTTGCAAAAACTGCCATAGCAAGTGAGGACAAATGATCTACTATCTATTCAGGGCCTCAATGGGTTGTATACCACCCACCCAAATTAGTGAGGGCCATCTCCTTTCTCAGTTACTGATTCAAATACTAATCTCTTCCAGAAATACCCGTACAGACACATCCAGAAATAATATTTTACCAGCAACGTGGCCCTCCCTTAGCCCAGTCAGGTTGACACATAACATTAACCATTGCTTAATATTTTCCTGAGAATTTCATTTGTAAGCATTATCGCAAAATAAAATTAAATGTGGGTTGCCTACGGAGGTATCTAATAGGTCTTTTTCCAGGTTTGAGACCATTTGTACAGTTGTAAGACAATCGTGGAATAGAATGGGGCTCTTCATCAACAAGGAGGGGTGATAGGTGTTTAGAGTGTCATGATAATGTGAAATGATGGAGGAATTGGCCAATCTAGGGCCTGTTCATAGGTAGCCTGTCATTGTTTAGGGAGGTGCTATGTTTTATGGTCTTGTAAGAGAGCTGACTCAGGGCTGGGCGTGGTGGCTCACGCCTGTAATCCTAGCACTCTGGGAGGCCGTTGTGGGTGGATTGCTCGAGGTCAGGAGTTCGAGACCAGCCTGAGCAAGAGCAAGACCCAGTCTCTACTAAAAATAGAAAGAAATTATCTGGCCAACTAAAATATACATATATAGAAAAAAATTAGCTGGGCATGGTGGCACATGCCTGTAATCCCAGCTACTCGGGAGGCTGAGGCAGTAGGATCGCTTAAGCCCAGGAGTTTGAGGTTGCTGTGAGTTAGGCTGATGCCACGGCACTCACTCTAGCCCGGGTAACAAAGCAAGGCTCTGTCTCAAAAAAAAAAAAAAAAGAGCTGACTCAGGATATAAGAAACAAGGAGGTGAGCAGAAGAGCTGAGTGTAAGGGTACTGGCTTTGCCAATTTGGATGGCAGACATACCTGATGTCACAGGGTCTAATTGACAGAAGAGATATGCTACATACAGATTAATTAACAGGACATATTACTAGGGTTCTCAAGGAAAAAAAATATATACATATATATATATATAGAGAGAGAGAGAAAATTATTATGAGAAACTGGCTAAGTCTCAAGATCTGCAGTTGGCAAGCTGTACTTCCAGGCTGAAGGCAGGAAAAATCTGAAGTTACATCTTGAAGGCAGCCAGGCAGGAGGAATTCCCTCTTATTCAAGGATGGATGAGACTTTGTTCTGTTCAGAACTTCAGCTGAGTGGATGAGGCCCACCCACATTAGGGAAGGCAATCTTCTTTACTCAGTCAATTGACTTAAATGTTAAACTCATGCCAAAATACCCTCATACCCTCACAGAAACTCCCAGAATAACGTTTGATCAAATAGCTGGGCACCTTGTGGCCCTGTTGACACATAAAATTAGCTATCACACAGGAGAAAAGTTTCATTCATGTGCATGCGGGAACACTCCATAAGAAGTGACTCCCTGAACAGCCAGGGGTAAGGGTTTATATACCAGCTTAACAAAAGGTGGGTATGTTAGGGCTTTAGGATGGAAAGTTCTATTGTGCTCTTGGGCTCATTTGTAGAATTTTTCATCCTGTGCTGATTGACAGTCTTCTTTCTGGCGAGAAGCTTCCCTAAAACGTAATTTATGGCAGTTGAACTCATACCCCAATGCTAAGGGTCCATTTTCTGGCAAACAAAAAACTCTTGGAGGAAGATTTTTGGCAGCTGAACCCAATAAGAAAAGAGGCTTTGCTTAAGTCAGTAAAAGCAAGTGGAGATAAGATGTCCCTGTGGCTGCTGTTTGTTCAGATGTCTTCAGTTTAAAGTAATTAATCCTTACACTATTCTGGTGTGTTGTTGGGGGCTTCCGTAGCAAATATACTCACCTGTTTACATTTATGTAAATAATCTGGTGCTACTTTTCTTAAAAAAGAAATTTTTGTTATTGGTAAAAATTTAGTACTTTTAACTTGCATTTATTATGAACTAAGGCATTCTGGTTCCACTAACACATGCCTCTGTGCATATCCAGACATGCATCATACATTATTTTTTAATTGTTCAAATGCCTATACAATACTTTGGTCTGAAAAGTTGGTGTGTTCCTTTGACAAAAGATTCTTAAATTAGTAAGTCTGTTGCTTTAAGATTCAATTCAAATCTTCTGAGCTTAAATACCCATTTCCTAGGTGGTGGCAAAGCCCATGTCACAAGATTTTGGATGCAAATCAGATCTAGCCATTTGCCCTAACTTCTATTCTCTGAACATGTGCACACAAGTAAAATCTGGTTCAATTAAATATCATATTCAGAAAATAATGATATAAAAAGCTCCAAAAGGTCAGCCTGTGGGTTGTACATGAAAACAGAAGAGAGGCAGTTATAGGCCATTACTTTGATGAAAATCTCAAGCCTGTCTTTCTGGTACCACCTCCACCTTCTACCCACAGACCACCCAGCTGCCTGGACATCAGCTTATTCCCCCTTCCAACACCCATTAAAGTAGAACTTAGACAGTTATTCTCATCCACTGTACTGCAGGAGTAATTGGGAACCAAATGAAAGAATTCATGCAAAATACCATAATGTACTTTTCTGAAGAACACTGGAGATAAATTCACTGAACTGCTTCAAAGAACTAAATTTTCAGATAATAGCAGGAAAAGAATATGAATCAAACTTTCTTTGCTTACTGCTGTAGATGGTCATTACTCAATTTTGGGAGTAGGAATGAATGAATGGATGAATGAATGAATGAGTGAGGGATTAAAGCTGTAAGAAGTTAATACTCACAAAAGCTACTATTTATTCAGGCTACTTAATGCCAGGCATTAGTCCTGAGAATAACACCATAGAGATGAGGAAGCTGAAGTTCAGTTGCCCAAAAATACAAACGTTTTTTCAGGAAAGAAAAGCTAGAGTATAAATCTTGTGGAACTTGTTCTAGTGACCTTAGTATATTAATGCACTAGTGGTACCAAAGATTTATTTGCAAGACAATTAACTGGGCAATGTTTTTGAATGGAAATGTGTTTAATAGGTATGATTACCTTTTGCAAGAATTGATTTCATTGTAACTTCTAGGTATAAAGCTACGCCTACTATTCAATGTGACTGAGAATGAAGCTCTGTTTAAAGGCTCTGCCTTGGCTTAGTGTAAATTTCAAATCTATTAAACTTACTGTGAGTACATTAAATGGAAGCATTCCTATAATATTCTGTGCAAAAGAACCATTTTATAATAAGACTGCTTTTTTGTTTTGTGATCACCTAATCATTCTATTTCAGTTCCATATTTTTCCAAGTTTCAATAGTCTTTTCTCTATATAATATGCACAACTTAGGAAATACAAGCACAGAGAATCTTGGAAGAACTGGTAGAATGTGTATTTTTTTAAGCGGCTCAATGTTAGGTCTGGAGGAGAGTAAACAAGTGGCAAGGCAGTGGCTGAGGCTGGAGAGCAGCAACCGAATTGTAGCTAGGAACCAAACTGCAGCTAGGAACTGTTACCTGGTAGGAACCTACATAGTAATAAGTTCCAGGTGACCTTTAACTGACCTACAGTTATTACCATCTGGTTAGCACGACATGGGTGGAGCTTTGTGAAAAATTCTGGGGAAGATACGTGCAGAAAGGGAAACTGTTATATAACCAAACTGTTATGTAACCTGTTATATAACCTCAACCTGTCAATCACCCCCAAAGGCAGAAATGGCAACCAATCCTGCCAGGGGAAAGGCGGGACAAACTAGTGAAGTTAGAAAAGGCAGAGTGTGTGCTCAGACTTCAGGGTCTTTCTCCAGTCGTGGAGAATGACCTATTCCACCCTCTTTGGAATGTATTTTCACTTTCTGTAGTTTCCTTCTTTACTTGCAGTCTTTCTTTTGTATGACAAACTGTTTGTATAAAATTGCTCTGTGTTTGTGATCACTCCATCATGGGCTCAACTCGATACCAGTACTCATTCTTGACACCGGGAAGCAAGGGACCAGGGAACATTCACAAAGGTGAACCTAACATCAGTAGCAAAACCAAACAAAGTAAAACAAACAAAAAACCCAGAACTTGAATTCTAAATGCACAAAAACTACCACTTACGAAGATGAATGATAATGAAATGCTACATTCTTAAAAATTTTTAAATATTTCACTTTTTAAATTTTTGCTTGATTAAAGGTTTATATCACTTGCTTAAAGAAATCTGAAATTCAAGGCATCACTGTTTTGAAATTTGAAAGAGAGGCAGGGTTGTTGCCCAGAGAGTGTGACCAGCTGCCTGACAAGAGGCCTTACAAAATGTCGAACTGAGCATGATTCAGCATCAAGCCCTCAATTTTGAAATTCAGAAACCTGATTATATCTGTCCACTTCTTATGGATAGCCTCATACTACATAATCTCATTTAAAAACCAATCCCCATCTCACATGATGCACATATGTAACAACTATTTTGACAAAAGGATACAACTTCCTTAGGTCACAGATGTTTGAGGTAGCTAAATGTACATGACCCAAGCTGAGCCAATCTTCCTTGACATCTTCCATTTTTGGCCAACAGTGATTAGTCAGGATTGGCACCCAATCCAAGGTGGGTCAATCATGGTGGATTCTGCCGGAAAATACAAAAGGGAATGAGGGAGCTGACAGTAGTCATGTTTTCACATTGTGGCTAAGTAAAACAGATGAAATCCTACAGAATAGATTAACGTAGATATACAGGGAAAGCAGAAACAAAAGGAAGTAATAAGATCGTGATTTCAAAATTTTCCTAAGGCCCAGTAATTTTACAAAAAATTCCACCTTTTTGCTAGGGCTTTGATCCAAGTTCTAAATAATACTCTCCTCAAATCTAAACTTTTATGGTAAAGATCATAGGTATAGCTGGTAATGATCTCTATGTTAAAAGCTGAGTTCTGTCACTTCCAACTTGTTACTTTGTGTAAGTTGCTTAATATTTCTTGTTTGCGTTTTCTCTTTAGAAATATTACAGTAACTTACATTTCTACCTGCTGTATATGAGACAGCATACTTTCCAACAATCTTACCCTCACTAGATATTTAATCTCTTTAATCTTTGTCAATCACCAATTTAATAAGCCAAGTATGTTATTAAGTATGGAATGTCCAATTTCCTTAAGTACCAAGTTTAACAGCTGATATCTCTGAACTATCATTTTGACACTTCTCGTTTTATTTTTGTTGTGAAGGTACATCCTCAGTCTTTCAAAGGCATATTTTGGCTTGTGATTATCTTTCAAAAAAATTTTTAGAGCAATTTTTGTGAAACCATGGATAAGTCAAAAATTTGTGTTCTTTTTTAATGTGAGTTCTAGCATGGAACCAATGCAGCTTGAAATATGAATGAAGTGTTTGGGAAGGATGTGGCTAATAAATGCACAATACCTTGATGGTTTGTGAAGTTCCATTCTGATGATTTTAATCTTGAAAATGAGCCACGTGAGCAACCTAAGACCAAGATAGATAATGATGAGCTAAAAACTGCAATGGAAGCGAATCCATCTCAACCTACATGTGAATTAACAACAAGATTTGATTTTACTATGCCAACAATATTGTATCATTTGAAACAAATCGGCAAGGCAAAGAAGGTGGATAGATGGGTTCTGCGTCAATTAAATAAGTGTTAGAAGAGAAATTGTCTGGAAGCTTGCCTTTCTCCACTGTCACAACATAAAGGCGAACCATTTCCATGCTGTATTGTGATGTGTGATGAAAAATTGATTCTTTTTGACAATTGCGAGTGTTCGGCACAATGGTTCAATAAAGATGGAGTGCCAAAACACAGTCCAAAATCATATATTTATCAAAAAAAGCTAATAGTGTCTGTTTGGTGGTCCAGCACTGGTCTCCACTAGAGCTTCATGAAACCTGGTCAATTGATTATAGTGGATGTATACTGCAACCAACTGGAAGAAATGATGAGGATGCTTATGAGTTAGCAGCTGAGATGGTTAATAGAGACAGGCCAGTCCTCTTGCAAGGCAATGCTTGACCACATGTCATACAAACAATGCTGCTGAAACTACAGAACTGGATTTGGAAACTCTCTGTCATCCACCATATTTGCCAGACCTTGTGCCAACTGACTACCACTTCTTTCAGGCTTTGGACCACTTCTTGCAGGGAAAAATATTCAATTCTCAACAAGCTGTGGAAAATGCCTTTTGTGATTTCATAGCCACTTGCTCTCCAGGCTGCTTCGCTGCTGGTATAAACAAGCTACTGTTAATGTGGCAAAACTGTGTGGATGGTGTAGGCGCATACTTTGATTAATTTTACTACTTCTTGTATGAGATATAATAAACTACATTTTTGATTCAAATTTGGACATTTCATATTTAATGAGCTGATATTTTTGTTGATGTTTGAATTTTTATATATTCATTATAAATGAAATTTATGGGGAAAAAGAAGGTTGAAACTTTTTTCTTATTTATTGTTCATTTCTTGATCTATGTGAACTAAGTTCTTTGTCCATTCTTTCTCCATTGAGGGCTCATATTTTTCTCAACTATTTTTAAGAGGTCCTTAGGTAGATGGAGTTATAACCATTAGCATTTATCATTGTTGCAAATAAACTTTCCCTGTTTGTCATTTGATTTCAATTTTGCTCAGATATCTTTGAACTGGAGAATTTACAGTTTGTGAGGACTCAAGTCTATTTTCTACATTTTGGTGCATGCTGTGGGTAACTTTCTCAGGAAGGCTTTTTTAATATTAAATTATGTGACTATTTTTAGCATTTCCTCTGGCATGTTATTTCACTTTTAACATTTAAATGTATTATCTACCTAGAATTAGCATTATTGTGTGGTATAAGTTAAGGCTCTATCCTTATTTATCCTACAAAAGGTTAAAATAACTCTTCTGTCATATAATAATTTCTTACTTGTATGTGCTTCTCTACTTTTTATTCTATTCCATTGACCTATCTGGTTTTACAACAATACTACATTGTTTTAATAACTCTGGATTCACAACATAATGTGCTATTTTCATAGGTTTTTGTGTCTCCATAAGACATTTATACTAACAAAATTTTTTTGCAATTAAAATTTGTTTTTCTGCTTGTTTTATTTTGTTAATGTAAAATATTTTAAATTGAAGAGCTTCATAGCTATAATTTTAAAAAGAGCCTAGCAAAATAATCACCTTAAAGGGTTAATTTTGCTTTGAATTAATTTCCCCTCTTTTCTAATCGAAGCTAAAAGATCTACAGAATTGTTGTAAGTATTGGCAACTGATTTTAAAAATATGTATGAAAAGGCTGCCCTCTTGTGACAATAAAATTTATATTTTGTGACAATATGACTTATAATTAAGTAGTTTTAAGTAGACTTTATTTCGGGTGAAAAGGATAAAACAGTAAATGCTTTTCAAAATTTATGTGGATATATTATTGGAAATAAATAATAAAGGAAAGTGAACAATCCAAATTGCTCTCTTTTTTCTTTTTTCACTTTTTTCTTCTCTCTCTCATCTTTGTTTAAATGATAGCTCTTATAACATGAACTTTTTTTCTGCAAATTATTTCCCAATTATAAAAGTGTTAATCCTATTTTCAGTGGTATTTACACATAATACTTTAAAAAGGACTCAACATTACACAGTCTTTGAATATCTATATCTATGTTGGAGAAGTGTTTCACCATGGAGAGAGCTTTACTGGAGTAGCTCTAGATAAAAACCAGAAAGAGACTACTCTGAAATTCATATAGCATGAACATTGGCTAAAAAGTGGAAATACTAAGTGTTAGTAGAGAGAGTCCAGGTGGTATACTTATTACAGAAGAACATGCATAAAGCAATTGTGTCTTAAATGAACATGTACATGAAAGTTCTGGAATTTGAAAGTGGAGGAGAAACTGTATTGAGCAGCATACAACAGAGTTTTCTGTACTCTCTAAGCTGCTAGGTTCATGAACATCAGAAACATCAATAACTGTTTCAAATGAGAAATCTGCTGAAGAAGTTTTTTTTCCCCTAGCTGGAAAAAACATGGAGGCAGGAAGGTTTTGTAGGTCTGCTATGGACTGAATATTTGTGTCCTCCCAAAATTCATATGTTGAAGCCCCCAGTGTGATATTATTTGGAGGTGAGGCCTTTGGAAGGTAATTAGGTCAGGAGGATGGAGCCCCTATGAATGGGATTAGTGTCCTTATAAGAAGAGACACAAGAGAGTTTGTTTCCTCTCTCTCTCTGCCGTGTGAGAATGTGGTAAGACTGTCATCTGCACACCAGGAAGCAGGCTCTCACCAGACACCAGATCTTACAGCACCTTGATCTTGGATTCCCCAGCCTTTAGAATGGTGAGAAGTAAACATTTATTATTTAAGCCACTCAGACTGTGGTGTATTTGTTGTAGAAGCCTGAACTGACTAAGACAAGGTCTAAGCAATTCTGCAACAAAGGGTAGAAGCAGCAGGAATAAAAATTCCTTGCCACATGTGGAGCCCACTGTACTTGACAAATCTCTCCTTTTGTGCAGCAATGAATTTCCACTAAATGGAAATAAAGAACATTTTCCAGATTGCAAATAATAGGCTTTCACCTTTGCAAATGTCCACACTTTGTAAGATGATAGAAATGTTTCAATTGCCACTCTTAGGAAAAGAAGAGAACATGTTTAGGTGGGTTTTCCCCAGAAATATAGTAAATGTATGTACCAAAATAATTCTCTTACCCAGGGACATCTCTAAATAGTTTAAATCTGCAATTTATATATCTATACAATGAGCATTGACTGCTTGGCATTAAATAAATAGCGTTAATATTCTGTCAGAGCTGAAACCAGCATACTTTCCATCTACTCCTCTTCACTTCTTTACAACTAAATATCTTGTGATAGACATGGAAATGCTAAATAATTAGGTTCTGAATAACAGAACTCATGAATAGGAATTGGGTTGTTGCTAAATTTGCTGAGAGTTAGGGCAACACTGCGATATTCATGAGCATCCTATTAACTCTGAACTTTTTAAAAAATTGTAGTCAAAATATGGAATCAACCTAAGTGCCCATAAATGGATGAATGGATAAATAAAATGTGGTGTATATATACACAATAGAATATTATTCAACCTTGAGAAAGAAAGAAATCATGCCATTCAGAACAACATGGATGAATCCAGACGCCATTATACTAAATGAAATAAGTCAGGCACAGAAATAAAAATACTATTTGATCTCACTTCTATGTGGAATCAAAATGTTTAACACATAGATGTAGAGAGTAGGAGGGTGTTGGAGTATAGGAGAGGGGAGGGAAGGAGAAATGGGGAGATGTTGGTCAAAGTGTACAAAGTTTCAATTAGGAGGAGTAGTTCTGGAGATGTATCATACAACACGGTGACTGTAGTTAATAATAATGTACTGTATACTTGAAAATTGCTTAGAGAGTAAATTTTAAATGTTCTTACCACCAAAAAAAATAGGTATGAGGTAATAAGATATATTAATTGCCTTAATTTAATCATTCCATAATATATATATATATATATATTAAAACATCACATTGTATCCAATAAATATATGCAATTTTAAAAAGAAAATAAAAGAAATTGAGGCTTGGGGTAAGTTAACCCACCTCTAAAGAATTATATCCATTTTTGGTGATTTTTTTACTGTGTCAACTTCATTAAGCTGACAACTAAATTTTCCAGAATTCTCTTCCCTGTAACCTCAAGTTAGAATAATGCACATGAGAAGCAATATTTGGAAAGCAGCTCAGAAGCAGCTGCCACTAGGCTGTAGATTTCTGTGCAGGGCATCAGACACTGTTGCAGGTCATGTATTTTGTTACTGGTCTGCTGGCTCACGTTATTGGCATGGGGCAGCAGCCAAGCCCACAGTCCCTCCATATCCCCCAGATCTCTTCATTCAGCTTTTCTGAGTCCCGAGGCAGGCATGTGTACAGTTCTGTAGTGACAGCAGCAGCTACTTGCACAAGTCACCCACATTATCGTGGTTGGACATATTGAGAAGTAAATATGGCTTCCAGTTTGTCCTAGGTCACTCTCCTTCACATTCATCATTCCTTTTCCTACTCTGGCCCTATCAATCTATAGGAACTTCAAGTTCACTGCCAGATGCAGTGGTAACATTCTTCTATAGCCTTCTTCATCAGGTTCCACAATTGTATGAGCCTACCCTATAATAAATCCCTGTGCCGTATCACTCATGGTAGTTTTTCTTCCCTGGTTGTATACAATAAAGTTTGGTGCCTAAAATAGAGATCCTGTCACAATAAAAACCTAAAATAGGTGACATTGTTTCTGGGACAAGATGGCAGGAAGAAGGTGGAAAGAGCTTGAGCAGACAGTGAGGATGTGGCAAACAGTGAGGAAATTGTTATTGGGAAGTTTGGACACACAGCTTGCTCCCTGTTGTAATGTGGAAATTAACTAGGATATCTAGCAAACTCAGAATGGGAAAAATGCCACCAGACTTCTTCTAGTTTTCTGTAATTAAATACAAGATTGGTAGGAGGAGAGATGCTAGGGAAGAAAGAGAAACTAAAGAAGAAATTGTTCCATTTTTATTCAGATTTTAGAAATTAGATAAAGGATCTAGGGATTGGTGGGTTTGAAAAGAAAATCATTTTTCGTCCTCTGTTATTGTAAACGATTCTAAAAGAAAGAACTAGCTTTAACAAATGCAAAATCCAGCGCACTAAATAAAAGAAATTCAGGATAAATCACAAGAGTGTGACTGCTGTAAATCCCCTTGTTGAGACTCCAAAAAATCTGAGGACATGCCTTCTGGGGTTTTAAAGAATCTTGTGAGTATTGTCCCACAACATCTTTACTTGCAGTCCAAGGTGGAGAAGGACCCATGTTAGTAAAGAATGTGTGTATGGTTTATGCTAATGATATGGATTTTTAAATTACAAAATAAATGAAAAGAAGTCTATGGTCCAAACCCTCCCAATCTACTATGGATGGGAAGCGGGTAAGAAGGCTACTTGGTTGCAAAAATTGGCCATTCCATATGGGTAAGGACGCAGAGGGCAGAATCAATAGCACAGGAGGCAGTGACAGGAGACAAGGACAATCGTTCCCTGGAAGCAGAACTGTTCCCAATCCTGGATTTCAGAATTACTGATGATCAGTAACTGCTGTGCCTCTTATTCCCTCCACTTCTGTACGGGAGTTTCCATTGTACATATCTTTCTCTCACCATTGCATGAAGGTAGAAAAAATTGTCTCTTTACTTCATAGCTCATCAGACACAGAGGAACCAAGGCCCAGAGGGAAGCCAAAGAGCCCCATCCATGCCTATACCTGATTTAGATGATGACCACTTGAAACCTGGCCTAAGTGTCATGCTATAATGGAATGAGAATTTTGCAAGGGTCATGAATATTTCTACCAAGGCCAACTTTCAGAATTTTAATGCAATCAGATTGGTTTTATTTGCTTTAAAATATCAGTAAGATGGAAAGGAAAGAACTGATTTGCGTGTCATGTTCCTTTAACCAACTCAAATAACTTTCCATAAGCCTCCTGAACAATTAAAGGTATTTTTACAAACTGCCCTGCCTTTAATCTTTTTGAAACATATCTGTTAACTGGGAGGTTTAGATCTACATGGGCACCTGTCCCTCCTTATGGTTAAAAACTGAGTAAAATTACAGAACTTTAATACTTAGAGTTATTCTGTAAAATTTTTACCTCTCATTTAATTTTAAACAGAAAAAAAATCCCATTTAATAATATGCTAAATCTATAAACAGATATGTTTAAAGCTTTGTCTAAAAAAGTCATAGGAAATAATTTACATTAAAGCTGCTCTAAGAATTTGCATATTCTGCTTATTGTTGGCTTTTGGTTCCCACTCTGAGTTGGCCATCTGTGTAGCTCTCTCTCTTGGACTTCTTCCCTCACACCTAAACTCCAGCTACCACAAGCTGCATAACCTAGAAAGCTTCAAACCCAGTTTAATCTCCTCAGGTCAAGTAAGAACACAAAAGTACTGTTTATCTGAGTAAATACTTTTCTTTTTTTTTTTTTACATTTCAGGGAGACAAAATAGTTCCCCCCACCCCAATCTTCCTTCTGAATCCATCCTGTTCATTTACAGTGATTGTCACACAGCTCCAGCCTGGCATTCTCAGGCTTTCTAACCCCAAACATGTGAGTGAGATTAGGCTCTCCAATATTTCCTAAAATTATTAAATATGAATTGAGGTGGGCCCCTGGAATCTATAATTGTTTTGTGATTTAAGTCCAAGTACTAAATTCCTCATAGACCAGATTATTTGGGGGGGTCCCATCCAAAGGGACAGGTGTGTATGACAAAACATCTCTTCCTCTGGCCTCCAAGCTTTCTTCAGCAGGAGAAAAGGGGTGCTTACCACTCTCTCCCCACAACTCCAACCCTTGAACTCAAAGCTTCCTCCTCACTATTTCCCTTAAGACCATTAAGATCTTATTACAATATTTATCTTTATTTACTTTAGTTATTACTAAGAACACATCAGGTCATCCCTCATTTCCCAGAACATGGGCACCATGAGATATGGAAATATCCCTACTTTGATTCATATTCCTCCCTCCAATTTCTGAACTTTTCTGCTATGTTTTAAAAACTTACAGTCATTCAACAGCAAAATCCCCTATACCTTTAACCTGTTCCCTTGCCTTCCTCCTCTTACTAAAAGTAGATTCTCTCCTGAAGACACTGGTTCCCAGTAGCTCTCTCAAGTAGTGGCTATTTTCTCCTGTACCCCCTCAACAAAACTAGAGAAGGGATTGCCTCTTTGCTCAACATCCTCACCTTCAGATCATTCTCCCTTTTCCCCCATGGGTTGGAATGTATCACCTGCCAGGCCTCCTCATTGTATCATTTACAGTGCTCTCATTTGTTGAATTTAACTCATGGCTCACCGACAGTCTTTTCGACATTGTTCCTGCCAAAATTCTCAGTGATTTCAATTTATACGTAGCTGATCTTTCCAAATCGCTGGTCCCTTACATCCCTGAACTCTTCTTCTCTAGGGATCTCAACTCTTACCCTACCTCATACACTCACCCCCATGGTCATAATCTAAGACTTTGCCCTATTACCAAAAAATGCAGCCTCTCCATATTTCAATTTCAAAAATATCACTCTTCACTGACCAACTGCTGTTTTTAACAGGTGTGGACAAGAGCAAGATACAGATTATGAGAGCTGATATGATCACATTTTAAATCCTGGGCTAGTGCAGGCTACAGAAACACACATTTCATAATTTTGCTTCACTACTTTATTCTTGGGAATTTGAACATCTTTGCTTTTGTAGATAGTACTATTCTAGACGTCTTTGTGCACATTGTTGATTGTTAATGAATAACATACATTTCCAAGAGCTAATGGATTTAGTTGTCTTCTGATTTACAGAATATTTAAGGTGTGGCTTTCTTCTCATTGATTTTATCTGAAATATATTTTGTTCTTTTTCCAAGTTGGATTTTTTTCACATATGGGATATATAAAATCAATTTTTTTCTCATCCATCTCATTTTTTATTACAGCTTATTCACTGTCATACCAACCTGCTCTTTCCTTGTAGTCTTCTCTCCTTATTTAATTGATATTGAAACTCGTGTCCTGAAGAGAATAATAGACATGCTTATCATTACACTACTTACAGTAAATAATTTCTAGAGTCTATCGCTTCTCTGAAACATCAGGATGATTTCTTTTCTGTTGCTTTATCATACATATTTATATTTCCTCTTTTAGAAGTGTGCTCATTCCTAAATGAGGAAAACTCTCCCTAGATGCACTGTTTACCAAATTATATGAAATGGGGAATGAGTTCATGTCCATTGTGTGCCCACTTGGGAGCAAATTCTATTCTTTTCTTGAATCAGAATGCTATGTCAGGAGCATGAGCTGAGTTCATGTGCTCTTTCATTACCTAGAAGGCTTTTATCTATTTGGGGCCTAGAGAAGTGAGTTGAGCTCTTTCTACATTCGCCATCTTGGTTTTTTAACATTCAGACCAGATAATGCACACGGATGTATAGAACCTCCTGTGTGCACCATGATGGAAGATCTTCCTGACCCCATCCCATGTTTCTAATGCTTTATTTGTAGGAATTACATCTTGCAGAAAATAGTAAGCTACTACCACCAGTTTGCTTTTGGGTGGCTCCTGTTTCTATCCTATTTGTATGATGCAAATATTGGTCTTTAATTCAATGTAGAGAAAGTTGAGTTGGGATGTAGACGTTGACATGACAAAGTAACATCTAGGAAGTAGAGGAATGGTTGTCAAGCTTTCTGTTTGAAAAAGATCTTCAACTTCTGAAACACAAAGAAGATAGCAAAGGTGTGAGAGAGGATGGCTCGCTGCTTCCCTCTGCTGGGCCGACTGGCTTCTCACTTCCATCAGCCTGGCACTTGGTAACACATTTTTACAGATTCAGACAAATTTACTGCCGTGGCTGTTGTGAATTTTACTTTCTTCTCTTTCTATTATTGGTTATTTCAGAAGCTGAGTGAGGCCAATTTATTAGAGTCATTTTCTAAAAAAGACAAGAGGCCATTAAGTAATACGTTTTATTCATGAGTTGTAAAAAGGAAACTAAAGCAAACAGATGGGGAAAAAATATCACATAAAAGATTGATTTTGTTTTCAAATTATCCCAAAAGAAAATTTAAGCTACTGATATTTTCTGTGATCTGCATTATTTTTTACTGGAAAAAAAAAACATTTAAATACAGCTAGGGCACAATTAATTTAAATGGAAAGTATAAACATGAAAATTACATTATCAGCAGCCTTATATCCTTAGAGTAGACTTATCTGCTCTGTCATCATAGCTTCTGAGAGTCATATAGTGCCTTTAAATCAAATAGGCTTGGTATTGATTCTTCTTAACACTCACCTGAAGATATCATTATTTATTAATATGTAATACTTAAGTGTGTAATGATAAAGAATTTGATTGTAGAAACATATGCATATAATTCGACTATATTATTTCTTAGAATATTTTCAGAAATTACCATATGCCAGTTCTCCTAAATTCCTTATATAATAGATCCTTTAACATTTCTTCTGGGAAACTGAATATCTGAAATCTATATTCAATCCGTATTAAACACAGAATCATGGACCAGTGAAATTTGTACAATTTCATATGCAAAATGGGAAACAAGGATGTATCTCACATGTTAAGGTTAGAGTATTAAAATACTAAGATTATGCTAGACACCTTGTAAACGATCAGTAAATATTTTTCCTCTGGACCACAAAAAATATGCCACATATATTTCAAGAGTTCTAGATGTAATCATGAAAGGATGCATGGAAATGAACCAACATTCTATTAGTACAAACACTTAAAAGCAAAGCTCCATTCCCCAAGAATGAGAAAACATTCAACATAGCAGTACAGTTGAACAGCTTTCAATGTTAAAGTGAGGATATGCTATAGCTATGTTCCGTTTTCCGTATCTGTGCCTGTGTTTATTATCCATTGAACCAGATAATTGATATAATTCTCCAATTGGAGTTATCTGTGCAAGGATGAATTTTAATATATTTTACTCTGTAGAAAATATGATTAGGAGAAGAGAAATAGACCTCATTTCCTCAAATTGTTTATCCATTATCTAACTAACATATTCAGTTTGTGAGGGATATATTGTAGCAATGTATTCCTTACAATCTGCAGGGACAGTGCAGCAGCAGGGACAGTGAGTTAAAATTCTTCTTAGCAAATCCAGGGGAACTATCTTCATATCACAGAGTGCAGCGAGGATAGAGGGACGTGACCATATCATTCAAGTGTTAATAGACTGTCTTACTTTACTCTATAGTTTTCAATATGCAAAGATATTAATGTTTTGAGTCATCATCCCCTTTGCTATCATGAATATAGCAATATAAATACCTTTCAAAATTCATTTTTGTAATGAGAAATAGAATAGAGAAAAATACATTTTACATGTGTCTGAGATTTGTAGTATTACAATTCTGCAGCTTTCTGAGAAGACAAATGGCAGTAATGAATATAGAATTGTTATACAGAACTATCAATCCTTCCTAGAAGATTTCAAAAGAAGGCTAAGGAAATCATTCCAGTCCTAGGCACTTAACTACTTCCAGAAAATAGGACTCCTTGTCTTGAGTTTCAACTATTGATGCTTCCTTTGTGATTTTGTTAAAAAACAAACAAACAAACAAAAAAACAGCTTATAAACAGGTTTGGCTATTAATCCAGCTAATTCTTGTGTGGAGAATTTCTTTTTGGTGTGAATTATCAAATCCTGTGTAGAGTACCAATCAGTTAACTATATATTAAGCAAAATAAAACTTCACTGTGACAAATTTAATTCAAGAAGCTGTAGAAATTGAGTTATTCTAGTAGAAGGTACAGAGTCAGGGGCACTCTGTATATGTCAAGACTGATCAACAACTCTCCTTGGCCTATTTCTCGTCTCTCACTCTGATCTTTTTATGAATTCTGTCATGTTTTATTTAACAAGGGGTAATTCTGAGAAATGCATCATGAGGCAATTTATCTGTTGTGTGAACATCATAGAGTGAATTTACACAAACCTAAATGTTATAGCCTATCTCACACCTACACTAAATGTTATAGCCTATTGCTCCTAGGCTACAAACCTCTACAGCATGTTACTGAACTGAATACTGCAAGGAATGTAACACAGTGGTACTTTTGTACCTAAACATATCTAAACATAGAGAAAATACATTAAAAATATGGTATTATAATCTAAAGGACCATCTTAGTATATGGAAGGTGGAAACATCCACTGACGGAAACATCGTTATGCAGTGCATGACTGTCTTCTCACCCATTATCTCTGTGAATCATACCTGTGTCTTTATTCCATCCCTGAGCTCAGCCTAAATACCAGCTCCTTATTCACAAGTGCCTGTTATGTGCCTTTACTGCACATATTTTATATGGTTGATTGTATTAGAGAACAGAGGGGAAGAAACCAAGGCCCACAGAATTTACACATGAGCAGTAAAAGTCAGTTACCAGTACCATTACACAAACAAAATAAATAAAAACAAGAAAAACCTCAGTACGGCTCCTTTAAACCTTCTAATTTTAATTATTCCTTCTGCTACACAAAACAGGATGAATCGCTATGAAATATGACAAGGTTAAGCAACCTATTGGAAGATATTTTTATTTGATATTGTTCATTGACAGATAATTTCTTTTTAGAAAAGCTGAGTTTCTGCAACATATGCAGAAAAAATACTTAACATCATTCCAATTCCTCAAGAAAAATTAATTTCAAAATAAAGTTATCTAAAAATTGTGCTGAAACCTATCTTAGTTTATAACTAGTGAAGTGTTAAAATAAGAATTAATCTTAAAAGCGAACATGAATTTTCATTAGGTAGGTGTCTTTGTTTAGAAAAATAGCTAGAGAGGCCACTAGAGGGCAATGATTAGCAGGAAACTAGTGAAAGTAAAATGTGTCAGAACTGCCTAGAAATGAATACGATGAAAAACTAAGGGAAATGGAGAGAAGAGCAAGAGAGAAGATAATTATCAAGGTGTTGCAAGACTGGGCTGTTTGTTGTCAGAAAGCACCAAACGACAGTGTTTAATATTCCATTTTAAATTATTCATTCTGCAGCAATATCAACCTAGGCCATCTGTCCCAACATCAACAAAGTCAACTATGCCCGCAAAGATCTTCTGTGAATAAGGGGCGTGTGTGTGTGTGTGTGTGTGTGTGTGTGTGTGTGTGTGTGTGTGTGTTGAAAATAAGGAAAGCTCTAAGTTCAGTGTTTGAGTAAACACGTTAGGAACAGTGCCAATATGTTATTTGTACCAATTTAATAGAAGCAAGGTTTGGAAAATAAAGACATAGACTATGGCAATAATTATACTGAGTATTCCCAGAAATCTTGGGGAGGCCCTTAAATTGTTCACAAGGCATAGATTTAGAGTTTGTACCAATCTTACAATCTTAAGTGGCAGGGAGAGTTTATCATAGATTTTAGATTAAACATACACACACCTTTCAGTCATTGAGCAAAATATTAGCACAGGGCTTTTAAGGGCTTTCTGGTTCACAATGGCAGATAAAACAATCTTAACAGGCAAGTAGCCTCACCTAACTACTGGAAATTTAAATCTTTTCCCCAAAATAAGTAAAAATAAAGAATCCCAGAAGAAAGAAAAGTGTAGCCCAAAACATTTACAGAATATACGGCTCCTAAAAGTGAGGACAGCAATAAAAGTACTCTAGACCCAGAGTTTGTAGATACCAGGAGCAAAAGAATTTGAAGGGGCAACTGCCAGTGTGATCCATTGGGAAGAATCATCCACTGTGAGCCCTTCCTGTGAGTAGCAGCACCAGGCCCCTACCTCCAGCTGGGTCCCGAGAAGTGTGTCACTGACCAATGACTTTGCCAACTATTCTTGTTTCTATTTCATTTCCATTTCCATTTTTTATGACAAAAAGAAAACTATACCATTAATGCATCAATGTTGGTACTAATTCTGGGGCTATGGGCTGGACAGATAAATTTAATCAAAACAGTTTTGTTTTACAAAATTTTTAACATATCTAAAGAGTTGTTAAAAGAGTTACAAGATAGAGAAGTCAGTATATCATAAGGTACCTGGTGATACTTTATGCCTTTCTTAGAGAACTGTTCCTCAGAATTCTGGAGAATCTCTCTCAGAGTTTGGCCAACTCTCTGCCACCTTGAAACTCACCTTTGGGTTTATTTAATCTCAGCATTCTGTCTCACTTCACAGCTTCCTGGGAAGGAAATTAAAACTGTTTACTAATAGGCTTAGGAGGAAATTGAAAAGAGTAGTATATGGTTTTGGAGAAATTGGCTTTTAAGGTGGAAGTTGTTTGCATTGACAGAATGCTGGTCTCCTTCTCTCAAGGGCACTTGCCTGTCCCTGGTTGGCGACTGATCTAATGGTTAAGCCCAGTGGGTTAAGAGAATAAAAGGCCTAGGAATATTAGAGGGAAATCGGTTGTTTCCTCTGCTCATGTTTCTATTCCGTGGACATCCCAAAAGTTGTTTCTCCTGGCCTCTTTTCCTAATTCTCTTAATCCTGTTACAGAGGAGATGTGTGTACTGGATTAATGCAACCTATTAGTCCACATTTCCTAACTGTGTGGACTTATTTATAAAAAGCTGGATGTCCTAGGGAGTCTACTTCTATCTTTGCCCTCACCCCCATCTGCCCCAAACTCATGTGACACTGCAGTCCTACAAGAGGGTGTCTGCTCCACGGACCCAAACTGTTTTCTGCTTGTCTGTGCCAAGATCTACACTTGAGGGGAGGCAATGCTCACAAATCTTTCTACTTCTCCTTAGTTCTTTTAAAGGTCCACCTAGAACCCCTGCTGGAAGTTTTCTATTGTGTTTCATAACCAGAGTTTTTTGTTTGTTTTACCTTGGAATTTTAAGCTCTGTCCCTCGTTTGGGGTCAAGGGATTGGAACTGGAATTTAGAATCGCAAATTCTGACTTTGCATTCCCATAATGTCCAGCCATGATAGCTAGTATGGACCGTGAGACGTGATGTAATGAAGTCAAATCACATGAAAATACTGCAACAATAAAATACACAAATGCTTTAGTAATAAAAAGCCAGTAAAAGATTCCCCAACTTTAATATAATCCCTTAGGATGTTTCTAGGGAGAAATTGACTAACAAAGTTAATCCCCTTACAACCTAAAAGAAGTTAATGGAAATTAAAGTCCCACAGACTAAAATAAAATAATCTTACCCTTGTGAGTTAACAGTCCGCAAGCTCAACCGTTTCTGTGTGAAGTTTTGAAAGAGAAATATGCATTGTAGAAGGTTTAGCAACATCTAGATTCTAGCCTCTACCCATTAGATGCTAATAGCAGACTTCCACCCCCTTAACCTTCTACATTGTAATGACAAAAAATGTCTTCAAACATTGCCATGTCCTCTGGGTGGAGAGGCAAAACTGCATTTGGTTGAAAACCATTAAATTACTACAATACCACCTTAATATCTGTATCTTTACATTTTAGTAACCAGCAGAAGTCCATTTTCATTAATCTTCTTTATCAATGTTTTTGTTGGCTAGGCTCACCCCTTAGTTTTCTGAATGAATTATTTTTAAACATCTTATTTGTAATTTATTTTGAACTTATATATAATAAATGTATTTTGGATGTCAAATACATTATCTTGTATGTCTTATCAGAAACATGACTTGTCTCCCTTTTTTATTTAAACTTAATTTTTGCAGTCCTGAATATTTTATATTTTTGTCATTATTTGGTAATGTTTTTCAATTATATTTTTAAATTAGTTTTTATATTACAGAGGAAAAATCTTGGTTTTCATATATTTATATTTTTTCCGTCCACTTTATCACCTCACTCATTCTAATATATTTGTGATACAGTCTTGAGATTTTTTTTAGTAGACTGTCATACTGTTTGCAAATAATAATCATTTGTATCCACCTTTCTTAAACATAATTAATGAGTCATAATTGAGGACATGCTATCTTGTTTCTGATGGTAGGTAAAGAATGTCTTGTACTTCAACATTAAGCATAGACTTATTGTTGCTTTCACAATAATAGTCATTATAATAAAAAGAGTTGTTTTTTTTTTTTTTTGGAGACAAGGTCTTGCTATGTTGCCCAGGCTGGTCTTGAACTCCTGGGCATAAGTGATCCTCCTGCCTTAGTCTCCTAAAGTGCTGGAACTACAGGCATGAGCCACCACACCCAGCCGGACTATGTTAACTTTTGAATTAGAAATTAACATTTTATGAAGTGCTTTTTGTGTCTGCCAAATTATAATTTTTCAATCTTTTGTTATATCTGTATGACCAGTTGCACTAATAACTATCATCTTATGTTCCTGAAGTAAGCATTATTGAAGTTTTAGTAAACATTTGAGTTTTCATAACTCAATCTGTAAATGTCTTCCATGAGATAAATCTGTACCACACTTATTATGGGAAGCATGAGTACAGGTAACTCAAAACATCCATCCAATGACACGTTGTCAAAAAAGGAAAAACAGCACTTTGTAGTTAAGGCACAGCCAAGAAAAATCCTACTAAAGTGCTCTGTCTGACCATGTTTGTGTGACATGCTTTATTTCTTGAAAATTATTGTGTTATTGTGAGAAAGAAGAATGTGTACCGTGCATAGAAAGTAGCTACTATGTGAACATTTAATATAATTAATTGGAAAGGTTTACTTTTTTAGGGCTATGAATTTGCACATATAAATCAGTTTTCTAATATGTTTTTACATTTTGATTGGGAGAGTAAATTTTTGAGAATTTTTTGCATCTTGTATTGTTATTGATCTATTATTCTGGCATTCTTTTTCTTCAAGTTTTAGTGGTTTCGATTGATGTTTTTCTATTCTCGAAAATTTTTTCTTTCATATGAAATTAATTATTGATTCAAATAGAAATCACTTAAAATTAGAATAAATTATATTATACTTGCCCAAATATATACTATTCCTTTACATTTTTTGTGTCATATCCTTACAATATTAAAATTACTTTTCAACTTGAAAAGTTCATTTGAAATTACTATACATTAACATAAAAGGCCAAAATTGGTATAAAAATAAGTGGTATATATAAGACTGTAAATGCTCAATTACTAAGGTCTTAATAAATGATGTAATATTGTAACTAAATATCACTCAAGCTCCAAGATTTTAACACTGATTATGTTGGTGTTTTAAATCCAATATGGAAAAATAGAAATGTAAAATGTTAATATAAGGTTAATGTTTTATGCAAATTAAAATATTTTTTTCCTAAAAGGAGTTTTAGGTTTTAGTATTTTATTCTTTATTTGTATTTAAGAAAGTCACCTGGGAGAAGCCAGTTGGAAATATCTCTTCCAGCTGAAGCCAGTTTAAACAGGCAAAAGTGGCTGCCAGCATCTTTAATATAGCAATTTAACTTAGCAGAGCAGAGATTTTTGGCTGACCATAGAGACTCTAATTTTTTGGCATAATTTCAGAGATTTGTGGAAGGATCTTCAGTTGGGACTTTGTAGTTCAAGGAGTGAAATTATAAGCTAGCTCCCAGGTAACAGGGAAGCACTTTCTTCAAATTCCTAAAGTTTCTCTCAAAGCAAAATCTAGAAATTTCATATGTTCTTATTTTAAGCTTATTGTAATGATGATACTATTCTCCTATTTATTCATTCAACAAGTGATCCCTGATATAAATTCCCACATACAAGTAAAAAGCAAGAGCTAAGAAGTGGTTAGTATGTGGTTAGACAACCACTGATCATATAAACAATAATAAATACGTCTTCTTGAGTTAAGAACAAAAAGATATAATTTTATACATGACAACATAACACATAAGTCAGGAAAGGAAAAAAATAATTTTTTAGTTTTCTTGTACTGTTCCAGAAGAAGATAAAGGTATTGATTAACTTTCGACTTTGCTTAGTTAATAATCAAGTTGTAATTTCGAAAGTGCGTACTAAGAAAATAGAAACTGAGTTTATAACTTCCAGCAGTGTAACGGGAAGGGGGATGGATGCCAAAAGAGGTCAGGTCAGTGTAAAACAAGGCAAGAAAGGAGAAAAAAAGAAGCATAGAACAGACAGAAAAAATGAAAGGCACAGAATAAGAGGACATATTTAAACTCAAATACATCATTAATAACATGAAATATGAAAATTATAGATAAATTTTCACACTATACTTTTTAAAAGTCCAAGTATATTATATATACAGTAAACCAACTAATGGAAAAGGATACTGAAATGTTGAAAGTAACAGAATGGAAAAATCCTATACTATAAAAACATAAACCAAATAAATAAAAAATCCTATTATTAATATCAGGAAACAGATTTTAAAGCAAACATTATTACACGAGATAATGGGGGCACTTAAAAAGAATGTAATATTCAATTCACTAGTTTGATATAAATTTAATGTTGTAGGCATTTATAATATCCTCCAGACATATAAAGCAAAAAATTGCCAAAGATACAAGGAGAAACAAATTTACAATTTTAGTGAGAGATTTTACACTGCTTTATATATAAAAGAAATAGCAAGCAGAAACACAAATCAATAAAGAATTTTGACTAATGAAACCATGTAATTATCAAATTTGACTATCCCTCTGTTTGTCTTTCTATATATCTATCTACTATCACAAACAAGAACACTGAACAGTTAGAGAGCTGAACTTAGACCACAAAACAGGTTATTAAAAATTATAAAGATTTAAATCATGTATTTATCAGGGATCAGTAAAATATGAACCACAGGCCACTGCCAGCCTGCTGCCTGTGTTTTTAAGTAAATTTTTATTATAATAATACAGCCACACTCATTCCTTTACTGTCATCTATGGTTGCTTTCACACTACAATGGCAGGGACCTCATGGCCCCCAGGATTTTGGGTTCTGCTAATTTAGTGATCTTGGTTCCCAAAGGAGTACAGCTTCCACCAGGGACATAGTCATATGGTTCCATTACACTGAAAGTTGAGCCCACACCTGGCCACTTGGAGCTCCCCATGCTAGTAAATCAACAGTCAATGAAGGGTCAAATGTGTTAGCTGGGCGATTAATTCTGACTATCTAGAGGAAATCGATTGCTACTGCACAAAGGGCTTAAGTAGAAGTAAGTCTGAAATGCAGGGGTTCCCTGGAATATCTCTTATAGTCACAAATCCTCAGTGAATTGCTTGTTATTTAATATTTCCAATAGATGGTGCCCAAGTAACATGCATAGTCGACTTGGGGACTCCTGCAGGCTGGTCCAAATGAAGATCTGTTGCCACTGCCAGCCATCCCTCTTTGCCTCGGAAAGGTTAAGTCTGCGTTCACAATTGCTAATGCTGGCCGACAGCCTCTTGCCTGTACAGTGAGCTAAATGTTACTTCTTGCTTTACTTTTGGTTTTGAAAGAATAAAGGTCAATCCATTATCTTATAGTTTTTATAGACCTTTACTGATACAGTTTTTATAGAATCGTAAAATAAATATATTCTTGAAATTAAGTCAGAAAGTGTTGCGAACATGAGGGCAATAACTTATAATCATATATCATACTTTTAATTGAAAAGTCAAATTTGAAAGGTGTGCAGTATTTTTAATACTGTACATACACTGTTTAATGTAGTGCATACACTCTTTTGTTCTAAGGTTAGCTTTTAATCCTAAATAAGAATACTTCTCAAGCCTTGTTTGTTCTTTTATAGGGAATCTCTCATTAGCTGAAATGAATAGTCAAATGCTGTAAAGGATTTCTATTTAAATTTACAAAGCTATAGATAATAAAAAATACTTGCTAAGCAAGGTTGATGAAAGGTTATGATATAAAAGGATTTAATTGTTTCTGGCAAAATGATTGGGAACACAGACTCCAGAGCCAACCAAGGTTCAAACACTTTCTCCATATAATTTAGAGCAAAGTTCTTAGATTTCTTTCTGAACCTTCATTTCCTCTGCTGTAAAATGGAGATAATAATAGTTTCTCCCTCATAGGTTTGCTAAGAGATAACATGAGTACAAATAAAGCACTTGTACCATGTCTAGCATATATAGGAAGTGCTAAGTAAATGCTAAGAATATTAATTACCATTATAATTATTTAACAAATATTAAACTGTGTGCTCATGTGTAAAATATTAAAATTATCCTGTGTAATTTAGATCATTAATTTAAGGTAACTTTGTCCCTTTGTTCTTACTTAAATACTTATGTAAATCAACTTTTTTTACAGAATGCAACATTATCTACCATTTAAATAGACACTATTTTGCAACTCAACAAAATAATTCTAAAATTTTCTCGTAAAAATAAATTTGTAAAGCTGTGAAATAATACTGTGAAACAAGCAAACACACGAAAACCATAAGTTTAGGAAAGAAAGTATAGTCTACCAAAGAATGAAACATAATTGATGCAATAATCATTGAAGTATTATTTATTATATTGGCATGAAAATACATCAATGAAAAAGAATAGAAAGTTCACAGATAGACATAATTGATTATGATAATTTAGAATATAAGGAAGTACATGTAAACAGGATAATATTTAATAAGTAATGTGATAAATGGAACAATGTAGAAAAGACTATATGCACACAGTTTAACATACCAAAAAATAAATTCCAGAAATATTAAAGGGTCATGTATTTTAAAAAATGCAAGTGTTAAGGAAACCAATCCTCTCAAAAATCCTGCAAGATTTTTAGTCCTATTTACATAGTATGATTGGGAAAGTTTATCTGAAAGAGGTTAAATAATATGCACAAGGTCGCAGTGTTAATTAGTAGAAGAGCAAGGAATCAAAATAAGTTCATTTGAATATAAAACCTATAATTGTCCGTTACAATTCTATATAAATTGCTTACAATAGTGCCCTGCGTGTTTTGAACTAGATAAGTTTATTGTTGGTGGTGGTGATGTCATAATCACTATCATTATCCATAGAGCAGGAGGATGGTTGTAGGATATTAAGTGAAAAAAATAAATCAATTTATAAATAAATACCATTCTAAAGACAATGCAACTTAGCAGAATACCTTTAGGTAATGTTGCCAAAAGTTAGACAGAGCCATTAAAATGTTTAAACCTCCTCAACTATTAATTCTTTGTAGTTCATTTCAAAGTAATAAAAACAAGAGGGTAAAAACACTTTTGCACAAAGATGTTTATGTGCCAGTAAAAATTTGGAAATGACAAAATGTCAAAGAATCCACATTAATTAATTAAATTATGCTATACTGGCACAATAGGTAGTTATTGTAAAATGGTAATTATGGAGATAATGCAGAAAAAAAAACCATTTGTGAAATCTAAAGAAGAAATAAATGTAATTATGGTAAAATTGTGATTAAATACAAAAACAGGCCTTACAGGAAAACTGGGACATAGAAAATCACACACAGAGTTGCCATGTGGTGGGGCTGGGGGTGGAGTTTAGGTGATTTTTTTTCTTTTCTCTTTTTAAAAATCATTTTTATGTTTTTAAATTTATAAAATTTGGAGGATATATATGTAGCTAATTTGCTTAATCATTAACATTAACTATTATTTCTAAATATGAATATAAATACATTTGACTATTTAAATTCAAACTAATGTGGGTTTTAATTAGATTGTCTTAGCTATTAAAAAGAAAGAAGTTTAACATATTAAATAATATGTTTCATATTCCTCTTCCTTTTCGTCCAAATTTGGAAAGATATTTTCCTCTTTAGTCCTTAAACTCACTCCCATTTAATAATAATTGGGGGGAGAAACCATGTTTTATTTATATATGTATATTTTTATAGGAATCTACTATGATTAAGGCCAATCACTTTAGTAGACTTTGAAGAATCTAAAGGCTTTTCTGACTTCTCTCTGATCATTAATGTGCCATTTTAAAAGCCAAATTAATGAAACTCTTCCTTGTGTAGCTCTTCCTTATCGCATAAATTCATCTTAGTTAATGTTAATGGGAAGATAATGACTACATTCTTGTGTCATAACCACCATCCTTCTTTTAATAAATGAAGATTGATGGTGATTCTAAGGATAAGAATGTTGGCCAAAGAGGGGGCTGAGAATGAAGTAGAAATTGTACACCAACTTGTTATAACCTCTTTTTAAAGCTTTAAAGTGCACATAATTTTATTGTGTCTACTTCTAGGTACTTAAAAGATATTAGCCTTATTCTGAGATGATTTTTTAAGGAGAAAACTCCTTTGCAAATCTTTATCCTTGACTGAATTCCACCATCTGCTGTTCCTAATACTATAATTCACTGGATCTATGATGTAATGATTGTAAGCTTTATTTAATGGGCCACTAAGAAAAAATATACTACAAATTAAACCACGAAAAAAACGTTTTCTTATATACATGTTATTTTATACTTATTTAACTCTTAAGTCTAAACTGCTTGTTTAGAATAACATTTCTAAACAAGCACTGTTGTCCTGGGTTTCTTCCAAATTGCTAACACCTGTTCTGCAAATTTTGATGCCAGGGTTTCCTCAAAAATTACCAGATAACCACATTTCTTGCTCCCCTTATCTCTTAGTCATTTGCTTAAAGGCCCTAAAGAAATAAAGATAATGCCACCCCAAAATATGTTGCTTTGGCATATTGATTATTTTGAGTGGAGGTCTCTTGATAGACAGCGAATGCAGGGAGAATCTTTTGCTAAACTCCCCTTATCTGTCTAAAGACAAATACTACATAAGAAACTCAATTATTGTCAATCCCTTCTCTGGGAGTTTCATCAACCAGGAAAGATCGACTCATCACAGAATAGAAGACTAGAAGTTGACACTAAGTCCAGATAAACTTTTTCACGAACTGTTCTCCCATCTGTTCTTCTTCTGAGGGTCCACTCACCTTTCCTAAAAATCATTACTCTTCCCTAAGTTGCCTACATCCCACCTCCCCTTCCCTATATTCTCCTCTACATTCCCCTTATATATGGTATATAAGCTGCTAAGTCTCACTGCTTTGTTTTTAGATATTCAAATTTTTTCCTGAAATGCCCCTGTATACATAATACTAAAAATTAATAAATTTGTATACCTTTTTTCCTATTAATCGGCCTGTTGTCAGTTTATTTCATAAAACCTGCTGTCAAACCTAGGAGAGTAGAGGGAAAGTCTTTTCTCCCTACAAGCCTTTTACAGCGAGTCCCTTCCTGACCACCATCTACAAATTGCGACATCACCCATATTCCTATCACTTTTCCCCTCATTAATTTTCTCCATTGCACTTATTGCCATGTTACTTTAAAATATTTCATTATTTAAGTGTGTAGTGTCTGTTCCCCAAAATACACTCGACAGTAAGTTTTATGTGGGAAGGATTTTTCTTCCTGATTTTTTTTCCTCAGCACTTTTCACAGTTCCTGCCCCATAATAGGAATGCAATATATACTTGATGGATGAAGGATCCCAGATTCAAGAAAACATGTTTTTCTCTAGCTTTTCTTCTATCTATAATGTTGGCAATCATTGAACTCTCTTGGTCTCATCTCTTCCTCTGTGACATGGTAGATTTGAAATAAATCCTAAGAACCCTACGGTCTTTTCTCCTATTGTTTTGATTTTAATTTCTCTAGTCCAGATTTTTAACTTTTGCCATGCAGTCAAAAACAGTCCAACTTGCACTTGTTTTTAATAAATGGGGTTAGCACATGACTTTACTACTTCTGCTAACGTTCTTCTAAATCCAATTTACTATCAGCTCTCAGGAGGAATAGAGGGATAAAAAGTTGGTGATTTTCCCAAAACTGCCAGATCTTGAGGTCTGGACTTTACAGAGAAGCCTGTGCATATGAAATAGAAGTAAACCCAGAAGTTCTAACTTAAAAAATGTTTGATTCTCCCTGTGGAAATCAACACCTGCCCTTTGGCTGCTAAATGTCATTATTATGCTGAGTTTGGAAGTTCTGAAGAAATTCAGCTATGTTTACCCCTGGGAAAAATTGGTAGCCATGTTCAATAGAGAATCGAACTGTCAACCCCAAATGACAGACCAGCATATGGTTTCCCGTAGGACTTCCGTTACGACCAGTAAAAGAAAGCTGAGTTCACCTTCACCATGCAGCATTCTGTTGGCAGAGACAGCAGAATATTGCCAGGCCTGTCACTTTCAGGGCATATTTGAATTATGATCTGTCGACTGATCGTTTAAATGCCACTCATAAAGGTTTATCTTCCTTGAGATGATCAGTACTTTGACCTCCTGGTGCCAGTTCCCTATCACTTTCTTAGCTTCAACTTTATCTGTATCCAAATTAAAATGACCTCATGAGCACTCTTGATTCTTGCATGTCTTTGGACCTTTTACAGATCCTCTATGTTGAGAAAGTCCAATCATTCTTTTTGTTACTCCTGTTGCCATGTTCATAAGCAGACCCGCGAAGACAGCCTCAGGGGTATGCTCGCTATCTGTGCTTTACATTTGTGGTTTCCAACCTCCACTGAAACTCAACCTTTAGACTTTCTGAGATATGGCTGTAAATGTAATAATGATTGCAGTATTTACTGATTGCCTACAACATGACAGGCTCCGTGCTCAGCATTTTACATTCAGTATCTAATGTAGTACTTTGGATGCCCAGTGAAGTGAAAATGAGACACAGGAAACCGAGGATCAGATACAGGAGCTTAGGTACTTTGTCTGGTTTCACACAGACAGCAAATGCCAAATGAGATTCAATCTCTGATCTCTCTCGCACCCAAGCCCCTGCTTTCAACCAAGCTCTTGATCAGCTCCTCTGAGACGCTTGGCAAATTGTGGGGTGTGGAGGTGCTGGCAAAGGATTTTTAAAGAATGTGTTGAAGAATTATGTATGTATTGAAAAACACATCAGCCTCATGCAGAAACCTCATTTCACATTTATTTTTGTCTAACTTTTGAAATGAATGTATGTTAGCTACAGAAAATTTTGAAATTATATAAAGAAGAAAATAAAAATTATTCATAATCTCACTACCCAATGGGGACCATAATTAACATCTGATTATTTTCAATGTTAAATAATTTAACATCTTTAACTTAACATGTTTAAACAAAAACAACTTAATTACTATTAGCTACATGATTTATAAATCAAATATAAAGGCTATATCCCTTTAAACATTTTTTCATTATGCTAGCATTTTCAGAGGTCACTAATTTTTATCATAAATCAATTTTATTGTAACATAATATTCCATCCTGCAGATGTGTATATGACTAACTCAAAGTTTTTTCTATTATTATTTTTATTCCAATTATTATAAATAATGACCCAATGAAAATGTTTATCCATAAAAAATAAGACTTTATTTCTGTTCATTTCCTTGGGGTAAATATGAGTCAATGGTTAATTGTTTTACTTAAAACTGAATTTTAAATTTACATGTAAATTTAATTTATAGTCTCTTCAGAAGTTTCCTGGATGATGGCCTTATTACTTACTATGGGTAAACACCTGATTTTCATACCTCACCTTTTTTTACTTGTCTTTCTCGCTATGTTGATATTTGCACTGACGGTACAAAAGTAATGATGTTTAAAACTACTGGCTCCTTAGAACAAATAAATGCAGCAGCCCCAGGTACTATTAATAGTAATCATTGTATTCTTCACCACTGAACATTCACAGAAAATTAAAATGAGTGTGTGTTCAGGCATGCACATGCTTACACATGTGAGATCTTGGCCCCTAAGTCTGTCTTTTCAATGGTTTGTGTGATGGGCAGCACACACAAAGCCCTTCTGCTGCATAACAAAGTATGAAAGTTGTCTCGAGAAAAAGCAATTGTAGGATTGAGTTGTGAACCAAATTTGCTGAAATTTCATATAATACCATTTTTACATGAATCGGTGACTGAAAACAAACTATCAATGTTCAGATTTGGGTATCTGGTAGACATTTGCTCAGAAGTAAGCAAGCAATTCTGTCACTTCAAGAAATACAACTGACAGTGTTTGTTGCCAATGAAAAATTCTAGCTTTTAGAGAAAATTATAATTTTGGAATATTGGTGCCCACCACCATAAACTTGACAGCTTCCCCAATATTTAAGAACTTTTCTATTAATATTGGTGGTTATATTTACAAATAATAATAAATATTAATGTTTGATATTCATAAGAATATAAACATTTAGACATTATTCATAATTGAGGAAACCAATATTTTCCAAATAACCAATACATGATGTTACCAAATTATACAAGAATAAAAGATCTATTCAAATGCAAGGTAGACCAATGGACTTTAATATAACAGAGCACAAAGATGTACTGATATGGTTTCAGATTTCACACTGCAAATAACTTTTAAGAAACTACCAGAATTTAGTATTATCTCAAAGAAAATTATCCAGAATTACTTGAAAAGTAATTAAATTAATTCACCTCTTCAGACTGCTTATGTATATAAAGCCAGATTTTCTTCATCTACTTCAATCAAAACAAAATATTTCAACTGATTCAATACAGAAGCAGGTATAGGAGTACAGCTATCTTCTACTAAATCAGACATTAAAATGTAAAACAATGCTAGTCTTCTAAAACAATTTTGGTTTTGGAAAATATAGCTATTTTTCATATATATTCTACCATTTATGAATGCATGTAATTGGTTTATCATTATGTTTAAATACATTGACAAATAAATATTTTAATTGACATTTAAATTTCTAATATGGTAATTATAAATAGAGATAGTCCAAATTAACTGAAGTTATTTGGGTCCTCAACAATATTGTAGAATGTAATGGGGGCTTGCATCCAAAACATTTGAGGACCCTTGATTTAAAAGAAATACACATACACACACCAGTCCTTTGAGAGAGGTGTTTCTCACAGCACTGACTTTAAAGTTAGCCTACATGCTGATCAAGAGGTGATAAGTAATAATCACATTAATTTTGCAGTGTTTACCTTGCTGTTCTAAGTACTTTACTCATTATATGATTAAGTCATGCAATCCTTACAACAAATCTATGAGGAAGGTGCTATTATTACTTTTATTTTGTAGATGAGAAAGTGAGCCCTGAGTTAATGACTTGCTGGTAAATAGTGAAGCCCAAAACTTAAATCCACAATCTTACCTCAGAGTCTATGTGCTTGATCATTCTGCCAGGGAAAGCACCCTGCAGAAGTCAGGAACAATAGGTGAGGACTGCATAGCCTTGGATAGGTAGATGTCTTACAAATAATATTGAGTTAAAAAATATGAAAAAAGGGAGATGTTTTGCATGGTTGAAATAAGGAGATCAAAGTAGGATTTTCAGAATCACGCAGTTTATTGCTGTATGTTTGCCCTCTCTAAAACTCAGGTTGAAACCTAATTTCCATTGTGACAATATTTAGAGGTGATTAGGCTATGAAGGCTTTCTGCTCTCATGGTGGTATTAATGTGGTTATAAAAAGGCAAGTTCAGCCCCCTTTTGTCTCTCTGCCCTTCCACCTTCTACCATGTGAGGACACGGTGGTGTTTCTCCCCTCCACGGACACAGGGTTCAAAGTACCATCTTGGAATCAGTATTGCCAAACCTACTACTGTCTTGATACTGGTTTCCTAGTCTCCAGAGATGTGAGCCCATAAATTTCTGTTTACAAATTACCCAGTTGGTGGTATTTTGTTATAACAGCACAAAATGGGCTACAACACCATACAAGGAGAATTTTTTTTTTTTTTTTTTTTTGCCCTTAGGTTCAGAAAGAGGGAGAGAAGAATGAGAATAAATCTCACAGGGAATTCCCTTGATAGATGAGGTATATTAACAAATCAGTTCCAGAATTAGTAAAGTCCAGTTGCTCAATTAGGATGGAAGCAGGCCTCTGTAGAAAATAAAGTCTCATTACAGTTTGAGGTGTACTTGTATACAAATAGTCTCAGGAGAGACTGTCGTGACTAGCACAGCAGAGATCTGAGACTACAGGTAAGGTCCCTAGAGCAGAGTGCTGATGTTGACAGAGTTTCAGAAGTTAGCTTGAAGGCTAACTGGGTGTGTCCCTGTCGAGGCTGAGCTCAGTCTGTGGAGAAGCAGCGGACAGCACAACTCTGTCATAGCATATGAGGAGAGGTGGCTCACAAAGTATCGCCTGCCACAGCCTGTGCTCTCAGATTGTTTGTCAGACTCTTCAGTTTACGCATATTTTGAAGTCCAGTAGTCGAAATCAGTAACTCGCAGGTGGCGTCTGATAAGGTGTGATGTCACATTCCCGAGGGCAGGGGAAATTCACTTCAAGTTCTCACATATGGAGTCTGATAAAACGTCACATTTTCGAGGGGAGGAGGGAATATACTCCATGTTCTTATCTCAGCAAAACATGTATCACTCACACAGCAAACTATGTGTCTGGAATAATTTCAAAGCTACATGGCAGGGGGGAATTGTATTGCAATGACTTTATAGCAAAATGCTATTTGTATACATTTTAAAAACACATAAAGCAGCAATGTATATTTTTCAAAGATAAACAAGTATCTCCATAAATGTATAGAAGTTGAATTAGAAAGATATACACTAATTGCTCCAGATAAGTGATTCATAGTGTGGAAAAAAAATGTATTGAAAAATAAGTAGGTGGATAAATACAAATAAAACAAAATAAAGTTAAAAAAAAGGCCCTACACAAAAATGATGATGATAGTATGCTACGCATTTAATACTATTGTTAACTTAAATTTTTACACCAAAGTAAACAAGATCAATGAAAATAACATCTACTCAATCTCCCACCCCCCATAAAAATATAACCTACAATTATCTTGAAGAAAGGAATTCTCCTCTCTCTGGCATGGTGGCAAGTATATGCCCAACTAAATGTGGAAAATAGTCAGCTCTTCCTTTCAGCCTTACTTTTGATTGTTCTCAGAGATTCTGACCCTGTTCATGAGAATCTCCTAAATAAGAAAGTATGACTCGCTGTGCCTAGAGAACTTGTAAAGCATCACAGAATCTCTGGGAGGATATCGTGAATCTTTCCAACAAGTTGAAACATTGACTACTGAGGCATAAAATATGCCCCACCCATAACTTAATCTATGTGCCCTTTTATTCTACCCCTCCCATACCCCACGATTTGCTTTGTGCTAGAAAAGGAAAGTATTTACTTCACAGCCCAGCTTGCAGGAGAAATCAGTGAGTCAGAGTGTTAACTTTGAAGTTTTACATATGTCAGGTCCTTATATTTTATACTTCCTATTCCCTGGGCAAATCAGAGTATTTCACCCTGTTTTCCTTAAGCAAATATTGTGGACTAAGTTTTCTTGTACAAACCTTCATGCTTCCCCTCTTTTGCACAATCTTATTTTGCACCTGCTACAAAATGGAAAACTTGACATTAAAGTGTAATTTTTATTACATTTTGTGGGGTTCCCAGAGATTTTCCCTCAATCCCTTTGGATGGGGTTCCATCACTCCAGGTCCCCAACACACTTAGCATTCTCTCCAACTTGTGAGTGACTGCAGAAATATTTCTGCCACCAATTCTAGAACCAGGCTTTCCTGAGGGGATTGATTCTGAGAGATGGAAAGAAGATAGATGTTGGGTTTAGACCCTGAGGTATTTTTAGGCTTTCTCTTCTTCCTGGCTTCCTCCTCTAAGGCACAGGTTCAAAGTTTCTTCTTTCCCTTTTTTTTTTTTTTGTGAGATAGAGTCTCACTCTGTTCCCGGGGCTAGAGTGTCGTGGTGTCAGCCTAGCTCACAGCAACCTCAAACTCCTGGGCTCAGGTGATCCTTCTGCCTCAGCCTCCCGAGTAGCTGGGACTACAGGGATGCACCACCATGCCCGACTAATTTTTTGTATATATTTTAGTTGTTTGGCTAATTTCTTTCTATGTTTTTTAGTAGAGATGGGGTCTCACTCTTGCTCAGGCTGGTCTTGAACTCCTGAGCTGGTCTTGAACTCCGCCACCTCGGCCTCCCAGAGTGCTAGGATTACAGGCGTGAGCCACCACGCCCGGCCATCTTTCCTTGAAACTATATCTGCAAAAGCAAGGGCCACTGCTCCAAGAAGATCTTGTCTTTTCTATTCTACATAGAATCCATAGAGTGAACAGTTTGAAAGTACAGATAGGGAGAGGGTTCCTCAGCCTGAGGCTGCTGAGTGAGTGTGAGATGCTCCCAGATTGGTACATGGCCTGGTAGAAAGTTTTGGAAGGAAATTAGACTGTTTCTAACTTCTGAGCTGTGCTCTTAACTCCTCACAGACACAAGTTAATCCTTGCACAGGGCCAAACAAATACGGTCTAAAGAGACAAAGACAAATAAGTTGTGTTCTAAACATTCTCCAGGACTTCAATTCCATGAAGTATCTTTTGGTCTAAATTCTTATGTAAAAATTGTCTGGTTCCTCACAGTTTGACCCATTCTATGGCCAAACCCAAACTTCCCCCCATATCATCTCTGGGCCTCCTCTTGTTCTAAACCCTCATCTACCTGTGACATCAATCCTAAGAAACAGACAGAATGTTCCTTGATCCTGAACCATAATACCCATCCTTGCAAAATATTAAATTCCTTTATCTTTATTCCTACTATTAGGAAATCCTAAGATATCTCCCTTTCTGTTGCTTCAGGTTCTAAGTGAAACAAAATGCTTCATCAGACTAATGACATGTATCGTGTATCAAGGATCCGCCTCAAAGTAATTTGTTGCACACCCCTGCACTTCTTTATCCAAGACTTATGGTTTCTTAATATTTAGTAAAAATCGAAATGTCATCCTTAGTTTTCATATCCCACTTTATGCATCGTGTCACCTTAGTTCTTTGCTAATCCTAGTTTCTATGAAATTTTCATTTATTATCTTGTTTTATAATTAATTTGAAGAGTAAAATTTAGATGCAATATACTGTTATGGTTTTCTAATACTAAGGAGAGTATTTCATTTGTTTTTAATGTTAAGGCCATTGCAATAAATTTGCTCCCCAAAATTTCACTGGCACGTTGTCTTCAACAATTTTCTGTAACATTGTGTTTGCAAATGTCATCCCAGAGAGGAGCAAGCTCTGTGTTTCTGTCTTAAAAGGGACAAAGGAAGGGAAGGTCAGAAAGACACAGATTCAGCCTCCTTAATAACTTGTACTTCAGTATGTCTATTAGGTTTTATACTTGTTTGAGAAACTGAGTCTCCTCTCTCAAAGAATAGGGTTTTTGCATTTTTCAAAAATATTTGAATTATCGGTTTAGCTATAATTTTATAGTAACCTGCAATCTTGCTTCATGGCAACAAGTGTCTCATGGTGAACAATTCATGACTTCCTACTCTTTAAGCTTTCACTAAAATTTAAAGTTACTAAAAATGAGAATTCTACTCAATGCGTGTAATTCTATATATAAAGTATACCGAAGAATAAGATATGGTTTTAATAAGAAAAATTGTAAAAAAACAGAATGTGTTCTTATTAAAAAATATATATAACCTTGTCTAATTCAGAGGTTATTTAAAGGTTGAATTAAAATAAATTTAGAAAGAAAATAAAAACAAAATTCCAAAAAAAAAAAAAAAAGGGACACAGATTTTCTAACAGAGCAGCCTGGGAAAGGGAAAGGTTGAGAACTACCAAGTCAATTGGGAACTGCCGGCAATCCCCAGGAAGGGATCCTCTGACTCTACAGAAAGTCCCTCCTCCTCTTCCTCCCCACTTTCCTCCCAGCCGGCTCCACCCATTCCACCCCCACCCCGACCCAGGCGCACCCTCCAGGAAGGGCAGGCAGCCAACTAGGTAACAGCTGACTGGGCCAGTCTTGAGCACAGATCCTCCCACCCACCTTCCCCACACTGAACTGTCAGATGCCTGCCAGGAAAGGTGACAGCTGCAGCACCTCTTTCCGCAGCCAGTCCCAGGGCGCCCCCTGACCATGTTTTCCAGCCTGTGGAGGTGGGAGGCCAGCGGCTCTTACAAGCAAGTCCCCAGGGTGCTGGATGCGCAGGTAAAGCTCCTTAGTCCTGGGGGAGAGAGGAGTGGCAGGTCTTTGGGCCACTGTGGGTGGGGAATGGAAGTGGGTAGCGCTGACTCCTTGGACCCTGAACGTCGGCTGATGCCTTAGAGCCTTGCTTTAGTAGTAATCACACCCAGAGACAGACAGACACCACGCATACACACGCAATCTTGAGAGCCAAGATAAGTCCCCAGGATGGTGTGAAACCTGAGCTGTCATGATCTCAGTCTTGGTGGAGCTGGAGGAGAGAACGAGGCATCTTTGTATAAAGAGATAAGTTAACTCCAGTGTAAACAGAAATGAGCATTTCAGAGAATGAGTGGACCTGTCATCATCATCACTACAGGGGTACAGGTTGGGGTGGAATTCTACAACCGGTGGGTGGTCCCATTAAACTACATGAGCGATTCAGGATAAATAATACTCAGTGTGTTAACTGACCTGGGTTTGGGGATGCTGAGGTCTGGGCCAAATCTGGGAACTGCAGACACTTAACTGTGCTTTACTTTGCCCCTGATTATGGCTGCTTCTTCCACAATGGGAGTCACGTGCAGAGGCAGTAGTCAGAGAAATGAACCCTTCAGTTGTGTGTTAGGAGCAATTTCCCTAACAAAGGTTTCATTTGTTTCATTTATCATCACTATGCAAGACAGGGGCTTAGAAAGAGCCCTTAACACAAGTGATTCTGTAGTTCTAACAAAAGGAAAAAAAGATTTCAGATTCAGGGGAACTTGTTCTAATCCTGGCTTTTTTAGTAACTTCAAGTGTCAAATAAATATTACAGCTATTCTTCTGATCACATATAAAACAAAGCTATAAATTTCTTTAAACATAAAATAAATTATATGCAAAATACTCTTTTAAAAGTCTTTTAAATAGAGGCGCTAAATTAAGTCCCTTGAAAATATGAACGAGCTCCGTTAGGACAATATGTCTTTTTTTACCATACAGTAGAGATGACAGTCTCAATCAGACAAACTGGTTTAATGTCATCAATGTAACAACAAAGGTGACCAAAGGCAGTAAATCAAAAACTTCTAGGTTGAAAAATTACAAAACTCAATTTCATCTTGCAAAATTCTAGTCAGTTTTCCTCTAGTTTTCAAACAATGTTTATTCCCTGATTATTATCCAACTTTGGTAGCCTTCATAGATCAGGAATCCACTTAGGTTGAAAATATTCATTTTAATTACATTCTCTATTATGATGTCAAATTTTTAAAAAAATTATCACTTCAAAGTGTATCAAAAACCTGTGTGATTACATTTTATAGTTGAGACTTTATATTTTTGATATACGAGATTGCAGGTAAAATCCCTACCTAATCTATAAGCTAAGAACATGCCTTTCTGATTGAGTTTCTAGGGGTGAGATGGTGACCTAAGAATAGATGTTTATAAATATTTTTTGGTAGTGATTTGCATCCACCCATTATTCATTAATTCATTCATTCATGTGAACCATATTTATTGTGAGCTAATCCTTGGGCTGAAATTGGAGATAGAGAAATAAATCAAACACAGTATCTGTCCTCCAGGTACACTAAGTTTAACAGGAGAGAAGCACCTGTCAGGAAATCATGAGATAGTTGGGCAAGGTGGGGGTAAATTCAATGAGGACACATCTGAAGGAGCCTTTAAGTTACCCCTGAGGAGTTTGCTGAAATTGCTATGGTAATACAGAACCTGTATCAGACCTTGGAGGCTGAAGTGGGAGGGAAAAAAATTACCAAAGGCAGTAAATCCTGAATAGGATTGAAGCACCAAAACCAGAAGTGAAGTAGTAGAAAGTGGAAGGAGGCAAGGTCTCTCTAAGTAACGGAAAACAGTATTGAACGGGTATTATCACAAAGTTGAGAGTGTGGGATTATGATTGGAAGATGGAATGAACTCACTGGATTAGATCCAGTGTCTTATACTTCTCAGTTGAAAGATCTTAGGTATTTCTTTAACTCTGGGCCTTAGTTTCCATACCGGTAAATGGGGATGACAGAAATGGTTCCACCATAAAGGCATGCTATATTTGGTGAGATAATATACATAGTACAAAATCTGGCACATTTTAAGTGATTAGAAAACAAAAGTTCCTTTTGGTTTCTAGATATTTTCCCTTCTCCATGAGCATGTACTTTCACTTTCCCATAACTTCCTTCACTATTCCCAGACCCATCTTAGAATATCCACAAAGGAAGCTCCCAAAATTAGGAGCTGTGAGATACTGAAGACAGTCATTGGTCACACAGACCATATCCCCATAAGACCACATCTTAAGTTTGGACCCAAGGAAAATTGAAAGCAACATACTCCTCTAAGACATGAACCTGGCTATGTTGTGGTCTGGTGATTTAAATATTTCTTGCTCCTCTGCCATAATCCAGAAATAACAGGACCTCCATACTAGTGAAAATTGCTCTTACGTTAACAACGTTAATGTATGATTACATAATGCATACTATACGCTTGCAGTCCCCAACCTCCGAGCTGCAGACTAGATTCTTCGTGGCCTATTAGGAACAGAACTGCACAGCAGGAGGTGAGCAGCAGCGAGCAAGCGAAGCTTCATTTGTATTTGCAGCCTTTGCTCCCCATCACTTGCATCACCACCTGATCTCTGCCTCCTGTTAGATCAGTGGTGGCATTAGATTGTCATAGGAGTGTGAACCCTACTGTAAAACTCCCATGGGAGGGATCTAGGTTGCACACTCCTTGTGAGAATCTAGTGCCTGATTATCTGAGGAGGAGCTGAGGCCGTGATGCTAGCACTGGGGAGTGGCTGCAAATACCGATTATCATAAGCAGAGAGGTTTGACTGCACAGAGACCATAATAAATCAATTGCTTGCAGACTCAAATCAAAACCCTATTAGTGAGTGGCAAGTGACAAACTGCATCTGGTGGCAGGCTTTATAGTAGCAAATGAGTTGGTGTACTTCAATTGTACAGCTGCATCTGGTGGCAGGCTTTATTTAAGTCAGAATCTGACACTTATTTTAGTCCGCATGTGGCCTACCAATTATTTTATTTACCACTTCTGTCTGTGCCTCTTTACTGCACTGTGCACTAGTCTCAGTCACAGCTATGGTAACCCCACAAGCTAACCCTAGCTAAAATGAGTAAAAACTGAACGTCACTGTAGAGCTTTTTTGAAAAAGGGAAAGATCCAGTGATGAGACAGCAGAAAACTCTAAGACTGCCAACAAAATGAAAGCTGCATTTAAAAGAAAATACCAAGAGTCCTACTTAAATTAGTGGTTCATTGCAACAGATGATTAACATTTTCCAAACCTGCTTTGTATAACATGTGGCAACTGGCTATCCAATGAAGTCATGAAACCTTCAAAACTGCTTCACTGTGTGGAGACCAATCACCCTGCGTTAAAAGACAAGCCTTTCGAGTTTTTCAAAAGAAAAAAACGTGAACACGAAGAGTAGAAGCAATTATTTAAGGCCACCACTTCATCAAATGTATCTACACTGACAGCGCTGACCGTCATAGCGGCTAACCACACTGCTGAAGGTAAGAAGCCCTATACTATTGGTGAAGAGTTGATCCTGCCTGCTGCTAAAGATATTTGCCATGATCTTTCGGGAGAGGCTGCAGTTTAAAAGGCGGTATGTGTTCCTCTTTCAGCTAGCACCATAACTAGACTAACTGACGAAATAGCAGAGGATCTTGAGGCACAATTGTTAGGATAAATGAGTCATCGTGGTTGTGCACAATACAGGTTGACAAGTCTACCAATGTTGACAACAAGGCAACAATGCTTGTTATTGTGCAATATATTTTTCAGGAGAATGTGCATGAGGATATGTTATGTGTACTTTTGTTGCCAACCAACACCACAGCTGCAGAACTATACAAGTCTTTGAATGATTACTTATCAGGAAAACTGAATTGGTCATTTTGTGTTGGTATACGCACAGATGGAGCAGCTGCCAAGACTGGACGGCTGTCTGGTTTCACTATTCGAGTCAAGGAGGTCGTTTCTGAATGTGAGTCTACACCCTGTGTCATCCATAGAGAAAGGCTGGCTAACTGAAAAATGTCACCTGAACTAAACAACATTTTGCAGGATGTGATTAAAATTATCAACCACTTTAAAGTACATGCCCTTAACTCTGGTCTTTTGTGCAGCTCTGTGAGGAGATGGACGCAGAGCACACACATCTCTTACACACAGATGTGAGACGGCTTTCTAAAGGGAGATCACTGGCCAGAGTCTTTGAGTACAAGAGCCACTCAGATTTCTTTCAAAAAGCAATCAACACTGGCAGCACATTTCAGTGACACAGAATGGGTCACAAAATCTGCCTACTTGTATGACATATTCAACCTGCTCAACAAACTCAACCTGTTACTTCAGGGGAGAACAACAACTGTGTTCAAGTTGGCAGATAAAGTGGCTGCATTTAAAGCCAGACTGGAATTATGGAGGCCATGAGTGAACATTGGGATTTTCGATATGTTTCAAACATTAGCAGAGATTTTGAAAGAGACTAAGCCAGGGCCTTCTTTCTCCCAGCTGGTGCATGATCACTTCAGCTTTCAAAAGAGTTTGAGAGTTACTTTCCAACCACAAAAGACCCTCAAACTTGGAAGGAATGGATCCGTAGCCCATTTGTGAATGAACCAGGTGAATCGACTTTGTGCTAGAAGAGGATCAACTGCTTGAGATTGCAAATGACAGTGGCCTTAAAAGTATGTTTGAGTCAACTTCAGATCTCCATACCTTCTGGATTAAAGTTGAAGCAGAATATCCTGAGATTGCCACAAAAGCACCGAAAAGCCTGCTTCCATTTCCAACATCTTATCTTTGTGAAGCAGGGTTTTCTGCAGTGACAGCAACTGAAATGAGATTACAGTGTACACTGGACATAAGTAATACACTTTGGGTGTCACTATCTCCCGTGACCCCTAGATGGGACTGTCTAGTTGCAGGAAAACAAGCTCAGGGCTTCCACCGATTCTGCATCACGATAAGTTGTATAATTATTTCATTATATATTCCAATGTAATAATAATAGAAATGAAGTTCACAATAAATGTAATGTGCTTGAATCATCCCCAAACCATCCCCCAACCACCCTCAGAATAATTGTCTTCCATGAAACCGGTCCCTGGTGCCATTGGGGACCACTGCTATAAGCCCAATGGTAGAAAAGTTCAATAGATAATAAAATAGTTTGGAAAACAAGGGCTATGGTAGATGTGTGGGAGACAGGGAAATGAGAAACTTATTTGGGGTCAGTTAGGTCTGCAGACTAGAAGTGCTGTCAGAGTGAGAATAGGTGAGTTAGAAGCATGAGAAATTTTTAACGGAGAAGATGGGAGTAAATTAGAATATTGAAAGATACTGTCAGAATTGTCATGCTCCATTTTTCTATATAGAAATTGCTATGCAGCGACATATAAATAATAAGCTCAGTGAAATCCACAATATGAATTCAGTAATTATCTGTTCATTGAGAAGTCATTTGTACATTCCTGGTGCTTGGCAAGGATTAATTACCTTCACCATATATATATTTTTTTAAGCTGGCTGCTATTCCTTCTGGGAAGTAAAATATGCTTTGACTTTACTGTAATATATTCATTATAAAATGCCTGGCCCACATCTAAGGAGACTATTTCCCAGAGGATGCACAGGGCTTCATATAAGATGTTTTCACATGGAAAATAGTCCTGGAGGGAATGTTAAATCAAATATTGAGTTCTTAGTCTACTAAATTAGCCATCTGTAATAGCTTTGCAAAACTTAGGTGCTTAAAACAACAACCATTTTATTTAATTTATGATTCTCTGGATAAGTTGGATTATGTCCTGGTTTGGGTCAGCTTGGCTGATACCTGCGGAGCTCTTTGATGCATCTACAATCAGCTGGCAGGTGGGCTGGTAGCTGGATAATCTAGAACCACCTTATGCATGTGTCCAGCAGTTGTCCAGCTGTTGGCCAGGGTGACAGACTGTCTTATGTGTCATATGAGTGCCTCAGCTCTCCTCCACAGGATCTCTCCAGCAGGCTAGCTTGGGGGCTCAGTCACATGGTGCACTCAGGGTTCCAAGCACTGAAGAGAAGCAGTAAGGTTTTTGAGGCTTAGAATTGGAGTTCTTTCAATGACACTCCTGTTGCATTTCCATGATCAAAACAAGACACAATGCCAGCCTGGTTTCCAGAGAGGAGAAATAGATTCTACCTCTTGATGGGAAAAGCTGCAAAGAATTTGTAGCCATTTACAGTCTGCCACAGAAATACATGTGTTTTGGATATGAATAAGATCCTCTCATTGATGGTGAATTATCAAACTGGCAGCTCCCTGTAAAATTTGAACCTATGTAGTAAAATATATCCTTCATGTTAATTAGAGGATTTTACAATATTTTCTGAAATAATTTGTGTACTTATTTTTCAAATAATATGTTCGGTAACAACAGTGATGACGATGTTATTGTTCACATATTTGAGTTGTGGTTTGGGGCTAATGGTGTGATAAATTTTTTTGAATTATTTTCATTTCAAAATAGTACAGTGATATAAATGTTTGTGGTTCCATGTATTGATTTTTTTATACTTGAGTCAGTGTTACAAGTGTGCTCATCACCCAGATAGTGTTCATTGTACCCATTAAGTAGGTTTTCACCTATCCTCTCCTCTCCTCTCCCCTACCCTCTCCTTTATTTCCACTGAGTTTTACTGCCCTCTGTGCACCTGTGTGCTCATCAGTTAGTTGGTTAGTTCCAGTTTAATAGAGAGGACATGTGGTGTTTGTTTTTCCATCCTTCAGATACTTCACTTAGGAGAATGGTCTCCAGTTCCATCCAAATTGTTGCAAAAGGCATTAATTCATCCTTCTTCATGGCTGAGTAGTATTCCATAGTATATATATATCACATTTTGTTAATGCACTCATGAATTGATGAATACTTGGATTGATTCCACATCTTTGCAGTTGTGAATTGTACTGCAATAAACATTTGAGTGCAGGTGTCATTTGTCATTGTGTTCTTGTAACAATCTTATAAGGATAGATCCATTTTAGTAAGTTATATACATCTTAAATGATTTATATTATATCATTTGCTATAACAGTGAGAACAGATTTGAAGTCAAATATCTTATTTTCTCTTCTATACTTAGGACAATTTGCTGCATAGGATGAAATTTCATTTCAAGTTCAGAATTTTTAAAATATGGTAAATACTTTTTGTGTTTGAGTACGGAATAAGATCTGGGTTAGAGAAGACAAATGCAAAAGTTGTTAAGTGTGGGACAATTTCTAAATATCAAATTTAACTTGGTCAGTTTTACTTTTCAAAACTCAAAGACAGTGATGCTGACTCTAAAAATTTAAAATGATTATTTTTGAGGTCTTCCCTTTTTAAACTCTTCTTCTCTTAGTCGAACCCACCAAGTTAATAGGAAGAATTTTATGGGGATGTTATAACCTCCTCCAAAATAATGTAATTGTGATAAATATATAATTGTGAAACTATGTAAACACACAGAAGTACACCAAATACCTCTGATAGTCTCTTCTCTATTTTTCAGAAAAAAAGACAAAATTATCTTTAATTTAGCAATTAAAATATTTTAAATTTAGCTTATACATATAAATATGTATATTTGTATGTCTATTAAATATGTACATTATATGTGTAAGATAAATGGTGTGTGTTTGCATGTGTGTATGTGTATATATATACATATATATATACACACACACATACACATAGAGGAAGAGAAAGAAATAGGGATATTAGAAATCATTTTCCTTTCCAACATGATTTATTGCTATGTGCACAGTCATAATGTTGGGATAAATCTTAAAATTCCTCTAAATTCCATGTATTGATTTTTTTATGCTTGAGTCAGTGTTACAAGGGTGCTCATCACCCAGCTAGTGTTCATTGTACCCATTAAGTAAGTTTTCGCCTATCCTCTCCTCTCCCCTACCCCCTGCTTTATTTCCACTGAAGATATCCACCTATATTTCATAAGGATCATGATATCAGCATGCCTGTAATTGTTAGTAGAATAAATTATTTCATGTTTACTTTTCCATCAACTGAAAAAAATATTTCAAATGTAAATGGAAGACACTAACTTCATATGCTACTTGCTATATGTTTTCTTTTCCAGAAATGTGGCTCAGAAAAAAGTGCTTCATTCTTCAGTAAGGTAACATATTCCTGGTTTAGCAGGTAGGAATTTTACTAATTTATTTGTAGCATACCACGCTAAGGAAGATTCCAAGGGAAATAATTCTTGAATGACATACTTTTACTCTCATTATGAATATTTTACATTGTAAAGATTTTTTCATATTATTTATTACATAGGAATCACAGGTAATAACATACTAAATAGTTCCACAGAAGCAGTACTAATGTTCCTCCAGTATGTCTGTCCCTTTATAGAATTTGTATCTCATTAGCACTATTGGAAGGACAGAAAAATGAACTTCTTTGTTAGCATCAAGTATATGCTACCCACTTTGTGTCTATTATTTCATTTAATTCTCCCCCAAGCACTATGAGATACACATTTACAGATGAACAAGTGGAGGCTCAGGGAGAGAAAAAACTTGTCCATTGATACCCACACCCAGGTAGAAACAAGTATGTGTTATGAACCAGGTTCTGAGGAGTCCATGTTTCATGATTTATTTATTTTTTTTTGCTATTTCATTCTACTCTTTACTAGGAATGCTCTCATATATACTTACATATGCTAGTATTAAAACATACAACTAATCATTTTTATAAGATATATATTATGATTTATCTCATAGAATCATTCATCTATAATGTACAATGAAAGCTCAGACGTTCTTAGGACTGCAGTCCTCAAGCCCTAGGCTGTGGCCCAGTACTGGTCGTAGCCTGTTAGGAACCAGGGCTGCACAGCAGGAGGTGAGGGGCAGGCTACTGAGTAAAGCTTCATCTGTATTTACAGCCACTCCCCATGGATCACCATGCCCCCTCCCCCCTCGCCCCGCCCCCTGTCTGTGGAAAAATTGTCTTCCATGACACCAGTCCCTGGTTCCAAAAAAGTTGGGGACCTCTGCTTTAGGAGATATCAGTTTAAACTCTGACTTTAACATAGGAAATAAATCATATTAAATAAGAGGAATTGACTTTTTCTCATTTTATAAATTCAGAAGCATTCTTTAGAAATGTATTTCTTTTCCCTCATAACAGAAAGTTCATGATAATGTGAAATTAAATTTGTCTTCCTACCTTTATGCTCCTTGCTCTATAGTTGGTAGAAACAAAATTGCCCAATTTGATCTACAGATGTATTCTTTAGAGTAGATGAATCCTTTAAAAAAATGGGTACTAGATGCTCCGAACTCTGATAACCTTTAAAAATGCAGAGATAAATGACTCCCTTTCTGCCATCTAGGACTTAATAGTAAAATTACAAAACTTAAAAAGCAGAGTGTTAATTATCAAAAAAGGCAACATAAGCATGATTGACAATCACGAATTTTCAGGAGTGCCATCTCACAAATTTTGCACAAGTAGAGAACATTTAACAGATACAAATGCTTTCACCCAACATTCAATGATGTGTAGGAGTGAGTCACGTGGTAGTCTGAGTTGAGCAAATACCATGCGTGAACCACAGAGGTGAAAGAGAAAGGGGGTGGAATGGCAGATTAAGCCAGGGGGAGAGGTCATACATCAAGAGTTCTCTGAGACATCCTGAAGGCAATAAGAAGCCACTGAAGAATAGAGGAGTGACATGATCATATTTGCATTTCAGAAAATCACCTTTGCAATTGTATGGCTATGGTATAAAAGATGGAAATGGAGACAGGGAGAATCATTAGAGGCTCTTAACCTCTCCTGGGAGATTTATGGTCACAGTCCAAACTATGATAACAATAAAGATGACAAAGAGGAAGGAACTATTTAGAAAAGCTACGTAGGAGAGAGTTGATTGAATGAGAAATTGAGGAACTAGGAAAAGTATAGATATCAGTTCTGCCTCAGAAAACTGTGAGGTTTAGATGTGGTGAAAAATTGTAAGTTCACTTTTGGAAAGCTTTAATAGGAGATGCCTGTGAAGCATCACATGAATAAGTGTTTGGATATGTGGTTCTTGGGCTTAGGATAAATCTTCAACCTATGGATTTGGGAGTCATTGACTGTAAGTCAGTAGTCAAAGCTATGAGTATGAATGAAATCACCCAGAAGAAGAGGCCATTGAATAGGCTGAACAAATGGGCCATTCATTGTTCAACCAGTATTTAAATGGCAAAAGGAGAAGGAGTCTAAAAAGGAAGCTACATAAAGGTGTTCAGAATTTAAGAGAAGTATCCAAGGACAGTGTATCTGATGGCTAAGAAAAGAGAAACTATCAAGAAAGGAGAAAAATAAAGTGGTTAATAGGGCCAAATACTGAAAAGGGGTAAATTAAGATAAGAACTAAATATTCTTCATGAAATTTGGCAACATGAAGATCATTAGTTGGTTTTATGAAAGCAATTTAAGTTGAAAATTTACATACTTGTGAGCAAATACTTGGGCAGAGAGGTTGAGTTATGATAAGATTTCCAAGTTACACAAATCTAGTAATCACCTAAGGAGGGAGGAAAAAATTTTATACCACTATGTAACATTAAGCTGCACACTAGAAAAGTGAAAGTTTAGACAGAAATTATATAAATTTGGGCTATTTGCAGTTAATTATTTTGATTTTTCAAACCGCATATGTATAAAAATATTTTCCAAACCTGAATTTTGTTTCATCCATGAGTTGAAAGAGTGATGTCTTCTCTGGCTTTAAAAAATTTCAGTGTCATTTTAAAGTCACAGTCATCACAGAATTTAAGTAATGCAAATGAAATTAATTTCAAGTAAATGTAATTTTAAAGCTTTGATTATCAAACTATTAAAATAATATGCATATATATTAAATATTGCAAACATCAAACTATTAAGTGTCCTAAAGTAAGACACTGAAATTAGATTTAATAGGCAAGGTAAGGCATAGCAAATTTAAAAATATGACAACCTAGTCTCTTGAAATCTGTATCTTAAGTCAATCAAACAAATCATCAAGCTATAATTGTTGAATATCACATTTATTTTCTGTTTAACTTTAATATCTCAGAACTAGATAAAAAGTATTTTCATAGCATGCTGTTATCTGGCACTGTCTCTGGCATGAATCTAATTTGATTTCTTATGTGGTGATTAAACAATTGCAGTTGAAACATAACTATTGTTTAAGAGAACGTCCTTTTGAAGACAATGGTTAATTGTATTCTCAGATCTATTTTTGGAGTTACAGAATAAAGTCAGATATTATTTCCTGGGCCAAATTCAAGCACCCGTAATTGTATGAATAATTCAGTTAAATGTGCCCAGATGATAGAATAATTAGAAAATTATATGCTTATGAAACTTAATTCCTAAGGTAGCACCTATCTAGATCATTTTGATGATCCAATAATTTCCAAGACTTTATTGACTTTATTAGCAAATATAATCTGTCATCAGAGTGTAATAATCATGGTCATAGAGTGATCCCCTTGATATACATGGAAAAATCTAGTTAATGTTTTTATAAGTCACAGTTGAATCATTATTTTAACCAGGGATACACTACTCAATATGTCCTAACTTTTCCTTACACATTAATAAAATTCATCCATTAGCTAACCTTGTCCCAAATTACAGTTTTTGGAGACTGATTTCATCATCGTACTCTCTTCACATCAGTTGGATGAGATATTTATGCACCCTTGTTAGTGCTAAATATATTCAAAATTCCCTAAGATAACAAAATTAAAAACAGAGTGGAAGTATTCCATTTGAAGGCACTGTCTGACTTTTGTTAAGTTTGCACTGGTTTTTGTCATAAATTTTAAAAAAGTGACCAGGCTCTGGAGTTCTTGGTATTTAATTGCCTGTAAAGATGAGAAAGTAGTACTGCTCTGCCTGCTTTAGGAAGTTATGAGGATCAAATTAATTGAAGTGAATGTCCTTTGAAAAGAAATATCATTCTAAAAAAATATGAGATGCATGTGTGAACTTTATCATTGCTTTAGGAATAAAGTCCATAAGTTTATGGGGCCTGGTGCATGCTACACATTTCACTTGTTGGAAGGGTCAACTGTTGGTCCTAGTTGTTTTCCAAAAAGCTGTCTCGACATTTGATTCCTTGCTTCCTCTTTTTTTTTAAACTTTTACGTGAGAAGGTAAGACCAGCCCATGTGATCAGAGTCTATCAGAAGAGAGCAAAAGGCGGAGAGGGAGTACACACCTGGGAAAAGGGAAGTCAAGGGAGTTAAACAACCAAGCCACGAGAATCACAATCAATTCAGCTTAAGTGTCACTTTTAGATGCTGCATTATTTGGAGACTCAGCATGAAAGCCAGGGGTCATTTATCCCTAAACCAAAACCGCTGAGTTTTGCACAGTTCTAACTCAAAATGCTGAGGCAGTAAATGCTATTAAAAATGCTTTTGTGAAAATCAATGCAGTCTTATTTTGAAAATGAATATTTATTTTATGGAATGAAATGGAAGGACTTAATATGACATGAAAGTAGTTTATTGCTTAATATGTTTTTAAAAGTGCACTGCAGGAAAATATCCAGCTTATCTGAGCCAACAGAAACATGATTACTAAAGATCTTTTCTTATTACATTTAAGACTTTTTGTTAAATATGAATTGTATAGGATATTATTTATTATAACAAAAGTAAAATTGAATCCAGTGAAGACTGTGGTTACCACAAGGTTTAAAATCCATCCCAGGGTCAATCAATTGAGATTATTCAGTAACGATGACAATGAAAATGGTTCCATTTTGGAGTAGTATAATGCTCTGTTATTGTCTCTTAGGCTAATAACACTTTATAATGGAAAGAACTGAGGTATAGAGTCAGAAGGCATGATACGGGTTTGATATCTTACTGAACAAGTCACGGCACGGAGTATATCTGAACTCTATCACTTAGGAGTGCATTTGGCTTCAAGCAGCAGAATAGCCAAATAATAATAGCTTGAACAGATAGGTTTTTATTTTCTTATGTTACTGAGAAGAGGGCTGGGAATAAGGTGGTGAGCTATCAGAAATATTATAAAAGGCCCAAGCTTTTTTGTTTTTCTACTTCCCATACTTATTATTTGACTTTTCATCCACGGTGGCCAAGATGGCTTTTATATCTCAGAGCATCATGTCCTCAAGTGCACGCAGGAAGGAGGAATGGGAAAAAGAGGGATATCAAATGTTTTCACCTTTGTGAAGTTTTGTGTTTTCATTTGAAAAAGAAAATTCTTCCCAGCAGACTTTTGTTTAGGTATAATGAGCCATAACTGAGTTATGTGGTTAATCCCACACAGAGAGTAATGAGATTATCAGGACTAGTTCAGACCAATCATAGTTCATAACTCTGTGCCCAAGATAAGGGCTTACCCTGATTCCATGAGATTTTCAACTGAATAAATATCAGATTCCTGTTAGAAGGAAGATAGTAGGGCAGAGGGATAGCTGTGGGTGAAATACACTTCATTGTTTCCCACAATAACTTTTGTGGTATACCTAGACCAGGCATCTTAGTTTGTCTTGCTGTTTAGACCCATTGTTCATGCATAATTATTCACAGTGTCCCCTGGGTCGAGCTCTTTGAAGGAAGGAGGGAGGAAACACTAAGAAACACTAAGAGAACAGAAACTTGCCATACTTCTTAGGAAATCAACTCAGAAATGGCACTCTCACTTTGGCTCATATTCTGTTGGTCAAATAAGTCATCTGGCCAAAGCCAAAATTTATGGAGTAAGGACAGCTACTCCAGATCTAAGTGGACTATCTCTAAAGTCAAGTGGCAAAGGGGTTTATAAAGTCCTAGTGGAATGGAAGAAAGTTGCAGATGCAGAGGTTGGATCTATTTCTCCCCTGATACAAGCCTAAAAGAAATGTGGGTTCTCAGGTGGGTGAGTGAATACATTACTGTGAAATTTTGCTATTTAAATTTCAGTGAGTGAGGTGAGATAGGTGAGTGGTACATTCTCCAAATATGAGATGAATAAATGAAGTTAGTGTTTCACTGAATAATTGGATGTCTAAACAGCCTTTCTAAAAATTACAAATGATTACTGTACATTATCAAACTCCAGGATAAAGTTGTATAATTTTTCAAATGTACAATCTAATCATTGTATCCTGATCAATAAAACAATTTATAAAGTTAAAGAGTGAAATAAATGCATGTGAAATTCTTTTTAATGTGATTATTTGTTTTCCTGTATTGTTTACCTTACTCTTTCATTTTTAGACTAATTACTTTAGGTTATAAGAAACCTTTGGAAAGAGAGGATCTTTTTGAAATAAATGACAGTTATTCCTCCTATGTTGTGTGTCCAATATTTGAAAAACAATGGAGGAAGGAAGTTTTAAGGAATCAAGAAAGGCAAAAAGTAAAGGTAATTAATTTTTAAATCCTAAAGTAGTTAATTACTACCTATAACTAGATAAAACTTTTTCCAAATATAAGCTATTGTTTCTATTAATATAGAAAATCCCTAAAATATTTGAGATGATAAGTCATTTCCCTAAGTACAATTGGTTGCTATTGTAAATCTTTCTGTCCTCAAACTATTCAGCATCACTTCCTTTTAATGTTCAGGAGCAAATAATGTTGATATGTATATGTATCTTTCACTTTTCACTAAATGGTGACAAAGACAGCTTCTGTTTCTCAAAGCATCACATCTATTGTCCAGGTAAATTTTATGGTGGCCGAAGCCAAAGTTTACGGGAACAGGGATAGATACTCTACATCTAGCATCACATACACACACATCTATATGTTTTCTAGACTTCTCTTAAAGAAAAAAAAATTGGAGATAAAAACTATATATATATATTAATGAAAGAGTTTGAAAACTCACAAAAGGGATAAAATACAACCACTGCTTTTACCATTTTGCTATGTGATATAAATATCAGGAACTAGTCTGAATACATATGATACCAATGATATGGGTCATAATTTCAAGTTTAACTGAATTTATTCCTTTCTTGTTACCTTACTGTCTTTGGAGTACATTAGTTTTATGATTATTTTTTTATATATATGTATATATAAATATATTTCATGTGTACTAATATTCAGTCCAGTTTTCTCATTGTTTCTATTTTCTTTAATTATGTAGGCATCTTTTCATAAAGAGGCACATACCAGAAAACTATCTCTACTTTATGCATTGTGGAACACCTTTAAGTCTTTCCTGATTCAAGTTGCTTTATTCAAAGTGTTTGCTGACATTTTGTTTTTCACTAGCCCACACATAATGAAGTAAGTTGAAATCTTGTGTGTTTGTTTTCCTTCCTATGAAGGTAAATGAGAAGCAAGTGTTCTACTATAAAATTTCTACTAAAAAAAAGTGAAGAATGTCCTTATTGTGAATTTTATTTAGCGTATGGGTATTCTATTAGGGTTGTCTATAGTACAAAAGGGGATTATGGTAATGTGATTGATATTTGATGAAGCCAACTACGTATTAAACATTGTTCTAAAATCTTATACTATTTGTATTAAGTCATAGTTCCCCAGAGAAACAGAACCAATAGGGTATATATAGATATATAAAAGGGGATTTATTATGAGAATTGGCTCATGAAATTATGGAGGCCAAGAAGTCCCACAATCCTGTGGTCAGCAAGTTGGAGACCCAGGAAGTCTAGTGGTATAATCAGTCTTGAGTCTGACGGCCAGAGAACCTGGAACTCTGATGTCCAAAGACAGGAGAAGATGGATGTCCCAGCTTCACAACACAGTGAATTTGCCCATTCTCCACCTTTATGTTCTAGGCAGGCCCTCAACAGATTGGATGAGTCCCTATGTCCTGTGATCTATTTTATTTAGTCTGCTAATTAAAATGCTAATCTCTTCTAGAAACGCCCTCAAGACACACCCAGAAATGTTTTACTGGCTATATGGGTATTTCTTCACCCAGTCGAGTTGACACATAAAATTAACCATCACATTACTTATTTAATCTTTAAACATTCCTATGAAGTAGGAAGCATTATTACACTTATTATTACAATCCAGACACAGAGACAGAGAAGTTTCAGTAGTTTGCCCAAGTCCACATTGCTGGAAAGAACCAGAGTGATGATTGAAATCTAGGAAGTCTTACTTGAATGTTATGTTTAGAAAAGGAAATGATAAATGTGTTCACTATGTTTCTTAGCTGTAGTCTTTTGAGAATTGAACTTTATTAGCCAAGGTAATAAAATAAATATATATATAAATAATTACTATATATGACATATATAAAATATGTTATTACTACCTAATGTATTAATATATAGTAATATATATTTGTGTATATATGTATGTCTGTATATATATTTTATTGTATATGTATTTGTATATATATAAAATAGTGAAATGACTTGAAACATTTTTATAATATCTATCTGCAAGGGTCTGCAGGCAGACAATGAAATTGAGCCCTTGCTTGTGTGCCATGTTTTTCAAGGAGACATTGCCTTACCTCTAACTGTCATATGAAAGAAATACAAAGAAACACATTATTTTATTAACCTGTGATTACATTTTTAGTATTGAAAATATTTCCAAGTTGTTAGAGCTTTTAAGAATTATTTAATTCACAAAAATATAATTGACTCTAACTTACCTGAACTCCAGATAAAACTTAGGAATATATTCATCCAATTGAACACCTACCATGTGCCAAACATTTTTCTGGGTGAACTGTGTGGATAGAGTAAAAATTAAAACAAAGTCCCTGCTCTGGTGACACTCAGAGGGGAGAGAGAAACAATAAACAAATGAATAAATATAAATAATGTTAAGAGATAATCAGTGCTTAGGAGAGGAGTAAAGCAAGTTAGGGGAACGTCAGTCTGGGGAGTTGGAAGTTGCTGTTGTATGTCAGGTGATTAGGGAAGACATCCATGATAAGGTGACACTTGATTGAAGTCCTAAAGGAAGTTAGGAAGGAGGCCAAGACAATATCTATTGCAATTATTGGGTATAGGAAGGCCAAAAGCCATGAGGCAGGAGCATGCTTGGTATCTTTGGGGGCCTGCAAGGAGGGAAGTGGGGTTGAAACAAAGAAGTTAAGAGAAAAAGTGGTAAAATTGAGGTCAGAAAGGTCTTGGGGTGAAAAACTTCTCTGAAGGGCCTTATGAAATATGATGGGAATATTGGATTTTATTACACATTAAAAGGGAAGCCTCTGGAATATTTTGAGCAGAGGATGATCTAATTAGACTTAAGTTTTATACGGATCACTCTGGACACTATGTGGACAGTAAGTAAAGAAGAGCAAGAGTGGAAGAAGCAGCACCAGTTAGGAGTTTATTGAGTTGATCCAGGCCAATGTCAGTGGTGGCCCTAACTGGGTTGTAACAATGAAGGCGATAAGAAGTGGTCAGATTCTGACTCTATTTTAAAGGTAGAGTCAACAGAATATACTGATGAACTGAATGTAGGTTGAGAGAGGAAGCAATGAGTCAAAGATGCCTTCAGAGTTGATTTTTTTTCTTACTTAAGTCACAGGATAAATGAGTCACCATCTACTGCAAAAACTCAAGAAAGACTAGAATAGGGAACTGGGCTTGCTTTTGGACTTGTTAGATTTGAAATATCTATTAGTTATTGTGCAAGAACAAATTAATTAACATAGCAGGCCTGACTACTTTGGAAGGCCTGCTCTCAGGATTGGTCTTTGGCTGGTACCTGGAACTTGAGTTTCCAGAGGGTTCTCACTATCCTAACTGATGAGAGTGCCTCAATATGTCCACACTGTTATATGCAATCAATATGGTTCATGCTGAATATCTTATTTCCTTCTGGGAGTCTGGAATTTGGGTGTGTGTTAAGAAGAACGTTCCTACTTGACCAGCCTCCTATAAAATCCCCGGATGCTGAGTTTCTAATGAGCTTGCCTTGTAGACAACATTTCACACGTGTTGCCACAATTAGTTGCTGGGGGAATTAAGCATGCTCTGTGTGACTTCACAGGAAGAGGACTTGTGGAAGTTTTTGCCTGTTTTCCCACAGACTCTACCTCATCCACCTTTTCTCTTTACTGATTTGCTTTGTATCTTTTCACCATAATAAATCATAGCCATGAGTATGACTATATACTGAGTCCTGTAAGTTCTTTTAATGAATCTTTGAGCTGGAGAGTGGTCTTGGGAGATCTCCGACTCAGCCATCTAGATAAAAAGGTTGAGTAAGCAATTGTCTATATAAGTCTGGAATTAGGAAAGATACAGGCTGAAGTGATGAATTGGAATTATTCTAAATTGGATTAGGTATGTTGATCCATTTTTCTGGATGAGACCACATAAGCATAAGTGAAGACAAGTAAATACGTTCACAAACAAAACCGTCAGCTATTCCAATGTGTAGTGTTGGTGAAAATGGAGAAATCTGTTAGACGATATTGAGGAGTAGCTAGTGCAGAAAGAAAAGAACCAAGAGAGAATGGTGTTAGGAAATCCAAGGCAAGAAGGTGTTTATTGCTGTCAGAAAACTATTCCTGCCACCTACCCACCTTTCTTTCTTTTTTCTTTTTCTTTCTTTCTTTCTTTCTTTCTTTCTTTCTTTCTTTCTTTCTTTCTTTCTTTCTTTCTTTCTTTCTTTCTTTCTTTCTTTCTTTCTTTCCTCCCTCCCTCCCTCCCTCCCTCTCTCTCTCTCCCTCTTTCTCTCTCTCTCTCTCTCTCTTTCTTTCTTTCTTTCTTTCTTTCTTTCTTTCTTTCTTTCTTTCTTTCTTTCTTTCTTTCTTTCTTTCTTTCTTTCTTTCTTTCTTTCTTTCTTTCATTTCTGATCCTGCCATTTTTCATCCCAAATTCTCTGGCTCCCTTGTCTTTTAGAATTATAAGCCAAATGTCTCCTGGATTAACCCACTCCCCAGATGAAATGTCAGACCTCTCTCAGTATATCCCAGGAGTCACTGTAGGGTTATCTTATGTGTGATCAGAAATCTGTCTATCAGAGGCATTGACCAGCATCTTCTTCCTCTCCTGCCCTATTATGGTTGTCTAATGCCACAAAGGTAATCATGTCAAAATTTAGTGGCATAAAACAATTCTATTATGTTCACAATTTGTGGAGTCAGGACTTCAGACAAAGATTGTTTTTCTCTGCTCCACAGTGATTGGGACCTTTGCTGAACATCTTGAACAGCTGGAGATAGCTGCAGCTGTAGCTCTCTCATATGGTTGGTCTGAGACATACGGCTGGTGCTCTGCTTCTGGCTGTTAACTGGGTTACCTTGGTTCTTCTCCATGTGTGCTGGTGCAGGAATGTCCAAGATGGCTTTCTAATTTACATGCTTGATGCCTGGGCTAAGATGGCTAAAAATGGCCATTTCTCTCTCTCACTCTCTCTCTCATTCTCTCTTCATCTCTTTCTGCATACCTTCTCTGAATGGTTAGTTTGGGCATGGAGGTCTCAGAATAGTTGAACTTCTTACATGGCAGCTGTATTTCCTCAGAGTGAATATTTCAAGAGGCTCAGACAAGTTGTTTTATGACCTAGGCTTAGAAATCTCAGAATGTCACTTTTGCCACATTATCTTAGCCAATTAAGTCTCTAAGCCAGCCAAAATCCAAAGGGAGGGGAATTAGGGAAAGGAGATTCAATTTCTCTGTGGGAAAAGTAGCAAGAAATTCCCAGACATTTTCAGTCATGCTCTGATTCCCATTTGCCAATGACTGCTGCTCAAAAAACTCATTAGAGAATCTCACTGCAGCCACTGTCTTTCCTAAAACAGCATTGATCATAGCAATTGCGTGTCTCCGTCTTATGTATGTTCTCCAAAAATTTGTAGCATCTACGATACAAAAGAATGTCTATGGAGTAGAAAACAGTCTTCCTAATTCTGTGACACATTTTATTAAACTTGATCAAAAAGTGGCTTGATCATACCTGCAAAACAGGAATTTCAATATTTCATTGAAATGAGTCAGTAGATATGTCTTTCTTCCTGCCTAGTTGATGAGCTCCTCCAGGTAAAGAATCCTGTGTTATTCAATTCTTGTGCCCTTAGCTCTTAGTACAAAGCCTGGAACACATAATTCAGATAAATTTCCTGACTAGAATACAGCATAAGTGGGCTTATCCAAAGTTATACTTTTCTAAGAGACTGTCATTCTAGAGTAGCTGAATAACCTTAGAATTTCCATATTAAGTAATAATTGAGCGACCAGAAAGAATTGTATGAGTTTGTATGATCATAATTTGGGCCTTGGAGGAGCTAATTTTATCAAATAACTTTGAGACATATATATTTTGTTTTGCTAAGGAAAAGTCACTAGAGAGGACTATCTTTAAGGATGAATGCACATTGTCATATCATTGTGATCCATGTATGTAATGAAGCATATAAAAATAATACTTAATTTATTAGTAGAATGATACTTTCAATATTTACTAGATATGATTCTTGTTGACTGTCGTGTTTTCTCTTTTCTTCCTGTTAGGGATTTTATTCTAATATGAAACAAAAAAAATGAGTGTTCATATTTGATATTATGAATATTATATCATGCCTTGAGTACAGATTATTTTTAATAATTCTTGATTAATATTAGTAGAACCACTGTAGCACCTGGTGATAGTCACTTAGTTGTTTGAGTTTATGAAAAAGGAAAACATCTAATTGGTAGATATATGCACAACAGAGAGAATAATGCTCCTCTTTCAGGAAATTTAGTTCCAAGATCAAGAAGGCATTTAGTAAGTTGCTTTTGTAAAAAAAATAATTTGGTGTCCCAATGGGTAACATCTGATAGAGATCAATTAAAAAATGTAGACCCTCCTGTTGTTATTATATATGTGGGTTATGGAAAAATACAATAGTATCATGGAGGGTATACAATGTTCTAAATAATTCTTAGTAACTAAAGGTTTTACTATTAGAGACACTGGTATATATTTGATTCTAAATTCTGATTTTAATAAAGTTAATCTTTTGAAGTATTTGTTTGATAGAGCAGTTTGGGCAACACAAATTGCTTTTAATTGTTCGCATATTAGCTGTCTAAGCCATCAGTAAAATAGATCAAAGCCTAGAAATTTTATTTACCACTTAAAAATTTAAACTTATATAATGAATAAGTTTTTAAATTCAGTATCCTTTGGGAAAAATTTACATATAGTCACACTTAATTCCATAGGATTTCCTTCTTGTTCTGCTAACCTATGAATTGGCTCATAATGGCCATTTATAATGACAAAGAACATTTTTATATCTTCAGAGTTCACAGTGAAAAAGGTCTATTCATAAAACCTCTAATACTAAATTAAACTTTCACCAATGAAATAGAAGACACTAAATAAACCAAGAACTGTATGCCTGCAAAATAAATGAAATAAATTTATAGTATCTCAGAGTATCTGCCCAATTTTTTTCATCATTTTGCACAGTATAGGTAGTCTTTTAAAATTATTATTATTTTCAGTCCCATAGATGCAGTTTATAAAAAGGTGAGGTCACATAAAAATGTTATTAACAATAGACATCAGGCACTTTGAGTTTTAATCAATGTTTATAGTCTAGGGACAATAAGCAACCAAGGTAGTTATGTTTAGAACCATCCCCACTGTTTTTCTGTACCCCAGCAGTGACCCTAATCATAATAACCATGCTGAGACCAAATCTAAGAGGAAATAAGAAAATGTAGAGAAGAGGGAAATAGCTTGTGCATAAAAGTAACAATAAAAAGATGAAATATAAATCTAGCCTTTAAAAATTGCATCAATGTGCCATCCTAAGAGATCCCCCACTTAAGTTCTGATTGTTATATTTCCCTCTATTTGACAAAATGTATGATTTGGGGGGAAAAAAGTGGTTTGTTTGCTTTTTTTAGAGGTGGTGTTTCACTAGGTTGCCCAGGCTGGAGTTCAGTGGCTATTCACAGATGCAATCAATCATATCACATTGCAGCCTCCAGGTCTTCAGCTCAAGCAATCCTCCTGCCTCAGCCTCCCAAGTAGCTGAGACATTGTACCCAGCAAAAAAAACACAAACTTTCATATGTCCCCATGTCTCAATTTTTCTAATGAAGTTAGACTAAAACAGTTAGACTAATTGTTTGATGAGATTACCATATAAAAACCAGAAAATAACTTCTTACTCACAAACCTGTGAAAATAATTATTAGTTTTATTTATTTAATCATGTAATGCTTGAGTTAAAAAAGGTGGTGGGATAAGGATACCAAATTGAGCAAGCAGAGGAAAAGAAGAGGTAGGGGTATATATGTGTGTGTGAGAGAGAGACTGTGTGTGTGTGTGTGTGTGTGTGTGTGTGTGTGTGTGTGTGTATGACATTTTGGCAATAATCAACTCTCATAAACATTTAACTACTTCAGATGTTTAACATTTCTTCCCCTTTCTCAATTTTTATGACATTCAGGCAAATGATCATTTTCTGTGAACACAGTTCAGATATTGGCTGGATTGGCTGTGGTTATGCAGTGGCACTTTTTATTGTAGTCTTTTTGCAAACCCTGATCCTTCAGCAATATCAACGTTTTAACACACTCACCTCAGCAAAAATTAAAACAGCTGTAATTGGACTGATCTACAAAAAGGTAAAACAAATTCAAAGAATTCCCAATTTCTAAATGGACTGCTCTTTTATGTACTTTAAAATAAGGGGACTAGAAAAGTAGGAGAGTATATTAAAAAGTTCTTAAGGTGTCCTTGGCATATGCACATGTTTTACTTTAAAAAAACTTTGACTCAATATTGGTTGCATTAATTTCCCTCTAGGGCTATTTCTCCCTATAGTCCCTACAAATTGTAGTCAGCCCTAATCCATGAAATTAAGTGATTATCCTTGTCTCCTGTTATGTCACTTAACTCACCTCCAGAAGGTGAATGGAATTGAATGTTTTTCTGGTTGTCTATATTTATGCATCAATAAAATTTCCTTTTTTCACAATCATTTTCATTGTACATACTACCTTTTTCTTCTCCCTCTGCTCAATCTACCTTATTTTTTCACACAACAAAGCCATCCTTTTCTATTCAATCGTTGTCTGCTTTTCTTTCATTATAAGCCCTATCCCCCAAACTTAGCTGATTCTTATTCCTGGCATAACCTTAACATGTACTTTGTCCTTTTTTTGAAAATACAGTTTTAAACACCACCTCTTTACCATCCAGAGCTTTTTATTTACATCATAATTATTAACAATTAGAGATTTTTCTTTCTCTCCTAATTATCAACCAATTATTCAATTAACAGGTGTGCTCCCCTGTAAGTTGTGAGTTCTTCAAGATTTGGAATAGGAACTTATTTACCTGTTATATCCTTATTGTCTAAGACAGTGGCTTTTATAAATTTTTATAAAATTTGAATGAATGAATGAATGAATGAGCCCTTGCCTTCAAGAAATTGGGGGAAAGTTTTAGCATATGTAATAAATAAGTGGAACTAAATTCAGATTTTATAAAAGATCAGATGTGCAGGAAATCTACAAAGATTGTATACAGTTAAGAAAGTTTTCAAATAGAAAGGAAGTCTTGAAATGGTCTTTGAGGGAGCTATAGAACTGGTATAAGTGGAAGGAAGTGTTACAATTTAGGCTGAACTACATGAAGCATTACAGGCCATTTCACCGTACTGGGCCAAAATGGGGGCATGGAGCGGTTTTAGAGATCCTAGAATGATCTGGGACCAATTGAGCCAGTAAATGGTAATTGAGTTTGCAGCAGAGTCATTTATTAATAGCTCTGCAGAGCACAACCCAATACAAGGTCAGGGTGGCTGACCCAGTCCTAATTCTAGAGGTAGGTATATGAGGAATCCAAATATGGAGGAAAGATAAGAGAAAATCTAGGATTCAGTTTAAATACTAGCACAGGTTTTTGATGTACAGTCGGTGTGAAACAGGATTTTATTCATTGATAAGAGAATTGGAGTTTGGATGTGAGATGTGGGTGGATTTATAAGCATAAAAGAGTAAACTTCCATACAAGAGTAAATTCACAAAAGTGTGAATTTACAAGCACAAAAGGTGGAGCATAGAGGATTTTTAAGGCAATGAAACTACTCTGTACAATACTGTAATAGTAAGTACATATCATTCATTATATGCTAGTCCAAACCCACAGAATATACAACATTAAGAGTGGACCTGAATGTAAACTATGGACTTTAAATGATAATAGTGTGTCGGTGTAGGTTCATCAGTTGTAGCAAAATGGACCACTCTATGGGAGATGTTGGTAATGGAGAAGGCCATGCATATGCGGTGCAGGGAATATAAGGGAACTCTCTATACCTTTCTTTCAGTTTTGCTGTGAACATAAAACTGCTCTAAATGTATAGTCTTGTGTGGGGCCAGAAAGGTGTAATACCTTTCCTTGTCTATCATAAGGGTCACTCCTATAACAAAAGGCATGTTAACAAAATAAAAGCATAACAAATTTATTTAATCAAAGTTTTACATGATATGGGAGCTTTCAGAAGGAAAGACCCAAAGACCTTGGCAAAACTGTCCATTTTTATGCTTAGGTTTGATGAAAATGGACAGCCTTGTAGAAATGTAAGTCCTGACACACTTCTTGGTACACAAAGGAATTGAAGAATGCATTCTTATACATATTATGTGACCACACCATCAGGCTCACCCTGTCTTGTACTTCTGGTTGAAAAAATCATTGGGACAGGAATTTTAGGGCCCTTCCAGCTCTACATTAAATGATGTGTGTGACTTCCAGCTGGATGGTCAGAAAAGTTTCATGGTTAATATTGCATGATGTGGGTCTGAAGGATGAATTGTATTAGGTAAAGGCTCTGCTGTCAGAATACTACGGAGGAAAAAAGTACACGAATTAGTACAAAGCCTGCTCAGTTAATGGGGAGTAGATTAATTTGACTAGAAATAGTGTTTCATGTACAGGATAGTGGGAAGAGATAGTAAAGACAGAAGAGATTGCTTTTTAAAATCTTTTAGATAAAGAACCTTGAAAGACATATTGTAAAAATATACTTTAATTCCATAATAAATTGGGATCCAGTTAAGCCATAGGGTGGATGATCAGGACAAAAGGATTGAAAACACGTGGAGCTGGAAAGAAGGCGAACCTTACAGCTATTGTACTAGTTCAGGAGATAAAGATATGAGCTAGCATCATGGCAGGAATCTAGAAATGAGCATAGACATGAGGGAGAATGTGAAATTGCCAGACGAATTTTATCATCAGATGATAAAATGAAATAATAGTGTATTGAACTCAGTGATAATCAAAGTATTTCCAGTAAGTAGGAGGAGTTTGTGAGACTTGGAACTATATCTGGTTCATCTGGATCTTCTCAGAGAATACTTGAATAAGTGAAACGAATTAAGTTTCGAAAATACATGAGTCACCCAGTGATGCTTGTGTGAGTGTGCAGACTAGAATTTATATGATATGAAAATACTGTAGAAAAGGAATCTAAAACTTGGATAGAACTTTGAGTTTCTTAGAAAAAGTGATTGTGATAACGATATACCTTGGCTAATTTTTATTTTGATTGAAGAGTATTTAGAAACTCCCAAACTTTTTACCTTGTTTGAGATTTTAAAGATGGGTCTTTCTTTTTATCTGAGTCACATTTTCTCTCTTTTATCAGATTAAAATACTTTCTACCAGACAATTCCAGAAATGTTGCACCATCCACTGTAATCTTGGTGCCTATTGCAGTATTCTTTCAAATTGTTTCGTATAACAAAAGGCAGTTTAGATTGTATAATTTAGCAATAAATGGTAACTATGTCGCCCTTCATAGCTTGTGAATTTTGTCTTTTACGAAAATGTAAAGGTTTATTTGGCAGAAAAAAATATTGAAAGAAAAATCAGTTCTAATGTTAGAGATGGCATGTAAACAACATTCAATTATAGGATGACTTTTAGTCTTCTATAATATTCTGAAAGTAACATTTTTTTTCTTTTAGTGTCATCAGAACACTTAACATGAGCTCTATTATCTTAACACATTATAAGGGTAAAATACATTGTTTACTATGGTAAAATATACAGCAGATCTCTACACCTTATTCATCTTATGTGGTTAATTGAAACTTTGTACCTGTTGACTAATAACTCCCCAATTTTGTCTCCCCCTCAGCCCCTGGTAAGCACCATTCCAGTGTTTGATTTTATGAATTTGACCATTTTAGATACCTCATTTAAAATACCTCATTCCCAATACTCACGCAGTATTTGTCTCTCTGCATCTGGCTTATTTAACATAGCATGATGCCCTTAAGGTTTAGCCATGTTGTCACATATTATAGAATTTCCTTCTTCCTTAAGGCTGAGTAGTCATTTCTTCAAAGAAGACACAGAAGGGCCAACAGGTATATGAAAAAAATGCTCATCATCACTAATCATCATGCAAATATAAATCAAAACCATGAGATATCATCTCACACCTGTCAGGATGGTATGATCAAAAAAACAAAGGACATGTCTTGGCAAGAATGCAGAGAAACCAAAACCCTTGCACACTATTGGTAGAAATGCAAAATGGTACAGCTGCTATGGAAAAAAATATGGAGGTTCCTCAAAAAATTAAAAATAGAACTATATGATCCAGCAGTTCCACTTCTGGGTATATATACAAAAGAATTAAAATCAGGATCTGGAAGAGATATATGCACTCCATGCTCACTGAAACCCTATTCATAATATCTAAGATGTAGAAACAACATAATCAATCAACAGATGAATGATAAAGAAAATGTGATATGTACATACAGTGGAATCTTAATTAGAAATTAATTTTTGACGATTATTTTCTCTTGTACATTGAAGAAAATGTGTACAATGCATAAATTTTGAAAGAGAAAATAACAAACATCCATAATTCTAGAATCTAGAAATAAGCATTGATGTATTTTCTTTCAATATTTTTTCCATACATACATACATATTTGGTACATACTCTTTTGTAATCTATTATTTACTTAGTAATATTTCATGAGCAAAATATTGAGAAAATATTTTCTGAATATAATTTCTTTGTGATTCATTTTTATATTTAGTCTTATTTTTAAAAATATTTATTCTTACATACATGCATATGTTTAAATTCATAGACAGACTTATTTCATATGCGCTATACTTTCTTTACTATTGTCATATTTTTCTCATTTTTTCTTTCCCTCTTTCTCCTTGCTTACCATCTTCATTCCCAGCATATTTTTTTTTTATTTTTGGGGGGATTTCATTGACTTCTAAAGCTTGGACAACATTGTAAGCACCTTTTTTTGAAAATTTCATTTTTATTTGTGTGTTCAAAAATTAGACATCTCACCAGTATAACTTTAATTATAATTTTTAATGGTTACATAATATTCTACCTGTGTCTGTAACCTTAATTTATTCAAACACTATTAGCAATGTTGCAAAAAAACATCCTTTCCATACAAGGATATCTGTGTTTTTGTCCTAGGAGTGGGATTTCTGAGTTTAAAGATCCAGGGAAATAATTTTAATTTTAATGGAAATTCTAAGTATTTTTCAAAAGGTCTTGAACAATTTATATTTCCAATGGAAAGATATCAAAGTATCTTCTCTATACATCCTTATTAACCATTGCAACACTGTCTTCTGTCATTAGGTATGACAAAGAGAGCTGCTGCCAATCCTCCACTTCCACCCCTACCATTTTAGGATTACCTGTTTTGTTTTGATTTTTCCCTGTCTGGTGCTTATCAAGATTTCTTTTTAATTTCACCAAGATAAGAGGAGGTGCTGTTTTCTAACTAATTTGGTTACTACTTCCTGGCTGCTTTTTGGTTTAAAATATTCCATTCAGAGAAAGTGTTTTCTATTTTCTTCAATGATTTCTTCTCATTCTTTTCTTGCAAAATAATAGTGTGTATATATATTTTATATATGTGTGTGTATATATAGTGTGTATGTCTGGTTTTAAGCACCATTATGTGCATAGACATACATTCAGTTATACATATAGATGCAGATATAATGTTCATATATATAATGTAAAGAAACTTAGAAAGTTATTAAAATCGAAGAGCTAGTCTTGGAATTCACGCATTCTGCTCTAGAGACTGTGTTCTTTATTACTCTACATATTAAAGAAGTATAAATATAAATATATACATATATGTAGACATTTGTATCTTGTGTGTGTATGTGATTTCCTGAACCCGTTCTCCATTCCTTAAATCTCTCCTGTCATCATTTTGTTTTTTGAAATGTTTTCTCTAATGTATGAGAAAATTTTTTTAACTTATCTACCAGTTTACAAATTTCATTTTATTGTAGCATCCATTTGGACTTTTGATGCCTCTATTACGTTTTTCAAAAATTGGACAGTTGTATTTTCAACTTGAAAATAAATTCTATTCTTACTATTCATTTTTGATGGATATCATACTTTTTCTCTATAAAGACCACAAGGAGATATTCAATTATTTTCTCATGTTTCTTGTAATACCTCTTTTCAAGAGGAGGGTATTTATTTGATTCCTTGGATAATTCAGTTAATTTGAACTACTCAATCTTTTAATATTTCCATAAATACTAAATAATGTTTTTAAAAGGATAGGAGAAAAGAATGTATATTTGTTTATAAGGTGGGGGTGGATTCTATTAGATCAATGGATTGCTCTTAAAAATTATTATAGGCTTACTAAAATGAGAAGTATAACTCTTGGATTTCCATTGTTTTTCTTCTCCTCATTGTTGATCAGTAGTTCACTAAGGGGAGGTTAAAAACCTACGTTTGGAGGAGATATGACATATGACTATAAGCTTAACTCTTAAAGTGACCAGTATTTTTTTCCTTTTTCTCTTGTGGCAGTAGTCATTCTGTTTTATCATCAGTTTAACTGTCCTCCTTACTAGTCAGTAGCAGAAATGCCTCTAATTTCTGGGCAGAAATGTAAACGAGGATTGAACACTGCAGTAGCCCTGGAGACTTGTGCTTTTGGGGATGCTAGTGTCTTGTGATCTTACCAAGACGGGTATAGTCACTCCACTGGACCCGAAGCCCCACTCCCACCTTGCATTAAATAGCCCTTCGGCCTGAAACTAGGCGATGTTAGAGGAGTTCCACTGTGGGCCCTGCCTACTATTTTCCAAATGAGCTTTTCCTCTGAATTATTAATTTATTGAATAAATAGATTTCAAGCGCCTCCTGTATCTAACTCTTAATCCTGTCTCTCTTTAAATCAATGTAGTGGAAATTCCATAAAATTTTTGGTATGTGAATGAATGTTTGCCTGGTTTCCAATAGACATACAAATCCCCCAGTACTTTTACAGTTGTTTATACATTTCACTGGAAATTTTAAATGGGTGGATGATTTAATAAATGCTTACTATCAGCATCATTAGGAAGAAATTACCAATGCATATCTTAGGATGTTGGATTCACTATATAAATATTAAAAAGCATGCACAGGTGGAAAGTACGAATTGGGCCTTTGAACAGAATATATATTTCCCTCTGCTCCATGAAGCATTTCCCATACTCTTATCTAAGTTCCCAAGACCCTTATTAGCTGCTTGTACACTTACAATTGGCCTGTGTGTGTGTGTGTGTTTGTGGGTGTGTAGCTCCACAGCTAGACTGTAATTACCTGGAGAATTGTAGCCGTGTCCATTTTTAATTCTCCACAAATTTTTAGTGTAATACTATTCATCAGTATGCATTTGATATTCATTGATTCATTCATGTACTTTGTACTGATAACATTGAGACCGTTTAGCATCATGGGGATACAAATGGAGGAGAACTTCAATCTATCTAGAATAGATTTATTTTTGAAATTTGGTAATTAACAAGTTATAAAGAGTTATTTGCTTGGAAACTAAAATGCTACTCTATACCAATATGCAGGGAATTCCAAAACTATAGACTTTGATCAATCATTATGTTTCTCGCCTAAAAATTATGTCTATTTTTATGACTCCAATACATAAATAGCTTTGTATATTTTCATAAACATATTAAAAGTTGCCATTAAAAGTTACCATTGTTTGATTAAAAGATGCCCCATAATCTACAGAACTCTAAAATGTTTTGCTTCTCTTTTGACAGTCCCTAATTTTATCAAATGTTTCTCGAAAAAAGTTTTCTACCGGGGAAATTATTAACTTGATGTCAGCAGATGCCCAGCAGCTCATGGACTTCACAGCAAACCTCAATCTCCTCTGGTCAGGCCCCTTACAAATTCTGGTGGCCATATCTCTCCTTTGGCAAGAGCTGGGTTCAGCAGTATTAGCAGGGGTGGCTGTCCTTGTGTTCGTTATACCGATAAATGCATTAGCTGCAGCTAGAGTAAAAAAGCTGAAGGTAAGAAAATGACTGTCTCATGTTACATGTTTCAAACAGAAACTGAGTTTTCTGACTTGAGTCAAAAATATCATCTAGCTAATTCTATATATACGGAAAATAGAGGTTATAAATGGAAGCCATACAAATTTGTCATTCACACATTCATTAACCAGAAATGATCGGGCATCCAGCCTGTCTGTGCCAGCCACTGTTGTGGGCAGAGGAAGCCATCAGCAAGAACTGACAGGTTCCACCTCTCATGGGACTAGTGGGGGACAGAGGCATCAAGCAATAAAATAAATATATAACATAATACCTTGTGGCAATTTGTATATGAAGAAAAATAAGTAAGGATAAGATGATAGACAATCAAAGGGTGGTCAGGATAGGATAAGATGATAGCCAATCAAAGGCCATTTTACATACAGGGGAAGGAAAGTCCTCAGGAAGGAAATGGCATATCAACAGGGTAAAGGAGTAATCCATGTGGATGTCTGAACAAAAGATACAGCAATCAGAGGGAATAATATGCATGCAGCCTGAAGGCAGGGGTATGCCCAAATGTCTGCAGAGTGGACTGCATGCAGCAAGTGCACAGTAAATGCTTCACTGACTTAATTTTAACATTCTTCCTTTACATTCAGTCAGTCATTCATCTTACTGTCAATATATGTTTTGACCTCCCACCATGTATCAGACAGTGCACTATGCTGTACTATAGGAATGGAGAAACAGCACAGCTCACTGTACTAAAGGAAATTGCACTGCAATGCGACATATGATTTCACATGTTAAACTACCATACACAGACACAGATGTATGGTTTATGAAACCATATTTCATTATTTTAAATGCATCAAATATTAGCAATATCTATGTATTGATCTGGAAGTGTCTTAATCACATATTAGAGGAGAAAGCAGATTAAAGAAATATATATGTATATATTAATATATACATCTGTGTATGTATATCAGGCACATATGTATCTATATAATTAATCCAATTTTTAAGATGTGACTATACCTGTGCACATGTGTATGATAGATAAATATTAATAAATGAAGATATATATCTATAAATGTATCTGTATAAGCATAGAAGTCATCTAGAGATAAAGCAGCAGTCTTCTATTAATAAGAATAGTTAGTTAGCTGTAGAGTGGAATTAGAAGGAAGCGAGTTTTTTTCTTATTACTTTAATACATTTAAGTAATAAAAAGTAACACTTTCTGTTATATTTTTCTGAGATTTTCAAAGATGACTGATATTGAAAGATGAAAACTAGAAAAAGCATATAATTATGAAAGAGAAGTATTAAAGACACTAATGTTTAGAACAACAGTTTTGCTTATAATTATAATGAATCCTTTTAATCTAGTTTTTAAAAAAATTCTGGATTTTAAAAAATGCCATTTAAATTCAAATTATTAGAAATGGAAATAAATTTTTGGAACTTTTTCTAGAGTCCCAGAACCTTCACAGAGATTTCAATATTATGTGCAAATATATGAAACAGAAAATATGCATTTAAATTATGCAAATAATGTTATGAGTGTTAACTTGTCAATGTGTTCTTCATAAGATATACAAGCACTTATTTATACATATAACATTAACTGGCAATGTTTGTAGAAGAAACTCTTAAGAAACAATACCCAAACAATAAGTATAAATATTATGATAATTATTAAATATTTGAATAAATATGCAACAATTACATAATATTTATAAAAAGAAAACAGTCGGTATTTCAAGATATACATTTTAATTATTCTAATTCCCGAAGAACTTAATCTAAAAATAGAGAGCCTTATTTTTATTCCTGTTACACTTCTGTTATAAATATATACATTTATATGTATAGCTGATAGAGTTTTTGGAAATTTATTCCATTTTAATTGGATATGTGGGTGTTATAAGTAGGTTATAGTTGCCTAGTTATAACTATTGTCCAACATTATCAATAGAATGATATTGTATAAGCATTGTAAAATGTTTTTCTCAAATAAATCTTATATAAAATACAGAAAATAGACTATGTTTAAGAAGTGTCTATGGCCATACAATTAAAAGTATTACCAATTTTGTCAAATATGCTTTTATTTTCTTTCCATTAAATAGAAAAGCCAAAAAGAGAACAAAGATAAACACATAAAACTGCTCAAAGAAATCTTACATGGAATTAAGGTAATATACATAAAAGGGATATGCCTTTGAATTGACTAGGGTATAGCAATAAATTAGTCAATAAATAAAGTTTGTACTATTCTCAATGTCTCAAAATGACAATACATGTATCATTGTTGGGAGGGGGTTTTAGATTGCAGATATGTAGGAATCCTTATTGCTAAAATAGCATTTGAATGCAAAGCCAAATAAAATGCAGGGATTTCCTTTTTGTTTCCCACCCAACAACTAAATGCAAATATCCTAAAAGACACAAAATATTATTTATTTTAAGGAATAATTTGGAAGAGATGGGATGAAGCAGGCAAAAGTGGCAATAACCTTTATATAAGTGGTATAAAGGCAGATTTATATGAGGGAAGTGATGAGATGTCATTTAGCTTCTTTTATGTGGGAATACAAATGATCATATAAATGCTATTCTACAAATGATATGTTGCAAATTATTTTTTCCTTGGGAAAGCTACCTCAACCATGCCACTAATATTTTCTCTGCAGGGAAGTGAGTGAAACCTCATGAACTTTTTATATACATAATTTCAAATCCTATTGCACCTAGATTATGCTTTATCAGATTTTTCTAAGGGGCAAAATTTACAAACCCCACATGACATTTCTTTCTGGCTTTGTCAATGACATTGGAAATTCCCTCTGTCTGATGCATCTGTTATTATATACACAGTATGTACCCATCATATGTACACATTGATTCACCTTACAATCAATAAAGGGTCTTCTGTATTGTACTATGCAGAACTTTCACAAAATTATAACTTACTGAAGTGAAAGAGATTGTTACATTAAAGAAGCTTTGAAAAGAGACTGATATCCACTTATTCATATGAAATTCAGTACCCTAACTGGCTCTGAAATTTGACTTGAATTATTTAATAAGACCACACACTCCAAACTAATATGATTCTAATGCAACTCTCAGTGGTTAATTGACAGAATTTGCACCCAAAAAAGGTAAAGCAATGTAATGCTTATAAGTTTTAAATATTTATATTAATAAAAGAAAATTTGTATTATTAATAAGGCTAGTAGCAGAACATGTCCTCAAGATCTGAGCAAATCCAAAACTTGAAATAGTAGTCTCAGCAAAGAACAGGCTAGAAATTTGTTAGAGGTTCAAATGGCAATTAGGATAATTTAAAAGTATGCTTGGGGTTTGATAACATGTGTTATAAAGGTTCTCTTGGATAATACTGATAATTGTTACTATTTATTGAACTTTTTGTATGTGTGAAATGCTGTACTACAACATTATATCTAGTTCCTCATATAATTCTTATAACCCCCCAAAAAGGTTTCTCATTCCCATTTTACAAATTAAGAAACAAAGGCACTGAGCAGTTAAGAATCATGACTAAGTTTACGGAGACAGAGTATATTAAGGTGAGAGAGAGAGAGAAAGACAGAGAGAGAGATTTATTTTCAGGAATTTGCTCATCTGATTGTGGGGGCTGGTGAGTCTGAAATCTGTAGAACAGGCCTGCAAACTGGAAATTCTGCAGGAGTTGATGCTGCAGTCCTCAGTCTGGAGGCAGAATTCCTTCTTTTTTAGGGGACCTCAGTCTTTTCTCTTAAGGCCTTCACTTGATTTGATATGGCCCACCCATATTTTAGCTTATAAATCTACATATCTCAGAATTTACTGACTTAAATTTAATCACATCAAATAAATACCTTCACAGCAACGTCTAGACTGATTGGTGCTTGACCAAACAACTGGGCACCATAGTCCAGTTTAGTAGACAGATAAAATTAAGCATCACAAAGAGATAGAGCTGGAATTTGAACGTAGGTCTATCTCATTCTAAACTGTATATGGGAGCCAGTGTATGATCCTGCTTCCCCATGTTTTGTCTCAGAAAACAGTTCACAATCTCAAAACACCAATCGCCTTTCAGAGAATAGCTTGAAATCCCAAGACATCTGCCTTGAAAAAATTGGGAAGCCAGGGAGAAAGCTTAGCTATGAAGAAATGTGGAGTAGACACAAATGGGGAGTTGGACCAGTAGGAAGAGTGACAGAACTGAGCTAGGCAGAAACTGCTATGGTGCTCGTGCCTGGAGCTGGAAGGTTGCCAGAGCCTGGCTCAGAAATAAGTTACTGGGGGGTGTGAAAGACATATGGCTGGAGGATGGTGATTCCCTCCTCCTGCCCTGCTCCCAACCCTCAAATTATAACTCAAGGAAATATTTTAACTTAAGTAGAAGCAATTTACTTTTATTTATGAGTGTACCATCATTTTTTTTTGCCTTCACAATTGTGTATGTGTGAGTGTGGTATGTATTTGTATGCGTGCATTTATTTCATCTACGGTATCAATTGCCAAATAATTACCATTTGACTCCTTTACAGATCCTCAAGCTTTATGCTTGGGAACCCTTCTATCAAAATAAGATTACTGAAATTCGAGATCAGGAATTGGAATTTCAAAAATCAGCTAGATATCTTACTGTATTTTCTAGGTTGGCGTTAACTTGCATTCCGTTCTTGGTGAGTGTATATAATATTTCCTGCTTCGATTTTCAAATTTGATTTACAGATTCACCTCCAAATTATTTAGAATTAAGGTGTGTAAAGTGAAATGTTCTATATATGAATTAAAATTTTCAGGAAATACATTCATTAATTTATGTAGAGTAGAGAACAAAAAATTTAAAGAAGGGGAAATATGTATGTTTTCATTGGTCTGTATTTTTTATATATAAGATTTTACTTTGTAGATTTCTCACAGATTGAACATATCCTATATTTTTAAAAAATACTATCTACATTTCAGAGTTTCATTCCAGCTCCAAAGTTTAATTAATCCCTTTTAAGCAGGCCCCCAGGCTGCATTATATGGAGTTAGTGTTTTTACTGCATACAAGACAAGTTATCTACATGATCTTATTTCATTCTCACAATAATAAGGTATTATTTCTCTCATTTCAAAAGAGGAAATGGAAGTCCACAGTGGTTTTAAAATATCTTCAGAGTTAAAGAATAAGTATTTAGAGGTGAATTGATATGAAGTAAGCTTATTCTCTATTACACCATGTAAACATCTGGAATCTCATGCTGTTTAGAGTATAAATTGTCTTAGGATATGAAGTGTTGGGCAAAAGCCAAAGGATAGGCAAGCCACATATAACTGGAGCATAATTTTTAAACAAAGTTACCACCCCAGGAGATGATGAGGGTCAAGGAAAGTCCTATATGTCTCCCTTGATAATTTAAAATATTATTTTGTTTCATTTAAACATGTATTATTGAAGTGAAATCAATATTTACAGTTGGAATACTTCAGTAAAAAAGTCCAAGAAGCTTAAACCAGTACTATACACAGTCCATTTGCTTAAACCAGTACTATACACAGTCCATTTGCTTAAACCAGTACTATACACATTGTAGTCAATATGCTCTCATGCTGAGTGAACTTTTCTGCCTTTTCTAAATGAAACTCAGAAGAGCAAATATAAAAAAAATTATCAGCCACAATTTATTCATATCTTCTTCAGTTAATTTAATGATACAAGAAAAACATGATTATTACATACAAGTCAGAACGTATACACACACAACTGGAAAATAATTTTACATAAAATTTCTGCTTTTAAAGAAAAAAATGAACTGATACACAATTTAAATGGGAATAATAACTCTAGCAAAAATATAACACATCTTATAGCAAAGAGCTGGACCACACAGTCTCAAGGATATCATTGTCCAAGGCACACAATTTTATGATCTGCACTAAATATATATTTTATGTTCTTCAGCGAGAGTACTGAATCTCAGTAAACGAAACAATAGTATTAAGATAATTTTCTAATTTGGGAGACTGTAACTCATAATATTGTTATCAGTAAATATTTGAAGTAAATAACATATCTCTATTTTTTAGGTGTCCCTGGTCACCTTTGGTGTCTATTTCTTACTGGATGAAGAAAACATTTTAACAGCCACTAAAGTGTTCACATCTATGTCTTTGTTTAATATTTTAAGGATTCCTCTGTTTGAACTGCCAGGGGTGATCTCAACAGTGGTCCAGGTACGTACAGAGGACCTTAAACTAAGAATCATTCCTCTGCGGAAATCTGTCTATGCTTTTGGACATTTTATTTCTTTGCCTTTTTTCTTTATCTTATTTCACCTTTTGTGGCTCTTTGACACTGCATTCAAAATTAGTCCCCATGAACTAATGAGTAATGAAAAACATTATAGAATCGGAGGAATACTGTCTTCCCTGCTTATGCTTTTTTCCCCACCAATGTGACTTTTAAATATTTCAATATATTCTATTGCTTTGCTTGCTAAATGTTAGTGTCTTTTACTTAGCTTTTTAAAAGCCGGAGTTAGCCACTATGCCATCACAGCATTCATTTTCTGTTTTCTTTTTTTTTTTTTCTTTTTTTTTTTTTTGAGACAGAGTCTCGCTCTGTTGCCCGGGCTAGAGTGAGTGCCGTGGCATCAGCCTAGCTCACAGCAACCTCAAACTCCTGGGCTTAAGTGATCCTACTGCCTCAGCCTCCTGGGTAGCTGGGACTACAGGCACCATGCCTGGCTAATTTTTTCTATATATATTTTTAGTTGGCCAGATAATTTCTTTCTATTTTTGGTAGAGACGGGGTCTCGCTCTTGCTCAGGCTGGTCTCGAACTCCTGAGCTCAAGTGATCCACCCGCCTCGGCCTCCCAAAGTGCTAGGATTACAGGCATGAGCCACCACGCCCGGCCCATTTTCTGTTTTCAACTGAAAATTTATAATTAGGTGATTTATATAAAACTGCATCAAATGCTTTCCCAGAATTCTGCAGCATTTCATTTCTACTGAATGAATAATCATGGAGAAAAGAGCATTGATAATATCAGACTGCCAATAAGTCACCTGTGACATGCCTGCTTCAGCCTGTTTTTAGTCCTAATCTCCAATCCCTGGATGCTATTTAGCTGCTGGATACAGTGATTACAGGACTGCTAAACCACAGGGAATCCAAAAAAGTTATTCCTTGATCCTTTTGTCCTGAGATTTTCAGTTAAATTTTTTGAATGTCAGGTTTGTGTTGTCTAGGCATCCTCCATTGAATTCTTTTCCTCAAGTCTGGATTCATAAACAGAGTGAATCTTTGTTTATTGGAATCAGCTCTTAGATCTAAGAAGTTTTTCTTTATTTTTTATTATTATTTGAATAAAGAATAACAATTGAATAGTAAAAACCAATTGAGCCATTTTTGTTACATCACACTCTTTTCATACTTTTTTTTACTTACAATAACCAACAGAGGGCATAGAAGATCTATTGATATGATGATTTTAACACTTGTTTTCACAGAACACTTCTCTAAAGAAAATGTCAGTTATTAGAGTAACAGTTTTGTTTTGCTTTTGAAATTAGAATCTAGGTAAAGGTCTGGTTTTTCAAAAGTGTTATTCAACTTCTAGTGGTACACTGCAGCCTTCACTTAATAAATAAGGAGACTGATTTTCCAAAATGAAAAAAAGAAAAGAACCATCTGTGTGTACTAATATGAATGACACATTTGATAAAAAAAAAAAACACAGTATAATATCTGTTAACAGTAGAAGTCTCCCAATTCAAAGTAAATTTAAATGTACTAGAAATTTCATGTAAGTTAGTTTCAGGAAAAAAATGTGATTTTATTTATCCTAATAGTAATTAAACATTTTATAGCTATTCATTTATAAATAAATATTATTCTTGCCAAGTCATGGTTTTGTTTATCATTAGCAGCAGAATTAATTCATCAATTTTAAAATTGCTTTTAAAACCTAATCTTTCTAAACCACAATGAGATATCACTTTATACCTGTTAGGATGGCTATTATCAAGAAGTCAAAAGATCACAAGTGTTGGCAAGGATGTGAAGAGAAGAGAACGTGGGAACTTTTATGTACTATTGGCAAAAATGTAAACTGGTACAGTCATTATGGAAAAAAGTATGGAGGTTCCTCAAAAAATTCAAAATAGAAGTACTGTATGAGCTAGTGATCCTACTTCTGGGTATATACACGATGGTAATAAAATCACTATCTTGAAAAGATATATTCACTCCCATGTTCATTACAGCACTATTCAGTTGCCAACATGTAAAATCAACCTGTGTCCATTGACAGATAAATGAAGAAAATGTAAACACACTTGTGCAGGCACACACACACACACACACACACACACACACACACACACACACACACAATGTTTCAGCCTTCATAAAGTATATCCTGCCATTTGTGACAACATGGCAGAATACTATACTAAGTGAAATAAGCCAGACACAGAAAGACAAATACTTATATGCGGAATCTAAAAAAGTATAATTCATAGAAACAGAAAAAGAAGAGTAGTTACCAGGGATTGAGGGCGAGCTGGGGGAAATAGGGAGATGTTGATCAAAGGGTACAAATTTCAGCTATAAGATGAGTAAGTTCTGGAGACTTAATGTATGTCACAGTGACTACGGTTAGTAATAATGTATTTTATACTTGTAAGTATTCTTTTATACTTGCTAAGTATTCTTGCCACACACAAGGAAAAAAGGTAACTGTGAGGTGATGGATACTTAATTAGCTTGATTGTGGTCACCATTTCCAAATATATATCAAAACATGTTGTACACCTTACGTATATGCAATTTTTACTTACTAAAGCTGGAAAATACTAATCTTTCTATAATTATTGATTAAGTAGTTACGGGTTTTCTAGGATAACAAAGAAGAATTTTTGTTTCTTCTCATACTTGCCAGCATAGATGACATTAGTTTTGATCTTTGATCCTTGAAACTGCTCTTTCTCTTTAGGGATAAACTTACTTATAACATTAAAACAGTTTAAACTATGCCTGCCATATTTATATCAATATCTTGAATTTGCAGTGAAAAACTTTAATCAGTCTGTCAATCACAATAAACACTTTTTAGTTTAAGTTCTACTTGAACCTCAAATAAATTCCATTTATGTTGACTTTGATAGACAAGAATATCATTGGATCGTTTGGAAGACTTTCTCAATGACGAGGAGCTTCTTCCTCAAAATATTGAAACAAACTACATAGGAGGTCAGCACTTCGTCTTTGCATTCAATTTTATTTCATTTCTGAGTTGAAGGTAATTAGTTCTAAAATGCATCATTGTACTTGCTTTTCTTCCTAGATCATGCCATTGGGTTTACAAATGCTTCTTTCTCCTGGGATAAAACTGGGATTCCGATACTAAAAGAGTAAGTCGTGATTTGGAGAAATTTTTTTTAGATTTTAATATTGGGTTCTATAATGCTCCATATTTTTATTTCTTTGAATTTTCTAATAAGATGAATATATTTAAATTAATAAGACTTTTTAAAACTTCTCACTGCAACTTTCATTTTCATGATGGTTTTACTGTCCTATTTTCATTTCTTCTATCTGCAGCACTAGATTGTTGGTTTGTTTGCATTTTGAAAGGCAAGGTCTTTATAGAAGAATGTGAAAAGCAACCATTTCAGGGATGACGCTCAGGGCTGTGTGCAGTGACCTACCTAGGAATATACATTGAAAACAACTGTAACAAGAATTTCCTATATCATCTCTCTCCTTTTCTTGTCGTGCAGCTTGAACATAAAGATTCCAGAAGGAGCTTTAGTGGCTGTTGTAGGGCAAGTTGGGTCTGGAAAATCATCTGTGCTTTCTGCCATTCTGGGAGAAATGGAGAAACTTACAGGAGTTGTCCAGAGAAAGGTAAAAACAACAATATGTTCTTTCAGTATTTCCTGGTGTAAGAGGCTATAGCTAACTCATCGTTAGTGCCCAGAAGAATTTATCAAATGAAACAGCAGATGCAAGTATTTAATGGACATTTCTAGATTATAACAAACATTTCAATTTCCATAGAAATCGATTAACTATGGATGGATTAGGAACAGAATTCTGTTTGCCAAATACTTCAGCAAATCATTTATGAATGGTTATGGTAATTGTTTGATGTTATTAACTGAATTGCAACCAATTATAGAGAAACGAATGTGATTTATATTGTAATTTGATTGGGTTTCTAATTATCATTCAACAAGGTTCCCTAAGTAATTACAGCCATTCCGTTTCTAAGAAGTCTTATAACTGCTCATGGGTAGGATCTTTCACCTATAAGAAATCTCAGAAAAATAAAAATATAAATAACTTACACTTAAGAATCAGCCTATGGACTGTGGGGAGGTCTACTCTTGACTAATTGTTCTATTCTTAAAAATCAATAAGAATAAAAGTTCAACAAGATCTTAATCAGTTGTTTCCTTTTTGAAATGCTAGGCTACCCAATGAGTTTTTCCTTCCAGCCCAATCCATCCTTTTCACCTGTGACAAGATGGAGATGCTCTATGTATCTGTGATCGGTTTCTCTTCACACAACTTTTTTTTTTCCTCTCTGGGAAAAATCAACTCTAACTCCTTTTATGTTTCCTTGGCATATATCTTTCCTCATATCCTTATATCTTTCCTGATTCTAGTCCTTTAGTGATTACTTTTTCATTATTCTTTTTGTCTCAGCATTACTATTACCTAATTTAGGATCAAATATGTGATTCCAATGACTTTTTCTGAGAAGATTGTACTTAATTAAAACCACTACTTTTTAACCTTAAGTATACTATCTTTATAGCCTTCCTTATGCTGTTCATAATGATTTCATAGAGAAATCATCCATTTCTCTATGGTTCAAGATGACTGTAACTTTCCGCAGTCCTCACTATTCTTTACAAATAATGAGTGTCATATTAGGCTTTTTTTATATTTTCACTTGGGTTTTTCAGCTATTTTCACCAAGCAATTATTGAGCACATACTATGTGCCTAGCACTTAGTACCAGAAAAACAAACATACATAAGATATGCTCCTCTTCTTTCAAATTCTAGTGGGGGAAATATCAAGATCAATTTTGAGAAATGTTTAAATCAGATACAAAAAATTAAAGCATAAAATACAAATTTTACTTTGAATAGTTAGAAAAAGAATTGGAAAGGAGGTAGCCTTTCATTTGATCTTGAAAAATAATTAGGAATCAGTAAAGATAAAAATGATGTCAATTCTAGTTCTCACCTGATGCATTAATAATGATAATGAGCTGAAGAGTCTGGGGTGAGGATTGAATAAGGTAATGTGCAAAGACCTAGCCTAGCTCCTGGCACAGAGTTAGCTAGCTCCCTATGAATATGTATGATTATCATTATCTTTATTATGATTGCCGAGGCTCTCATGGTAAGACATAAGGATCATTTCTGATATCTTTGAGTGTTTGTAATTAAGAACATGTTCATGGTGATGAAAGAAACCATAATAATGCCATTGCTAATGGTAAAAAGCAGAGAGAACACCCTTTTTATATTAACTTATAGGTGTCTAAGTCAGAAGATGTCATCTGTCTCTATAACTGGTCACTTTGACCTCCAGGAAGGTTTTGATCTGGATCAATGGCAGGATTTGAAGTATCACACTCTGATTTATTTCCCCAAATGTTTTTTTATCCAGAATTTTTGTCATCCTAATTATCTCTAGTTACATAAAATGATCATTATAATGGTGGGACCAACTTAACATTTAGAGTTTTCAAAGTGCTTTCAGATGATCGCTTTTTTGAGTTATATTTTATGTCACAATGTTCACACTCTAATACTGCCTGTTCTCTCCAAGCTTTCTCTAAGGATCCCTCACTCTTCTCAGTATCAAAGCCTCACACCAGACACTGTTTATGAGACTGTTCAGTAATCAATCAGTGTTCTTCTGTGACAGACTATCAGACATTTGGAGACCATTTTTAAACTAGCAAAACTTCTATTGTAGTTTCATTATTAAGAATGCAAGAAGAACTTATTTTCATTTGTATGTGAAAGGCAAATAATAATTGTAATAATAATAAAAGGAAACATTTACATCTCTGCATAAATTAATCTGCTCTTTTTCTCATAATACCAATATAAAAGGCTATAACTGTCACTGTACTATTTAGTTTCTTTTTTTATTGTATATCATTTTTCCTGTGTTCCTTTGTCTTTTCTCCTGTATTCTTTATCTTCTGTTCTGTTTAACTTGCTCAATATGTAGCAAGTATTCAAAATATCTACCATCCATAGGCTGATTTAATATGCAATTCTAAGCAAAGGTTAGATTATTCACTTCACAAGGCAATTCAAGAGCAATTACTTTTGTGTTCAAGATCAGGTCAGATCAGAATTGTATTGTTTTTGATCTAAAGCCATTCTGTGTCTTACATGCTCAACAAAGAAGAATTAAAAGTTAATCTTTGATCTTTAAAGTAGTCAGTAGAAATCAAAGGGCTAATAATAGTCGCATACATGTCCACGTCAGAAAGTACTTTTAAGTGTCTGGTATTGTTACAGAGCGTGCAGTAGGTAAAATACTCCTAAATCAATATTTGGATAGAGTCCATGGAGCAGATTGAAAGGTGGGTCTCTAGTGCAAATACTATAGGGTTTTTTCAGGAAAAGAAGAGTTAGTTAAGAGGATATTTTATGCCGCAGACTGTCAAATACTTAGTAATCATTTCAAGCCATAAAATCATCAAATAATGAATTTTGGGTGTGGTGATTAATATGGAAGACATGGAGATGTGCCACTCAGATCCTCATTCCAGGAAGGACTTGCCACCCAACTGTAGCAGTATAATTAGCAAGTCACCTTCAAGGTTGGTCTCAGTTGAAGACAGCAGCTGGAGTCCCACTTCTGTTCAGCCTAACGCAGGACAATTCTGATGGGCAATATTCCTCCATGGCTTCTGGAGGGTTGGCCAAAGCTTTGTTGGGTCTGCCTCACAGTGTTACTTTTCCTTCTATCTAACCTGCTTTCCTCCTTTCCTTCCACAGTGTTGATCCCCAATAAACAACTTGCACCCCCAACTCTGTCTCCAGTGCTATAGACTGAATTGTGCTTCCCCAAAATTTGTATATCAAGTTCTACACCCCAGTACCTCAGAATGTGACTGTATTTGAAGATAAGGTCTTTATAGAGTTAAGTTAAAATAAACTCATTGGGATGGACCCGAATCCTGTATGACTGATGTCCTTTAGAGAAGAGGAAATTAGGACACACAAACGCGCACACGCACACACACACACACACACACACACACACACACACACAGAGGACCATGTGATGCACAGGGAGATGACAGCCATCTACAAGCCAGGGAGAGAAGCCTCAGGAGAAACCAACCCTGATGACACCTTAATTTCAGACTTCTAGCTTACAGAATTATAAAAAAATAAATTTCTGTTATTTTAACTACCCACTCAAAGTTTATTGCAGCCCTAGCAAACTGATACACTCAGCATCTGCTTCCAGAGAACACTACCGGAGGCAGATAATTCTGATAGACATTATGAGAGTAAATAAGAAGCACAACTTAACTCATCTGAAGGAAACTCTAATAAACATATATGAGATAAAAATAGGATACCACGATCTATATATTTTTTTGAAAAATTAAAAATTCTATTTAAAGCTAAAGAAGGCAAAACTATAGACTAAATATATTCCTTTAATATGGTATATGCAACTTCTCCTTTCCTCTTGTGAAGAATTTTTTTTTTTACTTCTTTCTCTTTTAGGGTTCTGTGGCTTATGTTTCTCAGCAGGCCTGGATTCAGAATTGCATTTTGCAAGAAAACATTCTTTTTGGCTCTGTCATGCAGAAGCAGTTTTATGAGCGAGTATTGGAAGCCTGTGCTCTCCTTCCCGATTTGGAGCAGTTACCAAACGGAGATCAAACTGAGATTGGAGAAAGAGTAAGGAAAATATAATTTATCATGTGCAGGAATAAAATTCCATTCAGCTGTGCTAATAAAATGTTTCTAGTCTTTTTACTGAGGTCTTGAAGAGCTATACAATTTTGTTACACTATTTCTATCAAAGAGATAGTAGTATTAAGGACAGATAATTTTATATCATTGACTATTTGGAAACCATATTAAAAATCAGTAGGAAATTCTGTTGTCAGTATCCACATGGGGGAATAAAAGCTCATCAATTAGGTCATCAACATTTTTATTTTGCATACTGGCACAGTGCTATTCACTTTCTCATCAGCAAATAATATAATAGTTTTATTTGTCCCTGTATCTCTTGTACACAAAGTCAAGGCTAGAACAGTAGCAAAATAGCACCAGTCTTTAGTGTTGGCACTGAAGTCCAGGTTCTAAGGAGGCTTTGAGACAATACAGCTATTAATGTGCCTACTTCACATTTGCTCATTCCTGCTTAAGAGGAACTTGCTTCCCAATCATCTTACTCTTTGTCCCATTTTATTTTCATTGTGTTAATGAATAGTCATTGCTCTGCTCCGTGTTTTGGATTTAAAAAAACAAATAAGAGGATATCAGGAGCTGAAGTATGAATCCTGAGAGATTATTCCCAACACATGACTAAAATCTCCATTAATTAAACATGAATGCAAAAGTAGCCTTTGCCTACGATTCATGTGTTCTGTAAGGCTGAATAAATAAATAATCCTTACTGAATGCTTTGAATTTCCTAAAAGAGAGTGAGTATAACATTGTTAGGCATTTTTACCTCTGACTTTATAGTCCCATTATATAAATAGTCCCATTACATAAATTGACAAATAAAATATATTATACAATAAAATTATAGAAAGTAGAAATATATAAAATCTAGGGTGAGCCAGAATTTACTTTGTATCTAAACTTACTTCATTTATAGTCTATTACTTTGCAGATGTATTTTCTCCATAATGCTGTATAGATTTTTTTCCAGCCCCTGTTTTTTTTTCTAGCATATTTACTGTCCCTAAGCAAAATGGTGTCATAACTAAATTGCAGAAACCTGACTTCTTCTTCAAACTTGCTAATACATACTGAACAAAATGCTGATAAATCCAATCTCTAAAAATGTGGATTATCTCATATTACTTAACTATAAAGAATTTTAAAAAGAAGAAAATCTAAACTAAGAAGTAGAGATTTAGTATAGGCATTAAATGCTATTGCTATTAATAAATTCTTTATATTATAATTATATTTATCACAATTTGACCTTGAACTTTAAACATGTAATTGAATGTTTCAAAAGGAGATCTGTTTACAGCTGTTTATGAGGCAACAAAGACAATGAATGTAGAGATTTTCCTCATTTGTACTCATCTTTTCCTTTGGCCTTCTTCAACCTACCACAAACATTTATTAATTTCCTATATGCCCCTGTTCTGCTATGGGGTACACAATGGTGAGTAAGAGAACTATTATCCTACCTTCAAGAGACTTGTAGTCTAGTGGACCTCTGCCAATGACATTAATCAATTGCCTACCAATATTTATCAATCACCTAGTGTCACACACTAGGTGTTGGGAACATAGGGATGACCTAGGAAGGAGCTTATAGGCTAGTGAGAGAGATTGACATGGAAATTGCCAATTCCAGCTATGGGATGAATAAACAAAGCACCACAAGACAGGATGGGAGGAAATGAATAACTTCACTTGGAACATAGAGGGGAAGGTTGCTCTCAAAGAGAACTTTTAGTGTGTATAGCCCTTAAGTTAAAAAGGGAGGATGCAGCCAAAACGAACAGCTTCTGCCCAGTATAAAAGGGCAGCATGAAAGGTTAGTCTGATTGGCAAACCACAGTCACCTCAGGGCAGCATTAGGAGAGTGGTTGAAGAGATGAGTTAATGTCAAAATACAAGCATCTTTGATTTCTGCTAAGAAATTTGCTGTTACTCATGAGTGATGAAAGGAGGGAGATGTGGGTACCCAAGTTTTTTAAGCAAGATAATGACATAATTATAGGAAAAATGATGATAAGACAGAGGATGGATTAGAGAGAGGAGTGATTGGGTGATAATGGCTAATGTTGATTGTGCCCATACTTGGTGTTGGATTTTTCCTAAATATTTTTACCCTCATCTTATCTAATGCTCTTAACAAACTCATGAGTTGGATGATATTATTTACATAATCACACACAAATACACACACATCACATTATCACATTGCTTTATACACACACACACACACACACATGCACACATATATATGTGCCTCTCCCTTGCTAAACTGTAAACTGTGACCTCCTGATGACATAGGCTCTGTTTCACTTACCTTTGAATCCCAAGTGCTAGCGTAGCACCCAGAATACGGTCCTACTCACCAGATGTTTGTTGAGTAGGAAGAGGATGAAAAATGCAAAGAAGCAATGGTTTTTTACAATTATAGGTCATTGGCTAAGTACTATGCCTCACTGAGAGCTTTTAAAGCAGATCTGTAAACACTAAACATAAAATAAATCAAGTAAATTGGTCCTGGCCCCATAATTCGCCATACATGGCTGTATATGTCAACTTTAATTCTCACATGGGGTGATGAATATTCCCTATTCTTGCTTCTTAGCATTGTACTTGTGCCAACAAGACTTGTACTAATCTTTCTACAGGAGAAATAGGACATGTTGATTACGGTTTTGGTGATTTAGCTATTATTCTCAATTTCCTATGTGTCAATTTAAAAATAATCACCAGTGTCAGTATATGGTTGGCAGCCAAAAGTCTGGTTTAATATTCCACAGGCATGACTTCTCAGAGTTTGGGATTTGAAAATTCTTTTCTCCTTAATTGGTAGCATCTTGTTTCGATAGTAAGCAGTTAAGGAAAAGTAGATATATCTGCTAATTAGCACAAGTTAGTAGTGCTAGGAAGTGGAATGGGGATAGACCTAGGAAATTATGAATAAAGAAAAGTTCCAGCATTCATTTCGGGTTGTCATCTATCCATGCTATGAAACATTATTTGGATGTAACCGTATATGCTTTGAGATTTACATATTTCTCCTCTGGTCTTGTTTTTCTTCTGCTCCATTTTCAGGGTGTGAATATAAGTGGGGGCCAGAAGCATCGAATCAGTCTGGCCAGAGCTGTCTATAGCCGGGCCGACATCTACCTCCTGGATGATCCCTTGTCTGCTGTTGATGTTCATGTTGGAAAGCAGCTTTTTGAAAATGTGATAGGGTCCTTGGGGCTTTTGAAAGACAAGGTAGCCAAAGTATCATGTACTGCCTTTTTAGGGGTTAAGGGAAGGATAATCCCCCTAGTGCTGTGCCTAAAAGTCCATTTATTTTTTTTATTTAAACAAAGTAGTCAAATTTCACATAAAAAATGTGATGTATATATTGCTTATTTACAGAAAAATTTCAGTGGATATTTTTTCAAGTTTTACTTGTAAGTTTACTTTGATGACAATTTATATGATTGTTACCTCATCAACTGATACCATATCCCCAGGTGATTTATGTATCATAACGAATTGTCTTTAATTTAGTTGACTTTTTTTGAAAAATAATATTTGGGTACACATTACTTTTTAAAAAATAGAATCTTTTTATTGGTTACAACTTAAAATTTGGTATTGTTAACATAACAATAATAATGGTTCAACTGTTTTGCGAAGGGGCAAAGAAGATGGAAATTAATATTTACCAAGCTCATACCATATTTGACACCTTAAATTAAATCATTTGGTTCCTATAGCAAATCTCTGAGGTGAGCATTATCATTATTCAAGGACTTCAGGGCACAAAATGAATTGGATGAATGGATATATGTTTCTCAACTTAAGAACAGCAGAGATTTTTAATAGTCTGATTAAGAAGCCACACTCATTTCTTTATAATATGTTCATGGATTTACTAATATAGAGCACTCTGGAAAAAATTAATGTATAAAATTACAAAATATATGCCTCAGTAAACAACATACACATTTCTTAATTTATTGAGATGAATCCAAGATAAAAAGGTCTCATTCAATTATATGTACAAAGTAATATGAAAGAGTTAAAAATAAAGACTATGAATTATAACTTGGATCAAACACTTTTGTAATGGGACTGTACATTTTTAAAAAGTAAGCAAGAATAACATATATGGAACTGTTTTGAATTCACTGTGAAATTGATTCATTTCTAATGAATGAAAAATACCTGAAACAAAGGGTTAAAGTCACATTTGCAAACTATTTTCTCATCTACCAGCATTTCATCATCATTCATTGTGAAATATATAGACACTGCCTTAAACTGGCACTTCCCAAAAATGACACTCTGAAAGAGTAAAGGTTAAAAAAAAAAGTGACTGCAGCTTTCTTTAAGATAAATCATTTGTGTCATTTTTTTGTAACCGACAGAATAAAACACTTTGTTTTTCAGACTCGTATTTTAGTGACAAACAACCTCACACTTCTGCCACAAATGGATCTTATTGTTGTAATGGAAAGTGGGAGAGTAGCACAGATGGGAACATACCAGAAGCTGATCTCTAAAACCAAAAGCCTCACTAATTTGCTTCAGGTCTTCAGTGAACAAGAAAAAGGTAAGGACACAACGAAAAATAAACTTAGACACAATATGCCTATCCATTTTGAAAGTCCACTAATTGCCTTACTTCTTGCTATGAATTTACATTCATCCTGCTTAAGTCAAGGGCTGGGTATCTAGCTTTCCATAGGAAAGAAACAAATGCAATGAGACACATCAGCTAACAATCTAGCTCGTTTATGATTTTTTAAAAAAGTTTCAAATGCCCCAAATCTGTTTCTTCATCTTTGAAATAAGAGATTAAATGATTTATAAACTCTATTCCAGATCTAGAATATAATGAATATAAACATTCTACCTACTTTTAAATTAAGAACAGGGAGCATAAAACCATGTGAAATAAACAATAAATATTTTAAACATATGAGTTACAATATAGAGAGTTTGAGAAAGAGAAACAAAGGAAAAAATACCTGTGGAAAGGCAAAAGGGAAAATAACTGCCCAATTTTTAAGAATTAATAATTGGTTTTATTTACTAAGCTTTGTTCCTATAGTCCTAGAATTTTAAATTAATATTCATAGAGATTTTAAAATGAATGAAATGACTTGATCTTTGCCTAATGTGTTGGACACAGGGATGTTTGAAATTCAGCATTATCTTAATATTCCACCGAGATCAGTCCTTGTCTACTCTGAAAGTTGGATGATGTGCCATCACCTCTTTTCACAGATATAGATGGTTTCTCATGTAGATCATCATATCATAATCCTTTTCTTATACCTTTTTCCAGAACACCCCTGTGAACTTACTGTAAAACTAGTTAACTATTTCATAACTTCAGGGTAAAAGAAGAAATATAGAGCTATACCTCAGTATTTTCTATGTGAACTGGTGACTTACTTCACACTTTACCTGGATGTAAAGGTCATAAAAATATGAAGTTAGTCTATCAAAAGATCAGTGCAATTTATTATTTTAATGCCATGAAATCCTAAAAACAAAGTCATTTTGCTGATATGTTTCTCTTTGGGATCTAAGCCAACACACATTAGCTGTGTACTACTATTTTTTAGTCCTTGTTTTCACCCCTTTCTTACATTACAAATATTCTATTTGTAAGTACACTCAGAACTATACAATGCATCATCAGCTTATGGTAGCCATTCAGAAAGGAAGCACCTCTTCTTTTCTCAGTGGCTAGCAACTTTGGAAATGATTCGTTGCCTTCTCAGACAGGTTAATTAACAATTTATGCTTTCTGGATAGGAAAGAGATGTCTATGAATGTCTCCTAGGACTAGACAGAGCATGGAGTCTGCCAGTTGCTCTACCCCAAGCGCTTAGGTAGCCTCATGCTAGAAAAATAACAGGTGCTTAGTAAATGTTTGTTAAATAGATGAATCTGGAAGTGTGTCTCCTCAGTAGTTAACAGGATGATTTGGAATGCTATGGACCAGTGTCTTTTTTTTTTTTTTTGGTCATTTATTTTAAAGGCAATAAGAAATATACATTATATTGCTTTGGAAAATGCAGCTCTAAAAGCAGGCAGTGTGTAAGACTTAAGTTCAATATTTAATTTGCCATAATATGTGAACAGTGTATCTTTTGAAAGTTGTGGAATTTGCTATTGTTTAAATCCCGTTTGGGAAACAAAATCCCATCTCTCCTGCATTTGTATAACTTCTTATGTACAAGTGCCTTCTACTGTAACAGATTGAAAGCAATAAAATTCTTGGAGTTGGGCTGACACGAATAGATGTTACCAACTCACCATCAGGAATATGCCAGAATTAGAAAAATGTAATTCAAGCTTTTTTTTCTAATGATCTCAATGTTTCTGTCTTTTCCTTTAAGATTCTAGAAGGTGGAAAGTAGAGAAAAATTTTATACTAGGAATAGAATATGTTTTTGAAACTAAATATTTCTGGGATTTTGATTTTTTGAATGGTGGATTAAAAAAATTATAAGCTTGTAAAAAGCAGCCATAAAATTACTTTACTCACAATAAACATCAGATAAATAGATAGATAAAGATCTGTAAAAGGTTAGCCCTATATAGTGTAATTTCTTTAGCCACCAGAGAGAGGAAGGCAAACATAGGTTTTGATGATGTAAAAAACACCATTAAACAATAGCTTTAAATTGGGATAGATTCAGTGTAATATTCCTACAGTACTGTCCTTAGATCTGGGCCAACCTAACCCGGTCCTATACTCCATGCTTTAGAGAGTCTCCACTCTGGCCTTCTCTGCTGGGCTTTGTGGCCAAGAGACGAAGAGATTGTGACCCACCACCCCGCAGTGTCCTCCCTATCCATCACTCCTTGCCCACTGCAGATACTCAGGTCCACCCTCCCGAGGGGAGACTGCTCTGCAGGCATGCACTACTCTTTGGTCTGAGGATATTTTTTTTCTTAGGGCTGGGAAGGGTGGTGGGCAGAGCATGGACATGGGAGCTGAGGTGTCCACACATGTGCAGAGCCTCTCACGGTGCAGGATGGGGCTGGGGTGGGAGAGAAGGCGGGTAAAGGCTTCGACTGGGACCGCCTCACCAAGGACTCCATGACCCCCAGAGAAAATCTAAGAAATCCAAACATTCTGCTCTAGACCTTGCCTTCCAGGTGCTTGGGAAGGCAGATTTGTCAAAGTAAACAATAGAACTCATTTAAGAGTCTATTAGTTCCATCTATAACTTTTTAAAATAATTAGAAATACAGCATGCTGACATTAATAGATGTTGTGCTCTTGCCCTGGTTCCACAGATGTTAGGTGCAAGCCTGTCCCTGTGGGGAATTTCTTTTTCTTATTTGCATAAGTAATAGCGGAAAATTAAATTCTGTTTGAGGGCATTTTTGCTAAGATTTAGGGGAAAGGAATTACCTGTCAGGGAGTGGGATTTAAGAGGTGTTGTTTCTAGTTGTAAAATCATGCTGTGATCTACCATTTATTTATTATAATTCATTTTTTTTGCTCTTGAGTCTATCCAAAAATTCCTTTATAATGTACACAATCATACCATTTAAACAATTTTTGTTAATTTATGTGACATTACAACAGAATACAGTAATTTCCCCCTTAACTGCAGGGGATACATTCCAATACCCTCTGTGAATGTCTGAAAGCACAGATAGTACCAAATTATATATATACTATGTTTTTTTTCTATACATACCTATAATAAAGTTTAATTTATAAATGAGACACATTAAATAAGAGATTAACAACCACAGCTAATAATAAAATAGAACAATTATAACAATATCCCAGCATCACTACTCTTGTACTTCAGGGCCATTATGAAGTAAAACAAGGGTAATTTCAACACAAGCACCACAATACATCAACACTTGATCTGATCACCCAGAGGGCTCCTAAGTGACTAATGGGCGGGAGCATCTACAACGTGGATGCACTTTACAAAGGAAGGATTCATGTCCCAGGCAGGCCAGAGCTGGATGGTGCAAGATTTCTCCTGCTACTCAAAATGGTCCACAATTTAAAACTTATGAGTTGTTTATTTCTGGAATTTTTCCTTTAATATTTTTGGACCAAGGTTGGCTGCAGGTAACTGAAACCTCGGAAAGGGAAATCTCGGATAAGGGGGGACTACAGTAAAAGTCACCACAACCTTTTATAAAAAAACAGTGGGCCAATTGTCAGGAGCCCGGAGATCTGGTTCTCACACTGAATAACTCTGTTGGCCTTCATAGAAAGGACTCAACTCCTCTGGTTCTTCCCCTTTGTGAAATACAGGGCTTGAACGAGCTCTGTTTTGTTCTGTTTTGGTTTTGGCTTTCTAGTGGCAAACATGGAAATGAACAATGCATGTTATTTTCTCTCCCTTGCCCCCCAAACCGCTTATGACTCAGCCACTTTTTTTCTTTCCCATGCATTCTCATTCTCATGGCTGAGGTTGATAATGGGTAACTTAGAAAGTAAGCAGCAAAAAGTACTTTTTACAGCATAATGTAAGTTTGGGTGCATCAGATTGCTGAGATTCCATCTAGCCCTGAAAAATCTACAATTCTCACCTTATGGGAATGTTATATAAGGTAATAAATTAGGGGTGAGAAAGGGGTTTAGGAAGAAAGATGTAAGAAAACTAAAGATAAATTTTACATATTTATAGATTTAGTCTAGGCTAATTCTTATGCACACAAATAATAGCTATGATAGCTAGGATATCTTGTGTATTAACAACGTCAGTATATTAAGGAGTTTTGTATTTATTTAATCCTCCCCAAACCTTCTGATTTTACAAAAAGATTAAGTATCTTGCTCAAATTAAGATGGATGGTAAGTGACAAAATTTGAATCCATGCTGCCTGTGTTTCATGCTGGAGAACAACCTTGCTCTTGAACATTGTGTCAAATGTGTAGGAACAAGTACATTGACTTAATAATTGACTTAGGGCTGAATAATTGAGCTGGGATGAGTGGCCCTGCTCACTCTTGGTTGGTTGCACTTGCTTCCACCCCTCACGTCCCCCACCCCACCAGACCCCCACCCACCCCATCTCTCTTTGAAGATTCCGAGTTTCAAGAAAGTCATTTATCCTCTCTAAGTTCTATTTTTCCCCTGCAAAATGTACGTGAATTCACACATTGTCTTTATCTAATCAGCTCGTTTGGGTGCTCAATTTATATAATTTATATGAAAGTGCTCTGTAAGTTATATATGTGTACATTTAAATATTATTAGGAGTTATAAAGATGAAAATGTGCTTTAGAAAGACAGGCTGCAACATCTCCAAACTGAACTGGGGGGTGGGCCTTCTGATTTCAAGATTGTTCTTTTTTAAGCACCAAAGGAGGCAAGAAAAGCTTCATCTTTCTCTGTTGCACCCCTTTTAATAAAAGGATTTGTTCTGTAAAATTTGGATTCAGTCAAAAGACTGCGCTTATGGACCTAGAAGTCCACATGTGGCCTTAAGGCTGCAGGTTCCCCATTGATCCATCCAGTTCCTTCACTTTAGAGATGAGAAGTCTGAAATTCAAGGAGTTTATTCTACTGTGAAAAAAGACAAAAACAGTATAGCTCTGAGGTGTTTACCATCAAATTCACGAACAATTACTTGCATCTCAGTCTCTAGTAGTTCTAGGTTTGTGACTTTGGTTTGTGTGACCAGCTTAAGCCCTCAGTGCCTCAGTCTTTTTGTCTCTAAAATAAGAATAAGGATAACTATAGTACCTTCCTCATAGGGGTAGTCTTGAGAATTAAGAATTTATATATATTATATACAAACATATATAAGTTTTATATATAAGACATATATGTATATATAACCTCTTAGAACAGTGTCTGCCACATAGGAAGCTATTATTAGTGTTAGTGATATTTGTAAGATGACAGATTTGGGGAATTTACCATTGTGTTTCCTTACTAATCTTCACAATAATCACATTTGTACATAAGGCTTGGTAAAATTGAATTTTTCTTTTAAAGGTTAGAATTGTGTTCTTCTTGGGAAATACTTAGCTCTTCTATGGAAGACCCAAATAAGTTAGCGCCCCTCTCTAATATCCAAAAAAGAATGTACAGGCTTTTTCATTACGGAATCATAATTTTACTAAGACATGACGAGATATCTTACCTTAAGTGGAAATAGTGGAGAAAATAAAAGTGCTCCCAATCTACCTATAGATCCAGAACTCAAAAATATCTCCAACCTATGTTATCTTCCATCATATTTCTCTCTACTTTGTGAATTGTTTGCTTATATGGATATAAAATCACTGTCTTCCTCTGCAGCTCATGCTCTAAAGCAAGTCAGTGTAATTAACTCCAGAACTATGCTGAAAGAACAAATCCTGGAGCAAAACGATAGGTGAGTATTAGTATAATATCAGGCTTACTGGGATTACGGACTGATTAATTACATTTTTAAGCATTTAAAATGCATCCTGTAAAAAGGATCCATATGTTATGGTGGATATAAAATGTACTTAGTGGTTTCCAATTCTGAACTATAAGTCAGATGGATGTGTCGAAATTTTTAAGTGAGATGAATGAGACTTAGTTTTTGAAACATATGCTCATTAAACTCTCAGCTATTTCTGGCCAAATTCTGGTAGTAGAAATCTAATCTGATAGTTTCTGTGCCAAAACTATCCCCATCCCATAGTGTTCATACACTCTACAGATGACAATGTGAAAATAGGCTTTGGTCATGAAAATGTCACAGTGGACGGGGATGATTATCAAGACAGGGTATGTGACCTAGAAATACGGACTCGGTGTAGGACCTGAAGGATCTGCCTAGTAAAATAAGAAGTAGAAAGAAAGGGATGTAGAGTGGAAAGGAGGGAGGAAAGAAAGGGGGAGGGACAGAGAGAGAAATAAAAATAGTAAAATTTTGATCTTGATTGGATTTTGTTATATTATGCTTCATTTTTTTTTTTGTAGATGACTAAGTGAGTAGTAACTGAGGCAAATTAAGCTAATCAATTCTTTCCCCTAATATTTCCCCCAGTACTTATCCAAACAGGGAGCTGAAAGACAAAAGTAAATAATAGGAATGTAGGTATTAACAAAATGATGGATAGAGTTATAGGGCACAGCCACTGGTCAAAATTGCTAAAATGGAGAATTGGGATAGATTACAGGGAAGCAAGCATTTCAGGGTCAAATAGCTCAGAATGTTGCAGATTTGACCTTCAGTAAAAGAGTCGGCCTTGAATTTATTATTTTTTAAAGGATTGGCTGTGCCCAAGGATATGTGGATGATATAGATGTTGCAGGCTGGAATTTTGTGTGCATACCAGGTTTAGTTGACTCAATAGGACAACGAAATCATTTCTCATTGATCATAAAGACCTTGGACTATCTCTCTTTATCTATTATCTTGGTGTTCTATCTATGGTGTTGTCATCCCATCTCATGACTTTAAGAATGCCTTCTGTACACTAACGCCTTCCATTTAATAGCTCTAGTCTCTACCTCTTCTCTGAACGCCAGGGTTGGATAGACAGCTGAACCTCTCGGCATCTCTCCTTTAATGTCTAAATGACACCTCCAATTTACGTGTCAAAAACAGAATCTTTGATTTTCCCCCACCACACACAAACCTGCCCTGTATGCAGTCTTCTCCATTTCAGCTAACGGTAATACCATTCTTCCGGTTGCTCAGGTAAAAATATATTGCAGTTATGCTTGATCTTCCTTACTCTACATTCAATCCATCATCAAATCTCATTGGCTATATCTTCAAAGCATATCCAGTAATCCAGAATTCAACCACTCCTCATCACCTTCACAGCTGCCACCTTTGTCCAAATCACTATCATTTCCACTGATGTTCTTGTAATCGCCTTCTTACAGGACTTCCTGCTGCCACCCTTGTGCCATATGGGCTGTTTGCAGTATAGCATCCAGAGTGTTTCTTTTACAAATATAAGTCAGGTCATACTACTCTTCAGCCCAAAACTTCCAAAAGATTCACATCTCAGAATAAAATCCCAGGTTTTTGTAATGACCTGTAAGCCCTACAGGACCTGGACCTATTTATCTTTCTGATCTCTGAACCTCCTGAAGTTCACCCCTGACTACTCTGCTTTAGCAACACTGACCCTTTGCTACTTATCTTAGGCCTTTGCACTTCCTGAACCACTGCTTAGGGTATGCTTTTCCCAGATAAGCATATTGCTTGCTCATCCACCTATTGATGGTTTTTACTCAAATGTCTTTTCATTAGTGAATATTTTCTTAGCCACCATATGTCATGTCTCAACACTTCCTACCTTCTTCTCCAGCTTTTATTTTTTTCCCATAAGCTTTGCCAATATCCAGCACTCCGGAAAATTTGCTTATTTCCTTGTATTTTGTCTTTCTCTTACCTCTAGTTTATAAGCTTTCTAAGAGCATGACTTTTTGTCTATTTGTTCACTATTCTATTGCCATTAACTAGAACACTGAATGGCACATAAATCAGTATTCAATGAATATTTGTTGAATGGATGAATAAATAAATAACTAGACTGAAAGAACACTCAAGATCTTCTAATCCATCATTTATTTTATTTTTTACCATAATAACTTAATATCTTTCATTTAAATGAGTACCATTTTGGAAGGATCTCCAAAAAAAGTTCATCCAAAGGCACTGAAACATACTTTGAAATTCATTTGCTGTAGGGTATACACATCTCTAAATCATGAGTTTGTACCAGTGTTTACCCTCACCATGCACTCAGTACATACCTTGATAAAACCTTAAAACTTAAATCCAATAAGTATTGCTGTAAACATAATCATACCCTTTCTGTGCAATAAATTAATTTTCCTTATTTATAAAATCACTGTTGATCATAATGTTTAAGTTTAACCCCTTAAAGTTTCTGTGAGCCACTGTGGAGAAACAATTCCCCTTTTTCTCCTTCAAAAAAGAACCCCACTCTCTATAAAAATTTGTTTACAGACTTGTTTTCTAAAAATTTCTAAGTTTTAGAGGCTAAAACTGAGCCAGAATTCTGAAACTTACTTCTTCCAAGAAGAATACATTGGGAATATCACCTCACTTCCAATATGTCATATTTTTATCAACACAATCCAGAAGCAAGTTTGTTTATTAAGGAATGTGGTAAAAGGTTAATTGGTTCTAACCTTATCGACAATCTATAAATCCAGCCATACTGATCTTTTCTTGTTTTCTTCAAACAAGAAATTTCAAGCAAGTAAATAAATAATGTTTTATCTTATGCTTGAGGAACATATTTTAATTTCTCCAATTGACTAAACTAGTTTACTACTTTCTATGCCATTTTCTAGTCTCACTTTCATTTTTTTAATTGGCTTTACTATTTGGTAAGAATACATGGAGAGAATCTTCCTGACTTTTCAACCTAATTCTCACTCTCTTAGAATTACTCAGTTCATAGGAAAACTGGCTAACTGCCTGTGAGGAGTGAGTTGAAAAGTAAGGGAGTTGGATCAAATAATTTCTGAAATTTCCTTCCTTTGAAATTTAAGATTTAGAGTTAGTTTAATGACATTAGTATTATAACAAGGACTAAAACATTTTGAACTGTTTCCATATTTTGGAGTCTAAGTTTATATAATGCATTTAATTATTTTCTTAAATCTCTAGTACTATCTTCCCTGAATAAAATAAACTGGAAGTGTTATTTTAGTATCTAGACTGCCCCCTTCTGGTTCTCATACCAGACATTCTTAATTCAATCCTCCCGTACACAGGTGATTGTGTGTTCAGTTTAGCTCAGAGATAATGGTTTCAATATGTTAATTTTACATATTTTATACAAAAATATGTAAATGAGAATTGTGCCAATTTTCCTGAGAGTTTCTGAAGGACAGGACAAGACTCATTTTTAAAATTTCTCTACCAGCATAATAATTTGCTCTTTCAAGGGACTCAAATAAAACCTGTTATCCACAACAAGGTGCCCAGAATCAAATGCAGTATTTTTGTGGAAAAAGAATAAATAACATTTTTGTTTGAAAAAGCAATACCTTTCTGTATGGTGTCCAATAAATTATTGGTCTTTGTTAGTTATGTCTAATTAGGAAGCTTTAATTCCCTTTTAACAGTTGGATTTCACAGCATTTTATGTCCAGCTACATTAAGAATTAATTTTTTGGCTTGATACCAATGCTAAATTTGCTTATCCAAACAGAAGCCATGCCAAGGGCTTGAAGGATGATGACAGTAATTAACCCAAATCATATACCAGGAGCCATTCCAAGGAAGGTGTCTGTTAAATAGTGTATCTTTCTCTGATGCTAAAGCTGATCGTACAAAGGACATGTACTGCAGCCTCTCACAGAACATTTCTTGATGCTAGTGCCAGAGACAGGAAGGGAAGAACCACCAGGCTCACCAAATAAGGCATTTCTTGTTCTGATAAATAAAATGGAAACCATGGAGAAATGAGGGCTTCTAATAATCTACTGAGGGTGTGTACATCAGTTCAGTAATTTTAAAAGTCAATTTGATAGTATATATATCAGATGAATTACAATTTAGCATATTCCATGCTTCTGTGTATGGGAATTTATTACAAGGGACAATGAGAGATATGTAAAAAGAACAGTCATTATAGTAATAATTAAGGTAGGAAAAAAAACTGCAGTCAGTATAAGCATTGGCTTGGTTAAACAATTCATATTATGCTAAAATGATAAAATGTTATATTATAAAATATAATGCTGCCATAGAAGAATATTTGATCATTATATATTGAGTTACAAAGACCATGTATAAATTTTTTAAAAATTTAAAGACAAGTTATAGAGCAACATTCGTATTATTGTACCACATACATGTAGAGAAAAGACTACAGCAGTATTCACAAGCATATTAGCATGAATTGTCTCCAAAACATAGAATTATACATCTTTTTTTCTCCTTCATCTCCTCCTCCTCCTTTCTTCTTACTCTTCTTCATGTTTTTTGGTATTTTCCAAATATTTCTCCAGTAATATAATTCAAAAGATATGTAGAAGATGGAATTGACCATTACTTGGTGATTGGTTGGAAATGTGCCATGATTAAGACAGAGGAAATATTATGCCTCTTTGCAAAGCCAGAGAAAACGTGAGAGGAGATAGGTAAATAATTGGTTCAGTTTAGGATGTGCATGAGACAAACAAGCAAAGAGATAAAGTAGATTTCAAGCAGGCATTTGACATATGGATTTGGAGCTCAGGGAAAAGATGTGGATTAAAGATATCAATTTGAGAGTCATCCACAAAGAAGAAGGTTTTTAAAACTACAGGAGTGGATGAGATTTCTCAGGAGAGTGTGAAGCATACAAAGGAAATAATAACTAGAACTGAGCCCAAGGAAACATCAACATTAAAGAGAAGACAGAGAAAGTTGCCTAAGGAGAAACCAGTGGGGGACCATAGAGATTGGAGGAAATATCAAAATATAGTGGTGAAAGGAGGTGAAAGAAAGAGTTCCTTAAACAAGTGAGTGGTCGACAATGTTAAATGTCATGAAGAGTTTAAGTGAAATAATTTTCAAAATACCTAATGAATATAGCAATAAGGCATTTGCTAATATCCTTGATGAAAATAGTTTAAACCAGATGCCAGGAAGTTTAAGGAGGCAAAGGAAGTGTGACAGTGAAATGTTTTGCTACAAAAGGAAGGCAACAGGTAGGAACTGAAGGAGGACATAGAGTTAAGAGTGGGATTCTTTCCATGGGAAAGGTTGCAAAATGAGAAGAATGTGTTGTTCTCTGTGGGCTGATGGGAAGGAGCCAGTACAAATGAAGAAGGTGAAGATTAGAAAGGAGAGAGAACAATCCAGTGTTTTTCAGACTTGTCTTAAGTTTATAAGACATACTTCTAGGGAAGAAATCTTATAATCTGTATTTGTAACTACCTGTGTTTGTTACAAGAGAGAATTGGAAAAGGCTGGGTAGAAATGCAGCTAAATGTAGATGTTTGGTGACTCACTTTCCTGTCTACTTGTATTTTCTCCATGAAGTATGAAGTGAGTCCCCTTCTGAGAGTGATGTAAGAATATCTAGACACTATTAAGGCCCAGGTGGAAGGAAGATATTAATTTATGGAGGAACCAATTTTCAGGTCTGCATGATTTTTTGAAGCAGCACTCCACAGGAATAGGTGTAACCAAGACTGATATGTAAGTTCTAACAGGGAGGTTTAATGGAAAGAAATCAGGGAATGGGGGTTCAGAATATTACCCCAGTTTGGATGGATGAAGTGATAGTCACAGAGAATAGGCTGGAAAATGAAGGGAACAGAGAGAGGGCATAACTTTGCCTGGGACTGAGGAATTCCCCAGAATGTGGGATAGTAAATGCTAAAATGGTCGAGAATATGTACTTTTTAAAAAACGTTTGGTTTACCTAAAAACTAAAAAGTGAACATTTTCTTACTTTATCAGGCCCTCTTTGGATCAAGGGAAACAGTTTTCAATGAAAAAAGAAAATATTCCTACTGGTGGGGTAAGTACCAGAGGAACTAATGTCATTTATTATTGCCCACCCAAACATAAAAGATTACCTTGCATTATCAATAAATACTATAGATTTTTCATTTAATTTGAGGAGGGTTGCCAAATAATAGTTTGAAGATATTAAATTGTTGGATATGAGAGTCATGTTTAGTTATGATTACATGTTATTTGGCATGCATATATATTTTTTACTAATGATACTAACATTTATTGAGCACTTTTAAGTGCTCAGGACTGTGCTTGACACTTTAAATGTACTTATAATGTGGCTACTAATATTATTCCAGTTTATAAATGAGTAATCTGAGAGTTAAAGGAGTTAGTTACTTAACCAAGATCACAAAGCTTATGAAATGTCAGAACTGGATTTAAATCTTGTTTGTTTGATTTTAAAGGACAGCTTTGAAGTCCTGTATCATATTATTTATTTAACTGATGCTGATCAGAAACTACCAGTAATGAAACTTATTCAGAAGTGGCATGTCACATTCTAATATTTCTCAGTAATGTAATGTTATATCAATTTTGCCTTTAGGTGAAGTTCTCAATCATTGTGAAGTACCTCCAATCCTTCAACTGGCTCTGGGTGTGGCTAGTCATGTTCACTTACCTGGGGCAGAATTTGATGAGCATCAGACAGAATCTATGGCTTAGCACCTGGGCAAGAGAAACCAAACACATGAATGAGTTCACAGAATGGAAGCAAATAAGAAGCTATAAACTTAATATCTACGGATTATTGGGATTAATACAAGGTAAAAAAAAAAGTCCAGCTATTTCTCTTTTCTTTTTCTGACCTAATTGATTTAAACACAACATATGGCATCATGTTATTTCAAATAAAATCTATGCCATAATATTCAAATATTTGGGCATTCTTCAAATATGACTTACCATATTTGAGAGACAGTAAAGGAGGAATGAATGAATGAATGGTCAGAGAGCTGCAATGGGATTGGATAAAAAGGATGGATAGGAAAGATGTATATAGGAATTGTTGATTTGAAGGTAAGAAAAGGGCATCCCTCAGTTATGATTTTGAGGTTTAGGCTGGGTAATGGGAAGAGCAATGCTGAAAAAAATAAGGAAACCAGGAGGAAGTCTTAACTGGCGGAGCGGAGAAATGGGGAATTCACGAAGAATGGATACATTTAATAAGAAGTGCTGATGCTTTCTCAGTAGACTGATTAAAACTCCTCTGGAAGTTTGGAAAGTAGGCTTATTCATCTGTAAAATGAGAGGCTTACCCTAGATAATTTCTACATTTCCTCCAAATTCTAACATTCTATAACTCTGTAGTTCTACTTAGACCTGGAATCACTGTATAGAGATTAAAAAAATGCATCTGTAAGAGTAGCTGTGGATCACTGTGAATGAAGATTAAGAGCCATAAAGGTGGATGAAATTCTTGAGGAATACCCCCCATAGAGCCAATTAGGGGACTGGTTTCACAGAGTTGAACAGAGATAAGTTCCTGATCAGAGAAAGAAAGAGATAAAACAACAACCACAATAATGTGAATACTTGCTCTGTGCCTGGAAACCCAAAGTGTTTTAGTTATTGAGGTTGAACCAAAGGAAATTGCAGTTTCATGTAGTTTAAACTAATACAGTGATTCATTGAACATATATTCTAATGAAGGAATAGCTTAAACTTGGGCATGTTACTTAAACTTAGAGCTTTATCACTTCTAAAATGTAGATATTCCATACCCAAATATTGTTCCAGTGATTAAACTAGATACTACGTATAGCACATATAGAAAAGTGCTGAGCATACAGCAAGACTGGAATAAATGCACTATTATTTAACAATGGAGAAGAGTGGTAAAATGATCAAAGTCCTATGACTAGTAAGTTTCAAAGCCAGGATTTGAATCCATGGCTACCTGACTTCCAAGCCTATGTTCTCAACCACCAAATTAGCATTTCCAAAAGGATTTTACATTAACAGTAATGAGATATTCCACAAACACAGCATTCCATGTCTACAGGTTTGGGACATTAAGAATTATATTCTTCTATGAGTCTGAAATCTTCTATCTTTCCTTCATTAAAGGTTTTGAGTCATTCTACAATAAACTGATCTGTTTAATCCAATACTTTTCAAATCCATTTGACTATGAAAATTTTTTTTCTTGTGTTGCCTATTAACATTTTGAGCAACTTGTGTTCTACAGAATATACTTTGGGAAACTCCATACTAAGATAGACTTCCTTCCAAGTAAGCTAGAAAAGTAAAATGTAACACAAGGAAAAAAAAAAAAAAAAGGTCTTCAAGTTTCTGAAATGCTGCAAATACGTTAAGTAGAAAAAAAATTGAGAAATGACCCCTGATTATTGTCGAGGAACCATCATAAAGAGAGAGGTGGGAAAAGAATACAAACTGTAGGTAATTATATAATTGAGAATTACAGGATAGATAGATATAATGATAGATATAAATGTCTCCATCAGAAAAAAATGATACAGATTCATGTTCCTTCTGTCATTGCATTAATAACCTTCATTGGGGAAAGAGATGTTTATAACTAAAATAAGATATAAGGATTATCTATTGTATGAAGTAATAGGACTTTACAATGTGTTTGGTTTTGAATCAGCTAGAGTCAAGTTTATTGATGAACAGTTTGCAACTCAGTGAGAAAAAAATACATATAGAGGTCTAGAATTCTTAGCAACAGAAACATCCATTTATATAGGAATTTCTGTATCTCTATATATCACATATACATATGAAGGTTAAATTCATACTACTCCAATGAATTCATGTTACAGCTTTAAAGTAGATTTAATAGCCTTTGAAGAACATTTTAAGTGAGTAACTACCCTTTCCTATAATGTATAAAGCATGCAAGTCTTTCTACAATATTACCGAGTAAAATCTTAATTTTAATTGACTGTCAGTAAATATGGGAAGTATTTTATAACAAAGGCAACAGATTATGTACAGTTTAATCATAAAGATTTTTTTCTGATTAGATTTTTGTTTGGAGTGGCCTGCAGTCATTAGAATATAAATTTTCTCTACTTTTTTTCTTCTTCACTTTTCATTTCTTACATATAAAAATTTAAATTTTTAACAAGGCCTATTTAAGCAATTGTAAATTGCATTTCTATAAGATGAGCCTAAAAAATGAAAATCTATAATTTCATATTTTTTTCAGCAGAACATGCCTACATCTTATGGAACCTGATCCAATCAAGAGCAGGCTGTATTCACTGACATCATCATAGCTCACATTTTTTCAGAACTTCAAAGCATAAACAGCGCTTTCACATGTTAGTACCAGAGGCCTACTATGAATAAGATAGAAGGCTCACATTCAAACAAAACTCGAGTACTGAAGCAGAAAATGCTACATCTATATTTTATGACAACAATAAAGATCTTACCTCATTTTCTAAAAATGAAATAGCCTTGAACAATTTTTTCATTGGGTCTCAGCTATTTGCTTTTGAATCTCTAGGACACTCAACACATCCTTAATCTATTGTATTTTATGTTTCACTATTAGGAACTTCCTTTCTCTGATCCAATGTGTAAAATATGGGCACTGTATTTTCAAAGTGTAATGTTTAAGGAGGACACTGCTGCTTCCAGTTTAAGGTGGCTGAGTGGATCATTTACTTTACTTACCTCACTAAATTCCACTGAAATGACAGTGAATAAATATAAAAGCAAGGGCTTCAGGGGGGTTCAGAGTAATAAATTTCTATATATGCGATTATACTGATAGGAAAGCAAGGGTAGAAGAAAACCTGTAGCTAGGTACAGATACTGCGGAAGCTGGAACAGAAGAGGGAGATGTTCAGCTGAACCGACACTAAACATATGGTCACAGGTACAGAGAGTAGAATTGAGTTTAATGGAAGTAATCAAAGTAATTCACTAGAGCATTGTTCTGCTGGCCTATCAGCCCCTCCTAGAACACCCACGGCCACCACCAATGTAACAGCCACTGACGTAGTAGCAGTACAGTGGAAACCAGAAAGCTGATGTTCAAAGAGAAAATTAGGGTTTCCAGCATGACATACATAAAAGAAAGCCTCCTTATTGTGGCTTTTGGAGAAGCCTCAGACTACATGTCTTGATCCCCATATGAAGACTTCCAGGGTCATACTCACCCATTTAAGTGGAACTTGAACCAAACTTTTCCATTGAGAGAAATGATAGGGGAAATTAATGTATGCAATAGCAGAAGAAAGCCACGTCAGGTACCTATATTAATTAACCATGTATTTCTCTCATATTTTTAAACTGATAATGATGAATGGTGATAAATTTTAACAAAACCAACCACATAAATATAAGTCAACAAATACAGCAGTCTAGCCCAGAAGTAAAATAATACTATTTGGAATAGAATTAGGCCTTAAAAGGCTCTTATTAGTGTCTTCGTAGATTCAAAATACTACATCCATAAAGTTAAGTACAGAATGTGCTAAAAGAAGTTCAGTCTGAGAACAAGAAAGTTCTTGAAAAAAATTAAAGAATTTAAAAAGATTATACATGTGTGAGAAGATAAATTAGAAGAAATTATCCCAAATGTACAACATCAAAAACAGAGATAAAAATGATGGATAAGAAAAAATTAGAGGAACAGTTCAAGAATTTCAACATTCATATATAAAAGGAGTTTCAGTAAATGCAGAAGAAAAATTATTAAGGACATAGTATTTAAAAATATTTCCCACAACTGAAGAATACAAATGCCTGTTTTAGCAACCATTTTAGTTTAGAGCAGAGAGACAGAGGGTTCCAAGAGGATATTTTGTGTTTCAAAGGGGAGGGTCTAAATCGGATGAAAGAAACAATAGAATATCTGATGAGTCTGAACATATTCAGAAGAGATTTGCTGGGTATTGAAGTGTTTGGGGACAGATTATTGCTAGTTACATACAAAACTAAGCATATGGAAAAATAGTGGCAAAAGCAATCCAGATTTAGTGAACTTCATGAATAATATGTGTTTAGTAGTAACATAAACACTGAATATTTGAGGGAAAAAAGGGTAACCTATTTTTGGAAGGGGAAGAGGGAAGTATGGGGGAGGGATGGAAGAAAATAACTGAAATTACTTACAACTGAGAAATCAGTTAATAGCAGTAATGTCATGTTATTTAAAAATATAAAGAAACTAGCTGATGGAATTTAAGGTGGTGAGGGTCAACTACTTTCGTTTTGTTTTGTTTTAAACTGATGCCTACAAAGGAACAACGATCATGTTGGCAACACATTTTTATTAGCAATTTTGTATATTAGTGTACAATGGAGCTATTTTGTATCTGTTAAGACTTAAGAGCAAACTGGCTTAAGTAACATAGAAATCCATTGACACCCAAAACTGAAAAGCCCAGGCATGGATCTTTAAACACACTTGATCCAGAGGCTCAAATAAAGTGTCCACGGCTCTTAATTTATCAGATCTCCTTGTTTTACTCCTTGGTTTTATTTTCAAACTCCACATGGGTGATGAAAATATATTTTTAAAAGACCTTTTGTCCATAGAAGTCTATAAAATTACTCTGCTTGAAACAGTTTGGGTCATATATCTCTCCTTGAACCAATCAATGTAACAAAAGCATTTCTTCTTCCAGCCCTACGTGTTTCCCAATTTGGAGACTTTTTTTCCTTCCATTTCTTCTCACATACTGGATAGCTCTTTTCTGAGTTTGTCTCTTTCTTGTCATGTTTTGTCAAATGCAGTTAACAATAGTCAAAGTGTGCTAATTAACTATTTTCCTATTTCTTCCACTAAAGCTACAAGTTTATTTTATATATTATCTGCCTTGTTAGTTATTATGAGAACAATCTTCCCACCAACCAAATCTTAGTACCTTAACACACCAAAAGAAGCTTATTCCTCACTCATATCATGTGTCCACTGTGGGCTGGGAAAGGGACTCTGCTTGTCCTAGGGTCCCATGTTGAAGGAGCAATCCAACCACCATTTTAAATGTTTGTAGGCACTGTGCAAAGAGGGAATAGGAACTGTAGCAAGTCTGACACTAGCAATTAAATACGTACTAACCTAAAAGTGTCATATGTCATTTTTCTCATAATTCCTTGTTCAGAACTATTCATTTGATCCTATCACCCACAAAAGGGCCAGAAAATTCAACTCTTCCGTGTACCTAGAAGTTTGGAGAACTGAAACTATTTGGCTAAAAGCACTAGTCACTGCCACACTGTCCCACAGGACATTATAAAGTTAAGAAGTTGCTAAAATTCCATGAACCAGATTGATCTTTTATCTTCTGTGTATTTCTGTATAGAACCCATGACCATGAATGAGGAGCGCTCTGACCTGGTAGCATGGCAAACCATCAGAAGTGCCTATTTATTTCAAATGCACATATACATTTATATTTAGTTCAGCCCATAATTACACATTGTGGTATGGTATTTGGGTTTTCAATTCAAAAAAATAAATGTTATTACAAGCAAACTCTTCAAAGTTAAAACACAAAATTCCTTTATGTTGTTAATATGACCCTGATAACAGTGTGTGTTTAGGTCTCTTTGTCTGCTCTGGAGCCTATGTGGTCACCAAAGGATCCCTGACTGCCTCTCGGACCATGTATGCTCAGCTGTTGAATAATGTGCTGCACCTCCCGCTGCAGTTTTTTGAAGCCACCCCCATAGGCCAGATTATCGATCGCTTCACCAAGGTAAGGAAAGATGTACCTTACTAAACAGCATTGCTAAAAATGAAGACCCATATTTAGTACCTTATAATCTCACTTGTACAAACTATCATGTGTTTAGTACAGATTTCATTGTTGAATACATTTCTAGACCTGTTACACATAATTGACGTATGACAGAGTCACATCTTACACATATAATTAAAAGAATTCTTAAAAATTACTTAAAGAAAGAATCCAAGAAACACATGAGCTTTGATGTCTACAATTCTTATACACGCTGAGTTTGAGAATCACTGGTTTAGGCTAAGAGGGGAATGAAAATTTAAGTCAATATGGAGAAATCTGCACTTTGAAAACATTCTGCCTTTAAGAAAACTTAAGAAATCACTTATGGTGAATGTGGCATAGGTGGAGATTTTCAGAATGCCTCTGCTTACCTCTAGATGTTTTCTCAATGTGTTTATTATTAAGCATTTATAATTACACTGTCCAGTAGAAATATAATGCAAACCACAAATGTAATTTTAAATTTTCTGGTAGCCACAATAAAAAGGTAAAAAGAAATAGTCAAAATAATTAATTGATATTTTCTTTAATAAAGTATATCCAAAACATTATATCAAACTGTAGTATAGATAAAATTCTTAATTAAATATCTTATATTTTTTGTACAAAATCTTTGAAATCTGGTTTTTATTGTATATTAATAGTACACTTCAGTTTGCAGTGGCCACATTTCAAGTGCTCGGTAGCCACATATTGCTAGTAGTTCCTGTATTAGACAGTGCAGTCCATAACTTTAAAATATGTTAGTACATTTATATGTAAAGAAAATGGTGTGTGTATAAGCTAGTGAACATTTCCTACAATTACCCTACTGAATAACAATCATTTTTTCAAAGTAAAATTTTAAATGATTGCGTCTTGAGCAGATGGAAGTATGGGAAAGTAAATTCTAAAAACAAGTAGGAAATTATATATGAATATGATACTGTTACACTATTTGATATATAAGATAGTCAGGAAAATCCCAAAGCAAGATAGAATTAACAAAATGCCATCTCTACACTTTGTATCAGTTTTGTCTTGAACTGAGTAGTTTATCCATTCCAGGTTTAGTGTCTTTTTCTTACTTGGGCTCTCTTAGGTCATACTTTGCACTCCAAACATGGTTTGATTAAGTTATATGCAACAAAGAGTGAGAATTAAAACATGGCCTTCCCTGTGTCCTTCTCTTATTCTATTGTCCACCTCCCTCTTTCAGTTTCTAATTTTGTAAATGAAGATTATTTTGTTTTTCTACCTCTTCTGATACAGGCATAACCCAGCTACTCAAGAAGGCCACTGTACATGTTTTTAGTTGATAACAATGCCCCAGGGGTGCTTTACAATTTTTGAGTAGTAAATAGTGGTAGCCCAGTGCCACAAATACTGGATTTTGCAAGTCCTTCTACTGGATTTGAGACTTTTTTTTTGGTATTAGGTTGTGACTTCAGTTATACAATTAATTGCCATGTAGTTGTCACTGGGAAATATAAATTGCTTGATCACAGGCATCTTGTTACTAGAACAGCCTTTTAATTGTTACAGTTGACTACAGGGGATAAATATACAAGGGCAAGCGAAGATCATGTAGTTGGACTTATTTAATCATCAGACTGTGACACCTGAGAAAATATCTTTTTAATTTTTTTCACTGAATGATATATTTCTCCTTCCCCTCATTCTAAAACATGAAAAGTTAAAAATAAAGTGACCTGATAATCAACTTTTTCAGGACATGTTTGTAATTGACATACGTTTCCATTACTATTTACGAATGTGGATAAATTGTACGCTGGATGTTGTTGGAACAGTTTTGGTCATTGCGGGAGCTTTGCCACTCTTCATTCTGGGGATTATTCCCTTGGTTTTCTTCTATTTCTCCATACAAGTAAGTAGATGGATTTTTATTTATATTAATTGCTTACCAGCCCACAGTCAAATATAGTTTCAGACCCACTTAAACCTCCTGTTAGTCTAGGTTCTCCAGGAAGCAGAATCCAAGAAGGATTAGATACACTAGAGATTTACTGGGGAAAATGGCTGTAAAAGATAAAAGACAGTGATCAGGAGAAGGGCTGGGTTGAGCAAGTCAGATCTGATCCCTGTGAGGGAGAAAAAGAAGGAAGAGGGTTTGGGTAGAAAGAATCTTGGACTGGGGAAGAGTTTCATTAACAAGTTCACTCGAACCCATGGGAATTCCTCAGTCCAGCTTCCCCTTGGGAGAGTTCCACTGGTCCTGGCATGAGCCTGCTTTAGCACTATCTGCCATGCTCAGTTGTTGGCTGGGAACAACCCATGGAAAAAGTGGCTTTCATGCTAATACAGTTGCGGACCCAGTGGTGCAGCAGCTGGGGCTGTCACTCAGTCAGCTATGCTCCCTGAAACAGGAGAACTGAGTCTTGCACTTTTATGCCCACCACAAAACCTACATGTTGTTTACATTTTAACAGAAAATTAATTTGCCTGCATATCCAAGACAGAAACAGATACTGTCTTTTTGTCCTGCTATCTCAGATATCAGCACATGATTTCTGGAAGAGCAAAATATGTCTTTCATGACACTTATGTGACATCTTCATATTAAAATGTGGTCAAGCAATTTAAACTCCAAAATTATGTCACTATAAGGCCATAGTTGGAAAACAAAATTTCTAAACACACATTTTAAATTAAATATAAAAGTAATCTGAGGCTGTTTTTTTAAAAAAGGATTCTTATAGTTTACTCCTTTCCAAAAACCTAAGTTTTTAAATTAATGTTGAAGTTTAGTCTGCTCAAGCCAGAATGCTAATACATTTTTAGTCTCTATACCTATACTCCATTATTCCTTCTACTTCATATGTTTTCCCTATTCTTTCTGTCTGTTTGGATCTTACTTACCCTTCATGGTCTAGGTCATATTCCATTTTCTGTGTGAAGCATTCTCTACCAAAATAGTGCAAAAAGATCTGACTCACCTATGTATTATGGAGTTATTATGCTGCTATTTTTAGGAGACCACAGATTGTCTCCTCAATGAGATTGTAATTTCTCTGGGGGCAGAGACTATGTCTTATATATTTTGTAAAAAATCTAGAAACAGAAGTAGGGTAATGAGGACCAATTATATCTGCTTAGAAAAAAACCACTCATGTTGCAAATACAATTTTTCGTGATGGTCTCATGGTTGATAAATTATAACTGGGTGACCAGGAGTGGAAAAGAGTCTAGCAACCATGCTTGTTAGGGGAAGTTGTAGAGTGTAAGCTCTGAATTTAGATTCGAGAACCTGGAGTTCTAGTCACCTTCCTGACTCATGTGCCCTGCAAATCATTTCCCTGGCTCCAGGTCTTTCTCTTGTGAAATAGGTTTGATTTAGATGTGTGCTACACAAAGTGTGATTCCTGGACCCAAGGACCACAGGCCTATTGGATCAGAATCCCTCAGGGTGGGGCCCAAAAGTCTGCATTTTAACAAACCCTCCCAGGTGATTCTTACTGAAGTGAGAGCAGCATTGATCTAGATCAAAGGTTCTTAAACTAGATCTCCTGGACAGTTTCATGGAAGAACCTCATGGCTTCTACAATTCACTGAAATTTTATAAAAAGCTCTGAGTATGTATGCATATTTACATTTGTCTAGAGAAAAATGTTTTATCCTTAATCAACTACTCAGAGGGTCCATGACCCAGAAACATATTTCCTGGTCTAGATAACCTCTTAAATCCCGTTGTGGCCTCAGAATGCCATAATCCTTTGTATTCTCTGGAGCACTTAGCACAGAGCAGAGTTCATAAACTGCAAGCTAGCAGGCTGTATGTAGATTGAGGTATGTCTTTATTTAGCTTGCTCAGTGTTTTAACCAACTGAAGACACTTTAAAATCAGGAATTTTACATAAAATTCCAGATCTGAAGACTTTCCTGAAAAATTTGCAAGATCTGGTAGCCCTTAATTCAATTTTAGTTGGTAGCAATTTTCTGGGGCTAATTAATGATGGTCCTGTGCACTCAGGGCTTGCTCCCTCCAGCTTTCCCCAATGCCCACCCATCCCAATTGTCCTCCACCCGAGGCCAAGGGGGAACCAACTTGAAATTATGGCTGCACTAGTGATTTTTGTAGGAAAAAAATAAATATATTTTTTTCTGTAATTATGTTTAGGTACAAAAATATTATTTGTATACTTGGTCTGCTTCCCTCATTTAGTGGATTAACTGCCTGGTCACATTTTCAACCTCTGATACAGAGCTTTTTCCATAGTAGATACTCAATCATGGTCATTTGAGAGGACTGTCAAAGTGAAATTTTGCCCGATTATGCTCTAGTGGTGCTGCCCAGAATTTGGGCCTTTTGCTGTTGTGTGGGTATATTAGTTTCCTAAGCCTCCTGTAGAAAAGTGTTGAATAACTTATTCATAATAGGCTTAAAACAACAGAAATTTATTTTCTCTGGAGGCCAGAAGTCCAAAATCAATTATGTAGGCAGGGTTGGTTGAGAATCTGTTTCATGCTTCTCTCTTAGCTTCTGGTGGCTGTCAGCAATTCCTGGCATTTTCCCTGATTTATAGACACATCACTCCAGTCTCTGCCACCATCTGCACAGGGTGTTCTCCTTGTGTCTGTGTCTTCTTTTCTGTCTGTTATACGAACACTCAGCATTGGATTTAGGATCCATCCTACATCCAGGCTGATCTCCTCTTGAGATCTTCTTGTTAATTACACCTGCAAAGATATTGTTTCCAAGTAAGTCACAATTCAGTAGGTACCAGGGATTAGGATTTGTATCTCAGTTTTTGGAGTCACTCTTTAAATCACTGCCCAAGGGTCTTACAGTTTTTAAACCACTGAAGCAATTTTAGCTACATCTTTCCAACTGCCTCTTTCTGTCCTCTAATTAGAGATATTACATGGCAAGCTCTCGGCAGCTTCGGCGATTGGCAGGAGCTTCCCGTTCTCCTATCATTTCCCACTTTAGTGAGACTTTATCAGGAGTGTCCACTATTAGGGCATTTGGACACGGACACAGATTCATTCAGCAAAACAAAGAAGTGGTGAATGAGCACTTGGTCTGTTTCTACAATAATGTAATTTCAAACGGGTAAGTCAGATCAAAACACCTACCTTGGGATCAGTCTCTTCTTAGATATCTTGCTCACTCACTTCTAAACAGAAAGAGCGTTTTGTAATGGCATTTCATCCAATTAAAAATATATGTAATAATAAGCCCTAAGTATTTTTTAGTATTTAATATACATTTCAATTAAATTGTATCTATTATATTCATATAAACAGTACCTACTACTTTATACTAAAACAAGGCCCCAAGTTGTTGAAGGATATACAGGATGCTATTAGTATTACTTCTTACATAATTCTACATTGTAGTTTATATTTTTAGAATATATTTTTATCTGCATACATTATTTTATAAAATTGTTGAATTTGAAGTTATAATTTCCTTAAAGGAGAATAAATGAAATATTATGTAGTAGTTGGGCAGATTTTAATTTTTAGAGAATAACTTTATCCTATAAAAAGTGTATGTAATTGGAAAGATAATTGATTTTCCAATGGGATTTTTAAAAATGCAAGACATCATTTTGGCTAGTATTCTTTTCCTTTGCTTTTAAATTCTGATCAAATTTTAAAGCAAAGTTCTGAAAGTATATTTTTATGCAGAGGAATTTTCTAAGCTATCATCATGTGAAAATCCTATGTTTGACTGAATTCCAAGTAAGTGGGGGAACAAAAGGGAAGCAGCTATTGATGGTTACTTCTCGATTTTCCAGGGGAGAGTTAGTACTAAGTGCATCAAAACTTTTTCATCTCACTTACTTAAGAATATATTCCCTCTATCACAGGTGGCTGTCTGTTAGACTTGAATTTCTTGGCAACATAATGGTGTTCTTTGCTGCACTGCTTGCTGTGCTGGCTGGCAATTCCATAGATTCAGCAATAGTTGGTTTATCTATATCCTATGCCCTAAATGTAAGTAAATAATGATTTTTACCATACATGATATGTTTATAATCCAATTAATTAAACACTCTTCTCCTTTGCCTGTCTAAATTATAGATTATATTAACTAAGTAATGAGAGACAAATCTGGATTGCCCTGGAGGCTTATTTCTTTCTGTTTGGGTAGTAGCAGGAATCTGGATCAGCAGTTCTAAGTCAGCTAATAGGAAGAACAGGCTGATACCCAAGGCTGAACACTAAGGGACAAAGTTCCATAGTTACCCAGAAGTTTCTGCTGTCTTACCCTTATAGATTAATAGAGTGTTACAGGGTAGGGCCCCTCTTCACTACGGCCAGTGCATCCAATTTGCCCAGTCTAAGCAAGAAAATAGTGCAGGCTCTGGGGAGAGTATATGTGCTGCTTTTCCTTTGCTTGTAAGTTTGTCCTTAATAAGCTCTATTTTATATTACACTGCAAAACACTAGTGGTATGAGTGTGTTCATGCCCCCTTTGTGAAATAGCAAGTGCCCTTAACTGTTTAATATAATTCCACATTATTTAGAAGATAAGTCTATGTGATTTTGGTTTATGCCTTTAGTCTCTTATTCAAAAACCTTGAGGCCCGTTGCATTTCAGAATTCAGAATTTAGGCTTCTAGGAAGGAAATATGGCACATGTCTCTATGCAGGTCCTGGGGCAGAACCCCAAAATCAAACATTACTGTGTTTTGCAGTGAAATATGCTAATATACTCCCTAAGTAGGTTAAATAAACATTTTGAAGAGCCCTATATCAGTTGAACTCAGGTGGGCCACCAAATGAGTTGGCACCAAACTCAAGATAAAACGAGATTGTCAAAGTTTTTTGACTTTTAGAATTATGTTAGAAATAACTTTGCAGAATCTACATTTGGGAATAGAGTGAGAAGAAAGTATAGTCAAAAAAAAAAAAAAAAAGGAAACAAGGTTAGGAGAAAGTCAGAAAGTTAGGAGAAACTTCCTTCTGACAGAAGATTGTGAAGAATGCCAAAGTGTTTGTGCACTATTTTTTTCCTCTCATTTAGGAGATGCATTTTTGAGGCATATCCCATCAATCTTAGCATTCATCATTCCCTAAACCAAGTATGGACTTTAACATATGTGGAACTATGGTTGTTCTGTCTTCTGCCAAATAATTGCATTTTTATGATCTTAGTGAGTTTAATGTACTTAAAGAAACACAAGTGTGTATATGAAGAAATATACTTACTTCTAGAGCTGTTATATAATCAAAAGAAATAAAGTATATGAAAACTCTAAAAAATGAAACTTTATAAAAATAAAGTATTATTTATATTACATAAAAGACAAAAGAACATGCATTAAGCTCTTGTTTCCTTCCCCATCACCTCCCCCAGATTACTCATTCTTTGAATTTTTGGGCAAAGCAAGCATGTGAAATTGAAAGCAATGCAGTTTCCATTGAAAGAGTTTGTGAATATGAAAATATGGATAAAGAGGTAAGCACTCCTAAGTAACCAATAAATAGATGCATGATTAAGATATTTTAATGCACCTTGAAGTGACATTTAAAAAAATGAATTTTATACAAAACATGCATTTCAGGAGGGGAAAGATAAAGCGAGGATGGTTAATGGGTGCAAAAATATAGTTAATAGATAGAATAAATAATATTTGATAGCACACCAAAGTGACTAAAATCAACAATAAATCAGGATATGCTTTAAGATAACTAGAAGAGTAGAATTGGAATGTTCTTCACACGAAAGAAGTGTTAAATATCTGAGGTGATGGACACCCCAATTATCCTGATTTGATTAATTCACATTGTATGCCTGTATCAAAATATCATATGTACCCTATAAATATATACAACTATTATGTGCCCATAATAATTTTTTAAAACCCTGCATTTCCAAATTGATGTTGTAATATTCAACATTTTAATGAAATTAAAACTGAAATTATTGTAAAATGGACCATTATTTTATATATCACTAAAGTAGAAATAAAAACACCACTAGTTAAGTTAGGACACTCCATAAATTGTAAGATACATCCCAATTTCAGTGAGTTATAAAAATGAAATATGATAACCTGTTTTTAAAAAGGACAGTGATTTGTCCTCTACTGATGTGTAGGGTAAAATACAGAACTTATGATTACAACTTTGTGGGGATTTACATTGAGAAAAGTGTCTTAATGTAGTCAGCTCATAATTATTTAGAGTCTGCACAATTTCTAAATTGATTGCATCCTTATTGACTATAACTTCTGCTCCATTTACTCATCATTAACATTTCTGTGAATGGGAAGGAGGAGGAGAATAAATCAGTCTGTTTTGTTCTCTTTAATTAATTATAATTTGGGAGGGCAAAGAATGAGACTATTGACAGCATATTTAACTTATCCGAATATTTCACTCATCTGTGTTACTTCTGCGCCCAAGTTCAGTTAATTAAGAGGGCAGATGGTAAAGATAACTTGAATGTCTGTATCTTCTTTAGTCCACCTACAAAACTCTTTCCTTTTTTGTGGATGGCTCTTCTTCTTTTGCTCCTAAGTCTGAAGAAGATGTGTTCCTCCTCCAAAAAAAAAAAATCTAACATTTCCAGTTGCATTTTTGGTAATATCACTTCCTGTCTTCTCTGAGGCCTTACCCATTAACTATCTCTTTTAATTCCTACCCCTTGCTCCTCTCAGCCCATAAATATGCTAAAATATTTCCTATATCTTCCAACTCCTACCTGAACTTTGAATGTTCCTTTAGATTTTTCCCTAAGTATCGTCTTTCCTTCTCATAAATTTCATGAAATATTAGTCTACTTTCACAATCCTCAGTTACCAATCAATTTGCTTAGTCCATTTGCCATCTGATGACTACTATACAATAATATTTTTGCCCAGATGCAGTGGCTCAAGCTTGCAATCCCAGCACTTTGGGAGACTGAGGCAGGAGGATTGCTTGAGCCCAGGAGTTCGAGAGCAGCCTGGGTAAAATAGTGAGACCCTGTCTCTACAAAAAATTATCCAGGCTTGGTAGAATGCACCTGTAGTCCCAGCTACTCAGGAGGCTGAGGCAGGAGGATCACTTGAACCCAGGTGTTTGAAGTTATAGTGAGCTATGATTGCACCACTGCACTCCAGCCTGGGTGACAAAAAAAAAAAAAATATATATATATGTATATATATATATACACACACACACACACACACATATAATTTTCTACATTTTCTAAACTTTTTGCTATTAATATATCTTTCACATTGGAAAAAGATGGTAAAATATGTGTGTATGTATAGAAACACATTTAAAAAAACAAATAAAAAACTTCCATGAAATTTAATGCAAGTTGTGACCAATACTGCTGCAAAAATACTTGATGTAGAAGAGGTCAATTTGTCCAAATAACCCTCTTCACCCCTTTAGAGCTCTGTTTCTCTGTTTCCCTTTACAGAAGAATTCTTTGGAAAAGTTGCCTGTACTGGCTTCTCTATTTCTTTTTCTTTTAGTCTTTTTTGGACCTAATTCAAACAGGCTTTCACTCCTACCAGTCCACTGAACCTGGCCTTTTCAAGACCAAGGATGGCCTGTTCTCAGTCCTCACTTTACCTGACCTATCATTTGACATTGGCCTTCACTCCCTGTCCCGTGAAATACCTCACCTCATTGCCCAGGCACCACACTCTCCCTGTGTTCTGCCTCATGCTTCCTCCAATATTCCAGACAAGTCCATCTCAGGGTCCTGGGAACAAGTGATTAGTTCCAGCTAGTTATTAATCCCTTTGTCTAGAATGCTCTTCCTCTGGCATCCATATGGCTTTTTCCCTCAGCATGGCCAGGAAAGCCTTTCCTAACCACCCTACTTAAAATAACACCTCTTCCTTCTACCAACTCTGCTTATTTTTCTTGTCTTCCAAAGCTTTAATATCATCTAACATTCTACATGTGTCACATGGTTCTTTCTGTCTGACCCCACTAGCATGTACATTCCATGAAGGGAAGAGTTTTTATCTGTTTTCCTCACTGCTGAATCTCTGGCAACTAAAACAGTGACCAGTAGAGCAAACATTCAGTGTCTGGGGAATGAGAGAATGACAAACTGTCCTCATCTCAGCTAAAAGTTCAGGTTACCTTTAGCCCCTTATATGATTTTAGAAGGTTTTTCTTAATACCTTGACAGAAGATGAGAAATCTTTTACCTGTGAAAATTTATTTCTAAGATTTTCTGATAACTAGATGAGAGGTTTTATGCTGGTAATATTTAAAACTATTTTCAAAAAATCATAATATCTACAGATGTCTCATTTACCATCATTTATCCTCACTTTTGTTTACATGCATGAGAGTTATCTTTGGGGGGTATATTTTATTGCAATTGTAGTTTAAAGAATATTTCTTTGCTTCAAGGCACCTTGGATAATGTCTAGAAGGCCTCCACTACGATGGCCGGATAAAGGGATAGTGGAATTTATTAATTACCAGGCTCGGTATCGAGATGATCTTGGTTTAGCATTACAAGATATCACTTTCAAGACTCGTGAGGAAGAGAAGGTACCATATATATTTCAGTTTCAGTTTCCCTTTTATCTGACTGCATTCGTTGTTAAGTACAATATGATATTGAATGTAAAGTAGTTTCTTCTTAAAATTTCATATAAAAGTGATAATATGTGGTTGGTGGGTAGACAGTAAGTTTTCCCTCTATAAAGAAAAAAAAAATTTTAATTGCTCTTACACTATTGTGAAACATAATTTTAGTGTAGATTATTTTTACTTTCTCTATAAAGTGATTTATAACAATAAGTAAAATAGTTACCTACAAAACAGTAAATCCATATTATGAATTATTTGTATAGTCAGTGACATTGTTTTCCAAGACTATTAGAGAGATGGAAAGATGCTTGAAATACAATTTAGCAACCTACAAAACCATTGATAGTATGATCCCAGTTTTGCATTTTTAAAAAAGCAAACATATACATTAGCACATATATTTTGGGAACATAAATATGTGGGGAGCAAATGAAATCATTCTGGAATTTTGATTTTCCCAATTGATTCAATAGATTCCTGTTTTTTCTTTTGCTCTGATGTATTTGTCAGATTTAAAATTTTATATTAGGGCAAGCCAACGACCTTAATGTTCTCTCTGCCTAATGTTCCTATTAACTCTAACACATGAATCAGCAACCAGAAGAGATTGCTTTGGTTCCCATGGTCAAAGGGACATGTTTAATTACTGGAATGTTTATAACAAGCCAATTATTTTGGCCAGGAGTCAAATCCTTAAACATGATCCATGGCCATCCACAATAGTTTTAATGCTAAGTTGTTTGGATACACCAGGGAAATTTACAGGCATTCCTTTGGATTTTCTAGCCTATTTGGCAAAAGGTTCCAGTGCCTTGTATTTGTTTGTTTGCTTGTTTGTTTGAGGGGAAGGAAGGTAGAGAAAACCTCATTGTTTGCAAGTTGCAGTAAAGCCATTTCATCCTCAGCACCTCCTTTGCACTTGCCTTTATTGACTAGTTCAGAGGTGGTTCAGGGATGATCTACTTTTCCTGGGGCTGCTGGGGTTCTCTAGTTAGGTAGTAACTAAATCAGTACAAGTAGAAGGAGAACACATATTAGCCAGAGCCTCTCCAGTGAGTAAAGAATATCTGGATAAAGACTGATCCTTAGAAGTCACATTATATCTTCCATGCCACTCAAGGTTAGTCTAGTTGGAAAATTGGATCCCACTCACCTGGCACCTAAGGTATTTTTTGTCAGTGCACAGGCCCTGTTCCCTTACAGAAAATGCAGCATGAACTGTTTATGATCATTTCGTTACAGATTGGAATTGTGGGAAGGACCGGAGCAGGCAAATCAACACTATCAAATTGCTTATTTAGAATTGTGGAGGGATCAGGAGGCAAAATCATCATTGATGGAATTGATATATCCACTATTGGGCTTCATGACCTTCGTGGCAAACTTAATATTATTCCGCAGGTGAAGTGTTTTGCCAGTATTCTTTCTTAACTCACTCCAAGGGAACTTTTTTTTCTTTTCTTTTTAAAATTTTTTTGTTCCAAGTATATAAATTCATTTTTAGAAGCCAGATTATTTTAAAAACGTGTTATGAAAAATTGCTACATGATTGAACCCTATTTAAACACTGTTATTGTGAAGCATTCTTTCTAAGGGCATTTATCTATTTGAAGATCCAGTACCTCTCTTTGAAAACGTTCTTTTCCTAATGGTAAGTACAAATAAAATTCAAATGAATAGATCAGACTGAAACTTACTGGTATTTTTTGGAAGAAAAAAAATTATGAAGTCTTTGCTTAGTCGGTAGTTTGAGTGTAGTTTGATTATTTTGACTTGAAGTTTAGAAACATTAAAAAAAAGAAACATAATTCAGTTAGATTCCTTTTCTTAAGTCCTTTTGACTTTTTGGTCTGTGGAATCAAAGGAACTTGATCATCAACAAGTATGGAAATTGGCTCAAGACTATGATGCCTGTAAAATATGATTTATTCAGTTGAGTTTGAAAGAATAAAGATATTTTCTGACCATTTATTAAATATTTTTGTGCTATCTTCTAAAAATATCTTAAAATACTAAAATCTCAGTCATATTGCTTAAACATATACTTGTATTAGAGGATTTACTTCAAAACAAATTTGACGTGGTGAGTAGTGGCTCACACATGTAATCCCAGCACTTTGGGAGGTTGAAGTGGGAGGATTACCTGAGGCTGAGAGTTTGAGACCAGCCTGAGCTACACAGGAAGATCCTGTGCCTACAAAAAATAAAAAAGTTAGCTGGGCACAATTGTGCATGCCTGTAGTCCCAGCTACTCAGATGGTTTGAGGCAGCAAGATCATTTGAGTCCAGGAGTTTGAGGTTGCAGTGAGCAATGATAACACCGTTGCATTCTAGCCCAGGAAACAGAGCGAGACCCTGTCCAGGGTGGGGGAAAAATTTGGTATAATCCAGAATTCTGGCAGGGAAAAAAACTTGCTGGAAAAAAGAGACATCAGTCATTCCTCTCTTATAATAAATCCAGGTATAGTAAAATATAGTTTCACCAGGCATCTTGTTGTAATAGAAAGAAAATGGTCTCAGTCTGCTTTGAATTCTACTCAACAACTTATCTTCTGTGTGGTCTTGAACAAGTGCTTTTTGGAACCTCCAGTTCACTCTGTGTAAATTAGGTATATTAACTTCTATCTTTCTGAGTTCGTATGCTGAGTGATAATATTATAAACATACTAAATTTTATATTTATTATGTTATATATCATATCTCTGACTACTTGGCAGCTATCATTATTATTGTGGTTGTTGACATTATTGTAAATAATAGGAAGAAGAGAAGGAGAATCAGGACGCTTATAATGATTTAATATAGTTCATTTAATTAGTTTATTAATACAGTTTATTATTTTAGTTTATTAATATTAGTTTATTAATTAGTTTATTAATATAGTTTATTATTAATTATAGTTTATTTTTATTCTCTTCTATTTTTGTTTTAAATATAAAGTGAATTTGATTACTATATTACGTTTGATCATTTTGCCTTTTCCTTATTTGAGTCTGATTTTTTTAAATTTATGTGTGCCTCAGTTGACAGTAAGATTACAGAGGACTATTTTATTCTCTAGGACCCTGTTTTATTTTCTGGAACCCTTCAAATGAACCTGGATCCCTTAAACAACTATTCTGATAGTGAGCTGTGGGAGGTGCTGGAATTGTGTCACTTGAAAGAGTTTGTGCAGTCCCTTCCTGAGAAGCTGCTGCATGAGGTTTCAGAGGGTGGTGAGAACCTCAGGTAGGCTGCTAAGAACAGAGCTTGCCCTGGTTATTCATTCTAAGCTCTTTAGAAATTGTCCTCAAGGCGAAATAGCTCCTGAGCCATCAAGGAGCTTGTTTGGTCTGTTTAAAGCACATCATTGCTGATTCTGTCTAGGGAAGAGGAACAAGGAATAAAATGGTAGCCATTGGCTTGGGAACTATTGATGAAGGGAAAGAAAAGAAAACAAAAGAAAACAAAAGGAAAAGGAAAAGGAAAAGGAAAAGAAAAGAGAAAACTATGGAATGTCACTATTTAATTGAATCTTCTTTTCTCAAGACTGCTACTCTAATAACCTTGTTCCTTAAAAATGTTATAAAGGGTTACTTTCTCTCCATCACTGTTTGTTGTCTTAGGACTGTCCCCTTTAAGTGATCAGAGACGCAAGGAAAGTGAGCTGGATCCCTTTAATGGCCTGCATGGCATGACTCCCAACTCTTCCTTGATAACTTTCTCCCTTCCTCTTGCTGTTGCTGCCACATAGGCCGGTCTCCTTGCTGTTTCATGAGTTTGCCAGGCCAGCTCATGGCTGCCTCAAGGATTTTGCATCTGTAGTTTCCTTTGCCTGAAACAAGTTTCCAACAGAAATCTGCATGGCTCACTCTGCACTTCCTTCAGGTCTTGACTTAAAAGGCAACTTCTGAGAAATTCTTTGGCAGCATTCATCTAAAATACCCACCCCACACCCACATGTTATACCTCCTTCTGTGTGTTTGACTTCTGGTTAGAACTTATTATACACATTATATATGAAATTGCTATATATACTGTTGTGTGTATACATATATATGAACTATATATACTTTATGCTCTTCTTACTATGCATTTTACTCAATTATTATTATGTTCATTTTTTTCTGTCTTCTCTGTGAGAATGTAAAATGTACACAGATTTTTATCTGTTTTGCTCATTGCTCTAGTGTCTGGCACATAGTGAACCCTCAATAAATAATTTCTTGAATAAAAGACAGAATGAACGTGCAGATTAGAAAAAGAATGAATGGCCATATCATCAGAATTTTAGAACATGAAGTGTGTTACCATAAAGTCCCTTGTTGAAGTTATTTTGCTTTTTTTCTCATAGTGTGGGACAGCGGCAGCTTGTCTGTCTTGCTCGCGCTTTACTTCGAAAAACAAAAATTCTCATTTTGGATGAGGCAACAGCCTCCATTGATTTTGAGACTGATAACTTGGTGCAGACTACGATCAGGAAGGAGTTTTCCGATTGCACCATCCTGACGATTGCTCACAGACTGCATTCTATCATTGATTCAGACAGGTATGCTTGCTTTCTTCTTGGAAATAAGACAATTTCTACATAGCTAGATATTGGACATACAAAACACACTAATTACTTGCCACTAATAAAGAATGCTATCTGTGCTGGGAGATAAAACATTTTCATGAATGGTATAGAAAATATTTTCCAAAATAATTAGAAGAAAAATTTAGTGCTCAAAGAATATTAGAAAACCCGATTTATTCTCTGAATTAACTAGTACCTATATAGTTTGTACTGAAATATCTCACACAGTAATTTAAACCTTATATTAGCAAGAGCAAAAAACTGAGGTGGAAAACTGATTATAGGTTAGATGACTGTGTTTTTTTTCACATTGCAGGGTGCTTGTTCTAGACTCTGGAAGGATTATGGAATTTGAAGCACCACAGAATTTGATAGACCAGAAAGGACTTTTCTTTGAAATGACAACAGAAGCTGGAATAACACCAGACTCTGGGACAAAAAATAAATTACTTTAGTCGCATCTTGATTATGCCAAATTAAAAAAAACTATAGTGCATTAATATTTTAAAAAACAATGATAGGGGAGAAATTCACAAACGTAGGCCCCTGGCTTCAAGCTGGCACACACATACCAATAAGCAGCATAGTTTCTAACCATCCTGGGCTATACCCAGTCTTCCCTCCTCCATTCATGCCTGCCTTCTCTGCATTGCCCAAAGTGCTAAGTGCCACTTTTCCCTTAAGTCTCTGACTTCATTCAGGAGTCACCTCCTCAGTGAAGTGTCCCCTGATCTCCCTCTCTGCATTTCAGTCTGATCTAGACGCCCTTTTTCTGTGTTCTCATGAGCCCCAGGTGCATATGCCTTTGTCGTGGCCGGGACCATACTCTAATTCTTTCATGTCTGTCTCCCCCAAGATAAAGGTCCCTGAAGACAAGGTCCCAGTTTTAATCACCTTTGTATGTCAAGTTCCTAGCATAGCGCCTTTCACATAAATGAAACCCAACAGATGTTTGTAGAATAAATAACTAAACATTTTAGAGCAATGTGATGTAAGTACTTATTTGTTCATATATAAATATAAATGTGCAGTTTATGAAATGGAGGAATCACATAAGAAATAAGTTATTCATCTTCTCTTTGGAAAGAGTAATTATATATCAACTGAATTTTATGATCTGCTTTATTGAAAAATAATGTTTTATAATATTTTTACTATTTGCCTTTTAGCAAAAAAATACATTTTCTTTAGAATATCATTTTTTGGTTGAATCAACTTCAGTGAGATATGTATAAGATTGTATATATTCATGGGATTATTGATTTGGAGTACTAATCATATTTTGAAGGGCTTTTTCATTTAGTAGTCTTATGCAATAGAAGCAACATTATGTCTCTGAATTGCTCTCCAAATTTAAACTGTTTAAACTTTAGTAGTATTTTTCCTTGAAGATAGTTTTAATAAAATATTTAAACATGTTCTTTAAGGCCCATCAACCATTTCTTTTATCCTCCTTTTCTCTTCCCTACTCAACCTTGTACAATCTTGCTTCATTTCCTAAGGGTATTTATGAAAAGTTGCCTTACTATAAAAATTTTTATTATGAAAGTCTCCTCCCTTTAAAATGTAAGCTACTTGAAATGTTGTACTGTCTTTACAATCTCTGAAGTGCTTTATAAACATTGAATAAGTATCTGTTGAATTCCATTAAGAAAAGGATCAAGATATTTCATTAATGTCAATTAAAAGATGTTTTAGCTCTCTACTCCTATAATTTCAGTAAGTCAGAGAAGCTGCATAATTTTAAAATCTAACAGGAAATCAACTGTAGCTGGGATAAACTGTGGTATATTCACATAATGGAATTCCATACAGCCATGAGAAGGAATGTACAACAGCTATAGGCAGACAATATGCTGAGTCTCACAAACATAACTTGAGGGGTAGGAGCCAGCCACAGAAGAATATTGTTGTATGAGTCTATGATTCTACTTCTATAAAAGTTTTTTTTAAAAAAAAGAAAAACTAATTTATAGCATTAGAAATTGGAATATGGATTATCCTTGATAGAGAGAGGGTAATGATAGAAAGTGTGCACATTGTGGGCTTCTAGGAAAATAGTTATGTTCTTTTCCTGGATCTGAGTCTGAGTATTGGTTCAGTTTGTGAAAATTCATCAAGCTGCATACTTAGGATACGTGCAGTTTCCTGCATATATGTGTATGTGGATACATATCTTTATAATTATTATCGTATATAATACATAGAGTAAAAAGAAAGCAAAAACATGAAAATGACTAACAATCAAATTATTCAAAATAATTTTATTGTTTTAAGAAATTAATATTTCATTCTTATTTTAATTATGTACATCAAGCTTGTTCAATCACTGAATTATGCTAGAAAAAAAGTATAGGGTACTCAAAATGTCTGGATTACAGAGAGGTAGCACATTTGTATTTTAAAATGCTTATTCTATGATTGAAAGATTTGTTTAGAGACTGTAACTTCAAAATGGATTAAGAAAATAATAATTTCAATATGCAAAATATTTACCTTGGCTGATAGAAGAAAAATTCTGAACAACATTAAGTTGCTTTCTTTGAGGATAATGAGAATATTTATTATTGAAAGCCCACAATGTGCAAGGCATTTGGAACATTTGTCACTTTCAATTCTCCATTCTGTTTTATGACAAATTACACTAACATTCCAAGAGGAGTTTGTCCAAACCGATGATGCTCTTTCCAGTTCCCTACCAAGATGTCTCATTCCTAGAAGAGCCCCTTAAAAAGAGTCTATAGTTCGAGAATAGTTCAAGATCCTTAAAAAGAAGGATTTTAAAAAGTAACTCTGTAGGTATAGTAAGTAAAATGAAAGCTTGTGGTGGGAGTGGGGTTCACCCCTCTTTAAAGATGGTATTAGTTTGAACCATATGAAATAGTCATTTTTGTAGATCAAAAAATGGTTGAATAATAGCAATTTCATATACTTATGAACACAGCCTGGATATCAAACTTGCTGTTAAGAGGATTTAATATATATTTTAATATGCATATAAGTAATAAATAGTTCTACCTGATCTAGAGGGTCTTTCTTTTTAAAAAAATTTTAAAAAACTAGAATAGGACAGTATTATGGTAGTTAAGAGTTCAGCATCCCAAGACAGGATGCCCACGTTAAATCCCAAGTCAACCACCTATGAGTTGTATAAACTGGGGAAAGTTAACTTACTTCTCTGTGCTTATTTGAGAGTGATAATTCTGTCTGCCTCGTAAGATTGTTTTGAAAATTAAATCATATAATTCACATTATCACTTAGGACAGTGTCTGGCATACAGAAAACATTCAATAACATGTTAGCTATTATTTAAATATCAACAGTCATTGTTCCTTATAGTTTCATATTTACAAAATCACATCACAGGATACACTAGTAAGTAAATAAAAAAGGGCAAAATGTTTATGAAAGTCTAATCTGTGTGCAGCTGGAGATTAAAATAAGACACTATTCTTGATGATACACAATGTGATCTCAGTGAGATCAAGGAAAGGTAAGAGAGGCAGCAGTTAGGTCAGCTCTCCTTCAAGTTCCTTCTAGCTCCCCTTTTGGTCCCACTTTTCTAGATGCAAGTGCACCATTTCTAAGGCATAAGAAGTCAGGACTTCTAGCTGACTTGTGAGCCACATTTCTCTGAATCTTCTTACGTAAAGGAAGACTATCGAGGTTCATGTGGCTGCTATGCTGTTGGGTTAATGAGGCCACAGTAATGGGTCCAAACCACACAAAGGCTGCCTGGCTTCTCTTGATGATTACTACCTAGAAAACAAGGGCTGCTCGCTTGTTATTTAGAGAATGACCAGTCTGAGCTTAGTTATCATTACTGCCCAAAGACAGTGATCTTTCATCTACCTGAGGAATGCTGCACAAAAAGTAAAATAAAAAGGAACAGGCATACTAGTGAGATGTAAAATAGATCATAAATTGAAAAATATTTATGACAGATTTGCTCCAGACATTTAGAAGGAAAATGACACATATGCATTTTTTTTGTGTGCCCAGGAAAGTCACACATGATCAATTTTTGAATTCATGTTTATAAAACTCAGGTCATTGTTAATGCACTTGTGTATTGGTTTACGACCATTTTTTAATTCTCATCTACAGAGTAGAAAATGTAATGTGGTGATCAGAGAGGAAGACTAAGATGAATGATTAGAACACAAGACAGTGGAGTGCAATAGGAACTAGGCATGAATAAAACGACTTCAGTCTGCACTAATTCCCTCTGAACATCAGCTTCTGGCTTTCTGTTCTGAGCAGGCGTGCAACAACTTCCAGCTATTACAGGACAAGAACATACTACTGCTTGAGCTATGTTGCCATATCTGTCTATGATTTACAGAGTTACTGGACAAGAATTATTGTTGGCCATGATGCATAAGATCTTGAAAACTGTTGTTTCATATATTTTGTCTAAGTTTTTAGTTGATACAGGCAGGAGGGAAAATCAGTTCCTTTTATTCCATCTTGGCCATAAGTGGAAGGAAGTCCAACAAAGGACAATTGGACTAAATGTTTAACCATATAATAAGGGTCATAAATTCAAAAAGTACAAGGGGAAAAAGAAGGAAAGCAAATAAAGAAATGTAAACAACTAAGGGGCTTATTGTCCTTAGGTGGAAAGAAGTCCCAATAGAGAGCACAAAGTTGGTTGAGGTGGCTCCATAACACCACTGGGCTGCTCCCATCTTTTTCTCAACCATCCACAGAATGTCTGTTGCTTAGTAGTTGCAAACCCCATTGCTTTATGTCCAGCATCCTGTCTGCATTCCAAGAAGGAGTAACAAATCATGAGAAGCAAGATGTTTGTATAATCCAAATGTGTACGTTAAAAAAAAAAAAAGCCTTGGTTTCTATTAATAGCTAGTGATTTATGCTTATATCTTATTGGCCAGAATTACAGCACATCGCCATCCTTAGCTGTAACAGAAGCTGGAAAATATAGAAATATAGTTTTTGAAGTAGGGAATATTACTGCTCCAAATACAAGTGGGCTGTGGAAGTAAGAATGAATAGGATATCTTGTGATACCATTGAGTAGTAGTCTGACACAACTACTCAAAGTCTTTTTCAACCATGTCAAAACTATCTTAGTTTAGCAACTTGGGAAACAGAAGAAGGGTAATGATTAGAAATAACAACTGAAACCCAATTTCCAGTTTCCAAGAGTCCATGTTAGAAAATTTAAGATCAACAGATGAACTCTTAACAGGAGAAATGTGTTTATCATATAAACTTTATATACATATAATAAGTTATAGAGTTACAAGTATTTTACCAAGTGAAATATTTTAGGACTTTTAGGTAAGCCAAATAATAGTTAATTCAATGAGGTCTAAAACAAACTGTATTTATTCCTGCTTTAACATGCAAATAACTTAATGTGAGGCAAACTGTTTATTAATTCTTCTAAGTAAATGCTTTATCAATACAAATTTATTTTTTTTCGAATTTCATCCGGGGAACTCTCAATAACCTGCAGAAACTTTAGACCCATAGGATTAGGCTCTTGAGGATATTAGGGAATGTAAACTATTTTGTTGTGACATTTTTTATAATCCCACATAAAATTGGCAGTCACTGAACTTGTTTGTTCATTTCCCTATCTACCATATCTTTTCATAATATTTGTCACTTTCTATGTGCTAGGCACTAACAAAAACCTGTTGAAATATGTACTATTATCTCCATTTTGTATTTAAGAAATTGTAAATTCTAAATTTAAGAATTTTACAAATTCTCAATCTGCCTGTCAAAAATGGAAGGATTAAATAGCAGTAAATCTTTAATTTTAACATTATTTGGTAAATAAGGGGTCTTACATGGATACTATCCAGCAGTCTAGTAAATGAACAAAAAAGATGTAATGGGATTGTATTATGTGATGGATAAGGCAGCACAGCATTGAGGTTAAGAGCATAGACTGGATTTGAACCCTAACTCTGCCACTTACTAGCTGCATAATTCTTGGAAAATTACCTAACACATTCAAATTAACACGTTAATTTCTCTATTTGAAAATGGGGATAATAATACTTACTCATATATTTGCTGGGAGAACACTGAATTGGTTAGTGTTAGTAAAACATTTAGGGCAGTGCCTGGTACATAGTAAGAACTCCATTATCTACCACTATGTAACAAATGAGTCCAAATTTTAGTACTTTAAAACAACAAAAATGAATGCTCTCACATTTTCCATGGGCGAGGAATCTGGAAGTCACTTAGCTGATGAGTGGTTCTGGCTTAAGGTCTCTCATGAGGTGGTATTCAAATTGTCAACTGTGGCTGCCTCATCTAAAGCCTTGACTAGGGCTGGGGGGTTCATTTCAAGGCAGCTCTCTCACATACCTGGGAGTTGGTGGTTGCTGTCAGCAGGGGTGTCTGTTTGCCTCCATGTGGCCTCTCCTCTTCTAGGGACTTTTTTCACCTGTGTTTCCCAGCATTAATAGCCTGGTCTTCTTTATGTGGCAGCTGGGCTCCAAGAGAGGGAGCCAGCAAGCAAGAGAGCACATGCAAGACAGCTTGTCTTTTCTAAACCTAACTTTAGAAGTGACATCCCAGCACTTCTGCCATATTCTGTTCATTAGCAGTGACTCATTAAATCTTGTCCAAATTCAAGAGGATTACACAAGGAAGTGAATACGGTGAGGCAGGGATCACTGAGAGCCACATTAGAAGCTGCCTACCTCAGTAAGGAACTGTGTATTTGTTAAATAAAATAAATATGGAAGTGTCACTGTATTTCCTCATATATTTGAGTACTTGTGCAAGGGGTCAAGTCCACCATCTTAATCTAAGGGTTCACCTTAAAGACTACACTAATAAAATGTTTCTTTAAAAAACAAAAACAATTATACTGAGTTTTTTGGTCCAAAAACTAATACTTTATTGGAAAAGTATAAAGTATTAACCATCCACTAGAGGATTACATTAGCCTGGTATGTAGGATTATTTATTAACTAGCTAGATTAGTTTAGTTTAGTTTAGCTCTTGGTTCCATTATGGTCAGAAGCCATAAAATGGGAATTCAGAATTCTGGAGATAGTGGTCACATCATACAATAACTCTTCCAAATTAGGAAAGTAAGTGGAAAGTATATAAGCAATCCCAGAGACAGGATTTCTGGAACTAGGCTATAGCTACTGAGGTCAAGTGCCATAAGCATCAAATTAGCTTTATCTTTCCTTTCTTATTTATATACCTTAAAAATGTACTCCAACCTAGTCCTGAATGGAAAAAAAAGTACACAGTTTAAAAAACAAACTGCAAAATGGTTATTTATTTACACTAAAACATGAATTACCTGTATACACACACATTTAAGAGGCACAATTCTTTATGCACAGTAACTGTAATATTTAGTCCACGTTACACACAGTAGTTATCTGTTAAGTCAGTGGTTTGAGTGGCAACAGTACATCAAAACATTCCTAATACAAAATAAATTACTTGTTTACATGTTCTAATCACACAAGACACTTAATATTTTAAAAGTTATGTACTTCAAAAACCACTAGCTAAATGTACAACTAAAGTATACTGTTTGTCTTATGAAAAATGACTTCAGATTGTTATTCATAAATGATCCTTTTTAGGATGCATTCTTATCTTTTAAATAAATGAACTACATTGATTTCAAGACTATATACAGCCCCCTAAAACATGATTGAAAACAGACATTCCTTCATTTTGTTAAAGGTGTAACTACACTAGAGAACACACAAAACTATTGCCCCCAAATTCCAACACTGCCATTCTATTTCTCAGATAGAGTCAAATTATTTAAATTCCAATATAAGAATTAGCTTAGTATGAGATTAGCTGCCTGCCTTGTTTTGTAAATTGTTTCCTTTAAAAATAGTTAACAGATTACTAGGTTGTCTTGAACTATCTCAAATATTTGAGAAATTCAAGCTTTTTAAAAAAAATTTTAAAATGGTTTAGGTTACAGCTGATACTATATGTGGAGACAAATCGAACACTTTTCTATTAAAGACCTTCATAAAAAGAATTTTTCAGTGTTAAAATCTATTAAAGATTTACATAAAGTCCAAGAGAGCACTTGGAATATTTTCATACTGCAGTGATGGATTCTTCTTTGGCATTTCTTCATTAGTTCTAAAATAAAACATATCAATGCACATTTTATATTTTTCTATTTACCTACTACACACATTTTCTCTACACAAAAGTATTTGATTGAAATTTTTGTGTTAACAGCAATTTCACTGGTAAGAAACATTTTTTCAACCAAAAAATATTAACATTGAGATTTTTTGCTGAGAAGCTGAAAAGTTTTGATGTTGAAATAAATTTCCTTAGTGATCCCCTTTTCAGTGATTGGAAATTCAACATTCTTTAAATTCAACAATGGATAAAGCAAACACCCTTTTTTATTAACAAAAATATTGATCGGGATAAAATTTTTGAATAATAATATGAAGCATTCTTCTACTAAGGAAAAATATATATACATATATCTTCAAATAAAATGAGTATCATAGAAATCGAGCTGCTATATTTTCTTCCTTGGTCCCTGTGGCTTTTAAGGAAATAAACAAACAAACAAAACAAAACATACAACTCAAATGTTGATTTATGGAAACCTTCTCACAGTGCCTTCCCCACATTACTTCTAGCAATCACAAATGTTTTATTCTCATTGCATACTAACCTGATGGCTGAAAATAGTCCAAGTGTGACTATTTAAAAATAATAGAAAACAATAATAGGGTTTTTACAATTGAACACATTTTCCTTATTTAAAACTAAATATGAGAAAAAATTTCAGTGAAACTGAATCAAATACCATTTGATAGCTCAAATGCATGCTATAAGTCCCTAGGGCTTACTGAAAATATAAACAAAGAAAACAAAAATGTAAAACCAATACAGTAGGTAATTAATGCTATTTAGCAATGTCTGAAAAGGTCTTGGATAACAAAAAATGACATAGTAATGATGGCTTTATCGTCACATCAAAACATTTTAAAAATGCAACTAATAATTGCCTATGTGTTCTAACCAACAAAATCATAGCAATCCACAGAGTGATACATAAGAGATGAAGGAACTAGAATATAAATTAGGTATTTCTACTATCTGGTATTAGAACATTTAAATAAACCTGTACCTGTTTTAGAAAGAAAATAAACTGACTTATTAAATACATAAAAAAACCTAGAGAATGCAGATTATGAGAATATGACACATAACAGGATCCTGAATTTGTGAAAGTAAAATTTGTCAGATAATGTGGCAGTTATTGAATATTATGTATGCAGCTTATATTAATAATACAGCTATCTCCCAGCCAATGTAAATACTTGACACCAATACTGTACTTCAAGTAGAATTCAAACTAATAGTTACATGTGATAACCAAGTAAGGAAATTACCAGCTCCTGCTAATACAATTTAGTAAGAACTGGGAATCTTATAATTGGCACTATTTAATGTTTACAGAATATGTTAAGCGCCTGTGGTTATCTACTTCCAGAATCTAGGAAATATAGTCACTTACACTCTTATAAGAGAGTTTTACCTCAATTCTTTCCTTTTAGAAGTATTTGTTGGAATGGGATCTCTCCAAAATCAAATAGGATCAATCTGGTTACATATAATCCTAAAATAAAATGCTATGTAAAATTTTCCTATATCTAAATGTAGGTAAATCTGTGAGATATTTTAGATAGAGACTTTCTTTTTTGGAGGAAGTAGTCTGATAAAGGGGAAAAGATCATCAGACAAGATCACAGATTATCATCATTCCTCCAGAATTCAGTTGAAGTTGGTTTTTTGTAAATGCTTATTGGGAATTTCTAAAGCACTAACTTGGAGAGGCCAAGAGCCTCCATCAATCCCTGCTTGGATAGCCACTCCTGTTACCACTGCTAGGTCAGGGTCTACAGACGTGTTGGGATCCTTTCCAAAGAACTCTTGAATGACTTGGCGGATTCGAGGAATACGAGTAGAGCCCCCGACTAAAACCACCTCATCAATCTCAGTCTTTTCCAGGTGGCCTTCTTTTAATACTTGCTGAATAGGGACGAGTATCTTCTGGAAGAGGTCTTCATTAAGGGTATCAAAGAGCTTCCGCGATATTTCTGTTTCAAATAAAACCTGACTTTCTCCACTTTTCTTTTCAATAAGGCCAGGTCCAAACCCACTGTTCACATGGTGGCCATCTGCTGGGGAAAGTCTGTCTTTTGGCAGTTCAGGATCACTACTCTGAGGTTCCTTCCTGTCCTCTTCCTCCACCGTTAGTAATACTGATAACTTAGCAGACTGATGAAGAGTCAGATTTAATTTGACCATTTCCACAGCTTGTCTTAATCTGTGGATTTCCTCTTTCCTAGAGGGAATGAAGCCATACGCTTGATAGATCTGTTTATACAAATACTGAAGCAATCTTTGATTGAAGTCCTGTCCTCCAAGTTTATTGTTTCCTAAGCAAAAAAAAAAAAAAAAAAAAAGTTTATATTTTATTTATGCATATATGTATGTGTATATATATATATACACATGTGATGTATGCATAAAATTTATATTCTGGGAATAAAAAATCCCTTGTTTAATGTATTATTAAGATTTTAGGGAACAGGCATGCTATTTCATGCCAGTCATCCCAGCACTTTGGGAAGCCGAGACAGGAGGATTCCTTGAACCAGGAGTTCAAGACCAGCCCGGGAAACAGAGCAAGATCCTATCTCTGTAAAAAATTTAAAACATTAGCCAGGTACGGTGGTATGTCCCTATAGTCCTATCTATTCAGGAGGGTGAGGCAGGAAGACCGCTTGAGCCTAAGAGTTTGAGGTTGTAGTGAGCTCTGATTGTGCCACTGTACTTCAGCCTGGGTGACAGAGTGAGACCCTATCTTAAAAAAAGGAAAAAAAAAGATTTTATATATAAGATGGATTAAAAATAACTGGGTTAAAATAATTTTAAACCAAATATATACTATTAAATAAACAGTGCACACATCACAGTTAAAATTTTTAAGTGATATAGAAAGAAGTATCTCTTAATGACATAAAATAATTTTGCAGAAAATAGAGATTGAGAACACAGATTGGCCTGTAAATAGCTATTTAAAAACACTAAAAGTCATTCTCAACAGAAGAAAGTGTTTCCTATAATTAAAAAGTAGGCATTTTATCTTTTTATTCATTCATTCTTTTGCTTGCATAATTAAGAACTGAAAAGTAGAAAAATGATTTCAGGCCAGGCACAGTGCCTCATGCCTATAATCCCAGCACTATGGGAGCCTGAAGCAGGAGGATCACTTGAGGCCAGGAGTTCGAGACCAGCCTGGGCAACATATTGAGACCCCATCTCTACAAAAAATAGAAATAATTAGCTGGGCATGGTGGCACACGCCTGTAGTCGCAGCTACTCTGGAGGCTGAGGAAGGAGGATCACTTGAGCCCAGTTTAAGGCTGCAGTGAGCTATGATCGTGCCACTGCACTCCAGCCTGGGCAAACAGAGTCAGATTCTGTCTCTAAAAAAAAAAAAAAAAAAAAAGATAAAGTAAAAAAAAAATGATTTCAAAGGAAAAATATAATGTAATAAAAATCCCCAGCATTTAGTTTGGTTTGAAAGTGTCTGAATAAGAGAAAGCAAAATGCAGAGGTTAGGACACACTATAACTTACATCTCAACTTTTCAAACAGCTTTAATTCTTTAACCTAAGACAAAAACCTTTAAAAAAGATTTAGAATGCAAAGCCTATCTTTTCCTAGGGAACACTAAAATTAGACTTTCTAAAGACATCCACTTTATAAAACATAATATCACAGGAAATACACTGATTACTGTTCATTTTAAAGCTATTTTTCTTCTCCCTGTTCCCTTCCTTCACCATCACCATGAAAAGTCCTATGGGCTCAGTGAGCTGTAACTGGCAATGTATTTATTTGACTTAAATACATTTGACTTAGGATGCCCAGTCATTTTTTGAGACTTAACTTTTTGCTGTAAATGTACATAAATGGTGGTATAAAATTACATACACATAAAATTACCAAAATGAAGTCAAGGAATTCTAGAAAAAAAATGTACTACATATTAAATATGTTAAGGAAAGCACTGCCTGAACCTCTTTAAACTCTCCTTGAATTTTTCTTACCAGACATTGCTCGGGTTAGAAACATTCCTCCTTGTTTATTCAGTAATGACACATCTAGAGTTCCTCCGCCCAAATCTATCACCAAGACATGGAAGACATCAGCCTTGTGGAGACCATAGGCCATAGCTGCCGCTGTGGGTTCATTTATTACTCTCAAGATCTTCAATCCTGCAAGATTGGTTGAAGGAAAGAGCAACTCTTGAGAGGACGCTATTAACAAATTCCTTCCCACTCAACCTCATCGTGTGTTTGTGTTTTCTATGACATGAACTCCACTGTAATAATGGGAGCAGTAACAAACCCAATAGAAATATGAAATAGAAACAATAAATATAGGCTCTTCTAAACAGTATCATTAAAATTATTATGAAAGATTACAACATAAAGAAATAAAAGACCAGGTTCAGTGGAATAAGTTACTTTGTTCTTTATTAATTAACATCTAATTTTTAATCAATCTCTCAGCCTTTTCTAATATTCATATTCTACTTGAGAATATATGAGCAATAAAACTTTAATCATTACATACTATAAACTAATGAGATAAGCTTATCCTGTAAAGGCAAAATATCAGGATATTTTGTTTCCTGGAACAAAATTCATGCTTTAACCTAACTGCCATACTTAGTGAGTGGTCTGGGAAGTAATATGGCATTATATATCAGGAGCCATAACAACATTCAAATTCTAAAGAATTCTTCCAAAGATCATAACACCTTTCCCTTTAGCTCTCTGACTTTATCATTCACTCTACTCTGGTCAGACTGGCCAACTTCCTATCCTCTTACGCACCAGCAAATTCCCGTTTTACAGCTGTTGCACGGGCCATTTCCTTTCCCTGCAACCCACTTTCTCCATCTGTCTACATGGCTAACTACCTCATTTCCTTCAAATATGCTTAAATGTCACTTTCTCAATGAGGCCTACCTCACCACCTTATTTAAAACCTACAACCCCCAAGCCCCTGACCACCACCAGCAATCCTGATCCCTTACCATGTTCTCTTTTATCATAGCATGTTACTTTCTGATATATCCTGTACCAGTGGTGCTCAAGAAGGAGTGATTTTACCACCAGGAGACATCTGGCAATACATGGAGATATCTTTGATTGTCACCGTCACCACTTGGTTATGGAGGGTGCTGCTAGGACCTAGTGAGTAGAGGCTAGGAATGCTCCAAAATATTCTGTAGTGCACAGGACGGTCCCCCACAACAAAGTATTATCCAGCCCAAAATATCAGTATTACTGAGGGTGAAAAATTCTGCATTAAACTTATCTTTTCTGCTTATTCTATGTTTCCCTCCAGTAGAACACAAGGTCTATGAGAATAAAGATTTATTAATTTTATTTACCAAGGTACCCAATATTTGTTGAATGGGGCTAAATGAATTCTCTTCCACCTCCAATTTTTTTTTAAAACCTTACGTTATCTACCTTACTATTAAACAAAGCTTAGAAAAAAAATACCTCACTGTTAACATGTCCATGTTTTCTTTCAGCCTTTACCTATCTGACTGGCTCTTATTATATACACATTTTACATTGTGCTACAGAGCTTGCATAATTATCATTCATAAAACTATATAAAAATCAATCTAATTTACCTACCACATAGTTTGTTTCTGTGCCTGTAATTAGGTGGTCTAGACAGTAATAAACCTTACTACAGAAGATTTTCAACCTCACAAATTTTTTTTTTAATTCAGTATATTATGGGGGCATAAACATTTAGATGAAATGCGTTTGCCTTGCCCAAGCCAGGGCTATAAGCGTGTCCTTTCCCCATACAGTGTGCTCCATTTCCATTAGTTGTTCAACCTAACAAAATTTTGAGAAAAATGCAAGTTAGGCAATGGAGCTGTTACCTGCAAGGTTAGCAGCTTCAATTGTTGAATTTCTCTGTTTGAGATCAAATTCTGCTGGTACAGAAATGACAGCATTGGCAACTGGCATTCCAAGATACTCCTCTGCCATTTCCTTTAGCTTCAACAACAGTCGAGAGCCAACATATTCCGGGGAAACGGTGATGGTCTCATTACTTGTCACAGAAAACTCAACCATTCCATTTTTGTTTAAAACCTGTAAATAGAATTTGAAAAAAAAAAAAAAGTATAAAAGTTTGTATGTATATACATATATACATACTCCGCTTATTCAATAAAAATTTACCTTTACCTTTATAAAAGCAAATTTATTTATAATCTATCTAGTACATTCACCAAGATTAGAATTTATTAAATGTTTCACTTCAAAATCTGTAAAATGAATCCACACTACGGTTTTCAATAACAGCAGAACGAAATTCATCACTAAGCACATAACTAGAACAGAGAAGATTCTCAATATACATTTGTTGAATGAATGAATGAATGAAAGAATGAATGACAAAAAATAATAACAGTTGTTCAATCATGTATGTAACTCAGGATCTTTTCTCTTTTTCCAATTTACTCGTTTCTAAAAGTAATAGATAATTGAAAGAATTTTCTAGTAAATAACAAGAATAATTTTAATACTTCATTATGTTCTTACCTAAGACTCAAGTATCATTTACATTCTCATTTCCATGAAAACATGTATTGTGCATTAGCTCATTATCCCTGATAATGTGTGTATACATTTTAAAAAACTAGATTAACTCTTCAACATACTATCCTAGTTTTACCAACAGATCACATTAATATCAATAGTAAAAAGAATTAATCTGTTCTCAGAAATTATGTTTCCCCGTTCAAGACCTCATATTAGGTTTCAATCAAAAAAATCTGATCTTTCAAAAAGTATTTCACCAGTCTGGAAAAAATATAAATTGAGTTATACAGACACTTCTAAAATGAGGTACAAACACACCAGAACCATCACAGCCCACATGAAACAGAAACAACAAAAAAAATCAGATGAAACAAACAAACAAACAAAAAAATCAGATCACTTAGAAACGTAAAACAAAATAGCTTTTGGATCAATAAGTAATGTACCCAAAACTGTAACTGAGAGAAAATGTATAGCAAGAGATGATTTTATCATTACATAAAGATTAGAAATCAGTAAAGAATCCCAAGAAAAAAGCTAAAAATGAATTAAGCAATAAACCTAAGAAACGCAGAGAGCAAATTTCTTTCTCCTTTGAAAATGGATAAAAATTTGAGAATTTTTATGGATAGGGTTATTCAATAAGCAGCACTGATATAACTGTCTAACTATTTTTAAACTAATTCATTTAGAATCCCACTTCATACCTTACAAGAAAAACTCTACATGGAAAAAAGGTCTAAATGTTTAAAAGAAAAAAAAAAAAAAGTAAAACCGAAACCAACAAATACTCACATAAAAGGAGAAAAAAAAAAAAAACAACAGTGTATAGGATGGGAAAGGTCATAGTAAGCACAGTAAGATTCTAAAACCAATTTAAAAAAATTATTAAAAGATCATTTTACGACATAAAAATCTAAATCTAAAACTATTTTTGATAGTTCAAAAATAAAATTATATATCATCAGTTAAAAAATAGTAAAGGGAAAATAACAAAAACGTATAACAAAGGTATTTTATAGTCATTACGGAAAAGAGACACCAAAAGAAAATAACATGAGGAACGAAAAATGGATCACTAAAGAAAATTAAAATACTCGTAAATTTCTACAAAATCTACAAAATCTGATTTCACTAGAAATCAAAGGAATGAAAATTAATACAAGATATTGCTTTTCACTAGTCTAACTGGCAAAGATTAAAAAATAATAACTAGTGAAGACATAGGTACAACTTGGCAACATAAATCAAAAGCCTTAAGAAACATGTATACATTTGACCTAGCAATTCTACTTCCAGAATTCAAGTTAGGAAAATTTCAGAGAAGTGTACAAAGATATGTGTATAAGGATATTCCCTAAACCTCCAACATTAGGGAAAACCAGGAAAAAAAGGTATAATGATAGAGACTAGTCAATTAATTAACAGAACAGTCATTCCAGGAGATCATTAAAGATATGATGTGAACCTATTAACTAATTGTCCATGGCATATTGTTGAGTTTCAAATAAGTCATAAAATAGCATACCTGGTATGATCTCTTTTATGTATGTAAGTATGTACACATACACACACAGAATATCTATGTATCTATAGTATATGGGGCTTCATCAACCTTCCTACCACCTTAAAAGAGCTAAACAGACACTTTCAGGATGGGAGAGCAAGAACACAGTTAAGACCTTAAGTTCTTGATAGCATTATGGAGTTCTGAATTAACTCTCAGAGCTGCTGTGAAATTTCTTGTTATGTGAAATAATATAACTTCCATGTAGATTAAGCTAGTTGAGATAGAATGCTTTGTAATGTGAAGCCAAAGCATTAATTTAAACGATACAGTAGCATTAAAATAGATTTTAGATTAATCACTTACCTTAAATGGGTATCTACCAATTTCAGCCTCCAGCTCCTCGGGGGTAAAAATCTTGCCTATGAATCTCTTGGCATCATATATTGTGTTTTGAGGATCTGAATCTGCCAGCTCTAAGCTTTCATATCCCACATATACATCACTGTCAGTAAAAGACACCATGCTGGGTATGCTGATATGCCCATTTTCATCTGGAATCACCTTTACTTTTCCTGTACCAGGAAAAAACACCCCAACGGAACAATAGGTGGTGCCAAGGTCAATACCAATCACTTTAGGAGTAGGCAGTGGTAAATACTGTTGTGCCAAATAGCCAGCCAACAGGAGAGTCAAAACAGCTGATCCTGAAATACAGGCAAATTAAAAGATATAGCTTAACAAACTAGCACAATATGTTAAATCACCATAGCAAAGTTCCTTTAATACCACTCTTTGAAACAACACTAAAAACACAAATCTCAAAATGTTTTTTATAGAATAACATTTCTCTCAGGCATCAAGTTTTTCATAGTGAAAAGTAGTTATAATACAACTAAAAATGAAGTAATGACAAAACCCCCACAAAACTCTGTAACTGTATGTTTGCGTAGTTCATTAATGGGTGAAAAAAGGAATAAAATGTAAAAATACTTAGATAATTGTGCTGACAGGAAACATCATTCATCTGGAGTAAAAGATGGATACAATCCAATTTTATTAATCAATTGGTATTTAGAACTTATGACTTTGTAAATAGCTTAATTATCATTAATAAAAAGAAACTCATTACTGTTTACAGAACAAAAAATTTGTTATTGTAAGGCTAAAACTCTTCATTTTTGTATTTCACCTCCTTTTCCCTTTCAAAAGGATTAAATGGGTAAATTGTATAAAATAATTTTGAAAATTGCTTAGGTATTAAACTATCAGTTCATAACAGAACACAGTTAACTTTTTATGTATTTAAGTATGAACTAAGGACATCCTTCTTGCTGAGGTAATAATTAGGGAAGAAGCAGCACATGTCGCCTAATGGCAATATATACGCAAGCTCCTTGCAGACAGGTTTGGTTTACTCTTGTATCTCCCACGCCAGGAATAGCAGATGCTCAACAAATACTAATTAAAGAAAAAAAAAACCGAATAGCAACAAATGACACACAAATTGTAAACACGAGTGAAGAAAGATGCCACCATGAATTTAGAATTAATCTTGTATTTGGTTTCAGGAGGCTGTGTTATACACCTGTGTCCACTCATGTTACATATGACCCAAAATGTAAATTTGTAGAACTTTGTGTTGCTAATTGTTAGCTCATGTACATCAACACACAACTCAAAGACATGGTGGGAAGAGCATCGGGCTAGACATCAGAGAGGCCTGAATCCCTCCAAATTCAGCATCGCCTGAGTCTACAGCTGCAGATGCTGCTGCTGCTCCTCCCCCTTACTCCACAAAGGGGTCCTGGAGGTGTTCATTCTTGTAGCCTTCCAAAAGCCCCCATTCACCCAGCAATTCAAAACCGAGGTTCTGCACAAAGAACGCTTCCCCGAGCCCGACGTCCCACGGACGTACGCAACTGGTCACCGCGGGCCCCACCTAGGCCTAGCCGGGCCTGGGCCCTCCTAGAGGCGGCCCCAACCCCACCCGCTCCGAACAGCCAGAAACCGCCTCTAAGTCACCTTTCCGACTCCCCGCCTGCTGCGTCAACAGGATCCACGAAATGAGACAACCACCCCCGCCCAAGCGGCCTCCTCAGACCGCCTTGACGCCGGCGACAGTAACAGGGACCCCCGGGCACTAACCTAAGATCGTCATCTCTCCGGCCATCACAGTCCCACCGAAAAGGCTTGCGATGACTGTACCAGACGTGAGGCCCGCCCCCACGCCGCCCGGCATTCCCGCTGCCCACTGGGAAATGTAGTTCTGCGTCTCCCATGCGGCGGGAAACGCTACCGCTCCGACCAGAGCCAGGACTTCAACTACCGGCAGGTCGCGGGGCGGCGAGTCTCCATTCAACCGCCGCCTGTGACGACCGAGCCGCCCGCCCGTGCATGGACTGCCGAACCAATCAGACTGAGGTGAGGAGAGCCACCGAGAAGGAATGGCGTTTACAATCAAACCTAGCCCGAGGTAAAAATACGCTCTTTCTTTAGCCCCGCCCCACCGCTTTCCATTCTGGGAAGTGTAGTTCGGCCTTGCTCTGCTCCGCGGGAGGGAATGAGAGGGAGAGGGAGAACCGTTAGTTACTGTTCTCCTGGTCAAGTCTCTAACCAGGCCCAGGGGTCGAGCCTTTGTTCTTTCGTTCTTCCTTTTCGACTGTGTTTCTTTGCTTGAGATCTGGAGTCAAGATGGGGTCCTCTGGTCCCCGCCCCAGCCCCCCGCTCCTCCTCGGGGGAAGGGCCTCCCGCGGGGGCGGGCAAAGAAAGGTCTGTCTTACCCATCGCCCTGGGAACGCACCGCCCTGAAACTCCGACAGGGTCCTCACTCCTCTGTTTTTGTTTTGGGTCAAATGAATTCAAGCATTCTGCAGTCAGTGCGATTTATGTAAAACAGCAGGGACACATGTTCTCTATTGCTAACACGGAAGTGGGCCGTTAAATATAAACAAAACACAAACCAAACCCTTTCTTTTGAATTAAGTCTTAAGTGGCTAGAATTGCCCTCGCTGAGCAAGTCCTATACCATATGGTGGCCATTTCAGGTTCTAGTCTGTAATAGGATTTTTCTCCTATCTTGGTCACTGCTAGTACTTAATGGCTGCTTCTGAGAGTGGCTTTGTCATTATTGCTCTTAAAATTCACAAGACCTAAGATGCTGGAGAACTAAATCTATTTCCTCACCTTAGATAGAAACCAAACAATGCCTGTTGACAAGAGGTCAGCCAGCTGTGGGAATAAATCGCTACTTTCTAGCTGATTTAAAAATATAGATATAAATGTTGATTATTGAAACTGAATCATGGCTAATGGGGATTCATTATAATATTCTCTCTACTTTTGTGTACTTTTTAAGTCTTTCATAATGTGAAGTATAAAAGGTGTGTGTCTATAATTGCTATTCAGCAAGATTCTTACGAAGAATGCATAATTCAAGCATTCATTTCTTGAATATTAGGTGTAATGGGCTGGAGTGTTCTGGGCAGAGGGAACAGAATTACCAAGAGCATAGAAGCAGAAGATCATCTATCCCACAGACTGGAAACTGCTGGATCATAAAGCATGAGGTAGAAGTCTGAGATATAAGACTAGAGACTTAAACCAAATCAAGAGGATTAGTCATTGTGGCAGGCATTGATCACTGCCATTCTCCCTGCCAACCACCCCTTTCTCCCTGCTTGTAGGATGCTGATGCGTTCAAGAAGTAGGTAGAGATTACACGATCTCAGAGTGGAAGGCCTTTAATATACGGGAAGAATTATAAAATTGATCTAAACAGATTGTTTTCTATTTCTGCCTTAATAAGTTACCACAAATTTATTGTCTTGAACAAGCACAAATCTACTATTTTATAGTTTTGTATATCAGAAATCGGGTACGGTCTAATAGGACTAAAATCAAGTTGTTGGCAGAGCTGTGTTCTTTCCTGGAGGTCCTAAAAGAGATTTTTTTTAATGCTAATTAGAGTTGATGGTAGAATTTATGTCCTTGCAATGGAAGGATTGAGGTCCCCATTTTCTTGCTGGCTGTAAACTGAGGGCTGTTCCCAACTTCTGAGGCTATCTACATTCCTTAGCTCAAGGACCCTCTTACTCCATCTTCAAAGCCGGTAACAGTGGGTGAGCCCCTTCTCAGAGGATATCTTTTTGCATCCCTCTTCACATTCTTAGAGGCCATATGATTAATGGGACCTACCTGGATAATCCAGGATAATCTCTCCATTTCAAACTCTGTGATCATCTCATATCTGCAAAATCCCTTTTGTCATGTGAGGTAAGTTTCAGGAATTCTAATGTGAACTTTGAGAAGCTATTATTATACCCACCACAATTTTTTCTGTGGCCCTCCAAATTCACATATGTCCACATGCAAAATGCATCGTCTCCCAAAGTCTCATCCCATTACAGCATCAACTCAAAGTCCAGAAAGCTCATCTACACCTTGTCAGTTTATAAGTCTCAAATTTCATTAACTAAACCAACTAAATTGGTTAGTAACTGATGCCACTTATCCCTTCTTGTTTGCTTACAATCAGAGGAACAATGAAATATTAGATAAGAATGCTGGTGAGACTAATCCAGTTGTTTCTCAGGGTTATAGTTATAGTAATGTTATAAAAAATGGAAAAGTCAAGACACTAAGTTGTGAAATATGGATGAGGGTAGGAACATGAGAAGAAATATGTATACACTTATTTCTTCATTTTTCTTAGCAGGGAGTTAATATTAATAAATATTATCTGTATGGAGAATTTAAGAAATAGAATCTTAAATAGATGTATTCAAGGTTAAAAGCCAATTTTCTGTAGGACCAAAAAAAATAATAAAATTTACTGTTAAATTTTTATTTATTTATTTATTTATTTTGACAAAGTCTTGCTCTGTCACCGGGGCTAGAGTATTGTGGCATCAGCCTAGCTCACAGCAACCTCAAACTCCTGGGCTCAAATGATCCTCCTGACTCAGCCTCCTGAGTAGCTGGGACTACAGGAGTGCACCACCACACCTGGCTAATTTTTCATTTTAGAAGAGATGGCGTCTCACTCTTGCTTAGGCTGGTGTCAAACTCCTGAACTCAAGCAATCCTCCTGCCTCGGCCTCCCAGAATGCTAGGATTATAGGCATGAGCCACCGTGCCCGGCCAAAAAAATTTATTTTACAAAAGAAATAGGTTATAGATAAGAAAAAGTGGAGTGCCATAACAGTATGTACAGTTTTTCAGTTTTCCATAGAGGAATGCCAAAGCATATCTTTTAAAATTAAATTTTAAAAATTCATGGAGATGCAGTAAGAATTAAATAGGGGGTCTCTTCAATAATATTGTACAAAAATAATTTTCCTATATGCAAATAATAACCAATTAGAAAAGGTGTGACAGGAAACATTCCATTTACAATAGCAAACAAAAAATAAAATCCATAGAAGTAAATTTAAAGAAAAAAAAAGAAAGCACTCAAACTCTTCTAAGACTGTAACAATACCTTTAAGTAAATTAAAAGACAAAACATTCTTGGATAACTAACTACAAATTATCAACTAGTGGCTATTAAGAATCATCAGTGCTCAAATTTCCAGTGGTTTCATAAGTGTTACATTGTTTTCCAGTTTTCTCCTTTGAATGAGAATCCAAATAATGTTCACAACTTGCAGTTTTTAAAAAACAAATCATTATCCTACAAAGTTTCCCACACTCTGGATTTTGCTGATTGTGTCTCCATGGTATAGTTCAGTGTGTTTGTCTCTTTTGTGTATTTAGTAAATTGGTAGTTGAATGTGGAGATCTGATCTAATTAGGCTCTTGTTTCTTTTTTGTCTTTGGTCATGTTTTTCTATTAGGAGGCAAAAGTCTAATTCCTTTTTTTTTTTAATTTCAAGATATTACAGGAGTACAAACCCTTTTGTTTACATGGATCACTTTTATAATGCTTGAGTAATGGTTATAAGTGTGCTGTCACCCAGAGACTATCCATAGTACCTGTTAGATTTTCACCCATCCCGTCCCCCCCGTGTCCCCTGCTTGATTTCCGTTAATTTTTACTTCCCTCTGTGCATGTGTGCTCATCTAATTTCTCTCTTTTCATGATTAATTCCCAATTTATTAATTCATTAAGCATTATAAAACAATGATATTCTTGTTATATTTTTTCTTCTTTATTATCTGGAATATATTTATAAAGAAACTTTTCTCATTTACTATTTGATTACCCAGTGGTACGGTTTATGTAGAAAAGGCAAGATGAATTCTTAATTCATTATCTTTACTTTCTATTTTTAAAAATCAATTGGATTGCTATCATCTTCCAATGATGACCAATTAATTTGTTGTTACAATTGTTGTTACAGCTGTTGTTGTTACAGTTGTTGTTATTGTTTGATGTTATATGTTCCATTCCATTGCAGTTATTATCCTTCTTTATTATCAGATTGTTCCAACTTTGGCCAATGGCATCCTCTTCAGCATTCACTCATGAGTGCTTTTGACACAAATGTAGTAGGCTTTACTTACTTCCTTGCTACCTGCTCTGAAAAGATGCCTCAGGATCTTTTTTTTTTCTTTTTTTGCCTCATACTTAACAATAGCCATATCTCTAAAGCACTTTACTTCCTTTTATTAGTGTGGTATTTGGCAACCATAATTTGTGCACTAGGGGGTTATTATTTTAAAGGTACTGTTCTCTATATGTCTAAATTCAATGAAATGTCAAATAAAATGCCAGAAGAATATTTTACTACTTGAAAAAGTGACAGTACAACTCATTTGGAATATTTAAGAATAAGAATTTAATATGAGAATAGTCCTTTCATATGGTAAAACAAATGACATATAAAAGCTGGGTGCAGTGGTACCTGCTTATAGTCCCAAGTTCCAGCTGCTCAGGAGGCTGAGATGGGAAGATTGCTTGAGCCCCAGAGTTTAAGGTCAGTGTGGGCAACATAGACCCAGTTTCAAAAAAAAAAGGAAGGAAAAGAAAAGAAAATGAACCAAAGAAGAAAGTGGCATGCATTTCAAAATGAGAGGGAAGAGGAGTTGTATTATTTAATAAATGTAATGTGGCAATTAGTTATTTATAACTGTAAATGTAAAAGGGATGTTACTCCTTAACTCCAAAATAAATTCCAGATGGATAGAAGATTTAATTCAAAAAGTGTTCTTATCATAAAAAGGTATTGAATTTTGTCAAATGCTTTTTCTGTGTCTATTGAGAGGATCATATGGTCTTTGTTTTTGCTTCTATTTATGTGGCGTATTACATTGATAGATTTGCATATGTTGAACCATCCCTGCATCTCTGGTATGAAGCCCACTTGGTCGTGATAGATTGTTTTCTTGATAAGCACCTGGATTCGATTTGCTAGGATTTTATTGAGAATTTTTGCATCTATATTCATGAGGGATATTGGTCTGTAGTTTTCTCTTTTTGTTGTGTCCTTTCCTGGTTTTGGTATTAGGGCTATGTTGGCTTCATAAAATGTGTTGGGGAGGATTCTGTCTTTCCCATTGTGGAATAACTTTTGTAGGATAGGCACCAGTTCTTTGCAGGTGTGGTAAAATTTGAGCGTGAAGCCATGTGGTCCTGGGCTTTTCTTTTGGGGAGGTTTTTTATTGCTGTTTCGATTTCAGTTCTTGATATTGGTCTGTTCAGGAATTCTGTTTCTTCCTGGTTGAGCCTAGGGAGGTTGTGTGTTTCTAAAAATTTGTCCATTTCCTCCACATTTTCCAATTTGTGTGCATAAAGGTTTTTGTAGAATTCATAGATTATATCTTGTATCTCTGTGGCATCAGTTGTAATTTCTCCTTTCATGTTCCTGATGGAGGTTATTAGAGATTTTTCTTTTCTGGTCTTAGTTAGTCTAGCCAAAGGTGTGTTGATTTTGTTTATCTTTTCACAGAACCAACTTTTTGTTTTATTAATCTCCCGTATAGTTTTCCTGTTGTCCACTTCATTTAGTTCTGATTTGATCTTATTAATTTCACTCCTTCTGCTGGGTTTGGGGTCAGTCTATTCTTCTTTCTCCAGCTCTTTGAGTCTATTTATTAGGTTGTCTATTTGTAAATTTTCTGTCTTTTTGATATAGGCATTTATGGAAATAAACTTTCCTCTCAGGACTGCTTTAGCTGTATCCCACAGATTTTGATAACTTGTGTCTCTTTTGTCACTTAGTTCAAAGAATCTTTTGATTTCTGTCTTGATTTCCTCATTTATGAAATGATCATTCAGGAGAAGGTTGTTTAGCTTCCACGACTTTGAGTAGAAATGAGAATTTCTGTTATGGTTGATTTCTACTTTTATTCCATTGTGATCTGAGAAGATGCATAATATAATTTCTATTTTTTTAAATTTTTTAAGACATGCTTTGTGTCCTAGGATATGGTCAATCTTAGAGAATGTCCATGAGCTGATGAGAAGAATGTATATTCAGTGGAGTTTGGATAGAATGTCCTGTAAATGTCAGTCAGGCCCATTTGTTCTAGCCTTCTGTTTAAGTCCATTATTTGTTTGTTTATTTTCTATTTGGAGGATCTGTCCTGTGCTGTCAGCGGGGTGTTGAAGTCTCTGGCTACTACGGTGTTGCTGTTTATCATTTGGTTTAGTTCAAGTAGGGTTTGCTTTATGAATCTGGGCACACCTAAGTTGGGTGCATACATATTAAGTATAGTTATGTCTTCTTGTTGAACTGTACCCTTCACCATTATATAGTGACCATCTTTGTCTCTTATTACTTTTGTTAATTTAAAAACTAAGTTATCTGAAATTAAAACCACCATGCCAGCCTTCTTTTGGTTTCCATTTGCTTGAAATACCAATTTCCATCCCTTTATTTTCAGTCTAGATGCATCTTTCAAAAACTGCAGGTAGTTTTATTCATTAACTTGGGTGTGGCAGAGACATTATAAATTAAGACTTAAAACCCAAAAATAAATGAATCAAAACTAAAGAGATAAATTTGATTATAGAAAATTTAAAATTATCTAGAAGGCAGAATCACTTATTTGAATATATATGAAGTCAAATGACAAATTGAAGAAATATCAAACTTATGTGATGTACAAAAGATTACCTTTCTTACTTTACAGAAAGTTTCTTCAAAGTATAAAGATTTATGACCCAATTGAAAAATCAAAAAGGGTATGAATAGGCAATTAACAAAGAATAAAATAAAAATGTCCAATAAACCTGAAAAGAAACTCTGCCTTAATCGATCTAAATAATTGTAAATCAAAATAATAACATGTCACTTTTAGCCATCTCTGTCAATTGAATTGTGTTTCCTCTCCCCAAACCCGCAAAAAAGATATGTTGAAGTCCTAACCCCAGTACCTCAGAATGTGACCTTATTTGGAAATAGGGTTGTTGCACATGTAATTATACAATATGATGTCACACAGGAATAGAGTGGTCTTTTAATCCAATATTACTAGTGTCCTTATAAGACAAATGCCATGTACAGGCACAGAAACACAAGGAGAATGCCCTGTGAGGACAAAGGTAGAGACTGAAGTTATGTAGCTGCAAGCCAAGGAACACCAAAGCTTGTGAACAAACCAGCAGAAGTTAGGAAGAGTCAAGAAAGGACTCTCCTACAAGTTTCAGAGGGAACATGCCCAGATGACAGGTTGATTTTAGACTTCTAGTCTCCAAAACCATGAAATAATAAATTTCTGTTGTTTTAAAGACATCCAGTTTGCAGTACTTTGTTATGATAGTCCTAGGAAACTATTATCCAACTGGAAAAATATTGAAATAATGATAACTAGTGCTGGTGAGTGTGTCTGTAGTTGCTCACAGTAGATCTGTTTGTGCAGTACATTTTGAAAGGGTAATATTGATTAAAATGCGGAGTATATAGGCTTGTATTTACATCCATGACTAGAATGAATGGAATTACCCTTTTTCCAAAAAGAGATGAAAAAATAGATGAAACAATGGTTTGATACCTTGGAAAATATGCAGAGAAGGACTATGATCCATGAGAAAAGGGAAGAAAATGAGGTAAATTCTGTAATATTCCTGGATTTCTATTCAGAGACACGTTCAAGACTTCAGTGTAGAGAAGGAACTCCCAAGTAGAGCACATGGCCTCACTGTGTTGAGGAAACAGGTATCAGAGTTTAGGGAGTCTGTGGAGGGAGGCTAAAATTGCAGGAAAGGGTTCTGGAGATGTGAGAACTATGCAGAACACCAGAAATTTCCAGAATATTTGAATACCTTTACCTCTCACCATACACAAAAATTAACTTGAAATCAATCATAGACCTAAATATAAAGGCTCAAACTATAAACTTTGTGAAAGAAGGCATCAGAGAAAATATTTGTGGCCTTCTTGGCAGAGCTTCCCTAGATAAGATATAGAAAGCATGGATCATAAAAAAAATGGATAAATAGAATGTCTTCAACATCAAAAACTTCTATTCTTAAAAAGATACCATTAAGCAATGAAAAGTCAACTCATAAACTGAGAAAATATATTGATAACGCATGTATCTGACAAAAGATGCATATAGGGTATATGAGTAACTTACAACTAAATAATATAACCAAAATACCTATTTAAAATGATTATAAAATTGTAACAGACATTTCATAAAAGAAAATATATTGATAGCCAATAAACACATGGAAAGACACTTATCACCAGGGACATAGAAATTAAAACCAGTACACATCCACTACAATGGCTAAAATTTAAAAATTGACTCACCAAGTGTTGGCATAGATGTGGAGCAACTGGACCTCCCATATGTTACTGATACTAATGTAAAATGGTGCATTGATTTTGCAAAAACAATTTGACAGTTTATCATATGGTTATATATACATTTCCCATATGACTTAGCAATTCTGCTTGGTATTTAAGCAAGAGATATAAAAACGTATCCACAAAATGATTGTGAAAGAATATGTGTAGCAGTTTTTCTTATAATAATCCCAAACTAGAAACAACTATAAATCCATCAACAGTTGAGTGAATAAATAATTTTATAATACAATTGTGCATAAGAAATATTAAAAGATGTCCACACAAAGAATTTTAAAGAATGATTTGAGCAGCTCTATTCATAGTAGCATTCAAACAGAAACAACCCAAATTCAGCCGGTGAATGGAGAGGCAAATTGTGTTATATCCATGTAACAGAGTACTACTCAGCAATATAAAGAAATTTACTGATACAAACAACATTATGCTTAACTGAGCAACATAAACCAAGCACAAAAGTGTTCATACTCTATGATTCTATTTATAGGAAATTCTAGAAATGAAAAATCTAGTACACAGTGACAGAAAGCAGGGCAGAGATTTCTGTGATTTGGCTAGGTGATTGATTGGGAAGGGGGACAGGGATTTTTTGCTGTGATGCAAATGTTCTATATCTTAACTGTTGTGGGTGGTGGTTACAAGGTATATATCTCCTTTAAATATGCACATATATAAACATATATATGTATGTATGTCAGACTCATCGGATTGTACACTTAAAATGGGTGCATTTTATTATATGTAAATTATACCTCAATAAAGTTATGAAAAGCAAAGCAAAATTTGCTATACATGAGAACTAGGCAGAAGAACACCAGAAATTTTAAACATTTTACTGCTAGGAATTTACAGATATTCTTATAAAAGTACATATCTTATTGCTCATGGTAAGACTCTCAAAAAAAATAAGTGAAAATTACCTCATCAACCATTTATGGCTCTATTAAATAGTGGAGTAATATGCAGCTATAGCAAAAAATGTAATTCATTTGTACTGTGGTATGAAGATATTCCTAAGGCTCATTGTTAAGTAAGGTTTAAGCTGGGCCTGGTTGCTTATGGCTGTAGTCCCAGCCTCTCAGGAGGCTGAGGCAGGAGGATCACTTGAGCCTAGGAATTTGAGACCAGCCTGGGCAACATAGAGAGATCGCATCTCAAAAATAAAAAAGGTTTAGAGAATATATTATTAATTAGATATAAATACCACTTTGAATGAATAGCCTAAACAATAGATTTGAAGAGCATTATATGTCCATTTAATTTTAATTTTAATATGTTAGTTTTACTGTATTTTCTTATTTCCATTCTTTTTTCATCTTGGAACCACTGGTTATTTAGAAGTATGCTTCTTAATTTCCCCAAATTTGGGGATTTTCTAGTAACCTTTTCATTATCATTTCTAGTATAATTCTGCTGTCTTTGGACAACATATATTTATATGATTTTAATCCTTTGAAATGTGTTCAGACTTCCTTTATTGTCTAGAATATATTGTTTTGGTAAATATTCCATGTCTATGTAAAACTGTGTATACTGCGGTTGCTGGGTGTAGTATTTTGGAAATATCATTTAGATGTAGTTTAAAGCTGTATATCCTAATTTTGTTCTTATTGTTGTTCTATCATTGAGAATGGTGTATTAAAATATCCATCTATCATTTCAGGTTCTACCAATTTTGTGTGTGTGTGTATTTAAGCTATGTGAATTTTTACTGTATATATTTTGAAGCTCTGTTTTTAGGCACATGCAAAGTTTAGATTATTATCCATTTATCATCGTGAAATACTCCCTTTTTATGTTTAATACTACATCTTGTTTTAGAGTCTACTTTGTCACAGGGCCAAAACTACAGAGAAAAATTTAAGGAGAATCTTACTCTCTGGTACTGATTCTGCACTTTCAGGACCCTGAGAGTAAGTGCCTCATTAAATTTTGTACCCTAGATGCCTCACCCTTTTGGAGGCACTCACTCTCCTATCACTTGCACTTGCTTGCCTTACCCTAGTTCCAGCCCTGCTTTGCCTGATATTAATAGAGTAGCTCCAGCTTTCTTTTGTTAGTATATGCTTAGTACATTTTTTCTATCGTTTATCTCTTCACCCATTTATGTTCTTATATTTGAAATGTCTCTTGCAAATAGTATATAGTTGGGTTTATGTTTAAATGCAGTTTGACAATATTTGTCTTTTATTTGAAATCTTTAGTCAATTTGCATTAAATATTGCTATGGGTATAGTCCAATACATGAATTTGTCTACCCTCTTGCTTTTTAGAAAACTTGCCTAATTTATTTTTTACATTCTTTCTTTCCTTTAGATCAATTAATATTTTCATCCATTTTATATCTCTCATTTTTTGCAGTTAAAACCCCCTTTCTTTTTTTAGTGGCTGTCTTAGTGACTTTAACATGTACCTTTGACTTATTACAATTAGTCCTTTTATCATGTCTTGAAGAATGCAAGAATCTCAAAGTACTTTTTATTCCATTTACCACTCCTGTCCTTGAACTATTGTTGTTGTATATTGTACACATAATATGTTAGGAACTGCAGAAGTAAGAATTATTACTATTGCTTTAAACCATCATATTCTTTTGGTTCACTAATAATATCTTTACTGTGTCCATTCAGCTATTAAACACATTCCATGAATTTTTTAACACGTTTTTCAGTTCTAGAAATTACATTTGATTTTTATATTGATTCTAATTATATTTTGAAATTCTCAGTCTTTTCTTTCATTTTTTTCCCATCATTTATTCTCCTTTATTTAAATTTATTCTTGATAGTTATTTTAAAGCTTTTATCCATTTGTTCCAATGACATTGTGGGGGGAGTTCTTATATTTATCTGTTTATTTTTCTTTTTATTTCCAGTTACATTTTCCTGCTTTATTATATGTCTCATATTTATTTTACATGCCAGAACCATAGAGAGAGGTTGATGATATTTTCCCTCAGACAGGATTTTCCCTTTCCTCTCTTTTGCACATAGACTGAGGGCAAATCATTTCAGTACGATGGGAATTTAGCTAGGTAGGGGCTTGATTCCAGCTTAAGATGAATTTAGTCCTTCCCTAAAGTACAAACGTGTCCTGTGTTTGTTGTAGATCCTTCCCTCTAGAGGGTCTTTTTAAATTTCAAAATATTAAGGGGGTACAAATGTTTTTGTTACATGGATAGCTTTTGTAATGCTTGAGTCAAGGCTCTAAGTGTGCCCATCACCCAGATAGTGTTCACCGTACCTGTTAGGTAGGTTTTTGCTCCTCTGCTCCTCTCCTGTCCCCCCTGCTTGATTTCCAATGACTTTTACTTCCCTCTGTGCACATGTGTGCCCCTCGGTTACTTCCAATTTATTAGAGAGAGCACGTGGTATTTGTTTCTCCATTCTTTAGATACTTCTCTTAGAATAATGGTCCCCGGTTCCATGCAAATTGCTGTAAAGGTATCTTTTCATCCTTCCTTATGACTGAGTACTACTCCATGGTATATATACCACATTTTGTTAATCCACGCATGTATTGATGGACACTTGGGTTGTTTCCACATCTTTCCATCGTGAATTGTGCTGTAATAATCATTTGAGTTCAGGCATCTTTTTGATAAAGTTACTTCTTTTCCTTTGGGTAGATACCCAGTAATGCGATTGCTGGATCCAATTTTCCCAGCACCATTTATTGAATAGGGCTTCTTTTCCCCAGTGAATGTTATCATCTGCTTTGTCAAAAATCAGTTGGCTTTATATAGATGGTTTTATATTTGGGTTCTCTGTTCTGTTACATTGGTTTATGTCTCTGTTTTTGTGCCAATACCATGCTCTTTTGGTTACTGTAGCCTTATAGTATAGTTTCAAGTCTGGTAATGTGATGCCTCCAGATTTGTTCTTTTTGCTTAAAATTGCTAATTAGGGGTGGAAAACCTGGTGCCTTAAGGCTACATGTGGCCTTCTAGGTCCTTAAGTGTGGCTTTTTGACTGTATCCAAATTTTACAGAACAAATCATCTTATTAAAGGGAGTGTAGCAGAGAAAGGTGAAGCTTTTCTTGCCTCCTTTGGTGTTTTTCTTGCCTCCTTTGGTGCTTAAAAAAGAACAGTCTTGAAATCAGAATCCCACAGGTTTCCCACCCCTGCTGAGTCTTTTCAGGTTCTAAACAAAGCGTAGAATGCTTTTTTGTAGATCTGTGAATTATGACATTGGTATTTTGATGGGGATTGCATTGAATCTGTAAATCACTTTAGGTAGTATGGACATTTTAACAATGTTGATTCTACTGATCCAGGAGCATGATATATTTTTCTATTTGTTCCTGTTATCTGCAGTTTCTTTTCTCTGTGTTTCTTAGTTGGGCAAATGCTCCCAGTAAAGGAAACTGTTGGCCTCATCTTTCCTAAGAGAGATTCCATCTCTGGAAAATAGTTCATTTAATCCTCTTTGCTTCCTCACTGCTTTAATGTCTTTACAAACTTGACTTTTGGATGTATGCATATTTTTCCTATTTTTTGAAGTGGGGGTTATAGCTTGCCCCCTACATTCTTTATTCTACCCAAAGTTTGAGATAGAAATTTTAACTTGTTTGGTAACTGTTATTGCATCGTGGCTCATGTAAATACTGAGATGGAAGGATTTTAAGATCACATTCTTGCTTTTGGGGAATGAGAGCCATGATTAATTAACAATGTCTACCATGGGTTGGATTTGAGAGTGTGGCACATGTGCTATTCCTATGTTTAATTACACTATTTATTACTCTGTGCAAAAAAACTCTGGTAGGTGGTGGGTGTGCCCAAGACATAGGGAAGATAAAGAAGTAAAGAGAAGTGCAATACTGACTATGAATTGGGGCTACATGGAAGAAGAGCCATTGTTGTTTTGTTCTTTGCTGTGTACACACTTCCTAAAACAGTGCTAACTACATTGTGGATGCTTAAATATATTAACTGAATGAATAAATAAAAAGTAAATACAGAATATATTTGAAGTTATGTGGATGAGACCCTCCACTAAATCTTGGGGGTCCAATTGCTTAAAGACTAAGACTATGTCTATCTCATTTTAGTATTTTCACACCATGCCATACATACAAATATTTCTAGTATTGATAAAATAATTATATTTCTCCATTAATTCCATGAGCTTTTACTGATTGCCTGTACTATATCAAATACTGTATTGAGAGCAATTTTTACTTAAACTAGTAACAATATGTAAATTTATACAAATAATAAGGTTATATCTTGAAAAATATTGCACCAACGGCTGCATAAACAGTGTGTTCAACAACCTGATAAACTTGATAAAATAATTTTATAATTTATTATCTTGTTTAATGGCCATTTGTGTCTTCTGCCATACACCTAGTCATTGAAAGGTCAAACTACCTTGAGGTTGAAGATCAAAAGAAATGTTTAGAATCATAAGAGACAAAGGACTTCTTTCTGGACTGGCAATCAATAATAATGAATTAGCACTTAAATATGTATTATAAAAGTTATAAAAGTCTATGGTTTGCTAAACAGTTTATGTAAATGATGAATAAAACATAAAATAATAATAGTTGCCATCTATTTAATTCTGTAATAAATTTTATAATGTATTTTAAGCGTTATTTCTAAAAATGGGTTTTGGAAGTAGATTAATAACTTTTTATAAACAGAAAATTGAGATTTAGAGAGTTATTCAGGGTAGAATTTAAAATTAGATCTGTCTTTAAGGAAAAAAAAAAAACTATATTCTTGTCTTAGTCAGTTTGGCTGCCATAAAAAAATACCATAGACTGGTGGCTTAAGCAACAGAAATTTATTTTCTTACAGTTGTGGTGGCTGGGAAGTCTAAGATCAAGGTGCCATCCAATTTGGTTACTTTTGAGGGTTTTCTTCCTGGCCTGCAGATGGCTGCCTTCTCACTGTGTCTTCAAGTGGTGTAGAGAGGGAATAAGAGAGAGAGGAAAAAAAGAAAGGGAGAGGGAGAGGGAGAGAGGGAGAGGAGAGAAAGAAAGAGAGAGCGGGAGATCTCTTAATTAAATAAAGGCACAAAGTAAAAGAATTTTCTGCTCTCAACTATATACAGGCTGGAGTTGAAGGAGAGAAGGGAAGGGATGTAAAAGCATTGACAATCCATTAGTCCTTAGCAAATGATCTGATGCAAATATTTTAACAATAACCTATTTGAGATTTTGGTAATAAGTGTTGAAGTGTTTGGCTAAATTTACACCAAACTTGGTGTACTATGTATATCAAGATACTCTTTTGGTTCAAATTGTGACAAAATCAGCTAACTTGAAACATGATACTATCTGTTGCCTAGCAGAACAGAGAGAATTCAGGGCCAGCTGTTGGAAGAGTTCCAGGGCCAGCTCTGTGACATTGATTACATGACTCTTACATGTAATCACTGATTACATGACATTAATTACATCTCTTTAGCAGAGATGACCTTGGAGATTCCTTTTTCTTCTAAACTGTTGTGATTGCCTCCCTCCCTTTCCCCCTTCCTCCCTCAAATATTTATTTTATACCCACCATGTCCTCGGCACTGTGAATACAGTAGGGAAACAGAATGGAAAGATTCCTGAGCTCAGGAAGCTTATTGCCTAGTGGGAGAAGCCCAAACATTTAACAATTAGTTGCTGAAATAGTGACGTAATTTTACGTGTGATAACTGCTTCAGAGAAAGATTTACATTGGTGGAGAGGTGAATTTCAGTATTATTGTATGTTTTAGTTTATATACCTTCACTTCCATGTATTACAGGGAAATATTTCCATCTTTTTTACTATACTGAAAGAGATTTAACTGGTAATGGGCCAAAATTTTGGTAAAGAAAACAATACTTGTTATGCAGTTCACAGCTAACATCAATCCTTTCAACATATTTTTAGTAAAATTAGTCTCTTTTCCCCCAAAAATTATTTTGCAGTATTCCAGGAGATAGGTTTAGCCTTATTTCAGTGTCATCTACTTTAAGAATTTCAAATGTTAACAACGAGTTGTTTTATTCATGAAGATGATGAGCTCAGAGGACTAGGTGAAATACACTTGTGCCCTAGATTTCTCCTTTTTTAATGTGATTTTTTTCCCCTAAATTTTAGGCCAGCTAAAAACATCTTCTTTATATAAGTTATTGTAAAAAAAATTAAACACAGTAGTATGTAAGGTTAGAAAGAAAACTTCCTTTCAAACAATCCAACTGCCCTGTGCGGTATGTTTTCTTGAATCATTTTTCTGCATAGACATACATAAAATATCTATACATTTTTATTTAAAAGATGTGCTAATATCATATATATTGTTCTGTAATTTGATTATCTCTCTTAACAATATATCATGGATATCTTTGCATGTTGTTATACAAAATTCTGTTTCAGTCTAATACCTACATAATTTTCAGTGACACTAATGTACTGTAATTTATTTAAACAATCTCTCTTGGAGAGATTGGGTTGTATACTTGGGTTATTTCTAGTTTCTTGCTGTTATACTATTGCAGTGAAATCTTTCTGTGTCTGTCTTTCATTTTTTCTGCAAATATTTCTGTGTATCAGTTATTAGGAGCTAAAAACTATACACATTCAGAATTTTGATAGATATTGCTAATTTGCCCTCCAAAAACCTATAGCAATTTATACTCCTGTATATAAATGTATATGTGCCCCCACCCTTTCCTGCCTTCTTACTAGTGCTGCATATTATCAACATCTGCCAATCTGATTGGGGGGGGTGTGTGGACTACATTGTAGTTGCTTTATTTTTGCATTTGTATTTTATTAGTGATGTTGAAGATCTTTGTTAATGTTTCTAGTTCATTTATACCTATTTTGATTGAGCTGTTTGTTCATATTCTTTACCCATTTTATTCATTATTTTGTTGGTATTTATTATCAATATTCGTATCATATCAAAACACTCTCAATTATATGTCATAGTAGTAGTTTTCCCAATACATAATTTTTAAAAAAATTTTGTTTATGCCATCTTTTGCCATGTTGAAGTTCTAAATTTTTATGTAGTCTTTTCTTTTATGGCTTCTAAGATTGGTACCGAGCATTAAAAGAACTGTCATTAAAAGAGATTTAAACAATGCTCTCACATTTATTCTTACATATTTATTTTTAATATTCAAATCATAAATTTAATAGAAATATATTATAGTGTATGTTGTGAGATTGATTTCTAAATTTATTCCTAAATATACAGACAGTTGTTAAAACAGCATTTTACTCAATAAGCTGTTGTTTCTTTACTGGTTTTAAATGCTACATATACCATAAACAAAATGTCCATATGCAGACAGAAATTTCCGTATGCACAGGTCTTTTGCTTGACTCATGTGTTTCATTAATTTGATTATCAGGATCAGAAATATACTATTTTAGCCACTGAAGCTTTATCATGGTATTTTCATCTGGTTGGACAAATATATGCTTATTCATTTTGACAATTTCTTGACTATTTTCACTGACTTATTTTTCCACGTGGACTTAAGAATCAACTTGTCTCTCCGCATCCATGCCAACATGTGTTGTTTTGGGATTTTTTGATAAAGGCCATTCTCACCGGAGTTAAGTGGTATCTCATTGTGGTTTTGATTTGCATTTCCCTGATGATTAGGGATGTTGGAACACTCATACACTGCTGGTGGGAATGCAAACTAGTGCAACCCCTATGGAAAGCAATATGGAGATACCTTAAACAGATTCAAGTAGACCTACCATTTGATCCAGCAATCCCATTATTGGGCATATACCCAGAAGAACAAAAGTCATTCTTTAACAAAGACACCTGTACCCGAATGTTTATAGCAGCACAATTCACAATCGCAAAGATGTGGAAACAACCCAAGTGCCCATCAATCCATGAATGGATTAGTAAACTGTGGTATATGTATACCATGGAGTACTATCCAGCTATAAGAAATAACGATGATACAACATCTCTTTGGTTCTCCTGGAGAGAGCTGGAACCCATTATACTAAGTGAAGTATCCAAAGAATGGAAAAACAAGCATCACATGTACTCACCAGAAAACTGGTTTCCCTGATCATCACCTAAATGTACATCGGGGAAGGATACCAATTGGATATCACACTGGGATGGGGGGTAGGGGGAGGGGATGGGTGTCTGCCTACATGACGAGTGCGTTGCACACCCTCTGGGGAATGGTCATGCTTGAAGGTGCAGACCCGGGGAGGTGGGGGGGGAGGGGATGGAGGTATGACTACATGATGAGTGCCAGGCGCACTGTCTGGAGAATGAGAACGGATGCGCTTGGGACTCTGACTCGGGGGGATGGGCAGGACATGGACAATGTATATGACCTAAACTTATGTATCCCCATGATGAGCTGAAATAAAAAAAAAAAAAAAAGAATCAACTTAGTTCCCTTTCCTCCAAAAAAAATCTCATTTAGATTTCGATTAAAACTTTAACTTTATGCAGTGATTTGAGGAGAATGGACATCTTTATAACAATGAAATTTCCCGTCTATGAACAGGTTGTATTTCCACGTTTAATGAGGACTACTTCATCCTGTGGTACATACAGTTTTATGGTTTTCCTCAAATAGGTGTTAATATATTCTGTGTTACATTTATTCCAAGATATTCTGTAGTTTTTGTTGCTATTGGGATACATTATTTGTTAGGATTACACTGTCAATTAAAAACTTTTAAACCATTTTAACACATTTAATCTGTTTGATTCTCACTTGATCTGTCTTTGATTTTTTAAGTAACTGTCACCTCCAAATAATAGTAATTGGTTTCTCTTTTGAAATGAGAAAATAATTAAGGAAATACAACTGCAAATGTATAGAAGAATTTTCTTTTCATTTGTACTGTGGTGGAGCAGAGGGCTGTGAGGAAACAACTCCATGCTTTCTCTAGCTATGAGAACCGTGTTAGAAACCTGCTGTAACTTTATCTGAAACGGAGTCCTCACTAGTTGCAGCCTTAGCACGTAGGACAGGCAAGCTGATCTGTACCCCAGGTACGATAAGGGCATGCTTCACTCCTATAATAAATTATTGTAATTACTCTGTGGCTTGCTTCTGGGCCTGCTCATATTTCTAAACTCTGCTGTCTCTGAGCACAGTTTTTTTTCCAGGGCTGATTCAGAAAATTGGTACACCTTTTTCTCTGGACACTACTTTCTTTTCCTCTTGAATTACTGATTTCTTAACTCATTTTTGTTTTCATGCCCTTCTTATCTCAGTGCTTTTATTATTCTTACATGATATTTTATACATACAAAATTACATATATAATGTATGTTTGAATTGTGAAGAAAATAATAAAATGAACACCAGTGAACTCCTCCTTCCCACTTTAAGAACTTTACCAACACCATTCTGAATACATTACATCTACCAGTGTGTCCCTTAAGCCTTTCCTATTCCTGTCTCCCTCTCTGAGGTGAATTTCGTGTTTACCATTTCCTTTATTTAAAAAAAATTTCATCATATATGATGCATAAACAATTCATTATTTAGTTTTAGTTTTGAGCTATCTAGAAGTCCCCATGTTGGAATTGTACTGATTGTGTCAGTTAGAGTTTGCTCAGGAAAGCAGAACCTGTGTGAGTGAAATAGAATAAGAAATTTACTATAGGGATTAGAATTTAGGCAGTTATGGAACTGATTCCTTTCTCAGCTGGAAGCCAGGTGGCCCTGAGTGTGGAAGTGAGCTAGACCTGAAGCAAATGAGAGACCAATGACAAACTGGAGACACATCTGTCTCTCATGACCTTCAATCGTGATGATGCAGGTGACTTGACAGATAAGATGATTCCCTTCACCCCAGAGTTGAACCACACCTGGCCAGAATCAGAACCTGAAGGAGGAGATCTGAAGGGATTTGAGGAAGCTGCAGGCCTGGTTGCTGTCCTTTGCCAAGATCAGTGACAACGTGTGTGAGCTGCAACTGCACATGAATGATACTGACCTTCTGAGAGTTAAAAATTTCACCTTCCAAATCTTAGACAAATTTCTCATGTAGTAACATTAATTCAAAATCACACAGAAAGAGCAATTCTGGGCTCTGTAATTCCAGATTAATTAAATTGACACTATGGAAAGCTACCCACTCTTTATGGACTTCTGTGACATTTTTTCTCTCAATATTTACTTTTTAAGTTGTTTTGTGTAGCTATATGTCTTTAATTTTCATTGGTGTATTATAGTACATTATGTGAAAAATCTAAAATTTATTTATCCATTCTCCTGTTTCTGAACATTTCAATTGTTTCCAGTTTTTGCTATTGTGAAGAATGCCACTTGTATGTTTCTCCTGATGTAACTGCAAGTATTTCTCCATGGCTTAGAAATAGGATAGCTGTCCAACTTTACAAAATAATGCCAAATTTTTTTCTAGAGTGGTTTTACCAAATTTATACTCTTATTAATACCATAGAGACTTTTAAAATTAATACATAATAATTATACATATATATGGGGTACATGTAATATTTTGGTAAATGCATACAGTCTGTAATGATCAAACCAGGGCATTTAGGATATTCATCACCTCAACCATTTATTATTTCTTTGTGTTGGGAGCATTTCAAATCTCTTCGAGCTATTTTGAAATATATAATACATTATTGTTAACTGTGGTCATCCAACTGTGCAATAGAAACACCAGAATTTCTTTCTTCTATCTAACTGTAATTTTGTATCAATTGACCAGCAACTTCCCGTCCTTCCTTCCCTCCATTGAGCAATCTCTCCCGATCCTCTGGTAACTATTATACTATTCTACTCCCTACTTCTATAAGATCAACTTTTTTAGCTCCCACATGTGAGGGAGAACATACAGTATTTGTCTTTCTGTGCCTGGCTTGTTTTCCTTAACATAATGACCTCCAGTTCTATCAATATTGCCAGAAACAAACAGGATTTTATTCTTTTAATGGCTGAATAGTATTCCATTCATCCTATAGAATGGGAAAAATATTTGCAAACTATTCATCCAACAAGGAACTAATATCCAAAACATATAAGTATCCCAAACACCTCAACAGCAAAAAAAAAAAAAAAGAAATAGAAAAAAGAAACGAAATAAGGATAATCCCATTAAAAAGTGAGCAAAGGTTCTAAATAGATATTTCTCAAAGGAAGACATACAAATAGCCAACAGGTATCTGAAAAAATGCTCAGCATCACTAATCATCAGGGGAATGTAAATTGAAACCACAATAAGATATCATCTTACCCCAGTTAGAATGGCTATTATCAAAAAGACAACACGTAACCAATGCTGGTAAGATGAGGAGAAAGGGAATTCTTAGACACTGTTGATGGGAATGTAAATTAGTACAGCCATTATGGAAAACAGTATGGAAGTTTCTCAAAAAACTTAAAATAGAACTACAATATGATCCAGCAATCCCACTACTGGGTATTCATCCAAAGGAAAGGAAACCATTGTTGCACCTCCAGTTTGCTGAAGCACAATTCACAATAGACGTATAGACTTTAAATTGAGTATTGACATGTTTGTCAATACTTGGCATTTATCATACTGGTCAATATTTTCTAGTCTGATGAAAGTAGAATGATATCTTGTGGTGATATTATTGCACTTGTCTTAGTATTGATGAGATCATATATTTTTATAGGTTTATTCTCCATTTTTTCTCCCTGTTAATGCCTATTCATGTAAATTTGCCCATTTTTTCTAACATATTTTCTTTTTCTTTATAATTTATAGGAGTTCTTTATATATTTTGAATACTAACATTTTGCAGGTTATATATGTGTTGCAGATATCTCTGTGGCCTATCTTTTGAATATTTTTATAACATATTTTAATGATATGAATTCTTAATTATATAATGTGGTCAATTTTATGATTTGTACCTTTTGTATCTTGTTTAAAAACTCCTAACCTACTCTGAGGTCATTAATATATCCTCCTATTTTACCACTTTTTAGCTTTTAGGTTGGGTCTTTAATCAACCTGGAATTGATTTGTGTGTGTGGTTTGTGGTAAGGATCCTATATCATCTTGTTCTATATGTATTACTATTAGCCTAGTACTGGTTATTGAATAGTCCATAATTTCTATAATGTTTTTCTCTGCTATCTCTGTCATGTATCAAGTTTTGATATACATGCACAGGTCTTTTTCTGAGTTATTTTGTTTTACTAGTCAATTGATTTAACACTCTGTTAATTATTATAGTTTTATAATAAATCATGCTGTTTATCAGGGCAAATACCTTCACTTTATTCCTCTTCTTCAGGAGTGTCTTGACCATTTTTCTTCCATTTATTCTTTATGTCAATATTATTAAAAATGTATTGGATGATCCAACTTGATCAGGGCAGTTAACCTGGGGCCACATTAGTCCCGTCCAAGGCCCCTGGTTAAATCCATGAGTCTCGGGTTAATTTTTCCTGTCTTGATACTGGCCCAGGATTTGGGGTGATAATCTTGGCATTTGCCCTCAAGACATCTCTGCCTCTTGAGGCTTCTTTTTGGTTTTGCCGTTGAGTTTCAGAAAACTTATTTTATTTTTTAGTCCCTTAGAGATTTTCCTGAAATTCTCAGGAGTCCAGTATGCAATGGCAATGAAAACAACGTTTTGTGGAAACTTTTTTTTCCCCCTCTTGAGAGGGCTCTTCAATATAACAATTCTAGGAGTTCAACTGATGATGTGTGAAATGGCAGTCTTCACTTGTGAGTTAGGGTCAGTGAGTGACAGAACACCTTAGCTTCTGCCATTAAAGTCAATTGACCCAGACCCATTTCCTCTCTTTATTGTACATTATTGTGGAGTTGGAAAGAACTGTGCACCTAGATAGCTTGCAGCCCTTGACTTTCTTTCTCTTTTATTTAAAAACTATGAACCAGAGATTATGTGTTCTCCAAATACGGATATACTAATCAATAACAGTGAAAAGGCATGCCAAAATGAGAGAAGCAGCCTAGAAAAATCTCAATGTCAAGGATTTATACCAAGAACTTTAAAAATCAGGCCAGAATGTAGAGTTGCCTGAGTGATATCCCCAAAACTAAGAAGTAATTGAAGCAAACCATAAAGAAGATTATTATATTGTTAACTAACATTTAATGTCAGGCTTCATTATGACTCTAGGATACTTAGAATGGATTTTGAAATTATGAATTGGAAATCTGTAGTTTGAGTGTTTAGCCAGACCTTGCTACCAATATTCATGCTTTCCTTGATCACCGCTGTAGTAGTCTGCTAACATTTGGCATGCTATAATTTGTATGTAGTTTGAAGTGGCCTCTAACTTTGACATTTAGCCTTATGAGGATGAAGCAGGGATAGGAATCGTTTGGATGTCTCAAGCAGTGTCCTCACCAGAGAGGCCAGGTGGGATCATGCAGACAGCACAAGCTCCTTAGCCAGACCTACCTGGCTTCCCATCCTAGTACACAATCTCAGAGAACAGCTTCCAGCTTCTGTGAGCCTCAGACCATCTAGCTGCAAAAATGGAGATCACAATCCCTTCTTTCCAGGCTTGTTGTAAGAATGAAATGATATAAGATATGTTTTGTGCTTGACATATACGAAACACTAATTAATAGCATATATTATTATTATTCCTGTTATATCATTGTTAGTATTCATATATATTTACTAGGGTCTTAAACAATTCAGGACAAATTCCCCACTTTTACCTAAACAAGATTAGGTAATAAAAATAGAATGATAATTATTCCTTTCTCTTAAGCAATATTTTCCCTTCAATCAGGGAGTGGAGCAAGAGAGGTAGAAGAAGGTGGTATGGGGGTCTCATTTACGAGGTTGGTCATCAATAGACATCAAATTTATTGCTTAGCTTTCTTCCTCATTTATTATTGGCATAGACACCCAGTAAATAATTTAATCGTATAGAATGTATGAAGTTATATATGAACTGCTTTCCTTGTAGCTGAAGTTTGAATCCAAATATTATTAGCAAAGTAACTCAAGTGGAGCCAATCCATGTTAGACTACTTATGGTAAAGGTTGCTGCCAAACTAATCTTTAAATAGTGAATATATCAAGTCAATCTCTTTGAATTTATCGAACTCACCTTTGTTATGTCCTGATGCATCAAATCTAAACTTTTCTGCCATGCTTTCAAGAATCTCCCGACACTGGCCCCACTATTTCAAGCCAGGTATTTCTTGCTTTTCCCTCAGTCCACTCTCTGCTTTAGTGAAATATACTCCTTTGCCCACAAACAAATTCTCAACAGGCTTTGCTCCTTTCCCATTATTGTGTTTTTCCCTTTTTCTGAAATAACTTTTACTGAGACTTCTACCTACTCAAATCCAGCCTAATATTCACACGCACAGTCAGTGCTCATTTCCACCATAAACATTCCCCTAACTACTTCCCAACTATCCCAACACTTATGTAGGAAGTTTTACATGACTTTGGGTTATCATTACTTAATTTAGCACATAATTAAATGCTGACTTTAGTCATACATTATTATTTATGTGAAATAAAGTATTCTATACGATTAGAATATGGGCTCCTTGAAAACACATTATCTTACAGTTCTGCATTTCTTATAGTCCTATGCACAATATTGAGTGGAGATTGCTAATAACTACTTGATAAGTGATGAGCTAATCGATTATGATAAGCAGTTTTTACATTTGCCTTCATAGTGAATTTAGCCATGTACCATATCTAACTTACTGAGTTAATTTATGCTATGTGCTATTTTAGATTCTGATTGTAATTCTTGGTTTTTGAAACACTTTTTAAATCTTTGCTTTCAAAATGTGAAATTTGAGGGTGCCAAAGAAAATGAAAATTAATTTTGTTTGCCAAAATATATTTATTCATAGTATCTTAATTAATCTGAATTATTTAAGGAAAAGGGATATACTCTCACTGAGTGAAAGTTCTTTTGGGGATAGAAGTCCCAACTTATCCTCTGTAATAACCTAATCAATCTTCGTGTTTGGCCCCTTTTGAGTACTGCTCTAGTTGCTATGGACACATGCCATCAATCTTGAGAATTTTATAGTAGTGAAAGTAAACAGACTAGTTTCTTTTACTGGATTATTATAAGATATACATTTAATATTTCTAGATAATCATGGTTTACATTTCCTTTCTAAGACAAAAATCCTAACCTGGTGTCTTAGATATATTTGTTTTATGATTGCTCATCTCTTTCATTAACCATATTTTATTATGCACTTTCAGAAAGCAAAAACTAGTTCTTTTATCTGTGTAAGGAGTTGTATTATACACTTCAGTCTAACTTTTAACAGTATATGATGATAAAGCAGATTTAATTTAATATATATTAAAATGACATTAGCGAAGTTGTCTTGCTGGCAGAGGTTTTCCCCCAGATTTAATGTGAAAAATACACTCCATTGATTTAATTATTATCCTTTTGGTATGAATCTCTCATCATCTTCGTGCTGTGAATTTTCAAGAGATTAGAAGCGATCTGTGGGAGTAGGATATAAAAAATGAATGAACAAATGTACTTTAAGGGTTTAAACAGTGAAATATAAATTGACCAGCAGGTGTCCCTGTTACACAATGTAGATGAGATTGGAGACTTCTAATACTGACCCTATGTTACAGCTAACTAAATTCACTTTTCAATTTCTACATTTAAACTTCCTTTCTTCTTTCACTCTGTGTGAAGAAATTTCTTAACTCTTAAATCTTTAATCATAGCTCTGCTTTTTTTTTCTTAAAATGCCTTATCCAAAATAATTTCTTAATGCCTGACTTGTACCCTCTAAGTTTAGCTTGCATCATCTATTAAAATGAGGACTGGATTAAGATTTTTATTCAGAAGCCCTAAACACTGAAAAGATTGTGATATCACATCTCTTCATATGTAATTAAAACAAAAAATAGTAAACTGTGAAGAAATTGTAAGGAAGTTTGACGAAGTTTTGTTTTTAAGTTAACTAAAAGTTAAGCAACAGCAACAGCAAACTTTCCTTAATATAGCAAATGTATTTTTCTTAGGAATTTAGGAAAAAAAATCTGATCCTATATTAAGGGAATTTTTAAACTTAGTCTGCCTTTTGTGTAATCTATCACTGTAAAAGAAAGGGCCAAGAGGAAACCAAAAATTATGCAAAATACCCTTGTCAAGAATTTGCATCATAGATTAGGCATATATGAATGGATAAAGGGGGACAAAGGAGAACCAAAAGAAAGCAAAGAAAGAGTGAATGAGTACACCTAGACATTGCCCGTGGGAGTATAATTTGTATATTCTTTCTTATAACAATGAAGTCTCATATTTATTCATTGTTTATTATGTGGTAAGCTTTGCATGTACTCTCTCATTTTTTCCCCCTCACAATGGTCCTGTTAAATTGGTGCTGTAAATTAATCCTGTTGTAAAAAGAATAAACCGAGGCTGAGAGATAAGTTGCAAAAGGTTACACAGTAAGAGGTCAGCTAACATTTGTAACCTCTCTGCTATATTTTTAGACGGTAGTTTGACATTATACATTTTTTTAAATTAAAATTTTGCATACTTTTTGGCTTAGCATTTCTAAGATTTTAACCAAAGAAATAATAGTGGATAAGTGCAAAATGTATCTTTAGGATTTTCATTAGAGACTTTAATAATATTGAAATCCATGATTAATGATTAACGTTACAGAACCAGACTGACTTTTACAAAAATGTATTTGTTAAGAGGCTCCCTCCCTGGGAGTCCCCAAGAGAATGAGAAGCTGATTCAGTGATAATCAAGTTATTAAGGAGGAAGCGGTAAGAAGCCCAGTTACTTTCCTGTAGCTGGCAGAGCTGGTCAGGATGCCCTCACAACTCTAGCAGGCACTACGCCTGCTGGGCTGAACAACCTCTCATGTTTCCCTCCTATACTTCGTCAAAGCTCAAGGTTCTAAGTCCCAGGAAAGGGCCTCCAACTGGCTAAATTTAGGTCACATGCCAACACCTGGCTGTACAGGAATGAGGAGAAGGAATCTACGCTTCTGTGGTAGAGACAATCACCCAGAAGTCTTCTCCCCTAATATTTAAAACAAGGAGAAAGAGCTACTTCCTTGGTTGGAAATTAAGGTGTTATTGGGGTGAAGGAATGAAGCTGGGCAGACCAGAAAAAAAAAGACTACTATAAAAACTACTATAAGGACTACTATAAAAGACACTATAAAAAGGAAGTATACAGCAATTGAAGATTAATTAAATTATGCAGCATCAACATAATAGAATACAAATGAACAACTGAAAATGAAATTATAGAAGACTATTTCTGGACATTGAAAAATGATTGTGATATTTGGTTAAAGTTAAATCAAAATAAAAAGCAAATTTAATATATGAATATTTCTCAGAAATACACATGGACATAGTTGCGTATACAAAGTCACAAATATGCATTCCTTTACATGGGGTTAAGAAGCACTAGTTCTTAGTTACTGAAACCAAATACCTCTCTGAAATTGCCGACAGTTTTTCCTTTTTCTTAACAGTTTGCCCTTCCTTTTCTTACTACTCTCTTATTATTAATAGATCTTCCATCGCTTATCACTTCCAGGTTTATTTGGGGGGCAAGAGGGCTGACCTACGTGTGTGTGTGTGTGTGTGTGTGTAGATCTTCTAGAATTATTACTTTTCTGTTCCCCTTGTCATTTGTTTTCTGTGTGCATGTGCCTATTTACATAAATAAGTGCACATGCTGATTTAAGTCTGGTGGACTGTACTATGAAAACATTTGAGAATTACTGAGTAAGATGATCATTAGATTTGAGTTAATTAGAAAATTTGGTTGGTTTTAATCTCTGTTTACTTCATGAATTTAAATTACTTTCTTTATAAGGGAGGAGCCATAAAACTGCTTATTAAACTTAGAGGAACACTGAGAAAATAAATAAGAATATTTGTAAAATGTGTTGTTTTAAAAACAAATTTTATTAATCTTTTAAAAACAGCAGATAGTAATGATAAATTTCTATTTATAAAGATCCCTAATTTTCATGCATCTAATTTAAAGCCAACTTTTTTGAAATATTATCTGCTCTTAAAAACATATCAGAAAAGAATTTGAAACACAATCTGACAATACATTTGGGATCATGCCAGTGTTGATTCTATGATTCTTTTAGGGCATTCCAAAGTACTGACTATTTCAATGCCTCATCATCTAAATATCACCCCCATCTGTGCTGACATGTGACTTATAGTTGTCTTATTAATGTAAAGAAATATTTGTTTAGAGTAGATGTAATTTTGTGCCTTCCTGCTCTCCCTGGTCTGCTGAGAATGATCCCACACAAACTTCCTTAGTGCACCAGAAGTTATGCAGGAAGTCACAGAGCATATTTGAAGTTGAGTATAATTATTAATGAGGTCAGAGGGATGGGCTTTATGGCCCAGTTAACTTTCTTGTGTTCCGAGCTTCATCCAAGCTCTGTACAATTGACTTTATTCAATCACTTGTCAGACATATAATGCAGGAGAACTGAGTCAAAGTTTGCCTATGGGTCAGTGAAATCTAGTGCCTATAATAGAAAAAGGAAATAAGATTCACATCATCTTTCTCATGTGACAGAACATTTTATGAAACACACTGTTGAATAATTTTGAAAAAATATTCATTTTATGCAGAATGCAATATGGAATAGGCTTGGCAATTTAAACAAGGTAGTAAGTTGTTAGAGCATATTTGAAAAGATTTAAGAATTAAAGAATAAAAAACCTAGGAGTGACTCTGAGATCTCATTTGACTCATATATCATTTTATCTGCCTGGAAGCGAGACAGAAAGTCAACCTTCCCAGAAAAAATTGCTCTCTTTTCTTTTATACTTCTGATTTCACACCCTCCCTAATCACACATTGCAAGAGAATGCAATCATGTGAATGCTTTGAAATAGTGTAACTAAAATAAAGAAATGATACTGGTTTTTACTCCTTTTTGTAAGTAATATTTCCTGCAGTATATTCATTTTGTTAAAAAAAAAAGGCATGTTCTAGAAAATCACAGAAAGCGTTACATTATATACTTGAAAGCAATTAAGTAGAGAATCAGAGGCACTGGACCAATAATGTACAGTTTTCTAGCCCACGTGTATAAATTAATATGTATGTAAATGCATGAAAATCAGGAGTCCTACTGTTGTGCCACTTTGAATGTGAAGGCAATATTGTTACAAAATGCATTTTGAACACATCTATTTTCTATAAAATATTTTGCAAATGATCCCCAGGTTCTTGTTTTGTGCCTCCATATGGAGTCCCTCCTCGAAGGTATAATGGTCAGTATTCCGATGTGGAAAAAAGAAATTAATGGGTCTACTTTTTAAATTTCCATATGCAACAGTTAATTTAAATAGAATGCTTCTACCAGAATGCCTAAAGCAAAAAAACGAATGAACAAAGAAATTATTATTTTCCTGCTACAAACAAAAAATGTAATAATTTTTAAATGCGCAGATGAGTTCAAAAGAAGAAAGGGAAATGCCAAGGTGCCAAAAATGATGTGGCAACATTTTAAGTGCGTGAACTCACCATGAAGTTTTTGGGGGTCTCAGTCCTGGTAACTAAGGAGTTGCATTTTAAGACTTATTCAGGGGCTGAATATGAGGCCTGGAATCTGAAAGGTCTTTGGATACAAGATCAATATACAGTCCAAAATCCTTGAAAAGCTATGCCATTGAGAGAAATAATATACTGGGGCAGGGGAAACCCCCATCTGCCAGTACAGAACAATAGTAGAGCTTTTTCTACCCTGGGACCTGAGTGAAAATGAAAGTCAAACACAACAATACTGGTCTTTTCTGAGAAATCAAAATCCTTGGTTCCACATCTTAGGAAGTCAAATTTATACTTTATTGCTGACCCTGGCACTCTAAACTGAGGAATTAACATAAAAATTGGTCTCAGGCTGGGGATACTCTTGAATCTTATGCAGAATGCTTTGCAAAACTGCTCTGCAATTAGACCACGTAATCCAGGTCACATGGGAATATTCCCCCAAAATGGCAAAATACAAAGGAAATGATAAACTGGAGGAACAGAACCTCTAGAACTTTATATAATAGAAAAATCTGAAAAGATTATAAAATAAGATTCTTTTAAAAGATACAATAGAAGAAATTGAAGCAATAAAAAGGAAATACTATTTTTAAAAAACAAATAGAATGTATTGGAAAAAATACTTCACTTGTTTCTAAGAACAACAGATAAGGTAAAAGAAATTTACCAGAAGGGTGTAACAATCTTGAACTTGTGTATATACAATAAGAATATAGCCTTAAAGTACATGTATTTATTAATATATTGATTTTTATTTCAAATATAATATGGAATTTTAAACCCCTTTAGTTAATAATAGATTAAGCCAATAATCTGTAGAACTGTAGAAGATTTGAACATTTTAATTAATCTTCTTAACCTAATGGACTTTGGTAGAACCCTGTACCTGATATTTAGAATGCATGTTCTTTTCAAACATACATGGAATGTACCAGAATTGTTTCCAGACTGAGAAAAGTTCCAAACTACAAGTGAATCAATATTATGCAGAAAACATTATTTGACAAGCAATGAAATGAAAATAAATCTCTACAATACAAAAATATAATCAAATGTCTTATGTGTTAGGAGATTAACAAAATACATTTCTAAATAATTCGTGGGCCAAATAGATATCAAAATGTATGTTTGAAAATATTTAGTACTAGATAACAGTGAACACATTATATACCAAAACTTGCCAGGTGCTAATACTATAGTTACAGAACATGTATATCCTTAAATTCATTTGACAAGAAGTCAGAATGAAAAATAATGATTAAAGCATTCAACTAAAGAAGTTAGAGAGAGGACAATAGAAATATAAAGCACCTGAGAGAAGGATATAATAAAGATCAGATGATTAATAAAATGAAATAGAAAAAAAAATGATAAAGAGAAGCATTAAAACTCATATAACCAAGTTCTCAGATACATGCAGGTCTGTTTATATGTCCTCTAATGTTTTCTTTTTCTTCTTCCTCTTTTTTTTTTTTTTTGAGACAGGATCTCACTCTGCTGCCTAGGCTGGAGTGTAGCGGGACAATCATAGCTCACTGCAGCCTTGAACTCCTGGGCTCATGCGATCCTCCTGGCTCAGCCCCCCAAGTAGCTAGGATTACAGGTGCACAGTGCCACATCCAGCTATTTTTTTTTTTTTTTTGTATAGACGAGGTCTCAGTCTGTTGCCCAGGCTGGTCTTGAACTCCAGGGCTCAAGTGATCCTCCCAACTGGGTCTCCCAAAGTACTGATATTACAGGCATGAACCACCACACTTGGGTTTCTAATGTTTTCTGAAGTTGTTATTTTCTTTCCAATCTCTGACATTGTTTCACTTACAAGACATTATTATAAAAGCTATTGTAGTTAAAACAAAGAATGCATTACCTAATCAGTAGAGCAAGCAAGGCCCATTCAATAAATGGTACTAGGATAAGTAGCTATACCTATAGAAATATATTCAACTAAATACCTTTCACCATACAAAGTATATTCCAAATTAAATATGTTCCAATAAACTAAACACTTTAGAATAAAATATCTTTATGTTATTGGAGTAGGAAATAAGTTTGTAAACCAGACAACAGAACCTTTATAGGAGTAACAAGTAAAAATATGCAAATAGGCTAAACATCATTAATGGAATGCAAATATTAAAACCACAATGAGATATGAGCATTTTCCTAACAAAGAGACTAAAATTAAAAGAGCTGACTTATCAAGTGTTGACTCTGATGTGGAACAATTGGAACATTTGTATACTACTGGTGCTCATGTAAATTGAAACTGCTATTTGTAAAACTTTTTGTAGTATCTATTAATTGCAAACAAATGCTATACTGTGACTAAGCAGATCCATGCATTCAATAATACCTACAGCACTTTTATTTATAATTCTAATGTTTACATCATGAAAAACAACCCAATGGCCACCAACATGAGAATGAATGAATTGTGGTAAAGAATGAACCACCTATACTCAAAACAACATGGATGAATATCAACAAAATACTGAACAAAAGAAGCCAGACACAGAAGTAAATATTGTATGTTTCTATTCATATCACATTTACCAGAAGTTGCCGTGGTCTGAATATGTCCCCAAAATTCATGTGTTGGAAACTCAATCTTTAATGCAACAGTGTTGGAATGTGGGGTCTTTTGGAAGATGTTTAGGTCATCAGAGCTCTGTCATTATAAAAGGGCTTGAAAAGGGAAGTTTGTCCCTCTGCCTTCTGCCTTGTGAGGATACAGCATTATTCCCCTGAGGAGGATGCAGGGTTCAAGATACCGGAAACTGAATCTGCCGCTGCGTTGACCTTGGACTTTCCAGCCCCCAGAGCTGTAAGAAAGAAATTTATGTTCTTTATAAATTATCCAGTCTTACGTATTCTGTTATAACAGCATGAATTGGATTAAGACACAGACAAAACTAATCTATCAGGCTAGAAGTCAGAATACTAGTTACTCTTCTAGAAAGTATTTAATAGGGATGGGATACAAGGAAGGTTGCTGGGCTCGTAAATGTTCTATACATTGATAAGTGTGGTGATTACAGAGGTATATACATAAGTAAAAATTATTTAACTGTACACTTAAGATTTCTAAAATTTAATGTACCATATGTAATTTATACTTCAGGAAATAGTAAAAAACAAAACTATCAATTGGGTTCATTAGAAAAGTGAAAATACAAAGAAAGTGACATCTGCAAAACAGCAAACTAGGAGGTCCCGATGCTCATCTCCCTAACAAAGACAGCAACGAAAACAATGAATAATAAACTACATAAAAAGAAAATAGCTAAGGGAGAGCTCCAGAGTACAGCAAAGGAGTAGTGCAAGCCCCGTGGAGCACAGAAATCAAAGTTGGCTGCATAGAAAAAGGTAGGGAACACCTTGCCTGGGCCACTCCACTGCTTATTCTGGGTCAGCTCAGAACCAAGAGGGATTTCCCCCTGCATGGAAAACTTGAGCAGAAGGACCTCAGAGGCCCCCATTACCACCACAGACACCTGCAGCATTCACAGCTGGGATCCCTGTAGTCTTTACCAGCACTGAGCCCTAACATAGCTGTCTGCACTCTATGCTGCTGCAGTGCCTACTGAGATAAAATCTGTTTCTTCTGCCTCATGGCCTCAGCTGCTGCTGTGGTGCTGTGACATCTTAGGATTGGAGTTGTTGCTGTACTGCACCATGCTCTCAGGTCTTGAATAGCCATTGTGCCCCTCCATGCCTGGAACCCTGCTGCCATTGCACCTCACCACCTGGAGCTTAGCCTGCCCAGTGCTCCACCATCCTTGGGCCCAAGTTGCTGCTATAGGCCTGAGTCTCCACTGTGCTCCACCTTTCCAGCCTACCTACTGCCACAGTGCCCTGCCTCCCCTAACCCCTCCGAGCCTGAGTTGCTGTAGCACCCTGTGTACCCAGGGATTGGAGCAATTGCTGTGTAGCCCTGCCCTCAGGACCTAATCTGCTGCACATCTTACCTACCCAGGGACTGGAGCTGCCACTGTACTGATCCCTGCCCCCAGGAGCCTGAGTTGATGCCCTGCCCACCTCCCAGGGACTGGAATTACTGCTGTGCTATGTCACATTTTGAGGCCTGAGCTGCTGTGGAGTTCTGCCTTCCCAGATACCAGACTCAGCCAGGCCCCTAGAATCAGAACTTTTCTAGCACCCCACCATTCTAGGGACTGGTATCATCACTGTGCTGTGACGTGTGCCCACCCCAGGGCCTGAGCTTTCGTGGCATCCCATCTTTTCAATGACTGTGGTCACTATTCTACTGTGCCCTGAACCCCTGGAGCCTGAGTCACCACTGTGCCCCACCCTCTATGGGTGAGCTGCCACAGGTCCATGGCTACCCTGGGACCAGGTTGCTGCTGAATCATACCCCTTGTAGCCTGGGTTGCCACTCTGTTTCAACAAATCCAAGGTCTTACCACCCCTGAGATCCATCCTCTGTGGCATGCCTTCCCAGGGACTGGAGTCAATACTGTGCTGCACCTTGCTCCCACAGCCTGAGACACAGCTGTACCCCACCATTCCTGAAGCTTTACTGCCACTGTACCCTGAAACCTGGGGCAGGGGTGCTGTGGAGACACACATAATCTGAGACCTGAGTCACTACCACATGCTACCATACCTGGGGCCTCACTGCTGCAGCACCCCATCCCCTAGGGCCTGCGCCAACACAGAGGTGTCTTATCCCAGGTGCCCAAGCACTGCTGCATTGCTAACTGCCCCTTGGAGCTGGAGTCACAGCTGTGTCTTAACATCCATAGTACCAGAGTTGCTGCTATGCCTTTCCATCTAGGACCTGAGATGCCAGAGCACCTCTTTATCTGTAAGGTGTACTGCTGCTATCCTCTTTCCCCCAGGGTCTAAGCCACCATTATTACATCATGCACCCCCAGGCCCAAGCCACTGAGGTATGCCTCAGAGACCTAGACCCTGGCTCTGTTGGTGATCAAGGCATGCCCATGCTTCAGCAAGTTTACCTGCTCAACAGGATCCAGGTGCTATAGTTGTCCACAAGACCCTGAGCCCAGGAACCAAGCATAGCAGTGGCTCTGAGCACCTGTACTCTAGTACCTAGTACCATTATGGCTGCCTGTGGACTACACCAAATTTGGCACCAAGAGGGATCCTCTTGGCTATTTCTCCCCACTGTAGGGAAAAACGAGAGCAAAAGAAACCCAAGAGCCTTTGCTACTGGGGCCCCCAAGAGTCCACATTGCTGTTGCCACTGCCACATATACCTGCAGCTTTGGCCACTGATGCCCCAGCTGTCTTTATTGATGATATCCTCAGCTGATGGAGCTGCACAGAGACTACACCACTGTACCTTCCTGGAACCAGAGCTGCTGCGATACCCCACGCAATTAGTGCTATTGTTACCCACTCACAGGTGAAAGTCTTTCCCCACTAAATCCAGTCTTTAAAGTCTAAAAGAGATAAATCTTCCATCAAATGCACGGGTATCAACACAAGAACAAGTAAACATGAAAAAGAAAGGAAATATGACACCACTAAAGGAACATAATAATTCCAAAGTAACTGACCCAAAGAAATAGAGATCTACAATTTTTCTAAAAAGGAATTAAAAATAATTTTTCTTTATAAAAATTATGAAAAAAGAACCAAGCAGAAATTCTGGAACTGAAGGATACAATGAATGAAATGAAAAATGAAAGAGAGAGTGTCAACAGCAGACTTGATCAAGCAAAAGAAAGAATCTGTAAACATGAAGACAGGCCATTTGAAATTTCCAGTTGAGTATCTTTAATTTCAAGTTGAGTAAATTCAAAATGCTCCAAAATCTGAAACTTTTTGAGTGCCAACATGATGCTCAAAAGAAATGTTCATTGGAGCATTTTGAATTTTGGATTTTTGGATTCTGGATGCTGAATTGGTAAACATAATGCAAATATTCCAAAATCCAAGGTTCAAAACATTTCTGGTCCTAAGCATTTAGGGTAAGGGATACTCAACTTGTATCCAATCAGAGGAAAAAACAAAGCAGGAGTGAAGAAAGCCTATTGGACTTAGGGGACCCCCTTAAACAAACTAATGTACACATTATGGGAATCTAAGAAGGAGAAGAGAAATGGCAAGACAGCATATTTAAAGAAATAATGGCTGAAAATTTTCCAATCTTGGGAGACATATGGGCATCCAGAATCATGAAACTCAAAGGTCCCCTAACAGGTTCAACCCAAAGAGGTCTTCAGTGAAACACAAGATAATCAAATTGTCAAAAGCCAGACAGAACATTTGAAAGCAGCAAGAGAAAAATGACACGTCACATGCAAGGAAATCACTATTAGAATATCAGATTTCTCAGCAGAAATCTCATGGGCCAGGAGAAAATGGGATGGTATATTGAAAGTGAGAAGGAAAAAAAAAAATGGCAAGCAAGAATTCTATATCCAACAAAGATATCCTTCAGAGATGAAGGAGAAATAAAGGCTTTCCCACACATGCAATAGCTGAGGCAGTTCAACACTTCAAACAGAAATTATAGGACCTACTGCACACATGAAAATGTATGAAAGTATAAAATTCACCAGTAATGGTAAATGTATCATCAAATAAAGCATAATATAATACTGTAATGGTGGTGTTTAAATCACTTATATTTCTAGTATAAGATTAAAAGACAAAACTGTCAAAAACAATGATAGCTACAATAATTTGGAAAGGAACATACAATATAAAAATATGTAAATTATAACATCTAAAGCATAAAAAATGAAAGGGGAGTAGAAGTGTAGAACTTTTTATGCAATTGAAGTTAAATTGTTATCATCATAAAATAGACTGTTATATCTATAAAATGTTCTATATAAACTTCATGGCAACCTCAAAGAAAAACCTGTAGTAGATACAGAAAAGATAAAGAAAAAGGAATCAAAGAATACCCGAAAATCACCAAATCACAAGGAAATAAAATAAGAGAGGAAGGAACAAAATGTATACAAAACAACCAGAAAACAATTAACAAAATTGCAGTAGTAAGTTCTTAACAACTAATAGTTACCTCAAATGTAAAAAATACATTAAATTCTTCAATCAAAAGACTTAGAGTGACCAAATGGATTAAACAAAAACGTATTCAACTATGTGCTGACTATAAAAGACACACTTTAGCTTTAATGACACAGACAGTCTGAAACTGAAGGGAGGGAAAAAGATATTCCATGCAAATGGTAACCAAAAGAGAGCAGAGGTGGCTATACTTATATTAGACAAAATATATTTTAAGTTAAAAACTGTCACAAGAGACAAAGAAGGCCATTATATACTAAGAAAGGGGTCAATTTATCAAGAGGATACGATAATTATAAATAAATATACTCCCAACATTGGTGTACCTAAATATATAAAATATTAACAGACCAGAAGGAAGAAATAGACAGCAATACAGTAACAGTATGGGGCTCAATATCCTTCTATTAAAAATAGATAGATCATCTAGACAGAAAATCAATAAGGAAACATTGGAATTGAATTACACTTTAGAACAAATGCACAAATAGACATATAACACTCCATCCAACATTAGCAGAATACACATTTTTTCTCAGGCACACATGAAATATTCTCTAGGATAGATAACATATTAGGCCACAAAACAAGTCTTAATAAATTTTAAAAAGATTGAAGTCATATCACACATACATGGTGTCCCAAAGTCTCCATACAAAGAAAAAATTTTGTAATGAATATTTTGTAAATAAAAGTACATTTAGGTACAAGTTCTCATTTTCCCTATGTATGGTGATTTTTGGGACACCCTGTATTTTCTGACCATAATGGTATGAAACTAGAAATCAATAACATGAAGAAAACTAGAAAATTTACAAGTATGTGGAGATTAAACAACATGTTCCTGAACAACCAGTAGGTAAACGAAGAAATCAAAAAAGAAAAATTTTTAAAAATCTGAAGCAAACAAAAGTGGAAACACAACATACCAAAACCTAGGAGATGCTGCAAAAGCAGTTCTAAGAGAGAATTTTGTAGCTATAAATGCCTACATTGAAAAAGAATGAAAATATTGAATAGCCTAATGTTACACCTCAAGGAACTAGAAAAAGAAGAATAAACAAAACTTAAAGTAAGCAGTAAGAAGAAAATAATAGATACCAGAGCAGAAATAATTCGCAAATAGAGAATATAAAACTATAGAAAAATCAACAAAACTAAGGATTGATTTATTGAAAAAATAGAGTATACATATACTGTTCTAGACTAAGCAAAACAGAAAGGAGACTCAATAAATAAAGTAAGAAATGAGAGTGGAGATATTACAATAGATATCTGAGAAATAAGGATCATAAGGGACAATTATGAACAGTTATATGCCAACAAATTGGATAACCTAGAGGAAACAAATAAATTCCTAGAAATATACAACCTACAAAAACTAAATCAGGAAAAAAAAAAAAGAATGTCTGTACAGACCAATAACAAATAAAGATATTGAAGTAGTAATTAATAACCTCCCAACACAGAAAAGCCCAGGCCTGGATGGCTTAATGGCTGAATTCTAGAAAACATTGAAAGAATTATTACTATTTTTTCTTAAACACTTACAAAGAAATAGAACTCGAGGGGATACTTTCAAATTCATTTTATGAGGCCAGCATCATCTTGATATCAAAGCCAGACAAAGATATTGCAAGGAAATAAAACTGCAGGCCAATGTCTTTGATGAACACAGATACAAAACTCATCAATAAAATACCAGCAAACCAAATCTGACGACACATCAAAAAGATTATATACCATAACCAAGTGGGATTTCTCCCTGGGATACAAGAATGGCTCAACATATGAAAATCAATGTGATATACCACATTAACAGAATGAAAAATAAAAATCACATGAACATCTCAATAGATGCAGTGAAAGCATTTGACAAAGTTCAGTATCCTTTCTTGACTAAAACACTCAACAATTTAAGTATAAAAGGGAATTCCCTGAACTAATAAAGCCAATTTATGAAAAGCCCACAGCTAACATCACAATAAATTGGGAAAAACTTTTTTCCTTTAAGATCTGGTACAAGGCATGGATGCCCACTCTCACTACTTCTATTCAACATATACTAAAAATAATTGCAAGAGTAATCAGACAAGAAAGAGACATAGAAGGCATCCAAATTGGAAAACAAGTAAAATTGTCCCTACTTGCAGATAACATGACCATATATATGGAAAAACCTAAAGGCTGTAAACATGCATGGACACAACTGTTAGAACAAATAAATGAATTCAGTAAATTTGCAGGATATAAAATCAACATACAAAAATCAGTTGTATTTCTTTATACCGATAATGATTGAAATTTTAAAAATCCCTTTTATGATAGTACCAAAAAGAATAAAATCCATAAAAATAAATTTAGTCAGAGATGAAAGATCTGTACACTAAAAACTATAAAACACTAATGAAAGAAATTAAAGAAGACACAAATAAATGAAAAGATATCTCATGTTCATGAATTGTACAAATTAAAATTGCTAAAATGTCCATTCAGCACAAAGTGGTACAGTTGTTCCTTGGTGCCCATGGGAGACTAGTTCAGGTTCTCTTTCTACCCTGTGGATAACAAAATCCATGGATGCTCAAGTCCCTTATATAAAATGAAGTAGTATTTGCATACAACCTACACACCTCCCTCATATACTTTCAGTCATCTCTAGATTACTTATAATAGCTAATAGAATGTAAATTCTATGTTTATAGTTGTTATACAGTATTTCTTTTATTGTATTATTCTATTTTATTTTTTATTTTTCCAAATATTTTTGATTCATGGTTGGCTGAATCCACAAGTGCAGAACCTGCAGATACAGAGGGCTAACTATATACAGATTTAATGCAATGTCTATCAAAATTGCAATGGCATTCTTCACACAAATAGAAAAATTTGTATGGAACTACAAAAGACCCTCAAATAGCCAAAACAATCTTGAGAAAGAAAAACGAAGTTGGAGACATCAGACTTAATGAATTGAAATTATATTACAAAGCTGTAGTAATCAAAACAGTAGGGTTCTTGTATAAAAACAGATATAGAGACTAATGGAACAGAATGGAGGGCCTAGAAATAAACCCAAACATACATGGTCAACTAATTTTTAACAAAGGCACCAAGAAGACACAATGAGGAAAGAATAGGCTCCTTAATAAATGGTTCTGAACTGGATGTCCAGATGTAAAAGAATAAATTGGACTTTTATACCATATGCAAAAATCAACTCAAAATAGATTAAAGATCTAAATGTAAGACCTTAAACTGCAACAACTCCTCGAAGAAAACATGGGAGAAAAGCTCCTCCACACCAGTCTCAGTAGTGATTTTTTGTATATCACACCAAAAACTCAGGCAACAACATCAACAATAGCAAACCAACACACAAACAAAACCACACACATACACAAATTGGGACCAAGCAAAAATAGACAAATGGGACTACATCAAACTAAAACTCTTCTGCACAGCAAAGGAAATAATCAGCAAAATAAAAAAGCCTATGAATTGGGAGAAAATATTTGCAAACTATGTATCTGATAAAGGGTTAGTATCTAAAATATATAAGAATTGGTACCAACTGGATGTCTAAAAAATAAAATAAAATACAGATACATAAGGAACTCATATAACTCAATAGCAAAAAACAATCTGATTAAAATTGGCAAAGGAACTGAATAGACATTTTCCCAAAGAAAACATAAAAATGTCCACCAAGTATATGAAAAGGTACTCAATGTCACTAATCAGCAGGGAAATGTAAATCAGATACAACCTCATACCTGTTAGAATGGATATATCAAAAAGATAAGAGAAAACAAGTGTTGCCAAGGTTGTGGAAAAAAGGGAGCTCTTTATATCCTTGGTGGGGAGGTAAGTTGGAGCAGCCATATGGAAAACATTATGGAGGTTCCTCAAAAAATTAAAAATAGAACTACCCTATGACCCAGCAATCCCTCTTTTTGGTGTATACCCAAAGGAAATGAAATCAACTCCTTGTAGAGATATCTACACTCCCATGTTCACTGCAACATTATTTACAACAGCCAAGATATGGAAACAAACTATGTCTGTTGACAGATGAATGGATAAGGAAATTGTGTACACACACACAGCTGCTTTGTGGCCATTCTCCCAAATAATTCTGATACTTCTCCTCTTCTGTAATTCATTAAAGAGGAGAGATGCTCTTTCTCAGACACCTTAAAACTCTTTCCCTCTCCTCATCTTAGCCTAGAGCAGCTCCCAGGGACTTTTCTCCTTCAGTTCAAAGCTGTCTCCTCCCCAGGCTGGAGATTAGTTTTTTACAATAGGCTGTTGATATAGTTTTTTTGTATTTTTCTCCTTCATTGAACTTTAATGTAAATTATTGATATTTCACTAGCTATTATACTGAGCACTTTTTGCCTCCTTAGTATTCATCATAAGCAATACATTAGTTTCTGGATTACATTTGCTCTCTCAAAAACCAATGACAAACTAAAGAATGGAAATATCAGTGCCATTGCCATCTTACTTCATAGACATAATTCTATCTTAAACATTGCTCCTCTTCAATGAAAACAAACTACATACAGCTGATGCCAAAGTGTGGTGGCATGCACTTGTCCTTAGGGTGTATGCTGATGACACTGCATCTGTTTCTCCCATTGCAGTTAGATTTTTCACCCTATCTGGTATCTTGAACTTATACTATAACTTTTCTGTTCTTTTTGATTATAATAGAATTCTGACCACCTTCAAACTCAAAAATAGTTTTATCTTAGCAATAGGTTCAATCCAGTGTATTAATATGAACTCTACATGTATAGCTAAATAACCTTTCTCAGCTCTGCTTGCTATAGCGTGGAAGCCACAATGTGGAGGGGGTGAGGAGTTTGTTGTTGGACTTATCTCTCTTTTCCTGCTTTGAGCTTTGCTTCTTCCTGCCCCAGGTTATCTCTGGATCTTCAAGGTTTGGAGGTAGTGGGAAGGAAGGGAGGGAGGAGAAATGTTTATATATATTTTGCTTTTCAGATTTGAAGACTAGTGTTCTTATCTTCCTTCTCTTAGTCATTTCAAAATTCTCATTCTCAGATCTTCCTGACCCTTTTCTATAGTCAGCAATTCCAGTGCAGGTAATTTGTACATTGAAGGGTTTAAGGAAGCAGAACTTCTAGGCCATGTGGATGTGGTGCCCTCTATGCACCTGGGGGTTCAGGTAAACCCGAGGATGGATGAAAGCACAGGGTAAATGAGTTTTGATCCCTGACATAGTAGACAGAATATGAGAAAAGGAATGATAAAGGGTAAAAAAAGCCAATGGACAAGACTAGAGAAAAGGAAATAATGGGTGGGAGGAATGGCACACAAGCAGGTGCACGCAGGGTATAGAAGCTCTGAAGGATGCACACTGCCTGGACCCACAGTATTCTGCTCCCAATCTGCTCCGGACTCCCTGTGTGACCATCACAGTCCAGTCCAGCTTCCATTTGTTTTCCCTTTCACACAACAGAAAAGACCATGAATACAATGAGAATTCATAATTGCCCTCATGTTTGTTTGTTTGTTTGTTTGTTTATTTATTTATTTATTTATTTTAACCAAAGTTCCCAGAAAAGGGATTTGGAGGACAGACTTTATTCTAGTGAACAGTTTGCAAATAGAGGAAACTCAAATCCTGTAAACTCACATCTAATGGATGCGGTGAGCATTGTAGAGAGGAAGGGCATGCCTCTAATCCTTGCTTGGGTAAGGCAAAGACATAAAATGTAACCAAAATGTTTGTACCCTCATAATAAATAAAAAAAAAAGAAGGTGCATTCCTGCCCCCGAGTTTTATATGATGCCTAAAATTAATTTAATGAGGAAAAATATTTTTAAACAATTAGAAACAAGGTTTAAAAGTAAATTATTCAGAAACAATTACAATTATTAAATCCATTCACACTAAAATGTAAATGATTAATATAAAATCAGTCTTGGAATGATGGGAGAAGGAGAGAAAGACCACTGGGCTCCTGATGGGTGAGAGGGGGACAACACCAATATTCGGATTGGAAAATGGCACAGAGATGTTTAAGGCAATCAAAACTTGCTTTTTAAAAAAAATTTTTTGTACCACAACTGCCTTTGGATAAGTGAAAGCTTTTTCTCAGATATATGACATTTTACATGGGTCATGTTCCAAATGTTCTGTCTCAAAAGTACATAGAAAAAGACTTAAAAGGGGCAGGGGAGCCAGATTCCCTGTGGACAGTAATTCTAATTCTGAAGAACACATGCAGTTGCTCAACAACACTGCTGGATTGAGAAATGAGGTCTTGAGATTACCAAAGAAGTGCTTTCAAGATAATAGAGCTTTATAGTGTTCCATCACCTGCAGAGGAACAGCAGGACAAACCGTTCTCCCTCTAAAAGGGCTAAACCTCTAAAACCTAACAATGAAGGAACTGAGACTTTGGAGTTGTTTTAAGTAAATACAGAAAAAAAAATCTGTCACAGTTGACATCACTTCAGGATTGACATTACTTGCTTTTATTTGTTTTTTATTTAGTTTTGGCGATGATGGTAGAGTGAATGTCATTTGGGAGGTCAAGCCTTCATAACAGGAGGAAAGCAAAGCAGTGAAGCAACTATTTGAAAAATTCAGGGAGATTTGCTGCTTATACATATATTAGCTTAAGGCATTTCTTTCAAGAAGCTGCTAGGTTAAGGAACTTCCAGTGCTGAGAAACTGCTTTTGAAATAATTTATTCTTTATCTTGGATCCTTCCACCTCCAGAATTTTTATGACTATGGACTCCCATATTATTTGTCATTCCATAAAAGAATTTCCAAAACTGCAGATTAGTGGTTTTATTTAAACTTCAGACATTTTCTGATATCATCCTATGGAAAAACCAAACCTTATCACTATACACAAAATTTAAGTGGACATTGCCTGTCCATTGTGCTCACCCACCTCCCTTGTCAGCACTGCTCTTGGTTATCTTGTTACCTCAGTCTGCTTAGGCCCCTACATCCTAACACCAATTCCATCATGGGGGCCATTCTCAAATAGCTTGATTTATTTTATTTGTCTCTCCTGTTAAATAGATATGGAAATGTAACATCACCAGTCCAATCTGGCTCAACTTTCATGTAACCAAGTTGTGAGTTATTTTTCAGTTGCCATGGATCCCCAGGTTGAAGGTCACATAATCTGAGCATGCCCAGATGAACCAAGTCTGTAACTATGGATGGAACCTAAGTGCTCAGACAAGATTGCAGAGTGGGGACTGAGTTAAGAGGTGGATACTATATAGCAGGACCCAGGATCCCATCATTGAGACCTGGTATCACCCTATGGCAAGATCCAGTCAGATAACACTTACTGGCATCACCTCATTGCAAGAGCCAGTCATATCACATCTCATTACCCTATGATTATAAAACCTAACCCAGCCCCCAGCTCAGGGAGACAGATTTGAGTATTTCCTCCTGTCTGCTTACCAGTGGACTTGAAATAAAGCCTTTATTTTCTCAAAGGCTAGTGCCATGGAATTGGCTTGTATGTGCATCAGGTAGCAAGCCCACTGATTACTTGGTAACAGGAAATTATGGTATTCTTATACTTTGGCATGAGGTGAGAATGTTTATATTTCATCTGTGAATCCCAAAGTATGATCTTGAAGCAAAGATTGATAATGGTGAAAGTGGTAAGTGAAATTACATGAAGCCCTATCTGATGCCGCTTCAACAAATGCACCATAAAAATTCTCATACTCTTGTTAGTTATATATGGAGGGAAATCTATTTCACTTTGTCTGAATGTGACTTGTAAAGTAAAATGAAGATGAGATTGTCATCCTTTAAGATAATACTACAGCTATAAGAATCAAAAAGAACTAGGAAATGATTATAGTATATTAACAAATCAATCATTTAGACTAAATGCTCAAGATGATGAGTAGGAGATCTCCCTGAATCATCTGGATATTTCTGCAAGATTCCACGTCTTGTTATGATGACTTGGCCTCTCACATTGCATCTGTTTTGTCACTCAGTATACTAAACAAACAAGTATGAGCATGATTATAGTGGAACAAAGCAAATTCTTTGTGTTAACAGTTGTCACCTGTTTTGCTAAAATCAGAAGAGGAAGAATTATAGTGGTGAGATTATTTAACTCACAGTATATAAGATAGAATAATTCTCATTAAGATAGTTATTTTTAAGGTGTTCTGCTTATTTGGTTTTACTCTCTTTGGCCAATAGACTAGTGATTCTCATAGCCAGAAAAGGACCACCTGGTCTGGGTAGCTACCTAGAAAGACAATTGCAGGGATTCTTTCACTTAAGAGTTTACAAAATAATAAAAATATATTTCTGTGACCAACTAAGCCCATACTTTCTATACACATAGTTTTTTATTATACACAAAATTTTTAAATCACTCATAATCTCTACATTTTTAACCGCTAAAAATATTCTGTGCCTATTCTCATCCCTCTTTAACTTCACTTCACTGTAGTCACTGTAAGTTGTTTTGTGATTATATCCTTCCTGACTTTTTGTTTCATTTTGTCTTTAGTTGATACATAATGAGTATACATATTTATGGGGTGCAGTGCAATGTTTTGATACATGCATACATTGTGTAATGAAATCAGAGTTATTAGCATATACATCACCTCAAGCACTTGCCATTTATTTTTGGTGAGAACATTCAAAATCTCTCCTAGTTATTTTGAAATATACAATACATTATATTTCTAACTATAGTCACCCTACTGTGCAATAGAACATGGGAACTTATTCCTCCTGTCTAACTGTAACTTTATCCCCATTGAACAATCTCTCCCCATTCTTCCCTCCCCTGTACTCTCCCTAGCCTCTGGTAACCACTATTCTACTCTCTACTTCCGTAAGATCAACTTTTTTAGATTCCACATGTGAGTGAGATCATGCGATATTTGTCCTTCTGTGCTTGGCTTATTTCACTCAACATAATGTCCTCTAGGTTCCACCATGTTGTTGCAAATGGCAGGATTTCATTCTTTTTATGGCTGAATATTATTCCATGTGTTTATATACCACATTTTTCTTATCATTTCATTTCTTGGTGGGCACTTAGGTTGTTCTCATATTGGCTATTGTGACTAGTACTGGAGTAAACATGAGGATGTAGATATATCTTCAACAGATTGATTTAATTTCCTTTAGATAATACACCCAAAATACAGATTGCTATGGCTTAGGGTAGTGCTATTTTTAATTTTATGAGGAACTCCCATACTGTTTTCCATAATGGCTGCTTCAATTCACCTTCTCACCAACAGTGTGTAAGACTTTCCCTTTTTCTACATCCTTGCCAGCACTTTTTTTGTCTTTTTGATAATAGCCATTCTAACTAGGGTAAGGTGATAATCTCATTGTGGTTTTGATTTGAATTTCCCTAATGATTAGTAATATTGAGCATATTTTCATACACCTGTTATAATTTGTATGTCTTATTTTGAAAAATATCTCTTTATAATTTTTGACTATTTTTAATCAAATTGTTTGGTGTTTTTGCTATTGAATTATTTGAGTTCCTTTTATGTTCTGGATATTAACCCCTTGTCAGTTATAAAGCTTATAAATATTTGCTCCCATTCTGTAGGTTGTCTCTTTACTGTTTATTGTTTCCTTTGCTGCATAGAAGCCTTTTAGTTTGATGTAATCCCACTTATATATTTTTGCTTTTGTTGTCTTATCCAAAAAATCCTTGCCTAGACCACTGTCATGAAGCATTTCTCCTATGTTTTCTTCTGGTAGTTTTATAGTTTTGAGTATACACTTAAGTCTTTAATTCATTTTGAATTGATTTTTTTAAGTGGTGGGAGATAAGGGTTTAGTTTCATTTTTCTGCATGTGGAGATCCAGTTTTTCCAGCACTATTTATTGAAGAGGCTGTCCTTTCTCCAATGTATGTTCTTGGCACCTTTGTTGAAAATCAGCTGGCTGTAAATGTGTGGATTCATTTCTGGATTCTATATTCTGTTCCACTGGTTTATATGTTTTTATGCCAACACTATGTTTTTTTAGTTACTATTGCTTTGTAGTATAAAGTTGTGTAATGCCCCAAGCTTTGGTCTTTTGCTCAAGATTTCTTTGACTATTTGTGGTTCCATACAAATTTTAGGATTTTTTTTTTTCTATTTCTGTGATGAATGTCATTGGTACTTTGATAGGGATTGCACTGAATCTGTAAATCACTTTGGATAATATGAACATTTTAACAATATTAATTCATCTAATACATGAACATGAAATGTCTTTCCATTTATCAGTGTCCTTTTCAATTTTTCATCAATATTTTATAGTTTTCAACGTAGCGATCATTTATCTCCTTGGAAACATGTGCCTACCTATTTTTTTATTTTTGTTTTTGTAGCTATTTTAAACGGGATTGCTTTCTTGGTTTCTTTTTCAGGCTGTTCTCTATTGGCATATAGAAACACTACTTTTGAATGTTGATTTTGTATCCTGCAGGTTTACTGAATCTATTAGTTCTAACAATGTTTTTGGTGGAGTCTATAGAGTTTTCTGTATTTAAGATTATGTCATCTTCAAACAGGGGCAATTTGACTTCCATCTTTCCAGTTTGAATTCGTTTTTTTCTTTTTCTTGCCTAATTGCTCTGGTTAGGACTTCCAGTACTCTATTGAATGAAAGTGGTGAAAATAGGCATCATTGTCATATTCTAGAATGTAAAAGAAAAGCTTTCAACTTTTCCCCATTCAGTATGATGTTAACTGTGGATTTGTCATATGTGGTTTTATTGTGTTGAGGCATGTGCTTCTATATCTAATTTGTTTAGGGTTTTTACCATGAATGAATGTTGGATTTTATCAAATGCTTTTTCTGTATCTATTGAGATGATCATATGATTTTTGTCTTTTATTCTGCTAAAGTGATATATCACATTTATTTCATTTGCATATGTTAAACCATCCTCGTATCCCTGGGATGAATCTAGCCTGATCATTGTGAATAATGTTTTTGATGTTCTGTTAGATTTGGTTTGCTCATATTTTGTTAAGGATTTTTGTATCTCTATTCATCAGCGATATTAAACTATTATTTTTTTTGTTATGTCATTATCTGGTTTTGATATCAGAATAATGCTGGCTTCATCATAGAAGCAGTTTAGAAGAATTCTCTCCACTTCAATTTTGTGTAATAGTTTTAGAAGAACTGGTATTAATTCTTCTTTAAAAATATGATAGACTTCAGCAGTGAAGCCATCTGGTCCTGGGCTTTTATTTGATGGGAGACTTTTTATCACTGATTCAATTTGGTTACTCATTTTTGATCTGTTCAGATTTTCTATTTCTTCATGACTCAATCTTTGTAGATTGTATATGTCTAGAAATTTATCCATTTATTAAAAGTTTTCTGATATGTTGATGTATAGTGTTCATAATAGTCCCTAATGATCCTTTGAATTTCTGTGGTATTGGTTGTGCTGTATCCTTTTTCATCTCCGATTTTATGTATTTGAGTCACCTTTTTCTTTCTCAGCCTCACTAAAGGTTTGTTGATTTTGTTTATTTCTTCAAAAATCAACTACTTTTTCATTGATCTTTTGTATCTCTTTCTTCTCTTTCATTTACTTTTGCTCTGATATTTATTATGTTTTTCCTTCTACTAATTTTGACTTTAGATTGTTCTTGTTTTTCTAGTTCCTTGGGATGCAATGTTAAGTTGTTTATTTGAGATCTTTCTACCTTTTTGAGGTAGGCATTTATTGGTATAAACTTTCTTTTTAGAACTTCTTTTGCTGACTCTTATAGGTTTTAGTAATAGTGTTTTAATTTTCATTTGTTTCAAGAAATTTTTTAAATTTCCTTTTTAATTTCTTCATTGATGCGTTGGTTATTCAGGAGCATATTGTTTAATTTCCATGTCTTTGTACAGTTTCTAAACTTCCTCCTGTTAATTGACTTCTAGTTTTATTCCATTGCAGTCATAAAAAATACTTGATATGATTTTGATTTTTTAAAAATGTGTTAAGACTTTTATTGTGGCCTAACATATGTATCCTATAGAATGTTCCATGGGCCCTTGAGAAGAATGTATATTTTGTGGCTATTGAATGGAATGTCCTATAAATGTCTGTTAGGTCCATTTGGTCTAGAGTGTAGTTTAACACTGATGTTTTTTGTTGATTTCTGTCTGAATAATCTGTCTGTTACTGAAAATGGGGTGGTAAAGTCCACTATGATTATTTTATTGTAGTCAATTTCTCCCTTTAGATCTATTAATATTAGATCATTAAATATGAAATGTCTGATTTCAAATCAAAAGTTTCATTTATTATATCTCAAGCAAGAAGTAGTACAATTAATCAAATTATATGCCTAAACTATAGATACAGTTTTGACATCCTAATGGTGGCTTGTTTACGCCAGCAGCAAAGAAACCTAGAGAAAAAATGTCAATGAAATCATGAAAGACATTTTCCACAGCTTGTTGAGAATTGACTATTTTTCCTTGCAAGAAGTGGTCCAAAGCCTGGAAGAAGTATAGTCAGGTGGTGCAAGGTCTGGTGAATATGGTGGATGACAGAGAGTTTCCAAGTCCAGCTTCTGTAGTTTGAGCAGCATTGTTTGTGCCACATGTGGTTGAGCGTTATCTTGCAAAAGCATTGGCCTGTCTCTATTGACCAATCTCAGCTACTTAATCGCAAGCATCCTCATCATTTCCTCCAAATGGTTGCAGTAGACATCTGCTGTAATCTATTGACCAGGTTTCATGAAGCTGTGGTGAATAATACCACTGCTAGACCACCAAACAGACACTATTAGCTTTTTTTGATGAATATTTGGTTTGGGACTGTGTTTTGGCACTTCATCTTTATCCTACCATGGTGCCAAACACTTGTGATTGTCAAAAATAATCTATTTTTTGTCACACATAATAATATGGTTTAGAAATGCTTTGCCTTTATGCCATGACAGGAAAGAAAGTCAAGCTTTGAGGTGATTTCTGTTCTGATGCTCATTTAATTTACGTGGTACCCATCTATCAAGCTTCCTTACCTTGCCAATTTATTTTGAATGGTCCAGTATTGTTGGAATAGTAATGTCAAACCTTGCTGCTGATTCATGCGTAGGTTAAGATGGATTCACTTCCACTATAGCTTTCAGCTTATCATTATCCACCTTGATCTTAGGTCACCCACATGGCTCATTTTCAAGATTAAAATCAACAAAATGGAACTTTTCAAACCATTGATGTACCATGCATTCATTAGCCACATCCATCCCAAATGCTTCATTGATATGTAGAGTTGTCTTCACTGTATTGGGTCCATGACAGAACTCATGTTCAAAAATAACATGATTTTTTTATTTACCCATGGTTTCACAAAAAATTGCTCTAAAAAAGTTTGAAATATAATCACAAGCCAAAGTATGCATTTAAAAGAATGAGAATGTGCCTTCACAATAAGAAAACAAATAAACAAACAAACAAAAACCAAAAAGTGTCAAGTGAAATGTCAGAGATATCAACTGTCAAACTTAGTACTTAAGGAAATCAGATATTCTGTACTTAGTAGCCTAATATTTGCTTTGTATATTTAGATGTTTTTATGTTAGGTGCATATACAGTAGTTATATCCCCTTGCTCTATTGACTGCCTTTTCATTGTACAGTGACCTTCTTTTTTTTTTTATAGCTTTTTTTGCCTAAAGTCACTTGTATCTGCTATAAGTATAGCTACTCCTGCTGTTTTATTGTTTCCATTTACATGGAATATCTTTTTCCATATCTTCACTTTTAGTATATCTGTGTCCTTACAAGTGAAGTTGGTCTCTTGTAGGCAGCATCTAATTAGGTCTTGTTTTCTTATCCATTTAGCTCCTTTGAATATTTGGGTATTTGACCCTCCAAACCTCATGTTGAAACAACATGGGGGTGAATGAGTTCTCACTCTGTGAGTTTCCATGAAACCTGGTTGTTCAAAAGAGCCTGGAACATCACTTCACCTGGCTTCCACTCTCACCATGTGATCTCTGCACATGTTGGTGCCCTTTTGCCTACCGTTATGAGTGGAAGCTTCTTGAGACTCTCATCAGAAGGACACGTTGCTGCCATGCTTTTTGTACAGCCTGCAGAACCATGATACAAATAAAATTTTCTTTGTAAATTACCCAGGCTCAGGTATTAGGTATTGCTTTATAGCAACACAAATAGACTAAGATACCTTCTATAGTTTCTTTTTTCTTTATTTTTTTTCCAGACAGAATCTCACTCTGTTGCCCGGGCTAGAGTGCCATGGCATCAGCCTAGCTCACAGCAACCTCAAACTCCTGGGGTCAAGCAATCCTTCTGCCTCAGTTTCCCAAGTACCTGGGACTATAGGCATGCGCCACCATGCCCGGCTAATTTTTTCTATATATATTTTTAGTTGTTCAGCTAATTTGTTTCTATTTTTAGTAGAGACAGGGTCTCACTCTTGCTCAGACTGGTCTGGAATTCCTGAGCTCAAATGATACACCTGCCTCAGCCTCCCAGAGTACTAGGATTACAGGCATGAACCATCACACCCGGCCCACTCTATATGTTTTAAGTGCAGAATTTATTCCATTTGTATTCAAGGTAATAATTGATAGGTAAAGGGTTGCTACTGCCATCTGATTTTTTTCTAGTTGTTTTATAAATCCTTTCTTCCTTTTTTCTCCCTTACAGTCTTCCTTTGTGGTTAAGTGATTTTTCTCTAGTTGCATGTTTTGAATCCTTATATTTTATTTTTAGCATATCTATTATAGGTTTTTACTTTGTGGTTACTGTGAGGTTTATAAAAATAAGAATATAGTTATAACAAGTTATTTTAAACTGATAACTTTGCAAAGAAAAGAAAAGAAATTAAAAAAATGTACAGTTTAACTCCATTCTTTGCCACATTTTGAATTTTTGATGCAACAATTTACATTTTTTACATTGTTTATCTCTTAAGAAATTATTGTAGTTATTATTAATTTTGCTAGTTTTGTTTTTTAGTTTCACACTGAAGATATAAGTGGTTTATATACCAGGACTACAGTATTAGAATAACAATCATGTTAGCGTCCTTTTCTTTCTGTCTGAAGAACTCCCATTACCATTTTTTGTAGGACAGGTCTGATAGCAATAAATTTCATTAGCTTTTGTTTGTCTGAGAAAGTCTTTATCCCTCCTTCATTTCTGAAGGATAGTTTTCTACATATAATATTCTTTGTTGGCAAATTTTTTTCCTTCAGAACTCTGAATGTATTGGTCCTACCCCCTTCTGGCCTGGAAGATTTCTGCTGAGAAGTCTACTACAAAGGCATATTGGATCTCCATTATATGCTACTTGCTTCTTTTCTTTCACTGCTTTTAGGATCTTCTCTTTGTTTTGACCTTTGAGAGTTTTGCTATAATGCATTGTGGGGTGTTCTTATTTGTAATGAATCTGATCTGATTGGTGACTTGCTACTTTCCTATAGCTGGATATTTATGTCTTTCTTCTCATTTAGAAAATTTTCTATTATTATTTCTTTGGATACTCTGGATAAGATTTCTAGCCGTTTGTCTTTCTGTTTGCTCTTTAATTTTAATTATCCAAATATTTGCTCATAATATTGTTCCATAGATCTTATAAGCTTTCTTTTCCATTTCCTTTTTTCTTTTTTCTCCTTTGTCTGTATATTTTCATGTAGCCTGTTTTCAAGCTCACTAATTCTTCTAGTTGATTGGTTCTGCTGTTGATGCATTTTTAATTTTATTCATTGAATTTTTAATTTTATTGTATTTTGAAGCACAAGTATGTCTGTTTTTGTAATCACTTCAATCTCTGTTAAATTTCTCTGTCAAAATTCTAAATTACTTCTTTGTTTATTTTCTTGAGCTTCCTTAAAATAGTTATTTTGACTTCTCTGAGAGATCACTCATCATTACTTTAGGGTCTATTTTTGGTGCCTTATTTTGTCCTTTTGGTGATGAGGTATGACAATATCTGCATATTGAAGGATTAGTTATTTACTACAGTCTTCACAGTCTGGCTTTGTTTGTAGTGGTCCTTTTTTAGAGATTTTAAGCAGACTGATTGTTCTATCCCCTGAGCCCATGACCACTGCAGGTTTCTTAGCACTAGAGGATGCTCTAAGCCCAGGTTTTCTGTGAGTCTAATGAGGGCTCTGTGGTTTATGTGGCTCTATAGCCTGGATGGACCTGTAGAAAACCCTAGGAGCATCCCTGACCTGTGTGGGAAAGCAAGCCAGGGACCAGAGCCTAGAATATCGTCCCTGTGGCCCAGATAAGAGAACCTCCTAGTGGATTACTGCACAGGCAGGATAGATCCCCAACTGCAGCAAAAGGGCCTGGAGATGACATTGGCCCTTTTTAGGATCTGTTGTGGGACAGAAGCTGATGAACCTGTCTCGTTGGCTCAGATGGGTGCATATCACCCAGCAGGTCCCTGAACATATGGAGTGGTTCTTTAACTGCAGCAGAAGGGACAATAGCTGAGACTGGGCTCCCTCAGGACCTGCTGTGGGATAGTGGCTGGTGACCTCATCTTGTCTCAGTCATGTCCTCATTTTTTATTAAATGTGTTCCTTTTTATTCTCTTTTTCTTGTAGAAACCATACTGGGTGGATATTGACCTCTTAGAAATTTTCTCTGTCTCTTGGTGGTTCCTTTTCTGTTTTAAAACCGTTTCCATATTTTATCCATTCTGGGAAAATTCTTCCGACTTCCTTTTCCAACTCAGATTTTTTCTTAAGCTGTGGCTATTCAGATCATATATTAAGGTTTGTTTTGTTTTTGTTTAATTTCAACAACTATACATTTTACTTTTTTTCAGAATCTTCTATCCATACTTTATAGATAAAATATCTGTCTGCATCACTTCAAGGATAATTAAGTTTTATTTTATGTATTTTTCTGGTTGCTTAAGTATTAGTTTTTCTGAATTAACAATTCCTTTTGCATTTTCTTTCTCATGGTGTTTGTTTTTCATTTATGTAGTTTAAAATTTCTGCTAAACTCTTAGTAGCCAGCTTCAGAGGAAGGGTGAAATCACCTGCCAAGGGCTTATACTTCACATTGTTTTCAGTAAGACTAAAGATAGGTATGAGAGTAATGTCTCAGAAACTGATTTTCTGGCCCTAACTTTTGTGTAGTCCTCTGTGGGGTCATTATCTATCTGAGTTACCACCATATTTCTTTGACCCAAACACTGTTTATTCCTGGAGACAAACCCTACTGTAACTGTAGAAACATGACACACAGGGGTAGAGGGCTGCAGTCAGCCATTATGGATGCTTTCCCTGTAGTAACCATCAATAGAGCCATGCTCTACATAATAGTGAGAAGATTGCTTTCAGCATTTAACTGTATATTCAGGATATATTTCCAGGTTATCTTCCTCATTCTTTTTAGTGATTGCACAGTCTTCCATTCTATAGCTGTATTATGATTGTTTAATTATATCCTGGTGGATTCTTAAGTTATTTCCAGTATTATGCTATTGTAAACAAACTTTTGACTTTTCGTATGGAGCCACTTTATAGAACTTTCTAGTTCTAAAATTACTTTAGTTATTTCTTTTTGATTGCATAGGTATAAAATTATATCATCTTCAAATGATAATAGTTTATTCTATTTTTTTCCAACAAACAATTAATTAATTAGTGAACTCTTTTCCAAAATTTGTTGCATGAGCTAAACTCTTCAAATTCTTAGTGACATTCAGTCATGCCTGTCGGGCTCCTGGCTTATTGGGGGATGCTTTTAGTATAACCTTTTAACATTTCCTTTTTTTTTGATAAGTGTATTTATGATATTTAGAAAATTATTTGTTTTTATTCCTATATTAGAGGCATTTTTTTATTTCAGCATATTATGGGGGTACAAAAGTTTAGGTTATGTATATTGCCCATGCCCCCCACCCCCCGAGTCAGAGCTTCAAGTGTGTCCATTCCCGAGACAGTGCTCATCTCACTCATTATGTAGGTATACACTCATCCCCTCCCCACATCTGCCTGACACCCAATTAGTGTTATTCCCAAATGTGTACTTAGGTGATGATCAGGGAAACCAATTTGATGTTGAGTACATGTGGTGCTTATTTTTCCATTCTTGGAGTACTTCACTTAGTAGAATGGGTTCCAACTCTATCCAGGAGAACGTAAGAGATTCTATATCACCATTATTTCTTATAGCTGAGTAATACTCCATGGTATATATATACCACATTTTACTAATCCACTCATGTATTGATGGGCATTTGGGTTGTTTCCACATCTTTGCGATTGTGAATTGTGCTGCCATAAACATTTGGGTGCAGATGTCTATAAAAAAAAGAGGCATTTTTTAATTAGAAATATCTGACATATTTTACCAATTTTTTTTTCTCTGAGGAACTAGTAATAATCCTACATTAGCTGAGGAAGTATGTCTGGATACTTTTTCTTTTTTTTATTATTCTTTTTAAATTATCATTTCAAAATATTATGGGGGTACAAATGTTTGTGATTACATGGATCACTTTTGTTATACTTGAGTCGCGGTCATAAGTGTGCCCAACACTCAGAAAGTGTTCATTGTACACATTAGGTAGGGTTTTGCTTATCCCCTCCTTCCCCTCCCTGCTGCTTGCTTTCCAATGACTTTTATTTCCCTCTGTGCACATGTGTGCTCATTGGTTGGTTCCAATTTAGTAGAGAGTACACATGAGGTTTGTTTTCCTATTCTTTAGATACTTCACTTAGGAAAATCATCTCCAGTTCCATTCAAATTGTTCAAAAGGCAGTAATTCATCCTTATTCATGGTTCAGTAGTATTCCATAGTATACGTATAGCACATTTTGTTAATCCCCTCATGAAAACTCTTACAACAGTGTGTAAGTGTGCCTTTCTTCCTGCATCCACATCAGCATCTATTGTTTTTGGAATTTTTTTTTTTTTTGAGACAGAGTCTCGCTTTGTTGCCCGGGCTAGAGTGAGTGCCATGGCATCAGCCTAGCTCACAGCAACCTCAAACTCCTGGGCTTCAGCAATCCTACTGCCACAGCCTCTCGGGTAGCTGGGACTACAGGCATGTGCCACCATGCCCGGCTAATTTTTTCTATATATATTTTTAGTTGGCCAGATAATTTCTTTGTATTTTTTAGTAGAGACGGGGTCTCGCTCTTGCTCAGGCTGGTCTCAAACTCCTGACCTTGAGCGATCCACCCGCCTCGGTCTCCCAGAGTGCTAGGATTACATGCATGAACCACCGCGCCCGGCCTGTTTTTAGAATTTTTAATAAAAGCCATTTTACCTGGGGTGAGGTGATACCTCACTGTGGTTTTAATTTGCATTTCCCTAATGATTAGTGACATTTAGCATTTTTCATATGTTTATTGGTCATTTGTCTACCTTCTTTTGAAAAGCTTCTGTTCATGTCTTTTTCCCACTATTTAATGGGATTGTTTGGTTTTTTCATGCTGCTTTGCATGAGTTCTTTGTAGTTTCTTGTTATTAGCCCTTTATCAGATATACACCTTGAGAATATTTTCTCCTATTCTGTAGGTTGTCTATTTACTCTGTTGATTATTTCCTTAGCTGTGAAGAAGCTTTTTAATTTAATCAAGTAACATTTATTTACTTTTGTTGTAGCTGTGATTGTCATTGGTGTCTTTTTCATAAATTCTTTGCCTAAGCCTATATCTAGAAGAGTTTACAACATTTTCTTCTGGAATTCTTAAGGTTTCATGCCTTCTATTTAAGTGTTTTATGCATCTTTAATTAATTTTTGTGAGTGGTCAGAGATATTGATCCTGTTTCATTCTTCTGCATGTGGCTATCCAATTTTCACAGCACCATTTATTGAATAGGGCTTCTTTTCCCCAGTGTATCTTGTTGTCTGCTTTGTCAAAGATCAGTTGGCTGTATGTTGATGATTTTATATCTAGGTTCTCTGTTCTGTTCCATTGTTCTATGTTTCTATTTTTGTGCCAACATGATGCTGTTTTGGTCACTACAGACTTGCAGTGTAGATTGAAGTCTGATAATGTGATGCCTCCAGATTTGTTCCTTTTGTTTAAGATTTCTTTGGCTATTTGGGCTCTTTTCTGGTTCCAAGTGAAGAGTAGAATTATTTTTTCTAGATCTGTGAAATATGACACAGATTTTTTTTTATTATTTTTTTTTATTTCAGAATATTACAGGGTTAAAAAGGTTTAGGTTACATATGTTGCCTTTGCCCCACCCGAGTAGGAGCTACAAATGTGTCCATCACCTAGACAGTGCGCATCACACGCATTAGGTGTGAATATACCCACCCCCTTCTCCTCCCCCCACCTGCCCAACACCTGATGAATATTACTACCATATGTGCACATAAGTGTTGATCAATTAACACCAAATTGATGGTAAGTACATGTGGTGCTTGTTTTTTGCATTCTTGTGATACTTAACTTAGTAGAATGGGTTCTAGCTCTACCAGGATAATACAAGAAGTGCTACATCACCATTGTTTTTTGTGGCTGACCAGAACTCCGTGGTATACATATACCACATTTTATTAATCCACTCATGTATTGATGGGCACTTGGTTGTTTCCACATCTTTGCAATTGTGAATTGTGCTGCTATGAACATTCTAGTGCAGATGTCTTTTTTTTTTTTTTTTTTTTTTTTTTTTTGAGACAGAGTCTCACTCTTTTTTGCCCTGGCTAGAGTGCTGTGGCATCAGCCTAGCTCACAGCAACCTTAAACTCCTGGGCTTAAGTGATCCTCCTGCCTCAGCCTCCCGAGTAGCTGGGACTACAGGCATGCACCACCATGCCTGGCTAATTTTTCTCTGTATATTTTTAGCTGTCCATATATTTTCTTTCTATTTTTAGTAGAGACAGGGTCTCGCTCTTGCTCTGGCTGGTCTCGAACTCCTGAGCTCAAACCATCCACCTGCCTTGGCCTCACAGAGTGCTAAGATTACAGGCGTGAGTCACCACCCCCAGCCCAGATGTCTTTTTTATAGAATGTCTTTTTTTCCTTTGGGTAGATGCCTAGTAATGTATAGCTAGATCAAATAGTAGTTATCCTTGTATCTCTTTGAGGTATCTGCATATTACCTTCCTTATGGGTTGTACTAGTTTACAGTCCCACCAGCAGTGTATGAGTGTTCCGTCTCTCTGCATCCATGCCAACATTTATTGTCTGGGACTTTTTAATAAAAGCCATTCTCACTGGAATTTAGTGATATCTCATTGCGGTTTTCATTTGCATTTCTCTGATGATTAGAGATGTTGAGCATTTTTTCATGTTTGTTGGCCATTAGTCTATCTTCTTTTGAAAAGTTCCTGTTCATGTCCTTTGACCACTTTTAAATGTAGTTGTTTGATTTTTTCTTGCTGATCTTCCTAAGTTCTATATAGATTCTAATTATCATCCCTTTATTGGATGTGTAGCATGCAAATATTTTCTCCTATCCTGTAGGTTGTCCATTTGTTCTGCTGGTAGTTTCCTTGGCAGTGTAGAAGCTTTTTAATTGGATCATGTCCCATTTATTTATTTTTGTTGTTGCTGTGATTGCCTTTGGGGTCTTCTTCATAAATTCTTTCCCTAGGCTGATGTCTATAAGAGTTTTTCAGACATTTGCTCCTAGAATTCTTATATTTTCATGCCTTAGGTTTAAGTCTGTTATCCGTTGTGAGTTGATTTTTGTGAGAGGTGAGAATTGCGGATCCTGTGTCAGTCTTCTACATGTGGCTATCCAATTTTTTTTGATGGGGATTACACTGACTCTGTAAATCACTTTGGGTAGTATGGACATTTTAACAATGTTGAATCGAGTGATCCATGAGCATGATATGTTTTTCCACTCGTTTGTATCATTTGCAATTTCTTTCTTCAGTGTTCATAGTTCTTCTTGTAGAGATCTTTCACCTCCTTGGTTAAGTATATTCCTGGGTATTTTATTTTCTTTGTGGCAATTGTGAATGATATTGTGTCTTTGATTTGACTCTCAGCTTGATTGTTATTGGTGTATGGATTCTTTTTCACGTGCCTTGTATTTCTCTTGTCCCATGTGGTCTTCCATGGGATGTCTGCTATTTACTTTTTTTATTATTAACTTGTTTATGCTTATGTCTTCACTGGATTGAATAAAATACAGAATCTTTTTCAACTGACTTCATTTAGAACACTGATTAAATGATTTTGTTCCAATTTCACCAAATTGGCTCTCTGTGGCCATGTGGTTCTATGACTCTCTTCTTTCACAAACTAGTCTTCAATATGGACCTATGTTCTCTTTGGCAACTCTGTTCTCTGTGGTAGCAGAAACATCAGTGGCAACAGGGGAGGAGGGACATTTTTACATCTTTTTTCACAGGAACAGACACTTCTTTCCTGGAGTCCAAAATGAAAATAAATTACCCACTGTGCAGAAACATGGAAGGCATGATATTTTCAATGAAACACCATTAACTAGTCTTCTGATAGTCATGGTTTTGGGTGTTACCTTTTACAATACCATAAGGGTTACATTTCCATGAGATTTTGAATAATTTAGCAATAAAATACAAATTGTTTTTTCTGTAATGTCTAACTTTATTTTGTACTGTTTACACGTTAGCATTTTATTAGTGTTGAGGGATGGAATCCAGGATATTTGCATATTTATTTCCGCCGTTTTCAGAAAAAAAGAAAGAATGGAGGTGACTTGGGCATATCAAGGAAATTGGCATTGGGGATAATTACAGTTATGATCCTCAAGTTAATTCTTAAAAATGGGACCTTTTCACACTAAAATAAAACTGGATAATTGACATGTTTCTGTGTATTTTCCTTTCTAACAATAGGTCCTACCAGTAAGGACTTTAATGCATGACATTTTATCCTTTGCTTGCTATGTGAAATAGTTCTAAATTTGCTATCTATCTTCCCTTGACCTTTTACCATGCTAGTTGTTTTGTTTTCCTCATAACTAAGATTGCCCCATTCTCACAACCTTTCTTTATTTACTAAACTTTTTAATTTGGTTGCCATTCTCTGAATTTCTTCCAGTTTCTCTATGTATTTCAACAAAGAAAACTCAAAACCTGAATTCTGAGGGCTTTTAAAATGCCAACTAGGGCAGAAAAATTACCTCACTTGTTTTTACATATAATAGTCTTATTAACAACAGTCCAATTCAGTGTTTATTTTTCTGGTAAGATTATTTATTATTGACTTATCCTTTCTTTCTTTCCTTTATAACCTTGAGGGCAATGCACAATGAACAGAAAATAAAATTTAAATGATGGGGCAGCAATTGGGGGCAAAGGAAGATGGTATTATATTTTCTCAAAATTAGCTTAGCATCTGTGATATTTGCTAGGCAAATAAACTTTGGGTATTAAATCAACAATATATTGACAATTACACAACATTTGAATGTCACCCTGCCTCTACCATACTTCAGCAATGATGTAAATAGGATCACATTAAACCTTCTTATTGCCGAGCTATCATAATTTTGAGTTAGTTCTACAGACAGTGTTCTGGCTTTTATTTTTACCCTTCCAACCAATCACCTCATCTTATCATTTTACTTTTACTCTAGATACAATTCCATGCTTCCTGGCCATAAGTATGAATTTAAATGTATTTCATATTGTTGTGTAGTTTATAAAAAGAGATTTCATGTGTGTAATCTCACTTGGTTACAGCCTTATGGAGTGCGCAGAAAAGAAATTTTTAGCTCCATTTTATTTATTATTTATTTATTTATTTTATTTCAGCATATTACAAGGGTACAAATGTTTAGGTTACATATATTGCCCTTGCGCCACCAGAGTCAGAGCTTCAAGCGTGTCCCTCCCTAGACAGTGCACACCGCACCCATTAGGTGTGTACATACCCATCCCCTCCTCCTCCTTCTCATCTGCCTGACACCCAATGAATGTTATTGCTATATGTGCACTTAAGTGTTGATCAGTTAAAGCCAATTTGATGATGAGTAACTTAGTAGAATGGATTCTAGGTCTACCAGGGTAATACAAGAGGTGCTACATCACCATTGTGTTTTGTGGTTGAGTAGAACTCCATGGTATACACATAGCACATTTTATTAATCCACTATTCTATTGAGCACTTGGGTTGTTTCCACATCTTTGCAATTGTGAATTGTGCTGCTATGAACATTCTAGTGCAGATGTCTTTTTATAGAATGTTTTTTTTCTTTTGGGTAGATGTCCACTGGCTCCAGTGACTTCAGGAGCTGTCTAATGGGTTAGCAAATGTGGTTAATCACATGGATAGCCATTAGTAGAACTCGGGCTAGCACATAGGTCCTTGGACTTCTCGTTCCTTGCTCATTGAAGTACACAACTCTACAAGAAAAGTTCAGCTATGTAACTCTATGTTTCACTGTTGGGCTTAGTGTATGCCACAAAATATTGCTCAAAAGTAAATGGAATAAAAATGGGACACAGAAGTTGGGAGGGAAGGAATAAAGAAAGTCAAGGAAGGAGGTAGAAAGAGCAGAATCATGCAAGTTGCTGGTGGGCATCAGTGGTACCGTTGTTATAGGTCACCAATCCAAATTTAATAAATAAATTTGTTTGAGCCATTTAGTACTGATCATGTGAAAGATGCCAGTAGGGACATATATGGGTATCTGTTATTTATGTAACTAACATTTCCAACGTGTGCATGTGATTTGTGTTTGTAATAATAACAAAATTAACCACTGCTACAACAAAACTTTCACTCTAAGCCAAAGACCTCAGAAACTATATCTATTACTTTCTCAGGAAGAGGCACAAGGGCCTCACACACTTACCTCACTGCTACCATGAGAGCTGCTCCCTTCAGTGAGACTGCCCAGAGTGCTGTTCTGCAATTGAGCTTTTGCCATGTGGCTTCATTGCTATACAATAGGCTACTGCCCCTGTTGCCTTTCAATTTACTTGTGTCAGTGCAGATGTTACAAACTTGGGATCAAAAGGAAAGTCATGAGTTACTTATATCAAGTATAATTCTTATGTTTAAAAGTTTCAACAGATCTGAGTTAAAGAAGTAAAAGTAAAATGCAGAGATTTCCTAGCGGTAAGTTTTAAAATGCAGTAACAGAAACTACAGATGTTTGAACTTTTCTCCTATTTCTGCTTGATTTTTGACCTATGATGATTCCATCAGAATATTCCAGAATTGTGAATGTATCTAATCCATGTTTTTGGTACTAGCATTTTAGCTTTGAGTAAGTTATAATTATGGGACACATTCGTATATGGCAGGGACTCATCCTTCCTGTGCCATTCTGGCTTCCCTTTCTGGCTCATTGCCACTCACTCCTGTGGCCAAGACACAAAGACCTGGGAACAGGAGAAATACACTATCACTTCTCATCATGCCTTCCTTTTTGCTGCTCTTAGCTGAGAGCACCTGAAAAATAACAAGCAGGTTAGCAGCCATTTAATTGAACTGAGGAAAAGGAGAAAGCCAAATGGGCATAGTATCCCTGCTTTAAACTGATTCAGTTCAATCCAACACTTATTTTTGAAAGCATGCTCTGTGACAGGTACAAAGAAGGTAGAAATGAGTACAGGTTTGCTTCAGAGGAGGTAGATGCCTACAATGTATTATGATAAAGGGACATGCAGTTGGATTTACAAATAAGCCATCTTTCTGGGGAGGCCATCATCACCCTAAGGGGAGGATCACTCATCCATCTGCATTTGACCTCTCAGCCCCTTTCCTATTTTAGAAGATGGCATGAGAGTCCAAGCGTACCTCTGTAGGGGGCACCAGGAGAACCCATGGGCAGTGGACTGTTCTAACCCTCTTGCATTTTTGGAATGACTGACAGCCAGTTGCAATAAAGATAATAAAAGTCTAACCTTCTTAAGTTGTAGACTGTCAAGGGACTATTTTACTAATAAGTAGACTTTCTACTAATAAGTAGAAAAATCCATTTTTTTGTATCAGTAGCAAACCTGCATTGAAAGCTGTCATGCAATAAGACATCCATGCCAACCAGGGAACACACTAAGTAGACAGAAAAGTTATTGAGATAATATTGGGGTATTGAACATGAGGGATAATAGCATTGATTTACCCCAGAAGTATATTGTAAATAATACCCAATTAATTGTTGCAGAAACTTTGAAAATAAATCAATCAAAATCAGGGAGACAGATCGGGTGACTCAATGAGTTTGTTCAGCTTTTTAGAAAATCCTACCAAGTCTCCTGTGGTCAGAGTTCATAGCATATTTGCCAGAGGCCTTTAGACTATTCTGACCTGAGCGTAGGCTCTTCTGAAGTACCTATGCTTCCTTGTTTGCTCATTACTGTAACCTTGAAAACAACAAAGCTGACAAATAGAAAGACACCTGCAAAAATCTCAGGGGAAAAAATTATCCTCAATGCTTGTTTTGCTTGAGGAAACAACCAAAAGTCTCTGGTGATGAGGTGAATGTCTATAATTTTGGAAGTGTCCGTGAAAGATCTGTTTTTGTCTCCTACATTGCAGTCTTGCAATTTGCCTTTTCCTTGTCTCAAGATGTAAACAGCACTCATTGGCTTCTCTGACCCTCCATTTTTCCTGTCATTCCTGTAGTCCTGTTGAAAATATGACATCTTTATATAAAAGGTCAAGTGTTTGCTACATAAGAACAATATTTTTCCTTCTCAGAATTATAGAGGCAAGAAGTTAGTTTACCAAAATCCTTCAATTGAGTTTTATTTGTAAGAATCATAAAGAATATACTACTTTACGAATGCTTTGGATTAGTGACATGGAGGTGAGTCTTTAATGAAAGTTTTCATCTCTCTTAACTCTCCCATCTCCTTGAGTCCCTAGAGGGCATTCAGAAGCCTAAGCATTTCTCCTCCTGGTTGAGATTGTTTTTAGGATGTGGTAAAGTCGTAAACCAGTCATTGCAAACAAATAAAAAATGATAGCACCTTCGAGGACATGTGTGCATCTGAGGGAAGATTTTGAGGGTTCAAAATTATGACCCCTCAGTTTTATTCAACTCCCAACCAGTATGCAGATACTCACTTTCTGGGCAATTTAGAATTATTTAGAAAATAATTTTAAGGTGTTTATTATTGTACTCATATTTATAATGATGACAACTTATATACATTCAATGCTTCCTATGTGCATCTGTATTATCTCATTTAATGCTCATCACAAGCATGTGTGGTGGATCATTTTTATATCCCTCATTTTACTGGTAAGTTGGCTATCCTTTTACCTCACACTTACGTGATCACCAGTCCTACTGATTCTACGTCCAGTAAACAACTCAAACAATGCACTTAGCTCCAGATCCGGGATCAAGCTGCTAGTGTAAAGTCACTATCATCCCTCATTTAGTCTCCTGCAATAATAGTTGATCTTTTCATTCTGACTCCCATTTAATCTGCCTACTAGCCAGAATTACCCTTTAAAGTACATGTAGAGTCATATTGCTCCTCTGTGTAAAATTCTTGTCTGCAAAGTTCTGTAGGAGTTGACTTGTCATGCCCTGCCTGCTCTGACCCTGCTGCTTACCTCACAGTCTAACACTGCATACCTTTTATGCCTACCTTTCCTTGCTCACTCCACTCCAGCCTCACACTAATCTTTCCCTTTAGAGTATGCATAACGTGTTTCATCTTCACACATGCTGTTTGTACCTAGGCTGCCTGAAGCACTCCCTCAGAATTCGCCTGGCTACTCCTACTCCTCATTTAGGTCTCTGACAAAATATTACTTCTGAAAGTTTCCCCAACTCACTTATCCAAACTAGGTTCTTTTGTTCTATATTCTCATAGCAGTGTTTATATCTATTTCTATATCTATATTTTTCCATGTCATATTCTGTTTTTTATCTACATGGGTAGATTTTTGTCTCAGGGCCTCGTTGATTAGTATGTAGGGTTGGACTTGTCACACATACTTTTTCACTATAAGTTCAAAATCATTTAACCTTTCATTAAATGGCAGAAACCATTACTATTATGTTCATAGTTATAATCCCTAACCCTAGCATAGTGCAGTGTTTGAATGAATGGAATTACCTTTCACAGGATCACAAAGCAGTTAGTGGTGGAACCAAAATTTGAATCCAGATATGTATCTGATTCCAAAGGCCATGTTTTTTTAAAAAGAATGCAAAAAAAAGCCACGGCTGATGCAATTATGGTGGAATATGTATGCAAAGAGGCCTTACACATACCTCATTTGTCTTTGTGAACCAAGGATGAGCAAAATATATTTTTGTGGATGCTGTATCTTGGTGAAATAAATGGCTTAAAATTTACTGATACCTAAAAGATGTGAGCACCAGAGGCCATTATGAGAACTTATAAGAGAGCTACTGATCATTTATCATTCTACCATCTGCCTCCTCATATCACATTATCAGAAACCCGAGAGTGAAAAGAAATCCCTGGGATCATAAGACAAAATACTGCCCAGCAAAGTTTCTGTTTCAGAGAATTGAATGGCACTTCCCTGTCACAGCAAGAGAAGATTTAGAGACATGGATTTATGCGAACTCTGGGGAGCTGTCCTATGGCCTCCAAGGTTCATTTGCAGTCATGTATCAGAGGGATCTGTGAAGGAGCCTCAGCAGCATGACATGTGACAATACTCTGGCCCAGCCACTGTGAAGAGGGGTGCCCCAGGAGGCTCTCCCCGTGGTTTCAGAATGGCCCATTTCATTCAGCATGCAAAAGAAAGAGCAGAATCATTTTTAATTAGCTTTTATTCTCAAGTTATCAATGGTAACTCAATTATTTATTTATCCATGTGCTGGCAGATGATTCCCAACATCATTTACTGAATCGAAGTAATATAATTCAAAGATACATTTGCCCAGCAATTTAATGTTTCTCTTTATGGGCATAAATTTAATATATGATAACTTAGTGTTTTTTTGTTTTTTGTTTTTGAGACAGAGTCTCTCTCTGTTGCCCTGCCATGGCATCATCATAGCTCACTGCAACCTCGAACTCCTGGGCTCAAGTGATCTTCCTGCCTCCGTCCCCTGAGTAGCTGGGACTACAGGTGCACCACCATGCCCTGCTAATTTTTTCTATTTTTGGTAGAGACAGAGTCTCACTCTTGCTCAGGCTGGTCTCAAACTCCTAACCTCAAGCGATCTTCCCTCCTCAGCCTCCTAGAGTGGTAGGATTACAGGCATGAGCCACTGTGCCCGGCCCAGAATATTTGGAAAGTACTGAAAAGGTAAATATTATTTTAAAAATCTCCAAACCTATGAATATCCACAATTAACATTTTGGTGGTTGTATGTATATATGGCCACATGCATTTCAACACTCACATATGCTCCTAGTATACAATTAAAAAAACTGAGGCTTCCATCTTCTACGGAACATGGAAGGAAATTTTAGGCTACCAAGACAAAGAGTTTCACATGTCTTTTGTTCCATGTCAAGTGCAATGCTTAATCTCTATGCAGAAATCACCTGTACTTCTCCCAGTTCTCCATTGGACAGAAGGAATTTCATTGGTTAGGGCAGTGTCCTGCCCCAAAGCTAGCTCTCTTCACTTAGCACCTGAGGGGATGACAGAGGGTTTTGTGTAGAGCTGAGCTCTTTAGGGACTACCAGGCTAGCGCCTAGAAAGAGTCATGATTGTGAGACCATTTGTGAAACCAAGTTATAACTCACTTTTGCCATTATTTTGTAGTGACAAGATTCTTCCCTTATTCTTAAAAGATATACTTACCAAACAAAGCAAAGAAGATAGATTTTCAACCAAGATTGGAGCAAATGAGACAATTTAAGCAAGTGATATGAAAATGCTACACATTTTCTCAGTGCAGGCATACAGCTTATATTTCCCCAAATCTATAACTGCCTTATCCTACCTTGCTATGACAAACTTGTCTTATACCTACCTTGAGAAAATGAAGACAACAAAAATGACCACAATGATTTATAAAGAACATTTTATCAAATTTAAGTTTTATGTTATACCTAAGGTTTCATAGCATATTAGTTTGCTTGGACTGCCTTTATAAAGTACCACAGACTAGGTGGCTTAAACAGTAGAAATTTATTTTCTCACAGTTCTGGAGGCTAGAAGTCTGAAATCAAAGTGTTGGCAAGGTTGATTTCATTTGGAGGCCTCTCTTCATGGCTTCTAGGTGGCTGTGTTCTTCCTGTGTCTTCATGTGACATTCCCTCTGTATGTATCTGTGTCCTAATCTTCTCTTCTTACATGGAAGAAGGCAGTCATGTTGGCTTAAGGCCCACCTAATGACCTCGTTTTAATTTAATACCTTTTCAAAAACCCTGTCTTCACAGATGGTGACATACTGAGTTACTGGAGATGAGGACTTCAACATATGTATTTGAGGGGAGACACAATTCAACCCATAACACAGAGATACTGAGTTAAGGGTCTGAGGTTTAAAAAGATCATTTTCATGACTCCAAAGTCCAGAATTTATTTTCACCTCACCAAAGCTGCCTCTGTGTCATTACCTTCATTCCATCTCATTAAGCAGCTCCACTTCCCACCATCCCAAGGTCCTGCTAGTTACTAGTAAGATTTTGAAGAAATTAAAGTCCTTCTTCTCTTGAGAAGATGGGGTAGGCAGGCTGTAAGGAAAAGAGGTGACAGGGAGTGAAATGATTGAAATGCAAATTATAAATGTTGTATGATTAGTAGTCTGTAAAAAAATTAGTTATTGAATGAACAGGGATTATTTGCAAATAACTAACTGCCAGATTAATTGGAACTCTTTTCAACTAGTGACATTTAGTTTAAGGGGAAAACAAGAGAGAATCCCTAGGTCTATCTAGTTGTCGTCTCATTTGTTCTTCACTGTAACCCTGCTAGGTGAACAAAGTTTCTTTATTTTTATCGTTTTAGAGAATAATGGGTTAAAGCTCAAAGGGTTTGTGTAACTTGCCCAAGTAGTGGAACTAGGACTCCAACCCACTTCTTTTGATTCTGAGTACAGTGATCTTTTGCCTGTACTGGCTGCCTCCCCATTCAGAGTACCCACAGGAAGCCGTGTGAAGTTCTGTAGGTAGTTTGTAGATTCACCACAGGATGTGCTCTCAAAGAACTTCCTTTGTGAAAGATCAAACTATCGTACTCCTCACCCTCCTCACTCTGCCCCTGCAGAAGCCCACGATGGGCACACAAATGGATATACATATCCACACTCACAAAGTCCTATCTTGTATTGTACTTTTATGCATTTTTCTGATAGTGGAACTTACCCAGAGAGGTGGGCAAGTCACTGCTACACAGTATGATTGGGAAGTTCACAAGCTCACATCTGCCCTAAAATATGTCTCCACTAGTCTGCCAAGATGCCATGCCTTCTCTCAACTCATTCTAACACCTCATGTATAAGGGAGCTGGAATTGGTAATAATGTGGCTCAATTGTTTCTATAACAGTGCCTTTCACTAGGGACTTATGAAATCAATTGCGTGGGTCATGAACAGCATTTCAAATATGAAGTAGAATAAAATAAAATTGAAAATATCAGAAAGCACTGCATGAAATTAGAGGAAATATTGTGTCATGAAACTTTTCTTTCCATTTTTTTCTCTGTGTATGTGGGAGCTCACATACTGGATCCTTATTTTAAAAAAACGTATTTCTTAATGGATGGTAGTGAAAAAAAGGTTGCAAAACAGTCCTTTAAAAATAGCTCTTTATACTTTGTGATTTGAGGATTCTTTTGATAATGTGATAAAAGTTATGGTCCTTCTCTCAAGATAAAAGCACAGAAATCTATATTCCTATGTTTTGGGTACAGTTTTAAAGGGCTTATAGACCATATGAATCTCATCCACTGAGGTCAAATTAAAGACACTCGCTCTAACTAAAATGACATGCATTCCCTGGAAAGGGGAGAGAAATGACCCTAGAGATCTTATGTGCTCTTTTCCTCAACATTTAAATATTTTAGCCTGAATGCCTTTAGCATTTTAAAGCTAAGAGTCTAGCCTTTTTAAAAAGGATAAGAATATGAGATATTAGCAACATCTGGGTAATAACTTTTCATTTAATACAATAAAGCTGGGCATACAAGGATGTTCAAACCATACCATACTAGCTCCACCAAACTTATGCTTCAAAGAGGAAGAAAGGCAATAAACAATTAAATAACAAATGAACAAGGTGATTTCAGGTAGGGCTATTTGTTATAAAGGAAATAATTGGAATGATTAAATATAGACAACCAGAGAGCAGGTGGGACTGGCTAAAGAAGGTGCCATATTTTGTTTTAAATTGGGAGTCAGGGAATGCTTTTTTATTAGATTGGACTGCTATACCAATCTCTGTGACCATGCCTCCTCTACTATAGTGTCTTGCACCTATCAGAACTTTACAATATTTCAACACCTCATGAATATTTATTGATTGGTAATTTTATTTAATTTTTTGCAGGATTGATGGAGAAAATATCCTAGCTAAGAGTAGAGATTCTGGCATCAAACTGCATAAGCTTCAATCCTTGCTCTGTCCTTTACTGTGATGTGTTGGAGGCAAGTTGCTTAATATTGTTGACTTTTAGTTTCTTCAGGCTTATCTCTAAAATGGGGCAAATGACATTATTTACATGATTAGACTGTTATGAGGAGTAAATAGGTTAATGAATGTGAAGAGCTTGTGTGTTTCATTTTCTGATGTGCACTCCATAACTTAGTGGCTTTGAATAACAGCTATTTTATGACATACCTCACACCTTTCTGGGTCAGGAATGTAGACAGATCTCAAAGGGGAAAGTTCTTGTACTTCGTCCTTCTGGTTCATCAACTGAAGTCACTTTGTGGCATTTAACTGGTAGATGAGCTAGTTGGGAGGGTCTAAATGGCTTCACTCACATATCTGGCATGTGTATGTATGACTGGAAGGCTAGAAAGGTTGACCAGAGCTCCTACAGGGGACCCCTTTAGCAAACTCTCAGGATAAGCAGATCTCTTGCATGGAGGCTCAGGGAGCCAAGAGAGTGTTCTAAGAAGAAAGAAATAGAAGCTGCTAGCTTCCTAGGGACTAGGTCCAGAAACTAACACAGAGACACTTTGCCATGTTTAACTGGTCAAAGCTTTTTGAGAACCAACATAGATTCAGGAAGCAGTAATAGACCCCATCTCTCCATGGGAGAAAAATAAAAAAAATTTATAGCCATTTTTAACCTGCAATGCTATCCATGGCACCTAGAAAGTACTAGATAAGTCTAAGCTATACACTTATCTATATTATATCTTTGTTTTACCTTTCAAAAATTCTTGCTGTAAGTTTATTCCAGATAGGCATAGCAAAATCAATTTTCAGCTTTGCTTTTTCTTTACCTAACTTTTAAAAATAGCCCTCATCAATAGGTGGCAGTTGGAGATTTAAAAACCTACCTCACCAAGCCATTGAGTATTATTAATTGTGGAAATTTCCCTCTCATGATAGCAACCGTTTTTATTTATGCCACAAGTCATACAGAACTTGGTTTCAGTTTATTCATTGGTAACCCATAATCCCACTAATATCACCACACGCTTGTGTGTTTCCTCTCCACAGACCAAAGACTTAGCAAAAAGGTGCTGAGTACATTAAAATTCATAGTAAACAAGAAAATTTTCCTTGACGTATATACTACTTGACTGAACCCCAGATTATTACATCTTTCTCCCCAGTACTAACAAAATCTTTCAAAAAGAGCAGAAACACAAAGCCACACAAAAAGTTGGACAAGTTCACATTTTAAAATTTCTTGTAAAAGACTGATGATTGTGTGACATTAATCTAAACAGACATTTCCTGTAACTACTTATGGCCCATAAGGAATCAGCAGCTTAATGGGGGCTCTGTGTTCTTATCTATTGGTTTGGCTGTCTAAATGAGTATTTATTTGCTTTGGCCAACTCTGCCTATGCCTCATTTTTTATTTAATTTTTTCTAGACTTAATACTGTCCTGAGGTACACAAATGCTCCTTTTCGTTTGTGAAGCTCAAGGTCAATTTAAAGGCAACTCCCTGGAGAAGTGAGCATTTGTGACTGGGTCATCTATTTCCCTGAATCTGTAACAGCTTTTGAGATATATGTAAGGAGGAAAAAACAGATAAGCCAAATTGGTTTTTGAGACGAGGGGCACCTACAAATGGAGCACTATTGACTGTGAAAGTGTAGCATAACAGTATTTATTTGGGGAAAAGATCCATTTGATCATTTTATCCTCTGTCTTGAGGCTAAAATGTCTGTCTTTTTATTTAAAAAGTACATTATAATGTAAACCGTTCCACCCTCTTCAACCACACCCACACCCACCCAGCCCCAGTTCTATCTATTAAACAAATTCTGTTTTGAGGTCATTATTTTCCCCAAGTTTCCCAGAATTACCACTCCTCCCTCCCAAAACTGTTTTAATTCATGTAGCAAGGCTACTCCAGAGGGATATTTGCTAGTGGGAGTATTGATTCAGTAATGGAGTTGCAGTTCAATTGTGGTGACAAGAAGCCTGATGCCTGATTTTTTTTTTTTTTCCCCTTAAGGATGATCAAGATATTTATACTCCAGAGGGGGAAATTTGCACATGAAATCACCTGATTTTACTTGTGACATTACTTTTTACTGCTTAGGCAATACACTTGCCTTAGCAGTTTGCTCGAAGTTCACACATTTGCACCTTTTAAATAGCTTTCAAAAAGAGGGCTGTCATTCCCTCTTTGGGAAAGAAAAATTGCATTCTCACAAGTGCAAGTTGATATTCCCAGGAGATCACCAGTCTTTTCAGGTGTGACATTATTCCTATTATCCTACTGGACTCTTACGGACTTTACCTGAAGCACAGTGCAGTGGAAGGAGAACTAATTAGCCAGCAGGAGGCCTGGCTTTGATGCTCTCCCCTGCTCTTCACTAGCTGCTGATGCTGGACCAGGCACTTAACCTTTCTGGGGGTCCTCTTCCTCTGCCATTTAAAGCAAGTGTAAAGAACTACATGATCTCATGGGCCCCTTTCAATTCAAAAAGTCAAACAAACATATATATATATATATAATATATATATATATATATAACAAGCTTAAAATATTTAGCTTTGGTATGAATTTAGAATGGACAGTGTCAAATGAAATGCTTTAAATCTTTTTTGTTTTCATGCATAACTTAATGTTGGTTTAAACAACTCCTTTATTTCATCTGGACCTTTTCATCCCAAACTGGTCCTATTCTCTGTACTTCTGATGAGATACTCTGAGAAGCTCATAGAGGGTATTGAGCTGATTTCCGAGTTTCAGTCACCTTTACGCCACATAGCAGCATTTCCAATCAGACTGATGTTTCCAGTTCTATTTCTGGCAGCAACCTACTTGGCTACAGGGTTTGCACAATTTCCCTCTCTCTCTCTCTCTTTTTTCTCAATACAGCACTTTCCCAGGACATGTAAACTCCATGTTAATTATTTTGGCTGCTAGCTAAGAGAGAAGAAAAGCTCACATTTGCTAAATCAAGAATGACGGAGTAGATTCAGAAGTGCTCTCCCTACAAAGAGGTTTACACTCTGCAGCTAATGCAGACTCTCTCTTTGCTTCAATGTGTTGCTCACAAATATCGATTAATCATTTCTCTTTATTAGCTTATGTCCTCCTGGTGGTATAACGTGTTTGACTTTCCTTCTGTCTTCCAGGAGAGTGGGGTGTTATAAACCTGGGCTGATAATGTCAGCAAAAGGATTCCAGAGACTTCTAGAGGTGGGGAAAGAGATAATTAATGTCAGTCTTCTCTAAAGTAAATGATAGAGAGGGTGGCTTTTATTCCCCCACATCTTTTAAAACCTTTCGCTGTGCGTATGTGATCCGTAGTGAGGCAGAAGACACTGTGGTGAAATCATTCAGTTCAAGAGTCTAACCCTTCTTTTAGCTCCACAGTACTTCCTTCCTAAACACAGTTTTCTGTGCCTTTTATGCAGAAAAGGAGGACCTGAGGCCTATTCTAAGACCTGCACAGCTGTCAGAGAAATATTGATGTATAGGCAAAGGGGAGATTCTAGTTGAGATCTTTCCCTCTGACTACCTAAGGACTGTGTATTTTTAGGTACAAAGGAGAGAATTAAGCTGCCTTTTTTATGTCCCAGTTGATAAGCATAGTTTTAACAGTCAGAACTCTCTGGCTCTAAGTGTGAACAGAAATTGAGTTAGTTTATACATAAAAGATGCCTCACAGGACCAGGAACTGAGACGTTACAAGGACTCCAGACACTATCTGTCTGCGCATCAGTTGTCTTCTCATGTGGCACACTGGCATTTGTTACTCAGTTAACACTATGGGCACCATAGTCACCTCACAAAATGTTTTATTTCAAGAAAACAGAGCATACCAAGCTTAGAGTCTTTTAGTCCTAATTCTGAATTCAGCAGGGGAGGATTTTATTGTCTCAGCTTATGTCAGGTGAGTACTCTTCCTTGAATTAACTGTGGTAAGGGAGTTTGGTTAAGGAAACATGTACCTCACTGCCAGGAATATTCTCCCACCTCTCTACCGCTGTGAATGAGGGAAGCCAGTCAAGTATAATTACCTAAAGGACCTTTGACCATTGTCAAAGACCTGGCCTTTCATAGTCACACCTCCAAAAGTGAAACCCAATGTATGTTCTCAGTAGGTAGATCTGCCTTTTATGTGCTTGTTAAGAGGATTTTTTTCTTTGTGCCCAAATAGGAAGTAAGTCCCAAAGCTGAGGACAAGACATCCTTCTGTTACCATTTCTTTGACTTTTAGGCACTATTTATTGACTTTTCACTGTAGAAGCGAGGGATTTTGCTCCTTCTGACATACAACATCCCACCACACCAACACACATACCTAGTCTCTTCCCCCATTCCCACATTTGTTTATACACACCACTCTCACATAGCACATTTCCTATGTCCACCCTAGAGTTATATCATAATTTTTGGATAGAACAATAATTAGTGTTTGTGCTATGAATATTAATTATTATTTACATAGAACCATATAAAATATTGTATAAGCCAGAATAGGCTAATCCATAATATATCAATTAACAACACCAGAATCGCAGTGGTTTTGGACCATGCAAAGTTTGCTCCATTCTCCAGGGCAGTTGTCCTTTATGCATCAACCCAACAGTCCAGAATGTTCTGATCTTGTGGCTGTACCAGCTCAATAATAATCTCTAAGGCAAAAGAGAGAGAGAATCTAGGGGCTTTTCATTGCTTAGATCAGAAGTGATTGTCACTCCTGCTCACACTTACTTGGCTCACACTATTCACGTGGCCTTGTCTAATTGCAAGGATATTGGGATGTGGAATTTTCAGGAAGGAAAAGAGAATGAGATATTGGTGATGTCAACTACATGTGAAATTACTTTTTTTTTAAGTGCTTTAAAAAAATTTCCTGAAGTTCATATAATACTTGTCTTATTGTTTTGTTTGCCTGTATAGAATATGAGAATTTCATCTACTTGACCATATCTCTCCTTTAGCATTTTGACCAGCTCCTATCTGGACCAGGTTTTTTCCATATCAGTTTTATAGTTGTTTTCCTGGGACTCTTTCCACCTCTCACTTTGAGTTGATTCTAAATAGTCCCCTTGAGCGTGTTCTCCCATGATTTCCTAAGAAGCGTACATTGGAGGTAAATTGTGCAACAATTTGCATGCCTAAAAATATATATATATTCATTTTTATTTCTAAAAGTACCTTTATTTTACTTCATTTTATTTTTACTCTCAAAGTTTAGCTAGATATACAAATCTAGTTTGGAGATAATTTTCTCACAGAATTTTAAAGGCATTGTTGCTTTGTTTTGTTGTAGTTCCTGCTTTTGTGGAGAAGGTTAATTTTTATTCTAACTTTTAATGTCACCTTTTTTTTTTTTACTTCTGGAACTCTAGTAGAATTTTTCTTTTTTTCCAGTATTCTACTTAATGTGTGTATTTTTCATTCATTGTGTTGGCCACTCAATGGATCTTTCAAACTGAATGATCCTCCAATTCATGAAATGTTATTGAAACAAAATGTTTTAATTTAATGTTTTCTCTGTTAGCCTTTTGATATCATCTGTTTTGTTGATAATGTGCCTTCTGTACTTGTCCTATAATTTTCCTATCTTTTCTATTTTATATGTAGTTTTTAAAATATTATTTTTTAATAATTTTATTTAATTTTTAATTTTACTCTAATATTTTAATTTTGAAAGGTCTCTTCTTATTCTATGGTTATTCTTTTTGTAGAGTTGACAGTTATTTTTTCATGGATAAAATAGCTTCTATTTTTTCTCTTAGAATATAAATAATATTTTTTCTTCTATATCCCTGCATAAATTCTGTTTCCTTCAAGTTGGGTTGTTTGAGTTTGTCTTTCATGTTACAAACTTTCCTCAGGTATCTAGTGATTTGGCGATATATACCTATAAATAAGGATTGGCCAATAAAAAACTGATTAAAATGTTTGTATGTATGCATGACTTATTGATTATAGGTTTAATTATAAAGTGTTCTTATTAGGCTGTCCCACTGGGGATTCCAAATCAATATGTTTAGATCTTTTTCCTGTGATTAGTTCAGATTCCCCAGATAAAAATCTTCTCCTGCCTTGATGGTATAAGTCTGGCTACCGACATCTTTGGGGCAGGGAGGGAAAATAGAGCAGGAGTTTCAATATAAACATGCAAACTTTTACATAGTTTCCATGTTTTCAGTATGGAATACCTGTTTCATAGGCTGGTATTGGAATCTTCAAATTTTTTAAATCTCTGTATCTGCTTCTAACAGTTAAATCTCTGGTCTTCTGCAAGGATGGAAGTGGCACAGATCTTTGGCTTAGCATTGTGGGAGAGGAAATCTTGAAGTCTAAGTGCTTCTCAAATAGACTTTCAACCATTTCTCCTATTCTTAGTTCACTTGTACTTCTACATGTAAATGGTCTCCCCTATTCATGAGTTTTTGGAAAGTATATGGAGCAAATTGAATTATTTTTCAAATTTATTCATTGCTAGTATAGGATTTAGCTTCCTGGGGTTTCTAAATCATTTATTACTTATTTTGCCTTCCCGTATTTTGTGGCTGTCATTTTTTTTTTTCACATACTCTTTTTCATGTGAGTTTAAGCTTTAAAAACCCTTATGTTGACACTTAAGAACATTATTGAGAAATTTTCAAACATGAACAAAAGTTGAGATAATAGTACAAGAAACTTCCATGTACTCATCACTCAGGTTCAACAAATACCAAAATATTGCCAATTTGGTTTTCTCTGCTACACCCCCTTCTTCTCCTCCTCTAACTTTCCACTAGAATCTATTAAAACAAATCCTGGATTCATATAATTTCATTTGTAAATAATCCTCATGTTAATCTAACAGATAAGGACTTAAAAACATGATTGCAAAACAACGAACAAAATTAACAGTAATTGTTGAATATGATCTAATGCCCAAATCCATTACAATGCCCTCTGATTGTCACAAAATGTTGTCTTTTTACTTTTTTATGTTCTTTTTTTTCTTAAATCAAAATCTTCATGCTTTCTGGTTGATCAGCAAACAAGTGTTGTTGACCCGTGTCATCAACCATGAGGAAATATGACTGCTCTGTCTCTCCCCATTTCTGAGGAGGAGCATTGGCATAGGTAGGCATAACCACATGTCCATGATCACTTTAGATAGTCTTGGTTTAAGCCTTTTATCCAAGAAAAATTGCTGACAACGCCCCCAGTCATGCTCAGAAGTGTCCTAGTTTGGACACCAATTATGCGGTCACCTTAGGCGTGGCAATAGGTCCTACCACCGAGGGAGCAAGAACATAAGAAATTGGAATCCTTTAGCTATTTTCTGTATAGCTCTCAGGTCCTGGAAAGGTCTTACTTTAAAAAATGGGTTCATAAGGATTCACTCTTCCTTCTGTTAACCCTACGTATTTGATGGGGCAGGGGGTTGAATAGCCAGGTAACTTTGCTCTATATTGGGTGTACCTGTTTCTTGAGGTATGATTCAATTTCCTCAGCCCAGAACTTAAGACCTGGCATGGAATTCTCATTCTATATCTCTGTACTCGAGATAGTCAACTTGGTTGCAGTTACGAGATTCAGTAATTTGGGGGTAAACATGATTCCTGGTATGGCTGTTTCTGTCATTCTTTAATTACCTACCTGGACATCTCTCTGTGGCCTGCTCCATCTCCCAGGTCATTTGCCTTTTGTTTGTTTGTGATTTGCTGCTATAAAGTCATCTATTTTGAACTCTTCATTGTCTGTATGGAATTTATAGTTCCTCAGCTTTGTTAGGTTTCATTATCAATCTGTTCCCATTTGCTTTATAGTATCTTCCAGGAATTCTTTGCTTTTCTGGTTTGTGGTAGTGTACCACCTGGCTTTCAAGCGCTATTAGGGATTTATTTTTATCATTTTATTTATTGTGTCATTAGAAAATGGATGTGAGGAAGCAAGGAAGATAATCTCAAGAGTGTTTGGTAAGCCATCTTTAATGAGAGCCTCTGTGCTTTTTAAAATTATTATTACAGGAAAATCTACTATGATAATAGATTTGCATAGTCACACATAATCTTGAACTGCTAAAATCTCTAACCCAAGGAAAAAGAGATGGGTTTATTCTCTATGATTTTTTTTCTGATTCTTTTTTTCTTTTTGCTTTCTCTAATCTGCTGTTAAACCTATTCAGTGAATTCTTTGTTTTTATATTTTATTTTTTAGGTTTTTAGTCTAAAATTTCCATTTCCAATTTGATAATTTAGTGAACTATGATCACGCCACTGCACTCCAGTCTGGGAGACAGAGTGAGATCTTATCTCATAAAAATAAATAAATAAAATAATTAATTAAACTAAATTAAATTTCCATCTCCAAATTTCCAATTTCTATTAATGAAATTCTTTTTTTTTTAATATGGTTTCTCTCTCTACTGAGATTTCTTATTTTGTGATCCTCTCACAAAAGATTTCTTATTTTGTGATCCCCCTGGGTAGCTGGGACTACAGGCACACACCACTGTACATGACTGTATTTCTCATTTTCATAAGCATAGTTTCCTTTACACCCTTGAGCACAGTTATGATGTCTGTTTTAAAATCCTTGTCAGTTAATTCAAACATCTGGTTCATCTTGGGGTTGATCTCTGTTGATTACCTTTTCCCTTGAGTATGGATCACATTTGCCTATTTCTTCATATATTAGTAATTTTGATCATATCTTTGATATTATAAATAATATTTTGTAGAGAATCTGGATTTTGTCATGTTCTTGTGAAGATTATTGAATCTTTTGTGTTAGTAGGAAATAAACTCTGAAATGGCAGATTGTTCTTTTATTCTTTGCTAAAGGTTGCCCCATGTATGCAGAGCCAGACTTTTGGGAAGAGTTTATGCACAGAATTTGGGACATCCTCTCAGTGGCTCTCATCTTCATGGGATCCCCCCAGCCCCCAACACACACACGCACAGTTTCCACTTGCTGGGGTTTCCCTGTACTCAACCTAGTAAGACTGTTGGGCATTTGTTAAGTATTTTTTCTTTTTTTCTTTTTTTCCTTTTTAGAGATGTTATCTGGCTTGGAGTACAGTAGCTATTCACAGGCATGATCATGCACAGCACTCTGCATCTCTATGATTATAAGGCGCAGTTGTATCAGAAAATGAGAATTCTATTCCTGGAAAGACAGATAAAACTGGTATGATTCGGGAAAATGCAAATAAAAATGGTAATGAATTGTCATTACATATATGCACCAGATAGTTAAATAAGAGACTGATATTACCAAATGTTGACAAGGATGTAGAGCAACTAGAACTTCTTTATCAGAAGGTAGGAGTAAAAACTGGTGAAAAAGCATCAGGAAAACTGGCATTATGTACTAAATTTGAGCACACACAAACCCCATTACCCAGAAATTTCACTTTTAAGTTTATAGACAATAAAAATGCATATATAGGTGCAATGAAAGACTTTTGAGAGAATAGTCCTAGCTGTATTTTCAGTAGCCCCAAACTGGAAACAACCATCAACAGAAAAATGGGTAAATAAATTATAAATACCAATACATTAGTATATACAGCATATAAATACTATATAACAATAAAAATGGCAAATTGCTACTACATACAACAGAGATCAATCTCATAAAAGTTATGTTGGGTCAAACACAAAAGAGTGTATATTGTATGATAACATTTAGAGAATATTAAAAGGAAGCAAAACTAATCTATGGCTTATAGATGCCAGGACAGTGATTACCTTTGGGGAAAGGAAGGTTGAGAAATTGGAAGGAGTACAATGTGAGATTTCAGGTGCTGGCCATGTTCTATTTTATGACCTCATGGGGATTTCACGGATGTGTTTACTTTTTGATAATCCATGAAGTGGTACACTGATTTGTACATATATACAATACTTCAATTAAAATGTTTCAAAAGAAATTTTAAAAATCCCATTATGTGCAATATATATATGAACCAACCCAATCTCTAAATTACTAAATTTGTCTCTGAGTAATATTAATACTGTTTATTTGCATGATAGTCAACAATATTCAGAGCACTCTAAAGTAAATTATTTCATTTAGCTTCATGGCATCATAATGAAGTATTCTGTAGTTAATTTTAGACTTGTTGAAAAAACTGGAATAATTCTTTCCGAGAGTTTCCCTTTGCCACTTGTGGCAAGTGACAGAGTTGGGCGTGGAACCCAAAGCAATCAAGTCTTCATATAGCTTTCTTTCACTATACTTACTGGGCTCTACCCTGTATTCTCATGACCTTGGATAGATGTTTTTTCTTACATTCTAGTCCATCAGAGTATTTCTGTGTCACAGCTACCCTAAGAAACCAGTAAAGGCAATTTATTAGTGAATGCATCTGTTAATTACATTTTAAAGCAAGATTCTTTAAAATTTTTCTCACCCACAGGTGAGATCAGGCACCATGGCAGTTGGATCATAATTGTTTGGAATATTTTGTTTTTTGGCTATGTTACCTACAGATATGTGGCCTTAAGATCATACTATAATAGCTAGGAATTATATTTATGTGTATACTGAGGTTTGTTTAAGGGGAACCAATCATTTACAAATGAATGCATTTATTATTCTGAATTCTAAAAGTTTTCTGAGCTCTCCCATGCCAAAAGCACAAACCACAGGGCTAGAGAAGTGGAAAAAGGTCAAACATAGAGACAGCCCTAGTCAGCCAGCCCCAGATATCCTTGGATGTTAAAGCACCATTGTCCAGTGGAAATTAAAGTTCAACTACCTGATAGGAGGTGGAGTAGGGGGAGCAGAGGGAACACATGCCCTAACTTGGGATAAGGCTGGGAATGCTTAAGAGGTGGGAGGAGAAGCGGGAGGTAAAAATGAGGATGCAGGGGAGGGCAAATTATATTAATTTTAAAGCTGAAGATTATACTCACACAAACAACTAAGCAACCTTCCCATTATCAAGAAGACAAAGCCCATGCCCTTTTCTTCTATTCCATGTTTGTTGTTACTTAAGCTCCAAATTGTTCCTTTGTGTCTTAATTTCCCCTTTAAGGTTTTCCTGTATCCTCCTAGTCCATTATCTTCATGTGAATGAGATGTCCCTGCTCTGGCTATATTTGCTGCATATTCTTGAGGAATTTCTGAATTTTACTTCCAGAGAGGGGCTGAAAGACCCTAAGCTAAACTATTACCTAAGATGATCAAAACCAAGAGATGCATGGTTAGGCACTGGTTTGCTGTGTTTATGTTGTTCTGTTCCTCATTTAAAATTGTTTGGGAATCATGGTTTTATAAAAAGAAAAATGAATGAGCAGCTTTATAATGCTTTCTAAATTTTGTAAACATGAAAGACTTCTCAATGGAAATATAATACAAGTTTGTAACGTTCAAATTTAATGCCCATATGCTTCAGTCAGATTAATGACATAATCATGGAAATAGTCTACAAAATAAAAATCCATTCCACCTAAAATGGTACTTGAACCTTATGTTATCCACAGCATAATTTTAACTGCTTTAATAAGGAACATTTTCCCTAATCAACCTTTGCTACTCTGAAGTTGTGATATAATTTTTTGAGTAAACAATGTTTATACTAAAGTGCAATGTTTATTCTCAAATGCATATTTAAGTCTTAACATAGTGTTTTTAGTTTGATTAAATGTGGATTTCTCATAGTGAGTGCTAGATTAAGATATAAATATATAAGCTTTTCCTCTTTTTTCTCCCTTAACATTTTCTTCTTCCACATTAAGGTACACAAAGGCAGTTAATTATAACGTGTAAATGGATCATAATGACTCAAAACATGAGAAATTCAAACTACTCACTCAATTTACTTTTCTATTCCAATATAAATCAATTTTACTTTAGTATTATCTATAGAGACTATAGATAAAGAGAAAAGGAGTGAAAGATGAAATCTCTGAGCCATATCTACCTCCAAAAACCTTGTCAATGTCTACAGCCCCAGAATCCTAATTTTCTTGGAAGTCCCCAGCTGGTCAGTGGGTTTTTGTGCCTAATTCAGGACAGGAGTACACAGAAAAAAGATAAGAGAGTGAATTTTGCTCTATTTAGCTCTGTCACGAGACAAACTGTGGCAGACAGAATCAGTAGGGAAAAAATTAGGCAAGTTTATCTTTTAAAACTTCATTGTAAAATAATACATGTTCACAAAGCAAAATAGTTTAAACAAGAAGAGAAATACCTATAATCCTGTGTCCTAGAAAACCACTATTAATATTTTTCTATTTCTGTGTAAGTTCTTCCCTGTATATGCATGCATACAGTGTATATGTGTGTGTCTTTCATATATATGCACATATATTATTTATGTATATGCAATGTATTTTGTACACATATACTGTATATGTATATACAAGGTCTGTCTGGAAAGTATCCAGCCATGCAATATGAAAAATAGAGACATTTATTGAAGAAGATACAAGATACAAGAAACACTGCACATAGGACAATGACTCCTCAGTCCCCTTCAAAGTAGGCCCCTTGGGACCTCACAGTTACCCCAGTGTCTCTTACCCTAATCCGTACACGTTCAACATTCTCAGGTGTTCTGCTTGTTGCAGGCCTGTCAGAACATGGATCACTTTCAACAGATTCATGGCCATCTTTGAAGTGTTTGTGCCACACTTTTATTTGTACTACACTCATTGTATCATCCCCAAAAACCTTTTGAATCATCCGAATAGTTTCTGCAGAGGAATGTTCAAGCTTAATTCAAAATTTGATGCAGATGTATTGCTCTGCTTGCTCAGTCATTTTGAATGCAATGGCCACACAGTACACATGCTTGCTCAATGGCTTCTAGTGCCCCACTGCCTAGTACAATGAAGGCGTCATTGTTCATGCATGCGCATTCCAGTCCACTCTCCTTGGCTGCAAGGTTACATCGATGTCACGCAAAGTATTCTGGTTGTACTAACAATGGCAAGATACTTTCCAGACAGACCTCCTATATGCATTCTTCTAGCTATATATTGTTTTATAATTTTAAAAAATTAATAATAAAGGATAAGTATATTCCAATGCTGTTATATATCAATACAATCAGGAAAAAAATGAGCACACCATTTCTCTATTGGATATTTTGGGTGATTAAGCATTTACTGTATGTTGATTCTCTATTCAGTGCTAAGGTTACAATTTCTATCCCAGAGAGTCATGAGTTTAATAGAGAGAGTTAACAGACAATTTTGTAAGAGTGATAAGTTGTGTGGTAGAAGAATATCCAGGATGATATGGGAACACACAGCAAGATATTTATCAATAATTCATATTGAGATTAACCAGGATGTCTTTTCAGAAAAAAATTAGTGTCCAAAATAAGTCTTCAGGGCTGAGGAAGAATTTCAGTAAAGGGAGTGTGTCTAGATGTGGAGAGGGAGCTGTGAACCAGTTCAAAAGGTAGAAGAGTAAAGCACATTAGAAAATGTGAAAGCGGTCTCGCATCACCAGAGGATAGGGTAATGAGGGAGGCGTGGTGGAGTGATGAATGATAATGCTAGGTAGGAACAGATAATTAAAAATCAGTCTAAGTGTTTGAATTTCATTCAGAAAGTACTTGAGAACCATGGAAGGATTTTAAGCTAGAAGTGGTGTAATCAGATTTGCAATTTAAAATGCTCTACTGAGTAATCTAGTTGAATGGATTGGAAGAGATCAGGGATGGAGGAGAGTAGTTGGAATGCCACTGATAATGATTCTGGGGGAGGAGATGAATACACACATATACCGAAGCAGAAGTAGTGGGAATGAAGGAGGGTGACTCAACTTGAGAGCTATGTTTTGGCACTAATGTTGATGGAACTGAGTGACTGTGTGTGAAGTATGAAGAAAAGGGAAGAGGCGAGGGTCATTTTTGGATTTATAATTTGGAGTCTAGATGGATGATGGAGCACTATAGAGATTAAGATTTTGGAAAGAAGATGATGAATTTCATTTCAAATGGCTGGGTTTGAGATTCATGTGGTACATTAAAAGTAAGTCATTGGATGTTAGGGCTGGGCTGAACCTTTAGAGTGGATTAGATGACAGATCAGTGTCTGAACTTTGCTACACAAAAGAATCAGCATTTTAAAAATTCTATTGCCCAGGCTACACTCCAGAACATTTAAATCAGAATCTCTGGGGCCAGACCCAAGCATTGACATTTCAAAAACTCCCTGGGTGGTTACAGTGGGCATCCAAGATTGAGAGTCACTTTCCTAAAGAGATGGCATAGACCACTGGGTCTTAACCTTGGGTGCACAATAGAATCATTTGAAGTGCTTTAAAAATTCTCAAGATTCAGGCCATATCCTACAAGAATTAAATTAGAGTATATGGAGATAGAACCCAGATATCAATAATTTGTATGCTAGTTGTTTTGAGACATAATTCTTCCTTTTAAAATGTACAGTTCAGTGTTTTTTAGTATAGTCAGTTCATATGGACAATTTATAAAAGTGGAATTATATAATATATGATCTCTGGCTACTTTCTCTTAGCACAGTACTGTCAAGGTTCATTCACATTGAGGTATTTATCAGTATCCACTTCTTTTTTATGACTAAATAATTTTCCATTCAAGAATATACCACAATTTGTTTATTCATTTATCAATTGATGGACATTTGGATTGCTTCCAGTTTTTAGGTGTTACAAATAGTGCTTCTACGAACATTTGTTTACACGTTTTGGTGTGGAAATATTTTTTCAGCTCTCTTGGGTATATATCTAAGAGTGGAGTTGCTGAGTCATGTAGCAACTCTACCTTTAACTCTACAGGAACTCTTTTTGTAGAACTGCCAAACTGTTTTCCAAAGCTGCTGCACCATTTCACATTTCCACCACAATGCATCAGGTTTCTAATTTCTCCACAATCTCAGCAACATTTGTTACCACTTGTCTTTTTAACTGTAGCCAGCCCAGTTGTTGTGAAGAAGTATTTCAATATGGTTTTGATTTACATTTCCCTAATAGTAATAATTAATGATATTGAGCATGCTTTCATGCACTTTTGATCTATTTGCATATCTTCTTTGAAGATACTTTTGCTCAAATCCTTTGATAATTTTTAAATTGGTTATTTTTTATATTGTTGACTTATAAAAATTTTTTACCTTTTATGCATATAAATTTATTATCATATATATGATTTTTAAATGTTTTCTCCCAGTGTGTCAGTTGTCTGTATATTCTTGGTGATGTCTTTTACAGGTTTTCGATTTTGATGAACTCTAATTTATGTATTTTTTTTTTGTCATTTCTGCTTTTAGTATATCTAACACACCATTTACTAATCTAAAGTCGGGAGGATTTATCTCCACAGTTTCTTTTAATATTTTCATATTTTAGTTTTAAAATTTTTGTCTTGGGTCTACTTTGAGTTAATTTTTCTATACGGTATGGGTTAGGAGGTCCAACTTCATTCATTGCATGTGTGTCTCTAGTTGCCCCAGTGTCATTTGTTAAAAATACTACTCTTTCCTCACTGCATTATCTGGGCATCTTTGTTAAAACAAATTGGCCATAAATGTAAGGGTTTAGTTCTGGACTTCCAATTCTATGACAGTATTTTCAAATCAGAAGTGTGAGTATTCCAAATTTGTTCTTCTTTTTCAAGATTATTTTGGCTATTTTGTATCGTTTGCATTTCTTTATGACTTTAAGGATCAGTGGGTCAAATTTGATATGGAATGAATATGTATTAAATTAGATAATTTGGGAAATATTGCCCTCTTAACTATGCTAAGTCTTCCAATCCATGAACACAAATGTCTTTCCATTTATTTAGGTCTTCCTTAATTTCTTTCAGTGTTATTTTGTGGTTTTCAGTGCACATATTTCATACATTATTTTTTTTAATAAAATCAGTTCCTAAGTATTTTATTATTTTCATGCTATTATAAATGGAATAGGTTTTAATTTCATTTTTGGATTGTTCATTGCTAGTATATAGGAATGCAATCGATTTTTAAAATATTGATCTTGTAATATGCTCCCACCTTGATGAACTCATTTATTAGTTCTGATTGTGTGTGTGTGTGTGTGTGTGTGTGTGTGTGTGTGCGTGTGCATGCACATGCATTTCTTAGGATTTTTCTATCTACAAGATCATGTCATACACAAATAGATATAGTTTTACTTCCTCCTTTCCAATTTGGATGATTTTAACTTCTTTTTCTTGACTAATTATCCTGGCTCAACACTCCATACAATGTTGAATTGAAATAGTAATTGAAATAGTCTTTTTTCTGATCTTAAGGGAGAAGCATTCATACATTTTTTATCATTAATATGATATTAGCTGTGAGATTTTTATAAATGCCCGTTAGTGTATTGAGAAAGTTCCCTTTTATTTCTAGTTTGATTCATGTTTTTAATGTTCAAGAGTGCTAGATGTTGTCAGATGCTTTTCCTGCATCTATTGAGATTATCGAGATGATCATTTTTTTTCTTTTTCATCTTACTAATGCAGTATATTACAGGAAATTTTCTTATGTTTATTCAAACTTCCATCCTTGGGATAAATACCACTTGATCATGATGTATAATCCTTTTTACATGTTGCTGTATTCACTTAGGATTTTGTTGAGGATGATTACTTCTATGTTCATGAGGAATATTGAGCAGAGTGTTGGAAAATGTTGGAAAAACACTTATAGACATTGGCTTAGGGAAAGAATTTATGAAGAAGATCCCAAAGGCAATCACAGCAACAACAAAAATAAATAAATGGGACCTGATCAAATTAAAAAGCTTCTGCACAGCCAAGGAAACTTAGCCTGAATAATCTCTGGTCACCTATTTTAAGATTCACTGATTATGACATTTCAAATCTTCTATTTAGTCCCTCTAGTTAATTTTTTATTTTAGCATTTATAATTTTCAACCTCAGAATTTATGTTTGGCTTTTTTTTTTCTTTTACAAGTTTTTCCTGTTGATATTCTCTATTTGGTGAGACATGGTTGTTAAACTTTCCTTTAACTCTTTGGATACAGTTTCATATAATTTTTTGAACATATTATAATAACTAGTTTAATGTCTTTATCTAGTAAATCTAATATCTGAGCTCCTCAGAGATAGTTTCTGTTGACTGCTTATTTACCTTTGTGTGGTCTATAGTTTCCCATTTCTTTGCATGGCTCATAGCTATTATTTTCCATGAAAACTAGATATTTTTGTTGAAAACTAGAAATTTTGTTGGAGACTGGATATCTACAACTTTGAAAATCAGCTTCCTCTCAAGTTTTTGATGTTGCTACTTTGTAGTGTTGTTATTTTGTTGCTATGGATTTTCTTTGTTGAGTTTTCTTGATTAATTCTGTAGAGTCTGAATTCTTTGTTATGCATAACCCTCAACATCTCTGCTCAGTTAGCTTGGTGCTCAGCTAATGATTTGACACAGATTTCCTTAATTGCATTGAACCAATAAGTCTCTGTAACTTTGCTGAAGGGCTTTGTGCATATTTGGGGAAAATATTTCATCACTCTAGCAGGCAGTTTAAAAGTATGCTTGTGCAAAGCCTCAGTGTCATCCACAGTGAGAGATTAGGGCCTTCTCAGGTTTTTCCTGCACGTGTGCACGTACCTGCACATGTACATGGCCTCCTAGATTTCCAGAAATATGTTACATATTTTCAAAATCTCATAAGAAAATCTCATTTCCCAGTTTTTTCTTTTAAAATTTTTGGTAAGTCTCTTATTTAACCTAATTGGTATAACTGCCTTGGGTAGTTACACTATTAAATAATTGGCACTGATTGTTTTCTTCTTCTTCTTTAAAAAATTTTATTTATTTTTATGTCAGCACATTATGAGGGTACAGATATTTAAGTTACATATATTGCCTTTGACCTGCCTGAGTCAGAGTCCATCACGACCAAGATGTGTTCATCACAGAGATGCAGGGATGGTTCAACATATGCAAATCTATAAATGTAATTCAACACATTAGAAGTAAATAGAAGTAAAAATAAAGACCATATGATTGTTTTCAACAAATGCCTTAAGAACAGGGCTGTTTATACCTAGTGAGCTGAGTCAGATGTGAGTCAGCTCTCACTCAGGTCAGGTAAAAACAAGCCCTGAGAATGGAGGTGTCAGTGAACTAAATAGTGACAGTTCTCTAGGGATGAGATTTTTGGGGAACTCTAAGCCCATTCTCTTCCTTCCACTGGCTCCTAGGCTGCTGGATTTTACAGTTTGTGTGTGTATTAGTAGTTGTATAGCTTTTGGTTTGAAAGCTAGTATATACATAGGGAGGGGAGGAATAAGGCAGGTTGAAATGCTACAAAACTTACTGTTTTAATCAAGGGTCAGCGTTTTTCTTCAATAAATGCTCCTCAGATTTTTGCAAGCCTTTAGTTAATTTCCAGAATTCTGAAAATGTTGATTTTGGTCATTTTTGTAGTTTTCTCAATGCTTTTATTAAGGAGTGGATTTATGGAGGTCTGTACTCTGCCATTCAGAAGGGTTTTTGATTATAATTTTTAAAGCTCCTTATAGATAGTTTCCAATGTTCACGAAAAGTTGAAATCCAATAGATTTTAGAGAAAAGAGTATCAAGGGCCAGATTCTAGAAAACACAAACATTTAAACCCAAGAAGAGGAAGAGGAGCTTATGAATGAGGAGGGTAAGAAATGATTCAGAGATGGAAGAGCTTATAAAAAACAAAAGAGGAGTTTCAGGAAGATTATTACACTTAAAGCTATTGAATGCCTCCTACACAGATCAGACAATGGATTGACAAATACTGATTTGAATTATCTACTAAGAGGTCACAGAGATTATTTTTAGAGCAATTGCAGTGGAATGGCAGGGCTGAATCCTGACTGTAGTAAGTTGTTACACAAATGGGAGGTTAAAAGAGAGAAAACAAGTTTAGGCAATTCTAAAAGAACTGGGCTACTTAGGAAAGGAGAGAGAATATAGGTCAGCAGCTAGCATAGGCTGTGGAGTGGAGAATTGCATCCTCCCAGGGTTCAGTTTAGCTGCTTTATTTGTTATTCACAAATTTCCTTTTTGTCCTCTATCCTAGACCATAGGTCCATCACTAGTGACTTGGATTTGGTGGTGAGAAGGGTGACCTTTCTCCCATTGTACCAGAAAGAAACATGTGGCTGGGCACGGTGGCTCACACCTATAATCCTAGTACTCTAGGAGGCTGAGGCGGGAGAATCGCTTAAGCCCAGGAGTTTGATAACCAGCCTGAATAAGAGTGAGACCCTGTCTCTAATAAAAAGGAAAAGAAAAAGAAAAAAAAATACACAAAACAACAAGAAATGTGATCTGACACAAATAAATCATGCCTGTAAACAGATTTTTAGTGAAACTATATGGCAAATAATTGTAGATCTATGAGGGACAGTGAACTGAAACCTGCATACAGTCTGAGAAAACTGAAATTATATCTCAGCTTCATGACTCTACTGGTACAAGCTGTATGACCTTGACCAAATTACTTGGGCTGTCTCAGCTTCACTTTCCTCACGTGGATAATAATACTAATTTTTCAAGGTTGTTTTGTGGGTTAGTTGAGATAATACCCAGGCTAAACAGTTAAGAGGAATCCCAGTTCTGCCTCTTAGAAGTATTATGAGGATGAAAGAGTTAGCCTTTTAATATCTCCATTTTCCCATTGATAAAATAAAAATTGCATTATGTAATTTCCATGTTCCCTTCCAGCTGAAACCAAATGGGCCTCTAATATCTTTTAGTCAGTACTGTTCTTCACATAGTTTGTGGGCTAGATAGACATTTGGAGTTGTTCTGGGACTTAAGTTATTCTGTATATGATATCAGTAGTTTCGATCAGAAAAGGTATTAAGATTTGCAAAGACTTGCCTTACAAATAAATTTTGGAAGATAGCTCCGCCTAGCTGGGTAGTACTTGTAAATGGATGGGCTCATTCCAGAACATGACACTCACCAGCACACATTTTAGATCCTTTAGAAATGAGCTTTGAGGAGAGGCACAACTGACACAATATAAGATCCCAAAGATTAGGTCTGTTTTGGTGGCTCCTAGATTGATTGTTACACCTGAAATATTTCTAAGTGTTCATGAATGTTTACAACTGCTAGTAATTCATAGCCAAGGAGACGTTGAAGCAGTAAGCCACACAAGGAACAAGGGCAAGCTTGAAGCCAGATAGCGTTCAGGGGAGACAGTGAGAGTGAGTAGCTGAATGTGGGAGATTGGTAAAGCTAGAGAGCATTCTGAGGCTGGAATTAGATAAGGGACTCAGAGACAAAGGCAAAGGTGGAATTGGAGGCCAATTAAGGCTGAGATGGGCCAGAATAGGAAGAACAGAAAGGTTTTGCCTTTCAGAGACTGATTTCTTTATCCCACCTATGCTGTCAGCTTGTTTTGTTGAATTCACTGATATATTTTGGTAGAATTTTATTTGTATAGGTAGCATGTAAGTTATCCTCCCATTTCAGGAAAAGAATTAGATTTGCTCATTTTCTATTAGCAGATCGGGTGCTTTAAAGCTTAGGGGAAACTAACTCTGTGATTTAAAAAGAGATGAAATGACTAGGAAATAAAATCACTGAAAAACAATATCATGTTCATTTTGATTTTATTAAAAAGCTCTTTCCAGCTGGGCACGGTGGCTCATGCCTATAATCCCAGCATTTTGGGAGGCTGAAGCAGGAGGATCGCTTGAGCCTAGGAGTTAGAGACCAGCCTGGGCAATATAGTGAGACTAGTCTCCACAAAAACATTTTTAAAAATTAGCCAGGGGTGGTGGTGCAGGCCTGTAGTCTTATTGACTGGGGAGGCTGAGGTGGGAGGATCGGGTCGCCTGAGCTCTGGAGTTCAAAGTTGCAGTGAGCTACGATTGTGCCACTGCCCTCCAGCCTAGGCGACAGAGTAAGACCCTCTCTCTAAAAAATAAACAAATTACAGAGTGAGACCCTGTTTTAATAAATAAATACATACATACAAATTTAAAAAATAAAAACTATTTTCCACAGAAATTTTTACATTTAACACATGGTATCCCAACTGTGGTTTCTGCCTGCATTGTGAAAGAATTCCTACTTTAGTTCTCTTTTCTCCCCCTGCTCATTTCCCCCAGGTGGCCTATAACATAAATTTATTTTTAAAATTAAAGATGGTTGGCCAATTTTTCTTTGAGGCTGTTCCAAGTCCCTACTCCTTCTTGAAATAACTGGAACTGTCCAGGATGGGCTGGGAATCCCCCATCTGTGTCGCCTGCTTTACCGGAGGCTTCACATTTTCTCCGAGACGCTTTGCTCATGTATGCTATTTGGCAAGGGAGGATCACTGGCATATCGTTGGATGGCCCCTCATCTAAGTGGACGCTTTGGATGGTACTGTTGATCAATGGGGGCTTTGCAGGCAGCCAAGCCTGCCCTTCCTTGGCAACCTGCAAATGACACTAACATTATGAAAGATTTCTCCAAAGACAGACATTTTCAATTAGCCAAATTACTCTAACAGTAATTTAAATCAGGAAGATTTAAGGCAGAGCTAGGTTCCTATGCCAGCCAAGAAGACTGCTCTGCCAGTGGCACATCCTTCCCTGCCAGGCTGCAATGAGATGGTTCTTGCAGTGACAGCAGACCTACCATGCGTGTTTGATTTAGGGCTCTCCATTACCATACCTTTGTAATTATCGTCAGGCAGTGACGACTCCTGGGGAAAGCATGGATCTTAAATGTGAGGAGTCAGAAGCCTAATCAAAATGCAGCGTGTGGAATGAATCTTACTGGTATTTCTCTTCTTTTCAACCAATTGGTCTTAATTTGAGTAAAACCGTAGCACAACCCTTTGCCAATATTGTGATTCATTTTCACAAATTATTGTTCCACAAGGCTCTGATGGTGTTCAAGACACCTTATGGGAGGTATGATTTTTCTTTAAGTTGGCTGGCATAGATCCCATATTTCACCTGAAGTCATGAGAAGAATTGATAAAGCCTCCTTTGATTGGTATGTTCTCTTATTCTGGGTTAGTGCTCTCACCATGATTCTGAAAGGCAAACATTATATTGCTGATATTTTTTATTTCGCTGTTACTTAAGATAATGATATGTAGACTATTATGATTCCACTTGCTTCCTACCTAGGGACTGTATGTTATTTAGGAAACAAATTTCAAAGGATTTGTAAGGATGAGAAAAGTTGCTTTTCCTTGATGAGATCTAACTTCAATTAGCAACATTTTGTTAATATCTAACTTTGCCCAATATTTCATTTTCTACCTATGGTTAGGCAGCATAGTATGAAGGAAAGAGGTTGAGGCTTAATTCTAGATCTCATTGCAAATGTGAATTCTTTTTACTTGCAAGTAGCTGTGATCATGGGTGGATCTCTTCACCCTTCTACCACCTCAAGTATCTCCCACAACATGGTGGCATTGGAACAGGCCCTCTCTAGGTCCTCTACATCTTTGACATTCATGATTCCATGAAGATAGGGGTCCCTCCTCTTGAGAAATTAACCATCAGCATCCAAGTAGAATACTTAGTGTATATTTAAAAAAAAATAGTTATTTATAATACTCTAGTGACTAATATTTAGGAACTGTTTTCTCCTAGAACATCTCTTCTACCTGTCTTGTGTTACTGCAGGTAATAGAAATTTTGGAAATTTGAAATCTCAAATGGATATATCAGCATTGCTCACAGATTCACAGACTCAGGTTGAGAAGGGGAATGGCTCCTTTTGGTTTGGAGACTATTATAACCACTGGGACACATGTGCCTAATAGGCTCATTTAGCTTTTGTCACATGCCCACTTTGCATTATTGTATTAAGTTTAGAGTCCCTGCCTTCCCATCTAGGTGATAAGTTCTTGTAGGTCTAGGATCATACTTTTGTGCTGTAAATATCCCTGGCACCTAGGATCTAACAGCCAGCTCCACAACTACTCACTTAATAAGTTGTACACCATGATTTAAAAAAATGCTTATGGAAAAATTGTACTAAAGATGTCCTTTTAATCAATGAAATGTAAACACTTTTCCACAAAACTAAATGAAAAGGGAATGTAGAAATGAATCATGTGATCTGCTGTAGTAAACCAAAAACCACTTCAGTGTAATTTATGTCAATTTGTTTTTAATTGACAATTCCTTTCATAAATCATGTTGTATACAGCTAAGTAGTTGCTACTTCACAAACAGCTTACCTAGTAAATAATTTTGTACTAAGTATAGAACAACTCAATGAAAAAGAAAAAAGGAAAAAACAGACAAAAAATACCCTATACGTTGCAAAGCACGGTATCTCAGTCAGGATGCCTTCCTTCTATGAACTCTGTAGCTATTATTTTGTACTATTGGTTTGACACTGTGATGCATATTTTGTGACAGGATTGTGTTGCTATCACAGTCTTTGATATTTGTCCTGTCTCTCCAGCTAGATTGCAAACTTACTGAGAAAAAAGACTATGTATCTTATATCTCTTTATTCCAAGTGCCCAATAGAGTTTTATTTACCAAGAAAGTGCTCATTTGATATTTGCTAGAATCATACAGGTAGGACAATAGACACCTTGCCCATTGAAATCTCACAATGAAATCAACAAATGTAAGTCTATTCATTAAAATTCCTAATTCATGAAACAACCTTAATGCAGAAATAGCTATTTTTATACTAAACTACCATAAATTTTTATCCTGTTTCCCTTATATCAAAAGATATGTTTTTGTCTCTTAGATATTGCCAGAAAGTTTAATCTGGGATCTTATGTAGGTATAGGATATTTCAAGATTAAAATGCCTTTAATTCATCTAAGATAACACATTTTTTAGATAACTGATTTTTTTCTATATAATACTGTACTACACATTAAAATATGAAGTAGCATTGAAATTATTGAAAAAAATGGTAGATTTTTGTTAATAGCAATTTATGTAATGTCCAATTCATGTCTCAGAAATGCACTTATAAATAATCCTTAAATTTATATCCTTCACTTAAGTTTGAAGAATTTGGAGGTTTTGTTCAGAAGAAAGCTATCCTACAATTCTTAAAGCATAATAAATAAAACATTTATAAAGGTAGGTAGCATAAAAGGTACACTCTAGAATAATCTATACAAATCATCATCCCTAGAGTCCTTCTTAAGATTCAAGATGAGAAAGTATTTCTCTCATTAAACCCCCTTGGTGTGAATACGATAGTTCAATATTTCATAAATATTTAATGAATTATTATTTCCTACAACTTATGAGTATTTGGACAATTGAAGCTTTGTTTGGAATATGAGTATATGTCTGGCTGTGTGGGGAATGGGTGATAATAAATGCCTCATACTGTGTGTCTTGAAAATGTCTAGGTAAAAAATTTCTTAAGTTTTAGAGAGGGCAGGAAAGATGTTTACTGGGATTCTTTATGGTATAAATTTGAAAGCACCTGATGGAAGTGCTTCTTCATTCCTAATTCTTGAAGATATTAATAATAACAATATTACTAATACAAATAATGAACTTGGCAGAGGTAGCAATCATGATAAATGCCTTACTAGTTTAAGCTTCATAATAACCCTACAATGTAGGCATTGACATCCTTTTACATTCAAATAAACTGGATCTTAGATGCTTAAGAACCTGAAGTAAGTAAGTGCTAAAACTAAGTCTGATCCCAAATCTCTTGCATGCCAAGATTTCTGGTCTTTCATTTCATCATGTTGATTTCCTGTGCTGAGGAAAAGGTTATTTTTCCTTTTATTATCTATGATGTAGGTAGTTCTTTGCATACTGGTTCTGGCACTGTCTCACACAGGAGCTTCCAATAACTGCCAGTCACATGGTGACAATTATGCTTGATTAAGCAGATCCAGTAAGTACTTGATCGACTTTTTCCCATAAATGCTGACATTCTGCAGCCAAAGGGAAAAGAACATTTGCCATTATTCTAAGCACTTTGGCCATCTCCTTTTGTCCCTCCCAATAATACCAGGCCCTTACATTCCTGAGATCAATGTTCCCAGATTCTTAGACTCAGCCCACATTTCAGGGTTTCTATCAAATACTTCCTTGGATAATGTGAATTTTTGAGGTCTCTAAGTCCTACAAGCAGACAGGTGACGATTTTGTGAGATTTGAGGATATGCTCAGCAAAGTATCATTGTTGCTATTTATTGATAATTCTACCCCTCCTAATTCATTGTTATGGATTTTGAAGTCTTTGAAATGTTTCAGAATCCTATAGAAATATATAGGAAAGAGTACTTTGAAAATTATAAATATACACTATTTTGAGATTGTAAACATCCTCTGGGATAACACCATAGCTATTGGCTAGCACAGTGTTTTACAGCCCACTGAACAGATGGTTTCAGCAGTTCCTCAAAAGGTGGCCATCCATGTTGTTTAAAAATAAATTATTATTTAAAAAAAAATTTAAAAAAGGTGGCCAAAACTAATGTGTACCCGAATTGTTTAAGAAGCTTGGCACTCCCTAAGTCCTATCCCTCCTGCCTCAGATCATCATACTCTCTAATATAGAGTGTTAAGATAATATAAGTGGCTTAATACAACACAGTTTAATTTTATGTAACATTACAGTGTGGGTCAAACAGCATTTCTGAATGGCTTGCCTCAAAAAATGACCCAAGGATTCAGGATCTTCCCTTAGTAGGCTCCACATTTCAGAGTTCCTTGCTTCCAGCCATATACAAAAGGGTTAAAGGGAGCTCAAAAAATAGTGAGAAAACCCTAGTGAGGGGAAGACATGAATCTCAAAGGAGATCTTATGGTTTGGGCCGTACTTTTGGCCAGAACTGATCACATGGACCCAATTGTGGGAGTATGCCCAGGAGGTTAACAAACACAGTTTGGTGAACACATAGCATTTTCTTTGCCTCATAAGTTATGTGAGTATGGCTTGCTAGGACAGAGAAAAGCAAAAGCAAGTAAGCATGACGAACTTTGATCATAATAGAATTTTAATGGGTACCCAGCAATGTCTTATAGTTAATATAAGCCTGTAAAAAGAGTATATGATCATAATCTGACTTTTAGATAGGTTGTTGTCATTTTTATACATCTATAGTGTGATCCTTGGGAAAATCTAAATGGAAGCTATTGATAAGAAACACCTGAAACCAGGGCCAGCTTCATGGGCATATAACCTGTGTTGTTGCACAGGGCTGTGCTCTCACAAAGCCCCACATTTGGCTTAATGCTTTGCTATTGCTGTCTTAAGAGTCTTAATAATTTTGAACAAGAGGTCCTGCGTTTTTGTTTTGAACTGGGCCATTATTCTAAGCACTCAGGCCATCTCCCAGCACTCAGGGTAGCTGGTCCTACCTAAAACTCATGCCTTATTAGTTACTAATATTGGGGTTTCAAGGATAAAATGAAGATGCAATCTTTAAGATACAGTCAATGCTAATTGACCTTTTAAAGAAGGCGAGTTACAATAGCAAATTCTGTGGGTGTGATGGGGGTGTGGTCTTACACATGTGCATGTGCCTGTGCAAAGTTTATTAGGAGAGATTTGTTTTAATTGATATTTATTGGGCATCATTCCAATGTTTATTATTAACTACTCATGTGAAAAGTTGGTTGATGTGGATCACAGAAACATTTGTTTCAGATAAATGAGCGTTTCAGTTGGATAAATTTTAATTAAGCAAGCTTTACTATACAAGTACTTGCTTTTGAAACCATGAGAAAAACTACTATAATTTTCTAATTCAAATCCAGAATTTGAAGATGTTGAATCTTGTTTACTGCAACCTTGAATGTAATTTTCCCTATGACTTTCCCAAATATTTGAACACAAGAATAAGGAATGAGCAACTTTTCCAATGTAATGTGTCAAATTCTTTTCCTACTGCAAATGCCTAGGTACAATTTAACTCTTCTCAAGCTCATATATACAGAACCTGACTGCTGAGACTAGTAAGCAAAGTAACCAAAAGTCTTGAATTTCCAGAATCATTTGGTTCTCAGATAATTTATTCACAAATGCTGCTTCCACACCACTTGCCTGTATTGCTGTTATAGTTAATCACATTCCATAAGGATTTATTTATTTACACATACGCCAGAGTAACACACTGCTCTTAACTCCTGAAGAACAGGTGCTATATCTTCATAGTTCCAGAGCCTAGAAGAGTTACCAGGCATGTAAAACATGTCCAATAAAGAGTTGATGAGGGAATGAAGGAATAAATAACTCATGATAAAAAAAAAACCACTACTTTTCAGTGAGTGGCAAAATAAATACTTACAAGTCTTCAAGGAAGCTTCTGCTCTCAATTAAGCCAAAATTAGTGTTGTTCTTTTGCAAGTAACTTTTAAACCTGCCTTATGCTCTTTAGCCCATAACAGTTATGTTCCAAATAGGGATGAAAGAAAGCATACTCTTATTAAGCGGAAATTTAAAACATCTGAAAGATAAAAACCATATGTACTGAACTGTCATATTCACACATAAATTATTTTATTCAAGGAGATTTCTGTTCTGTTAAATAAAAATTGACTTGATTGAACAAATTCATACAACACATGTACAAGTAAAGAACAATATACATGGATTTTAAAGGATATATATATGTTTATATACTTTTGTATTGAACTTACTGCTAATCTAATTTTTTCCTAAGGTCTACTGTTAAATGCCGCAAATAAGGGTCATGATCCTCTTGTTTAAGGCTGGAAATAGTTTATTTGCTATACTAGTTTCCTGTGGCTGCTCTAAAAAATTACCATAAACTTGGTGACTTAAAACAACAGAAATTTATTCTGTCCTGATTCTGAAGGTCAGATATTTGAAATCAGTATCACCAGAGTAAAATCAAGGTGTGTCTGCAGGACCAAGCTTCCTTGGTAGGCCTTAGGGGAGAACCCATTCCTTGCTTCTTCCAGCTTCTGGTAGCTACCAGTATTCCTTGGCTTATGGCTACACCACTTCAATCATTAAGACCAGCAACTGCAAATCTCCTTTTGCTCTGTCTCCACATTGCTTTCTCTTATCTGTGAATCAAATCTCCTTTTGCCTCTCCGTTATAAGAGCACTTGTGATTGCATTTAGGGGACTACCTACATAATCCAGGATAATCTCCCTATCTCAAAATCCTTAATCACATCTGCAAAGACCCTTTTCCCAAATAAAGTGACATCTATGAGGTTCCTTGGACTAGGATTTGCTGTTTTGGGGGGTAATTATTCAGCCTACTATACTCGCTCTGCCCACTGTTACATTCATGATTAAGTAGTGGGATTTTAGGTGATGTACGATAGTATACTTTTCTCCATGCTCACTGGCAGAGGAATAAGGATACTGTGTAACATGTGAGTGTTTGAGAACTATAAACTAAATAACACTATAAAGGAAACACTGCCTAAAGGAGCAGATTTTGGGAAGTAGGGCTCAGAGAGGGAGCTCATAACTTCATGATAATACTTCACATAAATTAAAGTAATGTTAATTGTCTCCCCCAAAGCAAGGCCATTAAGCAGCTTATTGCTCCTACCTTAAGAATTTATTTTGGTGTTTCTTTTGGTCTTACCTTTTCAATGGTATTTTACTTTTTACCCAAAGGGGATATAAATACCTCCCTGACAGTCCTGTCTGGTATATTTCATCTCTAAGTATAACAAGAGGGAGAAATAAATGAAAAAAAATAGGTCCTGATAAACTCTGCAGCAATCCAAAAGAAAAGGCTCTGTAAGACTACAGTAGGGTGGAGCTTCAGTTTGAAACACAATTCCTAACTTGAAATTTCCTAAGTGGAAAAAGTAAGTATGTCTTTATTCTCTAGCTATGAACAATTAACCTGTCAGAGACCTTGTCACTGACAAGAGAGGAATTTTCTATTTCATTTTTTTCATTGTGCTGGGTTAAGACCATCCTAACCATGAAAGAAGGTGTTTCATTCCTTCAACAGTTTTATGAATCTCCTACTATGTGCCAGACGCTGCATACAAAGCCATGACTGATACAGTTGCTTTCTGTCTCTCTCTGTCAATAGCTTTTCATATAATTTGTAAATTTTTAAAAAGTTTGTAAATTCCTATGTTTGGCCCATTTAAAACTGAGCCAAGGTCGCAAAAGGATGATTTAGTTGGAGTGGGGAAAAAAGGAAAAAAAAAAAAAAACAACACTAAGAAGTTACGTAAATGTCCTTTAGCACGTTTCTTGTTCTGAGGGCTAATGTACTGTAGCAATTCATCAGTCATTCTAATAGTCTTTTAACTTCTGTCAGAAAGCCTACTAAATGCTAACATCTTAAATGTTTAATATTCTAAAACATATTTTCATTAATCATGCAAATTATCCGGGCATCCATATTTTACCATAACCTCTTCTGAGATTAAGAGGCCTACAGCTTGGTGTATGAGAGCCCCATGTTAGTGAGTGATATTGTAGATGAAACAACTTAGCATGAAAGAATTTTAGAAGCAAAAAGTTGCTAGTATAATCCTAGTATCTTTGTGCTATCACATTTATATATACCCCCTAAAATGCTATTAATGTCAGGTATCTCTGACTAGGTAGCAAGGAGCTAAAATATGCACTTGCTTCATTCTATCTTATTATATAGTTGTTGGATGGATATTAATGTTAGTAGATAGTGTATTGTCCCAATAAAAATGAGCCTACATTTCATAGCAAAGCGAATTGTGGGTTTAGTTGTTAGTACAGGAGAGAACAAGTGTTCCTCACGGTTAGGTTAGCCTGAACTTCACCATGAAAGCCTTCATTTATATGCTGCCAGTCACCTTAATTCTAGGAATTCTTAGCTGCTTAGAAAAAGGAGACATATGTATATGGGTCCATGAAACAGATGGATGCAAAATTGAAGGGATACAGAACATGAGTTTTGGTGGCAACAGTGGAAATGCTTTATTCTTTCCTTTTTTTTTTTTCTTCCTGAAGCTGCTTGATTGTCAGCAGAGACGGAGATTGGTAGTAAAATAGAAAGAAAAGACCTGAGATCATGTAAATGTCGTTATCTTGGAGTCATGGAGCAGTGCTCAAGAATATGACCTGAGTAACTGGGAGTCATGGGGGTGGTGGATCAATGTACCAGTTCAGCTCCCAATAGGAAACACAATCCAATTAGGGTAATGCAAGAAAGGCTTATTTTCAAAGGGATTAATTACAAAACCACGGACAGAATGGAGGGAAGGGGAACCGATAAGGGTTGAGCAGGTAGTGGGGCTATCAGCACAGAGCTGTTACTAATCTGGGTGTTAAGAGAAGAGCAAAAGGAGTAATTACCAGAATGTGGATAAAAGAGTCATGTAAAAAAGTCATGCTGAGAGGACTAGGGACCTTTGATTAAGGGAGACAACCAGCACAAGGTGACCTCTTGGAGAGAACGAATATCCTGACTGCACTCCCCTTTCTCCCTGCAGCTTCCCATTCCCTGAGCTCAGCAGGATCCCACAGGGCACAGATCCAGGGTGTAGTCCACACAGGTTAACCTCCCTGAGCAGGACACTAGGGCTTCCCAGGGGGAAAGTGGACTGAAGAGAGATAGGGGTCAGAAACATCTAATTTTGCTATGAATGCTACTTCTTTAGTTATGCTACCAAAATGTACAGCCACCCTTTGAATGATTTTATGTTTCTTTTTTTTAAAAAACATTTCCTGTATTTTCTTTAATGGTTGTTTTCCTTAACAAAGTTTCTTGCAGCATTGCTGCATCCACGGGACACTTGCATGAACTTCCTTAGCCCCTGAGTAATCAGATATTTTTTTAAAAAATAGATAAATGTGATCCAGACACTTCATTATTCTCCTCCCTGTATCGCTTTTTCAGTATAACAGTGTGCTTTTAAATGTCTGTAGTTTGTATTGCTAAAAGAACACTTAAGACTTCACTTTTTAACATGGTTTGCCTTCTAATTATATTTCCCTAGTAAAATATTTAACCATTACTTCCTGAATCATGGATTCTAAGGTGCAATAAAAATCCAAAGGGAAATATATTTGTTTTTATGCAGAGACAGATTTTTTTTCCACAGCATTTTCAATGATTGCTGCAGGAATGAATGAGTAAAGGTTTCAGGAATAAATAGTTGCAGAAAACCAACTTACTGTCATACATAAGTCCATGCAGCCTCCGGGTACAAGTACTTATGTATCTCCTTTTGTTGAGTTCTCTATTTTTTTTATGAATATGTATATTGGGGGAAAAACTTCCATCTGCTCTCTTTTAGCTGATTCTATCACATTTTTGAGCTGTGCATCATTATGGAGCTTCAGAGAAAGATGATCATTTACATTACATATGGATATAAAGGAGAGAAGAAGTTGATGAATTGCAAACAAGTATAATTTATATGGACAAAGTGTGCCAGAAGTGCTTTTCACCCCATTTTACTTGGCAAATGGAATGATTCCTGCCCATTCACTTGGCCTAGTGCCCAAGAACTCAGAGAGGAAACGACCCTATTAGACTTACGCATCAGGATCCCACTCCTGCCCTATGAGGAAATGGTGCTGTGCACTCAGGCCCACCAGGGACCCCACAAGGTCAAAAGAGACCGCTGAATATACTAATGTCATCTTTTAGATTCTTCTCTCATGGCTTCTTAATTTATAACATACATCACACAGACCTACTGATACTCTAACTGTTGGTAATTCAAATGTGAGAAGTTTGCACGATGAAGATAGGGAAGGGATAGTAATGACAAGCTCATATGATGTGTTCCTCGTAACCTCTCAGCCTCCTGCATTTCGATTTCCCATGGCGGGTTATTTGCCGAAGTGCCCAGAAGCTTCATAAATAGATAAATATCTACATTTAGGGTACCTTCCTAAAGGCTTGTCTGTGGCACAATCATCTGTGACCCCATAATTTGTAAAAGCCCAGGGCCCAATGTGCAATAACAGTAGTAATGACTCCAAATATTTTATTTATTCATTCATTCATTAATGTAGGCGTTCATTTATAGATTCAATGCTTCATTCTTCAAAAATGATTTTTCCTATCATGTGCCAAAGGTGAGGGATCAAGGCTAAATATAGCTTAGCCTCTTCCTAAGGTGGTTAGGAATGAACAAAGAAATATTCTGTTATGACAAAATGGTCATTTATTTGAGAAGTTCTGTTAAACCAACTGATTCTCTCTCATTGCTTCTAGCCAACATAGTTGGCCCAGGCTTCAGACAATGTGTGTCTTAAAAATTTCAAATTACAACAAGTCCATGTCTGCATTATGGTAGCAAGTGCAATGCTTCCATTGTGCATTCAGACATCAGTGGATAGAAATGAAGTAGTGGATATAATGATGGTAGTGGTTTTTATGCACATACTCTATGTATTGTGCTGAATGCTTTACATATATTATCTCATTTAATCAACAACATTTTGTAGATTAAAAAAAAGAAAAAAGACTAACCTCAGAGGATAAATGACCTACCCAAAGTCACACAATTCTCAAAGCAGATGGTTCAACTCCATGACTTCCAGTCCATGTGTTTAGTCCAGCATTGGGTGTGATCAGAGAAATTCAGTGATACAGAGGTAGAATAAAAGGAGGGTTGCTTCTATCTTATTTTCGTAAACAAATAACCTGGTCAAATCTAGAAGCTGCAGTTCTTTTACCTAGATGTAGTCTCTATTCATTTTGCTCTCAACCTTTACATAGTTCTAGCATGACTTCCCACTTCATGAAGGAGTACTTGAAGTTTGTATGCTAATTAGTTAGACAATTTTCTTTGGTGGTGGTGGAGGATGGAAGTGCTTGCGTGTGTGGGGTGATGGATTATCTAAAATTTCTTCATGTTATTTTTCTCAGAACTTATGCTAGTAACGGAAGTTTCTCAACATGAAATGTCATCAATTTGGCCTCACTCAGGAAGTTGCAAGGCACTTGACTGTAACCTCAGTGAATTGAATGTCGTCTAAAAACTTGATAATCTTAGCTGCCTATCATTTTAGAAGCTTCTGTAGTTATTTCATTTCTGAACTAACTTCCTTGTCAATTTAATTTATTTTTTTTAATTGTAATAAAATACTTCAGGGTAAAGATGTATTTTTGTTTACATCAGGAATAGAACAAGGGGGAATCCAGAATTTAAATTATCTGAGATTTTATTCATCAAAAAAATATTAGGACGATTTTATCCACCTACCTGGAATAAAATTTCTACAACTATGTCACAACATACTTGAATTTGCAAATATAGTATATCTCTGGGATGAGAATAATCATTGTGCCTAGAAAGATTTTACAACTGTTTGTGTACTGAAAGACTCAACTGTTTCCAGTGGCAGAAGCTATGGAGTGATTCTAATGCAGATATAGTATCCAAAAGACCTTTGCTGGCAAAGAATACATGTTCAATGTCTACATATTGTTGAGTGAATAGATAAACAAATGAAACTGGGAATCTCATTTAGTTTCAACCTAGAAACACAAAGCCAGTATCATGATCCTGTAATTATTAAAATCTCAACCTTCTAACCTTTTTTTAACCTATGTTTCAAGCTTCTAACCATCTTAAAAGGCTCAGACTCATGTCTCTCACCCAGCCAAAAGCAGCAGAAGGTCCAAGTCCAACTACATTAGAACCTTGAATGAACTATTTCTTGCCTTTCCACTGCTCTTTATTCAGCTTTCCATGGTCAAGAGCAAAACTTGTCTTCCTTCTTTTGATGTCCCCTATCCCACACTGAGGGAGCTGAGAGTACAGCTACAGGGATCCAGGAGGTAGCTGAATCTAAAGTGAAGGCAGCAACTCTTAAGGCAGAATACGCTTTTGCTATGTATGTGTCCTTGTCATGCAGTGCTCCATGCCTGGGCCTTCCTTAGTGACTTGAACCTCATGGTGTTTCCACTTTTCTTCCTTCTCCCATCTTTGCAGGAATCCAATCTCTCTTTCTCTGCTTCGATCTTCTCAAGGCCTCTGCAGTACTTCTACTCAAAAGTATTTCACTAAATCCTTGACTGAGTACCAGGCTTTCATTTTTAAGGCACTGAAACTGTGACTGAGTATGCTCCATGGGTAGGTAATTCCCACTGTTTTACAATCAAGTAGTTCTTTAGATGATTCCCAACCTTCAATTTCCTGGCATCTCCATAAAGAAGCTGTACTCTCCTGACCTTGAAGCAGCAGGTTGATCAAAGATTTAAAATTATTCCCAGTGGCTGCCTATGTCTAAGGAGGCCTGACAATGATCTATTTGGAGTGATTACCATAGCAGTAGAGTGGCCATGATGGAGGCAGTCTCTAGGATCACTGAAATGGAAACACTAATTTCCTGCTGTGAAGGGGGAAGAATAGAGGTAGACAAATGCTTTATGCTTGTCCTGGGCACTGTATATGGGATTAAATCTCAGGGATATGGAGAAATATGCTAGAGATTAACAGCAGAATATTGTCCCCTAGCATTTTAAATGACATTTTGTGTTTCCTGTTTGTTTCTAAGCTATTATGTTTTATTTGTTTAAAAAGAAATTAGGTCATTTTGGAAGGGATTTATGTATAGTTTGAGTAGATGGATTTAAATATGAAGATGGAATCTGTTATATGGGAATAATCATCTTATTCAATGCACTACAGCAAACATTTTCTAAATGCCCACTTGGTGCCAGGTATTTATGTTAGGCACCAGAGACTAAAAAGGCAAAATAAAGTAATCTCTATCATAAAGAGATCGCAGTCTTGTGTAAAAGTAATCGTCATACAAATAGATAGAGTAAAATGTGACAGGTGGTATAACCCACAATTTACACGTTGCTATGTAAACACAAAGAAGAAACCATCAATGACAATCATGGAAGGCTTCACAGAACAAGTGACCTTTGGAATGAATCTTGAGACAAGAGAACAGAGGGAGATTTCTGGGTGAAGAAAATAGCAGTAGCCACTCCGGGAAATTAAATAGCGTGTGAAAAGTCACAAAGGGAATAATGAATTCAGAAAATTCTAAGTAGATTGTTATGGCTGGTGTGTAGATTGAGAGGTGTGGGGTGGGGCAGGTGGGGGGAAATACGATAAAAAAAATCTATAAAGTAGATTAAAAAGTGGTTGGGAAAGTTTAAATATTATACTAAAGACAATAAGCGGCCATCAAAAATTTTCAAGTGGGAAAGTACCTGATTTGGTTTGTGGGTTAGAAAGATTTCTCTGGAGGCTGTGTGGAGGATGGATAAGAAGGTGGAAGGTCAGTTGAAAAGCTATTGCAATATTCCACACATGAGATAATGAGATCAAAAGTAGGCCGGGCGCGGTGGCTCACGCCTGTAATCCTAGCTCTGGGAGGCCGAGGCGGGTGGATCGCTCGAGGTCAGGAGTTCGAGACCAGCCTGAGCAAGAGTGAGACCCCGTCTCTACTAAAAATAGAAAGAAATTATCTGGCCAACTAAAAAATATATATACAAAAAAATTAGCCGGGCATGGTGGCTCATGCCTGTAGTCCCAGCTACTAGGGAGGCTGAGGCAGTAGGATCGCTTAAGCCCAGGAGTTTGAGGTTGCTGTGAGCTAGGCTGATGCCACGGCACTCACTCTAGCCCGGGCAACAAAGTGACACTCTGTCTCAAAAAAAAAAAAAAAAAAAAAAAGTAGTATAGTGACCATGGAAATGGATAGAATGCCACGAATATGAAAGTATTTCCTGAGGTAAGAATCATAGGATTTGATTACTTATTGAATTTGTATGAGGAAGATGTATATAAGATGAAACAAGAAATGATTTTCTGCTTTGATGACTGGCTGGGTGTTGGTACCAGTAAAGAGAAAGAAAGGTTGGGAATAAAAAAGCAGAGACAAATTTGTAGAGAAAATCAATGATTGGGGTATGTTGAATTGAAGTTTCCTGGGGTTATCCAGTAAGTTGGGTAACAGAGAACTGGAGTTCAGGAGACAGACTGAGGCTGAGATAATATATTTGGGAATCACTAACATTAAAAAAAAAAAAGTGAAGACTGACTATAACACCTTCTCTGGTAGGAGATATTTTCTCTAAAGGGCTAATATTAAAATATTTTAAATAACACTAGTCTGGAAAATACAATATGCACATAGTTCTTTTTATTATTAAAATTAGGGCATGACAAAGTTAAAAAGTATTTACACTTAAAGACAAAATATCTGCAGTTATTAAAATTAGTTTTACTAAGTCAAGAGTGACAATATATTCTTATCTATATTTTATATCAGATAACAGAGTGAAAAAATAATTACTAACTTTCTACTGTGCATCAGAATAAAATGTCTCCAATATTAAGTTACACTTTCCCAATAAGTATAAAAATGAATGTAGATGCTTCTTGGACAAATCAGTTCACAAAGACATCTTCTATTACTATTCATTCAATAATATACATAAATACAAAACTGGCAGGTATAAAAAAATGTTTGTTTGTTTTTGCAGTTTTTATCATTTTGTATTTGTAAAATAAGCCAAATAAAGGATATGTCACATATATCAAAGGCTTACACTATGCCTTTTCTAATACAGAAAGTGAAATATTAACACATTGCATTTAAAATAATAAATATACATTTTTATTTACAATAATTAGGAATGTTAGAGATATGAACTTTTATGTACAGTCATTCAAGTGAAAACATTTTAACTTTCGGTTATATTTACAAATATTTCTCTTCTTCTATTTGACCTTTTAGCTCAAGAAGAATTAAGTGGAATGTATCTGTAGATATGTAGTTGAGAATGTGTGTTCAGTCACTTGGCTCTGTGATAGAAATCTTATGTACCATGTCAGACAGATTTTCAGACTCCAGATCTTCTTTGCCATTATCTGAATTTCCTGATGAGATATAACAACCAGAGTCCCTTGGGCAGTCATCTAACTGTGACTTATTTGAGGAGATGTCTGGGCTTAAGGATAGGGGCACAGGTTCATTTTCTTGCTCTTGAATAACTGTAAATGAAAAAGAGGGCAAGAGTTAGGCAAAGCCAAGAAAAACTATATTTATGTATTCATTCACTTTCAAGTATTTTACTATTTTAACTGTTCCATCCTTTTACATCATTACAATGGAAAGTTCTGCAAGTTAAAGATATCTTTGTTTATTATAAAAGAGATATTTGCACTCAAATATTCAAGCCATTGTTTTCTTAGAAGACAAAGTTTGCCCTTCATTGTTCACTCGCAGTTTCATGGAATTCTTGTGAACTGCCTGCATAAGCAAAGATCAATATGGACTCTCATTTTACATTAATAATAAGTTGCCAGAAAAAGCAGATTGTATCCACAGTGTGACTGATGCCTTGTCCAAATACTCCTTAAAGTATCATTAGAAAAAGTCATTTATAGTTTAAATGTACAAACAAAGTCAACAGTGATCTTTGTGAACAAATCCAGAATCGTGATAAAGTGGATTGATGAATAAAAGATCACTATGGGCAACAATGTACAATAGGACTTCCATCACTTGGAATTTAACTAATAAAACTTTCAGTATCCAGAATTTTCCTATGTTTGCCTTTATCAGAAAATAGACCCATAAGAAACCAGGTTGCTTTCTGAGAGTAAAACACCAAAAGTTTCATTGAAATCTGCCTTATGAATATTTAGTTTGTCTTCCACATCTTTATCTGTAGTTCTGAATAACAATCTTTCATATTCAGATGGATAATTCTATCATTAAAGCAGTGTTCTATATTCAACAGGCAGTACCTTTTAGAAAAATTTAATATTAGACATATAACAAAAGATACTTCTAAAGAACCTAAGAAGCCTTATAGTTAAAGTGTTATTCTTCTCAAGATTCCTTTAGCATTAGCTTTCCCTTTGTCAGTATGAAGTTTCTTTGTCTTCCCTGACACTAGTAGATGAGTGTTTCTCTGTGTCATAAGCTGAGTTCTTCAAAGAAATGGATCTCAGGCTGCTGCCTCTTAGCTATATTAGCATTTCCTCTTTCCCCTTTTAATCTGGGACTTTACCACTTTAAACGTTTGAATAGCTCCATGTTGGAAGAACCAAACACATACATTAAAGGTTGGGACAAGAACTCTGCCTTCTCCCATTCCAGTGAGAAGAAAGTAAATCCAAACTTCAAAATCCTTAGAAAAAGGATATTATATACTTTTCTTCAAGAGTTTATTATAATGCTAATTAATTTATCTTTAGGAAATCTACCCTTTATTTTATTTATATATCTCCAGCTTTTTAAATGCATTTTCTAGGTTCCAAATATCTTGCCAACATTAGTTTATGATCCATTGTTTACCCAATTGTCATCAACCTCCATTACAAGTGAGAATTGAGCCCTGGTTTCCTAAGGCACCCTGGTATGTATGAATTAATTTCTAATTAATGTATCTAGAATGGTACTAGGTATGCACCATGCATTGGAGAACTGAGAAAATTGTCACTTAAAACATCTTCTGTATTCTATAGTTTAGATTAAGAACACTAGATGAGAAAGGCTGGAAGAAAATGATAATTGTTTCCTAGTCTACTCATCTTCAAAATGAATCATAGTAGTTCTTTTAACCTTTTCCTTAAGGTTTTATTTGCAACAGTGAAACCACATTTATGCCATTTTTCTGAGTCTTCTCCATATTTGCCACAGCTTTATTTAACTGTGGATTCATATATCATATATTTAAGTCTAGTGATGCCATAAGTAGTTTTAGGTATAGGAACTTTAATTGTAATACGCATCTATTGTGATTGTTCTTTTTAAATTTTAGCTACCATGAAGCATTTTCTGTTTATTACTCATAACAGTTTTTATGTTTGGGAGGATTTACTTACTATGCACTAGTCTTTATGAGTATTAGTCATTCACTTTTGTTTCCAAGCCCTTCTTTTATGAAAAGGCGGCACTAAAATGGGACCTCATTCTCTGAAGAATTACTTTTTCTTCTGCCTCTCCTTTTTTATCTTATTGCTGCTAAAATGAAATGAGCCAGCTCTGTGTTCCATTATTCAAGTGTTTCTGGAAAAGGCCAGAGGAATTAGTTCTTTTGTATGCACTCTGCCACATCAGCAATGATCACCGTATTCGAATTGTGACCCTCTTAGTCAAAATGGTTGTGGGGATAAGGCCACATTCCCCCAGATTATGTTTGGGCCTATAACCTCAATGCAAAATTAAAGGAATTGAGCTACTTCCCTTCAGACTTATATTCTAAACAAGATTTGGCATAATAAAAACTGTTTGCTCCCAATACTCTGTTCTACTTAGGTTGATTACCAATTGTGGGAGTCTCTTCAAGATGTAAAACTTAGGCTTAAAGAACTCTAATTTCCAAAATTAGCTCTTTTCCTTTCATAATATAAGTACTTAGCTTGTTATTTCATCCTTAGAAGTTCTGTACATACACCTTGATGGCTAACAAAGTAAACAAATAATAAATAAAAAAACTGACTTTACCAGAGGATATATCAGTGGTTAATATTAGCAATAAAAATGTATTTGTTTTTATTTCCACCTGAGAAATGCTATATCACATTGTCTAAATTCTAGCAATTGGTTTGTTTTAAATATAGGCTATTTATTGTAGAAACCTTTCATCTGCATTTTTTAAGGAAAAAGAAAATAGTTTCTCAGTATGAAAGTTGTGTAGCATGGTAATTTACAGAACAGCAGTAATCTGCTAAATGATTTCCTAGTGACATGAAAACGTGACTATGTCTCTTCAAATGCTTCCCACCAGGCTTGCAATAATTTTAGGCAGGTGATCAGCTGGAGCCTCTCAACTGTAACTATAAAAAGAAAAGGCAGGTCATTATTTTACATTATGGAGATGAAACTATATGGCATTCACTTTTTGTATTTGGAGGCTCAAGATTTTCCTTTTCTTGTTTCTTTTCATACTGCCACTAATGACAGGGATTGGCACAACCCTAGGTCTTGTGCTATGGGTGTTTTTTTCCTGCAGAGGGGGTGAATTCACACTAATGCATCCATCCATATTTTCTTTCTAAGCCATTTAGTCTCTTCATGTGGCCATGAAACAGAGTAAAGCTAACTGGCCTACCCAGAAATTGAAACCATAACCTTCATCAGTTTTGTCCCATGGTTCAATCATCTGAGCTAACCAGGCAAGTAACACATTGGAATAAGAAACAGTTTGCCTCCAAAATTATAGACTTCCCATAGGGTATCTCAATGTACCTTTTTATACCAAAATGTTTCAGATAATATGTTAGGTTAAAAAAAGTATGCACAATTTATGTATTCTGTTATTAAAATTATATTAAAACATACACATATATAGAATTCACAAATGAAAATGTTCAAATTTTAAATATTTCCCCTATATTTTCAGATCATCTACAATGTTTTATTGTTTATTTCTTTTAAGTGAAAGGATTAAAATGTTATAAATTTTCAATAAAGCCCTCAAATGGTTTGCAAATATCCCAAAGACTATACATTTTCAAATCTGCGTATATTGAAGAATTATTAAATAATTTGAAAAAGGCTCTCTCTTATTGCTGCCAGTTAACAGTAGGCATAATAGGAACTCCAGAAAAGAGTACAGGTCTGTGCTCTATGTAATAATAATCATGTTAAGAAAAAATTATTTAGGAAACATTCTATCAAGAAGAACTAATTTGAATATTAAAATACTTTACTTTCTACCAAAATCGTTATGGAATTGTATAAAGCCCATGGATCAACATTTTAAGATAATCATCAATGTAGAAAAAAAGTGGCATGGTGATTAAAACAGAAGACAGCTAATATAGTTATTCATAAAATAATTATATTGGAGTTGTGACATTTAATTAAGTATAGGCAATCTCAATTATACTAAAAGTGAAGAAGTTTTAAGGAAATAAAACTAGATCCTTACTATGGAAAAGTTTTCAGACTCTAAAGAGAGAAATCTGCCCCATATTCACATATTAAAAATTTGGTAAGGATTAAAAAAAAAAACTACTAATTTTTGGTTGACTTTCCCAGGTATCGTTACCCAAATCTTCCAGATTTTGACTTTACTATCTTCTTTGCCTTAGGTTTGAAGCCTCTGTTTCTTTGGGCCAAGTACCATAAAATAATGCAATCTAAAGCGCATAGAAAAATGCCTGGCCAAAGAAAGTACTCAATAAACATTTTTTAAAAAAATAAACACAATGATGTTTAGATTAAAGGAAATAAGAAGTAAAGAAAATCAGAAAAAGAATTTTGTTGAAATTCAAATGAAGATACCTCTCAGCTCTATGAATTATCCTTTTTTTCTTTAGCCTGATGCCATTTCCAAAGAGGAAAAACCAGAGAAACACATCTCAGGATGATTCAAAACTCAACCCCATGTTGAGCAACTCAGAAGAAAATCCAGCCACTCTCCAGGTAACTATGGCTATATTTATTTGTTTAGAGGCAGCATTGTTCATGGAGGAAAATTTAGCAGACAATATGGCATGTTTCTCAGTTATTTTTTATCTTAAGAATATCTTTAAGTTACCTGAACACTTAAATTTTCTAATTATAATGAATACTTGTCATTCATTTCACTTGAATGCTAGCCCACCTTTTGGAAAAATAACAAATGAAAAACAGCAATCCATTCATGGAAAAACAACCAGTTGCTGCTGTTTCCCTGAGGCCATGAGAGAGTGTGGGGTTGAAATGACTTCCTGTCTTTCTGCACATCTCTCTTTGCAGTCTAGCATCATAGCCTACACTGTAACGAGATGTGCACCAGGGAGTAAATTCTTTCACTTTTACCCATGGCAATCTCCATTTCCACTGTGCTGGGTTCTTCAGTAGGGGCAGAGACATGCTCACTCCAGATCACAATAACTCAACACCAGCACCGACAATGCCATTAGGTTGCTACTCCCTCCAACCACACACTCCATGAATGGCTTGATTTACCCTCAGTTGAGTTGTTTTTATGTTAGACTGACTACATTGATAATGATCAAATAAGGTTAAAAACTATCACATATTATTTAATTTGGGGCCTGGGGAAATCAATATCATATTTCTTATAGGTTAATTAATCCCATTTGCTAGATGAAGGAATTAAGAACATGTCACCCCAAAATATGCTGCTCTAGCATATTGACTATTTTGTGTTTAACATACTTGAATAACAGCAGGTGCAATAAAATCCCTCTGACTTTCCTTCTGCTTCTTAAAAGCATATAAAATTCCTGTGTGAAAGATGTCCTCCTTATACCAGAAGAAAAGTATCATTATCAAGGATGGGAAGTTGAGGCCGAGAGAAATCTGCACAAACAAACCATGTTAGACTAACCCTTAGTCTCCTAACCACTTCTCCATCCAAATAACTATCCTATCCCAAGTGCCTGTGCCTTGTCACATTTTCACAATATACTACTCTTTGTCTAATTTAGTATATGAGTGTTCAAACTTGAACTTCCTCTTTGACTATTTCCTTATGAAGGCTCCCTTGCCACATAAAACCTGTATTAAATAAATTTGTATGCTTTTCTCCTATTGATGTCTGTCTTATATCAATTTAATTTTCAGGTTCAGCCTGAGACTTTAACAGAGTAGAGGTAAAATTTTCCATTCTTGACATTTATATAGTGAAAAATTAATCTAATTTCATCATTTGTAAAATTATTACTTTTGAAAAATATGATTATCCTGAATATTATTGATCTACTATTTGCTTTTACCACTTAATATATTTTGGACAAATTTTAGTGTCAGTAGGCATAGCACTCTATATCATTTTTTAACACCTTCAAACTATTTTATTGTTTGTGTATATCTCAATTCATTTAACAAATTAATTATTGATGGAAGTTCCTATTATTTTTACAAGTTTTTAACTAAAAATACTATTATTTTATCTAATATTTATATGCATTTGTATGTTGAATTTAGTGGGACAAATTCCTAGAACTGGAATTTCTGGATACAAAATTGTGCCCATTTTAAACTTGGATAGCTTTTTACATTATTGCCCTCCAAAAAAGTACTTGTTTACACTCTTGTATATACACGTGTTCATGGTTAGCATATACAGAAAATCTTGACAACGCACCCCAATCCCACTCTGCCTGTTAAAACTTGTATGTATGAGATGGGATTGCAGATGATTTTAATTTTTGTAATTAAAAAAAGACATGCTTACTATTTACAGATCTCTTCACCTCCTCACTCAGCATTTATGCATTCTTTAAGCATTTGTTAACCATCCACTGGATACAAAGCACAAGACTAGGGGCTTTGGGAAAGCATGTGGCAATAAACGTTTTGGTCTTGTTCAGCCAGGATAATCATTACAAAGCCATGTGCAGGACACAGTCCTGGTGCAGTAGAAACACCAGTTTAGGAATGTTGTATGTGTACAGGCATAACAAAGGTCCTCAGGTCCTAAGGTGAAATACCTATGAACCCTTCTCACTGGGAATTTTCTGGTAGAAGAGTAAAAATACTTGAGTATGGCATCTATCACAAATGAAATCTTAGGGGGTAAATTAAAAAAGAAATCTAAAGAAATTAAATTGCATAGATCCAAACAGCTATGACTAGAAATAGATATTAAGCACATGTTTATAAATATACATACAAGGAAAATGCCTGTATGCCTTCTCTACTTTGTATATGTAGACAGTTAGCATATTTTTTCTTAAAAGCTATATATTTCTTGAATCGAGATTCAAATCATATGGCAACTGGGTTGGAAACCCCAGGTACACATGTCAAGGGCTGGGGCACCAGGCTGCCCTGGCACACTGTCAGGCCCACTGCTGGAGTGCTGCTTGGCATGGCTGCAGATCTCTCCTGCTGGCAGCTTGCGTTCCAAGCTCCTGGCTGGGCCCCGCCAGTTGCCCTGCATGGATTTGGGCAGACCAGCAGGCAGGAAGGCACAACTGGGTATGGTTGAGCAATGAGGGCTGCTGTGACCACAGCTGGTGTCAGTGGTCTGGCACACAACCCACCCTTTCCCCTTCCTTCTCATTTGGCACTGTAACCAGAGTTTGCAGGTATCGAAAACATATTGTATACGGATTCTGTAAACTTTGCTTATTCTCTTACCAACTTTTTTCAATTTAAAATTTAATTATTCCTGTACTCAAGGGAAAACAAGGTATTTCCGTCACCCATTGTCTCCAAAGAAAATAGTACACATTCTCATAGACACAATTTTAAGACATGTCAAAGTGCTTCTAAGTGTGGAAAAGAGGAACAAGTGCAGAATAAAGAGAAAATACTTATTGTAAACGGTAGTAAACAATCTTATTATTTTAAAGAGGCATTTCTGAGTAAGGCAAAGGGGCCTTGAAGGCTGTGCTTATGAACAACACACACACACACACACACACACACACACACACACACACATTCTCTATTTTCTTTTTTACTTGTGAATATTACTCCCAAAGCAAACAAGCCATTTTTAAATTCAGATGATAAATAGAGAAACCCTACTGTGCACAAAATAAACAGATTCTGCTCATTTGTTCCTTCAAAAGCTGAGTCTCACTCCAATTTTTCTCTTCCCTCTAAGCTTATCTAGAATCCCATTTGAGGAAACCAATGACCTAGTTCTGCTCAGTTCTAATGCAACACAGCAGCAAATCCCAAATATCTCTGCTGGTCTTGCTAGGATTTCAGAACCCCAAAGTCCTTATCCTCCTCCAGAGGTAATCCTGTGATCAGCTCTAACACCACATGCCAGCCCTTTTATCAGCTTTTTGGAGAAGTATCTTTACCTCCTGTCAAGCAGTGACCTAAAAAGTGTAATCCAGTTTATGTTTTCAAGGTCCAGGTGGGTACAATGATATCTTTCCTGGGCTAAGAGAAAAGGAAAATTGCCTGCTCTAAATATTAGATGTCTCTTTTTTTCCATGTCCTGTCCCCCATCCTCTTGGTCCCTCTAGATATATTAAAGGCTCACATGGGTCTTGTGATCTTTTCTACATTATCTCATAGTGTTATTTCTATAACACTTTTTGCTACATTATCAATGTGTTATCCTCAAAACAAATGTCCTATTTGCTCAATTTTTATATTGAATGATTAGCAAAGCAAAACTTTCCAATTTCCCAAACTAACAATGAAACCCTGAAGTAGGGATGTATTCATGTTCCCCAAATTGACATTATTCAATGATCAAAATAAAATGCATACATAAAATCCTGGCCAATTTGCATACCCCATTCTTCAAAAAAAGCTAACTATATTTAACCTATGACTGTGACATGAATTTGTTTTTAATAATGTCTCAGTTTTATATAACCATGTATTCAAGGTCTTTATCATTCAGGGTACATGAAGATTGTGCATTTAATCTTTAGCACGGTTGTAGAAGATATGATTCACAGAGTAAAGAATAGATAAAAATAAGTATGCTGCAGCATGGTGCCAAATCATCAGAACTCACCATCTTATCAACAAATGGAAGTCATTCTTCTTTATTTCTTGAGCAAAGCAGTTTCACATAAGATAAATAGCTTTCAGTCAGAATAGTCTAACATGCAATATGCATCTTTTTGACATGTATATTCTAATACTACTTTAGACCATAAGATTAAAATAAGAAAAATCTCAGGGTAGTGTGTTGACAAGAAACATTGGTTGAATCTGCATTTTTTCTATTTTTCATCTCTCAGAATTTGGCTCTATATGTGCATGTTTGTAAGTTACTAGCTTTCATTAAGTGATCAACTTCTAGTGACCTTCAAGTACCATTTTCTAAAGTTTTATATAGGGAAATAATTTCTGGAACTTGTCTTTTCTTACATCAAATATTAAAAGTCATTTCATGTTTTGGAGATATCCTTTTGTTTTCAGAGATCAGGATGTACTGGGACATGTTTCTGGTAGATGTAAGAGACTCAGTTGTAGATATGTGAGCTTGAGAAAGCCATTTAGCTACTTGGGTTTTAGTTTTCACATCTTTCAAAGGGAGAATTTGAGTCAGCTGGTTTTTAAAATTATATCCAACTTTCATATTGTATCACCTATAAATCATTATTCTTTTGTTAACATAGAAAGTAGACAGGGGATGAGGGAGGTGGAATGAAAAAAATGGAGTGGACACAAGCCTTTGCACTGGACCCATCTTCCCTCTGTGGGTCTTTACTGGACACTTATCACTGACAGCGCTGTTTGCTGAGGCTCCACGTCCCTTCCCTGCACAAACCCTGTTGCCAGCCAGCCGCAGTAGCCTCTCACCGTTCACTTGCTGAGGTGGAAAACTGAACTAAAGCCCTTGAGAAAATTGGTGAACTAGCAGAAGACTTCAATTTTCAAATATTCATTGCTCTCAAATTTACCAGTTTGCACATATGGAAGAGTTTCATAGCAGACTGCCTTTGATTAAAACTCCATCTCTGCTACTTATCTAGCTGTTCAACCTCTTTGAAATTTACCTCCGAATTTTGTCCTCATCTGTAAATCGTTCAAAATAGCTAGATGTATGCTATATTGTGGAAGAAAAACAATTATTTACAAGTGTTCAAAAAATACTCTTCTCCCTCCCTATACTTCATGGTCAAGTTATTTTGGAGAGTATTGGTAATGACACTGAATGTTATCAACACAGGAAACCTACAAAATCTATTTCTTTGACGAACTTTGCTTAGTGGGAGCTATGTCTTGAAATGACAAGATGTGAAAGAAACCGCATCATTTACCTGAAAGATATTGCTACATCAATTTACATTGCTCAGTTTTGTTTGGGCTTCTACTGTTGAGTAAATTGGCTACTTTCTTCAGTTTGGACTTTGTCTCTGTGACCCCCATCTCCCTATCTTTTCCGTCTCCCAGCCCCTACAACTTTGAAGCGAGTATGTGAAAACCTAGACCTAATGATGAAATCCATCCTGCTGATGTTGTTAGTCATGCATGTGAAATCTCTTGGAAAAGGATGAAAATCTATGCAAACACAAGATAGCAAATAAGAATAAAGCAAGGAACAGTTTCTAAAAAAGTAAATTAATTCCTACTAGATAAAAAGCCAGTATATAGTAAACATATGCAATGCCCCAATTTTGTGGGGCTTATGAGGGTATACAATAACCCACAAAAGGATAGTGGAGGGGCTGGGGTCCTAAATACAGCTTTCCTCTCACTCTACATCGGGGCTGTTACTTGTAGTGTTAGAAAGTATAGCGTAGCTGCACAAACACTGGGTTGGAATCCTAACCCAGCAATTCACTGTGTATGCATTTAGGCAAGTCACTATTGTCTCGATTTCTCATTGTAAAAATGAGGGCAGTACTATTTAACACACACAGCTGTGGAGAGCACTCAAGAGCATAATAAACATAAAGACCTTGGCCCAAAGTTTTAGTCAGAGCACATGTTTTAAGAAAGTAGTTAATAATTACTAGTAGTTTTGTTTTTGAAAGAGAAAGCTGGATACAATGATCTAAGTTCTTCTTCTTTAAAATTAGACTCCATCTCTCTCCTTTTTATCCCTCATAAAATACTCTTTGCAGAGTTTGGCATATCCTGACTCAGGGTTTGGGGACCTGACCAGATTTAGTGGAAAAGGTGGTCTGAATGAATTACAAAAATAAAAGCTATTCTATCTTTACAAACCCTGTTAGTGTAGCCAGCATTCTGTGAATCTGCATGTATTATTCCATCTTCAGTTTATACTTACAAATACAGAGCACCATCTCAGATAATAAAAGTGAAGCTGAATATTTTTGCAAGCTATTATAGCATTCTGAAAGAATACTATAAACATGTACAAGATGTGACTATATGGTAATGAAATGAATTTTCCTGTGTGGCGCGAAGGCTCATTAGCTTACAGCCATGCTCTGTGTTGTTCTACAGAAGCCATGTGTGACATTTCTCACTAATGGCTTATGCTGTTACTAAATGTTTGTCTCTAACTCCCTCAGTCTTTGGGAATGCAGGCATCCACTTGTGAGTAAATTAATAGCTCTGCAGAATCGAAATGAAGTACCCAGAAAAGATTTCATTTCCTAGGAGTCCAATAAGGAAAAAAAGTTCCTATCCCTAATTATACATTTGACTAGAGTTGTTGTTTCCAAATTTATATGAAAAAACTTATTTTATGGGAAAGAATGCTTTTTATGATTCTCAGTAAATAAAACTGGGCCATTATTTGTAATGATTTTACTATTTACATGAAACTGCTTTTATCAGCTAGAGAGAAGAGTAGAAGTGCACACTTACTTTCTTCATCAAGGAGATTTTCAGCAGCTGATAGTAACCTCATCCTGTCTTCTGGGTTTTCAATGTTTAATTCAATGAGATGACTCTCTTTTATATCCTTTAAATCTTCTAGAGTCTCATAACCATTGAGCAGAAGTGTTGAGGTATATTCCTGTGGGAGAGAAAATATATGTATAGTACAAACTAGTTAGATTCAAATATTTTATGTTTAGTTCTCTTTAGATTTAAAGAAAATGTAGAAATGTACATGGAAACCAATGATGCCAAAAGAATGTTTGCTTAACTTTACTTGTATTAGCTTCCCACATATGAACTCTGGGGCACTTAAAGGATTATGTTATATAATTCTCACTTTCTAGAAGGACAAATGTAAAGATAAAATAATTACCTTAAGCTATACAATTCCAAATCATGGATTAATTAAATATCTGGATCACACATCCCATTTGGCACTTTTAACTTCTCAACTCACTAAATTGACAGAGCTGGCCTTTCCTTAAGTCTATCAATAAAATGCCTCTAGCAAAGTTGTATACTATAGTAATATTTCTGAATCTACATATCTTCTTATTTGCTTGGTTGCAAAAACATCTACTATTATTAACTTCTTGGGATAGGTTAAAAAACGAGTTTGAAACAGACATTGTTCTATATAAAATGTAAGTTTAGCATTTTTGTTAAAGGGTATTATATAAACCTAAGGAATTCTAGACTTTAATTAAAAGAATTTATTAAGCATAAAAGCACCGTAGTTGGGGACAGTATTGTTTCTTTTCTCAGCATGTATATTTTGTCCATCATTTGCATCAATATATATTAGTTTAAAATTCATAGGCTTCTGATTTCAAAGTCCGTATGTTATTTGTGTAACCTCTGTCCTATCTAACAGAATAAAAATGCAAAGTGAAATCGAATGCTTTTTCAACTTCCTCAAAAATTCCTCTTATTTTCCTTGATCATGATTTCAATATCCTTATTTTACTTACTCAAATAAGATAAGAGGAAGTCTAAAAGTTTGTAGTAATCAAGAAGAACTTATTACCAGCCCTTTTTAACAACGACAAAAAAAAAAAAAAAGCAAGAGCCATGACAATTCTTTTTTAAAAAGTGTGTTTTAATTGAGCACTAAATTAGAATAGAGAACAGAAAAATGCCCATTCTGACACAACCATCTACCTGTGGGTTCTTGGGCAAGTCATCTCATTCCCTTAGAACTTGGTTTTCTCATGGGTCACACAACAAACGAACAGCAGAGGCAAGCAAGCTTCCAACCTGTATTTCCTCCAAGGAGCATCCCATTTGGGGTGCACCAATACTAAGGCAGGAAGGTTTAGCGAGTGTTTCTACACACAGAAACATAACTAGATATTAAAAAAAGCAATAAAGAAAATTTAATTGGCTGTTGCCTTGATGAATTTTGAAAATTACCAAAGTACTGCTGAGTTAATTTTAGAAATGGATTGCAAAACTATAAATTGATTGAGAGTAGGTATATTGTATGTACACACCATTTAACAAGGTGGATATTTCATAAAAGTCTTGCTAATACAACAAGAAAATAATTGGATTATATACATAGAACAACACACTTTCCTTAACACAATCATTGTGGGGCTTAATGATATCACTGTTTCCTAACAAACTACTCTTAAAACCATTGTATTTACTGATCTCCTCTCAACTTGATTTTGATCTCTGCTCTATATAATATATCATTTTCATTTTCATTTTTCCTTTCACTCCTCTGGACTTTTACTTTACTCTTCATACTCCCTTTATCATTCTCATTTAGATAATTTCTCTGGGCCTTTTATTCTCCTAGGTATTTTTCATTTTTTGCTGTACTTTCTCAACATTAATCTCTACTGTCACTGTTAAGTGCTATCAGGGTTTGGTCCAGGGGATGTTATATCAAGACCTGTCCTTGCATAATAAAAGTAATAAAGGAGAAATAAGAGCTGTTCTAGGAAAACAGATTTTCCTTTGCTGTAAGTCTTGTACTTTTAAACAACACTATACAAATGCTGATCCACTCTCCATAATTATTCCATTCATATGCCCACCAAAACCAAGGAAACCATAATTTTCTAACCTGAAGATGAATTCTCTCCAAGAACTCCTGCAGAGTATTGGGTTTTTCCCTTTTACTCCTTCGGTGTGCCTTTATTTTCTTGGGGGCTGCTTCCTCTTCTGAGATGACATCCACATAAATAAATTTGAAGTTTCCCACTTTATTGTTCAACATCCCTGTCCACATCCCCATTGGTGTTTTGCAGATGATATCTATGATGTCTCCTTTCTAAGGGCAAAGATACGTATACAAATCAGATTTCAGAGAATAATGATTTTATGAAAATTGATAGAAACAATGAAATCCAACAAACCTAAAATGAGAACATTGTTATAGGGATTCAGAGATAACAGAAATAAATCTAAAAGTTCACTTCTTTCAAAAGGTTAAGGAAATTAGTTACTAGTAATAATGAAGAAAACTTGAACATGCTGGGCAGAAAGCTTTTACATACATTTGATGATAATTTTATGTTTCTGTTATATCAACTTATATTTGTAGAGCACAGTATAATTTACAAAACAGTTTTTCATATACTAAATCATTTTATGTTTACAGCACACCTCTTAGGCACATATAGGAGGTATCATACTTATTCATTTAAGTATTACAGAGATAGTAAATGACTTCTCAAGATCCTACAGAAAGTTAATGCCAGAACTGGAACTCAGGTTCAAGTTATCTGAACTAAAAAATGATGCTCTTTTCACTTATACTGTCAGACCAATATATATGTAGCAAAGCTAAAGCCATCATTCCTGAAGGAGCTCCCTAACTGGGGAAGGGGAAGAAAGAGAAGTCTGTAACTCTGCCTGTGCTTCTGGTTCATCTGAAATATTATATTTACCTACAGTGTAAAATAAACCCATCTAAAGTATTTCATCCATCTAAAATAATTAAATTGTGCAGAGCTCACATAAAAGTATGTGTGCACTATGGATAAATTATGCTGCGTAATTCTTATTACAGTACTAATTCATCTCCTCTAATATTTAGATTGAGTTCCACAACAAAATTTGGATTGAAGTATGAAGGAAGCACTTTGGGATGAACAAACAAATTGGTCTTTTTCTTTATGCATGTCCAAGGCCATAACTGGCTACTGGCTGTGCTGCCAGTTATTGGCAAGAGTAGAAAACCCCATGAGGGTATTTCTTTGTAAAGAAAATTAATTTCTATGCAAGTACAGTGTGTACATTTAAGAATCATAGTTACTCCTTTGAGACTTAGGACTTTCTGTCCTGGGAGTCCAATATTTTTTTGCCACTTTTAAGGGTTTACCTTCAAACAAACTAAGTATTAAATCTGCTACTAAAAATATTTTTCCCTTTTGTTCTATGAATATGTTTTCTTCCATCTAAACACAGATTTTTCTTATAATGGCAGAATTCAGTGTGATTGAAAGATGTGGTCTTTCTGACTTGTGATCAGCTGTCTGTGTGGGCCTGTGAGCTGGGACATCAGGGTGGGGAACCTGCGGCCTTGGGGCCACATGTGGCCTTTTGGATCGTTGGGTGCAGCCTTTTGACAGAATCTAAATTTTACAGGACAAATCCTTTTAATAAAGGTTTTGGATTTGGCCGCAGGTTCCCCACCCCTGCAGGGGGAATCAAATCTCAGGCTAGATGGCATCAGCTAAGCAGACTGGGGAAGTCTAGAAAGTTTCTAGGTGTGGTAGTCCTTTACTGCATCCTTCCTATTATCCTTTAAACTTGTAAACTTTGTGTTTAATGAACCTCTTTAATCATTAAATTTAATCTGAAACATAACAGGTAGATGTTTTATTCTATGTCCATAAATCAAGTTTACCATCATTAATGTATCTTAAGTCAATAAAGTCTGAAGTCTAGAAATCTCAGATTTTTCTAGTACTGTTTTGTGTTGATCTCTGTATGTCTAGCACCTAACGTCATGCTTGATATCTAGTATACAAAAAGATGCTTGAAAAAAAAATACCACATGTGCTTACCATTAAATTGGAACTAATCAATCAACACCTATGTGTACGTATGGAAATAACATCTATCCAAAATCAAGCAGGTACATGGGGGAAGGAAGGGATAGGTAAAATCACACCTAACAGGTACAGTGCACACTATCTGGGGGATGGGCACGGTACAAAAACAATTTATCTAACCAAATCATTTGTACCCCTGTAATATTCTGAAATAAAAAAAAATATGCTACCTAGAAGTTTTAATTGGCTACTAAACTGATAAAAACTGACATTAATTTTATTAATTCTTGAAAAGCTTTTTAAATTCATAAACATGTAACTTATAGCCTTTAAATTTGTAAACCTGCACATTCAAGAGAGCCCACTGGTAATCAAGCAAAGACCCAATTTCATTTTGCTTAAGACCCTTGATGGGAACAAGGGTATTTCAATCTTTAGTGATAACTGGGAGATTATTATTGTGTCCTTTAAGAACTCCATAAAAATCACCTTGGGCAGCGTGGGCAGTGACACGCTGGCATTGTACTGTAGGGAAGTTGAAAAGCTGTCCTGAATCAAAACGTGCTGTGTTTATTCCCTTCTATTGCCCTCCCCCCAAAATGGTTATTAGGGTACAGCCATCCTTTCCATAAGACTTGAACTTAGGCTGCAAATCATTTCGTGTAAATGGCTAAGGAGCTGACTGTGGGGAACAATGCTTTTCTCATTCTCCAGCTGAGCTTACTCTGATTCAATAGCATAGAGGGGATAAAGGAAAAAGCTGAGTGTCTCAAATGTTAAATAATAACATCAATACTTCATAACATATCATAGTTATTAGTTGACATTCACTTGGTGTTAACAGCATAGAAAATTCATAATTTATATCCCTTTAGCTTTAGCACTTTGTGATACTATAAGGAATAATTTAACATCTGTAAAGTATCTTAGCACAGTCTTCTTCTACTTGTGCTATTGTAACCAACCCCACCCCTCAAGTGTGAGAAGGACTATTAAAATGATGGATTTTACATTCATGATTATGTTACCTTATAGGATTTTGCATGTATAATTAATGCACCAAATTAGCTGATTTTGAGTTAATCAAAAGGGAGATTATCTGGGTGGTCCTGAGTTAATCAGATGGGATCCCTTAAAAAGAAAGATATTAAAGCATGGGTGGGTTTTCTCCTGCTGGCCATGTTGTAGAGAGGGCCCTGGTTGGGGAACGTAGGGGCTGAGAATGGCCCCCAGTTGATGTCCAACAAGAAAGCAGGGCCCTCAGTCCTACATTCAGGAGTAACTGAATCCTGCCAACAGACAGTGAGCTCAGCACAGGACCTCAGACCTCAGGTGAGATCACAACCAGGCTGACACCTTGACTTCAGCCAGGTAAGACCTTAAGCAGAGAACTCAGCTGAGCCATGCCCATACTTGTGACCTACAGAAACTGTATGATAACAGTAATTTGTGTTGTTTCTCACTTCTAAGTTTGGGGTAATTTATTACATAGCAATAGAAAGTGAACACAGAGAATAAGAGTAAGAAGAGGGAATTCAGGAGAAAATATCACTGGGAGAAAGATCTCTGGTTACCCACACCAACCAGTTTAAAGAGTACTAGAGTTGCCTGGCAAAGTCTGGTTCCCAAGGCCTTTGCTCTGCTGGGGTCTTGCCTAGTATTTCCATCTTCTCTCCCTCTCCTTGGCTTTGTTATTTTTACTCCTCTAAGTATCAGGCAGAGCTGGCACCACCAGCAACCTGTGAGACTTTCAGTTTTCAGAAAAAAGTAGATAACTCCTTCCCTCCTGATAGACTCTGAACCTGTATTATCTACTTAACAGCAACGTATGCAAATAGCCTGAATAGACTGATCCCTCCTTACTACTTCACAAGTTTTATTCAAGTTCTTGGCACAGTTAACTTGTCCCCACTTCTACTGTTGAAAACAACACACGCACACAACTACTTTCCACTGCTTGTACTTCCTGAAATAGACCATACAACCAGCAGTTGAAAAACCATTCGTAAGGTGGATATGATGTCTTCTCACCTTGATTTTGAGGGAGTCAGTGTCATAGGGACTTGGCGTGAAATCAGTATGCACTCTGGCACGGCCACAGAATGGTCCTGAGTAGGGGCCATCATCATCCAGTCGAAAGCTGTCCCTGTTGCTTGTACCATCTGAGCAGCTTGTTAGTCCACCTGAGGAGAGCAGAGGTTCATTTCTGATTGAAGGCATGTAACATTCTGAACTAGCATCTGGACAAAATTAAGTATTGATAATGCTGACGCATTGGATGCCAGCCTCATGAGGGGGTTCTAATTGACTGATCCCAGTGTCTGTCTCCCAGTCACTCTCCATTAGTGACCTCTGTCCTCTGAGCCATTTCTGACCTTTTTCCTGCCAATCTGGCCAATCTCTCCTCAACTACTAACCCAAACACCCTCTCACTTGATCTCTGTGATCTGATGCAGTACACAGTGTATTAATCATTGGACACTTGCCAAAGAGGAGGTAGGTATAGGTTTAACCTATGAAGTCAGATGATTAATTTTGTACATGTAAACAAAGACAGTAACTGATGGGAACAGTTTGATCTTTGTGTGCTATTGATCACGAATGGTTAAAACATGACATTACAAGGTGCCCTACAACTTATCACAATCGTAGCAAAAATTTTAGCCCAGGGTTCCTCCTGCGTACCAAAGGCCATTTGGAGGCAACATTACTGTGCATAAAAGGTGGCACTTCTGTCTGCTGTGTGAGTGAAAGGGAAGGAGGAAGTGTGTTTGAATGTCTACCCTCAAGTGGTTCAAAACTGTTCTAAACCAGACTTTTAAAACTGCTCCAAATCCTTGTTTTCTGGTCCTCTTCCTTTCTGATGTTGAACCTCAGAGAAAAAGAGAAAGAGGTGCCATTTTTCTGCCTGCCTAGAGGCCAGAATGGTTCCCAGTGGAGGTAACTCTCCTTTTCCAAACCCCAGTCATCCCTTCCTTCCTCCTTCTGTCTGGCCTTTCAGCACTGTGTTCAATGAGGGAACAGCCCAGTCACTACCACCCACTGTGCTATAAGGTGAAGATCCTTCAAGATATTCCATGTTGTATATGAACTGGCAGAAGAGAAAGGTGAGTTGCATCTAATCACAGAAATTGAGTTCTACATGATATCAGTTAAATGGGGCCACCATCTCCAAACACCTTCCTTTCAATGAATACTCCAGGCCCAGGGCTTTCATGGTACATTTTTTTTTTTTCTTTTTTGGAGACAGGGTCTCACTCTGTGGCCTAGGCTACAGCACAGTGGCACCATCATAGCTTATTGCTACCTCAAACACCTGGGCTCAAGTAATCCTCTTGCCTCAGCCTCCTGAGTACCTGGGACTACAGGTGTGCACCACCGCACCTGGCTAATTTTTCTATTTTTTGTAGAGATAGTGTCTTACTCTTGCTCAGGTTGGTCTCGATCTCCTGGCCTCAAGTAATCCTCCTGCCTTGGCCCCCTAGAGTGCTAGGATTATAGGCATGAGCCACCACACCTGGCCAGTACATTCTAAGTAATAAAATGCACTTTTCAGAGTACTTCAGGAAAAAACGAAAGGAAAGTAAGGAAAGAGAGTGGGAGGTGGGGGAGAGAGAGAGAGAGAAAGGTAGGAGGGAGGAAGGGAGAGAGGAATAGAGACAGAGGACAAGATTTTATCTGACTCAAGTCATTTTAAACATTAAGACTCAAGGTAAAACTAGTTCTCCCAAGCATGGATTTCTTTTTAGGGATGCATATTTAATTATCCAACATGATGTTTCTGAGGCACATCCCCAAGAGCCCTCCCTGCTGACTACAGCATTAAAAATTTTAAAACAACACATAATTCTATCTAATATATTATGCATCATTTTAAACAACAGCAACTCCATATAGATTCAATACATATTACATGTTCATCATTTCTCTTATCAAGTAGCTGGAACCTTGTTGCTAATTTGATAAAAAATTGTTGTTTTTAATTAATTTAACCCAGGCTTCACACCTAGGACCTTGTCCTTTATTTTATTAGCCTTACTTGAAGAGCTCTGTCCACTGTGGAGACTATCCATGGAGTCACTGGCTTTGAGGGAGCCCTTCTCCATGTGGGTCCCCATCACAGGGTCACTGTTTCGATATGGGAGGACACGGTCTCCATCTTCCTCATCCTTCATAAAAATATGTCAGAAGTTAAGTGCAGAGAACAGATTTCCATGGAGATGTTCACTACATATATTGATTTAATAAACAAGACATATTTTAGCAATAAAATACTTGGGAATACATCAGCATAAAATATGAGAGTCATTAATTTTTAGTTCAACTTCTAGCAAAACACTTTACAGTATTCTTGGAAAAATTCTTTAAATGAGACATATCTCATTGTGGAAATCAGCTGAAATTATAATGGTTCATTTTTGCAAATTAGGATGAATATCATACCAAGATTAATCAGAAATGTTAGATTTATTGACATCTATGCTTTATCTGTTAAAGCAGTTTTACTTCGTGTTCTTCTTCTTATCTGTTTACCACCATTACTAATCCATTGAGGTCTGATACTACAAGTCTAAACTCTGCATAGTTGTTTCATGTCAGTTATTTGCACCCTACCAGATCATTAGATATGAATAAAACATGCACACTTTGCAATTCTAAAGCAAAACTTATCTAAGAAGCTTTACAAATCTCATACTGTGCTTGCCACCTAGTCAAGTGAAAAGCAAATCTTGCATAAAATTAGAAAAGACAGACAATTTCAAAACAAATTGTATTTCCTTGAAAACATCTCAAATGTTTTCCATATTTAGATAGTTTGGACAAAACCTATGAATCTTAATAGTCATCAGAACATAATTTAATATTCCTCATTTTTTAGTATTTCTAAACATTGATGAAACTTCAGAATATACATATGATATACACTCAGTGTGATTCTCTGCTGTTATCCATCCCCCTATTCCTTCCTCCAGGCATTTGATATAGTTTATAGAGCACCTCTTAGGTACTGGGCACAGTTCTAGGAATTGGGGATTACCAGAGTAAACATGATAACAGTATCCTAATTCTAATGAAGAACATTCTAGCATGTTAGTTGACATGTGTGTGTGTGTGTGTGTGTGTGTGTGTGTGTGTATAGAGTGTTTAGGGAGATGTGCATAAAAAAAACCAACACAATTTCAGAGAATAAGACGTGCTATGAAGGAAATAAAAGTAGTGATGAGAGAAAATTAGCTACTGAGGTTAGGGTTAGGGTAAGGTTGGCTGATTTAGATAAAGTAGCTTCCAAAGACCTCTGCCGTAAGGCAATATATGCTCTCAATTATTAACCTGAATGATAAGAAAATATTACATGTGAAGTTTGGAGACAGTTTTTCACTCAAAATCAGCTTGCATTGTGCAAAGAAAAACAAAAATGCCAATGTGGTGAGAAAAAGAATAATATTAGTACATGACTGCAGAGAAGTAGACTGGAGCCAGATCACAAAGAGCTTTATAGGTCATACATGGTGGCCATGGAAATGCACCACTTAGATCTCTTGCTATGGGACCCTTCTTTACTGACGGCTGCAGCACTGCCTCTCTCTATGTACCACTGTGTTTGTGCTGAAGCCATGCTCCCTGCCAGTGACTGAAAAAGTGAAGGTATTATTTGAGCCCATTCTGGTGGGATGTGGAGTTCCTCCAATGGAAAACTTTGGTAAAAGTTTTCTTTATCAACCTAGCCAAAGCTTTCTCAGAATTTTGCTAAAGTCTGAGACTGTGTCTACCCTGATCCTCTTTCCTTCTCCCTCTCCTTTTTACAGATGTCAGACTTGCATTGCAGTCTAAAGGCTTTCCCTGACTATTTCTTCTTTTTCTTCTTTATCCTTCACAGGCTTTTCTTCCAGTAAATCTTTGGTGCTTCTATTCCGCTTTTGGGATCTGCTTTTCAAGGGACGGAAATGAACACACCACAGTAAGGGAGTACATTGTGAAGGCACTGTGAAATTTTAACTAGGGGAGTGATATGTCCTGATTTCCACTTTTCAGAGATCTTTCTGGCTTTCATGTGGAGAATGGATTTTATGGGGGAAAGAGTAAAAGAATGGAAAGCAATTAGGTGGTTACCGTGATAATAAATGCAAGAGTTTGGTTACTTAGTTTAAGGCAGGAACAGTTTACAAGGAAAAATTAGGGGTTTCAGATATACTTTGGAGTTAGAACCAAGGGGATATACTCATGAATTAGTGTGAAAAATGAGAGAAAGAAGGAATTTAGAATGATTCTTAGGTTTCTTTTCCTCCTCCTCCTCCTCCCTCTTCTTTTTAGCATGTAGAGTTATAAGACTTTTATCTGTTGCCACTGGGAATACTGGATGATAAACCGTTTTTTTAACAGAAGTGAAGAGAATCAATATTTCAGCTTTGGATATATTATATTTCAGCAATCTAGTGAACATCCAACTAATGATATAAAATAAACAACTGGTTGTATAAATAGAATAGATAAGTGAAGAGGTCACAGCTAGAGATATAATTGTGAAAAACAAAGACATGAGACTGGATGAGATCATTTAGGAAGAGAGGGTAGATTGAGTAAACCATCCAGGAACAAGCCTCAGGAAGACTTAATATTTAGGTGGACAAAAAAGAATACAGAGCCAAGAAAGGAAGCTACTAGGAAGAAGAAAAGTCAGATGAATGCCCAGCCAAAGAAACCAAGAAAAGAGAATGTTTTACATATAAGAAAATCACTTGTGTTAATACAGCTGAAAAGCAGTAAGAAGAAGATTAACCATTGGATTTGTCAACACAGAAGTCACTACTAATGGTGACAACTGTTTTAATGGAGTACTAGGAACAAAAGCCATGTTGAAGTGCATTAACAAAGAGAATGGACATAACACATATAAATCAATAAAGTAGAATTGAGAGGTCCATAAATAAACCCATATTTTTATGATGCATGTATTTATGACCACATAATTTATGGGCAATTGATTTTCAACAAATGTGTCAAAACAATACAATGGCTGAAGAATAATCTTTTAAAGAAATGGTGTTGAGACAACTGGATATCCACATGCAAAAAAATGAAGTTGAACTCCTCCCACATAATATGTAGAAAAATTATCTCAAAATGGATCATACAACAAAATTTAAGGGCTAAAACCATAAAACACTTAGAAAAAAACAGGAATAAATATTTATGATCTTAGGTCATAAAAATTTGTGCTACAAAAAATTACCATCAAGAAAGTAAAAATACAATCCAGAGAATCAAGAAAATATATCATGTTGCTGGTCATATATCTGATAAAGGACTTATATCCAGAATATACACAAAACATTTAAAAATTAATGAAAATGGACAAGGCATTTGAATAAACATTTCTCCAAAAAGATATACAAATGGCTAATAAGCACATGAAAAAATTCTCAGCATCAGTCACCAGGGAAATGTAAGTCAAAAGCAAATGTAAATCAAAATCACAAATTCCACTTCATGTCCACTAGGATGGCTAGCATTAAAAAGACGAACAATAATAAGTGTTGACAAGGATGTGGATAAATTGGAATCCCCATGCATTGCTAGTAGCACTATAAAATGATGCAGCTGCTTAGGGAAACAATTTGCTAGCTTCTCAAAATATTAGACATATATTACCATATATTCAAAACAGATGAAAAAATATTTTCAAACAATAAATTAAACACAAATATTTGTAGCAGCATCATTCATAATAGCTGAAAAGTAGAAACAATCCCAATGTCCATGAACTGATGAATGGATAAATTAGATGTGGTTAATCTATAAATTGAAATATTATTTAGCAATAAAAAGGTATAGAGTACTGATGCTTTCTACAATATTAATGATACGTTGTTTTTCACATACCAGGTGCATGATATTTCTGAGTCTCAGTTTCTTCTATTAAGGTGGAAGTAATAATACCTTTTTCCCTACAAATTTCTGGGCATAATGACTGAGGTAGAAAATAGATGCTTAAGTATTTCATAAAGCACCAAGTACTTCTGCATCTAGAAGAACTTACTGAATATTTTAAGAAAGATTTAATAGAAAAATACAAATGATTAACAGAGTACACTTACCTTTTCCTCAGAAAGGGCTTTGATGTATTTTTTACCCACTTTCTTCTTCATTGTCCATGAAATAGCTCTCATTTTTTTACCCAAACCTCCTCCATTGTTTGAAGTTCTGTTTTGTTCTCCACTTTCATTTATGGGTTCCCCATCATGTTTCTAGTTTTGAATCATTTACAAAAGACAAAATAATAAAGAAATAAAAAGCATTGATCTGAAAACATTGTTAGAAAGAAGAATCTAAGTTTGTAGACTTCCTATACATTCTGTGCAGCAGCCTCCAAAATTTCAAACAATCTGGGCATAATACATATTGTTAAAGTTGTCTAGGCCTGGTTGCTTGTTTGACACACAAACTCAGAAAGTAAAAGTCTGATGAAGGCGTTGAGCCTCACATCTGAAATTATTTTCAAGAATTTTGGCTATTTTTTAATAGCTATATTGGAGAACTATTTTATTCCTTCTTATTTTTAGATGAACAAATAGAATTAAATACCAAACATGGGAAGTGATTGTGTCTACATGGATGGGAGATATTTTATTGGAGGCTTTAGAAAGGCTATAGTATCCGCGCTGAATGGGCCTTAGAATATCCTCTTGCTCCTCATAAAAATTGAGATGGTCATGGTTATTTTTAAGAATTTGGGTGTTAATTAAATCCACTGAGAAACTGCATTTTCTTTCATCTTGGCGTGTGCATTTCCCACATTCTCAAGCAGTAGTAAATATGAACTGTTTGCAGACATTAGTACAGAAATCTTCATGTAATTCACATGCTGTACTAAGCAAATCTCTTACATGCACTGCTTGTGCCTGTACTGAGGAATTTTGTTAAACCACTGACTTCCTGACTCAGAATAAAACACTAAGTGTTCATAGCCCACAAGGCTCTATAACATAACATAAAATAATGTGATATAATTAATGTACTATCTATTGTAATGTGGTATTTGTTGCATTATATGGAATCTACATGAAATGAAATAGCTTCACCACCTCTCCCCGAGCTACTTCTCAGCTCTCCCTTGCTCATTAGAGCAGTGGTTCTCAAAATGTGGTCCCTGGACTGGAGCATCAACATCACCTGGGGACAATTTGTGTTTTAAGAAGTTCTTCAAGTGATTTTGATACACACTTGTTTGAAAAGAACTGTAATAAAGTATTGCTGCGCTACCCCCTGGCTGTTCATCTGTCAGGCTTTCACCGGGGTTTGTACTTGCTTTTGCCATTGGCTTACCCTAGATATCCGCAAATATATCTTCCTTCAATCATCCAGGTTTTTAGTCACATGTCATGTAAGAGAAGAGAAACTTTCTGATTGATCACCTTGTGCACTTGTTCATACTTCCTGTTTGTTTACTCTGACTTATTCTTCTAAGTAACTTAACGTTACTCAATAATGTATTGGTTCATTTGATTGTCATGTACATCTCCCACTATGATGCATGCTCCTTGAGAATAGAGACTTTATCTGTTTTCTTTATTTTGAGTGTCTAGAATACTTTCAAACACATAATTGGCACTTGATATTTTTTGAATAAATAAAACTTCCCATGTAGAACTTTGCAGCAATTTTTTCTTTGGAGGACATGTTTGGGTTGCACATCCTTAATACCTCATATTTGCAAGAAAGGAACCTTGAAAGTCATCTAGTTTAGCACTGCCCATTCTTACTGATAGGAGGACAGCCAGCCATTCCCTAAACATAAAAAATGATGGGAAACTTCTTTTTAGTGAACTTGAATATTTTAATATGAAAGTTTAACCACATAGTTAACATCATTATTAATCAATATTATGTTTTGCTTCATATCTTACCCCAAATTGCCTATGATAAATATGAATGGACAGCCAATTTAAACCCTCATTGCACTTTATTAATTTCTACATTCAAGGTTATAAAGGCAAAGATTCTTTACTTAATTCAAAAGCCCCAAGTAAAATATAATTTGGAAGCATCTTAGATTTTAGAGTTAGCCTTTTTCTTTTCTCTTTTCTCTACTTAAACTTTCCCTAACTTCATTGTAAAATTATTTTACTAACTAAAATATATAAAAAATTATATTATTTTACTATTACTAGTGTTAATTTAACATTATCTTAGCTTCAGAAAAAGTACCACAAATATTTTTCAGGTTTGTCTCACATTATTTACAGAAGCTTCAAAGAAATTATCTCCATATCTCTTGAATATAACATTTTTCTATGCTGTACTAGGCTACTATTATTAATCAATGAACCTGAATGAGTCTGAGCTATCAGACTAGGTTAACTGTAGAATTGTAAATTAAATAATAGTAGAATATAGCTATGTATGATTACGGAGAGTTAAAGGTTTATACAAGATATCAACTGAAAGTAAAATTATATGTCTTTCATTCTTTTACTCTCTCTCTGCCTACATATACACATATATATGTATATATTACATTGTATTACCTATAATTATATAAATGTTGATTGATCATATAGCTATATACAAGTTTATCCATAATCATGTATATATAAATAAGTAGGTAGATAAAAAGGGATATATAATATATAAATGGATAAAAGGGATATATTATACATCCACACATGCATATCTAAGTATCAGTGGCAATATTTATAAAGTAATAAGATATGTCATTTTATTTCCATTTCTTTTGTTCAGAATATATTACTGAAATAAAAATATTTTAAAATATTATATTAATATATATGTATCTGAAGATAATTGTAAGATCTAAAACCTATTGACCTTAAAAGAATATGTCACCTGTGAGATCACTGAATCAGGTCCAATGATAAGCATGTATTTTCAGTTTTCTCAGTATGCATCTCATCTCTTTATTATTGGTTGTTATATCTTTCATTAATCACTTATCACATGTGGCCCCTGGTCTATGAGAAAGTATGGCAAACTTTGGAGTGAGAGAAGAGGTTGAGTTCTGCCTTCGTCATTTATTAACTCTAATTTTAGAAGTAATTTTACTCAATGAAGCAAGCATATTTCTTCATTGGTATTTCTTCATAGAAATATTAATAGTTCCTATGGCGTAGATAAAGTGTTTACAGTTGTGTTTATTTCATGGGAAGTGCTTAATTAAATGTAGATATTATTTGTTTTATTATTATTATGTAAATTAATTTATGGGAAGCTTTTCTTAAGCTGCATTTAAAGTGTTCATAGCTTACGAATGTGTATATAGTGGTCACCAGTGGGGCATTTCAGTGTATGTGGTAGAAGTGTGAGAGGGCAATTAAAACAGCCATATGCTCTCCTTAACAAATTTACAGTTAAGCCACTTAATCATTTCCTAATTTAAAGCAATTACAACTTACATAAATATATATATATATATATATAGTTTTATGATGGAAATGCTCAGGAAATTTGGAATTACTGGTGCCACTTTGAATTCTAACTATCTTCTTAGATTCACGTTTTGCCTCCAAACATGTTAGGCTTCTTAGATAGCTGTTTACTCTTAATGTTCAGCATGATACTAGGTACTAAATAATTGTTTGTTCATTTATCACAAAAATATATACAAGGCTAGGATCTGAAAATGTATTTTTCTTACTGTACTTTGAAGAAGTGATATTGTCTTTATAATATTTCATAATGTGCTTGCAGAACATTCATAAAAATGGAATGAAATACTAACCTCAGTTAAATCATCTGGTTTTGACACAGAATTATTCCGAAAACGATCAAAATTCCCAAAACTGCTGCTGCGCTATTAAATAGGAAAGAAAAGAAAAGAAAACTTAGGATTTGTGACTTTCACTGCTAAAACTAGTAAATAGATTATACTTTAATTAGCACCATCTCTTAACAAATACAGACTTTAAAAAGCTCTTCCTTCTTGAGTAGGTATAGCTTTGAAGGTATAACTATTAACATTTTTATTTTTACAGTTGATAAAATGTCTTTCTTTATTTTATGTTATAGGATTAAGCACCTTGAAGAAAATCTTGGTTATTTTCAATTTGTAGTATTAATTTTGCTCTTGGGAGAGGCAGTTGAAGAATCTATGAGTTCTAAACTGAGGCTTCTTGAAACAGGCTAACCAATGACTTATTTCTATGAGGTTATGGCATGTGGTACTAACCAACCAACCAACCAATACACAAATAACAACAACAAAACATACAAACTAAAAGCAAGCATCTGAGTAGATCCAGCATTACACTTCATAAAGATCCAGTTTAAAACAAAAATGAACAAAAAGTGCATTTCGTATTACGAACTCTTGATAATTTGAAATTCTCTGCTGGATATCAGAAAGAAAAAGCACACACATAGACCTATTAATAAATTGAAAGCATCATTTAGGCATGCACGATCTAAGGTTGGGAATAAAACTGAATTTTTACAAATTTAAAATGGAATTACAATGAGACCTCTGGGTCAGTTTCATTCACTGGTTTTGAGAATAAGCTCAATATGTTAATAGAAGACTGTTCCCTTGGATACTTTTTGCTTACAAAGCTAAATTTTTTATTATGCAACTCATTGTAGGTAGGTAATTATAAATAATATGCTACAAAGTAAACGATTCCCTTAAACACATTTTAAAATTCTTTAGAGTCATTGAGTCAAAAAATTGATATTTCTTTACTCTCTATTTAATTTTATGCATTGTTTGGGATGCTGGATATCTGATATTATGTTTTTTTGTATGCCCATAAATCTCAAGAATATGTCCTTTCTTAAGGACTTTATCTCCTTTCTAGGTTATCATACTTTAAAAATAAATACTGAAAAATAGACTGGTAATTTGAAAAATTAATAATGGAAGTCAGTAATCTATAAAATCTATAAAATCTCCTATAGCAAGTCCTCACTTAATGTCATGGATAAGTTCCTAGAAACTGTGACTGAAACAGCTTTAACAAAACCCATTTTGCCATAGGCTAATTGATACAAACAAGAGAAGTTCCTATGACATATTTCTGGACATAAAAACATAACTGAAAATCTTTGAATCCATAAAAGAAAGACTGAAAACACTTCTAATATTAAACATTGAAATAATGTGAGCTATACGTACATTTTTAAAAGATTAATGAAAACAGGTAAGATAATTATTTACCTAATTATTCTCCCTCAAGGTTGCAGGTGGCCAGAGCCTATCCTGGCAGCTCAGGGCAAGGTGGGAACCAGCCCTGGACAGGATGCCATCCCATTGCAGGATGCACTCCACACACACACACACACACACACACACACAATTCTCTCTCTCTCTCTCTCTCTCTCTCTCTCACTGGGACTATGGAGAAAGGCCAGTTCACCTAATGAGCACCTCTTTGGGATGTGGAGGGAAAGCCACACAGACACGGGGAGAACATGCTAACTACACACGGTGGCCATGGCCAGGAACTGATTTCTTTTTCTATTGATATTATAAGGAAATGACTTTGAATTGAAGACCTGCTACATTGTCCTTCCAGAAATTACAGCCCATTTTCGTTCAAGTCAGCTTCAAAGGCTCCTAGTCCTTAGAAGCACTTTTGTGCTCATGTTTCCCCACCAGCTATCTTTAAAAATGCTTGTTTCCCTTTTAAATGAGCTGATATAAAAAGATCCTGACATGTGACAAGGGGTTAGCTTGATAGACAGTGTGATAGAGAATATTGCCCCAAGGATAATGGCTGTGTTAGAGACAATTAACGCCTTTGCTGACTTGCTACCCCTGTTGAACAAGCCCTTCAGGTTATGGTGAGAGGAGAAGAAGAGAAGGGCTGAAATTGAGAATCTCACTGGAAAATACAAAGTTCTCATGCAGTACTTACTAACCAAGAGTGACTTCCCAGAGCATTAATCACTCCAACTTGCCTAGTAGGCGTTTCCATCTGGCCATCATTGCTGAGCAATCACAGAGGGGAACTGAAGGTATTGTTGTCCTGCTTATAAACAATCTGAACACAGGGAAATCTATTGCTCTTTTATATACTTAAAACATTCTATGAACTTTTGAAGCCCATGCCAAGGGCAATTTTGTAGCCTACATCCAGCCTGCCTCCTGCCTGTTAAATATTAATGAGAGTTACAGCATGATTTCCACTACTGGATAATGGGTCCTGTTACACGGGAGGGCACAAAATAGACTCACTTCAGCATTTCTCTACACTATCTACTTCCATTAAGTAATCAATAGTTACCACCTTTTAAAATTAATTCTCCCCCCATTATATCAATAAAGAAAAGCAGATTTAAGAAAAGTGGTTTATGAAGGATACAGAACTATTACTTTGGGTTTTGTCAATCATCTCACTGCTAATCACTCAACAGCTTTAAGCCAGAGGAGTATATCAATCCATGCTAAGACGCCCTTCAGTAGCAAATCTAAGTATTTGAAAGAATATTTTTAAAATTTCATTATTCTCTAGTCTAAAAGTTAGTGACTTGTGAGATGAGTTCATGATGTATAGGTTATGGCTTATGATGAGAAGGGGCTAATATCTACTATGAGGTGTGGACAATGAACAAATTTATAACTTCTACTCCTGTCAAGATTTCTAATGATAAGGTGAATCATGTGGAAGCAAAGCCTGCTTCCTAGATAATAGTCCTTAATAAATGAGAATGTGTTTGAATATTGGTAGCTTTGCATCTTATAATTGTAGTGAATTAGATTTAGTAAATCTTATCTTGTGACAGAAGCTCCCATCAAGACAGAGCTATTATATAAACAAATAACTATCAACAGGAATAGTAGCTTAAATAAAAATGCAATTCACATTTTAGATAATTCTTTGTTTCTGTTGACATTAGATCATATTTAGCCTTTAATTATACTTTATATTAATATAAATGTATGCAGTCTTTCCTTACGCAATTAGAAATGCACTCATAAAATGGCATAATACTATGGAGGGAGATTTGACAATATCTAGCAAAATTACATATATATTTACCCTTTGTCTCAGAAATTAAATTTCTATGTGTCTATACCAGTGATACATTTGGATATGAGTTGATTTACACATCCACATTCATTGTAGCCCTTTTATATTACCAAAAAGCTGTAAAGACTAATGTTTATTAAGAGCATACTGATTGAATAATAATATGGTAAATACACACAGTGGAAATATATACAGATGTAAAAAATGAAATATATCTTTTCATAATGCAATGGAATTATCTCTAGGACATAGTGTAAGTAAAAAAAGCAAAATGGAGAAAAGTGCAATATGTTGAAATACATAAATGTCAAAATTCATGTGTTTATAAAGATACTAAAAAGAAAAATTTGGTGGTTACATTGGGAAATGTTACAGTTATATTATGAAAACTGACAAATAAAGGGAAAACTTAAACATTCAATCTGACTTTCCTGTATGAAATATATTTCAGAATAGCTAAATAGTTTGTGAGGGAAAATTACTCTCTATTTATGTGTATTCTAACTAATCTATTAAAATGATGAAATTATAAAATTACCATTTTGCAAACCCCTAGTGCAATATTGGATCTAGGCAATGATCATCAGTGGCCACTAAAATCACACAAAAAAGAAGACAACCAGAATATGTGATTCATGATGAATGCACTTAATAACCACTAATGATATATTCTTGAAAAAAAAAAAAGAGAAAAGAATGAAGAAAGCAATCACACCTAGCTCTGTATCTAACTACCAGATATCAGGAAATACAGAGACAGAGAAGCATGTTAAAAGATACCAAGAGGATTCAGTCAATCAGAAAAAATCCAGACAAGAAACTACAGAACAAAAAACAAAAACTAATTTCTTCAGCTAATCAATAGAAAGAATTAAAAGGAAAGAAATAAAATATTAATTAAGAGCATTTAAGAGTTATATCAACCAAATACAGCCCATGAATCTTGTTTAGATATAGATCAAATAAACCATTATATTAAAAACATCGAAGAAACAACTGAGGAAATTTTGAAAATGACTAGCTATGTGATATTAAGGAAGTATTGTTCTTTATTTTTTAATTTGTCATTTGAAATAATCTAGTGAAGGGCAGCAAGTGTATGGGCATAAAGAGGAGACATGATTGGCCATTATTTAATAATTAGCTGGACGGTGGATGCATGGAAGTAGATTGTACTGCTCTCTACTTTTACACATACTTGAAATTTTCCATAATAAAATGAAATATACCAAGATAATAGCTGAAAGATAATTTATAAAAAATTAATGGTCTTATAACTTTATGAAGGAATTAATTTATAAAACTATCATAATATGGCTTAGGTCATAATTTGGAACTGCAGACATTGAAAGAGGAAATAAAGTTTTGTTTCCTAAATTCATTTTAGTACAACTAACTTTGACATAAATGCATGATTTTGGATTGTCTTTTTGAAGTCTATCTGTGATCACAGGGTGTAGATTACTGTCTTCCACATAATATGCTTGGCTTCCACAAAATAGTGGTGAACAAGTGTCAATTGTGGTGTTTGAACACATTTGTGTACGTGTGTTCCTACACAATGCAATGAATAATATAAAAGAAGTCAAGAGGATTCCTTTTTTCACTAGTCACATCTCTAGTTTTGATAACGACCTGTTTTCTTCTTTCACAGAAACTTGCTATCTGAGCAGTATGGACTGTACAGCAAAATTAGCTTGACACAGAGAATGGAACTAAGTAGGTTTCTTAGAACAATGACCAGCCTGCAGTTACTAACATGAAGGAGAAAGGGGTCTTTTTTTAGAAATGTGAATCAAGCTTTTGACCAAAACCAGAAAAACCTTTATTTTCTTCCTTAACCAACCACCAACTTTTGGGGTCTTCAAATAAAATCTCATCTCCAGCATGATTTAATATTTGAGTAAGGCACTGGTGGAAAAAGTTTCTATTTCAAATAAAAAATTTGCATATGTGAGTCAGAGATCTGCAGTATTTTGAAATATACTGGCAAATTAAAATTACACACACTCTTGCCAACGAGTTCTCACATCTTCTAAATATTGCACATAGAACGTTGGTTACTAATACATTCTTAAAGATGAGAATTCTGTTACAGCACACCCTTATATGAATATTCTATTATAATAAAATGCTAAATTTCAATAAGCTTGTCAGCCTTTATCCAAAGGCATTCGAGGATTTAATTGTTCCAACTAACTCAGGTGCTGAGATCTTTTGAAGAGTGTGAAACAAATTTAACTCACTTAAAATAATCTGTTAGGATTGCCTCAGTGTTAAATAATTGCACTATCATGTGGTGCCAATGGAAGATGCTTCTGTCGGGCATCAGGAAACTGAAAGCTAAAAGACAACCAGAACTGTAAGAGTTGCCTTCAACACTAACATTTTAAGCTTAGATAAAGGCAACCCAAAACTCAAACATTTATGAATGCTTTAAATATCTTCAAGGTACATCTCTGGACTCTAAGAACAAAAGTTGGTCTATTGTATCTCACTGGTTCAGTATCTTTTCTATTAACTGTAAAATATCTTTAAAAAGTACAGACTCTGATTCCACCATAGTTTTCTAAAGTTTTGTCAAATTTTCCATGCTAAAGCTTTACTTTCAGAAGTTGATGTGACACTAGAAATGTTTTCTGCAAATTGAAACTGTCTCAACGATTACAAAGGAAATAAACTAGAACTTAAAAAAATCAATGCAGAATGATCCATAACCTCTAGAAGTGGTTATTCATATCAGCCTATTTAATGTTAACAAAACAAGTTTGATGAGTAAAAAAAAGACTTAAATAGTTAAAATTCTCAATTTCACCTCTGCATAATTTACAACCGTATCTCATTTACATTGCATCCATAGACTATAAGTCATGCTACACTTTTAGGAATTAAGTAGAAATAGTGATTTCTATTTTAGTTGAAAAGAGTTCTTAAATAATATGTTGATATATTTTAAATATCTTATTTTTTAGGTAAAAAGCATAATGCGGCAGAAGTTCAGTCATTTCATATCACACATTCTTACAAAATCCTAAAAAATGAAAGAGAAATGAAAAGCTTTAAACAAATGTGACCACGATCACACTAGTCTTAACTGTTCAGTTTGTTTGCCCTATTGTAAAACTTCTGCTTGACCCAATCATCTTTACGTTATTGTGTTATCACACGCTTTCTAGTCCTTTTCTTTGTTTGTCTAACTACTAAAGAAATAAGTACACTAAATGCTACCTCCTGATCTTCTTAGAGTTCTTTCATTACGTGAACACTTCCTTGAAATCTTCGAGAATTTCTCCAGGGAACGCACTTTTTAAATTTTAAAATATTAAGGGGTAGAAATGTTTTAGGTTACATGGATCATTTCTGTAATGCTTGAGTCCTGGCTATAGGTGTGCCTATCACCTAAATAGTGTTCACAGTACCCATTAGGTTGGTTTATTCCTCTCCCCTCCTTCTCTAGCCCAAGGTCACTCTTTGTCTGCCTTTGGGCTGGAAGGGAGGAGTGTAAACAAAAGGCTATGAATGCTTACTGTCCTGATCAGAGAGTCTGTGCTGGCCCTACCTCTGATCCCATCACCTGTAGTGTTGGAAACTGTGTTTGCTCACCGCTCTGTTTGGGAGTTTGGACACATAATGCAAAATGTAATGCACCACAAACGTACTCTCTTCCAGCTTCTATATCTATTCATTTCTTTCTCCAAATCTGTATTGTAGGTACTATTTTTATTACTTTTACTCACATATGTGCTAATTCCTAAACCAATGCAACAACTTTCAGCTCTTTTGTCCCCAAATTCTTGCCCCTGAAATCATCTACCATCACAACGCTAGACTAATTTTCCTGAAGTACCAGTTCTCATCATTTCATCCTTCTTCTCAAAATATACACCTTGCTCCACGTTGCTGTGATAGTAAGAACTTGCTACCTGCCGAACTCCATGCGAAGCTATTTATCTGTAATTATTTTATTACATAAACACAATCCCCCTCTGAGTTAGGTATTAACTTCTCCAACTTACAGCTGAGGAGAACTGAAGCTCAAAGTGTTCCAGTAGCTCTTCCTTGGTCAACAAAATAAAGCTCAAACTCACTATGGGGCACATTCCTGACTCTTCATGGTATCAGGCAATGTTAGTCAATCTGATTTAGCAGTACTTCTAATACTTCTTGCTGGCCAGTGTGGACACATTTATATCTTCAAGCTGTTGCTCATGCTGTTTTTCTTTCAGGGAATGTCAGTCTTCTTTTATTCCACCTACTCAAACCCAGCCTGTTTTGCAAGGGCAGGATCAAGCCCCACCTTCCCTATGAAACCATTTGCTGATGGCTTTTTAGTGAACGTTTTATCGCACATTGATTGTCCCTGTTCTTAAGTGCTGTAGCACCTATGGAGAAAAATCCTACAGTTGTGAGGCTTGGGGAAAACCACAGCAGATAATAAATCCCATATTACTTTTTGAGTTAAATGTCACAAATCATAAATTTCACAGTTACACAAAAGCAAATTATAACTTACTTGCATTACACTAATGAAAACGCTTTGCTTATGTTTAAAGATCATAAAGTTTTGCATCATGCAATTCAATGTGAATACATTAAGTGGCTTCTATGGCTGAACTTTGTACTAGGAGTAGAGACTGTCTTTATGAATAAGACAAGACTCTATCCTGGAGAAATTTATTCTCCATTGGTGCCATTGACCAAATCATTTCGATCTATAAGCATTAAATAGAATCATACTCAAATGAAAGACACAAGGCACACAAATCTAGAAGCAATTCCTTTTTTTCTTTGGAGCTAGGGTCTCACTTTGTTACCTAGGCATGAGGGCCGTGGCATGATTATAGCTCACTGCAACCTCAAACTCCTGGGCTCAAGTGATCCTCTTGCCTCAGGTTCCCAAGTAGCTGGGACTGCATGGGACTACAGGCACACACCACGATGCCCAGCTAATTTTTCTATTTTTTTGTAGAGACAAGGTCTCGCTACATTGCTCAGGTCTCGAACTCCAAACTGCAAGCAATCTTCCCACCTCAGCTTCTCAAAGTGTTAGGTACTAGGATTACAGGCATGAGCTACCACGCCCCGGCCATATAGAAGCAATTCTTATAAGCAGATTATATTTATACACAGAATAAAAAGTCAAAATGTATAGTACGTGTCAACTTGTAAATTTGTATTCATTCATTTACAAATACTTATTTGTACTAACTACTTAGTACATGAAAGTCTTTTTATGTGCCTATGCCTATAGCTATATAATTATATATACCTATATAATTTATAATTTGTCTACAGAGCAGTATATCAAAATGATCACATATTTTGGAAATGAAATTAGCTGAAATCAATACAATTGTGTTAACCATCTTCAAACTTAGTAGATTTGTGTAATTGTTGACTGAGAGACTCTTTAGAAATTATCAAATCCAAAGATGGTGATTGCTAAAATTATGATCAAGTTATAAAAATGTGGTGAAGCAGACTGTATATTAAAAGGATAGGCCAGGCGCAGTGGCTCATGCCTGTAATCCTAGCACTCTGGGAGTCCAAGGCAGGTGGATCACTCGAGGTCAATACCAGCCTGAGCAAGAGCGAGACCCCGTCTCTACTAAAAATAGAAAGAAATTAGCTGGACAACTAAAAATATATAGAGAAAAAATTAGCCGAGCATGGTGGTGCATGCCTGTAGTCCCAGTTACTTGGGAAGCTGAAGCAGAAGAATCACTTGAGCCCAGGAGTTTGAGGTTGCTGTGAACAAGGCTGACGCCATGGTACTCTAGCCCGGGCAACAGAGTGAGACTCTGTCTCAAAAAATAAATAAATAAATAAAATAAAATAAAAAAGGATCACTGGCTGACAAAATTGTGTCTAATATATAATTCTTCCCAAGAATTTCATGGGAGAGAAAGAAATACTGGCTCTAGTGAACATAATCATTTTACTCACAAGAAAAGTGTTTTATATTTGGCATAGGAATATTTCACTTGGATTTTTCATTGAATGGATGTACTATCTCTTGAAAACAAATTAGGTAAACAGTTTTCAATTCTTACACCATCATCCTCAGTTTGTTAAAAGCTTCACAGAGAACAATGTCGAGAAGGGGTCTGAGGCCACTTTCACGCTTAGAGTTAAAGAGGTCGTGATTTACAGTGTCCACAATGGTTACAGAAGATAGTGGGTGTTTAGGGGAAGACGGTGGGGAGAAGAATGAGGAATTATAGGTAACATATATTTTATGCATTTGCAATCTCTACTCTAAGATAAGTAATTTCCCTGAGCAAATTTCACATTACTAATTCTGTTTTCTAGTTACCTTGATACAGGGAAGGTGGTACAAAGGATGAATGCTTCAAATTTCCAATTTATAAAAAATATATATTATTCTCCTGTAAATTTAGGGAAATTAACTTTCCATTGTGTGCATATTTGATTTTTTCTATTTATAACAAAATATTAAATAATATTTAACTGTTCACACAGGTATTGGCTATTTTAATCCTATAACTAAACTTCAAAACAAATAAATAATTCTGCATAAACAATATCCTTGTGTACAGTATGGCTAATAATCAGAAGGTAATATTGGAGATTATAGTAAAAGAAAATAATTCTTATTTAGGAGAAGAAAAACTTTGAAATACTGATCACAACAGACCTTACGACATTAACCACAATCTTACATATCAAATTTATTTTGGTTTTCTTAATAAGGACCAGGTGCTTCTATTTATTCTACCTATTAATGAAATTATATCATATTATGTATAACGTCATTACTCTAAAAGACAAACTAGTAAAAGTATAAAAGAAAAATTATGTCTACTCAATTTTATCATCAAAGGAGTTTTAGAAAACAAGAGTAACATTATCAGCTAAGTTAAACCAAACAATCTCAGGATATTAAATGGAGGCCATGTTTTCTTTTCAATAATCATAGAAAAAAATCTTGAAAACTTTTCATTAGCTAACATGATGGAAGAATGTACAGTACTTTTAAGCCTAAGATACTTTTTAACATAGTTAATAGTTAAATATGTTGACTCAAACTTTAGTTTCCTGAAAAATTTCCTAACAAGTTTGCCAGACATGTTTATACTACTAAATCCAGTTGCTCTAGTTTTAAAAATTAAAAAAAATAAAATAATACAATCACAAAGAGGCAAACATTCATACATAGTACCCATTACTTTGAAATCATGGGTAAATAAGATGGAAAAATTAGTTTAGGAAAATAGAATCCATTTAGTAAACTTTCCCATCAAATGCTCTAGAACAAAAACTCCCATTACTTGCATTAGTTATAAAAGCCCTCTGCGTTCACTTGGCCCCTGGGTACATAATAACCTTTCTAAAGGTCTCCCCAAGGGAGATTTTAGTCAAGCGGCAATCTCCTTGAACACAAGTAATGACAAACAATAAGCTAATTCTAAAAAAGTTTTTTTTAAAGTCATTTTTACTACTTTTAAATGAGCGTGTTTGATGCATGATTTTGGTCCCCCTGATTAATGGTCACCGCCAGCCCAGCTTCTGGAGTTGTAATGTTTCCGTGAGCTTCCCTCCAGCAGAGCTCGACCATTAATCCAGTGGCATATGTCAGCTCAGCAGAGCAAGGTCACTCTTCTGCTTCAAGGGGAACCTTTTTAGAAATAATAAAACTGACAGAAAGTTCCTTTTTGCATGCTTTATGCCACCTGAGGTTGAGTGCTGCAGTTAATATCATAAAGCTTATAAACATTCCCATCTTAGGCAACACCCGCTGCCACTAGTCTTAGGAATTTAAATGGTTTTTTCTTAGTAAGAACAGACATGTTTATGTGGGGCAAATATATAGTATGTAATCCAAAACAGGGAAAGAATGGGTGGAAAAAAATAGTAGTAAGTTCCTGTTTGGATACTTGGAAGAGACGACTTCCTCATTGCCAATTATATTTATTTTTCTAACAGCATATTTGGATGTGGCTATATGAATATTTCAATCTATTGAGTTAATAATGGTATTGAAATGTCAAAATAGTGGTAGAAATGAACTCAGTTTATGGTAATCTTTGACCTATAATGTAATGTCCAATAATTGTAGAACATTTATCTTTGAAAGAACTGTATTTTTAAAGTTATAAGTACTTGTTTCATTGGCAATGGCTACTTTCAAATTGATAAATAATTATACTGAAATATTCATAATCTTAAATTTGAAATTTTTATATGTCCTAACTTAAGCAAATCAAACAAAAGATAACAAAGGAAAGAAAAGACGATGGCTGTGTAATAACTAACAATATAAAGAAAATATAACCATAAGTATTATAAAATTTATATATTTAATTGCATATTTTATTACCTTTATTTAATTTTAAAAATTCATTGCATAGCTACTAATATAGCCCTGCAAAATATTCAGGAAAAAAACAGACAATTTCAATTTGCTCTTTTTATAGCAAATATTTAGACTAATGCCAGATAACTATGTATTGTAAAATAGAATTTGATACAAGGTAAATCTGCCTTGAATCTTATTCAAGGAATTTGAACTACTAAAATTATGAAAATATAAAAAAGAAGCTACATTATTTACTTGTATTTGTTTATTTATGCAGATAAAATATATCTGGAAGTGAAGCCAGTTGGCAATGCAAGTCAATCCTTCTAGGAAGCCAAATTCTTGCTTATGGTCTCTATGTCCAGTGTTAGGCCCTCACTTCAACAGATACAGGAACTTTATTTTTCAACCTCATGGAAATAAACAACCTCGGAATGACTGAGTCATAAACCAAACTATTAAAATACCGAAAATGGCAATATCAAGAAAGTATTAATTTGCTATGAGAAATTCATCTGTCAGGAAGAATGTGTATTCCTGTTGGCTGATTAAAAAACCTGTTTCCCTGGGAAGAAATGCTGCATGGGACATCAGATCATTATATCATTGTTGGAAGTTTGTTTTATTAGTGTAGCGGAGACACAGTAAAGTAAATTAGGTGGTATCAAGTCTAGAGACATGAAGTTCTTGTAATAGCCTGAAGTACACATCTCACCTAAGTGAACAAGTCCACCTAACCAAATGAGATATTTGCTTCAGCTACTTTGCACTATTCTGCAGACACAGTGGCAAATTTCTACTCTCCCACATATTTGTAGGCTTTCTGCAAAGCAAAATCCTTTTGCTAACACTTTTTTTCCTTGAGATAGATTGCGTTACAATGTTTGATTATTTTGATTCTAGGAATGGTTACTTTGTTTGATGTGGGTATTTCCCAGATCTTTATCAGTGACCCACTTACAAAATATGTTCTGGAGTGGATTACTTCTTTAAGTGACTAATATCATCCATTAATCATTCCACACTCATTGTACCTATATTGAGAAATCACTACTATGTTCTATGCTATAAGTGTTTTTGGTGGTAGCCAAAAGCACATGGAGTCTGAAAATCAGACAGACTGCATTCAATCCTTCTTGAATCTCCAACAAAAGCCCAGGGATATAAACATAAGACACAACCTCTGTTCTTGATGGTGAATCTAGTTGGAAGCATGTAATGAAATAAGCTGTGATAAAACAAAACAAAACAAAACAAAAACAAACAAACAAATATTAGAAGCACGGAACAAGCACTATGAAGATAGGAGGGAGAAATTACTAAGTGGACATGCACTATGGACTAGGAAATTTACATGTGATAATTAACTTAATTCTCACATTTAACCCTATGTGACATACTTTAAGATTTCCCCTTTTCTAGTTTACTACACTGAGGCTGAAGAGATTTAATAAAATGTTCAAAATCCTCTGGTTGAGAAATATCAGATAGAACCTTCAAACCCAGGTCTGTATGACTTTAGTCCATGTTGCCTACTGCTCTGCCAGACTGCCCCTAATACACTGTCTGGGGGTAACTGGTCGAGGCTTTCTTAAGGGAGTGACAGTCTAACTAGAAATTCAAATAGATATGAGTTCAAAAGCTGGAAAAAATGTGCAGAGGCATTCCAGGCTCAGGAAAGCACAGACAGGAAGGTCTGAAAGTGGTTGGAGCACCAGAAACATGGGCCTCACTAGATCAACCAAACCAGAATATTTGGTAGCGGGGCCCAGACATAGGTATGTTTGTAAAGCACCCCAGATGAGTCTGATATGTAGCCAGACAGTGCTTGTCAAGGAGATAGAGCAGATGTGTTACTTTTATTAATATTCAAAGTAATCCTAATGGAAGCCTAGTGGGATATAGCTGAGGTATGTTTGGATGAGAAGAAGGAAAGAATAAGACCAAAGACAGAGAGAACAGATAAAAGGGGGGCATTGCAGTGAGGAGTCCAGACCAAACATGGGGCTGGCAGCATTAGGGCGCTGGTCAACTGGAAGTGGAGAAGGATCTAGAAGGAAGGAAGCAGCTGAAAATCAAATCCTCACTTCCAAGTAGTAGGACCTCATGGACTATGGTATGGCTGAATTGCATTCTCCCAAAATTAATGTGTTGACATGACTGTATATGGAGATAAGGCCTTTAAAGGGATAGTTAAGTTAAAAATGTGGTCAGTAGGGTGTGCCCCAATCCAGCCCTACTGCTACCCTCATAAAATGATATTAGGACACACAGAGACACAACCAAGGGGGACGCATGCACAGAGGAAGAGGCTGTAAGAAGGCAACTGTCTGTAAGCTGAAGAGAGGCAGGCCTGGAGCAGGTCCTTCCTTTATGGCCCTCAGTGGAAACCAACCCTCCCAGCACCTTGATCTTGGGCTTCCAAGCTCTAGAACTGTGAGAAAAGAAATCCCTGTTGTTTGACCCACCCAATCTGTCATATTTTGTTATGGTAGCCCTAGCAAACTAATACAGACTAAGTGAAAACCTCTGAAGCTCTTCACATAAGGGCAGAAAAGGGCTTAGCCAGCTGTGGTAACAAATGGCTCTCTCTATACAAGAATCACTTCATCTACCACCAGAAGCAAATTAAAAACTTCTTCTATTCTAATTAATCAATTCTTAAGGGAGGATGTTTTTGTTCTGTGCTAAAACACTAATATGAATGTTTTGTTTCCGAAAATTCACCTAAATCCTTAACACTAGAAAGAAAGATAAGTGGGTAAGTTTAGTAATACTAAATTTGGAAACATAGAGATATAGAGCATGGGCTTGATTCCATTATTTAAAAACACATAATTTTGAGGGATAATGAAGTCATTTATCTCCAAAGCAAAGTAAGAAAAGATTAAAGAGATATGTGCCTGATTAAATTGATTTTTAACAAATTCAGTGTGTTGATAATCCGAAGTATTGACTTTATACCCTTCTTGTAGGATATAATATCCAAATGTCCAAACAAAGGGGAGGCTACCCTTCTGTCATGTCTCCCAACCATTTGTCTCCTGCCCTTTCTTAATATTGTGTGAACACTTTTCAAGTGTGACTAATCTATTTGTCCCCAAAACTTTTTCTACCTGCTTGGGATAAAACTTGATTATAGATTCATATTCTGTAAAATGGAAATGCTAAAATGAATTAGTGCTTTGTCTGGAAAGACGTGTTCAGGGCTAAAAATTATTTAACTTTTTAAATTAAAAAGTTGAATATGGTGAAATGAGCAAGTTATCAGTCCATCTCTTCTGATTTGAGGCCCTAAAAGTTAAAATTAAAACCAGTAGAAAATCATATTCTTCATGGATTCCCAGAAGCCTTTGGGAATTGGGACATCAATTTTGGGGTGAATTTCTGGTCACCGTGAGCAGCGGAATGGGCCATTTCTTTCTGGAATGCAGGCACCAGCTGAAAGCAAAGATGGTGCAGGGCAGTGGAACCTTTGAGCTCACCATCTTCAGAGTGCATGTGATAAATTTCCTATACATAGCCAATGGATGCAGTTTGTACAAACAGATCCCAAATTTACAGTCTTCTCAACATCCAACTCCTCATGCCACTTCCTTTGCCTGAGCCATAATCATCTCTTGCCTGGTTTCTATAATAGCATTCTGACTAGTCTCTCTGCTTTTTCCCTCTCTTCCTTTTAGTATATTTGAAACACAAAAACCAGAAGAAAAAATAGTACTCTGTAAGCCAGATCCTGTCACTTGGCAAAATCTTTCAATTTTAGCCAAAATCCATCTAATGACCTGATGACCTAGAAGGCCCTCTATGATCCAGCTCTTTATGGCTGCTCTTCCCTGATGTACTGTGCTCCATTGTTTCTCAAACACACCAGGTTCAATCCCACCTCAAGGCTTTTGCCCTTGCCTCTCCCTCTGCCTGGGATATGATTTCCTCCCCCCATCCCAAAGCCAGCTCTTTCATTTCCTTCACGTCCTTTCTCAAATCCCCCATTTTCACCAAGGCTTCCCTAGTTCCTCCTATTTCATATCCTCCTCTGTTTAATTTTTTTCTACTTGGCACTTATCATTATCTGGAATACTATATATTTTATTTATTTATGCTGTTTGTTGTCTATCATCCCTGGTAAATGTCAGTCTTATAAGGGCAGAGATCTTTGTTTTCTTCCCCTCTATATCCCCAGCATATGGTCCATATTGTCCATTGTCGGCCTTCAATACATATTTGTTGCATGCAAAGTCCATATATGTAACCTAAACATTTGTACCCCCATAAAATGCTGAAAATAAATAAATAAATAAATAAAAAGAATGAATGAATGTAAAAATTGATTAAGAATTAATTTCTAAGTCTTTTGGAAATATATATAGAAAAAAATGCTGTCAGGTTGGAAAACTTAAAAAATTCTGGATGCCCAGCCACATTCTATGTTAAGTAAATCAGAATATTTGAAGATGGAAACCAATCATCCAAATTTTTCTAAAGCTCGCCAGTGATTCAAATGTTCAACTTAGGTTGAGAATCATCAATAAAGAACATCATTTTCAAATTTTAAAGTGCTCATAGAACTCCTGAATATCTTGTTAAAGTGTATATTCTGATTTTCTAGGCCAGGGGCAGGCCAAGAATCTACATTACTAACAAGCTGTTGCAATGGCAATGCTGCTGGTGTGTATAGGACCACACTGAGCAGCAAGGACTTAGATTTAAGTCAAACTTGGTGACCCTTGGCATACCTTTTAACGTGTTCCATACTCCATTTTCTCCTGACTTGTCTTATTTGGTTTTACATTTGCATTATAATTTGCCTAAAATATTTTTTGAAAAACAAATATGACAAATACTAAGCAAATACAAAAATGAAGAGAACCTTTTGAGAGGTTTTTTTTTTTTTTTTTGGTGGGGAGGGAGGTAATAAACAAAAGTAAAAATAAACAGTCATTAATACTCACCATTTTTTAAATGGGAAAAATGTGAATCTATCTATCATACTACCTACATTTTATTTCACATATATTATTTCAGATAACTTTGTTTGAAAAGCAAAACATTCAACAAAAATTATACCTCCGATAAAAAAGCAACAGAGAGTAGGTGAAGGGGGCCACAGGCTTAAAAGCAGAAAAGCTGTCCCAAAAATCCCAAATCATTTTTTTTACTAAATTTAGTTAGTAATTTGGGCAAAATATTTATCTACAGGACCTTTTTCTTCCCAGTGAATTGGGAATAAAAATAATGCCTACCTCATGGGGGTCTTGAGATGATTAAGTAAAACAATGGACATGAGTTCCTTGGGCAAGTGTCTGGCTTCAAGTAAGCACACCAGTGTATGTAAATGCTTCTTCCCTTTCTTACACCTGGTTAAATAAGAGTTAAAATGTATCTTAACAGTCTCCATACAAAAAGCCATGAAGAAAGCTCTTTAATGCCACAACTATGTGTCATCCTTGTCTAGGAGCATAAATTCGCACAGCGGGCAGTGCAGTGAAAACAGCTCATAATCAACTCATCACCTCTCATCATTGCTAGGATCAAATGCAAATGGGAAAGAATGCCACTTCAGTCATTGCTAGTGAAAATTAGCATCTGTGACACTAATGGTGTCTCATTTAGTATGCACTTTAGATTAAAAAGAATGGTTAAAAAAAAAAAAGCTATTTCTAGAGCTGCCATTATTCCAGTGTTTCCCTTTAAAATAACAATGGTACTTGAATTTCTTTTACTAAGAAAAACCTTAGTAAAAATTTATTCACACAGATCATTAATTCCAGCCAAGTAAAGGCCAAGTTGTTCTAATTACAGTTACTAGGTTTCATTTGTGGCGTCTACTCCTTTTCTATTTTCAAAGTTTCTTCCATATTTTCTAGCCTGGAACAAAGGCCTACTGTTATGTAACAGTGGGTGTCTAAGGATTCTTGCACACCATTTGGTATGTTGAAGTTCTTAAAATAAAGCTTAAAAATGAATTACAGTTGTATTTAAACACACACACAAGCACACAAACTTTTTTATATACACACTAACAGACTTACTCCTAAGAATAATGAAAGTACATAGTACTAGTTAGTATCTATACCTGAACCAGGCCATAGTAGACTCAAGAAATTTCATTCACTTTGCAAATATCTATAGAGAGCCTACTACATTGAAAGTGTAATGCCAGGTGCAGAATGAACATTTGTGGTTATGCTTACTTCAATATTAGGTCACGATTTTTTTAAAAAATTTGAATATTGACAAAGTTGTTGTTGTTTTACATTTGCAGGTGTTGAAACTTGGGTGGATACCTAGTGGGATTTTGTTCCTGCATAGTTGGAGACAGAAATGGAGGACTTCTAAATTCTTTTCCAACTTATAGAGGCTATTAATGATATGGTCCCCCTAGTCTCCTTAAAATTTAGCTGGCAATTAAGACAGAAACAGAAATAATAGCAACAGTCCTTTTACTTATAATGGCAGTATGATAAGAGCAGAAGTACTGAAAATTGACATATATATTTCACATCATGCACTTTTCATCTATAGGTCTTTATTCAAGGTAATTAACCTTCTTTATGCCTTAGGCTCTTCATTTATAAGATGAAATAAGAGTTATTCTCTCACAGTTGTTACCAACATTAAGTAAATTAGTGTTCAAAAAGCTCTGATCACAGCAACTGGCATGTAATAAACTCACAATAAATGTAGAAAACCAAAATAAAACATTTTAGTGGGAAAAAACAGAAAATTTAGGAGTTAATGCAGTATAATGTAATAATTTTCCATCAAATCTTACCCCTGGATATGTTTAAAAGTTTTTCAAATCACTATCATTTGAGGGTACTAGTAGTAAGAAGATAAAAAAAAATTCAAGAAGGAGGATATAGTACCTTCCATGTATGTTAAGCAAGGCTATTTTTAAACTATCTAAATACAGAGTACTTAACCACTATCCCTCAAGCTTCTTTATTAATATGGAATTTATCTATTCACCATACAAAATTCTGAGACGCATATTAAACTCCTTAGAATTTATTAACATTTCAGTACATATAGTGAGTTTGTTTTGTAATAATTCTCCAAGGATTTTCCAGTTTCCCTTCTAGAATATCTCTGGTCTCTGCCTCTCAGCCAATGCTATATATATATATTGTAATAAATTTGTATGCTACTGGTCTTATTTATAAGCTATTCAAAGGAAAGAACCCATACCAAAAATAGAAAAACAGTAATAAAGGTGAAGAAAGAAGGCACATTAATGATAAAATTACAAATTGTAAAATTATATTTTAACACATGTTTGGATTTACTTTTTCTTGATTCATGGACATGTTTTTTGATAAGTCTTATGAATATAAAAAATAAATTATTTTATATAGGACTCATAAAATCTATTACTGCATATTATATCTATGAATGTTTTAAACCTTCTCTCAACTATAGGACCTATTTGAAAGTATTATAATAAAAACAACATCCTCCATTTATTTCCTTTTTAATTGAAAGATTTCATACATTTTATTTGAGATAATAGTTATAATATGTACTGCATTTGAATTGGGTACCCTTGAAATATAACCCATGAGAGTTAACATGAACTAGATGATTAAATAATATTTCCCTCATTTTTTAGATTGTCACTTTTTGCCTACTTTAGCATTTGCAATTAAAAAATACTTCTTGGAAATTTTGAGAGTATAGTACAAAGGGTGTACATTTCTAGATAAGGAGACATAAAGTAATGTGTAGTATGTAGTTAATCAATGTAGACAATAATTCCCTATATTTTAAGCTGATGTTTCGATGGTTTGTCTTTCTAGACACAGGCTCTATGTCCCCTTCCAGTAGATGAAGAAATTTGCATTCCTTATTCTGCTAGTCATTTATTTGCATGGATCATCCTAGCATTCATCTCTGCCATCCTTTATGGATTCTGCTCTTTATCCATAAAATATACCAAGAAAATGACCCAGTAAAATAAATGTGAATTAAGAGAAAGAGGAGTTGTTTTAAGACATAATTATAAGAATTGGAAAAATATCATTGCCATACTAAAAGGAAAGGATCCAGTTGATCTGGAATGTATGAAAAACACACCTGTGCATATATACTCACATATCTCTTTAGATTCATATGGAATGAAACCGTATGTCCAAATAAAATGGAAATTCCTTCACAACAAAAGTTAATAGGTTTCCAATGTCACTATTTTTTGTGATACATTTTGTTCCCAGAGACATATTTTATCAAATATATTTTTAATTTTATGAATACAGAAGTCACCAAGATGAGCAATATTCCACTTGTTTATAATAGTTCCTGTACTAAACCAAATGATGATGATAAAGTGTCATTTTTAAAATAGCTTAATGACATAAATGTGACAGTAACTCACTAAATAATATTGTTCTTATCAGATCCTCCAACTTTTAGATTTTTAAATACTTTTAAGAAAACTAGTTTCACAGTAACTTTTGTAATCTCCCCAAAACCTACTATTGTCAACTGAATATGTGTTGCATTTAATCAGATAATTTTTCTATAAAATTAATCTTAAATAGAAGTATAAGTGACGCTTTAAAAAACTTTTTGTACTCTTTGGAAAATGTAACTTTGAATTTTTATCACACTAGGGGAAAAGACAGAAATCATGATGCTATCTATCTAGCTGTACTTTTAACTAAAGATGCTTGTCTATCCTTTATCAGATCTTTGGGTCAGAAAGAATATTGAAAATCATTTGTTCTTAGTTTCCAAATATTGAATATCTTTTATTTTTAGTTTTCATCAAAAAATTGCCTGGCAACTTCCAAAGACTTTCACAATATTGATCATTGTTCAAAGCCACATCATTTCAAAAGGTCATAATCAATCCTCAACTCCTTTCTCTGAAAGCAGGTGCCTAACAAATAAAGACTGATAAATAAATAAAACCTTTTAAAAAACATCTAGACTTAGCTACTTTTTATCTCCCAGATTACAAATTTTATTCACCTAAGAAATTCAAGAAATATAAAAGTATTGGAGAAATTTTCTAACATTAGTATTTTATAGATCGTTCTTTTATGTTATTAATGAATTTAATTTAGAGTTCTACAACAAAATCTAAACTTTGCTAGTCCATATCATGCTTTTTTAAAAGTGGCATTTATTGTCAAGACAAAGAATAGAATAACATTCTACATATTACCAATTCGTCAAATCCACCAATTTATGGGGTTTTGATGTTTCTCAAAACACAGCCCAATCCTTTCTGTAGTCACAATATTAGTTCAAGGGAAGAGAAAGAGTAGAAAAAAAAATACATCCTTGCAACCAGCTATCATATTTTAGCATTCAAAGTGAAAAAAGTCATATATTTAACTACAACATATTCATTTTACAACCTTCTCATAACTAAATGTATTATGAAGAGCTAGGCTCTTAAGAGAGAAAATTCATTCTGTAGACTGTTAAATAGACATTGACAATCTCAGGGTCATTAAAAATGTGCAAGATTTTATAATATTAACCACTGAGAGACCACCAAATTGATTTCTGCGAAGTTGATCTGAACTCAAACTTCAGTTACAGATGCAAATATTCAAATATGTACTATAAGACAAAATTACAGAGACAATAATTGTCAGGTGCTATTTAACATCTAAGTTTTCAATTCAATTTTCCATATTTGCCATGAGGCATTCAGCCCTGTACTTGAATTGATTTATGACTGACAGATGAGAACAATGAGTGTGTGTGTGTTTTGGTTTTATTTAGCTATATATGAAATTACCTTACCTTTGGTTTTTGATGTTTCTCCTTCTCTGAAACATTAGATGGTTTTCTCTTCAGCATTTTGAATTCAGACTACCTTTAGTGAGTGTATTTCCTGCTACTACAGAAACAACTGAAAACAGCCGGCAATGTGCTGTCTATGATATACATCAGATAAGTTTGAGCTCAGTGACCTGCCACTTCCTCCTTTGGTCAGGATATGACCTCAACATCTACATGGGTAAATTTTTTACCGTAATCTTTTGGTAACTCTTTATTGTCCTGTTCCTGCTATATTCTATGAGATAGGTTCCAAATGTCACATTTAGACATAACTGCAGTTACCATATGGGACATATGGATTTCAAAACAAAACTCATTTTTCTCAGTTGATATAAAAATAAAAATATACAATACATTCTATTGGTAAAGGGAAGAAAATATCTGAGCCAATAAGTGAACTAAAACTTGAGGTATTGGCTTTCTATTATTTTTGAAAATAAGAACATACTCAGGGTAGTCAATTTTACATTTCTAAATATACATTGTTAAATGATAAAATAAGTCAGACCTTAAACAATATTAATCCTACTTAAAGCATGTGTGCATATACTTTCAAATTAGAGTATAGATGAAATTCATTCTAAATATAAATGGGAAAATAACTTCAGAAGTAAATGATTATACATGTTACTTTTTAAAAGTACTTCTATGTTGTAAAGTCCTGGTTAATAAAGAAATCAATTAAACAGATCCCCCAATTAACCAGATGTCCCTCTGCTACAAACTATAATGCCATATACTGATAATAGCTGTCCCTGTGAAGGTCTAACAGATCAATGAGCCCGTCAAATAAAACATCCAGAGTCTCTATTAAGTAGGCCTAGTAGAGCTAATATGACTTAGAAAGACTTCGCTCATCAAACTAAAGGTTTAAAATTTTTATTATCATGGTAAAACCTAGATACCCAGAATTAAGAGAAAGAAGTTCAAGCTTTCTTGTTACATGAGGATTTACAAAAGGGAGACTCACAGAATATCTAAAGCTCTGATTCTATTAAACTGGCTTATTTAAGAAAATCAGCCTAGATTTCTATATATAAATTCCCTGTACTGAAAAGCAATAGTGCCATATTCCTATTCACTAGCTTGTCTAGGTGACAAATCAATCACTAACTTTATTTGTCAATCTTCCCTCATACCTCAAAGCCCCTCCTCCCTGAGACCCAGATTTTACTAATTCATTTAACACATATTAAATTGAATGTTTGTTTTGTGCTGTTTGAAAATATATTATACCTCTTAACTAGCTAAAAACAAAAAAAAAGCTATTTTAATTCTGTAATAAAATTGAAAAAAGATGCTTGTCAAGATTATGGTTAATATGCTGCTTCTACCAGATATTAAACACATAATTTTATTTTTGAGAATTATTAAGCTGGCATTTTCAAGATACTGACACAGAAGATAACACTGGAAATCCTAAGAACTCTGAGGTTGGGTAATTCCCTAGAAGTATACCTTCTTTAAACTTTCTGTTTAGGCATTGGTTATGGCAGTAGCCTAAGCAATTTTTTTTTGTTCCATCTCTTAAGAAATTGAAAGTCATGAAAAATTATATTATTTAACTGAAACATTTGTGAACTTTATAACCCCATTTCTTCATCCATGAAAAGAAATGTAATTCAATTTTGGAGTTCAATCGATAAAATGGGAATGATAACATTTGTACTTATGATAGAGTTTTGGTGAGAATAATAGGAAATATCAATAAAAGATATATGATTCATTTCAGTAATGTTTTAAGTCACAAATGTTTGTGGATCCTAAAGAGGTATGAAATAGCAAACAGTTTGGTGTGATGTTTGCTATAGTTTGTATTTCTACTATGATAACTAAAGAATAGAGAACACTCATGTTCCTGGTGCCCATAGGTGGACTGGATGCAGCATTAATAAGTGTTACACTTTACTGAATTCATTTATCAATTCCAGGAGTCTCTTGGTTGAATCCTTGGGGTTTTTGTAGATATAATATCATATCATCAGCAAAGAGTGAGAGTTTGATCTCTTCTGTCCCCATTTGGACACCCTTGATTCTGCTCTCTTGCTTGATTGCTCTCGCAAGGACTTCCAGCACTATGTTGAATAGCAGTAGGGACAGTGGGGAACCTTGTCTGGTTCCAGTTCTAAGTAGGAATTCTTTCAATTTTTCCCCATTCAGTATGATGTTGGCTGTGAGTTTGTCATATATGGCTTGTATCATTTTTAGGCAGGCCCCGCCTATACCTATTTTGTTAAGCATTCTTATAAAAGGGTGTTGGATTTTGTCAAATGCTTTTTCTGTGTCTATTGAGAGGATCATATGGTCTTTGTTTTTCCTTCTATTTATGTGGTGAATTACATTTATAGATTTGCATATGTTGAACCATCCCTGCATCTCTGGGATGAAGCCCATTTGGTCGTGATGGATTATTTTCTTGATAAGCACCTGGATTCGATTTGCCCTAGCGTCCTTTCCTGGTTTTGGTATCAGGATTATGTTGGCTTGATAAAATGTGTTGGGGAGAATTCTGTCCTTCTCAATATTGTGGAATAACTTTTGTAGGATAGGCACCAGTTCTTCTTTTTAGGTATGGAAAAACTCAGGTGTGAAACCATCTGGTCTGGGGCTTTTCTTTTTGGGAAGGTTTTTTATTGCTGTTTTGATTTCAGCTCTTGATATTACTCTGTTCAGGAATTCTATTTCTTCCTCATTGAGCCTAAGGAGGCTGTATATTTCTAAAAAATTGTCCATTTCCTCCACATTTTCCAGTTTGTGTACATAAAGTTTTCTGTAGAATTCATAGATGATATCTTGTATCTCTGTGGCATCAGTTGTAATTTCTCCTTTCGTGTTCCTGATAGAGCTTACTAGAGATTTTTCTTTTCTGCTCTTAGTTAGTCTAGCCAAAGGCGGGTCAATTTTGTTTATCTTTTCAAAGAACCAACTTTTTGTTTTATTAATCTCCCATATAGTTTTCCTGTTGTCCATTTCATTTAGTTCTGATTTGATCTTATTAATTTCACTCCTTCTGCTTGGTTTAGGGTCAGTCTATTCTTCTTTCTCCAGCTCTTTTAGTCTATTCATTAGGACAAAATCAACACAAACAAATCAGAGGCATTCATATATGCCAATAACAGTCAAACTGAGAACCAAACCAAAGACTCAATACACTTCACAATAGCAACAAAGAAAAGAAAGTACCTAGGAATATATTTAACTAAGGAGGTAAAAGACCTCTACAGGGAGAACTATGAAACACTGAGGAAAGAGATAGCAGAGCACATAAACAGGTGGAAAACCATACCATGCTCGTGGATCAGAAGAATCAACATTGTTAAAATGTCTATACTACCCAAAGTGACCTACAGATTCACTGCAATCTCTATTAAATTACCAACATCGTTTTTCACAGATATAGAAAAAATAATTTTACGTTTTGCATGGAACCAGAGAAGACCCTGTTTAGCAAAAGCAATTTTAGGCAATAAGAACAAAATGGGAGGTATTAACTTACCAGACTTCAAACTATACTACAAGGCTGTGGTTATTAAATCAGCTTGGTATTGGCACAAGAACAGAGACATAGACCAGTGGAACAGAACTGAGAATCCGGATATAAAACCATCCTCATAGAGCCATCTAATCTTTGACAAAGCAGACAAAAATATACACTGGGGAAAATTCATTATTCAATAAATGACGCTGGGAAAACTGGAGAGCCACATGTAGAAGATTGAAACAAGAACCGCACATTTCACCTCTCACAAAAATCAAATCACGGTGGATAACAGACTTAAACCTAAGGTGTGAAAGTATTAGAATTCTAGAAGAAAATGTGGGAAAAACTCTTATAGACATTGGCCTAGGCAAAGAATTTATGAAGAAGATCCCAAAGCAATCACAGCAACAACAAAAATAAATAAATGGGACCTGATTAAATTAAATAGCTTCTGCACAGCCAAAGTAACTGTCACAAGTACAAACAGACAGCCTACAGAACGGGAAAAAATTTTCGCATGCTACACATCCAATAAAGGGCTGATAACTAGAATCTATTTAGAACGCAAGAAAATCAGAGGGAAAAAATCAAACAACCCTATCAAAAAGTGGGCAAAGGACATGAATAGAAATTTTTCAGAAGAAGACAAAAGAATGGCCAAGAAACATTTGAAAAAATGCTCAACATCTCTAATCATTAGGGAAATGCAAATCAAAACCACAATGAGATACCACTTAACTCCAGTGAGAATGGCCCTTATCAAAAAGTCCCCAAACAATAAATGTTAGTGTGGATGTGGAGAGATAGGAACACTCATACACTGCTGGTGGACTGCGAACTAGTGCAACCTCTGTGGAAAGTTATATGGAGATACCGTAAACAGATACAGGTAGACCTACCATTTGATCCATCAATCCCATTATGGGCATCTACTCAAGAGAACAAAAGACATTCTATAAAAAAGACATCTGCACTCAAATATTTATAGCAGCACAATTCACAGTTGCAAAGATGTGGAAACAACCCAAGTGCCCATCAATACATAAGTGGATTAATAAAGCGTGGCATATGTATACCACGGAGTACTATTCAGCTATAAGAAACAATGGTGATATAGCACCTCTTGTGTTTTCCTGGATAGAGCTGGAACCCATTCTACTAAGTGAAGTATCCCAAGAATGGAAAAATAAGCACCACATATACTCACCATCAAATTGGTTTCACTGATCATCACCTAAGAGCACATTTAGGAATAACATTAATTGGGTGTCAGGCAGATGTTGAAGGGGGGAGGGGATGGGTGTATACATACACAATGAGTGCGATGCGCACCGTGTAGGGGATGGACACACTTGAAGCTCTGATTAGGGGTGGGGGGCAAGGGCAATATATGTAACCTAAACTTTTGTACCCCTGTAACACGCTGAAATTAAAAAAAAGAATTAAAACATAAAAATTGGTAAGAAAGAAGTACAAAAAAATAAAAATAAATACATAAATAAATAAATAAAAGGTGTTATTCTCAAGCAGTATGTATAAAATTTCAACTTATGATCTCTAGGCATTTTACCGTCATTAACACTATAAGGAATATATAAAATGTAAATAAAGTGAATATCTTCCTTCAATAACAGATAGAAGAAGCAATTTTGCTATTGTTGTTCTACTCAAGAAAAATGATTCTGAGGGTTAAAAAACAGATAGATATGACATTCGAGGCCCCATTTTTGTCTAACTATGTTAACTTTCTTGATCCTTAAAAAAATCTCAGATGACAAGTTGGCAAATGTTTTTATAAATCCTCTATTATGTTATGGAATTCCGTGGACATTGACATATTTAATGACTGACCCAGAGTGATCTAGCAAGTTCAAAAGCCAAAGATAGACAGAACAAGAATGGAGTAGAGAGTCAGTATTAAGCACATCTAACGCCCAATCATGACTAAACCACAAGGCCACATTTTGCCCAAGTCATGTTCTGAAACATGGAAATTGCAAAAGCGCAAAGTCTTGGTACTTTTTTTTCACACAATACCTTAACTGATCTTGTAACCTAGACAGGATGAAACAAGGTTGGGACTTTGTGGCACGTATGGTTACTATTTCTGCGTCATCAATCATGAGTCAAAATTTCAAAGAAATTGCAATCGAATGACAGACAATGGGGTGTATTTTCTGAGGAAGTAACATGAGCCATACAATGGTTGTTTCAGCAATCCAATAAATATTTACTTAGTGTATTGCTAAAACACAAATCATCAAAATCAAATTACAGGTAGAAGAGATCACAGGAAAATTCTGTCTGATGACCTCGATTTGGAGACATTGCTTCCCTGAGGATCTCCATATACATCCCCTCTGCCTTCTATCATCAAGTTGAAGAATAAAATTAGATAGTAATGTTCAGATCAATCCTACTCTACATTTTATTTTAGGGCATGTGTACTTGTTTAACTGATGGAGGGTTTTTAAAACCAAGCCTTTTAGAAGACTAGATTCCGTGCTTTGCCTTAATAGTTATAACTTCTCTAACACGTGGACTTAGGCACAGTCAACCTTACACCTCCGTGTATTGCTGGGACAGCTATGACTAAGAGATGTTTTAGTAATTATAACATAAAATACTCCTGACTATACCTCAAATGCTTTGTTGTAGGAGAAAAACAGAGACATCTTTCAAGAACTTGAAAATAATAGGAATAAAATTATCATCATGGAGTCCAACTCTGAAATTAACATTTAATGTTAGAATAATCATAGGAAAAAATGAATTCCATTCAAATCTGCAGAATTTAGTCACCTATGGTAAAGAAAAGGAATCAATCATAAAAGTAACTTAAACTTAATAGCTCCTTTCTTTTTTCTGGCCCCACAGAGCAGGCTTCTTTCTATGGTACAAGGAAAAGAAATTTATACAAATAAGTCCAATGAGGGTGTTGTGTTCCTACTTGTTTATGGCTTGGTGGAAGTGGGGATCCTACACTATCATGCAAACTCTATCTCTACTCAGGGTTTCCTGAAGCAAATACACACTTACATCTGAAAAAGTTCTAGGCAATTTTGTATTTAATAATTCAGATGATGGTTGCAATGTCATGTAGAGAGGACTGGTTGTTGTACTCTTCTCTAGTTATCCAGTTTATTCTTACCGTATGTGGACAAAACACTTCCTTGTTTAGATTTGGGGATTTACAGAGGAATGATGGGATGGACATCCCCCCTGGCTTATGGCAGGAGTTAAGGGGATGGAGGCCCAGTGGCTTCCCTCTGAACCTCATCTATTTCCTAGCTCTCTGAAGTCATTTACCCAATCTGTCTCTGGAGTCCTTATTTACTCATCCTTTTCTGTAAGGGACCTACCCCCTTCCCCAGCTCTTGAAGTCCTCTCTAGTGTCGTAATGTTTTGGGGGGAAGATTAGGGAAAGAGAAAATTCTGATTCTAATAATAGGAAGTAGAAAAAAGAAGGGAGCTATTGAATTTTTCCCAACAAGGCCTGAAATTAATCATTTCTATCACAAGGATTAATTTTCTTCCAAGAACTTGTTATCAAGTCTACATGAGAAATTAATATTATATCTAGTAATTTCTCCTTTTGATATGGTGCCTTATCTGAGTTTCATTGCAGAGTTCCCACACATTCACTACAGGGGATGGGATGATGCCCAAACTATGTCTCCTACATGATTAAGAAGATGAAGGGAGAATCTTAACTCATTTTACCTCACAGAGAAAAAGGAGAGTAACAGAGGCAAATATTGGTAGTACCCATTCGAGCTGGTGAGTTCAAGAAAAAGATAGCTTCAGTGCACTTTCAGTATCTTAATCCTCCTGACAAGGTAATCTATTGTGTGGAGATGAATGCATCAAACAAGTTTAGCTGGATTTCAGTAAACCACAAATTTTTCAAACTACTTCCCTTTGTTTTGATTTTATGCTCTATGAGTAAATGATGATTTGGCTCCTTGCATAGTATGTGTACCGGAGAAAAATGAAGCATTCAAATGGGCATAAAGTACCTGGAACCTTGTGATTGCTATTTCTCATTATAAATTTAAAAATTGCCATTGAGGTTAATTAGAGTATGTTCCCAAGAAAGAATCTACCCGTGGTGCTCAAAATGTTGTTTCTGAGAGATGAGAGCTACTGATCAAGCATTTGATACCTTGGGAAGCCTCTTGGAAAAGCCTGACCCAGCAACGTAATTTCTTATTTTAAATTTCTAAAAGTTAATGAAGCCCATTATCTCATTATCTGGGTTATAGAAAAAATAGAGACTTGAGATAAATAAAATGGACCAATGATCTAGGAGAAATGGTGAACCTAAAGTATCATACAGGATGAAACTGCCTTGAAAGAGACAAAGAACTTTTAGATTATATTCATGCCTTACAAGATGTCTGAGAACACAAGACTGAAAACAAAAAATGAGAAATACTAGTTCAATCAAGAGTGACTGAAAAAATTAGGGATGCCGATAAGTTCAAAATTCAAAATAAATGTAAATTACTCAGATTACTTCAATAAATAATAAGTATATATTTTCTAAGTGGTTTAAAAATCATACAAGAGCCTTATTGTAGTAGTCTTAATCAATAATGATAAAGTTTCATACATTTATGATTAAAAGTTATATTTATGGAGTCATTTTATTCTCAAAGTTAGTAATATTAATATTAATAATAATGACTATCATTTTGAGTGCTTACTATATACCAGGAACTATATTGTGTGCTTTCTATATACCTCTCATATAATCTTCACAAAATCTCCATGAGCTGGTACTAATGTTGTCATCCTCAGCTTCCAGGTGGGCTTTGCTAATGTGTCTAGTTTGCACAGCTAGGAGGTGGTAGAGTCAGGATGCAATCCAAAGCCTCAGTTCATAACCATTGTTCTATGTCATAAACATGTCTTGACATACCTAAACACCTGGCATAAAATGGAGTGATTTATTCAGTGGTCAGGGTCAGGAATGCTAAGGGTTGTCGGCAAGGTAATGTTGAGCTGCTGGCTGCTGATTGAAGAGAGAGACTGGTTCAATCATTACATGGGTAAAAAAAAAAATGAAACCAGTGAGTCTGCAACCAATTCATAATCCTCTCTTATAATTCAGATTCAGCACCATGGAGACAAACCTGCTACCATTTCATTCCCCTCTCCAACCCAGATACCTTGTTGTGACTCTTATTGACCCTCAATGCTACTCTTGATACTAATCATTTTCTTTTATTTCATGCTTACAAAAACAGGTGTAGGGAATCAGGGTAGAAGCACAAGTTAGACACATCCATACTTTATGAAATTCCTTAAGTTCTGAAGTTTCTTGGTGCTATGGTTTGAAAGTTTGTGCCCCCAAAATTCATACGTTGAAATTCTCACCCCTGAGGTGATAGTATTAGGAGGTAGAGGTTTAAGGAGAATTAGGCATGGGGACAGAGCCTTTATGAGTGGGATTAGTGGCCTTATAAAAGTGGGTGGGGAGAGATCCCTAATCTCCACTTTTGATAAGCAATCTATTGGTAAACTGATATTACCTGTGAAGTTACTACTATAAGTATATTCCATTGATTTGGAGGTTTAGCTTCCTAAGTTCAGTTTCTAAAGAGTGTCTATTATTCTCTCAATCTTTGACTCTTAGTTTTGCATTTTTTTGCTTTCCTCAATATCACATTCAAATCGTAGTTATAATCTTCAAATATTATTCCTTTCAAAACTTCTAAATGTCATTTTAAGTTTTGTAAAAGTAAAAAGTGCTTACACTAAAAAAAAATTTGAAAAGCAGAAGCTCCCTGTCCCATCCTTCTCTACTCCTAGACTTCCTATTTCAACTGTTTTTCTGACCTTTCCAATATTAAAACCATTTTCTAGTCATTCAGGTCCATTTTTCTAAACAATAAGACAGTACTTTCTTGATTTATGTATTGGCCATTACATATTGATGCCTGTTTTTGTCCTTGAGGATTTTGTACTCTTCTCACTTCCCAATTCCCTTGTAATTATTTAGTTAAATCATTAGTCATTATTTACATTACCATTACATAAATAATATTTTTCATGGCTGAGTCAAATAGTGTTTAGTGCTTTATGTTTCTTTTTTTGTCTATTTTTGGAATCCATAGCTGTCTTCTTTTTGTGTGTTTTATTCCTTATGTATTATTGTTAGAATTTCCCAAATAATTGCTCCAACAAATCTTTCAAGTGATTTGTTTTAAATATTTAATTTCAAACATCATACTTGTAGTAATTGCAAATGATCAAACACATTGGATGTATTTTTCTCTCTTCCAATGTGGTTTGGTTGTTTCCACTCTGCATGAAATGGAACTTCTTAATCTGTCCAATCCTCTCTGGCCTGAGTCTCACATCATTTTTTTTTTTTTTTTTTGTCAACTCTTTCATTTGCACGCCTCCGTAACAGAAAAAGGGCACCTATTTTTAGATTTTTCACATTTGAATGCCCTTTTGACTTGAAATAGAATTCTAGCCCGCAAATCATTTTTCCTCAGAATTTAGAAGGCCTCTTCAATTGTCTTATAACTTCCACAGTTGTTGTTGAAAATTCTAATACCATTGTGATTCCTGGTTTATTATATATGAACTATTTCTCTCTCTTTCTCTTTCCTCTGTATTTTCCCTATAACATTTGTATACCCTAAAAGGTTACATTATGTGTTTTGATATGTGTTATTTTTAAAATTTCCTTCAGGTCTGTATTTCCTTGATGAGTTCTTCATCTCTATTCTGTCTTTCTGGAAACTGATTAGCCCAATGTTGAACATCCTGGATTGATACTCTCATTTCATTATATTTCTCTGTTTTCTATGTGTTTGACTTTTTGTTTTACTTTCTAGGAAAATTCCATTATTCTTTCTACTAATAAATATTTTATTTTAGTTATAATATATTTAGTTTACAAAAGTTCTCTCTGATTGTTCTCTTGTCACAACATCCTGTTCTCAATTTTTGGAAGGGCAGTGAAATGTAATGGTTGAGGTGGTGGACCTTAACCAGACTACCTGGGTTCAAATCCTGGCTCTGCCATTTACTAGGGTGCCCTTGCTAAGTTACTCATTTCCATAAAATAGGCATGAAAGTAATGTCTGCCTGAGAGGGATTGCTATGAGGATTAAATGAGACAGTACTATGAAGTCAGAAGAAGAGTGCCCGGCACATACTAGATATTAGATAATAACTCAAATACGTGAAATATGTTCTCTTATCTCTCTGAAGTAATTAATTATAATTTTCAGAACTTTCCTTCTATTCTCTTTTGTTGTCTTTGTATCTGTCTGATTTCTTTCTTCTGTTGACTTTGATTTCAGTCTTTCATCCTTGAGGCTATTGTCAGATGTCCGGGGATCTTTGGCTGTGAAGACACTGCTAAGAGCATGGTATGAAAACCCCGACTGGAAGCTCTGTGCAAATGGGTGGGCTGGTCAGGTAATCATGTAGCAAGGAAGCTTTTTCATCAGGACACAGCCAAATGGTAGTTTCTGGAGAGTTCTTTTCTTTGAGCCCATTCAGGTTCTGCAGGTAACAATCCTTCCATGCCCTGCTGGGGATGTGGAGGAGAGAAAGGAGCTTCCTTGCAGCCTTCAAAGGCTCTGTGTCTGTGGTACAAACAGACTCATTTCACTGCAACCTCCTCTTCTGTAGCTTCTGAGATTGCCACTTGCTGTAATCCTCCATTTACCTTTCATCATCCAAAACACTTGCTGACATCTTTTCTCCTATCCTTTTTCCAAAGCTCTTAGTCTCTGCAGGTTTGTGTCTTACTGGTAAGTGTATGTGGCTATTTAAACAAAGTCTAGTTTTAATTAACTCCGACTCTCTTCTTTCATTCTACCCTTTAAAACATTTACATATCTTTAGCTTATCTTATTTGCTAAGCTCCCAGTTATATGATGGGTAGCTAATTACGTAAAACCGATCCCTCACACCACCACCCCCACCTTATAACTTTGAAGATTAACAGAAGAACATGGCTACTGGGGTCACGCAGTCGGAAGAAGGCAAGCACATGCGTGACGCTGTCCCATGGAAACCCATTCTCACACTTAGTGACTGTGCTCTCTCCACATTTTTAGATTCTTCTCAAAAGCACCGAAATACAGTATCCTGTGGAATAGTTTATTTTTTCACTCTTTTTTTTTTTTTTTTGAGACAGAATCTTGCTCTGTTGCCCGGGCTAGAGTGCCATGGCATCAGCCTAGCTCACAGCAACCTCAAACTCCTGGGCTCAAGCAATCCTACTGCCTCAGCCTCCCGAGTAGCTGGGACTACAGACATGTGCCACCATGCCCGGCTAATTTTTTCTATATATATTTTTAGCTGTCCAGCTAATTTGTTTCTATTTTTAGTAGAGACGGGGTCTCGCTCTTGCTCAGGCTGGTCTCAAACTCCTGACCTCGAGCGATCTACCCGCCTCAGCCTCCCAGAGTGCTAGGATTACAGACGTGAGCCACCGCGCCCGGCCTCTTTTCATTCTTTATAGATAGTATAAAACAACAATCAAAAACTCACATTTTTATTAAAAATCTTTAAAATAATGTTTAAACTTAGAATATAATTCAGTACCACCTGGATCATACCTCATTTGGCTGAAAGGAAATTCTGCCCATAGTGCACTACTGACAGAACAAACTGAATTTGGCACAAAAGTGTTTTTTAAATTAACTTTTAGGTGAACACACTATACTTCACATGCACTATTAAAATCCCCTACTCAATTCATACTTTGTTCCCCAGAAGCAAAGAGGAAGGTAGGTTGTGCTGGTCAATGGACCATGATTTCCTATCTCTACCCACTGGAGAAAAACGTAATTAATAAAATATCACTGAAGAGATATATATGAGCTTCCCTTCCTCAGAAATGCTATTTTTAAATAGAGACAGCAAGATCTTTTCTATTCCCTTTCTGCTTTCACTCATCAGAAAAATTTATAGCAGATTCAAAAATAACCACATTATTTTTCAGACCCTATCACTTAAAACTATGCTAAAGCTGTAAAGCTCTAGGAGATAGTAATTGTACAGTCTATTTATTAAACAATCGAGATCCTGTATGATCTTCATGCCCACGGCACTAATTACAATATAATTATAAGATGAAATACTTTAATTTTCTATCAGTTTAAGTACAAGTAAATAGACTATAATTCTGTTGGATGTTTTTAATGTAAAAATGTTTCACCACAGCAAAATCAATTTCATGATTTAATATATATCATATACATGTGCATATATATGTATGTGTATACGCATGTCTGTATATGTATATGTGAGTATACTGTAAGTAGGTGGATAGCGCCTTCCCCAAACAACACACACAAAGTGAGGTTTCCACATAAAGTGCGAAGCCACAGTGAGGGTTTCCTCGGAAACCTTTCTTCATTCTCACTTTAAAGCATCTGTATGTGTCACTTGTGGGAAGAGAAAAAAAATCAAGTGATCACTTACAGGATTTTGTAAGTATGTTACCTGCAATTAATTTTATTTTTCTCTCTAATAAGAAAGGTTTTCCATAACGTTTGCTGCTATGCTTGTGAGAAATAAAAGTCTGGTTGGTTGGTTGGTTTTTGTCAACCAAGTAGTGTGATGAACCAAATAGTCAAGTTAACATCTATACCCAGCAGCCCAAAAAAACTGACTAACTGAAAATCACCAATATCTGGTTGCAGAGAAATCAGATTCTCTGTTTTATTTTCAAGGGCATGGAATTCTGACCCTCTGACGTGGCATGTGCAAGCAGTTATACCCTTAGATGACCAGTCCTCTGCTAAGCAAGACTGGTTGAGGCGTCTGCTTTTTGTGCCACCCACCTATGGAGGCTCTGGTGTGATGAGAGTGCGGGACCTTGGGAGGGTTGACAAAGGCTTGAGCTCAGACAAACTGTATGAACTTGGGCCCAATGTTTCTGTGTCTCAATTTCCTTATTGGTAAAGAGGGAAAATAACTTTTCCTCATGGGATTGTTGTTGGGATTACGTCAGACGATATGTATAGAATTCCTGACACAGAGAAGGTCTTAACAAATGCTAATTCCATCCTCTCTCCTTCAAAGACAAAGGGAGAAAGCAGGAGACTCCAAGCCCTACCCTCGTTCTAGGATGTGGTCACAGTGTGACCCAACTTCCTGGTAACATGTTTGACCTCTAATTTCCAAAGCCTGTACATGCCTCAGTGCTAGTTTAGCTAATGTTCTTTTGCTGTCACACGCTACAGTGATATTTGAATATGCTGCTTATCCTCAGCTACCAGCTATAGGAAATTTTTACGGGGGAATTCAGTTCCCTTTTCACTTAGATTTGGCAATAAGCATTTAACTGTGGGTTTACAATTGCACTTGAAAGAAACTCCACACTCTTTTCTATGACCAGGATAGCCTGAACCTCTCTGGCCTTTGCCTATCTATGCCACCCTCCCCCTTTCTTTTCCTGACCTAGTCATGCTGGTCTTCTCTCTGTGCTTGGGTAACTGTTCAGTTCTTCTCTATCTTGGGCTTTTGCTCAAGCTCTTCCTTTTGCTTGAAGTAAATCTCCCTTCACTTATGACATGGCCGGCTCCTTGTCATCCTTAAGGCCTTAACCTTCATATCACCTCCAGAGAGGGCCTCCTCCAAGCAAACATATATAAGTGCTTGATAATTTTTACTGTTTTGATGGTTTGTTTTGGTTACCCGGAAGGCAGATACCAGGCCTATCACTAGCACTAGCATAGAGCCTGGCACAGAGAGAAGCTCAGGAAGTGTTTGTTAAATAAAGGAATCAACTCAACTCTATAGGTGCGCACACTTTAGGCCATCTCCTTGGATTGACAAGAATCAGGATTAAAATCACAGAATTCATACTCCTCAAAACTAAAAAGGATTATGGCAGACAGAATAAATATTGAATTAGACTATATAAAAAAATCTTACAAAAATTTAGAAACACACAGACTACAAACCACTTAAAAAATACTCTCTCCTTTATGGAAAAATTCATAAAATATGTCAAAATACCTTCCTCTTGATGATAATGATCTATTATTGATCTATATAACATGCTTTCCCAAGGCTTCAACACTTTTTAACATAAATTATTTTATCCTAACAGCTTTCCTGTGAAGTACTTATCCTGATTTTATGCATATGAGAAACTATCTGAATTTCCTTTTCTACTGACTCAGCTTTTGATTCCAGGACTTCTAATTCAGAACCCACAAGTGTTCCTGCAAAGCATTTATTGAAATGAAATATCTCCTTGGCTATTGAAAGAAATTATATTGGTCCCATCTCCACTAAAATCCTGGCCCTATAATTCTCTGAATATTAGAGGTTGACTTGAATTTGCCAACTCATCTTTGTGGAAATGATGCTTTGGAAAATTAACACTTCTCCTTTGAAAGAGAAAAGAAATTTTCTTTGCAAGATGATAAATGCTTAGGGGAAAAACGTGGACTTTTGTTTGGTTCATGATGTAATCAGTAAGTATGCCATATGGGTCATGCAAAGCCAGCTTCTTTATTTCAGCCAGCAAAGGTCACTTATTCTGCTAGTAATCAGTAGCTGAACAGAACCCACACTGTACTATCACCTTGCCAAGGCACCAACTTGGACACTGCTAAAGTTTTGTTGCTGGTTTTAAAGCCAGCACAGCTTTGGTTGTCAGCTTGGAAACCCTAAGAGTCTTTTCTATGACTGACCAGTGTCTTGTACTGGTGAAGGCCTCTTGGCAGAATCCCTCTCTGAGGCAGAGAGAGAAGACTGAGAGGTATAAGACATTGCTTCTGGGATCCTGCTATCATCCCTGCCATGCTCCAAGATTGCTGGGCCTGGGTGGGGAGTCTTATTTGTTTAAGAAATATTTATTCAATGTCTACTATGAGTCTGGCACTCTGCCAGGCATCCAAAACTAGAAAGGCAGGAGCACTGCCTTCCAAGAGCTTACAGCTCAGTGGGAAGACAGGCAGACCAATAGACACCGAGAATCCAATGTAACATGTTCTGTATCAATCCAAGGTGCAATAAGCAAGGAAGGCATACAGGGTAAATTGCTAATTTGCCTGGAGAAGTTGGGAAATGTTTCACTAAGGAGGCAGTGCTTGAGGAAATATTGAATTAAACAGGAATCTGCCAGGCAGCAGAGGGAAAGGGGGGGGGGCACATTCTAGCAATGGGCACAGTATATGATAAGATTAGAGGCATGAGAGTGTTTGGTATGGTATCACTTGGGAATGAGGAATAATTCCCTCCAGCAAGTGTATACAGTAAACAAGAAGAAAGACAGGGGAAAGGCTGGCAGGTGTCAGTTTGTGGCCAGATTCTGAAAAGTTTGGATGGCATGTGTTATGGGTTGAATTGTGTCTGCCAAAAAAGATATGTTGAATGTCTAACTCCCAGCACCTAGAACGTGACCTTGTTTGGAAATACGGTTGTTGCAGATATAATCAGTTTAATTAAGATGAAGTCATACTGGAGTAGGGTGAGCCTTTAATCCAATATGACTGGTGTTCTTAAAAAAAGAGGGAAATTTGGACACCCACATGCACAAAGCAAAGGCTATATGAGAACACACAAGGAGAGGTTGGCCATGTGAAGACAGGCAGAAATTGGAGCTATGCTGTCACAAATCAAGAAATGCCTGGGGCTATCCAAAGCTGGAAGAGGCAAGGAAGGCATCTCACCTAGAGGCTTTGAAGAGAGCATAGCCCTGGCAATACCTTAATTTTGAACGTCTAGCCCCCAGAACTGGCAGATAATAATATCTGTTGTTTTAAGCCACCCAGTTTGTACTACTTTGTTATGACAGCCCTAGGGAACTAATACACTATGCTACATAGTGTAGATTTGCATGTAAGATGAATAAATTTGTATGGGATGGGGAACTATTGAAGAACCATGAAGCAAGAAAGGGGCACAGTTAGATTTGTATGTTAGATAAAACGCACTGGCTGAAATGTGGAGCATGGATCAGAGATGGGAAGTAGAAAGAAGCTGTACCTTTCCTCTAATTTTCAAAATTTTCAAAGCTTATTGATTGTTATACTTCTTCAGTATTTCCTCGTCTGTGAAACAAACATACAGAATGAAGAAAAGATCACCTTTCTCCTCTCATTTTGGCCTGAAATGTTATAGTACAGCTCCCCTGTCTGCATAATGTTACCTGGACAAAGAAAGAGGCAGGCTTTGAAATTCAGTCCTGACAGATCTCCTTATTCAGTGATAGCAATGACACAATGAAAAATGACAGTACTAATGGTATTATATAAATACTTAAAATGATTTTGCTATTGATATTTTGATGATAAAAATTCCGTTGAAAACTCATAACCATGAAATGAATAAAATTAATTTTCCAGTAGCAAGTTATTTGAGTTCCCAGAATTGTTTTCCTTGATCTTTATCCTTGAAATGTCTATTTCTATGCAAGTAAAAAACTTAAGAAACATACCATAACTAAAATCAATACTAAGAATACTATAGTACAGCTGTTATTTTCTGTTATGTTGATTTCCTCAGATGTCATGAACTGTGATGATAATTTGTAACTCTAATGCAAGCAAATGACTTCCTTCTAATTTGGGTAGGTGGCATTCAAACCTATGACATTCCTAAGGCTACATACTCTTTAGCTGTTTCTAATCTTGAATCGTTTAAATAGATCCTATTATAAATGCAGAAGACTTGAGTATGTTTTCAGTATTTCAAGCAACATAAATGCACACGCACACCCTTTACAAGTGATATACCTTTACTAAAGTGACAGAAGTCACTAGAGAGCAAGAAGACACTGCTAAGGCATTCTGGTTCACATTCTGCAATTTCATCGTAACCTCCTGAGACACAACATGTTGTACTTGCATATATAAGTAAATAATGTAATGACTATAAGGCATGTCTTGATATATCTTTCGTTTCATTCACTGGAATAGCATAACCAACGCTGTCACAAAAATATTAATTATATGACATAATCAAAAACATAAAGTACATATTTCTATGGAATTATATTGGAGGAAAAATTTAACATGACTTCCCTTTGTTTTAAATGTCAGATGCATAGTGTAATAAATTTTAAAAATCAATGATATTAAATTAAGAATTTCTAAATATGAAAAACTTTTATGTACACAGTTTAGTATTCAGATGTCTTTGGAACTGATATGTAAAATTGTAAAATTCATCTGGGAACGTCAAGGCTCAGAGAAGAGGTGAAGAGCCTTGATTTAAGGAAACAAAGATACCTTAGGGCAGCTGGGGGTCTACAGCCCAAGAGTCTCCACTTGTGGTGCAAATATAGTGCTATATTATTGTCACCTGACTTTTTTCCCCAGTGATGAAGCCCTGGGTACAAAAGCAACAGGGGTTTCTGTACTTAGTGATTCCTACAAAATGATATTTTAGAGAGATCAGAGGCCTTCATCAGAGTTATTTGTAGAACAGGATAGTTTCTTACTCTGCAAATCACGTTTTCTCCAATGAAAGAACAGATATAAAGTATTTGGGAGGAGTTTTGTACATGGGTATTGATAGATGGGTGCCCTGTCTCTCAGCAATTGACATTTGTGTCAGTATCAATTGTGGTATAACTACCTAAATAGGAAAAAACTAAACATGAATATAGGCATGTTAAGAATAGTAGCAAAAATGAACCAAAAATAGCCTATGTCTACATAGGGTGGTTGAGTATAGTTACCTACCCACTGGCATTCATTCATTTTCTTCATTCCTTCATCCAAGCACCATTTTTGGGTTCCTAATATATGCCTAGCATTGGCAAATATCTCCATTTTTTAAAAGTCTGATTTGTTTATACTATCTGAATTTTCAGAGGAAGTAATGTCTGGTTCTGAAGTCATGCAGTTGAATTCGAATCAGATAATCTAAGGGAGGACCTTAAATGCCTCCATACTGAATTGAAAGAAGAGTTATATGAAGATACAGATGCAGAATATGGATTACAAGTTTAAAAGCCACCATGACCATACTTACATTCTCAGTCTATTTCATTATTGAAGGATAGAAGGAGACAAGAAGAAGGGAGATTTCTTGTAAGAGGAAAATGAGCAAACACTTGATATCCTGCTCTAGATCACTGCATCTCACTCAATTCCCTAAAAAGGGGGTCCCCAACATTTTTGGCACCAGGGACCAGTTTCATGGAAGACAATCTTTCCATGGACCGTGTGTGTGTTTGGGGAGGGGAGCTGGCGAGCGATGGGGAGCAGCTGTAAACACAGATGAGGCTTCACTCAGCTTCCCTTGCTTGCCTGCCAGTCATCTCCTGCTATGTGACCCAGTTCCTAACAGTGGACAGGGGCTGGGGACCACAGCTCTAAACTACATGAAGTGTTGTTATAATATCTCCTGTTTCACAAAGAGGAAACTGAGGCACAAATTAAGTAACTCACCTAAAGTCAGAAAGCTAACAAGTAGTAAAGATTTAAACCCAGGCCTGTCTGACTCATAGCCAAATCCATTATGTAGAATAAAACTCACAGCCAAATTAAGGGAGAAAGATTATAAACCCAAAGCAACCCCGCTCATTTCCTTAGCAATTGGCTGTACATACAAGCCTCAGTTTTATAATCAGAGAACATAGCCTCCTTGCCTTTCTCCTCCTCCCCTTCTTCTGGTCTCTGTCCTCTACTTTCTACTTTATAACTCCTTTCTAAGGCTCAGTATGCTGTAACTTCATGCGAAGACTCCGAGGAGCATTTTTTAGGAGCAGTCAGAAGGGGAAACTGAAGGCTGAGGAGGGTCTCTCTAAATTAACCCAGGAGAAGTTGTAGCATGCACATGCTTACAAGATAGTGTACAGGCTTCAAAGGGATGGAGAAGTAATTGAAATTGAGCAGCAGTGAGGGGGAGAAAATCAAAAGGAACACACCAGGGAGACTGTAAAGCCCAGAAGAAAACAAGAACACATTTTGGTTTGTGTGTATCATATAGAAGCCCTCAAAGATGTATGGAAAATATCTTCAACTACTCATCCTCTATTGATAACATTAGTATTTACAGTAGAAACCATACTGAGAAGTTTAGAGACAGTGTTACCAAGTTCCAAAGGAAGCCAATGAGCTCAACAAAATGCTTCCTTTACACGTAAATCTATTATTGCCTCACTGTTTCTGAGGTGTGGCTTTCTAAAATATGATTTTGTTTCCTTTTAACATTGGTTCTTGGCCACCATCTATACATCAAGCAGAGAGCTGAACACCATCACATAAAATATTTCTTACCTTCCTAACAAGTCTGGGAGAAAGGCTATATTTTTCCCATTACACAAAGAAGGGACTGGAGAACAGAGAGAAGTATGCCTATAGACACCATGGATTCCAAATTTAAACTCAAGATTCTTTCCTTTAAAGTCTAGTAGTCTTTCCCTTTTACCCTGCTGCATAAAATTCTAAACATCATGGTGAATACAATGCTAGCCACACTAAACATGCAGAAATTCTCTGCAGAAACTAGGAGTTTAATAAATATTTGGTGATTGGTTGATATGTTTAATTACAAAAGGTAAAACCATGTACTATGTCTCTTTGCCAATGGGACATATTTCTAAACAATGGAAATAACAGGGCCATATCATAGTTTATTTACTTTCAAATATATGCAGAATGACTTGCTAATAAGTTCTGTTTTTGTTACTAGTAAAGACATAATCTTACCTTTCTAACTATTTGGCCAGAGACAAAGGCCAAGCTGTTGCTTTAGTTGACAACTCATTGGTAGTAACCACATTTAGATTCAATTGTGTTTTAGTCAAGGGATGCTCTTCTCCACTTTCATCTGAACTGATTAATGCACAATAAATATAGCTATCAAATTTACTGATTGTGTTGAATAAGAATATCTAAGTTGCAGGACTGTCAAGAAAAGCACATTACAGGAGCTAAGTACTCAATTTCAGAAAGCCTTTTAACATAAATATTTCAAAATCATTAGTTTTGTTACCATTTAACACTAGTGATTTTCATTTCCCACAATCTATTCTGACATTTAAAGGAACATTTAAAAAAATATATCTATTGTATCGTACATGGCTACCAGTATATAATGCCACTTAAAAATTACTGTTTTTCTACAAAGGTAAAGGCAGAGGGAAATTGGCTATGGTGAATCAAATAAAACCTTTTTTTGTATTTCTTTCTGAGCCATGTTAGTGTTATCTAATGCAAAGAAACATAAACACACACATGCACCACCTCAAGATCCCTTTCAAACCTTTCAGCATGATTCAAACGTGGGGATTTAGAGATCATGACCAAACAATATTAGAAACTCTTTTTTTTTTAACTCTTAATATAGTAAATAGGCTTCATCATTAACAAACTGGGCATTTTCTTGGGCCCTCTGACAGAGGGGATGGCTTTTGCTCCTCCGTGATTGGGTAGCATGCTGGGTTAGGTGCCTCAGGTAATTCAGAAGTGTTGGTGGAGGGTTTCATGGCTCCTAGAGCCATGGAAAGGCAATTCACTAAAACATTCCTGCCAGGGAGGAGTTGTTGAAAGAGAGGATTAAAACTTGGGGTAGAGAAATAAAAGAGGCAGCCACAAATTGGAAGAAGTTGCATGAATAAGTCAGGTGAATGGCTTTTAAACCAGTTTAGATGTTAAACTTGAAAAAAAAAACACAATGACCGAGTTAAGAGGATCAGATTCCATGTATGTAGATACCAAAGAAAATAATAATTATGTTACAGTCATAAGAGCTATTTATTTTCAAAAGCATTTTGTAAAATCTGGAAATTGTGTGGTAAGTGGCCTGGTGGTTTATTATGCCCTTTGTTTGGGGATTTTTCTACTCCATGATTTATCAAAAGTCCCAAACACTCTCTGATGGTATTTTTAACCAAGGAAAGCATAGACCTACCTCTGGGGATTTATCAGCTGCACCCTTTAGAAGCTCTGTAAATTTTTCCAGCTGATCATAAAGGCCTTGAGTACTAAGCATTACCGAGGGACACCCAGTGCATTCTTAGAGCCCTTTTTCTTTTCTGTTTTCTAAAGTGTGAGGTCCCTAAGGTTATGTGTTTTACAAGAATAGGATTCAGAAGACCTTGACTGTAATCCCAGCTCAGCCCTGAAACCGACTTACCTCAGGCAACTTCCTCAATCCTCAGTGCCCTTTTGCCTCATTTGGAAAGTTGTGTTACCTACTTCACAGAATTGTTGTGACTTTTGGACTTAATAACTTGTGAAAATGTCATACATATGAGAAATTCTCAAAAAGATGTCTTGGATAGGTGAAAAGGACATTGAAAAATCAGGGAATAATAAATTGTTTTCTTCTATTCAGAGATTATTTTCAAACTTTGGTAAGAATAAACTATCACCCTAGGAGCTTGTAAAAGAATGTCCACCCTAGAAACTCTGATTCAGTAAGTCTGGAGTTGGCAAATATGAGTAATGCCTTAGGTAAATCTGATGCAATTGGTTCATGAAACCACCCATTGAGAAATACAGATTTAGAACATCATGTTCTAGCAAAATTGTAAAACAAAGATTGTTTAATTTGGAATTATCAGATGTACAGTGATTCTTCCTTCCAATGTCATTTCTGTCACTTAAATCTTCATCTTTGGGCTTACAAAGCCTCTGATTCTCGATTAGAATGAGTTCCCTAAGTCCCACTCATAAATAGAACCGTCTCAAGTTTTCAGATCTAAGTAGCATCGAGTTCTAATAAGTGTGCAATGGTAAGACTGCTAAATATACAATGGCAATTGGAAGAACACTGCACATTGCTTCTCACCTAATTATATTAAAATTGGACAAAAAAAGGTGTTCTCCAATTTGCCATACAAGATGTTGAGTTTAGGAATATTTTCGTGGGATTAAGGTCCTTCCTCATAGATGATGGCTTAATATAACTCACAACTACCTTCATTTCTTCATGAAATTTATCCATGAATATTTATCCATGAAAGAGGTCTTAGTGTTCATCTAGCAATATCCATTTATTTTACAGCTAAAGAAACCTTAGCTAATAATATCTGGCTTTTCCTCTAATCCAGAATTTTCACAAATGAAGAAATTTCCCACCCAAAAGAAGCCTAATTGAGAGCCAAGTCTACACTTAGAAAGATGTCCCCATTGAATCGAACTTTGCTATCCAGTATCCACTGTTGAAAGAAAATCCAGTGTCTTAAATCATAGTAGTAATACCTTCATGTAAACAAATGCAGGATGTTTTCTGTGGTCCCCAACCATTTTGGCACCAGGGACTGGTTTCATGAAAGGCAACTTTTCCATGGCAGGGCTGGAGGGCGTGCATGGTGGTGGTGGTGGTGGGGAGGTGGAGCTCAGGTGGTGATGCTAGCTACGGGGAGTGGCTGTAAATACAGATGAAGCTTCGCTTGCTCCCATGCGGCTCACCTCCTGCTGTGTGGCCCAGTTCCTAACAAGCCACAACTGGTACCAGTCCACAGCTTGAAGGTTGGGGATCCCCCAGCGTTTGGGTTTACTTCCATTAGAGTATCTTACTCATAGCATAAGAAAGCAGGATTACAGATTCATTTCACAAAGAAATACACTCCTTCAACAGAAAATAACCAGAATTCTTTTTACTTCAAGTATAGAAAGTACCACATTAAAAGCATTAAAAAGTTACTTTCTCTAAAAAGGTACTCTCTCCCACATTCCATAGTAAAATATATGAATTAATTTTAGCTAACTGCTGCTTTGAGTTATTTCCCCATTTTCCTTCTATGTGTATAAAAATTTCTGATATTTTTAATCTTAGTACTCATCTGCTCTTTTTCAGAATTTTTTCTGTTAACCCAGCCAGCAAAACTCTTAGAAACTCCCTAGAACTCTTGCCTCCAATTCTCCTCTTCAATCCTACAAAGCTTTGAAAGTTATTGATTCTGCAAATGTGAAAAATTAACTTATCAAAAAAATAGCACAATAAAAAGGGAACTGGCCAAAGAAAAAGAAACCCAAAGAATATTGTTTTAACTGGAAGTTGTACCATTAACTGCTACAACTACTGTATTCCTGTTAGGGCTCTGTGATGTATTTATCACTGTGTGGGAACAGTTTAATCTACTCCATACAGAGAGCAGTAGGAACTCTCAGTGGCCTCAAAATATGATGGCCTTGCCACAAACAACTGATCTAAATTTCTTGCAGGTGGCAGGTCTAACTTTTTTTTTTTTCTAAAAGGAAAAAACCCTCCTCTAAAAGTCAAATTTGTTTTTAAAGTTGTGGTATCTTTAACCACTTCTTTTTTCAGTTTTTCAGTTGACACCTTGTCATGAGTTACGGTGGGTTGCATTAATCATTCTGCATTTTTACAGAAAATATTTTGTGGTGGTTGACTATCACATGCAAGAAACTAAGTGCCCTTTGCGGGTGACTGCGCAGGTACTTCTGATTTCTTGCCAAATCATTCAGAATGCCGCAAATCCATTAAATCTCTCCACAGGGAGGAAAAAATTCCCGCATTCCAGAGAGAGAATTTATGAGTTCATTTCAATCACCACAAATGAAAGCCACCCTTAATATTCATTAGAAATTTTACAGTGGCAATATGCATTATCTATTCGTATGCCCCTCTGAAAGGCCAATTTCCCTTGAAACCTTGCATGGCTCCAAGCCACTCTTTGTAGAAACAATGGCCTATGTCCAAGTGGAATCAGGGGAGGCAAATGGATGACATTTCCTTATCCATTGGTAACGATTCCATTAAACCACTTTGGTAACTATGAGCTTCTGAGTTTTAAAAATTAAAGGACAGATTTTGAATGTGCAGTCATATTGTATCACTTCTCTGCTGTCATCTATGACCGTATGTCCTAAAGTGAATGGAACTTTTCGGTTGGCATCACAGAAGATAACTTTTGAAACTGACATTTCTTTCATTTGGAGAAATGTTTATGTTGGGGACACAAGTCTATGAGCATGAGAGCTTTTTATTAATCTCCATCTTTCTACCACTATAGTTCAAGTCACCATCATCTTTCATCTCCTTTTCTTTTCCAATCTATTCACTGTATGTAGAGTCACAGTATAAACTTAAGCGTGTTGCTTAACACCCTCAACAAACATACAAGAAAACAGAATACAAGTCCTTGCCTTAAAACACTTTTTGCACAGCTCCCCATTGCTTTTAGGGAACAAACAACTAAACATTATAAACTATAAGGTCATATGCAGTCCGACCCCTTTTTCAGACTTGCCCTATACCACATCTCCTTGCTTTCTCTCCCAGTCATTCTGATCAGTCTCCTGTTCTTCCTATTTGGGGCTAGTTAACTCTCTCCCTTTCCATAAGATTTGAACTCAATCATCATTACCCCTGAAAGCATTTCCTGACTCCTTGTCTAGTCACATCTGCCCATTATAAGCCTTCATAGAACCATGCAAAAATCATAACTCTTATCAAAGTTGCCATTACATGTTTATTTATGTAATTACTTCTATTTTTGTCTCTCATTAGACTATGAGGTCCACAACGTCTATTTCTACCCAACATTTCATTCTCCTTGTCCGGCACAATGTAAATACTCCAAAACAAATTTTCGAGTGAATGAATAAATGAATTCTTCATTTTAATGTACCTTGTGCCCTGGCTAAAAATCCTTTCTGTGGGTGAGACGTGAGCTTCAGTTTGGGTTGGGCTTGAGGTGAGCTGCAATAATGCCATATTTCTAATCCAATTATTCATCAGTATGGTTGTATTTAATAGCGGGGAACCATGAGATGCATAAAGATCTTACACTGAATATTCATAAGGGTTTTTAGAGTGAATTCAACTACTTGCTTTACAACTTCCCAGGAAGGAAAGGGAACATGAATGTCTTTCTTTCATTTTTCAATCTCTTCTGAAAAAGGTGGTTATGACTGAGAGTTATATTCTGACTTTGAAATAAAATATCATTAAATGCATATGTGATGTGGCTATGATAAAATATATGAGAGGAGTTTTAAAAACCTAAAATCATTTTATATATGCAAGACACTGTTAATACAGTGATAATTTGGGAGGTCAGAAAAGGGCAATGGTGAGCCCAGCACATGCACCCAGTCCCATCTTCTTTTTGTCTGCATGGCTCAAAGACTCACAGGCATAGGGTCACTAAAGTAGCCCCAGAGAGCTAAAAGCAGACTCTCACCCTATGCTCACTGTGTACATTTCAGTGAGGTAGCTCTGACTTTCTTATCTTCTGGGAGAAAATTAGGCAAACTATATGAAATAATTCTTAAAAGCTAGTGAAAACCAGTAATGTACTTTCAATACAATATTATCTCATGTGATGCACAATTGCTGAGAATTGTTGATGGTGAGAGCCTAACAGCAAGGACATGATTTAGTCATTTTTGTGGTCCCACAGCCCAGGGAAATACTTGATATATCATAGACACTATGTTATTGCTCACTGAATGAAGGATAAAAAAATTATAAAGACACAATTGTAAATTATAATTAAATAGTAATAATTCCCATTGAAAATGGTAGCTCTTCTTCATTAATTTCCAACTGAGTATCAGGCACAGTTAAACAATTTACATGACATTATCCAGTCCAATTCTTACTAGAACTCCACAAAGAAATCTCTTTGTTGTCCATTTAATAGATAAGAAACTGAAACTCAAAGAAATCAAGTAACTTAATCACACAGACAGTAAGTAGTAAGGCTACAGTTGAAGGCCAGGCTTATTTGGCTCACATAGTTTTCAGCATTCTCTGCTTTTCTTTACTACCATGTTTATTTATCTATCTGCTACAAAATTTAAAGACAATTTAGTGATAGAAAAAGTCTAGACTAAGAGGAAGTTTATGCTCCGTGCCAGTTCTATCATCACCTGCTGTGGGTCCTCAGGTCATTCACTTAATCCTCATGTGCCTCAATTTCTCCATCTGCAAAATGGCAATAATGTTTTGCGTAATTAATATGGCTAGTATAAGGTAAATCTAAGAAACGTTTTATTGCACCTTGGTGGCAGGGGCTCCATTAAACTATTAAACCCCTACTTTGAATTATCACTTTCACATGCATCATTTCATTTTATACTGCAGGTTAGAAACTAATGTCTCTATTCTTGTAGGTGAGGTAAGGGAGGGTAAGTTACTAGCCTAGTCTCAAAAGTTACAAACCCATGATCTTTGCAGAAAAGCTTTGGACTCATAGATTTCAGCTTAAAATCCAGCTCTGCCACCTACTGTTACATTGCATAAATTATTTAACATCTTTGAGCTTCAGATTTCTATCATTAAAACGAGAGTAATAATACACCTTACTGAATCATAACCCAAGTAAAGATAGACTATATAAAAGCACCTTAAATATAGTCAAATGCTAAGTCAATGGAAGCCGTGATTATCAGATGTATCTGCGTGATCAGAATAAGATTTCAAAGGCATCAACCACACAAGGTGGCACCTAGTGTGTGTGGTGGGTGATGGTTGCCAAACCAGATGTCTCTCTCAAACCCCGCACTCTACACTGCATGACCTCTGATCTTCTGCCTGCTTCTATAATCTTATTTTTCAAAGCAGCATTTAATTCTCTGAAATGGCATTTAAAAGGATTGTTAAAAGCAGTTCTTTTTTGAGTGTTAGGAGTTTTCTTAGTTCCTGAGAATGAATATGTAGACATTTTGGTTCATGAAAAACTTTTCACGGCCCTGCGGTAAACTCATACGCACAGTTGCTGATTCTGTCTTGTTTGAGTTATGGCTGATGTAAACAGAAGACATGAGGGAGAGAGGAAGTAGCCAAGAGAAAGTAAATGTAGTTGGTCAGGGAAAAACCCCAAAAACAAACAAATAACACTCAACTTAAAATAGCTATGTAAAAGAAAGATGTAGAAATAAGTTCAATATGGGTCATCTGAAGGGTGAGAAAAGAACTACTCTAAAAGAGTAGAAAGCTTTGTGCACTAATCCCTTTCTGCACATAGAATTTATCTTCCTCAGTGTACCCTCATAGCCCAAAGTATTGAAAATAGAAATCATTGATAGTTCTCACCCAAGAAGGCCTATGGAGATTAAGCAACCCGACCTAAAGAGATGCCACAGCTGACTCTTCTGGCTCTGACTGGAGCCCTTTTGAACGTGTGACACAGCCTTTGCCACACCATGCTACACATGCAAAACATGCCTTTGTCTTTAGCTTGCTCAGTAATATTTGAATTATGAACTTATTTCCTTGCCACAAAAGAAAATTTGGCAATACCTGGAGTGTTTGCCAAGGCTCATTGTAGGAAATATTCTAACATTCCAGGCCTCTTTCCTCCCAAAGGTTAATGTCAAGTTTTGGTGATTTGCTTTATTCTATTGAACCATGCAAGAACATTGGGCTCTAAGTAAGAAAGAGATTTAGGTCTCCCATGGATAATGGGCATATTGGGCCCCCTTCAGATTGTCACTATTGTCTTTCTCCTTCCATTTCAGGAGCCATTAAAACAAATTTCAACTTTCTTGTGGAAGCCAAAATGTGGTTATCATTGATTATAATGGGTCCTATGTCATTATCATGAGAACCATTCTAAATGACAAATATTTTATGATGTCTTTAGAAAGATTTTATTATGGGGATTACCAATTCAACTTTGTCCTTAATTTGATGTACTTGAGTAAACAAGCGCAGAGTGGAAAAAACACAAAGAAAGAAAAGGGGCAAAAGGGTAATTCATGAAGGAGAAAGATTCTTGGTTTCTATCGCAATGATAGAACTAGATCCGAAGTCTATTACTCTCACATATGCAGGAGATTTGTGTAATCAGGAAAAGCCAAACATCAACCCAAATAATTTGAATGCTGCAGTGCTGTGCTTCAGAAGTCTAATTTAATAATATCTTTATTTGTCTTGGATTTCTAGAATAATCATTCACACTTGCAGAGAAATTACATTTTCTCATTTCATATTTATTTTTATTGTAAAAGATTTTATTAGAAAAGACATTTAAACATTTTATGCACATTTACAATTTACTTTCTTCAAACTCAGCCTAAAGAATTTCCATAAACCTGACATCTTATACTATTATAATAAGTTATATTTTAAGTATTTCTTCTATAAGTGCTTCTTTTTAAAATATGAAATGTGTTTGCCTGTCTAGCCATATCTTTTCCAGTCTTATTTTATATACAAGTACCACCAAGTATTTGCCAACCTAGTGAATTTTTACTCCAAGGATCGTGATTATTTGTTCTTCATTTTTACTCTTTTCTTTTACTGAGAGCCCATAAACTCTCCTGTCCACCACCACTCCTAACACATACATCCATACTTCTAGCTCCTATGTTCATAGACTAAATGGCTCAGGAAGCACTTGGCATGAATTTTTTAAATGAGTGAATGAATGGATGAATGAACAAATAAGCTATTAAAGCATCTTCTAGTTTTCAAATTCTTCTTTTCAGTAAATGTGATTTTCCTTCCATCAAATATTATATTGGCTATAATTAAAAATTTATCCTGTAAAATTGTCTAATTAATGTTTTGATCTTATTCATTTAAGGCTCTTAAAATTATTTTCAGAATCTTGATTCTCAAGTTCATTAATTTTAGTGTAGAGTGTAGTAAGTATTAATATAAGTATCTTTTGGTAATTTGTATCACATTTTCCTATTTTTCCTTTTGAAATTCTCAGTCCTGGTTATCATTTACTGTGCCTTCATTTTCACCAAGTTGTCAAATATATTTGCTGAAACTTTTTCTCCTTCCATCCTACCATAATTCCAATGTAAGCAAGTAATGTTTAAGGCTGTTCCAACAAATGGTTTTTGCTTTCTTAGAGTTGACACACAAGAGCATCAAACTCTGAAGAATTATACATTGATGGTTCATGGCCTACCTTCTTCCAAGTGGATGTGTGAGCTTTCTTTTTAGAATGTCTTATTATTTACTGGATCATAAAAAATACCCTCATCAATGGGAGCACAGAAGCTTTTGGTGGGAGTCCATCATCACTAATATACAAAAAAATGAGAACAGAACCTGTGAAATTCATTTTGCCTTTTTTCCTAAATTGTGTGCTTCCTTACTCTCTTTTTAATGGTCCTCTCTATCCTAACTCCTTTTCATATACTTTTTTTCTTTAAATCTACACCATGGATTCTTATTCATCCATCTACACTTTTAAGCTTCAATACTATTTGCTAAATACAGAAGAAAGAAACACCCAAATGAGGAAATAGTATAAAGATAAGAAGATGGAAAAAGGCACTGTGTTTGGTGAAAGGATGGTACTCACTTTTCCTGTGGTAAAGAGTTTGTGAAAGAGACTTGTGTGGATCTAGTTAGAAGGCAAATTACATGAAAGAGTTTGGATTTGACTCTAGCTGTTGGGGGGCATTTAAAGCTTTGTGAGGGCAGCAATGACATTATTAGATTTGGGTTCCAGGATCATTAATCAGGTAGCATTAATCAGTTAGATTAGTCAAGTAAATTATTCTGGTAGATTAACCTGGTAATGGTGTGTCATGCTGATGGAAGGAGGAAGACTAGGGTCAGAGAGGCTAGGAGAGATTGCCAAGAAAAGATAGACAAAGTTGAAGACAGACAGAAACAGCTTATCCTAGTTTTGTCACCACTCTCCCACAGACCTCTGGTTTTCTTGAGGAGTATTAAATCTCTCATACCACTTAGCAGTGGGGGAATGTATCCCAAGGACATTCTCCCAGGTTAATAATTAGCAGCCACTGCTTCCAATTTGAACTAAAAAATTAATTGTAAAATCTTTTGTTCTTTTACTTCTTTGTTAGCATTAACACACATCCTGATCCTTCCATTGCAACAGTTGCATAAAGAATTTTTTCATTATTCATACTTTTTGTCACCATTTTGATGGGTTCATTTAATATTCACAAAAAACTGCCTTATCCTCTTCTTAGGTCCCTTTAAGTACAATCTGGTTGTGTTTTCACCTTGAGATGCTGTATATAAACATTACTCATTTTTCTTTGATTTTTGTTAACATTTTTCTAAATATACTGTGTTTGAATTTTCCTACACTTAGGTCTCTGTTTTGTTCTTTTGGGCCTTAGACTTTGCTTTTTCTTGAAAGAGCTTTTGTTATTGTCATTTTTTAAACATATCATACTATTTTTATAAAACTGATTTCAAAATATTTTAGGTATCTGAAGGGAGGAATGGATATTTGCTCCCTTTTTTCAGGTCTAGATTACTTCCGTTTCTTAATATTATAAAATTAATTTGTTGTAGTGTCTCTAAGATGGCCGACTAGAGACACAGCTTGTCTAACCATCCCAGCAGAAGAGTAGAGGGTTGGACGGAGGAAATTACTGCTTGGATGCAGACCAAGGGGAGAGACAGCAGAGGAGTCTGGGGACCCCACCAAGAGGAGCTGTAAAGCTGAGAGAGAAGAGGATAGAAAAGAGAGATTGGCAGCACAAACCAAATCCAGGGAGGCCCACAGCTCAGTGAAAGGGTAAGGAGGCTCCCCTCCCCCACCTAGGTGCCTCAGGCCAGCAGTGGGATGTAGGCTCTTATCCCATGGAGGAGTGCCACAAGGGACCAGAGGCTGGCATTCCTGCATCTGGATGCCTCCTCCTCTGCACCTCCTCCATTCCTGACATCTCAGAAAGTAATTTTGACTCAAGCCAGCTTGTAGCTATGGCTCCTGCCACCCCCCCACAGCAACTTTGAAAGTGCTCCACACTGAGAGACTTGTCTTCCCACAGTGGGGGTGCATTCCCAGTGGAACCCATCTCGGAGAGTGTAGCCACAGTGGAGACAGCTGGGATAGGCTGGCAGGACTCAGTGACCCCCAGACACGAAAGCGGTGCAGTGACACCACAGACCCTTTCCCCCTCCCAGCTTCTGCTAGAGTGCTCTGTGCTGAGAGGCCTAGTTTTCAGCTCCAGGGGTGTATTCCCACCCAAGCCGGTGGGACAGACAGTTTGGGATCTTCCTGCCCACGGTAATTTGGTGTGTTTACTCGCTGGTGGCTCAGACAGGCGGGCTGAACATGGTGCCTCCGTCATGAGAGCTGGGCAGGGAGATGTAGGGGAGAGGTTGTGGTTCCAGGCTGAGGTGGCAGGAGAGCCCTTGTGGCTATACCCAACAGGAGGGTGTGAAGGAGCACAGAGGAGCAGGAGGCTGTCAGTGCGCCCCATCCCCCAGCCCCCACTGGAGAATCACCATAGTGGAGAAGGCTGTTGCACTGGGACTGAAATAGCATAGCCCCCGTTCCCATGGCAACCAAATGCCTTGGGCACACAGGCAGAACTGGAGCAGCAGTCCCTCCCACCACTCCTTCAATAGGGAGTGCAGCTTGATGCAGAGTTCCATGAGTTTCCACTACTTGCCCAGTAGGATCATGCCCCTATCAGAGACCTCTGTGGATAGGGAGGCCTACGTCCCTCGCCTTGGGGTCTAGTGGCAGAAAAGGGATGCACAATTAGAGATTCCCCTTAGCCATCAACATCACGCAAAGATGGATGCCAGCAGGTCAAACACACAAACTGTGGGATAGCTGGAGAACCGGTCTTGGGTAGAGATGCAACACACATGGACTGATCAGATGGAAGAGTGCCATGGAGTTCCAGGGAACAAATGGGGAGTGTGCATGCCCCACCCCACAGAGAAACTGGTCCATTGGACAGGGATGGAAAAAGCCTGGCTGGAGGCCTTAGCAATCACATGATTAGGCTCCACCCATCAGGAACAGCTCTCTGGGCTTGGATAGCCCTAAACTCCATATCAGTGGCTCCCCCTAGTGGTCAGCAAAGCTCCTCACCCAGGCTCTCGCATTCCAGCCACAATCTATCTTACTCCTCACCCCGTATCCGGGGGAGTAGGGACCAAGCAACCCCCTGGGAGCTACAGGGCCCCTTATAAAGCTTGGGGCATTCATGTACCCACCTGGGGTACAGGCACAAAAGGTTGCCTCGGCAGCTGGCTCCTCCAAGAAAACTACAATCAATGACACTGGGAACAACCCCATAGTACCTTCCAACTGAAGCACTTAGAAAGTGGCAGATTCATACCCACAAATGCAATCCAACAGCTTGGAGATTAAGCTGGGGCACCAAACTCACTACGCTGCATTGGAAAGAGGTGAAAACAACAGGTTAGAGGTAACTCGAGAGGTTCATCAAACCTGCTAAAAGACCTGAAAGGCAACTCAGGACCAGCACTCCTCTCCCCGACACAGTCAGGGATAAATCTCTGGGAACTCAGTGAAAGGGCCATAAGCCAGCCCTAGGACCCCCAGCTCTCACTAAAGAGGCCAGATGAAAAGGAATCAGTTAAAGAACTCCATAAACATGAAAAATCAGAGTGAAATGACTCTCCTAAAAGAAATTAATAACTCCTTATTGATGGATACCAACACAAAAGAAATGGTTAAAATGACAGATGAAAAATTTCATATATGGATTGTAAGAAAGCTCAATGAAATACAAGAGAAAACAGAAACCCAACACAAAGAAGCCACAAAAACAATGCAAGAAATTAATGAAAAAAATTCTAAAGCAATGGAAGTATTAAAGAAAAACCAAACATAAATTCTGGAAATGAAAAATTCATTCAAAGGATCACAACTCACAATGGAAAGCCTTAAGAATAGGCTATATCACATAGAAGAAGAATCTCAGAGCTTGAGGATAACACCTATGAGTTAAACAAATCAGTCAAAGAGAAAGAACAGAGAAATAAGAGGAATGAACAAAGCCTGCAAAAAATGAGGGATTATGTCAAGACGCCAAACATAAGAAATACATGCATCCCTGAGGGTAAAGAGGAAAATATACAAAGGTTGGATAATTTATTTGAGGGAATAACTGAGTAAAATTTCCCTGGCCTAGCTAGAAATCTAGATATCTAGCTACAAGAAGCACAAAGGACTTCTGGGAGATTCATCAAGAAAGGGCAATCACCATGTCACGTAGTCATTAGGCTGGCCAAAGCAAACAGAAAAGAGGCACTTCTATAAGCAGTAAGGTGAAACAGCTGGTAACCTGCAAGGGAAAATCTATCAGACTAACTGCAGAATTCTCAAATGAAACCTTACAAGGCAGAAGGGATTTGAGACCCATCCTCAGTCTTCTAAAACAGAATAATGGCCAGCCTAGAATTTTGTATCCTGCAAAACTAAGTTATTTATATAAGGGAGAAATAAAGACTTTCCCAGACAAGTAGTTTCTGAGGGAATCTGCAAAGACCATACTTGCCTACAGGAAGTACTCAGACCTACATTATATACGATCAGTATAATAGACACCCACCAGTGTAAAATCATCTAAAAGCTGAAGTTCAGAACCCAGATACCACAATGGCTCAAGAGATAAAACAAAGCAATAAGGTTATATCCAACAGGATGAATAGAAATCTACCCCACTTATAAATTCTTTTAACAAATGGGAATGACTGGAACTCCCTACTGAAGGGACATAGTCTGGCTGAATGGATAAAAAAATACAAGCCATGTATCTTGTGACTCCAGGAAACATGTCTAACCCACAAGATTCATTCAGACTCAAGGTGAAGAGATGGAAAACAATATTACATGCAAATGTAAACAAAAAGAAAGGTCATATAGCCATTCTTATATTAGATGACATAGACTTCAAATCAACAAAAGTAAAGAAAGACAAAGATGGTAACAATATAATGGTGAAGGGAGCAATTCAACAAGAAGGCTTAGCAATGCTAAATATTTATGCACCTAACACAGTGGCACCCAGATACATAAAGCAAATCCTACTTGATCTAAACAAAATGTTGAATAGCAACTCTACAATAGACGGGACCTTCAACACCCCACTGACAGAACTGGACAGATCCTCCAGATTATAAGCAGAGAAACAATGGACTTAAGTAGAACTCTAGAACAAATTGGCCTAACAGACATTTACAGAACATTCTACCCAAGAAATACTAAATGTACATTCTTCTTATCAGCTCATGGATTTTTCACTAAAATTGGTCACATCCTAGGCCACCAAATAGGTCTCAATTAAAAAAAATTTTTAAAAATAGAAATTATAACATATATCTTCTCAGACCACAGTTGAATAAAATTAGAAATCAATTCCAACAGAAACACTCATCTCTACACAAAGTCATGGAAATTAAACAACAACATCTGTCTGAATGATAGTTGGGTCAAGGAGGAGATAAAGATGGAAATCAAAAGATTCTTCTAACTAAATGATAATGTGGCATGCTATCAAAATCTGTGGGATACAGCAGAAGTAGTCCTGAGACGAAAACTCATAGCCTTAAATTCTAACATCCAAAAGACAGAAAGATCACAAATCAACAATCTATTGAATTGTCTCAAGGAACTGGAAACAGATGAGCAAACTATTCCTAAACCCAGCAGAAGAAAAGAAATAACCAGGATCTCAGTAGAACTAAATGAAATTGAGAATAAAAGAACTACACAGAAGATCAATGAAATAAAAAGTTGATTCTTTGACAAGATAAACATAATTCACAGGACTCTTGCTAGATTAATAAGAATCAAAATTGAAAGTTCTTTAATAAGCTCAATCAGAAATGTAAAAGGAGAAATCACAACTGATATCAGAGAAATACAAAACATCATCTTTGAATACTATAAAAATCTCTATGCTCATAAACATGAAAATGTGGAGGAAATGGACAAATTCTTGGAAACACACAACCTCCCTAGGCTCAAATAGGAAGAAATATAACTTTTGAACAGACCAATATTAAGCACCAAAATTGAAGGAGCAATAAAAAAATTTTCCAACAGAAAAAGTTCCGGATCACATGGGTTCACACACAAATGTTACCAAACTTACAAAGAACTGGTACCTACACTGCAGAAATTATTCTGTAACATTGAGAAGGAAGGAATCCTCCCCAACTCATTCTATGAAGCCAATATCACCTTGATACCAAAGCCAGGAAAGGACACAACCAATAAAGAAAATTACAGACCAATATGCCTTATGAATATAGATGGAAAAATTCTCAATAAAATCTTAGCAAACTGAATTCAATTGCACATCAAAAAAATAATTCATCCTGACTAAGTGGGCTTCATCCCAGAGATGCAAAGATGTTTCAACATATGCAAATCTATAACTGTAATTTACCACATAAATAGAAGCAAAGACAAAGATCATATGATCCTCTCAATAGACACAGAAAAAGCATTTGACAAAAGTCAGCAACTTTTTATGATAAGAACTCAACAAAACAGACATAGATGGGACATACCTCAAAATTATTAAGGCCATATATGACAAACCCACAGCCAACATCATACTGAATGGGAAAACTTGAGAGCATTCCCACTTATAACTGGACCAGACAAGGTTGCCCACTATCACCACTTGTATTCAACATAGTGTTGGAAGTCCTAGCCAGAGCAATCAAACAAGAGAAGGAAATCAAGGGTATCCAAATGCGGAAAGAAGAGGTTAAAATTATTGCTCTTTGTTGGTGATATGATCTTATATCTAGAAAACCCCAAAGATTCAACCAAGAGACTCCTAGAATTGATAAATAAATTCAGCAAAGTCTTAGGCTACAAAATTGATGTACACAAATAAGTAGCTTTCATATATGCCAATAATAGTCAAGCTGAGAATAATATCAAAGAAGCAATAGCAATAACAAAAATAAAATACTTAGGGATATATTTAAATATGGAGGTGAAAGAACCCTACAGGGAGAACTACAAACCACTGAGGAAGAAAATTACAGAGGACATAAACAGCTGGCAAAACATATTATGTTGATGGATCAGCAGAAGCAATGTTGTTAAAATGTCTATACTGCCCAAAGTTATTTATAGATTCAATGCAATCCCCATTAAAATGCCAACATTATTTTTCATAGACCTAGAAAAAACAGTTCTATACTTCATATGGAACCAGAAAAGACCCCAAATAGCTAATGCAAACTTACATAAGAACAAATTGAGAGGCATCACTTTACCAGACTTCACCCTGTACTACAAGGCTATAGTAACCAAAACAGTATGGTACTGGCACAAAAACAGAGACATAGACTATGGATCACAACAGAGAACCCAGATATGAACCCATCCTCATATTGCCATCTGATCTTTGACAAAGCAGACAAAAACATACACTGGGGAAAGAAATCCCTATTCAATAAATGGTGCTGGGAAAATTGGATAGCCACATGTAGAAAACTGAAACAGGATCCTGCCTCTCGCCACTCACAAAAAGTAATTCACGATGGAGGACAGACTTAAACCTAAGGCATGAAACTATAAAAATTCTAAAAGAAAATGTTGGAAAAACTCTTACAGATGTCAGCATAGGCAAAGAATTTATGAAGAAGACCCCAAAATCAATCACAGCAACAATAAAAATAAAGGGGACCTGATTAAATTAAAAAAATCTTCTGCACAGCGAAGGACACAATCAATAGAGCAAGTAGACAACCTACACAATGGGAGACAATATTTTCATATACATCCAATAAAGGGCTGATAACCAGCATCTACAAAGAACTCAAGCAAATCAGCAAGAAAAAAAATCAAACAACCCCATTAATAGTGGGCAAAAGACATGACCATAAACTTTTCAAAAGAAGATAGACTAATGGCCAACAAACACATGAATAAATCCTCAACGTCTCTAATCATCAAGTTAGTGCAAATAAAAACCACCATGAGGTATCACCTAATTCTAGTGAGAATAGGTTTTGTCAAAATGTCCCAAAACAACATATACTGGTGAGGCTGTGGAGAGAAAGGTACACTTATACACTGTTTGTGGGGCTGTAAACTAGTACAACCTCTATGGAAAGTAGTATGGAAATTCCTCAAAGAACTAAAAGTAGACCTATCATTTGATCCAGCAAACCCACTACTGGGTATTTTCTCAAAAGAAAAAAGGACATTTTACAAAAAAGACACTTGCACTTGAACATTTTTAGCAACATAATTCACAATTGCAAAGATGTGGAATCAACACAAGTGCCCATTAATACATGAGTGGATTAACAAATGTGGTATATGTATACTATGGAGCACTACTCAGCCATAAAAAAAATGCTTATCTAGTTTCTTTTGTAACAACTTGGATGCAACTGGAGACCATTCTTAGTGAAGTGTCGCAAGAATGGAAAAACAAACACCACATGAACTCAATTATAAATTGTAACTAAATCGATCAACACTTATGTGTACATATGGAAGTAAAAGTCAAAGGAAATCAAGTAGGTGGGAGGGGGTAGGAAGAGATGAGCAAATTTACACCTAACAGGTACAATGCATACTAACTGGATCAAGGGCACACTTATAATTTTGACTCAAACTGTACAAAAGCAAATTATGTAACCAAAATCTGTGTACCCCCATAAAATTCTGAAATAAAAAAACAAATAACACCTCATCAATTAGAAGCTATAATAAAATACCTAATTTTTAAAAATCAAATGGTTTTCTTGTTTTCTCCAAAAAAATAATTTATTTATCCTTTTCATAAGGCTAAAATATCTCCCAGATTTTGAAAAATATGTTTGTTATTATCAAAATACTATATTAAGGGAAGACTACATCTCCTTTGCAACACACAAACTCTATTCTTTCTTACCTTTATTCCCTACCAAGCTTATGGTTCACCTTCCTCTTTTTGTTAAGACATTTTGTGCTCTTAGCATGTAGAACTTCATAAGTACCCTTCAGTCGCTCTTCTTGTAAATTGATTCTAAACACTTGGTTTCACATATTATTTTTGGTTACATCCACTTTTACCGCTCTTAAGGTGCATCTGAAATCCCCTCTAAGCACCACTCATCTCAGATATTAGAAAAGAATGGCATCCTTAGTTTTTTCCTTTCACGTTTCTCTTGTGGAATATACACTTTCAACAATCTGACCTTTTACCTCACTCAATTTATATCAATTCCATAATCATATATATTTCCTTACTCCCTAGATCCCACAGACATTACAATGAAATATCTGTGTGTGTCTCATTCTCCTGTTGACTTCTGTGAAGAGCCCTTCACAAATAACATATTTTCCTGTCTGATTCAGTTCATTTATGGTATCTCAACTGAATAAAATTTTCTGTCTTAACATAGGCCTCTGGATTCTTTGATTTTTGTATAAAGATTACCTACGATATAGAGACCATTTCATTTACTCTTCCCAATAGCCTCATGTGGTAGATTTTAATCACCTTGCTTTACAAGCCAGTATTTTTGGTAGGTTAAGAGTCACTCAGAAAAAAGGGAATGAGTAAGACTGAAACCACTGTACAGAATTGGAATTAGTAGGTTAAAGAGGCTAAGGAGTTTGCTCAAGCTCACTCTGCTGGTCATGTTAGTGCTGGCCAGCAGAACCAGCCTTAAGACTGTGGGCCTTCAGTGGGCTTGGCAGGGAGTTATAGCTGGGGAAATAAGGACTTTCCGGAAGACAAGTCAGTTTCAGGACACCTCAAAACCCTGACTTAACGATGGAATTAAAGACACTGGAAGCTATTATTCCTGAAGTTTCTGAAGTTGAGGAGAAACTAGTGCCCTTGTGGATTGGATTCATTTTCCAAGAAATATGGGGTTTAGATCCAGCTCCACCACATCTGCATATGTTGGCACATTTTTTCTTAAAAATGTGATCACACTCTTACCCTTTAAAATTGCAAAAATGTCACCTCTGACTATCTGTCATTGATAGTAAGTAACACTCATTTCAGAAGCACATCTTTTCCCTCAGCACTATTTGCCTTTCTGTACCTTCTATAATATGAAAGTTAAATAACCTAAATAATAACCCTGCAATTACTACAGAAAAAAATACCAGGTATGCTAAAATGAAACTGGATATTGTTCACTTGTTATTATTATAGAATATATATGTAGAATATAAAAATAATGATTTTCACTCATCCAACTTCTTTTACTCTAATGTCTCAAATCCCTGAGTGTAAGTGGTTTCATTAAGTTTACCAAACCAATTTAACTCTAACATGCTCTTGAACCTTCTCTCTAAATCCACTGAGACTTTTCTGTCACAAATGCTGAACATTATCATCTGAAATTCTGAGCATTCTGCAGAAAAGTTTGACCTTCCGCTGATAAAATTCATATAATCATTTAGTTACATACTAAAATAGAAAAAACTACCTAAATACAAACTAAAAACATAACTATTGTGTATTTACCTAAATCTACATAACATCCACAAACACTCACATATGCAAAATCACTAAATTTATGTATAACTGTATATTTATTAGAATAAGGAAAATTTTGGCTATAAGAACAGTTAGAAAGACAAAAAGAAATGTTTTATCTAGATCTATGGAAACAACGTCCATTGGTTTTTTAAACTCCATTCATTTAGTCAACAAATGCTACTCAGATATTTATTGAATACCCATCACATTCTAGGAACTTGGAGGATACAAAGATAAATTAGTTATAGGAAGTATACAAATGCCCAACTAATGCCAGTACAGAGTGGAGTACAAAAGCTCCATGAAGACAAGGACAGTGCAGATATTGTTTAGCTCTGTATCTTAGTGCCTAATACTGTGAATGGCAAACATTAGATGCCAATATGTATTTGATGAGTGTATAATGAGAAAGCATTGTCCTTACATGATGTAGAAGTTCAAAGAAAGGACAGTTACTTCTGTCTGGTGTGATCCTGGAAAGCTTTCTAGAGGACAAAGTATTCAATTTGAGTCTAAGTGATGTGAGGATGGTTCTAAAGGAGAGAACAACATACCAGGCAGAGGCCAATACACAAACACAAAGATACAAAGGCAGGAAAGTGAGAGACAGCCTTCAGGAATAGCAAATCATTCAGTTTGGCAGTATAGCATAGGCAATCAATAAGGAAGGACTAGTAAGTACATAAGGCTGAAAAACTAGATTGAGGCCAGACTGCTAAAATCCAGAAATGCCAAGTTAATAAGTCCAGATTTCATTTTTAAAGGAATATTTGTGTTTAGATTCCTATATACCAGCTTAGCCACTTGCCAAGGAGTCATCATCCTTGATGCTGTTTCTGAAGAATCTCTCTGACAACTGTCAGAGAGATTCTTCAGAAGCAAGTCCTAATTATATTATCAGCTACTCTCTAAGAAGCTGCTCCAAGTGAAAACACGAAAAGTACAGCAGCCCCAGAAGAGAAGATAAGGACTAAAGAAGTAGGACAGACATTCCTAGAAATGATTAATGTTGGGGAGTTTCACCAGTTTTAAGTCTGTTACCAGACACCTGTCATATTTAACATGGTATTTTAGACACAAGTTACTTTAGCTCTAGTCTTCAGAAAGTTAACACACAAATCTTAACAGATAAAAAGGACTCCAAGGGAATATAAGCCTCTTTGGAGACCTGTAATATGTTATAAAACATAGCCCCTTTCTAATGAGAGACTGATTCTTAGACCAGAATGGCACAGCGTAGTGTTCCTGGGTACACAAAGTTGTTCCATTCCTTCACTGCAAACACAAATGACCATAAATTGTAGAGAAATAAAGGTACAAGATATGACTTAAGGAACTTACAATCAAGTTGAGAATAAGTTGGGAACTCTTAAATCCTAGAAGATTTATGATATTTAATTTTAGTTTCTCAAATACCTCATGAGTTCAATACAACTATTTCCATTTTTTTTTTTTTTTTTTTTTGAGACAGAGTCTCACTTTGTTGCCCGGGCTAGAGTGAGTGCCGTGGCGTCAGCCTAGCTCACAGCAACCTCAAACTCCTGGGCTTAAGCGATCCTACTGCCTCAGCCTCCCGAGTAGCTGGGACTACAGGCATGCGCCACCATGCCCGGCAAATTTTTTCTATATATATATTTTTTTAGTTGTCCAGATAATTTTTTTTTATTTCTATTTTTAGTAGAGACGGGGTCTCGCTCAGGCTGGTCTCGAACTCCTGACCTTGAGCGATCCACCCTCCTCGGCCTCCCAGAGGGCTAGGATTACAGGCGTGAGCCACTGCGCCCAGCCATTTCCATTTTATAGTTAAGAAAATTAAGATTAAAATGTGTAAATAATTTGCTGAATCAAGAAAAGTAGCAAAGCCAGAGTTCAAACCCAAATTGTTTAAATTTCAGAGTTCATACATTCTTTTATACCATATAGCTTTAGCATCTATTAATAGCTTAGTATATGGAATACTCTACATTATATTATCTAAAAGCAGAATCTATAGCATAATACTATCTAGTTTCTATGTCTTGGCTCCACCTCTCCTTAGCTGTCTTTGCACCTATTCCTAACATTTTTATGCCTCAGTTTCTTCAATTGTAAAATAAGGGGGAAATAATATTAAAATATCAGTACTTACCTTATAGGATTGCTGTGGGATTTAAATGAGATAATATACGCAAAATGCTTAGGTGAATGACATGCCTAAAGAAAGTGCTCATTAAAATTAGCTGTTATTTGTCAGTGAAACTTCATTATAATGGCAAAAATTTAGAAAATTTGATGCACATTTTCTTGATCTCAACATCCAAAGTCTTCCTTCAATTAAAAAGAAATCCTGGAAAATGTTATGCAGTAGTTTAATTGTATACAAAGGAATATATGTCGTATCAACATGGGCAAAGGTCACCACAGTTGCATAGTTTTTTGAAAAGACAACTCTAGTAATGCTGGTAACTTTCCTGACACTGATAAATAGGACTGATTAGCACATTTGTTATCTGTTTCTTTTCTGCCAGTACAAACCGCCAAATAAGATGACACATTTCTGTAGTTTACAGACTTACCCATGAATGTAAGAGATCCATATCTAAGCAAGAAGACTTGAGATGTGGGTGGTGAATACAGGAGGAGGAGTGGTCCCAGGGTCCAACTTGGGAAATTTGGAAATCAACATATGGCCAGATTGGATTTTCTGGAAAAGGCTTCCAGCTGTGCCACATGTGAACTTCACCTTCGCAGTGAGCTAACATATCTTCCAAGTTGCATTCATTAGAAGTGCTAGATCTACTCAGTGATGCAGAAAGAGAACCCAATCCAATCTCCATTTCTTCCTTCATCCTTGTGCTAATATTACTAACTTTCTTTTCTTGCGATTTGGTTAATTTCAAACAGGAAATCATTGTGTCATCTTCATCTTCTGAATGACAAAAAAAAGTTAAAAACTAAAATGGCTTGTAATTCTTCACATGTTGAAATTATAAATACTGTACTTCCCTTTATACAATAGAAATGAACAATACCTAATAAACCAAGAGGTCATTCAATTTCACAAAATAATATACAATAGCATTCTTTAAAGAGTAAGTTCTTTTGTTATATGAAATTATTTGTGTTTTAAAAAATCAGATTTATCTGAAACTTTTTGAAATCATATGTATTAATTAAAGTCAATTGGACTGGAATGAATGGAAGCCACATGCAAATAGAATACAGATAGATATTTGAGAAAAATTATTTTAAAAAACCTCACATCTTATTAGATCATGTGCTTCTATTCTTGGATATTTTTAACTTTTTTGAGGTTGTGTGTATATGAGAGCACCATAAGAAAGCAAATGAAATTGTTTTCCTTACTTAAAAGAAAGAAATCTCAGTGGATATGGGCTGAAATCCTACTGACATTCTGAAATTATCTATTTTAGTATCAATCTGCAAAGAAGTATATGCATGTACTGTGTCTTATGGTGAAATACTTTGGAAAAGCAAGAACAAGACTGAGAAAACAAAAGAAAAATTCCTATCTTTAATACTATAAAGTTGATTCGTGAGATCTATATTTATACAATGTGGCAAGGGGTCTGATGAAATTTCTAGTGACATATAAAAGAGTCACAGAAAATAGAAATATATATCACTCATAGTAAATTACCCTATTATCATTAAATCTCTTTAAATCGAAGTGTTCAATAGGTATAAGCAAAAGATTATGATTAAGAATGCTACTATAAATAAATAAATGTAAATCAAAGTTGCATGTCATGAACATACCAATTTGCTACACTTACATCAAAACTCAAACTACTATTTTCTATGGCCAAGGAATGGGAACAGTGGATATTGCTGACCCTCATTTTCTTGCTGAGGTTCATCCACAGCGCTCGTGCACATGAGCCTGCACGCTTGCTCGCTCTCTCTCTCTCTCTCTACCCCTGAGACTGGCCCTGAAGGGAAGGAGAAATGGGGTGGGCATAGTTATGGGATGAAATTCAGGAATAGGATAGGGATATTTGTTTCAAAATAACCTGGCAATAAAAAAACCCTCAATGTTTAATGATTATTTTAAGACTTTATCTAAATGGACTTCGTTAATATATGCTTCCCCAGTTCTCCCTCAAAGAATTTTCAGCAGCTGATTGAGCTCTTACTCACGGAGATTTATTAGCGTAGGCTTCACCTCATCCAGACTCTGCACCCTGGCTTTCTTGGACCAAACCAGTTTCTGTAGTCGCTTTAGTGTTCTCATGGATTCCACGGGGTCACCATCTGATTTTATGGCCTAACACAAACACAGCTCAAGGTAAAGACAAATTATTCTTCACAAAAGATGAAATGTGAAATACGTTGAGATCATAAATGTCACGTCTGTTTCTTTCTCATCAGTCAGGCCTGAATTTTAGTATCTTCAGTGAAGCTATTCCTAATCACTCAGTCTATATTAATAAACTCCCTCTCATATCCTCACCCAGTTACCCTGGAGATTCTTCAAAGAACTAAAATTCGACCTATCATTTGATCCAGCAATCCCACTATTGAGTATTTACCCAAAGGAAAAGAAGTCATTTTATCAAAACTACAAAGACACCTGAACTTGAATGTTTATAGCAGCACAATTCACAATTGCAAAGATGTGGAATCAACTCAAATGCCCATCAGTTCATGAGTGGATTAACAAAATGTGGTGTGTGTGTGTGTGTGTGTGTGTGTGTGTGTGTGTGTATATACACATGGGGTATATATATATGTACACACACACACATATATATATCCCATGGAATGCTACTAGGCCATGAAGAAGGATGACTTAATGCCTTTTGCAACAATTTGGATGGAACTGGAGACCATTATCCTAAGTGAAGTAGTTAAAGAATGGAAAAGCAAACACCACATGTACTCACTATTAAATTAGAACTAATTGAACACACATGTGCATAAAGGGAAGTAAATCTTAAAGGAAATCAAGCAGAGGGGAGGAGGGGATGGGTGAAAACCCACCTAACTGGTATAGTGAACACTATCTGGGTGACAGGCACACTTTTAACCCTGACTCAAGCATTACAAAAGTGATCCATTGAAACTACTGTCAAGTCTCTAATTGGTTTTCTTTTTATTTTTACCTTCTAAATTAAAGTCCTCTTTGAAAGTTGTAAATCTCCATCAAAATGGTAATTATATGTGACCATGAATGTAATTTTTCATATGTATATGTAATATGTATATACTTTATCTTTCATATGTATTTACATTTATAAATGTTAGTATCTTTTAGTTCATTTTGCTCACTCTTCCTTAAATAATGTAAAAATTTCATTAGAAGTGCTAGGTTAAATACATCTCATTTTCTGACATGTTGCTTGACTAGTAAGATTATAAAATAATTTTTAGAAAAAACCATCAATGAATTATTTAACTGAACTAGTCTTACAATCATATTTTATGAGCTGATATGGAAATTATTGGACATTTGGTCTACCACCCTACTTTAAAAAATGAGAAAATACAAAGAAGCTAAGTGGCCTACTCAAAGAAAGATAATTTATTAATAATAGAGTGAGGATGAGAATCAAGTATTCTTACCTTTAATTCAATGTTCTTTCTTACAAAATTTTTTAAAGCCAGCTAATTACTAGTTATCTAGTATTGACACCCAAATTAAGACCAACAAAATTCAGGGATTTGATTTGTAAGTTAAATATGGTTTTCTAATACAGAGGATGAGCATTAGGTAGACATGCTCAGATTTATAGGCCTACCCTCTTGAATACACACACACACACAAACACACACACACACATGCATATGTGCACACACACATATTTGCTGGAAGGGCATTTAAATCTTTTATGATTTCATGCCTTTATTTTTTTACAGAGGAAAAACTTTGGCTTATAAAGAGTAATTAAACCCAGATCGCCTATCCGTCTGAATTATGTTCTCTTTACTCCATTAATGAAAAGTAGGCTGGAAAGTAACATGACAGACCTTGAATGAAGTTTTAAAAAAATTCCCTTTGTTCTTTCCTTTGTTCTTAATTTCTGATTTCAAAAAAATTTCCTCTGTAGTGTCATCTTTAACAGGTATTCAAATAGAAAATCCTGATCAACTGATGTCTGTTTTATATAATTTCTTCAATAGGAGAAATGGAGATTTTTCTAAAATTAATTTTGGTTTATTTTTAAAGAAAGCTGTAATAAAAACCTTGAAGTGAAACTTCAGGTCGTTTCAGGTGTTTTGCATTGACAATTTTCTCTGAGCTTCCTGGTCTTATGACTCTTTGCTTGGTTATTCAAAATTTACCAAGGCACAGGGCTTTAGAGATTATTTTTTTATGTTCACAATATATTAAGCAAAAAATCAGCATGTAAATTTGTATGAAAATATACACCACTGTAAGTGCTTTTTTTCCCTTCTTTATATACTCTGCACTTCCAAGTTTTCTACAGTGAAGATGTATTATTACTTTTGCAATTGGGAGAAAGGCTATAATTTAAAAAATATATTTAGAATGTAGGTCTCAATCATCAAATCTGTCCCTGCCAAGAAGGACAGAAGTACCCAGTTATTCTACTATGAATTGTTTCCTAGCCACTTGAAAGGAAAGGTACCTAGAGACTGGATAAAAAGGAGAAAGTTATTTTCATGGTAAAAACAAAAATAAAGAATAAGCTTTAAATAGTGAATTATTAAACCCCCAAATCTATATCTTCATTATCTTCTATACAAAGTGACTAGTCTCCTCCATTCATGACCTAAAACATACTCTAAAGAGATAATTTGTAAGGTCACAAGATCAATCAACATTTGGTATGTCAATAGACAGTATAAAACCAACAGGATTGTAAACTAGAATCAATCAATGCAAACACACGAAAACAAATACATTTCATTTCAGAGGTTTATTTTACTGCTTTCTTGTAACTATGACTAATTAAAAAGACAATTTGAAAATAATTCATTTATGCAAATGAAATATTGATTGAAGAAATAATTGCAGTTGGTGGGAAAATTGCCATGTTGATATTAAATATTCATATACAATTATAATTACAAAATTTATTATTTTTTCAGTATGGAAAGTGAAATTAGACTAAGACTAGACAAGCACTTAAAATAGAGGTAGGCACAATTTAAAAAGTCATTGAATAAATAAGTCATTGAATGAATTAATTAATAAAAATCAAATATATTCTCCTAGAAGACCCATAAGGCATTAACTTCTTCATTTATCATGTATTTACTGAGCACCTACTCTGTGGGAGATGCAAAGGGGAATGAGACATTTTGTCTTCCTGTGATACTCATCACTTAATACGAGTGCTAAGAAAAATATTCATCTGTTTCTGTGGCTCTCCACTTCTGTAGAAGATGAGCTCTTTGGGGTTTCAGTGCTGTTTTGCTCATCTCAGTTCCTAGTTTTAGTATGTTCAATAAATATATTTGAACTGAACGGTTGGCCAAAAATACATCTGGAGGAAAAGGTTAATGTGTGTCATATGAGAAGTACAAATAAAATTCAGTCATCATTCACAGGAAAGAAAAGCTGCATCAGGTCGAGGTAGGGAGGGGAAATGTGCTTGGCTAAAGGATTAGCAGGCATTTAAAAAGCTAAGCAGTATAATTTAGGATGTCCAACAAAGCCATTTATGTAAGAGTCTTATCCTGGTATGTAAATACAAACCATCCGCTCAAGTCCTAATACAGGTTTCTAGCTCCTTTTCCTTGTTTTCAAGCAGATTCTGAGGTTCATAATTCTGGTCTCGGAATAATGTGCCCTCTGGGAATGCAATAAGGAAGGAAAGGGGTTTTTCAGAAGTCACACAAGCCATATTTTCCATGGCATAAAGAAGTTGCAACTTCATGGTCATCTCTGCATACTTCTGTAGGGGAAACCAAGACTTCTCTTTGCTCATTGACCCATAGGTTGAGGTCAATCTCTTAATATGGAGATAACACCAAGCCAGCTGGAAGTTTCCAGGATTACACAAAACAGAGATGCAAATGGGGGTAGTGTTGGTTTAAGAGGAAAGAGCACAGAAGCAACATCTTTCGGACTTCCTGTGTAATATCCGCTGCTCTGAAATTTTGAAGAAGTTTCTAGAACTGCTCATAAGAACATTTCTCTTTTTGGGTACACTTCCTAGCTGACCGAAAAATATAGAAAACAGAAAATGTAAGAGCCAGTATATAAATTAATTAATTTTTATTAAGCACCTCTTGGTTTCCTAGCAACAGGAGTAGCTACAGGTGCGGGAAATTACATAGTAAAAAAAAAAAAACCACAATCTTTGTATGTAGGAGTTATCATTTAATACACACACAAAATCTCAAGAAAACCTGGCATAAGAACCAGCCCTGGTCTGCAGATAAATGACTGTTCTGCTTTGAAACTCTGCTTTATGACCAGCAGTAAGAACACTTCTCCACAATTCAGTCCCTTCATCTATAAAATGTGGAGTAGGATCATAAGAATTCATTGGTCCTCAAATAAGTTTTGGGACATTAGACTAGATAAGTATCTCCTTTTGTTACTTTACATAAAGTCTTGGATCTTAGAAAAGTATCAAGGAAAAAGTGGGAATGAGCTACTGTTAATAACAGATTATCAGAGTTTGAAGAAATCTTTTCTAGTCCGACTCCTTCCTTCAAAAATGAAGAAACTGAAACACAGAAATGTGAACTGAGTGTGCTAAGAGCACAGTCAGTGGTAGTGCCAGGTCTCTTGATCCAGTTCTGTTGCTTAAAAATAAGGTATGTCCCAGTTTTCCCAAATGCATAGCTTTATTTTCATATGGAGGTCCTTTTGGTGTTCATTGAGATCCATTTGCTTTTTCCCACAGCTCTTTGGCATTTAATTTGTTATTAACAACTCAGAAGGCATGAGAAATAGGAAGGACAGAGCTCAATAAATATTTTAAGAAATAGAAGTAATATTTAAATAGTACCTGTCCATCACCTCCTCCTCCCACCTGGCATAGCTCAGATATCATCTCCTGGACAAAAAAGTATAGCTGAAAGGAAAACTATTTTACAAACTTAGATGTTAACAACATGTTAATTATCTTTGAGAAAAAAGCTATAAGTAAAGATATTGAAACTATTATATGTATACCTACGTAAAGAAACATGATTTGTTGAAGGTAATTATTTGGCACAAAATCTACAAATCGATATTACAATTACATTGTGAGAAACAATAATCAAATAAGTTGCACAATTTAGCTTGCAGTATTGCCCAAACCTGTCTGGAACAAGAATTACAAAAAATACTTATAGTTTATTCAAGTCCATAATGCTATAATACTTATCAATGTACGTGAAGTCCTGGAAACTTGCCAGAATTTCTAAAATATGTCCTTTCCATAAACCTCTGTTTAGCAATGGCTCAACAAGGAAATGAAAGGCAGTTGATGTGATTTGAGGATTTTAATACATAAGGGAGAGTTGGCACACAAAGAAGATACACTTTTTAACATTATAAATTTTTTCCTGTCTCAGGATAAATTGCTAAATTTTAGCAAAAATTTTTACATAACAACCTATCCTTCTTTGAAGGAAATGCTTTATGCTTCTCTTAGGTCAGGAGACTGCTCAATACAGACAAGTCTCTTTTTATGTTCTTTAAAAACACTTCCATGTGGCAGCTGAAAATAAATGTAATAAAGAACTACAGAAAACAGTTCTTGTGCATTAAAGTGATTGGGAAAGAGATGGAAAACCCACTTAAATAGTCATATCTGGGGAGAAATTTCTCAGGTTTTCACCACTAGTAGGCCTAACATATCTTTGATAATGAAATGGACCCCAGCATTAAGAGGTTACCTTCGTTAGCATTAGAAAAATGAAAGGAGACAACTGATGTTAACATTCTTTAAAAAACAAAGCAAGACAAAAAAATTCCACAAAGCTACCAAAATAATTGGGAAAGGATCCCTTGTCTTAATTAGAAATAATTATCTTGTCATCAAAGTGCACTGATTAATGTTTCATCAGTGGCTTGATTGTATACATACACACATATAAAGATAAATACAGAATTTATGTATATGTTTATATGTATATATGGTGTGTATATGTGTGTTTATGTATATAAAATGTATATATACTCCCCAGATTCACTCCCAAGACTTCACATGCTCCAATCCCAATCCATGGTCAAAAACGTAGAAAAAGGTTGGGATTAATGGAAAGAGAATTAAGATCAGGAAAATGTTTTATGAAGTAGTCCACTGTAATCCCTTAGTGCCAACATTGCATACATAATGGGCATCCATTTTTGAGACTCTGATTGAGTTTAAACTCAAACCAAATATACATTTGGAATTGGGTAATAACCCAAGTCATAGCATGGAATGTTTTATTACATTTGGAACCTGTGAGTGTAAGCTCCTTACTGTCAACTTCTACTCCCTTTGAAAAATCTACACACCTGGTATCAAACATAGTTTCTACCTAGGGCATGTTAAGACTGCAGCAAAGGGCATTTGATGGAGTTTATAACAGAATGTGTTTACTAGCCATTTTCTGAGTTGCGTAATTCCTTTTAAAAAATGAGTGAGGATAATCATAAGGAATACCACAAAATTCCTCTCAACCTTTTAAAGTCATCAAAAAGGAAAATACCTACATATATATTTGGAGTTGGAATTTGACCAGAAAATATAGTTTATTCATCAAATTCATTTGTTACAACCATTTCCTCTTTGAATAAAAGTTAAAACGGAAGGTTGCTTAAACTATTTTCCTTGCTTTAAAAGGGAAAGTGCACTTACCATAAATGCTGTATAACTTTGAACATGGAAATGAGAAAATCTAGTATAATCTTAATTTCACTTTACCAAAAGCAAAAGATGTGGATTCCATATTAACATTCTATGTTCCTTTAACAACAACTAAAGCCACTTTTTAAAGTCTACTGTTAAAGAGAGATTAGATTCTCTTACTAGATAACAAATATAGTCCTATTGTTTCTATCTAGAAAATGAGTTATAATCTTGCTCTTGAGAGGTAGGAAAACTCCTCTATCTATAACCTCAATATATTAATAGGTAGCTCTAATGGTTTTAAAATATGCCCACAAATTCTTTCTTTCTGATTTTTAAATTTTTAATTATTATGGATATATAATAGTTGTGTATCTTTATAGGGTACAAGTGATGTTTTGATACAGGCATATAATGTAAATTAATCACATAAAAATTACTGAGGCATCCATTACCTCAGGCATTTTTGATTTCTTTGTGTTAGGAACATTCTAATTCCACTCCTTTGGTTATTTTAAAGTATATCTTAACTTTTTGTTGATTATAGTCACTTTGTTATGCTATCAATCATTATTCATTCTAACTGCATAACTATATTTTTGTACCCATTAACCATCCCCACATTATCTCCCCCTCCCTGCTACCCTTTCCAGCCTCTGGCAACCATCATTCTACTCTCTGTCTCCATAAGACCGATTTTTTGTAATATTTTGCTCCCACACATGAGTGAGAACATGAGAGATTTGTTTTTCTGTGCTTGGTTTATTTCACTTAACATAATGTTCTCCAGTTCCATGCATATCACTGCAAAGGGCAGAATTTCATTCTTTTTGTGGCTATATAATATTCCATTGTGCATATGTATCACAATTTCTTTATCCATTCATCTGTTGTTAGATACTTAGGATGATTCCAAATCTTGGCTATTTGTGAATAGTGCTGCAATAAACATGGAAGTGCAGATATCTTTTTGATATACTGGATCCCCCTCCTTTGAATATATACCCAGCAGTGGGATTGGTGAGTCATATGGTAGTTATATTTCTAGTTTTTTAAGGAACCCCCATACTATTCTCCATAGCGGTTCCCACCAACAGTGTACAAGGGTTTCCCTTTCTCCACATCCTTGCCACCATTCTCGTTATTGACTATATATGGAACCACAGATATAAAAGCCATTTTAACTGGGGTGAGATGATATCTCATTGTAGTTTTGATTTGTATTTCTCTGATGACTAAAGATGTTGAGCATTTTTTCATATACATTTTGGTCATTTGTATGTCTTCTTGTGAGAAATGCTTTTTCAGATTCTTTGTCCATTTTTTTAAGCAATTAATTTTACTTTTTCCTATTGAATGTTGGAGCTCCTTGTATATTCTAGTTACTAATCCCTTGTCAAGTGGGTAGTTTGTAAATACTTTTTCCCATTCTGTGGGTTGTCTCTTCACTTTCTTGATTTTTTCCTTTGCTGTGCTGGAGCTTTTTAGCTTGGTGTGATCCGATTTGTCCAATTTCACTTTGGTTGGCTGTCCTTCGGGGGTGTTATTCAAGGAGTCCTTGCCAGGACCAATTTCCTGAAGTATTTCTTCAATGATTTTTTTTAGTAGTTTCATAGCTACAGGTCTTAGATTTAAGTCTTTAACCGATTTTGATTTGATTTTTGTATATGGTGAGAGATAAGGGTCTAGAAATTTCATTCTTCTGCATATGGATATCCAGTTTTCCCAGCAACATTTATTGAAGAAACTGTCCTTTCTCCACTGTATGTTCTTGGCAGCTTTGTTGAAGATAAGTTCATTATAGCTGTGTGGATTTATTTCCGGGTTCTCTATTCATACATAAGGACTGACACTTGCAGGTACTATTTGAATAATCTGTCATTTTGTTCTCCTTTTTTCATTTTCTGCCTTACTTATTGTTCACACTTTTGTTTAGAACCATCCCAAATTCATCTGATAAAACCTAGTGAGAGACCTGTCTCTCCTGCTTGTTAACAGATCACAGCATAACCTTAAAGTATTTTTCCAGTGACTCAGTGAAATGACCTTAGTTAAGCTCAGCTAAAAGCAGTTTCATTTTGGTCCATATTTCCTAACAATGAGGTGCTGCACTGGATATAGTTTTAAGTCTATATATAGCCAATGGGCTGTATATGGCTAATATTTTGTTAATAATCCAATTTTCATCTTGGGGACTAACTGACCAACTCTAGATGCTGATTACACTGCATGTGACTAAAGGAAGCTAGTCTAGGTTGCACAATCAAGGGTGAGTCTAGACATCATCCAACTATGTGGACACAGTTTTTTCTGATTGTTTAGCTAGAGCAGTTAGAGTTCAGCATTAGCAGAAGTGACTGTTTTAAAGATAAGATGTATTTGTTAGGAATGTATTTAGCTTTGAGAAACAGAAAACCCAACAGTAGTGGCTTAAACAAGTATGGGGCTTACATTTCCATAAAATTGAGGGGCAGTCCAATGCCAGTGCAGCTCCTCAGGACTGTCATTGGTGATCCAGGCTCCATGCATTTGCCTTTTCCAGCATCCTCCATGGGTGTCTTTTGCCTCATGATTGGAAGATAGCTGCCAACTTGCCAGGTATCACTTCCAGCTCCAGGCAAGAAGGAGGGCAAAGGACAAGCTTTATCCTAATGAGATTTTGCCCTTTTTTTCAGGAAAGAAAGTCTTCTTTGGAATTTTTGCCTATATTTCATTGGCCAGAACTGGCTTCCATGGCCAGCCCTAATTATGAGGAGGCTGAAAATTCAAATACTTAACTTTGCAGTATCCATGGTAAAGGACATCAAGAAAGAAATTGATTGAAATGTACCTGGAGTGATCTAAGCCTGCATACTTTAATAGCTTCCATAGAAGGGAACCTCAGGGTTTTACAGCATATATATATATATGTATGTATATGTACACATACACACATATATGTGTTTTTAATTAATTGATTCACTCAGCGACACATTTTTTCCATTAAAGGAGCTCAGGGAGAAAATGTTTTGGTTCAGTCCTAGGTAGGGGTGCTTGACAGTGCTTAATATCACCAGCACTGAAGGTAATAAATGTTATCCCTCTTTTCTATCATGAATATGAATGACGCTCTGAAGGCTGAATGCAACCTAAGAATTTACGTGAGAAATGAGGCATGCAACATTTTTGAAAATATATTAGCCCAAAGTCTGTATTATTGCATATTTTATACCCTTTTCAATATGCTACAAAAGGTTTGAGCCATCAACTGAATGCTGCCAGAGAAGAACAAACAAGAACAAGGATACAAAAATAAATGCTGGGAAATGAGTTTCCCCAAGATGTTCTTTATGGTTGTTGTAATGATCACAGTACTAAGCAGACTGCTTTGCTTCAAACTCTCCCTATCAGCACTTCTCCTGCAAGCCTGGTTCTCCAGCAAGTTTATCCCAGTCCAAGTATGCAGATATATGCATGGAGCAAAGCAAGTACTGGAGAAAGCATCCCGTGAACATCTCCTGCCCCAGTTGCTTGGTTCCTTATCCCTTCTTCCATCCCTGAGACCTTCCCTCCTGTTTCCTTTCCATGAAGGAGAGCCATCTTCTTGAGTACCTTCTGATTGGAAATCCAGTTGTTTAAACTTTTTATTCTGAACATTTTTAGTGTCTAAAATATGTTTTGTAGGTATGTTTGTATGATAATTATGGCCACTAAAATGATTTACGTTCTATTAACTTTATACCATGTTATTAATATTCAGAAAATGGCCATGAGAAAATATTTACCCTGAGACATTATTCATTCTTTTAATCCTTTCTACTTTGGATAGTTTTTAAAAGAATTCTACAATGAATGTATATCATTCCCATAATAAGGAACAAAAATCACCTTCATTTTTTCCAGGAGGCTGTTGTCTTCCAGGACCATACCTAGCCAAGTTTGGGCTTGTAAAGTGAAAATGCATGGGGCATCGCATCTGTGGCCAAGTGCGCATGGCTATGGTTTGGATGTTCGTTCCCTACAAACGTCATGTTGAAATTTGATCCTCAATGTTGGAGGTGGTGTCTAATGGCAGGTGTTTGGGTCATAGAAGTCAATCCCTCATGAGTAGATTAGCGCTTTCCCTCAGGGGTGAGTGAGTTCTCACCCTATTAGTTCTGAATAGAGTTCCCCTAAGAGCTGGTTGTTACAAAGAACCTGGCACCTCCTCCATCTTTCTCACTTTCTCTCTCACCATGTGGTCTCTGCACAGGTCAGCTCCCCTTCACCTTCCACCATGAGTGGAAGCAGCCTGAGGCCCTCGCCAGATGCAGATGCCCAATCTTGGACTTTTTGGTCATCAGAATCATGAACCAAATAAACCATTTTCCTTTATAAATTACCCAGTCTTAGATATTCCTTCACAGCAACGCAAAACAGAGTAAGATACCACCAACTGTCCCTGTTCCAGGAGTTTAATGGTTCATGTCTTGAGCACCATCCAGAGATTCACATAACAATACCAGTTCCCAGTCATGACAATGCAAGTGGAGAGGAGTGAGGCACAAAAGTCTGCATTTTTAACAAGTCCTCCATGTGAGTCTGATACAGATAGTCCCCAGAGTACACTTAGAAAAACACTGCCCTGATAGTTATTTGCTCACTGGTGGGAGGCCAAGGTCAGAGCCAAAGTCCACTCTCATGCCCACAGACAGGCAAGTTTCCTCTTCACACCAGATTTGCTTCTCCACCTGAGAATGGTTCTCCGCTTCCCATCTTTTAAAGGGTAAATTGCATCCACTTCTTCTCAGTCACAAGGAGTTATTAAATCACTATTTTGTATAATGCTTCTTGTTAAACCCAAGTATTCTGTCATACAGATAAATGTTTCTTAGTTAAATTCAGTTGAATGCCTACTATGAATAAGAACAGTTATTGAAGATAGATACAACCAGTGCCTGCCCTCAAATGAGAATTCTAGATTAGATGGCTCCATTTGTCTGTCACTGGGTATGAATTCCTTTAGCTAATCATTAGTGATAAATTATATAGTACAATAGAATGGTTGCCATTCTAGAAGCACCATTTCTTGACCAATTAAAACTTCCAAAAGCACTGGTCTCAGGATAAAGATTTATCTTTAACCATTTTCTTCCAAGAACATTCTATGTGATTTTCTTCTTTCTAAGAGATGGTTCTATTTTTCTACTAACCACCTAAAGAAAGATTTCTTTTGGTATAAGGCATATCTGAGGAGTTCTTCCTGTAAACCAGCCGTTATTTTTTTCCTGGCTATCAGACAATGCTTCACTTAGATATTATATCTGAGATCTCATCTGAATTTAGGAAAATGAGACTGCATATTTCAGAGATATAATCAGCTGTGCTTGTGAAAGTGTCATTAAGCCTTTGCAAAGAGGAAGAGGAAGAGGAGGGGGAGGGAGAAGAGAAGAAGGAAAGAGCAATGATAACTGAATTTTTTTAACCATCTCCTAAATACCAGACATGGAACTCAGTGCTTTAATGAAATATCTTACTAAATCCTCATGACAACCCTGAGATAGAGGTTTCTAATAGACCTGCCTTCCACATGATGAAAACTGAGGCAGAGGGAGAAGAGGTAAATTGCACAAAGTCACAGAGCTACTAAGAGCCAAACTAAGCTGTGTCTGATTACAGAGCTCTCATCCATGCACTCTGGGAGAACCCACTGGAGGCAGAGCTCAGCCAATGTGTCAGCATGCTTTGTAGCACAGGGGATCATTCTGGCAGCATTCCAGCAACCAGCAGCAATTGAAGCCATAGTGGATCAAAAGTTATGTCCCACTGTCTAATTCATCGGAGGCCTTCGACAGCCTCAGAAATCAGGTTGGATATAGGAATGCAGGCTCTCTTTCCTCACCAAATCAGCACTTCACGATTCATATGCTATGTACACTCTGCTTATAGATCAATCTACTGCACCAAGGAAGGTCAGTTCTAAACTTTCTAATAAAACTATCAGAATCGTTAAAGTGATCCTCATGGCTGTCAGAAAAATGTCAAAAATCAGTCTGATTCCTGAATTGGCTCTATTGACTCATATACTCTTTCTTGTTACAGGGTGAATAGCAAGTATTTGGCAATTAATTGATGTTATGTTATTGTTATTAGGGAGCATCAACATTGAGGCATTCTTAATTTCCCAGACTCCTGGGATAATTAATGTAATTTTTAAAGGGATAGGTCAGGAATCACAGTATATGTTTTTATATCAAATGTAAAAGCACAAGGCCCATGCCCCACACTGAGGGTTGCCATATAGTTCTAAGCACTTAGCCTAAGTCTTGTCAAAGAACACCTCACTATGTTAATTTAATAGGCCAGAGTTACTTATCAAAAGGCTGTAGAGTGCAATGTTTTGCATAATCAAAATGGTTTATTATCTCATCATTTGATTTTTTTCATTCATATTCTAATTCACAGAAACATAAGCATATCAATTATAAAACAACCCATAATAACTAAATACAAAATAGATATAAGGCTGTCTAAATGTTGTACAATACATATAACATTATGGAGCTCATTAACAAGATAATTTTCACAAAACATCATGTAAAGGTTGATTATATATATTACCTGATAGGAAGTTCCTTGCAATTTTTTTCCTTGAAGGGTATGTATGGTATTACTCAAAAGAAAATCATCATCATTTTGATCTATGAAAAGAGAGAAATGTTACATCCAGATTACCAGATATTACAGGATTTAGGGAGTTTAGGTGCCATTTAATACTCATTATACTTTTATCTAGTCTATTAAGGCATTATATTGGCTAGGTCATAAATATATCTTTTCGTAAAGATTTGCTTTTTGATATAAGAAACAGATCAAAATAAAATAGAAATAGAAATTTAACAAAATAAAAACCGAGAATGCCACTGACCATTTGTGTCCCTGAGAAAGCCATGGAACCTCACTGGGACTCAGTTTCTCTCTTGGTAACAAAAGGATAGGACATTAGCTACAAAAGCCACTTCTAACTCCAAAGTGCTATGATTCTATGCAGTTATCACCTGACCTGCTTCTGTTAAACTAAGCTTTTCCATCCCTGGCATTTTGAGCTTCATTAGCTTAGGTCTCCTCAACATGAATTATTTATATCAAAATTGTTCTATACATGCTTTAGTAAAAGCTTTGGAATGTGGCATCCATTTGCTTGCAGCTAAATGAAACCTTTTCAAAAGCAGCGCTTCCCTTTCAGCCCCTGTAAAAGAGCTTCATTATTTAAATCTGAAACATACACTGTGTTAAAAGAGGACAAAACTTTACAGATCACTCAATCCAAGCCTCTTATTTTACAGATGGTGATACTGTGACCCACAGAAATCAGCTGGCCACCAGTCCAGTGACTTTTCCTTTCACTTTCACTCCTTTTCACTTGCAACCACTGCTTCAATTATCCACTCTTCTCCATTCTCATATTCTGTGGGGAAAGGAGGGGTAGACAAGGCCTATCCTTCATGCATAGTGCAAAATAGGTGCAAATACTCCTCTACATCCTCATCACAGGTATGGTTAAAAGATATGCTAAATTCACAGCTCAGACTATGAGTTATTTGTATTCATAACTTAATATTTAAAATCAGAATAACCATGCTATAGGATTTCAGAAAGTACCTAAATTTCAAAATGAGCTGGTTTTGTGATATTGTTCTTTGAAACAAGATCTTTCATCACAGGGTTAGGCTGCTGGAAGCTGAGTTTTTGGAGCTTGTTTTTTGTTTTTGTATTTTTTAGTTTTTGTATTTAAAAACAAATTTATTTCCTCCCTTTTTTCCTTCCTATCTCTTCTTTTTCGATCGCTTTAACATGAATTTTGGATAATCCTATTGTAGGCATTCTTCTGGGCATAGAAAAAGAAGATTAAAGTGGCCTCCTGTGCTCTAGAATCTAGAATTGAGCTGAAGAAATAAGATATGAATATGTACAGTGCACTTCTATAACAACAAAAGGCAGTAAAATGAGTGATTCAGACACCATGCTGAGGGAAGAGATCATCATGACCCAGAGGACTTGTAGGAGAGGCAGGGCCAGAATGGAATCTTGAAGAATACAGATAGTTTGAAAAGGTAGAAGGAAAAGAAAAGGTACAAATACAGTAGCAATGCTATGTACATTAGTTTATAGTAGAGAATAAATGGAACATGTTTAATTAAGGTGCAGATTGAGACTGGTGAAGCCGGAGGGCAATTCTGGATATAAGGTAGGAAGAGGCAGGGCTGCATGGATGAGTGAGGCCAAATTTTAATGGGCCTTGTGTACCAGGTGGAAGAATTTGGACATAACCCACCAGATCAATATTACAAGTATAAATATCTACAGGAGTCAAACAAGTAACTTAACTAACTAAAGTGTATTTGGTCAAGGAGGCAATGGGAATTCTGTAGTGGGCAGGAAGGACAGCTCCCCAGCCAAATGGTAGCCATGGCACTCAGCTCTCTCAACTAAAGTCATCTAAGACTTTGAGTCCAGGATTGGCTGTTTCCCTCATGTTTTTTAAGAGCATATAAATATATGGATTTTAATGTAAAATTTCCTGATTTTTCAAATACCATATGGCCCCAAATGAATCAATTTAGTTATAGAGGTACCAGTATATAGCCCCTGCTGTAGAAACTGGGGGACCTTTGAGGCTTTGGGACTGAGAAGGGGACACGAGGATAATTGCATTTTATGAAGATTAACCATTTGGTGTATAGTCTAATACATTTTTTATTTATTTATGATCTCTCAAATATTACTCTACAAAGAAAACATTTATAGGGACAGAAGTAATTGAGTCCTAAGTGGCAAGAAATGCATTAGTTGAATTAGGCAATATACCTAAGTTGTTTTTTCTAAAGGTGGCCCAACCATATCTCCCATACCACTTGTTCTTTTACGATGTGACTTTGCCACTCCTTCATCAAGAAATGCAGTCTAATTTCCCTCCTATTGAACCTGAGCTTATCTTAGTGCCTCACCGTCACAGTAGAATACAGTGGCAGTGATACTTTGTGACTTCCAAGGCTAGATCAGAAGAAGGCTTGCAGCTTCTACCTTGGTCTCTTGGTATACTCATTTCTAGACATTTCCTCAAGTGATGTGTGAAGCTTCCTTGCATTTTGTTCCCTCTTAAAACCTGGCCATTAGCCTGGGAGAAGCGGAAGTCACATGGAGAGGCCACATATGGGTTCTCTACTAGAGTTTTCAGTTCCAGCTGAGCCCAGCCTAACTCAGACCAGGTGCGAGACATGTAAATGAAGAAGCCTCTAAATGATTACACCCACCAGATGTTTAAGTTCTCCCCAGTCCTCAAGTCTTCCCAAATGAAGCAGTACCCTGAATGAATTCCTGACCTGTAAAATTTATGAGCCTAACAAAATGTTGCTTTATACCAGTAAGTATTGAGGTGGTTTATTTGCAGCAATAGATTGTGAAAACATGCAAGAACTATATAGTGGATCACAAACATCAGTGTGCATAAAAATATAGTATCCAGCATAAAAACGGAGAATCCAACTGCCCCTGAAATGGAGAGGCAGCAAAAAAGGGAAGGATGAGGTGAAAAAACAATTTTTATTTCTAATCAGCTTCTAGGTGATGCTAATGTAGATACTTCTGACCATATTAATTTTCAAACAGGCAATTATAATCCTAGTAAGAATTCCCCTAAAGAACTGATAGATTCGAAGATTCATTTGTACAAAACACTAGAATTCTGAGTGTTCTCAACATTCAGTTCAGAAAGCTTTCCTTGGAAATATAAGAGGTGCCACACCACTACAGCAGGTAGCCTGTGCTCAGGGAGTTTATTCTCATATTGTGAGTGAACATCAAGGTGTGAATAAGACTTCCCTCTGGCATTGCTCATGTAGTCCAGTGTAGCCACAGTTAAATTACCTGCTCTTGGGAAACAATTTTTTTTTAATTAAATGTGCGGTCCCTGAAAATTAACCAGAATGGTAAATGCATTTGTGACTTTATAATTTGCCATCTTGAAATTAAGTTATTAGGTATCAGACCAATAAAGAAAAAGAATAAGGTCTTGAAAAATTAAGCCAAAATATTTAGATGTTTATACGAAAGAAGCTGGCCAAATAGTGATATTGACTAGAATTCACAAGAGAAGGGAGGTTTCAAACCAGTGGTAATTTCAGTGGTAGACTAGAAGCCTCTAAGAACCCCTTCCTCTCCCAATGGGTTTCTCCTTTAATAATGAATTTTATCAAATTCATTATTGTAAAGAGGACTTATTTTTAAAGTAATTTTACAGCAGTGTGGGTGAAGTTAATATTCCTTTTATTACTAACCATGTTTTCTGACCTTATTTGGTCTCTTAGTTATTTAAATAACAAATACCATTTTTTTCCCCAAATCTTTCTTATGGAATAGTCTATCACAGTTAAAAATCTCTAAATCTGCAAATATGTTGATTTTTTTATTATTTTTTCAATGTTGCTTTGTTTTTATTCTTTTTACTTTCTGGTATAAAATATGAAAACCCTGTTCTTCAAAATATCTTTACTTAAATCATAACTTAATCTTGGGTTTACTCCAATTCATAGATTTCAGAAAGTTAGTTCTTCTCACTTTTTTTCATAAAACTAAAGCCAAAATAAATTTAAGATTTTAAAATTTACTTTAACTTACTAAAATTAATATTATTAATATTTTTCCTGTTTATAATGCTGAAAATAAAGCAATTCACATGAATTACAGATTAATTTCCCTTGTCACTTAAGCTATGCCAATTTTTTAGTTGTAAAGTCCTAAGCATGCAATTTATCATACATTTATTTTACAGATATAATCTCTTTTAATAGCACAAATGTAGGTTTAGCTAAAAATCTTAAATGAAGGAAATGGACCAGATAAACTAAAAATATTATGCTTCTGGCACTCAATGTAGTCTGATAAATTTTGTCTTAACCTATATAGTACAGTCATGTTATTGAGCTTTGCAAATATCTTTATGGATTAAAACACCAGGCGCAAATCCTCAGCTAAATACAGCCTATGGAATTTTTTCATCAGGCCCCAATACTCTTTAGGACTGAAATGCTATTAATATAATATGTGTCAAGTAGAAATACCATTTTGAAATTGAAATTGAGGAAAATGGCCCTTTTTTGTGTTGGAGTCTGTAATAGATTGCTTAGTAGTTAATGTCACTCCTACAGTTTATTTCCCTATATATTTTCTTCTGTTTTATTGAGGCTCTCTTTACAATTTCATTATTAGTGTCCAATAAAATCATGTGCTGTGGATGATAGTTACGATGCACTTTTCCATCTTCATCTCACTAAACTTCACAGACTGCCTATCTTCAGGCACGGTGAACTATTCTTAAGTAATTATGCAATTAACAACCAAACAGTAGTGTTTAAAATGAGAAAGAAATATTATGGGTTGATATGCAGGGCACTAATTGCTTAGAAATACTCTGAGCCTTCCAAATGAAGCTACTACACCCATAAAATTAGAGCCTACAACTTGTGGCCCTGAATTGCTCCCTTCAATTTATAATGGCACCGACAGTCTTGGTCTCAGGCCATCAACTCTTCCTAGCATGGCATTAATCCCTAGGAAATGTCCTGTGACTCAACTGCTACTGACAAAATGTCAGCTGAACCTCTTGGAGACACACACACACTTACACCAAACATACATGTTCATTCAAGAACCTGAGAACTATCAAAGCTGTAAAGGCTTTCATTTTTCTTATCCAACAAAGTAATCAGAAGCATCTCGACCTAAGGCCAAGATCCTTTGCTGCCCTGTCAGTGATTACCTGCCTATTACTCTTAAGTTAACAAAACAAGGCAAAACAACACGTTTCACGAAAAGGCAGTTTTAAGAAATAGAATACTTGAGAAGGTTTATGGCAAAATTTATAACTAAAAATAACCTATAATACAGTTGTACCTTCTTTGTTCATAAACTGACATGCAATAATGGATAATATAACGTGTTTATTAGAGGGATAGATAGATGAATGGATGGGTGAATAAATAGACAAACTGATGGGCAAATGTTCGATTAATTGACTGAAGGTGTGGATGAATATAGTTGGCATCCATGTGGTGAAGACAGATTCCAATCAAAAAATGATAGTCTTAAAACATTCCCTTTATTGTAATTATAAGAAAATATTTCAAATCCTAAAATATTTCACCTGTTTATTACAGAAAAAATTTAAATATTTAAAAATTCAGTTAAAATTACTAACAAAATGTTACATAATCTTGCATAAAATAGAAACATTTCAAAGAAAAATTATTATTTTCATAAATAATTGCTTTGTAAATCTAAGAGCTTTGTGAAAAAAATAAAACACAAAATCTGGACAAAATGTATAACCAAATTATTAAACCCCTAACCATAAAAATATATTAACTTTTCCTTTGTTCCAAAACATTAAAAACTTTTTGTTAAACATCAAAAATTCTTGAATTTTCAATAACCAATATCATCTATATTTCCTTGTTCCAATAACCTTGGGGAGTGTCTACCAAGCAGATCATCTTTTCATGCTGTTGTTCATCTTTGTGAACTCTTAAGACTTTCTATTTTATTCATTGCCTTCCCAAAGTTAAATAATTTTAATTATGAAGTCATTTATTATTAATAAATTCTTCTATACCTGACTGTTAATTTGCTCTTCCTGGGAAGTTTTAAATTATAAAATTATGTAGTTTTGAATTAATAATCAAGGCTATTTCTCTTAAATGTTTTTAGAAAAACTAAACATAACAACTATTAACATAACTGATGTTATGTTAGAGGGTTTTTCTATGTGCTGATTTTTAATACATTTTTAAATTCTTTTGGATATTAAAACCTTTCAAATATTATTTACAATTGATTCTTTGCTTCAAGAGGCAACTTGAATTCCATTTCCCTTCTGTATGTGCATCTATGTGATGTATGTGTGAACACATGTATGTGTATACATGCATACATCAATAATTTATAACAATATATATTCTATCTTATTTGCTTTTCCTTTTTAAGTAGATCACAGTGTTCTGCTTATTTTAATGGTGAAAGATGTAAATTTTTCTTACCTGCCCTTTAAACTACTTTGGGAAAATGCAAAGTCAGCTAAACTAAATTTAGCAGTTACCTTGTAGCTGACAGGGCCTTCTGATGTGGAAATCATTCTCAGGCTTGCTGGTTTCCTGCCAGATTTTATCATTCACAGTTTTTCCTTCTAAAGTAAAGCAGAAGATTGGTTAGCAGAATTTACAGTAACATCCAGTAAATGTAAGAAATCTGAAATCAAAACAAGTTCAGCACACAGCTGTAACTTGGTAAGTGGTATCTTAAGAAAGCTCTGTGGCCCGTCATGGGGAGTTCTAGTCCCTCATAAACAACCCTAGGTGTCCTGTGGGCTGCCCATTTATTTCCATGAACTACATAAACATACACGCATATCTGGTAGAATGCTGGTACTCAAGTGCCTCTTGATAGCTTATGATTATTCTTTGAAGAAGCTTCCTTGAATTCATAACCACTTATTTTTATTCGTAAGTTAAAGTGTCCCCACCCTCCACATTCCCTAACATTTTGAACAAGATTATTAAGTATAGAGAGAACATTGAACTGTGATAGTTTCAAGAAACTGTAAGGCTCTTGAGTGTAAGGACCAGCCTTGACTTCCCAACACCTAAAGCAGGGCCTGGACATGTGATGAAGTGAACTGCACCAAATGAAGAATTGGAATTACTTCTAAATTACTTACCAAAGGTTAATCATTCTGCATGCTGTATCATATATTTATAAAACAAATTTTAAATAAAACAACTAAAGCTTAGCATGGACACGAACTGAGAATGCTGTGTTGTTTTTAAAGTCACTATTTGCTCTTACGTGTTGATTATAGGAAATACAGTTGATTAGCAAGAATTATGTTAGGATGGAAACATGTGTAGTCTTGTATGCACAAGCAGTGTAGACTGCTCCGAGAATGGCTCTAGATGGAAAATTAAGTTTTGCCTTACTTTCTTTTACTTAAGACTATGCACTATTCAAATCAGGGTTGATATTCAAAATATTTAACAACCAGTTCTTTATAAGACCCTGTCTAATGAGATAGACTCAGAACCTATAGATACCACTGCTGGAAGAGTATCAAACCTGATTAAAATGCAGATATCCTTGGAAGATGAACCACTGAAGATTATCACCTTGGTCAGATGAGCTTTTCAGAACCTGCCTAGAAATTGGTTTTAAAAAAACAGGGAAATGGGGATGTACACCTGACTCCTAAGCTCTGCTGGGGAAAAGGAAGGAGAAAGGGAACCCGTAAGTTTGACACACTGCATAAAAAATGCATTCTTGACTAGATAACCCTGATGTTTTACCACTGCGAATGTTTTGTAATTACTGTCTCCCTATTTTATATAAAGGAAGAAGAGAGATGAGCTATTAATTTTCTAAAAGTAATTATTAGAATTTGATTTTTACTTTAGAATTAAAATAATAATCAAACTAATTGTCTTTATTATTACTGCAGATGTCATATCACAAAAACTAAAGTGAAGATCTGGTGTGTGAAATGCTGTGGAATTCTTTTGTAATAAAACCATTTTCTTCTTCTTTTTTATTTACTCCTGGATTCATAGGTCTGAAAAGATTTATAACAGGTCACCTTGACCATAGACCAGCCAAGCTAAATGTGGAGAGCTAGAAGATAATCAGACAACAAACCACCAAAGAGATTATTCTTTTTAAATATAAAAGGAAATTATTCTGAATAAATCAATTATTTCTTTGTCTTAGTCACTTAAAGTTAGAATTGAGCCACATTTCTTTGTTTTAATTTCTTCCATAGAATTCAAAGACAACTCAAAATTTGACTTTCATTAATAAATTAAGGTTGCTTTATGGCAGTAGCAATAGAAAAGAACTTTTAGCGAAACAGAATATATCATGTTAGGAGTAACCTTATGAATCACTAACCAAATATTTTATTTTCAGACATAAATCTCCGGAATGACCTAGAAAAATAAAAGAAACATATTTAAGTCTAGATTTAACAAGTAATATTTTAATCAAACAGAAATTAGAATGTGTGCAATGCTTTTGAGAGTAGGAATTAATTGTATCTCTAACTAAAGTCTACCTATAATCTTGAATTCCCTAACCCTAGGTGGCAAATTACGGTTAATATAAGTATAACCTTGGTCTGAAAATTTCCATGCAATGTGAAGAAACTAATATTCATAAAACCTGAAGAAAATATGGGGCATTTTTACATGAATGTATCCCAGGAAAACCAAATAGTTAATTGGGAAAGTTCTTTTCCAAATAGTTCTTTTTAATAAATACAGAAAGAATGATGTAAATTGAATATAACCATTATGCAATTCTTAATAAAACAATAGATATAGGAAATAATCACTGATTGCTGCTAAAGCCTTTAGTTGGAAGGCTGATGGGCAACTTTGTGCTAGATTGATCAACCTGATACCATCTGAACCCACTGAGCAATATCACCCCCATAATAATGGAGATAACCAGACATACAACTTATAGCGCGATGCAGTAGGAAGTACACAGTCACTGAAGACCTACTTTTAAATATATATACTTGAATCTTATACATCTTGAGATTTAACCAAAATTGTACAGGAAATATAGCATATAGAAGAACATATTTTTAAAAAATCACAAGGATTCAATCAGCAAAATTCAAAAATTATGGGAAATTCCTTAAGACAGACACCCCAGTTTTTTCAACAAATAAATGAAGAGACATGTAAACTAAGAGACATGAATTGAATGTATGGCATTGAGTTCTTTGGATCCTGATTTAAATAAACAAACTCTGAAAAATCACTTGAGTCTGTCCAAGAAATTTTAGAATTGACTACATGTTTTTTTATATCATATCATTTTTCTTATTTTTTTCTATTGCAGTAGTGATATTGTGATCATGCTTTTTAAAAAAATAGTTCTTTTTTATAACGATATATACTGAAGCATGAAATTATATATCTGGCACCCGCTTTATTAAAAAAACAGTGGGGATGGGGTGGAGGGAGTAGAGTGGGTAGAGATAAAGTAAGATTGATGATAGGTTGATACTTGTCCAGGTTTGACAATGTGATCTCATCATTATCTCTTCCTGTGTGTATGACTGAAAATTTCCGAAATACAATTTTTAAAACAGAAACTGAGGATGGAGCTCTGCTGACCTAACCATGCTAGTCAATTTACTCATGCAGTGAACACACATATCCCCTACATATGATTGACTTTACTGTAGCTTAAGTGTTTTCCACTATTGATATTCTTGATAGCCATTAAATTAAAAGTTCATCCTTTTCTATAAGCTCAGAGTTATAAGTAAAAACCTGCATATAAGAGGTTTATTTTTTTCTTAACCATTTTTTGGGTTTCTTTTTAATTTTTTAATGCAAATGCTTTGGATATCCCTTGGCATATAACAAGCATTAAAAAAAGCTATTTATAATACTATAAATTGAGGTAGGTGTTTAACAACATGAGATGTTATTCCCTTCAGGGGAGTGGTGGGCAAAAAAAAAAATTTGAGAAAATCAGAGGGTATTCAATTTTATTTTAGTTGGTTGTAATCTGAGGAGCACCTTTATTGATTTGCTTTATGTTGGAAAAATTGTAATTTGAGCAGCATCAGGCACTTTCTCTTTAATTCATCCTTCTTTTGCCCCTCCGTGTTTTAGAATCTTCTAATCTGTGGAAGCATAAACCAAGCCCACAGCTACAATTTTGTTTAAGTATTTGCCATGGAATTCATGAAGTCTTTATCCATGGAAAGAATAAACAGCCTATTAGGAGGGGCAGCAAGACTGAGAAGGGCCCTGCCACAGCCCCTTCTTTACTCCAGCTCTGCTTAACATGCCAGGGGTGTATTTTAGGTAGTTAACTGGCTAAAGTACAACTACCCCTGCCTGGCAGGTGCCCTAAGCTGTTACTCATCCAGTTACCTACTTACTATGAATGTGTCTTAGATCCTTAACTGGGAGACAGCTTTGAGCAGGAAAGAGAGGAAAGAATATGACAAGCACAGACTTGCCTGAGAGGGGATAAAGCAAGGGCTGCTGAGAAAGAGGACACCCAGAGAAAGCTTCATGTAATTCACAGTTTGGCCTCAGACCAATTCAGGGTTCAAGGAAGCCATTTTTCTGTATCACCAGCAACCAATCTGGAAATTTCCCCATACACCAACTTCCTGCCCCTGTATTTCCTGCTTATTAGTTAAAATCCCATTACCTTATGCAACATGGATATGTCACATCCTCTGGCAGCTGGATGTGCTCAATGTAAAGCCAGGCCTGACCTAAATAACCCAAATCTCTTTGCAAACACATTTTTATGTGGATTAGAAAAATTCTTCAGGTTTATAGGTCACCGATAGAAATATGTTTTCATGAAGGTTTCCACTTTAATCTGAGCCTCGTTTAAACACAGGTTTCTTCTTCTGAAAATTTAATTTTCACATCTCTGTCTACAGGAATGTCACAACACATTTCCTATGCATCAGCATAAACAGAGAAATGGAGCAGGGTAATACACACTTAGATTTGTACATGACAGTTTAAAAAAAAGTGCTCTGGCAGGAAGCCCACTAACATATTCATATTCAACACTACAGAACTAAGAGAATATAAAGTTTACAAAGTAAATTTGACTTACTTTCTTTTTTTTGGTTTTGCATTCTCCAAATTAGAAACTTCCTGTAAAATAAAATAATAAAATAAAATAAAACAAAACTACTCCAAGAAATCAGAAAGAGAATTCATGTATAGTTCATCTTCAAATATAATCCAAGTTTAGTTTATTTTGCCTTTTTCCTAGAAAAAAGACTTATGTATTCCACCTTGTATTTTAGTAATGTGTCATAGAATCTTGTCTCAAGATTTTATGTTTTTCTTCTTTTGTCTATGTAACTTTGAGAAAGACAGGATGCTTCCTTTATTAACTAGAGCTCACACCTTATTTTAATAAAAACAGGTCTTTTAAATAAAAACATGCAATTAAATCCTCACAACCTCAACCTCCCACATCACAACAACCCACCAAATCCAAGGGAAGAGATACATACCAGGGTATGCTAATTACATTATATGGTACCTTCTTTTGAGAAAGATGGAAAGTAGCCTATCACGGTACCCTGAGGGTGTTGAAACACATCTCTGATTCATCTGACCTTTTTCTTCAGAGCAACTGACTGTTGTGTAAAATCCCTTACACTTTTGGGGAAAGATTATGTCACCACATCTTTCACCATCCTTGAAGGAACTTAAACAGCCCCCAGGCACCTTTAAGAACACTTCAGAGTCTCTATCTCTCATCCACTCCTTGATTTAGAAAACATTTACTAAACATTGAGCATCTACTACATGATAGGCCACAGATCATGTCTGGAGAGGTTTATTTGTTTGGCATAGTTGAAATTCATGTGTGAAAGAAATTTGTGACCAATATTTCACTTAGGGAGAAAAACACAAATGGTAAGGCTAGGAAGAATGGTGAGTAAAAATCAGAAAAAGGAAAGTTGGTTCTATTATTCAAATGGTTAATAGTACCAGTCTAAGCACAGTCAAATCCATGATAACCTTTCCTATATAGTGATTGAGGGGGCCATTTCTCTAAGCCTTGTTTTGTTTGTATCAAGATTTAACTGTCAGAGGACAATTTAAATTTTCTACTTTTCCAGTTATTGAACAGAGCTTCAATGAAACCCTACATGCGAAAACAATCAGTTCCTGAACTTGAGAAACAAGTTTTGCCAAGTTTGAAATGCCTGTGGATCAACCAGAGGACGCTGCTAGCAGAGAAGTCAGGGGAGAAGCCTGACATGAGTTATCAACAGGCCTTTGAGGACTTAATGGTCAGATTGAGCACTCCTTCCATTCTCTGTTTTGTCATCATGTGTCCTAACAGTACCCCATCTCTATTCAAAGTCTTTTAATGAAATTATTTAGGTCTTGGGCCAGATGTTTCTAAACCTTAGACCAGAAGCTAATTATGTTCCTTTCACCACAATTGGCAGCCACATACATTTAACCAGCTTTGTGACGGCTATCAGGAAAGAAGATAGCCATCCATCCTTGTAGTAAAGTTTCCCTGACTTAAATACTTGGAACTTACTAGGAAGGAGCAAGCTCCACGTTCACAGTCCATGCAGTCTGGGCCAACTATGTCTCAGTAGTCAGAATCCCTTGTCCTGAGTCTCATTAATTTTTCATACAGGTTTAGATAGATCTCATGGGATTATGGATCTTTCACTCTTCAAAATGGATACTACATTTTGTGAGATGAGAGAGAAAGGGTGTCTAGTCAAGAGTTAGCCAGTATAAAAGGTAGATTTGCAATAAGGAAGATGGGAAACATTAGATATCTTTTGTATTTTTAATCATTCAAATCACAGTACTTTTGAATCAATTTATTATATCAGTATTTCATTGTCTTTGCTATCAAAGAAATTAATTCAAAACGTCTCATAAAATTTATGTGCAATGGAACACAAGTGTTTGAATCAGGGAACACAGAGTATTATTCAAGCGTGGTTTCCTGTTTCACCTCAGTGAAGCCTTTGTTAGTACGTAAAGTCAGGTGCTGGACCCACGTGAAGCTGGTTAAATACTTGTGATTGCTGATTATGGTGAAAGGCACACAGTTAGCTTCTGGGTTGAGGTTTGGAGACATTTGGACCAAAACTGAAAGTATTTTATAAGACTATGGATAGAGACTGGTTATTTTTAGAATATACATTGTCATAACATCCTCTAGGGACTATCCACTTTGCTCTGTTTTACTGGAATTGGAGTCATCTAAATTTTGCTTATAATGAATCAGTTTAGTTTTGGGGATCTTTTGTTAATGAACCTTCTTGTAATGAATACTTTGGAAAAAATGTTGAGCTAAAACTTCTTTTTATTCTCTGTTAAGATGAAAGAGTTAATGTAGTTCTCTTTAGGCAACCTGCTTCCTACATGGATAGGGAGAGCTGAGCACATTAAATGCGGGTCTGAAGTGTGATTATATGAGGAAAAAGGATTATTTAAACAGGCCAACATCTACTTAGTTAGAATAATAGGTCTGTTCCCTGGGTGTTGCCTAGTTGTAGATTACTACTAAACTGGTTAAGCAATTTTTAGGATTGCTTGTACCAGACTCAAAGCAGCTGTGGAAAATGTAAACTGCTTTCAATTCTGACTGCTGCTTACATAAGCAGACTGTCACGTATGTTGGCGTTCAGACCCTGGGTTCTTTATTCCTAGAGGGGCAAGACAAAGAAAGACTACACACAGCTTTATTTTTAGAACTACAGCTGTGTGTGTGTGCATGTGTGTGTGTGCTCATGTGTGTTATACTCAGAACTCTAAAACAAAGACACCATTTCAGAGAGTTAATGAAATAATTCTGTCTAGTCCATTAATTTGACATGTGCCATAAATACCATGTAAAACTTACTCTTGTTAGCCTTCATTTCATTATCCCCTAAATCAAGCACAAATCATTGGTCTACCTTTCATTCACTAGGGAGTTTGTGTCTTAATTTAATTTTTACCCCTGGCAATTGTTGGGAAAATAAGAAATGAAATGTAGGTAAAGTATTATAAATGGACCAACAGAAAGTAAGGAATATGTCCAACCTGTGTTATTTTTAATGTGAATAAGGATAGGCTCCAGGAGTAAACCATTTCCATATAACTATGAAATTAGGTCAAATTTTTAAAAAATAGAAATGGAGAAAGATGTGTGCCTTAAAACAAGAGATAGATTTTATATATCAAATGCCATATTTCTATTCTCATGCAGTGGTTACAGATGACTGTCCTTTGAGGTTGAGTCTAATATGTGCCTGTTTCTTGCATGATTGGTTTTTAAATCTTACTTTCAAATCACAAAGTCAAAAGGAAAAATGAAGTATGTCAGGAGCTGTTTTTGCCTAACTAATGGAAATGTTAAAGGTGTTTCTTCACCAGAGAAAATTGATTGGCAGTAATTGATTGTGTAAATACCATAATGAATTTTTAAGACTATAGAGCTGATGTGATCTGATCTTTGATTTACAAAGCTCAAAATGGTAAATTGACTTATCCAGGGTCATGCCTACAGTGCTTTACCTTGATTAAATGTTGGTTGCTTTTTGTAAAATTCTAATATATTCCCTTGGAATTGTACAATTCCTTCCTTCCTTCCTACATTCACATTTCAGTCAATAAAAACTTATTGAGCACCTACTATGTACCAGACACTATTGTAGGGGAGAAAATATTTCTTTCCTCACCCATCATAAGGTTCATGGCTGATACTCCTATGACAAAAGACAGATTAACAAGAGAAAAGGTACACATTTATTTAATAAAAATGTTATGTGGCACAGGGGCCTTTGGAAATGAAGAACCCAATAAAGACCCAGGAAAAACTGTGTATATTTATGGACAGTTGTGTAGAAGTATGATTAGAGGACAAAAGGGTATGTCTAATGGTAATACACTGGAGAGGACTTAGCAAGCCTGTGTGTTCAGATTCTTTTTGGCCTCTCTGTATCACACTCCTTCCCTCTGAGTATACAGTGGAATACCTGTCACCTGAGGGTCTTCAGGGAAGGAGGGAAGAAGTTCAGAGAGTGACCTTCCTAGGTTTTATGGCAGGCTTCAGGGAAAAAGGGGTGAGAGGAATTCTAATTTCCACATCCTGCTTCAGGGGAGGAAGGGGCAAGGGGAATTTCAGTTTCTATGGTCCATTTTAGGAGGGAAGGGGTTGCTTCTGCAGTTTTCTTAATTTTCTTCAGCTTAAGATACTCAGTATGCCAGGGTGCCATATTTTGAGGTAGCATTTCCTGTACCTCATTACTGTTTTAGATGCAAAGGATTATAACTGAAGTGGTCTTTCTCTCAATTACTTATCTCCAATGACTGTTGATCTCAAGAATCTATTGATTCCATTTTCTTAACTTTGAAGGTTAAATGAGCTAATGTCTATAAAATCCTTACATGATGCTAAATACATTGAAGATACTTATAGATGAAGTTATTTCTCATTAATAAGTTATTTCTCACACATAGAATTCTGATATTGTGGAAAGAGTTGAACATAAATGTAAATGCACACACATATATATATAACATACATATAACTTTCCACTAAAGTAAGCTAATTCAATTTTATTTTGTTCAATTCACTATCTTGCAAGAACAAGATTATTCACTTGCATAGCTAAAATGGTTTTATTAATATTAGAATACAGAAATTTTAATCAAACATGTCCTCTAATCATACTTCTGCACATCAAAACTGAATGAGTGTGTTTCTGGATACTTCTAAGTTTCCTCTCTTTTGACAAAGTCCCTTCAGATGTTTGAAAAAGGCATGGCAGTTGATAGAAGTTTCTTTTTTTAATTTTAATAGACATGTGGCAAAGAGGATGATTATGATGCTTCAAAGTTGACAACGTAGACTAATTTTGCAGTACACCTAAGGCTACCAGGGATATGAAAAAAATTGTATCCAGCTATCAGCTCTGTTCTCAAAACAAGGAGGAGATTAATGTGACAGGATAACAAATAATCACGAATGTAAAGGATTCCTACCACCCATGAGCTCCTCTGCCTTGCCTATACACCTGACTGCAAATGTGTGGAGAAAATCCCCTAATGGAGAAGCCTTTTAAGTTATGGTACAGATCACATGGCAAAGGGGAATGTTGGTAAATGTACCTAATCTGAGCCCAGTTGGTTCAAGCAAGTTGCTAAGAAAAACAAGGTTTAAATTCCTTTTCTAATTTCTTGATTTTACACATTTGCAAAATAATAATGGTGGAACACTCATACAGTATTAAGCACAGTGCTAAAGGCTTTACATGTGGTAATTAATTTAATCCTCACAACATTCCTATGAGGTTGATACAACTATGCTCAATTTAAAAATGATTAAACTGAGACACAGAGCAGTCAACCTTCTTGCCTAAGCTGGCATAACTAGTAAGTGACAGAACTTGAATTTTTTGCATGGTGTCTTCACTACTGCATGATACTACTTCTATGCTTGACTGCATAAGTACAGAATCCACCTGTCATCTAAATCAGAGATTTCACAAATAAGCATTATTGGCCAGAAGAAAGATCAGCTACAAAATTGCAGAGAAAAATGTCTTATAATACTCTATGTCTCTACTAAATAAACAACTCAGAAAGAACACCCTTCTCAGAGCACTAATACTAATAATTTAGTACTATTTGAAGACAACTGTGTAGGTAGCACATTGATGTGTTTTAAAGGCATTAATCGTCTTGTGGATGCCATAATCATCATCAATGAATGTCCAGTAATTTATGACAAATCATTTAATTAAAAGTGAGAACTTCAGGAATTAATGAATTTAGATGACACCCTACACATTAGAGACCCCCAAGGATATTACTGTAATAATGTTATGGTTCTCAGGGAAAACAAATTTCATCCCCGCATGAGAATAACATGAAGAAGAAAAAGCAATGGTCATCTCATCCCATTGGAAAAAGTAGACTTTCTTGCCAGCCTGTCTAGTTCCTGTTTTGGAGTAACAACCCTACACAATAATGAATTCTGGTTTTCCTAAGAGGATAATGTACAGCCCATGGTCTCTCATCTCAGGGCAGATCATATAGCTTGTGGTGCCTGGAGAATGCACAGTGACAATATCTAATCCATTACATATGAACTTTGCCGTTTGTCCATTTGTGTGCTAAGTGAGCTTTCTATCAATCTTGAAGTAACAAACTCTTCTCACAGCACTATAAATTTCCAGGTTGGCAAAATGGAAATGGGATGGTTATTTACATAATAAAAGATTTTTCCTTTTCAAAAAGATTCCCTTCTGGATTTCTTGAAACAGAGAGCTGTCTTAAGTACCTGTAAATATGTTGTGATTTTTGAAATTATATTTACACAAGGGTTTAAAAAATGAAATGAACAATTAATGTTTATTAAGTGTAATATTTCCTGCCACTTGTATCATTATCTTATTTAATCCTCATAGCCACAAATGAAACAAGAGCAAGCCAAACAAACCTACAAGAAGTGTGATAGGAAATCAGATGGGTAAAAATATCAAATTCCAAACTTAAAATGGAACAGCACTGAACCAGGATGGCAGAACCTGGCTTGCTCTCACAAATATACTACTAAACTGGGCAAGATCCAAGGACTCTCTCAGAGCCTTGGTCAGGTGTCCACATCTATGGAATGAAGTTTGGTAAACAAAAACTTTAAAATCCCTTCCAGTAAAAACAATCCATGGTTCCTGATCTATACTATTTCAATCTGAAGTTAGTAGTGACGACAAAAACCTTTCAATAGAAAATTAAATTGGGAATGGACTTTTGATTTACAGCTTTTTTTTAAAAAAAGCAATTAAAGAGATAACCATGACTTTCATTAGATTCAATTAGTAATTGTATCACAAACCTAGGAAATAAAAATAGAACATAATTAACCTTAATCTATTGATTTCATTTTATTTTAACATAAGTTTCTATTTACAGGAGGCAAATAATGATAACCACCAAACTGTGTTCATATATGAATTGGTGGCAGAAGAATAGCTCTATGTGATCATAGATATTAATATAATGGAGAAAGATTAAAAATGAAAGAGAAGTGCAATCTTTTTAATGAACACAATCTATGTTTTATATGTTGGTTTGTTGTGAGTCATTGTACAATCTGGAAATCAAAAAAAGGATTACATGCACTGTTCTCATATTGACTCATCTTATTCATAACTTGATGAAGACCTAGCTGATAGGATGCCATTGTTAATCTCATTTTCTTCCTTTAGTGTCTATGCTATTAATAGATATGTCAATGCTGATGCTAATATAAGATAGAACAAAAAACTCCCAGTTTTATTAAATAATAGTTTGGAGCCAAGTAAGAAATGCAGTTAAGTGGTTAGAATACCAACCTGGGAGTCACCTACTTTGACTTCTCCATTACTCACCTATTCTAAGATGACATGTCACATTTCAATGTGTCCATTTATCCATTTATAAAGCACTAGACTCTAAGTGCTTTTTAAGACCCTTTGTGAAAGGTGCTAGGACACTGTGCAATAATGTCTTTATGGCCTCCCTGTCACCATTTTTAACCCTAGTTCTTCTTGTTTTAAACCCAGCTTAAATCTTGTCTTTTCCATTAAATGTGTACTGTTAAACCACAAACCACAGTTACGTTCTTAGAGTTAACACCTATTATTGATCATTTACCTTGTGCCAGCCATCCTGCTAATAATGTGGAATACATTGTCACTTTTTGTTCTCACATGATGATTAAGACGTAACAAATAGTTTCCTCATTTTATGAGAGATGAAACAAGGATTTAAAGAGTTTAAAGGATTTGTCCAAGATCACATAGCTGGTACATTTCAAATCTGGGATGTTTGAATCTTTGACCCTCTCAAATTCTGTGCTCCTGATTACTATATTATACGATTTTTTGGAATTCATTGTGAAAATTCTTGTAGAAGTTGGGCTTGATACCCATAGTAAAGAATTTAATCACATAGTCACTTATGTTACTCTCTAGATATTTGGGGTATACATATTTCTTGCTAAAGTAGATATCTGTGTCATTCATTGTTCTTAAAATCAATGTGTAGAAGAAGGAGGAAGAAGAGGAGCAGAAGAAAAAAAGAGAAGGAGAATGAAGAGGAAAGAAGAAAGGAAGGAGGAAGAGCATCCTCTAACTTCCCTTGTCACTAGTAATAAGCTGTGTTGTTTAGGTTCCATCCATCATATATACCAACTCAAGACACTGATGCAAAACTGACTGACATGCGGGGGAGGCAAGGTGTGAGCATGAATTTTTAACATAACAAATCTCAGCAGAGACAGTGTGGCTCTGGAGCCTGCCACTGTGGTGCTTCTGGGCTTGGCTACTTCCTTATTGTGGTAGCAGCAGCAACTCTCGTACATGGCTGGATTTGTAGGGTGCTTCTCAGAGTAATTCCTGCAAGCCTAGAGTATGTGTCTTCAGATTCCAACAATTCTGACCTCTCTGTAGCCTATAGTATATTCCTTTCTGTTTAAATTATCTAGCATGGATTTGGTTATCTTCAAATAACCCTGATCAGTATCTCACCATATTAATTTTAGTTCCTATATTAGTTATCGGTTGTACAAAAATCACTCCAAAACTGAATGGCTTAGAACAATTCACATTTATGATCTCATAGTTTCTGTGGGTCAAGACTAGGGGCATGGATTAGATGGGCTCTCTGTTTCATGGTCTCTCATAGGGTTGTAATCAATTTTTGGCCCAAAAGTCTAAGATCTCATCTGAAGTTTCAGCTGGGGAAAGGATCTTCTTCCAAGCTAATTTGATGATTATTGGAAGCATTCAATTTTATGAAGGCTGTTGGGCTGAAGGCCTTTCTTGCTGACTGTAGATTGAATGCTGCTCCCAGTTCCTTACCATGTGCCTTTTCCACATGGCATCTTGCTTCATTATAATGCACAAGCCAGTAAGGCAATAGAGATAGTCGGCTAGCAAGTCTTTTATAACCTAATCACAGAAATGACTTTCTATCATCCTTGCCATATTCTATTGGAATCAAGTCACCTTTAAGGATGAGGATTATACAAGGACATAAATACCAGAAGGAAGATGTGATGGTAAATTTTATGTGTCACCACAGCCAAGCCATACGACCCAGATATTTAATAAATCACCAGTCTAGATGTCACTGTGAAGGTATATTTTAGATGAGATTAAAATCTAAATCATTAGACTTTCAGTAAAGTAGATCATCCTCCATAATGTGGGTGGGCCTCATTCAATCAGCTGAAGACCTTAAGACAAAAAGGCTGTGATGCCCCAAGGAAGAAGGAATTTGCCTCTAGACCAGTTTCAGACTGCAGTTGCAACCTCAACTCTTCCCTGGGTCTCCTGCCTGCCAGCTTGTCCTACAAATTTCAGACTTGCTATCTTCCATAATTGCATAGGCCAATTCCTTAAAATGAAGCTCTTTGTCCACACACACACACACACACACACACACACACACACACACGCACACACCTGTCAGTTCTGCTTCTCTAGAGATCCCTGACTAATATAATGGGGCTCCTTGGAAGCCATCATAGAATTCTGCCTTTTGTAGTACCAAAAAGAAGATAATAGTGTTTAGTGTTGGACACCACCTTCCTTCCAAAAAAACTTAAATGTATTCAAATGTATTCATGGAACCATTTTAGAGCTACAAGGGCCTTAAAAAACATCTAATCTAACCCTTTTATTTTATAAAGGTGGAAACTAAGTTCCAGATCAGTTAATGACTTAATCAGTGCTATTCAGTAACCAAGCCAGGGCGAGAACTCAGTTTTCTTTCTTAATGTTCACATTATTGTGCCATAAATTACCCTAAGTTGAAAGATGAGAATTGTACCTGGTGGCCTAAGGCTGATTATAGTGAAGGAAAATCTTCATGGACAAATGAAGCAGGGTAGTTCTTACTTTGAGTTGTTCTTCCCATAGCGGGTAATGGCTTTGTGCTGGTGGCTCCTGTCCTCCAACCCAGACTCCTTAATGATCAATGGCGGCTGGCTGGGGTCATAGGTGCTGCCAGTGTCTATGAAATAGAGCAAGACTAACTGGCCGTAAGGGGCTTAAACCCTTGACCTTGGCCTCATTAGTGCTGAGCTCTAACCAACTGTTAGGTATGCACTGTATTGTTTGTCTTTGAAACTATGCTTGAATCTGCTATATTACTCTCTCATTAACATGTGGTAGCTGGGAACAATTTAGTTGATTTCTCCAGTGCTTTTTATCAGTGCAGCATGTTGATGAGTGAGTATATAAAAAATTAAAAAGGAAAAGAAAATCCTGATGAGCAAATATCACTATGATAGATTTTCTTGTTTACAGCTGTCTACAGGTGGTGAGAAATCTAAGGCTGAATTGGCAAACATTACACTAAACCTAGTGTTTGAGGCAATTTCTGGAGATTAAAATCTCAGGTTTCTAATGCACATCAACAATAAATCCTGTTGCTTCTTCTTGTCCAGCCTGGAAAAAAATCAATACTTTTAAGGTAAAGAGTGTTGATTACAAATTATTTTGAGCAGTTATTTTAAAACGACATTCAAGCTCAAGTGAGAGTTTGACTTAAAGTCATTTAATCAAGGGTATTAAATTAAAAGATCACTCTGCCCCAGTGTGATAGTTTGCAGAAGGAAGGGAAATGATCATTAACATGCACTATGCCAGGTGCTTAGCATGTGTTATAACACTTGCTCCTCACTACAAACCAAGACATAGACATTTTTATCCATATTCTATTGCTCAGAAAGCTTAGGGTCAGAGAAGTTCAATAACATTTCCAAAGACATACCGTTCCCAGTCTGGGAGCAGAAATAAAATTCAAGTCTATTAACTTCATTGCTCATTCCAAGTTTTTTCTGCTATGTCCTCTAGGTATCAGATTATATTTAGCACATATATTATAAGGTTGAGGTCTTTCTCCCACTGTTTTCTCTCCTCCTCACTTCTCATCTCCCAAAAACCTACTCTCCCATTCATCCCTCTCCTAGTCTCTCTCAGTCATGTTTACATGTTCATGAATCTCTCTCTCTCTCTCTCTCTCTCTCTCGCTCTCTCTCTCTCTCTCTCACACACACACACACACACACACACACACTTGTGGTAAAGACCAAAGAACAAGACTAGTGTTTGGGAAGCCAGAACTCCAGCCTTGACTCCATCTGTCACTGCAGTCAAGACACTAATTCAGCTTCCTCATTGGGAAACACCCGTTCCCTACCACCTTATCTCTTTGTAAAAGCATGCAACTAAATATTTATTATCAAATATTATTATACTTTCATATCTATGCTCTTTCTAAAAGTATACACTTAAATCCTTATCATGTATTTTTATAATTTAATATCTATACATCGCTAAATGAAGTGGAAAATTGATATTACCTGGTTACTTTGGCACCTGAATACCATCAGTAATTTCAAGCCCCCAATCCTACCTTGTCCAATATGGAAGCCATCCGTACCCTCATGTTGCTATTGAGCACTTAATATGTGGCTGAATAAAATTTAGGAACTAAATTTTAATTTAATTTCATTTTAATTTTAAAACCAACAATGTGTAAAAAATCCACAAGTTTTATTATTTCACTGGGACTGATTTCACTTTAGCCATTGAAACTTCAGCATCTAGATTGAGATGTGCTAAGTATAAAATACACACCAGATTTCAAAGTTTCATAATAGTTTAAAAACAAGAATGTAAAATATCTCACTGATTTTATATGACTTATGAAATGATAATAGTTTGGATGTAGTGGCTTAAATACAATTAATTATTAAAGTTAATTTCACATTTTTAAACAATTTTATAGTGACTACTAGAATATATAAAATTGAATATGTGGGTCACATTATATTTCTAATAAACAGGGCTGCTGTAACCAGTTTTTTGCAATGCAATAGGGACAAAGTGGGGTTTGGATCCTGTTTGTGTCTTCAGGTGATCTGAAGTCCAGCTGCTATTGAGAATGACTGCCAGAAGCTGCAGCAAAGACTTTTGTGTAGCACCTCTTTGTTTATAATTTATTCTCTATTAATAATACAATGGTATTAAATAGTCTTGCCTTTTTGGTCATCCTTCTCTATCTCAACTGAAAAAAAAAACCAAAAAGTGTTAATTTATTAACACTTTACAAGACCCAAGTTTTGCAGAGGGGTTGTTATATACAACTCATTTGAAATGTTAGCATAAAACTGTGAATCTGGGGTAGGGATGATACAAATTATTTTCTCTAGAGACAAAGGAGAGCTGCCTTCAGAAAGCCAGCCATCCTTCATTCCCACTGTGAAGAATTCCAGTGGTGAGAGGGCACTGTTTTTTGTTTGTATGTTTTTATTTTTTGAGAATGGTGATGCCAATATAATAAGGATTAAAAGACTCTGGAAGGGAAGGTGGTGGACCTAGTACACTGGACACTTAAAAACATGTCCCCAGCTTCCCTCTGGTGTGTATTCCTCTATGCAAAGCCTGGAAAATTGAAAACCATATTCCATGCTTAAAGCTTGGATAACAGCCATGATTTATGTTTGGCAGAACACGGACATTCCCGTGAAATTCGGAAGGTGGGATGTGAAAGTGGAGGCCACATCTAGTGGCCGTGTTAAAAGAAGTGAGTGAAATTTCATTTTTACCTAATATATCTCAAGTATTATTTCAACAAATAATCAATATAAAATTATGAATAAGCTATTTTACAGTATTTTTTGATATGAAGTCTTTAAAATATGGTATATATTTTACACTTACTTGCCATCTGCATTTGAACTAGACCCATTTCAAGGTCTAGGGCAGGGGTTAACAAACTTTTTCCGTGAAAAGCCAGATAGAATTATTCTAGATTTACGGGCAACAGACAGTTTCTATTGCATTCTATTGTTTCCTTTATTTTTGTTTTTGTTTCCAAAGAAATTTTTTAAAATGTAAAAGCCATTCTTAGCTCATAGTCAGTGCAATTGCAGGCTACCTCAGGCTGTCATTTGAAATCCCTGTTCTAGAGTATGAAACATCAGCCCTTCTGATAGTTCTCCAACTTCTGTGCTAAACCTTTCCTGCTTACATTAGCAGGAGTAGATTCTGTTCTCCACAATTGAAGTTGGCTGAATTTATACAAAGGATTATTCTCCTCATTCTACAGTGGAAGGAAACTGAGGTTCCAAGAATTCAAGCAACCTTCTAAGGTCATATAGCTTGTAAGTGGCAGAGCGAGAATGAGAATTCATATCTGTCCACCTCCAAAGCTCATACTTTTAGACACTGCATCATTGGCTCTCCATCATTATTAAGACTTTCTATAGCTTGAGTAATGAACCTTCACTAACCCATTCATTTAGCTTACAAATATTTACTGAATGACCACTATATGCAAGACATAAATAATAAGAACATTGCCTCTGACACACATTTAAGCATATTTTTGAAAAGCCTCAAATTTCTTATCAATTTAATTTATTAGATACAAAATGAAGTGGAAAATTGACAATTATTTGCTTACTTCAGTCAACACAGATGGCAAACTAGATAAATCAGGCTTGATTCAGTTAACCCCAAATTGGCAGAGAGAAAAATATTTTGTGTTCTCTGTGTTAGTCCATTTTGTGCTGCTATAACAAAATGCCCAAGACTGGGTAATTTACGACAAACAAAATTTATTGGTTCACAGTTCTGGAAGCTGGGAAGTCCAAGATTAGGCTGCTACATCTAGAGAGGACCTTCTTACTGTGTCATCCCATGGCAAAAGGCAGAAGAGCAAGAGAGGACAAAAGAGAGAGAGCAAGAGAGAGACGAACTTGTTCTTACAACAAACCCACTTTCATGATAGTGCCCTTTCATGATTAATGCCCTTACAACTTAATCACCTCTTAAAGGTCCCGCTTCTCAACATTGTTGCACTGGAGATTAAGTCTGTAACACACGAACTTTGGAGGACACATTCCAACCATAGCATTCTCACTCTTTTTCTAAGTCAAGATACATTATTATCTTCAGACATAATAAGGGGGCACAGAATCAAGCAGTTACAGCTTACATTAAAATGATGTAATAATGAATAGCCAATCTTTAGTTAGGCTAGTATGTTATTACATTTTCTTTCAGCACATTTATTTGTATGATTGCTCACTCTATAAAACTTTTACCCACTGTATTTTGTCAGTAGTCCTCCAAAATTCTATGGCTTTGCTATTATACTACAAGTGAATCACTTATTATTCTTCTTTTAAAAATTTAATAAAGTCCCATTTTTAAATTGATTCTTCTTTGGACCATTACTAACCCTTCCTGAAATTGCAATTAGAATACAAACTGGGTATTTATGATATTCCTCATTTAAAACCCCAAAATAAACTTCTTCACCTTGACCACCAACACCTCTACTACCCTTAATTGTGCAGTTGGTCTACACTCGATCATGTCCTTTGAGATTCTGAATGATCTTATATTCATCTATGGAACTACCTACTATTTGTTATCCAAATAGTAAAATTCCTAATAAACATGTAAATAAAATGTGTGGTATATGTATACCATGGAGTTCTACTCAACTACAAAAAACAAAGGTGATCTAGCACTGTTTGTATTATCCTGGAGAGAGCAGGAGCCCATTCTACTAAATGAAGTATCACAAGAATGGAAAAACAAGCACCACAGGTACTCACCATCAAATTGGTATTAACTGATCAACACTTATGTGTATAGTCAGTAGTTACATTTATCTGGTTGGGCAGGTGGGAGGGAGGCGGTGGGGATGGGTATATTCACACCTAATGGGTGCTGTGTGCACTGTCTGGGAGATGGACATGCTTGAAGACCTGACTTGGGTGGGGCAAAGGCAACATATGTAACCTAAACAATTGTACCCCCATAATATGCTGAAATAAAAAAAGAAAAAAAACAATAAAATATTTCATAAAGGAAGCAAAAAGGCCAAGAATTTTCCTCTTATTTTGATATCTTTTTAATTCATGTGGCAAATGAATTTTTATTATGGGCTATAGTTTCCACTGTAATAACTAGATGTGTTGTCAGATTGGTTTTAGAGATTTTGAGAGTACCTCTCTTCTCTGGAAATGTTACAAATACATTTGAGTTGAGGATTGAGAGCTTGTTGCATAACTCTATTAACTTTGCAATTTTCATAGTATTTCTAGAGAACCAGTCCAGATAGGATAATCTTTTTCTGATACTGTCAAGACTGGTTCAAAACTTCTTTTCCTTAAATTAGAGGTGGGGAAAGAAAATGCAAATACCAGGAGGAAAAAAAATACATTCTTTAGAGGCTTAGAGGGAAATTCAGGAAAGCTGTTACCAATAACTACAGATACTAAGAAAGCAGATAATTAAAATCTTTAATTTTATTATTAGAAGACTGAATTCATTTTATCCAAGCTGTGAAATGATTTCATAAGGAATATAATAAGTATCAATAATAATTTGATAAGATTGGTATAATTCAACAATTAAATGGTAGACTCAATGGTTGAGCTAAATTTTCAGTATATATATATATATTCATACATATATGCATATATTTTTAATTAAAGGCTGAAACATATTACAGAGAGAGAGCTATAGCAACTTAAATCCTGTTTCTATTATTCTCATCTACTTTTGCAAGATAAGTGAAGTTTGAAAAAATTCTAGTAAACTAGTTGGCCTTGAACTTGTTTATTTTTCATGCATACTTATTAAATTTACATATTTAAGGAAACATCTTCAACATTTTTAGCCAATTTTTCTTTTAAATTATAGGGTGAAAATGCTTACAAACATTTCCAAGGTCAACTGACAGCCTCTATGTAAATGGTTTATCTCTCTCACATAAATGTGCACAATATATTATTGCCTCTTCTTATGCATGTCTGCCAACATCAACATCCTATGGATATTGAAAAAGGTGTAGAGTTGAAGGAAGAGTTTCCACTGCTTTAAAAATATTTTTGAGTTAGTTTCTACTTTACAGAGACTTATTGAACTTGTTCATTAACATTGCTTTCTAGTTGCTGTAAGCTTCTGGGAAACAGAAACGTTTTGTAAGCTATGAAAATAAGCAGTTTTCAATGTACCCAAAGAACAAAATAGGTATGTGTGAAGGTAGGTGCAAAACTTAAAAGTGCTTTGTTGTAATCTTTTCTTAGAGTAAAAAAGATCTGGGTTAGAATCCTGGCTCATCTTCCTTTTAAGTGGACAAGTTATTCACCTTTCTCAACATTTCTAAACCTCTCTAAAATTACTGTAAGAATGAACATAATTATTTCACATATACACATTAACTAGTGTAGTGCCTTACACAAAAGAAGGGATTGAATAAATGATAGCTAATATTGATTGTTTGCATCACTATCAGGGAAAAGTGTGATTAGAAGGACAGGAGGTAATATAAATCTATAAGTATAATGAAGTTCTTTATTTGCAGCAGGCATAGGCTGTTTTGTATTGTCCTAAGCCACAATAGAAATGAAGTAAGTTTATTAGTATGGAATTACCGTTGACTTTTGAACAGCACAGGGGTCAGGGGATGCCGAACCCCTATGTTGTCGAAAATTTGTGTATAACTTTCACTCCCCAAAACCTTAATCCTAGTAACCTATTGTTCACCAGAAGCCTTACCAGAAACATAAATAGTATATTAACACATATTTTGTATGTTATATACATTATATACTGTATTCTTATAGTAATGTAAGCTAGAGAAAAGAAAATGTTATTTAGAAAATCAGAAGGAAGAGAAATATGTTTATTATTTATTAAGTGTAAGTGGATCATCATAAATATCTTCATCCTTGTGGCCTTCGGGTTGAATAGGCTGAGAAGGAGAAGGAAGAGGAGAGGTTGGTCGTCCTGTCTCAGGGGTGGCAGAGGCAGAATAAAAATCTGTGGTATAAGTGAACTCGTGCAATTCAAATTCATGTTGTACAGGGGTCAACTATATTTTAAATACAGTGCAATTGACTAGGAGTTAGAATAGCTGGCACTGTTAAATGGGGACAGGGACAATTTTGCATAGTGCAGAGTACTTTGTATCTAGTAATTTTAAAGATAATTCACAAAAATGATTTCCATTTACATTGTGTAACACTCACATTTTGTAAGCTGATGGTGTGTTTCCATAAATTCAAGAAACCGTTTAGTAAAGTGGTTAGAGCACAGGCTTTAAAAGCAGCCAGTGATGTGCTGGAGTCAGCACTTGAGATAATTAATCATTAAATATTCAGATATTGCAAGCCTATGTTGAATCATCAGTTAAAATTGGGCATGGTGGGAGTATTTTCACCACAGAAATTGACTAATGCTGCACTCCTCATATAGGAAATGTGTAATTATTTTTATGTCATGCAGTTGCTTTGAATATTGAGTTAACTTGTATAATCACCTAATATATACTCAATAAATGATGGTTCATATTAATAAGCCAAAATCGTAAGAGAGACAATGAAGAGAAAATCAGAAATTAAAAGTAAAGGAAAAACTTTCCAAAATAGCAGATTTTTGCTGTATTAACAAGTATTATTGAGCAAGTGATTCTAAATACATGACAGAGAAGAAATCCATTCAAATCATTTGCCTCACTCACCATGAAGAGATTGTTGTGTGCTTGTTCACTCTCTTCAAAGGGAGAGAGAGAACCGGCTGTACGAGAGATGCTCTCTTGGTTAGCTTGTTGCTCTGGGATCGGTTCATATAAGTTATCCATAGAGCCCTCCTAAAATAGAGAGATTTATGAGTGAAGAAATAACAGGATAACAATTGTCCTTGAAAAGGCACCTAATATATCTTCCACCTTCATATGGTACCACATCTAAATTTTCCTGGGCGTAGAGATGAAGAGTTATATGGTATGCTAATTTTCAACAGGGAATAGCACCATAAAGAAAGGCACTCTCACCAGTTCTTATAGAGCCTGGAATTTAAACCAGATTGTAAATGTTGGGGAGGCATGAACAAAATGATGGGATTCCTCAGGAAGCATGATTGAGACATCAAGTTCAAAGTCTAAATAAAGCCCTACTGGAGACACTGATAAACTGTTTGACATAGCTTTTAGTCACATGTGTGTCTTTAATTAGTACCACATTCTTGTATAAGAAACACAATCTGCTGTACTTTAGCTTTCTAAATTGTAAAACAGCAGTTTCATTCACCTTACAGAAGAGCTGTAAGGATAAAATGAATATGATGTATGCCTTCAAATAGCAAAAGTATTTTGTAAGTAGAGTCGAAGGATTAACATTAATGTTTAGAATATTTATGCTAATAAATAATATAGTTTATGTAGTTTCATCATTTTATGGAATAATGAATTTAAAAATGTATGAGTTTGGAAACTATTGTGAACTATATTGTAACTTTTCTTGTATTTGGGACACAGACTTATTAACTGAATTGACGTGTTTGTTTTCCTTTGTTAGACAGAATTGGTCGACTTATGGCATCATCTAGAAGCAATCTTAAAGGAGAGACATATATAATTAATGTATCAAAACTTTTTAGACATAGTAACTGATGGTGCTGATAATGGTGCCATCAATGAAGGTCTCCCAGATTATGAGAAAGGCTTCTTTCTTAAAATGATTTTTAAAATGTAGTGTAGTATATTGCATTAAAACTATTCTCATCTTTAAAAAGGTATTTTATTAAGCAAAGTAAAGATTGAATGCATTGTCTACCTTAAGAACTTCCAGCCAATGTGCTTTGCAAATTTCTAGTTTAAGTACATCTTGTTCCAAACACATGACAAATTATTGGGAAAACTATAAAGACCTAAGTAAGATATGGGTGCTGTAAAATATATAAATATATAGGGAAACCCAAAACCTAACAGAAACACAAAGCAGTGAGTAAAACCAAAACTTGGGGCCTATTAAGAAACAGGCAGCATTGACCAGATCTTAAGCCTTTGTGGGGTAGCATGAAGTAGATGTCCTCCATGTAGGGGGAACTCCATGATGAAATCCAGGGGCTATAGCAACACTCACAGCTATAAAAGGAAGATGTAAAAAGATTCTGTCAACACCTGCTAGGAGTATTGCTTATGGGCCAGAAAAGCAAAATTAAACAACACAGTCAACAATGTGGGATATGAGATAAATTACCACTGGTTCAGTGGCTAAATCAGTAATATACCACATATCAGCTTTTAGTGAGAACTCTGGACAAGAAATGTAAGCCCTGGTTTTAAATTCAAGCATCACAGAGACTTGAGATTTATGCCTCAAGTAGATGAAGAAATGTGAAAAGTGAAGAAGCCAGGGTGGGGGTTGGGGGAAGAGAGAGAGAGAGAGAGAAAGAGAGAGAGAGAGAGAGAGAGGGAGTTGTCATTCCAAATTAGCCAAAACACACGAAGAGATCAAATGTTGAGAAAGACAGCCAACGGAATTGACAATCTGAAAATAAAACTATTTCATTCCAGATTAAATTAAAATCATAAAACAGATGGAGAGATAATTTAAGAAAGAATATTTATGATCTTCACAGAGCTAAATGAAAAAGTAATATCTGGTTAAAAATAAATAATTTATGATGAAATCAAAACAGACAGAAATGAAACAGGAACCACTAAATAGAAACAAAAATCAAATAATTAAAAAGTCTTGAGAATGAATAATATAATAACAGAAATCCGTATTAAATAATCAAAAATTGAAATGAACTCTCACCCTCTCATAAGAGAGAATTACAAAATGTCGACAAGTTCAGCCAAAGCGCAGCATAGAAAGATAAATAGAAAACACAAGAAACATGCAGGTAAATGCGTGGTGGGTAAAGTGGGGAGAGATGACAATATAAGACTAATAGCAATTCTAGAAAAGAAAATTTTGGAATTTTCTTGTGTATGCAAGAATACAATGGATAAATTTTACTTATTAATATAGTTTTAAAATCCTGAATAAAATGTCAACAAAATTAAATCTAATAGTATATATAAAAATACATTATTACCAATCAAGGTTTAATATAGGAATGTAAGAATGTATCAAAATTTAATTGTATATTAAAATATTACAAAGTTTATCTCAATAAATATTCTAAGGCATTTAAAAATTTTAACATTTATACATGGAAAAAAACTTAGCAAATTGGGAAAAGATAGAAATTTCTTAACCTGATTCATGTTATTTAACAAAAATCTTGATAAGTCTGAATGAAAAGTAATTACATGTGCATTAAAGGTATGACTAAGATGACTACAATCATAGCATTCTTGCTTGTCAATGTTGTAGAAGAGAAAGAAGTTGCGAATAGTACAATTGCTAAAGAAGAAGAAAATTTATAGATTATTTGCATAGAAAATCTGAGAAAACCACGGACTGCCAGAACTTTTTTAATTCAGCAAAATTATTTATTTCATATTAATATATCTAGAATGAATAATGTATCTACAAATCAGCAAAAAAAAAAAAACCTTGGAAAAAATATTTACAATGACAGCCAAAATTCTTAAAGCCTTAGCAAATAAACTTAACAAAAATGTGCAAGAATTTTGTAGAGAAAATTATAAAACATCATTAAAGGCCATGAAAGAATTGAATAAATGAAGAGCTACAAATGTTTGTGGATGAGAGGACACAACACCATAATAAAGTCAATTTTCCCTTAAAATGATGTTTAACATTCAAATCCATTTTAATCAAAATCCCATCAAAGATTTTCACATGATTTGAAAATATTTACTAAATTTATATAAAAGAGCAAAGATTTAAAAAGTCCAAATTTTGAAGACGGACAAGCAAAGAGTGTTCTTCTGAGTAAAATATCTACTTGGCATTAGAATTATTTCAATTCATTTTCAAAGAACAAGTAAAAGGAAAGAGGTAGAGATAAACCAATGGAATAAAATAGAAAATCCAAATAACGATAGAGACAGCATTCAAATCACTGAAGAAATGGTACAAGGATAATTGATTTGTAACCTCATGGGTTACAAAGTCATGTTAAACTCAAAAACTAAATGATGAGCTTAACAAGAAAATCACCTTGCTTCAAATGAGCAAGCTTTCTAAAAGCCTCATTGCCACGTAAAACTCTAAGAAAAATTGTGGAGTCAGAGTGGCATGTATAAAAGGGTATTTCTTCCTCCCTTTTAAAAGATAGATCCCATTTCAAGTTTATAGATCCAAAATAATAGCAATCACCTTTAATGGATTATTTATAGTATCCTTGGTTCAAAACGGGTAGTTCATTAAGTTTCTGCCTTTATATTTCTCTTAAAAATCCCATTTACTAAAAGATTTACAATTTCCCCTTACACTTAAATAAAAGAATGTTTAACTCTTTCATTCTTTCTTTAGTGGTAATCTTTATGTGATACTTAATATTTAAGATCATGTTTCCCAGAGATTTAAAGGTCAATATATTTACATACACTTTCCTTTTTTTAATTCAGTAATCTTTCTTTCCACTAAATCAGTGGTTTTTATTCTCTTTTCTTAAATGTGATGTCCCATATGTTCACATTCCTACAGGCACAGATAAAATATGTTTTGGATTATGCATAAATTCCTGGCAAAAGCTATAATCTCACCCCTTTTTCACAGCTCATAACAGTACAGTAGAGTGTAATAACACCCTGGTTGAGAAACCACATGCTAAATTATTTTACTTATTTACTCCACAAAAAGGAACAAAACACACCTAAAATAGTTTTCTTTTTTTTTGAAGTACTTCGTGTACATTTTCTTATTAAATCAATTAATTTTATAGCATATAAACTTTGGCATGTTTCAACAAAATAGTCCAGCATTCATGATGGTTCAGTTCAGTCTAATCAAATATGTTTCTGAGCACGTATGTAACTTCTTAAGGACAACTTTAAAAGATGGAAAAGAGTTACAGTCATGTAGAGTCTATGAGCCAAGACTTGAAAGCCCTCCTTTTTGAGTATGTGCGCCCTTCCGTATATCACAGAGAAAGACAATCAAACTCATTATATGGTTATATGTCTTTAGTGGAAGGATTACAAACGTATGCCATGCTATGCTGAACCATGTTATGTTATAGAAACATTAGCATACTGATTATATTACCATTCAAACTGATTTCAAAACACAATCATTTTTGATGCTACCCTGCCTATTTCCATGGTAAGTGTATTCATATAAACCACATATAGCTCTTTTAGATCAACTTGAAAAGAATGCACAATACCACTTCAATCACCTGAAATGGGACTTCTCCAGTCAGATTTATATGGAACAAAGCAAAGTTGAGAGCTGGCAGTTATTTTGAAAATTGGACTATATAGGCAAACCGAACTCGATGATTCAGCCTCTCACAACTCACAATTGCATTTTATTTTTCAAGATGCTCTAAGATTAAATCCCTTATCTTGGCTTAAAATGCCTCCTGTTTAGGTATTGCAACGTATGTCAGCACCATCTCTACTGCTTATGTTAATCTTATTTGCAATTTGGAAAGAAAACAAACATCAAAAGTAGACCATTTTATTTTCCCAAATGAGAGGGATCCCCCATCGACATCTTGAAAAACCAATGAATAGGCATAATGCCCTGCTGTAAACACAGATAGAAATGAATAAAATTATTTTTGAAATCCATTTTTAAGCATTGGCAGATGGTCACAATTGCAGGTTAGAGTTATAAAATATTTCTAGATCTATGACTACCTGATAACTTTCACCGATCCACTTTGGGCTAAAGAAAAAAAAGTAATAATGTAAAAAAGAATTTGAGACGTGCTTATACCCTTGAGTAACCACATCTCCAGGACTGGATTAATCTATTGTACCTTGCATTTACAGTGCAGTGTACCTCAGAAAACTGTCTCCATGGAAGTTTAACCAAGCCAACATTGAATGGAATTCATTACGCAAACAACAAAGAAGAAATTTTGATTCCTGGGATGTCTCAAAGCAAAGCAAGTAACATAAAGGCTGCATATTTTGCAAAAATTTTTCTCATACTCATAACAAATAGAAGAAAATAATTTTTCACAAATACTCTTCACAGAAGATTATACTTAGAAATTCAGCATCACAATGTTAAATAACTAGTAATTGTTGTAGATAAATATTTTTTTAAATAACTTGCCTTTGAATAGAGTTGGCTTAAGCACTTTAATGAAAGCATCCTTTCTCTCTGTTCTTTCTGATGTGAACTTTCTTATGAGATGCTAAATGTATTAATATCATCTCATAGGAAGTTTAGCATATACACTAATTTCGTTTCTTTTATCTACATAATAAAATAAAAGTGAGAATATAAACCATGCAAATAAAGAAACTTTACCAGTGAAATGCAGAAAAGATTCATTTTGATAAGGCTTCAGTCCCTTGTTGCTGTGCTTTAAAGAATACGATTGCCCCTGTTGCTCTCTCTTGCTTCCACAGCTGTTTGGCCAGTTCTCAAGGGAGATTATTACAAAGTCAAATCCCTGCCATAATTCAGGGGATTTGGAGACCATTATCAAATAATATAGGTCTTTATTGCACAAACAATTTCCTAAATTAATGAAGAATCCTGACTAATAAAATGAGAGAATGAGACTTACCATGATCTGTGTAAATAGATTTCAAAGGTAGCAATGATATTCCTAAAATCTTCAGGGAAAATGCAGTGAAAACAACCATAGGCCTAGCTAACTAAATTGAAAATTTGAAGTAAACCCTGAAGAAAATGTCATGCTTCAATATTAAAATACCATCTTCCCTTTAAATATGGTAGATCAAGGCTTTATCTTATGTTCCTCTCCACCTCCCATTCCTCTCTCTTCTTGTATCTAATAACAAAATGTTTGATTCTTCACATGACAAAATACAAAGAAAAGCACGTTTTTATGGTGGCAAAATATACATAACATAAAATTGCACCATTTTAATCATTATAAGGGTACAGTTTTGTAGCAGTAAGTACGTTCACATTGTTGTGCAACCACTACCACCATTCATCTCCAGAATATTTTCACCTTTCTTAACTGAAACTCTTTACCCATTAAACACTAATTCCCTATTTCCCCTGCTCCTCAGGCCCTGGCAATTACCATTCCACTTTCTGACTCTATAAATTTGAGTACTCTAATATATATATAAATGGAATCATAAGATATTTATCCTTTTGTGACTGGCTTATTTCACTTACCATAAGGTTTTCAAGACGCATCCATATTGTAGCATGTGCTAGATGTTCTTTCCTTTTTAAGGCTGAGTAATATCCCATTTTATGTACATGCCACATTTTGCTTACCCAATGTCTGTTGAGAAACACTTGGGTTGCTTCTATCTTTCAGCTATTGTGAATAATGCTATAATGAACATGGATGTACAAATATTTGTTTGAGTCCCTGTTTTCAGTTCTTCTGGGTATATATCCAGAAGTGAAATTGTTGGATCACATGGTAATTCTATGAGGGACTTCAAAAATTTCATGGAATAATGGAATTAAACAATAAAAATGTAAACTATTTCACAACATAAGCTCCAACAAGTTCAAGACACTTTTGTGGCTGACCAGAAATATCAGCTGCCAGATCACCTCAGAGAGAAAGAAAAGTTTTAGATGAAAAAAAAAAAAAAAAATAAACGAACATAGATCAGGAGTAATTCTAAGGGAAAAGTACCAGAACCTACCAGAGAGAGATTCCATGGGAAGAAGTTGCAGAGTAGAACAAGAAGGAGCAAAATATCAGCAGAGATCAACCCCCAAGAAGCTTGGAATCCACCAAAAAGGGTAGGTGGAAGGGTTTTTTCTCCCTCCCTCACATCTCTGGCAGTCAGCAGGCTCCCAAGCTACTGGAGAGACTTTCTACCCTCATAAGCCCAAAAGCTACTGCTGCCAAGTGAGCTGGGAGTTTCTTGAGGACAGGCAGCCAGCCCCCTAGGGGTCACTTCCCATCACCACAGTCCTAAGCTGAGATGGCAGGCATCTTAGTGTTTCTCCACTCACTGTGCACCTTTGTCCTTCCCAGGGAGCTTCAATCCCTCAGTTTTTGTTTTGCTTGTTTCCACACAAACATTTCCCAACTGCAGCTCAGACTGCAAGAGCCACAGGGAGCAATGGGTCATGGAGGATCTGCATGACCCCAGATTCTAGATATTCTGGGTGGGCTACTTTCTAGAGAGAAGGACAGAGATGACCAGAGTGCTACCTTTCCTCCTTTCGGATTCTTTTCTTCCTGTTTCCTTCCCCTGCCCATAGCTGTCAAGAGAGATGATTGAGCCAGGGCTCTCATGAGTGGCTGTTTCCCCACTGGTGGTGCATCCACCACACTAAGGCTTCCACCGAGAGTAGGGCTCAAACTTTTCCTCTTAAAGACCTTCAAAAAACTAAAGGACTGTGAGCTCCCTGCTCACCACCCCTCCCTGGTGCTGCTTGCCTGACTGCTTCAACAGAGCAGGGTACACCCCAAAGCAAAGAGACATCAAACCTGCTTGTGTACCCCATAGGCAACTTGGGACCAGCACGCTTCTCCCTGGAAAGGTCAGGGATTGATCTTTAGGGACCCAGGGACAGACCCACAGGCCAGATCCCACACCTCAGGACTCAATTTTGTTGCTCGGGAGGGGATACTTGTGAGCTAATCTCAGGAGGCGAGGGAACCTGCATGGGCAGAACCGAAAAAAGAGTGCAGTGTGGGTCCCAGTCTCAGTGGACTAGTAGAGCAACCCTCCCCCCACAGGAAGGCTGTGCTCTCAACCCAGGGTGGGATCCTGGACAGGGAAGCTCCCAGTCCACAGTGCCATCACTGAGGAGCTCAGCTAGCTCAAACTCCCGTCTGCTAGAAGATGCCAGAGACAGACCATGGAGTGGGGTGGGGGAAAGAGCGAAACCTGCTGCTGACAGGCAGATGGTGAACCTCTGGTGGCCCCTACCACACAAGCAGAGTCTCTGGCTGGGTGTGTCTGCTTCGACACCTCCCTGGTGGCTTTCCCCAGAAGCCTGGGAGTGGACTTTTGATGCCTCCCATGACAGCTACCCTAACAGCTTTTTTTTTTCTTTTCTTTTCTTTTTTTTTTTTTGAGACAGAGTCTCACTCTGTTGCCCGGGCTAGAGTGAGTGCCGTGGCATCAGCCAAGCTCACACCAACCTCAAACTCCTGGGCTTAAGCAATCCTACTGCCTCAGCCTCCCGAGTAGCTGGGACTACAGGCATGCACCACCATGCCCGGCTAATTTTTTTCTATATATATTTTTAGTTGTCCAGATAATTTATTTCTATTTTTAGTAGAGATGGGGTCTCGCTCAGGGTGGTCTCGAATTCCTGACCTCGAGCGATCCACCTGCCTCGGCCTCCCAGAGGGCTAGGATTACAGACGTGAGCCTGCCCCCGGCCCCTAACAGCTTTTGTGGAGCCAGAGGGCAGGCTCACCAACCCAGCCCTGCCCAGCCTCACTCACCAACCCACTTCCGCTGTGATGGAGAATAGGGACTCCTTTGGAAGTTCCAGGGCCCCACCCACCAACTGGGGAATTCAAGTGCTTCTTCTCAGAAGCTAGAGCTGGTCACAGTCCCCCCAAACACACTGCAGCTGGTTCCTTCTAATAAGCAACACCTAATGGTAGGGGATCAATTTGTACAGCCCTTTACAACATTTTCTGACTCAATTATGTAGGGTGTACTTATAATTCACACTGTTAGGTGTGCCCATCAATTCATGAGTGGATTCACAAAATGTGATTCACATTCACATGTACTTGCTAAAAATGGGAACTAACTGATGAGCCCACGTGTGCATAGAGGAAGTAAAATCCAGTGGAAATCAATTGGGAGGAGGGTGCGGAGGGAATGTGTGAAAACCTACCTAACAGGTAAAATGGACAGTATTAGGGTGATTGGCACACTTATGGCCATGACTCAACCATCACAAAAGTGACCCATTAACCGAAAACATTTGTACCCCCATGATATTTTGAAATAAAATTTAAATAACAAAATAAAAATCAGTAAGAAAGAAAATAATAGGCTTTTATTTAAAAATTATTTAGAACTATATTTACATGTTCATTTTATGAATTCTTGGTTAAATGCACATATGGCAAATAAAAAAAAAGTCACTTTTGTAAGCAACGATACCAGCCATTTATTCCATGCCTTAAGAACTGAGGTCTCTGGGTATTTACTCATGTCAATGAAGTCTTTTTTACATTATTAACTCTAGAAAGATGAGTTTCCTTTATAGATTTTCTAAGATTAGGAAACAGAAAAGTCAGAAAGAGCCAAATCAGGACTGAAAGGTGGATGCTTAATGATGTCCCATTGAAATTTTCACAAAATTGCCCTTGTTTGATGAAAGGAACAGACAGCATTGTGGTGGTGCAGAAGGACTCTCTGCTGAAGCTTTCTGGATGTTTTTCTGCTCAAGCTTTGGCTAACTTTCTCAAAACACTCTCATCATAAGCAGATGTCATTCTTTGGCCCTTTAGAAAATAAACAGGGAAAATGCCTTGAGCATCCCAAATAGCTGTTGCCATATCCTTTGTTCTTTCCTGGTTCACTTTTGCTTTCACTGGATCACGTCTTCCTCTTGGTAGCCATTACTTTGACTACGCCTTTTCTTCAGAATTGTACTGGCAAGGCCATGTTTCATCTCCTGTTACGAAGAAATGCTGCATGATTGTGATCCCCCTTGTTTAAAATTTTCATGGAATGCTCTTCTATTGTCTGCAGCTGATCTGGGAACAACAGTTTTGGTAGCTGGTGAGTGGAAAGTGTGTACAACTTTAATTTTTCAGTCTCAATTGTATAAACTGAGTCAATTGAAATATCTATGGTGTTGGCTATGGTTTCTGCCGTTAATCATTGGTCCTCTTCAATTAGGGCATGGAAAACGTCTATTTTTTCCTGGCAAATTGATGTGGATGGTTTGCTGTTGCAGGCTTCATCTTCAACATCATCTCGTCCCTTCTCCAAATGAATTGTCCATTTATAAAGTGCTGATTTCTTAAGGACATTGTCCCCATTAACTTTTTGTAAAGTGTCAATAATTTCACCATTCTTCTACCCAAGCTTCACCATAAATTTGATGTTTTTTTGTTTTTTTGTTTTTTGGGTTTTTTTTTTTTTTTGCTTCAATTTTTAGCAGAATTCATATTGCTCTGATAGGGGCTCTTTTCAAACTGATGTCTTATCCTTTTTAGTGCTTCAAACTAAATCCTATTCAGACATGTTATAACAAGTTAGTTCAAGTTTATTTTGGTGCAAAAAATTTGAAATTCATGCATAGTTTTTTATAATATTGCATTTTTCTATGAACTTTTTGAAGATACTCCATCTGTTAATGAGGAACCACTATACTGTTTTCCACAGTGGCTGCACCTTTATACATTCTCAGCAACAGGGCACACAGGTTCCAATTTTCCACATCTTGGACTTTCCTTAGTTATATTCTGTTTTTTTATTACTGCCCATCCTAATGCCTGTGAAATGGTGTCTGATGGTTTTGATCTGCATTTGCCTAGTGACTAGTGATGTTGAACATCTTTTCATTGCATATTGGCCATTTGTATATCTTCTTGGGAGAAATGTTCATTTACATCTTTTGTCCATTTTTGAAATTGGGTTGTTGTTTTTGTCTTTGTTGAGTTGTAGGAGTTCTTTATATATTCTGCATATGAATCTTTCTTCAGATATATGATTTGTAAATATTTTCTCGCATTCTATGAGTTGCCATTTTACTCAGTTAATCGTGTCCTTTGATGCACAAAACTTTTAATTTTGATAAAGTATAATTTATCTGTTTTTTTCATTGCCTATGCTTTTGGTGTCATTGCCAAGAAAAAAATTGCCAAATTCAATGTAATAAATATTTTCCCCTATGTTTTCTTCTAAAAATTTTATAGTTTTAGCTCTCTAGGACTTTGTCCACTTTGAGTTAATTTTTGTATGTGGCATAGTATACAGATCCAACTTAATTGTTTTACATGTAGATATCCAGTTTTCCCAATACCATTTGTTAAAAGACTATCCTTTCTCATTGAATGGTCTTGATACCTTTGCTGACAGTCATTTTTTCACATATATGAGGGTTCATTTCTGGGCTCTCTATTCTATTGCATTGCTCTATATATCTGTCTTTATGCCAATATCATACTGTTTGATTATTGTAGATTTGAAATAAGGTTTGAAATTAAGCCCTTTTGGTATATTGTCTTACTCCATCTTCACAAAAACCTTTAAAAGTGTTTTTATTTTATTTTATTTTATTTTAAGGATAAAGAAATTGAGGCTCAGAAAATTTAGTAACTTGTCAATGTCAAAAACCAAGTAGTAGGTTCTGGACCTAGTACAGGAATCTCTGGCTCCCAATTTCGTGCTTTTCTCACTACCTAATCATCCTGTGTAAACTTTAGGAATGATACTTAGATTCTAAATCTTCAGTAAATTCATCATACAATGGCCATGTTACACTGAGCTATTTGAAGACAGAAGCTGGAGCCAGGTGATTCCTTGATAGCCATTTAGTCCTTTTATTTCTAGATATGCTTGAAATCTAGTTATTTTATAAATTCACTAATATTTATGAATGTTTAGATTATTTTTAAATTTTTTTCTTATTTTTAATTGACAAAAATTGTCTGTATTTATGGTATACAACAGGGCATTTTGAAATATATATAAGAATGGTTAAATCAAGCTAATTAATATACATATCATCTTACATATTTATTTGTGGTGAGAACACTTAAAATTTACTCTTTCAACAATTTTCAAGTGTAGAATACATTGTTATTAACTACAGCCACCATGTTGTGCAATAGATCTCCTGAGCTTATTTCTCCTGTCTAATTGAAACTTTGTGTCCTTTGATCAGCATTTCCAACGATTAGTCACCCAATCCTTCAGGGGCTGGTAATCACCATTCTACTCTTTGCTTTAATTAATTCAATTTTTTTAGATTCTACATGAGTGAAAACATGAGGTATTTATCTTTCTGTACCTGGTTTATTTCACTTAACATAATGTCCTCCAGGTTCATTCATGTCCCAAATGACAGGATTTCTTTCTTTTTTAAGGCTGAATAGTATTCAATACACTATAGTGTGTAAATACCACATTTTCCAACAATCCAACTATTGGGTATGCATATAAAGAAAATGAAATCAGTATGTCAAAGAAATATTTGTGCTATTAGGTTCATTGCAGCATTATTTACAATAGCCAAGATGTGGAATCAATCTGTGTCCATCAACAGACAAATAGACAATGAAAGTTAAATTTAGATATTGCAAATAAATTTCTTCTTCACCTAGTCCTAGACTTATTTTTCCTTTAAATGACATTTATTTCTAATACCCCTGGAAAGGGCATCTACAATTGCCCTTAGTTTTAATCAGCAGCACCTGGAGATTCATATTAGCATCTTCTGTTTTAGGGTGTTATCAATTAAAAATGCTTTGAGGTGCAAGTGACCGACTACCTGACCGAGAGTGTTTACTCAAGAGGGGTTATTCTTCTCATATAAGAATAGATCCACAGATTGACAATTGTTGGCACTGAAGTGGACGGTCAGTGGGGTCAGTGTCATGGATACTATCCACAGTTCCCTTGCCCTTCCTTTTATGGTTTGAAGATGGCTGCAAAAGTTCAGGGCATTAAGTCCTCACACAGTTGCTTTCAAACATGAGAAACAGACATCAAATGCACCAATGTCAAACAGCACTTCAGGTTTGGCTGTCCTTCCCTTAAGCCTCCCAACAGCCTCAGCACCTCTGTAAGTTTCTCTATTTCTGCACACTTTGCCATGTTAGTACTTTTGAGTTAGAGAAGTATTATTTAAGGTATATTTTTTGAGATGTAATCTTAATATTTAATCAAAAGCAAAATCAGATGAAACTAGAACTTTGAGTTTCTTCCTTATAATCTTCTCTCTTAGGAGTGATAACATTATTTCAAATCCTGATTTTTTTAAAATGACTATGAAAATCTTCACACATACTCAAAAGTAAACTAATCCCTCCATATTACTCTCACTTATAATTAACAATTATCAAGGTATTGCAACAGTTACTTTATCTATCATGTTTTATCCTTATCATTTTTCTTTCCTGTTAAAGCATTTAAAAGCAAACACCAGTCATCATGTTATTTTACTCCTACATACTTCATTTGTAGCTCTAAATTTTTTTGACATTTTCTTAGATAATCAGAGTGCCATTGCTAAATCTAAAAATTATTTCCTGATAACTTCAAATACCTTTTTGTGTCACTCCCCGCACAGAAAGATGGAGTCTATTTCTCCAATCCCTTGAATGTGGGCTAAGACTATGTTTACACTGATAAATGATGTATGACAGAAATATCACTGTGCGAGTTCTAAGCCTAGAATTTTTTCTCTCCATGCATTTCTTTTATTTTTCCCCAGATTTATTAAGATAAAATTGACAAACAAAACTTGTATGCATTTATGGTGTACAACATGATATTTTGATATATGTATACATGTGAAATAAATAAATCAAGCTAATTAACTTACCGATCACCCAACATAATTATCATTTTTTTGTGGTAAGAACATTTAAATTGTAATCTCTTAGCAATTTTTAAATGCATGATTATTATTAACTATAGTCACTATCCTGTACAACAGATCTTCAGAACTTACTACAAAGTTCCGGTTAAAGCTAGCTATTAAGAAAACTGCCAGCTTCCATTTCCTCCTCTTTAGAACCTGGCTGTTCTATTGTGAGGAAGCCCAAGCAGCACATGAAGAGACCCACATGAAGGAAAATTAAGGGCTCCAGTGACAGCCCTATCTGGTCTCCATGCTCACAACCTGCACTCATGGGCTAGCCCTGTGGGTGAGGCCAACTTGGAAGTAAATCCCCAAGCCCCAGATGAGCCACCTTAGTTGATGCCAGGTAGAGCAGACAGCCATCCACCATGAGCCCTGAGCAAACTGCAAAATTGGGAAAAAAATAAATGATTGTTTTTTAAAACCACTAAGTTCTGGGATGGTTTGTTATGTGACAAAATCAACGAAGCACCATTCATAATTAAAATTCCCCAATGACCTTAAAGAAGAAGAGAAGAAGGAGGAGGAGATGAAGTTGAAGATAAAGACAAAGATGAAGATGAAGGAGGAGGAGGAGGTGGGGGAGAAGGAGGAGGAGAAGGAGAATCTTTTCATTTGTTCCATGTGACTCAAGATCCAAACAAGAACCACATTTTACATTTGGTTATCAATGCCTTTCAGGTCTTTGTAATCGAGAACTTCTCTCTCTCTCTTTCTCTCTCTTTTCCTTTTCATTAGCTTGTTGCGGAGACTAAGTCCTGTAAAATGCATCACATTCGAGTGTCTTTTTAACTTGTTCTTCTCTCTTTCTGGCATTTCCTATAAAAGGAAATTAGCTCTTTCCTACAAATGGAAGTTAATTAGATTCTGAGTCAAATTTTTTTGCAAGAACATTTCCTAAGTGCTGGGTGTTATACTTTGCATCATATTAGAAGGCACTCGATATTTCCTACCTTTACTTATACTATGATAGTTTCATCTATTGATTATCCTAACTAAATAAATTACTTCATTAGGAGCTATAAAATAATGTTTTTTTTAATTATACAAGTCATCCTACATTAATTAATTGGAAAATTTTGTAAAGTGGAAATTTTCATTAACTAGTGCTATGGTTAACCTAAAATACAGTTCATTGGGGAAAAAGGACATGTTACAATTTTCAGTGCAAGGAATTTGTGCTCTAGTTATTTTTAACAAATTATTTATTATTATTTTCCCCTCTTCTTCCTCCTCCTCCTCCTCTTCTTCCCCCTCCTTCTTCTTCCCCTTCCTCTCTCTCTCTCTCCCTCTCTCATGACATTATAAGCTTGTAGACTTTTATAAATATAATGTGGTTCAATTAATATTCCATATTCTTCTTGATGCTCAATTTTGTTCTTTCTTTGGCCATTGAGAAACTTTTAGTGAGTGTGTTCTCATGTACTTTTGAACCAATGTATTGTTCTTGGAGTTTTTAAATTTTGGCACAACAGGATGTCCCAGATTCATTTTTTATGATTTTTCTTCAGATCTAGACTCAGCTATCCATCCAAGGAAAGTCTGAGATATTTTAATAGTTTCCAAAAAGCCAAATCTAGGTGCCATGGTATTTTGCTGTCCTTTTTTTTTTTTTTTTTTTCCCTTTCTGATTCTCACTTCTTTGTTTTTAGAATACCAGTTATTTCCCAAATATTCAGCCCATGCATGTTTTAGGGAGCTATTTCTTCAAACCACCTATTGGTGGTAAAGTGAATATGGGATAACAAAGGATAAGACAAAAATTTTGATAAATTTAGGATCAAAGATCATTCCTTGTATTCCTTCCATTATGTGCACTACCATCGTATGGGAGGAGGTGGCTGTTGGGAGAACCTAAATATAATACTACAGTTATCTAATTTTAAATCTTTTTAAAAATTTATTTCTTTGTAATTAGTCTTCAACTTGAAATTTTCCTAACTCCTGTGCCTGGTAGAGGCAACAAAAGCAATAAAATATCCTAAGATTCTTTTTGCAGAAGGTCTCTGACTTGTTTTAAATTGCTCCAGGATACCCAGTCCTCCAAAGCTATTGCTAACCTATTTGCTCCTGGCAGATACAACAACTTGCCTCTTTAAGAATGACGAAACAAAATGAGTTGCCTTTATTGAAAGTAAAATTTGGATAATATTGGAAACATTGGCTCACATATATTTCTCTATTACTAGGGCAAGAATTTAAGTCTGCAATTATAGGCACCACTCTTCCTTTCTAAATACGATCTTTAACCTAAAACCCAGCCTGTCCATTTTACTAGGCTAATAGCACAATGTCACACTTTGTTCTGTTCTCAAGCATTTTCCTATGTAAATCCCCATGCCTAAAATATTCTCCTGCTCTCTTTTCAACAATTCATACCTAATTGTACCATTGCAAATCACTATCTGCCTGTGTTTTTTGAGTAACCATACTTTATACTCACCTTTTCACTTTGTACTCAGCCACCTGCACTGCATTTCATATTCTATCTCTATATACAAATTGTATTAAACATTGCGTTCTCATCTCCCTAATTAGATTCTTAGCTTCTTCTATTTTGAATTGTCAGATGTGAACTGTTGAGTTTATTATTATGCAAATATATCCAGGTCTTTGGAAAGAACTCTTAGGTTGCAAGTGTCTCCTCTGTGCCAGTCACGTGTTACCTCATTTCACAATGACCCTGTGAGATTGTCAGTATCCTCTCTCTCTCTCTCTTATTTATTTATTTATTGAGACAGAGTCTTGCTCTGTGGCCCCAGGTAGAGTATGGTGGTATCATCATAGCTCACTGCAACCTCAAACTGCTAGGCTTGTGCAATCCTCCTGCCTCAGCCTCCCAAGTATAATAGCTGGGCCTCCAGGCCTGTGCCACTATGCTAGGATAATTTTTCTATTTTTGGTAGAGATGGGGTCTCGCTCTTGCTCAGGTTGGTCTCAAATTCCTGACCTCAAGCAATCCTCCCGCCTCAGCCTCCCAGAATGCTAGGATTATAGGCTCGAGCCACCGTGCCTGGACCTCATCTTTTAAAGGAAGAAATTATGTTAATTAAAATTAGATAACATCCTCAGTGTCACTTACAGTGTCTGAGTCTCTTCTTCCATCATGGAAATAGGGATGCTAACAAATTGGCTTAGATGGCACAGCTGACCGTGGGGGAGGGAAGGAGGTCTTTCAGGACACAGACTAGAAACAGAGTTTTTCTTACCAGAGGCAGCAAAAGGCCCTGGGGCTAGAAGAGCAGACTAAGCAAGAAGTGATACAATCAGGTCAAAGTCTAGGCTGAGAGATCCGAGATAGATGCCAAATCCAGAGTAGCAGAGTATGAAATAGAGAAATGCGATGGATCAAAGCCTGCTTTGAAACACAGAGATGAGATTGAAAGAGGGAGGATGTACAGCAACAGAAAAGGGAGCAGATAGTTAATAGGCATTTGCTGGATGCACAAATTAATAAATAAATGAATAGCTTAGAAGGGGTAAATAAGAGAGAGGGGCACCAAAAACTTATTTGAAGAATTGCAACCCAGGTCACTGGAAAATTATTAGTATCATTTAATAGAAGTAGGGAAGTTTGAAGAGAGTGGAGGCTTGGGTAGTGCATATTGAGATGGACATTGGACAGGGGACATCAAATAGAGAATGTTTAATAGGCAACTGAAAATGTAAGGAGCTCAGAAGAGAAGTAGATACTAGAGTTTGCAGCTTACAAAATGCATTGCGTGCTTTACCTTATTTTCTAAAATAGCTAAGTAATGAAGAAATTGAGTTTGAGAGAAGTTGAGTGACCTGCCCAAAGTGGCATATCTAATGAATGGGTAATCTAGAATTTAAAATTCGGTTTCCTACCATAAAATTCAGTGCTCATTTTATTACATCACACTGCCTCTCATGTAAGAATGAGTAAATCACCCAAAATAAAAAGAGGATGTCAGATAAAATGATTCTATTTGGGCTGCAAATATGATAATGTCTTATGCTAATGTACATAGCTTCAGGTGACAACGAACTAAAATTTATCAAACACAACAAGTTGACCTCCCCCTTGGTTAAAGATATTCTTTCAATCATTCCATGAGTCGCTTGCTTGCTGCAATTTGCCTTCTGGTGTGGACATAGCTGACAGCATCACCTGCCTGCCAAAAAAATAAATGTGCTGGAAGCTGTTAAGTGGATTAAAATTCCGTGCCACAAAGTAATGCCCAAAAGCGTGGTAAAAAATTCTACCTCAGCCAAAGATGTTCCTAAAAACTCAAAAGCAGAAGAGGAAAGAACACATTTAGAAAGCTTTATGAGAAAGAAGACGCAAAGAAATCACACCATATACAAACAAAGAGAGCAAATATTTGAAAATTTGCCAAATAGCTGGAAACATGAGTTGAGAAAAAAAAAAAAAAGCCTATGAGTACTGCTGATTTTCTAGGTTACTCTATTTCAAAAAAAAGAAATGGTAAAATAAAATAAATTATACATTTGATATGATATCTATTGCTGCTGAACTGACACTCTTATTTCCTATGAATTCTATCAGCTAAAAGTAGTCACAATGCAAGGTCAGAGTCATGGTATGGGAAAGTAGATGCAGACTTTTGGTGGAAGAAGCTGCAAAGTCACATTCCAATGGATGTAGACACAGGTGGCAAGAACAACGCAGCCATTTGTAACAGTCTACCACAACCAATAACTAGTGGTTTAACTGTAGGCTGTTCTCTTGGCTTCAGTTTATCCCTAAAATAAGGGTCAGGGCCGGGTGCTCTCTAGGATTCCTTCCAGTTCTCTATTCCTATGGCAACAATTTCCAAAACAGCTTTAAAGGCAAATTAGAGGACTTTTAGGTATCTCAGAGAAAAAAAAATCTATAAGCAAAGTGATATGTAGTTGCTTGACTAAGTATAAAGTCATTATTAAAGAACAAAAATGCCATATAGAATATAGAAATCAGTAGATGTAATAAAATCAAACAACATTAGGGTACTGTCAGTTGAAAATGAACGAAAATTGCTTGTTTAGCCATTTGACAACACTAATATAAGTCATTCAGTAGGATAAAAATGCTCTATGCTACAAACTAAACTGCCCACTTCATGTCCTAAATGACCCAGCTTGGCACTGGATCATAACCAATATTCCACTGTATAGATTTGTCTTCATCAATAACGCAGGGTGTGAAAGTGCTCGATGTTAGAAGTACTTGCATTGACTGTTAACATAGTTTAAATTAAGTGGTTAATTGCTTCATCTTCTATTTCACTTGAACCATAAATATTCAACCAATTTTATGAAGCCCAAACTTTAGCCAAGCAGATAAAAAGTGAAGGAAGTCACTCCAGCAGCCAAGGGTGCTTTCTGTTTTAATATGGAGAAAATGAGCATATTCTTCTTGGAAACTCCAACTTCCAGAGAAGACAAAATACTTTACTTTTCTCAGACTGATGGGGAAACAATGCCTAACATAGAAAATGCTATTACCCAGAAATAAAAACAAGCCTTCTTTGAATGCTTAAAAAATGTTATTTTCCATTGGTTTCATTTGCAAATGCACTGTTATTCTACAGATACACAGTTGAAATGTCAAACTACTGGAATCTGAAGATTCCTTTGATTACATCTTGCCTTGTGTAAAACGGGCTATAGAAGTTAACCCTAAACGCCCCCATCAAAAAGAGAGAACATGTCTGAAGTTAGCACAAATCGAAACTTATGATGCCCTACAGTCAGGCAAGAATGAGGAAATACTCAGGTCTAAATGTAGCTATTGCTGTAAGAAAACCATTTCCTTGCTATCTGCCTGTTCATCGTCTTAGCTCTCAGGCACCCAGACAGCTGTCTCTTGGACTTCAGGAAATTAGACACCAAAAAGAAGATCTGAAAAACCCAAATCTGCTAGGTCTGTACATTGCAGACAGAGTCCAGGCAGAGCTATATTTAGGATGAATATTGAGAGTTCTGGGTTATTTTTTATTTTTTGTTTATCGTTTGATTTGGTTTCTGCAGGGAGGGGTGAATGTTACGGTGATCAGTGTACGCATCTTAGGTAGAATTTAGAGAAGTTACTAAGTAGACGTAAAGAAGAAATAACTTAACTTCATTAAAACCTAAAGCATTCATTGACTTGTTGACTGCTGGAGTGATGAGTACTAATCCACACACGATGTAGTTTTTATTTTTTCAAAATAGAAACCCATATAATTTATACAACTTTAAACTGCAAAACCAAAAAAAAAAGTGCAGTTTTTAAAATAAACTCATTTTCTTTGCATTCTTCTTTCCATTACTTCCGAAAATGTTTGGAATTCAGTATCACTGTAAACTTTACAGTCTCATTTCCCAAATTGGCTTTCTTCTTTCCCTGCTGCCAATTCTTGGTTATATTTGTCACCTTCTGTTTTTGTATCACATGGCTGAAGACCCAGGATTTCACCTGCAACAAGCACTCTGACTTTCTTCGTGAATATGAGTTTGCAGGAATGCCTGTAAAAACAGTTGTAAGAGATTACAAATATTACATGCCTCTTAAATCAGCTTCCTGACTTCCTCCAACCCTTCATGTGTCTGGCATTTCATCAATTTCTCTTTAATTTGACAACGTGAGGTTAAACTCCTTGCTGTGTTCATTTCATATCCTTTCCCCATCCCTTCCAGAACAAAGACCTTATACTACCAACTGATGAATTTTTAGCCTCTTTACCTGTGTTTGTTCTATCACTACATTCTATACATCAGCTCAAAGTGAAGCCTGACTTTAAAAAACACCAGCTCTGATCATGACTCTCTTTTTCCTACTCCTGAGAGCCCAGTTCTTCCAAAGACTGGTTTATAATCACTTGGTCACTCCACTTATTCTTCAGTCTGCTACAATCAGAATTCTTTCCTCATCATTCCATAGAAAGTCATTTGTTGAAGGTTATTAATGATTCAAATTTTTCTGATCCAATAGACCATTGCAGACGTCATCTCTCCATAGCTGGTAGCACAGCTGAGTGTTTCTTCCCCCCATGGACCTGCCTCCTCCCTTGTATGGATAAACCCTTCTCCTGATCTGCTATCTCTTTGACTGTTCCTTCGCAGTCTCCCTTAAAGCCTCAATTCTACTGCCTTCCTGTCTACTGCCTGCACATCTCCCCAGCACTTCCATTGCTGTCTGTCTCCACCCCCAACCCCAACCCTCAGTGCTTAAAGTGAGTCTGCAAAATCTTTCCTTAGACTCTGGCAATTCTCTCCTCACTAGTCATGCTCCTCTATTCTGTTTCATTTCCATTTCATCTGTCCTCTTGCTGTCGGCGTGATCTCTCAAAATACGATGAAATTACTTTTATATAAAACTTCTGAACTCCTTCCTAGTGCCTTAGCTTAAATTTCCCCCAGACCAGACCCTAACCCTGATATAAGAGTTCACATGCTGATAGTTTATTTAAGAGCACAAGGAACACCGGTAAGGGAATAGGGAACTGATACAGAGGCAGGAAGGCAGGAAAGACTAGCACTTAATCCTGCTAGACTATCTGGTGGAAATGCTACAAAACTTATATCTCAGAGTTATCCTACTGGAGGGGGAACGCCCCTGGGGTATATACACATCGACTCCAGCCAGTCTGCGTCTGGGGAGGGGAGAGCTCACTTCCCCGGGCACTTCTGCCCTGCCGGGAATGGCCAAAGCAGCTTTCTAGAGATCCAACAAAACCCTCAGGCACAGCTTCAAGTCAGCACTGGAGCACAGTGAACTGGTTAAGGTACAGGGATATGTTGAAGCTCTGATGACATCTGCTACAGGTGGCTTACAAATATCATTTTGTTTTATTTCTATCACATCTTCTTACCTTATCTCTGTGGCACCCTGCTCTGCTTTCTTGCACACACCATAGGGACAAACCTTGATCCTGTGTGATGTATTGCTCTGTTCTGGTTTACGTGCCTCTAGAATGCCCTTCTCGCCCTTGCTCACTGATCAACATCTGACGGTTTAACAACCATCTCAACGGTTACCTCTGTCACAAAGCCTGTCCTGACACTCCCATGGGTACTAACCAACGCTTCTCTTGAATCCCCACTGTGAACTCTACACATATCAATCCTAGAACCTGGAACACTTTCCTGTAAGTTATACTTGTCTATGCTCCTAAATAAGCTATGTGTGCCAAAGCAGTGAATTTAGGTCACAAAAACTCCAAACATAAAAATAAAATCACTTATTGCAGGTGAGTAATTACTTTCATAACTATACGCAATGAAGTTACCTACTATATTGATTTACCTTGTTGAACAAAGTAAATTCCTGAATATGTGACTAAAATTCAAAGGTATGAAAGTCAAACAATAGGTTTGGACATTATAAGAAAAGTTCCATTCCAACAGGTAAAGACTTTTATAGAGTTTCTAATTATACCTTGCCTTTTGGAAATACCCACTTTTATAAAATAACAAGAAAAATGCAACAATGAAAAATGTTGACATAACTGGCCAATCCCCACCCCTACCCAAGTATCCGCACTACACAGAACAAAATGATGGCGTGACCCAAAAGAAACTCACAGCTCTAGGGCAGCCCTGCCTAACAAGGGCTGGCAATATTCCTTGGTTAGATGATAGCTGCAATCTGTATTTATCATGGGACACAGATTAGAGGTGTCTTGGTAAAATGTATGAAAATGCAGGTTGTGTGAAAATTGAATGTTGCTCTAGCAAGGAGCACTTGGACCATATTAAGGAGCAGTCCCTGGAGGTGATTGCTTGTCAACTTATTACTGTCAGAACAAACAGATCAACTTGACCTCTGAAGTCAAAATCGAAATCATCAATCTGAGAAAAACTGGGCAACAAAGGAGGTAAATAAATATTTTTATTGAATCACCTCATTTGCATGTTGGGGGGGCATGTTTTGAACCAATCTTTTGGATTCCCAGGTCTTTTGAGGCATAACAGAAAGAACATTAAACTTGGCGGTAGAAGATCTTGGCACCTACTTTCCTGGCATCTCCTTTTAATCAACAGCATAATAACTTCCTTTTAGAAACTGGTCAAGTGTCGTGCCGCACTCGCCTGCAAGGACGACGCAACAAACTGGAGTTCTTCCAACAGCAGTTTAATGAGGCATCTAGTCTAGTTACATGGCGAGAGACCCCGAACAGGAAGGACCGTGGGCTTATATACCATTGCAGGTAGTCGTGGCGGGAAGTGATTGGTAGAGGGCCCTGACAAGGCTCCCAGCAATGATTCTATTGGCTATGTGCTCACCCGTAATCAGAGACCGCTCCCAACAGCTCCCCCTTTTGTTTTGCAACACAAGCTTTGGGGACTCCAACCTCAAGGTCCGGATCCAGGGGGTGGAGTCCCTGAAGCAGGTGCAAAGGCCACCGTCTCCCGTGCAATGAGCAGAGACTCTGGGAGGTGCAATGGCTGGTAAGGGGGTGACACGCCACAATCTGGTGCAATGGGGAAACCCCTCAGAGTGCATGGGCCATGTCACGCTGTGCAAGAGGGGAGGCGGTCTTGACCTTCGGAGCGTAACATTTGTAGCCAGATGCCAGGGGATTGACCACACTCGAGGGCGGCTAGGGCTTGGGTAACCACCACTCGGTCCCTGCGGCGCTGTGCACGAACACGCAGGAATCCCCAGATCACGAGACCTGCTCCCAGGATCCCCATGAACCCTAGGGACCCCAGGCCAGCCCAGTCCCGAAGTCCTCGGACTATTGACTGAAATGTAGGAAAGAGACCATTGGTCACTGTCAAGTCCAGGCGTGTGGAGTTAATGTGGGTGATCTCCAATTGCAACTGCCGGGTCAAGGCGGTAAATTGACTAGACCAGTGTCCTGTCAACATAGCAGATAATTGACGAGACTTGTTGGCCGCGGCGGAAGCATTATCAAACGGTACCGCGGTAATGCATAGTCCTGTGAAACGCCATTCGCAGCCCAGCTGTGCCAGCTGCCATAAGGCATCTATTTGCTCCTGGACCAAGTCCACACGTTGGTTCAGTATCATGATACCACCCTTCAGATGCGCGTTGACGGCGGATTGTGTGTCCAGAGCTGTAGCCACAGATGCCGATAGGTTGTTCAGCGTCTGTGCTGTCTGAACAGAGCCTACCGCTGCAGCCGTAGCGGCTGCCAGTGCGGCAGTCACTGCCAATGTGGAAATTACAGCTGCAGTAACGCCAAACTCTCTTCGCTGTCGGAAAAGGGTCAAGAAGCTAGGAGCCTCCACCGGCCAAGGAATATGCCGAGGAATACGGGCAACAATTGCCATGGACTGGCTGGAGGCATTCCAGCAACGGGCATAGGAGCAGTTTGCCGTGGAGCAATTGAGAACACCAGGACCAGAGGAAGTAGCAGTGATCCAGATAAAAGGGGGCCAGAGGCAAACAGGTGTGGAGGGGAAAGACAGATTACGCTGCTGAATAGCGTGGACCGACGTCTCAAATGTTGAGGAGGAGTTCCATGTAAGATTGGCAAGGCCCAAAGAGGCATTAGTAGCGAACAGCCAGGGGAAGATCTGGGCATCATGGGTCACCGGCATCGGTCTCGGGAACACCGACAGGATGGCCCAGCGCCGGTCCGTCGTCACCAATGCGGCCAGCAGCAGAAAGGTCAGGAGCAGCAGCATCCCCGGCAGCGGACGCCCCATCATCTGCATCCTCCACATCCGCCAACCGCTGCACTCGCCGCGTTAAGCGTGCCGGGACCCACACTGGATCAGGAGTGTCCTGCGGGAAAACACAGACAGCTCCCCTGGACCGGCTCACAACCGGATCCGGGCCTTTCCATTTGTTAAGCAGGACATCCTTCCACAAGACCTGCTCTGATAAAGGGGAACCGGGGTTGGCGTGGCGGTCCGCAGCAGAGCGCCCCTGATCATCCAGCAAAAGAAAATTTAAAGTGAACAAGGTGAGAGAGAGCACAGGCTTAGGGGTACGTAAGCCCAAAGGGCTCGTCCCCGTCTCCCCCTTTTGTTTTTTGAGATAGGCCTTTAAGGTGCCATGGGCACGCTCTATGATACCCTGGGCCTGGGGGTTGTAGGGAAGGCCCGTGTGGTGCTCCACGCCTAGGCATGTGCAGAATTGACGAAAAGCTTGTGAGGTATAGGCAGGGCCATTGTCAGTTTTGATAACCTGAGGTTTACCCCAGGCAGCCCAAGCCTCTAAGCAGTGGGTGATGACATGACTTACCTTTTCACCTGTCAAGGGAGTGGCATGAATTATGCCAGAGCAGGTATCAACAGAAACATGGACATAAGAAAGAGTGCCAAAGGAGGAGTAATGAGTGACGTCCATTTGCCACAAGTGGAGTGGCCGAAGACCACGAGGATTGACACCTACATGAGGTGCTGGACGAAAAGGTGCACAGGCCACGCACTGCAGCACAATATCGCGTGCGGCTGCCCGCGAGAGGCCAAATTTGAGACGTAACGTCAGTGAAGGAGTATGGTATAGAGAATGAAACTGGCGAGCTGTCTCCAACGGAGAGCCAACCCAATAAGCGTGAGTGGCATGATCCGCCAGGGCATTGCCGTGCGCCATGGGGCCCAGCAAAAGGGAATGGGCCCGAATGTGCGTTATAAAAAATGGGGACCGGTGCGAATGGATGGCAGCACGGATAGCACAGAATAAGGAGAACACCGTGCTGCGAGAGTTAAGAGAATGGGCTGTCTCCAAGTGACGGACAGCCTGAACAACATAAGCAGAATCAGAGATTATATTAAGGGGCTCTGGCACGGTTCGGAGAACCAATTCAACGATAGCACATTCAACGTGCTGGGGAGAAGAGTAAGCGAAGCGGGCCGTAAACACCTGATCATTGATTACATAGCTACCGGTGCCTGTGGATGACCCGTCAGTATAAACAATGGTAGCCCCAATTAGAGGCTCAGGGGAAGTCAGATGAGGAAAGATAAGCTGATTGCGAAGTGCAAACTGAAGAAGGGGATGTTTAGGGTAATGGTTATCTATGTCTCCTGGGAAGATACAACAGAGTACTGCCCAAGAATTTAAGGAAGAGCAAAGGACTTGAGTCTGGGACTTGGTGTATGGGCAATGAATAACTGTAGGGTAAATACCGAAGTGGGAAAGGGACAACGAAAGCCCAGATAAGGCCAAATCCGCAACCTGCGTAGGATAATGTTCTATAGCACGCCGCGGAGAAGCATGTGAATGAATCCACAGCAAAGGCCCGTCCTGCCAGAGTACTGCCGTGGGCGCCACGGGAGAGGGCAAGAGGCACAAGGAAAAGGGGCGGTCCGGTTGGATGCGGACCAATTGAGCTTGCTGAAGAGCTTCCTCGACCTTAGCGAGAGCCTGCCGAGCCTCAAAGGTGAACGAACGGGGGGACAGTATATCAGGGTCACCCTCCAATATTTGAAACAAGTCACTTCGGAAGTGTCCTTAGCGGCGAGGATGGCAGCCGCCAAGCCCGCATTGGTGGGAGGGCCTCCAATTTCTCTGCAAGCTTTTAACCATGCACTGAGGCCCTTTCCCTTCCAAGGGGCAATAGCATGACGACACTCTCTCGTGCACTGCTTGAAAACCAACTGTTCCACTAATGGCATAGCCGAGTCGGCATCGCCGAAAATCCTTGCAGCGCATTCCACCATCCGAGCCACAAAGTCAGAAAACGGTTCTGCAGGGCCTTGGATGACCTTGGTTAAATTACCTGCAACTTCCCCGCGATTAGGCAGTTGTTGCCAGGCTCTTATAGCCAATTGATTAATCTGGCCATAGACCTGAATGGGAAAATTAAGCTGATTATTCTGCCAACGACCCTGTCCTAAGAGCATATCGGCATCCCACGCAGGCTGGCCCTGCTGCGCGTTCTGCCGAGCTTGATTAATACAGGCTTCTTGATATATGGATTTCCAATCTAAATATTGCCCCATGGATAGGGAGGCCCGCGCGGTACCAGCCCAATCACTGGGGGTCATGGCATGCGCACTTAGCCGTTCCAGTAGGCCACGGGTGTAAGCGGCATTGCACCCATAAGCCTTGACAGCTTCAGCCAAAGCTTTTAGTTGCTTGTAATCTAGGTGTTCATGAAAGCGATGTTGATTAGCGTCCTCAAAGACGGGGAAAGCAAACTCCCTCTGTATCTTCTTTCTAGCTCGGGGAGGCACAAACGAAGTTCCGCCCTCCATATTTAGAGGGGCGGATCCTGCAACGGGAAAAGGAGGGGCAGTAGCGTATGGGGGCGGGCGATTACGCTCCGCCTCATATCTAGCCGCCGCCTCCTCCAGCTCCGCCTTCTCCTGCGGAGACAGCCCCTCCTCCACCTTGTGAGAACGCGAACGGGAAGAAGAGCGAGACGATGAAGAAGAACAGGAAGAAGAAGGACGAGAGGAAGAAGAGGAAGAAGAGGAAGCCGACATGTGGAGGGAGGCCATTTTGAGAGCCACCTCCTCCATGTCCCTTTCAGGCGGCGGGCGTCCCCGCCATTCCTGTTTACCCGCGGACTTACGTTTCTTTTTCGGCCTTTTCCTCGGCCGCCCCGGCCGAGCCGGACCCACTTTGCCTCTCTCAGACATACTATCTTGATAATCACTGAGTACTTGCTGACCTTCCCGGACCGGACCGCTGCAACGGTCGTCCTCTAAACAGGAGCGCACCAGTGCCCACACAGGGAGAACACACTCCCAAAGGGGACCAGACTCTCGGGCACGGCGAAGGTCCTGCTCTAGCTTATCCCAACTCGGAATCGTTAAAGACCCCGAGTGGAGAAACCATGGGGCCACCCGGTCCACGTCCTGCACAAAATGGCGCAGGACACGGTCAGGGATAACTAGGAGAGTTCCCCATGGGGTAGGTCACAAGCACCCGGTGCCGGCGTCAGAAGAGGGCAGGGGTCCAAAATAAAACCGCCCCAGCTGCTGTGGTTCTGAACTCACCTCCAAAGAGGTCGTCTCCGCCGGTCGGTTCCCGGGTTTCGGCACCACTTGTCGCGCCGCACTCGCCTGCAAGGACGACGCAACAAACTGGAGTTCTTCCAACAGCAGTTTAATGAGGCATCTAGTCTAGTTACATGGCGAGAGACCCCGAACAGGAAGGACAGTGGGCTTATATACCATTGCAGGTAGTCGTGGCGGGAAGTGATTGGTAGAGGGCCCTGACAAGGCTCCCAGCAATGATTCTATTGGCTATGTGCTCACCCGTAATCAGAGACCGCTCCCAACAGTCAAGGATCTTAATTTAAAGTTGTCTTTTTTCAGTCTCCTTTCTCAAGTCCAACCAAAGCAAATGATCTTGAATAGGGAGAGTGGAAAACAGTGGTATGCAATATCCCGCACGTTAGAATCACCTCAGGAACTCTTAGAGCCTACAGATTCCTAGACCTATCCAAAGCTAATTAAAAGAGATGAAGCCCCCAAATTTTAAAATTCCCTCCAGGTGACTTCAATGTGCCTCCAAGTCTTTGAACCATTGACTCAGGCATCATGGGCATCACCTAACAACTTGTTAGAAATGCAAATTCTTAAGCACCATCCCAGATTACCAATACAGAAATTCTGTGAGTTGTGTCAAGAAATCTGTGTTTTAACAGACCCTTCAGGTAATTTTAATGCAGGCTAAAATTTGAGGATCCCTATCCTCTGGTTTTCAATGATTCTTTATCTGCAGATTCTTTTAACTCAGATTCTAGCTTCCGACAGAAACAACTAACAACTTTACATAAACATTACTCCTAACTTAACACTTTTACTAAAGTGTAATACAATGAAAAGAGTAGGCAGTACATGGATTTATAATTAAACAGCTATAGATTCCAAACCAGCTTGGTGCTCTTACTAGAGAGGTGACTCTGAGCAAGTACTTAAAGTCTCCAAGTTTCAATTTTCTCAACTTTAAGTGGTGGTAATAGTAGTACCTATCCCATTAAGTTCTTGGGAGGATAAAATTAGGATGTCAATGTAAGCCCTAGTATAATGTCTCATATATAATAGCACTCAGTAAAGGCTAGCTCCATAAAGAATCTTTCTGCAAAGTTGAATGAATCTTTCTTGGAAGGAAGGGAGGAAGGAAGGAAGGAAGGAAGGAAGGAAGGAAGGAAGGAAGGAAGGAAGGAAGAGAGGGAGGGAGGGAGGAAGGAAGGAAGGAAGGAAAGGAGGGAGGGAGGGAGGGAGGGAGGGAGGAAGGAAGGAAGGAAGGAAGGAAGGAAGGAAGGAAGGAAGGAAGGAAGGAAGGAAGGAAGAAAGGCAGGCAGGCCAGCCCAGAAAAGGTTTTGTCAATAAAAAATCATTCCAAGGGTTTAGGACCAGGAAGCACCTTAATAATACCAACTTCTATCAGTCTATGAAAGACATGTGATAGCCCATTGTTTTTTCCAATTGAAAGTAGTTAACAGGAAGCTCGGAGTTAGGGACTGAGCTGTAAATTGGTTTCAACTTCTTTGAATTTAGTTATTTCTTCATATTACATGTGCTCATTTATTATATAATTTAGCTTCCTATGTTTTTAAAAAAATATTGTGAGTACATAATAGTTGTATATCATTTTGATACAGGCATACAATGTAAATTAATCAAATCAGGGTAATTGGCATATTCATCACCTCAGGCATTTGTGTTAAGAACATTCTAATTCCACTTTGTTAGTTACTTTAAAGTATACTCTAACTTATTCATTGTTGATTATAGTCACTTTTTTGTGCCATCAAATATTGTTTATTCTATCTAACTAACTATATTTTTGTACCCTTTAACCATTCCCACTTTATCCCCTCCATCCCTGCTACCCTTGCCTGCCTCTGGTAACCATCATTCTATTCCCTGTCCCCATGAAATCAATTGTTTTCAATATTTAGCTCCCACATATGAGTGAGAACATGTGTAGCTGCTCATGTTTAATGTTTTTTTCAAAACAAATTTATTTATTATTTTGGGAGACCACACTTATATTTTGAATTGAAGGCAAAATGTAAATTAAATGAAGAAATGATTGATCTTGTGGCCTTAAAAGCCAACAACCACTATGTCTATATCTCATAGCAATCTTTGAGTCAATTTCACAATATTCCTTCTTGGGGTAAATTTTTTTGCTCAAAAAATTTATATTCAGTGGTCCCTCTTTAGCAAGAAATAGTAATGATCACTCCTGTATAAAAAAAAAAAACATGAAGGGAAAGAAATCATTACTGCCAACCCCCTAGATTTCACAGTGGTAGTCTGGGTATACCACAAATCAGTTTCTTTGTGCTCCTTCATTATTACCCTCCTTGTGTATGATACAATCACAACTGAAGTATCCATATGCACATTCATTATTTTATAAATAGTGTGTACAGCTCTGTAGATAGTATTGTCTGTCTGTGTGTATATGTAGTGTGTATATTTGAAGAAACGTTTATATTATATTGAATGATGGAATTATAGATTTAATTTTCTACTTTATAATCCTTGTATTTTCAATTTTTTTCTGATCTAGGTATATGTTACTTTTTAAGTCAGGGGAAAATACAGATAATTTCATACTTCTTAGAAAGAATCTCCTATTAAAATAATCTCCCATTCAGTAACAAACTAGGGAATAGCATGAGAATGTGAGAAGGTTGTGGTCATCCTGGTAGCCCTATTCAGATGATCAGCCTGATTGAGTCTCCTGCACAGAACATTTCTTTGTACGCTTGTCTGGCTCAGGCTTGATGAGTCATAATTCTCTAACCATGTTTTCACGGAAGTAATTCTCTACTCATCCTTTCTGAAAACTTTCTACCTCAGTATATGCAAGTTAGGTGGCTTTTTTGTGGCACATGGAAAACTCTATTGGTTTGTAAAGAATATGGGAGAAGATAATTTAGGAACAAACAAGCTACTAATTATTTTTCCACATATACAAGTGAGATTTTGGTGAGTTTAACATTATCTTTTCCACAGCTGTGCTAGACCTGACCCAGAATTCTGTTTAGTGACACAGGAAACTACAGATATCAAGATAAAAGGCTGATCGTGCATCCTCACATCTACGTTTTGCCAAGCCTTTAAAACTAGGCCAAATAGCTACGATTTTAAAAAGTTGTCATATTATTAATATAAATGAAAGCCCTAAAGAAAGCCATTTGTTGTACAACCTAGATCACTCTGTGTATCTAATGTCCCTAAAAGTAGTTGTACAGGTACCATTGAATCAGCATTTTAATTGAATAGGTTTTTCAAAAACAGTAGTAAGTAATGGAATTAAGAAAGGAAGTTCAGAGCAAAAACTTTTACACAAATTTTCTGTGGAAAACTGAAAAACATTCTTGGTTCCTTGAATTTCCCTTAAAGGTAGAAATCTACAACATGTGGATGAAGTAGCGGAAGAAAGCAGATGACAAGGCAATAATGTATTACGTATGTAATACTGGAATGTCTCTGAATGTTTAGAATTAGTAATACTGGGTATAAAATGGTTATTAAAACTATTTCAGTGAATTAAATTTGTTCATCTATAATTTTATGCAATGGCAAGTATAAGATTTTAGTTTAACTAATCTGTAGATTCCTCTTGCTATTAAGGAAAAGAAAAAGAGAAAGAGGTGGGGGAGGGAGGAAGAGAGGGAAGAAAGGAGGTAAGGAAGTAAGGGAGGAAGGGAAGAAAGGGAGGGAGGGAGGGAGGAAAGGAAGAAAAAAGTGGAAGAAAGGAAGGAAAGAAGGAAAAGGAAAGGAAGAAGGAGAGGAAGAAAGGAAGGAAGGAAAGAAAGGAAGGGAGGGAGGTAGGAAGGAAGGAGGGAGGAAAGGAAGAAAAGGAAGGAAGTGGAAAAAAGGAAGGAAAGAAGGGAAAGGAAAGGAAAAAGGAGAGGAAGGAAGGAAGGAAAGAAGGAAGGAAGGAAGGAAGGGAAAGGAAGAAGGAGGGAAAGGAAGGAAGGGAGGTAGAGAAGAAAGAAGGAAGGGCTACAGTATGAATGTTGATATCTCCCGAAGATTCATATGTTGGAACTAATACCCAATGTGATAGTATTAAGAAATGGGGCCTTTAGGAACTGATTAAGTCACCTCCTAAATGGGATTAGTGCCCTTATAAAAGAGGCTTGAGGAAGCCTGTTTGCCCCTTTCACCATGCGAGGACCAAAGACATGTGCCATCTTTGAGGAAGAAGCCCTTAGCAGATACTGAATCTTCTAGAGTCTTCATCTTGGACTTCTCAGCCTCCAGAACTGTAAGCAATACAGTTCTGTTGTTTATAAATTACCCAATATAAGGTATTTTGTTATAGCAGCCTGAATGGAAAAAGAAAAAAAAGAAAAAAGAAAAGAAAAGAAAAGAAAAGAGAAAAGAAAAGAAAAGAAAAGAAAAGAAAAGAAAAGAAAATAAAAGAAAAGAAAGAAAAGAAGGAAGGAAGAAAAAGAAAGAAAGAAGGAAGATAGGAAGAAAGGAAGGGGAGAGGGATCCATTTCTTAAATGCAGTGAGAGCATTTAGGAATCTAAATAAAACACAAGAGGACAAAACACTGTCTAGCAGAACACTGGGCTTCTGACCCACATGAGGCCTCAACCCGGGCTGTATTGAGCTGACTTCTTACCGAGTGTTGAAGTCAGTTAATGCCTACCTTCTCTTCTCTGGGCCACTTCACCTCTCTACCATATCCAATTAATTAATACTTTTTAGTAATATTACATCCATAATAAGACTCAAATCTAAAGCCACCATCATTCCTACCTCACGTTCAATGACCAATGCCTTAGTGCACACCTCCATAATTTCTAATCAGGTCACTGCGCACACCACTGTCTTTAGCACCAACAAACCCTTTCCCTTGCTGACAGATCTAGATGTGCCACTTTCTTACCAAAGTCAACACTACTTCTTCATCTGAAGTACTAGATGTTAATTTGGGGTTTGGGACTTGAAAGTTTCTTGAAATGTATATGAATTGGGGTTTTTCTGTGTCAACGTGTATTTTTCTCAGTTGATGGAGCACTGTCTTTAAATTTCTAAAACAGGCCTGGAATTCATTCAAAGTAAATACCCTAGGACAAAGCCAAAGACTTTAACATGGAGTCCAAGACCCTTTATGACCTAGCCCCATTTAGCCATTGCCATCCTAGTGTCACCATCTGCCCTGAACACTTTATGCCCAGCCATACCAAACTCCTTTTGGTTTCCTGGATGCACCACCTACCTCTCTAATGTCCATTTTTTGTACATGCTAATTTTCCTCCTAGAGCACTCTGGCATCTCCATTATCGTTTATTACCTAACTTTAGTTCCCCTTTCAAAACTCAACTTAGAAGTTATTTTTTTTTTGCCAGGGCGAGGGGAGGAAACCATATCAGTTCTCACCAGATGTCTTTCTTTTAGGTTGCCATGGTACCTGGGCACATCTTTATTATGGCACTTATCAAATAATATCATAAGTATATATACAGCTGTCCCACTCTGAAGAGTGAGCTTCTAGAACATAGAGATTGTATTTTATTTGTGTTAGTAATCTCAGAGCCCAGAGTGTCTAACATGAGTACATGCTCAGGCAAAGTTTGAGGAGTAAAAGAACATAAAGTCAGCTGAACAAGAAGACAGAGAGCTCAGATGGAGACAGAAAGTTTCAGGGCCATGTTTCAATTAGGGGAAATCATCCCCACAGCAATAATTAATTAATACCAGGCATGTGGCAGAGTATGTTGCTGAGAGTGAACCTCTTTAGAAATAGGAAGGATAGACAGCTTTTACTTACAGTGTGCTCTGAGTATTACATGAGCAGAAGCTGAGAATTGTCTGCTTGTAGCAAAAGATTAACTTGAAATAAGGAAGTGACATCTCAGGGCAGAATGGCATGTTACCCAAGAAGTTAGGCAGAATTTAAGCAGTAGAAAAATTTAGCAATCGAAACCAACCCTGAACAGAACTCTTTTCTTAATTCTAAGTGACTAAATATAACCATTTACTCACAAGGCAAAATTAGAAATTAATATTAGAAATATCTGTCATTCAGTTTATTATAAATAATTACAAATTTTATTGCATATTAAGTTGTAGATACAATCCATAGTTATTCTTAACTAATCACTCCATTGTTTTATATAATCTTCAGGTTTTTTTTAAAAAAAAAACCTGATTAACTAACAATCAAGATGCTGGGCCTCAGAGTGAGGGAAACCAGGTAAGCAGCAAGCCTTAGTGATTATTTCTGTAACAAAATTTCTCCCTGCCTCACATTCCATTTGTACTCTCTTAGATCTTATAAAAGAGATTTTTACAAAAAACAACAAAAAAAGATAAATGTATAATGATATAAGTAATAAAGAAAGAGAAGAGAAGGCTAGCATCCTGCAGGTGGGATGAATTTCTGCTGAGCTGCGGAAAGAGTTTTAGGAGCTGGAACTAAAGCAGAGGAGACCCTCTGTGTGAGTTACCATTCCTATGAGAAGTTAGATAAAACATATACAGGAAAGAGGATGTTTAAGAAGTGTTGCAACCGCTATTTCAAGGTTCTCAATGTCCTCACCCTTTGGCTTTTCTGTGAAGGACTGCTCGAAAGATTTAAAACGCTTTGCAAATATTCGTGATGCCAGGCTAGTATCTCTTCAAAAGCAGCATCCATTGTTGGACTTTTTGTACGTTAGCACCTATTATTTTAGATGTTTCCTGAGTGATTAGGATCTCTTTCTGCTGCACGGAATTTATGCAAAGTCCTTGACAACGAATATCGTCGACTTGCCCACATCCCACTCCATTTCATGTCCTCTGACCTTCAGTGTAGACCACTAGAATAATGACCAAGAGCACAGACTGTGGAGCCAGATTGCCTGGCTATGTGGGTGATGAGGAGAAAGTTTGTGCTTCAGACTCTTCATCTGTCTAATGGGGGTAATAGCAGTTCCTCACAGGTTTGTTATAAGGATGAATTGATTTATTGTTAAAGTGAAGCTCTTAGATCAGTTCCTGGAACATCAGAAGCCCTGTATGTGCTGTTGAATAAATAAATAAATAGGTAAACTTTGGGTAGGTAAAGTGAAACGCTGAATAAACTGCGCCTTCATGTGAATAAAGAAACAGTTATGGAATGCCTACCATGTGCCTTATACACATCTGCTCATCCCCCTTGGTAATGCCAAAAATGACACTATGAGAAAAGTTATCATTACTGTCTCCACCCAAAAAATTTGGAAATGAATCACAGAAAAGCTGGAGGATATATTCACATCTCACCTACCAAGTCAGAGGCGGGGCTGGGCTGACTCAACTCTGGTGTTCTGACTCCTCATTAGCTCTAAGTGGTGCAGCTTAGACCCCTGCTCCAACATTCATGAGCGATTCATCTAAGAGTCCTCTTCATGCAATCTCTCGTACCACTTCAGCCCCTGTGTTGAAGTGCAATGTATACTGAACTCAATGAATCATAGAAAGAGAAGACAGGAAGAATATCAGAGCTTTTAAAACCTGACGGAAGAATATCAGAGCTTTTAAAACCTGACGGTTTATTTTTGCAAATAAGGAAACTGAAAGAGAGTTCGAGAAACTTGCTCAAAGCTACATAACTTATTTATAAGCAAACCATTTATAACAAAAACCATTTCTCTTGACTATCAGTTTAACACTGTCCTTTGCATCCATGTCATTAGAGCAGTTATGACAGTAGAGCAGAGGAAGGGCCATCAAGGCAGGGGTCCCTTGAAGAAACACCAGGGAGATGTTAGAGACAAAGAAAGAAGAAGCTGGGGCCCCAAAGACGTAACTTTGTTTACCACTTCTGCCAAAACATCTCAAATTGGCTTAGGCAAATAACTTTTCAAAACTTTGCAACAGTTAGGAGAATAGTTGAAGAATGTTTTAAATAAATTTAATTGTTTAGATTAATTTAATTGGTAAGAAAAATGTATTTCCATTCAAAGAAACTAAAAGTAACCTACTTGAAAACTCAGTCCTCAAGTTTTACAGTTTGCATAAACTCTGTAGGAATACATAATGGTGTTCATTTACTTCGGTGTCATAATTTGCCTTTGGAAATCCTGGAAGTGGATATGTTTACTCTTGTATTTCGGTATCTAGCACAGTACACCGCACTCAGTGAATATTTTTTGTTTCCTATTTTAGTGTGCATCCATGGCCCTCAGACTTTACTTAACATGAGAATCACTTGGGGGAGCTTGTTAAGGAGGCAGATTCCCTGAATACAACCCCCAGAGGAGGTTGACACAGCAGGCCTGTGAGGCATTTTTAACAAGTTCTCTTAATTCTAAGACAGGTAGCCTTATATAATGTTCAAATTAGAAATATATATATATATATAAACCCATATCAATTTGTCATCTTTCTTCATTATTATATCCAAACTTTCCCCCACCTACATGCCCCACAAAGCTACTTTACAGGTGCTCTCACATGTCACAGGGATCTCAGCACCATTTTTTTTTCTAGCCAGAATTACAATAAAACGTAAGAGTAGTGTTCTCATCACGTAAACCTTAACACTGTCAAGTCTTTCTCAATTATTGGTTATTTTTATTATTGAGACTTGATCAGAGAGAGCTATTTAGAGAAGTGTTGAAGGGCTAACTTTGACCTTTTTCAGTGTAATGGAAGATTGTTGGCCTCCTGGACTAGAGACTTAGTCAATATATCCTATCAAGTCTATCATTTTGCTGGTTTCAAAATACTTTAAATTAGCACAATGATCTCAGAGTTGGGCTCACATCATGAGAGACAGGGTGATTGCAGAGCAATTATATGAGTAACACTAGTCTTTGCGGGCAAGCTTCCACAAAAAGGTTATCTGGGGTCAATATGAGACATTCGATAAAGAAATGATATTGTATATGCCCACAAAGACACATTTAGGCTAAATTCTCCATGTTCAAAGGTCTACATGATTCCAGTGCTTTGCTCTCAGGGCTTTTTTGCCAACAGATCTGGCTCTCATAAAAAGTGACAAGATCATGGCTGGGACTCAAGTTTGAGGCTTATGTGGAAAATGCCATCATTTACAATTTTACTTCCTTTTGGAAATATTTGTTAAAGAAAATATCTTTGGTGGTTTAATTATCATTAATGAGTAATTAAGAGAGATTGAGTACATCACATCATAGTGGGAATTAGAAAATACAAATTAATCAATAGAAAATGATACCTTTGGAAGGTTATGCTATGAACAAAGTAACAGACACACTGGCCACTGACAAACATGGGAATTAGTAAGAACAAAATATTATGTACATAAATACAGAGTCAAGTATCTGCTTGGTGGATGGAAGGCAAGGGAGTTGTGGATTTACCACTTTCTTTCCACTCTCTAGATCTTCCAAAGCATGACCTGGTACACTTGAATCCATCCACTGTGTGCTCAGAGAGACCATTCCTCTTGTTATTTCAAGGGAAGCATGTTAAGGCTTCAGATAGAAACCTTAAGTAGAAAAAAGAAAAGAAAAGATTTATCTGATGAAAAAGTGATACAGTCTGCTCAAGCTTGAGTGAAGATCAAAGAAGCGTGATATTCACTCATATATAAATGGAACCAATTAACCATTAACTTAGAATAATAACCATATACTATGATAATGACAAAAAAAGAAGAGTATATGGCTCCTGTCCCAGTGGTGAAGAGAACAACATAAACATCTATGAATTACAAAACTGTAAGAGACAGGTATATTCACATAACAGAGGACAGTTTCAATAAAATTCTAAAAATTAAACAAGTTTGGACAGAAATAAGTGGCCTGGTTTAATGGAAAGGACGTGGAAGATGTTTTAAGTGAGGACAATAGCAAATCCTAAAGTAGGAAAATAATAGGGAAGCAGAATGACAAATAGTTTATGTCCAGCTGCAGAAGGGAAGCGAGAGTAGCGTGCAACACAAAATAAGAACAGCAAGGTACAGGATGGATAAAGAAGGAGAGTCAGAACATTTTATTTGGATGCAAATTAAAACTAGGAGTTCTTTTAAAGTTATTTAAAGACAATGACATATTCAAAGGGATGCTTGCAGAAGATCATTACTTCTTATAATTGAAGGAAGAAAAGAGGGGAGAGAAAAAAGTTGAGGTCTGCTGACTTTTTTAATCCATTGATTTTAAAGCATCCATGGAGGACAAACTTAGATCAAAAACTTGAAAGCAGTTCACAGTATTTCATCACATGTCCAAGAGGCCTTGGCAGGAAAAGTGAGGACACCTCTGCACTAGACCATGTGGCCTGATTTAAAAAAAACAAAAACCACAAAAAAAACAACTCTTTTTCCATGGAAACAAATAATATGTTCCACTTCTGCCAAGGTCATTCTGCAAATACAGATGGCTTAGGTGGCTGAGTGTAGTTAACTTCTCTCCTTTGGCAGAGGAACACAGATTTCCATCACATCCTTCCCTGCTCACTGATATCTGGCCCCCAGCCTTGCCTGATCATGACATTTTAGAAAAAGTATGTTGTTTGTTGTTGTTTTCTTTTTTGTTGTTGTTGTTCTAGTTACTCTAATCCTAATGTCTTCTGTACCAATTATTAGTGGTAACATATAGATGAAGCCAATTCTGTATTACCTTGAAGAGATGAAGCTCTTCATCTTTGTCTCAACTGCCAAAGTTACGTGGCTGGGAAAAGTCTGTTAACACAGCTCCCCTTGGCTGGGATTCACTCCAGTGTTTGTAATTTCTCTGAAGACCCATTGAGCAACCTGGCCTGAGTTTCAATTTGTGTAAAAAAGCCTCTAACCAGGTGAGTTGCACATTGTTTCCAGCTCATTAGAGATATTTTGGACAACTTCTCTAATGAGGTTTGACATTTGACTACCACCACATATGTGTCTTCCTCCACCATGTCACCCTCCCACCAGTCTCTGCTTCCTTCCCCGGTACTCACTTTTCTAAGTGAATCATCTGATCCTGTGCCTTATATGAACATGCTCTAGTTTGATTAATCTCTCTCATCTACCCTCCTTCCTGAATGCACTGATTAAATCTGGTCTTCCCCCTCCCCCCTCCATAATACATGGGACCTTTTAGCAGCTATTAATTATTTAAAAGAATGTTACTTTCTATCATGCTTAAGTTGATTGCTATAGTTTTCAGTTGGCCATGTGGCTTCTATTAAGAACTATTCAACGTAATTAAGAAAGGCTTTCAAACACAAAATTCTAAAATCTATAGAAGATATTAATAGAAGATATTATTTTTTTGTTACATTGACAAACTTGCTAGGTCGACACAATATATCTCACCAAAATACACCTCTTTATTCTATGATAAATGGCATATGGTACTCACCAACAGATTGAGAAAATGTTATTTAAACCAAATTACCAGCAGGTGACTGTAAAACTCCTGAGGGTCATGCCCAAGGAGTTTTACTAATGAATAATTCTGATCCAAACAGTCAAAATTTTGATGAAATGCTACATAGGTTTGTCCTTTATATAGTACTATTTTTTCATTGCCTTAGTTATTGGATTATTGAAAAGTGACACAATAAATTAACTAGTTGTTTAGCTTAAGAAAGCCAAACAACCAACTGGACTGATTTTTCACCAGTTTGACTGAATTAACTGAAAGTTTGATCATGGTGTAGGTACAGTTTTCACTGAATTTGCTCTCTAATTAATTTTTTGATGGTGATGAATTAGCTGAAACCAGCTAAAATAAGACATGACCTTTATAAGCTAAAATAGCCTGTGGGTCTAAATAAGATGAGTAATAATATAGTGCCAGGTGCAGCTCATGTCAATTAGGTAGGAAAAATAAAAGATCCACAGAGAGCTAGACTGACTTGCCTAAGCCAAGCAGGCATCTGAAGTCAGAGCTGACCCGACTTCACTTCAAACCTGGCATTATAATGTGACACAGTTCTTAGCTGTATCAACAGAACCGTGTCAGGGAACGTGAAGAAATGTTCATTAGCAGTGACCAAGCAGGGCTGATGTTCAGCTAGTAGGCAGCAGGGTGGTATACAGACAAGACTGTTCGTGCCGATTGGTCAATGTCCATCAGTGTTAAATATTTAAGATTTTGTAATGTGTCTATGAGGAAAGTTAGTGTTATAATAGGATAGTATTTTGATGCTGATTAAAGGGAAAGAATGGCCTCTGTAAAGTTTACTGAAGATACGGACTCTAGTCTTGGCTTTACCCATAATTAGAGCCAAGTGCTAGCTATCTCCGTAGTCCTTTGTTCCAATATCGTGGGTCACACTAAATAATATTGATTATCACTTCTAGCTCTAAAATTCTGACTCTAAAGAACCTTGTCTCTGGATTTCTCAAACTAAATAATTTCCTAGCTAAATTAAAATATAAAATAAGATCTATACCATTCATATAAGACTGGAATCTAAAAAAAAAATCCCTGAAATTTAGTGATGTTTAATTTTTTGCATTACTACTATGTTATGTGTATGTGAATTAGAAGCCTCTTCATAATAGTAAAACTGTAAATGAATGGAATAAAAATAGAATTTTATCATCATTCAGAAAACCAAGACAGTGGTTGGGGACACTAATATGAACATGCAATTTTACTTTTCTTTCTTCTATTTTTAATCAGTATTTATTTCTGCTCCATCAAAGAGATTGTGTGCTTGAGATGGGGGTAGGGGCAGATACACTGGTTTGAGTGAAGAGAGAAAAAGAAGTCACCCAAAAATCAAATTACAGGGAAAAAATTTCTCTATTTGCTTTTGATTTTCAAATGATCATTCTATAAAATCTGTTAACCATATTTCACTCAAGTATAAGGAAGAACATGCAATGTTGATGTCAAAATAGAATAGATATGGTCCAAAACGTTCCCCAAAATGCTAAGGCACACACTATTGTTGGTGTAGAAGTAATTGAAGGTATGCAGAGCAGATTTTTGAAAAGGAAAAAATATAGCCTCTGCAGGACGCTCTCTCTAGTGCAGCTCATCTGCAAAGCAGAAGAGATTTTGCTCATCTGCAAAGTCTCTGGAGCCTTTCAAAATCCTAGTTAAATGCTTTCTCAGGCATTTTCCACGTATTGCCTCAGAGGTGTGTTGATTAAACTAGGCTTATTAGGCTAATTGCTTTTTTTTATAAGCACATACTTTAGTATAAGAAATGGAGAGTGAAGTCAATATGAAGGAAAATAGTTCATATAGTAAACATTTGGCAAGCAAACTGATTCTCCTTAGTTTATTCATCCATTACGTAACACACACACAAAAGCAATGTGAAGAAGAATATTGAGTAAAAAGAAACACAATCGATGATTCTGGTGAGTAAAAATGCAAATTTCTTTGAGATTCTTTTCTTTTTAAGATTAGAGGAGGTGAACGAGGGGAGGGATAAGACATTTTCTACTTAAGAAGGAAGAAATACTAAACATGGGGGATTTATTTAACAGGAAAAGTCACATTATTGAGATTAGACATCTCTTCCTCAAGGTGCTCCTGGGAGATAATGGCTCTCACACCTATAATTCAGTGGAGGCATTGGTTTTGTCTGGTGACATAAAAATGGATCTGAGGACAGAAGTTAACACCTTCATTTCTATATAGTACATGATAATTTTAAGAATAACACTGAACATATTTGTTCTTTTACATTACTGTCATTTTAAAATTTACTTTTAAGTAGTAGTTTCTGTATGTGCATATTTTCTTAAAAGCATGGTCAATTTTAAGGCAATGGAAAAACAGAAAATATCAAATACTTTATTCCATGAAGGAAACACTTATAATACCATTCTCACTAGTAAATATAATCAAAATGGGAAAAAATGAAATTCCAGCATGAAATGGGCAGAGGAGTTGGAAAATGATTCTTCATTTGTATAAATGGTATGATATCTATCTTGCTTTTCAATACATTTAAAATAAGGAAGAAAGTGATTTTTAACATTCATGTTGACCATGTACGTTTGTCCCAGGAAAATCAATACAAATAGATAAGCGTTGATTCTTCATGAATAGATGTTGAGCACATTCATATCATCTTTGAATAAACTATGACCTTAGCAAAGTTCCAAGGCTCAGCACCTACCCTGCCTGTTTCCCGTCAAAATTGAGCCCATTAAGTCTTGTTTTTTTTTAGCCTTCATTATACTATAATTATAACCAAATTTTAACCACCTCAATCTGATTTCTTCATGGGCAGGGATAGAAGTTTTCCCTGATCCCAGAGCTTGATACAGTCTGGCACCTGTCCCAGATGCTGTAGCACACCATGCCCTGTCTCATCATGAGGCATTGAACATGTTTGCTCAAAGCCTGCCCCTTCTTCAGTACTCAATTCTCATTCCACTTACTCCAAAAAGCTTCCCCACATTTCTCCAGCTCAGAATGGCAGCTTCCACTGAATTCCCAGTACTGCAGAGTCTATGCATGTAAAACTTTTACCTTGCCTTTTGCTATCTATCAGGTGGTATTATATACTGTTGCATTTGTTTTACATCTCAGCTTTGCAATTAGACTGATAATTATCACAGATGCCATTTTTGAATGCCTATAGTACATTAAGGAATGGTTTTAAATTTTACATGAAATCTGCATACTGGTTATTATCCTCACTTTACAAATGAGTAAATGAGGCACAAGGGTTAAATTACTTGCCTAGGACCATATAAATACTGTTTCCAGAACTGAATTGGAATTGTATATATTTAGAAGGCAGAGAACATTGCTGAAATTTTTGTATATGCCCTTGGCCACATTTAAGGTATTTTAGAGATATTAGATACTAAAACATTATTTTCTGATTGATTGGTTTTAAGCACTGACTTAAAAATGTCCAGGTTATCATAAGTAATGTTCCATGGTATCAACCAAAACTAACACTTAATGCTAACAGAGCACGGACTAGATTGGCACTAGGCCAATGCAATCAAAGATGATAATAAATACAGTTCCTGAGGAGGAAAACAAATGCTTGTATGGATGACTGATCAGGTACATATGCTTTAGAAATAAGCAGTAATTTTAACCAAGGCAATGTCTCCCTTTGAAACACTAAACAAGTGGTAAGAAGTTATTAAGATGAAGACCACTGCCAAAAAATGACAGCATCCTCTTCAGATTTTAAGAGCAGGATTCAAGCACATCTGAAAAAAAGTAGTTAATAAAAATGATTATGAATGGGGTGATAATGAAAATATATAACAACTAGAAAAGCATGGGCATGTACTAATTGGAGCAGACACAGCAAGCATTCACTATGGACACTAGTCATGAACAACTGGTCCAGCTGTCCCAGTGCATGTTAGCTGTGCATCAGTCCTGGTTATGATGTTATGAGTTGGCTAAAATACTTATCGCACAAATACCTCTTTTATCCCTCAGCATGGTTAAACTCTAGTCTGCTGTGATTGTCATATCCCTGGAATTGTGAGACTCTATAGCCATGCTACTTAGACCATCATGATCCATTCAGCAGATGTTTATTGGTTACCTACTCTGTGACATGCACCATACTAGTAACTTGACAGACAAAGAAAAATTAGACATCAGTCTTGCCAGGGTGTACACAATCTCACCAACTCTTTATCAAAAATTATTCTTTGTGCAATCCTGAAAACTTTTGCCATGAAATAATAAAGACAACCTGCTTTCCAAAGAAGTCTATATTTTAATGGGGTTCTCTTCAGATGCAGACCCTGAAGCAAGGATTATGTGCACACATAACTGTGCTTGATCAACAGGTGTTATGGACTAAATGTTTGTGTTCCCCCAAAATTCCTATGTTGAAATCTAATCCCCCATGTGATGGTATTTGGAGATGGAGCCTTTGGAAAGTAAATAAGTCATGGGGGTGAAGCCCTCATGATAGGATTAGTGCCCTTACGAAAAAGAAACTGAGAGTTCTTTCATCTTGTTGCCTCCATGTGAGGACACAAGGAAAAGACAGCAGTCTGCAACATTGAAGATGGCCCTCACCAGAACTCAACCATGCTGACATCCTGTTCTCAGACTTCCAGCCTCCAGAACTGTGAGAAATAAATGTTTACTGTTTAAGCCACTCAGTCTATAGTCAATTGTTATTTCAGCCTGAACTGCCTAAGACACTGGGTCTTTGGCAGCCAGTAATGTACCATATATCCCCCCTTTTTTATACATTAAACCTCTACTACAAATTTGGAGGGGCAGCCTTGTAACAAATATGCCAGTGGTGTTTAGGAATATCTACTGAAATGAAAAGAGTATCCAAGAGGAAATGGGTAACACTCTATGTCTCCTGCAGTCTTTTATCTTTATAAAAGTTAAAGACCTTATGTCATTAGCAAAATAAATGCAGCTGTTGTCAAATAAATATTGGAGATCTACTTTTATTAAGGCAATATGCTAGTAACTTAGAAGGGATAGCACAAAGTAGTAAGTTTATCTATTCCTATGTTTATATTATTTAACATTAGCCCCAATATGACAAATTTTCTGCCTTCTAGAAATTTACAGTCTAATTTTATGGGACAAGTTATACACAAAGTGACATTCTATGAGCATGTATGATAATTCATGTAATTAGCAATTTTTACTTTCAGGCAACAGAATTTGATTTTGTCTAATTTATCCAGAAAATAATAAAGGATTTATTGGTTGTTTACTTGTGTTCAATATTGGCTTCCCAAAAGATCACCAGAAAAACCTGATTATCAAGCAAAGCTAAGTTTATGAGATCTACTGCACTAAAGAAAGTCAACAACTTGATAAGCACTTGGATTTGATTTGCTAGGATTTTATTTAGAATTTTTGCATCTATATTCATAAGGGATATTGGTCTGCAGTTTTCTTTTTTTGTTGCATCCTTTCCTGGTTTTGGTATTAAAATTATGTTGGCTTGGTAAAATGTGTTGGGGAGAATTCCATCCTTCTGGATATTGGAGAATGGTTTATGTAGGATGGGCACCAGTTCTTCTTTGTAGGTATGGTAAAATTCAGATGTGAACCCATCTGGTCCAGGGCTTTTCTTTTTGGGAAGGTTTTTTATTGCTGTTTCGATTTCAGATCTAGATATTGGTCTATTCAGGAATTCTATTTCTTCCTGGTTGAGCCTGGGAAGGCTGTGTGTTTCTAAAAATTTGTCCATTTCCTCCTCATTTTCCAATTTGTGTGCATAAAGATTTTTGTAGAATTCATAGATGATATCATGTATCTCTGTGGCATCGATCACGATTTCTCCTTTCATGTTCCTGATGGAGGTTATTAGAGTTTTTTCTTTTCTGCTCTTGGTTAGTCTAGCCAGAGGTGTGTCAATTTTGTTTATGTTTTCAAAGAACTAACTTTTTGTTTTATTAATCTCCCTTATGGTTTGTTTGTTGTCTTTTTCATTTAGTTCTGATTTGATCTTAATAATTTCTCTCCTTCTGCTGGGTTTGGGGTTGGTCTGTTCTTCCTTCTCCATCACGACCAAGTGGGCTTCATCCCAGAGATGCAGGGATGGTTTAACATACGCAAATCTATAAATGTAATTCACCACATAAATAGAAGCAAAAATAAAGATCATATGATCCTCTCAATAGATGCAGAAAAAGCATTTGACAAAATTCAACACCCTTTTATGATAAGAACACTTAACAAAATAGGCATAGACGGGGCCTATCTAAAAATGATACAAGCCATATATGACAAACCCACAGCCAACATCATACTGAATGGGGAAGAATTGAAAGCATTCCCACTTCAAACTGGAACCAGACAAGGCTTCCCACTGTCCCCATTACTTTTCAACATAGTATTGGAAGCCCTTGCGAGAGCTATCAGGCAAGAGAGCAGAATCAAGGGAGTCCAAATAGGGAAAGAAGAGATCAAACTCTCACTCTTTGCTGATGATATGATGTTATATCTAGAAAACCCCAAGGATTCAACCAAGAGACTCCTGGAATTGATCAATGAATTCAGTAAAGTCTCAGGATACAAAATCAATACACACAAATCAGAGGCATTCATATATGCCAATAACAGTCAAACTGAGAACCAAATTAAGGACTCAATACTCTTCAAAATAGCAACAAAGAAAATAAAATACCTAGGAATATATTTAGCTAAGGAGGTAAAGGACCTCTATAGGGAGAACTATGAAACACTGAGGAAGGACATTGCAGAGCATGTTAATAGGTGGAAAACCATACCATGCTCGTGGATCAGAAGAATCAACATTGTTAAAATGTCTATACTACCCAAAGTTATCTACAGATTCAATGCAATCCCTATTAAATTACCAACATCATTTTTCACAGATACAGAAAGAATAATTTTATGCTTTGTATGGAACCAGAGAAGACCCCATTTAGCAAAAGCAATTTTAAGCAACAAAAACAAAATGGGAGGTATTAATTTGCCAGACTTCAAACTATACTACAAAGCTGTGATTATTAAAACTGCTTGATATTGGCACAAGTGCAGGGACACAGACCAGTGGAACAGAACAGAAAATCGAAATATAAAACCATCTTCATATAGCCATCTAATCTTTGACAAAGCAGACAAAAACACACTCTGGGGAAAAGATTCCTTATTTAATAAATGGTGCTGGGAAAACTGGATAGCCACACATAGAAGACTAAAATAGGACCCACAGCTTTCACCTCTCACAAAAATTAAATCATGGTGGATAACAGACTTAAACCTTAGGTGGGAAACTATTAGAATTCTAGAAGAAAACGTAGGAAAGACTCTTACAGACATTGGCCTAGGCAAAGAATTTATGAAGAAGACCCCTAAGGCAATCACAGCAACAACAAAAATAAATAAATGGCACCTGATCAAATTAAAAAGCTTCTGCACAGCCAAAGAAACAGTCATGAGAGTAAACAGACAACCTACAGAATAGGAAAAAATTTTCGCATACTACACATCAGATAAAGGACTGATAACAAGAATATATTTAGAACTCAGGAAAATCAGTAAGAAAAAAATCAAACAACACTATCAAAAAGTGAGCAAAGGACATGAATAGACATTTTTCAAAAGAAGATATAAAAATGGCTAACAAACATATGAAAAAATGTTCAACATCTCTAATCATCAGGGAAATGCAAATCAAAACCGCAATGTGATACCACCTAACTCCAGTGAGAATGACCTTTATCAAAAAGTCCCAAAACAATACATGTTGGCGTGGATGCGGAGAGACAGGAACACTCATACACTGCTGGTGGGTCTGTAAACTAGCGCAACTCCTATGGAAAACAATATGGAGATACCTTAAACAGATTCAAGTAGACCTACCATTTGATCCAGCAATCCCATTATTGGGCATCTACCCAGAAGAACAAAAGTCAGTCTATAAAAAAGACACCTGCACCCAAATGTTTATAGCAGCACAATTCACAATTGCAAAGATGTGGAAACAACCCAAATGCCCATCAATTCATGAATGGATTAGTAAATTGTGGTATATGTATACCATGGAGTATTACTCAGCTATAAGAAATCACAGCGATACGACATCTCTTTGGTTCCCCTGGAGAGAGTTGGAACCCATTATATTAAGTGAAGTATCCCAAGAATGGAAAAACAAGTATCACATGTACTCACCAGAAAATTCCCTGATCATCACCTAAATGCACATTGGGGAATGATACCAACTGGATATCAGACTGAGGCGGGGGGTGGGGGGAGGGGATGGGTGTATGCCTACATGATGAGTGCGTTGCACACCGTCTGGGGAATGGTAATGCTTGAAGGTGCTGACTTGGGGAGGTGGGGGGTGGGGGGAGGAGATGGAGGTATGACTACATGGTGAGTGCCAGGCGCACTGTCTGGAGAATGGACACACTTGAGGCTCTGACTCAGGGGGATGGGCAGGAGATGGGCAATATATATAACCTGAGCTTTTGTACCCCCATAATAAGCTGAAATAAAAAAAAAATAAAGAAAGTCATCAACTTCATAGAGTATCAGTAGTGTTACTAAAGGGGTACTCTCAAGGGAGTATAAATATAAGATTTTAGTGCCTGAGTATAATCATTTTAAAGGAAGTCATCAAGACAAGAAACTATAATGAGTAGAATTTGTAGTATAATGGTTTTAGATTAGTGGACACAGTGAGACAAAGGCCTTGAAATGAGCATTGATGAGCAAGTTGTTAGTCTTCATTTTAATTGTTTCACAGTCTTATCTTCCATTGACAAGTATATCCCAGAGCAAATAGCTAAACAATATTTGCTGGATCTCAGTACTGCCTAACACAGGCACAGAGAATTATGGTGGCTTTAGCTCTCATTTAATAGCCTATAGACTCAAAGAAAGAAAGAAACAACTGTATCTCCAGAAGGTGAAGAACTAGAATATCTTGAAACTCAATGGCATTAACACACAAAAAGTCTCTTTGTGGCTGGGCCAGCTGGAGACTCAGTTGCTACCACGTTTCATCCCTGAGTATCTCAGCTTAAGGATCAAGTTCTCAGTAGGGTGCCACTAATTGGTACAGTGTAGGGTATGTGGCAGCTCTATGGTCAAGAGGCCCAGTGTCTTAAGTATTATATTCCGCCAAAGTCACATGCAGAAGTAATTTCCCAAAGGAAAAGAAATTAAGCAAACAGAAATAAGATATATCCACTACAATGGTCAAATCCCTCGCAAATATCTTTCTCCTCATGAGTATTAAATTTTGGTTGAAACTGTTCCTTGTTGCTGAAATTTTAAATATATTTTTAAAAGTCACTTATTCTTTCCTCTTCTCTGATTGATTCCCGACAACTAACCACTGAAGTCAAAACTTGTCAATTCTATGTCTATGATTGTTTCTTCCACCCATCTCTTCCTTTCCAGTCTACCTATATCCATCCTAATCTGTTCCTACAGAATATTTTTCCTAAATTCCTACATGTTCTCTACATTTACAGAATCTCTTATCTGCTTTCAGATTATTAATCTTCTTGAAGCACAGTTGTGATTCTTTCATTCCCAGCTTTTCATGAGCCAATCATTCCCCATTTTCTATCATGTAAGTGTCACATGTTTTGGTCTCACCTCAAAGGCCGCTTACAAATGCCACCAGATCTCTATCTGTATTTGCTACTACTCACATTCATGTTGGTTTTGCTCTAAGCAAATGCTTAGCAATGTCGCCCTGGTACTCTATGATTTCTTAACTTTAAACTTCTTGAGAACACAATGTATGCCTGATTCATCTTCATAGTCCCAAAATGCTTACCACAATCCTTTAGGTTGCCATTTGTGTAACTACTTTGATCAACTGAAAAGGGTTGCCTTAAATGCTACATTGAAAAAGATCACTAGGCCAAGTTAAGGATGAGTGGAAAGGAATGCTGTGATTGATTATTAATGTCTGTCATGGGCAGTGGGTAGGAGACAATAGCAGTATCTGTGCCTGGAATTTTCCATCTTCCACTGTATATTCAAACAAATATTTGTTGAAAGAAGTTCTCCAAGAATTTAGAATGAAAAATTAGAATAAAGAGGTACCAGGAAAGGCCTCTTTGCGTCTCCTTTGGTTTGAAAATTGAGGACCACCTCTGTCCATAGAGCCTAGCAATTGTTAGCAAGAACTGAAGCCACCGCATGGGCATGAACGTGACAATTATTTGTTCCAGGAAGTTCTTGCCCAAGAAGATAAGGTTATAAATCAATAAACAACTTTGCTGTTTGCTTTCAGCAAATTCCTGCTAGCTACCTTGTCTGGGCAAATATTTTGCTCTCCTATCAGGACAATAGATTGTTCACCTGGACAAACAGATCACTTATCTAACTGCAGTTTACTTATCAAGATTCACTTCAAGACCCTCCCTTCTTGAGTTCACCAATACAAAAGTGTTATGTCATAAATATTGCCCAGGCCCAATCAGTTCTTCACCTCAAATCACGTGCCCTAAGGCCCACTTAAGCCCAGGCTCCAAACCCTGTAAATATCCTTGCCTGCCATTTGCCTTCTTGAGACACTACTAGGACTCAAGAAGATAATGTTCTCCTATACTCTGCTAGGTAAATAAACTTACCTTTGTTTGTCAACATAGTTTGTGTTGCTTTTTTTTGGATATTTCACATCTACCACAATTTCTTGGTAGACTCAAGAAATACCATAATGGGATCAAATTCATGAAACTGAGAAAACTTCTGCAAGAGAAGAGTTGTGGTTTCCTAGTTTTTGAACAGTTTCAGAGATAGATAATTTGAGAACAGGTGGACTATTGTCTCGTGCTTTGTAAAGCAACATGACATTTTTACACTTCTACAGTGCAAGGAAAAGAAGACCATTAACCTTAGACACTGTCTAGAGGTCAAGTACACAAGGCCAATTGATTGTAGAGAAGAATCATGTAGAAGTTTTCAAACAATGATGTATATTAGAATTTCAGGGGGGCTTGTTTAAAATGCTGATAAAAGCCCAACTTCAAGAGACTCTGATTCAAAGGTCTTTGGCAGGACTCAGATATCTGCGTATCAAATAATCTGTCAGATGATTCTAAGGCAAGGGGATCTTGGACCACATTCTTAGAATCTAGGACAGTATATAAAGTCCAGTAATCTAAAGCCTCTTCTACCACTGGTCAATTCCCTCAATGGCCATTTTATCAACTTCTTTTTGACTACTTTTGTATTCATTTGGCTGTTATTTTTCATCTTTTTGACACTTTAAAGATTTCAAAAAGAATGTGGAGGGAGGGAGGGAGGAGAGATAGAAATAGAGAATCATCTTGCCTAATTTTATTTTTTTGTTGTATTTTCTATATTTTATGGATGATGATAATTTATTTTCATCTTTGACATTTATTTTTTGTGTTTGTATTGAAAACTTGTTTTAACTAAGCTTTTAACTTCCTTAAAATATTTCTAGCAATATTAACTTATTGATGATCCATATAACATCAATTACAATTATTATGAAATATACATACTGATCCCTGAAGAAAATATAGTAGATTTGTCCAGTATTAATTTGGTTTTAAGAGGTTCTTTCTGTTAACTAGCTTATTATATGAATATTGTCCGAAACAGCTTCTCCTTTCCTGTAACAAACCTTTAGATTTTCCTAAGAAATGATAGAGAACAGAGACTGGGACGGGTGAGTGGGGGAGGATGAAGAGAATAAATTAAAGGGTAAAAACGTACAGTTAAATAGGAGGAATAAATTCAGTGTTTGATAGAAGATTAGACTGACTATAGCTAATCAAAAATGTATTGCACTTGGGAAATTGACTTCCTAAATACCCTGACTTGATCACTACACATGATATACATGTAACAAAATTTCATATGTACCCCATACATTTGTAAAAATAAAAAAAAAATTTAAATGAAGATAAATAGATCCCCCCTCCCTTCCCCAGCCAAGACATAATAAATACTGAGGGCTAGAAAGAGTGTGAAGAGAAGTGATAAGGTGGGAAGGGATTGCAGGTTGTTGAAAAACAAACTTTCTTGACTAGGACCAGCACTGTGAGTCCTCTGTTTGAACTCAGTTCTTAAAAGCAGCTCTTATGGACAAATGATAAGGAATGGTGAAATAACTTCAGGAACATTGCAATCAACATCTTATATATATGTCTAAAGCAGCTGTTAACAACTTTTTTCTTGCAAAAGCCAATGCCTCATGTTTTTCATCCTGACAAATTCAAAAAAAAAAAAAAAAAGCATTTACACATCAAAGATAGCACCTTTCTTGCAAAGCAGTGTACTTCCCCAAATACCTTTGGATGAGATTTTTATTGTCAAGTTTATTGGACACCAGCTTTTCTAGGAACATGTTGTATTTTATTCATTCAGCAGGAATTGTACCAATCAAACTTGCAATACAACTTTTTGCATTATGGTTGGATTTGGTGATTGGTATTAAAAATATATACTTTCCAGCTTTTATTACATAAAAACCAGATAAATTGTTAATACTTTAGAACTCTCTAGGCAATATGGATGATGGAGATTTCTGTGTTATCCTTGATAAAGTTGAGGATACAAAAAGCAGTTTTAATCCTTTTTTTAATACTCTGCCTGTAGAAAAGTTCAGGGAGTTGCTATATAGTAGGAACAGAGCCACAGGCTTAATTTTCAAAGCCAGGTAATAGTACATGGTCACATATTTTAAATCTATTTAAAACATAAAATAACTAAATAAATTGACCCAGGTAAAGTAACTGTTGTACTTAAACAATGAATAACAGTTTTTTAAAGGCTGAATTCAGGCCAGATAAAATTTCCATTTGTTTGCATAGCTGCTGTCCAAACTGCCAATGTTTAGTAAAATTTTAATCTTTTGTTAAAAATAAACCACTATTTTTTATGCAAGAAGGGACAATGATAAATATACCCAGAGCCAGCTTTTTAATTTTACCTTAAGAGTTCTCTCACCTATATCTAATGTCTTCACTTCAGCTTTATGCTTTGGATTATATTCAACCAGATGCATTTTTCTTCTAATTACAATCAGGATATGTCTATATGAAGTGGAAAATGTGAGCATTATTTAGATTGTTCAGAAAAAATAAAGGCAAATTCAAGAGAACATGCAAGTAATTGGAGCAGATGAAAATTCTTTGACTCATCCCCAGTTATTTCCCTTACTTTTGTAAGGGGGCACATTATTCTGGTAAATGTAGGGACCACTACAGTGGGGTTTTGCAGTAGGGAGAGAGATTGGGCTCAACTCCAAATACAATAAGGATAAATGGGAATTTATAACCAAAGAGATGGAGGTCAGTAGATGGAAAATTATTAAGAAGGAATATTAGGGGCAAAGGGGAAATTCTGACTACACAAACCTGATAGGATTCTTGCTAGAAGTAAGCCAAGATGGTCAACATCTCCTAGGGAATGGTGGAGAATGAGGAGCCTGATTAGAAATCAAGGGTGATCAGCTATCAGGGATGGCTAAACTGACTTGTCAGAGTTCTTGCTGAAAGTAGACAATACAGAGACAAACACGGAAGTCCTAAAGTTGAGGCCTAGTTAAAAACAATTCAGGAAAGCCTGAGTAGAGTTAGGTCAAGGAGGGAATCTTTGTTATTTCTTCCCTCTCCATTCCCTGTTGCAGTCTGATGTTTTATGACTTCTGGTATAGACTATTACAATAGTTTCCTAATCGGTCTCTCTGACTCTGGCTGTAATTCCTCCTTACTCACCACATTTTCTAAAATATACATCTGACCGTGTCATGTCCTGTTCAAAATTCTTCAATGGCTCCCACACTGTCTGCTCAATGACACACAGACACTTCCTTAACAGGCCTGCAAGGGTTGTTTTGGTCAGGGCATTGCCTTCCTGCTTAGTCTCATGTACCCTTTCTTACCCTTCCTATCTTATCTCCAGAAATGTTACTTTATAAGCTCCTTTTGTTCCTTCATCTGGGATATATTCAAACTTTTCTGTTTTTAAGTACTACTCATCCACTAAGTCTCATTTCAAACATTGCTTCTGTGAAGCCATTCCTTGTATACTTCAGAAAAATTAAATTATCTTCCTACATTCCCATTGTGCTGTGTATGTGTGTGTATATCCCTTCACCGTTGCATATATTAATATTTTTATACCTGTCAGTGAACCAGACTTTAAACATCCTGAGAGCAAGAAAAATCTCTTTTCTTTAATTCCAATTTCCTGGCAAAAGGAATAGTATAGAAGCTCAATAAAATTTGCAGAATGACTGAATGAAGTGCATTTATAAGAATTCATCAGGTTGAAGATAATGCATTTTTAGGGATTAGAGAATGGTGATTGAAATACCAAATTTCTATCTGCAAATCTGTATTCAACAACTATGTATAGCACCATGTACAGAGAAAACTGTATGCTCAATGCTGGACAGGACATAAAAATTTATTCATTTGTGTTTACTTCATGTCAGCACCATTTTGGGCACTTTGGAAACATCACTGAAATATATAATTCCTACCTTCAATTGACTGCATAGTATTGAACCCAAGACTTCATTAATCACATCCTAACCAACTGTGTCTTCATCTGAATTCAAATTAAGAATATAGCAGAGGATTCTTTCAATTCATTTATCTTTCACTAGTTTATGGATATGAATGCAGATTCTGATTCATTAGGTCTGAGGTGGGACTTGAGATCCCTCTTTTCTCAGAAGCTCTCAAGTGATGACCCCCGTGCTACTGTTCTAGGAACCACAATTTTATTAGCAATGGTTTAAGGTTCAAGAACAAGCCTGACTCTTCTTAGGAATGAACCTCCCTCATAGTACCAAAGCTCCAGAACACCCTCATTGAGTTCTTCTGATCCATGGATCAGGGTGGGGTAAAGATAGAGTAAAGCTAAATATGTGGGGTGCTGTGCCAGGGAGCTCCAGAGACAATACTTTCAAAGAAGTTCTTAGGCTCCATCTGCCTCTGAACAGAGTCAAGGAAGCAAAGAGGAAAAGGTCCTTGGATAATACTAGAAGTTGTTTCAAAAAGCTGCAGTAGTATCTCTGCAAATAAAAGCTGGTCCTAACCTGGCCTAAGTGATGGTGAAACAAGGATCTTTGAATAGTGACAAACTAGCTTTGGATAGACATGTCCTTGCCCGGCTTCTGCAGGACAACACCCTGTATAGATTCTTTTGCATTTCTCACAACACCTAAGGTAGTGTTCTGCATACAATAGAGGTTAAATATATGTGGGATGAATGAATGAATGAATTTATTTTACAGGATAATTAGAAGCGTTCAGGATTTAAGTGAATTGTCTGACCTATTAGTTTTGGAAGAAGGTTTAGGCTTTTTTGAAATGCTATTGTTAAGTACTGAGTTATGCTAGCTTATGTGGGATAAAAAGAGTCCAAAAAAGTACATGTCACATAAACTGCCTTTTAACTGACTGGGAAAGCCGACATTTAAGCACTATGGTTTTCGTGTTGTGTGCCAATTGTTAGCCACAGTCTAGCTTGAAGTGTAACATTAAATAATGTTAAGTATGTGAATTTGGGAAAGAATTTGCATTTATATCTCGTATGGTTTGTTGCCCAAATAGAATTGAGTGGCTACATTTTTCTATTTTTTCATGTCTTATTTTGTTAATCATTCCAAACACATTTGTTCCATTCCATAAAAATGAGCAGCTTACCTTCCACCTTTGTGAAATTACTGTTAATCATTCTCTAATGTCTGCATTATCCTGTTTAAACCGTTCCCCTGTGGTTTTACAATTCCTTCTGCTCACTAATCCAACAGGAGGAATGATGTGCAAACAAGCAAATATAGAGAAACGAATAGGTTTTTCTTGTGAATCATCTTCATAAGCCTCGTCAGCAACATTAGTTTCTCAAACTGTTATTTAAGAGGCAAATAAATCTATAGATAGAGCATGCGAGCCAATGGGCTTGAAATTCATCCAAATTGTGATATAAGCTCAATATAAGATAGAAGATGCTTTTGTATCCATGATTCATCTCTACTTCCTGCACCTTGACTGACAGAACAACATTTTTAAACCTTGACCGTAGTGAAAGATGAATGGGCAGCATGTGAGACATATAATGAAAAAATAAAATGCATACAATTTCCCCCTCGCCAGCCAAACTTAGATGATAAAGACCTGCATGTCTCCATCTAATTGTTACATGAACAAATGCATCAACAAATATTGCCAAATAGCTGCACTGAAAAGAGAAACATCCAGTTAACTAGATATTTCTGAAATATATGGATGTTTGGTATTACTTAAGTAAAATATTCAGAAACTTAACTTACAGTTTATCACTCTCATGTTTTAAACTTTGTGCATAATACCTGAAGGCATATTTTGGACCTATATTTTATCTGGCTTTCTGGGATTATATAGCCATAATTTTATATAATCCACGATCATGTCACATTTATTTTTATGAATAATGCTACTATTTTTCTGACTAGAAAATTAAAAATAAGGGTGATCAGAAGTATACCAACGCCCAATACTGGAAACAGTTATGCTAACCCAGTATTACCTGATAATAGTTCACCTGGGGGGACTATGGGGTTGGCATAGGAAGCAGAATGGCATCACTGGATGTACATCTCATTTGATCATTTGCTTTCTACACACCCTGTAAAATTTTAAATAGATAAAAAGATGCATAGATAATAAAATAGGAATCTGACTACACACCAAAAGTATCAATATCAAATCCTAAAATAAAACCTTTCTCTTCTCCATCAGTTAGGACATAAGCAACTTTTCGCCTCAATCTCTAGAAGATTACTCAATGCCACAGTCCTAATTTCTCCTTCCTAGTTCTACCTATCTAGGGTCTTTGCAAGGATGTCACCCTACCATTAAGTTCAATTGTGAAGGAGTAGGAAGGGAGAATATTCCCCCATCACCTTCTCCTTGCCTTGCAGGTAGTCACAGAAGGATGTCAAGTATTATTACATACATTGTGCCATGCCTCTGTCACGTAGACAGCCCACCTGACTGCGATCATAGGAAAAATTAATCCAAATATGAAATACACCACTGCTAATTTTCACCTTCACTGTATATTCAATACAGATAAAGGATACACGTGTAGGCTGAAGCCCCCTTCATCTCTGTGTGTCCTTAATTCTGATGTTCTCTTTAAACCTACAGCACCATTGATATAAACTCTTATGCTCCTACTCTCATCTCTGCTGAAGTCTTTTATAGAAAACCCTTTTCTATGATTTACACCTCATTATAAAATCAAATTTCTTGGCTGTCAGAAAGAAATTGAGTGCAGCAAGCTGGGAACTAGTTCTCTGACATACTGAGATGGCATGTCAGCCTGGAGGTGTAACTCCCAGAGCAGGGAGTTGGAATTATAGATACCACCTACATTCATTCATAAATAGGAGAAGAAATAATGATGACACAGAACAGTGATTTTCAAGTCATAATGCAAAAGATTCTTAATAGCATTTTAATTTTTAAAAAATTGATTTATGATTGACAATATCAAAATTCACCAGGACTCATTTCCCTCTTGCATTATAAATTAATATTACATTTATCTTATTGAAGAAAAACAGAAATAGTAATGATTTATAAAATGAAATATAGTGGCTCAATTCTCTTCAGAAAGAGAATCTAACAGTTACCTTAAAGCTCTACTCCTTACCACTAATCATGCTGATTTTGCGATTTGAAATTTGATCTGTTCTTTTGACCAGTTTGAGGAGCCATGTGGGCATAGCATGTAACACTGATATTTAACTAATTGTGAATTAAAGTTTCTTAAGTAATTTACATAAACTTGTATAACATGAGAAGAAATAAAAATTAGACTTATGAGCTTCATAAATATTTTCTTCTGCATTAGTTATTTATTATTGTGTCTATTTTTAAAAAGAATCAGTGGATTCTTCTTCAACTCAACACCCTCCTCTTCCCATTTCCTAACCATCAGCATCTGACAAATTGCTTTCGTATGTTTAGGAAATATATGTAATGAATCTGTGTGTGTGTGTTAGCATATGTGTATACTAACATACACACACATAGATTTCTGATTACATGGAATGAGAAAGGATGTGGAGTGTCCATCCCTGGGGAGCTTTAAGAAGTGAATAAAACTCCTATTTTTTATGATTCCATTATTCCCCTCCAGAGCCTGGGCCAGGTGATCTCTTACAGTCATGTTTTCATCTATAACTCAATGGTCAGTGAGCCAGCTTCAGGTTGCCCTGTACTCTTTGGTTCATAGCATTTTTGCTCAAGAGTACTAAATTGTGTCCCTGGGCCCTGAAAAAATTAATGTACAACTCTAAGTGTCCAAATTACTGCCAGGGAGTGATTTAGGCAGTGGGAAATAAACTCCATTAATATCTAGCTAAGCAGTTAATCAGCAAGTAAAATAATAATAATGATAAAGAATTAAATCTGTTTTCTCATTCTCTTCTTTGTGGACAGAAAGAATACCTGTTAAGTGTGCTCCTCATAAAAGCTTCAGTCAATTTCAAAATAGTGATCAAGACTTCCCTTGGGTTTCTCATCTCTAAACTAAATAGACTCTATTCCTTTAATCTTGACACTAAGATCTGTTTCATCCCTTTAATCATTTTCACTGTTCTCCTCAATATCCTTTTCAATTTATTCACATCTTTATCAATGTGATAACCAATAATATTAGGTCATTAAATATGAAATGTCTGATTTCATATCAAAAGTGTAGTTTATTATATCTCAAACAGGAAGCAGTACCATTAATCACAGCATGCTCCTAAACTATCAACACAGTTTTGCCATCTTAACAGTAGCTTGTTTATGCCAGCAGCAAAGAAGCCTGGAAAGTGAGTGGCGATGAAATCACAAAAGGTGTTTTCCACAGCTTGTTGAGAATTGGATATTTTCCCTTAGAAGAAGTGGTCCAAAGCCTGGAAGAAGTGGGAATGAGTTGGTGCAAGGTCTGGTGAATATGGTGGATGACAGAGAGTTTCCAAGTCCAGTAGTTTGAGCAGTGTTGTTTGTGTGACGTGGTCAAGCATTATCTTGCAAGAGGATTGGCCTGTCTCTATTGACCAATCTCGGTTGCTTAACCACAAGCATCCCCATCATTTCATCCAGCTGGTTTTAGTAGACATTCCGCTATAATGGCTGGTGAGGTTTCATGAAGCTGTAGTGGATTATACCAGCACTGGACCACCAAACAGACACCATTAGCTTTTGTTGATGAATATTAGGTTTTGGACTGTGTTTTGGCACTTCATCTTTATCCAGTCATGGTGCTGAACACTTGCAATTGCCAAAACGAATCCATTTTTCATCAGACATAACAATACGGTGTAGAAATGGCTTGCCTTTTATGTCATGGCAGCAAAGAAAGGCAAGTTTTGAGATGATTTCTCTTCTGATGCTTGTTTAATTCATGCAGAACCCATCTATTCAGCTTCTTCACCTTGCCAATTTGTTTCAAACGGTCCAGTATTATTGGAACAGTTACGTCAAACCTTGCTGCTAATTCACACATAGGTTGAGATGGATTTGCTTCCACTACAGCTTTCAACTCATTACTCTCCACCTTGGTCTCAGTTTGCCCACGTGGCTTAATTTCAATATTAAAATCACCAGAATGGAACTTCTCAAACCATTGGCTACTATGTATTCGTTTACCTCATCCTTCCCAAACAATTCATTGATATTTCAAGCTGTCTGTGCTGCATTGGTTCCATGATGGAACTCATATTTGAAATAATACAAATTTTTGACTTATCCGTGATTTCACAAAAATTGCTCTACAAAACTCTGAAAGATATTCATAAGCCAAAGCATGTGTTTGAAAGACTGAGGATGTACCATAACAATAAAAATAAAACAGGAAGTGTCAAAGTGAAATGTCAGAGATATCAACTGTCAAACTTAGTACTTAAGGAAATTGGACATTTCTTAACAGCCCAATTAATACTCATATGATGAAGTCATAGTTTATATATATATGCTTCTTCTTGACTGTATTTTTAAATGAAAACCTTAATCTTAATAAAAAATGATTGATGCCAAATTCATGAATGGCAGATCTAGAGTTTTTGTAATGACTGATTGCAATCATGGGTAACTATTCTAGCCAGCTGAGATGGTACCTAAAATCTCTCTGGTTTATAAACCATTTACGAACCAGGATCTGTTTAAAGATAATAGTTTTGGTAACAGAATATTTTTCTAACCACAGGATGGTAGAGAGATTCAGGCAGCAATATTAGACGATCTGCTAGGATGGAGGATTATAAAAGCATGCATACAAGACTTCCAGTTCAGAACCATAGTCAACTTCTCCCTCAGTAACTGGATCTATCTCTGAAAGAATCCTGACTCTAATAAAAGAGCATAAGAGCACTGCAATTTATTCACCTGTGTTAGTGTGCGCGTGTCAGTTCATTTCTTGTTGCTATAAAGGAAATGCCTGAGACTGGGTAATTTATAAATAAAAAAGGTTTATTTGGCTCATGATTCTGCAAACTGTACAGAAGTGTGGTGCCAGCAGCTACTTCTAGTGAGGGCTTCAGGGAGCTTCCAATCAAGGCAGAAAACAAAAGTGTAGCAGGTGTATTATATGGCGAGAGAAGGAGTAAGAGAGGGAGGAAGGAGTGCCTTGCTCTTTTAAACAACCAGTTCTCACCATGAACTAATACAAGGAGAACATACTCATTACCACAGGGAGGGCACCAAGCCATTCATGAGGGATCTACCCCCATGACCCAAACATCTCCCAGTAGGCCATACCACCAACACTGAGGACCAAATTTCAACATGAGATTTGGAGGGGCCAAATAACCAAATATATCAGTGTGGTAGCCACTGATTGGTACTTCTCCCTATCACATTTTTATTAAGTTTGCCAATAATGTGGCCAATTGGAGTTCCTGGAAATAACCATGAATGCGGTTAGAACAAGACAAAACAATACATAAGAGTCAAATTGAAGACAGTCTCAGGACCCACTTTCTCATTCAGTTACCTGGCTATTGTTCATTCTCTCCTGTACTAGTAATTCCCTGAAACACAAGGAATACTAGTTATCTGAACATATCCAGCCTCTTTAAGGAAAGTGACAAAAATACCACTACAGATCTGTATGCTCTATAAACCAATGGGGAACAAATTCATCAAATCCTGTTTATTTTTTCCATTTGTGAAAATCAGTGAGCTCAAAGGACTATGCCACTATCTTATTACAATTACTCTCTTTCCAAGTGGGAGAGCTAATTTTAAAGTTGGATGCATCACTTAACACAGTTATTTTCAAAGACAGTTTACCAGAATATGACCTCACTGAACTCTGCAGTTGGTAAGAAGAGAGGAAAGGAATCCAACAAAGACCAAAAACAGATGTCTTTGTCCTTCACTCCAATTCATATCTCTTTACTACTGTGATACATTCTAATATCTTTGGCAAAGTAATTATATTCTGTTGAGGCACAGTAATCTCAATCACTTCAATAGATCCTTTAGCTCTTTAATTTATCATCTTCTTTAGCAATTCAGGAAAGAAGAACTTGAGACAAGGTGGTCAATGAAAGGAAGAAAAGTCAAGTCATCAGGCTTACTTCCATAATGTTGAGCATGATACTATCAGTTTTACTTGCATGTGATGTTTGATTCTCCTTAGAAGAATGGCAAAGAAAACCTTGGAGGGCACCTACTCAAACTCCAACAAGAGGAGAGATAAAATCAGCCCTAACCCTATGAGGAGAATATCCCACGCAGCAAATGAAAAGCAAAGGAACTGGCCTTCATCCTGGTGCAATAAGTGTGATCAGATATCTTTGTACACACTTAGATAACTTTGAGGGACGACACAGACATATATATGTACTTAAGCCAAGGGAATGTGAAGCCACCTTTTGGGAACTTAATGAAAAGAGCTGGAACTCTTGTTGGTGACAGATTTCACTTCCATAGTAAAATCAGTAAAGTCATGCAAGTATTATTGGCAATGTTAGTTATTCACACTTAGATCACAATCAAACTGTTAGATCAAACAGTTGAAAGACAAAAAGATTCTTGAAAGCATCAAGATAGAAATAACTCTTTATGTATAAGAAATATGCATTCAGATTAACAGGTAAATTCTTATCAGAAATCATGGAGGCCAGAAGACAGTGGGACAAAATATTCAAAGTGCTTAAAGAAAAAGATAGTCAACAAAGAAGTCTACATCCAGTAAAACCATTCTTCAAATATATATAAGAAATGAAGATAAACAAACACTGAGATAATTTATCACTATTGCTACAAGAAATACTGACAAGAGTCCTTCTGGCTGAAATAAAAGGACTCTAGATAGTAACTTGAATTCACATGAAGAAATAAAAAAGCACTGGTTAAGGTTATATAAGTAAATATAAAAGGCAGCATATACTTTGTGTTTTTAACTCTTTTTCTTCTTCTATTTGATTTAAAAGACAATTATGCAAAGCTATAATTATGAAACTCAGCTGATGGACTTATAAGGTATAAAGATGTCATTTGCAAGACAGTAATACAGCAAAGGAAAGTGAGGGAACAGAGCTATATAGGAGCAAAGTTTCTTATACCGCTGAAATTCAGATAACATGAATATGAACTAGATTGTTATAAGTTAAGTGTTATTTGTAATCCACAGGGCAATCATGAGAGTGAATCAAAAATATAATAAAATAAATGCCAAGGGAATTTAAATGCTACACTAGAAGATATTTAACAAAAAAGAAGGCAGTAATGTAGGGATAAAGGAGCAAGAAGACATAAGACACAGAAAACCACTACCAAAATGTCAGATATAAATCCTACCTCATCAGTAATTACATTAAACACAGAGTGATTAAACACTCCAATCAAAAGGCAGAGATTAGGAGATGGATTAAAAAAATGATCTAGCTATCTGCTGTCTACAAGAGACATTTTTTGTATTCAAAGAACAAATAGATTAAAAATAAAAGAATGGAAAAGGATATACCATGCAAAAATTAACCAAAAAAGCCCTGAAGTGGCTTTACTAATATCAGACAAAATAGACTATACTTGGATCAGTTCAATTAAAGGAGAAGCAGCATGAAATATGATCCCTAAACCACAGCAGTGGCTTAGAGAGCAAGGAGCATTTGTCACCAGTTCCTACTTCTTGATTATTATCCCTTCCTTTTCTGCAGCCTGGGGAAACAGATTTCACAAAGATTGCATAAAAACTGATAACACTGAACAAATGTAGTTGTTTTATCTAATTTTATTTTTAAATAAAATTAGATTATATTTCAAAAGAGTCTTATTTTTATTAAACAATAACTTATGTTCAAAAAAGCATACAAAACAAATGTAAGCTCAATTAATTTTTACAAGTGTGATACACTCATGTAACCAAAACTCAGATGAAGAAATGGAAAATTACCAGCATCCCAGGACCAACGTTCTTGTCCCCTCGTCCAGTCATTTCCTCCCTCAAGTGATAAGCACTATCCAGACCTCTAACACTACAGGTAAGTTTTGTTTGTGTGTAAATGTTATACAGTATAATCATATAGTATGTATCTGGTTTCTTTCATTTGGTTCCATGTTTATTCAATACATCCATACTGTGGTTATAGTTGTAGTTTGCTCATTCTTATTGCTGCATAGGATACCATTATATGCTTGTATTATAATGTATTTATTAGTTCTACAATTGGTAGATATTTGGGTAGTTTCCAGATTGGGGCTATTATGAGTAGTGCTGCTATGAATATTTTTGTATTTATCTTTTGGTAAACATATCTATACAGTTCTCTTGAACATATAACAAGAATTGAAACTGTTGAGTCATAAGATATACATATGTTCAAATTTAGTCACTGAAAACTATTTTCCAAAATAATTGCACTAATATACATTCCTCCAGCAACATATGACAGTTTAGTTGCTCTACATGTTCACTAATATTTGGTATTTTCTGTTTTTCACTGTAGCCATTCTGATGGGCATGCAATATCAAATTGTGATTTTAATTTGCATTTCTCTAATGACTAACAAAGTTGGAGAGCTTAGTATATGTTTATTGGTCATTTTGGCATACTCTTTGCCGGATGTCTACTCATTTTTCTACTTGGATTTTCTATCTTTTTCTTATTGACTTGCAAAATATTTTCTCCCAATCTGTAGGTTCATTTTCATTCTCTAAATAGTGTTGCTTGACAAGCAGATATACTTAAAATAGTCTAATTTATCAATTTTTTCTTCTGTGGTTATTGATTCTGGGCCATTAAGAAATGTTTGCCTAATCTAAGATCTTGACAATATTATTTTTCTTTTTAGAGACTGGTGTTTATTTTCTGTAAACCTTATTTCCATCTTGTTTAAGAGCTTGTGGAAGAACAGCTGAAGACAACTCAGTGGTTGTTCCTACCCATTCAGTGGCCTGAACAGTGGGAACTATAGACCAGTCTTCTGTTGCAGGCTGAGCACTCCAGTCTTTAGCGGGGAACTGCTGAATAGGCACGGGGGCACCTGCACGCCTTCAGACCAGTCTGCAACTTCGGGTTGAGCTGCAGTAAACTCAGGAGCTGGACCAGTTCATTCACCCTGAAACTCCTCCTTGGTCACAGCTTTCTCAGCAGCAGCCTGCTCTCCCCTTTCAATCTCTTCAGGATCTCTGTAGAAGTAGAGATTAGGCATGACCTCCCACGGGTGTTCATGGGAGATGGTGCCATGCATGCAGAGAACTTCCCAGCCCAGCATCCACCACATCAGACCCACTGAGTGAGCTCCCTTGTTGTTGCATGGGATGGTGATGTCCACGCAATGCGGAGAAGACTGTGTTACACAGAGCAATGGTGGGCAGGTTAACAAAAAACGTGTCTGTGAGAGGCTGGTGTTCAGCTCTGGGATCAGTAATCACCAGAAGACACAGCTCCTGGAATACTGCCTGGATCTGGTTAGTGAAGGTTCCGGGAGTGAAGCGCCAGCAACCAGAGTGGCTCCAGTGACAGCAGCAAACTTCAGCATAGCTCACTGGCCAATATTCCTGGAGGATATGACATCAGCAGGCTTTTCAATGGCAACAATGGCATGAGCTGCCAACAGAAGAGTCTTCCAGGTCCTCTTCAAATTTATGATGTAGATGCCATCACTTTTCCTTTTGTAGATGTACTGTTCCATTTGGAAGTCAAGGTTGGTGCTATCTAAGTGTGTTCCTGCTGCGAGGAAATTGAGGAAGTCTTCTTCCTTCATTTGCAGAACATCAAGGGCTCTGGACGTTGTAAAAGTTTCCCTTTAAGTTATGACAGCAATCTAGAATTACTCTGTATGGACCTCCCTCTGGGTAGCACAGAAAGTGACAATATTCTTCTATACATCTTCTAAAACATTTATTGTTTTACCTTTTACTTTCACGTCTGCACTTCATCTAGAATAGATTTTTATGCATAGTGAGAGATATAGGTGGAGATATATATTTTTTTCCCCTCTGAATATCCAATTAACCAAACACCATTTATAAAATGACTATCTTTCCCCGCTTGCCCTCTCTAGGAGAACACTGTCAGATATGGTGCTCAATGATGAAAATATTCAAGTTAATTGTATTTTAAAAGTGGGAGGATAAAGAGACCTAAATGGAAGTAAGGTTTCTATATTTCACTCACAGTGATCAAATGTCTATATGAGTACACCACAATAAGTTTAATAGCATATTATAATAGCCAAAGCAACCACTAAGAAAACTATACAAAGAAATATTTTATCAGTCAGCTTGGGCTGCCATAACAAAATACCATAGACTAGGTGGTTTAAGCAGCATGAATTTCTTACATGAATTTATCAAGGTATCAGCAAGGTAGGTTTCATTCAGAGGCCTTTTCTCTTGGTTTGCAGGCAGTGATTATCTTGCTGTATACTCATGTGACCTCTTCTTTGTGCAAGAGCTGAAAGAGAGAAAGAAATCTCTTCATCTTCCTCTGTTATAAGGTCACTAATCCCATCATGAGAGTGTCATCCTCATGACCTTCTCTAAATTTAATAACCTCCCCAAAGCTGTATCTTCAAATACCATCACATTGTACATCAGGGCTTCAACACATGAATTGGAGAGGACACAATTCAACACATAGCAAATACACAGATAAATCAAAAACATAGATAAATCAAAATGGAATCCCCCAAAATGGCAAAGTAACTCACAGGAAGGCAAGAAAAGAGAGACAGAGAGATTAGAAATAGGAACTAGAAATAATAAATAGAATAAACAGAAAACAAACAATATGGCAGGCTTAAGCCCTATCATGTTACCTTTAATGTAAATGGCCTAAATATACAAATATACTAACAGAGATTGGCAGAATGGATAAAAAACATGATCCAACTCTACACTGTCTCAAAGAAACTCAATTCAAAAACAACATAGGTAGATTAAAAGTAAAAATATAGAAAAAGATACACCATGTAAGCATGGATTTTTAAAAAGTGCAGAGGGAACTCATTGTACCTTTTCTAACAACACTAATGATGCTCAAATCCTGTAATACATGGTGAGGTTTAGTCTTCATGAAATTGATGGCTATAGTTTTGCAGACTTTCTTAACTCATCCTGAACCGGATTACTCAAGTAGTAAGTGAAGATCTCACTAATATTTAAAGAAAAAGAGTCATAACTAGAAAACCATTTAGATGAGCAGATTGACCTGAAATTGCTGGCAGGAGGTTGTTGGTTGGAAGAGCAGCCAAAACTAAAGGAAACATGTGGGCAAGATCAGTTAGATACATGAGGGCCTATTTCATATTTTGCATTTGAAAGAAGGTTTTCATGAATTACAAAAGTAGCAGTAGAGGAAGGATAAGTGGAAAGATGATTTTTATTCTTGATTCCATGGTGTGGCTTGTGGTGCTGCCCTTTTTAACATCTGTCAGCCTCCATCAATATATGCCTGCATAAGAATTCATGCAATTATCATTTGAAAGGTCATGTAATTGTCCACACAGTGAAATTCACCTTCCCAGTTGTAGTTTGACAGCTAGGTTGATAAGTTAAATCCAAATAAAATTAGCCTCTGGTAAGATGCTCTCACATTACTGTAATAAACTTCTTGGGGCATACAGTGCCCTTTGGAGGACCAGGAGCCTCACCTAAATACACTCGGAAAACTGCTGACCAGACTTGCCAGCATGCAGTCCACAGAAGGGCCAGAAGCCCCCACAGTAAAAAAAAAAAAAAAAAAAAATCTTGTCCCTTTTTTTCTGCCTTTCTCCCTTAGGCCATTGTTGAAAAGTGCAGCTTTTTAAAGAAATAAACGGAAATATACCTGAGTTTCTATATTCTGTGGGATCTAGAACCAACAGAGTTACGCTGAATGTATAGGAAAATCCAGTGATTACTCCCAACTTACTTGTAAACTCCTGTATAAAAAGTGCCATGGACCTAAACATATAGATGACCCTCTATGATTTGATAAGAGGAGCCATAAAGGAGCTCATTGTGACATTAGACTGGAAATAAGGTGTGATCCTCATCTAATCTTCCCACAATCTTGCATGACCTGTCGTCATTGTCATTAGAAATACTAATTTTGATGCAACCTTTTTTCTCTCAGCTACTTTCTCTCCCTAGCCAGATGCAGTAAGGGACATTCTCTACGGATATAGTGATAAGTAAATTGACTTCATATTTACAATACCAAATTATACTCTGACCTTGCGGGGGGTTAGAGAGGGCGGGGAATGATGGGCTTGGATCATCTTTCCCAGCATTATTAATTTTCTTCTTTTAATTCCATACAATTCAATTCAACAAACATTTATTAGACACTTGGCATAACAAGCACTCCACAGTGCCAATAAACCAGGGGAAGGCTAATAAGTAGCTGTCAGTCTCGTAAAGGAGTATATTAAATGCAACAATGACAATATCACAAAGTAAGTCCATCCCTCCCCCCCTTCCTTTTTCCCTCTTTTTCCCTTCCTTCCTTTCCTTTCTTCCTTTTCTTTTCCTCCTAAGGCATTATTGTCTTTAAAAACACGTTAACAAATTCAAGCAAAGGTTGATTTCCACCTGTCATTTCTCTAGCACATTTCACGCACCAGTCTAAGACGTCAACGCCCTCTTACAGTAGGTACCATAAAAGCAGTCACTTCCTTTGCAGAGACCCAGAGAGCAAAGAGGACTTTCTCAAGGTCACTCTACTTTTCTGATGCACACAAAGCCAGCACCAGCACCTCTGTTCTTTCGTAGGGGCAACTCTCACACTGCAATTTTCTGTCGCCAGCTATAATGCACTACTGGTGATTTTCATCTACTTCTATATGAAAACATGATAGAATGCACCTCTTCCCTGGGTTATTTCCATAGCTACTGTATTTATTATATTAATGTTTATCACTTGGATGTCATTAAATGAATGTCGGCAGGGGGGAGGGAGGAGATAGAATGTTCACTGAAAGAAGCTGTGCCATTAATTCAAATGGATGGTAGAGACAAGCATGTACGTTCACATGGCCATATGGGGGCTGTTTTAGGGCACTGAAGCAGTTAATTTTATTTTAAAGACACAAGCCTAGATAAAATAGATCTTTTTGACTTTGTTGAGAATTGGAATTATAAAGCATGCAAGGCTTCAGATCAAAATGCTATATTATTCTCCCCTCTCCACCTTATCTGAGGAGCGTAATGCCCTTACAATAGCCCACTTCTTGAACTCTTTCCAATTTCAGATATTTCCTATCTCTTTTAATACCTCATTGCTTTTGCATCAATTACAGCCTGACCTAAAGCTGCACTGGAAGGGGAAGTGATATATAGTGGAATCCATTTAAATGAATTTCTGATGAAAGAATAAAACTGTTAAAAGAATAAATTTACTGCACACAAATTTATACAAATCCCATATATGCTGTGAAATCCCCTGAAATGAAAAACTGATGAAAGATTAAAATGTTAAATGAATTAAAATCCACCATACCAGTGAAATATAATGATGATTTGACCTATTAAACGAATGGCCTAAATGAAGATATAAATTTGAAGTGCTCCAATGTATGTCAATTTTAAATGTGTGGTGAGCCAGCATAACACAAAAATATGGCTCTTGCTATTAAAGGAACACATTCTTTGTGGAACCAGCCATTATTTAGAAACATCTGTGTTGGTTCTTTGTATGATGAGAAAGGCTTTCTCATACAAGGTAACAGTATGCATTACCCTCTCCCTATTTTTTAATCCTCTACCTCTTGATAGCTAGGTTTTATTTCAGTTTGCATGTACTACCTAAGGGGTGGATAAGAATTAGGACCCTCCTATGGCGATTACTACCCTTTAACAGGGGTCTTTACTGAAACCAAGTTTTATCTTGCTTACAGAATACAGAAAAGCTAATATTAGGATATAAATTTTCAGTGAGACAGAAGGAGTGAGCCAAGCAATTTGTATTAAGAATTACTACTCTGCCCATCTAATTCCCAATTTAACATCAAAAAATAAAAACTATGCTGTACAGTTCCTAGCAGTTAAAATAAGTTTCTCGCCTGGGAGAATTACAGGTTCCATTTCAGTTTAGGGCACAGGTGATATGTGTGGTTTTGTTTTTTTTTTTTTTTTTTGGTAATAAATTTAAGTGTTGGGCACTTAAAAAAATCACACTCTCTAATTAGGCACAACTGAAAGCCTTTGATCATTGCCAGGAAAAACAAATATGCAATTGTACTATGGAAAACTTCAACCAATGATTATCTGACTTCTATTCAAATTATGGTATTCTAGCCATTTGCAATTAGAAGCTATGGCCAGGAAGAGGTCATTATCCCTTTAAGGACTTCTGGCAGCGCCCAAATTTGGGGGCATATGGCGAAATGCACGTGACCATTAATTCAAATGGATCTACTGACCATCAAATAATGTGTAACTTGCCTTAAAGGACAAAAAGAGGAGGATTTTCTATGCTAATTAAATTTGGTCATTCCTGAACTTATTTCTAAGGAGGGAGAGAAAGTTACTTCTGAAGAGTTTCTTAAATTTTTATCAATCCTAGATATTCTTAGGTTGGGAACTGCCCAAATTTCAGTGAAATTCCTTAGGAGGAGGGAATCCAAGGGCATAGTTATAAGTGAATGAGGATGGTCTGTAATGATAGTTGGCACAGTCTTGAAGTAAATGTTTTGTGTGCTGCAATACCCCTTAAGTCACACTGGTCTAAACGGCCAGGTGTTTTGCCTTAGTGGATAAACTCATGATTTATCACCTGCAGGACTTGCCAGTCTAAATGCCTCAAGAGCAAAAAATGAATCTTGGTTATCTCTGCAATTCTAAGGAAACCCACAGTATTCAATAAATGTTTAATAAATTACACTGATACAGTAGAGAACAATTTTACTCTGGCTAAAGTCATAAATAAACAACACTTGGAGCTTGAGCACCCCCTAGGGATGTCTTAGTTGGCTTTCCTTATATTTCTTTATTCATTCCAGAATATTTATGGAGTGCCTCTTAAACAATACAGGTCTGAACTGCATGGGTCCACTTATATGCAGATTTTTTTTCAATAAATATACTGGGAAATTTGGGGGAGATTTTCAATATCAAAAAAATTAAGAAAAAGTTAAATTTGGTGTGTCATGAATGCATAAAATACACATAGCTACAAGTCTATTTTATCATTTGCTACCACAAAATATACACAAATCTATTATAAAAAGTTAAAATTTATCAAAATTACACTAACACGGATTGTACAAGGTGCCATTTGCAGTTAAAGAAATATAAACAAATGTAGAGATGCAATATTAAGTCATAGCTGCTTAAAATTAACTGTAGTACATACTATACTACTAGAATAATTTCATTGCCACCTCCTGTTGCTATTGCTGTGAGCCCAAGTGTTGTGAATATCCACTTAAAATGCCATGTGATGCAAATCATCTCCATGTAAACAGCTCACCTCTCCAGTAAATTGGGTATCAGAGTAAAAAGTGCTCTCTTACTGTTTTTCATCATGTTTAGTGCAATACCATATACTTTCAATAACACTATGGGACCATACGAAGTGCACTGGTGATGCTGGAAGTGCTCCCAAGAAGCATAGAAAAGTCATGACATTATAAAAAAAAAGTTGAACTGCTCGGTATGAATCAGAGATTGAGGTCTGCAGCTGCAATTCCCTGCCATTTCAAGATAAATGAATCCAGCATAAGGACGACTGTAAAAAACAAAAATTAAAGGAAAAGGAAGTTCTTGAAGCCATCTTGGCAGCTATACCTACAGGTGCAAAAAACTTGCACTTTCTGTGAAATATATTTTTTTCTGTCATATTAAAAATTTTGCTTTTGTGGGGGTACAGGATTGCTATAAGAAAGGCATACCTATAGACTCTAATATAATTTGAGACAAAATGAAGTCATTATATGACAATTTAAAGCAAGAAGAAGGTGAAGAATATAAAGCTGAAGGATTTAATGCCAGCAAAGGATGGTTTGATAATTTTAGAAAGCGGTTTAGTTTTAAAAATGTCAAGACTGGCCAGGTGCAGTGGCTCACACCTGTAATCCTAGCAGAGGAGGCTGAAGTCGGAGGATTGTTTGAAGTCAGGAGTTCAAGACCAGCCTGAGCAAGAGCAAAACCCTGTCTCTACTAAAAATAAAAAACTTAGCCGGGTGTGGTGATGTGCTCCTATAGTCCCAGGTATGCGGGAGGCTGAGGCAGGAGGATCACTTGAGCCCAGGAGTTTGAGGTTGCTGTGAGGTAGACTGCTGCCACAGCACTCTAGCCCAGGTGACAGAGCAAGACTCTGTCTGAAAACTAAATAAATTGAATTAAATTAAATATGTTAAGATAACAGTAGAAACAGCTTCATTACCAAGAGGCAGCAGACAATTTCCCAGACACCACGAACAAAATTATTGAAGAGAAAGGATATCTGCCTGAACAGGTTTTAATGCACCTGAAAGTGTTTCTGGGGGAAAAAATGCCACAAAGGACATTTATTAGAAAGGAAGAGAAGCGAGCACCAGGATATAAGGCAGAGAGGGATAGGCTAATTCTACTGTTTTGTGCAAATGCAGTCAGGTTTATGATCAGGACTGCCTTTCCCTTTACCTGCTAACCCTTAAGTCTTGAAAAGAAAAGATGAACACCAGCTGCCAGTCTTTTGGCTGTACAAGAAGAAGGTCTGGACAGAGAAAACCCTTTTTCTGGATAGGTTCCATCAATGTTTTGTCCTTGAAGTCAGGACCACCTTGCCAATAAGAGACTCCTTTTAAAGTTCTTCTGATATTGGACAATGCCTTGGCCACCCAGAACCCCCGGACTCAGGAGCTGACTTTAAAAGGCTCCAACTCACCAAAGATAGTTATGTGACCATCGTTAAAAAATTTGAATAGGTTCAAACACAGCAAATATGTTTATTCATGAGTTCATAATGATGTCAAAATACACACGCACACACACACACACACACACACACACACACACACACAGAGAGAAACAGAGAGAGAGAGGGACAGAGGGAGGGAGAGAAAACATCTACTGGGTCATCACTGCAGAATTCGAAGGAAATAATTCATCATTTTGGAAACAAGTAAATAAAGGGAAGAAATTAATCGTTTATTTGCCTCTCCTACTTCATAATCAAATAAAAGATTAGGAGACATTCCCCTTTATAAAAATATTCTATCTAGCTAATAAACAAGAAATGAATGATAGATTAGAAATTCACAATTAACAAAAAATAATGCACTTACGGCCTTTATGAGACAGTTGGGAATTTGAACACTGGATATTTTATTATGTTAAGAGATTATTAATTTTAGGTGTGATATTAATATTGTGGATGTGTTAAATAAGTTCTTATTAGAAAATTAACGATAAATATTTATGGATGATATAATATGGTCTTTGGAATTCACCTGTAAATAATAGAAGAGGGGGGAAGGGAAAGAAGTACAAAAGGGGCAAAATTGGCCTTAGCTTGATCTTTCTTGGAGCTGAGTGATGGAACTTCATTAATCTATGCTGTCTACTTTTGTAGGCTGAAAGTCTCCATGTCAAAAGATAAACTTTAAGAGAGAGTATAATCATGAATTTCATAGGACTATTAAATGCATGAGTCAAAGATTGTTTATAGTTTATTAATTAATAAGAAAACCAATAAGATGTTACTATTAGTTCAAAGGAGATTTCAAAGAACTAAACTTATATAAGCAGTAAGTAATGCCAAGATGAATGTACAAAACTGGCTTATTCTATGAAGAGTGTGATTGTGGTGGTAGTGGTGGGAAAGTGATTGTATTGTCAATGGACAAAATACATTTACATGTCTGTAGTCAAGAATCCTCTGCTTAATAAGTATGAGTTATTTGCAATTTATAGAGTTGTTAAAAAGATCAAAAGCAATGAAAGTTGCAAAAGCACCATAGAATCAGATGACCAGAAAGAATCTGCTGAGGCAGCACTTAGTTTTCATTGAGATACCTACTGATTTTTTTTCTGCCCATTTCAACATCTTTCTCAATTTTTCCTATAGTCTCTGTGCTAGGCAGAATAATGCCCCCCAAAATGTCCTTGTCCTAATCCCCAGAGCCTGTGACTATGTTGATTTACATGGCAAAGGAGACTGTGTAGTTGTGATTAAATTGAGGACCTTGAGGTTGGGAGATTATCCTGGATTACCCAGGAAGGCCCAATGTTGTCACAAGAATACCTGTATTGAAAGAAAGCACAAGAAAGGCAAAGGCTGAGAAGGAGATGTGACGATGGAAACAGAGATTGAACTGATGCAATTGCTGACTTTGAAAATAGAGGAAGGGGGCCAGGAGCTGAGGAAGGCAGGTGTCCTCTAGAAGCAGGAAAAGTCAAAGAAACCAATTCCCCTCTAGAACCCCAGGAGAAGGCAGCCCTGTTGACATCATGATTTTAGCCCAGTGAGACCCATTTCTGACTTTTGACCTCATGACTGCCAGATAATAAATTTGTATTGTTTTAAGCCACTACATTTGTGGTGATTGTTCACAGCAGCAGGAGAAATTAATGCAGTTCTTCAACCACCCTCTACTTTAGCATCATAATTATAGCAAAGGAGTTGGTCCCACCCACTATTTTTGACTTGATTGTTTACACAGATGTCGCAGAGTGATAATAAATCTCTTTGAGATTATGTTGACAATCTAGAGCTATACAGTATTGGACAACCATTGAGACCTCAAACTTAAAACTTCTGTCTCTGATTGGACCTTTAGAAACATCTCTTATTTGTTCTCCTAAGACTAGAAAATCAAGCTCAAGAAAATATCTATAGCGGATTTTATCTGCAGTACCTTATAAATTTGAGTGAATTCCTCGCTTCTAGGGAGTCTCTCAAATTTTTTAAAGCCTTTGCTCTATAAGAAAGTGGCCTTCATATCATCTGTGAAACTAGAACTCTGTAAGCCAACATTTCTGGGTGGCTTTGTAGGCATTAACCCCATATGTAAAATCAAGATTAATTCCTTAAGTGTGACTTGTCATATCTAATTAAAATTGTATTATTTTCAAAAGTGACATTTGCCATGGTTGAATAATCGATTTACCCAATTATAACCTGGAAAAACAAAGGACAGATTCTTTTTGAACCTATGTATACAACTATATTACCATAAAAAGCAAAGATACTTAGTAGTAGCTTTAGAATACCAGGAGTCAGTGAGAAATAACTACGATTTAAAAATGTTTCATTTCAGTTTACAAAAACAGAGTTTACTAAACTGCTGTGGGTTACTAGTAGCTTAAGACAGGACTTGCTCGTATATTCCAAAAATAGAAAAATAAGACAACAATATTCCAAATAAATTACTACAGTAAAAATTTCCTCATTAATTCTTTTAGATCTATGCAATTAATCTTGCTGTGCTGGATCTTGTGTTACGAGTTTCATGAGGCCACTACTTTTCAACTAAAAACAGTTGTGAAATCCACTGGTGTAGTCTGAGAGCAGACTTTTTCTGTATAATCCCAGGGTAAATATTTAAGAATTTGCAAGCCAAGTCACAGCTATTCAACCCTACCACTGTGGCAATAAACAACCAGAGACAATACATAAATAAGTGGGCATGGTTGTGTTTTAATAAAACATTATTTACAGAAGCAGGCAGTGAACATTTGGGGGAAGCAGGCCATGATCACTGTCCCCTGCTCTAAGCAATGTAAGAGCAGCTTTGATATGTCAACAGTTTGGAGTACAGTCCTTATCCTTGAGGATCTGAAACCATCCTTCTTTGTTGAAGACACAAACTCTTCCCTGTAGCTTATAGCAGAGGCTTCACACAAACATCAGAATAAAACAAATACTCTGAGAATGAATGGCTATAGTTAATTTTTACTAATAATTTTCAAATGTGCAAATTTGATGAAGTTTCTGATATGAATAATGCAACTGACAGGAGTATATGATTGTTTCTGTGACATGAAAAACATAATAAAACCATAATAAAACCATAATAAAACCATTCCCCCCAAAATTCTATATATCAAGTCTATTTTCAGAAACGTCATTGAATGATTTATACAAATGTATGAATAGTTTTAAAGAGAAAAAAATCTTGCTATATAGCATATAATAATCCTGAGATATAATATACATAATATACCAAGAATTTGAAGTAAAGAGATTCAGTAAGTCTGCAGTAGGGCCTAAACACATACAGAATTCCTTATGTTAGTCCAATGTGTATCTCTTATCAAGAACCACTAGCCTAGAAGACACTAGCTTTTGTTGGGTGTGGGATTTGATTTTACTCTACTTACAAGCCACTAAGATCTGCTCTTACTGTTTTATGGATGCGGGTAGAGGACATCACACACCTGGATCAGAGACAGAGGACTTTATTACTCACATCACAGCAAGGAGCATGAACATAAGAAGTTGCAATGGTCTCCATTGTACCCAAGTTGCACAGGGGTGACAAAGAGGGCCCAGATGGATACTGTGCATACATAGGGTTTATGTCACAACCCAAAGAACACTGAGTTTGAGGAAATTCATCACTTCTGTAGTAAGCAGTAAGCAAATCTAATCTTTGTCTCAGAGGGAAACTTTACTTCACCCCTCAGAGTAACTAGTGAGAACACAGCCTTGAGAATTGGCCCAGGTGAAAGAGCAATTAGTGCCTTGAAATCTGGATATTCCCCACAGACATACAGGGGTGTGAGAAACCCATGGAGAGCTGTCTCTCTCAACATATTCAAATGAAAAGAGTAAGGTTGTAGACAAGTGAACATTTGAAGTAAAAATTGAAATTATAACAGAGAATACTGTATTATTGTTTTTTAACATCATAAAGCAGAATAGGACTCTGATAAATACACAAAAACCTGACAGAACTATTTGATAAGATGTTGATCAGTGCTTCATCAGAGGCTAAAATATTGGAAAGCATGGCATTGCCAAATCTCCAAGGACTTCACATAAAGCATATAATTTCTGAAATATTTATATCAATAACATTTACCTTTACAAACTTAACCTAGGAAAGACTGAGTGTCTCTTCTAATTTGACAACCTTTCCCATGAAACTCATACAATAGTAGCAAATAAAATTTAAAAACTCATTATTTCTAGCACGTCTTTTTATAAGCAAAAGAATAAATGTGATTTTCCAAGAGCCCTCTGGGAAACCTTCTCAAAGATAGTTTAGGTATAAAAGACATCCTGATATTTTTATTTTATTTTTTTCTATACTTAGGACCTAAATTTGAGAAAGCCAAAATCAAAATGTTTTCAGAGGAGATTTGGAGGCATGCCTGAGATAAGATCATGACTCCCTAAGAAATAATAGTTACCTTAAGTGACAAGCAATTAAAAATAAGCATGAGAAGTAACAGGATTGTGGAAACCTTAGGTGTTTCCTAAGTGAGAAACCTGTGTTCTTTCCTGTTTTCATCTTACATAACTGGGAAGTTAAGACAATGAAAAGCACAGAAAATTATTCTGGTAAAATACATAATCTTTGCTGTCCACATGGATTATACAGAAGGAAAGAGTGGCCTTCATGCAGGGGTGGGGACCTGCGGCTTTAAGGCCACTTGTGGCCTTCTAGGTCCTTAAGTGCCACCTTTTTACTGAATCCAAACTTTACAGAACAAATCCTTTTATTAAAAGGGGTGTGGCAGAGAAAGATGAAACTTTTCTTGCTCACAGAAAGTCCTTGGGCATTGGGAAGCTTTCTTGGATGTCTCTCCTTCAAAGGATAACTCAGGAATCTGAGTTCCTTTCGTTATGTGGTTTTGCCATTTTGGAATCTTTCACATCATATACACAGAGCAAGTGAATGAAGGATCTCATGAGAGATTTTAGGCACCAAGCCTAGAGTGGACTTTCAATGCCTTTGTTCACACTGTCTTTGTCTGAACTAGGCACATGGCCCTAACTCAACTACAAAGAATTCTGAGAAATGTCTTCATCCCATGTGCATAGAAAAAACAACAGGTTTCTGAGAAGCTAGCCCATCACTACCATGACAATTCTGACTAATACAATTAATTGCCAATTAAAAAGGATTCCTTATAAATCATAATTGATTTAACTTATCTTTTGCAAATTCTTTTAATTTATCTCTATTAATTTATAGCCAATGAAAAATTGCTCAACTCTCTGGTTCTCTGTCACTCTGAAGACACAATCTAGAAAGTTCTTAACAGAGCAAAAGTTATACCACATTCAGAAGAGGACAACCACATGGAAATAAACGAGCAGTGGAGCCAACAGGGGTATCAATGTGTCTTTCAATGCTTCCTGCATCATCAGCTGTTTATTCCAATATTTTGTATGTCATCAGCACTTTGTCTGACAGCTCCATTTGTTCGCTTTTCATACTTCTTTTGAGTAAACAGCACGTACAATAGTTCCATTTTAGAACAGCACATTAATCTTCCCTTGTTAAGGGATGACTTGTTCTTGCACTTGTCATCGCACCTCTCTTGTGATATGACATCATGCCCTCATTTGCTGAGATAAATGCCAAATAACAAGATCATCACACAGGCATCTGAATTTCTACATTGTCTATTTGATTTGCAGCACAACTTGGAAATATAGGGAAAGGGCCACACTAGTCATTGATGAAGCTATTTTTTTTTCTTGGCACATTTATATTTTCTATGAGATTTGTACTCAATATTGAGGGACTCTAACAGACCTAAGCCAATTACATGGCTTGCACAGTAGGCTAAATCAATCTGTGCCAGAAAAGCCAAACATACACCCGTCTACTACACAATGGAGTGGCAGGAGGCCTCTCTTGCCCTTCAGCACCCATGGGAAGCCTGTCCTCTGGAGCCTTGAGTAATATTAACTATGAGCCAATGGCTGCATTTAAAGCAATTCTGAAAGTTTTCCTTAGAGAAAAAGAGCTGTGAAAATTCCAATTCATTTATAAATAACACATGAATTAAGATCTGTCCAGAAGATGATGCTGAAACACTGCACAACTGCAATGCTTATGTACTTAGAAAGGACATTTAGCATCAGTGTTTCACTGTATAGGGTAGTGGTACTATCATTAAGTTCCTAACAAATTCTATTTGGACCTTTCATTCCCTGTAATGACCCTGAAAATTTTATCTGTCCTCTAGTTCTCACCCTTCCTGATTGTGATCCCAACTTAAAATCTGAGTAGTTGAAACTGTAGGGGAAATTAGCTGAATTTTGCATCATAGCCATTCACTATAAAGACATATTGAAACTGAAAAACATATAGGTAACTGAAAGAGATGAACTAGTCTCCATTATAGGAAGAAGGAAATATGATGATAACTTATAATTTGGGACAAAAATCATGTAGTTACTTATTATCTTTTACCCACAGATATTTTGAGTATAAAGACTTAGAAGATTAGAAAATTAGAATAAAAGACCTAAATTTCCACAAACAGAAAGAATAAATAAATTGTGCTTTGTTCAAACAACGAAGTACTATGTAGCAGAGAAAAGGAATAAACTACAGGTAAACCCATTAATGTAGAGGATTCTCATTAACACAAATGTTGAGATAAAAGGTCAAATAACAAAAAAACACTATGGTATAATATTATTTATATAAAATTTTAAGACATACAAAAGAGTATTATATATTGCCTAAGGGTGCATGTAATTAATATATTGGAAAATAAGCACCAGTGGCTCCCTCTAGAGGCAGGGATGAAGTGGGACATGATTAAAGAGGAGTACATAGGGCACTTCAAATGTACAGGTAATGTTTTATTTGTTAATCTGGATAGTGTTCACTTTATCTTTCTTTACACTTTCCTGTGTGTGTAAATAGTTGCACAATAAAATTTAATAAAACCATGGGTGTGGTGCTCCCTTCCCTTAAAAACTCAAAAGTCTAACTATGAAGAAAAGACATTTACACATAAAAAAGGTAGATGACTACAAAATTACAAACGTGTAAATTCCAAATGAGTCTTGCTGATAATGTTTCTAGAGTCTTCAGGGAAATTTTCTTTGAGAAAACAGAATGTCTTAGTATCAAAGAAGCACATGGAAATAGGCAGAGGACTAAGAAGAATATGATCCATGTCCATAATATTATAATGTATATCTTCCTGCTAGAATACTGTCTCCACGAATGCAAGATCATCTGTTGTATTCAGTGCCGAATCTTTCAGTCCCTGGCATATCACAGGTGATCTTTACATAGAATGACTTTCACAGAAGGAAGACTGGCATTCCCCAATACCAGAACACTAGACATAGAGAACACATAGACATTCTGACAGATTAGTAATGTATGGTACTTCACACAGTGGCTCTGAACCTCATAGAACTTTTTTATCCAGAGGAAACATATAGCAGAATTTTGGGTTTAACATATGTAGCTGAGAGATGAACAATGGAGATTAAAAAGGGAATTTAAGGATAGATCTGAGAAAGCAACTAATTCGATCCTTTAAAATGAACCTTGACGCTTCTATAAGAAATAAAAATTAAAATGTAACAACAAATCTAGATCAGTTCAACCATTGACGTCAAAAATACTGAATGGAGAATTATTACACTTAAAATAAGATTAACTTTATTATTTGCACTTGTTCCTAAAGTGGTATGGAAAGAAAACAGAAACATAAAATATTGACGTGTTTTAAATAGTTCTTTGTGTCTTAAAGAAAAAAGTAGACCTCAAAGGCATTTGCAGCCTCAACATCACAAGGCCAGATGTAAGGTGAGAGGTCTAAAATGACCAGCCAAGATGGGTCACAGGATGCCCAGGAAACCACATAGTTTGGTACATTAAGTCAAACAACTGCAGATTCAATGAAAAATCAACCTGGTGGGGTTGGAAGTCTATTAGTGAATTGTCTTTTCCAACCTTTTTAGCTATCACCCTGACCACACACAGATTTGAAATCAGATACACCTGAGAATTAACAGTATCTACTATGTATTAACTTCTCAAAAAAAAAAAATACTGGCTACTCTGCTAAAATAATATTAATAACAAAAATTTTTATTATTGAATTTCAAAACATTTTGATGTTATTTATAAAAGCTACTTCAATGCTATCTCTTATTTTCAACATGACTTCACATTATCCTATTACAAAATTCTACCCTTCACCCAGGATTTCAGTTAGGGCTTCTTACACCAGAATACACTAAGAACACCAAAGAATCTGAAGTATGCATGATGATGGCAATTTCCACAGTGGAGATAAACAGGGCTTATGCAATTTGGTTGACATCCAGCTCCCTAGTGTGTACTCTTTGGCTTCTCTGGGTCCCACTATCTGCTGCACTGCTTCTGTTTATATCGTCTTCAACAAATGAAAGTCATAGCAGGAGAGCTGGAAGAAGGGAATGAAGTAAGAAACAAAATGTATGAAGCCTTCAACCAACCACAGTAACTTTACATTGCCAGTACTAGTGGAAGGTTTGCTACAGGACTAAAAGAGATGCAGAAGAATTTATATAATAGTCAGGAGATCCAATGGGTAGTCCAAATTTTGCCACTATCTCAGTGACCTTGGGACTAGTTACTTAACTTCTGTGGCTGCAATAATATGCTCGAATTAGAAAATCTTCCAGATCCCTTCTAGTTCTATTGTATGTCTTTTTGATTTTCTGTTTCCCAAGATAACCAAGAATTATCTATAAATAGGAAGAGGCAGATATTTCTCCCCTATCTTCATACTCTTTTCCAATATGTGCTTTTACATTCTAATTTTTAATGAAATCTTCTAGCAAAGTCAATGATTTCTCCATTACTCATCATGAATAAAAGAGCTATATTTGTTTCCTGACCTATAGAAATGTTATAAACATGTTTGTAGCAACAAGAGCCCCAGACCTGGAAGATCTGGGGCCAACCTCTGATTTACCATTTATTAGCAGTTTTACTTTAGAAATTATAGTATTGACAATTACCATGGAGATTTTGTCTTAAATTTCACTCACTTTAGAGAAGAGCAAACACCCCCAGGGAGATTGAGGGTAGATATTGCCAGAGGCATCATGGGAACTGAGTGGGGTCTCCCCTCAAGACTTTGAAACCAACAGCTAAGAAGAAAAAGTTAGCAACAACAACAAAAAATTATTCAAAAAAATCCAGTGTGTAACTTAAAATATAATCAGACCAATGTGATGTCACTGCGGCTGAAGAGGGGCAAGAGCCTTAAGGACATCCACTGGACCTCTCCCACCTTCCTTCCCAGCACCCTAAGGCAGTGACAACTCTCAGTCATTGGACCCTTCCAAAGCCCATCTTCAAAGTGACCATCAGCACACCTGCAAGCAAGAAAGCAATGCAGAATCTCAGGCCCCATCTCAGGTTCACGGAATCAGAATCTGCCATGTGACAAGATCCTCAAGTGCTGTGTGTGCCTAGTGAACTTGAGAAGCCCTGATGTAGAATACAATTTAAAAACCACCAAAGTACCTCATGCAGATTTCCCTAATTAAAATCCCAGGTTTAGCTTTCCCAATGCCTGCTTTACAGTGTTGTTGAGACCATATATGTGTACCTCATTTTGTAAAGTAGACATTTTATAAACAAAAGGTACCTATTAGTTTCAAGTTCCTAAAAGTTTCTTTTACCTTCTAGCTTGTATCCTAGCTACAAATCACCTTGAAATTATTAAAAAGAACAATTCTATATGATAAAACTCTCCCCATGTCTTAACAGAGAGTCTATAGGAAAAAATGCTTGTTAGATTTTATTATAGAATTTATATATAACAAATAATTCCATGTGAGCTCTCTCTCTGATCTCTGCCTAAGTCACTATGATTAAAGTATTTGATTGTGTACTGTTTTCACTGTATACTGAGTGAGTTGTACTTGGTTAAGGTAACAAATGCTTTATCCAGTAATCATATTTAAATCCCCTTTCCAATTAGTATACCCCACCTCAAATATTTCAAATAATGAAGTAAAATCCACTTTTAAAAAATTAATATATCTAAACAAAATATAAAATAATAGGTGATTAATAAATAATAGATACTAAAATATAATAAATGAACAAATAAAAAAATTTTAAGAAATAAATGGCAAGTAGGTTCAGCAAATCACTTTCCTACTGTTGGATTTAATCATTTGTTTTTCTCTGAAAATTCACTTCAAAGAGGCTACTCCTTAATGCTAAATTTTTCCAACTGATAATGCGATATGTAGTAATATATTTGCTTTGACAAGTTTCCAAGAAGCTCAAAACTATGCAGCTAACCTGAGTTTGTCATGAAGAGATTTGACCCATTGTGCTTTTCTTGAGTGTACCCTACTAGTCAATAATTTAAGAAGAAACCTACTTATGTTACTGAGATGTGAAATAGTTGGATGATCTCATGATTCCTATTTGAGGCTCTTGACTTATTTTTTACTTAATCATAAGAGTTACCTTTAGACTACTTAGAAACAAAGAGTATTAGAGCTTGAATGTGTTTCCTGTTCTTTTTTCTTTCTATATAAACTCTATAGATATATGTATCTACTGAAAGGAAAAGGAAGAGAGGAAAATAGACTCCATACCCAATTCTGATTTTCCTACTTAATGCAAAATATGTGATATTTTCAATCACCTACACATATTATATTGAATAATGTAATTTTAGAGTTAGATCCTTAGAGATTATTATTATATCCCACACCCTGACCCTATTTTCTTTCTAGCCTATTTTCATTTTCTTTCTCATTTCTGTATATTACTTTATGTTTTGCTTTCTTACTCTCTTATACAGTACTTTAGAATTTTTAAAAAACTTACATTAAAGTAGCATTAAGGTTGTGAATTCAAAATGCTGGAGATGAGCAGAGGCAAAGGATAAGTTTCTTCAAGCAACATTATGTAGAATTTTATAAACACTATATACTTTCCTATATGCAGGCCAGAGGGAAGAAGTAAGGGGTGAAATATTCACCTTTATATTGCTCCTGAAAAGAACATATTTAAACAACTTAATAGAAATTGTCTTCTAGGATGCAGAACCATGAAAACAGTATTCTCAAACTCTTTTTTTTTCCCTTTATACTTTCCTTTATTTCTTTTCTCACATTTATTTTTATTTGTATATATTCACGGAGTACAAGCACAGTTTTGTTACATTGATACATTGCATTGTGGTGAAGTCAGGGCCTTCAGTGTGCACATCACTGAAGCAACACACATTGTACCCACCAAGCAACTTCCCATCATCCACCTCACTTTCACCTCATCCCCTACCCTCGGAGTCTACATTGTCTATCATTCTACAATCTGCTTCCATGTGTACACATTATTTAGCTCCCACTTATATGTGAGAACATGTGATGTCTGTATCTGAGTTGTTTCACTTAAGACAATGCCCTCCAGTTCCATCCATGTTGCTGAAAAAGAAACATGATTTTATTCTTTTTTTCAGGAAACTCCATGCTGTTCTCCACGGTGGTTACACTGATTCACATTCCCACCAAAGGCATGTGAAAATTCCCTTTTCTCCACATCCTTTCCAGCATTTCTTATTGCCTGTCTTTTTGATAAAAGCCATTTTAACTGTAGTGAGAGGATGTCTCATTGTGGTTTTGATTTGCGTTACTTTGATGACTAATGATGTTGAACATTTTTCATATACCTGTGGCCCATTTGTGTGTCTTCCTTTAAGAAATGTCTATTTAGATCTTTTGTCCATTTTAATTAGATTATTTGATTTTTTTCCTATTGAGTTGTTAGATTTCCTTATATATTCTAGTTATTAATCCCTTGTCAAACAGGTAGTTTGCAAATATTTTCTCCCATTCTGTGGGTTGTCTCTTCACTTTGTTGATTGTCTCTTTTGCTGTTTGAAACTTTTTAGCTTGATGAGATCCCATTAGTCCAATTTTGCTTTGGTTGCCTGCCTTTGGGGGTATTATTCTCAAACTCTTAAGTGCAAAATATTAGTTCTTCCCCATAAAATACTTACTCTAATTTAATCCAAACATCTAAATTATAGATATTTAGTCTACTAAGATTTTAGATGGCAAATATCATTAGACTGAAAGGAGACCAGGAGGTAGAGGAACATTTATAGACTTGCAAGTCATAGGCTTTCATAGATACCCACCATTTAAGTGTCTCTTGGTTATCCTTAGTATGAGGGGAGTTAGGACTTCTAGGTTAGAGAGCATCTTCCAAGTAAATAATACTTAGTAACTCTGCCACCTGAAGTCTGACCAGTCTGAAGAAAAAAATTACATAGAAGTGCCTCCCTGGGTTTAATAAGTACAACATTCACTGGAGATAATAAGAAAGTACCAGTGTTTCATAAATGGAGAGCCTGGGGCAGCTTGATGCTGTCTGAAAATAAACTGAGAGGTCTAGTTGAAGGAATTCAAAATTTACTTAGAAAAATTGCTGAATCTACTAATAATTTTTTTCAAAAACTGTAACTTGGGATTCTAGTATAAAGTTAAAAGACAAAAGTATTAAAAATAACTATAGCTACAATAATTGTTTAATGGATATACAAAATTAAAGGAAGTAAAGTATGACAAATAGCATAAAATGTGTGAGGAGGAGAAGTAAAAGTGTAGAGACTTTGTAGACAATTGAAATTAAGCTGTTATTAGCTTAAAATAGAATGTTATAAGATATTTTATGTAAGCTGCATGGTAACCACAAAGAAAAAAAAAACCTTTAGTTGATACAAAGATAAAGAGAAAGGAATCTAAGCATAACACTACAAAAATTCAACAAAGGAAGATAGCAAGATTGGTAGAAAGGAACAAAGGAACTATAAAGCAGTCAAAAAACAACTAACAAAAGGTCTATATTAAGTTCTTACATATCAGTAATTACCTTAAATATAAATGGATTAAATTCTCATCTAAAGACACAGAGTGGTGGAATGAATTTCAAAAGATGAGATCCAACAATATTGTGCCTATAAAAGATGCACTTTTGCCTTAAGGATACACATAGACTAAAAGTGAAGAGATGAGAAAAGATATTCCATGCAAAGATATTCCATGCAAATGGTAACCAAAAAGGAGCAGGAATGGCTGTCTTTATACCAGACCAAGTAGACTTTCAGTTGATATCTGTCACAAGAGACAAAGAAGGTCACTATATGCTGATAAAAGAGTCAATTTATCAAGAAGAGATTACAAGTACAAACATATATGCATCCGACATTGAAGCATCTGAATAAGTAAAGCAAATTTTCTAATTATAAGAACAATATAAACACTAGGACAGTTAATTTCATTTATGAACTTGACCACAGGGTACCCAGATATTTGATTAAAAATCATTCTATGAGGGTGTTTCTAAATGAAATTAACGTTTGAATCAGTAAAAATGGTTGCCCTCCCTAGTGTGGTGGGCCTCATTCTATCTGTTAGAGCCAAGAATAGAACAAAAAAGTTGAGTAAGAGAAAATTTGCTCTTACTATTTTGATTGTCTTTGAGCAGGGACATTAGTCCTTTTCCTAACTCATACTGGAACTTATACTATCAGCTCTCCTGCGTCTGGAGTTCTCAGTCTCCATAATCATGTAAGCCAGTTCATACACACACATACACCTATGTGTGTGTGTGTATGTGTGTGTGTATTCTCCAATATCCTATTGGCTCTGTTTTTCTGGAGAACCTTGACTAAGACAAGCATGTTGTTTATTTTCAATATAAGAAATATACATTTCAATATATATAAGAAATATATATTTTCAATATAAGAAATACAAAGAGAATACAAAGAAGAAAATAAAAATCACCCATGATCCACCACTGAAAATAACTATTACCCTGTTGGTATATTTCCCTCTATTCTTTTTACCATGCGTCTATGTATGGACATATGGGTATATAAATACACGAATATTGCATAATGTGTGTATAGTAGGTAAAATATGTAGAGAGGCATATATGTGCAAATATATGTAGGTGACTAACAAAATTTGATGGCACTGTGTATACAATATTGCTAACTTTTAAGTATAAAATTATAAGTATCTCTCATCTCATAAAATAGTCTCCAAATTAATGGCTTTTAATAGTTATGTTATAATCATTGAGTTACAGCAATTTACTTAACTGTTTAGGTAATTTAATATTAATTATTTTTTTCAAACTCTGATAACCTTTTAAGAATTATTTTTAGAAGATCAAAGAGTATAAACATTCTTATGTCAGAGGATATTTTTAAAGATTTTAGCATATAGCCCAGAATTGCTTTCCAGGAAATATTAATAATTACTTAAAAGAAATTATACACTTGAAATATAAATATAAAATTAAGCAACCAAATTTTTTAGTTTACATAATCATTATAAACTTTTTAAAATTGAACTTGAAGTATTAAGGCAATTTTTAAAGGCAGTATAGTGGTAAAGAGTGGCCTTTGTAGCCAGCCTGTATGGGTTTAATTCCATTCTGCTATTTGTTAGTTAGGCATTATATAAGTTTGCTAGGATTTCCATAACAGAATACCACAGACTTGCTGTCTTAAACAATAGAAATATATTTTCCCATGGTTCTGGAGGATGGAAATTCAAGATCATTCTGCCAGCAGGGCTTGCAGATGCCTGTGTCCTCACATGATCTTTTTTCGTGCATGTGCATACCTGCAGTATTTTCCTCTTCTTATAAAGACATCAGTCCTATTGAATTAGAACCCTACCCTTATGAACTCATTTAACCTTATTTACCTCCTTTCAAACTCTGTCTCCAAATACAGTGACATCAGGTGTTAGTGATTCGACATATGAATTTTGGAAGGACACAATTCCGTCCATAATAGGTATGTTTGGCCAAGTTACTTGGTGTCTGCATACCTGAGTTGATAATAATACTTTCTTTATTGGCTTTATTGGCTTTGATGAAGTTAAATGTGTTTTTATGCTTAAAGAATTCAAGAACAGTACCTATCACATGATAAGTGTTCAACAGATAAATAGTATCACATGTAAAAATTGAGGGTTTGCATGGACATTATATGTATTAATGGTGACACACTATTGAAAAATAGCTTCTATAGCAGAATTTCTAAATTGTTCATAATGTTAATCCTCATGGATTTTGTTACATGGAAACATGGGCTTATAAAAAACAAGATTTAAATCATTTGAAAGGTTTTTATTTAGTTCACATTTTCTAAACTGCCTCATCTACATAGAAAATAAATTTCCCTATACACTAGTCACAAAATACTTATTAAGGTGCTTAAGAGGCCGAGTGTGGTGGCTCACCACATGAATTACCAACATGTTGGGAGGCTAAGGAGGGAGGATCACTTGAGGCCAGGAGTTTGAGAATAGCCTATGAAACATAGTGAGACCAGTCTCTATTAAAAAAAAATTAGCTGGGCGTAGTGGTACACACCTGTAGTCCCAGCTACTTGGGAGGCTGAAGCAGGAGGATCGCTTGGGCCCAGGAGTTTGAGGTTGCAGTGAGCTATTATGATGCCCCTGCATTTTAGCCCCTATCTACAAAAAAAAAAAAAAAAAAAATGCTTAAGAATAAGAAAGATAAGTACCAAGAGATTAAGAGCGTTTATCTTACTTCTGTATTAAAATAAAATTACTTGAAAATCAAGCAGCCTACAAATATTTACTGAGTTGTATTTTGTGACTAGTAGTAGGTCAGATAACACTGGGAATGCAAAAGAAGTTATGATACATGAGCAGATGATTAAGGCAATACAGATATTCACACAGTGTCTTGGAGCATAGCTGACAGACACCTCACTCAGTATGGAAGGGGGAGATTGGGTGGGAATGCCAGTGTCATGGTGGTCATCCTGGAAGAGATGGAGAAATAGCATCGAGCTGAAGATGAATAGTAAATAGTTGACAATAGGGACAGGGAAGGGGGAAGATCAGACAAGAAGGGGAAGGGAAGACTCCAAGTAAATGGGACCACAGGAGAAAAAACACAGACATGGAGAAAAATTTGCAGATAGCTACAAGTAGTTCAGTGTCGCTTAACCAAAGTTCAAGGCCGTGGATGATGAAGCTGATGAGGGAAGTGGGGCACATCATGGATGACATGTATGTATCATCAAAGGAGTCTGAAATTCAGTCCATCGACAATGGGAAGTTGCAATAAGGTGCTGAAGCAGCCTCATTTACTGTCACTGACATCTTAAATATTTCTATTTGGCAGTAATGTAGAACATGAGATTGAAGACAATAAAACCAGAGGCAGATGGACTAGTAAAGACAGTTGTGATAGTCCAGCCAGAATTGAGGTAGTGGGGATAAAAAGGAGCAGAAAATGTCAAGAAGTACTTAAGCATAAACATTATCAGAACTATGGCTGGGTAGATATGGAACTATGGGAGAGGAACATGATTAGACAGCAGTGTAGGAAGAGGAGCAATTTAGAGGGAAGATGACACATTCAGGTTCCAAAATATTAAGATCAAAGTGATGACAGGTGTTTGACTCGAAGTTGGATATATGAATCCATAGCCTGGGGATTAAGGCTGAGCTGTATGGCAGTTAAGACAAAAGAGTGGACAAGATCACCCATGGAGTGTTAAAAATGACAAACAACTCAAAGATAGAAGTCTGAGAAACAGCAACATTAAAGGATAAACCAGATGAAAGAAGCCCACGAAGAAGGCAGAGAAGCGATGAGAACCAGCAAAATACTGGGTTAAAGAAGGCAAGTGTGCAGAGAATCAAACAGAGGGTAACGTCTGATAAAAATTCATTGAATATGCCAAACAGAAAGAAATTTGTGATCTTACAGATGGCAATTTATGTATGGTGAGGGAACTAGGAAGACAAATGGGTTGTAGTGAATGCCTGTTAGTAGGAAATGGATGTCTAAAAAGTCCTTAACATCTTCCTCGGCTTGTATAGGCAGGAGATAATGTCCCATCACCTAAATTAATATCCCATAAGGTGACACAAACAGAGTTTACCAAAGTATACAATGTGTGGAGACTAGACAGAAGTTTGTCCCAGAGAGGGGACTATGGTTCAAGATTAGAATTTTCAGTCTAATGAAATGCCTTACTTGGGAGAACACAGGATTTCAAGTGGAGAACTGAACACTGGAAAAACAAAGTGCATCCTCATTAAAAACAGGAAACAAAAGAACCACAAGCACAACTAACAGTAAGATTGACCTTTGATGCCATGTGCTATGAATTACCCAGGAAAGATACCTTAAATACCCTCGGACTATGGGCAGGACAAGTTCCAGAGAATGTACTGGACTTGAATGTGCAGGTAAAGATCAAGTGACTCCATCAAAGGCAGAGCAGTGTGGGCATAGGGAGCCGGGGAAGCAAAGTAAAGGATTGGCAAGGGGAAAAGATGATTAAAATGTTTAATCTGGCAGAGATATGCAAGATGACACCAGAACTAAATTGCTAGAACACATGAAATAGTTAGGGAAGTAAATTATCCAAAGGAATAAGAAATGAACAAACTAAGAAAAAAAAGCAAACAGCACTTCAGAGATCAAATATATAAGAAAGCTTCCATCCTTAGCATTTACCTATCAGATGCAATGTACACTATTCTGGTGATGGGCACACTAAAAGCCCTGACTGTAGCATTGTATAATTCATTCATGTAACAAGAACACCTGTAACCCCTAATGTTTTGAAATAAAAATTATAGAAAAATATATGTTGAATAAATAAATAAATGAATAAACAAATTAATGGAAAAAATAAGAAATGAGGAGAAATGGTAACAGTTTTATTCTGTTTTGCTTTATCTAAATTAAGATGGCAGCATATTATCCATTCTTCATTTAAAATTTCCACCTTTTAAATTATACATGAATTATCCCCCCACATCCAAATAGCTCTAGACAAGAGTTAATTTTACAAAAGTAATCATTTTTTCCCCTGGAAAATTAAATAGAACTAGTGGAAGCCATTGGTGGAAATCACTTGTAAACACTAAGAATTAGTTTTCCTCCACTATTGCCCTATTTCTCAGTGTCATTTCAGTAGGAAAGGTACTAATCTATTTGGTTTTATACTAGAACCATATTTTTACATTTAATTAAAGATAAAACACATGCACTAAGCACACCCTCGCTAAAGGACATGCCTTAATAAAGACAATACAACATGATTCTATAACCTAGCAAGGTCAATGCATGAGAAGAATAAATAAAAAGATAATTTAGTAGCTGCTAGAACAATCTGGGAAGACGGGAACAAAGATCATGTCTGGAGGACAAAATGATGATAAAAAATAGAAAACGATGAGGTCACAAGGTAAATGATAAAGAGGACTAGACTTGGAGTCACGAGACAAGGGTTCTTGTTCTGTAACTTTGTAGTCCAAGACAAAATATTTATTGTATATTGCTTTGTTCTCCTCATTTACAATGCAGAAGCTATAGTGATCTCTTAAAATCACAGATCAAATCACATTACTTCCTTGCTTAAAACCCCCCAATAGTTTCTTGTTACAATTGGAATAAAATCTAGTACCCCATGACCTCCAGCAGGCTACATGAGCAGAACCCTGCCTACCTCTCTGAACACATGTCCTCCCCCTTTTCCTCTCAATTCACTGCTCCTGGCTTGTTTTATGTTCCTTAAACCCCAGGAAGCTCACATTTGCTGTTTGTCTGTCTGGTATTCTGAGCCCTCAATCCTCCTGTGGTTGACTATTTCTTGTCCTTTAGGTGTCAGTTCAAATGCCACCTCCTCAGAGATGTCTGTCTTAACTTTCTGTAGGAAAATAGCCAATATATTCTCAACCATTGATCTCTACCATATAACTATGACTTATTTTCTTTATAAAGCTTAGTATAGAAAAATGTCTTATTCACTATTTATGTATTTATATATTGTATGACTGCTATAAAATATCTCCATGCCTATCTTGTTTATCACTGAAATCTCAGAACCTGCCTCACAGTTTATGCTTTGTAAGAACTTATAGAGGAAAGAAAGAAGAGAGGGAGGGAAGGAGCTGAATAAATAAAATATTTTATCAATAAATGAGAAAAAATACGGAAAGTTATATTGAGAAAAAATCCATCAAGGCATTATTTAAATACCATTTCATGCTTGAATATATTTAATACCACAAACTTGTTATGATTTAAAGGAATTCCATAGACTATTGTTTTCATTTTCTTGATATTTCAGTGAAGCCTGAACAATGCAAAGATTTTTGTGCATATGTGGGGGAGTGAGTGTGGATTTGTGTTTTAATTTTCATGCTTTGTTTGGGTGAAACTGGGGTATGAAGAAACCTAAGAGACACCCTCTGAGCACAATCAAGATGTCAGCATTCACAAACCCATGTGCTACCCCTCTAAATTATATTCCTCCAGCTGGCTTGGTTAATTTTGAAGTGGATAATGCTAACAGTGCCATATCACACCCAAGCAGTATAAAACCATATAAGAACACAATAAAACAGTGATAAACAATAGATGATTTCAGTGGCATATGGCAGATACTGAATCAGGCCAGCTACAAATGCAACCCTTGGATTCTGTTTAAAAATCAGTGCCTGGATTATAGCATTAGCATTCAAGGCACTCCTTGTAAGCAATAAGCAATTATTCCAGGGAAGAGAAAGGGAGGGTCAGATAAAGGAGAAAAAGAAAGCACAATGGTCATTGGAGAAGAAAGATAAACCAGAATTAATGAGTAGTATATGCATGACAATCTACAGAGAGCAATATAAAATGCATGAAAGGATTCAACAGGAAGAGATGGCAACAAGTAAACTGATATAAAAGAAAAAGATATGGAGAATATTGGTGGGAAAGGGGAGCAAACCAGAGAGAGAAAAACAAACAAATGAAATAAAAATTTCACATTTTCCTGAATATCTGGGAATAAAATTGATTTTTTCCATTAAAAATGATGACAAAAATCCCACATTGCATCATAAAGAAAGATTAGAAATATGTTGCTTAAATCCTATCTTCCCCAATCCTAAGTAAAAATCCCCTCTTCAGAACACCTCTACCGCAATCCCCAACTTCTCCTGGGAGAGGGATACTTCAAAATAATAAGAGGTCATTCCATATTGCTGAGATTAAAGCTTCCAAGTGATGAACCCAGGATTCAGCCCACTTTTTACCTACTAATATCCTATTTATGCTATGTATTTCAATGTAAACAAGATTTCCCCCCATACAAAGTGAGAGACAGTATACCTAGGTACTAATAATCAATTAAAAAGTTGTTTGTGTTTTCTTTCTGGAATGAAGAGGTGCTTGGTTCTTCAATGCTGCTGGCTACCCACATGTTCTCAAGTGAAAGTCTTGTTAATGGATAGTTTCTTTATGACATGAGTGAACTGAATAAAATTAATTATCCACATATTGAAATATTTCAAAATAATTTGTAATAGGGATAACATCAGCAAGATGGCTGAATAGGAAGTCCCAGCCTTCATTCCCACTCAGCAACATCAATTTAACAACAAAATACTGACTAAACACCTTTATGATAAATTCCAGATTCTAGTTAAGATGTGATAGTACCCCAAGTGAGCATAGAGCAGAGAATAGTTGCATACAAATGGGTAGGAAGAGCAAGTTCACTTAACCTATATAAGCCTCTCCCCCAAGTTGTCACAGTTCAGTGCCATGTGAAAATACATCCATATCTTCTCCTGGGAGAAAATTAAGAGTGGAACAACCAGCTTTTCAGAGATTTGTTCAAGGAACTGGTTTCTGACTTAGCTGAATTGGCATGCTAACATTAACTGGCATAGTTTGGAAGCCTGGGGGTCACTGTGAATAACAGAAAGCAGCAGATGGCTTGTTATGCTACAACTGGAAGAAGGTACACAACTTGGAAGTCTTCTTTTGGCAGTTAGGGAGAGGAGTAGGGCATGTGTTGGCATTCTGGCTCTTTAGAGGGCATGGAAGACAATATTGTTAAAATGTCCATACTATCCAAAGTATTCTACACATTTAACACAATCTCTAACAAAATCCCAGTGGCACTTTTTATGGAAATAGAGAGAACAATTCTAAAATGTATATGGAACCACAAAGGATCCCAAATAGACAAAACAACCTTGAGAAAGAAGAGCAAAACTAGATGCCTCACATTTTCTGAATTCAAAACATATCACAATCCTATAGAAATCAAAAGAGTATGGCACTGGCATGAAGATACATAGATAGATAAACCAATGAAACAAAATTGAGAGCCCAGAAATAAATTCACACATATACAGTTAAATGAATTTTGACAGGATGCCAAGACTATGCAATGGGGACAGGATCATCTCTTTGAAAAATAGTGCTGGGAAAACTGGATATCCACATGCAAAAGAATGAATTTGAACCCTTATTTTATGCCATACACAAAAATAACCTCAAAATGAATTAAAGATTTAAATATAAGACATGAATTTATAAAACTCTCAAAAGAAAACATTGAATAAACTCTTCATAACATTTGTCTTGACAATGATTTCTTGAATATGATACCAAAGCACAAGCAACTGAAGACAAAATAGACGAGTGGGTCTGCATCAACAGAGTGAAAAGGCAACCTATGGAACGAGAAAAATATTTGTAAACTACATATTTGATAAGGGGTTAATATAAAAGTATACAAGGAAAACCTACAACTCTAGAACAAAAAAATGAAAAATAAACATATCCACAAAGATATGCAAATGGTCAACTAGCATATGAAGGTATACAAATGGCCAAAAAGCATATTCGTCACTAATCATCACAGGAGTGCAAACCAAAACCACTTATTATGGTATTACCATATTAACCAAAACCACTTATTATGGTATTATGGTATATTAAGGTATTACCTCACATCTGTTAGGATGGCCATTATAAAAGAAATAAAATAAAAAATAACAACTGTTGGCAAAGATGTGGAGAAATTAGAACCCTGTGCCCTATTAGTGAAAAGGTAAAATGGTGTAGCCATTATGGAAAATAGTATGGAGATTCCTCAAAAAATTAAAAATAGAACTACCATATGATCCAGCAATCCCACTTCTGGGGATTTACACAAAAGAATTGATATCAGGATCTGGAAAAGATATTTGCACTTCCATGTTTATTGTAGCCTTATCCATAGTAGATAAGAGGTAAAAACAACGTAAATGTTCATTGATAGATATAAAGAAAATGTAGTATGTATGTATACAATAGAATATGACTCAGGCATAAAAAAGAATAAAATTCCATTATGTGATGGAACATGGATAAACCTTGAGGACATTATGCTAAGTGAAATAAGCCAGTCACAGAAGGACAAATACTGCATGATTTCACTTATGTAAAGTATCTAATATATTCAAACTCATAGAAATAGGAAGTAGAATGGTGGTTCCCAGAGGTTAGAAAGAGGAAGAAATGGGGAAATTGCTGTTCAATGACTATAGAGTCTTAGTAATACAAGATGAAAAAGTTTCAGTGATATGCTGTGCAACATTGTGCTTATAGTTAACAATACTGTACCATATATCTAAAACTTAAGAGAACAGATCTCATGGTAAGTGTTTTTTACCACAATGAAAAAAAAGTTTGTAAAATTCACACACACAAAAAAGATTTTCTTACTTTATTTGTAGATATGATAAAATCTTTTAATCTATAATTTATTTTTTATGTACATACACAGTTCAAAGACAAAAACATAATCATTGCAAAATTAAAGTATTTTGATATAGGTGTTTACAATAGGGAATATTGATCACCACACTCTAACTGAAAAATAAAAACTTTCTAATCTCAACAACCTGATCTCTAATAAGAATATAAAATTGTAAATGAAAACTTTCAACTCCTGTGTGAAGCATGAAATTTCAGAGCCACTGTATTGGGTGGAGCAATGAAGAAGTATGCACTTAAAGCTAAGATTCATGTTTTATCTCCCTGGAGAAACAGCTTCTGTTCCCAAAGAGAAAGCCTTTACAGTATAAATCATAATACAATAATAATCAAAAGGACTTCCACAGATAATGATGTGCATTGCATTGCCTTTGCATTGCCTTAGCATAAAGGACAACAGCCCAAAAGTGTATATCCATGGCGGGATCATTGTACTTTAAAAGTTAAATATATGTTTCCTTCACATTCTAAAATGTAGCTACTGACCCGCCAAATATGAGTTCCATTGTCCACTTCTCTCACACTGATTTCTACCCAATATAAATGCTTTAATCTTGACATTATTAGTAGAATCCACAAACCAAACAAAACAGTGACTGGCTCACATCCCTACTTTTTCCCCATGACCATGGCAAAACCAGATATGGGTAAATAACTGGTGAACCCCAATTCACCATGGACTCTTAATAAAACTCTTAAGGGATAGGAACCTGTGTCTTGTGAGGAAAATTTGGGAAGAACTCATGGTTAGGCTAATAAAAATATTCATTCACTCATCTCCATGAAGACAGAGAAAACATGCCATTCTGATCTTCACTATGTTTCCAATGGCCTGCAAAGGTTCAGTAAAAATTTCTTTGAATGAAGGAATGTCCAAGGTTATCTGGATTCAGTCTGGAAAAGTGTAAGTAAGAAAAAGTACATGCCCTGACAGTGTATCAAAATGCTAAGCAAAAAGTCTTTTTTTATGGTTGTTTTTTTTTTTCCTGGTTTCTTTGTTTTTCCAAATCATCATGGGAGTACAAATATTTTGGCTACATGGATTGCTTTTATAATGCTTGAGTCATGGTTATGAGTGTGCCCATCACCTAGATGGTGTTCATTGTACCTATTAGGTAGGTTTTTGCCAATCCCCTTCTCCCCTCCTTCTCCCTGCTTGATTTCCATTGAGTTTTACTTCCTGGGCACACACGTGCTCATTGGTTAGTTCCAATTTGATACTACATACATGTGGTCTTTGATTTTTCATTCTTAGACACTTCACTTAGGATAATGGTCTCCAGTTCCACCCATACTGTTGCAAAAGGCATTAAGTCATCCTTATTCATGCATAGTATTCCACAGATGAGAAAAGACTCAAATAAGCTCAATCAGAAATGAAAAAGGAGATATTACAACTGATACCACAGAAACACAAAATATCATTTGTGAATACTGTGAAAACCTCTATGCACATAAACTTGAAAATGTAGAGGAAATGGACAAATTCCTGGAAACACACAACCTCCTAAGACACCATCAGGAAAAAATACAACCCCTGAACATAGCAATAATGACCAATGGGATTGAAGCAGCAATTAAAAAAAATCTTCCAATGAAAAAAAGCCCCTGGACCAGAAGGATTCACAGCCAAAATTTATCAGACCTACAAATTAGAATTGGTACCCATACTACAGAAATTATTCCATAACATTGAGAAGGAGAGAATGCTCCCCAACTGATTCTACAAGCCAATATCACCTTGATACCAAAGCCAGGAAAGGGTACAACAAAAATAGAAAACTACAGACCAATATCCCTTATGAATATAAATGAAAAAATCCTCAACAAAATACTAGAAAACTGAATTAAACAGCACATGAAAAAATAATCTATGATAACTAAGTAGGCTTCATGCCAGGGATGCAAGGATGGTTCAACATACATAAATTGAAAAATGTGACTCACCACATAAACAGAAGCAAAAACAAAGAAACACTGAAGAAAAAAATTTCAGATGACACAAACAAATGGAAAAACATATGCTCATGGGTCAGTAGGATTAACACTGTTGTCAACATTGTTAAAATGTCCATATTACCCAAAATGATTTATGGATTCAATGCAATCCCCATCAAAATACCAATGTCATATTTCACAAATCTAGAAAAAATAATTCTACACTTCATGTGGGATCAGAAAAGAGCCAGAATAGCCAAAGCAATCTTAAGCAAAAAGAACAAATTTGGAGGCATCACATTACCAGACTTCAAACTACACAACAAGGCTATAGAAACCAAAACAGCATGGTACTGGCACAAAAATAGAGACATAGACCAATGGAACAGAACAGAAAACTCAGATGTAAAACCATCCACATATAGCCAACTGATCTTTGACAAAGTAGACAACAATATACACTGGAGAAAAGAGTCCCTATTTAATAAATGTTGCTGGGAAAATTGGATTCCAAAATGCAGAAGAACAAAACAGGATCCTTATCACTCACCAGTCACAAAAATTAATTCAGGATGGATAAAAGACTTAAATGTAAGGCATGGAACCTAAGAATTCTAGAAGAAAATATTGAAAAAACTCTTCTAGATATCAGCCTAGGGAATGAATTTATGAAGAAGACCTCAATGGCAATCACAGCAACAACAGAAATAAATGAGACTTGATTAAATTAAAAAGCTTCTGCCCAGCCAAAGAAATAATCAGCAGAGCAAATAGACAACCCACAAAACGGGAGAAAATATGAGTAAGTTGTACATCTGACAAAGTCCTAACAACCAAAATCTACAAAGAACTTAAACAAATCAGCAAGAAAAAACCAAACAACCCCATTATAAAGTGGGCAAAAGATATAAACAAATGCTTTTCAAAAGAAGTTAGATAAATGGCCAATAAACATATGAAAAAATGCTCAATACCACTAATCATCAGGGAAATGCAAATTAAAACCATAATGAGATATCACCTTACCTCTGCTAAAATGGCTTTTATAAAAAAGTCCAAAAATAACAGATGCTGGTATGGATGCAGAGACAAAGGAACACTTGTACACTGTTGGTAGGACTGCAAATTATTATAACCTCTATGGAAAACAGTATGGCAATATCTCAAAAAATTAAAAGTAGAACTACCATTTGATACAGCAATCCTACTGCTGGGTAGTTACCCTAAGCAAAAGAAGTCATTTTATCAAAAAGACACCCACAGTCAAATGCTTATAGCAGCATAATTCACAATTGCAAAGATGTGGAATCAACCCAAGTGCCCATCAACTCATGAGTGGATTAATAAAATGTGGTATATGTATATCATGGAATACTACTCAGCCATGAAGAAGGATGGCTTAATGCCTTTGCAACAATTTGGATGGAACTGGAGACCATTATCCTAAATGAAGTACCTAAAGAATGGAAAAACAAACACCAGATGTACTCACTATTAAATTGATACTAACTAATGAGCATACATGTGCATAGACGGAAGTAACACTTAATGGATATCAAGTAGGGGTGAGTAGGGTGGAGGGGATGAGTAAAAACCTACCCAACAGATGCAATGAACACTGTGTTGGTAACAGGCACACTTATAACCGTGATTCAAGCATTTTAAAGGTGATCCATGTAACCAAAATATTTGTATCCCTGTAATGTTTTGAAATTTAAAAAAAAAAAAAGCCCCAAAACCATAGATGCTAGCACGGATGCAGAGAGAAAGGAACACTTAAACACTGTTGGTGAGACTGAAAATTAGTACAACCTCTATGGAAAACAATATGGAGATGCTTCAAAGAACTAAAAATAGACCTACCATTTGATCCAGCAATAATACTACTGGGTATTACCCAAAGGAAAAGAAGTCATTTTATCAAAAAGACACTTGCACTTGAATGTTTTTTGCAGGGCAATTCACAATTGCAAAGATGTGGAATCAACTCAAGAGCCCATCAATTCATGACTGGATTAACAAAATGTGGTATATGTATTCCACGGAGTACTACTCAGCAAAAAGTCTTTTATTGCCATAGGTGGCTTCATGATGTTCAACCTTATGAAATCTACATATTCAGAGCTAGCCTCGGTCTACAAAATTTAAGTATTTACATATATTGTATTAACTTATATTTTCTTCATAAAAGTCATTAAGACTTGCTATCTATATCAGAGAATTAAGGACAATTGCTTTTTCCATAATTTTACTCAAATGATGAAGTTCATATGACATATGTTATAGCTACTAATATGATATTAAGATAGAAACTTAAAGTTCACAGGGAAAGACTAACACTGTGCCTGAAATTGTGCAATACACAAATAGGTTATCAACTTAGCTCTGGATAATCTGCAAACAAATTTATATTCAGGTCTTAAACCTAACCCCTAACCTTAGCAAAGATTCCATGTATTCATTGGTTTATTTTCTGTAAACATTTCTTTAAGCAATCTCAAATGAACACATTCATTTTCATAATTCGTTATGGTTAGTATTATTTAATATTTTCATTTCAAGTAAACAACCATATTATTTATGCCAGTAGCTGTTACAAAGTTTAACATTCTTCTTAAATCACTTAACTAGACTAACCCACTCTTTTTTAACATATGGTCCGACCTCCTACCTTAAAGAGAAAATGGTGGGCATCAGTCACAAAACCTACCTCCTATATTATCTGTATGTTCCCCAGCTTCCTTCCTTGTCTTCTGTCCTAGGGAATGTCTTGCCCCTCTTCCAAATATAATACTGTAATATGTATTCTTGATTTCATGTTCTCTTCCTCTTCTTCCTCTCTTGCTATGTTCTTTCAGTGAATATTGAGTACTAGGTACTAGGATATTCCAAGCCCAGGGATACAGTGTGAAATAAGACAGACAAAGCCCCTCTCCTCATTGTATTGTGTGTCCTCCAAGGCCTTTTCAGCATTCACCACCTTTTTTTATTTTCATTATATCCTCTGTCATGGCTCTTCTCTTTCAGTTTACAAATTTATTTAATGTATCCTCATACTTATTATAAAATTCATCTGCTCATTTTCCTAACCTTAAAGGTATGTTTCTCCTTCCCTTATTGCTAAACTTCTAGAATCAGCTTTGGTTTCTGTTTCTACTTTCACTACCCTATTTCACTCCTCAGTGCACAGCAATTTTACTTTTGTCTCTGTACTCCAGTGTAATGTTATTTATCCTCAGCCTTTGACATAGTCTTCTTTCCCTTGAATTCTCATCAATTCTAGAACGAAATACAGTTTATTCCCTTGGCCACAATTTTTGCTACTCTTTCTCTGCCTGCATCCTATTGCTCACCTCCCCGAGATTCCTTCTTTGGCCTTCCTATCGCATTCTACCCATTCTCTCTGAATTATCCTATCTTTACCCATGATTTCAACTACTACCTATTTGCTAACAACTCCAAAATTCTGTATATTTAGACCATTTTAAATTCCTTATTTATACTTTCAAGTACTCAAAAGACATTCTCATTTAAATGCCCACAGGCATTATGTGCTAAAGAGATGGTGCCTATTGCTACAGAAAAGCAAAGAGAAAACTATCACTAGCTATGGTAATAGAAAAGCTTCATAGTCTCAGCAGATTAATGAAATAGGAGTAATTTTGTTGTTATTGTTCAAATAAGGCCCAGTTGAAAGCGGTGGTTGCAGTGTGGTGCGAGAATTGAAGATGCTTCTGAGACCCAAGGTTATGGAGACTCTGCCTTTTTTATTATGTGACTTCCAGTGTCATCCAGGAAAATTTCATCTATCCAACAAATGAGAGAAGAGTTTGGAGGGTTGTGTGGAAGGCTTCATGCACCAGTTCTAGAATTGATATATTTTCACACATATTCCATTGAACAGAATTCAGGGACATGGCCCCACCTGGATGAAAAGAGGTGGGGAATGAAGTGGCTGAGCAGTCACTTCATAGCAACCTCTACATTATGCAAAGACAACATAGATCTTTAGTAGACAGCTAGCAGTCTCTGCCACAAAGTCCATTGGTGACCTTTGCAGATAGAATTTTGTTTCTAGTCAGGTGAGTAAGGCTTGAGAAGAGTGAAAATGGAGTCCACCAGGGTGCTTCTCCTCCTGAAAGCACAATGCTGGTGTATAGCTGCTCACTTCATGTTCACAGAACCAAAACGTGGCTGTTAAGGAAAAGACAAAGCTTGGAAAGCAAGCTTTCGATTTCCCTTTAATCCAAATAACAAATTACTTATCAGCGTGCCATTAGTTTCTCTCTTCCATTCCATTTTTTCTGTTTAAGTTTATAAGGTTATTTTTCTGGTAATAAAAGTAATAATCTTTCTAAAAATCAGTTAATCATTTCGTTCCCTGAGTTAAAGCATTCAGTAACTTCTTTACTGATTCCAAAATAAATAAAGTGCAAACCCATATTATGTCATGAAAGCCAGTACAATCAGACTCCAGCCGACCTTACCTGCCATCAATTCAGTACCATCCTAGCCCCTCTAAAGTCTATTCTACACTGCCAATAAGAGGATAGCAACAAAAAAGATGCTGGGAATGCCCTTCCCCATGTGGTTTTCGGTTAGAGTCTACCACTCACAGGCATCACGTAAGATTTGGAAGGCAAATCCTTCCAAACCCAAATTCTAAAGATTTGGAGGGCATTATTCCCCAGATTGCAAGCAGATCCTTGGGTAGCCATGAGATTGGAAACACATTCTGAGTGAATCACTTCATAAATGTTCTGCACTGAGATGGTCTTTTCCTCTTCCAAAGCCTTCCAATGGGTATGAGAAGCTTTTAATCCGTGTATTAAACATTTCAAACTTGTAATATATAGAGTGACTGAGATTTTCTTGAACAAACCTCAATGACAGATATGACGACAGATATTCTATAACACTCTCCCAAGTGGATGCACACACAAACACACTTGTGTGTGCAAACACAAGCACACACACGAGCCAAAATTCTCGCCATTACCAAAATCCAATCCACTGCTTTGGCACATGCTCTTCTCTCTGTATGGAATGCCCTTTCCCTGGCATTTCTGCCTGACAAAAGTGCTGCTCATCTTTCAAATTCAATTATTACCTTCTAACTGAGGCCTTCCCTGAGGCTCCCAATTATAATATACTCTCCCTGGGGAGACCATAACATTTTGTTCATTCCCCTTACATGGTATTTATAACATTGTTTGCATGCCCTCACATAGAAATTATGTCTTATTGCACTCCGTGGCCTTGGTTCCTAGTACAAAGGCCGCCATATAGTAGGCATTCTGTAATGTGTTATATAAATGGTCCATTTTGAAACAAAATGTCATTAATGTAAATGAGCATTTTCTTCACAGCATATTCTGAAAATTGAGGAGAGTAAACCTGTATGTTGGGAGTATATCTAAGGCTCACTGAAGCATCCCAGGCACTCCTCTCTCCAGGAGGATGTGAGCATGAAGGTACAGATAAATGAGCAATGGGAAGGCACATGCATCATTCTGCCTCTCCTCTGCCTTTCTCTTCTCAATGTCTTTATCACTCATAAATTTAGTTACTCAATATAATGGCATTTTAGGAGACTTTTTAATCCCAATTCCTGACTCCAATATCCTCACACATTTTTCCTCCTGCAGACCTGCTGTAGAGGAAAGAGCTCCTCCAAGGTGTCACATTAATGGTATGTGACCTTCCTGCAGGAGATGCCCCAGTTGCCCAGACGAGTGGCACCAGCTGCCTGGGCACAGCAGAACGTGCTCCGGCCACACTGCAAGGCAGCCGCAGCACAGCCAGCAGAGGAGCCCCGGCTGCGATGCCAGTTTTCCCTCATTAACGCTGGGTCAGAATGACCCTGCTATTTAAAACGGTTCCTTTTTAATTAAATTGATGCCAGCTTCTGCGTCTCACCCTACCTATCCCAGGAATTTTCAGTCCATTACTTAAGTCAAAGACAGAGAAAAATTAATAATTTGATTAGCCCTTTTGCTTGGGTTTTCATATACATTAGAAGCTTCATTCAGGTCAAATACTAATACAATAAGTCACTTACTACCACACGTTTAGCTGATTCATTCAGCAAATATGGCTTTATTGGGCAGCAACATGGTCAGGACTGTCCTGGGGGCTGGAGTAGATGGAAAAAATAAGACTGATAATGTTCCTTGCCCTCTTGGAGCTTACAGTCTGGAGTGGGGGAAAAGGAGAAAAATAAATAAAAATAAATGTGCAATATAGTATAAGGTAAGAAGAGGTAAGTGCTATGAAAAAAAATAGAGCAGAGCAAAAGGACAGAGAGGGTTTCAGGGGGCAGATGGGGCACACACTATTTTGTACAGTGTGGGCAAACATTTCCACTCTGATGAGGAGCCTTCTGTGTTTAGATCTCGGCAAAGAGAGGAAATAAGCCATGAAAATATCTGTGGGAAGAGCATTCCAAAAAGAATAGGAGAGTCCTGAGGCAGTGAAGCTGGGACTGCCAAAAGAAAAGCAAGAGAGGACAATGAGGCTTCAGTTGAGTGTGGGGAGACAAGCTGGGGAGGTGGGCAAGGGCCAGATCTGTTAGCACCTTGCAACAGGAGTCAAGACTTCCTTGCAGGTACTATGACACTTGTGACAAGACTTTAATTGGGACCATGCTCAATGTTTCTTCCTCCTCTTGAGGCATAAAAATAAATTAGCCAATCTAGAATAAGTAAAACCAAGAAAGTTATTCCTGGTGCCAATTGTTCCGTTATTTGTTGTGCTACCTATTTTCTAAAAGAAATTACTTTGTTAAAATATTTCATTTACTTACACCCAAAGGACTTTGCATAAACGGAAGTTAAATCGGTGTGAGGGCTTTTACAAAGTTTGGGGAAATTACTTCTCAGCCTGAAAGGATTGAAGGAGATTTTGCCAATGCCCTTGTGAAATCCTTTTATCTTCCTAGAAATGCAGTCATGTTTTCAGACCTTTTCGAATAAACCTTAGAGATGATCCATTGTTTTACACAATGAGAATATTGTGATTTTACAATCACCCAGGTCATTGGTGGCTGATTCAGTCAGATTTCAGCAGCAGCTAAGGATACAGAGAGGGCATAGACAAGGTACACTCAGACTTATAATCCATTCACCATCTTTCTGCCACTATTAGCTCCAATTTCCCCAAATCGTTTGATGTTAAAATCAAATACAGACACCTAGTCTAGTGCTTAGCATGTCACACACACTTTAGCTGGTGGACAAGAACATTGCTATACTTTCCTGCAAAATATCCTCCAAGGCCATAGCACATTTTATCTCTTCCATTCATTTTTGCCTTTCTCTTCCCATGTCTTTAAAAGATAAGTCAGTCTTAAAAGAGCCCTCTCTTCTCCTCAAACACAACAGCTTTAATTTCAGCATATTACAGGGGTACAAATGTTTAGGTTACATATATTGCCTTTGCTCCACCCGAGTCGGAGCTTCAAGTGTGTCCATCCCCCAGACGGTGATCACTGCACCCATTAGGTGTGAATATACCCATCCTCTCCTCCCCACTGCCACCTGCCCAACACTCGATGAGTGTTACTACTATGCATGCACTTAAGTGTTGGTGGGTTACGTCAGTTAATACCAATTTGATGGTGAGCACGTGTGGTGCTTGTTTTTCCATTCTTGTGACACTTCAATTAGTAGAATGGGCTCCAGCTCTATCCAGGATAATACAAGAGGTGCTATGTCTCCATTGTTTTTTGTGGCTAAGTAGAACTCCATGGTATATATATACTACATTTTATTAATCCACTCATGTGTTGAAGAGCACTTGGGTTATTTCCACATCTTTGCAATTGTGAATTGTGCAGCTATAAACATATTCTAGTACAGATGTCTTTTTTATAGAAATAATCACTGAAAAGAATTGTAACTGAGCTTCCCCTATGCCCGAGAAACTTAACTTCTAAATATCTGTCCCGGAGAAATGCAAACATGGATTCATATGGATATGACAAATAAGAGTGTTCCTTACATCATTATAACAGCAAAATATTAGAATCCACCTAATGTCAATCAATAGAAGGATGAATAAATAAAATGTAGAAGATGTTTGTAATGGAAAACCAGACAGCATCCAAAAGGAATGAATGAAGTCCATCATTTTTCTGTTTGTGTTTCAAAATGGATATATCTCAAAAATATTTCTCAGTTAAAAAATACATTGCAGAATGAAACAATATTAAGTATAAATTATTATTACTGTGTATAATAAAACACAAAAACTGGTGCAATATTAAAAAAAACAAAAACAAAAAAACAGCTTTCAAACTAGAAAGCATATCTGCGGTAACTAGGAACTGTGTCACATCCTACATACAACAAACAAATGGATCCCGAACTTATGAGGTAGTACTGTAAATTCCTATTCCAGGCCTTTCTATTTCATCTCATAGACTCACATGCTGCTAGATTTTGATTTGGAAGATATTTCAACACTGCAAATTCACTTCCATTGGTAGGTCAGCCACTTAACCTGAGAATATGATGTGTGAGTGCTGTCTAGTTCCAGGATCAATGGCGGCAATTTGTTCCTTAAAGAATGAAAATATACAGTAGCACCTAGCACATATTTGCTTCTGGCTTCTTATGTGCCAAAACCTCTGTGACGTGTTGAGTTGTTTCCAACTTCTGAGCTCCCAAGGAAGCATTCTTGAGCAAACACACAAACACACACACAAACTTACTGATATAAGGGAGCATTTGGAGGTTTGTTATTCCAGAATCCACAAACCACTGGGATCAGAGGCAAACCCAGGGCTTACTGATGGGAAATTTTGCTTATTTGGTTCCGGTTCATTGTCACCACTATATAAAAATGATCTATCCCACATAGGATACAGACCTATTTGCCTATTCTGTAGTGAACTGCCCCAGACAACTTATGACACTGCTACTAGGTCTATTCTTGCCAAAAAATGGTGTTATATATCCTTTACATTTTATTCAAACTCAAAACACATATATTAAAAATTAAGTAATAAAATTGCATGTAGATACTAGAAATTCCTTCACAACCTTAACATGTAAAACCCATTTGCTCTCACCTATGGCCTTTAGTGCTCTTTCTTTCTGAACAGAAATGGTCAGGGTTTAGAGGAACTTATTTGAGAGTCAGATTTCCTGGACTTCAAAGGATTCTATGTAGAATCTTGGAGGTGTTGGAGAATATATTTTCCTACTTTTCCCAACTGGGTTCTGAGAAGCTAGCAGCCTGGCTGGAGCTCTATTGAGAAAAAGAGCGTACAGAAGAGAATTGGAAATCCACTGCAACATCATTGAGAATAAGCAAAGTAACGCTTTTCACTGATGTTGTCATCTTTTCCCTTTGTCTTTTTTTTTTTTTTTTTTTTTTGAGACAGAGTCTCACTTTGTTGCCCAGGCTAGAGTGAGTGCCGTGGCATCAGCCTTGCTCACAGCAACCTCAGACTCCTGGGCTTAAGCGATCCTCCTGCCTCAGCCTCCCGAGTAGCGGGGACCACAGGCATGTGCCAGCATGTCTGGCTAATTTTTTCTATATATATTTTTAGTTGTCCAGATAATTTTTATTTCTATTTTTAGTAGAGACGGGGTCTTGCTCAGGCTGGTCTTGAACTCCTAACCTCAAGCAATCCACCTGCCTCGGCCTCCCAAAGGGCTAGGATTACAGGCGTGAGCCACCGCGCCCGGCCTTCCCTTTGTCTTTGATTAAAGTTTTCCCTTCTCCCCGAGACTTCCATTTGGTTTCTATGCTCCCCATCCTCCAAAACCCCTACCTAGTGCATCTTATAAATAGTCTTATCATATTCTTCACTTTTAGAAAATCGGACAGAGAATGGTTTTTAAATTTCTCCACTTACAGATTCCAGTTTTCACTTTTAGTGTTATGAAATGTAGTAACCACTTTAACAATGTTATCTCCATTAGAATTAGTAATCATTCCTATTAATAAGAATACTGTAATATGAAAGAAATAATTGTCATCTGTAAGAAACAATATCCTAATCTAGTTAAAAATTCTCCACCTTCACTGTGAAATATCCTCCTCCATGAAAAGGAGATAAATATTTTAGAATGGAAATTATCCAGTGTGGACAATTGTACCACTGGCAAAAATACTTTACTATACTTTGGGGAAAAGTTTTAGCAAATATTTTTTTAGACTATCTGGTTCACTAGATGAAGAATGAGAATTAAATTAGATTCAAAAAAACTTTAAACTCCACTTCCAGTGAAAACATTTGAATGTTAATAATTCACTTTCTTCTCTGGATCTCCCTTTTTACTCTTCTTTTTACTATCTTGTGCTTCATTTCCATAGGGCAGTATTTAAGTAAAGAAAATAAATAAGAGATTAAAAACAAACTCATCATTGTCTGATACCTACAAGGAAATGGCCTAAATATCATTAATGACAGGTTCCCTTCTTTCCATGTCACATTTTTTTCTCATCACATTATTTGATGGGGTAAATATAAAATAATTACAGCAACACAAATATTGCAGGTATCCTCAAAAACATGAAGTAGCAAATTTTTGCTTTTCAATAAGTAGAGAAATAGAAATAAAACAACTCTAGATAGTGGTTTCCAAAATGTGGACCCTGGATCAGTAGTAACAATACTGTTAATACCAGCAACTTGTTAATAATGCAAATCACCAAGGTTCTGTCTTGTAGGTACTGAATCAGAAATTCAGGAGTGTAGCTCAGAAATCTGTGTTTTAACAAGCTCTCCAGGTGATTCTCATGCACTCTAAAGTTTGACAATCACTGCCAGAAACAGTTTTTTCCTAATTAGGATAAATCACAGAGAAAAGTGAAGATTTTATTATAAAAAATAAAAATGCAAAGACAAGTACATCTATGGAAGTCAAAAATGTCATTATTTTAATGCTATTGCATGTTCATAATTATTCCAAAATGAAATAAAAATTTATTTAACTAAATTAAAAGGATGTCACCTAAGGATATATGGTAGGAAGAATTCTGTGCCCTCTAAACTTTGTCCCCAGCTACTCCCAAGAATTTGTTAAATTACATGGCAAAAGGGACTTTGAAGATGTAATTAAGGTTACTAATCAGCTGACTTTAAAATAAAAAGATGATGCAGGTGGAGCTAATATAATCATATGAGCCTTAAAATCAGAGCTCTTTCTCTGGCTGGTAGCCAGAGAAGTTAGAAATTCAGAGAGCAAGAAGGATTTGACCCACTATTTTTGGCTTAAAAATTAAGGGGGCCATGTGTCAAGGAACTAGGGACCTCATTTCCACGACTTCAAGAAACTGGACTCTGAAACCAATCAGTGAGCTTGGAAGCAGATTCTTATTTTTTTTTATTTATTTCAGAGTATTACGGGGGCATGAATGCTTTGGTTACATAAGCACCACCTGCTCCAGTCGGAGCTGCAAGCGTGCCCATGCCCCAGACAGCGTGAATCTGTTAGGTGCAAATTTACCCATCCCCTCTTCCCCGTGCTACCTGCCCAACCAATGAATGTTACTTTGGAAGCAGATTCTTTCCCAGAGTCTTCAGATAAGAAGTGCCCAGCCTGGCTTACATCTTGATTTCAGCCTTTATAAAATGCTGAGCTGAGAGGACCTAGCTGAGTCATGTTGTGCCTGAATTCTGACTCATGGGCTGTGAAATAATGAATGGATATTATTTTAAAGCTGCCAAAATTGTAGTAATTTGTTACGGCAGCAGCAACAAATACTAGGCGTTAATTTAAAATGCTGTTACAGTCATCCCACTTTGAAATAAACCTGCTGCTTTTGACAACCAGTTGGCAATTGAACCAAAAGCACCAATTGGCAATTTAACCTTCAGAACTTGAGTTCTTATCTGGACTATCCTTTTGGCTTTCTAAAAGCATGTACTCCTTCAGTACATTTGTCTTGAGTGTGTACTCACTTTTCTTATAGGCTAGACAGTGGCATCCAACATTCACACATCAACCTCCAGAAACTAGGAGGAGGTACTTTTATCTTTTCTTTGTTCTACTTCTTCAGAGGAATCTTTCCAGGTAAAGGAAACTTAGTTCACAAGGTTCAGAGAAGAGCCACAAGACAGCTCCACTGCCATGTCTTAGCAGACTTTAATATGTGACATATTGTCAGACCTCAGCACTTACAGGAAAATGAAGTCTTTCAAATGTGAGTTCAGTTCAGTAATTTTTCATTTTGCAGGCAAAGATTATATATTTAATTCTTGTCACATAAGAGAAGCATGAATGGTGTTACTCATAAGTTTATGAACATTATCTACATAGTAGAGTCCTCAATCCCTTGGAGAAGTCATGCTAACAGGAGACTCGGAGCAAAGGTGACAGGTGGTGTGTTTGTTTGCTAGGGCTTCTATAACAAAATACTATAGATTTAGTGGCTTACACAACAGAAATCTATTTCTCACAGTTCTAGAGGCTAGAAGTCCATGATCAAAGTCCCAGCAGGGTTGGTTTCTTCTGAAGACCTCTCTCTTGTAGATGGCAGTCTTCCTCTGGTGTCTTCTCATGGTCCTTCCTCTGTGCATGTCTGTGTCCTAATCTTCCCTTCTTATAAGGACACCAGTCATGATTGGATTAGGGGTCACCCCAGTGAGCTCATTTAACCTTAATTACCTCTTCCCTATTTCAAATACAGTTACTTGATAAAGTGCTAGGGGTCAAGACTTCAGCATATAAATTTTGGGGGAATACAAATCAGCCCATAACAGGTGAGGTCCAGTTACTTCAGGAGTATAACCTCACCTATTCATGACAGCCAGTGGTCCACCCAGGCAAGGCATCAGAAACTCCCGAATGTTTGTCAAGGAGCCCTAGAAAAGGTTTATCTCCCATGTATGACCACAGAGGATAATAGGTGCATGTGCAAAAACTGGGCGATAGGAAGTGATGGAACCACGATAAAGCAGTCTCTGGATACAAAATCCAGTGACTTTTCTATTACACCGAACCATTAGTCCTGATTTACAACAGAAAGCTTCTCAAAAAATCATATGCATTATGTTTTATCAGAGTTAATGCACATTCCATTAAATTAGAAAAATCATTAGCATTTATCCATCTGTTTCTGTCTTTTGCATCCTCTCCCTGCTTCCTGAAGTAGCCATAGAATAGAGATTATAATTTTTGTTTAATTTTATGTATTTCTTTCACTGAACATAAAAACTAATTAAAATCATCCTTGACATTTATTGTGTCAAAATGTGACAGATATTGCACCATAGTTTGCACACATTATCTCAAGAAACTCGCGATGGCCCTATGAGCTCAATAATATGGTTATTCCAATGTTACCGAAAAGGGAACTGAGGTTTGGAGAAATTCAATATGTTGGTCACACTGCCAGTATATTGTAGAGTCAGGTCTATCAAGGTCTATCCAACTGTCTCTCTGATAATGATTCTCTTCAGAATATAATAGGCAAAAGCTCTGTCATAGAATGAAGAAAAGTGACATCATTCATGAGTTCCCATATACTATGAAAAAATATATTGACAAACAATTTTTGTATTGTTACATAACATAAGATCTGGTCATCAGTTTAGTATTAGAAAATTTGGGTGCTTCTGCATGTAAAATATTTTATGAGCTTGTAGAGGTGGGAAACCTCTCTCTATTTCATACCAGATTATAAGATTATCAATAAAGCATTACATTCATATATTAAGGTGAAATTAATGATAGAATATAATCTTCAGACAAATGACCAACTACTCTGGAATCCAGGTCCAAATCACTAATATTATGGCTATGATTTACCTACTTCTGAGATAAGATGAAAAAGGTGTGAGCATTGTCAAGAGAAAGACATGAGTATCAAGCACTGCCTTGGAGAGGACAAACAGAGCTGCCTCTTATCCTGAAAGCAAGCCTAGATCAATTCTTTCTCACGAATGAAAATTAAGCCATAACACACTAGTATTATAAAAGTCTTGTTAGGAAAAAAATAGTTCAGTATTTGAATAACACCACAAATTCCTGTTGACCTATCTATTTCAAGTAAACTATTACTACTACTTCCTACTAATATTTTTATTTATCTAGCAGACTGCATAGAGCAGCTGTTCTCTTCTCTTGCCAAGCCTTGGGTTGAAACGACCCTTTCTGCAAATTCAGAACCAAGACAAAGATTCGGGCTTCACTGAGAGCTGAGAGGTCTGCTGGAAGCACCTTAGCATTTATCTTCGTTACAAACTGTAGAGAGGAACAGCACCCTCTGCTGGTTAAAACCCTGAGACCACAGCATAAATATCCTTCAAAAAGGTGAAACAAAGATTTCAGATAAACATGCGCTGTGAAAATTTTCCACCAGCAGATCTGCACTAAAAGAAATGTTAAAAGAATTTCTCTGGGCACAGGAAAATTACACCAGATGGAGATTTGAATCTACACAAAGGAATAAAGAGCACCAAAAATGGTAAATATATGAGTAAATATAAAAGAAGATTGTCTTCATTTTTAAGTTTCTTAAAAAATAATTAGATCTCTGTTCCTCCCTGTTCCACAGACAGCCACGTGTCCTTCTGCAGTGCCAGTCAGTCACATGCCTGAGACATAACCACAAAGGTCCAAGTAAGCCCATTTGTTCATTGGCACCTGGATGCCAGGGCTGCTTTTAACTCCAACAAAGAGGAGACTGTCATCATCCATGACTCCTTCCTTGTGTAAACTACATGGTCTACATGTTACAATATGATTTGACATGTGGAAAATTCAGTGGCACAGTCAAGGCTGAGAATGAGAAGCTTGTCAACCATGGGAAGGCCATCTCTATTTTCCAGAAGCAAGATGCTGCTGCTATCAAATGCAATGATGCTGCCGCTGAATATGCTGCGGAATCCATTGGTTCTGGGGCTCATTTAAAGGGTGGAGCCAAAAGGGTCATCATCTCTGCCTCTTCTACTGATGCCCTCATATTTACGATGCTCTCAACTACAATAGTTTCCATGCCCGACTCCCAGAACTATGAAAAGTACCACAACTCCCTCAAGATTTTAAGCAATGCCTCATACCACCAACTGCTTTGCCCCTCAGATAAAAGTCATTCAGGATAACTTTGGCATCATGGAGGGACCAAAATCCACATCATCACTGACACAATAAGACTAGATGGCCCATGTGAGAAACTAGCATGACAGTGTGGGACTGCCCAGAACATCATCTATACATCTACTGGACATGCCAAGGTTGTCAGCCGGGTTATCCTGGAGCCTAATGGGAAGTTCTCTGACCCGGCTTTCTGTGTCACCACCTCCAGTGTGTTGGTTGTGGATCTGGCCTACCATGTAGAAAAAGGTACCAATTATGATGACATCAAGAAGGTGGTAAAGCAGGTATCAGAGGGCGCCTAAAGACATCCTGGGCTATACTGAGAACCCAGTTGTCTCCTATGACTTTAACAGTGACATCTATTCTTCTGACTTTGTTTATGGGGTTATCATTCCTCTCAATGACCACTTTGTCCAGCTGATTTCCTGGTATGATGATCAATTTGATTACAGCAAAAGAGTATTGTACCTTATGCTCCACATAGCCAACAAGGAGCAAGAGCCTCAGGACCACCAGTCCCAGCAATAGCAAGAGTACAAGAGCCAAGATTTTCAGCTGCTGGGGAGTCCTTGCCCTAATTCAATATCCCAACACACTAAAAAAACCTCCCAACCTCAACACGGTTTCCATCCCATACTCCCTAAATAAGGGGATCAAAATTAGAGAGACCTACTTTGTCAAGTACCACCAATATAAATCACTGTGCTCACCCTAAAAAAGATAATTGACTGTTTAAATAAAAATAAAAACAATATGCTAGGATTCATAACACATATAGGTTGTAAATGTATAATAACAGTAGCATATAGAACAGGAAGGAGGAAAGGCAGTATACTGTCATAAGGCAAAGAAATTATATAATATTACTTGAAGGTAGACCATAATAACTAAATATGCCTTTTCTAAACCCAGACACAGAGCAATAACTAAAATAATAAATTGTTGTAGATAACAATTTAAGTGGAGATAAAATGGAGATCAATACCTAAGTGCACATATAGGAATAATATTCATGGCACCTCGGGCAGATAGGAGGGGGTAGAGGCGATGGGAGTATACATACATAATAAGTGCGATGCACACCGTCTGGGGGATGGACATGCTTGAAGCTCTGACTCAGGGAAGAAGGGAAGGGCAAGGGCAATATACGTAACCTAAACATTTGTACCCCCATAATATGTTGAAATAAAAAAAAAATGCTTAACCAAAAGCATATCAGGAAAAGAAGAAAAAGGAAACAAAAAACAGAAAGAATCCATCCAATTCAATCTAATCCATATTTGGAATTCTTTATCTGTCATTTCCATATTTTCATTTTGGTTGGTATCCATCTCTAGAGAGGTGGTGTTTCCCTTTGGGGGTATCCACTTACTCTGATTTTTTATACTTCCAGAGTTCTTGCACTGATTCCTTCTCATCTGGAGCAGCTGTCACTTTTTATTTTTGAATTTTCCTTTGTTTAAATGGGGCTTTCCCCCCTTCACTCATAAAAGTGTGTCTGTAGCATATGTTGAATAAGAACCTAAGGCTTGAAACCATAAGAATTCTAGAAGAAAATGTAGGAAAATCTAATCTAGTTATCAGCCTAGGCAAAGAATTTATGAAGACCCCAAGGGCAATTACAGCAACAACAAAAATAAATGGTACTTAATTAAATTAAAAAGCTTCTGCACAGCTAAGGAAATAATAAATAGAGGAAATAAACAACCCACAGAATGGTAAAAAAAAATATTCACAAGCTATATATCCAATAAAGGACTAATAACCAAAATCTACAAGGAACACAAGCAAATCAATAAGAGAAAAACAACCCTATAAAAATTGGGTAAAAGACATGAACAGAAGCTTTACAGATGAAGATAGACAAATGGCCAATAAACATATGAAAAAATGCTCAACATCACTAATCACCAGGAAAATGCAAATTAAAACCACAATGAGATATCAACTTACCCCAGTTAAAATGGCTTTTATTAAAAAGTCCAAAAACAATAGATGTTGGTGTGGATGCAGAGAGAAAGGAAGACTTATACACTTTTGGTGGGAGTGAAAATCAGTACAACCTCTATGAAAAACAGTATGGAGATTCCTCAAAGAACTAAAAGTAGACCTACCATTTGATCCAGTAATGCCACTACTGGGTATTTACCCAAAGGAAAATAAGTCATTTTAGCAAAAGAACACCTGCACTTGAATGTTTATTGCAGTACAATTCACAGTTGTGAAGATGTGAAATCAACACGAGGGCCCATCAATTCATGAGTGAATTAACAAAATGTGGTATATGTATACCAAGGATGAATTAATGCCTTTTGCAGTAATTTGGATGAAACTGGAGACCATTATCTTAAGTGAAGTATCTAAAGAATGGAAAACCAAACACCACATGTACTTGCTATTAAATTGGAACTAACTGATGAACACACATGTACACTGAGGGAGGTAAACTCAGTGGAAATCAAGTAGGGAGGAGGGGAAGGAGGGGATGCATGAAAACCTACCTAATGGGTGCAACGAACACTCTTTGGGTGATGGGCATGCTTATACTCCTGACTCAAGCATTATAAAAATGATCCATGTAACCAAAAACATTTGTACCCTCATAATATTTTGAAATATAAATAAATAAATAACATGAAACTCAAGGAACAGGTCACACAAAAATTTAGAAAATATTTTGAACTAAAAAAAAAAAGAAAGAACAACTTATTCAACCTTCAGTCGCAGCTAAAGCTCTGCAATTTATACACTGTAAATCTATAAGTTTAAATGCCTATATTAAAAAAAGTTCTAATATCCATGATCAAAGCTTCTGTCATAAGAAACTAGTATAGAAGAGAAAATTAAACCCAAAGAGATAGAAAGGAGAAAAAATAAAGCTAAGAGTAAAAATCAAAGCACAGAAAATGGATCAACAATTGAGAGAATCAATAAAAACAAATTCTGGCTCTTTGAAAAGATCAATCTAATTGATCAATTAAACTTCTAGTTAGGCCAATCAATAAAAAGAGAACATATAAATTACCAATGTTTTGTAAATGAAATAAAGAATATCACTGTAGAGTCTACTGATATTAAAAGGAAATTATAAAGGAATATTAGTTAATACTATAAGGTAATATTATCAAGCTTATGCTAATAATTTGACAACACAGATGAAGTGAGAAAATTATTAGAAAGACACACTCTACCAAAACTGACACACACTGAAATAGTAAAATTGAATATTTATTTGTCAAAAATTTTTAAGGAATTATAAGCAAGTCAAACCCAGCAACATATTAAAATACACTATAATTCACCCAAGAATATAAGAGTGATTAAAAGTTCAAACATCAAAATAATATTTAAAAAGAGAGAGAGGGAGAGATGGAAAGCATATAATCATCTGGATAAAGCAAAAGAAAGCATTTGAAAAAACTCCGTGCTCATACATGAATTAAAAAAATACTCAGCAATCTAAGCAAACTAGGAATGTCAAGGAATTTATACAAACAATAAAAGAAATCTTTGAAAAAACCAATAGCAAACATCATATTTAATGGAAAAACTGAATACTTTTCCCATGACACTGGAATTAGGCAAGGATATCCCCTCTCACCAGTAAATACAATAACTTAAGACTTACAGCTATCTATTTGCACTTAACATAATCATCTATCCAGAAAGTCCTAAGGAATTACCTAAAAAGCTAATAAATTTCACAAAGCATCAGTATACAAAAATATAAGATCAATATATGTAACTGTATTTCTCTATACTAACAATGAGCAACTGGAAATTTTAAATAAAAAATTTAAACCAGTACAGTACCCAAAAGTATGAAATACTTAAAAAAAATCTACTAAAAAATGTGCAAGACCTATACCCTGAAACCTATATAACATTGCTTAGAGAAATTTAAAAACAACCTAAATAAAGGGAGACATAAACTACATTAATTGAAGACTCAAGAGGGTCAGTTCTTCTCAATCTGATCTACAAACCCAACAAAGCCCAATCAAAATCCCAGAAGACTAATCTTTAGATAATGACAAGCTATTTAAAAATTTTATGGAAATGGAAAGAAATTAGAATGGCCAATTTTGGAAAACAAAGATGAAAGAACACTGAATTTAAAGTAATTAGAAAAAGTAGTACCGGAAGAAAAAAAAATCATAGATCAATGGAATAGCATAGAGAATTCAGCTATAGACTCATACAGACCATGGTTAATTGATTTTCAATATAGATGACAGGGTAATTAAATGGGAAAAAGTCTTTTGAACAAATAGTTCTGGGACAGCTGAATAACTATATGGAAACAGCTGAAACTCAACACTTACCTGACATCATACACAAATAAAACTCAACATGGTTCATCAGGCTAACTGTAAAATTTCTAGAAAAAAAATGGAGCAGGAAATCCTTGAAAGCTTGAAATTAAAGACTTCTAGATTGGATAACCTATGAACAAATAATGTATGTGAATATATTGGATTTCATTAAAATTGAAAACTTTTTTGCTGTTCAATAAAAGCCATTAAGAAAGACGAACTACAGATTGGGCAATAATACATATATCTGGCAAAGGATATACATAGAATATATAAAAAAAACTCTTAAATTTAAAAGTATGAACACACATACACACACACAGACACACATACAATTTAAAATGCCCAGAAAGTTTGAATAGGCACTTAAGAAGACATACAAATGACTAACAAGCACATGAAAAGATATTCATTTATTGTCAGAGGATATAGAGCAACTGAAATTCTCATACATTGTTGGTAGGGATGTAAAATGCAACTTTGGGAAGCAGTTTGATAATTTCTTAAAAAGTTAAATATATACCTAACATGTGATCCAGAAATTACACTTTTAGGTATTTACCTAACAGAAGTGAAAATATATGTCCACAAAGACTTGTACCTTAATGTTCATAAGCAGCTTTATTCTCACAGTTTCCAAAAACTGGAAACAACCAAAATTTCTAACCACAGGTAAATGGATAAATAGAATGTGGTATACCTATACAATGGAATATAACTCTGCAGCAAAATGTCAAAAAAGAATAAGCTACTGATATAACAACAACATAGATAAATCTCAAAAATTTGCTAAGCAAAAGAAAAATACAAAAGATTGCATAAAATATTCTATTTATATGAAATTCTAGAAAAGGAAAAATTATTTTGCTGTGGAAAACAAGTAATTTGTTGCCTGGGGCCAGGGATAGTGGGAATTGACTAGAAGTGACATACAGGCACTTTTGGGGAAGTAGTAAAAGTATTCTATGTCTAGATTTGATGGTATATATGGCTTATACATTTATTAAAACTCATTATTCTGTACACTTAAGATGAGTGTATTTTATTACATGTAAATTATACTTCAACAAAATCTGAAGGGGAAAAAAGAGAAAACCTTAGGGCCTTTCTCCAATATGTGATCATCTAATCCTCTCTTCTCAGTTCTAAACAATGCCCAGAAAACTCCTAGTCTTTCCTCACATGTCCCTGTTATTTGCCCTTTGACTTTATTCTCTTAAGAAGACAATTCCTTCTTGTAATCTGCCATTCATTCAAGAAATATTAAGTCAAACTATGTGTTGAGGGTCATGTTAAGCCCTGGACAAAGTACCATGCTCATTATTCTCCAAAACACCCTATGTTCATTCTACTTTCACACTTTATTTTTATTCTGTTTTTGCCTGAAATGTCTCCACCCACCTAGCTCCATTTTAAGGCCCATCCACATGACCTACTTAAAATGTTCTTTCCCTTGGAGATTAAATCATCCTTTGAATACCAGTAGCCCTTATTATACCTACCTACTACGTATTTGGAAATCAACATAAACTAACCATCTTTATTATTTATACTTTTAGAATAATACAGTATAAACCCTTGAGAATAAAGTTGTCTTAAAGTCCCAGCCATGGCACTCCTCCCTGCCAGCAGAAAGCATCCCAAGAATGCATATTGATGATAGAGTAATGATGGAGTAGCTTATTTAAACCAGAACTTTCATTGACAACAATGAAAAAGGCAAGACAAAAATAAGAAACATCTTCATAAAAGCATTAAAATGTATAAAAAGATAGTAAGAAAATATTAGGCTAAAATATAAGTTAAAATAGGAATCCATAGAGCTAATCAGGGTAAAAACCTTCAGTTGGTGTTGAAATCAGATGATTTTGTTGGTCTTACAGGATGGGAGAAGCAGAAGTAAAAGTCTGGTCTTACCCAAGTTGTTAACGTTTAATGAGGCACTTCAATATTAAGCTAGGAAGTCAAAAGAATATAACATCAAGATAAAGATGAAATAGAAGTAAATGACCCTATTCAGAGGGACCAGAAAGTAAGGCTTTTTAAATAATAAGCATAGGAGGAAAACAGAAAAAATTCTCAGAGATTATAAATCTGAAGCCAGAAGCCAACCTCTTGGGCACTTATGCTTCAAATTTATACTACATGGGTGATGAACAGAATAAAACAAGTCAAAACAAAACAAAAAAAGCTTAAATTGAGAATGTAGTTTTAAGCTTCTCAGATTAGCAGTGTCCTGATATACCTGGCAGCAACAAATTCAGATTTTTTTAACAGGATACATCTTTATCTTGACATTAAAACTCCTCATTAATAGAATTTCAAAACCAATGAACAACACAGAGTTACACTAAGTACACACACACACACACACACACACACACACACATAAACACACACCACCATGAGCATAAACCCACAGAAACAAAAGAAGCAGAAATAAATCCACAGAAATACTGATATAAACCTTACAGACATAGATGCTTACAATGTTTAAAGAAACAAAAAACAAGCTTGAATATATCTACAGGATATAGAAAACTATGAGAAGTTTTGCCAAAAGCAAACAAAAAGAAATCAAGTACATGTTCTGGAACTGAAAACTATATGGTCAACAAAATTAAAACTCAATGTATAGTTTTAAGCATCAGTGCCTAGCAAGTAAAGTTAACAGGAAACATGAGAAATGATAGATTAGAGGTACGTGAAATTTAAGATGGAATAGAGGCTGAGCAATGCTGTCACAAAACATTAAAAAAAATTACTATAGTGGCTTTTGTCATTTTATATGGTATAATAATAAAGCTGGATACTTATTTTATTATTTGTAAACAATTTTTTATTTTGAAAAAAAATTGGCAGTAATTAGCCCAAAATTTTTCATTTTTAATGTAAAATAAAGTATTTCTCAAGAAAATTGATGATGAACAAAGGACTTGCACAAATTATATGTTATTATTCTCCACGTAACATGGGGCTCTAGTGACATCAGTGACATAAAGACCTAAGATACAAATTTGTTAAGAGATTATTAGAATCAATTTCAAAAGTTAGTAGGTGACAACATCAGCAAGATGTCAGAATAGGAAGTTCCAGCCCTTATCTAACCACAGAAACACCAATTTTGGCAACAACCCACAGATAAGAATATTTCTGTGGGAGCCCCAAAGCCTAACTAAGAGATTCCAGGATCCCAGTGGAGCAAAAAACCTGAATGGACTCAGTGGAGAAGGTAAAAAGAACAGCTTCACTATACCTACAAAATAACTCCCCGAAAGTGGCACAGCTTGGTGCTAAGAGATGCCCCCCTTACTCCATGCTTTCTCCAACAAGGAAAAGCGAAAGCAAAGTCAGTGCCCTGCCTCCCCAGCCTTCATCATGATGCCCATCCATATCACTCAGGGAATCAAAAGAGCTGAATTGTGTAGGGGGGACAGGAAGGAGTAAGGAGATGGGGTAAAAGATCACAGCAACTGGAACACAGATTTCAATAGCCAGCCATAGATTCTGTTAACCAGTGTAAGGACCTGCTCATGAATCCCACAGGAAAACTAACCTATGAATTCATCCAACCAGCCAACACATACCTCCAGCACCCATGTGTCACCCCCATGGCTAGTGTCGTCCATTACATCTCCATGCATGGCACCTGTGTGCCCCCCCAACTGATGTTGTGCACAAGACTCTGCAGATAGCACATGATCACCACAAGTGCAGATTTTAATAGCCAGCTCAACTGGTAAATTAAAGAAGATGTACAACCTTGAAAACTTGAGGGCATGGCCCTAGCAAAAATAAAGAAGAGGCTCTCAGCACAAGGCTAGGCTTTGCAAGCTCAAGAGAAGGCACATAACACAAAAACTTCCCCCCAAAGAGTAAACAAGAGGAGTGGAGCATCCACATAAAAATTCTGAAAGATGTCCAGAATCTCTAGCCAGGCTACTGGTGATGATGTTTCTCTCCACAAACCAATCAGTAAAGGCTGAAGGAGATGATTATTTCTTCCAATGTGAAGATATCAATTCAAGGACTCAAAGAATAAGAAGAAACAATGAAATATGGCACCACCCAAGGAACAAAATAAAGCTTCAATGACTGACCCCAGAGAAATGAAGACCTACGAATTCCTGAAAAATAATTCTAAATAATCACCTTCAGGCTCAGAGAAGAGAGCAAGAGAACAAGAGAACACAGACAAAAAAGTGATGTCAGGAAAAAAATATATGAACACAATGATAAGTTCAACAGAAATAGTAATCATAAAAAAGGACCAAATAGAAATTATGGAGCTGAAGAATCCAGTGTCTGAATTGAAAAATTCAGTAGAGAGCTTCAACAGCAGATGCAATCTGGCAAAAGAAAAAATAAGCAAACTCTGAGGCAGATCATTTGAAATTATCCAGTCAAAGGAACAACAATAACAACAACAAAGAGTGAAGAATTCAGACAGGACTTATGGGACACCATCAAGAAAAGCAATATATGTATTATGGAAATTACAGAAGGAAAACAGAAAGAAAAGAAGAAAAAAACCTTATTTTTAAAATAATGACCCAAAAATTTATCAAATCTGGACAGGGAAATAAGCCTCAAGATCCATGAAGCCCAAAAGCCTTAAATTGGTTGAATATAAAGAGGTCTCTACTGAGAAACATTATAATCAAAGTGTCAAAAGTCAAAGACCAGGAGAGAGTGAGGTGGTATATTAAAAGCAAAAGAACTCAACCAAGAATACTATTACATCCAGGAGAAAGTCTTTACCTATCAATGATTACTTTAAATATAAATGAATTAAATTCTCCAATCAAAAGATATATAGTGGCTGAGTGGATTTTATCTAGAGGCAGGAGGATTGCTTGAGGCCAGGTCAGGCAATATAATGAGACCCCATCTGTAATATAAACAAACAAACAAACAATATCTAAAAGCTATATGCTACCTACACAAGACTCACTTTAGCTCTAAAGACACAAATTGGATGAAAATAAAGAACAAGTAAAAGTTAAAAGGGAAAAATTAAAACAAACAAAAGTAGAAATGCAACATACCAAAACTTATAAGTTTTACCAAAACAAAAGCAGTTCTAAGAGGGACGTATATAGTGATAAATACCTACATTAGGAAAAAAGAAAGAATTCAAATAAGCAAACTAACCTTAAACATAAAGGAACTAGGAAAAAAAGAATGAACTGAATGCTATGTTAGCAAAAGGAAGAAAATAATAAGTATTGGAGCAGAAATAAGTGAAATAGAGAATAGAAAAACCATAGCAAAGATCATCAAAACTAAGAGTAGGTTTTTTGAAAAGATAAACAAAATCAACAAACCTTCACCTAAACTAAGAAAAAAAATAGAAAAGAAAAAATTATAACTGAAAGAGGAGACATTAAAACTAATGCCACAGAAAGTAAAAGGACATAGGAAACTACTATGATATTATAAACAACTATATTCCAACAAATTGGATAACCTAAAAAAAATAGAGAACGTCCTAGAAACATACAACCTACAAGGATTAAATCAATCATAAAGAAAGAGAAAATCTGAGCAGACCAATGACATATAAGGAGATTGAATCACTAATCAAAAATCTCCTAATGAAGAAAAACCCAAGACCAGATGGCTTCACTGGTGAATTCTACCAAACATTTAAGAAAGAATTAATGGCAAACCTTCCCAAAGTGTTCCAAAAAAATTAAGAGGAGGGAATACTTCCAAACATGTTTTATGAGGCCAGCATTACCTGACAACCAGACAAGGACATTACAAGAAAAGAAATTTAGAAAATTACAGACCAGTATTCATAATAAATATAAATGCAAAAATCCTCAATAAAATTCTAGCAAATTGAAGTCAAGAACCCATTAAAAGGATCATACACCATAACCAAGTTGGATTTATCCTTGGGATGCAAGGATGGTGTAACATATAAAAATTAATCAATATAATACACCATATTAACAGAATGAAGGATAAAAATCATATGATCATTTCAATAGATGCAGAAAAAGCATATGACAAAATTCAATATCCCTTCCTGATTAAAAATCTCTCAACAAATTAGGTATAGAAGAAATTTACCACAATATAATAAAGGCTATATATAATAAGCTCATAATTAATATCATACTTAAATGAGAAAAGCTGAAAGCTTCCTCTAAGATCAGGAACAAGACAAGGATCCACACTTACACCACTTCTATTCAACATAGTACTGGAAGTTCTTGCCAGAGCAATTAGACAATAAAAAAAATAAAAGACATAGAAATTAGAAAGAAGGAATTAAAATTATCTGTGTAGATGACATGACCTTACATATAGAAAACCTTGAAGATTCCACCATAAAACCATTAGAACTAATAAACAAATTCAGTAAAGTTTCAGGATACAAAATTAACATACAAAAATCAGTTATGTTCCTATACACTAACAAGAAACCATCCAAAAAAATTTAAGAAAACAGTCTCATTTAAATAGCATCAAAAAGAATAAAATACTTCTTTAGTAATTTTACCAAGAAAGTAAATGATCTATACACAGGAACCATAAAACAATGATGAAATAAATTGTAGACACAGTAAATGAGAAGATGTATCATATTCATAGATTGGAAGAATTAATATTATTAAAATGCCCATAATGCCCAAAGCAATGTACAGATTCAGTGCAATTCCTATCAAAAATTCTACTGGTATTTTTCATAGAAGTAGAAAAAAACAATTCTAAAACTCATATAGAAACACAAAGGACACTTAATAGCCAAAGCAATCTTAAGCAAGAAGAACAAAGTTGAATTCATCACACTTTCTCATTTCAAATTATGTTATAAAGGTATATTAGTCAAAATAGTATGGTACTGGCCTAAGAAAAGACACATAGACCAATGGAACAAAATAGAGGACCCAGAAATATTAATAAACCTATGATACCCAGTTAATTAATTTTTGAAAAGGGACCCCCCCCCATACACAATGCGGAAAGGATATTTTCTTCAATAAATGGTTTTGGGAAAACTAGATATCCACATACAAAATAATAAAATTAGACATTTATCTTACACAATACAGAAAAGCAACTCAAAATATATTAAAGACTTAAATGTTAAGATCTGAAACCGTAAAACTCCTAGAAAAAAATAGAGCAGGAAAGCTCATTGACATTAACCTTGACAATAATTTTTTGGCTATGACACCAAAAGCTCAGGTAACAAAAGCAATAACATATAAGTGGAAGTACATCAAACTAAAATGCTTCTGCACAGTGAAGGAAACAATTAACAAAATGCAAAGGTGACAGCTATGGTTTGAATGTGTCCCCCAAATTTCATGAGCTGGAAACTTAATCCCCAATATGGCAGAATTGAAAGATGAGGTCTGTAAGAGGTGATTGGATTAATCCATTCATGGATGGGAACAAAATAATCCCAAAGTTAACAGAAGGAAGAAAATAACAAAGATCACAGAATACATAAATGAAATACAGGAGAAAAAGTTTAAAAAATAACAAAGCTAAGAGTTAGCTGGATTTTTGAAAGGATAAACACAATTGACAATTGACTAGGAAAAAAAAGAGAGACTAGTCAAATAAGATTGGAAAGAAAGAGGAAACATTACAACTGATACCACCAAAATACAAAGGATTATAAGAAATTACTATGAACAATTATATGCCAACAAATTGGATAACCTAGAAGTAGTAGATATATTCCTCAATGCATACAACCTAATAAGACTGAATTATGAGAAATAGAATATCGGAACAGACTAATGACAAGTAAGGAGACTGAATCAGTAATAGAAAGTCTCCTACAAAAAAACAATAATAATAAAAGTGCCCAGGACAAAATAGCTTCACAGCTAAATTCTAACAAATATTCAAAGAACTAACAGCAACTCTTCTTAAACTCTTCCAAAAAGCAAAGTAGATGGAATAATTCCAAACTTATTATACTAAGCTAGCATTACTCTGATACCAAAGCCAGATAAGGACACTACAAGAAAATAAAATTATAGGTCAATTACCCTGATGAATATGGATGCAAAAATTTTCAGCAAAATATTAGCAAACCAAATTCAAGAACACATTAAAAGAATCATTCACCATGATCAAATGGGATTTATTCCTGGATGCAAAGATGGTTCAATATATGCAAATCAATAAATGTGATACATCACATTAACAAAATGAAGGATAAAAATTATATAATTATCTCAGTAGATGCCAAAAAAAGCATTCAAAAAAATTCAACACCCTTTCATGATAAAAAAAAAAAAACTCTCAAAAAACTAGGTATAGAGCGAATATGGCCCAACACAATAAAGACCATATATTAGAAACCTATAGTTAACATCATTCTCAACAGTGAAAAGTTGAAAGCTTTTCCTTTAAGATCAGGGACAAGACAAGAATGCCCATTCTCATCACTTCTTTTCAATATAACACTGTTATTCCTAGCCAGAGCAATTAGGCAAGAGAAAGAAAAAAAAGCATCCTAATAAGAAAGAAAGAAGTGAAATTGTCTCTATTTGCTGACAGTGTAAACCCTAAGGATTTCACCAAAAAACCATTAGAACTGATAAGCAAATTCAGTAAATACGCAGGATACAAAACCAACAAACAAAAATCAGTAGTGTTTCTATATGCTAGTAAGAAACTATTCAGAAAAGAATTATTTTTTAAAATACCATTTATAGTAGCAAAAAATAATTTAAATACTTAGGTGTAAATTTAACCAAGGAGATAAAAGATCTGTATAATGAAAACTGATGAAAGAAATTAAAGAAAATACAAATAAATGGAAAGATATCTGTGCTCATGGATTGGAAGAATTAATATTGTAAAAAGCAATCTACAAATCCAACACAATCTCTATCAAAATTCCAACGTCATTTTGCACAGTAATGGAAAAAAATTATCCTTAAATTCTCATTAAACCACAAAAGAATCTGAAGAGTCAAAATAATCTTGAGCAAAAAGAACAAAGCTAGAGGCATCACACTCGCTTGTTTTCAAAATGTATTATAAAGTGATTGTAATCAAAACAGCATGGTACTGGCATACAAACAGATATATTAACCAATGGAATAGGATAGAAAACCCATAAATAAATCCACACATTTACAGTCAACTGACTTTTGATAAAGGTGCCCAGACACACAATGGAGAAAGGACAGTCTCTTCAATAAATGGTATTGGGAAAACTGGATATCCATATACAGAAAAATAAAATTAACCCTTTATCTTATACCATATATAAAAAAATCAACTCAAACTAGATTAAAGACTTAAATATAAGTATTGAAACTGTAAAACTACTAGAAAACATAGGGAAAATCTCTAAGGCATTGGTCTGGGAAATTATTTTTTTTGAATATGACCCCAAAAGCACAGGTAAGAAAAGCAAAAATAAACAAATGGAATGGTATCAAACTATTATAAAAAACTTATGCATGGCAAAAGAAATAATTAACAAAATGAAGAGATAGACCATAGAATGGGAGAAAATATTTTCAAACCATATATCTGATAAGGGGTTAATATTCAAAACATATAAGGAACTCAAACAACTCAATAGCAAGAAAACAAATAATCCAATTTAAAAATAGGCAAAGGACCTGAACAGACATATCTCAAAAAGAGACATACAAATGGCCAACAGGTACATTAAAAAATGCTCAGCATCATTAGTCTGTAGGGAAATACAAATTAAAACTATAAGGAGATATTAACTCACACCTGTTAGAATGGCTTTTATCAAAAAGATGCAATATATTGCTGGGGAGGATGTGGAGAAAAGGGAACTCATACATTGTTAATGGAAATATAAATTCATAACAACCATTATGGAAAATGGCATGGAAATTCCTTTAAAAACTATAAATAGAACTACAATACAATCCAGTTATCCTACTTTGGGGTATATACCCCAAAACACTGAAATCAATATGTCAAAAGGATATTGCACTCCCACGGTCATTGAAACATTACTCACAATAGCCAAGATATGGAAACAAACTTGAGTGTCCATCAGTGAATAAACAGATAAAGAAAATGTGGTATATACATACAAGAGAACACTATTCAGCCTTTACAAAGGAGAAAATCCTGTCATTTGCAACAACATGAATGAATCTGGAAGACATTATCCTCAGAGAAATAAGCCAAATGCAAAGGACAAATTCTGCATGATCTCACTTATACATGTGGAATCTAATAAATTTAAACTCACCAAAGTAGAAAGTAGAATAATAATTACCAGAGGCTTGGGGAGGTGGGGAAGCACTGGGAAGGCAGGAATGAAGAGTTGTTGATCAAAGGTACAAAGTTTCAGATGGACAGGATGAAGAGGTTTAGAGATCTATTGTACAACAGGATGACTATAATCAATAATAACATATATTTCAAAATAATTAAAAGAGTACATTTCAAATGTCTCATCATAAAATTTATTAGGTAAATGGGTAATTAATATAGTAATCAGCTTGACTTAAGTACACTACATTGTATACATATATAAAAACATCAAATTGTACCACATAAATGTATACAATTATGACTGACAGTCAAAAATAATATTAGTATTTTTTAAATATGTATATTGTACACCCTAGTAAAGCATTAAAATTAATATATTATAATTACAGTAGTTCCCTATTATCAGCAGGGAATATATTCCATGACCCCCAGCGGATGCCTGAAACCCTAGATAAAACCAAACTCTACATATACTATATTTTTTTCACATGATAACTGAGACAGCCACTAAGTGACTAACAGGCAGGTAGGTATACAGTGTGAATATGCTAGACAAAGGAATGATTCATATTCTGGGTGGACAGAACTGGACAGCATGAGATTTTAACATGCTACTCAAGTGGTACACATTTAAAACTTATGAATTATTTATTTCTGGAATTTTCCATGTGACATTTTCAAACCACGGTTGACTGTGGGTAACTGAAACTTCAGAAAGCAAATCCATGTATAAGGGGAGACTACTATAAGAGTATAAATAAGAGGTTTAAATAATAAGCCATTAGTCAAGTTAAAATGAAATCATAATAAAAACTCAAAAGCAGGCAGAAAAGGTAAAAATGGAAGAAAAATACAGGCTTGAGAAACAAATAGCAAGTTGGGCAGATTTTACTCAAACCATGTAAACAGTTACTTTAAGGGTAAATTACCTAAACATACTAATTCAAATACAAAGATGTTCAAATTGAATAACAAAACAAGAGCCAAATATATACAAGGAACTGTTTTTAAAAAAGATGAGAAAAACATATGCAAACTCAAATCAAAAGAAAGCTGAAGTGGCTGTATTCATATCAAAGTAGCTTTCAAAACAATAAATATTGCCTGAGATGAAGAGGAAAATTACATAATGCTAAAAAGTACACCAAAATGATGTAAAAATCCTAAACGTGTACATATCTAACAAAAGAGTTTCAAAACATGAAGAAAACTGATAAAATTAAAAGGAAAACATACAAACTGCAACTATTGATGGTGATTTCAACACAACTCTCTCAGTAATTGACACATGTAGATAGAAAACCATTAAGGATCTAGAAGACCTCAATAACAATATCAACTGAAAACAACAGTTGATCAACAATCAACTGAAAACCCAACAATAGATTAAACATTCTTTTGAAGTGGACATGAGACATTCAGCAACATAGGTAATAATTTTTGCTATAAAACAAATCTCATCCAACTAAAAACTGATATAATACAAAGTGCCTTCTCTGACCATAACAAAATTAAATTATACATCAATAACAGAAAGATATCTGCAATTAAACTATATTCTTTTAAATATCCCATGAGTCAAAGAGCAAGTTAAAAAGAAAATTAAAACATCCTTTAAATTTCATGAAAATGAAAACACAGTGTATTAAAATATATTAATATAAGGTGATAAGAAATGCTTAAAGTGAAATATATGGTGCAAAAGGCTATTTTCTAAAAAGTAGCAGTCTTCAATCAATTATCTAAGAACAATGACCCTAGCACCTGTTCCCTTTTCCTTTGCATCAGAGTGAATTATTTTTAAGGAAGATACTCATGTCCAAAAGATAAATTTTCCAAACACATGCATGTGCATTTTGAAGCCAGACATTATAATCAATTAAGATGCATTCCTAGAACATCTGGTCACCAGCCAGGCATCCAATTTAGGAAATATCACTTTAAGCATTCCATGCAACTGCTTTCAATAACATTTTGACTCCTTCCTTTGAAAGCAAAAGTGTCTGCTTCAAAACTATTGTTTGTATTTCAGAAGAAATTTACTTTATTATTTACTACTACTTGTTATTTTGTGGGATTTTTTTTAAAGACAGGGTCTACCTCTGTTGTCCAGGGTGGAATACAATGGCACAATCATAGCTCATTGCAGCCCCAAACTTCTAGGCCCAAGGGATCCTCCTGCCTCCAGCCCCCTGAATAGCTAGGACTATAGGCATGTGCTGCCACACCTGCCTATTTTTTTTCATAGAGATGGGGTCTTGCTATGTTGCCCAGGCTAGCCTCAAACTCCAGGGTTTAAGTGCTCATCCCACCTCAGCCTCCTAAAGTTCTGGAATTATAGGTATGAGCTACCGTGCCCATTTACAACTTGTTTTTCTTATGAAAGAAAATGAAAACAGACAAAATATACAGTAGGAAAGTATAAATAAAATAATAAAGTTATCGTTATAAGTAATGTGTTCTGAACTTAGAGTGACCAGCCATTGTAGATTGCCCACAACCAACAGGATTCCAGAGACATAGGACTTTCGATGCTAAAACTGAGAAATTCCTGGGCAAATCAGGACAGGTTGGTGACCCAAGGCATACATCTCTAATGAACCATAGAGATCTATTTTAATTGAGCAATTAATAAAATACACTATCCATATCAACTCTAAAAACAAAATAATTCAATGTTTATCTTACAACACGTGTTAACTTGATTTTTTACTTCTTTTCATGGGATCTAACCCTGTGCTGACAAATCTGCAGGTTATATCCTCATGGCCTCAGTCCTGGAACCATCGATGCTTCCTAGATTGGCTCCACACATGTTTTCAGTTTGTTCTCCCTTTTTTAAATAGCTATCACTACTTTCTCTATTTTATGGCATTACTATCCAAAATTGTTGGTGGAAACATACTTGGAATCCCCAGTTCTACTTGACCCCATCTTCCCAAATGTGTAACAAAGCAAAAGGGCTAGGCCTGCCCCTCACTAGACTTTCCTTTTCTCTCCTTTTTAGATGGTGTAGTCAATGCAATGGCTCTCGATGCATGTGTAAGTGCTTTTGTGTCAGTGTGTAAGAATGTGTGTAAGTGGGCTTTGGGGGGGTACCACAACCACCAAATGGCTTTTACAAATGACACAAATTCCCACCCCTTGAAGACTCTAGTATGATTCCTGGAGAACTGGGATGGGAAGTAGCAAATAGTAGTTTGAAATGTCTCATAGTTGATTCTGAAATATCTATTCTCAACTCCCCAAGCTCTACCAACACACACACACACACACACACACACACACACACACACACACACAAACTCACACATCCCACTGGAATCCTGATGAACCAATTATCTACTTCATTCTTGCTAGTATTTATTCAAACTTTCATCCTTCCTATCCTGCCTCGCTGTCACCGACTACCTATACACACACACACATACACACACACACACATGCATGTGTGCACACACATGCACACACAGGCATCATGAAGGCATTTCTCTTTGGGAAAAAACACGGTAGTGAAATAGCAGGCAATTCAAATGATGAAGGGTTCATCTTAGAAGAACTCAACCATGCAAATACCCTCCTTGTAGTCTACAGCTGTGAAAAGAAATTATGCTTTGTTAAAGACTATATTTTTATTTATGTATTCTTTCTCCATTAAAAAACATTATTGCCAAGGATGTTCTATAGTATACTTATGTAAAGTGTTATCATATTTCATTTTTTTTTCTGTTGCAATTTCCCACACAGAAAAAAAAACTAGGTTTATGTGTCACAGTTACTGTATCAGGCCCAAGGCTGGTTTCATATGGGATGTGGCAAACTTCCCAGGGCCACTCTAGGAAAGCCCAAGCCCAGAAAAATGGTCTCTGGAAAATACCTGATGGGTTTATTCATACCCTGGGCTTACCGATCAATGGTTTTGTTCATTTGCTTAGCCGAGATTGGACATTTAACAGTGATAGCTGAGTTTGTCAGAGAATTTTGCTTTCAATCTCACATAAATTTGTGGGAGATCTGAGTAAAACTGCATGAATTTATATCAGGATGCTCTTCTCACTGGGAAATGAATTTGGCTGATGCCTACCATTCTTTATTGCAATATTCTTAAAGAGAATAAGAATGTCCTTTTTAAGACTATAATTTCCAATCTTTTTGTTTTATTTGGCTCAAAATAAACATTTTTCTCCATTTCCCTGTACCTATCATTCTTAAGAACAAAAATGTTTTTTTTTTCAAAACTGGTCTGGGGCATGCCAAGGAAGAGAGAGAATCCCTGACATCTGTTGCTTGCTTGTTGAAGGGTAATCCTTGTGCTTCCTAGTAATCTAAAAAGCCAAGAAGATTGAAAACAATCTCAAAAGAGGTATGCAAGTTTTCACCAGACTTAATGGTATATTTCTAAAGGTCAAAACAAGCGGGATAGGACAAGGAGCATCTTGTTCTCAAATACCCAAGTGATATCAGCAATACTGGTAGGAGGGTTGCCTTTTGGAATTCTTAGTAAAGTCTCATTAATCTGACTTCACTAATAGGGAATCTGCGATAATCCAGAGATGGATTGGAACTTTAACTTTGTGCTCTGAATGAGAATTGAAAATGTAAGTACACTTAAAATATTAACCTATTTAAAATGAATGTAAACTCTTTAAGCATTTTACAATATTATTTACAAATTCATAGAGATAGAAAATAGAATACTGTTAGAGAGTAGAAGAGAATAGGGGCTAGGAGTTATTACTTAATGGATTTATACCCATCACGTTTCAATTTGGAATGATGAAAAGGTTCTGGAGATAGATAGTGATGTTGCTTACTTGACAATGTGAATGTACCTAATGTTAATTGAACTGTCTATTTAAAAATGGTTAAAATGGTTTCAAAAATAGTATTGAATGCAAACTATTATTTCAAATCTCAGTTTGGCTATTATGTTTTACAAAGTAGAACGTATGCACTCTTAAAAATAGCCTCTAGGCCGGGCATGGTGGCTCACGCCTGTAATCCCAGCACTCTAGGAGGCCGAGGCAGGTGGATCGTTTGAGCTCAGGAGTTCGAGACCAGCCTGGGCAAGAGTGAGACCCCGTCTCTACTAAAAATAGAAAGAAATTATATGGACAATTAAAAATATATATACATAAAATTAGTCAAGCATGGTAGCGCATGCCTGTAGTCCCAGCTACTTGGGAGGCTGAGGCAGGAGGATCACTTGAGCCCAGGAGTTTAAGGTTGCTGTGAGCTAGGCTGACGCCACGGCACTCTAGCCTGGGCAACAGAGTGAGACTCTGTCTAAAAAAAAAAAAAAAATAGCCTCTAATTTTGAAACATTCTACAGTTCAGTTCTACCCAGCACATTTATTCCCACGTAATCTGGAAAAGGTAGCACACATAGTGGCCCACGGGCCTAACTCAGTAGTCAGACCAACAGGATTGAATCCTCACTTTACCAGTTTCCAGCTGTGAGAGCTAGACAAGTTTCTCACTTTTTCCTTCTATAAAATGATGCTGGTAACAGTAATTACCTCCTAGGATCTTAGTGAGATTTAAATGAGTAAATATATATAAAGCACTTTGAATAGCTCTTGTCATATAGCAAACATTCAATAAATGTCGCCTAAGAAGTTCTGTATCAGTGTAACAAAAAATATTAAAGTTTGTTACTATGTAAAACGTTTATACACCGATAAAGTGGGAATGGCTATTTTTTAAATAACATACAAGAAAAAAATGTTGAAAGGCAAAGAAAATATCTTTAAAAATTTGCAAAAGCATCTTTAATAAAACTATTCCAGTTGTGTATGTTTAAAGTTTTATAGGTAATTTATTTTTCCATTGTACAATGATTCTTCAACTCTGGAATAATGCTTATGTATGTATGTCCTCTAAGCAGTAGACCATGCAAAATAACAGCCTTTGCCACTTTTCATTTGCAGACTATTAATGGGAAACAACTTTAATTATTATTTATTCATGTTTAAATTTTAATGAAGATATGAATAATTTTAAATTTTTGCTACATATACAAAAATGGAATATTAAACTTGCAATGTATCTAGCCATCTCATTTTTAGAAGTATATCAAATGGAATTTATCACAGGAAATATTTATTTAAAATGTGAATGAGCATGAATAATGAATAATAGGAGTAGCCATTACCCATTAAAACCACCCCTTATCACAAAGAAGGAAATATTATACTAGTGTCACTATTTCCCTATTCATAAATCTTATTGAGGAGACCAGCCTTCCTATGAACTGACACTAATTGTTTACTGTCTATACCAAAATTTTCCCCAACTGTTGACAAACCAATCACAATGGTACACAGCAGGGAATGGGACCATTTCTTCTACTAATCTTTTAGGCAATTTCTCCCACATATCTTGGCAGGAAGCCTGTAACAGTTTGAACAGAATTGTGCACAATATGTGCAGCGCAGCCAAAACTCATTAAGTGCCTTTGTCTCATGCATCTTGTGAAACACAATATTGCACCCCTGACGAGCAAAGCCTCCAAATGTTATGTTAACATTAAGATCACCAGAAATCATTAATTTACTAGTCAAATTACATCTCTCAACAGCATTTGGGCAATGTTCTAGGGAATAATCTGCCTATCACCAAGTATAAATGAAATTTTAATGAGTGCTTTCCAGGTACTTCAGACACAGGTTAAGAAAGAGCTCTAGAATACATATTTAATGACTAATACTTTAGAGGATGAGACCAACTTAAACCTAACACATTCTACACATTTTTTCCAGGTGCAAACAGGATTTTCACAGCACTCTGGCTTCATTAAAAGACCACTTTCAGAGAATTAAGGTAAGTCTTCAATATTTAGCTCTACCTACTTTTTATTTATGTCTATTTCCAGGTCCATATGTTATTTTACCCCCAGTGCTAGCATTCAACAGCTGTATTTTCCCATGTTGTAGGTTACTCCTAAAATGCCCTTGTTATCTCAAATAAAGTCTACTAACAGCTATTTCCTTTCTTTTTAACTGCACTTGAAAATGTGCCTAATCAACAAATGATCTCAAAAAACAAACAAACAAAAAAAAAAACAAAAAGAAAAACAAATGATCTCTGACTAGCTAGAAGGCAGGGTAACCTCCTCTAACCCCCTTTGTTAAACACTCTCAGATGGTCCTGGGTACCACAAAGTGCAGTAATCTCTGTGATTTTCCACATTTAAATAAATTCATTATTTAAACTTACATTTTAAAATTATGCTTGCTTTTTCTCTCCCAGATTATAAACCAAGAGCTATAACGCTTTTTGGCTGACTTGGCATAAAATTTGGATCATCACCATGTACTAAGAGGCATTTAACGAGTAGCATGTACATCATTATCTACAAAATTTGATAAACATAATAGCCAACCTGGTTAAATGAAATACTAATAAAGTTACATTTCTCAACATCAGTGATTTCTTCAGCTAACATCCTTATTGTCTATCTTTACCTAGGACACATCTTTGATTGATAAGTGAGCAATCTTTTATCTTTCAATGACAAAATCAAATAAAGTACATGACAGCCTGAGCAATATGGCAAAAATTGATCTTTAAAGCTGAAAAAAAAACCCTCAAATCAACAAAAAATAAATCAATTTAGTCATTGACTGTGGACAAGGCCATCACACATAGGTCAAAATTCAACTGCATTTGATCCAACAATCAAGAGATCATTTTTTCCCTTTGCCATTTGCTAAATTATATCTTTTGCTAGCCTCCCTTACTTCAATTTTAAAAGTATTTTAAGGAGATGACAATGATAACATAGCATTTATTGATTTGGAAAATAATTCTTATTTTAAAAACAGCGATAACATGGCAAAACTTTATTGGCTTTGTTTTTAACAGATAATGGGCTAAGATATAAAAACACATTTTACAAATGTAAAATCCTCTTATTTTGAGCAACATCACAACACAAAATACTGCTCCCTAATTTGCTAATAAACAGTATTAAAGGAGAAGGCAAATAAAATGATTTGTACAAGCAGCTGAGCTCATCATTCAACAGAATCCATAAGAATGATAGGTCATGTTCTACAACAGTTGTTTTTGGAGACCTGAACATGGCAATATTATAAGATCACCCTTATTTAGATTTGTGACTGATGATTCAGACAAAGTCAGGCCAGAAACAAATGAAGGCTTAGAACAACTTCTCAAAAATTAGGTGCTCAATTTTGTAAAAACTGTAACTTTTTGTTATTAAAAAGAAATGTTTTTTAAAACCTCAATAAAGAAGGAACAAAAATGAAATATTGCATTAATGTTTCCCCCCAAAAATAACAAAGTTAGAGAAAACAATCAAATAAAAAGCCTGGAGAAAAGATATCATGGTATGAAGTCTCTGATAAAACATGATGACTGAGGGATGATTCTGAAGCCAGACCACCTGGGGCCAAATTCTACCTGTAGTGGCTTCTAGCTGGGTGATTAAGGAAAGTTTCTTAAGCTCTCTTGCTTCCTTTCTCTCAATTGACATAAAGGGGTAATAACAGTATCTACTTCAAAAACTTCCATGTTAATATAGATACAGCTCTTATTAACAGAATAGTGCCAGGTACATCTGAAATATTATGTGTGTTTATTTATTATTATTACTGATAAGCTTTCATGTCACTAGTGCATTTTCTAATGACATCACCAGATTGGTTTGTGTCTGTTTCTTTCATCTGAGATTCTTTTGGCTTCAGCCGACAGAGGTAAGTAGCTGATTGTTTACCCATATTCCTGATGGAACGAGACCTATTCCAGTGAAGAAGTATTGTTTTTAGAAGAGCAATTGAAAGTCCCCAACATGATGAGTCCTCCAGGTGTGAATAATGGTCTTTAACTTTAAGTTAAAAAAAGACGTTTCAAAATATTCAAAGTACCATGATAATAACTTTGAAACTAATTGCAAAAGATGGGGATAGCAATATCTAATATGGTAATTGTCTGAAATGAGTGCCAATGAAAGGTCACAGGAACCTACAAAAAGGCTATGAGTACTCTATTACACATTGCTAATTTGGGTAAATAGGGATAGCAGTAATTATATGTAAATTGTGCAAAAAGAACATATTGCAAATATATTTCTAAAGCTATGTTACCCATTTTACTGCTGTGCGTCTAATGAACAAGGGAGCTCCTGTCTTTATTAATAGCCTGCAGGATGGGCATTTGCTTTACAAAAGAATTGTCAGTAAAGGACAGGGGAGCTCCCAGAAGTCATCCACTCTACTAATCAGCACATTTACTACTGACACATAGATTTAAAAATTGACCAATACAGAATTATACACCTGTATCACACAGTGTTTTAAACACTCCAGGCATAAGATGTAAAATGGTCCTGGTAACACATGTATTTTGAGCAAGAAAACATTTCAAAACTATTTTTGTTATGTCCTAATGTTTCAAGCACTTTACCCAAATAGTCCTACGATGTAAGTATTCTCCCACTGGGATAGACTGGTCAAGGATATTTCAAAATAGTTGTGTCATTTTAAGGAACCCATTCCCATTGTTCCCTAAGGGAAAACCTTGTGTGTAGACTTTTCTTCAAAGATCTTTAACAACAGGTATATTAATAAGGTTGCTAATATCTTGGCTACTATTTACGTATACCTAACACTGTGTGTTAGATAATAAACAGTGATGATATGCAGAACGTGTTATAATAATTATTTTCAGTTCTTTTCTGGGGGGTCTGGCGCCATTAGGGAGCATTAGTTGGCAAAAACCACATTCCCCTCCAGCACTACTTCTACGGTAGCTTCCTAGAAACACCAAATGCTACAAGCCTCCTGGGGATGGAAACAGTTTTGCAATCATGGATGAGGGCTTCATTTGGTGCCTTTTCACTTACCAGTCCTCAACAGAATCATTTCTATACTATTTCTGATGCTATTCTATTGTGAAATGATTTCTGTGACCAAGATTTATGTTGAAAAAAATCACATAGTGTTATTTGTTCCCATAACACATTATTTAATAGCATTTTCTTCTAGGAACAGGCCAATTGTTTTTCCTTATGGAACATTCTTCTTATGGAAAAATATTTTAGACATGCAGAGTATTATTTTCCAAATGAATTATGACAGGATTTTTGTGAAGATGCTAAATTATCTAGATGAGGAAGACTGTTTCAGATTTTACAAGGATTTTGCAATCCTACCTTAAAAAGAAATTCAAAAGAAGACGTTATGGTCAGGATGGATCATAGCTAACTGAAAAATTGATGCAATTATCTCCTACATACAGCCTTTAAAAGAAATTATCTTTACTCAATTCTCCAGATAACTTGCATAAAAATGATATTTGAGTTTAATTCAACTAGAAAATCTCACTTTCCTTCAGCTGTTTTATTATATAAACTTGACCTTACATAAAAACAACAGAAATATGGACTTTAAGTAAATAAAAACAAATTAATATATGAACGTACAGTGTTTCCAATTCTAAGGATTGCTTAGGTAACAGGTTTTACTTCACTTTCTCTATTGATAAGAAAAATAATTATTAGCGGTAGATTAATCAAATAACTTTAAAATCATGATTCTGACAGTTTAAGGTAAAGTTTATGCTATTATCAATTCAAATTTTACTGCCTTTTTAGTAATTTGTAAATCATGTTGACACCTTTAAGAAAAATGTTCATATTATCTAAGTCTAAATTTTACTGCTTTATTATTTCTATTCTGTATTTTGGAAATGGAAACCTTTTGACCTTAAAATAATCAAGTAATAAAATAAACTAGTAAAAGAAATTGAAAAGCCATACATCTGACTCTTTATTTCAAACCATTAAGATGAAAAGTCAGAAAAGAAATTGATGACTTCCATTCATAACCAATTGAAAAAGGAAGCAAATCCCTCTTTATCTTGAAAATGTATATCTACATCAGGAGGAGTAAAAATGGATAAGCTCTGGTTGGTCAATATAATGGGCAGTTAGTGTTGTACTGACATTTTTAATGGCTTAGCCCAGACGGCACTACTTTTGTCAGTTTTACGTGAGAAATTATTTAGCCATTCACTAAACTTATTTCCAAAAAAATAAGTGCTTACTATTTTAAAAAACACTATGGTACAAACACTATATCATAAAGAAAAATAGGAAAAGATAATGTCCTTTACCTTTGAAATCTCAATAACATTTTAATGTTAACAATGGGTCTGCTTTTTCCTATATCAGTGGTAACATAATATTGAAAAATCTTATTTGAAAAAAATCCAAAAAGACGATGAAGAGACATGCCAGAAATGTTTCAAATATATTGTGGAAAGAAAATTATAATTAAAAATGTGGGAATCCTTTACACAGAAATTTCCTTACCATTTCAAATAAGGCTTTGTTAGTGGCACTCACACAATATTTCAATAATTACCATATTGTCTGCTAATCATTACTAACTAAAATTTCTAAGGACAAAAACTATACTCATTCTTATGGAAATATCCAATTAAGGACTTTAAAAGTATAAAGTCTTTACTATTAATATTATTTATTACATATTAAATCACATGAAATACAATACTAATCCTGAGAAGTAACTACTTAAAATATAAAAATACTACATCTAAATCTATTTCTGCTCTGTGATTATTCTTCCACCTCAGCTTCCTGTACAAACCCAATCTATGTTCAAGCTTATTTAAACATATCAGTCTTCTAAGAGTTTAAATATGAGATGGCATTATAAAACTTAACCAATTACTCAAGCTTGTTACTAGCAAACACAGCTTCAAGCAGACCCCAAAGGCAAGCACTGTCAGAGAGGGATTTTCTGGGCCTACCTTCTTCTAAGTCTATCTCACTGGTGTGATCAAGACACCAAAGAAAGGCCACATCCCTGAAATATTACTTATTCTTTGTGTTGGACTTTTCAGAGTTGTGGTCCAGATTTCTGCTGCATTGGTTTCCATTATCATATCGACTATGTGCTATTCTTTTAAAACTTAGGTTTACAGGGGAAAATATGAAGTCCTCCCCCACTGAGAAGACCAAACTCCTAAACTCAATATATTTTTATCTTCTATGTATTTATGGTCAAATGTTGGCCTTTAAAGAGTAAAGGAATCAAATGAAGAAAAGCATCAAAATACATGTTGCAGCTCCATTTAGGTGTTAGTTTAGAAGCCCAAGGACGTTCTTGGGAGAGAACTTCCACCTCTCAAATCAAAGTGTATTTTCTCTGACTAGTTCCTTAACGGAAATGAAAAGGTAATTTGGATCATTTCTTGAACATACTAAAGCAATTAGTAAATTCAGCCAATTAGCCAATAAGGGTAAAACAAGCAATTAATATGATTTGTATTAATCATATCCACTGCAATTATGTACATGTAGCTTGAAATGTTACGTCTCAGTGTAGTATGCTACTGTTGCTTTTAGAGAACCTATGGATTTCTAAACTCAAAAGCACTAAGAATGCCTGAAAGATGTTGACACTGTCATCAGCTATGTTCCCAGCTCACGCTGGTATTACAGGCTAAAAGCCACATCTTGCCACATCTCACATATAAAGCAATGGTTTGACTCCAGCCTACTACTCTGGTTAAGTGTAATTAAACAAGCATAATTTATCCCTTATATTACATTAAGAACTGGTGAACTGAGGCTCTTAATTTGCATACACGGGCATGAGGGGAAAGGAAGCACTAAGCTGTCTTTCAGAATGTTCAGCCCTGAAATCTATGTTGAGATGCCTTCTGGATAAGGGCTCAAATGATTAAACCCAAACAATAGTCCGTTGCAAAGAAACAGTTTGACTATGTGAATGAAACAAAACAAAAAATCTAGGGGGGTTAGAGGAATGCTTTACAACTAGGATAAGAAAATTGTGTATCTCTCACCTATTATAAAAATATGGCTTCAGGAACATCTATCTCTGTTTTGGGTTTTGCAATTTTAAGTTTTAGTCAAAAATTATTGCTCAGTCATGTCTTTTTCTCTTCCTATTGCAGAGATATATCTCATGTGATGTAACAAGATGAAGGCTGTAAGGCAGCTGCTCAAAATAAAAGGTCTCTAAAAAGCAATAGCTTCAGCTGTATCAAGTCTTCCCTGTGGAGCCATAGTCAGACACATGAGCCAAACGCATATCATGTGTCTTCTTCCTCTTGTACAAACTGAAAAGCAAAAACACTGGGGGAAAAGGAAGACAGTAAAATCAACATTAGGGCTATCAAGACAACTTAATTATTTCAGAGCAAATTATTGAATTTTATGTAATGCATTCACCCCAAATCATGTTTTCTTATAAAGTATTCATCTTTGATAACAGATAATATTATTTAACTTACACTTTGTCTTCAATTTAGAAACTGTGGTTATTTAATGTCACACGTTTTAAACAATAAATGGAATCCTCCATGTAAATGCAAAGCATCAAAAATGTAACCTGCTTGCTCTTCCAGAGGCCGCTCAACTGTGAAGTAATCTGGGAAACCACCAAGGACTCCACAAATGAAGTTTCAAATGACACAGTCAATTTCACTTTCACCTAACAGAACCGAGAATAAAATTTAACTTTTCCAGGGTTAAATAAAACGAGTATTTTGTTTCCTTCTATTAGAATTCTAAATAACAAGAAAAACAAGTAGACCACCCAAACAAGAGTATGATGAAATCAAGAAATGACTTTTGCTGGGAGTCTCAGTAACTCTAGAACCACCTTTATTTCAAATGCATGATAGTAGAGAAAAACTATTAGCCTTAGGCTAAATGAATAGTATATCAAGTCATATTCACCAAGGCTATGAATTTCAGTTCAGAATTCTGTCATTTTATTTCACTAACTAAATTCTTTAAGAATGAATCTATTCCCTAATACCATATGCATCAATGATGGTAAATGGCTTGGAAAAAACAAAAAGCAAAAAAGACTCACTTCTTCAACCTGATGATCCAGTTCCTGAGAAAATAGTCCATGGAAATAATATAAAAAACAACAGCATTGAAATAAACATATGTACAAACATGCTCAATGTGCTACTATTTCAAGAGAAAAATAATTCTAAGCCTGCTAAATTATGCTATATTCATCATGTTGCATATTACTGAACTATTAAAATTATGGAAAGGTGTATGTCATAAAATTAGCAAAAGACAGTATTAAAAGTTGCTGTTTCTCTTTGTTCACCTCTCAGGGCTATCTGATGTTCTCTCCCACTTTTGTTGTGAACTTCTACTCTGGTCACAAATAATCTCCTAATTGTTCAATTCTGTGCCACTGTGAACCTGTTATTTTGGGTGACTTAAACAAGAGGCAAAATAAACTCAACCTTCTCTGCTGTCACCCTCCACTCCCTCACCTCCTCCCTACTGCTCCTCTCTCCTCCCCACTACCGCTCAAAAAATCACGTATACTTTGCTCCTTTTCTTGGGTTCTCTAGTCAGAAATTTATGAGTCTTCTCTTTCCCCCTATAATTATCTCCTAAATATCTGTTGATTTAGGAACCTCAGTTCCTCTCTATCTCCTACACTAAGCTGCTTAGTTCAGGCCCTCAGGATCTCCCTTAAACTGCTGCAATTGCCACCCTCCTCATCTTTCTGCTTTCAGTTCCTCCCCAGCACAATTCACCCTCCACCTTCCCAGCATGTGCTCTTTCAAAAATATATTTCTGATCACTTTCTCTTTAAAATCCTTGACTCCTTCAAAGTTAAGAGAGGCTCAAACAGTTTGTACAGCACTGCGAGAACATCTGCACCCCTCCTTTTCTCAACAGCCTCATTTCTCATTGTTATGCAAGATACACTGTAGCTGTACTACTACTGGCACTGAACAACTTGCATCTCCCCTAGATTCAAGAACCTATTAAAAACTCTGCCTGCAAAGTCTTTTGTCATTTGCTCCCTTTAGTTTTCTATGTCTCATTTTTTTACAATTCGAAAACACTCTTTACATATTTCTAAGTTAACTGTTTACATGTGTATCTCTTTCACTATCCATAACCTCCTCTGGTCAGGCAGTGTGTCATATTCATTTTTGTAATCCCAACTAAATTATAGCACCTGGTACTTAGACACTTAAGACATATTCCTTGAATGAATGAATAAACAAATAATTGGGTAAATTAAGGACTTAAAATTATGCAAAATATGCATACATGTGGGCAAAGATGAAGTAAATGTGAGAAAATTAAAGCAGTTAAGTTCTGATAACTGGATAAAAACTTTCTATTTTTAGTTAATTTTTGAACAAATTACAATTAAAAAGGAGGGCTCTTCAAAATCCATAGTAAATGCTGGCCATAGAAATTTTCATTGATCAGTAAATGCTGATTAGCAATACTCTTGATTATAATACTGGTAAGTTTATTTTATATAGTAGAACTAAATTAGTAGAGTTGTTTTTTTTTTTTTTTTTTGAGAAAATTTTTAGGCCAAATAGATTTCCTGTACAAAGAATGGCCCAAAGTCACAATATATTCAAAATCATTCAACATATTAGAATTTCAGGTTTTTTTTTTTCCTTATTTAGAGTGAACAGGCAATTTCCAAAAGGTTAGCTTAAGGTTTCCATCCTAAGTAGCAAGCTTTGCAAGTTCATATATGCAGTTCTGTCTCTACGCAGAATGTGAAATTGCAAATGGGAATGAAATGCTCATCAATCAAACATCACATACTAACAGAATCCACGAAACATTATGCATTTCCAATTATGCCATATCACTTTACATATCCCAAGATCTCTAGCGCATAAAACAACTCTTGTGAGAGATAATGAAATATCATGCTTTCTTAAATATTTATATATACAGGTATGTATACGTATTTATAGATATATAGAGAGAAGAATAGCAAGAATGTGCTGTCAAGAGATACTCTTTTTAATCCATCATGATTAGTCACAGATCTCAATTGATACCACTTTCCATAAGAATATCCTTCGTCCTTGACTTTATCATTAACTAAATTTATGGTGGAAACAACAACAGATCTTTCATTACTATTGTTCCATAAAATAATAGAGGAGCACAAGCCTAAATATTTTTTAGTGCTTACTTAAAGTACATGATAGCAGTAAGTTCCCACTATGCTGGCTGAAATTCTCCCATAGTGACCTAAGAAGCTTAGAACTGTAAAAGACTATAGAGATCATCTAGTCCAGTGCTTTTAACCTTCTGTGCATCCTGCTACATAGAAAATGGTCATATTTAATCAGGATACTCTGGGAGGGGAGTGACTACACGGTGAACCACTACAGGGTACTATTCAAATTCTGAGGCATCAAAACTTCAAGGAGTTTACAAAAGGAGCCATACAAATCCTGTGATGTAATTTCAACTATTAATAAATTTTTGAATAGTTGTAAAAAAAAAAAACATTTCAAATTTTAAAGAAATTCTGCCCCAGATACTTTTTTTTTACAGAAAGTATAAAATTTTAACAAGTTTCAACCCACAGCATTTTAAATGTCACACTTCACTTCAAAATATAAGGATCTGAGGAGGCTGCAGTCAGTCTGGTCTGGCCTGTGGTCCCTGGGATTGGAGAATTTGTGTGTCTATGCCTTCAGAACGGCTGAAATGTGTCTGAGCTTCAACCTCCGGCCCTATCCCTGCTCTCCTCCTGCCTCTGCCAAAGGGCTGGGCTCAGAATCAGGATTATCCTTCCTCGTCAGCCTCTCTAGGTCCTGCTGGGCCCTGCAGGAAGTAGTCGCCTGCAGCAGTGGTCTTGCCTACAGGACAAGTTAGGGCTTGTGCCCCTCTTAGACCCTAACTTCACTTTACTATGTTTATTGGAGCCTCGGATGTCCTTCCCTTTTGTACCCTGGTCTCTCGCTGGCATGGATGAACGGTGGCTCCTCTATGTCCCTCCTCGTCTTTTAATTCATAGGGCAATCGTCACTTAAGTCTGATGTTTTTTTCTGTTTTCCTCGTTTACACTGTTAGGAGAGTGCTTTGTCACTGGAGCCTTCAGATAAACTAAGTGAGGGGTCGGGCCCCACAGCCCTTTTCTCGGAGCTCTCTGGTGATGTCATCCAGGTCCTCTGAATCCCGAGGTGGATGACGGTTGTATGTGTGATCAACTCGGACAGGTGATCACGATTGATCAACTATTGATTGTGATTCCACTAAAATTGTCGACAGCCAAAATTGTACTCCTCTGTTCTTCGTAGCACGTGAAACAGAATCCTGTCCCGCACGGGGTTAATGTTAACAATCTCCCCATATTGGTAGAATACAGAGATGATCTCTCTTTCGGTCAGCTCATAAAGAAGCCCTCCCAGAAAGATCCAGGCGCTGTCCCTGTACACAGAGTGAGTGGAAATCTTAGGTGCCACTGCAACATCAGCCTCTCTTTCATTTAGCTCTTTGATCATCTTCACCTTGGTTAAAGGGCTCATCTCTGCAGGGTGGGGCGCCACGCAATGGAAGCCGGCTGGCTGCACCACGCCCACTTCCAGGAACGCAGGAGGTCGCCACTTTGGTGCAGGTCCTGAGGGCACGTGCCCAGTCCTTGCCGGCCTCCTCTGCCATGAAAGGGTCAACTTTTCATGGTAGCCCGTCATCACGCAGAAGTGTGCTGTTGCTCACTAGTTTGAAAGTAAGAACACTTTCAAAATTGGATGGCTAGGTTGGAACAAAGGTTTCTGTTCTGAAATGATGCCCGATCATCTTTTTTACATGTAATAAATTTTTTAGAGAGCCTACAATGTGCTAGTTTTTCTTTTGCCAAACTATGAAGGATAAATATTTGATATGTTACAAAGCAGGAACTTAAAGCTTTACTTACCATGTGCCTGTTATATTAATATTAGAGAGCTCCAGAGAAACAGAACCAATAGGATGTTTGTATAGGTAAGTAGCTAGAGACAAGATAGATAAACAGATGAATTTAGTATAAGGAATTGGCTCACTGATTATGGAGGCTAAAAAAGTCCCAAGATCTGTAGTTAGACAACTGGAGACCTGGAAAAGCCAATAATGTAGGTCCAGTCTGTAAGCCAAAAGACTTGAGATCCAAGAGGAGCAGAGGTTTCAGTTCAAGTCCGAAGGACAGAAAAGACCAACGTCCCAGCTCAAAGCAGTCAGACAGAAGGAATTGCTCTTACCTGTGAGAATGAACATTTTTATTTTATTCAGGCCTTGGACTTATTAGATTGGGGCCACCCACATTGGGGAGGGCAATCTGCTTTACTTAGCCAACCAATTCAAATGTTAATGTCATCCAAAAACGCCCTCACTGACACACCCAGAATAGTGTTTGAAAAAATAGCTGGGCACCCTGTGGCCTGGTCAAGTTACAAACAAGATTAGCCACCACACCCACCATGTTTCCAGATTAAATGAGCCCCCAAGTGAGTGACAATCCTGCTCTACTATTTCATACCTATTTCACTGCTATGGAAGCTGATCCTTTGCTCTCAAGATGGCAGTTCTCAGAGAGAAACCAATAGCTACTCACATAGGCAAAGGCTCCAGTGTGTAGCTGCAGTGGCATTTTGCAAAGTCTTAGTTTGTTTCAATTTCTCAAAAATAAGCCACCCAATTTCATGTAAAACTACTGCTACTTCTGCACCCCACAGGCCTATACAAGCTGTGATTTTTCCCCAAAGGTGTGCTTCACTTGGTATTTCAAGTCATATGATGACAATCCCACTGGAAAACTCCATGAAACGGTCACTTAGGTGTAATATTCCTTCTCAGCCTAGTCACATGTCTAACTTATTAGACTTGAAACTCGGTATAGAATTGCAGACTTTTCATCCTGCTTTTGTTATTTCATTTATATCATTTCCAGAGAAGATGAAAGGATTCAAAAATGGCTCATAATAGGGAAGTTGAATAAGCTTTAGAAGCCCTTCATGTGTCCCCAAGACTGAAAATATGCCTCTCCCATCGCTCAATTTTACCCACAATTAAATGTCATTTTGAAAGTAAGATATATTAATGTGTATTTCCCAGTGAATACAGTAGATGTCTTGATTTACTAATATTTTACTTATAAAAGATGGACTAATGACATATGCTTTAGTGAGAAGTTATAATGAATGTAGCAGACAAAATATAATACTATGTATTGGAGGAAAGATTTGAAAAATACTCCAGTGTAAGTAAAAGTACTTAGTCCAGGAGCATAAATAAGTTACCACAAGCCTTTCCATAACAAACATTTAAGATATTCTATACCCTTGAGACCATATGGGAGTTAGGAGGTGGAAATCAACAACTTCCAGTTTAAAAATGAAAAGCATTTAGATGGAAGAATATGCAAGGAAAAATATCCTTTCCAGCATTGATATTACTTATATCATCATCAACAAGACAAGTTACAAGTGTCTCTTGGAAAAAAAGAAAGAAAGAAAGAAAGGAAAGGTTTTTGAAAAGCCTAACTAAATGGGAATGTGTAGCTATCCTGACAGTTTCTCTCTTTCTCTAAAAAGTCCACTTCACTGAAAAAGTTACATTGGGTATTGTAGACCTAGTGCCTAGGATCCACAGTACTTTAAGAGGCCCATGAAAATGTCTTAATTCCTTTAAAATAAGGGAAAAAAACCCTTCATGTCAAAGAAAACGTTTTCTTATATAATAATTTACAAATCTTCATAGCAATGCAATGATAAAATATAATTTTTAGCACTTTTTTTTTCTTAGTAAGGAGGGAGCCTTTGAAGACAAATGTGACTATGAGCTCATAAAAGTCAATGTGGTCCTGCTCCTAGAAGCCATGTTTTTCCTTTGTGTCCCTACCTCCTATAGTAGTTCCACGCAGGTTATTTAATTTCTTTGTGTCTCAATTTCCAAAACAGTAAAGTAGAAATTAAAAGAGTACCTTTTAATTAGGGGTATTATGAAGATTAAATAAATTGATATGGCTGGGCACGGTGGTGCACACCTGTAATCCTGGCACTCTGAGAGGCCAAGGCGGGAGGATTATTTGAGGTCAGGAGTCTGAGACCAGCCTGAGCAAAAGTGAGACCCTGGCTCTACTAAAAATAGTATCAACACTAAGGTGCTCACATGGAAGTATTCACTGGGTGCCAGTCAGGTGAAAGGGGGTTAATGGGGGTGAGTAAACTCACAACTAATGGGTGTGGAGTACACTGTAGCTCTGGCTTGGGCAAGGCAAAGGCATCATATGTAACCAAAATGTTTGTACCCCCATAATATCCTGAAATTTTAAAAAATGAAAAACAGACAAAAAAATGAAAATTAAAAAGAGGTAAATAAACCTAAATATATAAATTAAGATGAAAAGGAAAAAAAAAATTAGCCGGGCGTGGTGTTGCATGCCTGTAGTCCCAGCTACTCAGGAGGCTGAGGCAGGAAGGTCATTTGAGCCCAGGAATTTGAGCTAGGCTGATGCCATAGCACTCTAGCCCAGGGGTCACAGCAAGACTGTCTCCAAAAAATAAATAAATAAAAATAGATAAATAAATTGATATATGTAAAGTGCTTGGCATAGAGAAGTATCATCTGAGGGCTTGCTATTACTGTCATAAAGCCTGAGCCCTCACTCATGCACTGGCTTTTCTTTATGCAGTTTGCCCTTTAAGACAGTCACAAGGCAAATCTCAGCTGCTGATGGCCTTTTTTGGGTAGAGCTTATTTATGTTGAGACTTATTTGTGTTGAGGTCAGGTTTCCTGGGTTTAGATCTGCCACTCTCTTCCCTAGGACCACGGAGTATCTTACTTCAGTTTTCTCACCTGTGAAATGGAGGTAACAATGGTACCTACCATGAGGAGTTTGTTGACATAATTAAAGGAGTTAATTTATATAAAGCATGCAGTACATACTGAGTATACACTTAATGTTATTATCATCATTATCATTAGGTGAATAACCAGGTGGCAATCCCTGACACTGACCAGAGGCTCCAATGACATAGCACTAAATCTGATGAAGTTCATGGCCAGATCACTGCTGCACCCTACAGAGTCTTGTGAATTTTCAAATACTCTCTACTTTATTGGAATTTATAGTCAGGGTAAAAGCCTTACTTTGAGTAGCTTTGGTCTACATATAAACACCATTTAGTTTCCTTTTTTGGTTTACTTCAAGTGTAATTTGTTTTAATATTACACGAGCAATGCTTGAGAAACATGAATCTTAAATTTGTCATTTTAATTGTAAGTTAAGAGACAGATATAGCCTTCATATAAAATATATATAACCATATGCCATGCGATTAAATATTTCTGCACAACTGTTTCAAAAGAGTATTTTATCTTTGCTCTGCAGGGGGAGAATGATGTATAAAGAATTTATTGATATTTATATAGTACATAAAAGTACTTGAAATTTGTTGACCTCACTTTGGGGAAAAGAATCTAGTTCTCTTATAACTAAGAAGAAAACAAATTTTCCTCAGATAGAGAAAAGAACAGGATTTATAAATATTTGATAATAATTTGATAACCACTTTCTTCAAAATCTCTATACATGTGGTATAAAGAAAACAACAATTACCTGGAAAATATGCAAAACAAGCTTCTATTTCATTTGCATTTCAAACTAAGCAAATTGATAATGCAATATTGTATTGCCCATGTTTTAGAGAAAGCAAGAAATTCAGTCACACCTCTGATAAAGATCATTTTGGAATTTTATAGTTGTTAATTGGGAAGTCCAATACATGGAAGTAACAACATCTCCCATAATGATACTAATTACTGCACAGTATCCACAACCTTTAGAGCACTGAGCTTAATTCAAACAAAAATAACAGATGGTGTTTCAGGAAAACAAGCCTTTATTTTTGTTCGTTTGGTTTTTTTTTTTTTTTCCTTTTCATATGTGACTGTTAGAGAAAACTATTTTGGAAGTTCACTGGGACCTAATTGTATTTGGTCTTCTATTCTGTATTCTGTATACTTTATTCCAATAAACAGTATAATTAAATTAATTTTAGCTCCAAAAAGAAAAATGTTATGCTGATTATAAATCACGTTGGAAAACGCACTGTATATATCTTGGCAAAATTTCCACCACTTGATAAGATAAAAGAGCAAGCTTTTCAATTGTGCATTGTATTTCAGATCATTATTTATTTTTTTCATGTTCTAAGTTTGCTTTTGGAATTTGACCACTTTAAGAGAATTCGGAATAGAACAAATGGAAATATTGGCTAGAGCTTTAAAGTGGCATTTTCCTATGTCAATTTGTATCTGTCTCACTTTCTGCAAATGAAAGAACAAGCAAAGCCTAGGTAAATCTGCAAGAACAAGTTGGAGACTTGCAGGCAGACATAGATATGGAGGATCTCTCATAGGGTGACATCATGACTTATAACAATCTTGTTCAACTTAAAAATACATCCCTCTTGAGTATGACAACTTCACCTGCTGAGTTTTAAAAAGTCTGATGACTCATCTTTGGCTTTTAGTCCCTGGATGATCAAGTAGACAATCTTTCAACAGAAGACCATCTACCTGGCAGTCATCATCTGGAGTGGTACTAAGCAGTCCCACTGCTGATCTAAATCTCGGCGTGACAACAAATGCCACAATGCACAGCTGTGCATCTGCCTTTACACCAGCTCTTTGGCCTCCATTCTTTCCCCTCTATTCTATAGATATTAACTTACTCTCATCAGGAGAATTGGAGATCAGCTCATTAGTGACTGAATTAAACAGCCCAATTCCTGAAGTTTTGGGAAAAGACAAGTAAAAGTTTACTGTATAATATATGAAACCCAACATATACCACACCTACAAATGTAAGATGACCTACACTATGTATTATTTGCATTAGCTACTACTGCCTGACTTACCGTCTAGACAGATTCCCCAACCGCCCAATAAATGGCTAAATTCATTTTAATCATCAATACCCTTGCATACAAACTGTGCAAACTACCTGCCCTAATTTTGCTATTGTATAGCTAGTATTAGAGGAGATGTTATTATTCAGTTTACTACATCATGATCAATTATTTTAAAATGATTAATTAAAGTTGTTCTTTAAAGCCCAGTCTCCAAACTTACTGATACCTCTCCCTCAAATTTGGTTCTGGTTTAAAATGGCTTGTTCAGATTCTTTCTTGCCTTGTTCTATGTGTGTCTGCTGAAAATAATTCACCATCACATACCCTTGGGTCTGACCATCAAGACTGTGTTATAGGTGAGTTAACGTCTTTCTTGGTCATTTGGGCAGGGTACAAAGCACTCTTGAATTAAATGGACTTTATGCTATTTCATGTAATGTTATAAGGAAATTTCTACACTGAGCATAAGGCCTAATGCAAATATATCAAGATCTTACCTTAGCCGTGACTACCCCTCCTTGACATTATGCTTAGAATCTCATGAATAAGCTAGAAATAGTTCATTCTTCGTATCAGAATATATAGGGTCAGAATTTGGCTCATGTGATTAGTCTGAAGATGAAATTTTCACTAAACCATGAACCCTACTTGACAAAGGAAATGACATATTTTTTCAAAATGAATCACATCATGAAAGCCATTGGTCCACTCACTCCACATCAGTATAAATCCTTGCTGAGTCTAGAGATTTATGTTTTTGGTTTGGCCTTTCTTTCAATTATTGGAGAGCTTTAATTTCTTTTCATTACTTGAGATTCTCTCATTTTCTTCCCCTACTTCCAATGCTCTGCATATATTACACACCTGTATTTGTCTTTGATAATGGAAAAAAAGACTCATCATTTTCAATGCTCACTCGACATATCTTCATTATCTTGGGAATATCTTCACCAAAATATATTAAAATGTCACTACAGAAAAATGAATGCATATAGAATGTATGAATATTGCTGGGCTAAATGCATATCTCTATCTCATTAGTCAGCATGCAGCTTCTTGGCTGAATGCCTACATTTCAAGCTCAGCCAAAAAAAAACAAAACAAAACCAACCACAACAACAACAAATAGATTTGAGACATCCAAATGAAAAGAAATTGGTCCTTTTTCTGATTGTGTTAGCATTCTACCAGTTATTTATCCATTTATGTCTTTTCTTTGGTCACTCTTGTGCAGCAGAGTCAAGCAAATCCCATTTGTTTCTTCATTCCACAAATATTTATTGCGTGCCTACTATATACCAGATACCAGGAGGGATTGTAGGTACTGGGAAAAAAGAATTAACAAAACCCTTTCATAAAATTTACATTCTAGTGGAGGGCCAGACACAAAACAAATAAATCCACAATATGTCAATGGTGAGTTACCCTGTGCCCTGGGGACATTGAGGATGCTGTTTGATCAAGGTGATATTTGAGCAGAAACTTAAAGGAAAAGAAGCAAATCACATGAGTACCTGGGCAAATAGTGTCCTTGACAGGAAACTGAATGTGCAGTAAAATCCTTCATTAATATGAACTGCTTAGGACTGGCTTGCGGTGGAGATGTCTACACTCAAGTAATAAACGAGTCAGAATTATAAATCCTTTAAAATATTGTGTACTATTTCATTTTCTTAGGAATATTGCAAAATTCCTGTGAAGATATTGTTCACTTAACCCTTAGTCATACTTTCTAAATGTTTCCAAGTATGTATGGCATAACTGATGCCTCTAAACTAAACACCAGGACTGTTAGATTGTTTTACATTTTTTAATCAATGTAGCGTAAATCAGAGAGGTTTTACTGTAATCAACAGTTGTTTGGTTACTTGTTTGGTTACTTGCTCAGACTGCAGCAGTATAGGGGGCATAAGAAGTATGACCAGATGTCATCCTTCTTATTTAAGATCTCAGATTTCAAGTGACACTTGTATATTTTAAGTATAGACTGCTGCTTCTGGCAGCAGTGTGAATGTTTTCTATACGAAGATGCTGTGATCTTTGAAAGTGAATGCAAATCCCTATTCTCACAGGCAGTCTCTAAAGGCAATCTGATAAATGCATTTAGATGTTTGAACATAAACAGTGAAAGCAAGAGGAAAAGCGTACCTACCAAATGGAGTAGAATACCTAATGAATGGAGTCAAGCTATTTTGTTCTTTGAGAAAAACAATCTGCCTCCTTTCTCTTAGGTTTACTCCTTTGCTTTAGGTCTAAACCCATTAAATGATTCAATTTATGTTTAACACTTAGACAATAAACATTATACCCCTTTCCTCTTTGACTGTGAGACTAGTAGGAAGGTGAGAGAAAAAAAGAAAAGATTTCCAGGGGTTCACAGACACCTGAATTCAAACAGATAAGAGAGAAGGAATGAGAGACAGCACTTTCATCACTGGATTTAAGCTGCCTTTTAACCTGATAATATTCACAACTTCAACATTGATTTTTTATTTAAAAATAAGTAACTCATTTGGGGGAACAGCAGATGAATTTACATCCTATAGAAATAATTTAGGTTGCTGGCTCCCTAAGATTTTGCCCAAGACTAAGAGATATTGGTCAAAGCAATAAGAAAACTCTCACCCAAAACAATTTATAATTTTTTTGTATTTTGTACTTTTTTATATTCTGTATTTTGCCTTTATTCTCAGTACCTCCTATAAAGACCTTAGTAGTCATTCTTTTTGTTATTTATCATCTCAATGTTTACATGAATAAAACCGTGAAGAGAAAAATAATCATTTTAATGGCTGAAACAGAGAGGGTTACGATAAAATTTCAAAGAGCTAAATGAACTGTTGAAGGAATTAAACAGATAATTCATGCCAAAAAATTCAAAGATGTGGTTGAGGTAAAAATTGTTTTGTTAGATTTTATGCATATGTATTTTAGACAATCACCTTGATTTCTTCTTTACTCTTCATGGAGAGATACAGGATAAGTAATCTGTGTAACATATATTATCCATAGGCTGCTTTTGGTACCATCATCTGTTTAATCAACATTTATGCTTGGTTGACCTTTCTTAATTAAAAAAGGAAGATTAACTTAGCCATTAATTTATGATCTAAAAGTATAAGCTTCCACCTTGCCAAACAAATATCTAGTGCTTGCAAATGACTGTGTGATTCCACTTGACTGATTTTTAGTGACAACATAGCACAGTGACCTTAAAAGGGGTAACATGGTGCTAATGTAGTGTAAAGATATATCAGATAATGTTCAGTGAAAAAGGTAGAATGTACTATTTCCTCCCTCTCTGATTAAAACTGTATGAAAAGTAAGACAAGGATTGAATGGAAACAAGGGAAAATATAAGTGGATTAGTTCGTTGCCATCATGAGAATTTGGGTTCAGCTACATTTAGATTCAACTGAAATTTACTAAATGTCTACTACGCACCAAGCAGCCTGTCAAGTTCTTTCATCTTCTTTATCTCATTGTAGCTTATCAATCTTGTAATAAGGTTATTAGTGTTCTTATTTCACATAAAAAAATAAAAACAAGTTTCAAAGAAAAGACTCAAGATCACACAGCTTTGTGAGAAAACAAAATGTAAACCAAGGTTTCTGGATTCTTTCAGGTATTTCCTTCGTACGTAATGTTTCATAAATAAATATAGCTAAAACACCTAATTAGTTCAACTATCCTATGATTTAAAATGTATATATATATATATATATATATATATATATACACTATATTTAATACAACTCACATCACTGTCATTAGTTATAAGAATTTCAGGAATTATATCTTACATTATGTAGCAGGGCAAACTTGGAAATTAAGGTGGAGAATAGCTGCAATGGGATCGCGGTGGAGGGATCTAGAATACATCACTGTGAAGAGTCTTTTTCTGAATTCCTCTAATCTGCTTAGAAGCAGAAACTTTCAAAAGAATTCTGCCATCATGAATCCCCCCTCTGGGGGAGTTTTATGGCCATGAAGAAAATGGAAAAAGACCACTCACACTTGCATAAACAAACACCATCACAAACTTCCTTATCTCCCATTTGTTCCCCTAGAATCCATTTGTCTTTCCTAAAGAAACCCATGTGTGCTTCCCAAAGGAGACTTTTCTCCCCCCTCCCTTTTTCCATTTAAATTAGGTAGATAAGCCCCTAACTTTAACCATTCAGTGACCCACTTCTTTTGTGTGCTCCCATACGCATATTAACAAACTTTGGCTTGTAATTTTCTTGCTAGTCTGTCTTTTGTCAATTTAATCTGCAGGCCTCCAAGCCATGAACCTAAGTGGTAGAATAATAGTTTTTCCTCCTCAATAGTTTGTCAATAAAATTGGGATGGTCTGGATTCCCAATCACTCTGGAGGCTGTAGCTGCGACCTCAGGATCTCTGACCAAGCCGCCAAGCCAGCAAATGTAAATTTCCTTACCAGTGGGGCTCCCTGATCTCTGCTCAGTGTCAAGTTGAATGAGGGCAATAAGAGCTTCTCCTTGTCTTTGTTCACCAAGACTTAGAATAACATAAGAAAACACTTATAGGTAATAGTTCTTTAACTATTGTGACTCTTGGTTTGAGTATTCTTGTTATAGATCCTTTTCACCCCTGGGATAACAATTGTGTCCAGTTTGTCTTTTTTTGTGTCCTGAAAGCTTGGCTTGGATTTAGTGAGAGAGTTCTTTTTCTGGTTTTCTGCCTGCCAGTAGGGGACAGGTTGTCAGGTCTGTGCTCAGAGGTGGATAAGCATCAGACTGGGGACCCTAAGAATTAGTAGTTGGCTGAACAGAAATCTGGGTAGGCTGGGCATCCCGTTTTAGGACTGGCATCCTACTGACATTGCCAGCTTTCAGATGGCTCATCTAATTCTCTGTCTTTATCTTTATCTATCAACAGTAGTGACTTTGGAACGTGGGGGCTGTGTCTTCTGCACCCTTTGGGGGGGATGCCTCTTGTGTCCATGATTAAACCATAAAAAGGCTTATTGGTTTTGAGTCACATTTTTGAACAGGTATACCTTTGGAGATCCTAAATCTTTAATGGCCAAATGATAGATCCTTTGACTGAAAAAGCTTCATATTTAAAAAGATTTTTAGAGAACTCTTAGAATGAACCAATGTCCTATTTGTACCTATGGAAGGATCAAATTGAAAGAAAGACAAAAGTGTTCCGGCTAGCCTAAAAGAATCCCTTGACAAAACTAAATAGCAGAAATCACATTTACAAAAAAAAAAAAAAATTAAAATCCATACCCACCATAAACCTCTCACCCACAGCTATTCTGTGGTCATGCAAGCTAGATAAACCTCTGGGGGAAAAAAATCCTCCTTACCAACATAACAGATGAACACACCCTCTTCTAGGCCCTCCTGTAAATGAGAAGTTGGCGCATTTGGAGGCTGATATTCAAGTCCTAACAGGAACTATTTCATATAGAAGCCTTCCCTCTGAAAGTTCATTGGGCTAAAGTGGAACTATGCATTAAGGAGGGAATGCCTCCCACAATCTTTGTCAAATAATTGATACACACATGCCAAAGGCATACTGCTCTAAATCCAGAAGCTCCAGAACAAAGAAATTTTTTGATTTCTACCTTAGTTAAAAAATCTTCTCCTTGATGTAAAAGAAACAGATTTTTTTAAGTGTGGTTGGATGGGCAGATCAACGTTATCAATTTTTTGAAAATAGCTTGCAAGTAAACGAGAAAAAGAAATTAAAATCAATAATTCTCACCTTACAAATTGTGTCTTTGTAAAAACACAAACATGATTCTAGGAGTAACTCAAAGCTCACCTTTCTTACTAATCACAAAGCCTTCCTTGTTCATCCCAAGATACTTGCAGATATTATCACAAGCCAGGACATTGAAAAAGGGACTGTCTTGCACTTAAGAGAAGAAAAACTTAAATAGTAATTGCCCTAAGCCTCAGCTTCCTCAGTCAGGTTCCTCTGAGCTCTCTTTGCAACTAGGTCTCAACATTGGCCTACAAAAACTGCAGACTCCCAGCATAAATGAGTTCTTCTTCCCTCCACCCAAATGTCTACTTTTAAAAAATAGTTCTTATAAATCAGATATTCCTAAAACTCTCAGAAATATAGAAACTAATCCAAATATTTTTCAAGTTCACATGGTTTGGGAAAATATTTGGTAAATAAGACTGGCTAGGTATTATCGATTTAATAAAATCAAGTATTTGTTCAGGTTGTCACCAATAAGTACAATGTAGACATATAATTTTTGTTCTACTTGGGTTTACTAGTCAAATAAGTTTATATCTATTAGATGTTTAAAATTATAAAACTTATAGATTTGATTTTAATCAAATTGAGTCATTGTTCTGACAGACTTTATTTCAACAATAATTGTGTTTTATAATATATCTGCTTTAAAGTATTATGGTTTCCAAAATCTTTTTTGGTAACTTGAAACCTTAAATTTATATTTAGTTAAGTTAAATTATACATATTAATTGAGTATCTACATCATTTCTAAATGAGGTGAAATATTAATACTAAAACATTGATTACTAAACATAAGTATTTATACTTTTGGCTTCTTGTTTTTACAGAGATACTAAAGACGTATGAGTCTGCTAATAAACATGTTCTTTTTGCCACATTGAGAAATTATACTATAAAGAAGCATCTGCCTCTAGGAATTCTGAACTTATATATTCATAAATTTGCTGGTCTGCTACAGAATGCTGCTTAATGACAGTTCACAATTGTCTACTTTATCATTTTGTCTGGAAATTAAGGTTATTAAGGGTTAAGAATTCTAATCAATATATGTAAATGAAACTACTAGAAAAAATAGAGTGAAGGGAAAAACTTTGTGTGCAAAGTATTCAAAGAAGGTAGGATGTGTTTTTGTTAAGGAAAAAACGAGAGCAATAAAGTAAATGTTTAGAGATTGCTTAAAGGTTTTTCCAGAATGAGAAAGAGGACAGTGAAGGGCAAAAATCTGAATGAATATAGAAAGTTGAAAAGGGTCCATGGAAAATAAGAGAGAGAGAGGAAAGGTTGCAAGAGAGAAGAGAGGGAGAGAGAAAGAAAGAGAGGGACAGAGACATCTCATGTGGTCAAGCTGGCTAAGATTGGATTTATTATAAGTTTTTAAAATAAGCTTTAATAGCAAAATACACTGATGCAAAACTAGAATTTGGTTTTCTTTTTCTGCTAAAAGGACAGAGATTTCTCAGATTATTGGTCTGCTCTTTATATGAGCCCGTAGCAGGCTTTTCTTTACCTTTTGAGTAATTCACCTAGGGAACAAAGATTCTGTGTCTCCTCATAATTTCCTGTGCTTTATGTTGTCTTTGTCATATCCTCAATCATCAAAGAGAACCAAATCTTTTCCATATTAGAAGAGCTAAGGTCTGTTTTTTATTTATACAATCGTGTTACCTCCTATATTTACTCTTAAAATTTTAATTGTCACCTTGGTCAAATAAATAAATATTATTTCATAGTGATCTATGATCCTATTAAATCAGCACTCAAACCTTTTGATATTTTTGACAACTTTCCAAAATCAAACTCTAGTGAAGTCTTCTTGACCTCAACCAGACTTTGAGATTTCTGAGAGGGTCCCTGAAAACTCTCAAAGGATTTGTTCTCTCACCTTGTAAAAAAAGAGATGTTAAACTAATTAGGTTTATTTGATGTGTTAAATTACGTAGAAACCATTGTCAAATAAGAAGCCAACTTAACCTTCCCTAGGTTATATTTATATAGATATATGTTATTAATATAAGTATTTCAAAAGTTATGCAAGGTTTATAGAGATTTGACAGTGTCCTTCTCTCCGTGATATGTCCTAGCATAATTTTATCAGTCATAATTCCAGTTATCATCAATGTTCTTATGTCACAGAGACAACCAAATTTCCTTATCAATTGCATTAAAATTATCTCTGATCAGGTCCTTAACCATTGGTATTTTAAGCCTCTTGTCTTTCACAAATAGTTATTATTCCCCTCTGATGATGTCCTGAGAGCTCTTGCAATCAAATATAGGCCAAAGTGCTTTGTGCTTTGTCTTTAACAAAAAAGGTTGTCTCAGAGACCCATGGAAAGGACTGTGACAGGTACTCAAGGGTACAGGCGTCTGAGGACATCACCTAAATAACTTTTAGATTATACCACTGAACTAAGTAAAAATTTCCTGAACTAATGGAGATTCTGATAAGTTAATAAAACTGCTAATCCAAGATCAAACAGAACAAGAATTAATAACCTAAGACTGAATAAACTGATGGAGAATGGTTATGATTTTTATGATTCTTTCTCAGAATATTGCTGATTCTTGAGTATTCTGTTTTCCGGGTATAAGGAAACCCTTTCTCTTTTCTCTTAAGCTACCTACAAATCACAACAGCTCAGTAGATCATACTTTAGTAAACAAAATGAAGCATTTATCTTTATCTCCCTATTTGACCCCTCTAGAATTTGGAAACTCTTACTGCGTGTTTTTATGGTCATGGAAATACAGTTATTTGCATAAGTTCAATAAGAATTTGTTCTCATTGTAATGGTCCATTTTGTGCTGCTATAACAGAACACTTGGAACTGGGTAATTTATAAAGAACAAAATTCTATTCCCTCACAGTTCTGAAGGTTGGGAAATCCAAGATCAAGGGTCTGGCACATGGCAAGGGCCTTCTTGCTGTGATATCTTATGGCAGAAAGCAGAAGGACAAAGAAAGGACGAGAGAGAGACCAAACAAGATGGGATGAACTGACTCCCATGATAATGGCATTAATCTATTCATAAGGGTGGTGGCCCCATGACCCAAACACTTCCCATTAGGTCCCACCTCCCAACACTGCAACATTGGGAATCAAATTTTCAACATATCCATTTGTGGGGCACATTTAAACCATAGCACAGGAAAATTGGACACATTGGTTATATATCCAAGGCTTTGATTTGGAATGTCATTATTTGAGAATGATGTGCATAGAATCAGATATGACAAGGCAGTTTTAAGGAACTCAGGTTGAATTTACGGAGCCAATACTTACAAAGTCTTCTTGGAAAAACTGCCTTGGTAGCTGGGTTATAAGGTTCCCAGCATTACAGATGAGTAAGGAAGGTCACTTTTTGGCAGACCCAGGAAACGTAGGACATTTGAAGGACTTTAAGAAGAGAGGAATTCACCCAAATCTATGGTACAAGTGAAGTCTCATGATGAGAGTTTTTGGCTTTGCTTCCTATCCTTGAAAGATTTTTAAAAATACAATCTAAGATTCCTTATAAAAGTTCTAGCAAAGCAAATTTTAAAAAGCCTATGTGATCAATTACCATTCTTGCTGCACTTATATAAATGATCAGGCCATGAGACCATTTTTTAAACAGTAGTCATCTTAGTAATCTTTCTTTAATTTTTTTATTATCAAAATGGGGGTGATCATAGAAATATTATGTTTCAATGGAAAATTATAACCCATTCTTGTGGGTTATCAGATTCTAGTGCTGTTTGTTGTCTTTGAGATATTTTTACCTCTTTGTAAACTGGATCCTTCTGTCTTATGACTTTTGTCAGTAATTAATGTCTTCAAATTTTTTCCAACCATTCTGACTTGGCATCACTGAGAACTGAAAATGCACTTTTCCTGAAGCCCTGCAGGATGAAGCTGAGAGACTTGATACATTTTCAAAGGGTTTCTCACCATCAAAGCGTGAGCCACTCAGAAAGTTTACCACATCTACATTTTCCATACTTAGCCCCAGGAAATAACTATGATTGTGACACTCCCCCTACCACCCTCATTCCACCATCTAAAGATGCTTCAAACCCAATATCAAAAAATCTTCTCAACTGGTTGTGCTCTGGACTCAAAAACAAAGCAAAACAAACAAATTAGCTTTATGGTCTGTTCCAACGATTAATTTTTGTTTTTATAGAAATGCCTCTTGTTAAATAATTGCTTTCACCAAATAAAGGCCTAACTTTGGTGGTTACCCTATGCCAACCTGCACCACCACCTCCTGAACTGAAACACAAGTATTTATCTAGACTGACCTATTCATAGAATTGGAAGACAGGTTCAACAGGATATGAGGCAATCAAATAACCCAGCCCCTTATTTGTGAAGCTTTTAGGAAAGTTTCAGATGGGAAGAATGATGGAATCCAGAAGCAGAGGCTGGAGTGACAGAATCCACTGTGAAGAATCTTTTTCTAAATTCCTCTTGTCTGCCTAAAAGCAGAAACTTTCAAAAGAATTCAACCATCATGAATTCTCCCTCTGGGGGAATTTTATGGCCATGAAGAAGATGGAAAAAGATAACCGACACTTGCATAAACAAACATTATCATCACAAACTTCCTTATCTTCCATTTGTTCCCCTAAGAATCCATTTGTCTTTCCCAAAGAAATTCATGTGTTCTTCCCATAGAAGCCTTTTTCCTCTCCATTTTCCCTTTTAAATTAGATATATAAGCCCCTAACTTTAGCTATTTAGTGAGATACTTCTTTTGTGCGCTTCCGTATGCATATGAATAACCTCTGGATTTTGTTTTTCTGCTATTCTATCCTGGTAGTCTATCATTTGTCAGAACAATATGGGGTCCCCCACCACTGAACCTACTAAATAAGCAGAGGAAATGTTTTTCTTCCCTGACAGTGGTTAAGCATTTAGTTCTGTAAAAGGAATGGGACCAGCAGAATTAAAGAGAGCAAATAGATGAAGATGCCTGCTGAGGACAAAGGGGCAAAGGAATAGAGAAAAAATGTTAGGAAGAGGATAAGGTAAATAGCAATACAGTATTCTTTGGTTAATATTAAAACAAGCCTATAGAATAGCCATTAAGTAAATAAGTATGGCAGGGTAAGGCTTAATAAATAAAGTAAATTCTTTAACTTATATAGATAATTGAAAAGTAAGAGTTGGAATGAAAAGAAGTTGTGTTACCCAAACACTATTTAGGAAATAGGATTCTCATTTAATGGCTGTATTTAATTCCTTTCAAAATGGTAGAATGATAAAATTCATAACTACTCCTACTTGTTCCAACATGATCATAATAAAATTTCCCATATAAACTAGAGCTTTCTAATTTCATGTGCAAATAAATCTGATATGAAGATGACCATGACCTCTTGGGATGAATTATAACCTAAGAATGAGAAGGTGTGGCCTTCATCTTTATGGTACATGCATCATTCATTGTAGATTTCTATCTTTTATTATATAACACACCTTGCCACTATGAATCAACTTTCTAATAACAGACTGATAAAGCTGACGTCTCAGACTTTCAAAGCTGATAAATCTAAATCCATAAAACAAAGGCAATTATTGTGATCTAAGGCTAAAAAGCATGATATCCCACATAACCTTCGACTACATCTACACACACACACAAACCACACTGGGTATGTCATTTCCTGAGGTTGGAAGTTGGGCCAGCCTACTAACAAGCCAAGAAACAGCCCTAGACGATTTACTTTGAAGAAATTCCAAGGTCTTTTTCTCTAAAAGTTTATGCCCACATTGGCCTTCCAGCCTCACTGTTAAAACCTCTCTTTAGGATAGAAGACTTTGCTTCAAATTAACTTATGGTGCAAATGTGAAAGCATCTATCTCAGTGCTAGTCGCACAGCACATCCTCAATAAATGTTTGCTAAAAAATGTGAGCCATGCCTCCAAATAATGATCCAAACATTTACAGAGTCTCCAAATTATGACCACTTCATAATCAATGTTGACTGTACAATTCTCTTTCTACTTCAGGCATGTGGAGAAGCTCAGAGCTTTGTCACCATTCTTTCTGTGTATCAAGTCCCATTGCCTCACAAAACCTGGTCCATCAGTAATCCTATATTTGCTTGTATTTTCAATCATTTGTCCTCCACTGCCATCTTCCCTCAGGCCATAATTATGGTCAAGTCTCTCACATACTAAAATGATCCACATTTGACCTGACCTGTTCTTTTAACAGCTGCCCTATCTTCATCCTTCGGGTCAGAGTATTCTAGAAAGAAGAATCTGTACTCACAATACTCCCTTTCTGAACAACCGTCTATTAACTGCAAATCTGGCTTCTCCTTTACAACTACAAAAAAGTTGCCAACTAAGGCCACCACTAAATTATTAGTTGCTCATTTAGGGAAATGTTGTTTGAAATTCATATAATTTTATTTATTTTTATTTTTTAATTTCAAAATATTGCTGGGGCACAAATGTTTTTGATTATATGGATCACCTTTGTAATGTTTAAGTCATAGCTATAAGTGTGCCCATCACCCAAATAGTGTTCATTGTACCCATTAGGTAGGTTCTCACCCATGCCCTCCTACCCCCTCCCCTCTGCTTGATTTCCACAGTTTTACTTCCCTATGTGCACGTGTGCTCATCAGTTAGTTCAAATTTAATAGAAAGTACATGTGTTGTTTTTCCATTTTTTATATACTTCACTTAAGATAATAGTCTCCAGTTCCATCCGAATTGTTGCAAAAGGTATTAAATCATTCTTTTTTATGGCTGAGTAGTATTCCATGGTATACCTATAACATACTTTGCTAATCCACTCATGAATTGATGGGCACTTGAGTTGATTCCACATCTTTGCAATTGTGAATTGTGCCACAATAAACATTTTGAGTGCAGGTGTCTTTTTGATAAAATGACTTCTTCTCCTTTGGATAAATAACCAGTAGTGGGGTTGCTCGATCGAATGGTAGGTCTGCTTTTAGTTCTTTGAGGAATCTCCATACTGTTTTCCTTAGATGTCATACTAATTTGCAGTCCCATCAACAATGTATAAGTGGGTCTTTCTCTCTCTATCCACACCAGCATCTATTATTTTTGGTATTTTTAATAAAAGCCATTCTAACTGTGGTAAGGTGATATCTCATTGTGGTTTTAATTTGCATTTCCCTAATGATTAGTGATGTTTAGCATTTTTTCATATGTTTATTTACCATTTGTCTATCTTCTTTTGAAAAGCTTCTGTACATGTCTTTTGCCTATGTTCTAATGGGGTTGTTTGGTTTTTTTTCTTGCGGCTTTGCTTGAGTTCATCATGGATTCTGGTAATTAGCCCTTTATTAGATGTATAGCTTGCAAATATTTCCTCCCATTCTGTAGGTTGTCTATTTGTTCTGTTGATTATTTCCTCTGCTGTGCAGAAGCTTTTTAATTTAATCAAGTCCCACTTATTTATTTTTGTTGTTGCTGTAATTGCCACTGGGGCCTTAGTCATAAATTCTTTGCCTCAGGCAATATCTAGAAGAGATTTTCTTACATTTTCTTCTAGAATTCTTATGATTTCATGCCTTACATTTAAGTATTTTATCCATCTTGAATTAATTTTTACGAGTGGTGAAAGATAGGGGTCCTGTTTCATTGTTCTCCATGTGATTATCCAATTTTCCTAGCACAATTTACTGAATAGGGCTTCTTTTCCCCCTGCATATATTGTTGTCGGCTTTGCCAAAGATCAGTAGGCTGATTGGGGATGGTTTTATATCTGGGTTCTCTGTTCCATTCCACTGGTCTCTGTCTCTATTTTTATTTTTGTTTAGTGATACTTGCCTTCCTGAACTCACTTAGTTTCAGTTATACAAAATCCTCCCAGTTTTCTTCTCTTTCTGATCTTTCTTTTCCAATCTACTCTTCTTGCTCTGTTTTCTGCTCTCACCACTTAAATGTTGATATTCCTCACAGTTCTTACCTTGACTCCCTTTTTTCTTAGTCTGCATACTTCACTTGGGTAATCTCAACAATCTTTATAGTTTTAATCTCACCTCTGTCTCCAAAATACTCTCTTCAACACTAACTACTCTGCTGTCTTCCTATAAAATATTTACAACTGCTTTTTGACAGGTGCTTTACAGAAACTTCAAACTCCACGTGTTCCAAATGGAACATTTTATGAATATGTTACAATATTTGGCAAAAAGGACTTTGCATATTAATTAAGGATGTTGGGATGGGGAAATTATAGTGGATTATCTGAGTGAGCCCAATGTAATCACAGGAATCCTTATAAGAGGGAGGCAAGAGGATCAGAGTAAGAAAAAGAGATATGAAAATGGTATCTGTGAACAGAGAGAGAAAGAGAGGGAAAGATAAATTTTAAGACGCTATGCTTCTAGATTTAAAGGTGAAAGAAGGAGCCAGAAGCCAAGGAATGAAAATGTCTTCTAGAAAGTACAAAAGGCAAGGAAATGGATTCTCCCTGGGAACATCTAATAGAGATAGAGCCTTGACAACATCTTGACTTTAGGCCTTCTGACCTCCAGAATAAAATAATAAAGTTGCTTTGTTTGAAGCCACTCAGTCTGTGGTAACTTGTTACAGCAACAGTAGAAAACAAAGACAAAGGGTCTTAATATAAAAAAGAATTACTACTTTGGACATGCCACATGTCCATCACTGGTCAATGGCAGAGGCTTTTCCTATACAGTCAATCAAGGACTCAGACTGACAGATTCTACCATTTGAAAAATCACTGGTCACCAGAACAGAAGGAAGAGAGTACATGGAGATCTGAGACCCATTCTTCTGTACAAGTGACACACTTCACTTCTAATCATTACTCATTGGCTGGAAATTCACATGATCCTGCTTGACTGCAAAAGATCTGAGAAGTGTAACCTCCTATCAGCCTAGAGGGAAAGAAGGACTGATGTTAGTGAGTGCTAGTCATGTCTACCTTAGCCTTGTACTAGTGGGTTGATAAAAACCTTTTCAGGAGAGATGAAGAGAAATGTTTCTCTCGACTTGGTCTGGATTCTCCTCTTCCATAGTTCCCAGTTTGCCCTTCTGTGCCAGTGTATGTTGGAATGACCTGCTCTTTATATTATCAGAGTCTATATTGTTAATTACAGAGAATACTCAGTCTCTGAAATTCTTCACATTTAGATGTCTGTCGCGCCGCACTCGCCTGCAAGGACGACGCAACAAACTGGAGTTCTTCCAACAGCAGTTTAATGAGGCATCTAGTCTAGTTACATGGCGAGAGACCCCGAACAGGAAGGACAGTGGGCTTATATACCATTGCAGGTAGTCGTGGCGGGAAGTGATTGGTAGAGGGCCCTGACAAGGCTCCCAGCAATGATTCTATTGGCTATGTGCTCACCCGTAATCAGAGACCGCTCCCAACAGATGTCATTTAAAGAATCTTTATTAACTATTTCTATAGCTCTAGCCATTGCAATGCTATGCACAATCAATGAATTTAAAAAATTTGTTTCTCCAATATTGTAGAAAATGCCATTTACAAGTGGAACTCATGCTAGGCCTTAGCATCTGTTCATGTTGCTGTTTTCTGTATCTTATCTGACCCATCCTGGAGCAGAGCAAAAATATATAACCCACTTTTTCTTTTTATAGAAGAGAACAAATCACAGGTACAATAAAACCTGAAAACAGCTCCCCAGCAAAATATTGGACACTAACCCTGCTAGAGTACTCTAGAAAGGAATGCTTAACCACTTCATGCAAATTTTATGTGATTTTTGTGTGTGTGCATCTTACAATATTCTAATTTGGTTGTGATGTTATATTATATGTAATTAAATGTGATAGATAAGAAAAATTGCTTTAAAATATATTTATAGGAAATGGATACAACATTAGGACAATAATAATTGGACTCCTCTAGCTGTGGTATGAAGAGTCCTGAGACAAGCCCTAGTGATCCCTGCCTCCTGTATAATCTCATGCCCTTATGTGATCCCTTCTTCTCAAGTATAGCCTGGACTTACTGACTTACTTCTAATGAATACAATATGGCAAAAGTGATGAGATATCACTTCAGTCATTACATTACAAAAGATTGACTTTCCTCTTGTTTGCAGATTCTCCCTCTCTTGCTGGCTTTAATATAAAGCAAGCTACCACTTTAAAGAGGCCATGTGGCAAGGAACTGAGGCCCTCTAATTAAGAGCTTGCAAGGATTGAATTCTGCCAAAAACCAAATGCGTGAGCTTGGAAGTGAACCCTCCCACGGTTGAGCCTTGAGATAAGAACACAGTCCCAGAGGTCACCACAACTGTAGCCTGTGGCAGACCCTGAGCAGAAGATCCAGTTAATTTTCTTCTAAATTCCTGGCCCATAGAAACTGTGAGATACTAAATGTATGCTGTCATAAGCCATTTAGTTTTTGGTAATTTGTTGTATAGCAATAGATGACTAACACACTAGGGACTTTGTTTCTTTGGTTTTTTGTTTTACATTTTTAATGTTGTTCCAACATGTTTGCTTTTTTCTCTTTTAACAGGTTTAGGAATAGGGAGAAAAAGGAAAATTAAAATTTTGAGAAAGATGGTCTAAGGAATAATAAAATGTGGACTCAAATTTTTTAATTTTCAAGAATACAAATTTATAAGAGATACTTATTTTTTGAAGGAGTTGCTCTTGAATCTAGACATTATTATGCCCCCAAAATATATTTATAATTTCTCCATTCTCACACAGAAAACTAATTTACAACTTAGTTTACAGGAATATATCCTTTATGTAAAGTGAATTTATACCTGATGGAAACTTATCCCTTCCTAGTCTTTGTTCTCATCTTCCTAATGAATACCAAAATTTGAGGAGAAAGAAATATGAGAAGGAAGAAAAAAGTGATTTGCAATAAGGACTTGGAGCTCTTTATTAGATTTATATCATGTAGGGATGAATTTTTGTCTCATGGAAGGAATGAATTTTGTCTCATGGAGAAAATAACTTATGACTTGGAACAATGTAATAATTACCATAATATCCATATGGGTTCTTTTGAATTTTAGTAAGAGAAGAGCATGGGTCTTTAAACTTTTAGCCATAACTCTTCTGCCCAAAACTATGTCTTCACATTTTATCTCTTTAAGTCTTTTAAACCTTGTCACACATATACATACACACACACATACAGATAACAATAATAATAATAAATTAAGCTAGGAAAGGAAGACTAGAGAAATCAAACAGAACACATATAGATTTATTGTAGTCGACTGATGATACTGCAAAACTGGCATGAAGGCAAATACTCAATAAATAAATGAAAATCAGAGTGAATCAATTCCAGTGCTTTGTGCTCTATGTTTTGAAAACCTGGTCCTTAAAGGCAAGTCATCATCAGAAAAATGAAAAATGCATTTAAGGACTGTTAATTATTGTCTATCTCCAAGACCAAAAAATTAAAAAAAAAGCTGAAAAAATTTTATATCATTAATAAACTACTATATCAAGATATTAAGGTATTTTAAAGAAAATGAGATTTCTGCTTAATAAAAAGAAATCACATTAAATAGCAAACTGTTAGAAAACGATTCTGAATCTACACACTTATCAATCTAAATAAAATGCCATATAGAAATAGCATTCCGTAAAAAGCTGCATATTCTAGGTCTAAAAGATTAAGTCATAATTGAAAGACACCCTCCTAAACCATAAGATTGTGGCCCTTACATACAAGGGCTGTCTGGAAAGTATCCAGCCATGTAATATTAAAAATTATAAAAATATGACAAATATTCCAAGAGTAACTTTTTCTTTAGTTCCAAAGTTTAGGATTTTATTTCCAGTAGTTTTTGAGAAGTCATGAATTGACACAATGTAGTTGTTATATGTGAGAGACAGTGATTTGAACGGCAACTTGAAATCAATTGGAAACTAGTTCAGTCTCCAGAGGACACTTGTAATATGCTTCACAGGGCTAACTCCTTTAAGCATGAAATGCAACTACAAATTCAGCACTCTCTATGAAGCTTTTCCTTTGCACAAGAGAATCACTTCACATGAGTGACAATTTCTGCAATGCAAGATATTGCTTAGGCTTGACAAAATCTTTAATATTATGTATCATACTAATCAAAGTAATCCCAGAAAACATTGTTTATTACTTTATCACCTGGAATTAGCTGGTAAGGATTGAGAAGTTTGTCAAAAATTCGTTATTCTTGCTTTTACATAATTTAGAACTAGAGTTCTCAACTCTAAAATTTGGGAGGTTTAGTAGCAATAAAGTGGGGGAAAATGTAAATCTCCAGACTCAGTTTTCTTATGTCTTATATGGGAAGTCTGGAACAAATTATCCTGTATTGATCAGCCATTGCTGTGTAACAAAACACTCCAAACTTAATGGCTGAAGGCAACAATCACTTACTATTTTCTTTCAACTATTTTCTATCAACAGTTCTGCTGCTCTGGACCATGCCCGCCTGATCTCAGCTAGGCTCGCTCATGCAACTACCGTCAGCTGGATGGTTAACCATGGTTAGCTGATCTTGATAGCATCACTGGGAAAACTCAGCTATACCTCATTGGACTCCTCTTACACTTCTCCTGCGGGCTAGCCAGGGCATGTTCTCATGGCAGTGGCAGGGATCTACAAAAGGAAGAAGAAGTGCAGACATGAGTCTCAGGCTTCTGCTTGCATCAGTTCTGCTACAATCCCATTGTTCAAAACAAGTCACACAACCAAGTTAGGACAGTGGGAGGAGGTCACGACCAAAGGGCATGAAATGGGCATGGACAATTAGATCCATTAATACAATCACTTTACGATAAGCTTTAAGATCCCTTTTCTACATGTAATTTGTTGAATATAGCATTGTGTGTTTTTGTAAAGAGGCCTCCAGAACAAAATATTGGAAAATACACTGAGGGTGAAGAGGGAGTATAGGGGAAAGAAAATCAGCTCCCTTTTCTTTACCAATAAGGCTTTGTGTAATTGGCTATAAATAGCCTACACCTGAAAACAGATTAGACATATTTTAATTAAAAGTTAATGCCTTACATTTGACTGATCTACCTTTCATTCATTTTCCTCTTAATACGTTCCTATCAAAGTTTTTCAAAATAGTATAATAACCAGTCAAGGAAAATTCAAAGGACAGCCATGTTCAGTGAATGCGTGATTACATACATTAACTTTCACTTCTCATTCCCATTCAAATAAGAGCAGAAGAACAAGAAATGAAAAACAGGAGAGTAATACAGTATTTTTAAAAAGAAAGAATATTGGGGGTTTTATTTTTGTGCCTTTCCTTTAAAGCTCATCAGAGGCCCATTGTAATAGCAAAGGACATCTTTTCCCTGGGGTAGTTGTACTGATAGATAGCGAGGAGTAATTAGGACCAAGATGCACTGTGATGTTATTCCCAGGAATTGTTTTATAAACCACAACTAGATAAAAGAATACTTCCCTTTTTGACCTCTTTTTTAGGACCAGAGAGGGAACGTATTAAATTTCAGCCTCAAATTATGCCCATAGACAGTCTTAAAATCCAAGGTTATAAGTCATAATCTCGGCCACTGGTTAAATCACCCAGTAATAAAAATGCATCTCTTCCCTGTTTTGAAGGATAACCCTGAGAACTAAGGTATGGTAAAGGACAAAGCTATGCAAGCACATATAAATCACAGTTATGTTTTTGCAGTAGGTCATGATATCTCTGCTTTCAACGCCTCTCTCTTCTTTTCCTCTCAGGTAGATCCCAAGACTTTGAATAAAAAAAAACTTACAGTGATGTTGATTTCTTTATCTATACAAATAATTTAAAGTAATACTGCATTCAACTCTATAATTCTAATTTTCTAATAATTCCTTAATTGAGTTAAAAGTTGTGACCAATTTTACTAATGCATGAAAAATTAACTAACTTGCCAGAAATCATATCAATCAACCACTCTGCCAAGACAAGAAATCTGATAGTTTGGTGGCCAAAGTATTTATTTAACTAATATACCTGGGAGTCTAGCTATAATGTACCTTTGCATGTTCAAAATTTCTTGAAGGTTAATCTTAAACAAATTGTCTTAGTCTGTTTGGGTTGCTGTAAGAAAATACCATAAACTGGGTAGCTTATAAACAATAGAAATTCATTTTTCAACATTCTGGAGGCTGAGGAGTCTGAGACAAGGCATTGGCAGATTTGGTGTCTGGTGAAGGCTAACTTTCTGCTTCATAGATGGCATTTTCTTGTTGTCTACTCACATGGTAGAAGAGGTGAGGGGATCTCTCTCTGGCCTCTTTTATAAGGGCACTAATTACATTCATGAGGGCTCCACCCCAAAGGTCCTACCTTCTATTACCATCACCTTGGGGGTGAGGATTTCAACACATGAAGAGACATAAACATTCGGGCCACAGAAAATATCATTTGAATTTATAAAAATTCCCTATCAAGGTAGCATAAAAATATTTGAAATTCTTGCCAGTTAAATTACTAATCTTCTTTTATCCCTGATCCACATGTAAATTGTCACAACAGGAAAAAGGCTGCAGGCCCATCCTGTGGTTCCAATAACCCATGTCCCAATGCCATGTGTCCCAGTTTGGGGAACAGGACTCTAAGCCAGCCTGTTCTGTATTATTTGTATTATTCCAACAATCAAAGTTTCATTTTCTCTCAGTAAAACAAAATCCTAACATAATTTTGTGTGTTGCATGTTGAATTTGGAATTCCTGACTTTTGGGTTACTTGGAACCTCAAAAAATCATTGTAGTTATATTCCTTGCTTTCTCTGTCAAGATCTAATTCTTATTTGAAAAATTACATGTGGTCAGTTTCAATTTCTCTTGAGATTTCACCTGGATAACACAAAATGTCACAATTTTACCTTTTAATTCACTATCTGGTGAATTGTTCTGCTCTGCAATTAAAGCTATTGAGCCTATGTTCATAAAATAGGCCCAAAAGGAAGTAAAAAGGAGGTAAAACCTCAAGCACGTAAGAAAGGATGACGATGGAGCTATAGTCCCTTGTGATTCAGAATCTGCTTATTAGTTTTGGAGGCCTTTCACACGCTCTCTAATTCCTGGGAAAACACAGCACTCTTTTAAAATGTCATATTACGTAGCCATCCACTACCTTTCATACTACTACCCAAGCCCTTGATTTCATAAATCCCTCTCAATGGAGGTTCAGAGTGAAACCAGGTTTTTGTAACTACTATTTAAATCATCAAACCGGAATATGTTTCTTTGCTCTTAATTTACTTTTAATTTATGTCTGGTGGGAAGCCCATCATTCAAATCCTCCCTGGGAGGTTTTCAAAGACAGAATTTTCACTGGGGGTGGGGACAGAGACAGCAGTGGCAAATCCAGACTGCTGGGATCACATGTCACAGGTCTTGAGAAAGAACACTGGTGGGAAGGGAAGTGGGAGAGAGGAATTAACTGAAGAGAAGAAAAACATGTTTTGTTTAGACTAGCAGAAGCAATGTAAATCTAGCAGCCCTGGCTTTTCCCTATATTCCTTATTTATAAAACTAAAAAGTAAAATGTGTTTTCAGGTTAGATCTTAATTTAAGGGGAAAGACAAGAAACCTAAAAGAAGCCCCCTGCTGGCCACTGTAATTTCTGCCCTATTTGCTTGTCAAAAAAATAAAAAATAAAAATCCTCTTACCTTTCCTACATTTAAGGCACAATTTAACCTTTTATCATTAATTGTGATTTATTCCATTTTTCTTTCATTGAAATCAATGCATTATACAAACAGAAATCCCTAAAGGCAATTCTGTAGCTTGTCTGCCTTTGATCATAAGAAAAAATAAATCAATGCTTTAAAGATATATATTTTATTTAAGTTGTGTTTAAAATTAGATCACTAGTAGATTTGTCTTGTTATTTTTATCTTTGAGCAAAAAGAATAGTTTGTTTTGATTATCTCAAACCCATGGAGGTCTTTAAAATTAAATAATAAACCAGAGTTTTATCCAAAATTTTTTATAATGACTATCGTTTGTCTTATTCTAGAAAATTAAGGGTACCATGTTTAGCAAAAGTCCTGAGGTTGTATTTGTTTTGTGAACCTACGATGAAGTCATTCCACAGACTTATTCTTTAGAAAATAGAACTCCTTAGGGCAGCCTGACCCAAGTTGCCTAAGAATGTAAATAAAAGTGGTTAAGTAGTTCTCTCTTTAAATAAAACAAATATTTTACTATGTTACATACTATAATAACCTTTCTCACATCCAACACAGAAATATTAGCATCTACCAAACACGGTTTTTAAAAAAGCCTATTTATAAAGCAAAAGCAGCTGCAGAAATTGACATCACTTACATTTAGTCACATTTTCAGAAGAAAACCTGATTAATGAAACAGAGGTGTTCTCATGGAGAGTGCGTGCCCTGAGACAGTGACAGTTATATAAGAGCAAACTACCTGTAACATTTATCTTCTTTTTGCCCCAGTATCTGCTCAGCGGAATGCTTGAGCATGTGTGGAAAACACAAAGACTGACAACTTGTTTGGTATCGAGTTGGCCTTTGTCCAGGCTCCCTCTTACATGACCAACCCCTTCCTGCTGCCGTTGACTTTGAGAAAGTGCGTGGCTCAGCCATTTGACGTTCTCTCTGTAAGGCCAGGGCTGAGTCTGCTATGCGTAGCTCTGTTTATGAGTCAATTTTAAGAACGTTACCATTCTACATAAAACCTTTGACCTCTCGGAGTTAGTGGTGTGAGCATAAAAGTCGCCAGGGCATGCTAAACTTTCCCCAGACAGAGTTCAGTCAACAACTTTATGACAATCCTCCTGGAATGAGCTTTGCCTAATACTGTCAAGTTGGTCACAAGACAGTCAGGGGACTGGAGATGCAACACTTAAGGTTTTCAGGTTGATAACATGAGGGTAAGCAATTATGTTAGGAGGCTCCAAAGTCCAGGGTCCAGTCAGGGGCCAACTGCAGCAGTTCCCCACCCTAAGCCCAGTAGGGGGCAGCTTCCCAAAGAGAACCCCACAAAGACCATAGAGAGCCCAGCTAAAAGTCGAACAAAAAAAATGCAAGATTGCCCAAAAGTCATGAGACAGTTGGAAAAGTCCCTGCGCCTGGCACACACTGTTACAGACAGTGCTGCCTCCCAGACCCATCAAGAAGAGCACCGGGGGTGAGGCCAAAATCTGCACATCAAATCAGGGAGAGTTTGTTTGGGCCTTAAGTTAGACAGAGAGAACAATGATTTCTTTGTAATATTGGTTGTTTTGTTCATTTGTGTTTGAAAATAGAAGTTCTCTCTCTGGCCTGACTGCATCCCTGCTCTTTGCACGGCTGGATGGTAATTGAAACTGTGCATGGCACAGGTGCTCCTGAGGGGGGCACTATTGAACCTGCTCAGGGGTCTGCTTTCCTCTTCCCAGCCGTGTGGAGCTTCCCTGTGAATGAATAACACCATGGCCTTCACAGAAGGACTTCACTGTCCTTGCAAGAAGGACAAATGCTCCCACATCCTGAGTCGGACCAAGCCAGTACAATAGCCTCTGAGGAGCACTAGGTTCTTTTTCAACTGTTCCTGTTTACTTTCCTAAGGAGAGAGATCATGAGAAGAAAATAAGAGCAAAGTTGTAAGCAGTTTTCATATTTCAGATTATCACTGAAACCAAGTACTATTCTGAATCAAATAACCCTAAAGTGATGCACAAGTGTAACATCTGTTTAATTAATCAAAATATGTGTTAACATTTAAGACAACATATTTTATTTGTGTTTGAGAGTATACATTTGGCACATACTGATAAATATTTAAATATAGGAGGTATGCTTGGCAGAGAAAATTCTAACCTTTCAGAGGTCTTCACTATTCTGGAAAGTTTGGGGAGGGAATTGAATTTTAATAAAACAGTTTTTTACTTAATGATAGAGAAATCAAGTGAAATGGTTTTCTAGATTTTGAAAGAAAAACGAATATATCACATTATAAACTGTAAATGCCTTTCTCATTTTAGACCTCTATTTTATGGCAAACTTGCTTGTTTTAGTAGCTGTGTAATATTAGGAAATAGTAAAAAGCATGGACAATTTTTATATTTATGTATGGATGGATATATATGTGTATGTATGTAAACACATATATATATTGACTTAATAAACCTATATCAATGGTGGCGTTTTAATACTGATTAGAATAGCTTAGGAGTTTATATTAACAGGAACTGGTAGAATTTTATTAACTATCGTCATATATTGCTTAACGACGCAGTATATTCTGAGAAATGCATAATTAGGTGATTTTTGTTGTGCAAAATAGAGTATCGAGAGTGTACTTACACACACCTACATGATATGACCTACTACATACCTGAGCTATATGGTATAGCGTACTTCTCCTACAAACCTGTACAACATGTTACTTTACTGAATACTATAGGCAATTGTAACACAATGGTAAGTATTTGTGTATCTAAACATAGAAAATGTATAGTAAAATTACAGAATTATAATCTTATGGGTCCACCATTGTATATGAGGTTCATCATTTACCAAAACATCATTATGGGGCATAAAATTGTATATATTTTCTTGAGTGATTAGAGCATTACTCCAATATTACCTTATTAGACTGACATCCTTGTGAACTCAAGACACTTGCCGTATGTACTGATGACCACCTATCGATCCTCAGAAAGTCTTACACTCTCTCACTCTTGTGTCATCTTCTGACATTGTCCTCTGCCTTTCACAGCTGTCTCCACTTCTCCACTTCATACTCACTGATCAACTGCTGTGAACTTGGCTTTTACTTAGATCTCAGCTCTCTCAAAAGTAACCAATCATTTCCTAAATGTGAAGTATAATGACCTTTTTTGTGTGTCCATCATACTTTGTATAATATTTGATATTGTGATGAGGTGAATTGAGTCTTTTCCAAAAAAATATGTTGAAATCCTAACTCTCAGTACCTCAGAATGTGACCTTATTTGGAAATAGAGTTGCAGATGTAATTAGTGCTACGATGAGGTCGTATTAGAGCAAGGTTGGCCCCTGATGCAAGATTACTGGTGTCCTTAAAAGAAAATGGCCATCTGAAGACACATACCCAGGGAGAAAAGGCAGAGATTGTAATTATGAGCCTGTAAGCCCAGGAACACCAAAGATTGCCAGCAAACCATCAGAGGCTAGGAAGAAGGAAGGAAGGATTCTCTTACAACCATAAGAGGGGAACTGGCCCTCCTGACACCTTGACTACAGACTTCCAACCTCCAGAATTGTGGGACAATAAATTTCTGTTGTTTTAAGCCAGTTTATAGTACTTTGTTATGGCAGCCCTGGGAAACTAATATGGTTACTATCAACCAAATCTTTAGTCTGCACTTGCCACAATTTCTTAACACGCTTTTGTCCACAGGTTTCCATACGCCATATTCTTCTAGGAGCCTTGCTACACACCTCACAGGATTCTTTACTGTCCCTCATGTTGTTATATTCCTTAAAAGACCTCAAACAATCCTACAGTATCAACTGTAAAGAATACATTAGAGCTGGTGCAGTTCATATCTACAGTTTGAAGCTCCGTAAGGCTCCATGGGCCAACCCACTGGCTATAGTTCCCTGGAGCACAGCAAACTCAGTGATATTCAGAAGGCTCATCTGCTGTTTCAGAGTTAATAAGCATTCTTTCATGCATATGCCTGAGGCCAATGTTCCCCCAGGAGTTCTGTTATGAGATGAGATTTGTCACCTCCTCTTGTTTCATGATATTCTTTTTTTTTTTCCTTTTTAGAGGCAAGTATTACTCTGTCACCCAGGTGAATTCCTGGGCTCAAGCAATTCTCCCACCTCAGCCTCCCAAATAGATAGGACTACAGGCATGTGCCATCACCACACCTGGTTATTTTTTAACTTTTTTTGTAGAGACAGGATCTTACTATGTTGCCCAGGCTGGTCTCAAACTCCTGGCTGCAAGCAATCCTCCCATCTCAGTCTCTCAAAGTCCTGGGATTACAGGTATGATCCACCACACCTGGTCCTAGTTTTGTAATACTCTTAAAAGCAAGAAATACATCTCTGTGAATCCCTGTCCTAAAGGTGAATTGGAAAAGTCTTAAAAATTCAACTAAATTGGCTTGTTTTTCTTTTCTCTTTTCACATCTTTCTCATTGCCTGGCAGTGAAATCTGATATCTTCTACACCCCAGGATTGCTTCCAAATAGGCCTCAGTACGGAAAAAGCTTTTCCCTCTCTCTCTTTGGCCCCAGGTGAGGGGATGGAAACCAGATAAACAAAGATGCCTATTGGAAGCTACAGATCAGAGTAAGATGAAGAGACAAGAATAAAACAGGAAATGTCTGCCCTTGGAGCCACCAGGAAGGAATTCACCCCTATTCATCTTACAAAGGACTTTCCTTTGCAGATTTAAACTAAATTTTATCCTGCTTTGGAACAATTTTAATAGTATAATAAAGTTCTGAACTATCAGGAGAAAAATCTTTTCGTATTTATTTATTTATAATTTTTCCTGTGAACCTTCTTTCATAAATGGACACAGAAAAAGCAATGACAAATTTTGATTTTGGAAGTGTCAATCTTGACAATGTTTGAAAACTACAACATTGAAATTTAACCAGGCTTTCTATTATGAGGGCTTACAAAAACCAACTAAAATTTTTAAAAGAAAAATTATTTTTCTCCATATTTTGGTATCCAGAAAAATGGCATTTTATGTAAAAACAGAGAAGTTTTATGTGAGCCATGCAAATCAGGGAATTGACAAGTCGAGGGTCTAATATAAAATACAGTTAAACAAAAGCTAAATATGAATTTTACAAACTAAAAGAACAGATCATTAGACTACTATTGAAATTGAAACTCTTTTTACTTATTCATATTTCTCATCATTGCTAGAGTACAAAAATGATACTACTTTAAAGTAACGGGACCCATCTTTAGCAATCTGCTAAGTATCTGTGTATCACATATATTTATTATGCTAAATGCCATAATTTAACATGTATGCCAGAACTAGATATATACATAAATAATAACCATGATCCTAAAACTTGGCAAAGTCACAAAATAAAACCCTAGACTTATTTCATTTGTGATACAACACTAGAAAATTATAACCCAGAGGATATCTCAACTATTTTTTTACCATGATACACATGATTTAGAACCTTCGTTTGGCTCACTCAGGATTATTCAAAATTCCTAGAATTTAGCTGTAGCATTATTCCTTTCTCTGCCACTCAAAAACTAAATCAGTATGCAAATGGTAATCTTAAATCTGCTCTATTTTTTAAAATAGTACACAATTGAGTTAAATACTTTGATATTTTTAAATTATTCATAATATATCCTGACAAGAATTACTACATCAATTAATAACAAACCATAGCAAGATTTAGTTTTATCTTTTAAAAGCAATTTTAATATTTATAAATATAATTTTTGTCACATCACTAGATTAGAGGGGGAACAACTATATGAACACTTTGGTAAGTTCTAAAACACTAAGTAAAGAAAATGACATGACGAAGTATGGTTGATTTGATTTTTAGAAATGACTGAACATCTTTACCTAATAAAACCTGTAGAAACCAATAAGTAGGACTCTTCCTTAACATGATAAAAAATATTTATTTTATATTGATAGGCAGAATCATACTTACCTATGACAAAATGTTAAATGTTAAAGTGTTTTAGGCAGTAAAATTAAAGATAAATATGCCTGCTACCATCATTATATTTTGGTACTATAGAAGTAATAAGTCAAGAAAAGAAAAATACAACTTTGGAAAGGAGGAGATAATTTTTAACATTATGTACAGATGATATATGACTGTCTTTTGGAAAACCCTGAGGGAACCAACTTAGAAACTCTGAGAATACAAGAGTTGAATAGTTGCCTGATTACTACATAAGTAAGTAAACAGCAGTAGCTTTCACACACGCTAGCAATCGTCATTTATAAAGAGTATAGAGACATATTCCACTTATAATTTATAATAGAAGTTTTAAAAATATACAGTACCAAAAACAAACTTGGAAAATAAGGAAGACCTATATGAAGACAATTCGGAATTTTTTTAAGAAACCATAAAAGAAGCTATAAATACAAGTAAAAATATATAATGTTTTAGTGTGAGGCCACAATATCACACACCTGTGAAGTCTCCTCAAATTATTTTCTAATCTAGACTAAATACAACTCCAGTCAAAAGTTTTTAACAATTTATTATAATTTGAAAAACATATTTTTTTTTAATTACACAGGTGAGAATTGCCAAAATATTTTTGAGTAGGAAGAGTAATGAGGAGGGGACATTGTTCATAGTACCAAATACACTCAAAAGATATAACATATAAAACAGCATACTGGGAGCTGGGCATGGTGGCTCACACCTGTTGTCTCAGCTGCTTGGGGGGCTGAAGCAGGAGGATCTCTTGAGCCCAGGAGTTCGTGACAGCCTGGATGACATAGTGATTCCCCATCTCAAAAAAAATAAGAAAGACAAAAAGATGATAAGCTGGAATAGAAAGATAAATCAATGGGACAGAAAGACAAGCTTAGTGACACACTCAAATATTTATAAAATTGTAGTAAACAAAAAGGTTAAAATTGTAAATTTGGGGGGACATGTTCTTCAGTAAATTATACTAGGAAAAATGGTTCCATATTTGAGGGTAAAGTACACAGTAAAATAAATTCCAGCTGAATTAAATAGGTAGATGTAAAAAAAATGAAAACAGAAGAAAATATAGATAGCTATTTATGTGATATGGTAGGTTTTTCCAAGTTCATGGTGGTCATTGGGAAAAGAATTTCAGGAAACACCATGTAAGCCAAGAAAGTGGCACCTTTTGTCAAAAGCAAAAGTACACCTTCAGTGGGGGAGAGCAAGCAGGCTCGAAAGAGAGAAGCTGCACTGAGAGGAAGTGATTTTAGATCTTTTGCAGTTTTACTAATTGAGGGGAGGAAACTTCAAGGCCAACGGGTTGGCTTTTACTAAGAATCTGGATAGTAATCCCTAGAATTGGGTCCCCTCCAATTTTCATACTTTATTTGGTTGTCTCAAAATGGTCATGGTGATTAAAAGATCAGAGAAATTTTAAAACCACAATGTAAATGATAGTGTAACTAGTCAAAGTTCATGGAAGGTGGCAGAGATAAATGACAAGCCAGTTGAAGCCGATTCTTGCCTGCAGTTATCAGCCCCTCTGGTTAGCTTCTGTCTGAGGGTTGTTTACTTTTATACCTGTACCCAATTTTCAAGCCCCTCCATCCAGTCTCAGCCCTGTCTCCTACTTTTCTACTCCAGCAATATTACTAGGAGAAACTCTAAGTATTAATTCAGCACAGTATTTCACAGTGTGGTTTATTAACTATTTCATTTAGAATCAGCTGCGGTACTTGCTAAAACCAGTTGCTAGGGCCACACCCAAGGTTTACTGAACAATAGACCCTGATGATGGGCCCAAGAATAAATCTCTGTTTTAATGAAAACACCAGGAGATTCTGATGCACGTTATACTTGAGAACCACTGCAAGACAGGATGAGATTTAGTGATTTACTACACAGGTGAGAAAATTTCTATGAAATAAATACACAATATCAAAAGTCAAAAAAAAAACAACCAAATTTTAAAAATTACAAGTTATATGATGAAGAATGTAATAATAATAATAAATCAATAGAAAAACAAATCAGTAAGAAAACTTTGACTCCCCTGAGAGAAAGTGGGCAAAGGATGTGGATAGTCAATTCATAAGTAAAAGTAGAAAAAAGAAGAATAAGCCAATGAAACACAAAACAGTTGATTATCTCTTGCAATATAAAACCAGATGCAGATTTCTTTACAAATTGAGAAAGATGTTTTTAAGTATAATGACTAGTGTTGGCAAATGAACTTGTCCCTCTCAAATATCATGTGAAAGTTTCATTTGATACAATTTTACTGGAGAGCTATTTAGCAATATGAATCAAGTATCTAAAAATTATTAATACCTTTTGACCTAGTAATTTTTTTCTTTGGGAATTATACTGAGAAAATAATCATACCTGCACCAAAGATTTACGTACATGAAATAAATAAAAGCAAGAATTAATTTATGGCCCATGTTCAATAGTGAAAAATGAAAACAACAAAAATGCCTTAAATAAGAAAAATTTTCATAAGTTATTTAAAAATCTGGAAATGCTGAGATAATTTTAAATGGAAAAAAGCAGGATGCAGAACATTCCTCAGATATATGATTCCAAGTTTGTAAAAGATATATATATATATATATGTGGGGTGTGTGTATATATATGCGGTACTGGGAAAATGATCCCCAGAAAATTTTAATAATATATGATAGTTTCAATTTTCTTTATTCTTTCTTCATTTTGCAAGCTTTATGCAAATAAATATGCTGCTTTATTGGTTAAAAATAAGAAAAAAGCAGTTAACATATTTTCTCAAACAAAACTGGCATGCCATAAAATATTTCTGAAGCTCTCATTTGGAAATATATTCAGGGCTTATTTAAGCCATAAACATACACATGCATAAAATTAGCCTTGTTCTTTATAATGCCTTTTCTTGGGTCAAAATTCATGTTAAGGCCGGGCACGGTGGCTCATGCTTGTAATCCTAGCACTCTGGGAGGCTGAGGCAGGAGAATCTCTCGAGGTCAGGAGTTCAAGACCAGCCTGAGCAAGAGCGAGACCCCATCTCTACTAAAAATAGAAAGAAATTATCTGGCCAACTAAAATATATATACAGAAAAATTAGCTGGGCATGGTGGCACATGCCTGTAGTCCCAGCTACTTGGGAGGCTGAGGCAGTAGGATTGCTTGAGCCCAGGAGTTTGAGGTTGCTGTGAGCTAGGCTGATGCCACGGCACTCTAGCCTGGGCAACAGAGGAGACTCTGTCTCAAAAAAAAAAAAAAAAATTCATGTTAGATAGGGTTATGGACTGAATTGTATCCTCCCAAAATTCATATGTGTTGAAGCCCTAACTCTCAATATATCAAGTAGGAGATAGGACTAATGAAGATTGAGGTTAAAAGAGGCTCTAAGGATGAGGCCTTGATCTGATCAGTTTAATGTCCTTGGAAGAATAGACACAAAGAAGAGGTCATGTGAGCACACATTAAGAAGGCAGCCACCTACAACCCAAGAGAAGAGACCTCATAATGAAACCTACCTTGCCAGCACATTGATCTTAGACTTCTCTTCCTTCAGAACTGTGAGAAGTTCTGTTGTTTAAGCCATCCAGTCTATGGTATTTTGTTACGGCAATCTGAGCTGACTAATAATACAAGTAGTATTATCAATCTTATCATTCTGCTTGGCTTTAAACAAATCTGTCATTTTGTAAAATTCATATCCATTTACCAAGGAGCATGCATAGCATTGCTATGGACAATAATAGAAATATGCTAAAACAAACAAAAACCTTTCATGAGAGACTACTTAAAGGGGACATCATCTATTTGGACATATTCTATTTACTTATCAAACAGGCTGTTCACACTGTATATGGGGGGGTACTGAAAGAGGCTCAAAGTCACTGACCACTGAGTTTTAAACTTTTTTTAATGACTTCACTATTTTACCAAGGGTGAATCTTTGGATATTGATTATTAGATAAGAATTAATCCCAAATAAATGTGACAACTCTATGTTTATATTTTACCTTGCATTGGAGTAGGTAGAAAAACAAAGAGGCTTTTAAACAGATGAATTTTAGATCTAAAACTGGCTTATAAAAGGACAATGCCATGGCTGGGTGCAGTGGCTCACACCTGTAGTCGTAGCTATTTGGGAGGCTGAGGCAGGAGGATTGCTTGAGCCCAAGAGTTTGAGGTTGCAGTGAGCTATGATGACACCACTGCACTCTAGCCTGGGCAATAGAGCAAGACTCTGTCCAAAAAGAAAGGAAAAGAAAAAGAAAAAAAATTCACTATCCTCAAGGAGAAATTTAGTGTTTAAGATTTCCATTTTTAATTTATGTTTTTATTTTATCTTCCAAAAAAGAGAGATTCTGTTATTTCCAACTTATTATTTATTTGACGTGAGAATAAATAAACTCACCAGGCCTGGGTCTACTCTTTACCATGCAGGAGAAACAACAAAGGCATTTTGAAAGCCAGATGGCTACACCCTCATCACCCCCCAACAGATGATCACCTTTTTCTGAATGATGTATCAAAAGTGAAGATAGACCCGCAGATACATATATGCACACATAGATACACATATATGTGTGTTATATATATTTTTTATGGATATAGCTTATCTATCTATAGAACATACATATGTTTATATACATATATTCAATTTTTATATGCTTGGTTTAGAGCCAAAGTATCTATTCACTTTTCAGAAAACTTGAGGAATTAGTTATACTTTAGAAAGACTTGTAGAACAGCACATTTCAGTTTGGACTAGCCACTTTTCAAGTGGCCAATAGCCACGTGTGGATAGTGGCTATTCTATCAGCACAGATCTACGTGAAGGGCATGTGAGTGTTTATGTACTATACTTGCAGTTTTCTGTAGATTTGAAATTTTTCAAAATAAAAAGTTGGGGGAAATAGACATTTGAAAATACTTCTAAACACATTCATTCTGCTTCAAACCATTTACTCTTCTAATCCCTGCCGAACATGTTTAATACACTGGCATTTTTGTTTTCAAGCAGTGGTATCCCCACAGGACTATACTGTGGTCTTTCTGTTCTTTGCATAGTTTCATGCTTCTTAGGAAAAAAGATATCACACATAACAAACAAACTAACTACCAGTGACACTAAAATGAAAAAAGCATTCTTGGCATGGCTCAAAAAGTCATATGTATAATTTTTAAATCAGTGCTGCAATTTGTGGCCCAGCAAGCAAGATGGCATTTTGATTCCTCCCTAAGAACCTGTCGTTCTTGTCATGAACCAGAATCTCAACTTCTGCACTCTGTTTCTAGGAGGCAGAGTCCTCTTTGACCTGCTCTGTCTCCTCTGACAAGGAGACAGATTTTAGCTTGTCCAAGGAAAGATAACCCCTGCTGCTTCTTGCTTGGGAGGAAAAACACATTCTCCTTCCTGGGAGAGGCTGAAGGAAGAGCTGAGTACAAAAGGGAATGTGATAAGTCTTCATTTTCAACTCATTTGCCATACATTTTTATGCCAAGCACAGCCTTGCCTTGAGTGATGTGGCAACAGGCTGAATTTCCCCTTCTTGCTTAGACTGTCCCTATTTTGACAACAGCCTTGTTTCAGTAATAAGAAATCAATTCTATGTTCCTCCATTTACTTAACAAAAATATGGGCTATTTGCTGATAGGATTGTCACATATTTTTCAATCCAGAATGCTGGGGCTTGAGGAATATGGAGAAAAAAAAAAAAAAAAAAAACTGTAGAGAAGCAAACAAAAGTAAAACAAAAGCAAAACAAAAGTAATGTAGCCACTCTAATTTGAATGAAACAAAGCTAATGGTTGTACTTCTTGTCCCTTTCAAATACCTTGCTGGCATACCTAAGTTCTCATAGTCCTGGAGAATCATTAGAGACAATAAAACTTTGCAATTGTTTCAGAACTTCAAAACTTCTGCACAGGAGTGACTTTAAATATCAGAGAGGTTCTTGTGGAAGAGGATGTAAGGATATCTTTGTAACCCACCTGTCTGCTGCAAAGACAGGCTTTTAAGATAAAAAAGTTAAGAATTAAAACTTATTTTAGCTCCTCGAATAAAAGAAGAAGAAAGGAAGGAAGGAATGGAGGAAACGTGGGGAGAAGGGAGGGATGGCAGGAAAGGAAAAAAAAGCGCTTTGCTCCTGGTTAATAAAAAGTTGCTTAAATGGAATGAAAACTTTAATGTGTGAGTTGATAAGAACAGTTATTACGTCCTTATAATGTCATTCATATTCCCAACCATGAACATGTATCATATAAGTATGTGTACATATATTTCCTAACTTGAAGCTTAAAGGCAATCTGTTCACTTCCTCCATATGTATCTTTTAAAATTGAATATAACGTACAATACTTACTCAGATTTTTTTCTCTTATTCAATCTTCAATGTAGGAAAATATAATTTTCTTCCTTCAGCAGAGATTGCACAGTGGCTTTAATAAAACCAACCAGTTTTACCACCAGATATAGAGTATTTCCCTAAGGGCCACAAAAAGTTGAAGTGGATTTGTCTTCGTCAAAACAGACAAGTTGTTAAATGAAAGAAACAGTACCAGAATACTTCCCACTAAGGGAACTAGGAGAGAGGAATAAAGGAGATAAACTCCACATACAAATCCACATATATTCCTTTACTCATCATCCATCTCCACATTCCATGTAGTACTGTCGGCAGTAGAATGCACCCAGGCTCTGTTGAGAGACACTGAAACATGAAAGAAAATGGAATTTAAAATGTGCAAATACCATATTATTGTTCAGTAACTTTGCAAATCATTTTATTACCTTATGACTTCATGGTTTCTTTGTCTCCTCTCTTTGTGTCACACTCTCTGCCTCTAGCTATGGGCCTTTCTTTCTCTCTCTCCCTCTCTCTCTTTCTCTCAAATACTAGCCTAGAGGGGCGTACATATTAATAATCTGTAGAGATTTCTTACTTAAAGCTATTTCTTCTTCAAACTGAGGAGAGCAGAAAACCTGGATCCAGTAAATGAATGAATGATCACTTCTGGACATTTGAAATAATCTGGGAGAAAAATATAAGTGAATATGAGAAATCTACCAAAACTTAATAATAAGGGAACACAGAAGGAGGTGCAAAAGTAGGAAGCTTTCTTTTATCACTTCCTCATGCCAAAAACAGAAGTGGAAAGTATAGCACTCATGAAAAACTTTTTAAATATAACAGTTCCAGTTTCAAACTTGGTCCCGATAAATCAGATATACAACTTTAATCTCAGTTCTTTATTTTACACACTGAATTCAAACATTGTGCCATAAATCTTAAGGTGTTTTCTGAATAAAAACATTTTTCTCCCTTAAGGCTAAGCCCTATGGGTGAGTAGAGAACTTGTACAACTGGTTCTACTAGCAAACTATTAAATATAAAACCTTCATGCCCTAGTTAACACATTAGAAGAAAGCAACTTTCTCCTTTATTCTTTCTTGCTTTAGCCTAAACACATGGCTTTTTCCGAGGCTCTGTCAGGTTCAGATCAGATACTATCAGGGCAGTGATGACTGCGTGACACTACCCCCTTGGTTTCTCCTGTGAGATCTCTTTTAAGTTTCTACCTGGTCTATTTTCATGTGCATGTGTATGCGTTAGCACCTCTGGCGGATATTAAGTAGTAGTTTCATCAATAAATGTTGGTGATGCTTATCTCTATATTTCTCTGGATTCCAGCATGCAAGACTTTGAAGATGACCTACTTAGATAAATATCTAAGTGACAAATATTAAGAGAGAAGACACAATTTGATTGGAAAAGACTTAAGAAAATGAGGCGGTTACTTTCTGCAATGTGTGTACGGGGTGACTGTTCTCCAGTGCGTATCTTAGAACCCTTGTTAGTTTCGTGTTTGATTTACTACAGTGAATAAAACTGTTCACTCAGTACAGTGAATCGAACACAAAGAAATTAGAATTCATTACCTGGTGACATCCTGTGAGTTCAGAATACTCCATCATAAAGGAGTATAGTATTTTTTTTTTTTACTCTGCATAGTAAAAAACATAAAATAAAAGAAAAGGAGGAAATGTCTGGTTTTAATTGTGATGCTTTTATTTCACTTTCATTTCTGGGAAGTGTGAACATCTCTGTAGTACAACTCTTCTCTCCATCCTGCCTCCTCCACTCTTGACCTCCCTCTCTTTTATTCTTTGCCCTTGTTCTCCTACCCTTCCCCTTCCCCACCAAACATATGATGGACAGGGCTTTAATAATTTTCATTCTCATCACCAACCCTGGCTTGAATGCTCTTGAAGTTTTTTCTAGTAAAATCAAGTAGTCATTTATATTAATTAGGTAGGCTAAACTACTAAAGTAAATATTCCCCAAAATGTAATGGCTCATATAAAATAGAAGCAGATATATCTCTAAAGTAGCAGTCCAAGGCCGGAGGTTCAGGTAGGGGTGTGTGTGTGCGTGTGCGTGTGTGGTGTATTGGGAGTGAGGATTGTGAGGAGGTTCTGCTCTTCTCGGTCATTCAGGAGCCCAGCCCGGAATGAGGTTAGCACTGCCATCTTCAACATGTGGCTTCTTAGGTCCCTCTTGTCATCACCTTTTCAGCACATGGGAGGAAAGAAAGAGCCAAAAAAATCAGCATGCAAGTTTTCCAGGCAAGACTTGAATGGCATCCATCACTTTCACTCACACTTCACTGGAGATTGCTTAGTCTTGTGGCCCCAGCTGACTGCAGAGGCAGCAAGAAAATATAGTCTGTGGCTGGGTAGCTTTGTCCCAGTTATGATTCTATCTTATCACGGAGGAAGTAGGGCACAGATTTTGGTGGTCAACTTGCAATCTCCACCACACCTCTAAGCATTTTATAGTCATAATAAAAACTTGAGAATGAGATGAAGGTCCAAGAATCAGTTGTCTTGGGTTCTTTGCAGAACAAACAATTCTTTTAGCTTTCATTTGTCATTTGCAATGGGAATCTATTATAATGGCTTGATGAAGTATTAGGATCCTTTTATGAACTATTATATGATGAGAATAAAATGAGAAAATATGTATAAAAGTTGTTTGGAAAGGCTAAAACCATTATGTAACAGTGTTAGAAATTAAACTGAATGATTCCTTCATTGTTCAAAGCTAAGAGGGATTTAGTTTAGGCCTGTGCAGCCGATGCCCAACATTTCCATAATCAAATAAGAGATAAGGATTAACAGGTAAACTGAGAAAGCAATCAATCCTCGAATAGAGTCCAAACAGAATATACATAAGTAGGAATAGAATATGGCTCATAGTTAAGCTGGTACTCGTTTGTTGATAATGGGTTACAAAGATAAAGACAGATTTAGCAACATAGCAAATTTCATTTAATCATTGAGAGCCACAGCGCAAAGAACATCAAAAGTGACTACCATTCCAGTAGGATCAATGAAACTTGAAAGCAAACACATAGTGAGGAAATCTACAGCATGTTAAGTTCCTGGATACGGCATGTAAGAAGACGACCTAAATTTTGTGTAACGAGCACAGCCAAATAAAAGTAGGAAGATAAAGAAGAGACAGAGCAAGACTCCTTCACTGAGATCAGACAGAAATGCAGATCATAGCAGACTATAATAAGTTTTCTAGACCCAATTTAATGTTTAAGAACATTAAAAGAGGGGTATAGAACTCTCCACCCAATTCTGCATAACAAGCCTGATCAATACTCTGATATGTCATATAAAGAGGTCAGCTAAGGTTAGGTAATGGACCCATTGACCTTGTTTTGGCATTAAAGAGTCAACGTTTTGCCATTAAATGTCAGATCAATTTCCAATGATTTAAACATTACCCAGAAGTCTCAGGCTTCCTGGAAACTTTAATTGAAAAAAAAAAAAGAAAACACTACCATTTTCAGAAGTCTAAGGAATTATTATTTACTACAATAATCTAATCCATTTTACTTGCTAAATTTTTAACATTCTTGTCTCAGTTCAGTGTTTATAAAGCAGTGTTTTAAGCTTTTTAAAAAATTTGTGTCATTATTTTTAATGTATGTTTATATCTATCTTTCTGTATTCATGAATAACTTTTCTCTCTGAGATTCTTGCAAACAGCTTACCATAAGCTGTTTTCTCCCATAGCCCATACTAGAATTACTCTTATAGTACAATTATATATGAAAAGGTTGTTCCTCCTTAGGTCAAGGAAGGCCATGTTTATCTTTTGTCCCATATGATGCCTTGCATTTGGTAGACATTCAATACATAAGTCAATAAAATGTTGGCCCCACTGTACTTCCCTCCACAGGGTTAAGGTAGGTTAAGGAAGTAAAAGGGAGGTCCATCCACGCAACTACCATAAATGTGGAGGGTATACAAATTTTCCCCTCAGAAATAAAGTGGGCCAGTGTCTTTGGCCCTCCACAAGGAGAATCAAGTCTGGTTTTTAAATGAAGGCTTCAGAGCATGCAGCAATACTCCACAAATTGTTAGAGCTTCTCTGAGGGCATGCTCTCTGCCTAGCAGTACTGGATAAACAGAAATTTAGCAGTGCTAATTCCTAGCTCATTCTTTTATATCTCAGGGATCACCAAGGGATTCCTGTGTCCGGAAACTGATACATTTTTTTGATGGGCATGATACATGTTATTTGAATGACTGATTGAATGAATAAATGAGCCAACAATTGCCATCCCTAGATACCAATAAATTTCCAATTGGTATCTGCCTGCATGATAGTGTCATTTCCATTAGTTGTGACAAGTTGCACCCTAAAATAACACTGACTTTAGATATTAGTTCACTTTCAGAACTGCTGGGAAAAGGAAGGGAGAAGATTACAGCTCTTTGCACTACCAGCCTCCTACTCCCATTGTACCTGCTGTACAATTATTGCTGTCTTGTCTGCCAAAGTTCCATTAAGGGCTCTGGAGCTCCTGGCACTTGCATGGATACTCTACTAAATTTAATCCCCCAAAATGACTTATTCTTGCCAGCTGGGTGCATCAAACCAAAGGAATAATATCAGACAAATAAATATATGGGGATCTACTTTATCTAAATGTATGGAGGATGGAAACAGAAAAGTGCAGTCCCTTGCTCAAATGGTAATCACCTGTCAGCTTTTTGCTGGTATGATTTTGCTAATTTTTTTTTTCCGTTTTGCCATCATATTTTCAAATATTCATGCCAAAAGAGCTAACATTTCCAGGGACAACAGACAACTGCAGACAATCCATCAGCCTTTGGCTGTTTCTAGAGGCAAGGTCTTTGCTTCATAGCTGAGTTGGGACTGTGACCCTATCCCCAGCCGGGGGGTGGTCAGAGCCTTACCCATTGCTCTTCAACTTACCTTGGGTGGGGCTGGGGCAGATCAGAAACAGGGTGAGGTGCTTGGCTGTCCTTCCCAGCCCTTGGGCTCTCTCACCCACCTTCATGGGGTATTACTGGACCTGGTCTTAGGAAAGTACTTACTGAAGACAATTCACATAACTGAATTACTTGGCACTGGCTCTCTGGGTTGTGCTTAATTCTTTGTTCCTCCATTGCCTTAAGGTATGGATGTCACTCAACTGAACCTGACCCATTTGCCTGTGCACAATGAAAAGCCAAACACCAAAACATTGGGTTTTTGCAATGAGAAAGTTTTACTGCCAGATAGTACAGCAAGGATACAGAAGTCAGGCTCAGATCTGTCTCCCAGAGCTAGGGGCTGGGTCGGGTTTTATAAACTTAGGATAATGAGGTATGATCTGATTGGGTCTTGCAATGAGGTGATGCCAGGCAACTCACAACTTTGTTACATGAAAATTGAGCCAGATTGGTCTGGTGCAGTTACACAGATTCTTAAAAAGGAAAAATAAGTAAATAAAAAAATAGAATCATCATCACTGCCCTGAATTAGGCCACCTGGAATTTGCTGTAGCTCATCACTGAGAATAGTGGCATATATTCTTTGATTTTTAGTTTCACAAATGCAGTATATTTGCATTGTGATGTTTTTCATTGCAGAGGTAGCTGGCAAAAACCCAGCACTTTATTTCCTTTCTAGATGTTGATGTAGATAAGTGACAATGGGACAATATGATTTGTTTTATGACAACAGTTATGCTCTGCTTGGTGACCTCTGACCTCCCTCCTCAGGGACTCTTGAGGTTAATGTGATTGTGCACTGGACATCTACACTGGAAAGAATGTATTTAAGACTAGAAAATGTAGGAGGAATTTAGTGAATGAGTAGAGCTCCCAGGCACAGAAAATAACTGGGTAATCTTGCCCACCCAAAACCCCAATTACCAGTTATTTACAGCCCACTGGTCTGCAACTTCAATTGCCTCATGAGACATTCATATTAGTGCAGTCCCTTGCTCAAATAGTAATCACCTGTCATGACTGGCTCCCACAGAAGGAAGAGAGGGGAGAGGAAGTTGTAAGGTAGAAGAAAACTAGTTTAAAGCATCTGAGGGTGTCTAGGAGATAGGTGGGTAAACATCTACGATGTGAGCAAAGCTAAATACAGCTGTTTGGCACCTTCACCAGGCAGTGACCAGAGTGTCTGCTTCCAGGGCGATGCAAACAGGCCTCCAGGCAGAGAGCCACCACACTTCCTTCTCCTCCAGCTGTCCCTGCGTAAGGGTCCCAGGCAGCATCCTATAGTTCCATCTCCTTTGCTCCTTGGAACCAGAAAACTTGAGAAAATCATTGCTAACCCCACTCCAAACTTGCTTCATTTCAGAGCTCAGTATCTTCCTGTGTTTTGCAGCCACATTGGGAGGGTCTCTTTCTCGTATATGAAAAGGAGGACAGAATGTTGGAAGGGAACTCTCCTTGACATATGGGAATAAGAGTGGTGTGAGAAACTAAATGCAGGCAGTAAAGGTGTTAGCAAATAGCAAGAGGGAAGACTGGGCCCCACCGAGTACTGGCTGTCCCACGTGCTGTGTGTTGTACCAGTGCCAGTGAGGGCTGCCTATCCAAGCCTCAGTATCAACAGCTTGTGGCTCCGGCAGATTCACAACATCCTCATTGGCTTCCTCGGTATTGCAAGCTCTGTCTGGGTCCCTCTCCAATTAAGGGGGCTACCATCTCTTTGTCACCCTTTTTGTCTAATGCCTTTTCTCTTGGTCATCCCTTATTTCTTTGTCCTGCTTCTTTTGTTCTTCCTCTTGCTTTCCCTATGCTTGGTTACATTATATTCCCCCTTTCCTCTGAGATTTTTGTTTTAAAGTAAGAAGTGCCTCATCATCAATGTCAAGCCCAGCATGATGTAACCAATTATCCTAAAACCACAGCCATCTAGCCTTACCCTACATTTTTTAAAAACCCAGGTGTTCCCTAGCATTGTATATCTATAGAGTGTTTAAACATGAATCACAGCAAGAATTCTTAAGGCAAGAATACCATTGAATCAAAAAAATGTTACAACAAAAAGGAGTCTTAGATGCCTAATACCTCCTTCCAATGGCATTCCATTTTATAACCAAGCAAATCACAACTTGGAAAAGTTAAATGAGTTCCAAAGGTTATAAAACAAATAAAAGTGAAGAGGTCACTTAGGACCCAGATCTCTTGCCTCCCATCCAGTGATTTTTCCACTTCGCAAATTTTTATGTAAAAATAGAAGCCATAGAGCCTGTACAGTGACCCTAATGTAGGAAAATATTTCTTATCTCCAATTATGCTTGAGTCTCTCTACTACTGAAACAAATACAACAAATACAGCTAATGAATCAGAGATGTTCTTTTGTTCTATTAATTGACCTTAAGAAAGTCACTCAACCCATTGGTTCTCAGTATTGTCTTTTCACACTGAGGCAGAGGGACACATAATCTGTGGTTGCTTTTAGCTCCAAAATTCAGCTTAACTTCTTTTACCAGAATACCTGTCATTTCTAGGTAAATAGTGTTCTCAGTCCTTTCTGCTAAAAGATGTTAAGTAAATAAAAAGGAAAGATCAGGCTCTGCTTTTGGCCTAGATTATAACTTTGTGACCAGGGATGAAGGAAGTTAATAGCAATAAGAAAGCTTCCAGGGTCTACCATTTACAATTTAAATACTTTACTTGGGAGGTTAAAAGTTCAAAGTTGAGTCACAGTCTGAGGTGGCTCTGCTCTTCCTTTTTAATTATCTGAGGTCAGGAAGTTAATAATACCAGAAATCCCCAGTGGAGACCTCTTGTGCTCTGTGTGAACTTTAAACCTGCTCATTTTTTTTTAAGGGTAAAAAGTTCAGTAGAAACACAGTGGACTTTTCCTCTTAGCCTCCACCCATTCATCCCCCAAGGTCAAAAGTTGAACTGTAAAACAGAAACCCTTGTTCTCTGATCCACATTTAAACAGATCACTTATTAAAAGGTAAACGTTCCAAATGCAATCCAAAGTCCAAAGTGAATCTGCTCAATAAAAATAAAAATATTGTAATAAAATGAGTCTTTGATCTTTACCACTGCCTTGGAATTGAACATCATAATTTATTTTCTTATTTTTTGAATCTCAGAGAAAGAACAGTCATATAAACTCTTTCCTCACCTACCTCTACCCTGAGATTAGCATATCTAGAAAAGATAAACCAAAGGCATTTTAAAATAGTCATATTAATAACCTTACAGTAAGGCAATTTCTTCAACTAATTCTACACTATATATGGTTGGTTGATTTGTTTTGCTCAAACTGAAGTTCAAGAACAACAAAATGTGGTTTAAATCAGAGAGATGTAAAGTACTTTGTAATTAAGAGGTGTTTGCTGATAATGGTGGGGGATGCATAGAAAATAAATGGATGAATAAACCCAATGAACCTCATGTGAATAAGGAATGGACCATATCTGAGATTTTCAAAATGTTAAAGCTCAAACATGAAGCCAAGAGGACAGCTACAGAGCTTCAAATTTTTACTTTATAATAATGACAAGACTAGCTTTCTTGAAATGATAATGGCAAATTTAAGAAGAATGGAAGAGCCATTGGAAGACTATTAATCCAATCCAATCAGCCCACTTAGGAAAACATCCTAAGACATCATGATATGAAGCTGTTATTTCATGCAACTCCAAACTGTTCTCTTTTAGCAAAGTAAAGGACACATGTGTCTTTTTTATTTTCAATGCATACCTATTGGGAATGCTCTCACTTGCTTAAAAAAAAAAAAAAAGTCCTACCTGTAAATCCACATTTGTTTCAAAAACTTTTTAAGAAATCATCTTTGTTACAATTTATCTATCTAAATGAGAATAATACCACCTGCTTCCCACCTTAACAATTTTTATAAAAATTAATAAGAATACTTAACTACAGAAAAAAGTAAGAACTTTGAAATAAAGATATACAATAGACACATTCGTAAATACTTTTCAGCCATGTTGGCTTTAACAATGTCAGTAAAGTTTAAATGACTTTGTGATTAATTTTAACACAATGAAAGCTAGAAGATATGGCTCTAAAGCAGTTGTGTCCTAGATCCATTTACACTGTGAGTAATATTCACAACATCCTCTGGGAGTCTTGGATGCAGCTGGATGACCCAGACCCAGGAGTGACACAGCCAGGAAGGAAGTGGGGTGAGCACACAGGGCTACTTCCTCTTATTAGGGCTCCCCACTCAACAGCTGTAAGGAAGAGTGGAAATTCCTTATGAATTGAAGTGCGACTTCAAAGTATGAGAGAAAATTTGAGAGAAGTGATCGTATTGATAAGGATGTTGACCAAAGGAAAGTCATTGCATTTAGGAGGTTGTTTCAAGAAAACCTGGTACTAGGGAATTTAGACATTGCTCAAACACTTAAGCTGGTGTTACATTCATGAGAATAACTTCTTGTTTCAATTCATCTTGTGAATATTTTCCCATGAATATTTATGTTCCTTCTTTTTTATTTTTAAGTCACTTCATTATATTTAAGCTAGTTGTTTCCAACCTTCTGTCTGACTGAATTCTCTCTTGTTTTTTTTTCTTTTCCTACAAAACACTTAAATTTATGAGAGGCTATAATACAGTAAAGACCATGTTGCGTTCTGGGGATACCTACCCTCAAAGTCCTCATAGGCTAGAAATAGGAGATCTATATACAATTAACTATATACAACAATGTGGGGAGTAGACTACAAATGCTATGGACCCTGGGTCTTTGACATGTTCTTTGATGCCTCCATGCCTTTCACATTCTGATCCCTCTGCCTGGAATAACCCTCTTGTCCTTAATCCCTGGGACCCTGTATTCTGCCTCAATACTTCTCTTCCTTCACACTTCACCTCCCTCTCCCTCCCTGAATGTGTCTCTTCCATAGCAATCTGTGCAAGGAGTAAAATTACATAATTATCTCACCATATTGAAATATTTAGTTAATTTTCTGCCTCCAACAATAAGCTATGATTGAATTGAGGGAGAGAACTCCCATGCAACTCCCTGAGAGGTTCTTCTTCAGAAATGCAGAATGAAACCTGACAGGATAGAGATTTAGTGTGTATCTTAAGGGATATACAAATACAAAAGAAAGTTGAGACAACAGGGTATATGACAGAGTGGTCTCATGCAGTTCTGCCACAATGCCACTAGTATAGCAGTTCTCAAATCTGGCTGTACTTGGTATAACCTGGAAGCTTTAAAATATTTTTAAGGTCTAGGTTTCAGCTCTAAAAATTTTGACTTAATAGGACTGGGATAGAGTGGGGTCATTAGGGCTTTTAATTTATCCCAGGTGATACTGGGAATGATGAAAACAAGGATGAGAACCATTGCACAGGAAGATGTCACTAAATGAAACTAGGTGGTAAGAAGTCACTATTGGCATTGGGAGTCACAAGTGGATTGTAAATTTAAGGACCCCTTATTTTTCATAATTCTCTTGAGGAATAAGTTTACACTCCCATCTGAACTGTTTCAATAACTCTATTATCCTCATGATAAATCAAACATCTTGACAAATTACACCAGCATATTTATGAAATGGCTTCATCTTTTTCTTCTTCATCATTAATATCTTGTGTGCTTGAGTCATGTAAAACTGCTCCCTATTGCCTAAGTGTGCCATGCAAACCCTTCCCCGTACCTTTCTAAGTGTCTGCTTCCAGGAATGCCTCATACTTTAAGATCCACCTCAGCCTTGTCCTTCTCTGAAAGGCCTTTCCTCCTCCCACTGGTTTTATGAAGTATCCCTGTTCTGTGCTGCACACAACCTGGTTTACAGTTCAAGCTCAATCATAGCAGTTAACACATTGCCTGGATCTCTGTGTCTGTCACTTGCTATCTTAGTCTGTTCAGGCTAACATATCATAAACCAGGTAGCTTATAAACAGCAGAAATTTGTTTCTCATAGTTCTGGAGGCTGGGAAGTCCAAGATCAAGGCAGCAGCAGATTCTTTTTCTGGTGAAGGCCTGTTTTCTGTTTATAGATGGTAACTTCTCACTGTGTACTCACATGGTGAAAGGGGCAAAGGGTTTCTCTGGAGTCTCTTTTATAAGGGCACTAATTCCATTCATAACTCCACCCCCATGATCTAATCACCTCCTCCCAAAGGCCCTACTTCCTAATACCATTGCCTTGGAGGTTTGAATGTCAACATATGAATGAATTTGGGGAGGACACAAATATTCAAACCATATCACTTACATTAGATATTTTTTTAGATTCCTAAGAACAGAAAGTATCTTTTTTCTGGACCTGTTTTTTCCAGTATACACACAGTATTTGACATTCGGTAGGTGCGAAGTGAATGGCTATTGAATAAATGATGGAAGGATAGATAGAGGGACAGATAGAAAGATGATTATATAAATTAATTCCTTCATCTATTTAACTTTTATGGGGATTCTCATGAATACTGAGAAAAGGGAATAATAACTTCAAGCATCTTTCAGAAGGTGGAAGCCCAGGAGTCTAAACCAGTTATAAGAAATTAGGGGCTCCAGGCCAGGGCAGGTGGCCCCAGGAAGAAAGGAATACAGTCATGATTTCCTTGGTCATATTAGGATTTTCTAGATTAAAAAAAGAGAAGTAAAACATTTTAGTCAAGTTGTTTCTCAAAAATGCTAATTTTCTAGATGTTTGCTTAGCTCTGAGCCCCATCACTTTCCTTCTATTTTTCCCTCCCTTCATAGTGGCCTTGGATTCTTTTTCATAGAATCATAGTTAGTATAAGAACATTTGCTCAAGCGTTTCCCAATTCAGGTTCCAGCTGGTGTTTGAAAATGAATTATGGGTTCGTAGTTTGTAAGGGCTATTATAAAAAGAATTTTCAGCACCACCTCATCTCATTCCTCCATTATACAGATTTGGAAGCATCTGAGAAGAGTTTGGTGAATGCATAGTCTGTGTCAGTTACCAGTGTAACTGGATGGTTCTGGGCCTTGTCAGCATAGGAGGATCAAGGAGATTCTACCAACCTTAACACTCAAGTCATCTATGAAATTGGGCCCTTCTTAAGGTCTTCTCTATTTCCAAGAAGTCTCAGGAGGGAAGTTCTTGTGTGCTCAGAAAGAAGCCAGTTGATGTTCTTTGTCCCTGCCTCTTCCCCAAGACCCTTCACTTACCAAGTCCCTAGTCTGGATCCCTCTCCGAGAATAGTCCTCTCTTGTACTACCACCCTTTGTGGACAGCTCTAGAGCTCCAAGGCTGATGCACAATAGTCTTTCTATAGCTGGTGGGGGAGGTACAAGAGTGGGAGAGAGGGATGGGAATTGGAGAAGGAAGTGTATTGAAAAGCATAGGAAGGAAAAAAATCCTTCTCCAGCTTTTGAGCCACATTTTGTTATTGGTGGGCCAGAGCACTATAAACTGGTGCTTTAGAACTGGGCTCTAAAATCAGGTCTGGATTCCAAACTTGTCCATGCTGCTTATTATCTCTTTGACTTTCAGCAATATACAAAACCTTTCTGAACCTGAATTTCTACTTTTTCCCTTCTTTAATATGGTGGAAATGATAATTCTGTCCTCATAAAACTATTGTAAGGATTAAATGGAATACCGTACCATCACACCAGGTGCTGAGCAGAGTGGCAGAAGTTGGTAAGCACTCAGCAAATGGTATAGATATGATTATTTATCTTCCTTATTCTCATCACTACCACTTGAGTTTTTCATTGACACAGCTCTTTCAGCTTCTGCTCCTAACCTTTCTCTCAACTGGGACTTAATGGCAGAACCTCAGGACAGCTGTGGGAAACTAATGTCGCCCCAACCTCCTTGTTTCCTACTTTCCCTTTCAGGTGCCTGCACATAAAACTCCTTTTTCCTCCTTTTCCCCACTCAAGACGGTTTGGTATGAAGAGTTCCTCACAGAGCCAAATGTTAATCTCATTAGAGGGTCAGCTAGGACATCCCAGCTGTTTTACTACTTCCAAAGTCAATCTGTACTTCTGAAATAATGGCAGCTTTAATTACCAATTTTCACTACAGGAAAAAACAAATACATGTTTTGGTAGCTAGATTTCCCCCAAAGGAGCTCTTTCCTTCTACACTAATAGAGTTCTAGCAAGACACATGGTTGATTGGAGACAGTACTTCCCACCTTCAACCATGCAGATGAGAACAATACCACAGAAGTGAGAAGAGCAAGAATACAGAAGGAACATGAAGCCAAAATAACATTGTAATTATCTGCCTGATAGCTCCAATAGGTCTGGACTGTTTGAGCAACTATATTTAGACATCTGTATTCTCCCTCTAGCCTAAAATACCAGGTGGTGTAGTTTCTAAACATTACAAAGAAAAAGTCTACAAGAATGATGTTTAGACATCAATACAAGCCCAAAATACAACGTTTAATTAAAATATTAATACAGGTATGCATCACCATAACCGGCTATGTTTTTTTTTTTAGAGATACAAGGGTCTCTCTAGGTTGTCCAAGCTGGTCTCAAACTCCTGGCCTCACACAATCCTCCCACCTCAGCCTCCCAAAGTGTTAGGATTACAGGCAAATTATGGGTCTTTGTATCAAATAAGGAAGCTCTATATAGAAAGAGCTGGGGATTGCCCAAAAGTTATTGGTCTCATACTTCCAACCACAGGGAGGAAAGTTTACTAGTTCATCTTTCAGACAAGACTGGGCAGCCTCAGCTTAGTTCAGGTCATTTCCAATCTGGTTTTATAAGAAAGTTCACAGTGTGTCTGGAACTTAGCCACATATCCAAGCCAATTTTGAGATTAGCTTAGACTTGTAGCCCAGACTGACAGCCTCAATTTTACATTTTTGATTATATATTTTTATATTACATATTTTTAATTATACATATGTGACTGATTATTTTTATTTTATGAATCAGAATCCATGGATTGGCCTCATAATGATTATCTCTACAGAAAATAAGTTTTAGGACTCAAATGAATAAATTTGGGGCAGCTACAGACTTTCAAAACTTGCTCTTTCACTCTATCCATGCTGAAATAAGACCAACCTTCAAGACTGAGGACACAAAGCGCCATGTAACCAGAGATCCCATACCAAGGGGAAGTAGGTTAAAAATAGACACAGGTGGATGGATATGTATGACTCCTTTCCATGAGCTTCCAGACCTCCAAGGGGCAAAATTCTTGACTGGGTGCCAAAATTTTCTATTTGACTTATCAGAAAGAATTACTGAGTAGGATGATATACCCAGCAGCACACGGTCACCAGCAGAGGAGAACTGTTATCATATCATTGAAATAATTATTTAAGGCTATATATTTTCACTGATGATTTTCATGGTGAAATTATTAAGAGGTTGTATAAGATGAACTGTCTTAGAAAAACTTGGTGCCTATGAATACAATAAATAATGGCTTTTTCCATGTGTTATTTTTGCCTTCATGTCTTCTAAGTCTAAAAGCTTCTCCCAAAGTTTCTTAGATCATGGCCAACATTTGGTAATACTGTAAGATATTAATAGGAGATCTAATCTCCTATTAACATTTGAATAACATACCTTTCCTATCTCACCATGACATTGTTCTATCCTCCATTGAAGACATTCACTTTGTGATTGGTGGTATTTGATATCTAATCTAACATCCACTGTATTAAGGGTAATAACACAATACTAATGGTTGTTACACACTTATAATGAGTCAGACAACTTCTAAGCATATTTTGTTTATTACCTTATAGCATACAATGCATATTAATTATATGCATTACGACATTGAGGAACAGATAGTTTTATTATTCCTATTCTACATATAAGGAAACAAATTAAACAACTCAACCAGCAGCATGTCACTAAGAAGTAGCAGGACAATATCCCAAGCCAGATGATCTAGCATTGTGATACAAAACATAACAGTGATGCTGTTCTCACTAATTGAAGACTATTTGGAAAGAAATAATAACAGATGTGAACTGAAAAGTTACAGAATCATAGAATCTTAGGGCCAAAGGGAACTTAAACGTCCTCTAGTTTTTCTTGCCTAACATATCAATCTAAGAAATTGATTGTTCATAAAAAGGAGACAACCAGGAGAAGGGACACCCAAATATCTCAAAACAAATAGTCCAAATGGACAAACAAAAGACTGAACAGAACCACTCCTAGAAGAAAAAAGTTAAGGCGTTTGTGAATAAAAGGCAGACTTCTAAAGCAGAAATCCAGGTTGGCCAGACTCACTAGCATATAAATCGCTGGATGTTGTTGTAGATGGTCAGGAGGGAATGATAAAGTTAGAGGAATAAAAGCCCAGAGAGAGTTTTTGTTTCGTTCTCTGGCAACACTTGACTCTAGGAAGTGATGGGGAAATTCTAATTTCTGAGAATGTTTTTCACAAGAACAGCAGAGATTAGAGTTTCCAATGAAGAAGGCTGTTGCTGCAATCAAAGGAAGCAAAGTGCATTAAGGCTCTCAGGGCAGATGGAATTTATCTGAGTGTTCTGAAGAAAGTAAGGTGTGAAACAGCAGAGATTGATGAGGGCATATACTATGTCCATAAAAATAGCAGCTGTTCTGGAAGATTGTCCAGTTTTTAACACACTGTCTATATTTTGTTTTGTTGTTTTGTTTGTTTGTTTGTTTGTTTGTTTTTAAGGAAACCAAGAGAAATCCCAAGAATTTGGACAAATCAACTTTGTTTTGGTGCTGGGATACTGCTTAGGGGAAAAAAAATCTGAGGATGATGCCAAATAGAATCCGGGGATTGACTCTTGACAGGCTCCCACCAACCCTGCAGGAATCTGGGTTTCTACTTCTCTAAACTTAAAATGGATAATAACTAGTGCAGGGAAACAACACATACTTACCTTTTCAAAACATTTAAGAATGAAGAAAAAAAAATGCTATCTCAGATCTAAAACTAGCTAAAGAAATTAGAATCATTTGTAGTGTATGTTTAGGCTAAAGAAAAAAGATTAGCTACAGTGTGCCTGGAATCTGGTATTGGAATGAAAATGTAATTTCACCTGCATTTTTAAAATAATTAGGAGGTATATGTGAGTCACAAGCAATTGACTGTCACATGACTGATGGTCAATGGGGGCAAGCAGTAAAAAAAGAAATGGTGATCACATGATCATGTGATACTCATCGCTAGCATTTATTGAATGCTTACTACATGGCAAGCACACTGCTAGGTGCTTGACATCCATTATCTCAATGATTCTTAGTCTGTGTGTGATAGTAAAACCCACTTCGGAAACATCTGCTACTTCAAAAAGAAAGATGCACTAAGGGTTAGGGCAGAGGATCAGCCAGTGTCAGAGTTCAGATGAGTTCCAAAGAAAACTTGTCTAAAATATTCTGAATAAAATGCCATCTCCATTTAAAACTAAATGGGGGGCCAAAAGAGTTGGAAAGGGAATGAGGATGGAACCTATCCTCTGCCCCTCAGTCTTCTTATCTTCTAAACCCTTAGCTTTTACCTTCTAAACCCTTAAAACAGTCATGTTGACATTGGTTCCAGACTTTACCAGAATCACCAGCCCTGAGACTGCAGAGTTCTCCTTACTCTCTTTTATTTCCTGGTCCTTAAACCTGCTTCCTTATTTTGCTTCTGTGCCTTACTAATGATAACTTCTTTGTGTTTCTTTGTTTTCTGATTCTTCTGGTTTGGTTTCTTTTCCCAGGGCCTTCATCTATGTTGCCCACCTGGGATCTTAGACTCCTGTAGTTCTAAAGGTTTGGCTTAAGCTTTGGCTGAAACTCTCCCGGGCCTTGGTCCGCATCCTCCTGCCACCCAATGCAGTGCTGACAGAGAGAACAATCTGGAGCCCATAAAGATTAGAGCCATTCTATTAATCAATGACTCTTCTCAATTAAAATATTTAGTTCAGTGTTCTTCACACAATGCTCAAAGTACTTTCTGTGCAATAATGGTGTGTTGACTGAATTTACAGTGCAGGCTGTACCGTAAACTGCGGACCAAAGTTCAAATTACAACACATGACCTCTGTGGCAAGAAAGAGTCACAAAGTAAAACCACAACCTGGAAAGGATAGGAGATGATGCTGGACCCGTGAAAAACTCCAGAAAGAAAAAACAAAACAAAACAAAAAAAAAACGCTCTAAACATAAATAGGAGTGCACACAATGCAACCTTGTTCTCTGATATTTTGCCAACTATGAATGGTCACCTTTGCAAAATCATAAGCCTTTTGAGAGCAGGGTACGATGAAGTGTCAAGTGCAGGATGCCTATAGCCCCCATCACTCCTGCCACCAGGGAACTTGCAGGAATTTTTGCCTGTTAGCTTTCCTCCTTGGTAAAGCACCGACAACAGCCTTGAACACCTCAAAGCCCAACAGCCTTGAGTGCCTCAGAGCCATGTTGAGGAAAGCAGGAAGCTTTGTCATATTCACATTATATCTGGAAACATAGTTATTTGGAAAAAAATCATTCTGCATATTGCATATTATGTATTTAATAACTATACAGGATCTCTCTTTCTCATCACCCAAATCTGATTCCTTCCCAGTCTAAGTCTGTCTCTGGCTGTTCAAAGAGCTCACTTTTCCTCCTGGTTTCTCCGAAAAACAGCTGTCCTTAATACCTGGTGTGAAGGTTAGTTTTATGTATTAAATTGGCTGGCCTATAGAACCCAGTTATTCAGACACTAACCTAGGTGTTGCTCTGGAGGTATTTTGTAGATGTAATTAATATCTACAATCAGCTGGCTTTAACTAAAGGAGATTATCCTCAACAATGCAGGTGGGCCTCTTTCAGTCAGTTGAAAGGCTTAAGGGCAAAACTAAGGCTTTCCTGAAGAAGAAGAAATTCTGCTTCAAGATTGCAACATCACCTCCTGCCTAAGAATGTCCTGGTTGCTGCACTGCCCTGCCCTGTAGATTTTGGACTTGCTAGCCTCCACAGTCACATGAGCCATACTGAAATAAAATTCTTTCTTGCCACATACAGTCATGTAACGCTTAATGACAGAGATACGTTCTGAGAAATGCATCCTAAGGCAATTTCATGATTGTATGAATAATATAGAATGAATTTACACAAACCTTGATGGTATAGCCTACTATAGTCCTGGGTCTTATGGTATAGCCTATTGTTCCTAGGCTACAAACCTGTACGGCATATTATTGCCTACTGAATACTGTAGGCAATTGTAACACAATGAGAAATATTTGGGTATCCAAACAGAGGTAGAGTAAAAATACAGCATAAAGAAAAAAAAATAGTATACCTGTACAGGGCACTTATACTATAAGTGGAGTTTACAGGACTGGAACTTGCTCTGGGTGAGTCAGTGAGTGAGAGGTGAATGAACGTGAAGGCCTAAAAACACCACTGCAGACTTTATAAACAACTGTACACTTATGCAATGCTAAATTTATGAAAAATATTTTTCTTCCTTCAATAATAAATTAACCTTAGCTTACTGTAACGTTTTTACTTTATAAACTTTTTAACTTTTAAAAATTTTCTGGCTCTTTTGTAATAATACTTAGCTTTTAGTAAAAACACAAATACATTGTACAGCTATACAAAAATATTTTCTTTCTTTATATCCCCATTCTATAAGAGTTTTTTTTCTATTTTTATTTTGTTTTTTACTTTTTACTTTTTAAACTTTTTGGTTAAAAACTAAGACACAAACATACACATTAGCCTAGGCCTACATAGGTTTAAGATCATCAAGATGTCACTAGGTGATTGTTGTTGTGGCTGGAAATTTACAAGTGAGGGAACTGAGGGAAATATAAATAAATTTTATTTTATTTTATACTTTATTATATTATAGTTTATGATATTTATGTTTTACGTTAATATAAAACATTATCTAAATAAGTTTAAATATAAAATATTTTATTTATTATATATAGTATCGTATATATTATAGTTATTTATATTCAAAATGTTGTATTATACATAAAAATATATTTTTCCTCAGTTTCCTCATTTGTAAATTATCAGGGTTCCAGCAGCAAAAATAATTTACCCCCAAGCTTTCAAAGGGATAGCTTTTAATGAAGGAGCCATTCATAGACGTGTGGGCAGGGTTAAGGAAACAAAGAAGGGAAGGTGAGGCACCAGAGACTAGCAACAGAGAGAAGTCTTTACCCTCCACCCTTAGAACTGAAGGACAAGCAGAAGAAAGAGCTTTGCCACAGCCCAGGGAAAGCTGCAGCCTCGGTTGGAGCCTCCTCACGGGTCTGTGGTCAAGCAGAAATGCATCTACCTCCAGACGTGCAGTACTGAGAGAGAGAGGGAGCAAGGAAGAAGGACTCTGACTGCTCTCCAATCTCCTGTCAGGTGAGTTGTGGCCTCCTATTGGTAGAATCCAAACAGAAGCCAGCAAGGAAGGGAACCTCCCAGATGCAGTCATCAGGAATCAGACTCCAAGGGCACAAAGCAAGGGCAAGGTAGAGAAGAGAGAATGGGTCTTGTATGGGGTGGGGAGTTGAGGGCGGGAGTGGCAAACAGAAAATAACCAACATAGCCTGGTTCTCCTAAGACTTGAGCTACAAATTTATACTGGTTTCTAGCTTTCATAAAAGACTCTTTGATTTCACTTCTTACGTGCTAATTCACCATATCCAATTAATACCAAATTTTGTCTTATCTAATATTATTATTTTCCCTGGTCCCAGTGTTTCTTACCTATTATTTAATTACATTAGCAATAAATCAGAATTTAATTGCTCTCCCTTCAATCTCTATCCGTTTTTTCAAGCTCTCCCTACCACCCATGTACTCCCGAAATCAATTTTAATTGGTTAATAAAGACACATATCCATTTACAGAAAAAATACAGACAAAGATGTTTTATAAAAGAATCTATAAATATTCAGTAAGCTTGGGGCTAAATGTTATTATCTTTCACACCTATCAGATTGTATCCCCTACAATTCTATGCACATAACTATATGTTCAATGGAATAACTTTTTTTTCCTTATAAATTTTTATCTTTTTTAAGATACCAAAACGTACACTTCTTACTGTCTCATTTATTATGATCAAAGAGAGAAAAGGGCCTATTATTATGCTTAGGCAGGGAATTAACAATAGCAGACATGTATGGGGTTATCTATCCAGCATCTTCATGTGGGAATTGCCTGTTCTCCTCACTCTATGCATTTATCATAGAAGCTACTCTATGGCCACAGTTGATTGGCTTAGGTGTAGACACTAGACCCAAGATGACCTCGTCATAATTCCCTCCTTAGACACTATTTCCTAGCTAAAGCTTGTAAGTCCAGGCTGGGCACCTGATACAAATAGGAAAATTGGGAGCCATCTTTGGGAATATCCTTTGGGTCCATCTTTGGATGGGCCTTTGATCTTTGGATCATTCTTTTGATTCTATCTTTGGAATAATTTTTTGGGTGCCAGAACTGTGATGTGTAAAACTAGGTCAACTGTCTGGAACTACATTTCCAGTCATGTGAAACAGAAAACAGGAGGAAATAAGAGAAAGAAACAAAGTTTGTGTGTGTGTGTGTGTGTGTGTGTGTGTGTGTGTGTGTGTGTGTGTGTGTGTGTGTGTTCAGAAAACAGAAGAAGTAAGAGCCACATAGGTTTCTAATGATGCTAAGTTGTCTATTTCTAGTTGTACCTCAAGTCCAGCTTCATTTCTATCTATGTGTCTTCTAAATCCTCCACTTTGCTTAAATTAGTTTCAGCTGCATTCTGTCACATATAAGCCAATGAGTTCTGATGAATAAAATTCCCACCATCTAAACTTATCAAATGCAAGGTTAAGCTTCAAAGAGATCAGTGGACCTGTTGGGAAGATGAAGAAACTAACTTATAAAAGAAAAATTGAAATCATGCTTAATTTCCTATCAGTGAATCTGACTAGCTTATTTTCTATTCCTAGGATGATGTTTTCAGTGGCTGGAAGGTTTAAACTCATTGTTCCTATTAGACTTTACACCAGAAACAATAATAGACCTTAAATGATTCTAAAGGTGGAATCCTGAGTAGAATCAGGAACACATTTATATTGAATCCTTGTTTTAAAAGCTAAGTAAGCCATATTTCTCCTAAAACCTTTTGAAATGAAGCAAGTATGTTATGGAACCCAAAAGAGAGTTAGTTACTAAAGCAAGCCCAAATGATTAAGCCAGTATTATTTCAGATGCTGATAGCCATCTTAGGGGCACAGAAGATAGTTCCAAAATGATTTATATCAATCCCAGTTTCCATTTCTCACCCAATTTTCTACAATCTCTAAAATGTCAATATCTGCCCTGTTAAAGAAAATATAAATCTAGCAAATAAGCAAATATTTGAATTTAGAAAGAAAATTCATCTGTTCCATTGTGGCACCTACAGAAAAAGGACTAAAGGACAAAGCACCTAGCAAGATAATCACAGGTAAATAAAGTTTATGAATACATTTCAAGTAGTACAAAACAATTAAGGTTTCTAGAGATGGATTGCAATACTAGGAGATTCTTATTGTACGGAGTGGTGTAGCATTGTTTTGGTGTTCTGGAGCCAGAATGCTGGGTTTCCAATCTCCCATCTGCCACTTACCATCTACATGCCCTTGGGCGAGTTACTTAGCATCTGTGTACCTCAGTTGCTTGATTTGTAAAATAGGAATTTTTTAAAAAGGGGCTCCCACAAGTGGTATTTGAGAATAGTAAATGAGTTAATAGATTTAAAGGACTCAGAATGAAACTTGGCAGATAATAAGCACTCGATAAATGTTAGCTCTTATTATGAGGTCACGGATCACTTAGTTTTGTAGCTTCCAATAAAGCATGCACATGTACACAAACCTGCTAGTTATTTAAATAAAAAAGAAAACACAAATCAGAGTAAATTTTAATTAAATCAGCTAATGGCAGAGTATAGATTAATTGGGAAAATGAGTCTACTTCACAAATTATTTCTAAGATTGTTCCTCATAAAACAATAAGACCACATTTATATATATATATTTTACATATATACACATGTACATACATTTATATGTAATTTAAGGGGAACATTAAAAATATGTAACGTGTAAGCACTCCATCTTAGCTTAATAGCTGCTTTTATTATTATTATTATTATTATTCAAAGTGATTTTAGGTTTAAGGGGACTGCATGAATGATTTTCTCAGGGAAATCAATAACTGTTTGCTCAGTCCCTGGAGATCACTGGGTCATAGCAACTACCAGTATTCAGACATCGGGGAAAAAGCAGCAGGTTTAAAGAATCCTCAAGAATGAGAAGGGCATGTTGAAACAATTAATCATAAACAAGTCATTAAAATTAAAAGTGTATTCTTAAATAGTTTCTTGATTAAGAACAAATGCCTCATTAATCTGGAACACATTGACTTGGGAACACAAGTAAAGTCAAAGAGAGTAATGACTGACATGACATGGAACACGGCATGCTGTGTGTTCCCATCTCAAAAGCTTTGGAGGAACAGATGCTACAAAAGGTCACTGGATACAGTGACTTGAACAGAAAACGCAGCATCACTCAATGATGCAAAGGTAAATTTTTAAAAATCTAGATTACAGAGAACATTGGGTACCAGCAGCACTGATACTTTTTCCATGTATAGATTCTGAGTACATTTCATTTATTTCAGGCATGAAAATAAGCTTAAACCAAAGATCCTCAAAATAAAGATACATCTAAAAGAAATAAGGCATCTCAAATTTTAAAGAAACTTACTATCCCTTCCCTTTACCCCCATCTTCCAAGTGTGTGACTGGAGGTTAAAAACCAATCCAAATAGCTTTGAAGAAAATTCTAACATCATAATTAGATGTGGATTTTCTTTGGGCATACTAAAGCTACATTTCTTAAAGCAGTATTATAGTACTTAATAGATAAAATAATAGATGTCCATCAATGTGAGATGTGCATAAAAATGATGTACATTAATTTTTAAAAACCGATCACACATTAAACATCCATATGAAGGTGACTATGCAGTTTTTGAAAACTAAATCTTGTTTTGGAGTAGTCATCTATATATATATAGATGCTTCTGATATATATATATATGCTTCTGAAAAGCTTCAGAATTTCATCTTTTAGAAGGTAAACTTCACAAGCAAACAGTCTTTCTCCTGTCCCAACAACTACTATAGCCTCAGAACAATGCTTAGTACATAATAGATACTCCATATGTATTTGATAAATAAATAACTTCACCAGTGGCTGAAACCATAACTTGAATGTATATGTTGTGATTTGTAATTTTAACACTTGGCCTCAGACCTTTACACTGCAATTGGCCCCTATCCATGACACCTCACATCTTCCTCAACTCAGTATGACTTCCATGGAGATGTCTCCTTATAATGAAGAGAATGAAAATATCCAGAGTCAGATTCTAGATATAATACTGTAATATTTTTACTTAAATAACATATTTTATTTCATACTTCCAGACAAGGCAAAGAGAAAGTTTTTCCAGAAAGAAGCAGCAGTGGCATAACAAGAAAGAAAGAAAAATAGAGCTCTTTCACTCTAAGCAGCTATAATCAGACTTTGTTTTCAGCAATATTTAAACCCTATCTCTCCCAAAGTTTTATCTTGACAGCAGGATGCCAAAAAAATAAATTGGAAAAGAACCAACACTAGAGCATTCCCTAGTTATTAGATGTATACCTGGCTTGTGCTATGATACAAATTATGATGGCCCTGCCCATGAAAAACAAATAATCCAGTTAGAGGTACAAGGCTCAAGCAAACAAAAAATATAACTATATACTACCTTATACTCTTTTAAGTACTAAATTGTATAGAACAAATTCTTAATGTTATACAGCCTAGAGATGAGAGGTAATTCCAGCACCTAGCAGTACTGATACTTTTTCAGTCTATAGATTCTGAGTACATTTCATATGTGCTGAGTACCTTTCCAGCACATATTAGAACAGGTAATAAGTACTTGGTAAGTAAATGGAAGCTTGGATAAGAGAACAAATAAGTAAGTGCTTTTAGAAGAGGTGAGTCCTGTTTAGGATCCTGGAGAACGATGCCCAGCACTTGGCTGATGTCTTGCACAAGTGACATTTCAAATTTTTCTACCTCTCCATCTTCATGGACATGATAGAAACTGGATAAACCTTATACAGAAAAAAATGGAAAGATAGAAAACCCAATTGTCCTCTTAATAATAATTGTTGTCTCAGAGACTCAACCAACAAAAACTATTCAATAGGGCTGGATTGTCCACAGATTTATAGTTTATAATTAAATCTATTCATAATGGGAATACTACTTCATAATGCAACCACCAACCATCTCATCAGAGTTAAATACTTACTAGAATTCCCATTATAAATCCCTGGTTTCAATTACTCACAATTAGGTTGTAGAGGTTTTCTTTTTTCCTTTATATATGATCATAAAGTTCTCATCTTGGGAGACGTATTTTATATCAATTTCCTAAGAATAATTTGTGCTGCTCTTCGGAATTTTCAAGAAAAGCAACAAGAACAATTTTCAAGAAAAGTGACTAGAAGAAATTTAGAAAATTAACTTAAAATCAATGCCAAAGAACCCTTGCAAATATCAATCTATATATCAACATTTTTCCCCTTAGAGCTCATGACCCTACATTTCTTTTGAATTATTCCAGAAGCTGTAAAAAAAAACCATGAAATAGACTCATATAAAAGCAATTCATTGTGTCTAGGAAATTCTATCTAGTAATTGTTCTTGGCATGTCAGGGAACGTACTGGACTGGGAATCAGAAAACTTGGGCTTACTTCTACTCTTAACTGGTTAAACTTCAACAGAGCATTTTCATTTTTCTGGGCCTCTTCCTCATTTATCAGATTAGGGTGTCTGAGAGGATAATCCATAGGTGTTTTCTAGCTTTAAATAACGATGGTAGCCAGTGGGCAGTATAGCATAGTTCGGTATTAGAAGCAGTTAGAATTAGATAGAGCTAACTGTCTCTGCTCATATCTGAGCTTTCCTCTAGTTCTTGTCTCAGGCACATTACTTAACCTCTCCACATGTTATTTCCCTCATCTATAAAAAAGAAATGATAATAGTATATATTGCATGGGAGGTCATGAAGTTTAAATGAAATGCAGCACATGAAGTGCTCATCACAGTATATGGGACCTTATTAGGACTCAATGCTAGTTGGCTGTATTATGTATCTGTAACTTTTTTCAGTTTTCAGAAAGAACTGGAAGAATTCTATCTTTGAAGATTGAGAATTCCTTCTGCCAGCTGTCAAATTCTTTGACAGCTGGCAGGCCTGCAACACCAATAATCAAAGTATCCTTGTATGGGTTCTCCATGATACAAACTCTTCTTTGCTTTTCATTCCTTTGAAGTGATCCCAGGCTTCAAAGTCCATTTCTCTTTGATGGTTCTGCATCCTCAACATGTTTGTTCTAAAATCCACAGGGGGCTAAAAATTAAAACCTGTCTCATTGCAGTTTTGTAAAAAATTTAAATCATTCCTCATACTTCAGAGACTGGAGGTAGGGGGAGAATTAGGTCTCAGTAATACCTATATCTTGGGAACAGCCTCAAAATGTAACTTGTCTGGAGGAAGCAAAAGAAAAGTTTGATCTGCAAAACTTGGTTTGGGAAATCCATTCAAGTCAGCATTTTAATGGGACTATTTGCAATTTCTAAAATATTTGCTCACTTCTGGCCATTCCTCATAAATACCAAAGTCACTAAGCAAACAGCAACATTTAACAAATGACTGGGGGTCACATTCAATGCCCCTTTGTCAGTAACACATGCTGTAAAAGTTCTATGGCTTCAATGACAATGACAGAAATTCAAGAAAAAAATGGAACGTCCCGGGAAAACACGGATAGTCTTGTGAGGGTGACATACTACTGAGGTAACAACATAGGTTTATCGTAATAAGATAGAATTGAAATCAGGAACATAAGAACCTGGATCCTGTATCTCACAGTATTCCTCAGTATTGACTGTTATTCAGCATGTATCAAGCATTTGAAGGGTGAGATGTGCTTAACTTCTTTCTCAAAATGCAGAAAAAAATTTGTTAAGAAAAATATTTCTACAATATTCTTGGGAATGGTATGGCAGTGTGAAAGAATGTGAGTTTTCATAAAAGTTGGAGGTCATGCAATGCAGAGCCTAGGGGAAACAAGTTCAAGCCTAATGTGAAGATATCATAATAGATTCAGAAGCACCTAGCATAATACCTGGAACACTGTAGTTTCTCAATCTATATTTGATTAATGAATGAATAAATGATTGAACAAATGTAAATCTAACATTTGTTAGTAGAGACCAGGTCCTTAAAGTGTGAAAGGTATGTATAAGGTGCTTGTGCCCACAGACACTTCTGTCTAAACAACCACGTTCTGTGAAATGTGATCCACTCCACTTCCTGAACACAGCTGATTGGATGTGGTAATGACACATGACCTACAAAATGGCTCATCCGTAGACAAGATAGCAATCTGTAACTCTCTGGCCTGGCCAATCAGATTATCCCTCTTAGGAATTCGTTCTATGAGAGTCGGGGTTGGGGAGGTCAATGAACTGTTTGCCTTGAAGCCTGAGACCAAGCAATATCAGAACAAGTGCAGCCATCTGGGCCCCATGAATAATGAATGAATAAGCAGAACAATCCAGTTGGGGTAGAGAGAGGACTAGAATGAAAGCAGACTAAGAAGAAATGTCCTGAAAAACAGAATCCTTGGAATAGGCCATCTTGAGAGATGAGGAGTCAGATTTGAGAGAAAGGCTGATTCAGTCCTGTAGGTTTGTTCATTTTTATCAGGATTCCCATGTGGTATCTCTCCCTCTCTCTTAAACTACTTTGGGCTAGTTTCTATTCCTTATGACTAAAAGAGCCCAATTCAAACGCTTATCTTTCAGTAATATATTCTTTTTTTCCCACTGGAATTTGTTAACATCGTATTTTTCCTAGCTTTGGATAACACAAACATTGGCTTAGAAGTTATTTTTCAAAGTCATTTTAGCTATTTGGTTACCCAGATAGCTGAAAAAAGGACCCCACATACTTTCATAGGATATCACAGAAATTCCAAGAGAAAAGATGAACTTATTGTTCCTGTAAGTTTCTATTCCATTCAAATTTAAAATTCAAAAATTTTATCAACCAAATTAAGAATATAAGAATGCTATCTATAATTTTGAAGAGAATGTTTTGGGCTAGCGGCTGAAACAGCTTTTGAAAAGAAATATTTTTATCAGTCTTAGAGAGCTTTTGTGTGAATTCAGCAAATTTAACATTTATACAAGGCACACACACCATTGGAAATGTTCTTAAAAATTAGTTATGCAGGTGTTTCATGTCTACAACACAAGGACAAGGTTGAACAGAATTTTTCTCCATCTAGCTGATCAAACTGCCCAGTGATGTTGTTTTTAGTGTTTTTTTTGAAACAGCTTAAGGGCTCCACTGTTTGAAAGTTAACCCCTGGTATGAGTCAGGCTGTTGGGTATTTTTTGTTTGTTTTGCTCCACTTGCCTGTAAATATGGTGTTTGCACATCTCAGTTATGTGAATGATCTAGGTAATCTGAAGTAGTGGTTTGCTATAGGACACCCAAGTACCCAGGAGTACTTGGAACAAGACTCACAGGGTGAGTCACTTGTGGAAGAAGCCACTGTAATCCTGCTGCCAGTGGCTTACTGTATTTTGCTCCTGGAAGGGCTCATTAAGAAAAGGTGCCAGGTTAAATGCTTGATGAGGAGAGAGATCCTAGAGTCTTTACTTATACCCAGAGTATTTGGGTAAGAACCAAAGACTTCTGAGACTGTAACCTATGAAAAGTCATGCTTCAGAGATCCACATGTTAAGAGGAAGTGAGATGTTAAGTGATCTTTTGGTGACCTCGTCATCTATAAGAAACAGTAGTTTCTGTTAGTAGTTCTGTTCTTGGAATTCTTATCCTATTAGGGTTTAGCAAAACAGTTTGACCAATAGATTGTAAGGTTTCCTGACGGTTCTCAAGCCATAAGGCTGAAAACAAACTCCCCAAAGTTCACATAATCGGAGGCATTTATGCTACAGTCAAAAGAGGTACTTATGCCTTGCTTAATAATCATATGTATAAACAAAGCCCAGATCACATCTATAATTTTCCATATAACACATCAAATTGGGCCCATAAAAAAGAAGTCAACTTATAAAGTTACAAAAGAAAAATTATAAAATTTCAGAACTCTTAAAAAATATTGGACCTGGAAATTCAAATCCAAATCCAAACTGAGACTAATGGAGGCATCACGTGCTCTGGCTTCAAATCATGTGTCACTGTAAACAAAGAAAGGAGATTTTGAAAAATATGTTCCCTATCTTAAATATTTGCAGATCGACATGCTTTCCCTTTCCAGTTTTTTTTTTTTTTCCATGTAATGGATCCAGCACTGTTTTCTTTCCTTATTTATGAAACCTTAATGTCCTCAAGCCTCAGTCTGTGACTAGAATGAAGGCACATTTATGTATGCCCACAAAGTTACAGGCTTCGCTCAGCTACCTGCTTATAAAAAACCTTAGGATCTGAAGAGTTTCTCCCACTATGCAAGAAATTCTGGCACTTTCCAAAGATAGTATCTTTAAAGTTGAGGAGCCTACTGGTTGTGTTGGTTTGGCCCACTCCTGGCTGTTTGCCATGGTCCATGGGAAATCGAGTGTCTGCCTGTCTTAAGCCACTGATCTTTAAGGAGAATATTACCTTCTCCAGGACAGCTCCTGGTGTCCTCAGTGCTACACAGCAATGTGGCATCCTCATGGCACTGTCTTTCCTTCTTTCTTCTCTGCTGGATTCCACCCCAAAAAGGGCAAAATGTGTCTAATTCCTGAGTTCACAGGGCTCAGTAGTATTCCTTGCCCTCCCCCTTCCAGGAGGTGGATACCATATTATCCTCTGCATTTCCTACATTCTCTTCTCCTAGAGCCCTCTCAGGCCTTCAGATATAAACCTTCTCCTCTCTCTTCTCTCCTCCCTTCTCCAAATGCAAATAAGACATGCAAATATATCCCTGGGAGGATTGCCCAATCCAAAAAGCTGTTCTCAGTTTAGGCTAAGCACAGATCACAGTCTACATCTACATTTGCTCAGTTGGAACACCACACTACAATAACAAAGATGAGATGCAGAGTCGCCTTTATACCTCAGTCTTTTGTATTTTCAGTAAGATGAATGTCACAATTCTTCCTAGCTGGCCAAAAAATTTGAATGAAAATGTACTGCACTAGGGGCAAAACTTTGTGCTGGCTAGATAAAATGACATGTGATATTGTTCACAGGAGATAATGGCAAACAGAAAGATTTTCCATCTTGTCAAACAGATGGAATGGGCTTGGATAGAAAGAAGAGATAAAAACGGTAGAATAAACATCAGTTGTGAACTCCACTAAGAGAATTGGTAGGTGTTATACATTAAAGAGATGGGCTAAAGTGGTTTACATGAAGACGTAATCCATTTTACTAGTGTAATTTTATGTCATCTGGTATTATGCATGGTATATACAGTGCAATAAATATGAAAGTAGAACAAATGAGGTTTTCAATAAAAGTGTTAAGTTGGTCTATTATTCCAGATGTGCTACAAAATAGTGAGATGGCCCAGAACACGCATTAACCTAATTGAAAGCCTGCAAAGTGGGAGCTAAAACAGAGAAGAAGGGGAAGTAGATACTTAAATGAAGGAAGGTCACAACAACCTCAAAGGAGAGGAAAAAAAAAAAGGAAGAATGAAGAATATGTATTGAAAAATGATGACTCCCTTGCCAGACAGAGAAAATTAATTTAGAACATAGTTTGTGTGCTGTATAAATCTTCAATTATCACAGCAAAGACAAAAGTATTTTTTGAACTAGGTAATTAGAAAATATTTAGATGATTACTTTTAAAACAGAGACAGATCTCTAGTGCTAAATCCAAAATCTTTTGAGTCCAGTCTATTGTTGGTCATACTAGAAATGTGAGACTTACGTATTATTTTCAGATGCAAAATTCTGCTCAGTTAAATAGAGACATGATTGGTATCTTAAACACAAACTGGATCATCTGGCTCCTTGCTTCTACGCAATCTGAATCAGTGCCATTAGATATTTCAGAATCAATATCTAAGGATGTTTCCAAGGCATCACAATATTATGTTGGCCTAGTTACAAAAGAAGAGTGTCCTCTCCAAATCCCACTTGTGTGTGTGAGTGCAAGCATGCTTACTGGTAGGGTCACAGGCAGCCTTTGGTCTATAAACATTCCCAAGAAAGGTATGCACTACCAGCAATATTATAACACATGAACTGGCATGATTTAAAAAAAATCATAATTCACACATTCAAGTGTGTGCTGTTGCTTTTAAAGTATCCATTTGGGAGGTACCCTAATAGGGCTGCCATTGTTCGAAACACTTTTTAAAATTCCTTTTCAAAGATAGCCTTTGTTTTCTGTGGCACATTTTTTTGACTGTCCATATGGTAATGTATCTTCATCCTTTCAGTGTAAACTTGATTTAGAAATAACCAAAAGTAAGTCAGAAATAAATCTGAACAAGAAAAACAATTAAATTGGGAAATTGGGCAATCTCATAAAGAGAAGTAAGGTGGGCATGGCAAAACCTTTGTCAGAGGTATTCTTTCAGATGTATTTACCTTTTGTCATCTATTAATTTTGTTATATCTCACACTTTCAAATCTTTTTTTGAAATGATTTTGTTGTCTTCCCTTTGAAAAGCAGTAACATCCTAAATTCTTCTCCTGACAAAGAGAATAGGTTTCTCTTTGTGTGTAACAGTGTGTGGATGTGTGTATATTTCATTATAGTGAAAGCAAAGATTCCACAGAATTCAATCATTTATATTTATCAGGATTAAAATGTTCCATATATAGTTTAATCCACCATTGAATCATTTAATTAGGCAAAATACTTTCAACTAACTCATACATAAACTTCTTAAAAGACATCACATCAAAGTATGAGATTTCTTTTAGCTAGTTCTTTCCATCTTTTATGTAAATGTCCACTATGAAAGATGCTTTGACAAGAATTTTAATAACCCTTTTAGTATATTATTTTTATTAAAGATTTTTCTCCTTTTCAAAATACCATTTTATAACCTCTCTTATGCTATTCAATTGCAACTATTTATATTTGTACTTTTTTTCTATAATGATCTGTATGGGAAATTTTTGATACCACATGCAGGAAAATAATGTTTTCCTTTAAGTTTTAGAACTTGAAGTTGATATAAATCCATTCTACTAGCCTTTAAATTATATCAACTTAGCCAAACTTATTTATGCAAAAATGTTTTCTCCCTACTGCTATGCTCATTGACAAGGACTGCTGACTCAGGTGTTTTGTAGCTTTTAAAATAATTGTTTAATATGACATAAGGTTGTAGAATGTGGCCACAAATTTCTGAAGTCTAGAAAGGGCCTAGGAAGTCTATTCCACCGTCTCTCAACTTTATGATGTTCACACTTGACTCTTATATCTTTCCTATTAACTTAGTAATATTTAAGTATTTAACTTGTTTTCTAAAATATACAGTATATGTTTTGGAAATCAAACCATGCCAAAGTCAAAAATCATGGGAGTACTGCAATTGTAATAAGGTGAAAATGTGCAGTAAGAAGTCAAAGTTTAGCATGAAAGTAGACATAACTACAATAAGGTGGTGGACTTATACGCTAAATCTTCTTTCTTCCATACTTTTATTTAGTGTAGCTATTTTCCCTAAAGACTTAAAAGAAAGCCATTTCTCTGAGATATTGTCTTCAGAGGTGGATCTCTCTACTTCCACATTATTAGCCTTCAGAGCTGGGTAATTCTTTGCTAGGTGTGTGGATGGGGGTAAAAGTGTCGCTGTGCTGTGCATTACAATATGTTTAGCAGCTTCCCATCCCCGGTCTTTTTCCACTAGATGCCATTAACAACCATCCTTCCATTTGTGATGACCAAAAATGTTTCCAGACATGCCTAAATGCCCCCAGGGGAACAAAAATCTCCCTCCTCACCACTCCCCCTCTTCTATAGTTGAGAACCACTGCTCTAGAGTACCATTTCAATATTCAGAATAAGTTTCTGACAGTGGTCTTACAGAAGGAGATTTACATCATTGTCATTTATTATCGTGTTACTTTAGTGGTTTACTACAAGTAGCTTAGGGTTAAGGTAATATATCCAGTTCCTTTAACAGTAATTCTTAACTCTATGTTCTTAATGTTCTTATAGTCTTATGTTCCTTTTAATCTATGAAGCTATGTTCCTACAGTTGCCTGAAATATTCACAAGTAATAAGAAAAATGTACTGTTTGTAGACAATAAAAATTTTAATATGGCCAAATATACCATATAAAAGTTTCTGTAGAATAAGTGGGTCAGATTCGCCACCAGGAAAGTAGTAACCCAAATACCTTTGGATTATTGTAAGTCAGGTCAAACCAAAAAAAGCTCAGTTAGGTTTGGATGGCACTTCCAGGTTGCCAAAGTATCACCAGTCAAGCAGCATTTGCAAGAAGCATTGGTCTGAGTTAACCAAGCAAGCAACTAATAAGACCTCAAATGCTCTGAGAACAAGCTTGACTATATTTTTATGCTAGCAGAAGTTTCAGCTCTATTCTTGCTCGGGCCTGGGATTTTAGTAGACAAGCAACAAAAAAGATGAACTTGAAATTTCACTTCGAGAAGTATCAGGCTTTATGGAATATAAAACTAACTCAGGAGCAGGGAAAGCCTGGAATAATAAACAAACTCTGATAGAAAATGAATCTAGGAGCCCAAAGAATTGCCTTCCAATTTCCTTGGCAACCAGATAAGCAATCAATGAGTTTAAAAACTCCTATGTGCACACTTGACCTCACAACTACTTGAATAATGAAGATGATAATCACCTGGAATGACAAAGCACAGATAAACTCACTTGGCTTTGCAAACACAAAACCAGTTATTCTACTCTTGACATTTTAATAAGTAGAACTTTCCTCATGTACTGAAGGCCACAGTGAACTATGTGAAAGTTTGCAGGGCCTGGGGAGTGGGAAACTGGCCTAATATTACCAGGGTCATCTCAATTTGTGGCCTGTGGCAAACTCCATGCTCCTGAAAAGATAGCAAAGGTCAGAAATAGAGAATACAGAGCCGGTAAATGCAAGCTGTGTGACTTGTGTTGGCTTTTACACACCAGCTGCTTCCAAAGATCGGTAAGAGAGACCGGTCCCACAAGCAGGAGAAGCAGAGCAGAACTTAAGATGTTTTGATATTTACATCCCCAGTTGCTTAAGTTATTTACTCTGTTCCATCTGAATCATAATCACATGTTATTTGCAATTGAGACATGACAAACATTTCTCAATGGTCTAATATTTCTTGTCCAAATAATATTTATTTTCTCTTGGCATGACTCTTTTTTACTAATTATTCTTGGGCGCAGCATATTTTGTAACCACCTAAGAACACACTGATCCAAAGCTGAACATTATAAATAGTTATAATCACACACATCAAAAAGTTGAAAATGAGAGTGGGATGGGAAAAAAACTAGAAGTTAGAAAGAGAGAGTAGAAGATTGGATAAAATGATAAGATAATGAAGAAAAGAAGTAATTTCTGTGTATCAGGTAGGAGAAAGAAGCTATTTCCTAAGGACTTGGGGGTGTTGAATTTCCTACACGAAAGGGGGCAGTAGATTGAAAACCAATTCAGATTGTTCTTCACTCCTTTAAGGAGATTCTCAAACTGTAGGCATTAAATGTGGTGTTAAAGATACATGCACATTCTATTCCTCATAAGTAAGTTATGTTGTTTTATTACTACACCGTGTGGCTCAAAAGGCAAGCAATGATGTTTAGTGGTTGGGAAGAAATTAACTCTACCAACAAGGGACAGTTTGAAAAACCAAATGTAATCAAAGGGATAATTTTGCTCTGGGATTGACTTAGAATTAAATTCTAAAACACACTCAAACCTGCAGAATCAGTCCTCAAATTTTGTATTCCTTTTTCTCATCCTTAATAATGTCATTTTTCACACACAAATGTTTCCACCTTCCTCCTCCAGGCATTTGAAATATCTCCAGGATAAGAAATTGCAAGCAGATGCCTGTGGCCAAAAGCACAAAGTTTTGCTGATAAATTTTCCTGAAATCACGCCATGCAACAAAAGGAAGGCAGAAGCGCGCATTTTATATTCAGCTGCTACAAGTCTTTGAAATCTCAGGTTATGCATACATTATTTTGTGATTAAATCCTAATCTGGTCATATTAAAGAACCAAAGTCCCAGCTCAATAACCCACCACAATCCTACTGTAAAAATGTAATTCCCTTATTTGAATGTCTTCTTCAAGTACGAATGTGCTTCTTTTTCTGAAAATTCTGCCACATGTTGCTATTTTCAGACATTTGATATATTTTATTTATAATTCTTCCCATGTGTGAATGGTATCTTTAAATAATATATGCAGAAGTTCTTAATAAGTTTTCACAACTATCCTTATAAAGCACAGATATTCATTTTAAGACACAGTTTGAAACTTTTGGTGATAATTTGATAAGTAACAGCTATTGGACAAGTGAAGACAATTAACATTCACATGTAAGTCTTTGCTTTGTGTTTGATTAAAAATAGTTACTATTCATTCATGGTATCTTCTTACATTAAATTTCTCAGGGTCACCAGACCTCAGATGCTAAAAGGACAAAGGAAAGAGACAGATGAGAACAGCTATGAAATGATAGTGAAAACATATGGTGTCCATCTTGTAAGCAGAAGGCTCCCTGGTATTGTCGCCACTCTCCCTGTGTTCAGGAAAGCTGAAATAAGCCAGTAGGCAATCTGGTGTCTCATCAGAAGAGTGCCAGAAACAGGTGGTGCTGACCTAACCCTCTCCTTCCACTACACATACTCTCGACAAATCCTATACTCGTCACAGTATTGCTTTAAAACACTCTTAACAGATGAAAACCAAGTGTTTAAGAAATAACAGTTCCTAAGGAGACATGATGCCTGCAATTGTTGTGGTTGGTTTTTCTTCTTTCTTTCCTTTTACATTTTTTTTAATTGGATAATTTAAAAATTACAATAAAATACACACATTTTAAGTGTGTATTAACTCACTGTGTGAGTTTGGAGAGTTGTATAGACAACAACATAACACCACCCAAAACAAGATCTAAAACATACAATCAACCCAGAAATTGTCCTCATTCTCCTTTCCCACTATACTGATTCCCATTGCCATAGATTATTTTGCCTGTTCTTGAAGATAATCTACCATATATATTATTTTATATTCATATCCCAGGAGCCCAGGAGTTCAAGGCTGCAGTGAGCTATGATCGTGTCTGTGAATAGCCACTGCACTCCTCCCTGGGTGACAGAACGAAAATCCATTTTTTATTGATATTTTATTTATTTTGATGAGCAGATACTATATATATTATTTTATGTCTGGTTTCTTTTGTTCAATATATGTTTTTGAGACTTACGTTGTTGTATGTATCCAAGTTCATTCCCTTTCATTGCAAAGTAATATTTAATCACATGAATATACCACAATTTGCTCATCCATTTTCCTGGATATGAATATTTAGGTTTTTTCCAGATTTCCTCTGAACATTCTTATATAAGCCTTTGTGTAGACACATGTTTTTATAACACTTGGATAAATACTGGGAGTGGAATTCCTGGGACATAACGTGTTTAACTTTTAAGAAACTGGCAAACCATTCTCCACAATAGTTGTAAAATATTACTCTACTGACGACACTGTGTGAACATATATATGACTGCACATCCTGATCAATATTTGGCATTGTCAGTTTTTTAGCCATTCTAGTGGGTATGAAATGGTATCTCCTTTTGTTTTTAAATTTCATCTCCCTGCTGACTTACTATGCTGAATATCTTTCCATGTGTTCATTGGCCTCATTCTGCATAGGATGCCTCATTTCCAAATTTTCTTATGCTAAATATCTGTTCAAGACTTTGGCCCAAGTTGGTAGTGGTGTCACATGCCTGTAGTCCCAGCTACTTGAGAGGCTGAGGCAGGAGGATCACTTGAGCCCACGAGGTTGCAGTGAGCTATGATTGTGTCTGTGAATAGCCACTGCACTCCAGCCTGGATGATGGGAAATCCATTTTTTATTGAGATGTTTATCTTTTTATTGTTGCCAAGTTAAAGTTTTTTATATATTCTGGATATAAGTTATTCATGAAATATAAGTGATAAGAATATTTTCACAGTATGTCACTTGCTTATTCATTTTATTTTGATGAGCAGATATTTTTAATTTTGATGAAATTCAAATATTTTTTATAGGTGGTATCTTTTTAATTCTGTCTAATAAATCTTTGCATACTCCAGCGTTATGAAGATATTCTTATTTTTTTTTCTTCTAAAAGCTTTTTGATTATAGTTTATATGGTTAAGTTTATAAGGTATCTCCAAATAATTTTTGTATATTGGGTGAGACAGGGACAGAGAGCAATTTCTTTTCTAATGGGTATCCAGTCTTTCTTGTATAATTTTTTTAAAATAATTTTCTCTTCCTCATTGATTTAATTTGCCACTTTGGTTAGATATCAATATATCTTTGTATGTATATATCACCTATATGTGTTTATTTATCACATACATTTGTATATTCCTATTTCTGGATTTTGTATTCTGTTTCATCAATCTGTCTATTATTATGCCAATTCCATACCGACTTGATTATTGTGACACTGTATTAAGTCCTGAAATCAAGTAGTGTAAATTCATCAATGTTGTTCTTCTTTATCGACAATTTTTTGTCTATTCTAGATCCTTTGCAATTTTTGGATTCATGTCAAAGAATCCTATTGAGATTTTTATCAAAATTGCATCAAATCTCTAAGTAATTTTGGGAAAGATGAACATATTAACAATATTGAGTTTTCCAATTCATGAGTATGGTATTTGTTTAGGTATTTAAAAATTTCTCTCTGTAATGTTTTACTGCTCATCTTTGGTTAGATTTATTTCTAGGTATTTAAGGTTTTGATACTATTGTAATCAATAATTTTAATTTTATTTTATAATTGATGTTAGTAATTAGAAATACCATTGATTTTTAATATTAACCCTGTGTCCTGAGACTTTGTTAAACTCACTTATTATGCTAGTAGTTATTAATATTTTGTGTATGTGGACTACATGGAGTTTTCTACACACACAAATTATGTCATCTGTGAATAGTGATAGTTTTACTTCTTTCTTTTTAATCTTTGTGTCTCACTTCTTTTTCTAACACTAACTAGACTTTCACTGCTCTAAGACTTCCAGTATAATGTTGAATACAAGCAATGACAGCCATTCAAATATTTATCCATATATTTTCCCTGTGCTTTTTTTCCCCCTTTCTTGTAAATCCTGGCTTGGTATAATTTCATGGTATAATTTCTCTTTAGTTCAAAGAACTTCTTTTATTATTTGGTGTGCTAGAAATAAGTGGCAGACAAATTTTCTCAACCATTTTTCTCTCTGAAACTATTCAGCTTCATGTTTGAAGGGTGTTTTTATAGGATATAGAATTATAGGCTGACAATTTTTTTAATTTAATTTTTTAAATTTCAGAATATTACAGGTGTACAAATATTTAGGTTACATATATTGCCTGTGCTTTTTCTTTTAGCACTTTAAAGATATTGTTCTATTTTTTCTAGTCTTCATTTCTTGTGTTAAGAAGGCAGCCATTATTCTTATCATTGTTCTACTGTATGTAGTTGTCTCTTTTATTTGCCTATTTTTAAGATAGTCTTTTTATCTTTGGTTGACAGTAGTTTGTCGTTGATGTACCTAGATGAAAATTTCTTTTTATATACTCCACTTAGGGGTGGTTGCGATTCTTTGATGTTTTTAACCAATTTTGGAAAATTCCCATCCATTATCTCTTCTAATATTTCTTCTACCTCATTCTTTCTCTCCTCTCATGGGACTCCAACTACACATATGGTAGATCATTTGATTTTGTCCCACAGGTCTTAGATACTCTATTCTATTATTTTCATTGTTTTTTCCTCTCTCTGTGTGTGTTTCATTTTGGATAATTTCTATCGATCAGTCTTTAAGTTTACCAATTTCTTTCTCTGCTCAGTCCCTTTGTCAACAAGCCCACTAAATGAATTCTTTATTTCCCATATCATGTGTTTTGTTCCTAGCATTTCCATTTGATTTTTTAAAAATGTCCATGTCTCTAATAAAATTTTCCATCTACTTACACATATTATCTACTATTTCCACACATTGATCATAGTTATTTCAAAGTTCCTGTCTGATCATTCCAACACCTGGAACATCTCTGTATTTGCTTCTATTGACTGTGTTCTCTCTTTAACATGAATTATACTTTCTTCTTTCATCACATGTCTCATAATTTTTTGCTATATAGTGAGTAAAGGAACAGTAATGACTAAAGTAAAACAATATTTTCTCACAGAAAAAATCATGGTGTTTCTTCTGTCTGAGTGCAAGTTTGGTGAGCTGAGTCAATCTAATCTATAAGCAAGCCGTGTTTGGACATTTTTGCATTTTATGTTAGATTCAGTTTACCACTGGCTTCAAATTATGTGAGGATGAAATCAGGAATTTCTCTTTAGTGTTGCTTAGGAATCTTAGGACCAGTGATACTCTGGAGATTTGTCTTTTTCATCTAGCCTCCATCTTTCTGAACCATGGGGCATCTCTTCTTCTATTTATACCTCTGTTACCAGATTTTTGGTCACTGGGGAGTCCTCTCTGCATTTCTGCCAGATTTTCTAAATTTTAACCTTGGACCTACCAATGACCGATTGACTTTAGTGAACTCACTGAACTTTTTCATATCATTACTAAAATAGAATAAGAGTCATTACTCCCATGTATATTAAGAAGTGACCTAACATTAAAGAGCTAACATACATACAGGAGAGGCACATGCATACTAGTTGAACTGAATGTGAAAGTCAAAGTCAAATTTGCTATAGAAAATCAAATATTATTTTTAGGTTGATCTCTCTATCATTGATATTTTGAATCCAATATTGTTGAATCAATTGCTAAGTTAACAAGTATTTACATTTTTCTACTATACGCCCATCTTCTTACAAATAAGAAAGCATTAAGTCAGCCTGTGTTATTAGAAAGGGTGGTAGGAGCACCTAATCAAATAAGAAACTATACAGATTTTTAAAATACTTTTATTATTTGCAATTTTCTAGTGACTTCCAGAACCTCATAAAATGTGATATTTTAATGCAGAAACATGCTGAAAGACAGGTTGTATGTAAATTCACAATCTCTGCAGTATAGTCTATGAGAAAGGTAGAGAGGGAGGGCAAGAAGAAAGGGAGAGTAATGTGGAGTTAATATTCAGCATTACTTTATCAACCACCTACAGTGGCTTCACATTCATTACTCTAATATTGCTGCTATACAGAGTAGCATGGAGAGTTTCTGTACTCTCTCTGTAACTGTGGTTTAAAAAGAGAAGTTTGCATTGTTGAAATTAGCCCATATCCACTGCCAAAAGTACATGGTCCAGTGGCTAACATGTAATGATGCTATTTCTGAAAACTGTGCTGTAATTAAATGTCACAGTCTTGCATATATTTCAGACAACTCAGCACTGAAGTCAAATCAGGTCACTGATAGAAAGTTATTGGTCGATGATCCCATTAAGCATGTGGAGGAATGCTCTATATTCAAAATGACTTCATCTTCTCTAAGGATAAAACCACCACATGATCCCAAAGGATGTATCCTTGTCCTCATGAGAACCCCATTAAAAATTAATATCCCCACCAATTACAATAAACTGGAAGGAGATTTCATTTTTATTGTGGTGAAACTTTATTGCAATGAGAACATTGCTAGGAAAATAATGTCCCAAATTAAAAGGGCATAAGGTGAAAAAAAGAATAGAAAACACCTTCTCTTCACCTTACTGTCTCACAGTAGACCTAAGAAAATATTTGTAGTACAAGATTGCTTGTGGTATACAATTCACTATGACCATATTTGCAAAGCCCTGTACTGAAAGCTAAATAAATTATTGAATGGAAGTGTTTCCCCTGAACTTGGGGACAATAAATTTCACTTTTGTAAGCTCCTCTCATAAAAATGATTTTTGAAATAGAATAACTTGAATGTATATTTATATGTTCCTTTTCCAAATCACACAAATGTTTTATATTTTATGTGATTATAATTTTTGCCTATAAAAAGCAGAATCAATGAAACACAGATTTTGTGAATTTTGAAAAGACAGCGTATAAAATCACGTCTTCAGTAAAATAAAGCTGAATGAAACTACAGGCTAGAACACAAGTAGGAGAAGTCTTTGGTTGAGGTAGGAAGTTTGAAAGTCTCTAAACCCAGTGTCAAGAATTCCAAAAATTAAGAGAAAACCCTGAAACATTTAGAGAGACTTAATTGGAAGGTTCCTTTTGGCAGAGCAGAATAGTCAATTTCTTCCTTTCTCTGTCTTTTGCGCTATGTGAACTTTAACAACTGCCTAGACATGAGTATTGGGGCTGGTGAAGACTTCTAGCACCCAAGTAGCTACTCACCTCCAGGGGTGATGAGAACTTCCACATCTCCAAGACAAGCTTCCATTCCCAATGTTTCTTTCCCTTATACATTGAGGATACGTTCTGGTAATACTAAGTGCAAATGAATGGTAATTCTCGAATTCAGAGCTGGAGATAGCCATGAAGCCCAAAACAGTTTAAGAAAGTCAGTAATATAGAAGCTAGACGTTAACAAGGAGAAGAATGACCACCCTCTCCCAATAAAGAGTTAATAAACCTAACAAAAAGAATTAGAATTAGTTAGAAAGACTTGAAAAAACATTGCCTCTATGTAAAAATATCTCCTAGAGCTCTTAGAATTAAAAAAATACATACACAGAAACAAAAATTTCAATACGTGGGCAAAAATAATAATATATACTATATAGTGAATTAGTGAAGTGAAAGATTGAGCAAAAACATTTTCACATGGAGCAGAACACATAGACAAAAGGAAGTTGAAAATATAAATATAGAGTTAAGTGACATGAAGAATATATTCAGAAATTCCAAAATCTAGATTATAGGAATTCCAGAATGAGAGAAAGAAAATCATGCAGGGAAATAAATATCAACAACAAAAATCTCAGGCCTAAAGAAAGCATGAATCTTCAAATTTAAAGTGCTAAGCCAGACATTTAAAGAGCCAAAGCTACATGCGTCATTGTGAAATTTCAGAAGTTCAAGAATAAATAGAATCCTAAAGATTTTCAGAGAAAAACAAGCAAGTAAAAGAAAAAAAAAAAAAAAACCCAAAAAATCAGCCTGTCATCACCATAATTTCTCATAAACACAACTCAATACTGGAAGATAAGTGATTAGTATTTTCCAAATTGAAGGAGGGAATGGTTTTAAACTTGTATTCCTATACCCGGCTTGATTAGCATTCATGTCAAAGAGAATATAAATGCATGTTCAGACAAGCAAAGCCTCACAGTGTTTACCAAGCTAAGCAATCTTTGAAAAAATTACTTGAGGATACATGCTAACAAATAAGCAACGAACCCAAAAAAGGGTATCATATACTCTAAAATACATAAAAGAATAGTAACACAGTAACATCTAAGTAATTGTTGATGTGCAATGCAAAACCAAAACATAATAAACATTGGGAAAAAAAAAATTCCAGGTAAACTTAGTATGAGAGGTGGTAGAGTTAGTGAAGAAGAAGAAATCAAAATTGAGATAAGATTCTTGCCCTTTTTTGGGTATGGATATAGATAATGATTAATCGTAAATACCAATGGAAAAATGTAAGTTTTTAAAAACATGTTAAATATTTAAGAGTAAATATTAGAAGTATAAGATCTATTGCTACTAAATTGCAGTGTAAAAAAACAATGGATCTTAGAAAAACATCCTAATTTGAAAGGATCATGCTTCCAAACTTTCTCTTGTTCTTTTGAGGTTGATGCCAAATGCAGTCATGTTCTGCCAAGAATGCACTATCTTTGCTGAAGTGTTTTCTAGCTATTTGTCTATTAGTATATTATTTTACAATATATGCTACATCCTGCCACAATGCCAAGAATCCCTGACAATTTACAATTCTCTGAAGCTAAAGGAGGTTATTAGATCTACCCAATCCAGTCTGTCATGTGTCTTCAACTTTCTTCAAGCTAAGTGTAATCAGTGGTTCCAGTGCAGTGCACTTGAAAAACCTCTAAAATGCTCCCATTGCAGCCAATACTGGAGCGTGGGACCCTAACAGTTGTCTAGATTTTGCAAATGTCCAGTTCATACATTCTGGTATAAAGTCCAGACTGGAAAACATTCTACTGGATAAGGAATGTATCCTGATTGATATGCAGAAACCAGTTTTCTCTTAACTTCATTTAGATGCAAGAAAAACAAACTCAAAAAAGAAAAATCACAAGTAATTTCATTGGTATCACATCATAAAATGCAACGATTTTTACAAGACTAACTTCTCTCTCTTCATTTGGTTCAATGAAGTGTTCTGGGACAAGAGTGGTCTTGAAAGAAAAACTAGACGTCTGCAATACCCAGAAATATTCATTTAAGTGCATTATACCTGGAGATTTTGTTTTGTTTTGTACTCAACGACACAATTTGAAGTATTTTTTTAAAGTTTTAAGAGATGGTTGCTGTTTCGCAGATGTGTGCTTTTAAAATTATTTTTAGGCTGTTATTGGTATGTTAGTGAATTTAACTGTCAAATGACTGAACATTCACAGATATCATTTGCACACACAACATAAATGACCAAACTTTTTCTTCCAGTTTCTCTATAATTTGCATCATTTTTCATGAAATCCATGTAGAGTGAAAACAAAAGCTCCCCAGTGGATTTAATCTAAGAAATCTAAGAAACCAGTGGTGTCTTATTAGGAATGTGTTGATGAAATTGACCTAACACTTCCAGCTATTCTTCTCCTAGAAAGGCTTGGCATTACTTAAATAAAATGGAGAGTAGAATTTGCATGAATGAGAAAACACTCAATTTTATCCAACAGTACACAGAAATCCCCTGTAATAGAAGATTCGTCCTATATTGAATCCAGGCCTTGAGAAAAAAGAAGTAAGATTAGAAACAAATCTATTGATACTTCCAGCAAGACTCTCCTCATGTGCCCAAACATTTACTCTACCAACAATAGAAAATGAGAACAAGAGTATATATTAATAATAACACTGCCCAATATGATGGGGTGAGATGTGTGCAATTTCTCTTTGATAACCCCACGGACTGGAAAATTCAACATTATATCTCAGACAAAACCAATCCTTAAGACTTCTTGCTGTGTAGAGAAGCGTTAACAAAAGACAAGGAACTCTAAAGAGGAAAAAGGGAGAGTTTTATTTTCTGTAAGAAAAAAAAAAACCAATCTGCAGATTGGGATACAACCTTCAATACAAATGAAAGTGCACACTCTGAAAAACAAACCTATTGTCTGGCTTAAATAGGGAAAATTCTCAACTGAGTTCTCAATCAGGTCCATTTATGCAAATGAAGGATTCAAATGTGTTCAGTTCTGACTGGTTGAAATAGTTGAGCTCTCATTGGGTGGTTTCCAAGCCCAGAAGTCTCTGACAGAGTATATGATCGCTCCCTCACCCAGCCATGGCTTGTTTTAACTCAGCACCTCAGTTTGCCAGGGGACTGTAATTTGTCTATCAGTCAGGGGTATACTTTAAGGAAAGCAGAAACTCTAGAGTGAGAACAACTGATTTGTGGGATTAGGTCAATAGTACACAGTAAATGTGTGCTTTTTAAGAACTCTCTGAGGAAAAGTTAAGAGTATTTGAGAAAAAAAAATGAATACATTTGGGAATCTCTATTTTGGAGGGCTTTATTTTGTTTCAAACACTGGATCTGTAGAGACACAGCACATATACATACACACTTACACACATGCAAACACAATGATGCCTCATTAATATCTATTTTCATGCAAATCAATACTGTACAAATCCTGGTTGATTACTCTAAAAATAGCAATTATTTAGATTTCACTACATGTCAGACACCATTCTAAATGATTTAAGTATATTAACACAATCTTTACAACAACACTATTATGATCCCCATTTTTATGCAATAAAACTAAGGCTCAGAGAAGTTGTCACTTACTCAAGTTCACACAACTAGTAAGTAGAAAGCCAAGCTTTAAACTCAGAAAGCAGCCTCCAGGGTTTACATTTATACCCATTATACTCTAACATCTCCCAGTATGCCAAACTGCTTCTCATCAAGATGGTGAAATGACTGACACATACTCCAGAACTGATTCCACTTAGTAGTGGACAAGAATTAAGACTGGGCTTTTCCCGTAATGGGAGGTATTTCAGTCCCACAGTAGCAGCCAGACTGTGGATCTTTACCTTGCTTCTTAGAGAGGGTGAGGACAGCTCTGCAATAGTGGGACATGTCTGGACAGGATCCACATTATTTTTGCTAGGTTGCACCATTGGAACAGGTTCTCAAAATAAAGTGGGTTAGTTCCAAGATCCATTTAAATGCGTATATATGCATTTGATTCAATCTTTACAATTGTACCTGTCCTGCTGCAGAATTAGCTAATTAACTTAAGAGATTCCCTCCATCCCCCTTTATCTTCTCTTCCCACCAACTGTAACGCTGTGGTTGAGTATGAAGCATAGAAGGTTAAAAAGCCTGGATTCCCTCCCTGGCTCAGCTACTGCATGTCCTGTGCCAAGTCATTTAACCATTCTGTGCCTCAGCTTCATCATCTTTAAATTGTAGGGATTTCATCCAGATCTACAACTCTGATATTCTAGCTTACCAAATTCTGTGTGGACATTTCTATAAATTTCATGAACATTCAAATAGAATAAGAAAAACGTCGTGAGAATGGGGACCATATTCATCTTAGGCACCATTACTTATGCAGAACTTAAGCACTTAGTAGGTGGTTTTAAAATATTTGTTCAATATTCAGAAATATGAGAATGTTCCATAATGTAAACTAACAAAAGCAACAACAAAAAACTAAATGTCTCAGAAACAAGTCCTACCCTTGCATGAGTAAATCTGGAATATCTAGAAGTATTTAATTTACAATTTATACATTCTCAGAGGAAGATCTGATAAAGAGCCGTTCTTCTTCTTGTGGATTTAGGTTTGAAAAGCTTGCAAAACCTTGTCTTGTCCTGTAGTTTTTAATTTAATTCATTATAGGCTGAACGTTTCCAATAAATATCTTATACACATAAGAAAAATGCTATTATAACATCATTGTCCTTGCTCTTCTAGCCCCACCTCACACAATGTAATGGGAAACTAAAATGCTATCTAGACTTATGCATTGCCTTTTCAATATGCACCTTTGTCTCACCAGTATCTACACTTTGTAGCACCACATCCAGTTTGATTTGCCAATACTAAACTTGGACACAAATATGTATATACACATTTGATAGTATCATTATCTTGAGAACCCAAAATAACCAATTATGAAATGCTATGGAATCTTCAAAGTTGTTCTGCCAAATTTCTAGGTCATATCTAAACAACTAAAATCTACTTTTTGGCAGATATTTTGAGCCTGAAATAATCAACTTTGAGTTTTTCCTCTTTTCTCCACATTTTGTCCAAAAAAAAAAAAAAAAGCTATCGCCACTGAAATTTCATTTAGGTTCAGTTAAATTAGTTTTAGGAAAATAGTAAAAGAGAACTGTGTGTTCAGTCCATACTGTTGTGAGTATTTAGAAATTGTTCCTTAATAAATGAAGTCGTAGGCATGTAAAATTCTTCAACCTACTCCTGAGGTACTCTGATACGCCTAAAAAAGGATAATGATATAGCTTCTCAAAAATCAATAAACATTTTTTTGGATATAAGGTATTGTTTACTGTGTTATATTTCCATGTTAAATAAAATGTTTTTCAGTAACTGTTAAATTTCTATACACTTGACTTTGCTTTAAAATTAGAATTAATTTTATGTTATTTTGATATTGATTTTGTCCTTAATGTATATTTACTACCTTAATATGATAGGACTTGATCACTCAAATCCATTAAGAAATCTTGCCCCTGCCTGTGAAATACATCCAGAAGAAGAAGAAAACGACTCCTTCTTGCACTTCTGTTGCTATCATGCCAATCCCAGCAAGAATCATTTCTCCACTGGATTATCACAGTGGCCTCCTAACCCTTCTCCCTGTTTCCATCCTTGCTTTCCCCTACAGCCACTTTCAACTGAGTAGGTAAGGCAATCTTGTTAAATGTAAGTCAGACATTCATAGTTCTGCTTAAGATCTTCAGATGGCTACTCATTTCATCCAGAGAAAAAGGCAAAGTCCTTATGATGACCTTCTACATGATCCACCACACTTGCGTGTGTACACATATACATAAGCACACACACACAAACACACACACAATCTACTCTCCCCCTGGGCTCACTTCACACTGCTATCTTTCAGGCCAACCAGGTTGACTCCTGCATTAGGATCTTTGCATTGATCACACCTAACGTCTGAGTTGTTCTTTCCCCAGAAAACTGCATGACTAAATCTCTCAGCTGGTTCAAGTCTCTGCTCAAGTGTTGCTATGTCAAGCTCTAGTATCTAATTTGCAACCACACTTAACCCTAAAACCTGGAATTCCTAGTCCTTTTTTCCCCACAGCTCTTTTTTTTCCCCCTAGCACCTTGCGTTTTTAAACATTGTTTATAATTTACTTATTTATTATGGTTATTACTAATTTTCTGTCTCATATTGTATATTTTGTTTACTAATGTCTTTCATGTAATGTGCCTGGGATATTGTAAGTACCTACAAAATATTTGTTGAATTAATGAATGAATTAACAGCTACATATTTGAAACGCTAACCATTATTTAAATAAAATTTTTCTCACCAAAGAAACCTCCACAGGTAAACTGATGTCAATGGTTTTGTAATTTAACAATGTCAGGGCCCATGTCCCTGAGAGTTCCTTGGCCTTTTTCTCATCTTGGTTGCCTCATAGTTGCAATATGATTGCTGCTACTGCAGGCATCTTATTGTGATCAAGGTGGGAAGAATGCGGAAAGAGAAAGAAGAGAAAGAAGAGTTTCCCCAAGAGAATTAAAGTTGTTTGTAGTTTTTTGTTTGTTTGTTTGTTTGTTTTTCCCCCTTAACCTCCTTTATAGATTTCCAACTGGCTTAAGTCTCATTGACCAGAACTGGATCACAGTGTCAACCTCTGCTGTAGGGAGCCTGGGAGAGGGTAACAGGATTTCCATAATTGGTTAACTAATGATGAATCATCAGCTTTAAATGAAAACATGGCCAGGGACTCCATTAAGTTGTATCTAAGGGAAAAAGATATTGAGGAGGCAATTAAGAGGCTGCCACAGTCATGCTCTCATGAAACTTGCAATCTACTTGTTGAGACAAAAATAACAGAGAGAGAAATAAAATAACATAAGAAGACACAAAACACTTATTTCATTGAAGCTCAGAGAAAAGAAGCAGTTCGTATGAGATGGATAGTTAATAAAGGTATCATAGAAGAAGCGGTTCTTGAGTTTGTCCTTGGATAGAAGAAGTCAAGTCAGAAAGACATGAGGCTGAGAGTGGGGGTGGTACAGGGTAGGTGAAAGTCAGAACCCCAGCTCCACCACAAATGCTGATAAAATTCAAATTGAGCAGTTACATAGTAAAATAAAATTATGGCAAAGTTTTATGCCGGCCCATAAGGAAACTCAAGCTGCAGAAATGACAGAGAAGATAAATCATGTGTCACCTAATCTCCTAGAAGACCCCAGGGCTTTTAGAGGCACAGTTGAACACCATCGATCTAATCCAACATTTTTATTATAATCATGAGGAAACTGAGGCCCAGAGATGTTAACTGATTTCTCTGAGGTCAAATGGTAGTTTTAATGGCCAAGACAAGACTGGAATTGACATCTTTCCATTATATCACTACATTTCCCAAGTTTTATTTTAGCATGAACATCCTCCCATGCCAAGCATTTATCACCAAATAACAAGATTCTATTATTCTCATTTGAACTTACTGTGTCCAAATCTAGCCAGGCTGCTAATAAGTAACAAAAATGTGTCCAAGATTAGCATAGACCATGGTAAAGACAAGTGCTTAGACATATCTCAGCAAACTCACAGGGGGTGAGTCTGGGGGGTTGGATAAGAAAACATCAGTGTTTCTACAACTGAGTGTGTCTTTCACTGTTTTGACTGGACAGCTGTTGAATCTGGAGCTTTGTATCCCGGAAAAAAATTCAATTATCAAAAGGGCACATTCATTCACCAGCTGTACATTGCTAAGATTTTCTAATATTTAAGAGTCATAAAGGTTAGCGTACTTAAAAAGATATTATTGAATGTTACTGTTGCTTCACAGAAATTGATCTTTCACTATTTATTCAACTATTCATTCAGTTGCACTCACTGAAGAGAATCACACTGCCCTGCAAATATTTAAAGGGCTCTTGTTGAAGACGTAGCGAATCGGCATAAATAGGCTGGAAAGCAACATTGGCACAGTCTGAAAACAAATATTCAGAATAGAGAGCCCAATTTTACATCCAGGACACCAGCCTCAAGCAGTTCTATTATTAATAAGACTCTAAGTTCACATTGTCTGTGGTTGAGACGCATAGATGTCCCATTTTAAACTTAAACAAAAGTGCTCGAAACGTGGTGAGGGGAGGGGGCAGAAAACCCCTAAGTCTGAAGCATTAGCAAACGAAGTCAAAACCCAGCTTTCCTTCCTGACCTCAGGCAAATGATTGACTTTGGAGCTGACAATGACCCGTTTAGAGCTATTTAGAGTGCCAAGCACCACCTGGTTTCATGTCATTGAACATGTAACAAAGCGCAGGGAAAGAGAGGCTGAGGAATTGGGGGAAAGGTTTATATTGAATTACATACTGTAATCTCAATCTTTCCCAAACAAATGTAAATAGTTAGATGCACCTGAATCATTCATTTTGAAAACCCAACAGACCCTTTCCTGGACGAGTAGGACAGATTAAAGCAGTAATAACTTAGGCTTTGCTCAACTGCTTTTCTAGATTGAGCTGACAAAACTGCTCTTGCGGAAGCCTGGCCTTGCCTCCTTTCACCTACAGAATTAAAATGCCCCACGCAATGATGATGAAAAAGGAACCCAGCAGAAGGGCCAGAGAAATCCTAAGAGAGGTAAGGCACCCAGAGCTGAGAGGTCTGAATTAGGACCACAAATTGATGAGCTTCATTTATGATATTAGGATAATTTTCAGGTTTAGCTATTCACCTGCCCGTGACCAGCCACACCTGAGACTGTGTGTGGCTCATCAGCATAGGGCCACTAACACACTTGGCCTTCACGTGGTTACACACATGGAACTGAGGGTCCCAAGCTTCTTTTAATTGTGTTTACTTCTTCATTTACGTACTCATTTAATCTCTTACTCCTCCTTTCCCCATTTATCCACCCAACAAACCTTTATGAGTAGGACAGGAAGGCATGGTGCTGATGGATGGAATGTGAAAAGACAAAACACATCACACAACTAGGCAGCATCGCCTTGCCAGATATGGAGATGGAGATTGCGGGGCACACAGGAAAAACTGTAATTTTGCTAAGGAGAGTAGGGAAGGCTCCACTGGATCATTGACCCTGAGAAACAGTGAGGGACAAGACAGAAATTAATCAGGAGGAAGGGGCATTCCAAGCGGGAGGAAAGGTAGGTATAAAGGCAAGTGAGCACTGAAGGTCTTGGTATGGTTGGGGGACAGTAGAAAAGTTCAGTATGCCTAGAGAGTAGGATGGCTAGGCACGGGAGAAAGGGAAGGAATAAGGAATGACCAGGGAGTTGGAAGAATTGAGCGTAGTGGGGTAGGTCACGTCTAAACTGCTTCTCCACCTACTAGCTTCTCAGCCCAGAGTGATGTAGCTTTGCCTTCCCTGCCTCCTCTGAAACTACTTTTTCCAAGATTATCGATTGCCTTGTTGCAACTGAGTACATGGGTAATTTTGAGGCCCCATTGTACTTACCGTGTAGGCCAGTATTATACCAAAGGTTGGGCCATCAGAGTAGCCCACCTTGGGTACAAGCAATAAGGGAACGCATTGTCTGTAAAAAGTTGGAAAACAATCATAAAAACTGAAAAAAGTTGGTCAGCTTTTCATATCACAGTGCACCAACAATTCCAAACAACATTAGTATATAAAACTCCTCCCTCAAGACTCTTTTGTTGATCTAAGTTCTAAGCAATTAATATGGTTACTGTTGCATTCTAATATATTATTATTATATGTCTATGTTATCACATTGCATTGTGTGTATACATGTATAGATGTGCAGACTTCAAATAAGCACACTTTTATTATTTAATCTTTAGTAAACATCATATATACCTGAAAGTTCATTTCAGGAGTTTGCAGTTACACAGTCTATGCCAGACACACATGGATTCAGCTACACATGTTCATTTCAAAAACAAATTTGTAACAACTCAGAGTCATTCAAGCTTGCTTTGGGCACAATGTCTCCAACACTGTGCTACACGACCCTGCTGTAAATATCCTATGTTTAATCAGTAGATTTAAAATAAACAATGACAGCATAAAGATTGTAAAGACAAAGAAATAGAAATTGAGTTATTTTAATTCAGTCATTTTATGTGACCACTAGGAGTTTTTATTTGTATTTAAAATTGAAAACAGTGAACGAGTACAAACTGTGAGGTGCTAATCATTGACTTGGTTGGTAAGTACAAATTTTAATTCATATATGAAATAGCTTAATGAATTTGAATATCTTTAAAATTGAAATTCATTCTTGTTAAAATTATGCTCATGTTAAAATCGAAGAATCAAGAAAATAAAGATGATTATTTATTCTTACATGATGATGACTAAAAATAATTTTACCGTATGGCAGAGGGAATCCCCTCTGGGTGTCGAATACACTAGGTACACCCCTGAGTCAAGGCAGCATTCCACACTTGTGACCTCTCCATTCTTCTTTGAACACGCTTTTCTTTTGGCTTCCATGATGCACACCCTCCCAGCTACTTAGAAGTCTCTTTTGCAGGATTTGCATCTCCTCATCCCTTAAAACACTCTAATTTTCAGAGTTCTGTCCCAGGTAGTCATCTCTTCTTAACCTACAGGGTCTCTTTGGCTTCATGGCTTCAGCAATCAACTGCATGCCAACAGCTCTGAAATCTATACCTCAGGCCAAAGTCTCTCTCCTGAAATAACCTGTTTATCCAGTTGTCTGCTGAACATCTTCCCTTGAACATAACTTAGACATCTCCAGTTCAATTGTCTGAAACTGACCTCATTAATTTCACCTCCTGCTTGATCAATCTGGAAAACTAGGAGCCATCCTTGATTTATTCTTTTACTTTCTCCCCTACTTGCCCACTCAATCTCCCAGGCTGACAAATCACTCTCCTAAATATCCCTGTGTCACCCACTTATCTGCTTTCTCACTGTCACAACCGTTACCTTGGCCACCACCACCACCTGCCTCTACAGCTCCAAGAGAGCAGTCTTCTACATCGTAGATGAACGCTTTCTGAAGAATAAATCAGATCATTTCTCTAACCTGCTTAACACTATTTAATAACTTCCATGGTCTTTATTTGCAAGGCCCATATAAAAAGATTTCTACTACCTTCACAGCCTCATCTCTCAGCCACGTGATCCTATTTCAGTTGTTGTAACATGCTTCAGGTTGTCTCCTGGCTCAAACCGTTGCGTATGCTATTTCCATCCTTTAAGTTTCAAGGAAAATATTATTTCCCTGGAAAGACTGACCAGGACTCAGGGTTGTGTTAGATGCTTTCCGACTGCACCCCATCGGAGCATTAGCTGGTGATTGCAGTTTGTCTTTCTCCCTTCTTAGTCTTTAAACTAATTAGACTGTAAGTGTTAAGAGCAGATACCAGATGTGTCTTATTCCTCATTGTATTTCTAGCACCTCACACAATGCTGTTATAGAGTGCGTGCTAATAAATATTTTGTTAAATGAATGAATGTATGTATGAATTGTTTCCTCTAACTAGAATTTCTCTACACCGTGGATCACGCATGCCTGCTTTGTCTATAAACTGCTCCACTTTGACTTATTTCATTCCTAGAAAACTTTTTCTATGCTTTATTATTTATAATCACATTAATGATTTATATCTGAATATACTGTAGTAAAAAATGATACATGCTAAATGAAATCTGACAGCTTTTTTTTTTTTTTCACCATCAGCAAGGAAATGTGAATAAAAATACATTTAAAATCCACCATGTGGTGATGGAATGCAGGACTTTCGGCCAACCTTAGAATTATTTTTTCAATTTTAAATTCACACAGCGACGAAGAGGATAATTTTAAGTCTCTCTTGGTTCAGAGCTTCAGGAGACAGTGCACAGAGTGGATATTTTCTGATTCTAAATGAAGAGACACATGAAAACTACCAAAGTCAAGGCACTTCATAAAGAAAAGGATGATGTTTCATCACTGAAGAGGCCCAGCTAAAGTCTGATGCTGAGGACTAGAAAGAGAGGAAGTTCGTCACGTACTCTAGCCAGCACAACCTTCCCTTCATGTGTATATCAGCAGCAGTGGCTGCCCCCTGGTCTGATGTTTACACAAAGATGAGAGGCAGCTGGAGACTCTGGCTCCATGCTGGCCCAAGGCAGAGCTGACAGCAGCAGGTAACAGGCACCTGGACGGGGCTCCCCATGGGCCATCAGGGGTTCTAATCAGCCTCTCTTAGCCGGCAGATTTTGAACAGTGGGTATGTTCCAAATGTGTCAGGGCCTATTTTTCAAACATCACTGCAGATTCATTCGTTATGTCTTGCCTTTTTTTAGACCTTGACAATAAAGGGACGGTTTTAACCAAAGAAGGGAAAGAGAAGCTAGTGTACACTGATATTTTATGACACGCTAGGATCCACAGTGAGATTAACCTAGTTCTTTGAGTTCTTTGGGGCCCTGTTATCTGTGACTCCTTGTTATTTTCCTGTCCACGATGGCAATTATATCTCCAAAGGGGGAAGATTCAAACTACACTTTCATGTTTATGTGCTCTGAATTCCTACATATTTCAAAGTGTCTAACTCAAGGTGGACTTTGAAGAAAACAGGCTTCTGTGCTCTGCTCCAGCTGTTTATATATCTGTGTGTGTGTGTGTGTGTGTGTGTGTGTGTGCGTGTGTGTGTGTGTGTGTCCCAACTTAGAACATAAATACCTCAAGCACAAGAATCTTACCTTTGCTTTATTATTCTCCATAGGTCAGTAAACACTTGATACTTAACAAACTTTCACACACATTAAAAAGCAAAGATCTCCAACATATTTTGTGCATGTTTACTGGAGCCTGTGTTTACCCTAGGAAGATATTTGAGGAACAGAATTTGGAACATTAAAAAGGACTCCACTGTATTCAGTGTTTCCTATGTAATAGCAAGTAGTGTATTACATTCCTAGGGCTTCTATAACAAACCATCACAAACTTGGTGGCTGAAAACAATGGAAATTTATTCTCTCATTCTTCTGGAGACCAGAAGTCCATGATCAGTTCCACTGGGCCAAAATCAAGGAGTCATCAGGGCCACACTTCCTGCAGAGGTTCTAGGTGGTAATATGTTCCTTGCTTCTTCCAGCTTCTGGTGGCTGCTGACATGCCTTGGCTTGTGGCCCCATCACTCTAATCTCTACCTCTGTGGTCACATTGCCATCTCCTCTTCTGTCTGTGTCAAACCTCTTTGCTGCCTCTCTCTTATAAAGACTCTTGTGATTGCATTTGGTACCTGTCTGGGTACTTGATGATAATCTTCTCATCTGAAAAATCTTAATCTTAATCACATCTACAAACCATATTTTATCATCTAAGGTAACTTTCACAGGTTCCAGGCATTTAAGAGATGAATATCCATTTGGAGGCCATAATCAGCCTACCAAAGGTGGTAAACACATCATCTTAATAAAAAATTTTTTCTTCTGGGGTGCAAGCAATTTAAGAGAAATCAAAGATGAAAGGTACCAGCTCTGATAGAAAGAAGCATCCTCAACATAAATCTAATCCTGACCCTGTGATTCAGAAGTCAATGCAAAAATGGGGTTCTGACTTCAGAAGAGGATTGTGTTCCAAAATTTTCCAAGTCAGTTGTTGAAAGTTTGCATTTATGTCACCTTTCTGTAGAAACAATACCTAAGACAACTTGATTCTAGTAAGCCACGTAGGACTAATTAACTGTAACTGAGGTATAGAAATAGGTTACTTGTATCTTCTAAGAATTTATTCTATGGAAATAATCAGAAATGTAAAAACACAAATGTGTGTTCAAAGATGTTTCTGGCAACATTATGTACAACATTATGTACCATATCATAAAAAATATGGAAGGGAGAATTTAAATATGCAACCAGAAAGGTTTATATAAATTATAGAATATCTGCATAATAGAATTCTATACAACCGTATTACATTGATGTAAAAATGGTTAAAGACATGAGAAAATGTGCATATAACATTTAAGTGAAATAATGAAAATATCTGTTTTGCTCATGAGTGTGTCATTCGGGCAGCACTCCGCAGGGACACCTTCTTTCCACTCCACGTGGTGTAAACTAAAGCAGCTCAAAGGCTAGAATCATCTGAAGCCTCGCTCACTCATATGCCCAGCAGCTCTGCTGTTGGTCAGAACACCTACACAGAGGCCTTCAGTGTGACCTAGGCTTCCTCACAACATGGCGACTGGGTTCCCAGGGCCAGTGTCCTAAGAATGAGAGCCAGACAGCAGCCAGACAAGGCCTGGCCAGTAATACGTGGGGGTAAAATAAGACTCTACCTCTTATGAAGAGGCAGGGTTCAGACACTAGAAATATTATGTGGCCATTTATGGAAAACAGAGTTGGCCACACAAGGACACAAGCTATATTACAGAGAATAATCCTGATAATGTTAAACACAGACACATCATTATGAGCAGATTAGAAGAAAGTAGTAAAAGCATTTTACATGACTAAAAATAGCCAATAGTATTTATATCTTGGTGGTAGAATTATAGGTCATTTTTATTCTCTTCTTCGTCTGCTTTTCTGAATTCTTCATAAACTTTATGATCAAATATAATTCCTATGACTGAAAATATAAGCATACTTTTTAGAAAAGAGAGCATGTAAATAGCACTTTACACAATACTCTCATATGCAAATGATCATGTGTTCCTAGCAATAATCTGTCAGGCGAGAGGTACTAAATTCATTTTTTGGGCCAAGAATCTGGTACTAAGCCAGGTTTACTGCTAGTTTGAAGTGGTTCTGGACCTCACATTCCAGGCTTTTGACTCCAAAGCCTTGTTTTCTACTGTATTCTAGTTCCCATGGTTTCTCCTTAAAATGGGCTGGGAATTGCAGCTAATATGGGTCATCCTCTAGGAGAGAGTGTCTTCTGTCATCTTCTTGCTCCTCATTGCTGTGGTCAGAAATGAGTCCTCTTCCCTCTTCTCCATGAAATGTGTTTTTCCCTAGAGGAAGGTGCTGGGAAGAGGGAAAACGAAAAACCTTGGGAAAGCTTCTGAAAAGGTTCAGGGAAAAGAGAATGGGGAATGCTGAAGTTTGAGATGGGGACTTGGAGAATTCTCTTGCTGTAGGAAACAGAAGCAGGAATACAGGGATGATTTTGGTTCCTGTTCAGTATAGGCTCAGGTAGCACAGGTAGGGACTGGGACGCGTCTTGATTGTTGACCGCAGTGAGGCTGAGGCAAGAAAGATGAGAAAAAAGGAAGGAGGGATGACTCTCCAAGGGCTGCAGTTTCTGTAAGGAAGAGAAGTTTCTCAGGATAGTCTAGGAAAAGGGTGAGTAGACAGTTCTAGGAACTGTTCATAAATAAATGATTTTCACATGATGGGTGCTGGTAAATCAGAATTTGCCAGCAAACCTTGAAGAAAGAAGTGTCTATAAAGCTTAAGAATTCAAGGGCAATTAAATTAATTGAAATGATCTAAACCAAAATTATCTTCTGAGTTCAAATTTGCTTCAGTATGTGTTTAGGTTCCACTGGAATATATCATTTTGGAAAAGTAAAGAAAAACTTTAATCATATAAATAAACTGAACTAATGAAACCAATAAATGTATATAGATACACAGGTATATGATAGCACAAGTGAACATCCCTCTATTGTTATAATGAGCCTTGGTGAAAGAACTTATCCTCATTCACTTTGGGTCTTACAGTGTCAGCAGTGCCAAACTCTATCAATTCGTTATTAGATCTCACGCTCAGACTCCTGCTGTCTTTCTTTCAGTAAGCCCATAGAGCTTGTCTTACAAACTAAGCCTTTGCCTTTGGATTGGTAAATACTGTTTGAGCCCTTAAGCCCTTAATTTTATCTTCTAGCCTATTGTCTATAGTCTGGAGAAGGAAGGCAAACATTAAAATACAATCAAATTTAATTTAGTGATCAAAAGATCATGGTTCTATGCTTCAGAAAATCGAGTATTAAAAGAAGATGTTACTGAATGCTCATCAATATTTCTGATTCTTCCTCTTCCAGGTACATTATAAAATTACATTTCTCACTGCCTTGAAGGTAAGCAGACCGATGCTTGGTTAACGTAATGCAAGGAGAAGTGTTCAGTTCTTTAAAAGTCAGTGCTTAATTCACCATGTTCTCTCCCCTCTGCCATTATAACCAGTGACATTTCCAGATAATGGAGGCTCCACCACCCTGGGCTCCAGAGTGAGGATGAGGTGGCACAGACTTCTCTGCCAACTGAAGATGGAAAAGTATCAAGGATATGAAATAAACCTTTGTGGTTTTCATTCACTGAGAGGTTAGGGTTGTGTGATACTGCAGCATAACTTAGCCTCTCCTGATCTGTAGGTCCAATGAAACTGATGGGTTTGGGATTGACAGTTAAGCATTTCTTGAGCACAAGAGTGGTGGGGAAATCTAAACTGTTAGAAGATAAGCCTCTACCCTCTGAAAACATGTAAAATATAAATGAAGGAAAGTTATGTCCACACAACAACCTGTACACTAATGTTTATAACAGCTTTACTCATAATTGTCAAAACTTAGAAGCAACCAAGATGGCTTTAAATAAGAGAATGGATTAAAAAAAGATGGTACATCCAATGCAATGGAATATTATTCAGCAATAAAAAGAAGTCAAGCCACAAAAAGACACAAAGTAACCTTAAATGCATATCACTAAGTGAAAGAAGTCACTCTGAAGAGGCTAAGTAGTACATGATTCCAACTATATGACATTATTGGAAAAAGCAAAACTGTGGTAACAGTAGAGTAGTCAGTGGTTGCCAGGGGCTTATGGTGGAAATGATGGCAGGAGGGTGGATGGAGCATGGGGGCATTTTCGGGCAGCAAAATGATTCTGTATGATACTACAATGGTGGGTAGATGTCATTATATACATTTGTCAAAATCCATAGAATGTACAAGGCAAAGAGTGAACCCCAATGTAAACTATGGACTTCAGTTAATAACTGGTTCACCAATATTAACAAATATATCACACTAATCATAAAATGTTAATTTAAGGGAAACTAGTAGAGCTGGAAGACGGGGTATATAGGAAATCTTTGTACTTTCTGCTCAGTTTTTCTGTAACCCTAAAACTGCTCAAGAAAATTAAGTTTAAAAAACAAATAAAGAATATTTTTACTGAGCTAAATACCAAGAGACATTTAAATTATTATAAGTGAATATGGAAGTGGTGGCAGGTGGTTCCATTGAGGGTTGGTTTCGTGGGTTTAATTGTGGGATATTTTATGGGCACAAAGAGTTACGAATATGAATATTATTCAGGAGAGCATATAAAAAATAAATGAAATTCCTGAAGAGAAAAGAATAGAAGATTTAGGTAAATTATGGTTAATGGAAGGGAGGAAGAACCATCTTTAAAACTGGCATGTGATTTAGTCCCCAAGGCCAGAAATAATATACCATCCTACGGACAGAAATAATGCCACATCACAACGTTGCCTAAGCAGGTGACCCTGGAGGAATGTGGCTTCAAGTGTGCAATTGTTTGGTGATCAGAAATAAGATAAGCAGGAGAGATCCACTTTTGGAAAGGCAGTGTGAGGAGCTCTGCAATCCCACTGTCCAGTGCAACAACATAATTGGTGAAAATTAAAAAAAAAAAAAAACTGAAAATTTTCCTAGGTGCATACACCAAATGAAAAAATATTAATCAAGAAACTCTATTAAATCCTGGTCAGAACAGTGAGAGGCTATGGTAATTGAACCTGTTCCTTTTCCCCCCTCCACAGCTTAGCATAATGAAGCTCCACTCAAATTGGGTGTGGCCAAGATGAGGCTCTCTCTGCCCAGTTTCCAGTTAGGGGCCACGGTATCTCCATGGGTTGGCAGGCCAACAGCATTTCTCATCCTCGGTGAGAAGCTCCATGTTACAGAACCTAAAGTCCAGGTGAGTTCCATTAAAAGTCAGGGGCTCTCTTCCTCTACTCAGCCTCCATTCTAGGTGTGGCAGGCCAAGAAAACTTGGGTTTGACTGCCTTAGGTGTAGCTCACTCACAGGGTAGACATTCCCCACTGGAAAAGAAAGCTGAAAGATCAGAAGCTATTGGCCAGGGGCCCTGCTTGTAAAGCAGGGGTGTCACTCTGAGAGAAGCAGGGCACTATCTCTGTCCCCAGCTCTGAGGAGATGACTCAGAAATTTTGCTCAGGGCATGAGGCAGGCTTTAAGAACAAAAAGATATATTACTACTCTTTTGATAATCCTTAAGGCCATTTGGGGAAATAAGCATACTGCTTTCCTGGTGTGTTTACTAGAGTGCTGTTTGGTTTAGGCTTTTTTGAAGAAACTGTAGTTGGTAAGGCCTGTTAGCACTATGTAGTCAATGGTTTCATAACCCAATTTTATAAGTCTACAACCTTGCCCAAAGAGATACTGGAAAAATTTTTTTGATTTTAAATGTGCAGACTCACAGGAAACTCTTTATCTTCTACAAGAATATAAGAATATGATTATCCTCTATATAGTTAAGATTAGAAGCCTTCTTGGTTTGCTCAAGCTAGCATGGAGCTTACAGGAGGAGAACATCTTAGGAGGGTCCCCTCTTCCTTAGGAAACCTAAGGACACTGTACTTCAAACTTACCTGTCCTTCTTCAAATATATCTAGCTATCTCCATGGTCCTTCTACATATATAAATACCTACTTGAAAAGATCCCTTTATTGAGAAAGACCAGCTTTGAGTCATGACCTTATATTGGGTTGAAATCATATGGGTCATGTTAATCAGTATTACGTGGCTATGGAAAGGAGACTGTTCTATCCTCACTGTAAACCTAACTCTTCACCCTAAATATGCTCTATATTTACATTTTCAGTGCCATTTGAAAAAAAATGTAGAATACAACAAGGATGATTTCAACCAAGTCCTTATTTTCTCTCTTGGGGGGTGGGGATAGTAAATGAGGATTTTTGTTTGTTTGTTTGTTTTTTGTTTTTGTTTTTTGGGGGAGATTTTTTTTAAAAAATAAAATACAATAGTTAAAAAATAAGATGTTTATTAAATTAATTTTATGGCATCAGAATAAAGGGAAATCATATCTATTAGCCCAACTCCACAGATACACAAGAGATGAACTTCTGCTTTCTCATCAATTCAACATACCTTTATTAAGCACTTACTGAATCACTGAAAACCTGGTGATTTGGTTTTAATAGATAAGTTAATGCTTTCAAAATCCTCTAATGAAAAAACATGCTAGTCAACAAGTTCATAAATGGCACTGGTTTCTTGCATTTCTACACCACAGGGACCCAGGTTTTCTTGGGGATCTGAAATACCCTAATTGCTAATTCCAGCTCCTATGTTGGTGAGGGTCTTACCATCAAGGAGTTAATTGTACCACACGCACCAGGAGGGTATATTCTGCCTGTGTTTGATTCTGGAGAGTTCAAAAGAATGTAGCCCTATGGAATATGACACATATTCATGAGCTAATTGTCAGGTAAAAACATGACTTCTAATCTCAGGCCTATCTCAATGGTATTTGGAAGGGCTGATAGCTTCCACGCTGAAAGTAAAGCTTCGAAGATGCTCTTGCTGATGTTTGAAGTTATGGTACAGCAGGTAATTTGATCTTTATTGGCAAAATCACCAAAGTTCCCATTCTCCTTTCAAGAACCTGCTTCTGTTACCAGGACATTCCCAGTAGAGATCAAATTTCTGCTGGAGAGCTGAGAAGGCAGAAGGCAGAAGGCCTGGGCTGGCCCCCACAGATCAGGAGCTCTAGGCCAGAGGTGGCTGGGGAAGCTGGGCCTTGCCTCAGGCAACCGATGTGTCCCTACCTTATCAATTACTTTGTTTCCGTCCCAGACCAGGGAGGGGGAGGCTTTCAATTTTTGTTTGAGAAGAGATCACCTTTCATTCGTTCTCTGACTGTGCATACATTTACTAACAGCTATGTATCACTTAATGTACTAGGTACCCAATGTAAAGAGATTGAGAAGAAGATACACTTCTTTCCTTTTAGAAGGAATACAAAGTATATCTTCAGCCCTTCCAATGAGTGCAATAAAGGAGGTTTACACAAAGTATTATGGCATTTCAGAGGAATACACTCTGCCCTAAATTTGAATTATGGAGGGAGAGCTTATTTAAGGAGGTAATATTTGTTAGGTTTTAAATATGAATAGGAATTTACCATGCTGAGAATGGGGAAGGGAGACAAAGGAATGAGGTAGTTTAGGCAGAGAATGTTACGTGACTAAAGGCACTGATGCCAAGAAGGCAGGTGTACTCAGGAAACAGGGAGCTCTTAATTGGGAAGGTTTGAACATGAAATGACTGGTGATGATGAACAGAAAGGCGTTAGATGGTGGGAGAAGGAATTGAAAAGGTGAAGATGCAGTCAGGGCCAGAAGTCCAAGGAGCCTGGAGGACATAGAATTAATCTCCTGGACTCACACCGGACACTGGGAGTCATATCAGTTTTTTTTGGCCATCACAGTGAGTTTTTTCTTTGTTCAAAAATTTGAATTACAATATCTTTAGCTCCTTCATTTAACATAGATCCACCACTTCCTACTGTTTTCCACCAGAAGCCTTACACACTTTACTACTCCACCAGCCCCCTAAAGACATGTGAGTGTGCAGTTCCACAAGCAATAAAAAGCCACCAGAGGGCTTTAGGCAGATTTAACAGATTTGTATTTTTGAATGATTGCTCTGGCAATAGGGGGCATTTTGATTGGGAAAAGGAGATATATAGGAAGGCAGGCCAAGTCGATGCTAGAAAAATAACTGGGGTGAGGTATGACAAAGGCAAAGGAGATGGGTTGCAAGCTACAGATTAAGGAAATCTTCAGTGAATAATAGCAGCTATTAATACTATAAGAAGAGTATTAAGAGAGTTATAGGAGAGGTAAGTATAAGAGAGGACCAAAGTTTTTAGAAATGAATGAATTACCAACCAAGGGATAGAAGAACAAATCAGGGAGAATGAATGTATACTGAATTCAAGACTGGGACGAGTTGAAATTCAGATATTAATAGGTTGACAAGGTGGATATCCATAAGTAGTAGGAAACAGAAGATAATCAGATGGAACTTGGAATAAAGTATGGGGTTTTTAAAAACATACGGATGACTGGTATTGCCAAAGGTATGAAGGAAGAAGAGAGAGCTGGAAGGGCAGAATATGAACAATTATGGGTAAAAGAACCTGTTGTGAGACAAAACAAAATTAGTGGGAAACACTAGGTTGTGAAGACCAAACAGATCATGTGTCAATGGCTCGCCCAGGCCAGAAACGAAAGTATTAGCAGTAAGTGCTCTGTTTCTGACTCAGGTCTGCCTGTTTTCTGAGTAATCTCTATTTTCTAGGGACTGTTGTATTCTTGTTATATGCCTTCCAGCATAATACCATGCAAAATAGGTCAGAACTTCCACCTTTGAGCATCTCAGTCTCCCCAAAACAGGCATTTCTAGAGTGGACCACAGCAAGAACTACCCTATCCCCTTCAAGAGGGCTGTCTATTCTTTGGCAGGTGGACCTGACTACACAGGAACAGCATAAAATTCCTTGGGTTGCAAGCAGTTCTAAAGGATCTGATATGCTATCCAAGCTGCTCCCTTTGGAAACATTATTACAATCATCTTTATTAGTATAGAACTAAGTAAAGTGAGATAGTAGTACATTTGATTATGGAGGTGAAACTGTGTAGAAGAGCAGGTAAGAGTGCTTGAGACCACTGAGCCCTGAATTACTCCACCCTCTGGGAGGACTGGCCCTAGAAGTTAGCCATGTGTGAGTCCTCATTTTAGACTCTGCTTAGGACATATGCATATGTGTATGTTGTCGAAGGTGGGGAGGAGTGGAAACAGTTTCTTTCCCACGGTGTTGCCAACTGCCCTTAGAAAAGCAAGAAAAGAACTAATGGTCTTATGGATAAATGCCTAGGTTTTTATGGACATATGGAAAGGCCACTGTAACTTTAATGTAGCACCTTCTATGCTGAGGTGAGATGTAATGAAAGGTAGCAAACCCAGTGGTATGGTCTTGTGAGGGAAATATTTATTAGTAATAGGACAGCAATTAGGGAAGACGAAGAGAAAGGCCTTAGCTAGAGACCTAAAGCGAGAGATCAGTATGTGCTACAGCATTTACCCCACTGGCTGTAACCCTGTGCTTTGGTCTCTCCCACTGACTGGATTGAGCCCCCGTTTTTATTTACATTAGGTATCAACATTCTAAATGCTTTTTTAATGGATATTTTTTTTTTTCCCAAAAGAAAGGTAACTGAAAGGGAAAAGCATGATTTAGAAGGTGGGGAAGTGGCTGAGATTAACCTTACAATTTTGTTTTTGAAAGTGACTATAAATTTAGGAGAGGGAGAGAAAGATGATCTTTCCCGCTCGCTATTCCCTCAAGATTTACCTAACAAGTCTACATATTCAAAGGTGCCACTGTGAATAAAACAAGAACACAAGAAAATTCACAAGCTCAGGGGACAGAGGCAAAAAGGCAGGGCACACAACAAGATGTAGCAAGGCTAGCTGGTACATCCCACAAGATGCTAAAAGTCTTTTAAGGACTTGCAGTTTGCTTAAGGAAAGATTAGTCACAGTGGCTGCCAGAGGCAACCCTTCAGCCTTTAGAGAAAATTGTAGTTTTCTAATTATAAGAAAATTATCCCATGGTTCTATCTTGGAATTATCACAGCTAAGGGAAAATACAATTTCAGACAATGTACTGTAGGTACCTTCACCACGGCTCTACTGTGTGGCACTGTGTATGCAGCTTTCCAAAAACACAGGCTATGACAGCTATGAAATACTTGGGCATTTTCCAGATGTGATCTCAGAGAGGGATGTTTATCAGCAAAAATGGGCAAAACGAATAGTCCAAAAGGATTGTAGACTTTTCTCAAAGGTTGGAGCACATACCGATGAAGTTTGGTAAAAGCAAGGGAGGAAAAGCAGGCACTTGTCTAAGTCTTTGCGTCAATACAAAGGCTGTATAAAGACTATTTAGAATGGCTCAAAAATTCTCTTCTGACTGCAAGAGTATACTATTTCAAAATTTGGCTTATTGATGAAAAGGTTTACATACTTCTTTTAGACACTCATAAGAGGGCATCAAAAGTGCAGCAGCTCTTCTCCAGGACTGGAATTTATGTGGTTTTATTTCCAACTATTCTACTACCAACTCAAGAGTACATTAATTTTGTTTAAGAGCAGAAATCTTTAACTTATTTATGAAAATGGCATCTTAAAAATGTTGTAGATAATTATTGTACTAACAACCACTTAGAGAATTGGAGTACGAAATGAACGCTAAATGATGCCAATAGATTTTTCTACCAATTCTGAGAAGATGAGGTAGTATTAGATACTTTAAGTTTTATGGAATAAACAAAAAATTACTGGTATGCTTAATAATGAACATTTAAAACATATTTTCTGGAGCCAAACAGGTTGCAGTTTAGCGATACCCATGGTAGGAAAAAAAATTTCAAAATTATTTCTCTGTTGACGATTTTCCACAGTAATAAGCTTGAAAAAGAACCTTACATAGTATGAGGGATTTCAATCTGATTTGATTTTTAAAGACCCTCAATAGTAAAGTCATTGGTACTGTTTTATAATCAAGAATTGCTAACTGGTGGTTCTCATCATAAAAATCTCTCTTAGGTAGTTTATTACTTGATGCACTTGTGCTTTTTTTTTTTTAACCATAGAAATAAATATCATGGCTGTGCATGTCTCATTCTGATGTCAGCATCTATACAGATAGCAAGGTGTAATTTTTCAACATTTTAATAATCTAAAACAGTAGAATGTATATTCATTACTTGAACATTTTTTAGATATTTATAAATTTGTTAAGAGGAGAAGCTACATGAATTATAACGGACCTATTTTAGTCCCAGGAAATAGAACGCATCTTTGGGAAAATGTCTTCCTCCTAAATTATCATTAATATAATTTGTAAAAATAAAAATTCCTAGGCCACAAGCTCACAAGACTATGTGACCACACAAGACCCATCTAGCTCAATTTTTATGTAACACAGTTGTGAGTTGTTCCTTGGTTGCCAACCCGGACCCCCAGGTCGAAGGTCAGGTAACCTGAGCATGCCCAGACGAATCAAGTGTGCAACCACGGGGGAGCTTCAGTGTTCAGACAGCGGAGTGGGAAATGAATTAAGAAGCACGGCACGGCAAGTTCTAGGATTCAATCAGATCAAGTTCTGGCGTCACCCCCATCGCAGGAATTAAGTCTCCCAGCATCACATCATTGCAAGAGCCAATCAAATTATACCTCATCACCCCATGCTTAGAAAACTCGACCCAGTCCCAGCTTGAGGAGACAGATTTGAGCATTTCCTCCTGTCTCCTTGCCAGTCAACTCCCAATAAAGAATTTTTCTCAAAAGTTTATGCCATAGTACTGGCTTCTATGTGCATTGGACAGCTATCGATTGCTCAGTAACAGGTACACAGGTTAGATTTTTTTCCCTCTAAATAAATTAGTCTCTATTATTACTTATTACATATGAATGTTGCTTATCATGGCCAACTACTCATTACCTACACACATATAGTATATAAATATGTATATGTGTGTACATACATTCATTTTTGGAAAATTATTAAAGACTTTTATTCTTTTATTTAAAATAAATGTAACATCCATTGAAAAGTGGATAAAAGCCCTCTAATAAAATCTTATCTTAAAATATGTGTGTATGTATAAGTCAACTTTATTTTTGAATACTGTACAAATAAATTCTTTTCCAGTTTAAAAATCTACAGTGGCCATTCAGTTACAGACTGAAACAGCAGAGAGGATACAGACTGACTGTCATTTGGGGCCATGCTTTAATTACTGTTTCTACATGCACTGACTTGCCGGCCACCTTTTTTTTTCCTGAGAAGGCCAAAACATCCCTGAAGACTTATTGCTATTTTCATAGCAATGTGTTTCATGTTTATGGAAAAACCTGAAAAGCAGAGAAAGTCCAGAAAATAACAGTCATTTCAAACCAGAGAGAATGCATTTTTTTTCTCATTTATTCAAATTCACTGCAGGAAGTAAACACTAAAAGATTAAAAAACAAAACAAAAAAATTCACACTGCAGTATGTACAGTTTCATGACATCACATGAAGAAATCAAATTTCTAATAAAAATGACAAATTATATTACTGAGCAGATTGCATCAAAATTGGTTGTGTAAACCCCAGAATTCTTATTATGAATGGTAATGTGCTTGTATTCCAGTATTTGCTAATACTAGAATACTTCTGGTACGTTTCCAATGGGATTAAAAAATTCATGAAAGTAGTTGTGTAAATTCTTTATGTTTAAAAGTGGTTGACTTGATTTAAAAAAAAAAAAATTAAGACCCTTGGATTCAAAGCACATTCTTCCACAAAGCTTAAACCACAGAAGTCATGTCCAGAAATGGAAAACTGTCATGTTGGGATGAACATCTGATCTGATTTGTTAAGACATTTTGCCAAATGCACAGATGCACAGGGTCCCCCATGCACTTTTCATGCAGCAGGTAATCACAACTTAAATAAAAGGTTATTCTATACATTTGTCCAGACTTGCAACTGTATACATACATGCACAATTTTTAAACCTGTCTGATTATATTTACACTTATACATGGAATATACAGGAACCAAAGAGATTAAAAGGCTTTTCTGTTGCATTAGAACAATACAAAATATGTATTTTTCATTAAGGAAATCACTATTTACATCACCTTTAAAAACCGATTTTAACATCTTCATGTAACAAGTCAATATATATATACATTTTATATATATATATAAAATATATTCTCTCACCAGTTTACTCTTCTGTAAGATGCAGCAGAATAAACAGGTAACGAATGCTACCTTACTGATGCCAATGAGAGCTGTAGTACCCTTTCACAAATGATTTTATTAGGAAGAAATTGTCTAGATATCTAAAATAGTCCTTGAAAATGTGTATATGTGCATCCTTGTATCTACATATGCATAAACAAAGTGAATTTGTGGATTTATGCCCTTTCTCACTGTTATTCTTTAAAATCACCCTAAACTCAAATTGGGGGCATTCTCTAGTAAATCAGAACCACATTCTTTGTGGTCACATTTATTTAAGTATTACATATTCTCATTTCCTTAATGGTTAACAACAAAAACAACCAACCAAAAAACAAACAAAAAAATAGTAATGCTGGCCCATGATGTTCTTTTCCCTGACCTAAATTTCACTCCCTTGTAAAAAGTCCATTTCCTCCTAACCAATGGAGAATACTCACACTTTTTTCCGACATACCTCTAAGGCTCCCAACCTTTCACAATGACCGAGAAAAATGACTTAAAAGCTTCACTTATACAGTGTTGACAATAAGACTGTCACATTATGGACATGGAGTAGAACATATTCACTGGCCAGTGGAATTTCATATCTGAATAAGCATATGCCTTCACCTGTGATATAGCACAATATTCACTCCTATTATTGTATAATATCTCCAGCAATTATTTACAAATCATTTTGAGAAAAAGAAAACCATTTAGGGTTTTAGATATTAGGAAATAACACCCACTTTTAATATAAAAATCTTAGAAACAGCTTCAAGTCGAATAACTTTAAACGAATTTCCTAATTAATAGTGATAATATAATAATTTTTGATAGGTCCGTTACTAACCTGGTTCACAATTAAAAACAAAAATATCATCTGGTGAATGAATTGTGGCTTGTAAAAATTGAACTTAAAAACAGACTTGTTTCAAGATCAAAACCCCATGTGGCTCAAGAATATATTAAGTTCTTCTAAGACTGTATCAATGTTTAATCACTAGTTTAAAATAATATATCTGATGAAGTGATTGTGTATAATTCTGTCATGTATATTAGCCCTCTGTACTTTTCTGTTTAGTCAGTCTGAGTTTTGTGCCTTTCCTGGGTTTGAACTGTTTTTATCTTTGTTAACATTGTTCTTAGGACAATGACTTTAATAGAAGTTAAGGATGTATTCAGGAGAAGTTTCCAAACCATCCTGGAGTCACCTGAGTTTGGTAAGTGGCCCTGTTATTCCATCCCTAAGGCTAATTAAGTAGATGTTACTCATTAGAACACAGAAATTATCACAGATTTTCCTGAGATGTTGAGCCAGTTAAGAAAATTGTCCCCTCCACCCAATTTTTTTGTCGTAAAAAGTATTCTGAACCCGATTTTCAAAGACATAACGGTAATAATACGAACTACAATATTGCAAATTTTGAGTAGAGTGTGACTGTACTGGGGAAAATACAGGCATCAAATAGTTTTTTACAGTCCCATGTTCTGAGAAAAGTCATAAGCAATGGTTCCCAAACTTCAGTGTGCAGAAGAAACACCTAGGGAGCATGTTAGGATGCAGATGGAAGATTCCCAGGTTCACTTAGCAGAAATTCTTGTTCTGTAGATCTGAGATGCCTGTGAATCTGCATTTTAAAACAAATGCTCCAGATGATTCTAATGCAAGTGGTCTGAGTCCAGCTTTAAGGAATCCTGGTCATGACTCGAAGCTACCAGAGGAATGGTGAGAATTAACTTTTACAAGAGGTGGTGAAAACTGTCCAAAGAAAAGCCATTTTGTTTCTGTTGTTAAAAACAATTTCTTAAATATTCAACTATTCAGGAAACCACCTGAAGATAAATATTAACTTTCCTAATTCTGTAAAAGGAGGAGTATTAATTTAATAAAGTAGTTAAAATACAAAAATGGAAATCTGCCTTTTTTTTTTTTAAGGATCTATCAAACTTCCCTCAATTGTAATCAATTTTTATTAAGTAGTACAAGGTTTAAAGAAATATATATTGAAAAGGACTGGGTGGGGCAGACACATTGGGAACCATAAAACCCCTTCCAAGAGTTAAAAATAAATATGTTTTTTAGCAAAAGTGAAAAATGTAAGCATATATTTTTCTAATTTATTTTTAAATTGGATGAGATGTAAATCAGCACTAGGGTTTTTTATTCAATAATCATCCCTTAAAGAGTTATTTAACTGTTTGGATTTTAAAAAATGGTATGTAGGCTGACTTCTGAAAAGCAAAATAAAGTACCCTAATAAAGGCAGCAAAATGCATTAATCCACTATGGATGGAGTTTTACATTTTAATTTATGCCTATTATTTACGATTATAAAAGAATTTCATTCATAGGCTACTCACAGTTGTTATCTGATGCATACAGAAGTGTTAAACAACCAATTGCTAGTTCAGTAGTTTCCTCATGACATCTAATGTTAAGCAAAAATCAGTATGCATATTTAAACATCACCAGTAACCAATACTTTTCAAAATGAAAAAAGTTTCAATTATACCATGCTTTTCTCAAATCATGCTCTTATTTATACAGATCTCAAGTTCATACTAATTAGTTTTAAAAAGATCCAAAGCTGGATGGCAGGTACATTTTATTCTGATTCTTTTTTTATTGTTAGCACGTTTCCCAGAAGTCCATAAACTTCTCCATTTGCGCTGTGTGGGCGAGAAGCATTATTTCCCATATGGCTATTGTAAGGGCTTCTTAAATTAAAGAAAGAAGCTTTAGTTTCTGCAGCAGGAACTAACTCTTCTTTGACTGTAACCTGTGAGACACTTTCGGCGGATGAAGGCTCCCTCCAAATGTCCCTGTCCTGTGTTTCTCGACTGGTAACAGAATTGCCTCCTTTCTGGAGCATATAATACAGTATTGGGTTAGTTTTGGTCAGTCTTGGAGAGTCTTTTTCATACTCATTCTTATCCACATCTGTGATAACCCACTTAATGGGTCCTTTCTCACCGGGCACAGAACACCCATTCAAATGCCCGGGTTCTGGTCTAGACCCCGCACAGCCCAAGTGCTCAGGGAAAGGAGGACTCATGGGAGTTTTTAATACTCCTGGGTATGAAAATGTCCTGTTATCTATGACATTGTTGAGCTGAGGGGAACCATACATCAGTCCATTTAAAGAAGAAAAGCTGAATTCAGGTTTGCTATTGGTCACATTATTTTTGTGTCCTTTCTTTTTACTGTCGATGACAGAGTTACTTCTGTGCGGGGACAAATCTCGCACACAATTTTCTGAGAGAAGCAGCTGTTTCAGAACATTGAAGCTTTTGCTCTCTCTGGCCCAACTCCTATGTTCATTTTCACTGGCTGAACCATGACCAGCAGGATATTTAAATTCAAGATCATTCCTGTTCAATTTCAGCTCTTCCTGGTTAAGCAAGGGCCCATACAGTCCTTCTGGAGCACTGGAATTGTTTGCAGCGTCAACAAGGTTATTTTTCATCTTTTTAAATGGATTTTCTAATGGCTCAGTATAAAGCTTCCTTTTCTTAGGGACCATGCAAAGATTCTTCGATTCTAGAAGTGTCAGTTCATTATTTCTGTGACTTCTGTCTGAATCATCTGCCAGGTAACTCTCTTGATTTTGCCTCAGCAATCGACTTAACAGACCATTCTTTGAGAAAGAAAAATCCTGAGGTGAAACAGGCTCCGATTTAAAGTCCTCAGACACTGGTAAGGCAGCTGCGCTTCTCTGCACAGCAGGAGCCATACCTAAGAATGGGGCACTCTCAGCGTCATGGCTCAAGTGCACATTTGTGTTATGAAGATGTAAGTCATCGCAAGGCTCAGATTTTATTTTCACCATCAATATTTGTTCACTTAAAGCTCTATCTGTATGTTCCTGAGTACTTTCATCTCGTAAAGGAATTTTCTCTTTCTTTTCACTCTTACCTTTGTTGGGGTTTCCCAGGAGCAACTGGAGGACAGTACGTCTTTCAAGGAGATTTTCTATTTCCGAACCAGAAAGTCCTGGTTCAGGACCTGTTGGTTGACTGCTGAATGCTTTGTTTTCTTCAACTGGATTTGTTTTATTTGAGAGCAGAGGGCTATTTAATCTATCAATCATACCTACAGGTTTATCTGTGTTTACACTTAACAGCTGTTTGCTGGGTCTCTGCTCTTCCACTGACATGGAAGACTGCATTCCACATTGCGCTAAATTTTGTAACAGCTTACTGGCACTAAAAGTTGCAGAGTTTTGTGCACCTTCATTTTGGGCTGGCTTCTCTCCTTGCGATTCTTTGCTTTTAGTAAGGTCCATTGAATGGCTAGATGCAGTATTCATTGGCTTTTCAGCCTGAGTACTGCAGGCATATGGTGGGGAATTCCACTTGATGACCAGAGAGTGTTGAGAGAGATTGATGGGAGACTCTGCTTTGGCTGATGTAAGTAATGGTGGAGTGCTCACTGGAGTAGTCCGATTTGCACTGGGGCTTTCTATTACGGAAGTCCTTGTATAATTTTGTGCACTGAACTTTGTCACATCGCCGTGTACTCCCTGAGGGCTGGCAGTTTTTTCAACATTTCCTTCATTCTTGTGGCCTAGTAGCAATTGAAGAAGTGTTACTTTCTGGTGTGAATTTAGCTTAGAATTCTTTGAGGTATCTTGATCTTCTTTGATATCTACATCTGGGACTTTTGGATCCCAAGTATTTAGCAAGGACTGAGTTAAGTTATCTAGAGAAACAGGTTGGTCAGACTCTGGTTTTTCGATTCGGTGTTTGCAAGACAAGTCTATGGGAACACAGTTGGAATAGGAACTTTCGTCACCACTGCTGTCATCTGTAAAGCTAGGATTGTTATCGGAATATTCATCGACAGTTGTAGGTGTACTACTGTCCTCAAAAATGCTTCCTCTCACACTATGGCTGTGTCCATTCATTGGCTTAGGTATAGTCTGGCTTTTAAGAAGATGTAAAAGCAAACTATTGTTAGCAGCTTGTTTTATACTGTTTTTTTCCAGTGAGTTCTTATAGCCTGCATTTTTGGGAGAGGAAGGAACAATACCCACTGGGTTTTGAAATGCCGCAGTATTGCTTTTGCTGGCCATTAGTCTGCTTGATGATGTTCTTGCCTGACCATTAAGATGGCCTGACATTCCTTTTGAGAGCTGGAAACTGCCAACATCCTTCTGGCCATTTTCTTGCAATCTGGCCATAGCAGCAAGTCTTTCACTTGCTGCTTGATTGGCATTTTGTGTTTTTAAAGCATGTTCCCGAGAATACTGCTGCAAATGGGCTTCACTTGAAAGGAGTAATGCTAATTGGCTACAAGCAACACTAGGTTTAGGGGAGGTGGCAGGACTAGCCCTTTTTTCCACCATGCTTGCAACAGCCTGTAATCTTGCAGCACATGACAAGGGTTCACTCATGACCTTTGTTCCACTTTGTCCAACATGGTGAGGTGACTCTACAAACCTATCTCTGATGAGATTTTTAGTTACCTCAGGAAGACTGGTATCAGGCTTTTGATCTTTAGCTTTACTTTTCTTCAACAGAGTTTTTAAGTGACTGGATGCAACACCATAGCACCTTAAATCCTTCTCCACTTTTAAAGAATCATGACCGAGGGCATAGCCTTGCTCCTTGAGGCTCTGCCTAATTTGTTGTGACAGAGCAACAGTCTGCAGCCTAGAGCTGAATGACTGAAGCAAAGAGGCCAGTAATGTGCTATCCTGTTTGCCTTTAGGCACATTGTCAACCATGCCAGCTAGCAAAGCTTCCTTCTTTACGTTTAAATTTACGATAGAATCAGACAGCAAAGCTTCCTTCTTTACGTTTAAATTTACGATAGAATCCGACAGCCTCTTCCGCTTTGCTGCATTCCAGTCCTCAGAAGACTGCAACAGTCTGGCTTTTTTGAGATGCAGCATGCCAGAGCCCTGGTATGTGTGTGCATTGAGAACTGGACCATTACTTTGACAGGTGGGAAATGCACTGCCAGAAATGTTCTGATCTTCTTCATTATGCCCAGCAGACTTTTTGTCAACGGCAGTGCCTGATCCCCCTGCTGCCTGATGCATTAGTAATCCTTCTAGGTAAGTTAAAACAATAGAATCCTGGTGCACATCAGAGCCAAGCTCTTCTCCATGAGTCATGTTCAATAGAAGTGTTCACAAGGGCTTGGTTTTTATTCACTTTAAAGAATGGTTTTCTGTGAGTGAATGTGGTGTAACTTTAATAAGTGAGTGTCAGTTTATCACCTTCCATTGCAATCAGATAGAGATGTACTGTTACATTCCGACCAGGATTTCTTCTGGCAATGACAAGATAAAGGCAGGCAAACTCCAATGCTGTCTGACCACAGAGCTGATCAACTTCTAAGCAAGAAGGAGCAGAAGAATCCCTTAAAACACAGGTCTGTAGCAGTAAGCAGATATAATCCTTAGCGAATATATTGCTTTTCCTTCTTCATCTTTTGTTCCCCATTAAATGCAAACATCAGTGTTCTAAAAAAAATAAAAATAAAAATAGTTAAGGAGGTACAGAACTAGGATCATGTTATGATACCTATAAGCAAAAGAACACAGCATTTGTAAGTTTATACATATATGCTATACACACAAATAATATATATATATGCATTGTAGTCACTTCTTTAGTAATTTATTTTATTGCCATTCTTATTCAATTGAAAATATCTACTGGAAATCTCATGTTAATCCATATTAAAATGATCAATCAGAGAAAATACTTAATGTTATATAACTGCCTTCTGAAGCCTGCCAAGTTTTTGAATTTTCATAAGCACCTTTATGCAAAGTAATATGAATGCTAAGTCTCCTTTATAGCCTTAAAGCTCTATAAGGCAACTAGAATTAGCTTCCTTACATTATTGGGCACTTAGGAAGAAACAAAAGTAGATGTGCAGAAAAAGGAAACGAAATGCGTATGACAGGACTCATCTGATGAGTCTAATATGGGGTTGAGACCAACAGAACAGATTCACTTCTGACATCATCCTCCAAACACCAGACACTCCACAAGTAATTTTTAGAAGTTCTGTCTTCAAAAAAGAAATGGAAGCACTAACAAATTTAGGATTATTTTGTGGGCCTGTACAAAGCGTGGCAGTCTTAATCATATTCATAAACATTAAAATACAGTCAAAGCTTATCCACCTATAGTTCTCAACCATGATTTATTAAAGACAGAGAGTGATTCTTCAGGTGCTCTTTCAGGGGTATCAGAGGTTTAACACAGTTGTTTTAAAATCCTCATGGGCTCTATGCAGAACAACTAATGTCAGGTCCATTCCTCACAAATACAGAAGACAGAACATTATTATATACGCGAAGTACAATGAGAAATGTCAAAAGACATGTTAGTCAGAATTTGAAAAATAGTCCACTGATATTTATCTAAGAAGATATTTATTTTTCTATTACCAGTATATATAAAATTGAAGAAGAAGAATTCATTTCACTTCTGAAAACCTGTTAGATAGTTTTTGTCAAAATAGATCTAAAGAAGGGAGTTATTACACTCTTTGGAAGAGAAGCTGGAATGAATTCCATGATTTGTTTTTCAAAATGCCAAAACATGTTGCTCAAGTTATTAGACTCCCTCAGTTCTATCAACAACTACCTTGGTCCCCAAGAAACTGAAAAAATTAATTTTAATGTAAAGACTACCTTGTAGCATTTTCGGTGAAATGTTTAACTGAAAGTCAAACTTTAGAAAAGAATTATTTGATTGTATCAAATTATTAGATTTATTGACTAAAAAGATAAAAAATGATAGCCCAAAAACAAGATACAGGAAAGAGGAAGTAACAATTAAATAAGTTGCAAGTGTGTAAGGAGCAGGTTGAAAAGGGACTTCCTTGAGATTCCAAAGCCACCATTTTTAATAAAGCTCTACGCTTTGCTATAGTATATTTTAAGAAACATGAACATTTTAAGAGATTTATAATGATTCTGAAATGAAATGATGATAATTATGGGTAGGCCTGATGACTACCACCTAATCCATTCTCCCATTTTCCCTTACTAACAAAACTTTGACTTGTTTTTCAGGGAGTAGGCAAATAACCCAGCTAAACACACTACTTTTTTCCATTGGTAGGTATCTTGCAATTGAGGACATGTTACCTTATTGCAGGCATATTTTTCTTTCTTAGGGGTACAAAAAATAAGGGTGCATTTTACAACTGATGACATCTTAGAGTTGAGGAAACAGTTTTATAATTCTATTAAAAACTGTTATATACAATTAATTCTCAACTAATTAAGGCATTTAACAACCACTTAATGGGGTATGCAAATCCATTATATTTCTCTCCATATCAGTCCCAATCTTTTGGTTCCTGAGTGGAGTAAAAAATCAGTCAAAAATCACATCAGCCATTTCAGATTTGATTTGTAGGTAGCCTTAAAAAGTACTTCATTGAGCAGAAGAATGAAATAAGGTTACTAGAGCATCTTTGGGTTCCCATTATTCACGCTATTTCTATTTCACATTTTACTATGCATAATATAAATTGCAAAGTATTATTCATTGCTTTAAAAAGACTGACTTTATACATTTCTAAATTTTCAAAGTAGATCTGGAAGTTGATTTAAAAAGGAATTGCCATAAATTCTTTGCAAAAGGGGCTCCAATACTTCATTTTACCATTTATTCACTTATCTAACATTTACTTCTTATTTTAACAGACAAACTAGATGGCAGAGACTAAGATAATCATTTTTTTTTTGAAATTATAAATATAATTTATTTCAGCTTCAAGTGTTCCTTACAATAAATATCTAGCATGTATTTGCATAGAACAGAGTGCTAAAGATTACATAAACCAAAAACTAATAGAACTCACAGGAGATACAGACAATTATAATTGGAAATTTCAACAGGTTCCTCCCATTTAAAAAGAAAATCAAAAGGATGGAGAAGAAAAGAACACTCACATCCAACTTGATATAATTGAATAATCATTTTTTAAATAAGAAAATATACTGTAATTGGATAATCATTTTTTAAATAAGAAAATATACTCAATTTTAACTTAACTTTAAGAACACAAAATGACATATACAAATAATTGCATTAAGCTTCTTGTGTCTGAGGCCTGTGCTAATTAAAATTATTATACTGCAACACACTCACTATATAACTGAACCTTATCATAAATTATTGAATGACCAAACTGCTAGTAGAAGGTATTTTGATATTCAAACACACATCTCTCTCCCTCCCTCTGAAAATATGGATAGATACGAAGCTAAAATAATTGAAATCACAAATTTGAAACCACACACTGTAAGTTCATCACTGTAAATCAAAGAAACGACAAAGCAAAGGTCATTCTAAATATTCAATTTGTTCATTTCATTTAAACCAATACAACAAACTGTTACTGAACTCCCAATCTGCTTGGAGATGTGTTTTAGAATTAGTGAAATATGTTCATTTAAAAAAGGAGGATGTGATAAGCAACATCTAAAGGATGAAGCAAGGTGAACCTGTACCCTTAAGTTTCCAGAATATTCCTAATAATTTTCTCTTCCCATTGCTATTTCTTTTCACATGACTTTCTTACATCAGCAAGTACAAAAAAAATTTTAAAAAGTGACTGGAAAATGTTTTTAAGATTTTTAAATCAAAATTATAAAACACTTTAGAAATGTGCCTAACACAATATATATAAGCATAACTATGTGTATATAATAATCTATCTTCTAGAAAAGTGGGCAAGAAACAAATTTAGAATAGATTTGAAGGGAAGATGCTTTAAAAAAATTCTACTATAAGCCAAGGTGGTTATTTTTCATTAAGTTCTTTGAAAAGAAATCTTATAAAAAGCACCAATTACATGAAGCAGTGGAGGAAAATGAACTTCTCATGAAAACCTGTTTTTTAAGAAAAGTCTGTAAATCAAAGGTCATGGCTACTTTGAGAGGCTGCTTCAGGTGACACTCAGTGGTATCACCTAACAACATTCACCAGAAAATGGAATACCTAAGAAAGCAGGAATTTGGAGACTACTTAGAGTCCTGAATTCACTCAGACCCTACTACTGAACGCTCTGTAGGCAGCAGAGTGAGCCAAATTTCTTCAGATACCTTCCTTTTCTATCCCTTAAAAACAACTAAAGAGGGAGAAATCATTAACAATCCTTCCCACCTTTTCCAAGTTTTGCCTTTTCATTTCTATAGTACAAAACTTAATTAAGAAATATAGAAAAAAGAAAATGAAGCATGATCCCTGGATACAGTAAAGCTTGTTGGAACCTATGGATATTAGGGTATGATAGAACATATGACTACCACCTGATAAATAGACATCTTAAGGTTAAAAATGTTAAAGTTATTGAGTATTTGAGATAGGTGATATCTCATTGTGATTTTGATTTGCATTTCCCTGATGATTGGAGATGTTGAGCATTTTTTCATATGTTTGGTAGCCATTAGTCTATCTTCTTTTGAAAAGTTTCTGTTCATGTCCTTTGCCACTTTTTGATAGAGTTGTTTGATTTTTTTTTTCTTGCTGATTTTCCTGAGTTCTATATAGATTCTAGTTATCAGGCCTTTATCAGCTATGTAACGTGAATATTTTCTCCCATTCTGTAGGTTGTCTGTTTGCTCTCATGAGAGTTTCCTTGGCTGTGCAGAAGCTTTTTAATTTGATCAGGTCCCATTTATTATTTTTGTTGTTGCTGTGATTGCCTTTGGGGTCTTCTTCATAAATTCTTTGCCTAGGCCAATGTCTGTAAGAGAATGGCTTTTATCAAAAAGTCCCAAAACAATAAATGTTGGCATAGATGCGGAGAGACAAGGAACACTCATACACTGCTGGTATGCAAACTAGTACAGAAAGTACTATTGCTTTCTGTGGAAAGCAATATGGAGATACCTCAAAGAGCTACAAGTAGAAGAACTACCATTTGATCCAGCAATCCCATTACTGGGCATCTACCCAAAAGAACAAAAGACATTCTATAAAAAAGACATCTGCACTAGAATGTTTACAGCAGCACAATTCACAATTACAAAGATGTGGAAACAACCCAAGTACCCATCAATACATGAGTGGATTAATAAAATGTAGTATATATATATACCACAGAGTTCTACTCAGCCACAAAAAACAATGGTAATCTAGCACCTCTTGTATTATCCTAGATAGAGCTGGAGCCCATTCTACTAAGTGAAGTATCACAATAATGGAAAAACAAGCACCCACACATGCTCACCATCAAATTGGTATTAACTGATCACACTTAAGTACACATATAGTAATAATATTCATCAGGTGTTGGGCAGATGGGAGGGGTGGAAGGGATGGGAGCGATGTGCACCGTCTGGGGGATGGACATGCTAGAAGCTCTGACTCGAGTGGGGCAAAGGCAATATATGTAACCTAAACATTTGTACCCCTGTAATATAATGAAATTAAAAAAAAATTTAAAAAGTTATTCAGTATTAGCGTGATTCTTTTTTTTCTTTTCTTTTCTTTCTTTCTTTCTTTTTTTTTTTTTTTAGCAAAGACATTATTCTTAAAGCACCAATGTATCTTGCCTGGTTTTAAATATGTATTATTTAAAAATGTTACCAGGTTTATATTTGAGTATATCTACTTACAAATACACATTTAAGAATTAGGTTTCTTTAGGAATTTTCAGGCAATATATTTTAAAACTGGAATAGCTTATAAAATGCTGTGATCCACTAGTTTGTCATTTCCCTAACTTCAACAATGATTTTATTAGAGCTTATATATGTGTCTGTTTGAAGATACTCAACATTTTCTTCATAAACACAGTTAAGGGGGAGATTTTACTTGGATGGCATATTCTTGTTAAAAGATTTCTGAGTCAAGGGATCAGAATTTTTCCAAAATTCAGTTTATGGAAGAGGAGAGGAATCAAAGGGAATAAAAACACTGAAGGGACAGAAAAATAAAAAAAATAGAGGGAAAAAATACTAAGAACAAATAAAACCCTCATAAATTCTGCAGCTCTAATGAGGCTTTAGAATGGAAAACTTAGTTTAGAAACTCAAATAGATTGCATTCCTAGCCTGTCTTTAAACATTAGGTTGGGAGACATAATAGGAAAAGTAAAGAAAATTAGTTTAATGAACATTAAAAATGCATATATATAAAGGGGAAGAAAATAAAACCTACTCAATAATAAAATAATAGCTAATTCAACGATGTGTGTTTCATCAACTGTCACGGATGAATCTGGAAATATAAATACTAACTGATTTCAGATTTCAAATACATGTTAAAAGGTTCTAGGACTTCAGGGTCTTCTTTTCTTACTTGTATAACTCAAAATCCTTACACTGGAAACTTCAACAGTTCATCATTATGTTGAAAAGAGAACAGAAATCTTTGTTCCATAATTGCCAAACATTTTTCATTTTTAGATTAGAATTCTGAATGAATTGCTTTGTTTCTATATCATCTGTTTCCTTCCAATCTCTTTTATCACACACCTGCCTTCAGTATTTGTACAGTTAAGAACAGTTTCAAATAAATGTGGGTGCTTCAGCATCATAAAAGATGAAAGAATATTGTCACACACTCTTTGAGCAAAACAGAGCAGCAGAGGTTCTACTGAGTAATGAAGTCCTTCCTATTGAATACCTAACTGGATGAAAATACTGTATTTCCTTTTTCTTCTTAGAATCATGTTGTTGAATTACACTGTGCACTCACTGATTCTTGAGTTCGAGAAAACTTATTGAGGCTGCATCATCATCTGAAGACAATAGTCAAATATGTTGCTTATATAATCAATAATCATTCACGCCCAGGGTGCTACTATCAGTTTCTTTGCATTCATCTTCTGATTCATCTAACTGAAATATCTTCCTATGTCAACTTTCTTCTCTGACATTATGGACAGAAAATGAAAAATACTCAGTTGTCGATTATGTTTAATAAAAATTTCTAACAAAACTGAAAGACTATAAGGATAGTATCTCCAGATTTTTTTTTTTACCTTTTTGAAAGATGATGCAGTATAATGGGCTATAAGAAAACTGAAGATGGCATAACAGTGATGCCTTATTTCACTATTGTATTATCCTTCTAGGTACTTCCATTATTTTCCTTTTATTATTCTAGTCTTTTTTTTAAGCACATATGGTAATAGATGATGAATTAATTTTCAAGACAGTGAACTGGCAGAATGCTTAAAGATATATTAATAGAAAAAATAAGATCACTAAAATTCCGTAATGTACCTCTGATTTATAAAAGGTTCCAATGGACACATATGGTAATAGGAAGATACTATGTTCTATTCTATTAAAAACACATTCATTAAAACTTTATAAAAGAATAAAAGTCATATAAAACGATCCATTCTACTAGTTAGAAACATTTTTAAAAAACAAACTCTGAAAAACTAAAACTGGGTCTAAAGAATCCTGAAAGTACACCAAGGGTTAATGCATTTCATGACAATTTAATAAAACTTGTGTCTACTTAACTGTTAAAATGATAACTGAATCTTCCTCCTAGCAATTAAAATTGTTTATAAGCATTTAATTATCTTTTAAATTTTGTAACATTGAGATTTTACTGGTCTAAAGCATATAGTGGAAAAAACTAGAGCTTCTGGATAGCCGAACTCACGGTGTGCTTGGAAGCTCCGAGCCCCTTCCCCCATACCCTGCCCTATGCATCTCTTCATCTGGTGTTCATTTGTATCGTTTTTAATATATTTTGTATTAATAATAAACCAGTAAATGTAAAAAAAAGTTATTGTTATGATGAGACACAATTATTAAAAAAAATAATGAAATCAAACTAAAACAAAATCCATGTAAACTTGACCATACACATAGATAGATTTTGGGAAACATTCAAGTTTTAACACAGACTATTTTAATGAAATATCTAGTAAAATCCTTGAATTACAAATTATATTTTAAAAAGAGCTACATTTTCTTTTAAGTACCTGGCAGGTATGAAATTAGGTTGAAGTGTAACTTTTTTTTAGAGCTTCAGCAATACAAGTTGTAAGTAATTTGCATACTAACAGTTCACAAATGGGTGTTTTATTGATTCTCAAAGTAAAACTATTCCCACTGCAAAGTGTTTTACATTCTCTTTTTGAAAATGGTTTATTACACAAGGGGAAACTTTGCTGAACTTTTACACACTTTAAAATGGTAAAATCCAAGAAATAAGATGTTACTTAGATAAATGAAAGATGTACCTAATAGAATTCTTACATGTTGGACTACTTTTGGTTGAGAATAGATAAATAATGACAAAATTCTTTCTCCAGCTGTTTTTAAAGAAAAAATTCAGTTTCTTACTTGCAATCAAATTCTCCATTAGAATATACTTAAATGATTAAACATCTATGAAGTCACTTTATATGCTATTTAAATTATGTGTAAGGAATACCTCATGACTTGCAATTGTTTCCATGTAATCTCCCCCAATTTCTTATGCATTATCGAATAGTCTCTAGTTGAGTACTAAATTTGATGGAATTTCTGCAGTTCAGCTTTAAGGAGCATTTAGATTCCTGGCTCTGAATGCAGAAATAATTGGGGGGCTACTTAATATCATTCAGAATAATTCCTATGGGAAAATAATATCTACATTCCACTGTAGATTATTTCAGGGGTACTTTTTATATAAAAGATTAAGAAAGACGTTAATGTGTTTTGTTAAGTATTAGAAGAAAAATATCTAAGTATATACTAAGAAGATTCTAAAGTCCTAATTATTGAAGCTTTTATTTAGGCAATATAGATCCAGGTATTCAGAAAACTCTTGGTGTTCTCTAAGGTGGAACTTTGAAAGGAAGTTTTACATGTGGAACAGGAAAACAAAACCCAAGAACAATTTACCAAAAGGATGTAATACTTAACATTTTATCCAAACAGATGAAATTAGCTTTCCAAACCAAGGGCCAATGAAAAATTAGAATACATAAAACTCGACATTTAATCACATAGAACAAGAAAGGGAAAGTAGCATGTTAGATAAAAGTCCTGAAGCTTTATTAAAAAGTGAAGACTACAGTGAGTGCTCTACTATAAATTAAAAGTTATAAAGTTGTTGGAAAGAAACATTAAGAAAAAGAATAAAAGAAACATTCAAGTGTTGATATTGCACATCAGGGAATAATAACAGAATAGTAAAAGAATCAGCCTGACATTTCATTTATGAAAACACATTTCTAATTTCTTACAAAAAATAAATCAAAATTAGTATATGTCTTCTGAAGGAATTTGAATTCCAAGATAATAACTTTCTTTGAAGTATCATCTTTACCAAAAGGTAGATGTATGGTTGTACAATTTAATGGGTTCCAAAAAATGAACTTATCTAAAAACACGTTGCTCAACTGCGGGCCTCAATATTTGAAATTTGACCCGAAGAGTTTTTTGCTCTCTCCTAGAGGTTCTCATTTTAGGTATAGGTATAAATACTCTTCAGAGACAGGTAGCATGGAAACCACTGACTGACACTGTAGCTAGTAGAACAGGTGTCTGGATTGCTTTCCGTTGCAACCTGAGGGGTTTACATATTTTTGCCCAAGGCCAAATTTGCTCCTAACTTCCAGGTCTATCAGCTTTAAACTTGCTTGTCAGCTGCTTCTGTTGGAGTAAAATAGTGTCACTCACATTCCCTACTAACAAGCACTCACTAGGAGACACTACTGCTTGACTAACTCAAGTGTTCCAACAAGGACGTATGTATCTGAGGACCTCTTCAACTCTAAAATTTTATTTCTATGATTCCATGTAATATGTCAAATTGTAGTTGATAAAAATGACAAGCATTTTAACCAGAAAGATGATATGCTGTCATAAAGTTGTGGAAATAGCCCGGACCAATATGTTTTATAGTCTTTTTAGTGAATTCTAAGGGAAGGAAATGGTTTTGAAATAGCCATACACCCTGCCCACCCAATCCCCAAAAAGTTATTTATCTTCACTACATTCTTCAGTAGGGTCACAGAATTTCAAACAGATGTTTATTTAAAAGCTAAATATGAGTTTATATTTAAACCAGAACTTTGCTTCTTTTATAATGGCTATATACTGAATAAAATGCAAGATAAGAGTAAAGATGCAGGATCTTTGATGACAGGGACAAATGCAAGGGTGATGAAGTAACTGTCCTGGTTACAGAAACAAATCCTCCGTATAATTGATACAGTGAAATAAAGATGGGCTTCTTGAGTTATCCCCAAAAGGCTTATACATATGAATCAGATTCAATAAATCTGCTATTCATTTTATGCATCGTCTATAGTTTATCTAAAAAAACTTTAATTTTAAATCAGAATTAAATTAAGATGAAAAAGTTGGAGACCTTAAGTTAAAAATCGAAGAGCAAGAGAATCAAAAGAGCTAGAGAAAGAGCTAAACTGCAAAACAATTTCTATTTCAAATATACAATACATTCCTGTATGCTGTGCTATACTGTCTTAAAAACATAGAATCCAGAATATTATTAAGTAAAAGTAATTCTAACTATAATTTTAAAAATTCCAGGAAAAGAATTATTATATGACAGAGAGTTACAAACAAAATTTACCATTATACTAATGTCTCTGCACTGTCTTCCACTGTTCTCAAATAAATAATAGTTTCCCTGAAGGAACACAAAATAATCATTAACAAATCATTTTGGTAGCATATAAGAATAAAAAAAGAGTTTAAATATAAAATTAACAGAGGATATAGCTTCTCCTAACCTTTCCCTATAGCTCTTTAGAGTAACTGGTGCTATCAGTTTTCAGAAGTATAATATTTTCCAATCTCTATCAAAATAAGAAATATAATGGAAAATGGATGTTTCTTCTTCTGGAAGTATTTGTTTATAATATATATATATACACACACACACACATACATATATATATAAATGTATATGGAATCCTTTGAGATTGAAGCATAAATCCTATTAAATTCAACTATGGTTTCCCCATCCCTAAAACAGATCTGACATACAGACACAACACAAGGTCAAGGTCACAGATCAGCAAGAAAGATTACCAACAGAACTGATGTAACAGCTGGCATTTGATCAAAGTTCCTAGGGTTTTTAGTACACTTAGCAGACACTGCATTTACTCACAGGGTACACTCTGTCTTAAAAATGTTCCCCATTTTTGAAGACAAGATCTTCATGCACTTCTTCTTATAAAGCATGTTCTGCTAAAAATATTGTACTGGATTATAGAATAACAGAAGACATCAGCGTGTGTGTGTTTCAGAATTATAAATTTTTACGTGTGTATGTATATACACTTGCATATTTTTTTGTTTGTTATAACTGATCTTTGCCATGTGTCAATTTTGAAATTAATTTAAACTGCATGTCTCTGAGTGGATCATGCTTTCTCACACCTCCAAGCCTTTGTTCCACATGAAGTTAATAGTATGCTCCCCAATATCTTGGGTCACTTCTTTCCAAATACACAGATTTAACTGCTAAGCATCGGTTAAATCAGGCAAGTTTTATAGTGTATCCATAGGCTTCCATGACAATTCCCAAATCATACGTATCAGAAGAAACTGTGGTTATCAACAATGGCAACAAAAGTGATTCTTAATGGAATACATTATTAAATATACTAGGGCAATTATCTAACAAAATCATGCCTCTTAGTTTAGTTGTTTAAACAAGATGTTGAATTTATCTTAAATTACATTTATGAAACCAAGAGTTACGTGATGAATGTTCTTACTAAGCATTCTGATCAAGAAATCATTTTTAAGGATGCATAATGCTGATGGGCTAAATTTACTCTTCAGAAGCTTTCCTTGTTATATCAAGTACCACCTGGTATGGCATTACACAATCTACAAATTATTATACTTATGATACACGTAAATGTTCTGAATTATCAGTTTTTAATTTTGCAAAAAGTATTTCTGATGAATTAAATAGGTTTGAATGAAAATATCAGAAATGTACTATCCTGCAAAGACTGCTAGTTTCTCAATAATAAAATGAAGTAAAAAAGGAAAAAAAAATATATCAAATTATCACGTTAAATACCATTGAAATTACATTATATTACATCACTCTTGTCAGTACTGGCTCAGAACACAAAGATTCAAGCTTCCGTTTAAAAGCTTCAGTCAGTCTGTGCAAGAGACTTGTCACTGCAGACACAACCCATGGACAGAAAGACATGGTAACGATTTGTGTAAAGGGAAGACGTCAATAAACCTGACCAGATCCCATCCCAGAGGATTAATGAACAAAAAACAGGAATACTATATGCACAATGTACCTGGAGAAGGTCAATATATCTAAATACTAACAGGTAACATTGAAGTATGTCTCTCAACTAGGAAGATGAAGCTACTGGCACACCATCAGTAGTAGGCTGCTTACTTTAAATGGTTTTATTTTTATTGACGAAATTGACGTGCATCCTTTTCCCTGACCTCTCTTTTGCCCATCTGTACACATAACCAACTGTATGAAGTAACAATCTCAGTAACTGCAGCCAGTAACTGCTAATCTGGGATCCAGTTTTACTGCTGTCCAGGTCTAAGGCATGTTCAGTCCATGCTGCAAGGAAAGCCTATGCACTGTCCTTGCCACGGCACCCGCCACTCTGCCATTCTGAGTTGAAGGTAGACTGAGACGGGGGTAGCAAGGAGGCTTTAGAAGAGAACTCCAGTGAGATGGAAAAGCAAGAAGGGCAGTAGCAGTCTAGGTAACAGTCAGTCAGGGCTTTCCTGACTTCACTTATTGGACCAAAACCATTTCAGAACCACTTGTACTTTAACAATAAAGATCACTAAAAACAACTACTTATCTATTATTAGCATTACTTAATAAAATTAACCATTTGAACACCAAAAAAACCCTAAATATTTTATGAAAATCCCTCATTATTTTTGTTTTTGTTTTTTTGAGATAGAATGATGATGTGTGGAGTGGCACATATACACATTGATCTCTCTACATTTTAGTTGTTCCTTCAATTCTTAATATCAATTTCTTAAACACTTACATCAATATTTCCTACTGTTTATATTTTGCTTTGTGTTTTGGTCTTTCCTGTGCTTTCAATTATAGCATTTGTATAAAATAATTTGTTTTGTATTTAAATTCTTATCATTAAACTTGAGGATATAAATAAGACAATAAGAGTGTGGTACAGAAAAAAGACTATAAAGAACCTTTTGCTTGGTACCCTTCCTCCCATTCGCCCACATAATCCCTACCATCACCATCACTTGATGAAATATATCAGACTTAACAATGCATAGAGAATCACACAATAAGCCCCATTCATCCACACCCAGGCTAAAGAACTAAGACATCTTTTTCATTCTGGAGGTCTCAGCTAAGGACTCACCCCTATTTAGGCAGCCTTCCCCGAACTCCATAGGCTGGGGACAGTTCTTCATCTCTGTGACTCCACAAACTCAGAAGATCTTTCAAACTTCTCACTTACAAAATTGTACAGGCATATGTCACCTTATTGTGCTTTGCAGTTACTGTGGTTTTTACAAATTGAAGGTTTGTGGTAATCTGGTGTCAAGCAAGTCTATCTTGTCATTATCCACAGCGGTCCCAAACCTTTTTGGCACCAGGGGCTGGTTTCATAGAAGACAATTTCTCCATGGATGGGGGTTTCGGGAGGGGTTGCAGCAGAGCTCTGTGGCCCAGGGGTTGGGGGCCACAATTCTAAGAACATGTGCTCACTTTGTGTCTCTGTGTCACATTTTGGTAATTCTTGCAATATTTCAAACTCTTTCATTATTATTATATCTGTTATGGTGAGTTGTGATTAGTGATCTTTAATGTAACTATTGCAATTGTTATGATAGTGTACTTAATCTATAAATGTGTTTGTTCTGACTGTTCCCCCAACTGGCCGTTCCCCAATTTCTCTTCCTTTCCTTGGGCCTCCGTGTTCCCTGAGACACAAGAATATTGGAATTAGACCAATTAATAACCCTAAAACGGCCTCTAAGCGTTCAAGTGATAGGAAGAGTCACACTCTCTCATTTTAAATCAAAAGCTAGAAATGATTGAGCTTAGTGAGGAATGCATGTCAAAAGGCAAGACAGGGCAAAAGCTAGGTTTCTTGTGCCCAACAGCTAAGTTGTAAATGCAAAGGAAAAGTTCTTAAAGGAAAGTAAAAGTGCTACTTCAATGAACATATGAATGACAAGAAAGCAAAACACCTGTATTGCTGATATGGAGACAGTTTTAATGGTCTGGGTAGAAGATTCAACCTATCACAATATTACATTAAGCCAAAGCCTAATCCAGAGCAAGGCCTTAACCCTCTTCAATTCTATGAAGGCAGAGAGAGGTGAGGAAGCTGCAGAAAAAAAAGGTAGAAGCTAGCAGAAATTGTTTTATGAGGTTTAAGGAAAGACGCTGTCTCCCTAACACAAAAATGCAAGGAGAAGCAGCAAATGCTGATATAGAAGCTGCAGTAAGTTATCCAGACCACCTAGCTAAGATCATTGATGAAGGTGGCTATACTAAAAAAGCAGATTTTCAATGTAGATGAAACAGCCTTCTGTTGGAAGAAGATGCCATCTAGGACTTTCATAGCTAGAAAGGAGAAGTCAATGAATGCCTTGCTTCAAAGCTTCAAAAGACAGGCTGACTCTCTTGTTAGAGGCTCACCCAGCTGGTGACTACTTTAAGTAGAAGCCAATGTTTATCTGCCATTCTGAATCCTAGGGCCCTTACAAATTATGCTAAATCTCCTCTGCCTGTGCTCTATAAAAGCCTGGATGAAAGCGTATCTGTTTACAGCATGGTTTACTGAATATTTTAAGCCCACTGTTGGGGCCTACTGCTCAGACAAAAAGATGCCTTTCAAAATATTACTGCTCATTGACAACGCGCTTACTCACCAAAGAACTCTGACGAAGATATACAAAGAGATAATGTTTTCGTATCTGCTAAAACAATATCCATTCTACAGTCCATGGCTCAAGGAATAATTTCAACTTTCAAGTCTTATTATTGAAGAAATATTAATACATTCTGTAAGGCTGTATCTGTCATAGACAGTGTTCCTTTGACAAATGTGGGCAAAGTCAATTGACTTTGGAACCTTATAGAAAGGATTCCATTAAGAACATTTGTTATTCATGGGAGGAGGTCAAAACACGGACATTAATAGGAATTTGGAAAAAGTTGATTCCAAGTCTTATGGGTGATTTGGAAGAGTTTGAGACGTCAGTGGAGAAATAACTGCAGACGTGATGGAAACAGCAAGAGAACTACAATTAGAAGTGCAGCCAGAAGATGTGACTTGAATTGCTGCAATCTCATGATAAAACTTCAATGGATGAGCAGTTGCTTCTTATGGATGAGCAAAGAAAGTGGTTTTTTGAGATGGAATCTACGCCTGGTGAAGATGCTGTGGACATTGTTGAAATGACAATAAAACATTCAGAATATTGCATAAACTTAGTTGATCAGGCAGTGGAAAGGTGTGAGTGGATTGATTCCAATTCTGAAAGAAATTCTACTGTGGGTAAAATGCTATCAAACAGCATCACTTGCTACAGAGAAATCTTTCTGATGAGGCAGACTTCATTGTCTTATTTTAAGGAATTGCCACAGCCACCTAAACCTTCAGCAACTACCACTCTGATCAGGCACCTGTCATCAACATGGAAGCAAGGCTCTCCACCAGCAAAAAGGTGACAACCTGCTGAAGGGCCAGATGATCATTAGCAGTTTTTTAGCAAAAAAATATTTTTAAATTAAAGTATGTACTTTTATTTTTCAGACATAATGCTACTGCACACTAAATAGTATAGTATAAACATAACTTTTATATTGCTTTATTGCGATATTCAGTTTGTTGCAGTTGTCTAGAACTGAACCTGCAATAACTCTGAGGTATGCCTGCATATTGGCTTGTTTAGTCCTGGCTCCCCACTAGAGTGTAAACTCCCTACGGGCAAGAATTATGTCTTTGTCATCTTTATGTTCCAGCACCTGGGCGAGGTACAATTCCTAGCAGAACATGCAGCAGGCAACAAGTCAACCACTTGGAGCCTCAGTCTGTAAAATGAGGGGTGTGCTGTCATATTTCTTAGTTTTCTCAAGAATGAAAATAATATGATAATGTTATTTATAATGTCTGATTTCAAAATCAAGACATTTCAATTTCAAATCAGACCTGAATATAAACTAACAAAAAAACTACAAAATTAGGCTGGGCGCGGTGGCTCACGCCTGTAATCCTAGCACTCTGGGAGGCCGAGGCGGGTGGATCGCTCGTGGTCAGGAGTTCGAGACCAGCCTGAGCAAGAGCAAGACCCCGTCTCTACTAAAAATAGAAAGAAATGATCTGGACAGCTAAAAATATATAGAAAAAAATTAGCCTGGCATGGTGGCACATGCCTATCATCCCAGCTACTCGGGAGGTTGAGGCAGAAGGATTGCTTGAGCCCAGGAGTTTGAGGTTGCTGTGAGCTAGGCTGACGCCACGGCACTCTAGCCCGGGCAACAAAGTGAGACTCTGTCTCAAAAAAAAAAAAAAAAAAAAGAATGAAAATAATATGATAATGTTATTTATAATGTCTGATTTCAAAATCAAGACATTTCAATTTCAAATCAGACCTGAATATAAACTAACAAAAAAACCACAAAATTAAAGAGTAATAAAGTATTTTATCCTACACAGAAAGGTCTGTGGGTTTGGAAAACATGTGTTACTTGTATTCTGGTAGAAAAACAAAAGATTTAAGCATTTTTTTAAAAAAATTTTAAATTAAAAAAATGTTGTTAAGAGATGGGGTTTTGCTCTGTTGCCCAGGCTGGAGCGCAGTGGCACCATCACAGCTCTTGCAGCCTCGAACCCCTGGGCTCAAGCAATCATTCTGCTTCAGCCTTCTGAATAGCTGGGATTAGAGGTATGTGCCACCGCACCCGGGTAAGCATTTTAAAAATACACATATTTTTAGAAGATTTTAAAGTCTGTCTAAGATGATCTTTATTTTACAATTTGTTTATAAAGAACTGACCATATTCATTTAGTTTCGTTTAGTCACCGTTTCCCCAGACAAGGGTAAGTAAATTCTGGTATGCATTTCAGCTCCAGTAAGAATAAGCATATATTTCAAAATGTTGGTACCATCAAGTTTTACATCATTTTTCCCCTCTCAAGTTACTCCCCCTACAGAAAAATGAATAAAACTCATTTAATGTTAAAATATTATTTTGTTACATTTTCTTTTGAAGGAGACATATTAAGAAAGGAAGTATCACATTGAAAGATTTATTCCCTGAAAGCAGACAACTTATACTCATTCTAAAAAAGTTACAATGAAATGATAAATTTTTTTAACTGTATCAACCACAATTAAGAAACTGTTTCTCTATGCTCATTTTAAAAATCAATCCTTGGAGTAGATAATAGTTGTATGCCAAAGAACCTAAACTCTTTAAATTGTGTGATAAAGATTAAATGAAATTGGTCAAAGCTATTCTTGCAGTATTTTTCACTTGAACCTGTATTTGTTGAAGAGCTTCAAGTATGGACTTTCATTGAGTTGGCTGAATAAATATAATATATTGCCATAAAATGATTCAATTAGAATATGTAAGAGTAATCAAATTATCTTTTAAAGAATTTAAACCTGACAAAACTAAAAACCAACTCAACAAAAACAAACATTATCCCAGTAGATCTTGAATACTGGTGCAAGATGAGTCAACATGTCATTGCTGTGCCTTTTCTACTTCTTACCGTATTGACATGCTGCCATTGCTAGAAATATAAAATCAGGAAAAATTACTCCTTTAAACCTGTACTGAAGAGCTAAGCTTCAGGTCCACTCCTGCTTCATGGCACAGTATTAAACCTCAATAATGTTTTCAGTTCTGAGGAGGCTAAGAAGTCATGTGGGTCCAGAAAAGATCTGACTTTGATGTGTATGAATAGACTTCGAAAACCCAGTTTTCTAAAATGCATGGGAAGACATTCATTAATTAAGGCATTTGCTTGGATATTCACTTACGTATTTGTTTTAAAGTTATTATACTATCAAATTTCTTTATCATTAGAAAATGATAGCTTTTTTGGCAGACACTTTATTCACTTGGACTAATGATTTCTTTTTAAAGCTAAACTGACAAACATCCTATCCTACATAACACTAGATACAAATTTTATAGAACTTCTTTAAAATTGGAAGAAGAGCTAATTTTTATGAAGTGAAATCCATTTCCCTCGAATGATTCTACCACCAGCTATCATTTTCATAACAGTATGGTGTGTAAAGTGATTTTCCAAACACGACAGAATCATAGAACTTAAAGGTTAGAAGACAACTGAAAGGTCATCTGCCTAAGCAAAGTTTCTATCTGATGCTTAATCCTTTTTATAACCTATTTGCTAACTCTGGTCACTTGGTTTATTTCTGAAAACCTCTGATGACCATGGCCCTGTCTTCCAAGATGGTATCTTTTGCAATCAGATGGCTCTGGGTTCAATTTCTGGCTCTTCCATTCACCAACTGTTTGATCTTGGGAAAGTTAGCTATTCTTGAAAGCTTTATCCTTTATCAATGTGTAAAAACTAACATCTATTTCATAGAGCTACTGTGAGGAATAAATGTGATAAGGCTCATAGAGCCTGGACACAGAGTGCTCAATAGGGCTATCTGCACAACTGCATCAGTGTAAAATTCTTCCTTGCACTGGGCCATAATCTGTCTCTTTTTAGTTCCATCCTTGGTCCTTTCGGGGCCACAGAAAACAAGGCTAATCCTTCAGTTATCTTTCAAACATTAGAAAACAGCTGCCATGTTCCCCTGACTGTATCTATCACCTTGTTAAGGTCTAGATAAGATAGGTAAAACCCATTGATGACAGGAGATTAGCAAAGGACAAACAAAGGAAGACATATGTTCCTGGGCACCAGTCTGTCGGGGGTGCTGCAAAGATGCAACACTTGAGGAAGTCTTGACTGGCCAAAGTAGTATACAAAGCCTTCTGGGAGCTCTAGGCATGGATTGTTGACTCCTACTAAGTATACTACACATTTAAAAAGCTCTGCTTTTTCACAGGTGCTTTAAGCCATACCCTCTCCTCAAATGAAATACCAATATATATTTTTCTTTGATTCTCCTCATGGGCTTGGTTAGTATATTATTTATTCTCATTCACATTTTACCAAACAAGGGCACTAAGGCTAAGAACAACTATGCGATTGGTTAATTGTCTAGAAGTGGATGATCCAAAACCAAATCAAGGTCTTCTGAATTCTAGCCTTTCCTATCATATTAAATTGCCGTAGATTGTAACAAAAACATATTTGAAAACATTAGGTAAACACTTTTTTTTTTTTGCAACACTTTGAAAATTGTAGATTAGTTTTTCTACTCTTAAAATCTTGTCTCTGTCATTATAAGTCTCTTGTATTTATTAGAAAGGCCACAAAGCACAACGGCTAAAAGAACACTCTCTGGATTCCTGACTCTGCAACTCAGCAGTGGGTGACTTTGGTCAATTAACGTAACCATTCTGAGGCTCAGTTTCATTAGCTGTAAAAGAATAATAATAATAGTTATCTACCTCATAAAGCTGTTGTATTAGATGAAATGTGTATGCAAAATAATACCTGGCATTTTCTAAGCACTCGAAGAATGTTAACTATTCTGTTATTCATAGGCAGAGGACCAGAGAAACGAACTTTCTAAAAAATTGTTTTTCACTTACTAGTCACCTGATGTAAAGCTCCCTGAGAGTTGGGATTGTCTTTTGTCTTTGTATTTCCATGCCTGATAATTTAGAGGCACTCAAAATTATCTGCTGAATGCTTTAAAACATATTCTATACACATCCTGAAAAACTTAGAAAATAAAACATTTGGATCTATAAAATAGTTAAATAACCTAGCTAATTCTTTAATTTATAACTTTGTATGACAGGTTTACTTAAATGAAGAGTAATTGCACGTACAAAAGATGCCTGTAATTTCTCCTTTCCCTAGAACTTTTTCTTAAAGAACCTATTCCCAGACCACAAGCCTCAGGGGAATGGACCAACATTGAAAACCTGACTGAAATGGACCAATCATTTCCTTTTCTAAGGTCTGGAATTCAAAGACAGACAGAAAACTTCATTTTTGGGTGGGCTTAATGATGGCACATTTCACAGATTTGCACAGAGGAGTCAGTGTGTTGAGAGAAAAGAATGGAGTAGGCACAAAGAGAGAGAAGAAGAGATGAGGAATGCAAAACAGAAGAGAGAAGAGACAACAGGGAATTGTTGAATGGTTTTTGAGTTTAAAAGAGGTGCTGAGCACTACTACCCCTGAGTTCCTGAAGAGCCTTCTACATACCTCTAGTAAATGCCCCATGCTTGGGCTTCGCGTTGAGAGTGCTTCTGTTCCATGTAATCACACCATCCTGAGACACTGTAGTCATATTATGTAAGGCAAACTGCACGTATTAAAGAACTCCACAAACACTCTTTTTTCTCACTTCCAGAGTACCTTTACCTCATGTATGGTCAAAGAGCAATATGTACCTCTGATTTTCAAATGGGGAAAGTTAATGACACAAAAAGGTAAATAAGATGTCCAAGGTCATACTTAAGAGTCTGTAGGTGCAGAACTGATAACAGAATTTCAGAGTTCTTGTTCCCAGGGGTCTGCGTTAACCAATAAACCAACTGCCTCCCTTGATGGAACTAAAGTATGCCAATTATCCAAACTGTGTAAGAAACGTTGACCAAAACAGGGGTTAATTGGACATTGGTTGTTTTAATTCCATAATCAGCTCTTTCCCTGAGCTACCCTGGGAGTGAATAACGTATCTTTCACAGGAATGGGAAGGAGGCCAGAACAGGCCATCTGGCCGAACATGTCCTTTCCTCAAGTCATCCCTGCAGCTGTGTGAAACTTACTGATGTTGAAGAACTTAACGGTTTAATTTGTTTCATCATTTTCCTTCTATTCTATTAAATTTAAAACTAGATAAATCTTTATGTTCATACTGGCCAAGCAGTTTCACTGACTCTGTAGTTATGGAATATACATGAACATATATATTTGATATATTCTATGTGTGTGTGTATGTGTGGGGGGGAGTCTGAAATTTTTTGATGTTGAAAAAGATTTTTCATAATCAAAAAGAGCAATTCATTTAGACTGTGGCCACTAGAAAAGAAATAAAGACTTGGCGTTATTTCACATGAAAACTAAAAATATTGGTCTTCCTATTAATCAAGGAAAAAAAGGAACCATGAAAGAGCACAGGTAGCCTATTTCCTTGACCATTTTCCTTAATTCTCCTACTTTGTAATTTTGGTAAGGTGGCAATAATTCTGTAGTATTAAATTCGAGAGTACTTTCTAATACCTCAGAATCAGATGCACATCCATCGAGTGAGTTCCAGTCCTGATTTTAGGATCACTAGCCTAAGAGCTACTCCAGCCTGTATTTTCCCTCTCCCATCCCTTCTCTCTTCCTGCCTCCCTCCACCCCTCCTCTCATATGGTTTGCTCTCTCTTCTTCTTTTCATCATCTAATTCTCAAGTTTGAAATTAATTCTACTCGTCTTACTCATGAATACTGTGGGCATTCAGAACTACAAAGGCTCCAGATACTGACATGAAGGCCACATCCTGTAAGCTGGGAACTGTGTACAGGGGTGCGATTGTGTAGATTACCCTCAAGCAATGCAATTACTAATGCCCACCTGTGGGTCAGACTAGGGTTGTCCAAGCCCTAGATGATGAGCCTTGAACAAGGTCTAAGAGAACATTGAGAATGAATGAATGAATGAAAGATGAGTTTAGGAGGAATGCCTTTACCTAATACATAATCTAGGTACTATGTCTATTAAATAGAAGAAGGTAAGAGGCCACACCACGAAGCAATAGCAAGAACTAGAGAAGAGGTGATAAAATATTAAAAGAGATGCTAGCTATTCAAACTATAGGTGTGAACAGATATGAAAAATGAATTCCTAAAGTGAAACCCTAGCACGAAGGATGGGTGAATGGTTATGTTGAAGTTGGCCAGCAAAGACCAGATGGTTCTTCCTCAGAGGACCAGATAGCAAAATATTAGATAAGGGGATCTTGATTCAGCTAACTGCTAGCAGGCCCAGCCCAGCATGCCTCTATTTCTAATAGATGCGCATGGCATCTAACAGTGGGCAGCCACCACACTGTGCCTGCAGTCAAGGCTCATTAGTGAAGCTGGGAGGGAAGAAGGGTTACCCTGGGGCAGGTAAGGCCAGCTGTGTATAGAGTTCTACGTGCTCCCCTTGTTTCATTTGCTGCTGAAAACTATTGGGTTTCCCACATGTCTCCAGTTCTTCTTAAATAAACTTTGGTGGCTCCTGGTTCTAGATAACAGCTCAGCCCCAAAATGTCTTGACAGCAATTGCCTAACAGAAGGAGTCAGAAATAACAATTATTCCATGGGGGAATAATCCAGAAAAAGAGGCAGCCACTACTGTAGTTCTAACTACTTCATCCTCAATTCCTTCCTGCATATCATGTAACATGCCTTGCCTCTTCTTATCAACAGGACTTAGGCAAGATCAATGGAGGGAAGACTGAAACTGTCCATACGCACCAACTCTCAGAATGCTGGGGCTGGGACACTGAAGAGAGAAAACAAGTTACTACATGTTATTTTCTCTTTGTGCCTTACATTACTCATTTAAAAGCGAAAGTCTAAGCAAAGTCCTCTTTTAAGATTCTACTGCATTTTCCCTGGTTTTAGTTATTTCACTATTACTAGTTATTCACTCTAAAGGCCTTCTTGAGAATGTTCTACGGTTAGTATGGTTAAATCTAATCACTCTGCCTTTCTTTCCCTGTTCCATCTTTTGAGATTGATGTTCCTTTCAGGTATAAGTATGTATTCCCACTCTAGAAGAATAAAATGCCTATTTTATCTTCCTTATTACCCACAAAAAGGGAGACTTTTATGAATGTCACTCCAGAATTTTTGCAGCTGAGTTTTAGAGATAATTATCATGGCTACCTAGAAGGAAATAAAAGTATTTGCATAAATGATAAAAAAATTAATATACCCGTCTATGGAAAGGAAGAAATAAAAGCAAACAAGGTGGTCACTTTTTTCTATTTACTTTCGCCAACACATTCTTAGAGCTCAGGCATGTGGCAAAGATTTGCCAAAATGATCCTAGTATTGAAGTAGAAGGTGACTAAAAACATTGTTCATTTATATCCGAGATGGTAAGAAACCTCAACCAGAATTAAAAAGCTGCTCTTCCTTTAAGATTATTTTTTCTTTTTCCCCATTCTCTGACCAATGTTTTGTCCTCTATTCTGAATATTTTACAGAGCCTGAAGGAACTCAGTCTATTTTTGAAATGAACCACAAAGGCAAAGGTATCACTTAAACAATGTAACTTACACATTTAGTTTGAGTGAGTTTTGTGGTTTATAATACATGGATAAAAATGGAGTTTCTACACTCCATTTATGTAAGAAAATACTATTCAAACTTTCAAAATAAAAAACTTACTATTTTCTCCCTGAAAAATCCAACTGTAAACATCAGTTTGCTACAAAATAACTATCAAAATTGATTTACCAAATAAGGTGTTCCTTCCACCCCAAAAGTATATATACTGCAGGAATACTCCCAAGAAGTGACACAAAGAGGGGAAAAAATACTCCTTCAATATGGTGAAAACATTTACAGTATACTAAAAAAGTTTCTATATTTGGCAATTTTTCTTCCAAATATATTATTCAATAGCATAAACATTATGAAGTAGAACTGGTTGGAACATGTTTAGAATAAAAGGGTTAAGTGGAGTTCAGCATAACCAGTAAAATGGCAGAACAAAATTATGAAATTAAAACACACATACACACATTAAAATCTGCATATTGGAACAACTAAGAATGTGCCTTGAATCTCTACTTTTATCCACATAATAAAAAAGTCATCAGCTGATACTAGTCAAATCTTAGCAAAATTGTAACTGAGAAGGGATAAAAATGGTTCAACTTTCTTAAAAATCTCTGTTCAATAATCAGTTTTTAGTTATTAAAAAATGTCACTTCTACAATTGCAGACGGTAATTCTTGTTTGTATTCTGTACTGTTAAGTACTTATAGCTTTGTGTTATCAGTGATGAGCCTGGAGAAAAAAGATGACTGGAAATAACCAACTAAAATGAGACAGTAACAAAAAAATCAAGGCTCAGGAACCTACACTTGACTTTCACCAACTATTTTACCATACTGGCTACACACAGGAGTAGACGCCACTCCAATCTATCAACTGTCAATTTCAACAATTTCAAATAAAGCAAATGTAAAAGTCAGATTTTCCACAGTTTACTTCTGAAAGAGCTTCTTTTACACCTTCCAACAATCTCCATAATCAACAATTTCTTCCATTTTCATTTCTAAAAGATACCATGAGCTTTAAAAACAGTAACACTGGAGTTCATACACTTGCTATGTAACCCTGGGTAAATCAGTCTGAGCCTCAGTTTAATGTATATGATACAATTTATCTAAAGGGCACAGTTATGAAGATTAAAGAAGATAATATATATACATATATACATATATATATATGCATGCAACATCCAACACAGGAGGTCCTCAGGAAATGTTAATTCACTTTTTCCCCTTTATGTTATTTATATGCATAGTAGATATTGATCATGATTTACATAACTGTTGTATGTAATTTTATACTAATTAGGCAAAATCTACCCCTTCCAAAATCAAGCAGTATAATGAAAACTAAAGCAGTGCAGTGTGTACCATCTGGGGATGGACACACTTGAAGCTCCGACTCGGGTGGGGCAAAGGCAGTATATGTAACCTAAACATTTGTACCCCCGTAGTATGCTGAAATAAAAAAAAATAATAAAAATAAAAAACCTAAAGCAAGTAGTACTACTTTACAAATGTTTTAGATATTCAAGTATTTTAAACCATTATCTGTAAAATAATATCACACACCAAGTATCTAGTATTTCTAATTCCTAGTAGACTCTGACATCTAAAGTTGAATCATATATTTATATATTTTACTGTGACTGACTTTAAATCATATGACACTGGTTAGTCACAATAAGTCTATTAATTCTACTTTGTTTGTAAAATCATCTATTAAAAGCAAACTGCTAGATTTTTATGTTATATAGTGAGCTTCCTTGAGCATCACCTGACTTTTTTTCTTATTTTCATTTAACCAGAGGACATAAAACTAATAGTTTACCAAAAAGGATCAGAGTGGTTAAGTCATGGATCAACTTTAATTTCACTAAAGAAATGTCATTTTTAATTTGAAAGTTTCCATAGGAATTTCAAATGATCTTTTCTTTTTACAATGAAAATATCGTTAGCAAGTGTAAATGCTACACAACAGGGACACCCTGAAGACACTTACTTCAAAGATACTTAAAAGTGTACACTGAAGCCTTAGAGTTAGGTGGTCCGTTTGGGCTTTGAATCTTAGTTCAGATACTAACAACTTTTTTGAGATTCTGGAGTTAATATTACCTATTTACCAGGGCTCTAAAAAAGACTTAATGAAATAAAACATTCAAAGAACTTAACACAATGTCTGCTATCTCTCAGTGCTCATAACTGAAAGCAGTTTCTATAGCAAATAAATTTTATTTTTTCCTCTAAAGTAAAAACAAAAGAAATACAAACAAAACCCCCCTATAAACTATATTGACATGTCTTGCATTTTGTCAGTACCATGAAAAACAATCCAAAACCTTGTACCATCACAGAGTAACAGTAAGCAACAATACAACACCAAAGATTAATAATTATTCCCACTTCATACAAATTAAATGGTGATACCGCAAATATAGTTTCTGATCCAAATAAAACAAATGGCAATTTTAATTCACATTCATACAGACAGATACACACACGCTACATAAAAGGAACAATCTGATAAGGGGAAATCACAATATATATCTGAAGACCTGGGTTTTAGCCTAACATCTGTCTGTCACTCACTACCAATATTGACCTTGGCAGCTTGCTTTTAATTACTAAATCTCAGTTCTTCACTTGCAAAACAGAGAGAATAAGCCCTATTGAAGAGAATTGGTAGGAGGATTAGAGCCTGAACTGTGCAACAAGGTTTCTCAATTTGGGGATCCAAAGCCACCTGAGAAATGTACGTATAGGCTGTGGGATAGGAGATGTCAGCAGCTTCCAACAAATCATCAATTACTTGAACCCCAAAATATTAATAAATGTTGCAGTTTTGTCAAAAATCTTCAAAATCTTTAAAAGTATAAATGATTTTAAAGTAGTATTATGATTTCCACAAATTACAGTGTTCTGGGAGTATGAGAGATTTAATTTAGTAAGAATTTTAATATTCTATGTCTATGCAGAAAGAGAATTCTTAATACATGTAAACCTAAATCAATGCCTACACTCACAGCTTAAAAGATTCTATCAAATAAGACTGAGAAACTCATTGCTGATTAGAGAGATTATTTTTTATGTATCTTTATCTAACAACTGTTGTGATAACTGGTTTAGTTTGGGGGGTGTGTGTGTGTGTGTGTAACTGTACTAGCTTCCTAACTGGCCCCCTCTAACACATTTTTCACATTGTAGCCAATGGTCTTTGTGAAAGGCAAATCCCTTAGCTAAAAAATCCTAATGGCTACTTATTTCACTTAGAATGAAGTCTGTATCCTCTCTATGGTTTAGAAGACCCTGCATTAACTGGCTCCAGCGAATCTGACAAACCTTATGTCATCTAGTCCCTTGCTCATTATACTCTAGTTGGGTGATGTCCAATAGAAATGTAATGGAAGCCACAAGTGTAATTTTTTAATTTTTTGGTTTTTAGTAGCTATATTTACTCAAAATTTAAAAGGGGAAAATTAATTTGAGTATATTTTATTTAACCCAAAATGTTATCAATATGAAATCAATATAAAATTCTTAAGATATTTCACTTATTTTTGTAGTACTAAGTCCTCTCCATTGATGAGTATTTTACACTAACAGCACATATCATAATTTGGAAAGGCCAAATGTGGCTCGTGGCTCTTGTATTGGACAGCACAGCTCAAACTACATGGACTTCCTTTGATTCCAGAACACGGATAGTGTTTTCTGGCCCTCTGGTCTTTGTTGTTCGTGGTTCCCTCTTTTCTGGAAAGCTTTTCCTGGCTCTTCCCATGGCTGGTTCCTTTGCCTTCTTCCCCAAGTTCAGTTTAAATATCACTTCCTGAGACAAGTCTTTGCCACTGGCCTTAGGTAAACAATCTTCCCATTTATTCCCTAGCAGAGCACCCAGGAGATCACAATTGTCTTAGGACTTCTCTCATTCTGTCATTGTTTTCTTGGCTTGCTTTCCTTGCTTTTATATACTTGTTTTCTGCCTGTCTTCCAACACTCGACTATAATTATTGCTCCATGAGGACAAGGACTACTTTCATTCTGTTCACTATGGGGACATCTCAGATACTGAATTTTTGCTAAATAAATGCTTGTCTATACACATTCTTAGTTTTCCTCTGGCCACTCATTTACGTATACAATTCTGAGAAACAATTGGCAGCATAATTTACATTAAAAAAATAGAAAAAAAATACATATAATTATTTAAATTATCATGTAAACCAAATAAAAAGGCTTACAAGGTGTAACTGAAAAATCCTTCTTATTTTAAAATAAGCTTTTATAAAGATCAAAAGAAAAAAATAGCTTTATTTAAAATTACGAGTACTATCTAATGAAAAAGTAAAACTTTATTTAAACTCAAATCAAATCATAAGGCATTCCTAATATTCCATCTTCTTCTGCCTTCCAGAGAAAAGTAAAGTGTTAATTGCTATACATTTGGCATTCACACTTGTAAAGTCAGATCATCTCAGTCTCCTAAAAATCTACAAACGAAATCTTTAACTGCCAAGAAATTTCTACAATTAAAGGGAGCAAAAAAAGGCTGGAAACTGTGGGTAATATCTGAAGAAAGCTGAAAAGTTTAGCTAAGATGTAAACAAATTAAATTTTGCTCTAGCCCCTTACTTCTCAAATTATTTACCATAATTCTAAAGTGAGATTTATGATTCATTTAGACATTTTAGACTTTGACGTGGAAAGGTAATCATTAAAAATTGTGCCCAGTTCTTTATATATAGTTTAATAAAGTCAATATAAGTAAAGTCAATACAAATAAAAATCACATAACTGATCAAGACAAACAGTATATGCTTTGGGAGAAGGAATCATATTATTAAAGTCACAGACTATTTTTTTAGGTTAAAATTTGAGAATTAATAGGTAAAAAAATAGGAATAACTGTTTAGACACAGCTTCACCAGGCTGCATATAAAAGATGGAAAAGACTGTATCCCTGATTTTGAAATACCCAGATAGCTCTACTGTATGGTTTCCTAGTAAAGTCCTGTTATTAATATCAGTATAAAAAATACATCAGTAGAGGGCTTGGCTATTTTATACCCAGACACAAAAACTCACACACACAAGAATCGTACACACACACAAAACACACTCTCCCTCTCTCTCTGCTCTAGGTACTATACACATATCTTCTCATTTAATTACTCCTCATAATAACCTAAAGAGGTAGATACTACAATAATCCCCTTTTGGAGATGGGAAAACTGCAGTTTAGGGAGTTTAATTTGCTTGAACACTTTGCCCATTAGTTGAAATAAAGAAAGAAGTCTAGAGATTTCTTTTCCACTAATGGGAAGAAAAGGGTTAGAAGCAGTTTAGCTACCATCCCTATGACTTGTAAGTTTATAAACTTAATTTTAAGCCTGAGACTCCCAAGTTTCCAAAGCACATACGTACTACCCACTAGTTTCCCCACTATCTCCATGTTTGGTCATTTTGGCTTTTTGACAACGTCTAGTTCCCTGATCATTTCCCTATTGTAAATAAAACCTAGTCACGAATCTCAGTCCATGCAGATGAAAGCCTGACCCACTTATAGCTAAGTCTAGATTTGTCAGCATGTGATTTTTGGATGTACCTCCTCAGTCTTTAACTCAGATACTTATCTGACATACACTGCTGGAACCTACCTACAAACCCTCATTCTACCCCCTAGGGTCTAATCGCTCCATGAACAATCTGAATTAGAATATTTCTTTAATTCTGACAATTCAGCATTTAATTATCTTTGAGGGAAGCCATGCCTAGCAAATATCCCCCCTTGGAAGTCCCCACATGGCAAGAGTTTCAGTTGGCTGCCTTCTTTCTCTGCCCAGCCATGGCAATCCTATTAAAGAAAATATTGCCCTATTAAATATCAACAGACTATAATGTGTTTACTTGTGACTGTACCATAGCTGACCCCTGAACAACACACGGGTGTGAGCTGTGCAGGTCTACTTACACGTGGATTTTATTCTGCCTCTGCCACCCCTGAGACAGCAAGACCAATTCCTCCTCTTCTTCATCCTTCTCAGCCTACTCAATGTGAAGATGATAAGAATGAAGACATTTATGATGATCCACTTCCACTTGATGAATGGTAAATATATATTCTCTTCCTTATGATTTTCTTAATAACATTTTTTCTCTAGCTCACTTTATTGTAAGAATACAGTATATAACATATATCACATGCAAAATATGTGCTAATCAATTATTTATGTTATGGGTAAGGCTTCCAGTCAACAGTAGGCTATTAGTAAAGTTTTGGGGGAGTCAAAGGTTATACACAAATTTTCAACTGCACAGGGGGTTGGCACCCCTAACCTCTACATTGTTCAAGGGTCAATTGCATGCACAAATTCATTCTAATACAGATACTATGACTTTGTATAAAGTTGGCTTCTTGATTTTTTGTATCTTTCTTGATGATACCCAATATTTTGTCACCCATTCTTGGCATAAAAGTATACTGGGTCCATATCCATGGGGATTAATCCACAGTAGTGTATGTGTGTGTTGGGGGGTGTGTGTGTACATACACACAAAACATCATTTTGCTTTGATTTACATTCTATTTAGTTATAAATTATACTTTAATGTGGCTACAGATATAAAATTTGACTAATATCAATATAACAACTATTATATGAGAAGCATAAACTTGAACAAAAAGTTGGTAGCATCTAAAAAACAAAAATCACTTTGTCAAAAGCTAATTAAGTGATTTGTGTTTTAGCCCTGCTATAACAGTGGCTAAGTAGCAACCTGTCTAAAGCTCAGTGTTCTCATCGGTTAAATGAACTCTTTATACTAATTCCTAAGGTTCCTAACGCTCAAGAACTCCAGTGCAAGTCTAGCTGACGTTGGATACCAAATAACACTGGATGCTCATTAACTGAGCTTTGAGAAGTGTCACCCACATAAAGTTGTTCTCATGAATGACTTTCATTTCATGGCTTAAATTAATAATCATAATAACACGTCAAGTGTTTGTTTACTACATAATTTAATATACTTAGATCTCTCTGACTGAAGTTAACATGCAATTTTCCTGAAAGTTTAAAATAATTTGTTGATATTGGTTAATAAGTATAATGTACCTAAATTCAAAAAATTAAACTATAAGAAATAGATTTCACAGCTTGGAAAAATTCAGCAGAATAGGTCAGCATATGAGGGAAAAGAATAGAGGCAAATTGAGGTGAAGAAGAACTCTAAGCACACCTTCGGAAGAAGAGCAATTTGAGGCTCAGCCACTGGAACTACTCTGACTAGAAAACAACTATATAAATGCAGTTGCTAGGCTGGTTCTAAAACACTGAATTCCTGTTCCTTCAATACTTAGAATATTTGCAGAAGAGAAACATACTAAAAACTCACTACAGGAACACAGCACAAATTAAAACTGTAAACAGAAAGAGATAAGAAAAAAAGTATGTGGTGGGGAGGAGAGGTTGCTTGAGTATGCTTTATTAATTTATTCAACAAATATTTATTAAACAGTTATTATGTGCTAGGTACAGTATAAAGCATTGTGGATACTGCAGTAAACAAAGCATAGTCCCTGTCTGTTAAAAACAATCTCTACCAAAAACAAACAAACAAACAAATAAAAAAAAACCAAAACCAATAACAACAACAAAAAAACCCAAGAAAACATAATATCAATTTTCTCTACTTGGTGTTCCCTTTATCTTCCCTTTCTTATTTGGCTAATTATTAAATATATGCATGCCATGTATTTCTTTTGAAACATTCCCAATTTTCTAGATTTGTAAGGTAATTACAAAATTTAAAACTAAAATTAAAACTAGTTTAATAACATGTTTTATTCTGAAAACTAAAACATTCAAATTTTTAATTCTATGGTTTGTTTTTCCTCTACATTTCTAATGCATTTTTTCAGTAAGAAAAAAAAAACCCATAAAACTAGGTATATGGAAATACAATACTAATAATTTTCACGGCTATATTCATTTGAAAACATATTTAATAGTCTTAATTTTTCTATAGAGTTCAAAAATTCTTTGAAAACATCTTCTTTACATTAGAGGCAACATGATTGCAAATAGTTCATTTTAGTCAGTGTTCTACCTCATAGTTTAGTATATTTGTATTTGCTATTTACAAGTGATTAAAAATGCTTCTTCACTTGTCCATTTGCTATAAAAGTATCCTTGAGCAAGTCTAGACCAATGTCCACAGCCTCTGATTACACAGATCTGTATATATACAGAACACATTCACACATTTAAATGGAAGCAAAATGTAATCTAAAAAATGAAAAGCTATGTACTAATTTCAAGAACATACAAGTAAACAATGGATAACAACTTTAATCCCATCGGTGTATTAGTATGAGCTATTTTGCCTCCTCTCTCTCCTAAATCAAGGGCTCTGATTGTAATCGAAGGATCAGGATGGGGACAGAGGAGGCAAAGGGCACCTGCAGTTCACACGTGGCAAGAGGCTTGGACAAGAGGAATTTCTTCTCTCCCCCTCACAGCATGATTTATACCCAACCTAAAAAGTGCAGCTATGACCACATTTCAAGAATGCCTGAAAATGCCAAGGGGTCAAACTCCAATCACAGATATTTTAATCATTCTGTAAAATGTTAAGACATTTATGAAATTCACACTAAGCAATCCCAAGTTGTACAAGTCTCTATCTGAAAAACATTCACAGAATTAAAAAAAAAAACAAAACTCTAAGGAATGTTGCAATCTCCTTTCCTACAACAGAGTCAAACAGTACAATGTTTACAGAAATCAAACTACTGAAAGAAAAAAACAAATAATATGTTTCTTAATTTCCTTAATATAGGTTAAGGTGGTATAGTGGCCACCTCTTTATTTTAATGCAAATCTCTTCCTTATCTTCTGCACTACATTACACAGGAACCCTTAAGAATAGAATGTACTGCAAAATAATTTAAAATAATTTTCTAAACTAATTATGTCCATAATTACCTCCATGACTTCTGCCATTCTGTGGTTAAAATCTTACAATATTAGCTTGAATTTCATTTCTGCCTGACACATTTCAAGCAGGGAAGCAGATTAGTGCCTCAGAACACTTTATAGGGTTGCATTATCAATCAGGTTATGTTCCCAGTAACGCTTTCAGCAAAATTATCTTATTCGAATGAACTCTCATGGACTGAAGTAAACAAAGCTGTAGCCGGATGCCTCTTATATACTTTCCATTCATTTATTTCCTTTTTTTCTTTTAAACTTATACTTGTAGCACGTGCCTTAGAAAGAGTGCATGTTAAATATTCCTGGAGTGTCACAATATGTAATACAATAAAACAGATTACAGCCCTACCTTTCTTTCACAGCAGTGGTGCCAAGCACAGGTACACCGGAGCAATCAATTTGTTCTGCAGACAGTAAGGCTTTCATAGAATACTAATGTAAAAGCTCTTTTCTTTCTCCTTTGCCTTGACTCCCCAATGCCCGGGTCCCGACCAATACAAGGAGGAGGGCGGTATGTCTTCTGCTGAGATAACCACAACTACTAATCAAGTATACGTGTACAAGGGCACAGGATTAAACCTCCACCAAGCTTGAGGCAGGGTTTGAGAACAGCTAAACACATGCACAGCACGGTCCAAATTAAACACACACACACACACACACACACACACACACACACACACACACGATTTCTCACGCACGTGCCATGAAAATACAGATGTGTCTACTTTGGTGAACTAATTCATCATACTTTACCGCACCTTGTTTTTTTTTATCTCAGGGGCATAAAATTACCTCCTGTTGAACTGAGGGCTTAGATCCAACAGTGCCCAACAACAACTGTTTTTCCAGAAATGAGAATCATGATCAGTATTCTCTGCATTCAACTATTCACTGTTTTTAAAACAAGGCATTTTTCTAAAGTGTACTATCCAGCACAGTTTATATGGACTTATACTTGCAAGTATTAACATAGGGTTAATAGACTCAGCATGGATTCTTAAGATCCTATACTTAAAAATGTATTGCAATAGCTCAAGTCTGTTTCCTCAAGAAAAACACATGTGCATTACCAGTAATGAAAAGACATCCAAAAGATTTTCATTTACCTTCAAGTTTTTACATCAAGTATAATCTCAAGCTATTTAAAAAAATACTCTCAGGCCTCAAAATTTATTTAAAAAGCATCTTTAACACTTTATAATTACGGTACCACAGTTGTATATTTGATCTCACAAATCTATAGTTTTGAGGTTCCTTTCAATTGGGCATTTTCACTTGGCTTATTTTTCTTTTATTCAAAATATGAAAAAAGGTATGCCAATCATTGAGTAGGGTGATGAAAGAAGTTGTTAAATATTTTTTAAAAACACACATTGATTGCCTCATTTTAATTTGCCTTCCTTAATTTTCAAATAACTCTTGAAAAGTACTGATAGTTAAGGGGCTGCAAACTAAGCAATAATTAAGAACAAAATACTCTAAATAACTGAAGAAACTTATTAGGAGGCTTCCTAAACCAGTTCTGTTTTCATGTATACAATTGCTTTAACACTGCTAAAATACATGTGTCTTATTCTATACTCTTCCTTTTTAAAAAAAAAAAATCTGGAGGAACAATTAAGAAATACTAGGGACTTCAATGAAGTATGGCAATAATGTTTAATCGATACTGATGTATTTGTCCTTGACACACTGACCATGTCATCAGGCTACTGTCATGTGATATCATGTCATTTCTCCACCTGGCTCATGACCTTGTCCTCTAAATGACCTAAAGCTTCCCTCAAGTAGCAGGAGGCCCCTCCCCGCTGTCTCAGCAAGGTCGACTGGGTCAGCGTGTCCTCATCTATAATCCACCACCATTTGTCAGCAGGGAGGCTGGAGGAGGCAGGCTTGCTACAAGGGGAGAATGCCCAATTAGGCAGCTGTCACACAAAGCATAGGCTGCAAAATTATCCCCTGTCAAAAGAAAGAGCAGCTGCGGGTGCCAATTACAGCAACCTTTCAACCCTTTAGGTACTGGAAACTACACAGAAGTAAATGAAGAACAATTAGTGATAACAAATCGATGAATTAGGACAGTAAATTAGAAATTACTAGCAGGTGAGCTTGGGTCATACATGACATTTAGGGCATACCAGGCTCCAGGCAAGGGCAGGGCGCACTGAATCACACTAACCATTTCCTTGCATATAGATTTTCCTTCCAACATTTCCCTTCTGCAAAACCGGAATCCTTCAAAATACCCACACCTAAAAACATGTATCTTAATGTATTCTTTCCATGGACCTAAAGAAATTGCTTCTTGATAGGAGGAAAATCCCTCAGAATAGTAAGTCTGGTTAATTCTAAATTGTTCTTATGCAATCCATCATGGTATCCTCTCAAACTTACATTTTTTAAATGTGGCCCTCAAAACCTAAAATATTAGTTCAAATAACCACACTTAAAATACTATCCATCTTTATAAAGCACTTGCCCTGACTCTACTTAAGTCACATTTACAGGAAAACATCCATTTGAGAAAGCAACTGGGTATGAATTCTGAGCAAAGTGTTTTGCTAATAACATAATCTTTAAGTTAAATTTCTCTACATGATGTGATTTTGTGTATAAAGAAATAACTGCAATGTGTACTTCTATATATAATATAAAGGAAACATCAACCATCAAATTACTCTCTAAGACTGTTTTGCTTCAATCCTGCAGAGGTGATATGCATTAAGTCTCAAGCACAGAAAGCCAATTCACTTGGACGCTACCCAGCTAATTTACTTGGTAGTTAGCACTTGTGGGCAACAAAGGAGGAACATGGGGAAACAAGCCCTGCAAAGGAGAGCGAGTGCAACATGGCTATTGAGTGTTCATGGACATGGTTTCACTGTGCTTTCAGAAGTCATGCATGTTCAGAAACAACTTTCTTGAAGTCCATTTTAAGCTAAAATTACTTTTTTTCCTTAGGAAAAAAGCATGTCTTCCTACACCAATTCTTTGAAAGTTGAGAAACCTGAATGATACGTGCTGTTATTTCTAAAGAGGCAGGGGTAAATTGCTCAACTAGACTTCTAAATCACAAATGAGTAAAAGTGAGGAAGAGAAGGTGAGGCAATAAAGAAGCACTTAGGCACCTCTCTCCAACACATTATAAATAAATCACTGTTGCCAGGGGGAAAAGTGCATAATTCCTAGTTCCTAAGTCAAGCCATCTGATAAAATTTCCAGGAGATAAATGTCATGGGGAGAAAAATTCTCCATTAAAAGTTTATCTGAGAATTTGACTTATAAATTATGTTTCACTCTTTTAAAAATGGGCATTTATAAACTTCCTTACATTTAGAATGCAACCTTCTAAAGTCAGACATACGGAATTCAAAGCAATGGCAAGTAGACAGGAATGAAGGAGTTAATGCCTTTAGAATTCAGCTTCCATCATACATGGGTGACTATCTCTTTAAATAATTTAAATCCTCTCCATCAACTACAAAGCTGTTTTGAAGCCATTTAGCTTTGTTCTTTACATGTGTTCTAATTAAGAAATGACCTTGTCATCACATACACCAGAAATCTGGGATTATTTCCTACAGCAAAAATTCACAGAGCCCCCAAAAAAAGAAAAAGGGGAAAAAAAAGACTTCATACTCAGTTCTTCACTAAAGGAAGTTGTTGGTTGGCTGAACGCTGAAGCAGTTTCACCGCATAATTTTTTTTTTGTTGTTGAATGTCACAGGGCGGGTTAGTGTGACCTTGAGCTGCATCAGCAGCACAGCAAGGGTCGAGATGCCTGCAGGCGCCCTTGTACTGGATTTGCAAGACAAAAACCTTCAAACTGGCTGAAGGACATCTTAAATCTCTTCAAAGGTTTTCCGAACTAATCTGGGCTGCTCTTAGCAGGATCTGTGCCAGTGTGAGAAGCAAAATTAAAAACAAGGTCTTTGACAGGATGTTGTCTCCTCTTAACCCTTCCCAAGCAGAATAGAACAAATCACAAACATCTGAGAGACATGGTTTACCTAGAAGCATTCTTTCATAACAAATTATGTAAGCAAGCAATCATAAATGATGGGGCAGCTATTAGTCCTCGAAAGTAAACAACCCTTCTACTGTGCTTATTAAAGAATTCAGGTCGAATTTTTTCTTGACCATATTTTAGTGTAGTCAATGTAAAACTTAAAGCTCTATTTGTCTTTTAGATTTGTAGCACAGTGATAGGTTAAGACAAAGTTAATATTTCCATCAACAGTTATCTCTAGAATTTTCATTTTTTAAAAAATAAGCTTTTAGACGGTTAAGTCACAAACTTCATGCATATTTCATATAGCTTACTAAAATTATAGGTAAAGGAAATGACATAATATGTTTACTAAATATCTTATTGCTAACATGATGGATACACTGTTAAAAATCAGAATAGTAAAAGTGAACATTAAATAAAACAAGGTAAAGCAATCTCAGTCCTGTTATAAGAAATCAGCATGACATTTTATTGTTATGTTTTAGCATCTCCAATGCATAGGCCAAAAGAGAAAGTATTAATGCCAGTAGAGGGTTTTTGATTCTTCCCTGGCAATACCCACAAAATTTAATTTAGTAGCTACAGTAGCCACGTGTTAAAATCATTACTCTAGAACAACAAAAAGATCAATAAAACAGTCCTAGCTCGCAAGAAATAAATAGTCCAGTGGAACAAACAGCTGTAATCCTTAAAATGTAATATCCTAAAATCAGTGTGTCTCCATCTATGACATGTTAGTTTGTCATCATCAGATAAAAGGTATATCATGATTAGTTCTAAAGAGTATTTAGTGTAAGATATAGAATTTATTAAGACCCAATATGTCAGGTATAAAGAGTGAGGGATTCTGAGTCTCCTTGGGACGAAAGTGAGTGCCTTGCCTTGGTGCTGCCTCAAGCAATTGCCCCACCTTGGAAGAACAAGGGCAGCCCCCAGGTCCCAGTCTTGGTGCCTCCCCTCCTTAATCCTGTCCCTAGCGACTGCCATATCTGGGGGAGGAGGGAACATTTTGCCAATCTACCAAGCAGAACTTAGCCCACCAACTGCAAAAGAATACAGAGGATTCCCTAGCCCATGGAGGAAGAGGCATAGGTACCAGAGAGTCTGGAAGGTGACTTAGGACAACCTGAGGCTAATTATCATGTCATTAGCTTAAATCTTCGTTGTGGTTCACTGCCCCCGTGGGCTTTCAGAGGGGCTCATGGGAGATCTGCATGCACAGTAAGATTCAGGTCATATAACTCCCAACTGTCCATCAAAGTGGTTCCATGATGACATCTGAACCATGGGGAGGTCCCTAGCCAGACACTATAAACCAAGATCCAGACCATAACCAATGCTTTTTTTTGCTATGACAAGTGGTCCGGTCATCATCTGTGGTGTATGTATCTTGTTCTGTAAGCCTATATCTTGCTCTTGCTCTATAATCCTATCTTGCTTCCCCTCAGTAAATTTCACCTCGTGCTTGCCTTACTTTGGTATGTCTGGTCATTCTTTGGCCAAGAGCACACCAAGAACCGAGAACACAGATGAGATTGCCAAACCCGACAAACAGGTTACAAATTATTCCCTTTTTAAAAAAATAAAGGAATAAGATAAATTTAAGATTGTGCTGAGTAACAACCACACTTTCACTCCCTTGAATTCAGACTTGCTTTCCTGAAAGGGACAGGAAAAAGGTGGAGTAATAATACCTGGTGAGCAGGTAACACACGAGAGTATATGTGAATTTCCTCCTTAGTCACTGTGCTGAAGAGGAGAGTATATACTCTCATGCTAGGATATGCTAAATGCTATGACTGAAGTATATAAAAAGTGCTCTAGGAACACAAAGTAGGCTATAACCAGGCTTTTAGTTCTTACGTGCATGTGCAGGTGGTGATCAGTGATGGTTAAAACATAAGAAAGGGCTAGCCAGGCAGAAGAGAATGGTGGTCACTCTAGGCTCCACAAATAGCATTCAATGGAGGGAAGAGCTGAGTGTGATACAGGAAGCAGGTAGTCCAGTGTGACTGAAGATTAGGCTGGAAACGCAAGTGGGACCAAGGACTTTGAATCAAGGCCATGCCAAGGAGCTGGCCTTTATCTGGTGGGCAGTGGAAGGTTTATAACCAGTGGTATGACTAAGTGTATTAACAAACAAAAACAGAAGCTGTGGAGTTGATGGCTTGGAGGGGAGAAGAAATTGTAGACCAGTTAGTGCATAGAAGGAATCATGGTCAAAATAAGGCAGAAGCAGGAGAGCTGAAGAAAAAGACAGCTCTGAAAACAATGAAGGTTGGTTTACTTGAATATTTATTTAGAAACCAATTTGTATAACATAAATAGTGCTATAAAATAGGGTTTTATTTCATAGCAACTTCATTAAATCAAAAGAGAATGATGAAAATGATTACTGTATCTGAAGCCTAGGTTTGTTAAACACTGTGTTGAAATGATTGGCACAAAGTTTCAAGAAAACTAGTAATTCTTGTAGAGGTATTTAACAGAGTCAGAATCAGATCCTGTTGGAAATCTTAATTTTGTACATTTAAAATATCAGTCTTCATTAAGTATTAGGTAAAGGTTTTGCTTACTAAGACAGCAACATGTACCTTTTCATAACAACGCGAGGGCATATTTCCCTTAGATACAACAGAGAGATGTCTGACTTAAATAACAATGTGGTTGCTGGAGCTAAGAGCTCCATCCAACATTAATGAGAAAAAAATTAACTCAGAAAACATTTATTGAGGGCTTATTATGTTTAGGACATGGAATTAAAAGATAAAAATTCCCCCAACATTCTATCAGTTTTGTGCTTCTAGACTATCAGTCATAATGATACTAAGTCCCCAAATTCCAGCTCTCCCCATGACATCATCACACAATAAAAAGACTGTGAGTAAAAAGAATATCGAGCTGTTGGTAAATCAAGCATCTGAACTGCCAGCCATCTTGGTATTCTCATCCAGCTGAAAGGTACACAATGCATTCCCAAAACTCTCAGGGAAGACCCAGTACCCATGCAATTTGAAGAGCGTCGTCAAATACTCTAGAGACTGACTGTCCTGCTAAGACCTCAGAAAGAATTTAACAGAGTATCAGCCAAGGTAAGAGGGTAGGGAGCAAAAAAAACCCAGGAGCCACTAGGGCCAAGTATATATCTGCCAGAGAGCAGACTGTACTCTCAGGAAAGGAGCGCCAGCATCAGGCATCAGGTTGAGGCAAGTGGAGGGGAAGGTCACACAAAGGAGAGAAGAAGGAAAGAATTGAGAGAAAACCTACTCACTCCCTCAAGAGAAAACGTCAACTTCATTCTGTGAAATCATTAAGAAAATGACAAAACCTCCAAAACCTCTGGAGTAAGGAGAATCATCATAGGAGAAGAATTTAGAGATTCACAAGTCATAAAAAGGGCTACTACTTGAAAGCCAGGGTTACTGACAGGGCATGACTAAGAATGACCTTACTGAGTATCCACAAATAAAATGACTTCTCCTTGAGTAAGCATCTCCATCTTATAGCTGCCAAGCCAACACTGGCAGTAAGTTTCAGCACATTCTTTGTCTAGACACTAATAGAAGGGTAGGTAATATGATAAGCCTTGCAGATATTTAAAAAGAAAACTTACTAATCTACAAACACAAAAACTAGGTTACAATATTATTGAAATAAAAATACAGAATATTCTGTTGGCAAATAGACAGCAGTTCTTAAAGTGTGCTCCAAGGACCCCAAGGGTCCCATGACCCATTCAGGAGGCACATGAGGTCAAGACTACTTTCATAATACTAAATGTTATCTGCTTTTTTGTATCTCTCTCTCATCAGTGTACAGTGTACTATGCATGTGCCATTATTTTGATGGTTAATGGGATGCATACTTGTGAATTCTTGCTTTAAAATTTTTCTCAGTTTAAATTTCTAATATGGTCACTATCAGCTGGTATTAATATCATAAACAAAAGCTTCCTTGGATTCTCAATAATTGAAGAATATAAAACAAGAAATTTGAGAACTGCTACTGGTAAAAGTCAAGAAGTACAATCTTGTTGTCTTCAAACAAAATCTCTACTTTCTCATTTTGAGAATTTCCACTAAAACTACGCAGACAAATAATGTTCTCTGTGTAGAAACGCCCCTAAGACCTGGGGGTGGAGGGAAGAAAAGAATGACCTTTTTAGAAAGAAGATTAGTTGACAAAAGAGGATATGAAAAATCTCCCATCTTTGAAGTTACGTGATTCTGAATTTATCATGCAAGAAGTAACAAATCTATAAATATTTATGAAGAAGCTGCTATGTGTTAAGAGCTGAAGCTAGATGGATAACTAAGTTACAAATGTAGTAAGATACTACTTAAGAGAAGACATGAACAAAGTGGAGAAAGCACTGAAGTACAGGTTTTGGGGGAGAAGACTGGGTGACAGGGCAGGGGACACTGTTCCTAGGGGAGGCACTCTACGGAGGTGGCATGCCAGGCGAGTCTAGAGACGACCTAAGCTTTGCCAGTTGGAAAGAAGCTTTAGCATTCTTTAGGGAGTGTGGGCACCAGCCCAAGCAAGGACGCACAGCAGCACACAGTATGTTCTAGAAACTTTACGCTCCTCAAAGAGCAGAAATCGTCAGTAATTAGAAACTTTTATAGAATGTGACAAAGTAATTTGATGTCTGTTGAATTTAATGATGAAAGATTTATATTTTGTAGTCTTTTTAAAAATTTCCAATCTGTCACAGACAGAAGTTTTTCAAAAATACAATGAAAGTGAGTTACTAAAAAAATGAATGAAAACACACACACAGAAAGTGGGCTTTCACTCCAGATATTTTCAGAAGCACTAGCTGAGAGGACAGGCTGCACCACGGTGGGGACAAGAGGTGCAAAGGGTGGCAATGGCCAGAGATGAAGCTTCAAGCTAGAAGCTTGCATAGATTGTACGAGGAACATTGTTTCTATAGGCAAATGCAAACAAGAAAACGGGGTTTGAAAATCACTAGCGTATCTCTAATCCAGAATGGATAAATTCTAGTTATCTAAATAAAAGGCATAAGCTCTACTGTCCGAATCATACTTCAGACGTGCAAACCACAGGTCATGTTGTCGAAGTGCAAATGTAGCAGAGAATCAAGGAGAATATCAGGTTCACCACCACTGAGTGAAAAAGACGAGGGTCTCTATAAGAAGAGAAAGTATATTGACAGTATGATCAACACATTTTTAACTTATTTTAGTTATGTTATTTGAAATATTTCAAGGAAGAGAAAAAAACCTGAGTTAATATGGAGGCTTAGTATACTAGGGATTTTCCTCCCAAAATGATGTTAGTTATATTAATTAACGTAGTAAAAGTAAAAGACTTAAGAAAAGTCAATTCTTTAAAGACATCAAATTCAGAAGAAATGTTAATTATTTTAGTGTTTCCCATAGAGAACACTAAGATTGATTAAGGAGGGCCTGTTACTTTCCTAAGGTCATTGTGCTACTGGAATCGCTAAATTATTTTTGATTAGAGAATAACACAACTGAACTGGAGTTTGAGGAAGACCTGGTGGCTGTGAGAGAATGAGGCAAGGATGTCAGTACAGGGCTTGGCAGCACAAAGGCTCTAAATGAGAAATGATAAGGCTCTGAACTAGATGGCTGGCTGCGAGAAAGGGAATTAAGGGTGGATGGAAGCGATACTGGAAACTAACGGTGCTACCTTTGAGCTGACCATCCACATTTTCTTACCAGGGTTATTCACGAGGCCAGAGAAACACCAGCGAGACAGCCAAGTTGGTTTAAGGCAATTAATTCTAAGTAAAATAACTCACCCAGATTGTGGATTGATGTTGGTTTCACCAACACCATGTTTCCTTCAAAAACTTGGTGTAGAGCTTTAAACACTTTTTACAAAGTGTTATTTCTTAAACAAAAAACACTACTTTGAGGAGTGTTTATGAAGCTTGGGATAGGCATTACATGGACACAATTAGCCTGCTTTACCAACTTGGTATTTGAACCTGTCGGAACCAGCTGAATCACTGGCCGTGTTTGTATCTTATATAGCTATCTCTATGTCCAACATGAAACTTTTAACACCCAAGACATCTACTGAAATAGTCATCAACAATTTAATCAAACTAGAAAAAAAGTGCAATAAATAAGTCTCCCCACTGAAAAACCATGACATATAACAATAAAAATTCCATTAGTGAGAAAATTAGTATATTCCAATGTTTAAGCTAAATTGATTCATGGTCTGTTATTTAATTCCACCCAAGATATACACTTTTTATCATTAATTTTTATCAAAATTAGCTAATAAATGTCACACTGAGATAAACAAAGCATAGAAAGTATGTGAACTCCTATAAAATACAATAAAGAGCAAACTTATTTTGTTAATTACTATAGGGGACGACTGTATTTCTTGATCACAAAAGAGCAAGAGAAATCCGGCCTAAGACACTAAAAAGTTTTACCAACACTTTATGTTTTGTGTAGTTTGCAATATTTAATTAATCAAATTCATTTTCTTTTCCAATCATCCCCTTTGGGCTCTCATTCCAAAAAAATTATACTTAAAAATACAACATAAGTGTTTTTATAGAGTGACTATATGACAAACTATTGTAAAACCTCATAAAATGTATCAATTCAGAGTCTTCAACTTGTCAAATACTAGTATCTTGAGATATACCAAATCTTTCTTTTGGAGACATAGACTACTGGCTAATGAGAGGTCTTCTGAAAAGACATTATATACTTTAACCCAATAATTCCCAAATGTATTTGACCACAGGCTCTTCATTCAAAAGGAAGAACTATTTAACAACACACATTTTAGAAAACACACCTCACATAATCACTTTTAAAATCTTGAAACATTTTTGAGTATGTGTAAAAAAATAGAAAATCACTACTAATAATTCATTTTTATGAATTTTTAGTTTTCAAAGATGTTTACTATACATTTTAAATAATCTTTTTGTTTTCTTCAATCTGGAAGACTTAAATTTGACCATTTTCCAAGCCCAACTCATTAGTTGGGTATACTTATCAGACGGCGATCTGATTTATTTATCCAACTCTCATACGTGATTGTTACTTATGATTCTGGTTACTTGGTAAAACAAAGTTGACACATTAAGAACAACAAACTAATTATATCATGGGTGTCATAGGAATATGCATGGTTACGTTAATTTTAACACAATTAAAAGTTGAGAAATGGGGTTCAGTATCAACCATGCTTTGTCAAATATAACAGCAGATGTGAGACTGTTGACCAGTCATTAACACGTAATTTAACCTGAATGAAAGAACTTTTATTATTTATAAATAAAATCCTAGTTGATTTAAATTCCAATTTAAAGGAAAAAATATATGACTGTGAAAAATGACTAGCAACCAAATAATTACTAATAATTTTATAGTCTTTTTTTAAAATACTATTTTAAAGATTTTCTTGATGAAACTACAAGAAAAGATAAGAATTTAATTGGAGTGATTAAAATAACTTCATCACTAGGTTTTCTGAATATAATCAGAATAATGAAGAAAAAGGAGTTAGTATTATCACTGACAACTATATTACGCCTACAGGTAAAGAGCAAGTAAGAGCAAATTTGGCTCAAATATGCCATCCCCTTTGAAACATGGTGGTCAATTAAAGCACTGAATTTTAGAATACTATATCTGTGTATCTCTCTTCTGACCAGAGTTTTTTAGTTAGCTAGTTGAACTCTTCACAACTAACTATAAGCACAATAATCAATCACTGTACCCTTTTCCAGTTTACTTGGATTGCTTCTGCCCAGAAATAAGCAGCAGAAGGTCTGTGAGCTTAAGACATGACAAATTCATTTAGGTTGTAGTTAAACTAGAAAACAGGAGTGTTAATCCAAGCAGAATTAACCACTCACTTATCTCTTTTGTTGCACTGCCCACCTACTTGTGTTAATTTAATCCAATTATTTTATCATTTCTCAGAAATACTAATATACTCTTGGCTTTGTAAGAGGAATTTTATATAATCCCAAAAGTAATCACTGACTTTATACTATAATAAACCCACAATAATCACACATGCTTCTATTTTTCCTCAAAACAGTAATTAACTTTTTATCTGAAATTAGATTACTATTTCAGGTTTTATATTAATTATCCATTTTCTCCGGTTTTTGGTAAAAACAAATTAAGTATCATCAACACAGATACTATTTCTTCTTTCAAGCTTTGAAATCTCTCTCAACAGAAGTAAACTACACAATGAATTCTCAAGGATATTTTTTGTGTTTTTCTTACGGCATTTAACCTCATTTACTATTTGATTACATTTATTTATCTATGTTTATTCTTTGCCTGTAAGTTCCTTAAAGGTAGGATTGTATCTTATTCATTTTTTTAACCACACTGTCTCATGAAATAACCTGCCCAGAAAAAGCACATTTGGTAATTACAAGCTAATTTATAACTGAGAAAGAATTACCTGAAATATATTAAAGTCACAATGATTAAGCCTTAAGAAGTCAAGGAAAAATATTCTCACCGTCTGTCTCCAAGGTTTGAGCCTCTGCTTTCTGAGAAAGGAAATTGAGAAGACTGTTGAGAAGTAGCTTTGATGTCATCTGGAGTCTTCAGATTCCCCCTCCTCCTTCAGTCAAGTGTGCATCTGAAGAAGAGGGAAAAAACAGTTTGGCATCTATTCCAAACCAGATTCTGGAACACCTTTTGTGAAGTTCAGTAAACGTATCCTACTACCTTTTGTTATTCAAGTTCTATGCAAAAGTAGTCATTTGACAGGCAAATATAAATTGTTTATGAATACTAGTTCATTAAAGGAAAACAGCAGATCTTGCTTTCCATATAATACACTTACTTAATTGATAAAAGTACTTCAACAAAATAAACCGTAAAAAATGGCTTACAGTGGTTAGGATATGCTTATTAACCTCTGTTAATTTCAAACTTCTTAACAGTATTCTGTTAAATCAAATTAATTCAGTTAAGTTATATCCAAAAATTTTAAGAAAATAAATAGCTATAGTTTCTCTCATATTAAACTTTTTCAGTTTCAAAATACCAACTGTATAACTTTTCCAGCATAAAATTTGGTAGTAAATATCAAATGCCTTATGTCCATACAAAGACTTGTACACCAATGTCCAAAGTAGATTTGTTTTTAATAGTCCAAAACTGGAAACAACTCAAATGCCCATCAATAGGTGAATAAATTATATGGTATATCCACATAATGTAATTTTATAATTCAGCAAAAAAACAAAATACACTATTCATAGATATGTGATAATAATAAACATGGATAAATCCCAAAATAATTATTCTGAGTGCATGAAGCCAGACAAAAAGAAATTTATAATGTGTGATTCCATCTGCATAAAATTCTAGAAAATGCAAATTAACCTATTGTGAAAGAAAATAGATGAGTGAGGTTGCCTGGGCTTAGGGGATGAAGGATGTAGGATGCTGAAGGGAAGGATTACAAAGGGGTGTTATCTTAATTGTAATGGTTTCATGAATGTATACAAATGTCAAAACTTATCAAATTGTATACCTTAAATATGTGCAGTTTATTATGTATCAATTATACCTCGATAAAGCTGTTAAAAAGAATCAAATGCCTTAAAATGTTACATGCCCCTTGATGTAGCAATTCCATATCTAGGATTTATCCTTTAAAAAAAAAATGGAGGGTATGTACAAATATTTAGCCAGGAGGATGTTCATAATACCTATTATTTCTACCAGCAAAAAATTAGAAATAGGCATTAAATGTCAAAATAAAAAAACTGGAACTGTTTTTAAATAAATTATGGTATATTATATTACAGAATACTATGTATCCATTAAAATATTATATAAGAAAATTAAATTATATGAAATGATATACTGTATTATATATAAAGTGATAGATAAAAACAGGAAATACATGTTCATCATAATTGAATTTTTGTTTTAAATTAAATAAAAATAAATGCAGTAATTATTTCTGCACTTATTTTTTCTTTTTACTGATTTATATTTTCTAATTTCCCTACAATAAACATGTACATATTATTTTTTTAAAAAAGCAAAACAAATTAAAGGCTGAAAACAGCAACAATCTAAAACTGTCCACTCCCTAGTACAAGTATAAAACAAATACTCCTACGAGGTGGCCGCCCATTACAGATGCAGTTCTGGGCTATCATGCCACCCTCACTAGTGACCTACCAAATAGTTGTAAGAAAGAGGCAGGTCTGACAGGATGAATGGGAGCAATCATTAAGTAAGCTACATGCTTTAGCAGTTACAAAACGCTTTAATGAACATGACCTTACTTGATTTTAGTAACTCAGTGAAATGAGCAGAGAAGGCATGATCCCATTTTATAGTGGGGAAACAGACACTGAGCAGGGCCGGTTATGTCAAATGCCCCAAATTACAGATCTTGGACTCAAATTGAGCCTTGACTATAAATTCTGATAGGAATTCTAACAGAAGCAGCAAACAATCTTTACACTTAGGAGGAAGTAATTCACAAGTGAACTTAACAATATTTGCAAGTATATTAGTACTCCTATTAGAATATGCCAGGCACTTTGGGAATTTCCTAAATCACCAATTCTCAATTTCAGAAGCTATACCCAAGGCAAGCCCATCTAGCCCCTTGTCAACATTACCTACCAAACCACTGAAATTCTAGTAGAATTTAATTGTTCCATTTTCAGCTACATTTCTTTCCTTCTGGAAAAAAAATTATTATTACCTTTTAAAATTGGAACAAGTAAGTAATCATAATTATACTTAAGAATGCTATCAATAGTAACTTATAAACTGATGTCAAAACATCAAACTTGACGGAACTTTAAAATAACTACCTTTCAGGCTAAAATTTTTTTTTTTTTGGCATAGGTACACAGACAAGAAATAGTCCCCAAATAGGCATGTGGGAAAAACTACCTTGCAAGAGTAAAAGTAAACATCTTTACAGAAACATTATTAATGAGCTGGTCAATATCTAGTGATGATACCTGGTAGCATAAGGAACCCTTATAGCTCCTACTCTTAAAACACTCCAGGACTAAGTGAGACTTACCAGGTAACGACAGCAATGGTTTACTGAGCAATCACTATGTGTCAAACACAATGCTATGCTAGTACATACATGATCTTTAAAAGAACCCTACATGGTAACTATTATTATCCTCATTTTATAGATGAGGAAACTGAGTTTCAGTTATCCCAAATCACAAAGCTAATAAGAAGCTGAAGTGGAGTTCAAATGCTGGTATATTTTACTTGAAAAAAGACAGGCCTTGGCAGTTCCTTGGAACATAAATACTAACTTTTCTCTAGCTATTCATCTACAATAGTCTCAATTCAAGTAGCATTAAACACTTGGTAATAGTATACGAAGTTCATGTAAGGAATTAACAATATTCCAAGCCCACAATTTGCATCTCATGTTTTGCCACAGTCTAGAATTATTTATATTAATGATTGGTCTCTATTAAAGCATTACTATATCCTTTTCCAGATAAATATATGACTACACTAAAGATAAATTAAAAGAATATTTAAACAATAAAAATTAACAAAGGATAATACAGAATAAACAGATTAATATTCACAAGTTTTCTTATATTAATAAATGGGTAAATCAGCCTTAAATCCAAGCCAGTGAAACTTAATATGGTAGATGTGTTTTGAATTATAATGACAGGAAGCATGTCTATGAATAAAAAAGTTTAAATAACTTAATCATAATTATATTGTGGAATATTATACAATTATTAAAATGTACGTTTTCAAAGAATAATCACATGTTAAAATCATCAGATTACAATGCTAAAAAAGCAAGATACTATTCATTTGAGTTGAACAATCGTCAGACAATTAGAAGGTTAGGTACTATGCTAGGTGCTGGAATTACAACATGAATAAGACAAACAGCACCCATGGGAAAGAGGCAAAAACAAGACAACAGAAAATAAATAAAATAATTGAGGAGTTCAAACAAAGCAAGAGGTATACAGGAAGCTTCTTTACATAGTGATAAGGAAAATATTTTCTGAGGAAATGACATTTAAGCCGATATCTAAACAACCTGAAGGCCCTAGTCATCCAAATAATAAAACAAAGAGAATTTCCAATAGAAGAAATAGCATATCCAAAGGCCATGAAGCAAAAAAAGGACTTGCTTGCTCCAGGAACTGAAAGATGATCAGAGTAGGCAGTAATGAGCAAGGAAGAAAATAGAGAGAAATGAGGTCAGAGTAAAATATAATCTTAAATTTGTTTTTGGTAAAAAAAATATGCTACTCTACACACATAATACTGAAAGGAAGGAGATCACAACGTTAACAGTGATAATTCTACATAGCAGGAAAAGCAGTTTCGGTTTCTCTCCTTAATATTTATTTTCCACATGCTCTAAAATAAGTTATATAAATATTACCATAAGAAAAAAATATGTCTAGAACTTCCAGTTCAGGGTTGAATAGAAGTGGTGAGAACAGACATCCATGCTTTGTCTCCAGATTTTAGGGAGAAAATAGTCTCTCACTCTTAATTATGATATTAAGTATAAGGTTTTCCTTTCTCTTCTATACCTTCTTTTTGAGTTTGTTCATTTGCTGTAATCACTAATGTGTTGGATTTTGTCAAATGCTTTTTCTGCATCTATTGAGATAATCGTGTGGTTTTTGCTCTTTATTAATAATATATATTACATTAATTGTTTCAATGTTAAAAAAACTCTTCCTTTCTGGGATAAATGCCTACAACTAACATCATACTAATGGTGTAAGACTGATCTCCTCTTTCTCAAGACTGGAAAAAGGCAAGGATGTCTGAGGTCTACTTAGTGAAATAAAGCAAAAAATACGAAGACACATAGATTGAAAAAGAAAAAGTTAAAATTATCCTTACATGCAGGTAATATGATCTTGTGTGCTGATAATCCTAAAAAATCTACAAAAGAACAACTAAAATTAATAAGAAAGTTTAGAAAGGTGTATGACAAGATCCATAAACAATAGATTGCATTTATTAAATACTAGCAACAAACAATTAAAAAATGGATCCCACTCTCTTTTGCTACTCGTAGCAAAAAGAATAAGTCTTAACAATAAATTTAACAAAAGTGCAAAACCTGTGTACCCGAAACTATAAAACACTGCCATGAGAAATTAAACAAGATCTGTTTATTAGAACAGATTCAGTTGATTGGAAAATTCAATATCCTTAATATGTCAATTCTCCCTAATCTGATCTATCAAAATCCCAACATAGTTTTTGTAGAAATTGGTCCTAAAATATATATGAAAGTATAAAGGACTAAAACTGTCCAAAACAACTTCGAAAAAGAAGATTAAAATTACAGTACTTACAACACTACCTAATTTTAAAACTTACTATAAAGCTATATAGTAACCAACACAGTGCTAGCACTAACGCTATATGGATAATGGAACAGAACAGAGAGTCCAGAATAAACTCTCACATTCATGGTCATTTCAGTTTTGACAAACGTGCCATAGCAATTCAATAGAGAAAGAATAGTCTTTTTAATAAAAGGTGCTGAAACAGTTGGATATCCTCACACAAAAATAAACAGGTAAGTGTAAACCTTTTTCTTGCAATGTATGAAAATAATAACTCAAAATGGATCATAGTCTGAATTTTGAATTAATAAGATAACAAAACTTCTAGAAGAACGACTAGGAGAAAATCTTATAAACTTAAGTTACAGAAAGATTCCTTAAACATGAAAACAAAAACCCAATCTATTAAAAAAAAAAATCAAAAAAATTTAACTTCATCAAATTTTTTAAAAGATCTCAGTTAGATAAGACAAGCCCCAGGATAGGAGGAAATATTTGCAAATGATATACATGATGAAGAAATGGTATGCAGTATTAAAACCTTTAGAAATAAAACCCTTAGAAGTAAAAAATAATAAGATTAACTACTTCTTTTAAATGGGCTAAAGACTTAAAGCATTTCACCAAAGAAAACACATGAATGTTTAGGAAACACAGAAAAAGATGCTCATTACCATTACCCATTAGAGAAATGCAAATAAAATCCCACTGAGATCTCACTACAAACTCACTTGAATAGCTATTATAATGTTTTTAAAAGACTGAAAAAAATTAAAGGTTGGGGAAGACAGGGAGACACTGAAACCCTGCTACACTGCTGGTGAGAATGTAAATGGAACAGCCACTTTGGAAAACGGTTTGGCAGTTAAGCATACATGTATGTATATATACTTGCAATGTCCCAAGAATTTCACACTTGGGTACTTAACCAAGAGAAATGAAAACACATATCCACATAAAACTTGTACGCAAACAGTGGTGTCACCATCAAGCATAATAGCCCCAAATTGTAAATAACCCAAATAAATACCCATCAGCTGGAGACAGGATAAGTATAAAGCGGTAACCAAAAAAGAAAAGAAATGAAATAATGATTCATACGATAAGTATGAATCTCAGAAACTTTATGCTTAGTGAAAGAAGCTAGATACAAAAGACATATATATTGTATGATTCCATTTATATATGAAGTGTCTAGAAAAGCTACAATGTAGGTAGAGAAAGCAGAACACCTCTTAGAGCAGGAGAAGGGAGCAGAGATTGAAGATAGGCATAAAGGAATTCTCTGGGGGGATGAAAATGTTCTAAACCTGGAGCATGGTGATGGCTGCATATCTGAATAAACTGAATCAAAATCATTAAACTGAACAGTTTGTATGTGTTGATGTATGTTGATGTATGTAAATTATGCCTCAATAAGAGGCTGTAAAAAATAAAAAAGAAATACTACATACATAATCATAAATTGCTTTAAAATGAGTGATGTAAAATAAGTTGCCATTTCTTTCATTATTTAAAATAATAATCATAATTTAAGATAAACCTAATGTATTACAATTACTCTTTTGGAGAATGTAAAAGTATATTTAAGACAACTATTCACCTTCTTCATACATTGCTGATGGGAATGTAAAATATGATCCAGCCACTAAGGAAAACAGGTACTTCCTTAAAAGGTAACAGTTACTGTATGACCTAGAAATTTCACTTCTAGATATATACAGAAGGGAAATTAAAACATGTTGATGCAAAAACTTGCATATGCATGCTCATATCATCATTATTCATAATAGCCCCAAACTGGAAACAACCTAAGTGTCCATCAACTTGTAAGTAGATAAAATGTGATAAATTCATAGAATGAAATATTATTTAGATTAAAAAGGAACAAAGTATTGACATATGCTTCAACATACAGTCAGCCTTATTATGCTGAGTGAAATAACAAGTAACAAAAAAACATGGATTGTATGATTCAATTTATGTGAAATGTTCAGAAGAGGCGAATTAACAGAGACGTCTGACAGATCAGTGGTTGCCTAGGGCTGGGGTAGGGAAGGAGGGGGATAGGAAGTGACTGCTAATGGACATAGGGGTCTTTTTGAGGGTCATGATACTGTTAAAAAATTAGATTGTGGTGTTAGCTGCACACCTGCATGATTATAAAAGCCACTAAACTGAAACTTTGGGTGAATTTTATGGTATGCAAACTATATCTCAATAAAGCTGCAAAAAAATGACTATTCACCTGGATTTATTAAAACACCAAAAGTAACTTCAGGGTAAACACCTGGACCTCTCTAATCTTACTTGCTTTTCAGCTTATCTTACATTTGTTTGTATTTAATTAACTGTGGCTAAATACAAGATCACATTTTAAAAATAAACTGTATTTTTATACCCTAGTAACAACCAAATATTTTAAAAATATCCAACAGTAAACCATACCTAGGAATAAAAGTAATTTGTGAATATTGTGCGTTCAATATGGAGAAAATGTATTGGAGGACGTTAACAATGGAACCCAAACAATCTAAACAAACGGAATGACACACCATGTTCATGATAGAAAGACCCAGTATCAAAATGACAATTCTTCCCAATACTTTTAATGCAATGACAATCAAAATTCAAAAGGTTTAACAAGTTGGTTCTAAAATTTACATGGAGTAGCAAAAACCCATAATAGGGAAGCCATCTAACCAAAAAACGAATATGGGGGGAACTTGCCTTTTCAGATACCAAACTTATTATAACATAAAGCTCTAAAAATTAAGTTAGTGTGCTCCTGGAAAAGAGACAGACAAATTGACTGCTGGAGAAGAAGCAGATCATCACACATATAGAAAATATTTTACCAAAGTTACACTGCAGATCACTGAAGAAAGGAGGAGTCATTTAATAGTGTTGAAACAACTAGTTATCCATTTGGGGGAAAAAATGAAATTAGATCCCCACTGTCTAACATATAAAAATTAAATCCCACAGGGATTAAAGTTTCAAATAGAGAAGGCAAGTCTTTAATATTTTTAAAATAAAATATAAGAGAAAATCTTTATGATCTCAGAGGAGAGGTTTTCTTAAGATATAGAAAGGGCTAACTACAAAGCATAAGATTAATAAATTCAACTGCATTAAAATTAAAACCTTCCATTCATCAACAAATACAGAAAAGATAAATGAAAATATCACCTACAATACCACAAAATACACTGCCAAAGAAATTTTGTATCCAGATCGTGTGTGTGTGTGTGTGTGTGTCTGCTATTATATTTTAATTAAAAATGAGCCAAATGCAGAGGGGTACCCCTAATAAGAGGCGTCACAGCTCAAGCAGGAGGGGTGGGTGTTAATTGTGGAATGGAAGAAACGGGTGTGGTATAGGGAATTAGAGCCCAAGCTCTAACTCTGTATTGTACTTCTAACTTCTCCGTATGTGTTATTGTTTTAAAACACAAAAAATATAAAACATAAATGTATTGAAAGTACAGTTTTAAGTACATAACGGACAAAAGGTAGGACAAGCATTTCATGAAAGAATATGCCAATGGTGAATAATCACAGGAAAAGATGTTCAATCTCATAAGCAATCACAGAAAACCAAATCAAGACCACAATAAGATGACATTTTGCATCCACTAAACTGAGAAAAGGGTGGTTTTGTATGAGGTGAGCAGGATGACAGAGGAGTCCCTGCACAGGAATGTTCCAGCACTGTGTATCAATGCCCAAGCTGAGTGAGGAGGGTGCCCCCCCAAAATGCACTATGGTGTGTGATGTAGGAATCCACGTGGGGCCAGGAGGGCTTGCTTCCACGTGAAGGGGGCACTGACGCTCAAGTAGAATTGGGGAGCAGGAGGAGGGACAACGGAAATGGCAGATTGACCACATACAGGGAAACTGATCAAGTAAGGAAACACATTAAGTATCATAGGAGGCAAGTTTCTCACTGTTAGAGGAGGACGAGGTGCAACAAAAGGCAGAAAATGTAACTGAACCCTATAGCATTGGAATGAAATTGGAGATGCCAGTATGATCAAGGAATGACATGTCAAAAAGACAGAGAAGCCAACTTGAGGGGGATCCCACTGGCTAAATCAGGAATGAGCACCAAAGTAAGTAACAATAGTAATGGATTATAGCTCTTTGAATGAAATATAGGATCATGAGCACAAACTGATACAAATAAATTAATTAACTGAAAGTTTAATCGGGAAAGAATTGTTTGCATAGTTTCAAAGCACCTGCATGCAAAATATTAATTACAGTGGGAAAATGAGTCATTTCACAGTAGATAAACCTAGCAGATACTATCTTAATCAAGTAATCCCAGTGAACACCAACAATAATGGGTCAAAATGAAATTGTATGCCACCTGATAGAATGCAAAGAGAAGACACCGCATCAATTCTGTGACATTCCTGCTGAATATTCATAATACAGATCTCATTATAAGGAAATAACACATAATCCTAAAGGAAGAGATATTCTACAAAATGACTAGCCTTTATAGCCTTCAAGAGTGCCAATATCTTGAAAGTCAAACAAAGGCTAAAGAACTGTGGTAGACTGAAGGAGACTGAAAAGATGTAATAAGTAAAATGAAAGGGTGATTCTAAACTGAATTCTTTTGCTATAATGAACATTATTGAGATAACTTGGAAACCTGAATGAGATCTGAGGATTAGTTGGTAGAAATGATCAGTGATTTCAATAGTTTTGTTGTAGTTTATAGGACAACGTCCCTGTTTCGTTGCAGGAAACATGCACTTGTTTATTCATGGGTAAAGGGGCATCAAGCGAAATTTTCAGTGGAAAAAATTTCCCCTGTATTGTATGTGTAACTTTTCCATGTGTGTTATTATTTTAAAATTTAAAAAATACATAAAACACAAATATTCTGAATATACAATTTTAAGTACATAATGGACAAGAGAAACGAATAAGCATTTCATGAAAGAATACACCAACGTTGACCATGAAAAGATGTCCAACCTCGTTAACAATCACAGAAAATCAAGTTTTAAGACCACAATAAGATGTCATTTTGTATTTACTAAATTAGGAAAAGTTAAGAAGCCTGACAATTCCAACATTTGGCAATGATGTGGCTCAAGGGAAGCTTCTGATACATTACTAGTGAAATGTAAACCAGTCCAATGACTGAAATGGTAAAGTTATGCTCCACATCACTACTTGTCTAATGATGTTCTGTAGAACAATAAGGGATCATCTAAAGGAAGGAAAAAAAGGAAGGAGGGAAGATGATGAATTAAACAAAGTTAAAAGAGATAATTACAGTCCCTTTGTCTGTGTATACACTCTGGAAGGCAGCTGGGGCACCACCGTTTATTTGAGATGTTCCCCTTCATCCTTGAAGTAATCCTAAACTGGAGAGGGGGAGGGGAGGAAGTGGGTCAGGGATGGTTTGCCTCAAAGGGCTAATTTTGAGTCAGTGTTTTAATTTTTGTATCAAAGCTAAACCATTAGTTGGTGACAAAGCCAAAACCATAACTACCCAAAACCAGAACTCTTCAAGTTCTCAGTACAACAACCTAACAAACAACATTGCTTCCTCTTAAAAAGTTTGCAAATTCTAACAAAGTCCCTATACTATTAAGTAACTTACTCTAGATACGAGGCACCAAAAATAGAAGACATTAAAAAAGACTTTATCATAGGATAAACTTAACTCTATACTTAATACAATATCTGTAATATAGGGTAACTGTTTAATATCAATACTTTTATTAGCTGTCACTTTTGAAAAATTATTTGGATGAATTATAGCTCCGAAAAAAATTATTTAAAGCCTCTGAGAAAAATAAATATTTCTTTCAAAATTTTCTTCCCATATTCTCCAATAGTAAACAAAAGCCATAAAAGTTATTTTGTTGGTAAAACTTCAAAAAGCAGTCATCGCATCAATTTAACCGAGGGCTTTAATCTGGAGAGGATGTCTGGTCATCCTAAGGTTGACTGTACTGATCTCAGGTATAATCCTTGCCTTTTCCTGCTCATCCTTGCTTCTTCTTTGCGTCACTCTACGTGCAGGAAATGAAGCAGGAGAGACACCAGATACATAAATGAAGATTGGGTTAAAGTGTAAAGCCACAGAATGACCAAAAACGGTATGTTACGTAAAAATCTGTTTTTACAAAATATAAGTTAGTCTCTTCAACCATAAGGATTTAGAATATGGTTCCTTTAAATAATGAGCCATTAGGAAAGCTGAGAATTTAAAATGATCATCTCTGAAGTACCTTATCTTAATGTAAGTCAGGTAGATAAGCTTTATTCAAATAAAAAGAAAAAAGTATTTAAAACCAAAATTCCAACATTAACCATTACATTAAGAAATTCAGAACAATATTTCCCACAAGCAGTTAAGGCCATGTCCAAAAGGGCATATAAGGAATAACAGAAATAACTAAAACTTATTACATACTACATGCCAGGAACTGGATTAAGTGCACGCGTTCAATTCTTACACATTCATTCTCAAAACAAATATGAAGTTGCCCCCATTTTACAGATGAGAACACTGAGACTTAGAGGGGTAAGGTAACTTGCCCAAAGTAAACAATCACACCTAGAATACCTGGTCTTGTTCAAAAACACCATACCATAGTGTCTCAGCCCTTGTCAACTTCAATCCATTTACTGTAAACATTGCTTTGACTCAAATGTGGTTATCTAAAGATTTCAAGTAGCCCCAAATATACTTCTATACTGTAATGATGGCTCTGAATGGGAATGTTAAGTTTTAAAACAAGTATTTAGTGGGTTAGTCAGTTATGATGATTAACTTTGATTAATTAAATACAAGTAAATACCTATTATTGACAACAGTGCTAAGTCATATATTATCTCACTTAATCACAATCTATAAAATAGATATTACCCAATTTTACAGATGAAGCTCAGAGAAGCTGAGTGACTTTCCCAGGTAAGAGATATGTCTGGGATTCAAACTCAGGTCAGTGTGTTTCTATAAGGCATTCCACAGCCACTACCTGACAAAGCCTCCACAGTATCAGATCAGCTGCCTTGGTTAGCTGGTCTCCCGATCATTTTGTAAAAGATTAACAGTCTGTTTATAAATCATTGGTCAAATTTTCTGTGCCTAGAGCTATGCTAACGGGACAAATATAATTACAAGTCCTTGCCAACACTACTAGACTCTTTAAATAAAAATATGTTCCTAGTGTAGTCTAGCTTCTGGAAATTTCTATTGGCAAATTCCCCAAATACAGTGCTTTTGTTACTACCACAGCATGAACACTCTCAATTTTCTTTACTGGAATAAAGCCTGTTAAAACTTTTTGCAGGAAAATCTTTAGGACTTTTTAAGTGTCAAGAAGCTGAGGAAATGTTGATACTTCACAATAAATCTTGACCCAGTAAGAACTGGCACTGGGCCTTTTATTTTCTTGCAGTCAGCAAAACTACAAACCTATAAAAATTCAAATAGTAGTTAAGGGCATGCATTTTGAAGTAGTTCCATAGGTGGTGAGTCACTTCCAAACTCAGGCTTTGTACCGAAAACTTTTTTTAACCTGTATATGTAGGCAGAGAGCACTTCTAAAACCTATGACTGCCATACTATGGAAGAAAAAGCTAGTCCATGTGGGATTTTACTAATTGTTTTCCCTGAAAACTGAATATTATTACTGACTCCTTTGCACCACCTTGCTTTATAATTCAAATACAGAAACTGCTGTTCCTAACCCTGTACTGTATAGATATTTGCAAAAATGAAATGAAGGCCAGTTTAATCACCCAACAAACATAATAAGCAAGTGTGCACGGGGAAAGGAGAGTTGGAGGAAGTAGCGAGAACTGGGTCAATAGGTGGCAGATGTTAACTGGTTCACACTTGAAAGGAGTTCAAAAGCTGGGACCAGGTTTGTGAGAGCTCTTAAAAGTAGAAGCAAACAAAGAAAAATGAAGAATGTATGGAAGATAAGGTCCTATTTTAAAAGGATGTGCCGTTGAGTAAAACAGTCATCACCCAAAAACTTATTTTCTTTCTTTAAATATATTAGAATTAACAATATCGTCAATAACACGTTTTCCTGACATTACACTGATGTAAAATGCACTTTATGTATTTCCTCATTTATTCTGCATAATATTCCTGTGATGTAGGTTACATTCTCATTTTACAGATCAGAAAGCGGAAGCTCAGGTTAAATGGTTTGCTAACAGTCTATGTGAAGAGCCAGGGCTCAAAAATGAATCTTAGGATTCTAAAGCTAACATTTTCCATGCTACCATATTTAACTTTGGCCGGGATGTATTTAACTTTGGCCATGAAAAACTTGTTGCACAAGTGTAACTTGCATAATATAATACAGGATGAATTTTTATCCTTTCTTGATTGTTTCTAAACTGCTCTTAGTGTCTACCCAAGAGGTAAAAGAAGATTCTCTTTGGTTTAAATTTTTTTAAAAAACAAAGAAACAATTACCTCTGCTCTTTCGCAAAAGAAAACAAGAATCCTTCTATCCTGAATAAATGTTTCCTTTTATTTTAAAAGCTTTTATTTTATAAGCTTACCAGCTAATGAGTTATGATCATGTGATAAGCCTATTAGAAACAAGTCTAAATACTTGAACCAGTTTTAAAAAGTTCACATATATTCATTTCATACAATTTTGCTGTAAAAAGAAAGTCAGCACAATGATTTCCTTTTTACATTAAAGTAACCAAGATGAAGAGGTTACACTAGTCAAAGGCTTAAAAGCTATCAAAATGGCATTCTGAGGTCACCAGACTAAGTTTAAATCATATGTGACCCTCTAACAAATACTATAATGATGCTTTTCAACCTTAAAAAAAAACTTCTGAGAAGTTAAACAAAATGAAAATGTTATACATTTCTTATTTCCTGAAATTACTGTGAGAATGGCAAATTAGCATTAATTCAGTTAAAGCATCGCTATTAATACAATCTGCATGCACATTTTTAATACACTTATCAAAGTTACTTTAATAACATTCACTGTCATTATATCCAGTTCTATTGGAATAAGCAGGCTTTCCTTCAGAATTTTTGTCTGTGATATAAAATAAAACCAAAGGGTCAAATTTTTTGGCCAACAATAGGGAAAAAGGCTGAATATTTTCTTATTTTCTAAACTTTATGCCCTAGATAAGAAAATAAGTGTTCTGAATACTGCCTAAATAATCTGGGTGGCCTGTAAGGTTAACTTCTCAAACCCATTTAGTTGCCAAAAGAATATTATCCAAATCTTATTTTGTTATGAGTAAGGAAGATTTAGAAACCACAATCATTGTCTCCTCCTCCCAAATGCAGTTTCTGCTATATGCTCTGTGTTACCAACATCTGAGCATTTAGCTATATAAGACCATAATTAGCCCAAATTTTCAAGGTCTGCGTGTGATGACACTACTCATCCTGGTTTAAGCTGCTGATTCTATGAAACTCATTTCCTCCCTGAACCTTGTACCATCTCTCTCTGTGACCTGATTTACAGCCACCGCCCATATACATGATCCTGAGATTTTGGTTTTGAGGGGTGAAAAAAAAAATCTCTAAAAACCAGAAACTTATTCCATTCCTAGTTACTATTCTTAATACCCCAACCAAATAAAAAAGTTTTTATCATCCCAAATTCAGTCCCATTTGGAACCTCCACCAACCAGGTAAGCTATTTACTTTTAAATATTCCTAGGAAATAGAGTTGAAAGAATTGGGGTCAACGTTAAGAAATTTAAGGAAATCTGTTAACTGATGCCATTTAAAAACTGTATTTTGCTCCAGTGAGAATTAAGTATGAAAAATTAAGGATAAATTTTGGAAAGTTAACCAAACTTTTAAATTCATTAATTTTGAAATCATTGCTTTCCAAACAGGTAGTTAGTTTATTATTTTCACCAAAGGCATCTGTATTTTCTTTCTGGACGAACAGCAAATAGTAGATGTTCAGCTCGCATTCTAAGCCCATCTTGCTTGTTATTCAGGTATGGAACATTAAAAGATCATTCTATATATCATATTAAGTTAAGCCAAAGAAATTTATATGTTCAACAAAATAGAGTATGGGTGCTATCACAAATATTCATATCACACTTTGGAAGATACAATTTCTAAAACACACGCTACTATTTCATCTTCACACAAACCACATGGAAAACTTATTACACAAGTTTAACTTGCATATTATAATATAGGATGAATTTTTATCCTTTTTTGATTGTTTCTAAAACTTTAAAATAGTATCAGAATATACCCTGGACTTTTGTTTCAGAAACAGTTTGATTTATCGCCCTGTATGTGTGAGGCATCAAGCTGAGTGCTTCGTAAATCACAAATTTATAAAAGATACGGTCCCTTCCCTTTAGAAGTTTACAATCTTGCTGAAGAGATAAATAAACTATGAAAAATAAATGCAGTGTGAATGGTACTCATCAACTACTAAGGGAGTATGGATGAAAGCACAGTTCCCTTAGCATTTTGGTAAAAGACAGCTAGTGGGAATCAAAAGACATTTTTTGAGATGAAGATGGCAAAAATAATGTGGCAGCATAAGAAATGAGTGATCAATGTGTTTAAGGATGGGGCAAACCAAATATTTGATACTGTAAGCAGGAGTCAGATAGAAACAGGACTTGGCCTTTTTCATGCGAGCAAAGGTCTTTGTTTAGAATAATGATACATTCTTCAGAAAGTTTTATTTTTCTATAGTGTGTAGAATTTACTGGGTAATAAAAACTAAAAAGCAAAAGACCAGTTAGAAAGTTACTACTGTATCTGTATAACAGGAAGTAATAAAGGCTGAATTTGGAAGAAATAAACCAAAACTCTTAATTCTTCCTGTTCTAATGAAAATGATTATTGACAGTAGTATGGATGGCTGACTGCTATCATGTGTTGAATATGAAAAAGGCCAAAATGTGAAACCAACAACTTGCCAGTAAACTTTCAGGAAAGACTTCCTTAAGTCATCCCGTAAGATTATTTATTCTATAATGAAATAAACATTATAATATCTGCTTTGGATGTATTCTAGGGTACCATATACCATCACTTAATATGTCTTTAATTACATTTTTGTACTATTTTAAAAACCTTTATTGTAGGTGACCTATAAACAACACTTTCGAAAATCACAATCAGAAACTACCTGTATGTAATGAAAAACGATCTGTATTTTACAACACAAAAATTACTTACTAAAATCTTTCGAGCTCTGCCTGATCTAATCTAATATAAAAATATCAAAATATAATGTATATCTCCTATGTTTTATAGGAACAGGAGAAATCTCTTATAAAGGTACTTCATAAACTGATTACCAACATTATTTTACTACACAAATGAAAAAACACACATATTTATACCTAAAAGAAAAATTACCTGACCATAATAATAAACCCTATTTTTTCAAAACTTCATATCTATAAATTACCTTTCAAAAGGACATATATGTCAGTTTGATAAAAAAAACTACTTTCAAATTATTCACATTACCAAAATGTATGGTTATGTTTATAACTGAAGATTTTTGTTTTCACTACCTTTAAATATTCCCTGCCCCAGAGAATCCATAAAGGCAAATTTTCAAGAGGAAAAAAGTGTATATCTTCTCCACATGTGCAATAAATATTTTAGTCGATATGTACTTATGTGGTCCTTCTAGATGCCCAGCATTATGCTAGGTTCTTCGGATTTATCAGTGATGAACACAACAGAAATTTCCGCCCTCAGGAATTAGAATGGGTAAATGATCAATATACTATAAGTGTTTTTTTTAAAAAATAAATTTCATTGTAATTTTAAAGATTTTCAGTGCTGTGGAAAAAGAAAAGAGAACAGCATAAGTGAGAGAGGAAAAAGAGGAGGCCTGAATTTTGAATTGAGTGGCCTGTAGTTTCCTACCAACTGAGATGAAGGCAGTTAGGTAGTGGAATGATTTTCTTTTTTTAATAGCCAATAAGATGTACAATTAGAATTGAGTGTAAAAGGTATAGCTGATTTCTTTTAAGAAGGAAGAGGAAGTACAATCAAAAAAGTTATGGTGGGAGGTAGGGCTGTAAAACAACTACAGAACCTCAGATCCAGGACTCAAAGCAACTGCTAGTATGTGTGACTGTGCAAACTATCACTCAAAAAGCTTTACTGCCACAGCAACCTTATTGACCGCTTTCACAGGTCGGTAGACCTTTATCCACACTCCCAATTTTGAACATCAAAAAGCTTTAAAAACCAATCTGGCGGCAAAATCTGACCCACATTCATGTAAGATAGCTTATGGTCTTGACTTATCCTACTTGGCAAGAATATACATGAAGAAATACTAACCCTCAAAATCTAGGTAGCCTTTAAATATCCTAATAAATGTAAAGGACTAGGTACATCTATAGGCAGCGGTCCCCAACCTTTTTGGCACCAAGGACCGTTTTCATGGAAGATAATTTTTCCATGCATGGGTGGGTGGAGGAGCTCAGGCAGTGGTGCAAGTGATGGGGAGCAGCCATAAGGCTGTAAATACAGATGAAGCTTCCGTGCTAGTCAGCTGCTCACCTCCTGCTGCGCCCATCACCCCCAAGTTTCATGGAAGACAATTTTATTTTTCCATGGAAGTGGGGGGGTGGGGGTTGGATACCGCAGTACAGGTACACATATCAAACATATTTTATTCAGGATATAGTGCAGTTACATCATATAGCAATTTATCATATTCAAATTACACCAGCTATGATTCTTTTTTAAAAAAAGAAGACAATCCTCATCGAAGGCAAAATTCTACCTTACATAGAACCTGTAGTAAGACGGAAGACGTGAATCTACTGTTACACATTTTGATTTTACAGTTTAAAGATACACATTTGTCATTCAACATGCCCCCTAAACACTGACTAATTGCTTTATCTGATATTCAACCAAAGAAAATGTTATTTGTTCCAACCCTGGAAGAAAAATAGGCTGTTTGAGACCTACTTAAAGATGGTACATCAGCATCTGACACGGCATCTTTTTATTGGATTTTTAAGGCTAATTTTAACTAGATGTGAATTTGACTAAAGCATTATCTTTAAAAAACCCAAGATGTAACTCTATAGCTGAGCTGTCCAATATAGCAACCACTGGGGACATGTGGCTACTGAGCACTTGAAAGATGACTAGTGACAACTGAGATGTTCTATAAGTGAAAATACATACCAGATTTCAAAAATTTAGTATGAGACAGAATATAAAATATCTCATAATTTTAGGTTGGTTGTTCATTGAAAGGGTAATATTTTTCATATATTTGGCTCAATATATTATTAATTTCACCATTTCTTTCTCCTTTTTTAATGTGGCTACCAGAAAATTTCAAATTTAAAGTTATATAACACAGCCTCCATTATACTTATACAGAGCAGCACTGCTCTACAGGAAAGACCCAGAAAAAGATTAATATAGAATTTCTCAAATATTATATCCCAGAATGAATAATTTCACTTTTAATCACCAGAGTAATACAAACACAGTCACAGGACACAAGAAATATTTATCAGAAATGTTAAAATAACGTTTTTTGTAACTCAAGAATATCTACTACTTTAAATAGTCAAGGATGTATCTAAACATTCAACAAATAAAAAAAGTTGTCATTATGTTTTGTCTGATTTGCTTCAAAATCCATTTTCAGTATTTCCACAGTCCTAAGTACGTATAAGGTTTCGTGTCCTATTTTCCTTCACTAGGGCTAGAACAGATCCAGGTTTTGTGAACCAAATACATATTATAATGGAATCAGAAAATAGGTAACTTATTTAACATATGGGAAAATTTAAATAACTCTAAAAAACAACTTTAGAGTTTATATAAAGTTGAAGAAAAAATAGTCTATCTTACAATAAAATCTATCATTAGTAAAAGATACACTGACATTTCCTAAATATCTTTAAAAGCAACTCTATTACTCTAAAGTTAAACACATGCATACCCTACAACTCAGCAGTTCCACTCCTGTGCATATAATGTACTCATCAGAAATCAATGCTTATATCTACCAAAAGATACAAACAAGATCACAGCAGCCTTATTTGTAGCTACACATTGGAAAGACAGTCAGTGTGTATTTACAGTATAATGGATAAATGGTGGTATAATCAAACAATGGAATATAGACGATGCAGGAGGAAAAAACAAATGATATACACAACGAGAATGACTCTCACAGACAAAGTGTTGATAAAAAATTCAGACACAAAAAACTTCACTATTTTATAAAGTTCAAAAACAGGGAAAATTAATCTATGGTACAAGATGCCAAAGATTTGTTTCTGTTGGGTAGAGGAAGTATCTGTTAGAAAATACACAAATACAGTAAGCCTTCAGGGGTAGGATATTAGTTACACAGGATATAACATATAAAAATCAATCGAGCTAACAAATAAGAATGTAAGAATGTCTATTTGATTATATTAAATTATATTTCAGTAAAGAGGTTTTTCATAAAAATAAACTTTTTTTATGAGTTCCTTATACATTATGATTGCTTATCAAAAGAATTATTTAAAACTAATTCCTTTTCTGAATTTACAGGAGAATTTGTCTACTTAAACTTTTAATTTATTTGTCATTTCTTTTTAATAAAAAATAGTAACTAGTTCAACTCTATTCAAATGTACTCTTAATTTTGACATTATATGATAAACTTTCATAAATGGATAATTCATGATGGCTTTAAAGGTGTATCATTCCCCTTTATAACTAAGCTTGAACGTTTATACCTTCAAATATTTAATTGAAATGGTTAATTCTTATCTTCAATCTAAAAAGACAACTCTGAATTCCAAAAAATCCAGTTTCTGAATACATAATTCTTTTTACTAATAAAATACATAATAAATTTAACTAGTATTTGGGATTCATTCAAATGTTCTATTACAGTCCTAATTTGCTCATTTAAATTGCTTTTGCTTTCCTCCCATAACTGACAAGAAAAGGAAGAAAATGCTGCTTTACCAGTAGTGAATAATCTCAAACATGAAACAGTTTCCATTTTAAAAGTTTAATACAATGTGCTGGAAAGACATAAAAGACTATATTCATCCAATCCTAGAAATTCACAGTGCTTGACAGTGATTAAGAAAATTTGTAAAACTGACTTTTGTGTCATTCATGTGAGTATAAATCAAGCATATTCAGTTAACAACGTAAATATGTAGTCAAAGAAGTTGGCCTATTCTTTACAACCTTAAAAAATACATTATTTTATTAAAAATATATGTATATCCTTTCTTCATCTATTTCTATTCTAAGCAAGACAGATGGTAAAAATTTTTAAAAGGGAAAACACAAGATACAGGTGAGGTATAAAGATGAACATTAAGAAGGAAATCTTGGATATGGACCAAGGGGACTTTGTTGACCACTGACTTTAGTTAATCAGCCAGCACATCCACATGGGGTCTATGGGGTGTACTATGGTCTGAATGTTTGTGCCCCATCCCCAGATTCATAAATTGAAACCTGATCCCCAGTGTGAGGGTACTTGGAGGTGGGGCCATTAGGAGGTGATTAGGTCATGAGGACAATACTCTCATGAATGGAATTAGTGCCCTTATAAAAGAGCCCCAGAAGCTCCTTCTACCATGTGAGGTCACAGTGAGAAGACGGCCATCTATGAGGACACGGGCCCTCACTGGACACTTAATCTGCTGGCACCTTGATCTTGGACTTCCCAGCCTGCAGAGCTATGAGACATAAACTTCTGTTGTTTACAAGCCACCAAGTTATGGTATTTTGTCATAGTAGCCCAAACAGACTAAGATAAGGTGCAAAAGACAAAACACAAAGCAGGTAAGTTTCCCAACTGATGATCTTCTGTTGTTTTTTTTTTTTTTGAGATAGAGTTCTGCTTTGTCACCCAGCTAGAGTGCAGTGGTGTCATCACAGCTCACTGCAACCTCAAACTCTTAGGCTCAAGTGATCCTCCTGCCTCAGCCTCCCAAGTAGCTGATGCGCACACCACGTCTTTCTATTTTTAGTAGAGACAGGGTCTTGCTCTTGCTCAGGCTGGTCTCAAACTCCTAACCTCAAGCGATCTTCTTGCCTCAGCCTCCCAGAGTGCTAGGATTGGTAGGATTACAGGCGTGAGCCACCACGCCCAGCCTGATGATCTTAGTATCTTTCCTTCCTAGTAATATGTTACATGTGCTGACACTTTGGGCCTATAAGCAGATAAATTATTATGCTATACCAATGTAACCACATATGATAATGCAAAGAAAGAACTTAGTAAATGTACATTCAGAGGCAGAGCCAGGTGGCCTGTTTGAGTAATGGATTCTGATAACAGACTGATGGAAATATAGATGACAGCTCATCTGTACACTAGAAGGCAGAGCTGTCATAGGCAGGAAGGACTTTAAGACTGCCTGATGTTTATTGTATACTTCACACTGTCTTAGATAAAGAAGAACTTTATGTACCTCATTTTCGAATCAAGATATTCTTTAAAATAGTTCTATACTAAAAAGGTAAAATATAAGTACCACAGTGTTTAACATACACAAAACTGCTTTAATCTAAACCAGGTTTTCTATTCACTTACATAAAATTTAGATTTATCAAGATTGAAATATACCCCTCTTCTTGGTGAGAAATGTCAAACTAGTTTATCAATATCTGAAAGTTGATGAGGCACACTGGCTCATGTCTATAATATCTCAGCACTTTGGGAAGCCAAGGTAGAAGGATCACTTGAAGCCAGGAGTTCAAGATCAGCCTGGGCAACACAGACAGTAATAGGTCATCTCTACAAAAAATTAAACAAAAATATTAGCTGGTATGGTAGTGCGCGCCTATAGTTCTAGCCACTCGGGAGGCCAAAGCAGGAGGATCACTTGAGCCAAGGAGTTTGAGGTACATTGAGCTATGACTGCACTACTGCAATCCAGCCTGGGAGACAAAGCGAGACCCTGTCTCTAAAAAAAATCTGAAAGTTAAAGAAAAGTAAACAACACAACATGGCATAATAATCTTACTTTCGTATAATTGGAAAGGCTTGATTACATTTAAATAAATGGAGCAATGAGACAAAATACGATACCTTCTGGATGTGTTTCTCCCAAATATTAAAATCATGGGTCCTGAGAGCAGAGTTATGAAATAGCTCACAATCCAAACACTCCCTGAAAATTAAGAGAAATAAGTATTACTTCAAGTGTGTCTTGTCTCAAAGAATTTCAATAATATGTTTTACAATGGAATTTTTACTACTGACTAAAATAAATCATCTCAAAAAAAGCAAAAAAGATGTACTGCAGGGTAAAAAGTATTCTAAATGATACATGCTTTCCTGGCATAGCTGTAACCACATTTGATGAAACAACTTGCATTTCATAATTATTTACCAATATACGCCTGTTTTTACACTACTGTAAATACGGTGCCTATTCTCAGAGATGTGAAAAGTTAATGTCAAGGAAATGACAATGAAAGAGGAATTTCAATCAAGGATTCTGGCAGAAAAAGCATTAGAATTATTTGATGGTCATCGCAGAGTTTAAAACACTTCATTTCTTTTCCAGACCATGAGGAACAGAAAATGTTAACACTCAGAATTAGAACCATTCTAGATATGGAATGACATTGACATGTGGGAAAGTTAACACTTTCAGGAACAAAAGATGGGTGCAAGATTTTAGCCAGCAAAAGACACAGCATACAATTTAATACTGTGGTGGCTGAGGAAGCTTTATTTTGGTCAACAGGGCATTGCTAGGGAAGCCAGCTGGTGATAAGGGAGGTATGATGCAGCATTCCATTTGTCTCTACCAGCCACTGTACTCATATCTGACTTACATTTCTAGAGCTCCCAATTCCTAGCCCATAACCTATGATCAGTTCTCAAGGATTATACTTTGACTAAAAATAAATCTGAATTCTAACCTCCCAAAATAGTTACTTTTCATTATCACTTCATTTTACTAGGGCCCTTCAGTCTCCTTAAATAGATATATTCAGGTACCAGATTTCTTAGAGGGATGCTTCCCCAGCATCCTAGCCAAGCAGGCACTTCACCACTATGCCTCTAGGTCACTTGATCTCTGTCTTCCTTATCGTTACTTTCCCTGTGCCTGTGAGCCCTTCATTCATCTTTGAATCCCCCAATACCTAGCATGGTACAAGGTATACAGCTTACACTCGGTAAATGTCTGCAAAATGAAATCAATGAATCTTAGAGCCTTGATCAACTGACATACCATGCTTAAGTAAAAATAATATAAAAGGAAAGTAGTTATATGGATCAACTACAATGAAAAATACTTGTCTTTCTTTTACTTACTACACACACACAGACACACTCAGTCACTCACTCTCAGTTCTTCATAAGTAAGACTCCTCTAGTGTCTATGTCAATGTTCTCCCAGCTCCCACAGACAATCAGCTAGGCTGGGAGGGATGTCTCCTTTCTGCCCAGGTCAGCTAGGACTCTAGTGCCACTGTCTCAGGTCCTGTACCAACTGGCATGGTACTTGGACATTAATACATATTCAGGCATACCTCACAGATATCGCCAGAACTGTTCCAGCCCACTACAGTAAAGTGAATACTGCAAAACAGTAACACAGATTTTTTGGTTTCCCAGTGCATATAAATGTTGTATTTATACTATACTGTAGTCTATTAAGTGTACAATAGCACTGTGTATAAACAATGTACGTATCTTAATTTTAAAATACTTTATTGTTAAAATATGGTAACAATGCTCTGAGCCTTCAGCAAATCGTAATCTTTTTGCTGATGGGGGGTCTTGCCTCCACATTGATGACTGCTGACTGATCACAATGGGGGGCTGCTAAAGACTGGAGTGGCTGTGGCAATTTCTTAAAATAAGACAACAATGAATTTTGCCCCATCAGTTTGCTCTTCTCTTTACGAAACATTTCTCTGTGGTATGAAATGCTCTTTGATAGCATTTTACCCACAATAGAACTTCTTTCAAAATTGGAGTCAGTCCTCTCAAATACTGGGACTGCTTTTCCAACTAAGTTTATGGAATATTCTAAATCCTTTGTTGTTATTTCAACAATGTTCACAGAATCTTCACTAGAAATAGATTCCAACTCAAGAAACCACTTTCTTTGCTCATCTGTAAGAAGCAACTCCTCATTCACTGAAGTTTTATCATGAGATTGCAGCAATTCAGTCAAATCTTCTGGCTCTACTTCTAATTCTAGTTCTTTTGCTATTTCCACCACATCTGCAGTTACTTCCTCCACTGAAGTCTCAAACCCCTCAAAGTCATCTGTAAGGGTTGGAATCAACTTCAAGACTCCTGTCAACGTTAATATTTTGACCTCGTCGTATGAGTAACAAATGATGTTAATGGCATCTAGAATGAAGAATCCTTTCCAGAAGGTTTTGAATTGACTTTGCCCACATTCATCAGAGGAATCACTATCTATGGCAGCTACAGTCTTACACAATGTGAATAATAAGACTTGAAAGTCAAAATTACTCCTGATCCATGGGCTTCAGAATGAATGCTGTGTTAGCAGTCATGAAAACATCATTATCTCCTTGTACACTTTCTCCATCGGAGCTCTTGAGTGACCAGGTGCATTGTCAATAAGCAGTAATATTTTGAAAGGGACCTTTTTTTTCTGAGCAGTAGGTCTTAAGATTGGACTTAAAATATTCAGTAAAACATGATGTAAACAGATGTGCTGTCATCTGGACTCTGTGGTTGCATTTACAGAGCACAGGCAGAGTGGATTTAGCATAATTCTTAAGGGCTCTAGAATTTTCATATTAGTAAATGAACATTGGCTTCCACTTAAAGTCATCAGCTGCATTAGTCCCTAACAGGAGAGTCAGCCTGTCCTTTGAAGCTTTGAAGCCAGGCACTGACTTCTCCACTCTAGCTATAAAGTCCTAGATGGCATTGTCCTCCAATAGAAGTCTGTTTTATCTACATTGAATATCTGCTGCTTAGTGTAGCCACCTTCATCAATGACCTTAACTAGCTCTTCTGGATAACTTGCTGCAGCTTCTACATCAGTGCTTATTGCTTCACTTTGCAAGTTTATGTTAGGGAGACAGTTTCTCTACTTAAACCTCACAAAACAATCTCTGCTGGCTCCTAACTTTTCTTTGGTAGCTTCCTCACCTCTTTCGGCCTTCATAGAATTGAAGAGAGTTAGGGCCTTGTTCTGGCAGAGAGTTAAGGCTGTGGCTTAAGGAAATACTGTGGCTGGTTTGATCTTCTATCCAGACCACTAAAACTGTCTCCATATCAGCAATAAGGATGTTTTGCTTTCTTATCATTCGTGTATTTACTACTGGAGTAGCACTTTGAATTTCCTTCAAGAACTTTTCCTTTGCATTCACAACTTGACTAACTTTGGTGCAAGAGGCCTCGCTTTTGGCATATTCTGGCTTTCGACATGACATGCCTTCCTCAGCAAGCTTAATCATTTCTAGCTTCTGATTTAAAGTAAGACAGGTGTGACTCTTTCTTTCATCTGAACACTTAAGAGGCCATTATAGGGTTATTATATGACCTAATTTCAATATTGTTGTGTCTAAAGGAACAGGGGGGCTTGAGAAGAGGACGAGAGATGGGAGAATGGCCAGGTGGTGAAGCCGTCTGAACACACACATTTATCGATTAAGTTCACTTGTTTATATGGCTCATGGTTCCCCAAAACAATTGAAATAGTGACATCAAAGATCACTGATCACAGATCACCATAACAGATAAATAATGGAAACGTTTGAAATAGTGAGAGAATTATCAAAATGTGACACAGAGACATAAAGTGAGCATATGCTATTGGAAAAATGGCACCATAGACTTGCTTAATGCAGGGTTGCCACAAATTTTCAACTTGTAAAAAACACAGTATCTCTGGAGAGCAATAAAGTGAAACACAATAAAATGAGGTAAGCCTCTTTATACGTCAGCAACACCAAAGCTGCTACGCTCCATCAGCAGCAGGGTATGCCACCTATGTATAAATCAAAGATACCTAGAATCAAAAGTAAGGGCAGAATGTTCTCAAAATCTTAGAAGTAGACAAAAGGCATCTCCTTAAAATAGAATTCATAACTATTAGAGAGAACAAACAAACAACCAAGCAAACCCTGAAGAGACCTCCAGGCAACTGAGGGGAAAAAAGCATTATCATTTCCTATTAGGACACTACTTTTTCAGCAACTAAATAAAAACATTACCAAATCGTTTTATGTAATAAAATTTAACCTTATTTTGACCTTCCTCATAAAGGAAATAAACCTCTCTATCCAATAAGGTTCCATCTGAACTGTGTAAGATGATAAGCAATACCTTAATTGCATTCATTTACATGACTTTGAAACTATTCTGGGCTGAAGTCACTGACTGGAAGGTCACAAGATACAAAAAGTAAAATGTATGCAATTTACAGAGGAGAAATGATCCACTTAGCGCAGTAGCACCTTTTCCATCCTTCATTAGGAGATACCAAATGCTTAATGCAATCAACAGGTTCAGACATCTCTATTGGAAATATACCATACACATACATACATACATTGATTTTATTAATATAAATAAATATAACATATTAAGAATATATATTCAAATAAGTTCATCATCTATCCTGGTTTTCTTCTTAAAATTAATCTGCCTAAATAGAGGCAAGAACAATTCTGTACCTTAATAGCATTTAAAATCAAATTACAAAATAGGGCTAATATTTTTTCCATTGTCTCAAAAAACGTCTAACAACTAAAATTCAAGTTACAAATGTATAGTTTTAGGAGAAGAATTGCAAACACAAGACGCTAAGTACATTAAGTTTCTGCTTTCATTTTTTTATAACCTAAACAAGCATATGTTCAACTAATTTGCTTAGAGGAGCATACTTTACATGTCTCAAATCCAATAATAGCCCATCAGTAAAAGAAAGGAAGTACAATAGATTGACAGAAATTAACTACCATATTAATAGATTACAGGGGACAATATGTATTCTTCAAAACCTCAGAATATATCAAAACACAAAAAAGTTAACCCTACAAAATATTTCCCTTTAGTTTAGTAAAATGCAATTCTAACACAAACTAGATTATTATGGGCACTTTAAGTTACTGGAGAAAAGGGAAAGAAACCAAAAGGACAGGATCTAGGGTACTTTAAAAATGTTTAAGATATGAGTACAAATATGGGTGTCAAGTATTTATTTCAGGTTTAATAACATCATCAAGAGATTCATTTAAGAAGTTTCTGTCCATTAAATTAGGTAAATTTCTCACATTCAACTTACTATCCAAGCACTTTTATACTACTCAAGCCAATCTTTTGCAATTTAAAAATGATTTAGTGAAAGAGAAGCAATGATATAAAATTTATGCTTCTTCACCTTCTCTCCCCTACAGAGAAGGGCAAATCTTTTCTCATGTGAATCTGTATTAGATCCAAATTATTTCAACTGATGCTACATCACAAAGACACAAGGATGATTACATACTTAAGTATTATATGCCTAAATAAACTCTAGCACCATGATGTCATTTAGTCCTTTCTAAACAAGACATAAAATTTTTCAATTTATTTCCATAAATTACATCAATTCACTTTGAATTAGCTTAGTTTAAAAACAAATGCACACACACATTTCCTAAAATACTAATTATTATTATCATTTACATATAACTTTCAGGGACGATATTTCCTTAGGATATTTCAATTTTTCTATAAGAAGCAATTCAGGGCCAGACTGAATTGCCTGTTACATAGTTATACAATCTGTATAACTATGTAACAGGCAATTCATGGTTCCCATTCTTTGACAAGAGTAAGAGCATATGACATCAATCAGAATCTTCCAATGTCATTTCCATATTCTTGGTTATATTTTTATTTGAATTCAAACTTCAGGTTGAAGATAATCTTCTGATAGAGATAACTTTTTGTTTCTCTCAAACACTTCTCTCTGCCCACCCTAAAAGACTGAATGCTTTATGTTCCGAAACTCGTTGATTATGATAACATTGATCATCCACATAAAATTAGGGTTTTTTTCCTCTTCTTGGATATCAGAATACATTGAAGCCAATTTTTATAACTACAACCTAGTCTTTGTGTATCTTTAAATGGGCTACAATTTTGAACTGAAAACAAATTATACTAATGGTATCACTTACAGCTTTCAATGAAGAAAGAAACAGGTTGGAGTCTAGGTTTAGACACACTTCAATCTCAAGTGACCACAGTAAATACTACGGACAAAACAAGTATGCATGTATGTGTATAATTTATATTTCTTATTTTCTGTATATTATGAGGTTTTGACTTCTTAAAAACCTTTCTGGCTGGGGAGACACTGCCCTTTCCAGGGGCTAGCCAATGCTTAGAGATGGCAAAGCCAGGAGCATGCCTTTGATATGCAAACTAACCAATCCAGATCCATACCTCCTCTCACTGGCACATACAACCTAGGAGGCAATATTCCTCTGCCTTTATTATCCCAGGGCCAGGTACCAGGCAAACTAGGGACTACTCTTACAGTTTAGAGCTTACACAAAACTTATTATTGTTATATACCTATAGCTTATTATTATTATTAATATTATATACATATTAGCTTATTCAAACTAGCCAATCCTAAACTTGCTTAACCTGCCCTGCTTTGCCTTTTCCACAGAAACTTCAATAAAGGCCAAAGTCTAGGCTTTTGCCTACCTCCTGCCCCTTTAGCCTCCTGACCAATGCTGGTCCTTTCCCACGTGGCCCTGCATGGTACGGCCTTCTAGGACCGGTGAGTATAATAAACTATAAAAAACCATTGTCCTGAGCATCTCCTGTGTCCCTTTTGTGGCTGCACCTGACTGCCCACATAAAAGAACATAAAGTATATGTTTGTGTGTGTGTATCTTTGTGTCTATGGAACTCATTTCCTCTTTTCTCTTTTCCCTTCTCGAGGAGGTCAACGAACAAAATATTACACTTTTAATTATATATATAATAATAGGAGATAAATAATCCATCTGCCTGAAAAAGAGGTACCTAAATAAAGAAACCTACCAATTCTATACGCAGAATTAAATCCTGGACCGACAGTGTTGCTGAGCTAACACTCAGAAAAGAACAATGTGACTCAAACTGTAAGGAACGGGTCAAAAACACTCCATAAAATTGGAAACACCTGCTACAGAATATGCTAATTCACAATGCCATGTAGGAAATATTTTTCCTCTTCCCTCACCTGTTCCCCCACCCATCTTGCATTCAACTCCATAAACAGCAGTTATCCCCCATTATAAAACAGTTGACGGTTAAAACAATGAGCCAACCAAGAAAGTACAATATTCTGTAACTGACATTTACTGCATTGGCCTTGGACTTCTAATCTTTACCAGACGGGCACACAAATCAATCCATCAGCTCATAAAGGTGTGCTTTTTTAACCTCTAAAACAGATGGGATTGGCCAGAAGTGTCTGGCATGTCAAACTGCTAATCACTGCTGCCCTTTGCACAAAATAACCCACTTAAGTTGAGGCATGGTTGCACTGTAACCGACATTAGTCTGTGGGAAACCCATTTAACTGTCACACACTCCTGCCACTCCTGCTCTCCCTTAATTAAGCCTAATGCCTTATGCTTTGACCTTTTGTTCTAGCCTATTAACCCTATCTAGTACAAGTTCAATTATGTTAAACTAAAAACTTTGCTGTAAAATATTAAATGCCAAGCTCAAAAAATCATAAGGGACATCCTCCCAGCCCTAAGTTCTGTGCACCCTGATACTCAATGCATTTGAAAATAAAAGCTCACTTTCGAAGTAACACTGCTTCTGAGGCCAGAAAACATTAAATGACTCACCCATTTCATAGCTTTTCTGTGGCAAAGCCATCATGCTAAAACCTATTTAATCCCTATCTCTAATTCTTTATTCTCCACTGTGTCTCTGATTAATAGTTAAACCACCCAGTAATGTGTTAAGTAAGGATACTAATATTTTCACCACAAATTATTACCTTTCACCATCCTCTAGAATACGCTATGCAAATAGGCCTAAAACAAAATAAATGGTAACTTCAACACAATTTAGAAGTAATTTTTCCTTTCCCTTCCCACACACCAAAACTTCCTATCCCCTCAGTACTTCTTTTTTTTGCTTTATAAAAGTACCAATGGTCATTGAGAACTGCTAAATCCTGCAACACTCACAAGGCAGTATGCACAAACACGAATTTTTTTTCTTTCCTGATGCTTCATTTAAGTATTTAACAGAGCCAGTGACTTAAACTACACAAAGCAATTACAACTTGCTACTTATCTCCACTGGATAAATTCACACAGCATATCTTTAAAAATATCTTTTTTACACCTATATGCATATGAATTGCTCTTCACATTTACCAGAATTCCAAAACACAAAAACAAACTTTAAAATCCACTGTAAAATAAAATCAAATGCAGTCTAAACTAGCAAGCTATTATCTCAGAGATATTTTAGTTTTACTATGTAGTGATATATACTATTATTTCTCCTTTCACTTCATACAACTAGAAAAAAAAATTTTACCACTCTCACTGTGACACATGAAACAACTTAAAGATCAGTAACATAAGACAGTATTTCGATTTCTATGACTAGTGTGAAAAAATGTATATTAATTTTAGATTTTCAAAAGATTTAAAGTCAGATTTTACCTTTTTTGTTAACTACCCAAATGCCCATTTTTATCTATTCTCAACATTAACCAATATTGTCATCTTTTGCCTTTAGCAACCCTGAAACCTACAGGTTTAAGGTAATGTACCATCAAATGGAACATATGATAATTTTGCAAGAGCAAGATCATTTGGAGTTGTGCTAAAACAATGAATAATCTTAACGAGAGAATGTATCATTTTTAAAGGGGGGGAAAAAAGAATGTAGTACAGGAATTTAAAATTCAAGATGAATGTGTTTGTTATTAGAATGACACTTTCAAAGGAAAGCATTCCTTGGCATTATCAGGCAGAATACACAGAGATGTGTGAAATGTAAAATAAGTGGATGGATGACTGGTCAGAGCTAAGCAAACACTTGTATCAGGGGCAAGTAGCAGCATTCAGACTCTCATTCATTCACCTTTTTCACTGCAAAGGATAATAATGTTAATTTAAATGAAATGCCATACCTCAGTTACAAGTTTTAGTTCATGAAAGAGAAATTAAGTTTGGATGTCTGCTGAGGAATCCAACAGTGGGAAATTCATACTAAAGTATAGAAATTTATGCACTCTGCAATATACTGACACTAATGATCAACGAAAGGAAAGGAGTTCAGGTACTCAGGGTAAGTTTTTAGCACTGGTTAAAGCACAGAGTAGAATAGACCACATAAATAGTAAATGCTCACTTTTCTACCCTTTTACTTCAGACACTAGTCTATTAGTTTTTTCTTCTTTTGCTATGATTTATAAGCATGTGAATACATAGAAATGAAAACCATAAGGAGATATCTTTCTTGTTTACAAAAGAAATCCACTGTCAAACACTCATAAAGTTACCTTTGGTGAAAAATTTTGTCTTCACAAAGCAGGAAACTAGGTTAAAGTTATTTTAAGAGCATTTGTTAAACATCAATGCTATAAATAATAATATATACCCACATAATCGTATATTTTCATTAGCATTTGAAAATAAATTTCTCATCTAGAAATTTCTGAGCTTCATTTCAAAATAATTTTATTTTCTGCCTCTTACCACAATTATTAATATAACTGAAAATGATGATGTTCTAAGAGTCAGGAAACTCACCTCTAGTGAAGAGCAAATTCTAATAATTCTAAGATGACAAAAGGGCTTCATATACCACTTAAGTTCTATATCTTGTCAGGTTTTGAATCATCAATCATCCTTGGTACCCTGTAACTTTTAAGGTTATCGAACACCAACACTAACTCTAGATATGAAACTTTTAAGATGCTTCACCTTTCCAAGCAGTAAAATCCAATGCAATTAAATGCACTGAGCTGGTAGGTCCTTGTGACTACTGGAAGTGAAGCTAAAGAAACTACCTAGAAGGCTCTAGAAATACTTTGTTTCATTTCCTTACCAAAAAAATTAAATATTGTTCCCCAAAGATTCTCACAAACATGTTTTCTCATATATCATAACTTGTATATTTTAAGAAAATTAATATTACAAAACAAACTATTCCAAGTGTCAATTAATTATAATGTCATAAGTTAGTTTTACTTTTTCCCTCATAATTAATATGCCTAGAAAGAAGATGATATGTTTTAAGGAAGAAATAGTATTCCTTTTAGAAGTCCTACTTTAAATAGACTAAAGAAAAAATGAAGGGCAGCTATTATTCATAAATTATGAATAATTAACAACTGTAACATATAAATACATAAAGGCTCCATCTCTAACCCAAATGAGCCAAATTTCACCAATAGATGGGATTGATACAGTTCAATTCAACACATTTATAGACAGGCTTTCTGTGTGCCAGGCACTTAAGACATCAAAATACACTGATGAATAAGTTGCCATTCATGGAGTTTACAGTCTACTAAGGAACACAGATATAAAACAAGCATGGCTGTTACAACTGGGGCACAGAAAACTGAAAGAAAAATCTGATTTTGTTAGAGGCTTGGGGATGGTAATGAGGCTCTAAATTCTCTTGCCCACTGTCCTGTGAGAGAAAATATTCCTTCCCAATTTGCTTCACCAAGGTCAGGAATGTGGTCAGTCTGCGGCCCACATAAAGGGCTACAGTTAGGTTTCTTCTCTCCCGCTCTCTTTCTAGGCATGTGGACCTAAGTGCACTTGATTCATGGCACATTATCACCACTGGTCTACACAGTGCCCCCTCATCTTGTTTGTCACCTTTTCATAGGAGAATACAGGAATGGAGTCCACAACCTTTGCAATGTGTTTCCAATTGAACCAATGGACCCAACACCTCCATTAATGGTTTTGGAATATTCCTCCTCAGTAATAAGTAGAGCTGCCCTGGGAGTATTCTGGTCACACTTGTCAACTAAAGGTACCTGCCTCTGTTAATTTACAAATAGTAACTTTCCCATAGCTTTTTCAATAGAACTCCAAATATACATACGACACGTAAAACAAAGCTGCTGTATGAACATACACACAACTGTACTCTAAAACTTACCCTTTTGAAATTCTCAGCCTACAAATCACACTTCAAGTACTAGAAAATTCAATGAATCCTAAGACTTTTCTGAAGACCATGAGAAAAAAATAAGGCACGAGATCAAGAGTGATGGCCCTTTCTCACTCCACTTCTCAAGCCCAGTTCTGATTGTCATAGATCACTCCTTGGTAGGTTAGCTTGGACCCTACCGCTCAATCCATCACCAGAGGTTATTAACTCTTCCTTAATACCTGGTACACAAACCCCTCTTTCTGAATGAAAATAAACAAACAAAAAGTGTGAAATAAATCAAGATTTGCTTTCTCATCCCAGGTCTACCCAATTGCTAGCTGTATGACTTTTAACATTTATTTAAATTCTTAAGGGTTCAATTTCCTCCTCTGTAAAATGCCCATAATAAATGTTTTGGAAACTTTAACTTAACAACAATAACACAAACTGCAGGAATTTAAGTAATCATTCCCCATTGTATCACATGGATCCCCAGGCAATTAAAAAAAAAAAAAAAAGACAGGTGAGAAATTGAGAAATAAAAGGGAAAGCAAGGTAAAGAGGAAACAAAATAGAGAAAGGAGGAGGATCAAAAGAAAAGAAAATGGTATATAAGTGCTGACTGGTAGCATTGTCATTATTTGATTTATAGCCTACACTAACTGTGTGCTCTTCCACAAGCAAGATGCCTCCATAAACCGACCCCTGTGATAATGGGGAAGCAGAACAAGGTGCCTCTAAGACAAGCATGCTTAAATCCACAGCATCCACAGTTTCACAAATTCTCTTCCAACCTGAAATCTAAGGATTCTTTGAAATTACTTCAATTTGTGGAAGTCTAAGCAAAAGAAATTCAAAGTAAAAAAAAAGAAGAAGAAGAAATGTGACTTTGATTCAGGTCAGTCAAGTATTACCAAGATAGGTAAAGGCAACTTTTTTAGCAACAGAGCTAATGATGCATTGCCTTAGGCTTTGCCTCAATAATACCAAACATCCAGATACCGAGAAAGAACCAGACAGTAAATAACAAACCTCCTATTTTCAATCCTTATGTTTGGCATAACATAGATTCAATGCATTCCAATTAAGTATTTTAAAAAGGCATGGATGGGTTGGGGAAATAATATAAATATGTAAACTTTAGAAAGATTTTTTTCCCTCAGATTTGTTCACCTTGACAGTTTCTCTTTTTTCTTATTTAGCCAAAATACAATATATTCTCTTAATAAAAGACAGAAGCAAAACATTTCCTTTGCAGTTTTTATATTAATATAAATCCTTTGCCCTTCCAACATTACTTGGCAATTCAAAATCCAAAGCACCCTAGAAAATATTATGTATATGAATCTTATTACTCATCTTCGTGTCTCCAATATAGTTTCAATTTGCCTGTACCTTTTAGTGTATAGGGAACCACTCAGCTTGAATCTTTTGGGTTCAAAATTCCATAAATTTTAAATGAGGCAAGTAAAAAGAGGTGGAAAGGCTCATAACTCCATTTCTCATGGCCTTAACAATAAAAGCACATGCCTGGTGTGTACTTAAAAATACACTCTGTGCCATAAACCTCTCCAAGTCAAAAATCTCCTTCCTGACTGACAACAGTCTACTTGCAAAATGAAGCCAACTACTACTCATCTTTCTACTTCTGCTTCCTTCTAATAAGTTCACAAATGCATTATCAATTTCTTCTTTGTAGGGCACAGACTAGTTTATTAGCAGAATATATAGTCTTTAACAAAATTACTGTAGTGAAGCCAGGGTATTAAAAAAAAAAATCATCTTCAGAACTGTAATAGTCAAGAGTTGTAACTTTTCAACCAGGAAGAGCTATGGCTCTGAATTTGCTACAACTGCTCCTTGAAGTGGACAAACATAATTAGCCTTGGGAACACCCAGATTAACACCATGACAAGCTATTTTAATGAATTATATCAAGAAACATAGTTGCTTTCACTGCCTCAAAGAACACTGCAGTAATTCTGTGGTATACTTCACAAGAGCTAGCACTGGAGGGAAAAGAGCCTATACAGCCTGCCCTTGGTGACTACATTTCCCTCCAGCTAAACACAGGCAGCGGGACACGAGCTCTCCTAAGAGCCAACACACACTGCTGCAGAATCATCAGTTGGCAACAACGTGCCTTCCCAGGGAGGCTGGTCTTTGGGAATCCAGCCTTGGAGGCTTGTACATGCTGCATGAGTTTTGTGGCTACCAGGTTAGGAGCAAGGTTTTTTAATGACTTGCTGAAAATCAGATGGCAACTGGCTTTCTCTTCAAAAGATGGCATATTCTTATGGAAAATCAAATTATCAATTAAATTAGCTTTGTGACCTCAGGCAAGTTACTCTGGCATCTCTCAGACTAGGTTCCTTTATCTATTTGATATAAACTACAGAAAATGATGCCTATACGTCAAAGGAGAATTGAAGGATTTAAAAAGAGAAAACGTGTACAAAGCAGACAGCACAATGCCTGGCACAAAGCAGCTGCCCCCAAAATATCAGTTCTCTTCCTTTCCCTGTTCCTCCCAATAAAAAAGGAAAAGGCAAAAGTCAAGCAGCTAAACAACAACTTTTTTATATTCCAAGTTTTTACCCAATCATCTCTACTTCCTTTTTAAACTACAGGCTCGAAATCTTTACTGCTCACGATCAACAGCAGCATAGACTGATGTACAGTCAGAATTGAGAAATCAAATCTAACCCCCCCATTCTACATTCTCCCTGCTTCCCAGGGAGATTAAAAAACAAAAACAAAAAAACAACACAAAACAAAAAAAAACCCCTTTCCTTCTATCCGCCTCATCATTGATTTAGTAGCAGAACCTAAACTAGAAAAATAAGTGTGGAATAACAAAACAGAAATACTATTTTTAAGTACGTTTTTCAAAAATCAAATGTAAACCTACATGACCCATTGTGCAAACAGTCCCTTTAGGAGAAACACTGCAACTGTGATTAATTTATTTTGAGGACATTTCTTATTTCCCCTTTGGAGTATTTTACATGTTCCCAAATACTTTTTCTTGTGTCCTCCACCTTCTGTCCTCCCTCCTTCCCTTAATGTGTTCCTGTTAATATATAAATCCACTGCTGTATTACAGATTACTATAAACTCATAAATTCAGGAATTTAAAGAATCCAAAAACAGTGTGCTTTTCACAAGCTAGTTACAATCCCTTAAAAATTTCACATTGCTCAATTTCTAGATAAATTCCTCAGGAGAGATGTCCCCCTTTTATTCTCAACTTCTAATTCTCAAATTCTGATTGTGTACTGTTACATGCCAGGTTCTCTCACCTGCATTACATCATTAAACACTACAACATTATAATACTATTCTCATTTTAAGATTCTATATAAACATAATTTCCTATCTTACTGTCGCAATGCCTTTTAATGCAGTAACACATTGAACATGTTCACATGTTAGGTAGGGTATAGCAAACTATTAAAAACACCTAAATATAAGGAGACACCAGCTTAGCCACTGTGTATGACTTAAGCTAAGCTTCTCTCTTAACTATCTAAAGCTAACCACCAGACTTTTACCTAGTACCTTAACACAGCTATAACAGTAAAGAAAGTAAAAGTAAAATTATCAAAGCAGACTAGTAACAACACAGGCTTCCAACTCCTTAGTTTCTTATTGTCATCAATCCCTTAGCAAATTACAGGTTTGAAAACAAAGAGTAGTCTTATCACTTTAATTAGTGACTAAGAAATGGCTTTTTAAATTAAGATGTCCAACGTCCAACGTCCAATGGTGAGAGACTCCTTTCCACCACAGCTCTGAGTAAACACCAACATCAGGTCAACCAGAGTTGTCCTGGTCTCAGTGGTATCTTAAGCTGATGACTCAAGTTCCCAGCAGACTTCCAGTCTAATATTTCTTGAAACTCTGGGCTTAGTCAGGCAGTGACTTAGAATTTAAGGCAAATAAGTGTCTTTTCCCTCCATCCTTAAAAATATGTTTGTTCAACAACACAAAGTTAAAGAGGCAAGGTGGGTTTTAATTTAGAGCTTTTATTCCCTAAGGTGTAAGAAGTTAAAAATTTTTCTGGGGAGAGTGAACTATGCTAGCTTTGAATTTCAAACACAACTATTAACCCTGTCAGAGAATTCTATTTCCAAGTTTCTTAAAAAAAAATCCTTTTACCCCAGCCCGATTTATTGAAAGTAGAAAGAAGGGAAGGAAGGAAGGAGAAAATGGATGAATGGATGGATGTCACAATCATCTTTCCAGCCAAAGTTGCGACATATGCTAGAGATCTTGAAATTATTTCAACCAAAAACCAAATCATATAAATAGTAATTTAACAGCTAATTATTCATACTATTATCTCCAAGAAGAATCTATCTTAAAACTGGTTATAGCTTTTTTTAAAAAAAATTAATACCACTAAGTAAATACAGTGAAGATCCCTTTTTTCATAACCACAAAGAGTGTTTTTTTCTCCATTTGTGAGTTATTAGCCTTCTAAACTCTTTAAATATGTTTCTCAATACATTACATCTAGAGTTCTAGGCTAAATGTTTATCCCTAGCATTATTCAAGATATTAATTTTAACAAAATCCTAATATAATGGTAAAATTTAGTACATTTATTTTTAACTGATTTTTTGTTCTCTCTGTTTTACAAACTTAAGAAAAATTATACTTCAGGTGTATTGATAAACTAAAATACCACAAATTTTATAATGCTTTATATGTAATATTTGCAAGATAGTGTAGGGATCAATTTGAATTTCAAGGTTCATGATACATAGTATGTACTGTAACAGTGACAAAAAATAGTATAACTTTCTACTCATCTCGGTACCTATATTTATTATGAAAAATTAAGACTTTCATACCTGTAGCAAAACAAAAGTTCTGTTTTAAATAAACTCAAATCTTTAGAATCCTACACATTCAGTATCCATCAAATTGAACATTAAATTTCAAGGAAGAAAAAAACAACAGATGGGCATCTATATAATAGTTTGCAAAGAAAACCTGAAAAGACTTCAGAGGTCTCTGTGGTCTCAATTTTCCCCCTACCTTGAGTCACATGGTAATGTGCTTAAAGAAAACATTCTTTCTGTAGTTACTTACATCAAGTTATCCTTATGAGAGTTACTATAAAAGAGTTATCCAGTTCACCACCCAAACCTCAGCACTCAAAACTGTTTTCCATGATGACTAAGACCCTTAGAAAACTCCAGATCTTAAAAGAATAGACAAAAGAAAAATGATATGATACTAATTTATTTTCTTCCAGACAAACTTTAACTCCTGATTCCATTCTGGTACCCAATTTTGATCTTCTACTTTAGATATATTTAAGAGACATTCAAAAACAAAATGTGCACATCCACAAATGGGGAACTTGTCATTTCTCTCCCTCAAACAACCACTATTTATATAATATTGTTGGTCTCATAGAAGGGACTCCATTACCATCAGCAATTCATGTCCCTGCTTCAGCATCAGATGCAAACAGGATACAGAAACAAGATCTCTTCCCTCCATTTACTTTTTGTTCATTCCAACCTCTCTACATAATCCTCAATTCCATTCCAATGGCCTGCTTCATCATCTGACTCTCCTGGTTTTTACCTTCTCAAGTCTTAGTGACCATCCTGGTGCTGCATTTCTCATATTGCTGTGTTATCTAAATACTACAGAATGAGTTCACTCACTTCCTCCCCAGAGAGTCCCCTGAAAAAACTGCAACTTAAGGAAATGCATCTTGAACAATTTAATTCACAGATTCAGACTCAAATACCCTGAAAGTCCCCCCACCACAGTCTGCTGAAAATGCTTCTTTGACTTTTCAATAGCAGTCAAAATTACACTAATAAAAATATTTCTCCAGTTGGAAGACATGGGTATGCAGAATAGCAAATGCTATTTCCCAGTCCCCATCCATGTAACAGTAAATCATTATTAAAAACACAAAACAAAACAAAACTCACTCTGTGTATCAATCACTTGAAAGGGCAGAGGGGAAAAAGTACAAGAGTAAAGAAACTTCACCCCACCACAGCCAAGAAAGGAAGCTGCAAACGAAGGCAATTTTCATGGAAGAAAACATCCAAAGATGTAGAAGCTGTTTATTTCAGAAAAGGGGAAGAGAGCAAAACCGGGTGGGGGAGAGGGAGAGGCACTAGAACTCTTTTCTATTAACCTTCACTTTAAAAACTGTATCAGACAATCTAAAGTTAGGAAAAGCAAAACTAACCCTGTAAGAATTTAAAGTGAATTACATTTTTCTTGATAAAAATTATATATTTTAAACTTATCCTGAGCAGAATTATCTTGAACCTCATGCGCAAAACTATTACTGTATTTCCCAAACAACAGTTAAAACATGAGCTTTAAAGTGTCTTACATTCTTTAGGCTTTAAAATTAAAAACCTAATTCCTTTAATCTCATATATCCTTTAACCTCATATATCCTATGCCACTATGATTTAAAATTACTTCTATGTCACTGTCTTCTACTACTGGTTTGCAACAGAATCTGTGCAATTAATAATGATCTCCCTTCCTCTCATCTTTCTAGAGTCAAGGATGGTCTATCTCCTTATCTTATTTGTTCCATTAGGTTGACATATTTTGCCTCATCTGTCACCTTCCATAAAACTCTGCTTTCAGATATGAGTTAATTCATTTTTAGTTGTCCTCAATGTTCTAAAATAGTGATGTTTGACAGAATTAATACAGTGCTCTAGTTCTCTCTGTTCAACTGGTATTTAATTAAAGTCTTGGAGGCCATCTTTCTCTCAGGCTATACCACTTAAAGGAGGAACATTACTTCCTCCATGGACAATGTGATGATAAGCCACATAGCCAACAAAGCTGCCTCCCTAATGTCTCCCATTTAACAGATTGCTTTACTACACAAATAATCACCAGCAAAACAGATTACCACTTTAATTCACATTGATTTTACTTTTCACATCTCTGAACCACAACTCTGCCACAGCCTATATTCTCTCTTAACTTTTGAGTTTCTAGAATTTCTGTAGTTGTAATGCTCCCCTATATTTTTATCATTGCTTTTGTTTCACCTGGACTTCAGAAAGCTCTATTGGCATTTAATTTGTAAGATTTCTTGACTCTACGATAACACTGAAAGTTCTTAAGCAATCAGAGCTATCCTGGAGCATGAGCTGAAATTTTCCTGTTTTAAATTCTTTTGAATTAATATCTTTTGGAGAATAGCCCATTCAACTTGATATACCATAATTTTCAATCCTAAAGGTGGCTTGGATAATTTAAATTGGCACTTGCTATTTATTACTTAAATAATTGTTCTCTTGGATGGCCTTTTGAAAGTCATCGTTTCTTAATCATTTTTTGACTATATCAGAACTGTAAGAGACATGTCAAGTTAAGCAAACTTCAGGAGCAATAAACTAACAAACAGACTCTAGGTGGTGGTATAGGTTATTTTTTATCATGACGTTTTTGCTCTTAAAACTGCAAGAGTCAGAAGAGCCTTTAGCCTCTTCACACATTTCTTTAGTGCAAACTTACAACATTTTAAAGTGTTTAAATGAGTAAAATCTAAGTTCTGCAGAGTTTAGAAATACATGTAAGAAGTGGTTCTAAGTCAAGTCTTCCCATAGGCATTAAACCTGGTTTTCAACTACCTCAAAGGCACTCTAGAGTACTCATTTGAGTAAGAACGAACAGTATTTTTTTAAAAAATATGTATATATTTTACTCACAGTCCTAGGGCATTTTGGGTAAGTTTGGAAAGAGATCTTTCCCTAGGAGAGTAGGAAACAGAGTAACCAAACCTACGGGCATGGTAGCTGCTCCATTGATTGATTCTCCTTCTTTGTCTCTAGGAACTAAGTCCAAGCAGAGAAAAGTTACTATTTGGTGATGAAGCCACTGCTCCCTGAGCCAGTTAAACCCTATGGATGTTACCAAACTGCTGGGCAAAACTAGAGCAACTTACTCACTTGGAAGTTGAAAAACATTTCAACATATTCCAGGCAGCAACTGACACTTAGGGCCAGGCGATGAAGCACCATTTGTTTAAAAAGTCTATTATTTCACTGTCTCTGCAACAAAGGTGGCAAACTGATGATTAAACATTGAATAATGCCACCCACTTGCTAAACCTATGATTCACTAATAAGCAGGTTCAATGCAATTCATAACTTTAAAGAATGAATTACCAAAGCCCCTTGCTTCACAAATTCCCCCAAGAAATATAAACAGCATTCATCAAAAATAACCTGACAACCATTTCTACTCTGGACACCTATAAATGGTCTTTCTTTCTCTAAAGATATATTTTCTCACAATCTCACATTCAATCATTTACACGGAGACAAACTCCAACTCGGTTCCACCAACTGAGTTGAAAATCCTCGTACCTGAGAACGTCTTTTTTCCCAAAATAAAATATCCCATTAAAAAATATTTCAAAAACGCCAAAGTGCTAATGATTCTGTCCTTCTTTTGCTACCTCTGGAACCCAATTAAATCACTAACATGATAGGGGGTAGAAAGTCCTGGAATGCTTCGGAGATCAACATGTGTCACAGACTCTCGGCTTGTCCGCCTGGAATACACAGTTGATTCCTTTGTTCCTTCAGACTGAACGACGGCCGATTAAAATTCGGAAACTACTTTGGAAAGGATGGGAGGGTATGTCGAATATTCCCACGCAAACCCTTCGGAAAACAACAATATTCGATAGTAGAAAGGAGGGAAGACACAGAAGAAGAGAGAAAAGCAGCTTCCCAAAGCCTCCAGGACTTCCTCGGGGCTCACCCTAACCTGGCTCAGGGTAAAATGATGGCTGCGGCCTCGGGTCCGGGAACCTCGCCCCCGGGAGGGGACGGACAAGTGCTGGCAGAGCGGGCCGGGGGTCCGGCGGGGGCCGAGAGAGCTGTCCCCTCTCCTAGCCACTTTCCCGGCTGGGAATCGGCGAGCGCGCAGCGGGCAGGCACCCGGCGACAGGCGGGAGCCGTGCCCGGCGCCGCCCAGGACGCCGCCGGACAGCAGGTCCGAGCGCGGCGCGGCGAGCAGCGCCCGGGACTCGGGGCCGAGCCGAGCGCGCCCCCAGCCCCGCGCCGCGGGCAGCCGTGTCCGCCGGGCGCAGGGGACACGCGGCGGCGGCGGCCCCCGGCCGGGACTGGCACGGACGGACTGGCGACCCGGAGCTAACTCCGCAACTTGCCGGCTCCGCTGCCCAGGACCCCGAGTTCCCGGGGAAATTCGGACCCGGGAGGAGAGGCAGGGTTTCCCCAGAGACGATTTCTCCCGCCACCGAGCCCAGCCCGCGGCCGGCCGCGCCGCCCCCGCCGCCTCGACGCCCGGCGGCCCTGCCCGCCAACGCCGGCGCCGCCGCGGGCCGCGCTCCAAGGCCGTTTCCGGCGGCGCTGGCGGCCGCTCTTCGGGGCCCCCCGGCAGCGGCCGCTACTCACCCGAGGCCGCCGCGGCGCCGTCAGGCTCCCTCCGCGAAGGCGCCCCGCCGCCCCGACCTTCCCCGCGCCCCGGCGAGATCTTCCCTCCAACCGGCGGCGCTACCCAGCGAGCGGCGGACGCGAGGCCACGGCGGGCGGGCGGGCGCGCGCAGGCTGCGGGCGGGCGGGCGCGGGGCCGGGTCGTCCCTCCGCCTCGGCCGCCGCCGCCTCCTCCTCCTTCTCCTCCTCCTCTGCCGCCGCCGCCGCCTCCCGAGTTCGGGGCTCTGCTGCAATGTCTGCGCGGCTGACTGGAGCGCCTCGCTCGCCGCCCGCCCGCAGCCGCGCTCCTCCCTCCGCCGCGAGGCCGCGCGGCCGGTCCCTCCCCTCGCCGCTCCACGCCATTCAGCTCTTCAGCCAAGTTTCTTAACCCTTTTCTCCCCCTCCCTCCCATCGTCACCGGGTCGGGAGGAAGCCGCGCGGATCCCGGCAGGGCGCGGGAGCCGGGAGCCCCCTCCGTTTTGATGGTTTCCTCTTCGCCCGCACTCCGGGTGGCGGAGCCGGGGCTGCGGGGCCCGGCGGCAGCGAGAGCGGCGCGTCGGCCGGGAGAGGTGGGTGCTCGGCGCGCCCAGCCGTCCCCCGTGGCTCCCGGCTCTGTCCGGCCGCCCCCGACCGCTGCGGGCGCCTGGACAGCTCCTCCCGGGGGCCCGGGGACGGTCCTCGTTACCCAGGCCGAAGGGCTCGCGTTTGGGGCGCAGCCTGGGGGGCTGGGGCGCCCTCGATGCCCCAGGGTCCCCGCCCGGGTGCTGGCGCTTAAAGCGTCTCCGTCCTCCCATGTCACCCCCTAACACCGCTCCCTTGGCCCCTTTCACCGCCTCCCTTCCGTCCCCGTGTAATCTGTGTGTCCTGCTTCAATCTTGGGGGGCACGGGCGCGAACTCTAGGTCGCTTTGACCCCACGCCCAGCACGTAGTAGGCACCCAGCAATAGTGTGGAGTGAGCGCGAGAGGCCAACTAGGAAGGAGACCTGAGGAGTGCCCGGGTCAGCTCCCCGGACAGACGCAGGACCCAGGCACAGGGTTTGTCTTCGGCTGCTTTGTCACTGCGAAGTCTCCAGCGGAGTCCGGCAGCCAGTCTACATCATCGGGAAGGATCTGACCCAACTAGATAAGGCAAAAGGAGCGAGGGCTGCTACTTCTTCAGCAGCTCTCCTCGGTTCGGCCTCCGAATAAGAAATAACAATTACATCACGAGGCCGGGGCGGCAGCGCTGGGGAGCCTCTCGGTTTCCTGCAGCCTAATCGCACGGAACCCGCCTCTAAATTGGGGGGCGGGGGACGGATACAAATTGGTGAAGGGAGAAAGTCATATGAAACCATAATTTCCCTTTCTCCGTGTGTTTGCTGTTTTAAAATCGTATCCACAACGCTCCCCAAACATCTAACTAGAACTATTAACACCCTCTCAACACCTCCCCGGATGTCAGGTTTCTTTTTGACTCTAGCATCTAGCATTTAGTAACTCGCCATGAAAAAAATTACCAGGGGAAATGAGTGCCGTTGCTAAAATTGTTTATGCTTGACTCAAAAACGCTAAAGTATAGCTTAGTTTTATCCTACACGCTGAAATGGCATGCCTGTGTTAGCACACTTATTACATAAGACTAGTGAGTGTATGAACTCCATTCTTGTACGTAGGTTTTCATATCCTTAAGAATTTGATAGCATTTGAAAATAAAGTTGCTAATGCACTTAAAACAAAACAAAAACTGTCCAAGTCATAAAACTGTATTCTATGCCTGTTATGTAATAGCTGCGTTGTGCATTTAAAATTTCACTCAACCTTTAAAAATATGAATGAGAGTTTCGGAATACCTTCACGATCCTGAAAGTGAAAGCAATTTTTCAAATTAATGCTTAATAAATCCAGCACCTAACAAAGTGCCGGGCACATGGTAGGAATGTTTTGCTTAATGGTACTGGTACATTTTAGAACAATTATTTTATATCACCCTAGTGATTCAACTATGCAATCTGTTGCCATATTATACAGTTTAAACCTCATATAATAGCATATTATTTGCATATGCCACAGTTCAAAATCTGCTCAAGGCAAATTAGTAAAGCCTGTGTTCTATAGCGCATCATTTATTCAGAATTGATACAAAGTAAATTGTTCCGATTAAATGATGACCAGCAAAATTGGAACTTGCCCCTTTGGCAGAGGGGTTGTCAAACTTTAAAAAACTATTTTAACTGTTATACAAAAATTTTCTGAAATGTATTATAAATCTTTCTGTTTCTTTAAGCAGTTTATTGGATATCATTTGGCATTTTCTTGACAATTCTGTCTCAATTTTATTGAAAGTAATTGTTGTAGTAGCTTGCAGTGGATTCAAGAAATACATCAAGCTCCTATGGTATACAAGGCTTTTTCCTAGGTAGGTGTTAGGGATCCTCCCCAGAGGTATAAAAGCTATGAGTCCCTGCACTGAAGGACTCAGGATGCTCTGACTTAGTGATTACGTCTGCCTTTTGGACTTTCTCTTTCTCCCCCTTTGCTAACTGACAATCTGTTGTCCTTTTTCTGTTACCAGCGTAGCTGCCTCTAACATTGCCCTTCTCTTGTGATGGGCAGCTCAGTCTGTTGCAGACTAGGAATCCAAATAGCCTCTCTTGTCACAATTCTGTTTAAAGTAAAACTTAATAGGTTCTGTGTAAGGGACTGATGTGCTCACCAAGGAGTAAGACACACACACCTTAGTACATAGACTTAGGGACCAATCGTTGGACTATTCAAATGTTGCTTTTAAAATCATTTCTTTTGCTTCTTAATGAAAGTTTGAATCACTGATACTGCCCAACAAGCCAAGTATTGGTCCTGCCCTCCAACACGTGTTAAAAAGTCCATTGCCATACGTTAAATGACTTACCAAAGCTGCTCGCTTATTATTAATCTATCTGCTCAACCCCACAAAATCCAATCATTAAAATCCTGAACTCTTTTGATAGTTCAGTAGTGTTAAGTAAATCGCACACCTCTTGTGGAATTCATTTTTACTTAATCATGCTAATTGTGTGGAGACTATTTTGTTGTTGTCCTTTGTTTTTAAAAAATCAATACCTAACTTTCCTGGCTAAGAGAATCACTGCAAGGATATTAAGGGCATATGTGTAATATAATGCCTATTCGGTAATTTGTATTAAAAAGCCAATTCTCATTTGAGCCATTTGTGATGTGAACAAGATGTCATTCAGTTTATATACTTAAATAAATAAGTATGGTTTAAAGCCCAGGGTTCCCGTGATCAGATGCTTATAGTTCAGTTTATACGCCTATCAACCAAAAAGTCTGGGAGAGGTAAGCCTTTGGTGTGTTCCCGAAATCTCTCCTGTATAGCATTTTTCAAGCCATTTTATGAGTGAATATTTATTCTTCTGTGTCCCACCCTAAAATGCAAGCAGTATAGGCACAGGAGCCATATCCCTCTCATTCACAGTTGGTCACCCCCAACCACCTATCTCTGTGCTCCGCAAACAGCAAGCATTCAATAGATGTTGGCCAAGATACTGTCATAGTCCAGAGGGCAGAATGTGTCTTTCTATTTGGGATGTGGTGTGAGGCAAGGGAGTTTAGAGAAGATTTTACAGAGAAAATAATGCTTCAGCTGGTTGTTGAAAGGTAAAAAGAATTTGCCAAGTAGGTAAAGTGGGCAAAGGTGTTCTCAGAAGAAACAGACTGTTTAACAGTAAAGAGGTGAGATAAAACAAAAATATGCATCGAAAAGTATTGAACCCATAATACATACTATGGAATGAACTATAATACCTGAGGAGAAAAATGTGTGTAATAATAGATCATATAAAAATGGAACCCCAGTGTAGACTATTAGTTACAGTCCCTTAGCCTCTGGAGCAGCACTGTCCCATAAAAACATGAAATGAATCCATAAAAAACATTTGTGAATGTGAGCTATGTATGTAATTTTAAATTTTCTAGTGTCCACGTATAAAAAGTACAAAGAAACAGGCAGAATTAATTTTAATAGTATACTTTATTTAACCCAATATATACAAAATATGATTTCAATGTGTACATTAACATAAAAATTATTAGATAGTTTAAATTTTTTAATTTATTCTAAGTTTTCAAAATCCAGTATGTCTTTTATACTCAGCACATCTTCCAGGACTCAACAGCCACATGTGGCTAATGACTACCATATTGGATAGTCCAGCTCCAGAGAATGTAGGAAATCCTTAGTAATATAGTAAAAATAAATTTTCCTAAGACGAAAATATGTATTGTTAAATATAAGATTTTATTTATGTCAATTACTGATGTTTAATTATACTATGTTATAAAGACCACTTTTGTGTGTTTTAGGCTTTTATACCAATTAGAGAATCAGCAAAGTTTACATTTTATGTACTGTGTCTTCATTAACCATACTGTAGTTACAATTACTTCTATCTCTATTAACTGTGGTGGTAGACTGTAAATGTAAACTGTCTTTATGGCAGAAATAAAACGCTATAGATTTGGGGTTAAATAAGCTTAAAAAAAAAAAAAAGTCTTCCTACAACATGGAACTACCTCTATGCTAATTACTGCCAAGCATCTTCCTAGCTCTAGAAACCTGGGGTTTTGCACTTTAATTCTTCCATGGGTAGTTATTTATGGACTACAAAATCCAAACTAGCCTTTGTTTGAGGCAGTCACCCACCTAAAGTTGCAGCTGTAAGGATGCGCTTCAGATCCCTGAGTACTGAGAAAAGTGTAAAGAGCTAACGTGAAGATGTTTAGACACCTATCTGCAGGTTATTGTGCAATTTTCCTTAATGAGATTGGAGCCCTTTTACTTTCCGTGGGACTTGAGTGCAAAGAACTGGCAAAACCGGGGCACAAAATTCCTACACTAAAGTGAATCCTGAAAACTAGATCTTAAAAAAATATATTGAGAATGTGTACAAGCAGCTGAAACTGCACAATAAAAAGGCAGATACTTCAATGAAATGCGAATGTGCATGGTGCTTTCTCATTCCTCCTCAAAACAAAAAAAATGTCTAGTATTAAGGGGTCAAAAAAGCCAAGAAATATCAATGAAGCAAAGAAAACCTGTCAGTTTTGATGCTGTGTCAGTTTAATATGTCTAAATGATTGAGAGTAAATATTATACAGAACCCTATCCTTTTTATCTACATGGGGTATGTAGATCTCATTAAGCAGTCCTGTCATAAATAAATACAAAAGTTTCTTTTAGGGATTTCAGAAACATATGTCCATAACATGAATCAATTCAGGGAAAACATGATCCTGTTAATTTTTAGAGATTTATTCAGATAGCCTTCAACTAAAACAAAGTGTAGTACACATCTGTTTTTCCAAATTATTCAGGGTTCTGTAGGGAAGAAAGCTATAAAGAAAACATGATGTATGCTTGCCATTTGTATAATTGTTTGACTTTCAAAAGAAACAGAGACACTGACATATCTGTTTTAGATTTGTTTAATTTAAGAAACATAAAAATCTCATACAATTTGCCTTTTCACAAAAGCCTGGAGCATGCACACACACACACACACACACCCCTCTCCCCCCATGATGAATTCACACAATTCAATGGGGGAAATAACAGTTTTTCAATAAATGGTTCTAGGGCAACTAGGTACCCACATGCAAAAAAGACCCCTTCTTCACACCACATATAAAAATTAACTCAAAATGGAACATAGACCTAAATGTAAGAACTAAACTATGAAATTCTTAGAAGAAAATATAGCAATAAATCCTCATGACCTTGGGTAGGCAAAACCTTCTTAACTAGGACATGAAAAGCATAAATGACAAAAGAAAAAATAGGTATGTTGGACTTAAGTCAAACTTAAAATCTTTTGTGCTTCAATGGATACCATCAAGAAAATGAAAAGATACTCCACGGATTGGGAGAAAATATTTGCAAATCATAAATCTGATAAGGGACTTATACCTAGAATATGTAAAAAATACTCACAGCTCAACAGTAGAAAGACAAATACCCAATTTTTTAAATGAGCAAAGTATCTGAATAGACACTTCTCCAAAAAAGTTATACATTAAACACATGGAAAAATGCTCCATACGATTAGCCATCAGGGAAATGCAAACCCAAACCACAGTGAGATGCTACTTCACACGCAATAGATATGGCTACAATGGAAAAACAGATATAGACAGATGTTGGTGAGGGTGTAGAGTGATTGAAAAGATCAATTGTTATTCCTTGTTGGTCCATAACAAATCACCTCGAAACTTAGTGGCTTAAAACGAGAAGCACTTATTATCTCATAGTTTCTGGGGGTAAAGAATGTAGAAACAGCATGGCTGGATAGTCCTGACACAAGGTCTCTCATGTGGCTGCAATAAGGTTGTTGGCAGGGGCTGTCGTCATCGGAAGACATGCCCGGGTCTGGAGAATCAAATTTCAAGAAGGCTCCCTCACATGGCTGTTGGCAGGAGGTCCCAGGTCTTTGCCACGTGGGCCTTTCCACAGGCTGCTTGAGTATCCTCATGATGTGGCAGCTAACTTCCACTAGAGCGAGGTATCCAAGAGAGCAATGATGAAGTCACAGTGTCCTTTCTGACCCGGTCTCCTATTTCACACATGGTTACTTCCATTTTGTTCTATTAGTTAGAAGTGAGTCACTAAGTTCATTCCACACTCAAGGGGAAAGTTACCTTGAAGGGAGGAGTATCAAATAATTTGTGGACATATTTGAAAACCACCACAGTAGGCTACCAGCATTTTCTGCTATGGTCTGCCTTTTGGGTTTCCCAAACAAACATGCGCATCCTTGTTTCCACACATGAAACAAGCTCACTGTATCTTTCTGTTACTGCATTAAATCTACCACCCAAGATTTCTGGGTGATATGCAGCCCTTTCCAAGACATGCAGATAGGGCTCCTTGAAGCCTGACAACCAATAAACTAAAGACATGTTTTCAGCTGCCAGAACATTTAAATTTTTGATGATGGAGAAGAAATAGGATCATTGTGATAAATCTGTCCCTTTGAAAAAAAGGAGAATGAGGAACACACATTAGTCACCATTCCATGATAATTACCACAACCCACTGAGCAGGAATAGCCAGGACTGCCTGCCCTAGTGATGCTGGAATTTCCTTAGTTGGCCAACCTGGTAGCCCCTGATTCTTTCTCTCAAATATTCTCTTCCATGATTTGCCCTTTGTTGTTCCTGGATCTGCCCTTGGGATATTTATAACTTGACAATTTTCCTTGACAAATATATCTGAGGTGGGCACAGGGAAGGATACCCTTCTTGGAGATCTCTTGGATTTTGAAATGTTGCAGCATGGATTGCTTTGAAGTTTTTACAATCACAGACTGTTGCAGACCAAGTTCGGGGTTCCTTGGGAAGCTAATTTCTTCAAACACTTAGAAGGCTTGATTTGTTTCCATTCCATTCGATGTACAAGCTACCATAGTCAAAAGTCTTGCCCACACATGGTTTTCAAGCCTACAGATTCTTAGTTTTTATTTACTAGGCTCTGTACCCTGCCCATCCCTCTGGCCCTTAAATTAATGTTGGCTACCTTGAGATCATCTGAAATAATAGGCTTAGGAGGGAAGGCAACACAATTTATCACCTCTTGCCAACAATATCACTGCTGCTTTATGACGGGCATGAGTCTTACCTCCTGCTAAGCCTGCAGTTTCATGGCCACAGCTTAAAACTTCATCAATTTCAGGTACAGAGCAGATGACTTTTTCAACACTGCAAGGCCTAAATCACTGGATTTTCCATGAGAGTAGTTAGCAAGCATGGTCAAGAGAGTGCATTCCTTAGCAAATCTTTACTTCCTTCCACTTCTGATTCCAGAATGTTTGGTTCTAATCTAAGTTCATCTAACTCATAAGGTTTTGCTGAAAATAGCAAAAAAATAAGCCACCACCTGTCAACATTATGAATTTGTTCTACTATTTTATTTCCCTTAACATTGTAGCCTCAGTCTAAAAACAGTCTGCGTTTCAAGGTAAGCAAGTGCCAGCTTAGTCAAATATTTTGCTACCACCTTAAAAGCCGACCCTCACCACACACTATGCAACTGCTTCTGCTAAATCAGTGGTACTTGTCCCTTACAGCATCCCATTTCTGACACCAATTACTGCATTGGACATGGTTCTTGGTTTCAAAAAACAAAATCACTCTTGCCAGTTTAAGCAGAAACAGGTTTATTATAACATAATAGTTTACAAAATTTCTGCTGGGACCCTGGAACCAGGATTGTATGATACATAGAAGAATTGTCCAGCTGCACCAAGAGACTGCCTAGGGAATCTCCACCCACAATCTGCTACTTTGAACTAATGAAGATACAGACTAAACACTAGGACCTCCATTGCAACTCTATAGAAGAACCAAACACTTCAATCACTTTACTTGCCAAACAGCCCTATTGATTTCTGCTTCACAGTGTTCATATCCATCTTCCACATCTTATGTAGGTACATCTGGTTGGTGGAGACCAGTTCAAATGGGAAACCTTAGCTTCACCTGAATCTGAGAAATGTATGTAACATTCAGCTTCCAGCGTCCAGTAACCTGGAAAGCACACTAGGAAGAGATCAGAGTGGTGTTCAGTGTGTCGTTATACAGTATCTGCCACAGTGGCTAGAAGTTTATTTCTGAGTTTTAATTACATTTTAATTGATATACTAAAATTTGAGGAAAAGTATAACATATATAGTAAAATTAATAAAAAATATGAATTAAGTTGACTTACTGTGTTTCCCTTTTTCTCTAGGGTTGTGTGTGTGTGTGTGTATGTGTGTGTCTCAGTCTGTTTTGTATTGTTATAACAGAATACCTGAGGGTAGGAAGTTTATAAAGGAAAGATGTTTATTTAGTTCACAGTTCTTCAGGCTTGGAAATTCAAGGATAGGGCCCTGGCTCCCGGCTAGGATTTTAGAGCTACGTCATAACATAACAGAGAAGGTCAAAGGGGAAGCAGACACTTGCAAAGAGACAAAACCCAAAGGATGTCCTGGCTTTATAACAACCCATTCTCTGGGGAACTAATTCATTCCCAAGAGAACTAATCCATTCTTGCTAGGGCGAGAACTAACTACCACCAGAATAACACCAAGCCATTCATGAAGAATCCGCTCCCATGGCCCAAACACCTACCACTCAGCCCTACCTCCCAACACTGCCACATTGGGAATCAAATTTGAACACGAATTTTGGTGGGGACAAGCTTAAACCATCTCCAAACCCTAGCAGTGTTGTTGCTGTAATAATTTGTTTAGCCTACCTTTCTATTTTAAAGCTGCTAATAACATTCCAAAAATGTTGATATAGATCCCCTTATGCAGATGAATCAAAAACTGCTCAGTTTACATCCACACTTTTCCGTTCTAATAAGGTGCACCTCTTTGTTCCAAGCCTGTTCCTGGGGAAGACACAGGGATGGGACATGGTGTGGGACAATAGTGGATCTGGTATGTATGTCTAAGGACCATGTAGTGAGAGAAAAATAGCAGCTAGAGTTAAAGTGGGTCAAAATCAAGGGAGAATGTGAAGTCAAGTATACAGAAGAGAGCAAAACCCAAAGGTTCTGAAGCACAGAAAATAGATTATAAAATAAATAATAACATACCCAAGGATCATTAAATTTGGGTAAATTTTACATTAATTATATTTCATTATATGTAGTTCTAGAAAGGTTGGCTAACCACTGTTAACAAGTATACTATGTATTGATCTTGTTGGGATACAAAAAAGTATACTTACCCTTGGACAAGTATTAATAAGTGGATAAAGCATCTTTTGTTGTAAGGAAGAGAGACCTCTGCCAATTAATTTGAGGAAAAAGAAACTTTAAGGTATAAAACTAATGGTATACAAGGAAATTCCATCCTACTAGCACTCAAGAGACTATAGCCCTTCACCCTGAACCTCCATCCACAGTGTGCCTTCATTCAGCCAATGGACTAGTTCTGTTATGGGGAGGTATCCAGCCTTGGTCTAGTCAGTCTTTCTGAGTGGAGTCAAGGGAAAGTTAACTTAGTACAAAGAATCAACATTCCCAAGTCCTGTGAATAGGGCTGGTAAAACTAGAAGGGTAAGATGAGTGTCGCAGATCAATAAAGTAGTGTCTCTAGTATAGTCATTATCTTCTACACCACATAAATTAAGACTTGTAATATTGTAACAGCATCATTAATCTTATTTAAAAACTGTCTGCTTGCAAATTAATGCTTGTGATTCTTATATACAAAATACATCACACATATTCATTCTTTCACCAATTATTTACTGATTGCCTACACATACCCTGTGGCATACTGTATCAGTTCTCTTGATACCAAATGAATAAACCATTTGGTTTGTTACTTCTTTCATGGCGCCCACAAGAGAAGACAGCTAATACTTAGTTTGATATGTTTTTTAATAAATGCATAAAGATGGGTGTTATAGGGAAAAGAGGCATTGGTTCATCTTTTGAGAGATTCAAGGAAAGTTTCCTCCCTTCAAGGAAGTGATTTTTGAACTAGATCGTGAATGGTGAATTTACTAACATGTTTTTTTTAAATGGTCATCACTGATTAGCTTTTATACACTTACTATAACATCTTTTCATCAAATTATATTTTGCAGGTGTTATTACCCTTTCAGAAGACTTTATTAATTTTCAGTGTGTCACTATGTAGGGCTAGAATGGCATTTTATCAATTGGAAGCAGATTCAGATTCCTCCCTTGGGATAACATCTGTTTTTCTAATAGCTCCATGGCTTGCATGCATGTAGGAATTTTTCAGATGTCTTTAGTAGTAGTGAGTGTTGTCATTTCCATGATCTCTTCCTTGGTATCAAAGCCAGCCTTAAGCAAAGCTGTGGAATGTGCCAACCTTACCTTTGGTACCAATACATGCCCTTTTTGTAACTCATTTTTAGTGCAATACTCTTTCAGGTTTCCGATAACTTCATTGTAATCTTGTATGTTTATGTGCTAATTTTTTTTTTACTCTAACATATCATCAATTGTTTTACATACCCCCAAAAAGGAAGACTGTAACAAATTAAATAATTGTACAATGCTTTCTTATCATATAGAATTCTAATTTTATACTTATTGAAAGAGCTCATGTAAAATTATGTATAGATTTTTAATGTTATATCACTCTTATTTATAAGTAAAAGGACAATATAAGTAAAATACATTCTTTAAGGTATTCCTAAAATGTTTTCATATTGAGTCTGTCTACCAAGAGTCACTTTTTGACTTAGTCATCTATGTCTATTCTTTTTCGTTTGGTTTGTTTGCTTGTTTGTTTTGTGAGACAGGGCCTTGCTCTGTTGCCCAGGCTAGAGTGAAGTGGCATCATCATAGCTCACTGCAACCTCAAACTCCTGGGTTCAAGCGATCCTCCTGCCTCAGCCTCCTGAGTAGCAGGGACTACAGGTGCACAACACCATACCCGGCTAATTTTTCTTTGTTTTATTTTTCTCTCTCTCTCTTTTTTTTTTATTCAGTAGAGACAGGTTCTCCCTCTTGCTTAGGCTGGTCTCAAACTCCTGGCCTCAAGCAGTCCTCCTGCCTCAACCTCACAAAGTTCTGGGATTGTAGGCATAAGCCACCACACCAGGCCAGATGTCTACTTAAAAAAAAAAAAAACAAAAAAAACCCAAAAAACTTTTGTGATGTCAAGCAGTTCTGTTGATACAGCGTTTCTTAAAAGAGTGATCCACTACTATCTTTGGGATTTTTTTCCAAGTTGCTGACCTCCATTGGGCATGTTTTGATGTAATGACACTGACAACTGACACCCGTAGACAATGACAATAAGACACATTCCCATTTCAGAGATGTTATTTCAAACGATGAATCACTGGCATGGGACATAGAATCAAAGACATATGATATTAATTGATAACTTCCAAAGTGTTAATGCATACATTGTGTCTTTTCAGTCCTATCATAATAATGTAAGGTAAGTCAGGTAGTCATTGGTTTTCATTTTACAAATGAAGTACTGGATGGATGTCCCCCAAATTAAGTAATGTGTCCCATGACACAAAGATCATAAAAAGTAGATTTGGTACTGTGCTCGGTAGTACTGGGGCATTTTATTCATAATCCAAGACTCCACCACTGCATGCCCCTTCTCATCATACTTGTAGCTATTCATAGATCTACACTGTGATTCTCAACCTCCCTGTCACTCCTCCTTGCCTCTTGAAAAATTTAATCCAACAGTTCATAAACTAAGCTCTAGAAAAATATTGATGTTTCAAGATGTTCTGTTTTTAAGTGGAATAATGGTCATCTTCTCTCAACTTGCAGGAAAAGAATAGGCTATCAGATAGTTTTCTAAATCAAATATTTCTCAGGGCTAGACACAGTGGCTCACACCTGCAATCCTAGCACTTTGAGACTGGAGGCAGGAAGATTGCTTGAGGTCAGGAGTTTGAGACGAGCCTGGGCAACAATGAGACCCCATCTCTACATAAAATTTTTTAAAAAATTGAATCTACACAAAACATATGATCATTTTCAGTTTACAATGGCAACATTTCAAGGTGTTATGGAAAAAACTTTGCCACAAGGGTTTCATTTCTTGAACAAACATGAAAACCCTTGATTTCATTCATTCTTCTAGAAGCATACTCTCTTCCAGGGACAGATATACCAATGGCTCAGATACACTAATCTCTTACAGTAAGTTAGCAAGCTATTGTGTTAGAGTCACTAGAAAATTCACAAGGAATGAATTGAAGATTGGGAATTTGAGACACTTCATAAGATAATGGAGGAGTTATTTTTTGACAGCCAGACTTGTTCAATTTCTTACAATTACATAATGTGAACAAGACATTCTAATTTCAGGAAAGCTCTACCTGTAAGCAACACTTTTTCCAGCCCATTTTGGGGAGAGTAGCTCAATCCTGCATCAAAGACCCAAATTTACAGCTTCTTCCTACCCAGGAAAGAGCTGATGCACTTAATTAATCTTTCCAGGAAGCCAGGCTGACTCTCATTATTTCAACTCATTGTATGTTTAAAGCATGTATAATTTAATCCTGTTTGAAAGATGTGTGAAAGAGAATTGACATAAAATAGCAAGAAAGCTCTGAAGTGAACTGAGCTATATAATTTGGGCATAAGCATTCTTAATATCACCTTTCAAAGAACTTGAAATGTATTTGATGGTGGGAGAAATTTTAGTATAGATTTGAAAACTATCAAACAGCATCTGTTGCCTTCTCCATTTTGATTAAAACATGCTCACAGGGAAAATAGTGGTTTGTCTGTTAAGTCAAACACTAATGAAACATTTGCTAAAATAATCTTTTTAATTTGGACAACATTTGGCAATAAAGTGCACTCATTGGATCGTTTGCCTGTATTTTGAGCCTTCTGAGTTAACTGAGCACAGCTAAGTCTAATATGGTAATGGGCTCTTTGTTAAAACCTGGACATATGCATTTCTCATGCTCTGTTGTGTTCTACTCTGGTGAAGAGAGATAAGAAACGTTATTGTGATGGCATTAAAGGTTTCTCACAGACGTATCTAAATACCATGAGCCTGAGCTGTCTCATTTTGCCATGTTCTGTTTCTATATATCTTTTGGATCAAAGGCACCATGACTATAAGGCTCAGTTGAGTAATGAGGATTAGCAATATTAATCGAGTCATCAAAAAAAAAGAGTTGGTAATTAGCATTTGATCAAATACTGTGTAAATGCTTGTTGATTAGTCTATGATAGTTTGTACGAAAACGCAATACTTCTAGCATGCGAAATAAAATATATCCAGTAGGTATTAACAGTGGAAAATAGAAATAACTTATCACTATACACCATTTGTTTCCAAATTACTGTTTTCAATTTTATATATGTGTGTGCTTTTGCATACATATACACATACACACAACACACACAGAGTATTCCCCTCCCACATATTATAATGTGCTTTGTGTTAACATGTACCACTCACAGCAAAGTAGACAAGTAACTAGTAGACACAAACAAAACAAAAAAACCATACCTTCAGTTTCAGCTTGCACTCTGCAAAACCAAAGCTTTAGTCACACATATACACTTGGAAAAACTGACCCGAATATGTTCTTCCAGAAGACATATGTGGGTAAATCATTGTATTGCAACCCTTCATTGGTTTGAGGTTTTTGTAGTGTAAAGAGAACAGCAAAGTGTCATTACTATATCCTGAGATGATCTTCCTTTTAATCTTTGTCTACCTGGAGACAAAAAAAATCTACCTGGAGAGTCGTCTCAAATACCACTCTCTACATAAAACTTTCCTTTCTGTACATCATGTTTCTTATACTTTTTTGTGAGTAGTTGCTTCATCCACACTTGAATATGATCACATTTCCAAATGCCCTTTACCCTGCTAGACCGTAAGCTCCTAGAAGGCAGGGACTTTGACAAATCTGGGAGCAGCTAAAAAGGCAGTGTCAGTAGAGGTGGCATTTGAGGTAGTGACACCTGGCAGGGGTGGCAGGGGCCGTGGCAGAAGAAACATTGCCAGCAGCCTAAAAGTAGCAGGAGTTGAACAAGCAGAGAAGATAAAATAGAGGTAGAACCAGGTGAGTTGTCAACGACATCAGCCTAGGTCCCTACATTAGGAGTGGACTTAGATGCTAGAATACACTCCCACCTCATGGCACCACCTAGAATTAAATTTTTGATAATAGCATGGAATTATGTATTTTTAGAATGCACTCTTTTTTTTGTAATAGAGGTGTTACTAAACCTTACCATTTAACAATATTTCCTCATCCCTAACCCTGGATGCTAGGAAAAATAGTGCCCCAAGAATCTTCTTAGTTGAGGGTCAAGAACTCTGGCAGATTGATATCAGACAATCAAAATGTCAGAGAATATCCCTACCCACCAGTTATTTGTTAAAAGACTATTTCTCTCTTCTTGACCATGTTTTTCCAGGGATTAGCACATTGCCCAGCCATGTATAGACTTCAATAAATATATGTTAAGTGAATGATTAATAATAAATAATATTTAATTGGGGCTTATATATGCTAGACATGGTGCAAAATACCTTACAAATACTCTGTCACTTAAAGTAGTTACTATAATATTATTAGTATTTTCTGAATGAGTAAACTGGACCTTGAAAGATTAAATAACTTGTTCAAAGTTACTCAACTGGTAGGTGGTAAAATTAAAATCTAAACCAAAGAAACCTACATCCAGTGCCATAACTCTTAACCCACATATTATGTTCCCTCCCCATATTGAAAACATGCAAGAATGAATGACTGAATGTCCCATACTTGATAAGAGACAAAGACTCTCCAGGTTAATGGTGCTTCAAGAGTACAAATCTGGTTAATGCAAGTGCAAAGACTCAGGTCACTAATATTCTTACAAACAATTTGTTTTTGTAATAGTAACTACGTTTTACTTTTTTTTATTTGAAATTGGATGGAATGCTCTAACAATTTTTTCAACATTATTTTTAAACTTAACACATCTACATGATAAAAAGAAACTTAAGATGGCGACTACTTTAGCAAAGAATGACAAGCGAAACACCAGATGCTACATATTTTCAACTGCAAAAATATTGACAGCCAGCTGTATCATCTAAAATTTCATGATGTCATCATACGGCTTCAGGATCTATTTAGTTGGTTCATAATCTTATTAGCTTATCTCTGCTTCCAGTCATACACTAGGCCTTAATTGCATAGGTTTGTTTATAATAATGTTAGAATTCGAGTTCTGGTCTCATATTCCATGCAAGAAGCCTCTTACAGGATAGCACACAAAAACTTGCCACCCTGAGCAATATTTAGTCCATTGCAAACTTATGTCACTGTCCCATTTTTCTGAAGAGGTCATCGTTTCCTGGCATTGAGCTATCACACTAGTGACTCAGAGTTTTTGATCTTGTTCAACTTTTCCCAAAAGTTCAAGTCTAGGATGATGATTTCAAAGTGTGATGGAAGCAAAGTGTTTCAGTTCAGCAAGTTTCAATGTCACACTGTAATTTACCATGTTTTCCAGGCATCAGTTACACTGCCAGGTTCAGAGAGATTTCAATTATATTAGGGGTGGAAATAATTTTGGATTTCCCACACTTCTACTCTGAATTTCACTGTCCTTTTTGCCCCACCATCCCACCCCCCGATTTTTATTCAGTCTCATATCCATACTCTTTTACAGGCCAATAATTAGGTCAATATTTTCCCATTAAAAAATTTTAGGTAAAACAGCATCAGATATATTTTTAGAAGTCTCCCAGAAATAATTGGGCTCCACCACTTGCAAAATTTTTCAAAGTGGAACCACTAGCATTCATTGTCCAATAGAAAAGGTTGCTCCTCATGGCCCTACCAGAGCTAGGTTGAGTACTCACAGAAAATGGATGGCAAATTATCTCTATAAAACACTATCCCCTCCTGTATCTACTGGTTAATTAGACAAAAATGAGACCATCTTTCTTTCCCTCTGTGCCTTCTGCGAGTAAAACCTATTAATTAGGACTCTTTGTACAAGGAAAACTCAGTCCAAACTGGGTGCGATGGGGACTGTGTCTTGATTTGATGCACTTATGTAACTGAGAAGTTCAGGAGTGGAAATGGGTTCAGGTTTAGGCAAGAGCCCAAGCAGTCCCCTGGAAGTCTTGCTTCCTCTCAGTCCTCAGAGCTGGACCCATTCTCCACTCTTGGGCTGTTAGCTTCCTTCTCTGCTTCATTCTCAGAGACAAGATGGCAGAAACAACTTCCGACCTCAAATTCCTAGTCCAGTAGAAAAGGACAAATCATATTCCTCCAAAGGGCAATATAAATCCCTCCCCAAATCAGTGTCATTAGTTTTGATTGGCCTGACTTGAGCCATGGGTTCGCTGGGAACCAATTACTGTGTCCAGGAAAGTGTGATGCTCTGATTGGCCAGTTCTGGATCACGTGCCACTTCTGAAGTCATGGTAGCATTTTCTCCACAGGGACTGTGAGAACTGAGACTGGGAGAGGAATGGATCTCCAAATAGAAAAATTGGATGCGGTTATCAGAATAGGATGAATGGATATTGGGCACCTAGTACACAATAAGTGTCTACTGTAGTGCCATTTCAGTTATCCATTCTGCTTATTTATGTCTTTGGGTATTTTCTATTTCTCTTTATCTTTCCAGTTCTTTTAACAAGCATGTTAAACAATTGGTCTCTGTTTTCTTTGGGACTGTTTGCTTCTGAACAGTCATTTCACATCTGGCCTTTCCATATTCATTCTTGGGTCATGCCCACACCGTTTTACTTTGTCTTTTCTACATATTATTAAATTTTGTTGTTGTTGTTTTCCTTGGTTACTATCCTGAAACATCTCATTTCAACATCTGCTACTCTATTTGTTTCTTCATATTATATTGCCCAGATTTGGAGATAAATACTGGAAATTTAAATGAGTGGCCACTAAGCATCTAAGTAGCCCTTTATGCATAGAATTTTTTTTTATAGCAAAGGAGAACATCCAGCTCTTAGTAAGTAGAGTGCATAGATGTGAAAGAATTTGAAGTGAAAAGAAAAAAAATTAAAAATATTGGAACATCTGATTTTAATCACTATGCTCAACCTTTCACTCATAAAGCCTCTTAATATGTGCAATTAACAATAATAAATAAATATATTTGAGTTTTGCCTCCCCTTTATGGCTATGCCCACTGGAGCTGTTAATGAATAGGAAAATGATTAAGAGGCAGGTAGCAGAGGAGCTAAGGATGTGAATCAAAGAGTGTAGATAATGCACAAGCTCAATAGTGAGTGCTAAATAATTGATACATGGCTGTATACAATACACAAAGTGAGGACACTGATACACAGAGCAAGATGCTGTTGTTACTAATGGTCTCAGGTTAACAGCTACCATCTACCAATAATGACTTGTTATATTCAGTTCTTACAATAATACGATTCATGTTTTTGAGCCAGCATATTCTAAAACAAATTCTTCTGGAAGCCTTTAGATATATCTTTTTCATTTGGTAAAATAAACATTAGATAACAATAAAATGGGTACTGGAGTCTGCCATATATTTACCCCAACAAAACCATCTTATATACCTATTATTAGCAGAATGTGATTTTTGAAACTCCTAACAGCTGTATTTGGTACTAAAGTCAAAAGATAGAAAAGGCATACGGGAAAAGTAAGTGTCTCTCTGTCCCCCAGCTACCTGGTTCTCCTTTCCAGGAAAAAAAAAAATGAAAAACACCATTACCTGCTTCTTATGTACATTTGTAAACACATGTACATCTACAACACAAATGTGTTTTCATATATGTATTTACAAACACATTATTATGTACCTTACTTTTTTATTTATTAATATATGTTTAAAATTTCTAATGGCTAAATTACTAACAAGAATATTGAAAACCAGGTTTCTAATACAAATTCTACCATTTTGAAAAAAATATTACAATTGCTAAGCTAGTAGGTATAAAATAATTGAACCAAAACACCCCATCGACCAATAAACATATGAAAAGAAATACAAATTAAAGTTTAAAAGAGAAAGTAATTGTTATTCATCAAATAAGCAAATAACAATAATAAAATAGTAATATAAAATTTATAATTCTATAGCCAATTGCTGAAGTCAGAAACCTAGGCATCATTTCTGATTTCTTTCTCTGCTTTTTTCACATTAAATTTTTCACTAAGGCTTGCCATGTCATCGTCTAAAATATAAGTATTAAATCTCTCCAGAGGACATAGCTAAGTTGCACTCAGATTCCTGACCCACAGAGACTGTAAGATAATAATATTTGTTGTTTTAAGCCACAGTGCTTTGGGCTAATTTGTTACATAATAATATAGAAGCAATACACCTTTAATAGCACCTTGTTTTTTATAGTCATTGTACTTTTTAAACTTTGTCATTGGTCATTATGATATTTATTTAATGGCTATTCTCTCTCCTTTTAAAATGCATACCCCAGAGAGTAAGACCCTTGTATTAATATATTTGTCCCCCAAAATATCTGTAGAATTTATCATACTCCTGTAATTCATTTCTTAAAAGAATAAATAAATGAACTGATGTTCTGAATTTGCTTCTGATAGGAGAAGGTAAATTTGTATAGGCTCATCTTCTGTAAACAAGTTTATCAGTTTTATATCAAAGATCTTAACTATGCATACTCTTTGACCCAGCAAGTTCACTGTTAGAAATTTATCCTAGAATATAAAAATTTATCTAGAATACTGTTTATTCTAGCTGTGCTTATAATAGCAAAATAATGTAAATAATCTGTGTCTGACAAAAGAGTATTAAGTTACAGTGCATCCTAGGTATCCATTAAAAATCATGGTATGGAAAAATATTTATCAACATGGAGCATATTTACTCTATGTTGCTGAGTCATGCAAGCAAGTTGCAAATCAGAAATATATCAATAGATCATGTTTACCAAGTATTTAGTGTGTGCCAGTCACTGTGATACACACCTTACTGTGTGATCTCGTATGTATATATATGTGCAAGTTTACGTGTGTGGGAGGGTGTATTTGTGTGTGTGTGTGTATATACTAATAGACCTGGAATATGCCCAGAAGGTCTATTAGTGATGATTACAGTGATTATCTCTGAAAGGACAGGAGGGATTCTTATTTTTGCTTTTTGTTTCTTTCCCTCATTTTTCTACAATGAGAAGGAAACTCAGGCCAAAATGCCAAAAGGAGAGTTGCCAGAAGATAAGGGTTACAGATACCAAAGCTAGAAAATGGGGCCAGAGAGACAAAGAGCAGAGCAGTAGATCAGGGGTTGGGCAGGAATCCAGGACATGCCTAGAATAAGGAGCTATTGTTAATGGTTCTGCTGGGATATGCTGCCACTTTCTCAAGATAATAGGGGTCATGTAAAGTCTGAGAAAGACTCTGGGTAGTACCTCAGCTAGGCATGGACATAATCAGGCATTTACATGCTGTCCAAACTCAATTGCCTTGGTCAGTTGCAGAATGGTCTGGCTGGGCAGAAGGTCACCAGGTGAGAGGAGTATTTGGAGAGGTGTCTGTTCTACTGAGCCCTGCTGGCTTGTGCGACCTGGCATCTGCTTGGTGCTGACTGCTCAGGATTTAGACAGCATACAGGTTGAAGCATTTGAAGAACATTGCCCATTTCACCTGTCTATTCTGGTTGCCTTGGCTTTCCTAGGCTGCAGTATTTAGTTAGATGCCTTGTCATCAATTGACTGGAAACCTGACTGAAACTTGGCATTAATTGCCAGAGTTTTCTATCCCATAAGCAGTGTTGATTTCATACAGGACTAAGTTTCTAGAGACGTGGGCATGGAGATTACTTTCACTATGATGCTACAAGCTGATGCATCAGCTGCAGTGCTGCTGTCATCGTAAGGGTCAGAGCTTTCAACTGTTGGAATGCTGAAGTTTCTTCCATGGGCCAGATTATAGACTTTCGTTCCTGAGGTCTTTATTGGAGTTGTCAGAGTGAAAAGGTAAAGAATGAACCACTGTGATCTAGAACATCACAGGGATTCTTGGATGTTTTTTATTGTCCTTCTTCTCCATGATTACTGATACTTGTGTTGTTCTAGGAATTCTACCTCCAAACTTCTCATATGTGTTATTGGTATTAGTGAAGACATGGTATATTCACATGTTCAGAACAGTCCTAGTTAGGAACTTGAGGAAAGGAGCTCAGTGGTATATATCAAGAAGATGTCAACTTTTATGATTCCATTTGGGTCAGATTCCTTAGAATCAACTGTTGGGACACTTAATGGAATTACAGTGTATTCAAAAGTTTGGAAAACTGTCATCCATTTACCATCGTCTCAGATCAAGGGCTTGGCTTACAAAGACTCAGGAATCAGATGGTATGAGATGATCCCAACCTTCACAGAGCTGGTGCTAGTATAGGCAAGGATCTCAAGAGGGAATCTCATTAAGAGTATGGCAGATGTGAAAAACAAACAAGATTTTTCTGTTCTTTTTCAAAAGGAGTAATATGGGGTCTAATGAGTTTTCAATACAGGATATGTCTCTATCTATGTAATTTTGAATACGTGGAAAGTGAAGATGCCTATGAGCAGGGACTTGTGTGACAGAGAATGGTCCCCATGCCCAGTTTCTGTCACCAAATTTCAAAACTTGGAGCCCCCATAGTACTGCCTAATCATATAGGAATGAATTTGTTTTGGAACAGTTGCTGAGTCCACTGTGTCAGTGTCAGGTGAAAGCAGCTATCCGACCCCTTTGAGTCTATCAAGGATCAGAGGAGGGCATGGCTCCCTGCTAGCTTTAATTCCATGGGCTGCGAAACATTTGCCTCTCCTCACCTAGGGTGTGACGAGGGCATGAAACAGCAAGGCTTGGCCTGCTCCCTTTTTCAGTGGGCTGGGTGACTCTTGGATTGGTCACCTGCACACAAAAGAGCCCATTATCACAGTTTTGTCACTGCTAGTGTAGGTAGTGAGTGCAGCCAGTACTTTTTGACCTTTAAATTTTGCCCTCTAGTGCCACAGTCCATATGTGCCAGGTATAAAGACTGGCTACAACCTTGGGTGTCTTGGAAGGAGGAGGAAAGGGTAGGTCAGCAAAGTTGACTGCTTATGGGAGGAATGGGATGATGATCTCAGGCAGGATTGCCAGAGATGTTTAACCCAATTGGCAATTTAAGTACTGTTTACGTCAACAAGGGGTCGCTAGTTAAGTTATTCAGCACAAGTACCTCAACTCTTTCATGAGAAAATACCACTCAGTGTAAATTGCATATAAGGATGAAAGAGCAGGCCAACAGACCCCCTGAATTATTAATATTAATTTTAATCTGAGCACAAACCCAGAAGCAAAGAACATCTATAAATCTAAGTATTTTCTGTTAGTAAACATGTTTTTTGAATAAAACACAAATAGTTGCTAAAAGCTAACAGTTTACTTAAGAAGCAATTAAAAGTTAAATGATTTTTCCACAGAAAAATAGTGCATCAGAATTAGACCTGAAACTAAACCCCCAAATATCCAATATTGAGTCTTTTACCTGGCTAGATTACCAACCACCATATGGCTTAAATTTATTTTATTGATCTAGTAAGATAAAAAGAGATGAAATTTCCTGGAAAAAGGATGGCTGTTTCGTTAGTATCAATATTTTTATTTGATATCTGTCAAGTCAAACCCACATTTGTTTTTAGTCGTTCTAAGTTTTTAAAAACTATTGTTTTAATGCTATCATTTTGGAATGCAAAATCATCGATCTTTCTGGATTACAATAAAGCATGTTTGATCACCCTTTCCCATGACCCAGCTCTATCCATCTTGAGGGAAAAAAGCTCCTATAGAAAAGATCTAGGTCATTATCAAGAAAAATGGTTCTTCAAAGCTCTATTGATTGCCAAAAAAACTATTACCGTGAAAAGAGAAATCTTCAACTACTCCTAAAATAATTGACTGGACATATGTTATGTGTGACCCAATGGCACTAAAAAGAATTTCATTTAATCAACAAAATAGATCTTTCACATAAAAGTTGGCCTCCTATAATGACATACAATAATCACCAATTTTATAGTGGACTCCAATATTAAAGAAGCCCTTCTGAAAGCAATTGACTTTTAAGTGGTCTCTTTTTTAACATCATCAGATTCACCCGCTGTCCAGACTAAATTGTTTCGGTCAGTTGCAGTGTGGACTGGACTTCCAGAAGATCCCCAGGTTAGAGGAGCTTTCAGAGAGGCGTCTGTTCCACTAAGCCCTGCTGGTTTATGTGATGTGGCATCTGTTTGGTGCTGACTGCCCAGGATTTAGTATGCAAATTGAACAGAAAGGATGGCCACACACAACTCTTTGAAAAAGAATTTTTTTTTTTTAAAGAATAGATTGAGATTTAGGAATCTCTGTCCACAATCTGAGCAGGTCACTTTTTTGGCCTTGATGTTCTTATCTAAAAAAATGAGAAGAGAATTAAATTGATAATGTCTAATTCCCTTCGTACCTCTAAGATACTATGATTTTATTAATGCAGGCTAATACCTGTTAACATGTTAGTGATGACAATAGGTTTATGTGTGTTTGATTGTTGAGGCATTTTCATTCTTATCCAAGGTGAGATCACTATTGTGACTGCCAGACTATGTTTCATTTTATGAATGACTCTTTCTACTCAGTTTTAGCTAATCTAGTCTTTCACTTAAGGTTAGCAGAAATTAAAATTTGGGGAACAAAATTATTTCAACATCAATAACAGTGAAAGAATGTAGGACAATAGCTTTTGCCTACTTCACAGGAAATTTTATGAGGACATGGCGTTGCTGACCTAGCTGAGAATTCTGGTGGCTCACGTAGAAAGGAAGGGAAGAAAGAAGGGATGTTGTGTGCTGAGAAGTGACTGGCAGTCCTAACTACTCAAAGGTGAAGACATGAAATTAAAACCACAAACCTGTTAAAATGAGAATTACAAAAACATAGTAACTACCATCAAGCATTATAAATAAATAGCTGGTTTAAAATAATTAAAGTAGTCGCTGTATTGAAAAATCAGGATTATCTATTATTTTTTCCCAAGCATATTTGAATATGTTTTACAAAACAAGTATTTACCTTGATTTTCTCATTATCTTGACCCTGAAATTGATTCTGTGTCTACATGTGGCTACTGGACCAATTACTTTTAGGTGACAATCTCTTTTCATGCCGGCTGATCACATTAGTAACCTATTCAATGTGATTCAGTGAAAAGCCAATAGAAATCTTGAAATCAGCTGTTTTGCCCATGGGTCTTCCTCAATATAAACTCAGGACAAAGGTCCACTTTGCATTCATTTAAACTTACCAGAATATGTCTGGCTTTCCTGATTGCAGACCAGTGGCGTAAAGATCTCAGGTGAGCTGGTTTCTTCTCAGATTGCCAGAGGAATGCAAAATTTCCTTTACTATTGAATTACATGCAAATATTCAACCTATATCTAACTTCATTTCTTTTTTACACACATACACACACACACACACACACACACACAGGCACACATGTTTAAAGTTAAAGTAATATCTGTGCAACTGTATGTAAATTTGGGGAAAATTAAAGAAATACAAAAATTTCCTTATAATCCTATTACTCAAATAACTATTAATATTTTAGCTTGTTTTTTATCTTAACCTTTTTCTAAGACATAAACATAAATATATACACACAAATACAAACAAAATGGCTCCTATCTTATTTATCTGTTCATGTTTATCTATTAAAATATTTGCATGTATAAATATGTATGTACGTATATGCATTATATTATATATGCAACTTATCATTTTTCTTTTTTTTATTTTTCTTTTTTACTCCTTTTAAAAAATTTCAACATTGTGCCATTAGTATGTCCCTATATTTATTAAGTAGTCTTCAAAAACATAATTTTATGGCCTATACAATGTCATAAAAAGTTGACTATATTTTATTTGTATAATATATTTCTTTGAACATTATCATTTCCACTGAGAATATATTTCATTTTTGAAGACTCCTCCAAATTTGAATTTATTTATTCCTGATCTTCATATTTATTATATTTAATTGTTCTATTGTCTTCTTGACTATAGTCATCTGGTCAGGAACAGAGTGAGGGAATTTCCCATTGTCATTTCATTTTGATGACTCTACATATCAGTAAGAAAACAACTTTTCTTTTCTAAATCAAAAGTTCTTTTCTCTTTAGTGTCCAGCTTAGAGTTTTCAACCTTGTGTATGCTATAAGAATGAGAAGTACCCGGATTGGAAAAGGAATTAGCAATATCCTTTGACTGTTACCTGGTTTATAGAAAATTGTAACATTTGCCAAAGGGTATGAAAGCTAAGTCTATTTTAACATGGAAATAGCACATGCATATGTGGCTTTTGTCTTCTTCTGCATTAGAAAAATAGAATGGAGATGTTCTTTTCTGGGAGTGTTGTTGGAAGGTTGATCCCTCTCTCCCCTCCAGGGAAAGGAAACTCAATTTCTCAGTTTCTTATGATGTGGTCTCTGAGTTTAATGTATCATCAGGTTATATTACACAAGGATTGAGGAAAACATGGGAAGATGAGAATTTTCACTCACTGTTGGGGGAGTATAAATTAGTACAACTGCTTTGGAGATTAATGAAATCTATTCAAGTTAAAGGTGTACGTTCCCTGTAATCAGCAATTCCATTCTCCGTCAGGTACAAAGGGAGACAAATATATTCAATGGTGTTCATCATGGTGCTGTTTGTAATAGTAGAGCTTGAAAAGCCCAAATGTCTACACATAAGAGAATAGAAAAATTGTGTTATATTCTTATAATAGAGTTCTATTTAGCAGTTACAAAGGATGAACTAGATTTGTAGGCAACAATATGGATAAAATTCCACAATATGACGAATGATAAAAGCAAGTTGCAGAAGTATATGTACAGAATAATTCCATTCATGTAAAGTTCAAAAACAAGCAAAATAATGCAATATATTGCATATGAATTCCTATCATACATGGCAAAATGATAAAATATGGACAGGAAGGATCTATACCACCTCAGGTTTGCAGTTATCTGGGAGGAGAAAGGGAAGAAACAAGAGAGGGATGGGAACAGAATGAGGAGTGGTGTAAAGGGGCTTCAACACTATCTCTAACATTCTAGTTCTTGAAAAGAAAATGATATTGAAAGCACATTTGGCAAAATATTAACATTTGTTATATCTGGATGGAGGTAAAAGAGTATTCATTATATTAGTCTCTGTACTTTTCTATATTTTTGAAATGCTTCATAATTTTAAAATGCCATAAGTATATATTTAAAAGTCCTGTAAAATGTCGGGAAGAAGAGACTAAAGTGTTTGTTTTGTGGGCAGCAGGGGGCGGGTGGACAGGCGGAAACTGAGAAAACTTGGTGGATGGTGTAGGGAAACCTTGCTGCCTGTCACAGGAAATTGGCCCTGGAGGGAGAGGGATCTTCTCGGGACGGGAGAGGACTTATGCTCTGATGCTTCATGTGTCAAAAGCTAGGCATGAATGACACAGACTTTGCTTGGTTCTTGTCTGACGCTGCCTAATGGACATCTCTCACAATGCCCCAGGATGGCCAGAAATGGACGGGCCCTGGGTCATCTTGTACGAATGTGGTTGGAAAGTACATGTGGGCCCTGACACACCTTTCCCTAAACTTGCTACCTCTGAGACACATGCCACCATCCCCCTAAAGTTAGCAAAGAATCAAATCAAAAGCTATTTGTTGGCAACAAAGAAGTTATCTTATGTACAATGTTGACAATGGTGGTGAAACTGGCACTTTCCTCACCACTAGTGGGATTGCACATTGGGGCAATTTGCCAAAAAGTGTCATGAGCCTTAAAAGCACTGTACTTTATGATCTAGTGATTCCTTATCCTGAAGAAAGAATCAGAAATGTGAAGAAGTTATTCACAGCAATACTAGTCATAATAGATACTATTAAAAACAGCTTAAATGCCCAACAAGAATAAAATGAACAAATTATTGTCATTATATCCATACAATGGAGCATTCTCCAACCATTAAAAATAATGGGCCGGGTGCAGTGGCTCATGCCTGTAATCCTAGAACTCTGAGAGGCCGAGGCAGGTGGATTGTTTGAGCTCAGGAGTTCGAGACCAGCCTGAGCAAGAGCGAGACCCCCGTCTCTACTAAAAATAGCAAAGAAATTATACGGACAGCTAAAAACATATATATATATATATGTGTATATATATATATATGTAGAAAAAAATTGCCGAGCATGGTGGTACATGCCTGTAGTCCCAGCTACTCGGGAGGCTGAGGCAGGAGGATTGCTCGAGCCCAGGAGGTTGAGGTTGCTGTGAGCTAGACTGACGCCACGGCACTCACTCTAGCCCGGGCAACAGAGTGAGACTCTGTCTCAAAAAAAAAAAAAAAATGGAATTCTTTGTAGCCATTAAAAATCATAATATTGAAGCATATTTTTCTGTATGAAAAAAATTCACAATATATTTTGCTCAAGGAAAATATCAGAATACAATATAGTATGTATATACTATACTATAATAGTGCCAATTTCATAAAATATGTATGCATATTTATATATTTATGACAGAGGAAATATTTTAAAATATTATTAATATTATCTTATGATTTTTATATTCTTCATCCATTTCTATTTTGCATATGTCCTACAATAAACATGTTTTAATTTCTATAATAAAAAAACTTCAGAAAACAACTGGACACTAAAATCATAAACATTTTGTAATCTCCTATTCATTTTTATAACAGACATTTCATGTAGAAAAAGAATGGTCTAGGAGTCAAAAGACTAGAACTTGTCTCTTTTGTAGCATTTGCTTCATGTGTCTCTCTGGTCTCTAAATTTTCCTCTGTGTAATACACACCCTGCCTAGTAAATTAACATGCTGGATTAATGCTCAGCTTATGAAGGCCTTCAAAATCTGTGCCCACTTTTTTTTTTAAGCTTTTTCTCCTTTAACTCCCCTCACTGTAGCCCACTGGGCTGCTTCGGCTATGAACCCATTCATCTGCTCCTTTTCCTGAAAATCCTCCTCCCAACCCATGTAAAAAGTTACTCCTTCCTCTTTCATAGCCCTCGCCTCTGGTATTGCAATTGTTTGTTCCCATCACACCCACTAGACTGTGAGCACTTGAGGTTGGTTATAATGTTTTATTCCCTTTATCCCACTCATGCCCAGCACAATTCCTGACATGACCTCAGTAAATATTTATTGAGTGAATGAATAAAGGAGACCATGTATTTTGAAAGCAATTTTCAAACTGCAAAGTGCTAAAAAGTAAGTATTCCTTTCTTTATACGTGCAAAGCTCTTAATATTTAGCATATATTAGCAACACAAGGCACTATGTAGCACTTGAATGACAAACTCAAGATTGTAAATTTGACTCAATATTCTGAAGATTTTAAAATGAACAAGAAATCTTCCTAGCCTAAACCACAAGAAAAAGTCAGAACAAACTTAATCTTTTTGATATACTGTTAAAAAGAAACTAGGATCCAATAAGAATAGCATATAATGTGAAGCATTTAGATAGACAAAATGAGCAATACTGATACTATTTAGTGAGAAATGCTTAGCTGGTGCCACCATCATAATATCATGGTTGCCAAGCATCCTCACAGTAAGCCATAGAGTGGGGTCGCTGGTGCCAGGCTATTGTTATGAAAGCTAATATAACATGGAGATACACTTGCATCCACTGCTAAGCATAAAATGCTGCGGTGGCCAGCAAACCATCTAGAAGCTCAGACTAAGCCGAGTCCACAGAAGGCTTTGTCCCATTTGGAGCTCTATATTTTTTGAAGTGATTTGGAAAGTTGGAAATGAACCAAGGAAGAGTAACAAAAATAATTAGTGTTGGCAAATGGACCTATGGGGAACAAAAGGGAAAAGAACTTGGAATTATTTGAGCCAGATAAGAAATTGCTTCAGGGTGACCTCATAATCATTTTTAACTGATGAGGGGGTATCATAAAAATAATAGGTGCTGGGGATTGAGGATGTCCATTCATTATTTCCCTCATGTCTGGTTTCTAAATTTCTGGAACCAAACTAAAAACAGCTAAAAGCAACCAGGTGGGAATTCAAGGATAGAATCAGCTTTACTACCCTCAAGGGTCATGGTTTCCTTTGTTGGAGGGTCTAGCTTGGTCCTGAGACCTATGTAAGGTTTCCTATTACTTTGTTTACTTTCTCTACTCACAATTTGACTTCCACTACTTAACTCTACAAATCTTAACCCAGGGGTCAGTCAAGGAGAGCGTTGGGTCTACAAGGCAAGAGATTTAGCCACTTGGCCCATGTATGTTTGTAACCTGCTTCACAGGTAGTTCAAATAATAGAACCAAGAGAGTAGTCTGGGCAAGAGGAGTGATTTTACCCCAGGCTTAACAACAAGAAAAGCAGTAACAAAGACAGAGATAGAAAGTGTCCTTATCTGGTGCTTCTTCCCAGGAGGAGGAGATCAAGTGTTTTATTGGCCATACAAATAATAGGGAGCTGAGTAACAAGTATCCCCCCTTCCCCTCAACCATAGGAAGCAGGGGATCCCCATTTTCTTAGTACATAAACCAATTTTCCAAAAGAAAGATTTCTTTTGAAAATAAGAATAATGCTGAATATTTCTGAGAGAATGACATAGACTTTTGACAGACAGTTTATAATTTTCTACAGAGAGCTTCTGACAATTGTAATCATTTGACCAATATTGTTCAAAGCGTGTTCCATGGGATGTTAACAGGAATCATGTGGAAAAAAAAGATGTTCTGTGGTCAAATCCTTTTGAGAAACTCTAATTTAAACCAAGTTAAATCATTTTCTGTACTGAAGATCATAATAAAGCTTTTAATATTATAATATTTATTGTGAATCTCCACATTTTCCAGAACCTCTCCTCCTCCTCCTCCTTTTTCTTCTTCTGTTTTTTATTTTTTTTGGCAGAGTGTATCCCTTGGCTTATGTTTCATGAAACATGCTTTGGAAAATGTAGCCTTAGATGGTTTCATTAACTTAACGTGGAGACAGACAGAAAAGTTGGATCTTGTCTACAAGCCTCTTCTAGCTCTACTATTTCATAACTAAGTTTGGTGCAGTGACTCATCTTATTACAAACTGTAATCACCATCTTTCACCAAGCTTGAACGTAGAGGTGATTGGTGCAACTTGTAATGGAAATGAGGCTAGGACTTTGCTGACTGTATCCCATGGGTAGACAATATGGCTTTGTATCAAGAGTGTATACTGACAAAAGCATGGGAAAACACATAATCCACATTCATATATGAATGTTTTCTTTGTTTATCTATATTTAGCAGCAACATGATTATTGCTCAGATGGTTAGTGTAGGGTGCTAATGCACTTAAGTTTATATGGGACAGTGTTGCATTGTCATGTACGATTCCACTATGCCTTTACTGAGGAGGGGCACACGCTAAGAGTGTGGATAGAATAAACAAAATTCCTGGTGGCTCTGCATAACAAATCACGTTATGGCTTTCCTTACAGTAACAGTCATACCACACTTCAGAGGAAAAACAATTTCCTCTCCCAGAGAAAAGGATATCATTAACCCAAAAGGGCCTTTTGTTTTGTCTTAAATAAGAGCCTTCTGTTGATTTCCAGATTCTGAAAATGTTCCCTTTAAAATTTTCTGTTCTTATGGATAATGACGTGGCATCTGAAACAACATACTCCATTCAGTTCGGTGCCTTGGCAGGAAGTGGCTGAAAGAAATTGCTTCCATAGGCAGGGAAACCTGCTGAGGCTGCACGACCATCGTGGAAGGAGGACTCTCTCAGCTGCTTTAAGGGTTTTGCAGCTTGTTGGGTTAGTCCAGAGCATGGTAATTAAAAGATCCCTTCAAGGGAAAGAATTGCTTCAAGAAAGGCAGGATTTATGAGTAAATTAGGATAGCTTCAAATTCGGGTGCCGCATGCTGCACGTAGCTAGGAGTGCAGACTATTCTGTGATTCAAAGGCACACCTGAGCACCTCTGAGAAAAACCGGTCTCATTTTATTTCTTGTGCAGAACTCCAAGTTTCTTAAAAGTTGCTCCGCTGTCAGCATATGTGTGTACCACCTTTTCACAAGACAGCACTGAGTTTGAGAGAGCATATTGTATTTCCAGCTCTGACGTACTTGTTTGGGCTATATTGTTTCAAATCTGCCATTTAGATTGAAGATTTATCAGCCACCTTGTCAGCCTGTCAGTGAGAAAATGGATAGGAGGTCCATCTTGAATGAAGTAATGAGAATAAGGCATCTGGTAGATAAATGAAAAGTCAAATGTATCAGTAAAGTCTGGCCACACACTGCTAGGAGCTGAGATAGCCAGGTTTGTGCTCTGAAGTTTGCCAGAACAAACAGAGCTAAATATACACATATTTCTGTTGCCCATATAACCCTCAAGCCTTCGCCTACTTTGCTGAGAAACTTAATGCTTTCAAACAAAGCTGCAGACCTGAAGCATAACCCATGTCTACACAAATACTAAACCCTCTACGTAACTAGGATTCATCTGGTTACCAATGACCTGGAATAAATGAAAGGAACTGGGTCGTGCAATGTCCTCTATGCAGCCTATTTGCAACTAACTGACAGCACTGAAGACCACCAGCCCGGACTAGAAATGGATCAAGGAAATTATTCACAGCTTATTTGAGGACTTTGGGGTAAGAAATTACTTTTTATGTTGTACTGTAGTTACCCAGATAAATAGGAAATAAAATGTTAAAAACAGAAAAGAACCCCTTTCTTCCCCCAAAGATTCATAATCTATTCATGACGATTGGTACATAGCAATATTCTCCAAAGCCACCGAGAGCATAAACCATTTTTATCCTAACAAGCTTTCCCATTAGGAGGGTTTTCAAGACTCTCAGCAAAAGACTAAACATGGTTAAAGAGACAGCCGTTGGCCAACGGTGCCATATGTAAGGAGAGATGAGAACACAAGGTAATGTCAGGAAAGACAAACGTGGGAATCACAGTATCCTTCAGGCTCTTATAAATAACCAACATTGTGGTTTTTAATGGTTATGTAAAATAACGACAGCCTAGAGAAAAATGAGCAAAGGAAATGAGTAGGCATTTTACAGATTAGAACACCTAAATGGCCATAAATAAAGGGAAAAATATATTTCATGAGCTTAACTAGAGTAAGGGAGATGGAAAACGAAGTTACAATGAGATATCACTACTCACTCATCAAATTATTAAAAAAAAATGGTTTATTTCCAGTGTTATAGGGAGAAGGACACCCTTGTACATTGCTGTCGACATGTGAACTGTTTAGGCTATCTTGGGAGACACTTTGATAATACCTATTAACATCAAATATTAATATATGGGTCTATACATGCACATGTGCACTTCTGGCTCAACAATCCTACTTTGAGATACTTTTTTATAAACATAAAAGCACGAACATATAAAGGTGTTGATTGCATCATTATTTCTGGTAGCAAGAAAACTGGAAGCAATCTGTACTCATAATTAGAGGAATAACTGAATAAATTGGGGTACATTCATACTAGGGTTTATTTGCAACCATTAAAAAGAATGAGTTAATTTTATCCCGTTACCCTTGAAGGATTTCAACAATGTGTGGCTAGGTGGGAAAAGTAAGATGCAGAGAAATATGAAAAATGAGTCAATTTGGGGGATAAAATAGCAAACTCTCTATGTGAGTGTATATATTTGCATATGTTTGATTAGGAGAAAGGTATAGATGGAAGGAAGAAGAAAAAGGGAGGGGAGGTGAATAATGTATGAAAAATAAAGTTGTTCATGGAATTTAAAAAATTATGTTACTATGAGCATATTTAAATATGATATAGGTAGGTTTATATAAACAGAGAGATGTTAAGGGTTGGTTACTGAAATGTTAATGGTTTCTGAGAGGTGGAACTTCAGGTAAATTTTACTCTTTTTCTTGTATGTTTTTGTGTTTTTTTACAATAAGGATGTATTATTTTTTATTAGAAGAATAAGGGAAGATATGTTTTTGACTAGCTGAAAATCTTAACATAAAACCTCATTATTGCTTTTATAAAATGTTTTATATGGATTAATATGAATTGTGCAAATTACCAGTGAAAACGGTAGGAAAGAGCCCGGGGAGAGGAGTATTTTAGCCAAAGTGTGCATTCTTTTTATTTCCTGCACTCTGGATCTATTCAAATCTCGTCTCCTGCTGAGGGATTCAGTGCAGAACTAAAATATGATGACTTACTTGGCAACAGCAAAAAAAAGAGCATTTACTCAAACGCAATAAAGATAAGCAATAAGTTTCAGTGATGCATATAGTATGTTCTCTGCTCGCCTGCTTGTTCTTTCTTCTCTCAGCAGAAGTTCAACCGAAAATAAGCTCAAACAGCAATTTGCCAAATTAGCTAGTCACCTCACTTGTGACCAAATCACACCCTACAGAAAGATGCTGAACCCCAAGCTTTTGCTTCTTGGAATACATGTAATTTGAAGAGATTTTTTACTTAATAAGTAAACGGGTAACGTGACAAGTTCAAGTTACCTGAAAATGAGATACAGAAATGATATCCACAGATAATTTCCAAATCATCTCTCCTCGAACCACCTGCCCAACAATGGCCACGTGAGAAATATACATTTTTCCCTTTTTCCAGCCGTTTTCCGAACTTCAAAAGAAAGCACAATAATAAATGCTTATTGAAATCCTAAAAAGCACACTGTAGGAAGAAATAAAAAGGATAGAACAGAACTTAGATAAAACAGTGGCTGCATAATCAAGACTGCGATGTATGACACAATCAGTCTTTACCCACAGAGGCTAAGGGTATTTCTTTTTTGTTTATGCGTTTCCTCTCTCTGCCTGATTAAATCTCCTGACTGACTATGCTTTGCCACTATGAGTAGCTCTGAACCAATCGTTATGCACAGAAGTCTCTCTGTGTAGAAGTTTGGGGTATTCTGATTGGCCAGCATGAAGCGAAATGTCAACCCTTTGGCGGAAGAGACTGTCATGTAAGCTGAGCCATCAGGAAGATGAGCAGGTCCCAAAAAGAAAAAAAAAAAATGCCAGGCAAACCAAAAGTATTAGCTGTTCCCTTTGTTGAGATATCTTTGAACAGTAATATTCTAAGTGCTACACTAATGTAATGCTTTTTTACTCTATCTTTTAGCATACTTGACCAGTAATATTTAAATGTAAAAGAATCGATTCTTTCCATAGGGATGCAGAGTAAAGATTTTACCCATATACTTATTTTGAAAAATGGTTTCTAGTGGTAACCCCATTTGATGTTCTCACTGACCACTGAGAGCACAGCTATCTACATTCAGAAGGGTGGATACCTGATTCTTAAAGTAAACCATTTTTATATTATGCTACTTACTAGAAAAATCAAAATATTACCCTTCAGTACTCCTAATTATGGATTAAAATTCTCCCACAAGATTTCACTCCATGCAAACACAAAAATGTCCTTTCTTTTTGGAAATTCCCTAACAATTAGAACAGGTATCCTTTCAAGATATCCAACCACCCCTGAGACCACCTGTATTAGTTATCTACTGCCGTGTAACAAACTACCATAACCGTAACAGCTTAAAACAAAGCACACTTTATTATCTCACAATCGTGAAGCTCAGGAGTCCAGGTAGACTCGCTTAGGTTCTCTGCTCATAGTTTCCAAGGCTCAAATCAAGATGTTGACTGGTGTGGCCGTTACGTGGCACCTCTGGGCAAGAATCCACTTCCAAGCTCATTCAGGTTGTTGACAGAATAGTCCCTGTGGTTGTAGGACTGAGGTCTCCATGTCTTTGCTGGCTGGGAGCTGCTCTAGTTCCTTGAGACTGTCCCACATTCTTTCTCACATGGTCCCCTCCATTTTAGAGCCAGCAATACTGTAATGAGTTCTTCCCATGTGGTGAATCTCTCTGGGCTCCTTTTATACCACCTCGTTGAGAAAGTTCCCTGTTTTCAAGGACTTATGTGATTAGATCAGGTCCATCCAGATCACTTTCCTTCATCAAAGTCAACTGTGCCATATAACATAGCATAATCATAGGAATAGTATCTCATTGCCTTTGCAGAGATGAAGGCAGGATATTTTGGGGCACCATTTTAGAAATTCTGCCTATCACCTGCCACCTACTACTACCACCACTACTAGCCAGCATCTATTCAGTGTTTGGCATGTACCTGCCAGGTGCTTTGCTAGGTGCTTTGCTATGTGCTTTCTATGGATTATCTTATTTAACATTTACATATCTCTAAGAGGTGGGTAATATTGTCAGCACCATTTTTGGATAAAGAAGCAGGCTTTAGGGCAACTAAACTTCTTGTCTAAGGTTACAAGCCAACAAGTGGTGGTGTCAGATATGAACCTAGGCCTGATTCTAAGGATTTCATTAACTGCCTCCCTTGTTTGTCACTGTATCTTTGATCTCCCCAGGGTAACTTTTTAAAATATCAAATTATAAACTTACATAAAAATAGCAAAGTTTGAACGTTTCATTTTGTTAACATTTAATACGGTGTTAGTATTAGTTATAATATTTCCTGTGGACAAATATAATAGACTTTTAAGTATGTTGTAAACTTAAAGAAATTATTTTAATTTTTAATACTATGTAAAATTTACCATATTTTAAATAGAAAAGGAAGGCTATTGTCATTTTCAAGACTTGCATTTTGACTTGTGTCTCTAGTAGAAATGATTATTTGCACCCAGCCAAGACTACGATTGGCAAAATATCTTTGTGTGTGTATTATTAAATAAAGATACCACATCTGACCTCTGGGCAGAACATTCAGAGAAAGGGGAATCCTCTGGGTGGATAAATTAGAAAAAGACACCCTGTCTTCTGGGCTGACACTTGGGTAGTGAAATGTGGATGGGCTTTCACCACCCCACACCCTTGGCAGGCCGCACATGCAGGCACAGCCCTGACAACCATAACCTACTCTAGCTGTGCACATTCTCCGAGCTTCATCGTGCAAGCAGCAGCACTCATTTATGGAACTTAGATCAGTCATGCAACCTCTTGCTGTGGGCCGAAGTTGTTGGCCTTTGCAGGATCAAATATCTGTCCAGTGACTTCCATTAGATCAAATACTAACGAGAATGGCCCAAGATATCAATGGAAATGTTTTACAAGTTACACTGTAGCTAATGAAATGGATTTTATGGGTATCAATTTAGGGAGATTTTTGTGCTGCAGTTTTTATTTGACTTCACATTAATGTTGTCCATTTTGTGATTTAAATATAGAAACACAGAGGCGAGGGAAAAAGGTTAGAAATATACACTTTCGGGCATTTCTAAATTGTCCAGTTTACGTACTATAACGAAGTCTAAGAATTAAAACCCAAAAGACAAGAATAAAGGATTTATTGTGTATACAAATCCACTATTATAAACGCTGTCATTCAAAAGTTGGGCTGCTTTTTTGCATTTAATGTGAAATTTATGAATTCTTATAAACCATTCATGTTTCACTTAGCACCCTTTTTAGTACTAAAACATTTGTTTTAATGTAGCACATTGATGTCAGAATTTCCAAAGTAAAGGACTAAATTACTTACTCTCTTGAAAGAAAATAATATTTTTCACTTTTATAGCATGAGGCAGTAATGACAAAACAAACAAACATAAAAGCTCCCAACTTTAAAAAGTCACTGCTTCAGAAAACACATCTCTTTCCTTCAACATCCTCAGTTTGTGACTTTCATTTACAGTGTTTTGCTTCTAATCTCAAACTTCACTGTAACAGTCACGCACTTAGTGTATGAGTCCCCAGGGGCCTGGGTCAAAGTCCAGGCCAACAACTTGGTACTCTTGGCCACAGGGCAGAAGTAAAAACTCAGTGCTTTGCCATAACATCCAGTACTTACACCCATCTAAAGGTCTGATGTTTCTGAGTTAAAGCTCTTTACAAACGAAACTTTTAGTGACACAAAAATTTCCAATTTGATTTTCAAATGCTATTTACTTTATATCTGCTCTTAGAAGCATGTAGTTCGTTATTTCTTGTTGATTAAATTTTGAAAACACCATAGCACTCACCATAGATGATGCTATCAGCCGAAGCTATTTTATTCCTTAATCATGAAAAAGACCCAGCATTGAGACAATACCAAAGATTCACTCATTGAAATAGAAGGCACCCAACATACCATTCTGGGGTTAAAAAGCACAAGGTTGATTAATCAGAAACCTTAGTTAGGAGGAGTCTGTACTCTGCACTTGACAAGTAAAACAAACTGTTATCAACAACTTATTTTTTGAGCCCCTCCACAGAAGCCGTATCAGGCACATACTGTGATCAGTTCCTAGTTAATCTTCTGCACCTTCTTCATTTGTTGTAGTAGGTGTTCAATAAATACCAATGCACAGAATACTGATGCAAAAGTACTGCCAGCTAAAGCACCATCAAAGAAAGGCTCAGGGATACATGAGTTTAGAGAGTAAATAAAGTAGAATAATATGAGCATCGTTCTTGGTTAAGGGGTCAAATTCTTCTGTTGTTTTCCTTCAGACTAGATGAAGTAAAGATTTTGCAGATTCCCGGATGATAAATAGCCTGGCCAAGAGCCACTGGAGTTATCTAGATTTTGTGTCTATACTGATTTAGTTCATCAACTAAATGCCCAATATCCACGTTGAACTATGTACGGTTGGAGGCTTCATCTTCTGTGGGTAAGGTGTGTTCCTTGTGCCATTACTTGGCCTTTAAGAGGTAGAAGGTAGTGGAAAGAGGGCATGATGCAATTTTCCTTTTCCTTATCTTGCTATGGGTTTTCCTTTCTTGTTTTTATCCTGAAAGGTATTTTAGTAAACTTTCTCCAGTTTATACCTTACCTTTTCTAAGACTAAAGAGAAAGGCTAAAATAAATTTGTGACAGCTTTTGGTTTTCATACTAGACTGGCAAAAAGAGAAATGAGAGACATGATTATACAACCCAAATGAAAGCTCCCACTAGTATCTGGATAACTCGGAAGTGACTATTGGCAGGCCTGAGGTGAATCCAGTGAGAAATTACACAATCTCTTATTTTCTTCTGCTCTGTAAACTTGGGTTTACAAAGCATTATGCAAGCTCTTCATAATGCTCTAATGAGTATCTTTTTTGTTGTTGTTTATTGTTGCCTTTTAAGATTGTTTTAAAAATCCACAAGCTGATTTATTTCATGACATAAAAAAATAATCATATTCTAAAAAGAAAATCTGTAAACTGGTATGAAACTCTCATGGCAGAAATAGTGTGATGTGAAATTGAAGGACTTGAAAAAGTGTCTGGTAGCAAGGACAGATGCAAATTGTTAATCCAATAGGCAGATCAAGTTACAAAATGAATAGATGAGTGTTTTTTAAATAACAAAAATGTATCTGAATAGAAAATTAGGCTTGAGTAGATAGTATTTTTCTTTAATAGAGAGAGAAAGTAGAACACCAAAGTAAAAAAAAAATACCCTGACAGTAAGAGGGTTATGGATGCTGCCAAAATATTATTGAAAAGTTGACTTAGATAATATGTAGTGAGTAGAAAACATGAAAGAATTTATTACAAAAAAAGGAATATTGCATTCATGGTTTCTAGATTTTGATGCCAAATCATTTATTTTCAAGAGTGATTCCACTAAACTATTATTCTATTTCATCATGTAGCAAAACAAAAAAAATTAAATAGAGATTTTTAAAAAGAAAACAATGCATTTAAAAATATATAGTAGTGTCAGGTGGTCAGATTTGGTTTTGACTTTCAAGTCCAAAGAGAACCAGTTATGTCAATATTAGTCCAAGAATGGGAATATAACTGATATGGAAAAAATTTAACCAGAGTCATCATGTGAAGCAGTCTGTTTTGATGACACATAAATGGCCAGTATTAAAAATATCACTTGAAAATAAATTTTTCTATATTATCAATCCTAAAGGTAAGAAATTGCTAATTCTGTATAGTGCTTAGAAGAATGTTGAGAAATCTGAAAAAGCATGACAAGCAGTCCCTCTTGCCCTCCTTTACCACTTCCTTTTTTTTCCCTATTGTTTTGGGATTGTCAATACATAGCAGTAACACCACACTGCCTCTGACAGATGGAACACAACCCATTTGTCTGGGATGACCCCTTCTCATTAGGACACTTTTATATTAATATTAAGGATAAATAATGGTAAATGGGAAAGAAGACCAGAGCACCTTAAAAATAGCAGAGGAGCTCAGAGCTCAAACGTGAGCCTGATTATTAGACACAGTAGCTGTGCGGCTTTGGGAAAGTTGTCAAAATTCTGTGTGCCTTAATCTGTTCATCTCTAAAATGGGAATAATAATAGGACATTCCCTTAGGATTAAAGAGAGGATTGAATAAATGAAGATATAGAAAGGACTAAAAGTCCCGGGCATATAGCAGGTGGTATATGTGCTGTTACCTATTATTATTATTATTATAAAAGAATTTGAGAAAGCCATTAAGTTTCCACTTTAAAATGTGGATAATAGAATAACTTTGTATAATGGGTCCCTACAATGCAGTGAGAACAAAATTAACAAAGGATGAATTCCAGTAAACCTGAGAACTCCAAACCAACGTAGGTTCTCCATAATTTAGAAATTCGTCTTTCATAGGGAGGTGATATCAGCTATATTTTACTCCCTTATTCACTCAATAAATATTTATTGACCACCTAAGGTAGGCCAAGCATTAGTCTAAATGCAGGGGATAAAATAGTGAATAAACATATCTGCAAGAACAGACCTTTTTATCAAATGACAGGTAGTATTTTACCACCTGAGGACAACCATGTCTAGCTTCCTATAGTGTGGGTCTCAGGGAAGTGTGAGGGTGCAAGTCCCTGGAAACTGAAAACTAATGGCACCAAAAGGTGGGCAAAAGATGCCACAGGGGCTGTAGGAGGAGGCCAAAGTTGAATTTGCTAATTTCAAAAGTGATTTCCTTTTTTACTCCCTCTTCTTCCTCTTCCCTTAATCATCTTAGGACACAGAATGTACTTACGTAAAACGATTTCCATGATTCTGTTCTAGGTGGACTAAATAGGTATTAACAGAATACCTGAATGTCCTAACTATAATATAGAAGATTATTTCTATGATCAGTGTTAATGCTCTGAACAACCTATTTGCAAAAAAATTTTAGAGCACAACCCATTTGCCTGTTGGAGTCTGTATTTTTACTATTGTTGTGATAATTTTCTGGTTCTGATAATGAGTGTCATGAATGTAGTAGAACAGATGTTGAAGTTTTCATTTTCTGTATGTATCCTACACCCATTTTTTTCCTGGATAGTTATTACAGAGGTTAAAGTTACTAACTTTATTTTCAATACTGAGTTCCAGAATAACTTAGAGGAGAACAAAAGGGACAGATGGGTGATTTATACTTGAAAATAGATTAATTTACTTGAATAGTAGATGGTGTCAAATTGGAGTGAAGAGGTTTGCATGTAATCTAAGGTAGAGAATAAAAGGGAGGACTATGGTCTATTCCTTGCTCCTTAATTTGCTACCATAATGGGTCAGTACATGGCAATACATTCATTTGTAATCCTTGTCTCATTCATAAGGAGAATGCTAAGGAGAAATTAAACACAAAAGGCTATTTGATACTCTAGGAGAAAAAAAAATTTCTGGAAAATTCTAATTAGCAAATTTGTTTCGATTTATTTTTCTTTCCCCTATTAATCAACAGTTTTGTTATGCTAAAGTTAGCCTTTACCTGGTTCTACCACTGTCTGAAATAATGAGTCAAGCCGCTGAAAATAAAAATGTTGTGCAGTTCTCATAAACAAACAAAATAAACATCACAAAGTGCTCAAATGATGATGTTAAAATTACATCTGAGAAAGCAGTAGTACGTAATAGCCATTGTTATCTAGCTACCCTAAATTAAACCGCCAATAAAGTAAAATCAAGTTTTCTTACATAAGATCTTATTTTAGAAATATTTCTCTGCACTCTTTTAGGAATTTATGCTTGTTCATTGCTTGAATGACTGTAGTCAGATTTTTTCTTCGTAAGTGTATTCCTGAACACTGTGGAATGGAGATTTGGTGAAGATGTGAGAAAAGGAAGGAGGGAGAAGTGTGTGTGTGTGTGTGTGTGTGTGTGTGTGTGTGTGTGTGAGTGTGTGTGTGTGTGTATGTTAAAGAGAGAGTGAGAGAGATATGGAAACACATGCTATGGTAGAGGTATTTAACAGCCAAAGGACAGTATGAAGGAATGAAATATTTCAAGTTGAAAGAATGTAGATTCCACAAGATAGGAGAGGGGCTGAAAACAATGATTTAGGAGTGTCAATGATCAGTTGTTTCTTTGATATTTTATCTAGGCTCTGGGGGCAGTAATAGCTTTGAAAGCCACTGCAAACCAAACCTCCAGGTACCTTTACATGGAATGTCTTTATTTTCAGAATTTGTTCTAACATGTTTTACTGGGTAAATATTCCAGGACCAGAGAAGTTGGATGGAGATTACATTTTACCAATGCCAAAAAAAATAGTCAAAATGTTCTTTTTGACAAGATGGGAATAATCAAGCAACCACATTGATTGATTCTAAATAAACTGACTGTCTTGCATGGTGTGCATTAATATTTATACTCTTTGTGGTCCCAGACATCTGCGTGATGAACTTATTAGCTATGAACTGACTTTCCCCATGATCTCATCCTCATATCCCAACTAAAATTCCCCAGTGGTGACTTACAGAAATGCTTGCTCATGTGCTGTGTCATTCTTAGTCCTTATCTCGACAAAGATTGCCTGGGCACCTACTGTGTTTTATGGAATATACCAGGTGCTAATGACTCAGTGAAGAACACAAAGTGTTGCTTTTAAACATTTATAGTCTGGGAAAGGCAGGTATTAAACTCTATGTTACACTAATAGAGTTATTGAATAGCCATTGTGAAGGCCTGAAGAAATACGAAGTGCCGTGAGAACAAACAGCAGTGGGCAACAAAGTTAATCTGGGGAGACAAGAATACTGTTCCCCCAAAGGTCAAAGGGTGAGACAAGGCACGATGGTCCTAACAGAGGGGAAAACATGGGCAAAGACCCTGACAAATTTAAAAAAAAAAAGCATTTAATTTTGAAATAATTATAGACTCACAGGAAGTAGCAATAATATCAATAGTGCATAGAGCGATGTATACTCTTTGCCAGTTTCCTCCACTGGTGGCATCTTATATGATTGTAGTATAATATCAAAACCAGAAAATTGACATTTGTACAATAATAGATGCATTTTCACCAGTTTTTAAATGCAGTCATGTGTGTGTGTGTGTGTGTGTGTGTAGTTCTATGTAATTTGGCCTCACGTACAGATTCATATAACCCCCACCACAATGAGGGTACAGAACTGTTCCATCACTGGAAAAGATACTCCTTTATGCTTTGCCTTCAGAGTCGCATCACCCCTTACCTTTGTCTTCATTGCCTGGTAACCACTAATCTGTTCTTTATCTCTACAGTTTTGTCATTTTGACCATAGCATATAAATGGAATCATACTGGATGGAACCTTTTTGAGATTGGCTTTTTTCACTAAGCATGATGTCCCTGAGGCCACAGCCAAGTTGTTGTGTGTTATCAATAATTTGTTCCTTTTTATTGCTGAGTAGTATTCCATTGTATGCACACCTCAGAGCTTCACCACTCATTTAAGGACATTCAGGTTACCTTCAGTTTAGGGCTCTTACAAATAAAGCTGCAATTAACATTTGTGTACCCTGTGAATTTTGAGAAATGAGAAAAAGGTAATTGTGGCTCACAGAATGAGGCTTGTTGAAGGCTGATTATGCAAAGCCACAAATCCTTTCTGGATATAAATTATAAAAGTACAAAAATGAATGAATAAGTAAGAGGAAACTGAATGTAAACATGGAACATTTTAAGGACTCTGACTTTTGGTGTTATATCAGATGTCCAGATGGCTGCCTTGTATTTTCCATTTTTTAATCTAACTGTTTGCACATAATGAGGTGGTCAGATTTGAATACTAGCTTACAGATGGATTGGGGGTACTCTATACTTGAGATAGCTAATTAAAACGTAATTCTAAAAGTGGGCTTATAAAAACTTTTCTTCCCTCTGTTCACTTAGAAAAAAACTTATATTTAGCATAAAAATGTTATTGGAACCACCAAATTGAAAACTGTCAGTTCAGATTCTGCACCCTAAGGAAAAGGCTGCCTAGTGGTGTGTTGATTAACAATGCAGAAAAACAAATCAAGAAAGCATGAGTGTACTGAGTTTTCTTTAAATCAGCAGGTCCAGTGTAACAGGCTATGAGAATTCTGATCAAGTCAAAGGTCTGCCACCAAATGGAAGGTATGAGTTCCACTGTATGTAAGATGAGAGGGGAAAATGACCAAGGATATTTTAGAATAAAATCAGCCCTATCTGATTTAACCCAACTTACCAGAACAGTTGTTCCTAAAGGATATTATGTTCATTTGAGCCTTGGGGCCTCCGCCTATGCTTTTACTGTCCCTGAAATGCTGCCTCATCTCCTCTTTCCAACCTGAATCCTATAAATACTTGAAGGTATAGTCTAGAGCTTACCTTCTATGCAACCTGCCATCATACTGATACCTTCCTTCAGTGATTCCCAGTTATCATGCTAGGATAATATTAATACAACTTATTTAATGACTGTCAAATTGTTGCTTATCACCGTCATATATTCCTGACCACATTTAATCCATTTAAATGTAAAAGTAAAATAAGAAAATATAAAGTTTGGAAAATGGGAGAGGATGGTGGGGTAGAAAGACCCATTTATTATTATCCATATATTCCCTTTCAAAAATCCTTCAGTGGAATAATAATGCTCGATCTTTGGAAGTGTAAGATGAAATAAACCTGCTGAAATACTCTTGATAGGTATTTTAATTGGGACTAATCTTCCAGGAAAGATTGGATTTTTAAAAGATTTTCTTTTACCCTTGCTCCCAAGAAATCCACTCCTAGGAATCTCTGCTAAGATAATCAGTAGCGATAAGGACAAAAGATTACACAAAAGATTATTCTTCGCTACATTATTTATGATATAGAAAAACGGAAATAATCTAAAACAGAATTTAATAAATTAATAAATTTCTTTGCAGGTATTAAAGTTAAGTATTGAAAGAGTATTTAAAGACATCAGAAAATGCTCATGTTGTATTTAAAAAAAGGGAGTGTAGAGGACCCACAGTCATTCTAACCCAGTTCAAATTAGACCGAATCCTGGCTCCTTTCTGTCCCTCCTCTCTTCCTGCTTCTGTCAGTATTTCTGCAATAAAGCATTTGCATCTGGGAAAGTTGGAGATTGTTTTGGATATTGATATTCTAGATTCCAAATCTAGCATTTACTTATGATTAAATTCAAATAATTAGAATAAAATACATTTAAGACTAAATACATGCAAATCTAAAAACTAGAAAGAGGCCGGGTGTGGTGGTTCGCGCCTGTAATCCTAGCACTCTGGGAGGCCGAGGCGGGAGGATCACTCGAGGTCAGGAGTTTGAGCCCAGCCTGAGCAAGAGCGAGACCCTGTCTCTACTAAAAATAGAAATAAATTAGCTGGACAACTAAAAATATATAGAAAAAATTAGCCGAGCATGGTGGCACATGCCTGTAGTCCCAGCTACCTGGGAGGCTGAGGCAGGATTGCTTGAGCTCAGGAGTTTGAGGTTGCTGTGAGCTATGCTAATGCCACGGCACTCTAGCCCAGGCAACAGAGTGAGACTCTGTCTCAATAAAATAAAATAAAACAAAAGAATAAAGAAAATAAAAACTAGAAAGAACAGGAGCTAATGTTTTGTCAGTTATTCATTGTAACTCCGTTATTACTGTGCTAGTTAGAATAGATTTCCATTAATAAAATGACAAATTAACCAGCTTTATTGTACCAGCATCTGCATTACATTATATATAAAGCCACATTATTCTTGCATGTTGCCTTGGAAATAATATTGTACCTGTAGTTATTATAGCTCTTGTTCTTCCTGGACATAGTTGTGTGACATCAGAAAGTCTTTTTAGCTTTCTAGAGCTTGGTCTTCTTGTCTGTGAAATGAGCATAAGTGATTTGTCCTCCTCCAAGAGTCATTTATGTGTATATTTGTTGAATTTATAAGATACAAGTTTTTAATAACAGATGAGAAATTTGAAGCATATCACAACTAATGACTCTTCAAGATACAGAATTTTTTGACTGTGAGATTTCATGAAATGTATTTGTCTTCTGTTAAATGGCATATCCCTTTGTAATTGGTTACATGTCCTCTGCTGAATTCCCTCTGGGTTGTCTTAGTGAGCACAAATGCTTGTAGATAAAATGAGATCCTATCAGATTGGCAAAGGTTTAAAAGTTTGAGACTATCCAGTGTTTTAAAGGGCGTGAGGAAACAGGCATTGTCAAACATTGTTGGTGGGAATGTAGATAGGTTCAGCTCTTTTGGAGAGCAATTAGGTAATAATATATCCAAATTTAAAATGCATATAGCCTCTGCTTAGCCATTCTACTGCTGAAAATATCCCACAATCATACTTGTAAATGAGTACGTAAAAATGATTTATGTACAAAGATGTTCTTTGTAACATTCTTTATAACCGAAAAAATAAACACAACTTCAAATGAATACTGGATACATAAACTATGGTGTAGCCATACAATGGAAAACTATTTAGTCATTCAAAAGAAATAGGTCTGAATGTACTGAAATGGAAAGATGTCGAAGATACTATGGTAAGTGAAAATAGCAAATTGAAGAACAATTTGTATGGTGTGAGCTTGAGTGAAAAGAAGTGTGTGTTCACATAGATCTGAATAGAAAAATTTTGGAAGGTTCCTTAAGAGATTGTTAGCAACAGTTATCTTTAGAAAATGAATCTGTAGGGTATGTTTTGTTCTTATGTACGGCTTACATTGTTTACCATGAATATGCATTGTTCTTATAATGATAAAAAGAGTGATTTTCATTTATAAGATTGAAACTAATAAATCAACAAAGCTGCAATGGTCATATTTACTAGGTATGTTTTCCTCTTTTGCACTATTTTATTTGGGTAAGACTCCCAGAAACGTGATGCTGTGTCATTGGTTATAAAAAGTTACACCTACAAGTATTTTCCAAATAGTTGTGTCAGTTTAAGACACTGACCAGCAATGTATGGAGTGACAGAGTAATCGTTTTAATATTATCTCTAAAACAAATTTTTGTGCTAATTTAAAATGCAAATGTAAAATCTAGTTACTCTTTTTATTTTATTAGCAATTGTACTATGCTTTTTCCTGTTTATTTTGCTATTGTCAATCTATGCTAAGGAAATAATCCTAAATACAAACAACCACAGATGAACCAAAAAAAGCTTTAATAATGACAAAGATTTTTTTCTAGAAATATCTATAATAGTGAAAAATCAGTGGCAACTTAAAATCCATGAGAAACAGCGAATTATGGTATTTTCATTCCACATTAAGGATCATTATTTACTGTATATGTCAATTATATAATAATGCAGAAGTAGGTTATACTTATAATCTTGAGTAAATGAAAAAGTTAAAATATATAATTAAGTACAAAGTTGTTGGAACTACACAAGAATTATGTATCTATTCATAGAAAAATAATGGAAAGAAAGTTATTAAAATGATAAATTGGAAAGAATTTCATTAAAATGTTAATAATGAAAGACATTTTCCCCTCTATACCATATTTGCTAACTTCTCCTTAATGAAAATATATGTATATATTTTAAAACTTCAGGAAATTACCTGTCAGATTTATTTTTAGGATTAAATTAAGACTATGTAAGTGAATGGCACAGGGTCAAGGTCTATGCTCAATAAATATTATGAGCCAGGCGCGGTGGCTCACGCCTGTAATCCTAGCACTCTGGGAGGCTGAGGCGGGTGGATCGCTCGAGGTCAGGAGTTCGAGACCAGCCTGAGCGAGATCCCATCTCTACTAAAAATAGAAAGAAATTATCTGGCCAACTAAAATATATATAGAAAAAATTAGCTGGGCATGGTGGCGCATGCCTGTAGTCTCAGCTACTCGGGAGGCTGAGGCAGTAGGATCGCTTAAGCCCAGGAGTTTGAGGTTGCTGTGAGCTAGGCTGATGCCACGGCACTCACTCTAGCCCGGACAACAAAGCGAGACTCTGTCTCAAAAAATAAATAAATAAATAAGTAAATAAATAAATAAATAAATAAATAAATAAATAAATAAATATTATGGTCCTTTCCACGACCTGCCACAAAATAGACGATCACACTTCCCATACTCTTCCTCTTTTATATATTGGGAAAACCAAAATTTCTGTCATAAAAGTAAAGATATACTCCTTTAATATTCTTCCTACACTCTTTTTTAAGCCCTTGCCTGATAGGATCATGGAGCCCCTGATGAGGATTCTACACACAGCTATGATAAAATATACAACACACACCAAAAAAATGTTTCCCCAAAAGATTGGAGAAAAAAATGTAAAATAGAGCCCATGTTCCTCCAGAACAGTGTGAACAAGTTTATGTTGACGGTTCCACCATACTTGGGAAGCAAACAGTGATATGGATACCTGCTGTTTTGATGGATGGTTGGAAACACAATTCACTTTGCTATAGTAGAAGTCATGATTGGTGATGTTTGAGTGAAGGCCATATTCTGACTCATGGACTTGAGAGTTGTACTAAAACATAGTTCAGATATACTAGCATCAATGTTTTAATTTATCAAAATTGGCAATACTGAACTAGTTTTAGGATTATTTTGTCTCAGAAACTTGCAGTTATTTTTCTTAAAATATGTGAGACTGTCATGTCAAAAGGAAGAAAAAAATTATATTTGATAGTAGGGCTAGGCAACAGGAGAACTAGGAATGGGCTTGAGTGACCAAAAGTATATATAAGACAACCAAAAATATAGCCAAGCAATGAAATAAAGAATCAATCCCTAGAGTCTGAAGTTTATATTACACAATACAGCTTACTTACACAGAAAGAATCAAGATGTATAGCCCATCTGAATACATGCATATTCCATTTGTTAAAGAGTTAATAAAGAAGAAATGAAATTTTCTCACACTGTAGAATCAACTATCCACTCTATATAATCTCCTTAATTCATTAGCAGCAAATTTTATTTGTAGCATAATCAATTCTTCCTGTATTTGAGGTTTTTTTTTTCCCCCAACAGGGTATTACTCTTTTGCTTGGGCTAGAGTATAGTGACATCATCATAGCTCACTGCAACCTTAAACTCTGGGCTCAAGAAAGTCTCCTGCCTCAGCCTCCCAAGTAGCTGAAACTATAGGTGTTTGCCACCACGCCTGACTAAGTTTTCTAGTTTTTGTAGAGATGGGCTCTTGCTCAGGCTAGTCTTAACTCCTGGGCCTTAAGTAATCCTCATGCCTCAGCATCCCCAAAGTGCTAGGATTACAAGTATGAGCCACTTCACCCACCCTCTTCTTCCTATATTCTAAATGCCTTCTTTATTTTGATTCCTATTGTTTTGTATATAATATGCAAATATACTAAAACTGAAATATACTTTAGTAATTTGCAATACTATAAAACCATAAAATATAAAATATGACCACTAAATATTTTGGTTTAATGGGCCTAGTGTTCTACTACATATTTATTTTAACTCACTCTTAAAATGTCAAATAAAACTCAAAAATCTGTTTTAGTTCCAAATGTAGAACTATTAATTTTATGGCCTAATATCTGATTAAATTTAACTATGCTTCTAAAAGTGTATGGATTCCACGCATTAGATGGGCTGACTGTTTAATTCCATCGTTTTAAGTGAAATTGAACCCCATCTTGCCAAATATGATAATATCCTGGGCGAGGGAGAGAGGAAAGAATGAAACAACAGAAGATGTTTGAAGGCTCCGTGAATTTATGTTCTGCACTTGGGAGGCTAACCAAAACATTTCAATACCTCCAGTATCCACATTCTAAGTAATAGAATATAAAAGTCAAAAGGAAGCATTTTCAGTGATTTCTCCTGTGTTGATGAAACTATACAAGTGTGAACAGATTTAAATAGTTAAAACAAAATGTCCGGGTGCCCAGGAATCGGCTGTCAGTTGGGCTGTGAGGCTGTATAACTTCCAGTGAGCAGTTCTAAGCCTACTGCCTAATGGCTAGCTTTTGAGGTAATGGCACTCTTAGTCTGAGAACAAGGGCACAGACAGGCTTACTCTCATGGCTCTGGAGAATCCTGCTGACTTGTTCATTAAACGGAACTGGCAACTGACTCCTAATATAAAAGTTCTTGATGGCTTTCCAAGCAGGAGGAAGGGTGCTGAGTGACACATATAAATTTATAAGGGAGAAGGAAGGATGAGTCCAGTGGCAGTGACGTTCTCATGAGCAGTTTGTGGAAGAGGTACTAGTTACACGATCTGACACTGCATTCCGGAGAATTTGCTCACTACTAAACAAATGGTGAAAGCTCCCCACTGGGATAGCCAAAGGGAATTTTGGATATCCCATATACATAAATGGTAAAACTTTTGAAAATAGTGTGGTCTTACAAGTGGATCACTCTACTGGACTACTGCATATGTTCTTTTCCTTAGTTCTGCTACTGGTTTCTTGTGAGACTTTGGGAAAATTTCTTGAGAATTCTTTTTAATGGGAATAACCACTACCATTATTTTATCTCTGGGTGTTCTGTGAGTATCTATGATCCCAATAAGTTATTTGTTGATGTATATTACGCATGTAATAAAATATCTTGAGTTCTTCAGAAGACATATATAGTGCAAATAAATGATATTCAAAATTTAGCTATTTTAAAGATATAAGTGGGTAACTTCTAAGCATTAACTACTACCATTTTCCAATGCACTATTTTCAGAATGAATGTGTCTCAAAATCTACGTAATAATAAATTATCTCAAAGATCCTTTGTCCTATTTTTGATTCAATTAAATAATAACATTTTATTAGAGATTTGAAGTAATAAAAGTATAATAGACCTTATGTTCTCTCAGGTTTTAAAAAATCAGTATAAAGTTGTTAGTATTAAAAATGTTTGCAATGCATATTTAGGAATGGATTTTCTGACAAACACTTGAAACATGATATTTAAAAGTCAATTTTCTATGGAGATAATATAATATTATCGTCCATAAGTATTCATTCATTAGTAGTACAGTAGTATATTTTATTTTTATTTAATAAAATTTAATCCTCATTGTTTGCCACCAATTTCTACATTTTAGCTCTTTTCACTAAAAATTATTGTTTTAAGAGGCATTATACTTTGGTTACTAGTAATGGTCATAATTTTATTATCTTACCAATAAGTATATATCATATGTAAAATATACCATGTCTTTAAAATGGTCTCATTTCTGAAAGATAATTTAAAATGATCTCTCTTGCTTTTACAAATTCAAATATTATCAATATGTTTTAATTCAAATATGTTAATAGAAGTCTTTATTCTATTATAAGAAGAAACAATGATTATGTTGTATGTTTCAATTGTTTTTGACAATGGTTCTCATAAGCTCTTCCATTTTTCTGTAACTATGGAAAAATGACTGGCTTTAATAAATTGAATTTTAAATGATCCTAATGGGAGCATTTACATAACCTTAAAATGATTATAACAGAGCCAAAAAGTAATTAAAACTTCATAAATGCGCAGTGGCATCATCCAATCGCTATTTATATTTGTGTGGTTCAAAGAAAGAGAACCTGGGAAAGCCCTGATTCATATGCGGAGAGCAGATAGAAAGAAAAACAGTAAAAAGAGAAGGCAATTTTAGGGAAAGAAATTAATGTTAATAGATAAAGATAGAGAAATAGCTTTAAGAATAATTTTTCTCTTAAGACAGAATAAGAGGAATACGATGTTTAGAAAGTATTTACAATAGGAGCAATTCTCTTTTAATAGTAACAATTAAAAAATTATAAAATGACAGCAGGTATCACCTGTCAAAACTGTGACAACTCATTTAATATATATGGGAGCAAATGTTTTGAGTCCCATATAAAATTAATGTATAAAATAATTTTAAACAAGATATTTTAGAAACAGTTGCCAAAAATAAAATTTTTTTATTTTCTTTAATAACTTTTGTGAAAGAGAGGGGATAGAGAAGGAAGTAGAAAAAGATGAAAGGAGGGAATAAGGAATGGAGAGATGAAGAAAGGAAGGAAGGAGGGATAACTCAGTAAAGAAATAAGTGCACTATGTTTTAGAATTCCTAAATCACGTACCATTGATGACAAATCCTCTTTAGCCATATAAACAATCTTTTAATATGCATTTCTACTTACACAATCTCTTAATAGGCATTTCTACTAACCCCTATTGCAGTCATTTCAAAGTCAGCATATTCCAGACCTAATTCATCACCCCTACCTCTTTGCCACTCTACATGGCAAATGCCATTTCTCAGATCTACCAATCCAGATACATAGATGCACTTCCTGACACCTGTATTTGCTTCCAGGGCTACTTTCTATTGGTTCAGTGTCTGCACTGCCTCATCGTGTTATCCTATGTCCTCAAATGTCGTGCTGCTAAGCTCTCTGTCTAAAAGTAAATTTGGTCATGCCAATCCCTGACTTAAAAAACCTACCATAAGCAAAGATCAGATGTCTCCTTCCACACCCTTGACCTGTAGATAAAATTGGCAAAAACTCTTCTTCTCCCCCAAGTCCATGGCCTGTTGATGACCAAAACTCTCCCCAAGCATTTTACATATAGCTGCAGGAGTTAAATTCTTATTCACCTCAGCCTCTGGAGTGCTGCATCCCTAATGTGTCATATCCCATGAACTCCGTTTACCCCTTGATTTTCAGAAACATTAAAATACCTACTCATATAAATACAAGTTCAATGGGCTTGGAGATTTGGGCAAAAGGTGGGAGAATGGTTTAAGTATTTTTTTTTAAATTTCAGAATATTAAGGGGAGTAAAAATGTTTTGGTTACATAATTTGCTTTTGTACAGTTTGAGTAAAAGTTATAAATGTGCACATCATCCAGATAGTGTGCATTGCACCCATTAGGTATGTATTACCCATCCCCTCTTCCTCCCTTCTACCTGCTTGATTTCTGTTGAGTTTTACTTCCATATGTGCACATAAGTGTTGATCTATTGGTTTCAATTTAGTATTGAGTACATGTGCTGTTTGTTTTTCCATTCTTGAGATACTTCACTTAGATAAATGGTCTCCAGTTCCATCCAGGTTGGTACAAAAGGTTCACCATTTTTTTATGGTTGAGGAATACTCCATGGTATACGTACAGCACATTTTATTAATCCACTCATGTATTGATGGGCACTTCAGTTGATTCCACATCTTTGCAATTGTGAATTGTGCTGCTATAAACATTCAAGTGCAAGTGTCTTTTTAATAAGATGTCTTTTTTTCCTTTGGGTAAATACTCAGTAGTGGGACTGCTGGATCAAATGGTAGATCTACTTTTAGTTCTTTGAGGTATCTCCATACTACTTTCCACAGAGGCTGTACTAGTTTGCAGCCCCACCAACAGTGTATGTGTTCATTTCTTTCCACATCCATGCCAGCATCTGTTGTTTTGGGACTTTTTGATAAAAGCCATTCTCACTGGAGTTAGGTGATATCTCATTGTGGTTTTGATTTGTATTTCCCTGATGATTAGAGACATTGAATATTTTTTCATAAGTTTATTGGCCATTAATCATTCCTCTTTTCAAAAGCCTATCTTCATGCCTTTTGCCCACTTTTTAATGCGGTTGTTTGATTTTTTTCTTGCTATTTTGCTTGAGTTCTTTATAGATTGTGGTTATTAGCCCTGTATAGCATGCAAATATTTTCTCCCATTCTGTAGGTTGTCTGTTCACTCAATTGTTTGTTACCTTGGCTGTGCAGAGGTTTTATAATTTGATCAAGTCATGTTTATTTATTTTTGTTGTTGCTGTGATTGCCTTTGGAGTCTTCTTCATAAATTCTTTGCCTAGGCCAATGTCTGTAAGATTTTTTTCCAACATTTTCTCCCAGAATTCTTACAGTTTCATGCCTTAGTTTTAAGTCTATTATCCATCATGAATTAATTTTTGTGAGAGGTGAGAGGTGTTCAGTATAGAGAATCCTGGTTTAGTATTCTATATGTGGCTATCCAATTTTCCCAGCACCATCTATTGAATAGGGATTCTTTTCCCCAGTGCATGTTTTTGTCTGCTTTGTCAAAGATCAGGTGGCAGTGTGAGGATGGTTTTATATCTGGGTTCTTTGTTCGAATCTATTGATCTATGTCTCTGTTCTTGTGCCAGTACCATGCTGTGTTGGTTACTATAGCTTTGTCGTATAGCTTGAAGTCTGGTAAATTGATGCCTCCTGATTTGGTCTTTTTGCTTAAGGATGCTTTGGATATTTGGGGTCTTTTCTGGTTCCATATGAAGCATAGAATTATTTTTTCTAGATCCGCAATATATAACATTGGTATTTTAATGAGGATTGCACTGAATCTATAAATCACTTTGGGTAGTATAGACATTTTAACAATGCTGATTCTGCCAATCCACGAGCATGATATGATTTTCCCATTTATGGCTAAATTCGGTTTGCTAGGATTTTATTGAGAATTTTTACATTTATATTCATACGGGATATTGGTGTGTAGTTTTCTTTTTTTTTCTTGAGCCCTTTCCTGGCTTTGGTATCAAAATGATATTGGCTTTGAAGAACTAGTTGGGGAGGATTCCTTTCTTCTCATTTTTATGAAATAATTTCTGCAGTATAGGTGCCAGGTCTTTGTATGTCTGATAAATTCAGCTGTGAAACCAACTAGCCCAGGATTTTTTTTTTTTTGCTGGAAGATTTTTTATTGCTGCTTCAATTTCATTATTTGATATTGGTCTGCTCAGGAGTTCTATTTCTTCTTGTTTAAGGATAGGGAGGTTGTATGTTTTCAAGAATTTGTCCATTTCCTCAATGTTTTAAAGGTTATGTGCATAGAGATTTTTATAGTATTCAGAGATGATATTTTGTATTTCCATGATATTAGTTGCAATATCTCCTTTTTCATTTCTGATTGACCTTATTAGAGTCCTTTCCTTTCCGTTTCTGGTTAATCTAGCAAGAGGCCTGTCAATTTGTTTTATCTTTTCAAAGAACCAACTCTTTGTTTTATTAATCTTCTGTGTAATTCTTTTGGAATCAATTTCATGTAGTTATGCTCTTACCTTCGTTATTTCTTTTGTTCTGCCGGGTTTGAGATTGGTTTGCTCTTCATTTTCCAATTCCTTGAGATGATTCATTGGATTTTTAATTTGTGATCTTTCTGTCTTTTGTATGTAAGGATTTAAGGCTATGAATTTTCCTTTTAGGACTGCTTTCACAGAATACCACAGATTTTGGTAACTTGTTTCCCCTTTGTCATTTAGCTTGAAAACTTTTTATTTCCATCTTAATTCCTCCCTGACCCAATAATCATTCAATAGTATGTTGTTTAATTTTCATGACTTTGTATGCATTTGAGTGTTTCTATTGGAATTGATTTCTAATTTTATTCTACCATTGTCTGAGATGATACATGGTATAATTTCTATTTTTTTAAAAATTTGTTGAGGTATGTTTTGTGGCCTAGGATCAGATCAATCTTAGAGAATGTTCCATGAGATGACGAGAAGAATATGCAGTAGTTTTGGGGTAGAATGTTCTGTAATTATCTGTTAGGCCCATTTATTCTAGCATCCTGTTTAAGTCTATCTTTTTTTGTTTATTTTCTGCTTGGAGGATCTGTGTCATTCTTTCAGTGGGGTGTTGAAGTCCCTGGCTATTATGATGCTGCCATTTATCATTTTGTTTAGATCAAGTAGGGTTTGTTTTATAAATCTAGGTGGACTTGTGTTAGGTGCATAAATATTTAGAATTATTATGTCTTCTCGTTGAATTTTCCCTTCACCATTATATAATGACCATAGTTGTCTGTCTTTACGTTTGTTGATTTGAAGTCTATGCTATCTGATATTAGAATGGTTATACCAGCTTTCTTTTCATTTTCATTTGCATGGAATATTGTTTTCCACCCTTTTACCTTGAGTCTGAATGAGTCCTTGTAGGTTAGATGTGTTTCCTTGAGACAGCAGATACTTGATTTGTATTTTTTAATCCATTCAGCCAGTCCATTTCTCTTCAGTGGAGAATTCAAGCCATTCACATTCATTGAAAGAATTGATAAGTAGGGTGGGTTTCTGTTCATCTTTTTGTGTAGAACTTTATTGCTTTGCTTTATCTCTTGAGCCATTATGGTATTCAGGCTTTGAACTTTAGCTTTTGCTTGATTTTACACTGGTGGGTGTCTATTGTGCTAATCTGTGTATAATGCAGGTCTGAATACTTCCTGCAGGCCTAGTTATGACAAGTTTCCTCAATGTTTGCTTGTCTGGTAGAGATTTAATTTCTCCATCAAACATGAAACTTAGTTTTGCAGGATACAAAATTCTAAGCTGGCAGTTGTTCTATTTAAGAAGATTGAAGATGGGGTCCCACAACCTTCTGGCTTGTAAGGTTTCGACTGAGAAGTTTGCTGTTATCCTGATGGGTTTTCCCTTGCAGATCAGCTTTTGCTTATGTCTAGCTGCTTGTAGAATTTTCTCTTTCAATTTGACTTTGGCTAAGTTGATAACTATGTGCCCTGGAGATGTCTTATTTGTTATAAATCTTCCTGGAGTTTTATGACCATCTTGTATCTGGATCTCTGGATCTCTGACAATACTAGGGAAATTTCCCTTAATAATTCCCTCAAATAGATTTTACATTCTTTTAGTCCTTTCTACTTCTCCCTCAGGGATAGCTGTAATTCACATGTTTGTTCACTTTGCATAGTCCCACATCTCTCTAAGTGATTTCTCTGCTTTGTTGTTCTCTTCCCTGCCTCTTTAAATGATTGGGTTAGCTTGAGTGTCTTTTCTTCAAGCTCTGAAATTCTTTCTTCTCCTTAGTTTAATCTGTTGCTGATACTTTCTGATGTGTTTTGAAAATCCCTGAATGACTCTTTCATTTCTTTAAGTTCTATATATCTTTCCTAATTTTGTCTAGTTCTTTGGCGACTTTTTCATTAATTTCCTAAAATATTTTGGGGGCTTCTTTTTGTTGGTTTTCAACTTTCTCTTCAATTCCATTCATCTTATTTGCTACCCATATTCTGAATTTCATTTCTCTTGTTTTCAGCAATTTCCTTGTAGTTGGAGTTCGCTGCTGTAGCTCCATTGTGATCTCTTGAGGGTGTTGGTGTGTTTTGATTTTTCATGTTGCCAGGGTTCTTTTGCTGGTTTCTTCTCATCCGAGACTTCTTTTCTTAACTCAGGCTAATAATTGCTGGGCTCCTTTTCCTTGCTGGAAACTCTCCATTTTTTTCCACTCTGGGTGTCCTGCATTGCTTCTCTGTGATTTCACAATGCTGCTTCAGGGAAGAGTGATCCATATGTAGGCAGCTGCCTGCACCTTTCACTTTTTCCTTGAGAGTGGCATATTGGCAGGCTGCTTCTAGTCCACCATTTCTTTTCCTTGAATGGTTTAAGTATTAGCAATAAATATAACTTCAAAAAGAGCAGAAAGATAATTGTTTTTAAAATATCCTTCATTTTCCCTTATGTCATGGATATTTGCTAAACAAGTTCTTGCTTCTATTTATCTTGGTGAATCCTCCCTTTCCTTCTTCAATAAGAACTCAAATTCTTCTTTTATATTTCAGAGTAATTCAGCTCAACTTGTCCCCACCATCTTGTACAATAAAGTCCATCAGACGTGTACAAGGAAGCGCATCATAGCACAGACAAAATGGCCCTCCATTTGATTTGCTCCCCTCTCCTTAAAAAGCAGTTGCAGTCATTAAAAAAAAATAGATAAGTTTAAAAGATAAATACTATAAAAAAGAAACAAAAGCCAGAATTTCTGTTTCCTATCAGATAAAACCCAGACTCCTTATTTTATCCTATAAGAACCTACTTTCTACCTATGTCTTCATTTTTTCTTTTGATGGTACTCTCGCCCTTCTAATTCTCTGGGTACAGGTAACTTCTTACCTTTCTTTAAACACAATTAAACCTTTGTGTAATCTACTTTTTCCCTAGGCCTACACTACCTTCTTTGCTTAATGGACTCCTACTCATGCTTCAAGATTCTTCTCAGATGGTTCTCCAAGCCCCCATGCAAAGTTAGTCTCAGCCTTACACATTGCACTCATTTTAATTGTTTGAAAACATATCTGCCTCCTTCAAGAGAATGGGTGATGCTTCACAGTTGGGGGTTGTGATCTAGAAAAGTAGAACAGTCTTGGTACTCAGTAAATATTTACTATCTTCTAGTGAACTTGGTTGCTGTGACAATATATCTTACATATTTCATTCATAGAGTTCCATAATCTAGTTTCCACAAAGTGGTATTCTTTCTTATATGGTGCTATGGTCTGCATTTTATGTGCTCTCCCCCCCAAATTCATATGTTGAAATTCTAACCTCCAAGGTGATATTAGGAAGTAGTGCCTTTTGGAGGTGATAGGTCATGAGGATAGAACCCTCATGAATGGGATTAGTGCCCTTATAAGTGGGGCCCGGAAGACCACTTGCCCCTTTCACCATGCACAGACAAGACGGAAAGTGCCATGTATGAGCTAAGAAACCAGCTCTGCCAGTCACCAAATCTGCCAGTGCCCTGATCTTGAAGTTTCCAGGTTCCAAGAATTGTGAAATGTAGGTTTCTATTGTTCATAAGTTCCCAGTCTGTGGTATTGTGTTAGAGAAGCCTGAAAAAACTAAGATAGAAAATTGGTACTGAGAAGTGGGGTGCTGCTCTAATAAGTACCTAAAAATGTGGAAGCAGCTTTGAAATTGGGTAGTGGGTAATGGCTAATGGCTAGAAGAATTTCAAGGTTCATGCTAGAAAAAACCTACATTGCTGTGAGTAGCCCATTAAGGGTGATTCCAGTGATGGCCCAGAGAAAATAGAGGAGAGCTGTGAAGAAAACCTCAATTTTCTTAGAGAACACCTAAGTAATACTGAATAAAATTTTGGTAGAAATATGGATGGTAAAGGCCATTCTGATGAAGTCTCAGACAGAAACAAGGAACCTGCTTATTGGACAATGGAGGAAAGTCCATTCTTGTTATAAAGTGACAAGGAACTTGGCTGAATTATGTTTATGTCCTGGTGTTTTGTGGGAGGTAAAACTTGTGAGCAATAAAATTGGATATTTGGCAAGAAAATATCTAAACAAAGCATTGAAAGAGCATCCTGGTTCCTCTAGACTGCTTGTAGTAAAATGCAAGAAGAGATGAATGACTTACAGACAGAATTGTTGATCAAGAGGGAAGCAGAACTTAAAGATTTGGAAATTCTCAGTATATTCATATCGACAGGCATGAGAAAGCCTGTTAAAGAGAGAACGCTAAGGATGTGGTCAAAGGATCATCTGACAAGGAGATTAGTCAACCATCTAAAGAGAAGCAAGGAGCTATTGTTCAAGATTATGGAAGAATGACCCTGAAGGCAACTCAGAAATCATCAGGGCTGTCTCTACCATCACAGGCCTAGAGTCTAAAAGCCCCAGCAAGTGCAGAGCCACTAAAGAAAGCTCCAATTATGGCAATGCCCAGCAAAGCTGTGGGCCTAGAGGGCAGAACATTGAGCCAAAGAAGATTACTCTTGAGCCTTAAGATTTAATGTTGTTTGTCCTGTTGGGTTTTAGACTGGCTGAGGAACTTGTACACCTTTCTTATTTCCTGTCTCTCCCTTTTGGATCAGGAATGTCAATCCTATGCCTATCCCACCACTGTATTTTGGAAGCATATGACCTGTTTGATTCACAGGTTCACAACTAAAGGGCAATTTGCCTCAGAATGAATCATACCTTGAGTCTCACCCATATCTGATTTAGATAATATTTAGATGAGACTTTAGACTTCTCAGTTGATTCTAAAACAAGATTTTGGAGCTGTTAGGATGAAATTAATGTATTTTGAAAGCAATAAGGACAGGAATTTTGGGGTGCTGGGAACAAAATGATATAGTATGAATGTTTGTCCCCCTCAAAAAAATTTATATGTAGAAATCTTAACTTCCAAGATAATGGTATTAGGAGGTGGGAACTTTGGGAGGTGATTATGTCATGAGGGCAGAGCCCTCATCAATGGGATTAGTGCCCTTATAAAAGAGATCTCAGGGAGATTCCTTCACCCCTTCCACCATGTGAGGTTATAGCAAAAAGATGACTGTGGAGGAAGTAGGCCCTTACCCCAGACACGGAATCTGCTGCTGCTTTGACCTTGGACTTCTCAGCCTCTAGAACTGTTGTTTATTTGGCATAACCCCTGATTTAGTTTTCAGAATCTCAGTCTGTTGAAAAAAAGAAAGCATTAAATTTTTTTATTCCAATGATTCACTCTAGGTGGAAGAACTTATATGGTATCTTGGGGGTCATATGTTCAGGGGTTCTCAACCTCTTTAACTCCTATAGCCCACCCAAGCAATAACACTTCTGTGCCACAAGCTCCCTCTGGTTGTCACAGTTTATAATGGAAGTGCAGCCTGGGGGTTGGCTGTGTACCTGGCGCCAGAACTGGGACTCCATGCTCTGACCTGAGACATGCTAGATGGAACTGACAGTTGCTGCTCTCGTACAATGCCCCCATTTTACAGAAAGGGAACTAAGGCACAAAAAAGCTACCTGACTCATCTTCTGTCATCCAGCTAAGTTAGAAGTGGCGATGCTTAATCTAGAGATCAAGTCTTTCAGACTTAAGCTTTTAGATAAGGCAGTGAGAACTATGATTGGTGTTGAGAAAAACCCTGCCCCACTGCTTATGTGATTGTAACTTGGTTACTTATACATTCTGGATGACAGTCTCTCCATTTCTAAGGTGTTGTCTTCACATCCAAACTGAAATTGATTGAATTTAGCATATAAAAAGTAGAATTCACAAAAACATATTTTCCACACATGAAAATTAAGGCTTTGATAATTTTTTCCACATTATAATTAGTTGTTTGAGGTTTATGTGAACTTAACTCAAGGCAAGATGCTGTGAACCTTTAACTTCAAAGAACATAGGAAAATGCTAACTAATTTCAGTGTTAAGGCAGCTGCATTTGTGACAATGACTTTGAGTTGAGAGTATAGCTACTAGTTAAGTGCCCAGAAATAAACATGGAAAATAGTTGTGGCTCCAGCTACAAAAGCAAACTTGTAGATCACAAATAATTTCTTAAATGGGGACTGTTTATTCACACAGTGAAAAAAGTATAGTAATGCTATGATAGCTCAATAATCGTTGAGTGTCTCTGCACCACACCCTGTAGACAGCAGAGATTTTGCACAAAACAAAGGTTTATAATCAGTCTTTTTGGCAGACCAACCAATCCAGCACTAGAGTAAGCTAGCTGGGAGAAGATGAATGCACGAATGAGCAAAAAGCAAGGCAGTCTACTCATTTGTTTCAACTAACTGTCTTAATCTTTTAATGAGACATTGATAATAAAATATACACGCACTTAAAAAAAAAACACACAGGCAGAACAAGATTTTTAACCAATGCTCAAGGGCTGAAATTTTAAGTCAGAATAGAAGAGCTGATAAAAAAAAAATTGCTTACTTTGAACTTAATAGAAAAAAAATTAAGTAAATGCACACTTTTGTATCAGCACCAACTTGCAAACATGATTAAGACAAGACAAAACAAAACAAAGCAAAACCCTGTTAGAAATCACTGGCTTGGTTAAGAAATAGATTTCTGGGTTGTCAGAGGCATGAAACCAATAATGTGCCAGTGAATAGCTCTGACCCCAAGCAACCTTGATGAACTGAGCAAGATCAAGGCCAGATTGTAGTCCCTTGAAGCATTGATGATAAGCACACTATGGTTAAAGGACACAAATTACCCTTGGAATCATAATGCAGGTACATACACTGAATGTAAGAATAATGTGATTCAGACTAATTTAGGACTGTGCCAAGCAGGAAGAGAAAGTCCTTTGGGCATTCAAGAAGAACATTTAGACAAAGCAAAACAAGAAGGGGAATTTGTGGTTAGCAGGAAGCTGTTGCTCATTTATATTTTATCAAAGACTTAAAATGTTGGGCAAAAGAATGTGTCTATAGCAAGCAGAGAAAGAAATTCATAATGTATATGGTTTGTAGCTGAAATAATCAACTAGGAGAAATAATAAACATCAGGAAAATTGAAAAATATTCTCTTTAGTTTCCTAAAATTAATTATTTTGGAAACTCAGGTGGGTTAGGAATTTCAACATAGATAATACTGCATTATCATGCATCATATGACTTACCACTCTTCTATGCTAATCAAGAAAATCCCTTTCAATTATACGGATTGCTATGAAAAATCATGAGACATCGCATTTTACTAAATGGGAAATACTATTGATCTAATAAGATCTACCAAATAATGAAAGGGGTTCCTTTTTTATTATGTACTCCCTCGAGCAAGTTTGAATAAATGCACTGGTGGAAGATGGAAAATGAATTGATTTTTATAGTTTCAAGTACCTACATATTTTTAGATGTATACATGACAATTTGTTAATAGACTCATGAATAATGTTTTAATTGACTATATCCCCGTAGTACACTGCTAGAAACTATTTAGGATATGTTTAATAACTATAAATTCTTCCTTTAAGAGTTTATAATCAGAGACTAATGATAATAATACAGAGAAATACATAAAAGGAGGAATACTTCATAAACCACAAATACAATGATGTTTAAATATAAGTGCTTTTGGTCCATTAAACATGTGGAAGAAATATGCTTACAGTGAGGGGATAAAAAGAAAATACCTTAACTCTTAGTATGAAGTAAGTCCTTAGTGCTAGCAGAATGTATTGAACCAATCTTTACCACATATAAGAAGCGAATTTGTTTATCTATCTACCATCCAATGGGAGATAATATAAAATGAAATGATGATAGGAAGAGAGTGGTAAGCAGACGTGGGATTATAGTACGTTTGGAAATGTGATTGTGATTCATTCAGAGACTATACAAAAAAAGGAGGGAAAATGGTTGTAAGGCATTTTTTAAAAATTAGAACAAAAGACTTTGCAATACAGCAAGAGGATCTAACATATGATTTATAGGACAAATTAAAAAATATATATGCCTCAAAAAATCTGGTATACACAAAATGACAGGTGAAAAAGATAACTTTGGCAGAAGAACTGAAGACTTACAGGAAAGAGATATTGTAACCCCAAATTCTGGGGAGATTCATATCCAAACAGGAGATGAAGGATTATATGTAAACTATAAGACAAAATTAATAGCTTATAGAGCCAAACTATTAGTTTTCATTGAAATAATAAATTGCTTTACTTTTATGTATACCACCCCTGAGATAGTATGATTTGGTTATTAAAATGACAAAAATAAACAGACAATGGAATAGCTAATTTACTTGTTGGACCACCTTAATGATCAAATTGAGAAACAATACACAAAATCCATTTGTTTGTGTAGCCATCACTCAACAAATATTAATTGGCTGCTCTTTGCAATACATCAGAGCAAGTAATTACTATACAAAATGCCAGTTGAACACAGAGTACTTTTAAAATTTATCCTGCACAAATATTGTGAAAATCTATCGGAAGTGTTGAGAAGAAGGCAAATCGGATTCAGAAAATGTCATGACCGAAAAGGCAGATTTAATTGGGAACTGGAAAAAGAAATTGAAAAACACCCAAGAGTCAGTGAGGAGTTTTATTGGGGAGTTTCCTTATTAATCAGTGTTCTCTAGTGACACATAGATGTTGGGTGTGGGAAAAGTTAAAGACAGATGATAAATTTCTGTTTAATATGAATTGGTCATGCAACTTGCCTTGCAGCCAGATGCAAACAATGTGCAGGATTGAAGTGAATATAGAAATTGACCTATTAGATATTGACCTATTAGATATAGAAAATAGTCAACATTTTTTTTTTTTTTTTTGAGCCCGTGCTATTTTGCAAGCACTGCCTAGGCCCTGGGATTCGAACATGAATAAAGCATGGGCTCTGCTGTCAGTGAGGCAGCCATGTAAGAAACAGATACGTGGCAAAGCAGTGGGGGAACCCTGTGGAGAGTGAAGCTAGGGGATGAGGGGAGAAGGGTCTCTGAAGCAGATGAGGTGAGAAGGAGCCTAAATGAGGAAAGAGGCTCAGAAGCCAAGAGGGAGTTGTGTAATTGGTTATCGGCAGTGTCAAATTCTGTACATAGGTCAAGGAGCATCAAGATGGAGAAGTGCCATTTCATTTTGGCAGTGAGCATGTTACTGGAGACCTTGGCAAGGCTGGCTTCTGGGAAGTGTTGTGGGTTAGAGCAGGACTGGATCAGGTTCAGGAGCATTTTCACTGAGGAACTGAATGCATCTGGTGCACTCTAGGAGTTGGGGGAGGAAGGGGAGGGAAATAGTTGTGAGAGGGTGTGGGCATTTCTGGAGACCCAGGGATATCTGAGACTCAGCAGGAAACTCCAAACACAGACTTTTTAGCAGCTATTTCGTGAAAAATCTAGCTTTCGCTAGTAATAAGGAGGCAGCATTTACATCTTCAAACAGCCTTTGTTGAGCTTGTTTGTTCTATCTGGCAGTGAGTCACTCTGTAACACTGACCCTGCCATTGAAGTCAGCAGATTCTATTTGGAGAGCACTGTGATTGTGGGGGAAGTTTGTTTAAAAAGTTGACCAAAACATTTACTCTTTCAGATCTGCTAAACACCTGTGTGTATTAGTTTTGATGACCACCTATTCGTTTGAAAGCATATAAATGCCATGTTTGAGTCAAAGTAAAGGGAAGTCTCATTTTAGGAAGGAGGTAAAGTGTACACAACACAGGAAGAAATTATAATACTTTCTATTTTGGTTTCCTAACACTTGAAAAGAGTTTTAATGAGAAAAGTAGTTCTATACACCGCCAACCTCAATTAAAATACTAAATACAAGTTGCAGTTTCCCCACTTCTGCCAGAGGGACTATGTCCAAAGTCCAGCCACCTGTTTCCCTTTATAAAAGCTCAAGACTGCTGTCTTGCCCAATGTACTCCTCACTGACACTAAATATCAGTGCGATGATGAGTCAAAAGTCAACAGCAGCAGAGTTTTATTTACCAAGAAATGACACTTAGTAAGGTCATCTCTTTTTGAGAGGACATTACAACCATTCAAGTTGACAAATATTAAGCTCAAATAAGACATGAGGAACGTATGTGTAAGGGGTACCCAACTTTGTCAAATGTGTACTCCTACAGGCTGGCCGAAGATGTTTCAACAGATAGTCATGGCACGTGGTCTGTGATGGCTTAGCTGGACACAGTGAAGGTCACAGAACTAGAAATTTAAGAATCAATTATGAAACAGGTTAAAGTTGCAGTCTGTAAGAGAGTGGGGTTTGGAGTCAGTAGGATTTGGGTTTTAATAATAGCTATGCCATTTATTAGCTGTGGAACATTAGTCCAATGACTTAAATTTCTAAGCCTCAGTTTCCTCATCTATAAAATGCATATAAAACTAGTGCCTACCTCCATGATGTTTTAAGGCCTAAATGATGTAGTACGGTGGTCCCCAACCTTTATGGCACCAGGGACCAGTTTCATGGAAGACAATTTTTCCATGGACTGGGGTTGGGGCGGTGGGATGGTTTTGGGATGATTCAAGTGTATTACATTTACTGTACATGCTATTTCTGCTCTTATTACATTGTAATATATAAGGAAATAATTATGCAACTCGCCATAATGCAGAATCTAATGCTGCTGTTGATCTGACAGGAGGCGGAGCTCAGGCAGTGATGTGAATGATGGGGAGCGGCTGTAAATACAGATGAAGGTTCACCTGCTCTCCCACTGCTCACCTCCTGCTGTGCTGCCCAGTTCCTAACAGCCCACGAACGGGTACCTGTCCATGGTCCAGGGGCTGGGGACTGCAGATGTGGGGCACGCAGCTTATCTCAGGACTGGATGTATAGTAAAGCTTCATAAATAATAGTTATTATTTTCCCCAAATAGAGCACCCTTAATTCCGTATTGACCAGAAAAATACAAACTGTTAATATTCAGTTAAATATGAGAGCAAATGTGAAAATGAACCTGTAAAACAGCTTGCCATGAAAATACTACATTTTTTTAAACAATTGAGATATGTCTAAGGGAAAAAGAGTGAACGCCATAAAATTCAATCTAATCTAAAGGGATTGAAGTGGGAGCATTTTAATCAGCAAATAGAACCCAGAAAGAAAATCTTAAGTTATAAAAGTTTTATTCACTTCTAAAATTTAATAAGATTCTGATTTTACTAACATTAAAAAATAAAATCATCTCTATTAAATGTAAAATTAGCTTTATTATACATATAAAGAGTCTCAGTGCTCTTGTTCAAATTAATAGTAAAAAATTATTCCAAGTAGGTTCTGTGGGACATATTAGCAATATTCAGATAATAATCAGTGCCCTTCTCACCACATATAAAATGCCCTACTTCATTTTTAGGATAACTTGATGGCCGAAGCTCTTCACCACATTATTTCTTTTATAGTTCCTAGTTCGCCATTTAGTATGGAAGGCCTAGAGCCCTCATTTCCATCAGTCAGATCCAGGCCTTCTGCCAGTTCTTAGACCCCACATTTATTCAGAATGCTCTGGGTCACCAACTCCAGTCCAAATTATTTATTTTTCCAATTCTTAGGGGAAATTTGCCAGTTTGAGACATGTCATTTTATCTGCAAATAGAACCCAGAAACAAAAGTCTTAAAGTTATAAAGAAGACATGGGTAATGGCTCAAAGAATGGATGGTAAAGCACTAAAGCACTTTGAATCTCAGTGAACACTGGGCCTTGTTACAACCTTAAGGAGAACCCAGAAATTCCTCCTGATAGCCCTCGACATGGGTTGCTGAGGACTAAGTGAACGAACTCCTGTCCTTTACCAAATATAAACTCTTTTTTTCTAGATGAGAAAGAAAACTGCAAAGGCAAGGCAGCATGGAGACCTTGCCACTCACTGGGACGGGTTGACTGAAATTCTACTTGACAAAGCCTTTCCTAGCTGAGCTATCCTAGAGTGACCTCTCCCTCCACTGGCTTGCTGCTTACTGATGCTTTGTCATTTGTGCTCATGTATCCTCAGATTATCAGAGGGTAGGCCTCTGCTAAGGCTTCAGATCGTAAAGACTTGGTCCCCTTTTCTCTGACTCTCCTCAGAGTCTAAGCCAGGTCTCACTCTTCCTAAAAGTCCTGAAGTCTGGGAGATAGGCAAGGAAGAGGCAGAGGGAATTTGGGGCTGTGCTTTTTGCCTTTGTCAACCTCCTGTAAGTCACTCAGCCTCACTTGCAGTTATTCTTTTGTACGATGGAGATAATTATAGATGCCGGTTTGAGAAGTGCTTTGATATCCTCAGATAAAAGAGGCTCTAGAAGGGCAGAGGATAATTATTATTAGCAGCTCAATGGTTCATAGGGTTTTCCACATGTGGCTTCCTCTAGGGAAGCTAAATCCATCCAAATAAAACCAGTTCGAGAGAAAAGGTACAATAGAAAACTATTCAAACAAGGAAAATGACTTCAAAAAGATGAGCCAGTTGAAACATAAAAGTGAAATAAAAAATTAAAGCGATGACATGCTTCTAAAGAAATCTCTGCAGTCTTGCCATGAATGAACTTAACATCACACGAATCCTGTACTAGTAATAATGGCATCTTGCATTTGTATAATGTCTTTCTCAATAACTTTACGATCTTTTGTCACATAAAATGATACTTAGTAAATCTTCAACATGCTATCAGGCTCATTTTTAAGTGAGATCACTGGAGGCTGATCCCCCCCACGTTATAAAAGAGTGAGAATTAGAATCCAGCTCTCCCAATTCTCCAACACAGAAGAGAGGAGTTGGAGTATCTGCCCACTCATAGTACCCATCGAGAATCCCTTCGTTAAAATCTAGTCAGCTAAAGGATGCAGATGGAATTTGCAGCATTTGTTCTGACTTTTGTCTTACCATTTAGCAAGTATTAGGAAACAATTATGTATGAAGGGCCTCCTAGGCAGCTAATCCTTGCTAAGAGAATAAAGGAGGAGGAATAGCACAAGTATAATATCTTAAGTCTCTAACCACAAGAAGATTATGGTGTAGTTGAGGAGATAAGACATTCACACAAAGCAATTAGTGGTCAAAATATATTTTATACTTTAGTATTAAATGCTATCTTCTCTGAAGAGCTTTCCATAATTATGCTAATAGAAAGTAATCTTTTTTTAAACTCCCGTGGCACTCCTAGAACTGTGTTTTTTATAGCATTTATAAGAGGCAGATATTATGTCATATCTTCTCTTTGGTATCAGAGTTTAAGTACATCAAAAGTAGAAACCATGTTTTATTTTATCTAAGAGTTCATTCAGTGCTTCACATTGTCCTGGATGTAAAGGAAGGGCTCAACAATATTTGTTGAAATGATAAAGTGATATAATAATTTCAAAATATAGACAATTAACTATATCATGAGGCCAACATGTGGCATAAAATTGCTGAGTATGTTTTTACTGATAATTCAAATCCATTAGGCTCACAACAACTAAGAAATAATCACTCCAATTCTGATATTTTTATCATGTCCCGATAGCATTTACAAATTAGGTTATAATTGACAAGTTCTTTACGATTATTTTTCGCTATTCTTCAAAACCATATGAGCATAACTTACTTTTATTTTCCTCAGTAACCAGATGACATAAAAAATAATGAAAAATGAAGAACTTGCATTATCACAGTATCTTCAGGATTTCCTTGTCATCTTTGCAGCCCCGACTTCCTTACTTTGGTTTCCCTTTGAGTCTCCAAGTAAAGAAGTAGAGAAGGAGTTAATCTAGCAATGTGTGGAGACCTGGATGGTGGAGCCAGTGGCTAGAGGGATAAGGTGAGAGAGAGCAGGGGTTACGGGAGAGGACTCAGGAGTTTCGGAATGTACTTGGAAAGAGAGCCTTAGTATTCCATCTAATTTCTTCCCCAAGCACAAGTAACAAAGGCTGGCTGCCTACATGCCTGAAATAAGGCCAGTGTCAGATGTAGGATAGCAGTCTAGAGCAGAATTGCAGGATAGCTTTTCCCCCTTGCTAAGGGAAAGGAGAGGAAATAATTGGGTAAATTGGGTAACAGCTCACTACCTTCTTTCTTCATTTATTTCTTTTACTACTCTGTCCTTCATGGAAAAATAGTGCATACTTTCCATGAATGTCTGATATCATGTGTTTAAGTAAAATGATCCTAAATTAAATTTAATTGTTCTTTCATTCATTGGGTGCAAAGTAATTTATGTTCACGTATTAAATACTGACTCAGTTAAAGAGATATTCATACACAGTTAGACATATAATTCCCTTCCCTTCCAGATACTGTCAGTCTTAGATGATTTAGCAGGGACACACAAGACATTCCCAGAAAACTATTAATACACAAGTAATAAAACTTACTTTTTAAAAGATCAGTATGTTATTTACGTTATGTATAAGTTTAGGAGGAGCAACTTTGCCATCTCACTTATCTCACCAACCTTTTTTTTCTTTTCTACTTCTGAGAAAAGGAGAAAAGAGGAGAAAAAAGAAGTAAGGATTTTTCCTCCTAGGAGTGTGTGACAATACTTAACTTTTTTCGAGAGGTTCTAGATTTATTTTGGCTATCCAGTACCATGCCCTTTGCAGGCAACACTCCTTTGCAGGTTACCTGGGCATAATGGGGTCAGTCAAGGTCAGCTCCTGTCCCCTGTGTAGGGAGTGAGACGCTGGAGTTGGCTTTGCCCAAAAATAGCCTGTGTCCATGCTGTGGTATCAGCTTGATATCACCAAGTCCTAAACTTGGAGCCAGAGATCCTGCTTTCAGAGAGAAAGGACTCCCAGCCTTTTAACATTGCTGTTACCTAAGTTTTTAATTAGTTCTGAGGGTACTGGTCTCCAGGGCCCTGGGACAGTACCATGATGACCAGGGTGGTGTCTCAAGAGGAAGCCAAAGGGATGAAGACACCACATTTATGAGAATATTTTCTTTCTAGCAGTCCTGAAGGGACTCTAAGTAACAAGATCTTATATTTCCACCAGTATAGGTTCATTTGCCCTAAATCCGTATAGTTCACCATAATGTCTCATGGCATTTCCACTTTCCTTATTTTCCAAGAAGCAGATCATTTTCAACAACTTAATCCAAGTAATGACAAATTTGATTGATAGGCCAAACCTCCATTAGACAGATGGACTTTATACTTTAAGCCATCTCTGGCACTTGAGTACACGCATCAAAATCGGGTAGATGAAATTTTATCTGTAAAAGAAGAGATGAAATTCAGTTGACTATGTATAGAATGCTTATCATTCTCCTGAATCTGTACTCAGTGAAAATCTCATTTTTTAAAAACAGCATTTGAACTATTAGTGTGACATAAATAATGATTTATAAATGTTGCCTAATAAATCACTTCCCTGGCTTACTGCTAAATATTTGTATCACTTTTGTTTTTACAGATAGACAAAATGAAAGTCATAGATTAAATTAATGGAAGGAAAGTGAAGTATAAACCATGGTTACTTCTACTTTGGCAAAGTGAATTATTCATGAAAACTCTATTGTAGGCTTACAGTGCCAAAGGTAGCCCTCGGGATAATTTTTCTCAGCCTCTGGGCCCGGGGAGTAATTGCAAAGTGGGCAGCAATTACTTTTGGCATCTTCCCACTTCATGTCCAGTGTCCTGCTCCCACCTGCTTTTCTGGAACCAAGTGTATAGTGACCCAACCAATGCTTATGGCTTAAACTCTTCTCTGAGTCACCCTGCACATCTCCCTGCACTGAAGGGCCTAGGGTTGTCATAGTTGTTATATTCACATGCATGAGTTCACACACACACACACACACACACACACACACACACACACACACAATGGGAGGAAAGCTTTCTTATCATAGGCCTGATACTAAAGTGTGAATGACTGTTATGTTTATGCATTTTAAAAAAAGTTTGTGAATTAAAATGAAGCTTTACATGGACATGATGTGTTGGAGAGACAGTCTTTAACTTCCTTTTCCCCTTTTTGTGCCCTAGTGTTCCCATGCCCAACTCTCACCTTCCAAACCATACTGAGAAGAATCATTTGGCAGTTGGTATGGTGCTTCTGAATGATTTCTTCATCCCTATTCTTGAGAACATAGATCTTGACACCAAGACTCTGTAGACTCCAGGCATTCTTAAAACAATGTCCCATCATACAATTTGTGGAAGTGTTAAGATTCTAACTCTCTGCTCCCTGACTCATGACAAACATTATAGTCCAAAAAGCAAGGACCTTTGGGTCCAACTTCTGGAATATGAATTCTGGATCTGTCACTTACCAGCTGTGTGACCCTAGTTAAGTTCTTTAACCTCTTTGTAAAATGAGGATGCTCATAGCTATTGCCTTGTCAGGTGGTCTTAAAGATTCATTGATATAATGAGTATAAAGTACCATACCTGGCATAAATTTAGCACTCATTCAAGGTTAGCTATTGTTACTAGCAGAGGCAGAGCCGCTGTTATATGCCATAACTCCATCTAACAGAGAATCCCCAAGAGGGCAGCTTCCGTGCTTACCTGCAGTCACATCCCTCCCTGAGCTTCCTGGTTTTTAGTACTTCATCTCATTTTTCTGTCTTCAGTAATTTTATTTGGGAATATTGTGCATTAGGCACTATACTTGCTGGAAACTGCAGCAAGCTGCACAAATAAGGCTCTTATCCTGAAGCAGCTTTCAGCGCAGAAGGGAAAACAGGGAGAATTAATTACAAAAGCAATTTCAATGATGATAAGCCCTGTGCAAAAAATGGGTGTTACAGAAGCATGTAAGGTTTGGGGGTAGGAAGACTACTAGGATTAGGAAAGGATCTATCTTGAAAGATGAGTGGGAACTAGAGAGTGCAGAAGTGCGGGGGAGTGGAGTAAAGAAGCAATGTCAAGTGGTGGAAGATTGCATTTGAACAGGAAGCCCGTGTGGCTGGAGAACAGGAGAGTTGAAGCAAATGTGGGAAATGGTGCAGAATCGGGCTGGAGGCAGAGCAGGGTCCAGTTAGATCTATTGTTCTCAATCAGGGCAGACACTGGCAATGTCTGGTGAGATATTTTGGTTGCCATAACTGGGGGTAGAGGGTTCTACTGGCATCAAGTGGGTAGAGACCAGGAATGTTGCTTAACATCCTACAGTGCAGAGACAGCCTCACATCAAAGAATTATCCAGCTAAAGGTTCCAGTAGAGCAGAGGTTGAGAAGCTCTGGGATAAATAGATCACGTAGCATCCTGCAGGGCAGGTTAAATGCATTGAGCTTCATCATAAGAATAAGGGGAATGTATTGGAGGGTTGTGAGAACAGCTGTGATGTGATTATATTTGCTTTTTTAAAAACCATCTCTGGCTGCTGTTGGGGAAAAGCAGCTGGTAGATCTTTGCAAAAGTCAGGTGAGAGACGATGGTGGCTCGGACCAGGCTTGCCTTCAAATGTACACCTCAACATTTCCTAGACTTTGAGTGGAGGACTGAATTAGCTAGATGCAGAGAAGAAGCAGAGAAAATAACTGGACTCCAGAGAAAGGGAGTTGAGTTTTTCTCCAGGATTCTCTGGCTCTTATAAAAGCACCACCTCTTTTTCTCCCTTATATGCAAGAGTGCCTGTTGACTCTGTCCTGGTCGGTAGTTGACCAGACAGGCCTCAAGGCCTTTTCCACCTTCTCCACCCACCTTTCTACCTCCATTCTGCACTTTCTACTGAGAATCATCTCTTCTGGGCTCCTCTGCCCAGTTAGACTCACCCAGGAGCAGATATATGCTGCTCACTGCTCCGTGGATTCTCAGAGCCCTCCCCCTACCTGGTGAGAAATCTGTCAATTGTGTCAAATGCTTTGAAAATGGAACATCTGTCTCCTCCTTTGAAAGTGCATTTCTAACAAATTCCACAAAACAGCAGTCCCCTGTGACTGACTTCTGCCACGCACATGGTGTCAATATGGCCAGGAGTTTTTTCAAGATGCAGATTATATGTTATTTGATGCTTTTAAAGAAAAATAATTCATTACCCATCTTTATACCTATATCTACTTAAATCCTTTCTGGAAAAAAAGGCAAGGTTTAAGTAGATCTAATTGTGATTTGAATTTTAAATTTGTAAGATTTTTTTTTTCCAGTGCCTAAATCTATAAATCAGAAGTCCTGATTAGGCAGTGAAAAATTAGGTAGCTGTATCTATGAGTCATATTCTTACTCCAGGGGAACAACAAAGTAGATAGTCTGGCACCCATATAGGGAGGCATCTAGAGTTGGATGTCCCAACATGCCCATATTAGCCAAGTACAGACCAGAACTTAAAGGCCAGAAAGACAGGGAAATGTAAATATCTAAAGCAGCCAGATTATGGGAATAGAAAGTGGTTGAATCTACTGGAGCAGATATGTCCACCTCAAACCGTTCCAGTTAAAAAAAATTTTTAGGCAATGGACAGTCAAACAGAACATGTCTACAAGCATCAATTGGCCAATAGCTGCCAGTTTGCAAAAAACTCTACCCTCTTTTCCCCTCTTTTGATGTTATATTATTTAGGGTGACCATAAGAGCATAAAATTATTTCTCTTGCTCTCTTTCCCTCTCCATCTCTCTCTTTACTTCTCATGTACGAAACATCACCATCACATGGGGGTGTGAGGGTCAATCTACGTAAGCCAGGAAATTCACAATCCTTGCTGAACCACTGCTGTCCTTAATGTGCACTGCTGCATCTGTAAACCTGGCAAAGTAGGTCATCAAAATCTGAAGGGACATATTAACTGTAATGCCTGGTGCATAATAGGGCACATTAAAGGCAAACTTCCAGCCTTAATTCTTAATCTCTTTTCCAGCTTTGGTAGATTTAAAAATCTGATATTCTGAGCACAGCATTATTCTTCCAAGGGCTACAGCTGTGCATTGCTTTCTATCTTGAGAGGAGATGTTTTTGCACAGGTCTAAGGAAATGCAACACAAGGGAAATGCCATTTTAACAAATTTCAAGGGCGGGGGGGGTTGGTAATCGCTCTTCTTTTTGCTGCAACAGAATTTTGCTGGAGTGGAAACATTGTATAGTTATCAAACAGATAAGTAAAAGCGGAATTTTAAACTTAAAGAAACTCTAGTATTTTAGTATTTATCTAGCACCATTTATCCCTTAGGAACTCAAAGATCTTTACATGTATTAGGCACTCCTCTTATCCCACAGTTCACATTTTCATCACGTCTAGCTCATTCTCTCGTGTTTTCTCAACTCTGCTCTGTGAGATAGGTAAAGACAGTGAGAGAGGGTCAAATGGAAGGAAGAGACTGTTTTTTGTTTTGTTTTGTTTTAGTGGTGACAGGTGACTTTTGCTATGATTAAAAGATGATGAAAGTGTATGTGTCGAGGCCCCCTCCTGTATCTCAGAAGCTGTTTTTAGGATTGAGGCCCATGAACCCTTGTTGGGTTCCCTAAATCCCACCTTCAGCAACTGGTGATGCGAGCCAGACGCCACTCTAACTCCTGTAACCACCATGGTGGTGATCAGGTGGTGATCAGGACAAACGAGGTGCTTGTTCTCATGGCATTGGCCTTAGAGAGAGGAAGAAAGTCTCTAAGAAACAAACCAGAAAAATGACACATACTCTATGCAAAGAATTAGCTAAAGATCTAGCTGGTTCTTTAGATTATATAGTCAGAAAAGATGACACGTGGAGACCAGAATGACACCGAGGAGCTTACTACGGAAAGCTTTCAAGAAAGGGCATTCTAGGTACTAGAAACAGCTAGTGGAAAGGGCCTAAGGTGAGTGCATTAGCTTACTATGGCTAGTGTAACCGGTTACCACAATCTTAGTGGAAGCAATTCAAAACTGTGTTTCACTGTGGGGGAGACCCTGTTTGTTTCCCTTTACTAGGTTCTAGAGGCCACCTGCATTCCTGGACTCATGGCCCCTTCCTCTGTTTTCAAAGCTGCAATCTAGCGTCTTGAGCTCTCCTTCTGAACTGATTCTCCTGCCTCTCTCTTTAACTTATAAAAACCCCTGTGATTATATATTTGGCCTTCCCAGATAATCCAGAATAATCTCCCCATTTAAGAGTCTTAACTTAATCACACACCTACAAAGGGTTTTTTTGCCATGTAAGATAACATATTCACAGGTTCTGAGGATTAGGGTGTGGACGTCTTTGAGGAGGCATTATTTTGTCTACCACGGTGGGAATGAGCCTTTCTGTTTGAGTGACAGAAAGAACCAGTATGGTAGGAACGTAGTAGTGAAATAAAAAATGATGGGGTGAGGCCCAGTTCTGATTTCCCAGTGGCAGCAGTAAATGCCATCGCTGCCATCACACCATATACTGTTCAATGGGACTTCCCCAAACTTCTGATTCTGGCACGGGAGGGGGAGGACTTAAAGACTTTGAGGTTTCTGATCTCCCTGGATTAACAGTAAACTGGTGTTGCAATTCCTTAGTCTACTATTCTAGTTGTAAATACAAAAAATTTTGGCATTTATTATAAACTATTTTAAATATTTTTATAAACTATTATTATAAAAATATTATAAACTATTTTATATTTGATTTATAAAAGCATACAATTTCAGATCTGAAGAAAATTTAAAAAATTACCTAGTTGGGTTTTTAATTTTTACAAAAAGGACATTGAGACAAAAAGAAGTTCAATGTCTTTACTAAGAAGATGGGCCTAAGACCAGAACCTCACCGTGCAGTGTCCCCATCCATTTCTCGCTCGCATTGTTACATTTTAGACCTGTGTTAACCTTTCCCAGTTGCAACTGCCTCTGTGTGGGCACAGGTTGTTATGCTGGTCTGGTTGTTCCACCGGCCAAGTATGCATTGCTTTGCTTGCACAGAAGAGTAGGTGGTAAATAATACTTGTTGATTGAAGGGTTGATTTAATCTATTGCCCTTTCTTATCCCTGAAAATAGATACAGTGAAATATCTGTAGAAATAGAAACCTGACTTAGAGGATGCTTGAAGGCATGTAACATTTTTTATCAATTGCATGAAATTCTAAATGACTATCATTCCATTTGGACAAATCAATCATTTGTGAATTTACTTGAAACTTTCCTAATAACACTCAAGTGAGGGTTCTATCCAACATTTGCTGCCCAAATATTATGCATTTGGAATCTACAGCCATTCAGATTAATTTATTTTGCAGTTTCTTTTACTTCTACAATAGATTTTTTTACATAAATGTTTTCGTATTTCAGAGAAGTTTGAGACTTTCCACTCCTGCCTATCAATCTCCCTGCTCCCCACATTTGACCTGTAGCGAAGGATATTAGATAAGACAGTTAGCAAAGGAAACTCAAAACATTGTGAAAGGAAGGAAATCACCTCAATGATTAATAGAAATTTGGTTATATAGATTAGAAAGGAGATTGACAGCAGCGGGTAAATTTTACACTTTAGTTTTTGGCTCTGGGCTTTGTAGATAACGTAATAACTACCAGCAACTTCCAACTAACTTGCTCCTAAAAATAATCTATTGAAGTAACTTCTGAAAGATGCAGGAAATGGTGAGACAAATTAATCCACATAAAGAGGAACAAAAGAGTTTCTTACAGCCTGTCCTGGGTCAGAAAGCTGGTTGGGGCAGGTCCCAGAGGCAGAACTGGGTACGTCTCTTGGGTGTGGTTCAAGCCTGTAAAGTTCAGGGATGAAAGTTTGCTAATCTCTGAGCAGGTGGGTCCAGACTGATCTACATCCTGGACTTTCTGCATCACTGCCCTTGAACTTTTTTCAAGATCCCCATAGCAGAAATTAAAATATGTCTGTATCCTTCTTTAAACTGTATAAGGCAGTTCTCACTTTAAATTGTTAATGTGTATCTTACCAAATGTAATTGATAATCTTGCATGTGCTGTGTAAATCAGTAATATTGAAACAAAAGCAAACCAGGGGTTGTTTGTAGAGAGGGCCAGCTCCCAGCACATTCAGTTGATTCATTTCACTTCCGTGAGGAGTTAAGAGAAAAATAAATATAAGGAGCATTTTTTATGCTAATTATATGGCTTTTTGCATTGTTAAAACGAACGTGAAAATGTGTTTTCAACATACTTTAATTCTAGGCTTAGAAAGCTTTAGAACATATAAATCTGCATTTCTGGTATTTAAAAAAAGTAGTTTATTAGAGTTGCTATATTGCAATGACGTATTTTCTGTGGAAACTGCATCATATCATTTTAACTTATTTAAAATAAGAGCTTGTAGCATGCTGGGTATGGCTTAACATTATAAAATGTGGTCACAGAGCCTAGGAACCTCCATACACACAAATGCTCTGAACAGGTTAAAATCCAAGAACTATTTACTGCTCATTACACATAATCTTAGCCAAGAGACAAAGAAGTGATTATTTACTGCTCATTTCTTGAAGGCTCAGAGTTGTGTTTTAGCAGAGACCCATAAGAACTGGCCTTTGCACTCAAGTAATTGAAGATCAGGGTTTTGGCATACAAACTAGTATATGATCAAGTATGAAATTACATGATGAAAATAAATCTATAGTGTTGAACTGGGGGTGAAGAATGGTTTGAAAGAGAACTTAAGTATTATAATGTGGATTGATGAGAAAGATTTAGAAGAAGACAGAGGTGGAGAAAATATAGTAGTGACCATGATGATATAATAATATTTCACTGAGTGCCTTCTGCATGCCAGATATGAAGCCAAGTCCTTCATGTGTATTATCTCCAGCACTTACACTAACTCTGCAAGAATCATTAGTCCCACTTTAAAGATGAAGCAACTGAGGCTCGAAAATGTCACATAGGTAGCTAATGACAGAGCCGAGATTCAAATACAGACCCGGCTGGCACTAAAGACTCCATTTTCTACCATAAAAGAGCATAAGCACAGGAAAAAGAAGGTTATGATGACGTGGCTTGACGGGTGGATACCTTAGGCATAATAATGGGCAGTAAATTTGGATGAGCACATGGAGCTAAATTGTGGAGGCATTTGAGTGCCAGGATAAAATGCTTAGACAGACAGTCTCCTTGATGGAATAGGGAACAACTGGGAGTTCTTGGCTAAATCTCTAATTCTGGTAAATATTATATGTTCTGTGTAGATTTCTGACTCAGCTTTCTGTCCCCCAGAAAGACAAATATGAACTCTTTTAGCCTGGTACATGGCCTGGTATTTAGGATGTGCTTAATAAATGTCAAATTTCCTTTCTTTCTGAGCATTGTGGACTCCTGCTTTCTTGCCTCCCTTTAGAAGCATCTGCAGAGCAAGTAGGTCAGTGGTCCAGCTTTTCTCCTGACCAGACACAACGACTCAAACCTCAGAGGTTTCTGCTTTCGCTGCATCCTTATTGAGAGCAACATAAGAAGCCTGAGCCAAAAGACCTTTGCCACTGCAACATGGACAGATGAATCTTAGGTAAAGCAGTGTCTTTCAGCAACGAATGAAAAACTTAAAGCTACATTTGGAAATCGGAAAAAACTATTCCAAGAAATACATCAGTAAGTACGTGTTTTAAGGACTTGAGGTGAGGAAAGGACGAACTAAAGGGAACAGAACTATTATAAAATTTATTAGTGGAAGAAACAACTGGGAAAGGGACTAGAGGACTTGAGAGGATGGGAAAAGCAAAAGACATGGATAAGGTGTGCATAAAGAGGTGAATAAACACACATGAGGTCTGGACCTCATATCGAATGATTTTGGGTGTTATTTTAGGAGTAGCGTAAGAAATATAAAAGGTGATAACCAGTAGCTAGGCATTCATGCAAGCACCAGTACTGAGAACCAGCAACTGGTTTTAGATGACATTTAAAAAGGTATGTTTCTCTTTTTTCCATCCAGAGCAATTCATCTTAGATAATCAAAGGCAGTTAACCTTAATTTATGCCAAAGATAAATGGAAAATTAACACCAAGAAGAAATTGCTGGGGGAAATTAGGAGGCCGTGGAGTTGATTGATTATGTCAAGCAATAATGAGTTGATCTAACTTTGTACTCTATCTAAATAGTTTAATATTAGGCAAAATTTGCCATTATTCTCTATTCAAATTTTTTTAATATATATAGTAACAGTATATTCCTCATAAAGAGAAAATCTGAATGTGATGAGAGGAAAGGTGATGTGTCCAGAAATTACAGGAGAGATTGACATAATGGCCCAGAGAAAGCAAACCAGTAGCATCTTTCTTGGAGAATGTATTTTTCCTCTCTTTATCACCTCCTTGCTCTCAGTGTGGCAATGCCTCTGTCCTTGCTAATTTCCTTTTTTTTATTTCAGCATATTATGGGGGTACAAAAGTTTAGGTTATGTATATTGCCCATGCCCCCCCATCCTCCCCCCTCCCAGTCAGAGCTTCAAGCGTGTCCATCCCCCAGACGGTGCGCATTGCACTCGCTAATTTCCTTTCCTTCACTTCTTTCCTTCAATTTTTTAATCTGGCAACTAATGACTGTATCCTTCAAAGCATCATTTTACAGACCAAAATACTGGTCCCTGAAGGTCTGAGTGTCCCTATCACTCAGGCGGTTGATAACAGATCCTCACGCAGATACTTGTCCTAGTTTACAGATTCTGTCCAGTGTTCCTCCTAATCTACGGTCTGCTCTCCCTATCTCTTCTCTCCTGTCCCCGTGGGTGGATGTGTGTACTGGGAGAAGAAGCCAAAGGATGTGGATGGTTAAAAAGAAGTTATTATTGGGATTTTCAGGAAATACTGAAGTCACTTTATATAATAAGTTTTCATTGATTGATCAGGAACTAAAAATCAAATGAGATAATTCTGTTTGTTTCATTAAATTTATCTTACTCAAAAAAAGGAATTCAATAAACCTTGCATTTCTCATCTTTAAGCTTGGATTATTACAGTGGCTATGAAACCAGACCAGTTTTTTCTTGTTATCTTCTAGTGATCAGCTACAATCACCTTTGCTTGAACTTTGCTAAACCTGCCTGGAGCAGGTGGCAAGATTCCGGGATTGAGAGGCAGGTGGAGGAGCGGGGAGGAGAGTAAATCAAGGGTCAATTGCCGTGTTCCGTCTAGGGTAATTGAGACTGAATTTGGAGGCCATGTCTGCAGCCCCTGGCTGTCCTAAGTGTGCTGCCAAAGCATCTGAATGCATTGCTTTCAGGGCAAAGAAAATTAGACGTTCTGGAGGAGCCCTACTATTTTTCAGATTGAGCAAATCCCAAACAGGTGCAGACCTAATCCAGGGCCTTGGGAGGAGCCGGGGGAGCCAGCTGCGGGTGCTGGCGTGATTCCAGAGCAAAGCAGGAAGCAAAGAGACTTCTGTGGGAAGGAGCAAGCCCAAGAGCCAGGAGTACAGCATTTTAGTACCAAAAACATGTTGGCACAGAGACAGTGAAATGCATGTCCTGGCTTTTTATGTCTCCCTGCCACCCTGCTATGAAATGGGCTGGTACCTGGAAAGCCAAGTGCAAGGAAAATGATATATAGGGTCTGTGGATCATCCAGGGATGACATTGAGTGTAAAAGTTGGAGACTCAAATGTTTCTAAAGGATTTATATTTGTTTCTAATTTCCCTTTTCTTCTTTTAAATAATCTAACTCCAGACACTGGCATAAGTGACTGAACTGGGTTGCATCCGCCTGTCATGGAAAGCTGGCAAAATTCTATGGGGATAAGGGACAGCACAGAGAAGCCAGACCTGCTCCTGTACCTTATCATTTGTGCTCCAGTGATGAGTCTGTAAATGACGGATCTGAGCATGTTAATGGAAAAGAAAAGAGCAAAGGGAAGAAAAGTAGGAGAAAAGAGAAGGGGTGAGAGAGAATAAGACATGATGGGAGTGGGAGGAAGCGAGGAGAAAACAAGAGGAAAGTAAGGCAGGGATGTGTAAATACGACTCTGACTTTCAAAATAAGTTTCAGTCAACTAGCTTTGGCATGAATGGGCTCGGTGGCTGAGCGCTGAGTCGCACAGGCAGGTGGGTGCGGGGCTGAACCACTCTGGAGGGTCTAGGTGTGGTTGGGGGAGTGAGGAAGGGTCAGAAGAACCAGGAGTTTTTGTTGCATGGTGACCCAGACAGGGTTGACTCCAGGGCTGACCCCTTGTTGAATGAGAGCTAGACACACAGGCATGTTTAAACATAAAAAGAAAAAATGAGAAGTGGGTGAATTGTTGTCTGAACTAAGCTCAACTACTCCCAAAATAGACAAGTAGCAGAGTGGTGAAAGGTTAATTTCTTGGCCCTCAAGCAAAGCTTCAGAGAGGGCTCCTATGGTCTTTGTTAGTTACTAAATGAATGGCCCATAGTCACCACCTCCTGGGTTACAGAAACCAAAGCCTATTTATTGATCAGTATTGAACAATATTTGGCAATTGAGATAGTGTCTATATATTCCCTGGCTTGAGGGACCTGGAAGTCTGAGTATTTTTGGTAGCACTAGTATTTATTTTGTGGGTGGTAACTAATGCTTAACTCACCGAAAATCCCACTCTCCCTTTTCTAGAGCCCAGCCCCTCTCTTTAAATAGCTAACCCTTCAAGCTTACTGAGTATCAGTTACTGATTTGTTGAAGTTAAGTACAACGTGTTTATTTGGAAAGGAGGATACTTGAACGTGCACTTAAATTGCTTTGACTTCCAGCTGCAACAAAACATGCCTTGGCTACTCTGGCTGGGGGGATGATACATGAGACCAGGGTCACCATCATTTAACTCCACTGCCACTGAGAGGCTGAACGCAGAGAAAGAAATAAGGAGAGGAGGACACAATGGAAAAGGAAAAAGAATGGGCCAAAAGAAAGATGAATTGTAAAAGAGTTGATATGGTGGGGAGAGGTGAAGTGACACCAGTCATTGGGTGGTGTGACTGTTAATGGCATCGGGACTGTGGTTACCTTCTCCAAGTGTAAACTGGAGAGCACTGTGTCACCTCTGGGGCCGCAATTACAAAGCGGCATCTCTACAAGGGCCAATTTTGACCCAAAGAGAAGCCCTCCCCAGGGAAGGCTGAGCCCATGTGAGGGACAGATAGTGCGAACAAGCACCAGGGCCCACCCCGTGGCAGGAATAAGGGGGAAAGAGATCATATTTTAAAACTCCATTAACAAAGAACTTTACCCAAGGAGGAACTGTTAATAAGTAATGAAACAAAGTGCCTGTTATGGAGATTAAATGCCCCTGTGTTGAGGTACAAAGTTCAGACTGCAAAGTGCAGCTGTCACCCTGTCTATAACCCCACGGCAGCCTTAGAACCCCTGGTTCAAAGTATGTCTTGCTGCCTTCCTGTTACTAGGCTGCCCGGTGCAAGGTCCAGCCAGGGTTCAGAGTTCGGCGTCTGAGGCTCTGCTGACTGCCTTCTTTGTTTAGCTTGGGCGAGCTTTAGATAAGCCACGGGCTGCTTATTTAAGGCGATTATTACAAACAACTGACAGATTATTTTCCCAGATTCTTACACTTATTCTTTATATGCAAGCTTAAACAGTACCAAACTATAATTTCTTGAGGATTTGCGTGTGTACAAAAGCAATCAAGATAAAGACATGTGAAAAACGAGGTCAAAAATCTATTTCTAAGAAATAACTATGCTCCAAGCAGACACACAAAACAGAGTTCCTTTGAAATAAAGGTTTGTGAGGGAAATTTCAAGATGGGTCAAAGAATTCACTCTCTAACTACCGAAGATCAAATAAATACTAGATTTATCCTTTAAAACTGAGCAAACCCTTTCCTTGTGTGACAGTAGATTGGTGTTAATTCATTTCTGGATACAGCCCTCCTCTAATTGTTCTTTTTGTCTATCTACAAAAGACTCAGAGGGAAACTCCCTTTCTCAAATAGTTTCTAGTGTTTGACCTAATCCTAACAAAAGCCTTGGGAAGGTGACAAAACAGTAATTAGTGTGCCCATTATACAGATGTGGAAACTGAGACTCAGAGAGATTAGCAATTGGCCCAGGGTCATAGAGTTAATATATTGCGAAACCGAGATCACAATCCATCTCTCTGTAGCCTTTCCTCTCAGTACTTTTTTCATAAGTCCACTGCTGCCTCTTATGTCCTGACACCAATTTTATTTAAATGGCCATAGTTCTTTTTCATTTCTCACTTTTACGGAAGTGAGCAGAGTCAAAATAAAACACAGGAGGCAGGCAGTTTGGGAAATGTGATTTGAAAGAGCACTTCAGGTAAGGTTTTAGGGAAACAAGGCCTGGCTTCATGTTGGCCTAGTGCCAGGCACTTGTGATTCATGCTCCTTCTCCCGGCCACAAGTGCCAAGAGGGCAGGATTTTAGACCAGTTACCCAGTGGGGCGGTTGGGGTGCTGCTCCTTCCAGCGATAGCATGGATTAATGTTTTACTTCAGAAAGGAGCATAGCTCATTGTGATACAAAAGTGCCCCACAGGCTTAGAATTTAGGATATTACTTGCTTTGGATGCATAAAATCAAGCTCAGATTTGTTGTTCCCCATATTTTCTTTGCATTGGAATAGAGTTTAAAAACCATCAGCAGGTTTGATTCCTTTGGCAGTTATATATCAAGTCCTACAGTGTTCCAGATATTTACTGAGATAATTATTTGTAGATGTTTACATATATAAATATTATCATAATTATTTACTGAGCCCACACTGTTTGCTATAAAGAGGCATAAATTAAAATTCAGATACATCCCATTCCTAGTCCTCAAAGACCTTGAACTATGTAGCAGGAAGAAAACAGCAAGAACGTACATGGCAGGTGACAACAGAGAGATATAAGCAAAACACCAAGGGACAGGAAAAAGCAGTGAGGATAAGGACTGGATCAAATTCTAGGTGAAAACTAAGAAACTCCAACGAAAGTATGGGCTTTTCTTAATAATAATGTATCACTGTTGGTTCATTACTTGTAACAAATATGCCATTCTAATGTAAGAATCCAGGGGAAACTGGATGTACAGGCAATCTCTGTACTATATTCATAATTTTTCTCTAAGTCTCAGTCTATCATAAATTAAAACATTATTTAAAAAAAAGAATGAATACATGGCAAAAGTCTAACGAGGTAAGCTATTTGTTGACCTCTTTCCTTCTTTCTAATTCCTCAATTTCTCTAGCCTTAGTATGTATTAGTGACTCAACGATAATGCATAAAGTATTATCTGCCATATATATATGTAGGTGTATGTACTTATACATAAGAAAGGTAATTGATATATGAAACAATATATATATAAATTCTTTCATTTATAAATTGCATGTGTGTACATATATATGAAATATAATGCTTTATGCATTATCATTGAGTCATTATCTATATATGTATATGTTTGGGGATTACTAAAGAACCAAAAGCCTTTGATACCTAAAGTAATAAATTTCCACTGATGAGGATTTAAGTCATTTTCATATCTGAATGTGGACAATAACTTGTGGCCAGAGGAGAAACTTCCCCCAAATGCTCCAATCATCAAATCAGCCCTGATTGCTATTAAAACATAAATAGAAGAAAAAAGACATATGGAAATAACTGCTTTTGTAAAAGGTGATAATATCACTTCCCTTATGGGCACAATGGGCATGAAGCATTGAAGAATAAATAAACATTAACAAATTGAAAGATTTCCTCCTACCTCACCCTATAGAAATGCGCAGATTCCAAAGTAAGAAATATTGCAATTAACCCATAAAGAACAAAAAATATTTCTGTGATCCTTGCAAATGCTCCAATTTGTACATCACTTTCACTTTATTAATTTCATTTTATTAATTACTCCCTACAGTCACCTCAAAGGGTGCATTGTTCTTTTCCTGTTTTTTCCAGGGTGAAGAGATTTTGGCTGAAAGAGGCTCACTGACTTTCCAGAGGTTATCTAGGGATTCATTAATAGAATAAAAATTAGGCTCCAGATAATGTCACTAAGCCATTGCTATCCTCTGCATCTTCCCGTTTCCTTCAACCCAAAGAGGTTCTAAATGAGGAGATAACATAATTAAATAACTTACAGAAAATGCAAATGAATCAAATCTGGAGAAAAAAAATATAAAGATAAATTAATCAGACGAAGTGAGATAGCTAAGGAATGCATGGTGTTTGGGAGACAGCAAATCAGATTGCCATTTGTAAGTAATAAGATAGGGGAAGAAGAAAGCCCAGGGATATTCTGGTCTGTACTCAAAGAGGGACAGGATAACAGGAAGACAAAGTGAGGTCGCTAATAGTACAATGCCCTGAGACCACATCTATTCTGGGGGGTCCACGCCTATTCACTTTGGGGTCCATGAACTCCAAACCCATAGCCTTTTTGAAAGAACTCCAGGCAGCAACATAGGCAGCTAAAATGAGAGAAGTACTCAGACTGTTTCTCTCACTGTCCAACAAGTTCTAAAGGGAAAATTAAGCCAGAAAGAATTGACTTAGCAAGCTGAATAAGTTAGGTGGGAGGTCTGTGTAGACATGTTTTATTTTAATTTTTGTTGCCCTCAGTTATTGATATGGATGCCTCTGTTTGGAAGGGGACAGCCATACATATGTGTGGAATAAGTGACTTATTGCTTACATAGTATGACCCCCCAATCTCTGTCCTGTGACTCCACCATGCTGCCATCACTTCCCCTCTGCGGCCTGATATCCTCAACATGAGAGAAGGAAAGCCCTGGGAATAAAGACATTCACTACAGAAGATGTGATTTCCAGAAAGGCATAGGTAAAATGTCTGCGCATTGTTGGAACAGAAGGCTGTCTAGCACTCTTCTTTAAAGCATTTTCACAGGTTTGTTTATGAACTGAACCCTTTGACATCATGAAATTCATTGAAGAGTATCTGGGCTGAAGGGAAGGCATTTGCATTATTCCTGGGTGATCAAAGATTATCCTCTTCCAGTCAATATTTTTTTTCCATCAGAAATGGCTGCTGAGTGGAGACAAGGGAAGTTTGTATTGGGCAGGGAAGGAAAATTGAGAAAGAAACTAACTTTGCCTACTTCACTCTGCCTTAACCCTGATGACTAGGTAGGTGAGAGCCATGTTTTGATGCTTCCCCCCTTTACTATTGACACGATCTCCCCTAAAAGTTGATGCCTGCTGAGGAGAACGACTCAGCCCCTAATCTGCCATGACAACATGGTGAATTTGTCCATAGAATTAATACTCTAACTGGATGGATCCATGTTTTCTTCTGCCTGTAGCACTGTTAGAATAACACCACTTGGAAAAAAATTTAATCAGTAAAAGGAATGGTTTCAAAACGGAAATACAGGAATTGCCACAACTTAAGATAATTTCAGTTCAACCAAAAAGGAGACCAAGGAAATGACAGCAGATGTTTGAGGCTGAATTGAATGCTTAAGTCTCGGCAAGTGTGTTTTGGCCCCAGCAAGGATATGGGGCAAGAGGGTTCTAAAGAAAACCTGGAGTTAGGGTGTTTAGAGAGAGAGGTAGAGCTTCTGAGATGAAGCAAGGAATGAAGAATTTGTCAAAGCAGAAGGCCAGATGAGCTGCCTTGGGAAGGAAACCATCTGCTTCTTTTTTTGTTCTTTGCTCTGCGCCTGAAATAAGGCAGAGAAACCCATCCCTCAAAGAATGGGAATGTAGTTCTGTCATGTTTCCATTACATTTTTTTCCTTTATTGGACTAACCATTCAAATGCTTACAAAAATCCACTCACGCATTGTATAACTGAAGATTTAAGAGCAACAATGTCTGGAAGCCAAGAACTTATGTTTTTTCTCTTTTAAGACACGAAAGCACCTGATAAACAAGAATTACTTCTACCATATGGAGAAAAGTCTAGAATGCTTATGTTTATTATTTGAATTCTACTGTTTCCTAATTTTTCAATTTTAATTGACATTGACATGATTTGACAAGACCACAAAACAGGACTAAGTATACTAAACTAATATTTTGCTTAATATTAGTACTTGTGACCCCAGTGGCTGTAATAGCACATTGCCTAATATTTAGTCAAGAGTTGAAGAAACCCTCTGCAACCTCAGAACAGGAATTCCTTAAAGCTTTTTCAGAGGGCTATTACCAGGCACAAATGTCAAGTCAAGGAACAAAGGGACTAACCCAACTTTACCACAAAGAATTTGACTGGCTTTCCCTCCTAAACCCAGGACTTTCTCCAGCACCTCAGATGTGGCACAGAGCATGGGGGATTTTCGAACAATACAGATTAGCCGAAAGCCAGAAGAGGCAGGGAGGCCTCTTCTCTCACTGCTTGGAAGATTTTCATCCATAACTCTCATTGATACTAAGGAGAACTAAATAAATTAATCCGTCAGTTCAGGAGACAGCCCAGACTGAGGAGCTAAAGAATAAAGTAATCTGCCTGCCAAGTATGCTCAGAACTCAGAGTGCAAGTGCCGTCAGAATAAGGCTGGACACATTTTCAAAATGTGTTGTAATCCATTTGCAATAGCTGTCAGTAGCCTTATACAACCAATGTATACAGCTTATTTCTTAATTAACAGCTAAAATATTGCAGAAATGCCCTAGTGAATATAGTTACCAAAATAAATTTGGGAGCATTAACTTTATCTTGTTCATTGAAAGAATGTAGTGAATTGTAAGGGGCAAAGGCAAGATGGCATTTGTGGGAAAGTGAATAAGCATTCAAAGAAGAGACAGGATTTCTAGACCTGTCCAGTACAGTAGCCACCAGCCTCATGTAGCAATGTAGATATAAATTAATTAAAATTAAGTGACATTTAAAATCCAGGTCCTCAGTTACACTAGTACATTTCAAGTGCTCAGTAGCCACATGTGGCTAGCAGCTGCTCTCTAGGGGAGTGCAGATACACAGTATGGCCATTAACCCTCACAGTTCTATTGCACCATGCGGATCTGCACCCTCTTGCCTTTGTCCTTACCCCTCCCTACAGCACATGTAATTTTTAAATCCTGCCAGTGCGATTTCAAGATTCAGAATGGGTCTAGAAGAAACCAGAAAAAAAAAAAAAGAGTCAAATACCTAGGACGACGTTGTGACCACCATCAGCGGGCCACACGGCTATTGAGCTGATGACGATGGGGACCCTAAACTTTTCTGTGCATGTGAGAAGCTCTGAGTTGACCCCAAGGCTATCTAGGTAAAGTTATCTTCCTTCAGGTTGTGGCCATGTGTTCATAGGGTCTGTCTCATTTGATGTCAGCTCCTGGCTGCTCCTCTAACTACACAGCCAGCGAGCACAGTGAGATGAAGTCGTAGGAGAAATAGCTCTTTGTGTTCGTGCCCATACCTTGCCCAAGTTCACCCATATCACTGTAGTTCCCTTATTTATGTGAATATTATAGGTCAAAGCCAGGGTTCAGAGTCTAGAAGCAGGACATGAGCCTTAAAAAAAAAACCTCAGAATTCCTGGGACAATAATATATGAATGAGTATGTACAAATGACATTACATGGTCATCAGACACAGGGGAATCCATTTCATGAAATAAGCTTAGTTGCCAAAACCGTATTTAGACCAAATCATTTTTTCGCAACCATGCGGTTTTTCAAATCATCTTTATGAGAGTACAAATAATTTTTAAAAACCAGTCGAACATTCTGTCTTTTGAACTTCCCCCTCCTATAACTGAAGTGCCTGATCCAACCTTTGATGCAGAACTTGAGCCAGGGTCACAGACGGGGGCTGCACCTTCTGTTTACAAAGACATCTGCAGAGAGGAGTGGCAGAGTGCAGTCAATTCTAACTGAAACCAGCTATTTCTAAACAGAAGGGACTGAGAATTCGTTTTAAAACAAGCACGAGTTATTACTACAATACTTTGCTTATTTTTCAGTTACAGATGCTCAATAATATATGTGACTGATATTATAATCATTTGGATAAATCGGAGCACTCTACTTAGATGGGTCTGCTCTTCAGGAATAATGATTTTCTAACAGGGTCTGTGAGCAGGTTAGTGTAGTGAGGTGCTTTGTCTCATCTTCACTTCTGTTTCTGATGACCAGGGAAAGATGACATAGTAAAAGAACTATGGACAACATTGACAACAGGGCCTGAAGAAAATTCTTATATGCTCGCCTTGCTCATATTGTTGCAACAAAAACAAACAGACAAATAAACTGAACATGTGGGATACACCTGGAATAGGTAGAGGAAAGCCGGGGCTTTCTTCAGACAGAGGTGCTGCATTCATTCATTTGAGCTGATCCTAAAGTTCTCTGTAATTTGGCGAGGGTAGTTTTGAGTTTCAATCCAGTGACTGCTGTTTAAACTGCAGAGTTGATGCACAAATGATCCGTAACACATTTTGGCATATTAAATCATCTTCACAGTTCTAATACACCGTGAAACTCAATTTACATATAACGTAGGCACAGAAGATGAGAAGCTGAGAACAGACTCCTGTTTCAAAAGGCATCAGGCACACTACTTTATTTTCTTGAAGCGCCACTAACTTCTATAAATCCATTGCTGGAAAAGGTTATTAAACTGCCAGGGCCTTCTTCTTTCTTCTCGATCCTTACTTCCCCTCCTCCGCTCACAGGCCGTATGGAAACTCTTCTCTCTCCCCGCCCCATCATTTTTTTTTTTTCCTTTTATTCCACAACTCCTTTCCCTTGAGCTGAATCTCTCAAAATCATGGACCACAACAAACAGAATTCTCCTCTTTCTGTTCAAACTTGTAATGCATTAGGATTTTTTTTATTTATTTACTTTTGCCTATGGCAGCTGTGACACAGTAATAGAAGATGCAATGGACAAGGAAGGAGACAGCTTCATCAGATTCTAGACCTGACCTTGTAAACCTAGACAACAATACAATGCCAGGGTGTAACCAGCAGGTATGATTATATAGGTATCCCTATATAATAATACTGATGTCTGTTGTCAGTCTAGACAATAGACTCCCAACCTACTATCCAATTATTATCAGCTATGTGGTCTATAGCCAAAGACATCACAGTATAGACAAGAGCGCAAAAATTGGCTTTCACCACACCTCAGAATATATAATTTCTTTGAATTAGGTCAGTAAATACTAAAATATTACTTAATCATATCTCTTTGAGAAATAATGAGAATGTTTTATGTTCTATTAGAATTAAAATCAATGCCCTTAACCATCATTGTCAGTTGCTTGGCACTGGATAAAAAAGGCACTGTGCCTGCCAAAGTTTTCCTTTCCTCCAGGGTCCTTAGATCAAGCTTTCTCAACTTTGGCACTATTGGCATTTTAGGGCAAAATAATTCTTTGTTTTGGAGGGTTGTCTTGTGCCTTGTGGGATAGTTAGCAGCATCCTTGGCCTTTACCCACTTAGATGCTAGTAGCATCTGCCCTAGTTATGACGCAATGTCTCCAGATGTTGACAAATATCTCCTGGGGGCAAAATCACTTCCAGTTGAGAACTGCAGTCCTAGACCCACAAGACATGGATCTTTCGTCTCCCATGTCTTTTTTCTCCTCTTCTCTTTCATGCCCCAAGTGCATCCCTGACCTTAGTAATACCTGCCTATCCCCACCCAATCACAGGCCCGCCCAATACCTTCTCCTCTGAAACTGATTGTGTCTTAGTCTCACAGTAATATCTTTGCAATGCCTACGTAAACAAACCATAATAGATTCCCTTGAGCCTCAAGGGAATAGTAAGAAAACCTGTTGCAATGTAGGAAAAAAAATTAGCTAGATATGCCTACATGACGAGTGCGTTGCACACCCTCTGGGGAATGGTCATGCTTGAAGGTGCAGACCCGGGGAGGTGGGGGGGGAGGGGATGGAGGTATGACTACATGATGAGTGCCAGGCGCGCTGTCTGGAGAATGAGAACGGACGCGCTTGGGACTCTGACTCGGGGGGATGGGCAGGACATGGACAATGTATATGACCTAAACTTATGTATCCCCATGATGAGCTGAAATAAAAAAAAAAAAATTAGCTAGAAAGTGTAAGGAATGTATATCTAGCTGCCTGGGTCTCTGAATTGAGGAGTCAAGTTAACATTGACTGCTATGGCTTTGGGTTGAAAATTTGAATGTAATATTACGGGTTTAGCTCAAAACTTCCCTGAAGAATATAGGACTTGGGCTTACATCCCACAAAAAACTTTTCTTTTTGTAAAAGTTTACACATTGTATTGATTTTCTATGCAAATTATTCACCATGGATTTCCATAACCTTTAAAAATCCTCTAAACCCTCTAAGTTATACCCTGCTTGGCCTATTTACTTTCAGCAGGTAACCACGTCTCTGACTTTGAACTATGGAAATTGATGAGAAGATGCAAGCCATCTTGACATGAGCTTTCTTTTTTAATTTTTCTCCTTTCTTCCTTAAAACATCTCCTTTCCCCACACCTGCAGCTACATTGATCATTCTTCAATTTCTTCCCTCAGCTACTTTTTATTATTACCTTTCAGTTCAGTGGGCGAGACAGTCCTCCTTCTGAAAACCAGCCCCTTGAACTATGTTATGACCTTGAGCCTCTTATTATTTACTTTCTTGGCCTCTTCAATATTTTACTTTTTATTGGCACTTTTTTCTCTGTCTGCAAATATCACTGCCCACTCTGCTCTTTTCCCTGCCATTACCTCAAGCTTTTCGCTCATAATCTTTCATTCTCCCTTCTGTACTTTCCTCTTTCTCTCTCCTTTTATCCCAGCAGATTTCTCAAAGGGTAACATCTCCTCCTCACTTCGGCCCACACCTCCCACTCCCCCAACCCTTTGCAGGCTTGCTTCCGTCTTCACAAATCTGCGGAACCCACTTTTGCTGTCTAGCAGTGACACTCTCCAATCTACTGAATTTTTGGATCTTGACTTTTGAGGATTCGACACAATGGTCACTCCCTGGATTTGCAGATGTGCTTAGCTCGCATGCTCCTGCATTCTCCTGATTTTCTGTCTGTTACCTTTGCTGCTGCTTTTCCCTGCTGTCACCTCCAAGTACTCTCTAGGCAGATGTCTGCCTTTCTGTCTAATATATCTAGTCCTCAATAGCACTCCCATCCAGAGACTCCACTGCTGCTGTAGAAAGAGATTCAGTGACTCCCTTTTAACTCAGAAGCGGCATCCATTCTCCTCTGGGAAATTCCTCCTTATACGATTTTCTTTTCATGGTAGGACAACATCTTCAATCACCTTGAGTGGAAACTTTGGAACTTAGAGACCTGTTTGGCCCAGGCAACAGGGCTGTCATTTCATGATCCCACCAGGCCCTTCATTATAAATACTGATGCCAATAGAGAAGGAAGCAGAAGACAGGAGAGGGCATAAGAGCAGGGATTTTTGCTAGCACATTCCTATTATATAGGCATAATGGTGTGCATTTGGGGAGAGGGGATGGGAGATAGGGGAGAAATTGGTAAATCATAAATGATATCTAAAATTTAGAAGCTGAAATTATCTATGTTTGTAATATTTCAAAGTTTATAAATTAACAAAAAATCATCTAAACATTGAAATTAGTTCTGGGGAAAAGAAAATGGAAGGATAAGAGGGAGTCTTGTTTAATTGTAGTAAGTGTTTAGAATTGATTAGCCCTTTGAATTATGTATGTGCAGACAAAACTCACCTGTATGTGTAAGAAACAATACCATCAACATCAGTTGTTAACCATGAGAAATAGAGAACAATGCAGAATACAACAAGGAAAGCTTCCTGTGAAGTGGAAGCCTTCTGGGCTACATGCAGGAGTCTGAAAAGGGAGGGAAGAAAGAACAAATGAGATGAGATGCCAGCTTGGTGCTGATTCTCTGGCTCAATCCATAAATTTGAAACCCATGGGAGCAGGTACAGACCATTAGATGGCTTGGGAATCTTCATGCTAAGGGAAAATATGCTCCATTTTTCACTGGGAACTTTGAGTGACTCCCTTCAACCCCAGCAGCCACAGCAGAGTAGAAATGGCGTGTGAGGTGGAGAGCAGGGCCTCCCCCTCAGTTGTGGTGGTTTGTAGGATGAAGGAGAAAAGTACTGCCCTGAGACTCCTTCTCTGCGATTCATACTCTAAAGGACTCTGCGTTGGTCTTTCTCTGACCGGGTCCTGTCCTACATGACTAGAAGTCCATGGGACCAAAGGGACTTGCCCATCCAAAGCCCAACTCCCTCCTGCCATCTAGACCATGCTCTGGACCACTGGCATCCTGGAAATTCTGCCAAGGTTGCCCTCAGCCTACATCCAGACTTTGTGTGTCTCTTCCTGGGTCTAGTTGCTAGAAGGTAAGTCATACCACCAGTGTGTGAAACCCTAGGTCTGAGGCGGGGCAAGTGGTCATTTGTGTATGTGTATCGGGGGATTAGTATGGGGTAGACATGGGACCTTAAGTATGTGGGCTGGGATTTCCACACAGGTGTGCTTAAGGCCATGGGGAAAGGAGCCAGGGGTGGGAAGAGAATAGAGAATGGGCCATAAACTGGCTTTTTCTATGCCAACCAATATTTTTCCATGTAGAAACTACAAGTAATCTTAACTTCTAAATTCAAAGCACCTAAGTCAATATAAAAGAATATTTGTCAAGGTAAAAGTATAGAATATATTTTACTTAATAATTTGTTTGCTTAGTTTATAATATGCAAATATTTAGAATTATGAAATGTGAGCCTCCATTTATACTCTTGCCCTGACCCCTCCAAGTGTTATGTGGCAGGCCAGGAGGAGGAGGAGATTCAAAAGTTGCTGCAGAAGTCAGTGGGGGACGCTAGCATGCTGAGAGGGCCGGTAGACTGCAAGATGTTGGCGTCAAGATAAAGGAGGAACGGAATGCAGACCTTGTGACTGGAGGCCAGGGCAGAGAGCAGCCTGTAGGTGTGCAAGTCAGGGAGGACCTGTTATAGCAACAGCAGCAAATGTAGCAAGGCCAGAGGCCAAGCACCAGCAACACAGCAGGGGAGTCCAGATTTCTAGCAAGAATATGGAGGAAGAAACAAAGATCAGGCCTCCCCCGCCCCCACCCCCCACACCACATAACACTGTGATATTAAATGAGCTCCTCTTGTACTCTATAGGCAGGAGAAAGGACAAAGGAATCTTTTGAGAGGTCAGAACAGCCATGCTAAGTAGATTAATCTATGAATTAAAAAACTTTAAAACCTGAATATTAATACATTTTTATCTCAAAGAGAATATTTTAAATAGGATATGACTGGATAAACTACCTTAAAGATACAGGATCTTTTTTTTGTTTGTTGTTTTGGCTAAGGATCAAAGTGGAAGTCAGAGGTAAGCTGAGGTCAGCTATGGAACAGTAGCACTGTTACATTTCTGCACATCTGATTAATTAATGTAAATTAACTCTTAATGCTCTAGAATGTAGACTTGTAGATAAATTCCTGGAGAAACTGCCCTGGGTCCTTGTCAGTGTATAGTGTGAGAGCAATCCTGTTACATCCGATGTGCAATCTCATAATACCCAAGCTGCAGGTGAAGTCTATCTGCGAAGGCTCCAAAAACTCTACATGATGAATATAGGAACATTCTGAGGCTCACAGAGTTTTGAATATCCTACCCTAGAGAGTAAGTGTGAAAGTTAAGGATTCTTTCCAAGAGTGTTCTTCTAATGACTATTAACTACCAGGCCTTGACCAATCCTTGTTACCCCCAGACACGCTGCAAGCCAGGAGATGTGGTAAGAGGGAAGGCCCAAAGCCTTTAGGCAGAGAGAATGGTGCCTGCTAGAGACAGTTTTATTGCATTATTCGAACCGGATCTGATCGACAGGGGACCATTTTGGGCACTCAACAACATGGTACTAGACCATCAAAAACATCTGAAATTTTTGTTGAAATTTCGGGTCTGTCTATCTATCCGATAAGTTCAGATTTCTTGAGTTGATGATGGAGACCACAGAGAATGGGAAAGTAATCTATAATTTTGATAACTTGATTTTTTTTCCTGTTGCAATGTCTGAGGATGTCAAGAATAAGTATGTTACCTGCTCTTACAGTATTTCACAAACGACCCTGAAAATTAAACTAGTTTTAGAAACTGTGCATAGCTCCAAGCCCAAGGTACTGGAATAAAAACAGCAATAAAATATAAGATAAATGTCCTTGCCCTTACAGAGTTTACCCTCTAGTGGGAATGGCATATAAAAAGTACTTAATTAGTATTTGCTGAATGCATTTGTTGAATATGTATGTAATAAATACACATATATACATATATTGCATACAAGTCAGACATTAAAAATCTGGGGGATGTATTTGGGAAAATAAATAAGCTCAGGATTATTCCATCAGGGATATAACACCTCCCATAATTTCTCATACACTGTAGAAAATATCTTTTTTTCCGTATGTGTTTCTTGCATGGATCAATTTTGATCACTATTGCAGGAAGAGTTTTAGTTGGCTAGTACATAAGAACCTGGCAGATCCATCCATAGCAACACCCCCACATGAAAACTTTCTTCTGAAAATGGTGGAGATGCTATAACCATTTCATTTTCATTTGAGGGGGAAAATATGGAATGACAAAAGGTACAAACAAAAGGCCTGGGGGAGAGTTGAGAAGGTTTGAAGTATTTTTTGTGAAGCATTGCATCAGTTGCTGGTAAGGTCCCAATAAAAGCTTGTCAAGCAGCATGGAGGGCCCAGGGAGGAAAGACACCACCAATCTATGGTGATACCATTTCCCATGGTGGTGTGATTTTCTCCAGCAGTACTGGTGTTTAGGGCATTGGAGATAAATTGTTGACTTAAGCTAAGGTTGGGGCTTCAATGGGTAGATGCATTGCATCGAAAGTTTGATGGAGTAACTGGTCTGTCTTGTGGTCTACCTTGGCGGGAAGGTGATAGCTGATTGGGAGAAAATGGAGTGGTTAGGGTGGTACAGGCCTACAAAAGTAGGCCTAGTAGGAGTAAGGGGTGGAGAGAGCTGAAATGGTAAGAGGTTATGGTCCATGGATGGGATGCTAGCATTTAAGATTGCAGACATGGAGCATTTCAGAATGATTTCAAGGACTATTACATGACTACGTGTGAGAAGGGGTTCCAGTAGACTGGAAATGGAAGACTTGGAGTTAAAGATATCATGAAACTATGAGGAAAATGTATTAGAGATATCACCTAAAGGGCTAGTTAAGTTACTTGGAGTGATAGCAGAAGTTGAGAAGTTGACCAGTGGAAAGGAAATATGTGATCCAGGTGCCCAAACTGGAGATTAGTAAAAGGCACCAATAAGGCACATAGCTGGTTGACATCAGCCCCAAAGGGCAGATTTTGACACATAGGGGAGTAATGGTTTAGTGTAAAAGCCTCAATCGGAGAACAAGGAGGTAGCAGCACTCCCTCTTTTCATTAGGAAGGTCTATGTGGGAAATTAGCTTTCACTGAAGGCTTGAAGGTGACAGAAGCATTCTGTGAAGAGGTTTACGATGGAGGGGTTTTGTGCCAATGAAATGGGTTGCAGAAGCCACAGCTGCACAGGGCAGAGAGAAGTGGACGGGCAGAAGGGAGGTTTGGGACTGAGAGTAGGGGAGAGGGTAGATGGTCAAAGGGACTTGAACGTTGGGCAGGGACTGAGAATAAACAGGGGTGTGAGGTCTGGTAGGATTAGCTGCCTCTAGGTTCCAAGTGGAGCAGAGGTAAAACGCGGCTTCTGTACCAGTGTTGGCTCAGGCCGCGGGGGTATTGCCAGAGGCCTCATGATTTAGCAAATTGTGGCTTTTCTCAGTTCCCCAAACAGAACCTTGGTGGGAAGCTCTGTGGTGCCTCTGGAGAGACGCTAGTTCAGGTGGACACAGGTAAAGAGTGAGCATCCCCTGGGGATTGGATGGCTCTGGACCCTCTCAAAAGCCGGTTGTGGCCTGACTCAGCAATTCTTTTGAAGAAATTTTACCCAAGGATGAAGGGCTAAGTGTAGTTTCCCAACCTACTTTTTAAATTGGTATCATGACTCTCAGTGTTGTGAACAACTCCCTTCCGAGGAGTCCCTTAACCACCAGGGTTAGCCCTTCTCAGTTTTGAAGTTTGAGCTAAAATGCAGGCTCTTTAGTTGAACTACTACTGACGGAATCACATTAACTAGATTCAAAAGATATAACAGCAGAAAAATGTTCTCCACAACTGACCAGGTTGTATTCACCTAGCTTTAGGTCTAAGTAGGCCTGTGGTGGCAAACTTGGAACCTTAGGATATGAGATTTTGATTGGCAGGGATGTGTGTGTGGTGTGTGTGCATATGTGTGTGTGTGTATGTGTGTGAGAGAGAGAGAGGGAGAGAGAGAAAGAGAGAGAGAGAAATGAGCTTGTAAGTTCTTAAGTACAGCCATATAGAAGCAACTATATGATTGGTATGAAGCTAACTCCTGGAAAAGACTTCTTAGCCCTGCCACTACCCGGAAAGCCATGAGTGTTCTGAAATATGACTCCTTTGTTCTGCAGGATAACTCAATTTGAAATAAATATACATGGATTTAAAATGATACATTAATTTAAATTCTCCAGGTGGAACTACTTTGATGGAAATTTCCCTAAAAAAGCAACAAATGATTTGCCTCTGCATCTAATCAGCCAATCAGACACCCCCATGCTGATTACTTAATGAACTAGAATTTTAATGCAAAAATTTGTGATTATCGACAATTGTCCTGCCACCTCCCCCCCAAAAAAACCCCAAACATTTTGTGCTTATAATTCTTAACAAATTAGTTAATCTTTTCTTCAACCGCATAACAGAATTTGTTAATCAAAACTGAATTCCTGGCCAAATATCTCAGAGCAGCCTGCAAAGCATGCAGTCAAGCAGATAAGAACGAGTTGATGACTAACCAAGTGGTTCTCTTTTTGCTATCAAGAAGAAAATAATGCAGGCAGCTGTATGAAAAAAAAAAAAAAAAAGGCCAGGGGCTATCACAGAAGCCTCACAGCAAAGACTAAAGAAAGAATGTGATCACATCCATGGTATATACTATCCACATGATTTATACTATCCCCATGGACTATTTCATGTAAATTCCAAAGGAGAATCTTGACAGTGGGAACACATGTCTAATTTCGCCTGGGAAAGTGAGACAAGGTGGATGGTTGTAGGCAGGATTTAGTGAAGTGTCATTGTACTTTTTAAAATAAATAAGAGTTCAGGCTGCCTTGGTAGACTGTGGTAGGCTACTGTCAGAGCTCTTTGCTCTGACTTCTGTCTCTTGGGTGGAATTCAAATGTGGAATAAAACTGAGGGAGTGTGGGGCCACATGGAAGTCAAAATAGTCAGTAGGGCCTAAATCCCAAGTGCATGAGATTATTCGTGGGAGGGGTCTGTGTTTGCTATAGAGATATAATTTGTTTTCTAATGAAAGGATATGTTTTCTGTATAATTACTTATGGAATCATACAGAAAATTTCATAAAGTGAATAAATCCCGTCTATGCCTTATTTTAATAGTAATAAGCACGATTCATTTATTATCCATGTATATTAAGTAGAATGATTTTACCCTGCTGAGTAATAGCACCTATTTCATGGGATTAGTGTGAGGAATGATTGAGCTGTTAGATATAAAGCATGTAAAAGTATTCTTAGTGCCCAGAAGTATACAGTAAACATTAGCTATTATCATTAAAACTTGAGATGGTAAATAATCCCCTTCTTACAAAAGAGGAGCTTGGATATCAGAACATTTTAGTGACTTCCACAAGGTACAGATTTTATAAATCACCAGATTGAGAGTGCTGCCAGGTCCTACTGAAATCATTTGAACTGTTGGCCTACTCCTGAGTCTATTTCCAAACTCATAAATTCAAAGCCATAATCGAACTAGACTCACATGTGGGTAGTCAGAAGAGACACTGAGCAAAATGTTATCAAATCACGTTTTATAGTGAATGCTGCTGCAGCAGGAATAAAATTTGAGATGTAAGTGGCTCATTCTGATAACCCAGACCTTTTGCTGCTGTCTGGAGACTTTGCAAGAAAGATCCTTCAAGGGTCTGTTTGCCTGAGCAACCAAAGACCAGCAAAGGGAGGAATTCACCATGAGAAAACAGAGACTGAAGGTGCACAAAACTGGTTCCATAACCAGTTGTTAGCAGAGGAGAGAAAACATTTTTGAGTAGCCTGGTCAGTGGTGATCAGGCTGTCCTACAGAGCTGACCTCCCCAAGTAATCCTGTGCTCAAGAGAAGAGAAGAAAGCAACAACAGAACTCCAGGAACAGAACAATCTCTACGAGATATGGAAAATGAAGACTAGCCATGTACACCCAATAATATAATAGAATATAGTGTTGATAGTGTGTAACCTAAGTAGAATGGAGGATATTTTCTCAGTGGACAAGGTAGTGGTAGAAAAAGTTGGCATTCAGAAACAAAGAGGCAAGAGAAGCCGAAACACATTAGAAGGAACAGGAAGAGGCGTCCGCAGAGCCCTGGGCAGGAAGCCACAGCTGTCTTCACTGCTAGGATAGCAGTGTGGGAGCCCAGATCCTAGGAATTCCGTGTTCCAAGACGGAGAGGGGAAATAGTGGATGCCTCATGTCAGGCAGGAAGGCTGCATTTGCAGGACACATAAAATGGGAGCTTCCTCAACAAATTAGGGCCATTTGAGGGGCATTGGAGTTTCTACGATTTAGCAGGTAGGACATGAACCAAATTCTGTTTAGACATTATTATTATGATTCAAGTTTTCTCGTAGACTGTGGATACACTAATTAATTCTTATTTTAACTTAGTGAACAGAACTGTGCTAGCATTGTGGCTATGGCAGGGAATAAAATACAGTTCTTGGTCTCAAAGACTTACAGATCTGGGGAGGAATGTAAGCTCTATGAGGGCATGTGCCTTATCTATTTTGCTCATTTGTGTACTCTAGGACCTCAAGAAGTACCTAGGATGGAACAGTCAGTTACCAAATATTTATTAAAATAATTTTAAGTGACCTGAGTTAGTTTAATAAGACTTTTAAAGAGTGATATCTATTGTACTCCTATTACTATACACCCAAGAGGGCTGAAAACATATGTTTACATAAAGGCTTGTACACACATATTCAGGGCAACTTTACTTATAAATAACCAAAAAGTAGAAACAACCCAATGTCCATCAATTGACGAATAGATAAGTAAAATGTGGTATGTTCATGCAATGGAATATTACTCAGCCATAAAATGGAATGAACTACAATTCATGCTACAACATGGATGAACCGTGAAAACATTATGCTGAGTGAAAGAAGCCAGTCACAAAAGACCATGTATTGTAGGATTCCATTTATATAAAATGTCCAGAATAGGCAAGTCCACAGAGACAGAAAGTCAATTAGTGTTTGTGAGGGGGTTCCAGGGAGAGGCTCGGAATAGCAAGTGACAGCTGATGGGTGTAGGGTTCCTTTTGGGGGTGATTGAAATGTTCTAACATTTGTTGTGGTAATGATTGTTCAACTCTGTGAATATCCTAAAAACTACTGAAGTGTTAAATGAATGAATTGTATGGTTTGTGAAATATTAAATAAAGCAAAAGAGAGAGAGAGAGATCTTCAGGGTACTGTGGGAACACTGACTATACCACTACAAACCAAGGCAAACTTAAATTATTCCTACTTTAACCTCAACTCATCCTCCCACCTAGAGAACGTTACAATGAAGTTCTAAAGGGATTTGCTGCAGATGCTAAATGAAAGGAAAGTCTCATTCACAATCAATGTTTTCTCAAAGTTTTCTTCCTCACATCCAGGGTTGTGTGGCCTCCATCTGTAGACTCAGTCCTGCCCCAGGAACTGAGATCAATCCTGACCCTGATCGGGGGACATTATTGAACTCTAGTTCAATATTCCAAGGACTCAGCGTCACTTCTACATTTCTGCTAGCCTAGCCCCGATCTAGCATTTGGATGTAGGCCTTATTCTCGAGTCTAAATCCCCAAGCTGCCTTTGCAGTTCGGGGTCCATGCCTTTTTCCTCTTCTGCCAGAGCACTTAGCCTAAGACTGAGTCTGTTTAGACTGGGGTTTTGCCTGGCTTTTCAGGGCTTTCTCCAGGCATGAGAATTTGGTCCTTGACTATGATTGGATCCTGGCTGGACTTCTCAGATGCCGACCCCCATCCAGCTCTCCCTCTTTCCATGCCCTGCAGCATTATTGGCCTTTCATGATGCAGTATTCCAGGGGCCTGGCTGGCCTCCTCCTGTCACTGTTTACGTCTGCCTTCTCCTCCCAACATCCTGGCTCCCACAGCACAGACTCGGGAGGTTCCAGATCATCGCAGTGACACCAGTGCTGTGCAGCTAACTTTTTTGTACCTAGAGATGCCATCAGAATTTTTTTTTTATAAAAATGTATGCCTTTTTTTGTTCAGTACATCCTCTTTAGAGATTTGACATTGAGTGCTTACTATATGAGAGGTAGATTGTCACAGTTGCTGAATATACAAAGCTAAAATGAAATGATGATGAGGATGATGGCAATGAATATATTTGAGTATTCACTAAGCACAGTTACTAGACCAAGTGATAAAAATTGATTCTATCATTTATTTTTCACAATAACCCTATATTTTAGATTTGAATATGATCTGCATCTTAAAGATGATAAAACCGAGACCCAGGGAGTAACATGCCCAAGATTCAAATTTAATATGATCTAATTCTTGATACTAGGCTCTTTATTAAAAAAATAAATTTTATTGTATATATTTGAGGTTTACAATATGATGTTATGGGATACATAGTGAGGCAAATTAACATATCTATTATCGCACATAGTTCCTTTTTTTTGACAAGAGCAGCTAAACTCTACTTATTTAACAAAAATCCTTACTACAATAGGATTTTATTAACTATAGTCCTCATGTACATTAGATCTCTAGACTTGTTTATTCTATATATCTGCTACTTTGTGTCCTTTGACCTACATTTCCCCATTTCCTCTCCCTCTGTCCCTGTCCCTCTCCCTGGTAACTAGTGTTTTATTTTCTATCTCTATATATTTGACCTCCTTTTTTTCTTAAATTCCATGTATGAGTGATACCTTGCAATACTTTTCTTACTGTGTCTGACTTATTTCACTAGCATAATGTCCTCCAGGTCTATCTATATTGTGGCAAATGGCAGGGTCTGAGTCTTTTTAAAAACTGAATAATATTCCATTGTTGACACTAAGCTTTTAATCAACGTGTTATATTCTCTGGAGAACTTAGATTCCAAGGAGAATCAAAAATGCCGTGATTAGTTATTGCAAAGCAAACTTAGAGTAAGGTAATATTCCGTCTTAACATGTCTGTTCAAAGAACTATGAATAGGCTTCCTACTCCCATTCCAGCGATGATTCATCCAGGGTCATGAACTAGAGTTTCACAAGGCAGGGACAGCGACCAGAGGTCAAGTCCAAGGATGTTATTAAGGCAGAGAGGAACAGGTGAGTCCTACAAGTCCAAACAGGCTGACAGGTGTGCAGTCCAGGGAGTTTAGTTTCAAAAATATGACTGAGGACTTAGAAGAAATCACAAGCCAGTCTGAGCTATAATATTTCTGTATCTCCATAGTAGGATCCCTGAGTAACAGACATGGGGTACCAAAGTTAACAATGAGCATGATGGTGAGCTGAGAGCTCCCAGGTAAACATGAGCAGACTACCTGATTGGAGTGGGGAAGTAAAGGGAGGGAGTATTTCTAGCAAGCTGTGTATCTGCTGCAATTTAGTAAGACAGATTCACATGGGGAATAGCCTATAGCTGAAACTAGTGAATTGGATTCCACTAAATGCCCCTTTTGACTTAACAAAAAAATAAAGGGAAAAAACATCAAAAGAACAAGAACAATCATTAAAATGAGCAAAAGCAACCTTAGGAATATCACAGAATATTTGAGAGCAGAAGTAGACTAAGCAGTCTTGGAATTCATGTGTAAAAGTGTTTCACCACTTTTGATATATTTATTGTATTTTCCAAAGACAGCTACAACAACATCTTCCATTCCACATGTTCTTCCAGAAGCTTGCCACTCCTCCTTCAACAGGTAGAGTCTAAGTCCCCTCCCCTTGAATGTGGGTGAGCTTGTCACTTCTCTGCAGCCAATAAATTGTGGCAAAAGTAATGCTGACAGAGGCGAGGTCATAAAATGTGATGTGGCTTTTATCTTTTTCTTGGGAATACTCGCTTTTTAGGGCCCTGAGATGCCACATAAGAATATAAATGTCCTGAGGCCGCCATGCCAAAGAGCTATTAATCCATGGAGACATTCTAGTCAACCATCAACTGAGCTTCCAGACAACAGTCTGCTTCAGCTGCCAGCACCGTCTTGGACATCCAGTCCAGTTGAGCCTTCAGATGACTACAGCCACAGCCAACATCTGACCACAATTTTAGGAAAGACTTTAAGTCAGAAAGAGCTTACAAATTCCCCACTCACAAAATTACGAGCAAAATAAAATCATCATTTTAAGCTGCTAAATTTGGGGATGACTGACTATGCACCAATAGTAAAAACCACAGAAGAGAGAACAATCACTGTGTTTCCAAGACACATGGTTCTTTTCCTCCTGTTGCAGCTACAAGGATGACTGCTGGAGCAGGGTAGGAGAGACAGCAGTGTGGGGAGAAAGCACCTGACTCCCCCAGAACGTTAGTTTAGGGTCACCAGTCAGACAGCAAGCCCATAAAAGTCCATTCACTATTCATGCCACAAAATAAGCTCTGTGGGATGTCCAAAACAGTGGATTAAAAAAAAAATTGTTTCTCAAGCTCAATTTTTCATCTAAACAAGTATTCACTCCCTGACTTCATTTCCAGGGGGTAAATAAACTCCCAAGATAGTAGCATGGAATTTGCCACAGTGATAATGACCAGTGAGTCAGATGGAATAATCGTATTTGCGAATTTATTCTTAACTGCATAGTCATAGGTTAATGGCAACTGCAGAAATGGATGGTACAAAGAAACCCTCTATTCCTTCTGCCTTGGTTGTAAGGCTACTAATGATGAAAAGGAATATTTAGAGTAATTCTTTCTAAACTGTAAGTGGATATTCAGCAAGCTATAAATCAGGATTCTTGAATTCTATTACCTTTCCCTTTCACCTATTCTCCTGATTAGAATTTTTGCAAACAGTGCACCTTCTCCCTGCCTCAACTTCTCTTCCAACTGAAGACTTCCATGAAACATGCCGTCTACAGAATTCTCGGGAGGAAAGAGAAGAACGATTTCAGCCATAACCTCCTAACTTACGCAGCACACCCTCAGCCAGCAACCTCATTCTCCCTCTGGCATTCAGAGGACTCTGGTGTACCCCTTGCCCTCAAAAATGCTATCAACGTAATGAAAGTTGAGATGAAAATTAATCATTTAGTGAGCTTCCTCTTGCATCTGTTTTAAAACCTTCTGGGGGTGGAAGAAATCTGTAGAACCTTGCAAGTCTGTGCTGGGATTCACTATAGCTGTACTGTACTGGGAAACCTGAGAAAATCCATAAGAACTGGTTATCAGGGAGTAATGGGCTGATATTATGCCTCAATATTTCAGATCAAGAACCTCCAGTTGAGACAGGCATTATGCCTCTAATTTCCCGTAGCTCTCTGTTCATACCATTATCTTCCCACTTACTGTCTGATATTTTCTAGTTGGGCTTATTTCCGCTGCTAGACTGTAGGCTTCATACATGTCCCTGTATCGTTAGTGCCTAGAACTGGGTAAGGATATAGGAAGAACTTGATGCATTTTTTTATGAATTAATACCACTTTAACTTTAAAAAGAAAAATATAAAAAGAGGTCAGGAATCTAAAAATGTTTAAGAAGTATACACTTGGGGGTCCGTAGGGAGGCCTAGTTATCTTTACATCAAAGTTTGGAGTCTTAGCCCTTTATGATGCAAATAAATTCAGACATGTACTCAAATCTCCTCACAAATAAGGGATGGAATAATAATAATAGTAGCTGATTTTTTTATAGTTCTTTTGTGTTTATCATATTGACTTTGGAGGGGCAATCTTTTTCAAAGCTATTTAGCAAAACTTATTATTGTCATTTTAAAGATTTAGAAAATGAAATTTAAGGAGGTAAAATTATTTGTCCAGGCACACAAGAAGAAAGTGACAGGGACAGGACAAAAATGTAGAGTTGAGGATTCTTGACTCCTGATCCAGTGCTCTTTCCACTAGAGCTCTGTGTGAACTTCTGGAAAGAGTGGAAATAACTGTTTACACTCAAAGAATATTAATTTTGGATCCCGATCAAAATTTGATATTGTGAGTTTCTGCAATCCACCTTAGTTGAGAGGTAGTCATTTTTCATTTAGGGGCCAGCATTTTTGTAGCTAAAAGCAGTCTGCGCATTCATGTGAAATGAAGGATGGGAAGTTCCCTGAAAAGGTTTGAAGGCTTAATTCAATTGATGTTGGCACGATAAACTCTAGGATTCATCCAAATCCATTACGAAGGGCTTCTTATGCCAGCAGATTTGCAAAACTGGATGTGGAATTGCAACAAGTTCTTTCTGCTATGTGCTGTAAAGTAAAGTGATACAGATCTCCTTTTTTTTCACATGAGAGCTGAAGGGTATGTTTCCTCAATGTTGGTCTCCCTGTGTGAATGACATTCTAAGGAAAAACAAAAATGAAATCTCCAACTCTTGGTTTACCCTTTCAGAGCACATAGCAAAGCTTCCTGATTCTCCACACTGCAATGGGATTCACACACGTGGTTTGGTAGTATGGAATGGGGACCAGAAGATTCTGTCATTACATATTCCCATGGTCTTTGACCAGGAGTTATGAGGAAAAAAATGGAATTACTTGTCTCTGATTTCTAAAGCCAACCTTCTAGAATTATGTTGACTTTTTTAGCTAAACATTTTGATCATTTTTGGTTTTGCTACATTTATGCAAATATAGCCTAATTCTGGCTCCCTCATTACTTTCCCTCATAACTTTGTATAAGACCTAAGATCCCAAGGGAGGAATGAAAGCACTGTTTAAAGTATTCTTTTTAGATATTCCCCCCTAAAATAAATATGGAATTATTTTCTGTCAGCATGACCAGAGCTGCAAGTAACAGGAAACCTTGATTCAATTGCTTAAACAATAAGGATATGAATTACCCTTGTAATGAAAAGTGAAGAGATTGGGCAGCTCTAAGACACAGTACAGTCAAGACCCAGCTTTGAACTCCTCTGTGCCTTAAATTCTCTTATGAATTGTTCCTACCAGGGTTCAAGATGGTTGTACCAGGTCTGGATGTCACATCCAGATACAACGACAGAGTAAATAAGAAAAATGGTGCCACCTTTTTCATGTACTGCTTTCAGGAGGAAAGAAAAATTTCCTAGCAAATGTCATTTTATAGCTCATTGGCCAGACATATGTCTCATGGCCATGCTTAGCTCCGTCATTGGCAAAAGCACTGGGAACATTGTGTTTGGCTTAGACCAATTAGGACTCACTCCTGAGACTGAGATTGGAGTCAATTTCCTTCAAGTATGGCTACAGAGAAAGGTAGATACATGAGGAAGAAAGAAGTTGATGTCATGGAAATTGAGGAGATGAATTAATGTTGGGCAAATGACCAACAGTGTTTGGTACAAGGTTTCTGTGGCACAATTGATGTTTTTTTAATCCTTACAAATTCCAGCTTTGTCACTGTTACTTCTTTTGTCACTGTTACTATCATTTAGTATGAACTGTACTAGGACTTGAGGATTATTTTAGTCAGCTCGGCTGCTACAACAAAATACTATAGACTGAATAGCCTCTAAGCAATAGATATTTATTTCTCACAGTTCTGGAGGCTGGAGAGTCCACGATCAAGGTGCCAGAAGGTTTGGTGTCTGGTGAGGGCCTTTTCCTGATTCACAGATGGCTCCTATAGTGGAAGGGGCTAGCTAGCTCTCTGCAGTTTCTGTTATAAGGACACTAATCTGAATCATGAAGGCTCTGCCCCATGATCTAATCACCCTCCAAAGGCCCTAGCTCCTAATGCCATCACTGTGGGGGTTAAGATTTTAACATCTGAATTTTCAAGGGACACAAAGCAAGGATTCAGACTATTGCATGGATATTAAGATCTAAAAAGGCAATATTTCTGCTCTAAAAGAAAACTTAGTCTCTTCTACACTACTAAGAAAGGGCAATCAAAAAAAAGAAAGAAAGAAAAGAAAGAAAGAAACTGTGTGAATGTCTATCTTCCACAACGGAAAAAAAAAAGCCTTTACGTCCTGCTGCTCCACTAATTGCCAAAGGTAAATTGCAATACTTCCATACAAAATAATGGGAGAACAAGAGACTAGAGTGTTACCTGTTTTCATAAGCACATCATTTACTATAAATGCAGGTGGATAGAGAGGGGAGAAGTTAACAATAAGATTACATTGGCCCCATATGAGATACATGGTATTATAGAACTAAAGAGATCTGAGGCTTTAATTGAAAACAAGGTAAGTAATTATCTTCAATTCTTGTTCTAAGGAAGGTAGTAATTAGAGTGGATTCCCCACTCCTGGGTCAATACTCCCAGTTTACAACGTGGTTGAAATCCCCAGCTTGATGTTGACAGAATAAATAGAACAATTTATCCCCAAAAGGCAATAGCGTGATTAGGGATCTTAGTCCTGTAATTGTTGTTGTCAAAGGATGAGAGATACAGGTAATTTTCATAAGAGATTTACACTATTGGAATCTATAACACCATAGGGTGTCCTTAAGAAAGAAGAAAATGCCTCATTAGTGGCCCAATCCCACATTCCTTTAAAATTTGTCAAGCTTGAAGATTTGAAATGATGGCAAATAACTCCCTTCCCAAGTAATGTTTTAATCAGGAAGAAGTGTATTATTTAAAACAGAAATTCCCATTGATGCTAAGATATGAAAACAACTACTTAGAGTACAGAGCAATACGAAAGAGTACGATAAAGGAAAAGAAATTGAACATCAGAGACTTTTCTCCAAGTTAGAAACATAAGAAAGTGTTCTCTAGATGATTAATCATGTCTTAAATTTTTGGTGTTGACAAAGAACAATGTTTAAAAGGAAAGAGCTCAATCTATCTACAGGGCAGTATAGCTTTTCTGTTCATGGACCAAGATGATCATACTGACTATATGTACTAGCATAAGGAGTTGATAAAAACCTGATCCTTTGTAATACGCACAAACTAATGTGAGATATTAAAGTCTCACATTGAGAGGGAGATCATAAGTGGAGGGAAAATTTGATTTTAGGAGCTAAAGTGGATATGTAGTCATGAAAGTTAAACTTTGAATGTCACAAGACACTGAGGTAAGAAAGAATGAAAAGTCATCTATTAATAGTTTAACACTCAAATCCTTAAGCAGAGCAGAGAGAATGAGACTTCACCAGGACAAGTGGTCTAGTTTATGGGTAATTTTGGTCCCCATCTGCAAGACTTCCTGTGAAGGGCAGCGTAAGATCCCAAGTAACAAAAAGAGGAAGAAATAAAATGAGAAATTGCTTCTGATAAACACAGTTGTGTGTCAATTAAATTTTCTATGGCTTGGATTAGGAATGCTTAACACATGTGCATGAGCTTGTAAATGCTCAAACCTTCTCTTGTTAACTTTGGGTTAAGAATATACGGTTGTGTCTTTTTTAAAAAATTGCTTTAGCATCAGCATAAGAGAAGCTATTGAGTCTTGGTAAAAGTACTAATTCTATTTCCATTTTTATTCCTGTTCCAAATTTATATAAAAGGTACATTTTCATTAGGGGAATTAGGTAGCTAATTCTCTTGGAAAGATTCAGCTGTCACTGAGTAACCCAATCTTTCCCTACCCTCCTTGCCCGGCTGGCAGGGACTGGACTCCAGCTAACAGTGGCTCTGGTTTGCAGGGACGCCTCAGGCTGTTGTGACAGCTGACAGGAGAGTAGTAACAGCTAAGGTGTCAAGCCATCCCTTCCCCAATTCCATTTGCTTTGGGAATGTGCTAACTTGAAAGTCCATAAGGGTCATTTAGGAACAAATATCAGTAGAAGGTATAAGTTTCTGTTCCTCTGCACAATCCATTTAAAGGGGGAAAAAGAATTTGTTCTAATACCTCCTCATTTAAGTGATTTTGTGGTCATTGATATAAAACACTTTGGAAAAATATCCCAGTGCCTATATCATCTTCATGTTCAAGCAAATAAAAAAAGTGAAGTCAATGTATGAATATTTTTAACCCTGTACCTAAGGATAGGGGATAATTTTTTTCAAGAAAGAATTATAAAATACTACTTTGATATCAGAGATAACAAAAATAGATGTCCAGTGAATGTAGGGCTAAGATTTTGTGAACTTTAAAAAAAATCATCCATTCCTCTTCTATCTTGGATTTGATAATATGCTGAGGAAGGATTGGGTAAAATCCACAAATCAACAATATACAAAGCACAGTTAAATTGAGTTGAGCACTCTGGGAAATCAAAACTCTATACAATGAAGTTCCTACTTTCAAGGATCTTCCTAACTGATTGGAAAGACAATTATATGGAAGTGTCAAGTCATGTCCTGTCATGGACACCTAAATAGACAATTCTTATCTAAATAAAATGATGCGTTTGTCCTTCCAGAAAGGCAGCATGGTTTACTGGAGTGAACCAAATGCCTCAGTCCAAACATGGGCACTTCTTAGCTATTTAACGTCTCTCTGTTCACTTTCCTCATCCATTAGAAGGTTGGACTAGATTATTTCCAAGTTCAAAGATTCTGTGATTTGTGATATTTAAAAACATGTGCTATGTTTTTGTAGTGGCTTACAATGCAGCTAACAAGTCAGATTAGTCAATTATCAAAAATATTACTCAAGATTTAAGTGAATTTAGATTAGCAAGAAAGGTTTTACGTTCTAAAAATGTTTTAACAATGATTTTGAATAAAAACACCTTTGCTGTGTGCTTCCCCACTAATTAAATATTTATAAATGAGCATATTTTCATTATTTTTAAGTAAGGCAAATTGAACTTCTATATAGGGCTACTTATTTACACATGAGGTGTTTGCTTTTCAGTTTATCTTGCTGATTTCTGCCAATCCCCCCAGCGGTTTTTACTGAAGACAAGGTTATCTTGCCATCCTTGATTTGGGGCAATCAGCCATCACAAAACAACTCTGGTAATAAACATTAGAAGGAGAGGCCTGCAAACAGCTCCAGAATGATAAATAAGGATATCGTTTTCCAAATAGGAAACAGGAGGAGGTTAATTTAAAATAAACCACTATGAGGTTTCTTACAGAGTTATCATCACCTGCCTTTCAAACTAGGCGTAGTCATTACGTGTGAGGGCAATTGTTCATCTGAACATCTTGTTTATTTGTCTGATTGTTCTCCCCAGGTGTAATGATTTTCAACAGGTCAATCAGCAGTTTTAAGCTGCTTTTCAATACTATTTAACAGGATAATTTGGTCAAAGTGCACATGTGATATAAATTGCCCTCCATTCACTTTCCCCATCATGAATGCATGTGCTCAAGAGTTTCATGCAGACCTGTCTTTCCACTCTGGCCTTCCTGGACAAGTTACTTGAAATTTTTGAGTCTCATTTCTCTCATTTAGGGTTTTTCAGGATTTGGGACTTTTAGTCCTAAAACTGGGACAGTCTAAGACACCTATTTCAGATTGATTGATGATAATGAGAAAAGGAGACAGTGGTTCTGGTGCTTTCTGATGAAACATAAATAAAACCTACAACTAATGGACTATGTGTAACATAATTTTAAACTGGCATTTATTTTCAGGATATCAAGATTAAGTGCTACATAAATTTTTTAAAAATTAAAAAATATTTTCTACCTACAGTAGGCATTACTTGATTTTATTTTTTAAAAAAGAAGCTAGCTCATGAGTAAGAAAATGGAAATATTATAATAAAAAACAGACAAAAAGATTCCTAAATAATAAATCTAATCATGGTTAAGACATTCATGTTTACTTCTTAAAATTAAATAGTTCTCAATGTTCTTAATTTGTGTGTCTTCACATCTTTCAATTTTCAAACATTTTTAGCTTTTTAAAAGGTAGCATGGCAATTGAAAAATTTTTGAATTTTTAAGTGAATAAAACATTGATTTCCAGAAGAAATATTTTGATGAACAAAATGTTTGACTTCCAGAAGATGAACTATATTTCACATGTTCATATGTAATGAAAATATGTGACATTAATTACAATTTACACTTCAAAAACCAATATTTCTATCTTGGGTTTAGAAATGTTAAACAAAAAAATAAAATAAAAAACACCAATACTAATTCCTGAATATGTATGCTATTAAGCCACTTTTGAACATAGCAATGAGTCTAATTAATAATGTGTAATAAAAATAAAACTTGCACACCAAGTTTTATGCCAAATTTAAAATTTTGGAGTTTGATTAGACAGTAACCTGAATTCCTTCTTGTAAAACAGAAATAAAGGCATCACATATACATGTTTTTCAAGATGTAGAAGGCTACACAGATGCTAAAGAAATAAATCCCTTGACGATCAGTTACTAAGATGAGAGAAAATCTGGTATTGTCCAATAGCCTATCTTTTGGCATTAACATTAGTCCATAATGAGCCCTGAATGTATCAGAAAGATACAGATTAAATCAGATAATAAATATGCAGCCCTCTAGTATGGACCTTGCGGGATTGTAAGTAGCAATGATAATTTAACAATTCTTTTCAATTAACCAGCCCCTGGAACCTTGATACTCTTAGCTTATCTTCCTAATCATAATTAATTCCTTCACCTTTTAATGAATGAGTCAGAAATTTAAAGAGCAGAGGGAGAGAAGGCAAAACTAAAAATCTGTGAATTTTATTAATTAATTATTAGCAATTCTTTATAAAAGCTGCGGCAGGATTAGGGTGATCCTAATGGTTAAAATCAGGACTAAAAGTTTTTTTTGTGACCCTATCAATGCCATTCTTTACTCCTTTTGCACTATTTAATCAAGAACTGGTTGCAGTGGCATTTTTGAAGTTATTGAGAAAAGAAAAATGTGCATGTGTGGTTTTCTGCTTCACTTGGTTGTCAGGAGAATTGCAATAAAATAACCATTTAAAATCGAAAAATGGAGCGGTAGGCCCTACTCTGAAGAACACAGTACAGACTTTCAGTGTTTCCTGAATGTTATGAGTCACAGGAACAGCTATCCTGGGGGAAAATTCTGGACAAAAGAAACTGGCAAAGCAAAAGGGTTAGGACTATTTAGCCTCTTAAGATGGCAAGACTTTAGATTCCCTGAAAGTCTTTCTCTTGTCTTCTAAATCACTGCTTCCCAAACTTTTATGTGCATAGAGATCATCTGGGGATCATGTTAAAATGCACATTATGATTCTGTAAGCCTGGGTTATAGCCTGAGATTCCGTATGGGGGTAGCAGGCTTCTAGATTACTTCTACTGTAACGTTCTCTATGCTTCTGGTGGATGTATATCCCACACTTTTCAGCACAGCCTCGATGTTATTGGTATTTCATTATTTTCAGCAAAGTCAATTAGTTAACTAAATTTATTTAATATTTGTACCTTTATTTAGGAAGCTGTTCATATAAAAGATTTCCCGTATCAGAAGATAACATGTCCAAATAGATCTCCTGACTTGGGGTTTAGAAAACAGGCTTATCGCAAGTGACCTGGCAAAGGTTTCCTCTCTCTTTTTTTTGAGACTTCCGTCTTACCCCAGTGCCCTTTGGTATCTGTGTAACAACCTGGCAAGAACAAAGTCACTATTATTTTCTCCCAGTCAAGGCGAAATGAGTCACCCATGAAGGAAGAGCCGCTGAGATGGGCCCGGCCCTGGGCTAGGTGTTACAAGTGGGAACCAGGGAGATTATGCTTTAGAAAACTTTCTTCATGGTCATAGAGATTTCTTTCTTCTCTATCAAAAATAATTTAAAGAAAAGCTCTTTTCTAGTCTCCAGGCTCCAAGCTCTAAATCTTGGTCTTATGAATTAATGAAGTTACACTGCACTCAGGAGGACTGAGTTGTTTTTTTTTTGCTCTGTCACTTTCTAGCTTTTTGACATTGGTCATGCTACTTTACTTCACCTTTCTGAACTTCTGTTTTTTTCTCTCTCTCTCTTTTTTTTAGTGGAAGAATGAAGTTAGGGAGACAACTAAATGGCCTCTAAGCTCTTTTCCTGCTTCAAAGAGAAAATATGAGTATATGGACACCAAGTTTGAGCTCTTAACAAATTCCTAAGGGCTTGATATTTTGATTATGATATGATGACTAGGATTTCATTACAATAATTTCCAAGCAGTGGATAAGAAATTGTTATACATAATCCAAAACAGCCCTTTGAAAATAGTAATATTTTAAAAGGAGCAATAATATGTCTCTGTTCAAGTGAACTCAGACTGAGTGCCACTGTTGGGTCTCACTTTAGCACTCTTGAGCACAAGGCTCATCTCAATAATGAGAACGCACCTTTAAAAAAATATGAATGCTAAAGTCTCCTTTTCTAAACCCTAAATCACTGAGGTAGGAATGGGAAATCAAATAATACTCACTACCTCATTAAAAGGGGAGAACAAAATTTGCATGGGCTTTTATGTTAGTCCAGTTTATTCAAGACCTGAGCAACTGTGCAATCAAAAAAATCAATCAAAATTATGGACAAGCTCTGAAAAGCCTGTAACAGGAGATAAAGAAAGTTTTTGGAACCTACTGAAGTAACATTTGATAATCCTCCAGAACTTGAATTCCTTTCAATTTGTAATTTTTTCTAAGTAATGGTAGATCAAGGTTTTTAAAAAATTTAAATATTGGGCAGGAGCATACAACACATTACCATGCGAAAGGTGAAAATTAAACATTTACAAACTACCTCTAGAAGACATTTTTGTGAAAGTTTATTTAAAGTGTTTACTGAAGAAAAAATATTGATATGAAACATCCCAGTGACCCACAAAAATGCTTGAGCCCCTAAACTCTACAATCATTCTCAAATACCACCACCTGCATGGAAAAACACCAGCCTGCACACCTGCAACATTTCCTCTTCCCAACAAATTCATAGCTTCAGATGGATGACTTCAGGTAGCCATCATTTAAAAATAAATATATGAAGACCTGTCTCTGTGGCTCTCTCACACCACCATGAAACATGGCTCTCAGTGTGTTTGATTACAGGACAAACTCTTCATTCCAGGAAACAATTAAAAGTTGTTTTAACTTTTAAGTATTTGAAATGCAAAAGAAAATCCAAGAAATAAAACTTTCTTGATAATTCTATTTCCTTTTTCTATCACTTATTTCTAGGTGAAAAATATTGTTTTCAAAAGTCCTAATTTTAATAGAAGGCCATCCTTAATAGCTGCATCTAAGAGACATCAAGCAATATATGGTAAAGAAATTAACCAGAATATGTGAGCTTTACAATTGGTGTCAATGGGGAAATAGCTTTCAGCCAAGTAGCCCTACCTATATTCTATATTTAAAAAGGAGTTTTTACCAAAACCACATGGAATATGCTTCATGGACTATATATAGATAATTTATCACTGTCTTATATCCACTATGCTTTTTTCATTTATAAACCAAGTTCCTAAATAAGAAAAAAATATTCTGTGTTAAAAAATATGGAGATACTTGTCTTGGGTAGAATCTCTCTTTGTAGGCTAAGAGAGAAAAATGGATTCTACCAGCACTAACTTTAATCTTAAAATTTTTGTAGTCACTTACTTAGTTTTCTAAAAATCAGTCTGTGCAGCAATTTTTTTTCATACAATGTCATATATTTAATCTTAGTAATAAAACATTGCTAGATAGAAGGAATACTAAAGTGAATTTAATTATTCTCTTACTTTCCATGAATTAATAATGGAAGCATTATTTTTCTGATTGCATTTCTAATGAGTGAAGACTGACAATTCTTTCTGAACACAAATTCCAGTAACTCAGAATCATGATGAGACTATGAAGAATTTTAAACGTTTCCTACACTTGAAAACTGCTCTTTCAAAAAGACTGCCACTGTTGAAGAAATTCAAGATTGTCATAAATGCTCATTTTTAGCCTTTAAGGAAAAAGTTATTGGAGGAATATAATAAATCATCTGGTTTCTTTTGTTTTACCATGCAGTTATAATTTTCCTCTTGCTACAGTGAACTTTCTATTGCCCAGAATTGTATTGGTAAAAACTCTTTAACAACCAAATCTTATCTACTCCACTTTCTCTCATATTATGTTAAAAAATGTTAGAATGCAATATTTAATAACAACCCTAAAATGAAAATGATGGTTTAGATGACTGAATTATTTTCTGAAACATCAAGAAATTAATTTACTCATATATGCTCACTTAGAGTAATTCTCAGTTGGCTAATATAATTGAGAAAACAGAATACTCAAGTCTCAATCATGCTAACAGAATATAGCTGATACCTCAAAAAGGTGAGAAAAAATCTCACACAGAATTTTAGAAAAGATATCTAAAATCAAGTAGGCAGATAACAATATAAATGATAGTGAGTCTTTCAAGCCTTTGCATAGTATTTATTGATTTTGTCATTTATCAATTGTTTAATTCCTTAAATGAAAATAAGAGACTTAAAAGTTAACACCTGGAGACAGAAGGGATCCCAAGACTTTTATTTTACAGATGACAAAACAAAAGCGTGACTGAGCTGGAACCTACATCTAAATCTCATCTCCCATTCAGTGTATTTTCCATAACAGAACATTAAAAAGACAAAATGTAGGCTAAAAGTAGGGAGGGAGGAGCACATATAGGAGTGGGCAGTGGTGGGGCCTGCTAGCATTTTTGGAGTCTTTTACTAGGTGTCAAGCACAGTTCTAGACACTTTTATGTATTTATTGCATTATGTACTGTGCTTGGTTTAGAGATGAAGAAACTGAAACTCAGAGAGGTCCTCATGACCCCAAGGTCTATGCAGTTCCACTATATTGACCCCAGACACAGACTGATTCTATTTCTCTGGTGATTGGTGAACTTTTAACTGGTCTACTTGCTCACACACCCATTCAGCAAATGTATAACAAGCCTCTTTGTGCCAAACCACATCCAGGGAGTTGGGTGTGCAGTGATGAACTAAAGAGTCTTGGGTTTGCCCTTGGGGAGCCAGTGGGCACAGGGCCCAGCTCCACTCTTTCCTGCCCCAGTACTGTCTCTCGCACATCTCCAGGAATGGGAACATCCAGTTTAAACCACTTTGAGCAAACTCTGATAATGATCAGATCCTTGAGAAAATCACTTGAAAACTTAACATCAGCCTTGCATATTCTCCTCCTCTGACAGGTTATTAAAGCAAATGGTTCCAGTAAACATTGGCAAACACATCTTACACAGTGGTTTTGCACAATATGGAAACACCAAATCTCAGAATTATTTCAGGGCTAAATATGTTCTTAAAATTTTACATTTTCATAGACTCAATCTATTCAAATATACTCCAATTAAGTATAGTGCAATATTTATTTTTTCAAGTTGTGTTTATACTAGAGTTTATTCAACAGAGATCAATTAAGAAAAAGATGATTAAAAAGCACTGACCACAAGGATTGTGTTACATCAAATTGCCTGAATAATATCTGAAACTCCAATTCTGAAAATGTAAATCAATCTTGTATCATATGCAACGTATATTCTGTGAATAAGGGAACACTCAAAATGAATAGTTTGGGTATATATTTTTTAGGCATTTTATGAATATTCACTGCAAACTCATATACATTACTGGGTTTTGTTTGAAAACAGTGATAATCAGAAATTCTATCACCAACCAGGCATGTATATGTGCAGCTCAGATAAGAGTGATGCATGTCAGAGAGGCCTGTCTACACTGCCTAGATGAGATTTGGCCTTGATTTGCAGCCACAGCTGCTAATGGCAAAACATACAGCTATTTTCAACCACTCCACTTAGATTCACATTCTTCTCCGCTCTGGTGCTTTAAAAAGCACCAGGATGCTTGTCTGTCTCCACTGTGTCCTGGCAGGCCATCATTCTACAGACTGATTTTAATTTGAGCTTAGGCATGTCATCACAAGTTTGTGGGAGAGTCATCTGAAATCATCAGAAACGTGATGACTGTATTCTTGAAGCACACATGCAGGATGTCATGCAAAAGATTATAGATCACTTTGAAGAGTCAACACTGTGTCTCAGAGTGATGATAAATTCCAGGAATATGTGCACCTCCCATAACAAAGATTCTCTACGGTACTGCAGAGATGGAAAGTGCCACGCATCAATACTCTGTCCCATGATATTCTGACAAGGAATCACAGTGATACCTCAATTCACAAGTCCCTAGAAAAAAACGTGCTTTGGGCAAAGTTGGCCTGGGTGGGGGAAAGATCCTGACTCTTCAGTGCTTTAGTGGCCACGGAGCCAGCTCAAACATTTCTTCTGTAACACTTCCTGTGACCCGCAAAGAAGAGTTGGCCCCTTCCTCCCTTACATCTTTACTAGCCCTCAAAATGTTTCTGTTATTGCATCAGTTTATAGTCTCCTCCCTGCTAGACTCATCTCTTTTAAGGCGGGATCTGATTCTATGAATCCCTAGCACATTTCATGGTGCCTGGCATAAAGTTTTGGGATTAAACAGGAATGGATGATTGGATGGATGAATGGATAGAAAGAGGAAACAATACTCAGCTTCAGGTGTAGGCTACCTGGGGTTGTCTTGGCCTGAGCTTGCTGAGCTAGAACCAACTCAGCCACTTCCCCCATAGTTGAGTCAAGTTGGAGAGAAAAAAAAAAGGAGTAATGGTGTAGTAATAGTTACATGACATCTGTGCTACTTGATAGCTCTACTGAGAAGAGAAGAAGTATCCTCCATTTTAACCAAAATTCCTGGGGATCAACTCCCTTCCTGGTATGAGGAGAAAAACAAGAGATTACTACTCTGCAGATAGCCAGTGAAGTGGGTTAGTAGGGATGGTATAGAAAAGAGTCTTTGAAATCTGACACACTTGAAAACCAACTAGAATTTGGCCAACTATGAATAAGCCGGGTGATTTTGGATAAGTTCCTTGGTCTCACTGAGTATCTGGCTCTTCAGCTATAAATGCAAATTCATAATATCAACCTTGCAGTGTGATTGTAAGAAAACTGAAGAGCATATATACAGTGTCTGGCACAGAGAGATGCTCAATAAATATTTTTATTTATAATAATCATGCTATGCATCATATTATTGTTAGTTGTATGACATTTTATTTCATCAAATTTGATATTAATATTGTTGGAAAGTGTTTTCTTGGTTAATTAATTCAGATTTACCTGAAGAGAAGGAAATCCATTTCTGTTTAAATGAGGTAAGTATTTATTTAGTGCCTATCATCAGGTAAAATGCTGTATGGGGGGGCCTGTATATTCTTTGGAAAATGTTGGATAAAATGAGGTGGCCACAAAAAAGATTGATATCTAGAGGACTGAGCAATGAAGACTCTGAATAAGAAAGCTGTACTCCATGGGTAGGGGGAAGGCGTTCAGTGGGTACATGCTGTATGGACCGAATGTTTGTGTTCCCCCAAAGTTCTTATGTTAAAATACTAAACCCCAAGGTGATGGTAGTAGACAGTGGGGCCTTTGGGAGGTAATTAGGTTATGAAGATGGAGCCCTTATAATTAGTGCCTTTATAAAAGAGAACCTAGAGAGCTTTCGAGCTCTTCTTCTCCTGAAATGTGAGGATACAAAGAGAAGTAGGCAGTCTGCAACCTGGAGAGGGCCCTCACCAGAACCCAGCCATGCTGGCACCTTGATCTCAGAGTTCCAGCTTTCACAACTGAGAAATAAATGTCTGTTGTTTATAAACCGTCCAGTCTACAGTACTTTGTTATATCAGCCCCAATGGACACAGGCATATATATTAATACATATGTACATAAGAAGGGGCTCATGGTGATTGTGCCCTTAAAGAATAATATTCACGTATTCCACTCAGATTAATCTTCTACAATTACAGAAGGCCAAATGTGGACTTAGAATGTCTCTGGATTGGTTACTACCTCCTGAGTCCTGGCACTAGGTCCTTAAGATGTTAATCTTTCCTTTCTTCAGAACAAATAAAACTGGTCATGGGAATAAACAAGTGACCTAAGACAAGTGTACTACCTGATGAGGACTCTGGGTGTTGCCAAATAACTCATAAAGCTGCTATATGAGCTGCTATATGGCCCCAATGCCAATCTCGACTATTTGACTGTCACTCTCCCTCCTTATTGCCTGGGCCTTCAGATGACCCTCCTACTAGAAGATGACAGATGCAGCGGAGAGACCCCTGACTGTTTGTGTCACAGGATGCTCCTCCCAAACCCACCCTCACTCCCTGAAGTGGCCTGTTCTTCACAATCATCTTATCATCCCCATGTTCCAACCTGTTTTTATAATTTTTTTCCAGAACCTGTCAGATATTAGTAGATTTCATGATTAAAATGATTTAAAATAAGGTCTGGGTGATGGGTATATTTGTATGATTTAAGCCGTCTATGTAATTTACATAAGTACTTTGTTGTCTAAATAAGACTTAAGCTGGGAATCTTCCTCCACTCATCTCTTTCCTGGTCCAGAAGAAAAGCAGGGACCAGCAGCTTGCTTTCCTGTTTCAGACCCACATTAAGATGAGTTTAAAGACAAGTTAACTTGTTGGATTTAGGGAAAAACAATACTATAAAATAAAATCTAATGAAAAGAAAGTTTTGGCTCTTGAGGAAATTATCTTTGAAAATAAATCATATAAAATTCAATTCAATTCATTGAATTAAGCCATTCTTAAGTGAGAACCATTAAACTAAATAATAAAATTAGTTGTCTCAAATTATTTTTTTACCAGAAGGTATATAAATAATAAATATATAAAAGGATATTTTATACAGCATGTAGTTTGATAAGAATTGATAAGGATAGATTGTCCAGCCCTCCCCCAAGTGGTTTTGCACTGAATCCTGAGGGTAATAAAATTGGCTTAGGAGGAACCATGGGAAGAAATAGACACTTCTTACTAGGGAAGGACCATATCTGTGATTCCAAGGAAGAGTGGTTTGGGTGATCTCCAATAATTCTTGGGAAAAAAAAGAACACCAAATATAATCTTACAACCTAATGGGTTGGGATTCAGGATTGAAGTATAAGGATAAAAGTATACCTTTGATAAAAAGAATTCTTTAAAAATCCAGAAGCTGAGGAGAAAGCACCCTTGACAATATTTGAAGTAAAGAGAACAGAATACAAATGCTATAATTGTGGGAGCATATTGCAGCCACCTGAGCATGTTACCTCAACAACCATTTTAGAGATTGGCTAGGGAAGGGTGAGAAGTTCTGAACTATCCATACAGGTGATGAAATCTCACTATCCAAGAACAGAGCTTCCTTCTGTGACTTTCAAGCTAAACGTTTCCATGAGGAAATTGCCACTATTTCATCCATTTTTTTAAAAAGTCAGTGAATACCTCCTGCGTGCCTACTTTGCTTGAGAAACTGGGACTATAAAAACAAACAAGAAAAAGCCTCTGAAATTTAAATTAACATGATAAAATATTGTGGCAAGGGCACTCATGGAGATACACATCCAATGGCGCTGTGAGAACTGGGAGTCTATGAAGGAGGCTCCAGGAAGGACTTCATAAAAGAAGGGACAGCGAGGTTGGGACTTGGAGGATGGCTCAGACAGGGATGGAGGTGTGAGGGAAGAGTGTTCTACCCAGGAGGAAGAGCACGTCCAGGAAACAGAGAGAAGTTTGGGGTGGCTGGAACCTCTTAAAGATGGGGTTTGGTAAGAGATGTGGCTAAAGAGGTCAGCCTGTTGAATTTGGGAAATGAGAAGCAAATTATACACTTAAAGGAAAATGTTACATAATCAGATTTGAATTTTAAGAGGTTCACACTGACTCTAGCACGGAAGACACATTGGAGGAGAACAGGACTGAGGATGGTTTGTCATATTGACTTCATTTTCTTTTTGTCAAGGTTGCAAAATTGCTAGATCAGGGAAATTCAGTAGATTAAATGTTTTTAGATTTCATCATGACACTTGATGAGCTCTCTTGTCAACAAGTTCTGGAAATATATACTGGGTGACAGAACAATTAAGTAGATTAATCACTAGGCTCTAACCTACCTTTCCAGTCGTTTCTTTCCTTGTTCCCAGCACCTTCCCATGCTCCAGTCATTAAATTCCTTGTTGGTCCCTGCACACACCCTGTGTGTTCCAACCTCGCTGCTTTTGTTCACGATGTTCTCTCCACCTGGAGTGACATTCTTTCATCTCCTGTTCATTGTTCAATGGGCCACCACCCTCATACGTATCTTTGTACTTGTCTTATGATCCTTTCCTGACTCTATCTTACATTACAGTCATTTGAGTAATTATCCAACACTCCTTACCACAATTTAATGTACTAGAAGGTAGGGACTTTTTCATATCCCTCAGCATAATGACAGTGACACTTATAATAATACCACCTTCAATGTCTTTAGTGCTTTTGGCCAGACACTGTAGAAAGCCCTCTGCACACCTCCTTGTCTTATATGCTTCTAAGTGGCAGTTCAACGTATTAGTTAAAAGTGTAACATAGCAGTCGTTCAGACCCAGGCTAGTTCCTGGCTGTTAATACTTATTGCTGCCTGACCTAGGGCAAGTTATTTAACTTCTCTGAGCTTAAATTTTCTCATCTGTAAACTTTTAGGGTTGTTTTTATGACTGAAGGAGATTACTGTTTAAAAGGCATTTAGCACAGTGCTTAACATATAGTAATCAGAAGACACATAGTCTCTATAAATTCACTGCTAAACCCATTATCCAGATTCTAGAGAGACAAAAAGATACGTGTCGACCTGACCGCTCTCAGGGAGCTCACAATTTAGTGGAGCCCAAAAGCTGTTTAATTTTGATGAATACTCACACTAAATCTAGAAAAATATGAAAATGCTGAACAAACACTATGAACATTTCACATAGATATTGGTATTATAGAAAATGCTACATGAAAGTTAAATCATTTTTCTAAGCTGGCATGCTTAGATTACCTCCATGTAGCACATTCATATTTTACTCAAAACATTTCATTACCCATAAAACTTTTTTTTAAGTGACAGGGGTGGGCATAGGAATCACCCTGGGAATATACTAAGGAAGAAAAAAAAGAAAGATGCTAAGAATTTTAAAAAGCTTTTTGATGTTATTTTCAACTATTCTTTTCAGCCATTTACCTCCTCCTCTTCAAATAAGACATGGAATTAAGGAAACATGCACAGAATCTTGGTGCTTGGGATGACCCTAAGCCTCCATCAAGCCCACAGGAGGATAAAAAGGCCCAGGACTTTGAGATTTCATATGTAGTAGGATCAGATGGGCTGGATACTTTGCTCTGCAGATCCTCTCTCTGTCCCTCTCCACAGGGCTCTCTGTCCTGAGAGGCCAACTTGCATGAGCTGCAACCACAAGCAAACTTGTTCTCAGCTTTCTGGTTAGGTTCCACCAATGGGAGTGCCATTAGGAGATGCAAATTTGTAGGAGAGTGAAGTTGGGGTATTTATTCCCCCAACTCTTGCTGTGCTGAGTTGTGGCTTGGCTAGATACCTCAGTGGAAGTCTGCAGCCATCAGTATCCATAGCTGTCCCACTTTCTTTTGCCTTTTCAGCCCTAGGAGTAGCAAAACTAGTTACTGTTCCTCAATATTTCACTGTCCCTTGTTGGCTTCATTTTACCTGTCTACACTTTTGTCAATTGCCTCATCTTTAAAGTCTCAATTACTTGTTCCAACATCCCACCTGGAACATTGCTTTGATCCTGCCTAACACTCTTGTTTTCTAGTTTAGTGTTTCTCTTCCACCCACCCACCCCCCTATCCAGTATGCTGGGTTGAAACATCGAGAGAAAAGAAAGATTGCTTTCATGGAAATGGATTTTACTCCTTTATTCAAAAATTATATTTTCTTGGAAATATTTTGATAGAAATTGACCGCAATCTCTCTCTTTTGTGATGACATTGCAGTTCCTTTGCAGAACAGTTCAGAAAAAGATTGGAATTTTTCCTAGGTGAATTGCTGATAGAACCACATCCCTTTCCTAGCTCTTGTCCTTCCTCTGATGAAAATGAAAAGAGTTTATTCTTTGCAACATTGGAGCCACAAAACAACCAGATAAACTTGCAAATATCCATCTTAAGAATAAACCGGGAGTCCATGAGTGCAGTACTTCAACTATAATATAGCACTAAGAAAGGGCAGACTGAAAAAGAAAAAAAAAGCCCATGGGGACGAGTTTTCTTTACATGTCCTACAATAGCTTTTCTTTTATAAAAGTAATGAAAGAAAAAGGTGGGGTTGGGTGGAGGGGAAGAAGAATGGGTGGGAAGATAAGACACGCATGCCTGGTGCTGAAGAAAAGACTATTTGTACCTAGTACATTGTAGAAATTGTTCAAGAACAGTTCAGCCATGTAAAAATATGACCCTGTAATACTGCCAAGGTCGATCAGACCCATAGTGATTGACTTAGAAAGCACTGGCCTTATAGGATACCAATGCACAAAGCCTGCTAGGGTTTATACCTCCAATTGTTAGCATTTGGAAGGTATTTTTAAAGACCAAGGACTTAATTATACAAAACTATGTTATAAAACTCATATTTTTGTTTTTTCCTGGTGAATATGACTTAAAAGAGATACCATAAAAATCTAAAGTAGTTACCCAGTCACTCTCTCACACTACCATATTTTTGTTATTTGATTAGCAGTTATTGCTATCTGATATTTTTCTTGCTTACAAATTTATTTGGTATGTAAAATAATAAAACAAATTTTATTATTTCTCTAATAAAATTTAAGCTCCATAAGCACAGATGTCATATTTTTCATTCACTGCTTGTAGGATAAACTAATTAAATATTGACTTATAAATAATAATCTGTAGAGAATTGCCCATTAAACATCAAATCTATATATCTCAAAATAAACAATCATGATGTCCATGCTAGAGTAAGAGTGAAGAGTATGCAGAAGAGTATGTCTGTTGTGACTTCATATATGCAAAATAACAAAATAATTCTCTTTAAAGGAAAGAACTCTTTATATGGTGTCTATGTTGAAAAAAATACATGTATACAAAAAAATTTGCAAGTCTAAAAAATTACCAAGTTGTAATCAATTTCTCCTTCCAGGGATGCAGGCTTGGGAGGCTTTTAGACTTTTTTAGACTTCTGTATTATTTGATTTTGTTACAAGGAACAGGCATGACTTGTATAATTTAGAAAAGAAAAAAAAATCGTGAGATAAAGTCTTGTAACATAGTGGCTTTGAAGACAGCTATTGGACCAAGTTAGAAGATGGATTTATACCGAATGATACTTTTATTTTCTCTCTCTTACTCTCTCTGTTTCTATGACCAGAACAGTGGAATCCCTCCCAGATTTCAGCTCTTATCCGTAACCCACTCCAACAATATATTTTGCAACCACCTTTCTACCCATGACCATGTACCCTAATAAGATTTTTCTGCCCAGTAATATTTTTGGGCTGAGCCAACTTTCAGGTTGTAGCAGATGGAAAGGGGAAAAGGAACATGGACAGGAAAGGATTTAAAAGAACAGAGATGTATGTAGGGAGGGCAAACTGGGGAGAAGGTGGAAGAGCCCTAAAATGGTCTCTTTCACTTCCTACCTTCTCACTGAAGCAGAAAATCAGCACATTTTAATGTCTTTTTTTTACAGAGATTCAGGCAATATTTATTAGAGCCAGAAATACTAGAGTATCAAGTATCCCCATCTGAGCTGGTATTTTGCCTACTAGTCCATGAACTCTCCCACTGGGTACATCCTGAAGCCTTCTTGGAGATTGCAGGTCATAAATGTGCATGATTAATTGCTTATGTTGAAACCAAAAATGTTTCCAGAACATTCAAGACTAGAGGGTGAAGCAAGATCCCCGGCGAGTGACAGAAGAAATCTCTGTTATGGAGCCTGACAGTGATGACTGAAGGAAGATTAAGCTGACTGGGGAAGCCTAATAAACATTTCTAGTAGATGGAATAACAAAAGGGATAAGACCAGACAGTAGGAATTTGTTAGAGGTTGTGAAAGGTACCCAATAAATTACAAAGGACACAGGCTGTGAGGCAGTGACTTAGGTAAAACAAATGAGCAATATGTAAAGCAATTTTCAAGAGAAATTTATAACATGGTCTCTAAGTAAAATTAACCCACTGAGATGGGAATGTAGTGGCAGTCCGGTGTCTACACCAATACGCTGACTATGACTTGCAGGTGACTGCCACCGATGGGTAAGGACAAATAATTCATCATTTTCTGTTTTACAAACTATATTGCCTCCCTTGGGAGTATAACTGTGTGCACAGAAAAACTTGCATTAAATATGTTGCAGAAAGTCTGCCCAGAATTGGGCAAAAGAGAGCCCAGTATTGTTCTCAGTTGAGGCCACTTTTGAAGCCCTCACAGTTGGCAGATCAAATGTCAAAGAATATGGTTTAAGATTTCTTCGAATACCCAAATCCTCTTAGCAAATGAAATTATATGTTCTATCTATCTATCAATCATAGATATATCTTTATATATAGCCATAGCTAGGGAAGTCTCTGACCAATATAAACTGCTCCACAAATCCTGATACAAAGATAGTCACTTAATCACTTTTTTTTTCATTTTCAATTAATTGCTGTAGGACTGTTTAGTCCATTTTGTGCTGCTGTGAGAGAATGCCAGGGACGGGGTAATTTATAAAGCAAGGAAATATTTTCTCACAGTTCTGGAGGCTATAAAGTCCAACACTGGGGGGGCAGCATCTGGTGAGGACCTTCTTGCTGCCCATAACATGGTGGGAGACATCATATGGGTGAGAGAAAGTAAGAGATTGAACCCTCACTTCAAGCCTTCTTAATCCATTCATGAGGGTAAAGCCCTCATGACCTAAACACCCCTATTAGGCCCTGCTTTTCAGCACTGTTGCATTGGGGATTAAATTTCCAGTGCATGCTTTTTGGGGAGACACATTCAAACCACAGCAAGGACCCACATTTATTCTTCTTAGCTGAAAGCCTAGTATTTTTTTCTTGAAGTTCCCTGCCTTTCTCCTACCCACCCACTCCATACCCCCTGCAGGCTCATCCAGTCCAAGGAGGGGCAGTTCTGGCTACCAAGTAGAGAGAGAGATGGAGGCAGATCAGAACTCTGCTGCTGCTGCTTCTCAAAGATTAACCCTACACAGCCTGAACAGTGATTACAGGCCCAGAATATGGCAGCCATTCCACTTCTTCACTTCTAAGGTTGGTCAAAGGCTGTCCATGTTTGGACTCCTGACAATGGCTGTTATACACAGACAGCCAGTTTCTAAACTGAAAGCAGGTACTAAGGGGCTTGGGCAGATCCAGTCTTGTGTGTACTAACTCCCAAGCCCTGGCACCCCGTGCCTTTTCCTGCTTAGTGGACCAACCAAAGGAAGGGTAACTGATCTTGCCTCCTTTCCTATATCCTTCAGGTTTGCCTTCTGCTCATCTTTCTCAGGGGAGCGACCCTCAGTAATTTAGCCAAGGTGATATATGTCCTCCTCAGGAAGTTTCCCAAGTAATTCCAAGGTTCCATATTTCTACCTTTCTAAATCGGGCTACTCTCTCAGACTCCAAGGTGATTTTTCATTCTGGCCTAAATTATGAAGTCTTTAGCAAGTCTCTCTCTAAAGAAAAGGATTTTATTTCTGATTGGTCACTGCCGGGTAGAGCACCCTTGTACATGTGTAATTTCTGTTTTCAAAATTATAAATAGTTGTGACAAGGTGCAAACCACTAGCTTTAGATGTCTTAAAACCTTAGGACTTCATTACTTTGCAAAGGAGATCGTTGTATTCATAAGAATTCTTTTGGATGTAAACAACTGAAATCTAGTAAATTTTTTAGTTCACTTAATTGAGAATTTCAAGTAGGCCTAAGTGGTGTTGTCAGGGCTCTTTCTTTCTGTCTCCCAGATCTGCACGACCTAAAGTTCTCGCTAGGTTTCTCGGCAGGAAAGGTTGTCAAAGCTCATCCCCTACAGTGTATTATCCAAAAGAAAGAGAGAACAGTTTTACTCCCAGTTCTCGTGTATCCAATTGCGTGAGTACTCTTGACAGGCCCTGCCTGGGTTGCACGTGTACCCTATAAGCCATTTGAATAGGGGAATGTGGTTCCACCATTAGCCAAGCTGGGTCATATTTCGTTTTGGGTAGAGAAAATCATGGCTAGCAGTCTCACCAGAACCACATGGAAAGAGGAGAAATATTTCCCCAATGGTAAGAGAAAAACTAGATTTAAAAACAGTTTGGGAAGAGGGCATTGTGTTGGGTCTCATTAAGCCTCTTGGTAGCTGAGTTTGTGAGGTTCTGTTGGGAGACATAGTCCATTCAGTTGTGTAAATGGCCTCAACAGGCTTGCAGAGGAGCACAAAAGACTCCCCACAAACTTTTGGCCTCATGTCCACAGTTTTGAACTGGGTTTCTGGAGCTCGCCTGCAGACTAGCTTGGTAAAATGTGCTGCACAGATATAAATTGGAATGTCAGGAATAGCGTTATGGACTTTTGTGCCAGAGCATAGGATCCGAAAAGTCATTTGTTCTGCAATCTTTTAGATGGACAGGGACCATGTGACATGATCTTCTACTGTGGCCTTACTGGAAAAAGGACTGGACTTTTTGTTTTGCTTCCATTCTCTGATAATACGTAGTGACCCAGGACAATTTATTTAATTACTTTGAAACTTGGTTTCTTAATATGTTAAATGAGGTGGTTATGTCAGTTGATCTCCAGCATCGCTGATCTTTCAGCTCTGAATTTCTAAGGTTTAATTTTTTCGTTATTTTTGATCTGAGACATGGGCTGGAAAGGATGAGACCATGCTAAGAGGCAGACAAAAGTCATTGCACTAGACAGTTTGGAAAGGATATCTAAAAGATACAGATGGCTATCTTTTATTTAATTTCCCTAAAGAAGATATCAACTCTAGTTACTGATCTTTGTTTTTTAATTTTAAAAAATTTATTGTTTATTTTAAGGGATATTTAAGAAGGACTTTGTAGAAGTCCAATGAAACAAGTTCAAAAAGAAATTAGAAAGAGAGATTTAAGAGTTACAACAAGCAAAAGCAATCTGTAGATCTACCTTTGACTCTGGCTTGAACAAAACAATTGTAAAATATATGTGCTGTACAATTGGGGGAATTTTTAAATATGGCTTGCCTATTAGATGACATTAAAGAATTATAATTTTCTTAGATGTGCTAACAATACTGTTATTATTAAAAATTGTAGGAAAATGTTGGAAATTGTTCTTATTTCTCAAAGATACATACTTACATATTTAGGGTTACATGCCATGATATCTGTGATTTGCTTTCAAATACTTGAGCAAAATAAAAAATATATAAATCAATTATGGCAAAATGTTAATGATAAATCTAGGTGATGGTTCTAAAGCTATTCCATACGCAATTCTCTCAGCTTTTCTGTATGCTTGAAGGTTTTCAAAAAATTTAGAGACAATTAATTGTCCTTTAAATCTCAAGCTATGTCTATCTTTATTTCAAATAAAGTTCTAGTTTTTAGTTTTCCCAGGTGAAACGGCACTTCAGTGTCTGTAAGACAGCTAAAATATGGCACCTGGATTTTCAGCTTTAGCAATGTGAGTTATAAAGTAGCAAAGTGGCAGCCTATTTCCCATGAAAACATGACCTTAAATAGAATCCTTAGTAATAAAGATGGCTGCTCCCACACACAGACACCTGGATCCTGAATCCTTATAGCTTTTGCTAATTGTGTTGATGAGGTCAGACGAGGCTGAATAACGTAGTGGCCACACATCCAGTCTCTGCAGCCTGTTACTTCGGTTGGATCTCCCTTGCCCTGACATTTATTACCTCTGTGACCTTGAACAAGTTACTTAACCCCTATATTTCAGTTTCCTCAGCTGTACGGTGAGAGAAAATGTTATCACCCATGTGATAATGGTGTCATGGGGACCTTTTGAGAATTAGGAGTATAATGCACATAGCACAGTTCCTGGCATTTAGTAAGTGTTAATTGTGTATATATTTTGCTATAGAAAAGCCAGATAAGGGTTGAGTCAATGTCAGTGTTCAAAAAGAGAAATGCTTTTGCATTTTAGGCGATGACATTTTTCAAGAGATACAATTGTCCTAGTGTGACTAGCACTGAGAGAGAGATTTTTAAAAACAGGAAGGGCAGCATGACACTGTGGAGTCTCTACCATCCTGGTCATTTCCCATACCAAGTGGCTTAGTTAAGGTCCTCTCAAAATGCTAGAAAACTAGCATCTGAAAAAATACATTTCTCAAGACTCTCTAAAAATAACTACATTTTCCCAACAACTACAGGCTGGAAATATATTTGATAAATGCTTCATTGTACTTGGCAGGCATATTAAAGTGATGGTGTGGTTGTTATTATGAAATATCCTGCAATCATTTATAACCAAGTAAGACTCCTTCATTAGCTTATGTACCTATTGTAAGTGCTTATTGAAAACCAAGAACTTGATCCCTGTAACACATGGGTTTCCCGTTATCTATGACCTAGTAAAATTAAACATTGTCCAAGCATATGAAAAGGAGGAATTCTTTTCAGTGAAGACACGCAAATATCTTTCTTCTTACTGGACCTTATTATGAAAAGTCAGTGCTATTCAAATTTATCTAATAAAATTTTGAGAAACTGCCAAAGACTTAGGTTTCATTTTTGTTGTCACTCTTTATTTAATAATGGCTCCTGAATTTTACCCAAAGTAAATCTTTTCCTTCTTAGAAAGGTAAGTAGTGAATAACTTCTCTATTGAAGACTCTTCCCTGGGGCCCTGGATGCCCTCTGCCAGGCCCAATACAATTCTTTGCACATCACAAAGAGCCATTTAAAATAATTTGTATAAATGAAATTGGTGTATTGCTAGAAACTGACTAAAAACATTCTTTAGTGCTTTGCATCAACTGCAAGAAGCTAACATCTAAATCAGTCCTTCAAATTCTTTTGTCAGGGAGAAACCAGGTAAAAGAGACCAGACGATTTAGACTGGAGTCTGTTATCCCTCTGAATTCAACTTGAATTGGGGAAATCTGGTCCTCTTGGAGAGTTCTCTATCACCTGTTGGAAATGAGGTCCTCTCTATTCAGACCCCGTCACTGTTTTTGCAAACCAGTCTGCTGGGCTGTGGCACAAAATAGAAGCTGTTTAGGCAGGCGGGGTCAGGGAAGAGATGGGTTCCAGTCTCCCTTTGGTCCCAGCAACTCAGTTATCTGGTTGAGGTAGAGACGACAGCCCTTCAACTATGTGTCACACAGCTTTGCTAAGGGCAAAATAGAGGTTTTGATTCCATCTTCAGAATTGTCAACTTGAGCTTTTTTTGTATATAGCAACAGATTAAGTAAACATGCACAGGCCTACTGGAGCTTCGTGGTATGTGAAAGTCATTTTGATCATATAATCAATAAGTCTTATTTGCCATTTTCAATGTCACTATCACTACCACTTCTAACCACTTTTAACTTTCTGCCCAAGTTTTAGCACTAAGAAGAGTACCCAAATTTCCAAAGTGTCTGTCCAGCACTACGTAGTCTAGGAGGATGTTGGTAACAATTTCTCAAATTATTGGACATTTGTAGCTCCTTATGATATCATGGTTTTGCACCATTGCTACATACAATATCTGCATACTTACAAACACACACAAAAATACTTATATCTGTAAGCTTACAGACTTATAAAAAATATTATTAGTAGGTAGCAAATTTGTGCCATTTTCTTAATTTTTTTAGGCTTATTTGTCCTTAATTATTTTTTTTTTAATTGTCGTTGACTGTCTCCCCCAGTTCTGGCCCCAGCTGGCCACTGGACAAATTTGCAAACCTAATGAAAATTGAAGCAGCCATGGTTCCTACTTAGCCCTTGCATGTAGCTATTTGTCCCTGTGAGGTCATATTGTCCCAAGCATTTGTTTAGCAGTACAAGAGCCCTGCAAGGAGTGTGACTCTGCTTACTATACTCTCCAGTAGTGAAGCAGGCAAATTTGGACACGGCAGCTGTCTGCTCCTGAAGACAGCTGGAAATAACCATGTCTGATAGGATCAGCTATGAGAGGCAGGGTGGCACTGTTGTGTGTAAACAGCATGCTATCTCTGAGACTCTGAGACAGTGACACAAGCAGCGCCAGGCTCAACCTGCCACCAAAATAGCAGGGGAGACACTTTACATCCAGCCTTGCCCAAGTAGAATCAGAATCACAGGAATTTAGTACTGAAAAACACCTTAGAGATGATGTCACAACCCTCTCGTTTTGCAGATTAAAACCAAATCAAAAACCAGAACTTGAGGCCAGGAGAGATATAGAGATTTTTGATATTTATAATTGTCACATTTGCACACTTGGTTTATAACTAAGCCCATCAGGGATTCAAGTAGACCCATGAATCATTCTGTTTGTGCTTAAGCTGGTGCATTTGTTTCCTTTCAAATAGCTAACTGTGAACATGAACAAAATTTTGTAAGATTCAGCCTTAGATATAAGGGTAAATATTTGGATCATCCTCAATCCAAATATGCCCTCAGGATGAGCGACATCAACACTCATGTGATCGTTATATGGCAACCTTTGTCTGGGACCAGGAGCTGACGTTGCAAAGACAAACTGCAGGATGACTTGAAGGCATTTGCAGTCTAGTCTGGGAAACAGACATAGGAACAAATAATTAAGAGATATTATACAAGTGCCATATGGAAGATTTATGTGAAGTGCAATATTAGCATATGAAAAAGGAGCCACCTAGGAGCTGGGGAGAAAATCTGGTAAGCTACATCTCTATAGTAACACTTGAATACTTACTGGAGAAGGGAGTGAGAAAGGTGAGGTCAAGGGAGGAAGGAGTCCGGCTTGCAGAGGGAAAATTTCAGGCAAGAAAGAACAGTGTTTTATTTACTACGAATTGGCTTCCAAGAGCCACCATTTTTTTTCTCTCTGATTTTTCTAGTCTATTATCTACTGTAGCTAAAATTTGTATAAAGGAACTCTGTTATAAGGGTCTCCTGCTGGAGCAATATGCATGCATTTCATGCTTGTGTTTTTCTTCATTCTTATATCTTATATTCTCGTTTACATTTGTGTTCAGTTTGATTGACATTGTCAGAAATATGATGCTAGGACAGATAAGAGACATTCTGGGTTAGAAGTGGCCAAACAAGGAATAGCTGGTGGTAATTCTTAAACTAGGAGGGACTGTGGGAGATTGGAAAGTCACAAGAATAATCCATGGACAAAAAGCTTTCACTATGACCTCAGATTAAAAATAAATCAAAAAACATGAGAGGAAGGACTAAAGGACACATTTTAAAAGTTCAAGTTTATTAGAAGCCAAAGACCTTCAAATTAAAACAATGAGATATCATTTGCCTACCAATTGACTTGGCTTTAAAAAACAAGAGGATAAAGGAAAATAGGCACTTTCATTTATTGCTGATGGGAATAAAAAAATGGTATGAATATTCTGGAAGGTAATTACTCTCTCTCTCAATATATGTATGCATGTATATGTATACATGCACATATTATGTAATATGTATAAATAAAATATATAATATGTATTATATAAATATACATATTTTGCCAAATTACCTTTAAATTTTATAAGCCCACAGACCCTTATCCTTAGAAGGTAGTATGTATGTGTCTAGATTATGATACAAAGACATTCATGGCAGAGATATTTATCAGACCAAAACAAATAGAATAAACCTCCATATTTGCTAATAGGATCTACTTCACTTATATTATGATATGTTCATGTAATGGAATACTATATCATCATTAAAAATAACGTCCTTTTAGAAATTATGAGGATTAAAATAGTAGACATATTTAGTGCCTGTTACCTAATGAATGCTTAATCAATGTTAACTTTATTATTATTATTACAAGCATATCTTAAGACATAGGGAGATATTCTCATACGTAAAGTGAAAAAAGTTACAAAACAGTATGTAAATTATGACACCAGTTAAATATATAGATATGTTCTTATATATGTATGTGTATGCTTATATATGTTAAACATTATATAATATATATGAATATATGTATATATGTATATAATATATATGTGTATATATAACATAATATATATTATATTATATATAATGTATATATAAGCTTAGCAAAAAGATGGAGAGCGTGTTAGTTTGCTAGGGCTACCGTAACTGTACCACAGATTGGGTGGCTTAAACAACAGAAATTTATTATCTCACAATTCTGGATGCTAGAAGTCCAAAATTAAGGTGTCAGTGAGGTTGATTCCTTCTGAGGGCTATGAGAGAAGGATCCCACTCCAGGCCTCTCTCCTTTGCTTGCAGGGGGCCATCTTCTCCTCCATTTCTTCACATTGTCTTTTCTCTGTGGATATCTTTGTCTGGATTTCCTCTCTTTATAAGGATATTAGCCATGTTGGATTAGGGTCTACCCTAATAATTTTACTTTAACTTGATTATCTCTGTAAAGACCTTACCCCCAAATAAGGTTACATTTTGAGGTACTGGGGATTAGGACTTCAACATTTGAATTTTGGGGCAGGGGACACAATTCAACCCATAACAGAGAGTATGCATAGCTGTAATTTTGGAATTATTTTATTCTTTTCGCTTATCTGTCATTTTCTGCAAGGAACTATTACCGCTAATGAAATTTTTAAAAGTAATTTTTGAATAACAAGCCTCAGAAAATCAGATATCCTTTTTAAAACTTAAATAAAAATACTGTTAATTCCTCCAGTATTTGTCTATTCATTTTTAATATCACCTCCAGTTCTACTGTTTAAGACTAAGCATAGAACTTAGAATGTTTAACATTCTGAAGAACATTTAATGTTCCCTATGCAAAGGAGAAGTTTGGGGACTAAAACTCCGGATATCCAGATTATAAATGCTACATATACTATATGTTACAGAGTTCAAAATTATTTTCCTTTGGAAGGTTCTGTTTCGTTGTGAATTCTTGAACTGTATTAGGGTAAAACAAAATGATTATGTAATTTTCAAGTACTGTAATTTTTGTGGGATGCTTACTCCATTGCCAGGTTCTGAGCTTGTCAAATCTAAAGTCAGTAATGCACATTTTTCCTGAATTATGCATCACTTGTAAGTAGAAATCCTGTGTGTTGAAAAAGATATAGCAGAGGTAAAACATGTCTTATACAACAGATATGTTTCTGGGCAATCAATCATTATCATAGAAATCAGATTATACTTAAATGCAATAAGGCAACTTTTACTTTTTTAAAATAAAGAATGAATTTGTAAAGCAACAAAGTAATAATTAATTCATATATATTTTTAAACTTTATTACTGAATTGGACCTTCCTGAAGACCAGGGTGTGCCTTGCTTGTAATTGTAAAATTGACAGACTTAGGATATACTACACAAAGATGAAAAGTTTATATAAGAAAACCTTATACTAAAAAATTGTTTAAAAATCTATCATTTGAAAGTGCTGGTCATTTGTCCTTAAGCTTCCTAGCTCATGTATGGGTGGAATGTTCAGTAAAATCAACTAATTGCCCCTAGTTAATATATATCATCCACATATTATTAGGTGGCTTGTATAGCTAATGCTTTACCCACCATAATTATTGATTTGGTTTCATGAAATGAATCAAATACAAAAAAGAAATCGTATTCCTTACTAGTATTCCTGGTGATGCTGTAGAATTGAAAAAATAAATTACTGAAGGTTTGGTGTCTCATATCTTAGAGGGAGAGGAAATTGTTACTCAATATGTGAAGTAATGTCTTATATCAGCATGTAAATAACTTTAGTGATTGCTTGGGAAGAAAACTATTCCAAAAAGAAAATTAATATATCTGATTTGTTTATTTATTCTTCTAATTTAGGGCTGAAAGATTTTTGGACTGACATTAGACATGAAAATGTGTCACTAAAATTTATCAGTGTTCTGAGCCAGGGACCTTACCTATAAATATAGATTTAAATAGTTGCATGCTTGGTTATCTCTGATAAGTTAAATCAGATAAGATGTTTAATATATAATTCTTCTCTGTATGTTAGAAGAGATTCTACCCATCTCTCCATTTCTGTCAGTTGTAGGTTGGATGGGAAATTAAAAGTTAATTTTGTCTTTGTCCTTTTGTCTTTTTCTTATCAGCAGTGCCTGGGAGGCATGGTAAATAAAGTACGATGAAAGTGACCTTCATTTAACTCATATCCTCTTGACACAAGTGAATCAGGCTCTACACTTGTAATCTTCATTGTTAGCCACAAGAAGAGGAGCGTCTCTCAATAGGAAACACACATCACCCACAAATATATAGGTATTTTATGCATTTTGTGTATGATTGCCTCAAGAGGGCTACAGGGGTCGCGAATCAATAGAGAAGGAGTGAAATTTACAGGTGAAACTGCCACCATGTAGGGGGTGAAGTGATTGACCCAAGGTCAGTAGGAGGACTTCTGGGACACAGTCCAAATTAGAACCCATGGGTACTGGCTTTGAGTGCACAATGTCTTTCCCCATTTCATCCTGCCTGAGTCTATGGAGAAGCAGATGAGCTGCCCTTCTCACATGGGGTTAGCTAACTGGTTTAGGCACTGCATAGCCACATGTCAGGGTGGCATTTTGTTTCTTTACCTCTGCCCTATTCATATTTTTGTCTCTCTCAACTGAAGTCATAAGTCGAGACTTCTGGTCATAAGGGCACAAAGTGGCTCCATGTCAACTTTCCTCCTGTAAACTATTTTTATGAGCATACCAACCAAGGGCATATCTAAAACACATGATTGCTTTTGGCATCAAACCAGCGCTTCTACCCCTACCCCCACTTTATGGATAAAAAAGGATTTTTTTTCTGGTTATTCTTCTCAGATGGGGTCCTTGAAATTTCTGTAGTGCATCACGTTAATAAATCAACTAGCAAAGAAAAAAAATAAGTAGCCAGAAGAAAGTAGGCATCTGGGAGTTCAGGCTCCTGAAATCTATTCCTATTTCTTAGATATATGGAATATGTGACTTCAGGCTACTTTTACATTACTGTTCGCTCCTTGGTAAAAAGCTGATTTTAGACAAATGTCTGGGTTAGAAGTGGCTGGATTAAAAATGTTAGAACTACAAATTTGTCACAGTTATGGCTGGATAGATAGGTAGGGCTGCTAATGACTTGGTTGAGCATTCCGTAAAAGGTGCTATGTAAAGATACTAACTGGGCTGTACTGAGTAATCACTGTGTTCGGTAAACACAGTGCAGGACAATCTGAATTCTGCAGAGGATACAGAAGTGCAGCGTGTGCCCTTGGGAGTCTTCTTTACAAACATACCAGAGCAGAGATAGTGACCTCACGCCTCCCAGGGAACATCTTCTCTGGGTTGTCCTGAAGTCACCTCAAACTTAACACATTCAAAATAGAATACAATCCTCCTCACACATTCATGAGGTCACACCATTCCCCCATTTGCTAGGACGAGAAATCTCATTTTTATGCCAATGACAAATCGGTTCTGGGTCTGTATGATCTCATATCTATACCTTCTGTTTCTCTCCTGAGACAGCTACCTTGATGCTGGCTTGTTTTTATCCCTTGCTCCAACTTTTGTAATGGCTTTGCTGATGGGCTCTGTAAATGCAGATTCTCCCTCACCAGCCCACCTTCTGAATTGCTAAAGGGATTGCTTACTAAAAACCTTCTTAAGTAAACCACCTTTTCCAAAACCTTAGTTGTTCCTTTATGCCTACAGAAAAAAATATCCAAACCGTCAGCCTTGGAGGCAAAGCCCTTCCATAATTTGGGCCAAGCATGCCTTTTTCAGGTTCATCTGGGACTAAATCATTTCTATGGTCTGAATGTTTGTGTCCCCCTGGAATTCATATGTTAAAACCTAAGTGATGATACTAAGAGGTGCGGCCTTTAGGAAGTGATTAAGCCATGAGTGTTCCAACCTCATGAATGGGATTAATGTCCTTGTAAGAGAGGCTCCAGTGAGCTCCCTTGCCCTGTGCCATGTGAGGATGCAGCAAGGAGGCACCGTCTTTGGAACAGAGGGCAAGCCCTCACCAGACCCCACATCTCCTGCTGCCTTAATCTTGGACTCTCCAGCCTCCAGAACTGTAAGCAATAAATTCCTATTGCTTATGCATTATCCAGTCTAAGGTATTTCATTATAGCTATCTGAACTAAGATAATCACAAGTGAAATAAATCAGTTTCCTCCAGATATGCAATATGGTCGTCAGCCTCTAAGACTCATCTCATCTTATCCCCCCAGTAGAATTTTCTTCCCATTTGAACCACCTTCTAAAGTCCTACCACACTTTTGTATCCTTCTCAGGAACAGAGAGTAGTTGTCAACATTTGGGTTGCTTTGGGCCAACCCAAGATGAAATCCTAGCAGGTGTTCCTCATTTATATATGTAATCAAATCGGATAAACATGTAACGAGGAGAGAATGTGATATGAGAATAAGTTGCTAGATATCCACAGGCAAGGCTACCCTAAAGTATGATATATATTGAGAACAAAATCAAACTATAAGTGTGACCTATGCATCTTCATATTACAAAGAACCACAAAAAATGAATTACTGCAACCGGGATGCCAGGTAAGGGGGGTGGAACATGGGTGAAGATGGTGAATTGGAAGTCTTCAGTGGTGATTTTTATTTTACAATCAACCTAAGATGGGGGGGAGTGGGGGGGAGGATTTAAATAATAGTATACTTTGGTACTCAATGCTCGAACCATCATATGGGACAATGAGATTTAGAGGGTAAACTACATTTTCCATTTTCTTATATTTCTGTTTCTTCCAAACGTATTTATCAAAGCACATTTTAAGGGAGGAGTGGGAAATGCTAGTTACACAAGAAAGGCCATCCTCTGCCCGACTGAAGAAATTGTTCAAACAGTGCATTCTTTCATAAGCAATGCTTCCTAATGTAGCCAGGGTCAGTAAGGGCTTAGGTTATTAGTTATGTAATCCTTAGTTCCTCAAACTTCAGTTTTGATTTGAACACAGTTTCAATTAGTTACTTCAGCTTTTGCCTTGAGGTGCATTTCATTTTTAGAATCAAGAGAATCTCAGAAGCTCAGCTAACCCCTGATTTCACAAATAACACATCTGACCCCTGAGAGGTAACTGTACCACAGCTGCGAGCCCCATGCTCTTTCCGTGACACCTCCAGTAGGTTGAATTGTGTTCCCCAGAAAGATAACACTGAAGTCCTAATCCCTGGTGTTTGTGAATGTGACTTTAATTGGAAAGAGGGTCTTTGTGGATTTTATAATTAGGATATAAGATAAGATAAGGTATACTGGAGTGGGGTGGGGCTTAATCCAATTTGACTGGTGTCCTTAAAAGAAGAAAAGAGACATAGAGACAGCCACACAGGGAGAAGGCCATGTGACAAGAGGCAGCCTGCACCAGAACTCAGGAAGGGGCGGGGAAGGCTGCTCCCCAGAGACTCAGAGGGACTACGACCCTCTTTAGCCCAGACTCTGCGAGAATTATTTTTGTTTTAAATCACCACGTTTGTGGTACTTTGTTACAGCAGCCTTAGGACACTAATACACCACTTTAACTCTTTTGATTGCTCATTTTTTATTTTTTTCATATTTCCTTGGGGAATCTGAAAACAAAAGGACTTGGGTAGCATCTGGGTACCAACACTGCCTTTGCACTGGGTGAAACTGTCAAAGCCCCAGCCCTACATATTGGTTCTGACGTTCATCTCCTTTAAACTTTGGGGCCATTATTATCTACAATGTCGCTTCAAATCTTATATCTGCCAGCAGGTTTATTTTAAAGAGCACTTTAAATTCTAAGCCCTTGATATCTCTCTGAGCTACAGAATAGTGCAGCAATACATGCTGGGCCTACCTCTCCAGGTTCTGTGGGTAGAATGACATGAACATAATTTTTAAATTATAATATTTCTAGCTAATATTTATTTACTACTAATTATGTGGCCAGGTCTGGGCAGATGCTTTACATATGTTGTTTGATTTCATCCTCATAAAAGTCTTGACATAGGTGCTACCATTATCTATATCCATTTTACAGATAATAGAAACTGAGGCACAGAGAAGCTAAATAACTTGCTCAGGGCCATACGGGAAGAAAGTGACTAAGTTGGGATTGCAAGCTACATTCAACAGACTCCAAAGTCCATGGATTCTTTCTCCTGCATATGAAGGCATGTGACATTAAACTATCTGCTTGTTTTATAAACTCACGTTAAAACTCCCCAAATTTATAAAAAGTCCCTTCAAAATTTAGCTCCAACCTCTTTCCTAGCCCCATCACTAGCCATCACTCCCTCCCCCCCTATACCTTAACCATAGCAGGATCTGTGCATTTCCTGGAACACACAGGCTCTGTCATCCCTCTCTGTTTTCCACATGTCCATGCCTCATGCCCCATGCCCATCATGCACATCTCCATGCGTCAGGACCCAGAAGAAACATCATCTTCCCTGAGTCCCAAATTCCCCAGTAGGTAGTTGCTTCCTTCCCGTGGCACTTTACTGAGGTCTATACCCTGACATCTGCTGGGACTGGAGTGAGTCACAGGAGTTGCCCAGGGCATGACAGCTGTGGAGGCACTCACTTCCAGGGGCAAGGGACAGAATAATTCACTGAGATATTCATTTGTATTTGTTTCTTGAAAGTATGATCACTTGGAGCTGATTCTTCTGAGTTGGGGTGGAGGAAATACAGAAGGGGGAGAGAAAGGTGATTCCCGGGAAGGGAAGACAAGGAAGGGGGGTGGGTGCTTTGGGCAGCAGAACCCAGGCAGGCCCTACTCCTTGGCAGAGCCCTGAGAAGAAGCAGGACCATCGGAGGGGAGCGGCTCCCTGTGTACCTAGGAAGCTGGCCTTGGGCACCAGGCTCCTAGATTCTCCAGGATCCAAAGGCCTGTGTGTATCATGGAAGTAGTGGGTCTTCTAGGCCTCAAGTAACCAGCCAGGCTTGGACCATGGGCATCTAGGAATAGCCCATGGGGACCCAAAATTGAAGGGGGTCTCCTCACATACTCTGGACTATGAAATATCACAGGACCTTTGGATGAAAGAGGGACAAGGCAGGGAGGGACTCTCAGTAATGACTGAGATTGAACTTCCTAGATGCCCAGCAGGATGAGAGCTCAGAGTAGCATTTAATCTCCTTTTAAAAAAAGTAAAAGCACATGACATTGATTGCATATACACCTCCATTTTTGAGCCATGATTCACACCTAAAACATCTGTTTCCATGTCAATTTCCACCACTGGACCATGAGTTTCTCCAGGGCAAAAACCAATATCCTTCCATCTTTGCATCCTTCTCAGTCCTTGTACTATGTCTGTTGCAAAGCAGGCCCTGAAAAATGCCTGCTAAGTGGATGGATGAAAAATGAATCAATCTGTCAGGTAGTAAATCTGTGTCTCAGGGCCCTTCCTGATCTTAGATTCTATGAAGCAAATGTAAGAAGTACTAGGTCCTTCAATTCAATCATTGTTTGGGAATGTAATGAAGGTCAAGCACTTTCCACCAAAAAAAACCAAGGAAGAAGGAAGAGGGAAAGAAGAGGGAGATTGCTAACTTGCAATGGCTTCCTTCTTCCTTAGCCTTTAGATTCCAGAGGATGGGTGAGTGATTTTCTTCCTCTTTTATTTGGTGTCATACTAGCCTTCCCCAGGCAGTATGAGAAATCAAAGAATTAGCTGGTACCTGTATCAGAGTAGTTGACCACCTTTGGTGACTGTTGGAAGCCACCAAAAAATAACCCTTTAGGAAATGCTGTTGGGCAAACAGTGCTCCCCCTTGTACTTCATTTTTTTTTTTTTTTTTCATACCTACTGAAAACTCAGAGCTTCACTAGCTAGTTCTTCCGGGTGTGTCTATTCTGCAGAGTCGTGACGAGGATAACGTGGTTGAGGGAATCTCTGTTCACGGTTGTGTAGTTACCTGGTATCTGAACACCCAGGACCCCTAGATACATGATAGTCCACATTCAAAGATCTCATGAGATTTCTTTTATCTGCAATTGTAGGGTCCCCTCTCCCAAGGAGAAAATATAATGATCTAAGAATCAAACATCTGGAAAAAATTCTTGGGGACAATTAGAAAAAAAACTTTTCATGTAAGTTAATGAACCAACAGACTGCTCTCCTCTCTCTTCCCAGCCCCTTGACAGAGTGGCCCGTTACAGTGGGGTAGGATGGCAATTGGATGAAAGCATGTTTGTATCACACGGGGGCCTGGCTTCCAACTATCCTTTAGTACAAATAAATAGTAGGATTTCACTTTTCTTTTCATTGTTAGGGCTCCTAAGAGGTCTCTTTTCCTTTTAGCACCTAATTAAATTCTTTTTTCTCTTGGACAAGCTATAAATAATAGCCTGGCTATTAGTTTCCAGTTTGAAAGATCCTATCATCCTCCTAACTTTCTATATGACATGAAGAGTCTAGACTTTCCCAAGAGGGCTGACATGGAGGCCAGGAACCTCTATCACCCTAGGGCTATTTGGCCGTCTTTCTTCTTCTTCCTTCCACACCCTTTCTTGAGGTAAGAGTCATCCTATTCCTTCCTTCCTAGCTTTCACTGGAATCAGAGGGATTAGGCAACTGGGTGTGAACTGAAATGCTCCAGCCCCACCCGTGGGTCAGGGCTCATGGCCAGGTTACTCACACAGAGGTCACCATGGCTGCTGCCACTAGCCACAGATTTCAGACAAGAAGGGGCAAGGACCCAGGCATCTGGCTCTATTGGTGATAGGGACAGTTTGGCATCGTGACCTGTAGACATTCTGATGGCTGAGCACCCTTCCCCACCCCATCCCAGTTTTAAGTTTAGAGACAACAGATTTCAAAAATAAGAGAAACAGATCCTACCAAAGAAGAGAGAATTTGAGAGAAACGTACTGTAAAATTGAAGACTAGGAAAACCAGTTTTACCTCTACAAGAACATGTTTTTTATTTCTGATAGAAATATTGTATACTCATTACATTAGCAAGCTAAACATTGACCTGTCCAGGGCCTTTAATAATAGTGTTAGGATAAACCTATAATTCCTATATCAAGGAATAAAGTTAAATGAAATTAGATATAAATGAAGCCAGTGTCTCTAACCTTAAAAGCTTCCTAGATGCTTAGGGTTCACTTTAGAATTTCAGGAGTAGTTTCTCTACCTCCTCACCCTTCTCTAAAAAGATGCTGCTTTCTTCCCTCAAGTGTTAGCAATTATAATATGTTAGATTTGTTTTCCTATTTTATTTCTAGCCTTTTCAGTTTGGTCAAGCTGATCGTGCTTTTTTTTTCTTTTCTTTTGAGACAGAGTCCTGCTCTGTCACCCTGGGTAGAATGCAGTTGCATCATCATAGCTCCCTGCAACCTCAAACTCCTGGGCTCAAGCGATCCTCCTGCCTCAGCCTCCCAAGTAGCTGGGACTCCAGGCATGCACTACCACGCCCAGCTAATTTTTTCTATTTTTAGTAGAGACAGGATCTCGCTCTTGCTCAGACTGGTCTCAAACTCTTGACCCCAAGTGATCCTCCTGCCTCGGCCTCCCAGAGTGCTAGAATTACAGGCGGGAGCCACTGCACCCGTCCCATGCATATTTTTTTTAGCTGAAAATTGGCTATGGATCTATCCTATGTCATTCTTTACTTACCTCATGTATTTAAATAGTCACTTTGAAAATGTAAGTTTTCATTTACAATACCGTAAGTCTGGGCAAAATCACCACTGCATTTGGGTTGAAGGAGTATAACTGATTGATTACCTAACTTCTATCACATCTTTAGTTTCTTAAAATTCTTTGGCTCAAAATGTGTGGGGAGGATGAGAAGTTGTTTGGGGCTTCAAACACTTTTTTTGTAGAATATTCTTTTTTGCTGATGTATTGATAATTCCTTAATATTATTTATAGTAAGATGTGCACTATACCCTGATATCAGCATGCTTCCAGATGACCTAGCCTCTGATCATTTTCTTCTTTTTTCTTCTTCAGTTGTTTATAGACTCCATTTCAAACACAGGCAAGTGATCGCAGAAGTAGGCTAGGTAAGGGGAAAGGAAGACAGAAATGCTTACAAGCTGCAAACAGGAAAAAGAAATTAGGACAATGGGCTTCGGAGAGGCTGCAAACACCCTGGTAAACAGACATTGGCTGCCCTGGAACAACCCCCATGTTTGTCTTTGATCTGATGGTGCAATGTGGTCTAGTGGTCTGACCAGCCAGGAATCTAGGGCCTGGGATCTCAGTTTTGCCTCTGACTAGCTGTTCTGTACTGACTGGCCTTGGACAGGGTTTCCTGATCTGAGAGATAGGCAGGTTTTCCAACTGTGAGGCACGATGTTTATAAGTGGAAAGGTTGAAAGGGGTGAAGGGCATTATTACAACTAAAGCAAGAACTATCATACATGAACAATTCAAGCAAAGAATTTTATTTTTGCTGCACCTTTAGAGTTGAACATCAATCCTCCCTGCCCTAACAATTTGTTTATTTATTCGCCTAAGTCTTTTTTTGAAGTCTCTGATACTTTAGGCAGTTTGGAAAGGGGTGGAAATATGTGTGAATAGCAAAGCACAGCATCTATTGACATTTTTATTATTTCCCTGTGTTTTGTGCATTCTCTCTGCCCATCCCTAAAACTGATCTTTTTCTCATTAAGAATTTTTATTGTAATGTGTATTTTAGATTTTATAATGTGCGTGATTAATTATTTGCATTTTTCTCAAAATGATATGATATGCACATGTTATAAAGCAAGATAATCAAACACATTTTTAAATGAAAGCCTGTTTAAAGAAAGCTCCACTTCTATTAAAATCTCGAGATAGTTGGAGCAGTTCTGTTTAGTCGAGCTTGCTGATGAGTAAAATCCATAAATAGTTAAGAGCCTCCAGCCTGGGGTAAAGAGGAAGTAAAACAGACTGATCTCATGACCTAAAAACATATCGAAAGCTGCAAAATAATTAATTTTTTACTTGGTATTTAAACAAAATATTATAGAGTGAGAATTTGATTATTTCTGAACTGGATTTTCATCACCTAACACTGGAGTCAAATAAACTTGGAAATATTATGCTTTCTTTCGTTTCAAAGTGCAGACTTTAATAAGAAAACTATGCTATTGTTTGTTAATTCCTCAAGAGGAGCTGTATCAAAGTTGTTACTAAGCCTTATGAACAAGTTTACAAAATATAAAAGTTAATCCTTTAAAATTTATATTCAATGTTTAGCAAATTTTTTTTATAATAAAAATGTTGAGTACTGTTTTCTATTTAGAGCTCATGGATCTAAATAGTAACAAGCCGTGTTCATCTGGGTGTAGAGGAAGTAAAAGAAACCTGTTCTTACTCCGTGCTAACCCCAAACCCAGAGACTAAAGAAATCAAATTTATTCTAGGGTCTGGCTTATAGAGCATAGAAAAATGATCTAGCCCAATAGTAACTTTTTCCCACTTGCCTTCATCCTTCCCTTTCTCTTCCTTTTTTTCCCTTTCTTGCCCCAATGTGTTTGAGTACCTACTGTGTACTCAGCACTGTGATGTTGAGTCCGTTAGATTAAAGGTAAAAAAGATACGGGATCTTCAGAGAGCAGACCTGGGAGACAGACAGAGGACAGGAAACCACCTACCTACACCAGGAGGTACTGAGAGCCTGTGCAAGACACAGAGGAGAACCAGGCTGCAGAAGTAGGGTTTCAGGGAGAGCTGCTCAGAGGAGTTGAGCTTTGAACTGGTTGGTACTAAAAGACAGGTAGTGATTGACCAGGTACACGAAGAGAAAGAAGGCAGGGGACAGAATACACAAAAACACAGAAAGAGAATGCAAGTCGATGTGTCTATTTTATTTAGGGGAAGAGGGCAGAGGAGAGTAGGAGCAGGAGATGAAGCTGGAGTCTGAGCTTTCCATGCCATGCTGTGGCATTTGGATAGATCCCTGTGGGCAAACGGGAGCCACTAAAGGTGATTAGATATAAGAATGACATGACCAGATTTGCATTTTAGGAAGATCATTCTGGCACCTTCTGGAAGTGTAAAGGGGTTAAAATTAAGTGCTTCTGGGAGATACCATGTCATATGAATATGAATTTCCTTTTAGAATAAACCTGGGCCTATGCATTCATCCATGCAGCAAACCTTTATTGAACACCTATTTAAGGCAAAGCACCCTGCTCCACGCTGTGGAGAATACAGAAAGGGGTAAGATACAGTCAACAGCAAGATTCTCAGCTTCCCACCCAAATGCCATCTTTTTGTGAGGCAGGCTTGCTATTGCCCAGACCTCACCTGTGAACCACTGTGCATCGTCTATAATAACCAACTGGTGTACAGCTTAATTCCACTATTCTAAAACTCCCTTTCTTTTGTTTTGAAATGCAAAAGCTCCAATAAGAGTAGTGGCATCCATTCTTCTAGTTTCTTAAAGAATATTTACAGCGTCAACGACATCTCCCCTAGTACTAACAATTAACAAAAATTGTAACAAAACAGAGAGTAAAACTTCAGTCTTATAACTCTGCACAATTCCCTGGTCTAGGTGGATGAATTTCCTTCATTTCCAAGAACAGTCAAAGTGCTGAAAGTTAATTTAAAAGAAAAAAAAAAAAAAAGGCTGGTTGAACATTCTCACTCTAATTCTACTTGTAAGAAAGAAAGAAGGATAGAAATTAGCACCTATCTCAGTGGAGTGTTTTGAGAAATCACTGTGTGAAAATACAGACTGTGATCTCAATCAGAAGCTGTTGCAATGAGATTTTGGAACCAAATATAGCCCCCAGAGACCAAGTTGGCTCATAAGTGGAAACAATTCATCCTACAATTAAATTTCTGGGGCTTTTAGGTAAAAGAAAATCTAAAATAATCTTCATTCATATCTTACACCAATTTCTTTAGGTTTTAGGAATTACAGCACTTGACTATCATGCAATCTTTTCTAAGGGCACTTATACAAAACAATTCTAGTTTTCAAAATTTAAGAAAATCTTTTATAATAAAATAGTTGGAAAGAAAATGAAAAAAATTTGGAAACTCAGGTAGCACTGGAAATAAGACCATGAGCTGAACAAAATGAGTGTCACACAGGAACAATAATAGAAAGCTAAATGCAGAACCTGTAGTTCACGCATGAATAATGCAAGAACCATATACATTTATTCATAATAATGGACTGAAGATAATTTGCTGTGGAATAATTGAACCAGAACTAATTGTTGCTCTATGCATTTTATTTTAATGCTATAACCTGATATTATAAAGATTTTCATAGTAAAATTTAATATTGTCAAAATCCAATGCTGTATTAATGTCTGATTTTTATCTATAGGTGCAATACACATATTGTGGATACTATAAACAAATTTTGAGCACAAACACACCAACATTTTTAGGATACCTTTTAACTTTTTTTGTCTTTGATTAAAATACATATACACCAATTACATAACTAATAGTTCAAATCATTTTGGATCACCAATTACCAGTAGAGGTTTGCTCTTTGGGGAAAATGTAATTCTGTTTATTTCTTTGAAGAAATCTTCAAAAATAATAATGGAGCCTGAAGAATTTATAAAACTAATATGAAGAGGAGGTTGTCAGCTCTAGTGAGTGCTAGAAACTCTTGAATAAACTGTTTGAAGTTTATTTGCTCTGTCCAACCACTAGACAGGGAGCCTTGCTTGCCTTCAAGCTTCTTCTACACAGGAGATTGGGTGCCACAGAACAAATGGAATGCAAGAAAATGCTAACAATGGAAATGGAAACCAAAGAACAGTAAGAAATGTCAAACCACTAGTGCTATTCTTGTACCTGAGACTTGACGTCAACTCTTGCCTCCACCCATAATTAGCTTTGATGCTAAACTACATCAGCCAAGTAGTTAAACTGGGCCTCAGTTTACGCACCTCTAAAATGTAAATAATAATATTTGCCTTACACATTTCGCTGGGTGATGTAACAAATGATAAATGACGGAATAAATGCACAAATGCAAATGGTAAGGTGCTGCAACTTTGCAAGGGTGGTGAATACCATTCTTCCCTAGATAGAGTTCTCTCTCTTCTAGTGGTTTCTTTCCTCAGATTCTGAGAACGCTCACTCAGAATGTTTTTGAAGTAAGTATTTTTTTTAAAAAAATTCTTTAATCATCAGAAGAGTCTTTTTAGCCTGGTTGAAAGATCTATCTTTGATACTAATCTATTCACGTATTATTCTATTCAGATATTCAAGGGTAAGAATGGACCCTTTCCACATTCTAGCAAGCTCAAAGCCTTTCATTTCAGCGAGACTTCAAACTGAGAATTTCTGTTCTATAACGTTCCAGTTTACAGTTTCTGGTCTTTTTGATGCCTACAGTGTTGACAGCCCTATAGTACTAGCTCATTTAGTGTACAGGACTTTTGTTAGGACAGACTTTCCAATATCCACCCTATAGCCACTAGAGTTATGTTAAAACAGAGTACTGATGAAATTCCACCCTACTTAAAAGCTGTTTTCAGTTCAATTCAGAAAATATTTATTTAGGGTTAAATCAGGGCTAGGTTCTTTGCTAAATACAGAGCAATTCAACAAGGATTTCAATATGGTCTGGACCCTCTGGTAACCCCCACTGCCTGTGAGATGTTACCCAACTCCATGAGATGGCATTGGGCTTTAAAAAATGTATGTCTCCAGTTTAATAAACCAATCATGTGAAAAGCAGTTTTGAGAAAAATGGAGAAATTTTATATGAGTTACTATTAGGTGATATCTAAGAATTATCATTAATTTTGTTTGTGATAGTGGCATTGTGATTCTGTAAGAAAACATCCATCTTTTTAGAGATACATATCAAAATTAGAAGAGGTAAACTAATAGATGTCTGGAATATACTTTTTAAAAATATATATACTTTAAAAAAATGAAAAAGAAAAGAAAAGGTCAATCAACAAATAGGTCAAAGTTTTGATAATTGTTAAATGTAGAGTCTAGGCCTTTGAGGGATCATTTTATTAATATTGTTATCTCTGTGTTTGTGGATGCTTAGAATCTTAAATAATAAACACATTTAAATAATTGATTGCCCAAACTTCTACCCTTTTTTTTTTCACCTAGGATAAGCCCCAGCACCTCTAGTAGAGGCTACACACAAGATTTGAATCCTCCAGGCATTTCCTGTCCTGGTGTGCAATGTCTCCAGTATCCTGTTTGGTGCAGTCCTTGAAGGCCTCAACGTCCCCTCTGCTGGGAAGGCTTTGCTTAGTCGCTCAGAGAGAGCAGATTTTGCCCATCTCTAGGTACTCATAGAACTTGGCTCATAGCTCTACTACGGGATTAGTACAGTCTTATGATATATATATATATAACTATACTTGTCTTTTTTTTCCTACTGGAGTGGAAACTCTTTTAGTTGGGCACCATGTCTTAGTTGCCTTTCTTTCCCTTTATTTTTCACAGGGCCTGACACAGAGTCATGATGCCTTTGAAAATGTCTGCAGGGTACTAAACTGATCACAGTAAATTTACTTTGCACAGCACATAGCACAATGCTCATTTTGTACCCTTGATAAGGATAACCCCCAAAGTATATTTTGGCAGCTAAACTGTGCAAATTATATTTTGACTGTGGGGATACAGAACTATGCAAAACTTAGGTGTATTTGTTTAACATAACCTAGTTACTGCAGCAATTTCTGAAACTTCTTCCTTCATTTCAGGCCTTAGCTTGACTGGAGCCAGCAGGAACTCATTTTGGAGAGCATCGCTTAACTAGCATAACTAGGTCTCATTCCGGTGCAATGCACACTATTCCTATCCACAGAGTGCTTTTGATTTACCAGGAAATAATTTGACACAGCTTTTTTCCCTTCAGGGAAGTGTGGGTGGTGGTGGTGGTGCAGGGCCAAGGAGCAAAAAGGAGACACTTCAAACAAAGCAGTGGAAAGTTCTTTAGTGCTGTTCTAATGAGATCTGGTTAGATAAAGATTTGCTCTTTATATTTGTTTACGCAGAAATTAATTCCACAAATCTATGTAGAGGGGAGTGTTTTTTAGACAAGAGAAACACGTGACACTTTCTAAGAGGTGAAGCCTAGATACAGATTTAGACTTTGCTAAAATAACTAGTTATCATGTGATCTGATCTTAACGGGCTTTTTAAAATCAGCAAGGGAAATGTATTTTACTAGTTCAGTGTGCTTGTCAGAACCGACTCTGGATACATGATTTCCTTGGGCACGTGGCATGTGTTTTGAAAAATCAGCCTCCTTTGGGAATTGTACTCTTAAAATATTTGCTCAGAGATGTTCAAGCTCTCAGTTACAAGATGCTTGGGCAAGTCTGGGTAAAGTGCAGTTGTTACAAAGTCTGTGTGTGTGTTTGACAGTTGTGGCCACATATATAGGCATCATCTCCCTCAAGTCATCTTGATTATCTGTTACCTCAGCTCATCCTAGGGTTCATAACTTTGTTATTTCTCTTAAGGGACAGGGTGAGAGTATAATGTTAAACTTAAGACCGAATTGGTAGCAGTCATTTTCTCCCCCCCGTTATCCAACCATATGTGCTTGTTCAAAAAACAGAGAACACTGTATTTTATAGTATTCGAGCACAGACTGTGATTTGCAACCTTGCTTATTTCCTTAGCCCACCCTGAAACTGCATCTTTTTTGTCTCTTTAATCCCCAAAATAATGATAGTGGCTGATGGCATTTGGTTAAAGAATTCAACTTTTATGGAACAATTAATAAGGGTTTTAAAAAATTTTTAAAAAGCAAATTATAATACATAAAATTTTTTCCAGGAAAAATCCTTTAGTCATGATCAACGATTACTCAGTACTAAAGACTGTGCATACATAATAAATATATTTAGGGGTAAATTTGCTTTAGGGGAAAAATGAAGCTTCTAGCTCCCTGATGGAATAATGTGCCTTTGAGTTGAAGTACTTTAGCATCACTATGAGTTGAAACCAACTGAGTTTTTTTGTTACTTTTAAGCCCCATTTTCTTAGGAATATAAACTCTGTATTTGTTAAGAGATTTATAGACTTGCATGGTCTACGATAGTTTAATCTTTATTGTTCAAGTCACTCTTACTTTTATGGGAAGTACTGTTGTGCTGTACTCTATATGGTTATATAAGTTATGCAGTTTAATGGCAGAATTAGCAGGCACTTTCTCAGCTTATAAATAATAACTTTCTTTTAACAACAACATATTTAGAAACACACAGCCCAAAAGGAGTTTAAGTTATTATTCAAGTTTCTTTCCTTGCACAGAAGGATGAAATGTTTAAGAATTCAATGAAAATGTTACAAAATATCCTCTTAATCTATAATGTCCACATCTTATATATGACATACTTAAGGCTATGCAATGAAAATAGTGACGAGTAAACAATGAAACAAAAAGGAAATCAATTTACCAAACCCAGAAAGGTGAAAGCATTTGATGAAACACAACTCCACAAAGAAATGTGAAGCACTGACAAAACTGTTATATAACCTTCAATTTATTTTAATAACACTGGAAGGGCAGATGTCATAGTGGTTCCTGGAAATCTTTTTGAGGTTTCCAGGATGTGTTCCCATTAATTTTTTTTAAAGCACCTACCATATTGTATAACCTATTACCAGCATTGACTAATTTATATTATGTTCCCTCTTAAGGCTGACTCAGGTCTAGTTCTCCTAAAAAGATTTTGTCTGAGCAGGATGAAGGAGTCATATGCAAAGAAGCTTCTCCATGCAGGACAGAACACAGAACCAGGAAGGTCACAGGGGTCAGGCTGATTACCTCCTCTGGCTCTGGCAAGCAGAGGGCTCAGCTGGGTTACCCAAGTTCACAAGGAGCTATTGACATTCAGCAGGGGACTGTTTAGGACTCATATTAACTCTTCTGTGCCCTGTTTTCACATTGCAGTGAGGCCAAAAAAGAAGCCATAAGGTAACTTTGCCTCAGCTGATTCGTGATTAAAGAAGTGAACCTTTAAAACTATTATCTAATAAATCTTTTACAAATGGAATCAACCATCCACCTAATCATTTAAAACATGCTATATAAAACTCTAGTAAATAAATGTGTCCCACGTTTGTTCATGATGCAGTAAACGTTTACGTCTGAGGTGGGGAGCATAGGGGGATATGTTTTATCTTCCCACCAAAAAGAATTGCCAATTTGTCTTTAATCAAAAAGGCCATGTATAATTCTCAAAAAGGCCACACAGTTGTAATTTTTTGTCACTTAAAAGCATGTTTCCCCTGAGTTGCTCATGGAGAACCAACCTGGGGAAAACTTTACCAACTCATCGTCTAAGACGTGAAGTCACAGTTTTACAGAAGTACAGAACTTGCTGGGCACGATGGCTCATGCTTGTAATCTCAGCACTTTGGGAGGCCAAAGCAGGAGGATTGCTTGAGGCCAGGAATTCAAGACCAGCCTGGGCAGCAGGGCGAAACCCTGGCACTACGAAAAATAGAAAAATTAGCTGGGCACAGTGGCGCATGGCTGTAGTCCCAGTTGCTTGGGAGGCTGAGGCAGAAGGATTGCTTGAGCCCAGGAATTTGAAGTTGCAATGAGTTATAAAGTTATGATGACACCATTGCTTTCTAGCCTGGACAACAGAGTAAAAGATCTTGTATCAAAAAAACAAACAAAACAAAACAAAACAAAAGTTCCAAACTTCTCTATCTCTATTAGGTTACAGACATGAAGCTCTAAATGGTAAGCCTGTTCCTTCAGGCTTTGACATTCTGCTGACACATTATGTGACTTAACCTCTATAAACTCATTTGTAAATTGAGAACAATAGTTAATTAACCCGCTAAGCATGTCTCTGTAGTAGCAATGGGAAGACTGACTCACTGGTAAATCCAGGGGCCTCTAAATCATCTATTGTCCCTGGCTCTTCCTTTTTTAGCATTCTCCTGGCCCTAGAACATACATTATGTTGAATTCTCAGTTCTCTCTTTTTATTGCTAATGACTCCTGCAAATGGTTGAGGATCTAAACACAGTTGGGGCCAATTTTCATTCAACTACTATGTTTTTCAAAGAATTAAGCTTCTTTTAAGGGCCAAGTGCTGGTAAGACCAAAGCCCTACCCTCAAGGAGCTTAAAGTTTAGCCACAAGATATGGAGCTATAAGCAATGTGGTCAATGCTAAAATATCCAAATAAATAATTCAGAGTTCAGGTGGGTTTGGGGAGTTAGGAGTTATCCAATTTGCTTTCTGCCTTTGTCAGATGACCTAGCTAACTGGCAAATCTACACTTGAGCTTAGAAAACAAAAAGACAACTTATACAGAGTCTTTCAATTTTGACTTTAATCACAAACGAAAACAGAAATTCCCCCATCTATCTCTTTCTATAACATCTGACACTGTTGACCATTGTCTCCGTTGTGGACGTTCTAGGAGCTGGGTCAGTCTTAGTGTTTTTCGTTTAGCATGAATGAAGTGAATTGGGTAATGCTAGCCCTGAATGATTTTTGGCTTTCCACCTTTCTATCACCATACTCTTTCATTTGATTTCAATTACCTATTTTAGTCCATTTTGCATTGCTGTAAAAGAAATAACTGAGGCTGGGTAATTTATAAAGAAAAGAGGTTTATTTGGCTCATGATTCTATAGCCTGTATGAGAAGCATGGTGCCATAATCTGCTTCTGGTGAGGGCTTCAGGAATCTTCCAATCAAGGAGGAAGAGACCAGGAGCAAGACAGGAAAGAGGTGGTGCCAGACTCTTTTAAACAACCAGCTCTCCTGTGAACTAACAGAGTGAGAACTCACTCATTAGCCCAGGGAGGGCACCAAGCCATTCATGTGGGATCCTCCTCCATGACCCAAACACCTACCATCAGGCTCCACCTCCAACATTGGAGACCAAATTTCAGCATGAGATTTGGAGGGGCCAAACATCCAAACCATATCACCCCCGTCCCCTGCATGGCTTTAACCATTTCCCAAATCTCTACCACTAATTCTCAGCTCCCTGTCCCCCACCCTGTACGTCCATCCCACTGGCATCCTTAACTCAGCAAGTCTATAGTAACATCTTTCTCCAAACAAGCTCCTTCTTCTGATTTCTCTTTTGGGGGCATATAGCTTGAATTATGTGCCTAGTTCATCAGGCTCTCAACTTCAGAGTCATCTTTGATCTCCTCTTCTGCTTTGACCTGCATAATTTCTCCCCCATCAATATCTCATCAATATCTCATCAATCCTATTTTCAGACTTTCCTTTAATTTATTTTGTACACAGCTGTCATGTTCTTAAAGCAAAACTGTTAATTTTCTCACTTCTCTGTCACGCCCTCAGGGACCATGGGATAAATTCCATACTCTTGAATGTTCCATTTAAACTTCTATAATCTGGCTCCAATTTCCCTTCATCAGCCTTCTGACTAAGGGTACCCTATATTGTTTAATAGCCACCCGCCAAAAGCTATTCCCTATTCCTGGTTATAGTGCTGCCTCCTTTCATCTGTGCATGCCTCCTCTACACTCAATGTCCTACAATTCTTCAAAACCTAGTTCCAATATCCATGGAACTCTCACTGTTTCATCTTACAGATAATCTGTCTTCTGATATATAGCTTTTCAGTTCTACTTTTGGTAAGGGACTCAATGTTTACTATCAGTACCATAGCTGCTTATGATTTTACCTTACTTCTAAGAGCTACAAAGATGGAGGAAATTGTGTCTTGTTGATGTTGAATCCTCCACAGTGCCAAGCACAACGTTCTGTAGATACTAGATGGTTAATGATATTTATTGTAAAAACGATAGGAAACTGGGCGTGGTGGCAAACACCTGTAATCCCAACTATTTGGGAAACTGAGATGGGCGGGTCGCTTGAGCCCAGGAGTTCGAGACTATGGTGATCTCTGATCACACTATTGTTCTCTAGCCTGGATGAAAGAGCAAGACCCTGTTTCTGTCTAAAAAATGAATAAAGTCAAATAAAAGATACCTTTTTCTGAGTAGTTTGAAATATTTAAAATTTTAGAACATCAAAACTTTAATGAAACACATTTTATTTCATCATTTCTTCTATTAAAATTTCCTCAAAAGAACAGAGAAAATCCAGATTATTATTATATATTTTTTTGACATGTAAAGTTAAGGACAACAGAGGGCTACTAAATGAGGATTAAAATTTAAATGTGAAGAGTTAATACCATCAAAAGTGAAAATCCCACTGGAGTGCAAGTAGAATGGAAAAATCAAATAGTGTAATCAAACCATTCTCATTAGACTTTCAATTAATAACTTGCAGTAGCAAAGCTCTCTTCAGGAATATTAACAGTGATGTCCAAGCCGGACTGCTGTTGTGATCAGATATATGCAAAATCTCAAGAGAAGGAAATGAAAGAGAAAAAGTAGTTTCTGGAAAACATGGATAATTTATATTATTGTGAGGCAATTAAAAAATTAAATATTAGTCAAATCCTAAAAGAAAAACACTTTTTGTATCTTTATTATATAAAAACAAAGACTGGTTTGTGTGGCTTGTTATAGTAGGTATTGAGAAGGGTATAAATTTGTTGAAGAGGATGCAAACTACCTTTTAGACAAGGGAACGGTGACAAATTTGTCAATATGGTATTAGGTCATTAAATATGAAATGTCCGATTTTGAATCAAAAGTGTAGTTTATTATATTTTAAACAAGAAGCAGTACAATTAATCAAAGTATGTGCCTGAACTATCGATATAGTTTTGCAATCTTAATGGTAACTTGTTTATGACAGCAGCGAAGAAGCCTGGAGAGCAAGTGGCAATGAAATTGCGAAAGGCATTTTCCACAGCTTGTTGAAAATTGAATATTTTTCCTTGTAAGAAGTGGTCCAAAGCCTGAAAGAAGTGGTAGTCAGTTGGTGCGAGGTCTGGTGAATACAGAAGATGACAGAGAGTATCTAAGTCCAGCTACTATAGTTTGAGCAGTGTTGTTTGTGCAACATGTGGTCGAGTGTTGTCTTGCAAGAGGATTAGCCTGTCTCTATTGACCAATCTCTGCTGCTTAATTGCAAGCATCCTCATCATTGCATCCAGTTGGTTGCAATGGACATCCACTCTAATCAACTGATCAGGTTTCATGAAGCTGTAGTGGATAATACCAGTGCTGGACCACCAAACAGACACCATTAACTTTTTTTTAATGAATGTTTGGTTTTGGACTGTGTTTTGGCACTTTATAAAATCATCATTGTGAAAAATACTGCAGGAATAATAACCTTATATATGCACATTTTTCATATATGAAAAAAGAAAGGCAGAAAATTGAATTTTATCTTATTGCTGTTTTTAACCTCTAGGGTAGAGTCTGTCACTCCCAGGTCATTAGAAATGCATCTTTTTTTTTTCCCCAATATTCTTGACAGCAAATTGTGGGATTCCTAATGGATATTTTCCCTTCTCTGGAAGTTAACTTTTTATTATTGCTCCATTCATAAATGAAGAGCTGTTAGGGATGGGCATATAGGTGTAAAATTGTGGCACCTGTCCTGAGTCTGATTTTTGACTTCCCCACAATCTGACTGATCCATTGTTTGCAGTGTCTGATTATGTTTTCTCTCCTGTACTTTCCCTTGGAATCTGACCCATGCTTTTACTCAACAGGGTTGACCTCAGAGGAGGCTGGTCTGTTGGCCCCCTGGTTTCCCAGAAGATCATAATCATGCTGCAATTGAAACTGTGCTTCAAGGTAATTTTAAGTCATCATTTTCCAGAAAGCTTATAGTCATCTCAGGTCAGATAAGTGCACCATTATATTTCATATTCGAAATCTGCCATCACCCATTCTTCCTGCATCTGCAGTTGAGTTGCAGTAAGGGCTCACTGTTTCAATGTTAGCATGTAGGGTACTCAATATTAAATCACCTGTGAGCAATCTGTGTTTTAATGAGCCCTGTTGGTGATTTTGAATATGCTAAGATTGAGAACCACCGGTTTAGGTAATAACAAAAAAATGTCAGTAAAAGACAAACCCCAAATCTCAATAGCTTAACACAACAAAGGCTTCTTTCTTGCTCACATCATCATCCAACATGGGTCATATAGGCTCCCTCTATCTTGTAGCTAAGACATCATTTTTCTTTTCTATGTAGAAAATTACTTTAATAATTATAAAAGTATGACATGCTCATTATAAAACACTCAGAAGACATCCATAGTTATAAATAGTACAATAAAAATTACCCATGATTCCAAAGAAAGATGAATAGTCTCTATTAATATTTTGGGTTTTATTTGGGTTTTATTGTTTTTTTTTTTTTTTTTTTTTTTTTTTTTTGGTCTTTGTTTTCTCTTGGACACTTGGCTTCCAAGTTGCTGAGGAAGGGAAAGAGAGATCTGAAGGATTGCTTGGGAAGACTTTATGGACCAGGCTCAGGAATGACTTACATCCTATCTGCTAGAATCCAGTAACATCATCGCAACACACTGCAAAGAAGGCTGGGAAAGGTAGAACAGCGCACAGATATTTGCAAGAGCTAATAACCAGGATCAGAGAAATATTACATTCCTTCCACCATGCGGATAAGTTGTTCTCATTTATTGTTTTATTATTTTTATAACACCCATGAACCCCTGGCATTGAACTGTTGCCTTGAAAACTATCTTCCTGCTCATATTGGACCCTTGACTAGCACAGGTTCTTTTTATTCCTTCTTGGACTTTAACTCTGAATCAGTCTGTGGCCAGGGTTAGGGCCAGACAAGGTGTAGACATAGACATACATATACAGCAGACGTGGAAATAAAAGAGCTGATTTAAGCTCTTCTGAATGGTAGTATCTCCCAAACTGTGTTCTTCCCATCCTTGGTCACATTTCCCCAGAAACATCAACCTTGAGCCATGTGGAGTTCTGGTATTTAACTCTGTAACTCCCAATGAGGAGTCATAGTCTCCAATCTCATAGAGGCTGGGCAGGTAATATTAACAGACAAAGCACAGTAGGAGCAGCATAGCTGGGAGATTTGGGAGTGTGGCTAATAGAACAGCACCATCTCCATCTAAGGGAAGCTACATGCCAGCTGGTCAATTGCTCCTCTATAGAAATGCAACCTTACTGTTGCCAGTTCGTCCATTTTTTTCCTCAAGGAAAACCAGAAATCTGAATCTTTTGGTTAAGTTTCTTATTTTTGTTTCTTTTTAAAAATATTGCATAAAAAATAAACAAAAAAGATCTCTTTTGCAAAATCGTCCTGGGCCTACCAATTTGCAAGCCCTGTGCGAAACCATATATTCACACCTCTATTTTACATTTAACAAATTAAAATTGTTTAACAATTATAACCCCCCAAATGTATACCTTAAAATGTCTTTTTTTCTTATAGAAGTTGATGAATTTGTCAATTTATATTAGCTCCTTACTTCCACTTTATTTTTCTCCCTGAAATTTTTATCAATCACATTACTAGTAAACCTCATTTTTTATTTATCAAAGTTGATATTAACTCCTTATGTCCATTATCAAGATAAGAAAATCAATGCTTCTGGACATCTTTCCTCCTCCTCCTCCATACCTTTGTGGCTCCGTTAGCTGTGTCATTATTTGCACATTGACCAAGTTTATGTTAATACTATTTAAATTTTGTACTAACATAACTAAATATTTAACATGTTATACTTAATATTCTAAAATTCAGAAGCAATAAATGTTTTCACTATTATAATTGTAGTAACTAGTAATCATCATAGAAGTGAGTAGAATGAGGTAATGCTATTTCACTAAACCTGGCCCACTTGGTAAGTGATGTTCCAAGAGTGAAGGTCAAGTGGAGCTCTTTCTTTACCCCTCAAGAGGAGCTCAGAATCATTCCACATTACATTTTTCTTCATATTTGGCCCATGGCTTTCTTATATACATTTTTGCCATTCCCTGAGTTTCCCATTTTCTTTTTCATTTTTTTATTGACAGAAGAAACTTAAGTCTTTATGTCAGTATTGCGATAATCCTGCCTTTTTAACTGCAGGTTATGTCGAAGTTAATCCATTTGTTCTTGAAAACGTTATAGTTGGAGCCCTCCATACTGATGTTTCAGTTTTGACCGTTTTTCTTCTCTCATGCCACAGATCCTACCCTGAAGGGATTTCTTTTCATTGTATTTTGGAGTTGTGTGCACTATTTCTTAGATTTCATGGCTTATTTTTCTTCAATTTCCTTTTTGTTGTTTTGCAAAGAAACCACAAATACTTTGTCTTTTTTAGCAAAGGTAAGTGGAGATAACTCATTGTGTGTTTGAAAATGTCTTTATTTTATGTCTCACATTTTTATTTGCCCTCAGACTGAGATCTCTGAAGGATTTGTCTCATTCTTCTTAATGCCTCGATGTGGATCTTTCATCCCACAGCCCACTTGGCACTTGGACATTTCTTTAGCTTTGAGAGTTTGTTCCTTTTTCTTCTGCTCTGCCTCTTTCATTTCTTCTGCTTAATTTCCTGCCTCCTCTCTATTTTTTTCTGTTCTTTTTTTCAGGAATTTCTCTTAGGTAGAGACATTGGACCTCCTGATGTGAGTTTCTATGTCTCCAAATTTTTTCTTTCCTCTCTTTCTATATATATTTTAGTATATTTTATATATATATAATCTTGGGGGTTTTGGCTCTATGTTCTAGATTAAGATTTTCTTAACATGTATCAAGCATTTTAATGAGTTTTTAAAAATTTGCCAGTTACATATCTAGTTTCCAAGAACTCTCATTAGCTAATTGCTCCATTTTCATAGTAGTCTCTTGTTGGGCATATGTGTTGTTTTGTGGACAACATATCCTGAATCTCTCTGAAAAGGTTAATTATAATTCTGGTCAGTGGATTCTTTGTTTTCTCTGGGATCATTTGTTCCGTTTGTTTATTTTCGTTCTTTTTTGAGCTTCTGTTTTTCCTCAAATGAGTGGTACTCTTTGGTTGTCCACTTAAAATTGTGAATAAAAGACCCAGTTAATGAATATAAGTAAGAAGGATGGGTTTTCAGTGCCAGAAAATTGTGTATATAAAGAGGAGCAGATACACTACGATGTGTAGCAGACGGGTGGATGGGTACCCTGTCTTCTTTCCTCTCCCAGAAAAAACAAAAATAATGAGAATGAGAATAAAAATAAGGAGAATGAGAATGAGTAGGGTTGTTCTTTCCTGTCAGAGAATTAGTTTCTTTCAAAAGCATATCCCTGAGAACTGCCTCTTGATTATTTTATGGCTGTATGATCTCAGATGTATTTTTCAACTTCCTCACACTTTGGTCCACATGGCAGGAGCCTTATTTCTCAGCTTCCCTGGGCAGTGGTCTAGCCAAGGTGAGGCACAGGTAGAAGACTAGAGGGTGAGAAGAAGAGAGAAGCTATTTCTCCCTGTCTCTGTGTTACAGGCAGGAGCAGCATTTTAGGCAGCATTTTGGGAAGCAGCAATGTCTCCTCCATGTTTCTCCTGCCAGCCTATTCCTCTGTGGTCTCAGCTTTTATTGAGGAAGCCTACAACCATTTCAATTTCTGCTGGACGGCTATAGCTTTAGGATATGATAACCCTACCTTGTCCTTTGGTCCCTCTAGTCACAAGAGTGAGAGAACCTTACTGCTATTGCTAATTTCTGGGTTACATCACCATCTTAAGCTTTTGGCCATTCCCAAGTCTTCCCATGATCAGGATAACCGTCTCCTGCAGTGATTTGTCTCCATTTGGAATACGTAGAAAGACTTTTGTTTTCCTGGTTAGACTCTGACTGACACAGTTCCATAGCTCATTACTGCTCTGTAATTTGCTAATTCTGAGCTTGGGGTTTCTCTAGATCTTTACCAGGAGAAAGAGTCCTCCCCGAATTGCAGCATTCTTCACTGAATATTCTGTTGAGTGTATGGCGTCTTCCATCCTGGGAGTGCACTTCCATGTCATCCCATCTGCTTTCTTTTTCTTCTTATGTCCCTTCCCCCTTGTCCTCTATTACCTTCTTTTACAAAGCTATTACAATTTATTCCTTTCTGAACATTCTTACTGTCATTTCAATGGCAGTATGGGAAGAAGAGAAGATGGATGTGCACACTCGGCTTATTGCCCAGTAACGGAAGTTTTTGGTGAGCTACTTTATCTTAAGAAAACTGGAAACTGTAATCTTTGAGGGTAATTTCCTTTTATAAACTTATTTATATTAAAAACAACAAGGTTCAATGCAATGGTTATTTCTGTCATTAAATGCTGGAGGATTATTTTGAACTAGGCAAAATTAAGACAAAATTTGGGTGAGCATTTTCTGCCCTATCCCTTCATCCCTGTGCAATTATATTCTTAGATCAGAGGCTCTTCCTATGTGACATTTCTGTGTATTGGAGCTTGCCTCTCTTGAGGTTGCACAGTTTAATCAGTTATTCTGTGAACACACCAAAACTATTCAATTTGCTAATTTGGTCCTGCAGTGATTTCAGTGTGTCCCTTTCATTTAGCCACCCTGTTATAACACAAACATTATTATAATGTAATAAGAAAAGACATTTCCTCTGTAGATTTTCTTTAGTTCTAGTTACATTGAACTGAAAACGTCAATCTCTTTGGGAAAGTGGAGAAAATTACATAATGACCAGATAAGGTGTGGATTCAATCATCCCTAATGATTTTATAGTGGCTGGAAAATAGTGGTCTAAATTTTTGAATTGGATCTACTACAAGCTCATTGGGACATTGACTCTTCTCAATATTGAGCATTTTAAATATCTGATAAAATGTTAACATATGGACACTCTGTTTTCTACATAAGAAAAAAATTTGGATAAGAACATGTGTGGAACACAAAATTATTGATGTATCTGCTCAATTGACACTGACCCCCTTTCTCTGAGAACTTCACCCCTAGATGTCTGTATCTACTCTTTGATTTTTTTTTTTTTTTCTTTGCTAGACCTTTGCCACTTTGACTGCTATTGATTGGTCCAAGATGGAAACCTGACCACTCTGAGAAGTCATCTAGCTAGTCTCTAAAAATGGCTGGGAATGAGCAACACCTAAAATATCTGTGGAGGTTGGACAGCCACCTATCGTCTACTATGTGGAAAGAGACAGAGAAATGACAAAGAAAAATGACGGAAACAAGGAAAGAGAATCAGAGAGACAAGAGACCGTAGGGGTGTCAGGGAGAGGAGAGACACTGCCAGAGTTCCTAACAGCTTCTCTTACTGATTCCAATTCCTTTAGAGACATCAGGTTTGTGAGGCCCACCTGATTTGTTATAATGAAATCTTTTTGCTTAAGCTGAGTTAAGCTGGTCTGCTACTTGCAACCAAAAGAGCTTAAAATAAAACAGAGCACACAGCAGAACAGCAAGACTGCTTCCCTCCTAGTACATGAATAAAGAAATTTAGTGACTGTTGGGTTCACATTTGTATAAAGAACAAACTGGATGTGATTCTAGGTTGGTCTCCAGCGATTTGTTTTCCTTTATTAGTACATAAGAAATGCATCTTCAACAATTTGTGCAATAAGTCTTCAGCAAGCCCCTAATTCCTGAATGTTTGGATTTGCTTTATGTGGTTAAAGTCATACACATTTGTGTTATATTTTACGTAATCTCTGGGAGTTTTCATAAAACCCATTAAAAGTTCTAAGTGAGCTTTGCAGAATCTAGCACAATGTCTGGTAAATAGTATGAGTGCTCATTAAATGTTAGCTCAGGTTCTTTCCTTCTTAAATTAGTAAATATTTCATTGATTGATTGTTTCATTTATTCAGGAAATAATTTGACTATGAAGAATCATGCCTAGTTCTGGGGCTACAGGGATCTTAACCTTAGAAAGGAATCCAGCCAGAGCTACAGAGGACATGAGGACATGCATACAGACAAATATTTTCATTACTCCCTGCTAAGGACTGCAGTAGAGGGATGAACAGAAATTTATGGGAGCCAGCGGAGGAGCAGCTGCTTGGCTATGAGGGCAATGGTGGCAAATTTGCCAGTTCTGCTCTTAAGCAAATGTTTTAAGTTCTGTGTGGCTTTCAATTTATTATTTGTAAAATGAAGCTTATAAGAATTTTCTCTTGAGTTTCTGTCATGGTTAAAGGAGGTAATAAAAAGGGATATATAAAGCTCACTAAATATGAAATATCTGATTATGAATCAAAAGTGTAGTTTATAATATCTCAAACAAGAAGCAGTGCAATTAATCAAAGTATGCACCTAAACCATTGACACAGTTTTGCCATCTTAACGGTAGCTTGTTTATGCCAGCAGCAAAGAAGCCTGGAGAGCAAATGGCGATAAAATCATGAAAGGCGTTTTCCACATTTTGTTAAGAATTGAAAATTTTTCCTTGCAAGAAGTGGTCCAAAGCCTGGAAGAAGTGGTAGTCAGTTGGTGCAAGAGCTGGTGAATACTGTGGATGACAGAGATTTTCCAGGTCCAGATTCTGTAGTTTGAGCAACGTTGCTTGTGTGATATGTGGTCGAGCATTATCTTGCAAGAGGATTGACCTGTCTTTAGTGACCAATCTTGGCTGCTTAATTGCAAGTATCCTCATCATTTTGTTGCATTGCTTACAGTAGACATCTGTTGTGTAGTGAATAATACCAGCACTGGACCAGACACCGTTAGCTTTTTTGAATGAATATTCTGTTTTGGACTGTGTTTTGGCACTTCGTCTTTATCCAACCACTGTGCTGAATGCTTGCAATTGTCACAAAGAATTCATTTTTCCTCACACGTAACAACACGGTATACAAATGGTTTGCCTTTATGTCATGACAGCAAAGAAAGGCAAGCTTACAATGATTTCTTGTCTGACGCTTGTTGAATTCATGTGGAACCCATCTATCCAGCTTCTTTACCTTGCTGATTTGTTTCAAATGGTCCAATATTGTTGGAATGTGATGTCAAACCTTGTTGCTCATTCACACATAGGTCGAGATGGATTCACCTCCACTACAGCTTTCAGCTCATTATTATCCATCTTGATCTCAGGTCGCCCACATGGCTCCTTTTCAAGATTAAAATCACCAAAATGGAACTTCTCAAAACATCAATGTACTGTGAATTCATTAGCCACATCTTTCCCAAACACTTTGTTGATATTTCATGATATTCCATGCAGTACTGTTTCCACAATGGAACTCATATTTGAAAATAACACGCATTTTTTACTTATCCATGGTTTCACAAAAATTGCTTTAAAAACATTTGAAAGATAATCACAAGCCAAAGCATGCATTTGAAAGCATGAGGATGTACCTTCACAATAAAAATAAAACAAGAAGTGTCAAAGTGAAATGTCAGAGATATCAACTGTCAAACTGAGTACTTAATGAAATTGGACATTTCATACTTAATAACCTAAATATATTTAGGTTATTAAATCTAACCTAAATATATTTAGGTTATTAATATCATACATTTTTATGCATAAATACTTATATACATATGTATGTATATATTTATATACTTATATATATATACACATATATATAAAACACACACACACAGACACACATATACCCTGTGCATATCTCTAATACTGCCTGGGGAAGTTGGAAAAAAGCCATAACCAAGGGACAACCCCTGGAACTGGGTCAAGAAGTGTTTAGTTAGTGATTTAAGTTTTCACAAGAAAGAATATTCTAGAAAGAAGAAACACCATGTATAAGAGTATCTCTTGTATAGGAACAGAAATTTAAAGACCACAGAGGAGAAGTAACTACTTGGTTGTGGGGGCAATGTGTAAAGTGTCTTCAAGCAGTAGGAAGAGCTTTGTGTGGCCCAGAACAGTGCTGGAAAGGAGTGGTTGAAGAAACAGGTTGAGGCTGTGGAGGAGGAAGGTTTTCCTCAGCCCTATTAGGGATCCCTGCCTGAGTTTGAAAATAAAACTTACAGAGACAGATTAACTGGATAAAAGTATATAAATTTATTTAATATAAGTTTTACATGATACAGGAGCCTTCATAAGGAAGTGGAATCCCAAAGAAACAGTTAAAGTTGTATATTTTTATGCTGTTTTACAAAGCAGTGGATAGTTGTGGAGAAGTGTGATTGAATAGAGGGGGTGTGATGTAATGGTAATAAACTGGGGAGAATTTAGCACAGCCTGTCTGTTCAGATTCTTGTCTGTGTCCCGTGTCTTCAGAGATAAGAACATTCCTCAGGGTATAGGGAAAGCACCTCTCACATGAGGGTCTTATGATTCGCTTTAGAGGACAGAGAATTTTTCCTAGGTTTTATGGCTTGCTTTAGGGGAGAAGGCCGGAAGAAGGTCAGAGAGACCTTCCTGCTTCTGCAGTTTTCTCGAATTCGTTCAGGTTGAAATACTCACTATGCTAAGATGCCATATTTTAGGGGCGGCATGTTCTGGGCCCTGTCAGGGCTCAGTTGGGAAGGGCCATCTGCAGAAATGGGATTTTATTCCACAAGTATTAAAAAGCCAGGGCCGGGTGCGGTGGCTCACGCCTGTAATCCTAGCCCTCTGGGAGGCCGAGGTGGGTGGATCGCTTGAGGTCAGGAGTTCGAGACCAGCTTGGGTGAGACCCCGTCTCTACTAAAAATAGAAACAAAAATTATCTGGACAACTAAAAATATATATAGAAAAAATTAGCCGGGCATGGTGGCGCATGCCTGTAGTCCCAGCTACTCGGGAGGCTGAGGCAGTAGGATCGCTTAAGCCCAGGACTTTGAGGTTGCTGTGAGCTAGGCTGACACCACAGCACTCACTCTAGCCTGGGCAACAAAGTGAGACTCTGTCTCCAAAAAAAAAAAAAAAAAAAAGCCAACAGAAGTTTTAAAGCACAAGCATAGCCATCAAATTTACTTTCACGGAGATAATTCAGTGATTTTTGGAGAAAGCACTAGAAACAAAAGGGGAAGAAGGCCAGTCTAGAATTCTCTTATGCTACCCATGCTCAGTGTTTGTTTCTTAGGGATCATTCATTGTCAAGACTCAAAAGGCTAATAATAATTGTTGTGGAAAAATACACCTTCTCAAAAGTGCCTCTGAATTTAATGATAATATTTTTATGTTAGTTTTGACAAAGAAGTGGATAGTGCTGAGGAAGACAGAGAAGCAGGGATACAATATACAGTAAGGAAGAATAATCTTCAAGAATTTTTGAATTTTAAGAAAAAATAAAAAATGCAAAGTGGTAATGTGACTCATTGAATGGAGCTGTTTAAGGCTGATTAAATGGGTTCATTGCTGCTTGATGGTGCCCAAGGCTTAAAACTATTCAGCTAATTTGAGTAACCTATCATACTATCACAACTGTTTATATCCCCAATTTCCTTTCCATACTTTGTAATAAATTTTAGTCATGTTCTTTACTTGAGTAGTAGTTATAAATCCATGAACCATGTGGTCCACTCTCAAAATGTAACACACAGTTAAAGAAATACTCAGAAACTAAAATGTTATTTTGAAATAACTTTTACTTTATTAAAATTGTGTCTTTACTTTTATTTCTAAAATACCACAAAGAGAGAGAACACAGACCCACAGACTCTTAAATAACTTTCTGCTCTTCTTTAAGACAATGCATTTGTCTCCATGCTTCTCACTTCCAAACTTCCTGAGAGCTCTTCCGCCTGACCCAGCCTGAACACTACTGTTGTTATTTTTATCCCCTTCCCGCCACTTTTCTTCTGAATTTGCATCACAGAGTTTCAAAAGAAGCAATCTGGCAAAGAAGAATTTTCATCTCATGGTAGGGATGGGAAGAAACTAGGAGAACAATGGCAGAATCATCTTTAGCAATCATCAGGGGAGGGGAATGGCTGAGACCATATAGGACTGATATGTCTCTGTTAACCAAATCAAACTATGGTGAGCAAAGTTTGAGAAAAAAGTTAACTGGGAGAAGGGGGACAAGGTGAAGTATAGAAAAGGTGGTAAACCCAAATTTGGTCTTGGGTCTGATAAACTATGCCCCACTGTAGTTTTTACTTTGGGTTAATAACAGTAAAGAGAGAGTTTGAGATACATTGTTCCCATTACATTACATTGGGTAGTCTGTGATTTTATTTCTTTTAAGTCCTTAGAAAATGGGGAAATGGGGAAGGACAAGTTATAAATGAAGTAATAATAAAATAATGGCTAATATTTACTGAGTGGTTATTAAGGGACAGACAGTTTGTAAACATAATCTTATTTAATCCTCACAGATAGCTTTCAGATATATGCTGTTATCTCTACTTTATGGATAAGGGAACTAAACTTTAGAAAGTTTAAATAACTTGCTCAAGCTGGTAGAGTCAGGATTTGAACCCAACATTTTTAGTCCAGAGTCTGTAATTTAATAATTAGACTAAGAATGTGTTGTAATCATTTCCTTCCACGTTAAGTCCCTAGAAATAATAGAGGGCAGAATAAAAGAGTTTATAAAACACATTAAATTGAAGTCATTGTGTTATCTCATTATATTTCCTCTGAATTGTTAGCATTTATAAAAATGAGACTAAAATTTTCATGAATGAGGAAATTGGCTAAACTTAGAGGGAAAGAATTTTACTAATGGGTAATAGGCTTAACTAGCAATAATAACATCTATGGGAGAAAATGACTTTAAACACTACTTTTTCAAATGAGCAAGAATTCGTCGAACGCTAATTGTGCCCTGAATTTTAGAAGCCATACAAGAGATGTAAAACTTTGATCTTCAATACTTGGGTCAGTATATAAGTTTATAACATTCCATTGCTCACAGCAGGTCAATTAATATTGTTTCTTTCCCTACTCTCCTTGATGAGCTGACGGTCTAGTTGGGCAAATATGACTAATACATCTGAAATGTACATAAACCAGTGAAATATGACTAGTATAGGAGATCCATGCTGTATTTTAAATAAAAGAGAGTAGTTAGGTGAGAGTTCCCAAAGGAAAGTGGCTCTGAATTGGGATTTTACAGGTAGAGAAGATTTGCTTAGGTGAAGAAGAGTTGGGAATATATTTTAGGAAGATGAAATAATTTGAATGTATACAAGATTAAATATGAATTTAGGGGAATATTAAATGTATTCATATGGCTGAGTTAGATTCTTTTCTTTAAAACTGAAAACAATTTCCATAAATGTATAGGAAATGATAAGACTTTAAATCTTTTGATTAAATTGAGTTAAACAGTATAATCATGATGAATGCCTTAGTGGCACCTTATCCCAAGTGAATTAAGCATTATGAGTAGAGACATCTGACCCCAGGAGCTTTGAAACAAAACAAAGGTACATATCAAATGTCTGATTTTACTCCAAAAAAACTTCACAGTCTGTATAAAAAGAAGTATTTTAAACTTGTTTCTTAGGATAACAGCCCAGGTTTTAGGACTCTTCCAAGTCATTTGGAGAAGGGATTATTACAATAGGAACATTATCTTTAGGGCTATCTTATCAAGTATTAATATGCCTTTACAAATGTAAACTTTCCTCCTTGTGGTGAAAATATTAAATTAATCATCTCATGCAACTTTCACTATTCGTTGTATTACTTTAAAGTCACATGTATATCAGAATGTATAGTGAAACAGTAATTAATGAAGTATTTCCTTACCCTGACAGGGTAACAATTGTGTCTGTAGACATACATTTTTATCTTTTTATAGTCTTGGCATATCTTGTGTATTGTTAAAGGAATAATTTTATAAAATGAAAGTCTAAATCTTGGGAGTGACTTTTTGTTTTAGAGAAAATTGAATCTTGCTGAAGCTGAGATATCTTGGCACTAGTCCTGCTGTGGTATATCTTGAAAAAACAACAGAATTACATCTTAAATATTATACTGCTGTTCTGTATTATGCAAACTTACAATATTCTGTATGGTGCCTGGTACCTTCCAGAGAAGGGAGGTGCCAAAGATGATAATACTTTAATAACAGGAATGTGAATTTATTTTTGATACAGAGCACATGGGATGAAATATATTATGTTATCAGAGCTAATTGAAATCTCATGCCAAAAATGGAAATATGGTTCATTATCTTTAATTTGGCCAAGTGCCATTTAATACCAAAAATATTTCACAACTAACCTCATTATTTATATATCGTATATTGTGCCTAGTGGGCATCAAATGGGACAATATATATTAAAATGTTCTATAAACTAAAAAACATCATAAAATGTAAAGTTTTCACAATAGTAAATATTTTTGACCAGTGATTTTAAAAGAAAAATGTGGTATAGGTGTAATATCTTCTATTGTAAACTTCCATTTGGTTATTTTGTTAATGAGTGATTTTAAATTATTATCTCTGTCAAATCTGTTGCTACTCTAATGGTACTGTAACTCCCAGAATAAAAATATGAAGTGAAGTCAAATAGGCCTCACATTAAAATATTCTCCTTTTTCCTCTAAATAATTTTGAAAGAAAAGAACAAGAAACTTAAAACTTAAGACAAAAATTATTTTAAATGCATTTTATATATACTTAAAGATAATACATTAGAGTAATTAATGCCTCATTTTGATCTTTGCAAATATTATTTGGAGTACAGTGCTAGGGAATTGTTGGCACTTGGATTTTAATGTCATCACTTTCCAGATCCAACTTCTAACAAATATAATCACCACTAAGCACAACAGAGAAAATTGCTGGTGGGTTAGGTCATGACTACATGCAACAAACAATAAAATTAACACCTTGGTACTTAGATGGAGAAAAGTGCACTTTTCTTGATCTGAAATATATCCAACTCTTACTAACACAACTAAATTTGAAATCATTTTTCCGAGCACATTTTAGGTTTGCCAGATTCCATGGCTCTATTTCTTTAACCCTGGCAGATAAGCCTATTTATCTTCTTGCTACACCCTCACCAGTGGGTTTCTTCCAATTCCACACTCTGCACACAATCTTATTGGCAGGGCATTTTGACCCTTATGATTCAGTTCTAAGGGCAGGGTGCCCTGACCTTAGTGACCTGACCTTTTGGTGAAGGGACTTTTGACCTTTGCATCCCAATCTTTCAGGGTAGTTCTAAGGCACTTCACATTTGAATTCTGATACCTGCCAATTTACAACTACTAGGGCAAGACTTGAATCCAGTGGGGTGGTATTTTGTTCAATTAATAACTTCCCAGCTCTGCCATTTTCTTATAGGAGGAATGGCTCTATTGGTCTGAATGCAACTTCTCACTATTCAAAATTCTCCCCTTACAGGAACTTCTGTCCTTAAATTCAAGGACTTAGTTAAAGCAGTATGCAAACCCAGTGGGAAGTCCTCTTTGATGTGCTGGAGCTCAGATATGCAAAAGTCTTGATCAGCAAATGCCTGAAAAGTGCTTACTCTTCTTCCCTTTGGGATTGGCCATTAGCTCACTTTTAGGCATTCTCAAGAAAAGCTGTTTTTCTGGTTGCTTCAACTTCAGAGTCAATAGGTGGCTTTTCCTCAGCAAGTGTGTGAACACCCCCCCCCCAAAAAAAAAATTGCCAAAGTGGACTGGTTTAGCATTAGCACATTAGCACTTGTAAGGTACAGCCTTATAGTTATCCACATGGAGTTCCTGGATTACTGCAGTCTTTATTTGTTCTCCCTGCCTTCAAAGCTTTTCCTACTTCAAAAGATTCTATATACAACTGCATGAAAAATCTTCAACACTCACCTCATTCTATGACTAAAGAGCTTTCCTAGGGGTCCATGTTCCATCTTGCTGACTCTGCTGCTCAACATCTCCCATCATTATTTCTTAACATTATTATTTTGTTACCTCCTTCAATATATTTCAGTGTTGTTTATCTATGCCTAGTGTCATCATTTCTGCCTCAGATATTTTTTTCTCCCTTGTATGACTTTTATTTACATTACAACCTTTCAATTTTAAAATCCCGTTCCTCCAGAATTTCTGCTGTGGTTTACCTACCTCTGACTCATCCCTTTTCTAGTCATTATATCCTCAACAAGGATCTATGAAATTTTACCCTACGGTATTAAACTATTCTTTAACAATAAAAACTCTACTGATTACCATTTTCCAAGTCGTACTGCATTCCTTTACATATTACTTTTCATCATAGCAACAATCCTCTGAGGTAGACATTATTATATTTATTTTATAGAGGAGAAACTGAGACTTAATGAAGTTGAGTAAGTCTTGTAAACTCACCGCCACAGTAATTCCAAGGGCTGGGATGTAAACCTAGATATATCTAACTGCAGAATGTAAGCACATAATTACACTTTGGTGCTGCTGTCTACTAAAGCACCCAACCCTTATAAAGCACCTGTTAGGTGTCAGACTCCACAGTTAAGTGATGGAGATAATAAGAGCATAGTCCCTGCCTGCCCCCTCATTTCTCACAGCTTAGTGGAAGGCAGGCCATAGATGTCACTAGAGTGATATGATACATGTTCAAATGTGTGAAACTATATGGTTAAACATGACTTACAAGAGGAAGTGACAGCTGAATTTGAAGTGGGAAGAAGGAGCTTGCCAGTTGACAAGGAGAGAAAGGGGGGCCCTCCAGGTGCAAGGAAGTATAGATGCAAAGATGTAGAAGCAAGAAGGGTCTTGAAACAAGCAGGGAAGAGCTATTCATTCAACTTGGCCAGAATGCAGGGACCCGGGTCAGGAGCAGTTGGAGGAGGCTTTGGAGTCCTGGAGGCTCATATCCCAAAGGGCTTGTATAAAGGCTAAGGGGGTCTTTACCCTCAGCATGTAGTTGGCTCTGTAACGTGTTCTCTCTGAATTATTTTCCCACCTGATTAAATCATAAAGGCTTTGAGGACATATATATTGTTCTCATTCCACCTGGATGCTCTTCCATACAGAAAGGGATCCATCCATCTATTGGAGGCCTTAGATTCCTGGCTGTTTTTCTCAGTTTGGACCTGGTACCATCAAGAAGCACTTATACCCTCATTCTGGGAAGTGTTAGATGCCTCCTGAAGATGTAGAGTTCTTATTCCAAAAGAAGGCAAATGGCTATCGTGCAAGAAGTATAATGCTTATGGAATCTGTATTAAAGCTGTGAAAAGGAGCAAAAAGAGAGACAGAGGCCCAACAGTGGCTTTAAAATAGAGAACACGCCTGGAGAAGATGAAACAAAAACACCTAGTAATAAGTAGAACTGGAGGGGCAGGTGGTGCATCGTAATCAACACTCATTAGCTTTGCCTTGCTGAAGGGCAGTACTTTTATTACCAATGGAATAATATCACTTTCATGCACCAGACCAGTGAGAAAAGATAGGCTTCAGGAAGAAGGTGATCTAAGTTTAAAAGTGAGAGGAAAATCAGAAAAAAGTCCAGGAGCTGGATCAGTAATTCTGTGAAAGGCAGCATAATGTGTAATAGAGGTATTATCTCTTCTTGCTAATGAAAGGGATGGGTGGTCTTAAAGATATTTATAACCATGTAGCTTGGGGCTCATGCTGTTTTAAATGTAAGAAGACATTGCTTTGTGCTCTGTGCTTTGTAGGGGATTATTAAAAGAACCTGAAAAAGATGAAAATGTAGCATTCCAGAATGTGCCCTGACCACTCATCTCACATGGAATGAAGGTGTCTTTGGCATTCCAGTGCCTGGAAGAGTGGTTTGTAGAAAATGTGACTACTGTCCCCTTCTATTCTAAAATTTCAAAACAGTTCTATTTAGTGACCCAATCTTGACAGGTCAAAAAAGGGGAAATCAATATTTTAAATCCAAGTTCATCCATCTAGAAGGTGGCTTAAAGTAATATGGAAAACATAAAATAGCTATGTAGAATTCTTTCAATGACACGATCATATGCAAAAGCTTAACATTCAATAAATGAAGTGATGGAAGGAAAATGTTTAAAAAATGCAGCACAGTCTGTTGTTAAGTTTCCAAGGGCAGGCTCTTTGAGTTCACATACCTCTTGTACTGCTCCCTAGCAAGTGTGACCCTGGGAAACTGATTACAATCTGGCCATTGTTTCTTCATCTATAAAAGACAGACAAGCATGGCATCTACCTCACGGCATTATATGAATTAAATGTGTTAAAGCACTGACGCCTAGAGCACTTGGAATAGTGTTGACACACAAGAAACCCTCACGGAATGTTAACAATTACTTTTTTTTTTTGAGTCTGTAAATCTCTTTTAAGAGTATAAAGATTTATAATAGCGATGTAATTTGAGTGTACAATATAATTGTTTTCAAGATGATTGAGATGATGGGTTGAAGAGATAAATGTATTTAGGTTTTTAACAATTCTTTATATTGGTCTCAGAGATTTGAATCAATCCCCCCTCCTTCCCTCTTCCCACCACGTCTTTCTCTGTATTTTCCTTCCCCCTATCTTACCCCTAATCCAAATGGCAGCATTTATAGGAGGGGACTCACCACTACATTATTAGAATTGGACACATATGCACACACATTCTAAAACAACACTTCCCAATACATGTCACCCGCCCCATCACCCATACTTTCCCTGCACCTACTGAATCAGAAAAACTGGGGATACCCAGGAACCTCCCCTTTTAACTTACTACCTTAGTGGTTCTCATGTATACTAAAGTTGGGGAATAAATACCCTAGAATCTTAAGCAAGGTTTTACTAGTGCTAAATAACCTAAGTTGTGTATGTTCTGCTTTATAATATCTATGTATCTGACACTTCAATGTGTAGACTCTGAATTTCAATTCTTTTATTAAATTTATTTTTTCTTTTTATAAATTGGACTCTTTTGGAGAAACGTGGAATGCAAGTGTCAAAACAAGCAATAAGACATGTTTATAGGCTTAGTCCTTAAGACCCTTCCTCCACCAATTTCATCAGGGTTTATGCAAAAAATGTTGATCTAGTGACATGGTCATTTTCCTATTAAAGGCAAAAAAAAAAAAATAATGTTTCCTATTATCCCACAGAGGGGGATCTCTCTGCTGAGTTTAATTTCTGTGACTCTGCATGTTTTGTCTCTGGGTCAGCTTCTCTTAAAATGCTCCCAAGATGAATATTTGCCTGCAAGGTCTTCCTCTGACATCTCGTCCAGTTTGAATCTCAGCACTCTAAAACAGGGCCATTTTCACAAAAGCCTTCAACTTCAGAAAGAGCTGCCTTTTATGTGTCTCATGAATATGGTCTAACTGCTTCGAGCTGTCCTCTCTGACCTTTGTCCTATTTAGTGGAGTTCAATTGTCTCCCACATTTATTTAAGCTAATGATAGAAGCATTAAGCAAAAGTTGAAAAAAGGGACAAATGGATTCATCATGAAAATGCATTGTGCCATAAAAAAGCCGATATGCCAAGATGCTATTCACAGTGGGTAGTAAATTTATGAAACTCATTGCCTCAAGATATTATGTAGGCTATTATATACAAATAGGTTCAACAAGGACTATAGCAGGTTATTGAAAAAAAATTGGGATGCTAGAGGTGGAAGTGGCAGACTCATCTCTTACCTTTGGGAACACTGTGGAGGTTGGCAGAACACTGCTGAGTGCCTCAGAGAGTTGCTCAATTGCGGTGTATCAGTTCTCTGTGGCTGCTGTAACAAATCACCACACATTTGGTGGCTTAAAATAACAGAAATTTATTCTCTCCCAGTTCTGCAGAAGTTGTCAAACTGTTGACAGTGCACACTGCCTTCTGGGGCCCTAAGAAAGAATCTTTTCCTGCCTCCTCCAGCTCCTGGTGCCTGCACCCCTATTCCAATCTCTGCCTCGGTCTTCACATCACCTCCTTCTCTGTGTGTTCATCTTATGAAGATAAATGATTATATTTAGGGCCCAGTGAATAATACAGGGAAAGCTCCTCCTCTAAGATCTCTAACTTAATCACATCTTTTACCATACAAGGTAATACTCACTTTTGCCATATGACGTCATATTCACTGGTTCCAGAGGACCCGGACAGATTTGGGGGGGGGGGCATAACTCTCTACGGTGAGGAGGGATCATTGTTCTAAGTACTCTAAGGTTTGTTTCGTTCCTTCTTTATAGACAGAGGACTACTCTAGTCTAAACCTTTCCTTCCTATCACACTACTTACTACTGACTTTAACTTTCTGTTAAAAATATTTCTATTTCTCTCCATTCCCTACATTAGTAATAAGCACTAGTTCTGCTGGCTGAGTGTTAATAGCTGTTAAATGAATACAAGAGAAGCTGAATATGTTTCAGAAACACTGGGTTTAAAATAACATTTAATAGGGCTTCTCAGAGGTTTATAATACCAATAGTCTTTGTGATGTTCCAAGAAGACAATATAATATGTTAATTTTCCAGACTCTTTTAACACAAATCCCCTATCTAGTATTCCCTAGCATGCATTTTGGGAAACTATGCACTAAAACATAAGACTAGCATCAATCAAACACGATTGTGTTTTTCCTTTTGGGACCAAATGTAGGCCTATGGCCTTCCTTGTTGTATTTACAGGTTATAATTTCCTCATAATTATTTGAATTAATACAACAGGAAGAAGTCTAGTTGTTCTTTGACTTAACAAGTTCCCTCTGGAATTGAGAAGATTTTTTTTCTTTTGGGTTTTATATGAAAGCCAATAGCTTTCTCTACAGCCACCCGGCTACTATAATCTAAACATATACATAGTACAAGAAAAACTGGATATAGGCTTCTGCGATTTTGCTGGCTCACTCTGGGTAGAGAGCCAATGCTGCCTGTAAGAAACTCCTGTATGCTCATCTTGACTGTTTCAACTCAGGCTGCCAAGTTTACATCTTTTAGAGACTGAGCAGATCTTAAAAAGAACGCTACACCTACTCCCCTAACATATTTTAATTTTTTCTTGGAGTCAGGTAAGAGAAAAGGAATATTACTTTACCACAATAGGTTTGAATATTTTTAAGTCTTTGAATTCTCTTTTATTTTAATGCTTTTGTATGCTCTTCATTTCATCATTCAATAAATATTTATCAAAATTTTCTGATGTACCAGCCCTGGTGGTCAATTTGGGAGAGGGAGGAATACATGACTCTGGATGAGACCCTGTCTACCTTAAGGGCATTCTCAGTTGAGTGGAGGACACAGGGCATGAAAAAAATACATATAATATGCAATACACTTGAATAGCAGTGTGAGAAATATGTTGCAGTGGTGAAAATGAGAGAAAGATGAACTCTGCGTGGGAAAGCTTTGCAAAAGTAACATTCACACTGGGTTTGAAGAATGAATACAAGTTCATTAACTCTGGGAAAGTACAATGCAGGCTTTAAAAAACCAACATAGATAGGGAAACAAAGTCATAGTTGGGAATGGTGTATCTGAGGAGTGGTGAGGAGTGCAGAGGTGCTACCCAGAGGTAAAAGGATGTGGAACTGCAAAGAGGGGAGGTTGAGGTAGTCTAGTTTCTAACTGGGAAAAAGTCTGATTGTTCAGCCAGAAGCTTAGACATTATTTTGCAGGAAATTGGGAGAGTTTCACACAAAGGAGTGAAATAATGACATTTTTTATTTTAGACAATTATGGAAGTCAGCACACATGGAAGATTGCCTTTAAAGGGAAGAATGTGCTAGATTACTAGTAAAGAAACTTAATAATCTGTTTAAAAGATGAAGGCAGTGCCATCTGAGATAGAACTAACAAGATTTGTTGACCATTTGATTGAAAGTTGAGTGAATGAGGGAGAGGCTGATACTGACCCCAAGGCTTCTGTCTTAGTTGGGTGATAATAAAAGATAAAAAAATAAGAGAGGCAAGAAGAAGAGCTGCTTTGGGTGGGTTTTGTGGATGAGAACGGGCAAAGAAGTACCAGATCGTGAACAGGGAAGCAGACAATCCAGTGCTTGGTGTTAGAGACTATGGTTTCTCACTGAGCCTCCATTCCACTCCCTTCCAGCATCCTTCGATGTCCTCTACTGCACTGTAATGCAGTACTGCTAAAATCTGCATTTCCCAAACTAATTTTCAGCTACCCATCACATGTATTCACCGGAGATGAGGCCAATTCCATGCTCCTGTTGCTTCAGCTGTTTCCACTGCAAAGCACGTCCTTAGGGCTGTTTGTTTCTTCTGTGGCAGCTGTGGTAGAGTTTCCAATGTCCAGTTTGTGGCTTTGTAGTGTTGGAAGACAGTGGTGTGGAGCATTCATTTTGCTTACAGAGATTGTGGAAAGGATGGCATAGTGTTTCTGGAGCTAATAGCCTCCTGCCTCTCCAATCCCCTGATTCTAATAGAGGCAGGGTCTGCCACAGAGGCTAGTTCTAGACTGTGGTTCTGGAAGTCATTTCTGAGATCTCTACTTAGGATCTGTTCCTCCCGTGCTTCCAAAAATCTTAAAGCATCAAAATCTCCTCTTATTAACCTAGCTAGATGGGTTTCAGTTATCTGTATCTGATCCTTGACCAATTCATCTTCAAATAGAAAATATTTTATAATAAAATTCTTTAAATATTGATGTCTTTATAAAATCATTAAGTATGTTTGACATTATACATGTTTGCTACTGACAATGTAGCAGTCTTCTCAACTGTGAGATTGTGGAAGATGTGACCTTGTCTTAAACACCTTTGAGTGACCAGTGTGTGGGCTTTGCACTTGGTGTTTAATATATTTGTTAGGTTTCATTGAATTAATTGAATTGCCTGAACAATTTGTGCTTCTCCTAATAGTGCCATATAATATAGTTGGCAATCTCCCTTACTCTGATGGTTGTTTTATGTGATAAATTGCCTATATTGTTAGTATCTAAAATGCTTTGATCTGAATTTTTTTTCAGAATTCTCAAATGCATGCCATCTGGCTTCAGTGACTCATGGAAATTTAATGTCTTGAGTTGTATTCACCACCTGTTGTTTCTTTTTTTTGTATTTATGCTGGTGAATTATATTTGCTTTCAATGAAAAGTAATTCTTTAGGAAAAATTCCACATTTATCCTGACAGTGATGATCACTGATTGAATGATACAGAGAAACAGTTCAACCTTTGCTGATCCTTAAATGCTCCTCTTCTCCCTAGTGAGTATGTGCCTGCATTTTGAGTTCTTCAGTTACAACCAGTCAGGGGTCACTGTCAACCCTTAGGCTATTGTTGCAGAGAATTTTCCTCTATAGATTTTACCTAAATATGGTTGTTATAATCCTTCTTGCATTTTAGAGTATTCATATCTGGTGTTCTATGCCAATATTGTTATCTCTTTCATATGTTGTATTTCTTCTCATGGACACTTGTGATTTTAATACTCTCTATGACCTGGTGCCCTCAAAAGATTCCCCACACATTTCTGTACAGTAGACCAATTAGACGATAGACAAGGAGGGGGCATAGATGCCCCTTCTTGTACTTAATGGGATGCTTTTTGTAGCAAGCAACAGAAACCCAATGCAAACTAGATAAAAGACAAACAGAGTATATTGATTCATGGAACTGAGAAGTACTGAAATAGGAAGGCTTCAGGTACGGTTCAAATGGAGTTCTTGCACTATTTCTTTGTGGTTTTCTTGACTCTGCCTGTGCTGTGCATTAGTTTCACTTTTACGCTGGCTTCTCCATAGTTTCAAGACAGCTGTCAACAACAACATGATGCCTTGTCGTATCCACTGCACAAAATTCCTAGGCTTTGCTCTGACTGGGCCAGCTTCTAATAATGGTGATGAGTACATTCCTGGAACAACCTCTTGAGCTGTACTTCATGAGTATCACCCAATGTGGGAGATTTGAATGGATTTGGGGAAGGAAACTATGATATTTCTTCTTCCTGTGACCCAGTTCTGTTGTAGTCTGAAATGGATTCCAGGAAGACAATTGGGCATGTTTTCCACTACCCTTAAGGGCAGAATAAATTATAATAGATATCATTGAATCATTTTTACTGTATATATTTTCCTGGTTTTTTTGTTAACAACGACAAGATTGAGGGCAGATTTCATATTTTTTTGTACTTTTATTATTGATGCTCACCAGCTACTACAGGAGTCTCCTCACTGTAGGAAGCTGATACATGTTGACTCTCTCTCTCTGTACATGTCACTCTGATTATGTGATTATGATTTGAAATAATGCAGTTTTTAGATTTTTGTTATATAGCCCTGATTTACACTTTGCCTCTTTGGGTCATATTGAGCCCAAACTAAGCAATCAGTCAGTCAATCAGTGAACATATATTATAGGTCCTCCCATGTGCCAGGCACTTAGTAGGGGGTTGAACGGAGGAGATGGCAAGGAGTAGTGTCCCATTAAAATATTTCAAGGCAAATGTAAATGGGTGATGTCATGTCCTAGGTCTGCACTCCTTCTCCTGTCATTTTTGGAATTCTCCTCACTCTGGTGGGTGCTCCTCCCAGGTTCTCAGTGATATTGTGTGCGTTGCCATGTCTGTGGCCTTTTACTGCTGTAGCTTGCCAGTTCTGGGAGGAGGACTCCTTCATCTGTTCGTCCAACTACAACTGATTGAATGCCTCTGAGGATCACATGCGACTTGTCTTGGGACTTCACAGTCTAGTAAAAGGCTTCCACACAGATAGTAACGTGGTAGATGCCAGGATAGGAATAAGGAAGCATCAGAGATCCAATGAAAGCACCCCGACCAGGGGAGTCAAGGAAGGTTTCCCAGAGACAGTGATGCCTATGAATAAACAAAACCGAAAATGAGTAAAAGTCAGCCAGGTGAAAAAGCTTTGTGTTAATATGGAGCAGTGTGACCAGAGGCCGTGTAAAAGAACCTTGCTGTTAGGGAAGTGTAAGTATGTCTCTGCAGCTGGATCTTTTAAGGCATGTGAAAAATTGCTAGGAACAGCCTCATTTTCCATAATATGATTCAAGTGGTGTGGATAATGTTTATGGAGATCCTTAAATCACTACGAAGAACAATTCTGTCTCGAGAGCCAGGCCTACATAAGGGGAAGGGAGTTAAGGCAACTCTTTGCTCAGAGTGACTTGAGAGGATCTCTTTACAAACATGCTCCCTCTGGGGTCTCCATCCCTTTCTATCTGGCCACAAATTCTCAATAATTAACTCACTAACTGACGAGGTCAATAAAAGTGGGACATTCTCTTCTATGGAAAGTCTCTGTGATAATGCGGCCGTGACCGAAGAGCACATTAACCTAGATTAGCTCATTATTTTTGTGACAAACTTCAGAAGAGTTTCCATTCAGTCGGAAGGAAGAGCAAGCAGCAGGGCTGGGAGAGGGGCAGCCAGGCCCCCAGGAAGAGAAACTCATTCAAATGGCATCAGCACTGCTATGTCTCTGGAACTGGTTGGGTCCTGAGGTCCTAACTTGTCTTTCTCCACTTTAGTCCTTTGCATTTATTTTGTGGTAGGCAGAATAAAGCCAAAGATGTCCTGGAACCTGAGAATGTGTTATCTTATATGGCAAAAGGGACTTTTAAGATGTGATTTAAGTTGAAGATCTTGAGATAGGGAGCTTACCCTGGCTTCCCTGGGTGAGCCCAATATAATCACAAGGGTCCTTATAAGTGAAAGAGGAGGGAGGAGAGTTAGAAAAGGAAATGCCATGACAGAAGCAGAATTGTGATGCAGCCAGGACCCAAGGAAGAATGTGGGCAGCATCTAGAGGCTGGAAAGGCTCCCTTAGAACCTCCAGAAGGAATGCAGTTCTGCCAACACCTTGATTTTAGCCCTGTGAGACCCACTGTGGGCTTCTTGCCTCCAGAACTGTCAGATAATAAACTCATGTTACTGTAAACCACTACGTTTGTGGTAATTTGTTGCAGCAGCCATCGAAGATCATTACACTTCTCTTGACCTGATGCCCATGACCCATAAGGTTGCCCCTTCCCCACCTACCACTGTCCTCCACCACCAGGTCTGTCTGGGGTCTCTGATTGTGTGGGCTAGCCTGGGGGTAGTGTCTCAGGGTCAACCCTTCTGCAGCACCAGAAGAGGAGGAAAAGCCACACCTCAGGGAAAACTGAGAGGAAAAGAGGGCCTCTGGTGGTCACGTCTGGGCCCTTTAGTTGCAGCACCAACAGGATATCACAACACAGCGGTGCCCAAGAAGAGCAGGAACCAGCCACAAGCAGGAATGGAGGAACCAGGATAGGGCATGAGGCAGCGAACACCGAGAACATCTTCACACGTGACGGAGACAGTGTGTTTTTGCTGGCTTCCTCAACCTGTGGCACACAGTGATTCAGGTATGAAGGTGGAGGGATCCTGGATACCGTCACCATTATAACATCTTTAGACAAATGCTTTCAATAAACAGAAAATGCAAAGAACCAAGAAATGAGAGCTTTAAGAAACAATTATATTTTAATACATACACTCATATTTTGCTTGAATAGTTGATGGAGGGCTCACATTATATCCACAAATGCACATCAAAATTTATTCTACAAACTTTATTTCCCATTTGAAAGTGACACAGAGCCAAACCCTATGAAAGTTTAGCCAAAGATGACTCGAATTATTACCATGAACATGTAAAGGAGAGTGATCTTTGGCTTTAAGCAAGATATTTTGATTTTTAAAAAATTTTGAAAAGGTGCACAATAATATATAGTTTTTAAAGGACGTTCATCTTCATGAAATCCTCACTGCTACCTTAAGAGTGAGCCTGGGGAGGCCCTGTTGACACATTTTTCAGGAAACTCAGGAAAGAGGTTAAGTGACTTGCCTGAAGACAGGAGTTTAAATTGTAACAGATATTATTACCTCATTAAATCCTCACAGCATGAGATGAAGCAAGTAAATAGTGTATATATATATATGTATATACACATTTATTTATTTTCATTTTAATATTTGAGAAATTAAAGCCAAATTTGCGAAGCAGCCTTGTTAGCAAAATGCCGCAGCGTGGAAGATTTTATGACTCATTACCTCTTTCATTCCTAAGTACCTGAGATATCAAAGTTTTTCTTCCCTTTAAAGACACAGTATGTAAAATGTCCCCTCCCCTTCTGTTTTTCTGGAACTAAATCCTGAGTAAAATGGCTGACAGAAGCAGAGGAGGGCTGCAGGCTTTGCCCAGCTGAAAGGCCCGCGTAATCACCAAGGAGACAGACTCTGGGATAATGCCTGGAAGAACCGTCCCTTAAATTAACTGCAGTGTCCCTTCCTCAAGCACAGATGTGAAGTCCCTGCAGATGAAGTCCTTCAGGACACAGTCAGGTGAGAAAGCAGGTCAGAGCTAGGCCTGAGGTGGAGAGCAGGCTGGGGCTTTGTGTCAGAAACCAGAAATGGAAGATTCCATTCTCTGATAGGAGGCTGCTTCCTGGGTTAACGTGGGTCACATTAAGAAAGAATACCGGTTCTGGAAATTAGTTCTGCCTCATGTTGGCCGACTGTCTATCCAAGACAGAAAGTGTACGCTACACTATGGCTCCACATCAGCAGTTTCCAGAGTGCCTACCTTGGAACACTAGTCCTGCCGGGTGCTCTGTGAAAGGGAAATAAGTTAAAAAATGCTGCCACTGTTACCTCACCTTGGAGATTCCCAAATGTACATGAATGCAGTAAAAGCCTTGTTTTGCTTAGATGAAATCTTTCCCAAAGGCAAGTTCCATTATGGAAACTGGCCTCCCCTCCCCCGTAGAAAACCAAACATAAATGTGGAACACTTTTGCCCTAATTCATCATTTCGGTATTTTTCCCCTAAAATTTTTTAGTAGTATTTTAGAAGAAAGATGATAGAGCAAAGAGGAAGAGAGGTGAGATTCTTGCCATTCTCTTGCTATCTAGGAGTAAAAATCATAAAACATCTTCAGGTCTTGTGGTGTCAATCTGTAAAATGTGTAATATTGGCCAAAACTCACCTTTTTGAGGATATCGCAGTTATAATTAAACATTACTGAAGAGATATAAAGCAAAACAAAAGCAATAAAAGCACTTTGAGCCACATAGAAGGAGAGTGAAACAATTATTTTTCAGAAATGACTTTAGCAATATTTCATACTTTGCACATTTAAAAGATAAAATTGTAGTGTTCGTGTTTTCTTCAAATGTTGGGTGGAGCTTAAGAGTTTTAATCACATATATTAGACTGTGCATAGTATTTGGAGAAACAACCAGCTATTTTTCAATAGCTAAAAAAAAAAAAAAAGAAAGGTCTTTGAAGTATGAATGATGTAAAAACCATGAGAATATAGACAGTTTATTTTCTCACAACCTAAATACATTGAGTTACTTTTCAAAGGCTGGTCTCATGAGAGAGGTAAAAATGTGTTTGCTTAACTGCTATATATAGGATAAGATGGAAAATATATTTCTGAGGATGCTGAGCTGCCTGCCAAAGATTGTCTTCATATGTCTACTGACAATTAATCAAATTAGCTAGCTTAAAAAATAACAAGTAGTTTAGAATAGCAAGCAATTCAGTAGGATTACACCGACAATTTACATCTTTTGATATTTTCCTCTCATCTCATTTGCTGGGGGTTGAGGGAAGCAGGGAATGTGAAGAAAGCTTGTGAATTCTGTATTGTGTTTTAAATAACTACTTTATTCACTAGATCTTTTAACCCCACTTTGAATTATCCTCCAAGTTATGACTAATACTTTATTAATAGAAATATACAATAAAACCATCAATATTTACCTTGTACTGAGTTGAAATACTTAAATTCCTTAAGGCACAGACCCAGGAAGTTTGAGGGTAATATATTTCAGGCCTAATCATAGAGAAATAATGTAGAACATATTAATTCAAACTGTTATTTTCAACTTCTAATGCCTCTCAGTTGCTTACAGGATGAGATAACAATCCCTTGCTCTTGTGTTTAAGACCCGCCACAATCTGCTTTCTCCTTGATTCCAGGTTTGGTTTCCATGGCTCCGAAGCATCTAGTCTTTACATAAGCCAGTATCCCTCAGACATATCCTATCTCCACTTCTGGGCCATGCCTCTTCTTTCCAAACTCACCTCTAACTCTCCGAAACCTACTACTACTAGAGGTTAAAATATTTGCCCCAGGTCACCTAGCAAGGAATGAGAAAAGCCACAACTCAAAGCCAAGCACTTGGCTTTTGGAGCCTATAGTTTTAACCACTCTACTGAATTTCTAACTCTCCAAAAGGATGGTATTGACAGAACGGGGACTTGAATCCTGGCTCTGCGGTTCCCAGCTAGGCAACTGTGAGCTAGATATTTGACCTCTCTAATCTGTAAAATGTTTCTTCATCTATAAAATGGGAATAATAGACTTTCCTTCATACATTCCTGTAAAGATTAAAGATTTAAGGTGATTCCTCTAAAGAACTTGATTCAGTGCCTCCTCGATTATGAGAACTCAATAAATGTCAGATGTTATTTTTACAGCCTTATATTGTAAAATAAATGTATATGTGAATATATATCTATGTATGTATATGTGCATGAATATATATATTTCCCCTCCACCCCAACTGAATTGTTTGAATCCTGAGGGTGAAGAAACTGTCTTATTCATTTTCTTAAATTTTCCTAGAGGATCAAGAGCAGTTCTTGAACTTGATAGGTGCTAAATATATATTTTTGATTAATTAGTTGGTATTTGTCCTTTATTCTTTGTTATAATTTTCCAGTTGCTTATGAAGAACACTACCATTAAAGACTTATACAATATAATAGCTGCATATCCTGTCACAGAATGGACATTTCTCAATAATTTAAAGGTTTTAAATGATCCTTTTAGTTAACATTCAGAATATATGTGTCTTTTTAATGTATTTAATATGTATTTTTAAATGTATCTTTCTTTGACAAATCACATAGCCTAATAGTATTTATGTTTTCAACCTTCAATCTTTTTTTATGCCATAGGAAATATTTTGTCAATATTTTATCTTAGCTGGGCTAGTGTGGTGAATTAATTTAGTATTCATATGGATAGATAACACATGTGCTTTTCTAGGTGTTTCACTATCATTTAGCTTTAGCTAATGGGCACTTAAAGTCTTGCTGATTTTTCCCCAAAGACCCATAGGCATCTATAACATTCTTGAATAATTGGGCTTTAAGTGGAAGTTAACAGGGTTGACTATTTCAAGAAATATACAGAAATATTTTTACTAGATTAAATTTGAAATTTTTATAATCCCTAAGATATCAAGTTTTGAAATTCCCTTCTCAAAAACTGAAAGTTAAATAACACATAAAATGAAATGACTTGAATTTCTGTTATTAGAAGTTATATAGAGAAGTCGTATTTTATAAAAGTACTATTCACCCTCATTGTAGATCCAACATTAAAACAACAATAACAACAACAACACCTGGAACCTAAAAATTGTTTCCAGAATAAATAAAATGCATCACTAAGACTTTTCAAGATTTAGGATATTCTCATTTCAAAGTCCACTGTTGCTCTATACTCTAAAGCCATTTCCCTTACTTTAGATCAACATATACATGTTGACATCAATTAATTGTCTAAGAATTGGCCGACAATCATTTGTAAAATATAGTCTTTCAGACATTCAACTCTTTTATAACCCAAGTCAATATTTCCTGCAGGAGTGACTGGGTTTGGGTAGAGAGGGACTGGAATGTTTCCCACCATTATCATTTCCCTGCTTTGGAGGAGATGTCAGTAGAAGCCGAATGAATGGTAGTAGGTAGAAGGGAAAGAAGGCAGGATGATATTTACAACTAGCATCTACCCATTCATAAGAAATATCTTTTTCTTTCCTTTGTTTTAGAAAGAATGGCCAACCATGCTCTAAGTGCAAAATATCAATAACCTTATATTTGTCATCTCTTATATTATCTTTTCTACTACCCACAGGAACCCTTTAAATTTAATTAGTTATTACTATCCTCATTTTACAGATAAGGAAACTACAATGAAAAGAAGTTAATTAATTTATAAGGATGACACATGATTAAATGAAAAAAATCATGACTTTAATGGTGGTCTTTGACTTTAAGAGTGATGCGCTTACTACTTTGCATATTGCCTGAGCTATTCCACAGAAAGTGGAAAATAAAATCATTGGCAAGTTAATGGATACATTTTTCATGGTATTAACAATTGTAATTGTGTTACATGATAATAATGGCATAGTAGACATGCGGCACACACAAATGGCTGAAATAAGTGTGACTTTGAAGTATAGCCACACTTAGTATTTCTGACATTTGGAAAGAAAAAAAAACCGAGGGAAGAGTTAAGAGCTGCTAAGATTTCTTTTTGAAGCTGTCATTCACAGTCTGATTTTGGGAAACTAAAGGCTACAGTATTTCATTTTTCTACCTTCCGATCAAAACTTATTGATAATTAAGTCTATGCACTGCAATATAAGATGGACATGGTCTCAAATCAAACCTACTGTTCTCTTAGGACAGGTTGGTTTAATCAGTCCACCCAACACTCAGATATTAGCTAGGGAGATTTCCTTTTTGTATTTTGGTAGTGTTTTTCTCTTAATCTTTAAAGAAGAGGTGATACCCGGAGTTTGTAGAGAACAAGTCCACCAGAGCTGTTATTAGGTAAGATCAGAAAGAGGTTTTCTTTGATAATCTTTCCTCCATTTCTGTGCCTATAAATTCCCTTCTAAGTTCTCCTAGGTTCCCCTTTTCTAGACCTCTTAGAACTAGAGCCCTCTCTCTATTCTAAGGTCTGCTCTGAAGCATCTTTAAATTCTTTTGATTCCCAAATTATTTTAATCTCAAAGAAAACTCCCAATCCCTTAAATAGGCCAAGATTCAGCAAACTTTCTTGGTAAAGGGCCAGATAGTAAATATTTTCGGCTCTGTGGGCCAGATGGTCTCTGTAGCAACTACTCAACTATGCAAGTTGTGGTGTGAAAGCAGCCACAGACAATATATAAACAAATGAGCATGACTGTGTTCCAATAAAACTTTATTTACAAAAATAGATGGCAGGCTGGATTTGACCCAAAGGTCATAGTTTGACACAATTTGTGATATAGACCTTCTTCCTTGTTATAGTGTGCTCTGGTATTAAATTAAAAAAAGAGAGAAAAAAGGTAAAACAGACATTGGTCCTGATTCAGCCAATCAAAATGAGCTATCAGAGCACACACAGTATGCCAAGGCCTGTGCCTTGTGCTGAAGATTCAGTGATTAACTCAGGTTTGGATTCTGGACTCCTGCCTTTTTGCCTCCTTCTCCCAGTAGAAAAAGGGCAAGACTATATGGGCACGATATATTCCAAATTAGTAGTTCATTTCTTTTGCAGCCAAATCCATGCCCTGCCAACAGAGGCCTTAGTAAACTCGCAAACTAGACAAACTCTACCTTTCTACCTTCTCTTCTGAATCTTGTCTTGTACCTTATCTCTCATCCCCCAGAAAGTCAGTGCCCTCATTCCATTTGTCGACAGTCTTCTCCATATTCCATATTCCATATGCTTCCTCTTCCATTCCCCACCTTCTCTCCAAAATATATTCTTGCTCTATTCAACACCAACAGAATACCCTCAGAGGCTTGCACTTTACAAATTAAACTTACTGACACCATGGTGTGAAGAATGTAGATTTTCTTGTGTAGGAAGCAACTTCTTGATCTCAAATAATACACTGGGTGGTAAAGTATGTCGAGTGTGCATGCCCATGCTTTGTGTAAGCTGTCAGAGATCAAGCTGTTCCTTTTCCAGGCTCAAGAGAAATTAAGCTGGATCCTGGATAAAGACAGCCTCCAGTAGTTTTCTCAGTTTGCTGGAAGAAGAGAGAAAAGAAACCCGATGTGCTTATTATGGGAGGTACTGTCAGCTCAAGGTCTACCTCGCTGTGCCAGTTCAAACGGAAGATGTGCGATAGATTAATTTAGGTCAGCACACACCATCCTGGGAAGTATGTACTAATAATATAGAATAGTAGAATTAAATATTTAAATATTTCAAGATCAAAATTTCCACTGTCTCTATCCCCTCCTCATTTCATCCCTCCTGATTTTCCAAGGGTGGCTTTTGCTAAGAGATTTGCTAAGGTAGTCAACTCTGTAAATTCAACTGAGTCATGCTGGGTAGTGGGCAACTGATGGTTGGGTATTTTAAATGAGAAATAAAAATTTGAGTGAATATTTATGAGTAGAAAAATATTACAAATAGTTTTTTTCATAGAAAAGGGGGATAAGATTCTGTACTGACTGAAGAGAGAAGTAGATGGTTATGGTGTAAGAGGACAGAGGATAATGATGTGTATAAAACAAGGAAGGAAGTCTATAAAATTCAATCAACTTCAATAAACTTGTTTGGTACCAAAAAAAAAAATGGGGAAGCTTGGACTAGCTTTGCACTCAGAGAACATAATGGATCTTGGCCGTCAGCCTACTCTGGTGCATTTATTTTCTCTGGGGAGCTTTTTTTATAGCCCAAGAAACTGGTCTAAAAGGAGTTGGGGTTACTTAAGAAGTGATGATTTACTATTTAGTCCTGGAAGGACTGTAATGGCTTGGAAGTCTAATCTGTACCTTGTTTTACCTCAATGGATTCATCTCTCTTGCTTGATAAACATGTTTATTGGATAACAACGAGAAAACTGGGCTAATTATGATATGGGCTGACGCTAGTGGTCTAGAGGAGGCTTATAGTTGGCCCCAGACCAGCATGGTAAGATGAGGACTGTATTGAAAATTCATCAAAATTTTCTCTCCATAGGCATAGGGGCTATCCTCTCTGCTCCTTTCTAACATCTACCTCATCTTTCCCCTCTCTGTGACCTAAGAGTTACTAGCCATTTTTATGCTATGAACGCCCTTGGCTCTTTGATGGAACCTATGGAATCCTTCTCAGAAAATGCTTTCAATGCATAAAATACATTCCATAGATTAGAAAATACATTAAAATACAGTTATAAAATAAGATTTTTATTATGTATTAAATTATGTGCTTTTTCGCAACATAAGAAGATCTAGCAGTGTATCTAATAACTACCGTAATTTCGAAGTAGTACTGAATATAGACAATGTTTTGATCATTTTTACAGAACATGTCTATAATTTCCACTGGAAATAAAGCAATAGATATTGCTAGTACTCTTTAAGTTTTACCTAAATTCATAATTTAGTTAGTGGTTGGCAAAAAGAAAATGTAATTTTTTTCTCTTCCAAGTTCATAGGCACTGTGAATTCTGTCCTTGGATCAGGAATACCTGGGCTCAGGTGAAGAAGTGCTATTATTTATTCTCTTCCTTTTTATCTCTGTACAAATTGAGAATTGGTGGTCCAGCTTAACAGCTACATGGTCCCAGATGCACAGCTCCCAACAACTGTTACACATCTAATTGTCCCAATATTAAATCCCTAACAGAGTTAATCTGATGGGCCAGGAGCCCGCTATTCATTTCTATTTCAAAAAACAATAGAAAAGTGAATGCAAAAGATTCTGCGAAGCAAGCATATCCTTAAGCCACTATTTTGGGGAACAAATAGAGAGATTTTCAAAGAATATATATATGGCAGATACCCCAAAAGGAAACTTTTATAAGTACAGGTTTGGAACCCCTACAACCAATTTGAAAATTCCCTAGCACAGTCTTACAGATATAATGAGACAGTTTTTCTCAGGGTGAAGAATGATCATTGTTCATTGGGAAGAAAAGTTATCTGTTTGCAAACATACATCTAGGTTTTTGTGTATTTTGAAAGTCTAATGTGACACTGTCCAAGAGAAATTTCTGTGATGATAGAAACGTTCTATGTCTACATTGTCTGATATAGTAGCCACTAGTCACACATAGCTATTGAGCACCTGAAATGTGGTTAGTGTTACTCAGGGACTAAATTTTAATAATATATATTTTTAATTAAATAACATTGAAATACATATAGTCACATGTGTCTAGTGGCTACCACAATGGACAACCCAGGTCTAACCTATCTTACACTGTCTTCATTACTGTCCTATAATAACAGTGCTCCAGGCAAACTACGAAAGAACTCTTACCTTTCTTCTTCTGAACTGGTTGAGGTTCTTTGCCTAGCCAGGCATACACTCATAGTTTCTGTCCACTTTTCTAGGTCATTCTGTACTTTGTGTGCCTAACTCATATCCCACCTCCTCTAGAAGCCTTCTGTTAGCCTAGTCCCATGAAGTCTTTAGGCACCTATTCCAAAATCACCAATTCGAACAAGTCACATATCACTTGGTTCTGATATTTTTCTTTTTCAAAAAGTTTGCAGTTTTCCTTCAAGTAGAGCGTAGGCTTCTTTTGTGGGGAAGAAAATCTCTCATATCTTTCTAAAAGCCTAAACTTTGCATATAGGTATTCGATACAGTTTTATTGAAGATTAAGTCACCAGATGCTTGGGAGATGTAGTGATGCAAAAAGAGTGCATAAATCCACTAAGGCAAGGATGCCTGAAGGAGAACACAGATATAAAACCATACTCATATTGCCATCTGATCTTTGACAAAGCAGGCAAAAACATACACTGGGGAAAAGAATCCCTATTCAATATATGGTGCTGGGAAAATTAGATAGCCACACATAGAAGACTGAAACAGGATCTGCATGCCTCACCACTCACAAAAATTAATTCATGATGGATAACAGACTTAAACCTAAGGCATGAAACTATAAGAATTCTAGAAGAAAATGTTGGAAAAACTCTTACAGATATCGGCCTATGCAAAAAAATTAAGAAGAAGACCCGAAAGGCAATCACAGCAATAACAAAAATAAATAAATGGGACCTGATCAAATTAAAAAGCTTTTGCACAGCCAAGGAAATAATCAATAGAGTGAATAGAAAACCTACAGAATGTGAGAAAATATTTGCATGTCATAAATCCAATAAAGGGCTAGTAACTAGAGTCTGTAAAGAACTCAAGCAAATCAGCAAGAAAAAATCAAACAACCCCATTAAAAAGTGGGCAAAGGACATGAATAAAAGCTTTTTGAAAGAAGATAGACTAATGGCCAATAAACATATGAAAAATTGCTCAACATCTCTAATTATCAGGGAAATACAAATCAAAACCACAATGAGATATCACCTAACTCCAGTGAGAATGGCTTTTATGAAAAGGTCCCCAAACCACAGATGCTGGCATGGATGTGGAAAGAAAGGAACACTGATACATAGTTGGTGGGGCTGCAAACTAGTACAACCTCTATGAAAACTAGTATGGAGATACCTCAAAGAACTAAAAGTAGAACTACCATTTGATCCAGCAATCTCACTATTGGGTATTTACCCAAAGGAAAGAAGTTATTTTATCAAAAAGATACTTGCACTCGAATGTTTATGGCAGCACAATTCACAATAGAAAAGATGTGGTATTAACCCAAGTGCCCATCAATACATGAGTGGATTAATAAAATGTGGTATATGTATACCTTGAAGTACTTCTCAGCCATAAAAAAAATGAATTAATACCTTTTATAACAATCTGGATGGAACTGGAGACCATTCTCATAAGTGAAATATTGCAAGAATGAAAAAACAAACACCACATGTACTCACTATTAAATTGGAACTAACCAAACAGCACTCGTGTGCACAATAGGAAGTAAAACTCATAGGAAGTCAAACAGGTGGGAAGGTGGGGGGGGGGGAGTATGGGTGAAATAATATCTAATGGGTACAATGTACATGATCTGGGAGATGAGCACATTTATAATTTTGCTGCAAGCAGTACAAAAGCAATATATGTAACCAAAACATTTGTACCCCTGTAATATTCTAAAGTTAAAAAAAAATAATTAAAAAAAAACCTTTTAGAATAACTTTTAAAGGGTAAATTTCCCTTTCAGTTTGCTCAAGTAGATTAATGTATAGTTACCACATAGTTTACTAGAATATTCAATTTCTTCCTTAAATGGAAATGATGTTAGTGTTGTGTACATTGCAAGTGGCCATTGTGAATCTAAGGAGATAGTAAGGCCTTGAAAATTGTCAAATTCTATTGAAATGTCTTTGTTGATCATTATTATTGAGTTGTTTACTTTAAATGACCAATACCACATTTTGAATTTAAGTCATGTGGCACTTTACTGAAAGGAAGTAATAACCATGCAAACTTAGTAGATGGAGTCAACACTTCCTGAATGACCATGCCTAATATTTTTAACAATGGGTCACATTATAGTTTAGTGACAAAATATCTACAATAAATGCAAGTTTTGTTAAGCCCCTAATAGAATATTATAAACCAGCCTGACAAACAATCAGTCCTATGGGAGAAGTGGTGACTATAGATATTGTAATCATTTGATATGGCAGATTCCTGCAGAAAGGAAACATTTAATTTCAATTCAACCTGCATGTGGTGAGTATCTGACATGTGTAAGGTGCTATGCTGGCTTTTGAGAAACAAAGAGAAAATGGTTGCATATCTGCTATTGGGTAGTTTTATATGATGAGATTTGGTGACGGTGGAGGAGGGGAGTGTTTTAGGGGAATTTAGCTAAAAGCTATCAGTTGATTTATCTGCATCATTATATGAAGGGAATAAATTTGGAGGATAGGACAGAGAACATGGCCGGGCGCATTGGCTCACACCTGTGGTCCTAGCACTCTAGGAGGCTGAGGCAGGAGAATCACTTGAGATCAAGAGTTCAAGACCAGCCTGAGCAAGAGCAAGACCCTATCCCTCCAAAAAAAAAAAAAAAAAAATAGGAAAAATTAGCCAGGCGTGGCATGGTGGCACAGGCCTATAGTCTCAGCTACTCAGGAGTCTGAGGCAGGGAACCCAGGAGTTTGAGGTTGCTGTGAGCTAGTCTGATGCCACGGCACTCTATCCCCGGCAACAGAGCGAGACCCTGTCTCAAAAAAAAAAAAAAAAAAAAGACAGAAAACTTTATCAAAAAATAATGGAATATTATCCTTTTACATCTACTTCAAGGGAAACATTGGCTTGTCAGTCACAGTCCTATTCTTCAAATATATAGTTCGTGCAGCAAGCAATGATCTTTGCTTTTTAATTTTTGGTATACAAAGCATCCGGTATCAATAATGATATACTATTAATAATAACTTAACAGAAGAACCTTATATATAACTACTTTCTTTTCTTCCTTAATGCTGAGTCTTAGTGGTGCATTAAATCTGGCTCTTGTGAAACTATTCCAGTTTTTATGCAGAAGAGGAAAGAAATTTCTCTCAATAGGAAGAGAAATGAAACAAGATACTAAAAATGATTTTTGCTCAGGTGTATATAATTTCTACATTATTATCTTTCTTTTGCATCTGTATCTCATTTTTTCTTTTCAGGATCTAATTGTCAGCAGACTGTTCTTAAGGTCTGTAAAGACTTCAAAGCTCTGAGCACTGGTTTTTGTGCATTTTTGACTTCCGGCTTAGGGAAGGAAAATACTTGGATGGGCCGTTCCCTCCACCATTGCCATGGTTTTCAACATTGTATTTGGTTTTTGATCAAAATTCATTAATCTGCATCAATAAGATCTAAATTGACAAGTACATTCTCCAAATTTAAGTGGAAAAACCAACAAACTCATATGATGAGTTGATTTCAAAATACTGTGTGCCCTAAATCCACAGTTGTAATGAAAACTATCAGATTTGTTAAATGCAGGAGTTAATTACATAGGGTTCTTATGCCAGAAAGGGGAGAAAGAAAAGGAAAAAGTTTATTTTTTTTCATATCTGTCAATAGAAAATATGAAGTTTTGTAGCTGAAACATGAATATTTTAAAGTAACAGCAAATGCCTGTAATTCTTCTTGGCTGGTGGTTTCAGGCATGTCCTTTACTGGCAATGAACCACACGCAGGGAGAGTCTATCTCATGGTGCCAAGGAGTTAATTATGCTAGACTCTCAGGACTTGAGTGCTTTTATTACACTTTTTTCTCCTCTTTTGCATAAAGTGGTCCAAATCTCTTCTCATTTCCCCATCAAATTGTTTCATTTTAACCAGGTGCAATTTTGATTTTCCTCTTTGTGTTTGTGAGTAATGTTTGCAAAATCAAATCAAAGCATAAAGATATTCTAACTTGTATTTTCATATTTTTTCCTAGGGTTCATGTGGGAACATAGCCCCAAACTCAGGGAGAACTATTCCCAGCAATGCAATGAAGTTGAGCACCATGCTCTTCAAACTATCTTTAGTTTATACAGTTTATACATTAAAGAAAATAAATGCAATTGCAAATGTCTAATGGAACTGTCTGGCGCATGCTACTGGAGGGTACTTAAATATAGTCTGATAAAAAATTAAAACCAATTTATCAAAATGGCAAAACATTTGGTAATTTGGAACACTCTTAATGTCCATTTAAAGTGAATAGTCAGTAATTTATTCCATTTTGAAGATTTCAAGTTATCAGCATTTAGTACAATTTATAGCTCATTCTTAATTTTGCTATTATTTACTTTAGCAAATTTCTTACTCTGCAAAAAAAAAAAAAGTGCTGATTCTCATCTTGTGGAGCACCTCGGTGAAACAGATTCAGTGTGGAAAACACATTGACAGCTTTCTACCACCAAACCAGAACTTTGAACTTAGTTAGCTTTTAGATGAGTAGCTCTCACACTTCAGTGTCTTGAAGAACAAACCTAGAAGCCTGTTAAAATGCAAATTCCTGGCTTCTAGCCCCAGGGATTCTGATCAGAAGGTTTGGAATGGGGCCAAGTAATCTGCACTGTTTTTAATAATCACCCCTAAATGATTCGTTTTTAGGACACATTTTGAGATACTCATTGAGATAAAAGAATGTGCTTTCTATACACAATGTCATATTTTATATATATCAACTACTACTTAATAGCTTTAGTGATCCCAAAATTTATCAAGTAGTTGATAATATTCAAATTTGGGGATTTGTATGATCTTTTAACAATTCAGTTCTGTAAATTGTTCCGTTTTGTGTTAACATTATAAGTTATGTCATTAAGACCAAACCAAATTTATCAAGTCAATAATTCATTCAATAGGCTGTGGTCTACACTCAAAGCTATAAATGCTTAACAGCGTAAGGTGTATTTCCTTCTCTTAAATAACATAATTTGTGGGGAACTTTAGAAAGTGAAACAAATCATCAGAAAAAATAAATATAACAAACGGCTAATATTTATATGCACTGAAAAGAATAGGCTAATTTAGCAAAAGTAATATTATGTTGTATTCCAAAAACTTCCTAAAGAATATGGCTTTTGGAAGTATGCTCAATGCTGAGATCTCATTCTGGCCCTGTACCGCAATAATGTTCATTATTAGGGAACAGAAACACCACCTCACTGTTAATATTTAGGTTTCAGAACCAAACATTTTCTAAATGACATTATTTTAATGATAGACCCATTTTTTTTTTTCCACAAAGGACTTAGGGATGGTGTCATTACAAAAGAATGGTTTAGAAAGCGAAGGAGATAATCTATGCTTTTATCATGGGTGAGAGTGGAGAACCAGTGAGCCTGCTGGAGATATTCATTCAATCTTGAAATATTTCCCTAAACAGAAAAGTCAGTTATAGAGAAATGCTAGATGTCAATCAGTAGATAACATCTTCGACTTGAAATTGCAGTCTACGTAGAAATAATAAGACTTTCCCATGGTTCTTTATATTCCAGAGAGCATAGGAGAGAATCAATCTTATTTATAAACAAAAATAGAAATATCATACATCTTCAAAGACATGACAATGTAAACAGGCCAGTTACAGGTGAGCAAACAAATTCTAGGTTCTAGAAAGGAAAAGGCAGAAGAGGAAATCTATCCACACACCATGAAGGTGTAAAGCCTCAGAGCAAACTTCCGTCTCTAGCTCTTTGCTGGGTGTTGAGTGACTAGGAAAAGGGAAAGTGACAAGCAATTTCTAAGGAATTTGAGGCCCAGGGCATTTCTGGTCCCTGAGGATGATACTGACTCTGACAAGAACCTTAACAGTTTCTTTTTTCTTTTTCCTTTTATCAGATATGTCCTCTGAATTTTAAGCACCTAGAGCAGAAGAACAAGAAAATCCAGTTAGGACCTAGTTCTACATCCATTACCCAGGCAAAAGGCCATAGAATCAAACCTATGGGTAATGTTTATGTTTGCCAAATGAACAATTTCAAATATTAAAATGACATCAATACAGGTTTCTGGAGAAGCTCACTGACAGTAACGGCACTGCCAAAAATGTAACACAAATTTCTGAACATTTGTCATATTTAGGCAGTTCTATTTTTCAGTTCATTTCCACAGAGCGGGAGAAAGGAAACATAAATTGCTGTGGTAGTAGAGGAAGGAAACAAAATTTAGCAAAGGTTTATCCTGGGCTTTACATTGTGCTATGTAATTTATATATGAGCTCATTTGGTAAGTTTATGACATGCATGCAATGTGCCAAAGATGCGAGAGAGAGCATTGTGTGTGTGGTTTATAGGCATTCAGGGTTTAATAATGAACATGCCATCTCAAGCTGCTTTACCAGTTCAACTTATTACTTTTTGAAATTAAAAGTCATTTTCAAACCAACCAACCCTGAGAGGAGTCTGAAAATACATACACATTTTAACATATATACCTCTTTGTATCCATTGGTATACCTGAAGCCCTATATAATTTTAACCATAAGCCTGGGAAAAACAGAAATGACTAATTGGAATTTTTCTACAACTGTCATTGTGACACAGCTGTGAGGAATTTCAGGGCAAATTATATATCCACACAGAGTATGAGTTTTCTCTGGGAAACTTACAAGCCAAAGATTGGCAAGAGCTGATGTACAGCTCCCTTCCTCTCGGTATTCCACGAGAAGCCTGCCAGCGGCAGGCAGTGCAGCTTGTGCCCTCTGCTTACAGTGTGAGCAGAGAATGTTCCATCAGTGGCTGTCTTAGCCTGGATCCCTCTGAAAGCAGAGCCTTGGACTAAGACATTTGAGTAGTGTATTTGGGAGTGTGATTTCACGGGAGCAGGAACAATGGACAGAGGAAAGATATATATGGAAAGAGAGTGGGACCACATGGCCTAATAGGTAAGGTGTCTGATTTCAGAAAAAGAGAAAATGACCCAGGATGAGTTATCCATTTGGTCACTGATACGGCTGATGAGTTACTCAATACTATGGAACAGCCTGAGTTGTATGACACATGTCTCAGGATCACAGGCTCAGAGGAAAAATGGGGAAACATTTATCCATTAGCTTCTGTCTCTCGATGGCCAAGAATTACCCTAGGGGCATTAATTTACCCTAAAATTCTTATCACTCTTTGTGTGAGAGAAGCCCTAGAATAGGATCAAGGGGCTCATATCCCATGCCCAAGGGGAGGTACTATCAGGTTGTCTCTATAAGAACTGATCAGGGCCCATGGCTGGAATATGATATGCAAATTTCCCTTAAGGAAGAAAACTAAACATTTTGGACTCAGTCACTGATAGGTTAGGTGCCAACTCCTGGAGACCTAGGGAACCCATGGGAGAGGTTGCACCATCTTCTCCTGGGTAGAGAGAGCCATGTACCTCAAGGGAATTTGGTATTGAGATACAGCTGGATTAAGTGTGGAACTCCAGTGCAGCTTGTCCATTGCCAGATAATGAGGAAAGGCCACTCAGGATTGTCTTTGGAATTCCTGGTTGACTTTCCACTGTCTGGAAATTTAGTGTGTATATTTCATTCTAATAATAAGAATAAATAAATGATGAAAAATTACTTCTAATTATATATTTTATACACACATTAAGAATACAAATTGATCTGGTTTACCCAATAACTGTTACATTGAACCCAATTCTCATATTTTATGTTCATGCATTGTAAAGGAAAGCTTGAAGACAGGGAACATTCTCCACGTCTTGCTTTTCAGATCTGGCTATGGCCGTGGATCACAGCGCTGTTAGCATCCTCCCATCTTCTAGTACATTAAGGAGAGTATTAACTGCTCTGCATCTTTGATCTCACAAATTAGAGGATTATGTTGATAGTAATTATTTTCTCTTTAGATAGGTTTTTTTTTTTTTTGTAAAAAGGATGATCTTTTCCTGATTAATAATTCCTTCAATGATATCTATGTTGACCCTAGACTGCAACTCCATGGCTGAGTAACTGATTCACCATAATACTGAACAACTTTTTGATAGCTTGAGTTTACTTATTTATCTTTTAAAGGCCAATGTCTTCCTTTTGCATTCTGTACTTCCTGTCACTCTGATTAAAGCACTTTTTGGTATTTTCCTGTGATGTACAATCAGCCCAATTTGTCTTTGTTCAAGATATCTTTGTTTAAAATGCCTTGTCTCCTGGCTCACTTTGCTTTCCCTTTCCAATTCTCATGGACAACTGGACTTAACTAACCTAGTCACTCTCAGCCCTCACTTCTATTAATCAGCATGTGTATAAGGTGATGGAGTCCAAAAACACTGATTTAATAAAGATAAGGTGTTGGATGTCACTTACGGAAGTTACAAAGGAGATCCATTTCTTCTTTCAACAAATATTTGTTGAATCGCAGTATGCGTAGAATGCTATTCTCTGTGCTGAGATATTATCAAATGTAAAAGACCTGAGCCACAAAAGCATGTAAATGAATGTTGCAAACTTCATTTTGTCAAGTAATTTTGGTGTGGGAAATAACCAGTCGAAAGCAAGTAGGGAAAGAAAAGTAAGTAGAAAAACTCTGAATATATGTTCAACACAGCAGGAGTCAGCATTAGAGACCTGGGATTCGACTTGTAAAAGCAAAGTGTGTAGTAGTTTGCACATTGAAAAGAACCCCAGATGGGATAGTTTGTGGCAAAGGCACTACAGGGAGACCTAGATGAGACCATGAGTACATTCCTTGTGGAACCACGGAGAAGAATTTAGGGTTAGGAAGTCCGTTCGCAGATGACATGCCCAGGAGCGATACTTAGCCACCACCTTGGGCATTTGTGGAATGCTGTGTTTGTATAGGTAGCTTGTAAAGCTCTGAATGTTCAACTCATTGCCTTTTTATTTAGCATCTTTTGTGCAGAAAATTATTTACGCTGCAGTCTTGGTGTTATCCCATATTTTAGAGTCAGCTCTTTATTAGGTTATAGTAATTGTATAAAAACATAAAATTAACAACCAGCTAGAAGTATTTTTGGGATTTCTTCACTTTTAATTGACTCCAACGTTAATGTTATAAAATTCATAAGAACAAGATAGCATTTATTTTGCTAGTAAAATGGACTTTCAAATGCTTTTAAGTCCCTTGGGGACTAAAGTTCAATAAGAATTGAAGTCATGTCATACCATGCGCTGGAAAGGGCTGAACACCATGTGGAGGGTGTGCGAGTGTTCTGTACCGGTGAAGTCAGGCTGTAGAAGAAACACTTATGTACTCTTCAGTAAGAGAACTATTAGGCTGCCATTCAGAATGCAGTTCTTTGTGGCCACACAGCAGTGCAATTCTAGGTCATTAGAGAAGTTAAATTCCGAAAGGGATTTTGCAAGAATCAAATCACATGTGAGCTGGGTCAAAAATCAAGAGGTTGCTGTCTAGGTGAAGAATGTGGCAAAAATAAGGTCTGAATAGAAGCAAATTGAGAGTCAGCAGTTTACACTCTTGGAGGAGAAAGTCCAAAAGATAAGCCAAGAAATGCTTTCTATGTTGCACCATGGGGATAAAATGATGATTTGTCATATTGCTTACTAGGTTAAAAGAAAAAAAAAAAAAGGAAGCCCTTTGACCAGGGTCATGGGACCTATCAGAGGTGTTACCAGGTTAAGTGACATTACTGAATAACCCATTGCTCTGAGTTTTTTCTTGACCCGTGCCATTTAAATTAACATCTCCATTCTCTGTATTATATTTTATTTATACCAATAATTGCTATCTGAAGATGTTTGGGCTATTCACTTGTTGACTTACTTACCATTTGTATCCTCCTCTTTGAAGCTGAGTTGGCTGAAAGCAAGGACTTTGTCCTGGTCACCAAGCGTCTCCAGCTTGTGAATAGTAACTGATACATTGTGGCATTCAACTGTTAAATGAATGAATAAGTGAAATGAAAATTTTGCAGTAACAATCTTGTCACACCATCTCTGTTGCATAGTGTACACGATGAATGGTAATGTAAGATGCTATTGTTGATTAAAGCTCAAATGCTTTCAGCAGGCAGAGAGCTTGGGAGCAGAGCAAGCTCTGACAATAGCACTTGCTGTTTGTGGGTGTGTACAATGAATTTTAATTCACCTTGTTTATATAAGAAGGGTAATATTAAATATAATTTTGGCATAGTCTTTACAAAATAACAGCTTTAATATATTGATACATTAGTATTTGGGGCTGTTTCTTCTCTCCCAAAAGAGAATTCATTTAGAGTTAGGGTCAGGTTGTCCCACAATGTTTGACAGAAGGGTGCTTGAATTCCATGAGACCAATTTTTAGAAACAGTAGCTTGAGTTATTTTCTTCCCTACTGCAGTTACCATGGAATTGATATAAAAACTTGGGTATTTCTATATTACTCATTTTAAAAATGTGTTCAACCTTACGGAATTATTTGGGTCTTAAAAGTCCTTCGCAACCAATCTCATTTGTTCCCTCAACTCCTGAATCACCTTCAGGCAACATTCTCTCTCTCTCTTTCTCCTTTTAACCCCTTAAATTGGAACTGATGTTTTATGTCTAATCTGTTATAGACAAGATATAAATTGCATGAGGGCAAGGACATTTTCTGCTTCATTCCCTGCCCAGCCCTCAGTGAGGTGGTGAATGCATAACAACAACAACAATTCTAATAAATGAAGGAGAAGTTAGTGGGCTATTTCAGACAGTACTTCCTGGAGTATCTGTGTTTGGGTGGGGTTCAGAGTCTGGTTCTTGACTTTGCATCTTGAGAAATCCGTTTTTATTAGCTTTTTTTAAAAATGGAATCATAAACTTTTAAAAATTTGACTTTAATTTTTTTCAGATATTTTCAACAGTCAACCATTGCTAAAAGACCTATCTCAGTGTCCCCCTTGTTCCTCACCCTCCAGCCCACGACGAGCTTCCTTACCACAGTCATCCTTAGGCGATGAGAAATGTCACCTTGCTTAGCTCTTCTGGTACTTAACTCCTTATTTCTAAATACTACATAGTATTGCTGTATTTTGATTGCTAATCTTAAACATTATCCAACTCCATCACAGTTTAGTGATAAATCCCATAGTCAGTTTTCTCATTATTATGACTAATGTAAATACTATTCACTGCTGAGCCAAGTAGCACACTCTATTTATATCATATTCTTCTCATATCATCTTTTCTTGGAATTAAGAACTGAAAATTTTTCTTTTTCTTTCTTTCTCTTTTTTTTATTTGAGACAGAGTCTCATTCTGTTGCCCGGGCTAAAGTGCCCTGGCGTCAGCCTAGCTCACAGCAACCTCAAACTCCTGGGCTCAAGCAATCCTCCTGCCTCAGCCTCCCAAGTAGCTGGGACTACAGGCATGCGCCACCATGCCCAGCTAATTTTTTCTATATATTTTTAGTTGTCCAGATAATTTTTTTTTATTTTTTTTGTAGAGATCGGGTCTCTCTCTTGTTCAGGCTGTTCTCAAACTCCTGAGCTCAAACAATGCGCCCGCCTCAGCCTCCCAGAGTGCTAGGATTACAGGCGTGAGCCACCGCACCCGGCCTGAAAATTTTTCTTGCAGTTTCCCTAGTTTATCTTGAAATTATGGCTAGGTAACCATATACCTTCTAATAACTATATAAAATAGTGCCTCATTCAAATTTCTATACAGCCAAAATCTTCCTGAAAATCTATCCATTTCTTCTTCATCTTTATTTCCCCTGGAAACATCCATCGTAGGGGCTTCATTAAATCTGAAACGACTCTTCTCTGTGTGAAGGTTTCTGCCCAAGTATAGTCTTGACACTCTGTGATCACTTGGTAATCCCTTTTGCCTCTCTTAAGTTTGGATCCTCTGTTTCCTGATCCTAAGTTTTCCTCTTTCCTGATTTTTCCCATTATGGATGGAACATACCATTAGTTTCTGGAGAAACAGAGTACAAATGTAATTTTTTTTAGAGACAGTATTTCATAAAATGTTCTTATTTCATTGTTATATATGGCTGAGAGTGTGATTGGATGTAGATAACTAGAATGGATATCATTTACATGAAGAATTTGAAATGCATTGTGCTACTGTCTTCTAGCTTTCTATGTTGCTATTAAAAAGCAACAGCAGTTTTTATTTTTGATCTTTTAATGCACCCCCTTCTTCTCTCTGGAGGATCTCCTCCTTATTCCCACTTTTTCTACTTTTTTCATTTATAGTTCTAGGCACTTGGTAATGAATCTTTTTAATCTGGAGACGTACATCCTTCAGAGTGAGGGATTTTCTGATTTTCTCTATGGAACTCCTGTTAGTCAGATGTTGGGCTTTTTTGCTTAGTTTTTTTTTTTCTTTCATTTTTCCTCTCCTATTGGTTATCCTTTTATATCTTTGATCTTCCAACTCTTTTGTTGAATTTTTATTCTCTAATATCTACTCCTCATTTCATGAATGTTCCTTTTTATGCATTTTAATTTTGTTCCATGGGTTCAGTACCTCTTATCTCTCCAGGGATATTAATTACAGTGTTCTTCTGCTCCTGCTTCTTTTCTCATTTTAATTTTAGAAGTTTTCTGTGATCTTTGTTTTTTTTTTTTTTTCTATTTAAGATCAAAACCCTGAAAAACAAATAGGAAGTTCTATGGGTGTGGGCTGTACTTTTGTTCTTCTATACCTCCTGTGGTTACAATGACTGGCCAGTCAGCTTCTATGTTGTAAGACCTCCAAATGTCTGTATTCCCACTGGAATTTTCTCTGAGGCAGTACATTCTCTTTTAAACCCTCCTAGGAGTTATTAGCCTGGCTACCAGCTTTCTGTAATTTGGTGGAAAAGGAAGTCTCAGGGACCACAGTTCAGTTAGATTAATTCCTTTTTTTCCCCTAATATGCTACTTTTTTTTTGGTGCCTCATGCCTGCAGATGAGATACAAGTGGGGTATAGTCATCTGAAGGTGCTCAGAGTGAGTAAGGACCAGGGATGTGAGGCTAAGTACTTTCAAGCAGCTTTTCAAATACTCTTCTTGATTTCTTCAAATTGTTCTTTTGAATCCCAATTCCTGAGCCTTTTCAGCATTTTAGGGGCCAAATATAATAATGTAGCCATCTGTAACATCTTACACTGCTTCACACTTCTAAGTTATTTATCATTCCTACATTGACTTCAGTCTTCAAACATGGTAGCTTGAGATTATAGATGCCTATTCATTTTTTAAAATTATACTCAATTTGTTTTTGTTTATTTATTTTTGTTCTATTTTCTTGGGGGTTGGATTTTGAGAGGAGAGAGGTGGAAATGTCTTTTAAATTCCATCAATTTAAAATCACAAATCTGGTGATCAGATTTTGAGGGATAGATTCTCATTATAACAAAACTTGTTGGCTGGGCACGGTGGCTCACGCCTGTAATCCTAGCACTCTGGGAGGCTGAGGCAGGAGGATCGGTCGAGGTCAGGAGTTCGAGACCAGCCTGAGCAAGAGCAAGACCCTGTCTCTACTGAAAAAAACAGAAAGAAATGATCTGGACAGCTAAAAGTATACACAGAAGAAAACTAGCTGGGCATGGTGGCGCATGCCTATAGTCCCAGCTACTTGGAAGGCTGAGGCAGAAGGATTGCTTAAGCCCAGGAGTTTGAGGTTGCTGTGAGCTTGACGCCACGGCACTCTAGTCCGGGCAACAGAGTGAGACTCTGTCTCAAAAAAAAAAAAAAAAACCAAACAAAAAAAACTTGTCAATAATTTATTTTTCAAACAGAAAAACAATGCGTTAATTCATACTTGGAAATATTATCACTAGGCAAATTAGGATATTCCTTTTGGTTGGTCTTGTGCTACTGGGAAAGTCAGCTTAAAAAAACAAATAAAGATCTGCACATTGCTGGTGAGTGTTGAGTCAGAGTAGAGAAAGTTAAATGATCTTTATGGTTAACGTTACCACATTATCCTAGCCTGATGCTACATTCCCCATAAGTAGGTGCCTGCAAAGATAAACAGAATGCTTACACTGGGCAGCCAGGAATTACCCCCAAACAGTTCTGGTAATACACAGACAATTTTCCATTCTTCTTTCTCTATTCTTTATGAAGACTACTGACATCTGTTATTGCAACAATACATTTTACAATTATTTGAGTGAGAAAGGAACATCTATTGAGTGCCCACTCTGTATCATATATATAATACTATGTATCTTTTCATTAATATTTCATTATTCTTCATCATATATTAGTTACAATTTAAACTTATGTCTTCTTTAAGGAGACTTCAGGAGAATATCAAATTTCTTAATTAAATTTAAGGAATTCCCATTATTTGCTTGAATCATTTCCTGGGAAGTTTCACATGTGGCTAACTACATACATCTTATAATGATTTCTGTAGTTTGCATTTTAATTGTTGATTATTTCTGGCTTTGATCATAATTCCGTGCATAAATCTTTCGTTGACCCATGTCATATATTGATTACATACTCGATATTTATACAAAATCTTCATTATTTATTTTCCCATAAGGAACATGAAGTCTTTGTATTTGAAAGGGTCTTCAAAAGGCAGGTCAGGGTCCAAAAGTTAGTATAAGTCTTCACACTAATGGTGAAAAGCCAAAAAATAAATGAATGAATGAATGAATGAATGAATAAAGGGAGAAAGAGAGGAAGAGAGAAAAGAAAACAAAACACACTTATACACATACAACAAAAAATACATTTTCACATGACTACACATTCTTATACTTCCTGGCAAGCACTGCAGCAACTATGAAGCGCTTTTCAGCGGCTGGATGCTCCCCTGCATTTTGCACCTGCTCCTGAGGTGAGCCAGATTGGCAGGAAGAGAAGATCGCACCTATTCCAAAGTGTTATTTTTTAGCCAATCATCAGAATGACAAACCTTCAGAGTGAGCTTGAACCCCAGATGCCCCTTGGATGTTCATCCCTGTGTTAAAAAAGATCTGGTAAAAATGGTGGCTGGTCGTGAGCCCAGCAAGCATGGAGAGGAAGAATGGTAAGTTATTCAATTCTAGACATTTTATACATATAGGACTTGCCCAATACTGGATGCTGACCTTGAATTCTCTTCTTATGAGTATGTCTGCAATTGTAAATGCAGCCCCAGAAGGCCGGAAAACCATTCATAAAGTGGCTATTAATAAACAATGGTACATGTAAAAGTGACAGAAGTCCAAAGTGTGTGGACAGGTGTTTCACTTCAATATTGTAATGAATGCTGAAAGGGTGCAGGTGTTTAGCATCCACAGCTTTGTCTGTACCTGTGAGGGATGTGTGTATGTGTCTATGTGAGTACACACCCTCATGCGGGCATGTGCACAACTCATGCACACGTACATTGGAAATACTCATTTGTGCTCATTCTGTAGTAGATAATGCTTACTAAAAACATGGTTCAACCTGAATCAATATAGCAGTGATTTGTTTCTAAACATCATTCCAATGTTCCTTGATTTTCAGCAATGTCAACCACTATACTTAACAAGACACTTAGTAAAGTCATGTTGGACCCATATATTTTCATTTTTTCAAGTATGATTTTAATGAGATTAAGACTGTTTGGTCTCATGGGGCAAAAATTCCCCACTCAGATCCTCTATTTAGACTGAGTTCATCTCAAAACATAGGAAAATATGGTATAAACTCAGTCTATTTCCTAAGGAGAATTGGCCAATAACTTCTTCATACATAGAAAGTGATTTTTCAATATTTAAAAAGCAGTTATCTGTGTCTCACATGTCCCATAACTAAATAGAATTAGAAGACCAAATACTTTGACATAATACAAACATTAGCAGTGAGGATAAATTGATGTGTTTTCTTTTTCATCCCAGTTTCATGTCTGGATTTATCACTTTGCCTTCCATTTTATTTTTCACTTCTTTTCTCTCCATCCTCTTCCTCCCTTCTCCTAGCCATCACCTCCTCTCAGTTCTTTTATGGAATAAATTATAATGTGAAGAGCATCTTCAAGAAATTATATTTTATGGCCTTAATCAAGGTAATTCAAACTTGTACTTGGCCAAAAAAGAACTGTATGCTAAATTTATGTATGTTCCCAGAGACAGACAGAAACTATTTTTTCTCTGTCCCCTTCATGAGACGTTTAAACAAGTGAGTAACAGGTGCTGCATGCCTGGAACACACTGTACTCTGAATATTCTCGTAAGAAGTTGTTCACTCTGGGGAAAGCATTTCATTTCTAAGTCCTAGTGAACAACACCTGTGCTTCGTCAGTCACTGGAAGGATACACCCTTGGTGATTAAAAGGGATTTTATTAGGCTATGCATAGAATTGTTTCTTCAAATACTTGAGGAGGAAGGTAATAAATTAAGTCTATCAAGTTGGATAATAACTGCATGCACTTTGGGACAAGATATGTCACCTGTGCTTTGAGTGGAAGAAAGAATGCAAGGTTGAACAATGCACTAAACCAGTGTATTATTCTCATTTGGAAAAATAAATGTTTATTTTTTTAATATGAAATGTGAAACTTTGCTGTGCCACAGTGGTGATACTTATGCAGAGAAAGAAAAAAATAATTGAGATATAAAGAAAGAAATATTGGTTAGTTGGATTGAGGGGAAAATCTCCATCTTTCTTGCATTAACCTCAGAATTAGCAGATATATCTCATGGACTTGGCCTAATAAAGATGATTTACACAGTGCTATGGATAAGAAAAGAGCTCTAGAGACAATATTTGTAAACCATAAATTACTAATACATATGTACTTATGATGAATAAATTATTTTGCAATATGATGAGCATTATCTTGCTTTAAAGAGGAAACTAAAATCTAGGTTTCTGAAGAGAATTAACTCCATCAGGCCCTTAGGGTACATATATTTTTAGATCACTTTATTACCTGGAGTTTTAAGTATCCTAATGGTAGAAATTATGTGCTTGTCCATAGACAGCATCCACCAAACTCCCCCAGGCAGACATGTGCTATGATTTAGGCCAACGCTTGATAACTTATAAGCATGGCAAAGGGTTCTTTTCTCCAACCCCAGCCGGCCCCTGCCCTCGTGTGTCTGAATCAATACCCAGTTCCAAAAGCACAGTACTGCTGCTTATCAATTTACAGGTCAAATTATCCTATAAAAGTGATAACTATCCTGAATTCCATCTGTGATTTGGTTGTCCAAGCTAAGTATTTTATGTCTACCTGCTAGGTTTTAGTTATTCTCAATGACCACAGAATAGATTCCGAGTTGGAAACTATTGGGGAAACTAGATGGTGTGGAGGAGTTTGTCCTAGTGACAACAGGTTAATATCTAAGACCAGAAGTTGTCAGGATTCAAAAACTGAACACTCTAGGCCTGACTTCAATAATATTTCAGTTTAGATTTTAAAATCTGTATTTCCAGCAGTCTAGAGGAAATTTCCGCTTGCATATTTCCTTCCTTCTAACACTAATTTCAGCTCCCTCTCAACATAGACCCGTTTCCCTGTTTATCCATTGCATTCTATTAGGGCTATTGTTGTTGTCCTTCTAGTTTTCAGGGCAAGAAGGTGGGGCTATGGGTGTCATCTTTGCTTTTGTTTCTCTCCATCTTTCTCTGTGTTTCCCCTTCCATTACGCTTTACATTCTTGCCCTTCAAAGATCATCCTGGATCTGGCCCTTCTCTATTTGCATGCAGTTAGCTTATTAGCTCCACTGAGCTTTCAAAGCCCACCAGCTGTCGACCTCCATTCCACAGCACGCATTCTCTGCCTTTGCTGGGCCTCTCCTCACTGTCATTATGTTTGTGAAGGCTTGTCCTGCCTCTGGAACTTTCTTTTTACTCTGCTCCTTGCCTGATATGTTGTTTAGGTTCCCCAGATCTGATAATTTCCTTTTGATATCAATTCCTTTCCACCTCAGTCTAGATTCTGTGGTTCAATCACCTAAGTGCACTTTTATGAGCACCCTCAGTTCCGTCCTATTTTATCTTTCTTTAGGTGTTATCTACTATCAGCCACCACAATGGTAATATACAACCAAAGACGAATCTTCCCAATCTTTTTACTTATAACCATCCTTTTTCTTTACTATTTGTCCTTGGTGCTGAACATTAAAATTCTATAATGGCACCATGAACTTTTATTCCAAACCAAATGGGCCCTTGATACCACTGGATAATTGTTTCTCTTGTTTCTGATTTTGTCCCTTTTATATTTCCTGTTGCTGCTGTTCAGATCTTTTATATCTCTTTGTACTGTTCATTTTACTTCCCTAACCCCATCTCTCTACCTCCAGCAGTTGACTCTGCCCAATTCTTCAAATGAGGGAAAGGCCATTGAGAACCTTTCTCCCTGGCAGCCTGGCTTCTGACCACACAATCCATTTTTATTCATCTTCCCTCCTGTCTTACAACAGTGTCCCTGGGCATTCTCTCTAAGGTATCAGTGATGTTTAGTTTTTTGTGTCAACTTGACTGAGCCAAGGGATGTTCAGATTATACATTATTTCTGGGTGTGTCTGTGAGGGAGTTCCCAGATGATACTGGCATTTGAATCAGTTCACTCAAAGAAGATTGCCCTTTCTTACATATGAGGGCAACATCCAATCCATTGAGGGCCAGAATAGAACAAAAATTACAAGAAGGAGGAATTTGCCCCTTTGTGCTTCCTGTCTGCCTGCTTGAGCTGGGACATCAGTCTTCTCCTATCCAGGAATTGGGATTTACACCATTGCCTCCCCTAGTTCTCAGGTCTTGGGACTGGAATTATGCCAGTGGCTTTCCTGGGTGTCTGTCTCACAGATAGCAGATCATGGGACTTCCCAGCCTTTATTATCAAGTGAGCCAACTCCTCATAATAAATCTCTTCCTGTTGGTTCTGTTTCTCTGGAGAATCCTGACTAGTATAACATCCTTCCGTAACAGAGTAGTCACCCCTCCTTCCATAGATATGGAAGTGTAAAATTGAGAATGGAGAATATGTAACACAGGGAATGGCCACAAAAAAAAAAAAAAAAAAAAAGAAAGAAAAAAAACAGCAAAAAGATGTTTTCTGTCTCTCTAAAATTTCTCCCAGTCTTTTTGGTAACGGAAGCTTGCATCCCTGCCTCAGGCAAGTGGTCAGGAGGGGCAGGGAATGTCCTTTGTTCTTTGTGTTATAGGAGATAGCTCAGCTGAACTGTTAGCCCCATGCCAGGCCCTGCAGCTCCATTCCAGACCTGGTGCCAGCCAGGCGGTGGTCTGGATGGGCCTCACAGGTGGGCAGAGGTCATGGGTTTGTCTTCAGCAGAGATGGGACAATTAGAATCATTAACAACAATAGCCTAGAACTCAGGGATCTTCCTTTAAAAGCTCTGTATTTCTGCTTATGTACAAGAAATTTGCATTTTGAGATAAGGGACTGCCATTCTTCCTCCTTTGCCAGCAAAGTAATAAACTTCTCTTTCCTTCTCCTCAAACCATTTGTTCTCATTCTTCTGATGCAGCCTCAAGGATGAGTGCTAAACTTTTGGAAACACTTCCTCCATACTCTAGGATCTTGACCATTTTGCTCCTCTTTTTGTAAACGTTCCATGCTTGTCTTTTTTTTTTTTTCTAAATCCCTCCTTCAGAATATATTGATATGTCCAAGTCTTCCTCATCCTCAATTTATTTTTTTATCTTATCTCTACATCCTTTTTGAGCTACTTACTAATTTCTTTTTCAATTTGTGGTTAATCTGCTTGGTACAGGGGTAAAAACGACCATACTTACTGGATCTTTCTCAAATTTCACACAGTCTTCAACTTATTACAGTCTGGCTTCCTCTCTCATCATCCTACTAAGACTGTCCTCCCTTTAGTCACAAATGACATTCTCAGCATCAAATTCTATCTTTCTGGTCACATTACTTGATTTCTCTATAGCATTTGATGTTCGATGTTGTTTCTTCCAGGGATTCTAGGGTACCGATTTCTCTTGGTTTCTATCTATTTAAATGTCTTTCCTCCTTTCATTCAGCCCATCCATTGCATTTTAGGGTGTGATCTCTCAGTATATAAAGGTACTCTCCTTCATATCCCTTTATTTTCTTTACAAAGGTCCTACATGATCCCGTCTCTATCCATAGCTTTATCTTGTATCCTAAGCTGTATTTCCACGTGCAGGCAACTTCCCAATCTGCACATCCAGGACTCTCCCCATTTCATTTTCATCACTCCATTATGACCTTTATCTTTAAAAAAAATACACTTCCTCATATCATTGCCTCATTTAAATATCCCTGGTGTCTATAGGGTCAAGTTCAAACTCTTTGGGGGAGGTGTAAAGCCCATTAGGATCTGGACTCTCATCTCCTACTATTCACAGCTGCACATACTGCTCTCCAGCCATAATGGAATTCGTATAACCTTTCCTTATGCTATATTTGTACACCATTAGCTACTCCCCTCCACCACAGCTCAAACTCTGAAAAAAGTTTTATGACTGAGGGTAAGATTGTATAATCCAGATCTTGAAAACACAAATATCAGTCTACTTTGAGATTACCTTGTTGGTGCCCTGGGGCAAGGCCACACTCTAAGAGAATCAGCTATTTTTTTTCCCCTGAAAAAGAAAAAGTGTGATAGTTGTCAAACATCCTGGAACCTTCTTCACTATGGGGCAAGCAATGAGGTGTGTCTTAGACTGGAGGTTGGAAGAATGTCTTACTTCCCCAGAACCAGGGCTTCCAGGGATGGGATTAACCTGGTATTCTAGGTCCAGTTTTCCACAATACGAATTCTGATGTGAGAGGATTTTCCCATCAGTGGTTTATTGAGTGTAAATCGGAAAGGAAACAGGAAAAGCAGGTTATGCGAGGGGGAAAAAAACCCAAGCAAGGGTGTGATTTCAGGTAAAATCCCAGGCTGGGCTTTATCTGGTGGGGAACTCTGGAGTGTAAATTGCACCTGAGACATTGCCCTGCCTTGAGGCAAGAGGCCTGGAATTTTGTCTACTTGCAATAGCATTTAGTTATTGACTACAGGCTAGGCAAGGGGGGTTAGAAAAGAGGATTTGTAAACTCCAGATACTTCCAACTCTGCTTCAGTACCTCAAGAGAAGACTGCTGAGAAGCTGCAGGTGTGAGCAGTTAGTAGATCACAGAGCTGGGAATGGGCATATACAACTGACAACAGAGATGTGAAGGAACAGAGATGTGGGTATCCAATACACCTGTTATGGAAAAGCAAACTAGGTCTAGAATAACCACACAGCTTGCCCTATTCACTGCCAGCAGCAGTAGTAGCAAGAACATCAACAGAACAGAGAAGTGACAACTTTTTGAGCAGCCATCTTCTGGGGAGTAGTAAAGTCCTCTGTCCCCCAGTGGCCATGCCTAACTTCACTAGCAAGTGATGAGACATCCCAGGACCTGGACCTCTGGGCCCCAAGTAGAGGAATCCCCAGTGCTCACTAGCAGCCCACTGTGCCAGAGTGGGTCAGAGACTTTCTGAGAGTCATTAGTAGTGTTAGGTAGACAGTGAGGGATTCCAGGTGTCCTAGGGACAAAAGTGGGTGCTTTGCCTTTGTGCAATTGCCCCACCCTAATCCTTTCCATACCTGGGGGAGGAGGAAATACCCTATTAATCAGCCAATCATAAATAATTTAGTGCGCCAGCTGCAAAAGAATGCAGAGGACTCTCCAGCCAAGCAGCATAGCTACCATAGAATCTGGAAATCGACCTAGAACAACCCACATGCATAGTAATGCAACTCCCAACTGTCCAATCAAAATGGTTCCATGGTGGTGTCTGAGCCACTAGGGAGGTCCCAATCTGGGCACTATAAAATAAGATGCAGACCATAACCAAGTCCCTTTCTGCACCCTCCCTTTTGCTCTCCCTTTGCTGCAACAATGGGTCCTGTCATCATCTATGGCATATGTATCACTCTCTGTAAACCTATGTCTTGCCCTTGCTCTATAATCCTATCTTTCTCTCCTCGATAAACCTCATTTTTGTGCTTGCCTTACTTTGGTGTATCTGGTCATTCTTCAACCATGAGCGCACCAAGAACTGACATTTCAGACCAAAACCTGACAGTAGCCGAACAAAAGCACGGGGACCAAATAAGCAAGCCAGAGAGGAATGCCCAGATAGTAGTTTCAAATGCATGCAGAATAGTATTGTGGGAAGGTTTGAAGTAACTGAGAGGTAGAAGAGACACTCTGAAAGAGAGAAGTCAATAGACTCTCTGAAGCCAGTTAAAGTTTGGGCTATATTTCTTTGATGTACTGACGAGAGACTAGAATTACAAGGCTCTAAAGCCCCAGTGACTGTATGTAGTTAATCCACTCATGATCCAAGAGATGAAGCAAGAGCTCATCTTCTCCTTGGGCTTCCAGACCTACGAACACTGTCCCAACTTGGATCAACTGTTTTTGAACTTTCCCTAGACTGAGTTTCTCCTTCCTCTGTCTTTAAAGAACACTCAGCAACTTTTATTACAAAATTTGCTGGACTATATTATGGTGGTCTGTTTAGAGGTTTGTCCCAATAAACTCTTTCAGGAAAGGAGCTACTACTCAGCTCGGCTTCTCAATATTTAGCACAATATTTGGCAAGCAATATAGCCTTAATAAATATTAGTTGAGTAAAGGAAGCACCTGGAACCATGATTTTCATCCTTCTGGGAGAGGAAAAACAAAAACTAATCTTAGAGTATGATGCAACCTTTGAAACTTCTTCTAGAAAAATGCACAAACATGTAGAATCTTGTATACATTAATCTAGAAGAATTTCTCAAAACAGTGGGAAAAAAAGGGCAATTCACATCATTACCAGAATAAAGCATGTCTTTCAAACTCAAGACCGATAGCAGAGATCCTCCAGAATTTTTAAAATCCTGCTTATGTTCTAACTCTTACAGTAAACTAATGAGAAACTTAAAATCAATCCAAGCATTAGGAATTTAGGAGCTCGCTTCAAAATTACATGCACCAACTACTTTGGAGGAAGTTCATAGGAACAGCAATTAGTGTGAAGTGAAGCACTGATGGGAACCAAGCAAGAAAACAGAAGAGTAATGAAATGAAGAGAACTTTAATGAACAAAGGAAAACAGAGGCAGGAGCAGGCAGTCAGGCCCTGAAAATGAATGGTGGGAGAGGCACTATTTTCTCTCTGATTAGTGTTGCACCCAATGCTGCCTTATTTGACTGCTGAATGAGTCATGTCTAAGGTATTTCAGCCAGATAGAGGCAAAAACTCCTCCATCATAGATTCTATCTTTTCCAAGAGCCCCTGAGAGTCTCACATTCCCATCTATTGCTCTAGTCTTTAAACAATTTTGCTTTCTGGATGTTGCCACTGATACTGACATCATTTATTTAAGTAAAGCGGACAGTTCCCAGTGTTCACGTTCAACATGTTAATATTGCCAACTTAGAGATTTTAGTGCTATGTTGTGTTTCTACCTTTGATGAAAGTGTAAGGAAATATTTTGTATATTAAAATTCCAGTGAGTAATTTTTCATGAACTCATTGTTGATTGACATTTAATGAAAGGAGTATCAATTTATAAACTTTGCTTCTAATTTTGAAATATTTTAAATCTTATTCTTTCTTTAAATCTTATTCTTTCTTGTATGAACAAGTTACATACACAAAAGAGTACACCATGCAATTTAAGATGGACCCTAAGCTAAACATGTGAGGGAGAGTTAGGCAGTATTCAGATGGAATCAAATTTCATTAAGTAATTATTTTAAAGTAAATTGACAACACAGTCTACCAAATAAAAACCACACTTCTGGCTACAGAAACTCATTCTGTTGCACTATGATCATATAATTTCTAAATGTGTGAAAGGAGCAGGAAATAAATAAATTTAGGTGTGAAATAATGTATGTTTGAAAGTTTCTTTAAACTTACCTATAGAGATGAATTGAATTAAATCTGATTTTTTTACTTTCAAGGTGCTCTTTTCATAGGTATTTGTTTAAAGTAAATTAAAATGTAAAAAAATTCTGATTACTTATGATGAAACCTATTTGATTCAAAGAGTCAAATGTTTCTTCCATTAGGATTTATCTTACAATCTATGTGGATATGTAAAGTAAAAACTTGTCCTTAAATTGATGTATGGTGCAATGTGCCCGTTAATTGATGGAGTCTTAGAATGAAGAAAACATGGTAAAATAAAAATCTTGTTTAAGCTTCCAAAAGCAGTTCTCCAAGATGAGGACTTCTAATAGATATTCTACAATTCCTAAATTCTTTATTCATTTTTCTTCTTCTGGAAGCTAATTTATTCAGGGAACGATTAGTCAAGGTCATTGAGAATGGTATAAGAATAAGATATATTTGATTTTCTAATTCTGCTAGAAAGATCCATGTATTATGAGTGGCTTAATGACAGGAGATGTTGCCTTGTTACCCATTTACAAATCAGCTTTTGTAAACCTTCATACCTTGCACTGGTTCAGTATGAAGTCTGGCTGAAGCAATCAACCAAACACGAATGACATCAAGACCTGAGAGCTTCATTTTAGCACCTGGTTGCAATTTTCTCCCAAATATAAATCTGTTTGTGTTAGAATTGGCTAAAGGCTTTTTCTCATTAAATTGTATTCAACTGAAAGTATTTTATTAGTGATGAAAAATAAATGTTATGTCAAAGTTACTTAAAAGGTGATGGGGGAATGAAAGTCATTTCACGAAACAATGTGAAAAATGAAAAAGCTCTCTTTGATCATAGTTCATAATTGAAGGTTATTTCCATTTTCTAGGTAGTTATTTTGGCAATTAAATCTACTCAAAAGTTTTATCTCTAAAAAAATTAATTGTATGTTGAAAGTGTGAATTGGGATAATGTACTTTACAAAGGTTAAAAGAGGTTATTCCAAATGTTATTTCAGTAACATTAGATTTCTTATCACATGCTGAAAAGTTTAAGATATTAAAAGTATAAGATGCTGAAACGTTCTCTATATGAAAAAATTGATTTTATCTGAATAGTGAGAATCATTCTGTGTGCATATATTTATTATCCCAAATTGCTAATTTAAGTTGATGCTGTAAGGTGATAACAGTCTATGGTCTATGTATCATGTTGTTTATGTCTCCCTTGATTTAATGACTAGATTATAAATTTCTTCAGGGTACTGTCATGTTTCATATTTTTAAACAGCCTTATTAAATAAAACTAACATACAATAGACTGCATATATTTAAAATATTCAATTTGGTAAGTTGCCCCCAAACTCACAAATGCTCTGTTCATTTTTTTCAGTCTATTTTTCTGTGTGTTTCATTTTGAATAGTTTCTATTATGGTACCTCCAAGTTCAGTAGTCTTTTCTTCTGCGGCATCTAGTCTACTATAAATCCTATCCAGTGTATTTTTCATCTTATACAGTGTAGATTTCCAATTGTAGAGATGTCTAGAACAACTCTAGACATTCCATTTAGGTCTCTTTTTTTTAATCTTCTATGTCTCCACTTAGCATTTCAACCATATAGAATACAATTGTAAATATTTACCCTTGTTTGCTAATTCTAACACCTGCATCAGTTCTGGGTCAGTTTCAATTGATTTATCAAACTTCACTATTGGTTGTATTTTCCTACTTCTTGTATGCTGGTAATCTTTGACTGGATGTCAGATATTGTGGATTTTACCTTGTTCTATCCTTGAAATCTTGATATATACATTTATGTGTGTGCATTTATTTTTTTGGAAAGATATTCCTGGACAATATTTAGTGAAAGGCTACCATGTAAAACACTTTACATATATTGAGATTCATTTCATGTTTACAACAACCTCATGAAGTAGGTATCATTATAGTTCTTTCAAAGATGAAGAAATCAAAGTGTCAGAGGGGTTAAGCAACTTGCCTGGGTCACACAGCAGGTAGGTGACAAAGCTGGGAATTGAACCCAAGTGATTTGTATTCCTGTATGTGTTCTTGAGTTTTTTTCTGGGACATAGTGAAGTTTATTTGAAACAATTTGACATTTTCAAGTCTTGCTTTTAGGAATTGTTAGATGGGACCAGAGTAATGTTTACTAGGATTGATTAAGATCCTTTTGAATTTTCTACCTTGTGAATTATGAGGTTTTCCAGTCTATCTGATAGGAACAGGTATCATTCCGGTCTATGCGAGTCCCAGGCACTGTTTTCTCTAATCTTTTCAGATCGTTTTCCCTTAGCCTTCCATAGTTTCTTTACAAGTCAGCGCTGATTAGTACTATGTTGAATGCTACTTGAGAGGAACTCTCTGCCGATTTCTGGGGCTTTTCCTCTGTGCATCTCTCTCCCCTCCAGTACTCTGTTTGGAGACTCCAATTGCCTTGGTTTCCCCAGACTCTCAACTCTATAACTGCATCTCAGGGCGTCTGCCAGACTCCTGCTGGGTTCTCCTTGCCTGTACTATACCCTGGAAACCCTCTCAAAGCAGTAAGCTGCAGGCAATCATGGGCTCACCCCTTTAGGATAACTTCCTTCCTTGTCTGGCATCCAGTGTCTTGAAAACCATTGTTTCAAATATTTTATTTGATTTGGTTGTTCTAGGTGAGAGGGTAAATTCAGTCCTTGTTACTCCATCTTAGCCAGAGGGGAAATCTACCCTTCCATACCGTATATACAGTCACTATGTATAAACAGTGTCTACACTGCTTGCTCCCTGTACTGAGCCCCTATCCCAGTGTGGTCGGTGAAGGAAGAAAAGTTGATGTATTATTTTGATGAGAAGAACTTTAGTGATTTTGAAATGTATTCAGGGTTTCTTTCCTCTCTGCTAAATCATCTTTTTGCTCAATTCTCTCTTTATTTGAAGGCAGTGAATCTCCTTTATAGTAACAGCAGAATAATTTATTAAACCTGGCCCACTTTAGGACATGGTTTCAGGGGTCATCCATAGACTTTTTCTAAGAACATGAGAACTACTACTGGAAGGGTAAAAAACATTATTGAAAATAAATTGGAAAACATTTCAGTCATTTTTAAAATGGGCTTTTCCTGCAAATCATTTCACTTTGCCACATACAAAAGATATCTGTTTAATATGCTGCTTGTTCTTGAGAATCACTGTTAACAGATACAAAAAGTATTTTTTCTCAAGAGTGGTTAAGTGTGGCTTCTAGGGTTTGATAATAAAAGCAGGACTATTCATGCATAATAGAATCAGTGCACAAGAGAACCTGGGCTTTTTTTTTAAGCCTGCCTTCCTTTGCTATTCTGGACAGGTGTTTCTATAGTGCAATTTAAGCTACAAAAATGGCTCATAATTGCCAACACCTAATTTAACATTCTGAAGCTAATCATAAAACAACCTCCCCTTTCACAGGAGAGACAAAGTCTCAGCTGGGCTTTAAATCCTGATTATATGACAAGGTTCCAATTGAAATTTTAGCTATCAACCAAGTGACCTTCAATGACCACAAGCCGGGAAGCTTGGTAACTAATCTAAACAGATCTCTAGGCAAAACCCCCACCCCAGCGTTGGTTTCCAGACTCTTGCATTATTCACCTCATGAAAAAAGACAAGCAGAATATGAAAAGCAAATGATTGTAGCAACCTTCAACCCTCAATTCTTGAAAAGGCCAACGGCAAGCTGTGAAAATATTCCCATGACCCTACATCCTGTGTAGGCGCTTAGGACACTGATAAAATGTTTATCTTGTCAGCCCACATAGACTAGTCAGTAGTGTCTTCAGCATTTAAGAAAGTGTTATTTTGAAGAAATGTTGCTCACATGAAAATAAAAGAAATCCTATGTGCATAGCTACTTGCAGATCACGATAAAGTCATGCTTAGTTTTTTTTACTTCCCATAATCTTTTTCAGCAAATAACTCCTTTCGAGGGAAACTTAACTGTTAATCTCTTTTTTTTTATTTCAAAGTTTTAATATTATGGGGGTACAAACGTTTTTGGTTACATGGATCACTTTTGTAATACTCGAGTCAGATGTGAAGTTTTTCTTCGTAACAAAATTCTTCCGTGACAAAATTTTATTTTATTGATATTTTTACAAGACTTCTTTTCCAACTTAACTAATCAAAAAAAAAAAATCCTCACCTAATGACATAGGATACCGCTGGACAAGAAATACCTCATTCCTACCTTTAAGTAAGACTGATAAACACCTTGGCTCTTAACTTCCAAACCATACATTCCTTGAGGTGGATCCATTTTTTAATCCATGTTTATATTCTTCACAGTGATCAGCACGATGCCTTGCTCAAAGCTGACATTATTAAACATTTGTTGAATGAATGTTGTACTTTACTAATACAACGAATGAATGAATTGATTTTCATTATGACTATGGTGATTCTGCCCCTAAGATTTCTTTTTTCCTGATTTATAACTTTGTGTCTAGGAAATTTTGCCAAAGGCATGTGATTAGATCACACTTAATTATACATTTAACAAGGTGTTTATCCTATATTGAATACGATAGCATTTGACAAAACAAAACCGAAAATATATCTAGAAAATCTATATAAAATACAGCAACATATTTGTAAATTTGACTTGAGTACGCTCATCCTCTTTCCAATACGGATCTGTGCTGGCTTGCAGAAAAAGATCTGTACAATAATGTTATTAGAATAAATTAGAAGAAAGGCTAAGAAAAGAGAAGAATTAAGTATGCCAACTGCAAAAGCCAACACAGTGAGTATGATTGTACATAAAAACTGGTTGTATGCTTTTTGGCATCCAAAGCCAACAAACAGGAAACACAATGGGTTACATAACTTACTAATAGAAAAGAAGAAAATTTACTACCACTTTCTCAAGGAAGGCACATTTTTTTCCTGCCACTAAACTCAGAGCAAGTTCTCATGTGGGACTTAGGTAGGGAACATTGAGTAATTTAACGGACAACGTCCTTATACCAATTTCACAGCAAATACAGAAATGGGCCTCCTGTGGCTCTTTCTTATAAAGGCCTTCAACAAAAGTCGAAAGCATAATATTAAAACATCAGGGAGGAAAACAGTTCTGGGAGGAACCCAGCAAACGTGGTGCCAGCGTGGGTGCAATTGCGATCCAAGGGTAGAACTCAGAATGCCGGGAGGCATGAAATGCTGAGACCGGTTCTTGGTTGATACTTCCCATTCGGCAGGTGCTGGATTGCAGCAAATTGCTCACGGTAACCCTCTGGTGAGGACCTTGGCTGAGGTTTTATGTTTACAATTAAGAATAGTAAAATTTAGAATCCACATGAACTGGTGAAAGGCCAATCTACAATTAAAAAGCTCAGAACCCTAACCAGCGTTGTGGGCTGAGTCTCCTCACTCCACAGACGGTGGAATGTGAGGGTGCTCTCCAATACTGCCGCGCTTCTCAAACTTTGCCTTCAGGGTACTCCTAATGGCAAAGTCAACTTAAACTCTTACTATCCGGATTTGGGATAACTTTCCAAAGATCTATGCCATAAGTTGACAACTTCTTTAAAATTTCAACTTGAGATTTCAAAATGCACACACATTGCATAACATGCTCATATTTGTTTTCATATAAAAACAATGTTTTTAAAATAAACGCTAAGAAGATGAGCCTCGTTTATCAGTTAGCTTTGAAAGCTGCTTGGCCCACCTCTGTCAAAGGTCAGTCAGATCCAGTTTGAGGAGCATAGTTATAAAAACTGGCAGAGGTGGTTGTAACCTGAAAAATTGTCCTCATATGCTACTACTTATCCACTACAACTCTAAGCAAATCAAATTAATGTTCTTGTGGAAAGCTGCATTCTGAGTAACATGGTTACCCAGTGTTTGCGAGAAATTATCGGTAAAGAGCAACTTAAACAATTGATGTGTTATAGAAACTTATGTGATTCTCACAGCTTGAATATACATCAAGGGAAATAGCTTCACTTTTTTGAGACACAATACTGAATCCCTCCTCCTGATAATAGGTAAAATACTCAGACTTTGGCCTTTTGGGGTCAAAATAATATAAAATATGTATTGTGAATTTTGTCTCTCAAAACTAGTTATAATGATTAACATGTATATAGCTCCTGGTAGATGTAGGTTTTATACATATTAGCTCATTAACACTCACATCCACCTTTGAGGTGTCTACTATCATCATACCCATTTTATAAGGGTAGAATTTGAGGTACAGAGAAGGAAAGTAACTTGCTAATGTTACAATGCAAGTGAATGAGCAAGGATTTGAACCAGGTGGTTTGACTCTAGAGTCTTTGTTTTAATGACTATGCTAAGCTGACCTGAGATTGTTCTATTCAGAATCTTTTGGTTGTATCAACTTGAGTCACTTCAAGTCTACATGTGGCCTAAAACTCTCGCTGGAAATGGAGCTGTGCCAAAGCAGCCCCAGGTGTAGGCAGTCGATAAGCAGCCACTCTTTCTCTCTTGGCATTTGGCTTTGCTTTCTCCATTTCATTGACTTTCTCTGCCTATTCGTAGTTCTCCATGACAACTTTACCTCGGACATGGCTCATCATGCCCTCTGCTGTATTTCCCATGTTTCTATCATACCTCTTCTGTGCTAGCTCCCACTTTAACTGGCTCACTCAGTGCTTCCCAATACATGAAGAAATCTTCTTGGACCAGCTTCTTTTTTGCCTCGGGCTACATCATACTTAGTAGCCAGCCTGTGTTTGGTGCCCTGACCTGGCCTGATGGGCAGTGGCCGGGCAAACTGATACCTCGTGTATGGAAACAGGCTGCTGGTGCAGTGTTTTCCCTCAGAAAAGCAGGTGCATGTTTGAAAGGCTTTCTCAGACTTGGCCCTTCCAGTACAGAGTAGAAGTTGATGTTCTGGTTTTGCACTCTCTTCAACTTTGCTTGTTTAATAACCACTTGGCCTTCCTTTATGAAATATATCTTAGCAAGCCACTAAAAATTCATCTATATTATTATCAAGAGTGGTTACATGGTTTCAATGGGCATCCACAGCTTGCCCAGACCCCTAAAGTTCTTAATCACCTCTGGATTGCAGTGAACGAACATTTGAACGTATTTTTAGATGTTTGGGATGCTAGTATTAGTCAATGAGTTTCATACTGGCTGACTCCCTGAATACTCAGTCTGTAATGAACACACACACACACACACACACACACACACACACACACACAGCCCCAAACCCTCTTTCTTTGTCGTGCCAACTTTCCTCACTTTCCAAGCAGCTACAGTTTTGCATTCTTCCTCTCTGGTTACTTTCTCAGCACACAAGGAACATCCTTATGTTATTACCTTACTTAGACTCTTTGTTTATGTCTGTATCAACCATCATCAGCACACGTGGTTCCCATTGCCCCTCCTTCACTATCACTCTTGATTTCAAATGCCTAGTATCCTACTAGGGTTTTGCTATCTCAGTGTTTCACATTCTTTGATATGTGCTAGTTTAGTATAGAAATGACTCTATAACTGTAGATAGACAAATCAATCATAAGGAGGTGAGTGGTTTTGTGTAATACATAGTAGAAAAATCTTTGCTTTGGAAGCAATGGCTTTTATAAGTTACCTTGCTTTTATTTTAGATGATGAAATTTTAGTTACAAACAATAAAAAAAAAAGACTAAAGGTGCACGCTAAATCTGAAACTCTTTTTTAGATGATATGCAATCATACTTTTTAAAGCCAAAATCTCATGTTAAGAGGATTATCTTTTATTAAAAAATTTTTTTGATACAAGTCTTGAAAACTGCTGACTTGAGAGGCAAATGCTGCTTCTTTGACAGGAAGAAGAAGAACATATAAACTGATGTCATATTTCCAGCAAGAGCAATGTTTATCTCTCTAATATATTGGGAGTAAAATACTGTGTGGGAATACTATATTTCTTTAGAAAAAGATACTCATTTTCATTGCAAAGCTTCCTTAAAAGTGATCTTCTTTGTCTTGTCATTTTAGACAACTTTTTATAGTATTAAAATTTTTTGTGCAATTTTGAAAAAAACAGCAAACTGTAAGAACAATAACTAAAATGATATCTTGTGATATTCACTCTCTTAATCACCTTGTATTGCTGCCTTGCTGAAACATTTATAAACCAATTTTATATCCTCAAGATTTCAACAGCCATAGTATTTTATAAAGTATCAGAGACATGCATTTACATTTATATATAAAAGTAATTACTTCCTTAACTATACATAATTATATAATGACATAATTATATTTAACTAATTGTAGTATAAATAATATGTACATCATCCTTTTTGTGGTGCTGAATCTCTTTTTATTCTTTTATTCACATGTTTTTAGTTTACTATTTACTAGCTTGTATGACTTAATCACTATTTCCCAAAATACTGCAACTTCAAGGGCCTTGCTGATATTTTGTGTGGTTAAGGAAATATTTTATTTAAAATCAAAATCATGTTGGAAATTCTGGTAGGTATTATAATTTTTAACAGTGAGTTAAAAATTAAGAATTTAAAATATTCTTTTATTACTATTGAAATGGAATGCTGTAAGGGAAATCTCACCCATCACAGCACTAGTTTATCATAGTGTGACCTCATTTTAATTATTTTCAGAATATGAATTAAGCCAGTCTAGGTGATATTTTAAAGAGTGGGTCTAGGAAAGATGGAAAACACTTTTATAGCCTTAAAGAGCAGTGGTCATTTGGAAACGCATCATTAAAGACTTAATCCCAGTCACAATATGGAAAAGGCAATTCCACAGATCTTTCCAGAAGAAATACAGAAGATGTAAGGTCAGGAGAAAGAAGAGAAAGCAGTTTAAAGCAAGGAACATCTGGGATTGTTAAGAACAATCAGAGCCATAACATAAAGAAGACAAAAGGTGAATGTGTCTCACTCCGCTTCATAGCCATCTGGCTCAACAGACTTTAGATACTGAGCACGTTTTTTCAAAGACTTCTTTTTTCTTTCTCTGAGCTCAGTTACTAAAAAACTATAGTTTATACAAAGTCAACCTTTTCGTGAAATCTGCATTACTTTAGGGGTGGTATATATTTGGAAAATTTTCAACTTATGATAGTCTTAACCTTTTGCTTACTAGATTCTCAATGCCTAAAACAACTTATAGTTCACAAAATTAGGCATCTATTGTCACCCTAATTTTTATTTAACTAAGAAAATTTAGTAATTTGCCATTTAAAAAGAGCAGAAGTCATTTTGAACTCCCGAGTGAATGATAAAAACAAACACATACCTGAATGTTTTCTAATATTCAGGATGAAAACTGAAAAAAAAATTTTAATCTGGGAAGGGAAAAAGCCCATTTTCCTTGGGGGAAAAACTCAGATTCTTATTTTAGTAAAAACAGTGTGATGTGTGAACTAAACATATGAGAATACCTTTTTAAAAATAATTAATACTTATTTTAGTACAGTTTTATATTTACAGAATAATGAGCAGATAGTACATAGAATTCCATATACCCTTCCCACCCTCAACAATTTCTGGTTATTAACATCTTGCACTAGTCTATTTGTTACAATTAATAAACCAATATTGATACATTGTTATTAACTATAGTGCACAGTTTATATAAAAGTTCACACTTTGTGTTGTACAGTGCTATGATTTTAACAAATGTATAATGACATGTATTTACCATGAGTTTCATATGGAATAATTTCACTACCCAAAACATCCTCTGTGCTACCCTGTTCATCTTTTCCCTCCCTCCCCTGGAACTCTTAACAACCACTGATCATTTCACTCTATCTGTAGTTTTTTTTCCAGAATGTCATACAGTTGGAATCATGTAATATGTAGCCTTTTCAGAGTAGCTTCTTTCACTTAGCAGTATATATGTAAGTCTCCTCTATGTCTTTATTTGTGGCTTAATCATTCATTTCCTTTCATCACTGAAGGATTTTTTAAATAGGCAAAATTTCCACAACCTGATATAGTACTGAAAAATAAGGATATTTAAAATTGTATCTTTAAATAAAATTGAATATCAAAGGTTGTCTATTTCAGAAGCACAAATAGTTTTCAAAGATCCCTAAGCTCAACAAAATTCATTTTAGTCTACAAAGTATATTAGTCTTATTTACATTTACCCCTGTCAGTTATGCCCCATGCTTTTCATTACCCATCTGTAATACTTGGCCCATCTGCCAGTGTTCAATAGACTAGTATATGCCCATTAACTGAAATAGTTGACCAAAAATCAATACTGCATATATACCCAAAGTCGAAAGAATAGATCCTCCTCTTCCCTGTCTCTCCAAATTGCTCCCTCCTCTCCTCTGTACACTCCTGACTTACATGTAAATAATTTATCAGAAAAATTTTTGGGAGGGCTAAATAGCCATGATATTGTGGAACACTAATAGTGGCTATTTTCTTTGCACCTCATCTTACATGCAGTTGATAATTAGTTGTTTCTAGAATCCTCCACAAATATAAATTTCCATTAAAATGAAACAAAACATGAAGCCAAATAAAAAAAGGAATGAAGAAAACTGAAATTTTTCATTGATCTGGTAGCTCCTATTTATATCATTTCTAACATGTACTCAAGCATAGTTACTTAAATGAGCATTTTTTTAAGGCAAGTGTACTTAACATAAAAAATTACTCTGACCTAGAGTAAAAATAAGTTTTAAAAATAATCTGTTTTTCCTGTGCTTAGGATCTAAACCACATGCGGTAGTCGATTTTGTTTTCATTAACAGGAACCAGTTAGTTTGCATGTATTTCTTGAGCATATGTTTGAGAAACCCATTGGAATGATCTCGGCAAGACTGCTTTATAGCCACAAAAGACTGAAATAAATTTAGTATACTGGAAAATATAATTGAACAGTATAATTAAAAGTTCATCTTTCTTTTAAATAATTTGCTTAAACAGAAAGACATAAAATGGCTCCATCCAGTATTTTTGGTCTGCTCTCTTTTGCTAGGAACCATATTGATTGCAGTTTTAGAAATAAAGCTATTTAAACAAAATCAATTAAAATAATATTAAGAAGGTCATGCACATATTTACAAAAATCAAATGATCTGTTAATTAAAAAGCATAAGCCATTAGTAACATTGAAGCTGAAATTTCCATGGCAACAGTTAAAAAAATTTAACAGCACACATTTTATTTACTTTGCAAAAGACATAGATCCAGTAAAACAGGCTGACCTAATACGGGGTAGATTTATAGTCATATGTTTGAGCTAGTAAATCTAGAAGAGGTGTCAGCAAGATTGGCAGGGAAAACATGGACTTGAAGTCACAGCATAATCCATATTACACTGAAAAAATATATGCAATACTAAATAACCTACATCTATACACTTTTACAAGTTTGTAAATTTCCACCTTGCTGCATTTGCAAACATCTATTATTTTTACAAATATGGAGTTACCTCCACAGTAGCATACTTTTATCATTTATTTGGGTTGCTTGCTGGAAATGATGCATTCTCTTTCTCATCTTTGGCATTATTTTAGCAAATAATTCCCCTGGGCCCACCAAGGCATCTGAAAGTCTTTCTCACCCCTCTCCCTTTTAAATTCCTTTGCATGTATTATAACTGATGAGATGATAGTTTCATCTTCTTATTTATCCTTTTTGTCTCACTGTTCATATTATGCTGAACATTGAATTTTTGTCTTTCTACTTTACACAATTGAAAACAATTGCTTGTATTCAGATTTTATCTGACTAATTCATGACAGTCAAGTGTACACGTGATTCAGTGTATGTATGTCTGTAACACATTTTCTAAATACAGTTTGTTTAATAGTAACAAAAATGAATATTAACAAATCAATGATGATTTTATTGGGGAAAAATCATAAACATGAAGATATATAAGTTGATAACCTGGGCTCTCAGGAGGCATATGAGTTATTAGAGGAGATGATATGAAGATAAAACAAATTATAACAAACAATATAAGACTATGAATAATCAGTGCTTAGAAAGTGGTACAGACCAAGAAGCCAAAGGAGGGCAGAAGAGGGAGAAGTCATTTAGTATCGGATGATTAGGATAAGTCCTGACAAACGATGTGGGGTTTGGCCTGGGCATTGAAAGATAGATGAAATTTAAATATTGGGAAGAAAGAAAGAAAAGGAGTACCTGACAAAAAGGCATGGTGAATTAAGGTAGAGTGAGGTTGTGAAAGTTCAAAGTATATTGGAAACTCTGAGGAGAATAGAGTAGAGAGTCCATGCATGGCACTAGTGACAGACAAGATTTTGGCGGGTTCTATGTTTCAGGCTGAATAGTCCTAGTTATGGGCACAAGATGATCATTTTATGAGTTTTTATCAGGCTGATGGATGCTCTTTGGACCAATTAGTCTGGCAGCAGTATGTCGGCTGCTTTGCTAGGGGAAAGGTAGAGGCAGAGAGGCGAGTTAGTGGAAAGTTGGGAGAAGGAAATTGTTTGGATAGGAGGTGAGGTGGGGTTGGCCTAGCAGTGATTAGTTTTAGTAATGTTGAATTTTATGTGAATGCCAAAGTAGTCTGTTGGAGTGGAAATATCCACTTGAAAATTGTCCTAGGAGAGAGAATTTAGATGTAGAGATCATTCCAATAAAAAAGTTTGAGTAAATCCTTCATGTCTTCTTAGGAGATTTAAGATTAAGCCAGTGAAGGTAATGGCCAATCAAACAGGTAACAGCTTTAAGAGAGATAGAGCACAAAGAAGAAAAGTGGAGAGAACACTGAAGATTGAATGTTAGGGAATCCTATCTCCTCTTGGGGAAGAGGAATCATGAAGGGAAATACTGACGTTAGGGAAGTAGGAGAACCAGAAGAATGTAGCCTTATAGAGGTTGAGGGAGAGTGAGGTTGATCAACCCAGTTTGTACTAATGTCCACCTCTAGAGACCAAGGTAGCACATTTGTTTAGTCATGATTTTTCACTACATATTTCACACATCTCTAGGAAATGCTTCATGTAACTGAATATTCTCCTCCTGTGCCAACAAGTATCAACACACCTTGTGAACTCTTGCAGAGTGATTTATAATGTGAATAAGATCTCAAAAACTTGTTTTCGTTATGCTTGTGGATACACGTCCGTCAAGACATTCAAAATCCTATCCACAATGACGTGAAAAACTCTAGAGCCAAGTTTTTTCTCTTTTCTATGTTGCTAATTCCAGAAGTTAGCTACTAATCACAGAGCATATGATAAAATATGATCAGATCTTTTTAATCCCTAAGTCCAAAATGATGAAAAATTTGTTGAGGGAACTTTCACTTAGTGTGTGCCATGATGTAGACATTGCTCTGATAAGAGGGTAAGAAATCTGTTCAGGCTGGGCATGGTGGCTCATGCCTGTAATCCTAGCACTCTGGGAGGCCGAGGCAGAGGATCCTTTGAGCTCAGGAGTTCGAGACCAGCCTGAGCAAGAGTGAGACCCCCGTCTCTACTAAAAATAGAAAGAAATTATCTGGACAACTAAAAATATATAGAAACAATGAGCCAGGCATGGGGGTGCATGGCTGTAGTACCAGCTACTCGGGAGGCTGAGACAGGAGGATCACTTGAGCCCAGGAGTTTGAGGTTGCTGTGAGCTAGGCTGATGCCACGGCACTCTAGCCTGGGCAACAGAGTGAGACTCTGTCTCAAAAAAAAAAAAAAAAAAAGAAATCCGTTCAGCATGCACAAAGAAATTGCCTTTGGCACACTAGATTGATGCACCCATGCGCAGTAGCACGGAGGGAAAAGGTAGGAAAAGAAAGTAGATTTGGATTCTGCTGTACTGGAAATTGTGCAAAATGATTACTAGGTGGAGCCTGTTCATTGGGCCCAGAATAGTAACCACTGTAATAAACCGTCACCCTTTAGAGTGTAATGGACAATACTAGCCAAGGGGCAGTTGCTGCTTGGAATAATGTATTCATCCCTTGGGTTAAAGGTAAGAGGGAAAAAATTGCTGAGGTTAAATTACCGTCACCTTGCCCTGGTGACTTAGAATACTAGATGAGGGTTGTTACCAGGCCTCTCTTCTGCTAATGTTGCTGAATCCAGATGAGAACTTGGGAGACCCGTTACATAACTGACGCTGGAGGTGCAGCCCTGCTTCTGCCAGTTCCAGTCCTTCTGCCTCTGCTTTAGCGGCGTGATCCTGAGCAAGTCACAGAGGCTGTTTTGCCTTGGCTTTCCTGGGAAAGGAAGAGAGAAGGTCCTTCTGTCCATTCCAAAATAAAAAACGGGAAGGTTCTTATAATACGTAGAAAGCACTGTGGGGATAGACAATTTAAAAAAGTGTTGCTGAATTTAGGAAATACATACTTTCTTCTAGGTTTATTTCAGATTGGTAATTAAGAATATTTTTTAAAAAGTTTGTAAGACCCCTTCATGTGGAAATTTGCCTTTTCTAGCAAATGAACGTGGTTCCAAACTTGGAATCGCATTTTTAGATACTGCAAGCTGGTTTCTCACCAAATTCCCCTAGCTTTCTGCTGGGCCTTTTCATGTTCTTCACTTTTTTTCTTGTTGTCTTTTCTCTTTCTTTCACATTCTCTCTCAAAGAGGTCCTTTGTTTTACTCAAATGACATTAAAAAAATTTTACTCTTTGGGATAAATTCCAAAGGGCAGAAGTCATTGTGTAATTTCATGAAAGACAGATTCAACAAAGACTGGTTGGGGTCCAGTGACTATCATACCAGAATTGCCTGAGATTTAGTCTGTGGTCTCAGAACAGGTAGAAGGGGAATCGCAAAGTCCGGCCACATATCTAGATTTGAAAAGGATTTTTTTTCATTAGGCAATAATTACTAATAATGCTATTAATAGAAGGTGAAAATGTTGGCCTAGAATTTAATAAGCAGAAGATATCAAAACTTAAAACAAAAACAAAAATAAAACTTGTGTAAACCTGCTACCTACAGAATGCTCATCCAAATAGAGATTCGGAAACTTTGAAAAAAGCATTAATATATTCATTCCTAAGTAGTAGGAACTGCAGTCATACAGATGAATATTGATTGAAGAGACTTAAAATTGTGTAATTTATTGAATATTAAGCAAACCTCAATATAAGGTGATCCCATATTCCAAAGAGAAGATTCTAAAAGGAGTTTTTTGTTTGTTTTGTTTGCTAAACTGATTTTACATATTTTAGGGATGTAGTTTAAAGATCTATTTGTACAATTTAATTACAGATGAGTCTCTCACTTACTATGGTGCCTGACTTATGATTACAGATGGTCCCTGTGTGGTGTGACTTATAATTTTCTGACTTTATGATGATGTGAAAGTGACAGGCATTCCATAGAAAACTGTACTTTTTCAATTTTCATCTTTTTCCATCTTGGCAGATTACTCTGTACATGAGATGTCCATCAGTTTCTTATAAAATAGGCTTTGTGTTAGATGATTTTGCCCAATTGTAGGCTAATGGAAGTGTTCTGAGCACATTGGAGGTAGGCTAGACTAAGCTATCATATTCGGCAGGTTAGGTGCATTAAATTCATTTTTGACTTACAATATTTTCAAATTATAATGGGCTTATTGGGACACAGCCTCATCATAAGTCAAGGAGTGTCTGTATTCTTTTGGCTATAGATAATTTTAAAATCACGTATTATTTTAAATAATACGATAATGAACAAAGGTTTCTGTTTTCTGTGCTCCCATTCTGTGAAACAACTGTCTTAAAACTCATCACTTGCATGAATACTTTATAATGCCTCAATACAATAATAAGTATTTTCCAAAAAGCATCCTTTAGACCTCAGTATCTTTGCTATAACTGGAATACTTTTTGAGTCATCTAAATCAAAGAACTTATCACTTTTCATATAATTTGTTGGAGATAAAACTCTTTTATAATTTACATATATTCTGGTCACTGGAAATTTTACCCCAAGCTACAAATATTCATTTGATAGTTATTATTTTGACACCTTAGTCATAACTGCTTTACATTTTAAAGTGTTGTATAGAAGGTGTGTTTATATCTAAAACTTGTGATAATCAGGACATATTCCTAGAATAATTATTAACTTCATATAAGTTAATTTGCCTCTTTTTAAAAGTTTAAACACATCATTGTTTTGAGTTAGTGGATCTTTCCCAAATAGAATTTTATTGTTAAGATGACAGAATACTACTTAATATGAAAGATTCTATAAGATGACTTTCTTGTTTGTAAGGCACAATTTCAAAAAAATAATTCACTGCACATATGGGATTAGTGGGTTTTTTTAAAATGATTGGGTCTATTAAGAGTAATGTAATAAGGATGATATTCTTGAAATACCTTCTAAAGTACATATTCTCTTCCTGGTAGCCATATTCATTCCCTGTGGCCCTTCAGCTAACACTGCTGTGGAGAAGTGGAGAATGAAAACCCAGGGCTGAAGAAGAAGGAGCATAGAGAAACTCCTACCAGCTAAAAGAGGCAGTGGAAAGACCTCCTGACTCTAGAAGGAGCCAGAGAGAGGTAACTGCAGGAGTAAGACATGAGGACTCTCTTGCTCCCACTGTTTGGTTAAAATCCAAAGACAAAAGGACATAGAAATATTCATATAGGCTTTGGGGAATCCTAGACATTATCCTGGGGAAAATAACAAGTCTTTCAGAGAAACTGTCTCTTTGGATCTATATTCAATATGGCACCAGGCTACAGATTAGAAAAAAACCAAGGAAGGTAAGCTTGAGGAAAGCTTCACTGAATTCTGTATACTTCAGGTGAGAGTGAGAGAAAGCAAATGAGAGTTCTATGTGAAAATGAGGAAGAGCTTAAAGAATCATAGAACCTGGGGTCAGGGCAAGAGGACAGTAGCACATAGGGACCTCATGACACTTCACATAGTTCAGCAGCAAGTCTCAGCACCATGCCCAAGGATCTAACCAACACCAGCCATAACCTAGCCCCATCATTGCCAGCTACCCAGGAAAAAGATCAGATGATGCATTGCAAAAGCACGTGGGGAAGAGCACATACACCTACAGTCCCCTCCACTATAAATCTTAGGGATCTCTCTTCTCTTAGATGCGAGCTTGGCAAAGAAGGGAAAGATGCATCTCTTGAGAGTAAAAAAATATCCCTGGTAGGGCTTTAAGTTTTGGATGTGCTTCATATTTATTTACCCATCAAAAGCTCAGTTAACTTAAAGAGACTTTTAAATAACAACAATAAAGAATGAAATTATTCATTACTGGCAAGTTTCAATATTCTTCACTATTGTCTGCAGGAATGGGACCTTCTAATCAAAATATGATCTATTTTACAAATAAAAAACACATTTGTATTTTGCATGTCTGACCTACAGGGTTTAAAAACATCAACCCAATTTATGTAATGAGGTATCAGTCAGTATAGTTTAGGTTATGTTGCAGTAACAAACACCCCCAAATCTTGTTCCTTTAGTAAATTTCTAACTCATGTGACATGGAGGAGAGTTGAGGCCTACTATTCCTCATAGTTACTCAGAGAGGGACCCAGGCTGATGGGGCACTCACCGTCTCAAGGTTGCTGGTATATAACTGTGACAGGAGGAAAAGAGAGCATAGCTAAGTCATGCACTGACTCTTAAACTTCTGCTTTGAAGTGAGATGTATTCTTTTCACTCAAATTTTATTGGCAAAAGCAAGTCACAGGGTCATATCTAACATCAAGGGGCACAGAAGTGCAATTTTGTCATAAGCCCACGAGAAGAAATAGAAATAGCTGATGAACAGTGCTAATGGCTACTGCACTTTGTAAGCCCTTTGTGACTTTCTGGATTATTGTTATAGTGTGGAAATTATTTGACCAGGCTAGATGTGAGAGATACAAAAGACATCAATGACTTAAATTTAAACATAGTTAATGTATTGTCTATAATTTATGCCACCATGGTCTTACGTATCTTAATACAGTAACATCTGTATTACTCAGTGTTCAGTTGAACCAAGAGTACTCACTCTGGATCAGGGGTTGGCAAACTTTATGTGTAAAGGGCCATATAATAAACATTTTGGGCTTTGTGGGCCATATGGTCTCTGTTGCAACTCCTCAATTCCCGCTGTTGTAGTACAAAAACAGCCATAGCTAATATGCAAATTTATTGAAGTGATGTGTTCCAATACAACTTTATTTATGGACACTGAAATTTGAATCTCATATACTTTTTACATGTCAAAAAGTATTCTTCTTTTGATTTTTTCCTAACCAGTTAAAAATATAAAAACCATTTTTAACTTGTAGGCTATACAAAAACAGGCAGTGGGCTGGCTTTGGCTTCTGGGCCAAGTTTGCTGACCCTTGCTCTAGATAATATAAGTAATAAGAAATTTTACATTACTAATTGAGAACTTACAAAGTTATTGGAAGGAATACAGGAACAGTTCTATTCTTAACACCCGGGAACAACCAGTAGCTCCCGGAAATACTGTGCCTTTACATTGAGCAGGTAAACTACCACCACAGACTCAGGAAGCTGACAAATTATGAATGTGCTGCTAATACTGCTGACTTCAGTCCCAGGCCACTCTGCCATGATCCAGAAATATGCCACTGCTGCTCCCGGAAGCTGCTGAATCAGGAATCCACCTACCACATTGGGAAGTCGCTGCTATAGCTGCCACCTCGGCCTTGAGCCTTGCCAGCAAAACGTATGCCTCACACTTGGCTTTTTCCTATATTTGATTCAGTTTCTAAACATTCTCACAAGAGTATGAGTGAACCTAAATCATCTTCTAGCCTCCCATGAGTCTGAAAAAATGTAGTTTTTAACTTCCCACCTGCTGCATGTTAACAGTGAGTTAGAATGAATGTTGGAAAGCGCAATTTAGGGTATTGGACACAACCTAATCATGAGGAGACTGATTCCATTAAGACGACTTCTTTGGCATTTCCAAAGCTTCAGTGAGCTCTCAGGAAGGTAAAGTTCTCTGTGGTAAAGTGCCAAAAATTGGCAAAAACATAAAAATAATTGTATATATGCTTCCTTTCCAACAGTTCTACCACCCCAAAACAATTTTTTATTCCATCCCACTGCCCTGTGAACTTCCCACAGTTGCACAAAGAGATTTGTGTAATCATGTTCATGACAGCACTGTTTGAAATAGCAACAAAAAGTGTTTGTCAGTAGAGAAAGAGTAAAAACATTGTATGCACATGATATGTAGCAACTAAAAGATATGGGTGCAGACATTGACATGGACCGAGATGCAAGACACATTGTAAACAGCAAGTTAAAGAGTAGTTTGTGAAGTATGATCCCGTTTTTTAAAAGATATTTTTGAAAAGTATTATCTTTATTGCTTTATAAATGATTTGAAATGTAATCGAAAGACAAAAATATACTTCATAAATATATATAAAATAGGAAGTGAACATTCTCTAGAATCCTAATCTCCCAAGATAACTGCTGTCAATTTTTCTATGTATACATACATTATTCTTGTACCTACACAAAATGTAGATTACATTTTTAAATAAATTTGGCTTTGTTTAAGATTTATATTTTTATTTGCTGGAATAAGATGTATTATGTCAGGGCTGTAGTATTCAAGAATTTGTGACACTCTGAATTTCTTTTTTTTTCCTATAAAAAAGCCAAAGGGGGTCACTGATTCCTTCATAGTTATGGTTTCTATGTGCTAAGATAGAAGACTAACTTGTTTAACAAATTTGGGTTCAATTTTACATAATTTTAACTTGCAAACCATTTCAAAGCCTATTGTTTTCCATAAGCAGTACAGAGTGCTATTATTTTCAGGGCAAATATACCATTTAATTAACCCAGGACAGTCAAGGTACTTAGAAACATTAAACAAAAACTGATAACGTAATTCTGAGAAGTATTACATTTCCTTGGGCCAAATGCTGGGTTTATGTTGCGAGTTGTCTCTGCTGCTTTATGGACCATTTTGAACTCGAATAAGAAAATCGCTCAAATTTGATTTTTGTCTAACATCATTTCCATAGTCTAAAATAAATATAAAATAAACAGCAAGTAATAAATCATTAGCAAAAAACAAAGTGAGAAATGTCATTAAAACAATGTATAACATACCCACATTTATTTAAGAACATATTTCAATATCAAACAGAAAATTTCAACAATACCAAAACAGCAATTACTTTTACACCAACCTAAATGTATCTGTTAGTATTTTCTTTTTTCTTTTTTTCCTTGTTTAGAGACAGTATCTCGCTTCGTTCCCCAGGTTGGAGTACAGTGGCATGATCATAGCTCCCTGTAACCTCAAACTCCTAGGTTCAAGTGTACTTAGGACTATAGGCATGCACCTCATGCCTAGTTAATTTTTTTTTCTACAGATGGAGTCTTGCTATGTTGCCCAAGTTGGTCTTGAACTGCAAGCCTCAAGCAATTCTATCGCCTTCACCTCCCAAAGTGCAGGGATTACAGGTGGTCAGCCACCACACCCAACCAGTATTTTCCATATTATAAATTGAAACAAAAAATTTAAAAAGTACTTATTAATTTGTTTTAAGGTAACAATAGACCTATTACATAAATAATAGTTTCCTGAAAAAATAACTATCTTTCTCTTTAAAACAAGAGGATTGGTATTTTTGTACATTTTGCTTGTCTCTTTAATGCATAGCTAAATAGAAGGCAGCTAGATTCTCACACCTGTGTCTGCACTGAATCTGTTGCAGTATGTTGTTTTGGTTAAAGTATATTAAGAAAATATGGGACGGGCACAGTGGCTCACGCCTGTAATCCTAGCACTCTGGGAGGCAGAGGCGGGTGGATCGCTTGAGCTCAGGAGTTCGAAACCAGCCTGAGCAAGAGTGAGACCCCGTCTCTACTAAAATTAGAAAGAAATTATCTGGCCAACTAAAAATATGTATAGAAAAAATTAGCTGGGCATGGTGGTGCATGCCTGTAGTCCCAGCTACTTGGGAGGCTGAGGCAGTAGGATCACTTAAGCCCAGGAGTTTGAGGTTGCTGTGAGCTAGGCTGACCCCATGGCACTCACTCTAGCCCAGGCAACAAAGCGAGACTCTGTCTCAAAAAAAAAGAAAGAAAATATGATCTTGCATGGATATATAGTTTAGAAAATGGAAGAGTATTTTGATGCTTTTTCAGGTAATTGTGGCTAATCTTCTTTGAGGCTACACTCAAAATCTACAACTGATAGTTTCTTAAAGGTTAGTTGCAATAAAAAATCTGAAATCATGGAAGTGAATTTCTCATACTCTGTCTCATTAAAATCCATTTGTCTGTCTTGCCCTTTGAATGGGTCTTTTATCCCTGCCTAATTCTATAACATCATGGACATTGGCCATTTGGAAAACAATTGGTTTACTGATTTATGTAGTTCTTTCAAATAATCTTTATACAACATGAAAAAAATCACATTTGCTAATATCACCACCTATCTCACTAGAGAAGTCTTTAAGTATTAAGAAGGTGTCAAGCTCAGAGTGGTGAATAGAAGTTTTCCAAAATACTAATTTTTGCCTGAAAGTTCAAATTTTATCATTGGCAATGAATTCCAACAGTTGTTTCCCATGAAGTAACGGGCTCATTTTCATTATTTTAAAGCAATTGTCTGCCAGGTACCCAAGTCTGAATAATCACAGTCAGTCATTTTCTCAAGTAGAGATGGTGTTCCACCAAAAAAAGGCTAGTTCAGCTTGCAACACAACGGACGTTTCCTCAAGGCAACTGTCATACTGTGGCAGATGTGCTTTACACGTACATCTCATTTTCATTATATGTAATATTTTAAAAATGTGTATTCATGGGTAGAGTTTTAGCTAAATTAATGCTAATCAAATAAATTTTTTTACAGGAAACTTGCTTTCTTCCCTATTTCTTGCAAGAGTGTGGCAGTGAGGACTACAATGACTGCTAGCACAGTCTGGTGCAAATGCCTCAATTCATGCTAAGATGACAACACCACTGCTTTTTCACCATCAGTTCAAATGTCAACACAGTGAAAAGGCAAACGGCTTCATGGTATTATAATGAAAATAGTTTTGGCTTTGTGGAGCCCTGAAAGAGTCTTGGTAACTCCTAGACATCTGCATACCAGGCTTTGAAAACCACTATTTTAAAAATACAAAACCAAACAAACAAAAAAATACAAAACCACTACTTTAAAAATACAAAAATCAATTTTATTGACTTTAAAAATATAATACTTTAAAGAGCAGGTAGTTATAATAAAAATATCAAGATTTATATGTATACAATAAATAATGGACTAAACCAACAAATGTTCTTAAACATCTGCCACCCAGATGGTTTTTCCTTTGCGTAAGAAGATGCCCTTATTTTCTGTAGCACCAATTTAGTATCTCTTTTGGTTGTGGGACCACCTTCTCAGTGGCACCTCTCCTCTTGCACATCAATAATTCTGTCCACTGGCATCTATGTCCAAAATGCAATCAACATATATGAATACAAGAAAAACCCACAACAACTGCTTGGAGAGGTTTTGGTTTGTTTAGGGTCACACGTAATTTAAAGCTAGCCACGCCCCAATGCCACAATGGCATTCTTCAGCCAACCTTCTAGACTCATAAGGCTTATCATTCTCTTGCTTAAAAGCTTATGATGGGGCTTCCTTGTCCGGCTAAGGCTCAAATTCCTTAGCAAGGTGAACAAGGTTCCTCACACGTTGGTTTCTATCCAGCCTCTCCTTTATCTTTCTTGTCAGCCCTGCAACTGCACAGGCATACATGCACACACACGCGTGCACACACATATAATTCAGTCCCACAACTTGCTATTCCTTAAACATACAATATGCTGCACATTTTCCATCTCAAATATATTTCTTCCAAATTCTCATTTGCCTGGCCAATTTCTCTCCAAACAGGTCATTACTCATAATTAATCATCTCAAAGAAACCATCCAGGAACACCTTATCAAAAATTTCACTCCTTCCAACATTTCGTTTTCTTCTCCTCTGCTTTATCGTTTTTCCTTTTATTTTTAGTTGACACATAATAATTGTACACATTTATAGGATAGAGAGTGATATTTTGATATGTGTGTACAATGTGTAATGATCAAACCAGGGTAAATAGGACATCTATCAACTCAAATATTTATCATTTCTTTCTGTTGTGAACATCCAAAATCTTCTTTTCTAGTTTTTTGAGAATATTTAATAAATTACTGCCAACCATTTTCACCCCACAGTGCTGTGGAATACCAGAACTCATTCCTCCCATCCAGCTGTAATTTTGAATCCATTACCCTAGTGGTCCCCAACCTTTTTGGCATCAGGGACGGGTTTTATGGAGGACAATTTTTCCACAGACCGGGGCTTGTAGGGGAGATGGTTTTAGGATGATTCAAGTGCATTATATTTATTGTGCCGTCAAACCTCTTTGCTAATGATAATCTGTATTTGCAGCCACTCCCAAGCACTAGCCTCACCACCTCAGCTTCACCTCAGATCATCAGGCATAAGATTCTCATAAGGAGTACACAATCTAGATCCCTCGCATGCACATTTTACAGTAGGGTGCACACTGCTATGAGAATCTAACGCCGCTGCTGGTCTGACAGAGGCAAAGCATAAGTGGGGATGTGAGCAAGGGGTAGTGACTGTAAATACAGATGAAGCTTCCCTTGCTCACCTGCTGCACACCTCTTGCTGTGAGACCCAGTTCCTAATAGGCCAGGAATTGGTTACCAGCCCAGGGGTTGGGGACCACAGCATAAAACAACCTTTCCCCCTCCCCTCTCCTTTCTTTCTAGCCTCTAATACCCACAGTTCTACTTCCATGGACTCAATGCTTTTTTTAGCTTCCACACATGAGTTAGAACATGTGGTATTTATCTTTCTGTGCCTGACTTATTTTGCTTAACATAATGTCTTCTAGGCTCATCCACATTGCCACTGATGACAGAACTCATTCTTTTTTATGAATGACTAACATTCTATTGTGCATGTACACCACAATTTCTTCATCTGTTGAGGGACATTTAAGTTGATTGTATATCTCGTTTATTGGGACTAGTGTCGCAATACACATGGGGGTGCAGGTATCCCTTTGATATACTGATTTCCTTTTCTTTGGATAAATATCCAGTAGTGGGATTGCTGGATTGTATAGTAGTACTATTTTTAGTTTATTGAGAAACCTCCACACTATTTTCCATAGTGGTACAAATTAACATTTCCACCAACAGTGTATAAAGAGTCCCAGCATTTGTTATTTTTTATCTTTTTGATAATGACTATTTTAACTTGGATAAGATGCATCATTGTGGTTTTAATTTGCTTTTCCCTGATGATTAGTGATGCTGAGCATTTTTTTATATATTTATTGGCCATTTGTATGTTTTCTTTTAAGAGATGTCTATTCAGATCCTTTTCCCACTTTTTCATAAATTATTATTATTTTTTTGCTGTTAAATTGTTTGAATTCCCTTATATGTTCTAGATATTAGTCCCTTGTCAGATTAATAATTTGCAAACATTTTCTCTCATTCTATAGGTTGTCTGTTCACTCTGTCTATTGCTCCCCTTGCTGTGCAGAAGCTTTTCAGCTTAATAGAGCCCACTTTATCTATCTTTGTTTTTGTTGCCTGTGTTTTTGATGTCGTAACCATAAAATCTTTGCTTAGACCAATGTGCTAAAATGTTTGCCCTATATTTTTGTCTAGAATTATAGTTTCTAGTCTTATGTTTAAGTTTTTAGTTCATTTTGTGTTGATTTTTACATATTATGATCTCTGCTTTATCTTTTATTTTCATTTCTCATGTACTATACATATATATTAGTTATTTATCTTGATTAATTCCTATCTTAACCATTTGAGTATACATATCATGAGGGCAAAGATTTTTGTCTACATTCTCCACAATATCTTCTGCACCTACTGGTATTCTCCTGGTATTTGTAGATGCTCAGTAAATATTTGTTGAATGAATGAATGATTTCATATAACACCTCCTCTGTTAGCTTTCTTCACTTTAATAAGGAAAATTTAATCACATTTTTGCCCTTTTCTACTTCCATACTACGTACAGCACTATGCAATTTATCACTTTGTTTTGACCTTATCTATTTTTAAAAGTAGTATGCCTACCAGAGTATAGATCCTTTAACATACGTAACTTGTTTTATTCATCCTCAACTGTTGTTGCAGTGGCTAGCACTTAGCAGGTATTTCATAAACATTGGTTGAGTTGAAAACTGAGTAAAGTTCCGTTAAGTAGTTACAACTAAAGATGTAGAATAATTTGGAATTTGCACAAAATGGTATGCCTAACACCAGCAACTATTTTAAGTAAAAGAATATTGAATGGCCTTTTTAACATGGTTAGAACTACTCTTCCCACTGAAATGAATGAAATGTATAATACTTCTTTCTTTGTTCAAACATGGGTTGATATTAAACTGGGATGTTTAATTTTTAATTTTCCAGAGATACTGTCTTTAATGCTGTGGTCTCCTCTGGTTTATCCATCCTCCTTCCATTGTTTGTCTTGCTCTTTTACTGCCTTAGGAAAGAGGTTCTGGTGTCAAAAAGTTCTCCTTTTGCTTCGTAGTCCTTTTTTTTTTTTGAGGCATTGTAGCCTCAAATTCCTTAGTGCAAGCAATCCTCCTGCCTGAACTCCTGAGTGGTTGGAACAACAGGTGTGTGCCACCATGGCCAGCTAATTTTTGTAAAATTTTTGTGGTGACAAAGTCTTGTCATGTTGCTCAAGCTGGTCTTGAACTCCTGGGCTCAAGTGATCCTCCTGCCTTGGCTTCCCAAAGTGCTGGAATTATAGGCATGAGCCACTGCAACCAGCCTATAGTGTTATTTTTAGTCTATAGTCTCTAATTTATTTATAGGATATCTTTTTCTCCTTAAAGAAAGTTCAGACAGTAGATATTTTTCAGACCTTCCCTTAACCAATGAAGTCAAAACATACAAAGATTGTTCCTGAGGATGAATCTGATTAATTCAATTGATTAGTCATAACAAAATGCTTATGTCTTCTGATATTATCAACCACATTAGAGTTAATAAGTAGAACTGAAATTTTCACCTGAAAGAATCAAAGAGCACCCTAATGGCCCAGATATTTAGCTACTACAGGCCATCCAGAATACAGGGAAGCCTTTGCAGGGGGTGGAATGGGGGGTGGGGGGAGAGACTGGGGTACAGAAGGAGCAGCTTGATGAGCTGTTCCAGGACCCAGTGGGTTCCAGGGGTCTGAGAGAGGACTGGAGAGGTGAAGGGGTACTAGGAAGAGTCAGAGACCTTCAGCCTGGGCCAGAAAGGTCAGATCTCTGAACTTTTGTTTTAACATGTGTCTGTGAGAAAATGTCTACAATTAAGACCGAACTAAATGCTTTGCTCTCCACCTCGGTCCTGATTATAGATCCCAATGGGAGAACTAATAGTGAAAACAGGGAGGTGAAAATTTAAGTCTCGGCTATATGAAATTAATAGTCATTATTGTCATTTATGTAAATGCTGGGTAGTTTGTTGGCTTTTCATTTGACGATAACAAGGTGTGTGTGATTGAATGTGATTTATTCCCCATTGTAAGTTTTAATTTGATTAGAATTGCTCATGCTTTTAGGGTCTACTGTTAAACAACATCATGATCCGCTTACAACTTAAAAGAATAGATGAATTGTCACAAAAGGGTTTGTACTTAATCACTTAAACCAGATAAAAGTTTGATGTTTTATGGAAAATGTTACAGTGAAAGAGGGCATGTATGTTTCAGATAGAACTTTTGTATACTGTTTGCATTTTATGATGACTGGTAAAGTATTTCGAGGTGGTCTTTCATTTCTTTTTTTTTTCTTATTTATTTATTTATTTCAGACTATTATGAGGGTGCAAAAAGGAATGTTATAAATTGGATGATCTTTCTGATCCGCTGTTTACAGCTTTAGGTTTCAGTAATCCAAGTCTTTAAAAATACGTACTTAAATGTCTAAGGCAATTTCTAAAACATCTTCTGTAAAGTCAAAAAATAACCTATAATATGACTTGTTATCCACTGCATAAATCTGAAATTGAAGGTATGAACTTTCAACTTTCAAATATTTCTCACGCACCTTGGCTTCTGTAATTTTTACCATCAGAAATGTGGGGTATAAAATGTCAATTCTGTAGTCACTTCTAACTGGCATACTTTGTGATAATACTATTTAAATTCCTTATCAAGGGAGTAAATGTAGCCTCGTTGTAACTCTAGGAAATGTTAAAAAAAAAAAAAAAGGTGTTCAAATTTTCAGAGACATCAGCCTCCTACTTCGAACGTATTCTTGGCAAAATAATGATTGAGTTCATTGGTCCACCAGGCTGTATCCTTCTGCCTGAATCAGCTTTCCATTTGAATATTGACAAAAAGGATGACCTTCTGTTCTGCCCTTTTAACCCCACCATGCTAATCCTGCCTTTATTCCAAAAAAGGGGTCCCCAGAGGGGGGATGTCCTAATGTTTCAATTGTGTTCCAGATTTTAAAACAGGGCCCTTTTTGTTTTCAACAAAAATTGAGATTATTAACACAATAAATAATTAATAACAGAATTCTACCAATCCCAATTTGGAATTCCCCAATATTTAGCATCATATGCTGTGCTGTGTAATATGCTATGAAAACCAATTGTTATAGAAATAAAAGATGCATATGAACAACATTGCCCAGCAAATCAATAAACAACAAAATACAATGGTTATATAGAGAGCATTGCCTTTTACTAAATCAAACAAGCTGGATTTTTCCTTAACAGTCCCGTAAGACTGCTGAACCAGACATAAACTGACCAGAGATTTTCCTTGTAGTTTCAGAATAAAAAGTAAAAATCCTCCCATTCACTCCTGACAGCCTAACCTTTGGAGCTGATAATCTGAAATAGGACGTAATGCTCTAGAAGAGATATGTCTGGGGGTCATCTCATGTGGAGGCTGAAGGTCATTCCCAACAAAGCAATCAGATATCTAATAAAGCCTTAAGATCACATCTTTGGCATATAGGCAAGCAAAATAAACTAGATAAGAGTGAAAAAGCTTAGACTCCTTTTATCTGTACTAAGAGAAACATAGCCACTGAATCTTGCTTATTCTCTAAATATCAGTGTAGCATTTGGAAAATGCTCATTAAGGCTGACTTTGCTTGATATAACCAAGAACAAATTAATGCATTGAGATTGCATCAATTTATAAAATGGGGGGAAAAGTTGTTTTTTATACCTGTCATGGAAAAAGTAAATTTTTACAAAAATGCTATGAAGATCTCATTATTTTGATTAGTTGGACTTTCTGATTGGCTCTACAAAGTTTATTTTTACAATAATTATAGAATAAGCTAGCCTTCTGTTATAGGACAAATCAATCGGTATTTATTAGAGAACATGGAAATAGGCAAAAGGAATTTTAATTTATTCAACACCTTGACATTAGAAGCAAAAATACATTTGCTTTTAAGAAGTCTTATATGGTTTTTAGATTTGGATATTTGATAAGTGCAAATCTGTTGTTCACATGTGCTAGCAATTTAAAGACTTGATTTGAAATACTCAGTTTAGAAAAATTCAAAGAAAAACTCTGAATAAAAGATGGTTTAAAATATTTGTTACAAATATGCTCACATAAATAAACTCAATTTTCTTTTTCTTCATCAGTCATTAAATTTTTGACCCGTATTATATAGACTGGCTTTAAAGTAGCAGTTAAACATACCATTATAAAAAAAAGAACAAAATTTAAATTAAATTCCACCTTAACTTCCCCATAACATCTTCCTTTACTCTGTCAAAACCTCACTCAAAATTAAATTTCTGGAAAACTTTTAATGGCAAATGTTAATTAATTAAGCTCCTCGCCTCCAAATTTTCACAGTGCTAATTTATATTTATTAATATATGTTATAGTCTCTCCCTAAGAGTTTATATCTTCCTTTTCTTCTGCATTTCATTGAGATATCTACTTAAACAAGCCTTTGGAATGTTTTGGTTACTGCTAGATATTTTTAGATAGTACATTAACAAATTGAGACTAATACAACAACATTTACTAAATACTGCCTAAAAGCCATATAACACAATTCCATCTGAAAGACAATAAAATCACTTTTTCATCATAAAATTCACAATTTATTTCATTGCTTATTGCCACCTTAAAGTTGATGATTAACTAGTTCATCCTTATTCTGAAAATTTCTAGAAGGTAGATAAACGACATGGACTTTTACGTGTTCTTTATTCTTTAGTTGGTAGTTACCACTTGGTATTATACAATCATGGAAAGAGAGCATTTGTATATTGATAACTGTGCTCATATTCCATTGGATCTAATCTTTGGAATTGAAACTTAATATTTTTATATGAATATTAATTATATTTGTTCTGGATACTGGAATTTAAAAAGAGCAAAATTTTGTGAAACATATCATTTATACTTAAAATACATTCATTATTCAAATTGCTGATAATGGAAAAATAGCGGTGTTTGCTCTTCTTCCAAAAATTTTGAGAATTCTGTTCACATACCTTACTTGTTATGTACCTTTGTTATTATATACTATGATTACTGAAGAACTTGAAGCAGGGCACTTATAAAGTGAATAGCAATTGCTATTACATGTGCCCTGTGTTTGATTTTGATCCTAATTACTCTAAGCACAGGGTTGTATTACGAACAAGTAGACTTAGAATTCAACATCCTAATGCTGTAAAACGTAAATCACATTCATGTACAATGGAGATGTTCCAAGAATTTTATGATCTGCTATGTGGCAGTTTGAGTTCTTGGCCATGATATCCAGGGCTCTCTGTAGAACAGAGTAGCAGACAGATCATCTCTCTGTAGAATTCATTGTTATGAATTGGAACATTGTTGGAGAGTGATACCACGTCCTGATCTTGCACAAAACTGAAACAATTTCTTCAGCATAATGTGGCCTTTCTATGAGTGTGTTTTTATTAATGTGATGCATTCTGCAGGATCACGGTGAGACTATCTTAGGTACTTCCTGTAAAGCAAAAAAAATATGTGTTTCACTATATTAAAATACATACCAATATTTGGAATAGGAATATAGTTCTTGAAGTAATAGTTCTGGTTATTTAATATACGAAGTTCGAAAATCAATAGAAAGTAAATCAAGTCATGTGTTGTAAAATGAATGATTATTCATTTCCCACTTATTTAAAATGCCATCTTTATCATACAATGCCTTGCTATACAAAGTGTGATCCAGAGAGCAGCAGCAGTAGAATCATCTGGGAGTTTGTTAGAAATGTAGAATCTTAGGCTCCACCTCAGATAGACTGAATCAGAATCTGGATTTAACTAAGATCTCCAATATTTGTTTGTACACTTTTTAAGAAACACAGGTTTAATTCTCATTAATTCCTAAGTCCTTCACCAGGCAACTAATTTTCTTTCAGTATGCCTCATTATTTTTTTTATTTTTATTTTTTTTGAGACAGAGTCTTGCTGTGTTGCCCAGGCTAGAGTGAGTGCCGTGGCTTAAGCCTAGCTCACAGCAACCTCAAACTCCTGGGCTTAAGCGATCCTACTGCCTCAGCCTCCCCAGTAGCTGGGACTATAGGCATGTGCCACCATGCCCGGCTAATTTTTTCTATATATATATTTTAGTTGGCCAGATAATTTCTTTCTATTTTTTTTTAGTAGAGACGGGGTCTTGCTCTTGCTCAGGCTGGTCTTGAACTCCTGACCTCGAGCAATCCACCCGCCTCGGCCTCCCAGAGTGCTAGGATTACAGGAGTGAGCCACCGTGCCTGTCTGCCTCACTATTTTTAATTTTTGAAAAATGGCTACTTTCTGGTTTATTCTTTGAGATGAACTTTATAATCATATGATCAATTTCCAAAAATAATTCCTTTGGCATGGCATAGATTAACATGTTCAAGGTGTGTGTATCTATTCTTAACATACTAAAAATTTTTAGTTTCAATTAGGAGTAGATCTAAATTTATTAAGGGTTGTTTCAAGGTCTATTGGGATGATCATACGATTTTTCTTTGGTTTATAGATGTGACTTAGTATACTTATAGATTTCTATAAATTAAATTAACAATGTATTCCCAGGATAAAATCTATTTGGTCACAGTGTTTGTTTCGTTACAAAAGCTTCTAGAATTTCTACTATTTTCTTTAAGATTTAAAAAAATTTTTATACACAGGTAAGGCTGGTCTGTAGATCTTTTGTGGCATGTGTATGCATGTTTGTGTGTGTGTATGTATGTGTGTGTGTGTGTGTTATTGCCAGATTTCATTGTCAGGGTTACTATGACTTGAAAATATGAATTGTGGAATTTTTTATCTTTTTACTATATTTTTTTCCAGGATTTTATTATTAAAAATTTTAAACATATACAAAAGTAGGAAGAATTGTATTGGAATACACATATACCCACCACCAGAGTCTACAATTAACATTTTCTTATCATTGTGTTATCACCTATCTATATATTTATCCTTCTCTGCATACTTTGTGTTGTTTCATGCATTTCAAAATAAGTTGCACATATCAGTACTTGCCCACTAGCCAAGTGTGCATATATTTCACTAATTAAATTTCAATATTACCTCTTATTTTTCCCTACTGATGCAACATTTACATATAGTAAAATGTGTACATCTTAATTGTTCCCTTCAATGAGTTTTGAAAAATTGATACGCCCGTGTAACCCAATCTTCTATCAACGTACATAACATTACCATCATTTCAGAAAGGTCACTTAGTGTCTCTTTGTAGTCATTCTTTCCCTGCCCTTGAGAGGCAACCACTATTCTAATTTTTTTCTACCACAGATTTGTTTTGCTTGTTTTCACATAAATGGAATTATGCAACATTAATCTTTTCTAAGTCTCTTGCACTCAGCAAAAAATTTTGAGATTCATTGTTGGTGTGTGTATCACTGCTTAATTTTAAAAAAATTCCTAGTTACTCTATTGTATCAGTATACTACAGTTTGTCCCTTCTTCTGTTGATGGACACATGGGCCATTTCTGGTTTTTGGCCAATATGAATAAAGCTACCATGAACATTCCTATGAATTCTTTTTGTGGACCTAGTTTTTCATTTGTCTTGGGAAATACCTAAGAGTTGAAGTACTAGGTGACATGGTTTGGTTTTCTGAAAAACTGCAAGGATGTTTCAGTTTTGTTTTCAGAATAATTTTAATATTTTATGTTCCTACCAACACTGTATGAGAGTTTTGGTTATGTCATATCCTTGCCAATATTTGCTGTTGTCAGTCTATTTAATTTTAGCCATTTTAGTTAGTATATAATGTTTACCAAACTATTTAAACAGTTAATATGAGGTATGAATAATGTGTCTCTTGGAAGTTTGAGAAATAAACTGTCTCCATTCATTTTTTGAAGGACACTTAGGTTGTTTCCTTAACTTGGCTATTGTGAACAGTGCTGCAATGAACATGTGACTACAGACATATCTTTGTGATACTGATTTTGTTTCCTTTGGATTTGTACCCAGGATTGTTGGGTCATATGCTAATTTTATTTTTAATGTTTTGAGAAAATTCCATACTGTTTTCAATAGTGGCTGTGCCAATTTACATTCCCATCAACAGTGTACAAGTGTTCTCTTTTCACCACATTTTTGTCAATGTTTATCTCATGTCTTTTTGATCATAGCCACTCTAACAGGTGTGAGATAATACCTCATTATGATTTTGGTTTGCTTTTTCCTGAGGATTAATGATTATGAGCACCTTTTCATGTACTAGTTGGCCATTTGTGTATCTTTTTTGGATATACAAATATCTGTTCAGGTCCTTTTCCCATTTTTATCAGGTTATTTATTTGTTTTTTTCTTTTGGTATATGAGTTTCTTATATATTTTAAATTTTAACCCTTTATCAGATATATAGTTTGCAAATATTTTCTCCCATTCCATAGGTTGTCTTCTAATTTTGTTGATTGTTTTCTTTGCTGTGCAGAAGAATTTTAGTTTGATTTAGTCCCTCTTGTTTATTTTTGCTTTTGTTGCCTGAGCTTTTGGTGTTGTATCCAAAAAATATTGCCCAGACCAATGTCAAGGAGTTTTATGGTTTCAGGTTTTATGTTTAAGTCTTTAATCCATTTTGAGTTAATTTTTGTAAGTTTTATAAGGTACAGGTCCAATTTCATATTTTTGTATGTGGATATTCAGATTTCCCAATACCATTTATTGAAGAAACTATCCTCTTCCCATTGTGAGTCTTTGGTGTCTTTGTCAAAGATCAGTTGACCATATGTATACATTCATTTATTTTGGAGCTCCCAATTCACTGGACTATGTGTCTATTTTTATGCCAGTACCATACTGTTTTTATTGCTATAGCTTTGTATTACATTTGAAATCAGGAAGTGTGATGCTTCAGCTTTGTTCTTCTTGCTTAAGATTGCTTTAGCTATTTAGGTTCTTTTGCAGATGACTTTGGGTAGTATGAACATTTTGACAATATTAATTGTTCCAACCCATAAACATGGTATATCTTTTCATTTGTTTGTGTCTAATACAATTGCTTTCATCAATGTTTTGTAGTTTTCAGTGTAGAGATCTTTCACCTCCTTGGCTAAATTTATTCCTAATTATTTTATTATTTTTAATACTATTATAAATGGGATTGTTTTATTAATTTATTTTTCAGATCTTTGCTACTATATAGAAATGCAACTGATTTTTATTAATTCTGTATTCTGAAACTTTACCAAAGTTGTTTATTAATTGTAATGGTTTTAGGTGAAGTATTTAGAGTTTTCTTTATTTAAGGTCATGCCATCTGCAAACAGAGGCAATTTTGCTTCTTCCTTTCTTATTCTTCTCACCTAATTGTTCTGACTAGGTTTCTAGCGCTATATTGAACGGACGTGGCAAGAGTGGGCATCATTGTCTTGGTCCTGATCTTAGAGAAAAAACTTTCAACATTCCACTATTATAATGTTAGGTGTAGGTTTGCAATATGTGGCCTTCATTGCATCGATGTGTATTCCTTCTGTACCTAATTTTTTGAAAGTCTTTATCATGAAAGGATGTTGAATTTTGTCAAATGCTTTTTCTGAATTTTTTCAGATGAGCGTATCTTTTTTTTTTCTTCATTCTTTTAATGTTGTGCATTGCATTTATTGATTTGCTTAGCTTGAATCATCCTTATACCCCAGGGATAAATTCCAATTGATTGCAGCGTATGATCCTTTTAATGTAATGTTGAATTCAGTCTGCTAGTATTCTGTTGAGGATATTTGCATCTATGTTTATTAGGGATGTTGGCCTCTAATTTTTTTTTCTTGCCGTGTTGTTATCTGGCATTGGTGACAGGGTAATGCTGGCCTAGTAAAATGAGTTTGGAAGTGTTCTCTCCTCTTCAATATTTTGGAAGATTTTGAAAAGGATTGGCATTAATTCATCTTTAAATATTTGGTATAATCCATCAGGGTATCCATCTGGGCCTGGCCTGCTCTTTGTTGGGGGATTCTTGATTACTAACACAACCTCTAGACTCAGAACTTCCGTTCAGAATTTCTATTTCTTTATGATTCAGTCTCAGTAGGTAGTATGTTCCTAGGAATTTACCATTTCTTCTAGGTTATCCAATGTGTTTGTTGGTGTATAATTGTTCATAGTAGTCTCATGAATTTTTGTATTCTGTGGTATCAGTTGTACTATCTCTGCTTTTATTTCTATTTTGTTTATTTAGATGCTCCATCTTTTTTCTCAGTCTAGGTGAAGTTTTTTAGATTTTGTTTATATTTTCACAAAAACCAACTTTTAGTTTTGTTGTTTTTTTCTATGGTTTTTCTAGTCTCTACTTCACATTTTCTGCTCTGATATGTGTTATTTCCTTCATTCTACTACCTTTGGGCTTAGTTTTTTGTGATATTGTTAGTTCTTTGAGGTATAAATTTAGGTTGCTTATTTTATATCTTTCTTTTTTTCTCACATAGGTATTTATTACTATAAACTTTTCTGTTAGAATTACTTTGCTGCATCCCATGTTTTAGTATGTTGTGCTTCCATTTTTGTTTATCTCAAGATATTTTTAAACTTTCCTTTTGACTTCTTCTTTGACCCCTTGGTTGTTCAGAGCATGTTGTTTAATTTGCACATATAGCAAATTTTTCAGTTTTTCTTATTGATTTCTAGTTTCATACCATTCTGGTTGAAGAAGATCCTTGATATGATTTTAATCTTCTTAGGTTTTTTAAGACTTGTTTTGGGGTCAAATATATGATCTATCCTGGAGAATGTTCCATATGTGCTTGCAAAGAGTGTGTTAGGTCCAGTTAGTCTAAAGTGTCATTTAATTCCAATTTTCCTTATTGATTTTCTGTCTGGATGATCTGTCTATTCTTGAAAGTGGGGTAGTAAAGTCTTCTATTGCTATATTTCTTGTCTATTTTTCCCTTCAGATCTACCAATAGTCATTTTATTTATTTAGGTGCTCCACTGTTGGGTGCATATACATTTGTAATTGTTATATCGTCTTGATGAATTGACCCCTTTTTCATTATATAAAGACCTTTGTTGCTGATGACAGTTTTTGACTTAAAGGCGAATTGAGTCTTTTGTAGGCAGCATATAATTGGATTCTGTTTTTGTATCCACTTAGCCAGCAATTTTATTATTTTGATTGGATAATTTAATCTATTTAAGATTCAAGGTAATTATTGATAGATAAGATCTTACTATTTCCGTTTTGTTAATTGTTTTCTGGCTGTTTTGCAGATTTTTTTCCTTTATTACTTTTTTTGCTGTTTTCTGTTGTGATTAAATGATTTTCTGAAGTGGTATGCTTTAATTCCTTTCTATCATTTGTGTATTTACTATAGATTTTTTTCTTTGTGATTACATGAAGATTACATAAAACATCTTATAGTTATAATCATCTACCTTAAGCTAATAATAACTTAATTTTGATTGCATTAAAAACTACATTTTTACTGCCCAACATTTTATGTTTTTGATGTCACAGTTTGCATCTTTTTGTATCATGTATCCATTAACAAATTATTGTAGTTATCCTTACCTTCAATATTTTGGTCTTTTTAACCTTTATGTTAGAGTTATAAGTGATTTACACACCACCATTCCAGTACTAGAGTATTTTGAATTTAACTATATACTTACTATTACCAGTGAGGTCTTATTTTCATATGGTTTTATGTTACTAATTAGTATTCTTTTATTTCAGAAAGAATTGCTTCCCTTATATTGCTTTCCTTTAGCAAAGCAATTCTAGTGATGACGAACTGCCTCTTCATTTGGGAAGTCTTTATCTCTCCTTCATTTCTGAAATACAGCTTTGCCAGGTAAAGTACTCTTGGTTAGCAGAGGTTTTTTTTTTTTTTTTTTTTTTTCTTTTTTTCATCATTTTGAATATATCAACTCATTCTCTCCTAGCTTTCAAAGTTTCTGCTGGAAAATCTGATGGTAGCTTTATAGAGATTCCCTTGTAAGTGAGAAACCTCTTTTCTCTTGCTGCTTTCTCCCATTTACTTTTGACAGTTTAATTATAATGAGTCTTGGTGAAGACTCCTTTAGATTGAGACTGATTGGAGATATTTAAGCTTCATGAACCTGGATGTCCATATCTCTCCCCATTGAGGAAGTTTCAGCTATTATTTCTTTAAAGAAATTTTCTTCTCCTTTCTTTCTTCTCCTGAAAATTCTATAATGTGAAAGTTAATTTTCTTAATGGTATCCCATAAATCTTGTAGACTTTCTTCATTTCTTTTCCTTTTTTTCTCTTTTAATTGGATATTTTCAAATGACCTACCCTTGAGTTCACACGTATTTTTATTTGCATCATCAAATCGGCATTTGATGCTCTCTATTGCATTTTTTATTTCACTAATTTTACTCTGCAGCTCCAGTATTTCTGGTTTTTTTTTAATGATTTTGAACTCTATCAAACTTCCCATTTTGTGCTTGTATTATTTTTCTCATATCAGCGAGTTGTCTACCTGTGCCCTCTTATAGTTCACTGAGCTCTTAAAACAATTATGTTATAGTTTTATCAAGAAATTTGTAGATCTTAATCTCTTTGGGCTTGGTTACTAGAAAGTTATTGTGTTACTTTGTGAGTATCATGTTTTCCTGTTTTTTTTGTTTGTTTGTTTGTTTGTTTGTTTTCATGTTTCTTGTTTTGCTGTGCTGAGTCTACACATTTTATGGAGCAGTCATTTTTTTTTTTTGACTTTATTAACTGGTATTAGTGAGGGATGGCCTTTTCCTAAGAGTGAATGTTAGGACACCAACTGGGTCTGGGTGGTTCCAGCTCTGGTAAGGGCTTAGTGGCATAGACTCTGCACAGCTCTGTCAGCTGAGGCCGATGTGGGTGCTGGAGTGCAGGCATGTATGGATAAACTATGACTCTGGGATCTGAAGCAAAGTCTCCAATCTGAAGCAATGGAGGCACTAGTGCCCAGAACACAGATGAATCTGCTGCAGCATTGATAATGGTGTGTAAGGTGTGGGTATTTGTGGAGCACCTGGAAAACCAAAGTTCAGAGTACAGGGTTAGCCAGAGCTACCATGGATCTGGAGTCTTGGGTTTAGCTGCTCCCACTACAGTGGTGGCTACGGTGTCCTAAGTATGGGTGCTCATGAAGCAGCCACACAAGCAGGTACAGAATGACCACTGCTCTGGAGTCTGGAGCATGGAAAATCCTTCTGCAATGGTGTCTGTGCTATAGGAGCTTGTAGTACATCTGCAAGCTTGCTTAAGTGGTGGGCTAGCTTGCTTAAGCAGTGGCTTACATCTTCAAGATGCAGGCACTCACAGAGTGGTGGGATATCTGGGGTCCTAAATGCTGGTGCAGGGTTGGGGGGCCACAATCTCAGATAAGAACAATGGCAGATTCTTCTTGGTGAGTGGAAGAGATGTATTAGTTAGTATCTTCCTGTCCAGGGGAGTTTACAGCGGCAATGGTAATTGGTTACCTCAGTGGTGAAAGTTGCTAGTGTTTTCTGTGAAGCAGACCACTTGGATCCACACTAAAGGAGTCTCCACTCTGAAAGTTGCAAGGATTCTGCAGCTACTATGGGGCTATTGGGGTCCTCAGTAGCAAATACTGCTGAAGTCCTCTGCGAAGCAGGCCACTGGGGACTGTGGTGGCACCTGCCACATGGCTGATTCAGATAGCCCTTGGCCTTTTTTATTTCTAGCCATCTTTAGATGTCTCATGAATGCTAATCTCCCCAACAATCCTGAGTGGCTATTCTCTATGTTTTGCTACAGTATGCTGCTACAGGTTCTTAGCTGGACTTTTGAGCCCTCCCAGGGCTATTTTCATTCATGGATAGTTGTCGGTTTTTTTGTCAGGGGACAAAGACTGGTATCTTTGTCATCTTGCTGATATCACTCTCCAGACAAGCTCTTAAAGATAAAATATTTTATTGTATTTTTAAGTGAAGAGAACATGCTGCAAAGCCAAACGTCTTCATAAAAGGACAACTCATTTTAGACTAATGTTATAGAACAATTTGAATGGTGAAATTGAATTGGCAAAGAAAAGATAGAAGTAAGAGGCAAAGAGTGAGCTACTTTCTTGCCTCTGCTAATTCAGGGCTTCATTATGTATTTTCTAAATATTTTTCTAAATATTTTCTCAGTACTTAAGTATTGAAAATTCCCGAATAAGGTACACTAGCACTCACGAGAAAGCACAAGAATAAAATCTAAAGTATTATTTATTAAGATTGAAAGTTTTCTTCCCAAGATTAGGAACTAGACAAGAATGTCTGCTTTTGTCACTCTATTGAACATTATACTTGAAGTTCTAGTCAGGGAAATTAGACAAGACAAAGAAATAAAAATGAAATTAACCAGATTGAAGAGAAAAAGACTATCTCTATTTGCAGATGACATTTCATATCTATAACCGCCTAAAATCTACACAAAAAATATCAGAGCTAATAAATGAATTCAGCAAAATTGCAGGATACACATCAATATAGTAACATCTGTTGTACTTTTAAACACTAAAAATGAACATCCTGTAAGTGAAATTTATACAATTCCAGTTACAATAGCAACAAAAAGAATAAAATACATAGGGATTAATTTAACCAAAGAAGTGAAAGACTTGAACCCTGAAAACTACAAAACATTGTTGAAAGAAATTAAAGAACTAACTAAATAGAAAGATATTCTGGGTCATGGATTTGAAGACTTAATATTGTTAAGATGACTACATTCTCCAAATATTTCTGAAAATTCAACATAATATCATCAGTATGTCAACTGCTTTTTCTTAAAGCAGAGATTGATGATGTGATCCTAAATGTCATGTGGAAATTAAAGGGACCCAGAGTATTTAAAACAATCTTAAAAACAAAGAAGAAAATTGAGGAATCACACATCTCACTTTTAAATCTTACTACAAACATGCAATAATTAAGACAGTATGGGTACTGGCATAATGATAGATGTACAGTTCCATTGAATAAAATTGAGGGTCCAAAAGTAAATCCATATATCTGTGGTCAATTGATTTTCCATGCAATGGGGAAAAATAGTCTTTTCAACAAGTGGTGCTGGGACAAAGTGCTATCCAAATGCAAATAACATTAAAATGCACTCCTACTTCATATCTAAAGAATTAACTCAAAATAGATCAAAGACCTAAATTTAAGAGGTAAAACTAATACTTTTAGAAGGAAACAGGTATGAATCTGCAAAGCTGGATTAGCCAATAGTTTCTTAGTATGACACAAAAATCCTAAGTAATAATAATAAAGAATACATAAATTTGACTACATTAAATTAAAAATGTTTATGCTTCAAATGGCTTTATCAAGAAAGTGAAAAGACAACACACAGATTAAGAGAAAATGTTTCACACTATGCAAATGATAAAGGTCTAGTATTCAGAATATATATAGGACACTTACAACTCAATAAAAAGACAAATAACCCAATAAAAAATGAACAAAGGATCTGAAGAGATGTATCTTTGAAAATATAGAAGCATGAAGTAAGCACATGAAAAAATGATCAACATCATAGTCATTAGGGAAATGCATGAAAAACTTTTAATGATATACCACTTCACACTCACCAGGATAGCAATAACAATAATTTTTTTAAAAAGGAAAAGAACAAGTGTTAATGAGAATGTGGAGAAAATGGAATGTTAAACATAAAATGATGCAGTTACTGTGGAAAACATCTTTGTGGTTCCTCGAAAAGTTAAACATAGAATTACTATATACCCCAGCAATTCCACTTCTAGTTACATACCCAACATATGTCTACATAAAAGCATGTACTCAAAAGATCATAGCAGCATTATTCATAATAACCCACAAGTGGAAACAGCCCAGTGTCTATCAACTGATGAATGGATAAACAAAATATCTTATGCCCATATAATGAAATATTATTCAGCCACAAAAAAATGAAGTACTATTACATGATGCAACATGGATGAACCTCTAAAACATTATGCTAAGTAAAATAAGCCAGACATAAAAGGCCACATATTGTATGATACTATTTATATGGAATGCCCAGAATAGGCAAATCTGTGCAGACAGAAAATAGACTAATGGGTACAGGGGATTGTAGAAGGAGGTGATTGGGACTGAAGACTAATGCATACTAAGCTTCTTTTTGAGGGAATGAAAATGTTCTGGAATTAAATAATAGTGACAGTTGTACAACATAATGAATATCCTAAAAATTCTCTGAATTATACACTTTAAAATAGTGAATTTTGCCCAGAAATAAATCCATACCTTTATGGTAAATTGATTTTTGTCAAAGTTGCCAAGAACAAACAATGGAGAAAAAAGTCTCTTCAATAAATGATGTTAGGTGAAACTGGATATCTACACACAGAAGAATGAAATTATACGTTTATCTCATACCACATAAAAAGGCAACTCAAAATGGATCAAGGACTTGAATGTAAGACCCGAAACTGTAAAACTACTAAAAAATATTGTAGAAGAAATTCTCCATGATATTAGTCTGGGCAGTGACTGTTTGGATATGACACTAAAAGCACAGGCAACACAAGCAAAAATAAACAAGTGAGATTAAATCAAACTAAAATGCTTCTACATAGCAAAGGAAAGAGTCAACAGGGTGAACAGGCATCCTACATAATAGATGAAACTGTTTGCAAACCATATAGCTGATAAAGTGTTAATATGCAAAATATATAAGGAATTCAAATAACTCAATAGCAAGAAAACAAATAATCCTATTAAAAATGGGCAAAGAAACTGAAAAGACATTTCTCAAAAGACAACATAGAGTGATAGAATGAGAGGACTCATTTCATTTTTTCCCATTTATTTGAGAAACAGTCATATGTTGAACTACTATGGTTATTATAAAAAAAGATTTTATCTATGAAAAAGTGTTTTAAATGATTAAGATGCAAAGGATAAATGATCCATTATTAATAATGGCTCAACTTTACACATTTTAACTAACAGCAGACAGCATTTCCTACTTAGAGACACCAATAATTAAATGCTTTAGGGCAAAGGGAATAGATGATAAAAGTTAGATTAAAGTCTGACCCAAAGGCACCTACCTGTCTAAGAACAAACTCTTGATTCTCTCCTTTCCCCAAGAAAAACCTCAAACTCAAATAAAACCCATCGCTTTTTCATTGTTTCTCATTTCTGGAAGAACCATGCCATAGTCATCCCTCCTGTCTTGTTCTCTATTACCAGCCATATCCAACAGTGTAGGGCATGCATTGCAATTTGACTATTAAGGATAGTGTGAATACCTTTGCAATGAGGGGAATGCTTCATTGGTTGGGTCATTGTGGGAGACAGGGCCCATGATCTGAGGAGGGAAACTGAATGGGAGCAAATACTCCCTCTCCTTGCTCCCAGAGCCATCTAGTAAGTGGCCCATCAATTAGGTCCTGGGAAGTGGATGCTCCAGCTGGACCTTTGACTCTGGAGATGCAAAGATGCAGGAGTAGTTTCCTGTTGTCCATAGTGGTCATGGTGGAGCTGGGAGTCCAGCATCCTTGCCAGCATCCACTATTCCTGTGGACTGACTTTGGTGGTGTTCTTGGCCATCTACTCTTCTTTTGTTCTCATCTGTTTTCCAAGATAATTTTTTGATTTACTATCAATACTGCTAATTTCCTGATATCTTTTCAATCAATTCCTCTTCTTCTAGGGTTGATTTCTTTTGTTCTCAACAAAGAAAATTGATCAGGACAGTTGCTAAAGACTTTCAGTTTTCTTTCCTAATTGTCTTCTTAGAAAACTTCCACTTGTCTCACTCTCCAGCACTACCACCCAAGTCCAAGCTACAGCACTTTTTTTTCCACTCCAAGGCAGTAGCTTCCTATCTCTTCTACCCATATCCATGCTGGCCTTTAAGAATCCATTTTCTAAACTGCAGCTGACGGGCGGGATCCCTTAAAAATATAAACTGATCATTTCACCCTGTTTACATCCTTCAATGGCTTCTTCTTGTTCTTTTAAATAAAGACCAAATCCTTGTATGGCTTGGTCTCTACCTACTTCTGTACCAATTTAACTTTTTGCTCTCTGTACTCTAACTTCATTGACTTTTGTTCAACTTTTCAGGTGAATGATGCTGCATGTTGCCACAGGACAGTTATCTGGGATTTATTTTCATTCATTCAACAAATGTTAATTGACAGTGCCCCTTTGACTGAGTTAACTTATTTCAACATTAACACCAAAGCTCAGACAGTCCCTGAATCCTCAGTGAAGGCCAGGTTTTCTTTTTTTCCGTAAACCCCTATTCTTTTTTTTTTTTGAGCACCCTCGAACATCACTTGTAATTATACACTTGCTAGTGTGATTTTATGATTCTCTGTCCACCTCAGTGGTCAGGAATCACCTCTATCTTTTAACTTCCTGTTTCATGATGTTTCTTAGCATGGTACCTGGAAAATAAAAAATATTCTATTAATATTTCTTAAATAAAATATTCATCAAATAATGCACATAATATGACTTAGATTTAGAGGGCTACTATTACACATATATTTCTAAAGTTAAATATTTATGGTATAATTTCTTCTTGCTATTCCACCTTGTTCAACTTTGTGGTTTATGGACAGATTTCTAAAATCTGTTGGTAGTTTGTAGAAGTAAATGTTTCCCTCTCATTTTCTTGTTTATTTTTTCATTCATGTTTCTTTTGCTACATTATTTCTTGCACTGTATTTCTTAGAAAAACAATGCTTGAGATCATGTATCTTTATTTTATTGAAGTTACTCAATTTAAAGCCAATCATCTTAAATCCTTCTAAAAACCTCTAAAGTGACCTCCACTAAGGAAAAGAAAGTGCTTATCTGAAAAAAATGGCAGCCTTCTTCATCCAAGCTTGACATATAGAAATATTCTCTTTCTCCCTCAATTTTACTTAGTCATAAGTTTTTAGCTCAAGTTTCAATTCTAATAGCTGACAAACATTTAATGCTGAAAAAAAAAAAAAGAATGGCTGCTTCCAAATAACACACTGTTCTTTGAGAAAAATCACTTAAAATATCAAATTCATCTCAGCTCCATTATCAGTTGTTCTGAAAGTCTCTTTTGGGTCATTTATCTTTGTGATCATTGTTTTGATCCATATATTGGCATTTAGACAGGTGGGATAGATAGTTTCTAAAAAAAATACACATGTATAAAAATGCACCCATTATATCCCTGCTAAAATATTTATAATAAGGGAACCAAATTCAATGTGTTCATTTTTATAATAACTTTAAAGAATTCATGTTTAATTAAAAGTGATATATAAATCATGCTGTTTGCTAGCACTATTGACTGTGCTGTTCCCATTCTGCCAAACTTAATATAAAATTAATTGTTAATTTTCAGGCCAGTAGTCTGCTCTTCATGAAGAAATATGCTGATTGTTTAGACATGAGTCAGTGAAATATTAAACTTCATAACTGAGGCGTCTCTTTTGTGATGTCTTAAAGTAAATCTCAAGATTTGACACTTCTCTCAATGTATAAGTTTCCCTTCCATACACTGAAAAAAAATGTTTTGTAATATAAATTTCAAGACATGTCTATACATCAAGTCTATTTCACATTCAGTTGAATGGTAACTATTTCAGTAAAGTGCACTTAGCATCAAGAGTAGTATGACCTTGGAGGGTGGCAAAGAAGGACTTATCTTTTGCACAATCACACACACAACAGTGGATTAATCCAAACTTTTCCTAATTTATAATACTTGAAGACCTCTGGGTTAGTCTGACCTTACATAAACAAATATAGCATTTCAACAGCCTTTCGCATGCTTGTTCTAAACAAAACTTCAAGCCAAAATAGCCACCAACTCCAAAGAGAGTGATGATTAACTGAGGGAGTGCTTGGCTTTATCTTCAAGAAGGTTAACATGACCTTGAATGACAGAATGATATTACTTTACTTATATTGTATGCATTTTATGTGCTGTTAGGATAATGGCTATTTCACTTTTTGGAGGTTGCTTTGAAAAACTTGACCAGTAAATGTTTCTGTGGCATTGCCCTCTTTGAAACAGTCTCCAACAGTATTGAATCTCTTTTTATTCTATCTTTTTTTTGGCCTGGTAATAAGGCTCACTGACTCCCTCATTAAATAGAAATCTGATTTCCTTTTTCCAGGTGAAGGAAAAGCATATTTCCTAATATTTTCACCTCATATGTGACAGTAATGAGAACTTACTTTTTTTACTATCTCTACCGTATGTCTGCAGAGCATTCCATCCTGCTGAACAAGGCTAGTGTATGTCTTAGCTGTGCTCCTATCATTCCCATGACCTGGAATACCTTCTTTCCACCTGACATTTTCCTCTCCCCTATCTTTAGCTACTCAACACTTTCCTTGATTTTCTTTGTACCTCATTAATGTGATGGATGAAGCTCACTCTTGGGAAACACTACTGTAACTGCATGCAACCAGGATCTCTTATACTTCCTAGAAATTCAGTTCCAAATCTCCCCGTTTATCTTTCATTCATGAAATAAAGTTGGGATATAAGTAAGAATATAATTGTTATGCCATGAATTCAATCTATTGTTTTAAATGAAATAATTGGCATGCCTTTATAAATTATTTTTAACAGTAAATTTTTTGTAGCCTATGCTGCCAGTAGTATGTCATGACATTGAAGGAAAAAGCACTGACCAAGTCAAACTGAATCCTGTTTATTCATCAAGATTCAACTCAAATCTATTATAATTCAGACTATATTCATTCATTTGTTTATTCATTCACTCAACAGGTATTCATTGCCTGGACCAGACATTGCATAAGGTGTTGGTACTATAAAGACAAGTGGAATAAATTTCCTGGTCTTAACATAAGCATGGTACACTACCCAGTTCTCTGTGATAGATATTTTTGCACTTTTGAGTTTGAAATCTCAAGATTCTTCTGAACACACCTCTCAAAGCAACTACTGCCAATCTATTAGAGTTAGCATAGTGATAGACATCTCCACTATAGCTAAAACAGACAGACATGTAAATTAATAGTTAATCAGTAAGATATAATTTGTAGAGTCAGGTAAATATTATAAGAGCAAAAACTTTAATGTCTATTCACTAATTTAAAATGTATAATTTCTGTAGAACACCATTGGATCCTGTGTGAAAGTCAAAGAAATAGTCTCTGAATAGAAAGAATAAAGAACTTAGAAGGGTAGATAAGATGCATATACCTAAATAAGAAGAATACAAAACCAATATCCTTGTAGATATATTATCCGCGAATTACTTGCACATTCTCCTTTCTAAATCATTATTTAACCTACCTCACTCTGACTTCTGATCTATGCCCCAATCTCAGGTCTTCCTGGTACCAGCAATCATTTCCTAGTTTCCAAGAACAAGAAACCCATAAATTCTGCATTTTACTTGATCATTTTATAGAATTTAATAGTGATGATCATATCTCCCCTGTTTCCAAATGCTATACTTCTGATTTTCCTCTTACCTCTGACAATTCTGTTTTATATATATCAGTTCTTTTGCTTCTTCTACCCCTGATATTCGGTGTTCCTCATGGTTCTTCAGTTTCTTATCTCTTCTCTTGACGTATTCTATCTGATTTATTTTCTCCAATCTCAGGAGAACTGACCCAACTCCAGTAAGCAACGTTTACTTCATAGAATAAGTGAATTGTGTTCCCAGAATTGTACAGGGCACAATCTACGTGACCAAACACATACATAATTGTTCTCAAACCTATTTCTGGTCTGGGGACTTCTTCCTCCTTGTTTATTTCACCAGTTGCATGAATTAGCTCATGTATAATTCCACCTGTACAATCATACCCAAGTCTATATATCAAGTCTTGACTAATCCAAAGCCCCAGTTTCATATTTCTAACTTTCTATTAGACATTTTCACCTGGATATTGTAGGGGTTCCTCTCCACATTGTGTTCCAAACTGCACCCATCATTCAACTCTTGAAACCTTAATTCCTTACTGTATTCAATATTTCAATTATGAATCATATATTCAGTTCCCCAAACTAGAAATTTAGGAACCAACTTTGACTTCTGCCATTCTTTACACCCAAATCTAGTCAGTCACTGTGTCTTGTCAACTCTAACCCCAAAATGTCTTCCATATCTGTCACTTTTTACCCATTCTTACGTAATCTTTTTTTAAATTTCAGCTTATTATGGGGGTACAAAAGTTCAGGTTATATATATTGCCCATGCCCCCCCATCCCCCCGAGTCAGAACTTCAAGCGTGTCCATTCCCCAGACAGTGAGCATCGCACTCATCATGTAGGTATACACCCATCCCCTCCCCTCACCCCCCACCTCTGTCCGATACCCAATTGGTGTTATTCCCAAATGTGCACTTAGGTGATGATCAGGGAAACCAATTTGCTGGTGAGTACATGTGGTGCTTAAATCTTATATATAGAAAATATGTGGTTCTCTTGATTTTTCATATGACTCAACCCAGCCTTAATGTGTCTGAATGTCAATAATTATTCTCTGTCTATTCACCTTTTTGGTTTATTCTCACTATTTCCAGAAAACCCATCTTTGCCTCTGATGTTTTTGTTACTCAAGTGATGTTTCTTAACAAACTTTCTTCTGGTGAAAATATTAAAGGTCATTAAGTATGAAATGTCTGATTTCCTTAAGTACTAAGTTTGACAGTTGATATCTCTGACATTTTCACTTTGACACTTCTTATTTTATTTTTATTGTGAAGGCACATCCTCATTCTTTCAAACACATGGTTTTTGGCTTGTGATTATTTTTTAAATTTTTTTTAGAGCAGTTTTTGTGAAACCATAGGTAAGTCAAAAATTCATGTTATTTTAGAATATGTACTCCAACATGGAACCAGTGTTGCTCAGACAGCTTAAAATATAGCAAAGTGTTTGGGAAGGATATGGCTAATGAACACATAGCACATCCATGGTTTGAGAAGTTCCATTCTGTTGCTTTTAATCTTGAAAATGAGCCGCATGGGCCACTTGAGACCGAGGTCAATAATGATGAGCTGAAAGCTGTAGTGAGAGTGAATCCATCTCAACTTATGCATGAATTAGCAACAAGGTTTGATGTTACTATTCCAACAATATTGGACCATTTGAAACAAGTCAGCAAGATAAAGAAGCTGGATAGATGGGTTCTGCATGAATTAAACAACTATCAGAAGAGAAATCATCTGGAACCTTGTCTGTCTTAGCTGTCATGACATAAAGGTGAACCATTTCTACACTGTATCGTTATGTGTGATGAAAAAAATAGATTCTTTTTGACAATCGCAAGCATTTGGTACAATGGTTGGATAAAGATGAAGTGCTGAAACACAGTCCAAAACCGAATATTCATCCAAAAGGCTAATGGTGTCTGTTTGGTGGTCCTGCACTGGTATTATTCACTATAGCTTCATGAAACCTGGTCAATCGATTACAGCAAATGTCTACTGTAACCAATTGGATGCAATGATGAGGATGCTTGTGATTAAGCAGCCAAGACTGGTCAGTAGAGACAGGCCAATCCTCTTGCAAGACAACACTCGACCACATGTCACACAAACAACTCTACTCAAACTACAGAAGCTGTACTTGGAAACTTTCTGTCATCCACCATATTCACCAGACCTCGCACCAGCTGACTACCACTTCTTCCAGTCTTTGGACCACTTTTTGCCAGGAAAAATATTCAATACTCAACAAGCTATGGAAAATGCCTTTAGGGATTTCATCACCACTTGCTCTCCAGGCTTCTTCACTGCTAGCATAAACAAGCTACCATTAAGATGGCAAAACTGTGTCATAGTATAGGCATATACTTTGTTTAATTGTACTGCTTCTTGTTTGAGATATAATAAACTAAGCTTTAGATTTGAAATAGGATATTTCATATTTAATGACCTACATAATTTCCAAGGTTCAACTGAAATGTTATGCACTTTAAAACTTCTACTGATCCTTTCTCAGTATGATTCTCCTCCATGAAATATTACCATTTCCCTTCTTTGGGTTCCCACAGTGTTTTATTCATGTTACTAACCAAACACCTTTGATAATAATCACTATTTACAAAGTGCTTATTTCCTTTATTAGAGGATAAATTCCTTCAGGGCAGAAACCAGGACTTTTCTTCATTTATGTATCCTTAAAATATAAGTAAGTGATTAACATATAGAAGATACTTGATAAATTTGGGGAGAATTAAACTGCACTCTTAACATTCATGAATTAAACATCTAAACAGATTCTTTTATATACAATGTTAGGTGACTCTCATCTAAATGGCATACATATTTCCATGAAAAATGTTCAATAATTCTACTTATCAAACGAATGGAAAATTGACAAAAAGATAAAATGTGTTTACCAGTTTCTGAAACTCATAGTTATCATTAAGCTACACAGTGCTTTGAGGTGGTATTACTCATTTTGTCTGTTTGTAACTTTCAATGTTTAAAAGGAGACAAAAGTAGTTTTGATGCCTGAAAATTTACTCTTTCCTACTTTATACTCCCTTCTGCTTTGGCTCCATAATCTTGAAAGTATACTGTTCAATAAACACTATTAGTGCCTTAAAGATACCTTATAATACATAGGTAACATTTATCAGTGCACACTTATTTTGGTTATCAACCCACCCCTTCTATTTAGTTCCTAAAAATGGATCAACTGTCAATCCCAGATGTCTCTAGAGCAGAATGATTTTCTCTTGCTAGATCTAGTCTCACCCTTCTTCTTCTCATCAATATTCTGCTTGAACTTTGCAGGCTTCAACTGTATTTTTGCCTGTCCCACTCTTCAACTTGGTTCTCTTTCTATTCTATCATCAAACTATATTTATACCTTCCACAGTTGTTTCTCTTCATTTGGTTTATGTGAACAGAATTCAAAGAGCAGTCGAAGAAAGACTGAAAAGAGATTGCAGGATTAGAAAGAATACTGAAATCACATGGAAGAAACATTAGGCACTTGATATAATGTCTTTCTTCAGATTTCAGAGTCAAGATACCATAATGTAACCATTCCAGTACTCTCTTTACTGCACTCTTTCGCCATGTTATTCAAAATGTGATTCAATTCATTCACTGAATATATAATAACTGTGTGCCTAGTATATACACAGTCCTATTCTAGGCTTGAGTGAGGCTGAAAAGTTCAACATAGTTTCTTTTCAATTATAGCTTTTATTGTATTCTTAGGGAATAAGATAGGCAATAAATAAATAGATACATCGTACATCAGTCAGGGAAAAATGCCCTACAGGGAAATAACTAGCAAGGCAATGGGTTAGAGAGATGGAGAAGATGGTATCGTTTTACATGGACTAGTCAAGGAGGTCCTCTCTACTGGGGTGACATTTGAACAGAGATAGATATGAGAGAAGGAAATGAGCCACAGGACTATCAAGAGGATGAATGAACCTGGCATAGGAAGGAATGAGCACAAAGACCTGAGGTCTTAAAGCAGGAGTGTGTTGGCATTTATATCCGATAGCCTCCCAGCAGACTAATTTAAGAAGAGTCTAATCAAGAATCTCTATGTAAAGGGCAAAAACAGAATGTAAGAAAGTCGTTGCGAAGAAATACAGTACTTAGGATTAATAACAGTGGGTCTCCATTACTGATGTTAGGCCCAAAGGTGTGACAGGTGAGAATAATGGCAGAAGCCAAAGACAGAGAGGGATGTGTAGAGAGAGCTGCTTTATAGGACTGAATCCCTTAAATGAAGGATCTGAGTGGCCTGCCAGCAGACTCCCTGCAGGAAGAGAGATAGTTGTTATATATTCTAACCTCTCTCTCCTCCTCTCTCTGATTTCTTGGCAGTGCTCCCTATTGGCTGAAATGAGAAGGTTAAAGCATCCTGTTGATGAAGTCTATATCATTCCTCCTCTCAGGGCACAGAATAGAGGGGAGAAGCATGGAGAGTGGATCTTGAGGGGCAAATGGAAGGTTCCCAGCATAACAAGTCTGAGACTCCATGAGGCCAGAGTGCCTGGATTCTAGGGAGAAAGTTGACAAATGGCAGGACATGGGAGCAGAGAAGCGAGGCCAGATCATGTAGGGCCTTGTTTCTACAACGTGGACTTTATAATTTATTTTGCATGACATGGGAAGTCATGAGGGTTTTTGAAAAAAAGGAGAAGGCAAGGACAGAAGTAAGAAGACCATTCTGGAACTGTTGCAATAATCCAGGCGAGAGATGATGGTGACTTGGACCAGGAAAATAGTGAGCATGGTAGTGTGAGAAGGAGTCAGATTCTGGATGTATTTGGAAAGAAGAACTGTCATAATCTACTTATGTTGACTGTGAGAGACAGAGGATTATCTAGGACTACTCTAGGGTTTGAGCAACAGAAGGGAAGAGTTGCCATTTACTAAGATGGACAAGACTTCCAAAAGTGTAGGTTTCGTGTAGCTATTAGGCATCTAAGTAAAGATGTCATATGTGATTTTAGAAGTTGGGGCCTGGGGAAATAACTTTGGTATTTGTTAGAATACAGATGTTATATAAAGCTTCGGGATCACATGTGATTAAGCAAGGATTAAGTGTAACTAAATAACAGTACCCTAGCACTGACTCCTAGGAATTTCTAACATTTAAACTTTAGTAACACAGAAAACACCCAGCAAAGGAGACCTCAGGACTAGAATGTATTACAGCAGGATTCTGCTGTGCATTGAGTGTAATTGGGTAGTATAAATTGAAAACAAAAAAGCCTATAGCTACAATGAGAAAATAATCGGAATATGAGAGTCATTGATATATTTGATGATCTCGGGAAAATTGAAAAGTGTCAAACATATAGCCAACTACATGTTGGTGGTGATTAAGGCACCACCAAATTTTGATTTCGATCTTACTGTTTTTGAAATGCATAGTTGCTTCAAGTTAGTTGTGAGATTATTCAACACTTTCAGCCGAATTTTTCCTGAAACAAACTGACATTTTAAAATAGCTTGGTCAAAAGCATATCTTGAACATAATCTGACTCCAAAACCAGATGCATTTAACTTTTATTTAGTAAAATTATATTTCATTTTAATTTTATAAATTTATTTAATAAATTTTATTTCCTGTTCAAAATACATTTATATTACCACCGTTGACATTAGGAAACTATTTGGAGGTATATGCAATGTTCTAGAATTGTCCATATGTATCCTAAAAACAGGGTCATTATTGCAAAGATGTTTTCTTAATAATAAAGAGCATTTATAAAATTCTGATACTTTCCAAAGTATGATAGGAACAATAGTGGCCCCCAAAGATGTCCATATCCTATTCCCAGGAAACTTTGAATATGTTACCTTCCAGGGCAAAAAGGACTTGCAGTGCGATTCATTGAAAGGCTTTGAGATGAGGCAGTATATTCCGATTATCTAGGTGAACTCAATGTAAATTACACGGGTCTTTAAAATCAGAGAACTTTTCTGTCTATGGTCAAAGAGATGTGACCTTGCTGATTTTTAAGGTGGAGGAGCTAGTCAAGAACCAAGGAACGTGGGTGCCTCTAGAAGCTGAAGAGGGAAGAACACAGATTCTTCGGGAAGGAATGCAGTCTTGCCAACACCATGCTTTTAGCCCAGTAAGATCTGTGTCAAACTTCTAACTTAGAGAAATCTGAGATAATTAATTTGTGTTGTTTTAAGCCACAAAGTTTGTTACAGCCACAATTTGTTACAATTGTAATAAAAAACTAATATGCAGTGTCATGATTTTTTTAAATGACCATCTCAGTCGAATGAAGAAACAGCCAAAGTGTTGAATTTGAAGATTTTAAACAAGAAGCAGCTTCCTTCCATCATATTCAAGTGCATGTGAGCCTAAAGGAGCCTGGACACTTACCCACCATACCCTAATGGTGTGAGAAGGTGGTTTTAGTCCCTCATTTTAGACCAATGAACATTATCTCAAATTAAATACGTTCAAAAGATCACTCAAATAATAAGAATGAGCCCAGCAATAAAACTTGCTTTTTTTCCCACAGCACATTGCTTCAAAGGCTTTCCAACATTCCCTTGCCCATAAATGCTTATGAAATCCAAATAAAATTGGAAGAGGGATGATTACACACAATTTCCTTTTGGCTGCCTGATTTCCTTTTGGCCTTCTGCAGTTAGGCAGTCGGTGCATTTGCATGGTCATCTTAACACGTGAAAGGAACAAACCAATATAGTCTAATCACAAGAGCCTGCTGACGTCACAACACAATTGTCTGTTCTCTGAGATGCTCTGTGTTTCACCTAACAAAAGACCAAAACCAACGATTTGCTTCAAAATAGAAATAAAAAAGAAAGAAAAGAAAAATACCTTTACCGGCAACATTGAAAGGTAATTGTTGTGCCCAGTTGTGCCTTTCCTGCCGCTTTAAGTTTTTGCTGATGGGGGAAGGGAAATAATCAGGGCATCAGGTGTAAGTTGCCCATTAAACTAATTAACAGTCCTTTGGGGAATTTCTCTAGCCCCCCTCTTTTGTCCAGTTGCTGGCAGGAAACTGGGTGACCAGGTGGTTTTTGGTGCTGTAACTTTGCCAAGGGCTGCTGGAGGTTGGAAAAGGGCTTTAGCTTCTCTCTTTTAGATCTTTAGGTTCATCCAGCTGAACCTTTCAGCTCAGGTTTCCTTCATTTTCCTCCCTTCACATGGCTATTTTGATCGTGGAGAATCTGGTAAAAGTCAGCATGTCAACACTGTCTCCTGAGTTCTAAGGTTCAAATTCAGTAAGTTATAGCAAAACCTGCTGTCTTGCTTTTGAAATATGAAGCCTAGTTAGTATTTTTAAAAGTATAATTTCCTTACCTAGGAGATGTTTGAGCAATTGCAAAGACCAACAGCCTATGGTCTGACTCGCTTTGTTGTGTTGCTTACTGGGTGTTGTTACCCTTGGTGAATGTGGCTTGTATTTCATTACAGGCAGAGCATTGCAGGGCTGTTTATTTCCTGTTATCTACAGAGTACAAAAACAGTTCAATGAAAGGAATGGTTAGGATTGAGGCGTTTGATGGAAAGGAAATGGGAAGATTTGTTTGTTTGGGCTATGAGGCAAGTTCAAAGATGGAAACTTTTGTTTTCTGAAACTATGGTGAGCAGCTCCGGTTTCATGTCAAACATCAGGGTTTCGTGCAGGATGTACATATTTCCTGCTGGCCAAGTCTGTTTCTATAATGGTAACCCCATATGTTCTGTGCTACTTGCACTGTAATTGTGCCAAGAATTTCTGTATTCAACAGGGGAGGTTAAAAGTCAGTCTGGTTTTGCAGCTGTTTTTGGTAAGCATTGGCCTTCCAGCAGCTCTAGAAACTTCCAATTACACTCCTCAGACAAACATTAATCAGTGGCTATCCTCTCTCAGGGATACTGTGGAGTTGTCTGGAATGAAGCTGGAAACATGCCTCCCTGTGTGTGTATGTCATGGTGGTGTGTAGGGGGTGCTCACAGACATTAATTTTGAGAAGGCCATGCATGAATATAGGGTAATTGTCAAGTTTCATTTCATAATTTGTTCAGGCACACCTTACTTAAGGTGAAAATGAATAGAATTGAAAGTTTAAATGGTGAATCTTATTTTTCCTTTGACTTTTAATAAATTTAAATATGGTCTACATTCATTTTTGATTAATCTCAATTTGGCACTGGTTCCCAATGCTTTACCTTTCATTTTCTCTTTTCTCTAGTTTCTTTTTCAAGTAGTTACTGATTTATAAACAAATACTTACATGCAAGGAAGATGGAAAGACTTTGATTTATAGCAATCCTGTGGTAAAAAGAAAAATCAGTTTGAGATGTAGAGAAACCTCCTCTAATGGATCTGTTTAAAGGGTTTAGGTTTTCATATTCCAGGTCTTCTTAAATTGGGGGCTCCCTCTATTCCTTTACAGTTTTCCTAACTTGTGCCCTAAAAGAAAACATGAGCTGTCTTTGATAAACCCATTTTAGAGCTCTCTCTGTGATCTGGATCACAAAGTTGACATTCAGAATTACATTCTTTCCCTTGATAAAGGTAGCTAGAAATGGCAGAACAAACGTAAGAGATTTTAAAAGAACTTGAAAGAGAGGACATCTCACGGGCTTTTCTGACTAATAAGATGTGCTGTGCACATCTCTACTCAGGAGATAGGGGAAACCTTTTAAAGGAGGACTGGATACAGTCATCAGAAATATTTTAAACAGACTATAACATTCTAAGAACAGCCAAAGCTGTTAATATTTCAAAAAAACATAATGGAAAACATCTACATAAATGATGAAAGCTGCATTTTTTTCAGCATGAATTATCCCAATCCTTTGATTTTTCTGGGAGACTATAAACGAACAGAGATGTGTGTGCACGAGCCCTTCCAGAGAAGCACACCGATGTCCTCTCCCATACTACCCTCATCCAAACACAAATGACAAAGAAAAATATGTAGTCATGTCCATATAGATTAAGGTGTTTAGGTTTTTAATAAAAGAGAATAAGATTAAAAGCTTCCACTGAAGGATTATTTTTCAAATTGATAGTTGTCCAACAAACACTCTAAAGTCCTAAGTGTGTTATCATCCTTGATAAAGATGGGTCTTCCCTTGGTCTAAGAAAAAATTATACTTCTCTTGTCTATAAATAGCATTTCTCATTCATGGCAGAAAAAAATTTTCAGTCCTATGTGATATAAGGTTTATCATCTGATGATATGGTAGCCCCTAGACATATGAGGCTATTGAGCATTTAAAATGTGCTGTATTAAGATGTGCTATAAAGTGTGACATGTGTACAGGATTTCAAATCACACACAAAAATGTAAAATATCTCAATACTGTTCTTATATTAATTACATGTTAAAATGACAATAATTTGGACATGCTGGGTTAAATACAAATATTATTAAAATTAATTTGTTTCACTTTTTAGCATTCCTATTAGAAAATTTTATATTACAATTTAACTTAAGGTTGTATAGGTGGTTCACATTATGTTTCTGTTGAACAGTACTGACCTAGAAGCCAGTCTTGGGTATTTGTATTTCTATAACTTCAGGCACTGGAGTTGCTTTAAAAAATAAAGGAAACAAGGGTTTTCAACCCTAAGAAACGAAATAAGAAGGAACAGATTTTAGCTTGGGTGCGTGGAGAAGAAAGTTCAAAAAAGAAGAAGAAAGGGGCCAATAGAGTTAGAAAATCCAAAAGATTGGAAAAAGCAGGGATGAAAGGATCAGATGATGAAACATGAATGCAAAATAACAAGAATACTACAGTGTGCACACACACACACACACACACACACACACACACACACACACACACACCCCTTGCCCATAGCTGCCATCCTCATGATTTGTGGTTTTGGTCTACAAGTCTCATTTAATTGGTTTCTAAGCAAATTCAGTACTAAATTTTGCACTATTGCTTATGAAATATCTTCCTGCAACTTTAGGTGGACTCACTTTCATGGTACAAATTATTGTTATTAAATATACCTTGAGCATTTAATATCCACTGGAGTAGTCATTGCTCATATTTTCATTATTCTTCTCTGTTGACATCTTCCATGTAGTAACAGCCAAAAAGTCTAGGTTTGAAATGTCAGGGGATTTGACAGTTCTACAGGCTCATTATCTTTTCCCAATTTGAACCTTCAAAGTTATATGGAAGAAGTATATAAAAAAAAATTGATTCCACAAAGATACCCAAGCCCTCACCCTTCCTTCTGTGGTCAGGATAATAAAAAGATACATACCATCCAAAAACTAATTTCTACTGCTTCCTTGGCCTTGGATGAATGAAAAACTATAGTTTTTAGTTTTATGAATCTCCTAGCCTTCACTAGCACCAATGTTGAGGAAATTAAACAATTAATCTTTCTTTTAATTGTATAGGAATGTCAGTCAGTGAAGTAAACACAACTCATTCCACTCTTGCTCAATGAAAGTTATCCACTGTGAAGGATTAGCTGCCATGTTGAACAATAACAAAGCTCTTGTTTTCCAATAAAGAGGTTAATTGGCTTCAGAGAAAATACATGTACAGAGCACACAGACCTAATATTGGTTTTGCAAAGGCCCTGTGTGAGGGAAGTTAATGTTTCCTGTTTATTAGCTGTTTTACAACAATCTGCCCTTGACCAACAATTATGCTTACATAGCTGATGCTAATATGTGTCAGCGCAATAGCTACTTAATGTGTCCTCTGCACCTGTGTGCGATTGAGTTTGTCATCATTCCACACGGTTCTGAGTCCTCGCTCTTTGGGTGTTGTTTCCTGTCTCCAAATGGACTAAGAGCCTGGATGGTGGAAACTTCAGTATCAAGAATCAGGCTGCCTTTCCAGGACCTGTTTTCTTAAATTCTAAATGTAACCATCTGTTCTGCAGGTCCATGTGGTTAAAAATGAGAATAACAAAAGTAGAGGATACTTTCAAAACTTAGAGAATTTTTCAAGGAAATTAACACAGGTGTCCCACATACATATCCACTGGGGAGGAGCCTCTGGAGTTTTAAACAGCATATGAATCACTGCAGGATCTTGTTAAATTGCAGATTTAGGCAGGGCCTGATAATCTGCATCTCTAACAAGCTCCCAGGAGATCCTGGTGATGCTGGTTCATGGAGCAAACATTGAGTATCAAGGCATTGGGGTTCCTTAGGACCACAGTCATCATGACAATTAATTACTGGGATTTACTGAGGTACAAACAGTTTAATACTTTCTGGATAACAACCATGCTTTCTATTTCCTTTGCAAAGGCTCATAAAGCTTGCATACAGTGTAGCTGTGGACATAGAAATCTGATAAATTTTGGGAAAGATGGACCATTAGATGACAACTCACTGAGACCTATTTTGTCCATGAGGATGCTCTGTGTCACATACGGTAATATGCACTGAATAGAAATTTAGGAAAAATGACTTTAAAAAAATATGGCAATGAGCGTTCCCAACTGGGACAGTTAGATTCCTTAACTCCTTGATTTCCTACCTCGTACCTTACTTAGCTTCATTTTTTATTCTAGTTTTCTCACCTCATCTTATTCTGAGAGCATGCTAACTAGGTTTCAAGCAGCTCTTTAAAAAACATCCTATGTCATAAATAGGGCACATAAAGTTCAAGATGGTAAGAAACAAGAATCGGGGACAGTAACAACCTCTGAGACTTTGAACATTTTTAGGTAGAAGAAAAGGGTAGGTACTGCTCATTGTTAAATATTTTTGATGGCTTTGGGAAATATTCATATTAGTTCCTAAAAAAAAACGATGACCAGGATAAAGAAGCTGTGTAAAAATAGACCGAAGGACAATCACCAGGCCAATTTTATTCCACCATGCAAGTTTTCAGCGACAGCTCTAAACTAGCAACTTTTCAATTAATTCCAATCTGTCACGGTGGGGAAACCAGTGTGGCCGACAGGCCCTGCAAAGAGATTTGGCAGTGAGTGGCTAAGTTAGCATTTTTAACTGAAAATATGCTGTATTTGTTTAAACCATTGCTTAAATAGCACTACATATTTTTATTCCTTTGTAGACATTTATGTCATTAATTTATACAGTACACAATTAGGCACTATAAGCTCGGTACTAGAATGTCTGTTTTTTAGTCTTTCCCATGCCTCTAAGTTTGCTTTGGTGACAGTAAAGCAGAATGATAAAATAATCTTTTCTTACTGTCTTGCTCTCTCTACTAGTTTGGGAAAAATTTTTGTCCTTGAAAATGTTAAGTGTCCAAATCATCTCTGTACCCAGTTCCTGGTCAGCACTTGAAGGGAACAGTTTGAGACAGCAGGAGCCTCTGAAGCCATCCCACCACAAATCTATTACAATATAAAAAGACAGGAAATAATGTATCCCTCCCTGCTTCAGACTGTAGTGACATGACACCATTATTGTAGAATAAAGTACCTTCTTTTGCAAGGTTGTACTTAAGAGCTGTGGAATTGTACGCTTCAAGAGACTCTGCATTATTAACAAGGTTTGTATTGTAAAAAACATGGAGGTCATAAATTAATGGCATCAATATCCCCTGGAACTAGACGTTAGCTGTGTTTAGTTAGAGACATTCTTATTTATATTGGTCTAATAACCAGGGCCTTTCTCTGCTCACCACATTTCAGCAAGGTGGACTGACTGTATCATGAGTTCAGTAGCACAAGTACCAGATCCCAGCACCAGGGGCGTGTCAATCATCTCGTGTTCTTCATCTCTCCCTCTTCTGTGCCCCTCTACCTTCTCTCTCTTTCTCTCTCCTGTTGTGATTTAATTGGGAATGCTCGAACTTTTCTGGTAAATAAGGTTACCCACAAACCTACATATGCAGGTAGAATCCCACTTCCTCACACTCTCCTCCTTTATCAATGTAATTTAACCTGCCTTGGGAGGGGAGGAGGCCTACAAGTACCATTTTATTAAGGGCAGCTACCCCACATTCTTTCAACTGTTGAATGTCCCTTAATTTACAAAAGTGAATCCAATGAATGTTTTCTTTTCATTTATGAATTTTCAGTTTTGAAAAATTTTTTAAAAAGTCAACCAGCTCATCTTCTTGTTCATGCGCTGATTATACAGAGTATGTATCTGTTCAAGGTTTAAATTTCCTTTTTGAGACTCTCCATGTGGATCCTCAATAAGTTGTGTTGGGATGATGACTGGAATTTTTATAAATAAACAGTAACTGGCTGGCCTATGTGAACGTACAATGCTCTGAGGGACACGGGGTTACTTGTAAGGTCAGTACTTGAACAACACAAAGAGAAAGAAAGATAGCTCTGTGTTGGTGGTGCTGGGTTTTGTTAGAGAACAAACCTCATGGAGGCTGACTTGAGCTCCACTATAAACATGCAAAGCAAGGAAATCGCATGCTTTTTGGGCATACTTCATAAGGCACCATAAGGTCTATTTCAAGAAACTAACGTAACAGTGGGTGATGCTAAATGCTACTGAGGAACTTGCAATATTTTGCACATATGGACTGACTATGTGGCAGCATATATAAATATTTCATTTGCTAATTGCAGTTAGTTATCAGATTGCACATGAACAGACAGAATGACATATGAGAAGTTCCAAGAACACTGTGTAACGGGACATACAGCTGAGATATAGTTTTCTCACACTTGGTGAGATTTTGAGCTCAGCAAACACAACTTTTTCTATATTTATTCATTAAGATTAAAGTATTTAATAATCACCAATTGAGAGCATCATTGTGTTATCATGTTCAAGGACCAATGCCAAAAGGGAAATTAGAAACTAGAGTGAGCCTTACAAGTTGCTTGACATTATTTGGAATTGGTTGACAGTTCAACATCTGATTTCCCCCCAAATTAGATACCTAATACCTCTCTTTATCATTTTGGAGCTTAACTGACGAGCTAGCTAGAAAGGAGAGAAAACAAAGCAAAATAATTTTAAAAAATTATAAAATCTCTGAAAATCAAATTCTCAAGTCATCTGTTTATAATTTTCAAGGCAAAAATGAAAGGATTTAAAATGTTTGCAACTGGAAGAAAAGGGAACATAAAAATAATTTAATACATCCCCTGTTTTATAGGATATTAATACATCCATATCCTATAAAGTGTCTCTTCAAGATCACAAGTCTGATTTGTCAGAGCTATGACTTAGGACTAGAATTTCTACCTCCTGGACCCCTGCTTTTGTCAGCTTTTGATGCTGTCTTGATCATACATAGACCTTTTTGGTCTGTCTCTAGAATTTGATTTGGGGGGCAGGATGGTTCGGTGAAATAAGTGAGTTTTTCAGTTGATGGTATTTGAGTTGAAATCCTGGTTCAGTCTCATTTTATTCAACTATAAAATAAGGATAATGAGACCTTGTTTCCATAAAAAATTTAAAAATTAGAAACAAAGTATATACAATACCACAAACCTAAGAATTCAGAAAATGGTAGCTATTATTGCCTTTGTATCCTCAAGGCCTTGGCATTTAGTATGCACTCAATAAAGGAACAAATGAGGGAACAAATAAATAAGTGACAGATCACATAAGAATGAATAAGTGAATGCATGGGAATAGTAAGAATTGCCACTAAAAGATAAATGAAGAAGAGACCTGTGAATATTTTCTTTGGGCTCTCTACATCTATTAGGAATGCTGTGTTTCCTTTTTGATTTCACTCATTCATCAAGTTTGTTCTTTTAGCCTCCATAGTACTGGAAAACATGACCCAGAAAATTAGAAAATCAAAATGCACCGAATGGCTCAAAAATGTATATCAGCTCAGCGCAGCCTAAATTGGAAAATCTAATTGAACACCTATCCAAACAGAGTTTTGTAAACCTTACCTGCACTAACTATTCAAACTCAAGCAGAAAAACCTCTCCTAGGAATAGGCCAATTTAATTAAATTTACTAAGTAGTAGAGGGCAACATGGCCTTGTGCCAGGGTATTCCTTTTTACTTTTTAAATTAATGTACACACAATTACCCCCCTGCACCATTTCAACAACCTGCTTAATCAGACTGCCTGTTAAAAGTTGAGAGTCTCCAATATTAACTTTACTAAGAAGGCTTTAAGACCAGAGAACAAGGAGAGGTCAGTAGTTCCCGGTGGAAATGCTAAAAGAAACGCTATCTGTTATGTTCCGAAGAAGCTGAACCTTTACTACATAGAGGTCAAGAAGAGGCAGTGGAGTGATCATAAACAATAGCTCTGCTGAGCTCTTCAGCCCACATGATTTCCTAGCAAATAAAACATGTGGAAAATCTTGTGGGTGAAGGATTGTTTTACTTTAAAACAGTCTGGCCTGAAGATGAGGAATAAGTTAGACATCCTCTTTAATACTCACTTTAACTCTCCAATTTTTTAAAACATAAAGAAATAACAAGGCAGGATGAAATACGATAGAGCAACTCTGCATGGAAATTTGTATAAAAGCTTTAAAAATACTGATACTTTTCCACTATGGAAGAAATACTTGCACATTTTTTAAAAATTAGGAATGAGAGGAAATTATAAAGCAAGGGAGAAATTACATACTGTAGTTCATCAATACAAAGCTGATCTTGGTGGGGTTTCTTTGATCAGCTTTTTAAAAATCAACTTAATTGAAGCATAATTGGCATACAATAAAAAGCACTCCTTTAGTTAGCTCAATGAGTTTCCACAAACATATATTCCCAAATAACCACCACAAGGCAAAAAGTCCCTTCATGCTCCTAGGAACTCACCTTTACACCCACATCCCTGGCCCTTGGCAATCACCAATATCATCATAAATTGGTTTCACTTTTGTAGTATTGCATATAAATGAAATCATACAGTACATGTTCCTTTATGGATGTTTCTTTAAGTTATCATTCACTTATGTTATCATGTATTTCAGAGATTGGTTCCCTTTTGTTTCCAAGAAGTATTCCATTGTATGGACATACCACAATTTATTTATCTATTCACCTCTTGACAGACTTTGGGTTTGTGGTTTTTTACTATTATGGTCACAGTTTTTATGAACATTAATATACAAGTTTTCATGTAGATAAATGTTTTTATTTCTCTTGGGTAAATACCTAAGAGTGGAATTTCTGGGTTATATGATAAATGGACATTAAACCTTATAAAAAGAACCTGCCAAATTCGTTTCCAAGTGGTCACAAAATTTTACTTCTTCCGATGGCAATGATAACAATTTCAATTGCTTTGTATCCTCAACAATGCTTGGCACTACCTGTTATTTCAATTTTAGATATTATATTAGATGTGTAGTGGTGCTTTATTGAGGCTTTTTAATTTATATTTCCCTGATGACTGATGTTAAGCATCTTTTTGTGTTCTTATTGGTCATTCGTATATTTTATTTTGTGAGCTTTCTGTTCAAACCTTTTACTCATTTTTGAAATTGTCTTACTGAGTTGAAGGAGTTCTTAATGTATTCTGGTTATAAATTATTTGTCAGAAATATGTATTGCCAATATTTTTCCCAATCTGTGGCTTGCCTTTTAATTTCTAAATGGTGTCTTTCAAAGAACAAAAGGTTTTAATTTTGATGAAATATAATTCATAATTTTTTTCTTTTAAGCCTCATGCTTTTTGTGTCCTAAAAATTTTTGCTTACCCAATCATATAAATATTTTATCCTATATTTCTTCTGAAAATTTTGGCAAAAAGTCTAAGTAATACTTTAACTCTCTCTCTTAAATTTTGATATGTTTATTCAATGTATTCTTTGTAGTTCACTCTTGATTTCTTCTTTTACTCATGGCTTATTTAGTAGTGTGTTTTTAGGCCTCCAAATGCTTGGGAATTTTCCAGATGTCTTTTTATCTAGATTTCTAGTTAACTGTGTTGTAGTTGGAAATAATACTCCATATGGTTTCAACCATTTGAAATATTAAGATCTTATTACCCTATATATGATCTATTTTGGTGAATGTTGTCTTAGAAGAAAGAGACTAGGAGAAACAGAGAAATATCAATATTTCTTTGTTTAACTTTATAGTAGTTGAACATGTTTTTATCAGAAATCATTTACAACCTGAGTATTCCTTATACGAAATGCTTGGGGCCAAAAGTATTTTGGATTTGTTGTTTTCTTGGATTATGGAATGCTTGCACATACATAATGAGATATCTTAAAATTGGGACCCACGTCTAAACACAAAATTCATTTATGTTTCATATATACCATATACATGTAGTCATATTAGGGATGCTCAACCTGTATAAAATAACAGAGCATGAAATTAAATTTCTCCAGGTACATACAAAATAATTTTAAGAATAAAAAATTTACCTGTAAATAGCACAGTACATGACAAGTATTTGGAGATTTATCTCATCGTAATTCCAAGAAATCAACAAAATAAACTTTGCCAAATCTAACCTCACATTTGAATTTATTGAGTATTTTTTATAGGATAAATAATTTTATTCTCACATTTTTTAGTGATACTACTTTGCCAAATAAGTTATCCTCCACATAACTCTTTCAAAAGAAGTATTCTGAACATTTGGCAGAAATTTTAAACAATATGAGCCTAAAAGGAAGCTAATCAGACCAGAGTAGTTGGGAGTTGGCCAAATATGTTCATTTCATATAATCTGCACTGAAATTCTTTTTATGGCAAGAAAAATTTTCAGGAAAATCATCTATCCTATAACTGAAAAGTCTGACCTTACCAAAATAACTTAAATGTAACAATAGTCTGAGGTTTGAGAGAATACTAAAGTCCCAAAAACTTCAGTGATAAAATGAAAAGATGAAGTTTCTCCAGCAAGTTTTAAGGTCTTATAGGAAATTATAACACGTGTTTTACATGACTTAATAGCCAAGGGTTCAGTCCCAGACAGCCAGATCTCAGTGAGCTCTGTAGGACTATCTGAAGGAAAACAAATCACTTGCTAACCAAAACCATGGTGAGGACAATGGGAGGAGGCCGGATGAAGCAGCAGAGAAGGGAAGGAAGTTTGGGTGCCATCTTGGGAGAGGAGCAACCTGTGTCTGGGCCAGGCAGCCACCATATATCATTTACTTTTCCAATGAATTCATCAGGAATTCTCCAAACTATTGGTAGATTTTTTTCCCCTTTGAAAATTCCTTTTGAGTGCTCTATTTATGTCATGTAATTACATCTGTTAGGAGTCCACAATATTAAAAATCTTGAATGAAAAGAGAGAAGTAAAAAAGGATTTTTGTTTCCTTTTAAATTCAAATCAGCTTCCTCAAACCACAGCTGGAATAGATTATTTTTGACCTTTTTTAAAATCATAATTTATTTCTTTGCAAGTTCGCACCATCAAAGTTTTCAGGACAGCAAGAAAAATATGTCTGCTTCACACACTATAGGACATGATTCCATAAAGATGATTTGCAATGAATTTGGGATTCTTTCCTCGTAGCTTTTCAAAATCATCAGGGTGATCACAATTATGTTCAGCTGGTAAACTTGCTTTGCTTTCAACCTGTTTTACTCTTTGGTCTCCTATCACTTCTAACTTTTTCTGTGGCCAATCTGATTATTACATAAAATAATGCCTAGAAGCTAATAGTCTACATGTTTTTAATGCTACCTCTTTTCTAAACACTGTGCCCTATTACTTACCCTCACAACACATCAGCAATCCTATGTAGTTGATGAAAAAACTGAGTCTTAGAGATACCAAGTTACATGTATATACACAAATAGAAGTAGTAGTACAAAATACAAATACTAAGTAACGTAGTAAGCATGTCTTAGGTCTCTGACTCTATTAAAAATGAGATTTGGTTAATTCTTTCATTTACTCATTTGTTTATTCATTCATTCACATTATTCAAAATATTCAAGAAATTCAAGGGCATAAAAATTAATTAAAAACCAGATTTTTCCATCAAAGAGTTAATAATCTCTGATTATTTAAATCAGAAAAAAGTTGTCAGCTTTGTGCATGTGATGAAATCACCTCCTTTTATTGTTTAATGTGCCTGCTTAGTGTTGTCTATTTGTCTAATTTTTTTTAAAATACACTGTGTTCTGTTTTAGCTTTGCTTTGTACCAGAAAAGAGAATAGTTACCTATTAAAACTAGAGATCCATTGTGTCAAATTGTGTGGATAGTTACAATGGGCATGATTTTATGCAAATTTTATTTTATTATGTCCTATTAAGCTGGTGATTAGATGCTTTGAGCCACTTCTTTGAAAACTAGAAAAGGAAATATGGGAATTCCAGTAAGTAGTAGTTACAGTGTTTTTCAATCCACCAATCAAATGGCCGGAGTTGAAGTCCTAAATTTCTATGTGGAAGTGAGGGATGATGTAGCGTAAGAACCCAAGTGAGAGAACAGAAGCAAAGATGCATAGAGGACTAAAGAACATTCAGTGTCCTTTGTACAGAAGGGCCGGTATCCTTCCATACAAAGTCTTTTATGTCAATAAGATGTTGACAACTCAGAATACCTATCAGAGCATTACATCTGGGTACAGATTATCAAGCAAATCAAAGCCAATCAAACGTTCCTACCTTGCAAATTACACACCACAATTACTGGAGTTCTGGGTCCTAAGAATGGGGAACTATTTGAGAAAAGAGTGAAAGAGAAGGAAGAGAGTTTCTTCTGTCTCTTCTGGATGTGGAGATGATCATAGACACAATTTGAAATAGAGTATGCTTGTTTATTTTTTGACAGCTTTATTGAGATATAATTTACCTACCGTATAATTCACCCATTTAAATTAAATAATTCAATGGCTTTTAGTATGTTCACAGGGTTCTGCAAATATCACCACAGTCAATTTTAGAAAATTTTTGTCATCACAAAAAGAAACCCTGCGTCCCTTAACCAGCACCCCTTAATACCTGCATACCCCCCAGTACTAGGCAACCACCGATCTATTTCCTATCTCTATAGATTTGCCTATTCTGGGCATTTTACATAAATGGCATTATAAAATATGTGGTTCTTTGTGACTTTTTTCAATTAGCATATGGTTTTCAGGGTTCATCTGTGTGGTAGCATGTGTCTGTACTTCATTTCTTTTTATTACCAAATGAGATTCCATTGTTATATATATTATATGTTTTATTTATACATCCATCATTGACATATATTTGAGTTGTTTTTACTTTTTGGCTGTCATGAACAAGATGTGTATACATGCACATTCATGTACAAGTTTTTATGTGGACATATATTTTTATTTTTCTTGAGTACATAGCTAGCATTGGAATCGCTGGGTCTTGTGGCAATGCTATGTTTAACCTTTTAAGCAACTGCTAGACTCTTTCAGAGTGGTTACAGAGTCTAACATTTAGCAAAGTGCTTTACATGCATTATCTCCAAGTGTTTTATTTTAAATTACTTGTTAGGAAAAATAAATATGGAATGCAGAATGGTGCTTACAATTTAACTTCTGCTTTCTATATTCTGACACTATCTTTAGAGAAGAGGTGACTAATGCTGGGATTTAGAAGATGTGCTTTCAACTCTCAGTTCCATTACCAACAAGCTGTATGACTTTAACAGATATTTAACTTTTCCTTGACTCAATTTATTCATCTATCAAATGGGAATACTGATGTACTCTACCTGTTTAACATGGTTATTTTAACGAGAAAACAATAGATTTAAAAAGATAAATGTGCTGTGCAATTGAAGAGTAGCACAATTATCATTATTGGGTCTATCATCTGTTTAAGGAATCATGCAAACGTTATTACTTATATTTAAATTTCCTTGCATTTATTCCCTGTTTTCTAATATACCTATTATTTATTCTATTAATTTTTTTCTATGGGTTTTGCTCATCACCTCCCAAAGAGCCCAGTGTAAGATATTCATGATTAAGTAAGCACAAAGGTGGAATAGGGTATTTAGGGATGAGTGCACCTTCATTTAATTACCTAACTTTGATTTATAGGCAAAAGGTAATGGATTTTTAGGTAGAGGGTTGACTTAGCAAAATGCCTGCCTTCAAATTTCACGTCTCCTAGTATTTGTGCATTAATAATATGAAAGGTGTCTATCACACTGCCCTGGTTGAAAATATCCTCCTAGTTGATTCACTGGCAGTATGTTAGTCGCCTGAATAAAGTATGTTTTATACACAAAATCTAGAACAGGTTTCTTTGTATTTTCTCAAAATATTTTTTTTTTTCAGTTTAAACTTTTAGTGGATTGAACAGCCCTCTCCTAACAATCACAATGTATCTTTTGGGGAAAGATTTCCAGCTGCCCACTTTATAGCAACACTCCTGAGCCCTCTCTGTCGTTTCCGTTGGAGACTATAGTCCACGGTTGAGAGAACCTGTGATAGAATAATCCCATGACTCTGGTGTGGCCAAGGCCTGATGTGTGGAAGTCATTGTACCAGTCGATGCTCTTTTGCATTTTCTGGAGGAACTAGGTTACAAAGAAAAATATGGAGGAAGAAAGCACAGATCATTTTTGTAGATTTGGTCTTTTTAAAGCTAGCTTTGTATCTATGGGATATGACAGACAGGAGAGGGCTGATCCAGGAAGAGCTGTTATTTCTGTAATTAAGAAGAAGCAGAATCACAAGAGAAGAGCCATTGTTCAGGCTGAGTTTGAATTACAGAACATCTTTAATTATCAGCCTTTCTTCCTAGTTATTTTAATGATTTATTAATCCTGTCCTCAAAATATCTTCTTGCATTTACAACCACCGAAAGAAAAAAATGTGACAATTTGTTTTCTTATGTGCTTAGTAGATGGCGTTCTCTAACACGATGGGTCAACCTGACCTTAACTTCAGTTTTATTGTATGATATCTACCATGGTGTCTTATCAGTGCCTCCTACTCTTTTGTGTTTATATAATTTTTTAAAATTACTGTGGATCAGTGGACCTTAACCCTTAGTGGCAGAAAATCAAATTATGAATGCTTTGCAATTATTTGCCTACATTTCTTCAGAAATGAAGTTACAAAAAAAAATTAATCACTTTTTTTTGGAGAGAGAGGGCGTAGAAAATAAAGGAATTAGTTGGTAATTAGTTATGTTATTAATCATATGGATTCATTGATTATCTCAACTTCAAATAATTAAGATCAGAGTATATGACATCATTGTTAAGAAAATGAGTCAGATTGTATTAAGGCAAGCCTAAAGTATTGGATGATATTTACAAAGGAGACTAATCTGCTTTGGAGATATTTTTAAGATGGATGAGTTTTACTTCAGTGGTTCTCAAAGTATGGTACCCAGACTGGCAGCAGCACCCTAAACTGGGAACTTGTTAGACATTTAAATTCTCCTGTCCCACCTACATCTACTGAATCAGAGTCTCTGGGGACAGGGTCCAGCAAGCCCTTGTGTTAACAACCTTTTCAGGGGATTTTGCTATTTGGGAGCCACCACTCAGCTCATTGATTCTCAAAATGGTTTTACATAAGAATCACCTGGAGAGCCTTTAAATAGAACAATGTTTGAGTTTTACCCAAGACCACTTAAGCAGGAATATTTTGGGGTTGGACCCAAACTTTGGTACTTTTTATAGACTCCCCAAGGTGACCCTAATGAGCAGCAAGACCAGGGTAGAGAAGAGCATATCTCAACTGTGGTTGCACATTATAATCACGTGGGTAGATTTCAAAACTCCCTGAAGTCAGAGGACACCCCACACACCACTGAGTCAGAATCTCTGGGGATCAGGTCCTGGGATTGGTATCTGTTAGAAGCTCCCATATAATTCTCCTATGCAATCAGGGTTGAGAACCACTACTCTACCTGAAGCCACTTGAATGGACTAAATAATCTCTCTGGGTCTATTCTCTTCATGTAGATCTTTTTTTAAAAATGGTTTTGCTAAAAGATGTAACTTTATGGATATATTGTTTCCCACTTAGCACATTTTTAATTTAGTTCAATTTTTTTGAACTTGTGGCATATTTACAGCTCCCCATTGGGGTGGATTACCTGGATATGAGCTTGTTGTTAACAAGGGAGAAGTAGATGCATAACCACCATTGATGACAGGGAAAGAGTGGGGTCAGACATGCACGAGGGGTAAAAGCCAACCACAGGAGGAATTTTCAGGCCATATGATAATTGACATGATGGAACAAGTCCCTTTTTGCTGCAAAAACCATCTCCACATTTAGAGGAGAGCAGGAACTCATCTAGGTTCTTTTCTGAGGCTCTGGTTCCATGACGCAAAAGTGAATAAGGTGTAATAAATACAAAATACCCACATCTTCCCATTTTGAGTCAGTAGGTCAGTTAGGTGCCAGGCAAGCCAGACTGGCACTGATATTTACTTTGTCTCTTCCAATAAGCCAGTCAGCACAAAGCCACCTTAAAAATAACATTTTGTTCTATCTTATCCATCATTTAGATTTTAATGAATGTTTTACAAGAGGGAAGTTTTCAAAGATTTCTTTGGTGAGCGGGATGAACTTTCTGAGTTTGGTGCACAAATGCTTATCTAGGTCATCCATGACTGTTACCTGTTCTTAATGTCCTTTTTGGAGTCTACCACCAACCCTACAACAGCTTTCTTGAGAATGCTGTAGGGATCACCATGTAGCCTCTATTCACATTGGCCACTACTCCAAGTCTTTCTCTCCCATCCTAGTAGGACTCATATAGTCTCTTAACAAGCTGCTCTGCCCCAGTGTGTCTTATATCTGAAGCCATACTGCAGACACAGCAGCCAGAGAGAATCCTACTATAGAACCATCCCATCATGTCACAACCCTGTAAGAACTCTAAATTTCTTTCAGAATAAAGTAAAAACAACTTTGCATATTTTAAATCTTCTCTAAATGGATGCAACCCTTCTCTGTGATTTTTTTTTATGCTTGCCCCTACAGCAAACTCTCAGCTTCAGTCAACTGATTATCCCATTCTTTTCCATATACGGAAAAAAAATTCTATTGTCATAGCATAGCAGCTCATGCTGTCCCTTCTACCACTCACTTTATGTCTCTATCTATCCAAGTTATATCCATACTGCAGAGTTCAGATAAAATCTCAAATCCTTCATCACAGCATTGGTTTCTCTTTAAAGTCTTTAAGATTTTCTGAGTGCTAAAATTCTTGACTCCGGCACTCACTGGCATTTTCTTCCTCTGCCCTCCTGGTGCACCTGAAGTTCTTATTACAAAAGTCAGCCCTTAATTGTCCTTTCTGTGGATAAAGGTGCTCACTCAAGTTCAGTTCTACAGAGCTCTTCCTTCTTCAATTTCATATGTATTCACTCATCTCCTGAGTAAATTGTAACTTGTGTCGTAGCAGGGACCCACATTTTCATCCAGGCTAATTTTATACCAGGCACTCCGCTATGGATTTTATGTGGATTATTTCATCAAACCTTGCAAATTTAAGATGTAAATATTATTATTATCTGAACTTAAGAGATAAAGGAAAGGAGACAGAGAGGTTTTAAAAAGCCAGACTTATCCCCAATAAACAGTCATCAAGTGAAGAAGCTGGAATTCTGATCCTCCTCTGATTCCAAAGCCCATGATCTTTTCCTGACATCAAAAGTCTTCCAAGCCATTCTTTAAATCTTCATGACTGAGTTTAGACTTTTAAAACAAAATACCATTTTTTAACGAGGGCATTTTTTAATCTCAAGTCTTTCTGAGGCAAACAGCAATAGCAGTCAAAAAAGAAAAAAAATGAATTAAGTAGAATAATTAATTTTCTATTAAATAGAAATGGCTAATGTTGATGATCGTGGCATATTGCCAGTGTGTAATGAGTCTGAGAAATCAAAATCTTAGAAGCTGAATCAAGCCAAAATCCTGAACTGGCTAAATGATATATTAGGAAGGATATGAGAGGAGTAAAAATGAAGGGTGGGAGTTTTCCAAGGTTAATTACAGAACAATCATCTAGGAACAAGGCAGCAAGAACAAGGAGGTCTGGTATGTGACATATGTTCAAGGGCTGGGACCCACACAGTGAGACATTGTTCAAGTACAGTTCATTATTTAAGAACACATTACCCTCTGAATTCTCTGAAGGTCAGGGTCAACTTTATACTCAGGCTTTATTTGCATTCTTTGTTAATTTAGAAATGGTCTCCTGAGTACCTCTCTAAGCCTCTCATTGTATAGTCTATAGGTATTCAATTATAAATATTCAGATTAGTCAGCAAACTTTACCCAGGCCCCGGTATTTTCTTGATGTTGTGCTAGGTAATACAGAAAGTGCATAAATATATCTATACGTGATAGATTGATAGATACTATTTATTGAGCATCTATTGTAAGATAAATACTTATCAGGTGTTTTCTATAACCTTTTGGTAATAGAAAGGTAGGTAGTAGCAGCTTCCATGTTACAGTTGAAAAAATTGAGGTGTCAGATTTTTCCAAATTTTTCAAAAGTCACATTGCTGTGAAGTGGCAAATCCAGGATTGGAATTCAAATCTCTCTTTTTCTCATGCTCTCTCTCTTTTTATTTATTTATTTTTTTTATTTCAGCTCATTATAGGGGTACAAAAATTCAGGTTATATATATTGCCCATGCCCCCCCAGCCCCCCGAGTCTGAGCTTCAAGAGTGTCCATTCCCCAGGCAGTGCTCATCGCACTCATCACGTAGGTATACACCCATCCCCTCCACCCAGCCCCCACCTCTGTCCGATACCCAATTGGTGTTATTCCCAAAGGTGATGATCAGGGAAACCAGTTTGCCACTGTCCTACTGTGTATCTCAGGATAAAGTAAGCTATGCTGTGGTAACAAATGACCCCAAAAATCTCAGCAGCCTGACCCAACATAAGTTAATTTCTTGTTCATGTCAAATGCTCTTTGAGTTTGGGCAACTCTCCAGGCCGAGTGTCTTCAGATGCGGAGTCTCAGCATGACAGGCTGCTTTGGTCAGGAAGCACCACTCGCATCTACACGGGCTTACGCAGCAAGGGAGGAGAGCATGGGGAGGTGCACACAGCTCTCACACGCTTCAGCTCAGAAGTGACAGAAGCGACTTCATTTCTGCTTTCATTTTGTTGCCCAAAGCATTTCTGCTCTCACATGGGCACACCTAACTTCAAGGAGGTATTTGCCTGGAAGGAGAGGAGATAAGAAATTTTAGTGAGAATTACTAATTTCTACCTCAATAATACACATTAGATTTCAATTCAGTAGATAGTTACTAAGTCTTTGCTTAAAACGTTTTGCTAAGAACAAAGATGATGCTACTTGGTTTCTGATATGAAGGAACTGACAGTTTGATAAGGAAGGTAAATCCTATAGAAAGAAAATGTATTAACACAGAAGGATGAAGACTATTTGGACTCAAGAAAGGCAACTTTGATCTGGGAATATTAGGGAAAGGTTTAAGGAATCTATTTTGGCTTTTGGAGGGTAAGTAGAATTTTTATTTAGAAATACAAAGAAAAAAGTTCTAGATGAAGAAAAAAAAAAAGCCCTAAAGGTGTAATAGGACATTTTGTTTATGGCACAGCTACTAATGACAGGTAACTTAAGATAGATATTCCTCCTCAACCCTTGAATCCCAGGCAAAGCAAGGCTCCCTCAGTGGGTGATGGGAAGAGACAACCATTGCAGTGGCTGGTGAGGCAGGCAGCAGGCTTGTAAGAAGTTCCTGCCCTTTGACTACCTGCTCTGCATGGTTCTTGCTTTCACATTGCTTCCATTAACATATTTTTATCATAGCCAACACAAAGCGCATTTGAATGTATTATTTTATGTTTTATTTAAAAGGTGCTACTTTTGGAAAATGTAGGGAGTGATGACTCTCTCAGCTTTACAACCAGCCACCTGTGTGCCCCTCCCTCAATATATTCGTTCACTTTGGGGATTGGAGGCTAATGAAAAGTGGAGTTAAACTGATTTCTCATTAACTAATCCAGGAAGCTGAGGAGTCACACACAAGTAAAGGGATTGGACTTCTGGCCAACTCTGAAATTCATTGAGACCATGTCAATGGAATAAAATAGTGTTTGCCCCACAGCTAGAAAGGATAATGGAAGATCTAGCAGAAAACTTATTACCTGTGAATAGAGATTTTGGACCAAAAGGCTAGATTGATCACCAAGACATAAGTGATGCACTCTCCAGGCACAACTGCCATGGAATGCTTCCCAACTCAGCCCTGGAGGTGGGTTCTTGAGCCTGGGAGAAATGGCAAATTGTGTGTTTTGAAAGTGCAAAGGCCAATACTTAACAACACTGATAAGTGTCCCATGAAATTTATAAAACCAATTAGAGGAGGAAACCCTCAGGAAAAATCCTGTGAAGCAGCCACATCTTGCTCCTCATCCATTCTGTTCCAGTGGCCATCTCATCAGGCTCACATAACCTTGGAACCATTGATCTCTTGGGCTCTCCCTGTCCTATCCATCTATTTCCTTCTCTACTGGGCATATTAGCTGAGATTGCTTTGCCCTAATTGCATTCAGACGCTTAGATGCCTTCTGAGAGAACTGAGGTCCTATATACTTGTCTAGAAACTCAGGTTCCTTTCCTCCTTACTAGCTAATTTCCTCATTAGTATTTATCATTCCCATGGAAGTTTTTACACTATTATTGCATATGCATGCATCTCTAAGCAATATATAGCATCATTCGTCATGTTTTCAAACTTTATCTAAGGGTATAATATATTCTGTATTATTATGAATTTTGCTTTTTTTCCTGAACAGTGTGTTTTTGAGACTTATCCATTTTATCCTTTTTGATTTGGCTGTATAAGCAGAAAATATATTCAAATGCATTGCAATTCTGGTTCACAGGCTCATTTTCAGGGGGTGAGGCTTTTGTCTTGTGGGATTTTTGGTTTTGTTTTGACTTCCTTCTGTGTCTCCGTTGACCCTTGCCTCATTCATTCATTCAACAAGTATTTATTGAGAACTTAACAGTAGTGTGAAGAGTCCTCAGCACTAAGGTTATAGTGGTGAATTACAGATTTAAAAAATGTTTTTAAATCCCTGCTCACATGAATTTCATTTTCTGGTGGTGGAGAGACAGACCATATATAGATACATGTGTACTGTACTTAATAAATCAAATGATGGAAAGTGCTATAGAGAAAAATAAGACAAGGAAGGTAGTAGAGGTAGGGCATGTCTATGACAGGTTTTACAGTTTCTAATAGAATGTTCAGAAAAGATAACACTGAAATGTAATGTCTAAAAAAAGGTTAAAGGGAGTGAAGGGCAAGCCTTGTGGCTCCTTAGAGAAAGAACTTTCCAGTCCGAGAGAAAAGCAAGTGCAACTCCTGCAACAGAAGCATGCATGTTTGTGTTCAGGGAACGTCAGGGTCCAGTAAGGCTAGAGTGGAGTGAGCAAGGGGAAAGTTGACCAAAAGAAGTTGGAGAGTCAGCAGATGTTTAGCAGACTATAAAAACTTCAGCGTTTACTCTGGAGAGATGGAAAATTTTTAAAACATTTGAGCCAAGGTGTGATGTGAAGTGACTGACATTTCAAAGCTCACTCAGGCTGCCATATTGAGTTTAGACAATAGCAGAGCATCAGAACAACCAGAGGGACCACTAAGGAATTGCAATAATTCAGGTGAGAGATAATGGCATCTTGATTCAGGATGGTAACTGTGGAGCTAAGGAGAGGTGCTCATATTTTGGATATGTTTTGAAGGTAGAGTTGTCAGGATTTGCTGACAGATTGACAGATTGAATGTGAGATGAGAGAAAGACAAGAGCCAAGGATTACACCAAGGTTTTTAGTCCCCACAGTGGAAAGGATAAAGTTGCTATTAATGTTATCGAATCCACAAGGGGGGTCTCAGCCTAGATCCAGTTACTTAGTGCACAAAGATCCAATTATTGAGAGAATAAGGATTGCCAAGGAAGAAAGGAATTTTAATGGGAAAGATGTCTGTTGGAAGAATGGGAGAAATAGTCTCAAATTCATCTCCCCAAACAACAGCAATCATGGGCTTTTTAAGGAGGGGACACATGTGTTGGGACTTGTCATGAGGGATGGTGATTCCTGGCATCAGGAATCTTGCTCAGGGACCTTCAGACTCTCAACAACTTTGTCTTGTAAAAATTCTGCCATTTCTGGGAAACAACTCAAGAAGTTCAAGTAGTTAGTTAGAGGAGAAAATTATTTAAAAAAATAGGGGTAATTGAAATTTGTTCATAGAGCTGGTTACATTAACTAGGGTGGAGAAGACTACGAGAGGAGCAAGGTTTGGCGGTAAAATTTTAGGATTACAGTTGGAACATCTAAATGGAGATATCAAGTAGCCAACTAGGTGTGGGAACCTGAAGTTCAAGGGAAAAGTCCAAGCTAGAAATATAAATTTAGGAGTCATTAGGATATGGGTGGTATTTAAAAACATGAGGATGAACTGTATCACCAAGGAGCCAATGTAGCCTGGGGCCACTCCAATTATTTGGCAGTCCACTCAGCTCCTGAAAGTCCATCCAGAGCCAAATTTTACAGGATCGACTGAATTTTCTGCACCATAGTGAGATGTTGGTGTAGGTCTTAGTCACGTGACTATGTCTGTGTCCTTGAACAACCCTAGATTAAGTGCTTGATATAAATTATAGTTCCAGACAATGACAGTGAGTAATATCTTTCAAGCCCACTTCTGTTCTTAAGTGAGCCTAGCCAGCCTTCTAAAACCCCCAGACCATTTTATATAAGCATCCTTAGACTTCCAGCCCAGTTGCCTGTTCATGGCTTTAGCCCCACCTACCACTTTGTATTGTCTTCCATTTATAGACATGGAAATATTATTCAACTTGTTTGTGATCCTGGCTGTGTAATTAATTTTCGTATTATATTTTATCTGTGCATGTGCTTGAGTCAGAAGAGGTATGTCAGAGAATAAATTTACTACTCCGTCTTGACCATTTGGCTTCTACCCCATCTTTTCATGAGCATCCAGTACAAGTGGCTTCTCCCTTCTTGTTAAACACTTCTCTGACATTCGCTTCTATCCCACCACACTATCCCCATTTTCTCCTGGATGAGGGAATTTCTTAAGGCTTAGTCTCCAAACCCTCATTTTCACAATCTATACTCTATCCTTAGTCAATCTCATCTGTATTTCTGTTTTAAAATACTATTGATATGCTAATGACTTCCATATTTATGTTTTCTTCCCTGACCTCTCTTCTAAACTCTAGATTTGTATATTTACCTGCACCTACACTTGGTTCTTAGAAACATCCCAGATTTAAGTTGTGCAAAACTGAATGTCTGATAATTCCTTCCAATTTGGTTTTCCTCCAGTGTTTCTGATTTTAACATCCACCCAGTGGTTTATGCCAGGAACAAGCATTTCATCTTTGACAATTCATTCTCTTTCATTTCCACATTCATATCACCATCAAATCTTATTAACTCAACCTCCAAAACACATGCCAAATATGCCCTTTTGTAAGATAACTAGGTAAGGCAAAGCCTGAAGTTTCGTGAAACAACACAAAGCTAATGGAACCTCTTAGAAGCTGCACTGTAAGTTGGTGTCATGTGATCTTAGATGAAACGAAATAGACATGTTATGCCTCCATCCTTTCTTTTTGTATTGGAATGATAAACTTTTAAGGTTATAATGGATCTTGGTGACATTTTGCCCTATTAACTGTCTTCATAATAAAAAACTTTAAAGCCCAGGGGGTGAAGTGTCTTACAGAAATTCCTGTAATTAGTAATATGAGACGGGATTCGCATTTACATTCCCTTATTCAGTCCAGTGCTCTTTCACATGCCATGTTGGCAGGGGTTCATGACTGGGCTCTGAAAACTATGAGGATCATGCCATACAAGTCATCTTTTTTATACCTGCTATTTTCTGAAAAGTAAGACAAAAGTGGTTTTGTAGAAATTTGCAGCTCTGTATTACTGGTATGGATTTAGCTTTTGTCTTAATATAAACATGGTTTTATTTATGAAATGTTGATCTTAAAACAAGCAAGCAAACTAACAAATAACCTGGCTTAAATACAGCTCAGGCTAAAATAACACAATTACTTGTAGTTAATGGTATTTGTATATTTGTGCAAGGTTTAAGATTTTGGAAGAAAACATCTGGGAAATCAATGGCCTTTTGCTGTCTCCATCTCACTTCTCCCTGCACTCTATTACTGCTTTCAGAACTATGCTGCCATAAGCTTTAATGTCTTGAGATTATCATCCTTTATTGATAGAGAACATAATCCTGTTGATGTTTCTGAAACCAAGTTGTCTACAAACCTGATCCACTTAAATAAAATATGATAACAAAATTGTGCCTGTTAGTCTCTGAAGAACCTGAAAGTAGAATGAACAAAATGTAATTAAGGTAATCTGAGAAAGGATTAAGGCGGTTGATGACAAAATTATTTTCTTACAGAATAGAGTTGTATTTTTGAGGGAAAGCTCAAATTCTCCTCTCTTTACCTTAGTTGAATGCTATTATTACTTTGGTTCAACTAGATCCTTGCAATTAATCTGCCACTAATGGAAAACTACTAGAGTGAAATCTTTTGTTATTTTTAAATGCAAAGCATGAAGTTTTAGATAAATACTATTTATTGTAGGAAAAGGATGAAGCAATTTTTGTAATAAAAACAGTGACATCAAATCTACTTATTTCACTCAAATGTGAAATTGTTTAAGAATATCTGCTCAATTGACATCTACCTTTGGACTTTAGTAAAACAAGAGTCATTAAAACAAATACTGTATATATTGTCAAATACCTAATTTTGGCTGCATTTTTTAAAATCATATGGCATAGATAGTCAGGGTTAAGGGCACAGACTCTGGTTTAAATCCTGCCTCAGTCACTTGCTCATGACTTTGAATAAATTATTTAAAATTTATAAGTCTGCCAACTCATCTGCAAAGCTGTAATAACTGTTTCTCCCTAAGAAAGTGACTGAGTATTCAAGTAGATAACACATTCAAAGCCCCAAGCACAGTTGTTCGCACACAGAAAAAGATCAAACCATAAATACTTATGAATGAATCAATGAATGAATGAATGATACAGATGAATCTTGTTATTTTATATTTATATATGGCATAAAGGAACCTGAAATGTAAATATGAATTTTATATCCTAATGGATTTGTATTCTATTGGTAATAATTGTCTCAGTAATAGTAACCATCTGTTGATCTGTAACAGTTTCCAATGACTGCTGTAACAAATTGCCACAAGCTGGATGGTTTAAAATGACAGAAATTTATTCTCTTCCAGTTCTGGTGGTCAGAAGTCTCAAATCAAGGTGTTGCCATGGCCACACTTCCTCTGGAGGCTGCAACAGAGAGTGTAGTGTGTTCCTTCCCTCTTCCAGCTTCTGGTAGCTGCTGGCATTCTTTGACTTGCGACTGCATCACTCCAATCTCTGCCTCCAGGGTCTCATGGCCTCCTCCTCTTCTGTTCTGAGTCGAATATCTCTCTGCCTCACTCCCATAAGGACACTTGTCATTGGATTTAAGGCCCACTAAATAACCAGGATCATCTCTTCATTTAAATATCCTTGATTTAATTACATCTACAAAGACCCTTTCTTCAAATAAGGTAACCTTCACAGGTCCCAGAGATTAGAACATGACATGTATTTTGGGGCCCACCATTCAACTGACTACAACCTTCAAATCCCAGATAGAGTGCTTGGCACCAAGAATCATAAAATGGATATGGCTTAGACCTCATTCTATTGGTAGATATGAAAACATAATCACCACATAATAGAAAGTGTTTAATAGAATTATTTATAGCATGCTAAGAGAGGAGAACTAATAGGCTAATTTCATGGGGAGATCCAAGGAAAGAGTTACAGAAAAGTAGCATCTGAGCTGGATTCTGATGGATGAGTAGGTATTTGCTTAAAAGAAGGAAGAATACACGTTCAAATCTCAGGGAGCACCTCAAAGTAAAGTTGTAAAAAGATGTGGTGGGTTAGAGAACAGCCGACATGATGTGGGAATGGCTGGAATGTAGCTTAATAAGGTGAGCTGGGATCATTTGGATGGAGTCTTGTATGACAAGATAAAGCATTTGAAAAATACCTGTAGTCAACACAAAACCCTGGGTATTTTTTAGAGCAACAAAATGATATTATCTGTGGCTTCTATGGAGGTTGGAAGGAGAGAGGAGAGCATGAAAGTTTGAAGTCCAGATAGAAGGCTTTTATAATAGTCCAGAGGAGACCTAAGGCAGGTATGGTGAGGATAGAGAGAAGAAGGTATATTTGAGAGACATTTCTGAGTTTGTACTACTAAGTCATTTGCAAAGAGAGGCCTCTGATTTGGGCAACTGGTTGATACTAATAGAAGAAATAGACACTGTAAATACAAATGCTCAATGTCCCTACCACACTAAGCCACTTTTCATTACCTGAGGCCATCATGTTTCTTCAGACTTCCACATCAGGGTACCTGATGCCTCCTTTCTCCCTCATTCTGAACGCCTTCATCTCCTCTCCCCCTGCATTGTCTAGCTAACTGATCATCTGCTAAAATTTAGTTCATGTGCTACCTCTTTCAGGTGGTTCTCTCTGACCCACTAAAATTTAGGTTTAGACTTGACACATCTTGGTCTTAAGCCTTGCTAAACTCTTTCTCTCGAACTGCTGAGCTCAAATGATCTCCCCACCTCGGCCTCCCAGAGTGCTAGGATTACGGGTGTGAGCCACTGCACCCAGGCATCCTTCTCAGTCATGTGTTCGATTGTCTTGTCTGTGGACTCCTTTAAGGCCAGGAATTTGACATCTATTTTTGCATTTCCAGCATGTAGTTTTAGACTTGGCCCATAATAGGAGTGCAATGTAGTTTGGTGAATTAAAAAAAATAAAAAAGCAGGTGAGAGGTGGAGTGGAGTCAGAGAAGTCAATGAAAATTGACTAAAGTTAGAGACTCTTGACTGCTATTTGGTGCTGACAAATGTCTATGGGTCCAAGGTCACCCACACTCAACAAGTATTAAAAAATAAGGCAAAGACTAAATGATACAAGTTGTAGGTTACTCCTTGCTGTTCATATTCTGGTTCCTTGACTGGCAAAGCCTGCAGTATCTATCCAACTCTCTTTTTGGGGACCAACTTCCAGGCCTATGTTCTGGTCAGCTCCTTTTCTTTTTTCAGCCACATCTTAAAGTGACAAAAAAAAAAGTAACACGTTGTAAAAAAATAGACATTTCAGGTCTATTCTTTTCTCCTCTTTTTCATCATAAGCCAATGGAAAACATTTCCTTTCCATGGGTAATAGCACTGAATAGCCAAACGTCTGACGCCAGCCTCAGATCTAACCCTAGAGCCTCATCATTATATAAAGAAGCAGAGAGTTTATGAGACAAGTTTAATTGGGCAAATAAAGAGCCTGTGAAAAGAAAATAAGTATTAGCCATCAACCATTTTGTCTTAGGCAACAAAAAATGTTTATAGCTACTCCTCAGCTCAGAACCTATCACACCATATGAGACATTATATGCTAATAGGAGACACTTTGGTGGAACTGTGATCTCTCTATGTGATTAAAAAAATGCTTGAGGTAAAGTTATTTACTGAGGTTTTCCTACACTTTAGCCTTTGGGAAATCATTTTTAAAAGTTAAATAAGATAAAATAGATTGAAGGAAATCACTGTTTCAAAATGTAAATGCATGACATTTAGCATCTGCATTTTTTAATGAGTGAGAATTATGTTTCACAATGTTCTGTTAATGTTGTTATGCAGATTAGTACAGACCTGGAGACTGAATGAAATAAGGCGTATCCTAAAGAAATGAACCAGAAACCAATTAAAACAAACTGTCAGGTTTAGGCTACGATGCCCACCGCCCCCAGACTTGTTCTTATTAAAAATGAAGAGGCGCAGGTGAACATGTTTTTCAGGAGTTTTTTTAAAATTTCACTATAAAACATTTATTAAGTGAAATTAATCCTAATTTCAAATAAAAACAAAGTGCTGAAAGCTCAATTTTAGGGTAAATGAAAACCAAGCAACAGATAATACCAGGACTATAAAGTACTCCTGATCTTCAGGTGTGTTAACTGACTATTTGAGGCCTGAAATTTTATGATCAATCTTATTCTTAAAGGTATCAATTAGGAAATGGAACCATATACTTCGATAGAGTTAAACTTTCCTGCCTTTCTTCTAGCTCCCATTTCCCAAAAAAATGAAGCAATTACCCATTTGTTCCATAGCCCCATTTAAAGGCATGGTCAGGAGTGGTGTTTGCTGGGTCATAAAGCTAGGAAAACACTCTTTTGATATAGTCCTAGGAGATTCTGAAAGATGCTATTATAACTACATAGACTGCTTGCAACAGTTGAATGATCCTTTGATCAAATTAAGCATGTCTGAGTCGAGTTAAAAGTGCAGGAGGGCTTCAAAAGAAATTTTCTCCTGAGATTTCAAAAGTCTTAGGGCATATACTTAAGGGCAGGGAGGAGAATAAAGCAGTTGTCTTTTTACCTTACTTGTTCAACTTTCTGGAATAAGTGCAAAAACTGGGCATGCCTAATCTGGAGAAGAGCTGGCTCTGTGGGAACATGATGCTGTTGTGAAATATTTGCAGGACTATTTATTTAGTGGAAGAGTGAGTACACTTTTCTATGTATGGACTCAAGAGATAAAGGAGGATGTGAAAGTTACAGGGAGTCAGAGTTCTACACATGATAAAGAAGACTTTCTTATCAGCCTCAGATATATGCCTACCTTGGAGACAGTGGCCTCATTATCACTAGAGGTGATCAAGTATAGTCTACACAGCCATTTATTGAATAGTTAGAAAAGGAAATTCAAGTCCTGTTGGATGGGGGTTAATTGACCTACTAATGACCCATGAGATTTTATTCTAACTGTGATAGTTTATATTTCTTTGAAGAGTAAAGTGCTATGCAGAGAATTCCTGCTTTTGGCCATGGTAGAGTAGCTAGTAGTACTGGACTAGTCCTTATGATGTAAACAATGTAAGAAGTGGAAAAAATGTAGGCAACAATTGTGTTTAGACTTTGGGAAAAAAAATTATATTTTGATCTTGGAATAAAGAGAAACATCTAGGTAACTAGAATTTGTGGGGTTAAGTGGAAATAAGGGAACTACTCAGGGAAAAATTCCAGAAATCTGCACAGAGCACTTGAGTCTTTGGTAAATGCTAAGCTGCACATGTGTAGGGTGAGACTTTATGAGGCATAACAAGGAATTCCCGGAGAAAGACAAGGTAATGCGTAACGATAAAGTGAACAACTATTGAGGCCCATAGACTGGAGGACTGAGAGACACTCAAGTTCCCATGCCCCAGTGTTGAGTGAGTTCTCTCAATATGCTGGGCATCAAGCAGAGATCCCAGAAAGCTCATGTATTAGGTGTAGAACGAAATTAGCCTTTTAGAAAAAACAACCCTAAACACATAAAAACAAAACATTTTTTAAAATTTTGAAAACATCAAGCTGATATTCAGGTAAATAAATCATCTGCTGTGATTAAAACAAGTCTTATAAGTAAGATAAAAAATTTAAAGACAGTGAAAAGATGAGATGCTATCATATGGAAAAACAGCATAGAGTTTTCTCAAAAAACTAGAAGTAGAGTTACCATATGATCCACCAATCCCACTTCTGAGTATACAGCAAAAGGATTTGAATTCAGTATGTCATAGAGATATCTGCACTCCTACATTTATTGGAGCATTATTGTTCACAACAGCCAAGTTACGGAATCAACCTTAGTGTCCATCAGCTGATGAGTGGATTTTAGAAATGTGGAAATACTATTCAGTCTTTAAAAAGAGGAAAATTATGTCATTTGTGACAACATGGATGAACTTGGAAGACATTAAGCTAAGTGAAATAAGCCAGGCACAGAAAGATAAATACTACATGTTCTCACTTATATGTAGAAACTAAAGAACAAACAAACAATTATATAGAAATGAAGAGCAGAATGGTGGTTACCAAAACCTAGGAGTTGGGGTGTAGATGAGAAAAGGGGAGATGTTGGTCAAAAAGTATAATGTTTTAGTTAGGAGGAATAAATAATAAGTATTTGAGATGAGGGATATGTTTATTTGCTTGATTCAATCATCTCACATTATATAGATATAGCATCACTGTGTGTCAGATAAATATATACAAGTATAGTTTGTCAATATCCAACTAAATAAATAAATAATTTTTAAAAAATGAAGCAAGAAATTATGTAATAAAAAAGAACATCAAAAGCTGAAAGATACAATATCTGAAGTGAATGTATCCCTAGATAGGTGTAAAAACCAACAATATACTGCAAGAGAAAAGATAAGGGAACTTGATGATATGGCAATAGATAGTAATCTGAGCAAATAGAAAAAAAAAATAGGATGAACAAAACAAAGCATAACTTCACTGCCCTGTGGGATACTATGAAACAGTGTAGCAAACATGTAATTGTATTCCAAGAAGGATGCAGAGGTCAGAAAGCATATTTAAACAAATACTGAGCAAACACTCTTATATTTAACGAAAACTATTAACATGCAGATTCAAGAAGTTCAATAAACTCTAATAAAATGAACACAAGAAAAACCACAAGGCATATCATAACCAAATTTATAAAAAAAAACGTGATAAAGAGAAAATCTTAAAAGCAGCCAGAGAAAAAGAGTTTACAAACAGTGAGAAAAAGGAAAAAAGAATGACAGCTGATTTCTCACCAGACACAGTGCAATTTAAGACAATGGGATGACATTTTTAAACTACTGAAAGGCAAAAATAAATCATCACAATTGAATACTATATCCAGTGAAAATATTCTTCAAAAATAAAAACAAAAAAGAAGTTTCCAGAAAACTGAGCAAAATGAATTCCAAATAACTCATGGATAAAAGTAAAAATCACAAAAGAAATTTGAAAACATTATGATCTGGATGATACTGAAAATATAACATACAAACTTCGTGAAATGCAGCTAACACAGTGCTTAGAGATAAATTTATGGTTTTAATGACTGAATCAGTAAAGAAAAGTCTAAATTATTTAAGCTTCCATCTTAAGTTAGAAAAAGTAGAGCAAAGAAAACATAAGGTAAGTATAATGAAAGAAATAATGAAGAAAACAGAAATCGAAGAAGTAGAAAAAATATAACAGAGTAAGTCATTGAAAGCAAAATTTGCGTTTTTGCAAAGATCAATTAAGTTAACAAACCTCTAGGTAGACTGATCAAGAAAGTAAGGGAAAACACAAGTTACCAATATCAGTCATGCAACAAGGAGAATCACTTCAAATCTTACACACATGAAAAGGGTAAGGAGAGAATATTATGAACAACATAAGGGACTTGAGCATTCATGGATTTCATATCTACCAGGGATTCCTAGAACCAATCCCTCAAGGATACCAAGGGAGAGCTATAAAAATCCCCAAAAGTGTTTTCAGTAGTCTTGACACACTTATTATAAAATTTACATGAAAGGCAAAGAATAGCCAGAAAATTGACATAAATTTCCTACCAGATATCAAAATTTATTATAAAGCAATAAAATGTAACACTACATAATTTTATTGGCAAAGACAGGCCACTACAATAAGATAGAAAGTCCATAAATAGACACATAAATAAAGGAAATTTGAAATGAAGATGGAGTATAATATTAGAACAGTAGGGTAAGTGTGGAATATTAAATATAGAGTTTTGGGAAAATTGGTTATTCATATAACAAAACATTAAACTTTATGTCTACCTCACACCATGCAAAAAACCTTAAAAGTATCAAAACTTAAAAGTAAAAAGAAACAGTGTAAAATCTCAGTAGAAAATATTGGAAATTTGTAAATAAGATACACAAAGGTACAAGCCATTAGAGAAAAGATTGATAATTTACTCACATTAACATATACTTTTGTTCATTATAAGATACTATTTAAAAATTAAAATGAAAATCAAAAACTGGTAGAAAACATTCCCAATGAATATAACCAACAGAAGACTAGTAACCAACGTATTAGTATTTGAAGAACTCCTACAAATCAATCAAGTATCTAATAAGCAATTTGAAGAAGTGGAAAACACATTCTTCAAGAAAATACAAAAAAAGATATTCAAAAAAGAAAAGCTAAAAAGCCACAATGAGAATCTTACAGCTATGACTTGGGCAAAATATACAGACTTTCATAAAAATATGGTGCAGTTGGAACTCTTATTGGCTACAGGTAGGGATTGAGATATACATTTTGAGAGAACAATTAGATGATTGTTATTCAATTTGAAAACATGCAGTAAAATTATACCATAACCACAAAAATAAGTCTCCTTAGAAGAAATATATTTAAAGCAAAATGTAAAATGAAAACAAACTAAAAAGCAAAAATTTGTTTGTTGAAACTAAAAATAAAGTGGAATGATAAGCTTAATTTGAGAAATATGTGAATGACATAATAAGATGACAGCAATTATAGTGCACAATGAAGATATATTACAGACAAGTAATTATTTGCCAAATAACATAGACTAAAATTAGTAGACCAAAAACTACTGGAAAAACAAGGGACAATTAGAGAAATAAAACTTTTTCAGTTGGAAAACATTAACAAATATCATGAGACTTTGTAACCAAATATGTCAAAACTAACATGGAGAATTTGACTAACAGGATTATGAAGCACCAGTTTTTAGATATACTGAATTTTCTATTTAAAAAATTGAACATATTTTCTTTCCCAGCATCTATGGAAATTTGACCAAATTTAATCATGTACTATGTCCAAAGAGAGCCTTAATTAAATTCAGAATATAAACAAAGAAGATCTAAAATAAAACTAATACAAACAACATTTAGGTAAGGTAGCAAGATATAAAATTTACATAAAAATCAATAACCTTCATATATGCAGAGAATAAACAACTGGAAGCTGCCAGGGAAATTCCTCTTACAATTCTGCCTTCCCTCCCAATGCTTAGGAATAAACTTAACAAGAAATAGGCAAAACATATGATGAGAACCTGAAAGTACTTCTGATAAAGATAAAGACTTAAACAAATGAAAGGAGATACTTGTTGTTGGAAAGGATTATTCAGCATCATAAATATATCGATTTTATTCAGTTTCATATACAAATTTAGTATAATTCTAATGCAAATAACAAATTTGTTTGCTTCTTTTTCTGGACCAAGATAAATTGTTTTGAAGATCAAATGAAAAAATAAACATGCAAGAATAGCTTAGAAATCCCTAAAGAAGAGGAATTAAGGGGAATGTCTAGCTCTGATGTCTATCCCTACTAGATATTAAAATATACTACTAAAATTCTATTTAAAAGGCCTGATGCTGGCACATAATAGACAGATAGACCAATGAAACACAGTCAAAAGCCTATAAATAAGCCAAGTGCATATGAAAACAGTATAGGTAAGACCTCAAATCACTGAGGCAGACATGAACATTTAATAAATGATTTGGGGGTAATTGGATAACCATTTGAAAAAAAGATAAAATTGGATTCATACCTCACACCATACATCATAAAAAACTTCAAATGGATCTTAAATGCAAGTGTAAACAATGAGACCATATGAGTACAGAGGTAAACGTAAGCAAATTTTTTGTATTCTTGGAGTGCTGAAAGCTTTTTTAATCAGATTCAAAATTCAATTGCAATTAAAAAAAAGTCGGTAAATTTTACTGGATAGAAACAAATCGCATGACAAAGAAACCATAGCAAAAGATAAAGAAAATGACACTGTGACAAAATATTTGGTGTCACAGATAAAAGGTTGATTTCTTAAATACATAAAAAATTCTTTACTATCAAAGGGGAAAAATGTCAGAAAAATGACATTTGAACATGTGGAAAGCACTCAGCTTTACTGATAATATGAGAAACACTAATTAAATTTACTGTGTGGTACAATTTTTTACCTAACAGATTGGCAGCAATTAAAGAGCTTAACAACCCACTCTGTTGGTGAGGCTGTGGAGAAACAGGCACTCTCAAAAATTGCTGGTGTGCATGCAAAATGATACAACCCCGGTGGAAGGGAATTTGGCAATGTCTAACAAAACTACACATGCATTTACCCTTTGATGCAAGAATCCACTTCTAGGAATTTGTCTAAAGATGCACTCCCACAAATAACAAAACTGAAGTTACACAGGCATCATTATTTATAAAAGCAATATATAGAAAAACAATACAAACAGCCATTCGTGGGAGACTGAGTATGCTATAATACAACCATAAAATGAAGTATTGTGAAATCACACACACAGGTACACACACATACACATAAAGAGAGGGAGAAAGAGAGAGAGAGAGATCAACTGACAGAGTTTTTTCAAAGGTATGTGGACCAAAAGCTAAATATTTTTGGGGTAATATGCTTTCTTTTTTTGTAAGAAAGATAAGGCAACAAGAATATGTTTGTATGTGCTTATTTTTGCTAAAAAATAAAAAACACAGAAAGGACAAACCATAAGTTAATGAAAATGGGTAGGAATGTGGGGAGGGGAGAATCAAATATGCCTGGAGCTGAAAGAGAGAGAGAGAATTCTGAGTCGATATTTTCCAAGGCTCAAGCCAGCCCTAGTTTGTTGTGGTGATTTTCCCCCCATAATGTTTTTTGTTTGCTATTTTCTGGCAATGATTCTCAGATTGCTGCTTAAGTAGGTTCCTGTTTGCTGGCCTACCTGCCCAGACGGCGTAGGATACATTTCTTTTTATTTGGACTTTAAATACAAGGTAGTAACATTTATTCTTTTCAAGTCGAATTACACTGCCAAATGACCGAGGCAATTTTCCCCTTTACATTCAGCTCTTTTTCCTGCAGGTTTGTAAGCGTTGAGAAACAGCGAGACTGTCTCCTGTTGTGAGGTAAAGAAATCTAAAATAGATCTTATTCAAACCTAGTTAAGTTGAGGTAAGGGAGAGGCAGGGAGCACCTTTATTTATTTATTGGGTAGTTATAAGAAGCTAATACTAAATCATTGGCTAGGAGACAACACAACTAATTTCCTCTTTTCCTATAAATATTCCACGGGTATTTCCACACAGGCATGGCAAAATGCATTTGGAAAATGATCAGCAAATCCAGATATTTGTACATAAACTCAAAGAACATTTGCTAAGTGCTTAAATTCTGCAGGCATACTGACTGTAGCAAATTGCTGGTCTGTTAGGAATATTTCTATGGAAACATTAAAGTTACTATCAGGAACAAGGCCTGGATAAGGGGTTCTTGACAAATTTTCCTCAGCCAGAAAAGGGTGACCAGCACTTTACTTGGTGAGCAGGTCCTTTGTATTATCAAATCCTTCTCTCCCAAGGAACATCCCATGACGAAAAAGGATGGACTTTCCAAATCCTTTCATGAACCTAACTTTCTGCCACTGCCCACAAATCCCTATATGGTCAGCTCTGCTTAAATCTCTGACACCATCTTGTACCAGGCTTCCCTTTGGTCAGTGTGCTCCACTGTGACCTTTTCCTCAAACATATCACACTAATCCCAACCTTAGACCTGTGCTATAGCTGTTTCCTCGGCCTGAAATGCTCTTCTCACAGATCTTGACATTGCTAGAGACCTCTTCTAATCCAACACACAGCTCAAAAGACTTCACCTTAGATGCTACCTCACCTTACCTTGCATCACATTTTATTTTTTTCATCTTTCTTATTGCTATTTGAAATTGTCTTATTTATACATTTATTTCCTGTTTAAATCCATTTGAACTGTAAAACAAAAATACCATAAACTTGGTAGCTTATAAAAGTCAGAAGTTTCTTTCTTTCTTTTTATTTCAGAATATTATGGGGGCACAAATGTTTAAGTAACATATATTGCCTTTGCCCCACCCGAGTCACAGCTACAAGCATGTCCATCCCTCAGAGAGTGCGCACAACAGCCATTAGGTGTGAATATACCCATTCCCCTCCTCCCCCTCCCACCTGCCCAACACCCAGTGAATGTTACTACTATATGTGCACGTAAGTGTTGATCAATTAATACCAATTTGATAGTGAGTACATGTGGTGTTTTGCCATTCTTAGGATACTTCACTTAGTAGAATGGGCTCCAGCTCTATCCAGGATAATACAAGAGGTGCTAAATCACCATTGTTTTTTTTGTGGCTGAGTAGTACTCCATGGTATACATATACCACATTATTAATCCACTCTTGTTGATGGGCACTTGGGTTGTTTCCACATCTTTGCAATTGTGAATTGTGCTGCTATAAACATTCTAGTGCAGATGTCTTTTTTATAGAAAGTAGTATGGAGATACCTCAAAGAAATTTATTTCTCACAGCTCTGGAGGCTGAGAAGTCCACAATCAGAGAGCCAGCATGGTGGGATTTGGTGAAAGCCTTCTTCCTTCATAGATGGATGTCTTTTCACTATCACTTCATATGGTGGAAAGGACTAGCTAGCTTTCCCCCACCTCTTTTATAAGGGAACTAATCCAATTCATGAGAGCTCCACCTTGCAAAGGCCCCACCTCCTAATTCCATCACCTGGGGCTTAGGATTTTGACATATAAATTTTGGAGAGACACAAACATGCAGACCAGAGCATTCTTAAAATCTGTTTTGTATCTGGCCCTGTTAGATGTAAGTCCCATGAGCATGAATATCAGACTTGTTCACTGATGGCTGAAATGCCAGCCTCTGGAGCAGCACAAAGTAGTCTCAACTCGCAATATACAGTGGGCACTTAGTAAATACTTGCTGAATGAATGACTGAATGCATCACAAAATGCCAGTCTTTGTAAAAGGTCTGTGGTAGGCAGAATAATACACTCCTCCCAAGATGCCCATGGTCTAATTCCTAGAAGCTGTGAATGTCATTTCCATGGCAAAAGGGACTTTGCAGATGTGATTAAATTACAGATTTTGTGGGAAGTTATTGTGGATTATTCAGGTATGTCCACTCTAATCACAAGCGTCTTTATTAGAGAGGTAGGACAGATTCAGAGAGAGATTGGAAGATGCTATGCTGCTGGCTTTAATCCTGGAGAGAATGGCCGTGAACCAAGGAATGTAGGAGACTTCTAGAGCTGCAAAAGGCAAGAAGGCAAGATGAACACTCCCCTAGAGCCTCCAGAAGGAATGCAGCCTTATTAGCACCTGATCTTAGCCCATTGAGACCTGTATCAGATTTCTGACTGCCACAACTTAAGATAAAAGATTAGGCTGTTTTAAGCAACTAAATTTATGGTAATTTGTTACAGTGGCAAAAAAGGAACTAATACAAAGGCTAAGCTGACTCTACCCAGTGTATTAGCATCCTATCCACATATGTGTTAGGGTGCTCCAAGGAAACAGAACCAAAAGGGTGTGGGGGTGTGGCTGTGTTTGTGTGTGTGTGTGTGTGTGTGTGTGTGTGTGTGTGTGTGTGAGAGAGAGAGAGAGAGAGAGACTTCTTGCTGTAGATATATATAAAAAGAGAGAGAGAAGGAGAAATGGGGGGTGGACAGAGAGAGAGAATTAATTTTATTTTTAGGAATTGGCTCACATGATTGTAAAGGCTGGCAGGTCCAAAATCTTCAAGGTACATCAGCAGGCTGGAGACCATGGGAAGAATTGATGTTACAGCTCAATTTCAGAGAATCTGGAGGTAGAATTCCTTCTTCCTAAGGAGACTTCAGTCTTTTTCTCTTAAGGCCTTCAACCAATTGGATGAGGCCCGCCCACATTATGGATGAAAATTTTCTTTCTTCACAGTCTACCTATTTAAATGTTAATCTCATCTAAAAAATACCTTCAAGCAACATCCAATTGGGTGTTTGACCAAACATCTGAGTACTGTGGCCGAGCCAAGTTGACATATCAAATTAACTATCACAGAGCATCAGAGAGACGAGCTACACAACTACTACCATCTTAGCCACTGTGTTGTTGCTGCTCTGGTGTAAATTTTTTTTCTTCCAGATTCTCAGGGACAAAAATTATTCACAGGAACAAAGCCATAAATACAAATTATTTAGGCACTACTTTTCCCGCACTGCACTGTCTGCTGAGCTGGTTGGATTTAGATTAAACTATATATTTTCTACCTATGGCTCACTACCTTATATAGGGAATCAGGGCTTATAGATTTCTTCTCAAATGGGGAATATGAGGAAACACCAGCAATCTATTATTCTACCCACATGTTAATTAGATTTGTACAGTGGGATTTTTGTTTGTTTGTTTGTTTTATGCTACCTGGAATTGGTTTACTTTTCTGGTAACAAGATTATCTTGATTTGATTCAGAGGAACAAAACCTCTGAGGTACAATTGTGGTATGAGTTTGAAGCTACTGGTGGCTACTAGAGGGGTTCTGAGAATGGAATAGACCTGAAAGAGCAGATCAGCAGATGGAGCCTGGTACACATCTGAAATCAAGCTTTACCTGGAGCCAGTGCTAATCCTTGGACTGCTCAGTTATTATAGCAACAAATTCCCCTTTTTTCTTAAGCTGCATTGATTTGAGCTTTTTATCATTTTCAAGTAAAAGAATACTAACTGTATTTAACTTAATTCCTAGAATGGTGTATTGTGAAATCTTGAACCTAGATTCTGAAATTGGCTGAGATGAGGACATAGGTCAACAAAGGTTTCTGATCAACACCTAAAATAATCCTTAGGCTCCTGCCATATACCAAAAATGAAGTGGGCTCCAAAAGAGGTATGCCCCCCTGAAAGGGCATCCTCCCATTACCCATCTCTTAAGTAGGACAATGCACAAGGGAGATCCTTCCACAGACCAGAACCAGGAGCTATGGGAGAAAATGGTGATGGGCAATTATCTCAGAGAACAGAGCCAAGGTCAGCCACTTTGACTGATGAAAGGAGTTTGTCCTGCAGAGCAGCAGGTCAGTGCCTTTCCTGCCCATGGGCTAGGATGCAGACTGTGAACTGGGAGTCATTGTGCATTGTTTTCCAACACCCCCACCCCATCCTTTCTATACAAGTGTGTTGGTTATGGTTACTGGGTCCTTTCTCCATTGTTGCCTGTTAGATATGTTGGTGTGATTAAACCTACTCATTAGCCATGGGTCAGTAGACCACGGGGAGACATATCCTAATCTGACTGGGGACACATCACTTAAAGATTTTGAACATGAAGATGGATACATTAACTAAATGAGACCTTGAGCTACCTCCCTTTGAGGTTTCACATTTCAGATGAAACAAAGGGAACACATGGAGGTTTCATCTATTGTTCTTGACACTCATTATCTATTCTCTCTTCTTATGACCACCGTGTCCTAACTTCCCCACATGCAGCTCATGTGCTTATATGAAGCTGACTCTCTCTCAGTCTACAAGTCTGTGGGTGACCAAGGTTAAGTCAATCCATTTGTTCTACTTCCTGGTCACATTGTTTGGGTTAATGACAGGGATACAAGCCAAGTCTGTCCAATCAGAACAATGAGACACAATTCTGGGACTATTGAATGGGGAAGCAGACTCTCTTTTGTGCTGCTCGGAGCCTAAATCTTCTGGGTTACCTGTAGAGCCTGAAAATGGAGCCAACTCAGAAGAAGCAGAACTGAGAAATGAATCTGGTGACGTCATTGAACCAGAAATCAAGCTCTTATCCAAAAAGTCTCTCTCCAAACAAATATATCTCTAGATATATCAGTCATATATTACTTACGTCTTTTTGGCTTAAGTCATTTACAAACAAAAGTATTCTAACTAATATAATTCTTTTATTCTATGGGACTGACTCCTATTGGAATGGGTAAGAGAATGAAGAATTGTTGAACAAAAGAAACTTTCCTACCTGCTGTTCTAACTACTACTATTCTTTGTGATAGGAAATCCTAGTGGCTGCTTCTGTCAATGTCTTTGATTGGTGAGAGATGCATACTTTCCAGCTCCTGATAAGACTGACTCCCAGACACTCACTTTCTCATCACTTTCCCAGATGACAGTTCATGATGGGCCCTGTAGAGGTTGATGCCACCATACCAAAAGGCTCTGCAGGAAAGAATTTTTCTTTTGCTTGTTTTTTTTACTCTGTAAGTTGCTCATTAAGAACATTAAGAAAGGAAGTTTTAATGATTCTTAAAATTTTACAGTTGGAAGATAATTAGTGTTTATCTAAAAATTCAAATTCAAAATTTACAGATACAAGGTTCATGGAATAAACCACAAAAGGTGTATATCAACAAAGATGATGTTCAGCTGTGAAAAATAACGGTCCCAAATGCAATAAGTTAAACAAGACTAAAATAGATTTTTCTATCATGTGGATACAATACTAAAATCAGCAGTTTTGGTGGAGACTGCTCTTTGATCACTAGTAATCATTCTACCCTTCTATTAAAATAAAGTTGCTAGACATAGAGGCTGATTATCTAGCTGGACTACACTTCTTAGCTTTGCAAGCATTTAAATGTGCCCAAGAGAGTATGGTCTCACCAAAACAATGTGAGCAGAAGTGATGGATGCCTTCAGTCATTCGGATATGTGATTCTTTGATCTCTTTTTTTCCCATTGGCTACAAATGGCAAAGACTAACGTAATGTAATGTAGAAGCCATGTGTTGAGGATAGCAGTGACCCCTGCCGATCTGGATCCCTGAGTGGTTTGGAAGAGCACAAGCTGCCTTTCCACCTTGTGAAAGAGAAATGATTTTCTAGCTTGTTTGAACTGTCATATTGAGGGACTCTTTTTTCTACAGAAGCATGTTCCTCTACTATACCTAATACTGTAGTCCAAGGCTGGCATAGTAATTCTACAGTACCTGGAATCCCAAATCCTTCAGTTCTGTTGCTCTTCTTTTCTTGGTTTCCACCAAAGACACTTCATGATTGAAAATACCTACAGAAGTAGCTGCCATTGTATGTACATTTAAAGTGGCAGGAAAAGTACGGGAAAAATACAAAAGAAATGATGCTTCTCCTTTTTAAAGAGACTTTCCAAAAGTACTACACTACACTTCAGTTTACCTCTTATTGGCAAAAGCATAGTTTCTTGGCCTTATTTCATTGCTTTTGCAGTGAAAGATACAGAAATGTATCTTTAACTGGGTGGCAATGTGCCCAGCTATAAAAATCAGGATTGTTTTACTAAGAGGGAGGGTGACTATAGGGAATAAAGTAGCAATTTTTTATGTGAGGGGAAATGAATCTTTAATTTCTTATAAAAGGAAAAATAAAAAAACAACAATAAAGTTCAGTATAGACATGGCAGAAATGAAACTGTTTTCAAACTGTACCATCAGAAGGCCAAGAAGAGAAAGTTTCTAGAATCCTCATTAAAATTTCTATAGCTAAAAATGCTAAGCACCAGTTCCATTTCCAATATCTGCGATGTTATAAAGTGGACCTGAATAGGCTGTAAATTGGGTAGGAGCTCACTTAGGCCAATCCAAAGCTGGGAGTATGCACAGTGAAAATAAGGAGTTTCCATGAAGAGATTTTTATTTTCTGTTTGACCTAAGAGAAAGACAGGATGCAACCAAGACCATCTGCAGAGCTATTCGCCTGCTGCCCCCTCTGAGTACTTTATCTTGTTCTATGAGGAAATATGCACATCAAAATTTTAGGTTAGGTTATGTTCCGTTTTCTTGTCCTCCCTCTCCTTCCTTGAGACCTTCTCTAGGACTTCTCTTGACCCAATCAGAATGGTCTAGCAAAGTCTTTTGCAAAACAAAGGAAATATTTAAGGTCTTCAAATTGTCTTTCCTTAAACATGATCACAAATTCTTTGGGTTGCACAGTCATCAGTTTTTGTAGTTGAAAGACAGAATATTTTGATTTAATCTTCTACTAATATGACTCATTACATTCTCACCATAAAAGGTAGAAGCATTGTAATTTTTTCATTTTAAATAGAAGATTTCCTTTATATGAGAATATGAGAATCATTTTCTTTAGATATACAATGACTAACAAAAATATGTCTGTAATAATTTCTTAACAGTCTCTAATGCCTTTACCTTTATTTTCTCCTCAATAATAACAATAACAATAATAATAGTTTGGTATGTGTGGAGCTCCTGCAGGTGTCAGGTGCTTCTCTAGTACTTTGCATTTTTCATCTCATTTAATCCTCACAAGAACCGTATAAGTCGTATGTTATTGATTCCATTTTATTGGTGAGAAAATTGAGAATTGGAAAGAATAGATACTGAGATAAGGCCTGCGCTGCTGAAGTCCAGTGTGTTCCTACAGCCATGGCTTGCACTGCTCTGTCCTGCCAAGTTGCTCTGGGGTCCCACTAACTATCCTCCTGTCCCTCTCAGTCCATGGCAACTCAAAGACTGCAAGTCCGTTATCAGTACCCTATCTTCAGTTTTAGGTTACTGCAAATTTTAAACTCAGTTCCTCTCCACTCTGGCCCACACGATACAGTCATCCTTTTTCTGAGAAAGGAGTAAGTAAAAAAAAAAAAAAAATTTACCTGATCGCACCCACTCCCCCCACATGAGATGCAAACCTCCCAGGCACAACAGAGAGAAACTATTTACCCAAGTAACAGGGAGCTAGCAACAGCATTATTCTGTTTCCCGGGACTGCTTTCTGTGCCATGCTGATCCCGTATTCCACGGCTGTTCTGGTAGGAGTATAAATTTTACTGCCCCCCAGAGCTGCCATGAGAGCTTGTTAAACAAGATGAGAATTAACATTTTCATTCACTACGTCCTCCCTTTGGAAATGCTTTTTGACTGGCTTAGGCATTTCCCCTAGCAACCCATTCTCTTATTTAGGGAAATGGAAATAAATTACTTGACATTTACTTCATAAAGCAATTCAGAATAATATTAAGGAATATTCTGAGACATTTCTCAAGCTAGTTGGAGGGAACATGGAGTGAACATATTTTCCTCCCGGTGTGGGGTCTTGAAGGATGGTTTACCCTGACTTTGGCAGAAGAGTACCATGTGGCTACCTTCTGTAGTCCCCTAAGCAGAGACATCAAATATATATAATCTGGAGAAGAATAGGAAAAACTGGCTAACATACAACAAGAACACACATATTCCCTACCAGTGATAAACCTCATTTCTCTTAGACCCTCACTAATGTGGACCTGAATTTGCTATCCTTTCTGGTGGTCAAAGTGGCAGCACTTTTCCTGGATCAAATAGGGAGAAAGAAGCCCTTGGGACATTTTTAATAAATTTAGTTTGTAAATTTGACACAATTCTAAAATTTCCTATTCTTTCCAAATACAGCAATGTTTAATAATTTTTTAAAAATTGAAGACTTAGAAAATGAGCAAGAGATATCTAGATAGTATTGAGTAGATTAGATGCCAGGTTACATTATGGCATCTAACAATCATTAGATGGAAATAACCAACTTAACATCCCTACCTAGATATTTTATAGGCATTGCAAACCCAACATGTCCAACATCCAATTCATGTCCTGCCCCACCATGTCTGGTCTATGCTCATTTCTGACGGTCTCCATGAATTCCTTATCACCCATCTGCTTGCACACCCAGGAAACTGGGAGTCTCCCTTGATATTGTCCTCCTCCCTATCCTAGTGTTTAGGCCAGCATAAAGTCCTTTGATTTGAAATCAAAAATATTACTGGGATTTATATACTTTACTAATTGATAGGCTCACCATAGGCCAAGGTGGTCCACTAGACCTCTATAAGCTTCTGACCATCTCTTGCCCTACTTTAAATTTGTTATCCACACTGAAACCTTTGAAAAATACAAATCTTATTATATATTTGTGTGCTTAAAATCCATCAAAAACTTCTCATTACTCTTAGGACAAATGTCAAAGCTCTTTTCATAGTCTTATGGCTCAGAAAGTCTAGATCTCACTTATCTCTAAAGTCTTATCCTTAAGCTAGTTTCCCATTTTTTAGGTGAATGGGGCTGGCTGTGTTCCAATAAAACTTTATTTACAAAAACAGGGTCTTCCCCATGGGGTACAATCTGCCAACCCCTGCTCTAGACCAGAATCACCAGCTGCCTTCTATAAATTTCCACTTGGATTTTCATAAGTTCCCAAACATAATATGTTCCCAGATAAACTCATATTCCCTCCTATGTGTTCCTTCCTAATGAATGATACCACTGTCTACCAGATGTCCAAGCCAGAAATTCAGGGAACATCCTTGATTTCATTCCTCACATTCAATCAGTCACAAGATCTAGTCAATTGTACTTTCTAAACATCTCTCTAATCCATTCCCTTTTCTCTTTCTCCACACCTTCTCTGAGACCCATCTTACCTGCCACCTCCTACCCAACCACACTGCAGTCTGAGGGCTCCTGCCACTCTTGGATTTCTTTGGTTAAAGTCTGAACTTCTTGAAACAGTGTGAGAGGCCTGTGTCAAGTGGACCATTTCTCCCTTTTAGCCCAAATTCATTCCATTTGCCTGACCTCCTGCCTCTAGAGACTTGTATGTATATTCCTTCTGCCTGGGGCATGCTTCTCTTTTCTCATCCTCCTACTGCCTTCTAAGTCTTTTTGTTTTTTAATTTTTATTCAGAATATTATGGAGGTACACACGTTTTGGTTACATAATTTGCTTTTGTACAGTTTGAGTCAAAGTTATGAGTGTGCCCTTCACCCAGATAGTGTGCATTGCACCCATTAGGTGTGAATTTACCCATCCTCTCCTCCCCCTCCCACTTGCTTGCCTTATGCACTGCTGGTGACACTGCAAACTAGTGCAACATCTATGGAAAGTAGCACAGAAGTACCTCAAAGAACTAAAAAGTAGACCTACCATTTGATCCAGCAATCCCACTACTAGGTATTTATGTGAAGGAAAAAAACTCATTTTATAAAAAAGACACCTGCACTCAAATATTCATAGCAGCACAATTTACAATCCCAAAGATGTGGAAACAGCCCAAGTACCCATTAATATTAGGTTGGTGCAAAAGTAATTGTGGTTTTGGATCATGAATTATAACTAGGCTCAAACACATCTTTATTAATCAAAGTAGGAACAATTACAATCAACACATTTTTTCCAATGAGAAATAAGTTTGTTTATTCCCGTAGCTTAAAAATCCATGCTTTGGGATTCCATGAACTCTTGGAAAGCATTTTCTGCATCCTCCTGGTTGTGGAAGCGTTTTCCCTGCAAAAAGTTGTCAAGATGCTTGAAGAAGTGGTAGTTGGTTGGCGAGAGGTCAGGTGAATATGGTGGATAAGGCAAAACTTCGTAGCCCAATTCATTCAACTTTTGAAGCATTGGTTGTGTGACCTGCGGTCAGGTGTTGTCGTGGAGAAGTATGCGGTCCTTTCTGTTGACCAATGCCAGATGCAAGTGCTGCAGTTTTTGGTGCATCTCATCAATTTGCTGAGCATACTTCTCAGATGTAACAGTTTCACCAGGATTCAGAAAGCTGCAGTGGATCAGACCAGCAGCAGACCACCAAACAGTGACCATGACCATTTTTTGGTGCAAGTTTGGCTTTGGGAAGTGCTTCGGAGCTTCTTGGTCCAACTGCTGAGCTGGTTATCACAGGTTGTCTTGTATAAAATCCACTTTTTGTCACACATCACAATCCAATCAAGAAATGGTTTGTTTTTGTTGCATACAATAAGAGAAGACAACACTTCCAAATGACAATTTTTTTGATTTTCAGTCAGCTCATGAGGCATTCACTTATCAAGCTGCTTCACCTTTTTAATTTTCTTCAAATGCCCAATGACCGTAGAATGGACAACCGTGAGTTCTTCGACCAACTTCTCGTGTAGTTGTAAGGGGATCGACTTTGATGATTGCTCTCAATTGGTCGTTGTCAACTTCTCATGGCCACTGCGATCCCCATCTTCAAGGCTGTTGTCTCCTTCACAAAACCTCTTGAACCACCAGTGGACTGTGCATTTGTTAGCAGTTCCTAGGCCAAAGGCATTGTTGATGTTTCAAGTTGTCGCCCCTGCTTTATGACCCATTTTGAACTTGAATAAGAAAATCACAACAATCTGCTTTTTTTCTAACATCATTTCCACAGTCTAAAATAAATATAAAATAAACAGCAAGGCATAAGTCATTAGCAAAAAAAAATAAAGCAAAAAATGTGCATTAAAATCATATATAACATAACAACATTTATTTAAGAGGGTATTTCAGTATCAAAGGGAAAATGTCAACAATGCTAAAACTGCAATTACTTTTGTACCAACCTTAATACAAGAGCGGATCAATTAAAATGTAGTGTGTGTATACCAAGGAGTACTACTCAGCCATAAAAAGTGGTCATCTAGTATCTTTTGTAACAACCTGGATGGAATGGGAAACCATTCTTCTAAGGGAAATATCACAAGAATGGATAAACAACACCATGTGAACTCAATACTAAACTGGAACTAATGGATCAAAACTTAAGTGCACATATGAAGTAAAACCCATTGGTTTTTAGTGTTTGTGTGTGTACTTGTGCACACTTCTGTGTATGTATTTGTGTACATTGTAGACTTGTTATATTAGGGATAGAGAATTGTTCTCTTTTCTTTTTACCCTAGATCTGTGTTTTGCCCCATCGGTTTGTGCCTCAATTCCAGAAAAGCCTTACTGTCCCTGAGAATTAAGAATTGCCTGATACCAATTTGATTAACAATCTTCCCCTGGTGCCCTGCTGGGATCCTGCAGGTCCATGATCCAGCAGCACCAAGTTCATGCTCAGTGGCACACAAGTCATTTTAGCTTCCTCTGTCCACCCTGCACCCTCTAAGGAGCAGCCTTTTTGCCTAGAGTGTTAGCTTCGGGAAAATCTTACTAATCATCGCAGCTGCAGTTCCTGGGCTTGTTCTTGTCGCTGAGTGCCGAGGGCCGTTTCTCAAGTGTAATGGCCCTCAACCTGTTAAGGAATCCCCCTCCCCCCTTTTTAATATCCTGTCATAAGATTAATAGTTCAAACGTGACGCCACATGCAAACACCCTGATAAGATCTTACTTAATGAAAAGCAAGCAGAGACTTTCTTCCGTGAACATATGTCTTTTGAGAAATTCAAAGCAAATTGGAGATAACACGTAAAATGTCTCAGGAAAAGAGAAAGTTCTAAATGAGAACATTTATCATCATCATAGATTCATGCGGGCTGTCAAGGCACAATAAAGATTTTAACTCATTTTGTTTCAGGCAGCCTTTTCCACGAGGACTTTCATTAACAATACTCCCTGCTTGACCTGTTTCTGTTCAGCCACGTCTCCCACGCTGGAGGACAGGGTGTGAAATATATCTTTTCAAATGGATGTCATTGATTTTAATATACCTTTAATAATATCGCTGCTCAGTGTTTTAATTACTCTTACTTATTGGTACTTCCGCCCTCAGGCGATTTTATCTAATAAATCTGATAAGTTCAGGAGAGGCTGAGGCCCAGATATTAGATGTACGGCTCATGCCGTGGAAAGGCCATTTCCTCCGTGGTGGACGCAGACATGGGTCAAAGGTGTGCCCTGAAGAGCCCACGGTAGGGCAAGGCGTTCCTTTGCTCCGCGACAGCCGGACATTCTTCTCCGCCCGGTGGCAGCACCGCCAGGAGAACCCTTGACAGCGCCGTTTGATTGACAGCTTGTTTTTCTGCAAGCCGTTTTTGCCCAGTCTACTCCAATCACAATGTTGCACTTCTCCTTTGTGCTTTGCTGGCATGAGCACTGATCATTAGTATTTCTGTGTTTTTATTTCAGGTCATTCAATTTGTATGCGTTTTGCTCACCGTTTTAGGTTGAATTGAGCCCCTCCCCTCAAATTCACGTGTTGAAGTGCTCACCGCCCCGTGCCTTGGGATGTGACCTCGTTTGGAAATAGAGACGTTGCAAATGTAATTATTGAAGACAAGGTTATACTGGTTTAGAGCGGACCCTTAATAGGGAAATTTGGACACAGTTGCTCATAAAAGGACGATGGTGTGAAGAAGCAGGATGCAGGGAGAGCACCGCCTATAAGCCAAGGAGGCCAGAACAGATTCTCCCTCACAGTCCTGCTGACACCTTGATTTTGGCTTCAGACTTCTAATTACCATCCATATTGTTCTCAGCCACACGTTTTGTGGTACTTGGTTACAATAGCCCTACGAAACTAATACACCCACTAAAGTATAGATTCCTTACTGGCAAAGATCTCATTTTATTCACCTTTGTATACCTGAAATAGTGCCAACATGAGGTAGTTACTCAATAAATGTTTATTAAACTTAATTACATGAGTGGTGAAGAGTGAATAGGCAGAAAGCTGATTTGTTGGACAATAAGGAAGACTGTAAAAGGAGGAACTCTTTCATTACTTGAAATGATGGGTTAGGAGGAGATGATGACCAAGGAGCAGATATTTTAGCAGGGATGGGCTGAGAAAGGTGGTTCAGCTCTAAAGCCATGAATAGCAAGCACTGGCCCAAGCATACCTCTACGGCATGCCTGGCAACATCAGGAAGGCAGGTAAGCAGGTTCATATAAATTATGCAACACTGAGAGTTAGGAAATAGTTTGTATTTACTCAGCTAGCCCACAATGGGACAATAAACTCAAAAACGTAGGGGAATGGTCAGGGGGAAACAGTGCTCTGGAGATAAAAGTTCTTGCAAAAACAGGAATGCAAATTAGAGGCAAGATCATGGAACACAGAAGACAGAATTGGTATCAAGCAACTGTAATTCCTCTGAGAGTCTCAGGTGTGTGAGACAAGCACAAGGAGTACCTAGGAATTGCACCTGAAGTTAGCAGCCCTGGTGTTGAAGCCTGAGGGGTCTGTTTAAGGACAGATCTGTCTTGAAATAGTCCTTAAAGAGCACTAGTTTTTATGTAGGATTATGGTACACTTGCTACAGTCTGGGATAAAGTAACCCAATGCAGTACATCTATTTTGGGTATCAGTTCACATCTAATTGAAGTGAATAACTACAACTATAAATCAGTGACTGACTCAAGCAGAAATTGCAATGTGGTTGCTCTTATTCTGCAAGCAGCTCATGGTGTTTTCTGTTAGACCTGTACATTTGGTCCACATTCCATTTTTTAAGTTTTAACTAGTTGCCAGAAATTACCATTTTGAGGCGTATTGGTCAAAATGTTGCTTCATTCATTCATGACTCTGGCCTGGCCCCTGTCAACATTTATGTTCCTGATCCTGAACTTAAATCATGGCATGGAACAAACTGAATAAACCCCTCCAGGTTTCCCTAACACTTCAAAAATTCTTTTAAAGTAGGATATAGAATGATGTTGGCCTAAATTGTTTTAATTTACATATATCTAAATGCAAATTCTAGGATGGGATTCTAGAGAAAAATCATAGCTGTCCTACTTGTAACAAACATTTGCAGTGTAAAAATGTCTAGATGAAAATAAAGCATAACTAAGCCAGATGGATGGGGAAGTGATATAACTAATATGAGTTTAAATAAAGTAATTGGTTTTATGATTTTGTAAGTAGCAAGTAAGAATCATAGAAGACTTGAAAATACAGAAAACTATAAGGAAAAAAAATTACCCACAATTCTACTACCTGAAGAAAACAACTGTTGAGGTTTTCCTGTGACTTTTCTCTATGTCGAATGTCACGTTCCTTTTTGTCTTTAAATCAAATTAAATCGAAGTCCTTGCCAGCAGAGTTGGAAGAAAATCTCAGCCATTATTAAGTCCTCTGGAGGTTGGGTGAAGGCGATGTCTTCCAAAAGAGTTTTGTGCAGTTCTTTACAGTCAAGAACGTTCTGGGAAGGAATTTTTTCTTCATTCCACGCTGGTCACCACAATTATCCAACTTTTTGAAGCCAGGCGTAGGGACCTTTGATATGAGTTCCCAGTCCACAGATTTTAATATTTTACCTTCTTCCCGAAGAAGCCTGTGGGGGCACCATACACTTGCACTATTGCCCCAAATAGTGGTTTAGGGAATATTACTAGGTGGTTGAGTGCCAACATGTGTGTGGACATTGGTCTCCACTAACTGAGGAATCTGGAAAAAAAAAGCAGCCACTTCCCAGTGATGGGAGAAGCTCCCTAACCTCTCACTAATTCTCTTATCTCTGCCTTTTCTCCTCCAAAAATACTTGCCTCCCAGTGACGTCCCCCACCCTACCCCACAATTTAGCACAGTCTCTTCCAGGAGGCTGGAGTGGACGTGGGCATGACATCTGTTGAACATCTGGCGATTCCTGCTTTGAACATTCCCACAAAATCTCTACGTAGATAATAGAATACAAAGAATCGATGACCTTTTTGAAATAGCAAGAAAGAAAATACCCAGTAGCAGGAGGAGCCTAAACAAATTAATTTCTCATGAAACTTTTCTGTTATACATATTTGATATGATTAGGATCATACCATACATGCAATTCTCAATTTATTATTTTATTTACATTATAAATAAGCATTTCCCAATATTGTTGAAAGCTCTAAGCAAACATGGATCACAAGCTGCATAGTGTTTAAGTGCCAGTATGCACCTATGCCCATACGATTAGAAAGGCAGTGTGACAGAGGCATCAAAAGAGGAAGCCACAGAGCCAGACTGTCAGATTCCAACCCAGCCCTGCACTTGAAACTAGCATAATCCTGATATGTTAAATAACCTCACTGTGCCTCAATATCCTCATCTGTAAAATGGAGGTGATAACAGTCTGCATCCAAGTTGTTATGAAAATTAAATGAGACAATATATGTAAAGCCATGAGAAGAGGGTCTTGCACAGTGGAGAAATGCTGTTATTTCAGTACATTGCCATGCTATGTCATTAAGATGATGTGCTCTAGACAGCCCTCAGTGTGAATCTGAACTCTACTTTCTATCATCTGTGTGTCCTTTGGTAAATTACTTAGTTTCTCTGAGCTTCAGTTTTCTCATCTCTAAAATGAATATATATAGTAGTACGTCTTTCAAAGGTTGTTGTACCAATTAAATACAACACCAGAGTTGAACCCCTCAGTAAAATTCCTGGCATAAAGTGTTCAATATATTATGACTTAATCTTTCCATATCTCCTTTGACAAACACAAAGCTTTCTAAATAGTAAGCGCTTAGAAAGTGTTTGTTGAATAGATGTTTATTGATTAAAGAACTGAGTCACAATTTACTAATGTAACTGTAAATGTTTATAAAAGATCTGGAAGGATACACACTAACTTGGTAATAGAAAATGCCCATGTGAAAGAAGATGGCAGGAGTTAAGAGAGTTTCACCTTTTTTCTTCTCAAAGTTTACGATGAAAGTAAATTCATATTTTAGTTTTACTACTTAAAATAAAATTTTTAAATAAATCTTTAAAAAAGGCAAGAACAGGGTCTTGCAGAGTCCTGAGTTGAATGTACAGTCACATTGCTACAAGTGGCATGTGTGTTCTAGATCTTTCCAAAAGGCTCCAGATCTTACTTTCTTCTCATCTTCCCATTGACCTCAAACATACAGCCTACCAAAAATGGAAATTTTTTTTCCTGAATGAGTAGTTTTCACATATACATAGAGATACAGATTTTCTCATAGATTGGGCAAAATTTTTTTAAAGGATTAATTTTGTTTCACCATTCAAGGGACATAAATCCATCTTGGAGTAATATCTTAAGTTTTGATACACTGCTCTCCAGGTGAGATGCTTCCATTGTAATATATCCCATTGTAATACATTTCATTGATATATTCCATTGTAATACATTCCATTAAAGGTTTCTTTGTGTTGAGGTGAAGTGGCAAAAAATTGTTCAGTGTTTCTGTGGGAAAACAGTTCAGCACACTTGGCGAGATCATGAATTTCCCAGAGCTTCATGTTTCTCTGTGTGCTGATGGTTGCCCAGGTCTTGTTAACAACCCCAGTCACATGTGGCCCCAGTGAAGAGGTGATTAGTAAGCTCTTCAGACTCTCTTGGGTAGGTTAAGCCACCACAACTAGTAGCTGTTCAGATAAGGGCACCATGCCCAGAGCAAAGCATGATGTCCACAAGAAGGGTTGACCATTCATTCATTCCACTTGTCAGATCATGGATGGAAAACTCTGGCCGTTGGTCATGCTCATCTTTCTCCTTCTGCCAGATCCCAGTTCAGACTAGGTAGGCTGTCAGTGCGTCTCTGTGCCTTATAGATTACTTCTTTCTGTGGAGGAACTCTGTATTTGGCTGCAGGTATATTTGAAACTGTGATCTGTGGCCTGAGGTATTTTTGGGTCCCAGAGAAGGGAGAAAGCCCCGGATGCCAGGCTGATAGGAAGACCTGTGTTCTTTGGCAATGTGTCTTATAAGCCTGAGATTTCAGAGAAATCAACAGATGAATGGAGAAATAAAAGGTTTTATATGCATACAGTGACATTATTCAGCCATAAAAGGAATGAAGGTCTGATACATGCTACAACATGAAGAACCTTGATGACATTATGTTACGTGAAATTAGTGAGACACAAAATGACAAATTTTGTATGATTCCATTGATATGAAATATCTAGAATAGACAAATTCATAGAAACAGAAAGTATATTAGAGGTTACTAGAGGATGGGGAGACTAGGGAACAGGAAGTTATTGCTTAATGGATACAGAGTTTATGTTTGGGGTGATGAAAAACTTTGGAAATGGATAGTGGTGAAGGCTGCAAAATGTTGTGAATGTATTATAATTAATGCCACTGAACTGTAAATTTAAAAATAGTTAAAATGGTAAGCTGTGTGTTATATATATTTTACCACAATAAAAAATGCTTTACAAGATAAATATATGGATTATAATTTAAAAAAAATTTTGAATAGTTATTTACATATTCACAGTTAAAAAATAAAAGCAATAAACATTGAAAGAATTCTTTACTCCTCTCCGCAATCGCATCAATTTTGTTCCCTCCCCATGCCCCATAGGTAACTCCTGTTATTAATTTCTCAGGTATCTTTTCAGCATATCTTTATGCAAATAGCAAGCAAGAATAGATATGAATTATTTCCCTCTTTTCATATATGAATATAGTAACATATATGCACTATTTTATGTCTTTATTTTTATCAGATATTTCCAGTACATAAAAGCTGCCACTTTCTTTTATACTGTTGTATAATGTTCCATTGTGTGGATATATCATAGTTAATTTATCCAGTCGCTTGGTGATGGGATTTGAATTGTTTTAAATTTTTGATATTTATAGAGTTCTACAATGAATAATGTTATAGACTTGTCATTTATGTGTGCAGTTTTTACCACAGGATCAATTCTCAAGATTGGGATTGCTGAAATCAAAGAACGATCACATTTGTAAATTTGATAGCTTTTCCTACTACCCTTCCACCAGGTTTGTAGCCACCAACAATGTCATGAGGATGCCTACTTGCTCAAAGTTTCAACAAAAAATGTGTTAAATTTTGTTTGGCCAATATCTTTAGTAAAAATAAAATGGTAACCGAGTGTCTTTTCCATTTATATTACCCTTACAAGTACAATTGAGCATCTTTTCATATGTGTAAAGGTCATTTCTTTTCCTATTGATCTAAAAGTTTCCAGAATCCAAAGGAATAAATGCTAATGGCAGTGATTCAAACTGGGACAGGTGGGAGGGAGGTAACTGGAGGAATGCTGTCTGTCTAATTCTCCCCATCTGCATTCCCAGGAAACACAATCTTCCTTGGGCAAAAGCTGCTTTTTAATATCCTGGGAGAGGCTGCTTTTGGCTGGAGTGGAGTGAGGTTTCAGGGAGAAGGCAGTGTACCCTCTGTGCACTAGAGCACAATTAGTATGAAAAGTGGACTGTGAGTCAATAAGCCTAATAAAATCACTTTGTCTAATGTCCTACCAACCTTTTCATGCAATTTCCAAAGAGCTCCCTGTGAAAGTCTCCTCAAGAAAGATGATCACCTGAGCTTGCAGATTTCATCCTATATAGCTCCACAATTTCTTGGGAGAAACCACAAAGCCATTCAATCATTCCCTTTGAGATGGGAATAAATAACAACAATGCCACATAAATAGCATCAGTTGGCTGTGGGAGCAAGCTGTCATTTCCAGGAGAGGGATGTGGTTTTCTACCCAAGGGTGTAGCATATGATCATATTAAAAAATTCCAAAGATAGCAGAATTCAAATGGGTTGGTTTTGTCATTAAGCTGCCTGCAGGTGTTCCATTTAGATCAGATGCCACATTTGCAAAAACCAGAAGGAAAAGAGTGGGCTTTTGCCTAATTCAGTGAATCCAGAAGAAAATGAACATTTTTTTTTCCCATGACAAACTGAAATTTGCCTCAGATGAGCTTGACATATTGCCAGCCTGCATTCTAACTTTGTCTGAGAATGTCACTCCACTCCTCCACAGTTGCCAGGATCAGAGGCCAAAAGGAAAAAGAATGGGGCTTTTCTAAGACTGCTGGATGATATCTTCCCCACAATCCATCCTGATGTGTCACTGCAAGTGTCCAGGGGACAAGGGTAAGAGAGAAAAACAAAAAGAGAGGCATTCTTAAGCCCAGAAATGACTTTTGGTGAGATGAAATAACCAAGGGACATGATCGATTCAGGACACCTATAACCAACCTGGGCTGGATCAGCATTTCTAAGTTTTTAACCAAGAAATATTGATTTATGTTTATTATGTTTTATGGCACTTTAGAGCAATTTATAACACTTACATTAAGGAATGGATGGGCCGGGAGAAAAGCCAATATGAGCATGAGAAAAGATGAAGTGCTGTCAGGAATAGCAACTTTCAAGTATCAGGTACAATTTCTTGCTTTTGCATCTTATCTGAACTATTTAACGTGAAACAAGAAAATGATTATTGATTGTAAGTTACACAAACAAAAAAAAATGAGGCAAATTGAACAAACCTAAAAGAATTATTAAAACACACACACACCTATATATATAAATATATACGTACATATGTATATCCTCAATCATTAAAACCAAAAAACAAAAATAAAACCCTTCTCTATACACTTATTTTAAAAAGGTATTTAAGTAGTGTTATCATGTAAAATGAAGGGAACAAATAGTACTGTATAAAATGTTTTTATTTCAAATATGAGTTATTTTAACAAAAAACAAACAAATGCAGCAAAATACTTTGGATCTTTGCCAAGACAGTCACTTTTATTTCCTAATAACTTTTGATGAATAAGGAAAGACCTCGGAGACCAGAGACATTTTCTTTGTGTAAGTCCCACAGGAGCAGCTCCAGGATTTTGGCATTAAGTAAACAAATGAAAATATGCAAAGCAGTCTCAAGAGGCATTAGTAATGTGTATTGAGAAATATAGTTTTACAGATACAGAAGTTGTTCATTCTTCCCATGATTATCTATTAATACCATCAATACTTATTATTAAGAAACATGTTCAGAGCAAGAAATTGCCAAAGACATTTATCTAATTAATTACTGTTACGTTAGCATTTTTAAATGGTGTGATACATTTGCTAGGGTGTACTGCATGTCTCTTTCAAACATAGCCCTAACTCTAGAAAGATTGTAGCTGAGATAAGGATAATATAGTAGCTGGGAGTAAGGTGCAGCCCAGTAAATATGTTTAGGATGAATATAGTTTTTAATTGCTTTAATTTGGAATTTTTCATTTAAGAGAATGTCTATGATTCTTTAGGAATAGTATACATATACATCATAAATTAGTTGAGTTTTAAATTGAGTTTTGAAAGGCTTGAGAAAAATGGTTTGATAATCAAATGAGATACATGTCTAAGAAAAGTGAGGCTCTCATCAGAGAGAAAGTTTAGGTTTGGTGGATGAGAGATAGAATGAGGGCTCCCCAATAAACTTACAATAATAGGTATTAACAGGCAATGTCACATCAGCATAGGACGCTGAAGACAAGATTAAATGTGACTTCATGCATGTAAACAAAGAATCAAAAAATTAGGAAGGGAAAAAGCTGACTACAAGGATAAAGACTGTGAAAGAGTAAACCTCAGCAGAAATTGGTTCAGTTTGATTTGGGGGAAATCTGCTCCGTAATAGGGAAATGGGTGGGACCAAGGAAGACTATATTCCCCAATTGTCTAACATTGTGCTCTTTCTCAGCCCAATATCTACACTGTATTCCACTTAATGGTTTGCACTATAGAATTTAGGCTGACATTCAGGGCCCTTTAAATTTTGGTCCTAATCTAACACTCCAGGGACAGGCGGCCAAGAATGAGGATCGATTCCACATACAGATATTGCAAAGATAATCCAGTTGCAAACAGGAATTAGGGATGAAGAGCAGAGTGAAATTTTTTGTGAGTAGGTCTGTGTGCACTGCTGGGTTGCTTTGTTCAGGGCCAATGTCCTGAGGATGCAGGTGTGGATGTACAGGTAAGAGGCCATAGCAGTATATCCAAATTAAGTCTCCAAAAACAAGTGGAGTTGGCTTATTGTATTGTGTGCTTGGTTGGGGAAGATGGGTGTGTACATGTAGAGTAAACAGTGAAAAAATAAATTAAAATATTTTATATTGAAATGTTCCTTTAGGCAGTTAAGGTATAATCACCCTCCTCTAACAAAACAACAACAGCAGAAAAGAGCTTAAGGCCATAGTGGTGGGGTAGGAGTGAGGGGTGGTGCTCTGAGAAGCCAAAAGTTCTAGAGAAATATCCCTGCTGAGATCCCAAGAGTCTAGCAGGGGCCTGAGGTTAAAAACCATTAAAGAGGTTCAAATGAAGTACTAAAATAGAGGATTTAATGCCAGATTTGGAGAGCTGGAAGAGCCGGAAGATTGAAGAGCTGGGAATAGCAGGTCAAGTAGCAAAGCCTGAGGGTGTTAGGCAAATATTTGAGATGAGTCTGATATGTGTAGTTTGAGTCCATGCTCTCTGCACCGTGATGTGCGAGTGGACTAGTTACATTTAACAGGCTGGGATGGAGCCTGTTATGATCAGCTGGCTTCACTGGGTCATTTCATTCAGCTATAGGTTGAAGTTTTAGGGACAGAAAATTTGTGACATTGGAGCAACCCTATTGTCCCAGATACTCCACCGAATAGACAAATTATTTTCCTGGTTGACTGCTCCTAATCTACCTGATGAAGAAGTGAAATGTCCTGAAGACTGACTTGATCCTTTGAAATCTGAGTACCTAGGTCTGCTTTAGCCCTCCTAAAAGGTGGCAGTCTAGGTGGCCAAAGGTGGTCTTGACCATTAAAAGTTCAGCTTCAGGGTTTGGCGATTGACTTTCATCAGTACCATTTCCTCACAAAATCAATGCTGGGAAGGAATTTCCTCCTCTTTCAAAGTCAGAAGCCTTGGTGTCTCTATTATATTAGGTAGAGTAGACCAGGATCACAGTACATGTTAACCCATTTTTTAAATACCAGAACTTTACAGATATGACTAGGACCCAGCAAACACTTTTCTTCCCCAAGGAGATCATTTCCAACATTAAGGTAGAAAAATGGACAAGTCAATAGTAATCAACAGTGAACCACAAAAAGTACTATCTCTAATCATATTCAGGGACATACTATCAATTTTTAGACCAGCATTGTACAATTGTGTTAGCAGGAAAAACATGGCCTAAGAATCCCATTCAGGTTCTTAAACATGCATTTCTTAGTGTAGGTCCTGGGGTAGTGCTCCTGTTTATACCTGAGGTTCTTGCAAGGTTAGATTCATTAAACAGATCAGGATTTTGTCTAGACAAGTGATAATCAGTCCTTGATATAAAGCACCTTGAGGGAGGAAGGACACCAGCCTAATGGCATTCCGAGTTGCTAAGGGATGTCTGGGTGTCTGCCTTCTGTCCAGTGCCCTTTCAGACCCAGACAAGGTTGTAGGTGCACCGAATAGCCAATAATTCGTTCACCAGAGAATCAAGAAGAGGCCATGCCACCTGGATAATGTGTCTTGTTTAGCTTGGTCTAAGGGAACAGGGAAGACAGAAGAGAAGGCAAAGTTCTACTTCAGGAAGGGTAACAATTTCTGCTAATGCACTGAAAACCAGGTGTGGGGAAATCACAGCCAGTATCATGTGGCCCCAACGTGAGACCCAGGCAGGGTCCAAAGATGGCTCATCTGAGGGTGGCAGCCTGGGCTCAGGACACTGAGGGAGGACGGCTGTCTGAAGCAGTGGGACTTGTGCGTAGCTGCTGCATAGATGGCTGACGGCAAGAGGTGAGAAATGACTCTGGGGTGACCAGAGAGAAAGCATCTGACAGATGGAGGAGCATCCCACCAAATTCAAATAGCAGGGGTCTGGAAGGTGACAGTAGCTGCCAAAAAGGCTGAAAGCAAGAGTCTGGGTTCTGCATGAGCCCCTGAGAACAGAAGAGAATTGCTGAGGGAACTAGGATTCCAGCAGTGACACTGCTTGAGGTCCCAGCAAACAGGGAAGACAGCGTCCTTTCACCATCAGGGATCCTCTCAGTTCTTTCTATTTCCACATACAGCCTTTCCATGCTATTGACAGGCAGAAATGTTTCAATACTTTAAAAATAGTGCTTAACCTAAGCTAGTTAGTTATCTGTCTTATTGGAACACTTACTTTATAGACAGGATTCTTTTTTCCCCACCTCAATAGTACTAGTTGTTACTCATTATTTTCATCTTTGTACTCTGAGACTCATTTTAGGCAAGATCTCAGTTTGTATCAAAGAATGCCAATTTCTGACATCTTTGCCAAAGAAAATCGTGCCAAATTTGAGATCAGTTTTGAAAAACCAAAGATAAATGTACATGTCTTAAAGGTCTAATTGTATTATTTCCCTCTTTATATTTGGTTACTTTGACAGATGGGACCTTCACAATATACTCATTGTTTGGCTGGAAACCCCATGAAGCTGTAACCTGAAGCCCTTGTCCTGAGGCCACTGAATGGCCATCCCCATCCAATGGTGTCTGTGAACCCCAGCAGAGAGGTAAGTAAAGAGTTATTAAGTCACTCGAAATTGCTTTTAGTGTGCTGAAAAGTGGTTGGGCCATTTCAGGCCATAGCAGTGTGGCAGAATGCCCAACTGCCTACGTCAAGCAGTGTTTATAAATTAGAAATTACCAGCCATTTGGTTCCTTGCTGATCGGCCAGAGTCCCTGGAAGACTGTGCCGACGTGCCTGGGGCAGAGTTGTTACTGGACCGAACAAAGCATAGCTCTTGGTTAATCAGTCATGATTTGTCTACCTGGTGGTGTTACTGGGAGAGATTTGGAAGTAGACATCTCTTCAATTGTAGTGCTATGTAGCTAATTATTCCAACTAAAAGCAACTATTAAAATAGTTCTTTGAGAGTTCTCTTTTCAAACACAGAAAACTGACCATAAATTTCAATTCAGCATGATAAGTGCCTGTCGTATTTCACTCATTTCGTTAAGAAAGTTTTACTGAGCAGCACCTACTATGTGCTACATATAAAGCATGATTGCACTAGTCCTCTTCCTTCATTTTTTATTGAGTCATTTTTCATTGAGTCATTATCTGAAATTATATTAAGCCCTTTAGGACACTAATGGATTTAATCTTCACAATAACCCTAGGAAGAAGGTGTGGCTAATGATCCCATTTTACAGCTGAAGAAATTGATTCAGAGTTAAGTAAGTTTCCCAGGGCCTCCATGGCAGAAAACTATGAGTGCAACAGCCTGGGCTCCTTCCTGCCTTCTAGTTGGTGACCTGGATCACCTCAGGATCTGTTTAGGTTTCCAAGAATCTTCCCTGACCAGGTCTGGACAATCCCTATGATGCCTGTCTTCCTCTTCTGGCAGCCTGGAGCGATCCCAGCCTGGAGTAGTTATTGCTGACCCATTGCCTCCCATTCTCAGACCAGCCCAGAGTCCCCCTAGAGTACGACTGACACCCATAGCCCAGGCTGAGGTCAGGCCTCCTCTCTCAGTTCCTCCCTGTCCCTCTACTGTGTTGAAAATCAGTCATGCTATGACTTCACAGACGGATGGCGGGCCACAGTCACTGCTTTGGAACACTTGGAGACTTGCGAAAAATAAAGAGAGGGGGAGAGAAAATATTTTTTCCAAAGGAAAAAAAGCTAGAAGAAACAATTAAACAGACTTTAAACTAAATGTGGTCAATGAAACACACATGCTTATTTTCAAAAGCCCCCAAATGATAAGAACAAGAGAAGAGGAGCAGAGAAAAAAGCAAATGAGTCACATCCACGTGGTAACTCACATAGACTTGAGCTTTCTGGGAATGCACACTCCTGATGGAGAGAAGCCAAGAGCAGACCACAAAGCCCTGAAAAGACCCAGGGACTGGAGTCTATGGTGCAGCTTAGAAAGAGGAGATGGGAAGGCAGCTGACTCCAGAAGGATAGAATGAAACATTGTAGGGAATGGTAATATCCCTACATGCCTTTTCTTATTCCACACAGCTGATCAGCTTCCTCTCCCTGACTCTGGAAGAAAGGAGAAGGTTACCATAAAGATCCTCATCAAAGTAAAGTTCTGAACAGGTGGACACAAGACACCCAGACGACGGAAGGGAGGCCAGCACTAAAAGGGAAGGCACTGGCTGACCATCTGCATTCTACGTGGTGAGACACCTCGTCCACTCTTTTTCCTCCCTTGCCCTGGAGGATCCAGATTGCAGGTTACCAGGTTTGTATCCCCCTTGGCAGGAGAATAGAGGACCAGCTTTAGCAGAATTTATTAGTCCTAGAGAAAACAGTGGCAGTCAGTGAGCCTTGTGTCCTTCCTTAGCTTAGTACCAGCTCTTCAGAGCCTCACTCTGAAGTGGAGAGATATTTAGTCATTTGAGAAAAGCTGCTACTATTAAATATGGAACCCAAAACAGAAAGAAATAAAATGTACAGAAAACAAGAAAATTGGAAAAAAAAACTTCAAAATTTTAATTACTATAATTAGTTAAGAGAAGAAGTTGTATTTTTTTAAAAAAAGAACAGAAGATAATTTAGGACATCTCTTGAATAGGAGACTAACTAGAAAAAGAAATTGAAAATAGGTGAGAAAAGGTAAGAAAATTGGATAATCAAATCAGGATATTTAATAGACAGATAAGAGGAGTTCCATAAACTGAGAAAATAGAAAATGAAGTTAGGAAATAGGAAATAATAAAAGAAAATTTCACAGAACTCCAGCCACGAGTTTCTAAAATAGTTCCTGCATATAGTAAGAACTTGGGAAATGTTTGGAATACAAATTCTAAAGAATTTATTGGCAGACATTGCAATAAATGAAAAGAACCCTCACCAGGAAAACCTGAGACAAAGAGAGTGTCTTAAAAACTTGCAGAGAAGGATCAGCATCCAAACGGTTTTGGATTTCTCAATGGCTTCCCTAGAAGCTAGAACTGAATGGAGGAAAACCTACAAAATTTGAAGGAAAATGATTAAAACATAAAATTCTATACCAAACCAAATTATAAATCAATTATGAGGGTAGAATACAGACATCTTCAGACATGCAACAAAATTTCAAAATAATCATCCATCTCTCTCCCCAGCCCCGGACACATTCACTTTCCTGGGAAGATGCTGGCTTGTGTGTTCCAAATCAATGGAACCAAATCAAGGAAGACAAATGGTGGGAAAAAAGCTAAGGGAATTCCCAGGATGAAGAGGAAGGAAAGTCCCAGCAAAATAACTAAACTGAGACTATGAGAGCAATCAGGCCTGATCAGAATAGAAAAACAGAGGGTTCCAGGAGGGGTATAATCAAAAAACCCCACAAAACTATTATGCCTGACTGCATTTATAGGGGGTTAAAGTTCAATCAGACAGATTACAGAGACATTAATGATAGATACATGCAAATAAATGAGGCAATTATTGATATTAAATCCTGGAAAAACAAAAAGTTATACAAGAAAAAAAATACAACCATGTTTTCTGCAAGATTTGATATGAACAAAGATGTAACTTAAACCTAACAATGTAAACACCAAATCTAAGTGTTAACATGTATTCCAGAACTGTCACAAAAAGATGAAATATATGTGTTAGCACTGATGTAAGACTACTAAATCCTAGTCTGTGTTAAAAGGAAGTAAATATGAAATCTATAAAATTGGAAAAAAAATCTAAGAACAGTCCAAGCTTGTTATTTAGAAATATGAAGGTAAATGGCAGAAGAGACAGCAAGGCAATAAAAGGCGATTGCCCTGCAGCCCGGACTAGCAGGTGAGATGTGAGTGAGGCATTATTCTTTGTAGTTGAAGGAGCTCTACCACTTGACTTTCAAATCAGATACATAGTTGTAAATGAAAGTTAGATTAGGAAGAAAGAGAGAGAGAAGAAAAAGAACAAGAGGCGGAGAGGCACCGAGGGAGGAAGGTGAAGAAAGAGAAAGGGAGGGAAGGGGCATAACATATTAGAAAAGTATCCAGTGAACTGGTGCTGCGTGCTTTGGGTTCTCCAAGGATGAAGGGACGTCCACACCAGTACAGTCAGTGCAAGGTCTCACAAAGGTGGTGAAACTGAAAGGACAGGCTTGGTTTAAACATGTGGTTGGGGGGTGGTTTATATAGCCAAGAGGCAGGGCATGAAGTAGTCGCTGAAGTAAGTTTACAGGCAGTGTGTTTAAGGCCTTTGGTAGCCCACAGAATGATGGCTTTGTTGGGGCTCAGAAAACAATACCCTGGAATATGGCACTGCAGCACGCTGAGCATTCTGAAAAGTAAAAGGCCTTAGAAACAGCCTGAGAACCAAGAACTTTCTACACTTTGTTTCCCCTCCCCCGAGTTCCCCCTCTCTCCCTCTCTCCTCCCCCACCCCTCTGTGGAAGTTCCCTTATCTGGCTGTGAAATGCAATTATCTTAAAACCCCCTCCATGGGAATCTCATCAAGTAACCAGGAAAGACTAAGCACCTGAGAACAGACTAAAAGACCTTTCATCTATTCTTCTGAGGGCAGCTCCCCGAGATTATGGGAGACTTTATCTGCGTGATAAGACAACCTACTTTCACAGTGAAGTTTTGCCCCTCACCTTCCTGGAATTTGTTGCCACTTCCTTCAGAGATCAGAGGAGTCTTGTCCCAGGACATTGCCTGTTTTCTGGACTCTTTCAATGTTGGTGACATTTACTACTCTTCAAAATCCCTCAATTCCCTCTCCCTTTTGAAAATAGTATTTAAGCTTCAGTCATCTCACCCTTTTCTGAGTCTCATATTTTGTGTAACTCCCATGTGTACTTAAATGTTAATAAATTTGTATGCCTTTCCTCCTGGTTTTCTATTGTCAGTTTATTTTAGCAGACTTTAAACTTCAGAGGGGGGAAAAAAATTCCCATTGCCCTATAATTTCATATGCAATGAAAAGACATCCCTAAGATTCGGTAATTTTTCAAGGTGAGTAATGATATAGGGGAGCACTGTCTTTATGGTGTTGGAAATCTTCTAGTATTAACAAAAGAAAAAAAAAGTAAATGGTGCACTCTTGAAGTAGGTGCGGCCCCACCCCGTAGGCAAAAGGCTTGTGAACAGGTGATAAGCATGTGCAAATTTGGATGTTGCCTCTTCTTCCCGGAGGGGGGGGGGGCACAATAACATGCAGGGCACATGGGTTGGTGAACAGAGTGTGAGAAGAATTTCAGTTTTCTCTTGCCCCCCTTGGCTGAGTGATTCCAAATTCCCCGCTCCAGGTCCCTGATTCTCACTCTCCTAAGCCTGCCACTAGAAAGATCAGAAACCACATAAAGTAGGCAAGGAATGTGGCTTCTTCCCACCCGCTTTCTGCCAAAGGCTTCCAGGCATAATGCAGTATTGAGCAGTGAGAGAAGAGGAGAACTAAATAGACGTGAGTTTGGAGTTTGGGTTATGACCCTGTACTAGATATTTCAGTTGATAAAATGAGATAATATTTATAACTAAAAGTGAGTAGATGAGTTTTTATTGTGTGAATACTTGAGATGTCATCCAAGGGGTAGAACAGAACACGTTTACGGGCCAGGTTTAAAAGGACACTGGGCAAGAAATCAAAGTTGTTTTCTGGGTCCAGCTGGTGCATTAAAATCATTATGAAATGATTAACATTACTATGTTAATGGAGGTATATCTATTACTATCAGAAGAACAACAGATGAATCAGATATATCTTGTCCATTACTGTATCTGCTAGATATTATGCCTTAATACTTAAATATTGGCCTAGGTAATAGTACCACAATCCTACACACCTAAAGAGCAATTCAGAAGAGGCTATAAAAATTTAACATGATAAATAGAGAAAGTCAAATAATTTCATAATGGTATCACATCATTTTGACAGACTTAACTTCGTTTTGAGGTTATTTCAACCTAGTTTCACTTAAATTAAAAAGTACTTTGATTTATACATCAGGATGTTTTAAAGATGTGTATACAGACATTTTTTAGAATATCTATATTTTCAAAAAGACCTCAGAAACGCAATGAGCTTTAGAATTTCCATCATCTTCTGACCGCGTACATAAGCCCCTGCATGGTTTTGTTTTTTTAAACATCCTTTATTGAAATATAATTTACATACCGTAAAGTTCACCAAATTAAGTGGCTTTAATATATTCTGAGAGTTCTATAACCATCACCACCACCTAAATCTAGAGCATTCCATCACTCCAAAAAGAGATGCCCTGCCCATTAACCGTCATTCCCATTTTCCCCACGCCGACCCCCCAGGCAGAGGGATCCCACTCAATATTCGTCACTATAGACGTGTCTATACTGAACTTTATATAAGTGGAATCACACGATATATGATCTTTGGTAATTGGTTTCTTTCACTTAGTATAATGGTTTCAAGGTCCATCCCTCTTGTGGCATGTGTAAGAACTCCATTCCTTTTAAATGCTGAATAATACTCTTTTGTATGGATACTTTCAACAGTTGATGGACACTAGGGCTCTTTCCACGTTTTGATTATGAATAATGCCACTATGAACATTTATGCACATGTTTTTGTGTGGATGTATATTTTACTTTCTCTTTGTTATGTACCTAGAAGTGAAATTGCTGGGTCATAGTGGAGTTAAACAAGGTACTTCTCTGCCTCTATGTTTACCTTTATGGGGAACTTTAGAACTATTTTTCAAAATGGTTGCACCATTTTTCCATTTCCACCAGCAATGTAGGCTTCCAATTATTCTACATCCTCACCAACCCTTGCCATTTTTCTTTTTTCCTTTTTTTTTTTTTTTTTTTTAATTATAGCCATCCAAGTGAGTGTGAGCGGTTTCTCATTACGGTTTTAATTTTCATTTCCTAATGACTAACAATTTGAGCATTTTTTTCATATGCTGGTTAGCCGTTTCTATATTTTCGTTGAAGAAATGTCTGTTCAAATCCTTTGTCCATTTTCAAAGTGGATTATTTATCTTTTTATTATTGAGTTGTAGGACTTCTCTATATAGTCCAGATACCAGCTCCTCATCATATGTATGGCTTACAAATATTTTTTTGTCTTCAATGGGTTCTCTTTTCACTTTCTTGACAATATCATTTGTAGCACAAAAGTTTTAATATTTATATAGTCCAATTTATCTGCTTTTTCTTTTGTTGCTTATTACTGTAAAGGCAGAGGAATGCTGGGCAGGGGTTCAATGCTAAATAAAATGTAGCTTATGATCTAAATGAGTATATATGACAAGGGATGCCATCACTGGTGTGATAAAAGTGTATAGAATATTCTGTTAAACAGATCACTAATCATTTCATGTACAATATATTCCCCCAACCTTTCTGGCTTGGCTAATATTACACAGCCTTGAAGTTTCAGGTGAAACATAATTTCTCAAGAAAGCCTTCTCCCCATGAGAGGTACTCTCCTGTGTGTTCTCGTATCACCTGCCATTTTGTTTGTACCATAACCCTCTTGCAGTGGTATGATCATCCGCTTGTAAAGATGAGGAAACTGGTAATCACTGTAATTATATAGTGAGCAACTACTGTGTGTCAAGGGACATGCTACTTGCCGTACGTGCATTCTCTCATCACCTTAAAACGTCATTGTATATCATTATCAGCCCAATCTTAACAGATGAGGAAGCTGTGGCTCCAAAATGGTAAGGAATTTCCCCAAATTTATGCAAGCAATTTGTTGTGGAGCTAATATTTGAACCCAAGTATGACTCCAAAGCTAGTAAAGATGTTGATGTTATTTACTATATTGATAATGGATTTATAACCAGGTAATGAGTTTTAAAAGGAGGTGACAATCCTTTACACTATATATGAATTATATCATTTCATGCACAAAAAATTACCATGTGATTGTTCGAGTTAATAAGTTATATTTCATGAGTAATCGGTGTAACTATAGAAGCTTTTCAGGAGACTGATTGGGAAATTATAATGAAAGTGAGATAAGCATTATCTTTTGATCTATGTAAATTCTTAGTAAGTGCTCCAAATTACAGAGTTTCACTGTGTAACTCTTACTAATCTTCTCAGAAGATTTGTGTTAGAATTAAATGTACAAAGATTACACACTGACACATCTTTAAAAGAACAGTGACTTTTAATATGGAAAAAAGGCAAATATTGGGAACTAGAAATATGTCTCTGGAACTGGAATTCAAAGGTGAAAGAAGATTTTATATTAACTGTATTTATATTTGAAAATATAAAGCATAAAATATAGTACATAAAAATATAAAACACAAGCCATGATTCTTAAAAGATATTAATATGATTGTATCATTGTCATAAGAGGCTATATTTGTGAGTCTACCCACTCAAAATGTGACTGATGCTGAATGTTATGTTACTTCAACCGGTATTTTTCTGATATGTCATAATGATGAAAAAGTCACAAACATTTAATTATTGATATCTCATAAGAAGGGTCAGTCAGATTCAGAAAACTGACTCTTGTGCAGTATGAACTCACCATAAATCACCAACAAACGGTAAGAAAACTCAATAGTTTCTGTGTGCCTAATACATCCTGTGTATAGCATACATGATCTAATATAAACTTCGCAATAATTCTGCAAGGTAAGAATGAGTATCCCTCTTTCACATATTCACAGACTGGGGCTCAGAGAGATTGTAGAAGTGGCTCCAGGTTTGGAGCTGGTTAGATGGCAAAGCAAGAATCAAGTTTAAATCATGCCCCATTACCCATGCTTTTCCCACTAGGGCATTCCCAGTCTCAGAATTCCTCACCTCCAGCCCCTTATTTAAGCCACTGGTTCAAGCTGCCTCTAGATGCGAAGATAATGTGTTAAGACGCTGAATGCTGACATTGAGATTTCAGTCCTGTTCAGTGACAATCAATTTATCAAGAACTGGAGCAAACTCAAAAGCTCCATTTTTGGATGATACTAGTATAATCACCAAAAGTGAGTCATCCCTTAAACAGTAATAATTGGCACAATAGTAAAGGTCCTTTGTTCTGACTGCCAGTGTTTCCTAGGGATAACACTCCACCCTGCATTCATTAAGAAGCCATGTGACATCTCTGTGACCTCTGACACTAAGGTCTGACCTTTCCATGAACCATTCAGGGTGTAGTCACTGACATCAAACATTCTTTCTACTGTGTCATTCCATGTTCCATGGCTCTTATACAAGAAAATTTAGTGAAATATCGTTTGTAAAAACCTAAGAAATCAAAAGTATTCTGTTATTAACCTTGCCTGAAATAAGTTACATGTTTTTGGTGTGATAGATGTGTGTATGGTAACAGAAAGCCAAGCATAGCCTAAAAAGTTTCCTGTGAGAATCTTCAGGAAAACTGAAATCTAGGAGTATTTAATAATTTTGAAGTCAAGTTTGTGGCCATAAATGTACTGTATTACTCAGTATAACTGGGCACCCTCCTAGGGCAAGTCCTAAACAGAAACTTGGGATGTCAGGAAGTGAACCAGAGACTATTCTGAGCTCAATGCTTCCTAAAGGCCTCCCGGAAGAATCTCAGCCTTTACGACATCGTTGTCTCTTGGGACTTCCACATTTAGGTACTTTACCCAGAAAACATCAATGTTTTCCTGCTTTGTCTGTTTCTTGCTGTGGTCCTTTGTACATGTGTTTCCCCATTCTTCTGTGTTAAATGAGGTTTTTGGAAACAGCCTATCTGACACCTTGTCTTTCTCGATAGCACCTTTTCTCAATTCTCCCTTTCCCAGCTCCATCTGGGCTTCTGTCATTGGTGGGTAGGGGAGAAGTTGACCTGCAGTGACAAAGGCCAACCAAAGCCTCGGCCTTTCCGGAAGGGAGCTCTGAAGAGGGGATTACTTGCCAGTGTCCCCACTGTGTGGCTTACATAGCTGGTCTTGAGACTCCCTCTCACACACCTTTGCTCAGAACTAGATACGGTAGACCTGCAGAAGGTGGGACCTCCAGAGAGGGAGGCTGCACTCTGTAGCTGAGGCCAGCCCTGAAGGGACTGTTAGCCGGAGGCTGTCTGCTGCCCACCTGCCCTGAAGCTGGGCAGCACATCCTTCCCCGCAGAAGGATCTGAGTGGCACATTTAGATGATCACCATACTTCCTATGCCACTCCAGCAAAAATGCTCTTCCTTACCACATATAGATTGATGTCTACTGAAATCGCATCTTCCAGACCTTAATTTTAATGCAAATATTTCTGAGAAGTAACCCTTTAAGCTGGTACCTGCTATTGATTTTTTGGTGAAACAGCTTCCTTCCTTTCCTAAGAGGTTTAGAAAGGATCAAGAAGGTGTTAGACACAGGAACCAAAGAGCATGGTACAGTAGGGTTCAGGGGACATAAACCAATGCCACTATGTCGCATAGGGCCATCTCCTCCCTTTATAGATGAAGAGACCAAAGCCCCAAGAAGTGAGGTGGCCTAGGCAGGGCCCTCTAACTGGTGAGGTCAAAATGTAGCCTTCTCCTCTGAGCTCTTCCCTCTCACCTCCTTTTATCCAAGCATTCTGAGAATTGCAGGGTCTTTGCCAGCACAGACAGGGTATTTCTCTTTATTGTGCAAAACAGGGCCTATACCCTGAAAGAGTCATTTGGACTTCACTTGGAAACAGAATAGAGCTGTGGTGTTGGGAATGAACTCATTGCTATGCATGTGTAGACTGTGAGGAATAATGGTTTACTAATGTGGGAAAAACACAAAAACAAGAACTCTCCAACCTTTTTAAATCTTAGTTCTTCATTGCTCAGGTGGGGATAATGAATCCTCCTTGCTTACTTCCCAGTGTGGCTGTGAAATTTTAAGAAGAAAGAGCTAGTGAATATACAGTATATTATTATTTAACAACAGGCAAGCACTTTTTAAGAAATCCCTGTAGATGCAGTGATAATTTAAAATATCAAGGAACCAAGACTGCCTGAATTCTGAACAATCTCAATGAAGTCCGTCTGTAAACCCTAGTCCAGCTGTACCATTAAGTGCCCACTAAGTGAAAACCAGACTTACATTTAGGGTTAAGATCCCAAATCATCCACACATGTATTCTCCTTGATATGACATTTTCTGAAATGTGAGTCTTACCAAAGTCCGTTGGGCTGAGAAAGTACTTTGGATGACTGTGCAGCAATGCTTTGTGTTTGCCTATTGGATGTGCTTTCTTAAGGGCAATTCCCATCTACTGGGCTCTTAGGAAATGTTCTTTTCAGGGTTATTGGTCTTATTTTCTATTGAGCATCTAAAGTATTTCAGATATTTATAGGTTTGAAATTATTTTTAGCACCTAAACATTTGGTACAAAAAAAATGCTCTAAGAAAGGCAACAACAACAACAACAGAAACAACAGCAACAACAACAAAAGCAGCAGGTACTATGCAAAGCAGGTGGCAAAGAGAAATGGCATTAACATAGCACATGGCCAAGCAGTCTCAAGAGGCCCTGACTATTGGCACTGGATGCGGATCCTTCAGTAATTACGGAGCTCAGTGACCTGAGAAAGAATCGGCAGTGCGCGAGCTTGCCTCGTCATGCATCCCACCCTGCGCCTGTGCCAGCTGGGGGCCCTGGGCTGGTTTACATTCTAGCAAGAATCTCATACCAGTGCAAACATTTACATAATGCAGGGTATTTATCTTGGCTTCAAAGAAAGGTAAGCAAGCATCTTTTGGAGCTCACCTGACACTAAAAAATGTTTAAACTTGGGGTATTGGCCTGTTGAAATTATCCCATTTGATGTATTTGTGATGATTCAGGATTTTTTTTTTTTTTGTAATAGTTATTCCCCAAGCTTAACATTTCATTTGTCTGCATTTATAGAATGGGATATACGGTGAGGAGGAGGGACAACTTAAAGGCTGAGTCTGGCTGTATGCATCCCTTAATAGTAGCTGTGATGTCCTCAGGATTGACCTGCAAGGAATTATCACCGTACATCAAAAAGTGATGTGTATGACCTGCCAAGAGTAGGGCTATGCAGTAACTTGCTTTTTCAGTGGTGCTAGGTTCTTCTACTCTCTCCTGACCTCTCACTGAGAGCACTGGAAGATGTTAAGAGGCCAAAGAGTGGCTACCGACAAAAAATGCATTGCTCTGGCCTCGTTAACACAGTGCTCAAATCAAGGGAGGCAAATGGTTTAGAGAAACAATTTCCTTTCCAATTTCCAATACGGTTGTTCTATACAAATTATCTATGTACTTTGTGACAAATAAGGTAAAGGATAAAAATAGAGAGCTATTTCCTTGACACCTAAACATGAAAAGTCTCAAACTGGGGGAGAGGAAGAAAATTGTAGGGAAGTTCAGACTTTCACTCTGAAGGTTTGATGATTGAGTCTGCCAAAATAAACTGGCAATAGAAAGATGAACAGGAGAAAAGGTAAACAAATTTATTAACGTGCTAGTGCACAGGAGTCACACACGTATGAAACTCAAAGAAGGGTCACATGGTTGAAGTTCAAATAGACTCTTCATAGGGGAGAGGGAAGTGGGTGATATAGGTAATTCTGTAAATTAGACGAATGGACCTGAAGAACAGATAATAGCCTGAGACAAAGTTTCTCTGGGCTCTGGGGGAGGTGGTGACAGGTTCTGAGAAGGTGAGGGGTGAAACTGCACTGCAAACAAAGACTTTCTTAATATGCAGATAAAGTCTCTCAGGGAACAGGCCTCAGAAGAAAAGATAAAAAGTCTGTCCAATGGGTGTGGTGATGATCCTCATTTTCTTCTTCCATGATTAATCTTCCCTGGTTAATGAGATTTCAGACAGGGGATTGAAGGCAATTGTGTTTCTTTGGAAGAACTTCTCTCAGTCAGATGAAGGAACTTCAGAGAGAGCTCCTGCCTGCACTTGGGGAGATAAACAAGGGAAGGTCAGATAGACCTTGTTTCTACCTTTAATGCAGAGTGCTCAGCATGCTAAAGCGCCACTTGGGGTATCATTTTCTGAGCCCCAACAGAATCAAGCTAAAAAAAGAAATCTCCAAGCTTTTAGAAATTTATAAAAATTGAGCGAATGTGGCATTGAATGTGTATATATAATCACCTTTACTTCCAGCAGTATCTTCCAACTCTAAAATGTTATGATTCTAAAACACATTCTATGTAATATCTTTCCTTAGAAAGATATATTTTCTTTTTGATACCTAAAGTCCTTCCCTTCAGATAGAGAAAAAGTTTTCTTCCTCTTAAATACATGCATTCGTCTGTCATTCATTCATTCATCACACATTGATCAAGCAGAATATTGCTGGTGCTTAAAAGTAAATAAGCTGTAGTTACTGTCCTCAAGAAGCTTACAGTGTTGGCAAGGATATATCATTAATTAATTTATTAATATGCTTTATTGGGAGTTGAGTAAATAAAAGTACATTCTCTAGTTTTCTCTTTCACACCAAAATGGGCTGTCACAAAGAGCTACGGAGAATTAGACTCAACCTTCATCCATAGTACAGACTAAACACATTTAATTTCAGTGATGACATATTTCTATGATTTGTTTTTTATGAATGTAGCTATCACTACATAGGCTCCTTGATAACGCTAATTGTTCAAAAATAGGGATTAGCACCACAATAAAAAGTATAATTTTCTTTTTTGGTAGAGTATATACTATAATCATTATAACATAGAATGGTTTGTCATTTAAAAAATATGTAAGTCATGTTTACAGGGATTTAAAACAAAATGTCTTGACCATTTTAAAGTAATATAAGTGCTAACGTACATGCTGAGTAATTAATTTTTCTTTTCTTTCTTTTTTTTTTTTTTGGTGGTTGTATAATTTAAATCGTTCTTAATTTTAAAATGTATTTTTGGCCAAGACATTTAATGTTGAAAAGTGGCTATTCAGCATGCAAGAGACTGTAAGTATTTTCCATAAGAATTTTTTTTATAAAGCAGTGTGAATTTTAAAAATAGTTATTTACACAAAAGGCCCTAATAGCTCTAATAGTTTATCAGATCAATAATCAATGTTCTTAAAAGTCACTTAATTCAAATTTATGTAATCTGCATTATGAAAAGATCTTATATACATATTTACAGCATAACTCCTAGTGATTCCTTCATAACTATTTCTGTCCGCAGTGTCATTTTATGTACCATTATGATAGAAATATTTTTAATACCAAAACCATTAGAATATCAAAAGATAGTATTGCATAAACAAGTACATGAGAAGTTACCTGAGACCATGACAATGCCACTATTATAAAGATATTCAGTTGAGTCCTTTTTCTTGTGATTTTCCTAATTATGAATTCTGATGGATCAATCATGTGAAGAGTATAAGAAAATTCAAAGAAAATTGTAAGTGACTTTACAAAAAAATATTTCTAGTATCTTAGATGTCTGTCAAAACAACTTATATGGGCTTTGTTAGACATCATACTGATGAGAACAAAAGCCACCATGGCAACTCAAAACTTTCCAAAAATCTGTGGACATATGAGTCTGCTGTGTGTTTTTTAATACTTAGAGCAAATATCACGTATTCCAGTCTTATAAAACTGATACCAGTTCAATACTGCACACACATTTAGGGCCTTTGGGGACAACAAAGAACTCATTAGTTTTGTCCCCAATCTCCAATTTATATTCCTCTTCAGATTATGTGTTATCCCTTGGGTTTTGAAAAGAAGCACATATCAAAACGTACTTCTTTTTCATGACTCTGTTTGATATGCTTTTTTACTTCTCCAAGTTGTTCGGCCAGTTAGTAATAGTACTATTTCCTCAAAATTAAGCCCAATTTGAATGAGACAGCCTCTTTGTGTTTCCCATAACCAAAGCACATATATTGATATTTGTGCTGGGCTGTAATAAAGGCATGCCTTGCCATGCACACCCCCATCCTGTTCGCAGAGAATTCCTGCCAGACAACTCCAAACCTTAGCAAGTCTGGTTTCTGGTTACAGTCTCTTTAAAAATTATATAAAACTTGGGATTTTTTTTATCTGGCTTTTCCCAGTCTTCAAAAACAATCTCTAGTGAATAGTATCACACAAAAAAGAACAAAATGTAAAAAATTTTTATTTTTTAATGACTTTCTTTTAACCTACCCAGTTTCACCCTAAGCCCAAACTTTGTAATTCATGGCCTTTTTAGAAATGTTATATTATCAGTTTTTTCTCCCTCTCGTGGGCTGTCCTCTTTTTATTTCTTCAAGAGCCCTATAAATCTTATGATTGACTTTCAAGCCAAGACTGGTTGATGTGAGTAAAGGAAATTTAATTGGAATACAATCGCCCCCCTACTGCTCTTAACAGTTTTTTGTGCATCTAAATGTGATCTGAATTTCAGATATGGTTTTGTATTTGACATTTATTTTCCTCCAGCATAAATGTGCTACATCTTTACCTAAATTGGGCTGTTATCTTCTTCTGCCTTTTTGAACTCAATACCATAAATTAACTATTATCCTGCTGAAATGAACTCCTTTGCAGATTTTATGTATATGCAGGGTATTTCAATTTCACTTGAGGCTAAATATTGAGTTATTGTGTTCTATAGAGTAATTTATTGATCTTTGAAAACAAAAACCTCCAGTACAGTATGAAAAGGATTTTACTGTTAATTTTTAAAATAGTATTTCAAAGTACTTTCTTCACTTAAGGGAACAAATGCTCACTTATGTCAATAAAATAGGGAGTCAGATCTCAGGAGATAAAAATCTGATATTCAAAATATGTTTTTATTAATTTTAAAATAAAAGTAAAGAGATCCATTGACAAAATACAGTGAATTTTGGTAATTCCTGAGACTGTTTTGAGTGGATCTGGTTTAGAAAGTCAATCTAGTTGGTCCTCTCCAAATTCCATTATAAATCACTTCTTTTCTCACCCCAAAGTTAAATAATAATCTATCTGGAAATTGATGGATCCAAAATAAAGCAATCACTATTATCAATTAAGCATTTTTATGTTTAAAAACTTAAAATAAATCCCCATTCAAAGACAAGATGTACCTTTAAATTAACAATGATGCAAAAATATTGATGATATCTAGACTACTTCTCAAGAAGTAGCAGGAAGTTTCAGTGAAATTAGCAAGAATTACAATATATTCCACCTTGAAGGTAAAAAAGAGACAAAGTTGTGATTACATAAAAAAACATAGGAAAATTTATCATATCATATCACACAACCCATGAAACATTAATTTAAAAAACTATACAAAACTAAAATTTTCTACTGTTTTTTAGCTGTGAAAGTTTGGTGTGTTACTTTTGAAATTTATACTAGTCTGAAAATCATGGCCAAGTTTGAGGCCTTAGGTACCAAAAGACTGGGGAATTCAGTTACAGTAATGCAGATAAGAGTAATTTTTTTTTCCCACTGTCCTCTGTGTACATTTCTGCTGTTTAAAAAAAAAAAACACATTCTGAAAAACCATGCTTGGCCAAGGAGGTAGATTTATGTCTCTTTAGAAATCTACCACATGGAACATGGGGGCCTTTGTGGTTAAAGACATCTAAATGACAATGAGGCAGTATCACAAAGCAGGAAACAGACCTTGGCTCTCTTCAATTTTGGGTTATTGGGGTTTGGAGAGGGAAACTTATGTCTCCTGCCAGGCACGATTTTTAAACATTTATAACTTGGTTACCCGTTATCGCTTTAAAGCACTTTGTCCGTGAAGGGTGACATTTATGTGGCAAGTCATATTTTATTATTAGGTGAAAACTTTTTTGAACAAGTGAAAACATTTGTCTTTAATAGTGATTAAATGCCTGACAAGTTAGAATCTTTATAGAGAACAGAATGAGCTAAGTGCAAAAACAGGTTTCTAATGCTGTTTCTAAAAATAAGGAAATAACAAAGGAGATGAATGTACCAAGTAAATTGGAAAATGCCAAACATTTTAAAAGTTAATTTAATGCTTTCTTAATAAAACCCTACAAAATACGAAAATAACAGTGTCTTCTCCAATGTAATGTATGTAATTATCAAAATATTGATCAATTCTTTCTTTTTTTTTTTTCCTGTTATAGCTTCCTTTCATTGAATATTTTTACCCTGGCAGTACATCTACCCTACCTAAATCTCTGTTTATTAATTAGTGCAACTGCTTTCTCTTCAATTCAGAATAGGACCCATGAAATATTTTTTACTTGGTCTTTTATTGGATTTGACCTATTTGAATGGAAACAAAATAGGCATTAAAGCTCTGCGAGATTATATTTGCACAGTACAAATCACAAGAAAACATTCAACAGAGTAATTTTTGAGGTTTCCTTCCAAATCTTGTCTATCACTGGTTACCAAAAAAAGGTAAAAGATTAAGTTTTCAGTATTAGGCAGTGGAGATGAAAAAACTCATGAAGCAAATACTCATGTTGAATGTGGACAGGGTTGAAACTCATGAGTAAATATGTAGCTATTGTGTCCATTCCCGACATTTTTTTTCTTTGTGATTCCTTGGTCACATTAATTGAGCTTAATCTCACACTTTAATTGTTATCTCTCTACACTGCAAGAAAGCCTTAACCTAGGAGTTTAAATGTGTTGTTGTTGTTATTGTTATTTGTGAAATAGAAGAACTAGCTTTGGAATTAGCTCCAACTTTCATCCTAGAGTAGTTAATAGGCCTAAATCTAATTACGTGTAAAGTTTGCTCAGCTGATTGGTGGGTGATAAAGCAATATATGCTAATTAGTCACAAAGACAGTGGCAAGAGAAATGAATTTTATAGATGGGTAAAAACACATGGATTGAAGTTGAAGCTCTTTATTTTTCATGAAACTATAGAACTTATGTTTTTTTAAAAAAATTTCTTATGGCACTTACAAGTTTCAGTGTGCTATAATGATTTTCTCTTCTACCAGATTGCATCTTCCTTGAAGGCCAGATCCATGTCTGATTTATACTATCTCCCTGCATCTAGTGGCGTTCTCTATATAAAGTATCCATTCAAGTATTTGTTGAATGCAGAGCCCATATGGCATCCTTTTGCAACTTAGAAATAAAAGCATGTTTCCTCTAGGAAAATGCCACCCTGCATCAATGGTGGTTGATTGGCAAATATTATTCAGTCTTGAAACAACCTGTTCTTGAAGTATCTACCTCTCTTGTGTCCTTTTTGAAATTAATTGCATAAATTCAGAAATGAGAAGGGATGTTTTTATGATAGATCCTTTAGAGGAAAGTAATGTACTATGTCAATGTTCCTTAATTTGTGCTTAAATAATGGACTGGATCATAAGTAGGAAAATTCCCATGGGTTTAAAAGTCTTATTTTTTCCTATACTAAAGAAAATAATAGTGTAATGATGTAATTATTTTTTTCAAGTGTTTTGGGATGAAATTAGAGGGGATATGATATTTTAGGGATGATGGCCTTTTCTTTATTTGAACATGCCTAGTCAGAGGGCCCTGTGTTCTGCTGAAGACTAAGTAGTTGTTACTCTACTTATAATAATTCTCATGTCACTCATCATCAGCATCTAAACAGCTTGCCTTGGAAAATTACAAAATCTCAGAGTTAATGACCATGTTTAAACTTTGGCCAAGCAATCCAAACTCTTGTCTTCAATTTTCTACAGTAGTTGGATCTATTCTAGAGGTAACTGTATTAGATGTGAGAATTGATTAGGAGCAAAATACAAATGGATATATATTATACAAAGGGGATAATGATTCCTTATTTGTTATTTTATTTAAGTGGAAATTCCCTTTGTCTTGATGAGTAACTCAATAGCAGATACTGTAAACTACTTAGTGAAATATGTTGAGATAAATAGTATTTTAAATATCTCTAAATTCTTATGGATAAACACCCTGTAATCTGATTCTGACATGCCAAATCAAACTTAAGTAATTTATAACCATTATTTCACGAGTGCCTAAATTTAATTTTCCTTCTTCATATTTAGTACCCACTGTGCACATTTCTATATTAATATACATACATATATAAATTATTATAACATTCAATCTATAAGAATCATCAGGTTTATTGAAAGTATACAATAAAATGCACAAAACTTTTTCTCTAGAAAGAGAACTCTCTCAAATATCCAACTGGGTCACATATATAAAGCATAAATGACAAATTTTTCACTTATTTATTTTGTCACATGTTATTGTTATTCTATATGTGTTGTTCATTTTCCAAATATGAAGGATTTGGCATTATTAAATGGAAAATTATCTTCAGAAATGTAGAAATGTCGTTGATAGGAAGATGATAGAAACAAACAAGTAGCTTCACTCACTAAACCAAATTTCTTAAATTTCAAAAAGACCTGTTGTCCAAAGGTCAAAAGTGTGCCCAAATCAATAAACAGAAAATACTGAGGCTTAGTCATAAGCAGTAAAGTGGCTCATCTGGCAGGAAAGATATTAGAAATGAAATAAAATGAGATATTGGCCATCTTGGACTACTCCTATCTCTACCCTCACCCCCCTTCACCTAGGCGCATGCTGAACGAGCACCAAAAACCACCAATAAATGAAAGGAAACTCAAAGGTCACTCGGGGTCATTATTTTCACATACCTTTGAATAATGAGAGCATCACATGTCAGCTAGAGGAGAACAAAATGTCACATTCTCCAGCTAAAGGTTGGCCTTGGTCAAAGGTCACAGAAGGGAGGCCAGGAAATAACCTAAGAGGTTAGGCCGGGTGCACAAAGGAAGGTCACCAAATGTCAATGAAAGCATGCAGCTGTTGGGAGATGAAACAACTGAGGCACCCTTTTGTGCTGACATCGGCTAGAAAAAATGTCTCTGCTGACATTTTTTTAGCTGGCAGTTTTATAGGACATTGACATTAATGTACCCAACCCTGAATTAGCCTTTTTAAAAGCAACAGTTTGGAAGTTAAGTGCAGCAGTTTCCAAAGAGTCATAACTGTGACATTTTTATTTCAAATGATTAATAATACAGCAATGGACTTCTAACACCAAATTTAGATTTCGTCTGAGCTCTTTCTTTGTGACAATGTATTAGCAACTAAGCCTCAAGACAGGTAGCAATCAGTAACAGTATTTTTATATTTTTAAGAACTATTATTATTTATTTAAATAAAAGGTACTCAGAAACAAGCCTCAACCTGTTATAAGATAGGAAGATACGAGTGATTTTGCATTTTACTAGGCCTGGGTGTTGGCAGTTCTTGTCTAGTAATAAAATCCATTCCAAGGAAAGAGAAAGGACTGATAAATCTGCAACCTGATTTTAAAGAAATCTGCACAGAATAAATCCTTCCCTACCTGAGTATTAATCCCTTTCTCAAACAGATAATTTCCATTTTAAATACCAGCCCTGAGAGTAACAACTCTCAGAAAGTGGTAGTGTTCCCAAATACTCTCAGTCATCAAACTCTACTGCAAAGAAGTTTAGAAAAACCAGGCACCTTGAATAATTCAGATACTTAACTTACAGTTGATCCTAACCAGCAGCTTCAGTTTTCTGTGTGTAGAGGTCTATTTTATACACACGCACACCTAAGACTGATCCAACATTAGCAGCTGTTTCCAGACAACATTAGAACATTTCACATCTATAAACATCCTTTACTGATTCACAGGCACGAGACCATATTTTAATGCAAGATGTACTTTTCCATCCTCAGGGTTGCAACAAGTGGCCCCAATTTATGACTTAAGCAGCTCCACTTTTTTCCTCAAATTTTTTTGAAACAGTTGAGCCACCTTCTTAAGGTCACCTTTGTTCCAATTCAACACGCTCTTAAAAAAGAGAACATTGTGCATTTACACAGTAAAAATAATAATAATAACAAAAGTTCACACAGAAAGAAAACCCTGTTTTGAAAAGCAGGAGCAAACACTCCCCGAAACATCTATTCCAGGTGATTCCCTTTTGTTTGTTCCTTCATAAACTTCAAGGGAGACTGCTGAACAATAATGCTCACCCCAGGATGACTTCAGTCCTTTCCCAGAGGTAAAACTACCTTCCTACCTAATGGGCCCTAGACATATGAAGCCTGTCAGCAGAACATCATAAATCATGGAGACGGGAACAGAGAGGGCAGAAGGAGCCACACAAACCCTTTGCACTTAGGAGAAAGAGTTATTTAACACATCAGGGAAGTGCATTTAATAAATGAAGTCAGTGACTTGAACATGTCATATTCGATCTATATGGAGGTTGCTGAACTTTCTTTAAAAAGTCATTTTTATGCTGGTTGCTTTTCTTATGAAATTTTCTACACCTCTAGTGTATAAAATGGATGTGTAAGCAGCTGATTGAGAAATGGCTAAGGTCAAAGTTAATAAGGAAAGCAGAAGGTCTAAAAGCAGGCTGTCTTTCTTTCCCCTTAGAGTTCAAGAGACTCCATATGATGTGGGCATGACATATTAATGTTACTGACACCAGGCTTTTTTTTTTTTAATCTGCCTTCAAAAACTGATACTTGGGCAGTAATAAATGTGGAAGGTGTCTCGTCGCTGGAATTACAAAAATGAACTTTCCCCTTCTGATTTCATTCATGGGCCAATCTTTTATCTTTAAAGTTACCGTGATGGAGGAGCTAGTCTGGAGATGAGTAAAACAATAATCAAAGACTTGGAGAGATCGAATATTGCCTTAATATGTCAGGACCGTAGAAGTCACAGAATGTACAAGCTGGAGAGGAGCCAAGAAAATGGTGGAAACGTAGGATTAGGCGCCCCTTTGAAAACAAAGAAGACAGCAAAAATATTCAGCAAGTATATCAACAAGTACAAACTGCATGTCTATTTTGGGATATGTTTTTGTATCTCTTCAGTCTTTCTGGATCCCTTACATTTTAAGTTGTGAGAGTCTCTGGGTTATTTTGTCACATAAAAGAGTACAACACCCCCATCAAATCAACAAATGGGTTTGCTGCCCCAGAAGGGATTTAATTGAAACTTGGAACATATACAGTGAAGTTCATCAGATAAACATGTGCCAAATATAAGATTTATATCTACTCTAAAATGGATGCTATAGCTTCCCTGTAAAACTACTCCCTTCATCTTCAGATGTAATAAAGCTTGATATGATGCTCTTGAACTTTGAAATAGAAACCACACTTGGCAGAAAACAAACAAACAAAAGCCCTGGATACCGCAAAGGAAAAAAAAATTTTACTTGATTTTAGAGGATTTGAAAAAGCCATTATTATCTTACTTGATGTACATTGACAGAAAAAAAACAGAAATCTCCATACCTGAAAACTTGTGTGGTTGCACATTTATGTGCAAATTATTCTCTAAGTAGCTTGAAATAATTGCCTCTTCTGCTTTATATTAACTTGACATATTTTTTTTGTCAAGTCATGGTTCTTTTTCTAGTATCTGAAAATGTGCCAAACTAAATGTCAGTGCCTCCATAAGGAAGATTTAGAGTTCCTTTTGGAGCAGATAGAAGCCTCAAATGACAAACATGCTTATCCTGAATGTCCCTCCTGCAGGTGTGACTTACCTCAGAACAAGGTCAAAGAAGTTGCTGGAGAAGAGCTATGATTTGTTTGACTTGACATTCCCGGTATTTCCCTTTGGTATCCCTGTATCATCATTTTCTGGCAGAGAGAGAGCAAGGCAAGCGCTTGCTTTCAGGTGTATCTGGCCGACAGCCCTACATACCACAGAGAGCTGCTGTGGATTTCGCTGTATGAAAAGCTTCCATTTGACTTTAATGCTGTTAAAGCATTGCAGACACAAGTTTTGAAATCTTTCCTCAGGCCAAATTCTAGCTGAAAAGTTCACCCCATCCTCCCCCTAAAACAACTCTTATATAGCCTTGTAGCTAAACTTTAGCAACCACACGCCATAGCACAGTGGCTGGCATGGCCTAGGCTAGGCGGGGGTCCCGGCAAGGCCCAGTTTCCTCATGTTCATCATTTCTAAGTCTAGAGAGTGAAAAGACAGAGTCAGGCATGGGGATATTTTTGCAATTAGTCAACAAACATCACTGTTTACCCATTAGAGGACAAAATTTGTTCTGAGCACGGGGAATACCAAGTCACAAAGTCATGCTTTTAATCTTCAAAATGTTTAATAGAGAATAAGCGAGGGCTGGAACACTCTACCCTGGAGGTCCCAACCACACTGCCTGGTGTTAGATTTGGCTTTGCTCGTGGGCCGCCACCATCTTAGGGCCCCAAGGGTCAAAAAACTCATCTTAGTGAAAAACAGTTTCCTCCCTGACTCATTGCTCCCTCCTCCCTTGGCCTCACACAGTGGCATACACTGATGGTTTGGGGGACATCTAAAATAACATTGGAGAATGTAAGGGTATAATCTATAGATACTACACGAATAGCATAAATTCATTTTCAATGAGCTTAGCAGAATAAGTTTCAGAGCCATTCCCCCTAAGGCACATTCCTTAACTCTTATGGAATCGTCTAGTGTGTGAAAAAAGACTTTCTGTCAGACTCTTCTTAGTCTCAACAACAAGGCCCACCCATACAGAAAATTTCCTTCCCTGTCCTTTTGCTCCTGTCTTCCAATCCCCTTTCGTGACCATTTTATCAGAGCGTCAGAACCTACCTGTACCTGCCCACTGTCCAGTTGAATTGCTTCTTTGCTGGAAACTATTTCTAGTGCCCACTCCAACCTACTGCCTTTGGGCCTTCCATGACCTACCTCTGCATTAACAAAGCAATCCCAACAGATTAACACCACACATTTCAAACACTGAGAATGACATTGATTTTGAAACTCAGCTACACTATGTAGAGGAACTCCCTGAATACACCCAATCACCCAATTTAGGGAAGTAAGATTTCTCTGACAATGTGAGAAGGAAATGACCTATTTTAAACTAAAGTATTGAAAATTTCTACTTATTCTCATTCCAAAGGGGACAGAAATGAAAAAATGAATCATAAAGAAAATGAATGATCTCCTTTTATAACCTTTCCATTAAAGGAATGGACAATACTTGGGTAATGATGTTCAATTTATTCATAAGAAGACAAAAGGGCATTTTTCTGTATGGCTCCCTTGGCAGAGACCCTTTGACAATGGTGAGGTTTTTCTAAAGGTTTCAGGGACAATTTCTTTATGCAGGTTTGCAAAGTACCTTTCACTTCTAGCATTTTCTCCTACTGTTTTCATCTTTCACTTCTAAGTGAGATGGATGTCAATGTATATATTTTTTCCCCAAATACAAATGTGGAATGGCAGATAAGTCCCATATACCTGAGCTTTAAATTAAACACAGTCTTTAAGCAAGGCTTGTGAGGTCCTGGATCCCAGGAAGAAATGAAGATATGTTAATGACAGGACTTTTTCCAAAAGTGTAGGCATAGGTAGAGTGTCAGGAACGAGTAAGGGCTGGTGATTTACCCAGGGACTAGCAACACTACCACCTCTGGGCTAAAGGGACAAGGAGAAGAAATAATGTGACCAGAACCCAGTAAGAACTAGAATCATGGAGGAAGGGCTACCCAGCTGTAGCTGTAGATTAGGAGAAAAACACAGTAGCTACCTGAGTTGTTGTGCTAAAGCAGGGAAGGATCAGAGAAGAAATACCCTGGCTTTTCTCCCCTACAACCCAGTGTGTCCTGTGGGCCATAGTAACATGCCAGCAAAAAGATTCCTTGTTAGGGGCTAGCCTCCTGAGGCAGGGAAGGCATGGGTTGAGAACGAATTTGGTGTGGAGAGTAAGGGATAACTACCACCAAACTTCTTTAAATATACAAGGAATAGAGTGAACTCAATCATAGGATCTATAACTAACTTTCATGAATTTAAAGAAGGCTACTATGTGGAAGGCTGATGCTATGGAGTGAATTGTGTTCTCCCAAAATTCATATGTTGAAATCCTAATCCCCAATATTAATCACAGCAAGAAGGTGGCCATAAGCAAGCCGGGAAGAGAGATCTCACCAGAAACTGAATCAGCCAGTACATTGATCCTGGGCTTCCCAGCCTCCAGAACCATGAAAAATTAAATTTCTGTTATTTGAGCCATTCAATCTATGATATTTTGTTATAGCAGCCCACATCAGCTAATACAGTTGTGTCAAGTATTTTATTTATAAATAAATTATATATTGTATATATATTTATTAACATATAAATATATATATATTTATATAAAAAACAAGAGAAGACAGGCTTTGAGTCATACAGACCAAGATATTAAGACTTGACTCCTTCACTTACTAGTTGATAGATTCTGGAAAATAATCTGAACTTCAATTTTCTGGTTTAAACAATAAGTACAATAATTTCTACATCACTGGAATTGTTAAAAAATCATATGTCTTCTTGTATATTGTCCTTCAAGTATATTTTCATTTTTCCTGAAGTACATCCCTTACAATATCCTTTGCTCCCCAAAACTCAACTTTTATTTATGTGATCATGGCTTTATTTTGACTAGTTTCACCTACCATATAATGTTTTGATAGTTATTTTCTCTTGGCTCTTTGAAGATACTTTTCATCATCTTCTGGCTTCCATTGTAGCTGTTGTCATTCCTTTGTAGATATTTCACCTGTGCTTTGTTTCTGGTGAGCTGCAATATCACTAAGGTGTGTTCAGGTGTGTGTTTCTTGTTGTTGCCATCTACTTAGATTTCAGTGAGGTCTTCTGAATCTGTATTCTAGTCTGTCATCAATATTGGAAAATTCTTAGCCATTAGCCATTATGTTTCTATACTGACTTCTCTCTATTCTCTCTATTCTCTTGTGAAATTCTGACCAGATATGAGCCAGATTCTCTAACTTCACTCTAATGTCTCTTGACCTCTGTTTCATGTTTTCCAAATATTTACTCATTTTGTATTCTGAGTCATTTCTTCTGCTTTATTTTCCAATTGTAAAGTCTCTCTTCAGCTGTGTCTGCTATTCTATTTAAACTTTCCATTGAGTTTTTAATCTCAATAATTGTATTTTTTACTTCTAGAAGGTTTGGGCCTTTAAAAAAAAATTTATCAACTTTGCCTGATCAATTTTCAGTCTCTTATTCCTGTTCACACATTTGATGCCTTCCTTTTTTTACTTTAAAAATATTGAGTATTCTTAATTTTTATATTCTAAATTAAATAATTCCATATCTAAAGTCTTTATGAATATGATTATGGTCTTCATTGTTTACACTCTTTCTTGTTCTTGTTGTTTTATTTACCATTGTGTTTTGTTATTTTTGTTGTTCTTGTGAGCTCAGGCTTAATGAAATTTTTTCTGTGCAGCTATTCTGTGTCCTAGATTGAGAGTGTACTCTTCAGGGAAATATTTGCATTTTCTTATGTTATTCATCAGTTGGCATTACTGATCAGGGGATGGTATAAATTCAGAGTACAATTCTACATTAGGCCCTGCTATATTTATAAATTCCCAGTGGAGGCATTTTTTATTTAGTTTTTGTAATTGAGATTGAAATTCCCATAATATGAAACTAATCATTTTAAAGCATATATTCAATGGCATTTAGTACATTCACAATGTTTTGCAACCATCACCCCTGTCTAGTTCCAAAACATTTCATTACTCCAAAAGGAAACCTCACACCCACTAAGCAGTTTCTTCCCACACCCCTACTTCCTACCCCTTGACAAACACTATTGTACATTCTGTCTTTATGGAGTTACCTATTCTGGATATGTCATTTAAATGAAATCATGCAGTATGAGATATTTGGTGTCTGGCTTCTTTCATTTAGCATATTTTTCAGGTTCATCAATGTTGTAGCATGTATCAGTACTTTATTCTTTTTTATGGCTAAATCCATGTACATATAACACTTTGTTTGTCCATTCATTCACTGATGGAAATTTGGGTGGGTTGTGTCTACCTTTTGACTCTAGTGAATAGTGGTGATATGAACATTCATGTACAAGCTTTTGTTTGAACACCAGTTTTCAGTTCTTTTAGGTACATATCTAAGAGTGCAATTGTGATAGTATAGTAAATCTATGTTTAACTTTTTGAGGAAACAGAAAACTGTTTTCCACAGGTGGTTTTACCATTTTATACTCTCACTAGTAATATATGAAGGTTTCAACTTCTCCACATATCTATAAACACTTGTTATTTTCCTCTTTTTTTATTTGTTGTTGTTTATAGCCATTCTAGTGGATGTGAAGTGGTTTCTCATTGTAGTTTGGATTTGCATTTCCCAAATGACTAACGATGTTGAGGATCTTTTCATGTACTTTTTGGCCATCTGAATATAATCTTTGGAGAAATGTCCATTTAAGTTAATTGCCCGTTTAAAAAAGACATTAATTGTTTGTCATTTTGTTGTTAAGTTATATGAGTTCTTTATAAATTCTGCATACTAGACCCTTATCAGCCATGTGATTTGCAAATATTTTCTTTCATTCTGTAGGCTTTATTTTCACTTTTTTGATAGTGTGCTCTGATATATACAAGTTTTTAGTTTTGATGAGCTCTAATTTATCTATTTTTTATTTTTGTTGTTTTTACAGTTAATGTCATATCTAATAATCCATTGCTAAATGCAAGATTATGAAGATTTAACTGCATATTTTCTTCTAAGAATTTTATAGTTTTGATTACATTAAGGTTGTTAATCTGTTTTGAGTTAATATTTGTATATGATATGAAGTAGAGATCCAACTTTATTCTTTTGTATGTGTATATCTCATTGTCCCAACACCATTTGTTAAAGAGAATATTTTTTTCCATTACGTAGTCTTGGCACCCTTATTGAAAATTAATTGTTTATGGATGTATGAGTTTATTCCTGTACTCTCAATTCTATTCTATTGGTCTATGTATCTAACCTTTATGCCACTACCATACTGTTTTGATTACTATAACTTTGTAATAGGTTTTGAAATTAAGACATGTAAGTCCTCTAACTTTGTTCTTCTTTTCCAATATTATTTTGGTTATTCAGGGTTCTTTATAATTCCATTTGAACTTTAGGATAAGCTTTGCCATATCAGCAGAAAAACGCCATTGAGATTTTGATACAGATTGCATTGAATATGTAGATCATTTTGAGTAGTATTGCCATCTTAACAATATTAAGTCTTCTAATCCATAAATACAGGATGTTTTTCCATATATTTATGTCTTCTTCAACTCCTTTCAGCAATATTTCATAGTTTTTAATATACATGTCTTTTACCCTTGGTTAAATTTATTGCTAAGTATTTTATGCTTTTTAGTGCTTTTGTAAAAAAAAAAATTCCTTTTTAATTTTAGTTTTGAATTGTTTACTGCTAGTGTATAGAAACGCAAATAACTTTTGTGTTTTTCTTGTATCCTGCAATTTGGCTGAATTTATTAATTTAGGTTTGCTTTTATTTTTTTTTTCTTTCCATCAAGACAAAGAACAGAGTAAATTTTCCTTAATGAAAACCTTTACAAGACAATTGTTTTGTTTTGCTCTGTTTCTAGCTAACCATTTCACTGAGGATACTTCTGGAGTTCCAGCTTTATTTGAAGTTCTGAATCAATTCTCTTTCTTTGGAAGCTCTAGGTTTTGTCTGTTAACAACATGTCTTCCATTAATATCCAAGCTTCTGTTCGGATAATTCTGGAAATCACCTAGAGTTCAGCCAGCACTTCTTGCTCTCAATTCATACTTTGGCTTAATTTTACCTTTCTTGCCAGCTCAGCAATGTGAGTGTGGCTGTGTTTGTATATGTGTGTTTTTTCTTCAGTATGTTAAATTTTTTCAATAGTTGAGTTTTTACCACTGTGTTGCCAGAAATGAAAGTCTCTCGGAGAGGGTATTTGTGGCAATTAAAAGGGATTATATACACTAAAAAACATAAGATGAGGCCTGTCACATCAATAATTCCTACTCAATTGATGTCATTTCATTTCTATATATGTTGTTACAGAATGTACAAAAGATGTTCAATAATGTATCACTGGTTATCATATTTGGGAAACATAATGAGTAACTTGAAGCTGCTATTGTGGAAAATTCAGTGTAAACATACATCCTGCTGTAGATGTGTGATTTTGCTGAAAGTAGTCCCTCAAACCCCACTGCCACACTGCCCCTCTACAAACAGTTCACCGACAGGGATGGCAACAACAACAGTGATAAGCATATTGTATTATTTTTGGTGCATCTTTTAGAAATTATCACTCTGGTTTACCATTTTCAATTTGCATATTCTATGGTTGTCCATTAATTAATGAAGCAAAACCAGCAAGAAGTAATCTGAAGCCAAGTTCAAATATGTTACTCTGCTGGGTTCCTAGGGGTGAAAGGATGGCAGCTCTTGAAGAAGAGCAGAATTAAGTTCCAAGGAAACCCCCACAGACTGTCTATCAATGGGCAAGCTTAGCCTAAGCCAACACAATGAAAGTACAAAACAGGTGTAATTTCATCATGAAAATGACTAAAGCAGGACTTAAAGTGAATTGAACCTCTATTCTGGAAAGTAAAGGTTTTCTTGAAGCAAACTACAGATGCCATTTACTTATTGATCCAGCTCAAGCATGGATAATCTTGTGTCTGTTCAACTCCCTGACTTCTATCTACTGAAAGTCTGAGCAAGATTTATCTACAGTTAAAATGCTTTGGTTTAGAATAGCTAGCTATTTAACTGTTTATCTATATGCTTTATCTATAGTAATTTTATAAATGTGTCAAGAGATATGTTTATTAAACACATCAATTAGATCATAATGCAAAGTAAGTAATTTTATTCACTAATAAAATATTCATATATTTAATCACATACTTTTTTAAAACAAATTTTAGATATGCACTTGTTCTGTCTACTTACTACTTTTTTGTTCCACTAGCAACACATGTCATTATGTGCCTTTGGATTTGACACATTTGGGTCTTTCTTTTGCTTTCAAACTTAGTCTTGCTATTACTATAGTTTGGGTCAGGCTTACTGTACATGAATATAATAGTTATATCATTATGTTATAAGCAGCTAATTGTATTGCTTGTGCTAATGAATTATTCATGGCATAATCACATAAATTCACTCCATGCTGATGATTTATTTTGCATACTAATTTGAACATAGTGCATTTTTCACATTTTGATCTAGAGATGATCTCGGATAATGACCTGTTTGTGGATATAGGGGTTTACATTGACCTCAATAGTTCTCTTTTCTCTAAACATTGCTCCATAATGTGTACATTTTATCAGGGTGGTGTAGGTCATTGAAGTCAGGGCCCTGATAATAATTTCTTTTAAGGCCCTCCAATTATTTCTTATTAACAGGATTTCCAAGAGAATTTTTTCAACACAGAGTATTGCATTACTGAGGATCTTCCAAACAGCAGACATTCTGCCTTTTGTATTCTCCTTCTAACTCACACTTCTCAAACTCATCACTCCCTCCAGGCTTGCTCAATCCTTGGACTTTAATTACTCTTTTCTAACTTGCACTCATCAATTCATGCCAACAAATTGCTTATAAATAATCCTGAAGTTTTATATAGGAAGTAATGACTCACCTTGGACCAGTGGCTGAGTATCCTAATGGTTTCCCTGACGTGTTCTTCTCACTTTAAACCCTCATATAGTTTTCAGATTAATTCTTCTATAACCTCTCTGCCAAAATATTTTATGGTTTATCACTCGGGATACCCATTAGAACATCTCTGTTTAGCTGTCAAGTCCTCCCCAAAGCATCCACTCTTCCATTGATCTTATTTCAATTTTCATTCCAGTGAATCCAGTCTACTTATTGCTCTAGAAACAGTAAGTTCACATCACTACCCTTTGTTTACCCCACCTGCAATTTCCTATGTTTACTTGTACCCATGACACACTTGACCTTCCCTGAAGTCTCAGCACAGTGCGGTCTAGGTTGTGAAACATTCTTGGACTATCACAACCTTCAATGATGTTTATTAATTCCCCTTACCACTTGCCATACTTCAGCACTTTATTATACATTCCTTTGCACTTTTTGTTTAGTTTTGTTTCGTATGTTTTAATTTTTCCTTCCCAACAAGATTATAAATTTTTTGAAAGTCTGAACCATACTATTAATATATATTAATTCTACTTCTCCCTTTGCAGGGATTAAAAATATTCTTATTGCCTAGCAGAATCTAACACATCTTAAGTGCTAATAACCATTTATTTTATTTGACTCATTATTAATGCCTGTCAAGGCAGAAGTTGACATGTACATAATACTATTAAAGAGGATCCAAATGACCAAGCTATATTTCACATTGAGGGTGGTACTTCAAGAAAACATATTTATCATAAAATGGAATAGTGATTTTTATTTATGAGAGTCTGAAACTGGAAAATTATTTGACGTATCATTCCTGAACGGGAAAGATCTAATATTAACCGGTAGGACGAGAGGAAGATTTGGCTGCACTATCTGCTATCCAGTTGATTACTGGGTGGATTTGGTTCATCTGGCTGGCGGGCGAGGTTTCCCTTTCATTCCTGGACACTGAAATTGTGAAATCAAGTTGAGAGGATGAGCATCCCATTTGGAGGAGAGAACCGTTTTATAGTCAAAAATATAAAAGGAGCTGTACCTTCTCACTATTTTATTTTAGGAGACAATAGCAACAATCAGTATTTCTACACACTAAAAGTAGTATCTATTCCTAGCTATTACACAGATTTGCAAGGTTTTTATTTTTGAATCCTTGAATTTCAATGCCTTAAATTTAAGAAAAAAAGATTTTTTTTAAATAGTGAAGTTTCCTTGGCGATATGCAGGAACTAGACTGCAAATTCCATCAAAGGAAGTTAGAGAGATCATGTCTGTCTTATTTCTAATGTGTCCACAGAGCACAGCAGGATGTCTAGCATTCAGGAGATGTCCAACAAATGTTTCTTGGATACATTAATGAATAAGTATGTGAGAACATAAGTTTCAGTGTAACTCAAATGTTGTAGACTCTACATATAAGTGAGCACAGAGACATTCTCATTGATATTAATATCCTACATTTATTTTTCCTGAACTATCCTCCTATTTAACTGTAGGAAGTCAAGTGTTTTCTAAGTTTCCCTACCCAAATAGTTTTAACCTCTCTAGGAGCACTTGTTAGTCCTTGTTGCTTGCTAGCAAGCCAGTACTCTTTGGCCCTCAGATCCATGCAAAAATGTTCTAAGGTTAAAATATTGTTTCCATGGCCACTATCATCATGGCCACAAGGAAAATCTCCCATGCAATATGCCAGTAAAATTGGGCCTATGGCACTATGACTGAAGGTGGAGGGTCGTTGGGTGATAAAAAGGATGTCCATTTTACGTTAGGCTCAACCAGGGCTCCCAGTGGCAACTTTGGCTGAGCCCCAAGGATTAGGGTACTCAGTACACCATACTCTCACTCACTCCCATACAGCCAGGCTCCTAAAATCCAGGCCCTAACACCAAGGCCACTTCTAGGCTGGAACTCCACTCTCATCACTACCTTGCTCACTTGTATCACACGGGGGCTCTTGCATTCCCAATGTCACTGAAATCAGAACTGGCACTGCCTGACATGCAAAATATTTCTTCTCTGAAAAATCTGCCATGCTTAGAATTTGACACAAGGACACCCATGCAAAGTAAGAGGAGCAGTGTTCCTATTCTTATATACACAGCCAGGGGTCCTAGAACAAAGCTTCTTGAGTTCCAAAGTGTTATCTTGTTATGTTTGATGGATTATTCAATTAACATGTGAAATAAGGTTGTTTGATCCACTTCCTATAATCAGCTGGCAAACTACACTCACATCTATTAACTCCCTCCTTACCCTCTACCTAGGACCTATTGCTAGCTCCAGATCACTGGATTAGGCCACACCTCTCCTTCAGGTGAGTTCCCTCTTAGCCTTCCCTTTCCTTTGGCTTCTGAGATCATTCTCTCCCACCTCCAACACGTCCTTCTGGTGGACAGTCCCTACACAAAGGAGTAATCACAAATGTGAGCGACAAGGTGCTGCGACGGTTTGAATGTTTGTGTCCCCTCCAAAATTCATGCTGGAACTTAAACCCCAAGGTGGTAGTACTGTATTGAGAGGTGGAGCCTTTTGTGATTAAGTCCTGAGGACAGAGCCCTCATGAACGGGATTAACGACATTATAAAAGGTCTGGAGGGAGCTAGCGAGGCCCTTTTTGCCTGTCCGTCTCTTCTGCTCCTCCCTTTGTGCTTCCCCCGTCCACCACGTGAGGATCCGCTGGGAGAGGAGGCCAATGGTGGAACAGACCCTCATCAGACACCCACCCCGCTGGCACCTCAGTCCTGGACTTTCCAGCCTCCAGATATGTGAGAAAACAAACTTTTGTTGTTAATAAATTCCCCAGTCTCAGGTATTCTGTTATAGCAGCACAACGATAGGTACCTACTATAAAATGCCAGAGTTCTGCTATTTTAAAGGTAAATATGAAACAAAATGCATGAGACCCTTCGTAATGGAGAGGTCTGTGATTTGAAGCTACTACAGTAGAATAGTCACGCTGGTGAGAACGTTAGTGACAAAGGCTGCTGTTCACTGTGAAACGTCCCTCAGTCTCTCTGCCTTGCAGGGAAGAGGTGAATGCTGGGAGGGCCAGTGTCTCAGTCTGTTTTGTGTTGCTGTGACAGAATACCTGAGACTGGGGAATTTATAAAGAAAGATTTATTTAGCTCACAGTTCTGCAGCCTGGGAAGTTCAATGGCATGGCTCTGGCTTTTGTGCTGCATCATGACATGGTGGAATAGGTCAAAGAGGAAGCAGACATGTTTGAAGAGACAAAACCAGAGGGGCGTCCTGTTTTTTTTAACAACCCACTCTCACGGGAACTAATCCATTCCCATGGGAACTAATCCAGTCTTGCCAGAGCAAAAACTCACTACTGTGAGAACAGCACCAAGCCATTCCTGCGGGATCTGACCCCACGACCCCAACACCTCCCAACACCGCCACACTGAAGATCAAATTTCAACATGATTTTGGTGGGGACAGACTCAAACTGTAGCAGCCAGGCAAGCTGTAGATGTATTCATTTTATCCTTTACTTTTTCCAAATTGAAACCTTTATATTTGTATTTTTATGACATATATTTAAAACTATTAATCTTACTAATTCATCCTAACCCCAGATTTTCCTAATAAAGCAATATGTTACCTTTATACCATTTTTTCAACTGCAATTTTAACTACTTTTTTTCGTTTAAACAATTATTTCTACTACAGTTCAATCCCTGTTTGTACATACCTTTTATTTAACAGCTATAAAATATTTTATTTAATTCAATCATTTTATCTTTAATTAGAACCTTATATGAAATTTTTGTAGAGTTGGCTGAAGTTTATTTTTAGGTGCTGTCAAGTCATAGTACTTTTCCTTCACCAAGGATGCAGAAAAATTGGTAGTAAGTATTTATCAGAGAAAAGATAAAGGTAAGCAAGATATCAGTTCTGTGGATGCATGACCTCTGTCCTCTTAGGTGCCAGGTAACTTAAGAGATTAGAGGCTGAAGAGGTAACCATTCTCCATATATGGCTTTGGGCATTTGGCAAGAAGTAAAAGGGATGTTGTAAGATTAAGGACTGCAGAATAATTTAGCCTGCCTTATGATATGTAGAAGAAAAGGAAAGGAGAGAGGGAAGACGTGAATGATGCAGTCCAGGATTTGTCACAACAAGCAGAAATCAACAGCTGACACTGGTGCCACTCTAACTGCCAAATATTTTAGTGACTAACAGCAATTACAGCCCCTCAAAAATTGAAACAACATTTATCGGGACCCACAAAGCCAGATATTTTCACATGTGTCACCACATCTGATCTTCATAAACCCTCAGGTATTGCTACCGCCCGGTTCAGATACTGGAACTAGAGCCGAGACCATTTAAGTGATTCCTCCACAGTCCTGGGAAATAAGTGTGAGAGGTAGAATTCGAATCCAGTACAAACTCTAAAATCCACTCCTTTTTCAAACTTAATACAAGAGAATAACTTGGAATTTTAAATATTTCATAGGAAAAAAACTCTAAATTATTCAATTCTAGAAAAGTATTTTCTAAAAAGCAGCATAATCATTGTCATCATCAAGACGAAAAGCAGATCAATCATCTCCGTGCACTTGGCTAAGTGCTAGCAGTCGAGTTAAAGAACTAATAGATTAATTCCCTGGACTATGGTTTTAGGATCACTAAAAAGATATTGAGAAACAGTTATTTTTAGGTCGTTTCTCCATGATTTTGAAACTTAATCTTTGTTGGAACTTTCCAAAACTGTTCGAATCCTTATGATTTAGATTATGAACTTAAAGTGGAAATGAATTTTTCTTTTAAAATATTAATGTTTATATTTAATACACACACACACTTAACCTTAATTGAATTGTTTTAGGATGAGGTTCTGCAGGAAGTGAAGTCAACTCAACTGAGCCTTTCTAGTCAGCCTTGTGGATAAGGAGAAAAGAAGGAAAGGGGGGTAGCAGGGAGAGTTTAATTATGGTGATTGGGTACCTGGAAAAGGGAGGATAGAATTGCCAGATTTAGTAAATTAAAATACAGGACACCCAGTTAAATCTGAATTTCAGATAAGCAAAGCATACTTTTTTTTAGTATAAGTATATCCCAAGTATTGCATGGGGCATGCTTATATTTTAAAAATCACCCATTGTTTATTTAATTTTATATTGACCTGGGTGTCCTATATTTTATCTGGCAACCCTAGACAGAGGCTACCAAAGGACAAATATAACTAGCACTGGGTTCCAGTTGCCACATGTCCTTTGTGCACAGACTGGTAGGCTCTTCCTGGGCTGAAGTAGAGGCTTAAAATTGAGGCCGCTTTTGCTCACAGCTTAATAGTGACAAGCTATTGATAGCCAGGCATTGCCAAACTCTCATTAGTTTCTAAAAGTCAGGAACTACATTTAGAAAAAAGCAGCTCACTTACGGAGAGGTCATCTCTCCAATAACCTCAAGTACCAGGAGCACAGCTGAAGCCCAGGAAGCGAGGGAAAAAAGGCCTCTGAGGATTCAAAATAGAAACCATGCGCTAAAGCTCCTGCTCTCTCCTCTGAGAAGAGGCCCTCAGACCTGCACTCAGTGTGATTTGTTCTTCTTTTAGAGGACGTCCAAACAAGTTTGGTTGTCTGATTTCCCAATCAATGGAGATAAAAAGCAGGAAATTACAAAGTGAGCAGGACGGCTACGTAGACTAGGGGTCAGCTGCGTGGAAGACAATCTGGAGAAAACACACGTGCACACAACACGCACAAACACAGCAGTCCATGTGAAATTTCAGAAAAAAGTATGCCAAAATGAAATCAGTGGTTATTTCTCAATCATGAACTCGAAAGTGGTTTTATTTTCTTCTTACATGTTTTTGTATTTGCTAAACTTCTCACAGGTAAGTTTATAACCAGAAAAGGAAATGCAGATATTTTCAATAAAATAAGATGTAAAAATTATTCTTTGACTCTCCCAGGAGAGCTCTGTTCTCATCTCTGTTAGGAGCATTTACCAGTGGTAATTATACAATGAATGTTTATCTGTCTCTGTCCCCCACTGACTGTAAACTATACGAGGGCAGGGTTGGTGTCTTTGCAGTCTTGTGGCTTTAGTAATTAGCGCAATCTCTAGCATACTAATGCTCAATACATATTTGTTGAGTAAGGGACAAAAGCCAAAATGCATCATGCTATCAGGGACAGCTATTCTTATAATTCTCCACACCTCAGTCTCCCCAGATCAGTGTTGCACCATGACCTGCTTTGATCGTGGACTATAATAAAAGTCTACTCTGCATCCATGATACAAGTTACAGTTAAGATTGCATACTCTGCTTTGAAAGCACAGAAGAATGTAATCATTCTGTCAAAGTTTCTATTGAAATGGTTTGCATCTTTTAAAGTTTTGGTTTTGTAGGAATGACCATCAGTAATTTTGAGAATTCTCGTATTCGAAACCCCTCATTTGCTCAGAGACCTGGCTGTATCTGTTAATTGAGGATGACGGGCCAGGGAGTTAGGACATTGCTTCTGTCAATTGCTCTATAGAGATAAAACACCATCTGTGATTTACTGGCTGCAGAAGACCATGTACCATGTTCCAGAAGAAATGATGGACCTCTATGCATAATGCTTTATGTGGAATCTTTATAAAGCTATAAATCATGTGCATCTTTGCAGATAAATAAAAATGTGAAAAATGACAAAATTCTACTTTCTTTGTGACCAATTTCTTTACAGACCTTTTTCTCAGTACTGCAAAGAAGGATTGAATAAGGTCTTAAAATGCTACTCTTTTCTAATTAGCATTTGTGAATGGAATCCAGCCATTTCTCTTTCGTCCTAATGAATTGGGTTAATCTTTGTTTGTGTCAAAAGTATGGCTATTTAACCGGAAATAAATGTATGGGTTACCACACAGTGGATATTACAGCAGAGATAGCTGACAATAGTATTATTCAGCATCTGTTAATTTTGTTTTACAAACAGTTCTGAAGCACATTTTATAATAGTGACTTGGAAGAGATTCTCAAAGTGGGACAACAGTGTTGCTGTTCCACCGTTGTATTCCTGGGAGAAGGTTGCCTAGCTTGTCCGTGAATGCACCAGGGCCTGCCAGAAAAGTCCATTAACTCCAAGAAGCAGCTATTCAAAATTAAACTGCATGTTAGGACATTTTTCACCACAATCAACTGGAGTGTCAGTGCAGATGAACAACAAAGCTAGCACATGTGAATCAGTCCAGAGGTAACTTTCTATTTTAGCCATTCAACTGGACTCCCTCAAAGTTAAATTCAGTGGTAAAAATTACCGGATTTGTCTTTCAGCCCTTCTCTCTTCCCATTCCTTGAAGGTAATGCTGGAAATAAAACCCCAGAAAAGTAAGTCCAAAGCAGGCAGCAGGAAGAAGAGGGAAAAAGGGTTATATAAATGATGAGCCTCTGGATCATTCAAATTTAATGACAAATGGGAGCTACTTGCAGCTAATAAAAGGAAAACAGCCTGTGGGCAGCAAGCCTAAGATACTCGACTACAAGAGGTGGTAAAGCTGTGAGCACAGATGACTTTAGGAAAGATTTAGAATAGTGTTTTGATTTTTTTTTAATATCTAGACCAATGTGATTTTTTTTTCTTTTTGTCTAATTTTTATTTTTGGCGGGGTGCAATGGCTCATGCCTGTAATCCTAGCACTCTGGGAGGCCGAGGTGGGAGGATCTCTTGAGCTCAGGAGTTCAAGACCAGCCTGAGCAAGAGTGAGACCACGTCTCTACTAAAAATAAAAAAATTAGCCAGGTGTCATGGTGCGCACCTGTAGTCCCAGCTACTCGGGAGGCAGAGGCAGGAGGATCGCTAGAGCCCAGGAGATTGAGGCTGCAGTGAGCTACGGTGACACCACTGTACTCTACCCAGGTTGGCAGAGCAAGACTCTGTCTCAAAATAAATAAATATAACTTTTTTATTTTTAATTATTATGGGTATATAATAATGGTATATCTTTAATAGAGTACATGGGATGTTTCAATACAGGCACCCAGTGTAAATTATTCAAATCAGGGATATTGGGGTATCCATCACTTCAGGCATTTAACATTGCTTTGTGTTAAGAATATTCCAATTCCACTCTTTCAGTGATTTTAAGGTATATTCTAACTTATTGTTGATAATAGTCACTTTATTGTGCTATCAAATATCGTTCATTCTATCTAACTAACTATATTTTTGCACCCATTAACTATCCCCCGCACCTCCCTGCCACCCTTCCCAGCCTCTGGTAACTGTCATTATATTCTCCGTCTCCATAAGATCAATTGTTTTTAATATTTAGCTCCCACATGTGAGTGAGAACATGCAGGATTTGCCTTTCTCTGCTTGGCTTATTTCACTTAACATAATGTTCTCCAGTTCTATACCTGTTGTTTCAAGTGGCAGGATTTCATTCTTTTTGTAGCCATATAATATTCCATGGTGTATATATACCACAATTTCTTCCTCCATTGATGGACACTTAGGTTGATTCCATATCTTGGCATTTGTGAATAGTGCTGCAATAAACATGGGAGTGCAGATATCTTTTCAGTATACTGAATTCCCCTCCTTTGGATATATACCCAGCAGTGGGATTGCCAAGTCATATGATATTTCTATTTTTAATTTTTTGATGAACTTCTATACCATTTTCCATAGTGGTTGTGCTAACTTACATTCCCACCTACAGTGTACGAGGGTTCCCCTTTCTCCACATTCTCACCAGCGCTCATTCTTGTCTGACTTTTTGATAAAAACCATTTTAACTGGGGTGAGATGGTATCTCTTTGTAGTTTTGATTTGCATTTCTCTAATGACTGATGATGATGCGTATTTTTTCATATACCTTTTGGCCATTTGTATATCTCCTTTTGAGAAATGTGTATTCAGATCCTTTGTAGACCAATGAGTTTTTAAAATGTAGAAAATAATGGAATATATTCCTAACATTTCAAGGAAAATATCAAGAAAGGTAGCAAAGACTTCCTAAATCACAACCCTTTGTGTCATTCCCAAAGACATAATAAAATTTCATATCCCAAATGAAAATCGTTAGCTATGTAGTGACTAAACTTTACTGCCCCTGCCCAAATCACCACAAAATGGAGAAAGCTGATATGCCACTGCCCAGGGGACCGTTGATGTTGTTACACAGGAAGCATCATGGCACCCAAATTTTTGACCAACAGTGAATCTGCTTGCTAATTACATTCTGAGCAAGGAGTAACTTTTTCTACCAAAGGGGATTCAAACACCCTTTCGACACTATTGCAGAGATGGGAATTCTGATCCTACAGCCACCAAATGAAAGATGCATAGCACTGAGTATCACACAGCCTCACCCAGAACTCTAAGAAATAGTGAAGAAAAATAAATCTTCCATAAAAATCAAGTGAAACTACAAATACTCAAAAACTTCATTTGGAATAAGTACATGTAAGGAGTAGGTTTGATTAGTAACAAAGTCTTTATTAAAAAAAAAAGAAGCAAGTATCTTAAGGCAGACTTTGTAAGGCAAAGAATAATTTTTAAAAATACCATTCCTTCAGTGATGCTGGTTAAAGGTTTACTAGCTTCTTACCCCAGGAGAAGTGGACAGGCAAACTCCAATGCCCATAACTGCACAGAGTTTATCATGTCCAAGAAATTATGGTAAATTTTGGGTCAATGTCACTGTCAATAAATCCATTTGTCCTCTTCATAAAACCTGAGTTGAAGAACCCTCTGCTGAGGTTTGATGGACAGACATCTACAACAATAGACCCAGTGAATATTTGCTGAATGAATAAATCTTAGATTTGGTACACCCTCCATACTAGACTCATGCTTTTGATCTTCTGAATGGGAAAAAAACAAGTAAATACTAATCGTTAAAATATTCTCTGGTGACAGGGCTTATTTTTTCTGTGTGTGCTACATGTCACACTGTGTCCTTCACATTGGAGACCAAATGAATACCATGGAGCAAATATCCTGACAAACTTCATCTCTCTGGCCTTGACCTTTTAAATATATTTTGGTTCTGGTCTTGGCTTTTGGATTAAGTATCTATACAGAGCTTACCCACCATGGCCAGGCAAATCTGGCTGAACATTATGTCCAGTAGAGGGCCCCCTGGGAGACTGATTTGGCTTGGGAGTCCTTTGGTTCATTCTATTGGCAAGGTTAAAGAATTCAGATAGGCCCACCCTCATCTTTTCAACTATCTCAGATCTCCTGTTTCCCTGAAGTGTATCTTTTTCTTTAGTGGTGTTTTTTTTTTTTTTTTAAGAGTTCTTTTGAGCAAAGAAAATTAGCAGGTTTATTAGTTTTCTAGGGTTGACATACCAAGTTACTACAAACTAGTGGCTCAAGACAACAGAAATTATTCTTTCATGATTCTGGAGGCCAAAGTCTGAAAACAAGGTGTCAGCAGGACCATGCTCCTTTAGAAAATTCTAGGGAGAATCCTTCCTTGCCTTTTCCAGCTTCTTGGCTTGTAGATGCATGGCTCCAATTTCTGCCTCTCTCTTCATGTGACCTATCCCGCCTGTTTTCTCCTCTTCTGTGTGTTAGGACATTTTTCATTAAATTTAGGACCAACCAGGATAATTTGAATGATCTCATCTTGAGATCCTTGACTTAATCACCTCTCCAAAGATCCTTTTTACAAATAAGGTCATATTCACAGGTTCCAAGTGGACATATTTTATGTGGGGACCACCATTCAATGCACTGTAGCTGGTGATTCATCTTTAAATTTGAAGAGGTAAATAATTTGAGGCATTACATTTGATGCTCTACAAACTTATTTTAAATATCACCTGCCTTAATTTTGTGTCTATATTCTAAAGTAATCATTTTAACTTATTATAATTGTCTTCATTTGTAATTCATCTAGACCTGAGTTTCTCAACCATGGCACTATTGACATTTTGGGCTGGATAATTCTTTCTCATGGGAGGCTGCCCTGTTCACTGTATCATGTTTAGCAGCATCCCTGACCTTTATTCCCTAGATGCCAGTGGCATTCCCCTAGTTGTGTCTGTAAAACCTGTCTCCAGACATTGCCAAATGTCCCCTGGGGTCAGGAGTTGTTCTTGGTTGAGAACCACTAGTCTACCTCAAACATTTCTGGACGGGACTATTAGAAATTACATTGAAACACTAAAATTCATCTAAATCATAACTTTGATTTCTTTGGCTAACACTAGTGCCCTGAAAATGTTATAAAAATGTTTTATTTCATTTCAGCTTAGAATAATGAGTAAATGGAACATTTTCTTTGTGTGTACATAGCTTTAAATGGCCCAATCTATACTCCCATACCAAATGACAAGAAAAGTCTTGCTCAGAGTGCCCTTTCCAATTTATTTATTTGTTATTCAAAAACAGGCAGAAATCTGCCCACTTCAACCAGAAAGGGGAAATTGAATTCCTGGGTAACAGGGTTTGACAGAGAAATATATATATATATATAATATCTATAAATGAAATAAAATTGCAGGAAAACCTCTGTTTTATACTGAAGAGTACCAACAGGAATAAGAGTACCAAGGAATAAGGATTAATCCTTATTATCATTAGGTTCAATATGAGACACTCAAATATTGCCTCTGTTATTAATTCAGAAACACCCAACCCACTTATGAGTTAAAGCAAGTATTAGGCACAGATCTATGTATGAGCTATCAATATTGTCTATTTTAACAAAACATATCAGAATATATACTACCAAAAATTGTTTCTTCACAGTTGTAGTCACCTTAGTAAGCTTTCGTCACAATTGTAGTCACCTTAGTAAACTACACAACTTAGTAAACTCCAAAACTGTCATTGCCCCCTTTTCCAAACATTGCAGACATTTTAGACCTGGAGTAAAGGCCAGCTTGAACCTCAGCAAGAACTCATTCTTGTTCAGAATTATATCTCATTTTGATTAACTGGGTTTTTATCTACCAGACTTGTTTACAGCATTCAAATCTACATTTAAAAAGTTTAATTTGACTATCATTAGAGAAATTTAAAAAATCCCTAGTTTTCCAAGGCCATTCAAAAACATAAAGCAAAAATATTTTAACCAGTAATAGCATCTTTGCAATAAATATAAGCTCTTCTAAGGTGATCACTCTGAGAAGGACAATATGCATCGGATTTATAAATGTTGGTATGTTTGTTTTTTAAAATTATTTGCATTATTTTATAGATCCAATCTATAGATGATGCATTAGCTAAAAATCCTTTGAAAACAGAAATCAAATTTCTTTATAAAGTTTTAGCTCACAATGCTAAATTCAATAATAATAATAATCGTTATGAGAGAGAATCTTTTTGAGCTACTAATTAACTTAATTGAGCTGTAGCATAGCATACTGAATAAAATCATGGGCTCAGTAGTTCGACAGCCAGGATGCAATTCTCTGTCATTTACTAGCTGTGTGACCTTATTTCCTCATCTGTAAAATGGGTCCAATAATAGTATTAATAACAACCTCATTAGGTTGTTGTAAGGATTAAATGAGTTAATGCACATAAAAAATGAAGAGTAGGGTCTAGCATATGATAAATGCTCAATAAATGATTATTACTGTTATTGCTTCACTTTTCTCATGTCTCTTTTTATTTGATTTGATCCAGTTCCCTAAAGACGTCAATGCCCAGAACCAATGAGGCTGCTTATAATTTCTTTTATTCTGTTAAGAAATAAAACATTTGACCCCAGAGATTCTCTGCAAGCCATGCTTTTTATCTCTTAGTTTGTCTTTATTGCCTTTGGGAGTCATATCTTTCTTCTACATTTTACAAGTTCTATTTCAATCATTATTTACTTTCATTATACAGTAAATAATATTAAGTACACATGAAAATATGTGAAAATTTTATTGGCACAGAACAAAGAATTTAAACTTATCATTAGATAATAGAAAGGGAAGGGATTATTTTGTGTGATATGAATCAAACATAATAAAAAGAATGTAATGCTACCTAATGAAAGTAAGTTTCCACTAAAGGGTTGATGATATTTAAATTCCATAAAATGAACATCTTTCTTTTGATACTCTTGACCACACAGTATTTATTTTTTTAATTTACAGTATTCTTTTGAATGAGTATTTTTAGGGTGGAATTTCAGTGATTAATCCCTTAAGCTTAATAAGTTTATTAACTCTGATAAAGAAAAACTCTTTTCACCTCTAAATATTCACAAATAATAAATGCAATATGACAGTACTATTGCAAATCTTATCCATGACAGATTGAAACAAATTTCTGAGTTTATATCTTCCTAACCCAAAAGAGACTGAACAAAAATGCATATATTATATGGGAAATTGCAACCCAAGTATTAGTCAGAACTCCTTAGTTAGCCAGTTATTTACCTCAGAGAGGTAATAATTTTCAAGCCAAGAAAGAACCTATAAAAAATTTACAAATTATCATAGAAAATAAGGCTACCCAAAGTTTCAGAATAAATTTACAAAGCACCTTGAGGAAGAAAACAAACTTGAATGATTCTGCTTTCTCATTACCAAAAGTTGTTTTAGTGATGAGCCCCTTTAATCCTAAACATAACAACCAATTTAAATTATTATTACAGGCAAAATTTCCAGAATATAAGCAATTTTCCTTATTAACTTAGGTGGTTTCTTCAAAGATCTGTTGTGATCAAGTATAATTTTAGTAATCTCTTCATCTGAAAACAACCTAAGATGTCATAGAGAATGTGCTGAAAAGTTTTAACTATACTTTTATGCAAAAGAGTACTTATCAAAGGAGTCTTTAAGACACCTTGAATTGGGACAAGGTCTTGAGGGATTTGGGGCACATGGCTAGATTCTGCCCCAAGGTGCTTGTAAAGATATAGAGAAGGTAGAAGAGAAAGGAGGGGATACAGAAGTTACATCCTTTGAACATAAAAAAGCATGACGTTATATATATTGTCTCTATGCATTGTTCTTCTTCTCAAAGCTCCAGGAAGGCAAAAGGATAAAATACTCCTCATTTCTTTCTCAAACTTATACAGTACCACTACCCTTTTATGTTCTCACCCCTACACCTCCTTTCAACCTGAGTTTGTCGGATTTAAAAATGATGCAGTAAACGTGTGTATGATAAGGGAGTTACATCTAGAACATATAATCTAAAATATCTAGAATGTTATAGCTGAATAATGAAAAGATAGGAAACCACATTTAAAAAAATTAACAATGGATTTGAATAACGAACACACCAAAAAAAAAGATTCAAATGGTAGTAAATACAGGAAAAGATGCTCAATGCCATCAGTCATTAGGGAAATGCCAATTGAAAATCAAAGTAAGATATCACTACACACATACTAGAGTGGATAAAATTTTAACAACTGAAAATACAAAATTCTGATAAAGATATGGAGCATCTATAACTCATGCATTTTGCTAGTAATGCAAATGATTTTGAAATACAATTTTGAAAAATGAATATACACTTACCATATGACCACATAATACCTCTTATAAATATTAATCTACGAGAATGAAAACATATGTCCACACAAAAACTGCCCCAAACTAAGAACAATCCACATGTCCATCAGCTGGAGAATGGGTAAACAAATTGTGATAACTCTATAAAATAAAGTTCTACTCAGAAGCAAAAAAGAATAAACTACTGATGCAACAACATGGATGAATCTCAAAAGCATTATGCTAACTGAAAGATACCAGACAAAGAAGGCTTATACACTGTGTGGTTCCATTTATATAAATATCAGGAAAGAGCACAGTTACAGGCACATAAATCATAGAGGTGAGTGTCAGAGGGCTATAGAAGAAGGGGGAAGAGACCGCATTACATAGGACTACAGGGGAAACTTTGGAGTAATGAAAATATCCTAGCTCTACTTGATAGCAGCAATGGTTATACAAATATCTGCATTCACCAATATTTGTAAACCTATATGTTTAAAAATGGTGAATTTTACTACATGTGAGTTATACCTCAATAAACTTGACTTAAAAAATTGATGCAGTGTATGTGATATCACCCCACATGTGGGGTAGTTCGTTCCAAACCCAAACTCATTTAAGCAGAACCAAGCCATAACCAGGGGAATAGATGAGGGTTATCATCATTTATTTTGACTTCCCATAAAATCTTTAATATTAGATGCAACCATCCAAATCATGGTAGCACGATTGTACTTGATAAAAAATTAACCATTTCCCTAAGGTCATTGTATTAATCAGGATAGGCCAGATAACTATAGTAGCAAGCCCCAAATCTCAGTGGTTTAATACAGTAGATGTTTATTTCTTGCTCATGTAAATTCTGCTGTGGTTTTCTGGTGACTCTCCAGGGCATCTGTTGTCCATGCAGTCACTCAGTGGTCTCGGATGAGCTAGTCTCCACCATACTGTAGCTGTATCATCTGTAGCATGTACTTTCCTGGTGAATACAGCAGGAAAAAAGAAATGCTCACAGCAGCAATTAAATTCTCCAGCCTTGAAGTGACAACACAACACGTACCACTTCCTCTCACAATACTTGACCAGAAACTGGTTGCATAGTCCAGCCTAATTGCAAGGTCAGAGAAATATAAGTTCCCCCTTTGTGCCAGGAAGATGAGGATAACCAGCTAGCTTTATGCAGCAGAAGTCACTAATGCAGTTCTTTTTATTTTATTTCACTATATGTTTTCTGCTGTTTCTTATTAATATAAATATTTATCTATTCTTATTTTTTTGGACCATGAAGTAGCAATATATTATGAGGCAGACGCAGAATGGTGGCATATTCTCACTGGGAATTTCATCATTTGACCCTCAACATTGTTGTACTGGGACAAATCAGGCCTGCCAATGGCTTAATGTTTTCTCCTGCGATTTCCTGTAGAGTTTTGGTATCTAGGAGCTGATGAAGATTAGCTTTGCACACTTTTGCTTAGTCTTCTTCCGTGGTGGGAATTTGGGAGCAATTTATCTCATCTCTTAATGACAGAGGAAATTATCTCTGTGTGTTAGCTATGTTGCTAGAACATACTCAACGGTTCAGATGGCAGTTTGAACTTCTGAACTTTTGGGGCCACACACTTAATACTTTAGAGATCTCTGAAGACACAAATTAAAGAGGATGAATTAAATTAAAAAAACTTTACCAGAACTCATAAGAGGAGCTTTGAAGTCTCTGTGGAATGAGTCTGAGAATCTGTACAGAATCTCTACACTGTAGGAAGAAGAGTTAAAGTCAGATCACTGGTGAAGGGGAAGGTTCTAACACAAGAGGCAGGTACCAAGTGTCATGGAGGTAGGAAAAAAACTGTTGGAAAAAGGGGCAGTGGATTAATAGTGGGAGAGGATGTGGAACAGCAGGGATTGATCTTTATCTTAAAATGGTGCTTTTGGAGAGCAGTAAAAGTTCAGTGGTTCTTCAATCTGTCCCAATTTATCCTTCTCCCATGGAAATAATGAGTGAACTATTTGTCTTTTGAATCTATTATACAGAGCATGAAAGATAATGTGGTCAAAAGAAGATCCATTCATGGAGACTGAACTATCATGTTCCTCTTAACATTGATAACTCTAGTGGAGACAAAAGCAATAACAAAATATATGTGTGTATGTGTGTGTGTGTGTGTGTGTGTGTGTGTGATCTGAGCACACGCAACACAAGTATAAGCAGGTAAACAGAAAAAAACCTTCAGAGAAGGCAGACACAGTTTCCATTGCAATGCTTCACAAGAAGTAGCTGTAGTGCAATCTACAGAAGAAGCAATATGTGGTGTTCACCTCACCCCCTTTCTATGTTGCATACCGATGGCAGACAGTGCTAAGGGAGCACAGCTCTGTGTCTCATGGAACCCAGACCAAGCCTCAGCATCCTACTCAACTTAGAACTGGAAGTAGTCACTATAAACAAACAAACAAATAATCAACTTTTGTATCCAATTTGAAAGCTACTTTCTATCAAGGATCAGCAAAGAATTTCTGAATTTTGAATGGTGGTGAAGAATACTCCAGAGATATTTTTTCTTTTTCACCAAAAGCCTGGTAAGATTATGTATTTCTTTCTTCCTTTTTTCTTACTCTCCTCTGTCTTTTCTTGGAAAAATATGTATTAAGCACTTACAACATGGCTTGCATTGTCAGGTGCTAGAGATGTAATGGCGTCCAAGACACAGTGGGAAAATTCTAAGTAACCTTCAGCACTCATAATCATTCACTTCTGGAAAGATTTTCTTCACTTTTCTAAAAGCTATATGAACTTAGTTTCATCCTACCATTCTAGCAATTTCTACTCTGTCTCTACCACCACAATCCCAGTCTAAACTATATCATCTCTTGTCTGGGTTGCTGTAGGAGCCACCCTGGTAAACTTCTATATTTACTCTGATCTCATCCAATCCATTCTCTGCATTGGGGCCAGAGCAATTTCACACCGGATCTTGTGGTTTCCCTGCATAAAACTCTCCACTGAATTTCTCTTGCTCTTACGACAGAAGTCAACACCCCTAAAGTGACTTACAAGGCCCTGCACAATTCATTCCATACCTGTTATTGAATTTCATCTACTGCCCCTCTATTCTTCACTCTCTCTGATCCAACCACAGTGCTCTGCTTTCATTTCTCAGAGTTACCCTTCTGCCTTGTGGCTGCTTTGTAGTCTGCAATGCTCTTTTTCTACCTTTCCCTCAGCTAAGTCTTAGTCACCTTTCAGATTTCAGCTCAGTAGTCACGTGCTCAGAGAATCCTTCTCTGACCACTTGCCCTACCTCCAGACCAGATTTTATTAATCTCACGAGAGCCTTTACATTTCCTTCTTTCATCGCATTTAATGATAATATACGTTATGTTTGATTATTTGATTAATCTCTGCCTGCCTCAGTAGACTAAGCTCAATGATTACATAATGAGTGTAAGGAAAATGTCTGCTTTGATCTTTGTGTGAGTGGGTGGGGGTTATGTGTCTAGCACATAGTAGATACTCAACAAATAATAAAGGCATGAAGTCTTGAGTAGACAACTCACTGGTTGTCATGAATGAACAATGATAGAATTATTCCTGTCCCTAGAGGTTAGGATCTAATGGGAAATAGATAATAAAAAGACAGACAATTCAGATACAGTTTGGTAAGTGATATGAGAGGGCACATACAGTGCGTTAGAGGCAAACATAAGAGGGTACCTAATTCCAATTTGGAGGGGTTACTATGATAGAGACGAGAAGAAAATATATATTGGAGAGTTAGAACAGGCATTTTCACAGAAATGGAGCAGTTTCACATACCCAGCTCTTGCAGAGCTGTGTATATTAGTAAATAAGAACAGATATACAAGCTGTGGAAATTCTGCTGAAAAAGGCAATATTTTAAAGTCTGAACTCTAAATGATTGCAAACAGAGAGACTGAGAATTTTTCTAATTAGCACATCTGTCTTGACTCAAGGAAGTGACTACACAGAGGCCGATCAACATAGAAAAATGAGAACCCAGAGGGAAGTCAACCCGTGATTAAAAAAGAAAAGTCCAAATAATGACAGAATAAAAGAATCGGGGTCAAAACTGGGGTGTATTTTTTCCCTTTAATTGTTTACAGCTAGAAAAGACTGGTAGGAAACCCAAGGATCTCATTTTAGTTACAGCTGAGCACCGTTTCTAGGCATTCTATATATATGTATGCATAGATACACTTTATATGCATAATATAATAAACTAAATATAGTTCATTCTACATTATGAGTTCAGTAATTCTCCAGTAATCATCTTTTTTCCTTTGTAAAGTCTCAATTTAAAAAAAAAAATCAGTTACTGTTAAACATTTGGACACAAATCCAAGCAGCACATGCAGTTGAGCTCCTGATAGCCAAGCCTAGCAGCCCACCTGTCAGACGATTGTGCTTGAACAAGATCTGTTCCTGAAGGAGGCTGGACCACATGTCATTCGCAAGTACCTATACGCTTCAGATGGCTTTGCTATGGATTTTTCTTGTAGCTTCCAGGGCCAAGGAAAGGGTTCCCATGAGAAGTTATTTGTTTGTTTGTTTGTTTTTAATGCTGGAGTTCGGTAGCACGAGAGCAGAATATAAATGCTAAATCACAGAATCCATTTTTCCCTACTTTTCCCTAACTGTGATCAACCAGATTTTGCTGTAGGGTAGCAAATGACTGCAGGTTCCATGTGGAGAGAAGCCAAACAGCTGTCATTACCCTGAAAAAACAGGAGTCCGAAAAAAGCATTCAGCAGTCATACTGCCACAGGCATGTTCAGAGCTGTCCCCGGAGACCTCATCTTCCTCTTCATCCTCAGCAAAGAAATTAAAAGATCACTGGTGAGCACAGAATATCCCCTATTTCACCATTATTTTCTCATTTCCAGAGACTCTTCATGTCCTTTCTTCAAGTGCTAAAAAATGCCTAACTGTATTTAGAAACAGTGTCTCTTGCACATAGAATGTTGCCTGCTCTTTGGAAAACAACACAATTCATTTTTTTTCTGAATTAATATGTGCAGGCCAATTTGATATTTGAAGACATAAATCAGATTATCTATCAAGTTTGGTCTTGGTGAAATTATCTTAATACTTGCAAGACATATGTCTTCGGTTAAAAGCATGGTAATAATTAATGATAACTATAATGTGTTAATATGTGGTATGTAATTGGAGCACACCATAGGTAAGTGCAGACAGAAATAGACTTGTATACAGAATAACTGGCTCTAATCCATCTAGCTATGTGTGCTTAGATAAATCACTTCACTCCTCTGTGGCACGAGAGTCTTAACACAACACAAAACTAGTAGAGTTCTAAATATCCCAACAGACTGATACGTTTAAAAGAATGTGAGTATAAGTTTGGGAAACTTTAAGGTATAAAACATGTTAGATATTATCATTATCATCATCATCATTGTCGTCATCATAATCAGAAGCTACAAAAAAAGATTAAGATTATTTTAGGTACATCTTTAGACTTTACACAGTCATTTCTTTCTTGGTTTTGAGTATTTAGTAGTTTTCTAAAATGAGCTTCATAGTTAGAGCACTCACCCTGAGGAATGACACAATAATTTACTGGAGTGTTGTTTTTGTTTTATTTTAGGTTAAAGTTAAAATTGTGAGACTTCATATTTTTCTGACTGTTCACTGGGGACCTGGGTCTCGTGCAAGGTGGCATTGTGCTTGGATCAGGTGATCTCCGTGCTTTCCTGCGTGAGATATTTTCCCCACTGTTCTTGGTTTTCAGCACGTGCAGACAGTCCTTAGGCATCTGCTGACCGTACCCTCTCACGCCTGTGTGGGCCCTGGTCTTTGCAGAGGTGCACCAACGCCCTCTGCTGGACAGACCACAGCAGGTAGCCTCAGAGTTGCTTCCGACCTGTGGGTTTCCTGCAGCAACCTGAGGGGTCATGAACAGTTCTCACCAGGGGTGTGATGAAGTTGATAATTTCAGAGGTTTGGGTATTGCATGACAGATGCTTTGAATAACATGATAAACAAGCATCTGACTTTTTAACTTGGGAGTTTTAAACAACACATTACAAAATGACTCACATTCACGTTTTGGAACACTCATTCCTTTTGGTTGATTCAGCACACTTTTCTGGGTATCCTCCAGTGAGAGAACTATTTTTGCCTCACATGAATTAGAAGGGAGGGTCCCTAACAGTTCAGGATGACCTTCCAGTAAGATGCAACTTCTCCATCTGGGTTAATTAGACACCTACTGGTAGGCTATATCCTCAGTGGTTCTGTTATCAAATATTTTTTGAAAACCTACTATGCATCCAGAAATTTTTTATATGCTATGAATACATCAAGGAATAAAATAACTTTATGAAGGTTTATACCAATCATCTTGTATCTATTCCTGACCTCCTGAAATATAATAGAATTCTAGCAGGACTACAGCTAGGGTGACCAACCATCCTGGTTTGCCCAGGATGGACGAGCTTTCCAGGATTCAGCATCTTCAGTGCTAAAACAAGTCTGAGGAAAACTGAAAAGAATTTGTCACTGTGAATACAACATTCTCTACCATAGAAGATTATGAACTTGAAGTAGCATTTGTTGAAAAATAATTTTTCAATGGCATCAGATTCATTCCCAATACTATTATTCTGAACAGTTTTTCCTCATTAAAAATGTGTTGCAATTTATGTACATAATACTTATGAATCAATCTATTGAATTGTCATTTGCAAAGCATTTTCTTATATACAAAAGAGCTGAGCAAATCTAAAATCACAAGTGCAAAATTGCACTGTGAAAGCCAAGGAAAATATATACTAGAAAAGCCAAGCTCAATCTTGTAAGATGCAGAAAGAGCTTAGGTTACCTAGGCAGAAAGGCTTTAGAACAAAAGGGGAAATTGAAACCAGAAAAAGATATTTATTAATGAAATCCATGAGAAAGACTAACAATATCCCTCAGTGAGATGATAAGAAATCATAAAACCTGAAAATCTAAAGAATCTAAAATTCATCCAGCTCTATTTAAACAAAAAACTTCCTCCTGGATTTTGATGTCATTTGTTAAATCTTCAATAGGTCTTCTGATATGTTATTACAAAAAATTAGTCTCTATTTCTCACTGATAAAAGTTTCCCATATTTTATTTAAATATGATCCTCTTATTTCTAGTCATTTTGCTTTAAGATAAAAGAAATAAAACCTCATATATCTGTGTGGTATGAGAACTGAAATTAAGGTTCAATATTATTTGCTGCTCGACATCTGCTAAAAATGGAGGGCCTTGAATAGTCTAACTGCAAGTTCTCCTCCTCACTCTGCTCTTGTGGGTAACGTTCCCTAGATGAATAATGCTACCTTGTTATTGAGGGGACCAGGCAGTTTCTGCTTATGCATGAGTAATAGGTTTCAGTTCCCTGCTAGCCTATGGAATTATTCCAACAAGCCAGTCGCATCCTTCTGTGGGAACCAGGACACCCCATCCTCTTGATACTATTGAGCCTGCCTCCCACAGTCCCTGGTTATTCACTCTATTCCCACGTGATGCTCCATGGCATGCAGCGTCCTCCTCCCCTGGGCTGTGTGTGTATATGGCTAAAAAACTGATGTCTGTCTCATCTGTCTAGTTCCAGGTGCTGTGTATTTAGCCATCCTCGTAACCTTTGGGATGGAAATACCTCCCTCACAAATGGGATAAAGAGGAGGTGATTAAAATATTCCACATCTGTATCTTATACAACGCTACGCACTTCTCAGTCTTCCCTTTCCCAGTGGTTTCCACCCTTATCCCACAAAATCACTGCTGGGGTAAAGCTCGCAAATCACTCAGGTATAACAAGGCATTGAAATAGGAGTGCTTTTTGACTGGGTGGAAATGAGCCTCTTATAATCACGGTTAAGGGATGGAAGAACCTAAAGCTTTTAAGAAACTAGTTGCTTCATGAGAACTGCAAGTGGTGACTGGGTGGAGGGTACCCAGAAATTATTGTAGCCAAAGAAAAGTCTAAAGAAAAATATGCATTGTTTAGCAAAGATTCTATAAAAAAGAACACCCAATTCTAACTTTCCCATGACAAATTAGAAGATACCATGTGAAGTCACAAGTCCACAGATAATTTCCTTCTCTATTTTTATCAATAGTCTAATTCTTCTTTCAAACCTAATCCTATACATCAGAAGAACAACAACAACAAAATGACCAAATGAATTTTTATACACTTACTTTGTTCCTACTCCTTCTGAAATAAGGAAATTGATAAGCAATGCACAGGTGATAGATGGACATTAAGAATGATTTATAGAATGTTAGATGTTAGTAGTGGAAAGGACATGAGGAACTCCCTAGTTTAACTGTCTACTTCTCACTGAATTAATGGATGTGAAAATGAGGTTCAGTAAATTGTCTTTGGTGAGTGTCAGATGTCAGTGTCAGGCTCTCTAACTCTCAGCCCAATTCTTTTTCAGCCCCTCCACTCCCACTAAAATTAATTGAAAATTGACCAAATAGCTTGGCCGAATTCCTAATGTGGTAGCTTAGCATATTCATTGAATTGCAATGTACTGCATTAAGAAAGTAGTTTCCTTGTTACCCTGGGTCAGACAACATTTCCCTCAGAATCTGAAGAACCCATACAAGTTACAACTATTAAGAAGACTCCAGAATTCATGACATTCATGAATAAACTGATCAATAATGCCATTTGGTATCTTTCAAATTTAACAAAATTTGAAATGATCTATGGTTAAATATCAAGGAGGTATAATTACACAAAATATCAAACTTCCATAGGATCAGCTCAGATCCGGATTTTACGTGTGTATTTCCTGCATGTATGTGACAGTGCACATTACACAGAAGAATAAAGTCATCCAGTGGAAGTATAAGATGCAAATCAAAACTGAACTGAAAATGGAGCCCTAGGAAGCCTCAGAAGTAAGAAGCTATTCTACAAAAGTGATCCCAAGTTGAGAAGGGTATTCTTTGCAAGACTAGACTAGCAAGACTAGACTAGACCCGACTAACCAGCTCAAAGAAGTTGAATTAAAGACAGCCATGCCAAATAGCTAAGAGAACTTCAAGCACACACACACACACACACACACACACACACACACACACACACACACACACACCTCTTCTAAAAATATGCAACCCAAAAATGCATTCTCTAAATTATAGGGAGAGGAGAGGAAGGAAACACAGGCTTTGTGTATCCTACTGCCACCTCCAGAAAATGTTGAAAGATGAAGTTGAGAAGTGCAGTTATTTTCTATCATATAGATATTTTCCATTTTCAAAATCCATTCTACATTTTGGGAATTTTTAAAAAAACCACATTAACATATAGGTTTATGAAAATTGCTAAAATGCCTAAAATAAATTAGTTAATAATTCTGGTTATAGGTATAAATCTACACAAAGTGCTAACAATGGTAAGAAAGTCTTGTTGGGATGCTAGTTAAGAGAATGAGAGTAATTTTATGTACCTTAAGCCCAGATGAGATCTCACCTTGAAAACCTAAGAACAGTAAAGAAAATGATTGAACAGACAGGCCTCCACAAGTGGGAGACTTTTCCAGCCAAATTTCAGTGACAGCCAAAAGGACTAGGCCATTTCCAAAAAACTAACTCAGGAATTAATGGTGATTTATTACTCAGGGACCTGACATTAATTAAAGCAAATTTAGCAGTATCTTTATCACTTGAAGTTGATATTATTGCAGTTGGCTGGAAAGAGAATACAAATTACTTGGGCAAGGGCTGCCAGTCTATCACATCCTCCTAAAATGCCTTTCTACCCCAGCAGAGAAGTTTCTGGAACTATAGAACCCCTAAATTAAATTATGTTGGAGGGACCCTAGCCTGACCATCTGCATCTTAATCTTGGCCATCTGCACTTCTCTCAAATGCATGACTTGGCTCTTTTTAAAACTCCACAAGAAAATGCATAATGAAAAAAGAAATGGCCAAAGGATTTGAAGGTAGGAGTATACTTGGATTTTATAGCTTGATTTACAAGAATAACACACATTTGATTTAATACTTACTGAATAGCAATTATAGATACAAATTTTAATAACTAATATTTAATTAATGTGTTAGAAGAAGATGATCATTTGATAAATGCAATAAATTCATTTTGTTTTGTTACAAACATCAATCCTAATTCACAACTAAACACCTAAAAGGGTGACAGTGAAAAACTAACAGCAGAAGAGAATATTAAGTTCCTTTCTATACATTTTCTAATTATCACTAATATTGACCTCCAACTTCAGTCTACCTTCAAAATGAGATGCTGATATCTTAAGGTCTTACTGCCTCTATCAGGTTTTACAGTTGTGCTTTAAATATTTTGGTGCTAAACATTTAAATACTTGGCTTTATAATTATACTTTAAATTTTGGGTGCTAAATAGGAAAATGAACAGTCAGTTGCAGCGTATTTTCTTTTTTCCCCTAAATTATCTGAATTGATCATTCAGATAATATCAGATCCAACTGGTAGATGCATTAGATACCATAATTGGAGAAGTGACTCTGTCTCCGCTTGGAAGACATCACTCACTGCCAGTCACCCTGCAAGTAGCAGTCACCATTGTCTCACCCAGTTCCTGAGCCAGTGTCAGCGAAAATTAACATGCATTGAGCTCCTGCTATGTTGTCCTACTGTGGAGTAACATGTCGTACTGGTTCTAGCAATATGCTTACAAGGTAGGTACTACTCTTATTTCAAAATTAACACTAAATGAAGGCACAAAAAACTCAAATAACTTATAAACAATCATACTGCTACAAAGGAATGAAGCTGAGATTTAAGCCTTGGTATATCGATCATCTAATGATGTACAACAAATTATTCCCAAACTTAATGGCTTATAATGTTTATAAACAATGACAATATAAGTATATTGTTTATAATGTTAATAATCAATAACATTTATTATCTCATAGTTCCTTATGACTTATCTGAGTCCTCTGGGCCTGGGTTGCTTACTAGGAGGGAATTGCAGTCACCTCAGTGTTCTGCTGAAGGTAGCTCCACTGCCAAGCTCATCGCTGGCTATTGGATTAAAGGCCTCAGTTCCTTGCAGGCTGTTGCCTGGAGGCTGTCCTTGTGGGCCTCTCCACAGGGTGGCTCAGAGCATGGCAGCTGCTTCCAGAATGAGCAAACAAAAGAGCCCCAGAATGTGAGCAAAATGGAAGTCACTGATTTTTGCAGTCTAATCTTGGAAGTGACATCTCTTAGAAGTAAGACATTAAGTCCAGCTCATACTCAGAGGAAGGAAAGTAAACAAGGATGTGAATACCAGGAAGCAGAGCTCATTGGGAGCTATCTTAGGCACTACCACAACAAGCATGATTCATTGTTTTTTAACAATTTTTAAAATTTTTGACTTAAGTCTTATGATGATATAATTTACAGATCTGTGCTGATGGTACATCTCCTTAACCTTGATCCTTCTAAATGAGTTTTTTAAAACCACCATTACTAATCATGTATATATAGTATTTAGACCATTTTATGTATTTGTAAATAACTATGCAAGAAGCCTGAATTACAACTTAGTGCAATTTAGGTAGTAAACGATTCAAAAGCAAATTTTAACTTGTTACTCTGTCTTGTCACTCTGACTTTTAAATTCATTTGACTTTATAGATTATCTATAAAATGTGAGAAATGTTAAATATTCTTTATTTGATAGTATATATAAACCATATAAAAGGTAACATTTTAGAGGCAAGAAATTTTCATAAAATTGACATAGGAAAGACCAAAACATAAAGGAAGCCTTACTATCTTGTCTTCAGCCCCTGCCTTTAGACAGACTGATCAACACAAATTCAAATACAAATGAGTCCTGCTCTGCTTTATGGGATAGTGAAGGGATTTCCACTATATTAAATATATTCATGTAGCCAGTTATATAAATCTAAATAGGAAATAGATCTTCTCTAGGTCATGAGATGGCAATCAGCCCTTTCATGAAAAGTTGGACACAACTGATCCAACCTTGCCTCAATTCCAATCATGTCTTTAGAGGATAATACTTGCTGAACAAGAATTGCTATCAAAATTCAAAAAGCATGATCATATTTATTTCACCACCAGCCAATTTTATTTAAATTAGGACTGTTCAACAAAAATATTCTATCAGCCACTAATGATTTGAATTCTTGTTTATCTGATCAATTGAAAAATAGCACTTGTTTAAAAAAGTTATGAGACATTTTTATCTTATAATAAATAAGGCAGTGGCTATTATTCATTAGTAGATCTGTTTTTGAGATTAGCTGTCCAGTTTGCCCTCTCTCCCTTCTTACAAATGCCAGCTGGAAAGTTCAGGAGTCCTCATGACCATCCTCACTTCTGACACCAACTGCAAATTCAGGGGGCTGGCCCCAAGATCACCCTCAGGTTTGATAATTTGCTAGAAGGACTCACAGAACTCGGGCCATTATACTAGCAGCTACAGATTATTACTGCAAAAGAAGGCAGATTAAAATCAACAGAGGGAAGAGTCACATAAGAAAGACAGAGCCAGGAGACATCAAGATGTGGAATTTCTTGTTGTCTTCCTACAGTGGAGTGGTGCAAACTGTGTCCACTTCTCCCAGGAATTTTGTGTGACAATATGCATGGAGCATTGCCAACTAGAGAAGTTCACCTAAGTTTTGGTGTCCTGAGTTTTACTGGGGCTCAGTCACATGGACATGACTTACTATCCACATGGCTGACGTTTGTCTCCAGCCCATCCATTTGTCACATTGCTAACATGTTGCCCAGGGATCTCTACAATAAATCACATTGTTACATAGACAATCTGGTGTAGCTCAAGGCTTCCAGGTAAGCAAAGATACTTATGTAAGGCAGGATATTCCAAGGATTTAGAGATCACTTCCTAGGAGCCCAGGGCAAAGGATAAACCTCTCTTTGGGCAAGATTAATTCTTTACTGCACACTAGCCAAGATAATTTTTGTTCCAGGGATGTGCTTATTTGGATTCTCCAAATACTCTATCAGTATTCTCAGGTGATGCCTTAGCTATTGTTGGCATCTGTGTAAGAGAATCTGGGGTCTGATCTGTCATCTGTTCAAACAGACCATGCAGTCTTGGTCCAGTTTGTGCCTGTCTCCCTTTTCCATGGCCTGGAAACACTTCTGAACAAAAACCTCCATGCCCTTCTGAGCATTATTCATTTTTAATTCACTCTCTCATTGCATTGCCTGAGATAGGAGGTTCCCAGTGGAAACTGGATGTCCTGCTCTCTCCCAGACATGTTTTCAGCCCCTACATTATTGCCTTAGCTCAAGGTGTTCCCAAAGTAGCACCTGAAGTAAGAGCTTGTGTGCAAGTTCATTTGGGAGATGATTCCAGGAAGTAGGAGCAAGTTTGCAGGAAGTGTGGGATGGATAAGGGGGGAAATCCGATATTAGAGTATGCTTTTGAGATTGCTGCTACAGAGAACGGTGAATTATTCCACTGGGACCTCCTGGGAAGTCCACAGAATGCCTCCCACAATTGTCTGCTTGAGAACAGCTAGGGAGCATTGATCCATTGGCTTATATTCCCCACTGGTCAAGAATAATCCTACTGAAACCCACTCTGGTTACAGTGTGGCGTTGGAAGAGACCTGGGGCAGAAGTAAAAGACACTGCTGTTAGAAAACTTCAGGGCACACTGGAACTCTCTATTCCAGATGTGGCTTCAGCCAGGGGAGGGACCTCATCCATGTCTGCTGCAACTGCATTACCTGTACCAGTGGTTCACAAATGTTGAAAAATACCAGACTCGCCCAGAGAGCTAATAAAGAACACAGAAGGCCTGATTGGTAGAAGAGGGAAGGAGCATGTGCCTTTGTATTCTTACTAAGTTCTCGGGGTGATTTTGACAGCACTGTTTGAGCACCACTAGGTGATACTCTCTGCAGACCCTATAGGGACAAGGCGGGCTCACCAGGAAGTAATTTTGATGCTATTAACCTGAACTTGTGGCAGGTCCAGAGTGGGATCTGGTCTGCCCCGCCCTCCCTGCCCCAGGCTTCACTACCCACAGTTGTGTGGATATAGTCCATGTACTGTGGCTCCCGCCTACTCCGCTATTACCTTGACACTCTACCTGGCTCTTGCCAACTGTCTCCCTCAAAGGAAAGGAAAAATGACATTTAATCTGTTCAAAGACCTTTAGTGAACACCTGCTATCAACTAACCAGGTGTTCATAAAATTTGATACACATTTTATAAACATGGTGATTTCATTTGATGCTCACAACAACCCTGTGAAGTAGGTGGTATTATTCTCATTTTTCAGATGAGAGATCTGAAGCTCAGAGAGACCTAAACCCACATGTCTTTGATGGACTGGATGAGAAACCAGGTCTACCTACCTACAAAGGCCTCTCCAATCTATCACATTCTTGTCTTTTGAGAGAAATAGTGACCACCACCTGCATTTGTTTACCAGAACATTTCTATGCTCTCTTAAACATTGAAGGGGAGGATACTCACCCAGATAGACAAACATCTCACATTGTAGATGTCAGACCAGTCATCCTATGTGAAAAACAGGACCTGATCACACTTTGGCTAAATAGGTTCATTTAATGGGAAAGGCATTTATTGAAAGGCATTTATTGCACCACGCCCTTGTTAGGTGCTTTGTGTACATCTCTTTACTGTTCACAGAAACAGGGCATCACCAGCTCCTTCCTGATTCCGCAGACGACCATATGTATCTTCCTGCAACAAATAGCCCCAACAGCTTGATTACTCAGAAAACAGATCCTCGCAGAACATGAAGGTGATAAAATGTGGCAAATTTTATTCAGATGTCTTGCTGGTTTTATTAGATCTGTTTGAATTTCTTTTGGAGCCTAGAATAAGACAGCTCTTATTTTTGACGTTTGATAATTATGATTGAATGCCACTTATTTATCATTCATGGGTTTTGAAAGAATTTTTAATTATAAATATAAATGCATTTTAAAGTGTTAAGACATTTAAAATATATCTTAGTGTTGAATGGCAATTGAGACCATATCTTCTAATGTTTATTTTCATTTTGTGTATTGTAATTGGTTCTTTCTCATTTTCCATTAGATTTTATTAGCAAAGGGCAACCTTATAAACATAATACAGCATGTGTACATTCAGTATTACTTGCCTCCAAAACAGCAATTCCATTCACTCCAGCACTCTTATGTCCATCCCAAATTGTTAATCTTTTTCAGAGCTGCTCCAACAGTCTTCAAAGCAAATGTACTTAGTATATTACTTTGTATTCTTTGAACAGACAGCAACATAGTTTTTGACAGCTTATTTTCAACAGCTAAGCATGAAGACATTGTAAAACAGTTTAAAGGCATTTTAGTCTGGTGTTAATGATCTGTTTTGACTCTTTCTTGTCTACGGTATCTGATGTTTCTGCATCAGCCTCTGCTGCTCAAGATAAAGATGACATTTGATAGTTGGGTTCATCCTATGGAAAGTTTAATTTAATTACAGAGGGGTCTGATTTGCTAGATTAAAAGGTCAAGTATTATAAAATTCATTTTTGGAGCACAGATTTGAGAAGGCTGCCTAGTGCAAAGTTCACACAGTCAGAGAACAGCAAGACACTTTTGAAAATAGGCACAGTTAAAAATCAGTGGCTAATCTCATTGGAGAAAGAGAGACACATTTTAATATATATAAGGGGGTGAATATATCACTTAAAATCATTTATTGTCGGTATGTTTTTTTAATCAAAGTGATTTTCAAAAAAAAAAAAAAGGCAGAATTTAGGGAGCTAGGCTAGAACTGCCTTTGTTTTAAAATAGCACAAGACTCCGTGAAAGTATTAAAAGGAAGGTACTCCTGGACACAGGCAAGAGCTTCACAATTGCTCTTTCTTTTCGCCATTTTACCTCAACCACCACACACTAAATCTGTGAGATTAAATGTCTCCAGACTTTAAAAAAAATAAATAAAAAGGCAATGAATTCCAGATAGCTGTGTTTGCTCTCAGCCTACTCACGAGGATGAGAGACAATAGAAGCCAACACTTCAGAGCAACTTCATTTAGAACATGAAGTGCCTGAGTAATGAGGCCTGTGGCCATGGCACCAGGGTCGACTTGACCAGCTGACTTTAAAACAATCTGAAACAGCTGAGTGACTACCTTATACCAAGGACTAAAGGCTTGCGGAGGTACAGCTGGGCAGAAATGAGGTCAGAGCTACAAGAGTGTTAATAACCAAGTGTATGAAGGGGAGAGAGGGAGACAGAGCGTAAGTGAGAGAATCTGATGGACTCTCACAATTTAACTTCATTCCTGTAGATCAAATGTTGATCAAAGGATAAAGGAGGATCAAAAATGACTCAAAGATTCCTGGCTGGTGCTGCTGAAAAGGGGGCCGCTTCATGAGACGATATGGCCAGAGGAATGTGAGAAGCAGCTGGCATTGCAGTTCCATTAAAAATCCCACAGCTTATCATTGGTATTAAACTTGTGCCTGTGTCGATACTTCCACACGGGAGTTTTCTCCAGGTGGTGAGACAGCACGGGCAGATTGCTCCAGTGAAACTTATCTCCCCCCACCCACGCCATCCCTGCTTTTAAAAATTCTAATTACAAAATCTCTGGATGAAGGGAACATGTAGATGTCACAAGCCTGGACCTCTGTAATACATTTGATCCAGTGCCTTGCGAAACCTGATTTGAAAAATTAATACAAATGGATTTGGACAGAAGTGCTGTCACGTGGATTGAAAACTGGCGCAAAGACTGTAAACAAAGGATAATGACAAACGGCAGTGCAATCAAGGGGTGGCAGTTGAGTTTTCCATGAGAGGACAGCGTCCAGAGTTCCTCCATGAATCAGAATTTGGGTTCATTTTTGGTCAGTACATGTGTCATCTACAAAGGAATGAAGAGCACATGAACAAAATCACAACAGGCTGTCAATAGGAGAGACAGTAAATTTTAATGAAAGGAAAATCACATTGGGTCAAAGCAATGCAAGAAATATAGAAGGGAAAAATCAACTAAAAATCACTGATATAAATAAGAAAAAATAACAGGGAGACATTCTTCCCAAACTCAAAGATTTAGAACACACATTTAGATAAATTGAAACAATCAGTTTACCAGCCATTTTATCATCTTCCAAGTTTCTTGTTGGTGCACCGATATTTACCTGAACAAAATAATGATATAATTCATGGCAATGAATAGTCTTCAATTTGAAAAGCTTTATAAAAATGATATTTATTTTTCTCCAAACCTCCTGCTTTTAGGACCCAGATCTTTGGATGCAGGTTAATTCGCATGCAGATTTGCCAGCTGAAAAGTCATAATGAGAAAAAACTTGGAAGCATTTGTAGTCAGGCAACCAAAGTAAAACATAAGGAGAAAAAATTATAATGCAAATAGAGTTTGTATTATTTGCACATGGAACTTATAATGACTAGTTAACTTTTAATGTGAAGAATAAAAATTTCCTGTCATGATGAAATGAATCAATTAATTTCATATTGATTGCACTTCTATAATGGGGTGAGCCCTTTACTGAAAGGTTTATTTTTTCTCCCCCCTGAGAAAGGAGTTATTCTGAAGTAAAATTAGAAAAATAAAAGTGAGGAAAGCACATTTCTTTATCTCAAGAACTTTTGCTCACTGGTAGATTCTTAGAATTTCAGAGCTAAAAAAGGACCTGAGGCTTCATTGATTTTCACCCTCTTCATTTTGGACGAGAAGTGGACTCCACAGGGAAAGGAGACTCCCCCACTCAGGATGCCGTGGAGGGCCAGAGCCCGGTGGGAGTGTCTGCCTAGACGCCTCCGCATAACTCCGCATCCGTGAGACCCAGTGGAATCTCTCACTCCCCATTGGCTTCCCCAGGCCTGAGATCTCGCTTCACCTCAGTCCTTCCAGTCAGGCTGGAACAATGTCAACAAAGACGCAGAGTACTGTCCCCAGGCTTCCATCCTGGGTCCCTGACCAAGCCGCTGACAGGCTGGGCCGCAGACTGTAGCATTCTGTCAGTGACTCTCTTTGTCCCGGGGCAAATAATACTCTAAGCCAGAGTCTTTCAGAACTTTGAGGCCACCTAATCCCACAGAGCTCTTTATTCCTGCCATCCTTGGCCTCTACCCAAAACACATGCTCCTACCGTCATCTGGCCTTTCTCATCCTCATCCTCATGTTACTCTCTGTTTCCTCTGCCATGACTCATCTTCCCATTCCCACCCGATTTCCCTGCCAACCTCCTGGCTTTTGCTCACATTGCTCCTCCTCCTTCCCGTTCGGCCTTTCCCTACATGCTCTGCCTGGTGAAACCCACTCTCCTTTCAATGTTCATCTCAATCATCATCCTCTTCTCTGCAAAGGAGAACCACCCACCACCTGCCTCCTCCTTGCTGCTGCACCCCATAGAACTGCCAATGCCCTCCAATTTTGCTTCCCTTGTAGGGCATAAGAATGAAAAATATTGTCAATTCAGAGGGCAGGGCAGCTATCATAGCTCTTAAAATGATTAAAGAATTTCTTTTTTTGCATATCTGCTGCCACTGAAACACAGTCTCTTTGAGAGCCTGGACTTTGTTTAGTCCTACTGTATTCTCAGTGCCTAGAACAGTGTCTCCCAGCACATAGTAGGCTCTTACTAAATTAACTAAATTAGCTTCTTGGAGGTAGGAACAATGTCTTCTTTCCCCATCACCCCATAGTTCCTAGCACATAGTAGGCTATCACATGTGGCTGCGTAACTATACTAAACTCTTTCTAGTGCTATCTAGAACACTTATGCCACTGTAAATAAATTCCTGTGTTCAAGCATTTCATCTATCCACTGTATCTTAAACCTGTTTCTCTCTTAAGATGAGACTTTCCTTTTTGTTCTCTTGAAAAAAACCTGCTCATTCTCACAGCCTGTTAGGGATCTTTCCTGGGACCTAACGTCAGCCTCCTTCTAGATCCCCATCTCGACTCAATTTCTTTCCCTCACAGTCAAGGCTATTGAAAGAGTAGTCTACTTTCTGTCCCTATCCGCCTTCTGTCCTTGCCTCTATTGAAATGGCTCCTAATAGGTTCAAATGCAATGGACAATTCTTAAGCTTATTTCTGGCTACTTCCAGTTCTCAGCTCATGTTTTTTAACTTCTCTGTAATACTTAGTATTACTGCATAAAGTATTTTCCTCTTTCACCTGCTTATTTTCCTCGTACTTCTCTGTTTTAATTTTTGCAGCTTTTTGGAAGTGCTTTTTCTTCTATCTTATTCTTTTTTTTCTTTACTTTTTATTTGTATATATTCCTGGGGTTCAAGTGCAATTTTGCTAGATTGATATTAACATATTGCACGGTGGTGAAGTCTGTGTCTTCAGTGCATCCATCACTGGAGCAATGTACATTGTACCCACCAAGCACCTCATCCACCCTCTCCCCGGCACTCCTCTGAGTCCCCAATGCCCATCATTCCACACTCTGCTTTCATGTGTACACATTATTTGGCTCCCACTTGTAAGTGAGAACATGCTATATTTGTCTTTCTGTGTCTGAGTTATTTCACTTAGGATAATGGCCTCCAGTTACATCCGTGTTGCTGCTTGATTTCCAATGAATGTTATTTCCATATATGCACATAAGTGTTGATCAGTTAGCACCAATTTCATGATGAGTACATGTGGCGTTTGTTTTTCCATTCTTGCGATACTTCATTTAGAAGAATGGGCTCCAGCTCCATCCAGGATAATACAAGAGGTATTAGTTCACCATTTTTTTATGGCCGAGTACTACTCCATGGTATACATATACTACATTTTATTAATCCACTCAAGTATTGATGGGCATTTGGGTTGTTTCTACATCTTTGAAATTGTGAATTGTATTGCTATAAACATTCGAGTGCAGATGTCTTTTTTATAGAATGTCCATTTTGTCCTTTGGGTAAATACCAGTAGTGGGATTGCTGAATCAAATGGTAGTTTTACTTTCAGTTCTTTGAGGTATCTCCATACTACTTTCCATAGAGGTTGTACTAGTTTGCAGCCCCACCAACTATATATCAGTGTTCCTTTCTTTCCATATCCATGCCAGCATCTGTTGTTTGGGGGCTTTTTGATAAAGCCATTCTCACTGGAGGTGAGTGATATCTCATTGTGGTTTTGATTTGCATTGCCCTGATGATTAAAGATGTTGAGCATTTTTTCATATGTTTATTGGCCGTTAGTCTATCCCCATTTGAACAGTGTCTGTTCGTGTCTTTTGCCCACTTTTTAATGGAGTTGTTTGATTTTTTTTCTTGCTAATTTTCTTGAGTTCTTTATGGATTCTAGTTATCAGCCCTTTATCAGATGTATAGCATGCAAATATTTTCTCTCATTCTGTAGGTTGTCTATTCACTCTAATGATTATTTCCTGGGCAGTGCAGAAGCTTTTTCATTTGATCAGGTCCCATTTGTTTATTTTTGTTGTTGCTGTGATTGTTTGGGGGGTCTTGTTCATAAATTCTTTGTCTAGGCCACTGTCTATGGAGAAGACCCTGTTTAGCCAAAAGAACCTTAAGCAAAAAGAACAAATTGGGAGGCATGAATTTACCAGACTTCAAGCTATACTACAAGAATATAGTAACCAAAACAGCATGGTACTGGCACAAGAATGGAGGCATAGACCAATGGATCAGAACAGAGAACTCAAATATAAAACCATCTTCACACTGCCATATGATCTTTGACAAAGGAGACAAAAACATATACTGGGGGAAAAGAATCCCTATTCAATAGATGGTGCTGGGAAAATTGGATAGCCACATGTAGAAGACTGAAACAGGACCTGCACCTTTCACCACTCACAAAAATCAACTCATGCTAGATAACAGACTTAAACCTAAGACATGAAACCATAAGAATTTTAGAAGAAAATGTTAGAATGTTGAAAAAACTCTATCTTATTCTTTATCTGGTATTCTGTCCTCAGGCCTGGGAGCCCTATTCTCTGGTCCCACTATCACCTTTACAATGATAAATTTAAGTTCACTTCTCTTTTAAGGCCTAGTCTTATTTATCCATCTGTCTCTGGAGAGCTTCACTTGGGTAACATAAATCACTTCAAAATCAACCTTGATAAGGTGGAGTTCATTATTTATCCCCCTAACTCTTCTGTGGTAGTCTCTTACTTAATCAATAGTATCACCAATTGTCCTGTTTTCTAAGCCAGAAACTTGGGGAATATTTCTAGGAAACCTCCATTCTCTTTCCCTCCATATCCAATTCCTTCCATTCCACATCTGAGGCCCAGTGTCTTTCACTCTACTTCCAATATTATTTCACATCCATCCCTTCTTCTCCAACCTTATGACCACTATATTAAAATCAGCTCTTATCATATTTCTCCTGTTTAAAAAGGTAAAAATGATTTATGTATGAGTATTTGCTATGTGTCCTCCTCTCCTTTGCAAGATTTACTTAAGAACAATCTGCCATGCTTATAGTGATAATGGGTTAAAAGAACTGAGGATTGGAAATAACTAGAAATAGGATCAAGAAAGAGAAAAGGTAGTGGAGAGAAAGGACACTGCTAGGAAAGCAAGGGGAGGAGTAGAGAAAGGAAAGTCCTGAAGCCCAAGCCCGAATTGAGGATGGAAGAAAGTCTGGGGTCTGGTTCTAGGGTTTGAGAGAAATAGAAAGGTGGGTGAAGAAAAAGGATTTTAACACTATTACTGAAATTATAATAAAGTCTTACATTGTAATTAAGTATTTTGGGCTGCAAAAGTTGTGTTTATTTGACTATGACATCACAAAGAGACTGGACGACGTGAAGACCAAGGTTTATATGATCTACAGATGAATATTGCAGTAGTCTTCTCTGTAATGTCCTAGACCCTCCCTTCAAACTTCCACATGGATATCAGACTGACATTTTAAAGATGCAAACCTGATCATGACAATGCCTTGTTTAGAATTTTTCAGTAATTTATCCAAACTGTAATAAAAAGTTTAAGCTCCTAATTTAGGTATAATTGCCATTTATAATGTGACTCCTGACCAAACATTCAATCAAAGCTTTAGACATTCCCAAGAGCTAAAATTATCCTGATACCATATTTAACAGGTCATTTCTTCCAATATTTTCAATATTCTGTGAAATATTTCAAAATGCTATCTAAGTCCTTTATCATTTACTGTCTCTTGTTTGGTCAGGGAGCAGAAGAGGAAAGGCAGCCTGAGGTGGGAATCTAAGCATCAGAAGTTAGAAATGATTATTGACATTGAAGACTCGAGAATCAAGGCTAAGAGGCAGGTTCTGTGCACCCAGCAGTGGAGGACAACGTACCTAACAGAGTCATTGATGCATTGCAGCTGAATCAGGGAACAAGTGCACCCAGCCGCGATGTAAAGAGAGAAGATCAATTTAGGAAAGAAGGTAAAGCAAGGCCACAGTAGAAAAGGTAAACATGTCTGCTAAAGGGAAGCATCTCAAGGGGCACTCATGTGCCTCAGGTTCTTAGTGAGAGGACTTACAATAAAATTGAGGGATTATAGGAAGACATGAGTGAGGCTAGCCTGAGGGACAATGTGAGCCAATAGTTCTTTCTGTCTTTTTCTGGTCCATTCCTGCTAACTACTCAAGCCCAGAAACTCTGAAATTTCTCCAAGTACTCCTGCCCTCTTAAATGATAGAGGTGAATGTGAAGGTTAACTTTAGTGTAATTAAATATAAGGAACAGCTCCAATGTTTTATTTGTCTAGAATAGGAGTTAGCAATTTTTTTTTCTGTAAAGGGCCAGAGAGTACATATTTTAGTTTAGCAAGCCATCCATTCTCTGTCACAGATATTCAGCTTTGCTGTTGTAGCACAAAAGTAGCCACAGATAGTATACAAATGAATGGACATGAATATGTTCCAATAAAACTTTATTAACAAAAAAGAGGGGACAAATTTGTTAAATCCTGTTCTAGAATTTTGTTGTACTAGAGGTTGTTACTTATAATTGTTAGATTCTAACAATTATAGGTTTTGAAACAATTAGATTTTGAAAATATTTTTATTATACATAAATTGTCATTATAAAGAGATTTTAGAAAGGAATTGAGCTACAATGCTTTCATAATGTTTTAGCAAATGTTAAATGCAAACGAATTTGATTTTGAGTTTTATAATCTACTTTCTAATTTAAAATAGAAACCTAATGTTAGATTTCTAATAGAAAACTATTTCAAATCTGTGAGTTGATATTAATGTTGATAAGAACACCAAGAGGAAGGGTGAATGGAAAAGGAGTTTTCTCCCTTTGCTACAAAGAGCAGTGAAATATATATATTTTTAAAGTGATGTTGAAAAGTGCCTTTTGCTGATTCTCCATTTCATCTTGCACTGTGGCCAAAATAAGAAGCATTTACTCTTTTTTTTTTCTTTTTGCATGGTTTCCAGTAAGAAATCACTCTCTAATTCCATCACCCTGCTCAGGATGCTAAGTAAACCTGTAGAGACATACTGTCCACAAAGGAGTTCAAGAGGCCAAGTGATCAATTATCTGCCAAAGGAGCAGAATATTGCTTACTTGCCTACAGTCCTCTAAAGAAAACAAGAAAAATTAACAAGGGAAGAACAGTGAAGAAATTGAAAAGGTCTCAGAGTGTATCAAGCATCTACAAAATTTAATTTTCTCAGTCAAGATGTTACAAATGCTAATGAATAAATCATGTCCCTGTTTTTTTAATATGCTCCATCAGTTTACTTGTTTTGAGAGAAAACAAGGATTCTGCTGTCAGAGTGTTTTCCCTTATTCAGTGGCTATAATTTTTTCAGCATTTCTACTTATTTTTCTTTAATACTTTGGTACCACTTTTCACATTTTGAGAGCTAAAAGGGCAAATCTATTCAAATCAGTTCACAGTTCAGTTCAATGAATACTTACTGAGTGCCTGCTATGTGCCTGGTAATGGTCTAGGTGAATGAGATTCAACAGTGAACAAGACAAAGATCCCCTTTGTCATGGAACTTATAGTTCAGTGAGGGGAGACTGATAATAAATCACAGATGTAATAAATAAGTAAATTATTTAGTATTAATACATTAGAAGCTGATAAATGATGGTGAATTCTGAAGGCTGGGGCAAGGGATGAGGAGGTACAATATTTGGTAGGGATCAAGGTAAGACTCCTTGGGAAGGTGAAATTGTGAACAAAGACTTGAAGGAGGAATGATAAGTTAGCCAGCAGCATATTTGGGTGAAGAATATCCCAGGCAGTGGTGATAACTAGAGCAAAAGCCTGAAAGTGAGAGTGTCCCTGCAAAATAGGAGACTGGCAAAGAGCACAGTGTGGCTGTAATGGGATGGGGGCTGTGGGCTTGTGGAGTAGATAAGGAATTCATGGATTACAGGATTACAAAATTGGGGCTAGAAGACACTTCCCACCCTTGGCCACCACCATTTTACTTTTTGTCTCTATGAATTTGACATGAATAAGTGGCATCATACAGTATTTGTCCTTCTGTGACTGGCTTATTTTACTTAGCATAATGTCCTCAAAGTTTGTGCAGGTTGTAGCATGTGTCATTGCTGAATAATATTCTATTTTACCACATGTTGGTTATTCTCTCATCCATCAATGGATGCTTGGTTGCTTTTACCTTTTAGCTATTGTGAATAATATTGTTGTGAACATGGATATTCAAATATTTGTTTGAGTCCCTGCTTTCACTTCTTTTGTGTATATGTCTAAAAGTGGAATTTCTGGGTTATATGGTAATTCTATTTTTAATTTTTTTGAGCCACCATGTTTTTTCTCATAGTGGTTGCACTAATTTTACATTCCCACCAACAGTACACAGGTGCTCCAATTTCTTCATGTGCTCCTCAGCACTTGTTATTTTCTATTTTTTGATAGTAGTCATTCTAATGGGTATGAGGTGATATTTCACTTGGTTTTTGTTTGCTTTTCTCTAATAACATTTAACATATTATTATATGCTTATTGGCCATTTGTATATCTTTGGAGAAATATTTATTGAAGTCCTTTACCCATTTTGAAATTGAGTTATTCGGATATTTTGTTGTTTAATTGTAGGAGTTCTTTATATAGTCTGGATATTAACCTTCTATCAGATTTGCAAATATTTCCTCCCATTCTATAGGTTTCATTTTCACTCTTGATTCATTTTTACTCCTTTGATGTATAGAATTTTTTAATTCTGATGTTCTAGAGATATTTTTATTAGTTCTACCAATTTCAAAGCAAAGAGTTGCTCTATCTATAACTTAGAACTTACCTGTGTAGTGGGTGTGTAAGTTTCAGTCTAAATTGGGGTTAAAATCCCTATGTACATTTTGATGACTTGGGTTACAGGAACCTCACAGGTTAGTTTACATAAAAGATTTTGGTTTGCGTTAGCATGTATACAGTCTCATAAATAATGGTGGAGGAAAGGAGTATATGGGAAACAATTATGAGAAGGCTAATAGGTTCATGTACATCTTTTGACACTTTTGAGGGCAGTTATGTAGCACTTTGAGGAGTGGTTGGTTAAATCATGCAACATCTGTGATTCCTTCTCACTTGTCACTTGACACAACACATTTGCTTTGTGTACATTTATTAAATAAATGTTATTTGGTCTTTTTATCTTATATTTTCTCAGTTAGATGTGTATGCTTTGTATTTGGCTGGGTATAGGCTTCCAGAGGGCAGGGACCATGCCTAAGTAACAAGCCAAACAGACCAATATTTCACAAGATATGCTACAACGGCAGAGACGAAATTTCAAAGAACTCTACACATGGACACTATAAAAATATCCCTTGGAAGAGCATGTACACAGAACTTACAGGGGCCAAACCAAATAGAAAAGACATGACCAATTGTAGACAAATAATTTGACACCAGAAACATACATCTCCTAACTTTTCTGACTCAAATTTCCTAAGTTCCCGACCTTAGCTTATATATGTAGCTTTGGTCTCTTTATTTTATTTCCTCTATTAGCTTTATTTTGCTATTATCCTATTCCTTTCCTCCTGCATTCACAAATTGAATAATTATTAGAACTTACTATGTGCCAAGAACATTATAGTTAAAACAAATAAATAATTCTTGCCCTAACAGAGCTGACAGGCTAATGGAGGATAAAAAGGCAAAAATAGAAAAGTATAATAGAATGTGACAAGTATTATTTAAATGAAATATTAGTTGCTGTGGAAACAAAACAAAGGATCCCCAAATCGGTGTTATAGTATAAAGAAAAGCTTCTCAGAGGAAATTATGCCTACTGGGACTTGAATGGTATATGTATAACTTGGCCAGGGAAAGCATGAGTGGAGTGTGTGTGTGTGTGTGTTTTGTAGTGGAAAATTCAAGACAGAAGGAAGAGCCTGTGCAAAGACCTGAAGACAAGAGAGAAAGAGAGGTGGGAGGAGGAGGAACAGTATTTGAAAATCTAAATGAAGTGAAATGTGGTTGGAATATTAAAAGGCAAAACGAAGAACGACAAGAAGAGCGAAGAATATAAAGGACCGTACGAGGCATGGTAAAGAATTTGGACTTTCCCCTCATTGTAATGAAGAGCCATTGAATACTTCCAAGCACAGTAGCAATACATGCATAAGATTTGTGTTTTACAAAAATCACTGCCTGCAGCATGGAGAATAAGTTCAAAGGAGACCTGGTGCTGTGGTTTTGAATGTTTGTCCCCTCCAAAACTCATGTGTTGAAAATTTAATCCCCAATACAACTGTGTTGAAAGGTAGAGCCTAATGGGCAGTGTTTAGGCCATGAGGGCTCCTCCCTCATGGCTGGATTAATGCTGTTATAATGACGGGAGTGGGTTAGTTATGGTAGGAGTGGGTTTCTGATAAAAAGCATGAGTTCAGCCCCCTTTCTCTCCAGCTTGCTCACACCCTCTCTTGATCTCATGTGCATTCTCTCTCACCATGTGATGCCTTCTGCTATGTTATGATGCAAGAAGAAATCCCTCACCAGATGCAGCCCCTTGGTCTTCTACTTCCCAGCCTCTTGAGCCATGATTCAAATAAACTTATATGATTGGTAAATTACCCAGTCTGTGGTATCCCGTTATAGCAGCAGAAAATGGACTAAGACACCTGGCTCGAGAAGAGGAGAACCCTTATGAAGCTGTTGAAAATAACATATGATGGACTGAATTAGATGAATAACAGAAGGGATGAAGAAAAAAATGATACATTAGTCCATGTCTAGGAATCTTAAAGTAAAAGTAATGGGGCAGTCAAGGCTGGGTGCTCAGATTTCCAGTTTTGACCAGTGGGCAAAAGATAAAATGGATCAGGTTGATAGAAAAGAAGACTTCAGTTATATAAATGTTGACTTTTTGATGGATCCATTGAACATCCAAGAGACATTTTATAGGAAGAGAGATTTTCAGATATAAAATTTAGGAGAGAAGTTGCCCCTAGAAAGATAAATTTGGGAGTCATCAACACAGTGATAGAGGATTATTAAAGCCACAGCAGGAAATGAAGGAGACAGTTCCTAGAAAGAGTGCAAATTGAAATCAGATAATTTAAGATGAAACCCTGAGAAATACCAAAAATTTCAAGATATTACAAAAGAATCTGGAATTTCAATGTCAGCAAGATGGGATGGAAAGAGAGTATGGTAGTAAGGAAGAAAAGAGGTAGTCAACACAGGAAAAGGAGCAGAGAGAGCAAACAAGGGAAGGTTTTACTGATTTAGCAGCAGGGAAGTCATTGCTGGCTTTGGCAAGAAAACTTTCTGGGGGTGTTTAGAGCAGAAGCCAAATTGAAAAGGGTTGAAGAGTGAGTGGAGCTGAGAACTAGAGGCAGTAGATGTAGACAACTCTTTCAAGAGGTTTATGGTTGTAAAAGAGTGGTCAGAAAATAGAGAAGCTGGTAGAAGGTGTAAGGCTGAGGGACAAATTTTTAGAATGTGAGGACATTGACTATGAAGAAAAGGAGAAGGAAAATAAAGCTTGAAGACAAAGGAAAGGGTATCCTGAGAAAACAGGAGAAGAAATTGAGGGTACAAATGTGGGGTTTAACCTTCAGCCAGGGAATTAACTTCTCTTTCCTGAGACTTCCCTTTGTAGATTTGGTGGCAGGAAGTTGGAGTTCTATTTTCACTTTGAACAAATAGGCAATATCAGCCAATAGTGAGGACAGCAGACTAAAAGATTTGAGGAGAGTGGAGAAACATCACCAGGGATATATAAAGTGTATTGAAGGCCTAGTTCGGTTTGGGCATCAGAAATTTATAGTGCCATCAACATGTACTATTGCATGTACATCTTCAATAATACTCAGCTGTCTGGATGAGGTGCAGAGAAACAAGGTACATGGACTGAGGATTTCCCAAGAGGATGGATTAAAAGGCAATGGGACTAGGTAATAAAAAATAATTGGCAAAAGAGTGATTGAAATGAAGACCCATGACATCAAAGCAAGACAGAGAAGAAAAAGACAAGATAGAGTCCACAGAGGAAGGTAGCAAAATCACACCTGACCACAGCAGAACTGTGGTCGAAGCCGGAATTCAGATTTAGTGTTTCAGAGGTGGGACAGTTTCAAGTGATGACAAGACCTAGGTGTGCCCATAGCATTGGGTTACTAATGAGATGAACATTGCTGGAGATGAAGTAGTCAAGGAATAGAGCAGCAAAGCATCGAGCAGTGTATGAAGTTGAGAGTATTTAAAAAATGAAGCAGATGCTAAAGCTTTGAAGGTGTGATGGTAAGTGGCCAGAAGATCAGCATGTGTCAGTAACAGTGAAGGCTAGAGAAGTGTATAACCTGAGGGGATAATCGTGAAGTTGCAGGGATTTTTACCTAAGGCTCATGCAATAAAGCTCTGGAAGTAGCACTGAGGATAGAGGAGGATGGTTGACATATCGGGGACGTGGGAAAACTAGCCTCTACATGCAAAACCATGTTCTATAGAAGAATCTGGTTCCTGTTAAATCAAGGAAAAGAGATTCAATGAAAATTTGGAGGGTGAAATGAGATATTTTTATTTGCCCTGGAATGGAGATTTGAGGCAATATATGGGTAGTCAGGGAAAAAATAAGCCAAAAATAGGAAAAGGGGAAATTTGACTAGAAGGGGAGTGACAGCAATAATTTATTAGATAGTTTCAAGTAGCTAGAAGGAGGATATTATCAAATGTTCTTGAAGAAATGATAAATATTTGAGATGATGGATATGCTAATTACCCTGATCTGACCATTATCATTGTATGTATCAAAACATCACTATGTACCCCATAAATAGGTATGATTATTACATATCAGTTTAAAAAATAAAATGAAATTTAAAAAGTTGACAAGGATGGCAGGTAGGATGCAAGGTTTTCAAAAAATGCATCCTAGCAGTTCCTGGTGATCTGCTGCCTGCTCTCTGGAGACTGAGGCTACCCATGGCAGAGAGCCTGAGGATTGGTGGTTGACCTGCAAATACTGAAGGTGACTCAGATTAGTTGATAAAATGTGTCCATTTCCCTACTTCCCATCTGATGCCTATAAACTATTGAAATATTACTTCAAGTGCTCGTTACATCCAAATCCAACTTGATAAAATGGCCTTGGTTCATAACTATTTGCAGTTTCGTTTGTTTCTCTTAACATGGCAATCACTCTGAGGACTTAGCACGCAGAGATTTTCCTGACTTAGTTGGTATTTGTCAATGACCTAATTCATAACCAAGTAGTTTACCGAGTGGTACAGGCAGTCTCTGTTCTACTATTATCTCCATCCACAATCACCTGTAAATGTTTATTGCTACAAAAGTAAAATGTTCCTTACAGGCTTGGTCTCAATTCTGAATTTTATAAGACTTAATTATTTTTAAATTATTCTAAAATATATAAATACATTCCAGTGTATGATATAATTACCTTTTAAAATAGCAAAGAAAGCATAGAGAAACAAAACTTTATATTCAAGTCCTACACATTTAGGAGTATTTAAAAGTCTGAAAATAAGATATATAAACTTTTTAAAAAGTAGTTTAGTCTATCAAACTCTCTGTGGCAAAATGTTTTTATTTGTCTTTTTCTAATTTTAGAATATTATGGTGGCATAAACATTTTGGTTACATGAACTGCTTTTGTAACAACCTGGATGGAACTGGAGATCATTCTTCTAAGTGAAGTATGGCAAGAATGGAAAGTCAAACACCACATGTACTCACCATCAAATTGGAACTAATCAATCAATACTCATGTGCACACATAGTAGCAAAATATTTTTTTAAATTTCTAATCAAAAGGTAGATAAGCACTAATCCAGTACTGGCAAAAAATTAATTGAAGTAAAAAGCCATTCACAAAACAAGTCTCAATTTTTTACTGTCAAATTTGATAGACAAAGAATTATAAATGGCCAAATTGTTGCAAAAATTTCTAAATGTGTATTCTTAATTTCTGCACTTATTGAAACATAGTAACTGGTCAGGGGCAGGCACTAGGCTATGAATCACATATTAAACAGCACTGGCTTAGTGGTCTTCACTCAATGTATTTCTAGAGGATCACTACTAATTCATGTAGATACTTCTGTTTTTCAGAATGAAAATCAAACTAAGATGCAGATGAAAGTCAATGCTTCCCTCTTAAAAATAGAAATCTTGTTTATATGTTTCTTGCCTTTATACTGTATTATCTTCTTATACCAAATAGTATCTCGGGTCTCTGGGAGAAGAGAGCATCTGTGAAGACAGAATGGAATAGAAAGGAGTCCTAAGACATAGTCTCTATCTTTGATTTCTGGTTATATCTAATATTTACATCCCGTTTTCCATCTCATCATTCTACATAAGCACAGTTCTTACTAGTAATCAGTGTCCTGATAGTCAAAGGGTTGCCGAGATTTCCTTAGGATCGAGAGAGTTCTTTTTCTTCTTTCAAATGATAGAACATTGCCTTTCTAAGGAATGTCAAAAAACTATTACACATTTTAAGACTAAAACAAAAAGTAGACAATAAATGTCAGCTTATTTTAGTGACTCATTCCAAAATTTGAGATAGTCTGACTTTCTTCTGACAATGAAAGATGCTAAGTTGGCTTTATATTAATATATCTCAGGGTGGAGACCCAGGATGACACTGTGATACTATGACCCTGTAGGGTGTGCTTCCTCGCTGAGGACTGTCACCTCCTTCTGTTCATAGCTGTTGCAACACCATGCAGATTACTTGCTCTCCACCCTGTCCCACAAACCTCTCACTTGGCAGCTGTCCCTCCATTTGTTTAGCTGTGATGATTTGGAATCTGTCCCTTTTCTCTCACTCTCTGAATCACTTATTATCTTCCTAATTGAAGTACTTCTCTCATTAGCATGTGACAGAATGTGTAGTGTGGGGCACCTTGTATTAAAAGGCCTATTAATGGCAATATTATTAACATAAGCAAGTCTCTCTCTCCCAGTACCAATCTATCTCCCTCTGTCTCCATCTCTGTGACCCATGATCTAGCTCTTTAGCCCTCTTTCTATTTTTATTTATTTATTTTAGAATCCACAGCTTTTCCGTATGCACAGTAACCTTGAACTAGGGAAATGAGGCATGGAAAATAATGAAACTATTAAACTGTTAATATATTTCTACACTAGATTTCCTGCAACTGGAATATAATGAGCTAATAGAGCCAAAAATTTTTTCAATCTTATTTTTCTACCCCACTTGATGTAGTTTTTATTGTATAATGGCAAAGAACAAAATCAAAGTTGAAAAAGATGTACAATGTATAATCAAGAAAATATGCTAACAGAAATATGGGTTATAGTTAATATTGTATTTCTTCATTTTAAAATTATTTATTGAGCCCTTACTATGTTCTAAGCCCTGAGGATACAGTAGTGAACAAACCGATGAACATATCCTAGAGGATTGGTACAGAGAGTATTATGAAATAATTCAGCATATCATGTATAGTTCAATAATATATTTTCAGGCCCAACATATTAAAAACAAATTTGTAAAATAGCTTTAACATTACTTGGGTACTCAATAAAGTGGAGTGCATCTGCTTGAAATGTAAGAGTTATGATATTATGGAGTATGTTAACTAGCTTACTATTTGGAGGAAAAGTATAATTTGATAATATTTTACTTACTATAAAAATATAAATTTTTAGGAATTTATATTGTCTTTAATTCTTTCAGTGTGCTTCTAAGCATTTAGAGCTGCAAATTATATTTTTTAAAAAGCTGGAATTCAAACATGGCATATTTGTTATTTTTAATCTAAATCTTTATTTAAAGGACTTAGTGCTTGAACAAGTGGTTTTTTTTAAGAAAGACTTCCTTATAAGTAAAATACAACCACAAATTAAAGCATAGTGGTTTTAATCATGCATGAGGTTATTTTATTATGCCTGTTAGATAATCACTGTGCCATATTTCACCAACAGAAATACAAGAACATTATGCAAGTGAGAGTGTTACTTCTGATCAGATATGTATCTGAAGCAGTCAAATTTTTTATATCAGGGATTGTATTATTCTGGCCACCTGGGGAAATAAGCAGCCAGGAAAATCTGGCTTGCGCTGGAAGAAGACTAATGCACTAATATTTATTTATGAAAGCATCATATATTCTGCTCTTCCAGGAATTATTGCAGTAAGAGTTTCACTGCAGTGTACATAAGGTGAAAATAGAAGCTGGAATCTTTTACTACATGGAAATGCCACAACCTATCACTGAAGAAAGATTAAGAATTTTTCTCTGATTTTTTAAGAGCTAAAACAATTTTATTATAGTCTGACTTACTTTTCAGTTACGATAGAGACCTTTCACCAGGGAAATATGTTGTTGCATGAGCAATTAATAGCCTAAAGAATGTTTACTGAGGGTTTTTGAAGACTAATCAAGACTCTAGATAGACAGTAGATTAACCGTCTTTAGATCCACCAAAAAGGGAGAGGCTCAGATAGTTTAATTTAACACTGTTCATCTTCCAAAGGTTATTCATGGGAATATCCTTGATGAGTTCATTGTTGTCTTCAAAAACAAAAAAAGGCTTATGTTTTCTTTTAACATTATATAATCAAATGACCTATCAAATTAATTAATAGGATTTTGATCTAGTGCTGCTAGCATGCTAATTAACTTGTCAACTGTGTACATAAAGTCTCCACACAAGTTATTTTTAAAAGTGTTTGCAAGCGTGTGATGTACAATTGCAAGTGCATGGATTGCAAGTTGGGTGGAGTATCTCTGAAGCAATATACAAGAACCTGGGACGGTAGAGTGGCTGATTCCATTGAGGGAGAAGAACAGGTCAGCTAAGGAGCAAGGGATGCAGGAAGAAAAACTTTTTTCTCATGCCTTTTGTATTTGGAGTTGATGACTTAAAAATTGTGAGATCCATAAATTTGGAGAGGAGAGCTTTGTTTCTTACAAAGGGTCACAACCTGCAGGCTGGGAACATAGCCTCTGGCAGAAACCAAAAGCAGGTGCTTTGAAGGAGCAAAGGGTTCCATTCTCAGGAAAAAAAGTCTAATGGTGGTTATTGAGGGAGGGGGTCTAATGAGACATGCCCAACTTCCTGTCCCATCATTACCAGGAATTCAGTTTTTAAGGTTTCTTTGGGTTCTTCTTGGCCAACATGGGGTCCATTCAGTCAGTTGGGGGACTTAGGATTTTAATTTTATTCCTCAATGTTCTGTGCCATGAGCAACTACTAACTATTTAAAAAAATGTTTTAATTAAATCTTTGCACAAGACACAACAAAAATAAAGATAGAAAGGAGAAGGTCAGAGAAGGACAAGAAAGGAAAAAAAAAATAAAAGCAGATTTGAAAGAAGTGGAAGAGAGAAGAGTAGCAGGGAACCTGTCTCATTATTACAAAATTACCTTGGTCTGAAGCCCCTTTCCTTCCTATCCTTCCCCCCACAAAGTCTGGATCTAGTTCAAGTCCTCATCTCGTCTCACCTGATTGACTACCACAGACTTCTGTCTTGCCTGACTTCCAATGTTATCTGCTCAAACCTATTTTCCACCCAGCTGCCTCACCTTAAATCTCTTCAGTGGCTCTCCACCATCCACAGGGTAAGGCTTCCTCCCTCCCTCTCCATTGCTTTCATTTCCTCCTACCTTACATTTGAAATTCTGTTGGCACTCAACCACTTGGTTCTTCTTCAGCAGTGTAGGTTATTTCTTGTTCATCACACTATTGCTCATCTTGTTAACACCGTCCCAAGCAAGCTATGGTCTTCCCGTATGTTTGTTGATGATATTGTTTTGTGATTATCTGTTTGCATGACTCTTTTTCTACCTGGACTGTAATATGCTTTATTCACATAAGTATGTTCAAGGCCTATTATTTGATCTGCCATGTTAAAGACGCTCAATATGTATTGGCTAACACTGAGAAAGAGAGTGCCCTCAACCCAACTCTCTGTGATATTAGGAAAGGCATTCCCCCTCCTACTTAAATGTAAAAATCACAGTATACTGAAAGAATGTATCTCTTGTGAGATTATCCACTAGTTAATATTTCTAGAACCCAAAGATGCTAGTATCCATATCATCATTGGTTGCCTTACATTTTTATTATGAACATTTTCAAACATACTTAAAAGTAGAGAAAATATGCAATGAGCCCCACATGTCAACATCTTGTCAATTTTATTTCATCTATTCCCCAATCACAGATGCTGAAAGCAAATCTCAATCACTGTAACCTTTCACCTATAAATACTTTATTATGATTTTCTATCACATAAGGATTTTTGAATGTATAACCATGACAATGATTCACATTTTATCTATAGTATTATAACCTTTTTTAACATTTTTAATAATTATATGAGGAAGTCTAAATTCCAAAATCATTTTATATATGTTTAAATAATTGGGGCATAATTCTACATTGTGGACACTTCTCTTGACAGTAACTGGCAAGGGTTTGGTGAAGATTATCAGCCTGCATTCTTGCACGTGGACAAGTACTGAATGTTTAGGTCAGGCCTGAAGAGTATTAAAAGAACTCTGAGGAAGATACTTCAAACATCCTGGCTATGCCACTCAAACTAATGCTGTTAATCTCCCCCATCCGCACCCCGACTCTCATCCGCACTAAATTCCTATCTACATTTCTTCGGGAAATAGTAATCTTTTTACTTGAGTTATCAAAGACAACCCCAGAGCAATAAAACTGTTATGTTCCAAAAATATCACATTTACTGTGATTGCCACAACAATAATCCCTTCCTAAATGTGTAAATTGTTTTAAATGGCTAAGGAAACTCAGAGTCAATAGTAGTTCAATTCTGTAAGTTTAAAAAAGGAAAGTTGATGTCAATAAATCTAATCATGGACAACATGCTTCCTAGGAAGAGCAATAGACAGCAGTTTCTCTCTTGGAGTTAACCTGTAACTCTCTGGAGGTGTATTTGTAACTATCCTAGGAATATTAGCTAAAGCCGCCGAGTAGATGAAAGCTCCGTTGCAGTTGAAGTGATAATTTTTCCTACAGAGTGCTAAAGTAAGATATCATAGTAAAGGAAATACTTAATACATTTCTTAAAAAAATGGGGATATATATATGTATACATAAAAAATATTGAATATATATGAGTAGAAAATCAATGCCAGTAATCCAACTAAATCCATCAATCATTTTTAACAAATGTAGTTTTCCAGTGTTTCAAACCTGCTAATTTGTTCTGGTTACTCTGTTTTCTGTAGAGAATCTTTTTAAAAAATGTGTTAATGCTGATAATTAACCTTTGAAATAAAAAACCAGGAACAAAAAATCCTGTTGTAATATGTTAGTAACCCCTAAAAATAAATCAACAATTTATTTGTCTTGCTTTGCTTTGTTTTTACTTTAAATTGAGTATGTAGATATTAACCATACAAGTGTACTGCTTGGTTTGTCACCAGTGGTTGCTAATCATATTACATACTTTAGCAATGATGTTTTATATACATATACAAATATACATGCAACTTGACATGAGTAGAGGAGAAACAGTAATTAAATAATTGGAAACATTAATTAACTATGTCCATGGTAGTAATTTTTATGGCTTTATGCATCATTTTCAAATTTGTTTTTTGAAAAACTAACATTAAAATATTCAGTTTGCTGAGATATAAGCCAATACGCTTTGCAAGATTTATATATAATAGGAAAGACAAACTGTGAAGGAATGATCTCTAGGTTACTACTACTGCCAAGCTTTCTCTTTTAGTAGGGTTTTATAGTTTTTCAATGACATTTTAACTTACTTCACTTGACTTCATGATGTCTAGCAATGGGGCAAAGCCTATTATTATGCATTATTCTTTGAAGTTCAGTGGAATCATAAAATGGGTAACTCTTCTGGGATGCTAGAAATGTTACATACCTCTATCAGAGCTGTTGTTACATGAGTGTATATATATATATGTATATATATATGGAAAGTTTCATTAAGCTATATACACTTACAATTTGTTTAAGATATACCTTAATAACAATAGTGGAAAGAAATATGTTCAAAGTGATGGATCGGATGAACTAGAGAGACTTGCATATACTGTGTGACAATGCTTAACTACCATTACGGAAATGGTCAATAGAAGGTTCTTCCTAAAATAATATAGCTAGTCACTAGACAAATAAACAAATGAACTTTCACTGGAGTGGCAAGAAATCTTACTGATCACATTTTACTAAACAAAATGCAAAACAATTTCCTAGTCTAATAGTCAACATCCACAGCTCTCTTAGGAGTAGATAATGTACAAGTAGTTTTATTGACTAATGAAATGCCCAATTATATAAGTAGCTGCTCAATTAGTTAATAAAATCAAACTAGTCGTTCCCTCTCTTTCTTTGGGATTTAGCTATTCCAACTCTTGCCCCAGCAGACCATAAGGCTGGTCATGAATCTACACCTAATTATTTTGCATGCTTAAATTGCATGAATTTGCCATTCGGTTACTCAGAATTAAGGTGAAGAAATTTGGAAAGTGTGTTGGATCACAGTATCATGAGACATCTGAGGCTTTCTGGTAGTGGGGGTATAGTGAAGAGAGTTGATGCACCTTTTAACATTGACTTTCCTGTACCCTTATGAGGCAGAGGTTGTAGAAAACTCAAATCAATTCTCTAATAACAATAGAGAATTGCCCAAGTGAAAATATTTCCTGTCATTCTATTTTGCTAAACATTACATGAGTCACTTGACCATAAAAAAAGGTTTCAGAGATATTACATGGGTACTGGCTATGGCTAACATAGGTTATCATGTCAAAGAATAATCTATCCACACCTAGGGTATAGAAGAGTCACACAAAACCATGCCTCATATAAACTAAATTTTGCAGATCTGGTAGGGGTCAGGCACTGGAGCTAATATATTCTGACTGGGGTTAGCAATACTCTAACAGAAAGACAAAAAGAAGTACAAATCTTTATCAAATTGCATCTCTTTATGCGTAGCATCAATTAGTCTTAGCAATATATTCAGGCAAAAAACTATTCCAAGAGAATGAAGGAAGAAGGAACCACCTTGGAATTCTAAGAGTAACCTTAATCCAAATGCTTCTAGTGCCCCTAAGTAGACAGTAAAAAATTCACCTCAAGGTAATATGCATCTGGAATTACCTATTGACTCTTCATTGATATTTCATTAGGAATTTCTCATAGGCTGAAATATAGTGTCTAGAGATATTGGGCTTTTTGATTTTTCTGATTACTAAGTCTAGATACCAACAATCAGAGGGTACAATAAAATTAAGATCTTTTTTATAGTTTACACATTGTCAGTTTAATGTATGTTAGTGTGATTTAAAATAATTTTAATGAAATAAATCAGACTTGGCTGCAGTTCTTTTGCTTCTTGTAACAATAAAAATAAATTAAAGGTATTTTATTAGTTATTTCTTTAAATAACAGACGAGATGTTAGAATATATAGAAGTTGTTTTACGCTAGAGAGAGGAAGCAGGGCAGAGTGGCAGTCACAGAGATACAAGCCGTTGCTGTATTCCAGTTACCTGCATACCTTGATTTAAAGTAGTTGCTTAATTTTCTAGACTAATTTTCTTTTTTCTTATCATTGGGGCATCTACTTTACTCTGCATGTGTGTGTATGTGTGTTGTGTGTACATGTGTACAGCATAGTTGCATCTCATAGTCCTGTCAAATATCCTCTTTTGAGTCTTAATTTTTATTGAAACATTAATACATTTCAAGGATGTATCAACTAAAAGAGGACTATGGGGCAACTCTGAGTTGAATTAAATATGGGTTGTATATAGCATTGGCATCTGAATTAACTCACTTGAGCATTTATTTTTCATGTAATATTATAATTGTAACCTCTTTGCTTAGTTTTTCATTTCAGGTACCCTTATGTAAATTTTAGCAAGAATAGAAAATAGTTGCTAGCTATTTCTAACTGTACAACTGGAATATGCAGTTAGAAATATTATTTTTCTCCAAGGCAGGAAAAACTTTTTGGCATAAGCTCAAAAGCTGCATTCCCTTGGCTTTTGCCTTAAAGTAGAAATGACAACCATGAGTTAAGGAAATAATTACGGGAAAGGATGCAGAGGAAAATAAACCAAGAGAGAAGAAACATGTAATATCTATGAATTACAACGTTATATGGTCAGCATTTTTATTTGTAGATATAGTCTAAGTAGGTATTTTCTGTACATAAATAAGTACAAAGTACATGTAAAATATTTATAAATTACTTGTCAGATGCAAGTACTTATTTATATTTGATGTTTATTGCCCCTATCACTACACAATCGAGGCACTTTAGGGATATTAAAAACACAAGTTAGTTCTAGCTATATCTATAATAAATTTGACTTCATAAAAATAATGAATCCTACATCTGAAATATAATTTTGGTAGATTGACTTCCTTTTCTACGTAATGAATAAAAGTAGCCAGTGAAATACTGTTTATAAGCTTCCAGGTTAAGATAGCAGACTACAACATTTAATTTCCTTCCCATAAAATTTCACAAAATGAGCAAAGAAAACAACAGTGACAAAAATAAATGTTCAGCAATAGCCACCAAACAAGAACAAGGGAATAACATAATGTAATTTAATAAGTCAGTCCAAAGAAAACAAGTGTTTCCAGAAGAGAAGGAAGAAGTAACAGCTCAGCTCACAACCACTTCCTTGTCCTGGGAAAAAAGCCTGTCAATATTCCCTAAAAACCATGTCAGTGGTGTAATGAAAATTCAATTCTCATCTTTTTATAATATTTTGATTGAACGCTAGTGGAAAGTGCTCCAGGGGAGAAATGGATGAAGCCAGGGGAAATAAACTATAGGACATCTCTGGGAGAAATAAAGGCCCCAGGGTTACACAGAGAAAGAATTCTTTCCTGAGCATCTTCCACTAGGTGGAGTGAACCCTGGAGAGGGCAGAGAAGAAAGTCGACCTCAGAGTTCTAATAAAGACTTTATGCCCCTCATCTGATCTCTCCATGTGCACGATCACATCCCCTCCTCCCAACAGGCTGGGATTGCCTCAAGCTACAGAAAATTGGCTAGAACATCAAATACTCACTTTTTAGACTCTAGCTTGGAGCTACAAGAGAGAGATTTTGGAAAATGCAGCATAGCATCACCACACTATATGAAAGCAAATGAAAACTGCGAACCCAGCCACTCCCATATAAGCAAGGTAAAAAGATAAGATTTCATCTGAAGAGAAAATACAAATAGATCACTTAAAAACAGAAGAAAATTCCTCACAGTTGTGGCACTCTGTAAAATGACTTAGTGAAAATGCAAAATCAGAAAAGCAAGCATTTAGAAACAAGGCTTCCTTTGGTTTGAAGACCCATCATCCTACTGAGGGAGCTCAGTGCCCATGTGGACCAGCTCAGGTCCAGACCTAGGTACATTTCCATGCTAAATCACCATCCTCCTTCAACATCTGAAGTTCTAACGTCCCATTTCACATTAGAACAACCCTAAACAACCTTACTCATCCAGATATCTCGATCCTGTCCTCCCACTCTTCTTAGTCTTCCATAGCCACACAGCCTCTAGTCACTCAAAGTAAACATTCTCTCTACACTGTCATCTCCTTCTGTTTCGACTTCCTTCCCTCTCCAGTATAGATCCCATGAACTCTCATCATGTCTTACCGACAGTCTCTATTCTCCCAGAAATATTTTCTTTCTTGGCTTCTGTGACTCCCCTTTTCCATTGCTTCGTTCTCTGGCGTCTTCTACTCTACAACATTGTCCGATCATTGTTCCTAAAGGTGGATCTTCCCTAGGGTTTTATCTATGCCCTCTTCCTCCCTCTCTCTATGTATTATATTATTTTCCTTTGGCTACTGTAACAAATTATCACAAATTTAAAGCAATGCAAGTTTACTTTTTAACAGTTCTGGAGGTCAGAAGTTGAAAATCAGTTTACTGGGCTAAAGTTAAGGTGTCTGTAGGGCTGGTGTCTCTGACGAGTTCTCAGGGAGACTCAGTGCCCTTGCCTCTCCCGGTTTCTAGTGGTCCTCTCTGTTTCTTAGCTTGTGTCTCCTTCCTTCATCTTCAAGGTGCATCACTCTAATATCACCTTCCACCATCTCACTACCTTCCTCTTTGACTTGATGACTCCTGCACCTCTCCTAAAAGGAGCATCACATTACATCAGTCCCAACTGGATAACCCAGGATAATCTTCATCTTATCTTGATCTTTTAAAGGTTCTTAATTTAATATCTGCAAAGTCCCTTTTGCATATAAGGCAATAGTCAAAGATTCCAGGAATTATGATGTGGATATATTTGGGGAAAGGGAGGACTTTACGGCCTACTCTAGCATACTTTTTCCTGGTGTCTGAATTCCAAAGTCTTTAATTATAAATCATATGGTAAAGGTTCTCCAAATATGTTTCCACACTTGAGATTTTTCTACTAAGCTGCAGACTGACCAATGCAGTTTGTCCATTTGACTATCCCATAGACATTACAAACTCCAAAATATCCAGACAGTTGCCAATCCATCTTTTTACATTTTATCTAAATAAAATTGTCCTCTTCTTTCTAACATATTTGAACTTTTCCTTCAACCTGAATCAATTTCATTAGAATGTAACCATGGTTAAAAAGGGGTCCCTTCTACTACTTTTGCCTGTTTATTTAAAGAAGTCTTTCCACTGTTCTTTGACTAGGTAAAACTTCCCTATTTTATGTTTTCATAGTACTATAAATCATTTCATCTGTACTACTTAACACACCATAATTTTACACAGAGACATAATTTTATAAAGGTTGTTAGTGTGAATATTTTATTCATTCATTTCCTCCATGAAACTATAAGCTCCATGTAGGAATAAACTAGATATGCTCCCATATTTCCATTAATTTTACACAGACCATGAAACTTAGCAGATGTTCAATAAACATTTGTTAAATGAATGAATGAATAAGTGCCTACACTCTGCCAGAAACTGTGCTGGGTTTTGAGAAAAAATAATAAGCCATACAAATACAAAAAGGTCCCATTATTTTTTAAATATTTCTTTCAAAAGTTTTGGGTTGATAATTTTGATTATCAGGGAGTTTATTAAAGTTTATTTTTGTAGTACTGTAGTCTTTAAGAAATTAGTGCATAAACAAGACTGGTATTTTTTCCTCTTCAGTTTTCTTGCTAAATAATTCAAATTTAAGTTTGTCTTCATGGGACACGCAGAAATGGTTTTAGACTGAGTAAGGCAACTTTGCCTCTGAACCAATACTTCCATATTTTGAGGAGAAAGGGTACTAATAATACTGCTACGGTAAACATGACTTTTCTTGCAATGTACAAAATACTTAATCTCAATGCTTTCAGGATTTTCAAAGCTAGAATTGTGATTAGCAATATTCTTGCCTTTTTTTTTTGAAGATCACCTGACCTTGTGGTAGGAAACTGGGAAGAGAAAGGTGGTGTTTATCACTCCATCTTATGGTAATCCCATAGTTTTGACACAAAGTCTTTTGATTGTGTAAATAGCATGAATAGAAAGAAAAGTTACTGTCCTGTCTTAGACCATCCAAGCTGCTATAACAAAAATATCATAGAATAAGTAGCTTTGAAACAACAGAAATTTATTTCTCATAGTTCTAGAAGCTGAAAATTCCAAGATAAAGGTGCTGGCAGATTGATAGTCTACTGAGGGACTCACTTTCTAGCTCATTTATGACGACTTCTAGCTGAGTCCTCACATGGCAGAAGGAGCAAACAAGCTGCCCAGTGCCTCTTTTATAGCAGCACTAATCCCATTTATGGATATTCTACCTTCATGATCTAATTTCTTCCCAAAGGGTCCACCTCTGAATATCATCCTCACACTGGGGGGGTAGGATTTCAATGTATGAATTTGAGGGGAACACAAACATTCAGACAACAGTATGCACCCCAACCGGCATAGCTTTAGCTCAATTAATGTTCATGATCATCAAAAAATATGAGACTACAGAACACGCTCCCAGTCTTATAAGCATGCTTTTTAAAAACTTTGATTTTCTCTCTCCCTTCAGCCTTCTGAATAACTGAATAATTGAAAAATACAAACTGAAAATTTTATTTATTATATTCTTATTGAAAATTAGTTAGCAACAGATAAGTTAGGATAGAGCCTGGCAGTGAAAATGAGAAGGAGAATGCAGACATCAAAAACTTATACAAAAAGTCAGAAAGGAGCAAGTTTTTGAAATCAGACTTCATGGCATGAAAAATGTCCTTTTTAAAAAACAAGGTTGTTTTTAATAACAAATGCCAATCAGAAATACCATTTCCACATGTTCACATGTGCCTGTTTTATACATACCAAGTCCTGGAGTTAAGTAAGGGTTTTCATTTCCCTAAGTGGAAAATGAGTTACTCTACAGATTAATAATGTTTTCTATTTATGGGTATAATTCATCCTCAACTTTTGTAATGTCTCAGGTACAATTTATAGTCTTGAGCAGCTAGTGGTAAGTAACATACAAGAATCATATCCTAAAACTTCCGTGTGTTCTCAATTGGGCCTTGTCAGTTGTGGGACTTTGCAATCTACAAGGCCTCCTCCTCCTCCTTACCATTCAAGATTGTATACCTTAGGGCCATTTTATCATTTCACTATCAACTTAGTACTTAAAGAGCACAGTCAAGATCTATTCATCGGAAACATGGAACTGCTTAAACTTGACGATACTCTAGGATTTACTTCCCCCTTTCTACCTACTAAACTAAGAACTCAACAAATGGACATAATGTCATTGTTATAAGTCTAGTCAAACTCTTTTCATTCTCTAGTTAGGCAGCAAGATTTTACTATAAAATCTGCTGCAGCTTCCCATTGATAAATTCTGTTCTTTGAATTGGAGAAATTCCAAGCACAGGGGTATTTTTTGTTTTCAATTTCCAATTCATATGAACACTTGAAAAGGTTTCACTAAAGATAACAATATTATATATTTTTTCTGGCTTTACAAATTGGAATTAATAATGATGTCTTTCCTTGATTAAACTTAAAGCCAATTAATGGCAAACAGTTACTGTGAAATTAGTCAGATTCCATATTTTGAAGGAAATTTGTACATGTGATAGCACAATTTAATATTTATGAAGAATTTGCTCTGTGACTAAAGAGATACCTGTTAATGGATTTCTAAAAATGAGATTCAGTAATTATCACTTAAACAACTCATTATCTGTTTCAGAATTTTACCAGGCAAGCTCTTTATCATTGCTAACGCAGAATTAGAAAAGAGTGGAGGAGAGAAACTCTAGGCACTATATTTTTCATAATTGTGGTCTACTACCTTACAGTCAGTTTCCCAAAGTTATGATGGAGTAATCATGAAGGCTGTTTTTGCTTTTGCAAAAAAGCCATCATTTAAATCACCTAAGCTAGTACCAATCTTTTCAATTCTATTTCAGTCCTTTCCCCCCTGCTGCCACCTCAATTGTTTTACAAGTAATGATAAATGTGATAATGAGTAATGACATCTATTCATGGAAAATGTGAAAGGTCTGAAGTTACAGGACTTTTCATTAGGAAAATGTGTCTGTAGCAGAGTCAGGCACTTTGACTTAATCAGCCCAGCTACAATTCTGTAAACGAAATGAATTTTCTTAAATTTCGTAGTCTCCTTCTCCCCCAACCCCACTCTACTCCTATTAACTACACAAGCTTTTTCATGGTAGTTTAAGTGTAAAGAAATGTTTCAACTCTTATTTTTAATCCATTAAAATGCAAATGATGTAGGCTTTCTGATTGTTTAATCCCTAGGTGCTTTTGGATATGCAGCATTGAGCACATGTTTTCCAAGTGAATTCTTATGTATCCTTCATCTTCTCCCTTCCAATATGCAGAATACAATGAATGATTACTGTTAAACCAGGAAAGCAAGATGCATGTAGAGATTAAAAATGACCTTGCTTTCTTGGTCTCCACTGGGTACTAGCTGAATATGATGCACAGAGACCATCTTAAAAACTTGAGGCTGCACATGTTATTTTTATAGCTCTTCCATAGCAGGATTTCAACGCTATTCATTTCTAAATTGTCATTGGTAGTATGTTATTTGAATTCCAACTAAAATACTACTATCTGTGTAATTAATGTAATAAAAATGATCCACCAGAAAAGTCTGTCAGTTTTAGAAATATACAGATATGGTTTTTTGTTAGAGGTTTATTTGAAAAAAAAGAGTTGGTAAACATTCGAACACCATGCATTTACTCTTACAAATATATCTATATTATACCAATACAATGTCAAATATATATACCAAATTTATAATGCTAACATTATAAAATTTAAGTTGCTACAGAAAGAATGAAATCAATTTTGTTATAGCAGAGAGGGAGGTAAGAGTATTTTTAAAGATATATATGCACATACACGTATCACTTTTCTTGGCTTCCTAAGCTTTGTTGAGTGATATCAACATGCCTTTTTAAGGTGGTTTATCTTTATCCAAATATCCCTTCCTGCAAACTGAAGACAAAACAGTATGAACTCCATCTTCGGTATCTCTCCTTTCTCCTCCTTCTTCCAGTAACACCTACCACCCAGGCCAGAATGTAACTTGGCCTTCCTGGGCTCATTCCAAGCTTCATCAAATTTTGCCTATTCTGTATCTCATAACCTCAAGTCCCCAGTCAATATAATAAACTAATCTATCCACCATGTTAATATCTGCATAGATCCATATTATTCCTTGTGACATCTAGGAGGAAGAGGATTTAAACCACAAACAATTTACAGTCATGGTAAGCATGTCAGGGAGGCTAGTGTGTACAATACTGATATCTAGTATTTATGAGCCCTTGCTTTGCTTCTCAAATTACATGATGTAATTAGCTTTCTACTCTTCCAGAAACTAAGATTCACTTTGAAGTCTGGATATTCAGGAACCATGTTCCCAAACCAATGCCAGTGTCTGAAGCCAAACCAATAGGCATGTTACTAATTACAGCTCTTTTTGTAAAGACCATATCAAACATAGGTTTTTAGATCTGCCCAGATATATTTTCTTTTCCCTGATCTTGTTTTCATTTTAGCTATTAGTAATAAAAAGAAAAAGTTTCCCCCTAAATTACTTTTAACCATAATATTTGGTTTTTGCTCCTGACAAGTAACACTTGGGAACAAACACCATGAACAAACTCTTTTCCAATCTCTGGCCCAGGATACAAAAAGGCTTTTTTATTTAAGACCCATGTGACCATTTTGTAATCACTTTACTTCCCATGCAATAAATATTAATTCCAGTAAGTGTTTTCCCAGATAACTTTGTGGCCACTTGCAGAACCCGTTATGTAACGTTCTCCACAAATCTCTGCTTGTCTAAAAATCATCACACTTCAAACAAGTCTTTTGATTCAATCAGTTCATTAACCCAATACATCGTTTCTTGTATCTTCAACATTCTTCCCTTCTTTTTAGAGGGAGAAGATGGTAAAGTAGTTAGTTTCCTTCAATTCTTGTGAACTAAAAAATTTATTTGACCATTTGACAAAGGCAATACAATGCAGCCTGCTTGCCATCTATCCAAAAACAAGGAGAAATTTTGTAAGAGTGTTGCAAAATAAAATTCTTACTCTGCAAAGATTGTTAGTCAAATAAACTAATTAATTAACAAATTTAATTGCTCTTAGAGTTTGAAAGCATTGTAATATTTTAATACTTATAATAGTCTAATTACTTTCAGAAAGTTTATAAGCCATTCAAAGGCTTTAAGCAAAAGCTAAATGGAGCACATCTGTAAAAGTAGCAACTGACCTTGAATATAAATTTGGAATTAAATAAAATTATGTTATATGCTGAAAATTAACAAATTAAATATTCACAAAAAGTTATAGAATCTTTATTTAACTTATTCACTTCTTGATATAATTAATCAATTCATATATTTAGAACCACAATTTAATTCCATGCCTATGTCATTACATTATAAAAAGTAGGCTACAAAGAAAAAATAAGTAGAAAATGCTCTTATTTTTCACACACAAACAAGAGCATTCATGATATACTGAAATACTCTAGAAAAAAGTTATGCCTTTCCTTTTAATAGATCCAAAGATACAAAGATGAGGAGGAAACAGAAGTTTCCTAAAAATTAGTCTTTATATCTGAAAAGCCTGGAAATGTGACCCAACATTCAATCAAAAGAGATTTGTAAAGGATTCATGATAGAGAGAGATGCTGAAAACCAAGCACTTAAAACAAAATTAATTTGCCAAAATTTCAATGTGGAAAATTCCAGAAACCCTCCTGACACCACTGCCATAGGATTGATGCATTTACCATCACTATGCACTTGTAGTATGAAGAAACGCAATAATAGTATATGGATTTCTGATGTATTAAAAGTTCTTTTATCATAAGGGTATAAGGCTAATAAACACTAGATTTGTTACCTGGGCTTTTAACCCTGTCACTGTTATGTTCATATTTAGTTAGAATTATATTATTTTGAACTAGAAGGTAGGTCGGTTTTGTAGTTGTTCATAATTTGCTTTGTTGTATACATTTGATCTTCCTAAAAAAAGAAGATAAAAAAGTGTTCTGAGGGCTTGGATGGTATCTTTTGTTGCTTGTCCACTGTCCAATTGCATTATAACCATAGAGTGCTCCCTGTGTGGGCATTACAGCAATTCATCAGGACTGAATTAGGAAACCAAGCCATTACCTGGCTCTGTGACCCTGGACAACTCATTTCACCTTTTGAGACTGCTGGTGCTTCCAATATAAAATGAGATGACTACACTCTCTCTAAGATACTTTCCAGGTATAAAATTCCATGATGCTTAATTAAGGAAGCAAGTAAGGGAAGGAAGTTATATGAATGTGTGGGAAGGCGTGATACCCAAATTCAGAGCATAGGCTGCCAAAATTCTCGGCAAAACTATTGATGTGCCGGAAAACCAGAGGGAGCATTATGATAAAGCAGGCAGAAACCAGAAAAAAATATGCTTTTCAGAGATAGAGCAATGTGGATCCATATTTGTGAGCTTGGTGCTTTTTTTTTTCTTTTTTTAACTGAATTCTCCAACTATGTGCAGGCTGGGTGGTAAAAAGCCTGAAGTGTCCAAGGTTAAAGACAAACCTTGCAGAACAGCTGAAAATTAGGAAAATCCCTAGAAACAAGAAAACAACAGAGAGGGTGATCTTAATCATCGCCCAGTTCCTCATCTCTGCCCAAAGTTGGCAGGCATAAGAGAAACCAACAGGGGGGAAGGTTATTAAAGGTTATTAAGAACAAGGTAGAATGATAAGCAGATGTCTACCATGGGAAACAGGTTGGGGGGTAAAGTTTGTAGATTGATTCCAAGCAACATAACACAATAGTAGAACAAAAATCTAATATTCAAAAGAATGTGATGACTCTATAGTTACTACGATGTATCATCTGTAATACTCAGATTTTAATCCAAAATTAATCCATATACGACAAAAGAAAAACCAAGCCAGGCTCCATGACCCTGGACAACTCATTTCACCTTTTAAGACTACTGGTGCTTCCAATATAAAATGAGATGACTACACTCTCTCTAAGATACTTTCCAGGTATAAAATTCCATGATGCTTAAGTAAGGAAGCAAGTAAGGGAAGGAAGTTATATGAATGTGTGGGAAGGCGTGATACCCAGATTCAGAGCATAGGCTGTCAAAATTCTTGGCAAAACTATTGATGTACCAGAAAACCAGAGAGAGCATTATTACGACAATGTATCATCTATAATACCCAGATTTTAATCCCAAATTAATCTACATACAAAAAATAAAAAATTAAGAAAGTATGAATCCATCCATACTCAGGGTAATAAAAATATTTTGTTGTGAATTTCTTATAACTTACTTGAAGTAATTCAATGTCAACTCTAAGCAACTGGAATACATGTCAGATACATACTGTAATCCCTAGAATAACTTCTTTAAAAAATACAAATATAAATATTTAGGAAGCTAAGAGAGAAATTGAAAGGAATATTAAAGTTGTTTAATTAATACAAAGGAAAACTGAAAAAGAGGAAAATAAAAGTAAACAAACACAAACAAAAAGAAAATAAAAAAAATACACCAAAATAAAACAAATGTCAACTGGCAAACCTAAATAGAACACTGTCTTTCATTACATTAAATGTAAATGAACTAACCATGCCAATCAAAATGTAGAAATTGTTACACTGGATTTTTAAGAAGATAAAGTATATGTTGTATATGAGATGTATATTAAATTAAGAAACACAAAAATATGTGCTCCAATCATTGACCCCCTTTTTTTGTATTGGGTTCTTTGTCTTCTTATTGAGATGTATGAAGTGTTTACATAGTCTAGACACAAGTACTTTACCAGATATTTGTTTTGCAATTGTTTTTCCCTTTCTACTTTTCTTCATATTATCTTTTGAAAAGCGAAAGGTTAATTTGTTGGACTCCACCTTATCAATTTTTGCTTTTATAGTCTGATTATATACTTCACTAAAGATATGTGAATGCCAATAAACAAAGCATCAGAGAAATACAAATTAAAGCTACAATCAGTTACTATCATATATCCACTTGAATGGCTAAAATTAAGAAGACCAATGGCACCAAGTATTGGAGAGAATTTGAAGCAACTCCAATGTTCATACATTGCTGGTGGAAATGTGAAATTGTTCAGTCACTTTGGAAAGCAGTTTAACTCTTTATGATAAAGCTAATCAAAATCTTACCATGTGACTCAGCATTCCTACTCCTAGATATTTAGCAAAAAAAGAAAATAATAATGATACTTTCACACAAATATTCATAGTAAGTATATTCATATATAGCCAAATATATAAATATATTCATAATAGCTAAATCTGGAAATATCCCAAATATCCATCAACTGGTGAATGGATTAAAAAATAGTGAAAGAAGTCAGATCCCAAAAGCTGCATACTATATAATTTCATTTGTGTGGAATTATAGAAAAGACAAAGTATAATGACATTAAGCAGGTCAGTGATTATTGGGAGAGAGGAGGTTAGGGAATTGACTTCAATAGGGCACAAAAGAATTTTGTTGAGAAGATTGAAATGTTCCACATCACGATTTTTGCAGCAATTGCACTACTGTATATATTTTTCAAAATTCAAGTAGCACACTTAAAACTCATGAATTTTGTTGCAGGTGAATTATATCTCAATATCAAGAAAACTTAAAGAACAATTTACAATAGATGGACTTAATAGAAAATGATAGAAGAAACAGAAAACTTTCAAGGAGACTTAATCATGAAAGAGTACGATTTAACAGTTAAATATGCATTCCCTCAACCACACTAGGAAACAAAAATTCTAAAACATAAAAATAGAAACAGAATCCAGGCAGTTTTACAGGGGAGTTTATGTGATTTTTATAGCAAGATCATCAAAGGAAAAAGACATATCAAAGTCTGGAAGAATCCAGGCAAAATCTTCCAAAATGCTCCCCTCCGGGTGGGTGTTAGAAGAGATTGCACAGAACACAGTCCTTGTTCAAGCAACAAAATGCCCCAACATGTGTGCTGTGTTTTTGCCCAGGATAGCCCCCTGGAAATGTAGAGTCCAGGGTTTTTACTGGGGGCTGGTCACATTGGCACTTTGTCCCTACACAACCAGCCATAATTACCAAAGTTCTAGACTCCCAGAAGCAAGGCAGGTATTTCCTATAAATCATACTCTTTGCACAGTCTAGGCAAACAGGACTTAGTGCCCAAGGCCTACAAAAGAGCCTTACCATTTAGTAACATGGTGAAAATTCCAAAGTCGAGTTTTCAGATGTCAGTCAAGGACCAGATTGCAAGCAAGCCCTTCAAAGAGCAACATCAGGCCTGCTATGTTAACTCTTTCCTACACAGTCACTCTGGCATTGCCGCTTCACTCTGGCTGAGGCACTTCCTTGCCTCAGCGGAAGTTGAATCTAGTTGGAATATTTTGCAAAACTTGCAGAAATAGCCTCACTACATCTTCTCAGAGAAAGCAATCACCAGTCAACCAGCTCCGTCTCCTGAGATGTCTGAGTTTCATCTCCACAAGTCCCTTCCTTGAAGCTTCTGAATTGTAGTAATTCCAACCTCCTGCCTTTGTTCATCTAGACCCAGGAGTGGTCACTGCTGCCTGCAGTTGTTATTGCTATAACTTAGGTTTTTAGCATTTTTTCTTTTTTCCTTTTGAGTTTCCTATTGTTAACAACTTTATATTTAGCTTTAAAATCTTTATATTAAATTATATGTGTTAAAATAACTACTGTGGTTTTTGCTAGGCCCTGACTGACATAAAAGCAGAGGCATCTTTCTTTGGCAGAACAAGCAAGTAGCTACACTCTTTGTTCATTCATTATTCATTATTCTCCTTTTTTGATGCAAGATTTGTGCTGTGAGGCAACTGTGACATGACAGCAAATTCACTGACCTGACCTCTGGTGCTACCTGTGGCAGGTGACCAAGAAACAAAATTTCAGGGTCAGCCCCTCCCTCATTCTCTTTTCCACCCCTTCCAATAACTTTTCAAGTTCCTATTAAATTATTCTCTTCTTGTAGTATCTAGAGTTATTTTTTTCCTGCATTAAATTCTGATAGATACATAGGTGATTTTTCAAAAGACTGCAGCAAACAACGTACTCAATAGTGAAACTTTAAGTTTGTTCTCCATAAAATCAGGTGTGAGATGAGTACACTCCTTCTCAACATTTCTATTCAACACTGCAGTTGAGGTACTAGACCTAAAGAAGCAAGTGGAAAATAACTGATAGGGAAGAAAACAAAACTGTAATTATTTGCAATTAATATGATTATCTACATAAAATCCCTAAACCTAGTTTATATGGAAAATTAAAATGTACCAAAAAGGTTACTACAGACATAAATGCATTTGATGTCACACTGTGTCTACTTTTATAAAACAGAAGAAATATATTTGAAATATGTTAGTGACCTTTTTTCAAAACCAGATGGATTTAAATTCACAATGATCAATAACTCAGGAAGTCTGATAGGGCTTACTTTTAGATGGTTACAGTTGAGTGGATAGGGCCTTGAGCTAATTGCACAAAAGAAATTTCACCTATAAATAGGTCAGCTAGCTTGTTCCACTAGAACACTTGAAAAAGAGTTCTCCAAACACTTTGATTTTCAGAAAAATTATGAGCTTAACTCTTAATATTATTTAACATAGTTAAGCTTTAATGGATAACTTGGAATTTTGAAACCATAACTTTATAGAAAATGAATGGCAGAAGAGAAGGATCTGTCATGACCACAGTCACTGCACATGGGGATTTTATCTCACTGCTGTAAGTCCTGAAATCTTGCACTCAGCCACAGTTTACATATGGCCATTTCAAAGGTGCTCCTCCATGAAATTTCCCCAAATACCTCCAAATAGGAATTTCTGTAGTTATTCTCTGTGGGTAATTGCAGCTTCCAGAATAACCTCAGGTCACTGAAACACCCTGGCTCTACAAATAACCCATTATTAGCCAGATTACATCATGAAAATCCATCTTGCTACTCTGTGGAGATGTGACTTCATGACATTGGAGAAAAAAAAAAAACACAAAGAGATATCTGGAATCTCTTTGTGGTGAAAGCAATGCTCTATGTGCACATTTTATTGAATCAAACGTTATTAATTGGCATCATCTCTTGCTTCTCTCTGTCTCATGGAACTCTTCTAGGGTGTCACACATATATTTGGTGACTATAAATTAACCAAATTTGTTCTTTAAAAATATGAAACTTGGTTTCATCACACACTCAGTACAAAACTCCCACTGTTCTCCTATGACCATTGTCTCTGTCAAGGTCCAGTAAGCAGATGGAAAACATAACCAGTTATTGAACAGGGAGAATTTAATATAAAGAATTGTCAACCAGGTATAAAGTTGTGAACTAAACTGAAAAGATAAAAAGAGAACACATGCATCATGGAGGCAGCCACTGCAGGAAGCAGATACCATCTTTATGGTTAAAAAAACAAAGGGACGTGGTTGAAGTCATTAAAACTTAGAAACTTAGAGATGAGGTACCGCAGAGCTGGAACTCAGGGCTTTGAGGAGGGGGTACTGGTTCAGTTGCTCAACAGATACTGGTATCTCTAAGCTTGGAAGAGGGGCCCCAAGGGGCAGAGAGGGCAGGATCCTGTTGGGAATGCTGGTGGTTATAAGGGTGACACACTTGTTTCACAATTGTTAAAAAACTGCTAACTGAACTCAGCTGCTGCTGCATAAGAAAGAGCTGCTGCAGCCGTGGTGGAAAACGAATTGTCCAGGTGATGCTCACAGGAGCTGCAAGCAGACAGGAAAGCAACAAGGAGTAAACAGGAAGAAGCAGTTCCCTTCTTTCTCCTGCAGGCTTATAGTCTCCCTCTTGTGCCCCCTATTGGCAAAGCCTAATGAGAAGTCAGGTGACAAAGCAGAAATAAAGTTTGCAGAGTTCCAGCTTCAGCACAACAAGGCAATCATAGAAAGATGGTTAGAGCGGACAGACAATAGCTTAGTAGCTTGCACAACCATACACAGAAAATTCTTCTGAAATAACTAAAAATTGATTCACGATCACAGGCACACAGTGGTAAATGGCTAAACTTCTTATGTAGTTTAGTAGCTTACTAAGAAGCTGCATAATTCAGCATAGCCTCACAGTTTTAACACAGCGAAAAAAGAATTCAGATTCCAATCGCTGTTCATCATGAAATACAAGAAGATACACTATGCATCTGAAAGTTCACTTCTGACTCTTGTTTGAAGGCTATTGACCAGCCCATGGAGTCCAAGAATTAAAATTAGTGAAACAAATTTGACAAATATTTAAAATAAAAAAATTAAGGAGTTCTGGTCCTTTAAACGAGACCAAATAAACTTAATCTCAAATGATGTTTGTAAAAATACACCTACTCCCAATCTGGCTCCCCAACCCGACACATACTAAATGACAACTAGAATTTCTCACTTCTATCTACATCAAAAAATAAAAACCTGGTTTTGGCCAGTATGTGGAATCATATGATGCCATGTCCTGTTGGTGAGAATTTAATTCACATTTCCATTCAGAAGCACAGTTTGGCTGTATGCATCATAATCCACTAAAATATGCTCTATCCATTCTATATTTCAAATTTTTTAAATTAAAATAAAAAGGATTTGTTCTGTAGAATTTGGAGTCAAAAGGCTGCACTCAAGGATCCAGAAGCCTGCATGTGGCCCCAAGGCCATAGGTTCCCCACCCCTTCAGGGAGATAGTTACACAAATATAAAATAGATTTTAGCTTGATATTGTTTTTTATCACTGCTTTTTAAAAATAAAGCAGAACTGAATATAGCTAAAAATTTATCCCTAGGAGCCTGGTTAAGTAAATTTTACAAGTAATGAGACACTATACAGTCAATAAACATGCCTAACTAGATATGTCTTTATTAACATGGAGCAAGTTTCATGAATGAACATTCATTCATTCAAAAAATATTTACTGTATACCTGCATTGGCCAATGAACCAAACACTGACAAGATCTCTGCCCACAAAAAGCTCCAATTTATGTAAAACTTGACATATGTTCATACAAACAGACACATATACCCACACAGATATCTGGCAGGACCTTCTCAAAAATATTGTCATAGCTAGATAAAAAGTGACTTTCAATTTTCTCTCAGTGGGGGACTCTAGTTAATTTTTACTTCTGTCTTTGTACTTTTTTATATCATGCATTAGCATGAAATTTTTCTTAAAGTGGCTATAGTTTTTGTACACTTATTCAAAATCTAAGGCAAATACACTTACTACCACTAAACCTTAGCAGAGTTACCAGTTGAGTGTGATTTCTCTTTCTCTTCGAATTGCTTTGTCATTTCATTTGTGTCATTCTTGGGGAATTTACATCCCATTCTGAAGTATAATTAGTTTGTACATGCCTCTCCCTATAAGATTGTAAGTATCTTAGAAGATAGGGACACCATCTTGTGTAACTTTATGTCCCTTATAGCATCTAAGGTAGAGCTTTGCTTTTAGTGTGTGCTCAATAAATAATGTGTTGCGTTTCTAATTTCACTCACCATCAAATTGTACTGAGCATTAGTCAGGGTGATTGCTTTGCCCGTAGAGTTTATAGGTTATCATGTGTTACTTACAGCCCGTGTTGAGGAGCAGCCTTAAAGAGCTATATTTTGTAATATATAACTCCAATCTTCCAGACACAGCTATTGTACTGAGGATGAATACTTGACTCAAAGGCAGCCAATCCAAAACCTGGCCAGAGTATGACCTGGAATGAAAATGTGATCATAGGCTAGTAACAAGAGGAAAAAAAATCAAAATAGTTAATAAACTTTTGAAATCATTTTCCACTTTATTAATAGTGGAAATGCAAGCTTAAAAAGAAAAAGAGAGACATGATTTTTCCCCCATTGAATTGTTGAAAATAAGAAGAGTGACAATATCTGGTATGGAAAAGAATAAAGGGAAATGGCCACTTCGATACTCCATGGGTGGGAATATAAAATTAATAAGGCAATTTGACAGCATCTATCAACATTTACATTGTGCTGATCACCTTTTGACTCAGTCTGCTCCAGGAATACAACTTGCAGAAATATTTAAAGGTACACAAAGATGAGACAGGGATTTTCATTGTTACATTGCTAAAAAAAACATTTGAAACATTTACATCCTTAGAAAAGAAGGGTTAAGTAAACTATGTTATATCTACACCTTAAGAAAAGAGGAAGGGATTCAATACAGTTAAAATCAATCCAACATATTTACTATGAATCACAGTCCTATGTAATCTGATCCCTGCCTCTCTGAACTCATATCCTCTTTCTCTCCCCATTACTCACCTTGTTTCAAAAGTCACGAGAATGTGCACTTGCTTATTCCTCTGCTTGTTTTGCTCTTTCTCCAGCCATTCTCATGGCTGATTCATTCTCTCCAGTACCTCGGCTTAAATGTTATTCTCATGGAGAATTTCCTGACCATCCTGACCTCAACTCTTTCTACATTTTATCCTTCTTCATTTTTCTGCATAGAATTTACTACCTTTTCACATTATATTAAATACTGAGCTGCATATTTTTTTTATTATCCATTTCCTTCACTAAAACTAAAACTTCTTTGGGCAAGGAATTTATCTATTGGTTATTATCAAATCCCCAGTGTCTAGAATTTTGTCTTGTAATGAATAAACATATGTTTGATTAATAAATTAATTATATAAAAGTATGTGATAGAACTGTGTATTCTAACATAGAAAGATATTTAAGATATATTGGTGTTGCCAAAAAAATACTAATGTTTATGTTAAGACTGCGTATGTATGAGTATTTATATACAGGTGTGTGTGTGTGTTTGATAGACAAAAGCAAGCAAATGTCTAGACAAAGAATGAAAATTGTACACATCATATTGTTATCTTTGTCAAGGGAATGTCCATGGTAAGCAAAGAAAAAGAACTCTGACATTTTACTCTACACACTTCTATATTCACTTAATAGTTTTTTGTTGTTTGCTTGTTTGTTTTTTTTTGAGACAAGGTCTTGCTCTGTTCCCCAGGCATGAGGGAAGTGGTGTCATCATAGCTCACTGCAACCTCAAACTCCAGAACTCAAGCGCTCCTTCTGCCTCAGCCTCCCAAGTAGCTGGGACTACAGGTGTGTGCCATCACCCCCAGCTAATTTTTCTATTTTCTGTAGAGATGGGGTCTTAGCTCTATGTTGCTCAGGCTGGTCTCAAAGTCCTGGCCTCAAGCGATCCTTTCGCCTTAGCCTCCCAAAGTGCTAGGATTACAAGCATCAGCCACCATGCCCAGACTTCACTTAATGCTTTTACAAGAATAGATTTATATATTTCTCAGGAAAGGAAAACAAAAAAGAAAGCAAAATAACTAACAATAATAAATGATATTTTTAAGCTCTTGTAATAGGCAATATTCTGAGTACTGTAGATGTATTAACTCAGTTAATCATCACAACCCTAGGGGATATACTATTATTATTAACATTGATATTATCATTCCAATTACAGAAGAAGCTAAAGCATAAAAGAGTTAAACATCTTACTTCAATTTGCACAACCTCTATGTAGCAGAACCAAGGAAAAAAATAAGGAGGAAAGAAAGGAAATGCAGAAGGAAGGGAAGGAGGGAAGAGAAAGGATTCATTTTTCAGTTGACATACAGAAGACTAAATCTGGCAAATGAAAAGTGGTTAAAGTTGCCAATGCCTGCTATGCAAAACTGCGAGTTATCTGAAAGAGAATGAAAGGTAAGGAGGATTTGCAGCTTTTGCCCTGGGGTGCTCGGCTCTTCCAGGGTTCTCAAGATTCCTTGCCCAGATGGTTCAGCTTTTTCTTGATTTCTACTCATGCGTCCTGACAAAAACCCCCTAGCACACGACTTGAGTGAGGCTCTGTTCTTTGCCTGAATCACATAAATTCCATATTAGAATGTATGTTCTTGACCTACATAAATAATACCATGTATTAGAAAAGGTCACTTACTCCCCAAGTCTGTTAAAGAAGAGGAATAATCAAATTAAACTCAATATTGGTCAGTAGAGCATGACATTTTAGGAATTTTCCAAGGGATCATCAAAACAATCTGTGTGTGCGTGTGTGTGTGTGTGTGTGTGTGTGTGTGTTTAGCTATGCACTGCTCTTTCTTTCTTCATTCATTCATTGTTTCCTTTGTATACCTAAGTAATAGGTCATTTGCTGTTTTTAATCTAGCATTTAGGTGTAACCTAATTGAATGAATTTAAATTAAATTATATGAAAAAATGCACAAAGGAACAGCAGGCACTGTACAGGAGAAGATATAAGAACAGATGTGCCTCATGTTAAATTAAAATGCTTCTAACCTCTGAACTTTCTTACTAAACAACTCAAGGTATTATGACAGATTCCATTTTTCAATGTGTTTTCTTTTTTAGAGCTTCTCCATGTGATAAAAAGAGATTATGGGGGAGCATTTGAGATAGACATGGTACTAGAGCTAGGGTTCCTTATATCTCTTTATTAAAATAATAGAGGATTTATTTCCTTAAAACTGTTGTGGAATTGTACCTGTAATCCTCCCATGAACTTTAAGGTTTCATTTGGGATCTAAGTTAGATGCACTGTTATAGTCACCATAATATTCTAATTAGAAACACTATGTTTAAGGGTACTCTTACACAAACCCTAAAAATGTTCCTACAGTCCAGCTACTGGTGTTACATTACAGAGAACATTAGTTTACTAACAATTTCAAGATTGCCTTGTGGGTTTTCCTCTTCAGAGCGTGAGGTTTATCGATTGTGACACAGGATTAAATCCGAGCACGTATGATTACAAATGTCCACATGGCAAAGCTTGGCTTTCAACATTCGAAGTTGTCTGCAAAGCAGAAGGTGCTGTTTTGAAAAGCAAAATTAAAAAGTAAAAAATGAGGTATCAGATCTCAGTTGCAGGTTTTGTTCCTTCCTCTGAAAGAGACTGAAAGACTAGGTCACGCTGTTCTATGAACGTCGTCCACTTTACACTTAGACAAAGTTACGATTTAAGAGGTGCTCATCGCCACAGCCAGGCCTTTCATGCTGTGAGCGATTGAAATATGAACACACCACTAACTCTTTGCAGCTACTAGACTGTAAATCAAACATGCCACTTAGTAAATGACCCTTATTCTTCATTTCTATTCCTTGTTAAAGATTACTAGCTATTTGTGGGATCCACAAGAAAACATAGAAAATTTTCAAAAAAGCACCTTAACCTATCATTCCCCTATGGCAATTTGAGTCTTTTGAAGCTGTGTGTGTATTGAAACAAACAACTAGTTGAAAGATGAAAATTTTAGTTAAACATTTTTTATGGAGTTTATAGTTTTACTCCTTCCATAGGACACTAAGTAATGAATGCCCCCTCACTGAATTCTCCAGTGTTTTTAATGGTAGGTAATTAGAAACAAAAATTTATTAAAAAATGAAATAGTGTCATAAGGTGAGCAATGATAAAGATAATTCCTCTTGCGAAAAAGTAAATTTAGCAGTAACATTAAAAATTTTTTAACTCAGTGCAACCATAATAATAATAAATCCCATTTACTTAATTTTTGCTACATACTGGCCACTCATCAGAATTTGTCACCTCTGGCCAGCTCTGAGCTGAGAACCCCTTGGCTTTAGCAACGAGCAAGTCATTGCCTAGATTACTTTCAGAAGAGTGGGGGTGGAAGCTAGGTTTCAAAGGATTGAGGAGGCATGGGAGAAGAGAAAGTAGAAACAGCTACTGTGGAAACAAAATTACTCATGAAGGAGAAAGGAAAGATCCAGCAGGATCTGGTGAGAAATGTGGACCTGAGGAAGGGCAGTTGTTTGTAAGACAGGCAAGAACTGAGCATGTACAAATGAAACCTGAAATAGCACTTTGAAGGTAGGGAAGAGCACGGCAACTGAGGGATCAGAAAGATTCAGGAGAAGATATCCCCTTTGTGTTGTAGGTTCTGTCCAACCCTACTGGATATCTGTCCTCCAGCACCTCAAACTCAGCATTCTTACCATCAACTCCAAACCTGTTTCTCTGCCTTTGCATCCTCTCTTAACAAATGGCATCATTATACCCCTACATTCCTAAACCAAAAGTCTGGACCTGGTGCTGAAACATACCTCTTCTTTATCCTCTTATCTTGTTGTCAAGTTATATCCATTTTATTAAAAAAAAAAATAGGTGGATTATCTCTTCTGAAGATCTTTCCCCTTCCAAAATCTGAATATTCAAATTTAGGTTAGGTGCCCTATATCAATTGGAATCTCATCAGAAAAATAGAAACTGCTCTAGATATCCCAGCAGAAGGGATTTAATACAAGGAAATAACTATACAAGGGAAGATACTGCAGCAACTGAGGGAGTAATAGTAGAGAGCCAACTACCAAATCTAGAGTTTGAAGAAAAACTAAGTGGCATGACTAGAACTAGTGGTGTACTGGTTAATGTTTAACATCCAGCTGTCTGAGGATTGCCAATATCTCTGGTGTAAATATCCCACCATGGCTGATTTCAAGCTACCAACTTGTCACTCAATGTGGAGTTGGGAAGAGATGCACAGAGCTCTTAGGAGCTGGCATACCAGAAACCAGAGGCTGAGCCTGTCGAGCAGAATTTGGAGCCATGGAGGGGAGGCAGCAAGTTCCAAAATACCGCCTGAATAGAGCAAGAAGACAAATACATTGGCTTCTCCAATTCTCCTACCTTCCGTTCTCCCTGTGGTGCCTCACTTTGTTCAAACCCTGCCAAAATCCTATTGAGCCTGGGAAAGGCAGCCTGAAAGTTCATGTCTCCTGAGATACAGAGCAGAGCTGGAGAAGGGCAAGGAATGGATTCAAGAACAGAGGAGTAAAAGATTTGCCTCCACATGTAAGGGCCCCTGGAGCACTTCTACCTCCATTATGTTATAACGGATCTGTAAGTTCTGTGAGGACAGAGACCACTGCATAGCCCAGAGTCTGACATTCATTAAGCATCAATAAATATTTTACAGAATAAATGAATGATTTATTAGCAAATATAATGTCAGCATTTAATAACCAGAAAATCTGTGCTTCTTTGTGTATATGTGACTTCCTATCAAATCACATTTATTGGCATAGAGAAGCTATAACCGGGCAAAATAGCATACAAGGTATTATGTTGCTTGACCTGTTTTTTAATAAATCCCACTTGTGCCTTAGCCCTTTCATTCCATCCCATATAGTTTGTTGGAAAACTGAAAGCTTTTATCTGATCTAATAGCTAGTATGTTAAAAAAAAAAAATCTCAAAATTATTTACATATCAATGTTTTAGGAATTATCACTAACCTGGTATATTCTACAAATTTCTCTCTCCATCTGAGCATAGGCTGTTCCTCTGGCAACTCCAAAGTTAAAATCCTCATCTCTGTTGCTAGTTCCTTCCAATGGGCAAACTGTCTCAATTTCCACCAGGCCTTTCTCTGGTCCAACTTCTATTTCTAGCCACAGTCAAAAGAGTCAAATGTATTCCATTGGAAGGACTGTCTATAGTAGAATTTTCCTGTGGATCTAATTAATCCCAGTGGTGCCTCTGCTTCATGTGGCTGCCTTTGTTCAAATATATATTTAGATTGATTTGTAAATCTTATCAAAGAGAAACAAGCCTGGACATTAAAGTGGTAAGGACAGCATTTCATCAGTGGTATATGACTGAAGTAGGGTAAGAGTCCACCATGAACTGAACTCATCTTTGATTTGTAAGAAAGTGACAGGGCATTTTAAAGAGGGGTTGAAGAAACAGGGAGAGGGTGAGCAGGGGCTCAGAAGGGTCAAGGAAGTAAAAAATTACAAAACACAGGAAGGGGGTTGGTCCATGGGAAACTCCTCAGGGTTTGTTATGGGAACTTATTGAATTTAGGTTCCTGTCCTCTCACAGAAGCTGGGAGAAAGGAAGACTATCTTTAGGTGTTGCTGGAATAAACAGTAAATTCTTTTGGCAGCCTTGAGTTTTCTCAGTCAAGCACTTTAAGGTGGACTAGGGTCATTGTACAGGTGCTGCTCTTACAAACTATGTGAATGTTCAAGTCTTTGTAGCTCAAAGTTGAGGCCTGGTCAAGAGGAATGGTAAGAGAAGCTTGGCTCCAGTTTGGTCAAGGAGAAAATTTTTGTCAGGCTTAAACTGAGGTACATTCTCGGCTCAGTCTCATCAGATGGCCTCTCTATTAGAGAGGTGTGAGAAGGCCATTCAAATCAGAGTTATGTCTTTTCCACCTACAGCTTAAGCTCTCTAATAGCAGGGACTAGGACTAAGTTTAGTCCACTTTCGAACGACTCCCCCTGTGAATTTATCTATTTTTTTCCCACATCACTGCCACTCAGGGGTAGACCAAGTGGTGGGTGAGGTATTCCTCAGGTGCAAGCAATTAAAGGCTGTATATTTTGTATAGAGAATTTTAAAACATCTGCTGTTTTTTGTTACCATGTGATGATAGTTCTGAACAATGTCAGTGATAAAAATACTCCTCGTCTCCAAAATCTTTTGTGGAACTAAATTCTAATTAAATTTTCTGGCTACTGTTAAGTTTTAATAACATATATGCAAGCTTTAAGTAGCACATTTTTATCAATATGTTTAACAAATATTGTATTTTTACAAGAAAGTTAATTTGGAGAATTCTCAGTTGTACAGTTGATCTGAAACACTTGTAGACTCAGCACACATTTTCATTTTTAAATAACTTCTAATGGTCAGAAATCATTTGTGCTTAGTGTGGGTACTGTATGCAACCTTCATTCTTTCACTGAAACAGTGACAGCACACGGATTGTGAAGATAAGGAAGCAGAACATGAATTACTTCGATTCTGTCATTCTATGTGACCACTTGGAGTCTGTCTTGGTCTGTTTGTGTTGCTATGAAAGAATACTGGAGGCTGGGAAATTTACAAACAAAAGAAGTTTATTTGGCTCATGGTTCTATAGGCTGTACAAAAAGCACAGCACAGGCATCTGCTTTTACTGAGGGACCCAGGAAGCTACCTCTCATGAGGAAGGTGAAGGGGAGCTGATGTTTGCAGAGATCACATAGTGAGAGCGGAAGCAAAAGAGAAGTGAGAGAGGTGCCAGGCTCTTTTTAACAACCATCTCTCCAAACTAATAGAGTAAGAAATCACTGATTACCTCAAGGATGGCACCAAGCCATGTAGGAGGGATCTGCCCCCATGACACAAGCGTCTCCCACCAGGCCCCACCTCTAACACCGGGGATCAAATTTCAGCATGAGACTCGGTGGGGCCAAACAAACCATATTCAGACCATAGCAGAGCATGTATTTATTTGTGTTTAAAACAAAAGGTTAAACAGAGCATGAATTATGAGATGTTTTATCTTCTTAGCACCAATTTTAGTTCATTCATATTAAATAGTATCTTTAAAATTAAAATGCATTTTTTAATAAGTAAGCATCTTAAAACTAAAAAAAGAATCAAGAAAACAAAACATTCCATCAGTATTATCACTTAGCTGTTGCCTAAATTTCATTACTTTGCAAACAGTTTGGTTTTATTAAAATTCACCTATTAATTATCAGAAAATTACTTACATAACATATTATAATAGAACTATAACCAGATGATTAGATTTAAAACTGTTAAATAGTAATAAAAACAATTGAATGAATAGCTGTGCTTTTACCTATTTTTGTGCTTTGCTTCATTATTTACTTCATTTTAAAAATGTTTTTTAAATTGGCATGATTATATACTCGAAGTTCAATGAAAGAAAATTTTCCTTGTCTGTATTTCTTTTTTAGCCATTATTATAATAGGCTGTTTCATTTAATGTTTATTACTGAAAATAATTTTGTCACACGGGGAAGTATTAAAAAATGAGATGTTCAATGCTAAACGCACTAGGTGTACCCCTGCTGCCAGCCACCCTAATCCTACTCACTGTCCTCTCTTAAACCACAGCATCTGCCTCCTATTTGGGCTTCTTCCCACTCAGGCACCCTTGCAATCTGTTTTCCACACAAAAGTCAGATTGACCTTTTCAAAACACAAGTCTGATCATACCCACTCTCTTTTCTTTAAATCCTTTCATTACTTCAAATTGCTCTTAGGATAAAGACAAATCTCCTTAGCGTGGCCCTCAAGACCCTGAAGGGTCTGCTCCTTACCCATCTCTCTAGCCTGATCCCTCACCAGGCTCTTATTGCTGTCTCTGCCTCATTCTCAGTCTCTTCTACATCCCTCCTCCTTCTCTCCACAAGGCCTGTGCAGATGTTGTTCCCTTTGCCAAATGTCCAGTCCCTCTGTTCTTTGACTAGTTAGTTCTTACTGATCCTTCAGAGCTTCACTCAATTGTTATCTGTCCCAAGATGTCTTCCCTGAGCCCCGGTGGCTAGACGAGAACCCAAAAAGCACAGCCTCACATGGCTTCTTGTACCTCTCCTTCCACCACCTGTCATTGTTGCAGTTTTGTAGTGTTGAGTGCGTATAGATTAGTGTTTGTTCTCCTAAATCTCCTGTTTGCTGATCAGAATATGTCCAGAGCCTGGTGAAAGAAAGAGAGAGAGAAGAGAGAGAGAGAAGGGAGGAAGGAGAGAATGAAAGGAAAAGAAAAGGAAAGGAAAAGAAAAGAAAAGGAAAAGAAGTGGGGGGAGGAAAAAAGAAAAGCAGAAGGAAGCAAAAAGAAGGGAGAGAAGGAGAAGTTGAGGAAAACAGGGAGAGAGGGAGGGAGAAAAGTGTGACAAGGAATGAAAAAGATCCTAGACAATTAGGAAAAATGCGAACAATCAAGTCTTGGAATATTAGGAGATCATTTGCAAGCTGAATTTTTTTTAGCACTCTTATTGTAAATTATCCATGAAGTATTTAGCAAAGGTTAACTCACTCAATATTTATTTAGTGTAACCTCCTATGCAAATCTCTTCTTCAATAATCACGTTGTATGGTCCTCATTATAAAGACATGGTCAAAAAGTGCAAGAAAACACCAAAACAAAGTAAAAATTAAATGACAAAAACTGGACAAAAGTATTTTCAAATTATATCACAGATAAAGTGTTAATATCCCAAATATAGAAGACCTTCTGTAAAACAAGAAAAAGGCTAACAGCCCTATAGAAAAATAGACAAAAGATATAAAAAAAGAATTTATAAACAAACACAAAGATGTGCTCAATCTTGCTTATAATAAAAGAATGCAATTAAAACTACACTGATGAGACTGGCAGAGATGCAACAGTTTGACAACATGCTCTGTCAAGGTGACTATAGGGAAATAGGCTTTCTTAGACTTTATTGGTAAGAAGAATCCAAAATGATGCAATCCTTATTGTTGGGAATTTAGTTATCATTAGCAAAAGTCATAACTATTTACCTTTCAATCTCCCCTTAATAATAACCCTGTCTAGGAATCTAGGAATCTCTTTCAAAGATACCCTGGGAAAGGGTATATATAGGGTGAAGTGTTCATGGAGGTCCATCTTACTCCTCTCTCTACTTTTTGCTTATTTGTAAATACCCATAAATGAAAGGTTTTTAAATATTATCTGCTGATGTTTTCTTTCAACTATAGTATTGTAGTGCTTTAGCCTAACTTTCCGCAAAAGCCTGAGATAAAAGCTGCCCCATGACTGGACTATTTGGAAGTGTGATGAAGGAAGGTTGGTAAATGGGGAATGCATTGTGGAGCTGGCTACCACATGGGGCTGCTCAAATGCCAGGACTTGCTGAGAAGTCTGATGGAATGAACCTCATCAACAGACACTCTCAACCTTAGAGAGACCCCAGGGCTGGAAGTGAGTGGCATGCCTGACATACCTGAGGCATGTCCTGTTAAGTTACCCCTGGGAGGAGAAGTCAAGCCTGTGCAGAACTAGTTCCCACATCTGTGGCTGGACAAAGAGGAGAGGCAGGGAGAATTTCATGTGGTGCACAAGAGCTGTATATTACCCCTGAAAAGGGATTATTAACAGAGATGTAGAACTTACCTTTGATTTGGTATAATGAGCTGAATCACATGATTGCTTTAGGAAATATTGGTATTAAATAGCCAAAACCCCAAATAGGTAATTTTATGATTATCAGCTTCACTAAGACATTCAGCTTCCTCAGGAGAGCATAATACATATTAAAGCTAGAAACCTCTATTATAGGTGATGAGTTCAAGCATGTACCATTCTATAAGAATAAGCCAGTTTTAAAAGGGTTTCAGTGATGCAGGCCTGAATATTTAAATATTTAGCATATTAAATATGCTAATAGGGTGGGAGGACCATCTTACGTATATACATATGCACGTATAATATAATGTAATGTAATATAGCATAATATAATCTATATGTGTATATAAATATCGATTTTGGAAAGTTTGATCATAAAAAGAGAGGGGAAATAAGCTGGCATCTCCTGTGCTCTGTAAGCAGTTACTGAGGCAACGATAGAACAGCCAAGGGCTCGTTTTGAAGTGCTGATTATTTCTTTATGCCAGACAGAAGTGAGAATCATAGCGATTTACTCTAAGAACTTTGACTGCATTACTGCGAAATCATTTACACACTGTCAAATAATCTGAATGCCCACAAAGTCTGTAAGTCCCCATCGTGTGTTCTTTTGCATTTCCCTGCGTTTCTTCCACCAAAGCCAGATATTGTGTCAAGTAATGAGTCTGGAATTCATGAGCAGATAAAATTTCTATTGGCTTCAATCATATGGGCTGATTAAAAGGCTGCCGTCTTCTCAAAATGATCTTCCGACCTGTATTAGTTTCCTATTGCTATTGCAACAAATGATCATAAATTGCCACAAATTATGGCAAATTACCATAGCCACTTAGGTAGCTTAAAACAACCAAAATGTATTTTCTTACAGTTCTGGAAACCAAAAGTTCAAAATCAAACTGAGAATAAGGTTGTGCTTCCTCCTGTGCTCTCCTCCTTGGGGAGAATCCATCCTGTGCCTCTTCTGGCTTCTGGGGGCTGCTGGTATTCCTTGCATTCCTTGACTTGTGGGCCATATCATTCCCATTTCTGCCTCCATCTTTACATGGCTTCTCCTCTGTGTGTGTATCAAATCTCTCTCTACCTCTTAGAGCTTCTTATAAGGACACTTATGATGGCATTTAGGCCACACCCTGATAATCCAGGATTACCCCCTCATCTCAAAATCCTTAACTTAAATCTGCAAAGACCCTTTTTCCAAATAAGGTAATATTTACTGGTTCCAGGGATTAGACCTGGATATCTTTGGAGCCACAGATCAGCTTACTTCCCCAACCATGAGTTAATCTACTGGGCTATTAATAGTTTGCATCTTGGTTATTGCTGCTATATTTTAATAATAACAATTGAAAAGAAAATTCTGCACTTCCGTATCTATTCATATCCTCACCCTAAGATTAGCCATAATTTTGTTTCTAAGGCAGAAGACAGTCCACTTTTTTCTGCAAAGCCAAATAGTAAATATCTAAGGATTTGCAGACCTATCTGCAAGTCTCTGTCATAACTATTAAATTCTGCTGTTGTAGTGTGAAAACAGCCATAGAAAATACACACATGAATGTGTTTCAATAAAACTTTATTTTCAATATCAGGCAGCGGTCCAGATTTGTCCTGTAGCGTGAGGTTTGCTGACTCCTATGATAAAGTCTAGGCTTTTCTTGATTAAAATAAAGATATCTTGTATTTCATCCTCTGTGCTCCTGAAACTCCCCTGTGTTTTTGCAGTGGTGGGTAGGCAGGTGCTGAAACAGGAAAAAACAACCTGTGTCAGGGAAGCAGGTGTGGAGTGAGACATCCCATGTTTAGAGGAAAGAATTGTGACAGCACCAGGCGTGTATTAGTCTCCTATGTCTGCTGTAACAAATTAGCACAAACTTTGTAGATTAAAACAACACAAATTGAGTATCTTACGGTTCTATAGGTTTGAAGTACAACAGAGGTCTCAGTGGGCTAAAATCAAGATGTGAGCAGGACTGTGCTTTTCTGGAAACTCGAGAGGAAAGCCTGTTTCCTTTACTTCACCAGTTTTAACCACATTCCTTGACTCATGACCCTTTCCCTCCGTCTCCAAGGCCAGAAGCAGCAGGTCCAGGCAGTCTCAGATGGCATCATTCCAACCTTCTTTTTGGCCTCCCTCTTCCACTTTTATGGAACCTTGTGTTTACATTGGGCTCACCTAAATAAGCTAGGATAGTCTCCTTTATTTTGTCAGTTGATTAGCAACCTTAATAGTATCTGCAATCTTAATTCCCCTTTTCCATATAATATAACATATTCACCATTCTGGGAACTAAGGGAGTAATATCATATAGCATCTTTAGGAGATCATTATATCTGTTCCACTACAAGGAATGTGCAAGATTTATATTCTACTACCAAGCAGAGCTTAGAAGGTGGTGGAACTTCTGATGAGGGATGAATGCAGAGACCCAAGGAGACTAAAAACTCAACACAGTGACCTTGAGAGCAGCTACAAATTTCTTGTGTCAAACAGAATTATATGAAAAGGTGCTTTTGCAACCCAAACACAGTGTCTCAGCAGTTGCCAACAGAGCCACCCAACAACAAAAGGAACAAGAAAACAATGCTGGCCATCTTGAACTAAAGACCAGGAACCTCCCCCATTTTCATGGAATAATGTAAATAAAATTAATTCACATTAAATTAATGTGGAATAAAGTTTCATCTAGCATGTTTGCATGGCAGGGTCCATATTTCCCAGATCTCTCTCAGGACCTTGGAAACAGGCGCAGAGTCCCCTCGGCAGATGGTGAAACGTCTTTGAAAATTGTAATATTAACAGTTAATTTTCTGTCCTGCTTGGTGACTTCCTGTGTCATTCCAAGATTATAGGTTATCATGCAATTTATATTTTTCTCCCCTTTTCAAAGAAAAGAGATCCCTCTAGTGGTTTGAGTGAGGCTCTGTTTTTCAGTAGCCACGTAAGAACAGAGAGAGAGAGCTCTTTTAATTTCTCTTGAAAAGCTATGAGAGTTGATGAGCTGGGAGGAGAAAGAGATGAGCTGCAACAATAGGAGCACAAAGAAGCATGACTTGATGACACTCACACAATGCCTTCTCTTTGCTATGCCGGCAGCAATCAAGGAAGTTTATGAACCTTCAGAGACTTGTTAGATCTTTGCCACTGATTATCAGGATCTTTCTGATTATCATTTATGATTTATTGCCATTTTCTCATTCCTGTTATTTCAGCTCATTTCTCTCCTATCTGCATTTATTTTGGAGACTGTAAATTCCTTTCACATAACTGCAGAGTCCACATACAGCTTCCCATGCATAATTCTGCATGGGAGTAGTTGAAAAATAAGAGTTAGTTATCATCCTAATGTTTGTATTAAAAGGGAAAGAGTCAAGAAAATCCATTTGCATTTCCGGTTTGGTGACTTTTACCTCATACCTCATTACACTGAGAGAGGAGGGTCATGGGGTCATTTTCTCTCTCTTCAATTCTAATGAAGCAGCTGAGAAGATCAAAAAATCATTCTGCATGGTCAAAGCCAATTAAAGGAGAATACTAGCAACCTGCAATTACCCACATTTTTTTAAAAAAAGATGCCTGAGATGTAATTAGATAAAATCTGCATATATTCCAATTACATTTTAACCAATATATCTACTGCAGACATTTTGCAAAGTAGCTAATATGTTTGGTATTCTGCCTTTGAAAGGTTGGTTTGTTAGACCCAAGCATGTACTTCTGTCCCCTCCACACAGTGGCCAAGTGGAAGATCTTAAGAATGGGGCTGGTTCCTAAAGTGACCCTGGCAAATAGAAAAGAAAAAGCTCCCACATTCACGGGGTTTTTGTGTAACAGCTGAGCTGCTTAAAGTGTTCCAGAAAGAAAGGGCCTGAGCATTGTTCGTGTAAATTATCATTTCTCTAAAAACTATAGTCATCGGTTATAGAGCATTGTTTAGATGCTATGGCAATAAATCATTTCTATGAGTTAATGTGTTAAAACCTATATTGTCCTTCAATATAAGTAATCAACGGCAGTGGTGTTTTTTGTCCCACTTAAAACTGCTGGTCCCTGGGAAATCTAGACAACAAAATCTTTCAATGTCACGGTTTATTATGTGTTTCAGAAATTCCCACATCTCCCTCTTCAGTTCTCATTGACTGAATAAAAAGGCAATCAGTAAATGGAAGAGGCAAAACAAAAAAGATGAAGAAAGGAAACTGGCTAATTCACAAATCAGGTAATCTGTGGGGGGGTAACATTATGCCACCCAAAATATGCCTCTTTAGCATATGGATTATTTTGAGCTAAAGGCCATTAAAAACAGAAGCAGAAAAAGCTCTAAAAGCAAAGTATACATTTTCCTTTTATAAAGGAAATTTCCATTTGTGGAGTTGTCTTCCTCTCCTGTACCAGGAAGAGGAAGGCTTATAACTAATCTTATCAACGGAGAGGGCACAGACTTAAATCTACAAAACAAACCATACTAAACAACACTTGCTTACCATATTTTTCCTTGTCACCTTCCCATAACTTGCCTCCCATCACCCCAAGCACAAAGCTCTTTTCCTTTAGCCTAAAATGGTACATAAGCCTAATTTCTAACCACCCCTTCAAATTACACGTCTCTAGGTACTCTCATCTGTAGGCATGATGCACACACTAATAAATTACTGTTTGTTTTTCTCTTGGTTAATCTATCTTTGGACAGTATAACTTACAGGGCCCCATCTGGAGAACCTAAGATGGGTAGAGAAAGGGATTTTTTCCTCCTACATCAACGATTACATTAGTTTGAGGGTGAATATGAAGCAATAAGGACTATATCTGATTCTCTCCTTTACCAATCTTCTATATTTTGGCTGCATTATAAGTCAACCTTATAGCCAGTTCCCATGATTCAAGCTTCTTTTTATAGCATTATGTCTAAAATGTCTGATTCATCCCTATTATTTTAGTAAGAACATACCAATCTCATAATAAAAATTTTAATACCTTCAAAATCTGCAGGGCCAGACTGACACACGAAGCTCTTTGAGAAGCTACTAGTGGTTAAATGGGTCTGAAGGGCTCCTTTCACTCTAGGAGAAGGATGATGATACTAAGATGAGGTCACTGGTTTCAGTATCACTTATTTAACAACAAACAATATTGAGTGCCTGCGGTGGGTTCATATTGTGTCAGCTTAGCTAAGGTAGAACCACATTTTCCAGACTTCTCTTTGCTGCATAACTCTGAGTTAGTGTGGGTCACAAGTGACATTTGCATAAGATCTGAGTGGTGGAAGTGTAGAAGCAGATTTTTCTTTTTAAATAGTTGGAAGATCTGTGCAGCTTTACTAGGCACTGTTGCAACTCATACACATTGTGCCCATCTGCTGGCTCCCCTCAATAGTGTAGGGGTAAAGGGAAAAGGTCCTCTTTGCCCTTTGAAGGTTCCCTGAAAAATCAACTGACAAAAGGTAGAGGAATGGAGAAAAAGACATACAAAATTTTAACATCCATAGCACAGAATGATTACCCAATAATCCAATGGGTACAGAAGCTTATATACCCTTTTCCATAGGGGAGCGGAGAGATGGGGAATATAGACAATTCTGAGGGGTAGCACGTGATTATTAGGGAGAAGGAATGGACAAAAATTAACTTATAAATGATTCACTTTGGAATTTGAATGAGCCCCCACCCCCACCCCCACCCCAAGGCAGGCATTATCTTGTGAAAATAATCCATCCAGGTGTAATTGCATTCCTCAGTCTTCTGAGATGGATAATGAGACTTCAGGAAGGGGAAGGAAGTAATTGTGTTTGTTTTGGAAAGAAGCTTTCTTGGTGAAATAAAGAGATTCCAAACAGAGTCTCTCCCTGTGCTTGGGTGGGGGAATGAGAAAAGGTTAAAGAGACCTTGGCTTTAGGCAGTTTCTAAGGTCTCTCAGCATGTCAAAGAACCAGTCTTTGGGGTATTGCTTTCTGGGCGACAAAAATGACATAGGGCATATCCCAGTCCCAGCTCTTCTAGCTCCTATCAGCTTCTCCAACTCTTGGGCTAGGTGAATGTCTAGTTCCGTGAAAAAGAGCTTAATTTTCTCTTACAGGTCACCTGAAACATCAAAATTGGAGATTTGGAGAGACTGATATGGGTTCTAGTCCATCCAAATGAGTTCCAGCACAGGTTCCGGTTTCTTTGAGCTCTTCACCACTTGGCTGCCATCTTTTTCCCCAGGTGCATGCCTTCCTGATTCAGGCATCAGAACCAGATACAAAGACCACAGACTTTGGTAGACCAATTAAGCAGCTTTCAAAATTACATAAGGTCAACTCCCTGTAATAAATTCCTTATTGTAAGAGGAAAAAAACAAACCATTTTTTCTCTCTACTCTCACACTCAACACAGAACACTTCTGTGACCAAATGTGTAGGAGGTTGTTCTGTAGTTCTTAGCGGGCACCAGCTGGGTATCCTATAATTCAAATATATTCTGACACTATCTATGTGAAGATTGTGTCAGATCTCACAGGAGTTCAGTCCCACCAAACTGCCCCCCACTTCAGATGCCAATTGCAAGTCCCAGGTTGTGACCTGCGCTTCTGACCAATGGGCTATAAATTGAGGTTCCTACAACCCTCCTCCTTGGGTTTGATAATTTGCTAGGACAGCTCACAGAACTCAGGGAAACACTGTACTTATGTTTGTTGATATATTATAAAACATATTATACAGGGTACAGATGAAGAGATGGATGAAGGTACTGGGGTGGGGGATGGCAGGGAGCTTCCAGGCCTCCCTGGGCTCGCCACCCTCCCAGAACCTCTGTGTTCAACAACCAGGAAACTCATTAAATCTTGTTTAAGAGTTTTTATAGAGCTTAATCTCCAGCACCTCCTCCACTCCAGATCAATGGGTGGGGCTGAAAGTTCCGACCTTTTAATCCTCTAATCACTTGGTCTTTCTGGTGACTGTCCCCATCCTGAGGCTGTCCAGAGGCCCCACCCTAAATTGGCTCATTAGGGTAAACTCAGGTGTGATCAACGAGGCTCATTATGAATGATAAAAGATACTCCTATCACTCAGGAAGTTCTAAGAGTTTTAGGAGGTAGGAGACAGGAACTAGATGAAGACCAAATATATTTCATATTATATTAATGCCACACTTATTATATATCACTCCTAGTGGCTCTGTTTTTCTGATTGAACCTGGATGGATACAATGCTCCCTATGTACCTAGCACTACAGCTAGTAATAGGAATATAAAAATTAAGTCAATCTAGTGAAGAAGACTGTATCAGTTTGTTAGAGCTGTCATAACAAAACACCACAGACTGGGTGGCTTAAATAACAGAAATTTATTTTCTCATAGCTCTGGAGGCTGAAAGTCCAAGTCAAGTTATGTTTAGTTTTTCCTGAGACCTCATTCCTTGGCTTGCAGATGGCTGCCTTCGTGTTATGTCCTCACATGGCCTTTTCTCTGTATGCATTCATTCCTGGTGTCTTTTTCTCTTCTTACAAGGACACCAATCTTATTGAATTAGGGCCCCACTCTTATGACCTCATTTAACCTTAATTACCACTTTAATGGTCCTCTCTCCAATACAGTGACATTGAGGGTTAGGGGTTCAACATATGAATTTGGGAGAGGGGGAAATACAATTCATTCCATAACAAAGACAAACAAGTAAATAGGAAAGTATAATTGCATATGAAATATAGTAGATGCAATTATAGAATGTCATGAAAGGCCATAAAAGAGAAACATAACACAGTTCTGGGGATGTGAATTCAGAGATAGAGTGATTATATAATGCATTATCCAAACAAAGACAATTGTGAGAATGAAAGTGTGTATTAAAAATAATTAGCAAACACTAATTGATCTTCAGCAGACATAATTTAGAACTGTCCTAGGAAAATCAGAACCTCATGGAAGATCTCATGGAAAAAATAAATCTACGCTGAGACTTAAAGGAGGAAAGGAAGGTGAGACAAAGGTGAGAGGGAAGGGAGTGCATTCCAGGTAATAGGCAGAAAGAACATAATGAACAAAAAACAATAAGCTGGAGAAACAATGGCATGTTTGGGAAACTGCAAGAGATTTCATGTGGCTAAAGTGATCAAGGGCAGGGGGCCAGAGGAGAACCAAGGTTAAGCAGGATTTAGAGGAGAATGGGATTCCTTAAGGAGTTTGGACTTGGTCAGCAGCAGGTGTGGACCATTAAGAGTTTCAGTTTTGGAAGTGACATCATCTGATTCACATTTTCTTTGAAAAATGGCTCAGAGATTAATTCAAGACAGGAGACTCCCTCAGTTATTTCTTTCCCCACCAGATACTGCTTTTCTCCCAGGGACAAAGGATGTTATCATAAAGATCAAATAAGTAACAGCCTTGGGAAACAATAAGAAATTCTACCTCAAAAAAAAGGAAATCTTTGCATAATAATAGAAATCAAAGACACTCAGATAGACAAACCACAATGTGATGTATGAACAAGAGAGAACAGTTGATATAAGAGAAGAACCAAGGGTGTCCACCCTCAAGGGATACCAGGCAGCCATCAGTGTAGAACACTGAGGGACTGTATTTAGAGCAGCTAAGAAGGTCAGCCTCTACTCCTAGGTGTCTCACCCCCAACATCTAGAGGGGCTAAGGAGTCAATTTCAAAAGACTCACCAAATATGCGACAATTTGAGCATCAATAATGACAACTATATTGGATTGAAGCTTATCACATAAGTTTCAGTCTATAAAAGTTCATAATGATACTTTAATAAAACAAATAAAACTAATGTGTTGTTACTAAAGAATACCAATAAATTATTTGAAAGTAAAGGGAAAGAATTAAAAGAATTAAATATTTATCTTGCCTTGCCTTTTCTTTTTTCTTTCTTTCTTTCTTTCTTTCTTTCCTTCCTTCCTTCCTTCCTTCCTTCCTTCCTTCCTTCCTTCCTTCCTTCCTTCCTTCCTTCCTTTCTTTCTTTCTTTCTTTCTTCCTTTCTTCTTTCTTTCTTTCTTTTTTTGAAACACAGTCTTGCTCTGTTCCCTGGGCTAGAGTGCCGTGGCATCAGCCTAGCTCACAGCAACCTCAAACTCCTGGGCTTAAGCAATCCTTCTGCCTCAGCCTCCCTAGTAGCTGGGCTTACAGGCATGCACCACCATGCCCGGCTAATTTTTTCTATATATTTTTAGTTGTACAACTAATTTCTTTCTATTTTTAGTAGAGACAGGGTCTCGCTCTTGCTCAGGCTGGTCTCAAACTCCTGACCTTGAGCGATCCTTCCGCCTCTACCTCCCAGAATGCTAGGATTACAGGCGTGAGCCACCACACCTGGCCTATCTTGCCTTTTCTATAAAAACTGTACCAAAGGGTAACCAATACTAGATGAGGAAATATTTTCTTTTATAGGAATATTCCAGCTAAAAAAAAGGAATCATTTTTACATTTTTTTATTTTAATGGATTTAGGGGGTACAAATGGTTTCTTTGTTACATGGATAAATTGCACAGTGGTGAAGTCTAGGCTTTCAGTGTACCTGTCAACTGAATAGTGTACATTTTACCCAATCTGTAATTTTTCATACCCCACCCCCTATTCACCCTCTCCCTCTGAGTTTCCAGTATCCATCACATCACTCCATATGACCATGCATACCCATTGCTTAGCTCCCACTTATAGATGAGAACATGCAGTATTTGGTTTTTTGTTCCTGGCTTACTTCACTTAGGATAATGGCCTCCAGTTCCATCTAAGTTACTGCAAAAGACATTATTTCATTCTTTTTGGTGGCTGACTAATATTCCGTGATGTGTGTATGTGTGTGTGTGCGATATGCACCACATTTGCTGTATCTACTCATCAACTGGTGGATATTTAAGGTTCCATATCTTTGCAATTGTGAATTATGCTGCAATAAACATACATGTGCAGGTCTTTTTTATAAAATGACTCTTTTCCTTTGGGTAGATATTCAGTAGTGGGATTGCTGGATCAAATGGTAGTTCTACTTTTACTTCTTTGAGAAATATCCATATTGTTTTCCAGAAAGGTTGTACTAATTTACATTCCCACCAACAGTATATATATAAATATTTCCTTTTCACCACATCTGTGCCAGCATCTATTGTTTTTTGACATTTTAATATTAATAATGGCCATTTTGACAGGTAAGTGGTATCTCATTGTGGTTTTAATTTGCATTTCCCTAATGTTTAGTGATGTTAAGCATTTTTTCATATGTTTCTTGGCCTCTTGTATCTTTTCTTTTGAGAAATGTCTGTTCATGTCTTTTGCCTACTTTTTAATGGAGATTTTTTTCTTGATGATTTGTTTGAGTTCCTTATAGATCCTGGATATTAATTCTATGTCAGATATATAGCTTGTGAATATTTTCTCCCGTTCTGTAGGTTGTCTATTTAGTCTGTATTTTCTGTGCAGAAGCTTTTCAGTGTAAGTCCCATTTATTTATTTACTTTTATTTTTGTTGTATTTGTTTTTGGAGTTTTAGTCATAAATTCTTTGCCTAGGCCAATATTGAGGATAGTTTTTCCTAGTTTTTTCTAATATTTTTATGGTTTCAGGTCTTATATTTAAGTCTTTAATTGATCTTGTGTTAATTTTTGCATATGGCGAGAGAGAGGGATCCAGTTTCATTTGTCTGCATGAAGCTATCCAATTTTCCCAGCACTATTTATTGAATAGAATGCCCTTTCCTCAGTGTACATTTTTGTCTGCTTTGTGGAAGATCAGTTGGTTTTAGGTATTTGGCTTTATTTTTGGATTCTCTTATTCTGTTCCATTGGTCTAAATGCTTACTTTTATACCAATACCATGCTGTTTTGATTACTATCACTTTGTGATATAATTTAAAGTCAGGTAATGTGGTGCCTCCAGATTTGTTCTTTCTGCTTAGGATTGCTTTGGCTATTCATGCTCTTTTTTGGTTCATATGAATTTTAGGATTTTTTTTCTAATTCTGTAAAAAATGACATTGACATTTTGATAGGGATTGTATTGAATCTGTAGATTCCTTTGAGCAGTGTGAACATTTTAACAATATTGATTGAAAATGAGGATGGAATAATTTAATTGGTAAATCACCATTTTTCAATTATGAGTGAGATAATGGAGGTAGGTATTGATCAGCAATAGCTACTAAAGCCACAAAAGGAAAACCACTAGACATTATGTGCTTCCCATAGAAGAACGTAACTCTACCTATGAATTAACTTTGCTTAAAAACAAGTTGAGCCTGAATCTAATCAAACATCTAATCAAACCCCCAGACCAATTGCTAATGTACAAAAAATTTAGAACCACCTGAGTTACAATCAGCAAAATCAACCAAATGACCCACTTTTCTTAACAAAAAATTACAAACATTTTAAAAAATGGAAAAAGACTATAGATTAATAGAGTAATCAGGGACATATCTACCAATCAAAATTTGTGGATATTATTTATATCCTGATTCAAAGAAATAAACTGTAAACCAAAACTGTGATATTTATGCCACAATTGCAAATCTAAATACTAAATGAATATAGGATGACTGAATATTTTGAGTTTAGAATACATGAGGAGAGGGGGCATTGCACACATCAGTCCAAAGTCTTGATAGATATCTAGACTAGGGATATAAATGTGGAAGTTGGAACCAGCCATCAATATTTGCTGATCACACAGGGGTTGATAAGATACAAAGTTGTATGTAAAGCAGAGAATTTCAACTTCTGCACTATTGATATTTGGGGCTAGCCAATTCTGTGGTATGTATTGTAGGATGTTTAGGTATTTCCATAGCCTCTACCCAGCTAGATGCCAGTTGTATTCCCCCACTCAGTTGTCACACCTCAAAATATCTCCAGACATTACCTAATGTCCCCTGGGGGTTGAGGGAGGGCAAAATCACCCACAGTTGAGAACCACTGGTATTGAGTAAAAAGAGAAGAGAGTGGAGAATGAAGCCTTGAGAAATCATACACACCTGTGATTCAATTACAACTCTACCATTACTAATTATGACCATCTCTCCAGGCCTTAGTTTTCTCATCTATAAAATGGAAATGATACTGTCTAATTCACAGTGTAGATGTGGCCATGTCATGAGAGGGCCTGTGGAGGGAGCCCTCTAGACTATGGAAAGCAGTTGCTAGTTGCTGAGAGTGTCCTCAGCCAACAACTAGCAAGAAAATGGGGACCTCAGTCATACTGCCCTAAGAAAACGAGTTCTGCCAACAACATGAGAGAGCTGGGAAACAGAGCCTCCAGATGAGAACACAGCCAGCAGAGACACCTTGATTACAACCATGAGGTACTGAGCAAAGAACCCAACTAAAGCATTGAGATTCCTGACAATAAATTAATGCCAGATAATAAATTAATATTGCTGTAAGATACTAAGTTTGTGATAATTTGCTATGCAGCATAGAAAACTAATACAATGCCAAAAGTCATAGTGTGTTTGTGTGTGTGTGTGTGTGTGTGTGTGTGTGTGTATGTGCACGCACACACACACTTTGTGCCCTAGGAGAATTTAGTGACTTTGAAACACTGAGCAGGACCTAACACATATTATTGCTGTTGTTCTATATGCCTTTTGTATACTTATCCTTGATTTATGTTTTATATCTAAATAGCTCTTTTACTACCTATCATATATACACACCTCTTAAAATTAGATTTCAAAAAATTTTTAAATTCTCATTTTGATGGTGATGAAATAATGCAAATCACAAGGAATTTGCTTGTTAATTTGTTTTGTCCTGAAAAGTAGAGTTCTAAACCTTGCAAATGCTTTTCTGCTTTGAGTCCCAAATCACACTTATAGAAGAAATTAGAGATTAAACACAAAGAGATCGGAAGTACCTAGGGGAGTGATAAACTTAACAGAAAACCTGTAGTTTGTCTGTGTAATCACACAGACCATTTAAATGAGGGTGTCATTGTTTACTTAGCATAGAAGTGTATAGAGACCTCAAGAAATTATATTTTGGCAATTTCATAGAACAGAATGGCATATATTTGTGTCATCAGATTGCAGTCTGAATGAAATACAAGATAAACCCAGAACCCTCTTTTTCATTGTACTGTTAGCAACAAAGCTCCCTCATTTCACCTAAAGACAGATGGACAACAAATGATCTTCTTTTATTGGTAAAAAGCTCAAACTGAGTGGAATTTATCAGAATTTTACATATAATCTTTCTTCTTATGGGGCTCTGGCTGTTAGCTTAGGCAATCAAGAGAAGGGAAACCAGATGCTTGGATGCTGGAAGGCAGAGTTCCTGGGTCAAAATAAAAGTTTTTAAGTGCCTTCCATTTTTATGTATTTGCATCTGTCATTTTAAATATAACATTTCTTATCAATATTAGTGGATTTGAATTATGGATTAATCTAAATAGCCACCACCCTGCAAAGAAAACCAGAATGAGTCAACTAAATCTTTAACAATAAGCCTATCTGTACTTATTACTACAGAAAATATAGTACTAAAATTTATAAATAATACAGATAAAATATGTTTATAAAGTAGAGTGGTTTTATTTAAAAATTCCCATAAAATGCATTCCTTCCTGGAATGGAATATCCTGCTCATGAAAGCACTTGCAAAGCCTCCAGCTGTTCCTGCTCATTTTTTTCCCCATCAACTCTACACTATTATCTTTAAAAAGCACAATAGGACTTTCCCAAATAATCACCAACACATGATGAAATTACTTCTCTAGATCTAAGAACTCCAGCAAAGAATATGTAGGGGATTACTATCTCACTTTCAAATTGTGCCCTATTCAAATATAGCCACAACCGTCCTACAGTTAGAGAAATAATTTCTTGTTGCCACACTTCAGGGAGTCTCCAGTTATCTTAACAACTGTCATGAAACTCTGAAAAGAATTAATTTAAATTTTCTTTCATAAACAAAAAACTAAAATGTACTCTGTTATCCTTAGGAGTAGAAATTTTAAAAGCATTCCTAAAATAAAAAATTGAATAATATTATCACAATTGCAAAGGATTTGACCATTTCAAATTAGGGCAGTGATTCTTTGTCTTAGTTTGTTTTCTGCTGCTATAACAGAATATCATAGACTGGGTAATTTATAAAGAACAGTTTATTTGGGTTTTTTTTTTTTTTTTTTTTTTTTGAGACAAAGTGTTACTTTGTTGCCCTGGCTAGAGTGAGTGCCGTGGCGTCAGCCTAGCTCACAGCAACCTCAAACTCCTGGGCTTAAGTGATCCTACTGCCTCAGCCTTCTGAGTAGCTGGGACTACAGGCATGTGCCACCATGCCGGGCTAATTTTTTCTATGTATGTTTTTTAGTTGGCCAGATAATTTCTTTCTATTTTTAGTAGAGACGGGGTCTCGCTCTTGCTCAGGCTGGTCTCAAACTCCTGACCTCAAGTGATCCACCCACCTCGGCCTACCAGAGTGCTAGGATTACAGGCGTGAGCCACTGCGCCGGGCCAAGAACAGTTTATTTGGTTCATGATTCTGGAGGCTGGGAAGTCCAAGAGCATGGCACTGACACTTGGCCAGGGTCATCCCTTGGCAGAAGGCATCACATGTGGAGGAAGTATGCAGGGCAGAGAGAGAAAATGGCAAAACTTATCCTTTTATCGGGAGCCCACTCCTAAGTCAAAAATATTAATCCATTCATGAGGGCTCTGCTTTAATCACCTCTTAAAGCCCCACCTCTTAATACTGTTACAATGTCAATTAAGTTTCCAACACATGGACTTTAGGGGGATACATCCAAACTATAGCACTCCCAAACCTGATGGATCATAAAAATTCCTTGGAAAGAAGTTTAAAATGCATATTTTACAAATGCATACTTATAAGCTCTACAACATGCCTTCTGAATTGGAACTCTGAGGAAGGACTTGAGAATCATCATTCATAAAGTAATCCTCAAGTATTTCTGATGCAGCTCATCTGTAGATGAGAGTTTGAGAACCACAAAATTAAGAGATATATCAATATTTCCTATTTATTTGTTAGAGTGCTAGTTAATGTGTAATGCCTGATAATAACCTACTCTAACTTAGAATTCAAAAGACAGACTTTTGTTCTGAATCCTTGCATTTAACTTCTTACTCTTCCAAATTCCCAATGGAATAACCAAAGGAATTTGAAAATTGTGGAAAATTTGTATCAGCTCCGAAAATCAAGGAAGAAAACCAAACAATTGTGAAAAAGTCAAGAAATTTCTGCAGAATATATTGCAAGCAAAGTGATTGAGAGAATTGTCGACCAAGTTACAATTCACTTACTGACTCTAAGCAGAGCCTGGAGTAAACTGAAAATTAGGACAAAGGTAGGAGGTACTGGGAGGGGGCTGCAAATCTGGAGCTAACAACAGTGGGATTACTCTACATAATTTGCTCCCAGTTTGCATTTGAATCATAGAGCAAGCCAAGTAGAATAGAGGCAATGCTACAACTGGTCTCAAAAGAAACAGGCCATGACAGAGAACAGGGACATTATTCCAGCAAACAAAGAGTGAATAGAGCTATAAGAAATAACGGTGATACGACATCTCTTTGGTTCTCCTGGAGAGAGCTGGAACCCATTATATTAAGTGAAGTATCCAAAGAATGGAAAAACAAGCATCACATGTACTCACCAGAAAATTGGTTTCCCTGATCATCACCTAAATGCACATCGGGGAAGGATACCAATTGGATATCAGACTGAGATGGGGGAGGGGGGGATGGGTGTATGCCTATATGATGAGTGCCAGGTGCACTGTCTGGAGAATGGACACGCTTGAGGCTCTGACTCAGGGGGATGGGCGGGACACGGACAATGTATATAACCTGAGCTTTTGTACCCCCATGAAGAGCTGAAATAAAAAAAAATAAAAAAATAAAAAAATAAAGTTGTTACTGAAAGGGGAAAAAAAAGAGTGAATAGAATCTCTTTGACATAGAGGCAAAACTGGCTGATGTTGCTGCCTCCAGCTTTAATTGATGTCCTACTTTTCAGAGGTAATTTCCCTATAATTTGTCAGTGTAAAACTATGGTAAAGCTAATCCTTCATTTATTTCTTCTGTCTTTTTTTCCTTCTTTTCTTCTTTCTTTCCTTGCTTCCCTCTCTCACCTCCTCCAATTCCCCTCTTTTGTTGTGACTTGGTCCAAAACAGTATGTATTTAAAAGAATTCACATAAATCTCCAAATATGGACAAGCTTAGAATTTCCTCCATCATCTACTTATCCAATCACTCCCTCATTGTCCATCCCACTCACACATGCGTATTTGTAAGGAGAAGCAAAGAGAAAATTCTAAAGGTAGTCAACAGATAAAGGCAATCAAGATGAGGAGGCAGAAAAAAATATCCCCCAAGAAATAGCTTTATTAATAAAAGCTAGGAAAAACTATATAAAATCTCTAATGTGTATTTTCAAAAAATTCAAAAGGACATTTTGTCTACTAAGTAAAAGCAATAAGTCATTAAAGAGGTATAATCTGAGAGCAGAAAAAGTTACTTTGAGATGAAAAATATGACCATTAAATTCTCTAATGCATTCAGATTCACAGGCACAAAATGAGATTCTACAGAATTAGGTGAAATGGATTAAAAAAATAAGCCAGATACCTTCTTCCAGAACTTCTCAAAAGAGTATAAAATATTGCTACAAAAATCTAAAAGTTTATATGAAAGATCCAAGAGACAGAAGATAAGTTTTAGAAGAAGTCTAGAAGGAAAGAGCTCAGTAGATAGAACAGCAAGAATAAAAATTTTTAAAAAAAGATGCAGTAGAAAACTCATCTGAGCTGAAGAAAGTACTTTGACTACAAATGTAGAAGACAAGTTCAATCTCAGGTAAAATTAGTTAAAACAGACTGAAACCTGATATATCCTGATGAAACATTTAATTTCAGGACTAAAGAAAAAATTCTACAAGCATCAACATGAGGCTGGAGGGACAAACTGTCAAGTTGGCATCAAGCTTTTCTGCAATTACAAATGCCAAAGGATCATGGAGAAATGTCTTCAAAATCTAAGAAAGTCAGTCTATGATCCAAGAATTCCATATCCAATCAAGCTGACACGTGTCCAAGAGAAAACAAAAGGCAAAGTGTAATACCTTTGTAGACTTACAGAAAAAATACCAAAAGGTTATAACCAATGTAGACAAAATCAGTATCAGAAATGTAAGAAGGGAGAAGAGAGTATATAGTAAGAGGTAATGTTTACACAATGGTTACCATGGGCCAAGCATTATTCTAAATACTTTACACTTATTAACCCACTCAATCCTCACACTAACCCTATGAAATAGACTCTACTGCTATATCCATTGCAGATGACACCACAGATTTACAGAAGTTAAGTAACATGTTCACAGTCACGGGGCTAGCAAAATTGTACAACCAGGAGTTAAACTGTGACTACAAGGAGTTAAAGTCTGACTACAACGTTCAGGTACTTAACCACCATTATACCCAGCTCCTTGAAAGGAAAACAAAACTAGGAGAGCAAAAATAAGAAATGGGAAAAAGGAAACATCAAACTCATCATTACAAAGGAATACAATAGCAAAAGCATTGAAATATATATCTCTTATTGAAATATATGACTCTCCAAGCCTTAAAAAAGAAGGAAATCCTACCATTTGCAAAAACATGGATGATCCTGGAGGATGCAGTGCACAGTAAAAGAAGCCAGGCACAGAAAAACAAATACTGTATGATTTCATTTATATGTAGAGTCTAAAAAGGTAGAACCTATGGAAACAGAGTAGAAGTTGCCGGGGGCTGGGAAGTGGGGGAAAAGGGAAGATATCAATCAAAAGATAAAAGCTTTCAATTATAACATGAATAAGTTCTGCAGATCTAATGTGCAGCACGGTGACCACAGTTAATAATAGTGTGTTGTATATTGGAAATTTGCCAAGAGAGTAGATTTTAAGTGTTCTCACTACACAAAAAAGGTAACTATGTGAGGTAATAGATATGTTGATTAGCTTGGTTGTAGTAATCATTTCACCATGTATATGTATATCAAATAATCACACTATACACCTTAAATATACCTAATTTTTATTTGTCAATAATACCTCAATAAAACTTGAAAAAACTCTAAAAAAAATTTATGACTCTCCAGCAGAGTCAAAAACTTGAATCCACAGAAAGGTTAGAAATAAAGACAAGTAAATATAAACTAGGGAAATGCCAATTTAAATACATGTGTCTAATCTCAGAAAAGGTGAAATTCAAATTAAACATAAACAAGAAAGACAGAACTATTTTATATTGGTAAAAGGTAAAATCCATAATGAATCTGTAAAAGACATGAACTTTCATGTGCTGTATACCAAGGCACTAGAGAAAACAGCAAAATCTGATAGAACAGTAAAAACCTGACAAATCGTAGTCATGGCAAGAAACATTTAAAGTTTTCTCAGTCTTTGGTCAGTCAAGGAACAAGTTCAGTATATAAAATAATGAATATTATAGTCATTTCTCAGTGTCCTTGGGGGATTTGTTCCAGGACGCCCACACACACACCAAAATCGAAGGATGCTCAAGTCCCTTGCATAAAATGGTGTAATATTTGCTATAACCTACACAGACCCTTCTGTATTCTTTACACCCTCTCTAGGTTACTTATGCCTAATACAATGTAAATGCTATGTAAATAGTTATTATGCTATATTTTTATTGCGTTATTTTTATTTTTTTATTTTTGAAAAGTTTTGATCCACAGTTGGTTAGAACCCATGTATTCAGTGGCTTACTGTATACATATTTAGTAGGTTAATTTAGAAGATAATAGACATTCAAATAATAATATAACAATATAGAAATATAGCAATATAGAAATACATATAAAACAGACTGGTGGTTAAGGACGCTGCCTATAGAGCTATACGGCCTAAATATCAAACTTATTTCCCCGACTTAACTAGCTGAGTCTTTAGATAATAAATATATCCATTATCTTGTTACCTCAGTTTCCTTATATCCTCATTATAACATGGATGATATAATTGTTGTGATGATTAAATAAGTTTATACATATAAAGTACTTAAAATAGTGCCCAGCCCATAATAAGTGCTCAATCAATATTAACTGCTATAATAATAACTAATGACATAGTTATATATGTGGAATTTTGAGATTTAGCAATATAGACTTCTTTATTTCTAAATATGTTAGAGATATTTACAAAAAATTATAATATTCCACAAAAAACTCAATAAATTATTAAATGTAGAAATTGTATGGAGCACATATCTAACTACAATAAAACTCAAGTAATAAAAGGTAAACAAAAAAATCATAGTACAAGGAAATTTTAAAACACCCCCCTAAGTAACTTCCAGGTAAAAGAAGAAATCAAAACTGCATTTTAAATTAGCTAGAATATGACTAATGCTATGTCTATATATTAAACCTAGGCAATCAATGGGAATACAATAAAACTTTTACAATACAACAATGGAGAACATCTTTGTGACTTCAGAATAAACAAAGATTTTTTAAACAAGAAATAAAATGTGCTTCCTCAAAGGAAAAGTGATCAATTGAATGACGTTAAAATTATGAAACTATGTTCATAAAAAAGACACCATTGATAGAATGAAAATGAACCTACATAGAGGAAGAAGACATTCATAATACACATATGTAACAAAGACCTCATATGCAGAAAAAAAGAACTTGTAAGCAATAAGAGAATACAATAGAAAAATGGACAAAAAATTTGATCAGTCACTTCAGAAAAGAAGATATCTAAATGGCCAATAAACTATGAAAAATATTAACTTTGTTAATCCTCAGAAAAATACAAATTAAAACTTTAATATGAGACCACTGCATACTCACCAGAACAGCTAAAATTGAAAAGAACAATCAATACTAAATTTTGGCAAGGATCTGGAGTGACCAAGCATCCCATACATTGCTGGTAGCAATGAAATTGGGACAACCAACTTGGAAAACAGTTAAAGGTATCTATTAATGTTGAACACATATATTCCAGGTATATTCCCAACAGAAATGCATCTGCATGTTCACCAAAAGACATCTACTAGAAAGTGCATAGCAGTAGTACTTTATAGTACTCTATAGTTAGAAATGACTCAAATGTCCATCAACAGGAGAATGGATAACCAAATTGTGATGTATTCACAGAATGCAATACTATATAGCAATGACAATGAATAAATTATAACTATACATAATAATATGTCTGAAGCTCACAAATAATATTAAGCCAAAGAAGCCAGATAAAAAGTCTACAAACTGTATGAGTCCATTTATACAAAGTACAAAAAAGGCAAAATTAATCTATACTAATGAAAGTTAAGATATTATTTACTCTTGGGAGGATTGTGACTAGAAGGAAGGGTTCTGCAAAGCTGTTATTAAAATATATTCTATTTCTGGATCTAGGCACAGGTTACACAAGTTTATTCAGTTGGTGCTGATTATATGAGCATGTTCAGTTTGTAAAAATTCATTGAACCTTATACCCATAGTGTATGCACCTTTCCCCATGTATATTAATTATCTTTCAATAAAATGTTTTTAAAATCTTATGGGATCAGACCCAAAAATGTACTCATAGGAAAAGACAGAGTAGTTTATGCTCAACAAAAAAATACCACTCAAGAAGTTATAATAATTACTACAAAATGAGACTAAGTTAAAAGTATAAGCAGAAAAGGAGAATTACTAGAGATTAAGAAACACAATTAAATTAATTATAAAATATTATAATGCAGAATTGATGAATAAATCTAAGCACTAGTTCTTTGAAAGATCAAAAAAGATAGATAGGCAAACCTCAGGAAATGCTAAATGAAAAGAAAAAAAAAACCTAAATTTGAAACATAATGAAGGAGATAAGGGGACATATTATCTATCATAGAGCAGGTATTCTCAACTTCAGCACTATTGATGTTTGCGGCCAGACAATTCTTTGTTATGGGCACTGGGGGGCGGGGCGGGGGGCATCGTGTGCTTTATAGCAGCATCCATGTTTAGCAGGATCCCTGGGTTCTACCAACTAGATGCCAGTAGCATATGCCTTCTCCCAGCTGTGAAATCAAACAAGTCTCCATACATTGACACATGTGGTCAGGGAAGGTAAAATCACCTCCGGTTGATAAGCAGTGCCGGAGATAGCAATGGTAAAGTAAAACTTCATACCAGTAACTTTCAACATATGAATGAAAAAAAAAAACAATTTTCTAGGAAAATGGACATGATCAAAAATGATTGAAGTATGGTAGAAAAGCTCATTAAACCAATAACAAAGAAATTGAAGTTGCTGTTAAAGACTCATTGCCCCAAAAAGGCAAATTCTGCATTTTTTTCTGTTGTTATTAATACATTGATTTATGTGTCTACTCACACCCTGCTACCACATTGTTTTAATTATAGTAACAGGACAACTCTTTCCAAACTTCTAAGAACTAGATCATTCAACTCCTATTTACAATGTTATAGAGAGGGGCTATACAATAGAAATATAAATGAAAGCCACACCTAAGTAATAGAAACTGGATTTAATAATAGATAAATAACTTTAATATTAATTATAAAAATTAATTTTATAAAAGCCAATGTATCAAAATACTATTTCACTATATAATCAATATTAAAAAGATATTTGCATTTTTATGCAAAATCTTTGCAATCTAGTATGTATGAAACACTTACAGAACATGTCACTTCAGACTAGCCATATTCCAGTGCTCAATAGCTACATGCATACTGGACAGCACAGTCTTAGAGCATATTTTAAGGTGGAAATTTCCCAAATTCATTTGCTCATTTTCTGAAGATAGTGGAAATATGATCTTTAAAAAGAACCAAAAAAATCATAGACAAATTGCATTTAAGAATTTAAAGAAAAAATCTCCAAACAAAATATTAGCAAAACAATTATCATTACCTTAAAATGATAATGTCATTCATGATCATGTACGGTTACTTGAGGAATGCAATATATAATTTATACTTGGACTCTATTAATATTACTTATCTTATATAAAGGGAGAAAAATCAAATGGGCAACTTGATACCAGAAATGTATTCCCCTAATGATATTTAATATTTATTTCTAATTTTAAAAGAGAAAAACCTCTTAGATAGCCTCTTAAATTTTTCAGACTATACATTGGAATTCAGAAGCTGATATCAAAGGTAAAAGTAAAATATGTGTCATTTTTAATAAAGACAAGGATGATCTAAGAATGATCTAACACAAGGTTCACTGTTTTAAAAATGTCAGCTCTCTCCTAATTAGTGTATAAATGTTTTGTTAAGTCCAACAAGTGTCAAAAATTATTAAAAATATTACCGGGAGGAATGAATGAGGGAATGGCCAAGAGATTTTTGAAAATGAGGTGTGTTCTTCTTCATTAGGTATTAAAATAAATAAGAGAAAAATAATTAAAATGGAGTGGAACAAGTGTAGGAAGAGCAGGCAGGTCAATGAAACACTGTGAAGTTCAAAAGGAACTTTATAGGAATATTTATAGGTATTTATAGGAATTTAATATACAGGAAAAGTTACTTTCAATTTCAGTAAAAAAGAGGTTCTTCAATAAATGTTTGCAAATTTAGCTACAATAAATGTTTGCTGTAATACTATTCATAGGTGAAAATGGGAAGCAACTAAAATGTCTAAGACAATAAAACTTGTGTACAAATTATGATAGATTTATTAATGAAATACTCTTCAGCTTTTTTAAATTTTGCTGTAGAATAATCTATAAAAGAGTGTTTTTTATACAGCATTAATTGACAATGAAACAGTTTACCAAATAAGTAGTGTGGGGTTATATTTTTATATTTGCCTTGGTGCTCACATCAAAAGGATCTCTTTGTACTCCTTTTAATAATTTTTCACTGCATTATCAAATCCCAAAGATAATAAAATCAATTTCAAGAGTTTTACCTAACTTATTATTTCAATCAAATTTTGTTGTTTTTACTTCCCTATTACTTTTTTCCCCTTCTTCTGCTTTGTAGCCTTGTAGACTTTCAGAGTAGTTTTGTTTAGCCTTTCTTGTATTTTCCCATTTTCATCCAATAAATTGGGAGCAATTCTGAGAAGCACTTTAGAAGTTACTGCTTACTGAAAGAAATTATTGCTACATCACCTTGCCTCCATCTCCATCTTTATCACTACTGGTACCAAGAGCCAGATGCTTCTTTGACTCTCTCTTCTGCTTCAACACCCATGTCCGAACCTGAACCTGGAAGCCCTAATTCTGAAATGTGTTCAGAACCCACAGCTCTTCTTTAATCCTGCTGCAACCGTGCTACCTCAGTCCTTCATGACTTTTCACAGGTGCTTCTACAACCTACTGATGGACCTCCTTGCTAGCAATCTCCTCCCCATTGTGATCCAAATCTCAGCCTGAATGATCTTTCTAGAACAATGATCAATTTGTCTGCCTATAGGAAAAAATAAGAACTCCTGAGAATGGCCTGCAAAGCTAGTGATCCCAGCCCGACTTTCCAACCTCACTTTAGTTAATCACTGCTGCCTGCCACACCAAACTCCACCTATCTCAGAAAATACAGGACCTTTTGAAAAAATGTTTCTGAAAAACAGTATAAATACCATGGACATTTTGCCGAGCTGCTATCTGATATCATTGCAAATTTTACAACCATTTATTTTCCATGCAACTATTTCTGACATTCTTGGTAATAGCAAATTTTTCTACAGTAATTTTTTTATAAACACCAAGTCGTATCAGATTTCCCTCATGCAAACACATTATTATCTCTTTAACTTTTCTGGCCCTCTCCCCATCCGATATTCATTTTCTTCTGAGGACAAACATGCTTAGTGGTTTCACTACTATTTCATTTGTTTAAAATGTCCCACCCTGTTAAGTAAAGGATTATTCCTCCAAATGACCTATATCCTTTTACATTTTTCTCTTTTTTTTTGCTTATGATGTTATCTTTGCTTGCAAATTCCTTGATATTCTTCTCCACTGAGCTAAAGCCTACAGTTTATTCAAGGCTCATCCCAACCATTGCTTCCTCTTCAAAGGTTTTCTCTCTTGATGTTCTTAACATATCACATCACACATGAGTAGAAAGGTGAATTTGCTTAATCTCCTTATTACTACCAATGACAGAGGCTCAAAACTGAATATATATACACATATATATATATAACTAGAAGTAAAAGAGTAAAAGTTTTGGTGTTAGTACACTTTTGTTCCCAATTTGTAAATTACTCAAATTTCGATTTACTTTCTCTTTTGCATTTCTATTGACCGTTGTAAATACTGTGTTGAAATATTTAACATACTCCTTGTTTCTCACCATACATAAAAGCAGGCATTATGTGTTAATTAATTCGTGGAAAAAAAATCCTAAGGGTTATTGAACAATGAAAGAAGGTGAGAAGGAAAGAAGGAAGGAAGGAAGGGTGAGAGGGTCGGAGGGGGCGTAAATCATTCTATTCAGATTTCTAATAGTCTGTTCATGTAAACTTTGAATTGAGTCAAAGTATTATCCCAAAGGAAAAAATGCAAGGTGTATATTTTAAGCTAAAATTAAATTCCTAAAAAGGTAGAAGTATGTAATCAAACTTCCATTACAAAAAAAAAAAGTTACATTACTCCTTTCTCTTGCAATAACCTTGTTTACTACATTGCAGCAAGTGTTTGTATATAGAATTGCTTTTTAAAAGCAGGAAACCTGCTTCTCTGTAAACACAGGTTTTGTAGATTCTCTTTCATTTTCTTGACTAAAAAGTCAGTTCTGTAAATTGTTGTAGTAGCTCAGTAAACAAGCGCTAAATGGTGAGCTCCCTAAGGAGAATGACTGTCTTATTCAGTAATGTTTCCCAAAAGCCTCACTAATGCCAGGCAGGCGAGGTTGCCGACATTTGCCAGAGAATATATTGTTGTTAATTCTCTGAAGACCAATGCAGTACATGATCTCCCTGTGTCCATTCATGTGGCAAAACTGTGTGAAGAATAACAATCAGCTAGATCTCAAATTTGCTCATTTGATGATTTATCGGGGTGGATGAAAGGAACAAAAGCCAAAGAAAACATTCTCTCCTAAGACGCTATTTGCTTCAGATCAATAATATGCAGAAAATGCCATCACAGGACAAACGAAAATTGTCTCGCCTCCAACCACAGCACAAAAGGAAAAAAGATATAACAATCTCACTTTTGTCAAGAAAGCATTCTCGGTTAAAACGCATTGCTTTTGGAAGTCTTTTTTGGTGCCTCCTGCAGTTGTTGCTATTATATTCTAGCAGGTGCTAAGACTGAGGTATTCTAAAGTGAGACAGAATGTTTAGAAAACACAGAACTAGATGGCCTTATGATTGGTTAATTTATTAAATGGCATGTGTTTCCTGGACAAACAAAGGAGTACAAACAAAATATCCCTAACATTTTTAGTTTTGCAGTTGATAGGGTTCGGGACACACTATTCCAAAATACAGCACTTTGGCGTTTGAGAAAACAGAAGAAGCAGGCAGGTAACTCTCACCGTCCCCTTGCCCCTTCTCCCATGATGCAGCCCATAAAATGTAGAAGGAATTCTCTGGCCTTCTCCCCTGAAACAGGCCATAAAACCAGCTGACCTTCCCCTAAAGCAGGTTATAAAATCTTCATTCCTGAGGTTCCCTTCCTGCACCTGGAGGAAAAAGAATGTTGTTATCTCTGAAGTCAGAGGGACACGGAGAAGAATCTGAACAAACAGGGCTTCCTAAGTTCCCCCCAGTTTATTGCCATTAGATCAAAACCCCTTTGTCCAATGACACTTCTCTGCAACTGTCCACTCTTCATCGTAGCTAAGCATAGAAATACACAGGTTTCCCTGTTTCTTTGGGTCTTCATTTCTGAAGGCTCCCATGTCAGGTAAAATTTATATTAAATACATTTGTATATTTTTTCTCTTGTTAATCTGTCTTTTGTTATAGGTGTCTCAGCCAGGAACCTTGCAACAGGTGAGGAAAATGTACTATGTTTCCTCTCCTGTGCCGTTCACTTGTCAAATTGATCTTAATTAAAGTAAACCAGACTCCAAGCTTCTCTGATTTCTTGCCTTCTTACTCCATGCCTGGCTTTGGGTTCAAATTTAGTTTAAATGGTTAATTGCCTTCAAAGCCTGGAAACATTAGTTTTAATCTTTATTAAACACCAAATATGGGCCGGGCGCGGTGGCTCATGCCTGTAATCCTAACCCTCTGGGAGGCCGAGGCGGGTGGATGGCTCGAGGTCAGGAGTTGGAGACCAGCCTCAGCAACAGCGAGACCCCCGTCTCTACTAAAAATAGAAAAGAAATTATCTGGCCAACTAAAATATATATATATAGAAAAATTAGCCGGGCATGGTGGCGCATGCCTGTAGTCCCAGCTACTCGGGAGGCTGAGGCAGTAGGATCGTTTAAGCCCAGGAGTTTGAGGTTGCTGTGAGCTAGGCTGATGCCTTGGCACTCACTCTGGCCAGGGCAACAAAGCGACACTCTGTCTCAAAAAAAAAAAAAAAAAAAAACCAAAAAAACCCCACCAAATATGAGCGAATCACTCTGCTAGATGCTTTATATATTGTCAACTCAAATAAGTTGATTGAGGCTAAAATCTCAATCAATGAAGCTTTATTAAGCCAAAGTTCAGGATGTGCCCAGGAAAAACACGAACCGCAGGCAGAGCTAGGATTGTTTTTTTCCAAAGGGGAATTTGGAAGTTTTCAGCATTTAAAAGGCATACAGAAAGAAAAAGCGGGGCAGTTAGTGAGACAAAATGGTTACATTTTTGTGAGACCCAGGAAAATCTACATTTTACATAAGGCAAATGTTAGAAGGGAAAAGGGAGTGAAGAAAGCATCAGTTATATACACACGTCCCTGGGTAGGTGGGAGAATGTCTGACTGGGTCTTGTTTCTGATCTGCTGCCTGTGAAGACAAACTCGGAATTCATTACTAGTGTGGAATGAGCAGACTTTAGAGTCAGGTGCTAGACACAGCCCACAGACCTACAGTTACAATGCAGACCTACAGTTACAATTCGCAGGTCCTTGCTCATGGGAGGCCAGAAGGAATTTCCTTAATGAGTGATCTGTGGGGCTGTTACAGGTGCAGGCCCTTCGGCTCTGTGTGTAATAGAAATTAATGAGAGGCCAAACAGGAAGTCACAGGCCAGACTTCATTGGGGCTTGTTCCAACATAAAGGAGGCAGCACAGAGGAAGAGTCCTCAGGCTGATTCCCTGAGGGGAGCTCAGGGAGAGTTTTAAAGAGGCTGAAGTGGGAAAACCGGAACATGTAAGCATATGGAGTTGGAGATTTTCTTGCAACTGTGTAGTTTTATTACATGATTCTTTATGCATCACATGTCTTGTTAGCATGTTAAATCTCCACCCCAGGTGTGATTTTTTAGCATTAAAATGAGATTATAACGAGGGAAAAGTCATGGTAAGGTCAGTGTGGAGGTCCTTTTGGGCCTGCGGTGGTCAGATCCAGGTAGGTTTAGTTTCTCTGCAGCCAGGTTCCTTATAAGCTCGTGTCAGCATCTTGCTTCAGTTGTCGTGGAAAAGCATGACTCAAGAGACAGACAGTTTGACCCCCTCCTCATATGCGAATGGGCTGACTTCCAGTGGCCAGGAGGTCATTTGTTTTTTTTTGCTCTTCTATAGTTAATTAATCTGGTCATACGGTCCCACGTTGCCTCCCCTGGTCAGAAGTGAGTCCTGTCCCTGTAGTGTCTCAGGGCCAGTTCACAGTGCCTGAGGCCTTTACCTTCCCTTTTGCATAAGGAGTTGGGGCTGGGGGGTGGTCCTGAGATTTCAGTTTCTTTTTACACATCTCCTACCCAATTTAGCCCTTGAACAACTTCTTGGAGGTTTATGTTTTTAATTCCTATTTATTTTTGAGAAAACTAAAAGTCAAGAGATAAAGTAACCATTGTGGAAAGATTCATGATCTTTCTGTTGTACCAGGCCTACCTGTATGTTGATCCAACCCACAGTAGTTTCAAATGGCATCTTCTTTATAGAATTTGGTCAAATCAGGTAGTCTCACCCACCTCACTCCCATCCTCAACAAGAACTCTAAAATATCAGAGCAATTTTCCATATCCTTTCAATCTCCCAGGTGAGCCAACCTCAAAAGAGTTCCAACCAAGAAACACTTGGCATAGTGAAAACACTATGCCAGTTGAGGAAGTCTATGATCTGGGTTCTATCCACCTCTGACTCTAACTGACCATGTCACCTGTCCCACTGGCTTCAATTCTCTTAGCCTCACATTCCTTATCTTGAAATGAGGTTAACTACCCAATGACATAGAACATTTTAGCTTGAGCTATAATGAGATCTCTAAGAGAACAGGTATTAATATATTTTGCAAGTTTCCTTTGAATTAGCATTTAATCCGTAAATTGCAAAGTAGGGACATTGCCCACAGTGGTTTAGTGTCTCAGCTATACTCTAATGCTATTTGGATTATATTCTAACAAACTCTTTCTGTTTTTAAGAATATTAAAAATTCTTAAAAACATATTTTTGTTTATTGACATTTAAAATGTGCTGTTCTTATATTGATATACCTCTATCCAAAATGTACAGAGAATGGATTCCTTAAGATGTTCCAAAGGCAGCAGCATTTTAGCTACCAGACAATAATAAATCGAGAGTGACAGACAATGCTGACCATGGTGCAATTCATGGTAGGCAAGGTAAGGGCTTCACAGCCTCCCATTAAATTAATGAGAAACATCAGGCTTTCTGGCCAGCGGGAGTGAGCAACATAATGGCGACATCTGAACACCTTTCTACCACCCTGGGAATGAAAGGCAGGACTGAAAGGGTGACCAATTCAGTTAAGTGTTTGGCTTTCCACCCAGGTCATCCCTAGATCGGATTGTTATTTCATTATTTTCTCAGTTTGGTTTTCAAGATCAGCAGCAGCTAAAATAGCCTTTTTGAGGTATTTTAGGCTGTTTACATCCTTATTTCCTGAGCAGATACAAAATAAAAGGAGCAGAAATTCCTCCAGATCTCTAAAACTGTCCAATAAAGGTATCCTCTTAATTTGGATTCATAAGCAGGGTTTTCACTTTATTGTCTGCTTGATTTGACAGTCAGTAACTCTTTGTTCTGCTATCTAAAGGGAGGTACAGCAATTAGTTATTATAAAAATCAAAGTTAAAATTAAAGAGACAAGAATCTGATTGTGGGTTTTTCTTGAGGCAGAATATTAAAATCGAAGAAATATTGGATGAGGAATTAGGCGAGTCGTGCCGCTAACACCTGTGCAGCCTGGAACAACTCGTTTCATCTCTCAAGACCCCAGTCTCTCCACTGATAAAAGAATCAATTTGAAAATACGATGGTTGAGTTTTTCAACATTTCTAAATATGCTGCTCTGTTTAAAAACAAAGACAGGAATGGAGAATGAGTAGGTAACTGAATACAAATATTCCAGGACTTATCTTTTCTTGGTCATAGATCTTCTTCTGTAAATGGGAATATTATCCTATAATATCTGTTTTTCTTTTACTGACCACACAAATTCTAATCCATGGAAATTCCATTTATGTATTAAAGAGTAGGAACGCAGAATGTTTTTCACATGCCTACTGTTAGGATTCTTTACTGGAACTTGCAACGTCACTTATTGGTCCACATTGATCAACCAGTCTTGACACAATTTGTTTGTTGTTTTACTTACTTTAATCCATAATTTTATTCTGTTAACCCCCTGGAAGAAAATCCTTACACATCACTTTGAAAGAGTTCATTTCTTATAATCTTTTTAAGCATAGATCATGAAGTGACTGTGTTTCCATTTAGTGGATTAATCTTCTATGTGTTTTTTAACTCCTTAGGCTGCCCCATCTTGTCATTACAATACTCATTTAACATCTTACCCAAAGAACGGAAGCTTAAAGAAAGCTGTTGAAGATGAAGATGATCTATAGGTTTGGATAAAAGTTTTTAAATTTTCAAGACCTGTAATATTAACATTTCCATGGAGAAACACATAGGGGTTTGCTAGATCTGTATTTTTTCCTTCGTTTTCTTTCTTTCTTTTTTTTTAGAAATGGGGTCTCACTATGTTGCCCACATTCATCGTGAACTCCTGGGCTCAAGCAGTCCTCCCACTTCAGCCTCCCAAAGTGCTAGGATTACAGGCATGAACCACCACGTCCAGTCAGATCTATACATTCTAGAAACTTCTCAGCTAGCTGGAGCTCCGGGAAAATAATAAAATCAAATTTTAGTGTCCGAGGTTTCTTTGTAGGTTTTTATAAACATCTGCAAAGAAGAGAAATAGCAACGTTGAATTGAACACCTGCTATTTGACAAGTACGTTATATGTATTACCTTATTTTATCTTATATAAGCCCTAAAATGTTATATTGTATTATGAGTTCTGGTTTAGAAGTAAAGAAGAGGAGGCCAAACAATGCAAAGTAATGATTTGTCCTTTGAGTCTTCCTGTCTGTGATTACAGCGAGTCAACAGCAGAATCAGTATTCCAACTCTGGGCTTTATGGCTCTAAAAACAATGTCCTTTTTCGCTGCTTTTCTTGCAAAACCCTATTGTATATTCCGCTTTTCTCTGTCCTTTGTACTTCACCTTCTCTCTCCCTTTATAATCTCAAGGTGAAGCCTTTTTATTTAAACTCTTTTGCACCTACCAAGGTTCTGGGAATAAAATAATTTTTTAAATTATATTATTGGAGTTAGCATATATTGAGAACTAAACCACATTGTAGAGATAACATGCTATAAGAAGAGTGTTTACAGATTTGAAAACAAAGGTTTAAAGAGGTTTAGCAACCTGCCTAAGATAAACTTGTTGGTGGGTTTCTGAAGAAAAAAATTCAGTCCTGTATCCAACTAACTGTAAAGTTTGTGCTCTTGGCCATTACAAAGAAATCCAGGCCTGAGGAAGAAAATATGTGGTAAAAATTCCTTTTATTTCAAATAGATGGGATTTAATTATATTCAATTTGTATTTTTAGGAAAGATTTGGTTGTTGGTCGTTAGTCTCAAAGGTCCCTTCAACTTTCTGTTCTTGGAAAAACTTGTTCTACACCTAGGAAAAACAAAAACAAAAGAACAACCATGCCAAATAAAATGCCACTAATAGTGTGGTATACTACTGCCATCTAGTGTCCACTGAGGGTAATATATTGCAAATGTTTCATGGTTGAAAATGACCATCTTAAAATTATAATATTAAAATATGGAGATGCACTCTTGAATTTGAAGGGAAATATTTGAGTTGTAAAATTTGATTTTATTGTTTATCCTTGATCTGCACCATCTCTAGAGTGAATTTAGTTCATCCTATGTGTGTCATGAAGTAAATACTAGTTTTAGAGGCCTTTAAACAATGAATAAAAGAAAGTGAACACATCATGTGTAATTGTGAATTGCTCTTTAAGTTTTGTAAGCTTTTCAGTTCACCATGGTTTTATATTAGTATATATGTTTCAAAAACATTTTGGAATTGCCCATGTGAATACAATGCTGGGCTTGGTGATTGATACATACTGAGAAAAACCAACTGGTGTTTGGTTCTTGGAGGCGTGGATGCTACCACTGGACACAACATGTTGAATTTTTATTCTGTGTAGATTAATGTAACTCTTCAATTTTCATATTTTCATTGGCTTTGTTTATGTGTTTTCGTGTTTGTTCCAACACTTGTTTTCTTTATTTGTCAGCTTATTTAAACCAGTGGTGCCAGAGATGTCTGTCTATCCATATTGGGGAGCAGAAGCCAGGCCTTTTGGATTTAAGTATGTTTAAAATTGTGAGTTGGAGGAACTTTCAGTTACTCATTTAGCAAATATTTATTGAGTTTTGAGGGGGTGCTGCATATACAGTAAATATGACAGTCTTGCCTTCAAAATAGTTATAGTGCAATATAGAAAACAGATACATGGATAGGGAAACACAAGGCAAAATATGACTGATGGAGTTCACGACATGCTAACCCAAACATGGCACCTTGGCATTTGAGGAGAGAGCAGGAGCAGGAAGGTCACTCTCGCCTTTCCCTTGCCCTTCACTCCTGCAGCAGGTCAGAGGACCCTCATTCCAGAGACATCCTCCCTATTCCAGGAGGAAGGGAACATCCTTATCTCTGAAGTCACAGAGACACAAAGAAGAATCTGAACAGGGAGTTCTCCCAAGTTTGTTACCATTAGATCATACCCTCTTTGTCCAATCATACTTCTTCGCAACTGTTCACCTTTCATCAAACCTAAGCATAAAAATACACACATTTACCTGTTTCTTTGGGGCTTCATTTCCGAAGGCTCCTGTGTCGTATAAGACTTACATTAAGTAAATTTGTATTCTTTTCCCTCATTAATCTGTCTTTTGTTATAGGGGCTTTAGCCATGAGCGCAAGATGGGAAGATATTTCTTGTCCCCCACACGGTGTTGTGAGGAATGAGTGAAGAACAGTGTCTCCATATTCACGTGTGTCCTGGAAATCAGCAAGCACCCCACACATGGTAAAGACGCAGTTGTTGTTGGATGCCTGAATGGATTAGCATGATTCAGGTAAGCACAAAGTATTATAAGACACCTAATCACAATTTGAGAGGTTGCAGAAGGCTGTCTAGAGGAGGAAACTGGGCCTAGGTGTAACCAGGCGTAAGCAGCCATGAGGGGGATTAGAGCAAAGCGTTTCAGACACCAGAGGTGGAAAGACCTAGAGATGATCCAGAATGATTTAATTCAAGTCTTTTCAAAATTAAAGAAATTTCAAGTAAGTAACTTGCCCAAAGTAAAATGATGGGTAATGTCACCACTAAGTTTAATTTGGTTCTTCTGATTTCCTTTCTAATCTTCTCTGATTTATACTAATATAACTGCAAATAACCTTTTCTGGTGTAGGGGAGGGAAGAGAAAGGGACTTAATAGGTGATAGGAGAAAGGGACTAATGAGAAAGACATGTTAAAGGAAGAATCTGCAGTACTCAACTCGTGATTGGACACGGATGGACACTGAAGATGTTTGGTTTACAAGGTAACAGGACAAAGAAAGGAGAAGAAGCAAACCCAACCTTCAGCTGAAACGTACGAGCATTTTGTCTGCTAAATATACACCATTTCATTAATGCTCCCACTGTTAATAAAAGCCATGCTAGAAGGGAATATTGTCCCTGAAAGCAACATTGCCAAGTGATTAAGGAACAGGCTCTGAGGCAAAATACATTATAGTCAGTATTTACCTAAGACACATTCACTGAGGCCCTACAACCTGATCCATTAGAGGGGAAGCAAAGAAAATAAAGGAAATGATTCCTTCTTTCACATGTTTTATGTTCAGTTTGAGGACTTAAAACCATACATGCAGAAATGGGCTATAAAAACATTCCAGGGCAGCAACAGCACGACGGGAGACGTCACTGCGTACGTGCACCGGACTTAATCTAAGGAAGCTCACATTCTGTCCCAGCGCTGCTGCTCACGGAGGCTACTGCTGGTTATGCTTTGTTGTAAATTATTGTCATCAGACATTTACGTAGTTATTGTGAAAACTTCTGGTTAATGGAAAGAAATACAATGTCTTGAGGAAGATACATCTTTTCAAAATTATCACAAAATAGCCAGTATGGCATGTGGGAGGGCTGTCGTCGCTTGATCTCTCTGTGCTTCATGTTTATTGTCCCTAAAATAAGTAAATTGGTCTTTCACTGAACCCTGTAGGTCCTCATCTTACTTAATATGTTAATGCTGTTTAGACGCTTTACTTGGCTGTTAAGAAAAGGTAAAATGGAGAAAAATATTCAGCATGCTTTTTGCAACTCCCTCTCCCTCCCAGTCAAGCCAAACACGGTGTTTGAATCCTGCTTCCTGTTCATGGGAAATGACCTTGCAAAGTTACCCTCTACCTTGAGCCCTGCTGATTGGTTAAACAAAGCACTGAAGAGGTCTAGCCACACATTATGGCTCATCTTCCTCAATTAATGACGTATAATTAGCATCTAAATCCTAATTGGTGATTTGGTTTTTACTTTTTATGTCCTTCCTCTGAAATTACTGGCTTATTGTTTCTAAGAAACATACTGAAAATACTATCTTTGTAAACTTGAAGTTCAGTAACAATAAGAGTGGAGTTTGGCCTTGAAGAAACTGTTGGACTTAGAGGAGTTGAGAGAAAAATTTGCTTTGCACGAGGTGCCTGAGGAGTCCTTCTTGGCAACTGTGGAGAATTTTTAGAAAAAAATAATACAGACCTTAAATATAGGCCAAGGTGTTAAAATTTATGTAATTCATAGTTTTGACCCTCAGTAACTTTTTTTTTTTTTTTAGTAATGGCTAAGGAGTAATAACCAGCTTAAAAGTTTTTTCCTCTGAAGAAAGTTTATAATGTGATGGTCACATGCTACTGATAAGTCAAAGTGTTCTATACAATAAGTGGTAAGCAAGATTTGGTGATTTTACAGATGCCAGAAAACTTCAGAATAACTCAAAGATCATAAACCTGTAAACTAACAGAAGCAAGAGGGATCTTTTAGAAATAATGGGGACTTTCTTAGGTTTAGAAGTAGAAGTCTCAGATGGGAGACAGACAACATCCCACCCTGGAATCTGAGGTCAGAAAAGGTCTAAGAGCTAAATATAGGAGGAAATAAAAGATTACACACACACACACACACACACACACACACACACACACACATACTTTTGTGCATAACTTTGGAGAGAAGTCTGTTATTGGTGACCTTGGAAAATAAGTCTTCCACATAGTGGAGCATGCTAGAGATAAACTGAGGGTTAAACTAGTTGTGATAAAGTCCACATGGGAAGACTTGAAAGGTAAAACAGAGGGAGTAGATTGGAGGACAGAAATCACTACATCATCATCAAATATGTGAGGAGCATCTACTGTGTGCTGGACAATGTAGTGGGCACCAGAAAGAGAAAAAGATTGACATGCCACCAGCCCTTGACAGTGAACATTTGGTTCTGGTGGCTGGGAGTACTTTTTAATACAAATTATATCACCTCTAGCTAACATTTATTAAGAGTTCTACATACTTCACATATATTATCAGAGTTCTACATAGTTGCACACATAAATATTTTATGTTAACATAAGAAATAATATGTTCACATATTATTTACATATGTACATATTTCACACATACAGCAGGCCTTTGAATAATGTCGTTTAATTCAATATCACTTGATTATATTAATAGCATTAATGACAAAAAAATTGATTTCTGGCTGAAGCCGCTGTCTGTGTGGAGTTTGCATGTTCTCCTAGGTTTTCTCTAGGTACTCCAGTTTCTTCCCGGATCCCAAAGAGGTGCATGTTAGATGAATCGGTGTGTGTAAATTGTCCCAGTCCGAGTGAGTGTGGGTGTGGGTGAGTGCACCTGCAGTGGGTGGGGTCCCGTCCAGGGCAGGTGCCTGCCTTGCGGTAAATAATTATCTTACTTGTTTTTGTTAATCTTTCTTACAAGTATGTATAGCTCACATTCATTTCAATGTTTAACATAAGAAGTGTTTTGGGTCTTTATTTACAAGCTTGGTGATGTTTTTGGGACCAGAAATATGCCATAGGAACTGAACTCTTGTTTATATCAATTAGGCGCAGAAAGACCACACCTGAGCATAATAAAGGCCATGTATAACAAACCCACAGGTAATATACTGAATAGGGAAAAGCTGAAAGCCTTTCTTCTAAGAACTGGAACAAGACAAGGATGCCCATTTTCAACACTCGTTTTCAACTTAGTCCTGGAAGTGCTAGCCGGAGCAATCAGGCAACGGAAAGAGTTAAAAAAGAGCCAGCTTGTTAAAAATCAAGTCAAATTGTCCCTCTTTGCATATGACATAATCATATGTCTTGAGTAACCTAAAGACTCCAACAAAAACCTCTTAGAGCTGATCAACAAATTCAGTAAAGTTGCAGGATGAAAAATCAACATACAAATTCAGTAGCGTTTCTATAATAAAAGTTGAGAAAGAAGTGAAAAAAGCAATTCCATACACCTGCGGTTCCCAACCCCTGGGCCATGGACTAGTACAGGTCCCTGGCCTGTAGGAACCGGGCAGCACAGCAGGAGGTGGGCAGCGGGTGAGCCAGCGAAGCCTCCTCTGTATTTATAGCTGTTCCCCATCACTCGCATCATCACCACCTGAGCTCTGCCTCAGATCAGTGGTAGCATTAGATTGTGCATTATGGTGAGTTGTATAATTATTTGTTATATATTACAATGTAATAATGACTGAAATAAAGTGCACAATAAATATAAAGCACTTGAATCATCCAGAAACCACCCTCCCCCACAAAAACACCCAGGTCTATAGAAAAAATTGTCTTCCATGAACCTGGTCCCTGGTGCCAAAAAGGTTGAAGACTGCTGCCATATACCATAAAGAATTATATTTAAAAATCACCTGAAGTTGTATGTGTATCACAGCACAATTCACAACTGCAAGGATATGGAATCAATCTAAGTGCCTGTCAACCAGGGGATGGATAAATAAAATGTGGTATATGTATATCATGGAATGCTACACAGCCATCAAAAAGAGTGAAATCATGTCTTTTGCAGAAACTTGCATTTAACTAGAGGCCATTATCCTAAGTAATGCAGGAATAGAAAACCAAATATTGTATGTTCTCACTTGTAAGTGGAAGCTAAGCTACGGGTACACAGTAGTATACAGAATGGCACGATGGACATTGGAGACTTGGAGAGGGGAGATTGAAAGAGGGATGAGGAAAGAAAAAACACCAGCTGGGTGCAAACACACTATTTATGAGACAGGTACACTGAAAACCTAGACATCACCACTATCCAATTCATCCATGTAACCAAAACCCACTTGTACCCTTAAATCTATCAAAATAATTTAAAAAAATAGAGACAGTAGATTCTGAAGTTTATTTATTTGAATTACAATGGATAAAATGCTGCTTCCATCTGTTTTTCTCCCACAACCTGACCTGGGATTGATTCAGAGGGGTGCCCTATTACGGCATATATATCAAAAGGTCAAAGACAATAACTAGTAAGGTACTTAAATCATATTTTCTGAAATGTTTGTTATTATCTGTATTCATTATCAGTTGCCACAATAACACTACTTAACAAAACCTCTGTGGCATCCAATAACAAACACTTGGTTTTGCTCCTGAGTTGGTGGGTCAGCTGTGTGGTTTCGTTTATTTGAGCCCGTTTCAGCTGATCTTGGCTGGGCTTGCGTCTGTATTTGCAGCTGGCTGGGGCTTGCCTGAGAGCTGACTGACCTAGGATGTCCACAGCTGGGGCTACCTAATAATTCTGCTCCAGGTGGTCTCTCGTCATCTAGCCAACTACCCTCTGCTTTTCTCATTGCTTAGGAAAGTTGCAAGGAAGCGCACAAAAACGTGCAATTCTTCACAAACCTGGGCTTGGAACTAGCATCTTGTCACTCCTGCCGCATTCTGTTGGCCAAGACAAGTTCCAAGGCTAGCCCAGCTTCAAAGTGTGGGAGATGGACACCACTCTTGATGGGAGGAGTTTCAAAGTCACATTATGAGCAAATGGGAATGATTTTTGCAATCAGCCTATGATGTTTTTCTATCATCTTCATGAATTTTGCAAAATCTCTTTATCTACTCTTTAACATGCCTATTATTCATGAGGTCTACATTACCATAAACATATATGTGAAATTGTGGGTCTAAACTTTTATCTTTTACGTGCATTAAAAGTAGTAACTATTAAAAAATGAGAAAAATGTCCTGGTATGGTGGCTCATACCTATAATCCCAGCACTTTGGTAGGCTGAGGTGGGAGGATTGCTTGAGGCCAGGAGTTTGAGACTAGGCTGGGCAACATAACAAGACCCTGTCTCTAAAAAATTTTTTTTAAATATTAGCCAGGTACAGTGGTGCATGCCAGTAGTCCCAGCTACTCAGGAGGCTGAGGTGGGTGGATCACCTGAGTCCAGGCATTTGAGGTTGCAGTGAGCTATGATTGCGTCACTGCACTCCAGCCTAGGCAACAGAGCAAGACTCCATTTCTTTAAAAAAAAAAAAAAATTAAGAAAAGAAAAACTTACCCACATACCAGTTAAATAAGATAGGGTTCAGAAGTTTGCATGGGATCCAGAGAGTGATAGAAACTCTCTAACATGCCATAAAATAATCAAAATGACCTCTAACAAGTGTTAGACTCCCTGGTGTGTCTACAGCACTAGGATAAATGCAGAGGAAGACACTAAGAGCTCAAACCCTATCTCAGGAGAATTTGCAATCCAAGGTGGCAAACGAGATCATCTTGCTCACAATACTTGCCAACCCATAAGGAATATAAACACTATGCATATCATACAGAAAATAAAATGCTATTTTGAAAAGGAGGTGGAAAGGAGGGGTAGAAGGAGTCATGGATGGAACTGGCTTTGAGCTGGACCTTCAAATCTGTGTAGGAGAGGAATAGGTACCTTAAGGTGGGGATGCTTTTTAAATTGAAAGAAAGCTCCAGCTGGAGGCTCAAAAGCAATAAATAAACAACCACAATTAGCAGTCAGAAAAATTAGATATATAATGTTAAAATCAACATTATCCACATTGCGGTATGTAAATGAGATTATGTAATGCGTTCCTTGGTCTCCAATATGGCGGTCATCATGCACATCTGAATTTAAGAGAGATAAAGAAGGACATAAACAGTTGAGAAATGGGGATGGACTCTACTTCTCTTAAGGTGGGGCTGTATATTTTGAACCAACATTATGACTAAAGACGAGGTGAAAAACTGGACAAGATAGCAAAGCCATTAGCTTCATGACACTGAAAAGCTCACAAAATAGTAAAGAATTATCGGGTCAAGGGCCAAAAGAAGATAGAAGTCCAGAAAAGTGAGCCTAGCTTAGAGAATAATTTCCCCCCTGGGCACATTAGCTGCTGAGAAACTGACCAGCACTTTTGACAGCCTCCTAGAGATAAAGGGACCAAAAGTAAAGTACGGGTGCACACTTCAGGGGGAGGCCCTACCGGCTACATTCTGAATCAAGTTCAGGTAAAACTGCCCTGGCACAGACATACTGTGCCATACTGTGTATGTTTACAGCCAAGCTTCAGAGCAGCTAAATCTCTGAAATTCTGAAACTGAGTTAATGTATCCCAGGGCTGCTAGCAGTATAGAAATTTTGTTTCTAAGTCTATTTCATTTTCCTTTCAGCTGAGTGTACCTTCTACTGGACACAGATGGAATCTCAATGAGAAAAGATATTCATGAAAATACTAAGGCAATATAAAATGATGTACCACCTGTGTTGCAAAAAGTAATTTTATTTATCATGCTAAGGAATTTAGAAAAAAATATTATACCTTTTTTCATTTAAAAAAATAATAATTAAACCTTTTTATTAAAGACCAAACAAGGATCCATCATATATTTGGCTTGCTTTTATGATCTTCTTTACTTAACACTCTGTTTAGAAGACTTTTCTAATATGTTATGTGTGAATATTGGTTATAAGATGTAGAACAAAAATAATTCCAAGTGACTCATGAATTATCAAGTCATAGCAGAGAGAAGCAGATCTGCTTGCTGAAGAAATATTTAATATAGGTAGCCTTGTGCCATTAACTTTGATGGAGTTTGATTTTTGTGAGATGCGTATGTTTTCGAAAGTTCTTAATACATAGTCTCCAGATATAACTGAGAGTAGGCCCTGCTAAGCAACAGAAGTGCCTTGAAACACACAACAGTTAGTATGGAGGTTAATAATCCACTATTCTACTTAAAATATCCCCATGTATCCTCCTGTTTAATTCATTTTTCTTAGTCTCAATATGTCAGAACAAAATGTTCTCATTCTTTCATTCTGGGGGACACGATTCTTATTTGTATAATTTTAATTACCACTTGTCTCTTCAGGTTTTTATACTGTTGGTATATGTGAGCCACTATGTTGAGTGACTAAACAAAGTATGAGCCGCCAGATGTTAATTTGCAGAAAAAAATGGACCAAAGGTACTCCAGTAAATTCAGTGGTGAAATTTTACATGGTTGAGTCTTATAGCACAATGTACTATCCAGCAATCTACACCTAAGAGATTCAAAATTATTTTAAATTTTTAGTAAAAATCAGTAAAGAACAATGACCATAAAAAAAAAAACTGGACGTAACTCCATTAAAGACAAAATACTCTTTCCCTCTAAACCTTCCATGATGGATAATTTTGTGTCAACTTAGCTAAACTATGGTGGCTGTCACTTGGTAAAATACTAGTCTACATGTTACTGTAAAGATATTTTTTAGATGTGATTAATATTTACAGCTGGTCAACTTGGAGCAAAGCAGATTACCCTCCATAATGTGGGTGGGCCTCATTCAACCAGTTGAGGGCCTTGAGAACAGAGAACAAAGTTTCCCAAAGTAGAAGGAATTCTGTCTCCAGACTGCAGTATGGAAATTCTGCCTGAGTTTTCAGCCTTCAGACTCAAGACTGCAACATCAACTCTTAACTAAATTTCCAGTTTTTCAGCTTGCCCTGTGGATTTCAGACTTGCCAGCAGCCCCCATAATTGTGTCAATTCCTTAAAATAAATCTCTCTCTCTCTCTCTCTTCTGTTTCACTGGAGAACCCTAATACATCCTCCAAGTTATTGCGTGAAGGTACATGTAATAAATTTCCAACAGTTATTTGTAATACTCTATGTAACTTTATAGGATGTACCTAACAGCATACATTTTAGACTGATATTTTAATATTGTCTTTGTATTTTGTTTAAAACAAAACAGATAGTAGCCAATTACCATAACCCATTTACCACATATAACTGTTTCAGACTTTCCAGCAGCTTATGTATGTTCTTTTGACCCTCCCAGGTTTCTCCCTCAGTCTCCCCCACTGTTGCTTTCATAGTAATCCTCAGAGACCATCAAAGTTTACCATTTTTCTCCCTGAGTAAGTGAAAGCAATATAGTTATGTAATCTTATGGCCCTCTGTGGATTTCAGGCCAATTTTTTCTTTCTTTCATGAAAACAACCCACTGGCATTAATTTTTTTCTATTTTGGAAAACATTAAATTTTAATATGTTTAAATCTCTAGACAAAAATACCATCTATTACCTAAAACAGTTGCCCGAGAGTCAGTATTAAGGGCAATTTACCAAACGCATGAGTGTTAGGGCCATCGCTCAGGGCAACATCTAGTAGCAGGAGAAAATGAAAATAAACTGTTAGAAAAGTGAGTTAGGAATGGAGGAGTCTAGAAGTGTTTAATGAGTATATGAAGACTGGTTTTGACGTTTTCATTCTCAAATCTCTCCTTCCTGTTGTAGCCAAGTGGCTGAAAAGACTTGGGTTTTATACAATAAGATGGAAGAATTTTAAAAGGTACATTTAAGGTTGTTCCTTAATCTTTTCTCATAATCCAATCAGACCAAATATATCACTAATAGTTGTGATGGAAAATAAACCAAGTGTAGGCAGCTAAGGGGAGGAGATGGGAGGAATAAAAAGAGAACAGTTGATAAAATGTCCAAAATTGCATAATCCACTAAACTTTTAATTTTTCAAATATGTTTCTTTATATAGTCACTTGGAGATGATGATTAAGTGTATTAGTTTCTTCAAAACACACATGGGAAGGTTTTAACAAAGTTATATAAGTACCAATGTTCACAGTATGGCAAGAGAATTTTATCTTAGCAACTGGTACTAGTAATCTAAAAATGTTTCACCCTTTTACAAGCACCCTAAAATCTGTTCTCATACATACCCTCCAGATTTTTTTCCAATATAAATTGGCAAGTCTGTGATTCTTTTTATGTGTATGACATCAACCCAATTTGAAAGTTTTTGTTTGCGGTTTATCTCCTTTGCTTTACTGACGCTAAACTCTAGTGACAAGTATGGATAAAGTAGGGATAAATGTGGGGCTTCCTCTTCAAGGAAATCTCTATGGTGAGATGGTAACAGAACAATCTTCAAGCAACTGAGACGGAACCATTAGACAAGAAAAGGGAACCTGCTTCGGAGGGCAGGGGATGTTTAGTGGGAGGTGGGCAAACCCCCCCTATGTATCCTATTTCCAATTCTTCAATTTAGATATTTGGGTTTATATTATAATTCCCTTTCTCTATGCCATCTAATTCTATTATAAGGAGCTATGCCACCATGAAGTCTTTGAATGCCTGCTACCATACTTTGCTGGCAGCAATGCTATCTTCCAGAGTTTGTTCCCAAGGGAACACAGGATGGTTAAATTAGCAGTTTCACAACCTTTGCCGTGGATTGCTAAATTCCCATCCCACAATATTACAGAACTTTAAATGGATGCGTCCAGACCAGATAACCAATCCCATTTTCTCCCTATGTCCCCAGAGATATTTTGTTTGTGTCAATCAGATTTGCTTTTTGTATCAATTAGGACATCATTTTGCAATAAGTAACAGAAACGTACTGTGGCTAGCTGACATACATTCATATACATATTTTTACGGATATTGAGAGCTCACTATATTAATAGAAGGCTCGTCTGAAGCAGCATCCCTTAGCATCTCGGTTGGCCCTGATGTCAGCACTGCTGCTGAGAATGAATTGCTACCATTCCTGTATGCATCACAGATTAAGGATTACAAAACATGTTTGGAAAATCTCATTGATAGGACTAAATCATTGTTACCACCTGGCTGCCAGGGTGCACCCTTGTTCTCCTGACCCTTTGTGGTGGGAAATTAAGGCACTGCCTCCCAACAAGATTATCCACAGTGCAAAATTACCCACACGTAGGACACCAGACCACCTCAAAATGTAAGTGGGTACTAAAGCTTTAGATAGCTTTACACTCAGCCTAATCTCCACCATTGATTAAAATGTCCTCTAATGTAGATAACTTTTATTTGCCTCTAAGAAAACTCTGAATTGCTTCCACCCTGGACATGTCTTGGCTTTTTTTATTCTCCTAACAAGGAATGAAAAACAAGTTTTTTTCGTTGCAATTGTTTAGTCATGATGAACCTATTAACTTGGGCTGATTTTCAAGGCTGCAGTCATATGACTGTCACAATAGCAAAAGCCAAGTCTCCTTTGATCATAGAATCATCAATAATATTTATTCACTGGTTTCTGGCATGAGACAATTACTATTCTACTACAGAAAGGCATCTTAATTGAACTTGTATTTCCTGTTTCCCAGGCATGTTGAAGACAGATCTTCTCACTATTAAATGCAATGGTTTGCATCATTTTAATTTGATTGGAGCCTGACACCCCCGAAATTCCTGATTGTCTGCATTCCAAGCCATGAGGTGTGGCAAACGGCCCAGTTGTTTTAATTCCAGAAACTGAGTGATGAATTTTTGCTAAGCTTCTTTTATATACACCCTCGGGAAGGGTGGGAAAATTTTGAACTCTGGGCTTCAGTTTATGTATTAGCATTATATTTATTAAATATGTAAGTCATCAAAGCACATTTGTTTACTTGGTTCTGACATTTTGAGTCATGTAGAGATAGTTTTCTCAACACAAGAAGATACATACCAAGCAAATCTTTTTCATTGCTCATTCCCTATAAAGGTGAAGAAATAAATGATTGAGACATTAAGCATAATAAAAAATTATATGGTAAATACCAAATAAGTAGTATAGGGAGCAGAAGGAATAAGAAAGAATTTTGTTGGAGATGGTGGTAGTGGAAATAATAGTGGGTGACCCCTCTCCCCCAAACTCTGCTTCAGTGAGAACGGTTTTATTTTTTTCTCATGTGTTCAGATATAAATCAACAAAAACATTCTTTTATTCGTACTACTGCTAGGTAAATATGTCTGCCTCCATTACCCTAGGGTAAGAAACTTGCCTGTAAACTTACTCCACTATTACCAGAAATATTTGTTCAAACCCAATTTTGAGTAAAGACTTAGCCCCCAAACCTGAACTCATTGCATGTGCTCCCTAGGTTGCCAGCCTTATATATGTATAACCATGCACTGACCCCCAGGTTAAGAAAAAAATCCCTGAATTCCTATGTCCAAGGAAAAATGTCTAAGAGTTTGACATGGAGCATCATTCTTTTTGCCCAACGCTGAGAGGAGCTGCATCTGTTTTTGGAGCATACCTCCATCTGGAACTTAATATCCTTATAAAATGGATGATTTTATGTGACTGCCTACGCTTATAGCTTAGACATAACTATAGGGTTACAGAAATAAAAAAGAGAAATCATCTTTTTAATAAGCTGTTGCTACAAGCTTTTCTAGTAAGAACTCCAGATTATTCTCTCTATACCCCTTCTGGGTTGGTTTTATGAGTTTAAAAAAAATGAGCAATGAAGTCCTCTTGGATTGGTTCACATGCATTCTACAGCACCTAACATGTTGTTTGATATATATTAACATCTAAGCATTCCTAAGTGTCATGCACCATGCTAAACAAATTATGGGCATATGGATATTAAAAGGAAAGGACTTCTTCAAACTATTTCTCAAACCCTACATGCCTCTAATGGAGTTAGGAACTCTCTCTTAAATCACAACTTTACAAAAAGCTTCTGGAATCCTATAATACAATATCACCTCTAAATTTCTTTTTTCATGTCCACAGTACAATAAATGCTTGACCTGAAATATAAAATGCCAAGTAAGTGACAAAGTGAAGAAAACAGAGTTCTCCCGAAGTTTCGGTGCTATTCTTTGATGGAAATAGCAATGAGAGGAGAAACTTATACTATATTTCCTTTGTCCCTAATTGCCATGGGATGGGTCACCAGGGGGTAGTGTGAGGGGTGGGGAACCTGAGGCCTTGGGGTCATATGTGGACTTCTGGATCCTTGAGTGCAGCCTTTTGACTGAATCCAAATTTTACAGAACAAATGCTTTTAATAAAGGGATTTATTCTGTGAAGTCTGGATTTGGTCCAAGGGCCACACTTGGAGATCTTCAAAGGCCACATGTGGCCTTGGGGCTGCAGGTTGCCTGTCTGGCAGAAGCACATTAAGGAGCTTAGAAGTTGACACTCCATCCTAACAAGTGGAAAGCTAAATAAACTGAAAAACTCTTCTCACACCCATAAGAAAAATGAAGTCACAGAGCAAATGGTGGCCACTAGCACTGGAGAGAAAGACAGGTAAATATACAGACTCTACCAGAGCGAAAACTACCCTGGGAACCAGTAGGAAAACCTGAAGTATAATTGACAAATAGCAGAAGGCTCAGTGTGGCCAAGTCTGATAGACAAAAACTCCAGGGGAACCCAGTCATTGTGGTGTCCCCACAATTTTGTGAGTTTTGCCTCCTGGAGCTGTAGTAGGTCATGTCAGTGAATAACAGAGAAAAATCTCCCTATTTTTCCAGCAGGGAGAGGAGGAAAAGTAACCATCTTGAAATACACCAGAACATTCTGTTCTACTTAACAAGCTCTGTTCTCAGGAGAAACTAACCAGAGCCTATCTTGCTGTGGTTTTATTGGAACCTAACTGACCTGGTGGAAGGGACGTACCCAACTCCAGCCCACTCTAGCCATCCTGTCCCACCTGAGAGAAGGGGAAGAGGCCTCAGAAGCACTTGTGAAGTTCACAATCCAGGAGCAAAGACTCAATAAAGCCTGAGATCTAATCATAAGACTATAGAATACTTCCCTTTTCTTCACACCTTTCTACTATATGACTGAAGTCCTATATATAGCAGTGCTTTTTAACCTGTACATCATATGCAGCTGTCAAGGAAAAATTACAAGGCATTCTAAAAGGAAAAAACACAGTTTGAAGAGACAGAGGAAGCATTAAAACCAGATTCAGATATAGCAGAGCTATTAGAATTATCAGACCAGGAATTTAAAACAATAGTGATCAATATGCTAAAGGCTGTAGGGGATAAAGTAGACAACATACAAGAACGGATGGATTATGTAAGCAGAGAGATGGGAATTCTAAGAAAGAACCAAAAAGAAATGCTTGCAATCAAATATACTATAACAGGATTGAAGAATGCATTTGATGGGCTTACTAGTAGACTGGACACAGCTGAGGAAAGAATCCCTAAGCTTGAGGATACGTCAATAGACATCTCCAAAATTGAAAAGCAAAGAGAAAAAAGACTGACAAGGACAGTACAGACAATCCAAGGACTATAGAACAACTATAAAGGGTGTAACATATGTATAATGCAAATACTAAACATAGAAGAAAGAAAGGAACAGAAGAAATATTTGAAACAATAATGACTGAGAATTTCCCCAAATTAATATCATATACCAAACCACAGATTCAGGAAGCTCACAGAACACTGAGCAGGATAAATACTAAAAAACTACATTTAGGCATATTATTTTAAAACTACAGAAAATCAAAGATAAAGAAAAAATCCTGGAAGAAGCCAGAGGAAAAGAAAAAAACCCTACCCACAGAGAAGCCAAGATAATTACATCCAACTTCTCCTTAGAAACCATGCAAGGAGTAAAAGAGTGTAGTGAAATATTTAAAGTGTTCAGAGAAAAAAAAGCACACCAAACTAGACTTCTGTACTCTGTGAAATTATTCTTCAAAAGAGAAGGAGAAATAAAAACTTTCTCAAACAAAAACTGAGGAAATTTGCTGCCAGTAGACCTGCTATGGAAGAAATGTTAAAAGAAGTTTTTTAGAGAAAATGAAAATTATGTAGATCAGAAACTCAGATGTACATAAAGAAAATAAGAGTATAGGAGAAGGAATAAATGAAGGTAAAATTAAAAATTTTAATTTTTTATTCTTCATTAAACTAAATGATAATATTTTCTAACATAATAGCAACAATGTATCTGATTATGTATGTAAGTGTATGTATATGTGCTTATTTATGCATAAATTAAATTAAAGACAGCAATCATATAAGGGATGGGAGGGAGGAATTACAATTATTTTGTTATTATAAGGTATTCATAGTATTCATAAAGTGGTATAGTGTTATTTAAAAGTAGACTCAGATTAGTTGTAAATGTATATTGCAAACTCTAGGGTAACCACTAAAAAAAGTAAAAAAGAAAAAGGTATAAGTGATTATCTAGGAAAGGAGAGAAAATAAAATCATACAAAATGCTCAAACATTTCTGTCAAAAGACAGAAATGGATTGAATGTTTGACCCTCTCCAATATTTATGTAGAAATTTAATTGCCAATGTAATAGTATTGGAAGTTGGGGATCATTAGAGGTGATTAGGCCATAAGGATTCCACCCTCATGGGTGGGTTTAATGCCTTAATAAGAGGGCTTCCAGGAGTATGCTCTCTATCCTGGCTATTTCACTCTTCTGCCATGTGAGGAACAGTGTCATTCCCCTCCAGAGAACACAGCATTCACAGTGTCATTTTGGGAGCAGAGACCAGGCCCTTACCAGACACCACACCTGCTGGCACCTTGCTATTGGACTTCTATAATGCCAGTCTCCACAACTGTGGGCCAATAAATTTTTGTTCATTATAAATTACACAGTCTCTGGTATTATGTTATAGAAGCACAAATGGACTAATACAGAGTGGAAGGCAAAAATAGGAACAAAGAACAAGAGTAATAAATAAAAAACAATAACAAATATGGTAGATATTAATCCAACTATATTAATAATCACTTTAAATATCAGTAGTCTAAATGCACCGATTAAAGATAAATGTTGTTAGAGTGAATCAAAAAGCAATACCCAACCATATGTTGTCTATAAGAAAAATACTTTTTATGGAAAGACACATATAAATTATAATAGATGGAGAAAAATAAACCATGCTAGCAGAAAGTATAAGAAAGTTGAGTTACTGTGTTAATTTCAGACAAAACAGACTTCAGAGCAAGGAAAGTTGGAGATAAAGGGGGGCATTACACAATGATAAAGGTTTCATTTCTCTGGGAAGATATAACAATCATAAACATGTGTGTGCTTAACAAGACAGTGTCAAAATACATGAGGCAAAAACTGATAGAACTGCAAGGATAAATAGATGAATTTGCTATTATAGTTGGAGACTTCAATACCTCATGATCAGAAATGGACAGATCAACCAGGGAGAAAATAATTAAGAACATAGATAAACTCAACAATACCATCAATCAACGGGGTATAGAGGCTTATCAATTTTATTGATCTTTTCAAAGGATCAGCTTTTGGTTTTGTTGATTTTCTCTATTGTTTTCCTATTTTCAGTTCCATTGATTTCTGTTTTAACTTTTATTATTTCTTTTCCTCTACTTACTTTGAAATTAATTTGCTCTTTTTTTCCTACTTTCCTTATATAACTGATTTTAAATATTGCTTCTCTGCTAATATACCCATTCAATCCTATAAGTTTACTTCTAAGCACTGCTTTTGCTGCATCACACAAATTTCAAGTTGCATTTTCATTTTTGTTTAATTCAAAATATTTTTAAGTTTCTCTAGAGACCTCTTTTTTGGGCCATGTGTTATTTAGGAGTGTGTTGTTTAACCTCTACATATTTTGGAATTTTCCAGCTATCTTTCTGTTATTGATTTGTTCACTGGACTGAACAAAGAAGATCCACCTTCACCAATGTAGCCTAGCGTAATCCAATTGGCTCAGGGTTCAGATAGAACAAAAAGGCAGAGATAGGTCAATTCTCTCTCTGTTTCTCTTCTGGAGCAGGAACACTCTTCTTCTCCTATCCTTACTTGCATGAACAAACCCCCAGTTTCTCAGATCTTTGGTCTCAGACTGAGAGTTACACTGCCAGTTCCCCTTGTTCTCAGGCCTTTGGAGTTGGACTGAGAGTGACACCTTTGTCTTCCCTGATTCTGAGGCTTTTAGATTTGAACTGAGCTACACTACTGGCCTCCTGTTTCTCCAGCTCACAGATGGCTTATGGTAGGACTTCTCATGCTCCATAATCACATGACCTAATTTCCCTAATAAATCTCCTCTCATCTATCTACCTACCTATCTACCTACCTACCTGCCTATCTACCTATGTACATACCTATCTCCTATTGGTTCTGTCTCTTTAGAAACTCTGACTAATACAGAGTTCAAAACATATGTCCACTTAAAGGCCTGGACATGATGATTATAGCAGGTTAGTTCATAATAGCCAAAACTTGCAAGCAATCAAACTGGGGTATATCCATACAATGCAATAATATTCACTGTTAAAAAGAAATGAGCTATCAAGCCATAAAAAGAGACTAAAGAAACATAAATACATATTACTAAGTAAAAAAAGCCAATCTGAAAAGGTGGCATACTGTATGATTACAATTCTATGACATTCTGAAAAAGGAAAAACTGTGGAGACAATAAACAAATCAATAGTGTGCTCACTTCAGCAGCATATATACTAAAATTGGAACAACACAGAGAAAACTAACACGGTCCCTGCACAAGGATAACATGCAAATTAATGAAGCATTCCATATTAAAAAGAAAAGAGTGAATCCTAATATAAAGTAGGGGCTTTGGGTGATAAAGATACATCAATGTAGGTTAATCAATTTTAACAAATGTACCACTCCAGTGGGGGATTTTGATAATGGCTATGCATGCATGGGGACAGGGAGTATATGGGAAATCCCTGTACCTGCAGCTCAATTTTGCTGTGAACCTAAAACTGTTTTAAAAAATAAAGTCTACTAAAATCTTTTTTAAAACTATTATCTACTGTGAAACACAGTCCTGAACCCTGGGGAATATGGATGAAGGTTTCTTTGCATGCATACATACATACAAGTAAACTCTGCTTATTATAAAGCTAGTAAACACTAGCTTTATAAAAAAAGTCAGTTACTTGACTACTTTGCCTGTCTCTTCATTTCTAACCACCTTCTTTATTTTTCCTGCTTCTCCTGGGATATATTTATTTATTATTTATTTATTTATTTACTGTTTAATTTCAGAATATTATAGGGGTACAAATTCTTTGATCACATAAATTGCTTTTGGACTACCCACATAAAAGCTATAAGTGTGCCCATCCCCCAGACAGTGGACACTACACCCATTAGGTGTGAATTTACCCATCTGCTCCTCCCTATTCTCACCTGCCTGATCCACAATGAATGTTACTTCCATATGGGCACATAAGTGTTGATTGATTAGTACCAATTTAATGGTGACTACACGTGGTGTTAGTTTTTCCATTCTTGTGATACTTCACTTAGAAGAATGGGCTCCAGCATCATCAAAGATAATACAAGAGGTATTAGTTCAGCATTGTTTTTTATGGCTGAGTAGTATACTACATTTTATTAATCCACTCATGTATTATTGGACACTTGGGTTGTTTCTACATCTTTGCAATTGTGAATTGTGCTGCTATAAACATTCTAGTGAAGATGTCTTTTTTACAGAATGTCTTTTTTTCCTTTGGGTAGATCAAATGGTAGTTCTACTTTTAGTTCTTTGAGGTATCTCCATACTACTTTCCAAGGGGTTGTACTAGTTTGCAGTCACACCAGCAGTGTATGAGTGTTCCTATCTCTCCACATCCACACCAACATTTATTGTTTTGGGACTTTTTGATAAAAGCCATTTTCACTGGAGTTGAGTGATATCTCATTGTGGTTTTGATTTGCATTTTCCTGATGATTAAAGATATTGAGCATTTTTTTTTTCATATATTTCAGGGCCATTAGTCTATCTTTTTTTGAAAAGTTTCTGTTCCTCTCCTTTTCCCACTTTTTAATTGGACTGTTTGATTTTTTTCTTGCTGATTTTTCTTAGTTCTTTATAGATTCTAGTTATCAGCCCTTTATCAGATTATAGCAAGAAAATATTTTCTCCCATTCTGTAGGTTGTCTATTTGCTCTAATGATTGTTTCCTTGGCTATGCAGAAGCTTTTTAATTTGACCTGGTCCAATTTATTTATTTTTGTTGTTGCTGTGATTGCCTTTGTGGAGAACAAATGGGTCTAACAGACACATTTAACCTACAAACATACATAACATTTTACCTACAAACTACTGAATATACATTCTTCTCATCAGCACATGGAATATTCTCCAAGAGCTGATCATTTATTAGGCCACAGAACATGTCTTAACAAATTCAAAAAAATAGAAATCATACCATGTATCTTCTCAGACCACAGTAGAATAAAACTAGAAATCAACTCCAAGGGAAACATCCAATTTTACACAAAGTCATGGAAATTAAACAATTTACTGCTGAATGATTATTGGTTCAATAATGAAATTAAGATGGAAGTCAAAAAATTTCTGAAACTGAACAACAAACAGCATACAAACTACCAAAAATCTGTGGGATTCAGCAAAAGAAGTCCTAAGGAGAAAATTCATAGCCTTAAATGACCAAAAAGAGACACAGATCACAAATTAACAATCTAATGACATGTCTCAAGAAACTAGAAAAGGAAGAGCAAACCAAACCCAAAACCAGCAGGAAAAAAAAAATAACTAAGATCAGAGTAGAACTAAATTAAATAGAGAACAAACAAAAAACACAAAGCATCAATGAAGCAAAAAGTTTGTTCTCTGAAAAGATGAACAAGGCAGTCTTAAGCAAAAAGAACAAATCTGGAGGCATCACATTAGAATACTTCAATCTATACTATGAGGCTATAGTAACCAAAACAGCATGGTATTGGCACAAAAAATAGAGACATAGACGAATGGAACAGAGCAGAAAAGCCAGACATAAAACCATCCACATACAGCAACCTGATCTTTGACAAAGCAGACAACAATATACACTGGGGAAAAGAAGCCCTATTCAGTAACTGGTGCTGGGAAAATTGAATAGCCATATGTAGAAGACTGAAACAGGATCCATATCTCTTACCATTCACAAAAATCAATTCAAGATGGATAAAAGACTTATATGTAAGGCATGAAACCATAAGAATTCTACAAGAACACTATAAGAAAATGTTGGAAAAACTCTTTTAGATATTGGCCTAGGCAAAGAATTTATGAGGAAGACCCCAAGGAATCAGAGCAACAACAAAAATAAATAAATGGGATTTGATTAAATTAAAAAGCTTCTGCACAGCTAAGGAAATAATCAACAGAGCCAATAGACAACCCACAGAATGGGAGAAAATATTTGCAAGCTATACAGCCACTAAAGGGCTAATCCAGAAGAATCTACAAAGAAGTCAAGCAAATCAGCAAGGAAAAAACAAACAATCCCATTATAATATGAACAGAAGCTTTTCAAAAGACAATAGACAAATGGCCACCAAATATATGAAAAAATGCTCAAAGTCACTAATATTAGGGAAATGAAAATTAAAACCACAATGACATATCACCTTACCTGAATTGGAATGACTTTTATTAAAAGTCCAAAAACAGTAGATGCTGGCATGGATGCAGAAAGAAAGGAATGCTTACACACTGTCTGTTGGTGGAACTCCAAATTAGTACAACCTCTATGGAAAACAGTATGGAGATTCCTCAAAGAACTGAAAGTTGTCCTCCCATTTGATCCAGCAGTCCCACTACTGAGTATTTACCCAAAGCAAAAGAAGTCAATTTGTCAAAAAGATACGTGCACTCAAATGTTTACAGTTAACAATTGCAAACATGTGGCATCAACCCAAATATCCCTCAATTCATGAGTGGATTATCAAAATATGATGTACACACACATATATACACACATACACACTATGGAATACTACTCCAGCCATGAAGATGAATAAATTAAGCCCTTTTGCAACAATTTGGATAGAACTGGAAACCATTATCCTAAGTGAAGTATCTAAAGAATGGAAAAACAAAAACCACAGGTACTCGCTATTAAACTGGAACTAACCGATGAGCACACATGTGCACAGATAGAAGTAAAACTCAGTGAAAATCAAGCAGAGGGGAGGAGGAGATGGGCAAAAACCTACCTAACTGGTACAATGAACACTATCTGGGTGATGGGCACACTTATAATTCGGACTCAAGCATAAAAAATTTGATAAATGTAACCAAAAACATTTGTACCCTCCTAATATTTTGAAATAAAAAAAAATTAAGGTGGTACAAATGTTTTTGTTACTTGGATACTTTGCATAATGCTTAAGTTGGGGCTTTTAGTGTGCCCATCACCAGAATAATGTTCAATGTACCCAAAAGTTAAGTTTTTACACCTCATCCTATCCCACCCTCCCACTTCTTGTTTTCCAATGTCCTTTACATCTCTTTGAGCCCATTTGTTCCCATTATTTAGCTCCGAATTATTACAGAGTACATGTGGTGTCTGTTGTTCCATTCCTGAGATACTTCACTTAGAATAATAATTTCCAACAACTGGAGATCTTATGTGTGAGCCAAACTTGTATCTTGTCTACAGGGAAACAAAATTATTAAAACTCATCTAGTTCCCAGGATTTCTTATTTGTTCCAAGCCATCTTGCTGTATTTGCCTATTTGATTCTTAGGAGTGGAGGTGAGGATGGTTGGAGGGGAACTAAGATGAGTGAGCTATTGTTTCAAAGATTTTAAACTAAGAATTGCACAAAAGGCCATGGACTTCCAAAACCATTCCCAAAGAAGAAATGTGTTGTCATGCCCATGAGAAAAGATTTTTCTGCTTGAATTCAGTATGTAGTATTTCTTTGTTATAAAATAATTGCAAATCAATGTACTCTGAATGTTAAACTTTAAAAATACAAGTTAGATCAAAATATAAAACTTTACATCATTAAATTTTTTACTTCTAAGGAGTTGAATTTCTTTTTACTCTTATGCATAAAGGAAAAAAAGAAAGAATAAAACCAAAGTTCTCACTTTAAAAAACACCTCCACAATTTGGAATTTGGTTGTTCTCAAAGGATAAAATTTATGCCAAATGGATGACAAGCTGTTGTTAAGGCATAATGGGAGGCTTCTGTGGGAGTATGCAACGGATTAATGCACAAAAGTTGCATCACATTTTGGTCTCGGATACTCTTTGAAAAAGAAAGAATCTAAATTTCAAATCTTTCACTAATCTTTCTCAATAACTCTAGCATTTACTGACAGATGTCCAATATAAGTTTGTAGCATTAACCCTAGAAATAAAAATATTAAGCTTTCAAAGAAATATCAAAATTATTTTCAATGTCTTTTTACCTTATCACTTTATTAGGAATCTAAAATGACTCAATAAGTCAAAGAATACTAGTCAAAAGTAAAAACATACTTAGAGATTAATAGAATATGAATTCACAAATGTTAAGATAACAAGAGAATTAGGAACAAAAACTTAATGATCATACTGTGACCAAAAATTGTAGGTCTTTTTGCATACTTTTATTATTGAATCTCTACAACAACCATCATGTATGTTTTATTATTCTCATTTTAAAATTAGAAACTGAATGTAAAGAGATTATAATTTGTTAAGGATCAAATAACTAGTTAGTTATGGAAACAGAACTCAAACCTCGGGTTTTTGTGGACTTTTTTAAGGCCCTATTTATTCAAAAGTTCTGTCATTTATAAGTTTTTCCTAATGTTTCAAAATTTTTCCCAAATATAGACAACACAGGAGCAGTTAAGTTGAACAGTTTTTACGATATGGGAGATGTAAATAGCTTCCTGTTCTATGATCCTATAAACTTATCTTAGCATCAGCACTTTTTGGAAAGAAGCCATCATTATACAAGGGAGTTCCCAGAAATGAGCCAAAACAAAACCCTTGCAAATAGAATCCTATGAATCTTTCATTTCATATCCTCTGGGGAAGTAAATGAAGAATCCTCATCCCACATAATAATGCTTCCTGCTGACCATCTCTTCTTTGGGAAGGGTTATGCTGCATTCCTGAGATGTTTGAGGTCATTATGAGAGGTTGGCTTCATTCCCATCCACACCCATCATTAAGGAAAAATAGAGTTCAAATTCAGTTAGCTGGTCAGTATAAACTAACCCTCTGTAACATAGAGCTCCTATCCATTCTTGAACTCGCAAATAGCCTTCCAAGTAATTTCATAGCAATAGCCTATCATTGACTCCTAAAAAATTTAGGAAATTCACCTTATTTTATTGTTCATAATGATGAATTATCATTTGTTAGCGTCACAATAGCCAGGTAAGATAAGTTAGGAAATTAAGAGTGAGGCATTTTACCTCCAATCTGAGAAGGAAGGTATGCCTTGAATACAGAAGGTTAGCACTACAAGGAGTACACACTTACATAACTCAGGTTGGCTCACAGCATGTCTTTCTGGATTGTTGGGATTAATGTTTGGAAGGAAAGTCAAGAGACCTTATTCCATGTATTTTTTTAATCAGGGATAATAAGTGAAATATCACATTCTAGCTGCTTATCTCCTTAAACACATCATTCCTATCTTATATTCAAATGGACGTGGTAAGGGATTTGAACCAGGGCCAGCATTAGCAGTCAGGAGAATATGTACTTTCAGCTCTTGGACTCTCAAGAAATATAACATATAAGGAATCTTGTTAAGATATCACTTAACTCATACTTTCCATCAAGCAACATAGATGTCCCTAGAAGAAAATCTGGGAGAGGAATTAGCTTCTAATTTAACAGTAATTTTTCCTCCAATAAAACTACTACCTCTACCTTAGGGTCCAAGAGTTCAAACAAGGCCAGGCGCGGTGGCTCACGCCTGTAATCCTAGCACTCTGGGAGGCCGAGGCGGGTGGATTGCTCGAGGTCAGGAGTTCGAGACCAGCCTCAGGAAGAGTGAGACCCCATCTCTACTAAAAATACAAAGAAATTATCTGGCCAACTAAAATATATATATAGAAAAAATTAGCTGGGCATGGTGGTGCATGCCTGTGGTCCCAGCTACTCAGAAGGCTGAGGCAGTAGGATCACTTAAGCCCAGGAGTTTGAGGTTGCTGTGAGCTAGGCTGATGCCACAGCACTCACTCTAGCCCAGGCAACACAGCAAGACTCTGTCTCAAAAAAAAAAGAGTTCAAACAAGTCTGCAATGCATACAGCTGACAAAGGAGAACATTCCAGAGAGGAGGCATGTTCAACAGCAAAAAGACAAAAAAAGAGTTTGTTTTCACAACATGATTCCCAACACTCATGACATGCTCAGGGGAGAAGCTTCAGGAATGCTTCCTACACTTGCCATTTCTCAAATTCCTTCAGCTGAAAATATTCAAAATGCCAAGGTGCCATATTTTTCAGTATTATGTCTTATATCCCATCACCTGCTTGATTGTCTTTTAAGGGAACACCTCACCAACAAGAGTTCCCTAAGTTAATGGATGTCAGAAAATACTTTCATGTCACAGTGACCTTAGGAAAACAGGTATCGCCCCTCTTTGTATCTTAATTTAATTTTTTCCATTTTAATAGAGATCTATCAAGTAAAAATTATGAATGAACTTTTAACATACTATTTTTCTAAGCCTCTAAGCCTTCGATTGACCCCTTTAAGGGTGAGTATGAAGAAGCATCCAGATGACCATATGGAACTGACATCAGGCCATACACTGCCCCCATCTGCCCGTCAGAAGTAGACCAGGAGGTTGTCTATTACTGATCAGGCATGTCTGGTTATTGATAGCAGAAATTATTTGTCTTTGAATCAAAGTAGCTTATTAGGAAATAATTTTCACATGAATGTATTCCAGAAGGGACTATTTTGAATAGAAATTTGAGTTCCCTGATCACATAGTGCTTATTACAGACTCTGCAGGGTGAATGTCATTAAATCAGGTATATATTTGACTTTATCTTAGGGCCTTGAAGCTCCTTCTGTCTTTCATCACAGATCCTGGAGCCTCTCTGCTTTGTATGAGAGAGAGCACTTTATATAAATTAACCACATTCAAAGAAGTCTGGTGTGTATTTCTAGGTGGTTATGTAGTAAACTTGACCTTAACAGGGGCTATGTTCCAATGCTTCAGAAAAATCCTCAACACACAGATACTTATTTATGCAGTCTCTTAGCTTTCTTAGAAATCTCATTTCTCTCAAGAATTATAATATTTTGTTTATTATAATTTCTACATTATATTCAAATTTTAACCTTCTCTTGAGTGCCATATTTGACAAACATCAACAATATCAGACCCCACCCCACCCTGAAAGTTACCACAAGAAGTAAAAAATAAAAAAGAGAAAAAGTAGAGATGGGAGTACTGGATAGCGACCTAGAATCATTCACCATGTAAGGGATTGTCTCAGTTCACATTGTGTGGTGAAATTCTTGCCAGCAAAATAAAAGAGAACTACATTTAAGTATGTACAGAATAGTCAAAATCATCTTCACCTCTAAGACTCTATATTACAGTGATTCACATTGGAAAACAAATAAGATTTTGTCTTAGTTCATTCAGGCTGCTAGAATAAAATACCATAGACAGTGTAGGTTATAAACAACAGAAATTTATTTCTCACAGTTATGGAGGCCAGGAAGTCCAAGATAAAGACCCTGGCAGGTTTGGTGTCTGGTGAGGGTCCTCTTTCTGAGTCACAGATGGCAGCTTTATCTCACATGGTGCCAAGGGTCAAAAGACTACCTTGAGGCCTATTTTATAAGGGTGCTAATTCCATTCCTGAGGGCTCCATACCTATGACTGAATCAGTTCCCCAAAATCCCCACCTCCTAATACCGTCACCTGGGAATTAGGATTTCAGCATATGAATTTTGGAGAGACACAGACATTCAGACCATAGCAATCTTCTTATCTCATTACATGCTAGTCTGAGAACAAAACGAGGTATTATCAAAGAGTATCTTTGTTCTTTGTACTCGATCCATGTGACCTTTCCCTCACCGCTGGCTAACACAATTGCCTTGTTTCTAAATTCTTGATCTGAAGCTCTCAAACTTACCACCTTCGTTTGGGCTACCTCTACCAATTTAGACCGTACAGCATTTGTTGTTGCTAAAGTTTTTCTTGTACCTCTTATTTCCCAGTCTCCTAACGCGAATGTCTACTTACCTGTACTTCATCCCTTGCCACTGCCACTGTTATCTGTGGCCCTCCAAGATGACAGTATATTGGTTCAATGAATCCACAAGAATATGAGCTATGGTTTTTGAAGCCTCCATTTACCATATTTCCTACTCACTAATAGTGTGCTTCTGGACAGTTTACTTAAAACCCTTCACCTCACTTACCTTAGTCATGGAATAGAGAAAAACATCTTCCTAGATGGTTAGGAGGGTCAGGTGAAAAAAGGCTTTGTCTGTTCACAAATGAGTTTTGATTTAAGACAACAGCAGGACTCTAGGTTTCCATGAGTAATAGTGCCAATTATGCCCTTCCTATTTAGTCTGGAAAAGAGTATGGGCAGGGGCCGGGCGCGGTGGCTCACGCCTGTAATCCTAGCCCTCTGGGAGGCCGAGGCGGGTGGATCGCTCGAGGTGGGGAGCTTGAGACCAGCCTGAGTGAGACCCCATCTCTACTAAAAATAGAAAGAAATTATCTGGACAACTAAAAATATAGATAGAAAAAATTAGCCGGGCATAGTGGCACATGCCTGTAGTCCCAGCTACTCAGGAGGCTGAGGCTGTAGGATGGCTTAAGCCCAGGAGTTTGAGGTTGCTGTGAGGTAGGCTGACGCCACGGCACTCACTGTAGCCCGGGCAACAGAGTGAGACTCTGTCTCAAAAAAAAAAAAAGAAAAGAAAAAGAGTATGGGCAGGATGGGGTGGGACCACTAAAATCTAAAAGAAGGTATATTTCAAGAAAAAAATGACCTGATTATCTTCCCAGATTAAACTAAGGATTCACCTATCAATGTTTTGTACCTCCCCAGTACCTCTGCTAGCAAACTTCCTTTCTGACATAAATGTACCAAAAGGTAATTGCTAGAAGAGCCCAATTTGCAAAACAAAATGATATTTTTTAAAGAGATACTACTTTTACTTTGACAGAATTTAATGAACCATTCTTTGGAATCATTTGCTCACATAGTACTAAACAAACCCATGCCAAATTATCTTGATTTTATTTTCTCTAAGTTCCATTTCAGTAGAAAGTTAACATATCTATCCTATGAACCTCAAATGTAGCCTGCTGGTGTACTTTTAATTAAAGAAATACCTATTCACACTTTCTTTCTCCTTCTCCCAACTTCCCATTTCCACTTTTACATCATGAATATGTCTTTCCTGGCTTTCAAAAAGGTTTGACATTTCCTCATTTTCATTACGATTTTGCCAAGATGAAAGAACAGGGCATGGAGAAAGAGTCTTTATTTGTGAACTTTCCATTCTCTCTTGAATAACCAAATTTCTTTTTACTGATATCTTTGGGGAGAAAAATATTCTAAGTGAAAAGGAGAATCTGAGCACAGTTATGCTCCTTGATTGGTAGATCTCATGCGCAATAGGACTTTACCAGACTCAGATTAGAGTTTTCAGATAGAGTCAAGGGTAGATTGTCAGAGCAGATATTTCTCCCAGATTTTATGCAACTGATGAGGTCATTTTCAAGATTCCTATTTTTTTATGGCCAGAAACCCGGTTTATTGACTCAACCTATGATAGATACATTGGAAGTTTTCAGATGACCTTCAAAGAGACTGTCCACAAATGGAAAGGTCCATAGATTTAAGATAATATCAAATAAACTAGGTTACAGATGATTAAAAAAACATAGCAGTAGTCCTCTGATAACCTATTCTTCCCACATGTTTCTTAGATCAATTGATTTTTATTTCAGATGAAACCCAAGTTCTGCTCTGTTTTTTGTATGCCAATATGTAACATAATATGGTGATACAAATAGTTCCCATTTTTCAAATGGCTACTGTGTGCCAGATACTAAGTGCTTGCTTTTTTTACCTTCATATCAGTTTAGCAAGGCAACCATTACTATCCCTATCTTATAGATAAGAAATCTAAAGATCAAAGAGGTTAAACCACTTGCTTAAGGTGACAGAAGTCATAAGGGCTAGAAATGGGATTTTAACCCAAGTCTGAATCAAAATCCCTTGTTTTTCCCCTCTACTAGACTATATTTCCATATCATGTTACCTCTTATGTGATGGAAGCCAATGTGTAAAATACCAATGTAAACAGTTTTCTAAATAAATCATTTATTTCTGCAAACAGTTATTTGTAAGGGTCTTTTTCAGCATCACTGACCATTTGTATGTATGTGATCAAATGGAAAGTGCTTTTCCCACTTACCCCTTAACCATTCCCCACTCTCACTTTCCAATGATATGCTGGAGCAAATCCTGATGTTGGTACAAGGGATCCAAAAACTTAGGCAAGTTTCTATAATTAGCTCCCACTTATTCATTCTGTGACATTTCCTTGAGCCACAAGGAAATGCCCTTTCTGAAAAAATAAACACTTTTAGCTTACTATAAATTTGATATATTTTAATATTTACATGCTACAAGCTTGATATCTATCCAAGAACAAACCACTACATATTTTGTTAAAAGATATTTGCATATCCTTTTTATTGGATTGGTGGCTTAGATAAAAAGTTTTTGCTGCTGATATAGTCAAGTGAAACATTTTAGGAAGAAGCAAACACTTATGAACACACAACCATCTATCTGGAATGGCTATGATAACCATGGGAATTGTAATCTCTGATGTGTCCAAAGGAAAACTCCAAACTAAGATATCCAGAGAGTTTTCCTACCTTTCTCACTTCATCCTCCACAACACCACAAATTTTCAGCAAATATTTAGTATCTTGGATTAAAGTTCATCAAAACAGTAAGATAATAGGGAGATAGCATAAGTCTCTTAGACAGCTAGGTTTCTTTAACACTCATTTATTGAATATCCAAGCCCAATGATAAGATCGGAGCTGCATATATTATATATGATTAAGGAAGAACTAAAAGAAAAATTAACATACTTTGAATGATTTGGGAAGGGTTAAACAAACACTGGTGTATTTACGTGATGGAATAGTATGCAGACATAAAAATCGATGGTTTGAAAGACATAAAATAACGGGAGAAGCAGAAGGCAGTTATATGCATAGTAGGATTACTGAATTATTAAAAATAAAGAAACAGCTAGACACTGGAAAAACCTGCAATGTAATAAACCCAAGCCACAATAATGTTTTTTTACAAGTAATTGAATGATAGATGATTTCATTTCTCTTCCTTTATATGTATCAACTATATGAAAACCGTATAAATAAACAATGCTTGACCTTCTCTGGAGGCATGGACAGGATGATTAGCTAGAGCATGAGATACAGATGCTAACCCTGCCTAAGGAAGTTAGAAAGACATCACAAGAATGTTGAGCTGGTATTTAAGGAGAGGTCTGTCAGGCAATTACGGGTTGTGGGGAGGACATTCCAGACATAGAATAGTAAAATTACCTGGTGTTTTCTGCACTTGGCCTAAGCATATCATGACTGAAATACCTGAAGCATTATTAGGTAATAATCATGGCAAGTCTCTCCACAAGTGGACCTTAAATAAGCACATAGGAATTTATGTAAGAGTAAAAAGAACTGCATGAGACAATACAATATGTGAGACTGATTTCAAGTAATTTTGACAATACTGTTATGCTTCAGCCATTGTAATTGCCTATCACTCACCCGCTTGGGACACTCTAGGGTTATTTGTCCCTCATCCTATGCAACTTGCAGAGATTGTAATGAAAGGGGGCTGCAAAATGAGGTTGAAGAGAGGTAGGTCAGGCCACATGACATTCTGGCCTTCAGTCAATTAATGCCAGCAGTGGCTCTTTATGAGAAAGGGAACGACAGCTCAGATTTATTCCTGTAAGAAGATAATTCTTGTAGCTGAATAAAGGATGATCTGAATGGGGAGAGAAGCTGGAGGCAGGAAGGCCAGAGGAAGAGCTGTTGGGGCACCAAGAGAGAGAAGAGAGGCAATAAATGTGAGAAATTGCCAAGATAAAGTCTCCTCGGATAAATTCCTCACTAACTCTATGTCCTTGGATAAGCCTTATTACCTTTCTCTTCATCTGTAAATGAAGAACCATAGGGCTTCCTCAAGATACCATTTTGAGAATGACATGAGAGAGTATTTTATAAGGTGCTAAACCCTACAAAACCACAAGGTTTTGGTAGTTCCTTTTCATTATTGTTATCAGTAGTAGGAATATTAGTATTGCTATTGCACCATCCTAACCAGGTGCATGTTTTGAAGGCATAACCAAAAGCAGACAAGGAAAACAGGTGAAAATTTCTGCTTATGGTAAGAAAGTTTCTAAGAAACAAATATGGCATAGCAGTTATATGAATGTATTTTGTAATGCAAGACTTTGGTACTTATCTAAAATCAGATATGAAGATTACAGCTTTCATTTGAAAATACACAGTAAAAATAAATCATTGGCTTCTATGATGTACTATTATGGTATTGGGAAATCACCAAATAAAATGTTTATTTTCTAAAATATGCGTTTTATCTGGCTAACACTAGTGTTAATATAGCTTGAATGGGTGGAATGTTTCTCTTTCTTCTCAAGCCTTTTTTTTTGGAGTTAGACTTTTCTTCTTAATGATCTAAGGAGATAAACCTTTTTTGTCATTTTTTCATGGTTTTTCTTTGAAAAATCTTTGTTTCTCAATTGTTCTTTTTTTCTTTTTTGATTTTTTTTTTATTTCAGCATATTACGGGGATACAAATTTTTAGGTTATGTATGTGGCCTTTGTTCCATTTGAGTCAGAGCTTCAAGTGTGTCCATCCCTCAGATGGTGCACACTGCACACTTTAGGCGTGTATATACCCATCCCCTCCTCCCCCTTTCCCATTTGTCGGACACCCAGTGAATGTTACTACTATATGTGCACTTAAGTGTTGATCAATTAATACCAATTTGATGGTGAGTACGTGTGGTGTTTGTTTTCCCATTCTTGTGATACTTCACTTAGTAGAATGGGCTCCAGCTCTATCCAGGATAACACAAGAGGTGCTATATCACTGTCGTTTTTTTGTGGCTGGGTAGAACTCCATGGTATACATATACCACATTTTATTAATCCACTCAGGTATTGACAGGCACTTGGGTTGTTTCCACATCTTTGCAATTGTAAATTGTGCTGCGATAAACATTCGAGCGCAGATGTCTTTTTTATAGAATGTCTTTTGTTCCTTTGGGTAGATGCCCAGTAATGGGATTGCTGGATCAAATGGTAGTTCTATTTGTAGCTCTTTGAGGTATCTCCATACTGCTTTCCACAAAGGTTGTAGTAGTTTGCAACAACAAAATAAATAAATGGGACCTGATCAAATTAAAAAGCTGCACAGCCAAGTTAACTATCATGAGAGCAAACAGACAACCTACAGAATGGGAGAAAATATTCACATGTTACACATCCAATAAAAGGCTGATAACTAGAATCTATATAGAACTCAGGAAAATCAGCAAGGAAAAATCAAACAATTCTATCAAAAAGTGGACAAAGGACATGAACAGAAACTTTTCAAAAGAAGATAGACTAATGACCAACAAACATATGAAAAAATTCTCAACATCTCTAATCATCAGGGAAATGCAAATTAAGACCACAATGAGATATCACTTATCTCCAGTGAGAATGGCCTTTATCAAGCAGTCCCAAAACAATAAATGTTGGCGTGAATGCAGAGAGATAGGAACACTCATGTAATGCTGGTAGGATGCAATAATATCTGGATCCAACTTAAAGAAAAAATACTTAGATTAAAATCCTTTAGATGTAATATTAAATATGAATAAAACTAAGAATACTTTATAGCATAAGTAAAGCCATAAAACCAAATAAGATTTTAAGTACAACCAAACAAAAAACTTTAAGTACTCAAATTAATAATCTAATGTGACAAATTACACTGGGTTTGATGAAAGATATAGCCTTAGATCTGGTTCTAATATTTGATCCGTTTCTGTATTTTTACTTGAATCCTACCCTAAGAATTGCGTGTTCACATTTGTATATTATATGAAGCAGAATAGTTTCAAGATAGCTAGCTCAGAATAATCAAAATTTACCTAATGAGCAATCTTCAAGTGCCAATCTGAGACATGAGAAATGGAAAAAGCTAGTTTTTTTTTTTACTTAGAGTTCAGGTTAGCATTATGGCTTTGTTTAAACAAACATTAAATATGTTTTTTATTTTATTGATTGCTACAATTGAAAGCAGCAAATTTCTTCATTGCATAAAGAAATTTCTTCATTGCCTATTGCTCACTTACCCTTGCTGAATTATTGTAGAAACATCTGCATAAGCAGCCATTTGCCACATGAATGAGGTGCAGATGTACCAATTGACTCAAGACTTCTCTATTTCAACTGCTGGGAAACCCTTACTCTGCAGGCATTGAGCATGCACTTTACACAAACACTATCATGCCCCAGCACAGACCTGGGCGCTTATGTGACTGGGTGTTCCATTGTAAGACTGGCACCTAGATGATACAGAATTCATGGAAAGCAGTGTTGGACCCCCAAGATGCCATTTGCAGAGCTCAATATGAGATCTCATCATGTGAAGCAAATTCTAATTTGTGTTTACTTATGAGAAAAGCATTCCAAATTACATTAATAGTTCCATTTTGAGGGAACTATAAGATCTTATAAGATCATCGTAAGATTTGTGTAAGGTCTTATAAAAATTTTGATCTATAAGATCATAATTACAACTAAGACAACAGAAAAACAGGGTGATTGAGATTTATTTCCTTTAAAAAAACACAATTATTTAACCTAGACTTAACTACAGTAAGAGCTAACAGCTGGTGAGAAGATAATACGCAACTTAGAGAAGATAGAGAAAACTGACATGTTGGTCTGTTGCTAAGACAGTAACCATTAGCAGTCTAAGCAGGAAAGAAGCTGAAGTGAGGTTAATGTGGAGGTTTAAAAAGTATGCACACAAATATCTTGTTAACTTTCCTCATTTGTTCAGAGCCTAACAGGTTGTTAGGGAGAAGACTACAAAAAAAAAAAAAGAAAGAAAGAAAAGGAAAGAAAGAAAGAAAGAAAGAGAGAGAGAGAGAGAGAAAGAAAGAAAAAGAAAGGAAGGAAGGAAGGAAGGAAGGAAGGAAGGAAGGAAGGAAGGAAGGAAGGAAGGAAGGAAGGAAGGAAGGAAGGAAGGAAGAAAGAAAGGGAAAGAAAGAAAACAAAAAGCACTTACCTTTGCCAGAAAATAAATTAATCCCTGAGAATTAGCTCCCAATTTACACAGAATAATGCAGGCATGTGAAGACATGTTCTCTTTACTGTATGAATTCTTCTCAAAAGCTAGGTGTTTATACTGCCACAAAAGTGACAGCAGCCATGTTACATGAGCCACCTTTTGTTTACCAGCTCAGTCCTAGCGGCCTTTGAGAAATGGCTCAGTAAGAACAGGCACTCTTCAGGGCCACCTCTAATCCTAGTGATTACACTAACTGGGAAAATGGCATGACCTAGCAAATGGGCCCCTGATGTCATATGTTTGCTTTTTAATCACGTATTATCAATACAAGATTATTATGTTAGAGTTGTACATTTTCCCCCATGATTAAGAAGGACTGAGATATATGACATTTATTTTTGCATAAATTTGTTACTATATATATATGACATTTGGTCTTCTGTAAATTTGTTATTTTCAAAATCTCATGTCTTGGGTTTTTTAAAATCAATATAAAAATATCAACTCTTGTGTCTGAAATGATTGTTTTCCCAGTGAGTCTTAATTATACTTGTTATTTTTTGAATGATGATTTGTTGGTAGTCATATATTTTCTTTTGCGTTAAAATGTCATTCTAATCCAAATATCTAAAAATGCAATTACCAAAACTTCCTTATTTTCAGTGATTTTTTTTTTTTAAATTTAGCTCTTTAATTCATCTGGATTTTCAGTTGTGGAAGATGCAGATCCACACCTTGTTTTAACATTTCTCTCTCTTTCACGTTGGAACTTCCTGACCTCCAAGTCCTCTATTGAATGTATTATTTTCACAAGAGCTCACAGCTGGCTTCTGGCTTTTTTCAGCTGATAATAATGTCAACTTTTTGAGCTTTAGTTTTTTAAAAAATAGATGCTAGAAAAACAAAATTTTTTCAGATGTAAAAGTCTGAAAATAGTATTTAATACTATAATAATAGTATTTAAAAAAGAATGTATTTAAATTACAAAAGACAATTAAATATCTCCATATTTTTGGAATGGAGCTCCTACCAAAAAATCCTAAAATCTTACTTACTAGTCCTCAGTCAACTTGTAAACAAGCTATTTTCTTTTCTTATATGGACTCTTTCTGAAAATACACATTTTTAAAACTCCTACATGTAAAATGTTAGTACATATTCAGAGCCTGCAGGCAGCCTTCACTCTGATTTATACAATGTCAAACATTATTTGTAAGTATTTGTACATATTTGTAAGTGTCCAAAGCCTTATAGGTGACCACCCAAGTAGAAGATGAGACATTCTGTTTTGCTTGTTCCAATGTATTCTTGAAATCCACCACTTTGGTGAAGATCTGTAGATAGCCTGTTGGTTAGAAGTACTAAATACTGGGTTATTTATAGTTTCCTCACTGTGTGTGTGTGTGTGTGTGTGTGTGTGTGTGTGTGTGTGTGTGTGTGAGAGAGAGAGAGAGAGAGAGAGAGAGAGAGAGAGAGAGAGAGAGAGAGAGAGAGAGAGAGAAGGGAGCTGTCCAACTTTATCCATTGGACCAGGTATTTGATTAATTCTGGGGGCCTCTTGCCTAGAACCAAAGCACTATGCAATGGACTCAAACTATCACAGGATCTTTGAAATTGACTCTTTTCCTAAAAATCTGGAATTTTGAGAGCAAGGTAAATTTCCAGAATATTTCAACAGCTCTCCTATATTTAAACACCCCACAGCTAGAAACAGAAGTGACTATAGAATATTGTCTAGCCTTAGTGGTAAATTTCTAGGCATTTATATATAGTAAGTCCAAAAAGTATGTATAATGGCAACTAAAAAAAGGTTCCAGAATATTTGTTCCTTTACCTAAATTAAGATTTCAGATAAAATACTTATTGTCTTTGAAAATTCAGGTAGAAATCAAATGGAAAATAATTGCCAACATGAGAAAAACTGCCTGTATTCAGTTGAAACTGTGTACCAATTCTGCAGTATGACTGAATAACAGAGTCCACAATAATAATGTGCTTAACTTAATGTGGTCTATATGGAAAATTTTGTCCTGAATATAACTGACTATAACCATAACCTTGACCAATTCAACCGAATGTCATTTTGTTAAAATAAAATATTAGGGCAACAAAATAAAAAATAGATGGATTGCATCAAAACTAAAAATTTCCGTGCATGTAAGAAAATTATTAACAGAGTGAAAAGCCAACACATAGAGAGGAGAAAGTATCTGCAAGTCATATATTTGATAAGGGTAAATATCCAAAATACATAAAGAAAACTCAACAACAAAAAACCAAACAGCCCAATTAAAAGGACTTGAATTGACATTTCTCCAAAGAAGATATACCAATGGGTAATAGCACATGGAAACAGGCTCAATCTCACTAATTATTAGGGAAATGCCAATCAAAAGCCCAATGAGATACCACTTCACACTTATTAGGATATTTATTATAAAAAAAAACACAAAAAAACTTCAGAAAATAACAAGTGTTGACAAGGATGTGGAGAAATTGGAGCTCTTGTACATTGCTGATGGAAATGTAAAAAGATACAGCTGCTGTGGAAAACAATATGATGGTTCCTCAAAAAATTAAAGACAGAATAGCCATACAATCCAGCAATTCCGCTTCTTGATATATACCTAAAAGAATTGATAGCAGGAACAGCTATTTGTACACCATGGTCATAACAGCATTATTCACAACAGCTAAAAGGTAAAAGCAACCCAAGTGTCCATCAACAGGTGAATGGATAAACAAAATCTGATGTATGCATACAATGGAATATTATCCAGACTTAAAAAGGAAGGAAGTTCTAATACATCCTACAACATGGATGAACCTTGAAAACATTATGCTGGGTGAATAACACAGTCATAAAAGTACAAATACTGTATGATTCCACTCATATGAGGTACCTAGAGTAGTCAGATTCATAGAGACAGGAAGTAGAATGGTGGCTGTCAGAGGCTCTAGGAAGGATTGAATGGGGAGTTATTGTCTAATGAATACAGAGTTTTAGTTTTGCAAGATGAAAAAATTACATAAATGAATGGTGGTGATAGTTGTATAAAATTGTGAATGTACTTAAATGTCACTGAACTGTATACTTAAAAACGGTTAAAATGGTAAATTTTATATTGTGCATTTTTTACCACACAATTGAAAAAATAAACTATAAAATAATATAAGATGAAATAAAATATTAGAAACAAGATTCAAGCTTTTCTAAGTTTCAATGAGAGCTGGTTGTTGATCTTGACTCAAAAATTCTTTAGCATACCGTATTACTGTTTTGTAGAATAAAGTAGTGATATTCGTGCCATTTCTGCTTCTTCCAAAATATAAATGCATTTTACAATTACTCTGTAATTATAATTTACTGAAATCATCTATTTGAGAAGGTATCTATGAACAGATTTGAGTTTCACAGTCTGAAAATGGCCTATCACAAACAACTATCTCAGGACTAGTATTTTTACAACTTTAGTCTTCAAGTTGGTATTTCTAACTCAAAAACTTTTCCATGCAATGTGGGAATTTCACAAGGTTGTGAAAAGTCTTTATTACATATTTCAAAAACCCTTGTCCTATGCTCAGTATGATGATTCTCTTTCTAATCACTCATGGATTTAAACATTTTTCTCATTAAATTCACATTTTCTCTGTTACAAAGACAGAAATCAAGCAAATATCAAAGATGACCCCCAAATAGTTAGGTATTGTTGAAAGCAATATTAAAACATGGTTATCTTTGTCTATTTTCTACCAATAGTAACGATGGTCTCTATTTGTAGACTACTTATACAAGTGCATTCAAACTTACACTGTTTAATATTTTTATTCCTATAAACAACATTTTATCAGGTCAGCTTATGAGTATTTGGACGGGAGCAGTGGCTCAACCTGTAATCCCAGCACTCTTGAAGGCTGAAGCTGGACGATCACTTGAGGCCAGGAGTTTGAGGTCAGCCTGGGCAGCATAAAGAGACCCTGTCTCTACAGAAAATAAAAACAATTAGCTGGGTGTTGTGGCACATGCCTGTAGTCCCAGCTACTTGGGAAGCTGAGGCGGGAGGATTGCTGGAGCCCAGGAGTTTGAGGTTGCAGTGAGCTATGATGGTGCCATTGCACTCCAGCCTGAGTGACAGAGCTAGACCCCCATAATTTTAAAAAAATTATGAGTATTTCATTTTACAAAATTCATTCTGTGACAATGTTCACGACCTCCAAAGTAAACTCCCTGTGTATGTTAAACCCGTCTCTCTTTACAGGCAGGCAAATAGATCAAATTATCATCTCACTCTTAAGAGAGAATTCTTCATGAATATGATATTTCTAGTAATAGAAAGGTTCTTTGGCAGTTTACTTTAAAAAATGGAAGTCTCGTGACTTCTCAGTTGAGAGTTACTAGTGTACTGTACATGTATGACAAAATAAAGCAAATATTCTGCTATGAAGAAGGCCAAAAAGACCTGGTAATCCTTAATAGATGTCCAAGAAAAGAAGTCAAGGAAGAGAATGAATAGTCTAAGCTCACACTCTTCAGTCTGGTCTGGACACTTCTCCCTCCTCATTCCTCTGGGTGATGAGTCTTTGGGTAATTATTGCCATTGTCTAACATTCTTCATTGCCATTTGACTTCAGAATGTTTTATAATTGCCTTTTATGTGTCACATTTAGTGTAATGTCAGAAATACATGTTCTTCATTTTGGTTTTGTAGAATCTACGCAACTTAGCATTAATGTCATAGTTTTAGAAGAATATGGATGGCTCTGAGTAATGTTCAGGGTACTCAGAGTGTCTTGACACACATGGAAGTTTTTAAATACAGATTGTTGATAATATGTACTTGGCATATCAAAAATTCATGAAAACACCAAATGGAATTCTCAAAGATGAGTACTGACTGCTTTACTTCCCCTGAAAACACCCTAACTGCTTATGGGATGTGGGTTACTTAAATAATAGGAAGATAAACAATCTAGAAAGGTACCATTAAAGAAGTTGCATGGTAAGGAGGACCCTGGCCTAGTTAAGATTTATAAAACTTCACCTCTTTGAGAGTATTACATCCCTTGTTGTCACGATGCTGGCATGCCTCATGGGGTCATAGTCTCCTATGCCCAGATTGGTCTTTGTTTTCAAAGAGAGTCATAGGGAGGGTGCAATAATAATGCCAACAACATTTATTAAATTATTTATAAATATGAGAGCATTGCTTTAGAAATATACTTATTTTAATATGTTTTAAATGGTCAATTTCTTACAAAATATTATGGCATTATTAGCTTTGTTTGTTGTTTGTTTTTTCAGAGACAGAGTCTCTCTCTGTCACTCAGGCTAGAGTGCAGTGGTGCAATCATAGCTCACTGCAGTCTCAAACTCCTGGGCTCAAGTGATCCTCCTGCTTCAGCCTCCTGAGTAGCTATGACTACAGATGCATGCCACCCTGCTGGCTAATTTTTTTCATTTTTTTGTAGAGACAGGGTCTCACTATGTTCCCCAGGCTGGTCTTGAATTCCTGGCGTCAGCCTCCAATCACTGGGATTACAGACATGAGCCACCATGCTCAGCAGGTTTTCTTTTTTTTTTTTTTTAAATACAGACCCAAAGATACCACAATAAAAATTATTACAGTAAGACTGATCTTCCATCTACTGGAGTTCTTATTTAATTCAGATTTATATGAACTTTTAAAGTCCTTAAGCTCAATTTCACACCCACTGTGGCTGTGCCTTCTAAACCATACTCTAAAAATGTTATGGAACCTTGGCTTCAATACCTACAATGACAAGAAAACACAAGGCAAAAAGCAAAATGTATATTCATTGTTAGCAGTCATGTTTTCTTGTTATATTTACCTATGATATCCACCTTAACTAAAATTTCCAAATTTAACAAGAAGTACTGCTTCCTTGTGGGGGATTCCTCTATGGTTGTACGCTGTCTTAAGTAGTAAAAAAGGAAATAGAAGGTAAAAAAAAAAAATGGGGAAATCAACTTCTTTAGTTGTCTTTCTCTCTCCATAGATGTGCCACCACAAATTCAGCAAATGTATTTTAGAATTTAACATAAATCTAATAAAATTCTTCTAACAGCTTTACTGAGATATAATTTACACGCCATAAAATTCACCCTTTTAAAGGATGCGATTCGGGGTTTAATAATCACAAAGTGGTATAACCATCACCACAATCTAATTTTAGAACATAGTCATCACCTCCACATAAATAATTTTTACTTCTTTTTGTTTTTACTTTAGGAATTCTGTATTTCTATATAATCATAATAGGCATTTTATTAATTTGGCAATGGCTACATCAAATCTAAAATGAAGAAAAAAGGTATAAATTTAGATAGTTGGCATGAAGTAAATAATAAGTAATTATTTTATGCATTGTCTTTAAAAATGTAAAGACTTCGGGGAAGAATCCTCAAATCCTGATTTTTTGTAATGAAAATTCTGGAAATTAAAATATGCCAAATATCATTAAAACATTTTTAAACAAAAGACTGTGTTTATAAGGCAAATTTCCACCTAGGATTACAAAGACTTTGGTTATTGATCCCCTTTGAAGGATTTGGGCTATTCTAGGAAGAAAACAAAGTCACTTAGATTTAATCCTAGTCTTTGGCTCTATCAATGCATAAGACAATTCATCATGTGAGCATCCAGTAATGAAGTGTTTTTATAGTACCTATTCATACAGAAAAAGTTATTTGCAGTCCTAGGCAAACTGTTAAAGACAGGATAAATACAATATTACATCATCTAACAAGAATAAAAGATGTGCACTCACTTTATATTCACAAGTCTTAGTAATTCTTACTAATTTGTGATTTATTTTAAATTTGTATTGCATGAATTAGAGAAAGCCTCAATGATCAAGTTGTTTGAAGAGTATTAGTCATTATTCTTTATCATGGTCATTACTGCACCAGGTTAAGTTGTCTTTGATAATTTTCTCCCAAATGTGACTTAATGAGTTTGCCAAATCAACAACAAAAATGCTTTTAGACTCTTGAGTCACTTACATTTTCTGCTATAATAGAACTTTTCTGATTTTTGAGTGTTTGCCCCCAAAAAACCACTTCTGAAGCTTTTTTGATAATAAAAATTCCTGGATCAATACTGTCAACTAAAACAGACTTTCTGGACTTCACAAGCTGAGAATCCAAACTTCTAATAGGCATCCCAGGTGATTCCTTAAAAAGATGTCTGATCCCTTTCTGAGAGATAGTATTTGGAAAACACTGGAAAAATATGGCGCAGTAGCACCTGGGAAGCCACTTGTTCGGAATTTTGGGCTATGATGTTTCAGGAAGAAGAAGAAAAAAAACACATTAGAATAAAAGCACCATAAAGGCAGGCACCTTGTTTTTGCCTTGTTCACTATTCTTTTCCTGGCACTTTCCACCACATCACAAGCACATAAATATTTGTTAAATGACAGAATCTTTTTTTTTTTTTTTGATGGGCATATCTCAGATTCAATGTGAACTTACTACAAAAAAAAATTAGGCACGTGAACAAAGGATAAAAACCTCTGGTTATTTTAGAGTCAAGAAAATTCTAGACATTTTAGCGAAAAGTACACTCTGATTAGACTCGCCTTTCTGGATGTCCACTGGACCAAAAGAAAACAGACAAGAGACTAAGGTTATGGCACAAGCCCATGCAACACCCTAAAATACTTACTTAAAAAATTAGTTTTCCCGGAATGTTTAATAGAAGAACAGGAATCTAGCCTTAATTCTGGTGCTTGTTGTTTGTTGTTTTGGGGGGAATGTTGTGCAACACCTTGCTCACCCAGCCATTGTACCTGTTGACTCTCTTAATTGTTTTGGGCACAGCCTGCACTCTGTCTGGAGAAGCTAAACAACATGGCTGGTTCCTCTGGCAGAGTGACTGGAATTCTTTCTCAGCTTTGTGTTCACATAGAAATGTTATCTTAATCTCAATTGACAAATGTGTTCTTAAAACAAAACTCAGAGGTAGAAGGCTAAGAATGCTTCAGGGAGATCCAAGATGAACAAAATGCATAGGACCTGCACAGCAATTCCATTTAGAAACTGAAACTTGTTACCCACAATTTAGGCAAGAGATGAAAACGACAATTTGTTCCTTTCTATTTTGGGGTGAAGATTATAATAGATCATAATAGTGGCTTTTCACATTAAATAATGTTTTTCCACTTCTGTAAAAAAAACTGCCTTAATGCCAAAATGGAAGGAAAATTACTTAGTCACACTAGTGAAAAAAATAAATCTATGGCAATAATTCACTTTTTCCTCCATCCAGCAGTTACTAAACACCTACTATGTCTCAAATTTTGATCCAGGCAAAGAAAGAGAGACAGATACTTAACATAAGGGCCATAAAATAGGGAATCTCAGGGTACTCTGGAAACCTTTAAGTAGAGGTTACCTCCAAACAATGAACAGGAGTAAGGGAGGATTTCTCAAAAAACAAGAATACTTGTTAACAGACAATGCGAAGATTTTAAAAATTGAAATTGAGACATTCTAGAACAGTGTCAGAAAATTGGCTCTATAAATTTAGCTGATATTTTTATTAAAATCTCTGTATATGCTAAGCATACACAACTCACAGAAGGAGAAAAAGCAGCCCAGTGATCGGCGTGTGTGAGAAGAAAGAATCAGATTTAAATCTCTGTTTGATAATTCATTCTCTATTAAATGTAAGTATGGATTTTCCCATGGCTCAGGCACTGTGGTAAAAATTGAAATTAGGACAGAAGGAGAATTTTCCAGGAGTATCTGAGCCAAGCAGTCTTGAATCCTAAAGCTTTGCTTGTTTGTTTTTAATTTTTAATTATCAAATTTATGGGAAGAAAAATTTGTTTTATTCTCTAAGGACCAAAGAACGCTTTTGTTTCTCACTCCCTCCCTTTCTTACCTGTGTCTTTCATTCTTTCCTTTTTTTCAATGTCAGACCTTCAAGAGATAAACTGGACACAATCACTGGCAGTCACTCTCTTTTGTATCCATGCCACAGGCTTCATGACATTGCAGAAGAAACACAAAGTCAAGTAGGCATTTCTGTGGTGAGTGAGGAGATTTGATGCAAGAAGCCATCTGTAGTTAGCTGGGGAGGAAGCCGGAAGAATAAGAGCAAAGAGAGGGAAGGTGTGTATCGTGTTTTCAGCACTGTTGATGCTGCCTTTTATCCTTTCTTATAGGATGCAAGGCTGAAGATAGCTAGCAAATGATTAATAGTAATATCTCTAAACTCTTATTCCCGAATACTGTGTCGTTATGAGACTACCAGACTGAGGAGAAATTTTAGGTCACAGACTGAGAGGAAAAGAAGAATCAAGAGGAATTCCAGGTGTGTTGAGAAGGGAACATGCCATAGTCTTCAAAGCAAACATCAGCATGCATTGTGTTCCCAGTTTGGCGGTGGGAAGGGAGAAAGGAGGAACACTGCAGCAGATCTGATAGGATGCCCGCTGTATTAATGCAGTAGGTCCCCCACTTTCGACCACTGTTCTCAAATATTGGTATTTATGATACAGGAGGGGTGCTTCTTGGAAATGCAGAATACTGAGCTGCATTTAAGTGTTTCTGACAGCATGCCTCTCTTTGACAAACACCAGCTAAGAAATGAAATACAGGTTTCTTGATATGGAATATAAAGTCTCTCGGGGAACTAAAAGCAGCCAAGTTGACCATTTAATAATCATCAATTTCTTTGGGCAAATATTGACAGCTCCCAGCACTAGAGAGGTAGGTAGGCGTTAGCTGACAGTCCTCTCCCACATAACCATGCCACCCCACGGTATGTTAACAATGAGAACAAATTTTAGATTAAGACCTGTTTAACATTTACTAACAAGAAACACAGTAGTCATATCAACTGCTCCTGTAAGCTTGGAGTACCAAGACTATTAAAACGTTCTGAAAGCATGATCAGCCAGCCTTCTACTTTTGGCCAAGCAACAATGTCCTTCTTGTAATGAAGGTACGTGACCAACTGGAGCTGTGAGCCTACCTAGCATGCCACGCCAACAATATTAGCTGCTGCTGGACAAACCTTATCCTTACACCAAGTTGATACACAGGTGTGGCTGCCTGTACACTCATTCTATCCAATCACATAACTCAACCACAACTCATTTTACTATTAAAAAATCATTTTTTATGTTCGTTATGCTAATTAAAAACTCTTGGGTATATTTGACATTTTTACGTAGGTGCCTCTGAAGTGTGAATATCTGATTAGGGTATTTAAAAGATTCAATGCTCCGTTAGAACAGTGAACATAGTACGCATTCAAATGTTAGTTATTACTATTTTTCTTGTAATTGTCATCTTCATCTCTGTTACAGTATATGACATGTTCAACTATTTTTCTACATGTCTGACTTACTCACTAAACTAGTGATTTTTAAAACCCATTAGTGGGTTATAAAATCAATTCAATGGTTTCTACATAGCATTTTTTTAGTGAAATAGGCTGGAAGAGAATAGAAAATATCAGAGTACATAAAGATTTTGGTTAAGTCTTATAAAGATATATATACTGAGTTGCAATAGAAAATATGTTTTCTACATATGGGGTCATGGTCAAAAAGAAAATTACAGGCCGGGCGCGGTGGCTCACGCCTGTAATTCTAGCACTCTAGGAGGCTGAGGCAGGTGGATCACTTGAGGTCAGGAGTTCCAAGCCAGCCTGAGCAAGAGTGAGACCCCATCTCCACTAAAAATAGAAAGAAATGATTTGGACAGCTAAAAATATATATAGAAAAAAATTAGCCAGGCATGGTGGTGCATGCCTGTAGTCCCAGCTACTTGGGAGGCTGAGACAGAAGGATCGCTTAAGCCCAGGAGTTTGAGGTTGCTGTGAGCTAGGCTAACGCCACGGCACTCACTTTAGCCCAGGCAACAGAGTGAGACTCTGCCTAAAAAAAAAGAAAAAAAGGAAAAGAAAATTACTATACTAGATTGTATGCCTCAAAGAGACACTGTCTTATTTATGTTACTATCCTTGGTATTTAGTATATGTTTAGATGCTCAGTAAATGTTTGAATATGAATGGGCTCTTTTTATGCTAAGACAAATTTCACTGAAAATGGAACCGAAAGACATTTAAATCTTTTGTAGAATCTGAAATGGAGCTTTGTAATTGATATTTGTAGAAGTGATGTGTTCTCTGCTCCTCTGGTTTGAAAAGAACAGTAATTATAGACAGTCTTTTTTGGAGATCTTTATAGTTCACTTTCCCCTGGATCTCAGGGTTCTGCATTTTAAAAAACAGAAATTACTTAGTCCTACAAAATGTATTTTGGTACCCTTTGTATTAGTTGCCTATTGTTGCTGTTACAAATTACCACAAATGTAGTTGCTTAAAACAACATGAGTTTACTATTGTTGATTACCACAAATGTAGTTGCTTAAAACAACATGAGTTTACTGTCTTACAGTTCTGTAGACAAGACGTAAGACATGAATCTCACTGGGACAAAATCAAGATGTCTGCAGATCTGCCTTCATCTGGGGTTCTAGATGAAAATCTGTTTCCTGGCTTTTCCAGCTTCTAGAGGCCCCTGGTGTTCCTTGGCTCATGACTCTTCTCTAGCATCAAAGCCAATGGTGTAGCACTCTGTCCTCTGCTTCCATGATCATATCTCCTTCTCTGATTCCAACTCCCCTGTCTCCGTCTTTTTTTTTTTTTGAGACAGAGTCTCACTTTGTTGCCCAGGCTAGAGTGAGTGCCGTGGCATCAGCCTAGCTCACAGCAACCTCAAACTCCTGGGCTTAAGCGATCCTCCTGCCTCAGCCTCCCGAGTAGCTGGGACTACAGGCATGCGCCACCATGCCCAGCTAATTTTTTCTATATATATTTTTTAGTTGGCCAGATAATTTCTTTCTATTTTTAGTAGAGATGGGGTCTCACTCTTGCTCAGGCTGGTCTCAAACTCCTGACCTCGAGCAATCCACCCGCCTCAGCCTCCCAGAGTGCTAGGATTATAGGCGTGAGCCACCGTGCCCGGCATTCCTGTCTCCATCTTTGACTTAGGAGGACCCTTACGATTACACTGGGCACACAGAGATAATCCAGGATACTCTCCCTATCCGAAAGTTCTTATTTAGTTATATCTGCAAATTCCCTTTTGCAATTTAATATTCACAGATTACAGGAGTAAAAGCTGGGCATCCTTGGGGGACATTATTCTGCCTACCACTCTCATCCACTCTATCATCTAAGAACTGACCCTGGTAGAGAACATTTGCAAAGCATTTTGAATAATCTTCATGCTACTTGACTTGTGGCTATCCAGGTAATTTCCTAAAAACCTGTTTTCTGATTTCATATCACTTTGGGGGCAGGGGCCAATAAAGTAATGCCTCACTATCTGTGATTTTTACATCCTTGCTTTTGAGGATTTGCTGAAATTTATGTAAGAACTCTCATTTTCATGATGGAATTTAAAATTTTTTCTTTTAACATCTCTATTGCTTAGTTAGCAAACCTTAAAAGAAAGAATTAGAGAAATAGAAATATAAGGCACAAAATTCTAAACCAGTTAAGAATAGGTTGATAGTTTATAAGGATACATAATCCACATAATATAACACTTTTGGGAAAGTCACTGCAGTGTTTCCTGAACAATCAAGGAAAGTAATTCATAAGAACTGCTACATGTTGACAAAACCTTCTAACACTGTCTGCTCTGGTTTGTTTTAGAAGTCAATGCCTTCTAACACTCTTATTTTCAGTGACTTACATTTTCATTTTTTCCTTCAGTTTTTTATTTTCTTTGAAAATAAGGTCTTGCCTATCATATTTTTGCCAATCATGGAATTTATCAGCAACACAGATTCTGGGACAGGAATAATGGTTCTTTACTTAAATGTTTTATGGTTTTGTGTAAAATAAAATGTCTTCTGTGTAGTAAAATTCAAAATCAAGCATCCATCAAAGAAGTAAGTATATCTTATTACCTCAAAGATGTTAAATTGTTTTTGAAAATTATTTCTTTTCTTAAATGCATTTTGGTTTTTATTTTATCTATTTTTTTTTTATTTCAGCTCTTCATGGGGGTACAAAAGCTCAGGTTATATACATTGTCCGTGTCCCGCCCATGCCCCTGAGTCAGAGCCTCAGGCGTGTCCATTCACCAGACAGTGCGCCTGGCATTCACCATGTAGTCATATCTATTTATTTTTAATATATATATGGTAGTAACATTCATCAGGTGTTGGGCAAATTACTTTTTCATTCTCTTTTCCAGTCTCATCTTAATTCTCTATGGTTTTAATAGCAAGTTGCTCTTGTTGGATTCACTTGGTTTACTGCTTTCCTTAAAAATAATTTTCATGGCTTAAATAGGCTTATAAATTTGATTCTTCCTAATAGTTTCATTCATAAGTGGTCACCTTTCCTCTCTGAAGCATAAGTTAATATTCATATTGCCAATTGGGTTAGGTTTGCTTTTTAAATCATGCACATATTTCAATTTGAAATTACTATTGTTAATAATCAATATTAGCAATCAATATCTTGGCTGAGGCAAAATACAGCAGAACTCACCCTTACCAATAAATGTTTCTTGCAATGTTTAAATTAGTGGCTCACTGAAAATTTGAGTCAAAAGAATTAGGTTGTGAAGCAAGTAGAGCCTTTCTACTAGCATCTGAAAGAAATCAACTATAGACTTTGAAGTCAAACCCAAGATTGAATCTGGCTGTACCACTGGTTAGCTGTGATTTAAAACTTATGCACTTCAGTTTTCTCATCTGTGCAATCTGGAAAGTACCGATCTTGCAAGAATTATGTCAGTACTATATGAGAGAACGTACATAAAATTTTAGCATAGGGTCCACAGTAAGCATATAATAAATAGTACCTATTATTACCCTGAAGTTTCTATTTTTGCTTTTTTTAAAAAATAGGCATTCCTAAAATATTTGTAATTGATATGTGCTATAAACAGCTCTTAACACCCACAAGGAATACACGAATACCCAATAGGTCAAGATCACAAAGAATGTTAAACTTCAAAAAGTCAAGACACAAAAATTAAATCAGTATAGTTTTTAATTGTTAGATTGGCAAAGATTTTTTAATAGAACATTTTTATGAATAGACTGGCATTACAGATAAGTGGGGGGAAATATTAAAGATATTAGAACAATTAATTATCTGTATATAAAAGAATAAAACTGGTCCCCTACCTCACATGATATTCAAAAATCAATTCCAGGCCGGGCACGGTGGCTCACACCTGTAATCCTAGCACTCTGGGAGGCCGAGGCAGGTGGATTGCTCAAGGTCAGGAGTTCGAGACCAACCTCAGCAAGAGCAAGACCCCGTCTCTACTAAAAAAAAAAAAAAAAAAAAAATAGAAAGAAATTATCTGGCAGACTAAAACATATATATATAGAAAAAATTAGCCGGGCATGGTGGCGCGTGCCTGTGGACCCAGCTACTGGGGAGGCTGAGGCAGTAGGATCGCTTAAGCCCAGGAGTTTGAGGTTACTGTGAGCTAGGCTGATGCCACGGCACTCACTCTAGCCCGAGCAACAGAGCAAGACTCTGTCTCAAAAAAAAAAAAACCAAAAATCAATTCCATATAAACTAAAGACTTAAATGTGAAATGAAATGCTACAAGACTAACTCAAAGTATAAAATATATATATTTATTAATTAAATCATTTATTTAATTTTATTAAATTATTTATTAAATCATGTAAATTTTTTATGATTTATTAAATCATTTATCTTTTTTAAAAAGATTTAATAAATAAATTGAGAAGACGAGACAAATCTTCCTTACAAAAGAATTCCATGCAATATATGTAGATACCACCCCACTCCTCCTTGTGGGTAAGCTAGACATAGTAACTTGCTGCCAAGGACTAGTGTATGGAAGAGGAAATTGGTAACTTTACAGTGGAGAAATCTGGCAGATGTACTTAACCAAGTGATTAAGGTTAACATCCTCAGTGATGTTATATACCTGTCATGTACCCCATGATGTTCTGGGATGAGAAGGGCATTTCACCTCTGTGGTATTCTCTCCAAATACCCACAAGCCCATTCTAATTATGAGAAAACATCAGACAAATTTAGAGCCAAGGACATTGTACAGCATACTTGGCCATTACTCCTCCAGAGTGCCCAGGCCATGAGAAACAAGGAAAAGACTGAAAAACTGTCGCAGACTGGAGGAGACATGGGAGAAATGCCAAAGAAAAGCAATCTGGACCCAGGATTGGATCCTGAAACAGAAAAAGGAAAAACTGGTGAAATCTAAATAAAATCTGGAGTTCAACTAGTAGTAATATACTAATGTTGCTTTCTTATCATGGACAAATGTACCATGGTAATGGAAGAAGTTCACAAAGGATGTAACTAGGAAAGTGATAAATGGGGACTCTGTACTATGTTGCAACCTTTCTATAAATCTAAAATTATTCCAAAATAACAAGTATATTTTAAGAAGACTGCAAGATTGTTTTCTACAAGATTTAGAAACAATATCAAAATGTCTTTATATTCTTTAGAGAAGGATTTCTTAACCAAGAGCAAAAGTGTAGGAAAATATTGATAAATTTGACTACATTAAATTCCAGAATGTCTATTCATCACAGCATACTGCAAATAAAGTAAAAATGTAAGTCCCAAATTGGGAGAAAATATTTGCAACAAATAAATTTCAGTGACTGAAATGTCTTGCACTGAAAATTGAAAAAGACACACAACTCTGTGGAACAATGAGGAAAAGACTTAAAAAGACACTGCAGAAAAAAGGAAATCCCAAAGGTCAATGAGTTGAAGGATGTTCAACCTGATTGTTATTCAGGAAAAATCCACATGGGATATCATTTCATCTTTGGCCAGTTAGAAACTTCAAAGACTCAGTATTAGCAAGAATATAAAATGCCAAAACATTTCTATACTACAAGTGGAAGTGTAAGGTTTTATTGACACTTTGCAAACATTTGGCAGTATTTAGAGTTAAAGATGTGTCTATCCTATGTATGGCAAAACAATTTCACTCCTAAGTATATACCCTAGAGAAGCTCTTGTATGTATGGACCAGGAAACATCCATCAAAATAAAATATTCTCAGAAACTCTGTTTGTAATAGTAAAAAAAAAAAAATGCAACCCAAATAATAATACCATTCAGCAATGAAAATAAAAAGAAAGTAATGAGCAAAAGAAGCATGAATTGAAAGAATATTAATTTGAAGGGAAAAGAGGAAGCTACAGAAGAATTTATATGGCATGGATTTCTTTACATAAAATTCAAAAATGTAGAACTAAACAAGTTAGTGTTTACGATTACAAACGTGCCCAAAAGTGCCGAGTCTGAGTGTTTGCATCCCTCCAAAATTTGTACGTTGAAATCTGATCTCCAATGCGCTGGTATAAAGGGTGGGACTTTGCGGAGGCGATTAGGTCATGAGGGTAGGGCCTCAAGAATGGGATTAGTGTCCTTATAAAGGAGGCCTGGCAGAGCTCATTTGCCCCTTTCTGCCCTTCTGCCATGTGAGGATGCATGCAGCAGGAAGGCATCATCTCCTAAGAAGAGAGTCTTCACCAGACATCCATTCTACTGGCACCTTGATCTTAGGCTTCCCCAGTTCCAGAACTCTGAGCAATAATTTTCTGCTGTTTACAAATTACTCAGTGTAAAATAATTTTTTATAGCCACTTGAAACGACTAAAACAGAAATCTGTAAAGAAAAACAAAAGAATGGTAAACATAATTCTTGTAGTTATTACCTCTGTGGAGGGTTTAGGGGAGTAGTGCACAGGGAACTTCAAAAATAATACAATATTCTCCATTTTTAACTGGAGGGTGGGTTTACATGTGTTTGCATTTTTATATATTGCATATGCTATAAGTATTTTGTACCTACTTAATGCTTAATAAAAATAAATAAAGAGAAAAGAAAAAGAGCAATGGAGAAAGAAAAAGGTGAGAGAGAGAGAAGAGAAGGAGGGAAAGTGTGGGATATTATTTCCATAGCAATGACACCCAAGAAACATGGTGACCCCAATGTACAAAGGGATTCCCAAGAGTAGAACTAAGTACATTCGTCTGACAGATTTCACTGCCTCTTTTTATTCTTTTCCTGTATCAAAGCTTCATTTAAGTTAGCTGGGCCCAAAGTACAGAGTGAAAACACCACTATCTTCTCCCTGTAGTTCAGTCTTGTGACACGCAGTGTCCCAGGCCTGGCCCTATGCCTGTTTGCTCAGACCCACTGTCCTCTCTTCCTCCTCCTCCCGTTGTCACAAAGAGATTCCAAATGTCTCTGTCTACATACCTGGCCCTTCAGTGCTGTAAGAAACCATCCTTCCCGAGGAAGAGCCTAAGCTGTCTCTTCCTCCCTCCCTAGGACTTTCTTCTTCTCTTTGTCCAAGGCCATTCATGCAGCAGTCATGGAAGAATTTCTAATGCAAATCTGACCAATGATTGCCAGAAACATCTTTTCCTGTTCAAAGCAGTTGTCAGGCCAAAAAAAAAGTGTCCTGAGAGAAATGCAGACCTCTTTTTTAAATGAAGGATTCCATATTAGATTTGAGAATGTCATCTTTGCTAAGTATTCCAGAGGGAAAATGTTGAGCAAGGGTAGAGGTAAGGAGATTAATGAACTAGTCCAGATGAGGGAAGATTGTCTGAGCCAAGGCAATGGAAAGATTTGCCTGGAGCCTTGTTTATTATTACTAGACAAAAAGCTGTCTGGAGGGAATTATGTGAAAGTGAGCAATAGTTTTCATGAGACCACAGTGGGTGGACAGATTTAAAACTTGAAAGCCTAAATTTATTGTCTACAACGAGGCAAGCAAAAAACTGAGTACATATAAAAGCCTCAGATTATTGGAGCAAAATTATTATTTGAGCACCAAGCTCTGCTATTGCTCATAGGAAACAACAGAGAGAACATTATTATTTGTACCCTAATGAAACCTTAAGAAATCAATGACTCATTTTGTTCATGACTTGCTATAGTTATTAGCATTAAACACAGATTGGATTAATTTTTAGTTTTATACATGGATTAATCTCTCTTTTTGACAATTCTCAACTATTCACATGTATCCTTCTTGTTTCATAGCAAAGAAAAATAAAAAGAATATTAGAAAACATGGTTATGGCTCATAATATTCCTTTGACTGGGTAATTTATTCTTTTAATGATGTTTACAAGGGATATCTGGAAAAATATGAGAAACATTTTTAAAACAGGTTTTGCTATGTTGCCCAGGCTGGAGTGCATTGGCTGTTTGTAGGTGTGATCACAGCGCACTACAATCTTGAACTCCTGGGCTCAAGCAATCCTCCTGCCTCAGCCTCCTGAATAGCTAGGGTTATAGGTGCCAGCTTGAGAGAACTTTTAAGAAAAATGCTTTTAGCGTTATATAATATATAAGGGATAATAAAAATCTGGAGAAAGGAAAGAAAAGTGTTCTGCTCAAGTCAACAACCCATCCTGTAGACAGAGTTTTTAAAGAAACAAGCAGAAAAAGAACGCTGACTGTTAGAAATAGTTTAGCTCCATTGTTTCATTAAGGAGACCAAGACAGCATTGAACCATAGAAAGAAATTGGTAAGTTTATTTTATGACTCTGAGTTCATAATAAAAAAGATCCCCTGGATTTCAAGTGGAGAAGGAATACACTTTTATAACATCATTTTGCAAATTTTACAGCAAAGATAAAATATGCAAAAAAATAATAATATTAATGAGAACTCTACAGCAAACTACATGGGAAAAATTACTCAAATATCTATCAAGTAAAATTCAAGATAAGTGTGGAGTTTTTTTCCCTCTTACATGTAAATGTTTATGTGTTGTGTGTGTCTAGGGTCTATTAGCTCAAAATGTATATTCCCTAATGAAATGTTATTTTTCATAGGCATATATGTGTGTGTGTCTATATATATATGTATCTTCTGTTTGTACTGCAAGTGATACAATATCTTGATATACATCTTTTATTATTGTTCTCATTACAATGTATGATTTATTTTTTAGTTTGTTTTTTCTCTTAAAATGTTAGTGCATTGAAGACAGAAACTACCGCTGTTACTGGATTTCTTTAGTTCTTTGCAGAGTACATGACACACAATGGATGCTCAATAAATCTATAATGAATTGGCTTACATGTATATAATGGCTATTCTCAGGATATTTAATTTTCCTATAACTTGTTAGCACTAACTATGAAGGTAGGTAAGTAATACAGATATTTTCATCTTTATAAATGCTTGCTTAGAATCTAAAATTGTGCGCAAGCTCTGTAGTGAAAACTTTGATTCATTCCTCTAAAATACCGTGTAAATTCTGCAAATCAAAGAAAACCTTGAAGATTCTTTTAAGTGTACAATTAAGTGGCTTTTTTATATTTTGGAGAGGGACTATCTCATCCAAAAACATAATGGAAAATCATGAATTTTAGCATTTCTGTGAAACAGCACATATAGGAGTATGAATTTTCTCTTGTTCTCAGTCATGCATATTCAGTTCTGTGGGTTGCTAAGATACACTAAACTTAAAAGTACAGAAATGCAATTTGACTCTTTAAAAATAGGCTAGGCAGCTTTCTTATTTCTGACAAAATTAATCTCTATGGAACATATATAATCTCAGCACAATCATTTATTTTAGTCACTTTCTGGCCTTACTTAATTAAATAGTATTTTGCAAAGATTTTACTCTTAAATTTTCATGTGAGATCAGCAAAATTATTTGCAAGCATTGACCAAATATCTCTGGTTTTTGGCTTCCCACCCTTCATTTAAGTAATCTATGAGAACAACCCGGATTTGTTTCAATGAAAAGCCACCGATCTCAATTTCCATAAGTAACTAATTCATGATTTCTTCCATTTGTTCTCCTTTTTCCTCAAAAAGTAAGGTTACACCTCCCCATTTATTTTGGTGAGATAATGATGAAATTGGGTAGGAGATATAATACTTCATTCTTAGATTATGACAAATCTTTGGCAAACGTCTCTTTTCTAGTTGACCCAGATAACAAGAATTACAGATATCTTCAAAAGGTTCAGATTATTCCTGTTGTGGAGTCTGACTTTGGAACCTATTGTTTGTTCAATAATCATATTTCCAAGCTGAATGAAATATCTGGTCATATCCCTGGTCACCAGCCTCACAGTATGTTCCTGGTCTTCTGAAGAAGACCCGTAAAGATATAATTGGGAAAGCAAACTTATATCTGTATAAATTTGAAAGCCATGCATTAATATATATATATCATATATAATATGTAATGTTGTAGATATATATAATGTTATATATAATAGTGTTATATATAGTATATATATGATATTTTATATATAATATACATAATGTTGTAAGATCCATGGATCTAAAGATTGTAAATAAGGATCAAAAATCTCTTCCATGTAATGTCTACTGTCTCATAATCACTAAATATGTTTCAATATTTAGTCCTCACACTATTTCACCTTCCTTTTATTTCCTTTATATCACTGGCTCTTTTAATTTGATTTCTTTCTCATTTCTCTTTTATATCATCTCTTATTTTACCCACCACAGAATTCCATTTTTTCCCCTCTTTCTTTCTCATTACACACTCAGTCTAGGTGAACTTATTCACTATCATATTTCAATTAATATCCATCCATGGTGATTTAAAAATATTTACCTCCAAAACATGCTTTTCTCTTTTACACTTTAAATTCACATCTCTCAAGTTATGTCTTCCAATATAATTTCACAAAACCGAATTCATTCTCCAGTACTCCATACCTGCTCTTCATCGTCCAGTCCTTATCTTCGATTCTTTTGACAACAGTAATGCAAAGGCTGGGAGAGGAAAAATAGAAATTTGCTACTGTGAAGTTTTCATACCACACATGAAGTAATATAACACAACTTTATGCTAGACCACAATGTGCTAAAGATTTGTGCTGTAAACCCTAAAGCAACCACAAAGATGCTACAAAGATAACATCTCTTCAAACAGATTTCACAGAAATTTGCAGCAGCCTGCATACACCACATTTGTTGGTACGACAAAGAGGCTTTTGATTTTGGAGAACTATGTTCACCTGACTCTGCAACAAAGTAAAAACAATTACACATAATAGGAACATATGCAAATATTAACAGCAGATACAACTAAAATTTTGGGGGAGAGAAGCTTCTCAAGACAAATGGAGACTTTCAGTTTTAAAAGAGCAGATATTGTCTTTGTTCCCCTTTCTCTTTTCTTAAACCAACTAATAATTTCCTAAGACCTTATCTTTATTTTTTGCTGTTCTCTTTTACACTTCTCAAACTTTCACTGCCCCTAGTTGCCCTTTTTCATACATATGTACTAAATTTCAGGGCTAAATGGTTTCAGTGTCTCATTAAAGTTGACGTTTCCTTTTCTATTTATTTTTATTAAATTATTGACTGGTTAAGAAGCATTGTCTGCAATTTTAAAACTTCAAAGGTCCATTGCTTTATGAATTTCACCACAAACCAAAAAAAAAAAAATCTCTATCAGAAACATTTTTATTTATTCACAGCTATTCTGCTTAATGTTTCAGTTTTTCTATATTCAGGGTATTATGTTTGAAAATCATTACTCTTTAAGACATATAACAGTGTAATTTTGCAGGTACAAGGAAAAGAAAAAACAATTCTGTAGGTTGTTAAAACGAAAAACTATTCTCCGTTTTTCTCTTATCATCAATCAATATGTCCTATAATCCACCGAGTAAAATAACTATTGTCAAAATCTATTCCAAAAATCCAAATACAATAACGTCTAGAATGTTGCAGAAATAAAATATGCAATGCTTCTGGAGTGAAAATCTCAGGACACACAGGCAAAAACCTACCCAGGTTGGTATAATCCTGCTTTTTCCCAATGTTTCAGAAATCTAAATTGATTATTTTGGCATGTTTTTTATGTAATTTATTTTACATTGCTTTGTGCCCACCAAGTTAGGTTGCTCAAATATCTGGTCCAAAAGGACTGTGGATGGATTCTTGAGTCTTTCACTTATTTACCTCTTTCATGTTCCTCTGGGTTTTCTCACTAGAGGTCACTTTGTTAGCCATCCCCAAGTGACTTCTTCTCATGTTTCTGATGACCTGACATACCCTGGGAATGCCTGGAACACAGCTGTCACCACCATCTGGAGAACTTCATTATCTCCATGAAATAGTTTTCTCTTACCCATGTGATATGACCTTTGCTAATTACCCTAGTGGAGTAAAATATTCTTTCCCCATCATCATTATGTCCTGCTATTGGCTCATATGGCAGCATTGACTCGCCTTCATAGTTTCCTGTAAAAAGACTGGTAATTCAACTTTTATTTGATTTATTCTTTATCACAGTTTTTACCTCGTAACGATTTGGGCAATAGCCCAAAGGGGAATAGATCATAAGTCAAATTGAATATCAGCACATTATCATGTACTAGTCATGGAAATATTTGTACTATTTGTTTTTCCTCCTATAGTGGCCATTGGGTAAAGTTAATCCTCCCATAAACTACACAAAAATAATCAGCATTGTAGGATCGTCTACGTTAACATGTATGTCTTTACATCTCATATAAAATTGCTGCTTCCTTCCCTGGGCTTTTCTGTGGTAGCACTTACTACCGATGTACCATTATTTCTTTGCGTTCATCTGCAACAGACGTTTTCAGCAGGTCAGATGATCTATCGATAATTGTTAAGTATTTCCTCTGTGCTGGCACTGTGCTAAATACTGCACATTTTTAACCTCCACTGCACTCATTTAACCCCTACAAAATTCCAGTGAAGTAGGTATTATTATTAATACTACCCCACTTTGCAGATACATAAATAGCAGCAAACAGTGACTAAACAATTTGCCCACAAAGCAATAAGTGGTGGATCCAGGATGAGAACCCAAGCAGTACAACAACAGTTGTACTGTACTAGTTACCTAGTATTAGTACTGTTATCTAGTACTGAATTGCTTTTTCATGATAAAACATACACAGTTAATGATTTCTTAGCCAAAACCGTATAGATGGACATTTAGATTGAGTCTAATCTTTTGCTTTTATAAACAGTGTTATAATGAATATCTTTGCATACACATCATTTTGCATGAGCATTTATCTACAGAATGAAGTTTCTGAAGTAGAATTTTTGAGTCAAAGAATATGTACCTATGTACATTTTATATTTTGATAGGTATTGCCGTAGTGTTCTCCATAAACCATAGTCAGAATTTATATTCCCAACAGCCATATATTAAAGACATGTATTTTACAAGTTTCAAGTTATTTTTGGAGTATATCTACATGTTCTTTTCTTTTCTTCTCCCTCAGGTTCCCTCCTACACTAAATTGATGCAATTATCCAAGGACTTGGACCACAAAGGGTTTTGTTCAAATATTCGCAATCTAGGCAAAGGTACATTTTAGTAATCCTGAAAGATTGGGAAGGATGAATTTATTTGTGTAATTAGACTTTTTCCCACATTTCAATTAGTATGTTTAAATTCACAGATGTTAAATAGGGTATCATTTTACCACTAGGTTTTCTGGAAATCAGATGTTAACTAGACAAAGGAAAGCCTCAATTTTCCGATACATAAATTGTGAAATGTCTGAAGTATATTCAAAACGAATTCACCACAAAGTGGTTTAAGAAAATAAACTTTAAAAAAAGGAAAGGAATTACAGTGGAAAATTTGTCTCAGAAATAATAGGCAATTAGTATTTTGAAGATTTTTTAATACAAAATTGTTTAGCTCACAAAATCAAATCTAAGTGGTAAATTTACCATACTTTGATTTGTTTTCAAATGTTAAATGAAAATTAAATTGAAGCTAGTACGAAAAAGGAAAGAAAAACTAGCTAATTTTATGAAAAGTTATAGTCAATGTTTAAAAATATATTATGTTGTTTTGAGTGACTAAAAAGAATAGAATACCTTCTCACATATTAGTTCATACAACTAACATCCATTTGATGTGAGAATTCTTCATCACTCTTTTACAAACAAAACTGGAGTTCAGGTAGGCAAAGTGACTTATCCATAGTCATAGAGAGACATAGATAGCCATGCCAGATCTCAAGTCCCACAAATCTAGGACAGTAAATCCAGTTGTGATTAACAAGAAGATATTTCTCTGTGATTTCTGAATGTTAGTTGAACTAAAATTTCCAAGGCTAATTGGAGATACTTTAACCTCAGATTTTTTGTATCAATTGTTTTAACTTCCTACCATTTGATTTTTAATTGTCAAAAATAAACTAGAAATAATACATTGTTCTTTGTGAGTAAATTACTTAACTCTTTGCACTACCAAACATTAGGGTATCTTCCATAGCTTAACCAAGACTCCTTTAATATGTTTTCATTCTTATTGCTAGAAAAGTGGACAACTTATCAGTGAAAACAAATAGCATAACTTTCAGAATTTTGAATGCCTTCAAGGGCTTCACAATTCTAGGAGTAAACTGGAATAAGGTATGGAACATCATTAAGTCCTGAGGCACATGGTAGAGTCAGGCTCTTGGAAAGGTATCCATCTTCAAATATATTCACATCCTTTTAAACCACAGAAACCTAACATTCAGGCTGGGCCTATGGTTTTGGTGTCAGTGTCTTGACTACCAAAACTAAACCTGAATAATTATGGTATCCACAAGAAATATTAATAATGGAAAGATGATTGTAAATTGAATTCCAAAAAACAAAACTGGCTATTAATCATAGCACCTGGCAGAATAAAGAATGTTATAAATATGTATCTATTTTCAGCCTTGATTGGGAAGAAACCACTTATTAAAAAAAAAAACTATATACATATTTAGGCAGAATGGACTAAAAAGCCTTTCCTACCCAAATTTCAAATTTAAATACGCTGCTGCTCAGATCTAACAATACCAGCCCAATTCTAGATTTCAAAAGGGACGTGAGCTATAAATAAAAGAAGAATATTACATTGCCCACACAGTCACAGTCACGTTCAGCAAAGTTTACTAACCACCTCTTCACAATACGGGACTTTACAGGGCTGTAAATATAATAACGTCCATAGCTCTGGGGTTGGCTTCTTACATTTAAATCTCTGATCTTCTCTACATAGTACCTTCCCAAAGGGAGAGTGAGCTTCCGTATAATTTTATACAAAGAATAATAGAATATGCTGAGCTCACTTAAAAAAAAAAACTTCATGTCATATTGTTGCTTATTTGATGTCAATTCTATAATATTCTATACTTTCTAAATAAAGCAATGCTGAATAAATTATTTATTATTTTAGGTGTGTCAAAAAATGTTTTCAGGTTCTAGCTAAAAATCCGATTCACTAGCACTTAAAAAACCTGACAGAGGAAATCCATAGACCCCTATTCATGATCAGGATTAAAGAGTCACCTGCTACTCAACAAATCTACACCCAAAGTCACTATTTTTGCCACATTAAACCTTTTCCTTCATCATAAATTCTGTATAAGTTATTCAATGTGCAGTTTAAATAATCATTCATGGCATATGTTGTGATTACCCTAATTATAAGATATCCCTCTTCTCTCACTTCTGACACTTTCTAGCATTTGTCTGCAATATTAGTATACTTTATTTTATCATAGTTATCTGTTCTTATTTACCATCTCTGATGACATTTCAAGTTCCAAAAAGACAAGTGCAGTGTTGTATTTCTCAACTGCATTTTATCAAGGAAATGAGTATGAGGATAGTTAAGATATGGTCCCAGCTGTCAAGGAACCAGGAAGTCTGGCTTCTTAAGTGTTCCACAGAGTACCTTACATATCTGTAAAATTTTTGGAGTTTTTTCTTAAATAAGTTTCTGAGTCCATAATAATGGCCAGAAAAGAAATGCAGATAGTAAATTCTTTTCATTTATTTGATTTCATATGAACATATCATTTTAAAAAAACATTAAAATTACACTCTAAAAAAGAGAAAAGGCAATGAATTAATACTTTTAATTTCACTAATGTATTTTTGGAAACAAAGGAGAACTGCAATGAATAATAACATTGCAGTTTCTGTTTTCTTGAATTATTCCTTAGTTTGAAAATAACTTAAACATTAAAAAGAAAAGAATAAATTTTAATTTTAATAATGTTATTTAGATTTAGTAAATTAGTTTTGACAAACTAAAATAGGCACTTACCAAATAAATACATTACATTTTGCAGTTCATACTTTATCACTCCTTTAAATTTTAAATATGAATAAAATTACAAGTGATCACATAGAATGACAGAATGCAAGTATTAATAAGTCAAGTTGTATTTCTTCATCTTTACAATGTGCTGCCTTTATTTATTTTGATCACTGTTTAAATATAAGAATATGTACTACTGTAGCAGTTAGAGAGAGAATTTCACCCAAAGCATGTTCAAATGCAATGATATCGTGTGTGTGTTGGTGTGTGTTTGGGTGTGTGTATGTGTTTAGAGGGAAGCAACTCTATCCAAAGTATTTTCCAAAGTAACTTCCATGTATAGAATACAATGTTCATTAAAAGTTTAGTAACAAAATGTACCAATTTGAAATGAAGTTTGCACACATGTTACTAAAATTCAACAGTTACCACAGCAATCCTTTAGAATTTAGACTAAATAAGTGTGCCCTTGAAAGAGTTGGTCCTTCAAGATGAATCCAAAGTGACTAACTGGGCCAAAATTTTAAATAGAGCCAAGTACCAATTTGCTAACTAGAGGTCACACACATACTCTGAGTTTCCCCAAAACCAATATCCTTGTTTAACTTCGGGGCTTTCAGAACTCAACTGAATCAACCAATCACGGCTCAGCTGCATTGACCAATCTTTCATTTGCATAAGCTGACCTAACTGGGAACCTGGGAGGGAACTTATCCTATAAAACCCAAACTCCTGTTTTGTTCTCTAGAATACACCTTCATTTTACACAGAAGCTTGCAGCCTTTCCCTGGTTTGCAAAGGTCGCAAGAATAAAGCCTCCTTCCTCTAAATTCCTTTTCAGAAAACTTTTGTTCACAAAACCAACAGATCTTTTTCTGGCAGGAGTGTTTTCCCATAGACATTGTTTAAAATTACTGATGCCTGGTGATAACAAAAAGCAGACTGAGTTTAGGTGGGTTTTATTGCTGTTTTTGAAATCTCTCCATACAGGGTACTTCTTGATCCAGGTGTACCCATGCTCTTCCTCTACCTGAAACCTACTATCCTTAAGTGAAATAGTGAATGCAAAAGACCCAGCACCAGGCCTCATCAAGTTATTTTTTGATGATGATCACAGTGGTGAGTGTTAATCATGGGCAGAGTTTATCCCTTACAAACTACACAGAGGCATTTTTTAAAACCACTTTCCAGTTTAGCACGTCAAATTAGGATTTTTGTTTGGACTATTACCACAAACAGATTTAAAATATTTTCCCAGTGATACTACTGATTTTTTTTTAATGTTTAAGTGAATAGACATTCCTAACTGTCAAAATTAACAAGATAAAGAAAAGGCCCCTCTACTCTTTTACTTGCTGTAATAGCAGTGCAATGAAGTAATAAGCAGTACAGCTCCAAAAGAGACTTTATAACTCCTCAGCTCTTCAGTCAAATCTTTTTTCTCTTCCCCCAATTTCATGAGCTATGAGCAATGCACCTTGGACAAATTTCTCCATATTTATAAGCCTCAGTAAAATGATTATTACAACAGTACTTGCTTTCATAGGTTTGTTATAAGGAATACATTAGATAATTTGTGTAGAGTAGATCTTAAAGTATCTGAGATACTAAATGACAAAGCATTCAAAATTGTTAGCTCCTGCTACTATTAAAATCATAATAGTACTGCAATAAACATTTGAGTGCAGGTTTCATTTTGATAAAATGACTTCTTTTGGGTAGCTCTCAAAGATGTGGAATCAACCTCAGTACCCATCATCAATTCATGGGTGGATTAATTAAATGTGGCGTGTGTGTGTGTATGTGTGTGTGTGTGTGTGTGTGTGTGTATGTGTGTATGTGTGTGTGTGTATATATATATATATATATGTTTTCTTGAATTATTCCTTAGTTTGAAAATAACTTAAACATTAAAAAGAAAAGAATAAATTTTAATTTTAATAATGTTATTTAGATTTAGTAAAATAGTTCTGACAAACTAAAATAGGCACTTACCAAATAAATACATTACATTTTGCAGTTCATACTTCACCACTCCTTTAAATTTTAAACACGAATAAAGCTACAAGTGATCACATAGAATGACAGAATGGAAGTATTAATAAGTCAAGTTCTATTTCTTCATCTTTACAATGTGCTGCCTTTGTTTATTTGTGTGTATGTGTGTGTATTTATATATATAGATGTATACACATACACACACATACACACACACACCCCATGAAGTACTACTCTGTCATAAAAAAGATGAATTAATATCCTTTGCAGCAATATGGATGGAACTGGACACCATTATCCTAAGTGAATTATCTCAGGAATAGAAAAACAAACACCACAAATACTCTCTAATAAGTTGGAACTAATCAGTGGACACACATGGGCACAGAGAGAAGTATTAAGTCAAGAAGGGAGGAAAAGGAAGGAGGGAAGAGGTAAAAACTTTCCTAATAGGTACAATAAACACTATTTGGTGATGGGCACACTAATGGCCCTGACGTAAGCATTGTAAAAGCTATGCATGTAACAGAAACATTTGTACCCCCTTAATACTTTGAAATAAATGACAAATACATAAATAATAAAAAATATAAAATCATAATAATTTGAGAATATCCACAGCTGTTGAATACACGTTCTTCTCCTCAGCTCATGGATCATTCTCCAGGATGGATCATGTGTTAGGCCACAAAATAAGTCTTTAAAATGTCAAAAAAACTGAAATCATACCCAGTATGTTCTCTGACCACAATGGAATAAAACTATAAATCAATAACAAGAGGAACACTGGAAAATATACAAACATATGAAAATTAAACAATATGCTCCTAAATGACCAGTGCATGTTCAGTTCCTATTAAATTTAACATATGTTATATAGTACCTCTGTAAGTGTTTTATAACAGTGAATACCTATTCATAATTTTTTTAATTTGTATATAAATTGTATCAAACCATTAGTACCTGGGTTCTATTGATTAATTCTGATAGTTCTTAATGACAAACTGGTATTAATAGCAATATTTCAGCATTTCTCAAATTAAACACTCAAGTTACATGCATTGTAGTTATTCTATGCATGTTGTCTTAGCTTACTCTGGAAAACAGAGAATATTTAAAATCCATCTTCGCTCATCTTCAAATTCAACTGATCTCATCCAACCTCTGGTTAAGTAGGAAACATGCCAGGTTCAGGTATGATGATCAGCAATTTATTTCTTCTACATTAACAGTTTTTTTTTTCTGCTTACAGAACTCTGTTCTATGATTTTCAGTACATTCCACACAAGATCATACAGGAAAATTTAGATGTACCTTTAGCATTCACTTATCTCTGCACACAAAAGTGAATCAAATTTCCAAGTATCTTTTTATTTTGTGAATAAAAATATGTTCTAATATAGTGATGTTGTAGTAAACAAGAAGGGATTTCATAGAATGTTTTTGATATTGCTTTGAAGAAATTGTCATATACCATCTGCTGGATTATTGAGTACACATTATAGCAATGTCGATGAATCCTTCTTTAATAAATGATATGTATTGACATAGCCACCAATGACATCCTAATAACCAGAAACATACCAAGATGTCTAGAAATACAACCAGCTTAAATTATCTGTGTGTCTTTTGTATTCGTGGGGTGACTAATATTCTAAATAATCTATTTTGTGCTATGCTTCATGTATACATGCTACTAAGTATGTTTTGCAATCCAGCTCACAAATAAGGTTAATAGTCTTCCCTTCTTCATGTCCTTGTGGGTTGTCATCTAAGAATGCTTACCTTGTTAAGAATATATAGGCTGAAAAGAGATCAGTCTAGTAGCACAACAAAAATAATTTAGAAACCATTCTGTTTTACTCCTTGGATTGGCTAACATACGTGTGGGGAAAATTACAACCATAGCCTAGAAATGAGAATTATTCCATAAATCGTTAAGATCAAAGTCTTCAGTGACTCACTAACAAGAAGCAAATTAAACATAACTTCTTAAGCAGAAAAAGTTAGTAGTTCAAATGGAGGTGATAAGGAGGGATAGAGATTGCTAATATAATTAATAAATAACTAATTAAAAATAAAGAAAGGGGACTTTTATAAATCATGTGAAACAATCATGGACTATCTAAGAATATCAATTCTAGAAGTTAGCTTATGGATATTTAAACCAAAAGACTCAGAAGTAAATTAAAACATTCAGTCAATCATTGGCTCACTAGCATTTTGGTGTTGCTTTATAATTGACAGTATTTCTCAGAGTTCAGTTCAGGAACTGGAAATCACTCTAGATTCTTTAAGCAGGAAAGGAATCAAATCACTGAATTGTGGAAAATTCTTGGAAGAACAAGACACTTGCATTCAAGGCTGGGCCTCTAGGTCTGACCTCTTCCAGAATCAGGAAGGCAGGGAATTGGGAGTAGCTGATGAAACTGTTGGGTTATTTAAAAAAAAACACCAACACTTCTGTACTCCAAGGATAAAAAAAATCTACCACTGCCCAGAGTAACTTCTTCAGCAATGGAGCCTTTGTCCCTGAGACCAGCTGCTTCCTCCAAGCCAATTTCTTCCTGACACCCTTGAAGCTAAGGAATATATTTTCTGCTGTGGAGAAACTTCATTTCTCCTCAACTATGCTTGTTATCAGAACACAACATAAAGCAATCAAGAGATGGTCTCTGGCTCAATTCCAGATTCCCAGGCTCTGGCATCCACACTGGGGGAACTTATTTTAAATACACAACCATAGATGAAAGAGAACTTGGGCATTGTGTTTTGGCCTTCCAGCCTTTTCCACACAGAAAGGTCCACTAGAAGACAGCAGTTTGGACATTTTGCACCAATCAACCATATCCAATGTATTTACAAAGTGTCTTCACAGTCAGAGTGATATGTACTCCTCATAAAAACCCACTAAGATAGGTGGTGGTATCCACATTTCGCAGAGAAGGAAATTTACAGTTTGAAGTTATACCACATCTAAAATTACAGATGAAATAAGGTGCTAGAATTAGAAACTTGATAGAGGTTTTCTTTGAAATCCTCTCCATTAATACCATACTGCCTCTACAGGTGTCATTATCTGTGTCTTGATTATCAAACATCTATTAAAGAAAAATCCATTTAGTTAAAACATGAGAGACAAACATCATTGCTATGGTCTGAATGTTTGTGTACTCCCATAATTTGTATGCTGAAATCCTAACTCCCAGTGTAATGGTATTTGGAGGTAGGGCCTTGGAGAGATGATTAGGTCATGAGAGTAGAGCCTGATGATTGGGATTAGAGACTTTATAAAAGAGACCCCAGAGAGCTAGAAAGTCTCTTCTGCCATGTGAGGACACAGCTAGAAGTCACCAGAAAGTGGGTCCTCACCAGACACTGAATCTGCTGACAGCTTGATCTTGGACTTCCCAGCCTCCATAATTGTAACAAATAAATTTCTGTTGTTTATAAGCTTCCCAGATTATGGTATTGTAGCCCAAATGGACTAAGATAACCATCCAGTTGAAAATAACATATAACTCTATTATAAATATGAAAAGTTATGTTCTAAAATTGAATAACAGTGCATTTATTGAATCAAAGAAATAGTTTGCCCCAAATTGATTACCCAAAGAAGTAGTTGGGTATCAGAAATCTTAATATGGGGAATGTTCACTTTATAGTAGTTTAAAATGACAGAAGCTTATAAAACATTGTACAGTATTATCTCAACATAGAAAAAAACATATGAACACTACATCAAAATTAAATGATTACATTGGGATGATGTATTTTGAGTGTCTCTATATTTATTTCTTTACATTTTTTCTTCCTTTTTCAAACTGTCACATTTTAATTTTAAAAAGCAGTGGCCAGGAGCAGTAACTCATGCCTGTAATTCCAGGACTTTGGGAGGCCAAGGCAGGAGGATTGCTTAAGGCCAGGAATTCAAGATCAACCTGGGCAACATAGGGAAATCCTGTCTCTACAAAAAGCAAAAAATTAGCCAGGAATAGTGGTGTGTGCCTGTAGTACTGGCTATTCAGGAGGCCGAGTTGGGAGGATTGCTTGAGCCTAGGAGTTAGAGGCTGCAGTGAACTATGATCACACCACTGCACTTCAGCCTGGGTAACAAAGAAAGACCTTGTCTGTAAAAAGAAGGGGAAGAGAAAGGGGAAGGGGAAGGGGGAAAGGAAGAGAAAGAAAGAGAGAGAAAGAAAAAACAATAAATAGTACTCTTAAGACAAAACAAAAACTTTTAGGAATATTAATGTATTAATAAATAATAGACCTAGGGCAAGGATAGATAGAAGTATGGCAAGCAGGTAAAGTTATCAAAATAAAAGTAATGAAGGATAAGTTATAAAAGGTGTGATTCATACTAAAAAGAAAAATCATTTTTGATCCTCTTCCTATGTTTTTTAAACAAAATCTGAGTAATATTAAAAATTCTGGATACAAGGGAAAGTGTTTTAAATGGATTTATTTTTTTAAATCATAAAATATCAGTTATGTTTAGTTTAAAAATCCATTTTTATAAACCCAATCCTCTGAAAATTAATAAACCTAAAGCTATACACGAGCAATAGACATTGTTTGTCCTCAGTATTATAGCTGGATATCTCAATTGACTTATTTATTCTTATTTCCTTAACTCATTTGGTATATAATCTTTCCAACAATTTTTAAATCTTATTCGCTCTTTTGCATTTTTCAACATAGCATTTTTCAAAACAAATTTCACTGTATCTATAAATTGCTACTTTATTAAGATGACAGTACTACGTTACTCTCATAGCAACTTTGAAATAAGGTTTTGCCTATGCTAATCTGTAAAAAGAAATATAGAAAATAATCTTCAGGCAGGCAAAATCATCTAATTAGAAGAAAATAGTAGTAAGGGATAGGAAATCTAGGCTATTGCCCACAATTTTTTAGTCTCAAAGTGGTAACGTGAGGCTAAACTACTAGAATATGCAGAAATGAGCTCTCAAATTATAAAATACTGTATATGTATAAGGTAGTATGATTAAGTGTTTTGTTTTAGTTAGAAAAAATTATTCCTAACCCCAAATTCTTACAAAGGACCATATCTGTATCTCTACTTCACCTAATGAAATAGGAAAGCAAATTGAAAGGCTTTCTTTTTACTAAATATTCTTCATAGCTGTGTCATTATAAAAATGTGTGCCAGGAGTGGGAAGAGTGTAATCCAGCTTCCCTTTGTCCCCAAAACTGAGTGAAATTTAGGCTCCAAAATTAAAAAACAAAACAACTTAAAATCTGAAAAGATAATCAATGTTGCTTAACTGAAAACTGATTGATCCTGATCAGTTATTCAGTGAGTTTTGTTTTTTGTTTTTGTTTGGTTTTGGTTTAGCTCATTGGATGAGATCATGTAGTAAAGCAAATATGACTCTGAAATTTTTACAATTGTTTGTAAAATCTCTTCATACACTGAGAAACTTCAGTTTAATTCTTATTTGATTGTATAATGTATTCAAAGATGAATCACTAACAAGAACTTCTTTCCCCATGTTAAAATTTCTAACAAAATAGATAATCATGTAACAGTCCAGGAGGAATCTAGGAATAATTATTGTATTAATATGCCTATAGAGTGCCAGCAATTATGATTTAGTAGTTATGAGGACATCATATATTTTCACCATCTGGTCTTTTTCCTTCTACCTTCAAATATTTTTTTAAATAAGACCCTAGATGCTGAAGTTCCTTATTATTTAATAAATGAAAGTAAAACCCTATACATTTGAAACACAGAACTTTTGCTAAATACTTAGAAATTATAACTTTGTTTTTTATTCCAATAAACTAGAACTAGGATAACATTTTTCTTTCTAAGATCTTGAAACATTACACACACACTCTCTCACACACACACAAATAGCTCTGATTCAGATATTATTTTAAAAGCATGTCAACTTGATTATGAATTATGATACCAATAAGATATAATTAGCCAATCATTTATTTTCTTCATGAGTATACTAAAAATTCATAATGCTGTTTCTCAAATGACCTTTCCAACTTTACCTCTGGACCATATTACACCATGCTCTGAATCATGTTATTGATATGCTGGTACTGAATTAAACTCCAATTTAAGGAATGAAGCTATCTTGAAGAAATCAGCAAATACTGCACGTGAATAAAGGGGAAATTTGAATATTCATGGATAATTTACAGCTTCCTACGTCAAACGTTGATGGAAAACATTTGAGAATAGATTGAGGATAAAGTACGGATGAAATTTCAAGTGGATTAGCTGCTACTATTTTGGAATCTCAGGCCTATGGAATGCTAACCTACTAGACCATTCCACTCAGATATTCAAGCTCAACAGATTTCTTAGTTATCTGTGCCACTCACCCCCACAGCTTATGCCATCTCTAATGGCATCTCCACCTCTGTTTGCTCAATTTTTTTTTTTTTTTGAGACAGAGTCTCACTCTGTTGCCCAGGCTAGAATGAGTGCCGTGGCATCAGCCTAGCTCACAGCAACCTCAAACTCCTGGGCTCAAGCGATCCTTCTGCCTCAGCCTCCCGAGTAGCTGGGACTACAGGCATGCGCCACTATGCCCGGCTAATTTTTTCTATATATATTTTTAGCGGTCCATATAATTTCTTTCTATTTTTAGTAGAGATGGGGTCTCGCTCTTGCTCAGGCTGGTCTCGAACTCCTGAGCTCCAACGATCCGCCCGCCTCGGCCTCCCAGAGTGCTAGGATTACAGGTGTGAGCCACCTCGCCCGGCCTGTTTGCTCACTTTTTCACCCCAAAATATATTCTGATTCTTTTCAGAAATAATTCTGTGTTCTCACAAGCTTAGCAGTCTCCTCTCTGACTTCTCTATTCAGAAGTGGACATTAGCTCAGGCATTCTTAGGAGAAGTAGATGATTTGTAGTCTCCATTACTACTATTAGTGACAGCACTGAAAACCTAGATGTCTGCAGAAGGCACTCCTGTGGTCATCATACCATAGTCAACATTACATCAATATTCATGTGACTCATTTATTTATATTTTACTTAATGATTCGGGTTTGTTTTTTGTTATCCCTCTTCCCCATCCGAGTTATGAACTGTCTATATGTGCAAGTAGTTATGTATTTAGAGAATGTGAGCAGATTTGACTATTTGCCCAAACAAAATATTACAGTGTTAATCTACTATAAAACTATGTTGAGAACAACCCAGAGACTACAGGAATTTATTTATTCATTACTTTGAGAGAAACCTATAATTTATTAAAATTATAAAATTTTCAGATTGGGAAAATGTTGGTCCTTATGTGATAATAACTAAGAGATGTCAGTATTAAAGAGACTGGGACACAGAGATATACATGTGAATTTAAATCAGACAACAGGTATGGGCAGACACGTATGCCAAAGAATTCAATTTAAATAATAGTGAAACCAGTGACATACCCTTCCAATGATCTCACTAAGCACGGCTTCCTCACTTTTCCTTCATGTTTTTTCCCCCCATTCAGTTACCTTTTACTATCTTAAAAACCCAAAGTGGCTAGTGGGGTATGATTAGGGAATGGTGACGTGGAGGAAGTTTAGGAAGAAGAGAGTGGAATAGGACAGAGGATTATGGGAAGTAGAGGAAGGATTGAAGTTTCTGCAGTCACTGACGAAATCAGACCAAAGGGGTAGGAGGAACTGAGCCATGAGCTGAGAAACTGGTGACTTCATTTCAAAGGCAGCCATAGCAGAACTCTTTCCAAAGAATCAGTAACTGTTTATATATAGGGCAGAATTACTTCAAGTTACTTGACCTGTTTGGGGGATGAGTGTCACAATGTTTTGGGACACCTCCCAACATTCCTTAGAGGGAACTAGGTTCGCATTGTTGAGAGGAAGAGGATTTGGGTAGAGGTTCTTGACACCCACATTCCCATACCTTTCAGAGAGGGACAAAACAAGTTTTTCTTTCTTTTTTTTTTTTTTACTTCATTTTTTTTAAACTTCAGAATATTATGGGGGTACAAACATTTTGGTTATATATAATGCCTTTGCCTCACCAAAGCCAGGGTTACAAGTGTGCCCTTCTCTCATACAGTGTGTTCTGCATCCATTAGTTGTGAGTTTACCCACTCCACCACACCCCTCCCACCTGACCAGCACCCAGTGAATATTGGTGAGCACCTTAGTGTTGATCAGTTAGCACCAATTTGATGGCAATTACATGTGGTGCTTGTTTTTCCATTCTCATGATACCTCACTTTAGAAGATGGGCTCAAGCTCTATCCAGGATAATATAAGAGGTGCTAGATCACTATTGTTTTTTGTAGTTGAGTAGTATTCCATGGTATACACACAACACATTTTATTAATACACTCATGGGAGTCATTCAGCAATAGATTGTTTAGTTTCCATGACTTTGTGAAGTGGTAAGTGTTTCTGTTGGACTTGATCTCTAATTTTATACAACTGTGGTCTGAGAAGGTACATGGTATAATTTCTATTTTTTTTAATTTGTTGATATCTGATTTGTGGCCTAGGATGTGATTGATTTTAGAGAAAGTTCCATGAGCTGATGAGAAGAATGTATATTCAGCTTTATTTGGGTAGAATGTTCTGTAGATGTCTGTGAGACCCATTTGTTCTAGAGCTCTGTTTAAGTCTATTGTTTCTTTGCTTATTTTTTGCTTGGAGTATCTGTCCAGCTTAGTCAGTGGGGTGTTGAAATCCCCTGCCACTATGGCATTACTGTTTACCATGTTATTTAGATCAAACAGGGTTTGCTTTATGTATCTGGGCACTTCTGTGTTGGGTGCATAAATGTTAAGAATTGTTAAGTCTTCTTGTTGGATTTTTCCTTTCACCATTATATAGTGACCATCTTTGTCTTTCTTTACTTTTGCTATTTTAAAGTTTAAAACAAGTTTTATATCAGTAATGTGGAGGAAGTGTCAAAAATACAAGAAATCAGCTAAGTCAATTATGAGCCTGAAGTTGCAGTGTTATTTGCTTACTAACAGTGTGAAAATTTCATTTAAAAATTACTGTAAGGTATATCAACATAAAATGCTATTAACACTTTGATCCAGGGATAGTATAAAAATATTTAACAACTGGTACAGCATGGATAATGACCAGTTAAAATGGACACAGACCAGAGTATTAGAAAAGGACCCTAGAAGGTCTGGTGGTACAGGGGAGGGGTTGGGATGACCAAGGCATTAACATGTATTTCATTACTTAAACAACCTGTACAGACAAAACAATGTGTATGCTACCTTGCCTTTGTGTAATTCAACTGTTGATGACACTACCATCCCTGATCTCTAGCAGCCTGATGCTCTGCCTAAAAACTGAAAGGAACTTGCTTATTCACAGGGCCACATACCTTTGCATCACATGCTGTATACGTATTTTACTCTGTTTCCATCATTTAGTGTTTTAACATTGGCTCGTTATGGTTTCTTTACCAGAAATTTTGATTCATATGAAAATAATGTCAAAACAAATTCTGTTGTTTTTCACGAAAATTTTGAGTGTAGCTGCCATATTAACCAAGGGTACTAATGTGTGAAATAATAGAATATTTCATTGAATGTTCAACAGCTAATACCACTAAAGATATAGATATTAATAACAAAATTCCATATGAAGTCTGAACCAAAATTGACCAATAAAAGACAAAAGATCAAAACAACCTTGAACGTTTAAAGAGGATTGATATTAAAACTTGTGATTTTTAGGTTATTTTATGTATGTCTTATTCTAAAAATGTAAAATGTTTAGATATGCTCTCTCAAGTTGAGCTGGTTAAAGTTTTTATGTGATTACTTCAGCCAATTTACAGTTAAATATAGTGATCATGGTGAAAACATACCTACTAATTTATCAGATGAATAGTGGCAAGTAGCAGTAAGGTAAATATAAGAATTATATTTGTATCTTCATTATTTATTAAATTTCTTTGAAATTAAGCTTAGAATTTTATACATTGCTGTATTAAACATCTCCAACTACTTTGAACTTAAGAAAGTTCATAAAATTGTTCATAAGAGTTTTATGCCTTCCTAAACATTTCTACATGATTTAAATTAAAAAAATAAAAATATAAATAATGTTGAACTGGTTTTGAGAACTCTACGAAGAAATCTAATAAAACAGTAAAAGAAATTAAATGGACTAATAATCAGGACAAAACTCTTTCACATCTAAGATGGAAATAGTACTTAGAGGGAACAAAGAGCAATTCAAAGTGGGAAGTCCCAGTTGCCACAGAAATACTCAACATGGAGAAATATGACATAGGAAGGATGTTCCTACCACGAGTGCTTACATTAGCTAGGATACTTTGCTTGCAAATAATAGAAAAGCCAGCTTGAAGTGGCTTAAAAATCATAGAGTATTGTATTAACTTTTACAACTAAAAAACCCAAAGTTAGGCTTTGTTTGGGCAGTGCTTCAGCTATCTGTATGAGCACATCACCGAGGATACAGTCTCTTTGCCTTTCCAGCCTGTCTTCTGCAGAGCTGGTCTCATTTTAAAGTGACTCTCCTTGTAATACCATGATGACTACAAGCAGATCTATGGAACACATGCTTCTTGGAATACATTTGCTCTGTGGAGGAGAGTGTGTTTATCTCAGCATTCCCACCAAATGTCTCAAGATTAACTCTCTTTGCACTGGCTTATGCCATATGCCCACCTCCTGCAACACATATTGTATCCACGGAGGTGGAATCAATTGATTGGAGTAGCCGAGATCACATATTCCATATCTAGAACTGTTTTTTTTTTTAGCTTCCCTGGAACCATTTGTATCCACCACCACTTCCACAAAAAAAAAAAGAAAAAAATCTGATATTATTGAAAAGATGAAATAGGGACTGGGAAGGCATCCAACAAATATCCTCAACCAGAAAAATGTAAAAATATTGGGAACAAAATAAGAACATTAAACAAATACAATAATTTATGTCATGATGAATTTTTCTCCAACCACGTCTTTCATATTTCTGTGTTACTGTGAAAGCTTTTTTATAAGGAATACACAGAAAACAAAAATCATACAGAGGATGTAAATATAAAGTTCAGCAATGGCATTCATATCATTTGATGCTAAGATAAAATATATCACTGCCTGTTTTCAGTTGTAGACAACTCACAAGAGTTTAATCATTAGATATTAAAAATTAAATCTGAGTATGATGAGGATGATAATTGAACTTATAATTAAATCTGTAAATAAATGTAAAAAGCAAAGTAATATTTAATTAATAACTTCTCTGCCAAAACGGTATATTTTGCATTGGTTATAGCCACTGATATAAATAAGTAGCATTTCCTTATATTCATTTTTCTGCCAACAAAAATTCCATTTTGGGGAAAAAATAGCAGTTAAGGAGTTCAATTTGGATAAAAGTTCTAGGAAATCCTGACTGTTAAGTGTAATGCATTTGAAATTAGAATTTTGGAATAAATGTGAATTTGTGGTAAAACTTTCAATAAGAAATTATTAGCATATTTTAAACAAATTAAAGAACAAAGAATATATCTGAAATCCATAGGTGAAAATAATATTTCACAGAAAATAGCTTTTAACTTAAAACAAGCGTTGACGAAATTAATCTGTAAACAAGAATACAATTTTTAGAGGTATAATTTAGAGTAAAACATGCAAACAAAATATTTTCACCCATCTTTATGTACAAATTAAAAATGGAATAATAGGAATAATGAAAAACAACCTTGTGAATCATAATTATGTCTTCTTAGCTTATTTATCAGGCAGAGACAATATTTATGAGACAAAATAGCTGTGAATGTTTAAAATACTACAAGTAATAGAAAACATAAAATATATATCGATTTAAGAATTTTTCTTGAGATTTAGCAGTAACGATGTTTCATAAATATAAAAAAGAACCATTAAATTCTTTCAGTGGTATCAGTTCTTTATCTAGTTGAATACATGCATCTGCAAGAAGACTAATAATTTTCCAAATACATTTTAAGTGAAACCAAGTTAAAAACTGTAGGCACCTCTATCATTGAAAATACCTCATCCTGTATATCATTGTGCCTTATTAATCATGATTAAACTCTTTAATGACGAATTAAATTCAATTCAAACCTTATTTGTTATATATATATTTTTAGCTGATGAAATCTCACTAGTGATACTTTATTTCTTCTAGATTAAATCAAAGGCATGATAAAATATTTTATAAAATATAATTAAGTTTTATTTATGTCTGAATAAAAAGATTTTTTCCCCCTTTGGAGTTTCCAGTGATGCTTTCCCCTGCCATCCAGCCCATTCCCCTATCTCCAAAGAGTTTTACACATTTGCAGAGAAGTGGTTATGTGTCATCCATGTTACAGATATCCCTAGAGGTATCAGCATAAAAAAGTAAAAATTGGGTCCATTTTTGTTTTTAGTAAATTAAGGTATGTCATATTTCACTCATTATCATCTTTATTTTCTGTTCAAAGATAAAATTCATTCAATTAATTAAAAGTTCTGCCTAGCACACACATCAATATGCTTTATCATAGATGGGAAGCACGTATACATCTGTAGTTAGATTTAACCATTGATACCAGAATCCATCTAGAATACATTCAATATAGTTCGTTCAGAGACCAAATAATCTTTTAGTACTTATTTGTTCTTCAGTATGACTAAGGAGATAAAACATTTCAGCAAGTTGCAACAATGCCAAACTAAGAATTAATATACAAATTATGCATTAATTATCTTAATGTGTAGAAATAGCACATTGTACAGAAAACTTTCTGAGAAATTCAATTTGCATTCAGAGATCCACATTCCATAGTGTATGATATGCATCCATATAAAGGAAAAAAGCATTTGATCACCAAAATATTCACTACTGAGCTCAAATCTTTTCCTTGCAGTTAATTAATTAAATGAGATCATGTGTCTTTCTTGAGATGATGTACCTATACTGCAACAAGAAGATGGGTAATTTAAGGTTAAACTTGTTTCATTAACACCAACAATGAGTAAAGACTTTCAAGAATTTTTTTTCTACTTTGACTTGAAGAGAAGAAGGTGAAATTCAAGATTAGTTCATTCAGGTCTCATGTGTGTTTGCATTTTAAGGGGGGGTGCTATAGACTGAAGGTTTATATCCCCCCAAAATTCATAGGTTGATACCTAATCCCCAATATGATGGTATTTAGAGGTGAGGCCTTTGGGCGGTGATTAGGTCATGCAGTCGCAGCCCTCATGTATCGGATTAGTACCCTTATAAAAGAAACCCCAGAGAAGTCCCTCACCCCTTCCGTCATGTGAGGATACAGTGAAAAAATGGTACTCTTTGAACCAGGAAGTGGGCCCTCACTAAATCTGCCTGTGCCTTTTTGGGCTTCCCAGCCTCCAGAATTGTGAATAATACATTTCAGTTGTTTATAAGCCACCCAGTCTATTCTCTATTGGCAGTATTCTGTTATGGCAGCCCAAATTAAGACAGGGGATGTCTTAGTGTTCTAAGGCTGCTATCACAAAGTACCACAAATTGGGACTTTGGAACAAAGAAATCTGTTCTCTCACAGATCTTGAGACTAGAAGCCTGAAACCAAGGTGTTGGCAGGGCCATGTTCCCTCTGAAGCTTCCAGGGGAGGACACTTCTTTGCCTCTTCCAAATTCTGGCAGTCCCAGGTATTCCTTGGCATGTGGCAGCATTCCTCCTATCTCTGCCTCTGTCTTCACGTGGTGGTGTTCCCTGTGCATCTCTTCTTATAAGGGCACATGTCATAATGGATTAAGGGCCAACCCTAATCTAGTATGACCGCATCTTAACTAATTGCATATACCATGACCTTATTTCCAAAGAAGGTCACATTCAGAGGTACTGGGCATATCTGAAGGCAGATGAGCTTCCTAACCCTAGACACTGAAATTACATGTATTTGTCTATTTAGTCACAGATGGTGTTGTATCACCACAGATCTCTTCATGTGATCACTTGCCCCTGAAATACGTATAACATGGAGGAGCAGGACAAAATGTGCCCTGTCTACAAACAGGCTGGCTGCAATCCCTCCTCCAAAAAAAGAGAAAGGAAAGGACTCAAAACTGTCATGTTAGTAGAGCTCCAACTTAGAAAAGAAACATTAAGACTAGGCAATAAGTTTCCCTACAACAATATTTGCATGTGCTCATTAAGACATATTTATTATTGTTAATACCATTAGTCAGGCTCAGAATATTTCTCCTGAAGCTTGATTTTAAAGATGCTCTCTTAATATTTGTATTTTAAATGTATACATAGTTTGTTCTAATAGCTAGAAGAAAGCTGCAGAGTTTTAGCCTAAGTTTAAGATAAAAAATCATCTGTGATATTTTGTGTGATAGAAAAGATATTAGCATCATACACCATGAAGCAGAATCATTAAACCTATTCTATGTAGAGTATCTTAGGGCTTGTCACAAGAATGGCTACTGGGAGGGTCATCTGGTTAGAAATTCATGTTCAAAAGGGGCCCCAAGCATTGTTATTTTATATATTCTTCAAAAGAAATGACATAAAATCTTACAGGATTGAAAGAAAGTATGTGTGTCACAACTTTAACCTACTACCTGACCATACCATCAAAGTGAACTATCAGTTAATAGTTTTTATAAATTCTGAAATTAACTTTAAATAGTCAAATTATATTTTCATCTTGAAAGGGTTAATTCATTTAATATCTGTCAATGTTAAGGTAAACCAAATAATTTTATTAACTCTTTTTGTAAGATACTTTAATTTTTTAATATGTTAGAAGTATCAAAAAATAAAGTGGCCTATACCTCTCCAAAACTCTAAAAAATATATGAACTTAGAAGGTTTTTGTTTCTGAGTAGGGTTTATTAGGGATGGGATGTCAGGCAGCCTCTGGGATGACCACCTAAGAACCCTGCTTCCTGGAATTCACCCCCACTTGTGTGTAATCCCTTCCCCTTGAGTGTGGGCTGGACTTCTCAACTTGCTTCTGATGAAGATTATGACACAAGCTATGGTATGTCACTTCAAAGATTAAGTTTTAAAAGACTGTGGCTTCCATACTGTTTGCTCTCTCTTGCTGTCTCTCAGATCACTTGCTCTGGTGTAAAGACTCGTGTCATCAGGAAGCTCGTAAGCAGATTTCCTCTCCAGCTGAGCCTTCAGATGAGACTGCAGCCCCAGTCAACAGCTTGACTACAATCTAGTGAAAAGCCTTAAGCCAGAGGTACCCAGCTGAACCATGCCCAGGACCCCTGACTCACAGAATGTGATAATTAATATTCACTGTTTAAGGCTTTAAGACACTAAGTTGCAGAGGGATTTGTTATGCAGCCACAGATGACTAGTAGGAAAGAAAAGGAAAGGCCAAGGATTATATTCCAATATAGAGCTAAAATCATGGGTTTAGGAATCAGTTATTTCAATAACTTAAAAACATTTCATTCAAGTAATACGTAACATTTTCTTTATCAAAGAATTTCAAATACTAAAGTACAACATTCAATATCCATTCTCCTTTATTTCTACATCCCTCTCCTGAGTTAATCATGAAGTTATTATCCCAGACCTTTTCTTCTGCATTTACATTTTCATATATATTTTATTTCACAGAAATAACATGGAATAATCTGCAATTTTTTAAATTAACCTGTCCTGAAGGCCTTCCCATAGATGTACATAGATATCTAACTTATTGTTTTAACTTTTATAGTAATCCATAACACAGTTTTATTTAACCCATCCCTTGCTGATACACATTTGGAATGTCTCTAGTACTTTACTCTGACCAATACTGTTGCAATTAATAGACTTATACTTATCTCCTTGTGCTCAGGAACTAGTGTATTTCTAAGATAGACTTGTAGATGTAGAATTTCAAAGGAAATGGGCATTTTTGGGTAGATTTCCCAAATTGTTTTCATCAGCACAGTAACAATGTATACCAACCCAGCAGTGTATGAGAATACTGGGTTTCCTCGTTTCCATGTCAATACTAGATATTTTTCATCTTTGAACACATTTCTTCCACCCTACAGATTAATGACTGTTTCACATTTCTTCTAATTTTCATAGTTTAGTTTTCAAATTATTTAGATCTTTAAATCACCTGTTAGTTTTCCAATAATGTTTACTTAACTTACAGATCAAATTTAATCAAACCCATTCTTTAAAATATTAATTTCAATTTTCATTCCTAGTTCAAATGTGGAAAATGCAAAAAAAGAAATTTCATTTGTTCGATATTGTTAATTAAAACATTCTGCATCTGTGACTTAAACTTTCTGTGAGTTACACTTTCAGAGACCAAAAATAACAATGGATAAAGAGAGTATATTTTCAGTAATGTAGAGTTTTTTATTTAAAAAGAAAGAACAGAAATTTTGACATAAGATATTTTCGAAGATGGATAGGCCATACTGTTTGAAACCGTGTGGTTATGATTCTGAATATGAATGCAATTTCTGACATATAAAAATAGTTATTTTAAGAAGCATTGTACGTTGGTAGAAAATACAATTTGGAGATTACAATTCTTTAAAAATTACTTGCTGCTACTGAAGGTACTTGTAAATTTCTTTAACAGTTTTATAAATTCAATCCCATTTAGTACCATGGCAATATAAAATTTCATCTATTACATAAATTCTAATTTAAAAAATGAACAAAGTATTTTTATGTTTAACTATGGTGATTAACAAGCTTAATGTCTATAGCCATTAAAGTAAAATAGTCTCCAATAAAAGCCTGGCATGAAAGGGCTAATCATGTTATTCATGTGATATGTATACACCAAAGCATTAGGTTATCTAATGTAAAAAAATACATGTGGTTGCCTACAAATATTTGGGACAACTGTTTGGATAATGGGGTAATATAATAACTAGAAAGTTATTCTGTATTCTAAGTGCTGTTTGACAGAATTTATATTTAGAGAATACTTTTCAAACTTAAAAATACTTAAGATACTAAATAGGTTTCAATTGCCTTTCCATTCCCTGATTAGAAGATACAGTTTTATCACTCTATGAGGTTGCCACTTCTTTCACTAAAATGGGTGCCATGATAAGCCATTACTGTCGTTGCATTTCTTCATTAACAGTAGGGTTTATGTTTTAGCTATGCTTCCAGAAAGTTATGATTGAATCATTCTAATCCCTTTTTCATACTTTGGCCTACTTGTGAGTAAAGGCAAATATTAGAAAGATGGGTGACTGAATCCAAAGTACCAGATGAATTCCAAATGCTGTCTGTTAACAGAACCTATATATGGAATAAAACTGTTACTTTAGTTGCAGCCATCTTGCTTTCATAAAATGGCCTACAAACAATGGCAGTTGCCTAATGAAGCAACTTTCTGTGTCAGATGACTGCTTAAATAGAATTTATTTGCAGATTTATGTGTAGAATTGCTTTTTGAATCCAAGAACTTACTCAATTTTCATGGCTACTGCTTTAATTCAAGCTACCACCATCTCCTTCTTGGACTAATGGAATGACCTAATTGATCTCCCTGCATCTTCTCTGGCTCAGTCATAATTCATTTTCTACATAGCACCAGAGTAATTGTTTAAACATTACATCATTCCTGTCCAAAATCCTCCTGCAATTTTCAATTGCACTTACAATTGAAAACTACAGGATCTGATCACAATCTCTCTCTGCAGCTTTGGGCTATCTTACTCTCTTTCTGTTCTTCTAATACACCAACATCGATTCTGCCTTGGATCCTCTGCATTCCTTATTCTCTCTCCTATTCTCCCATCTCTTTGCAAGACATGCTCCTTCCCATAATCCATGTCTCAACCCAGTGGTCTCCTTTTCAGATCTGCCTTGCCTATAACTATCTCCAGACAGCTTTGCATTTATTTACTACTCTCTGCCATTATCTTGTCAGTTTATGTCTTCTTTCATAATATTTACTACTATCTGTCATTATCTTGTCAGTTCATGTGTCTTCTTTCTCCCTAATGAAAACATAAACTCGGTGAGTATAAAGATATTTTTCCTAGCAGGATGTCTGACATATAAGGGGAACTCAATAAATATTTGTTTTATGAATGAATCTTCAAAATTGGTATCTTCTGGCTAGGAACTCTTACTTTTGGTAAAGCCCTAAAGTCTCAGGAAGTGCCTCTTGACTATAGATTAACAGAGAATTTCTTTAAATCTAAGATGGAAGTTATCTGCTTTTTTTTTTTTTTTTTGAGACAGAATCTCACTCTGTTGCCCGGGCTAGAGTGAGTGCCGTGGCGTCAGCCTAGCTCACAGCAACCTCAAACTCCTGGGCTTAAGCGATCCTACTGCCTCAGCCTCCTGAGTAGCTGGGACTACAGGCATGCGCCACCATGCCGGGCTAATTTTTTTTTTTCTATATATATTTTTAGTTGGCCAGATAATTTATTTCTATTTTTAGTAGAGACAGGGTCTCACTCTTGCTCAGGCTGGTCTCGAACTCCTGACCTCGAGTGATCCACCTGCCTCGGCCTCCCAGAGTGCTAGGATTACAGGCGTGAGCCACCGCGCCTGGCCTGCTTTTAAAATTATTTAATACTTGTATTTTCATTCCTTTTAAAATTAAAAAATAGGTAAAATTCTATTTTGTGAATTTAGGGAAAATATCAAAAGGTCTGCATTATGTTAAAATCCAAGTATAGTGGATATGTTATTGCTCTAGTGTTATGAAGAGTGTAATTATTATTTTTTAAGCATTTACATAACACAGATTCTGGTCATTGTTGAATTTGCAAACATCACTTAGTAGAGAGAAAGAGATGGCAAAAGACTATGTCTTGCTTCATTACAGTAGAATAATATTTATCCATTCTATTATTTAAAACATTAAGCAGGCAGTCCACACAGGTCTTCTTCCTGGAAATGATATGAGTCAGATTCTAACTTTGCTCTGACTGCATATTCTCCATTGTAATCATAGGCTCATACACAAACGAAAACTATGCACAAAGCTCTTTTGGGACACTTGAGCATTGCACAGCCAACAAGAACTATTCACTAGGCTCAACTTCCCCAGGAGAGGATCCCAGATAGATCCACATCCATACTCTCAACACCTGGCATAGTACCTGGTAATGAATAAAAAAATGAACAAATGAATAGAAGGTGAGAATTGACCAAAATACATATTATGAGTCATCGATGAATGAAAAAGTCTTGTTCTAAAATTTTATTTCCAAGTTACCCATTTTTCTATGAGAATATGTCCCTGCTTCTAATGCTAGTTGTTGAAACTAGCCCATTAAAAAGAAAATTTTACGTTCTTTCTTTCACCAATATTTATTAAATGGCTTTTTCTGTGCTAGACAATATGGATACAGTGGTGGGAAAACAGACACAGACCCCGTCTTCATGGAATGTATGGTCATCTAGAGACACAAATATGATCAGATAATCACCCAAGTATATAGTTATGAATTGTGATAAGTACATTTAAAGAAGCTATGAGAGTATATGGCAATGATTTAGCCTGAGAAGTCAAAGAAGGCTTTGATGAGAAGGTGGATTTTGAGTTGAGATTGGAAAAATGATTAGGAATGAAATCAAGTGAGGAGTTTGGGAAGAGATGTATTTATGGGAAAGAAAGGGCATGAACACAGGCCTGAAGTGGGAGGGAGAATGGCATGTTGAAAGAACTGAAAAAATAGCAGTGTGACTGGAGATGAAGGACAGAGACGGGCACAGATGAGACTGCAGAGCTAGGCAGAAGAGAGATCATGGGGGGAATCTTGTGGGCATTGTTAAGGGGCCATTGACATGTTTTAAGTCTAGGTAATAGGATCAGATTTGCAATACTGTTATTCCTGCAACATGCTGGATATGAAACCTACCCAAATACAAGATTTCTACTTGAGGCTTGGAAGCTTTCTCAGGTATGTCAGTGGTGGGAAAGGGAGCTAGCTAATGGCATCTGACTTCATGATCCTACCTTTTCCTGGTGCAAAGGTAAACAAGCTAGGGAAAACCTATTTTGAAACACATGCTTGATGTACACAGGGGGAAAACAGTTTATCATGATTAGAGTCATTGAAAAAGAATTATTTAATTATGCCATAAGAAATTGCAAGTGAAATCCATAATCTTAAGGTCTTGCCATAAAAAACTTTTCAATTCCAAATAATAATTTTAAGTAATTTTCTCTTCGCTGCATAAACTGAGATTTTGTGAGCATGTATTTTGCATATGTTTAACCTACAGAAGTATAGATGTCAAGCACTAAATTCTACTATGATCCTCAAGGTCCCCTATGACTTTGCTACTTTAAGTGTGGTCCAGGGACCAACATCATCAACATAATCTAGGAGCTTATTAGAAAGTAGGAATCTCAGTTCCCATCTAGGCCTACCGAATTAGAATCTGCATTTTAAAAAGATCTCCAGGTGATTTATTTTGCACATTTAAGCTTGAGAAGGAATGCCCTAGAACTTTACTTTGCTTATTTAGAACAGGAACTTTATCCTATTTATTTAGGAATCTCTATTTGAATAATTCAAAGGATTTAGTTTAATGATGCTTTTGCTCAATTTTATTAAACATATCTCTGCACTTTTTAGTATGCAGCTACTTAATACTGAGTGGTAAGAGTCAAATTGGAAGAGTTTGGCAAATCAACATTTTTTTAAAAATCCCTAGTCCTCAAACTTGTCTTCTCCTATCCCTTCAGTAGGCACATACTTATACATTCTTATTTAAAATACACAGTGAGTATACAACAGTGTATATTTATTGTCTTCCTGGAAGAAGAACGTTATTTCTAGAATCATTCATTGAACAGTGTACTCATGATAAAAATGGACAATGTTGTCATAAATATAACAAAGGGACTTGAGCATGAGAGAAATATTTTCCATTAATCTTAGGGATAAAGGGCTGTTTTTTTTAAAAGAGACTTTGTTAATGTTCTTTTTAATTTGGCAAATGAAGCTTCCAGAGCTTAGGCTGGAGCAGATTTCAAGTGAACAGAATTAAGATATCTCACATTACAAAAGAAATTTGGGTTTGTTGTCTTGATCCTTGTATTAGTGTTCTATTTGATGCTACAAAAATTATTATAAACTTATTGATTAAAGCAATGCAAATTACTTATAATCTTTAAAAAGTTCAACATGAGTTTCAGTGGACTAAAATCAAGATATCAGGAAGGTTGAGTTGCTTTCTGAAGTCTGAATGAATTGTCTTGCCTTGCCTTTTCCAGCTTCTAGAGAACACCAGTATTCCTTGGCTTTGTAGCCCCTTCCACTTTCAAAGCCCACCATTGCTGGTCAACTGTTTCTCACATTGTATCACTCTGACACTGACACTGCTGCCTCCCTCTTCACTTTTGAAGACACTTATGACTACATTGGATCCACCCAGATAATCTAGAATAATCTCCCTGGTTTAAGGTCAGCTAATTAGAAACCTTAATTCTATCTGAAACCTTAATTCCTCTTTGCCATGTAACATAATATTATTAATAATATATGCACAGGTTCTGAGGATTAGAACATACAACTCTTTGGGGGCCATTTTTCTGCCTACCACAGTCTTTGTAGGAAGGGCTGGATGCCATGGAATGAGAAGAAAAGTAGGGAAAGAATACTGGGGAAAGATAAGAAGAGAGCAGCTCCTGAAAAAGATATCAGGCTGTGTTCTCATGCGAAAGATATCCAGTGAGAGTTTCCCTGTAGTCAGGACTGATTGTCAACGAGATCATAAACTCGTTTTTATCATGGTTTTTACTATCTCACTTTAGGGACTCCTGTTCTGCACACTTCTGTATCTCTCCATTAAGCCCTAACATCTAATGAAAAATCTATTACCTAGGGTGACTTTTTGGAATATCAAAAGAGGGTGGGGGAAGCCATGTTCATTGAGCCAGGGGAAAAGCCAAGCTAAGAGAGAACAGCAATGAAGATGATTAGAAGGGATTGTGAGTTAAGCCAGGAGTAGGAATACACAGAGGACAGAGAGGACAGAGAAATCACTCCATTCCCATGCCCACAACTCATAGAAGTTGAGAGGAGGTATGCCTGTGGAATTTCATTTCCACTAAACAAAATTGATCATTGATTCTTTTGGGTTCTGAGATACAAAGGCAAATAAGATACGCTCCAACCTTTAAAGTGCTTGTAGTCTAGAGGAACCTGAGGAGTAAATGCCTATTATAGGACAGAATATGTATACAGCAATGCACAGGGAGCATTCTGGTACACAAGGAGAATCTTCCATAGTAGATAGTGCATGCCAAGAAGGTTTTCCAGAGATGATGTTTGAGCTCTGTATGGAAGGATGGGTAGGAGTATAGGCATATATGGAAGGAGGAAGTCAGGAATATCAGAAACAGCAAATAACATGTACAAATGTGCAGTCCTAACATAGACACTAGGAACATACTCCAATTTTATCATTGTCATCCAGTAACCCTTCCTCACTTCTGTCACAATGGTGCAGGTTTCTCTACCTATAAAAACGAATCCCATCTGATTCCACCCACTCTTGCCACCTGAGAGTCTCTCTTCTGCATCACTTATCCTTTTTTGTTTTTTTACTTGAGTTTGCAAACTTTGCCTCTCTTCTGACTGCTTTTCTATATTCAAACAAGCTCTCTAATGCTTCCCATTTTTAATAATTTTGTAACCCCTCTCCAGCTCCACATCTCCATTCTGCAGCTGCCTCCTCTATTTTCTTCCCTGAAAAGCTTCTTGAAAACTATCTATACTTGATTTTTCTTCTTCTAAATATTCTGTTTACCTCCATTCCATAGCTATCCGGGTTCCAAATGTCCTCTGCAAACCTGCCTAAAACTGCTTTCACCAAAGATGCCAACAGCTTCCTTGTTAAAACCAAATGGAAGGTTTTCAGTCTTTTCTGAAATCTCCCACACATCTGACACTGCTGCTAACTTCCTTCTGAGGATGCTCTCTTCCTCTCTTCTGGAATGATAAGATTCTGATCCCCTGCCACCTCTCTGGCCAAGCCTGCATCTCTTTTTCAGGTTCCTCCTCCTCCACCCCTCCAACAAGAATCAATTTTCTAATGGACATTCATTACTTTTGCTATGGTATAAATATTTTGGCTTCTTCCCCCAAATTCACATGTTGAAACCTAATCCCCATGATATTAAGAGGTTAAGCCTTGGGAGATGATTAGGTGATGAGGACCCACAACTTCATGGATGGAACTAGCTCCCTTATAAAAGAGGCCCAAGGAAGCTTATTCACCCCTTTGTCATATACATACGAGGGCACAGCAAGAAGGTGCCATGTATGAAGCAGAGAGTGAGGTCTCACCAGATGCCAAATCTGCTGTCACTTTGATCTTGGACTTCCCAGCTTCTAGAGCTATGAGCATTAAATTTCTGTTGTTCACAAATTACCCAGTTTATGGTATTTTGTTATAGCAGCTTGCTTGGACTAACATTTTTTTTTTTAACTTGAAAAGTTATTCTAGGAAATAGATACTGTGTTTAAAAAATACTTGAAATACATCTTAGAACTCACTCTAATGGGGCTAAACCTGTACACGTTTGCTTCAAATATTCAAGTATTTCTTTAGAGGGCTGTCATTGTCACTAGAAAAATAAATGAAGTTTACAAAGATGATAAATAGCTTTCTTATAAGTAACAGAGTATGCGAAACATAATAGCTTATGCTTTTCCCCAGCTACATTATCTCCCAGACGTTGCTGTTACTGCTGTTCTGTGGAAGCAAATGTGCCAACTTGATGTGAAAAGTTTTATACAATACGACTGTGGGAACAGGACAGTGCAGTAGAGAGCAGAGGGTAGAATGTAATTGTGACTATGAACTTCACTTTGAAGTACTTAATGAATGACATAAAAGTAATCAAAAGTAACAAACTAACAATATTTAAAAACAACTCTCACTTATGGGTTCTTTTTGGTCAGTGGCAACTTTTCAGAAGAAAAAATTAAATTTTCAACATCACATAAATTACCATCTCTACTTCTCAAATGACTGAGGTTGATTTTTTCTAAACAGAAAACATCCTATAAAACATCAGGAGTATTTTCCAAATGTTGAGAAATATTTTATTACTTATAAGCTTCTACCACAGCCCTCTGCTCATACAAAGAGTGGTTTTGAAATAATAGCTCATTTTCTTAAGAAAAATACAGTGCTTATACAGAGCTAGCCAAAATAAGATCTACAGATTGAATAGATTTAATTGTCAGGGTCACTTGTGTGCCAGGGTGCTTTTCACAGGAATACAATGTGAATGAATAGAGACCCTGGGGTTGGGCCACAAAACTCAATAACTGGTGGTTGTAGAGTTATTTCACATATACTATAGAAACTTGAATTTGTAGACACATCTTTGTAAGTGGAGACACAGTAGTCAAAATGTTCTGTTAGTCCCATTAGTAATATAAGTTATATTTTGACTTAAAGCCCACAGAAATATAGCAATCAGACTAAAGATGAATGGTACTATGCATAGTTAATATATTCCCCCCAAAAAGCATTAGTAAGTTACATTTATTTTGTAAAAGTCATAATTTTTTTTTTTTTTTGGAGACAGGGTCTTCTTGCTCTGTTGCCTAGACTAGAGTGCAGTGTCACTATCATAGCTCGCTGCAGACTCAAACTCCTGGGCCCAAGAAATACTCCTGCCTCAGCCTCCAGAGTAGCTGGGCTTCCAGGTGTGCCATCACCCTCAGCTAATTTTTCTATTTTTGATAGAGACAGGGTCTCGCTCTTGCTCAGGCAGGTCTTGAACTCCTGCCTGGCCTCAAGTGATCCTCCTGTCTCGACCTCCCAAAGCGCTAGAATTACAGGCATGAGCCACTGCACCCGGGCTAAAAGTGATCATTTTTTAAATGTCCTGGATATACTCAACACTTTATGAAAAACTGGCTGTTTTTGAATTTAATTAGTTATATCCTCACATATTTTGTAAGTATGAATTCTTTTTATGCCCAGCTTAAACAAGACTTCTCTTTTGTAATTTACAACGTGGGCTTAGCTCTGGAGTCAACTTGTAATGTGAAAATTTGCATATAGTCAACATTGTCTTTGGAAATCCCTTATGTTTCCTGTAAAATATGATCTGTGGTATTTCTAAACCATATTTTAATATAATCTACCATCTCTAGAGTCTAATACAGCTAGTCTTTCACTCAGTCTTTTTCTTCCTTAGGGAACAAATAATATAATTTGCTTACATTTAGGACCGCATTGAAAGAAAAATGTACATATTCAAACATTAGAATGACAATGGGGAAAATGCTTGCACCATCAGAGGCCCATGAGAACTAATGAGGAAATAAAATTACACAAACTATTTTTTTCTTCCTTTCTCTTCTTTTCCTTTTTCTTTCTTTTCTTTTTTTACCTATCATTTACAACAGGTATTATTATAGTTTGCTAAAGCTGTCATAACAAAGTACTGTAGACTGGGTGGCTTAAAGAGCAGAAATTTATTTTCTCATAATTCTGAAAGCTAGAAGTTTGAGATAAGGGTGTCAGCAGGGTTAGTTTCTTCTGAAGCCTCTCTCCTTGGCTTGTGCGTGGCTGCCTTCTCCCTGTGTCTTGCATGGTCTTCATTCTGTTTATGTGTCCTAATTGCTTCTACTTCTAATGACAACAGTTATATTGGATTAGGGCTCACCATTTTTCATATATATATATATTTGCATATATATATATATATAAATTTAAATAGATTTAGGAGGTATAAGTGGTTTTTTGTTACATGGCTGAATTGCATGGTGGAGAAGTCTAGGCTTTTAAAATTTTTGTCACTTGAATAGGGTACATTGTACTAGGTAATTTTTCATCCCATACTCCTGTCCAACTCTCCTTCTTCTGAGCCTCCAGTGTGCTTTCAGTCACTCTGTATGGCCATGTATGCCCATTGCATACCTCCCACTTATAAGTAAGAACTTGCGATATTTGTTTTTTTGTTTCTGGGTTACTTCATGTAGAGTAATGGCCTCCAGTTTCATCAAAGTTGCACAAGACACTATTTCATTCTTTTTGGTGGCTGAGTAGTATTCCACACATTGTATTTTCTTTATCCATTCATCTGTTGGTGGGCACTAAAGCTGAGTCCATATCTTTGTAATTGTGAATTGTGCTGTGATAAACATATGGGTGTAGGTGTCTTTTTTATAAAATGACTTCTTTTTCTTTGGGTAGGTACCCAGTAGTGGAATTGCTGGATCAAATAGTAAATTTACTTTTAGTTCTTTGAGAAATCTCTGTACTGTTTTCCGTAGAGGTTGTACTAATTTACATTCCCAACCAATGTAATTCCATTTTCACTGTATCCTTGCCAATATCTACTGTTTTTTGACTTTTTAATAGTGGCCATTCTGACAGGGTAAGGTTGTATCTCATTGTAGTTTGAATTTCCATTTCCCTAATGATTAGTGATTTCCAGTGCTTTTCCATGTTTGTTGGCCATTTGTTACTTTTCTTTTGAAAAATGCCCATTTATGTCTTTTGCCCACTTTTTAATGGACTTGTTTTTTTCTTGATTTATTTGAGTTCTTACAGATTCTGGATATTAGGCCTTTGTCAGTTGTGTAGGCTGTGAATATTTTCTCCCATTCTGTACATTGTCTATTCTATTGATTATATCTTTTGCTATGCAGAAGATTCTTAGTTTAATTGTTTATTTATTTTTGTTTTGCTGCATTTTTTTGAGCTCTTAGTCATAAATTCTTTACCTAGGCCAATATTGACGATAGTTTTCCCTAGGTTTTCTAGGGTTGTTATCAGTGCATAGAAATGCTCCTGAGTTGTTTACATTTGATTTTGTAACCTGAGAATTTACTGAACTCATTTATCAATTCTAGAAGTCCTTTGGAGATGTCTTTCCGGCTTTCTATGTATAAAATCGTATCATCAGCAAACAGGGATAATTGGACCCTCTTTTTCCCAGTTTGGATGCCCTTCCTTTCTTTCTTTTGCCTGATTGCTCTGGCTATGACTTCCAGTACTATATTTAATAGAAGTAGTAAAAGTGGGCGTCCTTGTCTTTTTCCAGTTCTTAGGGAAAATGCTTTCAACTTAACTCCATTCAATATAATGTTGGCAGTGGGTTTATCACATATAGCTTTTAATATTTTGAGTCATGTTCTTTCTATGCCTAGTTGGTTGAGGGTTTTTATCATGAAGAGGTGGTGGGTCTTATTGAATGCTTTTTCTGCACCTATTGAGATGATCATATGTTTTCTGTTTTTAATTCTGTTTATATAGTGTATCACATTTATTGACTTGAGTATGTTGCATCATCCTGGCATCCTTGGGATGCAACCCACTTGATCATAAAGAATTGTTGTTTTGATGTATTGTTAGATTCGGTGTGCTAGTAAATTTCTTTATTGAGGATTTTTCTTCTCTGTTCATGAGAGATATTAGTCTGTAGGTTTATGTTTTTGTTCTGTCCTTTCCTGGCTTAGGTATCAGGGTGATGCTTGGTTTTTAGAATGAATTAGGGAGGATTCCCTCCTTCTCAGTGTTATGGAACAGTTTCAGTAAAATTGGTATCAGGTCTTCTTTGTATCTATGAATCTGAAGCTGTGACTCTCTCTGGTTCTGGGCTTTTTTTGTTAGGAAATTTTTTATTACTGATTCAATATTGCTACTCATTTTTAGGCTGTTCAGGATTTCTGTTTCTCCCTTATTCAATCTTGGGAGGTTGTATGTTTCCAAAAATTTATCCATTTCATCTAGATTTTCTAGTCTGTGTGCATGGAGGTATTTGTAGTAGTTTTGGATGATCTTTTATATTTCTGTGGTATCAGTTATACTGTCTCCTTTTTCATTTCTGATTGAAGCTTATTTGAATCATCTCTCTTCTTGGTTAATCTAGATAGTGGTCTGTCAATTTTGTTTGTCTTTTCAAAGAACCAACTTTTCATTTCATTGATCTTTTGTATTATTTTTTTTTTTTAGTTTCAATTTCATTTCGTTCCACTCTGATCTTTGCTATTTCTTGTTTTCTGCTAGATTTGGGTTTCATTTGTTCTTGTTTTTCTAGTTCCCTGAGGTGTGACATTAGGTTCTTAATTTGTGATCTTTCTATCTTTTTGATGTAGGCATTTAGTGCTGTGAATTTCCCTCTAGCACTGCTTTTTATAAATCCCAGAGAGTTTGGTAGCTTGTGTTACCATTGTCATTCAATTCATTAATTTCCATCTTGATCTTGTCATTGACCCAAAGATCATTCAGCAGCAGGTTAATTTCCATGTATTTGTGTAGTTTTGAGAGTTCCTCTTGGAATTGTTTTCCAGCTTTATTCTAGTGTGGTCTGAGAATACACATGGTATAATTTCTGTTTTTTTTTAATTTTCTGAATCTTGTTTTGTGGCCTAACATATGGTCCATCCTGGAAAATGTTCCATGTGGTGATGAGAAAAATGACTATTCTGCAGTTTTGGGTAGAATGTTCTGTAAATTTCTGTTAGGTCCATTTGCTCTAGAGTCCCATTTAAGTCCAGTATTTCTTTATTGATTTTCTGCCTTTATGATCTGTCTAGTTCTTTCAGTGGAGTGTTGAAGTCCCACACTATTATTAATTTGCTATTTATTTTATTTCTTATTTCTAGTAATGTTTGTTTTATGAATTTGGGAGCTTCAGTGTTAGGTGCACATATATTTAGGGTTGGTATACCTTCTTGTTGAATTGATGCCTTTATCGTTATATAAGAACCATGTTTGTCTTTTTTTTTTCTGTTGTTGACTTAAAGTCTGCTTTATCCATTTCTGCTCACTTTTGGTTGGCATGTATGTGAGATATTTTTTCCACCCACCCCTTTACCTTGAGTTCATGTGGCTCTTTGCAAGTTACATGGGTTTCTTGGAGGCAGCAGATATTTATGTTGTGTCTTTTATCCATTCCATCAATCTATTTCTTTTAAGTGGGCATATAGACCATTTACATTCAATATTTAATTGATAAATGAGATACTATCATCATGTTGGTCATTACTCAGTTGCTTTGTATCCTCTGTTGTGTTACTTTTTTATAAAAACTGTGACTTTTTATTTTTGAATGTTTTTATGCTAGTGAGAATCAACTGTTGTTTTTGATGTTTAGAGCACTTTTGAGCATTTCTTGTAGGGCAGGTCCACTGGTGGCAAATTCCCTTAGTGTTTGCTTGTCCAGGAAAGATTTTATTTCTCCTTCATTTATGAAACATAGTTGTGCAGTATAAAAAATTCTTGATTGACAGTTACTCTGTTTAAGAAGACTAAATATGGGATCCCAATCCCTTCTGGCTTGTAAAGTTTCTGTTGAGAAGTATGCAGTTATTTTGATGGGTTTTCCTTTGTAAGTCACTTGATGCTGTTGTCTCATAGCTTGTAGGACTTTTCTCCCTCATTTTGACTTTGGCCAGATTGATGGCTATGTGATTTGTTGATGTCCTATTTACATTGAATCTTCCAGGAGTTCATTGACCTACTTTTATCTGGATGTGTAAATCTCTAGCAAGAGCAGGGAAGTTTTCTTCCATTTTTCCCTCCAATAGTGTTTCCATGTTTTTTGTTTTTTCTTCTTCTCTCTAAAGGATACCTATGATTATTATATGTGGGTGTTTTACATAATCCCATATTTCTTAGAGATTTTGTCTATTTCTCTTGATTCTATTTTCTTTATTTTTGACTGAACAGGTTAATTTGAAAGCCTTATTTTCAAGCTCTGGAATTCTTTCTTCTGCTTGGTTTAGTCTGGTTTTAAGACTTTCCACTGTATTTAAGACTTTCCACTGACTGTTTCATTTCCAGAGGCTTTTTTTTTAATTATCTCTTTTTAGTGATTTTTTAAATTCGTGTCCTGAATTATTTATTTGGTATCTTTGTGTTAGTTTGCAACTCTCATTGATCCTATTGAGCTTACTTGCGATCCATTATTTTGAATTCCATACCTGACATTTCAAAAATTTCCTTTAGGTTGGAGTCTATTGCTGGAGAGTTAATGTGATCCCTTGTGGGTATCAAGAGAGCCTGTTTTTTCACATTGCCAGAGTTCTTATGCTGGTTCCTTCTCATCTGGAACCTCTTCCTTCAGCTCAAGTCAGATATCTTTGTAGTTCACCTGTTCTCTGCTGGGAATTCTGCTGCTCAGTGTGGAGAGAGAGGCATGCTGCCTTTCGGCTCATTCAGGTAGGTACCTACTGTGGTGTTGCTGGCAAGTTGTACCTCAGATACCTAGAGTGCTCCAGTGCCAACAGTAATGGACTAGGTTAGGTGTTCCCCAGATCCCAGGCCCCTGGATGGCATGCTTGAGTCCTAGGGAGACCAGAAAATGACCAGGATGGCAAATTTGCTTTCAAGCCTTCCTGAGTTCAGGTGCTGGCTGTGATAGTGAAGGGTGGGGTGATCTCCTGCTCTGCAAGAATGCTGAGGCAGTGAGCCTGTGAAAGAAGGGGCAGGCATCTCTTGACAAGATTAGCAGAGACAGACAGTTGTGGGATGCACATAAAGCACTTAAACCATTGACACAGGTTTGCCATCTTAACGGTAGCTTGTTTATGCCAGCAGCAAAGAAGCCTAGAGAGTGAGTGTCAATGAAATCATGAAAGGTGTTTTCCATAGCTTATTGAGAATTGAATATTTTTCCTTGTGAGAAGTGGTCCAAAGCCTGGAAGAAGTGGTAGTCAGTTGGTACAAGGTCTGGTGAATACTGTGGATGACAGAGAGGTTCCAAGCCCAGCTTCTGTAGTTTCAGCAGCATTGCTTTTTGCAACATGTGGTCTTGCAAGAGGATTGGCCTGTCCTTATTGACCAATCTCAGCCATGTAATCACAAGCATCCTCATCACTTCATCCAATTTATTACAGTAGACATCCACTGTCACTGATTGACCAGGTTTCATGAAGCTATAGTGGATGATACCAGTGCTGGGCCACCAAAGAGACACTGTTAATTTTTTTGATGAATATTCAGTTTGGGACTGTGTTTTGGCACTTCATCTTTATCCAGCCATTGTATCAAATGCGTGTTATTGTCAAAAAGAATCCATTTTTCATCACACATAACAATACAGTGTGCAAACGATTCACCTTTTTATGTCGTGACAGCAATCAAAGGCAAGCTTTGAGATGATTTCTCTTCTGGTGCCCATTTAATTCATGTGGTACCCATCTATCCAGCTTCTTTACCTTGCCCATTTGTTTCAAATGGTCCAATATTGTTGGAATAGTAATGTCAAACCTTACTGATAATTCATGCATAGATTGAGATGGATTCGCTTCCACTACAGCTTTTAGCTGAGCATTATCCATCTTGGTCTCAGGTCACCCACGTGGCTCATTTTCAAGATTCAAATCACCAGAATGGAACTTCTCAAACCATCAGCGTACTGTGTGTTCATTAGCCACATCCTTCTCAAACACTCTGTTGATATTTTGAGCTGTCTGCACTGCATTGGTTCCAGGACAGAACTCATATTCAAAAATAAAATGAATTTTTGACTTATCCATGTTTTCACAAAAATTGCTCTAAAAAATATATGAAAGATAATCACAAGCCAAAATGTGCATTTGAAAGAATGAGGCTGTACCTTCACAATAAAAAAAAGTGTCAAAATGAAATGTCAGAGATATCAACTGTCAAACTTAGTACTTAAAGAAACTGGACATTCCATACTTAATAACCTAATAAATGGTCCAGGGAACAGTTAGTACAATTCACTGATGTGAAATACAAGGAGAAAACACAAGTCCCTCAGGAAATCCTGATTCCTTGAACCTTTCTATAGCATCTTTTTCCCTGAGGCAATGCTTGAATATGGGTTATACGTGCACTTTTGCTTCAGCAGCTCCTCCACTACCACTTCAACCCCATCCTCCTTGACCAGCAGCTTCTAGAACTGGTCCATTTAGCATCTGAATAAATGTTCCCAAGGTTGGCTAATTTTCAGGAGTCATTGAGGATTCTCCTGACTTATCTGATGTAGCAATACTAGAAGGAGGAAAGGATTCTGTTGAGTAATGTATCTCATCCATTGGAACTAAGGTTGATTCCATAAAAATTCAGGGGCAGATCCTCCAGAAGTTGCTACTATAGTTGCTGCAGCTGTAGCCATTGCTGAACTTGGAGAAGTCCAGTACTAGCTGTGTGAGAGGAGACAACTATAGCCTGCCTGTCTCTCTCTCCAGGACTTGTAATTAAATGATACTTTGCAGATAATCCACAGCATAGGAGAAGATATTTTCAAAATACACATCTGATGAGGGACTTGCACCCAAAATATACAAAGAATTCCCAACACTTAGCAGTAAAAAAAACAACAACAACAAGCCCAATTAAAAAGTGGGCTGAAGATATGAACAGGCACTTCTTCAAAGAAGATATGTACCTGGCAAATAAGCATATGAAAAGTATATCTCATTAGGGAATTGCAAAATAAAACAACAAGATACTATTGCACACCTATTAGAATAGCAAAAATCCAAAACACTGACAAGACCAAATGTGGGCAGGGATCTCTCATTCATTGCTGATAAGAATGCAAAATGGTATAGCAGCTTTGAAAAACAGTTGGGTGGTTTCTTACAAAGCTAAACTTAGTCCTATCATATGATCTAGTAATGGTATTCCTAAGTATGCACCCAAATAAATTGAAAACATACGTCCACAAAAAAAAAACCTGCACATGGATATTTATAGCAGCTTCACTCATAATTGTCAAAAGTTGGAAACAATCAAGATGTCCTTCAATAGATGAAAGGAAAAACAAAATATAGTACACCCATACAATGGAATATTATTCAGTGACAAGCGACAAGACATGGAGAACTTTGAAAGCATATTGCTAAGTGACAGAAGCAGTTTGAAAAGGCTACATGCTGTATGATTCCAACTATATGGAATTCTGGAAAATAAAAAACTATAGAGACAGTAAAAATATCAGTGGTTGCCAGAGGGAGAGAATCAGGGGAGGGATTAATAGATGGAGCACAAAGGATTTTTAAGGCAGTTAAGGTATTCTGTATGCTACTGCAGTGGTGAATGCATGACGTTATACATTCATCAAAACCCATAGAACTGTACAATACCAAGAATGAACCCTAAACTACAGAATTTGGTTAAAAATAATAAATGTATCAATATTGGTTCATAAATTGTGACAGATGTACTGCACCAATGCAAGTTATCAATAACAAGGGAAATTGTTTTAGGGGAAAGAGGGGGCATATGGGAACTCTCTGTACTCTTCTCAATTATTCTGTAAACCTAAAACTACTCTTAAAAAACGAAGTCTGTTAGGAATAAAAAAAAGTTTTAAATACGGGGTAAAGTAAAAAAAAAAAAAGAAAAAAACTTTCCTGCTCTGTCAGCATTGTCGAAACTGGCTCTGAGAGCTGCAATCATTTGCTCCCTTCACAGTACATTGACATGATCTCATTACCATATTCTCATAAGGTCAATCTGTCATTAGTGCTCTTCTTGAAGCTTCAAAAGAGTTTTACTTACAAGAATCTCCTAATGTGCTGTCAGATGGCATTAAGCTAGTAGTCACTGGGTTCCCATTGGCTTTTCTGCAGGTTTTTCTTGTTTAGTTACACTAGTAGGTGCAGGTCCAGAAGATTCTGGAGTGATGGATACAGGTGCACAGTGGGATCCAAAGCAGAGACAGAGCCTAGGACTTGAGTCACAGCTGCTGTTGTGGCTGAACCGGTTGCAGTGGTGGTGGCAGGGTTTGATCACTGGGTTGTAGATGGGACTGGTATTGCCACTACTTTTGGGATTTGTCACCATAACCATCACAAAGTTTTCCTCATTAAGACTATATTCTTTTTTTTTTTTTTTTGAGACAGGATTTCACTGTGTCAGCTGGCTCAGAGTGCAGTGGTGTCATCATAGCTTACTGCAACCTCAAACTTGTGGGCTCAAGTGATCCTCCTGCCTCAGCCACCTAAGTAGCTGGGACTACATGTGTGTGCCACCATGCCCGGCTAATTTTTCTATTTTTTTTATAGAGACAGGGTCTCACTCTCTAACTCCTGGCTTCAAACCATCCTCCCACCTTGGTCTCCTAAAGTGCTAGGATTAGAGGCACGAGCCACGACACCCAGCCCCAAGATTATATTCTTTGAAGGCAGTATCATCATAAGGGTTTTGTTTGCAGAAATTAATTTTTGTTCCACCATCCAAAATGCCTTATTCATCTTCAGTGCTTTTACTACAAAGCTGCAGCCAGCTCCAAAGTGTCTTGTGTCCTGCATTAAGCTGAATTCCGGAACCCAGGTCCTGATTAAGCCTGGAGCCCACAGTCCACATCCCATTCCCAGAGCCAGACTCCTGCCCCTTCCCCACGTCACAGCACATTGTTGAGGCCTCTAGAATGCGCTTCTCTCCTAGACCCACTGTCACCCACTGCCCAAATGGTCTTTTAAATTACTAAATAGAATCAGTATCTCTTGGTTTTTTTTTAAAAAAAAAGGAAGAAAGAAAGTCTTCCACTAGTATGATAGGTCTAATCACCCTAAAATTTGAGAAATTTTAGCTTAAGGAGGCACAGTTCACACTGAGAAAATTTTACCATACTACATTTTTAAAAACAAGTTTTAACTATTAAATTTTTAACCACCTTTTGTGTTTTCAGCATTTATTATTTAGTACATGGCAAATAATAATGCCCAAATATATATAATGAAGAGGCTTTGGGAGGAACAGGCTTAATCAAGAGTTCAGTTCTGAACAACGTATCTTTGTGGTGTTTGTAGATGTCCATGTGGAGTTGTTGAGTAGGCAGATATTAATTTTAGAATTTTTATAGAGATGGCATGAAAGCCATAGGACTAAATGAAATTATCTACAAAGTGAATATACATGGAGAGAGAAAGAAATTCTCTGCAGCAGACCAATTTAGAGAGTATGAGGTTAAGGTAGAATCAGAGGCAGCAAAGGAGACTGGTCCAGAGTGGCCCGTGAGATTGAAGGAGAATCAAGAGTAAGCAGGGTCCTGGCTTGGAGTGAACCAAGTGTTTCAGAAAGGAAAGGATGATTGCTCATGTCAGAAGCTTTTCATAGATTCAAAAGCTGTTTATATGTTAAGCAATATCAGGACTGAGAGCAGACTGCTGGATTGGACCTCATGGAGGTCACTGGTGACCTTGAACAAAGAGTTCTTGCAGAAGAAAAGAGGTAGGAGGCTGATTGGAATAGATTCAAAAGAGTATGAGAAATGGTAGACAATGAGTAAAGCCAATTCTTTTCAGGAGGTTTAATTGCAAAGGAGAGCAGAGAAATGGAAAGTTGAGCTGAAGGAGATACAGAACCCAGGTGAGTTTTTTGTTAATTGTTTTTTAATATGGAAGAAAGGGGGCACAATTGCAGGAGTTAAGTCCTCGAACAGGTGAGAGGTGATGAGAGGCAGTGCACAAGAGGAGCAGTTGGCCTTAGGACCAAGGACAATCTACTGGTTTTAACTATAGAAAGGAATACAGGGTATACGAGTACAGGTGCAAGTTGGCAGATTTGTATTTTTTTCCATGAAATAAGAACCTAGGTTATCAGTTAAGAATGAGGAGCAGGGAAGAGGTGTTGGAGACTTTTGTTGAAGAAAACGTGTGAAATAGTTATGAGAGATTGGGGGACTTAGAACTGACTCAGGAAAATCTCACAAACTCTCTTCTTAGGCAAGTGAAATGCCTACCTAGCCAGGGGATTCTCAGATTGATAAAATAGCATAGACCTTTCAGCAGAGTTTCATATTCCCTGAGGAATATGAATTAGTCTTCATTTTTCATGAATTGCACCCAGAAATACTAAACCAAAATTTTACTTCCTTCAGTGGCCAGTGGAATTTCAGGGCCAGCTAAGAATATAACCCATTTCAATTTATTTCTATTTAAGCCTAAACTTTAAGCAATTCAAGAAACCACCAAGATGACTGAGTCATACAGAAGCATCCTGCTTCCCAGTGTTTGCTGATTAAAACCATAGCCTTAGACAAGGGGCCCCATCTCTGACCCACAATTGTCCTGGAATATGAGATAAGATGTCAAATTGTCATAGAACAGTTCAAATGAGGAAAGCCTTCACTATACTATGCCAAAGTAGGGATCACTGAAACTTAGGTAATGTTGACAGTTTGTTACTACAGTGACCACCTTATACTAACAAAAAACAAAAGACAAAAAGAAAACTCTGTTTATTTGTAACAATACCTTTCCTTTAACCCAAAGAAGCTTCAGTAATCAAAATAATCTTGAGATTATGACATTAAATGTAATTTAAAAAATATTCTAGGTCAAGAAACCAAAACAAAAAGTGAAATGATAAACTCAAAGTTTTCAGATGTCAGGAGTTATTTAAAGGAATATATTAATACCCAAAATAAACTAATGGAAAAAATAAGAGCAGACATTATTCTTGATTAATGAATGGGAATGTAAATAGTGTGACTACTAAGGAAGCTTTTGCAAGATGACAGGGATTGGGATTGCTGTATATATGAATTGAGAAGCAATTGTTTTATAAATTAAATAACTAAAATCAATTTTAACTGTGTCAACAATTTAAAAATTGCCAAAAACTTAAACTTCCACTAATATTAAGCACTAACAGCTTTGAAGTTTAAAAATATACCTAAATGACAAGACTATTCAGTTCCAAGAGAATATTTTAAAATATCGGACTTAACCATTATATTTGCCTACAAGGTTAGAAATATATGAGTAGAAGTAATTTAGTCAGATTCTGGTTTCAGCTCTGACATGTAAAGAGCTTAGAAGTTGTCATTGTTATCCTTACAAGAAAAAAGTGGACAAACGGAAAATTAATGACTTTTCTTGAACCCATCAGCAAACTGAGGTCACAAAGCAAGTTGTCCAGAAATCTGAAGAGGCATATGCCTCCAAAGAGACACAGCTGGGACCTGTTTACTTGAAGCAGAAGCCTTGGGAACTACAAACTGGTAGGAACACTGAAATGGTAATTTTGCTAAATGACTGGAGTGTGAGTGTGGACTAAGGTAGTAGTGAGAATCTCCCAGGGGCTGCAGTCTTGAGGAACATTTCATAGACTTTGCTTCTAGTACTTCCACCAGGTTCTCGCTATAGAGATACAACAAAAATCCTTGTGGCTCTGGCAGGAGGAGGAAAAGAGTAATCACTGTGAAGTAAGCCTGCTGTCCTGGGTAAAGGACTTCACCAGAACCTTATCCTTGCTGATAGGAGGCAATTCCTTCCACTGCCCCATTTCTCACCCCCTCCAGGATTCCTGTTTTACCTAAAGAACTGTTGGGGTGGGGAGGCCAGTGTAGAGACATAGTAAACAGGGGTAAAGGCTTCAAGAGAGTAGGTTGCAGCCAGGGAAGGGAGTAGAAGCTGTGAATGGGAGAAGCTATATCACTGTAGTAATGCTTGTGAAGCTCAAAGTCCAAGAACACAGGTCCACTAAAACACTTAAATTTAATAATAAGATTGTAGAATGCTCCCCCTTCCTTATACCACTCCACACTACTGTGGCTTGAGTATTTGCCCCCTCCAAAACTTTTGTTCAAATTTAATTCCCAATGTGGCAGTATGGAGATGTGGGACCCTTGAGATGTGGTTGGGTCATGAGGACTCTACCTTCATGAGTGGATTGATTCATTCATGGATTAATGGGTCAATGCGTTAATGGATTAGGGGTTATCATACAAGTGGGACTGGTGGCTTTACAAGAAGAAGAGAGACCTGAGCCAGCACATTAGCATGCTTAGCCTCCTTGCCATGTGATGCCCTGTGCCACCTCAGGACTCGGCAGAGTACCCATCAGGAAGAAGGCCCTCACCAGATGCAGCCGCTCGACTTTGGACTTCTCAGCCTCCATAGTAGTAAGAAACAAATTTCTTTTCTTTATAAATAACCCAGTTTCATGGGTTCTGTTATAAGCAACAGAAAACGGACTAAGACACACACCAACAGTGCTGTGTTATTACAGTGGATTATACCTGTAAGAGCTGCAAGGAACAGACTCTCTCTGAGAGGCCATATCTAGGGAAGCCTGAGGGGAAACAAAAACAAGGGCACTAGAAGATTTGAACCTTCTAGCACCCATACCTACAGCAAACATTAACACACCCAAATTAGCATCAATTTCCACACTAAAGGCCTATTTTATCTCAGTTCCTATTATGTGTACATATCATGTCCACCTTTCAACAACAAAATTTCAAGCCAAAAGCCAAGAAAAAACACAGTCTGAAGAGACAAACCAAACACTAGAATCAGACTCAGATATGACACAGTTTTGGGGATTATCATACAGGGAATTTAAAATAATTGATTAATATGGTAAGGGTTCTAATGGAAAAAGTAGACAAAGTACGGAAACAAATGACTAATGTAAACAGAGAGATGAAAACTCTAAGCAAGAATCGAAAGAAAATGCAATAAATTGAAAACAGTAACAGAAATAATAAATGATGAGATACAGACTCATCAGTGGACTCAATGTGGCCATAGAAAGAATAAGTGAGAAAGGAAAATAGAAATAATTAAAGAATATAAGGCTAAGAGATGTTAAAAGTTATCTAATATATCTACTCATTTTTCTTGGGTTAAGCATACATTTTCTTTTCTGATGGGAAGCCAATTATGTAAATAATCATCTAATTCTTGCTTGTAAGACTATCACAAATAGAAACATATAATTTTAACATTACTGTCATAGATGAAACAACTTTAGCCATTCAAATATCATTTTACCATTAAAGAGCACTGCAACACAAAAGTCATATGCAGTTATAATTTAATTAGAAGAATTAGAGAGTCTACAATTTCCCCTCTATTTGCATAGTGTCTTGGCCAATTTTTTAACATCTTTGTGTAGTCATTCATTTACTAAATATCCTGTCTTCTTCATGTTATACCTTTTACATTCATCTACTTTGATACTTTCTGGTATTAAGGCTCAGTTGTCAAACACTGAAACTAACAACTCTTATCATGGCTTTATCTCCTTGAATTCCAGTATTTAGCATCACTCCAGTCAGTGTCAATTTTAGACCAGCTGTTCATGTTTGAGTATTTAGGTAACTTGCTTCCAAGTAATCATGACATTGAAATATTTAAGGTCAAGTTACCGCTAAGTGAACTTTTTTGTATACTATAATATCAGAAGAATAGTGCAGCAGTTTCTGAAGATTATTAGCTTTTTCTACTTTCACTGATTCTAATTGGTATTTAAGCTCCTCTTCACATATTTCACATACCCATAAATAACTCTCACATCATATATGTGAGTCTGTGCTGTAACAGAGATGGCTAAGAAGAGGTGGCTCCCCACTTTAAGACACTATCACCCTGTACCTGTGGTATTGGAATCACATTGAAAGCTTTTTAAAAAATCTGTCATTCAATTCTGTTTGAGGTGGGACCTGTTTGAATTGGGGTCTAGGCATCAATATTTTTTAAGAACTCCCTAGATAATTTTAATGTGAAATCAGGGTTAGAACTACTGAACTATATAGTAAGAAAAATCTCACACAAATAGATTTGAAAGTGATAGAAAAAGATGTCTCTCTCTCTCTCTCTCTCTCACACACACACATACACACACACACACACACACACACACACACACACACACACACACTCATGAGATTTCAGAGGATGGAAAGATCATGTCCAATAAAGATCAGCAGCCAAGGTTTCTTAACTTAAAGGGCTGCAAAGGTTTAGGACAGGAAGACCTGGCTGAGTGGAGACATGTTCCTGGCAGGGGAACACTATGATGGAAGGAAGGCAAACAAATGCACTTGACAAAGACCTTTCTCAACAACTAAGAGAGAGACCCAGAAGAGAATACTGTTTGAAATTGTTGGAAATAAGATAAAGCAGGGAGCAGGGCCTCAGACTGAGAAAACCTCAAACACTTGAATTTCAGGGTGCTGTCATTATAAAGTATTTCTTAAATACTATAGTTTTTTGTTGTTTAAATATCCGGAAACCAGAAACCAGAAACCAGAAAAGTCCATGATCCTGTTACCCGGCTTAACAAGTAAACATTACTAATACAGTCAAAATCTCTTGTGTTCCCTCCCATCATCATAACTAATTCCTCCCTTAGCAGAGGTAATCATTATCGTAAATTTGGTGTTTATTATTCTTAAGCATTTCTTAAAAATCAAATGCATAGATATCACTTAGATACATACTTGCTTATGTTCCTAAAGAAAACAAATTTTCCAAGTTAAAAACACATGTTGCAAAGTATTGAAGAGAATGAATATGGCATAATAAAAAAGATGTTTCAGGAAGTTGAGCCTAGCTGTAACATATAGTACAGGAAGTTTTTGTGTCATATAGGAGTATTTGGACTAGTGTGTAAAATTGGGCTTAGAATGAGAAAGAAAGCTTAGTGCCTTAAATGTAGAGAATGAGGGAACAGGATGAGTCAAAAATAAAGATACAAAGCTTAGTTCCTGTGAGATTAAAATAATGAAAAATATTGACAGATTCAATGAGTCACAGAGGAAGAACTGGTTTCTAGGAGTATAGACGTTGCTTTGTGGAATTTGGTCCTGTTGACTATTCCCTCATTGCTGAAGAATCTCCTGCCTAGCCTTCTGCCATCCCTCTCTTTTGGCTTTGTTCCTAACTTTCCCATTGTTCCTTAGAAGTCTCCTCATGGCTTCCGATTTGTATCCAATTTTTCTTACAGCTCATACTCTCCTGGATGGACTCATTCATTTCCAGGGGCTTAATATGTAAATACTGATGACTTCCAAATTTATACAGTCAACACGTACGTCTCCTTAGCTCTAGATACAGATTTCTAATTGCCTATGGATATCTATCTTCACAGCCACTTGTAATGTGTCAAAAACACCAGAATGTAAAATCTGGGGGGCAACTACATAATACAAAATTAAAGAGAATTTAGGGTAAATGAAAGTGTTCACTGTTACTATAGCTCTGATTGTTATTCACCTTAGGAAAGAACTAGGAGTGATGCTTAATTTAAAATTTGGTACCAAATAAATAAAATGGTCCTCAGAGTTAAGTATTTTTCTCAAGTAGAGGTTGTTTGTGTAAATAAAAAACATAATGAATTCATATGCTGTATTTGTACAATAAAGACTATGTTCGGGACATGTAAAAAAATTAGTCTTATTATTAAATGCCATCTTATTCTCTTTGCACTTTATTCATCCCTTTTATTATCATTTATTCCCTCTCCTTTATTTTCTATCTCTGCAAATAGTTCCCAAGTTCTATTTTCTCATCCAGGCTAAAAAACTGGGAAACATCCTCACATTTCTTCCTGCACATCAGCTGTGCCATTAATTAGTGACATGTCTTGGCAAGTCAACTTCCTTAATGCTTGTATTGTTCCCCCCTTCCCAACCCTCTCCACTGTTCTAATCTCAGGCTTTTTTCTTTTAAAATCTCTTCTCTGGCCTATTAAAATACTTTGTAAACTTGTCTTGTCTCCCCTAGTTTTGCCCAGTTTCTACTATCTGTCTCTCATCTGCTCTGAGTGATTTTCTTAAATATAAATCTGGTCGCTCCCTGCCCTTAGGTGGGAAAAAAAAGACTCCTTATTACCTTCTGCAGAAGCTTTCCATTTTGTTCTTTTGAGTTATAATTAGGATTCTACAGAGTTGATTCAAAGGCAACCAATGGTTCCAACCAATGGGCAGGTGAATCTTTTGGGGAGACATAGCAGAGTTGGGGTTCAAAACCACAGGCCCTTGTTTTCACCTGTTCTGCTTCTAAGTAATTCATTCAGCAAATATTTATTAAGTGTGTCAAATACTCTTCTTAGTGCTGTTTTATTAATGTATTAACTGGACTAACTCTCACAGTAACCCGTGGATGTAGGTAATATTAGTATTTCCATTTTAAAGATGAGGAAACTGAGGCATACAGATGTTAAATTACCTAGGTCCCCAGCTTGGTAAAGTCCAGAATCAGGAATTGAACCTACGTAATTTGACTCTAGAATTTTGCTACTCAAAGTAGAATCCGTGGACCAGAAGAATTGTATCACTGGTGGTATTATTAGAAATACAGACCCCCTACCCCTACCCTAGACATACTCAATCATTATTTAACATTTTTACAAGAGTTTCAGGTGATGTATACATTCATTCATGTTTGAAAAGCTTTGCTTTTGATTCTGGGTTCTTAACCACTATATACTGATCCAATATCATCAATAGTTGACTTATTCTTTCTTCCTCAAACATGTGGGTTGGCTCTTCTTTTTATGGGCCTGTCAAAAAACAAAAGTAACAATGCCCCAAACCTTGCACTTTTACTTTTCACCAAAAGGATGAGAGTGAGAGGAAGCTCATATGCACACTCTGAAGGTGAGGTCTAGTAGGGGAGCTGAGCCTCCCTGACCACTCCCTCTCCTTTTATGGCTGCTTCATCATTTGTCTTGAATCTAGCATCTGATAACTCTGAGCACAGAGTAAATTAAGAAGCTGAAACTTTTCTGGCTAAGGGAAATATGGACCTATATCTCTAATAGTTGCTACTCTAATGAGTTCTTGGTGTAGGTATATTTTATAGCTCCTGAAGAGGAACTAGGGTACTGATGTTCAAAATGATGCCTGGTCACTTCATGGTTGTCCAACCACTCAATTTTTTTTTTTCTTTTTTTGTGACAGGGTCTTGCTGTTTTGCCCAGGCTGGAGTGCAGTGGCTATTCACAGATGAAATCATAGTGCACTGCTGGCCTTAAACTCCTGACTTCAGGTAATCCTCTCACCTCAGCCTCCCAAGTAGTTAGGACTACAGGCACACACCACTTTGCCCAGTTCAAACACAGCTCAAATGCTTGATATTAACTTAGTACTGGTAGCTAGACAGGCAGGAGGAAGACTGAATCTAGCTTTGACTCATAGTTCAGGTAGCAGGGAAAGTTGGGGATCAGATGCCATTACAGTCCTAATTGACATCACAATCAGACATCACAGTCTTAACAGTGACTAAAGGTAACATGTATCTTCTAAGTTAATGTGGGAGTAAAAGGTAGATTTCAGGATAAACTAAATCACTTGTCCTTACGAAACTCACTCATGGAGGCTTCTGGACCAGCTTCAATCTTGGCTCCTCACGCATGCGGAGGTTGTCTCCAGCACTTTGCCAAGTCTTCCCAAAGCATGCAAAACTATGCCAGTGGTAATAAGAAATGGATGGTTTGCTGAATATTTTGCGTAGAGAGGGAGAGGGTGCCACATCCCTTACAATAGGGCAGAAAATTAAGCAAAATCCTTGTTAGACATAGGGATTCTTCATGTCTTTCATTCCCAAACACTTTCTTCCCAATCTAAACGGCTTTTTCTCCTTTCTCTTTGTTTCCTCTTTTCTTCTTTCAGGCAGCATTCAACAAACTGGAATATTGTTACCAGCATCAGCTCTAATCCCAAGCTTAAATAATGTAAGCAAAGCGTAAACTGAAGAGTTCAAAACAGACTAATGGATCTCCTAGCGGGTTTCACTATCCACCATATCCAATCTCATTCTCAGGACCCTGTTAAGCAAAAGCAGGTCTCTTCTAGGTGGAGGTAGGGATGTGTATTGTTAAGAAAGTAACAGTTTCCCCATACTGCTACATTCTCCTCTGATGTTGGCACTTGATATTTTCTTTAGAACTAAGAATAAAAGCCTTTCTTCTGGTGGCAAAGGGCTCAACTGACATGCCACCCTCAGCATTGAAAAGATAAGGTGCCTGCTCTTTGTATGTGTGTCTTTATTTATGTGACAAGCATTTGATGTAGGTACTTGTATCACTTTGACTGAAGTGCGTGCACCTCACATACACTTCAATCAGAGGGGCCCTGATTATGTATTATTTTTAATTTTTAATTTTTAAGGTTACATATGTATGGGGTACATTTGATATTTTGAAACAAGCATACAATGCGATGATCAAATCGGGGTAATTGCAATATTCATCACCTCAAACATTTATCATTTCTTTGTATTGGCAACATGCCAAGTCTATTCCTCTAGTTATTTTGAAATATACAATAAATTATTGTTAACTGTAGTTTTCCTATTGTGCTCTCAAACACTAGATCATGTTCCTACTATCTAACTACATTTGTACCCATTGTTAATCTCCACTTTATGCCTCCTCATTACCCTTCCCAGCCTCTGATATCCATCATTCTACTCTCTCTCTCCATCAGTTCAATTGTTTTAATTTTCAGCTTCCACTTTTTAGCTTCCACATATGAGTGAAAACATGTGCTATTTGTCTTTCTGGGCTTATCATAGTTCACTGAACATGATGTCCTCCAGTTCTATCCATGTTGTTGCAAATGACAGGATTTCATTATTTTTTAACTGAATAATATTCCATGGTGTTTATGTACCACATTTTATTTATCCATTCATCCACTGATGGACACTTAGGTTAATTCCATATCTTGGCTATTGTGAATAGTGCTGCAATAAACATGAGAGTGCAGATATCTCTCTGATAACGGATTTCTTTTCTTTTGGATATATACCCAGCAGTGGGATTGCTGGGTCAGATGGTAGTTCTATTTTTAGTTTTTTGAGGAACTTCCAAACTGTTTTCTGTAGTAGTTATACTAATTTATTAATACATTCCCACCAATAGTGTCCCACCAGAATGTATAAGGAACACAAACAATTCAATACTAAAAAAACAAATAATCCAATTAAAAATGGGCAAAAGATCTAAAAAGACATTTCTCAAAAGAAGGCATAAAAATGGCCAATATGTGCACAAAAAAAATGCTCAATGTCACCAGTCATCAGAGAAATGCAGACAAAGCCTATATATATTTTGAAATATTGGATTTCCATGTGATATTTCTTAGAAAAGGGAGCTCCAATTTTAAAAGTAGTTTTAAAAATATTAAAAACAAATGATAGATAACATAAAGTTTTAGGAGCTCAACATTGTTTGCATGGCACAAAGCTATGTGTCATCTGGCGTCTGCCAAAATTTCCAGCCTTAGCTCCACTATCCTCTCCTTACCCGCACTGTGCACTGATAATGTCCACCAGCACTCTTGAGGTTCCCAGAAGGCATATGATGCTTCAAGCTTCTGTGTCTTTGCTTGTGCTGTTCTCTCCATTCACCCTGGGAGCACTTACACAGTTTGAGACATACTCTTGTTGCTGCTGCTATAAAGATTTTCCTGAGCTTCTCCATTAGAATTGATCATATCTGTGTTTGTTACCCTGCACACACTCATTTTACTTTTATCACTAGGATTTGCTTGTGTTTTATCTCTAGTAGACCATACACTTTTTGACAACAAGGACTGTTAATTACTCTTGAGCCTCATCCAGTGCCTGACGAAATAAATATACTTTGAATCTTTGAATGGATAATCATTTGAATGGCCATTTCCCAAATCAAATCACAAAAGGCTTTGCTGAAAGAAAAACAGTGTAGGTGTACAATCAGTATTAAGGCATAAGTGTCCTTGAGAAGAGTTAGTATGTTACGGGTTTTTTTAAAAAAAATTCTTGTATTTTATTTTTAAAGTGTCTTGGGTAACCATGTGGCATTAATAGTTTAGCTGGAAATAGTATCAATTGTGTATTACAGGCCAGGCGCGGTGCCTCACACCTATAATCCTAGCACTCTGGGAGGCCAAGGTGCAAGGATTGCTTAAGCTCAGGAACTCGAGACCAGCCTGAGGAAAAGCGAGACCCTGTCTCTATTAAAAGTAGAAGAAATTAGCTGCATGTGGTGACATGTGCCTGGAGTCCCAGCTACTTGGGAGGCTGAGGCAGGAGGATCCCTTGAGCCCAGGAGTTTGAGGTTGCTGTAAGCTAGGCTGATGCCATGGCATGCTAGCCCCGGCAACAGAGTGAGACTCTGTCTCAAAAAAAAAAAAAAAAAATGTGTATTACAATAATAAAGGATAAAGGTGTGATTTTGAACTACTTCATAAAGTCTAAGACAGCTCTGTAAAGTCTCAAAAAACCAGAATCAATCTCATTATTTTTAAGCTTCCATTCCTAAGAATCTCTGTTCTGTTGAATAACAGAATTGTTCTTAATTAATAATAATTCCATACATCCCCAATTATAGTTTATGTTTATACAGAAAATAAACTTATTTCCCCACTTTCAAAGTGTTTACAATATTAGTGTATATATAACACAGAATATTTAGCTGATAGTTGTCTTCTAGAAGTGTCATTAATCATTATTTCTAATGTAGAATCAAACAGAAGGATAGTATTCCTTCTCCCCAGGTTCCAAAAATCAATTTAAGCTTAAAAATATATAGTTAGCATGCCTTGGAAGTTTTATAGACGATAAGAAAGATTTATAAATCAATCCACATGCTAAAAAATAGAACATAAATTTTTATTTGAATGTATGTCAATAAAATGGAATACATCACAGCACAAGAATATTGTGAAAAATTATCACTATCTTTTAAAAATGAGAATAGTTTGAGGGTTAGAAAGCAATAAATTAAAGCAGACCAGACCACTTGTACTCTGCAATTAGCATAGACTTGAATTAAAACTTTGAAATTGTTAATGTTCTTTTTGAATTGTACTGAAATAGGAAAATTCTGTTTATATCCCTGTGATTTATTCTATGACTCACATTATGATTAAATTTAGGGCACTGGCTGAATATTCATTCTAGGTAGAAAGGAAAGAGAAAATAATCTGTTTGTCACCATAAGAATAGAATTAATAAAAAATAAATTAATATGTGAAAAAATGAGCTACTATTAGTATGCTATTTTCTCAAAAATATAAAAGGTAACCACTGAACTTTGGAAATCCAATGAATATACTTTTTTAATACACAAACTTTATGTCAGAAAACAACAAAATCTGAAACATCTTTTCACCTCCAAAAAGAGAATACAATATTTCCTGTCTACATACATTTTATTTGTATTTCACAACCATTTAGTACAAAATGAGAGATTAAGTTTGTATTTAGTTGAGTTCCAGAATAAGAATATATACAATTCTCTAGACTTTTAGGTATCAATATCTAATACATACATCTATTTATGGCTTTGAGAACATCCTAAGTGTAATTTTTTTGTCATTAAGGTTTTTTTCTTAGTTGTTCCTAAAGAGAATAGCAATATTGAAACTCAGAAACCAATCCCAATTTGTTTTAGTGCGTGTCTAGTATCAGAGAGGATTTCTATTTAATATTTAAACACATTAATTAATATTTAAACAGTAAAGTACTCGTGCTGGGTAAATTCTAACTCAAGTAAGATGGAAACTAGTTTACTGTTCCCCTGTTTATAATAATAAGTTGGGGATTCTCAGATATGAGGCTTTTGTTGCGTTCTTTTGTATGTTGTATATGTGTGTTGTGTGAGTGTGTGTGTGCTGTATCATTTTCAGTCTTTTCAACGTAAATTCCAAATTAATTATGGTCCAAGTTGAGCAGGCAAAATGATTCACCTTAAACTTTTGTTTAGTTATATGCTCTTGAACAAAATAAAATTTTTAAGAAGAAAGTAATATCCTTTTCAAGTGTAAATTCTTAACCATTGATATACAAATCTGCTTTTTTTGCATATATTAAATAATAGATTAATACCTTGCCCTTAGGAAGCATTCAATTTAGAGTTTTTAGAGCATAAATATTTGCAAACAAATCCCTTTGCAGATCTGTTAATGGTATGCATGACAAATACAAAAAATAGAAGTAGTAAAAAGGTGAAAGTTTTGTGACGATATTTATTTTCTAGCACCTTAGGGATAGTTGATTAGGACAAAGGTCCACATGTACTAGACATTCTCATAAGAACTCTGTATTTTAAATGACCCAAAAAATGTAAATTTAGATTAATAGGTAACTTTAGCTTGGTAGGTAAGGATGAAGAGAATGTGAATTACATTGAATCTTTTGAAAACAGTCTGGTTCTAGCACAAAATTACCCCTATAGAATATCGGAGGAGCCTAATACGTGTTGAAGATTTTTACCAGAGTCTTCAATTTATTGAGATACTTTGAGAGTGTTTTTAAGGACAAGAAATGACCTGCAATATATATTATTAAATGAAAAGAAAAAGCAAGGTAAAAAATAGAATATATAGGATGCTATCTTTTTCTCTGGTTTCTCTATGTTTGTATATGCACAAAATATATCTGCAAGGATAGAAAAGAAACTTAATAATAGCCCCACGGGAAGAAAACAAGGGCATTAGATGAAAGAAATATTTTCATCTGTATATCCTTTTGAAATTTCATAATTTATCTCTTTATGCATGTATTATCTATTTTTAAAAAATCTTTACAGATTCTGGGGACCTAGCTCTACTTAATCAGAATCTCCGGGATCTGGCTGAAGCACTCCTATTTTGCACTTACTGCCTTCTCTTAAGGGATGTTCACATGAGAATATAACTTTTATCTCCCCAGCTGGAGAAGCACATGGTGGGGAAGGGGGATCTCATGCTTCTGTTCACAAAGGCATTGCAGAAATATAACTGCCATTCTCCTATTACCTTACCTCGTAGTTAGGAAAGGTTTTAGAAATCAATTTCAATATAACAGGATTACGAAATCATTAAAAATTTTCACTTTCAATGTTTCTGGGCCAAATGTCAGCAAGCACAAACAATATAATAGTCTCGCCAGCTTTTGTTTTGTTTTTTGAAGGGCATAATAATGGATTAGTAGTGAAACTCTGGATATCTGCAAGGCAAAGAGTAAATTCTAAAGCTAAGACTGCAGGCCTTGAGGATGTGTGGTTATCAGATACAGAAGTCACATTGCATTGCAGAGAGGTGCTGTATTTCTAGGGTGATAGATGTGGGGCAGCCCCATTATTCCCAGTCTTCTCTTCCATCACTGTGTCCCCAGCAAGGCACACTTGTTCAGTTTTTGCAGAGCATCCATGAAGACCTGGCATTCCACCATTTTCTTCTTTGGGACACAGTACTGCAATTCAGACCCCTTCCAGCCTTGAGGCCAACCCATAGTGCACACAGCTTGAGCACTGAGCTTCTCTTGTCTCTGTTTGTGTCTCCCTTCACTTATAGCACACAAACATACCTCAAATGTTCTTTGAATGAGTAAATTAATGAATGAATTCCTTTATGTAGTACCCTGTTTTTTTTTATGTTCAATCCTTCTGCTAACAAACTGTTCTTCCCATCTTTTAATTTTATTCCTTCCTCTAACTGATCCCAACTGGAGGACAAGTTTTATAATATCAATTAACCAGCCATGTTTTGTTTATAATTAGCAAGATTTAGCATTGCATAGTCTGGTGAAAGTTTATCCCCTGGGGGTAGGGGTTCCATGTGAGTTACTCCAATTAATGTATCTTCCTTAACATTCAATTATAAAGACAATCTTTCTTTGGAGTGCCATCACCTGTGATTTGACAATTGTTAGGACATTCTTAACACGTATTTTCTGTAGAGCATGTACAATTTGAAGTACTATAAAATACAACTGCATGATACATTCTGTTATTTAGGAAAAACTGGGTTTTCCTAAATCAGGTTTCATTGTTGTAAATGACAAAAATTAACTTTGCCTTTAATAAAGAAGTGTGTTGGAAAGCTACCTGGCAGCTGACAGAATGAAAGGAAGGATGGAGAAACTGGCTTGGAAAAAAACTCCAGTCAAAGAGATTACCTTCAGCAGCCAGCGTAGTGTTCTGCTTCATCCTTGGGTAGACACTGGACATTGCTCATGAATCCCTCACCACCACCACCATGCCTCACTCCTTACCAACCCTCCAACTACCATAATGAATTCTAAACTTTCTCTGTTTCTCTGCTTCACTAGCTACAGATTCAGCAGGTCTTGGGGAACATCTGATTGGCAGAGTTCATTGTAGGGATCTGAGAGAACAAGTACCTGGCATGTTCAGCTTCTTTGGCAACAGGTGGAGCCCTATCTCTCACCAAAAGTCACATATTGGCCGGTGACCTAAACATGGAATGCACATAGTGGGCTGCCCCATCCAAAAACAGAACTCTGATACATTCGCTACCAAGTGTTAGTATCTTCTAGAAATAGGCTTAGTTTCCATGTCTCCCAAGCCTACTATTGTACAGACTTTGGCTAAGAACTTCCTGCTCATCACATGCACATAATTGGTTCAAAATTCCACAATAGGTTAATGATCATTTACTTCAAGTTTCTGTGAAGCAAAGGTGAAGGGAAGGTCAAGTTTTTAGTACCTTCATTCAGCAGGCTGGGACCTGAGGCTCATGCTATCAATTACTTCTACTTCATTCTTTTTCTCCTAAGACCTATATCAGATGACAACTTCTCTGTGAAGCCTTGCTTTATTTTCCTGGGCTAGGCCCATTTCTCCTTCCTCTGAATTCCAGTAATTTGTAAATAAATTTGCTTATTAATGTCTCATATTTTGTTTTCTATGTCCTGATTCTTGCACCAGATTATGAACTGTGTCAGAGCAAAGACTGTATTATTTAGGCAAAGTTAGCAGTCCCTATTCCTGGTTTCCTTATCACCTTGTATATTATGGCATTGTTTCTGTAGCAGACTTGCCACCAGACTGTAGGCTCCTTGGGGGTAGAGGTAGTTTTTTGTCTTTGTCCATGGTACTGAAATTCCAAAGTCTCCATAAGGAAGGCCCATGGGTTCATCTCAAGTAAACTTGACATATACAAGATGTGGATGAAATTCCCATTTATTTGATAAAGTTATTACACTTTTGGAATGCCAATGAAACTCATGTGTGTGCTTTTATGTTTTGGCAGTTAATGCTAACACACCATGTGAAAAAGAGTTAGCATTACCTCACTTACTCTTTAAAGACAGAAAAATTTAAAGATTAAGTATAAGCACTAATGTGAGAATGTGTATCCCTCTCATCAATTATTGCTCTCCTGACAAAGATCTGCATAAGTGAGTGCTAAAACAATACCATGGTATGCTTTTTCAAATTCATTTAAAATAATGATGGAAAATAAGACACTGTTGCAAAATACATTACTGTCTTTTAAGTCAGCATATGTCAGAGCTAAGATAATGGATTAGGAGTTAAAAGGTATTACAAAACTAGGTTTCCACATCTGTAGACAGAGTATGTCCTGCCTTGTCTCACAGTATGTTTAATAAGAGTCAAATGAGACACACTGTATGTTCAAGTGGTTTATATAAAGTAAGGCACTTAAACAAATATGAAGTTACTATATTTATTATACTAATTAGTTATAAAATATTAGTATGTTATACTAATATATTAATAATAATGTAGTTATTACTACAGTTTGGATATTTGACCTTCCAAACATCATGTTGAACAGAGCAAATAGACAACCTGCAGAATGGGAGAAAATATTCACAAACTATATATTTGATAAGGGCTAATAACAAGAATCTAAAAAGAACACAAGCAAATCAGCAAGAAATAATCAAACAACCCCATCAAAAAGTGAGCAAAAGACATGAACAGAAGCTTCTCAAAAGAAGATAGACAAATGGCCAATGAACATATGAAAAAGTGCTCAACATCATTAAACAACAGAGAAATACAAATTAAAACCACAATGAGCTATCACCTTACCCCTGTCAGAATGGCTTTTATTAAAAAGTCCCAAAATAATAGATGCTGGCATGGATGCAGAGAGAAAGAAATGCTTATACACTGTTGGTGGGAATGCAAATTAGTACAACTTCTATGGAAAACAGCATAGAGATTCCCCAAAGAACTAAAAGCAGACCTACCATTTGATCCAGCAATCCCACTGCTGGGTATTTACCCAAAGGAAAAGAAGTCATTTTATCAAAAAGACACCTGAACTCAAATGTTTATTGCAGCACAATTCACAATTGCAAAGATGTGGAATCAATCCCAGTGCCCCTCAATTCGTAAGTGGATTAACAAAATGTGGTATATGTATATTATGGAATACTACTCAGCCATAAGGAAGGATGACTTAATGCCTTTTGGAACAATTTGGATGGAACTGGAGACCATTATCCTAAATGAAGTATGTAAAGAATGGTAAAACAAACAGCACGTATACTCAGCATTAAATTGGAATTAACTGATTAGCACACCTGTGCATAAAGGGAAGTAAAACACAATGGAAATCAAGCAGGGAAGAGGGAGAGGAGGGGATGGGTGAAAACCTACTTAATGGGTAGAAGGAACATTATCTGGGTGATGGGCACACTTATAACCATGATTCAAGCATTATAAAAGTGATCCATGTAACCAAAAATATTTGTACCCCTATAATACTTTCAAATGAAAGAACTATGATCCTCAATGTTGGAAATGGGGCCTAGGGTGATGTGTTTGGGTCCTTGGGCCAGATCCCTCATGAATGGTTTAGTGCCATTCTCACTGCAATCAGTGAGTTCTTACTCTATTAGTTCCCATGAGAGCTAGTTGTTAAAAAGAGTGTGGCACATTCCTTCCCTCTCTCTTGCTTGCTCTCTCACCATGTGATCTCTGTACAGTCAGCTCCCCTTCACCTTCCAGCATAAGTAGCAGTAGCCTGAAGCCCTCCCCAGAAGCCCTCCCCATGCTGACATCATGCTTCTTATACAGCCTGCAGAACCTTGAGCCTAATAAACCTCTTTTCTTTATAAATTATCCAGCCTCAGATATTCCTTTACACAAACACAAATGGACTAAGACAGTTATATACTAGTTAGTGCAAAAAATTATAATTTTTATTATAACATTTATTAAATGTCAGTATGGTTATCTATTAGAGCCGATTCCTAACTTCAACAATTTCATTACTACCAAAATGTTCTAATAACTCAAACTATATATTTGAATTATCCTTTACCATTTTGGGAGTACTTTAAAATAATTCATCTTTGATCCTTTCAACAAAAGAGAAGACGGAACAACAGTCTATGTTTTATTTTTTCATGCACAGATTTCTGGGGCTCTACTTTTCTATATAGTTCCATGATCATCTAGCTTTTTACTGATACTTGGATAAGGAAGGAATTTTGATTCAATTTATGTCTACCTCAATTTCTTGAAGGTTCACAATAATGATACATAATACCTGAGAGACATAAAGAACTGTCAGATCAGTTTTATTTCTAGTTCTTGCAAAATGCCTGATGATAGTAGAAATCTATAGCAGTGGATCTTAACTTTTATGGTCCTAAAACTAATTTTTACTCTTAAAATTTATTGAGGATCCCAATGAGATTTTATGTCTTTAGGTTATATCTATCATTATTTACTGAAATTTAAAAATGTTTATTTATAATTTTATTTAAAAATAACAAGAAAGTCATTACATTTGAATATAAATAATGCTTTTCAAAATAACCATATTTCACAAAACAAAAAAATAGCAAAAAGAATGACATGGTTGTTTTATATTTCTGTAAATCTCTAATATCTGGTTTAACAGAAGACAATGGAATTGTCTAATCTGCCTCTACTTTTGATCTGTTCCCATATGTCATTGAGGGTGAAGTATATGAAGAAAATATGGCCTCATACAGACATATGGTTGGAAAACGTTACATCTTGCCAACCCCTAGAAAGGGTTTTGAGGACCTCCAGGAATCCATTAACCACAGCTGGGGAGTGGCTGGTGTCTTAGTCCATCTGTGTTGCTGTAAAGGAATGGCTAAGGCTGGGTAACTTATAAAGAAAAGAGGTTTATTTGGTTCACCATTCTGCAGGCTGTACAAGATTCATAGTGCCAGCATCTGCTGCTAGAGAGGAACTTAGGCTGATTCCACTCATGGCAGAAAAAGAAGGGGAGCCACCAGTGCAGATCACATGGTGAGACAAGAAGCAAGAGAGAGAGCAGGAGGTGCCAGGCTCTTTCCAACAACCAGTTCTCCTGGGAACTAAGAGAGTGAGAACTCAGTCACTCCCATGGGAATGGCACCAAGCCATTCAGGAGGGATCTGCTCTTACAATCCAAAGACCTCCCAACAGGCTCCACCTCCGACATTGGGGATCAAATTTCAACAGGAGACTTGGCAGGGCCAGACAAACCATATCCAAACCCTAGCAGCATGTCTACAGTGTAGGGGGTTTAATTACAGAAGCTTTGAAGTCACACAAAACTCCTACCTGGGTTGAAAGTTGTTTTACAGGTTTTGGTTGTATGCCCTCAGGCAACTTACTTAAACTATAAGCCACGGCTTCTGTCTCTGTAAAAAGAGTGTAATAATTCCAACCTCGTAGGATTGTTATAAGGATTAAATAAGTGTAAAGTACTTAGCACAGGTACTGGCATATAGCAAGTATATGAAAAATAGTAGCTGGCTCTAAATCTATAACAGACAGTTTCCCATACCGTCCCCCTCAAAAACAGAAGGCCTGGAATAGACATCCCAACTCACCTGACAATAAAACCAATCTTAGAGGAGAGTTCTGAAATTGAAACTCATGGGATATAATTTCAAAATGTGCTGTTTTGTTTTCACTTACATGTATTCTCAGTCGGTATTCCCATATAATTATGGTGTTTATAATAGGATAGCCCAACATGAAAGCTGTGGTAGATGAACAAAACTATCCAAATAACCTTCACATTAAAAAGTTCATGTGCTGTTCTTGATGAAACAAGATATACTTTTACTTAGCTATACTACACATACTAAAAATGATTTCTAAAAGCTTTAAAATTAGGAAACGAGCTTTTAAAATCAGTTTCCATTTTTGTTTATAGATTCATTTCAGGTACACTTACTGAGCACTCATTGTACACACATTCAGAATCCAACAGTGATAGCATTTCTGCCTACTACTTAAGTTTTCCCCTTTTGTTTCTACTTGCCAATAGCATGGTTTGCCTAGAAATAAATTTCTTATTTTCCATATCTCTAGTATGTATTTTTAAAAATTAAGGACACTCACACCTGAACTTTGTGTCTTTTCTAAGAGAGAATACAAATAATCACCAAGGGCTTGAAACTAAAGTAGCTCCCTTCTTAGACTGGGAGATTTTTTACCGGACCTTACTTCACCCTGTTTCTTGTCTTGTTTTCCTAGACTCGGAATATTCAATCCCAGCTGCCTAATTCTTCTTAGTGCTCATGTAATGGTTTTTTAACTTCTCCAATTATAGGTAACAAGGAAGTTCTAATAATAATAGTAGCAAAAAGTTGCTCACATTTATCATGTACTTTGTGCCTTAAAGTGTTTTTAGCACTTTATATATATTAAATCATTTAGTTATTGAAATAACTATATGTTATTATTTTCATTTTATAGATGATGGGACTGACACAGAGAAAATATGTCAGTAAGGGTCATGTCAGAAAAACAAAATAGCCTCTGAGTCCTGGCACCATTCTCTGTCTCTCCCAATGCACAGGATGCAGTTGTTCTTTGAAGCTGCCTTATCTGCCTGAAGTCTGGACCTGCCAAAGAAAAAAACAATTAATTACCTCTGGTCCCTTCCCTGGGTTTTAATTAACTGAACTCATAGTACAGAAAGGAAGACAGAAGTCTGTCAATACCCTGTATGGACTTTTGTCATTAGCCATTGTCTGCTCTGTGGGCCCAACAGACTTTGTCTCAGGCCATTGTATGTTCTCAAAGCCCATTGAATCCCCCTAAATATCATTTGCTACCCTTCTAAAATCATCCACATTTACCCATTTCCCTTTCCTCTAGGAAGAGGGTATATAATCAATCATCTGTACCCCTTTTGGTTGGGGGAATAATCACTCGGTGATTTTCTCTGATGCACATTAATAAAAATTTGTATGCCTTTTCTCTTATCAATCTGACCTTTGTCAGTTGATTTTCAGCTAAGCTTCAAAGGGTAAAGGGAAAGTTTTCCTTTCACCCCTGCAGTAGTTAAAACAAAGAATATTCAGCCCAAAGAACTGGTTATACAGATAATGGAGAGCTAAAAAGCCAACATGGAAAGTGAGTTAAACCAAACTTTAGGAACAGCAAGAAGGCACTACAACCCTCAATTTGGAGGAAAGAAAAGAGGAGGTAAGGGTTTTAGAGCTCAGGGACCTGCCTCACTGGGAGGATCTGGAACTGGCCAGTCTGGTAAGAGGTGAAACCACCAAGGAAATACAGCCCAAGGAGATGCCACTCAGGGGAGAGTGAGGAGGAAGGGAAATAGCCTGGCTTTCCTTTCACTTACCCTCCAATACCACACCTTTACCTGTTATTGGCCAAATCTACTCCAAACTCATCTGACTTAAGAGCATGGGACATGCAGGAATAGTCATCTATGATTCAGAGCAGAACAATAGATGCTCAAGCAATACATCTGATAACAAATAGAAAAGGACTATGCAGAAGGTTTAAGTAACTTGTCCAAGATCACAGAGCTAGCAGTCCCTAGGTTTTTCTTCAGGGATCACGTGCTCTGAATATTGGAGAGAGGTCTTAAAAAATGATATTAGTCAATTTCTAATATGTGATTTTCTCTGCCCATGTATATTGTAGGATGTCTTCAGGAAAATTTGTGCCTACCGATACAGAAGGAGAGACTTTGTCTTTTGAGTATAGGATAAATGGAAGAAAGGAAAGTGATGAGAAAGTGTCTGGGCTGGGTCCTCTAAACCATCTTGAGCGTGACAGTGTGACTTTGGGCTTGTTCAAGGTAAATGAAAGCAAGTGATACAGGCAAGGCCTCCACTTCTGTGCTGACTCTCAGTTGATAAAGTGTAGCTTTTTCTCCACGTAGACCTTGCTTTCTATAATAAGTAGACCATACAAAACAATAGTTCACATTAGACTAGATTCCTTTTTCAATTCACAAAACTACGAAACTGTTTACCCCCAAAACTATTCTAATTGGAAGTGTCAATATTGGCAGAAAATGTGTAAAGGTACTGTGTTAATCTGTTTTGCATTGCTACAAAGGAAATACCTGAGACTGGGTAATTTATAAAGAAAAGAGGTTTATTTTCCTCACAGTTCTGCAGACTGTACAGGGAACATCCCATCAGCACCTGCTCCTGGTGACAGCTTCGGGGGGCTTCCAACCAAAGCAGAAGTCATGTTACATGGCCAGAGAAGGAGCAAGAGAGAGAGGAGGAGGCGTCAGGCTCTATTAAACAACCATCTCTCATGTGAACTAATAAAATGAGAACTCACTCATTATCATGGGGAAGGTATCAAGACATTCATGAGGGATCTGCCCCCATGACCAAACACCTCCCCTTTGGCCCCACTTCCAACACTGAGGATTAAATTTCAACATGAGATTTGGAGGGGCCAAACATCCAAACCACATCAGGTACCACCCTTTAACGTGTTAATGTATCTCTTTTCAACCTAAGAGGTTATGGGATGGGGCAGGAAAAAGGATATTTGGTGGCACAAAGGTATAAAGTATAAGAGTAAGTGAAGTGGATGAATATGACTCTTAAGGGCTGAATTGTGTCTCCCTAAAATTCAAATGTTGAAGTCATAACTCCTAGTACCTCAGAATGTAACCAAATTTCAAGATAAAGTCTTTGAAGAGGTGATTAAGTTAAAATGATGCCAGTTGGCTGGGGCTGTAATCCAATATGACTTTTATCCTTAGAAGAAGATAAAGAGACACCATGGGCACACGTACATTAATCAGAGAAAGATCCAGAAAGAGGGTGGCCATTGGAAAGCCAAGGGGAGAGGCTGCAGGAGAAACCAACCCTGCTGGCACCTTGATCTTGAACTTCCAGCCTCCAGAACTGTGAAAAAATAAATTGTGTTGTTGGAGACACACAGTCTGTAGTACTGTGTTATGGCAGCGTGAACAAACTAGTACAATACCAAAGAAGTGACACCTGGAGCCCCTAAAAGTGTGAGGCACTACTGATGGCTGGAGATATTAATACTAATAATGACATGGTTTGTCATGTAGAAAATATGGCTGGGTTGCCAGGACCACAAAGCTATCTACTTGGAATGAGATTTTAGAGTTACACATGCACTGCAAAAGCATAAAGAAACTTGTGTTTTCTTCTTGATAGCCACCCATTTAATTCAATAAGCAGTTTATTGTGCATGTATTAGGCAGACAGTGCTCTTACAGGTTATAATGTATGGTCCTACTGAATAGGACCATTGTGACATCGTAGCAACCTCCTTTTTGATTGATTGCTTATTGTTTCTTTATCGGTGGAAATACAGTTACCCCAGGATATTGTCTGGGTACAGTAGCTCACCCCTGTAATCCTAGCACTTGGGAGGATTGCTTGAAGGCCAGGAGTTCGAGACCAGCCTGAGCAAGAGTAAGACCTGCTCTTTACAAAAAATAGAAAAATTAGCCAGGCATGGTGGCCTGTGCCTGTAGTCCCAGCTACACAGGAGGGTGAGGCAGGAGAATAACTTGAATCCAGGAGTTTGAGGTTGCAGTGAACTATGATGACAACACTGCATTTTAGCCTGGGTGACAGAGTGAGACCCTTGTCTCAAAAAAAAAAAAAAAAAAAATTCCAGGATATCAATATACCTAAAGGAGAAAAATAACTCTGATCCTTATTGATGTAAATGTAAGCCTACTCTTTTCTCATGGAAATTGTTCAAATCTATACCACAAATTGAACATTTCTGTGTTATTAACATTTTACCAATGTGCTTTGGCAACATTGTAAAGTTTTGCTGTCCCAAAATAGATTTCCAAATCCTTTCTAAACTAAGAGAAATTAATAATCAAGATAGAGGAATATTTACTTCCTGGGTTCACACATACAAAACACAGTACTGAACATTGTTAGAAATATCACTTTAACCTGAAATAGAAAAATAGATTTCGGGTTTGTCTTAGTCTGTTTTGTGCTGCTATAACAGAATAACTGAGACTGGGTAATTTATAATGAACAGAAATTTATTGGCTCACAGTTCTGGAGCCTGGGAGGTTGATCAAGGGCAAACAAAGAGTAGAAAGGAGGCAGGGGAGGCAAAAGGGAGCCAAACTCATCATTTCATAAGGAACCTACTCTTAACGATAACTGTACTCTTGTGATATTAATAGCAGCATTAATTAATTCATGAGGGCAGAGCTCTCATAACCTACACCTCTCTTTAGGCCCCACCTCCGAACAATGTTGCATTGGGGATTAAGTTTCCATCACAGGCTTTTTGGAGGATACATTCTAACCATAGCAGAGTTAAAAACTAAATTTTTAATTTTATATGAAATTTATCACTTTACATTTTTACCCGAGTGTCAACAATACAGAAAAATGCAGCAGTTTAAAAATTATTAAATAATATACTGATGACTTACAGTTTGAACAAGCATGCATATTAAAGCCAACTCATAAACAGCAAAATTGACATAGGGTCAAATTTTCAAAATGAGTTAGGAAGTTCTGGCAATGGTTTTATGTGTCAATTTATCTCAATTTCTCAAATTTCCATTCTCTAATTATTCATTCCAATTGTAAGCTTTCTAAAAAGGAAAGTCTATAAGGCAACTTAAGATTTTCTTCTCAAGATTCTATAACAATTTAAAATATTTTTAAAAATGTCGAATAAGTAGGAAACAATCAAAAGTAAACTGGAAATGAATAATCCAAGTGGGCAAATATGCCTACCCTATAAAGAGCCTTATTTAATGATTATCTAGTAAGTACCTGTAATTTTTGTGGGTTTTTTTTTTTTTGTGCAACTAAAAAATTTAACTAAGAGGATTACCATATTGTCAAATTCTTGAAATTGAACTCTGGTATCTGGCAATATGTTTTTTTAACCAAATCTATAATATGGAGAAGCATGAATTTGGTCTATAAACAAGGAAAAGAAGAAACTTTGGTCTATAAATGAGGAAAATGGGCTCTAATATGCTTTCTCTGACAGGTCACATTCCTTGGGTATGTGTTCTCATAAAACAATTGATACATTAGATCAAAACTGTGACATTATTTCTAAAATAATCTTTGTTTCCAACCATTTCATGACTTTTCAAATTCTTCTAAAAAAGACGTAGGATATCAATTAAATTTGTAATTTGTCAAAATCAAATGGGCAAATAAATATGAAGGTTCAAGGAAAAGATCACAAAAGGTGGTAGAAGACTTCCGAGGTGCGGATCAAAGACGGCTGTAAAGTGTACAGAATTGTTACAAAACCTTAAGAGCTACTATGATCTATGATTATTAAATGAAACCAGATATTTCAATTATCATTTACCAGGCTTGCTTTCCTTGTCATCAGATTAAAAATTATACCCAGATTTGCGTGGTTATTGTATTTGTGACAATATGCACTGATAATTCCTTCTCTCATACCTATGCACCTTCAGCTCCGTCCCCACCTCCGTGGAGCTTTTGCATGTCGGTATTGCTTGTTCCATGTTAGGTTTTCCTTATAATTCCATATATAGTCAAGTATTCCATACATGGAATAGTTAATTGTTTAATTTGGCAACTGGGATATTAGAATTATATATCATCTAAGCAGTGATATTTTTGTAATGTTTGTTGTATAGACTCTATTTCATTTATATTAAATCTTCGGAAAATAAACTTTATTTCTCTAGAGCCTAGCAGTGACTGGCACACATTCGAATGAATAAAGTAGATGCAAAGATGTCAATGTTCATTTATGTAATGATTAGTTAAGGAGAAAAGTAAGATCCCAGAATAAGGACTTCTGATAGCCTTTTGCTTATTGGACTTTTCCCTGTGGGCAAGTTTATCGCTTGTGAAATTCCTAGAAAGGCAAGGAGAGGAACGAGTGACATAGAAACGACAGGGAGTTCAGGACCCTGCGTAGTTTTTGGACGTTACAGGCAGGTTGGGAAATGTTTGTTTTGGAGGCTTTGGGCAAGACGGCGATCGGACACATCCTGGTCGCAGGGTGGGGCACTGCCCTCCGGCCTCTGCTCGGAGCTTTGCAGAGTCTAGCGCGGACGTCGGTGCAACCTGCCGCAGGGGCGGCTCCCGGGCCCGGCCCGCGGGCTCGCCCTCACCCCACGGGGGAGCGCCTGGCCCGCGCCGGGCGGGCGGGGCGGCCCCGGGGGCGGGGCTTGCTCGGGGGCGGGGCTACGCGCCGGCCCCGCCCCGCCCCACCGCCCCGCGGGTCACAATGTAGGGTTAGGGCGGCAGGAGGGCGGGGCTCTGCGGGGGAGGAGCCGCCGGGTGGGGGCGGTGACGGCTGTTGGGGGCGGGGAGGGGAGGTGGAGTCGGGGAGGGAGGAGGACAGCGCCATTCCGGCCGGCCGCTCCCTCGTCCCCTCTCTCCCTTCCCCGCAGTGGCCCGCGAGCCGCCAGGGAAAGAGCGCGCGAACGCGTGACGCTGCCCGACTCACTCGCGCCCTCCCCCGCCCCGGCGTCCGCCGCCCGCTCATGGCCCGGGCCGCCGCGGACAAGCCTCTCTGAGGCCGGCCGCGAGGAAAGGTGCGGCCGCCGTGGCCCTCGCAGCCCGCGCCTCGCCGTCTGCCCACGGTGCCCGCGCGCGCCGGCCGCCATCGCCTTCGCGCCTGGCTGGCGGAGGCGCTGTCCTCCCCGGCCGTCCGTGCCGCTCCCTGGCGCTCGGCGGAGCGCGGCGGCCAGTACCGGCCGAGGCGCGAGGAGCCGGACGCCGCCGCCGCGGGGGCCATGACCGTGGAGCAGAATGTGCTGCAGCAGAGCGCGGCGCAGAAGGTGAGGCGAGCCGCGAGCCGTCCCGGCCCCGCTCCTGCCGACGTGCCGTCCCCTCCCGCCGCCGCTCGGGCCTCGCCTGCCCCGGGCTTCCCCCTCCGCCACCCCTCGTTCCCGCTGCTCGCTGTGGGGGCGTCGCCCAGGGCCAGGCTGTGTGTGGGGAGCGGGGTGTAGTTGGAGGGTTTGAGTCCACTTCTTTCTGCCGATTGTTTTCTGGTAGCAGGCGGTGCCAGGTATTGAGAGCGACCCTCACATTCCTCCAGTGCTTCTTAATTAAACTTTATTCTCCTTCCTTTAAAAAAAAAAAAGGAAAGAGCTAGTTGTCATCCCTCGTAAACACAGTTTGTGTGTGGAAGGTAGTATTCCAGGCCTGCTATTTTGCAAAAAAAAAAGGTTTCCACCAAAATTGAATTATCTGCCTTGCGGGGTTTGTACACTGGCCAGGTGGACTCTATTTAGAAGTAGACGGTTTGGTTGGTTTCTTTTCCTTTTTCGGTTTCTTTCTTTTTCTATGAATATAGAAACCGTTCTTAAGACAGGAAACCTTTCTGGCCATGTTATTCCAGGAATCTTTTGTCCCCTAAGTTTGACCTTGTTGCATCGTTCACCCTTTACACTTGGGTCAGTCATACATTCAAATGGTCACTCACTAAAGCAAAAAAAGAAGTGTTTTAAAATGAATAGTAAGAGATTATCCTGCTCGTACAGATTTTGCTGTCAGAATCTTATGTGCACTATCATGGCTTTCACTGTAGCCTAAAGAGTAGTTGGGCATGACTTAATTTTTTTTTTTTTTCATTTGAGTGAGAAGCATTTTGGGCAAGAGGGAAAAACATTGCCTTAGTTGTGTTATAATTAGAGGGTAATTAGGGTTTACTGTGATCAAACCACCAAAGCAGTGTTTGGTTTATTTGGGTGAGTAATGAATGCCCCACCCTGTTGTAGTTTTACCGTAGTAATATCCTACCTGTGCTTGACTTTGGATGTAGGGCCAACTGTCCTAAAATGGACTATCTGTATACTTATAGCCTGCTACATTTTTGCTTTGAGATTATTTTTAGAATTTTATGATACTACTTTGAAGTAATTGAAGATGCTCAAGGAGTTTGGAAAGCAAGGATAGTGCATTGTTATTTTAGTCAGCTTGAGAAAGTTGTTTTTGAAACTCTCGTATGTTGATGTTACTAGTAAATTTAGAAAATTGTTACAGACTGCAACTTATTTACAGTGAAATAATTCAAAACTTAATGGGAGTTTAAAACAGTTTACCTCCTAATGTTCTCTATTCTATTTTGCATACCTTAAAATTTAGTTCTTGATGTTGAGTATGTGGTAGAGTTAAAGTTTAGGAAGGATCCCATGGTCATGAATACTAAGCAATATTTAAGATGTTTGGTATCATTTGTTTATAATTGTTTGCAGTGTTGAATATTAAAATCTGTTTCAAATCTAGCTCATATTTTTCACATCTCAAGTTTGAACAATATTAAGAACTTTGTAAGTTTGTGAGTTTTTTTTTTAAGTTGATTTTGACTAACCTGCTTTTTTAGCATAGAATCATTTAATGCAGGCTCTATTGTGTGAGTCAGAGGTTGTACGTAAAATTGTAGAATCAAGAATCAAGTTACTGAAAGTGATCTTGGCTGTCAAGTCCAATTTCCTAGTTTAACAAAGGGTGTAGTTAATTCAAAATATTACCATCATGGTGCTGTTTGTAGGGTGTGTGTGTGTGTTTTAGATCATTTAGTTGATATTGGGGAAACTTTTTAGAGCAGCATAGTGTATTTTTATACTTCCATCATGATATTTAGGTTTTTTTTTAAAGGAACACCTAAATGTGTGTTTGCTTTCTATATTAATACACTATTACTTTGTTACTTATCTTAGAACTATTTTAAAAATATTTATATGTACATAAATACATTAAGCCGTCTACCTCAAATAAATTGACAGATTTACACATCCATCAAGCTAGTTACCAGGAAGTGGACTTCAAGCTAGTAACTGGGAAGTGAACTTCATACTTAGAAGAAACAAAAGTGAAACTGTTTTCACTTAGAAATTTAATGGATTATCAGTAAAAGGAGAGGTGTCTAGGGCATATTGCACAGCCAGAATTTTAGCCGGTTTTCTGCTCTCTTTAAAAAAATTGTGTGTGTGTGTACCTGTGCTTGTAAGTTTTAGGTAAATAGCTATATTATGGTGTTTGGAATGGTTTCCCAGATTTTCAAGATTTTTTTTTTTTTTTTGCAGAATGATGTAAGATTAATAATCTTTTAAAAAAGTGGCACTATGCAAAACTTTCATTAGTTTTTCGTTAAACTACAAAGTTTATCAGTCTTTGTCACAGTGTAGTATGATGAAGCAAGGTGCTGCCTTTCTCTTTGATGTGTTCTTTGGTTGATTGCTGGAGTTTGGCCAAGCTGAGAGTTATGAGATATAGTAAAACTGCAGAGAGCTGCTTTTCTGAGGTTTAGATGTTACAGGTGAGGTGGAGTTGGCAGCAGATTAACTACAGTTAAATCCTGTGGTAATTTTTGTCTTAGATGTGTATCTTTGGCGTTTGTGCTTGATATTTACCTAAGTGTAGGAGCCTTAGATCTCAGAAATTTGATACATAGATTCAAGTTCCAAATGAGGATTCTATAGGGTAGCATTAGGAGGTGTCCTCCCAGAGACCAAACTAATTTTAGAGCAAAATGAACAGGGTACTATTTACATTAAATCCATCCTTCTGATTTGAATAAATATTAGTTTCCTAAGGGTAGGTACTTTGCCTGTATCGTTTCACTCTAGTGTTTAGAATAGTGCTTTGCACTTAGTAGGACTCAGCAAATATTCAATGAATGGAATAATGAGTGAATGGATTTCAGAAGGAATGCAAGTACAGTACTTATTTTAGTTCCTTAACTGAATCTCAAGATTTAAAAATTATTGAGAAACAACAAAGGCTTGAAACTGTGCTCATGCTAGGAAAATAGGCAATGGTAGTGAAGAGAGGATGTGGCTTAGATCTAAATCAACTTACTGTGACCTTTGGCAAGTCATTAAATGGTTCTGAATCTTCTAAAGCCTTAAAGTTGGTATGATTAGACTTGAGCAACTTCTTTAGATCAGAGTATTTCATGGAGCTAAGTAAGCATTTATTTTGTATAGGGAGGATGAAAAAAAGAAATAGTAGAGGATGGAGGCAGAGTAATCTTCTGGGTCTGCAGTCAACTTTCATTTAATTACATAAATGGTGGTGGGTAGGTGGAAAGGATGTCCCAGATTAACCAAGTTCAGAGTTAAAACTTGAAAAACCATACAAACTGGATTCAGGGTAAATTTCTTAGTTAAAATGACATGTAGTATTTTCCAATTTAGATATCATCTCAGGTTATAAAAATATACAAGACAGCATTTGACAGTTAACATTATTAAATCACTTTAAATGTTACATAAAAGGGATATTCTTTACCAGGAATCAGTTGGTTATCTTGTTATTAGCATAAGGTTTGATTTGGGCAGAGAGGGTTCCAGCTGCTTATTCCTTTCTCACCTAATTTTGATTTGTATATTAGCATTGTATCCAGCCTTCTTAATGAATTCTCATCAATTCTTGTCATTATTTATACTACTTTTTTCATTTTCTTATTTTACTGCTGTAGCTAAGATTATTAGGATTAATGTTTCTGTTATGTATTATTTCCTCATGATATGGAAATTTCCTTATATTCCTAAGTTTTATAAATGTTTTAAAAACATTTAGATATTGACTTTTAATCAAATGTCTCTTTTCAATGAATGATATGATATTTTGTCAATAAAATAAGAATTGTAGACAACATACATGCTTATTTACTATGTAACATGTGTATAGCACTATGTAAGAGTCTTATGAATTTTTTTTATTTAATCTTCCCAACCACTTTGTGAAGTGAGCACTATTTTTGCCCTTTCTTGTAGCTGAGTAAATAGTGTTAGAAAACCCATCCCTAGTATGTGTTGGAGGTAGGATTTAAACTCAGGGTTATGAGACTCATAAATCCCTGCTCTTAACCATAAAACTCTATTGTTTGGACTATCCTTGAATTTCTGGTAAAACTCTAATTGGTCATGATGCTTTTTTAAGAAATGTATTCCCAAATTTAATATACTAAATTTTAACTTAGGATTTAGTATACAATTGGCCTTCTGTATCCACGATTCAACCAACTGTAGATCGAAAATATTCTCAAAAAAAAAAAAAAAGAATGGTTGTGTCTGTATTAAACATGTACAGAGTTTTTTTTCTTGTCATTATTCCCTAAACAGTACAACTATTTACGTGGCATTTACATTATATTAAGCATTATAAGTAATCTAGAGATGATTTAATGTATACTGGAGGATGTGTGTAGGTTATATGTTGCAAATACTGTATCATTTTATGTAAGGGACTTGAGGATTCACAGATTTTGGTATCCTTGAGGGTTCTGGAACCAGTCCCCTTAGGATTTTTTGATTAGATTGGTTACAAGTTTGCTTGTGTACATATAGGCTACTAATATAAGGTTAACTCATAAAGTAATTAGAAAGCTTTTTGTTTTCCTGTGCTTTTGGAATTGTTTAGTGTAGGATTAGGTTGAGCCATTCAAAATTGGTGGCATATGATCATTTTTGATTTAAAAAATTAGATGTGGTTCAACTGAAGTACATTTTACTTTGAAGATTGGTGATTATGACTGTATCAAGCCTGAGCTCTTATTTAGAGCATATTTTAGATAAACTTTCTCAATTTTATTTATTGTCTTTTAGATTTTTTGCTTTTTCTGGAGTGAAATTTTAAAAATGTTCTATAGTTCTAGAAAGTCTAGCCAGACAGTTTTTCATTTCATTTAGGTTTCTGTCTTTGTTGGTCTAAAGTTTTTCTTAAATCGTGTATATATAGATACATCCGCCTTATTCCTGTTTGTGCTTAGTAATGTTTGCCAGGTGCTGATTCATTTTATTGGTCTTTCCAAAATCCAGCTTTGTTTGTTTTATTAGTTCTGTTTTGTTTTCTAATTTATTTATTTTTACTTTTGTCTTTAATAATTTCATCTTTCTACCTTCTTTGGTGTTTATTATTCTTTTTATAACCTGAACACAACATATAGTGAATTTCCTATTATATTTACTAATGGAAAGCATTTTGGGCTTTGAATTTTCGTCTGGTTTTTGTTTTGGATTTGATTTTCTTAAATAAAAGTTTTTTGTTTACTTTCCAAGATGGCATTTTTGAAGTATTGTTGATTTTTAGTTTCATTGGACTATGTTTAGAGAATATGATTTTTATTAGCTTTAGAAATTTAACATTTCTGTGACCAAATACATGAGATTTTTGATGAGTATATGAAAAGTATGTATATTTTCTGAAAGTTACAGAGTTTTATATTTATATATGAAATGAACAAATAGTGTTATTTAAATATTTCATATTTTTTTCTTGATCTTTTAAATTCTGAGATATGTTCTATTTGTATTTCTAATGGATCTAATCCAAACTTGTGTTGTTGTTTGTCTTTTACAATTTAACCATTCACATATGGTGATAACTGATAAATTTAATCTTTTATTGTCACTGATTTTCCATTTATTTTGTTTTCTCCATTCAGTTTTGATGGATCAAGTTTTCATTGTATCACCACTCCTACCTACCGTTGCCTTTAACATTCTTTTTTATTTCTATTCTTTTATTTTTAAACAAGTGTATTTCAACATATTTTTCTGACATATATAAAAAAATTAATAATTGTTTTTCTTCCTCCACTAGTCCCCATTTAGATAAGACATTTTAGTATGTTTTTTCTTAGAGTATTCTTGGCTTTGTTGAGATAACATGGAATTGTAATTCTAAGTGAGAAATTTTCTTAATTGTATTATGAGCAGATTATTAGTAGCTAATTAATTTTTAACACTTGACTGATGTTAACTTTTTTTGTATTGTATAATGCTTTTTGATGGTTTGAGGCAACTCTGCTTTTTTGTTCTGTTTTTTTGTAGATAAGTTGTTAACTCTCTGCAAGCTTGTAAGATTTTCACTTTGGTTTTAAGAGGTCAGAAATTTCACTAGCATATGTTTAAGTATGCACCTTTTTAACAGTCCTGCCTAAGATTTTTGATCTGAAAACTTCATGTTCTCAGGACAAAGATATATATTTTAAAATTATTGCTTCTATTCTATTTTTTTTTTCTTTTAGAACTACATTATCTAAATTATAGATGCCACCCATCTTTCTTCGTTACCTTAAAATTTTTTTTCCTCTCCCTATATAATCTGTGTGCTAGGGTAATTTCTTAGTTTGACCATTTAGATTATTATTTTTGTAATGCCCGTTCTATATTTTCCACCTCTATAGGTGGTCAGATACTGTTTTGGGGGTTTGTTTTCAATAATATACATTTTTAGTTGGTTCTGAAGTACATAGAATTGAATTAATTATAACAGTTGTCTCATGATCAACTGCTCATGAAGATGTTTTTCATTTATTAAATTTCTTATTAAATAATAAGCACACATGAACCTCCTGCTGAAAACAAAAGCTAGAACTTTGGTAATGACCTATATCTAACCATATTGTCCCCTCATTCCATCCCTCTTATTTAAGATTGTCGTCATCATGAGTCCTATGTTCATCCTTCCTTGATTTCTTATTTATTGCATCTATGTGAATTTCTGAAGGTACGTATTTTTTATTTTAGTTGTTTTAACTTAAAAATTTAAGAAGTTTTTTCCACTATAAAATCTAAAAGCTGTATTCATCTCTATTTTCTACTATGAGTTTTAATAGTTAGATTTGCAACATTTTAGACCTTATTTCATCTGCACTTGAGTTTTATACGTGGTATAAAGTAGGAATACAATTTAATTTTTACTGTATGCAGGTTGAGTATACCTTACTGAGATGCTTGGATCAGAAGTGTTTTGGATTTCGGTATTTTTCAGATTTTGGAATATTTGCATTATACTTACCTGGTTGATCATCCCAAATCCAAAATTTAAAATGTTCCAATGAGCATTTCCTCTGAGTGTCATGTTGATGCTCAAAAAATTTTGAATTTTGGAGCATTTTAGGTTTTTAGATTTGGGATGCTCAATTACATGTGACCTAAAAAATTTATTTTTGTTAACCTTCCTTTATTGAAGAGTTAATTCTCTTGCTCACTGAATTGATAGCCATTTATATGAAATTTTTATGTAAAATATTTGTTTTTTTTCCTGGGCTCTGTTCTGTTTCATCATTCATTTTGTGAATACCATCCTGTTTTCATTGTTGTTGCTTCATAATAATATCTGCTACCAGAAAAATAAGTTCCTTGTCTTTGTTCCTTTTTTTTCAGAGGTATCATGGCACTTTTCCTTAGAAATTTTAGAATACTTGTACCAAGTTCTCTGGAAAATCCTGTTTGGTTTTTTGATTAATTTCATTAAATCTGTGGATCAATTTGGGATCATTAACATCTTTATGATACTGAGTCTTTCTATCCATGAACAGGGTATATTTGTACTTTTATTTAGGTCATCTTTAATATATCTTATAGTTTATAATTTTGCTTATAAAATTCTTACACATCTTTTGTCCTACATAGTTGGTAATTTCTGATAACTATTATATAGTGATGCTTTTAAAGATTTTTTTTTTATTGATTTGTACAAATGCAACCTGTTTTTGTATATTAATCTTATATCTAGCTACCTTGCTAAATTTTTCTAATACTTTTTCCAGAGATAATTTTGGATTTTCTATATAAAAGATACCATAAATAAATAATGAGTTTTACTTACATATTTTCAATTTTTACGCCTGTAATTTCATTTTGTATTAGCTAATACCAGTAATAATGCTTAGATGTGATGATAATGAATATTATTGTCTTAGTGCTTATATTAAAAGGCAGTTCCCTACTTTTGTACCTTATGTACTACTAAAATATTTACATGTGTAAGCTGTACAAACTTATAAAGTGGATTCTGTTTAACTAAAACATATTGTAGTACTTTTAATTTTGATGCCTGCAGGTACTTTTCCTTTGGGTCCTGGTGACCCTTGTGAAAGCTTTCACTCCAGGCATCCTGGGGGTGGATGGGGAGCTGGTTTGTCAGCTACTTCTTTGTCATCCTAGGTACTGTAAAGTCAGGCAAAGCACTTGGATTTTTATGATTGGCCCTCACTCATTTCCTTCTCCAGGGGCCGCTCCATAATCATTGATTTTTGCCCTGATGTGCTTAGAGTATGAGTGGTTACAGAGTCCTTCTTCCCATGACAGTACAGCACAATTTTACTCTCTAATGTCATAGAATTGCCATCGCACTGACCTGAAGCAGTTGTCTGCTTTTTTTCTGCAAATATAATATATAATTATTGATTTATGTTGTGTATGGAGGACCAAATTTGGCTTGTGAAAGCCAGTTTAGGAATGTCACTATGTAAAGTGGACAAGTAGATCATGTGAAAGTTGAATTTATAAAAGGATGATCCCTTGCATTTATTTTGGCAGACCTGTGTTAATTTGTAAGAATGTTTTCCTTGTCATTACATCTTGTTTTATGTATGTGATAAGTACTTTTTCTAAGTTTTCTCTTTTTTCCTCCTCTTGATTAATTCTGCTTTATTTTCTGTGTTTGGTTCTCTGAGTTGCTAGATATTTGAAGTGTCCAGCAATGTTTTCCTTGTATTTTTAGTCTTGTTATTGTAGGTTTAGATGAGAGTTTCTTACAGTGTGGTTGTGTGTTTTTTTTAACTATCTTCATTACCTTCAGTGCTTGCTAAAGTGCAGATTTCTGTGCCTTACCTCATACCTGTTGTTTCAAGACTGGGGATTCGGGCTGTAGCATTCTTAATAAGAATCTCAGATGATTCCTCTGCACTTAAAGTTTGAGGACCACTGGTTGAAGTTAATTAGTATTCTTAAAGGTGAGAGTGCCCTTAGCATTTGTGTAAATTGACTGAGGGGGTCCTTTAGGGATTGAATTATCATAGTACACTCAGTTTAATATGGGAGCATAGTTTTTGAACACTGGGTTTCTTATGTTTCAGGTGTTTCTCTCCATCATTGCATTGACATGTTTTCCTTGTAGAGGAGCTGTCTCCTCCTTCAGGCTTTCTCAGCCAGCATTTATATGGAAACCCCAAGTTTCAGGTACATAGGTGGGATATTTGTTCCTCTTACTCCTGTGGGGCAAATTTAGTCATCTTTATATTTGTTGAATCAATGCATTAAGGAGTCGGGAAATGATTGCATGAGCTACAGTTGCAATCTTCCTATTTCTTTTTTTTTCTTTCTTTCTTTTTTTTTTTTTTTTGGTTTGTATATTTGTGTATGAATGACTTCTGAAAGAATTTTTCTTGGACTAAACATATCATATGAAAACTTATGTATAACTTAAAGAAGTATAATAAGATGACTATCCTTTGTACCACTCTAGACATGAAACAGAATATCTTATTGTCCTGGAAGTTTCCTTTTTCCCTCACCCAGGCAGCCCCTTTCACACCCCACCAGCTGCTATCTTGACTTTTTTTTAAGTTAATGTAACTGTGGTATAATTTACATTTGTAGTGTACAATTAGATAAATTTGGACGTATAGAATATTTCTGTCACTCTCCAAAATTTTCTTGTGTCATCTTTCTCATTCACTATCACCCTCCTAATTCCAGGCAAGCATTGATCTATTGATTTTATTTTATTACTATAGATCAGTTTTGGCTGTTCTGGGTCTTCACAAAAATGGATTTATGCAAAATTTCTTTTTTTTTTGCATCTGGCTTCTTTTGCTCAGCAAAATGTTTTTGATATTCAGCCATGTTTTCTTACATGTATCAGTAGTTTCTTTTTATTGCTAATATTTTATTATAAGAATATTCCTATATCTGTGTAAACATGTACTGTTGATGGACTTTTGGGTTGTTCCCAGTTTTTGACTCTTATGTATAATATTGTTTTGGGTACATTTGTAAGCAGATCTTTGAGTAAACATTTGCATTTTTCTTGGGCAAATACATAGAATTGTTATATTACTAAATTTTTATTCAAAATGATTGTATCAGTGTACATTCCCATTAGCAGTATATGAGAATTCCAGTTCTACATTTTTATCAACACTTGTCATTGTTAATCTTTTATGTGTTAGCCATTTAGTTAATATATAGTATTACCTCATTGTGGTATTCTAGTTCCCTAATGACTGATGGTTTTGGACTTTTTCATGTGCTTATTGGCCAGTTTTTGAATTATCCAGTTTTACACTCTTATGGATCAGCAATAACGGTTGCTGCCTATTCTTCCAAGCCTGGAAATGACAAAAATCTTAAAGATAATGCTAAAGGGAAACACTTCAGTTCGAAGTGCAGGTATTTTATAAACCAAAATGAAATTGCACATTTTTTCTTCACTTTTTAAAAACTAACACCTGACAAAAAGACTTTGCTGAAGAATGGGAACCCATTTCTTCATCATGCCCGAAACTAAACATTAAATTTACCTTTTCAATAATTAGTTGCACACACAGGAGAGATATATTTGATGCTTATTTCATTACACAGTGTACAAAAATTCTTTCACATTTTAGTTGGCTTAGAAGTTTGAAAATAACTTGGAGGACCAGTGGCAGGGGTGGGTTGAGTTGTGGAGAGGTAAGTAAATTGGGCAGGGAAAGATTTTTTTTTTTTTTTTTTTTAACAGTTTTTGGTCCCTGCAAAGACAAGCAAGAAGAGGACTCTGATTTGAACTGAAAAAACCCCGCTATATATGTTGGGTTTTTGTTGTGGCTGTTCATCCTGGAAGTGGGTGGGGTGTGGTGAGGGGCACTGGGCCACTGGGTCAGAATTGGCTGCAGAGCTGACAGCTAGGTCCTGACCAAAGCAGGATGGATGTGTGGGGGACGGGTGTGGAGAGACAGACCAGGAATGATGCACCGTTAGTGGCCAGGACCTGTTGCTATGAAAACACCAACATGAGAACCACACTCGCATATACAGAAGCTTATGTGTCTTATTTCATGTCAGAATATACGCAAAATCAAATGTCTCTGTTCCTGGAGGTGGAGCTATGAAGACACTGGGCTGGTGGTCTGGTGTTTTCTGTGTTTTCCTGTGAGGCTTCTGAGCTGGGTCTGGGTATCTTAGTAATTGTAAGTTCTTCATCTTTGTTCTTGTTTAAAAAATTGCTTTGGCTATTCTAGGTCTTTTTGCCTTCCCAAATAATATTCCAAAGCACTTTAGACAGTTGGACAAAGAGCCTGCTGGGATTTTTGAATAGAATTTCGTTGAATTTGTGGATCAGTTCTGACTGGATGGACATCTTAACAATATTTTAGTCTTTCAATCCAAGAGCATACTATATTTCTCCATTATTTAGGTTTTCTTTAATTTTTCAACAGTGTATTTTAAAGGTCTTTGCATCTTTTGTTAGAGCTTATGTTTTTTGATATTATTGTAAATGATATTTTTTGTTTAGTTTTATACTCCAATTGTTCTTTGCTAGTATGTATAATAGAATATAGTTGATTTTTTTATATTAAGCTTTTGTATCTTGTGACCTTGCTAAATTCACTTATTCTAATAGTTTATTTATAATCTTTATGTATTTTTTATTGTATTCTTTGGGGTCTTCTGTAAAATCTTGAATAGAAGGGCTGATAACAGGCATCCTTGCCTTGTTCTCCATTATATATGGAATGCGTTCAGTCTTCTATCAAGTATGATTTTAGCTGTACTTCTTTTTGTGGATGCCTTTTATAAGGTTGAGGAAGTTTCCTTCTATTCCTAGGTTGCTAATATTTTGTTGAAAATTTTTATGTTGTAGTTCATTTATACTTCTGGATATACTACAGCATAACCATTCTACTGTTGTTGATAAACTATTTGGTTATGTATTTATGGACCATTGTGATTCTTTTCTGTGAAATTCATATTTGTTTCTCCTGTCTTTTTTCTTTGGGTTATTAACCTTTTTCTTTCTGATTTGAAGTAGTTCTTTATAGCCTAGATATGACTTTTGTTTTTCCATTTACTGTAGTCCTCCTTTATTTATGGGGGATATGTTCCAGGACCCCCAGTGTATTGCCTGAAAGCGTGGATCATACTGAACCCTATTATACTGTGTTTTTTCCTATACATATATACCTATGATAAAATTTAATTTATAAATTAGGCACATTAAAAGATTGACAACAATAACTAATAATAAAATAGAACAATTATAATGTTATACTCTAATAAAAGTTATGTGAATGTGGTCTCTTTCTCAAAATATCTGGTAACTGAGTGGCCTGCTAAGTGACTAATGAGCAGGTAGCATATCCAGCGTGGATATGCTGGACAAAGGAATGATTCATGTCCTGGATGGATGGGGTGAGATTTCGTCATGATACTCAGAACAATGCACAACTTAAAACTTATGAATCGTTTATTTCTGGAATTTTCCGTTTAATATTTTCAGACCATGGTTGACTGCGGGTAACTGAAACCTGGGAAAGTGAAACCGTGGATAGCGGGACGATACTATATGTGTTTTTCTTTTCCTGTTTTCAGGATGTCTTTTTATTCTCTTTATGGTGTCTTTTCATGAATAGAAGTTCTTAGTTTTAATTTAGTCTTATGTGTAATTAGTTTCCTTTATCATTTGAACTTTCATGCCCTGTTTCATAAAGATATTCTCATTTATTGCCCTCTAATCTTTTTCTTGTTTTGCCTTTGGGATTTAAGTCTTATTTCACTTGGATTTCATTTTTGCATTTTGTTTGAGTAGGTATCCAAATTCATTTTCCCCTCTGAAGAACCAGTAACTTTATTGAACAGTTCCTTCTTTTCCCCATTAATTCTACACCTGATGACAGTATTTTTTTATCCTTGATTTGGAATCTTTTCAAAGGTGTCAGGGATTCTCCTTTGAATTAAAATATTTTTATTATAGTTTTACTGAAACTTGCTTAAATATAAACTAGGCATAAATTACATTATGTTGTATAGCTCTTATGCACAAAGACCAACCAATAACTTAAATGTAACCAAAACTACAAAACTAAGAAAATTCAGAATAACAAGGTTAACTTAATTTCACACATGGTAGTGTTTTGCAGAAGCTAATTTGACACTTGCAACTTCAAGTAAGGAAATTATGTGTTTCAGGATATTCTTGTAATATGTTATTAAGCTCTTGGGGGTAAATTTTATTTCAATTGTCATCGGTACTGTATCTGTTACCCTGCTACTCGGTTGATAACCATTATTTTATAGTGGTATTCTTGGCCTTTTTTTTTTTTTTTTTTTAAGAGATGGAGTCTCTATGTGTTGTGCAGTGGCTTTTCACAGACACAATCATGGTGCACTGCAACCTTGAACTCCTGGGCTTAGTGATCCTCCAGTCTCAGTCTCCGGAATAGCTGGGACTACAGGTGTGCACCACTGTACCCGCTGGCCTTTTTGTTGTAAAACCTTCACAAGATATGCCCCCAAGTTTTGATAATGGTTTAGAACTTTTTTTTTTCCTCTACCTCAGTAATTGTAGTTTTTGCAGTGTGTCTGAAGCACAATGTTGAAGTGAACAGGTTGTGTGATTTAGTGTAGAGTGGAATACACTTGCTGTGAATGAGAGGTAACAATTACAGCTTACTTTTAAGTTAGTGCCAAACAAATATTTATTAGAACTTGTGAGTACTTTGCCTTGTGAACATATATGAATGCCTGAGCAATCAAGAGAGTGAGATACTCCTGTGCAGTGTGGTAACTGCTTTTGCAGACACTGTGAGACAGTATTATTACGCTGGAGTAATAATTGTAATTATTCCTCCCTCCACCCCTCTAGGTTGTTATACTTTATTGTGGTGAAGGTTTTAAATCTTTTCAAGTGTGTTGCCAAAATTTTTGGTATTTGAAAGCTTGTTAAAAACACAAATAAGTTGAGAATTATTATGTAAGAAAACAGTAGCAAGTAGGCCTAGCTGCTATTGGCCTTGGGTAAGAATTTTGTGAGCTTGTTCACTTTTGCTCTGTGAACTTTAAATACATATATTTAAACTATTTATATATGGAGCTATCACCGTGATAAAAATTTAGCTGCGTATGTAGTATAATGTGTTTCCATGTCTTATCTGTGGGAATTTTACAAGGTTTAGTCTTTGATTTTCTGCTCCTTCTTTGCAAGCTTTGAGAGACCGTATATTTTCCCAGTCATAGATTTTCATTGCTACCAAGCTTGTATGTTCAAAATAAGTTTAATGTTACATCCTCACATAAACTCTGGGTCAAACTTTCAATTGTCTGTGTACATTTCTTCTTAAATAATCCAGTCACCACTCAGTATCATGTCCATCCACTTATTTATTCTTTCTTTATTTTAAGTAGATTGAGAAATAAGTGACACACACATGGCCTTTAGTTTGATGGTGGTTTGAGCCAGAAATGCACATATGATCTGAAAGTTAAATAAGGTAATTATAGTTAGGACTAAGAGAATCTAGGAAGAATAGGAAAGGTCTTGTAGAGGAGGTAATGATTGAAATGAACTGTTAAAGATAAATAGGCACTTTGTGAAGGTATTATGCCAAGCAAAGAGAGAAGGACAAAGAAACATAAAACGATTTGTACCCTCTGTTGTCTATTTGTGGCTTTATGTGGCTGGCTGTGGTATAATAAAAAAATAAATATTTGGTGTTTTTCCCTGATTCCCGGCACGGAGCCTCTAAAACCCTTGGAATTTACTGTCTTCTGTATGTTAATAAGATGACTTTGGTAGGGGGGGTGGGGGGGAGTATGGGGAGGAGTGGCTAGGTAGCTGATGGATGGGTGATACTCACCAGAAAAACTAACCACTGTGATTAGAGGGTGAGAACTTTCAACCCCACCCCAACCTCTAGGGAGGGGAGAGGGGTTACACATTGAGTTGTCACCAGTGGCCAATGATTTAATCAGTTATGTCTTAATAAAATCTTCAGTGCCTTACATGGACTCAGTAAATAGTAGTTCTAGGGTGGAGCTCAGCATATATGGTTAATTTTTTTCTTTCTAATTTTTTTTTGAGATTTATTCTTTAAAAATACAGAATTACATTATTAATATATTGTTAGAATGCAAACATTGCTTTTAAGGAAGTTATATCAGTTAGGGTCCAGTCAAGACACAGAAAACATAAAAATTAGAACAGTGATGGTATAATATAAAGAAGTGTTGACTAGTAACAGATGATTGGCTACTAAAGGGTTATGAGAAGAATAAAGGAAGAAATAAATTTCAGAGAGGCCCTCCCAAAGCCAAAGGACTCTAAGATTTGATTCTTGTTGGAGAGGTTGTGATTGAAGCCCCCTGGATGGGGGAAAGTTTGCTGAGATGCTTCAGGTTGGGACATTCCTGCCAATAGCTATTTTATGGGGCTGGGAAAGAAAGTGGTGTAGAGCATAATGCTTTGTTAATTATACCTAGATAAATGGAGTTTCTAATATTCTGCAGGGTATAACATATAGGTAGGTAGTATGACCGAAAGCTGTATTTGCTTTAAGGAATTGTTTGTGATACAAATAGCTGCTAGGAATTATATAATCTTCTAATTTCAAAGTTCTATTTAGAGTATATTTGTTTTATTAGTATATGGGAGCTTATTTTTGGATTGTAAGTCAATTATGCATATTTAAGTATGGAAACTAGAGATACGTAAAGATTTAATTGGACAAGAGAAAGCTATATTAAGAATCTAATTATTAGCATGAAAAACAAGTCAAATACATATTTAAATGGCAGATGGTAATTCAGGGATATGATTTGATTCATAAAAATTTTGTTTACTTGTTTTTTGGAATATAGACACTCTAATTTAAAAGTAGACTGTGTTCCAAAAGATTTCGCAAGTTGGGTGTTTCAAACTGAAAATGCATGTTCCCATAGAAACCATGTTTCCTGGTAATGAGTTCTTATTTTCTCCCCACCCCCTAAAATGTATTTAACTCTGTATGAACTTTGCTTATAGTGCTGTGTAACATTTTTTGGGAGAATTGCATTTAGAGTTTCTATTTTTGATGCATTTCTTTTATCTGCCTGTTAGTAGGCTTGGGAAGTTCTCTAAGGAACATGGGCATGATGCAGATATGGTTGAAAGGTTGGGTGACAGGTAGGGAGAAGAACTCTGGGGTGGGGGAGAATAGAAATCAACATTTATCTAGGACCAACTGTATTCATTGCTCTTTGCTAGCTGTTTCTCATAAAGTATCTCATTTGTTTTCTTAGGTATTTTTTTTTCTGGATTACATGAATGCTTAATATGTTTGTAGTTCTGGGATTCTATAAAAAGATAGGAAGAGATTTTTTAAATTCAGAATTCCTGGCATTTTTAAGCCTTAATGGAGACAGTAAGGTATAAAAAAGTATACCTTCAGATTTATATGCCTGTAAAAGTATAGGAATAATTTATCTTAATGCTAAAGTGTTGTTAACCCCAAAAGATTCTTCACTTTGTGGCTGTAGGAAATACAGCACATACCTGAGCCATTCATGGGACTACTATATAGATGATTTGCAATAGGGAATTTCAGCAATATTGTGTTCTACACAAACATTCAAGTAAGATTGATAGGACAAGAACTAGGAAATGAAGCCTTCTGTGCAATTCTAGATTTAATGTACAAAGTATAGCAAGTTTGCTTAGTAAATGGGCCTGATCTATGTATGCTTCTTGAATCTAGAAGTTTGAAAGTTTACTTATCAGTTAGTTGGCCTGATTTGTGTATGTTTCTTGTTCCTGTAGGGGACAAAAAATGGCCTCCCTTTACCCTTCTAAGTTCTTTGGCTGGGCTCCAAATTAAATTGACATAAAGCAGGTTAACAGGAAAAAAACAATTTTAATTGTGTTTGTATTAATGGAAGTCTCACAAAATATATTTGAAGAAGGGTCAGATAATTGAAGATTATGAGGCATCCTGAGCTACAGAAAGAAATAGGGACTTGTAGCTTCTGGGGGTGGTGGTAACAAAAGTTATGACAGGTAGAGGGGAGGAAATGTATGGTGAATAAAGGATGTCTTGTTATCCTGATAAAAAGTCTCTCAAGTAATAAAAGTTGTCTAGAGCATCCCTCTTACTGATGCAGATACTTTTGCTAATATAGACATAATTTTTTTTTTTTTTTTTTACAAAAGGACAGCTTTTCAGGGCTGTGCCTGTGTCTGTAGTTTCTCAGTAACAGCTCAAAATATGCCAAAGAAATATATTTTGGAGTGGCATATTCTGGTCTCCTATGGTCATATTTTGGGGTGCTGTGTCCTTCACCCCAGTGTTCCCATCTTCAGTAATTAGTGCCTCTTTCCTGTGGATGAGCTCAAGTCTTGTGATGTTTTTCCAGTTCACCTCCGCATATTCTGCTATGTTCATTTATTCAATCAATATCTGATTGTCTACCATGTGCCAGGCATTGAACTAGGTACCAGGAGTACAGTGATGAGCAACATAGTCCTTTCCTTTTTTGGGCTTATTGTCTGGTGATTAATCATAGTATATTATTGTAACCTGTGGTAAGTGCCAGGGAAATACCAACAGAGGATAACTGAATGTGCAGACACCTGTGCGTTAGGAAGGAGAATGGTGTCTTATAGACCCTGAATGAAAGAGGAGGAAGATGGGGAAAAGCAGTGCAAGGTGAGGATGGAGATAGAGGTAGAGACTGTGGCATGCGGAGGGCCCTTAAAGAACCATGAGAAGGATAATACTATAGGAAAATTCCTCTGAGAGGTCGCAGAATATTACATTTGAAGGGAAGTGAAAGGTCAAAATTACAGGTTAACAACAACAACAAAAAGGAGATTAAGGTTTTTTTTCTTTTTATATAGCTAGCTAGGGGCAGGTTTGTATTTATAAACATGAAAGACATGTTTTGTACTTGAAATTCTATCAGTGAATTTTAGGGGTTTCTCAGTATAGTCAGAGAACATGAACTGGAGCAGTTTAGTGTTAACAGGTAGATGCAGAAGGTAAAAATTGATGTATATATGTTGCTCACTTTAAAGGCAGTCTATAGAATGAATTAACGCTCTCATTGGTAGGTAACTTTTAAATGCTTACCACTTGGTGCCTTGCATTGCTTTACTGCACTTGATTCTGAAGTTTGAGAATGCCATGGGATTTTCTATCATGTTGGTTTTTTTCTCTAGTATTAGAAAATTTGAAAGCTTTTTTTTAAAGGTCATTCTAAGGGTTGCCTTTTTTCCCCCTGAGGATGGAAACATTTGATTTTCTTTCCTTGAGCCAAGTTTCATTTATATTTGGAAATTCAGTTAAAGGAGTCAATGACTGACTTATGAGTCACTCACCCCTTGACACAGAAATCTTTTCTGCCTTGTAGTTAAGTGATGCTTCAGTTGCCTTTTACCATTATCTGAGTATTTTATGTCAACATAATAGTGCATTTTTGCACTGAGTTTTCATTTTTTACTGAATCTTTAATCTCCAGTGTCAGAGAGAAAGTTGAGAAAATATAGAAAGGACTTGGGCTGTGGAATTTGAAAGACTTGGTTTTATTCCTGTCTCTGCACTTACTATCTCTTGAAGTCTCTGTTAGCTGTAAAATAAGAGTAACTTCCTAGAGGATGTGTGTGTGTGTGTGTGTGTGTGTGTGTGTGTATTAAATGAAATTGTATCCTGGAAGCATTTAAAACAGTCTGGTATAGGGAAGTTTAAACTTTCCCTCTGAAGGTTCAATTAATTGAGTGCTGAAATAAACTGACAGTAAACAGATTAACAAGAGGAAAATGCATGCAAATTTATTGACATGCAAATGTGCACAAGAGCCACACCAAATATGAGACTGGAAGAAGGGCCAGATGATTGAAGCTTAAATGCTCTCTTCTCAGAGGAGAGAGAAGTGGGGGATGCAGGCAGTTTTAGAGGAAAAATAAATGATTTTTTTAGGAGAAATGAGTAGGCCCAAAGAGCAGATGATAGCCTGTGGTAAAGTTCCTCTGGGCTCTAGGGGAGGTGGCGACAAAGTTATGGGATGATGAGAGACAGAACGGCACTGCAGATAAAGGTGGTTTTATGTAGGTAGTTTCTCAGGGAATAGCCTTTAGAAGAATAGTTGAAATAATAGGTGAAAAATCTGTCTGGGCATGGTGTCCTGGGCATGGTGACTTAAAAAAGTTTCCTCTCTTGCCATAGGAGTTAATCTTCTCTTGTTAATGTAGATTCCAGGGAAGAGGTCTAAGACAATTTCATTTCTTCTGGATGAAATTCTCTCAGTTAAGAGAACTTCAGAGAGAGCCCCTCCCTGTGCTTCCTAAGGGAAAGTGGGGAAAGTCAGGAAATGTCAGAGAGAGAGACCTTGGTTCTGAGGCTTATTTCTGAGGCCTTTCAGTCTCCTTTGTTCAAAGCAATCAGCAAGCCAAAATGCCATACTTTGGGGTATTGTTTTCTGAGCCTCAACATTGTCATACGGCAAGAGCATAATAAATGCTTATCTTCTTTCCTTGACTTAGGCCAGTAATGTCCATTTTTCATCCTCAAAAAGTTATACTGATGTTAAGTATGCTGTTGTTTTTATTGAAATAGACATTAAAAAGCCCCAATGTTAGATAGGGTCAACTGGGGAGGGAAGGGATTTCTGTGAAACACTCTGATTCCTAATTTTTATTGAAATTGTCAATACATCTTTATCCCTGAAGTGTATAGTACTGTATTTTGCACATGGTAGACACTTAAAGATGTAATTGTACAGTAAAAATAACATTGAGGAAGGAGTCTGAAGGCCTGCATATAGTTTTGGCTTATTGATTTTTGTGATGTTTGAAAGCAACTAGATGTCTTTGGACATTGTTTCTTCCCTTTCTTGGTATAGCAGTGGGTACAGGCTGAACTCATCTTCCCATGCTTTAGTAGATAAGAAATTCATACAAGGCGGACCTTGGGATTTAGGAAAGGAGCTCTAGATATGGGCGTGGATTGGATTGGATCAATCTTGGATCTGAAACTGCTAGCCAAGGAGGAGAGAACCATACACAGGATGCTTCTAATTGAGGACCAGGGTATATCACAGACTGGAAGTTAGGTAAATGGGAAGGTATACGCCTTGAAAGTCAAGCCAGGGCCTTCATCACAACAGAAATAGCAGAAATGAAAAGTATTAATAATTGGAGGAAATGAAGGTACAGAATTTCAAAGACAGAAAAAGCACAACTGGAAGATGCCGGTAGCAAAGGGGAAATCTTTACAAATGAGGTGGCTTCTCTGCTTTAAACTTCGAATTTTTCTTATTGTTTACCTCTTGATCTCTTTCCCATTTCTTGCTAACTTAGCTAAGAAAATTCTTTCACCTTTCTTTACTTTTCTATTCAGCTTTCTTACCCCTCCCCAATTTTTTCTCTTCATTGTTTCATTTCAGTAAAAAATTTATGAAAACACAAATCATGCTGGAGATACACTTGGGTTTTTTCCTAGGATATTTAGTTGACTTTATAGTAAAAGATAAACAAAACACCAAAAAACCATATCATAATTTCGAAGACCTTGCTTCTCTCCATAAAATACTCAGTATTCTTATTGCACTCTGCATGAGTCAACTGTTGCCATAACAAACCACCTCAAAACCCAGTGGCATACTGAAATATTGTCACCATGTTCACAGGTTTGCTGGTTGGATGTGGTGGCTCTTCTCTTCATGTGCCTCGTTCTTTCAAGGCAGGTGGCCTACCTAGGTTGCATTCTTGAGGAAGTTGCAGAAATTCAACAGGGCAAGCCCAACCATGCAAGTGCATTTTATGTCTCCTTGCATGTTGTCTGCTAACATGCCATTGGTTTAAAAGCCCATCATCAGTGCCACAAGGAAATATGCTGTGTCTCTAGAGGCAGGAGGTGAAAAATGGCAAAGGGTGTGGATAGTGGATATAGAGAGGGGAGAATTGGGAATCTAGCACAGGCTGTGTAATCTTTTTGGGCGGCCTGTTGGGGGGACACCCCAGAATGTTGAAGCTACAATTTAGATGGGAGTCTGTTACATGTAGCTGAATATAGTTTCTAACTGATACATGTGTTTCTGTAAGAGATATTTGGACTGCCTTATATTAAACTGTTCATGTAATTTGTTTAGGACTTTTAATTTTTGGATGTATATATGTTATGCATATTTAAATTGTCAAGCATGTTTGGAAATTCACATTTTACAGTTTTAACATCAACAAATCTGAATGCAGAACATTTAAAAACTTTTTATTTTGAAGTAAGTTCAAATTCAAAGTTGCAAGACTGGTACAAAGAACTTCTGTAACTTAGTTTTTTTCCTGAAACACTTGAGAGTAGGTTGCCCACATCATGCCCCTTTACCACTTAAATACTTCAAGATCTATTTCCTAAGAAAAAAGATATTCTCTTACCATACTGCAGTTATCAAATTCAGGAATTTAATATTAACACAATGTCATTACTAAGCAGTCTGTGTTCACATTTCTGCAATTGTCCCTATAATATCCTGAGCAGCGTTTGGTAGGAGATGCAAGTCAGGCTTCCTATGTTGTATTTGGTTGCCTCGCCTCTTTCATTTCCTTTAATGTGGAGACTGACTCTTTGTCTTTCATGATATAGACATTTTTGAAGATAATAGAACAGTTATTTTACACAAATATCTCTCAGTTTGGGTTTGTCTGATGCTTCTTGAAGATTATATTTAGGTCATGCATTTTTGGCAGGGCTAGATCACAGGCTGTAGTGTGTCAGGCTCACACTGCCATTTTGTCATTGTTAATATTAACTTTGATCCCTTGGTTAACGTGGTGACTGTTAGGTTTTTCACTGTAAAGTTCTTCTTTCTCTCTTTATGATTTGTAGGCAGAGAGTTTGAAACTTTGTAAATATTCTCTTTCTCAACAAACTTTCACTCAGTAGTTTAGCATTCATTGAAGAGTCTCAACTGAATTATTACTGAGATAAATGTCAAATATTTTCCAGAAAGATTTCAGTAGATCCTAATGTATTCTGGTGACTAGGCTTGTTTTTCCTGTCACATCCATTGTGATTTCTTTATTTTATAGTTTCTGGGAACTTGCTTTAAGAAATACACAAGTGTAGGGAGGAACTTGGTTCTTTTTAAGGAAAGATCAGGGGAAGGTTTAATAGTGGAATCTTATCCTTCTATATTCCTCTCCAATAGAGTGTATGGATTCATATAGACAAGTAGGATAGAAAGAAGACTGAAGCAAATGGGGGCAAATGGTCTGTTCAATTTAGGATCTCTTATGACAGTTAAATTGGAGAACAAAATGATCCTCTTTTTTCCTTGAATAGATCTTAGTATGGTAATGATGTAATTGCCTACCTAGTAATTGGCTGCCAAAAGCATGGCTTTTTCAAACATCCTAGATGATGTTCTCCTGGGGTTTAGCCAATGTGCAAATCACTGCTTTTCTTGTTGGGAGGCATAAATGAAGCGGTGAAAAATGGGACAGAAACTGTTAATTCAGTAAGACTTATTGGGTAGTAATATTAAGAAGTTCCCTTTTGGAAACATGAAAAATGGAGTAAGGGCTCTCCACAGAATGGTTCATTCTAAAAGATTAAAGTTTGATTTGTCTCTCTCAAGTTCTATTTTTCTTTTCTTTTCTTTTCTTTCTTTCTTTCTTTTTTTTTTTTTAACTGTAGCTTACTTTATTCTGCATTTTCTGTTTTTTTTTTTTTTTTTTAACCCAAAGGTCATTTATTTTCTTCTCCTTGTATATTTTTAGTTCGGAGTGTAATGATTTTGTTTTTTCCCTTCTTACTAGCACCAGCAGACGTTTTTGAATCAGCTGAGAGAAATTACTGGGATTAATGACACCCAGATACTACAGCAAGCCTTGAAGGTATGGCCTCTATTTTATGACATACAGTTTGTGATGTACCCTCATCTCTATTGCATACCATATTTGAAAGTGGAGTTTTTTAATTAAAAAACTTTTAAAAAAATTATACCATATAGTAGTAGTAGAGATATAGGAATGGACTTCTGCAAAGTAAGATCCTCACTTAAGGTACTGCAATTTTGAGCACGTTAGCTTTCAACAATCTAATGTTCCTACTATACTCTTAAATGACAGATATTTTCCCTATATATGAAATGCTTTTTAGGCAAAATGGTGGGATGTGAATCCTAATTTTAATGGTTGATTTTACTCTAGTGCTGTGATTTTAGAGTTTAAATGGAGTGCAGGGTGGGATGGGTAGAAGAAAATGTGGAGGAAAATGGAAAAGTAGAAAATTAGGCCGGGCGCGGTGGCTCACGCCTGTAATCCTAGCTCTGGGAGGCCGAGGCGGGTGGATCGCTCGAGGTCAGGAGTTCGAGACCAGCCTGAGCAAGAGTGAGACCCCGTCTCTACTAAAAATAGAAAGAAATTATCTGGCCAACTAAAAATATATATACAAAAAAAATTAGCCGGGCATGGTGGCTCATGCCTGTAGTCCCAGCTACTCGGGAGGCTGAGACAGTAGGATCGCTTAAGCCCAGGAGTCTGAGGTTGCTGTGAGCTAGGCTGATGCCACGGCACTCACTCTAGCCGGGGCAACAAAGTGAGACTCTGTCTCAAAAAAAAAAAAAAAAAAAGAAAATAGAGGGCCAAAAGCTTACATTTTTTCTCCCAAAATGGGGAAATATAAATTGGTTTCCATTACCTTAGGAACATTCAACTTCAAACTTTTCAGTATATGCAACAAATAAAGTACATCATTTTGGATATATCTTAGTTGTAACCTCATTTCCACACAGATACTCAGATGAATTAAATCATGTGGATAATCTCATTGAAAAAGATAAAATGAATGAAGGATATTCAGGAAATAGAATTTACTAGTATTTTAAGATTATTTGTATATTGCTACTAAAGGCTAAAAACAGTATAGCATTTTTGCTGTTATAGCCCTATACACAGTTTCAATCTTTAAGAACTTGCTTCACGAGACAAAGTTAATTAGGTAATTCTGAATTCTGAGCCAAAATTTCTTCATTGGTTCTAGAAATAATTTATTTTTCAGATGATTGTAATCAAAATCATCATAATGATAATGACTAGCACTTATTAAACACTTACTAGTACCAGGCACGATTTTAAGTAATTTATGTGGGCTAACTCCTCCTCATAATAACTCTCTGAGATAAGTAGTATTTTCTTTCCCATTTTGACTCTGAGGAAACAGAGGTTAAAGTAACTCACCCAGGATCACACAGCTAATATGTGGAGGAGCTTGGAATAGAAACTAAAGCAGCCTGATCCCAGGGTGCCACACTTGATTTCTGCTTCTTTTACTAGAAGCTTTGCTTCACCTTATTTCCCAATCTGGAAAATGATGAAATAGTACTGTTTGAGGCATTAATTCAGGGCTTATGAAGCTATTGTAAGTATTTGGAGAAGAAGCAGAAGTGTCCCACCTCAATTTTTATGATTATGACATTTAGATGATTGCTAGCCCTTTCTTTATTCTGGTAAATAGCATGATTAAATCATTCCATGTCGATTTTCAGAAAGTACTTTTCTCATTGTATATCACTGAGTGTGAGGCTACAACCTATCACCTTGCCAGGGTAAATTTGGAGAATTCACTATTTTTTTTTAACTTGAGAAACATATAGAACCAATTAAGTGTTGTCCATATTTCCTTTGATGACAGTTGTGTGAGCATAGGTGTTTTTTTTTCCCCCCCAAATTTTTGTTTCAGTTATCAGTAACTGGGGGAAAACAGTGTATTTAAACCTTAATTGTTGCCCATTATAAATTTGTAAGATATATCATAATGAGTTGACTCTTTTAGTAATATACTGACAAGAAGTCTACTTTTGGGCAATACAGTGTCATTGATTATTAATAATTTCAGCACTTTTAATTTGAGAATCTATTTTTAGTCCTACAAAGCAAATGACCTTGAATTTGTGTAAATTCCTGCGTTATTTAGTTTTTTATTTTTATATGAGGTAGTATATGAAAAACACTTGGCACATTTCTTGGCATATGAAGTGCTCAATAAATGTTAGACATTGTTATTGCAATTTATGTTATGATTAGTTTCCTTATCTAACAATAGAGTGTGTTATGCCTATATTTTGTATGGGTCATTTAAGAGTCTTAGAGTGATTGTGACAGGTAGCATACTTGAAGGCAGTGCTGCTTTTCAAACTGCACTCTTTTCTCTCCTCACTGGCTGCTAGAACTAGAGTTGGGGTAGATATTGGGGACTTCATTCTTCTAGTTACTTGAGCCTCAAATTTTGGAATTATCCTGATGCTACTTCTATTACTTCACACATTTAATATAATAGCAAATAATGTTGGACTCTCTGCTTTGGCCCTTTCTCTCCTTAATACATAACCAGAGTGAACCTTTTAAAATGTAAGTCCACATACCACGCCATTCCTTTCCAAAACCCTCCACTGGCTTCCTGTTATATTCTTGTGTATGCTTAAATTCTTAGGGCCTGCACAGCCTTCCGTATTTTTGCTTTCTGTTAAAAAGATAGCTTCATTATGAATATCTGATTTCCTGTGTTGTTTCAATTAGTTGTCTTAGAGCTAGTGTTATATTTTATTTATTTATTGTCAACCATATAGAGAATATAAAGATATAACTGGGCAAGTCTTTTCTCATAATTTTGCTGTTTTAAAAATTCTTAAGGGGGATGGACACACTTGTAGCTCTGACTTGGGTGGGGCAAAGGCAATGTGTGTAACCTAAACATTTGTACCCTGGTAATATTCTGAAATAAAAAATACATAAATAAATAAAAATAAAAATTCTTATTCTAGCATCTGCTTTCTTTTAAATGAACTTTAGAATAATTTTGTGCAGGTGTATTTTTTATGAGCACTGTTTAAAATGTATATATTTAATTTGGGTTAGGATTGTCATCTTGACTGTGCTGAGTATTTCTGTCTAGAGTTCTGTGTGTCTCTCCATACTATCAAGCGTCAGTATATTTTGCTATTTTCTTCCTATGAGTCTTTGACATTTTCCTTGTTAGGTTTACCCAAAGGGATGTATCTAATACCCAAATTAAAGGGAATATCTTTTATTGTCTTTGTTTGCAGAAGTACTATTAATATTTTAAATATTCATTTTCTACTCTTTTGTATGGCAAGTTCCAGAAAGCAATTTTTTAGTTTATTTGTTTAAAAATTTAACTTTGTGACTTTTATTAAGCCAATAGGAAAGTAATGGAAAACTAAGCAATTAGAGAGTTGATTTTCATATTATATTATTAGTTTTAATTAATAAAAAAGGAATTACTGTTGGTATAGTATACTTTGTATATGATGAATTTACACTATAAAATTAGAATCACGAATAGAATAATTTCAAATCTGAAAGTGATTTTTGGTATAAAGTATTAGTTATTTTGGTATAAAGTATTAGTTATTATGGAAAAAATTGCATAAATTTTACTAGAGTATATAGAATTATTCCAAAACATTTGATGCTCCTGTCTTGATATTTGAAGGATAGTAATGGAAACTTGGAGTTAGCAGTGGCTTTCCTTACTGCGAAGAATGCTAAGACTCCTCAGCAGGAGGAGACAACTTACTACCAAACAGCACTTCCTGGCAATGATAGATACATCAGTGTGGGAAGCCAAGCAGACACAAGTAAGTTTTCTTTTGTTTCTTACTATTTTAATAGAAATGTACTGAAAATTTTTCCTGGTAATAATTTTGCTTAAGCAGAGGTGAAGAACAAATAAAGAACTACTTTAAACATGGTCCTTTTTAGTGTAGTTTAAAGGAGCATATATTTTTATTAGCTTTGTTATCCCTTTTTCAGATTCGAAGGAAAAGATTTTATTTATCCTTTCCTAGAGCATTTCATGTAGTATTTGTTGCTTTGAAATATGGAACAGCTGCAGTTATCATATTCATAAAAGGGCACAATCTGTTGTGGATTTTAAGTGTTGTTAGAGGCCTTAGTATTACTTTTGAAGGTAAAGTATTATGTCTCATTACTGATAGACTTACTATTTAACACAATTTCCCTTCTCTCTCACCCTCTTCCAAGTAAAGATTTGGGGAAAAAGTTTAATACTTTGTAACAAAATCCTCTTTCATCCTAAACAAAACAAAACAAAACAAAACAAAAGGCCTTGGAAAAAGTATTTTGGAGATATACATACACACACACACACACACACACACACACACACACCTGCAGAAGATTTTACATGGGACTTTAGTTTTTCTTCATAATATGAATACTTTATGCTTATATAGCACTCAGAGTTTTTAAAAATATGTTCAGCTACCTTCCTATCTCAATGTACTATATAAAATATTTATTTTTATACATTATGGATTTGCAAAGTTTGATTATTAACATGTATTTGAAAAGAATTTCTGATTTTGTTTATAGACCATCTCAAAGTTAGGAAACAACTAGACAGAGCCCTTTCACATACCTGTTTATATGTTTTGATTGACATTAAATGTTGTTTAATGTTTATTGAAAAAATATTTTAATTTCTAATTTTCAGGGTAATGTTGGTATTTTTGCTCCACAAGTGATATTATGTCAGACAAAGCTGGAATACTCCTCTCTCTCACAGTTAATAGGTGATGAGAGAAGTTTTGTATATGTCAGACACACCCACTGGCGTCTGTACAAGTTCAAGACAGACTGTGACTTGGCCCCCATCTCTGGCCTCATTTTCTACTGCTTTCATCCTCTCATTTTATACTATGATAATACAGAATGGCCTGAGGTTCTCATACACCAGTGTTACTTATTGTTTCTGTCTTTACACTTGCTATTTCTTTTGTCTGGAATCCCCTCTGGCCTTCCCCTCTCTAGCCTAATTTATTCTGGTTTTAAAAGATTTAGTTCAGGAGCTGTTTCCTGGAGAATATTTTCACTGGCTTGTAGCTTGGACGAAGTGCTTCTCCAGTGTCCAGGGCATACTTCTGTCTTAATGAGTACTGTGTTACTTTGAAATTATTTGCTTGAACATCATTAGTGCTCAAAAATGTTTGTTGAATTATTTTTGATAATATGTGTAGAAAAGCCTTTTTAAAACCAATGAAAAGGGAATGAGGTTGAGAAGTTTGTTGCAAGAAGTTGGAAAACAGAAGTGGTATAAATATAGTAATAATGAGTATTTGAGAATAACATCTAATCTTTCAAGGTTTTGAGATTTGAGGGGGAAAAAGAAACTAGTTAGGTAGTAAAAGGAAAAAAGAAAAGGATAATTTTATAGGCTACTGGTTTAAGTGAGCAAATAGGAAATTGGCTAAACACAGTTTAGTGTTCTAGTTGAAAGGATAAAAAGATTTTCGAAAGGTAGTTGTGAACTCAATATAGACAGTACACTTTGTAACATGAGATAGCATATGTGTGTATAAAGGGGAAAATTTGGATTATAAGTGTCAGAAACAAAAGAAGATATCATTTGCTGTGTACTTAAGCCAAATGTTAACACTTGTTCAAGACTTTAGATGAGGAATACTGAAGATGTTATGGAAGACAAAATGAAATTTGAGTAGGTGCCTTTAGGGAGAAGGTGACCTAATTTCAAAAGGCATGTGTCTCATTTGCTGATTATTAAATATATTTTTTGTGTGTATGTATCTCTTGAAAAATAATTCACTAAGTAATTTTATTTTCCACTTGAAATAAAAGGTAGAGAAATGGAATTTCTGATTTCATCTCAACTGATTGACTCTTGTCTTGAGTAAATTGCTTTCTGTTGTGGTTTCTTTATCTATAAAACATGCTGTCTTTTTACTCAAGATGCTAATTGGGATAGTATGTCCATAAAGTTGGTTCAAGATTTAGAAGCAAAGTGTTGTAGAAATTTAATGTGGTGATTGTATTATGATAGTATCAGTATCAAACTGGAAAAGAAATGGCTGATGGAGCAACAATAATACTTTTCCATGTAACATAGTTGTGCCATGTTTTATAACGTTCTTAGAAGTATAGCTGTCTTTAGGAAATAACCCTGATTCAGCACTTAAATTTAGACAATGTAACACTGTGTCATAATACAGTATACATGGTCTAAAACTGAGAAGGTAAGGAGATGTTGTGCATTCAGCAGGTATTTTAAAAAACACTCTCTCTTTAGATTATTATGCAATTACTGTGGAGAAGAAATGAAATCTTGTGTATTTTTAATTCTTGGACCAGAGTGGTAAAATTTACATGTGGGAAGGAAAGATAGAAAATAATTACAAATGAATATATATTCAAATGCAGGCCTCTATTGAAAAAAATTGTGTAAGTGCTGTAGGAATGTAGAATAATAGAATGATCACAGTGTGAGGAAGTTTTCAAGGGATTGTTATAGATACAAAAACACTTCTTGAGCATTTTCTCAGTTTTATATGAAATACATTGTTATTTGAGAGTTGAATACAGTTTAACTTAATTCTTTCAAATATGGCAGAGATTTTTATTTTTAGTCACTTTTTTTCTTTTTTCTTTTTGAAGTATAATCTCTTACAGTCAGGGCTAAAGCATAAACAGAGTCATGCTGACTTTTAAGTGTGTCATCTATTGATTGTGGTGCTGACAAAACATCTTTATTTTGAAATAAAAATATTTAATACTAAATACATATATTTCCTTGTTGATATAAGCTGCAGTATAACTGCTTATAACTGAGTGTCTCTTTTAGAAGAAATAAAACACATTTTAAAAATTTTATTGGTGACTAGAAAAATTCAGTTTTAAACTAATATCCCTTAAAAATTATATTTGGAACTTGTGGAGAAATTTTCATTTATGTGCATCTGATATATCAGAGGCTAAAATAAATTATGTCACTTGATTTGAAGAGCACTTATATTTGTGAGCCATCATTTAATATTGAACAAGTAATTACAATTTCAATAGTTAGTAGAAGAATCGTATGCCTTTTTAGTGTATTTTTACCTTTCACTTTTGAGGAAAAAAGAGAAACATTTCAAAGAAAGCTTCTACTCTACATCTGTGGTACCCAATGCCGCTCCCTCCCCTTGGTACCTGCCCTGCTAGGAACCAGGCCATACAGCAGTAGGTGAGTGGCAGTTCAGTGAGGGAAGCTTCACCTGTATTTACAGCCGCCCCTGTTGCCTGTTTGGGTCACCACATAAGCTCCGCTTCCTGTCAAAACAGGGCCAGCATTAGATTCTCCTGGTAGCACAAACCCTACTGTAAACTATGCATGTGAGGGATCTAGGTTGCATGCTCTTTATGAGAATCCAGTGCCTGCTGATTTGAGGCGGAGCTAGGGCAGTCTTGCTAGCGCTGGGGAGTAGCTACAAATAGAGATTATCGGTGGAAAGGTTTGACTACACGATAAATGTAATACACTTAAATCATCCCAAAACCATCTCCCGACCCCCGTCAGTGGAAAAATTGTCTTCCATGAAATCAGTCCCTGCTGCCAAAAAGGTTGGGGACTGCTGCTCTACGTAACAAGGAATTTAGAAGTAGTGTACCTGGTGTCTTTATATTACTTTGGTAACATTCCATACTGTAATTTAATACTCTGTTGAGTATGGGAAAAGGCTGAAATCATTGGTAGTAAAATCAGCAAATATTCTAGGCAACTTTTTTCATCACCTGGGTTTCTTGTCCAGATTAGATTTTGTAGATTGTCAAATGAATTCCTTCTGCCCCCAGCTTAAATTGGTAATAAAATTGTTTTGGAGTTCTGCAGTCAAAAATATTAATGAAAATGGGATTAGGACACAGTGTAAGGTTTTGAGTATTATAGATGTACTTAACAGTCAGAGGACAGATTCTGCAAAGTTTTTGTGTCTTGGCAAACTCTGTCATAGACATGACCATACAGGCTTTTGCCTAATTTGAGATCTAATAGTAATATTCTTTATTTCTTGACCATTAAATTCTTTTGAACTTTCTTAAAACAGGAGAAAAACAGTATATGCCTATCAGAACAAGATGTGCTACAATTGAGCAATCAAAATATGGATCAAAAGATAAGAGGGATTTGGGTAGGTAATTTTAACACAGAAAGTAATACCACATATTGACTTAAGTTTTAGAGAAATTAGTGTAACACATTGGAGTGAGTGTTAAGTGATAGACTCTTAAAAAATTTATAATCAGTGTATTTTTTCCCTAAAAACAACTTGAATCATTTGGGAAGACCTTTTGGTTCTGTCCTGGAATTCTGATTATGGTTATATTGCTTGGCCAGACTAATAGTGATTTAAGGCTCAAGTGGTAAATATGTACCATACTAGTGCCCCTATCCCTACTGAGGATAAGTCACTATGGTAGTTTGGAATTTAATTAATTGAACACTGATATTTTCTTGTTCCCCAAATTTATTAAACAAGTAACTTAAGATAGAAAAAAATAATGCAATGACATTTAAGTCTTTTTTCCATAGAAATTTGTAATACATCTGTTTTGATGATTTACCAAAAATCAAAGCTAAACTTAAAACTGATGCTTAATGGCGTGAAAATTACTTCTAACTCATTAGATGCAATTAGACACTTCAAACTGATTAGATGCATTCTATTAGATGTGAACTGTGTATAGAATGACTTATATAATTTTATGAGCATTCTTTAGTTTTTGGGCAGAATGATAGCCATGGGCCTTTGCACATTTTGTTGACTAATATGGAATATTAATTTCAGCTTTTTTATAAGCCAAGTTGAAAAACAATTAATGACAGAACTCTAGAATGACTCTCTTACTACTCACTTTCCTTACTTACCAGTGTTGCCATTATAATTTTAGTGGCTGTTATTAAACACAGATCTAGACTATTTAGAGCTGCGCTGTTCAAATACTGAAATTGAGTTTCTTAGGTTGCACTGAATGCATTTTAAATCCTTAGCATTAGTACATTTCTATTATCACAAAAAATTCTATGCAACAGTGTTTTAGAAAATCTGAATTTAGTAGCGAGACGATTAGAAAAGTTGGAACATCTTAAGTAAGCTGACTGAAGACAGGGGAGAATGGGAGTGTGGTATGGGAAACAATTTACATTGTGAATGTCTTGCTTTTAAGTGTTCTTTTAACATGATAACTTATGCTATTTGTCCTTTCACAAAAATTTTGGATGGATAGAGGATATGTTCTTGAGTCTTCTAATTAGTGCCACTAAGAAGATGACTCAGTAATTTTAATCTCTATTGCATAGTCTTTATTTGTTCAACAAATAGTTGTCAATTGTCTCTTAATGTATCAGGTACTTTTAGAGGCTATGAAAAAAACCATACATAGTCTCAGTTTACATAGGGGAAAGACAGCTAGTACACAATAAATAAGCAATGTCAGGTAGTAAGTTCATGAGGAACAATAGAGCTGGGCAGAGAAACAGAGGGTGACAGAGGTGTGGTGTGGGTTGGGCATAGGGTATGCTATTTTAGGTAGTGTGGTCAGGAGATGCCTCTTGGATGAGGATAGATTTGTACACATACCTGAGCAAAGTGCAGGAATGAACCCGGTTGCTATCTGAGGGGTGTGCATCCTGAGCCAGGGCCTGAGGCAGGACTATGTTGGCTCTTTAAGTGTATGGTGAGGAACACAGTCTGCCTGGTTGAAGCTGAGTGAATGTGGGTAGGAATGACAGTATTCTCATTTTTAGTCTCCTGCTGCACATCTGATGTTCATATTTGCCTTTCTTTCTTAAGAGTATCCCCATTATTCTGGTGGCGAGTTTTTTTTCTTTTCTTTTTCTTTTTTTTTTTTTAATAACTCTCCTGATCTACCAAAATAACCATTTAGTTTGCAGGTCTGTCAGTTTTTGTATGCAGACTTTTTATTTCACTTGCTTCTGCCCTGCTACGTATTCTTATTACACCTCTTATCAAACTCTTATTCAACACTTGTTGAACAAACTCTCTTCTGAACTCCCCAGAGTTTTTCCTGCTTATGTCACTCCCCTGCCTAGAAATCTTTGCTGGTGGTAAGTATAAACGTGGCTTATTAAGAAAAAATAACTCCTTATGTAGATAAGGAAAACAACAGAAGAATTTTTTTTTGCCTTCTGAATTCAAAATCTTTACGTATATTGTAATTCATCTGGATTATGGTCTAAATAGGCTTTTGTGAACTAACTTGGAAACTTTATATCATTTAATATAGTATTTTCATAGGAAAGTGAATTATGAGCTATGCACAATGAATATATTTGAAATCTAATTCATTGGTGAGTTGATGACTGCATATACTTTGGAATTAGGCGAGAAATGTTTGGTAGTTGGGATATAACTTTTATTCAAATGGTAATTCCTTCAAAAGTGAAAGAGAATCACGTATTGGTATGTATTTCTGACTTTACAGGAAAAATGTTTTAATTTTGGCGCTCTTAAGAATGTAGATTACTGCCTATATGCTTTTGTAATGTGATTGATTTTATATAGCATTACCTAACTAACACTTCCACACATATGCTGTTGAATTGAGCTCTCGCTAATGCTAAATGAAGGGTTGGTAAAAACAAAGTTTTGACTGTTTTACCAAAATGTTACCTTGGCACAGATAAAAAAATATTTACAATGCTCTGGCATTTGTATATAATTTTTATAAAGGCTAAATTTTTATAATTGACTTTTACCAATGAGGAATTATATACAGCCAAGCTTATTCTCAGTTCCTTTTGTAAGCCTATAAGAAAATATGGAGGCTAGTTTTCATTATAAAATTGATAATTCATTACATGTTTTATGCAAATTATTGTTTCACTATATTGAGAAAAATAAGAAATTTGGGTTTAACCACTCAATTGAAATAACATTTTATTAATACTTTCTCAGTATCTGGTATTAAAAATTGTATGAATTTAGTATGTGAGTAGGTTACAATATTCTTTCAGGATTGCTGTGTTCTAAAATATCCTATGGAAAGAAGCAGCTTTATGGAGTATATTGGGAACGTCATTGAGAAAATTATAATTACAGTGAAATTACAGATAATAAATAAACTTTCTCCATTTCTTCTCCTGGCTTTTCAGTTAAGGACTCTTAGTCTCTGGTCTCAGCCAACCTTTCTAGCATTAAAGACTACTATTCCTCCATAACAGGGAGTGTAGGCTCAAATTCCCAACTGGGATACAGATGTGCCTATATACTGAACCCCTCAACTATTGGAGATGCTGGAGAAGGCTAGGGTAGGTGGAGCCATTGACTGTGGTCAGTTTAGCCACAAGCAGCTTTATCCTTTTACACCAGTGTAAGGTACAAGTATTTTTTTATGTTTTCTGTGTTGTAAGGGCTGGGCAGGTAATGTGAATGTGTGTGGCTGGCCAAGTGTAAGACAGTAGGGAAGAGTTGAGGGTGGGGGCAAAATGGTGAGTGAATATTCTATTTAAGAGAGCTACTTCTACTACTAAGATACTCTGGCTTTGTCACAGTGATTATTGCCATGCAGGAATCATGTGCCCAGCTCTTCCCCCACACCCACCAAAGAAGGAAGGAGGAAATATCTGTTATTACTCACATACAGTCTCCTGATCTTTATCTTTTGCCAATTCGAATTTTTTTTAATCACGTTGTGGAAAGCCAAAGAAAACAATCTTCAGTTATGATTTGTTTTATAAAAACATTTATGTCTAAGAATATAGAGGAGATAGTGGTTCTTGTATTTTGGATCTCAGGACCTCTTTTATTCATAGAAATTATTGAGGACATCAAAGAGGTTTTGTCTATATAAAATATTTACTGTATTAGAGATTAAAACTGAGAAAGCTTTAGGATATTAATTCATATAATTCATATTAAAATATCTGTTACATTTGCATAAATAACATTTTTATGAAAAATATATTTTCTCAAATTAGTAAGAAGAATACATTGTTTTATATTGTTGCAAATTTCTAATGTCTGCCATATTAAGAGAGAGCTAGAGTCTCAAATCTTCTTCTGAAGGTTTGCATTCTTTCCAATAATTGTTTTGGTTGAAATTTGTGAAGAAAATCTGGCTTAACATAGATATAAAGTTAGAAAAGGAAGGAAGGAGTTATTTTAACTGACCATTCAGATAATAACAGATATTCTTTCAATACTATACCAAAAAGTTAACGGATGGTGATTTCTTAAAGATTAGTTGCAATGTGGAATCTGAAATCACATCAGTGATTCTATGGTGGTATCAATGATCTTTACTTGCTGTATTATGTTAAAATCCATTAATCTGTTTTGCTGTTTGAATGAATCTTTTACCCATGCATGATTTTGTAACACTGTGCATTGGTAATTTGAAAAGATTTCCTTCCAAATGTTGGAAGACTGTCTACTGTATAACAAAAAATTGCATTCGTTAATATTACCACTGATTTCACTAAAAAAAGCTTTTTAGTATTGGGGAGATATAAAACTCACAGTGGTAGAAACAAGTTTTTCAAAGTTCTTATCTCTGCTTGAAAATTCCATATTAATTGTTGTCAACAAGTACTTTCATTTGTTTTCCTTAAAGTGATAGAGTCACTTTTTTTATTTTTGAAAACATCTGCCAAATACTGAAGTTTGAATAATCATAGTTTGTAGTTTGTCAGTTGTTCTTTTAAGTAAAATGGTGTCTGTAAAAAATTCAGTTCAGCTTGTAAATCAAACGTTGCAGTAGTTAGCATTTTTTTCTTTAGCAACAGCATGCTTTGGATATGCAGTAGAAGTACTTTATGCATACTTCCTATTTTGTCACATGGAATTTAAAAAATGCCACATAATTCAAGGTTTATGATTTAATAAAATAAGTTTTTGCCTTTTCATTAAAGACATGATGCTAAAAGAAACTGTTTTTTTTAAATACAGTGAGCATGCATATTTGTGAGTAATACAATTAATTACTCATACAACTTGGTGCTGCTGCCTTGATTTGTGTTAAGATGCAGCAGTTTTACCCACTGTTGTTTTGCATCATTAGTGCAAATGTGACCCCAGTATAAAAGGCAGATAACATCTCAGTATTATTTTAAGGATAATTTTTTTACTTAAGGACTCTCCCACCTCCCGACACATACACTTTTTTCAAAGGGCCTCAGAGATCAGTGGGCCATACTTGTAGAACTGCTAATAAGGTAGAAAGATCACTGAATTTAAGAGTTTAGAAGACTTAAATTTGAATCCTGTGTGCCATTCTCTATTCTTATGATGCTGTGCTTCATTTCTCAGAACTAATTATCTCATTTATGAAATGGGATGGGGGAAAAACCCATCTTGGCTTGGTTTTTTGCTTTTCTATAGCTTGGATTACAGTTGATAAATTATGAAAAGCTGTAAATGTAAGTTGTTGCTATTCCTAAATGAGTGTCTGTTCTTGCTCTTTGGGTTTAGTTGTCAGTCATGAAACAGTAAACATTCTAGATATTTTCAGAGAAGGAATTTAATACAGGGGATTAGGTTCTTAAAAAATCGGTGGAAGGACAGGAGGAGGGATCTCTAGCACAGCCTTCTGAAATGACTCCCAGATCATTGCTGGACTCACCAGCCGGGGAAGCCACTCCCTCTGCCACAGTTAGGAAGGCTGCCTGTAGGACTACTGTGTTCAAGAACGTACCTCTTTAGCTGCAGTCCAGGAAACAGGAAACCAGGATTAGGTAACTGCCACTGAACTATGCCTGGGCATTGGAATGCAGAGGCTAGTTGCCACTTCTGCCCCACCTCTTGACATCCCTGAAGCTGGAAATTGGATACTGGAATGCTGCTATGGGACAGTTCAACCATGCTGGAGAAAACAGCCAAAGGCAGCAGGATGATGACTTCCCCCTTGCTTCTCCCCTGCAAATCTCCTTAGTGCATCCAATTGGTGTAATCTAGATTTTATCCAGAACTCTGACTGCAAGTGAGTAGGGAGGATAGCTTTTTTTTTTTTTTTTAGTCTTTTTAGTTTCTGTAGTTGAAGAAAACACACTAAGAGGTTGAGAGAATGGAGTCTGAGGGCAAATTGATAATATCCCTAAAACCTGTTTTTCTGCTTCTTGGTGATTTTCAAATTATTCCTCTCATTATTCTCTATTTACTCCAGTTATAGACATTTTGATGACCAAGATAGCTCTCATTTTTATGAGGCTTCTCATACCTACCTAGTCCTAGCCTCTGCTTCATCGGCATTTGAGCTAGACTGTCCAGTTCCAGGGGACACCCGGTATCTTCATTCGGGGTCTGGGTGGACTTGGATCTTGTAGCCAGTCCTTTGGCCTGCTGGCATATGTAAGATGCTCCATCATTTCAATTACTTTTCTGTATGACTCTCTTCATTTTACTTGATTGAATTTTTTGGCCCTACTTAATACATATTTGTGTGATTTTATTATACTCTCTAAAGACATTTAACAGCAACAACAAAAAAGAATGGCCAGCTATTTTTTCTAATATTTTAAATATTCTTGTTAGCTACTCTTTGGAGAAAAAAGTATGGATGAATAACAATAGAAGTAGACTTTTGAAGCCATCAGTATATGTTATATTTTTCTCATTAAATGTGGAATATTCTTTTCCAGTATCTATATAAAACTTCATAGCCAGATGGTAAAATGAAAGTACCTTATCTCCCATCCTCTATGCCTTTTGTTTGTTTCCCTTTTGTAAAATTCTGTGATTACAAAGAAAAATAAATAATTTTTTAACATGTCTAAAATACAGATAAACAAAATGAATACAAAACATCTCTAAAATACAAACAAACATAATCCCAACCATGCAAAGATAATAACAGATACACTTCTTTCTCTTTATCATATTGTTTTGTAGCTTTTTACCACTTCTCTACTTAACAGTATACTATAGTTCGTATCATTGTTTTAACGATATTGGAGTATGTATCATTGGCATCTTCTGTCTTAAGAAAATTGAGCATCATACAATTGGAAAATTGTATTAAAAGTGGTTTTATTGAAAGTGGTATTAGTTGTAACCTTTATTCTTTGGAAAAATACTTATAGCATCAAGACTATTATCTTTTGTTAGGGCTGATTAGTTTCATTCATTTGTATATTTCTTTGTTTTTGTGAAATAAGAATCTTGTTTTAAATTATAAAGACTGCATGCTTATTAAATAATTTAGATGATACAGAAGTATTTAAAATTGAAATGAAAGATCTTTGCACTTCTTCCTCACCTAACTCCTTTCCTTGGAGTTAACCATTATTAACAGGCTGGCACATTCTTCCAGACTTTAAAAAATGTATATTTAAACATGTATCTGTGGTCAGTTTCTGAAACATAAATTTTTGAGGGCTCAATTATTATTATAATTTGACAAATCACATATAGATGGTAGTTTGGACAAAATGTAATTTGTATGTAATTGGTTTAACTTCATGATGCATAAATATAAATGTTTAATTATGTTGATTTTAATTTTTGTTGAAAAACTGTTCTCAGCAGTCTTTCTGCTTATTAGCTTTTAATAAGAGACCTCATAGTAATACTGAGATTCTTCTGTAATGAAAAATGTATCTGCTCTTACTGCTTTAGGTATATTTTATAGAAAACATTGAGTTGCCAAGTATAAACAGTTTAAAATGTGTTTGCATTCTTTTTAGATAGGCTCTTATAAAAGAAATACAAAATTAAGTTAGTGCTGACTTTGGTTTGAAAAGGTATATTGAGTATAAAATCTCCGTGATAAGAATTACCTTTCATTTTGTTTACTTTTAATTTTGAGAAAGATAGTTTTGCTTTTCAGATGTGATTGATCTCACTGGAGATGATAAAGATGATCTTCAGAGAGCAATTGCCTTGAGTTTGGCGGAATCAAACAGGGCATTCAGGGAGACTGGAATAACTGATGAGGAACAAGCCATTAGCAGGTAAAAACATAATTTGTATAAAGCAGATATAAGTATTGTTTATAACTGAAATAATAATTGGCTTGAATTAATTTTAAGAAGTAATAAGATGTACTTTGTTACTCTAAATTATTAATATGCGTCTGTGTTGTTTTTAAATTTTATATAACCCAAATCTTCATATTTTAGTTTTGATTGCAATTAGGCTTAGAGTTTTAGGATTTTAGAATGGCGTTATGGGGCATTCAATTTAGGTGTATATTTTAATATTTTTTTGATTTTCTTTCTTGCCCTAATCCCTTTTGGATACACTGCCCAATTCAACTAACAGTAATTTATAACAGGAGTCAGCATACTTTTTTTGTAAAGAGCTAATAGTAAATATTTTTGGCTTTGTTAGCTGTGTGGTTTCTGTCACAAATACTCAACTTTGGTGTTGTAGTGCAAAAGCAGCCATAGCTAATACATTATACAATGAGCATGGCTGTGTTCCAATAAATCTTGATTTACAAAAACAGCCTACCAGCTAGATTTGTCCCATGGGCTATAGTTTGCCAACCTCTGATCTATAGTATGATAGTATGTTTAAATATATATATTTTAAAAAAATAGGCAGAATTCTAAGATGTGTGCTATAATGTGATTTTTGATTTAATATCTGAAACTTTTTAGTTTGAAACAATTTGATCCATCTAAGGACTAAATAAGTTGATTTTATTTCTAAACAATGTTGATTAAAAAAAACCCTTTAAATTATAACTAACCGTAATCCTCTGAATAGCTATTTGGAGGCAGTGGTAACTCTATCTTACTGAAGAAGAAATTTAGCTTTCAAGAGGTTAAATGATTTTCCAAAGGCACACAGCTCAGATGGGTCTTGTGACTCTAGTGTAACTCAGCCCTTGGGTAGCAGAATGTACCAGCTTTCTCAGATAATTTCCCTTGGCACAATATCAATAGGATACTTCTTTCTAAATGATCTTAGATTACTGTGTAGTAGGAGATGTCTTAAAATACTATGCTTAGCAAAGACACATATTTTTTTCTTTTTACTGATACTTTTTAATGTCTTTGAATGTTACTTTGGAAACTACTTTGTAGGACATATTTATATTAAGATGTAAAGACTTAATTAAAATCCATTACCTCCCTCATTACTTGTGGCTAATATTTAATGCCAAGAATTTTAAATGAAAAAAAAAAAAGAATGCATACTTAGGCTTGTTTTGTGAAGGATTTGAGAAATTACATGAATTAGGTTTTGTCTTTTTAATTTTAAAAATTGATTGGAATGCATAATTGTCTTGAATAATTATAAAACTTGACAACTTAAACTTTGAGAAAAATATTTTAAATATAAAATATGTGAGTTGGATTTCATATGTAAGGGGCATGATGATTTATTATGTGAAAAAGAGGTTATAAAACAATATATATGACACAAATATTTTTAAAAGTATATATTCTTATTTATATGAATTTATATTAGCATATGAATATAAAGTTTAGAAGCTTATATACCCAGTTAGTAGGTCCATATTATGTGTTTTCTAATTAAAACAATGTATACTAATTATATAATAAAGAGTAAAAGTAATTTAAAAGTTAAGGGATTAAGGCTATTCTTAATTTGATTTCAAGTTCACTGTGTTTTATATATTGTTTTGAGTACTTATTTTGTCTAAATTGGAAAAAATACTCTTCAGATAATGCTTTTTCATTCTTGGTCTTGTAAATTTTATGTTAATATACTCTTAAAATAGTATTTAATAAATATTTTTATTGTAGATAACATTACAGAGATTTGGCATAGTGTAATATGCCGTGAAATTATACTCTCTAGAAGTAAAATAGTCATATTAATTTCCCATTGGAAAATATTTTTTTCTTATTAGGTGTAGATTTCAAAACTTTCAATTAATAAAAGAATGTCAAATGCAAAATGTGCAGTTAATAAGTGTATACATAAATCACATTGTATCAGAAAAAAAGGATATGAGAATTTAAGCCAAACATTTGGCAGAGAGATATTTGTTCCTATGAGTTTTATTAAGGTGTTAGGACTCTGAATTCAAAAGAGAAAATGATGTATTTTAAAGGAAGAAATTTGTATATCATACTTAAAAATAAATTTCCCTTTCTTCATTAACAAAATTCATATGAAAAATCTTGCCAAATAAAATCTAAGATCATTTGACTATGGTTATATTTCAGTAGACATACTTTAATATGAAGTCACACATTTAGACTGCTACATTATTGTGTATAATTAGGTGAGATAAAAGCCTGTCTTTATATTTTATGTCTTAAATCGTGTGTTTAGTCATCTATAAATTTCATGGTAAAATTTCTTATGTAAAACATTTTAAAAGTATGCTTCTTAATATTACTTTTTTAGTGTAAGGATTTAATATAATTATCTCTGAGTTATCATTGCTGGGGCACAAGTGGAGTATTGGATAGTTAAAATTTGTTAATACTCTACATTGTGACTGGTTTGTATCTATGGTATATTGTGAAAATGGCTTGCCTCATGAAATGACTTTGAAGTAGCTCAGTAGGTAGAAGGCGTAGGACTAAATTGTGACAAAGAGCACACCTCCAGCTGTTTTAAAAAATGATAGACTAGGTTATTTGGACCAAATTTTCTGGTGGAAACAACCAGATTGTATTTTATGTTTTATGTAAAGTATTTTAAAAATCTTCTTAAAAGTATTATAGACTAGTTAAGACAGTAAAGACTGAGATCAAGGACTACAATCAGAGTGAAAGCAGGAACCCAAAGAAGTAAGTGCAGAGCACTGAAAGTAACTTTTTCATCTTATGAATTTGCCTTTGTGTATAAACCTGAGGAAGTCAAAGGCCATTGTCACTCTAAGGTGGGGAGCTTTAATAGGAGATCATTTTTCTGATTAAATAGTACATCAAAGGCTGACATATTCACAGTAGGGTAAATCAGAAGTATTCCTCCCCTTCACAAGCCTTAGAGCAATACAAAGATAATTACAGGTTGAGTTATCCATAATCTGAAAATCTGAAATCTGAAATTCTCCAAAATTTGAAACTTTTTGAATGCTGACATTATGCTCAAATTAAATACTCATTGGAACATTTTGATTTTAGATTTTTGGATTAGGAATGCTCGACTGGTGTGGTGTAAATAATCCAAAATCTGAAAAAAAATCTGTAATCTGAAACACTTCCAGTCCCAAGCATTTCAGATAAGAGATACACAATCTGTACTCACTCCACTGTTAAAAAATCAATGTGTTTCATTCCATTGGTTATAACTTTACCTTTCCCCCCAATCATCCCTTACCTGTGCTTGAACTTTTATCCAGCAGGGTCACTTACAAGAGGAACAAGGACATTTTTATGTCTTCCTCTTTGACCAGCATGGTCCACTATAGAGGAATTGGGTATGCAATATTAGCTTTATGTTCTGAGATCATTCAGTCAATGAGGAAACCCAGATATGTGAGCTGGAATTAAGTTTGTCTGGAAGTCACCTTGAAGGGTTTGCCAACCAGGACAGCATGGAGTTGCCACTGGAGAAAGAAAGATCATGTCTGGAATAGTCAGGGTGGAATTCTGAATTTTTAAAATAGATCTGTATAAATCCTACTTTTTCATCCTGATCATTACTCAGGATGCAGCTGTGAGAGAGAACTGCTTTAAGAAGGTGTGTGGAACAGGAGTAGATGAGGGAGGAAGAATTAGAAATCTTTTAAAATTGGTTTTTGAGAAGGATTCCAATGCTTAATAGTGATATCTGTGGATGGTAGGTTCACCAAATAACTAGCAACCCATTTTTGAGTGGCTTTTATGATAAAAGGTATATCTTGTCAGATTACAGATGGCCTACAAAAGTTGAAAATATGACACAGGTAAGTTTCAGGGACCACAAAGGTGTGGCAGGAGTTGACTGATAAACAGCAACAATGTAGTTTGGAAAAGTGTCAGCAAAGTGAGGCACTGCTGATAGTCCCAAGAAGAGGGGTCATAGGTTCCATATAGTGAGTCTGTCAGGAGTGGGCAGGAGACACACTCTTTGTGATGTGGCCTCCCTCACCCCAAGATACACAGGTTAACTTTTGACAGGAGTCACATATCTGATGCACAGTGGTAACCTCTGTATCAGAAGCATGGTGTATGCTTAGTATGTGATCATGACATGTTTCCGTGTTTGGTACCATGATAGATTGTGGCAGTGGTGGTGATCTCGGTGATTCAGCCTCAGTCAGAAGCTTAATTCTAGTCATCTCATTGGAGAGCCAATAGGCACCACTACATATCCATCACAATGGCTAAAATTAAAAAAACTGAGAGGAGGTGATGTCAGCAAGATGGCCAACTAGGGTTGCCTGGGTCTTATACCCCCAGTGAAAAGGAACTAAAACAATGAGTAAAAAAACCACATTTTTGTCTGGAGTGACTGGAGCAGTGCACTGAAGAGCAGCCAGGGAACAGTGAAACCCCTGTAGAGCATAGAAGCCCAGGATAGCTCCATAGAGTGGGGAGCAAGGCATCCTGACCCTGCCACACTGTCTGCCCTGCTGGGATCATACCAGACAATGTTGGGGGAGGGCTCTTCTTACAGGAAAAAGGTCAGTTGGAGACTCTTGACGATCCCCATCACTGCCACAGATACCAGCAGTCATTGCTACAGGAGGGTCCCCCAGTCTTCACAGGCCCTGAGTCTAGCGTGAACAGTTGCCAGGAGTGTGCACAGCTACATTCCCCTGGAGCAGGAACCCCCTTGACATTCTCTATCCCCACAACCCGAGTGACTATAGCACAGTGCTATCTTGAACCTGAACCCACATCTGGAGTGCATCTTGCCCTGGAGGCCAGTAGCCACCAAACCCTTGCATCCCTGAGGCATTGGCTTCATTCCACTAAATTCACGTGAGTACCTGCAGCACCAATACCTTGGCTACCTGGAGCCTAAGCCCAGAGGATTGACTGGGACCCCAATAACCAAAGCTGTGAGGCACTGTGTCGCTTAAGGAAACAGGTGGGCCTGCATAGCACACAGGCTCCCGGGAGCCACCAGACCTGTGTATACCTGTCCCTGGAATGACAGCTGGCCCAGAGTGGGTGGCAGCTCTGTCCTACCAGAGAAAGTACCCCAGAGCTGATAGGCCTGCACGCACTTGCCCCTAGCTTGGCAGCCAGCCTGGAGGCTGTTCCACATCACTGCAGAGGGTTGTTTGCAGCCTCCAGGCCATGTTTGCCTGCCCTTGGCCTTATAGCTGTCCCAGAGACACCCTGTTGCACAGGTCAGTCCTGCCTCACTGTACAGTCATGTGCAGCCACCCGGCCTGCCTGCACCCACCCCTGGCCTGACAACCATCTTAGCAGTGACCTCACCATTCAGGAAAGTATATCATACAACCTGCTGGCCCACGCACAACCACACATGCCTGGCCAACAGCAAGCCCAGTTCCCCCACCCCCAGCAAAATCATGTCACCATAGTCACAAGCTCCTGTAGCCTGGGCCGCTGGGATAATCACAGACATAGCAGGTTAGGATTATCACTAAAGAATCTATATGAAGATCACACTATTGAATCCACCCAGAACCAAAACCAACATACCATTTCCAAATGGCAGCCTAGGACCTAGCTGTAAGAAAAAACCTTTTCCTATGAAAGCTACTCTATAAAATCTGAAAAACTAATTGTCCCACCAGATGTGCAGATGTTAACATAGGGACAGAAAAAACATGAAAAAGCAAGGAAACATGACAGCCCCAAAGGAATACAATAAGTCTTCAGTAACAAACCTCAAAGAAAAGGATATTTATGAAATGCCTGAAAAATAATTCAAAATAATGATCTTAAGGAAATTGAGCAAGATGCAGGAGAATACAGACAGGCAATTTAATAAAATTAGGAAAACAATTTGTGATTTGAATGAGAAATTCAGCAAAGAAATAGATATCATAAAAAAAGAGCCAAATAGAAATCTCAGGGCTGAAGAATTCAATGAATGAAATAAAAATACAGTTGGGAGCTTCAGTGTCAGACTAGATCAAGCAGGAGAAGGAATTTCTGAACTTTAAGACAGGTCTTTTGAAATAATCCAGTCAGAGGAAGCAAAAGAAATAAGAATAAAAAAGAATGAAGATGCCTTTGAGACTTATGAGACACCATTAAATAAGCAAATATTCATATTATAGGAGTGCCAGAGATAAAAAGAAATGGTGAAAAGCAAAGAAACCTGTTTAAACAAATAATAGCTGAAAATATCCGAAATCTTGGGAGTCACATGGACATCCAATCCATTAAACTCAAAGGTTTCCAATGAGATTCAACCCCCAAAAATCTTCTCTGAGGCACCTGATAAACTGTCAGAAGTCAAAGACAGAATTCTGAAAGCTGTAAGGAAAACATCAAGCCACATAGAAGGGAATCCCCATTAGACTATCAGCAGAGTTCTTAGCAGAAACCTTTCAGGACAGGAGAGAATGAGATGACATATTCAAAGTGCTGGAAGGGAGGAAAAAACAAACAAACAAAAAAAAACACCTGTCAGATGAGAATACTAACCCATGAAAGCTATTCTTCATAAATAAAGGAGAAATAAAGGCCTTCCCAGACATTAACTGAGGGAATGCATTACCACTAGACTGGCATTACAAAAAATGCTTAAATGAGTGCTACACTAGGAAATGGAAGGATGATAATGTCATGAAAACATGTGAGACTATAAAAATCACCAGTATAGGTAAATTCATAACGGTACTCAGAATACCCCAGTGCTGTAATGGTGCTATCCTTTAGTCTTCTAGTACTGAAGATTTAAAGTAAAAAAAGGTTAAAAACATCAACAGCTACAGTGGCTAAGGAACACAGAAAAGACAAAGACGTAAATTAAGGCAACCAAAATACAAATTGTGGAGGGGAAGGGAAAAGCATCTAGATTATTTTTATGCTACCAAGGTTAAGTTTTTATCAGCTTAAAATAGTCCATTATAACTACAAGATTCTTTATGTTAGCCCCATGGTAAACACAAGAAAAGAATTAGAGTACATGGACAGATAAGAGAAAGGAAAGAAAGCTTATCGCTGTAGACAACCACCAAACCACAGAGGTAAACAACAAGAGTGGAAGAATAGAAAAAAGGATCTCAGAAACAACAACAATACCAACAACAACAAAAATCCTGAAAACAATTAACAAAATGGCATAACTCCTTACCTGTCAATAATACCCTTGAATGTAAATGGATTAAATTATCAAATTAAAAGATACAGAATGAGTGAATGGATAAAAAAAACAAGACCCCACTCTATGTTGCCTACAAGAGATACACCTCATTGTTAAAGACAAACATAGACTGAAAGTAAAGGGATGGAAAAAGATATTCCATGCAAACAGAAACCAAAACCAAGCAGGACTAGCTACATTTGTATCAGATAAAATAGACTTTAAGTCAAAAACTGTAAAAAGAGGCAAGGTCATTTTATAATAATCAACTAACAAGATAAAACAAATTTAAATATATATGCAGCCAACACTGCAGCACCCAAATATATAAAGCAAAGATTATTTGATTTAAAGGATGGAATAAACTGTGATACAGTAATAGTAGGAAATGTCAATACCCCATTTTCAACAATGGACAGATCATATAGGCAGAAAATCAATGAAGAAACATTGGACTTAAACTATACCATAGACCAAATGTACCTAACAGACATACTGAACATACCACCCAACAGTTGCAGAATACACATTCTCCTCACCCACACATGGAACATTCTCCAGGATAGATCATACATATGAGGCTACAAACAAGTCTTAACAAAATTTAAGAAGATAGATGATATCAAGTATGTTTTCTGACCACAATAGTATGAAATTAGAAATCAACAACAAGAAAAAATTTGGAAACCTGCAGATAACATGGAAATTAAACAACATGCTCCTATAACCTAAGGGTCAGTGAAGAAATTAAATGGGAGATTAAAAAGTTTCTTGAGAAAAATGAGAAAGGAAACACATTATACCAAAACCTGTGGAACACAGCACAAGCAGTTATTAGAGGAAAATTCATAGCAATAAGCACCTACATCAAAAAAGAAGAAAGGTTTTTAATAAACAATCTAACCATGCACCTCAAGGAACAAAGTTGGTAGAAGGAAATAATAAAGCTCAGAGCAGAAATAATGAAATAGAGACCAAAAAAAAAAAAAAAATCAAAAGACAAAAGTATTGATTTTTTGGAAAAGGTGAATAAAATTGACAAACCTTTAGCTAGACTAAGAAAAAAGGAGAAAAGATCCAAATAAATAAAACCAGAGGTAAAAAAGGAGACATTACAAATGATTTCACAGAAATACAAAGAATCATGAAAGACTATTACAGAAACTATGTACCAGCAAATTCGAGAACATAGAAGGAATGGATACATTCTTGGATATAACCTACCAAGATCAAATTATGAAGAAGTAGAATATCTGAACAGACCAATAAGGAGAGAGGATATTGAATGAGTAATAAAAATTTTCTATCAAAAAACAAAACTCACATCCCAAAGGCTTCTCTGCTGAATTCTACCAAATACTTAAAGAAAAACTAATATCAATTCTCAGACTATTACAGAAAATTGAAGAGGATGGAATGCTTCCAAACTCTTTTTACGAGGCCCGTATTCCCCTGATCCCAGAACCAGATGAGGACACAACAATAAAAGAAAACTACAGGCTAATGTCACTGTTGAACGTAGGTGCAAAAGTTTGCAACAAGATTTTGGCAAACTAGCAAACTGAATTGAACAGCACATTAAAAACATCATCCACTGTGATCAAGTAGGATTCATCCCAGGAATGCAAGGATGGTACAGCATATACAAATCAATAAATGTGATGCATCACGTTGACAAAAAGAAAAACAACATATGATTATTTCAATAGTTGCAGAAAAAGCATCTGACAAGATTCAACATCCCTTTATGATAGAAGGTTATGTACCTCAACACAATAAAGGCTGTATTTGATAAACCCACAGCTAACATTATACTGAATGAGGAAAAGTGGCATTTTCTGTAATATCAAAAACATGACAAGGATGCCCACTTTCACCACTCCTACTCAACATAATGCTGGAGGTGTTAGCCACAGCAATTAGGCAACAGAAAGAAATGAGGCATCACATTGGAAAGGAGAAAGTCAAATTGTCCCTATTTGCAGATGACATAATCTTATATATGAAGAGTCCTCAAGAATCTGGTAGAACTAAACTGTTAGAACTAAGAAATGAATTCAGTAAAGTTGCAAGGTACAAAATTAACATATAAAAATCAGTTTCTGTACACTAATAGTGAATTTCTGAAAAAGAAATCAAGAAAACAATTCCTTTTGCAATAACTACAAAATAAATAGCATACCTAGGAGTAAACTTAACCAAAGAGGTGAATGATCTCTACACTGAAAACTATAAAACACTGATGAAACCAAAGAGGATACAAACAAATGGAAAGATATCTCATATTCATGGATTGGAAGAATTAAAATGGCCAAAGCAGTCCTGACCAAAAAGAGCAAAGCTAGAGGCAACATACTACCTGATTTCAAAATATACTACAAGGCTATAGTACCAAAAAAGCATGGTATTGATATAAAACAGACACGTATACCAATGGAACAGAATAGAGAGCCCAGAAATAAATTCACACACCTACCCAACTGATTTTTGACAAAAACTGTAAAAGATCTGGAATAAATAATAAGAAATGTGTAAGAACTTCCAAGAAGGAAATTATTTAATATCATTGAGGTATATTAAGGAATAAATATTTTTAAATATATACTGTTTTATGAATTAGAACATTGTAAAACTGATCAGCTCTTCTTAAAGTAACTTATGGCTTTAGTGTGATCTCTAAATACCAATAGTTTTTTGTTTCTTTTTTAAAGAAATCAATAGATGATTCCTTCCTTCCTTTTCTTTTTTCTTCCTGGCTGATCTGTACAGCTTAAATGATATGCATATTTTTCATTGAGTATAATACTTCCCAAAAAGGGGCTTAAAAGATGAGCTAAAGTGAGATATTTTCAATATTATTGCTATGTGCAATTTAAATAGCAATACAAAAGAAAATAACACTTCCTGACACACACACACACACACACAAAAAACTGTACAAGAAAATTTAAGGGAAGGTGAGCATTTACCAAGTGTAAGTGTTTTAAACATTTAGTATAGTAGGTGGAAGGAAAAGAGACAGCGAAACATTTTGTCATCCTTTTACGTTGCTGAATGTCAAGGTCGTGACCAGTGTTGAGAAGATAAGAAAGCAGGTGATGTGTGGTTGGAGCTGGTATTTGATTTGCCTCTCAGCATGTTATATTTTGTTATGGGCTATTTCTAAGCTCTCTGAGATTTGCAGTGTTTATTTTTTTCTCTCTCTCTACTGCCAGCTTTAATACCTGGAATTTAGCTATTGCATACCTTATATACTTCAAAGCTTGGGTAGTATCGCCAGTAAGCTCAGGGAAGGAACCCTTATGTAGGATTTAGTTTTGTAAAAAGTTTGGAATTGTAGTACCAGTACTGAATTATAGAAAGGGACGATGCTTGGAAATAAAGTAGTATTTGGGATAGAGGTTTGGCTTTTGCTTAAAAGAAAAAAAAAAAGTAATAGCATGTAATGTTTTAATTATCTGTTTACTTTAGAAACTTGTTTAGCTCCTACTATTTATCCTGTGTGCTCTAGAGGTAAAACAGTCTGTGTTTCTACCCTCCAGATGCTGGTGGGAGACACTGGTTGATTAATATTTTTGGTGCAGTGGTAGTGTATTTATAAAGTTATTTAGGAACCAGTAGGAGGTGGTAGGAAACCTACTGAGGCATGTTATAAGGTCCTGGTGATATAAAAAGAGAATATGTTGAAAACTTTAAGTCAAAGAGATTACAAAATTGTGACATTCCTTTTTCTTTTACCATCTTTTTTTAGCACCGTAATTCTACCATATGTTATGGTTAAGGAATATTAAACCTATTTCTTTTAAATCCATATTTTTGTTATGATGAATGATGATATCTGCCATATCACTGAATTGAGCTATATGAGTAATTAATATATATACCAAGTATAAATGTGGTTTAGGAAATGGTTATGATTTTATTTTTAAATCTTAAGTGACTTTGAAGAGCAATGAGCAATTACATGTATCTCTTGAGCACTAAGCAAACAGTTAATTATAGTCTGTACCTAATTTGACCTCTGTAAAGAAAGGCATAGAGGAATGCTGGGAAGATGGTGTCTTGGTTTATACCTCTCACTTCCTTTTTCTTACTTCCTTTCTGCTTGCTCCTAGGAACTACATTTGAAGCCATACATTCTCCCAAGTCCTGTGAGGGGAGAGGGTAGACAAGAGAACGAAAAATCTTACTTTATCTCATTGCATTAATGTATCATTTGTATTATATATTTTGTATGTAAACATACAAATCAAGAGTTGTATGTTGTTCAGTGGGGAGAGGGGCAGAAGAGGGGGATAAGGAAATTGACAAATTTAAAGCATTAAAAAAAACCCCAAACTTCCTGGGGTTTAATAGTCTGAACCAGATCTGGAATAAGAAAAATATTATCATCTCAAGGTAGTCTAGGTTGTAGATTTAGGTTGGGTTGTTGACCATTATAGGGAACTTGAGAGCTACTTTTTTTGCTCAATCTGATCTTGAGACCAAGTCCCATTGTATTATTACTCCATGTGATTCATATATGAATTTTAAGTTTTGCAGATTGGTTGTATTTTGAAGAAATTAGATATTCTCAAGTTTTCTCTAACTAATATATGTGTGATCCATTGCCTGCCCTTTATATTAGGTCATTAAATATGAAATGTCCTGTCCGATTTCAAATCAAAAGTTTAGTTTATTATATCTCAAACAGGAAGCTGTACAATTAATCAAAGTATGCACCTAAACTGTTGACACAGTTTTGCCATCTTAATGGTAGCTTGTTTATGCCAGCAGCAAAGAAGCCTGGAGAGTGAGTGGCGATGAAATCACGAAAGGTGTTTTCCACAGCTTGTTGAGAATTGAATATTTTTCCTTCTGAGAAGTGGCCCAAAGCCTGGAAGAAATGGTAGTCAGTTGATGCAAGATCTGGTGAATACTGTGGATGACAGAGAGTTGCCAGGTCGAGCCTCTGTAGTTTGAAAAGCATTGTTTGTGCAACACGTGGTCAAACATTGTCTTGAAAGAGGATTGGCCTGTCTCTATTGACCAGTCTCTGCTGATTAATCACAAGCATCCTCATCATCTGTCCAGTTGGTTGCAGTAGACATCTGCTGTAATCCAGAGGACCCCAATCTTTTTGGCATCAGGGACTGGTTTCACGGAAGGCAATTATTCTGTGATGTGGTCGGGGGGAGAGCTCAGATGGTGATGTGAGTGATGGGGAGCAGCTGTAAATACAGATGAAGCTTTGCTTTGCTACACCCCCTGCCCCCTGCCACCTCCTTGCTGTGTGGCCTAGTTTCTGAGTATTATGAAAGACAATTTTTCCACAGAAGATGGGGGGAGTGGGGGGTGGAGCTCGGGCAGTGATGTGCAGCTCAGTTCCTAACAAGCAGAGGACCAGTACTGAGCCACAGCTGTGATTGATTGACCAGGTTTCATGAAGCTGTAGTGGATAATACCAGCACTGCACCACCAAACAGACACTATTAGCTTTTTTTAATGAATATTCAGTTTTGGACTGTTGCCACACTTCATCTTTATCCACCTATTGTGCCCAATGCTTGCAATTGTCAAAAAGAATCCAGTTTTCATCACACATAACAATATGGTGTAGAAATGGTTCAGCTTTATGTTGTGACAGCAAAGAAGGGCAAGCTTTGAGATACTTTCTCTTCTGACGCCCATTTAATTCATGTGGTGCCCATCTATCCAGCTTCTTTACCTTGCTGATTTGTTTCAAATGGTCCAATATTGTTGGAATAATAACATCAAACCCCATTGCTAATAAATGTGTAAGTTGAGATGGATTCGCTTCCAGTATAGCTTTCAGCTTATTATTGGTCCCAGGACACAGGTCACCTACCTGGCTCATTTGCAAGGTTAAAATCACCAGAACAAATCCTGTCAAACCATTGACGTACTATGCGTTCATTAGTCACATCCTTCCCAACCGCTGTTGTTATTTCAAGCTGTCTATGTGGCATTGGTTCCACGTTGGGGCTCATATTTGAAAATAACATGAATTTTTTACTTATCCATGGTTTCACAAAAATTGCTCTTAAAAAAATTTGGAAGATAATCACAAACCAAACCATGGGTTTGAAAGATTGAAGATGTACCTTCAGAATAAAAATAAAACAAGAAGTGTCAAAGTGCAGTGTCAGAGATATCAACTGTCAAACTTAGTACATAAGGAAATTGGGCATTTCATACTTAATAACCTGATATATGTGATTTAGTCTGTTGGCATTATTTAGAAGGATGATTTGTGTATTTTTAGTATTTTATTATAATTGGTAGTCAAAATATAATGGTAGAAGTTCATCTACTAGGAGATTCAGGATTGAGTGTAGTTATTCTAGACTTTTGACCAGTTTACACTTTTAAAATATGCTCTAGAATCCTTTTTAAAATGATTATATATGTCTAACTGGCACTAACCAATTGCTGAGTACCTTTTCTATCTCTTATGTAGGATCACTGGTACTAATTGTGGTACTGTGTCTACTTTTCTAGAACTTATTTATTTGTTTCTGATTACCAAGATAGAAATACATTTACTTGGTACTTGTAAATATATGTATGTATTACATTGGAAACAAAATTTCTAAATGAAAACACTGAAAGTCAATAAAAAGTTAAATATATCCTCTATATACAGCAATCTTTTGTATTACAGTTATCTTTTGTATACTGTGCATTATCTTTTGAGCATAAACTAGTCTCCTTATACAAATTGTTTGTTCCAGTTCATTATTATTATTATTGTATTATATAATGTTGAACTGCACAATGTCACCACTATCAGGTCTCTCAAGGTGGCTCTTTGACTTTTTGTCTTCCTTATATCTTGAAAAGTTGCTTTCTAGTAGTGGTGGGATGTTCTGATTTTCCTCTGCCCCAATTCATCTAACTAAATACCTTCCAAGGAGTTCTGGTGTCTCATTGAAAAAAGCCTAGGGTCTGGGGTTGCGTGTGGGAGTTAGTTGATTTTTGGCAAAGTGTACTGCTGGTAATGTTAGGTCACTCTTAAAAGTGGCAGAGGTGTAAACTGTTTATTTTTAAATATATGCATTTACTTTGATCTTTATATTTTAACATACAATATTGTGTTAGCCACTTTTAAAAGTATGTGGTTTGTTGATTCCCAAAGACTTTCTTCTATATTCACAGAGGATATTTTAAGTAATGATATTTTGGACTACTGCTATATTGTATCTAATGTCATATTGTAAATACTACTATTAGGGATAAAAGAATATTATTTTGACATTAATTTAATAGGATAAATTCTTTAGGATAAAGATGATGTATGAATGAGATTTTCTTGAGAAGCCAAAAAGTTGGAAAAATTCATTTTTGCTGAGGTCTTTATAACTACCACAAAGTGGGTTAAGATACTTGAATGTTATTTATATTTATTTAGAATAGTAAATAACACATTTCATGAGCAGGCAAAATGCTTGGTTAGTTCCTTTGTGGGAATTAGGATTTTCCAGTAATAATGATAGGTATGTTGTTGCATGTTTAGGAGCAGGAAAAGAATCATTAAGCAATTTAGCATAACTCTTGCCATATTTACATACATTTAAGATATTCTGTAGGTGAGTTTAATAATCTTCAGTTATTTTGATATTTAGATATTTATTTTATTAGGTTCTTCTCAAGGCAAACTGTTTTTTTTTTTCTTTTTTTTGAGACAGAGTCTCACTCCGTTGCCTGAGCTAGAGTGTCATGGTGTCTGCCTAGCTCACAGCAACCTCAAACTCCTGGGCTCAAGCGATCCTACTGCCTCAGCGTCCCAAGTAGCTGGGACTACAGGCATGCACCACCATGCCTGGCTAATTTTTTTCTATATATATATATTTTTTTTTAGCTGTCCAAATCATTTCTTTCTATTTTTAGTAGAGACGGGGGTCTCACTCTTGCTCAGGCTGGTCTCGAACTCCTGACCTCGAGCGATCCTCCCACCTCGGCCTCCCAGAGTGCTAGGATTACAGACGTGAGCCACCGTGCCCGGCCCCAAGGCAAACTTTTGAGTGAAGAAGTGAACATATAAGTATTATTTTTTTTTATTTGGCTGTCATAGAGTCATAGATCTCTAGAACTGAAAGGAACTGTAGAGTTTACCTCATTTAACTTTGTTTAATAGAAGAGAAAATAAATGGTCAGAGGTAAAAGTGTGATTTGTTCAGTTCAAAGTAATTGTTATAAAAAGTGGTGATTATATTATATTGTATAGATGCACTTTAATACATTTATGTATTAAATTTTTCTAGGTGCTATATTCCTGATACTAAACCTCTAATTTGTTGAACATAATGTAATATCCTTTCTGTGATATATAGCACTGTCTCTTTGTGTTTGACATTTCTTTTTTCTTAGGAAGAAAGGCTGCACTTCTCTTTATCTCTTGACATTGCCACTGTTAAAACTAACGTTTATTTGAGTAAAGTTAGCATTAAATATTACTTTCCCAAATTCATTATCTAGAGCTTATGTAATCAAAGTGCTTAGATTTTATGATATGCTATTGCCTGGGGTACAGCGTTATATAATACTGTATTTTTTTTCATCATTGTTTAAGAGTTCTTGAAGCCAGCATAGCAGAAAATAAAGCATGTTTGAAGAGGCCACCTACAGAAGTTTGGAGGGATTCTCGAAACCCTTATGATAGAAAAAGGCAGGACAAAGCTCCTGTTGGGCTAAAGAACGTTGGAAATACTTGCTGGTTCAGTGCTGTTATTCAGGTAAGGATCTTTATTCAGCTTTTATTTGGTGGGCATGATAGCAATGGAAAATGGATTGGGTTGTGTTTCTTTTAAGTTTAGGCAAGTTTTTTATATGCCCTTCTGTCTAGTGAACTAGTTTGGGGATTGCAATATCCACTCCACTTTCCACTTCCCACTTCTTATATGGAGTTTTAAGAGTAGAGCACTACCTATGCCTTTCACTTATTTGGAATGAATTTCTCCCTCCTCCCAGATATTAGGAATTGTTGTTGGGGTGGAAAGAATATATTTTTGTATATATTTTCCTGCAAATTTAGGCAAGCGTTGTAACCAAGATATGAAACCAGAATTGGCTTTTTGTGGTTCAGATCAGATTTATTTGTATATACTGGAAAATTATAGTCATTTAAATAATATTTTAATATGAAGAGGCATTTTGACATAGGTATAGATTTACAGACAGAATTCTCTGCATATATGAGAATGATATAAAGAATAAATATTGATAAATCCAGAATAACACATTTTCTTTTTAATTAAGACAGTTCTTAATTGTTTCTTGAGTAGCTTATTCTAAAATAAGAGATATGTGTATGTGTAGATATCCATCCTTTTCTCAATTTGTAATAGTTTTCTTTTTAATATGGTATTTAGCTTGATTTCTTTTTTTAGAATTTTTAATGTTATAATGACTATTGTCATAATTCTTTACCATGCTCAGGTAACATTGATAATTGTGTTTGTTTTGTGTTGTTATATAGGAAATATCTGAGGCTGGGTGATTTATAAAAAAAAAAAAAAGGTTTATTTGGCTCATAGTTTTGCAGTCTGTGTAAGAAGCTTGGTGCCAGCATCTGCTTCTGGTGAGGTCCTCAGGAAGATTTTGCTCATGGTGCAAGGCGAAGGGGGAGCAGGCGTGTCACACGGCAAGAGAGAGAAGGAGTTGCCACACTCTTAAATAACCAGCTCTTGCTTGAACTAATAGAGCAAGAACTCATTCATTACGCAGAGAGGGGCACCAGGCCATTCATGAGGGATCCACCCCCACGACCTAGACATCTACGCCGCCCCCCCCCCCCGCCCCGCACGCCAACATTGGGCATCAGATTTCAACCTGAGATTTGGAAGGGACAAATACCCAAACTATATCAATAATGTTATTCATCAGATTGAAAAACTTTAAATAAAACAATCTGTGAATAATTTCATGTCTTTAATTTTTATCACTCTCTAGGAAAATTAATATTTTGTGTTTATTTTCATAAGACAGTTGAACTGTAGTTTATTATTTATTGTTCCTGATGAGTACTTTCACATCAGTGGACATGTTATGCTATTTTTCCTATATTCAAAATATCTCTTTATAACTTTCCAAACCTGTGTGTATGACAGCTTAAACTTTCAGGTGATATCATTGGCAACTAAATGGTCATTCATTTCATTCTCTACAAGCTTGTTATTGTTTTCTCTAGATGATTAATCTGTAATTTTAACTTTTTATATACTTCAGTATTATAGTTTTCTCCTCCTCTCCCTTTTTGTTTCTGGCACATAATACCATATAATTTGCTTTCCTTTGGTTTTCTGGATTTGCCTCACTCTTTAATATGCTTTGGTGAATGCTAGTAAGTAATATGCTATGTTATTAGTTTTTCAAGGATACTAAAATGTTAAGGAATACTTGGATTAACATAAATCTGTAGTAGTATCTTTACTTACAGACTTGATTATGGATTATTTATTCTCTCAGATACCAAAAATAGTATCTAAAATTTTATTTGATGTATTAGAGTCTCTTAGATTTTTTTATTAGGCTATTTCACTTGTACTATTTATTATTAACGTTTGTACATTTTATAACTTAGACATTATTTTAAAATATGAAGGAAAATTTTAAGGCTTTGATCTGAATGTTCATAAATATAATTTGCTGACTGTATTTGGTCTGGTAGATGCTGTCCTAACATGGCCAATAAATGAGGCTCATTGATTAGAAGCTTCTCTTAGAAAAGTGTAAGAAAAAAGAAATTACTTGTAAATAATTAATATTTATTAGTTAGAATAGGTATTCTTTATTTCTGTTTCCTATATTTATAGGAAAGGCCTATTTGAAGTGATAAATTAATATTAATAGATACAGGGATAACCACCTTTTGTCTTAATAGTACAAATTCCTTTTGATATCTCAGTTCAAACTTAATACTGTGCATACATCTATTTCTACCCTAAGTCAGTTTGCTGATGTTAGCCTTTGCTTTACATTTTAGACTTTTGGTGGTTTCTGGTGGGGAGGGAATGGGCTGGAAAAAATTTGCTGTCTTTTTTTAAATTACTAGCTTATTAAAAACTAGTAATTTTACTAGTTTTAAAATTTTGTCTAAGTTTAGTGACTGCTTAACTCCTAACATAGGCAAGTATAAGGTATTTTGGATTATTAATTTTTTCTTTTGGAGAAATCTAAACACCTAGAAGAAGTAATATCTAAGCTTAAAAATTTGGGTTATAATGGCCTAAGTATCAAGATAGGCCTTTTCTCCACTTTTGGGGGTAGGGAAAAACATTAAGCTTCAAATTTTAGAAAATTGTGAGTAGACAGGCAAATCTGTCTAGAGAACACTTGAAGTTTTATTTTTTATTGTAATTTTAAAGTTTATTAAACTATTTTAGTAGCTTTTTATCTTTAGTAATTACAATCTTTTATTTTTTTATTTTCTGTCATAAAATAATTAACTGCTTTAATTCCCAGATATAAACTGAGACGTAGCAGTTTACCATCATAAGTGGAACTTCTCACTTATGAAAGAAAAGTTGGGCAGAAAATCTGCTTTAGTGTTTGAGGTTTTTATTGTTTTCCAGAGTGAGCTGGAACTTGCTCAAACTGTGATGTAAATGTAATGTAAAGTTTAAATTACAGAATTTTCTCAGGGTTGGGATTTACTTAGTTGGAAGGACTAATATGAAACAACAGAATTCTTTTCTGTGTGAATATATTTACCATTTAAAGAAGTTTGCTGGGAATATAAACCTCTAACTTCAAAGAGGTAGCTAGGGTAGGCTGCAACAGGTATAGTTTTGTATGCTTGTTTTTTTAGGCATTGAGATCAATATTGTGGGAGGAAAAAGGAACAAATGTCAGAAAGGGAATATAAACAAAGAGAAGATTGTACAGAGAGTATTAAGCACATAGTAATATAAAGAAAGAACTTTTAGTAATATGTTTTTAAGTTTTGTATAATTTTGTGCTTTGCAATAGAATAAGTATTTTTAAGTATCAAGAATAATATGTCAAAATACATAAAATCTGACTTTTTCTCAGAGAGGAAATAGTTCTTCTTGTTCTAGTTGCAACAATTCTGTGTATAAGTAGTATAGTTGTCAAAAATAAGTCTCTGGAACCAGTCATTTTTATAATCTGTTAATAGAATTTTCCTTTATGTTAACTTAAATTGTTCTTTTTCAGTCATTGTTTAATCTTTTGGAATTTAGAAGATTAGTTCTGAATTATAAGCCTCCATCAAATGCTCAAGATTTACCCCGAAACCAAAAGGTAAAATAACAAGATTTTGAAGCTGAATATATGTGCTTCTTTTTCCTCTTATCTGTGATTGCTTTGGGGGCATTTATTTGTCTTATCAAACCTGAAACTGTTAGAATGTGAATGTCAAATCACTGATCTCAATTACTGTAATAAATTCCTATCCTTCGTCAATGTATTGTAAATATGAATTTTTCTTCTCCTATGTGTCACAGTATATATGCCAATTTTTCTGTCACTTTGGTAGTATTTTTTTTTGGACTGTCAACTTTCAGTAAACTTTATAGGCTACAATTTATAATTTGAGTTCTTTCCTTGATTGTCTCCTAAAAAATGTGTGGAACTCAACATTTCATTTCAGTTGATTGTCTAGTGTAGCCCTTTAAAAATTACTTTTACGCCGGTACCTTTGTAGTACAAATCCATACCTTCTATTTTGAAAGTTAATATTGTTAGATGGGCAATATAAAGTGACAAAAGAACACAGACACCAGGGCCAGATTGCTTAGTTTCTGGCTGTGGGCCTAGAGCAAGTTACTTCATCCCTCTTTGTTCAGTTTCCTTACCTGTGAAGTGGAAATAGTAATAGTAATTATTTCATAGAGTTTTTGTGAGCATTAAATGAGGTAAAATAGATAAAGGCCTTAAAAGTACCTTGGTACATAGTAAGTACTAGGTATCAGTTACTGTTAAGTAATTAAAGATTGTTTTTTAAAAAAACAGGACTTAAAATAAGATTGATTTGCATGTGGAAATTTATGCTTAATGGACATAAATTAGTTATGGAGATGATATGGTTGAGTGTAGGGCTTTAGTGATCTTGTCATGAAGAACCTATAGTCTTAACATGAACTGGTTGCAAAGACAAAGAAGTTAAAGTTTCAGGTTTCAGTAAAGTGCTGAACTTTTTGTGTCCTATTGTTAGTTGTAGTGATAAATTATTAAATTACGTTTTCCTTTTAGTGTTAATTTTTAAAAGCACTTTTTCTGCAAACACATGAAACATTTATAATGCATGCTAGGTTGAACATAATTTGATTTATAACCAATTTTTCAGGTTATAATCTCTGGGCTGTAAATTGTCAGGCTGATAAACAACCCATTTTCAAAAGGGAACCAGGAGGATCTGACAACTTCTTATACCTCCAGAGAAATTAAGGAAAACCCCTTCAATCAATACAGTTTTTACATGGAACTTTTGAACTATTCTTTCCTTTTATTGCAATTTTTTAATATCAACAGTACTTCTCCCTTCTCATGTCTTGGTTAAAGTATTTGTATAATTTGCATGACATTATTAGAATTAGTATTTCTAATTTTATGCTTATGTATGTCTATGTATTTGTGTCTTGACCATATATGTTCCTGGGTTTTAGTGTTCAGAACTTTAATTTCTTTTATTCTTCACAGTGTTGAGTTAGACAAATTGAGTTTTGTAATCTTATTTTAAAAAATTGTTATATCTATGTTTATATATTAGAACTAGTTGTGAAGTCATAAGAATGTTCAGTGAATACTAGAGAAATGTGTAATTCCAATCTTCTGCAACTTTTTAGAGAAATTTGTTTCTTGCAATGAAAAAGTTGGCATCTTCAGGTGTACTGTTAACTTAGGGGATTAAAAGAATCTGTCACTTCCATTCTGATAAAAACAATAAAAAGGCATGGATTATAAAAGAAAAAAATTGATAAATTGGCATAAAATTTCAATAATTTTTGAAAAAAATATACAGAATGAAAAGGCAAGTCACAAACTGGGAGAAAATGTTAGCAAATAAAGTACATATAGAACTTGTATAATTCAATAATTATAAGAGAAATAACCTATTACTTTACTGGGAAAAATATATGAACGGATATGCAGATGTCAACTAACTACTTGAAAATATGCTCCATGTTAGGGAAACGTAGATTAAAACTAGAGATGCCACTGTGTACCTACTAGAAGAAATAAAGTTAAAAATATAGCCTATACCCAAATGTTGGTAGAATGTGGAACTGGAACTCTTACTACTCTACTGGTGGGAATATAAAATATTATAATGCCTTTGGAAAACAGTTTAGTCATTGCTTAAAATCATCAGCCATACAACCTAGCCATTCCCCTTCAGGGATTTACTCAGGAGAAATGAAAGCCTATGTCTGCACAAAGACATGTACACTGATATTCACAGCAACTAGAATAGGTTAATGGATAAACAAGTCATGGTATAGCCATACAATGGAATAACACACAGCAATAAAATGGAATGAATTATTAATTTACCTAATCATATGGATGAAGTTCAGAATAATTATGTTGATTACAAGAAATCAGACTAAAACAAATGCATAGTATATGATTCTATTCATGTATATTTTTAGAACATGCAGAGTGACTGGATGCCTGGGGATGATTAGGGAAGAGAATGAAGAATGAAGAAGCTTTTGAGGGGTTGATGGATAGGGGTGTTAACTTGATTGTGGTGGTATCTTCATGGATGCATACACATGTATGCATACAATGTACATAAAATGTGCATTTTATAATGTACATAATATATTATAGATTAGTTTTCTCTCAAATCTGTTAAAGACAAAAAAGTAATGTTTGAACAGTTTCTACATATGGCGATATTTTTATAATTTAGCCAAATGATGTAGCTTCCCTTAACATCATTTATAGTTTTACCTTTTGAAATTGAAAAAGATTTTCTAGCCACAGAAATTGGCTGAGACAAAAATGTTTCATTATGTCAAAGTATTTTACTTTTGAAATATGCCTCTTGGCAGAATTTCACTTAATTTTCAAAAATCATTACCCCCATCCTTGTGCCTTGGCAAGGAATGTCTCAAAAAACTGCATTAATTTAGATGCAGTGATAAATGAAGACATTGATCTTAGGAAAGCAAGGATACTTTAGGAGATTATTTTGTGGATTAAAATTCATGGTATTTATACTTTAAAAACCTGTTTATATAGGGCAGATGGTGAGGGAGTAGGAAGTACCAGAGAAAAATCATGAATTAGTTTGCTCATTTAAAATTATTATATTTAACCTTTATCATTGATGATGGAATTTATTATAAGTATTATTGTAAGAATTTATTATAAGTTTTTTATAACTTAGCCTTCTTATGCCAGAATTAGTGTGCTTTGTTACTGCTTTAATGGTGTATGTAGGTTTTGGATGAAATGATAAATATTTGGAATGAATTTTATTCCTTTTTACCTTATGTCTTAGAACTCCTTTTTTATATGTATACTGGAAGCGACTATTTCTTTGTTGATTATATTATTCCGGGCAACAACTATATAAAGATACCTCTCCCCTCACATGCACATACTCTTAATACAATTTTATAATGTTGAGAATGCAAACTATGTAAACTTGAAAACAATGTTCTCGTATTTAAATAGTGTATTTAAGTTTTCTCTGTTAAAAGTGTTATTGCAAGAACTAAATATTATAAGAACTGCTTGTCTGATTTGTTGTCACAAGTATTTCACAAAGTTATGTGAATTATCTTATTTTTAAAAGTTTCCCTCTTGTTTTAAAATAATTTGCTAGTGATTGATAATATGGGTGGTTTTATTTTTTTCTGGAGGTTTGCTTTTAGTCATCCAGTAAAGATTGAATGCCTACTTTGTGTAACAAAAAGTTGTGCTAGAGATATAACAGTTCTTGTCTTTGAGAATCTTACAGTCTTACTGAGAAACAAAAGGAAGATTTCCAAGAAATAGTAGGATGATATATTAATTGTATATTAAGATCTGGTCTAATTATTAGATTAATATTATAATCATTCAATTACATTAAAATCATAATTACAATTGTGTTAAATATATTTAATAGTTATTAAAATAGTTATAAAATAAAGTATAAAATTATTTGTGATTTTATATATAAGTATAAAATAAACATAAATCATTACTATTTATTCAATTTTAAAAATAATTAGATGAGGTACTAATATTAGTCTAATAATTAACATCATCACACTAGTGGCAACTGGGATTCATTGCTCAGAGAAATATTTATTTCAGTAGATGTGGAATTTGAAGGGATCATTGACTTGAAGGGGCCTGGAGAGGTTTCATGGAGGAGGAGGAGGGGTTTTTTTGCTTAAATTGGTTTATTGGGGTAAAGCACTTAGAACAGTGCCTGGCATGTAGTGAAGAGTCATTGAATGTTTGCTATTATTGTTGCTCTCATCAGCAGCAGCTGGCCCTTACTGAATGGGAAGGATTATAATAAGCAGACTTGAATGAAGAGGATATTCTTGGCTGTGTAATGACATGATTTGCTATGAATATGTGGCATTTATGCTGAAATTGTGAGCCTTATTCCTTTGCTGTTTTGTGCTTGACTTCTTTGAGTCTCTTATCACCAACTCTCTTCTTTCTTTAACTATGATACGGAGTTCTGGATCGATCTCTAACTTTTGGACATTGTTAAAATGATTATCTGTTTATCTGTAAAGATTCTGTTAATCTTCACTTAAGGTTTTGTTTTTCACTAGGAACATCGGAATTTGCCTTTTATGCGTGAGTTGAGGTATCTGTTTGCACTTCTTGTTGGTACCAAAAGGAAGTATGTTGATCCATCAAGAGCAGTTGAAATTCTTAAGGATGCTTTCAAATCAAATGACTCACAGCAGGTAGCTTTGTTGCACTTACTTGTTTATTCACTATTTGTATTTTATTTAATCAGATTCATTTTTAAACAGCTTTTCTAAGAATATATGACAATTTTAGATGCATTATTCAGTTTTATTAAAAATAGCCTGAGCCATTTAAAACATTGTTTAATGGGAGACTTGCCTTTAAATTAGGTAAAAAGCAAGTGATCTTGAAAGTGTTAAATGAAATTATAATTTATGTTATGATTAAAATTAAGGGAAAACAGTGGATAAAATTAAGAAGGTTCACAAAATGTGTGATGAAAAATCTTCACAAATGTGTGATAACCCAATGTCAATATATAATATACATGTTTTTGATATTACTGTTTCTGCTGGCAAAGAGTAGTTTTTGAATGACGTTACCTTTAGTACTTTTGCTTTGTTTTTCATTTTTTACATTGTGCTATTGGGGTAGCTTCTTTATCCACTTCCTAAAAAGAATGTTGGAAATTTTCCTATGAAAATAGAAAATATCTATAAATAAGTCAATATTTTCACATATAATTTGTAAAGTCAGAGAAATCAGAGAAGGAAAACAAAGAGGAATGGAGAAGGTACTAGAGAATAATAACAATTGTTGAAAAAGATGGCAGTGAAGATGTAATGGGCAGAAGATAAAACATTGTTTTAAAAGAGGTTCAGAAAACCAGGACACTTGCAGTCTATTTTTTATAGTACATACTTGGATGTGTCTCTGTAATGTGGATGTGTGGAGAAGGGGTTTGGAGGAGGGTTCTGAAAGATTCCCTCTCTGTCTTCCCCATGCTTTGTGTGTGTGTGTGTTTTAAATTCATCTTGGATGGCATAGATAAGTGAACAAAAAGGGTGCCTACTACAGAGTTTTCTTTAATTTGTTTTCTTTTTTCAGTTTCTAACAATGGTCCAGTGCCTGTTAGGTTTAGTGTTTATTTAGCTTTGTTACTTACTCTTTGTCCCAGTAACACTAACACAAGTCAAAAGAAATAATAATATTACTAAGAATGATCCCACACTACCATTTTAGGATGCTCTTTGTGGTTCTAAGTGTGTTTTACTTATTTTGGTTTTTTCTGAAGCATTTTTTCTTCTTTACTGTATATACTATCCTGTCCATTGGCTCTGTGTATACAATTAAATTTTTAAAACATTACTTCTGTTTCCTGACTTTTCATCTGGAATTGCTTTTTCCTTGTGATTTTCTTGGCTACTTTCTTTCTGTTGAAGCTTTCCAGGGATGTATAGATACCTATACATCTTTGGTTATCTTTTCATATTTAAAGAAGAGGAAGAATAAACTTCATTTGAAGCCATGTATGTGCGTAGGTGGGGCGTTTCAGTTTGAGTTAGGGTCAAATGGAGACAACTAGCTGTAATGTTGTTACGTGCTCCTGCCATAACAGCTACAAAATGCCACAGTATGAATGAATGCCTTTGGTTTGGGTTAGCAGTGTAGACTAACTAGTTTTTTCATTGTTGCTTTTTTTTTTCAGAGGTCTTTTAAAATAGATATATATCAATTAAGGTTGATATAGATTTGAGTCTCTTCTTTTCTCTCATCACTTGAATCTGAAGTACACTTCAGTGACTTAGTGAAATAAATCCATAAATGATGTTAAGCATCATGATTTTTCTAAAAAGTAAATTTATACTTTCATTTTATATTCTTTTTAAATATTTGAAATACATCATGTTTTGAAATATGCAAGAGTCTTGTGAGATACCCTTTGGTATATGGTATTGTCAATATTAATCATACCTTTAATTGTTTCAGTTTTAGAGTAAAATGATGTAGTGAAGACCTTACTTTTTTTCTTTTGATAAAAGTAGGTAGAATTTTTATTTTGTGATTGGTAATTTTGGATTGATTGCTAAAAAGGATAAGGATTAACTTCTTCTGAAGAGTATTGTGTAACTAAGAACCTTTTTGTTTTTTGTTAGCTATAACCTTCTAGGTAAGTAAAGTTACAGGAAAGTATGGAAAGTTGTTTTAAGGTGGTTCCTTAGGACAGTTATATCAAATAACCACAAACAGGATGGCTTAAAAACAATAGAAAATTCAAGAGGTCAGAGGTCCAAAATAAAGATGTTGGCAGGACCCTGCTTCCTCCTCTGGCTTTAGGGGAGAATTCTTCCTTGTCTCTACCATCTTCTGGTGGTTCCTGGTGTTCCTTGGCTTGTGGCAGGATAGCTTCAATCTCTGTCTCTGTCTTCACATGGCCTTTTCCTTTGTGTGTTTATGTGTCTTCGCTTTTTCTGGTTCCTATGAGAAAACTCATCCTTGTAGATGGGACTATAGGCACACATCACCATGTCTGGCTTATTTTTCTATTTTTAGTTGAGACAGGGTCTCGCTCTTGGTTAGGCTGGCCTTGAACTCCTGAGCTTAAGCGATGAAATTTCCTCTTGAAGGTGAAATGTTTTGGATTTTTTCAAAATGCTTGGATTTTTTTGCCACATATTGTATATAGACTTAATTTTACCTTGCAAAGTAATATTCAAGTCATTTTGATTTGACATGGTATCACACAGAAATGCTGCATTCCTATAGAAATCTTCTTTCAATAATTCACATTGCTGATTCTGCTCTTCATAAAATTTAACTATCTGTCCTCACGGAGATAAAATTTTGGCTAACACCTGTCCCTGTGATAGCCAACACACTTTAGAATGACACGGCAAATCCACACTGAATGCTTACTTCATCTTTCAACTTCAGCATGTTATGAAACTGAAGATGCCATGATGCATTTGCAGGAATATAGTTAACAATACTTATAACTTGTTGCAAAGTGTCATTTAAAATAGTAGCTTTAGCACAGAGATTTTGCTGATGCAAAGTACAACTAAAAGAAATGAGAGCATCTAGATCTGTTGATACGTTTTTTTATCTGTGCAATAAACCCCTCATGTTTTCCTGTCATGGAAGGTACACTATCTGTATATACACTCACTGAATTTACCAAATTTATTCCAACTTCATGACATTTATCTTGAAAGTTGTTGAAGATATCTGTCCCCCGTGTTCTGTTCACAAGGGTACCCAAAGTGATTAACTCTTCGTGGCAAAGAAAATCTTCTGTGATGACCTGAATGAAGCATAAAACCTGCACTGAGTCAGTACTATCAGCTGATTCATCCAAAGTGATTGAATAATATATATTTTTCTTTTGAAATATTGCATCAGGTTGTTCTGTTAAGTTGAAGGCTAATTCATGCTGTCGATCAGTTATGGTTCTCCTTAAAAGAGGCAGTTGTTTGTACTTTGAGACGTTATCAGGGTCTAAGCATCTTACAACTTAGACAATGCATTCTTTCACAATTTCTACATCACTGAATGACTTCCCTTTTTTCCTGAGTATATAAGCTACTTTATAAGTTGCTTCAGTGGCATTATTTCCAGGTCTTATTACAGCTTGAAAGAGTTGTCTTTGCTTTTGCTTTCATCTTTTAATTTTTGGAGTACAACCTTTCACACCTCTCCCTCTAATTTAAAATATTTGTGGTCCTAATGAGTATTATAATGCTGATGAGCATTGAATTTCTTTAATATTGATATTGAGTATCACAAAGTAAGCAAATCATCTCATCTTTAGCAGAAACAAGGTAATATTGCAATTCCCAATCTTCATTAAAAAAAATATTTTTTTCCTTCAGTATTCTCTTGGTCTTTGTTGACATGATGGGCTGTTAAGCAGACAGAATTAAAAAACATTCTCAAGCTGTACAACTATTCACAGATTCCACTTCAAACAGAAACACAGTGCATCATTGTCAAAAGCTGGTAACAAACTGGTGTATTTGGGCCGGGCACGGTGGCTCACGCCTGTAATCCTAGCACTCTGGGAGGCCAAGGTGGGTGGATTGCTTGAGGTCAGGAGTTCGAGACCAGCCTGAGCAAGAGCAAGACCCTGTCTCTACTAAAAATAGAAAGAAATTTTCTGGCCAACTAAAAAAAAATATATATATATATATAAAAAAAAATTAGCCGGGCGTGGTGGCGCATGCCTGTAGTCCCAGCTACTTGGGAGGCTGAGGCAGTAGGATTGCTTGAGCCCAGGAGTCTGAGGTTGCTGTGAGCTAGGCTGACACCACGGCACTCACTCTAGCCCGAGCAACAGAGCGAGACTCTGTCTCCAAAAAAAAAAAAAAAACAAACTGGTGTACTTGACCCCCATAAACTCTCACCAACCAGCCTTGTGCGGTGATGTCACCAATCAGGCAGGGGAAGTTAGGACTCAATCATGGGCATGGGCATAGCAGCCATCAGGTTAGCCTTTATGGTTTACTAATGTTCTAATTGTGCCAGTCAATCTGGGAGGATTATTTTATTGAAACTTACTCTATTCTTTGATATTTTATATATGTTCATTTTAAAAATAAAATAAAAGTATCAAAGATGAACAGAAATGTATTAATAAAAATAGAAATATTTGTTCTATAAAATATGGATTTATCAGAAGGCCACAGTTAAGGACCTAAAGGCCACATGTGGCCTTAAGGCCACAGGTTCCCCACCCCTGGACTAGATGCTCTTAAAAAACTTCTAGCTGGAAAAATATATTATTGTAAGTTTGTTTTATACTTGGGGATATTTTGATAAGGCAAGGCAATTTGCTTATAATTTACCTGTCTTAAAGCAGGCTTAGTAGGGTTGATTTATCTTTTGTCACTGTGTTCTGTGTGAACCTGTTTTCTGTGTTCCAACTCATATCATTGAAAGAATTACGGTAGGTAGTTAGTACAGCTTCCACCATCTATTCCTGTTTGTCTTTGTTAGGGGAGCAAAGACCAAAGAAAGGGATGGCGAAAGGTGATGTATGTGATGGTTCTGAATGGAGGATCAGTTTGAGGCTCATGGGGTAAACTCAGTAGTCAGTGATTAGCTGGACTCAACTGGTCCACGTTGGCAGGTATCTTAGTAAAGGTAGATATAGCTTAAAAAGTTGTGTATATAGGTTGGATTAAGAAAATGAATTGTCAAAAAGTACTAGTCTGTTTTCTAAGAGAGAAGCCAGTAACAATTCTCTATAAAATGAAGAACCCTTTGGTAATACGAGTTACTAATTTTATAAAGATTCATTACAGAGCTCTTTTGGGGGAGTAGTAATTCTTTTTTAAAGTCTCATTTGTAAGTTTGAATTTTGAGATATATATATATTTTTTTTTTTCCTAAAGTGAAATCTAATAACAGTAATTATCAATATAATGCTTTTTTTTCAAATATTGATTTTATTCCTTGGTTAAATTATAAAAGTTTCTTGCATTTGGTGTGAAACATTTTGCTTTGTATTACCTTTGTAAGGGGTTGGTGACAATACATTTCAGCGACTGGGTATAGGTTTTGTGTTGCAACATTTAATATTTTTATTAGTAGGCTCAAATATCAACAAGACTTCTTTTTTTTTTTCCCCACAGCAAGATGTGAGTGAGTTTACACACAAATTATTAGATTGGTTAGAAGATGCCTTCCAAATGAAAGCTGAAGAGGAGACGTAAGTTACCATGCAGTTTAGTGGTGGGGTTTTAGTAAGTGAATAAATAGCTCTCAGTTTTTCCTCTTCTGTATTCAGTGTCACCGGAGAAATAGCAAGCCATGACAAACTTATTGGGCATCCCAATATTATCTGTATTATTGACGAGCTTTTTGGAATTTGTGGCCACAAATACTGGGTAGTGTTAGGTTTCTACTATAAGATCAGAATCTAGCCAGAAAAATCTAAAAAATGATTCCTGACAGGGCTAATCTCACATGCTCAGTTCTTTTCCTTAGATTCAACACTCACTTTTCATGAAGAGGAATGGGTTAGTGGAGAAAGATACCAGGCGTGTTAATTCTGATGAAGTCCTTTTACATCAAAACATGAGGACAGGTATATGAAGTTCCTCCTCACCATTGCCTAGCTTCTTATTCTCTATTCACTAGGCTAAACCATTAAAACCTTGGTTATTTAAAATATGTGTCTGGCCTCCTCAGAAAAGGAAATCAGGACACTTTCAGGGCCGTCTTGCTCTCACCCTCATGAGGCCACTCTCCTAATACCAACCTATGTTCCTTTGTGTATTTTCTTAAAACATTGGTGGACCATGTAGACTGCCACCATGAGAGTCTGACATGAGTCTACAAGATGCAGTTGTTAAATTAACACCTAGAATACAGGTTGAAATCCCAACCTGAAAATTCTCTCCTTTCTCTTTCTTCTATTTTTATAGAATATAATATTTCAATTTTGATAGAATACAATGTTTTTGTTTTATTGAATATATTATAGAGTATAACAATATGGTCAGCTTTATTGTCTAATAAAGGTCATTCTAACATGGTCTGCAATGAGATTAAATTAAACTGTCTTCTAATCATACAATGTTAATAGCTTAGAAATGCTCCCAAACATTAATGTGGACCTCACCCTCCCTATTGTTACCAAAACCCAGGAAAAAATTGTTTCTAAATGATATTACCTTGATCTTTTAAGGTAGAGTTCTAAGAAGTGATGCTAAAAAATCAGATTATTTCTCTCTATGGTTACAGTATAACAAAAAGAAAAATCATTTCCCAGGTTCTTAGTTAATGTTGTCTTGGCTATAAACGTATCATTTCTGTGCCTGAATAGAATTGGGGTTCTGCAGTTGCACTCTGTATTCCCTTTCACTTAGACATGTATAGTTCCTTTAGCATTTCAAATGTTGAATTTTTGTACGCTTTACCTTTAGATTTCAGAGAATTATTAGGATGTACACATTAACATTGGGGTCTGTTACATTTGAAATTTGAAACAAAAGCAAAATTTTAACCTTATACCTTTTGGTACAACTATAATATTCCCAGAGCTTAGTGCAATTCTTACTCAAGTTGTTGCTGGAGACTATAGGAGAAACTTAAGATAACATGGCAAACTGAGAAAATCATCTCGATTTTAGTTCTCCCAGGACACCAGTCACTAAGGGCTAGTTGGTTGCAGACAACTTTCTGTGAACTTACACTAAATTGGGAGAAATTTCTCAAGAGATTAATTTAGCACTACCTCTGCAAAATCTGAGGGGAAAAAAATCCATTACTTGCAAACTATCTTTGTCATAGATTGTAGCAATTGAGAGCATGTTTAGAAGTTTATGATACTGGCAGCTCTGATAGTCTGGTGCCCTTCTTTTCTATCCACCAAAACTCATTGGTTGCATTTTCCTTCGTAAGCCCCGGTGAGCCAGCCCCCAGTACTGTACTTAATGAAAGCTCTTTCTAATAATTTATTTTGTGCCAAAATGGCTGCTGTCACTGTGTTTTGCTATAAAATTGCTTAGGCCTATGAAACCTGCCTTCTAGGTTGGTTTCTGTCTTCTGTTCATGTTATTTTCTCTCTTCTGTTTATATTAGTTTCATATGAAAAAGTCTCCTCATCACATTCCTGAACTGAATTTGCTGTTGATGCTTCTGAAACATGAGTCTCAGCATTCAGTCAAGATTATTATCTCTGCAATATGTTCTTTCCTCAGCTTCTGAATGTCCTAGGCCTTGAGTATATTTCTTTAATATTTTTTTCTTTTAGGAAAGCTTGGCTGAATTTTTAAAGTTTAACCTGCTTCTTAGCCTCTACCTCATGCAGAACCTACATGTTTTATTGTCTACAGTACTCTACAGTTGTGTAGTTTTGTTATCAGTACTCTACAGTTTTATTGTCAGTAAAACAGAGGTAATGGTACAACTCTTTATCAGTCAAGGTGGGTGTCTTAGTCCATTTATGTTGTTATAAAGGAATACCCAAGGCTGGGTAACTTTTAAAGAAAAGAGGTTTATTTGGTATTTGGCTCATTGTTCTACAGGCTGAACAAGCAGCATGGTGCCAGTATCTGCTTCATCTGAGGGCCTCAGAAAGCTTATAGTCGTGGTGGAAGGTGAAGGGGAGCAGGTGTATGCAGATCACATGGTGAGACAGGAAGCAAGAGAGAGGGGAAAAGTGCTAGGCTCTTTTTAACAACCAGCTCTCAGGGCACTCTCGGGAACTAGTAGAGCAAGAACTCACTCACTTCTCTGAGAATGGGACCAAGCCGTTCATGGAGAGATCCACCCCATGACCAAAACACCTCCTATTAGGCCCCACCTCCAACATCAGGGATCATATTTCACCATGAGGTTTGGAGGGTCAAGTATACAAACTCTGTGAACTAGGTAAATTCCATGGCAACAGCCTCAAAATTTAGAGGCTACATCCTTAGATGTACCCAATGGATGTGAGTAAAGGGCTCTCCTCATCTGTTCACTCATGGTAAATTTTATGCTATGTACAGTTTATCTCAATTAAAAATAAAAAATAAATTTAAAAAAAGTAGGAAAATGTATCTTATCTGAAAGTGAAGGGCCAGAAATTTTTTTGACTAGCACCAAAGACTACTGAACTACACACTGGGATTCTCGTGAGTGTTAAGTGAAGTACTTGCTTACCACCATGATACTAAGAATTAAATGGTGACCTATGTAACATGTTTATCAAGAGACAGATTTTCCTCCGTGCCCCTTTTAAACAGTGCTTCACAAATTATTAGGTCATTAAATATGAAATGTCCCATTTTGAAGCAAAAGTGTAGTTTATTGTATCTCAAACCAGAAGCAGTACAATTAATCAGAGGATGTGCCTAAACCATGGCACAGTTTTGCAATCTAAACGGTAGCTTGTTTATGCCAGCAGCGAAGAAGCCTAGAGAGTGAGTGGTAATGAAATCATGAAAGGTGTTTTCCACAGCTTGTTGAGAATCGAATATTTTTTCTTGCAAGAAGTGGCCCAAAGCCCGGAAGAAATGGTAGTCAGTTGGTGCAAGGTCTGGTGAATACTGTGGGTGACAGTTTCCAAGTACAGCTTCTGTAGTTTGAGCAGTGTTGTTCGTGTGACATGTGGTCAAATGTTGTCTTACAAGAGGACTGGCCTGTCTCTATTGACCACTCTCGGCTAATCACAAGCATCCTCATCATTTCATCCAATTGTTTGTAGTAGACATCCGCTGTAATTGATTGACCAGGTTTCATGAAGCTATAGTGTATGATACCACTGCTGCACCACCAAACAGATACCATTAACTTTTTTTGATACATATTTGGTTTTGGATTGTGTTTCGGTACTACATCTTTATCTAACCATTGTGCCGAACATTTGCAATTGTCAAAAAGAATCCAATTTTCATCACACATAATAATATGGTGTAGAAATGGTTCAGCTTTATGTTGTGACAGCAAAGAAAGGCAAGCTTCGAGGCAATTTATCTTCTGATGCTTGTCGAATTCACGTGGAACCCATCTATCCAGCTTCTTTACTTTGCTGATTTGTTTCAAATGGTCAAATATCATGGGAATAGTACCATCAAACCTTGCTGCTAATTCGTGCATAGGTTGAGATGGATTCGCTTCCACTACAGCCTTCAGCTCATCATTATCCACCTTGGTCTTAGGTCATTCATGTGGCTTATTTTCAAGATTAAAATCACCAGAATGGAACTTCTCAAACCATCCACATACTGTGCATTCATTAGCCACATTGTTCCCAAGCACTTTGTTGATACTTCGAGCTATCTGAAGTGCACTGGTTCCATGATGGAACTTATATTCGAAAATAACATGAATTTTTTACTTATCCTGGGGTTTCATGAAAATGCTCTAAAATTTTTTTTGAAAGATAATCACAAGCCAAACCGTGCATTTGAAAGAATGAATGAGGGTGTGCCTTCACAAGAAAAATAAAATAAGAAGTGTCAAAGTGCAATGTCAGAGATACCAACTGTCCAACTCAGTACTTAAGGATATCTGACATTCCATACTTAATAACCTAATAATTTTATTAATTTAAACACAAAATTAATGAAGAGAATTCTGTATACAATTGTGGCTACAACACACTTTCATATAGTAAGGCCAAGTAAGCTTTGTCTTTTTAGGCTGTACAGTACAAATCAAAAAAATACAATTAAAAACTATCAATTTTTCTTTGCTTCATCCAAAAAAGAATGAATTTATATATTAAACAATTTAAAAAATTTAGAAATGACTAATTCTACCAGCAACACGAAACATCAGAAAAGGGTAGAGTAGTTCTTTAGCTACTCTGGGTCAAAGCTGGTATTTCCTTCCTTCACTGGTGACAGCTGTTGTTTTTAGCTGGTATGCACACACTTCTATGTAAAAGCAGGAGATAACTTATCAAAACTTTGTATAAATCTTCTGATTAAAAGTGGCTTTCCTTCCTTACCAAAAAGTCCAAATAAACATGTATTCTACAGACTAAAAGCGTAAGATTGAAATCTATAATGATACTAGAAAGAGCAGGCACTTCATGAGCACAGACTGCATCAGGTCCTCTTCCAAGTTCGTTCCATTGTAATAACTCATTTTAACACAACAGTCCTGTGAGTTCAATTATCAGAATTATCCTTAATTGATGGGTGAAGAAATGGAAAAATAAATTTAAGAACCTTGCCAAGGTGACACTCTAAATAAAAGAGCCAAGTGTGTGATAGCCACATAAATGTTTTTGACTTGTCAGATATTACAGTTCTTTTAATGTTTTCTCTATTTATAGTTCCAAAAATTATAACCACATTTGTATTTTTAAACATGCTTTAGGGATGAAGAGAAGCCAAAGAACCCCATGGTAGAGTTGTTCTATGGAAGATTCCTAGCGGTGGGAGTACTTGAAGGTATAGTTACACACTTACTTTTTATTACAAGTGAAGAGATATTATTATCCATTTGTTCCTTTGTCCTGATAGTGATTCTGCATTTGTTGAATGGTTTTTACTTTTAATTTGATTTACTCTGTCTAGTAGTTCCTGTTGCATTGTTACTGTTAATTGTTTGCAGATAGCACAGAATTCAGTGAATTTTTGGAAGGTACAGAGTGCATTAGCACATGCCAATCGATACTTCATTTTATCCTAATGTTCACTCCAGTGAGAGGGCTTTTGTGATGCGGTGTTGTTGGAATACAGGGATTAATGGGACAGTTGATAGATCCTTTGAAGATAATATTGAAATTGAATACTGGGTTTGGTATGATGCTCACTTTTTATTTTCTGATGCTGAAAGCTGAATTTAGCAAATCAGCATAGTCAGGGTCGTACAGGATTCTCATTTTTTGAGCAATTGTAAAATCATTTAGATACTAGTTTTCAAGAAATGGTTGCACTCTATGTTTTGAGAAATCAGTTAAGAGCAATGTTACTCCATCTGTGGTAAATACTAGTTTCTTAAAATTTGGGCCTTACCAGTTTCTCTTTGTTTTTACTAACAAGAGAGGAAACTAGACTCATTGGATATAGCTTACTTAATAATATTATTAAGTTCCAAAGCATAAACTTTTGAAAAATTGTGCTTTTTTCCAAATGCTCCAATGTTTCAACCTTTGAAAGTTATTTTTTTCCAGATGTCCTAAAATATAAAACTTGGAAAATTGTTTTTTCTTCTTGATCTTAGATAATGGATTCCCATGGAGTTTTGTTTGAATTTAGTTTGATAGTTTGGGATTTAGAAAAAGGCAGATATTATCTCAGATGTTAGGCATTTAAAAAGTTATATTAAGGGGTCAGTATATTTTTGTTTGCTCAAATGCTAAATATTTGTTATGTAAGTGGAATATTTTGCATAATACATCACATTGGGTCATCCATTCTATCATTCTGGTTTTATTTGAAGTATAACACTATGTGAAGCAGTCAGTCTAATTAGGTTATTTATGGGCACGAATTATAATATGCTGCACAAGCATTTCTACATATATTCATTTTTAAAAAGTGGTTAAAATACTTAATTTGTCAATCGAATTGAAGTCTTTGTACTTGGTATTAGTAAGTTGCTTCAAAGCTGTTGTGCTGTATAAATGTGTCTTTAATACATTTTCACTTCAACTATGTGTTTGCTTCAGTAAGAATAATTTATTTTAGAGCACTTTCTTATCACTTTTACATATATCTTCCTAATATTTTCATTTAGACCAGTGGTTCTCCATTGGGGGTGAATTTTAGTTTGTTTGCAAAAGTACCCCCACTGCAAAAGTTTTTCAGCCTTTTGAGAATTTCTAGTTCATTGTCCTCTCCATTTGTTCCTCTCAGCCTGTTTGTGTACTTCACTTCCTTCCTTGTTTATCATTAAGGTCACCCTTTTAATATCCAAAACTCTCTTTCCCCTATTCCCTTCTGGCATCACCTCCCTGGCTATTCTCTGACCCTCACTAAGCTATTCATTTTCACTATTCATGTACTGAGTACCTGAATGTTGCTGGGGGAAAGTGCACAAATGTGCTAATTATAATGGATCATGAATTTGAGTAATATGGATCGTGAATTTGAGTAATACTGGGTTTCCTTGGTCCCAGTCCTATAACCATACCTGGCACATACTTGTCTTGTATAATACTGTCCTCTCTCCCATTTTCTTCCATAACTATTTTCATCTTTCCTACTCATTTCAAATCTAACTTCTTTTCTCTTCGTTGTCTATGACACATCTTACCTCAGATTTCATAGATTTACTGTGAAGTTAATGAAACTTAATCACAGTTCCTGTCCAAGGCTCTCAATCTCATTTTGTGTTTGTACTTTTGTACCTTATTTTTTAACAACTATGTCCACAAATATATGAGCCTAAGGTTCCACAATCTAGATTGGTTACTACCTCCACTCCATTCCTTTTATCCATCTGTCCAGATAATAGAGGAATTATCCAGTTTATATCAAAGGATTATTCTTTATATGTGCTCAGAATTCTATCCCTTAATGATTTTACTCAGACCTTACTCCCTTATCTTGTTTTGTTTTCTGTATCTTGAGCTTCTCCTCCTCCACTGTCTTTCTCATCAATATTTAGACATGGTCTGGTATCCCAAACATCTTAAAAAAATTAAAAAATTATCCCTTCCTATATTATTTTTCAGTTAATACTCTAACTTTTTATTCCGATTCAGAGGTAAGCCCATTTAAAGAGAGGAGTTGGTTTCATCTGTTTACTCCCCATTTATTTAACCATCCCCACTTTAGGTTCTGGTTCCAGAACTCATCTAAAAGAAGTATTTCTAAGGTTATTGATTTCCTACATTTGGTCAAATCCATTAGATTCCTTTCCATTTCTATATTGAATTCTTATTAACAGTTAATGATAATTATTCTCTTTCCCTCTTCCTTTTTCCCATTCTTTCCTTAAAAACACACTTCTCTGGCTTCTGTGACACTATATTCTCATGAGTTTCTTCCTGTCTCTGTGGGTACTTCTTAGAAATAGTATTTATCATCTCTTCTTCTCGAATATAAAGGTAGGAGATCCCTGGGACTTGGCTTAGCCATTTCCCTCTTCCTGTGGCATCTCCTGGGTAATCTGTCAATAAACCAGCAATTCTCCAGCAATTTATATCTTCAGACCAGAATATTAATCTTAGGTATAGACTCATGTCCAACTCTCTTCTTAAATTGAAATCTCATGGACCATTCTGAACCAATGATTTCCACTGCTACCTCAAAACAAAAGAAAAAAATTTTCTATTCTTCCTTCAGTGGCACTGGTCTCAGTACATAAAAGTTAACCGGGTTGTTCATGCTAGAAATGTGACTGTTGTTCTTAATACCTTCCTTGCTCTTCTGTCTCCCATCCTGCCTATGAGCCAGTCAGGCAGGTCCTGTTGGTGCTACCTCTTGTAGATGTATATAAATGTGTGTGTAATTTTATGTGGTTTTGTGCATTTTTACTGTTAATACCTTAATCCATGCTACCTTTATTTCTGGATGGATTTTGTGATAGAGTCTCCTAACGGACTACCACCCACCTCACACAGAAGCTGTAGAGGTGTTTCAGAGACATAAATCTGATACTGTTATTCCTAGATTTAACTGTTCAGTGACTTTCAGTTATACCCAAATACAGTGAAAAAAAAAAACATTCCTTTTTTTGTTTGTTTCTGTTTTATTTAAGTGGATTTAGGAGTACAAGTGGGTTACTGTCACATGGAAAAAAAATTCTTGACTCCAAGACCTTGTAAAATTTTACCCCCTGCCTGACTTTTCATTGTGATCTCTTCCTTACTCCTCCAAGCTACACTGACCTTCCTTTATAATAGTTCCTAAACATGTTAAGTTCTTTGCTGCCTTAAAGTCTTTGTCATGCTGTTCCTTGGCCAAAAATACACCACAGTCCCCAACACTCTGGCCTAATTCCCACTCACCATTCAAATCTCAGCTTAAATGTAGAACTCTTCCTTGCTCTCTACTCCACCATCTAAGACTAAGTTAGCTCCCATTTTTATACCTTCTTACAGCACTGTCTCTCACACCTTTCTTAACACTTATAATAATAAACGATTATTTGTTTATAAGTATATGTTTAGTAATTGTGTAGAATGTCTTTCTTACAGATGAGGCTGAGAATTTCCTCAAGGACCATATCTCTTGTCCACTGCTATATATATTCCCAGTATTTAGGACAATGTCTTGCTCTTAGAAGGTGTTTCTTGCAAGAATAAATATACATACATATATGTGCATATATTTACATGTGTGTGTATAATATCTATGGCTGGGTGTGAATGTATTAGTGTACATGTATAAACCAACAGGAAAATTATACTTAACTCACTATGTATAGGAACATAATCAGTCAGTGTTATAGTTTTTAGGTTCAGGAGAGAATCCATATAGACACCTCCTTTTAGTAGCTAAAAGGCCATATTGAGGAACATTAATTAATGTTCCCTCTTCTCATAGGTAAAAAGTTTGAAAACACTGAAATGTTTGGTCAGTACCCACTTCAGGTCAATGGATTCAAAGATCTGCATGAGTGCCTAGAAGCTGCGATGATTGAAGGAGAAATTGAATCTTTACATTCAGAGAATTCAGGAAAATCAGGTCAAGAGGTGAGTTTAACATTTTCAGTAGTCTCTTTTTTCCTCCAGGTCTTTCTTACAATGCTATAAAGCATAATTTAAAGTTCTGATTTATATAGCTACCTAGTAATTGAGAGAATACTCAGAAAATATATTTGGATTTAATTATGGTAACTTAGACATATTCAGGAAACCTGTATAGTCAATATGGTCTATAATCTATGTTAAATTCTCTTTTAAACAATTTATCTTGAAATTTTTTGTTAAAATCCTTCTAGGACATTGTTCAGTCTTTTTAGACTTTCATTCAAGGTACCAGCCATTAGTAGCATGCTAGTCCTGGAAATAAGAAAAACACTGATATTAGGGTGGATTTTTATGAAGTTTTATGTTATTTATATTAAATATTGTTGGAATTTGTTTAGGTCTATATATGCAATACCAAATTTCTTATACAATTGCTGTGTTATTGCATAAGGTCTTGTAGAAGAACTTGCTTTCTCAAGAAAGAAATAATTTAAAAAATTATTGCAAACTTACTTATCTAGCTCCATTGTTCTCTTTCTCTGTACCCATCTCTGAGTCTTTATCCATCTATCTAGCTGCATTTGTGTGCTTGTTCATCCATGTATTTATCTGTAAGGGAGTGTTGGCACCATAATAATTAAGTAAAGGACAGATCTTGTGCCCCAAATCAGGCATTGTTAAGCAATTACTGATAGTTGTCTAGATGGCAAGCTCCATGCATGAAGGTAGGAATTTTTATCTGTGTCATTCACTACTATATCCCTAGTGGTAGTATAGTGACTGCATACATAATAAATATTTATTGAATGAATGGATGAAATGTGTCAGTGCTTATTAAAAAACTTCTTTGGTCTTTATACTGAATAGGTGCTTGATAATGTTTCTGTGTTTATCTGAAAAGAGACTGGGTTCTTGTTTCTTTGAAAATAAATTGCTTTTATCTAAATTGTAAAGTTTTTTTTTTTTAAAGCTGTATTAATCCTTTCCTGTTTCAGTTTCATCCTCACTTCTTTCTCTTCCCCCACATACCTAGACAAACAGATTTTTTTTTTTTACAAGGAGGATTATTTATGTGAAGTAGTTTATCTCTTTCTACACCATAGATCATCTACTTCAGTGATTCTCAGTAGATGCTGAAGCCGCACTTTGAAGCTGGCAAATCCAAGTCTAGGATAGGGATATGTACGTGGACAGAAGAGTTCCACAAGTGATTCTGATACAGACTTCTAGTTAAGAATGTTTAAATTCAGCTTATTTATTTTATTGACTGGAAAACAGATCTCTAAAGATTGGGACTGTCACAGGATCCCACAATTGAACAGGAAAGCAGATCCCCTAAACTCTGATCTGTTTGCTGTTAAATAAAAGGATGATGAGCTGGAGCAGGAGCAGGGGCAGGGATGACATTTTCCTTGTATTGTCAGAGTAGCTTCTAAGTGAAATACACTATGGCTTACTGATAAATAATCTTTCTCACATATTCCTAGCTTTTAAAAATTATTTATCTTACATAGAATCTGAATTTCATTATTTATTTAAAAGATTTTGTTCTTGTCCTTCATCTTTTCATACTCTGAATGCCCAATGCTCTAGTATGTATTCTCTGCCCAGGTTTTTCCATCTAGCCTAAGGAATATAATAATCTGTCTTCTTTTCTGAATTTATTGGTTTTAAGCAATCTTAATAATAGCAGATTTGATTACCTGTGATTCTTATCAATTGTTTAGATTTACTGGAGACTATAGTTTCAATAATAGTTGAACCTGGTTTAAGAGACTATCACTGACTAGAGTATAACATCTTACAGGTTTTTAAAACAACATTTAAGTTATAGTCTTATTTCATTACATCCTTCAGAATAACTATTTCATTTCTTCTTGAGTCTCTATAAACCAATAAATAGCACTGTAGGCTACTTCTAAATTGACATAATCCCTCATAATAACAGCTTTTCCCTCACACTATTATTTACTAAAAGATGTTGATTTTATTTTGGCACAGAAAACGTCTCTTTTGCTGAAATAGCTGTGGCCAACTAGTACAGGAAGACCTCCAGTCTCCAGAATTGCCCAAGTTAAAACATCCAATGGGCTGTAATAGTTTAAATTTCTACAGTGATATACCAGGAGACAACTGAATAAATTAAAAATTATGTGCAATATAACTACTTACAAAATATTTTTTAAATCATAAATTTTAATTAAATGGTATGCAATTTATAGATGACTCAGAGTCTCCAGGTAACTGGGAAACTGGGAGGTATTTTTTGATTGCCTATTGGAGGAAAAAAATTTCAAATAGGAAATACTTCAATTCCGAGTATTCACTACTACTAATGTGTTGTATTAATACATTCTTTTAGACCATTGCTATGCCTATATTATTAATATTTGTATCTGTCTGTTCATACTGTCCCGAGACTTACATTTTTCCTTCAGCAGTGTATCATGATTATCCTTCCATGACAGTATTCAGCTTTGTATCAATCTTTTTAAAATCTGCATAAGGTCATTAGTCTGTATTTATAAATTTAAATTTATTTAATTCTCCTGTAAGGCAGTAGTTAGACAAAGAATTATTTTGAAGAATGCTTTTCTGTAAATACCCTTGAACATTTAGGAATGAAGTATAGTGAGAAATAGAATCCTTGGGTACAGGGTATACTCCTTTAAAATTGTTGGCACTTTCAGCTGGATGTGGGGGCTCACACTTGTAATCCCGGAACTTTGAGAGGCTGAAGTGGGAGGCTCGCTTGGGGGTAGGAGTTCAAGATCAGCCTGGGCAATGGAGCAAGACCCTGTCTCAAAAAAAAAAAAATTAGCCTGGTAGGGTGGTACGAACCTGTAGTTCCAGCTACTTGGAAGGGTGAGGCAGGAGGATGGTTTGAGCCCAGGAGCTATAATGATGCCACTGCACTCCAGCATAGGTGACAGAGTGAAGAGACCCTGTCTCAAAATAATAATAATAACAATAATAAATAAATAAATAAATTGGTACTTTCGGAATTCTCTTCACAAAACAGTATGAAATAATATTAAAGTGTTAGAAGAAGTTTCCCAAAGCTTTAAAAACTAAATTAGAGAAACAATATCGACATGTACCATACACACACACACCCCATGTGTGTGTGTGTGTATATATATATATATATATATATATATACACATATATATGTTTAAATAAATAAATAAATAAAGTTATATAGAAAAATTGATTTTTTAAAGTGAAAAGTCAAATCAATCAAGGCATTTAAATGACTGGAGCTAATTTTTGAATTGCAATAGGAAATTTTTGCTTCTTGTGCTTAGTTTGCGTCCTGACTTGCTTTGGTATTCTGAGGGGATCTGAGATGGTGGATGAGTTTTTTCTGTTTTTTCTGCACTTGTATAATCTTCTAAAAAGTAAGGTATCTTAGACACTTTAGTAGAAAAACCAGCTATTAAAAGCCATACAAATGATTTCTTGTAAAAGATCAAATTTATAGAGTCATGATAAATTCTGGAGCACTTAATGCTGTCTATACGGATTATGTAAATTGTTCATTCACTAACTGCAGAAAGCTATTCCTCCTGTAGGTTCGTTATATAGTATAATACAGAACGGAAAATAATATGTTTAGAGATATGGAGAATAGCACAATTTTTATTTTTAATGACCTCTGTCTCACAAGCATGGCATATGAGTTAGATTACAGAGAAATATAGTCTTTTGTTGAATGGAAAGAAAATTTTTTGAAAGAAAAACTTCTCATGTTTTATATTATTTAAAATTCTAGTTATCTACTACTTTAGTTACAATCCAAATATTACAGAGCTAGACATACCATTAGTATTTTAAAAAATGAATTTACAGAATGTCTGGTTATCTTATCTTGTCCACATCAGCTTTAGAATGAGAAAGTGAAACCTTCCACTCATGTAGTAGGACAAACCTGCCATCGCTGATAGAGGAAATACACTCATAGCAGAGACATATTGCATAACATTTTTTGAACATCCTTTTGTTAAGGTATGGAAGCTATTTATATTTTCTGGACTTTTCATGATTTATAGAAAAGTATACCCCAGTTTGGGTTATTTCATTTCTCCTAGCTATGGTAGATTCCCATGAATTTAAATATGTAATTATTTAATTTTAATGGTGACATTTAAAGTATTGCAATAAAATATGGAAGTATTAGTTCTTGAAATATACTTACTTGCTTGAGTATCATTAAATGAAGTAGAGAATATTATCCTAAGGCATCAAAAGTTTTCTTTGTGATATGTCTGGGGTGGAATGTTTTAATTCTTAATGGCAATTTTAGATGTGGAGTAGAGCTAACTCAAAAATTCTTGTCAGTGCTATGTGAGATCAAAAAAAGTAAGCAAAATTTGCCCATCAAACTGTAAAACTGAAAAAATGTTTCTGATGTTAGATCTTTCATAACTTTATTTCATTTTAGGTAATATCTATATAAATAAATCCTAAAACCTTAACCTTAAGTAGAAGAGAACCTAAATCCAACTCAGGAAATATCAGTTCATATAATCATTAGTATTTTGGGAGGGAGAAATAGTATTGAATAGCCATTTACTTTTATTTGCTTTAATCAGAAAAAAGTGGCAAATTTCAAGATTCTGTCAAATTCAATTTGCCAGGTGTGTGTCATTCCTGTTTTTTGGATGTTCAAATTTAAATTAGTATACACTTAAATTATTGACAGATGGAGAGTGGTATTTTGTGGCACTTGAAGTTATCACACACAGGGTAATGCAGCAATTTCTATTTAAAGTAGCACATTGCACAGCTTGTAATAAGCACTTCTATATATTTGTTACATTATTTTACACTTATGTTATTTGATTTATAAGTTTGTTAATTTTCCTTTCTCTGTAAATAATGTTTATGTATAACTTGAGGCTGTTACATGGAAATAATTTTTCCTGTTTTTACCATGAGAGTCGCTATCATTTATGCTGTAAACATATTTTCTTTTTTGACTGGGCACAGTGGCTCACACTTGTAATTCTAGCACTTTGGGAGGCTGAGGTGGGATGGTAAGTTGAGGCCAGTAGTTCTAAGACCAGCCTGGCAACATATAGCAAGACCTCATATCTAACAAAAAAAAAAAAAAAATTTAGTTGGGCATGGTGATGTGCATGTCTATAGTCCTATCTACTTGGGAGGCTGAGGCAGAAGAATTGTTTGAGCCTTGGAGTTAGAGATTGCAGTGAGCTGTGATCACACACACACACCAGCCTGGATAATAGAGTGAGACCCTGTCTCTAAAATAGTAAAAATAATTTTTTTCCCTTTGAGTATTATTATTTTATCAGTTATTAGTACTTTATCACAGGATTTTGACAGTGTTGTTGATTAAGTGTAAGAACCCTTGGACATAATATTGAAGAGGACAGAAAACTTGACCTACTAAGCCATGATTTTAACCAGTGTCTTTTTCTTTCAGTTAGAAATTCTAAATGTAAAGAATTATGGAATAAGGACAGTTGTTAGAAGAGTTTTCTCTTGCCTGATTGGGTGTTATACACACTCTTGGAATTTTGAAGAGGTGTGGAAAACCTTTGGGAAGAAAAGTTTTAACTAAATTGTGTACCAGTTATTTTTGGTGTCAGCATTATGATGACATGCATAAAAATGTCAGTGTTAACATCCTGTGCCTAAAATTGCAATGGAGTAAACAGAAAGGTGATATTAAGGTTTTTTTGTTGTTTTGTTTTCTTTCAGCATTGGTTTACTGAATTACCACCTGTGTTAACATTTGAGTTGTCAAGATTTGAATTTAATCAGGCATTGGGAAGACCAGAAAAAATTCACAACAAATTGGAATTTCCCCAAGTTTTATATCTAGACAGGTATGGTTTAGTATACAGCATGACTTAGTTTTGAAACGGTTTAATAAGCAAGTGAACAATTACTGTGTTTAGAGGAAAATTTTGCTTAATTTTCTTAGAATTAATCTTTACTTTTGTATGATGTATCTAATACCATTTGTCAAGGAAACGGGAGTTCACTCTTTACTGGAAAGGTATAGTTACTGGGAATCATGTTATAAGAAAGTAAAAAAATGAGATTACTTTTGTAATTTAAAATTCTGTCAGAATTTTTAAAAATACTATTTTAGGCCAGGCGCGGTGGCTCACGCCTGTAATCCTAGCACTCTGGGAGGCCGAGGCGGGTGGATTGCTCGAGGTCAGGAGTTCAAGACCAGCCTGAGCAAGAGCGAGACCCCGTCTCTACTAAAAATAGAAAGAAATGATCTGGCCAACTAAAATATGTATAGAAAAAAAAATTAGCCAGGCATGGTGGCTCATGCCTGTAGTCCCAGCTACTTGGGAGGCTGAGGCAGTAGGATCACTTAAGCCCGGGAGTTTGAGGTTGCTGTGAGCTAGGCTGACGCCACGGCACTCACTCTAGCCAGGGCAACAAAGTGACACTCTGTCTAAAAAAAAAAAAAAAAAAATACTATTTTATAATATCTGATATTTCATAAAATTTTGAATGAATTGATTTATTGTTATGATATCTAGACTTAATATATCTACTTTTAAGATATTTGCTAATTGTTTTTTTTCCCTTGGTAGGTACATGCACAGAAACAGAGAAATAACAAGAATTAAGAGGGAAGAGATCAAGAGACTGAAAGATTACCTCACAGTATTACAACAAAGACTAGAACGGTATTTTAATTTTTGTGAAATTATGAAATAACTATAGGAAATCATGTATTTAGTGACTAGATTTTTAAGTTGCTTTGAGTAATTTATAATTCTAGAAGTATATAATCATTCTGGATTGGTGTTTTCCTTTGAATAGTAAAGTTTGAGTTTTGTTAGAAATTAAAAATTTGTAGTTGATTTGAGAAGATTATTTTAGCATTTAAAATTAAATATCTCATTGTCAACAGGTAAGTCTCTGGGTGCTGAAAATAGAAAGTTAAATGAATCTAGTTTTGAGCTTTATTTTTGTATGAAACTGTAGATTCCTCTTGAGATTTCCATTAAAATGGATGGAGCCAGATGTGGTGGCACATGTCTGCTATCCCAGGGACTCGGGAGGCTGAGGCAGGAGGATTGCCTGAGTCCAGGGGTTTGAGTCCAGCCTGGGCAACATAGTGAGACCCTGTCTCTAAAATAAATTTAAAAAAAATTTAAGTTGTTAAAATGAATGGAAGTTGAGTTTTTCTCCTTTACACAGAGGATATACACTTGGAGGCCTACCAGGGCCTCATAGAAGCTTCATAAAGGACGAAATTGGGTCAGGTGTATGATGATATGTGAGGGGAGTCTAGAGTGCACACCTGTGTGTATAGGGAGCAAATGCCATCCAGTACTCCTGGGTGGTGCCATGTGTGAATATAGACTCAGTGTTATCTAGAGTTTTGGATTATTTCTAAAAGAAGCCAGAATCTAGACGGTCAGATGTTCTGCAGGTTAGGCAAAAGTTTACAGCCTGAAATGTGGCCCAACAAATCTCAGTTTGCAACCTCTGCTATAATATGTATTTCCTTATTTTAGCATTCACTTGCAAATTAATAGCCTAAAACTTTTTATACAAAATAATATATCTTATTTTAATAATTTTTATTCTTAAAAAGTACCAGTAGTCATTGAAAATGATCAGTAGTAAAAGGTAAGAGGATAGGTTTGTCATTGTCTTGATCATGAGACCAGATGCCATATCTAAAAATAAAAAGTCTCAAGAGATGGTACTGTCAGTTTTCATCTTCCTATTGAGTTACAATTTAGAATGGGATTTAAAAATTGAACAGTATATACTCACATTCAGTCTTAATCAGCTTTGGTTCCTTCCTTTGGAGAACATTTCCTTTACTTTTTTCTTGAATATATTAATATATTCAGTTTTACCATCTTCATTTGAAAACAAATGAATTGTTGAGGAAGATTTATTGAAGTATTATATCATGTTTTATAAGAACTATTTATAAAAACTCAAATGTCTGTATATACAAATAAAAGGATTCATTCATGTTATGGCTAACAGGTATTTAAGCTATGGTTCGGGTCCCAAACGGTTCCCCTTGGTGGATGTTCTGCAGTATGCCTTGGAGTTTGCCTCAAGTAAACCTGTGTGCACGTCTCCTGTTGATGATATTGATGCCAGTTCCCCTCCTGGTAGCTCTGTACCATCACAGACATTACCAAGGTAAGTAGTCTTCTCCATGCCAGAGACAGCTATGTTCCCTGTGTTGTAGAATAATGTAATTGGTGCCTTTAAAGAAGATTGTATTAAATGCAGGTCTGGGTTTATTTTAGCAAACTGTTAAAAAGAGTAGAGTGTATTAATATATCTTCTTAGAAGATTGTATTAATATATCTTCTGGTAGTATTCTTATTTCATTATTTCAGTACATTTTATGGTTATGGATTGAAATTTTAATCATTTTTTTCCTGTTCAGAGTTACAGTTTTGATTGTTTTGGTATGCAGTTATATAAGTTTCAACCTTTTATGATACAAGAAAATAATACTGTTAAATTAGAGGTTGTTTCTGTAATGTAAGATCTATTCCTTTGGAAATTAAGGAATAGATTAATCAATTAAGGAATAGATTAATTAATAGATTAAGATCTATTCCTTTTGAAAGCTGATTTAATGCTATGTGTTTGGCACTACTTTGTCCAGAGCTTCAGTTTTAAAGGTTAATAACAAATATTCTATGCTTTGAAAATGCAGCACAACAGAACAACAGGGAACTCCTTCTTCAGAACTGCCAAGCACATCACCTGCATCAGTTGCTGCCATTTCATCAAGGTCGGTAATACACAAACCATTCACTCAGTCCCGAATACCTCCAGATTTGCCCATGCATCCAGCACCAAGGCACATAACAGAAGAAGAACTTTCTGTGCTAGAAAGCTGTTTACATCGCTGGAGGACAGAAATAGAAAATGACACCAGAGGTAAGAAGCGTCTCGTAGAATAGCTACTGTAACCTCAGATGGATATGTATAATGTTATAACAAAATTGAGAAGGAAAATTACCTCTAGATTTGTATTTAAATATTATAGTCATTTTTATTCTAGAAAAAGGTTTATGTAAGGTAAACTAGTCTGGGTTCTCATTTTTATAATCTTAATATCAGGTTCACAAGGATGAAAAGATTTTCCCTGGATTGCTTAGTTGATTAATGACATAGCAGATGGTCTGATTTTCTAGTTTAGTGGTCTAAATTTACAGCAAACGGATATTAACAGCTACTCCATTGGTGAAATGTCATACAACATCGAAGTTTGTACATATTAGTTATGTACTTAACCTAATGTTTGCACAACAATGAAGTTTAAGTGATTAAAAAAAATTTCTTTAGGCTTAAGAATTAGAATTGTGAATTTTAATTTTTAATCTGACCTAACAGAGATTTCTAAATATGATTTATGAGCTCAGTGCCGGTCTGTAACAGAGTTTTAACTGGCATGCCACGAAATAAGAAAAATAAGGACAGTGCTCTGTGGGGTGTGTGTGTGTGGTGTGTATGTGTTAAGTTGCCATCTGTTCTTTCTTGGAAGGAATTCTATTCTATTCTGTCCTTTATTTCTTTATTCAGAATAAGTTGGTCTGAACTTAATCTCCTTCCTATTTTTTTTGTTTAAATGTACTTTTTAAAAAATTGAAGTGATGTTAATATTTTGTGGTAGATTTTGTTTATTATATTTTTTCCTTACATGTCAAAATGTCATATCCTATTTTCTCCCAATTTTATGCTAATCTATTGATCTACAAAAAAAGGAAAGTGTAGGAACTGTTTTATACTACTGTTTTATACTACATGATTAGAATTATATTGAACAGTTACTGATTTTTGGATTTTTTATGACCAATTTGACTCTTTATAATGTGTATGTGAATAAAGAGTAGTCCTAATTTAATAGGCAGTACATAGGGCATGATGGTGACTAACAATTAGCATTAGTAGCTAATTAGTAAAGATTTTCCTTAGTATTTTTCATATAAGAAAAACTTTTAATATTTGAACTCATTAACAAACATTACTTAAGCACATAGTATTTAGCAAACACTGTGGTAGGTAGGTGTTGGATAATTTTTTACTGGGCATGGCATATTGTTTTTATAAGATTATATTCAAAAGAGTGGAAGCTAGGAAGCTTTTCACACCTAGGTAGGGGCATTGAGGGAAGAAAGAAATGAATGTATTTAAAATACTCTTTGGAGACAACTAACAAATGTGGATCCTTAACTAGAGGTGAGAGAGGGAGGAATCAGAAATAATGCCTTAGTTTGTGGTGGTGTGAATAACGAAATTGAATGCACTTTGGAAAAAGGCCAACTGGTGGGTAAGCAGGTTCCCACTTGGGGGAGAAAGCACGAATATAATGAGTTTAATTTTGGCCATTTTGAACTTGAGCTTGAGGGACAGTCATGTGATAAGGTTTTGTGTATGTAATACTATGGATCAGGAAAGAGGAGATACTTGCTTTCTTTCTTTCACCCCTAATTGATATTAACTGTTAGCATTATATTTTAAACTATTATGTAATATTCTAATGTATGAATATGATATAATTTATTTAATTTCCATATTGATATTCTCTGCAAATCATACTGGCCTTCTATATACATATTTGTATACTTCTATAAGTAGGATATATTCTTAAAAAGTGCCATTTTTTTTGCCCCAAACTGTGTATATTTTAAATGTTGACTATTTTAAAATTATCTTTCCAAAACATTAAACGATTTTGCTCCCACTAACTGTATATGAAGGAGCCTGTCTCCTAATATCCTCCCTATCCCCTGGTACTTTTTAATCTGTGGTAGTCTGATAGTTGAAAAAATGATATTTCAATGTCTTGATTTGCATTTCCTTAACTGTGAGTGAAGTTGAGTATTTATTTTCTGTAAATTTCTTGTTTGTGACATTTGCCTGTTTTTTATAGAGTCATTTGTCTTTTTCTTATTGCTTAATAGGAAGTTGAATATATTGTAGATATTAACCTTTTAGTATATGGTATATGCTGCAGATATTATTCTCCCAATTTGCCATTCAATTTTCTTTATGTTGGTTTTTATTTGTTTTGTTTTTATAATGTAGAGTTTTGTTTTGTTTTGTTTTTTTCATTATTTTGGGTAGGGAGGTCTTATCTTTTCCTTTATGGTTACTGGATTTTCTCTCAGGCTTAGACAGGTCTTTCCCCACTGCAGTTACTTACATTTTCTTGTAGTATGTCAAGATTCCTTCCTAATTCAACAACTTCGCAGTATGATGTGATGATAATATAATTTAACCATTTCCCTATTGACAGATATTTAGGTTATCTCCAGTTTTTTTAATTATAATGGATAATATAGCTGTGAACATTCCTATCTCTGGATAATTTTGTGGGATTGTTTTCTGCTGGAAGTATTAATAGAAAGAATTAATGATAGGAGTCCCATAATTTTATTTCCATTGGTTATAGTGAATTTTTATTTAATTATATATATGTACAAGATATGTGGTAGTTATTTTATTTCATTCTTAAGTTCACATGTTTTAGAGCAATATGTAAATAGGTTTAGCTTTAATTTTCATCAAAACCTTCCTTTATAGATGTGAACAATGTTCAATTTTATTGACTCTATACATTTTCTGAATAATTCATATTTGTTTTGGTTTTTACTATGCATTTGTGCTATATCTTTTATTAAGAACTATACTTCATTGTATACAGACTTCAAATAGTAATGTTTTTAAGAGCAGTTTTAGTAATTTTCTTTATTCCTCTAATGTGTTTATAGAAAGACCTTTAGTCTCATATATTTTATAAGTCTTAGTAGAAACACACTTGATGTTAATTATTAAATGACACCTTATATCTTTAGATTTGCAGGAAAGCATATCCAGAATTCATCGAACAATTGAACTAATGTACTCTGACAAATCCATGATCCAAGTAAGTGAAATTTTGAGGTAGTCATCGTTGTCAAAATTATTTACATATATTTTAATTTATCTTTATATTTATCTTAACCTACTTCTTCCTTCCATCTGTTATAAAATTTGTCAGTAAAATTATCCCCATTCAGATGGACTCTCATACTGTATTTATTGCTTACCCTTTTTATTATTTTAAATAAAATTTATCAAGATTTTACAAAAGGCCTCAATATTTTAAAAAATGTCTTATGAGAGAAAATATGTGGTTGTTGAAGGATATTCAGATTTGGAAAGAAACTCTAGGGCTCAATATCATTTTAACTTCTGGTATGTGTTATGTAATTCATTTTGTTAGCCATCAATTTGTAATTGTTAAGTTTTAGATAAATCATGTACTATATATAAAACTATTTATGTAATGTAAGTTCTTTATTCAAAAGAAATAAATAGGACAAATACATACACAACAAATAGATTTTCAAAGTTTCAAAAATTATCTTTTTATCTATACACCTGTCTACATATCTTTACCATATTTAACCTCCCTCCTTTTGTTTTCAATCTTGTAGTTTAATTTTTTCAAAATTTTAATCCCAGCCAGTGTTCTCTTGTTAAAAAAATATGCTTCCATGGTTTCCTCCAAACAGGTTGATTGTAGATTTTAAGGAATGTGGTATAATAGACTATGTAATTGTAGTTTAACTCTTCTTTTTCACATTTAGGTTCCTTATCGCTTACATGCTGTTTTAGTTCATGAAGGCCAAGCCAATGCTGGGCACTACTGGGCGTACATTTTTGATCATCGTGAAAGCAGGTGGATGAAGTACAATGATATTGCTGTGACAAAATCATCCTGGGAGGAACTAGTGAGGGATTCTTTTGGTGGTTATAGAAATGCCAGTGCCTACTGTTTAATGTACATAAATGATAAGGCACAATTCTTAATACAAGGTAAGAATATGAAATATATAAGGTAGTATATATTTTTAAATAAATAGCCCTTTTATGTGACTCTGGTCTGTGGTGTGATTAGTTAAGTATAATTCATTCAGAGGGTGGTAGATATGATTAGCGTGCTACTGGGTTGTTATAAGTGAGAAAGCTGAATCAAAAAGTAGTGTGGCCAGGGTTGAAAATCAGCATATGTTTTGTACTCAAAGTTAATGATTAAATGTAAATCTAACCTTTTTTTTCCTTGCCAAAAATCCTTTAGGGACTTCATCCACACATTGACTCATTTAAATTCCTTAGCCTATCATGTAAAGCCTCTGTTTTCTGTCTTCTATCTCTCCAGCTTCATTTATCACCAATGCCCATTTCAAAGTTTATGTACTTTACTGATATTTGAATTTCTTGCTGTATTCTGCTCACATCAAACCATTTCACATGTTTATATCTGTATGTTCTTATATGTTTTATTTTTTGCCAGTAATATTTTTTCTTTTGCTTAATTCTTGCTCATCTGTCAAGATTAAGTTCAGGTGTCGTGTCCTCTGCAAAGTTTTACTTGATCTGCCAGAAAGTATCTCTCCTTATGTTCTCATAACATATCTCTGTTGGGCATTTATTGTTGTGTGTTGGAATTATATGTTGACTTGTCTTGCACACTTTACTCTGATCTGCTCAAAGCCAGAGAACATGCTATACTATATCTCAATTTTTTTGTTTCTGATATTCTGATGTATGCTTTGCATATGGAAAATAATAAAGATTTGTTAAAACTGATAAAATCAACTTCCTTTTACATTTAACAATTCAGAACTAGCTAGGCAGTCCATTTATGACTGGAAAGGTAAAGTTTATCTTTTGTGTGTGTAGTAGAAGTTGAGTAACTTCTAAATACTATTTATATGATGTTGTAAAAAGTCTTGCTATATTAACTTTTATAATTGCGTATTTATATTTATGGCTATCCTTAACTGCTTCAGCTGAAAAACAATTTTAGTTCTATTTCGAACTTAAAAACGTTATCAGTTACTCTTATTTTGAAAAATTTTACTTCATGGGTAATCAGACATCTAGTATTTTCCTGTAATAGCAAAAGTACTATATCATTGTTAGAGTAGCAAAAAATTTTGACTTTTTATCTTATCTCATTTCTACTCTTCAGATAAAAAAAATGAGAACATCACCTATCATGGATTATCAAATATTTGTATCATTGTTTTTCTGAACAATTTGAGTTTTAAAAATATTTTTAGGTAATATTGATTTGCTAAACAATAATAATTCATGGTTTAAATCCCACTGGAAATGCATTCTATTTTGAGCTTTGTACTTTTCCTTTAATTCTTAATTTTATACTAGTTTTGGAATATGTTTTGCAGAGGAGTTTAATAAAGAAACTGGACAGGCTCTTGTTGGAATAGAAACTTTACCACCGGATTTGAGAGATTTTGTTGAGGAAGACAACCAGCGATTTGAAAAAGAACTAGAAGAATGGGATGCCCAACTTGCCCAGAAAGCTTTGCAGGAAAAGCTTTTAGCATCTCAGAAATTGAGGGAGTCAGAGTCTTCTGTGACAACAGGTTTGTCCATTTTTATTGTTGTATTTTATTATCATTATCATATCTATTTTGTTATAAAAATAGGATATGCTCATTACGGGAAAATATAGCTATCTTAAAGTATGAAGAAGTGATTAGAAATCATCTGAAATTCCATCACTCAGAGAGTACTACAGGTAACAATTTAGTTTACCTCTTTGCCGGATACCAACCAGTGTATGCATATATACCTGTTTCAAAGATAAATGAGATAATTCTGTTGACTCTCCCTCTAACTACCCTGCATACTTTGAGTGGGCTTGACTTCTTGGCAGGAAGCAGGAAAAGCTGTGAAATCAACAAGCAGCCTAAACCAATTCACTGAAGCCACTAAGGGAATGAACTGTAGTAATTTCAAGTTTGAGCAAAATACTACTACTGGTATGTTCGTATATATTTTGAGTAATGGTTAAGTAGCACCATTACTATGCAATATTTTATTTGATATTTAAAAATTCTTAGGATTTAAAACAAAATAAGCCAAAACTAAGTATTTAATGTATTACAAGTAAAAATAGTTTATAGACCTGAAAAACACATAAATGTATAAAAATATAAATATTAAAAAATACCATTCTAAAGTAAACTATTAGCTGATAAATCCAACAGACTATTCAAAGTAAATACTACATAAAAATGAAGAAAATATATTCTAGCAAAATTGAAAATAGAAAAATAGAATGTCTTTTGATCTCTATTTTCTTTTAAAGATTAATTTTATCATCTCCGAGTTGCAAATATATTTTAGGGCAACATGTTTCCTGCTGTAGAAAAGAAAAAGCACTGACACTAGTTGGGGAAATGCGAAGGTATAAATTAGACCCAAATACTGATTTCAAACTCGTTTATCTGTTTTTTTAAATAACTTTAAGTGGATCCTTTTGAATAGCCTTTTTTTTTTTTTGGCAATGTCTGTAATTTTGTTTTTATTTTTTAAGGAAGCATTTCTGGTTTTCATTTGTTTAATTTTACTTTCTATAGACAAATTTCCTTGCAACTTTGCTTAGGTGGGTTTCAGCATTATCATTTGAACTTTAGAAGGAATTATTCTTTCAATAGAAGATTTTTTGTAGTACCTCAATATGGTATTGTGACTAATGCAGACTTGCTTTCATATAGATTGAATTGTTGTTATTGATTTTGATATGAAGAGGAAAATAATTTAGAATTTTCAAAAGGCCAAGAAAATGGTATTATACCAACACTTTGATACTTAAATGTCATGTAGTCTACCTGAATATCACCATTATAGTGGCTGGTGAGCTCTACCATTATGTAGGACTGCACTTTTTCCCTACACATCCAGGGCTACCATGTAGAACAGCTAAAGCTCTGGATCCACAACAATGTAGTTTATAGACAGCAAGAGGTTTCTGAGCTTAAATTGCAGTGTAGTAACTCTATTATATAGTTCTTTTCATTTTTGAGCCAGTTCCATCCCTCAGTGATTTTATCCTTTATTTTCTGTATATACCCTTTTCAAATCACTCCCTGGAACTTGCCCCAAGATGGAGCTACTGTGTTATTCTTCCCTTAATATTTTTGTACTCCATTCACATGTAACTATTCTTATCTTATTATTAGTGGGAAGAAGGGTCTGCATAATTTGTGTAAATGGTAGTGGTACCTAAACACTCACAGTTGAATCCTTAATTCATTGATTAGGCTCCAACTTTATTCTTGGCTCAGGTAGCTTCATTTTGTGATACCAAAATATTCTATATAGCCCCCTCCTCTTCATCTTGTCTATTTCTCATAAGGCTCTCCAATTCAGAGTGAACACATTTTATTTCTACTTAGTCAAACTAATACATATTCCCCACTGATATTCCTATTTGATAGGAACTAGCCTTGCCCCACCCACACTTTACATTTGTCATTTTATTTTCTCTCTCTATAAAAAGGCCATATCTATATACCCCACACTCTTTTTCTATGATCATTACTTCTCACCATACACTTTCCATGCTATTTTGTAATTTTAAAAAATACAATACTAGGTATTGGGCATATATTTTCATGTGCCTTTTTACCATGTAAAATAAACTTGAAAAGATGCAGATATGTTTCTGAGAGGAACCACAATAACTAAAAGATAAAGAGATGGAAATAGTCAATTCACATATAACTATGATGATAATTATCTTCCAGACTAGATTTTTAGAAAACACTGGCAATACTACCTCAGTACGAAACATTGTGTCCTCTATAGAATTGATGAAAATACACACTTTGTTTAAGTTAGTAGAAATAGAATGTGCCAAGTCTATAAATTTGGAGAGTGAGATTGTTCTTTAAAAGATTGCTTTCTATTACTATATTATCTTTGATATTATATTAAGAAAATTATGCTCTTTTGCAGGGGAGTTTCACATATCACAATTGAATGAGGCTAATGTTTCATTACAATCATTCGTCCCCTGTCATTAGCAGAGAAATTTTACTGTTCATGCCACCATCTTCCCATTCTCTTCATAGTTTTCAAAGTAAATAATTTGTTTAACTTGGTATGATACTTCCAGGATCTCAAAGTGAACCTATGTTTAAGTCTCTAAGGTGTGCAGTTGGATTATGAGTGACTAGTGGAAGTAATACAAAAAAATCTTGTTCATAAAATCCAGCAGAGTGATTTTCCTTCCCTCTCTGTAAAATCTTCTCAATAAAGCAGTAACATAATAACCATTAAAATCCAATTTCTACTACGTGATATTCCAAATAAGGAAATTGATTGATATAGTATTAATCAAATTAGTATTTGTTTCTCTTCTGCTAATATGTGATACAGTAATGCGTGTGTATCAATTCTGTAGCACCATTCTTTGCATACTAACAATGAAGTAAGCAATAAATAATGAGAACATATTATTTCTCATTTCATACCATGTCCCTAAACCTACTTATTGTAAAGGAAAACTTAGCTGGATACTTCTGTTTAGATTTCTAGCTAACACTTCTTCACTATAAATATATACATCAGAATAACCAGGAAGATTTTTCTGAGTATAAACGGCACACCCACCTGAGACATACTGAAATCAAAATCTCTGGAGAAAGGATCCAAATATGTATTTTTAAAAAGATCTTCAGATAATTCTGAGATGTACCTCTGGTTAAGCAGCATGACTTTCAGCTGATTTATAAAGCAGAGAAATCATTCTGAAGGAGAGAAGAATATTGAGTTTTTATTTTACTTGTATTACTTGTGTCTTAACCGAACAAATACTGGAGGTTCTTACAACAGACATAGGACACCCAGATTTTTTAAAAAGCTGGAACAAGAAAATAAGGGTAGGAAAAAAAATAAGGTAGAAGTGATTAAAATTGGTATGAAATATATTCCAAATTGTGTGGAGGTGGCAGGCTGAGTTGGCTCTGGGACTTTTTACAAACACTGTCTACAAGTTAAAAATAAGCTGATGTTCTAGGAAAGTACAATGGGTTCCTGAGAGTAAGACCTGGTAGGATGAACAATATTCTCACTATTCTGAGGTTCCTTGAAAGCAGGGACTAGGTGATAGTCTTATTTATACCTCCTGCATCTAGTATAATAAATGACATGGTAGATGTCCCTTGAATGTTTTCTAAATTGAATTTATTCCCTACGGAGTTTCCAATAATGAGTTTACTAGGGATGATCCTCAGTGTAGGGGCTACAAGACTTTACGGTGTAACCTAAACAATTATAGAGTAGGAAGGCAAGCTAAAAATGTGTGATGAGGGTATAGCTTTCTGTTCTTGATAAATTTTAGGTTTAACTCTGGTACCTAAACCTCTGTTTCCCATATCTTTCAGATTCTGTTTGGAGTGGGGCCCAGGAATCTGAAGTCTTAAAAGTTCCACCAGTGCCTTTGTGTAGCTAGCTTAGCATGGTTCTTTATAGGCTCTTTTAGGCAATCATTGATTTTAAATACATTTCTAGAATAGAATGGACTGTGTGTCTCTCAAGCAATCCTCTTTAAATGTTTTTCAATGTGAGTGTAGTAAGTATGACTCATTAGTAAGTCAAGATAATAAATACTTCTGAAAGATATCTGAAATGTTGGTCTTGTTTTTATAGTTGATTAAAAGCAGATTCTTACGCTGTAAAAGAAAGCCAGTTCTGTTCTTAAAATATTGAATACCATAGCTGGGAAGTACACATAAGTAAAGCAATGCAAACTCCCCTGAGTCCCTTACTTCAATTTGAAGGTGAACCAAAGGAGCAGGCTCAGAGTACCCTCAGAATTGGTTGGGTCTTCTATAATAGCCAGAAGGTAAATGAAGTCCCTACATTATGCAACATAGAACATGGCTTGGAAATCTCTCATGTGGAGGCTAGTCATTTGAAAATCTCAGTGGAACACTCATAGAACAAATAAATGACCCCAGAGATACTCTAGGTACAGGAATATTATATACCTGTATAAGAAAACTGGTTGTTCATGGTGAAACGAGCACACTTAGGAGCTTGTAGCTATAGGTAGGTAACCAAGGTAGACTTCCAGGAATTAAGCAAGTGGTACAAAAGTAATCACTGTCTTCCAAGTTGTAGCTTGAACAATACGTTAAACTAAGGGGCCAATTAGGACATAAAGTAGATGCAGAAATCAGCATGGTCTTTATTTATTATAAAGTTTCTACCATTTATACAGGCCACCAGTGACAAGATTTTTTACATGGTTAGAAGTTAAATAAAAATCATCTTGTGTATTTATATGGTAAAAGCCAAACTTTTTGTCCTGCTGTTCTTCTTGAGAAGAAATAGAAATCACTTAAATGTATGGTAGGGTATTAGTTCTATGAGCCCTACATAAAGAACAACACAGTATAATGAGTAAAAATTATATTGACATGAAAAATATATGTTATTTAAGTTAAAAACAATAAATATATAATAGTTTTTTTGTTTAAAAATATTGATAGGTATGTGAAGTCTGGAAATATATAATACCAGAAAGTATCAATAGTGCTTATCTCTGATAGCAAAAAGAGCTTTTAATTTTCCTCATTTTGCCCATTTGTTTGTTCTAGTAAACATGTTTTTCCTCTTTTGGTTTGAGAAAATAAGGACAAAAATCTCTTTTCTTTTTTATGAAGACCTGCTATTATAATCTGATTCCCTTATAATTCTTCCAAGACTACTTCCCTATGAGTAGCCTATGTTTCATATAAACCAGATTACTCCACATTTTTCTTGCTTGTAGGAAATTTTCCTGTCGTCATGGCATTGCTCATGAAGTATCCTTCATCTTAAAAATGTTCTTTTACCATCAACATTCATGAATTGTCCATTTAAGATTTTTCTCATATTTGAAAGTCTTTTTGAATTCCCTTCAGTGTACTTCTGTAGCAGCTATTATCTTTTCTCCTCAATCCCAATCTATTCTTGTTACCAAATTTATCATAATCCTCTTTATTATACTTATATTTTGGTTTACTTGCCAGTGTAGCAGCTCATTCCTAGTAGGAATTTTATTAATCTTTTATCTGTCCTTACATTACCTTTGTATATGCTGTTCCTTCTACCTGTAATTTCCTTTCTCATCTTCAAGATAATCCTCTCTACAAATTCTTCAATACTCAGTTCAGTTGGTATCTTTTGTAGAAGGTCTTTCTTAACATGCAGCATTATCTCAAGTGTGTATATTGGGTCCATAGCGCTTTTATAGAACCTTGTGCCTGTCTGTTATTAGATTTAGCACACTATGTTGTAATAGAGTATATGTTTATATAATTTTACTGAGAGTCCCTTAAAATGAGTGAAGTCTGTAATTTTTTTTTTTTGTTTTCACATTTTTAATACTTAATACAGTACTGAAAATGGCACAGGCTCAAAACATTTTGGGAATGTAGTTTTTGTTTCCAGTCTCCCAGGGTGTCAAATGCTTGTAGTTTCATTTACCATGACTACAACACCACTCAAATAAGTTTCCTAGGAGGTATATATACAGGGAAGACTCTAGAGAAAATAGTTCTGTATGACATTTACGCAAAATCATTCAGTGTTTTTGATAAGGTTTTTGGATTCAAAACCCTATGTAGAAGGAAACCTTGGCCTTGCCTACCTAAGGTGGATTTGACTTGTGTTGATATAAAGTTACTCTTGCTCCTAAGGACTTACTTTACATACACTCCAGGTTTCAATGGGTTAGACCAATATCAGACTAAAATTGCGTTAAGCTCACATCCTAATGTCAACCCTTGACATTATCTACTATGGTGAGGAGAAACAAAGAGTAGCAAACACAAGGAAAAATTTTATCAGCAAGAACTAACTTTCTTCTGTTAAGCTTTAAAGCAGCTGGCTTAAGCTACCTATCATGAAATCTCATGAAGCAGAAGTGCTGCTATAAGATTTCTTTACCTTATCTATCATGCAAAGGCTCTGAAGGGATATCACAGGCCAAAATCAGGAAATATAAATATGAGGACATTTAACTTCTTTTAATTTGTGTCACTTTTCACATACATTGTAAGTATTCCTACCTCTGGTTTTCCTTATCATAGTAAATTTTACCTCCTTCATCTCCTAGTTACGCATTCCAAAAACTTAGAGTTGTCTTTATGTGCAGTCTTCAAATCTTTGTGTCCAAAGTACATCCTGAATCTAGCCAATTCTGCCTACTTTTGTTGCTGTCTCTATTATCCAAAAGCACAATCAGTTTTTTCCCGTATTATTCTAATACCTTCACTAACCTCTAGTTTTGCTTTCTTCTCTAATCCATTCTTCACAATATAGCCAGGATAATTTTTTAAAACTTGCCATGTTGCCATTTAAAAACTGTATTCACTTCCTGTTGCCCTCAAAACTTTTACATGACTCAAAGGCTATTAATGCTTTTGCCTCTACCTGTATCATCTCTTGCCATATCTCTACTATTATTCTGTAGTCCAGCCATACTTTTCTTTTTTTTTTTTTTTTTCCTTTTCTTTCTTTCTAGATTCTCATTCTGTTGCCCGGGGTGGAAACTGCAACATCCAGCCCCTGTGTTCAAGCAATTTTCCTGCCTCAGCCTCCCAAGTAGCTAGGACTACAGGCATGGGGCACCATGCCCAGCTGATTTTTAAATTTTTTGTTTTAGAAACAGGGTCTCACTATATTGCCCAGGCTAGTCTTAAACTCCTGACCTCAAGCAATCCTTCCTCCTTGGCTTCCCAAAGTGTTGAGATTATAGGTGTGAGTCATCATACCCAGCCCTTTGTTATAGTTGTTTTTTTGAATCTACCTCATGCTCACTACATGGACTCTTCATTCTTCCATCTGGCAAAAAAAACCCATTTATCTTTCAGCTTAAAGGTCACTTTATTTCATAATCTAAATTGCTTACACTATCCCCACCCCAATTTTATTCTTAGAATGTGTTATCGTAATATTGTCACAATTGATATGTGTGATTATTTGGTCAGTGACTTTCTCCATATTTGTAAGCTTCATGGAGCAGAGACTCTGGCTGCTTTGTCACACCTGGAGCCCCAGTGGCTAGCCTAGTGCCTGGCACATAGTTAGATGCTTTATTAAGATTTTTTGGATAAATGAATGATCATGCATGTATATTGAAATTATAGTATTTCTTTTGAAATAATATTTCACTTTGGAGGTTTTTTAAAATTAATAAAATGTGGGAGAGGATGGCAGTAATCCTGTTGTGTCCCAGCAGGTAGTTGAGCAAGGACTCACTTAACCAATCCTGCTAACATCGTGCAGCATTTTAGTGTACCTTTTTATTCTTCATATTCATTCATTAACTTAGTGATTAATTCATTTGCTCCATTAGATTATGTACCTATTATTTGCTAGGCATTGAGGAATTAGCTATACAGAAGGGAGATAGCATCCCTGCTCTTGAGATTCTTATAGACTAGCAGGGGATATGAGCTTTAAACAAATACAACAATAAAGTCATAATTGTGATAAGTGATATTTAAAAGGAAAATATAGGTTACTCTAGAGCAGTAGTTCTCAAGTGGAAATGATTTTGTCTCCCAGGGGACATTTGACTATATTGGAGACATTTCTGGTTGTCACACCTTGTGGGGAGCACTACTACTGGCATTCAGTGGGTAGATGTTGGGATTTATAGGACAGTGCTCCACACCAAAGAATTATCCGGACCAAAATCTCAGTGGTGCTGAGGGTGAGAAATCTTGCTCTAGGAATTGGGTAATCAGTAGTACTTCCATATGGAAATTGTATTTAAGTAAAATTGTGAGTAGAAGTTACTAATGGGGAGAGTAAGAGAGTGTATGAACATATAGGCAGAGGGAAGAATATGTGGAAAGATCTTAAAATATATCCTTTCTTCAATGTATTAGAAAAGCTGAAAAAGGGCTAGTGTGTGGCCCTTTTTGAAGAGAGGGCAAAGGACACAAAGTAATGTTGGAGAGATAGGCAGAGACCCACTCATATAAAGTCTTATAGATTGTGTAGAGATTTTAGGGTTGTCTGTGAAACACCCTGTGGACATTCATTGTATATTGTTGGATATATGAGTCTAGAGCTCTAAAAATAGGAATTGAAGACATAACTTTGACAGTTCCTCACATGGATGGTATTTGGAGTCATTTTATATTGATACCAGTTTGCCAAATTGTGGTTGCTTTTCTTCTGGCAACACTCAACTACCAGGGCAGATTCATAAAAGGTAGAAAGTTAGGTTCATCTAGGGTTAGGGTTCTGTTAGGAAGGTGTGAGATAGGATACCATGGCCAGAAAAAAATAGCTACTGTGCTGTTGGTGGAAAGTCAGCCCAGGATTGCTGTATGAGCCAAATTCTTAATTTGGCAAAATGCTGGCGATTTTCCAAAATGAGATTTTGGTATTTCTAATGGCAGAAAAATGTACTATGGATTCCTTACCATAAACTATAATGAGTGCTTTCTTTAATAATTATTTGAGTACACTTGATTCTGAGTTTTGTTTTTTTGTTTGTTTGTTTTGGGTTGTTTTTGGTAAATTTGGGGAGGGGGAGTGCTATATGTTGAAGGATACATTTTTCTTTAAATAGAAAACTAAAATTGGTTATTGTATAACTTCAGATTTAGAAGTAAATAAACGATTCACCTCAGCATAGACTCTGTGATTTATATTAGATATACAATTGATTCTTTTCTCATGAAGCACAAGCAGGAGAACCAGAATATCTAGAGCAGCCATCAAGAAGTGATTTCTCAAAGCACTTGAAAGAAGAAACTATTCGAGTAATTACCAAGGCATCACATGAGCATGAAGATAAAAGTCCTGAAACAGTTTTACAGTCGGTAAGAACTTTTCTTTTGGCTCTGTGAGCATAGCCGTGTTCACGACATTTCCTCCTGTGGAGAGCGACCTGTCTGGGAATCATGAGAGAAAGGACCTAGTGATGGCTCTGCCATGAATGTGATCAGTGACCTGGGCAAGTCACCTGACTCCGGGCTGTAATTTCCTCAGCTGTAATTGTAAAGATGACTTTCTCTTAAGTTTCTATTTTCCTGTTAGAGAATTATGGTGAATCATAATCATGGATTAAATTGACTATTTGATTTGGAACTTAAAGAGAAGTATAAAATTTAGCAATATTTCTCCTGTCCTTTACCCTACCTCCTATCTCTAATTTTATTACATTGGAATAATTGGAAATTTAAGATATAATTTTCATTGTTCCATGAAATGTGTTTAACAGTAAAACTGCTAGATATTCTAGGTTAGCAGGATAAATATGATGTTACAAAACAGTTTATGCATATTTCAAGAGTGTCCTGCGCAAATATTATCATTATTATCCTACCGTATTGTAGTTTTCAAGTATGTCTTTTGATAACAGTAAACTGAGCACATCAGTGTTATGTCATCAATGAATATGACATTCTGAAAGAAGCTATTTTGAGAATTTGATACTACAAAACCATTCTGTTTCTATAGTCATTTACCTTTATTTTATTAGTGAGCATAAGCAGCCCTAATGTGGGTTTTATGGTAGCTCCTGTTAATATTTGAATATTCCCTTCCTAGAGAACTAAAGAGGGTAGCACATAGACATAATATAATTTTATAACACTTAATTTTCTGCATAGTAAGTGAACTCCATCCTAGTAATAACCTGCCCATTGCAATGAGGCCTTTAATATAAGTCCTCAATAAACCAAAATATTCAGTAAATAGGGTCTTTTAATTTTATTTTGATTAAGTAGTAATCAGAAATTATTCATTTCCTTTTTGAAAAATTTTCAAAATATTAATATATCCTCTGACCATTAAAAATTATATTAATTTAAAATAGATTTTTTTGGGATGATTTCAAATTTTGCATATGCCTTAGAGGATCTAAATGATTTTAAGGTGACCATCTACTAACTGTGAAGGTGACCATCTACTAACTGTGAAGCTTTTCCTAGAAAATGCTTTGTTTAATAGATTTGGGATATCTACTTCTTGGAGAGTAGAAAGAGGAACAACTGGGGAAGGAGAAGGAGCAGAGGAGTAGGTACAAGGGAAAATATTTTTCCTAACATAAAAAATGAATTTCCCAGACCTTTGCTAGTTAGGAATTTTGTTAGAGGCTCCATTAATGCCAATAAGTGTCATCTTTTTAGCTGGTATTAGAAAACCAAAAGCATTACTTAGCTTAATGTTAGAATCATGATTGTTTTTAGTTTGGCTAGTCATATATAATTTAAATTTGCAGAAATCATTTAAACTTTGAGTGTTTAGTTTCTTAGTGTGGGTATCATATAAGCTAGCAACCAACTGCCTCATCTTTACTTGAGAAAGGAAGATGACAAGGAAAGAATATGATAGACAAATAGCACATATTTTTTTACATTTTGCTTGTCTTTTGGAGTAGTATCCAAAATTTGCCCCATTGTCTGTATAAATCCTGAAGCAAATCTAAGAATTTGTTAACTGTGGCTGTCAGAAGCAGCTTATGGTTCTTGGTCTCATGGTCAGTTGCTTATGATCATATTTCAAAATAATACTTCATATTTTGTTATCTTATTTAAATTTGGTATACATTAGAAGCTAAATTGCGCAGGTAAAAAGAGCCTTCAGACTTTGGAATCAGATATTTCTTGGTTTTTGGATATTAGTTTTACTTCTTAGTAAACCTCAATTTTCTTTTTCATAAAATGGAGATGATTGTGGGATTATGAAGGGCATTTTTTTGAAAGTGCCTAACATGGCATGAAGTAGGTACTGAGTAACTTCTGTTACTTTAACCCTAGCCATTTCACAAATACATAGTATGTTCAATTTTAACCTTAGCATAAGAAGAATTCCCTGGAAAGCTTAGAACCACAGAAATCACAGACAATATCCAAATGTTTAGGCAGCTTGCATTTTTTAAAAAAGTGTATTTAGTTTTAAGTGGGATACTTTAAGATATTTAAATTAAAAGTAAAGAAAAGTAAACTCAGGAACATGTAGTCCCACTCACTACTCAAAGTTTTAATTCAATTACTTTTAATATGTTATTTTCTTTTTTACTTGTATTTGGATTTGGGATTTACTTTTGCGTTGAGTTGCATATAAAATTTTGTATCTTGCCTTTTCTTCTTTTAATGACTTGGCCTTGTAACATTTCCCCATGTTCTAAACTTAGTAAAAAATCATTTAATGACTGAGTACTATTCCTTTGAGTAATTAAATTATTGTTTACTTAACCCATTTGCTCATTGTACATATGTTTCTACTTTTATATTATTATAAATAGGCTACTAGAAATAAACTTTTTTCCATATTTCAGATTATTTACTTAGAATAAAATTACTAGGTTAAAAGATGTGGTCATATTAATGTGGCCAAAGGACTTATATAGCTTTCTAACCACTCTTCTTATGAGACCACTTTTTTTTTAAAATCATGTAGTTAATAGATTTCAGGAAACTAATAAAAATCTTTGTATTTTAATTATTTCAGCAACTTATTAACTGAGAAACTTATTTTTAACTCTTGTCAAGTTTAGCATTTCTTAATGTGTTGTTATAAGACCTGGAAATAACAGAAAAAGATAAATTTATTCTTTGCTTCACTGAGCCCTTAAATTCTTTATATGAAAAATTTTATGGTACCTTAGGATATCTAGATTTGATGATTGATACTACAGAATTATTGTATTCAGCTAAACATTTTCCCTTTTGCAACTTTTACATGTGTAATTAATCAGCATTATACTGTTGAAACTCTTCAACAATGACTAGAATGGCTTATGAAACATTTATTTTCTCTAAGTGCAATGTTTTCCCCCAGAGAGAATGTGTATTAAAGGGATCAGTATTCTAAGTAATACATTTCTTAATTACTAGTTGCCTTAAATTTATGTTTTTGCTCTTAAGATAGTATTGTTTTGAATTGTTTTGCTAGTGAGGAATTCATCACCACAAACTCCAGACAGATTTCTTAATTTACCTACTTATATTTCACTCTCATGAGTGGGGAAACCAAGCACAAGTCTTCTGTCATATGCTGTGAGGATTAAAAATCCTTAATTAAATGTCATGGACCAAGCACATCGCTATAGAATATGTGTGATAGTAATATTAAGTTAGAATTATTCAAATACAAGCAATTTAAAGTAGCATAATAAAATAGTGTAATGATATTGGTAATACCTGTCATTTATAGAACAACTACTATCTAACAGGTGTTGGGTTAGCTGCTTATTCTTTCTCAGGATCACGACAACCATGCAGGTTATTTATTTCCTTTTGAAAAGTTGAGCCTTTAGATAAAGTAAGAAAGCCTTTCTTTAAAATGTTATGGTTAAAAATGTTTCTTTTAAAAGGGGTAATACCAATCTTGGCCATTAGTTTTGTTTTGTTGTTTAATTAAACTCTTTCTGCATGTGTACTTCTGAAAAGTCAGAAAAAGTTTAATTTACCTATATTTCAAATGAAAATAAAACCCCTTTAATTGTTCTTATTAAAATTGGTTTATTTTAAAACTAAAGTTTAGCTTTGCTTAGGAAAACTTTTTATGGTCCAAATTAAAATCACTTAAAGTGCTTTCAAGCACCTTCAGTATTTTTGACATTTGTTTATAGGTAAATAGTGGATATACTAATAATAAATCTGTTCAGTAAAATAAGACCATGTAAAATCTGAACAGTATTTTTAATGAATCATACTAGTGTCTTCGAATGGACTTTTCTGGTTTTCACGTTGGCTTCTGCTAAAAATGGACATCACTTTCCAACAGGTTTTTTCTTATTTTCAACAAGAATTTGTGGGATAATTAAGATGTAAATATACCATGCTACAGTCTCATAGGCAGTACAGAGTGAGTTAAACATGATAGGATATGGATATTAACTAGATACACAACTGATTACCAGAAAGGATAGAAAGGTAAAATCATAAGAAAAAACCCCTACAGACTCTACTGGGTTTAGAAGCGGTCATATCATATGTCAGTAGATATATCAATAAAGGTTTTCTGGAGTTTTGGGAATTTTTTTTTTAATTAAAACCTCCAGTTATACAGACAGGAGTAGAAAATACAACTTCAGTATTTATTATTTTAAGAACTTGGATTTCAAAATGCTTTGTTGAGGGGGAGGTGGACAGAAAACCTTGTTTCCATAAAGGGAAAAGCTATAGATTTTGTTTTACTACTTGATGAATGTATTTGCTTCTAATGTTCAGTTTTAGGTGACTAAGCAAATACAGGGTTTTAAAAAATTTTTTAATTAGTATGGGTACATAATATTATAGTTGTATGTATTTATAGGGTACATGTGATGTTTTGATACAGGCATACTGTGTGAATTAAATCAGGGTAATTGGGGTATCTAATACCTCAGGCATTTATCCTGTCTTTGTATTAGGAACATTCTTGTTCCACTCTTTCAGTTATTTTAAAGTATACCCTAATTTATTGTTGATTATAGTCACTTGTGCTATCAAATATTGTTCAATCTATCTAACTATATTTTTGCACCCATTGACCATTAAAGCAGGGATGGTTAATGGGTGCAAATGCAAATGTTTTTAAAAGACTTAAGAATCTATGCACTCAAACTTGGTGTTTCCATTGTTCTCTTTTCTAATGTTCATACTAATGATTTTCTTCTGCAGAAACCTGAAAATACCACAACTCAACCACCTTCTAACCAGCGAGTTGTAGAGGTGGCGATTCCTCATGTAGGGAAATTTATGATTGAATCAAAGGAGGGGGGGTATGATGACGAGGTACTTTTATTGCAGCACTGTGCACCATTGCTACTTAATTTTTGCTGTTTAATACACGTACTTTGGGCATGCCTGCACCCTCACACTTATGTCTACTGCTGTATAACATATAGCTTTGCCACCCATCGTCTGAAATTACTGATTACTAACAGAACTTTGAATTTAAGTGAAAATTTAAGTAGAAAGCTTATGGAATTTGTCAAAAGAATACTGGAGTTAATTTTTTTAATGAAGAAATAGACTCAGTTTATTCTCAGGTCGATAGATTAAAATAAGATTTAATTAGTAGTAAAAAAATTTGCATTTAAAAGTAATTTTGTATTCCTTTCCTGTTTTACTTGAGTTATTTATTATATTTTGCCCACCATTACCTACCAAAAAATCCTACAGCATGACTGTAAGATGGATAATTGATATTTTTGCTATTACAGCCTCTCCACATGATGGTAAATTGAATGACTCATCAACATTACTGAGTGCCTACTGGTGTTTTACACACTGTGGCAACTCCGTCTCATTTCTTCTTAGCTCTTCACTGTTAATTCTCATCTACTTAGTTTTCTAACAGTGTGGAGGTATTTTTGTTTCTCATGATAGTGTTCTTTGGAATCCAGATAAAAATGATCTATTATTCTGGTCCATCATATTATTTTCTTCCCTTTTCCACTTTTCTCTTGATATTCTTACAATTGTTCTTTTTTTATATTTGAGAAAGGGCCAGTAAAACTGTTTCTGAAAAGTAACACAGAGAAGGCTATGCCTATTGTGTATGGGGTGATTTGGAAAAAAGCTTGTTGGATTCTATCATTTGTTAGTTTTTATAGGCATGGATGAGAATTGAATATATATTTTCTCCAAGTAACTTTTGAGACTAATTCCACAGTTATAATTACAAGAGTTAATTACCAATATCAGATATATATATATATGTATATCTCAGATAGATATATATATCAAATATAATTGCAAGAGTTATTTGCCAGTATCAGAAGTATCATACAGACATTATACACACTGCATGTGTAAGAAAGCATAGACCATAAAGAGAATAAGAATCAGATCTGTGAGATAGAAACTGGTCAGAGGGTTTTCTGAAGCAGATAATGTTAGATACATTGCAATTCTCAGTTTATCATCCAAAATAAATACTGTGAGTAATAGGTTTAGGGAATCACAGGTAATGGATATGCAATCTCTTGATTGCTGTAAGATAACTTCATAGTGTTTTGGATTATTTAATTTTGTAGATATTTTAAAATGCAAACACCTAAGAATAGTAAACTATTATGAAAACAAATACTTGGTAGCTCTACATTATTCTAGTAAACTATTTTGTTACCATCTTGGCTCTTAAAAATTATAGAAACTCATGTTATTAATGAAAATCTTAATTTGTTGATGAAGCACCTAAGTGCTCTAGAATGAGCCTTCTGACATTTAAAAAAGTTGAATGGTGATTAATCATTTAACACTATCCTTTGTGTAAGTGCTTATGCTCTTGGCAGAATTTTTTTTTTTAATTTATTGGAGTGACAGTTTAACAGTGCATGTGTATTGGAACTTTTAAAAATAAGTCATATGAATACAGGGCAGCTGCTTAGGGATGTGCAGGTTGTACAGTTGTGCGGGGGTGCCTCTCCAAGTGACAGAAGTGGGATTGAAATTGAGCTCATGCTGAGCTCCCCAAGTCTTGAGGAAGAGGTATGTTTTTGAATTGATAAAGGATCGTTGCTTTTTCTAAATAGTTCTCTCAGAGGGCAGCACAATTTTCTAATTTGTATGTCCAGAAGGAGGTGCCTTTTTAAAATTCACCAGTTCAGAGAGGATGCCTTTTTGCAATTTGCACAAAGGCACCATACGAACCAGCTGTGCCCTGTATGGATGAATTAGAAAGATGCTTAAGTGCATATTAGATCACATTTGCTATTAAAAAAATGCAACATTTGATTTATAAATAGTGAAAAAAAAAGGAGTTTCAGCTTGCATGTAAAGAAATTATTTTGGATTTTAAATTATTTTTTATGTTAACCGTTCAAAAACTCTTACTTTAAATCTCTGTGGCAGATCATGATGACACCGAACATGCAAGGTATTATCATGGCGATAGGTAAATCCAGGAGTGTATATGACAGGTGTGGTCCTGAAGCAGGGTTCTTTAAGGTACAATTAACATTTTCATTTCATTTTCTTCTTTTTTTTGAAGTTAAACTTCTTAAAATGCTTGATTTCGTTGAACTAAATTTGGTTTTCTTTGTAATTTCTCTTTTCCTATCTTAGCCATAGCCAACTAGTATTCTAGAGGTTTCTTTTATGCATGAATCTAAAATTGGTTCTTTTTCTTTTAATCCAGATAATTCAAGAAAAACAAAGCATTTTACCTGAATTATCATAATAGTGTGCCTGTACTTTGTTAGCAGAAATTTGAATTGTATTTTATTTTAAGGAAATAAGGTATTGATGAACAATAATAGGAACTGATAATTACTTCTGACTTAATTTTCTCCTCATTGTTCATACTCTTGGTCAATGTGACAATAGTTTTTTCTTTAATTTTTTTGTTGTTTGGTACTAAGTTGCTGTCTTCATTTAATTGTTTCTAAAATGATTTGTTCATTTATTATCTTCTTTCATTTCTGATTCACTTACGTTTTCCCCATAATCAGTTTTTGATATCATAGGTTAAGACATGTAAGACCATCAACCTGATGCATTATTCCATGACCGTATCTTTTTCCCTCTAATACCAGAGCTTTCTAGTGTTTTGATTACAGTGTTATTTTCTTTTACATATCGGAAAGGTGAAAACACCCTGTATGTTTTGTCATTTTATTTAGAGTAACGAAAAATCTTCCAAGTTTTTTCTCTCCTCTCCTTTTTAGTGTTTTTTATTTATTTTTTTATGAGGAGAGGGAAGGGCCCTTTTTTAGTGTTTCTTGAGAAGCAGACTTGTTGAGGTATAATTTACTACGGTAAACTATGTGCTCCTTTATTTTTTGATGTTAAAGTCTAAAATTTTCCCTAATTTTTTGTGATTTGCCATCATCCAACTTGATCTTATTTAAAACGCTGTGATTTTTTTGGCTTTGTTTTTTATTATTTCTTTCAGTGTACAGTGTAAAACAAAGGCTTGTGGATAGGAGCATTTTTTAATTTATTAGGATTAGGGTGAGCAACTCTCCCAATATGCCCAGGACTGAACCGTTTCCTGGAATACAGGGATTACAGTGCTAACTGTGAAAGTTCCAGGCAAACTGTTCCCAGGAGGAGTTGATCACCCTAGTAAGATCCCATAAGAAAGGTTGAAAACACTACTTTAAAAAAAAAAGAAAAACAAAGTTTTTTTGTTGTTACCGTGTTTGCTTACTAATTTCTTAATTTTCACAGTTAAAAATTCATTCTTATGCCCAGGTAGTCTACATTTTCCTTTCTTAAAAATTCTAAATATATGCCTTCTAAAGCTTTCATCTATTTCTTATGGAGACGTTATAATTTACAATGCCACTGTCATTTTTGGTCAAATTGGGTATTATTCTGTTGCATTGTAAATCTCATTTTTCTTAAATTAATACCTGCTTATAATTTAAAGAATCAGCTAATTGTACATACTACAACAATTCAAAAATTACGAACTTCCGGTGGTAACAACTTTTAATTATTTTGTCTAATCCTTTTGACATTAATTCCATATCTTTAAATGGAATGCTTATGTTTCTGTGATTCTCAATTTATACATTGCCTGTTGAATTCCATTCTATAGAATATGAAGGATGAGCCTTCTTTCTCCTCCTGGTTTACATATATACGCTGATAGACACAGCTCCCATCCCCATCTACACACACACACACACACACACACACACACACACACACACACACGTAAAATCTTGTGATTTTTTTATTAAATCAGAATTTTGCATTTGTGGTGTTGTTACTATGTATGCTACATAGGATTAAGCTAAGTTATAAACATTATTTTCCGTCTTTGCCTCAGCTTTCCTTTTCTTAGAGTTGTTTTTGTTTTTTGGTTTTCTTACTTTTTGTGTGGATCACTGATTCAATTCTAAACTCTCCACCAGTTGCTTAAATTTCCTCTTATTCTGCCTTTACTCATTTTGTCTTCTTGGGGACTTCTATTCATGACCTGCTCCAATCTGGGTTGGTTTTCCATTACTCCTGATGCATAATTGGTAACCGAGGTCTCCTTTCACCATCATTTTGGGGATTCCCTTTGCATCTTTTTCTTTGTGTATCTTCTATATCTCACTTATGTCTCTTTTTTTTGGTTTGCCGTCTGATTTTGGTGGTGCAGTAAGAAAGCATGGACTATAAAGAGATAAGCAAGTTTGTGAGATACAGGGATTGTTATAGAGTTTTCTAAACAAATTATGTTATGTATATTGCAACTCTCTGTATAATTCCAAATAAATACTATGGCTGGTAAGTTTCAGTGAATCTGACTGTAAGAGTTTTCAGGTAGCTCTGAAGATTTTTTAGTTTGAAGTTTCCCTCATAGCTAAACTATAGCATAAGAAACTTTTGCTCTTTGTCAGATGTTAAAAATCATTATTCTAATATCTCTAATTATTTCACTTATCACTCTCATTACTACCCTGATACTCACTTACCTGATTTCTTTCTGTTGAAAAATCACTTATAAGGATAGCTGGAACAACTTGGTATTAGCAACCAGACTGCCTTGGCCACTGCTTTGTAGCTGTGATCTTGGGCAAATTACTCAACCTCTCTGTATCTCAGTTTCCCTAGTGTTAAATGGAGATGATAATACTAACTATTTTATTGGGTCATTGTGAGTTTTACATAAATTCTATCAATAATATGTATTTAAAGCAGTATCTGGTTAATACTAAATGCTCAAAATTTAGCCATTATTATTATTAGTAGTAGTAGTAGTATTACTAGCCTTATCTTATGCATCCAGTTCTAGTCCAGGTATTTAGGGGAGGTGGAAAGCAAGAGTGCTATGTCTGTGTCGAGGACCTTCATTTTCTAATATAACTTTCTTATACTCATCTCTTAGAATTTGTCAATACTACTTTGCACCTACAAAACTAGTTTCATATGGTTTTTAACCTAATAACTTCAATCATAAAATCCTCTTTCTACTTTTATATCTCTAATGTATGTATGTTTATGAAATTTCTGAAGTTTATATCTGTATATTTTCATTCATCTATAATTGAGGAATATATGTTGTAATTTTATGTAAACATTATCAGTTGTTTCTAATTAATGTGTTTTTTTGTTAAGGTTAAATGATTAGCATTTGGAGAATTCTAGCTGGTAATGTATCATTTTTAAAATTTGTCCAATAAAAAACAAAAGTAATATATACAAAAAGCAATCATTCAGTAACACAGAGGTATATAAAATAAAACTAATAATGACAGTTTCTGCCACTGCCATGTTGTAACCAGTCGTGGCATTGTTACCCTTTCTGTTTTTTTCCTTTTATTTATAATAAAACATATTTAGGCCGGGCGCGGTGGCTCACGCCTATAAACCTAGCACTCTGGGAGGCTGAGGCGGGTGGATCGATCGAAGTCAGGAGTTCGAGACCAGCCTGAGCAAGAGCGAGACCCCCATCTCTACTAAAAATAGAAAGAAATTATCTGACCAACTAAAAATATATGTAGAAAAAATTAGCCGGGCATGGTGGCACATGCCTATAGTCCCAGCTACTTGGGAGCTGAGGCAGAGGATTACTTAAGCCCAGGAGTTTGAGGTTGCTGTGAGCTAGGCTGACGCCACGGCACTCACTCTAGCCCAGGCAACAAAGCGAGACTCTGTCTCAAAAAAAAAAAATAAATAAATAAAAATAAATAAATAAAACACATATAGAAAAAAATTTTAGTATAGATTTTATAGTTCATGTTATTTTGCAACTTATATCTCTCAGAAATATATTGTAGGCTTTCTTAAAGTTAAGACAACATACCTACCACTTTATTTTCAGTAGCTGTATATAATATTCCATGGTATAGATGTATTCTTATTATATATTACTATTGTATATTACATATTATTATATATTACCCTCTTTATGAACATGTGTTCTATATTTTTCCCTAATCTGCCATTTCTAGTGGAATTAGTTTAGGATACCTTTTTCCATAAAGAAATTTTTAAAATAGTATGCTCTTAAATCTTTCTCTCTCTTTATGGATTCTGGAGTTTCATTGCCATATTTTAAGGTCTACTTTAACCCAAGGTTACATACATTTTCTTCACTATTTAGTTAAAACACTCTTCTTAGTAACTTTTATTTTACTAGTATTTTACACTATTTAAATTTTAACTCACTAGCATTTTATTTGGGCTTTTTGCATCCTATTAATAAATGAATTTGGTATATGTTTTTCTTGTGCTGTCTTCATCAGGTTTGCTATTATGGATATGTTAACTTTAGTAAATGAATTTGAGAGCTTTCCTGTTTTTCTTATATTCCAGCATGTTAGGATAAGAATTACCTGTTCAATAAGAATAAGTTAGAACTCACTTATAAAATCGTATGAGCCTGGCTCCTTTTTTAACAGTTTTTTTGGTTCCTTCCACAGCTATTGGCATGTTTAGATGTTCTACATATTCTTGGCACTTGATTCTAATCATCGATATTTAATATTATTTCACAAAGTATGTACACAGCACAGTATCTAACGTGATGTATTCTTCTGTCTTCCTGTTTTCCCTAAATTAGTTATAGTGTATTTTTTTATTTTTATTCTTTTTAGTATTTATTATAAATTGAGAGAAAGGGCTTTGTTTTTTGTTTTGTTTTGTTTGTCTTTTTAAAAAGTATATCTTCTGTCCTGCCATGTTACCAAAAAGATCTTTGTCAGGTTTATTTCACATTAGTGTTTTGGCTGTGAGAGAAAGTTTTCAACTCTGTGCCTGTTTATCTCTAAATATGGATTTCTTTATGCATTATGATCAGACTGATTTTTTTAATGCTGTGTATGTTTGCTAGTAATGAAACTGTGTGATGAAAGTATCAGCTTTGTTACTGATAAAAAGCAAAGTTGTAGAATGAAACTTAGGTCTGGGTAAGTGGACCTGCTAAGGTTTAACCTCTGAATTAGGAAGAGTTACCAGTGAATTCTTGCAAGCCCAGGCCCTCCTACGTGGAAGTCTGCCCCTGTAAATGTATGGTATGAAGGAGTTAATAGGCAGGCAAACCTAGAAAAATAAAAAAGGAAGAGTCTGGGCAACACTTACTTGGGTCCTTCTCCCAAACTGACTTTTTTTGTTAGGATTAGTTTTATTTTATTTATTTTATAATAGAAAATCCCCAAATAATAGTGGCTTACAGAGAGAAGATTCTGTCATATAAAAATGAAATTCAGAGAAAGGCAATACAAGACTAATATGATGAGCAAAAATGAAAGCCAGAAGATTAAAAAGAAATAATATTTTCAAAGTACTGATTGCTTGTATGTACATGTATGGGGCTGGGGGTGGGAGGATCATATTGTAATTGTAGTTATGGGATTAATATAGTTTTTTTCATTTATTTTCAAAGACATTAAAATTTCATTTTTGTAACTTTTTTGTCTTTAGCTATGAAACTACTGTTAGGGTTGGCAAAGTAATGTAATTTTGTATTATGAAACTTTTTTCTTACTGGTTATTTCATTGCTTCGTAATAATTATCCCCAGTTGTCATAACTTTGTCACCCTTTTTAACTTTTGAAATGTCTATTATTGCCCCCTTGTTTATTCAATCATTATAAAAATGTATTTATTACAATATAAAAATGCTAAAAAGTACACAATTTGTAAGTGTACAACTCAGTGAATTATGACAGAGTGAACGTATTCACATGTAACCACCAGCCCCAGAAGTAGAACCTTAGCAGTGCTCTGGAAGCCGCCTTTGTTCCTCCTTTCTATCGCTACACTCTACTCTGACGCAAAAGTAGCCATTATCTGGACTTCTAACAACATAAATTAGTTTTCTTGTTGAACTTCATATACTTGGAATCTTTTATTCTAGGTCATTTTTATCTGGCTATTTTTAGTCAACAACATGTTTGGAGCTTCATGCATGATACTGAATGTGGATGTAGTTTGTTCTCATGATATTTTCTTGTATGATTACACTATATTTCCCATTCCGTTGATACTCAACGGGTATTACCTGCTTCTATGCAAAGCATGTCCTAAATCCAGTGGTTGTAGCTGAAATAATGATGGACTGAATTACTGCCTTAATGAAACTTATTTTCTAGTAGGGAAGCAAACATTAATTAGAATTGTAATTAGTATGATGAAGAAGCAGTTTGATGTGGAAGGAGAATATATACAATGAGAAAATAGAGTTGGTATCTAGAGGGCTTCTTAGAGAAAGTGACATTTAAACTAGCAATACATATACCAAAAATGTGGAATGTAAATGTTTTTCTGTTCTTAATTCTCAATCCACAGTTAGTTTCTACTGATTGTTTCTTGTATATCCTTCTAGATAGATAGTCAAGATTGAGTTAAATTGAGATATTCCTCCATACATTTATAATTTAAAAATAAAAGTTCTATATACTCTTTCTATTATTTGCTTTTTTCTTGAGTTTTTATATAATATAGTTAGCAATTATTAATACACCAGAATTTATAGATTTATCTTATTTTATTTCCTACAGAGTTTATCAAAATTTCTTTAAACATTGTCCTAGAGCAGAGTGTCCCAGTTTTTTTCATGTTATAAAAAATACAAAAAATAATAATGCATGTCCAGCAGTGAGGTACCTAGGAGCTCTGGCCACCATAAAGGCTGATGGTACCAATTTCCCAGCACACCTATAGCTTATTCTTGCTCTAGGTTAGGAAACTCTGTCCCAGATGAGCTGTTAGGAGCAAGGGCAATATGGTCAGGTGCCTAGGTTTAAATCCTAGCATTATCACTTAATAATTGTGTGCCCTTAGGCAACTTCTTAAATTATCAGAGCCAGTGTTTTCACTTATAAATGAGGAGTTATCTTGAGAATTAAATGAGACAATTCAGTGTCTGTCACATAAAGAACCCTCAAAAATTGTTAGCTATTTATCATTACATTGTTGTTGGATATTTGGGTTATTTCCAGTATTATGATCATTCTTGTACATATTGAACACTTTAGTGAAAACAGCAAAGTAGAATTGACAAGTCAAAGTGCTTGCAAATTTTAAATATTGGTAATACTGTCAAATTGTTCTCAAACAGTTATATTGACTTTTAGTCCTGTTGGTGGTTATTTGACAAAATGACATAAATATTATAATCCCTTTTTTTAATGTGTTTCTTCGATCTTTAGTGAGGGGAAAATTTTGGCAGTTGGTATTTATGTTGTCTGTCTATTCATCTCTGCACATTTTTTAGATAATATTTTTTTAATTAAATGAGCATGATTTCCTAAGACAATTGATTCATCTATAATTCATAAATTATTCAATATAGTTTACAGTATGTCTTTTAAATTTATTTTTGGTGTCTCACTGTACAGAATTTTTTTAATCTTATAAAATACGACAGTATTTTCTTTATGGATTTTGGCCCTGTATGATCACTTTCAAAATCATGCAAATCTTTAATTCTGCTACTTTCATAATTTTACTTTTTGTTTAGATTACTAGATAGGGGATTTTAGTTTTCTCCAAATAGAAAAAAATCTTCAAATAGTACAAACATAAAATTTTGATTAAGGCATCCTTTCACACTGACTGGAAATACTATTATCATATACTAGATCCCTGTTTTAGTATCTCTGACCGTATCTCTCTAATTCTACTGATCAATTTTTCTATTTTAGAACAGTACATCTATTTACAATCTAAACCATTTATAGCATAGTTTGACATTTTGTATGAAGAACACTTACTAATTTTTGTTCTTTTATAAACAAAAAGTTGGGCAAGTCTTATTTTTCTTTTTTGAAGATTTTTAAAATCAATTACTACTCCTTTCCCCAAACCATTTCAGAATTATATTTATGCGTTAATTTAGGATGAGGTAGAGTTACATCTTTTAGTATTTTGAATCTTCCGAAAAAGGAGCATAATAAAACTTTTCACTCACTGTTATGTCCTTTAGTAAGGTGTTATAATTTTCCTTCATAATGGTCTCATACCTTTTTGTTTAATTTATTCCTAGGTGTTTAAAATTTTTTTACCATTATGAATTGGGTCATTAACCCCCACTTTTTCTACTAGGTTATTAGAAGTGTAGGTAAAGGGAAAACTAATTTTACATAATTATATTATATCCAATTACCTTTTGGAACTCTTTGTTTTCTCATAGTTTTTGATTTGATTTTCTTGATTATTTCAGTAAAAACTCTTCCAATAATTATCTCATCATTTCCATTATACTCATTTCTTATTTCATTTCTGGTTTTATTATGATGACCAGAAATTTCAGAACATATTCTCAATACTAAAATAATGGTAGTGGGCTTTTTTGTCTAGTTCCTGATTTTAATGAGTATGTTTTTTTAAAAAAAAAATAAGGTGTAGTGTTGGTTTCATAGAGATCCCCTTTATAAATTTAAAAACACTTTCTCAAATTCATAGTTGAGAGCTATCTTTTAAACTGATTAATACTGAAATTTAGAAATTTTATAATGCATCTGTTGAGATGCTAAATAGATTTCTCCTTAAATTTTAATCCTTATAAAGATCTTAACATTGATCTCTCTTTATCATTAAACATTTTTTGTTCCTATATGTTCTTTTTGTACACTATGCAGTTTGTTTACCACAAATGGATATGAGTGTTGGCATCTATTATACATAGACAGAATTGGTCTATAGTTTCTTTTTTTATGCTTGTCAATTTTTGGTAGTGAGATTATACTAGCCTTATATATTTGTTAAGTAGGGTTTCCCTTTTTTCAGGCTCTGGGGCAACTCAGGTGCTGTAGAAATTATCTGGTCCTTCAAGATTTGATGTAGAAGCAGAGATCTAAATGTGGGTTTGCTTCCTTTATTGGATACAGATCTAGGGCAACCTCTTAAATTCTGAAGTTTTTCTAGATCTCTTCAGTTTTTCTACCTCTAAAAGCAATTCTAGTAATTTATATTTTCCTAGATGATCATCTTTTTAAGCAAGATATTATAGTTTTTTGACAAAGTTATATATATTAGTCTTTAATTTTAAAACTTCTTTCCTGTGTTATCACCTTACTTATTGAATTTTCTTTCCCCTTTTGGTCTTCTATCCAACTTTTTAGAAAGGAAAAGCCTTTTAGTATCAAATTGTTATTTTATTTTTCCTACTTTATTTTAGTTTATTTTCTCTTTTTTTCTAAATTCTCAAAATTTTATTCTATGTTATTCAATGTTACTGAATTCCTACAGGTTTTGATAACTCATTCCCAATATTAACATAATTTTTATTTGTTTGGCTCAAGAATAATTTAGAACAATGTTTTTAAGTTCCCAAGTATGTAGCTTGGGAGGTATCTTTAATTCCTATTATTGCTTTTTGGTCAAAGAATACGGCCTATATGATTTCAGTCCTCTGGAATTTGAAATAGATTTTCTTTATTTCTTGGAACACTGCCCATTTTTTAAAAATAGACCATGAACTTTTTAAGATATACATAAAATCTGTCAACTAACTTTATTTTAGAGATAAGGTCATTGGACTTACAGGATTATGTGCCTTGTTTTATGTCACAATTAATTAACAAATGGTATACTTAGCTTTCTGAATCTTAATCTAGTCAATTTTTCATTAGATTTTACTGTCTCTAGAATATACTATATGTTTGCATATTTGGTATTCTCGTAACATATGTGAATGTTTACATCAAAATCAAGTTCGTAAGAAGCTATAAATTTAGAATATGATTTTATAACTTTAGAAAGCAGAAAAAAGTCTAGCTAGAAATCATTTGGATCTTTAGAACTGAAGAAGCTTTCAAAATAGTGACTTAAAGTAGTCTTATTGAATGGATCATCTGTAGATAGGTGGGGAACAAATAAGAATCACACATCACATACACAAATAAGGATATCACACATGTAGAGAACTTAAGAAACGAAGGCATGTGTGTGTTTGTGGAACAAGCCTGACCTAGGTGGAAGGAAATCCTTGCTGAAGAGTAATAGGAAATAAGACTAAATAGATAACATTGGGCCTGACTAAAGGTCTAGTGAAAAAATTTAAAAATTACATACAGAGCAGTTCTATCGCCTAATGACCAATATCACATTTCATTTTGTACATGTGTAGTGATTTCATTGCAATGTGTAATAATTAACTTAATTATCACAGGCAGCCCAAAAATATGGACAAACATAATTCTAGAACAGGATTCTGAGGAAGTAGTATGAGCCCAATTTAACATAATGTTAACTTTACTCATAATGGCAGATTGTGTAGAGCTCTGCTAAATATACCAGCATGCAACATCTGTTCAGAATTTGAATAGATATGATTCCAGTATGTTTTAAAAGTCTTAAAATTTCTTAAGAAGTAAATTCATAAAAAATAGTTGAGAAATGCATTTATGCCAGTAAAAGTGAGTTTTTTTGTATGTTTTAGAAATGACTCTTAGAAATTTAAATGTACATTTCTACCTTTACTGGTTTAAAAACCTATAAATTGAAAAGTACTGTCTTTGGCAATTCACTTATAAAAATTAGGAGAATCTTAAATTGAGCAAAATCAAGAGGTAAACATATAATCTTAGAGTGCAAGAGGTATATATTTCAGTTTCTAATAGAAATCTTCTGTTTATGAAAAAAACCACAACTTCTACTTTGAAAGTAGGTAGGGGAATGGATGACCACTTAGTGTGATAACTCCTTATCTCTAAACCTATAATACTATTTTAAGACACTCAATATAAATTTATTTTATTTTTATACTAATTTTGGACAAAAGCATATCTGAAATAGTTGAATATTCTAAAAGCCTTCTAATATAGGTTGAGCATCCCAAATCTGAAAATCCAAATTTCAAAGTCTGAAATGCTCCAAAATCCAAAACTTTTGGAGCATCAACATGAAACTCAAAGGAAACGTTCATTGGAACATTTTGGATTTTAGATTTTTGAATTGGGATGCTCAGCTGGTATAATACAAATATTCCAAAATCTGAAAAAATTCAAAATACAAAGCACTCCACGTCCCAAGCATTTCAGATAAAGGATACTCAACCTGTGGTCTGTGGCAGTCATTGTCTAAGGGCCAGAACAACAAAGAATAGTTATTATATTTTAGATTTATTCGCAATGTCAATATACTTTATTAAATGAACATGTACCCTTTTTTTTCCAAGTTGGGGAAACAGGAAGATTTTAGCAAGCTCTGAGCGAAGTGTATGTGTGCTAATTAGGCACCCATGAGCCTTGATAATCTTACATGTCAAAATAAAATTGATTTTTATGGTTATTTTTAACCACAACAGTAAGACTTTCAAATGACATGTATATCCTGAAAAAAAAAATCAATTTTTTAAGGGAAAAATATTTTAGGATAATTTGTATTAGCTATAAAAATGATGTTCTTATTCTATTTATAATGCTATGCTGGACTTATCAGCTTTCTTTATCTTTAATTGTATGGGCCTCTTGTGTACAATAGTATTTGATATGTAAGTTTACACATTTTTTTATATAGTCAAATATTTTCCAGATTTTGCTCATGTGTGGAAACATGTATTGGTGTTTATTATTAATATTTCCCATTATAATTACTGTTAAATTCTGAGCGGTCTGTTTATAAAGAAAAAGTAAGTTTAAGCATGTAGGTAGTAATAGTGATAATAATGTATAATCATTATTATATTAATAAAATTTAAATACTGTTGAAGCAATAAGGAATTCCTTTTGTGGTAATTATAACTTTAGGACTTGTTGCATCCCTTATTTGTTATTCATCTAGGAGTTAATTGCAATAATATTACTATGCATTCAAGAGCTAACCATTTTCTTTCAGATATGGGTATTCTTGGGAGCTGTATATCAACCCTAGAATTTGGCTATTCAAACTGATACTTGAAAGGTAAAACAGGATAGGAAAACTTAGCATCTCTGTCTTATCATGTCTTCGAATAGACTTTGACCAGGCTCTGAAAAATTTTACAAAATTACTCAAATTGTAAGCTCGGTGTGTTATCTACCACTTCTGCATGTGGAAACAAAAAGAGCATTTATATAGAGAAGAGATAAGGAAGGGCCTATGTGGTGAATTATTCAGAAAATTTTTGAAACTGTAGAACATGAGACAGTATTCTTAGATCCACTGCCACATTTGTAATACTTTAAAAGACTAAAATATATTTGAATGCAAGAAGAATTAAAGTTGTAATACTGAGGGATTTTAATTACAATTAACCAAAATTATCATTTTCATCACATTTTCTAGGCAATTAAATTGGAGTATTCAAGGTTGGTTAAGTTGGCCCAAGAAGACACACCACCAGAAACAGATTATCGTTTACATCATGTAGTGGTCTACTTTATCCAGAACCAGGCACCAAAGAAAATAATTGAGAAAACATTGCTAGAACAATTTGCAGATAGAAATTTGAGTTTTGATGAAAGGTAATTTGAAAATGTAAAATTCATATGCTTAAATTGTTCTCATTTTTTTTCAGATTCTCAGTGTAATTTTTGAATGTTTATACGTGCATGAACATGTATTTTAATAAATCAGCACAAAATTTGACCTCATTTAATTTGAACAGTTGCAGAGTAAATTCTCTGGAGTCTATACTCATGGCCTTTTGAAGTTTGAACTAAAAATAATTTAGATCATTTTAATAGATTTTTATTGTGGATCAAGTCATTACTCCCCTTATGGGACTCTATTTTAGAGGGAAAAATAGTGTCTTGACCTCTGTACTATAGATAGATTAGGTTAGATAATTCTTTGCTGTGGGAGCTGTCCTATGATATGTAGGATTTAGTAGTATCCCTGATCTCTACCCACTAGATGCCAATACCAACTCCCAAGTTGTGACAACCCAGAATATCTCCAGGTATTGCCAGATAACCCCTGGGGGAGCCAGATCACCATTGTTTGAGAATCACTGGAGAAAAGTTTTTAGTCATGTATATAAATAAAATAATTAAACATTCTTTGACATAAAGAGAAAGCTTAAAATGGTTAAATTAATTTGGTTCACCCAAAAATATTTTCTCTTAGAAATTCCTGTAAAACTATTAATGTTAAAAATTAAAATTTAATCTAATTAGAATGAATGACATTAAAAACAAACAACATTAAAAACAAAATGAATGACATTAAAAACAAAAACCTAGGTAAAGGTCCAAAGTATTGAAAGTTATTTTATTATATAAACACATTTATACTATTTTAGAGTTCATTATAATTACATTTTAGTTCCAAAACAAATGATTATCCTTTATGAATGTTTCAAAAATACTGAAGTAAAAAATCGTGTAGCAAAGGAGAATATGAGGGGAAGCAAAGCATCTAAGATCAATTCCTGCCTCTTGTATCTGCTGTGAAATTTATAATTAAGTGAAAAAAATAAAAGTAAGTGCTTTTGAACAATATCTGTTAGACAGTTGAATGCTGAATAAATGTTCACTAGTACTATTTGTGTTAGCAATATGGACATCATTTATTGTATTACTTCACAAAGCTCAGAAATATGACTGATTATGACCCTCATTATCTGGGCTGTCAGTGTCCTGTGTTCCAGTGAACATATGCTGTTGAATTTGGAGACGATATTAATGGAGTAATCACATTGACTTTTCAGTCTTAAAATTTTCTGCCCTGGGGACCACAAGTAGTCAGTCTGTTTTGATAATGTTATTTTTCTTGTGCTTAAAAGATAAAGTTAGGTCCATGTCATTTAACTAAACATATTTGTGAGAGTTTCTTTTATCATTGATTTTAATTATAAAATCCATTGAAATATTTTCCATTTTACATGAAATGATGGCACATTTTGGACTCTTTCTTTTTACTATTTAAGAATAATGCCATTTGGGGAGGAAAAGAAGATGTACTCTTTCTTGAGCTTGCTTAATAGATGCACAGTATAAAAGCACACATTTCATTTTTTCCTTATGCAAGCTATGTTAATAGAATATACTTTAAAAGCCATATATAAATGTAACACAATTGATGCTGTCTTCTTTGTAATTATCCAACATTAGTCCAACAAACGCATTTTTCACTTAGGGTTATTTAGGAGTTGTTTCTACAAAAAATTATTGTTCAGTGACAATGGATTTCATTTCTATATGTGTTTGGTAGTTTAATTTTGTGTAATACACATTTTTCAGTTTTTTGGATTTTGCTTTTGATTTAGAAATATATTATTTTTATTTGAAGGTGTCACAACATAATGAAAGTTGCTCAAGCCAAACTGGAAATGATAAAACCTGAAGAAGTAAACTTGGAGGAATATGAGGTAATGTACTTTTGTAGAGGTTGAGGGATTTTGTGGTTCCCTAACACTCTTTTCATTTCAGCACAACTAAGTGTGCATTTGTTATGAATGATAAGTAAAAATTAAATTTCTAAGTCAATGATCAAGTTATTAATACTTTTATAAATAATTTTAGGATTTAGTTGCTTTGGCATGTATACCAACAAATTTAAAACCAAAAAAGGAAGGTTTTGCTTTCTGCTTTTATGTACAAATTATTATAAATATAGTTTTGTATTCCAATACTAGTTCTCAACTACTTTTTAAATGAACTTTTCTAGCTTAAAAACAAAGGGTCAAGCTACATTGCTAATTTTGAAATTAATTCTGAAATTGTCATTACATGGTAACAACAAATGTTTATCGAGAGCCTCCTATAAGCCAAGCATTCTTCTAAGCACATTACGGTTATTAACTGATTTAATTTAGACAGTAAAACTCTGAGATAGGTCATATACTTATTCTTGGTTTATGAGAAAATGAGACATAGAGAAGTGAACAAACCTGCCTAAAGTTTTCATAGCTAGAAGTTTACAACTTTGCTAATAGAAACTACGTTGTTAACTGCTATACTGCACTGAAGATAATGCTGTATTTTTTTCTTTCAGTTTGCCTTATTAGATATTTTTGGTGAAGGTTAGAGATTTGTTTTAGTCATTATATGCCATATACATTTGTCATTATGAGCCTGCATGGTCTGTGAGAGAGAGTGCATGCACATGGGCACTTGTATGTGTGCTTTTGGGATTTTTTGTTCACAGAACTCTGTGTTTAACTTTGGCTTTATAATTAATATTCTTTATTTTAACTGACCAATTCAAACACCTAGTATTTCTTCAAGCTTTTAAATGTAGCATTATACATTGTCTTTTTTAAAATATATAAATCTAGGAAATTTTAAATTGCTTTCCTTTGGGTGCCTTTGATCAATGTTTGCTCCCATTTGCAACTTTAGTTATAGTACTTTAGATTCCCTTAAACAATTAGTATAATTCACCACTTTAACAGAGGAGAAGAAGATACAGGAAAACACACAATTTTTATGACAACCCTTATCCTGGAATATACGGTAGCTGCCTTAATCTACTAAAGAGTGTCTTTAAAATACAAAATAAAAAACAACAAAACTGCAGCAAATATGTAGAATTGTGAACACTGAAAACTTTTGTGATTAGGAAAAAGACAGGCAACAAATATAAGCAAAAAGGAAAAGATTGGAAAGGAAGAAACAGTCATCATAATTTGCAGATTTTTTACCTAGAAATTCAAATAAGATGTACAGATAAAATTATTAGAACTAATAAGAGCTCTGAAACATACAAATCTGTGTCGAGTATCAATTTTATTCTCTTATACCAATAGCAAATAATTAGAAAATGAAATTTATAAAAGATACCAAAATTGTGGAATACCTAGAAATAAATTGAATAAAAGATATACATGACTTCTGTGGGGGAAATTACAAAACTTATTGGGAAACATTAAAGAAGACCTAAATAAGTGGATATGCATAATAATATAGAAAACTCAATATTGTGTAGTTATCAGTTATTCTCCCATGGTTTATACATTTTATAGATTCAGTGTAGTTCCTATGAAAATTCTACCAAGATGTTTTATGGAGCTTGATAAGCTGATTCAAAAATTTTGGGGGGGGGATGCAAAGATGCTCGTCTGCTCAGACATTTTTGAAGAGGAAGGTGGAAAGTCTCATTCTACTAGAAATCAAGACATACACTGTCTCAACCACTATAGCTTTATAATGATATTATCATAACAATTGATAAATTAAAATAGTAAAACAGAATAGACAATCTAGGAATATATCCACCCATATGTGGACATGTGATAAATGCCACAGAGATGCAAATGAGTCAATAATGGAAGTATTTTTCAGTAAGTGGTTCTGGGAAATAAATGAAAATTGGATCCCTTCTTCATTCCATATACAAAACCCATTTCAATTGTGAAAGGCCCCTATATAAAGCTGGTTAGAAGTCAACATAGATAGAAACACAAAGACATTTATTTAATCATAAAAGACACACACTGACAAGAGATTTCTGACCAGGATGTGCAATCTGGAGCCATACATATCCAGAATATGTTTTCTCATGACAATGAGGAACAACTCATCGTTTAGCTAATAATACCTCTAAATCTGTGCCCTTCAAATTGATTTATCTCTCGACGCATGTCCCCAAGATTCACGCTCATGGGACTTGATTTTTAATTGTGATTTGATTGTGCAACCCCTCCTTCAAATTGCTTCAACAGATTGGATTAAGCATATTTTTATTCTGAAACATTCTCATATTCTAACTGAAGAGCCATTAAATTATAAGTATTTAAATGACTTGTTTTTGGATTCTGCATGTCCCTCATATCTTTGTCTTGGTCAGCAAACCTTGGCCCACAGACCGAATCCAACCTACCACCTGTTTTTGTAAATAAAGTTTTGTCAGAACACATCCATTTGTTTATGTATTGTCTGTGGCTGCTTTCACACTACAGTCACAGAGTTCAGTAGCTGCAAAACATGAAGCTTGCAAAGTATAAAACATTTACTGTCTGGCCCTTTACAGGAAAAGTTTGCCTACTCCCAGCTTCTAAGGCAATTCTAATGATAACATGAGATAGCAGTTTGAATGCCTTCTCCAGAAAAGCTAACTCGATACTTGCAGGACAAATTGTACCTTTATGTGTTAAGATCTACTAATAGTATGAAAATGATGCCTTGAAAATGTTAAATTAAAATTTAAAATTAAAATAGTTTATATTCAAGGGGAATATGTTAATAGTTGGCTATTAATTTATCTGTGTTTCTTACTTTTATTTGCTTATAATGATGTGTATATAAAATCTTTTAACACTTTTATTGTCAATATTCTCTATGTTGAATTTTAGTTCTTTTTCTTCAGTCAATTTTATTAAACAAGTTAAGAAAATCCTAATTTTCTTGTCTTTGAAAGCCATATGGTATCAGCCCAGAATTATTTAGTCCTGTTACATATCCTGTAATTGTTTTGGGGGTGGGGCAGTGAAAAGTGACTTGCATCTATCCTTTCGTCATCTCAGGTGAATAAACTATTAAGCTACCACATTTAAAATCAAATTTACCACAAATTTGGCTAAACTAAAAGGTTAAATAAATCTATTACAACATTTTTCTTCTAGTTTTTTAAAATTCTTTATTAGCTAAGTGTTCAAGCTTTGATTCATATTAAAATAATAACTTCATTTAACTCCTACCCTCAGTGTGATGCAGTTACTACAATAATATTTTAGTGATATGATTTTTGAAAGAGAGATTACCTGATTGATTATACTGCCTTGGTATTTCTGATGTCTTCCAGTGAGATCTTTATTATTTATTTTCTCATCAATGCCTAATAATTTTTATATTTATTATTAATAAATAATCTTGTGTATCAGATAAAGTCTTGATTTAGGTCTAGTTCATCTTAATTTTGAACTCTGTTTTTATTACATCAAATAGTTATCAGGATAACGTGTTACTCTATGAACAGTTTTATTGTAATTTTAAAATCTTACCTTGAATATTTTTAATACTTTTACCTACAGGAGTGGCATCAGGATTACAGGAAATTCAGGGAAACAGCTATGTATCTCATAATTGGGCTAGAAAATTTTCAAAGAGAAAGGTAAGACAAAGCAGACAAATATGAAAAGAGGCTGATTTTTGTACTTAATTTTATTCAGGTTTGACCTCATCTATAGAGAAGATTTTATTCACAATGTGTATTTTTAATAAAAGTTTTAATTTAGGATAGTTTTAGATTTATGGAAAAATTGTGAGGTTAGTACAGAGACTTCCCATATACCTCAGATAAAATATATTTCCCAATCTAAGTTAAATCTGTAAGGTTGGCATTAGGGTCTTTGTTTTTATTAGCTCTCAAATACTGCAGTTGAAACATAGGGTGTAATAGAATTGAATAGGAACCTAGAAAGTTTTCTGGAACCAAAGAAGCTGGGAGTCCAGCACGTGGAACTAACTCTTTTTATTTCCTAACATCTACCTTCAATCACCAGCTTTTTTCGTATTCTTTCTGTGTCTAACTTTGATTTCATATCAGAGACAGTGTTTCCAATCTGTCTCTTTGTGTGAACCCAGGTAACATAAAAAGTATAGCTGTGGAAAACTTTTTAGTAATATGGCTGCAAACACATTTTAGATTAACTTTCATTTAAATTAAAGATAGTCTTAAAGATATTTCTACTTAGTTAATTGTAATATTGTTATTTATTATTATTTTAATTGTTATTAAGAAAGGATGGATTTTGCTTAACTTACCATTTCAGATTATTTACTAGTTTGCATTTACTTATTTCTCCAGATATTTCTTAATGCATATCTTTAACATTAATTTACTTGACTGGTGATTGTTTTTTGAGAAAATTCTTTATTTTCAATAGTGTCATATTGCAGCCAAATAAAAGGGATATTGAATTTTTTCCTTGCTTCTTTTTTTCTTTATAAAGTATAAGAAGCCCCGGCTGAGTTAATGATGCTTTTTTTTTTAAATGACAAAGATGGACATTTAATTCTAGAGTTATATTTTCGAACATGGTGGCCACCAACCACTTGTGACAATTCAAATTTAAATTAACTAAATTTATTAAAATGAAAAGTTCAGTTTCTTAGTTGCACTAGCCACATTTCGAATGCTCAGTAGCCACGTGTGGCTAGTGGTCTCTGGTTTAGCCAACCCAGAACATTGACATTATTGCAGAAACTTTTGTTGGACAGTGCTAGTCTAGCATTGTGTTCTAAATAATTTAAAAAGTTATCACATAATAGAAACAAATAATGTTTGACTTAACATTATATCTAAATGCTTAGATACAAATTATTAAAGTCCTAGTCCTTGTGCTATTTATGACAGTTTCACTTTGATCATTGAAATAGAGAACTATTTTGATAAATAGCTCCGTTTTATACACTATGTTAGTCAAGATTGTATTTCTTTAATAGGAATATTCAAATTCACTTTTAGGATTTATAAGATTTGTGCTGTTGTGAGAAAAATATTAATACAATCTTACAATTCAATAGAGTGTCTAAGATCAAAAAAGATACTTCAGTTTTACAGATAAAGAAATTAGGCTCCACAGAGATGCAGTAACTTTGTCAAGGTCACACAACTAAGGAGACAAAAATTAAAATAGAGACCCCTGTATTATATAATTTAGTGAAATCACAACTATAAAAAATGTTCATTTACCTCAGGAAGAATTAAAAAGATGAAACTGTCACTTTGTAGCTACCTGCATAACTTCTACTAGTTGTTCCTAGTGAGCATTTGTTAAAGGTCCTTATGATATAACTTGGAAGTATATTTAAATTTTATAATTTGCTTATCAATTCTCAAATACATACTTGTCCAGAAAGCCAATATTCTAATATAGGAAATGCTTATTAAACTGGAAGGATCAACTAGAAAATAATAGTGACAAATAATATTTATGGAATAACTTTAAAAGAAATATTAGTTTTATCATTTTAAATATAGCAGTTACCATAGATGGCTATATATAAAATACTGCCAAAAGGATCTGTCAAATTTTTTTTAATGAAAATATAACAATTGAGAGACTTGAATGAAATATTTACTGATGGGCCCTTGTCAATTCTGAGTAGTGAAGTGAAATCGTGGTTTTAGGAACCATGATTTTTTAGTAGTATAAGTGGAAGTTAAATAGAGTCTACCAGGCTACCTAATCTTATTTTATCTTAGATAAGAATGTGGTAACTGGATTGCTGAATCTTATTCTGGATTTATTTGAAGACACATTTGTAAGCACTTTAAAGCTTGATAAAATATGGAACATTTTGCACACCTCAGTAGAAAATTGGACATGGTCATGGTTTCAGAGCTATTCTCAGAGTGGTGACTCAGGTCTAAAAGGCCAGATATGAATGTCATTCAGGAGAGATCTTTTTAACAAGAAACTTAATAGCTATGAAGAAAAGATAGATGTGCTAGTTATTTATTGTGTAACAAACTACTGCAACTTAATGGTATAAAAACAACTCTTAATGTCATCACTCCCTTCTTTTTTTTTAAATAAATAAAATAGCTGAGTATATGTTTATCAACATAATCATATTATTTAAAAATAAAATTTTATACTCAATTTGTTTTCTCAAAAACTAATTCCTGAAAAGCCATTCAAAAAATTGTTTAAAATAAACTTATTTATCAGGACAGTTTCAGGGGTTTGATTTGGTTTGTCACAAATGTATACATTAATTTCCAAATAATTTTATGTTTAACATGTGGGGTACAGAATGGATTTATTTTATATCTGAGCACATGTATTAAATAATAAACAGTAACACTGATTGGCAGTATAACCTAGAGTTTTAAAATCGTATTTCTTTTTAATATTTCACTTTCACTCTTTAGAATGTTCTATTTCTCCATATTAATGTGTGAGAAGATATGTTATTTATTAGAAAAACCAACACAAAGTAGATATCTAAAAATATCTTTCATATTTCAGTTATACAAATATGTGCCTATATATTTCTTTTTCTCTAACATGTTAGAAGGATAATTATTTTAGAGGTAAAAATACTACTCTATTATGACCCTTTTTTAAATGTGGTTTGAACTTTGTAATATCTAGACCTATATTAATATATAACACATTGGCCCAATCCTGTGAGCCTTTTATGTTAGTTTTTCGGCTTTTTTGTTTTTGTTTTATCCCACTAGGTTTCTCCGATTCAGAAGCATTTTTCCCCTTTCTTCCTCCTCTATCTCCTGGGATATTCTCTCTCCTATGTTTTACATTTTTCTCAATGAATAGAACTGTCTGCATATAGAAAAAGCCTGACTAAATAGTCATTGAACAAACCAAATGATGTTTGTCCTCATAAAACAAAGTAATCTGATTTTTTTCTTCATACAAAAATAACGTGTTGTTAAGTAGATTGCTGGCTTTCACATCAGTCATATGATGAGTCTAAATGGAAGACATCAGGAAAATAAATACCAAAGAAGACAGAAAGAACTATCTGAATTCATCAATTATGGTCTCTTCTCCCAGTTTTTTCTTAATTTCTACCCCCCCCATTTTATTTTTTACTTTTAAGACATAACTATCTCCTGGTTTCAGATGTTGGTGTTACTAAAAAGATGCACTCAGGCACACACTATATCAGATAATATTGTTTTAGATAGTCAAAATTTAAGTGTATACTTAAAATGATTTATAATTGTATTTGACATTTTTTCACAAAGATGAAATACTAATGCTGTATTTTTTTTTAATTTTTAAGTTATATAGATTCCTTGCTGTTCCTTATCTGTGCTTATCAGAATAACAAAGAACTCTTGTCCAAAGGCTCATACAGAGGACATGATGAAGATCTGATATCACATTATAGAAGAGAATGTTTACTAGTAAGTTGAATGCACGTAGTGTGTGCTTATCATTTTGTCTTACATTGGGAAAGTTTTCCAGACTCACATATAAACTCTGTTAGGATACAAATCATGGTGATGTCTATAAACTGGGTCTGTTCCCTTAAGATGGCAAATCACACTCAATTCTTTATAGCTTCTTCTTTATGGATCCTGAGTATTGCAGATGTTAAACCAGAAATATTTTTAAAATGGGATCAGTTTATGTTCCTATATTTAGATTTCTTCATCGCACTACCACTCCTCTTTTTTGGTGGGAGAAGAGGGGCTGCATAGATCATTAAGAAATATCATTATCCTTATTTCAAGAAACAAATAATAGATTTTTCTGAGAATTTTATAAATGGTGGTATACTTGATGTGCATAATGTTAAAGGAGTTATTGTAATATAGTATCTTTTTTTGCACCTGGTGATTGGTAGTTTTTTTCCTCAAATATTTTCATGATCTATGTATGGGCTGAAATATTGTTATAAACCTTTAAATATTCTTTTTAACAGTTTTTTTGCACCAGTTTACTTAACTCTAGATGTCTGGAGTACTTTATTCCTTGAATAAGCTTACCTTTATGTATAAAATCACAAATTCCATCTTTATACTTTTTCTGTTTAGATTTTACTCTTAGTTAACTATTAACATCACCCTGTTCTATACTGTGAACTTCTAAGTTGTGATTGTTTTTCCTGTTTAAAAAAATTATGACAAAGGTATTCAAAGAGTGTATATAGTTTGAACCTATGTAGGCTTGTTACATGGTTTAAGTGTACTTTAAAAAACTTTAATTGGGCAAAACGTCTTTTTTCAGTAGAAATACATAGTATACATTAACTTTAGTGTGCAATATGTCTTTAAAATTTTTGAATGGGAATATTTAGAAGATCGTTATTTTTCTCTCAGCTGATTTTATTGCATTCAAGTGCATTTTAAAACTTAAATTGTTGATGGTTTGTATCCATTGAGGATGGTATTCTTAATTTGACTAGTTTCAAAAGTTTTCAAATCTATCCCTGAGAAGGAGCACCTGAATTATATGTATTTTGGCTTTGAGAAATATAAAGTTTTATACAAGTATATAGAAATATGCATAGAACGTATCAGAGCAATTTTTATTTAACTTAAAAATGTTGAATTTTGGGGTACGGGAATATTTTAGTAAAGCTGATTTTAAACATAAATAGAACCAAGATTTAATGGTTCCTCTGAAACATTCAAAAAATGATAGAATACCATTTTTCCATCATACTAGCCACATTTAGTTGTTTGTTTTACATAGGAATTTAAATGAAACCTCATGAGGATTATTTTAGTATTCCTTTCAGGTTTTTTTGTATTGTATATTTAATGATCGTCAGGTTCTAAGGGATATAGAGATGAGTAAGACATAGTTCCTGTCCTTAGAAAATCCAATCTGGTAAGAGATATACAAAAACAATTGTTCTGGAAGAAGTGCCTTTATGAGAAATATGCAAAATGATGTGTCTGGAATTGTTAGGAAAAACCTTAAGAGATATGATAAACATTGATCTGTATTTTGACCGATAAATAGGAGTTTTATTCATTGTAGAGAAGGGTGAAAAACTTTCCAGCCAAAGGAACACTGTATGAATGTATGGTTTATTAGAGGATGAAATGGAAAAGAGTAGATTGAAGTCAAGAAGTCCTTAGAGGGGAAAGACAGAGGAAGGAGGTGAGGGCCTCAACTAAGGCAGCAGTACGGTTGATGTGAAGCAGGGGGTATAGAAGGTGGTGAAGGGAATGAAATCAAAGGATGTGGAAACTATTAGATGAGTGGGAAGAAGGAAATGGAAGAGTCAAAGCTGCCTGACTTTCTAGTTTTGTGTTTATGTTGGGGAATCTTAAGACTCTGTATTAATCACTTGGACACCCCTGCATCTAGAACAGTGTCTGGGACATGGCCTGTACTCATTAAGAGTTTATGGAAGGGATAAGCGAATTGATTACCTTTATATTTATATGTTTGTATTGAGGAATATAATAGCTTATATTCACTTGACATTTACAGATAAAATGATGAAGAGTTTTTTTTAATTAATATGGAGTCTGAGTTTCTTTACTGTTGAAATTACTTTGAGTGCTTGTAGAATTTTAGAATTGGAGGAAGTTAATCTCTAGAGAATAAAAAATGACCCATATAGTGATGATCAAAGTAGCATAAGCTGAACATGAACTAAAAACACAGCAACAATATTTTCTCCACTGCTTTTTGCTTTTGTTGTTGCTGTTGTCATATGCATAGCTTTTTCTAAGAAATTTTCAGTTCTAGAATAGGTTGAGATTATTTTTTCTGAGGGCCATTTTTTCTAATACTGTTTATGAACGTATTTATGTTGTCTTCAGTGCTAACACAGGTATTTTTATTTAATTAAAAAAGGAAACTAAACCTGTTTTTCTTTTCCCCATTGCATTAAGAAATTAAATGAGCAAGCTGCAGAACTGTTTGAATCTGGAGAAGATCAAGATGTAAACAATGGTCTGATTATCATGAATGATTTTATTGTCCCATTTTTACCCTTATTACTGGTGGATGAAATGGAAGAGAAAGATATACTTGCTGTGGAAGATATGAGAAATCGATGGTGTTCCTACCTTGGTCAAGAAATGGAATGTAAGTTTAAACAGTGCTAGTTGCATTTGAGTTGTTGAGATTATGAGCAGTTAGAATTAGATGTTATTTATTCTTGCCATTTTTTATATTCCATAATATTTTCACATCATTACGTTTTTTGCTTATTGATGACTGTGCACATTGCTGTTGCCATTTATATTTTTATTTCTTCCCCCAAAATGGCTTTTATTTTACATATCACTGTAAATTAATGAATCATGTTGAGGATGATCATCTTATAATTTCTATCTTTAGTTAAATTTAATTGTTTATATTTGCAGCAAACCTCCAAGAAAAGCTGACAGATTTTCTGCCAAAACTGCTTGATTGTTCTATGGAGATTAAAGGTTTCCATGAGCCACCGAAGTTACCTTCATATTCCACGCATGAACTCTGTGAGCGATTTGCTCGAATCATGTTGTCCCTCAGTCGAACTCCTGCTGATGGAAGATAAACTGCACACACTTTGCCTAAACATACTGTATAAACTCTTTTTAGTTCTTAACCCTTGCCTTCCTGTCACAGGGTTTGCTTGTTGCTGCTATAGTTTTTAACTTTTTTTATTTTAATAACTGCAAAAGACAAAATGACTATACAAACTTAAGTCAGACTGCAAACAATAAAGCTGAGAATCGCATGGCGCTCAGACTTTGTTTTAACCAGAACTCATGTATCATTATAAATCTGATTGATTTTATTATGGCAAAACTATGCTTTTGCCACCTTTCTGTTACAGTATTACTTTGCTTTTATCTTTCCTTTATCAACAGCTTTCCATTCAGTCTGGATCTTTCCATGACTACAGCCATTTAAGTGTTCAGCACTGTGTATGATACTTAATATTTGGTAGCTTGTAAATGAAATTAAAGAATAAAGTTTTATTTATGGCTACCTATGTGTTTGTAAGCAGGTATATTGTATATCGGTGTATTATTTTAATTATACATAAATGAATTTTGTCTGGGGATTAAGATTAGGTGATAAATAGATTAACTTTTTAACTTTGCTCTAATGGTAGCACATTGGAAACTTATTAAGTATTTGACACTTAAATATATCAATATTTTTAACTAAGTTGTTGAACTTAATATGGCACCTAAACCTGTTTTGAATTTAGTCAGGTTTTCACTGAAGTAAATGGCTGATTTTTAAGTCAAACTACACTGAAACTTTTAACCGTTTCTTAGATTAATCTTATTTTTTTAATGTATTTACAAATGATATAGCAAGGTGATTATTTCAAGAGAAAACTGAAAAAAGTACTTGAATAAGGGCTATTTAATTGTGAAACTTAAATATGTATATATACACATTCATATATATACACGTACAACCACATAGATATATTCTTCATAATGGAAGACAATGTTTCGCATTATATAATCATTCTATTTTTGTAAATTGTATACCACTTTAATTGAAAATGTTCTCTACTAATCACTGCTGTGAAATTAAGTTGGTAATGTTTAACTAGAAGTTCTGAGTATCTTCACTGCTTTTATTTACCTCCTTTTCAAAAAGGATAAAGCTGTAGAACATTTTGTAGATGGAACTGCTGTTTAAGATTAATGAAGTAATATTGTGAATGAAAATCAAAATCAATGCTTTAAAGGTAATCATGTCACCAACAACCTATTTTTGAATTTATAAAAATTTCTTTATAAATGAAACTTAGTATAGTAAAATATATCGTTATACTATGTGTATGTTTGTTATAGCGTCGCCAAAACTAGTTATAGGTGCCTCTTGCAGAAGATCCTAGAGGAGGAAGAAAAAACATTAAGCTAGTATATGATGCTCTTTGTAAAGATATTGATGTACTGCTGAGGTGTTGATGACAAGGAATTGGCTATTACTATTCCCCTTGTAAAGTTAGATTTTGTATCTTGTGTGCCTATCAAAATGTGTTTGGGTTTAGATTTTAAAGTTCTCTACTGAGCAGAATTCTGCATTGGTTTTCAAGTCTTGTTAAAAGTTTAAAAACATTGTATGTATCATCACAGCTTTTGTAAAGTATCTTTAATATTTTATGATATTCTACCATAATGGTAAAGTTGTTTGTGTTTATGTGAGTAACTGACTCCTGAGACACAAAGTGCTCAGATACCACGTGGAAATTATTGCTTTCAAAAGGCACATCCAGGGAATAATGTGACTCTTGTGCTGAAGGTAAGTATTACTGTATTTACTTGGTACTTAAAAACCAGGTTATTGATTCCTGGTAAGGAATCTGAAATAACTTATTTTAAAAAGGGACCTTTTTTCCCAAAACCTAGGGAAGCATCTTGTTTTTATATTGGCTTTTAATTTAGGTCAGTGAAACTTCTTTACATAATATTACTGCGTTAAATATAGCTTAAATAGCTCATAATTTCAGAATTGGAACCTCATAGAACTATTGTTCCTGACAGGTTTTGCTTTGATTTAAATGACTCTCATTGTGGTTACTATGGTACTTCTTCCCACCCCCAAAAAATTATTATTTTGAAATAATTCAGGTAGAATTCAAATAGAACTTAAGACATTTTGGGAGACCAGTAGCAATGAGGGACCCCTCTAATCCTCTTCCCCATTCATTAACATACAATAGTGATCATACACTAAATTAGTAGTTTTCAAAGTTTGTTCTTCAGACCAGCAACTTCAGCAGCATCTGGTAACATGTTATAACTGAAAATTCTTAAATCTGAACTCAAAGCTACTGATTCAGAAACTCTTCAGGTGATCTGTGTTTTAACAAGTCTTTCAGATAATTTTGATGTCTGCTAAAGTTTGAGAACCACTGTAATTAATGAAACTGTTAGCAGCATTTTGTGCACTTTAAATTGATGCTGTTTAATTTCCTTTTACCTATGATCTTTTGTTTGATGGAAATAAGCTTTTCTGTATTTCCGTCACTGCAATTTCAAGAAAACAGCTAGACTTCTTTTGCTTAGTTTTCAATTTAATTGAGAGTAAGGTAGATTTTTCTCCTCCTGTTTCTGGTTCTCCAGAAGTTCAGTATCTTTGTTTTATGATTGAGACTTGTTGACTGATGCCTCTGGGTCCTGTTATCCCCCAGAAGTACCATAATGTGGATGTTTGGGGTGAGGGGGAGGAAAGTTGGGGGCTGAGTGGGAATACCTTTGTGTAATTTTTATGTAGATTAAGCACCATTTGTTGTGCCCATGATAACTTCATCCAAAATATTTATATTATTCTGCTTAGAGATGTCATAGCAAAATACCAAAGGTTTAGTGGCTTAAAAAACAAATTTTTTCATAGTTCTTGGGCTAGAAGTCCAAAATCAAACTGTTGGCAGGTTTGGTTTCTCCTAAGGTTTCTCTCCTTGGCTTTCAGACCACCACCTTCTCTCTGTCCTCACATGGCCTTTTCTCTGTGTGCAGTGTCCCTGATGTCTCTTCTTTATACGGACCCTGGTCATATTAGATTAGGGCCAACCCTTATGACCTCAGTTAACCTTAGTTACCTCTTGAAAGGCCCTATTTCCAAATACAGTCACATTGGGGGTTAGAGCTTCAACGTATAAATTTTGGGAGCAATTCAGCCTATAACAATATGTGATAGCCCAGTTTGTATACCTCCTTTCTAGAGACAAGGGTATGATTGTTAGTGTCACCTCTTTAGCCTCAAGATATAGTGAAAATATCTATAGCTCTGCTCTTTCGTCTGCTTTATTTTCTTCTACTTTTTTATTCTCAAAAACTATGTTAAAATTGTAGCAATCCCAGCTAGAAATTGCTTACTATGTATGCATGCATCTGATCAGTTCAGGACTTTCATTGAACAAATTTTTGTTGAATGCATGGAAATAGTTCATACTGACCACTGTTCTTTCGTCATGTGTTTATTTCATCAGTTTCACCTAACATTACATCATGGATATGCTTTTATTTTGCTAGTGATTTTATTGTCACCTATTCCATGTCCTTTTTTCTGTCTCCTCTCTACCCCCAATCTAGAGGTGTGGCTGTTAACCATTGTGGCCACATATTTTTCTATGTTTGGATAACCTTATGCAGCATATACATACATAAATGGTGGTGGTTTTTTTTTGGAGTGGGAAGGGTAGAAAGGGAGAAAGTCATTGTTTTTACAAAAATGAAGTACCATCTATTTTACGTATCCTCTCTCTCTCTTCCCCCTGTACTTTCCAGCCTCTAGTTCCTACTTTTTCTAATTAGCTTTGAGAGGAGTGGCTTACAATAAAAAATAATAAAATGGATAACATAGCACTGATAATAAAATAATAAAAATAAATCAGTCATGATTGAGGGAAGCATATACAATTGAATGCACATATGCAAACACACCGAGATTTCAAATGTCCTTATGTACAGTTGTCAATGGATGTTTCAGATCTTCACTACCACCCTCAACCTCCTATTCAATGCCAACTTCTATAACACTGGATGTTTTTGTTTATTGCCTTGCCAAGAAAATTGGGGACATTACCTATAAATTTACAGTTAACCAGGATGTAATAAGGGAGTGGACATTATTGATAACCCAATATTATGAAGAAAATAGAATCAAAATGTAGTGTAAAATGAACTTACAAATTTAATTTAAAAAATATATCCATTATTTTGGGGGCATGTTTGCTCTTCTACAAAAGTAATCCTAAAAGCTCACTTTTTCACCATAGATTAACCTATATATACAACATGTTTGTCCCATGGCAAATGGTTCTTTTGCTTTTTTTATAATCTAGAGCTAGACCAGTGTTCTTAACCCTGGTTGTGCATCAGAAGCATATGAAAAACTTATTTTTTTTTTCTTTTTAAAGTGTCTAGGTCCTATCGTGTATTCTGAAAAGGTTTTAATATGAGAATTGGATCAAGAACCCTTGGTTTAGATAGTTCCTCTTCCAATTTCAATTTATCTAAGAATTGCCTGCGGCTCTATCCTGAGAGACTGTAATTGAGCCTTAGCTAAAGTAGGGTGGAGGAATTTTCTTTTTGCTTGACTGTATTTCACATGAAAGGGCAAGGAGCTTAAAATTGTTTATGTCCCCTCAGCCATAAAGCATGCCCATTTTAGCATATGCTCTAGCCAGAGCTGCATACAAATATTTTTCAATCCTTATTGGATTTCCCTCTCTCTTCTGAATGGTTAAGAGTGCAGGCTTTGGAACCAAACTGCCTAGGTGCAGATGCTTGCTCTGCTATTTACTCATTGTGTGTTGACCTTCAGTGAGTGATTTAACTTTTCTGTGCCTCAATTTCTTCAGCTATAAAATGGGCATTGCAGTATGAGCTACCTTAGAGGATTCTTTTAAAGATTAAATGGGTTTCATGTAAAATGTTTAGAAAATATCTGCCACATACTAAATAGTAATTGTCAGCCCTTTTTATAATTTGTCAGTGTTGATTACTCCTGCTTCTGACTTTCAAGATAGTGGCTTCCTGAGACGGGCCTCTTTGGGCAAGTCTCCTTTGTACCTGTATCTTAGTCATTTCCTTTTCTTTCTACTTCTTAGATATTCTTGCTCAAGGTATGGTACTTCTCCCCTTTCTTTTTTTGCCTTTACTGGGTGGTCATGTCTATTAGTTTGTCTTCCCATACTGCCTAGATCATTCACAAGTCAGCATTTTCTAACCAAACTTCCCTTGTGAGTTCTAGACTAATACATGTTAATATTTCTAGTTGTCTTTTCAACATATATATGTGAATATTTCATAAGTCCTTTAAACTTTGCACATCCAAGCAGAATTCATCACTTTTCCCCCAAATCTAATTTTCTTATGTTCCTTTGAAGGAATGATATAATCCAGAATTGAGGGAATTATTCTCAATCTGCTTTTATTTCCCATTGATTACCAAGTGTCAACAAGTCAGATTTTTTAATACTTCTCATTACTGTGGCTGATGAGGTCTGTCATCTCTGAATTTGGACTATTAGATTTGTCCCTGAGTAGTCTCTCTTTCTTTGATCTTGCCACTAAAATCCGTCTTCCTTGCTTTTGGCAGAATGACCTAAGTGGTTAGTTTTACATGACTGTCTTCCACTGCTGGACTGAGCTCCTTTAGAGAGAGATTGTATCTCTTGTTTTTGTAACCCCAGCCCCCATTAAAGTATCTGGCAACTTAATAGAGGTGCATTCTTGAGTTTCTCTTGCCCTCTAGTCACCCGAGACCTGCACTAATATAGTAGTCACTAGCTATTTAAGTATAAATCAAATGAAATTAAAAATTCTGTTAGTCATACTAACTACATTAAATGCTCGATAGCCACATGTGATTATTAGTTACCACATTGGACAACATGTTTATCACAGGAAGTTCCACTGAACAGAGCTCCCCAGACCCTTGCTGATGTAGACGTCTTTCTGTGTTAACATCCCTTTAGCATTCAAACACCCTCCCAAGGGCCAACTTAATAAATTGGCCTTCAGCATTTATGTCTCTTTTTTAAAAAAAATTTATTCATTTCAAAGTATTACGGGGATAAAGTATTTTTGTTACATCCTTTTATAATGCTTGAGGGATGGTTATAAGTGTGCTCATCACCCAGATAGTGTTCATTGTACCCTTAGGAAGCTTTTTGCCCATCCCCTTCTCCCCGTCCCTCCTATTATCAAAACTCCACTGAGTTTTATTTCCCTCTATGCACATGTCTCTCTGTCTTAATCCTGCCGTTAACAACTTTACTATGTTCTTCCACAAGTACCTCTTATCAGCATGTCTCCAATCAGGAAAGCCCACCCTATTTCAACAGAGGAGATACGGATACAGAGGCATTAGAGGGTAACCCAGAGATCATAACTGCAGGATGCAGCTGCTAGTCCTGGGGTTTTGGGGGGCCAAAGGAGGAATAAGTGGGGTTACCAGAGCCTTGGAGCACCAAAAAAACAGTCAGCAGATTTGGTACTCAGACCTCTGAGAAAGTTCACCACCAGCTACTACTGGTCTTGGCAATTCGGAGGGGTGTGATCTAGACAGTTCTAGAAGTTCTGGAAGTAGTTGAATGGATCAGCTGCCATTATTAGATCCACACTGATACAGCTGTGCAAGCAAAGACAAAGTTTATCTTGTTTTTCTCTTTCTACCTTCCAACTTCCCCTGGGCACTTCCTATTTGTCTTCCTATCCCAGTAGGAAGACAGCAGTCAATTGCTGGGTCCCAGCCCCAGCATCAAAGAGCAGAGGATAGAAGGGTGGAACTGGAGCTGAGAGACAGTAGGTAAAGAACCAGCACACTGGATTCCTTCAAAGATTCCTTTTTATCCAAAGGTGTTAATCCTTAAAACTCCAGATATTCAGGAATTTGTAGAGACTCTCTGAGGCCTCAAGAGTAAATGTACTAGTTCTGATTGAAATCTTGTTGCTCTTTTCTATGAAATGAGACTAAGATGCAAAGGGGTATGCATATTATAATCAGGAATTCATGCCGATCTATTCATTCACACATTTATTGAGTGCTTACCACGTGCCAACAGTTGTCAGGTGGTATGTACATAAAATAAACATAAGTAATGGAACAAAAGTAATAACCCACCCAGATCCATCTGTATATCCAGAGTAAGACACTGTTAACTATTGTGTTGATGCCTCTGGACGTCTTCCTATGCACGTGCACATGTACATACAAAACTTTATCAAAGTGATATCATAAAAATTTCACAACAGGCTGACATCTGTAATCCTAGCACTCTGGGAGGTGAGGCCGGAGGATTGCTTGAGCTCAGGAGTTCGAGACCAGCCTGAGCAATTTGAGACCCTATCTCTACTAAAAATAGAAAAATTTGTGGGCATCGTGGCATGTACCCTGTGGTCCCAGCTACTCAGGAGGCTGAGGTAGGAGGATCCCTTGAGCCCAGGAGTTTGAGGTTGTTGTGAGCTATGGCAATGGCACTGCAGTCTGGGGCAACAGAGCGAGACTGTTTCAAAAAAAAAAAAAAAAAACAATAAATGTAGACATATTTTCCAGTAAGCGTAAATAAACCTACCTCTCTTACCTGTTATACAGTATTTGATTATAAAGAGAATATATTAATTTGTGCACATATAGTTTAGGCTGCTAGATATGTCTGTATATTTTATGCATTTTGTCTTTCCACTGAATTTCTAAATGTATAATTTCTGTCTGGGTCACTGAGTGTGCAGATTTAAAATTTTGAGCTAGGTTGGCAAACTGCCCTTTACCAAAGCTGTTCCAGTTTACACTGCCACCATTAGTGCACGAGACAGAGAATATTGTCAGCCTTTAATATTTTTCAGTGTCAGCCAAAAGTTTATTGTTTTCTTTGCATTATTTTTAGTGAGAATGTATTTCAGTATGTTAATTGGCTGTATTAATATTTCTTGTATGGTTAATGGTTTATGCCATTAACGTTTTTTCTTTTGGGTGTTCATGTCTATCAGTTTGCAGGTGCTTATATTAGGAATTGTTAATCCTTATTACACTGCAATTTTTTTTTATGTCATTTACTTTAAGCTTCCTCATTATTGCTTTATGACAGTTTTTATGTAATCAAATCTGTTGACCTGCTTTATAATTTCTGCTTACAGTGTAATGTTTAGAAACAATTTTGCCTGGCCAAGATTATAAAAATACTGACCCATGTTTTCTCCTGATATTTTTATGATTTCATTTTTTTATGTCAGTCTTAATTATGTAAGTAATGAGGTAAAGATTCACCATTTTTTGCCAATTTTATCCAGTTGTCATAATACTATTTACAAAATAATTTCTCATCTCCCCGATTGATTTAAAATGTAGCCTTTGCTAGATAGTAATTTTTATTTTTGATATTTATGAACACTTTAGTTCCATTTATCTTGTCTGTTCAACTACCATCAGTAATCTAATCACTGTTGCTTCATATTTGAACATTGATTTAAAATACTTGTTTTATAACTAATATACAGTTTCATATGTAATAGGTCAGGTATTTCTCCCCAACACATATACCCTTATTACTCATTTTCTTTCAGAATTTTCTGTACTACTTTACAGATAAACTTTAAAATTATTTAATCATCTTTCAAATATAAATTCCATTGGCATTCTGATTATATAGGCTACACAGGGCATAGGGACATTATACAGGACATATAGAGAAATTGTGGCACCTTTACAACATTGAGTATTCCTATTCAAAAAGAATATTGTTTGTCCTGTTATTAATAGATTCATATGTCCCTTAATAGAATTTTAAAATTTTCATTTTTCTTTAGTCTTAGGTATCTAAATGTGTTTTTATGTTTTTGTAATGTTTTCAAATGAGCTCCTTTTTTTCCCCCCTTTACAAAAATGTTTTTTAATTGAATATTATTGGTGTCAGCTCTCAAAATGTTTGGTCTCAGGACCTCTTCACACTCAAAAATTATTAAAGGCCTTAAAGAATTTTTGTCTGGGCAGTTTACATGTCTTGATATTTACCATTTTAGAAATTGAAACAAATGGAAAACTTTTGTTGAAAAATATTAATTGAAAAATGATATCCAATTGATATCCTTCCCCAATGTGCATTTAGGTGATGATCAGGGAAACCAGTTTTCTGGTGAGTACATGTGATGGTTGTTTTTCCATTCTTTGGATACTTCACTTAATATAATGAGGGGGGGAGGGGGGTGGGGGAGGGGATGGGTGTATGCCTACATGATGAGTGCGTTGTGCACCCTCTGGGGAATGATCATGCTTGAGGGTGCTGACTCAGGGAGGTGGGGGGGGAGGGGATGGAGGTATGACTACATGGTGAATGCCAGGCGCACTGTCTGGAGAATGGACATGCCTGAGGCTCTGACTCAGGGGGATGGGCGGGACACGGACAATGTATATAACCTGAGCTTTTGTACCCCCATGAAGAGCTGAAATAAAAAATAAAAAAAAAGAAAATGAAAGAAATGAAGGATCAAATCAGGAAACAGAGAAATTATAGTTAATACATGAATGTTCACAAGTAATAAGAATATCAATGTGATAATTAATCGAGACTAATGTTCTTTCAAAATCTTCTTAAGAAAGATTTCCTTCAGGGAGGAAGTACTGGGAGCCCAAGCTCCTGAGAGTCCCTGGGGATACACAGGAGGCTTCGTGGGGCAGCCGTAACAAATAAAGACTGACCAGATCCTAGTAAAGAAAACTTTTGAAAATTCCAAAAGAAGAAATCATTGATTTCCTAAATTTTGTAGATCTGATGGTTAAGAATAAAGTTAAAGATCAGAGAAGAATGGGACAAGTATTGATACAAACCCCAAATTTCTGATTATTCACTGCTGAGGAAAATTACAGAATTAATAAACCTTCCACAGAAACAAGATGATTCCTTTTACAGGGATTTGGCAGGGGGGATGTCATGTGTATGAAGAGTTTGAGCTCTCCCTAGAAACCAGCTGTGATGAACACGGTACAAGTCTCATTTATGTAAGTCAGGAGTTCTGTCAATTTTGAAGCTATAGACTGATAAGGCATAACTGTAAAAAAATATAAGTGTATGATGTAGTCTGTATCCAATTATCTATTTTTATCCACACCTCACTTTCTGCAAGGTTTAGTCCCTTTCCTCTCTTTAATCAGCAATGACAGATTTCACCAGGCTAAATCTTCTATTGGAAAATTTAACTATTAATATTTACTTGTAAAAGTAGGGTACATAAACTATCCTCTGAAGTTTAAGTCATCAAAGATTTAATACTTTAGAAACTAAAAGATAGTATTACTAGACTTTCAACTTAAAACAATAAGTTATCACTTCCCTAGAGGAAAAATAATTTAACATAGTTTCTTAAGAACATGACATTTTAAAAGGTAAATTCTTATGTTAGAAAAAATACTCTGCATAGTATTTTAAAATTACAGTCTTGTACATCATTCTAAATGACAGTAGACAAGGTATTTCCCTGAGCAAGGGTTTCTTCATACATGCACATATACTAACATATATGTTGGGATAATTTTTAGTTTCATACATAAAAGACCCTATTGTGCTTCCAGAACATAATAGGAATTTGTTCCTTCACAATCTAACATGTTTGGTATGATATGCAATTTTAAATTCTCTAATTCAAATATATCTAAAATAATTCTACAGCTTTGTTAAAACATCATGTAAAATATCATATCCCCCAAACTGAGATTATAATCCATTGGTTTATTTTTATACATGTAACATGCAATGTATTTCTCTCTGTATTTGGCAAAATGGAAAGTAAGCACCTATCTGGCCACATATTAAAAGAAATACAATTTGTAAAAAAAAAAAAAAAAAGATATGCCTATATAACACTTATGTTAGCATAAGTAATATATTTTAAGTGAAAAATAGCTAAATTTTCTTCCTGGCTTTTTTTTTTTTTGGATGCTGATGTGCTTAAATGTAAGGAAATAAAATACTAATTTACCTTTACAGTAATTACAAAAATTATACTGTACTCACCCAGCAAGATTAACATGTAGAATTACCTTAGAATTTGGACTAGCAAGTACTAAAATATTGATTATTTTAAAAATTGATGGAGATCATTTTTCATAATTGTAATATCTTGGAAATTTAGATAATTTCTTAGAAAAATAAAAATTATCTAAGGTAGCAGTTTGAAAATTCAGTATCCCTTTATTAGTCTGGAAATTTCACCGTGTATGACAACTGCTCTTTGGGTTGTACTTCCCTTGCTCCATAAGTTTGAAAATGTCTCCAGGAAGAAAGCTTAACTGGTGTGTTTCACTGCTCTCAAGTATTCCATCCTCATGTTATCCATTGTCCAAACACTGAAAAGAGTTACTTTATATATATTTTTATCCATTTTTGTGGTTACTGATGGCAGGAAAATTATTCAGATACCAGCTGTTCCATGAAATCTCAGAAATCTATAAATCTTTTACAAGCTAGCATAAGGAATTATCTTTAAGATTTTGGAATAACAATGGATTTCTTCACACAGAAATAATTAAATATGATGGAAATCTTTGATAAATATAACCACATTAAATTAAGAATTCTGTCCATCAAAAGATTCCCTAAAGAGGGCGAAAAGACAAGACAATTTAGTGGGAGAAGATATTTGCAACATGCAAGAGGACAGTGCACTGATAGCAAAATGACATAAAGAGTGGACTTAAGGCTCAGGTAAGGTAATTATGATATCCTTTCTGAAATGTCCCCAGTTTCATAGAATAAATAAGCTAAAGAAAAACCCATAGACATCTTGTTCAACAAAATTACACAACAAGACGTTTTCATAAAGCCCTAAAATACAAGTGGATGGAGCCAAATTATAAGGAACTACAATGTTTTTGAAAGACTGGCAGGTGTAGAAGATGTGGGGAGTTAAGAAAGCCACAAAGAGGGAAAAAAACATGTACATACATGTATTTAAACCAACATAAAAATGCCTGATAATCCAATAATAAAGTAGGCTTGAACAGACACTTGACAAAATAAAAACAAATCCAAGTGATTAATAAACATGGAAAGGTGCTCACGCATATTAGTAATCAAGAAAATCCAAATTTAAGCCACAAGAAAATACCACCAAACACACATAAAATTGACAAAAAATTTAACCATTCTCACTACCAAATGTTGGTGCAGATTTGTGTGTAGCAACGTGAACACTCATACTGGTGGGTGGGTAATTAATGCAACCACTCTGGAAAAGTGTTTAGTGTTACTTTAAAAAATCTGGAGTTATAAGTACATTATTCAGCAATTCCTAAGTACTTTTCCCAAAGATAATTTGGGTACATGTGTATCATTTTTATGTACAAAATGTTCTTCAGAATCTTGTTCATATAGCAAAAACAAACCAAACCACATGTCCATCAACCATGAACTGATAAATTGTACTATATTCATCTAATGGAGTACTATGTAGCAATCAAAAGGTGCAAACCAGGCCAATCATGGTGGCTCATTCCTGTAATCCTAGCACTTTGGGATGCCAAGGTGGGAAGATCACTTGAGGCCAGGATTTTGAGACCAGCCTGAGCAAGAATGAGACCCCATCTCTACAAAAAATAGAAAAATTAGCTGGACTTGGTGGTGGCGTCTGTAGTCCCAGCTACTCAGGAGGCAGAGGCAGGAGGATTACTTGAGCCCAGAAGTTGGAGGCTGCAATGAGCTATGATGATGCCACTGTACTCTAGCCCAGGAGACAGAGCAAGACCTGTCTCAAAAAAAAAAAAAATATGCAATCAAAGTTCCATATATCATCCACCTGGGTGAAATAATGTGAAAGAAGCAAGACAAAAGAATATAGAGTATAATTCCATTTATTTAATGTTCCAAAGTATAAAAGAATTCATTCGTGGATGGTAAAACTAAATTAAAAAATCAAGTATAGGATGACCATATAAGTCAGGATAGTGGTTACTTCTAGGAGGGAGGAATTTGAAAGGAACATCTGGGAGTTGCTGGACTTCTAATTTCATATAATTTTGTGTTATAATTGTATATAAGTTTGCAATTGAAGTTATAAATTCAGAGCTTAGAGTATAATTACCTCTCAGAGATATAAAGTTAAATATAAATCATCAGCTCTAAGATACATTTATAGCCAAGGGAATTCATATTATGTAATAAGATGATTTAGAAAGAAGAGAGGAGGGCCTAGGACTGAGTTCTGAGGAACACTAACAGGCTCTATGCCAGAGGCAAAACCTGCAAAAGAAATAGAGAATATCAAATGAAATAGGAAAGTCTGGTGGTGTCTCTTAGTCCAAGAGAGAATTTCTCTGAAAGTAGAAAGTGGACACCTATGTGAAGTGCTTCCGAGTAAAATGAGGACAAAAGGGTAGGCAATTTTGACAAGGGTTGTTTTACAGTGCTGGGGACAAAGGCATGTTGAAGTGACTTCAAGAGTTCAGTGGGGACTTCTTTGTCCAGCAACATGGCTGCCCACACAGCTAGAAAACACTCCCATTAACCAGATACTTACAAGGTTGGATTAAATATTAAAACAGTTTTAATGTATCTATTCAGGCAGCTAAGAAGAAAGTAAATAATATTCTCAATGGCCAAGAATCAAGAAAGCCTGAATCCATTTTGATCAACTGTGCTAAAAGGAAGAATAAATTACTTTTCTAGTCTCCCCATAGAAAATATTAATATTACAAAATTGGTAGCATACAAAGGGATGCAGACAAAAATGTACAAAAAAATTATAGAGATGACTGGATTTAATGATATTTATCACATTTTTGTAATTTTTTTTATAAGTAAATATTAACTTTCTTACATAATTTTACATTTTAAAAAAATTTACTAGCTTCTTTCTCCCACTGTAAACTGGATCTTTGGGCCCACAAACTTAATTTAGGCCAGTAAGCAGGGGAAAAACATAAAGCCTAAGGGCCCATGCAAAAGGCAAAATCATCAGGAAAATGGGAGAAAACCTTCTCCCCAAAGGAAGACAGTAAATAAACTTGTCTTTTTCATGGTTTACTCTGGATGGAGGGAACAATTCACAACCGCAAACTGAGTATCTGGATATGTGGGTTTGAGGCTGGAATTGACATTGCATAGATAATCCGAAAAATCTCCAGATGAGAACTTTATATTTTGAAGTGGCTCCAGGTTAATAATGATAGCAGGAACCTGGTAATAACAAATTCAAATCTTTTGTGAGTCAAGCAATTTATACCCAAAAAAGTTGAAAATAAAAAATGAAAAGTATTAGACTTGAGGAACATGGTGCCTTAGTTGACTTTATATAAGCCATAGCCAAGAGGTAAATATAAAATATGTAGAAATTAGCATAAAGAATCCTTTCAGATGGGGATGTTTAAAAGAATTTGCCTCAACTTTAATGGCACTTATCCATGCATAGGGAATGAAGAATTTTAGAAAGGAGAATTGAAAGAAATAGTATGATAGACATGATTGTGTTTATCAAATTAATAAATCTTCCCAAAAATGTGGCCTGAAATTATCTTTACATCATCTTTCTAATCCCGTGTTGAGTTAGATTTAGAGAGGAGTCTCCCAGATCCCCTTTCAAACAAGCACTTGTTGCTGACAGGTCCTTCAGGATCTGCCTCAGTTGCAGAGGGTCACTCAAGGGCTTGCTTTTCCTGGGGTCTCCCACATCAGGGGCCCATGGATGCATGAATTAAAATAAAGGTCAGGCCATTCTGGCTCCATGAAGAACCATTTATGTCCCAGAGTCCTCCACTGGGTTGGCCACAGCTTTGATAAGCACAACTGGACTCTCTCTACCCAATCCTACTTTTCCCATTGTTTCCACAGGTGCTGACTGATCTCTGCTTCCAGAGAACCAGCCTGTGCCACACGTTTACCCAATCTGCTGTGATTAGGCTTCTCCAGTATATTGATGCAAAAATAGAACCAAATTCATCTTGCAAGGAATTACCTCTCATTATAGGTTAGTAAATGAGTATTTGGCTTAATAAACAAGTCTATTATCAATTTCAAACTAGCCAAACTAGTTCATCTAGGTATGATCATCCTGTTTAATAGAGAGTACCCAAAACAGCAAAGATAAATGGGTAAACTAGAGGCTTCCCTAAATGAAAATTTACTAATAAGTTGTCAAATCTCTCTATGCCATCATCAGTATGTTGGTCATTATTTTGATCGCTTTTTTGGTAATGTAAAAAATGCATATAGTTGAAGAAAGGATAGTGAGTTATATTGAGAACATTTGATTGTTGTCTTCAGAATTCCCAGTAGGTGGTGTCATAATACTGTATTTAGGGAATAGTTTATATATGTATGTATGTGTATATATAGTGGAAAAAGAAGAAAGTGCTAATATTTGCTAAAATATATATACTTTCATTTTAAAAGCTGCTTTTTATTCTAAGATGACACAGTTATAAACACCTTAATTCTTTATATGTTTCTTCACATTTTTGCTAGAAAGTATGTACTAAGTAACAGTGTTTTATTCCTCGCTAGAATAATATAAAACTACACAATTAGTCGAAAGAACAAAATGGCCAAAATGTTTACAGAAAATTTTTCCTATGATTTTTTTTTTTTATGTAGACATATGAAAAAGAAACTGTACTTGTCTTGGAAGTTAAGCAGGACTGTAGGATCTGCCATAATTGTTGTAACCTTTATTCTGTATTTAAAATGTTTTCTACTTTTGACTACTTTTTTCAACTATCTACATCATGAATGATTAACGTTGATGGAAATTCAGCTATTTCAAGTGGAGTTGAGTGTAGTCTTAATTTTTCTACCTTAAATTTCAGTAATCTTTATGTTTACTTTGACAATACAATACATAGCTCAGATAGTTCACTCAGAGAGTAGTATGACCTCTGAACAAGGATGATTCCCAACATTCCATGAAACATTCCATGTTTTTAGTATCTTTCCAGCTAGATTATAAGCCCTTTGAGAGTAGGGTCCATGCATTAGTGGTTTTTTTGGTTTCTGTTTTGTAACCACTGAAATGCCTATTTTAAACTAGACAAAATATACAGTACCATTTGGTAAGTGCATGTTGAATAAATGTGTTGCTATGTAAGTTTAAATAATTAACTTCTTCTTGAACTCTCCCTATACTCCAGAGATTAGGTGTCTGTAGTGTGAGATTTATTTAATACTCCTTTGTTAATTCATTGCCTGTGATACTTTAGCAGTCAATAATCTGAAGATCTATACTCTCCGTGGATTGATCTTTAAGGGAATGGTATAAGTTCTTTTTAAAAAGTTATGGCCGGGCGGGTGGCTCATGCCTGTAATCCTAGCACTCTGGGAGGCTGAGGCAGTCAGATCGTTTGAGCTCAGAAGTTTGAGACCAGCCTGAGCAAGAGCAAGACCCTGTCTCTACTAAAAAAAAAAAAAAAATAGAAAAAAATTAGCTGGACAACTAAAAATATATATAAAAAACATTAGCCGGGCATAGTGGCACATGCCTGTAGTCCCAGCTACTCGGGAAGCTGAGGCAGGAGGATCGCTTGAGCCCAGGAGTTTGAGGTTGCTGTGAGCTAGGCTGACACCATGGCACTCTAGCCTGGGCAACAGAGTGAGACTCTGTCTCAAAAATACATAAATAAAATAAAATAAAAATAAAGTTACAAATATATCACTCATTTTTAAAACCATATTAAAGAAGTTAATGCATTTTTTACTTTATATTTTCTAAAAATTAAGAAATTAAGTTGAGATAATGTTAAGCTTTAAAAAGATAGTTTTCAAAAATTTCTGAGATACCTCATTAGATTCAGGGAAATGTTGAACACCTACACCTTTGAAAGAACAGGACATATGGCAGTCTTAGGGACTTTAGCAATAAGATTGACATTCCCTGGGAAAGTTGTCTCTTCACTTTATCACTAAGTGTAGTAGTTTGAAGAATCATTTTCTGAATGCTCTCTGGGCTTAACTCTAAATTCTAATGGCCTCCAATGTATGGAAATAATGACATTTCTTCCTGAGAGCCAAGATCCATTACTTCAGGTCTTATAAGCTGACTTGTGCCCCCACCCCAAATTCATATTTTAAGTTATAACCCTCAGTATCTCAGAATGTGACTATTTGGAAATAGGATCTTCAAAGAGGTAATTAAAGTCATTAGGATGGGGCCTAAGGCAATACGACGAGTGACCATATAGAAGGAGAAAATGTAGACACCAACATATAGAGATAGAAGACCATGTGAAGACGCAAGGAAAAGATAACCAATCTGCCAGCCAAGAAGAGAAGCCTCAGAAGAAACCAACCCTGCAGGCACCATGATCTTGGACTTTTAGACTCCTAAATTGTGAGAAAATAAACATCTGTTGTTTAATCCACCCAATATGTAGTTTGTTATAGCAGCCGTAGTAAACTAATATACTAGTCAATACTTGGATCTTCTTTTTGGTTTCTTCTCTTGGTGCAAATGTTCTCAGTCTTTCCTTTGCCTAAAAATTAAAGAAAAGCTTTGTAGAATGTACTTCTGGGGCACTGCAAACAGATTGGGTCAGCAGGTTCAAGTTAGAGCCTAAGACGCTACGCCTTTAGCAAGCACCGCAGTTGAGCCTAATCAAGGTTGTCTGTCATGGCATCAGGAAGCCACCATTGTGATGTGGCATTATTTTCTTTGAATTTCACAAAAATCTCAATTATATCCTCTGGTGAGAAACAACTTTTCCTTGGGTAAAAAAAACAAAACAAAAAACAAATTCCAGAAATCAGATTTAGAAACCCAGGGTCAAGTACTAAAATTTTGAGTGGAGTTTTTATTTCTGGAAATGGTGTAATTGCTTCAGGGCAATACTCTCTGTAAAACAAACAAACAAACAAAACAGCAAATGTACAAAATAAAGTACAAATATCTATTTGAAGCCATTGGAAAACTACCTAAGTAATCAAGATAGAGGATTTGAGAGGCTTGAATGCAGGAAAGATTGGAAGCCTGGAAGATAATCTCAGCATCAGGTGCTGCTTTTCTTCTCAGTGCATGTACTGATTCCTAAAGAGGCAGCTCAGAGATGGGGAAGCCGAACAATGCTTAGTTAGGCTGATCATGGGGCCAAGAGGCTGGAGAAGAACAAAAGTTGGAGTTCAGGACCCATCTATGATGAGAGGCCTTGGAAAACACCTTTTGCTGACACCTTGAAGGGTTACACTCTAAAAATTAGGGTAAACAGAAATAGACCAGCACTGGAAAGGACTAAAGCCCAGGTTTACATCATTTCAATGACTGATGAGATTAATGTGTACTGACACTGTTAGTACCTCTTGCTGAGCTGCCTGCCAGAATAAAAGTAAATCCTCTGTGGGCAAAGATACATCATACAGACCCTGATAGGGGCTCCTCTAACCTTGCGTATAATATCCTGTACTCAAGCTAACCAAACAAAGCAAACAAAAACTAGCATAAGAGAAAACATGACTGAATGAAAATGACAAAACATCATTAGAAAAAGATACATGGGAGATGAAGATCAAAAGTACACTTTAAAATTAGTGTGATCAATAGGTTAAAGGAACTACATAGTGAGAGAAAAATTTCATCAGATCACTGTAAAGTAAAAAAGAACTGAATGGAGCTTGGAGAACAAAAAATACAGTTACTTAAGAACATTGTGAATAGATTTAAATGCAGAATAGACGGCTGCAGTGAGCACGGTGAATTACAGGACAGGTTAGAAGAAATGTCCAGATTGAAGCACAAACAAAATAATTTTTTATATACAGAAAAGGATATTAAAAAAACATGGGATTTAATAAAAAGGATAAACATACATGTAATTGGAGAACCAAAAGGAGAAGAGACAAGAGGATAGGAAAGAAACAATACTTGAAAAAGTAATAGTTAAGAATCTTTCAAAACTAGTGACAGAGATCAATGGACATGTTTGAAAGGCACCACAAACTCTAATCTAAGCAGAACATGCACAAAGAAAATCATCTCCAGGCACAACATAAACTACAGAGAAAAACAAAAATGAGAAAATTTTAAAAGCAACCAGAGAATAAAAGGCAGAATATCTCAAAAGAAGCAAAATAAGAAGTCAGGTAGCTGACTTCTTATGATAAATCGTAAAAGACAAATGATATATTTGGGTGGCTGAAAGAAAATATTAAATATATAATTTAATTTCCAGCAAATATATTCTTTGAAAATGCAGTGTAATTACAGCCATTTTTAAACAAAAATATCTGAAGGATTTTGTCATTGGAAGACTCACACCAAAGGAAATATTAAATGATATTACACTTCAGGCTGAAGGAAGGTGATCTCAAATGACAGAGGTGTAAGAAAGAATGAAGAGCAAAATAAATACATATGAGAAGCAGCATTTCTAGAATGGTAGAGTAAAGACCTCTGAAAATCTGTTCTTCCATAAAAATAATGGAACCACTGGAAAAAAACAATTAAACTTTTCCAGAACTCTGGAAATTAACCAAAGGCTTGTGATAATCTGATGAGTGTTTATTCAGGAAAAATGACTGAATCTTGGTAAGAAGAGCAGCTTTATGGCACTTTTACTTGCCCCATTTGCAACTCCTTATCCCAGTTCTTGGTAGCCTTGAAAACCAGCCATCTAACAACCACTGAAGGAGGCAGAATGGGCTTGATGCTCCCCAAACAGCTCTGTCTCCAGGTAATTGTTCCTATTGGACCTGTCTTCCAGTTCCCTGGAGAAGCCCAGTTCACAGTGTTTATTGAACTTGCTCAATGGGAAAGGTCCTACGTCCAGGGCATTTGAGAAAAAACAATGAGCGGCAATTATTTAACATCCAGGTGACTGAGGTGGCAATGCTAGTTAGGGCAAATAAGAGACTGTCCCAAAACATTAAAGGAAAATCTTGTACGGAGTTTTTGTTTCTGGAAATAGTACAATCAGTTTTTTCAGAGCAATACTCTGTGAATAACAACAAATAAATGTGCAAAATAAAGTACATTTATCTATTAATATTTGAAAGCACTAGAAGACTACCTAATTACAGAATGAGATGTCCCTATGGGGTTTTAAGAAAGCTCTGACGTATTGCTGAGGATCTAGAAGCCCACACACTTGGGCATGACTGTGGGATGCCCCCGAAAGACCTAAGAAATCCTTTCTCTCTCACAGAGAGGAACACGAGCAGAGCATGGTGGTCTTGCTGACTTGAGAAGACAGAGACTGAGCGCAGAGGCTGAGATTGCTGGAATTTGTGCAGAAGAATACTTGAGAGGAGGGAGCCAGTTTTCATCTGTTCCAGGGTTAGAGATGTAAGTATGGAGTTCTTTGGCCCTTTCCCTTTCAGGGGTTTTTTCCTCACTTAGGTGGTATTTTCCTAGCATCAGTTTTCTGGTTCCCCCAGCCAGAAATATAGTGTGATTTTTCAGTTACCCCACACACTACTGGGTGGCCTCATAGACTGCAGCTAACCCCACGCTAAGATGTGGAAATAGGTGCTTGCTTTATACTACTCCATGACTGTCCCTGAAGGGTGTATTCCCCATCTGAGACAAGCAGAGCCTGTCTGCTTCCATTCATGCTCTTTTTGTATTATGTCTAAGTTTTACAGCTGCTTAATGAGAGGTGTGTCCTCTGTTAGGATCTTACTCCATCATTAATGGAAACCTGATTGGCTAATCTGGAGACTTCTGGAAAAACTGATACTGATAAATACCTGTTAGACATTTACTTTTTAAACAAGTGGCATCTGTTTTATACACCCTATTTACTCCAAGTCTAAAGACATTTGTAAGTTAATTTGAACGAATAGACATATCAAATATGCCCAGGTTCCTAGTTAAGCATATAATGCCTAGCCTGCCAGCCTCCAGACAAGGACAACATTGTACTCCCTGCCTCTCTCTGGCGTACTCTGATCTTGCTGCAAATAGTTAAATGAGATTACCGTGACCTAACACTGCTTGGGTTAGAGAATACTTGTGAACAGAGGATCAGCTGGGAATAAACAGCCAAAGGAAATAGAATGTCTGGCAAAATTATAGGCATAAGATAGTGCATCCCTTCTCTGTCTTTCAACTGTCATAGCTTGTTGGCTTAATCGAGTGCTTCATTAACTTGTCGAATGAAAATAAATATACTTTATAACAAAAAGTGGTTTTCTTGGTTATGTCTTTTAATTGACATAACTAGGTCTTCACTGTAGCTTTGGGTAGAATCTAACTTAAAAGTGTATGCTCAAATTTAATACTTGGCAGTTGGCTCAAAATCAACAACATTGCAACTCATGTACTCTAGGCATCTGGTATTTTATCTCTGTTCTTTTTGTACCAACCAAAATTAGGTATTATCATTATTAACTTATACAGACAAGTTTTATATTTACATATGTATTCATCACTTTTTTTCAATATTTCTTGTGTTCTAACTGTCCTCTTGTAATCAGTTTTTTTCTTACTAAGGTACCTCTGAAGTTCCTTTAGTGATAGTGAGGTGATAAACTTTCCAAGGTTTGCTTTCTGACACCTTTACTTCACACTTGCTTTAAAAATAGAGTTTTGCTGGATACATAATTCTTGGTTGATAAGTATTTTCTCTCAACACTTTAAGATTTTTCCACTGTTTTCTTGGTTCCTTTGTTACTGTTGAAATTTTATCATTAATCTTTTATCAAGCTATCATTAGTCAGCCTATTATGACTTTCTAGGTAGGCTGTCTTTTTTCTCTAATGATTTCAAGATGTTTTTTACAGTAATCCCTTCTTATCCATGGAGGGATTCATTCCAAGACCCCCAGTGGATGCCTGAGACTTCAAGTAGTACCAAACCCAATTGCTATCAATTGGAACATTCTTCTACCACAAATGTAATGTCATTTCTGCCTTAACTAAGCACTTATCATACACTATGGTTGTAACTTTTGCAGTTTGAGATGCAACAGCAAAACTAGCATGAATTTTTTTCCTTCTTCATAATTTCACAAAGATTCATTGTTACCATAAATCTTAGCAGCCTTAAAATACAATTGTTTTTCTTTCCTTAAGTTGAGAACTTCCACCTTTTCACTTAAAGGAAGCATTTTACAGCTTCTCTTTGCCATATCTGAATTAAGCCAAATAAGGGTTACTTGAACACAAGCACTGAGATATTGGGATGGTTGAACTGGTAAACAAGAGGGCTACTAAGTGACTAATGGGTGGGTAGTGTACCACCTGGTTACACTGGACTAAGGGATGATTCATGTCCTGGGTGGGATGAAGCCAGATGGTGCAAGATTTCATTACACTCAGAATGGCACATAGTTTAAAACTTATGAATTGTTTATTTCTGGAATTTTGCATTTAATATTTTCAGGCTATGGTTGATAGTGGGTAACTGAAATCTCAGAATGTAAAACCATGGATAAAAGAGAACTATATTAATATGTCTTTGATGTTTCCATTTTCAGTACAATGTTTCTAGGTATGTGTCCCTTTGTTTATCTTATTTGGGGTATATTGTCAGATAAACTTTCCTCCATACAATCATTAAGGGACTCAGTTTTCTAAAATTGTCATAAATAAAATGGAGTCACTTGTGTTAAAAAATCTGGCATGTAGAGCTGAGGAAGGCCATAAAAGGAGCATTCTCATGCGCAAATACCTACTCACAAGAGCTATCACAAAAAACTGCCAAAACCACAACCTTACACAAAGGCCATTGCAACCTTTCACGAAAAAATACTTCTTGAGGACATCTGCTCTGCAACTGCCTGTCCAACTTCAAACTGGTGCCACTTTTGTTACTGATCCTTGTAGCCAAGGGCAATTGATTCAAAACAATTATGTATTCCTCGTTTCTCCTTGAAAGACCTTTTTCTTTATTTACCTCCCTGAATATGCACATTGTTTACTATGGCATGAGTATTTTCATTGCAATGCCTATTCCCAAATAAACATCATTTTCCTTCAGTCTCCCTCTCTGCTTGTTACTGAGATTAACATAATGTTATCAGAAATGGAGCAAAAGTGAGCTCACCTTGGACAAAGCTGTGGTACTGGAATGGAATACGATGCTGATGGAGCCCTTTGTGCTGTTTCTGTGAGTTGCCTTTTCTGCCCTGGTCAGTCTTTTCTCAGATTCTCAGATTCTCTCCTTTCAGTGAGTTCTTTTTTACTTTATTCTGGACCTGATTTGGTTATAATGCTGCCTTAAATAAAAGACCTTGCATCACTCTTGGAAATATAAAAGTTTTGTTTTGTTTTGTTTTGGCAAGCCCTTTCTGATATAAGGAGAGGGCTTCTGGTTTAAATATTCTGGTTTCTACAAAATTTATGTCCTGTCTGTGCGGCATGTCTTTTCTTGTGAATTAACTTTGATTATGCATTCTTGGTTTAATATTTTGTTTGATTTGCACATCTGGGCTAAAATTTATGTGCGTTTGATTTAATTTTGGTTTGGTTACACATGTCTACAAATGATTTGGCTCATTTTTCCTGGCTTGTTTCTGAACATCTTCCAAGAGCAAAAATAGACATTCTAAATGGTGTGTGCAAGATGGCCAATTAAAAGCCACTAGGGCGGTTGTCACTATCTAAAACAACACTATAAACTCCTGATATTTCCTGATAGGATTTCTAAAATTTTCTTTGCTCTTGAGAGATTAATAAGAAATGGAATGAGATCCTTACAATTCCAAAGCATTCCAAACACTCTGGGACTCCAGCCAGCTATACATTCGAATTTTATTGTTCATTCTCATTCACATTTGTAAACTGATGGACAAATTACACCAAGGAAAATTCAGAGCTCAATGGCCATTATTCAAACTCTCTCAGGTTGTTAAAACAAACTACAGCCAACTATAGAGTTAATATTTAGAGCCTTCTAAGTTCTCTATTTTCTGTCTACTCTGAATTTGTTGACTTTTTCACTTTTATTAAGATAGTGTACCATTGCTAATTTCAAAAGCCACTTAAACGTTTTTCTTAGGGCATTTCAATCAAGATAAGAAAAAAACATCTTAAAGAGCTTTCAAAAAATGTTTCAACTCAGAGAAATAACATCTCCAAATAATATCTCTAAAATCCTTCTCCTGCATTGACTAATCGAGCAAACCAGAGTGCCAAACGAAAGGTTTGTTACTAAAAATTTCAAGGGCACTTGGAGATTTTGTTTATCTTATACAATTCAGCCAGTCCTAGTTAAAATGCAGATATTTGAATATTTGATTCTAAACTTATTTGAAAAGAAAAAGATGGTAAAAAGATGCTTATTTCAAACTGCTACAAAAACTACCTTATCCAAAATTTTGGTCCACAGCCTCCATCACATTACCTATCAGGACAAATAAAATTTAGCCATGTGAAAAGGTTGCATTTTGTCAGAAAATATAACTTGAATTCAGCTATCCTTTTATAAACTGGTGAGTTTGTATTACCAAGTTTTACTGTCTCATAACTAAAATTCTCAAATGAAAGCTATAAGATCTTTATTTGTGTGTACATATGGGTTAATGTGTATTTTTGCATGTTGTATGTTGTGTCTATGTGGTAAAATCTAGTGTACTTGGCCAGAAATCCCTTAAGAAATTTTATTCTGATTTGTTTATATATAAAATATGTAGTCATTAAGCCAAATGCCTTTTAGTTCCTATGACTTAATAAATCCTTGATAAGTAAGCTGGTTTTAAAATTGTTAATAAATAAAAATAGAAATGTCTTCAAAATTATCATCATACATTTTTACTTAGATTTAATGGTCAGATAGTATATTTGTCTCTGCTATATGTTTTAAGGTCATAAAATTATCAACCCAGCCTAAAAACAGAATAATCTTTGTGTAACTCTTTGATAAATAAGACTAATTTAATATTGTTGGTTTAATAAAAACAGCTATAACTTCTGAATTATTGACAAAATACCCATATATTTAATTTTAAAGTGCTTACTTAGGTAAACACTTAATATTCATAGGCTATAAATATGGTTAACAAAAAAAAAACCCTTAAAATTCTGACTTTGTCTAATATCTCAGTTTTCATAAGTAGTTTAGGTATAATTGTTAAAAATAAATTAGATAAATGTAAATGCGATAAACATTTATAAATTAAGTTTTCATCTTAAAGTTATTTTAAATTACATGATAAGATACTCATTAAATGTCTGGGTCATATCCAAATAAAATGCTAAAACATAATTTGCGGAACATAAATATATGTTTGTTCTTGACTTCTTAAATTTTATAAAAATACTAAATATATTTGGGTCTATTAACATAAATCATGGTATGGAAAAACATGTTTCTAAAATTATGAAATAGTTCTCATCTATAAAATACTGACATGTAAAAGACAGTTCAAAATTTCTTTCTTCCTAGATTATCACTAAAAATTAAGGTTACCAAGAATTAAAAATTCTCATTAATATATATAATTCTGTAAACACAAATGTTCCCCAAAACATTTTCGCTTTAAAAATTATAAAAAGACATGAAGTTGTGTTTTTTATTGAAAAACAATTTTATCTAAATTAAAGTTTGTTTCAAAATATGGATTTAGGAAAAAATAAAAACAAAAAGAAATCAGTAAATGGGAGAGAAAGATGTTTAAAAAGCTATATATTTAAAGGTGTATTTTTGGTAAAAATTTAAAAGGTTTAAAAAATAGTTTTGTATGAAAGAAATTATATGATAAAATGGTCTTAAAATAAAATGACTGCAGGTACAGTGGCTCATGTCTGTAAACCCAGTAACTCAGGAGACTGAGGTACAAGGATCACTGGAGGCCAGGAATTCGAGGCTAGCCTGGGCCACATAGTGAGACCCCATCTTTAAAGATTTTTTTTTTTTTTAATTAGCCATGTGTAGTGGCAGTGTTACTGCATGTAGTCTAGATCACTTCAATTCAATTTTTTCCATGGAATTGCTAAAAATGAAAACTGCTCTGTTCCTAAAGCCCTATAAACTGAAACTGGATGAATTTTAAGGAATGAGCTTGATGTATGGGTAACACAGAAAGTTCACCAAACCACCCGATGCCATAACCAGAGCCATTCAAACTGCAAACCAGAAGAAAAGTTGGTAGCTTTATACTACAGGCAGTTTTTCCCTAGATGTCAAAACAAGACTCTGTATCGTGATGAGACTCTTACCCTACTTAATGCCTACGTATTTCACTTGGTAGGATAATGGTGTAATTAAAATTTCAGTCAGTAGCTTCTGCTGGTAACTTGACAGAACCTGACCTAAGAAATCCTTTAGTCCACCTAGTGATGACTTTGGCAACATCCCTCTTATAACTGTTGTTCACTCTCATTTTTAATTCAACCCTGTCATGGGATACTAGATAATAAAATTGTTCTATACTATCTATTGGTGAAATAAGAAAATGTCTGTGCTATTTCTAATACCACATTTTGTACTGGGATAAATTTCTCTGGGAAAGTTGAAACCCATATACACAAAATAACAAAACAGGCCACATAGTTGCAGCAGGTGTCACCTAATTCCCTATGGTCGTTTTGTTTATTCAATTGGTTGTCTTTAAGCCTAGGTTCCTGGCTCAAAGCTATTATACAAACTGAGATTACTATTTTAATTTGTATTTTCCTTTGTAAACATTGTACCTGTGACTTGTTCAATTTCTGCAGAAGTACAACTCCTAAGAGAATAATGCTGGCTTAGCACTTTAAGACAACAACAAATGCCTATGGAACAGACAAAATTAAACTTAACAATGGACTCCAGGTAGACATAGCCTGAGAGTCATTCCCTCTAAAGCTCCCTTATTGGTCAAATGTGGCTAAAAGGGTTTGACACTGACTGCTAGTTCATGTCCTTCTGATGTGGGACCAGAGCAGAGTAAACCAGGACAGATCCATCCCAGCAGTGAGGGACAATTAAAACCTAATAACAGGGTGATTCATCGGTAGCACCTTTGAAGAAAGATCTTCATAAAAAAGGGGAAATCTGAAAGTTGATGGAGTCATTGTGTTAAAAACCCTGATAGAAAGAGCTAGGCAAGGCCATGAAGGGAGGGTTCTCACACACAGATGCCTGGTAACAAGAACTATCCCAAAAGACTGCAAAAACCACAACCCCACACAAAGACCATCACAATCTTACACACACATACATAAAAACAAACTTCTGTGAGGTTATCTGCCCAGCAGCTGCCTGTGCATCCTTGGATTGGCACCACCCTTGTTATTATTGATATTTGTAGTCAAGGACACTTCACTCAAAACAATAATGTGATTCTCACTTTTCTTTTAAAAATCTCTGTCTTCCTTTACCTCCCTGAACACACACATAGTTTATTATGGCACACTTATTTCCACTGCAATGCCTATTCTGGTATAAATGTCATTTTTTTAGAGAGTCTCCCTCTCTGTTTCTTCTTTAGGTTGACAGTTTCTTCCATTTTATGCCTCAATCATTCCCTTCTCATAGTTTTAATCCACCCAGCAGCAGGAAAAAAAGACTACTGGGAGGCACACTAGTTTCTTAAAATCTTGGGCCCAGTATGACAAATATCGATCACTTCCACTCACTTTTCATTGGATAAACGTTAGTCACATGGCTACATCTGTATACTAATGGGCATAGGGAAACGTAGTCTCTGGTTGTGAAGCTGCTTTTTGGTCAATCCTTTAATTTTCAGCCATAGAACACATTTACCCTCTTCTCAAGGAAAATAATACAAAATAGCATTAGGTTATATCCAGAAAACAGTAAGCTCTCTGGGTTGTGCCGTGTAATAGGCTGAATAATGGTCACCCAAAGATATCAGGCCCTAATTCCTAGGACCTACAAATGTTACCTTGTAAGGGAAAAGCGTCTCTACAGACATGATTAAGTTAAGGATTTTGACATTGATGATTGACCTGGATTACTCTGTCTGGTGGAGTTTGGATGCAATCACAAATATCCCTGGAGAGGCAGAAGAAAATTTGAGACAGACAGAAGAAGAGAAGACAGAAAAGGAGAAAAAAGTCAAGTGAAGATGGATGCAGAGATTACAGTGACATGGACACAACAAAGGAATGCCATTAACCACCCAAACTGTAGGAAACAAGGAATGGACTCTCTGCTAGAGTTCCACAGCCTTGCTTGAACCTTGACTTCAGCCCAATGAAACTGATGTTGAACTTCTGGCCTCCAGCACCATGAGAGAAAAAAATCCTGTTGTTTGAAGCCACCAAGTTTGTGGTCTTTCTTCATAGAACCACTAATGACTCAGATAGTGACTCATCATCATTTGGGCATCTTTTCTGAGTGTGTCCCACATTCAGTGAAGCAGTCAATAGATCTCCTTTTTCCTTCTTGGAAAGGCAAAAGAACTTTTTAGTAGTGGATGCCACATTATCATGTCTGATATTTTTGGTATGATGGGATAAAGGTTGATATTACTGTGCCGTGAGAAAGGCATTGGGGAACATTCAAAGAAGGTCTGCCTTTTTAGAGTCTTCTTTGGAGTTTCTGTGCCACTCTTTTAACATAGATACCCCACAAGAGACTAAGTTTATTAGACATTCAACCATTACAATCAATTACTCTTTGTGCATATTGCACCTGTCACTTAGCTGTTATCTATGGTGCTTAAAGGAATGAATTGACCTAAACAGTCTTTGTAATGGAAAAGTTTTTTCACCTTCCAATATCCTTTCACTACACTTCAACTGATATATCATCCTGATTTTTATTGGGTTAATTAACTCTCCCAACTTGTGCTATTTAGGTGAGATGGAAAATCACAGTGCCCTCTTCTCTTCTAAACAAGGAATGGGCATATGATCTAAGCTGGAGAAATTGGGCTTGCCCTCCAAAGACTTTGGCTTTTAAGTAGCAGGACTTAAGGACAGAAGAGTATTTGGAGTTCATTTCTTCTGCAGTTATCTTTGACAGGATGATCAAGCAGTACCTGATACCTGAAACTCTAGAGTAGCTCTTGGTTTCCAGATTTTTCCTGATCCCGGTTCTCTAGACTTCCTGTCAATTTTGTAAGATGCCCAATAGCATTAAAATAAATTTTATACTTGCTTAAGTTGGATGTCATAAGTATCTGTTGCTTGCAACTAAATAACCTTAAATCTATAAGAAGTTATAAAAGTGAGTTCTGACATTTTGAGGGAATTCTACACCTGAAGGGAAGGGAGGGAGGGCACATTTAAATGGAAAGTTATAAAAGGAGATCTTTTTTTTTAATTTCAGCATATTACAGGGTTACAAATGTTTAGGTTACGCACATGGCCCTTGCCCCACCCAAGTGAGAGCTTCAAGCGTGTCCATCCCCCAGACGGTGCGCACCGCCCCCATTATGTGTGTGTATGCCCATTCCCTTCTGCCCCCTCCCATCTGCCCCACCCCTGATGAATGTTATTACTATATATGCACTTAAGTGTTGATCAGTTAATACCAATTTGATGGTGTGTACATGTGGTGCTTGTTTTTCCGTTCTTGACCTACATATTTATGTGGGTAAGAGCAATAGCTGTTCTTAATATCTCTAAATATTATCTCAGTTCCTTTGACCTATGTGCTTGAAAATGTCCACATCGGTGATAGGGAGTGGCTTTCTATTCTGGTAAATTCAGAGCCGTTTTGAATTATGTAATTGAACACATATGCAAATCTACTTCTTCTTAAAAGTACACATGTTGATTTCATTTCCTTTGGCGTGTTCACTTATTAATACCTGTGTGGATATCTCAACAGTATGCCCACTAAGGAAAATTTCCTTTCAAATGGCAGAGATGACAGCTATGACCCCTTAAGCATTTCTGTAGAAATCCTGTCATTTCATACTACCCTTGTAATGTTCTGAATCCTTTTGTCCAGAGTTTGGTTTTCAGTGGCTGCAGAACCAATCAGAGAAGAATTAAATTGAAGCAAAGACTTGCTACTTCCCAGTGTATTATTTAGAAATATGACTGGATCCTAAAAATGAGAAAGAATGTATTATAAAATTGAACTTACTTTTGTGCTAAGATTTCTAGAGTTTATCTACTTACTAGGGCTTAACCATAACTCAAATTTAATTTAAAAGCTTTAGGAGTTTCCAAGTATTATTAGTATGTTTTCCAATCATGCACAATCAATTTGTAATTTAAGAAGAAAGGAAAATACAGCATGAGTAAAGCTGAAGTGTTTGCATTTCATGTATCTGTCTAAACTCTGTAGTTGAAAGAGTAGATGTCTCAGATATCACAGAGTGGGGCATGGGCTGCTTAGCACATACTGTTTTTTAAAGTTTCTATAATAGAGTTGTTATCTAATTAAGTAATGTAGAACTCTCCCTCCTAAAAATAGTCCCCTTCCAAATTACTCATCTCTTAATTACTATAAATACTAGCTTCGTTTTTCTTGCAAGTAATTTTCTGCTTCCTACATTTTTGAGGTTTACTAATTTGGAAATAATTATAATCTGTTGTACTCTCCCTCACATAACTCTGCAATACTACAGAGTCTGGGGTAGAAAAATTACATTTTCTGTACTTTGAGCAATTTTCAAGAACTCTTATTTATAACATAGTCAGATGGTTTTGTTTTGTAAGACAAGGAATAATTCCTTACAAATACAAGAAAGAGAGCTGCCATGTAAAAGAAAGAAATCTTCCTTCCTTCCTTTTAATATTTAAATTGAAAACCCTCTTTTTCTTAATAAGATCCATTCCTGAGATTCACATGCCTCCAAATAAAACGAATAATAGTAGAAAGTGATAAATTTATCCTTTTACATTTCATTAAATGGAAAAGTTAGTCATCCACAATTTTTTTTTCTCTTGGAAATAAAAACCAGGTGAACAATATGTCAAGGCAAGTGGCCATGCAATTGAAGATATCTAATGGTTTTGAAACCCCACTGGAGTCTGCCAAATCTTGCTTTTAAGAGCAGAGAGGTTTATAAGAACTTTTATAGTCTTATCTCAGAGGGAAAAACATTCTATAAAAAGCCTTGTATTGCTTTTGAATCATGCCATTATCTCATAAATAAAGACTCAATAAAAATTGACTGAAAGAGAGAGAGAGAAGAAACAGCATTTGAAATGAAATGGTATCTTAAAGACTATCAAATTCAATAAAATCTTTTTGGACTTGTTTTTCAAAGAACTAGATATTAAGAACTTTTTAAGGAAGGGAAGTAGCTCAGAGCAAATTAAAAAATTAACTATTTAACTTGAAGTTTGATGGTAACTTGTCTTCACTAGGTTCCATTTTCATAAATAATATCAATAATTATGTTTGGCAATATTTGAATAATTCTAATTTACAAGCAATTAGGTACTTGTAAACGATTATGGAGTGCATGTACAGAGACTGGGAGGGATGGAAAAACATGGAAATAAATGCTTGTGGACAAATGAACCCCAATATGTAACTCATTTGCCACAATAATTTGTATAGGTGAAGTGGGACAGGTATATTTTATTACCCTAAGTCTTAAATTTTTAAACTATATTCCAGTCTCATTTAAAAAACAACTTTCATTAATTACTGTCAGCTTCCTTATGGTGGTTGTGCTGGGTGACCATTTTCATAAATATATTTCATTAAGTGAGAGTTTATATTTCATTAGGTCTATCTTCATTGAGCTGCCCTCCTTCACTGAGAAACCAACATTTACAGTAAACCTGATAAATAAAAATGGTTATTGAATTCCTTGTCAGAGAAGTCCAACATCTGTGCCATCTTGGTGTTGGCATCTATCCATTGTCTTTTCTCATTCAAGTTGAGATTTTTCTAGTTCTTGGTACAAGGCGTGATTTGTGATTTGCGATTATATCCTGGACATTTTGTGTGTAATGCTATGAAGCTGGATCTTATATAAATCTGTCTTAGGAGGCCTCCTCTGATGCCGGCAAGGGATGTGAGAGGATGTCTTCATTACTGCCAGGTAAGAGCAGGACATCCAGGTTCCCTACTAGGCCTCTGTTGACACCATGCTGGGGGGTGAGGGAAGTTGAAGGAGGGGGTACCTCATTACTTCTGGGTGGGGGTGAGATTTCAGGCTTCCTTTTCTACCCTCAATGGCACCTTCCTGGCTAGAATGTCTTCTTATCACCTCTTTCGTGGCCTCCACTGGCACCACAGGGCAGGAGTCGAGGTGGACTCATTCCTCCGTGAGCAGTGGGGAAATTTCTGTCTCTCCACTAGGCCTCCTCTGGCACCACTGAAGGGTGGTGGGGGGAGGATGCTTTATTGCCACAGCATGAGGAGGAAGTTCAGGCTCCTCATCTGTTTGCCACTGACACGCTCAGAGTGGGCTGGGATTCATTAATGCGTGATAGAGGTGGCCTTGTCAGCTCCCCACTCGGCCTTCCCTGATCCACCCCAGCAGGAGAGGGGCATGGAGGGTGGGCCAGAGTGGAGACCTAGACTTTCTACTGAGCCTTTTTTGACCTGGGAGTGTGTGGGGCTGCAGGTTTTTCTGTACTATTTTTTGCAGTTAAGCTGTTATTGTTTAGTCTATCGCTTTCCTGAGAAAACAAGCTTTATTGTCTATGCCTACTAGCATTTCCTGATTGCTGGCTTCTGTAGCTCCAAATCTAAGCCATAGGAGGCAGAAAGAAAACCCAGGATCTCACTGTAGCATCATTCCTTGGATCCACAGTCCTTAGCCAGTCTGTTTTCTTCTTTCCACCTTGGAGAGCCTTCTTGTTTTTTGGTTTATGTAGGATGTTTAAGCTATTTAGCTATACTTATTGGGAGAAATAGCAAAAAGTGCCTCTACTCTTTTTAAACTGAGAAAGATTTTTTAGTGTTCAACAGTATTAATAAAAATATTAAAGGAAAATAAAGCTTGAGCTATATAGGAATGGGTGGAAAGAAGTTACTAAAAAGGCCAAAAAAAAAAAAAAATGAAAGGGGGAAGGCAGATAGAGATTGATTTGACTGAATATGGTGAAACTGTACTTTGGCGATTGTAACCGGCATGTTCCCACAACAGTATTTCCCAATCACAACCACACTCTCCGCAAATATGCAGACTTCCCCCTTGCCTTCCCCAGAATGACGGGGTGTGAATGCCCAAAGCTCTGGGGAGAAACTGGCTCAGGCAATAGTAGTGACTCATTAAACCTTTCTGCAGGATTTCTGCTTACGTGCTGGGCAGATCCAGCACCCAGTGTGATTGCCTGCCTGCATGGTTATATGATAAACAAACCTCATTTGTTTATTTTCTCCTTTTTCCACCCATGTGCAACTTTGACTTCTCTCATGATGTTACCAGAAATTCCATTTAAGACAGAACCTTGTGGTTTAACCAGACTTGTGAATGCTGAGAGTTTATCTTAACCCACAGATTATAACTTCAAAATATCCCAATTCATGAAAATTAAGTGGTTTTTGGAAGAAGGAAATTCTCAAGACATCTGAAAATCCCCTATTCTTCAGTTTCCTGATGTTCCAGCATTGAAGTCCCAATTCTCATATTTACACCTCCGAATCATATCTGATTTTCATTTCTTGCTCTCTCTTTCATTTCTTGCTTACCCCAGCTGGGTAAGTTGACTTTGTACAATATGAATGGACATCTAAAACTAAGGTAAAATCGTGACTGAGAAACTTGTAAGCAATTATTTTATGAAACATAACACTCAGCATATCACCTGGGATCAGTGTTGGAATTTATTCTGCATATTTAATCAGAAAACTATAGTTTATCCAAGTATGTGCCCTAGTTTACAGTTTGAATACGTGCACTTTTGCTCTAGTTCAAGGAGCGAGGGAGGCCCTGGAAGACTTTAAGGCAGTTGGCGATTTCCTTAGATACCTGAGTCCTACATCATAAAATCTTATGAATCCTCTCCACTGAGTATTAGCATTTGGGGAGGAAATAGAGATTATTGGTCTCTCATTACATTTCAACATCCACTGGCATGTAGGAGGTATTCAATAAACACTTGTGCATTGACTAAATCCCTCATTAACAAAAAATAATAATAATTTTCCAGTACCACAGTCCTCAAAATTCTGGGTAGGACTCAAGCTGATTACTGAGAACTTCAGAGATAATTCTTGGCTATTTGGTTCATTTGACAAAGAACTGTAAATGTCCTGGGGTAATATTTTGAAATATTAACACAGATTCCCTCATCTTTGTTTTTCTTTGTACCCTTTGCTCTTCCAGTTAATCAGCTACAGCATTACTTATTTATAAAATATTTAATTAATAGTATTTTAGTCTCTTCAACGTGTTTTCTTTAAAAAAGAGTATTTCATGAGTAACACAAAACTTGTCTATTTTGCTGGCTTCCCCAAATAATAAAGTTTCCTGGAGCTGGGGAAAGAGAGGAGCAAGACAGTGGAGCAACAAGCAAGTAAGTAGTGGGAGTCCCTTAGAGAAGGGAAACTGTCCCCTCCTGGATGAGCTGAGGGGGCCATTCGGACACTGCAGATAGGTTTGGGGGATTGGAGCATAGGGGTACTTATACTTCCTTGCCCACATACGGCCAACACAGACACCAGTGTTACAGAATAGAAACCACTGTTTAACGTATCTCAGATGAGTCTATATGTTAGTAAGGATACACTAACCCATGCTAACAAACAGACCTAATCTAGTAATGACTAGACAAAAAGAGAAATTTATTTTTTGATCAATAACAGTCCTAGTGGGTATTCTAGAAGGTGGCTTTCTGCACTATCATTCAGGAAGCAAGGTCCTTCTCAGCTTATAGAGCTTGTATCACCTCAACCTCTAGAGCTTCATTTGTCTGTGTATTGACAAGAAAAGGGGACATAACAGAGGAGTGTGTGGGTTGGAGATTTGGGGGCCAGTCCTGGAGGTGGTACCAATTATTTCTGCTCAAATCCCACTGGCTAAAACTCAGTTACCTGACCACACCCCCCAACAAAGAAGGGTAGAATATTGGTTCAGGAAAAAGACAAAATGTGTTTAGACAAACAGCCATCTGTGCTGTACTTATGCTAACACACTTTTCTCACACCCCAGCATAGTATTGGGTAAGCACAAAAATCCCCTGAAATTAAGAGGAGCAAGAAGTAATGAGAGATTATAGATAGCCCCATCTCATAAGTCTCTGTGTGATGAGGAACAAGAGAATGTCCCATGAGTGTCAGCCTAGAGTGAGCGTACCTGAAGGAGCCTTTTGGATGGAGGACTGATGACTAACCAGCGACCTGCTTGAACAGAAATCCATGGACTAATATGAATTATGGATTTCTCAGCTGACATCAGGAGATGCCAACATGTACAGATTTTAACACAACGGCCAATGCCTGGCTCCTCCCATGCACCCCAGCACTTGAAACCCAGTGGTAAGTCTATTCAATGGATATGTAAAGGATATTAAATTTTTTTGATCTGACTCCTTAGAAGCTGGTAATAAAAAATAAACTGAGTAACATAAATTTAAGATTATATTATGTGCATATCTGAATTTTTATACTGAGTTTTGTATCCACTGCATATATCTACTTAATTATTTAAATCATATTGCAAAGCAATTAAGGATCTTTTACAATTTACTTCTCTGAATACCAAATATCTTCATTTGTTTCTAAGAAACTTATCTTCCATAAAACAGCCTTGAAAATTACATAACAGTCATATACCTTGATGTACAAACCTTCCTTATTGCATAATGAGTGAGAGTGGAGGCTCTCAAGTTCTACTCAGGTTCACCTCCTAGATGTACTATGTAATAGTTTGTGATCTGGGGAAAGTTATAATATCTTTCTCTTCTCCAGTTTCCAATTTCCTTATCTGTAAAATTGCAATATTAAACTACCTAACTCTTAGGATTACTGTGAAAATTAAATGTGGTAATATATTAATGACAGTAAAGTGCCTAGTGGAGAGTATGTATCCTATAACCATTGATTACAATTATTTGTATTTCTGGAGGTTTATGTGACAGACACTTGTAGCTCTAGCCACTGCCTAGATATGCCTTCATTACCACCTCCTCCCACCTCTTTTCCCCTAAAATCATTCCTATTCACCCAGTCTCCATGAGAATGGCACCTGTGCCATATATTACCTTCTTTTCAGAATGGGTATAACCATTCTCTCATGTCTGTAGATAAACCACTTCCTACTTATTTTATTGAGAATAATGATGATGATATAAGAATAGAGACTGTTTTTGTTTTAGTCACTGTATTTTTTACCTTTGTTACCATGAATTTTCTAACTCTCCAATAATCTTGAAAAGTATGTTTTATTGTTTAAATTTTATAGACAAGAAAATTTAAATCCCTGCAAGGATAAGTAATGTGTGCATCATTATACTGCTAATAAGCAATGAATCTAGAATAAAAGTATAGTTTATCTGGTTTCTGTTTGTTCCATTTACTTTTCTGGGATTTTTTCCCTAGCTGTCTTCTTCACTACACCGTGACCCCTTGATGTTAGGAGGCATGTTATTCATCTTTGAATCCCTCAGGCCTAAGTCAAAAAAGATTCAGAGTAACCATGGAACTAATTTATGTAACTATAACATCTTAAAGAATTTATGTCAATTACATATGTGTGTGTGTGTGTGTGTGTGTGTGTGTGTGTGTGCACATGAGTGTATATGTGAATCTTGGAGGAGAAAGGGAACCAGACCTATTATTAGTAGACTGATATTTAATTCCTACTGGGTTATATTTGTTATATGATCATTGGTTATATTAAAAACAAACCCTTTAAATTTTTCATGCCTCATTTTCTCCATCTGCAAAAGAGGATCTGGGAATTGCCAAAGGATAAGACACTACTTAATATCTGCAACTAAGAGCCAAAATTATAGCCTAAGTGAAGAATGTCTATGTTGATTGGGCATAGTCTTCTAGAACAAAGCAAATGGACAATCTTTAGAAAGACTGTTTCGAGTTGTGCTAGTTGTAGAGGCAGCAGTGGGTTGAAGTCAGTCTTAGAAATGTGTTTTGTGTTGCTAATACAAACATAGTAGGGTGACGTCAGTCCTAGAGCTGTTTTGTGTTGTTGGTTGCAAAGGTATGTTCATTGAAGCGAATTGTCAACGATCAATTAGATTTAAAACCCATTCTGTGTTCACTTATTACCACTGCTATATAACTGTCATTGATGGATTGGACAGGTTTAAAACCAGTTCTGTTGGCTATTTGTTCCCATGACTATAGAATACTCACTATTTCCTTGGGAGTTTGGGGCTTTTTTATTCTCAAACTTTCTTTTTGTCCTTCCTAAGCCAAAGCTGCAGGAGAAAACACTGCAGACCAACAGAAGGCAATGAGGCTTCATCACTGATGTTGATTTGCCTTGAAGGTGAGGCATAAAAACATTCAAGAATCTATAAAAAACAGAAGAGAAAACAAACAATAAAACTAAAAGTTTTATAAGAGGGAACCAGAAGGCACTCTGAAACCATGACATAATTTTCCAACTGTGACCAAGGAAACACACGTTAATGGATTTCTATTTCTACCTTATTGAGGGTGCAGTTTTGGTTTTTTAATACAACTTATTGAGGAACTATTTATATACAATAAATTGTACCTACGTTAAGAGTATAAGTTTTATGAGTTTTGAAAAGAATATATACCTGTGCCAACACCAATCCTATCAACATATAGAGCATTGTCCAAAAAAGTTCCCTCTGTCCCTTTGCAGTTAATTCCTCCCCCCACCTCCACTAACCCCAGATAAACACTGACCTGCTTTCTGTCACTATAGATTAGTTTTGCCTGTTCTAAAATTTCATGTGAACGGAATCATATAGCATAGATATAAACATTCGGACCATGGCATCTGTCTTATTAATTTTATCAATTTTATAGATTCTGTAATGATATCTCATTAGAGTTTCAATTTGCATTTCCATATGTTTATTTGGCCTTTCATATATTTTAATTTATGAATTATTTATTCAAATCCTTGCCTTTTAAATATTTTATTTTATTATTGAATTATAAATGTTCTTTACATATTCTGGATACATGTGATTTGCCAGATATATGTATGACATATTTTTTTTCCTAGCCTGTGGCTTTCATTTTCATTTTTATAATTCTGTATAAGAGCAAATGCTTTTAAATTTGATGATGTCTTTTTATGTTTTTGTTTGTGATCCATTTTAAGTTCATTTTTCTGCATGGTGTGAGGTGTACATTGAGGATAATTTGTCCTAAACTGTTATCCAGTTGTGTCAAAACTTTGCTGAAAAGACTATTCTTTCCCTATTGAATTACCTTGGATTCAAAGGCCTCTATTCACTTTGTACTGTTTCTGTCTCTTTCAGTCCACATAAGCAGTGTTTCTGTCGATAAACTTTTCTTAAGTACTTTGTGGTTCTCCTGTGAAACTTACTGGGTTCCACTTCATTAGATAAAAGCCACACTCACAAATCTCTTTGGGATAAACCGTTATCTACCTTGGCTTCTGCAGCCAAGACTGCTGAAAGACAGTTCCCTTATGTATTTTATTTATTTATTTATTTATTTATTTATTTATTTATGTATGTATTTATTTATTTATTTATTAGATTTACTATAATGAGTTTCCCTTATCTTTTTTTTTTTTTAATTTCAGCTCATCATGGGGGTACATAAGTTCAGGTTGTATACATTGTCCATGTCCCGCCCATCCCCCTGAGTCAGAGCCTCAAGCGTGTCCATTCTCCAGACAGTGCGCCTGGCACTCATCATGTAGTCATACCTCCATCCCCTCCCCCCACCCCCTACCTCCCCGAGTCAGCACCCTCAAGCATGACCATTCCCCAGAGGGTGTGCAACGCACTCATCATGTAGGCATACACTCATCCCCTCCCCCCACCCCCCATCTCAGTCTGATATCCAATTGGTATCCTTCCCCGATGTGCATTTAGGTGATGATCAGGGAAACCAGTTTTCTGGTGAGTACATGTGATGCTTGGTTTTCCATTCTTTGGATACTTCACTTAATATAATGGGTTCCAACTCTCTCCAGGAGAACCAAAGAGATGTCGTATCATCGTTATTTCTTATAGCTGAGTAGCACTCCATGGTATACATATACCACAGTTTACTAATCCATTCATGGATTGATGGGCACTTGGGTTGTTTCCACATCTTTGTGATTGTGAATTGTGCTGCTTATAAACATTCGGGTACAGGTGTCTTTGTTAAAGAATGACTTTTGTTCTTCTGGGTAGATGCCCAATAATGGGATTGCTGGATCAAATGGTAGGTCTACTTGAATCTGTTTAAGGTATCTCGATATTGCTTTCCATAGGGGTTGTACTAGTTTGCATTCCCACCAGCAGTGTATGAGTGTTCCTGTCTCTCCGCATCCACACCAACATGTGTTGTTTTGGGATTTTTTGATAAAGGCCATTCTCACCGGAGTTAAGTGGTATCTCATTGTGGTTTTGATTTGCATTTCCCTGATGATTAGGGATGTTGAGCATTTTTTCATACGTTTTTTAGCCATTCTTATATCTTCTTTTGAAAAATTTCTATTCATGTCCTTTGCCCATTTTTTGATAGGATTGTTTGATTTTTTTCTTGCTGATTTTCCTGAGTTCTAAATAGATTCTTGTTATCAGTCTTTTATCTGATGTGTAGTATGCAAAAATTTTTTCCCATTCTGTAGGCTGTCTGTTTATTTTCATGACTGTTTCTTTGGCTGTGCAGAAGCTTTTTAATTTAATCAGGTCCCATTCATTTATTTTTGTTGTTGCTGTGATTGCCTTAGGGGTTTTCTTCATAAATTCTTTGCCTAGACCAATGTCTATAAGAGTCTTTCCTACATTTTCTTCTAGAATTCTAATCGTTTCCCATTTAAGGTTTAAATCTATTATCCAGCATGATTTGATTTTTGTGAGAGGTGAAAGCTGTGGATCCTGTTTCAGTCTTCTATGTGGGGCTATCCAGTGTTCCCAGCACCATTTTAGATGCCTTGGCAGTCTGACTGAATGGTTCTTCAAGTTATAATCCTTGGTCTTCCTAAGGTCTTAATAAAGAATATTACAGCTAGATTTTTGGCTTTGTCGTTTGATCATATTTTACTGAGAGTGTCCTAGATTTGATTTTTGCCTGGAAGCCATTTCTTCATTTTCTCATCATTTCTCCTTTGGATATTCATATACAGCAATTCTTGGATCCTTTTGTTTAACATTCTTTTTAGAATATCTTTCTTTTCTCACATTTTAATTTTATCAGTAAGAAGAAAGAAGGTGACATCTTTAAAAGAATCCAGTGAGACCTTCAGGACTATCAAAGGATAAGACTGTCACTTAGTACTGTAAAACAAATAGCTGCATTTATTGCTTAATTATGGAAGAGCCATAATGCTCAAGAAAAGTCTTGAACAGAATAAACTGTTGAGCTTATATAGAGACTTTTGAAGGGTTTGTTTTGGGTTATACTGATTACAGAGGTAGAAATAAGTTGTCTTTAGCCTTGGATGCTTAGGCTAGTGATTAGACAGACTTAAAAGAAGTCCTAGAATTATTTGTTACCATAGATTTTATTTTCAAACTATGTAAACTCTAAAGCATTTCAAACTCAAAACTTCAGTGATTCTAACCTCCTTCTTATTAACGTTTCTATTTAAGTCCCATTAATATCTTAACTCTTTCTTTTTAAACTTTTATCCTTTCCCTTATGCACCCAGGCAAATTTCTTTAAATTCATAACATCTTTAAACTATGTTTATATATTTTTTCTACTACTCTCTTTTTTCTCCTACTCACTGTGTTCTGAAACAAGCAAAATCCATAATAGGTCCTTCATTTCCTTGGTTCCTCTCTATTCAGTCCGTGATCCTTCTTCTTCACCTCTGAAATAAGTTTAAATAGGTCAGTGGGTCACCAGACTCTATTTTAAAAAATAAATATCATGCTACAGCATTTTGCTTGAGAATAAAAATGTGATGATATTAATCACATATTTCTAAAGTGTTTGATATGCTATAATACAGGCAAGAAAACCTACACAAAGAGACAAGAATGAGGGTCACCATACATTTTTTGTAAAGGGCCAGATCATAAATATTTTAGATTTTGTAGGCCAAGATAAAAAAAAATTAGGATATTATGTAAGTACTTCTATAACAATAAAGAAACAAGTTCCATAAATTTTTATTGATGAAATTTAAAATATAATAATTAGTAAAAATGTTTGTAATGTAGATTTACTAATGAAAAGAATTAAATTTTGGGGAGGCAGGGGTCAACCACTTTACTTAATTGAGGCTCAAAGTTAGTGTTCTTGTCTTAAAAATTGACTGTAAATGTTCATCTGTTAATACAGATCTGTAATGAGGTTTTCTTTATTTTGTCTTTGGCAATATCTTTTCACACAGACAGTTAGTGCTAAATACAGATGTCAATCCATAAGTATATGATTTTAACTGAGCATATTTATCACCTGGAATGCATTTATAAAATTCTATTGGATTTTTCTCTTGATATTTGCTTTTTAGTATATCATTATATTATAGATCCATCACTTCCAACTGAAGATTATGTGGAGACTCCTCAGTTGCACAACTAAATGGATTTGGAAATACAAAATTCCTTTTGTACTGGTATTAAGGTCGGAAAAAACATTCCTGGAACTGTAGGTGGAGCTTGGAAGATATACGTGTTGCAAATTTGCACGTGCATGAAGATCTCACTTCTTGTTTTAACTTTTGAGAAGTGTATAAAACAGCTTGACATTATTTGTGATTAAAACAAAGTTAGCTGTCATTAAAATTATTTTTACCACAGTGTAAGTGTTGCATATAAACACTGTAATTTTAGGTTGAATTCATTAAGACACATTATCAAGTCTGTAGCAAAAGCTGATTTCCAAAGCATTTGATAATGGTGGTTGAGGGTGGTTTTCCTCATTCAGAAAAATTTCAATCTTAATCCTGACCTCAAAAATTCACAATAAAACTTTACCACTATAAAATCATAAAACTGGTGTGTAGTAGGGAAATTGAAATATTCAGTTTCTGTTTATGACAAAAATTCACAGAACTGATGATGGTTACAAGAGCAAATGAAGTTGACAATTGAAGTTACTGGTCAATAACATATGCTAGACTTAAATATCTTCTGCAAATTACTAGCTATTGAATAACACAATGCATATCCAGGGTCCTTAAGTACTATATATTTATGCCAGCTTTGCAAAATTATCTATCTCTATACATTTTCACCAACATTAATCGGTGAAATAAGCAGCTTCCACTTCAGTTTGTGCTGGATTAATATTTTCTAAAATTATTTGAAAATATTATTGTCAGTATTTTTTCCATACAATTTATATCAGCTAATTATTCAGTCACTTCCAAGTTGGCAGAGCTTATCCAATGCACAAACTGTGCAGTGTTGATAACCTTAGTCCATTCATCAAGAGCCAAAGAAAACCATGCAAAATCATTATCCTTGTTTTTAAATTCTGTATTGATATTGTTGTCAATATTCTGAACTCTTTGAGTTATTGTTCCGACCAAAAGGCTAATATTCTTCTGAAGACAAAACCATTTAATGGAAAGACTATTCTTAGCTCCCAGCCTGCACAAAAAGGGGAGATCTGTAGGCAAAAATTTTGACCAAAGAAGTTCCTTTTACCTGTGCTGTAGCCAATTCTCAAGTTTATAATCCTGAAAGAATATGGTTTAGAAAATGCCTAATTTTGAGAAATAGCCACATCTCTTTTAAGAAAGAAGTGTGTTCACAATATGAGAATTGATTTATAATGTATTTATTCATAATGCTATTCATGTACAGTAATTGAATGAGGCATATCATTCTGCTACTTACAACTCTTCTATAATTGTAAAATCCAAAATTGAGTTAGAAATTAAATGGAAAAAATATGACAAAGTAAATGATATTTATATAAAATTAGCTTAAAAATGACAGATGATTTGTTTTCCTGAAACTGAAATTCTGCTTGTCATGAGAATATAATTCTGTCTCCTACAGTGTATTAGAAAATATTTAGAATGACTTTATTTCAATGATGAACAAATTCTCTTAGGGCCTTTCTTTTCAGAAAACTTTATTCATATGACATAACTTGGTATAATTTGGCTTTACTGTGTGTGAACACACCAATTAAGTATTATGTTGGTATCTGTTTTCTCAGTAGCCTGTACAGGTAAGGTGATATCATTGGAGCTTACGTATAAAGAATTGCAAGCACCAAGACCAGAATGCAGTATTGGTGCTTGTGCAATTAGTGAATGATTTTTAGATCATTATAACTATGATGATAAAACAATTAATTAAAAATTTTAAAAACTATATTCTAGAGAACTCACAGAGCCTCTGTTGAAAACTGTTCTAGATTACATTACTGTCAATAGCAGAACATAGACCATCATTTCAAAAGGAAGTTTTTTTACGTGATGGTCAGTACTTCCTGATACTGAGATGACTCTGAAATAGACCAATTGCTTGATAAGTCATTTAATGAGCATTATTTAGGTGGTGTGGTTTGCATTATGAAAATGACTCACAAATTTAGTTAAAAATATACAAAAATAATATAATTTTATAATTTTTTTCCATCACACTTTCTTAGCATTTTTGCCACAAAATTTTCTCAAATTAAGTAAATTTGAATCACTGCTCTGTCATTTACTTAGGAAAATTGCTTATGTGTCTCTGTTTCCCCACTTATAAAATAAAAATAATAAAACCTGATTTATAAGATTGTTGTAAGGACTAAATCAGAAAGAATTTGAAAATTCCTGTAGTACAGTAGACGCCAGAAATACTAGTTTTTTTCTTTCCTTGTCACCAGTGGGTATAATAGAAAAGTAATAGAAAAGATGCGTTAGCTAATTTTGCTTACAAGTAGCCATGATTTTGTCTCCACAGATCCATGAATGAATGAATTTTAGTTTGCTGTATACTTAAAAAAATTTCTTTTAAACCTTTATTAATTCAATGGCATAATAAAAACTTCACAGATAGAAGCTATGTTTTTGATATTCCACATTTTGATGCCATATCAAACACTTTCCCAGGTACTATTTAACTCACTCAATTGAGAAACATTACATGAATAGACTGCTGAAGACTTTTTCCTTTCATATAGAGTTATTAATTGGGAATAAGTGCTTTGGAGTAACCATGGCATATATTCAATTATAATTATAATTGTGTCATATTATATGGTATAATTAGACAACAATTAGGTTATGATTTCAGTTTATATAATTACTGTGGTAAAGCTGTATTATAATATTTAAGTATTGAGATTGGTTTCCACCCCCCGGGGGTTTGTATTCCAATTCTCTGTTACAGTTTCTGTTTCCCGTATGTGCTTTGCTGTCCACCCCCCTTTTTAAAGTTGCAATATACACTTTTTGTGCATATTCTGCATAATTTCATTTTCTATGAAAGAGCAAACAGCTTAGCTGGAAAAAGAGAACCACAGTATCAGCCTTTAGATAACATGGACAAAACCAAGGGTCACTTCCCTTTCAGCTCTGCTTTGACTTCAAGTCACTTAAACTCTTCTTGAGAATGATTGTGTCATACACTTGCATGATGTGCACATCATCCAAATTAAAACTGTTAAAGCCTCAATGCTTCCTTAAGTAGTTATGAGTATAAAACAAGATGATGTTTCTGATCATGTTATTAATATTAAGATAAATTGTCAATAAGTAGATGGCATTTCATAATCTTTGATTAAGAAAAGAAGAAAGTGAGTTGAAAGTGTTTGTATTTCTAAGCTTCCTCAGATACTGTTCTAACTACTATTGGCCTTAAGTGATACCTGTTGGAATTGCCAGCACATGTAAGGATATATGTTTTAAACTGCTACTTTGTCAAGGAGCCGTTAAAAACTTGAGTTTGAAAATGACAAAGGAAATTATTACTAGCTAATAAATATTTTAGGGTTAAAAGTAATTGTATTTTCTTTAGCAGGATCTTTTAAAAATTCTGCTCTTATTTATTTCTCACAGTTTCAACACATTACTACAAGCTTTAAATATCCTAGTGAGAAAGACAGCATGAAATATGTTCTGTGTTTGTCTTTCCTGAAGTTCCAATCATATCTGGGTAAACATTTTCTCTCTTTCTAAAACCATTTGGCAGAATTCAATCCTTTAGGTTCTGATTCACTTCAATATATTATCACAACCTGCTTTTTAAAGATTATTTGCTATCCAAGAACTAATGTCCTTTAAGAAACTCTTTTATTTGTTTCTTGGTAATCTGTTTTCCTTCTGAGCAAAATTAAAACTTCTTTGACTAAAGGAAACTTGCCTTGAGACTAAAAAATTATTTAGTTTTTATTCAAATTTAGAAAAGCAAGTTATGCGATCAGTCCTTATTCCGTTATTTGGTAATTATAATAATATATCAGATTAATTCAGCCTTTATTTAGATTTTAAAGTACTATTGGAAGTATTCCTTTAAAAAAAATCGTGCACATTCACTTTTTAATAAACATTCTAGCCATTTTGTGATAACGAAATGAAAATGTGACTTGTTTGTGGCCGCACAGTCCTGATTAGTGGAAAATAGTGTTCAAGTCCTCCGATTCTCAACTCCCCTCTTTCCACAAGACTTCACTGTCATGTCTGACCTCCAACTTGTTTTTGTTGCATGATTTCCTTTTCATGTCCCCGGGTGAGCGAGAGTCACACAGCTCTCTGTGTTTTTGCAGCTCAGGGAAGTGAAATGAAGGGGTCATCAGGGTCAAGATGACAGTGGAACTCGTGGTGCTTTCCTCACCAGGCTGCTGCTCTGCTCTTTCAGCCCTGCTGCCTTTGAAAACACACTTGAAAGTAACTCCTTCCATTCCAAGTGCTCAGAGGTGGGCAAATCTTGTGGAGTTTAATAAACATAAAGGATCATCCGCTTCACATGAGCAGTTTGCAAAGAGAAAAGAGTGTGTGTTGATGGTCTCTTCTGGTAGTCAGGATGTGGTGACAAAGAAAATACACAGTCACAAGTAATTAATAAATATCTATACAGATGAGGAAAATAATGAATGGATAAGTGGGTGATTAGTTGTTACCCCATTTTCTGTTGTCTGAATTATTGATAAGAATGGTTTCTTTATAAACATAATGTATGTGTACTAAAATTCCTCCACACTCATTTTCAACCCCCAAACTGTATTGTTAGAAAAGTATTTTTATAAGACTAGTAGAGGCACTAGAGCTTGTTAACAGAGCTGACCTATTTATAATAAATCTGACAAAAACATGCACAAGATGTGTGTCTTGTTCTGAAACTGAAGCTCAGGCAAAATATAAAAGAAGAATCATTAAGGCAAAAAATGTTGTATTGTCTTAACCAAATATGAGTCACTTCCCATAACTTGCCTATTGGATTTTAGAACTGGGGGTCTTTCATGTTTGAGTAGCAATTTAGAAATCCGCACTTTTGTCTCTAGAGGCTTCCTTTCCAGAAAAATACCATTAAAATATGTTTTCTCAACAATTCCTGCCAATAAGATTAAAATATACCAGATAATTGTAGTAATTAATAAAATTATGTTTTACATACATACTAGCAATTTCAATAACTAAAGACTCGTGCAATATTCTGTGTAGTTAAAATCTTATAACTTTAAACTTACATATGTTGTTTAAGAAAATTGTAACACAAAGCATTGCCTTTACAAAGAATGATAACATCTTTATATACATTCATAGTAATATGTGATTTGGTTTATTCCATATGTAATATTTTATTTGCTGAACTATCAAAATTTAAATGCTATAGAAAACAGAAATTTTCTGAAATTCCCGTCATAATCTAAGATAAAGCTCACTTTCCCAGTCATATATTTTTGTTCAAATCATTCAAATAAAAACTATTCAGGCTGAATTGAAGTTAAAGTGTAAAGGAAGGATGAGTATGGTTGACAAAAGCAGCCTGTGTCCCATCATCATCATTCCTCTAAGTCAGCCTCTTGTACTATACTTGTTCAGATAAAGGGCCCGAAGTGCAATTACTGGGTCCTATGATAGTTACATGTTTAGTTGCGTAAGAAACTGCCATACTGTTTTAAAGAGTGCCTGTACCATTTTTATATTCCCACCAGCAATGTATGAGTAATCCTATTTCTCCAAATTCTTGTCAGCATTTGATGTTGTTACTGTTTTTAATATTAGCCATTCTGAAAGGTATGTACTGATATTTCATTTTGGTTTTAATTTGCATTTCCCTAAAGGTTACTGATGTTGAACACCTTTTCGTGTGCTTATTTGCTGTCTATTTTTACTCTTTAGTGAAATGTCTGTTCATGTCTTTTATCCATTTTCTAATTGGGTGTTTGTTTCATTACTGTTGAGTTTGAGAGTTATTTATGTATTCTAGATACTAATCCTTTGTTGGACATGTGGCTTGCAAATATTTTCACCTAGTCTTTAGCTTGTCTTTTCATTCTAAAAAAGTTTCTTAACACAGAAAATGTTTTTAATGTCAACGTGATTCAATTTATTATTTTTTCTATTTATGGATCATACTTTTGGTATCAAATCTAAGAACACTGTCTAGTTGTAGATTCTAAAGATTTTCTCCTACATTTTTTCTAAGTTTTATAATTTTACATTTAAGTTTATGATCCATTTTGACTTAATTTTTGCATAAAGTGTGAGGTTCAGGTAGATGTTTAATTTTTTTCCTATGTATGTCCAATGCTCTAGCACCATTGTTGAAAAGGCTTCCTCCATTTAATCATTTCTGCACCTTTGCAAAAAATCAGTTGGGTGTATTTGTGTGAGTTTCTGGGTTCTCTATCATGTTCCTCTGTGTCTTTCTACCAATACCACACTATCTTGATTATTGTAGCTATACAGTAGGCCTTAAGATGTATTCATCCCATTTTATTCTTTTCTTATAAGATTGTTTTATCTCTTCTAGGCTGTGTGTGCCTTTCAATATAAATTTTAGATTAGGCTTGTCTATGTTTACAAAAGACATTACTGAGATTTTGATAGGAATGACATTAACCTATGGATCAATTTGGGCCCTTTGCTTTTTTCCTTTATTTTTTAAAAAAATAGCTTTCCCAATTCTCCACATATTCATCAATATTTATTACCTGCCTTTTTTATTATAGCTATTCTAGTGGGTGTGAAATGTATATCATTATGCTTTTGACTTGCATATTTCTAATGGTCTATTATTTTTAGCATCTTTTTATGTGCTTATTGGTCATTAGTATGTCTTCTTTGGAGAAATGTCTATTTAGATCCATTGCCCATTTTTTGCTTCAATTATTTGTCTTTTTAGTACTGAATTGTAATATCTCTTTATATATGTTAGATTCAATTCTCTCATCAGATTTACTAATATCTGTTTTTATATATAGTCCATTTTTGTAATGATGAGCATTGTTTGAGAAGGAAGTATAATATGTATGTTAAGATCAGGTTAAAAGGGAAATTTTCATAGCTGAGTGTTATGTTTTGGATTGTAGCTATATCTCTTCTCCAAATATCTGTCACTGTAGTCACTACCCAAGTGCCCATCACTGTGGAACATGCCTCCTGGGCACAAATTTTGCTGCAGGCTTTGCTTAAAATTACAGCTCAATAAAATTTCTTATGGCTACAGAACATTCAGTTCTGTTGGCAACAGTTATTTTCCACCTATTATGCATTGCTTATGATGGAGTTTCAGAAAATCTCTACATGTGTTTTTTTTTTTCCTCTCTAGTTACACTTAACCATCTTTATTCTCAATACTAGACGTGATGTTTATCCTACTGCCAACATTTTTATAGGTCCACCTCTACAGTTTTAAGTTGTTTTCAGATGAGCATCTATATATTAATAGTAGACTGATAGTGGGAATGTCCAAGGATACTAAAGCAGGTCACAGAAGAAGGGGCTGCAATATGACTTTTTCTTCTCAATACACAATAAATCATAAAATATATATGAAATGTGTGTGCTTTCATTGTATTTTGGTATTCTTATCATTTAAGATAAATACATGAAATAATAAAAATGCTTATTTTCACTGTCATTTCATGTCTGTACTTTTGAAGATTACTTCTTAAAATGCTACCTTTACATGACACGAGGCTGTCATGGCCATGGCTTTAGCCAAAGGCAAAATTCCAAATGGTGACTCCTGGTTATGGTTTATTTGCTATAACTAAGATGATCATGATAATGAATATTATGATGATGAGGAAGAGGAGGCTGGCAATGATGGAGATAATGGTTTTTGCTGTATGAGTACTATGGCGATGTTGTTCTTGAATGCCATCTGGAAAACTCCTTTTCAGAATTAAAGAGGTTAGAATAATAGTCTGGAAACTTATATATAAAGTAGGCATTAATTATCAGAATAATGAAATATATGCTAATATATTATAAATTTGTTGCTTCAAATGGCAACATTTATATATTTCTCTATGTAATAAAATCAGCTAAATTAAATTTTCACCAGGTACTTTTCTTAAATCAGTGGACAATTTCAAACACCTATTGGGTCTGATATGAGGACACTGGATTTCAGAATGTACCCCATCAGAAAAAGAGAGGAGTAAATTTAATAGTTATCACTTTATGATACTATGAAGGTAAATGATAATACTACCTCACCATTCTGCCACCTAATACCCCACCTAGGGTCTGAGGGTCATAAAAGATTTCTGTTGGTAGTATTGTCATTCAACTACCTTATTGTTACTTCTTCCTTAAAATATGCATTGAGTTGTGAATACTGCAAAAACTTCAATGTTTGTTCATGAAGGGAAAATGTGAATTACAATGAAAATGCTAAAAATATGGCATTTCTTCCATGTAAGAAGTTGCGGCATATTTTGAACCCTTGTTAATTATTACTCTTTAAAATACATTAGTTGTTTTTAACTAAGATCAAAAGGGTAACACATTAAATTTAATATGTAGAGAAGGATTATAGTAGAATACATTGGAAAATTATCTTCTTTTTAAAAAAGGAATAACTAAATAGAACCCTGGATTTTCTACTCTGCCTTTAGAGTGTATGACTTTTAGTTGAAACAATTGTTCTCAATCCATCCTAACCCTTGACCTATGACGGTGAGTGTGCTGACCGCTTGAGGTAGGACTAGAATTTGGTTCCCAGAACTAGTGAGCCTGAGTCTTGTGTTTATTCACAGACAATGATGTTGGCAATAGTGATGCCTCCACGTAAATTGTAAGTATCAATTTACGGGGCAGTGTCTTATCCAATGTGTTTCCTCTGGACTGTTTGACTTTTTCCTTCTTGTAACACTGAGTACAGCAGTATTCCACTGACAGACCATAACACAAAGAGGCCAAAGGTAAACTTTTCCACTGTGCCATTAAATTTCCTGCTTAAATTGCTCTTCAAGGATCCATGACATCAGTGGTCATTCCCAGTGGGGCAATGGAAAAGCCTGGTGGGCACAGTAATGTCACACAACAATCTGGTGGAATATGGTCGCACCAGTAAGACATGGTGATACCAGGGACTGTGTGGCAGAGAATATGATAGAGCACATTGGGAACAAATGGAGTAACCACTAGAATATCCTCAGACTTAACTTTGTTGCAATTGGAGCAAAACTTCAGATTCTATAAAGAAGATGAAGGCAAAAGTCAGAAAAATTGGAGAAGTTACTTCACCTACATCTGTATCCATAGATAAATGAGGTCTGGAGATACTTGAATTTAATGAAAGTTTGGTTTTTACATTTTAAGCAAGATATAATAACACCTACACTAAAATTCTAGTTTTGTTAGAGAGATTTAGGTGCCTATTTTTCAACTTTAATGATAGAGAAGACATGGTTAATAGTGGTTATCTCTGGGTGGTGGGATTATAGATGATTTTAGGGATTTTCTTTTGCCTAATCTTATATTCTGCAATGAATATTTATTTTTGCAATAAGACAGTATTAAAGTTATGAAAATATTATAATTGCTTGAATTTGATTTATATACTAAATATCTGTAATTTATAGAGTTTTCAAGCCTAATCCTCTAAGGTAGTTTGTTGGGTTAAGCCATTGTCATAGCAATAGCCTGTTAAGGAAATAAATATGCATTTTATGGGACTCAAGTTATAACTCCACCCAAAGTGATAGAGGAATAATTAAGTACTCATGAACAAAATACAAGAAAAGGTGTAGTTTTTTTGTTGTTGTTGAACATAAAGTCTTTTCTATAATAATTATCCACTGTACTGGTTAATATTTTTTCACTCTAACATTTTGTGAATCTAGTCTTTCCACTAGTTCCCAATGTGCTCTATCATATTCTCTGCCACACAGTCCCTGGTATCACCATGTCTTACTGGTGCGACCATATTCCACCAGATTGTTGTGTGACATTACTGTGCCCACCAGGCTTTTCCATTGCCCCACTGGGAATGACCACTGATGTCATGGATCCTTGAAGAGCAATTTAAGCAGGAAATTTAATGGCACAGTGGAAAAGTTTACCTTTGGCCTCTTTGTGTTATGGTCTGTTAGTGGAATACTGATTGAGGAATGAGGAAAATAGCAATTTTGACTAGATTTTCCTCATTCCTCATTCTTAAACATGTTGGATTTCAAACTATCTTTATTTCTCCGTTATGCTTTGAGCTTTAAAGGAAAATTGGTCATGTTTGCTTATTGTGTTTTTAAATGTGAAATTATGTGATTAGGTCCATTTTAGGATTCTGGGGGGGAGATAAAAACATGTCTAAAATAGCTGTTATTTAGGTTGCAGCAGCAGACATAACTTAAAACATGCAAAGCCACAATAAGGTGATTTGAGGACTGATTTTTTCCACTTGCTGTTGTTGGGATCAAGTCAAGATTTGTCAGTCATTGAATGAGCCTTATGGATGTGTTTGCTCTGGCATTGCTAGCCAAACGAAGTCTACCACTTTGGGCAAAACACGCACCACATTTATTCTTACTGGCTGACAGTTTTATTTGTGACCCCTATTTAAAATGGAGAAATTGAGCCCAGCCCTTAAACCTTTGGCTTTGGCAAAACTGCTTTGGACAAGATACAGAAGGCTAAAGAAGGAAAGGCTGAATTTTTTCCTTAATAAACCTTTCCTTTGTAAAGTTGGCAAATGGTAACCGACTAAATGGTGAGCGAGTTCAAGCATGTTGCTCCATGCCAGCATGACCTAGAATTTCTTTACCAGTAAGCACACTAGCTCCTTGTCACAGACAGAATTTAGGACTTTTTAGCCACATATCCCAGAAAAACCTCCTGAAACCTCTGAAGTTTTATAAATATCAATTTGTGGCCTTGGTGTATGTGTGGGGAGCTATGTGTGGCTTCGTAGGTGCTTGATAGCTATTTGTAAGCTTTTTTCTTCTAGGTACAACTTAGAATAATTAAATAGTAAGTAGAAAATGTTAGAGAATAACCTCAAACTGAGCAACTTGTATTTGTAACAATGAAAAAGAAAAAGATTTCTCCGATTTTAGATGTTCATCCTTGTATTTCTGGCATAAGAATACTAAAGTCAAAATGGTTTGAAAAAAAAAAAGATAAGGCAAAAAATGTCAGTGGTAAATTGAAAGTTTTATCACAAAGGAGACTGGCAACCAGGAATAGCACTAGAAGAGTAATAAATACTGCATTCAATGAATCATTATTTTTTAAGACTTTTTCAAAACATAAAGGGAGTGTTGATAAAAAGGAATTTATGAGCAAGACTCATAAATTGTCATATTCTCTTTTAGGGAATTTGAAAGAAGTTCATTTTTTGATAGCATTTTATATATGCAAGGTTGACCCTCATTTCGCCAACACCTATCTAGCAATGCTTCTTATATTTCCAGACCAGTCCCAGAAGAAGGTGGGATATACTGGATACTTGACAATTTAAAAGTCCCCAGCCCACTTCCCGATCTGAGCAAGGTGACCTGTGGACTTGTTAGTCCTCTACTTTTCATGCACACCTACTAGGTTCTGCCAGATTCCACCCTCTAAATAACTCTTGAAAATATGTAGTCTTAATAAGACTTACTCAATGCTTTACTAATATTTACAAAGGGCTTATTTACTCCGAGCTAGGCACTGGTCTGGGCTCTGGGCATCACTCAGGGAACAAAACTGAAAAAAAAACTCATTTTCTTGCGAAAATTACATTTTACTAGAGGAATAGAAAAATACCACCCAACAAATAAAATATATCCACCAAATATAATAAATGAATAGATATAGTACATTAGAAGTTGTTAAATATTATAGAACAGAAATGGTACAGGAATTAGGGTGATTAAGAATATGAAGATGATGGTAGTTTGCGATGTTCAGTGGAGTGGTCAGGCTAGGAAGTCTTTTAAAGAGCAAAATGTGCCAAAGACTTGAAGACGGTGAGTGAGAGAGTATCTGCATATCTTGGGGAGGTGTATCTCAGGCAGAGGGAAAAGCCTTGCTTGAGGTATGAAACTGTAAGTTCCAAGCTTCAGCAGCACGAAAGGAAGTCAAGAGTTTAAAAAGCAGCTGGTTTCATGTCTGGCTGGATCTTCAGGGGCAAGTGGAGAAATATGGGCAGATGTCAGGCAACTGAACAATGTATATGCCATGTTAAAATGTTTACACTTTGTCCTGTAGAGGCCAGTTTGTCTTCCATACAAGGGTGGATCCATAGGCAGGTACTCATTGTGTCTGCTGAAGACCTGTGGATATAGGAGACGCTCTATAAATGTCTAACGAATGTCTAACGAATGAAGACATGCTTGATTACAAAAGCTTCTAATAGTAAAGTGGTGGCAGGAATTATAAGAAATATAAATTCCTGTGTGTGTATAAAAAGTGCTGATAAAAAGGAATATTAATGTTACTCTTAACCAGAGGTGTCTTTTCCTTAAGAATTTTTTTTTCTTATGCACAAAGATTGTGCAAGTGAATTATGTCTGTAGTAGTTTTCTATTGTCGCCATAACACATCACCACAGTTAGTGACTCAAAACAGCACGAATTTATGATCTCACAATTCTGTAGGCCATACATTCAGGATTGCTTAATTGGTTTCTTTGTTTCAGGTCTCACAAGGCTGAAACCAAGGTGTCAGCAGCCTGGGCTCTTATCTGGAGCTTCCAGGGGAAAATCAGCTTCTAGGACCTTTCAGGTTGTCAACAGAATCCAGTTCCTTGTGGTTGTTGTAGGACCAAGGTCGCGGTGGCCTTGCTGGCTGTCAGATAGGGTTTACTTTTAGCTCCTGGAGGTCCTTCTCAGTCCTTTGCGATACCAGAGTGGACCACCACCCCCAACGTCGGAGAGGGGTCTAGACCCCCCTCAGGAAGGAATTCAAGCAATGGGTCACAAGTGAGAGAAAGAACAGAAACTAAGTATAGGCAGAAGTAGAAAGATTTATTGAAAGCAGAGTACACTCTTAAAAAAAAGCAAAAGAGCAAACTGATCCAAGGAGGAACAATGCCTCCCCACAGTTAGGGTCTGTTCTTTCATACTAATCCCTAATAATATGCTAAGCAGGGGGTGGAATATTCATGAATTTTCTGGGAAAGGGGTGAAGAGTTGCTAGAACCAGGAACCCTCCCCCTTTTGGAGGGGGGGCTGTTGTCATGGTGTTTGCAAACTGTGGTGGTGCTGGTGGGTGTGTTTTTGTCATGCTAATGAGGCTGGTTCATTTAGGGACACTGTCACCTCAACTATGTGCATGCTCCAATTAAAGGCTTTTCTCTGCTGCTTCAGATAAGGATGTTATAGTCAAAATAGAATAACTAAAGGGTCCCTATTGGCTATATTTATCTCTGCTAAGCACACTCACATCCTTGTGGCTTTCTTATTCTGTTGGCCTTCTTCTTCCAATCCCTGCCCTAAACCTGCAGGATATCTGACTCCTATCTCGCTTGCTTGTGGGCCCCTATAGTTTAGAGACAGCAGCAGCTTGAAGTCAAATTCTTCTTCCAATAAGACTCTTTCTGTTTTCCTCTTTCCTTCCTCTTCTGCCCCATCCCTATCTCTCAAAATGATTCTCCTGTCTTTCTCTTCTGCTTTTAAGGATAATAGAATTGCATTGTGCCTACCCACATAATCCAGGATAAACTCCCTATTGAAGGTGAACTGATTAGTAACTGTGATATTGGAAAATATATATTTTGTTTTCATCCCCACTTCCTGGTACACAGCTCCTAAAATCGTTGGAATCTTCAGAGTGGTAAGAGTGGTGGTGTTTTTGTGTGTTTGTTTGTTTGTTTATGTTAACCAGATGACTGGTGGCTGGGGATTCTAGATGGCCTCAGGATGGGGACTGATCACCAGAAAGACCAAGCCATGATTATGGGGTTGAAACTTTCACCCAATCCCCCAACCTCTAGGGAGGAGGGTTGGGTGAAAGGATGAGGTGCTCACCAATGGCCAGTGATTTAACCAATCGCGTTTACATAATGAAGCTTCCATAAAAACCGGAAGGACTGAGTTCTGACAGCTTCCAGATAGTTGAACATGTGGGGGTTCCTGGAGAACGGCACACCCGAGAGGCCTTGGAAGCTCAGTACCTCTTCCCAAATGCCCTGCCCTGTGCATCTCTTCCACTGGCTGTTCATCTGTATCCTTTATAATATTTTTTATTATAAACCAGTAAACATGTTTTCCAGAGTTCTTTGAGTTGCTATAGCAAATTAATCGAACCCAAGAAAGAGATTGTGGGAACTCTGATTTATAGCGGTCGATTTGAAGCATGGGTAAAAAAATGGGTTTGTAATTGACGTGGGAAGAGGGGAAATCTTGTGGGACTGAGCCCTCAACCTGTGGGATCTGATGCTATCTCTAGGTGGATAGTGTCAGAAATGAATTAGAGGATGCCCAGCTGGTATCTGCTTGGAGAATCACCTGCATATTACTTCTTATGTGGGGGAAACCCTGACATTGGTGCCAGAAGTGTTGCCTGAGTAAGAATAGGAAAAGCACTTTAGTTTTTCCTACATCTTTACAGTAACCTTAACTGTATCTGCAAACAGTATCTAGATTAGTAGTTGAATAACCAGAGGATGATTTTATCTACCGCAGTGTCATGTCTTGAGATGAATCATGCTCAGATACTGATGGTCTTTCTAGAGCAGGATAGAGCAGAGGGGAGGTAGACGGTAGCCTAACACCTGTTCTCTGGGGAAGAACTGACATAGGAGAAGCGACTCAGTTACAGTTGCTGATGGTAAAGGGGTAGTGAATTGGGGGTTCAATTTTTGAGGAGTGTTTCAGTCTAATTTGCAATGAGAAAAAAAGTAATTTTCTGGTTGGGTCAGTAGTGAGTAAACCAGAAAGCTCGGAATACTGAGAGCCAAGTGAACACTAGGCGTAGGTCTCCCTTGCTGAGTAGGATTCAGGACAGGGCTTTGGTCTCTAGGGAGTGGAAGGCCACAGGGGTAAGAATGAGGTGCTAGGCAGAGGACAAGTCAAAACTAAATTATAGGGCTAATTACAGAATGAAAAGACAAAGAAAGCAAGGGCGTAACAAGGGCAATTTAGGGACAGGGAGCCCATTGTGTGTAACTCTTGGCGACACCCATTTCTGGCTCTTACTTGGAGTAAGTTATTTTTACAAAATAAGCCTAACAGTTCTTCAGTGATGCTGTATGAATACAAATGTCTAGTTTAAATCCTTCTGCCTTTAGGAAATGTCCTATTTCTCCTCTCGTAAATGCAGTGACGTAGCTGACTTAATTTATAACAAGGGTTGATACCTTACTGTGTTTCAGAGGTGGAAGAGGGCAACATCCCTCAGCCAGCTTTTGTTGTATTGACTTTAAAAGATTATTTTATGCCTGTTGGTTTGCTTTCAGCATGTGTTACAGAGAATTTTAGAGAAGGGAAGCATAATATAGATGCAAACAGACATTTACAAAGATAGAATAAAAAGAACTTTCTCCCCCTTCTTAGTTGTAAGTACTTTAAAACATTTTGATTTGGTCTGAATAAAGAGAATATTTCTTGGTAACCTAGAAGAATTCTTGGATCTTAGAGGAGGATATTAATTGGTCCTTTGGGGAAGCCATCATCTATAAACCCAGAGAAGCAAAGTGAAGATTTTCAAAGTGTCTGTGTTTAGAGCGCTTTCCTGGGCTACGTTTCCTGGACTCTGCTTGTTTGTCTTGTGTCCAAAGAATTTCATGCCAGATATCCATTTGCTATTAGATGTGTGAGCGTGTGTGTGTGTGTGTCTGTGTGTGTGTGTGCATGTATGGTGGGGAGAAGATGGGGGAAGATGTGATAATTACTGAGTAGTATGACTGTTTTTAGTCAACTCGCACCTCTATAATGAGCGAGTGTCTGCTTCACATTTTTCCTCCCGCTAGCTGACCTAGCCAAAACTCAGTCTAGCAAATGATTGCGCATGGCATTAGACAACATCATACTGCCTCCAGTTTCCTGTCCTGGGCCTCCTCTCCTGGGTTTATTATATTTCAAGTCTGGTTCTTCTCCAGCTGGTTTACTAGCCCAAAGATTGCTTTAATTGTGAGATGGGCAGGCCATAATGTGAGTTAAGTCTCAGAAATATCAGAAATCCTTCCCTTTATCCATTCACTGATGGAGTATCTGCAAGTTACATAACCAGCTATTTTTATATAGCTACCTAGAAAATTATTTTTTCATTAGATGAAATAGCTTCTGAAGAAATAGAATCTATTAAATTATCTCTAATGATAGGTAAGGCAGAAACAGGACAGGATGGGTGTGGGGCAATGGGTTAGGATATAAAGCAGTCGAAGCTGAAGAAGATTGTCCTCTATTATGTGATGCAGGCCTCAGGGATAGGAATATACTTGGGATGGCCCTGGCATGTTACAAGACAATTTCCGTATTAAGTATTTTGCCCAATACCTTTTACATTGTCAAGTAAGTGATGACATGTACAATAACTTGACAGAAAACAGCAGGAAGGGGTGGGGTGTTTTAAGTATAACATTTTTATAGGTTTGAAGTTTGGGGCAAATGATTTAAAATGCTGCATTTGAGAGTCCTTAATTTTTTAAAAAATCAGGTTACTATACTATAGGGGTTTATTTTTATTCACTTTGGAATTATATTTTTTTCACTTTGGGATTTTCATTTATTCAAAATGACTTCTTGATGCTCATCGGAGACATGAAGTGTAATAAATAATTAAACTGGAAACTAAGAAGAGGGGAAGGGGAAGGGGGTAAGGGATAAAAATCTAGCTACCAAGCACAATGTACACTATTCTGGTGATGGGTACACTGAAAGCCCTGACTTCAGCATGATACAATTTATCCACGTAACAAAAAACACTTGTACTCCTAAATTCTTTGAAATAAAAGAAAATTCAAGAGAGGATTTGAAAAATGAAGCCACATTCCAACTCTAAAATATTCTATTATTCTCCAGCTGATCCTGTAAATATTAGCATCATTTTGATTTATTTTAGTGGATGACCTTTTTATTTCAAATGTTTTAAGTTTCTCTCTCTATATATATATTCATGAAAACAATGAAACTTTTAGTTATTTTCCATGCTAATGTTTATAATTAGTTATTGTACTTTGTTTTAGATATAGAAATACATGGCATTTAGCTGAATCTACTCTGTCATATATGCAGATTCTGAACTTCCTTCTTCAATAAATTCTTCATTTGAACTTAGCTGGACTTCCTCTTTTTCATTAATAAAGGACAGAATGTTTGACTTTGTGATCTGTGAGCAACATAGATAGTTAACTGAAACAAAGGCCGAAACAAACTTTACTTAGCCCACTTTTTTAGAATCATAAAATTTGATCTTCCCTGTTTTAGTCAGTGTCCTTTGACATTTTATCTGCATTCAAGCATATTATTATTTTAGCAGGAGTAATTGCTTCAATCAGCTAATCAACCTCACTAGCTTCAAATTAAAGAAGGTGTAAATCATCACCCTATAAAGTTTTGGGAACTTCTCTGTAAAGAATGTGAGAAGTCAGATTTCTTTTTAAAAAGTATATGCAATGCCTGCATTTCTCTCTTCCTTTTCTCCTGGGATTATTGCGATTCTGGTACTTCATATACCAGATTTCTGAGTTCTGCATGGGTATGTGAAGTCTTAACTCTGTCTAGAAAATTGTGAACTACTGGATCATCTTCTTTGTTTTTTTTTAGACAGAGTCTCACTCTGTTGCCCAGGCTAGAGTGCTGTGGCATCAGCCTAGCTCCCAGCAACCTCAAACTCCTGGGCTCAAGCAATCCTCCTGATTCAGCCTCCCGAGTAGCTGGGACTACAGGTATGCGCCACCATGCCCGGCTAATTTTTTCTATATATTTTTTAGCTGTTCAGCTAATTTCTTTATCTTTTTAGTAGAGATGGGGTCTTGCTCTTGCTCAGGCTGCTCTTGAACTCCTGAGCTCAAACAATCCTCCCGCCTTGGCCTCCCAGAGTGTTAAGATGACAGGCGTGAGCAACCGCGCCCAGCCTGGATCACCTTCTTAATAAGCCAAAAAATAGTTTCTATGAGACCAATTTCCTCACTTGATAGTTTCAATTAAAAAATGAATAATTTACATTGGCTTGTTAGATAACATTTTGAAAATAAATATTTTTAGGGGGTTCCATCTTCATTTTCACATTTGAAGTGGTAATTGAATATAATGTTTCATTGTGTATTTTAACCTGTAAAACTGTTTATTGCTGTTAGTCTTTACTCAAATGGAAACAGAGTCAAACTACAGATAGCACCCAATTTTACTAAATATAGGCATCTTGAAAAGCCAGTATCTTCAATGGTACATGAGGGAGTATGCCTAATTAAAAAAAGGAAAGCCCCATATTATTATTTTACTTTTTTACAGTGTTCAACCTCAGAGGGATACGTTTAAGAAAAGCACTTCGGGACATAAAATTATAATTTACGTAAAATTATTTATCCCCCAATTCCAGATCACCACACCCCAGCAGCACTATCCATATAGTTTCTCATTTAGTTTTTAGTTAGTTCAACAATGTAGACTCTACAACTCTTTAATCTGGATTAAAGAGTGTGTCAGCCTCAGGGATGGTGCCAACAGAGTGCTCTCGAGACATTCTAGCCTTTAAGCACCGCGTCTTTACAGTTCAGGGAGCATTCGCAAGTCTCCCTTGTATGTGGAATGCTGTGCTTCTGTCACATACTTTATGTACTGTTTGGGAAGACACATTGTCCATTTAGGTGTCTTATAACAGCCTAGAGGAAAAGTTACTCTCCAATATGTTCAAGGTTCCTTCCTTGATTTATGATTCTCCAGGGGCTGGGCTCTGAGCTGCTCACTCTATTTCTGGAGGACTGTTATTTGATGAAAAATACTGATAACCCTCTTCCTCAGACATCCCATCTTTTAGCAGATTCCAACCATAATCTTTTCTACAAACATATAAATGCCATTCTTTGATGGTGTAATATATAATATTCCTATTTATTCCCTGATTAATGTGTTGGCATCAATTCCTTTCAACAGGAACAACAATAATGTAATTATCACTAATAATCAACATTATAAAAACTATCATGATCACTTATTATATCACTTCTATAACTATAATTATCTAAACAATGACAAGTTTGATTATTAATAATTCATGTTATTTAATACATTGCTGAAATGTGTCCATGTACTTTTATCCCAAATGCTAAGTCTTACAAGATGTTACTTCTGGAGTAGAACAATATTTTACGGTGTGCTTAAGTTTTTTTAATTAATAAACTTTTTCTAAGTGATTCTAATTTTATGGAGAAAAACATAATGTGATCAATCAATTCTATTGCTGGAAGCAAACTACCAAATCATTTAGTCCAAAAGCCCCTCTTACTAATAAAGAAACTTAAATGACTGATTCCTCATTTATTAATGAAACTATTAACAAGTAATGCAAGGTTGAAGGAAAGCACAGGTTGAATACACAAAATTGTTTCCAAGAGGTGAGCCTTTTTATGATTTAATGCAAATTATTTTTATTCACTAAAATTTGGCCAAGATTGAAAAGGTAAACTATGTGATTCTCTCAAGAAAATTTTCAATAACGTAATTAAGGCCTTAATCACTCTTGAGTGAACTTTGTACAAAGTGGGCCCATACAGTTGGGACTGGGTTTAGAAAAGCAAATTTGCTGTAAAGTGGAAGCCAGAACACAGGATTTAGAATTAGGATATTTGACTCCTGATTCTGCATCCACCTATCTTTGTGCAATAGAAATGATTTAAAAAGTGGGAAAAAACTGATAAGCTTTGTTATTACTATGTAAAATTTTAAGGAGGACATGGGACCTTTATAAAAAAGGTTTCCATCACATGAAAGTTTCCTGTTTCTATAAGGAGCAAAGGGTAAGAATTTTTCTGTGACTACAATTTAGATTAAATAAGAAAAAAATCCAAATATTTAATTGAACCTTGACATATGACATCAAAATAAATTACAGGCCACCCTTTGTAGTATATATTTAAAAATAATTTAGATGTTTAAAATGCTTTAGGAGAGGACTGTTGAAGTCAGATTGAGAAAAATAACAGGGTTGATATTTTGGGGTACCATCCTTTTCTATAGCTCTATGGACCTCTTTTGTTAAATAAGGGTTTGCAATAAAAGTGATTTATTTTGAAGTTACTATTTATTTCTTTATTATCTTTAATAAAATAATTATTGAATAATGGAATTCATGTACTTCCCAGGTACTGAGAGGCAAAAAGTGGTGATGGCTCAGCCTTTGCCTTAAGATTTTACTGTGTTGTCAGAGCAGGTCAAGTACACAATTATAATATAATTTAAGAAGTGCTATAATGAAGGAACTATACTACAATGGATGAGGATTCTGAAGAAGGGGATGCAAACCAGGTGGGTAAGAGAAAAATGTTTCCTCTTTCTGAATAGCCAGGGATATTTATGACATTGAACTGAAAAATGCGTGGGTCTCCTTCATGCATCTTTGATCTTATGTGTTATGTTTCCCTTATTAATGTGCAAACTCCTTAAAGAATGGAAACTTATTTTTCTACAGTGTCTAGTACAGTACTTTGCACAGAATAGACATACACATGAAACAATGATACACATAAACTACTTTCCCTGTAAGCCTGACACATGGAAGATACTCAATAACAGCTTAGTTTCTTCTCACTTGAGAAGTGGTGTATCAGCTGTAGGTTGGGTAAGTTTCATATCTTTGTATAATATGATTTTTTTTCTTAATGTCTAATGAGTAAATCTTAAGGAATTTCCTGGATATGCTGTTTATTAAGACTTTATGCTTTGGTTTTAATAATATTGATAATGTAGTGAGGTTTTGTTGTGACTGATTATAAAAGTAAATTGTTTTAAACCTACACAAAATCAAAGGGATAAGTCTTGGCATAAGAAAGATTGTATACAATGGAGAGTGTCTAAACTTCCAAGCTGTTCTTTTATCTGACTTGTGAACATTTAACATGGCCTTATCCACTAGAATGTCCTATACAAACACGCCTACCTATCAAAATGCAATCACTGTGCTTTTCATTATCAAAAACTGCCTAAAATGCTATCTTCTCTAGACAATCACTCTGGAAGTGATGATCTTTCTCTGAACTACCACAATTCCCTGGTTCTTTTTTTCAAGGCATTACTTGTATTCTACCTTTCATTTTGCATATTTGTGTGCACATCTTAGTGACTTACCCAGATTGTAGATTCTTTTCAAGCCTAAGAATTTGTCTTACTCACTTTGTATCTCCAGTGAGGACCATCTCAGTGCTTGCTGCTGTATTATGGGTCTTCATCAAAGTTATGGAAAGAATAAATGGTGAGACATTGGGGAATTTCCTTAAACATTCATATATTGTAAGTAGTTAAAAATGCTAAAGTATTTAAAATTTTTTTTCCAGGCTTTTGCTTTAAGAATCATGTTCCTCTAACCTAGGCTAATTTTTATTATCCTATTTTCAGGATTTAAGATTGAAGGCCCAAGTTCATAGTCTGAGCTGTGTTTATATGAAAGATCTTTCTTCCCTCCCGGGTTTACAGACAAATGACCTTTGTTTGTACTGATTTACACTAGATGCTGGGCTCTTTTGGGGTGGAGAGTGGGCTCTGGGGGGTAGGCCAGGACTGAGTATTTGGAAAGAAACAGATCTTTCCAGTAGCTGATAACTTTCATCATTGTTTATATTCCAGCACATGTGAGTACATTAAATTATTATTACTTTAAACCATTTTCTGCCATTTCCAATCTGCTAAGTTTATCCAGTAACTTTCTTATTTAAAATAGTGTACTCTTTGGTCTTAGATATATCCGTTTGATTCTGTTTTACATTTTCTGTTTCTCTGTTGAGATTTCCTTCCTGTTCATTCCCTGTGTCCCTATTTTTCCTTAAATCCTTTCACATATTTATAATAGATGTTTTAAAATTCTTATCTGCTGCATTTAACATCTGGGCTATTGGGGTGAGGCATTGGTCTATTGTCTGTCTTTCCTCCTGAAATCTTCTGAAGTGTGTTGATTTTTGTTTAGATGGCGGTTAACTTGACTGGACTTAAACTCCAACCTCTGTCTCTCCAATAGGCAGCTACTGAAATTGCTCAGTCCTTTTAGCCTTCCCAGCTGTTGCTTTTCACGCAAAACTTTGAAATTCCTGCAATTCCCACCCTGGACATTGCCAAGCATCAGCCAAGAATTTTTGTGGAGTTTAGATGCAGATTTGGAGACCACTTCTGTAGTCTCTTTTCTTCAGTATTTCTCCTCAATTTTCATCCATCTGGCATCCCAAACTACTCTTTGACTTTTCAAGCTAATAAGCCTGGACTTTTGCTAGAGTTTTAGCAACGTTCACTCCCCCAATTCCCTTCAGGTGTGTCCTGGTGGATGTCCTTGGTGAAATTTGATGTAAACGCAGATTTTTTACCTGATGCAGCTCCTTTCAAGAAAGAGTAAAATGCTTTCTAGTTTCTTCCTGTCTTTGATTTCTCTCTGGGGTCTCCTCAGGGTTACTTTTTGTATTTGGTCTGAAATTTTGAATAGTTATCTATGGATGGATTAGTCCAATATAAGCTGCTCAATCCTTTTCATAGAATAAATTTAATTATGAAGATTCGTATTATGCTTTCTACTTGAGAAGTAATTCTGAAACAAAGAGACCAAAATAGTTTAAGCCCTGGGGGTTGGGGGGGAGTATATTAATTAAAGGAGACATAGAATTACTCTACTTTCTCTGAGGGGAATTTAGTTTCTATGTAGATTGGTATGTAAATTGAAATTTAACAATTTAATCTGTTTTATTTACATATGCAAAAATAATTGAATATTTGTGGACAAGGAAGACAGAAGCAATAAGCATTAAGCTAATAAGCATCTACTGAATACATGCTTCCTTCTTAAAAAATTACATTCTATTAATAATTTATAAAGAGAATGTAGAAATGTTCCTCATCTTTTGAGGTCCTCCCCCTCATTCAGTTTAAAAGAAAGAAATTAACTCAAGATTTTAAGAAGATAAAAGGAGTAGCCTAAATTTTGATTCTCCCTGAATGTTTCCACAAATAAGAAGAAAAAACCAGCAGGAAAGTGTGGCCATCTGAGAATAGCACTCAAAGCTGGAGGAGATTTTTCAGGATCTGATTTCCTGGTAGGTGCAGGGAGACAGCAACAAGGTCTGGATCCTAAGAACTCTCATGCTACAAAATGGAAGTACTCTTCCAGGTCAAAGCCTTGAACTAGGAGAAAATTCTAGAAGTTGAATCCAAACTGAGCAGGACCATGACCGCAAGCTCAAAGGAAAATGTTGGCCCCAGCCTGGGGGTGGCAAATTTTTCTCTAAAGATACATGAAGTGAGTTTTCAAGTTTTATTGGGGACCACAGTGGTCTCTGACATCTTCTTCCCTCCTTCCCTTCCTTCCTTCCTTTTTTTTTCCTCTCAACCCTTTAATAAACATAAAAAGCATTTTTATTAATAGCTTGAAGGCAGTACAAAAACAGACCCAAGGTTGATGTTTGCTCCATAGGCTACAGTTTACCTCCCTTGAGCTAGGGAAGCAGTAGAAGCCGGTCTCAGAACAGTACTCCATTACTAATATTCTCTTGATAACTTTGAGGGGAAAAACAACAACAGAGGGAGCTCTAGAGCCACAAAGTTGGAAATGATGGCAGGGCTCATCCCTTTTTCCTAAAACGAAAACTTGTTTTACTTAAAATTGAACAATAAAAAGAGATGAGTTGAATCTCATATCAATTTAATATAGGAAAAAAAAGCACCAGAACATTCTTACAGATAAGAAAAAATACTTGAGAGACATCCTCTCAAAGAAATAAAAACTGTAACCTAATATTTCAAAACAAAATACGTTAAGAATATAATAGGAAATATGGGTGAACAGCATAAACTAGAATGACGAAAACACAGAAATGCACTAAAATACACTACTCTAAAGAAAACCTTTACCAAAGTTTTTTTTTGCGTATACAAATACATCTAAAATAATTTGTTGAATAGAGTGCTGATTTCAACTGTTCATTAATGTGAGCATGAGAAAGTAACCCTCCCTCTTTATTCTCTTGTATCTCTGAGTTTTGTAAAGATTATAATCAGATAATGCATTAATTCTCTGTCCCTTTTCTTATCAGGTAATTTGAGAGAATTTCCTGATCTTTGAAACCATTCAATGATTGGAGCATGTACTAAAATGATAGGAATTTATTTTGTGTGGCATTTTATTGAACAGGTACATGATAATAGGAATCATATTTATAATTTCAGAAGTAAGAATAAATTAACCTTGTTTTTAATAAGCAAATTATATGGGCAAGATGTATGTTTTCTTTTATTCATTTCTTACTTTATTGTTGCTTTGATCAAATCTCAAGGGATGATTAAATCTGTTGAAATTCATCAAATTTATCATTTATCTGAAAGATGACCTTTTCTAAACTACGTAGTGCACTTAATCCATTATATGAATGTACACTGTTCCGGGAGGAAAGGATTTCCATTTTTCTAATATTACCCTTCTTGCAATCAATGCTATTCTCAGGAGAATTTTTGTTTCATGGACTAGATGTTCTTTGTAAATTCTCAACATGACCTAATATAAAAATCAATGCATCTTTAGGTAAGTTCATTTCTATTATTAGATCTGGCTGTAGCTTCACGCTAACGTGTTTCGAAATATAAGCAGAGCCCTACCACAGGGCATGGCTTTTTCCTGGTAATGCATTAAATTTCATTATGGTAAAAACCATTACAACTACAACAAAATTCACCACAGGTTTTAAAAAAGTCTCTCAGCTCCAGCAGATTGCCAGCAATATTTGTGCTTTAATGTTCTCATTACAATATTAATCTTGATTAAGTTAAAAATGCTTTTGTCCAGGTTAGATGTCTATTAGTGACCTCTCTTCACAACAACAGACACGGAACTCAGGGTTTCTGGCTTAGGTAGGACTAAAGGAAGCACTTTACTGTGACACTTGAGTGAGGAGGGAGGGGTAAACAACCGTCTGGGAGCTCAGAGCAAAAGAGAGAGGCAAAGCAATGCACACAGCATTGCTTACAAAAGAGATTAACATGAGCAATTTATTTCACAGAGTAAAGAAATGATTAATTTTACATTGGGTATATTCATGAAGAAACCTGTCAAATTGAAGAAAAGATGTCGAAAGAAGTGCTGGGGTGTTTGAGGTCTGCTTTATTTTATTCCCATTCGGACGAAGGATGTGATTAAGTATCCTGCAACTTGGTTTTTCTAGCCATAATAATTAGAACATTCCAACACAAGGAATGAATTTAAACACTCTTTGGAGTGGTTGTAGAAGGATTTGTCTTGAACTATAATTTTCCTAGTATCTACAGTACACAGAACACTTTAGCGATTGCATTTTCTCTTGATCTTACTCTCTCATCAGAGCATAACGTTTCAAAATTCTCACATGTATTTGAATGTGTGTAGCTTTCTATTGGTCACTTACATTATTTATCATCCATTTAAAAATCTCACTTTCATATTCTAGACTTCTAAATTGTGTGCTTGATTGAAATAGTCAGGTTACGGTTTTCAAGTTTAGCATAGCAAGAAGAGAGACACATTTGAAGCAAAATCGTTGTTATGTATATTCCAGAGAGGTGTGAATCAACAAATTTGCAGAAATTCTTTGGATCTGATCACAATACCAATCTGAGAGGTACTCTCATGGTGACTTGGAAGTGGTGAAAGGGCAGTTATGGGATGCAATGGAGATATTCAACCTTCAAAGCTTCATGGTCAAATGTCAATATTGAGTTTGAATTATTTCCAGAATAATAGACATGCTCAAAATAACTACATATAAAAAGTCTTTAAAGACAAGTAATTCTTGAATTGTCCACCGATTTGGATAAGAAGAGCTCCTGTGTCCTTTGATTAGCACTGATAGTTTTATGCCATTGTTCAATATAGTTTTCATTGTTCGTGTCCCATCATTAAAATTTCATGACATAAGGGCATAAGTGTACAAAATACACCTTAAAATTCCATTGCTGTGTGCTATGATGAGTTTTTTACCATTTCATTTTCTATGTTGCTTAAGGGAATAATATTATGAAAATAATTATTCTAATATTAATCACTCATAGAGACATGGTATAATATTTTTTTATCATCCAATATGGCTGCTCAGACTTAAGGAGGAAAACCTTCATGATTTTCACAGGAGGATGGTGACCCTCCTTGTGTGACAGTAGCGTGAAAGTGGAGAGATGCTCATTCAGTATTTTAAAGAGTTCTTTCATGTAAGTCTTCTTTCACTGAGGAGTAGTGAAGATTGCAATGGCTGTCCTTCTTGCATTCTTCCCTCAATTTTGCATCACAATTGGGTAGCAAATTTGTCAATATGGTGCAATTAGTCTTGAGCCTCATGAACAAACAAATGAGAAATTAAAAAAGCTATTGAAATCAATGGCAAATCTATAGTGTGTGCAAGCTTGAACACTGCAGCCCATCAAACCAGAGACCTACGTGCTACAAGACTGACAGTAGTTATCTTTGAGGGAAACTTTTATTCAGTGGAGAGAAGATAGGAGTAGCCTTCAGGGATTTGATGATATTAATCCTAATCTGCCAATTACCAGTGACATGACCTTAGAAAGACTCTCAACATATCTGCATCTTGATTACATGGATGGCAAACATGGGAATTTCTTCAGGTGACGTTTCATTATAACATTTTGTGAATGGTTTTTATATGATATATTGTTAGAAGATTTATATATTTTAGTTTATAAAAACTCACATTTTTATTGTATTTTAGCCTAAGGAAATTTATAAAGGAATGAAGACATAGCCTAAAACAGTTCTAGGGAGGCCATTTCTCTTCTGGGTTCTCTATAGATGCATTTAAGAGGTTAAAAAGAAAAGATCAAAAAGAAAACAGTGTTATTCTGTTACACATCCTTTGCTGTCAAAGAATTATTTGACATTTTGAAGATATTTTCCACTAGCATTCTTAACTGTTCAGAGGATGTTATTAAATCCAACATGTTTTCCGGAAAAAGAATGACTTTTATGCTAATTAATGTTCTTTGTTTAATGCCGGGACAAAAATCTTAGCTCTTCAATAACGTGCTTTTCTAATTCTGTTTTGTAATTGCAGTAAGGCATCTCTGAGGATTTATCTTTAGTGATACAGGCCAGCAGTATGTGGCCTTTTCTTGAACCCATCAGAATTGTGACTTTTCTTTGAACTCTTGGCTGCTTGGTGCTACTGACCTTGTTGCTCATTTATAACTTGGGTGCCATTTATCACTCCCAGACTTACAGATATTGTTGTGGAAAGAGACTGAATGCAATCATTCATGCCATTGCCTCTTTCTAGTGGTGCCTTCCAGCTTCCTTCCTTACAGGATAACTGATAGGGAGAGATTAGTGACAAAGCTGTAATTCTATTGAGGGATTGTGATGTAACTGTATCATAAACCATGAAGTGAGACTCAGGAGATTTGAGATCACCAGAATGCTGAGATTAAGTTACAGCAGCCACAGTCAATCTCTGTCAATATGTGTTTTGTGATGGTTTGAAATCTGCCTGTAAAATATTAGCTACCTGTAGAAAATACCTCTTTTTATGGTATTGACTTTATTATATAGCTTCTGCAATTTCAGAGCTTAAAAGAAATATTGATTTTTATTTTTACAAATACACACAGACATTTTAGAGACCATTAAGAAAACTTGCTCTTTGATTTAGTACTATGATGTTTTAAGTCTATGAAACTTTTTGTTGGTTTTTCAGATACTGTTTAAAGTATTTAGGTTTTAATAGTTCGAAATGGAACACTTTACGTGTATGCGAAATTAAAAATAATAACTGAGGTGAAATTCACATAATAAAATAAGCCATTTTAAAGTAACAATTCAATGGCATTTTGCTTACATTCATAATGTTGTACAACCAACACCTCTAGGTAGTCCCAAAATATTTCCATTACCCCAAGCTAAAACTTTGTCCCCATTCAGTAGTTTCATCCTGTGTGTGAAATTTTCAAAGTAAAAATAAGTTAACTGACTTATTTTATTTACTTATCACTTAAAAAGTATTAAAACCATTATGTTTGAATTATCTGTATCATTTTAGTGAATTTGTGCCTTTAGCCACACATTCACAAATCATTTTGGGAGCAGAAGTTGTCTAGGTAATATAATTCTTTGGCAGTATTAATATTAAATAGATATTTCTTATTAAGTGTGCCAAAGAAACTCTTGATAAGCTGGTATAAACAGATTTCCTTACTGCAGGATTTTTTTTTTTTTTAGAAACTTTTCATATGTTAATAAACTGCTTCCCTTAAGTCTAGAGCCAAAGTGTGCAGCATTTCCTGAATTATTTACCTCCCTTTTCCAGGAGCATTCTGAATCTACTAAGAGGCAAATGTCAATGTCAAAAAATATTCTAGACCTAATTGTGACATTGATGGATAATAGCATCAAGAAACAGGAAATTTTTACTAACAGGATTTTAAAAATATGAATCAGACATCTAAAGCTCACATTCGTATAACACTCTTCAATAGAAAGAGCAAAAACTTAGGACGTGGTTGCACAAGCCTGTAGTCCCAGCTACTTGGGAAGCTGAGGCAGAATCATTGCTTGAGCCTAGGAGTTTGAGGCTGCGGTGAACTATGATCATGCCACTGCACTCCAATCTGGATGACGGAACAAGACCTTGTCTCTAAAAAAATAAAAATTAATTTTTTTTTTTTAAGAAAGAGCAAAATGGCTGAGATTCATGATTTCTGAAATTTCTTCTAGCAAGTTAAAATAGTGGTTAACAGTTTAAAAACATTTTTATATATTGTCTGTATTTCTATTAATAACTCTGAAAGCTAGGTATTATTGTACCAATTGTATAGATGGATAAACTGAAGTGCAAGAATTAATTAGTTAACTTTAGCTATGTCAAAATATCTTCCTTTGGGGTTAAGTGATTTGCCCAATATCTCACAGTTAAAAATGGTGGAGTACTGGGAGATGGACACACTTAAAGCTCTGACTCAGGTGGGGCAAAGGCAATATATGTAACCTAAACATTTGTACCCCTGTAATATGCTGAAATAAAAATAAATCAAAAAATAAAAATGGTGGAGTAATGATTTGAATTCAGGTGCTGGGCTTCTAAAGCCTGCAGTCTTTCTTTTTACTCTGCAGCCTTGCTGTGTAAGCATGAGTTCCCACTCCGGGCCTTAGTTTTCATATTTATAAAAATGAAGAAATAGAATGATCTCTAAGGTTCTTCCAGCTTTGAAATTCTGTTGCTTAAATCCTGTACTATTTCCTAGGCTGTCTAAAGGCTTTAGTAAAAAAAAAAAATTATATTCATATATCAAGAATCCCAAGATCTCAATAAAAATGTTACACTATATTCCTGAATAAATGTACAACTATGACAACTGACCTTTACATAAGCATCCCAGAACTCAGAGTGAGTTACAGAATGAAAGAAGGAACTCTGCTCTGCTTTTCTAAATATAGTTAAGACCAAAGTAAATACATAACTTGACTTAAACACCGGGGTTTCTTAGACACAGATTGGACTTGCAGGGAGGGTCCATCCATGTGTGTTCACCTTTGCCTGGCCATCCTTCCTCACCAGGTAAAGGACTCAGTTTTGGAGATTGGGCCTGTATTCAGGTGCGTGGGAGAATGTTAAAATGGATCCATCCACCTTTTAAAATAGCTCAGTTGTTATTTTATTAGAGGAAAAGATTATACTGAATAGATTTGGTCAAATGTCAAATGACCAAATGGATTTTATTATGTTTTCCTTCTCACCTTTAACGTATTTTTTGCCTGTTTATGAAGACCAATGTTTCTCCTTTTTTTTTTTTCTAAACACATACATCTTAAAAAAATCTCCAAATTTCCCTTCCCTCTGATTATGATAAACCCTCTGAAAATCATGGCATTATAAGCATATTACCACCTACAAAAAAAATTTTCACAGCTTTATTTTTTGTGGTTTATATTATTTTCTTCTATGATACTACAAGATACTTTTTTTTTGCTTTGTAAAATTTAAAATAAATAGCATAGTAAATATGGTATTCAAACTATTTCTCTCTCTTTCTCTTATCTTTCTTCACCTTGACATTCTGCTATCTTCCGTCTATCTTGTTCTATATTGCAAATAAGTAAGGAGTGGGATTTGGGCTTAGGCTATAGAGTAAATTTCTGTTTCATTTTCATAAGACGGAATTCCTCTCCACTTTTGGGTGAGGAAACTAAAAGCAGGCAGTCTGCTTAGGGGAGAGTTATTTTCTAAGTCTGGTTGCTATAGATTAATCGGATCACAAAAAGATAGGGAATAAACTCTTAGCACATTTAATTCTTTCAACATTTACGATTACTAAAAAATAACAGACCTGAGACTTTTTTCGAAAACCCGAGTGGGCTTTAACTTCATATTTGACCTTTATGATTATCAAGAGAGTCATCTTTGAAAAAACAGGAAGCTTCATAATTTTTCTCAAAGTCCTCTCTTAATCTTTTGATATTTAGTCATTTGCTTTTGAGGCAATTGTCTTTTCTTCAATTGTCAACTAGAGTAAGCTAGCTAAATTTTCATTGTCAGTTTCTGTGCTTATAATACAAGCAGTCGTCCAACATTACTTTCATGAATTTCCCGAAATCCCAATATTTTGCAAAATTTGTAATTTCACTTAGCAATCAATATCCACTGTCAGAATTTTACAACTCCTAATGAGAAGCTGAGAGACTGGTTCCTACTAAGTGCTTGACATGATGGGCAAGAATGGAATTATCATCAGGAGGAAAGAAAACACCGAGTAAAGTCTAATTTTTTGTCATAATTTTTTTGTTGAGTTCATTCATGTTATGTGGCTTTATGACAATCGTATGTCAGAAAATAAACATCAAGATATTGCAAACCCCTTTAAACTGCTCAGACTTCTGGAAAAATAACTTTATTGTTTGCAGCATAGTTTGTTCTTCATATCTGAATATTTTATTCCTAATAAAATTGATTCTCGGATATCTCACCATCATCCAGACTAAGCATTGGATTCCATTTGTGGGCCTCTCACATTTATCCTTCGCATGTCCCCAAAGAGAGAGGCATCAGAAGTGAGCGTGGAGTTAGTGTCGCCAATAACTAGCTTTCCTAGAGCTCACAGCTTTGAGACCATAGAATGTGTCTAACACTTCATATAGGTAATCCTGGATATTGACCCTCCTGTCTATGGATAAGCAGCACGGATGCTCCACCGCACCTGGAGGTCCATGAGATCCCCTTAGGGACATGTGGCTTGTTCTGACATAGCCAATGGATCTATGCAAGGACTCATAAAATCTGACTGATTTATCCTAGGCAAAGACTAGGCTATGGCCCCCTCTGGTCCTTTCTGTGTGGTGGGGGGCACATAATAGGCTATCCTTGCTTTTCAGCAGAGAATGTTCATGGAAATTGTCATGACTTATTTTATTATCAAAAAGATTGATTTTTCCCGTAGGAACACTTGTGACTGGTGGTAGGTCTTGTATTTCTGATCAAGGGCAGGGAAAAGCATACAACAACTAAAAAAGTTGACAATAATTTAAACTAGTAAAATTTTGCTCAAATCCATAAAATAGGGAAAATCCATTAAACATATCAGATATATAATAAAACATCATAAATTTGACTTAAGTATAGTTAGGTATGATAAACACTTACCTAAATGACTTGTTTTATTTGCTGTCTTAAAAATTAGAACACATTCTTTGAAACGATTTGTTTTTCTTTCTTTCTTTCTTTATTTTTTTTCAGCTAACTTTAAAAGCTGTCCAGGGAAATTTGAATCAATGTCTTATTTTTTTTCCTCATATTTTTCTGCAGCGAGCAGATATGTTTTGCAAAAATGATTTACAGTTCCTTTTTTTTTTCCTTTTTGCCAAGCCTATGTATCATTAAATACTGAGTGAAAATTCCCAGGGTGTCAAAATTGTATAGCATTGGTGATGAAATTTACCAAAAGCAGTTAGTTGGTTAGACCCTGAAAGCCTCATACAAGAATATTCAGAGAAAATTCTTTGAAGGAAACTTTTGTGTTTCTTAGTGGTGGCAGTGTTAGCTCTGTGCATGGCAGGCTCAGGTTACCAGAGCCCTCTCTGGAGATGGGGAGATTTAAGGAGGCTACCAGGTTAATGCCTTCCTAAATGTGTTGGCATTTCTTCCCCCAGGCCTCCTTGTAGTTGAGCACGTTGGCACCAGGTCAATATTTACTCCCTTTCCATCTCGGGTGCAGTACACAGGATTCTCTGTGACAGTCCCTCAGGAGCCAGAGACGTTCTGTTCTCCTGGCCCTTCACTGCCATAACTGTCTAAATCACACACGTATTCCTGTCTAGGCCAAGGCTCTGTCAGATTCAGCCAAACATACTCATTCTAAAGAAAGGAGTGGTACACAATAAATGAAATGTGGAGTATAAGTTACCAGACATTATTTTACATGTTAAACCACTGAAGTGTGGAAACAATCAGTGTGAACTTAAAAGCCTGGTGTCAAAGACAGAATGCTAGACTGAGACTCAGGAAAAGTGTGCTGCTGATGGGTCTGTCTCTTATTTGCTGTATGTAATCGGGAAAGTGTTTCACCTCACTGCGTTTCAGTTTCCTTATCTGTAAAGTGGACCAACTTTAACAGCCATGATGTATGTTTACAGATGAGATTTGCCTTTGTTCCTTTCTGCTATATCTGAGCTGGCAAAGGCCAAACATACAGAGCAGAATAAGCATGTGAGAATATTAATTTTGACATTCTCTTCTTAACTACATTGTAGACTTCTGTATTTTATTCATTCATATCTAGTTGTATTAATCAGGGTTCTCCAGAGAAACAGAACGAACAGGATATATGTGACTGATGATTTTATTACAAGGAATTGGCTTACATGATTAATGGAAGCTGAGAAGTCCCAAGACCTGAAATCGCCAAGCTAGAGACCCAAGATTACTGACGGTGTAGTTCCAGTCCAGAAGCTAGCAAGCTCAAGACCCACGAAGAGCCAATGTTTAGGTCTGCATCTGAAGGCAGGAAAAGACTAATGTTTCAGCTTTAAGCAGTCTGGCAGGAGAAGTTTCCTCTTAACCTGAGGGATAATCAGCCTTTCTGTTTATTCAGACCTTCAACTGATTGGATGAGGACCACCCACACTGGGAAGGCTGCTCTACTTAGTCTACTGATTGAAATTTTTTTTTTTTAATTTCAGCATATTACGGGGGTACAAATGTTTAGGTTACCTATACTGCCTTTGCCCCCGCCTGCTACACATCCGATAAAGGGCTGATAACTAGAATCTATACAGAACTCAGGAAAATCAGCGAGAAAAAAAATCAAACTACTCCATCAAAAAGGGGGCAAAGGACATGAACAGAAACTTTTCAAAAGAAGATAGACTAATGGCCAACAAACATATGAAAAAATGATTGAAATGTAATCTCATCCAAGAACACCCTCACAGACACAAGCAGAATAATCTGTGATCAAATATCTGTGCACTTTGTAGCCCTGACAAGTTGGTACATAAAAATGAACAATCACAGTAGTCAGAAAGGAAAATATGTAGGAGGTATGTATTTGTCTCCAAGCTTTGGGATTAGCTACTTATGTCTATTTTCCAAGAGTCTTTAAAGATGTTCGAGAAACTAAGAACATCAGAATCATTTGCCGCCCCCCCCCCCCCCCAAAAGCTCATCCAACTCAGGAAACTCTGACTTTAATAGGTCCACTTGTGCGGAGAGGATGGCAGCTTCTTTTCTTTGATCTTTATCACAAAGAGTAGAGATTGGAAGCTCTAAGGTATAATTTCCTTTTGATGAGGATCTTTCATCCATGATGTCGCCTAAAGTTTGCTTGAAACAGCCGATTTTACCATCATTCAGGAATTTCAGGTTGATGAAGCTCACTGAGTGAAAGTGTGCATTCATTTTCCAAAAATGCTTCCAAGTTTCAAGGACATGCTCCCTTTTTGGTTCATCCTGGACTTGAAAATGAATATGTCCCTCGTGTTTTTATATTCTTCAAATATATGTATATATTATATTATATATTCTTCTCATGGCCTTTATTTGACAAACAAAAAAAATCTTAAATTGCCTTTATTTGATTTTCATCTAGAATTTTGTATTTCACGTGGATTATTTCAATTGCCCTTGAGTTACAATAAGCACAATTGCTACTGTAGATGAGTAGGTGAAAATTGCAAAGTAGGGATACTGGATAACTAATTGGAAAAGAAAGATGGTGATGTCAGAGTCAGAACCTTGGATTTCCAGTTGTTGTGGGGCTTTGAACTTTCACCTAAGTTCTTGCCCATGGTCTTCGCTGCCTTGTGAACACTGACTTACTGTTTAAGAATCATCTCCAATATTGATATACCTTATGATGCCTTCCTGACTCTTACACAGGCACAATTAGTTTGCCTTTCCACTTTTCCATAGATCAAATGCATATTAATTATGAAGCAAAAGGTATTTTCATTGTAATTAGCTGTGATTTCAGTCTCATTCTACTCATGGCAGTCACCAGACCCTTTTTTGGGATAAGACTAGGGGGAAATCATTTTAGCTGCAATATGGAAATACTGTTTTGGAATGTTTTGATACAACAAGTAAGAAATTATAGACTCTTAATTGGGACATTTACTTTAAAAAGTGGGGAAAATTCTCATAAAGGATTAAAGGAATCTGAAACAAAAGCAAAAGAGATAAGGAGTCAAATTAATTTTTTTGACTATGAGAAGAAAATTGTAACAAAAATGTGTTCAAATCATACCTAAAATAGTAATTCATAAGGAGAGAGTGATATTTTTTCAGGCCAGTGAAATTGAATAGCTAGAGAATTGTTAGATAATCAAATTAGTGTAAAAGAATGAGTCATCTGAACCCGCTGGAAAAAGACTTAAATTTATTGCTGATTAGATGTGATTATTGATTTTAATGAGGATAGCGTGAAACTCCTAATGACATCAAAGCAATGAAGATATCTCTGGCAAACTGGTTAATAAGTGTTGTCAACTCAGAGTGTGTGAGAGAGTCAATGTACAGGAGAAATATTTAAAATACCTGAAATCTTATTTATATAAAAGAAAGTTGGTAAAACTTTCGCAAATTGAATAACAAACATTTTCATAACTACCAATAACAAGTCGTGATGCTTAAAGCTTCAAAACTATCAATAATTTTAAAATGTCAATAAATGATGCTAAAGAAGAGACTGAATTAGCTGAATTTGTGATGCTTGTGGTGCATTCAGCTTTTTAAATTTTGCAATTTTTATGATTTATTTTATCATTCTAAATATTCACATACATGCCTAACTTTATACTTGTAAGTTTATATTCTCTTTCTTAAAGAAGTCCCCTCAAATTGAATAAGTTTTAGGCCCTACAAAACCTGGATCATCCTACATAGCACATTTTGCATACTCTAGTAAGCATTGATTTTATTTTATTTTATCTTGTTTTATTTATCTTTGCTTGTCTGTTAATTCCTTATAAAAGGAAACCAAGATTTTCATCTTTAAAACTGTGCTTAGCACAGTGCCTGATATACAGTAATAGAAATTGCTTAATAAAAGATTATAGGATTCATGAGTATCTAACAGACCATGGAGTGGATCTAGAGAAACCCTCCCAAGGAGATTCTGAATCCTCTGCTTTCACTAGCAAAATGAATTGAAGTATTCAGATGAAAGCTATTATAGGATAGCAATTCATCATTTTGGAAAATATTCCTTTAAGTAATTCAATTCTCCAGTGAAAGTGTAACATCATTTGTCTTAGAGAAGGTGTTTTTAAAGATGTCTAATTTCCTCCTTACTCAGTTATGATTAAAAACAAAAATTCTATCTCAAAAGTAATGACAATTTTGAATGTGAAAAGAATTTTCTGTCAGAAAAAGCCATACACCTCAACTTTCTTTTGACTTTGAGTGCTAATTACAAACAAAATAAATTCTAAGGAGATCTTCATTTAACTTAATAGTATGTTTAGACGTAGCTATTATTAGTGTTACAATTGATTTTTCTACCTTTTGAATGTATGTGGAGCATATTAGGAATGAATACTTTTAGTCATGGAAAGTTAAAGAAGAAACATGAACTAAAGAGAACTCTGATACTTGCCTCAACGAGCGTGGGATAGTTTCATTTTCAAACAGGAGAAAATTCATACTGAGAAAAAATTTAGTTTATTGTGTGTGTATAGAAAATAATTTTTAGAAAAGGAATGATGATAAACTCAAATATGTTTGAATATCATTCATTTAGCAGAATGATGATATCTTATACTACAGTGAGTAATGAAGTATGAATTTATATTGTAGATGTACAATTAAACTAAATATATACATTTTCTTTCCATTTCCTTAAAATTAGACGTGTAAGTCCAACAGAGATTCTTGAAAATTTGTCTTCTTATACAAAGTTATGTCTTTGTCTTTATTTTCTTTAAACACTGTGATTTAGAGCCTGTAGTTAAAATGATGTTTAATGATAGGCATTTCCTAGTTTGTTTGTCTTTTAAAATATATTAAAATAAAATATTGAAATGAGGAATTCAGGCGATATCTACTTCTGGAAGGCTTCAGGGTTTATTCTCACTTGTCTGGCCAAACTTAGTTATGCTTCTGTTCTTACAAATGAGACTTCTAATTTCATACTGATCCAGCTGAGAACGTGATGACTTTTGCATTTCCCCAAAGAAAAATATCAGAGAGAAGAAAAAAATTCATTGTTTGTGTTTCAAGATTGGGGAACAGTGAAAAATCTAAAAAATTCCTTAATAACCCTCTGTTGAAATAATCCACAGTGGTTTATGCTCTTCAGACAGATATTTTAAAAATAAATGAAGAAACATTCCCTCTTCTCCAGCCCTCCCAAATTATTTTATACAAGTCTCACTTATTCAATCAGTAAATATTTATTGAATGACTCACAGTATGATTGCCAGACATCATGGTATATTTTAGCGAGGATATGAAAAAACAGATAAAAGCAGACTTTGCCCTTGAGGAACCCATGGCCTAATTTGGGGAACAATATTATGATAAATGCTAATATCATAAGCAAGGAGGGTAATGGATTAACTTGGCTTCAGTGAATCAAGAAAGGAGTCCTTAAGCAGACTGAGTACTTATGATTCTAATATGAACAAACACGTACTCAGTTCTAGTTCTAGAAAACTGGACGTGGATTTAGAGATTATTAACCCAAGATTGGGTCACCATTAAAAAGGATTAAAAGGTCCTGTGCAGACAAAGGTGAAACTTTTCATTGATTTAGTCAACAAATAATTATTGAGCACTAACAATGTGTCCAGCACTGTTCTAGGTGCTGAGCTTAATACTGCTAAAAACAGGAACAAAATTTCTTGCCCTCATGGAAGTTACGTTCTAGTGGGTGAAGGTCACACAATTAAAATTAATTATTTCTGTAGCATTGCGAACTACAGAAATAAAAGATAATTAATAATGAAGATAATAAAATGCACTAGGGCATAGATGTTCTGCCAAGTCTCAGCCTAAATAGAAGAAAAAGCAAGACCACTGCTTCACTGAAGTATCTATCTGCAGTGTAGCAAGACCTAACTCATTTAATTTCTTTTTTTTATTTCAGCATATTACAAGAGTACAAATGTTTAGGTTACGTATATTGCTTTTGCCTCCCCCGAATCGGAGCTTCAAGCGTGTCCATCCCCCAGATGGTGCGCACTGCACACTTTAGGTGTGTATATACCCATCCCCTCCTCCCCTCTCCCGTCTGCCCAACACTTGACGAATATTACTACTATATGTGTGCTTAAGTGTTGGTCGGTTATTACCAATTTGATGGTGAGTGAATGTGGTGCTTGTTTTTCCATTTTTCTGATACTTCACTTAGTATAATGGTCTCCAGCTCTATCCAGGATAACACAAGAGGTGCTATATCACTGTTGTTTTTTGTGGCTGAGTAGAACTCCATGGTATACATATACCACACTTTATTAATCCACTCATGTATTGATGGGCACTTGGGTTGTTTCCACATCTTTGCCATTGTGAATTGTGCTGCTATAAACATTCTAGCACAGATGTCTTTTTTATAGAATGTCTTTTTTTCCTTTGGGTAGATACCCAGTAATGGGATTGCTGGATCAAATGATAGTTCTACTTACAGCTCTTTGAGGTATCTCCGTATTGCTTTCCACAGAGGTTGTACTAGTTTGCAGTCCCACCAGCAGTGTATGAGTGCTCCTATCTCTGCATCCAAAAATAATCTAATAATGAACTTTTGTTTTCATTATGGTAGATTTCAAGATAATATTTGCTGAATCCTTATCGATCAGAAGAGTGTATTTCTCAAAAAGTAACAGGCAAGTAAAAAGTTGAATTTTCTGGATAGACTATTAGTTTTCAGTAGGGAAATTAAGTGGAAAGATCTTTATTTAGAAAACTGGTCAGAAAAAAGGAGAAACAGATCTGTATTATAAATGGACTCTCCTATGGAAAAGTTTTTATAACTCTGTATGATTATGGACATACAATGGTACCATAATTGGTTGAGGATTAGCTACCTTGCTTTGGAAAATTCAGATTTGCAAAGTGTTCCTACCATATTTTGCCATTCATCATTTTTACATATGTGGTAAAATGCAGACTCAAACACAGAACTTGGTCTTCCAACTCTGAAGTCTTTGCTCTTTGCACAGTTGTTGGCCAATCTTATTAATTAAGTGCCCGTTGAGCACAGAGGATTTATAAATTATAATAAAAGTCCTTAACTTCTGAGAGTTATTGAATGAAATGGAATTCCTCTAGATTTGTGAATAATAAAAATACTTCATATTACACAAAAATTAATATATCATAATTGTGAAAATCACAAGGGTACCTAGCTTTTCTCTGGCCTATATTTTGGACATAGGTTATGCATCTAATGAATGCAATGGTTAATATGTAAAGCTGTTCGTTTTCATAGATCTGGGAGGAAAATATTCAGAGTTGTTTGAATCTTTCGAACTCTAAAGATCAACTCTGCCAGTTTTCCTAAAAATTTCCTCTTCTTTTAGTTGATGACCTTTTCTTCTCTTTGGCAACATCCATTTTAAAAGTGCTACGATTCCTTTTCTCTACAATGTTCAGTCATTCCTTTATTTCCCCCTTCTCTGTTCCATTTCCCCCTTTTTCTCTTTTCTCTCTCTTCCTCCATTTTCTTGGGGAGAATATTTTATCCCTATTTATTTTCTATTATGCATTGAGGTTCCTGACATAGGAGTGAATTGCAAAATCAATTAACTGGTACTCAAACAGCATTTTAAAACACACAATAAAAGGGAATATAAACCAGAGCATATAGCATAATATAGTAAGGATAGGTTTTTTTAATGAAAAGTTATAAAACATATATATATATAGTAATAATGTAAAATATATTTTTGACCGGGAGTCATAGTAAAAAGTTAAAAGCCACTGAAGTAATGAGCGTTAAGGACTTGATAAAATTGTACAGAATTATTTCAAGTAACATATTTTAAAAACTCAACCGAGTATGAACCATAAGCCAGGGCTTATGACTATTTTCCTTATGGTGATTATTTGCTTTAAAATTTTTGTGGTAGCAGAATTTGGCCCTGTTGATATTTGCTATAATGTTCATTCATATTAAGTATATTCAGATTGGAATGGCTTCAGTTCTCATAACAATCTGGCCCTCAGCAAAGAGGTGAAATGAGGGCAGATTTTTTTTATATTCATACCTACGAGCCCAGTCAGCTTTCCCTCCTGGGAGCTGCGTTCCACCTTCATGTCTATATATTCTTATAAACAAGATTTATTTGAAAGGCTATTTTCCCCGAGAAAAATTTCCTTACCAATAATTCATGTACCAACTTACTAATAATAAATGTTTAACATGAAAATGACAGATGTGGTTTTGTACTAAGGAAATGAAAGTATTGCCCACTCTTGTTTTCGAATTAAATGTTGCATTCTTTCTTTTTCTTTACCTTAATTTTCCAGTAATTGCTGTGGGAATAAAAGTGAGACTTTTTAAATTTTTATTTATATTTAAGAAATCTAACTCAGAGTTCTGTCTGAAGTAGAGAGGGCAAAAACTCTATGTGCCAAATAATTACTTGATTATTTTTAAAGCCAGTGAGAGATTAATCAAGAAGTTACTGAGAACTTAGTATCTGAGTAAGAATAGGAGTAAGAATAAGAGCATGATCCATTCCTATAATTTTATGCAAAATAAACACTAAAGGACTAATATCAGGCAATAATAATTATAGTAATTTCTATACATGTATCTTTCATTTGCCCTGGTCTACCATTCCCATTTTCCACCAACCTTATACATTCCTTGAACATGTCTTGCAGTGAATAAACAAAGTCCATTATTACACTGGGGATAATAAAAAGATTTTGTTGGGAAAATGGACTTCCTGTGCCCTTAAGACTCAATCAATGTCAGCAGAAACCACACAAAAACACGGGATGTTAAGAGTGGGAAGGACCTCAGAGATCCCAATTTAGAGATTTAGACACTGTGACCAGCAGTCCAAAGCTGTGAACTCAGAGGAAGAGTGGTCCTCAAACCTAGGGCTTCTGAGTCTAGTTTAGTGCTAGTTCTAGTGACAGTTGTTTCATATCTCTTGAAATACTCTCTCAAATAGGCTATGTGCCCCCAAGGTAAGGCCACAGCCAGATGTGACCAGCCCCAAACACAAGACAACTATGTACATGTATATTCTACCATAAAAGTTCATACACATGTGTATATTCTACATAATCTATCTAAATGTTTTCAATTAGGTAAATCATGTGCCAAGAAGGTGAGCTTTAATTTTGCTCCAGCTTGGTGACTTTTCAGACATATCACCACATGCCTCTGAGGGTGTATATATGTATCGCCCATTGCCCTTTTAACCTGTGTCAAGTATGAAAAGGCAAAGGAAAAGAAAATGGGTCATGTCACTTCATCTCAAGACGATGCTTATTACGATATTGTAGTTAAAATAAAACATCCATTTTAATGAGTCTCTAATCATTATTATCTGTAACAAGTGATTCTCTTTATATTTGTGCTAGATCATGTTATACCAAATTAAATTTTAACTGGTGCAGTATACTTTTTAAAGTATATTTGGTTCAAATATCATCTTCTACCTATCTTTAGTTGTGTTCTCACTCTCTCTTGATTTCAAGGAACCTAGGCATATTTGTATGATTCACTGAATCTCCAATAATCTGTACTTTGAGTGAACCCATCCATCACAGGAAATGCCCTTTCAAGATTGTATTGACTTGCAACTATCTGTACCAAGCTTTGTTTGTAAATCATCACTAACATTTTTAATAAGTTTTAAATTTTTATGAACTGTTTTTAGTGTCCCTCTAGGATTTCAAATAATGCAGGGAGAACGACGAGTTCCTATGTGATTCCCAGAGTTAAGAAATAAAACAGATTTCTTAACCCTGGGAATTTCTTACTTTTCAAGGTTCTATCTAAAGTATAATCTTAAGCCAAATCATAAGAGCCTGAGTCTCTTCAAAATGTTTCTGAAATTAAGTACTCACACAGTGTGCTGTACTTTTCCTATCTTAGCATTCATCACACTTTACTGTACTGGCTTGATATTTGTTAGTCTCTCTTAAGAGATTGTCCAATCTATGACCTCAGACTGAGACCATCATTTAACTGCTCTGTCATTTGCACCTCGTAAAGTACCAAGCACATTACAGGTATAAAACAATTTTTTAAAAAAATTAATGAGAGGTGCTTTGACTAGTGGTAAGATTCTGCCCAATATTGTGTTTGTATATTGATTAGGGCATACCATTATTTGAGTAGCACCATATTTAGTAACTGAAAGTAGTAACAACATATGTGCATTTTTTTCAGGTTTATTTCTTGAATTACCTAAAAGGCTCTGAAAATATTTAGAGTGCCAAACAGACATAGCTAGCTCTACTGTAAGGTAAATTGCTGCTCAATACAAACCCTGCATAAGTAAGAACTTCTAAGACCTTTACTAATACTGGTGGGACATGCACTTCAGAATATATGCAACATTGATTTCAAATATTCTGTTCAAATTCATTTGTCTAAAAATAAAAATGTATTTCATTACTATTTAATGTTAAGATTTATGGTAGAACATGCATGTCATTTGCAAATAAATATAATATATTGGGAGAGTGCTCCATTTTTTTGACAAATAGGAGTATGTGATTTTAAGAGTTTTGAATATTAATGTACAAGACCATCAATACATATCCAGAATACCACAATGATGCAACACATTAAATGGTGGCTCATGAACATGCTTCCTTTTCACTGATGTAAGTGCAGAGGTAAATCATACACTGTAAGAGGTAAATCATGCACTATAAATCTGCATATATTTTAAACCACCATGATATCTCATTGTAGGAAAATTCTGGAGGTTATAGGAAAATGACAGGTACATAGAAACCAAGTAGAATTGAGAACTTATAACATAGGTGCAGTAGAAAGCCAATAGAAAAGTGAGATTTCCCAGCAAAAGTGTGGAAACTCCCCAAACTGGCGTTAACGAGAGCTTGGCTAGCCTAGATAGTTGGGTTGTTAGTGGGATAATTCATGGCAGAGCCGCTAAGCTGGGCCAGTCAGAAAGGCCAGTTGGAGCATGGATGTGAGTGTTACCAGCATCCACCATGGAAGCTAGAGACAGGAGAATATTATCTTCAAGTACTGAAGGAATATAGTTGTTAATCTAGAATTTTATATCTCCAGACCTCTAAAGAAGACGGGCAAACGAAAGATTTTTGAAGACAAATGAAAATGAAGAGCATTTCATACCAGCAGACCTGCATTAAAGAGGAACTGATATCGAAGGAAGATCTGAGATGCGAAAAGCATGCGGTGAGTGAATGAACTAGAAAACATCCGTGTAATGCTAAGCATTTACCAGATAAAACAATTACATTTTTTTACAATTTTCTAACTGATGGGATATAAATCAAGAAAAATAAATATGAAACAACAAGAGAATATAAATTGAAAAATGAGTAGATAAAAGCATTCTGAGTTTCTTTAATTATTCAGGAGCTGTAGAAGGAGATTGATTAACTAGAGTGTGTAAGTGAAACATCATGTTAAATTTTCTAAGAAAACAGCTAATAGAATAGAATGTTTAAACATCAAAGCATACAGGGAAAAGGCTTGGATATTAAACAAAGTGATTTCATAACTATTTAGTTAAACATGTAAAATTAAAGTACTGACAGTAGAGGGCAGGGTATCCCTGATACTGTGTTGATATTTCTTGAAATTACAGAGTATCTCATGCTATTCTTGAAATCATATATTTCAAGCATTGAGCCAGATATTAAAGATTTTGTGTTTCAAAAATACTGATGACACAATTTGCTTTTTATTAAAAACAGAAATCCTGACATGATCTGTGTGATATTAAGACCAAGCTTCTAGACAGGAAATGCTATATTTATTATGAGTCTTTGGGTTTAGGAAATCTATTGAGTTTTGCTAACACATATTGAGAGTCATTTTTTTATGTTGAAAATAATTTTGAAGTCTCTTGGTTAAAAAAGAGAAAAGGAAAAGAGTGATTATAGACTAGGATAGTGAGAGGCCCAATATCTATGTCAATAGATATTGGCCAATATCTAAATAATGGCCAATATTATTTCTGGATATGGTTCTTTGCCTCTGTGCTTTCCTATTCTAGAAACAACTTAAAAAATCCTTCCAGGATTCTGAATCCCTTATAAGATCCTCGTGGTTTAGTGTGGACAAAACTTGGTCTTATATCCTGGTGTAAGTAACTGTGTTAACACATAGGAAACATTCATATCTTTGTTCCTTTCTGAAAAAAAATGAGATGTTTTATGCTGCTGCTCTCTTTAAGTTATTTTAATTCAAGTGTCAAAGTACAGAGCATAACAGGACTTCACATTGTATTAGTCAGTTAGGATAGCTTGTGTCATTCTGTGGTAAGAAGTGAGCTAAAATATCAGGGACTAACATCAACAAAATTTTCTTACTTGTGCTACATGGTCCTCTGGCCTGGTTTCAGTGCTTTCTGATGTTGTCTTTGCTCTGGACCCCAGGTTGCTGGAACAGGCCTTATCAGGAATATTCTAGTCTCATAGCACAGGAGAAGTAAGAACCTGGCAAACTACATAAAAGCTCTTAAAACTTCTGCTTCTCAATGACACATGTCACTTCTGCTCACTTTGTACAAGTAGTATGACAAAGGCTGACATCAGTGAATGAAGGAGTATAATCTTTCTTGAAAGGTGGGCTGCAGACATTTGTAAAAACTGACACTATTGTAGTGCTCTTATGACATTTCTTAGAAATCTAGCCAAAGGTTTAGTTCATTGGCTTATATAAACTATTTATACAGATAAAGTACTTATACTTGTGTTCTATACATATTATTGTTGTTTAGTCTTCAGCCCCTAACAATTCCAGAGAAAGTGTTTTAGGAATCTAGTACAGTGACTCTTCACATCATTGATAGGTGCTTGGAAACTGCGACTTTAAGTGAAACGATGGATAAGGCAACCCATTTTCCCACAGGCTAATTGATATAAATAAGAGTTAAGTTCCTACAGCATATTTCTGGTCACAAAAACATCATCAAACTTCTAAATAAAGACTAAAACACTTCCAATATCAAACATTGAAGTAAATACGAGCTATACATACATTTAAGACAGGTTGATAAAAGCGAGAGGATTATTGGCCAACTTATTCCAGTTCAGAGGCACAGGTGGCTGGAGTCTACCCTGGCAGCTCGGGGAGCAAGGCAGGAGTCAGCCCTGGACAGGAGGCCATCCCATGGCAGGTGCACGCACTCACACACCCACACTCACTCACACTCGGACCGTGTGGACAGGCTGATTCACCTCACGGGCGCATCTTTGGGATTGGAAGGAAATCCATGCAGACGTGGGGAGAACATGCAAACTCCTCAGACAGTGGCCTCGGCTGGAAAGCAATTTTCTTTCCTCATCAGCATCATAATAAAATGAAGTTATTCGAGGAACTGCTGTAGATTGGATATTTAGGAATGACTGCATCTTATGTTGATGATGACTAATGGTAAAGAAAATTTGAAAATGTCCTGAAAAATGAAATGGCACGATATAATGGATTCTCTTTGCTTTTTCACAGGGATGGGATGGCAAAGACCCTGGGTTTCCTCTTTGCTGTGTTCCTGGTGAAAGGAATGATAGATCTGTGAAGGAGAGAGAAGAAAGGAAACAAAGGTATTTTTCCTTGTTAGAATGAACTGTAGGTGTTAGAAGATTAATGAATATAGTGTTTTAAATTTACAAGAAAATTTATGGGTTATTTTCATGTAACTTTCACAATAACCCTGGTAAGCTAGGGGGTGATGTGACTGCCATTTTCCTGCGGAGGATTCAGATTTAGGAGAAATTAGCTCAAGGTACCCAGTAATGTTAAGACTGAAGAGTTTAAATTTTATGACTCTTCTCTCTCTTGCCCATGGGTCATGTAACTTCTCAATTATTTTAGGAGTCTTATCTTATCTTGATTTATTCTGTATCCATGGATGTGACTATCAAATAAATTCTGGCGAAGATTATTATTAAAAAAATAAAAATAATTATTTTTCAATTCTGCTTAACAAATACAAGAAAAACTAAATGTGATTAGAATACTGCTCCCTACTACTATGAATTTTAAACAGCTTAAAATGGGTATAGCTATATTGTCCAATATTATTATACTTATGAGATAAAATTGCAAAGTGATAATAGTTTCAAATCAAGAAAAAATAGATATTAATAATAAGCTTTGCTAAACTAAATATTTATGTATTGAAAAAGAGCCCAAATTTATTTCCTTCTTTCTCCCTCCATTTTAGAAGGCTTAATATTGCCCAAATTCCAGTTCTGCACATCTATCTGATATAATGTTGTTAAACTCACATTTGATTAGGGAGACTACCTACCTTCTTTATGTATTCTAGGCATCCAAATCTTTTTGTCCGCCAAATCATCATAAGTGAAAATTCATATTAACTGGTCAGTTTCTTTAGAACAGGACTGTATAGAAAGCTGAAAGAATATTTGAGAATGAGTGAGCCCATGCTATGGATAGAGAACCATATTTATTTTTTTTCTTTTGTTGCATGGCAATTTAGTTATTAAAGGCATAGACTTGAGTTTGAATTTTGCTTTACTGCATTCCAGATCAGAGGATGGCCGACCATAGCCAGTGGACCCATCACTTGTTTGGGTGACACAGCCACATTCATAAGGATTGACTCTAGATGCTTTTGTACCATTCAGTAACAGAGGTGAGTAGTTCTGACCTATGGCTGCAAAGTCTAAAATATTTATTGGTCCTTTAAGAAAAAGTTTGCTGACCCTTATTCTAAATGGATGATCTTGGCCAAGCAACCTAAGTTTCTTTGCCTCACTCTTCTAATTATAAAATGTGAATAATATTAATAATTTGTACCAAGTTGGGGTTTTGAGAGGATTAAATGATTTACTCTGTGTAAAAACTTAGCACAGTGATAGATGGGGAATGAGAGCATCATAAAGCCTAGCTACTGATAAAACCATCATCACATCCAGAAAATATAAAATGGCATATATATTCTTCTCACTGGAGGAAATATAAGGAATGATAAAAACTCTTGAAAGGGAATAAATCTTTGGTTATGTTTGTTCAAGGATCTGTATTTTTTTTTTTTTTTTTTTTGCTGTTTCATTTCTGCTGAATCTCTTTTCTCTGTCCCGTGTAATTCTAGCCTCATGCAAGCCTGCTCTGGACTGTCACTTCTTGTAGCAGGCCCTTTCTTATTATTTGTGGAAAAATATCCATGTCTACATCTGGAATTCCTCAAAGGTCACTGTAAGTATTGAGTCTTTATTAATGGTTTGTTCCCCTGCAAAATGCTTTCCAAAATGCCTGCAGCCAGGGACTTATAGCTACAGAAAGGTTTTCCAATCTGTTTTCAGGGATCTCACAGCTCTGCTCTTTGCTTTCTCAGTGAAGAAGCGAAAGATTTTATTCTGCTCGCGATTAGGCATGAAGAGTTTTCATGAGTTAAAAACAAGTTCTTTGTTGGGCAAACATATTTCAGTCCAACATGTTTAAGCAGGACAGATTAGAGAAAAATTTAGGGATTTCTGGTTTATAATACTATGGTCTTATATCAAGTGAAGACTTATTTCTTTGGTTTTGTACTTGCCAATATTTTCTTAATGTTGTTTTTCAGATGACAAGTAAAATATGTATAAATGTACAAATTTTTAAAATTTTAACAAATATAGAAGAGGATGAAAGAAATTTTAAAAATCTACTCTAACCCTTTCCCTCAGTTGTGGCACTTCCTACTGCCATGTGTCCTTTTCATATATATATAATAAAATTTATATAGTAATAGAGCATATCATTGGTATGCTTTTTTGTATCTGTTTAACTTGATATAGTTCTATGCATAGTTTTGCTTATCATTAATTTTTGCAACATAGTATTTCAGTCTGTGGAAGTATCATAATTTATTTAAACATGTTCATACTGGACACTTAGGAAAAGAATAAATTGTTACAGCTTTTCTAAAAGGTAATTTGTTAATGTACTACAAAACATTAAGTTTAGAGACCCCTCAACATAGAAAATTGTATTTCTGGGAATTTATCCTAAGGGAAATCATAGGGCAAACACACATAAATACATGTAATGAAATGCCCAAGTTAGAGTGTATAATAGTGAAAATAGTGTTGCAGCCTAAATGTCTACCCGTAGAAGATTGCATAAATAATTTATGGTGCTTGCTTCCAGTGGAATGCAATGTAGTTAAAAGTGAAGGAGTTCATTTTATTTACATACATTAAAATTACTTATGTTGTTTTAAGAGAAATAGAGCAAATAAAAAAATAGTTTGTTTAACAGATCCCAGTTTAGTAAACACACACACACAGACATATATAAAAATCTGGGTGAACATTCTTCATGATACCAACCGTAGTTGTCTCTAAGTACTAGCATCATGCATTATTGTTCTTTTTTAATTTTTTTTGTCACATTTGTTGGTGACATATGTGTTACTTTTGTGATCAGGAAGAAAAAAATAGCTTTAAAAAGACAAAAGAGGATTTACCAGGTATGAGACTCTTCATAAACTTGTCTCAGCTTATTTGTAACAGTTGATTGGAAGAATTGGAAACAATTTTTATATCTTAGTGGACTCTTCATTTTTTTAGCACCCATAAAACTTTGTAATGACTCTTCTTACAGTTCAGAGGTGCTATGGAAATATTTACATGCAAGGATTATTGAACTCATGGACAAATGGGGATATTAGGATCCCACATACAATGTAGAAAGTCCCATGGCTAGAAAGTCCATGCTTCTAGCTTTTGCATAATATGATTTCTCCAGAAAGCTGCTCAATCCATGACATGAATGAAGATGATAAAGAGGAGACTAAATAGGGGAACTCATGTTGCTAACGTTAAGAAATCCCAGAACCAATGGAGAGGTTGTAGCACTTTTCCCACTTCTTATCTCTTTTTGTTCTTTAGGTGAAGGATGAGGCTAGGAAAGTTCATATATATCATTAAATAAACCATTATTATGGCCACCCAGAATTATTTTTTTGCTCCTGATTCATCTATGGATAGCTTTTGAACTAATTCAAATTTAAAAATTTAAATCAAACACACACACATTCTTGGTAAGAATTCCTAATTCTAAGTCTCTCCCCCCCCCATATATAGGTATATATATACACACACAGCCATGTATTTATATGTTATGTAAAATATAATATACCGGCATTGACCTTCAGAAAGTTTCTGAAATTTATGTCAATATCCTCTCCCTCCCTTTAGCCATGTATCATGGTATTTAATTCTTAATGTTATGGGGAAAATAGAATTTCATTGTTTTATTTTTGCATTTCTTTTATTACTGGTATGGTTAAATATTGTTTTCTAATTTTATTGATCAGTTTATTCTTTTTTAAAAATTCTGTTACAGTTCATTGCCCTTTTATTTGTTAGAGTAGGCATTGGCAAACCATGGGTTTCAGGCCAAGTTCAGCCTGCTACCTATTTTTGTAAATAAAGTTCCATTGAGAAACAATCAGGTCAATTATTTACATATTTTATTATCTGTAGTTTTTTTTTTTTTTTTTTTTTTGAGACAGAGTCTCACTTTGTTACCCGGGCTAGAGTGAGTGCCGTGGCATCAGCCTAGCTCACAGCAACCTCAAACTCCTGGGCTTAAGCGATCCTACTGCCTCAGCCTCCCGAGTAGCTGGGACTACAGGCATGAGCCACCATGCCCGGCTAATTTTTTTGTATATATATTTTTAGTTGGCCAGATAATTTCTTTCTATTTTTAGTAGAGACGGGGTCTCACTCTTGCTCAGGCTGGTCTCGAACTCCTGACCTCGAGCGATCCACCCGCCTCGGCCTCCCAGAGCTAGGATTACAGGCGTGAGCCACCGCGCCCGGCCTGTAGTTTTTTTTTTTGTTGTTGTTACAACAACAGGATCAGGTATTTGTGACAGATTATATGGCCCACAAAGCCTAAAATATTTACTCTCTGATTCTTTATAGAAATAGTTTGGGGGTCCCTACCCCTGCATTAGAGGGCTATTTAAAATCTTCTTATCATTTGAATGAGCTGTTTATGTAGTAAGGATTTTAAACCTGGTTTGAAATATTTCTTGCAAATGTTTTATTTCAAGTGTTTTGCTTGTCTAATCATGCCCCGATGGTTTTTCATCTCTAAGAAAGTCCTATTCCCTCTTCTCTTGAACTTGGGCACTGGAATGATGGGTACAGGACCCAAAAACTTAGAAGGGCTGCCACTGTCCTTTTTATCATGATAGGAGGGTGGGCCAGTATAATATCTGAGTTATTACTTTATCATCAAAATGCTTACAGCCTTGATTCTTGATCTAGATGTTAAGGAATATTCTTTTTGAGCATCTTTTAGCACCCTTCTATTTATACTGAACCCTGATATCCTAGCTATGATAAAGCTTTGAAGTTATAAGATAATTCCTTTCAGGGAATGAAGAGTTATCTTTGTTATAAATAATACCTTATGTTTTATAGCATTTGAATATTTCCTGAATTTTTTATATGGTTTTATTCTTTATTTTTCCCTTTTACTCATCTCTTTTCCTCCATTTTTCCTGCCCCACTTGTTACTGTAATATTTACTGTTAATAACTTTGTTTTTGTTGAATAGTCTCATTTCCATGTGGTATCATTAGTTCTGAGGGAATTTTTTAAAATTAAGGGCCAATTACATTGTTCTATAGCTTTCTTTTATACATTATTAGTCACTAGTTATTTTCATAATTAAAGAAATGGATCAAACGTCTTCTTTCCATTTATCCTTACAATATGATCCAATACTTTGACAAATGTTTCTCCACTGTGGTGGTGATTAAATAATGTTACTGTGGCTTATCTATGTTTCTGTGACTTTATGAACATTATCAATGCAAGAAGATGGAAATCACTAGTCCCCATGATAATGTTTTCCTCTCCTTCCTGGGAACATATAAATACTCTACAGCCTCCCTTGCCACTAGGGCAGGGCCATGCATCTAATTGTGGACTAGGCTGTGAGAAGTGCCATGTGTCACTTCAAGTTGAGGCATTGAAGTGTGATTGTAAGTTCCTCCTGCTCTGGCCACCTCAGGAGCAACCAGTTGAGATGCCAGTCATCACTGGGACAACCAACAGCTTGGTTTCCTGAATGACTACATAGAGGGAAGGTCCCTCATAAATTGTATATTTCATGTGACCGCAAGGAAATTTTAAGTAATAAAAATTCAATAAAACCTTTTGCTTGACTAAAGTTGATTAAAGACCTTAAGATGACTAAAGTCCTTAAGGCAGAGAAAGTTTTAAAAGTGAGGCCTTCCCACCTGTTAGAAGTTTAAGGTAGCCCCATCAAATTGAGAGAGAAAACATGGGGTTGAGAAAACAAATTGCTCTAGGAGATTTGAGAACTAGGTATTTAAAAATGGGTGTGGCCACTGGCATGTTGAAATGACTGGAAACAAATAGAGAAGAAGCCTCTTAAGTATTTGTGAGAATGTGCTGCCAAAAGAACCACAAGCCCGGACTAAAGAAACCTTTGACTGTCTGAGGCTGAAAATGGCCTTTGTGCACACAAGCTTGTGTGAGCAAGAAGAAGGCTGACAAAGCTTGCAGTCTAAAGAGACTTATTTTCAGACATGGTCAAAGAAGGGAATGGAAGAAAAGACCTGTCGTAGGGTGAAAACAGAAGCCACATCCAGGTAGGCAGACTTCACTGTGTGTGCTCAGCAAAGACTTCAGAATTTAAATGGGCTGAGGTGTATGTCCATTCTTCTCTTTTCGAAAAGCAAGAATTATGGTAATTATCCTGGCTCTTTCATACCTTCATTTATTTGACTGTGTGTGTGTGTGTGTGTGTGTGTGTGTGTGTGTGTGTGTGTGTGTGTGCGCGCGCGCGCGCGCGCGTTTAGGGGTAGGTAATTTGGCTTTTAAGTCCATAGGTCTCTAGACCAACAGGAACAACATCTGCGCTTGGTAGGGATTATTGGATTTCACCTAGATGCTCTGAATTTTGAGATTCAGGCATTAACTAAATGGGCTTCAGGTTGTCTCCCATGTGGACGTGTTGAGTATGTGTTGTTGGAAGAAAGGTGAACTGAATATTTTTCTCCTTTTTCTTGAAAAATTTCCAAATATTCCTTGAAGTATGTCAGGGACAAAATTTGCCAGTGAACTGTGAACAGAAGTACAGTGCTTCTCCTAAGAGCAGCTGTGAGTTCTCTACCCTCTTCCCTTGCTATGGCAAACGCTGAAGCCCTGTATATGTAAGATTCCAGCAAAGTCTCCCTCAGCCCACGTCCTAGAAAATACCATGAAGAGGAGAAACTTCTGTTGACCCAAATAAGACATATATTATATGCAAGAAGATAATCTTTTTGTTGTACTGCGCCATTAAGATTTGGAGTTAACAACTTTTAGAATCAATTTTTTACAATAGGTTTTCTATTTGAAAAGATCATATGGAATTTGTTCCAGGTGAATACTGGTGAAGACCACTTAAATAAGAAAGTAAAAGCTGCTAAAAATAAAGACTGTTTAATATAGGTTCTAGCTAGGAGAAAGCTGAGAGCTTCTAATTAGCAAATTCTGATCCCCTAAAACTGTATTTCATGCCCTTAACAATTATTCCTAAATCAGAAGGGGTAAATCTTTTGATTCTAAACATATCCCATTTTTTAACATTAGCCACCCCAAAAGTCTAATTAATGCCATATGTATTTTCTTTTTAGTACAAGATATTGTTTTCATCTGTAATTATGGACAGGTAGAAAGCTACATAGCACCTGATTTAATTAGGCTGGTCTCACTTTCTAAGTTAATTTATTTTTACCTCAGGACATCAGAGTAACTTGTTAAATATTTTATAAGAATCTGAACAAACAACAGTGTTTACATTAGGGAAATAAAGCATTCACTAATTAAAAAGGTTCTAAGGACATAAATTATATTAGGTTTCATGTGTGGTGATGAGTCAAGAACCTCTATCCAAAATATAACTATACTGAAATATTTATTTTTCTGTTTAATTATTGGTATGAACTTCAATGAAGGTTGGAATTTTATAGGAAAGGTAAATGACAGTGCTAAAAGTGGATAGTGTTCACTGAAGGAGAACATGGGAAACTGAAACTTAGTTTTATCGGAACAAAGAAAATAAAATTAGGTAGATAAAATTGCACTTTAACGTATTTCTTAGGAAATGTATACACACATATCATTTTTGTTTCCATAAACTATCATTTCTAACTATGCTGTATATAACAATATGGGTATTGTCAAATTTTCATGTTTGCAAATTAAAATCTGCACACAGAACTGCCTGAATTATGAACTATAGACATTCCCCAAGGTTTTTAGTTAAGTTTACAAATGTTGGATCTTATTTTCTTATTTAAACTTGGCTGTTTTCTTGAGAGTACAGTTTATCTTTTTCTCTCTCTCTCTTAGGGCAGACTTAGATCTTACACTCGACCTGCCCATAAATATAAGACAGATGAAAATAAATAACCCACTTGAAAAGCCACTTGACTGTGAATACAGCATTTTACGTCTTACAGGACTAGAAATGGGTCTGACTTTGAAGTCACTTCAGGACTATATGACACTTAGAGAAAATAAATTTTTCCCCCCACTGAGCTAGAGCTCTCTGACCTTCAAACTACATGCAATAGTGAATTTATTGATACTGCATTTGCAAGGTTGATGTTTCATTTCTAAGAAAAGAATGAGTACTACAATTGGATAATATGATTCTCTTCTGGTCAAAGAGGCTTTTGAAAGCATACTTCACATGGAAAAAAGAAATGTGAGTATCATTCATGTTTAGGAGTGGGTTTGTATTGCTGTTTTGCAACCTGAACTTGTAAATAGCTTTAAAAATCCAATATCCATGCTAATAATGATAGCAACACATACAAACTTATTATTTTTTATTTCTTAAAGTACATTAATTGTAAGTCATTCATAAGTATTTCTTAGTGAGGTAGAAGCTTTCTTTCATTTTCATGGCATCCCGCAAATTCTTAATATAATACAATAGTTTTCCCATATCCACAGTTTTGCTTTTTGAGGTTTCAGTTACCCACGGTCAACTGTGGTCTGAAAATATTAAATGGAAAATTCCAGAAATAAACAATTCATAAGTTTAAATTGTGCGCCGTTCTTAGTATCATAATGAAATCTCTTGCCATCTTTTTCTGTATAGCCCAGGACATGAATCATCCCTTTGTCTAGCATATCCGGGCTGCAAAGGCTATCTGCTCATTAGTCACTTAGTCTCGGTTATTAGATTGAGAAAACATAGTATATAAAAGGTTTGGTAGCATCTGTGGTTTCAGGCATCCACTGGGTGTCTTAGAACTTACCCTTCTAGGATAAGGAGGGACTACTGTAATATTGCATTGAGCATAACCCTTTGTTGAGATGATTTAAGTGAATTTCTTTGCTATAGTGATAATTAAGGCTTAATGATCCACAAAGTCCTCACATCATTGAGAACAAAAGCAATCTTTTATTGGAATTTGGGACAAATATTCTACCAACACTTTTGACCCTAAAACTTGAGATTAAAACAACTGATAAAGATTAGTAATGACTCTACCACAGAAACATGCCATGGAGTTAACTTTAGGTTAAGTGGACAAAGGGTTAAAGGGTAGAGGGGAAAGCATTCTGATGGCTAGAGTGGTAAATTTTCAAGATGTTAGTATTCATGTTTATAAGATTCATCACTGCTGCTTACTTCAGCATATTTGGACAGATGATTGTTCTACATCTTTACATGTTTAACGAGAAGCATCTTTATATTGCTATTTTTTAAATGACTGAGATAGTTTCACTTGGAGGGGGCTATATTATCTGTGCTCCAAAACTCAAATAGAACCTTTTAGCTGGTTAATTTGAATAATGAAGATATAAATACAAGTTATACTTCTCACTCTGTCTCCCTCAATCTAATAATCCAATCTTTCTGTTTAACAAAAATAAGCCAAAAAATGGCACACTTATTTATATTTAGAAAAATTATCAGAGTTAAAACAAGAGTACCAAATGCCAGCTGTGCTGTGGACCATAAGCAATTTCTGGAACAATTAATACAAAAAGTGATTTGGTTTAATAAATTACTTGAGGGGCTCAGACTACATCTCTTAAGACTTTTTATATATTTACATAAATGAGACGTGCTAAAATTGAAGTAGTTAAAAGATGTTTATTTACTTCAGAACTCTACACCAGTAATTTACTTGATTCCACTGAACACAGTTTGTTCTTCCTGCCCCTAGATAATAACATGTGTGCTAATCGCTCATTTTGCTGAAACATTTTAAAAATGTATTTTAGATTGCTTTAGGAACTCAATTTATAGTAGCTTCTTCAGATACTCAAAGCCAAGTGCAGGACTGTGATACATCTTTAAGAAATAATGGCATTTTTGTAAAAATAACTAAAGAATCAGTAAATAGTAAACTGGAAAAAAATACAGATATTACAATTTCTTTGCTTACAGGAGAGACATTTACATTGCCAGATGTTCCTGAAGGACATTGAGGAAACTTAGTAGAATGTTGAAGAAAATATTTCCGATTATGAAATAGATTATGAAAAAAGAATAATCATTCTCTTTTGTGGAGGTATTTTTAGTAGAGGTGGTGCTGGCATTAGTGGTAATAACGTCTATTGAGAACTTACTATGTACCAAGCACTGCACTAAATGCTTCATATTATAGGATTCCTCATTTAATTCAGTCCTTCTTATTGAAATCCTGAAGTTAATTTTATCCTCATTATGCAGATGAGGAAACTGAGTCTTAGAGAAGTTCATTTGTTCAAGGTCACAAAGCTAGAGGGTTACTGAGCTGAGACTAGAGCAGCCAAACCTATAAATGTTACTTAAATTCTTGGAGTCTTAGGTTTGTTTTCCTATGTAGAATCAAGATAATAAGACCCATCTCTTATGACGCTTAGTGCCACTAAATGAGGTAACAAATGTGAAAGTACACAACTTTTAATACATATTGTTTATCCTTCTTAATCAACTATATATGTGTTACTAAAACTCTGTCATTTATAATGTTACATTTAAATTACATGTATATCCTCTTACCAAACTGTGAGCTCTGGGAGGAGTTGGCTGGAACCATGATTTAGTTTTCCTTCTGTATCTCCTTATCCAGCATCAAGTACACACCCCGGTACATTGGAAGCACGAATCAAGGTTTGTTGATTCTTTGAAAAATGAATGGAGGGATACACCCATCTATTTAATACCATTGGTTGAAAGGCAGTTGGATAATATTGTTCCGATTTTAAAATGTGCTACTCTTTGACTCAGCAATTTCACTTCTAAAAAAGTTTCGTAAGAATATGGTGGGGCTTGTGCACCAAGATGTGTTTTCAACTATAGTCATCATGACATTGTCTTCAATAGGGAAAAACTGGAAACATTCTAATTGCCAATTTAAAAATTGTGCAACAGGCCAATGATGGAATAGTGTGGTCATTTAAAATGACGTATAAATGCAGCTGTTAGTGGTGAGAGAGTCTCATGATACATTTGTTAATAAGTGAAAAGAGATGGTGATATAAATAGTTGATCACCTTTCCAATATACACATACACAATATAAAAGTTTGTAAGTCAAAAAATTAACAAAAGGGTTATATCTAGATAAAAGATCACAGGCTATCTTTATTTACTCATATTTTTCTTTATTCCTCTAAAATATTTTATAGAAAGCATTTTTTATATTTGAAGAAACAAGTTATTTTAAGAGATGAATGGCATCATTATCAGTAACTGGGCTTTTGACACAGGGCCTCAGCAATGCATGGTATTTTAGGTTTTTAAAATCTTGAACAAACACGCAAAAGAGTCATTTAGTATTATGGAATTATTTAAAACAATTCCTTTTATGCTAGTGGCCACTTTTTTTCTTTGTTAATAATTAAACATAGCAGCCTTTAAGTAGTTTCTCAGACTACATTTGTTTCCTACCCCTTCTGCTTACATGAGGTCAAAGATACAGAACTTTGAATCTCTGAGATAGGGAATTTGTGTGGTTTGGTGAGGGAGAAAGCCTCAGGATATCTGTCTTAGTCCATTTGGGTTGCCATAATAAAGTACCACAGACTTGTGGCTTATAAACAACAGAAATTTTTTTCTCACAGTTCTGGAGGCTGGGAAGTCCCAGTCAAGGCACTGGCAGATTTCCTGTCTGGTGAGGGCCTGTTTGCTGGCTCACAGATGGCAGCTTCTCACTGTGTCCTCACATGGTAACAGGGGGCCAGGCTGTTCTCTAGGGCCTCTTTTTAAAAGGCAGTAATCCCATTCATGAGGGCTCTTCCTTCATAATCTAATCATCACCCAAAGCCCCACCTCCTAACGCTGTCACACTGGTACTTAGGTTTCAACTTATGTATTTTGAGGGGACAAAAACATTCAGATCCTAGCAATATGTTTGAAAACTTCTCTGTTAGATAGAACTACAGAGAACCCCAAGGTGGTTCATTCTATGATTTTTTTAAAAGATATATATACACATTAATATTAAAAGACTGTTTCAGAGAAATATCAACAAGGGAACACTTGCTTCTAAGCAGCATGGCTGTAAGCCCATTATAGAAAGGAGTTGTTTTATTAAAAGTGAAAGAAACACTTTCATGTTCTATGTAGGGAGAGAGTGGTTTTCTGACAGCTGTTGTTTGTCATAGTAGACAGAATGAGACACAGAACCGTCGACCCAAGAAGGGGGCCAGTAAATATGAAAAAAAGTGCATATGACAGACATGAGTATATGAGTAAATATGAGATCAAATGTGAGATCAGAATATGGGATTTTTGGAAAACCAGCCCCCCTTGAGGTAGCTATAGGATCATTTTTAAGTATTCATTTTTGATTTTCAAGAGTCTTAAATGATCATAAATGTGTCTTCAGTAGCAAAGGCCTCAGCAAAATTTGACATGACTACCTTGCCTTTTGTCCTTACAGGGAATGTCTTTCCTGGTTTATTATGACCTATCACAATCTTTGTAGTTCAGCATTCCAAAATGAAGTGAAGCAACTAGAACACAGAGTGACTGTGAATATAGCTTGGGGGAATTTTGCAACAGTGGTGGTTATCTACTACATAATTCTAGTTTTCTTGTCAAAGAGTGTGATGGAAGTTTTTTTGAAATGTATTTTTCTCACAGAAGGAATTTCTCTATAAAGAATATGTAACTTAGTTTTGGGTACTATATCTGTGGAATTCAATACTGGAAGCCACTGAGTCTCTTTCCTTATGTAAAATAAATAAGCTGTAGCCTATAGTAGGACCTGTGACTATTCAGGTCCACCAAAAGTAGCTCCAGACTTTGATTTTGCAGAGCACATTAATATTAATTTTGTTACTTGAACATTTACTTTTCATATAACAGAATTCACATGCTTGGTTAAGGCCAACATATGTTGTTTATTATGCAGGTTTATCTGTTCCTGATGATACAGCACATAAATCAAATCTAAATTAAACCAATACCACTTCTCCCCTATGCCATGATATTTGGGGACGACGTTGTTGGCTAAAGAGTCATGACGAAACGTAAAGTACTTTTGCTTATTGCATGTGACACAGTATATTTAGACTCCTTTGTGAGATATTCCCATTGCCCTCAATAGTACCACCATTCGTGGAAGGAAACTTTAGGTATTTCTGTTATAAATCCTCCTGTTTATGTAGTTATTTTGCTTGCCTTTTGAAATTTTTCTAGTAGTTGCATATGACCTTACAAGCAAATGGAATTTAAAAAATTAAATTGGCTCAGTGAGACTAAGGACTTTTTGCTTATTTGGTTGGTTTTAAAATCTGGGACAGAGGGTATGACATTAATCATATACTGTATATGTTTTTAAAAGCTTGGTGGCTATTTTTATTCTTATTGTCTTCTGTGAAAAATGTTTGTATAACATTCAGCTAGATGTTGGGGGATTTCTTATGTGAAAATAGTTTATTTACTGCAAACATCGAAGGAGTATAGGAAGACATCTTTGCTAGTAATTTTAAAAATTGTCTTTATTACCAAACCATTTATTTTCATATTGGGCTGTACTGAAGTAAGCATTTTTGTGATAATTTTTCATGCTTTCATTTCCTTTATTTAATGTAGAAATATTTATCAAGCTCATAAATATAATATACTTTAAATTGAAGACCATAGGCCTGATCTCAAGGCTCTGAAATTTCCATCTTAAACACATTGGCACAACCAACTTGTCAGATAGATTATACATAAGGCTTACCTCAAATACTACCTTCTCTGGACAGTTTATTCATTTAGTTTGTTTTATTCATTTGCTTGTTTGTTTTTTCTTGGGCTGGAAGTTATCTTCCCTGTCTGTCAACTTTTAAGATGGTTTTTAATCTCTGTTTGTTTGCAAGAAACAGGTTCATTCAGGTTGCCTCAAAGTAAAAGGGAGATATTTATAAGAGTTCTTAGTGCCCAGAATCTTATGAGTTCTTAGGGTAATGGTCACCAGTTCCTTCCAAATTGCTACAAAAGGAATTAATTCATCTTGTTTTATGGAAGAAAAAATCAAGCACCACAAGTACTCTCTAATAAATTGGAACTAACTGATTGGCACACAAGCGACAGAGGGAAGTAAAAGTCATTGGAAATCAAGCGGGCAGGGAGGGGGCGGAGGGGAGGGGCAACCCCCCACCCAATGGGTACAATGAACACTATTTGGGTGATGGGCACACTTATAGCCCCGACTCAAGCCATTTTTTACCCCTTTAATATTTTGAAACAAAAAAAGGGGTCTTAGGGCCTGGAAATAGAATCTCCTCAGGAATAAAACAGGTGTTCTGGCTCCTTCTGTAACTTGTTCTGGGCTCAGTGGTCTCTCGACTTGGCATTTCTGTTCCTCTCTCTCTCTGCCTAGCATGACTCTTGGTGAACCTGTTGCTCAACTTCTCTAAATCACCTCTGACTACCCCCACTGCTAAGTTTCTTGGCTTTAATTCCCAGTGTAAGACTGTCACTTTATTTTCTATGCCAGCTTCCCTCCAGGGGTTGTGGCAAGCCTGTGGAATACTTCATGACACTTGTCCTGTAGTTCCCACTCATAATTGGCTTCTGAGCAAACAAGACCATAATGAATATTTTGTTATTCTGAGTGTCTAATAAGCAAAAGGTGAATTTTTAAAATCCATACTAAAAAATGAAGTGTTCAGGATTTCTGTTGCTATTAAAGATTGTCAGAAAGCTGGAGAAAAGCGCATAATGATTATTACTCAAAATGGGTTAATGTCTATTATCCTTTGAAACACAAATAACAAGTATTTTTGCCTGAATAATTAGCAAGGTACTTAGTACATCAGAAAACTTTATGTTGTGAAAACATGGTAAATTGATCCAATGAACTTCTGTTTAGTCCTCATCCTATCTGGCCTTGGTATTTGACAATGTTGAATGTTCTTCTCTTGTTTACCCTTTATTTGTGGCTTCCAGAATATCATTGTACCTCTTCTTACTCCTCTGTTGGCTTCTCCTCTTTTCTCTACTTTAAAACCTACTCTCCAACTACTGGTATCATTCAGGCTGTTGTTCTTGGATGTGTTCCCAATTATACAACCATCCTGACCAATATCATTCTCTCTCATGGGATTATCAATCAACCATAACCATGAGGCCTATGTGTTCATCCACAACTTCTCTACTAAGTTCAAACTTACTGGACATTTCCACCTGGCTACTTCCAGGCAGGTGCAATCTGCCTTGCCAAATTAAACTCTTTGTCTCATCCCGCACCCCTGACACTTTTCTCTGACTTTTGTATTTTTTATGTCAGCGAGCATTTCCAACTATTAATAATTAATAGCTGGGTGAACAATTCTCTGCTTCTCCCTCCTAACTCCCAGAATGAATCAATAATCATCATGTCAAGTCTACTATTTTTACTCACCCAATGTTTGTCTCCAGTATCCATTTCTTCAGCTACTAGTTTAGAACGTCTTCATATCTTGCAGAACTTTGCCTATTTGAGGATCGTTCTTTTCTGTTCTATCATCCTCATTGCTTCCAGAGTGAGTTTACTAGAATATAAATATGTCATGCTAGTCCCCCACTTAAAATCCTTCCATGGCTCCCAAGTGCCTCATACTCATTTCATATGACAGCAAAGATTTCCAGTGAGCAGATTCTTACTTTCATTTTTATTCTTATCCTTCTCTTTCACATGTTCCTTCCTGCATCTGTGACTGACATAAACACATAAAGTAAGAAAGTATGTATAGAAAATTAAATGCAATATGATCTTTCAATATTCTGATGAAGACTGCAAATTAAAATTTCCACTATATAATTTTATATTAATCATCTATAAACTGTGTTGAACAAGTTTTTACTTCTGATAAAACACATAAGGTTATTTTTATTAAAGATTGCCATAGTATCTGGCTTACCAATAGAAAGGGCCAATGTGAGGTTTATTTTTTTTTTTTTTTGGTTTTTAATCAATTAAATGACAAAGAAAATATACTTGTTCTGTGATCTATGACAGATTAAAGGTATAAATTGTATACTTTGAATCATATGATATCTTAACAATTTTAAGTTACTTAGAAAAAGCAAGAATGTACCATACATTTAGGAAACTAAATGGAGTCCAGCATTTCAGTACTGCTTCTGCTGAATCATTTCAGAGACTGTTTAACAATGTGATATACTGACTTATGACATAGTCCATGAGAAAAATCTGTAGAAAAATGGGGTTGAATGAGAAAAACAATTGTGTCCTTCACTATGTAGAGTTTTGAACTAGATAATTTGTGGGAAAGGTCATAAATTCAGTTTAAGCTATTTAAAAATGCCTTTGTACTATTTCAATTATATCATCAAAATATTATCTTTCTCTCTTATCATATAAATTCTATATGACTAGCTGGAAAGACTGTTAAAATATACCAAACTAATTTTAAGTTGTTTTGTCCTATTCAATATTGTGTTCTTCATATAATTGATAAACTTTAGATGACTGGTATTCTTCTAAAGTCTACATTTCATAAGAACCAACAAATTTCTTGTTGGAAGAATTTACCCTAGAGCATATAAAACAATCACTTAAGTTGTTTCTGAGAAAAGGTCAATATTTCAATGTTACTTATTTCAGAAGGAATAAAAATAAATTAGCCATTTTTTAAAGAAATAGTATGATTTATCAAGGTAACTATGAAAATACCTCAAAAAAGTGTTAAATGACTAATCATGCTTTGATAAAATAGGTCTATTATAAAGGTGTGTATAATAAATAAGAGAAATTATTGTTAAGACTGGATACAATCAAAACATAAAGAAGAAATGGAAACAGTGTTTTCTCTCTTAATTTTTGTATCACGATGTATATTTTAAGGCTGATTGCTCTTAGCTATTTTCATTTCCCAGAAAGATTTTTAGTTTGTTTTGTGTATCTCTGAATTCTGAAGAGTTTTATTATTTTTTCTGTTACTCTTTCTTAAGTGTTTCTGTCCCATAAATGAAATTCATTCAGATAAATAAAAATGCAAATAACTCTTTGGAATACCATGCCTCAGGAGAAAATATTACTCGATTTGACTTCAAAATTTGGCCCAGTCCATTCCAAAGGCCTAAACAGAAAATCCAAGTAGATACATAGAAGATATTTTTTGTTCTGTTATTTTATTTATTTATTTATTTAATTTCAGAATATTACAAGGGTAAAAACACTTTGGTTACGTATATTACCTTTGCACTGCCCAAGTCAGAGGTACACGAGTGCCCAACCCCTAGACATCACTCACCAAACCCATTGGGTGTGAATTTACCCATACCCTTCTTCCTGCGACCATCTGCTCAACGCCCTGTGAATGTTATTTCCATTTGTGTACATAAGTGTTGATCAATGAGTGCCAATGTAATGGTGAGTACAGATACATAGAAGACATATATGCACTTTAGTAACTCATAACTGTCATACGGTTTTGTAATATGTGGTAATTTTCCTATTGTTGCCATAACAAATTACCACAAACCCCAGTGTGATTAAATGTTCTTAACTACCTATGCCACACAGTTGGAAAGAGCGTGGATTAGCATGGATTGGTTTGTCACAATAGCTACAGTTCCCTGAAATTGTAGAACATCAAAATCAATGCCACGTATAGAAAAATACTTGACCATTTGAGAAGTGGGAGTCTGTCAGCTTCTGGTCTGAGGACTAATGAGGGAGGGCTGACTGCAAAGGTAACAATGTTAATTTTATCCTAGCCTAGAGTCTAATGTTTGTGGCTGTTTCTAGAACTATATAAAAACACTTGACAACCCTTTTCCAAATGAGACAAAGGTCCAAAGGAAGAGGTGCTTGCTTCTTCATTTTCTAGATCTTAATTTAAGTAAGCCAAGGAGTGAATGAGCTCTCCCTGCGGGACCCGATGTTTAGTGAGCCCACCATTCAATACTGACTCTTCAAATTGTTGAGTTTGATGCTACAGAGGATCTTGAAAAACCATTTTCTCCACCATTCTGAATGTGACAGAACTTGTAGATTAGAGAACAAAAAGAAAGAGCTTGCTGAGGTTCCATCTATTTATCGTAATGGGCACACAGTAGCAAAGCTACCACTCTGCTATTCCCCACCCCCTACATCCTCGCAAGTTCTGAACTTGAATTGATTTTGACTATACATGCTAAGAGGCTCTATATGCTATTTATGTATAATTGTATTCAACAACCTATTAAGCATATGTAAACAATTTTTATATTATTCTACTAGATAGTTTATAATTCTGAACTGAATTGGCTGAAGGCTTACTTTTCTGCCTCTCTAATCTTTTCTCCACTACTAATGTGTGTGATTTGGTCTGGGCTAAATGAGTGCTTTTGACTTCAAGATCCTAGTTCCTGATGACAGAATTTTCTTAGTTTTTGCTTATGCACTGTCTCAAAGTAGAGCTTGAAAAACCAAATCTTGACCAGCTAATAGCTACGAGGTTTTGCTTATGTGTTCAGTGAGTATTGTGGCTCTTTCCTGCTGAATTTCTCTGCCTTTCTGCTCATAGTTCATAATGTCTACACCTGTGTTCTCTCTGGATGCTTTAGTCTCATGGTGGGTCGGTGTTCCAGGTGCTTCAGGTCACTTATTACTTGGAAAAGAGACTGAAAACATCCGTTCCCCACTCTGAAATGTGATGTTACTTTCCATGTATTATCTTCAAAATTTCCTTTAAAAGAATGGCTGAGGGTTGTTACCATTTAATCAATTTATGTTCAATATGTAGGAGCTATACATGTGCAATATAGAGAAGTATGAAATTCAGAAAAACAAGCAGATTTTAAAAAATAGTCTTTCTGCACAAACGCATTTTGATATGCACATTTTGCCATATTTCCTTTCAAAATGTTTGATTTAGCTATAATCTTACTATTTTCATGGGTTTCTATTGTTTTTCAACTTTATAACACATGTATGTATTCCTCATATTTTAAATATTATCTCCATATTATTCCACAAAATAAACTTTTAATAATAATATATATGGTAATTTTCCTTAAGAGACAGAAAAGCTGTTTCCTCTAATTTTACTGGTATAAATAACTTTGTGTATTGAGTCTCCCCCAGCCCCCATATTTAAGATAATTCCTTAGAAAGTAATGTCAAAATCTATATGGTAGTTTGCAAAATTGGCAACATTTCTCTACACCTCCTGCATCTATGCCCCTTTGCAATGTCATTTTGCCACTTCTTCCATCAGGAAGTGAAGTCTGGTGCACTACTGGAGTCAGAACTTGTGACTTGCTTTCACCAATAACATGCAACAAAAATGGCAATTGTGCCAGTTCCAAGCCTAGTTCTTAAGAATCCTTGCAGTTTCTGCTCTGATTCTTGGAATCCTTCCAGCTAGAGGCACAGAACCCAATTGCCCCTGTCACTCCAACTGACTGTCAGCTAACTGAAGAAGCGAGGCTGCCTTCCTGAATGGCATCTGAAAAAGGTGCAAAAGGTTGTCGTTTTACCCAAGTTCTGGAGTGGTATTTCACAGCAAAGCCAAGTGATAGAATCTATTTGGCCAAAAAGAATGAACATTTTTAAGCTTGAAATTCATATTGATAAGTTGATCTCCAAAACCATTGTAAAAATTTGTCCCGTTAATGGTTTTGCTGCCTTCATCAGCAGGGTTATCGTTATTGTAAATCTTTGCTAGTTTGATAAAAGATAATCAGTATTTTTTTAATTTTTAAGTACAACATTTTAAAATACATTTTCTCTCATTTCAACAAAATAATTGTTAATTTGATGTCACTTCAAAGCAAGTTTATATTTTGTTGTGAATTTTTCCCCAATTATTTTCCTAGACTTGAGATAATATTTGACAGGTTTATTTCCTCTTAAAAGGTATAGAGATTGCAGCACAAACTTTGATTTTCAATTTGCTAGATAATGCTTTTTTTTAAAAGTCTGTTAAGTTGTAACCCTCTTCCCCAAATATTTTTAATTCAATAACTATCAAATTCATAAAAATTAAATTGGTTAATTTAAGTTTCTACTGACCCCATCTGACTGTATTGGAAGTTGATCTCAGTGATTATGACCATTCTAAGTTGTTAAGAGTCATGTAGTCATTCTTGGCTCAGAATCGAAAGTAAGGAGATGAGATAATTGTGTTCAAATTGGAAAATTTGCTTCTGGCTCAAGCAGATGTGCAGAAAATATAGACAAAGTATTGGCCATTATACTTGTGGGACTTTGAAATGTTGCCATCATTCAATGCTTTCTCATTGCATACAGAATGAAAGTGCAGATTACATCATTTATGTTGTCTTTGGCTGTAGGTAACAGAAAACCCATTCAAACAGTGCTAAATTATGAGACTCATCAGTGGGGCTGATGTTTAGCAGATCCATATGAGGATAGTGATACTAATTTTTCAAAACTTCAAATACTTTTTCACTGATTGCTAAAAAATATAATAGTAACTGCAACAAGTAGTAAAATTAATTAATGAAAAGAAATTAGCATGTAAAACTTTCACCTATTCTTTATGGCTACAAAAGCTCAGTGGTATACAGCAATAAAATTTATTTAGCTTATGGTTTTATGGGATTTAGATACTTTTTCATCTGAGCTTAGCTGATCTCAGCCAGGTTTGTTCATGTGGCTGATATTAGCCACATTCCAGCTAGTTGTCTTTACTGATCTTGGCTGGCCTTGCTCACAGCTGTCAAGGATGAAACTGGCTTTGATAACTGGAGGAACTCAGCCCTGCTCCCCATGTGCCATCTTGGTAGAAGGTTAGCCCAAGTATGTTCTCATACTTGGCAGAGGTGAAGGCAGAGGAGCAAGAATATACCTAGTCACACAACGTGTTGTTCAAGCCTCTGTTTGCATCTCACTTACTAATATCCCATTTGCCCATGCAAGTCACTTGATGGGTCCCAGAGACAAAGAGGATGGCACTGCAAAGGTATGTGACCAAAGCATGTGAATGTAGGGAGTGATGAAGTAGTGAGACCATTGATACAATCAAACTACAACAAACTTATTAATTCATTAATTGTCTTAAGGTGTCATTGATACAGGAAAGTGGTCCCCAAAACTGGGGTCCAGCCTGAAGGTCAAGTGGGTTCTTGACTTCTCATGGAAAGAATTCAAGAGTGAGCTGACAAAGTAAAGCAAAAGCAAGTTTACTGAAGTAACAGAAACAGAAGGAAGACTTGCTCCATATGCAGAGCGGCGGCTATCTCTCAGAGCAACAGAGAGTAGTGTTTTGTGAGTTTTTGTGGTCTTATTTTAAACCTTTATTTAATTTTACATTAAGCGGAGGGAAGATTATTCATAAAGTTTTGGGGAAAGAGGGGGGAGTTCCTGAAACCGTATAGTGTAACTTCTGGGAGTTGCCATGGTGTTTGTAAACTGTCAGGGGGCTGCTGGGAGTCTCTTTTAGTATGCTAATACATGATAAGAAGAGTATAATGAGCAGTGAGGGGAACCTGTGGTCGTTTTTCATGGTTCTAGCTGGTTTGGGTCAGTTTCCCCACCATCTCCTGCTTTATCAGAGACCTTGGTTGGGTCTTATGAATCCTTGTTGAGCAAGGCCTGCCAGTTTCCTATCTCAATAATATCTATTGATATTAGTCCTCTTCTTGTAATGAGATTTGAAACATTTTCAGTTTTACCCCTGGGTGGAACTATGTCATGGTAGGCAGCTTGTGCATTCTCTAAAAAGTATTCTGTGTTTTAGAAGAATCTGCATTTTTCATTCTCCTCTAGTTAATTAATTGCCATTGCTTAGAAATACACTTGCTCGTATTTTAGGAATTTATTGGGATGATTGAGTCTGGATAGCAACTGATGCCTATGTTACAAACATAAATCTTTAGAATTTGTGGAAGCACAGCAAAGATGCAACAAAATAAAATAATAGACCATCTCCTGGGTTGTCTTTTGAGGCTGAGTAAAAATCCGAATGCGGAATGTAATTTGATAATGTTCAAGAGCTAATATAAAATAAAACAAATAATTTACATTTCTTGAATGAAACACAACTTATTTCATAAAATTGTATGTAGCTTAGCGTTGTTTTGGAGTGTTAAAAATTACTAAAATTTTGTCAATAAAAGGTGAAAGTGCTTAATATATGTATTTCATCAGAATGTTGATCATGTTTGATTAAAGCTCATAGTTCAAATAAAGAAAATTTGCAAACATCAAAGGGGGAAAATTGGCCTGGCATGATTGTGTGTGCCTGTAGGCCCAGCTACCCAGGAGACTGAGGTAGGAAGATTGCTTGTGTCCAGGAGTTCAAGGCTGCAGTGCGCTATGGTCAAGTATGTTAATAACCACTGTAGTCAGCCTGGGCAACATAGTGAGACTCTGTCTCTAAATAAAAAAACAAGGAGATATCCTCAGTTATCTGTTTAATTTCATATAATATCACATAAATCAGTTTTACATAATAAAACATTTAAGATAATATAAACTTCCAAAATATTTTTTAAATATCAATAAAGCATATAAAAATATTTAGAAAGTACTCTCAGAAATTTATTTTGTGTTACAAATATTCAAACACTTCTAGATATAAAATATTAATAGCACATTATAAAAATATTAATCATAATAGTCTAGATTTATGAATCATTTGTGGGAAACGTACTTTTGGAAACATTTTTAGAACTTTCTTACTTTTTTGGAAAAATGTACCTATCAAGACAGTAGAACTTCAATTATAGATGAAGCTTCAATTATTTCACATAAAAGTGATTATTTATTAATTAAAATATAAAATTCCAGGCTGAATATATGGAACTAGAAGGAATTGCATCTGAAATAATAAAATATTAGTTTTTATTGTTGGTACTCAAGAATTATAACTTAATTAGGAAATATTTGCATTAAAACCTTATGATATATTTCCATATAGTTGTGTTAATGTAATATGAAGGACAAAGTCTAGAGTTTAAGCCAAAAATGACTGCTGTTTTAATTTGACACTACCCTATCACATTTAATTATTTCTGAATAAGGCAATAGAAAATAATTAAAGCAAAACGTTAAATTCCTTTCTTGATGGAATTTATACTTATTATTACATGTTAGATAAACATTAGACAGAATTAAGTGATGTACTAACTAGTTAGGAATTGACATAATAAAAATTAGAAGATGTTTTTACCTGTATTTTACCCTGTGCCACTAGAGCAGCAAACATAGTTTGGAAATTTTATCATGTTGAATATTTACTATAATAGAAATTGTGAAATAGGAATAATTAAGAACTTGAAAAATGGGTTTGCTTTTTTAAAGATTCAGGTTTGAATTATGATAGTCTTATAGCTTTCACTACTTTCTTTAGCTTTACATGAAAAGTTGTTTTATTAAAGCTGGCAGATTAATTTAATACATGATAAAAATGATTAAATCTATAAAACTGAATAAAGAAAACTGGGAATGAGAAGATATAGAAACAAAGGCATATGACATAATATTTGAAGCAAAATAACTCTAATGAAAAGACTATTATATCCACTGATAAATTACATAACACTGATATCACAAGTGAAACATTTAATAAATTTTATGTTCTTTCAATTTATTGAATCCTGATTTTTTCCAAGTAATATGAAGTAGATTTATTATTTTAAGATGCATAAAAACCCAACAAAATTAGGCTAAGTAATTAAATATGATATTCCAGTAAATAACTTTCATGAATTATTAGTCGATGCATTTAAAAGGCAAAACTCACCAGAGTATTATAAGCTATTAATAGAAACATTTTGAATATAATTTTTGTTAGTTTAGCAGACATGTAGAGAGAATTCAGTAAAATTAATTATATTGTGTGTGTGAGGAAAAGCTCTTTACCTATTTAGACCCATGTCACATAATAACCAACAATTTTATGGGAAAGTTTTGGAAGGAGTTGATGTAGTTTCTTATGTCAACCATGACTCAGAGACATCATTTAGCTACAGGCAGTCACATCAAAGAAAAGATCATGACAACACTTTCTAAAAATCAAAAAGTAATTTGGAAGTTAGAATTATTTGATGAGTGATATGTATGGTGAGTCATATTTATAAATTATAGCATATGTCACTTAATAAGCAGTTTCATAATATATTTATACATATGAGTGGTATATTATATATTGGCTTATATGTATATATATATCATAGTAAACAGGTTGTTTCATATTTTTAATATTACTCTGCTTTTTGGCTCTTATTATACCTGAAAGTCCAGAAACAGGAAGATATTTGGGGAAAGCTTAAGCCAGTGTTTTCACCTGTTTCTCTCTAACCCCTTTGGTTCTACTCTTGTCCACATAGACTTTGTTCTTCAGCAATAGAGTTCCTCATTGGAGACAAATGGTTGAAGCAATCCCAGGTTGTCATCCTCATACCATGACAAGCAAAGAAAGAGTGTCTGTCTTCTAGTGTGGCTCTCTCTCAAAAGCAGTTAAACTTCATCTCCGTGAGTCCACAGGAAACCCTCACATCTTGCGTCTTGTTCCAGACTGCATCACGTGCATGTTCTAAGTCTGATCTCTGTAGTCCAGGAAATGTCAAACACAGTCTGGCATATGCCGAGTTCCTGAACCAGTCCTGGCTCAGTCAGGACTGCTCCCAGGCCTGACAGGCCCAGCCCTAAACTCTGGGTGAGCAATGAAAGGGGAGTCAAGACTGACCACCAATCCTATCCAGTGCAAACACTTCAGGTTGATATGTAATACCTTCCATCTGTGGCCAGCTACCAACCTGAATTTCTAGCAGCATCCCCTGCTGCTTCTCTCTGGGCACAATAAGCCTCAAATCATTCTGAAACAATAAAGTAGAATAAGGCCTCTAAGCCCTTTTTCCTCAATCACCTCAATCTGGAAGGATGCTTTACCCTTCTAGCCCATCGGAATCTTTTTTGCTCACTTTTGTCATGAAGTTGGTTTTCTTTGTGCTCTGAGACTGTATGACTTAAAACAAGATTGACCCTTTTATTACACAAAGTTAAGTAATTTATTATCCTTTGTCTTGGAAAAAATGGAAGATCATGTAAATCCACAAGCAGGATATTAAATGCTTAGTTTAGTAATGTAAATTGAGTTGAGTTTTAATTTCAGTTGTTCGTGGAAAAAGTAGAAAAATGTTTTTCTTACTTTGTTTAGTATTTCCTGGTAAATGGGGGAACTTTATATACTAAAATTGAGAAATTTTGGTATACTGTACATCATTTAGTATTTCCTACTAAATGAGGGAAATTTAGATTGGACTAAATGTGCCTAATGTGAGTTATTGAAGGTGGAGCATATAGAACTTTGAGAAATATACTGGGATCTATTGAGTTTTTTTGGAATTTCACTTGGCTGAGCTATAGGGTGGAGGGGAGAGATTCAGGAAAGGACTAATGTCCACTCTTGGAGTGAATTAATCAGAATTGGGTCGGGAGGTTGTTTCTGGGTATAGTGTAGTCAATGTTATTTTCAGATTATTCATAGTAATTTTTAAAATTAATATCTTAGTAGCTATATATAAACTTCTATCCTTTCTTTCCTATGTATATATCTAATATGGTGTTCTACTTCCTCTTTTTCCTTTTCTCCACACAAATGGACAAAACCACCTTACCTCTGATTGTATAATATTAGGGAAATTCAGCCCTCCAATCTAAATCCAGGTTTGGAAGGATTCAGAGTCAGGAGTCAAATTTCAAGGGACTAAACCTGGGGCTAAAGCCTTGGAGGCTGCCCCCTCTATTAACTGTCCTCTGTGCTACCCAGTAACACACTGGTTAACTGGTTAGCTGGTTAAAAGGTAAATCTAAAAGACTCCTTGGGAAAAAGGAGCAGTGAGAATCTGGGGCTCTAAAATTTGTATTAGTGAAGAATCTAAAACTCCTTTGTTTACATTGTCTTAATTATTAAAGAATTGAAAAGCATTAAATAGCTCGAGGGAATGTTTGCCCAGGGGAAGTCTATCTTTCTGGCAAGCAATAAAATGTTGAATATAAATGAAAACCACCCTGAATCCTAGCATGTGCTGTTTCAACTATGCGATTTCCTCCCTCATTTTTTTTCAGATACTTTTAAAATATATTTGTCAGAATACTAAAATTATGCATCTCAATTTTTCTCTAAATACATCTTAAATATTCCTGTTGGTCTTCCTAATTATCAGTAAATGTAATCAATTTTCCAAGAAATATCTCTAGTTTTTTACTGCCTAAATAATCTTGCAATAAAAATATTAAATCATTATTTTTTACCCTTTTGAAAGTATTTCCTTGGACTAAATTTTCAGAAATAGAATTACTGAATAAAAGGTTCTGAAATATTTAAGCCTCATTATATGAAATGCCAAACTATTTTCAAAAAAGCGTTTTAAATAATTTATATCTCATAATATACTATGCATATCAGTTTTATTATTCTCCGACATTATATGTTACATTTAACTAAGATTTATTTATTTATTTTTTTACTGTCCCAATTCCAGGCTCAGTTCATAAGCTCCTGCAAAAATAAGAGAGTGTATTCATTACTATTTCATTTAGTTAATTTTCTGTAACACTAGAAAAATGCCTAGCACATACTAAATATTAATAAATGGTAAATATTTGTTGCATTGATTTGAGTTAATAGTGGAAATCCTTTTTGCAGTTGCTGCAACTGCCAAATTACTTCATGTTTTGGTGAATTACTTTCTTATGATTTTAGCATTTTTTTAATTAACTGAAACTTGAGTTCCCTTTTTTAGTGCTTTTTTTTAAATGAAATGCTTCATGATTTTCTGTGTCATCCTTACATGTTTATTTTCTGTGGATTGTGCCAATTTTAAGATATTTTCTGCCAGAGAATGAATCATTTAATTTTACTCCTACAGTAAGCAATTATATGACTGAGTTTACAGTTTGCATTTGAGATACAATGGAAGTCAAACATTTTAATGCTTGCTTACTAAAATAATACTCTTTATTTAGTGAATTGTTTGCTCATGGGTCTGCCCATTTGAATCCTGAGTTTAATTTGTAAAACAATAGTTATAATTAAATTTTAATCTTTTCCTGTTACATTTGTTCTTTTTTTTTTTTTTTAGCTTTTATGAAGTTTTATTTATTGCTAAAATTTAGAAATTTCGGTTGTTTCCACATCTTTGCAATTGTAAATTGTGCTGCTATAAACATTCGGGTACAGGTGTCTTTGTTATAGAATGACTTTTGTTCTTCTGGGTAGATGCCCAATAATGGGATTGCTGGATTGAATGGTAGGTCTACCTGAATCTGTTTAAGGTATCTCCATAATGCTTTCCACAGGGGTTGCACTAGTTTGCAGTCCCACCAGCAGTGTATGAGTGTTCCTGTCTCTCCGCATCCACGCCAACATGTGTTGTTTTGGGACTTTTTGATAAAGGCCATTCTCACTGGAGTTAAGTGATATCTCATTGTGGTTTTGATTTGCATTTCTCCGATGATTAAGGACGTTGAGCATTTTTTCATATGTTTGTTGGCCATTCTTGTATCTTCTTTTGAAAAATTTCTATTCATGTCCTTTGCCCATTTTTTGATAGGGTTGTTTGATTTTTTCTTGCTGATTTTCCTGAGTTCTAAAGAGATTCTTGTTATCAGACCTTTATCTGATGTGTAGTAGGTGAAAATTTTTTCCCATTCTGTAGGCTGTCTGTTTATTTTCATGACTGTTTCTTTGGCTGTGCAGAGGCTTTTTAATTTAAACAGGTCCCATTCATTTATTTTTGTTGTTGCCGTGATTGCCTTAGGAGTTTTCTTCATAAATTCTTTGCCTAGACCAATGTCTGTAAGAGTCTTTCCTCCATTTTCTTCTAGAATTCTAATAGTTTCCCCTCTAAGACTTAGGTCTGTTAGCCATCTTGATTTGATTTTTGTGAGAGGTGAAAGCTGTGGGTCCTGTTTTAGTCTTCTACATGTGGCTATCCAGTTTTCCCAGCACCATTTATTAAATAAGGAATCTTTTCCCCAAAGTATGTTTTTGTCTGCTTTGTCAAAGATCAATCCACGAATGGATTAGTAAACTGTGGTATATGTATACCATGGAGTATTACTCAGCTATAAGAAATAACATAGCTATATGACATCTCTTTGGTTCTCCTGGAGAGAGCTGGAACCCATTATATTAAGTGAGGTATCCAAAGAATGGAAAAACAAGCGTCACATGTACTCTCCAGAAAATTGGTTTCCCTGATCATCACCTAAATGCACATCGGGGAAGGATACCAATTAGATATCAGATTGAGATGGGGGGTGGGGGAAGGGGATGAGTGTATGCCTACATGATGAGTGCGTGGCGCACCGTCTGGGGAATGGTCATGCTTGAGGGTGCTGACTCGGGGAGGTGGAGGGTGGGGGGAGGGGATGGAGGTATGACTACATGGGGAGTGCCAGGCGCACTGTCTGGTGAATGGACACGCTTGAGGCTCTGACTCAGGGGGATGGGCAGGACATGGACATTGTATATAACCTGAACTTATGTACCCCCATGATGAGCTGAAATAAAAAAATAAATTAATTAATTAAATTAAATTAAATTAAACAAAAAAAAAAAAGAAAAAAAACTGCACATTTACATCTAATAAGCTGTCAGCTCTGATACTGGGATTCTCCCTGCTCCTCAGGGCTTGCTGTTTTTGTTATTGTCTTGTTTCTTATTTTTGTTTTATTTTTTAAAATTATCATTGTAAGGTCTCTCTGTGCCAAAGATCAGCCTGGGTTGTAAACTTAAGGTCTTCTCATATCTTTTTTGAGCCTACGCCTTTCTCTGGGCACATGTGGTCACTTTCTAATTAAACCTGTATATGCAAAAAAAAAAAAAAAAAAAGAAATTTCAAAATTTTATATAGTCTCATTTGTTTTTTTGTGAGGATAAATAACTTTTTTTTCTTAGACAGCTCAAAGGCTATTGGTTACCCCTTTATACTGTTCCACAATGGGCTAAACATCAGTTTTATTCCATTTGAGGCATTCTGGATATAGTTGATGCCTTTTATAATAATATATTATGCTTTTAGAGTGCATTTAGAGATGGCATGTTATTTGTCTGAATAGTCTAAATAGATTTTTTTCTAAATTTGCAAAACTATTATCTAAGCATATTTTAATTAAAAACATTTTCTGTTTTTTGATGTATGGGTCAGTTTTTACTTTTCTCTACTTTTCAATATAGTGTAATGTGTTGATTTTTGTGCCACATTAGTTCATTTACTGATTGCTTAGCATATATTTTAATATCTGCTAAATCTAGTTTCCTTATTATTTTTATTTTAGACTATTCTCAAATATTCTTTATTAATTAATAATCCAAATAAAATTTGTCATCTGAATGTCCTGCTTCAAGAAAGAGCTTATGATTTTGATTGAGATTTTGTTAAACAATCATTTTATTTTAGAAAGACCCCAAATTATACCTGTCTTTCCCATCTGGGAACATGTTATGTGTTTCTGCTTTTTGAATATATATATATATTTTTCCAATAAAATTTTGTAATTTTTGCAAAGTATGTCCTATATATTTCTGATTCATATTTTCAAATTGAGGTTACAACTTTAATTACTATTGTGATGAGATACTTTTTTTGAATATTATATTTTTATCCTATATAATTTCCTTTCAGTATGTTAACAGCTGCTTCAGGGTAGACACTATCATGACAAGTTATCAGAATTTTATTTCCATTTTCATTTGTAAATAAGTATTGAATTTGAACAACTGTCTTTTTAAAGGTATTTATTGGGATTATCATATTTTTACACATACTTTTTAAATTGTGTATTATATGATGTCTTTCTATTGAACAATTGTGGAATTTCTGAGCTAAATTTTCTAGAACGTGATATATGATTCTACTATTCTGTTCAATCCTGTATACCATTATTTTTTAAATCTGAAAAGAGGCAGAAGGGAAAATAGCTAAAATAAAGCTAGATGTTTTCTCAAATATTTAATGGCCTTATGCAATCTATTTATATCCAAGAGTTTGCCAAAATGCTTATGGGAATTCCATCTGCTGTGGCCAGGCTTACCTACTTCTTACATTTACTGAAGGGTGGTTAGAAAAGGATGCCCATCATTTCTGGTGGGTAGGTCAGATTTCCCAACCTTCTCTTGCCTGAGCTAGTTGTCAGGGTGTGGATGGGGTTTGGAGGAGTGTTCTTATGATCTAGATGCAGATTTTTACTTCTTCTTTTACCATCCAGCCTCTCATCTTTGTTGTCTGCTGTTTTTCTACTCTATTGCATGGCTTCTCCAGAAATCTCAGAGCTGAATACAATATTGTCGCATGACCTCAAAAAAGGGCATCTGGGGTTCTAATACTTTGGTTTCAGACTTTCTACCAATATTTCTGTTATATGCCTTACCCCTACATCTCTACTCCTTGTTCTCTGGAGTTAGGAGGTTCCTTCAACTCCTGAGCCTTTCTAGAGTCTTATGACATGAATTGACTTACTTATTCCAGCTTCTCTCTAAGAAGTCACCTACCTTTCTGTTACTGTCATTCCATCCATATGTCAGCTTTCAAAATTTTATTGCCCTCACTAGAGTATTTTTATTTTATTTTATTTTATTGTTTTACCATTTTCTTTGTCCTAGTGGGTTTAAACTATCTAAGTATCATTTTAGTCAGGTTTGGGAAGGGAGCAGAGAGAGATGCACATGTCTGCCATGTTTTTCAGGATGTCTATGTTATGATATATTCTCATACTCTCTGCAGCGGACAGACTTAGTTGACTCCCTGGCCTGAGATTTTTCTGTACCCATTGTTAGCAAGACTTCAGATTTACTAGCTATGTGGTTTTGGAGGAGTAAGTCCTTACTAACCCAAACTAATCATTATCATTGGTGGACAGGCAGGCAAAGAAGCTCCCAGCTTGGCTTTATTTTTGTATATGAAGATATTTCAGGTGGAATAACACTCCCAACTCCTCACTCAATCCTCCCTATGGAAAAAGAATGACATCTGGTTATAAATCAGAAGATGTAAATTAAGTAATCTCAACTTAATCCTCTTTCTTCTTATCAGATTTTCTCCCCTCAGCAAGACAACATGGAATAAAGTTAGTGGTACAGGCTTTGCCTTGATGTGGGTTTCCAAAAATCTGTGGTTGAAATGTGAGCAAACCCATTTGGCCATGATCTAAGCCATGTTTCCTATTCAGCCAGTTATTAAAAGGGCTGACGTTTTGCTCTCCATATGGCTATCCACTGTGTTTTATTTTTCATTTGTTTCTGAACTTTGGGAAGGAAAGAAAGAGCTGGTACATATTTCATTTACTTTCATCTCCACTTTGAAAAAAGCAAACAAAAGCCCAACTCAACAAGCTTAATTCTATTCCCCATGCAAAAATGTTTGGTTAAGCCATGGGCATGGAGTCTGGGCCTGAGCCATTAGTGTGTGACATCCCTCTGGCTGTGGTGACTTGTTCAGAATTGGCAGAATCTATGGTGCTTCTATAAAGACCATGACTTTCATTTCATTTTTTAAAAATTAAGACATGTTTACTCTTTCTCTACATGGTTTTATGAGAAGACATAATACTGGGAACAACTAGAGCAATTTTGTACTCGTGACAAGGCCAGCCAGCACATGAAGAAAGAATTCTTTTTGTGGGAAGAGCAGGGAACTGAGGCAAAACCTGGATGGAATTCCACCTGAAGTCCACGCTACTTCTAGACTTTTGACTTATATGGGCTAATAAATTTATTTTTATTTTTAAGCCCACTTGAAGTAGCTTTCCTATCATAAAAAACATCTAATTACTATATTGTTGAGTTTGTTTTTCAAGGATTTCTGGAGAATTGGCCCATTTTTATTTACAAGTGTGTTTCAGTGTTTCCCAGAACATTGCTATAATGCCCAGTCTGCTCAAGCAGAATCTCTACTCTTGGGGTCAGATTAACTTTCAAATTTGCAAATCAGAATAGATTTCATCCTCAACTAAGTTTGCTTAGCTTTAAGACAGGATTCAAATAGGCCGCTGAATATGGTCACAAAAGATGAGACAAAATGACCATGAGCCACCTAAATTCAAGGGAGCCATATGCTCTGGAAGTCCTTTCAGCTTTTACGCCTTATAAGATATATGAGGTCTGTCCAGAAAGTATCCAGCAATTATTAATATAATGAGAATGGTTTGTGCAACATCAATGTAACCTGGCAGCCAAAGAAAGTGGACTGGAATGTGCATGCATGAACAATGACAACTTCACTGTACTAGTCAGTGGGGTGCTACACAGCACTGAGTGAGCATGTGTACTGTGTCACCATCACATTCAAAATGACTGAGCAAGTAGAGCAATGAATCTGCATCAAATTTTGGATTAAGCTTGAACATTTCTCCAGAGAAACTATTTGGATGATTCAGAAAGCTTTTGGGGATGATGTAATGAGGGTAGTACAAATAAACGTGTGGCAAAAATGCTTCAAAAATGGTTGAGAATGTACTGAAAGTGATCTACGTTCTGGAAGATGTGCAATAAGCAGAATACCTGAGAATGTTGAATGTGTAGGGGTTAGGTTAAAGGATGTTAGGAGAAGGGGACTGAGGGGACTTTGAAGGGGAATGAGGTGTCATTGTCCTATGTGTAATATTCCTTGTATCTTGTATCTTCTTTAATAAGTATCTCTATTTTTCATAGTACATGGCTGGATACCTGGCCCTTATTTTCCAGTACAGTAGAATCTCATTGATAATACTACTTGTTACTCAATAAACACTATCAACAGTGAGGTGCAAATGTATGTTCTGGAACATGGTAACCTCAGATGAATTATCATTAATCTAAGGTCTAGTGTGCTCCTATGATTCCTTCAGTTAATGTGCAAGAAGGATTTTAACAATGGCCAAATCTTCAGCTGCCCCTCAGGTTAAAGGATAAATCATGGACTTGTTTTTAACTCTCCTTCAAGTTGGTATCCTATAAATAAGGATGACAATAACAATATATGCCAGGAACCAATTAAAGTACTTGATATATTATTGTATAATAAATAATCTGACTGATCTTGTCCCCAGTTCTTGGAAATTATCCTCTAAAACCTTAGAATTTCCCAAGTGATAGGAGTATCTTTGTTATTTATGGCAGGTCCTGATACTTTTTGCTAATGAAGTGACTTATGGTGCTAGATAGTTTGTGCTAACAAGATGACTCAGGATGGTGCTGGCTAATCTAAAAACCTAACCTTGTGATTAGAGCATTGGGGTTTTGAACCATGTGATATTAGCCTGACCTCCAGGGAAAGAAGGAGGTGCTGAAGATTAATTTCAATCGCATGGCCAGGGATTCACTCAATCTTGCCTATATAATGAAACCCCAATAAAGACTCTGGACACTGAAGCACTGTGAGTTTCCATGGTTAACAGTTCTCTGTCTGTATTGTTACATATCAGTGTGTTGAGAGGGTGATGTGTCCTGACTCCATAGGACTCCAGAACCTTTATGTTTGGGACCTTCTCAGCCTTCATCTTATATACCTCTTTTTGCTGATTCTGATTTATATTCTTTGTGCTATAATAAAACTGTAATTGTAAGTATAGCATTTTCCTAAACTCTGTGAGTCAGTCTAGCAAATTATTGAGCATGAGGGGGCAGTAGGAACCCCTGAATCTTTAGTACATTGGTCAGAAGTGAGGGTAGTCTGGGAACTCCCAAGCTTGTGCCTGGTGTCGGAAGGGAGGGCAGTCTTACGGAGGGCTGTGCTCTGGCCTGACTCTGGGTAGTTAGTGGCAAGTCATTGCACACATATATGTTGAAGCTCTTAATATTTCTATGATGTGAATATTTTATTTTTCTCCTTTTATAGAAATTAATAAAATTTCTAAGATAAATAACATGTTGATGAATTGCTGAATAGTATATGTCACCTATCATTTTTATATTTATATAATAAATTTCATTTTCTATTCTCTCAGAATGTTTACAGAAAAATGATTATCCGAATTTTTCTTCTCATGTGTCTTTTAGAAATTTATGTCGTATTGCTGGTAAACTTTCACTTCCTTGTTAATTTTTTTCCAAGTCCAAAATTGTTTGGAAGATTCTAAGAGAATACAGTGGAATAAATTTAAAGGCTGCCAGACCTAGATTCAAAACCTAAGGATTGTGTTAAGCCAATTTACAAATCTTTGGAGCTTCAATTTCATCATATCTGAAAATAGAGATAATTATACAGACAGAGACTAATGTTATAAAAGGCATGAGATAACATATGAAATAAATCTAGAAAAAATATTAGGTCCATTTTCCCTTTAGATTCAAATAGCCTTAAGGCAATCTACATATTTTTATTAGTGTAATCCTTTTAGGGGTGGTAAATTTATTTTACCACTCTTCTTTCTTCTCTTCCTCAGAGGTTAATTTTTCAGAGGTTGATAGAGTATCAGAACAGTGTACATCAGTGTATGAAAGAGAGAGAGAGAGAGACTCCTATTTTAAAACAATTTAAACTCTTAATTTAAAACAATTTTCTGATAGATGAGTTTTTGTAAATACCAGCTCAAATTGTTATTAATGAGTCTTGCTTATTTCCAAAAGCCTTCAGAAGAATACTGTGGTAGTCATGGATTCACAGATCTCCAATTATAGAAAGCATACTTGACTAAGGGCCCTAGCTCAGGCAAAATTTGTTGCCTGGCTTGTGGTGAGGCCACGCTTCCTGTGTGCTGCTTCCAGCCAGTGGCTGAGCACAATAGGGCTACTAACTCAGGCTCCTTCCTGGGAAGAAGGCACTCCCTTGATGGCCATTTGGCTTGAGTGCTCCACTCTCTTATTCTCCTGTTGCTTTTTTCTCTTTTAGCTTACTGTGCAATTGGAAAGAACTGCTGTTTTGAAAGTCGATGTTGATGTAGTTGGGAAGAGTTTGGAAAAAGCTCTCTTTGAAATCCTTTCACATGAATTATCTTGGGACTCAGAGTTTTTGTTTTTGTTGGTAAGCTCTATATTCATGTTTTCATGGGGAAGATGGAAACAAGGAGACAGAAAATAGCCCTTGTAATTTCCTGTCCTGGTTTATTGCCACAAGTAAATATTTTACATACTATCCCTTTGACCTAGGTATATTGATTTGTGAGCAGTGTTAGTTCTTATTATAGTTAAAGTGACTTTATTTTCTTACTGCCTCTGTCAAGTTAAATACATCCAAGATTTAAATATTGTTCCCTCTGTGTCTTAAAGGTCTTTGCTCGTGATAGTGAGGTGGGAGGGTAGCTAACCCAGACACAACTGGAACACAACCTTTTGCTACATATGTGTGATTATTTGTGTCATCTATTAATGGAAGGTGCATAGCCTTTTGGTGGTGTTCTAAAAGTGGTTATTTCTATAGTGCTAAATAACATGCTTCAACTTGCATTTTGCAGCCTATCAATGTCAGATATAAAACAGTATTAATTTCCTCTATGGAATTCTGGGCAATCAGCACACCTATATTTTATCTTCCCCTCTCTCCTTCAATGTAATGTTTTGTTGATATGCTCTCAGATTTGGCCCCCAGTTTAATTAACTAAAATTATTTTTTCACATGGACTTTTATATACTATATGGCATATCATTGAATTATTTTAATGTTGAAATTTTATATTATAACCATATTTACATAATTTTTCTTTTTTAAAAATGAATATTTACAGTTTCTACTGTAAATATTTTTAAACTAGGACATGTTGAGGTAGAAATAAAACCTCAGACATAAGAAATAAGTCATATCTGTTGAGTCGTATCTGTATCTGTGATAAGTAGCTGATAAAGGGAGCAGAGCTATGGGACAGGAACAGGGTGTATTAGTCAGGGTTCAAGAAACAGAACAAACAGAAGATATATATGTAGAAAGATTTATTATGAGAATTGGTTCATGTGATTATATAGGTCAAGAAGTCCCATGATCTGCTGTTTGCAAGCTGGAGCACTGGGAAAGCCAGTGGTGTAATTCATTCTGAGTCCAAAAGCCCAAGAGCCAGGATATTTCATGGTGTAGATCCCGGTTACAGTCTGAAGGCTTGAGAACTAGGTGGTGAGCAGGGGGTGCTGGTGTAATTTCCAGAGTCTGAAGGCCGAAGAAGCAGGAGCTCTGAGGTCTGAGGTTAGGAGAAAATGAATGTCCAGCTGAAAGAGAGAGAGAGAGAATTTACTCTTTCCTTTCCTTTTTGTTCTATTTGGGTCATCAACAGATTGGATGATCTGTGGTCACATTAGTGAGGGTAGATCTTTTTTACTCAGTGCTAATGCTAATCCCTTCCAGAAACACTCTTGCAAATACATCCAAGAATAATGTTTTACCAGTTATCTGGGCATCCTTTAGTCCAGTCAAGCTGACACATAAACTTAACCATCACACTGGGCAGGAGGGAAGACAATCCCTTCCACTCTTCAGCAAATCATGGAGTTAGCTCTGAGTTCTCTGACCAGGACATCCCAAAGGTCCTTGAGCCTGGTGAATTATACCATCCTTTGCATTCAATAGAGGTACTCTCGAGTTATGAAATGCTATAGATATCCCAGGAAATTATCACCTGCTGCAAAGCACCAGTGAAACAACTACCACTATCTTTAGATTTTGAAGATCAAATTCCCTGAAAGTAAGCTGATGGCTGCATCCTGTAGGCAGAGTTGCAACATACTCATCTACTTTCCCACTCCTCCCCACTGATTCTACCACCTGATCCTACCCACCATGATACTATTGAATTGTTAAATCTTCTTAATTCATATGTCAATTACAAATTAAAGAAATCTCATCTGAATTTAAAAAGATGTGACAATTTATTTAGACTCTTGCCTTTAAATCCAAACTAACAATTCTACATATCAAATTATTATACTCTTTTTATGTCAACTTCTAGAATAATTAGTTCTATATTGGTATTCATTCTTGAATTTATTCATATAGTTTCCACCTTCCTCCCACACCCCATGGAAAGGAAAAGATGAAGATATATATTTCCTAATTTTCTGTATATTTGAATATTTCTGTTGCTTTACTGAGTAAATGTTAACCAGGGTGAGAATGGAATTCTGGAATCACACTCTCCCCATCAATTATCTCTAGACTCTTCAGTCTTCTTCTGGCACCTGCTTGCCTTCAGTCCTTTGTGAGTATCTTTTTGTTCTGCCATGTTTCCAGGGAGCAGCCTGGGTGAATGTAGACCTCTGCTGAGTCATACTAATGAGCAGAGGCTTGTGGAATCCTTTATTTATTCTTTATAACTTACTACTTTATCAGACTATGTAGGTCCTTTTTGATTTGCCAATTTTGCCTAATATAATGAATGTTTTTGATCTGAAGATTCATATTTTCATTTTAGTCAAGAATTTGTTATATATTTGATGATTTTTTTCAGTTCCATTTGCTATGTTCTTTTTTTCCAAAAACAATAATTATCTCGTAGATTGAATCACCATTATATGCTTTCTATATCTCTTATGTCCTCGTAGATCATTTTTATTTTTTCATTTTTTGTTATAGGTATATAAACCTGTAGAACCACAACCCAAAGGCAATCCATACTTTTCTCTCTATCCCCATAGATTAATTTTGCCTGTTTTTGAGCCTTGTATATAAATAGAATAATACATATACCCTCTTTTGTGTCTGGCTACTTTTGCTTAATATTACATTAGTGAGATTTTCTAATGTAGCAACAGTTTATATATTCTCAGTGATGTCTAGTATTTTTGAATGAATTTATTTATTCTTTCTTTATATTGATGAACACTTGTGTTGTTTCAAGTTTGGGACCATTATGAATGAATCTAAGAACTTTCTTAAATGTCTTGCTGCACATATTTGTGACTTTCTAGAGATGAAATTACTGGCTCATAAATTATTAATATATGAATACACAGCTTTAATAGATAACATCAAATAGCTTTCCAATATGATTATATCACATTATGTCCCCATCAACAGTGTATGAGAGTTTCATTTGCTTTATATCCAGTGATCTTTTTCATGTTAGACATTCTTTTGGTATATAGTAATTGCTTATTATGGTTTTATTTTTCCCCAGTAAATGAGGATCTTTAGCATATTTCATGTGCTTATTCATCATTTATATACATTCTTTTGAGAAATGCATGTACAAGCCTTTTGAGCCCTTTTAAATTGGTCTGTTTTTCTTATTGATTTGAATGCATGCTTTATATTTAAATTTTTTGTATCTCTCCCAAATTCTTTTGTTGAAATATTTATTTCCTTTTCCACATCTTATTTATAAAGGATCCTTAATATATTTAACTGCACTGAAAGATCAAAGAAGTTACTATTTAAACCTTCTTCTGTCTTTTGAGATACATTTTCACATGGAAGGTCATCTTTGGATGTATAAACAGTGTGCCTTACACTATAGCCATGTAATCAGAAATGTAGCTAATTTGCTTCAATCCTACATCAAAGTTCAAAAGCATGTGAACCTTCCACCTCCTCTTTCTTTTTTTTAGGTAATAGTGGCATAAATAGAATAATACCCCTCCTATTACATGTTTGGGAGTCTCTTAAGGATAAGTGGCAGAAGTATGGAATACAGTCTTACTGAAGTATATTTCATATATTTTTCTGCAGTGATTAGGAAGAAGGGGTGACTTTAGGTACCCAGTAAGTAGTGCCAATGTCCAGATTTTGGTTCCCTCTCCTGTCTCACACAGTAGCCAAGGGAGCAGCAACATTTGTCGTGAGCAGTGGTGACAGGGAAGATTCTAGTTGCTGGTCTTGAATTTAGGATCATAATGCATTGGTAGAGACTGGATCCTCTTCTCCATGGGTTCCTTCTCCACAGACAATCCCTCTCTGTGCCATTTTTCATTCACCTTGCCTGTAAAGCCCCATCTCTTTTAGTAATGAGTTCTAGGGGGCCATGTTGAAATTGATATAAGCTTCTTTTATTTTTTTAGACTCAGTACCACAGTTTTCCTTTTTTATATTTTCCCAATTCACCTCACAGTTAGATAACTTTTCCTTTGAAACCTCAAAACATAAATGGATTTATTATATCTCTGGACAGGCAGCCATTGGCCTGAAACTATTACTTAGAGGAGTAGCTGTCATTAAGCGGGCTCCTCCAGTGATCTTGGAAAAACAGGTAAACAGGACAGTGATTAAGAAAGCTGTTACTTGGTCAGTTAATCCCAAGGACAATAGGTCTTCTTAAACCTCCCCTTTCTGAGACACACATTTCTTTTTTTAATATATACATTTTTTATTTCAGAATATTATGGGTGTGTAGATGTTTAGGTTACATATATTGCCTTTGCCTCACCCAAGTCAGAGCTACAAGCGTGAGACACACATTTCTAAGTTTAGCTACCCTTGGAAATTCAGAGCGTCACCTCCCTAAAGGGTGGCTTCCTTCAATGACTACATAGTGTTTTTCTGGCATGTGAATTAAAGAAATGCCGAGGGAAAATACAGCACTTAATTCTAGGGGACAACTTGGTCAGCTGTGCTAGTTATTGACTATTTCTTCTTCTGTGCAATTTTTCTATAAGTTCCACTGTTTTTCTGTGTATACATATCTGATTAGAAGCTGATTAGTCCAAGATTAATAATGTTAGTTAGGCTTCTTCATCACTATCCCTGTGTACTTATTCTTCCAAGATCACTGGAGGATCCTCCTTAATCATTCCATAGCTTATAGAACACAAGGAGCAAATACAGCCATGCATAGTTATGGTTGAAGAAACTGGTCTTTGAAAAGTGTTCCTCTGTGTTCATAGAAATGATTGTTCTTAGCTGTCTCTGGCTTTGGGTCTGTAGCTGTTTCATTGATGGATGACTCTGGATTCCAATTCTTTCATTGACCACCGTAGAGAGAAAAACCCTGAAGCTTGAAGATGATCTTTTTGTTTCCAAAGCCCCCACACATTTGTTCTAATATTCTTTGCTGCTCTTTGTCTGCAATTGCAAAAGGACTCAAGTCATTTGTTACTTCTGTGACTTCAGTCTTCAGCATGCTCCTCAGATTTTAACTCTCCAGGTAAGCGTGGCTCCTTTGCAATCATGGGCTGGCTAGGATTCTGGGTTAGAGGCTGTGCACACTCTCCTCACCTGTCAAGCCCTTGGAAGGCTGTTGATCATGGTGGGAGAAGGGGTGCCTGTCTCTCCTATGTCCTGTGTATCATCTCTTCTTTTATTCTTCCAAGTTGGGAAGTATTAGTGAGCTTTGTTGGAATTTTGTCCACTTATTTACCATAAAATTAAAATATTAGGTCATTAAATAGGAAATGTACAATTTTGAATCAAAAGTTTAGTTTATTATATCTCAAACAAGAAGCAGTACAACTAATCAAAGTATCCACCTAAACTATCAACACAGTTTTGCCATCTTAATGGTAGCTTTTTATTTCAGCAGCGAAGAAGCCTGGACAGCAAGTGGCAATGAAATTGCAAAAGGCGTTTTCCACAGTTTGTTGAGATTGAATATTCTTCCTTTCAAGAAGTGGTCCAAAGTCTGGAAGAAGTGGTAGTCAGTTGGTGCAAGGTCTGGTGAACACCGTGGATGACAGAGAGTTTCAAAGTCCAGCTTCTGTAGTTTGAGCAGCATTGTTTGTATGACATATGGTCCAGTGTTGTCTTGCAAAAGGATTAAACTATCTCCATTGACCAATCTTTGTTGCTTAATCTTCATCATCTCATCCAATTGGTTGCAGTAATAGATTGACCAGGTTTCATGAAGCTGTAGGGGATAATACCAGTGCTAGACCACCAAACAGACACTATTAGCTTTTTTTGATGAATATTCGGTTTTGGACTGTGTTTCAGAACTTCATCTTTATCCAACCATTGTGCCAAATGCTTGTGATTGTCAAAAAGAATCCTTTTTTCGTACCATAACAATACAGTGTAGAAATGGTTCGTTTGCCTTTATGTCATGATAGCAAAGAAAGGGAAGCTTTGAGGCGATTTCTCTTCTGACGCTCATTTAATTCATGCAGTACCCATCTATCCAGCTTCTTTACCTTGCTGATTTGTTTCAAATGGTCCAATATTGTTGGAATAGTAATATCAAACCTTGCTGCTAATTCATGTGTAGGTTGAGATGGATTCGCTTCCACTACAGCTTTCAGCTCATCATTACCCACTTTAGTCTCAGGTCACCCATGTGGCTCATTTTCAAGATTAAAATCACCAGAACAGAAGTTCTGAAACCATCAACATACTATGCATTCATTAGCTACACCCTTCCCAAACACTTTGTGGGTATTTTGAGCTGTCCGCGCTGCATTGGTTCCACAACAGAACTCATATTCAAAAATAACACGAATTTTTGACTTACCCATGGTTTCACAAAAATTGCTCTTAAAAGAATTTGAAAGATATGCACATGCCAAAAACCATGTGTTTGAGAGACTGACAATGTACCTTCACAATAAAAATAAAACAAGAATTGTCAAAGTGAAATGTCAGAGACATCAACTGTTGAACTTAGTACTTAAGGAAATCAGACATTTCAAACTTAATGACCCAATACCTTTTTGAGAAAAGGGATTGTGTTTCAGCTCACATTATATTTTTTTTAGTTTGATTCAAGTTGTGTTGTATCTGATAAAATTCTTTTTAAGCTTGTGACATGTAGTTTTAAAACTTTCCTAAATCCACTATTAAAGGAGTTTCCCGTTTTCTTCTATCTTCTGTTTGGTCTGGTCAGTTAATTTTTAGCATAGGGTTCTTTGTAAATCAAGTTCTTAAGTTTCTATTATTCCTAGAATTCCCTTTCATGAGTTGTGTAGACAACTTTCTGAACCTTTTGTAGCTTGACATGTCTGGATGATGGCTCATCTCAAATATTTCATTGGTGTTCTTATTTTTTAGTGTCATTTTTTCCGCCACAGTTTGTCTTGCCTTAATTGCTTATCTTGCAACAGCTTATAATTGTCAAAATCAATGAATAAGAATGAGAAATAAATGAAAAAATACATGCAAAATCACTTCATTCTCATGCTATTATCAGCAAAATGATATTTTGGGGTTATCTCTTTCCCAGGATGAGATTCTTCCTAATTTCCTGTCTGCCAGTCTGAGATTATTTCCTGCACACATAATCCCTCCTGCGGTCTCATTATTGCTGCAAACTATTTCAGAATATGTGTTTCATAGTTTGAAGTATTAGGAAAGTGTCAAGCAAAATGCTCCTGGGGAAAAAAATGAAGTGCATTTGATTTTAAACCCTCTTTTTATAAACCCATGTTTGCTCACAAACTCTATTTTGTTAAAATCAGTTCATAGGCAAAATTGATAATTTTTTTTCTGTTTTGAAAATCACTGTCTTTTCTGAATTCAACATCATATAATTCTGTAGATTTAAGAAAGATTAAGTGTAACAACAATGTATTTGTATTGTTATATAACTTATTTCTGATTCTTTATTGACACTATGGGATTAAGGTTAAGGAAATTTCATTAAAATGAGTCAAACCTTCTCTCTTTTTTTTGGTGGTTGATTTTATTTGTGTTGTTGTCTTTGTTTTGTATAACTTTCCAAACAGTATCCACCAACCTCCTTGTGGCAACAATGAACTTTATGTTTCTCTTACATTACGGTGCTTTATCACTTGATTGTTTCAAAAGACAACATTATTTTAACATGGTATAAAAATATTAGCAGAGAGTTTTTCATTTTTAGCAGAGTCCGAGAGCTTTTTGTTAGGATTTTATTAATTCCTATAATACGTTTATCAAGGCAGTATTGGAAAGAGTCCTTTACCAAGAGATAGTCACCAGTCAGGGCTCATTTCTATGAGACCACCCCTCCCCTACAGTCTGCAAGGGCCAGGCCCTAACACCAATGTCTTACACAAATTGTTTGAGGAGGAGCACTTGATGTCAATATGACTCACAAGATTCCCTTTCTAAGGAATTTGGGATGAGATCCTAGAGTTGCTCTCTGATAAATTCCTATATTTTATACAATTGTGTTCCTGTATTTTCTGTAATTGCGTTCTCTGCATTCTTATGATACATGTTGTTTTGAAATCTGATTTGTGTAGGATTTATTTGTTTTTGCTCAAAGTAGGATAAAAAATCATGCGTTGTAGTTTCCACCCTGTCATAAATTTGCTGTGGTCTTAATATGGAGAATTAGGTTTTTCTTCTCTCTCTTTCCATAGTTCTATTCATAGCCCTGCTGTATTACTTACTGTATACACTCTACTTGTTTGCATATCTGTCTCCCTCACAAAAGGGGATGATTTTATTTCTCTTATCATCAGCATCAAGTATTGTGGTTGGTACAGAAACTATGCTCAATAGGCCAGGGACAGTGGCTCACTCCTGTCATCTCAGCACTTTGGAGGGCAAGGTGGAAGTATCTCTTGAGCCCAGGAATTCGAGGCTGCAGTGACCTACAAGCTATGATCATGCCACTGCACCCCAGCCTGGGTGACAGAAAGAGACACTGTCTCAAAAAAAAACAAAAACTTCTATGTGCTCAGTAACTTTTTGTTTATCAATAAACAAATCACTGACTATGTGGAGTTAAGTCACTTTACAATTTTTGAGTTTTTAATGGGGTACAAATGTTTTGGTTACATAAATTGCCTTTGCAGCACTTGAGTCAATTTTTGGACGCCGTTTTCTCAGAAGGAAACAGAATAGCGAATTTCTAAAGTTTTAAATACTTCTAAAATTTTATTATTGATCTCTAGGTTCCTTTTGTTGATCTGGATATTTGTTTAGTTTTCCTTGTTTGTCTTTAGTCTTGTTTTCTAATGCAAGCACTTTCTTGTAGTGTTAGGAAACAAAGTATCTTGAGCATTTTAGATATTCTTTTCTTTGTTTCTCTCTTTCCACATGTGTTTACACGTGTTATCATTAGAAGCTGTATCTTTGTTTGGACTTCTATAACAAAATACCATAAACTGGGTGGCTCATAAACAAGAGACATTTATTTCTCACAGTTCTGGAGACTGAAAGTCCAAGATCAAGGCATTGGCTGAGTTGATGTCTGGTGAGGTCCCGATTTCCTGGTTCATAGATGGTGCCTCTAAAAAACTCTTATAAAAGGAGCTTTCTGGGCCCTCTTTTATAAGGGTCCTAATCCCAGCCGTGATGGCTCCACCCTCAGAACCTAATCGCCTTTTAAAAGCGCCACTTCCAAGTACCCTCACATTAAGGATTAGGTTTCAACATGTGAACTGAAGAGGGGCACATTCAATCTATAGCAGGCAGTTTCAATAAATGCAATAGAGGTGCAATTTTTTTCAGTAAGACCACCATTTTATGGGTGAAGAATACATGAGATAGAGAAAAAAATATAAAAATTCTCATATACTCATCTCTCAGTTTCCGTAATTATCGACACATAGCTAATTTGACTTCATCTCTATTCCTCTCAATCCCCTAACTTTCTGTATTATTCAAAAACAAATATCAGGCATTATATCAGTTGATCTATAAATATTTCAGTAACTCACCGTGAGATTTAAGAATTCCATGCTTCTTTTTGAAGAGTCAAATTGGTTTATAATAATTTAAGTATTAGGAAATGAATTTCTAACACTGCTTTGATATAAGCCAGTGTACCTAGCAATTTCTAAATATAAAAACTAAAATGTGGCCGGGTGCGTTGGCTCACACCTGTAATCCTAGCACTCTGGGAGGCCGAGGTGGGTGGATCGCTCGAGGTCAGGGGTTCGAGACCAGCCTGAGCAAGAGACCCCGTCTCTACTAAAAATAGAAAGAAATTATCTGGCCAACTAAAATATATATACAAAAAAAAAAATTAGCCGGGCATGGTGGCACATGCCTGTAGTCCCAGCTACTCGGGAGGCTGAGGCAGTAGGATCGCTTAAGCCCAGGAGTTTGAGGTTGCTGTGAGCTAGGCTGACACCACGGCACTCACTCTAGCCCGGGCAACAGAGTAAGACTCTGTCTCAAAAAAAAAAAAAAAAAAAAAAACCTAAAATGTGATAAATTTTAGCAAAATGGTAAAGATTATGGAAAAAGGAAATTATAATTTTAGTGTAGTAAATATTTTTTTATTATCCTTTTAGTCACTTCTCCTAAGTTTCTAGTGTTTTTTTTTTTTTTTGGTCCGTGCTTGGCTGAGATCTGTAGAGAACTGCAACTCCTCTCCATTGCCATACATTCCATTCTAGTGATATGGACAATTCTCCAAAAGTTACATCAAATTTTAAACTGTATAACAAACCTTACTCCAACATAAAACTATGGATTCATGTTACACTGGGCATAGTACTTCTTACGTGTTACCCTGGAATGTCTTGATCCAGCTGTTTCCAATTATTAATATTTTCACTTCATATATCACATTAATAGCAGGGAGGAGACTACTGCTAATGTTTTTTTCTTGGAAATTAATCTGTCAACCTGGTGAAAGTACAATGTTTGAGCAGATGAGCAGGGATACTTCAGTTTAATATCCTAAGCATGTTAACACACTCAGCAAAAGCACAGCAAGATTTAGTAATCAATGAGAATTTCCATTAAGGTTGGGGAAACATAGCACATAAGAGGGGGATTAATAGCACTTCAATGTGATGTAGTCATGAAATGCTTAAAAAAATAAATTTAGATATTGAGTAGTGATGGCTGAATTCTAATGATGTGTTTTTGGGCTGGGGATAGATATATATAGGCAATGTCTAGGCTTTAATGTAATATTTCATGATGCAATATTCTATATTGAGCCTGCATGTGTGGTGTTGGGATGAGGGGAGATTTTTCCAGTGAGCCATGTATAAAATAAGCTTTCCATTTTTTTGATGGTAGTCATGCAATGATTTTCAAAAGTTGCTTTATGACCTTGAATTGGATGAAAGTATCCAGGATCCAGATGCTTCTTATTAATATGAGTCAGGAGAAATCTTCTTCCATTGTGTAACACTGATTCTAATCACAGGTACAGATTGTTACAGAATCAAAGGCAAAGATCATAATGCTGTAACAGTCCTAGAATGTGTAACCTCAAACAGGTTTCAATGTTTCTCTGCTTTTGGTTTCAATGTTTCTCTGCCAGATACTTTTTTTCACTTTCATTTCTCACCTAATAACTTATTTCATATCCTGTTAAATTCACTTTTCTTTTCCCTCTTATGCAATTCTCACACTGCAGCATAAACTTAAAGCTGTCATAAATTACTTTCATTTTTTCTACATATTTATTTTCCATAATTTTAATGGCTTGTAAGTGGATCCCAAGTCAGATAGAAACTTATAGCAGTAGAGTACAGTACAAGTTAGCTAATTTATTTATTATTACATATGGATGGCTCCCTACTGCAGATAATGGTCATATTCCCATCTTTCAATCTCTATCTGTAGCAACAGATACTCCCTTCAGATGTTTTTTTCACTGCATACCTTAAAAAAACACTACATTTTTGGATTATTAGGCCACTCATTGTAAAGAAGTATGAGATAGAAAAATTTTGCTGTAATAAGAAAAAAGCAGACCCTAAATATCAGAAAGAAAGATGTCATTGTTCTTTCCCATTTTAAGTATCAAAAGTAAATATTTATTAATAGATGGAAGTAGAGTGTTTATTAATACATGATAAGAACTGGATAAATAAAAAATAAAAAAATTCCTCCTACTGACTATGATTCCATTTCTGAGAATTTAAGGAAAATGAATAAGGGAGAAAAATTGAAGCACAAAGTAATTAATTACAGCATTTTTATGATAGCAAGAAGTAAAAACAACCTAAATGCTGAATTACAAGCAAATGGTTAAGTATTAATTGAGTAAATTTTAGAACATGTATTCAGTAGAGGTATATTAATTACTCATTTAAAATGACAGCAAAAGTTATATAATTTTATAGTAATTTCTAAGTAGAGCATAATTCCTATTACATAAAACATCCATAAGACCTAAGCCAGGCAAAATAAAAATGCATTTAATTTTTTTAAAAGTATTTATGTAGTTGTGTTTGGTGATAATATTATGGATGGTTTATTTCTTCTATTTGCTATGTTTTCTCAGTTTTCAATTACACAGATACAATACCACTGCTTAAACTCTATCTTGGAAAAGGTTAAACAACTTAATGTAAGTTAGTGCCATCTTGTAAGCTTAATTCAATTTATGTTACCTAGAACAGCATTCAGCTATGAGAGGGAAAATGTATTTAATTATTTTGAGATTTATATAATATAGGTAATATATCACAATAAAATATTAATGATAGAAGCTAGGTGGGGTGGTATACACTTATTCATTGAAAAATTATTTCAACTTTGTTGAAAGCTTGAAATTTTTCATGATACAATGTTGGAGGAAACAACAAAAATATGCTCACAGTTTCAGACAAATAACTTACATAAAAGCCTTTAGAGCATCATTTCTTTGTTAATTGCAGTCAGTCAGTATGAGGCCAATTATTATTCATTCTACAATCCTGTTTTCCTTGGTATAATCTATGTAGATGTTAAATAGTGGGGGTTATACAAGCTGATCTGTAACATGTATTTTTTTTTTCCTTGTGCTTTTGGTCATCTTGACTGTAAGTTTGCTTCTATGTGCTGATGATGATATTTTATTACACATTCTCCTAAATAGCATCTTCTCTATTATCTGCCTTTAAAATTTACTCATATGTTGACTTAATAGTCAAAGAATTTATTTGTTAGGAAAAAAGTATATTTTTAATAAATACTATTGTTATGTTTATAGTAATATAAACATATATTCACATGTATGAAATATATTATGTATTATGTAAAGTTATAAAATTAAACATTATTAAAAAGATGGTAACCAGCTGTTCTACCTCTCCAGCAATGCAGCAAAGCTAGAATGAGTGAAACTGTGATAAATATAAAGCAGAAAGGATTCTATTATGCACATGTATTTAATTTGGAAGCAATACATGTTTCAGTAAAATGATATTTGTGTGGGGGTGTGTATGTGTATAAGATCTGAATATAGAAATAGTTGGCTTGAGAAGTTCTATCTGAGAATTCTTGTGTACTAGGCCAACAACTTCAAATGTGAAATTTTTCTTTTTATGAGCTCATAAATTGATTGTAAAAGGCCAGAGGCAGTATATATTTAATATCCTGCCATCAGGATATTAATAAGATAACAAGATAAAATACAGATCATTGCAGGTATGCTTTTACTTTTTAAATTTTTAAATCATAGCATTTTCTTAAGCACACAGATTAAAAAGATGAATGAAGCTGGTCTTCGTCAAGAAGACAGAAGATCTATGCAAAGTCTCCTAAAGGAGTCTTTCTAAATTGGCACTTTTCTTTGGTCAATATTTGGTGCTAGCTTCTAAATCAATCAATTTGAAATTGTAAATTTGTTAAGATTTTGCTTTGGTCAGTCTAATGATATGAAAGTGAACCAATGATATAGATTTATATTTAACCTTCCTAAATCCAACTTTAGAGATGTCCTTTTGATTTCTTGCTTATAAAAATGTTCCTTTCAAGTTGTTTATAGGTTAGTTTTCATTATGATAAAATCATATTTGTGTATATATTTCATATACACAAATCCAATGAAATATTCGCATTTTAAACTATGAAATTTTAATATATAATGCAAAATGTTCATATTAGCATTAAATCTGGTTGTAACAGAAAAAAACCTAAGAAACTGTGGCTTAAACAAGACAGAAATGAATTTCTCTCTCACATTCAGAAAGTATAGAGATCAAGCTTGTTTTAGTGTTTCAAAAGAGACCCAAATTCTTTTCATCTTGTTGTATTATGTATGGCTTCCATAAATTAATTAACTCTTGATCTGAAATAACTGCTGGAGTTCCAGCCATTGCATCTACAGAAGGCTTTACCACCTTCCTTTAGGTACACTTCCTGAAATTTCATAGAACGCTTGTGTTTATGTCTCATTAGCCAGGACTTAGTCATATGGTCACACCTAGCTATAAAAGAGACGATGAAATGTAATCTTTTTTCCCATCTGCCATATACCAAGCTAAAAATCACAGTTATCTTATGTGGTAGATGGAATAATGGCCCTCCAAGATTTAAATCACCAAAACCCTGTGACTATGCTACCTTACATGGCTGAAGAGACTTTGCTGATATGACTATGTTAAGAATCTTGAGATGATAAATTTATTCTGAATTACCCAGTGGGCCCAATGCAATCACACGGGTCTTTAAAAGAGTGAAACTCAAAGAAGGAGATGGGATGATAGAAGAGGTTTTACTGAAGTGTTTGAAGGTAGAAAAGCATGTGAAGACCCCAAAAATACAGGTGGCTTCTAGAAGCTGGAAAAGACAAGGAAACAGATTCTCCTAGAAAGTCTCCAGAAGGAACCAGCCCTATGAACACTTTAGTTTTAGCCCTTTAAATCTTATTTCGATTTCTGACTACCAGAATTGTAAGAGAATAAATCTGTGTTGTTTTAAAGCCACCAAGTTTGTGGTAAGATTCAAGTTTGTGGTAAAATGAATATACTTACAAAGGAAAAGGGGTAAATGATTATTAGGCCCATTAGCAGTCTGCCAAACATTTTCAATGGTGTGTCCATAATTTTGGTGCTTAAATGTATCTGTAGTTTTTTCACATTTAGACTCAGCAGTCCTGTTCATTGGTAAGTAGGTAAGAACTCCAAGTGATTGCCTCAGTGCCTAGAGCTCAGTTTAAGGACTTGGCAATTAATTAGGTGTAGCAATTACATAGGCATCAGGGATGTGGATGAAGGCTTCCCTCAAGTGCTTTATTTAGTATTTGCATTCACATTCCTCAATCCTAGCACACAAAAATCAAGTAGGAAGGCCTGGAATTGAAGCCAGAGGGAAAGAAACAAAAGAGAGGAGAAGGATCCAGGAAGTGGCTTTGATTTGATGTCCTGGCCCTTTCTCTTAGTGGCTGGTGGTCTGTCTCCCGGGTTCTCCAGCTGTCTGAGGACACGCTCCAAACCCACTCCTCAGGCTGATGGTTACTGACTGGTTATCTCACCTCAAATACTAGTCACTCCTTTTTTTAAGGGGATTTTGGTGGTCATCCTTGACCCTTGAAAATTCCCCCAACTCCAATTTTATACATTTGGTAAGTACTAATTCTTTATTGTTAATTTAAGACTTGTTCCCTATAGTAGGTAGAATAATGATAGCTGCCCCCACCCCCCACAAAGATGTCCATGTTCTAACCCCCAGAACCAGGGATATGTTACCTTCCATGACAAAGAAGAATTACAGTTGCAGATGCAAGTAAGGATGCTAAGTCAGCAGATGCTGAGATTATACTGGATTATCTAGGTGGTCCAATTTAATCACAACACCCTTAAAAGTAGAAGAGGGAGGTAGAAGATTTTAGCATCTGTGGGATATAACTATTGAAGAATGGTCAGAGCGATGCAACTTTGCTGGGTTTGAACACTGGGGAGGGGGCTACTGGCCAAGGCATGTGGGTGACCTCTAGAAGCTGGAAAAGGCAAGAAAACAGATCTCCCCTGGAGCGCCTAGAAGGAACACAGTCCTACCAACACCTTGATTTTAGCTCACAAAACCCATTTTGAACTTTTCATATCCATAACTGTAAAATGATAAGTTGGGGTTGTTTTAAGCCACTAAATGAGAGGTAATTCATTATAGCAGCAATAGAAAACTAACACATCCCCCGACCACCTGTTTAAAAAAAGATTTTAGAGATGAGAGAGGTTAAAGCAAGCGCTCAATAACAGAAGACATTTAAAGAGTAAAAGAAATGAAAAAAAAAGAGATCCCACTGGAAGCAGAGGAAGCACAGATTACATTTGCATGACAGATTTTGCTTTATATTTTCTGTCATCAAAGGGCAAAAAGAGAAACATTTTTGGTTACATGGTTTTCATTTTTTGATGACAGCATATAAATACACCTGAAGATGTAGCATTTTTCTTCCAACTGTACCAGAGCTGGACGGTATTGAAGTGTCCTTGCTTAGAAGACATTGATGAGCACTGAGGACCTTTCTTTGAGCCGTAGTTTAAAGAAAGATACAGACTCTTCCCATTGGTTCCTTAGGAAGCAAAGTCTCTATTGTGATGAGTGAAGGCATCTCAGAGAGGCTTCAAGAGTACAGATTCAGGGACTTTGCTTTTTGAAAGGCTTAGTTACTGTAGAGATACCTCCTGAGGAGAGTAGCTGAAAGAACAGTTAACTTGGCTAAGGAAAAAATCAATTTTCTGGTTCCAAGGAGAGTAAAGCAGGTACTTCCTCCTTTGTATAATAGGTTATTTAGACAGAGACAGGCTTAATAAACTTGAATAGCCTCTGTTCTTGGCAAATCAGAGTAAAGAAAAAAGGTAAAGGTTTTCCTCTCTCAACAGCAGAGAGGAAAGTTCAAGGGAGAAATTCTTCATCACTCCAGGCAAAGTAGCCTAAAGAGCTGTTACTGGGAGGGGGACGTTGCCCATAACATGGACCCATAACAGGGTGGGAACCCAAGTCCCAGCAGGTGAAAGAGAACTATAATTGTATAATTGTCATATGTAACTACTTTATACATAACACGGCAAGGTTTATCTACTCTAGGCCAGAGTCTGATGACATGAAAAGGGAAAGTTTAATTACATAGTAGTGGCTTTTGATCTATACACTTGGATGAGTGTTATATCAGCAATCTCTTCCCGAGATAACAGTTAAAAAAAAGTAAGTCCTTGAAGAATTAATGTCACTCTCAAAATTCAGATGTTGGAAGACAATCTTTGACCAAATTCTATCTTGTTGATTCAGCTGAGAATCATACGTTTTCCATAATATTGGCAGGAGACTCTCAGTGTGAGGGCCAGACTTGCATCTTTTTCCTGACCTACATCTGCCTTCGTGGAATTCATGGCAGGGTCTAATTCATCTTCTTTTTAGTGCTAAAAGGATTTTTAAATTTTCTCAGCTTTTTTCACGCCTCTCCTCCACCGTGGTATAGTGATCTTCAAAATTCTGATTCATATAAATAAAAAATTATTTTATTCTAAATGCTATTTAGATTAGGATATTGATTCTCAGTGAGCCTGAGGGATATGGAATACATTAAGTATATTTTTGGGCTACACATCAAGGAAGATATTTTATCCTGTTACTTTATTTCCCCATTGCAACAATATTGTAAATAGGTTTGATTATCTGTTTTATAGACAAATACATTTCACCTCAGAGCAGATACGCTAAAACTTAAACCTATGCTTCCTACAAAGCCTGTGTTTTTCCTACTACATTACTTTGCTGTTTATTCTATTGAATTTCCACATCAGAAAGATTCAGTTAATTATTTTAGGGAGAAGTGAATGTAATTTGGGGAAGCGCTTTAATCTCTATAACTCCATATTGAAGGGGTATGCTACAAATATAAACACTCATTAAATATTAACTGAGGAAGTGTCTACATGGTCTTAACCATCTGGAAGAATGTGGAAAAAACAAGTGAATAAGCCAAATGTTTCTAAATATCTGTACATTTGGCATCATGTAACTAAATGATGCATATGTTTGGTGTCATTCATTTTTTAACATTTTACTTAGTTATGTTGTTATTAGAAATAAAGCTAAGAAAAAAAGGTCTTCATTCCTTTTCTCAACCTGTTCAATAAAGAATGACAACTTTTATCATATTGGTGGGTATCTTCTCAGATATTTAAAAAATTATGCTTATAAATATACTGTGCATGCATGTATGTGTGCACGCGTACATGAATCACGCCTGTTGTTCGTGGTCTGCTTTTTATTTCTGCTATAGGTATTTTTGTCAACTTTTTTTCTATATCAATAACCATCTCATTTCCCTTTAATATTTGAATACTATTGTTTGGTTGCTATGTATCAGACAGAGCTCAAGATGGTATAATCTTATAAATATTATGAAGAAATTATTAATGTGTTCAAAATCTTCTATTTCACAGAAAATAAGATGAGTAAAAAGAAAGAAATATTATACATAATTTATTTTATGTTTTATGTTGATATTCACTTATGAATTACAGTGTTGCTAAAGATGGTGCTTCATTTAATGTTTATTTTTGGCAAGTTTTTATTAACTATAATATTCAGTTAGGATTGAGTTTAATTACGTGTAATAAATTGTGACTTTAAACATTAGAGATTTTTCTCCCTTATTTTTGAAGAAATTGCTCATAGCCCAGCTACTGAATGTTTGTCAGGAATATGAACATCTGTCAGGAATATGAGTGGGTACAATAAATCAATTTCTTCTAAGCTCAGAAAGGCCTAATGCAGTTCTCAGGAGAAGGTCAAAGCAGGACACGTCTGTGGGTGCAATGAGCATGTCCAGCTGATTGGGAACAGCGCACAAAAGGGAGAGCAGAGTCTCCATCAAGCCATATCAAGACAGGATTCAAGACGACATTATTTCCTAAGTATAAGAAAATAGGACAGTGGCAGGAGGGATCTCTGTCCTCCACCTGTTGAGTCCTACTGCTTCATCCTGGACTTGCTGCCTCTCCACATCTAAAGTACAACCGTTGCACCAGAATCTCCCGTTATCTACTCTTAGAGATTTCCTTCACCTCTCTTCTACTAATATAATATATTGCATTCCCTGACTCTGACATCCATCTCATTTACCTATTTTGTGTTTTCTCTTTCATTTTGATGAAGCTTATTTTCCACTAGATTTTTAAAAATTTTATATTGGCTTATAATATGTATATAGTAGAGTGCCTAAATCTTAAATGTATATCTTGATGGTCACACATGTACACACCTATGTAACTACCACTCAGATTCAAATCTAAAACATTTCCCAAACCCAGAAGCTTCTCTTGCACTTCTTTTTAGTTATAATCTTTCTCCTTCCACAAGGTAAACACTGTTCTGACCTCTCTCACTATACATGAATTGTGCTTGTTCTTGAATTTATCATAAATGGAATTGTATGGTATATATATTTTTGTGACTGAATTCTTCAGCTTAACATTTTATCTGCATTGTTGAACATGGCAATAGTTCATAAATGGAATTGTATGGTATATATATTTTTGTGACTGAATTCTTCAGCTTAACATTTTATCTGCATTGTTGAACATGGCAATAGTTCATTCGTTTTTTATTGTGTATTTATTTTGTTCATTCTACCATTCATGAACTTTTGGGTTATTTCCCAAATATTTTTGTACATGTCTTCTGGTAGAAAGACAGTTCTGTTTTGCTTGAGTATATATCTTGAGGGAGAATTACTGGCTCATTGGGTGGATATGTGTTTAGATTTAGTAGATCGTGGCAAAGAGTTTTCCAAAGTGGGTGTACCAATTTATAGCCCAATCAGCAAACTACAAGAGTCTTTATTGTTCTACATTCTTGAAAACACTTGGTACTGTTAATCTTTTTAATTTTTGCAATTCTGGTGGCTGTGTTGTAGTATCTCATTGTGGTTTTATTTTTCATACCCATATAAGAAAAGATATTGACCTATTTTCATATGTTAATTGGCCACTCGGGTATCTCCTTCTATGAATTGCTTGTTCGCTTCTATCTCTTCTTTTTTAACTGGGTTGCCTAAATTTTTTCATCATTTATTTGTAGGAGCGCTTTGCATATTTTGAATGTGACTCCTTTGTATATATTGCATGTATTGCAAACATCCTCTTGCAATATGTTACTTGCAGTATCAGCCAGTTCTTGCTACAGTAATACTGATTAACAGGTAATAACAAAAATCCAGGGTGAAAGAGCAATAGCATTTATTTAACTTAAGATTCTCTAGGTTTCAGATGATTGCAGCTGGGCTGTGTCATGCATTTATGGTCATCTGGGGTAAACAAGGCAGCTCCACTGTTGCTAGCTAGACTCACTTACTTGTCTGGGTTGGCTGCGTATTGACTGATCCAGCATGGCCTTATCTGGTTAAACTGCAGCAATTTAACTCTGCTCCACATGCCTTATCTTCCAGCAGGCTAGTCTGAGGATCCATCTTCTTATGGCCATGGCAGAGAAACAATTGCTGAAGCAGAAATGCTCAGTTCTTTCAACCTTGTTTAGCCATCTGTCACATCTGTTAACATCCTGTTAGTCAAAGCAAATCAGAAAACCAAATGCAAAATTAAGGGCTGGAGAAAAGACTCTACCTATTTGGTAAGAGGAACTGAAAAGTCTCATGGAAAAGTATGAAGGACTAGATAGAGTCATCAATGCAATCAATCTACCACACTTGCCTTTTTATTCTAGGATAATCTCTCTACTTTAAGATCAGCTGATTAGCAACCTTAATTCCATCAGGATCTTTAATTCCCCTTTGACATGTAAGGTAACATATTGTGGACAATTTTACAGGGCCATTATTCTGACTACTACAGAGGAAATAACTCTAAAGAGACTGTCAACCCCAAAAGGAATGAGATAAATTAATTGGCAAATTTAATTTATCCTCCCCACTCCTAAATAGCCAATGGGATGATAGAGCATGTGAAAAAAATTAGATCACTTTTAGAAAATGAAGAAGACGTGTTTCTTGTGATGCACATCTGTGCAGTAGTGTGAACGACTTTTTACTTTAATGCATTCAGATTATGAGATGCAATCTAAAAACTTTCTTATTAATCACTGATTTCATAACCACTGCTTAATATAATTCTGGACTTACTCCATGCCTTGAGTAGAACATTTCTTTCTAATTCATCCTGGATGTTAAAACAATTATTGCTTAGATGAAAATTATTACCTAGACGCTTGGTGTCAACATTTCATATGAAAGTTTTTAATTTTCTCAGTTTTCTGCTATCTCTTTTATATAGGAGAATAAATAATAGTAATTATACAGCATCATGTTAACAGTTGCTGAAACCTGTAGCCGTTTTTTTTTTTTTTTCCAATAGAATATTTCTCTTTAGCTGGTTAATCTGCTTGAAGTTTTTCTTTTCTTTTGGGTATTTATATGTCATGATTTATTATGTCATCTTCATTAAGTGTACTTTTAATGACTAATCCTAAGTGAAACAACTAGAGACTTTGCAAGATAAACCAGTTTTAGAAAGTGAGCTAAAATATGTTTTTTCCACAGGGGGTGTGCTTCTCACCTTTTGGAGGTCAATATAAATAAGAACAACCATAATTATGCACTGGAAAGTGTCCTTTGGGAACAGAATGTGAACTGAGTGAATCACCAGTGGCACCTATAAAAATCTTATGCTTCTTGTATCCCATAAAGATGATCATTATTAAAGTGTTCAAGAGTTGTGCATTTGGAATCCAAAACATTGACTGAAACTTTAAGCTGTAAATTTGTGGGGAAAAAGCAGCCAGATATTTAGAGCCATTCTGATGATAAACTGCATCTTGTTTTGTTATCTGAATGCTTGTCATTGTGTAGACAGACACATAAATAGTGGCTTCTTGATGTTGATTACATTATGAATATTTTCCATACTTATTAAAACTACTTTTTTTTTCTAAGAATGTGTCACATTAGGAGACTGACAAGTTGCCTCCTAATTTATTATTTTTGTGTCTCTTTCCAAGTTGGCTCTTTTTATAGAATGCATTGTATTATTTATAAAGTTAATATAATTGGCTGCTATTTCACATTCTTATAACTGATTTGGGCAGGCTTAACTCTTTTGGTGAGATCATCATGATTATAACTCTTAGCTTATGCTTTTGATCTTTGTAAAGAAGTTTGCCTTCCCCCATCCTGGGAACACAGATGGGGATAATATTATCCATACAGTTATCTTAATTTTTCTTTTTTAAAAATTATTTGAGAATATTATGGGGGTACAAATGTCTTGGTTACATGGATTGCTTTTGTACTGCTTGAGCCAAAGTTATAATTATGCCCATCACCCAGATAGTGTACATTGTACCTGTTAGGTATGATTTTACCCATCCCCTTTTCCTCCCTCTTACCTGAATGATTTCTGTTGAATTTTACCTCCATCTGTGCACATGAGTGCTGATCAGTTAATTCCAATTTAATAATGAGAACATGTGGTATTTGTTTTTCCATTCTTGTGATACTTCACTTTGGAGGATGGTCTCCAGTTCCATCCAGATTGTTGCAAAAGGTATTAATTCATTTTTTTATGGCTGAGTAGTACTCCATGGCTCCATGGTGCACATGATGGGCATTGCTGTTGATTCCACATCTTTGTGATTTGCAAATTGTGCTACAATAAACATTCTAGTGCAAGTGTCTTTTTGATACAGTGATTTCTTTTTCCTTTGGGTAAATACCCAGTAGTGGGATTGCTAGATCAAATGGTAGTTCTACTTTTAGTTCTTTGAGGAAATTCCATACTAATTTCCATAGAGGTTGCACTAGTTTGTGGTCCCACCATCAGTGTATGAGCATTCCTTTCTCTCCACATCCATGCAAGCGTTTATTGTTTTGAGACTTTTTGATAAAAGCTGTACTCACTGGGGTTAGGTGATATCTCACTGTGATTTTGATTTGCATTTCTCTGAAAATTAGTGATGTTGAGCATTTTTTCATATGTTTATTGGCCATTAGTCTATCTTCTTTTGAAAAGCTTCTGTTCATGTCTTTTTCCCACTTTTTAATGGGGTTGTTTGATTTTTTTCTTGCTAATTTGCTTGAGTTGTTTGTAGATTCTGATCATTAGCCCTTTATCAGATATATAGCACATGAATATTTTCTCCCATTCTGTAGGTTGTCTATTTGCTCTGTTGATTGTTTCCTTGGCTGTGCAGAAGCTTTTTAATTTAATCAAGTCCCATTTATTTATTTTTGTTTTTCTTTGAATTCCATTGGGGTCTTCTTCATAAATTATTTGTCTACGGTAGTATCTAGAAGAGTTTTTTCAACATTTCTTCTAGAATTCTTATGGTTTCATGTCTTAAATTTAAGTCTGTTATCCATCTTGAATTAATTTTTTTGAGTGGTGAGAGATATGGATCCTGTTTCAATTTTTTACATGTGGCTATCCAGTTTTCCCAGCACCATTTATTGAATAGGGATTCTTTTCCCCAGAGTATATTGCTTGTTTACTTTGTCAAAAATCAGATGACAATATGTGGATGATTTTATATCTGGGTTCTTTGTTCTGTTCCATTTGTCTATGTCTTTGTTTTTGTGACTGTACTATGCTGTTTTGGTTACTATAGCCTTGTAGTATAGCTTAACGTCTGGTAAAATGATAACTCCAAATTTGTTCCTTTTGCTTAAGGTTTCTGTGGCCATTCAGGCTCTTTTCTGGTTCTAAGTGAAGCATAGAATTATATTTTTTAGATCTGGGGAAAATGACATTGGTATTTTGATGGGGATTACATTGAATCTATAAATCACTTTGGGTAATATAGACATTTTAACAATGTTGATTCTGCTGATCCATTAGCATTACATGTATTGCCATTTGTTTACATCCTCTGCAATTTCCTTCCTCAGTGATTCATAGTTTTCTTTGTAGAGAGCTTTCACCTCCTTGGTTAAATATATTCCTAGGTATTTTATTTTCTTTGTAGCTATTTTGAAAGGTATTGAGTCTTTGCTTTGATTCTCAGCTTGACGTTTGGTGTATACGAGTGTTACTGATTTGTGTACATTTATTTTATAGCCTTAGACTTTGCTGAATTTATTTATCAGTTCCAGGAGTCTCTTGGCAGAATATTTGGGGTTTTCTAGATAGAAGATCATACCATCAGCAAAGAGTGATAGTTTGATCTCCTTTCCCCATTTGGATACTCTTAATTTCCTTTGCTTGTCTGATTGGTCTGTCTAGTACTCCCAGCACTATGTTGAATAGAAGTGGTGATAGAGGGAATCCTTGTCTGGTTCCAGTTCTGAGTGGGAATGCTTTCAACTATTCCCTATTTATTATGATATTTGCTGTGGGTTAGTCGTATATGGCTTTATAATATTGAGGTATATTCCATCTATTTCATTAAGAGTTTTTATTATAAAAGGGTGCTGAATTTTGTTGAATGCTTTTTCTGCATCTGTGAAGATGATCATATGATTTTTTTTTGCTTCTTTTATATGGTGAATCACATTTATGGATTTACATATTATGAAACACCCTTGCATCCCTGGGATGAAGCCCACTTGGTTGTGGTGGATTATTTTTTTATGTGCTGCAGAATTTGGTTTTCTAGGATTTTATTTAGGATTTTTGCATCTATAGTCATAAGGGATATTGGTCTATAGTTTTCTTCTTTGTTGTCCTTTCCTGGCTTTGGTATCAAGGTGATACTGGCTTCATAGAATGAGCTGGGGAGGATTCCTTCCTTCTAGATGTTATGAAATAATTTGTGCTGTTTGGGTACCAGTTCTTCTTTGTAGGTCTCATAAAATTTGGCTGTGAAACCATCTGGTCCAGGACTTTTTTTGTTGGAAGGCTTTTGATTGCTGCTTCCATTTTGTTGCTCATAATTGGTCTGTTCAGGAGTTCTATTTCTGCCTGATTGAGCCTTGGGAGGTTGTGTGTTTCCAGGAATTTGTCCATCTCCTCTATGTTTTTGAGTTTATGTGCATAGAGAGTTTTATAGTATTCACAGATGATATTTTGTATTTCTGTGGTATCAGTTGTAATATCTCCTTTTTCGTGGTTGATTGAGGTTATGGGGGCCCTTTCTTTCCTATTTCTGGTTAATATAGTGAGAGGTTGATCAATTTTGTTTATGTTTTCAAAGAATCAACTCCTTATTTTATTAATTTTCTGTTTTTTGTTTTGTTTTGTTTTGCTTTCAATTTCATTTATTTCTGCTTTGACTTTGGTTATTTCTTTTCTTCTGCTGGGTTTGGGATTAATTTGGTCTTCCTTTTCTAGTTTCTTGAGAGAATTCATTAGATTGTTGATTTGTATTCTTTCTGTCTTTTTGATGTAGGCATTTAAAGCTATGAATTTTCCACTTAGGACTGCTTTTGCTGAATCCAGCAGATTTTGATAACTTGTATCCCCTTCCCTTTGTCATTTTGTTCAAGGAATCTTTTGATTTACACCTTAATTTTCTCCTTGACCCCATCCATAATCATTCAGCACTATGTTGCTTAATTTTCATGACTTTTTATGGAATTGAATGTTTCTGTTGGAGTTGATTTCTAATTTTATTCTACTATGGTCTCATAAGATACGTGGTTTAATTTCTATTTTTTTGAATTTGTTGAGACACATTTTGTGGCCTAAAATGTGATTAATCTTAGAGAATGTTCCATGTGCTGATGAGAAGAATATATATTCAGTAGTTTGGGGGTAGAATGTTTTATAAATGTTTGTTAGGCCCATTTTCTCTAGAGTCCTGTTTTAGGCCAGTGTTTCTTTATTTATTTTCTGCTTGGAGTATCTTTCCAGTTCTGTCAGTGGAGTGTTGAAACCTCCAGGAATTATGATGTTGCTGTTTTTCACTTTGTTTAAATCTATTAGGGTTTGTTTTATGAATCTGGGCACACCTGTGTTGGGTGCATAAATATTTAGAATTTTTCTGTTTTCTTGATGAATTGCTCCCTTTACTATTATATAATGACTGTTTTTGTCTTTCTTTACTATTGTTGATGTGAAGTCTATGCTATCTGATATGAGAATGGCTTGCACCTGCTTTCGTTTTCCATTTGCATGGAACTTTTTCCCATCCCTTCCCCTTGAGTCTGAATGAATCCTTGTATGATAGCTGTGTTTCCTGGAGACAGCAGATACTTGGCTTGTATTTTTTTATCCATTCAGCCAGCCTACGTCTCTTGAGTGGGAATTCAAGCCATTCAAGTTTATTGAAAGAATTGATAAGTGGGATGCATTTCTGTTCATCCCGTTGGGTAGAACCTTATTGCTTTGTTTTACCTCTTGAGCCATTATTTTATATGAGCTCTAAACTTTAGCTTTTGGGTGAATTTACACTGGTGGGTTTCTGTTGTCTTGACTGATGTATAATGCAGACCTGAATACTTCCTGTAGGGCAGGTGTGGTCTTGACAATTTCTCTCAGTGTTTGCTTGTCTGGAAAAGTATTTATTTCTCCCTCATATAAGAAACTTAGTTTTGCAGGATACAAAATTCTAGGCTGGCCATTACTCTGTTTGGAAAGACTGAAGATGGAGACCCAATTCCTTCTGGCTTATAAGGTCTCATTTGAGAAGTCTACAGTTAGCTTGATGGGTTTACCTTTTTAAGTTACCTGATGTTTTTGCTTTACATCTTGCAGGAGTTCCTCATTCATGTTAACTTTGGCTAGTCTGATGACTATCTGCTGTGGTGATTGCCTCTTTGTGATGACTCTCCCAGGTGTTTTTTGAGCTTCTTGTACCTGAATATCTAAATTTCTAGCATGACAAGGGTAGTTTTCTTCAATTATCCCCTCAAATAGGTTTTCTAATCCTTGTGTGTTTTCTTCTTCCCCGTTAGGGAAGCCTGCAATTCTTATGTTTGGCCTCTTTACCTAATCCCATACTTCCTGTAGGGTTTGTTCCTTCCTCACTATTCTCTGTTCTTTGTCTTTGACTGACTTGTTTAATTCAAAGGTGTTGTCTTCAAACTCTGAGATTCTTTCTTTTGCCTGGTATAATCTATTCTTAAGCCTTTCCACTGTGTTTTGTATTTTCATGAATTAATTTTTCATTTCCAGAAGTTCTATTTAATTTTTTTAATAATTCAATTCCTTCAGTGAATTTTTTATTCATTTCCTAAATTTTGTTTTTTGTTGGTTCTTTGTGTTGGTTTTTCATTTTCTCTTGTATTTTGTTGAGCTTACTTATAATTCATATTTGGAATTCTTTATCTGTTATTTCAATATTCTGATTTTGGTTGGTTTCCATTGTTAGAGAGCTGGCATTCCCTTTTGGAAATGACCCTTCACTCTGATTTTTCATACTTCCAGAGTATTTTCCCCTGATTCCTTCTCATCTGGGACAGCTGTTGCTTCTTAGTTTTGGATTTCCTTTTATTTAGATAGAGCTTTTTCCCCTTGGCTCACTCATATGTGTATGTTTGTAGCATACAATGGGTAAGAATCTTTGGCTTTCCTTGTGGGTGCTTTGATGATGATCTAGGTTCTGGATGAATGCCTTGGTTATAGATATCCTTGGTGTGGTAGTTTTCTCAGTTGTTAGTTATTTGTAGTCTGTAGCAGTGGTGAGCTATGTGAGTGGGCAGATTTCCTGCCTCTCTCTGATGAGGGAGGATGGAGGTCTTTGAAATCCTTTCTCTATCTCCAGCCCTGTGGTCTTCTTAATGGTGTGAGTTCTAATGGCATGTCCAGGTTAATCTCTGGGGCAGTAGTATTGCTTGTGGGGGAGAATCAACCATACCCTGTATGATTAAGTCGGTAAATGCTGTAAAGGGCATGTAAACTGACCTCCCTGTCAGTAGGTGGCACTTGCTGGAAGGAACAAGCTACAGTGTTGTTTTTGGGTACTGTGACCAGCTCTAATCCCTCAGGAGAGGCACTCAGATGTCCCAGGTGGTGGATGAAGTTCAAGGGCCTCTTATTCTCTGCCATAGCAGAGGCAGGTGGGGGAATGTGCCTGGGTAGGGCTGAGTTGGTTGAGCCTGCCCTCAGGCTCCACAAAAGCTGGCAAGTATCTGTTTTATCAGGGATTAAAGGTCTGCTCCCAGCTTCTGGGCAAACCTGCCAGGGAGGGGCTGAAGTGGTACCACCCAACCAGCAAGTCTGCTTGTGGAGGCGTGGCCATCTGAGATTCACAATCTGGCAGTTTGGAGCAGAGCTTTCTCCTCTCTACCCTCCCCTGCTCCACAGTTTCCACCTGGCATTTGCCTGCAAACCAGAGCTCAAGCCAGCTGAGCTTCTCCATGAGTGTGATGCAGACTGGAAAGTTCTCTGCCCAGGATCCTGGCCTGAGGTGAGAGCACATACCTCCTGTGGGAGGAGGGGTACCCCATGAGCACACCGCAGCTAGGACTCACACTGTGCTCTCCCCTCTGATCTGCCCATGTAGACTGGTTGACTCCTGAGACTAATTCACAAGTCTACCCTCCTTGCCCCTGAGCAATGCAATCAAGGCCTGGGGATATGGGATCTGCCCTGCTGGTCCATCACTAGGTCCCCAAATATCAATCCCTGACCATGCCAAGTAGAAGCGTGCAGGTCCTGAGTTGCCCACAGGGTGCACAAGCAGGTTTGATGCCGCTCCACCTTGGAGTGTGCCCTGCTATGATGGATTCACTGGGCAAGCGGCACCAGGGAGAGCCAGTGAGCAAGGAGCTCACAGTCCGAGCACCCCTCAGTTCACTGCAGGACCCCAAGAGGAAAGGTCTGAGCTCCACTCTCTGGTGGAAGCCTCAGTGTGATGGCTCAATTGTCTCTCTTGGCACCCATGGGTGGGGGAGGGGAAAAGGAGAAAAACAGTCTGAGTGGAGGAAAGCTAGCACTCTGGTTATGTCAGTCCTTCACTCCAGGAGGCCACCCACCCAGAATGTCCAGCCACTTGAGTCACGCAGATCACCTGGGACCCACTGGACCCCTGTGACTCCTGCAGTCTGGGCCAGAGTTGGGAAATGTCTGTGTGGGGGTGAGCAAGCCAAAACCTGAGGAGTTGCAGCCCCCTGGGGAAGACAAAGCTGCACGGTGGTTAGAGAAGCAGTGTTTCACCTGCCCTTCTGATTCAGGTCTGTGACGATGGGTGGCACCCCAGCGGGGCTGGGAGCCTGATGCCCTGTTCACAAGAAGCTCCCAGCTCACTGGCAGAAGTAGTCTCTGGGCTCAAGTGGGCAGAAAGTCTCTCCAGCAGCTTGGGAACCTGCCAACTGTCAGATATGCGAGGGAGAAACAAACCGCTCCACCTACCTTTCTCATTAGACTCCAAGCCTCTCGGGGGTTGATCTCTGCCGATACCTTGCTCCTTTCTGTCCACTCCACAACTTCTTCTCATGGAGTCTGAAGTTTCTGGCACCCTTCCCTCAGACCCACGCCTGATCTCTTCATACAATTATCTTATAAATGCATATCTTTGATCTTACGGGATGAGGCCATAAATACATTATCTATAGTTAAACTCAACCGATAATGACTATCATGACATCAAGTCAGAGCTGTATTTTTAATAAAGGATGGCAGCATGATGGGTAACTAGTAACTAGTTACTAGCACATTACTTATTTTGGGGGGATGTCATATCTAAAATTGATGGTTTAAATTTCTAAGGCATACCTCAGGCCTAACTTCCCTAGTAAAATGATAAGATTTGCAAATAAGATTTTATTACAAAATTATTTCAGATTATAGTAGTATATTAAAATCTCACAATTGCAATTTGTGTTTGTGGTGTGAGAACAATAGTAAATACTAATACTAAAATACTAGGAAAAAATGCAACGTTGTTTTCAAGTATATCTAACAACTCAAACAATGACAGAGAGTTTCTAAGTAGGACACCTAACTTGTCAGGTTTAATGAATGGTGCTACATAAGGAAGGGCTTCCTTATTTTTATTGTTTGTTTATTTACAGATACTTATTTGGGTAAGGAGGTCAGGTATGGACCATCCACTAACCTCGTTTATGAAATTAACATATTTGGAAAAATCCTTTGAGTAACAGTAAGGTTTCCAAGCACATTCTATGTGTTAGTGGAATCTATGTGATATTGTGCGAGTTTGATCTGCTTTTTGATTTTTACTTAGTAAAATGGATAACTAACAATTATGTATGACCTCTTTGATTTTTTAAAGGTTTTTCTGTGCAATGTCAGATCAAAGAATTGAGATTACTGGGCAGAAGAGTTGCACATGCTTTCAAAAAAGGGGATAGCCACAATTATATATGTGTATATGTGTCCCTGAGAGAAGCGGGAAGAGGGACGAGGTCTATGTAATTTAATTTGTTTACTAGTAAGTTTTCTTGATTCCCTTGAAGATTTAGGAAAATTGGCCTTTAATAGGAAAATCATCAAAAAGGTCAGTCAAATAGTTGCTTAAGTTTAGTTTTTTCTGAATATTTTCTGTAATCACTTAAAGAAGACGCATCTTACCTTATATATCAAATAAATAATTTCAGGTGTTTTTATTTCAATGTGCATAGCAGTTCAAGAATAAAGATGTAGCATTTTCTTATATTTCTGTGTTACTGTAATTGAAACTTGTGATGTCTTAGCCTAGTTAGAAATTTGTCCCAAATTCCTCCTACCAAAACTTGATTTTTGGAAAGTATAGATAAATGAGCTGTGTGCTTTTCTTTTAAAATACTTATAAAATCCAAAATCAACTTGAATATATTTTATGATACAAATCTTATATATATTTAAAAACAGAGGACTATAAAATATAAATTTATAAAAAAAACTATTGGGATTCTTTCTCTCCAGTATGGGTGTATGATATGTTAAACACATGTATCCATGTGGGTATAAATGAGTCACTATTTCTCCTAATGTGCCTCCTGTAATGATGAATTCCACTCCTGATTAGAGAATCATGAGCTAAAAATCAAAATACACCAAACAGGCAAACACTGGTGAAATTCTACCTTATGAAATAATCAAAGCTTAAAGCTTAGCATTCTGATTTGGAATAAGAAATATGTAAATTATGACATAATGAAAAAATGCAGAGCTTCTGAACACGTCCCGTTCTGGTGATATTCTAAGTAGCTGCAAAACAAATGCAGTTTTACCTGCAAAAACCTGAGCCAGAAGTCTCCATTTCAAAATGCTTATTTCCTTACAATGTGGAAGAAGGGCCATGAACAATACAAATTGGCTTTCCCTTTCAAGTTTATTACACTTACACATTTTTTGGTAGGTTTTCTACTCATGTCCTTTATTAGACAATGGGGTAACCCCAAATGAAACCCCCAAACATCTACTCTTCCTGGTCATCATATGCTGCCGTTCTCTCCCTTGAAATTAGTACATCTGTATGCTGGATCGTGCCTTTTGAGCTCCTGCTGCAGAGTCAGCGGTCATAACAGCTATTCTGTTCATGAATATGTAAATGCAACACGCATAAAATAAAAAAAAAATTAGTAGGCAGTTTCCACCAAAGACTGCGCCTAACACTGTTTATCTAATACACAAAAAGCGAAAATTTAATTTTTCAAGCATTTTGAGTCAGTGTTGCCAGGCATGATATAATTATGTAATATGAAAATACATAAATGAGGCATATGCAGATGCTCATGATAGTTGGACTCTGAATAAATCGGCACGTAGGCACGGCTATAGTGATGCGTGCAGTCACTTATTCCTTCAGTCTGATGCCTAGTGATATGGGGGAAATGCCTTAGGTCCTTAATAACCTTTTATTTGCTGACTTGGCTCCACCTTCATAGCTCACCCCCATAAATGAGTAGAATAATGTTTAAATTACGTATATAGCACATACACACACGCAAACACACATACACACTTTTTTCTTTTGAAAGGGAAAAATGATGGCTATATCCACTGAATCATTCTGGAGGAAGCCTTAAGCTCTGGGAAGGAAATAATTGGTGGATTTTATTATTGAAATAAGCAAGCATGTTCATGCATATTTTTACGGCATGCATGCCTATGCGCCATTCTGAGCAAACAGTGCTATTGCAGCTTGTGCGCGGTAATTAGGTTGATGTAATTACGGTGAAATAAAGGCAGTCACACTGATAATTTCACAGTGAATATTAAAGACATATGTGCCTTCCAGTGTACAATAAATGAACCTGAACTGCCGTCAGGGTCTAGGAGGACAGTGTGGCCAATGCACCTATTGTGTCCCTGCTGCAGAAAGGAGCCTGCCGATTGGCCACTGTGTGCAGCACATAGCACTGGCTGGTTATAAAGGACTTGTCTAGGGGAGAGCCTGTAGGTACTCCATTGTCTGGTAAAGTTCATATGACTGCATTCTTTTTTGCAAGGGGGGTGGAGGGAGAGCGGGGAAGGAGGGGGTGTCAGCTCAACTGTAAAAGCTGCACAGATTTTTTTTCTTTCTCTCTCTCTGCCTCTCCATAGATCGTTTCTGTTTCATGCCCTGTCTCATTTTGCATAGCTAAAAAAGAATGCTAATTAAGATCCCTTGTCTTAAACTGAAAATAATGACTCGGCTGTAATTAGAAATCTGGTGAGAGTTTAAAATTCTAGTAGGGGACCAAAAACATCAGTTACGGTGCTTAGGAGGAAAATGAAGAATTATTTTTCTGTAATCAAGGTAAACATGGGAGAGGGGGGGTTCCGCCCCCCATCTTTTTAACCAGTTTTAACCAATGGCATTCTACTGCAGATGAGAAGATACTGTATTTCAAAAACTATTTTAGCCATCAAATTGAAAGAACACAAATCAGTAGCAATAGAAGCCTTCTTAATCCTCCTTAGGATGCAATTCAGATGAAAGAACTGCTTTTTTTTCTATTTTTCTTTTTGTATGTGTGTGTTATAGATGGATCTGAGAATGCTGTCTGGGCTTGGTGCCAAGGGCTGGTATTTCACAGCAGCGACCGCCTCACAGACGAGCTGTGGGAAGCAGGAGAGAGACTCTCTCTTAGGGTGCCACTACTATGGAGACACAGCTGGGCTGAACAAGATTTGCTTCAAACGACAACAAGAGAGACAGAAAGTATCTGGTTCAACCGCTGCCCAAGCAGGCAGGCACCAGAAGAGCTAGCAGCCAATCCGGCCATGCTCGAAGCCAGCTCTGCAGCTCAGCCAATCAGTGACATCACTGGTGAGAAACTCATTTACATCATGCAGTAATGAACTTTGTTTAACATAGCCTTCCCCCTTTCCTGTTACCCCCCTCTTTCCATATTAGGTCCTTCCATTAATTATTCTGCTGGCATAATTTAAACCGCTATGCAAAAATGTGGCTACATTCTCTCTGATAGCCTTTGCCTCTTTTTCCCCCCCTTGGTGTCTGCTGTCACTGAAAGTGATGCTGGGTACGATTCTATTTTGTTTTGACCTTGCGAAATTATCTTCTTTCTTAGGAAAAAAATCTTAGAAAAAATTAAATCTTTGTTTATTTTACCTGATCCCCCTTCTTATGATTGAATACATGCTTTCTCCAAGTCTGGATTCAGAATTGTAGGAGGTAATAGAGAATAGGGGGTGCATTGCTATGGAAGTTGCAGTTTTTCCAAGCAATTTGTATCTAAGAGAGAGCTTCCTTTAATGTTTTCAGATTTTATGCTGCAGTGGCCATTTTACATACACTGCTTTATCCAAAAAGCGCTTGTGTTCATCTGTCACATGGAGGAAAGTTCTACTCTTGTTATATTTCATTCTCCACTGCTCTCAGCCAACATAATCATTTTATTAATGAATAGAACTGAGGTCATTTCTGGACAAATCTCCCCCTTCCCATCGCAGCACAATGCACCTGATTTGCATCCATTTACTAGAAAAACTGAATACAAGAACCAGCTTGAAAAGAAGTTAAGGGACCAGCTTACATATTATTGCAGAATATATTGCAACAAAGCAGTTTGTTTCTTGGAATGTGTAATATTTAACATCTGCCTCAGTGTTTCTGTAAAAATGCCTGATCTTAATTCGTAATGTAATACATTTAGCAAATTTATGGGATTGTTATATAAGCACAGTAGACCAAATCAAATAATATTCATGAATGAGTTCATTTATCTGCAGAAAAGCTTGGGTAACACAATTTTGTCTTGCACATTTGTATTTCGTTTGTCAGGGATAAAGTCATTTTTTTCTATAGATAAGAGGCTGGGACATGTGGCATGTGAAGATTTCAGGTTTCTGTCTAGAATCCCAAAGAGCAAAAGTGGGTCATACTTCAATGCAATGTCTATTAAGTCATATATTTATTGCGTATTGGCATTAAAGGCACACCATTTTTTAAGCAGAGAAGGTGAAGTTTCATTGTCTTTTTTTAAAAGAATGTTTTGAATACAATTATTCAAAGTCATGGAATTTTAAAACATAGACAAAGGTTTCATAACAGTGCACGATTCGTGTAAGAAGCTTAGAGCATGCAACGATAGGCATAGTCACTTTTTAAAGCATATGAAGGATTTAGATGAGAAACCACGGCCCTTTTAATTCATGAGGCATTCCATCATCCCATCATCAGTATTCAGGGGGCGACTGTCCTGAATCAGTCATGAGCTCCCCTGCTGCAGATCTTGTAATTTGAATCATGTGTAATAATATATTATCCTACTGGGGGCCTTCTTTCAGTAGGAGAATGGTTTGTACATTCTAGTATAAGAGAACTTTTGGCTCCTAGCCGACTCGCAGCCATTACTCACATAGGCAATCACGATCGTCTTCCTTAAGGAATAACATCTGCACAACTTCCTAAGCCAAAAATCTGCAACCTCCCCCACATTATGAATTACGATTTCTTGGAATTGGGAACACTTGACAAACTGAAGTAGAAAAATGGAAGGTTTAAAGGAATGGATCAAAATTTTATTGAGCATGCCGTGTGGCGACAGCGTGGACTCCCATTCCTTTGAAATGATGGAGAATGCCGAGGAAAGGGGGCCAGAAATACACCTACAATGTATTCACTTGATTTTTAGACGCAGCTGAAATGTAATGTGTTTTATGAAGATATGGCTGCCTCTGACATCCTAGCAAGGTTCTGTAAAGGGCGTGGCAACACGGAGAAATAAATGGGGGGAGGAGATGGTCGTGAAAGCAGAGAAATTGTCTCACCTGGGGAAGGAAGCGATGTGACACAGCAGGAGCCATTTTGACCTGGGAGTTCAAAATCCTAGCAATGCCTCTGATCCTTTCTCTTGTTATGACCTTGATCAGATCACTTAATTTCTCTCTGTTTTTCCTTACATGTGAAAATTAAATGCATTGCCAGCACAGAGATACTCTCTTTGTGTGGAATGCCCTCCCAATTTTTAACAGTCGAAATCCTTCTGTGCTTCAAAGTCCAGGTTAAATGTGCCTTCTTCTGGGAAATCTTTCCAAATCATCATGGCCAAAATCTCTCACTTCTCCACCCTTTTTGCACCTCCATTATTACATGTGTGGCAGCCAATATTGCTGTAGGGCTGCATGTGTGCATATCTTTGCCACTAGACTGAAAGCCCCTTGGGGACAGAGACCACATTGAATTCATCCTCCATCCCAGCACTGAGAATAATGAATTATGCTCTTAAGTTTTAAATCTGTGCTTTAATTAATGAGCTATAAGTACATTATAAATTGCAGAAGGAGGTTTACACAAATTCCTGGGATTACTATTATTGTTGTCAACTATTACCACCATGTACCAGTTGATGTCAGCTTTACCTTGTCAGTGCTAAGCCTCTCATTTCCCTGGCCCTTCACAATTAAGCTCAGAATAAATGGTCCCCACGTTATTTTTCTTAAATAACCAGTTGTAGGGAAATGTAATTCATTTTGTTTATCAAATATGGAATTAAGCTAACTTAGTTTGGTGTTTTAAAACTTAAAAAGTGAAATGTATGTAGGTTAAAGCAGCTGTGATAAGCAAATTACAATATACAGTTCTACTGTTAACGATATGGAAGAATTAATTACTTGGAAGAGGTAAGCAATTAATGTTGAATGTTGAAATGCTCTACAAAGCATAATAAATCAGGAAATATGGAATCCTGTGTTAGTGTTATAATTGATATATGTATTTTTAATCTGTAAACTAGTATGATAATCTTTTAAGTATATTTCTAGGTGTTTTTGATATAATCTGATTACAGAATGACAAGATGTTGTTGATTTTATGTTACTTATCTGAGTATATACTTTTGGCTACTATGCTACTGCTAAATGGAGATTAATTTGGCAAACAATGATATTCTTGTTAATGTTTGCAAATTGTTTTTAGATTGAAAAAATTCTATTTCAGACAAACTCTTTGTCCCTCCGTGTGATGAGGAGGGAATGAAATAACTAGAAAATATACACATCTTTACTTTTATATCTGGAAAAATAGAAATTTTAGAGCTTAAAATCAGCTAAAGTTTGTATTTTGTGAAAGTCTTAGAGAGGAAAAGTATCTTGCCAAAAGTACGTAATCTCAAGTTTCTGGGACAGCTGAGACTGGTATCGAGAATTCAGAGAGATTGGTTCAGTAATATTTTTTCAACCTACCAAATACTCTTCACTTTTAAAATCAGCCAGATAGGATTATATAATTTTATAGAACTAAGATAAATTATATTCAGAAACTTATGTAATACAATACTGTGTGTAGAATTCTCCCATATTACAAGGGAGGAAAAAAGGAGGCTAGATATTATTGGTCTGTATTTTTTTCCACTATCTGATAATAATGCAATCAGATATTAATAAATAATTATTTATATTAGTACTCTTTAAAAATAATTTTGGTTTTGATGACGTAAAAATGGAAACCTGATATCTGGTTGCGCTTTGTGGTGCCTTTGAATTCAACTTACACAGACAGTGAATTTTAATGACATGATTGGTTAAATAAATTTGGGTAGTGTGAGTTTGAATTTTTTTAAACTAATGAATTGTGCTGTTATTCTTGACCATTTTTATTTTGCTGAAGTCTCCAGTTATCTCAGAGATGAGGTATTCCCATCTAGCTCAGTGTTTAAAAATACAATTCTAAACCTTGTAAATACTAGGAGACAAATTGTGCCAACTTATTAACAAATGTTCATCAAAGACAATAAAAATAGGAGTCTATCTCCAGCACTTCTGTTTAGAAAATTACATTTAAGGATTCAGAGAGTGACTGAGGAAATGTGGGTCATTTTAAAGAAAAATGTTACTTTACATCATGATTTGAGACATAGTAACTGAAAGCCATTTGCGTCTGAGTAATATTGTTGTCTTTGCTAAACTTATTAAAGTAGTGACAAACAAGGTAGAAGAAATGAAACATTCCTGCTTATGTTGGCACGTTTTAATATCATAATCATAATAATCATATGATTCTTATTCCAAAATTCTCACTTGAATTAGGAAAGTAGGGATAAATATTGGGACCAATGCTTACGTAACAAAATTACTATGTTTGTGATTAAGAATCACTTGTTTGTAAGATGGCAAAGGAATAGATGAAACTGTCCGAAAATATTTGCATATTCTGACATTTTTAACTTAACTCTTAAAACACGATTAATATCAAGAGCAGTATCAAATATATGTAAGTGCTTACTATTTTCATGCATTGATGATACGATATCTTATTGTTAGTGAACAGTGACATTGCAACTGGTCTGATCTGAGAAGATGAACAAAAGGATATGGATTAATGGCTAATATACATTATCAGTAAAGTACTAGATAAATGTAAGGTCATGCTATTATTAAAATGTCTTTGTCAGTTTGAATTACTAAAAATGATTATTAGACTAAATATTTCCATTTCCTCTTTCCTCTAGATATTTTACTTATTAAATATATCACCTATTTTATGAGAAAATTAACACTTATTGATTTGGCAATTGCAGAATGTCACTTAGTCTCCTTAGACCTTGACAATTCAGACATTTAAGGTAGCTCAGCTTTCTCACTCCTGGTTACAAATCTTATGTCTACAACACACTGCAATCGATGGGATGTTAAAAGAGAAGAATCGTACAGTTACTGACTGTGTAGTAATAAATCATATGCCTAATGCTGGATTGTCTAGTTTTTATCTAGTGGTTAGGACTAAGGGGCTTAGTTGACAAGCTGTTGAATTTAAGAGATCAGCTTAACTTTGGGAAGGCAAAGGAGAAAACAGAAGTGTGCCTTCCCTGATGAAATATTGTCCAGTTTCTTCCTCAATTTTCTATTTCTTTCTCAAACTTGTTGTGTACTTACCATATGCCAGAAACTGTGCAGGCAATAAGTTTAGCCTCTCGTGAACTCCAGCTCCAACATTGATTGTTATTGATGTTCATTATAGACATACTCTATATTAATATATATTAATGAATAATTAGAGCTAAAAGTGTCTAGTTTTGTTGCATAATTTATGGTCCCATCTCCTCAAAAAATCTAGAAAAGCAATAGTTTTGAACTCAAGATTCTCAATGAATGAGACTCCACTCTGTTCCACTTTATCTGTGATTCTTCTGTAATCCTGACACCTAGAACTGTAGACACTGCTCTTTGGAAGGCCTAAGGAATGCAGGGTGAAGCAGGACTGTGATCTCCATGCTTGGGGGACATTAGGCCCATTGATGTGGTGTAAAGACCTCATTAGCAGTTTTCAGATTCACATTGTGGTTTTTCCTGTCCCTTGTATTATCCTCCTCTACGGTTAGAAGTTGATAATTCTTTTTCTCCCAAGATTGCTTTACTTTCATATTACCAATAATTACCTCTTTGTAGACAAGAATAAATGTCAATGTAGCAGTTTCTTTCACCGCTTTATGAACTTACTGAGCAAGTACCTCACAGGCAAAGTACTTAAAGTATTTATTTTCAGAATGTTAATTTGTATACAACGAAAACCAGAGATAATAATATGGAAAACTATGTCAATTACTACTTAATGATCACTTAACTCCATAGGGTGGTAGAGACATGTTTAGAAGCACAGAGCCTCCAGACAAATGCCTGGTCCTGAATCTAGACTCCATTACTTAGGAGATACATAACTTTGGACAAATTACCTGACATCTCTGTGCCTTGGTTTTCTCATCTGTACAGTAGTACCTACCTTAAAAGATTTTGAGGATTCTGTGCATTTTTGCAAAGGATGGTGATATAAAGATGTGTAAATTCATGTTCTCCATTCTTCAAAGTACAGAATGTAGTTGGTGTGTATCTGTGTGTACGTCTCTGTGTGTATTTAAATAAATATTAATACAATATAGTTCAGTGCTATACCAGAGATGTGTTTGTGCTTATGGTAACACTTTTTGAATTAATTCTACACTACCTCTTCAGTCAGCTTTTTTTTTTATTTGAACAAGTTATCAAAACCATTTTTATAATATAATCATCAGTTTTATCCCATAAAATGTTGATTTTATTTAAAAAGTTGTTAAAAAAAGACTGGTATTTTTAATGATATACATCTAATTTTACAATTACCAGCAACTAATAATATTTAATCCATTGGTTCTACTTTTTCCTCCTTTACTGGATAGATATATCGGGAAAAATGTACTAAGTCATGTATAAAAACACATGAAACCACTTGTTCTGATTCTTGCCAAGCTGTGTGGTAAAGCTAATATTTCAGACCATGATACCCTAGCATAATCAAAGGCTAAGTTCCTAATCAGTGGCATTGTTATAGAAGCATGACCCACAGTCCAAATGTCTAATGGTCAAGAATCAGATACTTGATATACATAGACTTTCCTTTAACAATCTCCATTAAACTCAGGAAGAAAAAAATAGATTCTAGTTAGAAGACCTGACTTAGAACCCTGTGTAGCTGCTCTAAGCCTCACTTTTCTTACTATAAACTGGGGGTGGTAGTGACTACCACCAAAGATAATTGTGTGTGCTAAAAAAGAGGACCTGTAGAATAATGTTAGGTTTTCTCTTCTGTAGGTTTTGTAAAGCCTGTTCAAGTGTGTATTTAAATGTCAATGAGAGCAACAGGATTTCAATAAAATACTAGCCTCTGAGCAGACAAACTCTAGTATTAGTGTTCTATAGAACACAGAATGACAAGATTGCTTCTATTTACATTTGTAATGAAAACCACCATTAGTTCCACTAATTTCAGGGGATGGTGAATGCGAAATAATTAAATCAGATGGCTTACTTGTCTTACCCTGGGAATGACTGAGACTAAAGATAGGTACATTTTAAAAAGAGAGAGAGGACCTTTCCCTCTTCTATCTCTGTCTCTTCCTCTCCCTCAGAGAACCTGACATATTTGGGTGGAGAAGAGAATCAGAAAAGGTTGAGGCAGAGGAATATTCAAAGGCATACAGATTTTTAGATCGTTAGTAATAATGCAACTAATTGTCAGAAGTATTATTAGTGTAAAAAAATACACTATAATTAGCATCGTATTTGAACTCCTTTGTGATAATTTTATGATGTTTTATAATTTCATCTATTAAGATTTGTTATTACTTCTTTCAAGCTCTATCCATGCATTTTCAATAGTGTCAATAATGAAGATGGTGATTAAATGCATTTTGCCATGATCTGTTGTAGGTGTACCTATTGGTTAAACTATGTATATAAGAAAAGCAAAAAATTACACATTCTGTTTTGGGGTATCTTATACTAATGTTGCCTTTTAATAATCCCTGCTCCCGCTTTTATTTAGTATCCTATTAAACATCACCAGTGATAGTCTTCGATATCATTGTAGCACATTAGGATCTATTGAGATTTTCAGTTCTTCAAAGCTATTCATTTTGCAGTGGAGTTAAGCTTTACCATTCCTTCCCAGCCCTGATGGTCTCAGATTCTTGAAAAATTTTATGAAACTTATTTTAGTTATTTTTTGCTTCTGTTATTTAATTGATTTTCTAGAATTGACTGGCTGGGTGTTTAACCATTGTAGAAATGTATACTTTCTCTAGAAATAGACTCTGATAGAGAGACCATACACCCCCCCCCCCCCATTTCCCCAGGGACATTTCTAGTTTGTGCCTGATGTACCAGGGTAATTATTGATGGTTTCCTCTTTCATTCTCAATAGTGACCCATTTAGATTAGAAATTATGTGGCCATTCTATAATATAAAGTTAATTTCTAAATTTTGTGGTAAGATTATATCTTCATATATGCAGATCTGTTGTCTTCATGAGGCTACTTGTAGTTTGCAGGCAGTGCAACCTGAGTTTTGGTTTTGCAAATATGGTCACTACGGTGACAGATAATTTTGTTGTTTTGTGTTAGACATGCAATGAGTAATTGTTGATTTAAACTCACTCATTTGAGCATCAGATTTGTTAGTAGTCTGGTCTAGAGTAATAGCCGGAAGGAGTGCAGGATGTCAATTCATTCAACAAATATTTGTTGAGCACTATTTATGTGCTAATCACTGCCGTAAGCACCAAAGGGCATAGCCGTAAAGCAAATAGTCCCATAGACTCATAAAACTTGTATTCCAGAGTTCCTTTACAGGGTAATAGTATACGTTTATTAAGTTACGCCAATGAGATTTGGCTCTTTTATACAAATTGCTTTAACAAAAGGAAGGTTTCTTTAAAATCCAGCCTGTACTTATTAAGACTGCTTCGTGAGGTAGGCTAAATTTATACCATGAATTCTTACTGGGCACATTCTTCTTTCTCTCACTCAGTCACTTACCTGACATTTTAGACCCTCCTGGAGTTAATGGTGCCAGTTGCCCATGATTTTATGTTTCAACTTAGCAAAGAAGTAGCTCAGAAAACCAAATTTCTAGTATCTTGATATCTTCCTGTGTTTTAGCTAACATGTAAATGCATATAGAAAACTTATTATCTTATTTTCCTTTGAATAATTTTTTTTCTCACTAAGGACAGGTTATTGTAATTTTTGCCAATATATATAATTTTTCTTTTCAAATACATCCTGGAGCTTTTCAAATGATTTCTTTTCTGTGGAAGCACCTTCTCTTGTTATTTAGTTCTTCATAAAGTCCACGAATATTTTAAAATTTTAATGACATCGCATAAAGGAGATAATCAGCAATTTATATACTAAGGATACTTATTCAAAATGAGAACAATCGTATCAGAACCATTAACAGTTTGAAATAACTTAAGATGATTGTCTAATTCCCTTATTTTTTAAATGCTGACAGGAAATGTGTAAAAAATGGTACTTTTTGTAGCCAAATTTACAAAGCAGTTTGTGGCAGACTCAAAAAGAACCAAGAATTTTTTTATTTGGATTTTTTAAAAGAATTTTGATGATAAAAACCGTATTTTCTATTATAAATTTGAAAAAAATTGAGTTATAGGGAAGAAAATTCAAGTATCTAGTTATCTTACTCTGTGTAAATTACTATGGTCACACAAACTCTAAAAATACATAAATCTTTGATAATATTGAAGTTTCACTCTATATATAATTTCATATGTTGTTTTTAAACACTAAGAAAAAACATCACGTGCTATATGAGGGATGTATGTATGGATTAAAAATAAAAAAGAAATTTATAAGATAGGTATAAAAAACCTAGATTGTTTTGAATTCTAAATTTACAAATTATATGAGATGCTATAGGATAAATGTAGAAGTAAATACGAATACCTCAATGTCATTTCATAAAAATACTTGTTTTGTGATACATTCAAGTGAGATATATCAAAGTGTTAATGCCATTACAGGTGTGGATACCCTTTCTTGCTCCTGGGGAGTGGCATCTCCTCTCTCCACATAGATTCTGTATTATTATATAACCTCTCCTAAGTTCTCAAGGAACTTTTTCCATTGATAATTATCCTTTTTCTTGTATCATCATTTTCCTCCTAGCATTCAAAAATGACTACCTTTGACCTATCCTAAACGAACAGAAAAACAAAACAATAATGACCACCTTCCATAAACCTGTTTCCTCTTGTATCTCTCACTTATCTATCCTGTTACTGGCCAGGAAGTCAGGAGAACTGGGGAAACATTCAAACTCACTTGGGACATAGCAGTGTAACTTCTCTGCATCTCAGCCAAGTTGATAATTTTCTGTTTTATAAAACAGAAAGTAATGTTAAAAGGTGATAGTTATTTAAAATACTTCGTGATATCTCTTTCACCTTTAAAATTAACTATATTTAAGGGAGAAGAGACGTACTCCTCACATGCTACTTTTTCATTATTATTTTTGGGGAGCTCTAGATTAACTCTAAATGTGTTTTTGATATGATATAATGACAATTTCTAGCCATGATCTTATTTCCATTTATTTATTTTGAGGTTCTGTTCCCACTTAGGTTTCTAATGGTACAAAGGAGATAGCAGGGTCAAGTTATTTTAAATAATGATCAAGGAAATAATCTGTTTTTAAATGAAATAAGCTCTTTGTGCCATTGAGCAAAGAACAACAGACTCGAAGTCTATTTGTTAAACCAAGATGGTTTCGTGAGAATAGGGATGAGAAGATCTCATATCCACTGATAGCTGTGCCACTAGCCATTTGCGTGACTTTGGAAAACCAACGTTTATTGGTTCATCCATTTATATGATGACAGACATGAGACCAGATCAGGTCTTTCAACATTTTTTTTCTTTTTACAAGTAGAATCTCTACTTAAATGAAGTTGACTCAGAAACCCAAAATATAAAACATGTAAAAGTATAAATACTCAGATTGGACTAGGGATGAGACCTCAAGGCCCAACGGTTTCACTCCTTCTACACTTCAGGTGGTCTCCGACATGCTTTCCTGACAGCCCCAGAGCTCCATGAGACTAAAGCTATTGGAGTAGGTAATTGCTTAAATTGCCTAGAGTTTGAAAATGAGACTGGTATGTTTTGGTTTTGGTTTGCTTTTTTTTTTTGTCAGCAGCTAATAAATTAATATAAATTAAATTTCCACTAGATGGCAGTAGATCAAATCTTTGTTCCAATAGTTTTAATCTTGACAATCTTCAGACCAATATTTAAGCACATATTTGGACTACTTACACAAATTTTAGAAGAATTCCATTTTTTTTTATATTTTATACTTTAAAATTCCTTTTCACTCTATTTGCTTTCACTTGGTGACTTGTTTTCAAGACATTGTGGAGCTATTGGTTAGTCCAAATAGTCTTTATGATAGCTAGTAAAATATTACTTGTTCTGATCATGGGAATTTTTAAAAAATTGCATAACATTTAAATAAATATATTTACACGAGCATCTGAATTTTTTAGTAATATACTCTTGCTTTTCCAGCTTCACTGGAAGTCCAATCTTTAACCCAAAGGTAATGGTGACCTCTTTGCTCATTCTTTCCATCTCATAACACCTACTCCTTTCCACAAGCGCTCAAATTCCAATGATCATAGTAGTCTGCATAGTGTATATTATTAGCTTTGCAGGGAGGAGATGGTTTCAGATTATATTAGCTGATGAGAGTGCATGATAAGGATAATAACCGGGGATTTCAGGGAATCACAGGAAGCTGCTCCATGCTCCTAAGGTTGAAGGTACAGAACACGGTCCTTTCGGATTCAGCATGTCTTCTGTGAGCCCAGCAGCTCTGGTAACCTCATGCCAACAGTAAGAAATCCAGAAGTTGCCTCTGCTCCTCCTTTTGGACACCACTTATTTATAATTCCCAGGAAAGAAGAACTGGTTGAGTCACTTTGTTGTAGTTTTACACAGATCACCCCTGATGGACAGTCTCTTGCCAAGTGTCCTAAGAGCTGGCTAGATCCCACTGAGGACAGCTCACACACTGAATAGTCAATATAAAAAGTCAAAGTTTATGCTTGTTTTCCAACTGAAATTAGTGATAGTTCCCCATTTTGCTCTCAAAATTATCCCAATTTAAATGATAAATTACATGATTACCTGAACACATAGTCATCTTTGCCTTGAGTGCTAATTCCTGCTCTTTAAGCCAAGGTCAAGTGGCACAAGACTTGGCTAATGTAGAAAGGATTGCCTGAGGCTACATTCTTAGGAAGGAGCTGTGGGGCATAGGCATTTAGAGTTATATGAGCTGTCAATTATGCAGTTCTTAGAAAAAAAGAAAAGAATTTAAAGAAGAAACCTAACTTTAAATTCAAGTTTCTACCTCATTGGCTCACTTTTATCCACTAGAGACAGTCTTTTTCTAATGCATTGTGGAAAACAGAATACGATTTTCATTATTAAGGTTAGTACAAAGCTAGAAAAGAATTTAAGTGACTTGCCTGTGTCACATTATAAATATCAGAGAAAATTCCAAAATCAGAGCTCTAGAGATGGTTAGTCACAATTTGTTATGCATAAGTGATCGAGTCTTTTAATTATCACTCTCTATAATAATTCACATTTCTACCAAATGTGTGAGAAGTAATCTTTCTAAGTTATTATTCAAAATGCTAAGGAATCATATTTTTAGATTTTTAAATATACTTTCTCCCACACTAGTCCTCTATCATTTAAAATGAATATAGTTAATATCATGAATCATAGATTGCAAAATCTTTTTTTGCCCTCAGACCAGATTTATAATGAGCAAAAATTAAGTGACTGAAATGTTTAACCCAAGAAAGAAGAGCCTGACTTGGACCATTCTTCAGGATGCAAAAATTTTTCTTAAGAGAGGGCTGTGATGATCTTTTTACCTATCTCCATGTAGGACATCAGAAAGAGAGATGAAATTATAACTTGAGACATTTTGTTGAGAACGAATTCATGAATCTTGCTATCAGAATGGGTTCCTGAAGACATTTGTGCTAAGATCTTTCTCTGGAAATCTTCATTTCATGTATGGTATTTTGGACATCATCATGCTGTGTTGGAGGGCAGTGGCCATTGTCGTCTCACAAATGTATCACTTTGAGTAGATGAAGTGTAAAAACAGCCGCTTGTTTGGTTGAAAACAAAATATATCTTTCTGAAAGGTATATTATACCTCATATACCTTTCTGAAAGGTTCACTTCTGGTCACTAAATCCCGTTGTGTTTGTCCTTCTCCTGAGTACAAAGAAAGAATAAATTTCTTAGCCTCTGATCAGTTAGTTGGCAATATATAACTAATTCTGGCCAGTGAAATGTGATCAAAAGTCATCAGAGTCACTTCTTGGACTCGGAGGAGCCTGTGTGCCAACTCTCCCTGCTCTTCCTGCTACCGTGGTGTTGGGGGCTAGGTATTGAGTTGGCCAAGCAACGCAAGACTTGGCTTGGAAAAGAGCTGTACTGAAGTGGGGGAGAATGATATGAAACACACTGAGTAGTAACTGAAGAAGAAATACTTTTATGTCATAAGTCACTGAAATTTCAGGATTCATTTGTTACCATTATGTAACCTGGCCTTTCTTGACAAACATAGGGAATATATGAAGTTTAGTTTTCTAATTTAATTTTATTTTTCTGACTTAGCTTAGTCCTTGCCACGACTCAGATTCTTTCAAGCAAGTATTGAGTGAAACAGGTCATTACTTAAAAGTACAAATGATATCAAATTAGACTATCATACAAATCCCTTTTAATTTGCCTAAAATGTGAGAAATCAATCCAAATTTGTAGGATTATTTTAGCTACCAAATATAATCTGTAAATTGTTATAATAAGAGAAGGAAAAATCTGTAATGTTTTATAGTTTGTGATTTAAAAGATTCATTTATAATTTTGGAGTTCTCAGTTTTTATTTGTAAAGTAATAGTGTTGTGGAACTAGAAAAATAATTGTTAAGTTTTTATAACACATAAGGTCTTTCAGCGTAAGAACATATAAGTATTTGCCTTACAGATACAGCAATAGTATGTCCTGGTTTGCTTGGGGGCAGTCTCAGTTCATGCCTGTTGTCTCACCGCAATTCTTAATAGTGCCGCCTTTCATTCAAAGATTATACTGAATTGGATGATATTTTGTATCATGTGTCCATGGAGCCAGACAGATCAGTGACAGTTTGGAAAACATGTATCTGGTGCAGCTAAAATTCTTTCTTTCTCAGTTCTGTGGAACACAATACTGCATAGAAATACCATTACATGGGGATGCTAGGTACCCAGGCCAGCCCACAAAAGATTTTTAAATCTACAATTGAGCTAAAATATAGTGATTAGTAAATGTAAAATAAACATTTATAGGTTTTTGTGGATTGGCTCAGGAACCTAATCATCATGTATATAAAACATTGCATTAGACGAAAAATGTGCTCTGGTTTCCAATAACTAACTTACCAAAGCAGCTTTAGAACATAGCTGCTTTTGTGTCATTTGGGCATAAACAGTGGTTTTTAAATTCAGCTTTCATTATTAGTGGTATTAATATTTTTTATTATGGAGAATTTTGAACATTTAAAAATTAGGTAATAGTATATCAAACCACCCTGTAGCTATCACCCCAGTCCAAACAAACATCAAGCAGTGGCAAGTTCTGTCCATACTTCCATCTGATTTTTCCTCCTGTATTATTCAGAAGTAAATCCAGACATTGTATCATCTTATCCTTATATATTTAGCATTTATCTCCAAATGAGAAGTAGAAGTACTCTTTGATAAATGTAGTTTTATGTGGTTTCCATATAACAGTATATGTTTAACAAATACTTGCCAAAATAGGTTTAGGTTGAAGTTTAACATGTCAGCATTTAACTGCATTAAATGGACATTATCTCTTGGACTAACAGCCTCCCATTTTCACCTTTATCAGAACAAATTACCTTTAAATATTCCAAAAGTAAACTCTAAATTTCCCTTCAGACAATTTGAAGAGATACGTACACACTCCAATACAGAGATCAAGGAGTTATGAAGATGTGTTCAGCAGCTGTCTCCCTTTGAAATTCTTTGCTCTGACACTTCTGATAAGAGTATAACTTAGCGTTCCCAGGAACTGAGAAGCCTGGTCTTCAAAGAAAAGGTGAATACCTTAGGTTGACAGGTTAACTTCAAGAAGGTAATTCTTATAAATGGAGTTTATGGGACAAATGTTAGGAGAACTAAAAAACCTCTTTTATGGGCCTGTTTATTGAGACTAGGAAGCAACAGCATGTTATAAACAAGTTCTATTTCTTTTGTACTAAAACATTCCTGTATAATCTTTTCATAAACTTAGCAGGATTTGTAGGAAAGGAAAATTATTCCCTTTCTGTGTTATACTTCAGAATATAATTAAATCATATTTCTGATTTGTATAAAAAGAGAAAGCAAAACCAAGTTTTTAAAATTTATCAAATGTGAAGTTGAAAGAAATAAAAGGGAAAGAAATATATTTTTAGTAAAATTAGAGAAATCTGAAAGTTTGCACCATATTGTTTATATATTATACCAATTTCCTAGAACTCACTATCTATACACATATATATGCTTTTATTTATATGTAAATGATGTAAAATGATTGAGAAGGTAGAGCTAATGTGGTTTATTGGGAAAGGAGGACATTGGAGATAGGATTTATCTTAATTGAATCACCAGTCTTTTTTTTTTTTTTTTTTTGGCTCCTTATGTCAATGGATATAGGAGGCATTAACTTAATTAAGCATTTGATTTAGATTCCAATGCAGGAGTAAGCAACACATTAAAAGGAATAGTCCTATTTCCACCAATTAGTAGCCATATAACTAAGGTTAAACCTTGGTTCTCTAATCATGTAATAAGAGTAATTTAACTTATAAAAAAACTATAAGGATTAAATGGGATCACCTATGTAAAGATTATTTGTTAACATCAGCTTTATTTTCATGTTTACACACAATGAATTACTCAGATTTCAAGTGTATAATTTGTTTATTTGGCAAATACGAACAGTCATGTAATCAACACCATAATCATGATAAAAAATATTTGTATCACCTCCAAATGTTCCCTCAAGTTTCTTTGTAGTCAGTTCCCTCCAGCCACCCTCAGCTCTCCAACTACTGATTTGAATTGTCCTTACAGTTTTGCATTTTCTGGAATTTCATATAAATGGAATCATACAGTGTGTAGTGTTTTGTGTCTGGCTTTTTTTAGTCAGCATAATGCTTTTGAGATTCATCCATATTGTTGAGAGTATCAGTAGTTCATCCTTGTTTATTGCTGAGTAGTATTCTGTGCTAAAGGGATATATGACAAGTTGATGGACATTTAGATTATTTCCAGTTAGGGGCTATTATGAGTAAAACTTCTATGAATATTCAGGTACAAGTCTTTGTGTGGACAGTTTTTATTTATCATAGGTAAATACATAGAAATGGGATTGCTGGATTGCATGTTAAGTTCATAATTAATTTTTTAAGTATTTTACAAAGTATTTTTTCTTTAAAGTGCCTATACCAATTGCAATTTCCCCAATAATATATGAATTGTTTCACAACCCCATCAACGCTTGATCTTATCATTCATTAAAAAATTTTAGCCCTTCTAGTGTGTGGGTAGGGGTGTCTCATTGTGGCTTTCCTTTGCATTTCCCTAGGACTAATCATTTTAACATGTTTCCTTATGCTAATTGTACATTTGTGTATCTTCTTTGGGGACTTTTCTGCCAAAATCTTTTGCTAATTTTACTGCACCTTTTTTTGTTCATATTGGGTTTTAAGAATTCTCTAAATATACATTATATAAATCCTTTATTATATATATGTTTGCAGATGTTACTTCCAGTCTGTGGTATGCTTTTTTGTTTCCTTAATAGTGTTTTTTGGAAGAACAGAAACCTTTAATATTGTAGATTTATTTTGAATTTTCTAGATTAATAATCATGTCATCTGTGAAGTCAGTTTTATTTTTTAATTTTCATTATGCATGGCATTTGTTGACTTATTTATTTTATTATTAATTGTATTGTTTGTACCTTATTGCACTAATTAAGACTTCTAGTACAAAACTGGTGAGAACAAAAATCTTTGTCTTGCTCTTAATCTTAGAGAAAAATCATGTAGTCTTCCACAAGAGTAATGTTAACTGCAAGGCTTTGGTGGATATTTTTATCAGATTGAGAAAGTTTTTTTCTATGCATAGTTGTCAGGTAATTTTTACTATGATATTGGATTTTGAGTTATCAAATGCTTTATTCTGTATCTGTTGAAATAAACATTTTTATATGATAATATGGTAGACTATATTAATTACTTAATATTAACCAACCTTACCAAGATTGAGATAATGTGCTATTTCTTTTTATGCATTGATAGATGCTGTTTGCTCACATTTTGTCTAGAGTTTTTGCAACTATGTTCAGGAGACTCATTGTTCTCTTCCATTTACATATATCTGTATGTATTTATTCATTTATTTAAGTGTTATCTTTGGTTCTCATATTACTTAATTCTCATAAAACAAGTTGGGAAGAATTCTTTCCTCTTCTATTTTTTGGAACATTTATGTAAAATTGATATTATTTCTTCCTTAAAAATTTGGTAGAATTTACCAATGTCATCTAGGCATGGAGCTTTCTTTGTGAGATAGATTTTAACAGTAACTTCAGTTTCTTTAGTAGTTATAAAGCTATCCAGTTACCTATGCCTTGTTGAGGGAGCTTTGGCAGTTTATATTTTTCAAGGTGTTAGCACATTTCATTCAAGATTTCAATAAGCATATAGTTTGTTGATAATTTTTCCTTTTCATCTTTTTTAAGAAAAGATTATGGGTACCTAATCTTTATATCTGTATATCTTTAGGGTACATGTGATGTTTAGATACAGGTATACAATGTTAATTAATCAGTCAGGGTAATTGAGGTATCCATCACCTCAGGCATTTTTCATTTCTTTATGTTAGGAACATTCCAATTCCACTCTTTTAGTTACTTTAAAATACACCCTAACTTATTGTTGATTATAATCACTCTGTTGTGCTATCAAGTAATACTCATTTTATCTAACTAACTATATTTTTGCACCCTGTAACCTATATTTGTGTCCTCTTTTATTATTGCTGTTGGTTATTTCTGTGTTTTTTCTTGGTTCCTGATTGGTTTAATTAATGCTTTAGACTTTTTTTCTCTGTTTAAAGAACCAGATTTTAGTTTCGTGGATTTACTGTATTTTTTTCTTTCTTTTTTTTTTCCTTCTAGTTATTTGGGTATAACTGGCTTTTCTATTTTTAGTTCGTACAGTGGAAGTTAGATATTCGATTTTAGATTTTTCTTAATGCCATATAGCTTTGGCTGTATCCTACAAATTGTTATAAGTTATATTTTCACTTGGCTTAAATGTTTTCTAATTTCTTCCTTTACCCATGGTTTATTTAGTAATGTGTTATTTAATTTCTGGATCTGAAGATTTTCCAAATATTATTGATTTCTAAATTAATTCTATTGTGATGAGAAAACTTCATATGATTTCAATTTTTTAAAATTTATTGAAACTGGTAAATCTGTTGTTCAGGTCTTTTATACTCTTGCTGATTTTCTGTCTGCTGTTTCTATCAATTACTGAGGGAGAAATGTTCATATCTCCAATTATAATATTGAATCTGTTTATTTCTTCTTTCATTTCTATCCATTTTTCTTTATGCATTTTAAAGTTCTAGTATTAGCATAGCCACATTGTTGTTTTTTAAATATGCTGATGAATCAATCCTTTTATCATTATGAATATAATTTGTTTAAAAGAATATTTGACAAAGAATATATATATTCAAGGGGTACAACATGATGATTTTATATATGTAGACATTGTATAATAATTATCATAATCAAATTAGTTAACACATATATTACCATTCATGCCATACATTAGATTCCCTGAACTTGTTTATCTTGTACTTAAAGATTGTACCCTTTATGTTACATTTCTTATTATAAACTCTATTTTGTCTGATATGAATATAACCACTCCAGGACAAGTTTGCTTTGTATATTTATTTTAATCCTTTTGCATGTAATCTATCTGTCTTTATATTTAAAGTAAATTTCTTCTAGACAATGTCATAGTTGAGTCTTGCTTTTTGATTCAATCTGATGATCTCTGCTTTTTCCATTGCTTTTAATTGAAGTGAGGTTATCAGACAATTTACATCTAATATAATTTTCAGTATAGTTGGGTTTATATCTATGATTTTGCACTGTTTTTTACTTATCTATTCTTTGTTCCTTTTTAAAATATTTTTTTTCTTTTACCCTTCCATACTTTGGATTAATTAAGATTTTAGAATTTATTTTATTTCCACTATTGGTTTTACCTCTTTATTTTATATTGATTGTTCTAGGATTTGCAGTATACATCTTTACCTTGCAATAATACACTTTCAAATAATATTATACCAGTTTTTATACACAGTAAGAACCTATGACAGTATACTTCTGTTTTCAAACTTCTCATCATTTGTGCTATTTGTGGTGATAATTTTTTCTTCACATCCTACGAATACCACAATACATTTTTAAAGCAACACAATTATTTTTTATAGATAAAAATGTTTATATTTATCCATTTAATTTATATTTCTAATGCTATTCATTCATTTGTGAAGGTACAGATTTTTATCTGGTACCATTTTCTTTCTGCCTAACGGCCATTCTTTAGCATTTCTTGCAATACAGTTCTGCTGATGATTAATTTCCTCAGTGGTTGTTTTCCTGAAAAAAAAAAAGTATTAATTTAACCTTAGTTTTGAAGAGATTTTCATTGTGTAAAGAATTATAGGTCGACACTTTCTTTTTCTTATTCAGTAATTTAAAATTTTTCTTCATTGTGTTAGGCTTCAGTACTTTCTGAAGAGAAGTCTACTCTAATTCTTATCTTTTTTCTTCAGTATGTAATGTGTTTCCAATTACATTTAAGTCAGACTATGTGCTATTGTCTCACAGGTCATTTAACCTCTGTTCATATTTCTTTCTAGTCTTTTTCCTATGTGTGCTTGCATAATTTTGTATAATTTTTATTAGTATGTCTTCAACTTCACTGATCTTTTCTTCTACAGTGTATCATCTGCTGTTAATCCTGTCCAGTGCATTTCCATTTTAAATATTATATTTTCCATCTATAGAGGTTACATTTGTGTCTTTTTTATGTCTTGCATTCACTTGTTATAAGACATATTTTTTTTCTTTTTTCTTATTAAGGATATTGAATGTATTTACAGTAGCTTTTTAAAAATACTTCTCTAATAGTTTAAAAATACCTGTTATTTATGGGTCTGTTTCTATTCTACTTTTTTTTGTAATATTTTTCTGTTTTTTTATACACCTGACAATTTTTTTTGTTGTTGTTGGATGCTGCTGTATTAGTCAGCACAGGCTGCTGTTAACAAAATTCCATGGACTAGGTGGCTCAAACGAGAGAAATTTAGTCTCTTACAGTTCTGGAGGCTGGAAATCCCAGATTAAGGTGCAGAAGGGTTGGTCTCTGGTGAGACCATCTCCAATTCTAAAATCAATGAGTTGTCTCAGAGAGAGAGAATTGGTTTATAACTTTTAGGCTCTATCCTTGGAAAGATCAATCCTCCTAATACTCCTCCTCCTTCCAGTGAGTAAGGTCTGAGTCTGCCTTTTTGTGGATTCTCTTTTCAAAGGTAATAGAAAAGAAGAAGCTATTGGCTTTGTCTGGTATTTCCTTGAGTTGTGATGCTGTTGTCTGTATATCAGTAACTGTGGAAATAGAAGAAATAGCAGTGAATATTCACATTGTCATTGTTTCCCTCTAACCCCTTGGGAGCAACATTTTTCACTGTGTGAGTTTGTCTGTGATGGAGAGAGCTTTGGCAAAAACTGTGGCTTTCACTATCTTTATACAGAATGGAGGAGTAGATACTTTTCATTGTGATTCAAAATAGGTGATTTCTGATAGAGATGAAAAGGATTCTTGTGCTGTGCTTATTCCATAGCTAACGGTTACTATTACACCTTCACAAACAGAGGCCTTTACCGTCCACCTTTCTCTGTCTCTCTGTCTCTGCGAGCTTCTATCATTCCCAGCCTGAACTATAACCTCTTTATTGCTGTCTTTACTTCAGCTCTGTCCCTCTATAATCCATTCTCCACTCAATATCCAAAGGATGTTTTACAAATGAAAACTTGTTATTGCCTGATGCTTAAAAACATTTGGCAAATTAAGAATTAAAAATTCTTAATATGTCTAATCTTCATGATCATGCTCCTGTAAACATGTCTAGCCACCTTCATTTATTAGATCATTAGCTTTGTGTGCTTTTGACTGTGATCAATGTGTATCAATGTGATCAAATGTGTAAGAAATACATTTGGTGTCATTACTCAGTACACAAACACATGCATAAACACATGTGTCTCAAACTAAGTTTCACAAAAAATATTGACCTTTTCTACATAGATGTATCCATGTACATATGTGACATAGATGTACTGTGTATATATATTTAATATACATTACTCATCACTACATGGGACAAGGAATTTTGTTTGTTCTATTTGTGTACTTATGTCTAACATTTAGAATTTTGCCCCATACAGAATAGGTATTCGATATATATTTGTTGAGTGAATACATGTAAATCTTTGACCTTTGTCAAGAAAAAATTATCTTCAAAATTCTACTCAGTGATCTTGATTTGGTTTATAAATTCCAACATTTAGATAAAATAATTGTTAAATAGAAGTGATCAAGGAAACCATACAATTAAGTTAGTTTCTTTCTCTGATATTTTTATGAATCAAGACTATTTGCTTCGAATTTTTAATTTTAATTTGTTGAAGGACATTTCAATATGTATCTTAACAAGCTCATTATTAATTGTCCTTGAAATTTGTATTACAGAGTCCACTGGTTATTTTTATTCTTTCTATTGCATTTTTAAAAAATTATTTTGGAGTTACTTTTCAGCGTATAAAGAATCCTTTCCCCCAGTTTTCAATATTATATTTTAAGTAGAAGCCATTAGCTAAAGTAATGTCTTTAAAAGCATGTTATAGAAATGTTTCTCCTGAGTAGTTTGCAATTAAAGTTTTCTATAGAAAAAGTAAAGCTAAAAAAATATTTTCTATTCCTATTTATAGATATCACTGTATGTGTTAAGTACAAATAATTCATATTCATAATAATTTTCATTTTGAAATCAATAATAGTTATTTTAGGGACAGAGGTATACATTAGACATTTTAACATATACTATACAATATAAAGGGAAATAAGCTACATTTAAAAAGTTATGGGTTACTTTGTTTAAAGTAGAACATCACATTTGTTTTTTCAGATCTGTTTAGCTTCAGGCAGAGACATATTTTCATTTACTAGACAAGATTCATCATTGTAGAATCCATTAAGTACTAAGTGAGGGCATAAAAGCTTTAGGTGTTAATAGAGGATGTTTGGAAAACTGATGAGATGGGAATCTGAGCTGCACAGGTAGTATTCATTAAATTTGAGGACATACTAGAATCAGCTTTAAGGTATGTTCAACATGATGGCTAATAAAACCATTTAGTATATGTGACTGGTATGAGATTGCATAAACTTCCTTTCTGGGATATTTGAGCCGGCTATTGAGCCTTATAGTTTTCAATGTTGGATATAATTTACATTAGACTCAATAACTGAAACCAAATGGTTTCACATATTAACTGTTGTTGGCCCTTATATAGCCCAGCTTTAGAGCAGGATCTGAATGAGGCAGAAGTGTATTACTTTAATCTTCATAAATACCAATATTGGTGTACCAGGTGTAGAGATGGATTTCCTAAAGTCATCTATCATTTTCTTATTCTTAATATCAACTGTGGTTATTACCTCTTCTAAAATCATTTTTAAAAAGAATAGGGTTAGTGGTTGGGGTCTGGTTTTTGCATTTTGCTATTAAATCCTTGAACTCATATATAGTATTCATGACATGTCCTTCTTACAATGACTTATTAGTTAGGAATTGACTGAGTTGCAATGAAGATCTCAAAATAATTATGAAAATTTGAAAGAACTCTTGAAAACAGAGTTCTTATTTAAAAAAGAAAACAGAGACTTATTTAAAAATGTCTCCTATGTAAATTTTAAAAAATTGAAAGAATGTATTGCATGCTTTTCTATTTCCTGTCCAGCCTTTAAACTTTTATTTTGCAATGACTTTTTTTTTTCTCAGTAAGGTAGGGATGAAGCTTTGGTCACTTAGTGTCAGGAGGTGATCTCGGGTAAAATCGTTTAAAAAATGGACAAGGCAACTCTTAATCTTAAAACAAAAGGGTTCGGAGTCTCAAATATTGCTATTTGAAGACATGTTAGACTTTGTTTCTATACTTTGTAGCTTCGATAACTGGTATTGGGCAGTATTTGGTAAATGACATTGCAGTAGGCATCTATATTTTCAGTACATACACCATTGCACCTCTGTGTCTTGGAAGTTTCTCCTTCTACTCTTCTTCATTCATACTGGCATTTTGCTAAAACATAATCCCACCCATCATATGGCTTCTGTTAAGAGATCAGTGGTGAATATCATACCCAACTGAGATCCTTCTTTAACATTTTGGATTGAGGGACTGAGAGCCAGTTCAAATTTTCTGTGGCCTGGGTTGGAACATGTATAATTCAGGAGCTGTTAAAAGCAATACTTTCTTATACAATTTTGTTCTATTGATACATAATCATTTTACATATTTATGGGGTACATGTGGTATTTTAATATACTCATACAATGTGTGATGACTAAATCAGGGTATTTAGGATATCTATAACCATGGACGTTTATCATTTCTTTGTATAGTGAACATTTCAAATCTTTTCTAGCTACTTCAAAATATACAATAAATTGTTGTTTACTGTAGTCGTCCTAGTATGCTGTCAAATACTAGAACTTATTTCTTCTATCTAACTGTATTTTTATACCCATTGACTAAAACCTCTTCATCTCCCTCTCCCTTTCCAGCCTCTGGCAACTATCATTCTACTCTCTACCTCCATGAGATCAATATTTTAGCTCCCACATATGAGTGAGATCATGTAATATTTGTCTTTCTGTGCCTGTATTATTTCACTTAACATAAAGACTTTTAATTCCCTCTATGCTCCTGCAAATGACAGGATTTCATTATTTTTTATGGCTGAATATTATTCCATTGTGTATATATACCACATTTTCTTTATCCATTCATCCATTCATAGATACATTGATTCCATGTCTTGGCTATTACCGAAAGTACCACAATAAACATGGAGTTGTAGGTGTTGCTTTGATACACTGATTTTCTTTCGTTTGGATAAATACCCAATAGTAGAATTGCTGGATTGTATAGTAGTTCTATTTTTAGATTTTTGAGACATTTCCATACTGTTTTCCATAATGGCTGCACTAACTTACATTCCCACCAATAGCACGTAAGAGTTCCCTTGTCTCTACATCCTCACCAGCATTTGTAATTTTTGTCTTTTTGATAATGGCCATTATAACTGGGGTGAGATGATACCTTATGTATTTTTCTTATAAGTAGTAATATTGAACATTTTTTCATATACCTGTTGGCCATTTGTATGTCTTCTTTAGAGAAATGTCTATTCAGATCCTTTGCCCGCTTTTTAATGATATTATTTGTTTTTTTGCTATTGAATTGAGATTTTTATATATTTTGGATATTAGTCCTTTGTTGGATGAAGTTTGCAAATATTATGTCCCATTCTACAGGTTGTTTCTTCACTCTGTTGAGTGTTCCCTTTGCTCTGCAGAAGCTTATTAGTTTAATATAGTCCCATTCGTCTATTTTTGTTTCTGTTGCCTGTGCTTTTGAGGTCTTAGCCATAAAATCTTCACTTAAACCAATGTCTCTATGTTTTCTTCTAGTAGTTTTATAATTTTGGGTCTTATGGTTAAGTCTTTAATCTATTTTGAATTGATTTATGCATATGGTCAGAGATAGGAGCCTAGTTTCATTCTTCTGTTTATGGAAATCCAGTATTCCCAGCACCATTTATTGAAGAGGGTGTCCTTTCTTCAATGTATGTTATAGGTGGCTTTGTCAAAAAATAATTGGCTGTAAATATATGAATTTATTTGTGGGTTCTCAATTCTATTCCACTGACTTACATGTCTCTTTTAATACCAAAACCAGGCTGTTTTTTTTACTATAGCTTTGTAGCATACTTTGAAGTCACATAGTATGATGTCTCTAGCTTTGTTCTTTTTTTTTTTTTATTTCAGCTTATTGTGGGAGTACAAAAATTTAGGTTATGTATATTGCCCATGACCCCCCAACCCCCCAAGTCAGAGCTTCAAGCGCGTCCATTCTCCAGACAGTGTGCATCGCACTCATTATGTAGGTATATACCCATCCCCTCCCCCCACCCCCCCATCTGTCCCCAGTTGGTGTTATTCCCGAATGTGCACTTAAGTTTAGGATTGCTTTGGCTATTCAGGGTCTTTTGTGGTTCCATGTGAATTTTAGGATTGTTTTTTCTATTTGCATAATGAATGGTTTAGATTTTTAGAAATTTTTTGAGACTTGTTTTTGTGACTTAACATATGATCTATCCTGGAAAAATGCTATAGTTTCTTATAGGTGGACTGGAGATAGAAAAGTCTGTCCCTGGCAAAAAGGAACCTATGTTCCAAATGAGTAGAAAGAAGAAATGAGCAATATTAAAAGTTAAGAAAGAAAAATGAGTTGCTGGTTCAATTGTTCCCAAGACCAGATTTATTCATCTTGAGAGGCATGAGTGTATTCTAGCAAATGAGACACATTTTGTAAACCAGAAGAAGTAGAAATAGCTTCCTGTTGGTTATGACTCTTGTCAGATTATTAATCTTTATGACTAACAAATTATGTCAGTGATGTGTTTCTGAAGCAAGCTGCTATACTGAAACTTCCCAATTTGCCAGTCAGCTTTCTATTGTAGGAGAGGCAGTATTTTCCTCCATCGTGCAGTTCTAAATTATGGCTTTAGGAGTTCTTCCTGAAGGTTCAACCTAGAATATTTTTGTTCAGTCCTCCAAGTGATTCTGTAAGTCATTTAACACCTTGTAATATTAATAAATCAGTTGGGGCTCAAAATACCCAGTGTGGATTCTGTTCTCTGAAACTGAGCCCTAACAAATACAATAGTTATAATTTTTAGAATGCCATAGGATGACATTGTATTCATTCATATGTGCTTGAAAGTAATTGGTAAACAAGCAAACAGTGTCTTCATGGAACTTACATGTGGAATGAGACAGACAATAAGCAATACACAGAGAAAATTAACAGTGTGATACATGGTATTAGAAGATGATAAGAACTAATAAGAATTGGAGAGAGTGTTTGTAATCTTAAATAGGGTGGCCAGTTTAGGTGACATTTGAGCAAAGACTTAATTGAAGGAGGTTTGTACTGTTATTTTTTAATATTGTTTCATCATGTAAGATTAAAGATAAGATGTTAGTTTCTCTTTAATATTTTACTTGTAATGATCTTATATACTTAGTATTTCTAAAAATTCCATCTTGTTATCATCTTTGTCAAATGTTGTCATTCATCTTCTTCAGGTAACTGATATATAGGCTTTAATACAAGTTTTTTCCCGAAATTGACTTGTACAGATTATCAGGCAGTAGGATTTTCCTTTCTTATATCTCATTTAGATCTAGATTTACTTGAAGAATTGATTGAAACTGACAAGGAATTAGCTATAGGCCATTAGTTTAGAGTTGTAGAAGTAATACTTTAAATTTGGGTTAGCATAACAATAACAAAAAAGAAAACTTTCCATAGAGTGAGACTTTCACATAATTATGTGTTGCAAGAAACCTCAGAACTCATAAATTTTGACAATCTTCAGAATACACAAACCTCTTATATAATAGCAAAGATCAAATTATAATTGCCAAAATGTCCCCAAATTGAACAAATGTTTCATTTGTGATTTACAAAAGCCTATAAACATCAAGTTTTGCCTTCTTTGTTCTGGCCACTCTATCTTTATTCATTTAGCTTTTCACTATTTTTTACCTTTCATCACGTATCACATTATTGACCTATACTTAGCTTGAAATCCACTACAAACTCTGTCATGTGTACTGATTCTACTATGCTTTTCTATACCCTTGCAATTTTTTTTCTCAAATTCTAATATCTGAATTTTATACTTTTTCCATTAAATTTCAACTTGTTAGACTTAAATGATTGTTCTGATTATTGAACCTAAGTAAGCCTTGACTCTTTCATTAGATAAGCAATTTTTATGCCTTCCTTGTCATCCTTCTTCAAACTCTTCTCTATTTCTAATTTGTGGGACTAATGAGTCCTTAACTATATCAAAATAGAAAGCTAACTCTGGCCGCATGCCATGAGAAATATCTCATTGACTACCTATTTGTCTGCATCACCCAGCCATTTGTACATAGGGATGATTATTCAGCCATTCATACATTTGCTTATGTAAACAATGTCCCCGTTAAGTGGATGAACAGCAATGTGGTTTACTTGTGTATATTAGCTATAGCTTTTTTCTCTGTTTTTAAAGGGGCATCCTATCATGAGCTTGGACTGCAACTATTAGGAATAAATAAGTTAGTAAAATAATGCCTGACATATATTAAATATTCTGTGAGTTTGTTATCATAGTTTCTCCTTTGCATTTTTTATTATATATATTTAACATATATAACATGATATTTTAATATACATATATATAATGAAAGAATTACTATAGTGAAGCAAATAACATATCTATCATCTCACATAGTTACATTTTGTGGGTGAGTGGGAGCCTAGGAACACCTAAAATCTAATCTTTCAGCAAATTTCCAGAATATAATATTGTTAACTATAATCCTTATACCATACATTACATCTCTAAATTTATTCATCCTACATAACTGCAACTGTGACTTACATCTCCCCATTCCTCCCGACACCCAGCTCTGGTGACCACCATTGTACTTTCTGTTTCTATGTATTTTACTTTTTTTTTTTTTGAGATTCCATATAGAAGTGAGGTCATGCAGTATTTTTCTTTCTGTGTCTGGTTTATTTTATGTAGCATAATGTTCTTCAGTTTCATCCATGTTATTGCAAATGGCAGGATCTTCTATTTGAAGGCTAAATAATACTCCATTGTGTAACTGTATATACGTGTGTGTGTGTGTCACAGTTTTTTTATCCATTCGTCGACAAACAGGTTGCTTCTGTATCTTAGCTATTGTGCATAATGCTATTATATAATAAACATGGGGGTGCACATATCTCTACAAATGCATATACTATACTCATTTCTTTGAGTGTATACCCAGCAGTGGGATACCAGGTCATATGGTAGTTCTATTTCTAATTTTTTGAAGACTCTCCGTACTGTATTCCATAATAGCTGCATCAATTTACATTCCCTCCAAAAGTCTACAAGTGTTCCCTTTTCTCCACACCCTTGGCAACAGTTTTTATCTCTTGTTGTTTTGATAGTAGCCATCTTAACAGGTGTAAGATGATATCTTATTGTGATTTTGATTTGCATTGCCTTGGTGTTTAGTGATGTTGAGCACCTTTACATATGCCTGTTTGCCATTTGAATGCCTTCTCTGCAGAAACGTCTATCAGGTCTTTTGCCTAGTTTTTAATTGGGTTATTTGGGATTTTTTGTTCGGTTTTTTGTTTGTTTGATTTTTTTTTTTTTTTGCTATTGAATTGTATGAGTTCTTTATATATTTTGGATATTAATTATTCAAGAGATATATAGTTCACACATATTTTCTCCCAATCTCTCGGCTGTCTTTTCATTTCCTTGATTGTCCTCTTTTCTGTGCAGAAGCTTTTTAGTTTGATATTGTCCTACTTGTTTATTTTTGCTTTTGTTGTCTGAGCTTTTGGTATGACATCCAAAAAATGATTGTCAAGACCAATGCCAAGGAGGTTTCCCTATGTTTTCTTCCAGTAGTTTTACAGTTTAAAGTCCTACCTTTAGGTCTTTATTTTGAGTCAATTTTTGTGTATGGTGTAAGAAAAGGATACAATTTCATTCTTTTGCATGTGGATATCTAGTTTTCCTTTCACCATTTATTGAACAGACTGTCCTTTCCCCATTGTGTCTTCTTGGTGCCCTTGCTGAAAATTAGTTGATCTTATATGCTTGGGTTCATTTCTGGGCACTCTCTTCTGTTCCATTGATTTGTGCATCTGTTTTATGCCAATACCATACTGTTTTCATTACTAGAGTTTTGTCATATAATTTGAAACCGGGCAGTTTGATGCCTTTACCTTGCCTTCACCTTTTTTTTTTTTTTATTTCTCAAGATTGCTTTGGCAATTTGAGGTCTTTGGTGGTTCCATACAAGTTTTAGGACTTTTTATCTATTTCTGTGAAAAATATCATTGGAATTTTGATAGGGATTGTATTAAATCTATAGATCACTTTGGGTAGTATAGACATTTTAACAATATTAAATTCTTTCAATCCGACCCATATCAAAAAGGAAGAAGTAAAAATTATCCCTATTTGCCGATGAGATGACCCCAAATTTGCAGGATATAAAATCAATTTACATAAATCAGTTTTACTTCTTTACACCAATAATTGTCTATACAAAAACGAAATCAAGAAAATAATCCTATTTATGATAGCACCAGAAAGGGTAAAATACTTAGGAATACTTAGGAATTGAACCAAGAAGGTGAAAGATCTATACACTGAAAACTATAAAACATTAATTAATAAAATTAAAGAAAACACAAATAAAAGGTAAGATCTTGCCTTCTTTATTGTTTTCTTATTAAGCTATCACTGTTCAGTCTTGTCCACAGGAATATTATGATTAAATACCTTCCTAAAATTTAGATCACAATGACTAAAATATTTCCATATCACACTGTGAAATTCTGAAGTCAGGATTTTAACTTGGCCGTTCTTCTATGCTTGACATTGAGCATAATATTGGTACACAGAGGATGCAGGGTACTTTAGGGCAACAGTCCCCAACTTTTTGGCACCAGGGACTGGTTTCATGGAAGACAATTTTTTTTCCACAGACTGGGAGTGGGGATGTGCGGTGTGGTGGGGGTTGCAGAGCTCAGGCAGTGATGCATGGCCCATTCCTAACAGGCCACAGACGGGTACTGGGAGTGGCCTGGGGGTTGGAGACCGTTGCTTTAGGGGGTAGACCTTTTTCTCTGAGTTCAGACAGAGTTGAGTTCATATTCTGTCTATATTCCTCAGCACAAGTCACAGAACTTATCTCAGCCTGAATTTCTAATTACTGATACATGGAGCCAGTGATAGTTTTCTGCTTCAAATATATAAGCACAGTACCTGGTACACAGAAGTAAAATTGACATTAAATTTCTTTATCCTATTTCATCACATATTGGTAAATAATCATGAAACAAAATGATTGAATTTCTTTCTTAAATATCATAAAACCTAAAATGACATAATAACTTTATCACAATATCAAGTTCTTTTATTCCATTAGCTAAACTGTGGTCAAAATTAGGTCACAGGTAAAATTTGAGCCATTATTTTCTTTATTTTCTTTAAGCACCCTGATTCTACAATGTCATGTAGTGCCTTGTGCTTTTACAAGGTCCAGTTGTTTTCATTAAATTCTCAGTTTAGGAAAGCAGCAAAATTAGCAGATTATCTTCTTCATCTTGATGTTGTTTTTCCTTCATTTCACAGTTTTAAGACCAAAGTAAGGGTAGAACTGTATGTTTTTTATTTCATACTTTTTAAATCTTTGAGCTTTTCAATATTATACTATGAGCAAAAAAGATTAAAAATATATTGTCTTTTTTCTTTCAAAACTTTTACTTAGTTTCTCATCATACACCAATTGGTTATCAACTGAAAAAAATATCCCATGACGCTAATCTCAGAGCATTGTTTATCTTCTAATTATTCTATTATTACTGATTTTTAGTGAAATATTAAATCATAAACAATTAGGCATACAATGAAAATGAAAATAAATCTCCCTCTTGCTATAGACCTTCCTTTCCTCTCCTCCTAACTAAATAAAATAAAAATTTACTATACCAGAGAAGAAAAATATAGTAGTAATTCAACATGCTAGTCTCTAATATTTTGATCAAACAATGTCAGATATATACATTGATTTCCAGATTAAGTTCCTACAAACATATGATTAAGAATCCCTTTTGAAAATGCTCTCCTACATGAAGCACTTTATAGCCTTGGTACTCTATTTTTTGTTCTAAATTTATAAAATAGTACCTCATTTTGTTTGTTTTCAAATAGAACCTAAGCAAAGAGATTGCCTTGATTCTTGCTGAATGAGAAATAAGATTGAAGAGAACTTATGTTAAAAGTACTGAGAAAGAAGAATCTGTTAGCAACTAACTATTCTGCAGCTAGAAATATTGTTCCACTTAATTAGCCAAGGCAACTCTGGGGTTAGAGACTTAGTTCAAACACATTTTTTTCCTCACTATGAAATAAATGAAATACTATGAAACAAATAAAAAAATAAACATGGAGAGAAGAATATAGCCTTAGAATGCTGGCAATTCTTATGAAAAGATATTTTATTGTAGCCACACAATCCTCTTAATATAAATAAGAGCCACAGTGGTAACTAGAGATAAGAAAGCAAAAACAAAATTAAGACTATGGTTCCTTATTAAAGTGAAACATGTAATTGTATTAAAAGACAAAAAGTGTGAATCAAATGCATGAAAATGTGTTTCTTCCTTTGGACTTTTGCCTGATGCTTACCATGGTATAAAAAGGTTCACCAACTTTTCAGCCAGCAATATTTACTAAGAGCTTTACTTTAAAATAATTGGCCAGGAATACGTAAGTTTTGTTGGAATTTAACTATCAGAAACTATATATCATTCCTTGATTGTCTTTGTTTCAAGAGACAAAATCTTGGATTTTTTTTCTGGTGTAATAATCATGGCTGCCACTTTTCTCAAAGCTCAGTAAAGAGGGAGTTTGGTGCTGGTGGCGTGGAGGTCATATCATACCATTTAGCGTGTAAAGTTTTATTTAATCTTTCTGTTTTCAGATGGCACCCAGGCTTTCCACTCTGTGCACTGTCTCTGAATCTAGTGTGCTTCTGTTTTCAGCACTGCTGTGGAGAAATCCCCCACTGGGGAGGAGAGAGATTAGAGAGAGCTGATCACCCTTGTGTGGAGACAAAGGGGCTATCTGGGAACATAACTGCTTTTCATACCAACTTTTAACTAGTTTTCTTATTTTTGATTTTACCTACTCCCTGTCTTTGGGGTTTTTGGTGTCTCATATTTTTGAGCCTTTCTTTGGTATGTACTACATACTGATTTCCTATGGCTTTGTTATGGTTTAAGATACTTAGATTTCAGGTTTCTCCTATATGTTACCTTTCACCGGTTTTCCACCTTCTTTTTTTTTCTGTCTTTATATTCATATAAATTTATGGGTACAAGCCTAATTTTATTACACATATATATTGTGTAGTGGTGAAGTCAGGGCTTTCAGGGTGTCCATCCCCTGAATAATGTGTTTTGTACCCATTAAGTAATTTGTCATCATCCATCCCTTCCCTTTTCCCCCTTCCAAGTCTCCATTGTCTATCCTTCCACTCTCTACATACATCCATGTGTACACATTACTTAGCTCTTAGTTATAAGTGAGAACATGTATTTATCTTTCTGTGTCCAAGTTGTTTCATTTAAGATAATGGCCTCCAGTTTCATCCATGTTGCTGCAGAGAGATGATTTTATTCCTGTGTATGGCTGAATAGTATTCCATTGTGTGTGGGTGTGTGTCACATTTTCTTTATCCAATCATCCACTGATGGACACTTAGCTGGTGCCATATCTTTGCTATTGTGAATAGTGCTGTGATAAATACACGAGTATAAGTGTCTTTTGATATAACAATTTCTTTTCCTTTTGGTAGATGCCCAGTAGTAGGATTGCTGCATCAAATGGTAGTTCTATTTTTAGTTCTTTGAGAAATCTCCATACTGTTTTCTGTAGAGGTTGTACTAATTTACATTCCCACCACCAGTGTACAAGAATTCCCTTTTCTCTGCATCCTTCCCAAGATTTGTCACTTTTTCCTTTTTAATAATAGCCATTCTGACTGGTATAAGATGATATCTTGTTGTGGTTTTAATTTGCATTTCTGTAATGATTAGTGATGTTGAACATTGTTTCATATGTTTTTTGGTCATTATTTGTCTTCTTTTGAAAAATATCCATCCATACTCTTTGCCCACTTTTTAATGGGATTATTTCTTCTGTTGTTTTTTTAGTTGTTTGAATTCTTTGTAAATTCTGGATACTAGTCCCTGCAGATGCATAGTTTGCAAATATTTTCTCCATTTCTATAGGTTGTCTGTTCACTCTGTTGATTATTTCTATTGTTGTGAAGAAGCTTTTTAGTTTAAATAGTTTCACTTGTCTATTTTTATTTTTGTTGCCTGTGCTTTTAAGGTCTTAGTCATGAACTCTTTGCCTAGATCGATGTCTAGAAGAGTTTTACCTAGGTTTTCTTCTAGTATTTTTATAGTTTCAGGAATTACATTTGAAGTTTTTGATCCATCTTGAGTTGGTTTTTCCAAATCATAAGAGATAAGGGTGTAGTTTCATTCTTCTGCATATAATCCAATTTTCCCAGTGCAGGACCAAATAGATTCAGAGCCAATATGTACCAAATATACAAAGAAAAACTAATACCTATCCTTCTAAAACTGTTTCAAAAATTGAGGAGGAGGGAATTATCTTTAACTCATTCTATGAGACCATTATCACCCGGATACCAATACCAGACAAGAATACACAAAGAAAAAGAAAGAAAGAAAGAAAGAAAGAAAGAGAGAAAGAGAGAAAGAGAGAAAGAGAGAGAGAGAGAGAGAGAGAGAGAAGAAAGAAAGAAAGAAAGAAAGAAAGAAAGAAAGAAAGAAAGAAAGAAAGAAAGAAAGAAAGAAAGAAAGAAAGAAAGAAAGAAAGAAAGAAAAGAAAAGAGAAAGAAAGAAAACTACAGGCTAGTATTCCTTACGAACATAGACACAAGAATCCTCACCAAAATACTAGCAAGTCAAATCCAATAGTACACTAAAAAGAATACAGCATGATCAAGTGGGTTTTTTTCTAGAGATGCAAGGATGATTCAACATATGCAAACCAATGTGATACATCACATAAACAGAATTAAGGACAAACATCATATGATCATCCCAATAGATATAGAAAAAGAATTTGATAAAATTCAGCATCTCTTCATGATAAAAACCCTCAACGAACTAGGTATAGAAAAAAATGACATCAAAATAATAAAGGCCATATATGACAAACCCACAGCCAACATCATACTGAAAAGTAAAATCATCCCCTCTGAGAACTGGAACAAAATCAGGTTACTTATTTTAACCACTTCTATTCAACATAGTATTGTAAGCCCTAGCCAGGGAAACTAAGCAAGAGAAAAAATAAAAGACATCCAAATTGGAAATGATATGGTCAAAATATCCCTGTTTGCTGATAATATGATCTTATATCTAGAAAAACCCAAAGACTCCAACAAAAAACTCCTAGATTTGACAAATGAACTCAGTAGTTACAGAATACTAAATCAAAGTACAAAAATTAGTAGCATTTCTATACACAATAGTGATCTAGCTAAGAACCAAGTCAAGAAGGAAATCTCATTTATAATACCTACAAAATAATTAAAATATCTACGAATATATTTAACCAAGGAGGTGGAAGATCTCTACAAAGAAAACTATAAAACACTGATGAAAGATGTTGTAGATGACAGAAACAAATGGAAAAACATCCTATGCTCATGGATTGGAAGAATTAACACTGTTAAAATGTCCATACTGTCAAAGTGACTTACAGATTCAATGTAATTCCCAACAAAATATCAACATCATTTTTCATAGATCTAGAAAAAAAAAATAATTCTAAACTTCATATGGAACCAAAAAAGAGCCTAAATAGCCAAAGCAATTCTAAACAAAAAGAACAAAGCTGGAAGTATCACATTACCTGACCTCAAATTATATTACAAGGCTATTGTAACCAAAATAACAAGCATGGTACTGGTATAAAAACGGACACATAGATCAATGAAGCAGAATAGAGTACCCAGAAATAAAGCCACATATTTATCACCAACTGATCTCTGACAAAGTCAGTAAGAACATACTTTGAGGAAAGGACATTTCACTTTCTTTACATTTTCTCTATTTTGTTAAAAATTTCTCTGCTTCCTTCTCCTTTCCTGTTTTTTTTCCCTCCCCCTGGGAACCCTCTCCCCGACTTAACTGTTTAACAGACATTTTAATATAATTTTTAAAGGGAGAGGAGGTAAACAAACATGTTCACTACTCCAGGTTTAACCAAGAATCTTGTATAATTTTATATATGAGCTGTGAATAATAAGCAAGTGAAAAATTTGTATTGGTAGGAACTGACATGTAGTGTGTATTTAATATGTGCCAGGAACTTACAGTCTTAAAATATGAATAATTTTATGCCATAGTTGGTATTTTTCATGTGAAAAAAACCTGAAGTTCCAATAGATTAAATCACATACTGGAGTCCCCAGAGCTTAATAAGTGACAATCTATCTATGCAATTTAAGCTGTGCATTTAAGATATTTATGCCTGATTTTGTCATGCTTGCTGATATCATATAGTACAGTGGTTAAAGGCACTATTTATCAAGGCTTCCTGCCTGGATTTGAATCCCAGATATGCAATGTAATAGCTGTGTAATTTTCTACTTAATTTCTACTTAATTTATCTGTGTCTCACTTTCTCTGTGTGCGAAATATTGATAACAGTAGTATCTACCTCATAGGGTTGTTGTAAGGATTAACTATATTAATGTATGTAAAAGGTTTTGAACAGTGCCTGCCATAGAATAAGTCCTATAGATGTGTTAGTAATTTCTAATCATGCTATTTTACTACCTTATCTATCTCAAGGAAAAGACATTGCCTCCTCTTATGGACGGTCTGTTAAATCTAGAAAGTGTGGCATTAATAGTGTGTTGTCCACTTGTACTTTTTTTTAAATCATGTATGCTTAGAACTTTCTGTCACTAAAGATTGAACATGGAAGAACTATTACTGAGTGAGCTAATGAAAGAGAAACATGATGATTTATTTTACTTTTAAGGGAGAAATAGACCATATAAGTTCCAGGATGGCTCTCATGTTAATTTTAAAAAAAGTCTCCAGATGAATTTCAGTGAGTTTTCCATATTATTTTTATTCTACTTATTCCAATTTCAAAAGCCCTTCTAATTTTTATATTTGATTTAAAACCCCTAGAAAACATTTGCCCATAACAAAATTGCTTTAGAACCATAGTTTTCAAAATGTTATTGCACAGGATGTCAAAAGTAGTTGTGGGAACTTTAAAACTATCCTGAAACAACCTCCTTGTTTGCTTGGCTTTTATATTTCAAACTAAATCCAAACCACTCAGCTTGAGTGCCATCAGCTGTTGGCAAAACTTAGCTCCTTGGTTCTATGCAAAAGTGAATCATTTTGTAAACACTCTGACAAGCAAGATATAAATCCTTTAGTTTACACAGGTGACCTCATGAATATTCTTTTTCAACCTTTGTGTGTATTAAAAAATATTACAGGCAGTGAATATTAAAACTTCTTCTAATCATTGTAACTGTAAGGAAAGGCTGACAGATCCATACTCTGTACATGTGTTTTAAAGTTAAGGAGGAAAGGACATGAGAAAATACTTTATAAGCTTTGCTGAAACCGAGGCATTTGGAGCAAGGTTTAATACATTTGCCAAATCCTAAATACAGCTGGGTTCTCCCACAGTTTCTTTAATTGGAAGCAGATTTCTGTGCTAATTCTGTAATGTGAAGAGAGCTCTAACAGTATTTCTTTCCTAAAAGTAGGTCATTATATTTGTAATGATCACTTCTAATATCAACAACTCCTTAGCAAATTTTTTGTTATAATTCAAATAATATCTGGTTATACATTTCCAATATTTTGAGTAGATTACTTTGTTGTGTAGCTACATTAATACATTTAATTAATAAGCAAATGTATAAATAATAATTAAAATTAATAACTGATAACCAAGCTTACTGGGTATTTTATATTTGGAAAATATAAAAGTAGAACATGCCTAAAGAATTAAAAACACAGAAATGTGCATATTATAGAGTAAAATTATACATCCTGATTGAATGTGAGAGAGAAAAGTTTGCTTCTTACATAAGTTTACAAAGTTTACCAAATTTTAATATTTTTATATGATAAAAATTTAGAAGAAAAGACTAATTAAATTAACACAAAAATATATTGATATTATATTTATATAATATGTATATTTAATTTAAAACTACAGTACTAGTTTCTGAGTCACCAAATGTGGAATTTAATGTTAATATGAAGGAAATACAATTCTTAAAAATTTATCTGTTTCCAATACCTACATATTCACTTTAAGTCTCAGTATATTACATCCTTAATTAGAACTAATAATAATACTAATAATTTAAAAGAAATTTATTACAAAATTTTACAAACCAAGCATTCAAATAGGTTTTTTTGAAGATTAACAGTTTTTCATTCATTGAACAGTTTTTAAGCTGCACCTATAAGACACCTTTATAACAATAAATCCTTTTACAGTAGTAATGTACACCAGATGGCATCATCATGATTTTCCAAACTTTCTACCTTTTGAAAATTGTGTCATTGATTTTTGTTGACATTATTATTACAACTTGGAGTATTGACCTGCTTTTAGCAGCGCAGTGAAAGAGCTGTTTTGGGAAAATGAACATAATTGAAATGCAACCGTTTGCTAAGGAGATTCTATAAGGACCATTTTCATTAAGACACAAGAAATTCCCCCACTATTAGTTTAAGCACTGAAAATTATCCCAGCAATGTAGTTTGAGAAAGAAGTTCTTTTCCTATTATTATGCAGGACAACTAAATAAAGGGTCCATACATATATATCAGTTTGTTCCTAGGATCTTTTTTATTTTCTGTTGATCTTTGTGCTGTTCCCTGTGTTAATACTACATTATCTTAATGTTAATATATTTTAAGAAAAGTTTTGATATCAGTTGGAAAAGCCTTCCCATGTTTTATTTGCATACAAGAGTGCTTAGCTATTCATGGCTCTTTTAATTTCATTTCTACTTTAGAATGAGCTGTTAAGTTGAAAATTCTGTTGTAATGTTGGTCGTTATTACATTGGATCTATAGATCAATTTGTGGAGGACTGACATATTTATAATATTAAGTCTTCAAGACATAAACATGGTTTATCTCTTCATGTATATCATTAATTTCTCTCAATAAACTTTGTTCAATAGACTTATTGCACATCTTCTGTTAGATTGTTTTCCTTACTGCCTAATATTTTTCATGTTATAAGTTGTAACTTATAAAAATATTTTTTATTGTTGAATTTAAAAATACAGTTGATCCTAGTACACTGATTTTATAGAGAATGACCATACTAAAGTCTTATTAACTCCATCATTTGTAAATTATTTCTATTTTCTATGTAAGAAAAAAATATCACCTCCAAAATTGACAGCTATCGATACTGAGATGTTGAATAAGTGTAGTGACAGTATCTTTGTCTTTGCTTACTCTTGTTGTAGATTTAGCACTAAGTATGACTGCAGAAATTTTATTTTTAGATTGAAAGATGTGCCTTTTTGTTTCTAATTTGTTGAGTTTTTTTAAATTACGAATGGATGTTGAATTTTTATAGTCTTTTTTCTATATTATATGAGCTAATAACGTAACTATTCTCTTTAAAATATTAATGTGGCAAATTTTATTGATTTATTTTTCAATGTAAGCCAATATTGTATACCTAGGATAGACTTGATCCTGATATGTTTACATATGCTATATTGCTGGTTTTGCTTTGCAGAAGATTTGTTTTGAATTTTTGCATCTACATTTATGAATGAGAGTGACCTAATTCTTTTTTTTTTTTTTTTTTTTGTACATTTCCTTTTTCTGGCTTCATATCAAGTTTATGCTAGGCTCACAAAATGAGATGTAGAATGTACTTCCTTTTTCTAATTTCTAACAGAGTTTATATAGGATTGGAAATATTTGTTTCTTAAATATTTATCAGAACACTCTGAAGAAGACAAAAAATTCTGGACTATTCTTTGAGCTATCATTCTATGTATCTATGTAAAATATAGACATAAAATTTTATGTATGTTTATTGGCTATTGAACTAAAATACACTTACAGAAAAGCACATACATTATAAATGTCTAGATCAACAAATTGTCACAAAATAAACACACTTATGTAAACATCATCAGTGTTAAAAAAAAACAAAAAACAGAGAAATAGACATACCTCATACCCCAGAAGCCTTCCTGGGCTCTTTCGTGTTAGTCAGTACCACTGCGCCTTCCCACATCTCCAAAGGTAACCACTATCCTGACTTCTAGCACCAAAAGTTAATTTTGCCTGTTTTTGAAGTTTCTTTATGCCTGGCTTATTTCATTAGTATGATGTTTTTGCGACTCATCCACGTTGCTGTGTGAAGCAGTAGTTAGTTTATTTTCATGGCTGTTATGTACCGCAGTGTATGTCGATTATACTGTTCATGCATATTTTTCGTTTGTCTATTTAAAATAATGTTGTTATAAGCATTCTTACACAAACCTCCACATATGCACATAGTTTGTTGGATATTTATCTAGGAGTAGGAGTGGAAATGCTGTTCTTGGTGATCTTCCTCTTTATTAAATAATGCCCAGCTATTTGTGTATGAGAATTCCTGTTGCTCCACACCCTAGCCAACACGTTGTATTGGTGAGTGTAACAACTCATTGTGTTTTTCATTAAAATTTTTCCCATTATGAGTGAAGTTGAGTATCTTTTAGTATGCTTATTGGCTCTTTGGATATCCTGTTTATAACATGCCTGTTCAAGTTTCCACCCCCTTTTAACAAAATTAGGTTGCCTCACCTTTTCCTATTGATTTGCAGAAGTTCACTGTATATTCCAGGTATGAGCCCTTGTTAGTTACAGGAGTCACAAGTATCTTCTTCCTCTCAGCAGGCTTGCCACATTTTCACTTTCCTAAGGACACCTTCTGACAAGTATAACTTCTTAATTTTAATATAATCAAGTTCATCATTATTTAATTAACAGTACTTTTTCTGGTAATGTTTAAGAAGCTTTTTCTTACTCTGAAGTCCTGTTAATATCCTCCTGTACTATCTTTTAGAACATGTATTGCTTTGCCTTTTAAATTTACATATATCATCAGTCTGGATGATTGTTCTAAATGGTATGAGATAGGAATATTTATTTCCATACATTTTTATAAACTATATAAAACACCTTTATTACAGGGTCAATTAGATTTACCCACATTTCTATCGCTTTTCTTGTGCTTCCTTTCTCCTTGTCTCTGAACCTCTATTTGGGATTTGGGATTACAATCAGCCCTCCGTAACCCAAGGCGGGGATAGGTTCTGGGGCCCACGCAGATACCAAAATCAGAACACACTCAAGCCCTGCAGTCTGCACCTCAGAATCCGCATATAGGTGAAAAGTCAGCCCTCTGTATCCATAGGGTTCACAGCGTGAGAATACTGTATTTTCCGATCTGAGTTTGGTTGCAGATTTGGAACCTGTGAATGTGGCTATATGGAGGGCCAGCTGTATTTATGGAAAAAAAAAATCAGTGGTCTTTGGAGTGAGGAGAATACAGCGCATTACCATTTTCTTAGTGCCCATACACATTAAAAAATAGGCCCAATACCACTAATGAAAATGCATTCATAAAAGACATTAATTTATGAAATCTATTCATGTAAGATCAAAGGAAACTGTTGAATAAGTCAGTGTTCTTCTCATACCCAAAAGAGTACATTTCATGAATTTTATGTGTATTGTTTCCAGTAAAGTATTTGGAGAACGTTTTTCTATTTTTTTCTTGTTCAAAGTTTTCAAAGGCAGAAAACTTTTTTTATGGGCAAATACATTTGAGTTTGAGTACATTATTTTAGTGACTGTTTAGCAATTTTAAGTCTGTGTAAGATGTCCAAAATTCCAAGGTAACTGGTAAAAATCTGTTTGGCCATAAGGTGCCCACAATGGTAATTAACTTAAGGCCATATTCTAAATTACTAATTTAATAGTATAACTATTAGTGAGTTATACTAACTTACTAAGAAAAGGATCAGATGTATTATTAAATTATGTAGTTTGTCAGCAGTTTAAATTTATAAACAAAAGTAATAATTGTATAGCATGTCCTCAGTTAACCAAAAAGTCTGGTTAAGCACATCAAATTATTGATAATAAACTTTACTATATGTTTTAATCATATTACTTTGCTCCTTTTTCTTTGTAAAAAATGTAGGTTGTCTAATTGCCTGAAGAGAAATTTTTCTTTGGATTTTCTCTCAGGACAGTCCTTTTTAATTTTATGTCTATTTGTTTTTATAGCACTCCATAATTTTAAAAGTGGTCTGGCAGGAACCCAAGTGTATAGTATGAAAAACGTTTTTTGGACCGATTCAGTATTGCAACACAAAGCCTTTTATATCACTTTTATATTCAACATTTGTATTCTATTCTGCAAATGGTTATACTACTTATTATTCTGCCTGTTGAAGCATTGAATAGGTATTCACTTAAGACATACATATTCAGAGGGATAATAAATTTAATATTATTTAATGTGAAACAAGACACATCAAAATACTGGTACTCTTATTTATCAAAGCCAAAGTCACTTTTTCTCTATCAGTTCTTTGTATGCCTTCAAATGCAAAGAGGAAATTCTGGTTAGTGAACCAGTAATTTGGAAGTGATCATCTTTCCTGTTCCTTATCTTCCAGATAATTGCTGATATCTACTTTATGCTTTCAAAATAACTTCCATTTGCATCACTATTATACAACTGACAAAAGTGCATGTTAAGAATTAGAATTATTACTCTCATTTTGTGGTAAGAAAACTCAAGTGTAAGAAGTTGAGAGTCATATGACTGTTCAGCTTCAGATCTGGTACTCCCTCTAACACCCTTGGGTTGTTTTTTTTTTCTCCTGATTTTTACTGATTTTGATACCACCCATGAATTTCTTTTGAGATTTCAGCTCTTGTGAAATGATTTCTGCAAATTCTGCATTGATGTTTTTGAGACATTTCCTGAAATGTTTGATGAGTGATATTAATGTAGCATATAAGTTCTAATATATAGAAAGGTTAATTCTTTATCATTAATTACTTTTTATGGATTGATTCAACATTGTTTGCCTTTCTTAATGGTCATAGTATAACTCTGTAGATAAGGTTGCATTTATAATTTAACTATTCATAGAACTCCTGGGAGAATATTTTATGTCCACTTCACAAGGCACAGCAACATTTTAAATTTGATTTTGGAGTATTCTAACCAAATTTTCCAGGACTGTAACTCTAGGTGAAACCTGCTAGCAGTCCTTCATGTAGCCCAAGGGCTTGTTTGGTTTTGATTAGTTTTACTAGACTTCATTTGGTTTCAATTAAACCTTGAGACAGGCCAGTGATTTTCATGAAAAATGTAGGTTTCTCAAGTTAGAAAATAATTCTTTTATGTTGAAGGGTGTAATTTTTTTTCACTGAAATAAATATCTACTCACATAATTTCAGAAGATTTTATAATCAGAATGCAAGGAGTGAAGAGTTTTATATGTTGAACTGTTTCATATTGTTTTTGAATATTTATTCTCTTGTATTCTTAGATGAAAAAATGAAATTTACTCCACATTCTTCCAGAGTAACAGTAAGAAATATTTAATTATATAAATATAACAATCTTTTATATTTAACTGCATATTATGGAAAGCAATTTGATTTAAAAATTAAGCAGCTATTCTAGTGAGTTCAGGAAATATTTGTATTAATTTGCTCTTGTAAAAGACTTTCTTTTGTTATTACTTGATCATAGGTTGTGTCCAAATGAGACCATTTACTTAAGTTGCAAGTATTTTATTATCAAAAATGCAATAATGTATCAGTGTAATAAAGAAAAATGGGGTCTGTAGTCCTTAGAGAAAAAAACTTCAGAAATAAGTTCTTTTGCTTTCCAAATATCTATTTCATCCTGAATAAAATCTGTTGGCCTCCTAAAATTCTATTTTTAAAAAGTCTATATTGGGTAGTAAAAAAAATAAAAAATAAACTGAAATTAGTGCTATTGGTCAAAGAAGGTGTAAATTTCTCTTTCCTTAAATTCACAAAGCTCTGGCTTCACATATTTTTGATTTTTACCCATAAGCATCACCAAATACCCCATCATCTGTTTAAGATTATGCCAAAATACTGCAGTTATAAATATAGGACTTGTATAAAAATTAGGCATATAAAGTTAAGGACATCATCACAATGCTATTCTATATTCTCAGCATCGTGAAGATACTAATAAGTATGTGAATATTCTCTGTCAAATTTGAAATTGGTAAATAAATTTGTTCAAAAATGCCTGAGAATTTAACATTTACCACTCAGAAGCCAAGAGCAGATCACCTCTTGAGTGTCTTCCAACTGGGATTCTAGCACAGCAAATATTTCATCTTTATAATTTTTAAAATTGAATTATCAAAGTATTGTGTTCTAAGATTTAAATAAGATCAACAGCCTCCTCAAATATTTTTGTTGAGCGTTGTTTATTAATACTTTATGTGGTGACATAAATTAAAATTAATGACATCTGGTGTACATGTGGGTAAAATTTTCACATATTTCTTTATATTTAAATAGATGGAATTGTAAAGAAAGCACTGACCTTGTATTCAAGCTATCCAGATTTTCATTTAGATTCTTCCCTGAATTCATAGTGTGCCTTTGGGAGCTTCTCCTTTCAGTATTTAACTTTCCTCAAATGGAAAGAATTTGAAGATCTCAATGGTTCTTTCTACCTTTAACATTATATTAGTTTAGTTTATTTTGTTTATCTCAGAATTATACATACTTTTTTTGTCTAGTATGACACTGTCAATTTTTTAGCCATTTTTGATCTTGTAAATGTTAAATTTATCTTGAAGAAAACAGAGCTAGTTATGTTGGTAAACATATTCATTTAATAATTTCCTATTACTTATAAATAAACAGATATGATTTTCTCTATAGACCAAAAACTACCTATTAATCCATTAAAGTGTATTAAGAGCCTCTTGTTTTATTTTCTGAAAATTGAACTGGACCCTAGGATCTTTGGGATAAGAAATTCAAAGATGAATAAGAAAAACTTTGACCTTAAATTCAGTCTTATCATGTAGAAATGTAAGTAAGCAAATAAAATGCAGTTGATAAAGTTCAAGTTTTTATTACCAGCAAATATCAGTTTTATTATTTCAGATTAGCAAAAGAAAGTGGTGGTACTTTTTTCCATGAATAAAAAATGAGAACACTCTATTTAGAAAATGAATATGTATTCTAGATTTCAGTATGTCCATTAGAAGATACCTTGATAGAACTGTTTCTTTTTGCATACAGACAAGCAAACTTGAACACGAAAAGCTCAGTGTCTTTGTATTGAATTTCCTTGTCTTGAAAGAAAAGAAGGAGGTAGTGTCAGAGGTGCGTCTCATAAACCACCTGCATGCTGCCTTCAAGAGTTGCAGTGATCATCAACATGAAGAAAATGCACTAGTGAATAACTGTGGGAGATGGAAGGTGTTGATGGCATTTGCCATAGGTATGCACTTGCCTCTGGCTGGATTAATGAAAGGATAAGGAAATTGTTTTTTTTTTTTTTTAAAGGCAGAAAGATCTTTCCAACATACCAGTATGCTGAAACAAAAAGCAACTGCCTATTTTCTCGTCCTTTTTTTATTCTTGATTGTAGTTATGTAAAAAGCTTTACTCTTACAAATAATTAAAGGTTTGGCCAAGTCAGGGGATCAACTCTGGATTTTATTATAACCCAGATTTTGGATAACCACATTTTCTTAAAATGTCCAGTAGACTGAATTGTTTCTCTGGCTTCAAACATAAACCACTGGAGCCAAGAAAGCTTGAGTGAAAGCAGGCAGCCACCAAAACACAATGGGATTTATTCCTTCATCCTGGCTTTGAAGAAAGGATCTTAAAAATATTAATCTTATCCTAGAAAGTTTCAGAAACCTTTTCAAATACCTCTGAAGGATCTCTCCATACTTTTTAGCTCAACTTATTAGTCCATTGTATTAATACAAGGAGATTCTCAACTCTACAAACTCTCACCTGGAGAGGATAGAATACTAAATAGGTATAGTCTGGATTTTGTCTTTGATAAAATCTTTTCAAGCAAGAATCATAGCTTTTGGAACAGAGCATCTGGAATAATGTAAAACAGTGAAACGTAGGCAGATTTTTGTAACCCTGCTAGAAAACTAATTAAGGGTACATATTTCTGTATTGGACAAAGAAGCTTTATTTTTTCAAGAAATCACAATAAAATGCAGGCAATTATATTGACAAAGAATTGTGCCCTTGCCAATTTCAAAGCCTTTGGATACATTAGTAGGTTAACCCACATATTATCTGGAGGGAGCATTGAACTGGGAGCTAGAATTCCTGAGGTCTAGTCTTGAGTCTGGCATGTGCTGCTTATATTATCCTGAGCATACTCATTCGCCTGTTCTGGAAGAGATCATTAGCACGAATCAAATATCCCACATGCTTGCCAATATTTTCTGGCATCTCCTTGGGCTATGTTGGGGTCATGTGACAAAAGCAGAACATTCATCCAAGGGATGTTTGTCTTCCAGTCTCAGAAAGTTAGGTGATGGAAGGTAAATTTTCAATAATCTCTGTCATCTGTAGAGCAGTAAACAAAGGCTTTAAAATGGCAACATTGCAAGACGGAAGCAAGAAAATCCCTGAGTTGTAAAAAGAGGAGGAAAGTCATTTGCTCGTTGTGACATGAGAAGGAAGTAAATCTTTGCTGTGTCAATCTGTGCAGATCTGAGGTTGGTTTTTTTTTGCCAAATCATAGCCTATTCTATGCCGACTAGCATCTCTCTGGGAGTCATTGTAAACTGAGAAGTTTGGAGACTTCTTAACTTGGTTCCAGTTTGTATTCCTGAGATTGTCTCTGGGCATATGGCTTTCATTTTACAAGAGAAGGAAGAAGTTTGGAGAGAATTGACTAAGGTCACAATGTGAATTTGGAGTTATGCTACACAATGTATTTCCCTGAGACCTTGCAGATTCATATTCCCCAGCTATATTTCTGGGGAATTAACTATGGAATCTATTCAAATTGGCCATTAATAAAATGCCAAATTGACTCTGTTTCTGTCTGATAGGTTTTGTTCACTTAGACAGGATACAATTCTGTGATATAATGGATGATATAGCATTCAAGATCCTTACTTTTAACCCAGGAATTTATTTACCAGATTATAGTGTCTGATAGTATACATATTATGTTGTGTCTATTTTCAACTGGGAAAAAAATTCCACTTCTGTCTTCAGTTTTAAGATGGTTATTGAAAAAAAAAAAAAAATTATGGTAGACCCCAAAGCTATTTTCACACACCTGGAATTTAGAAACTTAATGGATTTGTAACTAGTTGGTAGTTTCTTGTCTTTGGCATCCAGGGTAGACAAAATTATAATCACAATGGGCATGCATCAGAATGTAAAATGTAGTACACATAAACAAATATTGATGAGGATTAAATGAGTTAATATCTGTAAAGCCCTTAGGACAGAGTGTGGTACAAAAGTAATAATATGCAGATGTTTGTTAAATAAAACAAATAAATAATGATGATGATGGATTGGGTACTCTGTGAATTACCATCTAGTTGGCTTTCCATCTGATTTTCCTCTTGGAGAGCCCCAGATACGTGTCATCCAATTTCTATCTGACCATTCTTAGTGATAGAGAATATGGTTAGGTGTTACATGGTAACATTTTTTCTCAGGATTTGCTATTATCACAATCAAAAATGAGAAAACAGGCTTAGGGGAGTGAGGAGGTTTACTCAAGGTTACACAGCAATTAATGTACTTCACTTTCTTCCTGTGATGTTTATAATCTTTTCAATATCACTGTTTGTATTATTAGTAGGAGGAGCAGTGCCACGTGATTTGAGTACACTAGCTCATCAGTGCCACTGTTAGTTTTCTACAGGGAACGGAAATCATTCCAGCCAAGACTATGGGCTAAGGCAATTTTACTCCCACTGAGCAGCATTTGCTATTCAAATGCATTCGTTCAATTAAATTATTTAAATATGAAATATTCACCTATATAATAATCCATGCTAGAATTTTTTATCATGGGGTCCCAAATGCCTTCTTTCTGACCTTTTAGCTAGTGGGTAAGGTATGTGCCTCACCAAGGCAAGGTCTGGCACGTAGTGAATGTTTGTCAATTATATAAATACTATAAAAAGGCAAGTAAAAGTGAATCTCTTTTAGAATAATTTGGACTTCAATAGATTGTTAAATATCAGAAATCTTCTACCACTCTATATCTTGTCTCTGGCACATTTTGGTTTTCTGCATTAGGAAAATAGTGGGTACCTTAGTTCTATCATTGTGTAGCCTATGTTGTGCTCACACAATTATGTCACTCCTGTTCTTCTTACTATTTACTAGAAATCTTGTCATTCTGCCTCTCTCTGTTTCATAGAAGACTCTCAATTCCAATCCTTCCTTCTACATTATTTTTATTAAATCTAATTTTTGCTTTGTTTTTGTTATGCTGAATAAGGTGTATCCTGCCACCATTGTATTCTAGACACAATCCCATCTATAGTCTCAGAGATACTCATCAGATTGTATATTTGTCTCATGTAAAAAATTAAAGGCTATATTTTTAAAATCACTCTATTCTGTGCATTGCTATTATTAACAACTCAGGCCATGTAGTTCTTGTCTATTTTAAAATAAATCACATCATTTGTTTCCTGGGACCAAATGAGTTCCTCTTCTCATAGGTATATTTTCCCAACCCTTATATGGTTATAATTTTCCCCCATGATCTTTAAAATTCTTTATATCCATAGGGATAATATACTGGAATAATTATGTGGGAAATGGAAGGTACGTTGGCTTTGTGTTTGAAATCTAGCTTTGCTACTTGCTAAGTAATAGTGAACAACATATTTAATCTCTCTAAACCTTATTTTCCTTTTGTGTAAAAGAAGAATCATGTGCATGTAGAATAGGGATTAAAAGCACAGACTATGAAGCTATTCTGTATGGTTTGAAGCTTGGCTCTACCATATATTGACTATGTTATTTGTTGGCAATTACTTAACCCTTGGTGGCTCAATGTCCACAGTGAAAAATAGGAAAACAATTGGATCTCTCCATATGGTGATAGTGAGATATGTTTAAATATATATATATGTGTGTGTATGTGTGTATATACACATATATCGTTTGTCTTTCAGATTGTAATGGAGATTCAAATTAAAGCTTGATGTACTTAGACTATGTAAATGCTGGTGATGATCATTGTTTCTGTGTACAGTCGTCCCTCTGTATCCTCAGGGAACTGATTCCAAGATCCCCACAGACACCAACATCTGCAGATGCTCCAGTTCATTATATAAAATGGTTTAGTATTTGTGTGTAATCTACACATATCCTCCTGTATACTTTGTCATCTCTAGATCACTTATAATACGTGACACATTGTAAATGCTATGTAAACAAAATCATGTGCCACATAATGACATTTCACTCAATGAAGGAAGGCATATAGGACAGTGGTCTCATAAAATTATAATGGAGCTGAAAAATTCCTATTGCCTCATGACATCTTAGCCATCTTAATGTCACAGCACAATGCATTACTCACGTGGCGATACTGGTGTAAGCAAACTTACTGCGCTGCCAGTCATATAAAAGTATAGCACATACAGGTATGTGCAGTACATAATGGTTGATAATGATAATAAACAACTATGTAACTGGTTTATGTGTTTACTATATTAAACTTTTTGTGGTTATTTTAGAATGTACTTCTAGTTTCTTTAAAAAAGGTTAACCGTAAAACAGCCTCAGGCAGTTCCTTCAGGAAGTATTCCAGAAGTCATTGTTTTCATAGGAGATGACAGCTCGATTTGTGTTATTGTCCCTGAAGACCTTCCAGTGGGACAAGAGGTGGAGGTAGAAGACAGTGATATTGATGATCCTGATCCTGTGCACACCTAGGCTAATGTGTATGTTTGTGTCTTAGCGTTTGGAAAAAAGTTTTAAAAGACAAAAAATGTAAACTTTAAAAATAGAAAAAACATTATAGAATAATATATGAAGAAAGGTAATATTTTTATACAGCTGCACAATGTGTTTGTGTTTTAAGCTATTATTAAAAAAGAGTCAAAAAAGTTTTAAAAAGTTTATAAAGTAAAATGTTCCAATAAACTAAGGTTAATTTATTATTCAAGACAGAAAATTATTTTTCATAAATTTAGCAAAAATTTAGGTAAAATTTATCTATGTAACAAAAAACACTTGCACCCTCTAAATTTTTTGAAATTAAAAAAAGGAAGCGTTATTGTAAAGGAAAAGTGAGAGTTTCATTGAGATTTTGGTTCTAAGAAAATTAATGCAAAAAATTGCAATACTAGCCCTTTATAAACACTTGTAAAAAAGGATCTCTCCCAGCCTTCCTCATGGAAACTGACCAAGATCCAATTGCTTAAAAAGAATTAAGTAACATTTGTGGAAATTCTTACTCTTCACTAGGCACTGTGGACATTGTGAAATTTAATGAAAATATCCTAATAGGATCAGTTTCCAGTCACCCAATCATGTTTGTCTGGAGTGAGAAACAGCAGATTTGTGTTGTGTTTCCCAAAATCATTCAGTTATTTTACCCTAGGAAATTTATTTATTTTTGACAGATCTTCTAGATAAGAAGTTCTGTGGGTTGTTATTCAATAGCTTTACATCTGGGGGGAGAAAAATCCTTTATACTGTGCTATACTTTATTCTGAATTAAAAACTTAATAGACATACAAACATGTGAAAGAGTTTATGACTTAAACAAGTAAAAATACAATATACAAAATTGTATGTTCATTATGGTTACCATGATGTTAACATATATGTGTGTGTGTATGTGTGTGTAATGGAAAGAAAGTTAATAATAATAATATTAATGATATTTATGTTATATTGGTGGGACAAAGTGATTTTCTTATTTTCCAATTTTTGAAGCTTTTCCTTGAGTATTAAAATTTAATTATTAAATACTAAAATTTAATAAAAACTTAAATATTGGGTGATAATACATTAAAATTATTCATAGTAATCCATATACATAAGTATTTACCATTATTTTGAAGTTATTATTTTTAAATTTAGCAAATAAAAATATTTGATTTAGTTGATTAATGAGTAGTAATTATGTATTTGGAAATAGTAGTTGATATATATATTTTTACTTACATATGATTCTTATAAAAATAAGACAATCTTTTCTCCTTAATTTGGAAAGCTCTGAGGTCTTAGTATCTTTAGTCTATAACAAGTTTTGCTAAACATTTAAAATTATAAATATACTCAGTTCTACTCCAGACATTTCACATTCTCACATTTGCCTTTGGGAAAAGGTCCCCAAATTGAATTTTGCTCTAAGACAAGGCTAATAAACTTAGATTATAAGTGAAATCTATAGTTTTTCTTGGTTAATGTTTTAGTGTAAAAATAATCAAAAGACATATTTCATGGTATTTTGCACTTCATAAAACACTTTTATTATGTTATCTCATTTTATCTTCCTAAGTTTGTTGGAATACATGGTCTAATTATTTCCATTTTACCAGATAAGTACACAAAATTGATGTGCAACAGACCCAGGATTCAATCTTGATCTGACTGCAGATAGACCACAATCAGTGGCAATCCAAATGTAAATGAAACATTAATACAAGTTTGTACAGGAGGAATAAATACATGGTTTTTATTTAACTAAGAGCTATAATCATTAACTGCGTGATCTTGAGGAATTTATGCTAATTAAATGATTCTCAAGTTTTTATATTAAATTTTTAAAAGTTTAAGAAAATATGAGTATAGAGAAAGTTATAAAAATAGAAACCTTAGCCATAATTCCACCACTCCAAAATAAATATGATCACTTTTGTGTATTTATTCCTTGTCTTGTTCTTTTATGCAATGATGAATGTATGAAAGACATAACACCTTTAATGATAACACCTCACACATTTGGAAAGAGTGGGGATGAAGTGCAGTACATAGATTACAAAGTGCAAAAGATCAATGCCTTTTGTGTGGGGGGAGAGATATTTTCAGGGAGTAGTTCTCTCTCTTCTCTCTTCTCTTTTCCCTCTTTCATCTAGATTCCAAACTTAAGATAATTTAAATAACTCCCTCCAATCCTGCTATGGTTTGAATGTATCTCCCAAATTGTATGTATTGGAAACATAATCCCCAAGTTGATATCTTGATTGGAGGTGGGGCCTTTGGGAGGTAATTAGGATTAGATAAGGTCATCAGGGTGTCCCCATAATGGGACTGGTGGCTCTATAATAACAGGAGGAGAAACCTGAGATTACTCACATGCTTTTTCTCTTGCCTTGCGATGCCCTTTGCCATGCTACCACGTGGCCAGAAGACCCTCACAAGATGCCAATGACACACTCTCGGACTTCACAGCCTCTAAAACCATGAGCTAAATAAAATCTCAGTCTGTGATATTTGGTTATAGCAACAGAAAACAGACCAAGACACACCTCTATTTCAGAGAGCAGAGAGAAAACATCAGTTCCTGGATAACAGTGACATTGAGGAGAGTAAATGTTGGGTTCAAATATTCCATAGATTTGTAAGCCAGAATACTAGGAACAGGCAGAGACTTAAGCTACAGAAGTACAGTAGCTGGAAATTCTGGATCTGAGCAATTACAGACCAAATAAATATACTCATAGTAGATATCATTTCATACTCTGCTTTTTCACTTACATTGTACCACTTACAACTTATGAAAGGTTTTCCCATTATGAGATCTGATAAAGATCCAATTCTGTATTAATCTAGCTTTTTTAAAAAAAATGTTGTTTGATTTTAAACTATTTAACTTTTAAATAAACTTGGACTTTATTTTGTTGAATATTGTAAATGGTAGGACTTAATAGAGTATTCCTATTTTGCTAACCACTTTCACATTTTATTAAATAATCATTTCCTCCCTATGTCTTTGTCATAATATTTACATTAAACATTGCATTTCTATAACTACCTTAAAGCCAAACTATTTTATTCCAATGATCCATGGGTCTTGTCTTGTGCCAGCACCACACTTTCAAAAAGAAATACCACATGGGCCCACTACTATAGCATTGAAATTCCCTGCCTCTGTGCACTGACCTTTCCTCATGTTAGTGTGGATACAATGTTTGTGCTTTTATGTAAGGCCACACCTTCACTTGTGTATTGACCTATTCATTTCATTAATTAATGGACAATTGTTTCCTAATTATTCCATCTCTCTCCTTGATTATTAATTTTCTCCTTCCTGCTAGATCACTCCCAACAGCATAGGAATATTCTGTATTTATCCAATCTTACAAAAATAAATCTCTCTTGATCCCACATGGCCATCTAGCTACATCCATTTCAGTGGCCTTTTTTGGAAAAGAGTTTTCAAGTGGTTTTCAAATTCTCTGCCTCCAGTTCCTTTTTTTCCATTCTCATTTGACTTATTCCAGGCAGGATATTTGTCCCCCAATTTCTTTTGAAACAACTTTTGTCGGACTCAGCAATGATTTCCACATTGCTAAACACAATGGTCAATTCTCAATTCTCATTCTACTCAACCAACATTTGTACAATCAATCATTTCCTCATTCTTGAATCCTTTTCACTTGGCTTTTGGGATTAAGCTATCTCTTGATTTTTTTTCCCACCTAACTGGCCCCTTCTTTTCTCTTTCCTTTGCTGGTCCCTCCTTGTTCCTGCTTTCTAAGCCACTACTCCAAAACTTTATTCTACCTAAATATTGTTTGGACTTGGACTTTGGGCAGGGCTTGGCCAGGGTGATTCTTGGACTCCATGTGGAATTGACTGGGATAACTTGATGTCATTTAGCTGGCAGCTGATCTGGTCTGGAGGCTTTCAAGGTATCTTCACTCATGTGCCTGATTTCTTGTTGAGATTAGCTGAATGGCTGGGCTCAACAGAGTCTTCTTTCATAGCAATGTAATTTGGGGTTTCTTCATCTCCTCACCAGGGTAATCAAACCTCATTAATGGAGGTTCAGACTCCAAGAGATCAAGGTGAAAGCTACCAGCTCCTTGCAGCATAGGCTTGGGACTGGCACAGTGGTACTTCTTCCATGGACCTCACTTAACATTGCTGATAGGTTCTTGGAAACACTTATGATGTTTGATATTTATAAGGAATATGATATAAATACTTGTTTTTATTAGTCTTAATAAAAGTGGAGCCAGGATGCATTATGGCTATAAGAACAATAAGAACATATCTTTAAAAAAATGAATGTTTTAAAGAAATATTTCCGCATGGTTATTAAACAGCTTTAGATTTTCTCAAATGTTGGTTTACATTTAGATATTTGGATATTTCCTGTTTACATTGACTCTTTGAAAATGTGCAATGTGAAGAATATGATACCCTTTTCTCAGCAAACCTGTTTCCCATGTTTGACCCTTCTCCTTGAAAAGCTTCTTATTTGTCACTCTGCCCACAATGACAACAGCACTCCCAGACACCAAGGTAAACCACTTTGCCCAACTGCTTTGTTGTGGTCTTCCTTGAGCTCTAAGAAGTATGTAAAATCTGATAAGATAGATTTTGTTTTCATTCTTCAGTAAATAAGTTAGCTTGTGGTTATGCCTAGCTAAGTACCTGGCACTTAGTGGACAAATCAAATAAACCTGGATTTAAAACCTGACTAGCTGTATGACTGCTGGGAAATTTGTTGAGTATCTCAAGTTCTCAGTTTTCTTATGCATAAAACGGTGATAGCATCTGCTCCTGGAATTGTAGTGTAAAATAAATGCGATCACAACTATCAAGTGTTTAGCACAGGGCTGGGATCTAGTAACAGCTCATTGTTGCTTTTATTATTTTTCTTTCTTTTTTTTTTCCTTCACTGTTGTCTTTTCCTTTTCTTTTTTCAAGATATTGGCTGAGTAAAAGAAACCAAAAGACATCTTCACATAAATTGGATAAATCACTTTAAATATCATTTTCATTTTACATATTCTGCAAATGTCCCAGTATGTTTAGGTGGTACCTCAATTATAGTTGTTCATTAAATAACTTCTCTTACTTTGGGAACTATTTCATACAAGCTTAACATCCCTTAATGTTACTAATAGTGAAAAGTTTATATTTAAAAAGGAATCTTCTGGAAAAAAAAGATATTATATTATACTTTTTAAGAAATACACATAATATTTCTATGACTAGTCAAAACTTTAGAATATTAGAGGAGAACTAAGACAAAAAGAAAAAGTTCTATATTCTAATGTATTAAAGTAATTCATTTAACATGGAAAAAAGAAAGTATAGAGTAGTTAATAAAATACCAGAATACAAAAAGTATCTGGATATTATACATAAATTATTTTCTCATTTCAGAGACAATAGAGTATGAATTAAATTATAATATAGAGATTTTGTGGGGCATAAGGAAGATATTCTTGATCGTAATCTTTTGCAGGCACTACCATAAGGAATACACAATGAAAATGGTCAGTTTTCCTCCAGGTTCTAAAGGCAAAATCTCTGGGAAGTTTTGTTTTTAACCACTCCCTCTCAGGAAGCAAATAGATCCAATAGAGGCTTACGCTCAACTCCTCACAATTCCTTGTTCCGGTGGTTGTCCAACATGGCACTGTTAATTCCACACATCCATGTCTGGTTTGGGCCTTTCCTTTGGTTTTCCGTATTCTGGGGTCTTTCCTGCTTAAGAAAAGCATCATTCCATATTCTTCTTGGGGACATCTTAGTGATCTCTTTACCAGAGAGATGTATTTTAAAATGAGAAGCGTAATGGAAGATATTTCATTGCCCTTTGGCAGACCAAAGAATACACTATACATATGAAAACTCCAGGTTTTGAAGACCTGTTATTTTCAGTATTTTTCTGTAAGAACGTGAAATAGTATTACCTAAATAAGGATGAATGTCAAATCATAGTGTTACACATTAGTTCAGTTGGCTCATTGTCACAGAAAAAAATAATCTTACATACTCATCTCTGAAATTGAATGTAGGTCTTCCATTGGTTCTCTCAAAGTTAATATTATTGATTCCTAATTTTTATGTTGGTACCTGGATTTTTCTTAATTTGGTTTGAAATTAAAATGTTAAAATATATCTGGTGGAATTATGTATCATTAAGAAAAAGTAATTGTTCTTTTAAAATATCTTAATCTTGACATTAAAAATTTAAAGCACACATACAAGATATTTTTGGGTTAAAAGCACAATTATTTTTGCTCAGATATATTTGGTACACAATTATATTTTGTAAAGAACTCTCAAGTCATCTTAAATACTGTACACAGTTATGAGGATATGATAGTCACTTGGAGGATTCATGCTGGGATTGAATACTAGAAGCATACATTTTGGGAGATTTTAAGCAGAAATGTTGTCGAATAAATAGCCTTTAAAAAAAAAAAAAGCTTTTACATTTCTTAGTTCAAACAGGGAAGAAGGCCTAAGTTTGAATTCATGACATATTGCTATAATGCACTATTAGCCTAATCCTTCATTTTCTTGTCAATTAAAGACTTATCTTTATTCACTGATTCACTTATCAGTAATTCGCTGGGTATTTTAAAGCTGGTTGTTAAAAATCCCTTTGTTTATGGCAATAAGGCACCATTCATTTTGTGAACTTTATAAAACCAACCTCTGCCAATTTTGCTCTTTGAGAATAGCTCAAAAGATGTGTTCCCACAGTAATTACTGATTCCAGAGATGTTCATTAAAGAATGAAGTCAGAGGCAAGTGTTTGAAACAATTGTATCCCACCAAAGCCAGCTTCACTGTGTACCTTCCGAGCACCCACAGGACTTCTCTAGATTAAAAAAAAAAAAAATCACCGAAGAACATTATACAAAATTTATACTTTTGAGTGCTATTACCTATAGTAGTACCAAAGATATTGAATATTCTTTTCACATTTTGTATTTAAATTGGAGATTCAGGGAAGGATGGGGGGAAAGCTGGGATGCTTTTCAGCGTGGGCCCAGCTGTCCATCATATACCTGCTGTGAATAGTATGGGTCAATCCAGTGTTCCTGCTCTCTATTGCCCACTTACCCACAGTGACCAGGGTGAGAAGAGAAAAGAGGGGGAGAAACTTCATTGAAGCCAGCCAAACCTTAACAGAGAAAAACATAATTAAAAAAAAAAAAAAAGATGGCTTTGGATTTGTATATTTCTTTTAGAATGAATTATGTTATTGTAGGAGAGTAAGAAGAAGAGTTTAAGGCTTTTATTAGCTTGTTATCAGAACCTGTGGTGCTGGAATGTGTTTAGGTATTGCATAGTTATCCTGCAATTACAGTGCAACCTCCCACTGAGCCGTAATGGGCAAAGGAAGAGAGAAAATTCAGAGCGAAAGAACGGCGAGGGAGAGATTTTGTATATCAGCCTGTCAGTGAGAAATCTGAATGATAAACCCCTTACAGAAATGAAGTTTTATTTATTTCTATTTCTATTTGCATGAGAAAATACAACAGACAAAGGAAGGAAATCAGAGAACATGTGATTGGGTGCATTTTCTAAATTTTAAGGTGCTAAACAAACTAGAGACCAAGCATTTGTAAATGAACACATTCCTTGTTTGAATGTAAATAGCACAGCCAGATTAGTTTTCTAAGTGCTTGGACACAGTTTTCTGTTTCTGGCCTCCAGACTTTGAGTTCTTTCATCCACGCTATTTTTATTTTTTTTTCCTTTTGGTCACCCGTATTAATCATCAAGATTTCAAATACAGTATAAATGTAGCTTAGTTTCAAATTTCAAATTAATGTATTTGGTGACTTGGAGTTCGAATGAGTGATTTTATTTTAAAATTTCAAGGTCCTGCCTGATACCTGGGGTATCATACTGAGTGAGGGTCCTGAGGAGGAACGCTGCAAGGAGCAGCAGGGCTTTGTGGACCACACCCCCAGAACAGTGGAGATCCTTGTATTGTGGCGTCTAAGAACATTTACTTGGCGTCCAGGCTGCTAGCACTTGAACTCTATTGAGAGATTATGGGATCTCTTTAGGCCTCAGTTTCTTCATCTGTAAAATGAAAACGCTAATAATACCTACCTCAACTTTTTTTTGTTTTCCTAAATGTAGATTAAGTGAGATTCCCTGTCAACAATGCTGAGATCATTGCCTGGCACATAGTAAGTGCTGAGTAAATGTCAGTTATTATTATTAATATTATATACCTACAACTAGAGCACCTTTTCCTTTTTAAAACAATTGTACTTAATGCTAACTATAAAATAATTCATATGCCTATTACCAAAAATTCATAAAAACTGGACAGAAAGCAAGAATCCTACTTTCATTACATTCCGTAGTAGTCCATAATTTAAGTAACCAGCCTGGAATCTTAAATACTCTTTGTGGATACAGATAATAAGAAATGCCTTTAATCAACACATTCTTGTTTACTGGCCCTGGTGTGTTTGGCCATTGGAAATGGCTGAAGCCTTACTTGAGGCTGTGGTCTGGATCCCAGCCCTGCTGTCACCTAGCTGTGTGTCCTTGGGCAAGTTACATAACCTCACTGTATCGCAGGTATTTTTTTTTTTTCATTTCTAAAGTGATGATAATAAGAGTGTCTACGTCATATGGTTGTTGAGCAGAATAAGTTACTGAGATAAAGAAGGCTTTGGGGACTGGTTTCTGGTATATAGTTTGTACTCAGTAAATATTAGCTTAAGGCCATGTAAAATCTTAGCATTCCTCCCAAATCATCAAGGGAAAATTATGTTATACCTTTGAATTAGGTCAGTTTTATAACCGTGAACTATTTATTTTCAAATTTAACATGTTTGAAATAGGTATGCATACTTTGGGACATTTATGTGTGAAAATATGCATCAACCTATATACTGCAACTCTCAAACTGTATTGGTTAGAAGAGAATTTAATAAAGTTATTTTTGCACACATTGCACACAGAATATTTTAGAGATAATCACCACAGACAGTGGCAACTGGGTTAATATTTTGTAATTTTTATTTTCTTTTCTAATGTATCTGAGGAGTAGGGGACACCCTTGTCAATGAGTCAGGCTTACTACACCATGTTGACAGGTGCAGGGATGGGGGCATGGGGACAGGAAGGTATGCTCTGTTTTCAAAGACAGACTCTGGGGGTAGTAGTGGTAAAATGTGAAGGAACTCTGAAAAAATTGTCCTTCCTTAAGTGTTGTGATATATTACTTCTGCAATGACCATCCTTTCTAATACCTAAGTATAGACATTGCATCCTTATTAGGTAGTTCTGGAACAATAGTTAGCTCAATAAGAGCTTCAAACCTGCTAAGACCCACAAAATAGGGTACAAATGCTTCAAGACCTTGACAAACTTTCTCTGCTCTCGGTGGGCCGGGCTGTGAGAGCCTTCAGGCTAACTCCTCTGGCCAATAGCAGCTTCATTCACCTCCCCTAAAAGGTCCCAAATAAATTTAAGTTTCTCTATGTGTCTTGACATGAAATGGTTGGAAAGCGCACTCTTAAATGTCTCTTTACTATCTCTACTGTCTAAAACAATAAGCTAGAGACACATGAGGAAGGATGTTCACATGAGTTTTGTCAATTAGATTAATTTGCACTCTTGTTATATCAGAGTCAAGATTCTAGCATGCCAGTGTTTCTAAAAGTTAGAGACTCATAGACCCCCAGAATATATCTAATGACCCAGTTTGAGAAATGCTGTCCTAGAAATTAACACTTAACACTACCTAAGAGTTTAGTGTTTACATGATTGCATACACAAATATAAATTCTTATAACTCTATTTAAAAAAACTGGGTTGTAAACCTAGCCATAGGAATTAAAAAATGCTAATGTTAATATAGCTTTAGGAGATGATCAAAATGAGAACAACAAAATTAAATAATTCCTATCAAATATTGAAATCCTTTACAAATATATATATATGGACTGCAGGGTAATACCATTCTAAAGTGATGCTTCCTAAAATTTGGTCCTCAGGTATCAGATCAGTATCATCTGGAAACTTACGGAAGGAAATTCTTGTGGCCCACTCCCGATTTACTGAAACTGAAGCTCTGAAGGATGGGACCCAGTTGTCTGTGGTTTCATAAGCTCTTTAGGAGACTCTGATGTGCTCAAGTTTAAGAATCACTATTAATGAGGCCTACTACTTTTTCAATCTTTCTACACCAAATGAACTGTCTTACATTTTCTTTCGAAAATATATCCTCATTTGAGTTAGGCTGCTGCTATTTCAATTCCTTTTAAAGAATTTGTCTCAGAGCCAATTTGTAACTAAGGAGAAATTCAGTTTCATTATTTTATAGTCAGATCTCATTAAGTAATTGCAGAGAGTATTTGTATAAACTCAGATTTGCCTTTGCCCTGAGCTGTAAACAAAGAATATGAAATATTTTCACATTTGGAATAATTAGTTGTCAGGAGTGCAGTGACAAAGTTTTATTAAAAGCTTAAATTTAACATTATATTTATATTTAATTATATTTATATTTAATATTTATAAAAGAGTCCTTGGTAGACTATGTGTGGAACTTGTAAGACACTCTCTGCCATAATAATATTTGGCCTCTAACTCTCCCTAATTGGCCTTTGGTCAGAAAAGTTAACATAGTGACTGCTCCATTTATTTGACTTTCCTACCTCTTGACTCAGAGTTAGTGTTAGCTTTGGAAGGAGACTGGGGTCAAGTGTTTGCCTGAGAATAACCTTTGTTTGATCAGGGGAGCTCAAAGCCAAAACCTTATATATCCACCTCACTGCCAGAGCTGACTTTGCTACTGATTGCTGCTATGGAATCCTCTTTCAAACTCCTATTTAATACATAGTTTTCATGTCCCGTCTTGTCCCAGGGCAATTATCATGGTTGCACAGCCCAAGGTGAGAAGGGGAATAAAGGAACAAGGGAGCTTGAATCCTAATGGTCAATGATTCTCGCTCCCACTGTTTCATGCCTTACCAGCATTCTGTGCTGAGTGCTTTCCTGCCAACTTAAAGTTAGTCCAGCTCTCTTCCCACAGTTCCCAATTTGAGATTGTGAAAAAATGTCTTGGATGACCCTCACTTTTACAAAAAGAATTCACTGATGAGGGAAGAATATGGATCTTCCTCTGAATGGTACATAGATCTCACATCTGTGTTTCCTGAGGCTCTCTGTATACTGTACTTAAAGCCTGAAGCTTCTTCCGGAGTCTAAGTGAGGAGGGAGGAAAAGTGGGGGGTGGGGGTGGTGGCAGAGCAGGATGGTTGAATAGAAATCTCCAGCCATCCATCATTCCTCCACGTGAATATCAAATTAAACAACTATCCATGCAAGGAAGCACTTTCAGAAGAACCAAAAATCAGGTGACTGTTCATACTACCAAGTTTTTAACATTGTATCAATGAAAGAGACACCGAAGTGGGCAGAAGGAACAGTCTTGCATTGCCTACGCCCTCCTTCCTTCATCCTCCTGCAACACTGCACCAGGGCGCTGAGTGGAGAGAGAATCTGTGACCCCAGGGGAGGGAGAGTGAAGTGATTGTGAGAATTTGCATTGGAACTCAGGGCCACCCTATCACAGGGGGACACAGCACAGGGCAGAATTCTGCTGGTGCCCATAGAGGAGGCATTTGACCAGCATAATCAGAAGGAAATCCTCCGCCCCAATGGTAGAAACCTGAGTTCCAGCTAGCCTCACCGCCAGTGGCCTGGGGCCCAGAATAAATTCAAAAGGCAGTCAGTCCACAAAGACTGCATTCCACGGATAAGTTCTGCGGCTGTGCTGGCTTGGGGCCAATGGACTTGGGGTGCATAAGACCCAGTGGGACATCAGCAGGGGTGGCCAAGCCAGTGCCTATGTCACCCCCTCCCCCAACTACAGACAGCACAGCTCAGGAAGAGTCTTCTTCCATTTGGGAAAAGGAAAGGGAAGAGCTCAGAGGACTTTGTTCTGCAATGTGGGTACTAGATCAGTTACAGTAAAATAAAGTATGGAGCAGACTCCTGAAGCCTCTGACTCCAGGCCTTAGTTGCTAGATGGCATTTCTAGACCTACCCTAGGCCAGAAGAAAACCTGCTGCCCTGAAGAAAAGAACCCAGTCCTGGCAGGATTCACCACTTACTGACTTTTTGAATAAACATCAGAGGTAGTCAGTCAATAGTCAACCATGGGCTTTGAGTGACACTGGGCTGGCTTCAGGTGTGACCTAGTACAGTCCCAGCTGCAGTGGCCATGAGGGAGTGGCCACATCACTCCTTCCCCAGCTCCAGCAGCCCAGCACAAAGAGTGAGGGAAAAGAATGACATAATTTGCCTGATAATACAGGGAATTCTCCTTTATCTTACTCAGGACCACCAAGGTGGTCCATTACTGGGCTTGGGGTGCTGATATGGCTGCAGTCACTGAAGACTTAGATCAAAACACTCAATTCCCTTTGAATACTTGGGAAGCCTTCTCAAGAAGGATGGGTTCAAACAAGACCAGACTGTGAAGATTAGAATAAATACCTAACTTTTCAATGCCCAAACATCAAGAAACATCCACAAGCATCAAGAACATCCAGGAAAACATGACATAACCAAATGAATTAATAAGGCACCCATGACCAATCCTTGAGTGATGGAGATATATGACCTTTCAGATAAAGAATTCAATATAGCTGTACTGAAGAAGCTCAATGAACTTCATGACAACACAGAGAAGGAATTCAGAAGACTATCAGAGAAATTTAACAAAAAGATTGAAATAATAAAAAAAAATCAAGTGGAAATTATGGAGCTGAGAAATTCAATTGACAAACTGAGAAATGCATCAGAGTCTCTTAACAACAGTATTGATCAAGCAGAAGAAAGAATTAATGAGCTTGAATCAGACAGGCTATTTGAAAATATACAGTCAGAAGAGAGAAAAGTAAGAAGAATGAAAAAGAATGAAGCACACCTACAAGGTCTAGAAAATTGCCACAAAAGGGAAAATTTAAGAGTTACTGGCCTTAAAGAGGAGAGAGAGAGAGATACATTGGAGTAGAAAGTTTATTGAAAGAAATAATAGGAGAGAACTTTCCAAGCCTAGAGAAAGATATCAATATTCATATATAAGAAGGTCATAGAACACCAAGCAGATTTAACTCAAACAAAGCATTTAATAATCAAGCTCCCAAAAGTCAACAGATAAAGAAAAAGTCGTAAAGGAAGAAAATAAATAAATAAATAAATAAATAAATAAATAAATAAATAAAAATAAAGAGAGAAAAAAATAATAACATATAAAGGAGCTCTGATATGTCTGGCAGCAGACTTCTCAGTGGAAATCTTACAGGTCAAGAGAGAGTGGCATGACATATTCAAAGTGCTAAAGGAAAAAACCTTAACCCTAGAATATTATATCCTGCAAGCAAATCTTTCAAATATGAAGAAGCAATAAAGACTTTCCCAAACAAACAAAAGCTGAGGGATTTCATCAACACCAGACTTGTCCTATAAGAAAAGCTAAAAGGAGTCCTTCAGTCTGAAAGAAAAGGATGTTAATGAACAATAAGAAGTCCTCTGAAGGTATAAAACTCACTGGTAACAGCAAGAACACAAATACAGAATACTCTATTGCTGTATGCAATTGCAGTGTATAAACAACTTATATATTGCACATGAAGACTAAAAGACAAACCTATCAAAAATAATAACTATAACAACTTTTTGAGAGATAGATAGTATAAAAAGATATAAACGGAAACAGAAAGTCAAAGAGCAGGGAGATGGAAGTAAAATGTAGAGGTACTTTTAAATTTCTCTTTGCTTGTATATTTGTTGTAAGCAGAGTTAAGTTGTCATATGTTTAAAACAATTGGTTATACAATGTTTGTTTTTTCTTTTGTAAGCCTCTTGGTAACCTCAAATCAAAAAAACCGACAATAGATACACAAAAATTAAAAAGCAAGAAATTAAAACACACTACCAGAGAAAATTACTTTTATATAAAAAAAGACAGGAAAAAAGGAAAAATGAAAGAGAGGACCACAAAATAATAAGGAATCAAATAACAGGACAGTAATAAGGCCTTACCTATCAATAATAACATTGAATGCAAATGCACTAAACTCTCCAATTAAAAGACACAGACTAGCTGAATGGATAAACAAATAAGACCCAACTGCATGTTGTGTACAAGAAACCCACTTCACCTATAAAGATGCACATAGACCTTAAATACAGGGATGGAAAAAGGTATTCCATGCAAATGGAAACCAAAAAAGAGCAAGAGTAATTATACTTCTGTCAGATAAAACAGATTTCAAAAAAAAAAACATACAGAGACAAAGAAGGTCATTATATAATGATAAAGGGTTCAATTCAGCAAGAGGATATAACAATTTTAAATATATATGAACCCAGCACTGAAGCCCCCAGATATATAAAGCAAATATTATCAGAGTTAAGAGAGAGCGAGACCCCAATACAATAATCTTTGGAGACCTTAATATTCCACTTTCACATTAGATAGACCCTCCAGACAGAAAATCAACAAAGAAACACTGGATTTAATCTGCACTATAGACAGAATAGAACTAATAGATAGTTACAGAACATTTCATCCATCAGCTGTCAGAATACATGTTCTTTTCCTCAGCTCTTGGATTAATCTCAAGGATTACCCATATGTTAGGCCACAAAACAAGTTTTAAAAAATTCAAAAAACCTCAAATCGTATCATTTTCTCTAACCAAAATGGAATAAAACTAGAAAGCAATAACTAGAGGAACATTGGAAAGTATACAAACATATGTAAAGTAAACAATATGTTCCTGAATAAAGAGGGGTCAAGAAGAGATTAAGAAGAAAATTTAAAAATTTCTCGAGGCAAATGAAAATGAATACACAACATATCAAACCCTACTGGATATATCAAAAGCAGTACTAAGAGAAAAGTTTATAGCAAAAAGTGCCTATATTAAAAAAGTAGAAAAGCTGCAAATAAACAACCTAATGATACATCTTAACTAAAAATACAAGAGCAAACTAAAACCAAAATTAGTAAAAGAAAAGAAATAATGAAGATCAGAACAAAAATAAATGAAATTGGAATCAAAAGAACAATACAAAAGATCAACAAAACAAAAAGTTGCTTTTTTTAAAAGATAAATAATGTAGAAAAGTCTTTAGCCAGACTAAGAAAGGAGAAGACCCAAATAAATATTAATAAGATCAGAAATAAAAAAGGAGACATTATAACTGATACAGCAGAAATTCAAAGGAACATTAGAGACTACTATGAGAAAATATATGCCAATAAATTGGAAAACCTAGAAGAAATGGATAAATCCCTACACACATACAACATACCAAGATGGAACCAGGAAGAAATCCAAAATCTGAATAAACCAATAACAAGTAATGAAGTAGAACCAGTAATAAAATCTCCCACTAAAGAAAAGCCTAGGGCTTGATGGCTTCACTGATGAATTCTACCAAACAGAACTAATAGCAACCCTACTTAAACTATTCCAAAAAATGAGGAAGAGGGGATACTCCCCAATTCATTCTACGAGGCCTGTATCACCTTGATACTAAAACAAAACAAAAACATAACAATAAAATTATGTCTGATGAATATAGATGCAAAAATCCTCAACAAAATACTAGCAAAACTGAAGAACTACATTACCTAACTTCAAATTATATTACAGAGCTGTAGTAATCAAAATAGCATGGTACTAGCATAAAAACAGACATAGAGACCAATGGAGCAGAAAAGAGAACCCCAAAATAAATACACACATATATAGAAAACATCTTTGACAAATGTGGCAAGAACACACAGTGGGGAAAGGACAGTCTCTTCCATAAATGGTGCTGGGAAAACTGGATATCCATACACAGAAGAATAAAACTAGAACTTTATTTCTCACTGTGTACAAAAATCAAACCAAAGTGGATTAAAGACTTAAATCTGAAACCTGAAACTATGAAACTGCTAAAAGAAAACATTAAGGAAATGCTTCTGGGCATTGTTCTGGGCAATGATTTCTTGAGTAATACCCACAAAGCACAGGCAACCAAAGCAAAATTGGACAAATGGGATCACGTCAAGCTAAAAAGATTCTGCACAGAAAAGGAATCATCAAAAAAGTGAAGAGACAACACACAGAATGGCAGAAAATGTTTGCAAACTACCCATCTGATAAGGGACTAATAACTAGGATACATAAGGAGCTCTAACAACTCAATAGGAAAAAAAACAAATAATTTGATTAAAAGTGGGCAAAGGATCTGAACAGATAATTCCCAAAAGAAGACATACAAATGGCCAATAAGTGCATGAATAAATGCTCAACATCATTAGTCATCAGATAAATGCAAATGAAAACTACAATGAGATATCATCTCACCCCAGTTCAAATGGCTTTTATCAAAAGGACAGGCAATAATGAGTGCTGGCACAGATGTTGAGAAAGGGGAACCCTTATTCACTCTTGGTGAGAATGTAAATTAGTGTAACCACTATGCAAAATTGTATGGAGGTTCTCCTAAAAACTAAAAGTAGAACTGCCATATGACCCAGCAATCCCAGTTCTAGGTATATATCCAAAAGAAAGAAAATCTGTATATCGAAGAGCTATCTGCACTCCCATGTTTATTACAGTATTATTCACAATAGCCAACATGTGGAATCAACCTAAGTGTCCATCAGTGGATGAATGGATAAAGAAATTGTGATGCATACACACAAGGAAACATCATATAGCCACAAAAAATAGAATTAAATCCTGCCATTTGAAACAACATGGATGGATCTGGAGAACATTATGTTAACTGAAATAAGCCAAGCACAGAAAGACAAATCTCACATGTTCTCACTGACATGGGAACTAAATAATAAGACATTTGATCTTATGGAGACAGAGAATAGAATGATGGTTACCAGAGGGTGGGAAGGGTAGTGGCGAGTGGAGGATAAATTGGGGATGGTTAATGGTTGCAAAAATGTAGTTAGATAGTTAGAATGAACCACATTTGATAGCACTACAAAGTGACTGTAGTCAGTAATTAGTTATGGTATGCTTTAAAATAACTAAAAGAGGAGAACTAGAATATTCCTAACACAAAGAAATGATAAATGTTCAAGGTGATGGATACCTCAATTACTCTGATTTAATTAATACACATTGTTTGACTGTATCTAAATATCACCTGCACCCTATGAATAAATATATACAACTATTATGTATCCCTAATAATTAAAAATCGAATATTTTTTTTAAAAAAGAAAGTCAGTCAGTCCTGATTACTGGAAGAAGAGAGATGCTCAGTGTAAAGTCCAGCAGATAGAACACCACCAGGGGCAGAACCAGGGGCAGTAAGCAAAAAGAACACGAAATTCACTTCTATTGCTACCTCCCAGGGAAAACTATTGATGAGATTTCAATCAACCAACTTGCAGCTATTTATCACTTTGTATGTACCTTTTCTTTTTATAGGTATATTTGTCTCACTAGGTATATTTTAATATTTTCGTATACCTAATGGGACATCTTGGGGATGGGACACAAGTCTAAATACAAAATTTATTTGTTTCATATACACCTTACACACATAGCCTGAAGGTCATTTTATACAATATTTTTAGTAATTTTGTTCAGGAAACAAAGTTTGTGCCAAATATTTATGTGTAGAATTTTCCCACTTGTGGCATCATATCAGCACTCAAAAAGTTTTAAATTTGGGAGGATTCAGATTTTGAGTTTTGGGATTAGAAATGCTCAACCTACATTATCTTTTTGTGAAATACAACCTATTAAAACCATCTTTTGTTGTTTAAAATATTTATTACCTTCATTTATTTTAGAGTCAGACCCTTTTAGTGTTATCTCACAAGCACTTAGAATAAAACCTCAAAATATCAGCATGAGCATTCACAATATTTTTTGTTAATTAATTTATTTTTACAATAGTATATTTAAATTGTTCAAAATCAAAACTGTACAAAATATATACTAAGATGTCCTACTTCTACCATTTTATTGCTGTATTTTTGTATACTCCCAACATTTTGTAATACAAATACAAACAAAGGTCAATATATAGTATATTGTTTGCTCACCTTCTTTAAGAAGTAGCAAACTATATAGATGTTTTTCTATACTTTTAAAATAAATGATGTAATATATTCTAGAGTTCTTTTCACTTTAGTATGTATGCATGTGTATATAAGATTTGGATAATTTATAATGGCTATATTTTTGCCCCTGGTACATAGTGTTCATTGTGTGGAAGGAACTAGTCCTCTATACAATTATAGGAATATTTGTGCATATTCATTTGGATAAGGTAAAATTTTTTCTATAAAATTAGTACTACTCTGATAACTCCTAATTCTGACTAAATTGCTTTTAAAATACAAGCATATTAATTCTCTTTATTTTATTTCTGAAGTATAATAATGTAGACATTAATTTGAGGAAAAACATAACAATCTGGGCATCTCAAATGCCATTCTTCATGTTATAATTCTGAAAATATATCTTAGTTGACTTCAGATAATTCTGGTTCACTCTTTAGAAAAAATTAATATTTGGGAAAATTTAGTTGTCAGAAATAAACATGGGATTTTCTTCCATGATCTTCCATAGGTAGCAAAGGAGAGTTACCGTAATTTAAATGTAGGCATGATTCTTACAGTTAGGTTTGCTCACCCATATATACATGGTCTTACTGAATATCTTATTCATATTTATGTCTTTAAAAGGATTTGTAAAGATTGAAATTCTAATCTGTCTTATTCCAGTATTTTTTAAAATCTGCTTCTTTTATTTTAATTATAAGCATGTCAGTAATTATATAATGGTATCAGATAACCTTTAGTCTTGTTTATTTCCAATAAAACTTTTCAAATTACTTTAAAGATCAACATAACCTAGCACTAATCTGCATCCTAGGGCAGTGGTTTTCAACCTTGGCTGCACATTAGAATCACCTGGGGAGATTTCTAAAAACCCTAATCCTAATGCCAAGGGCACCACACCAATTAAATATAAATATTTGATGGTAGGACCCAAGCCAAAGTATTTTTTAAAGCTCCCCAGGTAATTCCAATGTGCAGCCAAGTTTGTGAAGCACTGCTCCTGGGGAAGAAATAATTATTTAGATTTTATTCATTTTTTTCCAATTAGAATTTATTTCAGCATGCTTTCCAGGAAGCATTCTTTTGTTAAATTTTGCACTGAAAATCAAAAACTAAAATAATGATTATTTCTTTGTATACTTGATGTGAAAGGAGTAAATTCTCAAAACAAATTTCACTGGTGCAAAATTTTATGTTTATATATTGGTGTGTTTGGGAGAGAAGTTCATAGCTGTGTTTGGATTCCCAATGAGATCCTTCTGTAGTAGATGGGGAACTGGCTGTGGGGTGAAAAAAAAAATGTTTTGTTATTGGCTTGCACCTGACTCATGTCTATGTAAATGCAAAGTGCCTGTCCCCAAAGTGTTTATAATATAAAACTGAGTTACGTGTTATTTTCTCTAATGATTCTCTACTCACATTATACGAAACTATTAAAATCCTGTGTATATTTTTTGCAAAACAAACTAGCCACATGCAAAAGTGGGCAAGTTAGCTGTGATTCAGAAGACAGTCTCCGAATATGAATAGAGCTAGCAGGTTTTTCTTCCTTCTGATTGAATAGTTCATTATAATTCATGGATGAGCTAAAAAAGAAAATGTTCAGATAAGTTTTTATCCAGCCGTAAATGGTACTTCAATAGGAAAGAAGAAATGGAGACGTTTTAGCAAAGAGACAAGGTGGTTTTTCTGAGAATTTGGGGCTAATTTATCCCTAAATATCCTTTTCATATATATACTTCTGAGAAATTATGTACTAGAAATTTCATAGTGTTTTAATTTGAAAAGACATGATACAATGGCTAGTGGGAAGAAAAAGGTATTTATGTAAGAATTTGGCGGGGGAGGGAGTGACGAATAGGGCTAGATTTCTAATTTAGATTTCTTCTACTATTGAATAAGGTAGATAAGATAAATAATCATCATTGGATTACTTTAGTATCCTTTAGTATCTATGGTGTTTTAGTATACGTTATAATAGAAAGTGATTATTTTTTCTTAGACTTCTCCTGTAAATCTTACATACCATTTTTTCCACCTTTGGGAACTGGATATTTTACTGGGAATGATTCTGTCTAAAAGTCTGAAGGTTTGCATGGTAGTCCCACAATATCCATGGTTTCGCTCTCTGAGGTTTCAGCTACCCACTGTCAATCACAGTCTGAAAGTGGGAGATTACAGCACAAGATATTTTGAGAAAGAGGGAGTAGGAGGGATAGAGAACATTCACATAACTTTTATTGCAATATATTGTTATAATTGTTCTATTTTATTATTGTGGTCGTTAATCTCTTACTATGGTTAATTTATAAATTAAACTTTATCATAGGTATGTATGTGTAGAAAAAAACGTAGTGAATATAGGGTTTGGCATTATCTGTAGTTTCAGGAATCCACTGGACATCTTGGAATTTATCCCCCACAGATAAGGGGAGGCCACTAAGAAAGAATATACTATTCTTTCTTAAGCTACTGTTTCTTCAAACACTCTCTGAGTACATTTATATTTTCATTACAAATGAAATTACATTTGCAAGGGAGTGTATTGGCTGCTATGACAGTTATTCTTTCATTTAAAGTATATAATGTTACTGATTTTGATTGAAGCCTCAAACTGACACCGAATTACAGGACAGCATGCACTGTTCCTTTTAATGAATCACATTTGGGAACTGGGTTATCTTCTTACAGGCTTCCTGAAGCATGCTTTCACCTTTCAAATATTTTGGCCCACCATTAATCCAGTGATTTCACCCTGTTTGTTCCCTTAGACAGGATAATTTCATCAAAGTTTTCCCACATGGCCAAAATCTGTATTAGCTATTTGGTGTGCTGTAAATTTAAAAGTCAGTAGTCTTCTTCCCACTCCTCATATATACAAAAAACAGATGTAGTGATTACACTGTAATGTTCCTGGCTAAGTAAATTTAGATGTAAGAATATCGTCTTCATGTGTATTTGAGCAAAGTGTGTCATTCTTTCTCATTTCGCTTAAATGGATGTTTAATAAAATTGCTACTTATCAAAAGAGAAACTCCAGAGGAAAACTAAATAAATGAGGTGATATTTTAAAAGTTAATGAATGAGGTGCCTTGATCTATGGCTCCATTATACTCTTTTCATTGCTTCACACAGCTCTTAAAATACAAGATGTGATGTAAAGAGTATGCAAGCTAATTTAAACATTGCCTTAAAATATAGGCAGTGAAACACTCTTATTATGCTTACCAAAAGGCTTAGAGTAGAAAATCCTTTATTCTAAAAGATATTATGAAACAAAATGTAAAACACAAATTAATCTCCTTTTTTTTAAGAAGTGAACTGTGTTTAAAGTGAGTAAGGCTATAACAATTGTCTGGTGAAACAACCTACAATAAAGCATACTTTTAAATTTTACTTTAACCACACTTTAACCATTACTTAGAGAATGTTACTGATAGTTCTATTTTACAGAGATTCATTTGTGTTACAGCTTATGAGCATAGTTTTATAATTAGTACAGATCATGCTTTTAGCGCCAAGTTATTTCACATTGGTCATTCTGAAACTTCTTTATTTTGGAAGTCTATACCACTGATTTAAAAAAACAAAAAAAAAACTACTAAAATACCCTGGACTTAATTAGGCCTCTTTTTTCATAAAAGCCAATTTAAACTAGCTTAAACCAAACATATATTTGTAGCCAGCTGTTGGATTGTCTCACGAAATCTAATAGCAAGAAAGTGGCTTGTTCTTTAGGAGAGGCAGGGACTGGGCCTTTAATGTCTGCTGAAATATTTTCTCTGTCATCTATCGCTACTTCTCCCTTCGTACCCATCTTGTCTTTGCTCCCACGCATAATGCTGATTCCAATCCTCAGAGAAGTTGGACAAGAGTCACTCCACAGTCACGAGTGTATACCTACTTATAAAGCCCTAGATTAAGCTGAAAAAGAATTTCTCACTCTCAATTCTAAATTCGATCTAGGATGGGTCAATCAAGCTATGTCAAGTCTGCTATGATTAGGGGAGTTAATGTCACTTGTTTCAGGGACTTACCCATGTGTCAGGAAGGAGGAACTGACAAAGCATCCCAGGAAATGTTCGTTATGACCCCATTAGATAACTAGTAAGTGTAAATTTAATTTTTCCATTATATCAAGTGAATTAGATACCAAAAACACACCAGTTTTTAATATATAAAATAAATTAAAACAATAATTTTCCATTAAAAACCATTGTATTACATTAACTGGTTCATCTTGTATCTTGTATTACATTAACTGGTTCATTTTATCAGAAAATCCTTAAATTCTTACATTGGAATTCTGTAACTTGAACAATTGCTTGTTTTAAAAATTTTCTTCAGTACATTTATGAGCCATTAGAGAAGTGAAATTATAAATTTTGGATTTGGATTGCCAGGTAAAACTTATCCTAGTTCCAATATGAGTAAGGTAATTTTATAAAGGCATTAAGTAAACTGTACGATTTGTAGTACATAAATGCCATTCCAAGGTAAAATTATTTTTCAGGATATGAATATTTAAAAGGTGAATTGGAAATTATCAAGTCCTAAACACCTTAACAATTATAAATAAGTAAAGTGATGCTCAGAGGGGTAAAATGTCTTATTTAAAGTTACAAAAATTGTTTAGTGAAAACTTGTAATGAGGAGCCGTATCTTCAGATTCTCAGCCTTATGTTAGCTGCTTGCAAAGCAACAAATCTGAAGTGCTTCTACCAATGAAATGCTCTTTCCTTGAAAGAGAAAATTGGGGACCTCTGGGATTACTAATGCAATGTTTACCCTCATATTAAATTGAAATAATCAATCATCTGTTTTACTGATTCAAGAAGTTTCTGATAAGCACTGAAATTAAGAAAGATATCCAGAGGTATTTTGGGAACATACCTATAAGAATTTGGAGGGGGGGGGATTCCCCTAGATACCATGTTTTCAGCTCATTCACAGCTCAACATAACTTAAGAAAATTGTAGGAATACATAAATGAGTTCACAGAATGCACCAAAGAGCTTTATAAATAAAGCTCACCCAGATGACTATTTTTTATGGAAAACTAGTATGGTAAGGAATATATTCAAAAATTTATTTTTCCAGTTAAATTATTAAAAGATGAGTCCATTTCTTTTCAGAAATATTATATTAATAGTATGATTTATTTATTTGTAATTGCCTTTAACTGAGATTTTTGAAGTCTTGCAGTATAGTGAGTTAATAAAGAGAATAAGAGCTACAGTATCTTTGTTCATGTTAGTAAAAGTTTTTTTGTTCATGCTTTTTGTTTTTTTATTTCAGCTTATCATGGGGGTACAATAGTTCAGGTTATATATATTGCCCATGCCTCCCCATCCCCCCGAGTCTGAGCGTCAAGCGTGTCCATTCCCCAGACAGTGTGCATCACACTCATCATGCTTTTTATTTTAAACATAAATGATTTGTGATAAAGGCAATGGTTTCAGTAATGTATTGGCACTTAAGAAATGGTATTAACCTGTTTTGGTGATCAGTCAACTTTTTTCTTTTTCTTCAGCGCTGCTTAGAAAAGTGATTTTGTCAAGGAAGGCCTCGTGTAGAATTAGTTCATTTGTACGTTTATTTTTAACAACTCAAATTTTCTGCATAAGAATACTTAAGTGCCCTCATATATAGATGAGAGGTTGTAGGTTGGGGGAAAACCATGAGATTAGGGGTTAAGGTCTCTAGCTTTTTCTCTCCTACTACATCACTAGGTATTATCTGTAAAATGTAGAAGTTAAAGTTAAATAATATCTGAGGTCTTTTCTAGCTGTAAACATTGATGTTTCTATGATAATGTTAATTGCATATATAAAAATAAATCTCAATTTATTAGATAAAGATATAAACTAAGGCCCCACTCTTTTGAAAATTCAAAATAAATATGTAGTATTCTATTGTCTTTTATTGTTAGCTATCTCTATTCTCTCTTTAGTGTCTTCCCTCTTTTGAGAATTCCAAGAACTCAAGAAAAGATTTCACAAATCAAGAATCAGTACTGATTTCTAACATCCTAGAAATTATAATGTAATAGCTGCTAATGTTATTTTCAGTTCCTTTCCATGTTCATGCTCATGTTAATATTCTGAACTTTAAGCAAGCAGTTTGGAAAATCCAAAAATTAAAAAGAAGAGAAAAGGGGAACATGACACTATTTTTAACTGTGGGGAAGGCCACTGTTTTAGGGAGAAAATAAAGAGCTGACTATCAACATTTCAGAGCAGAGATGATCCCCTCCCTTCCCTTATCCTCCTTTAAATTTGTTTTTTATGAATTAATTCAAGGAAAAGAAACTAATACCATATGGCATTTTCAGGTTCAGCAATGAAATGTAATGCAAGAATGCAGTATGGAAGCGAACACTCAGGATTTAAGAGATGGGACCCAGTGCTGGGTACCAGCTTTCCAGTGATGTTCATTAAATCTCTTTATTTCCCTATCCTTTCTTTCAACATCTATGAATTGAGAAGTTTAAGGAAAATTTCCTCTCAGCTCACTTTTAACTGTAAACATAATGCTTTTAGGATGTGTATTCATTATGTACATATAAACAGATTCTTTTCTTCATGTAGTTATAATATTATTTTTTATCCCCAAACAAAGTAGTTTTTCGACACTTATACCTGTTTCATTTGGAATATGCTCAGGGGCAGCACATAATTTAAATATTTTGCAAGCAAATATTTCCAAAGCAAATAATTCAAATATTTGTTTCAGCAAACTGTAGAGAGAAATATAAACTTTTGGTGGCACTTTCTCTTTCTTGTGTTATTTTCTGTCCTTTATAATGCATTATAAGCACGTCTAGTTTTTTAGATTACCTCCCAAGTCAGTCAATTTCTACCTATGGATAATGGCCTAACAGAAGGACATTGTACCTTAAGGCAAAATAGACAAAACTCACAAAACTAACAAAAACAATACAAGAAAAATATAAAATAGTTGGAGTAATAAACCATAATTGAAAAGGCAAACATGGGAATTATTTTCACAAGGATGATAAATAAGCCAGATTTTGTTCTTTTACAATCTCATTTAAGCTGTGACATATACTCTTGCAATAAAGATGGTCCTGAATGTCCTAGAAGCATAAAAGAGGGTGGGCCTACTTAGTTAATTTTAAATTGTCAGCTCTTTTTTCCCATTCTTTCAGTAAAATAAACTGTTTTGCTGAATAAGAGGGTTAAGAAAAGGCCTGAGTGAGTCACTCCAATTTGTTTCCACATTCTGAACAGTCAATAAAGAAATTTATTGCCTCATTAGGCATTTTGAGTAGATTTCTGGAAACCTGGGTGACGTAAGACAGAAAAGTAACCTAGTAAGATGTTTTAAAAGCAGTTGCAGCTGAATTTGTTTTGAAATTGCAAGTGGCCTGTTAGACTGGAACGACATCGTGATTTGTTCCAAGCACCGGTGCTACTCCAGGGGCTGGTTTCCAGGAGGGGAGGAGGGAACTGTACCTATTTTCAACAAGTACTGAAAAATACTGTAAGTACTGGTTCTAAAAAATACTGTAAAATGATAGAAGCGAGATGATTGGCAGAGGGTGGGGTCTCAGTGATCAGATAGAGAGTAAGCTTCTTATAAGTGAGGACAATGAAAGCTGGATCATTGAACAGGATACTAAACAAATAGCCAGCAATGCACATACAGGATGTTGCATCCTGACTTCTGGTTAGCTGGTATTTGGCTTTGCGTTCAAATGTAGTTACTTAAAATCGTATCTCCCTCCTATCAAGGCATCTTTAATCACTCTGCCTTTGGTTGTGGGCTTCAAAGACTCATTAGTAGTCAAATGAGGTTAGGTTCTTTCCCCACACTCTACACTTGTAATAATCTTGGGATGCCTGTCTTAATTTCCTTTAAAATGACTGAAAGTTAAATTGGTGTTTGGCAAAATGTTATTATTTTTTGAATGAAAAGAATGTCGATTTTGCTTCAAAATGTAAACAACCCATGAGGTAAAAACTCATAGAACAATGATTTATTAATAAGTAGAACACAATGACTTCCTTGCCTAAACTAACTTTCTTTTCATACTTTTAGCAGATAAACACATAATCATGATTAGTTTGCATTATATCAAAAAAATAACTTGATAAATTGATCACAACCAGCCACAAGACAAGTAAGTTTCAGGGAGTTTTCTAGCTAAAAGGAGTGAAAATATTTGTTTCCCATAATGAAAAAAAAATACATATATATGTATATCTGTGTATATACATGTATATGACATCCTATTTAACAGATTTGACTTTCCATAAATTTGGAGAAAAAGGGACTAAAAGGGGAAATAAAGCTTTAATCTGAACACTCGTTTTCCTTGTCAAAAAATGGTAAGATAGCCGGGCGCAGTGGCTCACGCCTGCAATCCTTGCACTCTGGTAGGCCGAGGCTGGTGGATCGCTTGAGGTCAGGAGTTCGAGACCAGCCTGAGCAAGAGTGAGACCCCGTCTCTACCAAAAATAGAAAAGAAATTATACGGACAGCTAAAAACATATATATATATAAAAAATTAGCCGGGCATGGTGGTACATGCCTGTAGTCCCAGCTACTCAGGAGGCTGAGGCAGGAGGATTGCTCGAGCCCAGGAGTTTGAGTTTGCTGTGAGCTAGGCTGACACCATGGCACTCACTCTAGCCCGGGCAACAGAGTGAGACTCTGTCTCAAAAAAAAAAAAAAGTGGTAAGATACATTTATTCCACTGCCTCATGTTCTTCTTATAAAATATTTCAATATTAGGAGACATCTTGGGATGTAAAAAGAAGGAAATACTTTTTGCACCATCAACTCTTTCAATTCTCCCATTGACATCTTGCTACCATCATTCCATTGAATAGCCACAAGATAAAAATTGAAAGAGAAAAAATATATGGTGACTTGGTATTAATAATAAGGGAGAAACATTGGGAGAAAAGGCCTAGGTTATCATCCCAGCTTTACAAATATTTCTGGACACAGCTTCCTCATTTGTAAAATGTGGATTTTGGACTGGATAACTTCAAATTGCCCTTGAAGTTTTAAAGATGATTGATGAGTCTATCTTGGTGGTCTGGAGAGGAACAAAATCTATTTAAGTCTCCTACATGTGGCTATCCAATTTTCCCAGCACCATTTACTGAACAGGGATTCCTTTCCCCAGTGATGTTTTCATCTGCTCTGTCAAAGATCATATGGCAACAAGAGGATGATTTTATATCTTGGTTCTCAGTCCTGTTCCAATGGTCTATGTCTCTGTTCTTGTGCCAGTTCCATGCTGTTTTGGTTACTATAGCCTTGTAGTATAGCTTAAAGTCTGGTAAATTGATGCCTCCCAATTTGTTCTTTTTGCTTAAGGTTGCCTTAGCTATACTGGGTCTTCTCTGGTTCCATACAAAATGTAGAATTATTTTTTCTAGATCTTCAAAAAATGATGTTGATATTTTCATAGGGATTGTATTGAATTTGTAGATCACTTTGGGTAGTATAGACATTTTAACAATGTTAATTCTGCCAACCCATGAGCATGGTATGTTTTTCCACCTGTTTACAACCTCTGCTATTTCCTTCCTCAGTGTTCCATACTTCTCCCTGTAGAGGTCTTTCACTTCCTCAGTTAAATATATTCCTAAGTATTTTATTTTCTTTGTTGTTATTGTGAAGGGTATTGAGTCTTTGATTTGGTTCTCAGTTTGACTGCTATTGACATATATGAATGCTACTGATTTGTGTACATTGATTTTGTAACCTGAGATTTTGCTGAACTTATTTATCAATTCCAGTAGTCACTTGGCAAAATCTTTGGGGTTTTCTAGATATAAGATCATAGAAAATGTTGGAAAAACTCTTATATACATTGGCCTAGGCAAAGAATTTATGAAGAAGACCCCAAAAGTAATCATAGAAACAACAAAAATAATAAACAGACCTAATCAAATTAAAAAGCTTCTGCACAACCAAAGAAACTATTGCTAGAATGAATAGACCTACAGAATGGGAGAAAATATTTGCATGCTATTTATCCTATATCTAGGCTAATAACTAGAAGCTATATAGAATTCAGGAAAATCGGCAAGAAAAAAATCAAACAACCCCATTAAAAAGTGGGCAAAGGACATGAACAGAAAATTTTCAAAAGAAGATAGACTAATGGCTAAGAAATGTAAGAAAAAATGCTCAACATCTCTAATCATCAGGGAAATGCAAATTCCAACACAATGAGATATCACTTTACTCCAGTGAGAATGGCTTTTATCAAAAAGTCCCAAAACAACAAATGTTGGCATGTATGTGGAGAGATAGGAACACTCATACACTGCTGGTGGGACTCCAAACAGGTACAACCTCTATGGAAAGTAGTATGGAGATAACTAAAAGAACTGAAAGCAGACCTACTATTTGATCCAGCAATCCCACTACTAGGTATTTACCCAAAGGAAAAAATGACATTTTATAAAAAAGACACTTGCACTTGAATGTTTATAGCAGCACAATTCACAATTGCAAAGATGTGGAAACAACCCAAGTGCCCATCAATACATGAGTGGATTAATAAAATGTGGTATATGTATACAATGGAGTACTACTCAGCCACAAAAAATAATGGTGATCTAGCACCTCTTGTATTATCCTGGATAGAGCGGGAGCCCATTCTACTAAGTGATGTATCACAAGAATGGAAAAACAAACACCGCATGTACTCACCATTAAATTGGTACTAATTGATCAACACTAATGTGAACATTTGGGAGATAACATTCATAGGATGTTGAGCAAGTGGGGCAGAAGGGATGGGTAAATCCACCCCTTAACAGATGTGGTCCATACTGTCTGGGGGATGGGCACACCTGTTGAGCGGTGCAAAAGCAATTTATGTAACCAAAGAATTATTACCCCTGTAATACTCTGAAATAAAAAATATAAAAAATAAAATCTATGTAAAATGTGAAGGAAAAAATTAAAGGTAGCAAAATGGAGCAGTCTTTCATTACTCCCTTTTAATTAACATTGTAAAAGTTCCAGGTCTGAGACCATGCCAAATTTAAAGGTCTAGTTTTACATATATAGGCATTTCCCAAAGATATCATATGTTTGATTCCAGACTCACTAAATAAAGTGAATAATGCAATAAAATGAGTCACAAGAAATTTTTTTTGCTTCCCAATACATATAAAAGTTATGTTTACCACTATACTGTAGCATATTGTGTGTGAGATACCATTATGTCTTTAAAAGTACATTCCTTAATTAAAAATACTTTTAAAAAATTTTATTGTTTCTCTCACAGTCAGGGTCTCACTATGTTGCCCAGGCTGGTCTTGAACTCCTGGGCTCAAGCAAGCCTCTTGCCTTCCCCTCCCAAAGTGCCCATACTACAGACGTTAGCCACTGTGCCTGGCCAAAAAATGCCTTATTGTTTAAAAACACTAATGATCATCTGAGCCTTCAGTGAGTCTTAATGTTTTTGCCGATGGAGGGTCTTGCCTGAATGTTGACGGCTGTTGGCTGATCCTGGTAGTGGTTGCTGAAGGTTGGGGTGGCTGTGGCAGTATCTTAAAACAATACAGCAATAAACTTTGCTGCATTGGTTGACTCTTACTTCCACAAAAGATTTCTCTGTAGCATGTGATGATGTTTGATAGCATGTGACCCACAATAGACTTTAAAATGGGAGTTAATCCCCTGGAACACTGCCTCTACTTTATCAACTAAGTTTTTAGGTAATATTGTAAATCCTTTCTTGTCATTTCACCATGTTCATAGCATCTTCACCAAAGTAGATGCCATATCAAGAAACCACTTTTTTGCTCATTCATGAGGTACAACTCCACATCCATTCAAGTTTTATCATGATATCACAGCAATAGAGCCACATCTTTAGGATCCATTTCTAATTCTAGTTCACTTGCTATTTCTACCACATCTGCAGTTACTTTTTGAACCCCTCAAAGTCACCATGAGTGTTGGAATCAACTTCTTCCAAACTCCTGTTAATGTTGATATTTTGACATCCTGCCATGAATCATGAATGTTCTTAATGGCATCTAAGATGGTGAATCCTTTCCAGAAGGTTTTTCAATTTAATTTGCTCAGATCCATCAGAGGCATCACTATCTATGGCAAAATGTATTTCTTAAATAATAAGACTTGAAAGTTGAAATTACTACTTGATCCATGGGCTGGCTGCAGAATGGATATTGTGTTAGCAGCATGAAAACAACATTAATTTCCATATACGTCTTCATCAAAGCTGTTTGGTGACCAGGTACATTGTAAATGAGAAGTAAGACTTTGAAAGGAATCTTTTCTTCTGAGCAGTAGATCTTTAGTGGGCTTAACATATTCAGTAAACCATGCTATACACAAACGTTCTGTTATCCGGGCTTTGTTTATTCATTCATAGAGCATAGGCAGAGCCAATTTAACATAATTCTCAAAGATCCTAGGACTTTTGGGGTGGTCAATGAATATTGGCTTCAATTTAAAGCCACTGGCTGCATTAGTCCCTATTAAGAGTGTCAGCCTGGCCTGCCCTTTGAAGCTTTGAAACCAGGTATTGACTTCTCCTCCCTAGCCGTAAAAGTCCTAGAAGACATCTTCTTCCAATAAAAGGCTGTTTTGTTTATATTGAAAATCTATTGTTTAATGTAGCCACCTTCATCAACAGTCTTAGCTAGATCTTCTAGAGAATTGTTGCAACTTCTTCATCAGCACTTGCTGTTTTACCTTGCACTTTTATATTATGGACACGGCTTCTTTCCTTAAACCTCATGAACTAACCTCTTCTAACTTCAAACTTTTCTTCTGTAGCTTCCTCACCTCTCTCAGCCTTTATAGAATTGAAGAGAGTTAGGGCCTTGCTTTGGATTAGACTTTGACTTCAGGACATGTTGTGGCTGGTTTGATATTCTATGCTGACCAGTAAAACTTTCTACATATCAGCAATAAGGTTGTTTGCTTTCTTGCTTTACAAAAGATTTCTCTGTAGCATATGATGATGTTTGATAGCATTTGACCCACAGTAGAATTTCTTTCAAAATTAGAGGATGGCCATGTAGGGCGATTTTAGGGTTACTAATTGGCCTAATTTTAATATTGTTGTTTGTCAAGGAATAGAGCAGCTGAGGAAAGGGAGAGATTTGGGGGAACAGCCAGTTATTGGAGCAGTAAGAACACATACAACATTTATCAAGTTAGCTGTCTTATACAGGTGTGGTTTGTGGTGCCCCAAAACAGTTGCAATAGTAAAACCAAAGATCACTGATCATAGATCATCATAACAGGTATAATAATAATGAAAAGGTTTTAAACGTTGAGAGAATTCCCAAAATATGACACATAGACACAAAGTCAGCACACACTTTTGAATAAATGGTGCTGACAGACTTGCTCAATGCAGGGTTGCCACACAACTTCAATTTGTAAAAAATTCAATACCAGTGAAGTGCGATAAAGGAAGTGCAATAAAACAGATATATAGATTATACAGAATATATTCTGTGTATAGAATACACAGAATATATTATGTATATTCTACATATTATTCTTTCTAAGAAAGTACATTATTGTTAAAAGATTATTTATTGATTAGCATGTTCTTTGAGATTATTATGAAAGGTTTGGTACTATAACTATAATGGCCATTATGTGTTGGGCAGTGACCATAGCAATGGAAAATAATGCCCCTCCAAAAGAAAAAAGAATAGGAAAATAACAAATAGTCCTTGGTTTAGGGAGTTTAAAGTTTGCCTGGTACGTAGTTGGTACTCAACAAATATTTGCTCAATGATTTAAATGTATTAAGGGAGATAATGAGAGTATAATATAAATACTCATATATATATGTACATATAAAAATACTTATATAACTATGAAGAAGAGTAGGAAAGGCTTTGCTTGAAGGAGTCATGGAAATATTTAGAGATTCAGAGAGTAGCTGACATTTGAACTGAGTTGGCATTCCAATAATAAACAAGATTTCAAATGTACATTTTAGTCATAGGAGGCATCCTAATTCACGGCATATTTGGCATCATTGACCATGTGTATTATGAGAAGTGGTTGTAGATCACAGGAGGTGAGGCTGGAGAGGTGGTTTTGACAAAATTGCCAACCCTCTTTAATGCCAGGCTAAGTAGTTTAAACTTCATCCTATGAATAGTTAAAACTCTACACTATAAATAATAGGAAGTGTTTTGTTTGTCAAGAACAAAGTGACATGAGTCATGTTAGCTTTTGTGATTTCTGAGCCTTTTAGTATGCCCCGAGAGTCTGAATTAAACTTTTAATGAACTTCTCCAATGTTTTTCCCCCATGCTCCAGTAACCAAATGAAGTCAATCTTCAACTTCTAAAGTAATTTGCTTTCTATAAGTAATTTAAGATGTTTAAACTATAGCATTGGACATGATGAGTAGACTTTTTCAAATGATATATCCCCCTTCAACTTTCTGGTGATTCTGATTTGTCTTCCTTCTCTTTCTAATCCCTCCTCTCCCCCAACTCCTCCACAACTCTGCAATTTTTAGATTCGCAAACATGGTATATGGACCCAGATGCTGTTCATATCCTAACACGAACTTGAAAAGCACAAAATAATAACTAATTTGTAAATAAAAATAATAATAACATTGAGAGCCAGGAAACATTAACAGTGTGAGTTGTAGCTCTGGATGGTTGAGTTTCAAATCTTGGTTTTGACATTGACTATCCTGTCCTTTACCAAGTTACTTAAACTCTCTGCAGCTAGATTTTGGAAGATGTTACTTTCTCTCCTAGTGATGTTGGAGGAATAAAAGAATGAATACAGACTATATCCTGACACATTGTAGGTGGTTCATAAACTGTTGTAAATATTATTGTTAAGGTATAGTAGTGGATGATGGTATGGTCCATGTTCCTCCCTTCTATTGTCTTCTTTCTGACACCATGAATGATGCTGCTTCTTTTTGGAACACCCTTAGCCTTCATCTCTTCTGCGAAAAATACATATTCTTCTCATTGAACCTGAAAACCCATTCAAATCTCCTAATGTTAAGTCACCACTTCTTGTTGTAACCAAACACCAGCATTATTATTATGTACTCTATTTTCTTGTCCTTTCTATTCTTAAAATGGTAGCTTTTCTGTATGTATCTGCCTTCTCCCTTCTCCATGTGCACTCATTCGACGACTTTTTCTCAAATGCCTGTTTTGAGTTTAGCAATTCAAGGACCATCGGGTCAGTCCTTTATCTTAACATACTTTATAATTTGAAAAAAAAATTCTCATTTTTATTAATGCTGTTTTATAGATCTTATTTTTTATAAGACCTCATTAATCTTCGTGAGTCTTCTCTAGCCTTCTTTAAGGTTTACACTTCCTTTTTGACTTATGAAGACCATATAGAGGTCCAACTAAGTTAAAAGAGTGGAGCATAGCTTAGAACAGCAAGTTCTAGACTGGGCCAAGAGTTCTGAAAACAAGCTGGCCTTCTGCTCACCCAGATGAGTCACTTGGGAAGCCATTGCCTCTCCTACTGGAGCCATTTTCTCCATCATCAGCCTTGACTGTGGCTTCTTCTCAGCCCTATTTTGATTAGATATAAAAGACAGGTAAAAAATGCAAGCTATTCTTCACATTAGACTAAATGTAACAATGCCTCAGGATTTTAAAATAAAAATCAGAGTAAGAAACTGACAAAGACAAAAAAAAAATCTGTGATGGTTGTATTATTGACTATATTGAATTGCTATGGTCAGTAAGAATTAAAACATTATAAGTTAATATTATATTATTTTAAATAATGAGGGATTAAGAGACTACTTGTTTTTATCATTTTATGGAAGTAGACTCACCCCTTTTCTTCAATAAAACTAAGCAGTTCAGGGCATCTTACATTAATGCAAGAACATTGGATTAATATTAAGAATTATATATTCTTTACATGATGTAGTTGTTCATCTGAATTGAATTTTCAATATGATTTAATTTCACTCAGTAAAAGTAAGTTTTGTTTATCTGAGCTGTTCAAAAATAAATGGCATTCCAGGATGGGATAAAGCCCTGGGCGCTTTGGCCTTATATTACTGTGAATACTAAAATTTTTTTTATTTTTTTCAGGCTAGTTGAATTATTATTTGAAACAGAGCTGCAAGACTAACATATGGGCTATGGGATAATAATAGATGTGTAATATACCAAAACCAGAAAGATCCATTACCTTAAATAGGGTAAAATTGTGAGAGGGAAGAAGAATAAACAAAATAGCATGTCTGGGGGCTCTTTTTAGACTATATCACTATCCATCTAGAAAATGTTATAAGTAAATAAAATATGTTCTTACTGAATAGTAAGTATAATATGTGCAATTTATTGTCATTACAAAGAGATTATATTGTGTCTGAAGAATTCCACAGAGACCCATTGAAGATCCATTATAGTGTTTTTAGTGATCTGCTCTCCTTCTCAAACTATGGTCATTTTATGCAATATAAGACTTTTAATAACCATTTCTCTTTTATGCCTGGCCCAAATTCCATATGCTTACGAATAATTAAGCAGGGATGGGTTTTGTTGCCATGTTAATCATTTTCCAAAAAGCATGGTAGGATATATTGGAACAAAATATAGTAATGTGCTTTAAGGAAAGCTCTCTTATGTAAAAGCTCAATTTAAAATTGAATGAAGAGTAAGTTTTTATTTGCAATGATTGAAAGAAATTTACATTTCCAATAGGAAAGGCTTCATAGTTGCAGTTTTTTGTTATGATAACTGAGTTTACCTCTATAATAATGGATTCCTATGCCCTGCTCAGAGGGGCTTCACTGGCTTCCCAAGGTGTCCTCACTCTTCCACCTGGAATTCATGGTCCAGACCAACTTACATTTTGACTTCTTCTTGAATTGCTTTTTCACATAAGCACTTCCTTCCACCTAGACTCATCTTTCCAAGAGTACATATAATCTTCCATATAAGTGGATTCATGCTTTTACTTTCTCCAAACACTTTTTCTATTGCTCCAATTGTTTCCTGTCCTAAAGGTCTATAAAAATCTTCCCATCTCTATAAAACTCTATCTGGATGTATGAGTTTCTTTCTTTAAATAAAATTATGCATCTGCTGTGTTGAACTGCTATATCTATCTGCAGAGCAGAAAGAGAGTGTTCACCTGTTGAATGTCCATAGTTCTCCAAGAATTTTTCTGGATGATCTACGTTGCATATTTCACTTACTTCACATAGCAATCAGGAAATGAGGAACTATGGTGCTTTTACAGAGGAAGAAACTGAGGCTTAGTAAATTCAAGCAACTTTTGGTAGAAAGCAACAGAGCATAGATTCAAACTCTTCTTCCTTTTCCACCAAATCCTGTGTTTTTTGCATTCAGATATCTTTCCCTATATGTGTGTCTCTTTTATTTCTCCATTTTTCTGATGACAAAGACTCTACCATGAGAATTTTTATCTTTTAGGCAGCTGTCATTTACCTTAATTCTGCATTTGAGTCCCTGTGTAACTCAGATATAACTTTGTCCTTTATAATGATTTTTCATTTTTCAGTCATTAAAAATGATGTATGTGTTAATTGAAAATGGTATATTTTTCCTCAAAAGAGGAAAAGAAAAGAAAATATTCATGTGACTAATGAAGGCTGTTTCAGAAAATCTTGCTGTATTTTGAAGTTGGTCAAGAACATAAATGAGTTTCTTATGTTTTCCAAGTTTAATTTGTATTTCATTTATTCTGTGCATGGCTGATAATATTTCTCAGTTTATACAGCTTTGTGTTTTCCTAAATAGTCCTTTGTTTTCTCAGACTATTTACATTTTCATTGGGAAAAAGAAAATCTTCAAAACTGTCCTTGGATTTTGAACTAAATTTAGACATACTTACAAAAGCCTATGTTTAATATGTTATTTTGAATTTGGTATCATTTAAAAAGCAATAAAATTTTAAAAAATTAAATAAAATAACATATATGAAGATAAGATAATTTCTGGACCCAGCCTGCTCCCATGCAGAGGGAGCAAATTACAAAGGAAGTCTTTTCTGAACCCATAAGTATTGAGGTACCTTGTGGAATTACCTACAGGCAACTCAGAAGCTGCTCTGTAGGCAGTGTCCATCTATTGTTTATCATTTTATTCTAAGCCAAACTCCTGAATGTCAGCAAAAAGAAGCTCCAGATGATAGGATAATATTTCTTCACAAAGTCAGCTTAAATCTCTGTCTAAAATGCATTATGAGACAAACAGGAAGCTGTTAATACTACTTACGCTCAAAGGAAAAAAAGTATGCTGATTCCTTTGTCAACCATTAGATATTAATTGTGCACGATTAAAGTGAGATTAAAGGAAATTAAAACAGAAAATGGCAGGCCTGGTTCTTGGTCTTGTGGGATTTGCGCTGTAGCACAGGAGATAAGGCATCAGTTTAAACAAACACAGATATACATATAACATCTCAAGATAGAATAATATCACTGCCAAGAGAAGGTCACAGATGAGTTCAATAACTAGAGACTGCCATGGACTTGTATAATCCAGAGAAATTTTTACCAAGGCAGTGCAATTTGAGAGGAGCTTTCTAAGACGGCAGGATTTTGTTAGCTGGAAACAGATGACACACAGTTTAGGTGGGAAGAAAATCAAGTTGTAGAGGCAGCTTAGGGAAGGTATGTTTCAAGGAAACAACAAAATGACTAAAATGGAAGCTTTGCTCCAATAATAAAATCTTGTTTTATTTTTATTTTTCTTACTTTGCCTCTATCAGTTTACTGCTCTGTTTTGTCTAATACAGATCAACATGTTTTAATATTTCTGTACTTTTATCAGTTATAAGATATAAGCTTTGAATTCATGGAGACAAGTGTCCCATTTTTTAGGGTGTGACCACTCTGGGGGATCTACAGATATTGGCTGCTAGCTGGTTGATTACCTTGCCCATGATGAAACAGTATCCTAGTATGTTATGTCCTAATAACATCAAAAGCATTAGTTTCTTGAGAAGCTAAACCAGGAGTGTATGGTTCACTTCTACACATTCTCCAGCTGCTCCTGAACAGCTTGATTTTTTTATCTATTTCATGGTGAACGGAAATATTCTCAAAAAATTTTTTTCTTTTAGCTACCAAGATTTGGGTCTGCCTTTTTATTGGTTATTTCCTGAGGGGAATGGAGTATTTGACCACTTTAATCCAGTTTTCTTAGAACCAGCACATTTTGAAAATTTTCTGATCCCTCCCCTTTGACTATCAGTAAGGATCACTTTTGGATACATTGAAGAACAGGCCAGATTGAAACAGGAATCTGTCAGGCTCCCTGTTGCATGTTTTTAATTCACACACCCACATGGCTATATCCAACAGAGGTGACCTGAATTTACTCCTTTGATGTTGCATACCATGAATTCCCATAGCAGGTCTGGGACAAAGGGAGCATTTGAAAGCTTTTTTCTAACATAGCCTTAGCAGATACCGACTGATCCTTTCCCAGGAACAGAGAGGGTCCCACCCATGCTCCTGATTTTAAAATCATAAACATCAGTAAGATCAAGATGCTTTTACAGGGATACAGTGACTTTGATTTCTCTTGGGTGGTCAAAACGCAGCGTGTGTGATATTATTACAAACCATGATTCAGAAAGCACACAGTTCTAGAGCGTTTTGTTTTCATTATGTTGGTGTCAATGGAAACAGTTGTGCTTCCTGATGTCTTACTGAGATGGCCTTTTTGGTCATTTGGGCCACTTTCCCAAGGATACTGCATGTTGCCTGACCCTTATTCCTGAGGAAATAAGTAGGACTTAGATTGACCCATTGTGGATAATGTAATTGCTCTAAGAATGGAGGAAGGAAAAACATGAGACTAGGATGCTCTCCAGAAATAATAACAGAGAATCTCATCCTGTTGTGTAAACTCTCCATGTACTTTGCTCTCTGTGTATGTGGTAAAAATATTATTTTTAAAGAGCTATTGTACTCTGAAAAATATTATTTTGCATTAGATTTGTTTTAGAGTTAAGGAAGATAAATAAGACCTTATTATTAACAAGTTGATAAAATCAGCATTAGTATACCTACAGGAAGTTTTTGGTTTTTTGTTTTTTTTAAAAATACAAACTTTATTTTTTAACATACACTCCATCAAGTTCAAGACACTTTGTAAGTGATGATACCAGCCGTTTAGTCCATCCCTATAGAACTGAGCGTCCTGAGAATTTAACCATATCAGTGCAGGTTTTTTGGTTTTTTTTTTGCATTATTACCTGAAGAAAATTGGGTGCCCTTTAAAGATTTTTTTAAGAAATCAGAAGGAGCCAAGTCAGGACTATAAGGTGGATGCCTAATGACTTCCCATTAAAACTCTTGCAAAATTGCCCTTGTTTGATGAGAGGAATGAGCAGGAGCTTTGTCGGGGTGAAGAACTCTCTAGTGAAGCTTCCCCAGGTGTTTTTCTGCTAATGCTTTGACTAACTTTCTTAAAACACTCTCATAATATGCAAACGTTATCATTCTTTGGCCCCTTCAGAAAGTCAACAAGCTGCCCAAGCTTCTAAACTAATACAACTATAAAATTCCATTTGCCATTAGGTTGGCAAAGATTGAATAAATTGATGATACCCAGTATTAGTGAAGATGTAAGAAAAAAATGAGCTCTCATTATTATTGCTTTGGTAAGATCTATCAGAATTTTAAAAACACATGCCATTTTGCCTAGCAATTCAAAGTGTGCAAAAGATACATAAACTAAAGAATATTCATTGTTACATTTTTTATAGCAGAAAAAAATTAGTAGCAACCTGAGTGTGCATTAGTGGAGATCTGATAGACCTCCTTAAAATAGACAACTATACAGCTGTAGAAAAGAATGAAGTATAGTGACATAGGAAGAGATTCAAGATATATTACAGTTTCTAAAAAGCAAGTTATTCCTTTCTATATTATGTCCAATTATGTTTGTGTGTGAATAGAAAATATCAGGATGGATATTTACAATTCTCTATAAAGTGACTTATCTTTGAGGAGTGCAGTTGGTAGAAGGAAGAGAATTGGGGAATATCATGTTTCCAAATTGCTTGAGACATACTGAAAAACTTTGTATCTATTGCTTTTAAAAACATTGTTTTACTGTCACTTTTCATAGATTCAAAACTGTACATAGTTCAGTTAAATTTAATAAAATTTCTATTCCTTAACCCAAGAGAATTTTAAATGAAATATGCTAATAACTAATAAATTTTTGATATGATGTGGATTAGACAATTGTTAAATTTTTTATTCCCCAGTGAAATAACTACTTTAATATGCTTGATACATATAACCCATTACTCATACAGCCTAGGTATGATTTGGAAGATATTTCAAATTTTAAGAGGGAAATCATTCATTTATGCATAATCTCCAGCTAATAGACAAGCACTTCCTTTACCCTCAGTAAACTGACTTTCCCATTTCAATATCTAAATAGGAAGCAAATCATTAAAATTTTGCTATAATTCTTTATTTATAAATATTAATTTATAAATTTGGTAGATATTATATAATGCATATTTTCTTTTAAATATAAATTTAATACATGCTTGTTACAGGAAGTTTTTGAATGAGTGCCAATTCCAAATTTACAAATCAATATTTTTTTTCTCTGGTAGTTTTCTATAGATTGCCCATGCTGATGTGAAGTCGGGAAGGAATAACCACACCTAACCAGTGCTTCACTTGAAGACAGTTCAATACTCTGGATACCAGGTAAAAATAAGACAGGTGATTTTAGGAATGCATATTCTCTTTGTAAAAGAAACTATTCTCTTTGCCAAGTTTGATCTTTGATCTACAGATTCCTTCAAGAAGTTATATTTACTATCAAATCCAATGTATAATTTCTTTATAAACATTACATCAATTTCAATTCTCTGTGATGTTTGACTGAAGTATATATTCATGCATTAATTCATTAATTTAATAAAGTTACATTCATAGTGGAAATATTTTAAAGATAAAAAGAGTACCTAGGGCTATTTGATTGGATTTGTTATAATTCTAAACAAAGGAAAGAGGAATACATTAAATAATATTTCTTTAAAAATAACTTTTACCAAATAAATATGTGCACATATATTTAGAATTTAAATAAGTTTAAACGCTAGTAGTTAAGAAAATAAACCTTTTGGCACAACTGCAGGAAGGCAACCACTTTTGACTTCTTTCATTTTTACTTTACTTTAGTGGCTTTAAATAATATCCATACAGCTATCTCGTGATTCCTAAACTTAGTGCTTATCAATTGACTACTTGTTACTATAGATTTAAATTTAAACTTTCTTAAAACCCTCAAGTTCTTTATTCTCTCAATATAGTTATGTCACCCATTAAGTTTAAATCTATATCTGAGTGTTTAGTTATTAAGACTATACAATAGTGTTTACTGCTGAGCCTGGTGAGATGATATGAATATATTCCCCTTTATTGTAGAATTTTTGTTTTTCCTCAAATTGTTTCATTTATTTTTCTTTTGCTAACTTCCCTCACCATCTCTTTCTCCCTCTCTTGCTTCCTCCCTCCCTCCCTTTCTATTTTCTTTCCTTCCTTTCTTTTTTTTTTTTTTTGCTAAGTCTTCCCAAATCCTCCAAAATCTTTATTAAATGCTTCTCTATTCAATTTTCTACAAAGACAAACTGGTCAGATAATCTAGCAAGGTTTTTTTTTCCCCCTTGGAGAAATCTCTCTGGTATCTTGTCTTTTCCCATTTTTTAGCTTGTCTGGTTGCTCTTTTAGACATTTTATAAAGAGATGTTATTCAGGGTCTTTTTTTTTTTTTTGGCTGTCATCTGTAAATTTATTTTTCCATTTTATGATGTTGTAGCCTCTTTCTACAAATATGTACTCTTTTTACTTGTTTTTTCTCTTTCCTTTCTTTTTTTTTTTTTTGTTTCCACTGGGGTTCATATTCCAGTAACATTTTGGGAAAGGTTCTATAAGCAATAAATATTTTACAGATTTGCATGTCAGGAAATCTTTTTATTCTATCCTCATATTTGATTAAATTTTTAGATGAATATAGATTAAAAATAATTTTCACTTAGGATTTTAAAAGCATTTTCCAGTTATCTTCTAGATTCCTATGTTGCTGAGAAGGTGAATGTCATTTTGATCCTGATCTTTTTTATATGACCTACTTTGTTTACTGTAAGCGTTTGAGATCTTCTCTTTCTCACCAGCATATACATTTTATCAGAATGTGTTTTCTTATGGACCTGTGTTCATCCCTTTTGCTGGACACTTGAATGCTTCTCTCAATCTGGAGACTCATGTTGTTAATTATCAGAAATTTGTTTGTATTATATCATATCCTTAATGATTTCTGTAGTAGCAATTTCTCTAATCTTCGTTTTTTTAAGTACTATTTGTGGAGTGTTGGATTATCTACATTGACAATCTACTTTTTAAACAGTTTTTTTCTTACCCTCTTTGTAAGTTTGTCTTTTCCAGTTTACTTTCATTATCTTTTAACACCTGTACTAGATATTAAATATTTACTTTGGGTGCTTGGATGTTAAATTTATAATTTTTTTTCTTATTCTCTGTTTCTTTTTTATGGCATTCTGTCTTGTTTCACCAAGGCATTTTTTCCCCTCACATTTAGGGGCATTATTATCATTTCTTTGAAATTTTCTTGTCACTGCACATTCTCTATCTCTCTGAGTTTCTTCATTCCTTTCACTCATTCTGTTTTCTTTTTTCTCCTTGAAGAGTTTTCAGCGATGATCCTTTAGTGTCCAATCATATTTTTTAATGAGGTACTAAAATTCTAATTAGAATCTCTATGCACAGGTAAGGTTCTCCTTTGGTTCACTGAGTAATAGTTGCCTTTTTTTTTTTTTTTTTCGTGAGCAAGACACAAGAATGTCTGTATCTGAGATTAGTTTTCTCTGTGGCAGTCATTTACTCCAGGAAAAAAAAAAAATCATAATCTTCTGTTTGGGGATATAGAAACACCCTTGGGCTTAACCAAGGTATCATAGCGCTTGGTGTCAATTTTTGGTACTATGTCTGTCCCTTTTATGTTATAGCTTGGGACCATTCTGGTACAAGTTCTCCAGAGATGATATCTCTTCTTTCCTTTAGGAATGGGGAAATTGCTGACTCCTTTGTAGTGGAAGGGTCATCGCAGGTATCTAGAATTCCCCTTAGTGTTTCAAACAATCTCTCTGTTTCCAACTCCTGACCTCCACCCCACCTTGGATAATACCTGGATTTTCCAATGTCTGAATTTTTCTTGGCTATCATTATGGGGGTATACTTGTTTATCTTTTATCAATGTCTCCTATTTACATTTAGTTTGTCTTTCTTTTACTCTGTTAAATCAAATGCCACTATACCACCTTCTTTCTGCCTTCACACAGTACGGTTTAGAATTATAAACAATCTTCTACTTTCAGCAAATATCAGAGTTTGTATAGTAGGCTGATGACTCCCCAAAATATGTTCATGTCGTCATTCCCAGAACCTGTGAAAGTTGCCTCATTTGGAAAAAGGGTCTTTGCAGATGTAATTAAATTAATAATTTGGGGATGAAGAGATTATCCTGCATTATTCAGGTGGGTCCTAAATGGCATCACAAGTGTCCTTATAAGAGAGGGCCAAAGGCAGATTTGACAGACCCACAGGAGAAGGTGATATGAGGATGGAGAGATTGGAGACATGTGACCACAAGTCCAGGAATGCCAAGAGATGCAGGAGCCATCAGAAGCTACAAGAGGCCAGGAATGGATTCTCCCATAGAGCCTCCAGAGAACACAGCCCTTTCAAAAAGCATGATTTCACCCTAGTAAAACTGATGTTAAATTTGGCCTCCAGAACTGCAACAGAATAAATTTCGGTTGTTTTTAAGCCACCAAGTTTGTGGGAATTTGTTATAGCAGCCACTGTAAACAAATATAATTTGTATTAGAGTTGTTTTTGCTCCCCCATGTTTGATGACAATTTTTAAGAGAAGAAAGATATAGAAATTTATTTTACCTTCTTAGACTGGAATACTTTAATTCTTTGATTTAGGATGGGTTTTATTTCTCAAAATTTTGCCCTTGCTATAAATTATGTACACTTTCAGAAATATGGTGCTTTTCCAGATATGGGATTTTAACAGTGTTTTCATTTATTCCTCTCTTCTTATTACATTGTTTCCTGTCAAATCAGGAGACAAATATTTCTTCTTTCCCTCTTTCTCCTTTCCTTGTCCAATAATCCATCAATTATCTACTGAGTGTTAGGCAGTATGATACATTTTGGAAATACAGAAACCAATAAAGCAATTTTACTGTCATCCATGAGTTCGCTATCTTTTAGTATAAAGGAAGATCAAAATTAACATGTTGATGTGTAAGACGTAAAGCCGAAAATGGAAACAAAAATCAATAACTAAAATACAATACCAAATGCTAAATTAGATATATGAGCAAAATGTTGTGATCTTATAGAACATACTGCCTTGGCAGGACAGATTTATTAAGTAGTACTTAAGCTGTGTTTTAGGGGATGAATTAGGATTTTAAAAAGAATCGAATGGGGGAAAGGCATTTTATGGAAGGGAGCTGGCTCTACAGAAGGTGCATACATGTTAAAGAGCCCTGAATGGCAAGACGTTTAATGTACCTGGAGCATAGATTATTAAGGGTGGAGGGAGTGTAGGGTCATGAGTCCATAAAAGTCAGACTACGATGAATATATTTTTTCTGTGCTAAAGAATTAAGATTTTTTTACTACTTTGGAAATGGGGGAAAATTGAGGCTTTAAGGAGGAAAATGGCATTGTCCTACTTGTCTTTTAGGAAGAAAGCTCTGGCAGTATTTTGATTATTGCGCTGTTCAAGAGAGGCCGGGAAATTAGTGAGGGGATTTTATAAAAGACCAGGTGAGCAGTAGATGACAATGACCAGAATCAAAACAGTAGATTCACTGGGACAAAGATAAGAGGATAGAATGAAGAGATAATCCTGAAATAAAATTGGCAGAAGGATGGAATGTCTAACTCCGAGTGGAAGGAGTAAATGCAATGCGAGCGGTCACAGAGAGCAACGGATGCCAGGGGGAGAAGGACCCAATCAGATCCAGGCAGAGGCAAAGGAGGTGATACCTAAGCTGAGTATTAAAACAGAGAAGGATCAATTTATCTGCAAAAGAAAAGGATCAGGGAAATAGACTGTGACAGCGGGGCTCTGCAAACACCATAGACGCTCTGAAAAAAGGCATGGACAAGAGAACAGAATGGCGGCTGGGTCAGCTCAGAGTGGAAAGGTGGGAAGGAACCAGTTAACGGAGACCTCTCATTAATGTCCCCATCAATTCTTTCTCTAAATGTTCATTCTTACATTTATACCACTCTTTGGGACTGAAATAGTCTTTTGTCAACTGCTATGACTTTCTTCCTTTTAAAGTATGCTCAGAGCTTTTATCTTTCAGGACAGCCATTCCATTTCATGTTTGGGGGAGAAATTCGTATGGATTCATATTCACTAAAAATGTTATCTTCAGCTGCTTTATACATTTATAATACACCATTTATTCATTCAATACCTATCTAGCAAGTAAAAAGGAACAGCCAAGACTTGTTCCATACCTTCCAATATTGAAACTCAAGCATATGAACATGTGTTTTCTTGTTTAACAAATGTTAAAGAAAAGCCAACACCCTCATAGCAGGTCTTCACGGTTCTCTGTGCTTACCAGTATCCTGTAACATTTGACTATTTCTTCTTGAGCTTTGTTTCCTGAAAGGAAAGGGGACAAGAGAGGAATAAAGTTTGTAATGTGCAATCTGCATAATATATTCCAAAGTGCTTTAACTCAGATATTTTAGGTAACTTTCTGATTACATGGCATAGTTAAATCAAAATCATTTTTCTTTCCTTACAAGCTTCAAAGTTAATTAATTTAGCTATGAATTAGGGACAAAATGACAAACATGAAAACAATTCCCCAATCTAATTAAATAGCAGCTAGGATCTGAAAAACAGCTCTTTATTAAAAATTTTAAAGATGGAATCACAGGACTTTATTTGACTTTGTATTCGATGTCTCGTCACATTCTCTTCTAAGTTTAGGTCTGATCATTTGGATATAGGCTCAGGGAGTTCAGGAAGGTAGTATGTTGCCTGTGATTAACTCTTTAGAATTCTCTAACTCAACAGGCTAAATTTCAAAACAACATAGACATTCACACTTTCAAACATAGGATGACAAGGGCTTTAGAGCCAGTGGTTTAAGAGCATTAGCTCAAATTCAGCAGCCCTGATTCTTGGAAGATTGGCTTTGTTAGCAATATCCTCTGATCCAGAATTTCCCCTAGAAGGCCCTAAATATTTTAATCTAAGGCCTGATAATAACTGTGTTGCAAGGAGGTGAATGTAATCTTCATATGCACTGTATTTTATTTTTGTAGGAGTTTCCAGAGAAAGCATTTTACCCGTATAAGAATTAGTGTCTTGATACTGTAAGGATTTTTGGCACCAAAATATCTAAGGAGATTTTTGGAGCAAGGAAGGCTAAAGGAACAGTAAACTTTGGGTAGGTTGGCCTTTCCACACTCCTCAAACTGTAGCATGTAGCATGTTCTTCACTACCTGCTCAAGGAAGCCCAGGTCTATCCCAGAGACATTCCTGCATAAGAGCCAAAGAGAGTCTTGGCTTTTGCTCTTGGCTGGACTCTGCCATTCTCTGTGGCTGGAATATGCCAGAGCACATTTGGGTAATGCCTCTGATTTCTTCTCCTTGATTGAATTTGTTACCACTCTGTCTTCCTAAGTCTGTCTCTGGGGCCCAAGCAGAATTGGCCACCCAACAGCTAGAGCAATGACTTGACTGGCTGGAATCTACTGACAATAAGGCAGATGGCGCAACTGAGTATCCCACAGGTGATCAAAGACAATCTGGATATCAGGACTCCAGCTTAGTCCTGGCCTCACAAAAGATCCTCCCTTCAGGAGCTCAACACTTGCCCCTTAAACAGTTTCCTATAGGATCAGACTTCAACTTTGACCTCTCACGACTTGAGACATGTGACACATACTTTTACTTCTTCCCAATTTTTGACTTTTCTCCATCATCCTGTATTGTGTAAATATCTTTGTTTGCTTCTATCTGAATCAAACTTGTACTTTCCAACCACTCTAGCTTTCTCAACCCCCTCTGTCATCATCTCCAGGCCAGTCAGACCATTTTCTACATCCTGCTCTAAAGTCTCTACTTATATCACTCTAGCAACACGTGAGAACCATTCACACACCTGCATTCCATATCACTTCTACAGGAGCCGTGCTTTCTCTGCCTTCCCAGCTCCCATTCTAACCATTCATTCATTTTTTCCCATTTCAGATTATGGGATTTCATTTAATACTCTCTCTCTCTCCTGTCCCCCTTTCTAATTTTCATATTTACTTCCTTTACTTATTTCATTGTTTTTTGTTTTAACAAGATCTTTAAAGGATAGCACCCGGACTGTATACTTTAGATATTTATCAAAACAGAAGCTGAGCTGGGGGCTCCTGACCATCTTGCTCTCTGATTCCTCAGCATGAGATTTTGCCTTTGCACTTTGATAACTTGATCAGCTTTCACTTTTCATGAATGTCCTAATGTGTCATTTTTTCTGTGTTTGCTTGCTTGCTCTCTTTTCTTTCTTTCACTCTTTCTTCCTTCTTTTTCTTTCTTCTTTTTTTTAAGCAGCCCCACTCAACTCCCAATCGCTCACCCATTTGACTGCTTGCATCCTGTGCTGCAGTAAGATACTTTCTTGCTTTCCTATTGCTGCCCAATCCTTTGGGACCATACAGACAGGTCTCAGACATGAGTTATTTTAGATTGTCTGGGAAGATCTAATTAAGGGTCAAAGTAGTAGATGCTGTGGGAGGGCATTTGTCATTGACTGAAAGAGATGACTCTCACCATATGCTCTTGAAAGAGAGAACAAAGGCAATATGCATACATGAATGTGATTTTATATATGTATTTTTAAAATTTTCCTGTGGATCTAAGTAATAGGGTAGAAGCAGTGAAATTGAAGGGAAGGGTAAATTTCAATTACTTGTAAAAGGAAAATAATTTCAAGTACTGACTAGACTTGGGAGAGTAAATAATCCAGAATAAAATAAAAGCTTTAAGAATTGTGATAAAGAGAATACTAGAATTCATAATACACATAAGTTGCTAATGTCTACCTCTTCTTTTTTTAATTAAATATACACTTAAATTGTCTTTTAAAATTTAGGAAAAACTATCAGAAAGTAAAAATTATTGGTTCTGCCATATGGAGATGATAGTTGCTATCAGTTTGATACCTGATTTTTTTACTGTATTTGAAAACACCCATTTTACAAAGCTGGGATCATACATTATCCAGAGTTTGGTCTTTTTTCTACTTTTGTTTATCTAAAGTTCATATCTCATAACTCTTTAAAATAAATATTTTTAATGGCCATATAGTAATACATCATAAGAATTGATAAACAAAAATATTGGTCTGTCTCACTGACGAGTTTCTTACAAAAGAATCCTTGATATAATAATACTGAGAATCACTCCTTATCTTAGGGCCTGTTCACTGATCGGTGCCTCTCTAGAAGTGCTTTCCTCCCACATATTATCATGTTGTTCTCCCATACTGCGCTTAGATTATGGCTCAAATGTTACCATACCAGAGAGACATTTTCGCAAGCACCTATCTAAAATATCATAACCACCACCTCCAAAATCATTTGTTTTCCGATTACCCTGCATTAATTTTTGTCTTAATGTTCAATAGTACTTAATATGTTATATTTATTTGTTTACTTGTTAGTTGTTTATATCCGCCTGCTATAATCCAAGACCAATTAGGCAGAAATTCTGTCCATTTTGTTAAATACTTTATCCCTAGTGTCCCAAGCAGTGCCTGGCATACAGTATGTGATCAGTAAATACATGTTCAATGAATAGATAAATAATAAGAAAAAAAACAAGAATTTTTGTACATATAAATAAGTTAGTTTCCAGAAAGCTTTTCAAATTTATATGTTCATAAGCAATGTGTAAGAATATCCATTTTAATACAGAATAACTCATTTTAAATATTAATTTAAAAATTATAACATAATAGGAAAACTGTATAGTATATATCAATGTTGGTTTAGTTTTCATTTTTTTATTTCTTCTTTGAATCATCTGTTCCCCTTCTTTAGCCATTTATTATTAAGGTGTTTGTTCTTTTAAAATAATATGTGAGAGCTTCTATGCATTAAATGTGTTGAAATTTTTCATGTTTATTGATATTTTCCCTCTTTTATAATATTTGTTCAAATTTTCCTTTTACTTTGTTTCTATAAGCTGAATGGCTTATTAAAAATTTTTTTTCTTATATTTTGTGACTTCTTAGATTTAAGAATGTGTGAAGTCAAATATTGTAAGATTTCTTCCAGCAAGCTCATCTATATTATTGCTATAGACTTCAAAAATATCTCTTACTTTTTAAAATTTATCATTCATTTCACTGTTATAATTTCTTAGAGTGTTATTTCTCATCCTTACTTCATTTTTCTTTCTTTATTCACTATGCTTTTATTCTTTTTAAAAGTGTATACTTTCATTTAATTTTTTTTATTTTAAGGCATTTTCTCCCTTTTATTCTGTATTTTTGGGGTCATGGCTTCATGAATTCTATTTAAAATGCTTGTTTTCACCTATTTCAATAGATGATATATTCAGTTATTGCTCTCTTTTTGAAAAGATTCTTATCCGATTTTCTCTGTAGTATTCTTGTATGCTCCCCATCTTATATGTGCATTCTATTTGGTCAACACTCTGGATTAGCCTTGATCTAGCCAATGTCATAGTCACAACCAGATAGCACCTGATATTTTCTTACTATCCACTTCCTACTGTTTAAATCCCATTCATGCCGGTTAAATCTCCTGCATGTTGTGACAGGTTGTTTTTCAGACCTTCCAGCTAGAGACTAGGAACCATCTGTGCAGTCTAACTTTTCTCTCTAGAGTAAGTTGGTGTCCTATGTCCCAAACCTTGTTATTTCGCAAGCATGAAAAGCTACAGTTCCTAGCATAATATGTGCCTTTCTCTACCATCTTCCTATCTCTGCTACCATGTGCATTGCTTTAATTAATTTTGGGGCAATATAACATATCTCATACCAGTCCCTCTCTCTCTTCCTGTATTCAGGTACTAATACCAAAATAGGAAGAGATGGTGATATGAAGACATTATTCCATGTATTTAAAGAACCAACACCTTCTATAAATACCCAATATAATTATGGCAATCTAAGTTTTTGGTGGAACAGGTCCATGAATCTGAATACAGTTAATCAAGAAATGTTAAAATATTTTCTTAGTTTTCAAATGGATAAGACTAATCTGTCGACAGTGCAGACCACCTCTTACTTTTCTTAGTCCAACATCATTAGCTAGAGAAGAATGGCAAAGGGATTATCTCTATTAATCTTAGTTTTTAGAATTATTGGTAGATGTATTTTTCAGTGTAGGTATTTTAACAAAAAATTGGCAAAATGCCCCTGCAGATGCATATGCCATGTGGTGGGCTATGACTCTTTGTATTGTATGCCAGCTGGCAGGCCCTGTGCCCCTGGCTCTATGTGCCATGCCAAAGTACACATTCCTACACCCTCATGTGCCCTGCAGAAGTCCACAACCCTGCGGACCTGCAGGCCAGCAATGGGCCATGTCCCCCACACCTCTGCAGCACTGCATGGTGCCATGCCTACAGTCCAGTTCTCCAGCATGCACCCAGTAGCCACAAGCCAGCCCCGCCACATACCAGGATTACTGAATGGAACAAACTCCCACAAAGCTGACACCTGCTGTCACCACCCAAATAGCCTCACCAAGCAGCCTTTGGCACCACTGCATGAAGACCCAGGCAGAGCAATCTCCCAAAACAACTGCTTCCATGGAGTGGGACTCACCTAGCCCCCTGCCTGAGTTTCCAATAATGGCACAAGGACCAACCACTCCACATGAAGATCCCCCAGCACCAACTTGGACTGTGACAACCACAGGGGAATAGGACAATGTAGAACAGCTAAAGTACAAGATCACAGTGCATCTGTTTCTCTCCTATTGTATCAATCTTCCAGATTAGGATATAAACACACCTAGGGATCTCTCCTTCTTCTCACTAAATAGGAGAGTTCCCAGAAAAGGAAAACAGGAGCACTATAAAACTATCTGCCCTGAACTGAGAGAATAGGATGCAGAAGAGAAAAAATAAGCAAAAGAACTCTGGTAACATGAAAAAAACAAGCTAATTTGGCACCTCCAAAGGATCACAGTAGACCTTTGACAATGGGCCCCAATCATGAGGAAATTTTCAAAATGTTAAAAATGTAACTCAATTTATGGATGGCAAATAAGATGAATGATATTGAAGAGAAAGTTGAAAGCTAACTCAAAGAAACTAAAAAAAAAAATTTCATGACATGAATAAAAAAATAAAAAATTTGCTATAGAGATAGACAACATAAGACAGGATATAATAGAACCTTAAAAAATGAGTCACCTAGGGAAATTCAAAATACAACAGAAAGCTTCAACAACAGATTCATCCAAGCAGAAGAAAAAATTTCAGAGCTTGAAGATAAGGCTGTTGAACCAACCCAGTTAGTGAAAGACTCAGAAAAAAGAATAAAGAAGAATAACCAATCACTCAGAGAACTATGGCACTAGGTACAGCAAACCAATATATGAATTATAGATATCTCTAAGGGAGAAGAAGAAAAACCAAAAAGCCCAGAAAACCTATTTGAGGGAATTATCAAAGAAAACTTCCCTGTTATCACAGGTATTCAGATATCCAGATACAATATGGTCATTGAACATCAGGAAGATTCATAGCACATAGTACATCTCCAAGACACATAGGCATAAACCTGGCTAAAGTTAAAATGAAGGAGAAAATTCTATAAGCTTCTAGACAAAAGCAACAACAAACTCAAAGGAAAGCCTATCAGGCAAATGGCAGACTTTTCAGCAAAGACCTTACAAGCCAGAGGGATTGGGGATCCATTTTTAATATTCTTAAACAAAACAATTCCAACCAAGAATTTTGTATCCTACAAAACTAAGTTTCATAAATGATGGAGAAATAAATACTTTTCCAGATAAGCAAACACTAACGGAATTTGTCACTACTAGACTTGGCCTACAGGAAATGCCCAATAGTGCACTATACATGGAATAGCACAATAGATGCACACCAGTGTAAAAACATCCAAAAAAGAAAGCTCACAGCTCTTAAAAAATGATAACACAAGAGGGAAAACAAAACAACAATACCATTCATCATGGAAAACAGAACAGTACCCACATATCAATACTAATACTGAACATGAACAGTCTTAATGCTCCAATTAAAAAATATACACTGGCTGAATGGATGAAAAATTACTGCCCAAGTATATCTTCTCTCTGAGAAATCCATCTAACTCTCAAGGGTGTGTACAGTCTCATGATAAAGGGATGGGAAAAAATATTCTAAGCAAATGAAAACCAAAAACAAGCTGATGTAGCCATTCTCATATCAGATAAAATTGACTTTAAATCAACAATGGTAAAAAGAGACAAAGATGGTCATTATACAATGATAAAGGGGACAGTTCATCAAGAAGACATCAAGACAACAGTCCTAAATATTAATATATATGCAACTAATATAGGAGCTCCCAGATTCATAAAGTAAATTCTACCAGAGCTAAGCAAAGAAATACAAACAATAGCATCATAATTGCCAGTATCTTCAACACCCCACTGTCAAAACTGGACAGAACATCAAAGCAGAAAATAAAAAAAGAAATATTGGATTTAAATGGAACTTTAGAACAAATGGACCTGACAGATATTTACAGAACACTCCATCTGAAAACCACAGAATATACATTCTTCTCATCAGGCTATGAGACATTTTCTAGATTGATCATATCATAGGCCACAAAGCGTCTCAGCAAATTCAGGAAAATTGAAATCATACCAGATATCTTCTCAGACCAAAGTGGAATGAAACTGGAGTTTCCAAGAGAAACTCTCAAATTCAGACAGAGTAATGGAAATTAAATAACCTGCTGCTGAATGATCCTTGGGTCAATGATGAAATTAAGAGGGAAATCAAAAGATTCTCTGAACTGAATGACAAAGGGGACAAAAGTTTAAAAATCTATGGGATACAGAAAAGGCAGTACTAAGGGGAAAATTAATAGCCTTAAACGTTAACATTGAAAAGACAGAAAGATCATAAATTATCAATCTGATATCACATTTCAAGGTACTAGAAAAAGAAGAACAAACCAAACCCAAAGCCAGAAAAGAAGAAATAACAAAGCTCAGAGCAGAACTAAATGAAATGGGAAAAAAATCAATACAAGTGGTCAATGAATCAAAAAGTTGGTTCTTTGAAAAGATAAACAAAATCTATACACTCCTAGCCAGATTAACTAGAAATAGAAGAGAAAGGACTCAAACAACCTCAATTAGAAACAAAAAAGGAGACATTATAATTGATACCAAAGAAATACAAAATATAATTCATGAGTACTACAAAAATCTCTATGCACACAAACTAGAAAACCTAGAAGAAATAGATAAATTCTTGGAAACACACAACCTCCTAAGCCTGAATCAGGAAGAAATAGAAATCCTGAACAGATCAATAACTAGCAGTGAAACTGAGGCAGTCATAAAAAATCTCCCAACAAAAAAAGCCCTGGACTAGACAGATTCATAAGCATATTCTATTAGAACTCCAAGGAAGAAATGGCACCTATTTTACAGAAATTATTCCATAATATTGAGAAGTAGGGAATCCTACCTAACACATTCTATGAGGCCAGTAGCACCTTGATACCAAAGCAAGGAAAGTACACAACAACAACAACAACAAAAAGAAAATTATAGACCAATAACCCTTATGAATATTGATGCAAAAATCCTCAAAAAGATACTAGCAAACTGAATTCAGCAGCACATCAAAAACACAAATCACCATGATCAAGTGGGTTTCATCTCAGCAATGCAACATACACAAATCAGTAAATGTGGTTCACCATTTAAAAAGAAGCAAAACCAAATCCCATATAATTATCTCAATAGATGCAGAAAAAACATTCAATAAAATATAGTACCCTTTTATGAGGAAAACCCTCAACAAAGTAGGCATAGAAGGAACATACCTCAAAATTATAGCAGCCATATATGACAAATCCACAGCCAACATCATACTGAATGGGGAAAAGTTGGAAGCATTTTCCCTAAGAACTAGAACAAGACAAGGGTACCCACTGTTACCACTTCTATTCAACATAGTACTGGAAGTCCTAGCCAGAGCAATCAGGCAAGACAAAGAAAGAAAGGGCATCCAAGCTGGAGGTCAAACTATCCCTGTTTGCCAGGGATGTGATCCTGTATCTAGAAAACCCCAAAAACTCCATCAAAAGACTCCTAGAATTAATAAACAAATTCAGCAACGTCTCAGGTTACAAAATCAATGTACACAAATCGGTAGCATTTCTATATACTAATAAAAGTCGAGCTGAGAGTCAAATCAAGGACTCAATACCATTTCCAATAGCTATGAAGAAAATAAAATACTTAGGAATATATTAACCAGAGAAGTGAACATTCTCTATAAGTAGAACTATAAGGCACTGATGAAAGAAATCATACATGACACAAAGAAATGGAAAAACAGCCCGTGCTCATGAATTGGTAGAACCAACATTGTTAAAATGTCCATTGTGCCCAAAGTGATTTAATGCAATTCTCATTCAAATTCCAACATCTTACTTCATGGATCTTGAAGAAATAATCCTAAACTTCATTTGGAACCAAAAAAGAGCCCCAAAAGCAAAAGTAATCTTAAGCAAAAAGAACCAATCCAGAGGCCTCACATTACCTGACTTGAAATTATACCACAAGCCTTTAGTAACAAAAACAGCAAGGTACTGGTATAAAACTAGAGACATAGACTAATGCAACAGAATAGAGAACCCATAAATAAAACCATATAGCTATGATCAACTGAGCTTTGACAAAGCAGACAAAAATATACACTGGGGAAAGGAAGTTGTATTCAATAAATGATGCTGAGAAAACTGGATAGCCACATGCAAAAGAATGAGGCAGAACCCATATATCTTGCCATATACAAAAATTAACTTGAGATGGATTAAAGACTTAAATGTAAGGTATGAAATCATAAAAATTCTAGAAGAAAACGTAGGAAAAACTCTTCTAGACATAGGCATAGGTAAAGAATTTATGCAAATACAGCAGCAATAAAAATAAATAAATGCAACTTAATTAAGTTAACAAGCTTCTGCATAGCAAAGGAAATAATTGACAGAGTAAACAGGCAACCTACAGAATAGGAGAAAATATTTGCAAACTATACATCTGTCAAAGGACTAATTTTTAGAATGTACAAAGAACTCAAACAAAACAGCAAGATAAAAACAAACAATGCCATCAAAAACTGGGCAAAAACATGAACAGGATTTTTCAAAAGAAGATTGAAAAATGACTAACAACATATGAAAAATGCTCAACATCTCTAATCGTCAGGGAAACGCAAATTAAAACCACAATGAGTTACCAACTTACCCCTGTCAGAATGGCCATTATTAAAAAGTCAACAGATGCTGGAGTGAATGCAGAGAAAAAGGTATGCTTAATACACTCTTGGTGGGACTGAAAATTGGCATAACCTCTATGGAAAACAGTATGGAGATTCCTCAAAGAGCTAAAAATAGAGGTACCATTCAATCCAGCAATCCCACTGCTGGGATCCACCCAAAAGAAAAGAAATCATTTTATCAAAAAGACACCAGCACTGAAATGTTTATTTCCAGCACAATTCACAATTGTAAACATATGGAATCAACCTACGTGCTCATCAATACATGAGTGAATAAAGAAAATATTGTATGTGTGTGTGTGTGGATACACACACACACCCACACACACACCATGGAGTACTACTCAGCCATAAAAAGGGATGAAATAATGTCATTTGCAACAACTTGGATGAAACTGGAGATCATTATCTTAAGTGAGGTATCTCAAGGATGGAAAAACAAATACCACTTGTCCTCACTAATAAGTGGGAGCTAAATGATGGGTGCACATGGGCACAAAAATATGTAAAGACATTGGAAACTAGGAAAGGGGAGGGAAGAGGGAAATGAGGGATTAAAAACTTGCCTATTGGGTACAATGAACACTGTCCTAAGGACAGGCACACTGAAAGCCCTGCCTTCAGCATTATAGAGTGTATCCATATAATAAGAACTTTGTACCTCCTTAATATTTTAGGAAAAAAAAAGTTGGCCAAAACCAATTTATGATGGTAGACTGCTAACCATATGTCATGGAAAACTAAAGGCTTTATAGTAATACTTTGCAAGCTTTTCATTTTAGTTCATCCCTTCCTTCATTCCAAAGTGACTATCTCACAAAGCATTGCAGGGATTAGTGACAAATGTATAGATGCATAATAGAATTAGAGTAGAAAATATAGACATGATATAATAAGTGGCTAGTATTTTGTTGTTATTATGCAATGCTTAGAGATTATGTCTTTATAACTTCATATATACATACTGTATCCTAACATCTTGAATGGCTTTTTAATGAATTGAAATATATTTTTTAATTATTTCCATATTTATCCTAAGTTAAAATTTCTAAATATACATGATAGAGTTTTGGCATTAAAATTATCTGAACTATGGAGATGTTTTTCAAATTAGAGGAATTTAGCAGAAAATGATCTGCAAGGTTTGATTAAATCACAATGACATCTAGAACAGCAGACTTTTTCCCTGTGAAATGAAGATGGAAACTGAGTGGAGTAAAGTTGACAAACTTTTTTCGATAGCATCCTGGTAGTGATCTTTTCAATGTGAGATATTACACTTTTGCAAAGGGGATTATATACATAACCCATGTGTAATTCAGAATGTGTGTGGTTGTTCAACCAACTGGCCATAAAAAAATACGTTATAGACTGTGAAATCACCAAGGTCCTTTCAAGTGCTGGTGTATATTTTATGCTTTATGTTTTATTTAGGTTATTAGGTGACCTTTTTTGCATGTATCAGAAAGTTCTTTTTTGTGTGTGCATGCAGAAGCTCTGTCAGAATAGAGGACAAACCTTGTTGACTCTTAAAAGTTAGTTGTTAGTCGTGAATGAGGAAACAAGAAAACAAAGCTTGTTCTTTATAACAGATGAAAAGTAAACAGAATTATAGGAGGCAATGAATTGTAGAAATTTCTAAAGACTAGGTATTCCTCAAGCAGTAATTAGAATTCTTGATTTTCTACATATCTACTGGCTAAAAAGCCCAAAGTGATTTTTAAATAATGCTTGTTTTTAATGCATAAAACAGCCAGGATCGAGTCACTAAAAGATGCCAAGTTATTATTATTATTTATTTTTGAAGTTTATTTAGAGGCAATGGCAATCGGTTTTTCCAAACCTATCGATGACTCCCTCCTGTGTACTGGAGAAAGAGGAAACACCTAATTTCTGCCCTAACTGCCACCCATAACTGATTTTAATGCCCTTATTACTACATTCTCTATTACTGGAGTTTTCAAAATTGAGTCTATCCACCAGACAGTATTATTTGGTTACTGTTCTCACACCTGCCTTGTTCATTCTTGGATTTTTACGGGATATCTGCTTTATTTATGTCAGAGAGTGCCTGATTTGAAGACAATCCAATTGGCCATGTATCTATGTGAAATATTGCCATTTCTGTATAGTACTGAATCAGAGGGTGCCTTGTGGCATCACCAAGTAAATAGGGTGAGAAAATGTAGGTGTGGCGAACTCACCTCTGAGTGATGGCCATTTTGGGGGAAAGAGATTGGCTAATTCAATCACTCTAAAAGCATGTGCTCCTTGATTAGGTTGTATTATTCAAAAGCATGGATTGGATTTGAAATAGAACTACTTGATGTGTCTGTGGCATTGATTTATTGATAATGATGGTGGCTGTAATTTTTCACTGTTTTTGAGGAATAGGCAAACTTAATGAATGAAATATAAATAAAACTAGTTTTAAAAGATAACATTTTTCTTTAGTGTTTCACTTATTTTCTCTTATTTTGAACTCTCATTTTTTTTAACTATGTTAGAGGGAGAAGCATTTTTCTGAAGTAGAGCACAAAAGAAAATTCTAATTAAAATATCTATGACAATAGGAGAAATGAAATCATGATATTAAAATAACATGCAATCTTGAAAGAAACTAAAATAGCTATTTCTGGCCCCTAAAGTCATTTTGATTTCCTTAAGGATAGAGAACTTTGTTTATATAGTAGTTCAACTTTGCAGTTAGATATAATAAATGAGCATTCTTTAAAAAACTAAAATAAAACCTTAGAACCTAAGTGATATAAGCGATACAAATGTGATAATGTGGTATATATGATATATTAGTTACTTTGTCACGTCTGTCTTCTCAGCTTGAAATTTAATATAAAAGAAATGTTTCAAAGCTTTGGTCTAAATCCTGTTTGTTCCAACATGGAAAATATTGTTTTAGGTTTCTTAACAGAAAAAAAAAACAACATTAAATTGTAGCTACTGCAAAAAAACACTTGGAGTTTACCTTTGGTCATATCTTTAGCACATTTTCTATTAGAATATTTTTAGATTTTCGTGTCTGCTTGGTTTTGGTTATCTAAGCTGTAATAAGTAGCCTTAGGACCCCTGAAGGCACACCCCACACACTTATGCTGTGTGACCTAAGGTCACAAGTAATGGCTGCCGGCTAATTGATTGAGAAAGGGTTGTCTGGCGGGGCCTCTTTGCGTCCTCCCTTTACATTCCTAAGTTCTGTGAAAGAGGCACTAGCAGCTCAGCCTAGCAAGGAAGGAAAAAGGAGAGGAAGTTTTTCTGCGTTCTGATTACACTCCGAATTCCCCTGTAGTGAGCTTACCTCTCTCCACCCACTTCTTACCGAGAACTCCTTAACTTGAGAGTGAACAACTCCAAGCTTGCTCCCACAGCGTTACCTGAAAAGTGATTTGAGTATTCATTGAACTGAAAGGACAAATCACCTACTTCAGGCGGTGGGAAGCGTATGGAAATTATATTAGAACTTCAGCAAAGTGCACAGCTGCATAATACAGAAGCCGGCACTCAGATTGACAGGCAAATAAGCCAGCTTGTGGAAGGGGCCTCTGGGTGGCAGCTCTGGGCTTTTGGGTGTTGGACAACTATAGGCAAAACTGAAATGGAACAGGGGCAGGACATAGCACACTTTTCCTCTACGCAACTGTTGCTTTCTCATGGTGAGTGCAGATTTAAGATATTATTTAAAATATACTTTCTGTGTTGTGAAGCAAGTTAAGAAATCTGTTTTGCTTTGAGGGAAATTATAGCAAGAGTTTTCCTAGAAGTGCTTAGATGATATAGTTTGTTTCTGCTTGATTTCCCATTAAACCTTGGCGATGTGAACAGAAAAATACAATATTTGTATTGTATTGTGTTTCCTTTTTCTTAATATTGTTCTTTTGTTTAAATCATGCTTCTCTTCAACCTGAATCAATATTGTTTTAGGCAAATCGTGTGTGGAATAGTTGATGAAGGAACAACGATGTGACAGAATATATGTAAACATTTCATTTAGTTCGACTTTGTGTCACTTATCCACGGCTTCATGTTTTGCCGCCTTATCTCAGGAATATATAGCACGGTCTGTATGAAAAGAGCTTTGTGTGAGAATTCCTGGCCAGTTGAAGGGTCAGGGCCTGTGTGTTATCTGACTGCCAGCAAGACTCACTGGTGTGTTCTCTTATTTTTAACCTAAAATAGGAAAAAAAGTGCATCTTTACATATTAAAAAGTAAGTGTGTTTTGATTCCAACAGTTCCCTTCTTGTAGTTTATGTGTGTTATTCCTGGCAAAGGATTGTTTAAATTTCTTTTGAGAAGCAGCATGGAAACTTCCTTTGTTTCTTTTTGTCTTGTTTGCTCATATTTCATTGAAACTTTGCACATTTAAAAAAAATCATCTTGCAATAATATTGAGTAGCTTTGTTTCAGTGCAAATATTTTGGATGTTAGCAGGCTTATGTTTTCTGGAAAAATAAATACCTTAGAGTGTAAATTGTGCTTAATTCCTAGTTTAGTCATACTTATAATCGTATTTTAAATGTGCTTATTTTTTAAAAAATATCAGAGCCTATAAGGAGTATTCTTAGAAATGTTAATAGAAATGTTTTTCTTCTGCAAAAGCTGCAGATTTATTATTACAAATTTTATAAGTGCCAAAATATTATTGCTGTTGTTGACTTTGCTTACAAAGTAATTTTATTAGTAAGGGGGTTGCATTAGATATTACCAAATGAGATGAAATGAAAAATGTGTCTTCCACGCTGCTGATTTGATAAAATTTAGGGATCTGTGCTGTTATTGTGTGCTTCACGTTCATTTAAACTTTTTAAAGAGCAGCTGTGTTATACAAAATTTGTATACTCATTTTACAAATAAAATTTACTAGAGTAGGCTCCTATGTTTTGAGATTTACACCTTCTGTTTGCTAAAGTAAATTAATAAACTGAAAAATATTTTAGAGTAATTGTGAATATATAAAACTTTACAAAAGGAGAAAAGCTTTTAAGGAAGAATGAATGTGCTTTCAGTTACAAGGCAATTTTGAAGCATTACTTAGCTCTTCTTTTGCAAAGATTTATGGAAACATCAACTGTTGCAGAACTAAGTAATAGTCTTGACTTTCATACAAAAACTATATATAAAAAGGATAATTATTTTAGATCTATTTCTATGATTCGATACAAGCTTCCTTCAACAATTGCAAAATGTGACTGACAAATCCCTTTCTAAGAGAACAAGTTCATTATGTTCTCGTCACCTGTTACATTCATTCTTTCTTGCCCACAGACACAGTTCCTAGCTGTTTATTAGTGATGCAGAAAAGTGAAAACCTTTCTCTTTTTTTGAGAGAAACTATTGATAGTTTCATTTGGATGAAACTTTTGAGCTTTTAAAAATTCTGTTCTTATCAAAATCGTCCAAAGTGTTTTTTATAAGGTCTTTTGTTATGATCTTAATATGAATAGCTGAAAAAGGACGTATGAATTGTTTTGGTTTTTCTTTGAATATATCTAGGTAAATAAAGTTAAGTAAGGTGTGGCTCAAGATTTATGAAAGGTTCTGCCAAAGGATCAGCCTTTTGAAAATTTCTTTTTTTTGGTATCAAGATTGAAAAAAAAATGTTTACCCCTTACCTATTCCTTACAAACCAATCCAGAGACCAAAATTAAAGGGAACTTCATTATTTTCCTTGGTTACAAAGTCTAACCACAACTCAGGAAGTTACTATGCTTTGGGGAGGGGCTACAAACCGGTGAGGTTCTCTTTAATGGAAGTACATAATTTGTGATAAACCAAAGCCAAAAATATCTACTGCTTCATCTTCCCTAATATTTAATCTTAAACTACTATCTTCTGTCTTTTCTGTTCATATTTACTTATTGATTGGTTGCTAAGATGGAGGCATCTTTTAAAAACTGAAATCAACCAAAACATTATTTTACTACTATGATTTTTAGAAGGTATGTATTTTCTTATACAAGGATAATTTTCCACAGAAATTTAAGTTATGTATTCAATTAATGGCAAACAGTGGATATATGTTCACAAATTAATATATGGTGATCTATCTTTTTTACATATGAAACATATTCACATACAAACATAAACACATATCTTGTGCTTATCCCTCTAACACCTTGAGGCGCTGTCTTTCCCTTTTGTTCCCATAATCATTTTTAAAGAAATGTATAGATTAAATAAAATGGAAGAAGAGGGTCTTCTGACAAGAGTTCTAAGTAAAACAAGAGAAAAAGTCCTCACTAATGATGTGAAGAGCAATACCAAGCACTTGTTACAGAATATATCATGAGTGGCAGTTCATTGCTTTTCATATGTATTTGTTCCCATATTAGTGATAAATTGTCCTTCCCCTATACACCAGATTGGTAGGTTGGGGTGTGTGTATGTGTCTGTGTTTGTCTGTACTTATGAGCTCACATAGGGATGATAGGATAGCCTGGACATATGCTAGGGTTATGACACTCTTTGATTTACTTCTTTAATTCTCGTGGTCACTAAATTTCAGGTTCTTTTTGTATCCTTGTAGCAGTAGACATCTGTTGCAGTGAAATTGTGCCTCCTCTGTTAAGGATGAATATGATATTAGCTGTATTCTTGTTTCAATTGCCTTGATATAATTCATTTTAAAGATGATATTCCACCAAAATATAGGATAGAATTTATAGGATAAGATTCTGTGTTCCCAGCAAATTATGGGTCCTCAGCAGCCTTTCCCAGAGAGTGCCAGTATAGTTTTATTGTTCTCCTTACTAGGGAAGAGAGCATAAAAGTTGTTCATCCTTCTAGACGCTTTGATCTTGGGACTTGTATCTGTATTAAATTAGAGAAAACTTAGGAATTTTCTTTTCAAATATTTTTTCTTTTAATATCAGTATTACTCTCTTTTTCTGGAAGAGTAAGTAGATGTTTGTTAAAGTTTCAGAATATATTATACGTATTTCTTTTTTTTTTTTTTTTTTTTTTGAGACAGAGTCTCGCTCTGTTGCCCGGGCTAGAGTGAGTGCCGTGGCGTCAGCCTAGCTCACAGCAGCCTCAAACTCCTGGGCTTAAGCGATCCTACTGCCTCAGCCTCCCGAGTAGCTGGGACTACAGGCATGTGCCACCATGCCCGGCTAATTTTTTCTATATATATTTTAGTTGGCCAGATAATTTCTTTCTATTTTTTAGTAGAGACGGGGTCTCTCTCTTGCTCAGGCTGGTCTCGAACTCCTGAGTTCAGAAGATCCACCCACCTCGGCCTCCCAGAGTGCTAGGATTACAGGCATGAGCCACTGCGCCCGGCCTAATTATACGTATTTCTTAAATTCTCTTTCATGCTATTCTATATATCTGTGCTGCACTCTTGGTGAATTACTCACAGATATCTTCCAATTTACTAATTCTTTTTTTGACTATGTCCATTTCAGAATTTATTTTTGACTATATTTTTGTTTTCTGGGAATTCTAATTGATTTTTTTCTCATGGCCACTCTTATTATTCCATTTCTACTTAATTTCTTACATGCTGTATGTTATTTCTTACTTTCTCTCTTCAAGGATCCTAGCTTACTTATTTTGAAGTCATTTTGAAATTGCTGTATTATTTTCATGTCATCTTAAGTGACTTCATTGACTAGTTTTTTTATCTTTTTATTTTTTTGGTGCCTTTTTATATTATTCTCTCATGTCTTGGAATTTTGGTTTTCAGGCTCAACTTGAGTGAGAGGGATTCCTTTAATTCTCTCTCTGTCATTGCTAGCCTCGCCCACTCAGACCTGGAGTCAAAATGTTAGCACTGCATCTTCCCGATCCCCAGCCCAGAATCTCTGGTAATGAATGGGGATGTCACAAATCTAGTTGCTAAGTCAGAGAGCAGTCTGACCCAGATTCTGACTGTGAAATTGTGGCTGCTTACTCTGACCTCTCTAAGAAATGGCTCTGGGGAAGGGGAGGTGTTAGTTATTCAACTTCCTGTTATCTCACCCTCAGGTTTCAATAAGTAAACCTGGCACTGGATATTACTCCTTGTGGGGCAAGCGTGGCATCCCAGTTATCTCGCAGATATAGGGAATTGCTCACCTCTCATTTCAAAAACCAGATGGTGCACTGCACTTTGTTTATGCTCTATCTCTGGTCTGTTTATCATGTTTTTGAGTATCACTTTCCTTTTATATTATCTCTTTTTAAAATTTACCTATTTTTGTTATATATTGGAAACAAGAGCAAAGAGCTCAAACCATATTCTTGCAATGCTATCTTGACAAGAGTTCCCTAAACCATGGGCTTTGTAATCAGAAAACCTGGGTTCAAATTCTGACTCACTTATGAACTATGTGTTATCTTAGGCAAAACCTAAAAGCTTCAGTTTCCCATGAAAAATTTTGATAGTAATGCCTAATTTTGATAGTAATGCCTAATTTTGATAGTAGAGCTTCAGTACAGCTCTTGGAGAGCTGTATTGAATGGGATGATATGTAGAAAGGGGTTATCTCTGTACTTAACCTGCTAAGTGTGCAAATTCTGGGGGTGGGAGGGGAATGACCAAACCCAAAAGTACATACTTCCAATTATGTAATGAATAAATAGTAATTGGAGTATCAAATAGATTTGTATTCTGAGTCAATGTAACACTATCATTTTTATATCCAAAGCAAACTTCTAAAGATGAATGTCAAATGCATGCATTTCCATAGGTGGATCAAAGTTCTGCTATACTATCCATGTACCTTAGTGAGCATAAGTGAACATAATTCAGAGAATCTCAATAAAATAGGAAGCATTTTTCAATATGATCCTTTAGGCATAGTTATTCTAAATCCATGTCATTACGAAGAATAGAAGAGTAGAGATAAATGGCATGAGAACATGTTTTTGTCTTAACAATAATATATTAATATCTCACCCAGGGATGGTTTTCTGAAATAGTGAAAAAGAGTTAGGGGGTCTTTCATAAGTATTCCAGATAGTTTTGTTTTATAGATTTGTGGATAATTTGTATTGGTATCTTCTAAAAATATCTGTTTAGTAGTCCAGGATTCAAATTTACAGCATCAGCAGAAGGTATGTTTGACTGGGTGGGAAATGAGTTTCAGAAAATAAAACATTTTAAAAGGAAGAAAGATGAGGATGAAGACGAAGAAGCAGGAGTAGTTCCTTGTATTATCTTAGAGTTTGAAATATAAAGACAGGTTTCTAAAAAATTGTCTTAGTCCATTTTCTGTTGTTATAACAGAATACCACAGACTGGGTAAGTTATAAACAACAGAAGTTTATTTGGCTCATGGTTCTGGAGGCTGGGAAGTCCAAAAGCATGGCATCAGTGAAAGGCGGAAGCAAGCTCATGAGACAGACAACCCACTCGTATGATAACTGACCCAATAACAACATTTATCCATTCAAGAGGTGACCCAATCACCTCTTATTATGTCCCACCTCTTCATATTGTTACAACAGCAATTAAGTTTTCAACATATGAACTTTATGGTACTTATTCAAACCATAGCAGAAACCATTGTCAATATGTCCTTGGGTAAAAACATTTATGAAATAAATATATATATTTTTTTATTACCACTGGGTTTCCTTCTATCAGGTTCATGTCTGTTTGTAGAAGCATATTCTGCTCATTCCTTAAATATTCTTGAGCTTCAGAGCTCCTTCCTGGGCTGCCTTTTTTCTGTCTACTTTCCTCTCTCCTTTGTTCATTTCAGTCATCACCATGATTTCAGATACCATTATAAGCCTATCTCTAGCTTGTTTCTTACTCCCAGACTTTAAATTAGTATATCCAATTAGCCACAAGCACTTTATGCTCAATATTTTCAAATTCGAATCATCATCTCCCTGCTAGAAACCTTTTTGATTTCCGTCCATTTTCCGCTGGTCCTCTCAAAACAGACAAGACATGAACATTGCCTTCTCTCTTTATGTCTCTACACATTTAAGCTTTATGAAATATTTATTTTATTTCTAACCATATCCATTTCTAATCATTTCTCTAATCACATGTACACATTTTTCACCATCTGACTAACATTGTGGTGAACCACTTCAGAGTTGTATCACTTGAGGACAAGGAAGCTGGGGTGTGTATCCAAAACTCCTGTCTTTGGTTACTCCTGTGGCCATTAACTCTAGAATTCCAGCCCACCTCAAGGCAGCCCTAGCTGCCTATGTTCTTGGCTACATAGTATTCTCAAGCCGAGAGTAACAGGTGCTTGTAGTAAAACACCCTTAATGTGTAAGGAAAATGTGAATGTCAAGGGTACATGAAAACACCAAGAGCATCAGCATTGTACATTTAAGTGACATTTAAGTTGTTTCCAGGTGTTTGGTATTTCAAACAATGTTGCAAAGAACACAATTCTATATGTCCCCTTGTGAACATGTATCAAATTTTCCTTAGGTCTATATCTAAAAGTTGGAATTTATCTGTTGTGAGATATCTGTGGTCTCAATTTTACTACTCTCCAAATTACTCTTTAAAATAGTGAAATGAGCTCTAAAAATGCTGTACAAATTTCTATTTCTGTTAGCAATTACTAGAGTAATATTTTGTCCACATTCTTTCCAATTTTTAATATTGCTCAGTGTTTTAACTTTTATCTGTTGGGTAAAATGATATCTTAAAGTCTTTAAAATTTGTATATTTTTGATTCCTACTGAACACAGAAAGATTTCTAATGAATCTGTGAAATTATATGAACAATGGGTACCTTATAGCTATATAGAGAATGCAATACACTCATTTTTTAATATGAACACATCTTTATTTATTAAAGTGTCCTTTTCAGTTAATTGCTTCCTTCTACTTTTGCCAATTTTTTTTTAGGTTGTTTATCTTTTTCTTATTGACTTTTTGGCATTTGTTATTTATTCTGGGTATTGATATTTTGTCTGTTATATATGTCTCAAATAATTTCTCCCAGACTGTCTATTGTTTTAAAACATTTGTTATGTTTTCCTTATATTGAAGGTTTTTAAATATTAAATTATTCCTGAATACATAACATATTCGTAATGTTGAAATCATACAAGTATAGAAATCTATTGAGTGAAAAGTCTCCACATCATCCTTATTTTTCATCCTTTCCATTCCCTCACCATAGGTACCTTCTCCAGAGTTTCTTTTTTTGCTATAAAGCAAATAAAAAACATTTATTTTACCCTGTCCCCCAATTATATACAATGTTTCAAGCCCTGCTCTTGTCATGTATTATACTATGGAGATATTTCAGGATGTGTAAGAAACTGTGCTACATACTACAAGAAATCAAAATATGAACATGATACACAGCCTAGCCTCTAATGCTTAGTCTATCATACAATGTGGAGAGAGTTATAAAACACTCTGGGGATTCAGAGGGGAGATATTTCTTTCCAACTGAAAGAATTAATATTCTTCAGAACAGTTGAGAATTGTGCATCAAGGGGACATAGTTTATTCCTATATACATTTTTTAATTCACCATCTTAAATACTAAGTTTTCTATGGCTGAGGACAGTTTAGCAAATTTATAATTGAAGAAAATACATATTAAAGGCCTGCTACATATCAGGCATTGTGACAGGTATTAAGGATGTAAAAGTGAACTTGGCAGATCATACCTGATTTCGTGGGAGATAAAGGTTGAGAGTTAAGCAGCAATGAAGATACAGTGGATACAATGTGGTAGCTGAAGGGCATCATAGGAGGTACAGCATATTGACACAGTGCCTAGCTTTCAGGCAGATGTATGTTTAAGGAGTGGAGACAGTCAAGTGAGGGTAGGGAATGTTCCAGGCTAAGGAAAGAGCATGTGAAATCCTATGAAGTTGAGAGCATGGTGAGTTTGAGAAACAGCAAAAAGTTCAATTTCGGTGGAGCACCAAGAGCTAAGAGTGGCAAATGCCTGAGAAGAAGATGTAGAGATTACATTTGTACTCTCATTTTTAAATTTTGAAATTAAAAAAAAAAAAACCAGAAAGGTATTTTCACTATATTATTAAATGGAGCATATAAATACATATGTATGCATACTAGAAAATTAAATATGCCTAATAATGTTATTAAAAATGAATACAGTTAACAATAGAGTATCATACATTTCAAAATTGTAAGACAGTAAATTTCTAATGTTCTCACCACAAAAAGGTTAGGTATCTGAAGTGATGAATATGTTCACTAGCTTGATTTAATTATTTTTCATTGTATTCATAAATCATAACATGACTTTTTAACCCACAAATTTATACAGTTATGAATTGTCAATTTACAATAAAAGATAAAAATACTGGCTCCCTCCTGAAAGCTCTAGCTTTGACTCTATTCTAACGATATCAGAGATGCATTTAAAGGGTGTAGTAAGGTTAACAAAGGGCTAGATATTGTCTTTATCTAGTTAGAAAAATATCCTGGGTCATAACTGGTAGTTAAACCATGACAATATGTGCTATTTCTCAAGAAATGTATTAATATAGTTACTGCAGTTACTTAGAGGGTTCAAAAATAGGTTTCAGTGTTGTTATAAGCTACTGATGTTTATATGCAATATATTTGTGCACAAACACACATATATATTCTTCACTAAGTTCTCAAACATGTCATTGATTAAAAAATTCAAATATCACTAGATTAAATTAAGCAAAACTGAGAAAGTCAATGTTTAACAAACTTCAGAGAAATAACAGAGAGAATCATGGAAGCCGAGTATGTGAAAGGTTTAGTAGGGATAAGGAAAATAATTCCAAAATTAAGTCCCTTAAATAAAACAGTAGTTTATTTCTCCATTATTGCAAGCCAGCCTGTCCTGTGCTAATGGGCCATTCTGCTCATCAAGGTAATTCAGGAACCCAGATAGCTTTACCATCTGTAATGTGTTGCCCTTTGGGCTGGGGACATCACTGAGTTCACACATGAAGAGAAAAAGAGGCAAATTTTGAGACGACATCCTGTCTTGAAGTTGAAAACAGCCTACAAATTACACACAACATTTCCATTCTACTCATCAAAATTTAGTCACATAGTCACACACAACTGGATGCAAGAGAAGTCGGGCGATGGACTTTCTATTTGGGAAGCCATGTGATTAGGAAGAGGGAGAATGAATGTTAGGCAAACAGCCAGCAGTTGCCACACCACCTAGCTTAACTCTTGACTTATTACATAAGTCAAAAAATATTGAATGATTAGATAAGTTTATGCTTCCATTTAACAAATATTTATAGAGTTACTGCTATATTTAGTCATTATGCTAAGTGATAGGGATACAGATTTTTTTAAAAAATCTACTATCAAGTTGTTTATATTCTAAAATTGAGAGATAAGCACTAAACAAATTACCAAATAAGTATGTGATATATTAGGAAATAAAAGTATCAAGAAGAAAAATAAATTTAAAGCATAAGGATTCTGTTTTCAGGTAGAATTGTTAGAAAAGGAGTATTAGGTTAAAAACTGAAAAGCGTCCTTTGATAGACACAATATTGAGATCTCTCTCTTTGAGAGAGAATTTTCAATTGCAATACAAGCCTAGAATATTGGTTGAAATAGGAGCAGGAGAGTTGTTAATTGGAAGGAGGTTGAAAGTCAAAGTCAAAGGAGTGTTATTTTTTTAATAAGTTTGTGACCCATGATTATAACTTAAAGAATAAATACATGCAGAGATGAGGTTGTTGAGATATTCCTTCTGGAAGGAAGGAAGAATGATGGTTACAGTTGTAGATGGTTCATATGTGATGACTTCATTATTCCTTAAATAAAACATCAGCAAAACTAATGAGAGTGAGGGTTGTATGAGCTGGGTCGGGTTCTTGATGAGACTTATAAAGGTATGGAGTTATTGTGGAAAATATCTAGCAAATATGAGAAGCCCAAGTCTAGGAGAGAAGAAATTTGCCATGGGGTAGAACCTGTGCTGGGTTTTTTCTGGTGTGTGTAGGGGAACGGTACCTACACACGGTAAGAGAAAGTGATAATGAGAGCACTTTAGGCCATGAATATAATGTCCACTCTAGATAGCAAAATAAATAGCCTTTCAGAAGAGGACTGAGTAGGGAACCACATGTCCCCTTTCTAAGTGAATTTGTAAAGTGACTGAGAAATGTGTTCCACATTACATTTTTCATATATTTTTTAATTTAATATTTGAAATTCCAAATTTTTAATTTACTTGAAATTCTTGTTTTTGTTGTCTGGGGTTGTTGTGTAAGGTTGTACATTCACTGTCACAGTTGTATAGTTGGAAAGATAAGTTATAAAAAATGTTAAGAAACTAAAACCTTCAGTGAATCCCTATTTCATTATGCCATTTGTTTTATTTTTAACACCTGCCAGTTCCTAGTGGACTTATTGGTTTTATGTCATGCAATAACTAGGGAAATGGGCATTTCTGAAAAAACAAACATCCAGTGTAGAAGCTATTTATGATATAACTCATTTAGCATCACATGCATCATCTTTTATATTCCATTCAGACATATATATCATAGAGCAGCAAGTCCTTCTTGGCATATTTTTCTTGATAACGTGATTCTAATTTTTTTATCCTTTACATCTGGATATTTGCATACTCCCACCTCCACATCTATCTTTTTATCAGGAATGACATCAGATATAGAGAAACTATGGCCAGAACTGAGAGGATTTTTGCCCTTTGACGGAAATACCTTGACATTATGACAATTCCTATTATTTTAAGCATTTTAGCTTTTATCTCTTTATATAAGTATTCATGGTTTCCATTAATTTGCTAATTCTTGTATTACTTCAAAGCATATCTAGACCTTTTGAGGTTTTGTTGTTGTTGTTATTTGTTTCCAAGCAAGCGCATTCTCTATCATATTTATTTTTCTATGGAACACTATTTATTATTTATTAGTTTGTCTTTCCTCTAGGGACACAAATGAGTCTCTGTTATTTTATTCTGGCCTTTCAGTTGGCTTCTCTTATCTTTGTTTGGCTTTTTTTTACCTTTCTTTCTGGAAGGTGCAGCTCGTTTCTGCATTCACATCATAATTTGTTACTTTGAAGCAAAAGTCCTGTTTGCCTTCAGCTCTCTGGACAATCTTTCCCTACTGTATTGCCATTTCTTGGTGCTTTTAAATTCTCTTACACTATTCTGCATTGTTGACACAGTCCTACTCTCAGCAGAAATTTCACTCTATTTTCTATAAAATATCTCTCTCAACAAAGAAGAGGTAAACATTTTAAATCTTGAAAAGGAATATGGTATTCTTTGACATCAGTCTTTTCTATGTTAAGTTTTGAGATCTTATAGCCACTGATAATTGACTTTCTTATTGTTCTCATCTTCTCAATCAATATTTTCTTGTCAGTCAGATGTAAATTAGCAAGATTAGATTTCATATGTTCTTGAAGGGAGGATATCACAAAACAATTTAGCAAGATTTTTACAATCAATATTCATTTGTACTATTCACACACTAGAAATTACATAGGGTAAAATGTAACAGGAATATGGCCCAAATCATCTAGGTTTAGAGCACTTTAATCAACATTTAGAATTCTTTTCTTCTGTGAATAGAGAAAACGATCAATGCTCACTAAATTTTATTAACCTTTTAATCACTGCTATGCCGTTAGCAAATAAATTTAATTATTTATTGGGTGATTTGAAATAACCAGTTATAAAAAGAAACTCAGGAAAGCAACATTGATACTATGTATACACTTATACACACAAAAAGATTAATAAATATAGTTAGATATATAATAGATATGTGTATATATAAATATATATATCATACATTATGGATGCTATTAATGTATTCCATATTGCATGTACTTAAATTACTGAAATATTTTAAATTAAATCAAGACAAAATGAATTCTGTGGTATGAAAATTCCAGGATGTACTATTAAAAAAAAGGAACCAGAATGTGTATTCCTTGAAACTCTTATTTTTAAGGTCATTAATGAATCATGTAATTTAAAAATAATAATCTTTTTAATAAAATTTGGGTGGATTAACTTTAATTCTTTTAAAGCTAGTGGAACCAATTTTTTAATGTAGGGAAAATTTTTCATTCTTCATAAATTTGGGAGCTTCTAATCATTCCCTGGCACTTGTTAGACACAGGGAGACACAGATAACTAAAATGGTTGTATCTTTTCAGTTCATTTTATTTTGCAGAATGTGTGACAACTGTTTTTAATTATACTATATCCCATTTCTCCTTAATTTTTTCAAATAATGACTGTCAATCTAGATAAACTTTTTTGAGATTGGCCTGTGTTTATGTTTTACTTTGTTTTAAGAGGGGGGATGCTTCATGTTGCCTATCAGCAATCCAGAACTTGTTATATCCCTAGTCACTTTCCAGCCACTCTGGCAGGTACTTTGGGATCTAGAGAGAATTATCTGACATAACTCCTGCTCACCAGCGGTGGAGTGGCATTAGGGAGAGTTAACTAAGAGAGCTTCTTTAGTCCTTTATAGAAAAAGGCAGAATATAAATTGACTCATTCAAAGTATAAATTGTTACCAAATGAATATTATAGAAGTACAAAACAAGGCAAGAACATTCTGGATTGATTGATAATAAGCAATGTATTTAATATATGAGAGCAATGTATATGTAAGAGCAAAACACTTGCATGCCCTTGAGTGACAGGGAGAATTGGAACATATGGCTAGGCATTTCAAAGTCTAGCCAAATGGATTTAGTGGTAACTCAGAAAATCTGGAGGCTGATTCCACACAGAGGTAAAAAATCCCATGAGAGTGATAGTGTTCAAATGGAGAAACTGTTACATCTAAGAAGCAGCATGGGGGTGGAAAAAAGACGAGATGACCATGTCAGTGAATGCGGGATCATTCCAGCCAAGCCATCCAAAATTAAGACCAGGAAAAAACAGAAGTAAGATTTAGTTTAAGGGACAGGATTGGAGGGAACTTATGTGTCCCCTGTTATGCATAAAGTGTGGGCCAGGGACCTTCCAGTTCATAGACATTTTTGCCAAAGTGGTAAAAATTCTATTATAGAAAATTTAACTCTAGGAAAATATAATTTTCAAATGCATAGATATAAATTTATCTATTCTAGGAGAAGATGGGCATAGAAATTCTAGAAAATGAAGAGAGTAATAGAATGGGGGGGAGGAGCTCACCTTCAAATGGTGTGTACTGAGAGAGATGAGAGTGTTAATTTGGGGCCAGTGTTTGCTCCTATTTCTGAATACTCTGCTAAGAGCGATAGCTGACAATTTCCTATCTTAACCAGCTCAAGGGGCAAAGGCTACTGGCCTAGTGGCTCACTGGCTTCTAATTGTAATTAGGGAAGGAAAAAGGCAGTTGGGAGGATGGGTTAGTTTGGAACAGTGAGGAGGGCCTATTGTAAGAACAAACACTGATGGGTAACAGCTGTAGTTGTTGCACAGGTACAGAGGGTGTGTTCATCTGACACAGGATAACCTGTGATGGAGTTTGATTTGGAAATAAGATGGAGGAATGAAGAGATGTGAAAAGAAAATTTCTAAAGAAGATAAAATGTATTGGTCTTCTATTGAGAATGGCCAGAAGGGTTGCATAACTCTGAGAAACAGAGAAGTCAGGAAAGAAGCTGGTGATGTAGAAATGAGGTGAGCTTAGTTTGGAAAATAATACATTTGTGAGGAGTAGTAAGAAAGCCAAGAGGCAAGTCCTTCAGGCAGTCGGAAACAATGATGGAAAGAGGTCAAACCTGGATATTGTTGTTTAAATAAGCATGACTTGGCTGGGCACCAGTGGCTCATACTTGTAATCCTAGCACTCTGGGAGGCTGAGGAGGGAGGATTGCTTGAGGCAAGGAGTTTGAGGCCAGCCTGAGCAAGAGCAAGACTCTGTCTCTATAAAAAAAAATAGAAAAATTAGCCAGGTGTTGTGCACCTGTAGTTCTAGCTACTCGGAGGCTGAGACAGGAGGATCACTTGAGCCCAGGAATTTGAGGCTACAGTGAGGCCACTGCACTCTAACCTGGACAACAGAGCAAGACCCTGTCTCAAATAAATAAATAAGCATGACTAAAATATATAGATTGCACTAGTTTTTATATACCATGGAAAAAAAACTCATTTCATGTTCTTTTAAACTCCAGTAAGGTTGTGGAATATTCTCTCTAAAGCAGTAACTCATGGAGCCATCAAAACCAAAGTAAAGCACGCTGATATCTTCTGGTAAGCTACCTTTCACAATTCAATTAAATAGATATTGCACCAGCTAGATTTTCTAAAGTAATCATCTCAAAAGCAACAATGTGCAGTAGGATCACATTTGCCTAAGACACTGAGCATAAAAGCAGGGAAGAAAAGAAATGCATTAGTATGAGCAGGGCTTAAACTGAAATATAATCAATTCAATACACCAAACGTATATTAGCTTCAATTATGTTTGTTCTCAAACCATATTGATGGCAGTTGTTAATGTAGTTTTATGAAATTTAATTAAAAATTAGATAAACTGAAGATAAAATTTGAAAACTGAGCTTATTGCTTTGACAAGCCTTGATAAAAGTAAGTTCCTAAAAAATTATTTCTATTGAATCAAGTATGGGCAAGATAAATGTAAAAGTCTACAAAAATTATAAAAATTTAGAAGATATCTGTACTAAAGTTTTTCCTCTAGTACCTTTAAATTCTTAATCCATTCTAAAGTATATTAAACTTAAAATTATTGTTTTATTATTCTCCACTGTAATAATTGGCTGACCAATCAGCAGACTTGCTGTGTTATAAGAATACATTAGCTGATGTAACAGATAAAACTCTGGCTTCTTAGACGTTTAGGGTTTATTCAGATTAAAATCCAATGCAATATGCCTTGGGTAACTTTCTATTCATTGTTTCAAGGACTCAGGTTCATTCCATCTTGCAGCTCCACCAACACCAACTCACACAGTCTCGAAGAGTAAGTTCTCACATGGGAGGATTTTATGATCTGAACGTAGAGTAGACTCATCCCATTCTGCTTTTCAGAACTCAGACACATGGCCATACCTTGCTTGAGTGAACCTGGGAAATGTCATCTATCTGTGTTTCTCATGAGAGCCACAAGCACTTGTTCATAACACACACTGTATGTATGATAACTTCTGTTATATGTACAAAGCTCTGAGCTAGGCCCTGTAGAGGGCACGTCTATAACTGAGACACACTTTCTGCCTTCAGAAGTCTTAGATGGTAGTTAGGGAGCAGAACTTTTCATAAGCAAATGTTAATATAAGGCCAGATTTATTAGTTTCTATAACAGAAGGATAAAGAATATCTTACAAAGGAGGGACTTTCTGGAAGAGGCAGTATTTGAGCAGAGGTTGAAGCGTAGGCAGGGACTCACCACCGGCAGAGATGGAGGATATGGCATGAAAAGTAACATGACAACAAGAGGCTACAAAATGGCCAGAGATTAGAGGCTATGATAGGTGCAGAGATAAAGATGTCTAAACGATATTTTGGAACCACCACATGACAGGCCTTAAGCACCCTATTGATAGGTCAGGAGTCATTTCAACATCTATAGCATGTAAATGAGAAAGAAAAGTTTCAGAACAAGTAGAATGGAAAGAAATTAGGAATGGGAATAGTGGGTAGCTACGTGAACTAATGCAATGGAAATGGAAATGAGAGAACAGTTGGGCAAAACATTTGAAAGAGTCGGTTTCAAAAGATGTTGAGATTGATTGTGTTGGTAAGTAATCCAGAGATTTTGTATTTCACTGACAGAGTGTTCTCAATTGTTAATCCTTGGGAATTATTTGAAGAGTTCCAAAGGGTACTGATAGTTAACAGTTGATCTCATTAACTAAGAGACTGTTAAAATCTGTCCAGGCAGGTACGTTTTCTGGGTTTGAAAATGATGTCTCTGGAAGTCTTGAATTTGAGGAGAAGTATGGCAGAAATATCTTCCATTATAGCCACAAATGACCACATTTTGAAAAACAGTTTTTGAACAAGAAATAACACAAGATAGACCATCATCCCCCCTTTTTAAAGCTCTAACTAGAAGTCCTTCTTGTCTTTAAATGTTTTCCCTTGACCAAAATCTTATGGCTCTAATCCTCATTCGATACTCTCTTCTAGACTTACTGTCAGTGTATAGATATTTTTGAAATCATGCATAAATGTAAATAACTTTCAGAAGGTCTGAAGGTATCATGAGTCCTTTTAATTCTGCCAGACTTCAGTGAAGGAAAGGGTAGTAATGAAACGCTTCCTAAGTGGCACATGTAAGTCTTTTCTGCACATTCTAGAATACTGTATTCATTACATAAAAGGCACTACTGGAATAGGGGTTTGAGGGACACTTTTCCCCATTTTTATGATACAGGGGAAGTATTTAAATGTTTAAAGAGTAATAGACTCTTGTGCTCCCATTAGACCTTCCAGCAACAATGTACCAGATGTAAAACATCAAATAGCGTTGTTGTAGAATATTTGAAGCCTGGTGTCCAGGTGTTTTGCCCTAAGAATATTTTCCATTAGCAACTGAGAATGTAGTCCTCCAAAAAGATAGCCTAACTCTTGTCAAGGTCAAAACAAAAGATCCTCATCAATTGCCTCAGAGAAGAGGTAACAAAGTTTAGATGACAACCATGGCGCTACAATTAACATGTAACTTTTAGATGGATAATTTACTTTATGCCAACTTTCAGAAAAATTGTCTTAATTCCATGTAGCATATTATATGTTATGTTTAATTGTGAAGTTTAGACTGCCAATTGGAAACATAGTAATGTAGCACAATTCAAATGCAAGTGTGTTAATTATAATAAAAATTTTATCTGATCATATGGTTTCAAATGGCTTTCAGTTATAATGGGTATTATTTTTATATTCTTGAAACGTTTTGATCTAAGGTATAACTTTCTTTTTAATAATGGATAAATTCCCAAAAGATTAAGAAGAGGACAGAGCATACTAAAGGTGTCTGGGATATATGTTTATTATTTCTTCTTCATTGATAATATTGAGAGAGTGAGAAGAATTTTGATAAAATAAGTGGAAAAAGGACTGATTAGTTATCAGAAGATAGGGGTTTTATCTTAGCTTCCTCTCTTATTAGGCCATGAAACTTGTCTGAATTTTTAGTTTTTATCCATGATAATCACTCTATCCACCTCATAGAGTTATTTTGGAGACCGAATTATTTTGTGTTTCAGCATACAGAGAAAGTGTATAAAATTGGAGCCTGGGCAACATAGACTCTTTCTCTAAGAAAAAATTTAAAAATTACCAGGCATGGTGGTGCATGCCTGTAGTCCCAGCTACTCCAGAGGTCAAGGTGGTCGGACTGCTTAAGCCCAGGAGTTCAAGGCTGCAATGAGCTTTGATCAGGCCACTGCACTCTAGACTGGGTGACAGAGCAAAACACGGTGTCAAGAAAAAAAAATTGATTCTTTTCTGAGGTTGTTCCAGTATTTCAGTATTTTTGTACCACAGTGACCCAACTCTACTTACATCATTCTCATGGCCTATTGTGTCTTTCTGATCACTTATAGCTATGAAAAGGAATCTTTGTCCTCAGCCTACCAGTCACTGCTTTTACCACCTGGGAGAATGACACAGTTTCTGCGTTTCCATAAAGTAAAATATTAGGGCAGTGACAGGGATTAAAAAAAAAAAAAAGAACATAGATTTTTACCCTCTAATTGGTTACTACCAAAGGATTTTTTTCCACATTGCAATTGTTATTGTATCTTACCACTCTACTTAAAATTATGTGTTTATGTTCTTTAAATCTCTTGGTATTTGATTTTGGTATTTCTTCAAATTTACCTCATGTACTGGAATATATGATTTGAGGATTAGGCTAAAAATGTGCAATAATTGGGTCTTGTCAAAATTTGTTAGTTTGTTTAATTTAAATAAACCACAACAAAATAACTTTTTTATTTTTATTTTTTGGTAGAATAAAGATTACTTCCCACTGATTTTTAAATAGTGTGCAATTGGAGGGAAAATTATTTTGTTTGTTTGTTTTGCTGTGCTTCATCACCATTTCTCCTACTCTGAAGGACAGTACAGAAGAGCTAAATATTTATGATACGTAACTTTTTAAAATAAGGCAGCAAAAGTAAAAAAAAATCAATAGAAAATAAGGAGTAAAAACAACTTTTAAAACTGTGTGTATAACTGGGTAAGTCTTTCAATGAGGTACATTGAGTAGTTACAGGGATTTGATATGTAAAATAGGGCAAATTTTATATAAGCATAATTTGAGGAGGCTAAAATGTTTATGATTAATATAAAACATTTATCAATTAAAAGTTATAGGCACACATCAAAATAAGAATATGTAAACTTTGTCAAGTTCTTGAAAATCCTAAGGAATTTGGTGAGTCATCAATGACAAATATTAATTAGGATGAGTATATGTGTGTGTGTTTGGTTTGTTTTCCCATCTTTTTCAACACCTTTAACTGGTAGGATATATTTTCTTATTCTTTTACAAAAGCAGAATTTTTATTCACCTGCACTTTTTTTCTTCCCCCAAAGAGGGAGGCCTAAAGTTTCCTGATGAATATAGAAAGGAGTAAACATTTTAGCTACTCTTTGGTAACTTTTCCCTGGCTTGTCAAAAGCAACATTATTGCCATCATTCAGTAATGGTTACAATAATGGTGAGATGCTTCACAGATAAGAAGCATCTCATTATTCATGGGAAATTTACAAATGATTGTTGACTCTCCCAGATTGCTAATAACAAAGCAAAATTAATTTTTGGTCCTGCAGATTTAAGGTAATTGTTCACAGCTTAGTAAATATCAGGAAGAGAATGAACTGAATGGCAGGAAATACAACCTACAGTGAAATTTGTTCAATTATGGAGGAAAGTTCCAACGGAAACGGTGGAAATACTGGCACTTGGAATAAGCGAAACCCAGCTAGACAAAGTGCTAAACAGAATCATTAAGGATTCAATACTGCTCTAAAAGAATGCTTCCCATATCACTGATAATTATTTAACTAGTAGATTACTGAGCTGAAACCTTGACATTTTATTACCGTTTTTAAGTAAGTTAGGCAAATCAAGAGCTATGGGAAATTGGAGGCATCTTTCACTAAATGAAATTAGTTTCATCTAAGCAGGATTTGGCTACTTATGAACATGTAGCAGATTCTGTAATACCTACAAGCTTCCCTCATTACTTTAGCAATGAGGGTTAGTAGAAGTTCAGCAAATACTTACTTGTTAGTTAAATTGAATTATAAATATGCATATACTGCAACCTTAAGTTAGGTTAGAAAAAGGACGTTTGACTTACTGCAACACATTAATCATAGGATAAAGCCTTAAATAGATCTGATGACTTAAAATACAGTATATAGACATATCTTTAAGTCAGCCAAAATTCAGTAGAACATGGCAGATTAGAAATGATGGGATGATAATTTAGATTTGATTATGGCAAGATTAACTAAGCAGTTGCTGAGATTGAATAATGATATGTGAGTTTCTTATCATCCTGTAACGGGTTTCTACTAATACAGATTAAAAATGTCTGGATGAACTATAATTATCTCTGTGGCTTGGGCATAATATAATTAGCTTTTGCCAATGCAAAATATTTTATTAAGTGGAAAATGATTTTTTAAAAGTTATAGAAGTAGCCACAAGGACAAATCAACTAAGGACAGAAACATTGGCACTTCATAATAGCAATGTGCAAAAAAAAAATATTAATACTTATCTCTTTTTTTTAATACTTATCTTTTTTTGTTATATAGAGTTTTCAAAATTCAAAGTCTTGTTTATGTGACAGACACATGAAAGATGGTTTCAATTATGCTGACCCTCTTGCTGGAGTTTGTACACCAGGTGTCCAGACCACAAAATGAAAAATGCAATCTTTGTCTGCCTTACATAAATACAGTACTGAGATAAGCTTGTCTTTTAAGTGCTTGATTGCTATTTAATTACTAAGAATTTCTCTTTAAACTGAGCAACCCAACAACAACAAAAAACAATAAAGAACTCATTTCACAGCTTCATAATCCATCCTACCACATGAAAAGAATGTGGTCTATCTGATTACTTTATATAACCAGGTTTATTAAGTCATTTATATATCCGTTATATAATTTATAAACACTACCCTAAAATATCTAATGAAAATATTTCCGTTAATCAATAAAAGCTAACTAAAACTATGAATGCAAGGTATTCATTTCCATCCTGGTAGCATTTTATATAAGAATTTTAAAGCAACTGTGATGTGATAGAGTGTTAAAGCTAAAGTGAAAAAAATGGGAATTCACATTTCAGCTCTAAAGTGTTCTGGCTGGCTAAGTTTCTTATCCTTTCTGAGCCCCTATTTACCCACCAGTAAAATGAGGCTAGTAATTCCTACCCCAGTGGGCTGCTGAGAGAATTAAATGAGATAATGTATGTGAACAATCATTTTAGAATATGTTTACTGAATCTGACTTTACAAAATAATTCCCAAGAAATGTTTCAAGGTAAGTTTTCTCTCCTTCATCTCAAAGGAGAGAATATGAAGTATATTAACTAACATTTTTGAAAGATGTTTCAGACTTGGAACTATCTTTTATTTATAAAATTGTGAATTTATCTTTAGTTATAGAGTAATTGTTTCCTCCTCTTCTAATCTCCTTTAAGTGAATTATTTAGCCCTCCATTACTGAAAGGTGGTGAATAATTTTTAATATTTATTTCACACTTCTTGAAGTATTTCCTCAATGATTTTATTTTCTTAAGCCCTTTTTGGAATATCTAAAATTCCTTTCTCTTTCACACCTAATATTTTTGCCTTCATTTAATTAATCATCTTATAATAGCCTGGCAGCTGGGCCTGTTTTGCAGCTACTTGCAGCAGTCCCAGGTACTATAATTTAGTCTTCAATAAGTTCCTTGCTTGTACTTTCTGTAAATAAAGACTGGCTTAGGTATGTAGGTGATTAAAAGGGCCCAGATATTTATATTACTAGGTCTTTTTCTTTGCTCTGTTATTTAACGTAAGGCAGAATATGACCCTACTTCTTAGCAAATAGTCAGGATCCTTATTCTCCATTCACCATTAATCTCCTCCTATCCCTCTATGGAAAATACATCCTTAAGATAGTGGTTGAAAAAATGTATGATCCAAATGGTAGCATAAATTTTGTCATTAAAACATCCTACCATAATCCCTTTTACCATTTAACTTCCATTTGGAGGTTATGGCATTACAGACATAACACTGATATTTGTTTTTCATCATTCCACATTTATTTGGCACACTCCATGATAAAGATATGTTAAATAAGGTGATAAAAAGGAAAAAAGGCCCATATCCTACAAGGGAGTATTTTATTTTATAGTCCCACATCAAATACAAAAAATAGAAAATAAGATCTGAGCAAATGACAAGATTATTGCAAACTATTTTCAGAAATAAAGAATTATTATAATTATTATAGGGGATGGGTGTATACGTACATAATGAGTGCGATGCTCACTGTTTAGGGGATGGACACGTTTGAAGCTCTGACTTGAGGGCAGCGGGGGGACAAGGGCAATATACGTAACCTAAACTTTTGTACCCCCACAATATGCTGAAATAATAATAATAATAAAAAACAAAAAAAAGAATTATTATAATTTTCAGTAAGGTTCTATTTGTACTTTATTAACAATAAATATTTATTTTGAAGTAAATTATGTTACCATTTTAAAATACATTAGTGCTGAATAGTAAATTAAGATGAACTTAACATTTCAAAAGAGATTTCTTTTTGTTCTTGATAACTAGGTATATTTTAAGTATAGTTTTATTTAATAAATCATTACCCTTATTCAAAAACCCGTTATTCCATTAACCAATTTCCTTATGTGTGGTGTAAATTAAGTTGATAAGTATTAAAGAACTGAGATGATCAGAATTTAGTTCATCAAAGAATTGCTGAAGATGGAATTTTCATTATAGTTGTAAAATACATCTAATGATCAGCTATTTGTGCTTGGCACTTTCAAATTGAGTTATTGTTGTTACTATTCTAATTTAGAGTTTGGGAAACTGAGGCTAAGAGATATCAAATTGTTTGCGCAAAGTCAATTTTCCAAGTCATTGACTCTTTGTATTTATACTCTGAGAGGGAGCAGATGTCTTCCTCTCAAAAACTTCCTGTCATTTTTAAAATCTGGAAAAGAGAACTTTCTATCCTTTTCCAAATTTGAAACCTACCAGCATTCCCTTAAGAGTTTATCTCTGACATTGAAAACTTAAAATCACTGATAATCTTTTACTAGAATTAGTCCTAGGGAATACTGCTTGGAAATAAAGCTGAATTAATATGTCTAGAGGAACAATGTGAAATAACTTATAGGTATGTAATGTCACTACATTTAGATCGATCTCATTTTTTTAAATAGCAGCATGATAATACATAGCATGGGTATATTATAATATATTAAAACATTTTTCTATTTGGACATTTATGTTGTTTCTTCTACTTGATTATTTCAAATAATCCTGTAATAAACATTCTTTTGCAAAAGTGGAATTGCCAGTTAAAAGTTGAACTTTCAAATTGCCCTTCAGCAATTTTCTTGATAATTTATACTTCTGTCAACAATGTCTCTATATTTTCACTATTAGAGAAAATGTAAAACTTAGGACAATACATTTTATAAATTACATGTATATTAAAAACATGTTCTATGTGAATATGTCACATAATAATTTGAATGGTATACAGTAAACCCCCTGGGGAAGGAAATAAAATTGGGGAAAAGTGGAGAGGGAAAATTTTATTTTTTGCATATATGTGCATTGTTTGAATCTTTTACAATAAAGATGAGTTTATATACAGCTATGTATTTTAAAAATTAAAATTAAAATAGAGACAGAATTATTACTATGGTGGTATCAAAGTTAACAGTGTGAGAACATCAAATGTAAATTTCATAGCTGCAATGCGATGGCATTCTGATTCAGCTGTATCTGTGCACATTTTATGGTCTGAGACTCCTCATATGCACTAGCATGTAAATTTGTTTTTATAGGTATGATAAAAGTGGTAAAATAATAAAACAATCTCAGTTTCCAGAGCAAATCATTTCTATCTGTATCTCTGGGTAAGTGTAGTTCTGAATCAACCACATGAATAACATTACCTATTTTTTAAAAATCACTGTTTGCTGAAGACCTTAAATAATTCACATGCTTTGCCTGTGATTAATTTTGGTAATAAGAAGCAAGACAGCTAACAGATCTTTAAGCTGTGTGCAGAAATAGTGCCAATTGAATTTAAGCTGGATATGCAATTTATTTTGGTTGCTTTCTCCCTAAGTTCTGAAGTTCAAAGTTTGACTTGGAAGATTTTCAAGTTTAGCTATAGCCAAAGTCCAAGAAATGGCTTATGTCTGTCAATAGTTGACTTAATAGATTTGTCCTATGTTGACACTTTGCTCTTTTCATACTAGGTTGTGTATATAATATAGGTATGTTATTTTCAGTGGGTTCTACTTTAAAATGGGATTAGAAAATCATGTGGAATTTAAAAAATTATTTGGATATGTTAGTGTTTTTTTTACTAGAGTTTTGGGACAAATCATTTATTCATTAATTAATCCATTTTTCTTCTTTATTCATGCTAGAATATCATTAGTAACTTATTGAACTCTAACCATGTTAGTAGGGTTATCAAGATAAGATCTGCACAGTGAGGCTAGAGGCATAAAACCAATGAGTTCTATAAAATGTTAGAGTTGCTCTATGAGAACTTTGTGCCAACAGAAGTGAAATAATCAAGAACCGCTTCCACCAGTGCCATCAAGAAAAGGTTCATCTATGTAAGAAAGCTCTAAGAGAATCTGGATGGACAGGGATGGGATTTTCTTCATGGCCAGTGACAGAGACTTGTTTTGGACAAGGAACAGTTGAGAGGAGAAAAGAAGCATGAGACCACATGTTGGATACATGTGACCGCTAGAGCATGTAAACAGGTTATGGTGAAAGATAAGAAGGTAAAAGCAGAGGTCAGACCTTGGAAACCCCGAGAAGCCAGGCCAAAGTCCATGAACTTTTTCTGTTAGGCAGTGAAGACCTTTTAAAGGGTTTTCAGCAGAAGTGCAACTAAGCTGTACAGTTTAGAAAGAACCATTTGGCAGCAGTGCAGAGGATGAATGGGGAAATGTACAATAAGAGGCATCAAATGATTCATTCTGGTAGTACTGAAACATGAAATAAAGCCAGGATGGTGGGGATGGAAAGGAGAGGAGGTGATGCAGGATATGTCAAGGAAGTAGTATTGACAAGTCTGGGTCAGTGATAAAATTCAGATGATACTGAAAATGCAGTAGGATGGGGTTGATTCCCATGCTAATGGTGGGAATCTTGAGCTAATGTTTGGACGGTGATGCTGTTCACCAAGAAGAATAGGAGCAGGGCTTTGGGAATAAAAGTAAGGCATGTTTAGTGTTAAGTGTTTAGCCATGTTTTGTTTGATGTGTATATGTGCCAGCCACATGGAGATGCCAAGTAGGAAGTTCAGTATGTGGGCCTAGAAGTCAGAATACAAGACTGGATTAGAGAGACAGATTTGTTGGTCATCAGCATTTAATAAAGAGAGGGTTAATATCACACAAAGCAAAATGTTGACAGAAGGAAGAATAAAATTAGGAACAGTAACCTGAAAAACATAACATTTAAGAGGAGGAGGAGCCAGTACTGGAGCTCACAGAAATAATCCAGGGGATGCCACAATAAGGAGTTTATTGGAGGATCTTTGTGGAAGTGGAAGTGGAAGCACTCACTCAGTGACATCGTAGAATCGAACATAGATAGATGCAAAAGTTAAAATGCACATTTTCATGTTCTTTTTTGAGGAGCTTAGCTTTGTAAGGGAGGGAAGGACATTAACTAGAGGAATCACAGGGTAGAGGGCTGTATTAATCGTCTAGATAAGAGAGACATAAGCATTAGTACCATGACAATCTGTGGGAAAGTAACTGGTTGAGTGAGAAGAGAGAGGAATTACTCCTGAGGCACAGATACAGCCACTCTCAACACAATGTAGCAGAAATGGAGAGAACTGGCTATTGTTATTATTAAGAAAATTGTGATTGATAAAGTAGAAATTATGGTATTTGAAAGGACAGCCTGTTAACCATGACTTATATAACAAGTATTTTTAAACCTATATAGGCAAAATGACCAGAAGAGTCGACTTTCCTTTCCAAGCACTTTTTGCTCTCCCATATACAAATACGTTCTTCCTTCCCAGACATACTCTTTTAATAAGTGGCACCACAGTCTACCTTGCTGCTCTGAGCAAAATTTTGAGTCATCCTTGATTCTCTTTTCCACAGATTACTATCCAGACATCTGAACAATATACGCTTTTGTCCATTTCTCCCATCCAAGCACTAACCAGGCCCAACCACCCCTCTTAGCTTCCGAGATCAGACAAGATCGGGTGCGGTCAGGGTAGTATGGCCATAAACACTTTTGTCTGTCCATTTATAATGCTGCATTCTGGTTAAACATTTCAGTATGTTATACCTGGACTACAACAGTGGCCTTGTAACTTTTCTCCTTGCTGTCTAGAGCCACCCTACAATTACTCTTTCTTCTCTTTTCCACTTAGCAGCTACAATAATATCACAAAAAGGTAAATAAGTCATGTCACTCTCTGGTTTAAACTCTTCAATAACTAATAACTCATAGTGGACATGTGGTATTAAATAAATTATGACTATTGTCATCATTAGTGGAATTTTTCTTCCCCTTTCTCTGTTAGTTTCCTCTTTTCCTTCCTTTAACCCTTCTGCAATCTGACTCTTTTGGTAATATTCTATGATATGACTCTGGTAAAATTGTTCATTAATTCAGTACCCTCAATTCATATTAGAGGGGTTTAGAGGGAACATGAAGGTGAGCTATGCCAAAACAGAGCTATTCCTAAGTGAATTGAATCAGTAGCCACATTCAAAGACGTTAGATTATCTGTCATAAGGAAATCTAGCCTATAATCACTTTACACTTAGTAAATATTCTACATATCTTTCTGTTAATTTTTATAACTTTAGTCAGAATTTTAATTTTGGGTAGAACTTGGCAACTTAGCCTTATGTTTAGTACATTATTTTGGGCTCTTTGTCTTCCAGATTTCAACTGATATTTTTATAATGTAGAAAAGATCTCAATTATCTCATGTGAAAATCATTCTAAAATAAAATATCCAAAGTCATTAAGATAATGTAACTAAACAAGAATGTAGTTATTTATATCTGATTGGTAGGAGGTATGAAAATAAAGGAGTAAGAAAGGTATTTTAGTGTTCTAGAAATTCAAAGTTTTGTTTTTAAACCATGTCATTCTATTTTGCAAATGCCTGCTATAAGCAGAACACTGAACTCACTGCCAAATATGAAACAGTAGTTAAGAAATGATTTGCAGAATGGATCTCAAGGTCTTTATTTTGCTCTTCCATGTAGAATCTATTTGCTCATTTGCACGTGTGAAACTTTGCATGTTTTTATGCTTCACACTGAGCATAGAAATTGACACAGATTCTGATCTGTAAACAAATAAAACATTTTTTTAAATATTAAATGGAAAAAATATGTATTTCTTTCAGTTTTTGGAAGTTTAACTTTGCACAAAATGTTTATCTACATGTCAAAGATATTCATTTGTTTGGCTAAGCACTTTGTGAGCCAAATATATTTAAAAGGTTAAAGAAAGAATATTCATTGGAAACCGGGTTTACAAGGCTCATGGTACAACTACATTCTAAAATCTTGGTATCTTGGTTAAATTTTTATTCTATATTAATTACATAGATGTAAAAATACCTTAATGAACCCAGATTGTTAGAATTAATCTTCATGAAGTCAGGTTCTTTATCTATCTTGTTTATTACTGAATCCCCAGTGCCCAATTAAATGCCTGGCATATATAAGAACTTTAATAAATATGTTTTCAAATAATAGCATTGAAAGAGACAGGAATTAAAGCCTTGGCATTTAGCATCTGGCCATAGCACTGTTTCTAAACTAAGACCTTAGCCCAGGGGTGAGGAACCTGCAGCCTTAAGGCCACATGTAGCCTTTTAGGTCCTTAAGTGTGGCCTTTTGACTGAATTCAAATTTTATAGAACAAATCCTCTTATTTTTATTAATACATTTTTGTTTATCTTTTATATTTTTCTTTTAAAATGATTGTATTTAAAATACCAAAGAATGAAATAAGTTTCAACAAAATAATCCTCCCAGATTGACCAGCACGATCGGAACATTCGAATATTCGTAAGCCATTAAGCGCTAAATCAACAGCTGCTCTGCTCATGATTTAGTTCCAACTTCCCCTACCTGACTGGCACCATTACTACACAAGGCTGGTTGGTGAGAGTTTATGGGGGTCTAGTAGGCCGGTCTGGTATCAGCTTTTGACAATAGTGGACTGTGTTTCTGTCTGAAGTGGAATTTGTGAATAGTCGCACAGCTTGACAGCATTTCCTAATTCTGTCTGCTTAATAGCCCATCATGTCAGAGAAGACCAAGAGAATGCTGAAGGAAAAAAACAGATTTTTTAATGAGGATGGGGAATTGCAATATTATCTTGTTTCTGCTAAAGATAAGATGATTTCTTGCTCTGTGATACTGCAATATCAACATTAAAGAAATTCAATGCTCATCAGCATTAAAACATTCATTAGGACCACAAATATTTTGAATTAGAGAGAGGGATGCCAAACGTTGTATTTCGGAAATTAAAGATCAAAAGCAAAAGCAAAGATAATTCTTTCAAGCATGAATAAGACCTGGAAATAATGCCACTGAATCAACTTATAAAGTAGCTTATATACTTGGGAAAGGGGGAAGCCATTCAATGATGTAGAAATTGTGAAAGAATTGCATTTTCAAAGTTGTAGGATGCTTAGACTCCAGTAACATTTCAAAGTGTTAATACAAACAACTGGCTCTTTCAAGAACCCATAACTGATTGACAGCATGAATTTAGTCTTCAACTTAACAGAACAACTTCATGCAATACTTCAAAAGGAAAATACATGTTATTCAATTGCTTTGGATGAATCAACTGATACTAGTGACTTGGCACAGGTTTTTTACTACGTTTGGGTCATAACAGAAGATTTTCATTGCTATGAAGAGTTACTCACTTTGGGCACTCTTGCCCAAAACAGAACACAGGGAATAGATATCTTCAACAATTTCAAGATAAATGTCATAAGTTGGACTGAATTTGGTAAATTTAGTGAGTGTATGTATAGACGGTGCACCTTTCATGACAGGAAAACGTGAAGGGTTTATTGCACAGATAAAAAGTATGAACAGGCCAGGCACAGTGACTCACGCCTGTAATCCTAGCACTCTGGGAGGCCGAGGCGGGTGGATCGCTCGAGGTCAGGAGTTCGAGACCAGCCTGAGGAAGAGTGAGACCTTGTCTTACTAAAAATAGAAAGAAATTATCTGGACAACTAAAAATATATATAGAAAAAATTAGTCGGGCATGGTGGTGCATGCCTGTAGTCCCAGCTACTCGGGAGGCTGAGGCAGGAGGATCACTTGAGCCCAGGAGTTTGAGGTTGCTGTGAGCTAGGCTGACGCCGTGGCACTCACTCTAGCCCGGGCAACAAAGTGAGACTCTGCCTCAAAAAAAAAAAAAAAAAAGAAAAAGAAAAAGTATGAACAGATCCAAATGCTCCCATTTCTTTTCATTGTATCTTGCATCAACAATATCTATGTGCTAAAGCTATTATTTTAGGTGACACTTGGCAACAAGTTATATGTATTGTTAACTATATTAACAATGCATATAGCAAATGCAACATGGCATCATCAGTTTTGTAACATGCTAAAGTTGAACAATGAGGTATTCAGTGTGGATTTGCCATATCATTCTGTAGTGTATTGGATATCCCAGGGACAGGTGTTAGCCAAAATTTTATGCTGAGAGAACAGGTAGTTAAATTTTATGAAGAACACAACAATGTGAATTATTGAAAGATTTCTATAGGAAGGCGGCATTTCTGTGTGATATCAGGTCAAATAAAAACAACTTGAATATTTTTTTGCGAGGTAAAACTAAGTCTATATGTGGTATGAGGCAAAAAATCCAAGCATTTTTTTTCCAAAACACTATCTTTTTTCAAAACACTTCTTCAAAAGGAAATTTTGAGTGAACATTTTCCACAGTTAGCAAAGGTCACTGATGAACAGGATGATATACACAAATCATTTGAAGAATTCACAGCTGTTATAGACCTATTAGTTGGAGAATACAATTAAAGGTTCATTGACTTTGAGAATCATGAAATCACACATTTGATTACCGCTAAATTAACGCAGCATTCCAACATGAAAAGATTCCCCACCCATGTCTTAGCCAAACCATTTTTCTCCTTCCTTGAGTCTCATTTTCCTCGTCTGTTAAAAGTAAGCATTTTTTTTGACTGGATGGGAGTTCTTCTGGTTTTATAAAAGTATTTGACAACTGTGATATTATATCTGAAATAACCTTGTAATCACGATCTTAAAATAAATGTATTTCCCAGGTTATATGATTGCTAACCTTATGCATTAACTCACCTAGTATATGGACTCCAAAATTTCAGGGTATAGATTTTTTTTTACTACACTGAAACATTATAATGTAATTTTCCCCCACAGATAGTTTCTGAAATACCTTAAAATTTAAGAAAGGGGTAGTGCTGTCTCTTGATTTTGTTTAACGGAAGTATCAAGTCAGAATTCAGAGTGAATTATTTCTTTCAACTGCACAGTGTGGTTCCTGCAGGTCAGGGTTGAAGTTGAGGACAGGAAGGCTAGAGAGGAGGTCCTAGCACTAAAGGAGGTATGTGAACAAATATAAGACATCCTACTTTCTGAGCTTAGACAATATTCATATTAAATGAAAATCATAAGTCTCACTATATCCTTGTGGAAGCCTGGAACAGGTATGAGTTAAACATTACCTGGAATTAATACATTATAAAATGATATATAAAGTATGTTTTATTGATCCTCCTCAATCACTGATTTTTCAGATCTTCAGGAATTTTACTGGAATACTTGTCAAAATAAAATTCCAGGCATTCTACGCAAATGGTAAGTAGAACTTCCTTTTATATTACCATATTTGTTTATCTGTAATTAATATAACTTTCTGAGTATTGAAATAAGAAACTTGAATTACTGTTCTTCACTTGTTTTAATTCCTTCATAAGAAAAATTAGAATCACTGAAGAATTTCTTTTTACTTTATGTTTAAATTATTATCCTGAAATACAAACATATGGCATGTAAACTTGGGAGCTCTTTAACCACTTTCCTCAAAAATCTGGTAAAAAGAAAATGTCTGGAAATATACTATCAGCAAACATATTATGTAAGGAACATATAGGAAGGATTGTATATACAAATATACACATAAAGTTTTCTTTTCAGATAATTATGTATCATCTATTTTCTTATAGTAAAATGTAAAAGTCTAACCTATGGGCTTCAATAGATAATCAATTAACTATGCTATGAAATGGTATCAAACTCTCATACATGTGACACCAAACTTTACTTTGGTGATCATCTTCACTAAAGGTTTATTTTTTCAAGTATTGAGGTAGGAAAGATGAAGCCATTATTATTCTTGTTTATAACTACGTGGTGGGAACTGAGGACTATCTCCCTCAAAACTTGATGTTTAAGTTTGTGACAATCATTGTGTCAGCCAAATCGGTGCAAAGTCTTTTAATGCTGTTGAATATGAGGGAGATTTTTAAAATATAGATAGTTCTACATGTGAGCCCATGACCCTAGCAATGTGCTTTGGAACTGAATTTGTTATATATTTTTTCTTATGATATTATTAGATGTATTAAATGCACATAAATACAAATAATGACAAATAACTATATTGTCACTATCTAGCATAACCAGTTAACCCTTTGTATAAACTGGTGAATGTTTTCAGTAAATGAACACACAACTTATTGTAAGAATTCAGGAAATGAGAATGCTGATGATGATGTAAAGCATCGGTTCAGCTCTTCTGCCCCCACTTACACTGCAGCCTGGGTTGGAATCCACGCTCTACCACTTGCCCTCTCTGTGACCTTGGGCATAGCCTTTGCTCTCTCTTGGCTTTCCTTTCTCATTTGTAGAATGGAGCTAACAATACATACCTAGCTGATGGGGTTTTATTGAGGATTAAATAAGTTAATACAGGTAACATGCTGAGAATAATGTCTATCCCATAAAGGTTAGATATCATAAAATTATATATTGTATTGGAATTGGTTTGTTGCAGTCAGAAAAATATTAAGTTGAGCATTCTTTGTGTCTTGACACCTGTTTATTAGTTGTTATTATTCTTCAGTTGGTTCTTTTGTGGTTTCAGGTTGACAACCATATTAGCTGCAAATAATAACAATTTTAGGCACTATATCTTTTCCTTTTTAGTATCGCACCCTTTTAAATTTTGAGTTCATTACTTATTGCCTTTATGGCTACAGCTTTCAGTTTCATGGTAAATAACTGTGAATAACTCTGTTCTTTCTGATTTCACTAGAAATGACTCTCATAATTGTCATTTAAGTATTGTTGATTATTTGTGTAAGTTTGATGGTTTTCTTGTTAAGAAGTCATCTGATTCTTGGTGAACCAAATTTGATTATCAGAAATTTCTGTTGATGTTCTATAAATCATGTATATACACATACATATTATATTTAAGATATTAAGAGAATGGTTTGGATTTCCTCTCTTGATCAGTGGATTTGCTAATATTATGTTACCTTTGCATAACTGGAAGCTTATTCTTTTATTACATACTTTAGCTCAATTCCTTTTCATTTATTTGAAAATTTTAAAGAATGTCTCAAAGTAAGGATGGTGTGTAGTATTTTTTTATTGTTTGCCATCTTTTTGGTTCTATTAAGGAAATTATATTCACACTGGAAATTGTATATATAATGTCTTTAATTTGTAATTTTAAAAAATGCACTAGTAAAGTAATCAGGACACAAATCTATTTTGGAGGTGGTATCTGAAATTTAGGAAAAAAAAGTATTTCAATTGTTCTTTGAATTTTGTAGGAATTCCACTTATTATAGACTTAATTTTCAATCTGACATTATCTAAAGTAGTGTCTATTTTATTAAGCCTTTCATTTTATTAGCATATTGTTATAAATTATAGTCCTGCTGTTTGCAAAATTATTGTTGAATAAGTTTGGTAGACTCTGTATCATTTCTAATTTTATGTGTTTTTTCCTGTTTTTCATTGATAATATATGTCAAAAATTTTCCTATCTTATTGGTTCTTTCAAAAAGCCAAAACTGGAATTATTTACTTGTTTTTTCTTTCTCTCTTTTCTATTTTATCAATACTGCTGCATAACTAGTCTATTTATCATTCCATATTTTAAATTCTGAGATTTATTTCTATGAAAACATCTCTAAATATATTTTGGGTTGTAAACAATAGGGTTTGGTTATGATTGATTTTTTTTAATGTTTTGGAAGTGTTTGGAAATAATACTAATCCATGTCATATACTAATCTGAAGATAGTTCTATAAATTTAGTATAAGTTGTATTATTCAAATTTAATGTGCTACCTACTGGACAGAGGTGGGACTAGTTTGTGCAAATTCTTACAATGTCCAAGTAATCCATTTGGATTTAAACAGTAGGCATAAAGCTCTCAAATATAAGCTGGTAAATTAGATGAGTAGATCTCATATAAGAAGATGAGTCTTTTGGGAGTATAGAAGATCAACTATAGTGGGGTAAGGCTAGGGCCAGAGAGAAGAATTAAAGATCTACTTAGATGGGCATTCCTACTTTTACGAATCTGGATTTTAGAAATATCTTCCTGTTTTAAAAGGAAGTGTTTAGTGTTCTTGATCTTTCCCAAGGCAATTCCCACCATCTTCCACTTTGTCTTCATCTAGGACATTTGCTCCATCAAATTTCCTTCTCAGGCCTTTTGTGATCCTCTGTCACACTAACCTCTTAAATATAAAATATAATGACTTTCTTGTCTGATGAATTGCTATTTTTCCCTGCCCCTTTGTTTTTAAAAATTCTTGTAGCTTGTAAAAGCCAAGACAAATTTCCACCTGAATTTGAGATACAGCATACATCCAGCCAGCTACCAAACATTTATTAAAAATCAACTATGTGGGAGGCACAGTGCTCAGAAGTGGAAAAAGCTGTCTCCCTACCACAGATAGAACCTTTAACCTCTACATTAAAGAGATCTTAATCTTTTGCTTGAACTCTCCAAAGTTCATTATCTCCAACTGGCATTAGTATATTTTTGATTTGATGACCTGAAGACACCCAGAACTTTAATGAGCTCAGTCTTTACCTCTAACCTGCCCTTCTTACAATGTCTTGTCCTGGCTGATGGCTGATGTTAATCTATGCTAGAAACCTAATAATCTCTTAGTATATAATCTCACTGAATTAATATTTTATGCTCTACTGTTTACTCTGTCTTCTCTTTGACAAACCTTCATCAAAACCCTGTTGATTATATCTTTACATCTATGCCAAACTTCTCTTTACCTTTGTATTTATGACCTTAGTTTCATAACCATAAAATCAGCTTCTTATTTTTTATAAACCCTAATTATTTCTATATTCCTCTCTTTTGTCTACAAACAACACTGCCATCAGAGTTCTTCCTAAAATTTGTATGTTCGTGGTAGTCATCCATTCAAAAATTTTGATGACTATACATGGCTTAGAGAAAAGCCCAGACTTCTCAGCATGCCATTCAATTTTTTCACAACCTGCTACCAAGTTTATCTCTTCTCAATTATTTGCCATGCCCTTCCCCGTTCCTCTGAATCTAATCACATTTAATTAATGTGTCTTATGGTTTCTTTGTATTTAGACCATTTCCTGACACGTGGTGGGCATTAAACCAATGTTTGCTGATCATTATTTTGAAAAGACATGGGTTTAGAATAAGCAGGAGCTTGCAATCTCCTGGATGGGTCAAACTGAGGAGATATTGTTTAGTTGGTAATTTATAGTTGCTCTTGAAGTTTTGTATTAGGAGGATACTATAGAAATGGAATTCATATGTGTGTCTCAGAAATGACCAATCTAAGCTGTTTTCTTGATGTTGAGAACTCAAGTATCAGGGACTTACTCAGAATTGTAGCTAGAGCTGTTTAATACTCTGAGATTTAATGCTTCCAAATTTGTGGAGACAAAAGTAAACAATGGTTTGAGTCCTAAATACGAGGTTAAGGAACATGATGAATTGTAACTATTATATGGTATGTGTAGATTATTCTGATTTGATTCTAAAATGGTTGCATATGTATGTCGCCAAATAATTCACTCCCAAGACTGTATAATTATAATGTTTTCCTGAGATGTTTATATTATAGTATTTATGAGCATGTAATTTTTAGCATTTTTTTAAAGCATGTTATTGAATATTTAATTCTTAAGCTCAAAAAGTAGGTCTGAACTGGTTAGAAATGTAGTCATGAGGATGTCATGGAAGACTCGTGATGGAGTCTGATGTCAAATTGAATGAATTTAGCAGCTGCTTCATGCAACTTGGCTCAAATAGAGATTGTAGTCTTTCTCCTTGTTTTTATCACATGAAAATCAGCCAAGCTAGATTTTACTTATCATGCTTTTATTTAGTTAAAAAAATTGAAACAAACTTTAAGGTTTTATAATTATTCTTTTTAAATTTTACCTATCACTTCTTTCCAAGTTTCAAGATATGTAGCATTTAATAATGTGATATGCATTATCCCACAAACATTGTCAATGACAAAGTCTTTGAACTAAACAATTGATAGATTGTTTTTATCATTTTAATAATTAAGGAAACTAGATTGAATGCACTATGGTTACACTGATTTATCAATCATCCATGAAGCAAACATTAATTTCAATTGACTTAGTTATTATCAAAACATTCTTCACTCATGTCTTGGGAAATATAGAAAATCTTCAACTCTAGTTCAATAGGAAGGTGGGAAATAATGAATGTTGCTGTATAGGGTTGTTTATATTTTATTCATTTCTCTAAATTTTATAGTTTTATAAAAGTTGTAAGCCTTAGAAACTTAAATGTGGTTTTAAACTTAGAAAAAATCATTTCAGTCCACACTGAAGGTCTATGAACATTTTTTTCTTCTAAAGAGCAACCCTACTATTTATGTTTAGGAAACACTACATGAAAACTAATAGCTTAAAATGGTCCTTGTTTTCCAAATGTTGAAATAGTTCCTATTATAAAACGGTACGTTTCTGCATATAGAATTATCGATATAATCATATCGATATATCGGGTAGTGGGTTTTTTTTTCTGATTGTTCTTTTATTTTTGTTTTACATGTAAGAGTTTGATTGATTCATGAATCCAGGTATATCAGGTAGTGTTTTTTGAAAGCATCTAACCTAATGTTTATTATATTATATGAAATGCTAGAGAGGTTGAGTGGAATACCAAGTTCATGGAGGGAGTCAGTGCCAGGCAGATCATAAGTGTAATGGTAAATATACAGAGATAAGCATGACGAAGTCTTTCATAATGACTTCAAATTAATTATAACAAGGGAGCTTGTTCAAATCAGATTATGTATAGGAAAAGTTAAAAAAAACTCTGAATATCAAAAGTAAGATAGATTTTGCTTGATGTAGGCTTTCTTGAATTTTTAAATATATAAAATTCTGAAATACCATCTAATAAATATTTCTCTGTAGAGAGGTATTTACATTTAACAGCAAAAGTAACATTGATCTATTTTCATTGCAATGTGTTTTAAGTATTAAATGTTGTTTTAAAATACTGTTTTATTTATGTGATTCAAAAGTTTGTTATTTTTATTAAAATAGTGTTTTTGAAAAGTATTTTGAAATTTTATTTCAAAGTAAAAGTTATTTCAGATGTTGAATATGAGTGTTTTTGTCACATAACAATGTTGTAAAATATAAATGATTTTAAATATAAATAGAAATATGTCATTCATCAGGTTATACTTAATTGGTCATGGCTAATCTGAATGTGAAGATGTTTTTCTCATACTATTACTTTTCTCATTAGTATCTCAAAACATAATGCTTGTTTTTGTATTTAGAGTTATTTGTCTCTTTTGTGTTTTAGTTAGAATTATCTGTTAGTCTCCCACAAATGATATTATACTCGTAGAGAGAGAGGTCATGATTTATTTCTCTTTATTTCCCTGTAGCACCGTGTTTCTCAACTTTGGTTGCACATTAGAAACACCTCAGAAGATTAAAAATCATCAGAAATAGACAACAAAGCTTGATTTTGGTGATGGTTTTACATGTGTCTACCTGTGTCAAAACTTATCAAATTATACATTTTAGATATGTGCAGTCTCTAACAAAAAGTAAAACATACACTTACCATATGACCCACTAATCACTCTACTTGCAGGTAAGGGAGTGAGATGGTAGAAGGGTACAAATACCCAGATCTCACTTGCAGGTATTCTAATTTAATTGATGTCAGGCAGGGCTCAGACTCTGGTATTCAGTAAAAACTCCCCAGGTGATTCTAATGTGCATGTAGCATTGAAAATACCTAGCTGTGTATGCTGTAAGCACTTTGTATGCGGTAAGATTTCAAAAATTGTTTTTCTCATTGTTTAATGAGAACATTAAAATGAATACATTGTTTTCTTTGATTAAGAGTAATGAAGCTTGCACACATTGAAAAGACTAGAGGTGTACAAATTACGCTGGAGGAAGTCCAATAAAGGAAGTACTCCTCAAATAGCCTTATGCAAATATAGACAAGCCACAGTCCTTTAGGCAAACATCTTGACTAAGACACACCAGAAAAACACATTTATGTGTTAAGTTCTGACTCATTTTGAGCAAAGACTGACAAAAATTGACAAAGATTGGTCAATTGAATCTGAAGTATGGAATTTAAGTCACAGTTGTCATCTGATTAATGGTTAATAAGTAGATCTATTTTTCCAGAAATTTCAATTTTATATGACAGATCAGTTTGCAAAGCATTTTCATATATGGCATGTGGTCACTTAACTAATATTCATTCCTGTTTCAACCAACAATAGGGACAGTTTCTAGAGGGACAGGAGGGAAGTTTGTAAAATTCAAGCCTTAGCCAATGGGGAGAGTTATTAATGCCACTTTATGACACTAGACTGTTGGCATTTATTTATTTATTTCAAATAGGAATGAGTCAGAAGACCTAATGAATCAAATCTGGTTTATAATTATGTTTTATGGTATAAGACTTTGAGCATGAACTTAAAAATTCAGAGATTATATATAACAGCCTCATAGAAGCAAACATTATTGAATAGACTTGTAATTTATCAGGTTTTTCAAACTCATTTTTTATAGCATTGCAAAGAAGCTGTCAAATGTGGGGTGCGTCAGGTTTTCTGTAAGAACACCATTCTAATTCCATGAAAACAGTGTGGTTCAAAACTATAAATTGGGCTGCCAAACTCTTTCTTTCAAATGTTTGACGTTTTTGAAACATGTAGAATTCATTATATTATCTTTATTAAAGAGCTCCATTTAATAAAGTGCTTTATTATGATAATTTAACATTTGAGATTCAATGGAAAAAACATTTTTCATAAATGTGAGGTAATAATATAATATTCATCATTGGGTATACAAAAGCAGGTTATTGATATATGATTCTACTGCTAATATAGTAGAAATATTAAAGCTCACACCACCCTACACTCTGAGAAATATAACAGCCATGAGTTTTGAAATGTAAAGCCCCCGCCATTTGTGGTCAGGAATCTGACTGCTTTATGCCACAACAATGGAACTAAGCCATGATGAATGGTTAAGTTCCATTTCCTCTTCCTTTTCAATATGCCTATGATTCTCATACCTATATGCCTTTCTTGGACTTATCTCTGAAGTCTGTAGGAGATAACTTCCTCCCCATTACTAGCCAGCAGGAGAGCCAGAGTTTCCTTGTTGTGGAGCTGCAGGGTATTTGTTCTATCCTGTTTACAGCCAGTGGGGGGCCCTTTTTCTTCTTTACAGCTAGCCTTTTCATCTGCACAGAGGGAGATTCAAAATCGGAAATGATCTTAATTAAATGTTTTCTGTAAGGAAACAACCAGTCCACAACCTTGATCTATCAAACACTCTTGGAGGTATCCCTTCCCACCTCCCTAGGTAGTGGGATTGCAGGCAATAGACCCTATCACAAAAGACAAGGATAAACATTTATCAGGGCACACATGATTTTTGGAGTACCTACATTTATTTACATTCATTCTTGTAAGCGTGTTTAACATGTGACGTGTTATTAGTACTCCTGGCTGAAATATTTTCTTCTATAATATTTTCAAATAAAATTATATTCCCTGAACAAATGATGAAAGTGCTTTTAAATATCCAGAATAAATATTTAGAGAATATTTATTTTAGAGTTCAGGTTTCTAAGAATATCTTATGCCATACTGAGTTATTGTGATATCTATCTGTCTTTCAGAGGAACTTGTAGGTTTATTAGCTTTGTAAGGTCAACATTTGCAGATATAACCCATTTTACAATTCTTAGTGATATAAAAATGGTATAAGGAACAAATGAAAATGTAACCAGATTTTGGTTGGCTTAACAATAGTGAAATTCCTTCTCAAATATTAAGATAACAATTTTGAATCTCCACTATTCTGTTTTTAAAATTATACAATTAAAATTACCCAGTTCAAATGTAACCTCTACAATGCTAGTTCCTTGGAATATGAATATGAAAGTTTATATTTGGTTAGTTGTAAAAATATTTTATTCTTTATTTTGTAAAGAACATAAAATAATTAAGGAGATAGTATTTCATTAGTAGGTTATTCACAAGTTTAGCTGAACAGATATTTTTAGAAAAAGAAAAAAATTATATGAGGCATTTGAGATATTTGCTTTGGTAGATATAAAAACTGGAATTTTGTGATTAATCTTATTTTTTACAAAACACATTTTCAAGAAACAGTTAAAAGAAATTAAAGTTTGAGCTGGAAAATTTTATAATTACTGATTGTTTTAAGAATTTTATTATTATTAATATGAAATGGAAATATCTCCTACAATAAGAGAAATGTTATATGCACATGAAATACAAGTTTCCTTTAAACATAAGTTATAACTTTTTAATTATAAATGTACCTTATAATTTTTGTATTTTCACTTTCATGAATTTTTATTTATTGATAGAAAAATAGATGGACAGAAAAATTTTCAAAATTCAGATTTTTTTTTAGTGATGATGTCATTTTTTAAATAAAATGGTCTAATATTTGCACAATGAATATGATGAAAACTTCATATATAGATACAGGTCCTGTAGTTTGGGATTTGTTCTTTGTTTAAAAGGCATTGTTCTATGTGAATTAGACATACTGATTTAATATTCTGATTCATTACCTACAAAACCAACTTTTGTTTAACTGTCTGCTCTCTGACATTTCCTTAAGAAGTGAAGAAATAGAAAGTCACACCTTTAAAAAAGACTTTTTCTTAAAAGAATAAAACATCTTTTGAAATGTTAATGAGGTACTGATATTTTAATGCGTTTATTTTTTTAATTAAAAGAAATTTTAATTAAAGAATACTGTGATTATTTTTTCTTTTCCATCTCAAAATCAAGCAGATTTTGAATTTAAATATATTTGAATATATACTTTATAATATTAGATAAAGAAAAGAAATAGTTATCATTGCCACATTTGGAATTTTTTTTTAATGTAGTTTCTAGTTTAGGAAATTGGTTATTCTGTGTACTTTTACCAGATAGACTTCATACAATTTATTGTGTCTCTTAAGGAAGTCCATATATTTAATAGATAAAGCATTCAAGAACACAAATCTAATGAAAAACAAGTTTAGTCGAAATGATTTCACTCCAGTAACCTAGAAGTGTTGGTTGGTAATGTGAGTTTTAGTGATAAGATTCCATTACTGCCAAGGATTGTTCTAGCTATTTAATAGACCTAGTTTTTACAAGAACAACTTACTGTGTTTATAGAAAACTTAAGTCTTATGGGATAGTATCCCTTTCTCCAAGTTTAAGTTCCATGTATACATTAATAAAAAGAACTATCTGGGATCTCTGTTCTGTTCCATTGGCCTATGTTTCTATTTTTGTGACAGTACCATGCTGTTTTAGTTACTATAGCCTTGTAGTATAGCTTAAAGTCTGGTAAAGTGAAGCCTTCAGATTTCTTCCTGCTGATTAAGATTGTTTTGGCTATTAGGGCTCTTTTCTGGTTCCAAATGAAGCATAGAATTATATTTTCTAGATTCTAGAAAAATGACATTGGTATTTTGGTGGGGATTGCATTGAATCTATAAATCACTTTGGGCAGTATGGACATTTTAACAATGTCGATTCTGCCAATCCATGAGCATAATATGTCTTTCCATTTGTTTACATCATCTTCAATTTCCTTCCTCAGTGATTCATAGTTCTCTTTGTAGAGATCTTTCACTTCCTTGGCTAAATGTATTCCTAGGTATTTTATTTTCTTTGTAGCTATTGTGAAAGCTATTGAGTTTTTGATTTGATTCTCAGCTTGACTGTTGTTGGTATATAGAAATGTTACTGAGTTGTGTACATTGATTTTGTACCCTGAGACTTTAATGAATTTGTTTATCAATTCTGGGAGCCTCTTGGTGGAATCTTTGGGGTTTGCTAGATATAAGATCATATCATCAGCAAAGAGCGATAGTTTGACCTCCTCTTTCCCCATTTGGATACCCTTAATTGCCTTCTCTTACCTGATTGCTCTGGCAACCATCCACATTATTGGCATCTGTTCTTTGACAAAGCAGATTGCAATATACACTGTGGAAAAGAATCCCTATTCAGTAAATGGTGCTGGGAAAATTGGAAAGTTACATGTAAAACATTGAAACATGATCCGTATTTCTCACTACTCACAAAAATTAGTTCAAGATGGATAACAGACTTAAATCTAAGACTATAAGAATTCTAGAAAAAAGTGTTGGAAAAACTCTTCTAGATAATCAGCTTAGGCAAAAAATTTATGAAGACTCCAAGGGCAATCAAAGGAACAACAAAAATAAATAAATGTTACCTGACCAAATTAGAAAGCTTCTGCACAGCCAAGGAGACAATCAATAGAGCAGATAGACCACCTACAGAATGGGAGAAAATATCTTCATGCAATATATCCAATAAAGGGCTAATAACCAGAATCTACAAAGAACTTAAGAAAATCAGCAAGAAAAAATCAAATAACCCCATTAAAAAGTGGAGAAAACAAACACATGATCAAAAGCTTTTCCAAAGAAGATAGACAATGGCCAATAAACATATGAAAGAATGCTCAACATCACTAATCTCAGAGAAATGCAAATCAAAACCACAGTGACATATCACCTAACTCCGGTGAGAATGGCTTTTATCAAAAAGTCCCCAAACAATAGATGCTGGTGTGGATGCGAAGAGAAAGGAAGCACACACTGTTGGGTGGGACTGCAAACTAGTACAACCTCTATGGAAAATAGTATGGAGATTCCTCAAAGACCTAACGGTAGACCTACCATTTGATCCAGCAATCCCACTGCTGGGTATTTACCCAAAGGAAAAGAAGTCATTTTATCAAAAAGCTACCTGCACTTTAATATTTATTGCAGCACAATTAATAATTGCAAACATGTAGAATCAACCCAAGTGCCCATCAGTACATGAGTGGATTAACAAAATGTGGTATATATATACCATAGAGTACTACTCAGCCATAAAAAATGAATTAGTACATTTTGCAACAATCTGGAAGGAACTGGAGATCATCCTCCTAAGTGAACTATCACAAGAGTGGAAAAACAAACACTACATTTACTCAGTATTAAATTGGAACTAAACAACCAGCCCTCATGGAAGTAAAACTCAATGGAAATCATGCAGGTGGGAGGGGGGAGAAGGGGGATGGGTGAAATCATACCTAACGGGTACAATGTATACTATCTGGGTGATGGGCACTCTTATAATTTTGAGCCAAGCAGTACAAAAACAGTCCATGTAACCAAAACATTTGTACTCCCATAATATTCTGAAATCAGAAATAAATACGTAAATACATAAAAATAGATAAATAAAAAAATAAGAACTATTTCTATTTTGGAAGATAATATATTTTTTAATTTATTTTCAAAATGTAATAGTTTAAAAGAAAGACCATTTTAGCCTTCTAAATTATGTCTTCTATATCTATTTTGTATTACTGAATAACCAAAATTCACTTTCTTTTTTCCTGCTGAAATTTGTAATTTTATTAATATATTCTTTCTGCTCTGTGTAAAGCTAAGTAAAGATGACTGAAATACAGTATTTCAAAAATAAAACTTTTGAAAAGGTTCAACTTTTATGTTCTTCAATTACCTGTAAGAATTTGTACTTATAAAGTTATTTTTTGTTACTGATAATTTTGTATGAAATAATTGATGCCTAAAATATACATTATGAGAACAAAGAGATTAGCTGCAAAACAAAATTACAAGAGCCACAACTAAAGACTGGTTTGGCTGGGTTCTATTGCCTTGCTAAGAATGTGAGCCACCACTATCTATATACATCAACTGTACACATGTCATTTAACCCTTTGGGGTCTCAGAGTTTGCTTCTGAAAATAAGGGAATTGTATAAAGAAAATCTCAGTACCATTTTATAATTCCCCAAAACGCACTGCAACATCAAGTCTTTGGCTTCTTAAAATTATTGTAGAGGATATAAAAAATGTTATTAACAACTAAATTTGATATGGGCATATATACCAAACATCGATTCTTGTAAATTTTTATTTTTAAGATAATTAAAAGTAGAAATCGAAGGGCAATACCTTATGTTAATCTCACAATTTATAAAGCTTGATATTTTGAGTTGCAAATAAAATGAAGTATGAAAGTCACTAGCTTATTAATTCTATCATGTTAGTGTAGGTTTCAATGCTGTGAAATTCTGTCTCGATTTGGGCAAAATTGTTTTCAATCATATGAGTATTTCAGAAGAAGAAAAGATCACAGCTAAAATCATTTTATAGCAATCTTAGAATGCTAGGTTTTTTTGCTATTTTCAAAAATAAAATAATTTTACTATGAAATTTTACTAAAAACAATGCTTTCTATCTGGAAAGAGACATTATTTTGAATTAATCATATAATTCTATAGTTTATGTTGAGATTTCTTTCTTGAAGTTGTACCATATTATGCCACCTCTCAGACCAAGGACATGATTGATTGTATATTAATGTGTTAAGATATCATTTCAAGGATGATTTGAGAGCAATTAAATGTGTATCAGGAAACATTATTCTTTCTTATTGATGCTCAAGTAGTTTGGTGATGACGTGAGGTATAATTAACACTAGTAGCTATTTCGATATATATTGTCAAATTTAGAGTTGTAATATAATGTATCTTATTTGATGTGATTGTCTGAGGAAAGAAAATATTTGTGATGAGAAAACTTTTTAAAAATTTTCTAATTCACACCAGAAGTTCTATATCTAGTATTATTATCTTTTGTCACTCATCAGTATCTTGAGTTGTTTTCTTATTGGCACTTTTAAATATTATACATCACTAATTTTCTACAATAAAACTTAATGTGGTTAACCTGCCCTTATAGTTCCATTTTGTGGGAAGTTTTCCAATACAAATAGTTACTCCAACCACTTTAAGAGTTTCTCTCCCTTCCAATTCCCTTTCATGTTATCATTTAGTATAAAAACTTTAGTATAAATATTAATATCATCAAGGCCACACACAGAATGCCTATTCATCTTTGTTCATTCTATCACTTGCTCTATTTACATGAAAATAGTGTAATCAAAAATATCAATATATTGTGTAACAATGTCCCTCCACTGACACGTTAGTATAAAAAGCCATTCTGTACTAATCTGAGAGTAGAATAGATCTATATCTCATCTTAATAATAATTGTCAATGAATAATGTGGGGCTATATCAACTGATGCATTGAATAGATAAAGCTATTTGTTTGGAAGTTCAGTGAGTTGGCATGCCACCAATTATGATAGAAACCAGTTCTAAAGCCATATATTATTGAAAAAAAAAGGTATTGTTCTTGTAAACTGGTAATACAAAAATGAGTCATTGAGTCATCCCTTTTGCTACAACTAATATGAAACGTTTTTCCCTTGATTTTCAATTTGTCCTTTTTCATATGTTTGCCAGTATTTATTTCGATATGCTTTATACACGTCACAAACTTTGTTTTTCTGTTTGCTCTGCTCTTTTTCATCAGTCTGTCTAATTTGTCCTGCTAAAACAAAGTACCATAGACAAGGTGGCTTATAAATAACCCAAATTTATTTCTCCACAGTTCTAGAGTCTGCGAAGTTTAGGAGCAGGGTGCCAGCCTGGCTGGGTCTCGCTTGGTGAGGGCTCTCTTCCAAGATGCAGACTGCCATCTTCTCATTGTATCCTCGTATTGCAGAAAGAGGGTTAGCAATCTCTCTGAAGTATCTTTTATAAGAACACTAATCCTATTGATGAAGGCTCCACCCTCATGACCTAATTACCTCCCAAAGGCCCCATCTCTTAATATCATCATATTGGAGGTTAGGATTTCAACATATCAGTTTTGGGATGACAAACATTAAGTCCATTGGATAATCTTACAGGGTTTTAAAAGGTTATATGCATAATTTACAGCAAAACTTGGAATGAAATCTCTTTGCTTTTCTTTCTGTATATAAGATGCTTTATTTCAAGCAGTCTCTCTATTACAATGATGCGAAAATTCAGTAAATGAAAAAATTCTGTGGGACTACTGCATTTGCTTTCATTTTCCAAATAACTCTCATTTTACAATTTTATTAATGTTCTTGCCCTCATACAATGCAGCTGAATTTGATTGGATATAATTGCCTGTTTTTAAAAATTACCTATGGATTTAAAGAGGAATATTATGAAGGACCTTGTCTCATTATGCCACCAGCATATCACAGCTGAAAATATCTCGAATAGGATAATGCATGTCTCTAAAAAGCCCTTGCTTCTTAGAGACATTAACATTAGAGTTAAATGTGAAAGAAATGGATTCTAGGTATTTGAATTCTAAGTCACAAGGTTTATACTGAACATTCTAAGCCATTGCTCAAAGTCAACTTTAAACTGTAAATCAAGAGATTTAAGATTTTACTGTGTCAAGCTATTTTAGAAATTCTCAGAAAAAGCTGAGCACAGAGTCACCAGAGCAATTATTTTAAAAAAATGAGTCCTAAGTACCAACCCCAGAAATTTAGATTTTTAAGTAAATCTTGAATGTGTCTTTTAAATTTATATTTCTTACCAACAACTCCAGGTGATTCTGTAATTATGTATTTTGATTAACGACTGGAAAAAACTTTTGGGGGTTTAATTTTATCATTCTAGTAGCTCTTATCGTTCTAGTAGAGCAACTCTAGCCATTTTTCTTCAACTGTTAATAATTGCCATTAACTAATGCTCAGTCATGCTTTAGACCAATAGGGGACTAAGGATCCAACTCTTGAGCTCTGTGCAATATCAGGTATAGAACGCTGATGAATTAGGAGCACTCGCTAACGTATCGAGATCGAGTGAGAAATAGCAGTTTTGTCAAACTATCAATCCCATGGTTTATGAAGAGAGTTTAGGATCTCGCTGTCATGGTATGTGTTGTAGATATATAATATTTTCTTTAATGCCTATAGGTCTTTTCAGTGACTATAAAAATTTTGTAATCTATATTCATTCAGGAGGCATCTTACTGATCTCTGAAGGATTTGGATATGGAGGTAGGAAGATGCCCTCATTCAGTCTCTGATAGACAGTAACAGTTCTAATGCAAGAATAATCATACATGAACAAGCTAACTCCATTCCACTCTTATGGAAATCTGCCAAAGTCCACTACACTTTCAGGAGCAATAAAACAGCTTCAAGGAAAAGAAAATTTGACTTATTTATCTAATTCCTTGTGTACCATAAAAAGAAAAATAAAGCAAGCTTTTACCCTGAAGAGCTTGTCATTCCAAAATATATGGTATTAATATCTACAAAACCATACAGTTATCCCTACTGTGGCTTTGATGGTTTTTTTCCATTTATTTTTTTCCTATGTACTGATTTTACATAGTTGGACTCATAGTGTACAAATAATTTTTGTCTATTTTTCATATAAGGGGCTATTAACCTTTATGAACTTTAACTCCAATTTGTTCGTTGGCTTCCACCTTATTACTGCTATATGGGTAATGTTTATATGACTCTGATTATTAGTTAAGTACAATATAGAGTAAAGAAATGTGAATGTTTACAAGTTTGTGTCAGTAACTGACCCTAAAATGGAATCTTTACCTCAAGGCAGTCAACCCTTAGACCTATTTTATTTTTATAAAAATAATTATTAGAAGTGTCCAGATTTTCTATTTGACCTAGTGTACCTTATGAGAAATTAAATGTATATGAAGGTTGTGAACATTTCAGCATACAAATGCTGTAACATTTGACTCTAATACCACATTCCTATATTTGTATCATATATAGATATAGATATGAATATGTATCTGAGTAGGATGGGTGCATATGTGCATATGGAAAGAGAAAAAATGATTCATAATAAATTTCACATTGAAATTTACCAAGCAAAATTATAGGAAACTATGCTGCAAAGATATAAAAGCAAAAGAGAAAAGAAACCTTAAAACCAAAGAAACAAAAAGAAAATGTATAAACCAGAAATAAAGCTTATGACATGCCTCTGCATATTTATAAATAACTAATATTCACTGTCATTATGTACCAATTAAAAAGAATAGGATATTTTATAAACACTATAAATATTGTATTTAACTTTTTATAGTATACGGTTTCAATAGAAAACAGATTGCATAAATTACCTTTTATGAAAGTTTAGTTATTAATAATCATTTTTAGAATGCCATCCAGAGAGATTCAACTCTTTGCTATAGCTGATTTAAATTATAATTAAAATTATGAAATATTGTCTCTGTGAAATTTACATACTAGATTCAGCACTGAAATCTATTAGAAGCTCTGGTGCATTTGTAGGTCTAATGTGAATTCATATACTGGTTCAATTTAAAAACATGTTAATTTAGTCCCCTGTGCCATGCCATTGGGATTCATATTATTATAATATGTCATAATCTTTAAAATTAAATTATGCTGCATTCTTTTGTGATAAAAATTAACTAAAGTGCATGAAATTGTTTGAGTCTCCAACAAAATTATGTATTCCTTCATTTTAAATAACTTAAAATAATATTGAAAATGTAAATATTTGGAACTACCGTCACATCATTCAAATTATACCTAAAAAACAGAATTGCTACAGTATGCCTAGTTTAAACATACTTTTCTTTAACACGACATTGTTATTAAAATGTAATCTAGACAATGGTTTGGTTATCTGCAGCTTTCTAAGTTTGCTTCCATTCTAATAGATTATTTGAAATGAATAATCATCAGCTGCATTGAGACAAGAGATACAATCGCAAACTTCACAGATGCTTAGTATCCTCCACGGATAAAGTAATGAAAATAATTTAAATTACTAGTTTGCCATTTGAATTATACCACTCATAGGGAGGCACAGGATGTCATGTAACTTGGAAGAGCAATTTTCATTTGAGTATTATTTTATCATTGCATTTGTAAATATTTTCAGCACCTGGGCTAATTAGGTACCAATATTTAAATCTATAGACTGCTTCCTGTTGAGGAATAGATATTTTCAAGGGTAAATAAAAGGAACTAATTTCCCTTCCATATTCCTTTAAATTCTAATTAGAGAGTAATAGATTGGTGATCACTCTTTAACTCTCATCTCTGTTTTTTTGGAAACGAACTTACCCAGCTGCTATGGCTGTAGGCCTTAGAGGACAGCTTTGGGTGGGCATTCCACTGATACCCTGGTTCACAGGTTGAGAGACCTGATAGAGATATTCTGCACCTTTGCAGGAATTTCATTTTTATCACAGGATTTTCCTATCAATCCATCTCCACTCCAAAAATTATTAGTAAGAGCATTGGATATATCACTTATTATTAACATTTCTTTTTCTTTCTAGCGTATAAAGTCATCAAAGATCAGTTTGAATACTGATTGATTGAGGTTATGTTTGTGTGCACATCTATATATCATGTAGCATGGTATTGCATTATTTTACTAATTTTTATTAAGCTTGGGAATTTACTGATAACTCTTTAATAATTTTGAGAGATATGATAAGTAGAAGGGTTTTCCCACATATTTTTGTGTTGGTAGCCCTCTTCAAAATAGAAAGTACAAATTATTTAAGCCAGATCAATCCAAGCAAAAAAAAAAAAAAAAACTTTGACCTTTACTTTGTGTGTGATTTTTGTTACTGCTAGTGGAGAATTAGTTTCTCAATTCTTCCATATATTTTTATAAACATGGATAACCTTATTTTTAAAATTTTCTATATTTCTGTTTCTGTTTTTTTGGTGTTATCATGTAACTTATTTTGAGTGTGACATTTGCCAGAATAGTTCCAATGAATACTTGTTTGCAATTATGTCTGTTATGTCACCTTTATTAAATAATTTCTTAAAAAGTCATTTCTTCTCCAAGTGTACTTGGGACCAAATTATCTCTGTGTTTTACTGCCACTGGAACACGTAAGTTGTGTACTTCAGTTTACATCTACCTGGGATATTCTGAATGGCAATTAATGGCTTAAAAATATAAAGATTTGTGATTCAAACTTAGATCTTCACAGACAAAAGATGCACCAACGTGGCGGTTAACACAATAGATAAATTGTCATAAATTATTGCTCTTAAAATGTCAAAGTTTTTAGTTTCATTGAAAGAAAAATTTCAGAAATAGCTCCAGGAAAGTAAGCCAGTTACCTTTCACTGTAAATGTAATAGTTTATCAATTCTAAAATAAATAGAATTTGTTTCACTTCGAAGATTTGGTGGAGCAAGGAATGCATGTATTACATCCTATCCTGATCTTGGACTTACTTAGATTCCTTAAAGATGGACAACTTCTAGAAATGAACTGGCTAATTGATATTTTGATTTTTAAAAAATAGTTCCATGGGAGTAAGTGTGTGACCTAATCCACTTAAATATTGGCATTCTCATAAGATATATATATATTTTTAATGATATTCTGTAGAAAATATTCTAGTTAGTCAGAACATAGTAATTCTGTTCAATTAAGTAACAAGTATTTAGGAAAAATACTCTGCCCTTGTTTCTTCTTTTACAGTTAAATGTAAGCATTATAAAATATAAATTTAGGAAAAATTTTGGGAAATACTGTATTTAAATTTTACAAATATTTGTTATGATGATTTGTTCTAGCATATTTTAGCTGCTTAAGGAGAAAACATAAAATAACACAGGGTGATTAACTTTTGTTGCAAGATATTGCTTAGGAATGTGCTACTAAATAAAACATATTTGAGTTCCCCCTAAGAATTTTGTTGAAGTATGCTGGCAGATGATTTTTATTATGCCATCTTATTGAAATTATAGAATACAAAGCAAGTATTATCTTCATTTTGTGTAGAGAACATAGAAAATAGAAATGCACATAGAAATAAAAATAGTAAATAACCCAGAATTAAATGAAAAATAAGTCCAATCAATACACCTGTATTGCTCAGTGATAATGCCCATGCATTGGATCACTTTTCTCTAACTCACCTGTCTCACACTGCACAGTGGCCTATTCTGAATAAGTTTCCCCATGGGAAAGAAGCCTCGTATATTTGCTTAAATTGAGGCAGTGATTCCCATCTGGGGGGATGAGTGGTATGGTTTATAGTCATAATGGTATAGAGAATTTCTCCTATAGAGAAATGTTAATGATAAAACTGTCAATGATGTTAAACTGTGGATGGAAGTATGTCATGTCTCTCAGGTTTATGGGATGGAAAAAGATTGGGAAATAGTGCACGATGGTATTAGTCACTGGTAGTAACTTGCAATATTTTCTTTTAGGATTTTGTATTTGATAGGGAGTTACTGAATATCAAATTTCATACTCTAACCTAATAAAATAAACTAATGAAGGTCTTCTAGGACTCCTTGAAAAGAGAAGGCATTTGGAGGCAGACATTGCATTTTGGACCTTGCCACCAATGAGTTCCTCCTATAGCAGGTACATGCTTACTCGATTTGTGGTCATGAGAATCCTGGGCCAATCTTTAGCATGTACCGTTGAGTGGATATGCAAGGCACACATATAGTAGGCTTAAGAGCAACTCCCTATCTCCACCTTTATATTTTCAATTCGAAATATTGGTCCTAGGTAAGCAAATGTTTTGATCATCTATGTTCCATGATTAAATACCAAAAATATTTCTTTCCATCTGATCTCAGATGATGCATTGCCTATCCAGTGGCAGTAATTTCAGATCTAATATTCTACCACCATTCTTGAACTGTTTAACAGTGTGTGTGATAATTCTACCATGTTGTTTACTATTTCTATTTATTTTCCTCAACATCACATATGTTTGGCTTTAGTTATATATGTCTAAAACTTCCTAGTTAATATTTTCAGTACAAACACATATTTAAATATATTGGTTCCAAGAGCCTGACTTATAGTAGCATTTATAATAGCATTTTACAACTCAGTTGATATTGATTTTTTAAAATACATTTGCCTCAAAAATGTTCTTTTTAGGTCATTTGGCATTTTCTTTACATTGAAAATTAAAGAAATTCAAAGTCATTATGAAATCATTTACATTTAACCAGGTCTTCTTCAAACTGCAATCATGTGCCTTAAAAAAAAAGTTAATAGTTTACCAGATATTTTCACATTTCCAGTTTAGGCAATAGGCTAGTTTTATAAAGAAGAGAAAGCTTAAACTTTTCTCTCTATGATTTAGCTTCATTTATTACAAAAGATTGCAAAGTAATTGAAGGAAAATGAAAACTAAATGAAATAATTAAATAAGCAATCTAATTTCTAGGTGTTAATTCAATTCTATTTCTAATCAATTTTCTGTATTTTAAACTTCATTTGCTTTCTATCTACTTTTTGCCTAAAGGCTTAGATGTCTCAGATTATGGGATGGATACATCCCCTAGTATTTAGCATGATGACACAAGGGAAAATGCCACTCAGAGGGCTAGACTAATACATTTAACAGTTATTTCATTATTTGGTGGTTTTAAACTCCAGATGGCCATGTCTAGTTGATTTGATTGTCTTTGCACATTAGAAATCTGAATCGTGAAATTGTATAATTAGAAAAGGATAAATCTTGATTTACTCAAGATGATCTTATTGCTTCTGAGATATTTTTAAGGGAAAGATGTAGTGTACCAAAGCGGAAACGCTAAGCAAGGTAAGTGAAAACCTTTTTAATGATCAGTAACTAAACCAAATTTACTGATATAAAATATATTGTCATTTATATTGATGCAGTTACTAAATTTTCATATCTCTTACTAACACATTTACAAATCTCAAAAAAAAATAACTAAAGAACTCACTGAATTGGCATGTAAAAGCCTTTTCTATAAACCATGGGGTCAATTGTCAGTCCCTTCTTGCACAATTACCGACCTGTAAAGCTAACAGAGCTGAAATGGAAGCTGAATACATTCTTTAGAAGCAAGAAAGACAAGTAAAAGTACACAGGAAGCTGTTTCTTAGCATTATAACAAATGTCCTCCAGCATAAGTGATATCAGGATATTAAATTTATGATAATTGAATTTAACAGTTTGTGTTAGGAAAGAATTTTAAATATAAATAAGTAACTTCTTAACCAACTATTCTTCTTTGCACAGTACTTATGTTTGAATAAAAAATGAGGTATTTTTTTCAATTTGCTTTTAGGATACCATTTAAAAGAAATAGGCAAACTTCCCAAGTCTTAATGGATTTCTTACTAGGAAACAAACCCTCCATAAAAATTCCACTGTAGCTTTTTGTAGCCTCAAATTCACATGATTTCAATAATTAATCTTGACTATCTTTTATTGTTCTTTTTAAGAAATTAGGTACTGTATTTAGAAATAAATATAATAATGCAACTGCTCGGTTCTAAATATCTCTGCTGGCCAAATCTATAGAGACTAGGGGAACATTTTTAAGATAATCACTAACAGATTTCCTAGATTCATCCTTACTACAGACTGCTTTATATCAAAGCTAATATTCATAGTTCAATAATATTAATGTGTTCAGCTTTTTTTCTCTCTTTAACTGCATTAAAACACATAGGGAATGGTAGATCTACATGTCACTGACAACATACTTAATAAGTCAACCAATTTCCAAATAGTACTGATTATCTGTGCTAATTATTGGACATTAAATCAAATGTGTTTGTGTGTGTGTGTGTGTGTGTGTGTTGCGTGTGTGTGTGTGTGTGTGTGTGTGAATTATCACTGCACCAAGTTCTTTGTAACACATCCAAAGACCTAGTTATTTATAACTCCTCTGCCCTTGGAGTTTTTGTGCATACTTTTGCTTCTCTGTGGCTAAGCACACACCCCTAAATTATATGATTGCATGTGGCAGCAATCTTCCTTATCGACATCTTGAAGACGGATTAAGTGAGGCTGGATTTGTGGATTTTGCCTTTATTCGAGTCAGAAACCAATGTCCTCTCTCCTTTGGGAACGAATGCCAGTCAAGAAAGAGAAACCATAAACAGTTGTGCTACCACACCCCTTTAGTGATCAGAATATGGGATTTCAAAAATTATTTATTGTCTTATTCTTCCAAGGATAGGTAAATTCTACATTGCTCAATTATCATGAAACTTCCCAAATCCCTTACTTCTATGTGATATTTCCACAGTTATTTTCTCTGAAAAGGCCTGTTGTGTAATGCTATCACGTCTAATAGTAAGCTTTTTCTTTTAATTGTGACAGTCTGAAAGCTTATTCTGAAAGCTGCTTCCAGAGAAATCTAATTATTCATGGTGGGAAACGTTCTTCTGGTGATCCCACTAGCCTCCTGGGTACTAAGAATGTCTGATGATATGTGATTCATGAGTGCAATGTGACATTTCCCAATGAGTTGTTTTGTCACAGGTTTTCCATTTTGTCAGACATGTTATTTCATCCTGAGCTTTAATGTGACTATCATGTTGCTGGGCAAGTAGCTGAGAGTGTCGTATAGCTTGTCAAAACCATAACACCATTTGAACCAGAATACATAATTTTTAAGTCAGAGCTGTGAAATTTAAACGAGGATCCCGCTAAGTCACAGCTAATTCCTTCCTTACTTAGAAACCGGGGGTCCAATGTATGAATGTTAGTTTGCCATAATCAGCCTTTGCAAATAAGTTAAATCAATTGAGGCACATAGTCTCTTGCTGGGGCAGGCTCTGTCACCTGTTCTGTGTTAAGCTACTGTGGGGTGCATTTGAAGAAGGCAGTCTGTTCAGATGACAAACTTTTGAATCAACTGTGACAAACACAGGCATTTCTGTGCTTTTTTGTAGAATTCTAGTATTCATGCCTATAGTCTTGCTTTTCTTACCCTTCTACCTTGCAAGTTAGCACCTCTATGAAAAAGCAAATCTGTAATGTAAGTGTAATTCATTTTGATATAGCAACTTTTTTACATGTGTTCTATAAATTCAGAAGAGTTCAAGATAAGAAATAAAGTTCCAGCATCAATACAGTATAACTACAAGGGTGTTCTTAAAACTAGCTAACTTAATTAATTTTTAAAATATAAACAAATACAATTAGAAGTATCCTGTCCACACAGAATTCCTTTTAATTAAATTATTTTGAAATTAGCTAGTAAAGAGGCATGTACAGAATTTGAATTAGTTGAGAGCACAATTTTGATACATTATGTTGTGTAAGTAGTTGGAGTTTGTTTTCTTTTAAAGTGATTTTATATCTATATCTATCTATCTATTATCTATCTACACTTACATATTATAGGGGTGTGTGTGTCTACAATTATCATAACAATAAAATCAAGCCAATTAATGGTTGAATTGAAACAATGCAAAAAAAAAAAAAGAGAAAGACCACATGAAAAAAATATTGGTAAGTTTTGTAACTGTTTCAATATAAAACTAATAGTAATCAAGGATAATATCATAACAGAAGTGACGGAATATTTAAACCTAGAGGAGGTAAGTATATTTACACTTAAAAATTAGGAAGTAGGATGAAGTAAGGTAGGAACATATGAACTACTAATGTCTTTATATTTTACAGAATACTTTAGAATTATACCCTTTAATACATAATTTTAAATGAAGATAATGACATTATTTCCTAATTTTTGAATAATTTATTTTCTTAAACAAAAAGGAAATTTAAAGGAATCATATCTTTGTTGATAAAGAAATATTAGAAATTCACCAAAATCTTTACTTCAATTTCATTCTTTTGTCATACTTTATTGAAATTAAATTTAATACTTAAAATACTTTGTATAATGATTCAGTTCATAAAGATATCACTTACCAACCTTCTATCCATCCATCCATCCATCCATCTATCCATCTAGCCAATGTATGCCCAGAAAGAAGTCTGAAAAGAAGTTCTCCTAATATCAACACTAGTTATTTCTGTATAAGGATTTTGGGTATTTAAAAATATTTTGCTCTACTTTTTATTTCTTGAAACTTAATTTTTTTGAGTTCTTTACAGTGAGCATGACTTTTGGTAGTAAAAACAAGAAAATTATTTTTCTTAAGAGAATACTAATAACAAATATGCTAAGATATTATTGTATCTAATTCTAGGTGGTAAGAACGTGTATGATATGGATGGCTTCTTTACTTTTTGTATATTTTAGTATCTTTTTAATTTTAGAAATTATAAAAGTTTTAAAATAAAAAAAGCAAATCACTGTAGAACCTGCTATTGACAATGAATGATAATTCCAAGAAAAAAAGAATTGAACAAATTGTTTTTATAATGTGAAGCTACATTCTGCCTGTTAAATCAGCAACCCCAATAATATTTCCATTCCTTTAGGGAACAGATTTTAACCATATAAAATGGGGTGGAATTTTCCACAAAGATGGAATTCATTAGAGCAATATCTGCATGCTATAAAAACATCTGGTGATTTTCATCATTCTGTATTGTGTTTTGGCTTTTCTACCAAATAATGAGGCTGAGTTTTAAGAATAATTCTCAGATTTTTCTGTCCATAGATTTTTGACCAATGAAAGTATGTTTATATTGATGGACTAAGCAAATTGAATTATAATTATGAAAGTTTTATAAACTTTTCTGAAACATATATTTTTTTAATTTTAAAAAGTAGATGTCACATATAGAATAGGTAAGTCCATTTGATTTTATAAGCAAAGCATTCAGAAGGGCCCATGTATTGCTGCTTGATGCCTAAGGAGGAAAGTAATTATAGGTCATTTCTGCCCCCTCTCTATCTTATCAACATGGCCTAATGTCAAAGAGACTTAGTAGAATTAGTAGAACTAGTAGTAGTAGTAATAGTAATGGTAGCAGTAGAATTAGTGCTCACAAATGAAAAAATTAATCAGCCTTATGCACTGTGAAGTGAAATCTGGGAAGAAAGTTAATGGAATGAGGTACATTTTAGAAATAGAAATGGTGAAGTAAATAGAAAATATTTTTGGAAATAGCCATCTTTAATGTTATTTCCAAAAAATTAATAGAATGCTTCTTTCTGTGGTTTATTAACTTGCCATACACACACACACACACACACACACACACACACACATATGTGTGTGTGTGTGTATGTGTATACCTAATTGGAACTGGTATACACCTAATTTAAAATCTATAGACTGTTACTTGTTGACAATAATAATTCTTGTATTATCTTTTTGACCCAGTACTTTGCACAGTTCCTGCCATGTGGTGGAATGTTACCACATAGGACATAAATGTTTGTTGAAGTTAGAATTGACTTAAATGCAGGAAATGGATCAATTCCAATTCAGGATTGCCTATTATTCTAATTGTAAGCACGTGAGAAGCTGGCCTGATTTTAATCCACTATAACTTGAATGGATAAAAAATAAATTTCCTAAATCGTTTTAGTGGTCTATTAAACATAACTCATAATTATGATCAATATTAAGTATTTTATTTATATATATTCCATTTTATTTTATTATCTTATATGTGGACTGTTTCCTTTTAGTCTCTTGGACCCTCCATCAGTTTCTTGAAAATAAGTCTTTATTATTACACAATACAAAGTGAGAAAGGTGGATTAATTTTTCATTTTCCAGCAACCAGTTCTCCTCCTTTTTAGGCTATGTTGATGAGACACTATATTGCTTGGAAAGTGTTCTTGATTTGAAATAGCAATTGTAGGTTTGAAGGTCTCTATCCATTTGTAACTTTTCATCTAGAGTAAGGTGACCATCTATGCTCTTGAAGATAGTTTGCATATTGTATTAATAAAATGGGGATGATATTATCTGTCTTTTGCCACTCTGTAGTTTGTTATGGGAATCAAAGAAATAATGAATGTATTGTGCAAAGTGGTGAAGTACCATCCTAGTGTAAGGTGTTTTGACTATCCGTGGATATGGATAAAAATTAATTTTTCTGATTTCCTAATTGTTTCACTATTTCTATTTTGCTTTTCCTCCTCCATTCAGTTTGGTTCTCACTTTAGAAGGTAACATTCTGATTATTTGCAGGAGTGCTTCCAATCTAACTCTCTTAGTCAATACTTCTTACACCCAGGCCTAGGTCTGTTATATTTTCTTTAATAATTTATTAAATATAGTTCTCACTGGGGGACTCCTCAGACGCATTTTAAGTAAAAAAATTTCTACTGCTATAAGCATTAATTAATTAGAGATAAAATTTCATAAGTTTGTAAAAATCATTGGATGGGAACTACTGAATCAGCCCTGAAAGGAATTTTATGAATGGGTAATGCAGTTCCCTCCTTGTAATAAAAGTACTGGACATCTCACATTTAGTTTATATTGATTGCTTTCTGACATGGAAATAAACCAATCTTTATATTAAACAGAGTTCCTGTTAGTGGTAATATCAGGAATATAAATCTTCCCTTGTGACTTCTATTTCTGTGTTTTCTCCAACCTGAAGTAACCATAAGCAGGTTTTTAATTAAAGTAATGTAAGCCACTGCGTGTATCACCTCTTTTATGCATGATCAAGTTACCATAGCATAAATATATTCCATCTCTCTTGTAAACTTGAATTTTATGGATAGGCAATAAAATCCTTCTTTCCAAGGTCTGCAATTTTATTTCCACCTCTAAAAAATGTTGTAGTCTCTTGGCAGTGCTTATATAAAAATCTGTAAAGCATAATGCTAGATATAGTATTATCTAAATACACTAGATTGTGTTTGCAAATGTAGACCATGAAGCCTCTTTTAATTTTTTAGCCTGTTTAGAAAACGAAGTGATACTATTTTTTTTCCTACACAACTTATATTTGATAGGATTTTTTTTTCATTTATTTAATTTGAAACTTAAGACTGAATTTTGGGCTCCAGCAGAAATATGTTAGATTTTAATCAATGTTTCATTGCATATGGTAGTAAAACCCTCAGTCTTTGGAAGAAGGTCTTTATGAATATCAGTGAACATTAATACCTTTATCATAAAATGTTAGTCACATATTATGAATGTTACCACATATAAGCACAGATGGTAATATAGTATAGGGTTTTAAAATGTGGTGTTTGGAGACCAACTAACCTCCAGCACTTACTGGCTTTATGACCTTGAAAAAGGTACTTAATCTTTCTAAGCCTCAGTTTATTCATCTGTAAAGGTGAGAATAATTATATTATTGCCTCGTAGGTTTGAGATTAGAGATAATGTAATTGAAGAAACGCCTGACACAAAGAAAGCACTCTAAAATGTTAACTAGTCTTATTAATTGTTCATTCATCAAATTACAAAATCTTCTGTTTTGCTCAGTTGTAAATAGGGGGACTCAAATCTTTTAGAAGATGGCCTATGAACTTGGGCACAGTACACTAACCAAAGACTTGTCTGTGGGCTTACACTAATTAAGGGTTCTTTAATAATGCTTCAAAACTAGGCAGGTTTCTATGCTGGGTCTGCCCATACCCCAAATTGGTTCAAGAAATTCCTTGCATTTTCATTTGGTTCTGCCATAGTAGGTTATTTTTTTCTTCTCTATAATGTTGTCTTGCTTTTCTGGGTGAGGGCTGATATGTGGCATATTAGACTTTAGATAGGCAGAGATTTACCTTTGTTCAGAATTAACTGAAATAGTTATTCTCTGTCTCTCTGTCTCTCTCTTGTTTTGAGGCAGAGTCTCACTCTGTCATCCATGCAGTGGCATCATCATAGCTCGCTGCAACCTCAAACTCCTGGGCTTGAGCTAGCCTCTTGCCCCAGGCTCCTGATTAGCTGGGACTACAGACGTGTGCTACCACCTGCTGCTAATTTTGTTTTGTTTTTTGGAGAGAGGAGGGTCTCTCTATGTTCCTCAGACTAGTCTCAAACTCCTGGTCTTAAGTGATCTTCCTACCTCTGCCTCCCAAAGTGCTAGGATTACAGGTGTGAGCTGCTGCACCCAGCCCTCTTTTTTTTTTTTTTTAATATTAATTATATGTCCTTTGAAAGCTTTGTTGAGTGAAATTACCAAATAAAGCTTGACATAGTATTACTACCTTTAAATGTTTCCTTCACACTGTTTTTAAAGCATTTTAAGTATAGATAGATAATTAGATATAGAAATATATGGCATACCTCATTATCAATAGTAGACACTTGTTGATTTTAAATAAGGAACTGAGTTTAAAAAGCAATTTTCTTCAGAACAGACTTTTTTCTTTTTTGAGAAAAGATAGGTCATCCTTATAGCTCTCACTGGTGCAGGGTGAAATTGATCTATTTTTAAGTAAGGATGCTAATAAGGTAGAGAAGATACTAGCACTTGTTTTGGAGAGAGAATACTTGCACTCTGGGCTCAGATGTGCCGTTTAAAATTGAGTGAGTCTATTCTTTCATTCATTTATTTATTCTTCACCTTGTTTGGGAAAGGAAATTGGGAAACAGCCAAAATTAAAGATAGAGTATAAAAAGAAAGAAAAACAGCCTTGAAAACAAAAGTGCCAGAAATGAGGCCAAAAATATAACATAATGATACACCCTTGCTATGGACAGGTCAAAATTTTTGTTTTGAGATTCTAGCAACCAACACAAAAAAGGAAAATCTGGCAAAATTACACAGTTTAGAGTGTCTACAAGACTAAGAATCAACCAGTCACACAGATTATGAATGCCTTTTTTTGACATTAGGATCAGGAATCTCCTGTGGTTCCTAATAAAAAGAACATGGAAAGTAAATGATAACATCAGTTGCAACATCTTTACAAAGCAGTGATGAGTTTCATAAGAAAGTCACAACTTTTTTAGCCTAAGCTCCCAGAATATGTAGATGGTTAGGCTTTAATTTAAGGCTCCTTTCAGTTTCAATGTTATATGACTCTAAGCTGGAGCCTGTTGAGTTCAATGAGTTGTTAAATGTGAACAGGATCATACTGAATTAAGAAGCTATTAGGAAATTAAATATCTAATCCCCAACTTTTGGACTTTATTATTTTCTTTCCATTGCTAATATTTCCACTGTCATTCACATTAAAAACGTCTCGTGCTAACTGCTTTTAGTGTTTGAATATTTTCTGTTCTTTCAAGACAATGGTTTATTTTAAAGGCATGACTTTTTTTTGGCATAGTCTCATTGATGTGACTACAAGCTTAGGGTTTATTCCTGTATAGCTCTCAATAGTCAAAGAAGAATTGGACTAAATGCTTTTCTAAGCCTATGTGTGTGTGTGTTTTTGAAACGATGGTGCTGTTTTAAATCTATTGCTAATTTATATATAGCCAGTTCAATTTTATGCAGGTCAAAAGGTTTTTTATTTTTTTGGTCTATTATTGTTTGCTTGTTTGTCTTTTAGTTTTGCCTTACTATAATAAATGTTTGTATTTATCTTCCATTACTTTGGGAATTGACCATATATTAGTATCTAACTTAGTCCCTAAACTTCATATTTGGCATTCTTTCTTCACTTAGAACTATTTTTTTGTGTTATTGCAATTCTTCCTTTATAAGACAGCCTCATGAGCCTAAACGTTCAACAGTGAGAGATTAAATGGGAAGTAAGTTTTCTATTTTGTTTGGCCTTGTTTTTCTTCAGGTAAATAATTAGGATGTACTTAACTTACATGGAATACTGCAGTTTATATTATGTAACAGCCATAATAATAAAGCTAAATTCAGGAACAAAGGAGAGAGCGTGCTTTTTTTCAAACTAGTACAACTCATAATATTATACTGCCTTCTTGATTATGAAGTCAGTCTTGTTTATCCTGCAGCACAAGGTCTCCCTTAAATATGCAGTTAAATGAAATTTACTCTTCTCAAGCTTTCTCAAACCATGTTTCCTAAAGTTGTCTTGTATAATAGGATTCTTTATCAAATAACTGGTCTTTTAGGAGCTCAGTGCATTGAGTGAAAAGTTGTCTGAATGAGTTGGGGAAGGTTTTTCCCAGGATGTAACATTTGAACTTTAGGAATTTTCCAGGTGAGGAAAGAGGAAATGCCATTAGGGCTGCAAAGAGTATAATGCAGTAGTTGGGAGCTGGAACTAGAGACGAAAATTCCATTAGCTGGAAAGTTTTCAGCTTCAAGAATTAGAAAGCGCACTCACACTGCCTTAAGCAGCAGTAACAAGCACACCCACGTAAAGTCCACCAAACAAGGTTGAAATTTTCTTCTGTTTCACCTAAATGTCTGAAAGAAGGTAGGTTGTTCAGAGCAGGTAGGTGGCTCAGCTCCATAAAGACATTCAAATTCCTAGATTTCTTCTATCTTATTGTCCTCCATAGTTACCAAACTGCATGAGACTTTCTGACCTAACTGTATGTTTTAGGGCTGACAGAATAGAAACAGGAAATAATAATGGTGGTTTTGGGGTTTTTGCACAAATTTGATTTTGGAGACACCTTTAATGTTTCATAGGGAATGTGTGGTTCTACAAAACACTTAAAAATGCTGCCTTTAGTTATGGTATACCCATTCATTTCCAACCCTTTGGTGTCAGGAAAATTTCCTGTGTCAGAGCACTTCTGCCGTATAGGAGACCTTCAAAATATATACTGAATAAGGGGGTGGGGGAAGCAAATGATATTGAAGACTTTTATGCAGACTTGGAATTATAATTTCATTGATCTACAAGGATTGGAAGGATTTATACAATCTTATGGAGAAAATTGTAATTCAAAGAGGAATAGTCTCAAGAATATAGCCATCAGGTACGACTCACTATATGGACTAAAATAAAAGGAATTAAATGAAAGGGTTATGTTACAGTTATCACCCAAAGGCATCCAAACTGAAAAGGTAATTTCTTTATTTTAAAATCAAATATGTAACTATATTGAGGTGCATTTTGGCATTATGTACTAAATGTTCTCTGGAAAAGCAATTTATAAAATGCTAACTGAACTTTTGGATTGTACAGAGGTAATGTCATCATGCCAAAATAAATGAAATTAGCAAAAGCAAAGACCTTACTAATTTGAGTCTTACCAAGAAGAGAAACCAAATGATTCAAAACCTGAGGAGGCATTGAACTATTTCAGTTATCACATTCATAATATCAAGGGAAAGCATAACATTTCAACTTAGAAGGGGATAAATTCAATTTGGACTTTTCCAACAGCAGGAAAACAATGATAATGCATTCTTGTCCTCAAATTATTACTATTACTGTTTTGAGTAGAATGACTGCTAACTTGTGATCTATGTCAGTATATAATCAATAAGGGATTAAAAATATATGAGATCACTTTTGAACAAGGAAAAGGCAGACATGGAATATGCCTATTTGCATATCTTCAAAGGGATTTATTTTTATAGCTAGCTTAAACACTGCCTATTTATATACATGTGTTTGGACCAAATAATGTTCTAAAATCTATTTTAGTTTTAAAAAAATTCTGTTTAAAAATCAAATTTTGTACTAATTTTGTCAGTTATTTTTGTTGAATATCTGAAATGGCAGACATTCCTTTAAAACATCAACAAGGATATGTAAGATAATAACATAGGGAAGAAGGTATTTACCGTTTGAATGGCTTTCATAAACCTTGTATGATATATTTGAATCCTCTCAATAGCTCTTTGAGGGGGATTGATTGAATCTCCTTTTTGTAGATGAGGATATTTAAACCCAGACATATTAATATTTAAGGAGACGATGATTTCTCAATTCCAGCTCAAGAATTTGAACTCAAATCTATGAGGCACCAAAGTCCAAAAGCCTTCATTTTCCACAGTGTTACAAATTTGCAGAAATCTGAGTTATATGGGAAATATCTGTTTTTAGTGATGCTTTATACACATCTCCATGTGTGTATCATATAAGAAAAATTTTTTATGAAATTATTAAAAGTAAGACTTTTTATTCATTCAATGTTTTACTTTTGACTCTGTTAATAAAATATTTATTGAATGCCATTTAAGAGCCCTGCTATGTGCCGGGCATACAGTTGTGAGCACAACAGGCATGAATTTTGCCTTTATTGAGTGGATCCTTGGAGATCATTTGGGTTATGCACTACAGGTGAGTAGAACACCTTAGATAACAAGTCGAAGTGGAGGATATATATATTTTTCTTATTATTTCCTAAATGCAAATAAAATGTGTCTTTATTTTTTTAATTCTTATTTTTTTTATTTCAACATGTTATGGGGGTACAAATGTTTAGATTTACATATATTGCCTTTGCTCCCCCTGAAAGGAACAAAATGTGTCTTTAATAAATTTGGTCTGTAATGGTTCCAATAAAAGTGTATTTTTATGGAAAAACACATGGCATGTTTGCTTTAGGCTCCTAAACATCAATCTTCAAATTAAAAAAGTTTTTATTTATACCAGTCCATTAGCATGTGACACACATGCCAGGGGGACACATACACACCCAGATAGTCAACGAGAAATAAACCTACATGTGAAACCACTAAATGGTGCCTTTGCATTGGACTTTTTGAAAGTTCAGTGCTACTGTTTAATTTGTTAAAATGTTTATATTCCACACAATTGTTTCTCTGGAGAGTACATTTTCAGCTGTTTCTCCCCTTGACCTCTGCCATGTTAATATAGTCACCCTGAATTTCCTGATAGGTGCTACAGTGCAACACTGAACACAAGTCAATTTGGCCAGGGCACTGCAATTCTTGTTATGCTCTATCCAGGGGAAGATAGAACCATTTCTTTAAGCCTCTAATCTCTGAATAGAAGCTCATTCTAAAAGTTCTTATCATTTGAACTTCTGTGATTAGATTCTGGGATTTCATGGTGCCTGCCCTGTCTTGTGTAACCCTTGTGCTGGTTCTTGGGTTCCAGTTCCTCTGCATTCAACCCAATCTCCTTGCACCCCATCTGGACACTCCACATGGAATGATTGATTACCCACCCTAGACCTCTACCTAAATTCTAGTAATTTCCCTCTATGTTGACTTTTTTCCCCCCAGGTCCCCCTCCGCCCAGGCCCATGGTACTGATGTTCCAATAGGCTTTCATACAGAATGCTATTACATAGCAAAATAATTTTTATAATAGAAGTTCTTATCTTGGGTCAACTATTTGGCTGCAGAAGGTCTCTGTAACATTATATGCAATATTCTGTGCATGTCCATAAGTATATATTTTTTTCTGAGAAGGGTCTAGAGTTTTTTTTTTTTTTTTTCCTCAAAGGTGTCTCTAATCCAGAAATATTTAGAAGCAGTGCTACTAACAAATGCAAAGCAAAAGAGAATGGTGATTTATTTAGATCCCTGTCTTAGTCTATTTTGTGCTGCTATAACAAAATACCACAAACTGGGTAATTTATAAGGAAAAGAAATTTATTTTCATATAGTTCTGGAGGCTGGGAATTTCAAGACCAAGGATCTGGCAGGTTCGGTTGTCTGGTGAGGGCTGCTGTCTGCTTTAAGATGATGCATTATTGCTGCATCCTCTGGAGAGGGGAGAATGGTATGTCCTCACATGGGAGAAGGCTGAAAGGCAAGCAAGGCAAAGGCTGTGCGAAACTCCTTTTACAAGGATTTTAATCCCATTCATGAGGGGAGGGCCTCCTAGCATTCCCAGCTCTTAATACATCACATTGACCATTAAGTTGCAACACTGGAATTTTAGAGAGCACAAATTCAACCCATAGCAACCCCTGAATTAAATTTTCTAAAAGTGAAATAATATGTTCCTAGAATTAATATTTCATGTGTTCAATAGGCACGTGTGGCTAGTGGCTACTATATTGGATGGCACAGTTTATAGCAATTAGTGATGTTTTATAAGTTTAAAATATGGTGGTAGAAAAGTATTCCAGTTGTTTTTTAGTGGTTTGTGAAAACCCAGTGTTAATTATCATATTAACAGTAGAGGCCGGGCATGGTGGCTCATGCCTGTAATCCCAGCATTTCAAGAGGCTGAGGTGGGAGGATCACTTGAGGCCAGGAGTCCAAGAGCAGCCTAGGCAACATTGCAAGACCTTGTCTCTATAAAAATAAAAATAAAAAACTTAGCCCGGCATGGTGGCACATGCCTTTTCTCCCAGCTACTCACAAGGCTGAGGCAAGACGATCACTTGACCCCAGGGGTTTGAGGCTGCAGCGAGCTATGATAGAGCTATGATAGTGCCACTGCACTCTAGCCTAGGGAACAGAGTAAGATCATGTCTCAAAAAAATAAAATAAAATAAAATAAAAAAACAACAAAGAAACAAAAACCAGTAGAGAAATGCCTACTAAGAAGGTGCATTTAAACATTTTTGAAATGTTTGAGAATAAGAAATGTTGGTGCTTTTGGTCTATATCAATACTATGTGGATTTTTAAAAAATCATGTGTTGAACGTGATTTTCAAGTGATTGGGTGGTTTAATGGTGTTGGAACAATGACTTTATTTCTACTTTGTAGAAATAAAGGAAATTGTATAATTGAATTCAACAGAAATTTTTAATTTTTATTTCTTTTCTTTTTATTTCAGCAAAGTATGGGGGTACAAATGTTTAGGTTACGTATATTGCCAGACAGTGCACACTGCACCCATTAAGTGTGTATATACCCATCCCCTTCTTCCCCCTCCCATCTGCCCCACAGCCAATGGATGTTATTACTATATGTGCACTTAAGTGTTGGTCAGTTAGTACCAATTTGATGGTGAGTCCATGTGGTGCTTGTTTTTCCATTCTTGTGATACTTCACTTAGGAGGATGGTCTCCAGCTCTATCCAGGATAATACAAGAAGTGCTAGATCACCATTGTTTCTTGTGACTGAGTAGGACTCCATGGTATACATATTCCACATTTTATTAATCCCCTCATGTATTGATAGGCACTTGGGTTGTTTCAACATCTTTGCAATTGTGAATTATACTGCTATAAACATTCTAGTACAGGTGTCTTTTTTATAAACTGTCTTTTGTTCTTTTGGGTAGATGCCCAGTAATGGGATTGCTGGATCAAATGGTAGTTCTAATTGTGTCTGTTTAAGGTATCTCCATATTGCTTTCCACAGAGGTTGCACTAGTTTGCAGTCCCACTGGCAGTGTATGAGTGTTCCTATCTCTCCGCAACCATGTCAGCATTTATTATTTTGGGACTTTTTGATTAAGGCCATTCTCACTGGAGATAAGTGATATCTCACTGTAGTTTTGATTTGCATTTCCCTGCTGATTAGAGATGTTGAGCATTTTTTCATATGTTTGTTGGCCATTAGTCTATCTTCTTTTGAAAAGTTTATGTTCATGTCCTTTGCCCACTTTTTGATAGGGTTGTTTGATTTTTTTCTTGCAGATTTTCCTGAGTTCTATATATAGATTCTAGTTATCAGCCCTTTATCGGATGTGTAACATGTGAATATTTTCTCCCATTATGTAGGTTGTCTGTTTTCTCTTATGATAGTTTCCTTGGCTGTGCAGAGGCTTCAAGTTTATTATTTTATCATATGCTTTCTAATGGTTGTTCATAAAATGTTTTACTTGTACTGTGGCAGAGATATACTCTAATTTATTTTGTTGCTTATGTCATTTTTACCAAAACACTTATTTCACCTTGTTGATTCTACAGAGATACGTTCAAAGATATTGCATATTATCATGCTTTCCAGTAACCACTACTTAGGACACATTACTTGGGTATTTGTCTTTATAACTATATTTTTCAATTATTTGGTACATTTTATTACTGTCTTCTTAACAATATTTACTGATTACCGAATTTTGGTTTAAAGTTGTGATGTATTACACTTTATTTCAGGGTAGGTAGACTATTACCACATTTTCAAAGCTTGTAAATTTCTATTGGATCTCTCTATAGAATCAACAAGGTGAAATAAGTGTTTTGGTAAAAATGATATAAGCAACAAAATAAATTAGCATATATCTCTGCCACAGTACAAGTATAATAACATTTTATAAACAACGATTAGAAAGCATATGATAAAATAATAAACTTGAAGAAAATGTGACCTTTCCCTGAATAACAGTAAATAAGGAGCATCAGGAAAATGAAGGCAATAAGTACTAATCAAAGTGATAGGCCACTTGATAGCCTTATGAAGATTGTATTTGTGGCATCAAGGGGCTCTCAGTTCACCTTGTGTGTACATGTCTTTATAATTATTGTTTTTTCCAAGTGATGACCTTCCAAGACACTGTTCTGCAAACCTCTGACTTACACTATATTGGGCTTGAATCTCACACTGGAGCAACATCTCAATTGTATTTGAATTATGGATTAACAAGTAAGATTTTTATGTTTAAAATTTTTAGGGAAAAATGTCATTCTACCTCTCATGAGATGTGTAGGCTATGACTTATCATATGTGTAAGAAACTTAAAACTACAGTGTGATGTTTTCTCTACTATGGTCTACCACGAGGGTACATTGACCCTATTGTCAAGCTCCTTAAGTGCAGGGTCATATTTGGCTGTGTTATATGATGCCAATAAATACTTCACATTAAATGTCATATTGGAAAAGTTCTTATCAAAATTGGTTGAAATTATTGTAATTAAAGTTAAAGTTTTGTGTGAATGAAAACATTATATTCTGAGAGAAAAAAAGATGTTTGATGGCTAATTATGTTGTTTCCTTCTTGTTAAAGATTCTCTGCCCTTCATTTTATAAGAATCCCACTATTTCTTAAGGCTCATCATCTCTTTAGAACATTGCCTTAAAATTATCTGTAAAAATAAAGATTCTTAGGAACGATTATGCTTTCAGGAAAGTGAAAAGATTTTTTTCAAATAGTTTTTCATTCTTGCCAAATTCTGGAATCTTTCAGTCAAAGAATACATGGCAACACACACACGCGCGCACACACACACGCACACACACACACACACAGAGGCATGGGTGGAGGAGGGGGGGGGAGAGAAAGAGAGGAGAATACAGATAGAGAATTAATAAATATCCAAGATCTTGATATAGGGAAGCAAAGGAGATTGCATTGATAATGTTTACCACTTTGCTTTGTCAGTTTATTCAATAAAATATAAGCTTTGGGGTCAGGAACAATGGATTAGTAGCCTATATCTACCTCTTACTTGCTATCATTTAACCACTGTAGGCCTCAGTTTTCACATCTTTTTAAATATGGAGAAAATAGTAGTTCCTTCATAAAGGCAAATATGTTATCATGTCTTATGTATCTCTGCCTGGAGGCAAATAATCGATCTAGCACATACTATTCATGTAATAAATGACAGTTAAATAATTGAGTAAGTATTGTGGGTATTTATGAATATGAATATTCATAATACAATAAAATATGCATATAATTGAATCAACATAACCGACATTTCCCAGTAATATAAGTGCGCAGTGTTAGCTGTGACTATTTGGTAATAAGGATAGTTAAATTATGTTTCCAAGTTATTCTTGTTAAATTAAGCATCATTCAAACTATACTTTCTGTGAAATGGGTATATTATTTTATTTCTCAAATTCTACTTCAGCTTGTTATATTTATATTGCTGTATTTCAGCTACGTATGCTGTTGAGTTATTCTATAAACTGTTATACACAATAACACAATACACATATAACCCACATTTTAGCAAGTTTTATATTTTACTAAGATACCAAAACTTTTTTCAATGTTCTGAATAAACCACACTTTTTTCTCCTGTGCTAAAATCTAAAAATTCTGCTTTAATTTGGGCTTAAGGATTTTTTTTTTCGGTAGTCTCTGTATTTAGAGCTTACTGTTGAATTGCACTTATAAGAATTAAGGGTGGGAGAGTATGTTTTGCCAAACAGAATCAAATAGAACTACCTGAATTCTGTACTTGAGCCTGTTTTGACTTGATTCTCATTTATTATTTTTTTCCAGTTCTTTTTTTTTATTTCACTAGATTTAGAAGGTATAAGGTTTTTCTGTTGTTGCTGTTACATTAATGAATTGTATAACACTGAAGTCAAGGCTTTCAGTGTACCTATCATGAGAATAGTGTACATTGTTCTCATTTATTCTTGAGACTTGAGACTCCTTAGGGAGCAAATATCTCCAGAGTTGTGTAAACCTGAATAAGGAACATGTATGTGATTGAATTCTGCTTCAGCTACGTACATTCAAAGATAAAAGGATACATCCTTGGTAAATATGCACTGGGAACTGCCGCATTTAAAAGATTTCTAAAATAATTTGAGAGCTTTTTAAAATTTAAAAAATTTTTTTTTGTAAAGACAGGGTCTTGCTATGTTGCCCAGGCTGGTCTTGAACTCCTAGGCCCAAACGATCCTCCCATGTCAGCCTCCCAGAGTGCTGGGATTACAAATGTGAGCTTAGAGGTTGTTTGTTTGTTTAAACCAAGATCAAAAATCTTATGAAAATTTCAAAGTTTTTGGTAAACCTTCATATTTTATGTATCTCAACAGCCGTTGGGTTTTATATAGCATGTAACTTTTGATGTTACTTCTAGAATATTTTGATTTTATTGGTAGATGTGTTTATTTCTGAAAAATGATTGTTGAATAAAATCACATTAGCACCATCAGTGTTAAAATTTAGGGACAATATCTTGTAGAACTACAGCAAGGATATATGTTATATGTTAAACAATTTTAGAAGTGTACTTATATTGAGTATGCACAGTTTTAGTGATTTTGATCTATTTTTTAAGTTTCAATTTGGAAAAATCATACCTCATTTTCCCTTAGGATATTTATATTATCTTACAATCAAATTAACTCCTAAAGTTTCATTTGAAATAAATCACCTCAGTTACTTCTAGTCATCCTTTTGCATGACTATAAATAGGATAATACATTATATGTTTTGTTTGACATTTTATATTTCACATATAACATTTTCTTAAATGAGGTAGAAGACTGTATTTAAATTAATAGCAAGGGTAGAAAACAATTATAAAATCTCCACTATAACCTTCAAAGATATGTATAGTAATTGGAAAGACAGAAATAGGACTAGAGGTCGGGTGCGGTGGCTCACGCCTGTAATCCTAGCACTCTGGGAGGCCGAGGCGGGCGGATCGTTTGAGCTCAGGAGTTCGAGACCAACCTGAGCAAGAGCGAGACCCTGTCTCTACTAAACATAGAAATTATACGGACAGCTAAAAATATATATAGAAAAATTAGCCGGGCATGGTGGCGCATGCCTGTACTCCCAGCTACTCGGGAGGCTGAGGCAGTAGGATTGCTTGAGCCCAGGAGTCTGAGGTTTCTGTGAGCTAGGCTGACGCCACGGCACTCACTCTAGCCAGAGTGAGACTCTGTCTCAAAAAAAAAAAAAAGAGTACTAGAAATAGAATATTCTCTGTTATCTGTCTCCATAGAGTACTTAAATAGTTTCACAATATCATATATAGAATCTATAGGTATAATATATTTTTGACAAACACTATGAGTATTTTGATAACTTCATAGTCTTTATGGCTCAAATAATTTTTCAAATTTTCATTAAAACATCCTTAACCTTTTTTAAGCATCCATTTGTAAGCAAAGAAGCATATTGTTTTCCACTACCATGTTGATCCATCATCAGAGCATGAGAAATAACTCATTTACATACTCTTCTGTGGAAAGAGGTTTTTTCTAGTTTTCTTTAAAAAGTTCTGTAATAAGTGGACTCATTTCACCAGTTAAATTTTAATACATTTGAGGGCAACCTCATATTCTTCTATTTCTTTTTATCTATCATGATCAATCACAATTTTTTCTGTTTTGTTGATTCTACTAGAGTTTTTTCTATGCATGGTGCCAATTTGGCACAGTATTAATAGCAGTTAATATATATTAAGTGGCTAACATTCCCCAAACACTTTTCTGGCAAATGTATAATAACTCACTTAATTCTCACCCTAAGCCTCTGAGAGTACACTTATTCTATAGATGAAGAAACCAAGTAGAAGGATTATTAATTTGCCCAAGGTCATGCAGCTGTGAAGTGGCCATGGTTTCTTTGAATCCTACAATCTGGTCCCAAGGTCTCGTGGTTTTAACTACCTTTTATTTTCTAAACCCATTTTCCTAGATACATGACTCTCTCCCAAATCTGAACCCTTCTAAAAAAGCAGTACAAAGAGAGATAAAAAGGAAACGATTGAATGAAGAGAATAAAAGACGAAGTGTGCCAGTCAAATAAGTCATGCAGGCATTCAGCATTAGCTGCCTGAAGCCAGGGTGAAATCTAAGATTGGAAACACGTATACCTCTTGTGATGTGAGAGGAGCATACACACCACTTTTAAAGGACTGTATAATGAACAGAGTCCTTAGAAACATCTTAGCATCAGGTCAGGATAACACTGTTTCTCATACTGATCTTTGATGAAGTTTTCAAGTATTATGTTAAAAAAAATCATCCTGTGAAGATGATTCTGGGAAGGCATTATGATTACTCGAATCCAAATCTATAGACTTCTGGTGCCTTAATTGAACTGAAAGATAGAAATTTGGGGCGCCTCGAAAAGTATGATGATAATGATGATGATGATAGTCATAATCATGATGAAGAATTGTACCATTTACTAGCAGCACCTACAATTTACAACCTTTGATGTTGGTGATGCTATTCTCATTCTACATCTCAGGAGACTGAAGCTTAGATAGGCCAAGGGATGCATACATTCAAAGAGCAAGTAGGTAGCGGAAGTTCATTCTGCATCTAGACCTTTACTCCAAAATCCATGCTTTTCATCATTACACCATAGATTTTTTTCTCAAATGGGTATTTTGAAGGAAAATGACTATATGAGAACTTAACCATTATACTCTCTAGTTTAGGTATATACTCAATAACTGTGATTAAAGACAGATCTACCAGCCATCTTGCAGGTAAGTCATAGGGTTAACATTTTATAACAGAAACAGGGTCACATATTGAAATTCTTGTCCACCTCACCTAGCTCTACAGAAAGGGAAAACATACCAAGTAAAACAGAAATAGCCTTAGAATTTAGTTCTGAATTTACTTCAATTTGCTATTGTTATTGCTGATTTTCACAGGTGGTAATATTGGTTTGCTGGAGCCACCGTAACAAAACACCACAGATTGAGTGGTTTAAGCAACAGAAGTTTATTTTCTCATGGTTACGGAGGCTAGAAATCATGACTAAGGACTTTAGTTTCTGGTGAAGCCTCTCTTCCTAGCTTGTGGATGGCTACCTTTCCTTATATCCTCACCTGGTCTTTCCTCCATATGTGTGTGCACAGAAAGAAAAAGAGCAAGTTCTCTCATGTCTCTTCTTATAAGGACACTAATACTATTGGATTACAGTCCTACTCTTATGACCTCATTTAAGCTTAATTACTTCCACAGAGGCTCCATCACTTCCTGCAGTCACCCTGGGGGTAGGGGCTTCAACATATAAATTTTGGGAGGGATACAAACATTTCGTCCATCATAACATGGAAGCCTTGATTTGTCTCCAGGTTTATCAAAGGCTCCCTAAAAGCCCTGTTAAACTTCATCATGGAACCACATTGATATCTGTATTCTCAATATAAATACATACGTCCAGATTAGGGTTCTCAATTGGTTCATGTATTTATCACCTCCAGGCTTTTCTTGAGGACGGATCTTCTCTTGTGTCTCCCAGGGTTCCAGTCAAAGGAGAAAGTAATGTCAGTTACAACTTCTCAAGCCCTACAGTAACATTCACATTCAACTTGCTTCCTCCTTCACTTTTGTGGATTGCAGGACCTGTGGAAAGCCATGGGACATATTCTTTAGAAGGAGAATGGGGAGCTCTACTCTAGAGCTACACTAATATTTTGAAAAGCAAATTTTGCAGAGGAATTGGCCAAACCATTAATTTTTGCTTTTCAGACTATGACATTGAAGTTTTGAGGGGATATAATTCAGTAGCTCCAGTCTTGTTTTTTTTTTTTTTTTTTTTTTGAGACAGGGTCTTACTCTCTGGCCCAGGCTGGAGTGCAGTGGTGTGATCACATCTCACTGCAGCCTGAAATTCCTGAGCTTAAGCAATCTTCCCACCTCAGCTTCCCAAGGAGCTAGGACTATAGGTGCCCACTACCAGGACCTGGATAATTTTTTCTATTTTTTGTAAAGACAGGGGTCTCACTATATTGCTCAGGTTGGTCTTGAACTCCTGGCCTCAAGTGATCATCCCACCTTGGCCTCCCAAAGTGCTGGAATTAGAAGTTTGAGACACCTTGCCCAGCCTACATAAAGTCTTAACAGTAAAAATTATTTTGTTTCATATAGCTCTACTTAAATATTAAACTCATGACTATAAAATTAGCTTATTGATTAATTATTCCACCCAAAACAATATATATTTCAGATCATTTTCCATATTCTAGAATAACTCTTTTCACATGTTTGTACAACTTTTCAAGTATGTCTCTGGCATCCATTGATTTACTGACTTTTCTATATTTAAAAATTAATTTAGTTTGAGTATATTTGAAAAAGCACTGGAATTTCTATGCTTTCAGAAGCAATATAATGCACATCAATTATAGTTATAATTTACAACAATACTAAAGATTAATATTGAAATTTATATTATAATTATAGTTCCAATATATATTTAATAAATTTCTAAATCTTGATACTTAAATAGAATTTTATGAGGCACTGAGATGTTTAAAATTAAATTTCCTTTGTTTGGAAAATTGGTCAAACTTCTGTGACACATTTTATGGAAGAAATTTTTTTTGAACTACTGATTTATATGATTCATACAAAAAAATGATGCCTATGGATTTATATCAAATGCATGTGCTCTTTATAAAAGCAACTTTTTTGTTTTAGATAAATTGAGGAAAATAATAAATTTATATGACTATATCATGTGGGTGGTTACGAAGTCATTTTGTGTCCCTTTCATTTTGCCTCTTTTTTTAAAAAGAAGCTATGTATATGGGTGAGGGTTTGTGTATTTCTATCTTCTCAGATATTACCTATTAGCATTTCTAGCTATATGGTGATAGAGATCTGAGTTACATTTACTCAAATTAGATTTATTTATGTATACTTTTGAAATATTATTTCTAAACAGTGTTCAACTTTCTTTGACATATGCAGCTAGCTGCAGGGAAAAAAGTTTAATGAAAGATAGTTTGGAATCATTTATGTGCATAGTTTAAAAGTTAATCCTGTCTTATTTACCAAAATAAAATGGAGAAACAAAGAATTAGTAGAACCAGAATATTAGAGTTGAAAATGTAACTTTTTATTCTGAAAATAGACCAAAGTGTGTTGAAGCAATCTGAAAATCAGAAGAAAAACTGCGGACAAAATTTCAAACTTTTTTAATGCTTGTTAAATTGTTATCAAGTTGAAATGGAAGTTAAGTGCATTTAAAGACTTTTTGAGTAGAAAACAGTGCATTTCCTTCAGGAGCTACTGGGTAAACTTTCATTTTTTTTTTAAATGAAATAGATATTGTATACTATTTATGATAAGGGCGAATACAGATGAGGCACTTAGTTTAAAAAAATAGATTGCAAAGAATGTTACATATTCTCTGGTAGCTTCTTAAGTCATTTTTTGTTGTTCTTTTGTTCTGTAATTGATTGCTAGCACCCCCTTTAACCCACCTTAAAGGGCAAGCAGGAAATTCATGTTTTCGTTCATCAGCCCATCCCTCTGAAAAGCGTTCGATATTAAAACAGTTTGCAAGGAGCAAAAGCGGAGGAGACAAGAGGCCCAGCTAGACTGTAGCAAGGTTAGAAGAAGATTGCCTGCAACACACATCGGGTCTTGTTCCTGTCCAGTATTTGCATGGAGATATCAAGTTAATTAGGGTAGGACTCTGTTCTTCGCTTTATACGTGACCTTTTATTCTATCTGTGGCTCTCTAGTTCATGTGGTGTCATAAAGCTATGAGAAAGTCTTTCCAGCTGTTTGACACAAACTGGAAAAAATTAAGCATTGATATTTCTTTTTGCCTGAAGGTTTTTACAGCAGCAAAGTATTGCCGAGGCAAAGTTGATATTCTGGTAGATTTGCTGTGGATGTCAGAATGTTTCTTTTGTCCTTTGGCTCCCCGCTTTCCTTGATGATCAGGTGCAACCCAGAAAGTCTCAGAGAGGAGTGGGGTGTTGGGGGTGTGTGCATTGGTTCAGGAGGAGGTTACATGGCAGAATTCCCACGAATACTGGCGAAGGATAAAAAAGATAAAGAAATCTTGTTTTTCTGAACGAGAGAGGATTCTCTGCATGACTTCCCCACTGTTGGGGTGATGAGCTTTCAGGCTGAGATTTTATTAACAATTCATATGGAGATTGAGGGCAGTGGAGGAGCAGATTCTCACATAAACTTGATCTGTCCATGAATGCAGTTCTCTGTTTGCCCTGACCCTGCATGGCTTAAGACACTGCCTGTGAGGCCAGTGTGCCAGACACAAAGAAAGAAATGAAAAGCAAGCACATTCCAGGAGTCTGCACAAAGGAGCCCAGCAGTTTCTAGCCGTCTCCCCAGAGAGGATCTTATCTCTGCGTGGCCAAAAACCTCTAAAATGTTTATTTGTGTACCTAAAGTTTTAAAATCCATGTGGCTGCTCATTAAGCAATAGTCTATAGAGATGTTTTGTTAGGTTTTAAGATTTTGTTTTCTGAACTTGTCGAAACTGGAAAAATATTTGCAAGGGTGCATTTTCTCCAAGTTTAGCTTTAGAAGTCAGTGGACTTGAATTGTTTTAACTCTGTTAATTGGTAGGTACCTTGCAAAATGGGTCCTTTCTAGCTTTAGGAAAAGCTAGACCAGCGTTTTAAAGCTTGATTTGACTTCGTGATACATCGTGACACTGCAGCTCTGGAACTTGTGGCAGAGTGAGTTAATGCATGAGATGAAACTGACATGGGGTCACAAGCCTGGACATCCCCTTGCTCATGAACACAGATCACTGTGTTGCACTAGAAAAACCATGGAAGGAACAAGTGGAGAGAAAAACTGAGATAAAATAACAAGGGAAACTAGGAACTTTTAACATTATAACATTTTTACAATTATTGGCAGTCAGTTATATCTAGAAGCATTATAACAGGATATTGATAAGCTCTCATGAGACATTTCTCTATAACTTAATATACTCGATTGTATTGTTTAGCAAATGCATAGGCTGAAAGTATGATATCTTTAAATTCAGGGGATAAAAACTTGATATACATAATTCTGTTACTAAATTACATATTTCCATAGATGCTTAAAAATCAGAAAATCCAGATACACAGACTTGAATTTTGCATATGTGTGTTTAGCTGTTCAAATTGCTTCAAACTTTCATGGTTCATTAATTAAATAATTAGTAGAGGAATGCAGGCAAATGCCATTAATTATGACAGGTTTTGTTCTTTTCATTTTATAGTGGTTTTATTTCCATGAGATTAACTGTCATACTTAGGCTAATTGTCAGTAATTGGTGACAAAATCACTTCATTGTTTTTCTATAACATGATACTAATTAGGATCTTTGCAATATTGGCTCAGCCATGTTGTATATTTTACTTTCTATGTTAATTCAGTGGTAGCTAATATCAAATGCAACTTTTTAAGAGATATATGGGATAAATTGTTTCTATTAATAATTAAACAAGTCTTTTAAACAGCTTATCATAAGTGAATTTTAAAACATTGAAATTGAAGGAAGCTTTTATTATAGGTTTAGTTGCTTTCATGAAATTTCAACTGGTTTTCCTGATTTGAATTGAATCCTGTTGGAATCATCTTTAAAATTTCACAATTACAAATTTCAACTGCTTAACCACATGCAATTTTCATCATTCTATTTGCGTAGGCAACTTTGAAATTAGCGTTGCTAAAAATGCTTTAGTGAGATATTACAGAGCTTAATGGGATTGTCTTTCTTTTCATACCTGATAGTTAAATTGATTCTCAAAAAAATAGTATATTATTTATTCCTGTTTTCTGTTTTTTTTTTCATGTTTTGTTTTGCCACATAAGAATGTTTTTCAAAGGGCTATATTTATAATGAAAATATATACAAAGAGTTGAGATTATAAAAGCTTGGTCTTATGTATTTTTTCCAACACAGAAGAGTGTGTTCCATGTAGGTAATAGGTTGTAAAGAGAGAAAATGTGATAGTATACTATTTTTTGAAGTGAGTTTTAACACCAGTGGGAGAAAATATCACCACATTACAAAGCCTATTAAAATAATCACAACCAAAACTGCTTTATTCATTTTGTTCCTTAAAAGAATTCTCACTGATTCCCCTATGATTTTTATAAATTCATAAGTATAAAAGTTTTCAAATACTTTGAAGTATAATCTTCTTGCTTCTTTTCCTTATTCTTACATACTTTTACCAATCAAGTGCCATTTTACAGTTTATAACCTACTCTATTTGTTTTAAATGCATCCATAATGCATAACTCGGAGCTGAGTGTCTCACAGTCATCCTGAAAAAAAGTTTTTATGAAGTGATTAGAAAAATAATTGCCTATTAAAAGGAGAAGATTGGTTTGAGCAGGGAGAGAAGAAACTGAACTTTGAAATTGAAAGCATTCATCATTAGCAGGACACATACGCACCAAATCTGAAATTAGAGAAAACTCACAAAATATGTATCTTGGCAAGAGGAATTGTTTGAGTTTTCTAAAGCTGTCAGCCCATTTTCTCTATTTTTTTTCCCTGTTAAAGAAAAACTTCAAATGAAAAGCTTCACCTTTTGTACAAAGTTGAAATGTTTTATTATTGCAGAATTGTTCTACACTGTACAAAACCAGAACAATTCAATAGCGTCCAACAGGGGAGACACAAATGAGAATCTTTCTGTCATTTTAGAATGCCCACAGCAAAGCAAAAATAAGTATAAAAATCTATGGTTGTTTCCTTGAAAAAAAAGGAATCTTTTCATTACAGCAGTTATTTGAATACCCATTCAGGCTCTTTTGTAACATGTTGTAATAAGTGCACTTCTCCTAAATGAAGAATACTCTTGAAGGGACAAAACTCAAACATAGACTATGTTTAGATGCTGTATTTCAATAGTTCACACCATAGGATTAAATGAAGATTATTTTTCTTTTTTTGTGTGTTCCAGAATATAAATTCCCCAAAGTAAAATTCAGTTTGTTCCTTTTTCACCTTCTTGGTGTATGTCCAATATGTTTTCTTAATTTTTTGTCAGTTTCAAATACATAAAATGTGAAAAATAAACAAGTGTGAAACTGACTTCAAGTTTAAGACTGATCAAGTATTATAAAAGTTACTTAGAGAAGATAATTTTTTCTCTTTTATTCATCCTGCCATATCATAGGCTGTGGAGAATACAATAGGATGGAGTTTTCCTTTTTTGAATATGCTAACCGTTCAAGGAAAATACAAGAAAGTAGGACTCTGGCAACTCTGGTAATGGTATGAGCCATATCCATGGGCACCTAAATCCTATAGGAAAAAAATAAGAAATCCAGTCTGCTTTTCACATAATTATACTTGACAACCATATAGACACCACTGGGGCTAGCGCGAGTAGCAGTCAGTATGTTAGACTGCCCTGGCCCCAGAAGTCTTTTATAATTGTAATCAGTTTCTTCATCTGTCTACTCTGTGCCAGCACCTCTAATTAGCCATAGTCTCATTTTAAAAATTAAGAACAACCCACATGCAATAAAATCAACAACAACAACCATCCCTCAGCATCAACTATATTTTTCACGGGAACTTAACCACATGGAGCAGTTGCGTCCAGCTCCTGGGCTCTGACCTATGGGGCATACTTGGGGTTAATCAACCTCCCCAATGGGAGGTTGATACCCATTTGGAAGACTAGAGCCCACTCTAGTGCTACCAAACTCATGTGCTATTTTTTTATATTTTCATGTATTTTATTCAGTGATGTGTTCACACATAGCAGAAATAGCTTCACTCTCTTCCTGCTGTGTGGACTACCTACCAACTAAAGCAAACAACAATTTTAAACAAAATAAAAAATGATCAGTGGTAGAACATATTTATTCCAAGCTTATTTCAGTTTATGTTGCTCAAATGAGTTCCACATTCCATGAAACTTGTCTTTTCCCTGGGCTTAAGCTCCTGCAGCACTTGGGAAAGTGAGCAATGACTACATTAAAAAGCATAAAGCATAATAAAACAATGTGATAAGCCTTAAGGTGCTTTAGTTTTTACTTATTTTAGAATGTATTCACAATTTTTTCTGTCTTGCAATAGAGGCGTACATGTATAAAGACTCCTATTACTCCTCTTATTACATCCACATTTTCTGGGGCCTTGATTCTGTAGTGGGCAATATCACCATATTTAACTTGGGACAAATTTACATGACATCAAAGACAGGTCTCAGCAAGTCAAAGGTGCATGATACAGGCTCATTACTGCATGCTGTGTGGCTTACCTGGGCAAGCAGCCATCAAATCTTGCTTCAGGTGACAATGTCTTCAGGTGAAACCAAATTGTGTATGCTTTGCCCTTTGTGCCATATGACCATTGTTTTCATTCATAAATAATGATTGAATCACAAGCTCACTTGCTCTAGAATCTCGTAGTAACCTGTGACTGATGATTATGTTGCAAATTACCTAGCCATCCACCAGCTAAAAAAAAAATATGTCTTCTTATTCTTTTTTCCATCAGAGCTGTTGGGATTCATCAACACTCTCAGATGTTCCTACCAATGTAGGCTTCATTAGAGGCTATTCTCTTATTTTTAACAGCAGGGATAAACTACTTAAGATTTTATCTTCAAGTATGAGCATACAAAATTTTCAAGCTTGAAATCATGCTTTGGATATTCCTTCTAATTCTCTAACCTTCTTATGATGAGATGTGACATTTCTATTTTGTCATATCATTCAATGCACCATTTAAAAAATAATTTAAAATAGTATCTAAAATTTAAAAAGAACTTAGGCACTAATATGTGCTATAGTCTTGCCTTATTATTTAAGATAATAAAAGAGTAAAATTATATAAGGTATCTTTGCAGGAACATACTCTTCTGTGAAGGATTACATGGCAATGTAAAGAAGCTGTTGTCATGAAGACCCAGTAGTCAACTATAATTAAATTTCAAAATGATGGAGAAAAAATTTACTAAAATGAAGAAAAAAATCTGCTTTTTAAAAACTACATTGAAGAATTATTTATATTTTTATTTATAATACAGACTTTTATTCCAGGGATAACTTCTAACAAGCTCAGGATGTGGAATATTAAATTAATTATTACAAGATATAGCCTAATGAGTACATTATAAACTGTCAAAGGTTTAAAAACACCAGAGCAGGGCATGTGATTTTGGTTAACACACTCATAGTGAGTATAGGCAATTCTTAACCTTCTTGATTTTTACATCACAGTTTTGCTCTTTGGTTTACTTCTTCCTGTGATCAATACCCAGGCAAAGCCAGAGCTCTTCAGGAGAAGATTGCGATTATAACAATGTCAGCCTTTGCTTTTAGCAGAGTGATGAGGTTATCAATAATGCATTGGAGATCCCAGGAACCTTGAACATACACACATCACAGCTGCCCTGCATTTATTGTAGGACTTGCAAGTTTGAGCTGAGTTGTCACCACCTCTGTGTTTGAGCCAGTCATTGATGCAGTCTCAAGAAATCTTGGGGGCATAGGGAGAGTTGTTGAGATTATATAACTGAAACATTGCATTTGAGGAGGTTGTTTAGGAGTGAGAATACGTCTATGAAATTGCTTTTGTAAAGAAGCCTATTCAATACTCCTTTAATAACCTTCCGTCTGCCCACTTCCCTTCTAATGTTTATAGGTTTTGTTGTTTCTCTGACAAGTTTATTCATATCCTAACAGCTTGTCTGGCAGCAGGGTTCATGTTCTATACTTGGGCTTTCTGGTCACGGTGGTGGCTGAGGGTGATGGAGAGGGGGAATAAGTGAGTGTGGAAATGCAAAGCTGTCTCTTGTTACATTTTATCGATCTCATTCTGGTGTCATTCAATTAAGACAGAAATGTGATGGATAGTCTCTGCACAGATTCCTGGGTTGCTCTCCATCCACTGCAGATAAAGCTTTTGTGTTTTATTTTGGGGGAAGGGGTGGAGAAAGGGCATGGGCAAGTGGGAGAAATCAAAGATGCTATGTGATCTGAATTACAAATCAATGTCTCTCTAAGGATGCTCCAAAATGTCAAACATGCCATGTTTATATTTTCACATACACACAGTACTTCTGTTGATGTATGAGATGGGTTACTAGAATTAAAGGTAGGGTTAATTATTGTTGATTTATTTTCAGAGACCTATGAGCTAACTCACCCTTCTACCAGCCCAAGATGATTAAAAATGAGCCACATGGAAAAAGACTTGAGTCAAAATCGTGCCATTTTTGAAGTTTGTGAAAATGAGAAATTCTCTTCTATTTTTTTTATGGGACTGTGATTCTAGGCTAACCTCTTTGCAAATAGATTTTAAAACTGGTAAAATGAAAATAATAGGTAAAGTGTTTTTTAGGTTAAATAAATAATAATTATGTCCTATACCATTGAGAAGTATGTTATCATGAGTAAAATACCAGAATTTAGAACTGTATAAATTCTGATCCATACTCTTGATGACATGTTTTTTCTTAAGTACATCACCATCGTTATTAGATGCCAGAGTTATAATGAGGATAATAAGCATTCATGGATGTGAGAAGCTGTAAATCTAACAATTCATGTAAATAAAGTGTATTTTAAAAAGACATTAATTACTGCAAACAGATACCATAAAAGCAGGTTATGCTAAGTAAACTGTCTTGATTCCTCTCAAAGCAATGCCAGATTCAAACTGAGCATGCACAATTTTCCAATCAAGGTTATGGCTTCTGATAATTAATCTACAATAAAAGATAGTGTGGAATAAAAATACAAGCAGCAGTTTTAAAGAAGAATAATATGTTAATATCTACACTTCCCTGTGTACTTGGTATGTGACCTTGGAAAAGATACATATACGTCCTCTAATTTAAACCTTAATTTCATTATCTGAAAAATAATAAACAGAATTACTGTGAGAATTATGAGACTAAAAGTATAGAAATGCCTATTTCATGCTTTTCCTATGTACGTGTCATATAAGAGGCATCGAACACATTTAGTTTTATCCTGAATTCCCCTGTATGATTTTGACACTGATAATTTGGTCCTATAATAAGCTTGCTCAGTCATTTGGGAAAGGAATGTAAGCAAAGAAACATAATACACTTGGGCCCTACCACTGTGAGTCAAAAATTTTCCAGATCTGAATTCACAGAGGCTAATTTACCAGTCCATGTAACATTTCACTCAAGAAATTTCCAATTGTTCACTAAAAGTTTGTCCTAAAATTTCGTTTATGAAAGAGACTCTGTGAATCATGTCTTAAACCAAATTTTTAACGATATTTTAAGTATGCTTTTAAATATCCTAAAGTTAAAGAGCAGGAATTGGCTAAAACAGTTATTTACTAATTTTACAAAGGTTATAGAAATGATTTAGATGGGGATCTAATTGATAATCCACATTTAACCTACTCAACAAGTTAGAAAAACACAAAATCTTACATTGCTGGCTCATGCATCAGCCTGTAGGCATTGCTGAAAGTTAAACGTATATATGTAAGGTGGGGTATGGCTCTCTTCATTTTTTTTCCTTCTGAAGTCATACAGTTTTAAATAGAATGTTTAAAGAAAACCAACTTCATGAGTTAAGGCTTACCTCAAATATATATCAAGGTATAATTGCCATCTATTTAAGGAAAATGCATCCATTACAGGCAGGTAGTAAGTAAAGGATTTTTCTCCATGATCAAAACATAATTAGAGTATTTCTGGTAAAAGGGAGGTTTTATCCTAAATTTTGCACATGATTTTTTCCCAATTATCTACTTTATGTGTGGTAAGACTGCTTAGTACATCCTTTCTGAAAACTACCAACCCTCTGTTGAAGATATGAGTTAACAGATTTCTACAGTCTAACATAATCATTGTGAACTCAATCAGCATTACTGGGGAATAAATGTATTTGTGTGTTTTCATGGGGGATTAATACAGATCATTTCATAAGAGGTATCGATAGTACACCTTGATGTCTTAGAATAACGTTCATTTTTCCCCCCAGTAAAGTAGGAATCGCAGTGGTGTGTTTGGTCATTCTCATACCTTTGAAATAGTTTAGGTCTAATCTGGGGCTGGGGTGCTTCTTCATTCTCTTGGATACAAGAAGATGGTTTTGAAAAACAGTGTTCTAACATGCACCACGTTCTACAGCTGGAATTTCAAATATCCTAGAAGGTAGATTCAAAAAAATTAACAAGTAATTATTATTTACAGAATTTACAGAAACAGAGACTCTAGTTTGGGATCTTACCTTGTAAATTATAACTTTCCATGTTCAATTCCAGGAGAACACGTGCCCTAATACTTGTGGCAATATTGCCTCCTCTTAAAATCTTAAAGAAATGTTTTCATGGCAATGTACAGGATAGTTAAGCACCAGTTTTCAATTATAAATGTTTGTTTGTTTGTTTATTTATTTGTATATCCAAAGGATCCTTTATTAACCAGAGCAAGACTGTGGCATTTCTTTTTTTTTTTTTTTTTTTTTTTTGAGACAGAGTCTCACTCTGTTTCCCAGGCTAGAGTGCTGTGGCATCAGCCTAGCTCACAGCAACCTCAAACTCCTGGGCTCAAGTGATCCTCCTGCCTCAGCCTCCTGAGTAGCTGGGACTACAGGCATGTGCCACCATGCCTGGCTAATTTTTTCTATATATTTTTAGTTGTCCAGCTAATTTCTTTCTATTTTTAGTAGAGATGGGGTCTCGCTCTTGCTCAGACTGGTCTCAAACTCCTGAGCTCAAGCAATCCTACTGCCTCGGCCTCCCAGAGTGGTAGGATTACAGGCGTGAGCCACCACGCCCAGCCGGCATTTATATATATATATATATAAAATGTTTGAACATCTGACAGGCAGTAATCCCACTGCCCGCCCACCACCCCCAGCACTGATTTCCTGCCCCCTGCAAATGGAAAGGGGGATGATTGCCCCACCCAGGCCACAAGGCCACACTCGCCTGCAAGACAGAGGGAGAAAGGGGCTTTACTGTAGCCACCCCCTGCCCATCAGAAATCAACCAGGATTCTCTCAAAGGAAAAAAAAAAATACAGAAATCAAAACATTTAAATATGAAAAACCAACGGGAATTGGGTGGTTATCTTTATTAAAATGTTTCACTGCCTTCAATTAATATTGAAAAGCTTGCTGTTGTTGTTTACTTCCTATCTCTTTATAAGCTCTGCTTCCAATTAGAATGTAAGCATTGTAAAGGAAAAAACAATTGCAGATGATGAAAGAATGTTGAAGTAATGATGCTGAAAGTACTACTTGTCCTCAAGAGAAGACTCTTGCCATAATCTTCTCTATTCTTATTTTCTGTTCATCAAAGAGGTTTAAAGGATTATGCCATCCCTAGACCCAGGTAGTTTCTTCTCTTCAACACTTAAATACTCACTCTACATTTATTATTGACCTAACATAATGCTCTAAGTATTATGTTGCATGTAGTGTATGAACAATTTCAAATTAATAAACTATATGCAATTTTTATAATCACTTGTTTGTCTTTAGGTTTGCAGGATTCTGATCAGTATCTGCCTCTCTCGGTCTGTCTTCTCTCTGATTCTGAAAAAAAAAAAAAAAAAAATAGGTCTTTCACATGGCTTTCTGGCCATAACAACATGGTTTCAAATGGCTTCCTCAGTAGTCCACTACCACATACGTCAAATAAATTGTTCTTTTGAAACTTCAAAGTCTTTCTTAACACTCTTCTTGTTAAAGTTTCAGCCTAAGAAAATTTCACTTGGGTATTCTTCACCTGAGACTCCTATTCAGGGAAATCCATTCTCTATTTTGGCTCATTCTCTCTGCCTCTTTTCGCTCTCTCTCTCTGTCTCTATTTTTTTGCACTTTACTCATCTCTTTCTGTCTAACTGTGTTGACAATTCTTTGTAATCATAACATTGGAGTTTTAAATGTGGCGTGAACCACACACTGCATCTCTGTGTTTTCATATATGAAGATTCTAAGGCCCAATTCTAATTGCTCAAATCACAGAGAAAGTTTAGGAAATGCCCTTGCCCTTTGGAAAAATCTGAATGCCTTACGGAGCGTCAGTCTATCACCTTGTCTATGAGTTTGCAGCACAGAAATCCTTGTTTTACTTATCTGTCTGTCCACAGTGCCTGGCACCCTGGTGGAGGTCAATATGTACTTGTTATAATAGTTAGAAAACTTTATGTCATATTTGAAAATATTAATAACACAAGATGAGTAAAATTTCATCTTTCCAAACCCAGACATGCTAATTATATGTTCTTCTGAGCATGAAGAGAAAATTGAATGTTTTAAAACTATGTCCTGATAATTTTCTCTTCATCGAGATTGTGTTGATCCAGAGGAAAGAATCGGGACCCTATATTTCTGTTTCTCCTCAGACCATTTCTAGATGGTTAATATTAGCATTAATATTCTTCTTTTTTATATTTGAAGAAGGTATATCCAAGAAGATCATTTATTAAGATCCTTTTTGAGAATATCTGCACATCTGCTACACATATAAGCTATCTTGGTACTGAAAGTTTGAGCAACACTCTGCTAAGAATATAGGTATACTCCCGAATCATACATTCAAAAAGACACTGAAGATGAAAACTAGAAATTCTCCATGTTGACCAAACTTCTCACTGTATTGTCACCAAGTCTTTTACCTTTTCTCTCACCAAAATCTGATTTATTCCTTATGAGGTTTTTGGGTTGTGTTCTGTTTTGTTTTCGGTCATTAATGAGCATAAGATGAGCTATTTGGCTGTCCACTTGAATTACGTAGGTTAGTGTTGAACCAAACTTTTCTCTGACCATCAGGCACAGCAAACATCCTAAAAGACTGACTTGTAACAGACTGAATCAAAGGTGTGGAAAAGGAAAGTGCAATTATCTGGACAAGCTGGTCAAAGAGAATAAATGTAAAACAGAAGTGAGGCCATGCTGCTTTCAACTGTGACTTAAGAAAAATAATCTTAGTGTGTCTATGCATAACTAGAGATGTCTTAAAAGATAGACATGCATTTCTTGGCTCATTTCCTATCATGTTAGATTGTTTCTGAGTTTTTTTTCCCCCATTCAAGCAGGTTCATAAAGAGGAAGGTTCACCATTTTAGAGTGAGCCACAAAATCTGTACCTCAGCTGGGTTCAGATGTTCCAGGATTCTACTGTACTTGGTCATTGTACCCAAGGGTGATAAAGTCCTTGGGGATTAACTCTCACAAATTCAAGTTTATGAGAGACTTACCTACACACAAAAAAGAAAACTACCGTGGATAAATGGGCATATCTACTTGTTAGCTGGTCACAAGTTTCTCTCCCCAGTAGAATAGACAATTTAGGAACTCATATCATTATTTGTATGGCCCTTATAGGTTATAAAATGAAAATAAATAGTATACATTAATCCTAGTGTCTATCACCGTATAATTCTTATTTGACCTTGCAATCATGTGAAGAGGAGACCTCAACTTGGTTGATGAAAAGCTTCCTTCGAATGGACTCTATGTTATGTCCTTCCTTTTTAGTATTCATGGAGATCATCACTGTTTACAGGTAAAATAAATCATAAGAATGATATAATTCAAAACAATTACAAATAACTAAACAAAATAAAGTTCCAAAAGAACAAACCAGTTAACAAACTAAAACATGTCACTAGTAGACACAGATGTATACTCTGATACTTTTTGTCTGTCTATTTGTCTGTTTTGATTTTAAAAATTATTAATAGCAATTTACCTAGCAAAGTGTCAAATGCAAAATAAAGCTGAATTAGATTACTTGTAATATTGCTTCCAGATATCACAAATATATGAAAAGTCCCTGAACAACTGTGCTATTTTATATCCTTTCTGAATTTAGGAAGATAGGCTTTCTGATTTTTTTTTAATCAGCAAAAACTAATCAAAGATCTCTTATGTGAGCACTATACTCAGGACGGAGTGATATGAATGTACAAAGACATCACTTCTTACTTTAAGCTGCTTGCAGTACTTCTAGGTAGACAGGCTCTGCAAATAAAAGGAAAACTAACCATTGTAAGTCAGTTTGAAGTGCTAAAGAAGTGATCCAAATGATATCCTCTTCAGAACTTCAAAAGAGATTTGTGCTTTTATCTATATAACCTGAAGCAATCAGAGAAGCCTTTTTGAAAGAAATGTGATTTGAGAATGGTTCTAAAAGAAGGTTAGAGACAGAAAAGCCACCACCACCAACAACAAAAATCCCAGAGAACTCTATATTTCTGCTCTCAATTTCAAGACCATGGAGAACTACTCATCACAGATGGAGGAAATAGACCCATTAAGATTGCACCTGGGCATCACAGGGAAGCTCTAGAGCACAGAGATTGATATTCCTTGCATGTTTGTTCTCTGGTTTAACTTAATCACTGGTTCAATGATCCAAATGAAAGTATCTGTCCCAATAAATAAATATGGAGCATAATGTAAAACAATAAGGGCACTTTTATATTTGTGTGTTGGGCAAGTGGGTGAGTGAATATATGTAAGGAACACTTTTTTTTTTCACATCATGTATGAATCTGTGGGAGGTATCTCTCTGTCAGCACCTTTTATATCTTTTTGATGTAGATTGAAATGTTACATATTCAAAACAAAAGATAGATGTATGAAATGCTATAAGAAGTAATAACGTGTGAAACAGACCTTGTAGTTTCCCACTCATCCACTTCTAAAATCCTTTTCCTTTCCAATTCCTCCTGTCTCAGGAAATGGCACTGACATCCACCCCGTATCTCAAATGTAAAACCTAAGTGTGATCTTGGGTTTCCCCCTTTTTCTGACACCCACATGCTTTCTATCAGCAAGTCCTGACAAGTTGACTTTCAACTCTTTTTCAGTATAATCAATTCTCCCTTCCTTCAGGACGACCACTCTTCTTTGAACCATTGACATCTGCAGCAGTAGCCCTCTAACTGATGTTTCTGTTTCTATTCTTCTCCTCCTAGAGTTAATTTTCCTCACAGCAGTTAAGACAATTTTCAAAAAATGTAAATTAGATAAAGCTCTCCAATAGTTTCTCATTAGAAGAAAATCTCAACCACTTACCCTTGCCTACTTGGTCCTACATTACAAGGCTTCTGCCTCTATAGTGAGTTCATTTCCTACCACTCTCCAGCTTGTGTATCATGTTATAGCATCACTGGCCTTCAAGAAGTTCCTCCCCTAACATACCATGATCCTTCCAGCCTCAGGGACTTTACATTTGCTTCATCTGCCTGGAACACTCAACCTCCACATGAACTTCTCCATATGGTTTTCACCACTAAAACACCGCTTCCTCAGAAAGACCTTCTCTGACCTCACAACCATTACTTCCAACTCATTATTCTCTATCTCCTGGTCCTGATTTGTTTAGAGTCATAGTACTTGTGGATGCCTGGACACATGTTATTTATTTATGTGTTTGTTTATTGTCTCTTTCTCCAATATAAGTCCCATCACAGCAGTAATACTGTCTTTCTTGCTTATTCCTAGAATCTAGGAGAATGCAGGCCCCAAACGAAGTATGTGATTAGTATTTGCTGAATGAATTTATTAAAGAATGTGAAATGTAGTCTGTGAGGATCCATCTAAAGGGGTGAAAAATTGTTCTGTAGCCAGGAGGACCTGGATTATAATTTCAATTAGGACACATATTTACCTTCTGGACTTGGGAAAATCACTAAATACTTGAGTTTTCTCCTTTAAAAATGGGAATAACACTACATATCCGACTGGTTTCTAAAGAGAATTAGAGATAATGATCATTGTGAACACAATGGTTGGCCAAAAGGAGATGTTCACTGGTAATAATAAATAATAGTAATAGTAATAGCTAACATAAGGGTAATAATCCAATTTCCTGGATTCTAGCCAGTATACTTCACCAAAGCAGCATAAAATAAAACCACCCACCCTTCAACTCATTGTCAGGGACTTCCAATAGATTCTTCAATATGCAGCCTTTGGAAATGGAGTAAGAAGCAGAGCTTAAATAGTTCAAACTCATATGGAGGAAAACAATGAAAAATACACAAGGGAACAATCTTAAATTTGAAAGGAAATTGATCCAATGACCTAATGTATCTTTTTATTATTTTTGGGGAGAGCATGTGTGTTTAATTCATAGAATTCTTCACTGTTTCTAAGCTAGAATACACTTAGATGAAAATTCCACTTCAATCAACAAAATTGGATTTTAAACATAGCAACAGAAATTTCAGTATTGAAAAGTTTTTCTATACAATGTATTAAAATTTATTGATTAGATGAATCCCCACTTGCACTTTGTGTGAATTATGAAAAAGATGCCCTTTCCTCTGTGAAGATGACACATTCACCTTGCAGGTGCAATGCTTATGGCTTGTAAGCAGAGCCTGTGCTGGATCTCAGTCTTACTCACCTCCCTGACTAGTCTGTTTTTACAGGGCACAGTCCAAACAACCGTATGCAGAGGCCCTGTAAATACTAGATAATGAATACAAAGACAGAATAGGATTCTGAATAGAGTGAGCTGAGGACAGACAAAGCTCAGCTATGCCTTTCTTTAATTTGTAATTTTGAATGCATGTAGAGTAACAGAGGTTTACAGTTTCCACAACAACAATAAAATTATAGTCATCTCATATTTAAATGGAGATAACTCTAAAAAATCTTAGAATATTATTTTTTAGAGTTTTTATATTAATATCCAAGTAGCATGCTTGTTAATATTTTAAGCCTAATGTTACTTTATATTTGATAAATTTGTTGTGGTAAGGAGGTTAGGGTAGGAAAGAGAAGAGTTGGTCAGGAACTGGATGGAGTAATCCCTGCTTCTTAGAGTCCTTGAAGTGTTCAACTTAATTCTAATGATCTTTACTGAGCATCCACTCCTCTGTTGGAAATTTTAATTTGTAGAACAAAATGTGCAGTTTCAGACCGTATGGAAGCAACACCTGGAAGCATAATGTCAGCATAAAAATCACTATAATACAGTGTACAGTAATATAGATTCCATAACAACAAAAATGACAGGTCAAAGGAAGGAAAATCTACACACTGACAGATGGATCAGAAAAGTTTCACGAGAGAAGTAGGCTATTTCACTGTTTTTTAAGGGCAAGATCACTCTGCCATCTTAATTTTATATCCTGGCTTTCTGTATTAAATCTGGTCCTTTGAATGTGTAAGAGAACTAACTCTTTAGGGAACAGAAGACAACCCACTTTAGCAAGAGTGCAGGAGGCATACATGGAAAGAATGAGTGTAAGTTGAGATTGGCAAAATATGAGTGATGAGATGGAGCAGATTCTAGAGAAGTGTGTTCTTTTTCTGTTTTGCTATATTTGAACAGATAATATATTTCTTTTGAAAGCTTTTGAACATGCTCAGGTCTAACATGTCTAAAGAATGAATTGCCATATGAATATGGAAGGGATCATTTGAGTTAGGGGGAGTGAGGATGGTATTTAGCAGTATATTATTTTGTAGCATCCTAGGGAAGCAGTAAGGACTTAATGTAAAAGTGAAGATAATGGAGGTAAAGTATTGGCATGACTTAGAAACTGTTCCAATGAAACAAAAAGGGGAGAAGGAAGAGTTAAAGAATATGTTGACATTTTATGTCTGAATAAATAGAAAAATGGTGGCATGATTAGCAGATTAGGTAAAACTAAAAGACCTGCTTAGAATTCTGGGAATTTATTAAATATATTTTCTTAAGTAAAGGTGGAAACTGGCCTATAATGTAAGCAAATTTGCATTCAGATTTATACTGAATTCTTAACTCCTTCACAGCTCTTTAAAATAATGTTGATTTTTGTTTATTCATTAAGCTCTAAGGCATTTTATGTAGTCATGTATTTATGCACATATTCCTATTTTATCTTATTTTATGTAATTTAATCAGATTTGATTTGCAAATGTAAATGAACTCGTGCATTTAATCAAGAATAAAGACGCTGAATAACAGCTCTCCAATGCTGATATTTGAATACCTTTCTCTTTTCAAACATTTTGTATGCATATACCCCTTTGAACTCTGTTTTCACATTGATGATTCTTTAAACTTTTTAAGACAATTTTAAATCTACAAAAAAGTCACAAAATAGTACATAGAGTTTCCATATCCCCTTCATCTTGCTTCTCTAAAGTTAATATATTATGCAGCCATAGTCCAGTTATCAAAGCAATTAATGTTAGTATTGCTGATTGATCTTAATGCCATTAGTCTCTCAATCACTTTTATAAAAAAATTAAAATATATATGGAGAAATAAAAACCTCGTCCACCTATTATTTATGTGCTATGAATGCCATGTTAAGCTTTCAGACAATGAAAACTAACGTGATGGATTGCACTCTACCCTGTTAGCCAGTGACTGTTAACACAACCTACTGCAAAACATCTCAGCATATTATCATGGTCTCCTTTTGTGCTGTTTATTTTGGGTTCCAACAAACAATTCTGACCCATTATAGTCGGAAATTGTTTGTAAGTAATAGCAGTTTTCAAAAAAGAAAAATAAAAGTTTTTTTAAAAGAAAATCTGAGAGAAAGATTATTGCAGGATGTAAAATGTCAAGTTTGGTAGCGGCTGGGGACATTGTCAAGGAACTGGTTAAGAAGATAGTGGAAACAGATCAGTGTGCAATTAAAGATTGATGGAAATTTTTTGAAATGATTAAGGGCATTATTCATATCCCTGGAGCCTGGAAGGTGTGGTCAACGATTCTGTGAGGAACGAGAAAGGAGATTTATGTTTGGTGAGGACTTTCACATCCCTCTAATAGAGAATGTCTGAGATGCTGAGTTTTTGGCCTGGTATCAACCCCCTCCGGTTGGACTTCCTGTCTTATTTCACCATCCACCCATGTTAAATACCCTCATCCACCCAATTTTTCAAGCCAAAACCACAGAAGTCATTTTTGACCTCTCTTCTATAATTCCCCCAATCTGATTAAATGAACAAGTGTTGTAACTTTTACCTCACAAATGTATTTTTAAATCATCTCATTCTGAGTATCTCAGTTGCTACCACCCCAGAATGTGGCCCTCCCCTCTCACACCATAAAGGAGTATGATAGCACCCTGACTGTGTGCCTTGGATTTTTATCTTTCTCGTTCCATAACTTCTTTCCCATGGAGCAGATTTATATCTTTATCATAAATCTGATCACGTCACTGCCCACTTAAAACCTTCCAAAGTCTTTTCATTGCACACAAATTGAACTTAACAAAAAAAATGGCCAAAAGCCTTGTGTTATCTGGCTACTACCCATCCCTCCCAACTCATCTCTCCTTTTGCCCTGATCATACTTCTGTGGGCAGGATGTCTGGGCCAAGAAGCAGAAGGGAGAACATTCTCTCCTGTCCCTCCTCAGGCTTGCATTTCCTCTCCAGCATCTCCTTACAGGCAGTTTGTACTGCACACTATCTCAGCTGCTGTGGGGGGAAGTAAGGACCTCAGGGAGTCTTCATTTCACTGTTACTATCTTCAGTGGACTTCCCTTTCTATAGGATGGGTAGTTGTCTGACACTCTCGGGGTGCTTTGGGGTGCACATCAGAGGTCCCCACTGGTAATATTTAACTGTACTTCCTATGCATCTGGTAATAGTTTTCCTGCAATTGCTGTGCCATTCTTGGCTCGCATTTTTAGGCATCTACTCCACAAGCTCTTTCTTTGATGGTGTCCATCACCCTTCCAGGTGCTTTGTTAGGCAGCTTCTTTTCATGCGTGGAACTATAATGGTCACAGGCTACGTTCATGAATTCTTCACACCAACAAGTTCTAGAAATTCAACCAGATATCAACAGTATAGGCAGCTCTCCTTTGATCTGATGCTAAAGTAGCTAGCTAATCCAAGTGTGTCATTTACATTGTCCAGGCAGGACTGAAAACCCATTCTCCTGTGTCTTCCAACTTTGACTCTCCAAGTGGTCCTAATCTCTCTCACTAAAATTGAGTAGAGGGGCAGGTACAGTGCTCTCCAAAGAAATCTTTCTCAGAAAACCCTCTTGCTTCTTTTCATTTTGAGCCTTAATAGTTTCTGTGTGTTCAGAGCCACCTACTCTGAAATTTCTGCAAGATGGGGTCTGTCTCATAATTCACTTTGTGAGCTAATATCTCTTATATACTGTTACTCCAATAAAAAACTTTTAATGTTATGCACTGATATGTACATAAAATCAATAAAATCTTATATAAAGTGACAATTTAACTCTCTGGTTTTAAATTAAATTTATCAAATTGAACATTGATTGGGCATTTCAGTGCATAAAGATTGGTATAGATGACCCCTATGGAAAAACTTTTATATGGAAACCAAAATGTCTAATGCATTTATGAAAGCGGACTGTCAGTGTTAAGTGAAAAATTCTACACTGTGCATTAAGCATTCCTTGCAGACTTACTTTCATCTTCTACTTGGTTAAACATAAATCTTCAGGAAGGGTTGTATCTACACATTAATCTTTGAAGAGTAGCAAGATATTTGTTGGGGAGAAAGTCACTAAAGGGAAGCCCCAATTAAAAATGCCAACTGTTGTACTTCCATGGTAAATTTAAAACATGTTGCTATTAATCATGTGTTCTAATATCTAAAATTTACAGTGTTGTAATGATTTGTTTTCAAGGGGCTAAAAAAACACAATGAAACTTGTAATTAAGTATCTCAGTCAGCAGAAACACCTTGTAATTTAGCTTAATAGTTGTTTTATTAATTTCTCGTCCTACTTTGGCCACATTCTATTAAGAGTGATCCCAACTGCTTATCTAATCATTAGAGTTTTGCTCCTTTAGCTTTTAATGAACACATTTTATCTTCACAAAAGAGATCTAAGCAGTTAACTTAAAAAAATTCTTAGAAACGTTAATTATATTATAATCGACTATTCCTGGTTGTTAAGTAGAAAATAGTGTCATGTTTAACATAAAAAAACCAACCTACGTATATGTGATATTCAATTCATTTAGTTGCTAATAAACTGAAACTACTTGGATCAATTTTTTAAATATATAATATCACATCCTCAAATTTTTCAGTTGAATATTTAAACAAAAGATATAATTAAATAAAATAATCTCATTGGTGAATTAATTTGCCATGTAAGTAGGCAAACTCAAGAGATGCACCTGTTCTTGATAGAGAATGTTACATATAGTTGTTTTCCAGAATCACATATCTCAATTAATAGCCCAGTTGACTCAAGTTACCATTGACTTTTAGGAAGGAACTTGTTTCATTATCCCTTGAGAACAAAAGTCATAAAGTAATGTCCTAAGCATACAGTTTTCAGTTAAGCAAAATTAGAAGATCTACATTTTTCACCAAATAATGCCTTGGGTATTTTTTTTTTTATATTGTTAAGAACTGTTGGCTAATATGTTGGATTGTAATTGACGGTCCCAGAATTTAGGGAAATTAAAAAGAATTTCATATTCCATGTCTCATTCCTGAGAGACTCTGTGTCACAAGGTGTCCACTACCCTGGGAATAAGATCCAAACTCTCCTTCACGGCTGTAAGTCCATAAGCGGTGAGCTTGCCCACGCTGGCCTCCCCTGCTCTCTGGCTATGCCCTAGTAGCACTATTATTCTCCTCTCACTGCTTCTTAGATGCTGAGTGCGTTTCTGCCTTGGGTCCCTCACACAATCTATTCCTTCTAGTGCAGAAACTTGGTGTGTTCTTCTTCCCATAACTGGGGAATTTTCATTTTTCAAACTCATTTCAACTATTATTGCCTTTTGCAGACCTTTTCTCTTGGCCTTTCCCTACCATCCTAACTGTGTAGGAACTCTCTCTCTTCTTTCTCACTCTCATTATTCTCCCTCATAGCGCATAATCCCCCAATCATTTTTTTATTCATAATTACATTTTTAGCACCTGGTACAGTCCTAAATAGATATTAAAAAATTTGTTGAATGAATGAATTTCCCTAAAAACCTGGGAAAGCACAAAGGCACTAAAAAAGATTAGTTGAATGAATGAATGGATTTAACACCAAAGAACTATTTGGTATAAAATGTTGTCAATACATATTTCAGTTTAGGAGTCATTTAAGAAATGCCTTTTTGAGAGCAATCTCCTATTAAATGATCATATCCCCTAAAGAACAGTTGCCGATTTATTGCAAGTTTTCATGGTTTATCATACTAATCTTTCAAACTGTATATAACTTTTTTTATCTGAACCTATGAAGGAAATAATGCTCTCAAGAAATACCACCATGGTCCTACTCGTATTCAACTTCTTTTAAAAGTGAAATATGGGCTTAGAGGTCTAGGGTTTTCCATTTTTAAAGCAATGTTTCACAATCATATATATACAACTGAAGTGTATTGGCTTTTGATAGCAAAACTGTAATACTGCAGATGTTTAAATTGTATTTTTACATTATTAAATAGGAATTGAAGTGTAAGCCAGTGCACTGGACTTCTAGCAGTAGATTTGAACTTGAGGCTTTGTTTTGAGTAATAATAGTAACTAAAATAGATTTTTTGTCCAAAACCACATGTATTTTCCTTGACCAGCGAACAGTATGGCCCATAGATGGGGTGTTATTTACAGTCCAAAGCAACAATAAAAGCATATACAAACTTTCATTGCCTACTTAAGACATAAGCATATTTAGTATGGTCTATGACTTTGTGACATATGAAATATTATTTATAAAGTTTTTATATTTACAAATATATTTTTCAAATGGTTACTTTTTAAAAATTCATTAATTCAAACCATTACTTTCGGCAAAATGTAGTCTATCCAATGGAAAAGTCATAATAAATCATATTAATTAGGTTTTTTCAAAAATTCCTTTAATATAGAAAAGGCCGCTGGGCATGGTGGCTCATGCCTGTAATCCTAGCCCTTTAGGAGGCCAAAGTGGGAGGATTGCTTGAGGCCAAGCATTTGGGAACAGCCTGAGCATGAGCGAGACCCCATCCCTACAAAAAATACAAAAATGAACTGGGTGTGGTAGCTCATGCCTGTAGTCCCAGCTATTAGGTAGGATGAGGCAGGAGGATTGCTTGAGCCTAGGAGTTTGAGGTTGCAGTGAGCTATGTTGATGCCTCCACATTCTAGCCATGGCAACAGAGCAAGACTCTGTCTCAAAAAAATATATATAGAGAAAAAGATCATGTTTTATATCATATGATGTATGAAAACTGAGCATCCATGAACAGATTTAATTGAAAAAAAGAGAAGTAAATCACATTTTAGCTCTATTGTTTTTTAATGTTAGAGAAAAATGAAGCTAGGAAAATACAGCTAGTGATTTCTGATCTTCCTTTAGGAAATCCTGGCATTCCAGACAAACTTGGATAGAATGTGAAGGATGAATCTGTTTTTGAACTTTCAGGAAGTTTATCTTTCATTTAGAAGGATATCTGATGGGGTGGAATACAAAACCTAAAATAAAGAAAATGTTAAATAATAGTACTATGCAAGTTTAAAAGCCATGGCTTTTAGCTTGAGAAACATGTAAAACCAACATGACAGTTAAAGTTAAAAAAATATTATAACAAAATAAGCATATAAAAACTAGTATATAAGGTTTTTTGGTATGCTTGCCTGTGACAAGCATGAAAGTGACACATCTCCCTTTTAAGCTGTGGCCCACCAACTTGAAATGACCTTTCAGCTTTTTAAGTGATTGTATAATGAATGGCCCAAGCTAATGGTTTACTTTAACATTCACTCCGTCCGTGTCCATCCTTGTGTCATCTGAGTTGCTGTCAGAGGCTTGGCCTGTCTATCTCTGACCTCCACATTCCGAATTTGCTCTGATTAAGTTCACTGGGGCCCAAAGCATGTTTGTGGGACTCATCTGTGAGTGTGGTATCTGCTCAGTCTGAGGACTGTAGCCTGGCAGGTAGATGAGAGAGAAGCAGGAATAAACTTAGATGCTGTGGGTGGTGGAGGCCACTGAAAAGAAGGAAACACAGCTGAATAGCAGCCCTGTCCAAGGCCATGCAAGGCCATCAGAAATGGAATTCTGGAGGTGGGTTGGAGGAGAATGTTCTCTGCATGTCTTCTAGGCAGTGACAGTCTGGAGGCTTTGACGTCGGGTTCATTAGCCATGGCTAACATGTGAAGAAATACAGCAAAACCAGACCCTGCTTTCTGGTTGGAAATATTTAGGGTATTATAGAACATGTGGGAATATCTTCATGTCTCAGACCTTACTTATATATAGCTGTGCCTGAGAAATATGCCCCTTATATACATTCTATTTCTTGTCACTAGAAAGAGAATTTCACTAACAATAGTAAAAATAAAAATATTACTGAATGGTGACAGGGAAATGTGACATCATAATGTATTGTACAAAGAATAAAATATTGAAGCAAAGTTTGAAATTGTACTTTTCTAAGTGGAGAAAATTTTCCCAAATTCCAAAATTTCAGGGTCATGCAATTTGCATTCAGTGACATAGGTATTCTTTTTTTATAAAACAACCAAATGGTTTAATTTAAATTTGATTTATCCTTCTTATATGGAAGGGGTAATCTGCATTTTGAATAACAAATATATTTTAAATACTATAACTGCAAGAGTTATAAATTGTGATCTTCTTGAAGACATTCATTTACTACATGCATGAGAAAATCAGGAGACTGTGTAAACTGAAATGCTTAAAACTGATGTGAAAGAGAAAAATATCCTCACTTATAAAATAAAGTGAGGGAGGAATAGGGAGATGGTGGTCAGAGAGTATAAAGTGTCAGACAGGATGAATAAGTTCTGGAGATCTGTTGTACAACATGGAGACTATAGTTGATAATAATGTATTGTATGCTTGAAAATTGCTAAGAGAGTAGATCTTAAATGTTCTCACCACAAAAAAAACAATGGTATATGAGGTGATGACTATGTTAATTATATTGATTTAATAATTGCACAATGTATACATATATCAAAACATCACATTGTATGCCATAAATACACACATACATTTTTTGTTATTATGCCTTATTAGAGCTGGAAAAAAATAAAGGGAAAGAAGTCATCCAACCACGATTAGTACAGTGGGTTTATATTTTGTGCTTTCAAATAATTTACAAATATAAAGATTATCTCACATTTGTTGCTTAAAAATAATTTGAAGTGATGATGCTATTACGTGTACATGAAGTATACAACAGTCATACTTCTTTTGTTTACTGAGATATGCTTTGTGCAAGAAAGCTTCTAGAAGCAAAAATCTTGGTAATTTTGAGGCAAGATAAGATTAATCAGAATAAAGTCATTTATTGAGAGAGGGAAGGAAGCTGACATTTGAAATAAAGGATGTCATATGCTAATTTCAAGATAGAATTTTTGGTATGCGTAAATTTTTTTGAAATAACAAAATGGCTATATCACATTAAAGTAAATGTAGAGAGAATGCTTCCTCCTAAGGTTTTTATTGTTTAAAAAGGATGCTTTTTAAAAAATGTAACTTTAATGAATATTGTACTCTTAATTTCTGGTTGGATCCTATGTTGCAATACCAGTTTAGGCATGTTTGTTTTAAATGACCATGTACACTAATTAGAAAGAAAACAATTTACCGGGAGCTGTATCAAATACAGCTCTGCAAATGGTATGAGCTTTTTCCAAGGATCCATATTGTCCTTGGACTTGGCTGTTGTATTATACTTTAAATGGAATTGATTGTGTGGTTGTAATGAAAGTAACAGATTGATTTCTATCCAGTGTTACAAAGAGTAAATAGAAAAATGTTCCTGTCTTGACCTGCATTCATAACCAATGGGATTTGCTGGCTTTAGACCCAATCTTTAATAAGAGATAAGATGCAAATGTAATAAAACCACCTTCAAAGTTTAAGGATATTTCCAATGCTCATAAAAGATATTTCTTGTTGCATTTAGATGTGTTGTATTGATTAGATCACAATCACCTAGGAAATGTTACTTTCTTTAAATGTTCTTCATACTTTATCATGTAATTAGCATTCATAGAGTTGTGCCTTTATAAACATATTAAGATTATTGAAGTGGGGGGTTATGATGCAGTTGTACACATTTTAATTGTCCTTAAAATTGAATTATCTTTTTTTGTTATTTAAGTAAATGATGATGGCTTGACTTTGGATTTATTGACTGATTTTTTATGGTTAACAAATATTTTTGGCCAATGAGTAAATTTTTACATTGCAAAATATTAGGAAAGGTATAATTTAGTCTAATGTAGCAGTATATTATAGTATTTCTTGAAGGACCATTTCTACTGAATTCAGAATTATTGTTTTATTACTTATTAAGAAATGATATGCTTGTTTCCAATAGTGAACTCCTTGTCTTTTCCTCCATCTTTTCTTGATAATTTAGAAGATAATCAAACAAACTTGAGTATCATAATTACATTTTTTCTTCTATTAGTCAGGTCTTTATGAACCTTTTTCCGTACTCACCATTTTGTAAATAAAACTCAGGCCCACAAAACAAGGAATTTAAAATGTAAAGTGCAGTCAGTAATTTTGCTTTCCTATAAATGAAGGAATGCCAAAAAAAAAAAAAAAAAAAGAAACCCAGAAAAAACCCCAAACTAACAATTCATTTGTAAGCAACAGTTTCTTCACACATTATGTGACTTTTTTTGGATTTGTTTTATGTTTTGGGTAAAACAGTTTAGTATAATGATGCCTAAATGAGACAAAACAAAGCAAAACAAAATAAATAAATAAAAAAAAAACCAAAGCAAAAAAAACTAACACATTTGACTGCCGATGTTTCTCAGTTGTAGCTTCCAAGAGCTTTCTATTCTTCCCAGCCCACTTGATACCCTGCAGGTTGTGGCAGACAATTCACAGGAAAAGCTTAGACATCAAGCTTGCACGCTTCTTGACTCCATTTTAAACCTTTTGTTCACACCAGGGTGGCATTTTTTCACACCACATGTGGCAGTTTTGACTTCTATCCAACTTGTCTTATAAAATCAAAGTCTGTGATTTTTACATTCACAAGACTGCTTCCTGAACTGCTACTGCTGTTTGTGTCTTTCCTAGTGATTGGTGCAGAAGTTTATAGCAAAATGTGTTCTAGGGAGGAGGAGGAAGAAGACAGCAATATGAAAAATGGTCTGAGTCTGAAACACAGGAAATAAATTTTGGATAAAACAGAGGTTGACTCTGCAAAGATCATACATGAAAAGAAAATATACCGCCTTCTATTTTCTATAATTTTTTGGAGTACTATGCTGAGTATTCAGTTAATTTATAAAAATAAAATAATGATATCATTTTCAGGTTTATAATATTGTTTTATAAAGCTGCCATGCAATTGCCAAACAAAATCTCATCCTCAGATTCACATGATTATTTTCCTATCATATTTTATAGTATTTAAGGAGTGCAAATGAATTTTACTTTTAGATATGTTCACCCAGCATGTCTCATTTGATTTTAACTATGAATAAAATAAAGCTTATTATTTAAAACATTTATACTGTTAACCACATATTTAAAAAATTTCTGTAACAACTTTATTCATCTTAAAGTTTTTTCCCCTATATTTTATTGAAAATATCACTTGTCATTCATATTTTCTAATGACAAATTATGTATCTATGTCAAATAAATTATATAAAGCAATAATTATGAAATAACAGCAGAAGTAGAAAATTTTACCAAATACCAAAATGTGTACATTAGCTTGTTTCTATAGACTAATTAGTAGAAAGGATATGAAAACTATAGATAGGAAATTTCTGCAGATACTCTGGCAATAATTGCTATATATCTTTATTCTTTTCCTTTAAAATTTTTATTTTGTTCAAATATTACCTTTTAGTTGTATTAACAAAAATATATAAAATAATATTCTAAAAATATATCCTAGACATATGCTTTAATTCAGTATTTTTTTTTTTTTGGTAGGAAGGACAGGGAAGATCTCTATTTTAATCAACAAATAGAAATCATAATTATGTGGTTTCTTATCTTTTCTGAAGTTATAGAACAATCACTCTTTTATTTAAATTACTGCATTTTGAACAGAAAAAATTCAATCACAACATAAAGAGAATTGAAAAAGCAGTTAATAGAAGTAAATCTTTAATGCAGTAATAAGTATTTGTTAACTGTTAAATTTTAAGATGAAAGAATCATATGGCATATTTTACTTACTTTTTGGCTACAAAGTGAAGTTAAATAAATGAAATAATTTTAATTAATATGATTTGTATAATTTGTGTATCAAAAGAACCATATTATTTTGTCTTAAGAAAAATATATAAGAGAAGTAGTTATAGATTATAGTCTTTATGTGTTCTTCCAGGGAATACCTAAATAAATTGAGTGCATTTGAATTTTACATTATAACATTTGAAATGAAATTGATCCAATAAATTGAGAAAGACCTCAATTTCAAATTTAGGGTTTTTTTTTTTTTTTCACTTTTGGGAATAACAAACCACAATGGACGAAACATAGTAGAGAAATAGCACTTTGTTGTAAGTTCTGTAATAGTGGGTATACTAGCAGACAGAACAACTGCATACTTTTCCATTTATAGATAGAAAACTACTTCATCTACAACTTTTATAAAGTACTAGAAAATAAAAAAAAACAATTTTTAGAAACAATTAAATCTAAATGGTAAATAAAAATCTATTTAAAACAAATGAACTACAATCAATTTTATAGTCTGAGATTTCTTATCATGCACAGATATTTATCAAGTACAAGTTTTTGCCTCTCCTTTAGCTAATTTACAATCTGACCTCATAAACAGAAAAGAAAAAATTCTTTGTATTTACATATAAAAATTTTATGAAGATCAAATAAAATCCTTGTCCTTAAAAGCAAAACAAACGATTGAAAGCAAGTAAAATATCCAAATAAACACACATATTTAACCAAAAATTTGGTATTAAACCTTCACATAAAACTAACCAGTATCTAGAAATCTAACAAAGCATTATGATATCAAGAATATGAAAAAGACAAAAAGTCATTATCTAAAGAAAGGTAAGTTTATGAAATAAAATTTACCTACTTTTGCAGCTCATATGTTTGTTGAAAACAAATGACTTTATTTCATGTGCATGCCAAAGAATGTAGAAATACTATATATTTAACTCGTCATTTATCATTAGAAAACCAGCAACTTTTATTGCTTGAAATTTCTTATATTCTACCCTCCCCGCCTGCTCCCTCGGTTTCTTCAGACTCTCTTCTGGCCAGCATATCTTCTGTTTGAGGTGGAACAAAATAAGATCCTAAAACAGACACACACAAAATAACCACCACCCAGCTGAAGAGAAAATAGGTTTTCTGCCTTTGCCCTATCCTCGTATGTTAATAAAATCAGCTCATACATTCTGCCACAAAATTCAGCTTGGAAGTAATCCTCTGCTACTTAAGGCTGGATGAAAAGAGTACTCATTGTGAATTATGTTTCATCTGTCACAATAACCTTCTTTATTCTGTCATGGACCTCCCCTTTGCCTGTGGCAATTAGAGAAAATAGGTATGCCTCGAAGTATGAAATAGTGGTTTCTTAAAACGAAACAAAAAAAATAAAAACTGATGACACATACAGACAGTACTGGCTAAGCAATATGCTGAAGATTAGTATAGGCGGCATTTTGAAGTTATTCTGATTTTACAAGAACACAGCAAAAGAATACATTTTAGAATGAGCAGGTGGTATAGTTGCCATCAGTTATTGTTAACATCAGTTATTGATGACAAGTTGAATTGTAATTGTATTACAAATGAAATGAAAATGACATATTTTCATATTATATTCTTTCTGATTAAATCATGCCATAAGAAATACATTTTAAATATACGGTATTTATTTAACATACCAAATTGCAGTGATTTTATGTGTTGTTCACAAATCACAATGAATTTATGTGCTTTAAATATATTTCAATGCTGCAGAATAACATTTTCACACATTTTTAAAGGGATAAAAACAAAGAGAAATTTTCCCTTGAAACAGATCTCATCAAACAATTTTGTTTAACTTAAAATCAATGTGATTATTTGATTTACTTACTCTTACAAATCACTGAAATTACCTTGTGGCAGTTCAAGTTCACCTTTCTGGAATTAAACCTGTTAAATGGTAGACACCATCTCATCATCTCCTTACAAGTATACCTCAACTCTTTGGCTTACTAGGGTATAGTAGAAGTTGCATTCTTTCTAGTTAACGAGTTAAGCTAGCAGATCTTAAAAAGCTACAAAAGAAAACAAACATAGTTGACAGAAAACAAAATGCTTCTTCTAACACCAAAAGTCACAGCAGATGAAGTAACTGAAACAGTCATCATAACAGTTGGATAAAAGCATATAAATAATTTAAGCTAACACGAAATTCATAAAGTCTGAAGAAAAAAAAAATTCTTGAGACTAAAAGGAAAACCTTTTGGCCCACTGCACAGGTTGGGCACAAAAGTGCTTGCTAAGCTATCTATTTCACACATGCAACGACAGAAGGTTCGATATTCATTCGATCGATGAGTGAAAAGGCACAATGGCAAAATCAGACAGACTTCTTTTCAAATACAGATCTCCAATGTCCCCCTACAGTCTGCAGATGCACGGCTGGTGGTGTGGCTCAGACGGAGCAAGGGTTACATCAAGGCTGTTCTCTGGACCGTGCAAACAGTCTAGACCAATGACCTGCAGCATCATGCCCTTTGAAGAAGAGGCAAGTTCGGTCATGATGAAGAAAAATCAAGGCGTACCCCCTTTAACAATAGGGAGCAGCTCGAGGCTGCAAAGAGGTAAGCAGGGTAAGAAGAAAACGGCATCTGCTTCCATGGTTACAGGCCAACTATGAGAACCTTGCTTTTCAAGGGAGTCTGTTCTCAGGCTCCCTCACGGGGTATGTCATGCATTATAAGCAAAGGCAGGTTGAGCTGAAATCCGCATAGTTATTTCAGAGTAAAATGATACGGAGCACATGGCTGGCAGAAAAAAAAAAGTCACATGACTATTAAGAACCAGACTTGGGTTATTTCAAAATAGAATTTTTTTTCCTTATACCAATTTAAATGAAGACAGTAAATTTGTATAAAACAACCAGCGACGACGATAAACATGATTTTTATTTCTCAGGCTTTTATGTGAACAGAGGTCAAGGGTCAAGGCACCCCCCCACCCCAATGGCAGGACACAGCCTATTGTTAATGTTAACTTTATTATGTATACCATTTAAAAGTATTTCCCCTTTTCGTAGTACTATAACACAGACTATATGGGTTTGTGAATTTCTTTCTCTGACCTGATTCTTTTGGATTTCCTGCGCAGGATTCTCTGTGGTTAGATCTCAGGTTCATTTCTGTGGATCTCATGAGGAGAGAGAGGAGGTTTGGTGAGAAACTTCCTTGGTGTGGTGTTATTGTTCTAAGAAAGTGCGAGGTTTCCTCTGCCTTTTAAAATATGCTTACAGTGAGTTCAAATTGTAGCAAAACCATTTGCCTCTGACAACAGTCTTGTTTTTAATTCATGTCTTTCTAGTTGATATATCAGTGAGTCTATAGATTCAAATAGAAATGTTTTTTCTTTTCTGTGAGATGTTTAGTTATAAAAGTTGAATCCTATAATATGATATACTAGCAGCTAATGTTATTTGAATAAAAATTTGATGAATATGAAATGTAGCATATTCTGTATTACTGAGGAAAGATCTGCTATAATAACCACACAAAATGCAGACATATGTATAGTTAACATAGATAAGATATTCCTCTGACAAGGTACCACAACTCAATATTGGAAGAGCTCAGATTTAGGTATCTTCTTCCAACTATGTACAATTAACTATGGATGTTTCATGCAGTGTTTCCTTTGAACAATTTTTGTTTGCAAGTATATTATTAAAATTAGGGAACAAAAAAGGAAAGAATGATCCAAAGGACAAGGCATAAAACAACTTTAATTAAATTTATTTTTCAGAAGCTATGTATGTATGTTACTGTATATGAGCACCATATGGTCCTATATGTAGGTATTCATTTCAAATACTTATCTTGAAGGAAAATTTATTTGCAGCTTTATAAAAACAATCTAGTGTTGGTGATCATGTTAGCAACAATTGTATGCTCTCAATTGAGAAATCAGGAAATGATTTTGCTGGTATGTTCCTTCATACTGGTACCTTGTTTTGAACTAGGTTCATGGGTAAACAAACATATGCATGTTGTTTTGTTTCTTTGAATATGTTGAGGTAGATTAGTTTCTATTTTTGCCTCGTGAGAAAAGTGTATGGGGTAAGAAATGAACTATTGGCATGTCACTATTTCAGTATGACAATAATTCATACAGTAATATAAGCAACGAACATATTATCTTAAAGCAGTTGTGTTCTAGTTTCTTTCCTTTACATTCTGCTAAGATAATTCAACATCAGAATTTTTTGATTTAACCACAAATCATACTTCCTATGAAAGATCAAGAGCCAACTATTTCACCAGCAGAAAATTTACATGTCAATTCTCCAAAGGGGGAAAAAAAAAAACAAAAACAGAAACAGTAAGATTTTCACATTGCATGATAATTTGTGAGTTGTGGTTAAAGGAAAAAGAGGCTAAGCCATGAAATCTGTCACAAAATTGACAGTTGGATTCTTGTTATTTTTTTCCACTTCACATTTAGCCTACTCCCGCTCTTTAGTTTTTCAAAAACATATCCCGTTTTATTGAATATTTATATGTGAACATAAATTACACTAACTTGCCAAATGTGGACATATGTGAACACTTAGAGACATTCTCATAGAGTCAGACTGATAGTTAATAAAATGTTATTACTTTACCATATTAATATGCAGATAAGAATATTTAATATTGAGTGTTTAGGGAGAAAATGATAGCATCTTTCTTTAAGAAAGTTTCTCTATATCTGAGGTATTAAATAGCTGTGTAAAGTGTGTACATACTGCATGTAGTTTGCAAAATACCCTACTCACATAACAAGACATGTTAGATTCAAATATTCCTTCAAATTAAATTTTAGAGTAATTATTATATTTTACCTCTCCACTACAAAAATAATGAAAAGACAACTAAAATTGGCCTTCTCTAATGGGGCATCTACCCTTATAAGTAAAATAAGCAGACTGAAATTTTTCAGTTCCTTAGTGTCTGATAATGCTTTGAATGTAGTATATGCTCAATAAATGTCTCTCTAATAAGTGAATTCAACTATGGTTGCATCAATGAAACAATTATATAAGAACAATCCAATCTCATGAAAGACTGGAGAGAACCTCCTTTATTTGCTTTTATATCATTTTTAACCTTTTTCTTATGACTTTTCTATACAAATAGGTACTTTTTGTCAGTAATCTGTGATTACTAAATGATTATTATTTGTTCGGTGAGACTACAAGTATGTGAATAGAGCCGCATCTCCCAAATAGCATTCTGTAGTATTCTGCAAGACGTTAGAAGGTGTTCTGGGAAAACAAAAAACCCTGAATCAAATAAACATGAGGGGGGTGCTATATTAAACAATGTAAAATAGATTCCTTATTGTAATGGTTTTTAGGGGATTCAAAAGAATAATATACATATATATAGTGTATCCCTAAGAAGAGTGTATAGTTGACACCATTTCACAGAATTATTTAATTAATTTTCTTAATAAAAACTACTTATTAATTTAATATGACCTGATTTTATTGATGTCCTGAAGCTGGCTTAACCCAGATTGAATGAGCCAATTTTAGCTATCTCTTCCTAATTCCACCCTCTGTGATGTCATCCTCTTAGCTTAAAATTAGCTATGGCAGGAGTCTTTTTTCACCATAGAAATCAGCAAAAGCTGTAAATCAGGGCTTTTTTCTTTCCTTTTTCGAAACTGGGGGCTGAACATTTACCAGCACACCACTGCCTAATTTCCTCTCTGAGTCCATCTTTGTAGGTAAGTTATAGCCACCAGGAGGTCAATAAGTTCAGAGGTTTTCTATTCATCAACAAAACTATTTAAACCAATTAGGGAGATTAGACAAAAAAGAGAGAATCAGCCATGGAAAATATTGGACACTCTAATTTTTTCCTTGAAGATTTAGCTATTATATCAAGAAGTCATATAGTTTATCTTGCCGATTTCTATAATTCACCTGGATAAACATCTATATTTACCCATTTATTCCTTTTCTAACAAACATTTATATACTCTGATATACAATTGTCTAAGCAATGTCTAAGTGAACTCCTGACATCAGGGTTCTGAAAATTGCCAGAAATCTTTTAAATGTGTCTCTAACTCAGCCCCACTTCATTACCTTTGAGTTTTTATAAAACTGAGACAAAGAATCTTTAAGCAATATATACTCTTTTGTGTTGTATTGCATTTCATTTCATTTTGGGCATTTTGTCAGATGCATTAACCTACTTGACATCTTGGGTGAGATTATCAAGAGGGAAATAAAAAATGGAAAATCTATGAATAGGGATATTGAAATACACATGTTTGACAGATAAGCCACTTAATTTCCAAATGATCTTTTGTCTACTAAATTACTGTGGATAGGTTATATGTAAAATCTCTAAATATAAATATAGGTGGATTCTAAATACAGATATTTGGCTAAATAATAAATGACTTAAAATCATGAATGGGTTCTTTTTTGGCTGTATCACTTGAAGCAATGAATTCTATGGTGACATGTTTTGAAAGGTCTCTGGGATCTACTTTGTAACAGTACATGGGATTATTTATATTATGGTTCAAATTTACCTTCCTAAGCACGTGAAACCAAAACACTATGAACTTCAGTTTATAAAACCCTCAAATGAATTAATCTGTGTATCTATTTTGAGCCAAATACTGTGCTATGTATTGGGAATTAAAACATGACTAATGCAAGGTCTTTGTCCTTGTGGAGCTCATAGTCAAATGGGAGAAGAAAGCAGCTTCAACGTGCTATCATGAGAGATAATCATCTGAATATAACTCTGTCCACTTTAAATCAAATATGCATATATACTATGAACTCCCAGAATTCTCCAAGTTTAATCCCAGAATCTCATATACTTTCCGGATTCTACTCTCTTTACATAGTAGGTGTTGGTACATTACAGACAGCTCCATATTCTCAAATAAAATAATGAATAGTACAGTCAGGATGGTGAGGATGTAATCCTTAATATACTCTTAAGTAAACAGTAAGTGAAAGATAAATTACAGAAACAAGCTGTGCATCCTATTTATAAACACAGGGAAGCATTTCACATAAAGTCAAGATTCTCAAAGGACACATTGCCATTATCATAAGATAAATATAATCAATTCTAAACCCAATGGAGATTCTCACAGGCACTCAGCTTAGATGATGTTGTGTGTATGTATGTTTGTTTTTAGAATACATATTTGAATACTCATTGGGTGAGATGTTTCTTGTAGTTGGAAAAATCATTTGAACATATTAATGTTATAGTTCTGAAAACTCTAAAGCCAGTATAAAGTTGTAAAAGGCTTTACTTTTCATTATATCAGGCACATTGGAAATAGTCATGCAATTTTAGCAGTGAAAAATTATCTTCTCTGTGCCATAAAACCTAGAACTCTTCTTTCTTTCAAATAGTACTTCCCAATTTGAAAACATATCAATGCAAAATATTTACAGATGAAAGGTTTTCAAATGACTTATTTGATGTCAGATATTTAATTAAAATACTTTTGATTTTTGATAATTTAAATGTATAAGCACTATTGCCTTTCAATTTTACATAGAAAAATAGACCTTTGTATATTTTTAAAGAACCTATCTCTCTTTTTGATAATATAATGTGGTTTTTTTTTTTAATTCTACCTAGAAAATGTAATTCATTTTTCAGGACCTATCTTAATTATTCTCCCTTTTGTACGTCCCTTCCCATTGGAACATCTCTTTCTACCTTTGCTTCTTTCTTATTCATACTTACCTTCTCTTCCCCTCTGTTCCCTTTACATTTTTACTAAGGTGAAAATAATACTAATCGTAACCAGATGGCAATGGGAAAATTTTAAAATACATGCAGAAATCCTGACACTGGAAAGCTGTAGCAATTGAGTCTGGACTCAGCTCTGAACTTTGAACTGCTTTTAAAAAATGCTTTGTCTGAACCTAAGAAATGCAAAATAAAAACAATCTTCCCTCCTTTCTGAAAGGGGAAATGACCTCCCCACTCCTGTCCATTCTTTTATCTGAGGGATGAGCCAGCGCATATGCTTATAAGAAGCCATGTTTAGGCTCTATATTGCCCTGCTTTTCAAAAATTCTTGTTTATTATTACTAAAATAAGATCACCCAAAGCAATTTCCTTTAATTAGCATGTCACAACCTTCATATTTTTGTTGAACATCAAATCCATTCTACTTAGCTCTGGTGTGTCTGTGTGTGTGCAGACCCCCTGATGTTAACAGGGGTTGAAATAAGCATCTCTCAGTACTTTGTTTTTACAGATGGATGCCAGCTATTGTGCTTGCCATATTATTTTGTGTCCCCTTTTGTATTGTTTTCTTCTCGGATAAATGATTGAATCCATCTACATTTACTCCCACTAGACTGTTCAATTTTTCTTTAATTAAAAATATGTTCATACCTTTACTTTTTTTTTCCTTTAAGGGCTATGTCTGTGAGTTTAAATTATTTTCTTTCTAATTCATGTTTATTATCATATATTTTACATAAATGATCATAATTTAATATTATCGAGCAATATTTAAATATTTATTATGTTATATTAATTATATTTATATAATATGGAAATGTTATTTACGGTAATGGCCAATATTAAATAAGGGTAATATTTCTATATGATGATTCTATTGCTATATATGCACACATACACACACACACATAGCATGATATATATGTTTGAAAGCAGACATATTTATATCTAGTTTTATGTCCATTAAGGAGTCAACTTTAATATTCCTTCAAATTGGAGGAACCCAGGGATACTTTTAATATTCAAATTCTGATTCAGGCATCTGGGGTAGACTCTGAAATTCTGCATTTCTCACAAGACCCCTGGGGTGAAAATATTGCTGGTCTATGAGATCACAGCTAGAATATCAGAAAGTTAGAGGACCTTGGTTCAAGTTTTCACTTTGCACTGGATTCTGATCTTATCCTGGAAATTTAACCTTCCTGATCCTCTTCCTTATCTATAAAATGGGTGGAATCATGTTTCTTCAGCCTACTCACAAAATTGTTCTGTGCCTCAAATTAAATTAGTTAGGAAAATGCTTCAAAACAAAAGAATATTAGAGGAGGTAATGAAGCCAGAAAATTTTCTCTCATCCCTTTAATCATATGTTTTATGCCAATAACCTAATTTCTGTTGGAATCAGCCCATTTAGTTTAAAATGATGGACCCAGTTTTAAGCTTATCTTTCCATAGTTCTTTGTCCTCTTTTATTCTCCTCTTTTTGTTCATTCATTCATTTATTCATTTGATAGACATTTATTGTGCAGCTACTGTGTACAATGCATTGTGCCAGCTACTGATGATACAATTGACCCCTTCCATTTCCTTCTACTTCTCTTCATTCTCCCAAATAATTTCATTTATTGATTTCACTCCGTGCTCTATTTCTCCCATATCTTTTCCTTCTGCCTTCAAAAGTGTGTCAGAATCACTAATCTGAAGGTTGCATTCATTCTCTTTGAATCAATTGTATCTAATTCTACATATATTTACTGATTTCCCATTCTATGGCAGATTCTCTGCAAAAAGAATACAAAACTGAAGAAGATACAGAAGGAACAGACTTTAGTTTTTCAAATTGTTTATGTTCCATTTGGGGAATGAGATATTTAACAATTACTCAAATAACTATAGTACCAGGCAGGAGATGATTAGTGTCATAAGACAGACTTTAAAGGAGGCAATCATAACTGATTTGAGGGGTTTGCAAAAGAGTTCTTAAAAGATGGCTAAATAGAGACAGAAATACATGAGAAGCAGAGAGTAGATATTACAGGTGGAACAAATTATACCTTCCCCTCTCTTTGCTTTTGTTCATGTTGGATGACTTGGGCAAATGGTCTGGTGTGGGCGAAAAGGTCTTAAAACTATATGAGGTAAAGCTGGAAGCTCTCCCTAGAATCACACTGTGATGGCCTTGGATGCCTGCTATAGGAGTCTGTACTTAATTTGGGGGGCATTAAGAAATCTTTGAAAGTTAATGTTACTGTTGACCTTCCTGCCATGCATTCAAAGTCAACCTTTAATTCAAGTCTGTGGAATTTAAATGTAAATCAACTGTCGGGGTCCGAGTTCATACAGAGCAGATTGGCAACCTCCAGATAATCTTTTGCCAATTTTCATCAAGGCAGCGTATCCTAATGGACACAACATAATGGACAGTGTGAGGACACCTGGCTGCTAGACCTGGCTTGCTAGCTTGCTAGCCTTTTGGCCTTTGAGAAGGCATTCGTCTCGGTTCTTTTCTCTCAATGATGGGCATAATAAACTCTGTTTTCAGTGTTTATGGTGAAAGATAAATACTGTAAACAAATTTGAAATTGTACTTTGAAAATGTACAAATATAAGGGTTTCTCCTTGAATTTTGCAAAGCTCCTTCCTATCCTTGTCTGGGATGGGGGATTAGGGGAGCGGATTCTTTATGTCTCTTTTTCTCCTCTTTTACATGAAATAACATCATTTTACCCCATCCTTCTAGAACTCAGTGTGTACTTTTTGAGAACATACCTAACAATAGATTTGTTTTGCCAGGTCTTTTTTAAAACCCTAAAATCATCCTCAAAGCTGCTGCTTCTCTTTTACTCTGTAATGAATTTTATTTGTGTGCTGACTATACTGTTAATAATTACACTGTCATTCTCACTTTAGCTTAAATATCACCTCTTGAGGAGCACATCACCCACCAACCCCTGCACACCCCCCACCCCCTCCCTGACCGTGGGGTCCCTCACCCTTCCCTTTTATTTACTTTATGACACTTTTCATTACCTGGAATTACCTCCTTCATTTATATGCTTGTATACTGTGTGTCTCTTTAGTCAATAAGATTTTATGAGTTCATTATGTGACAGACACTGTCATAGGTACTGGGGGTATAGCTGTGAACCAATGGGTGTACCTTTAAGGAGAGCGACATAAATAAATATTGATAATAATAACTATCCATTTATGTATGAGTATAAATATAAGGAGGTAAAAAGTGCTATGATGAAAAATAAAACAAGCTGAAGGAGTGGAGAGTGAAGGTTATTGTGCCATTTTAGGTCAGATTTTCAAAGCAAGGTTCCCTGATTAGGCGCTATTTATTCGAAGGCCAGGAGGAAGGAAAAGAGAGTGTCAAGCACGTATCTAGAGACAAGGCATTGGAAGCAGAGACTCTGAGGTGGGGGCATGTTTAGTCTGTTCAAAGACAGATGAAGAGGTCAAGGTGGTTGGAATGCAGTGAGCCGGGGGACAGTAGCGGACAGTGAGAGCAGCGAGCTAGTGGACGGGGCCTGGGCACTGCCTTGTTAGCTTTGGAGTTCCTGTGAAGATCTGAGATTCTTACTCTGTGAATTGAGGAGCCTCTCCCGAGGCTTTGGGCAGAGCAGTGCTATCATCAGACTCAGGTCATTCTGGCTGCCGTGTGGTGAAGAGGTTATCAGCTGGGAAGTATGAAAGAGGGGAGAACCAGTGTTACGTTGGGGCTGACTGCTACCAACTCACCAGAGGCCATTGTTCTTTTCCCAGAGCATGCACTTCCAAGGTGGGAGTGTTTACACCATGGAAATCTGCAAAAGCTATAAATACCGGATTTCTTTTCCCTCCCTTCTTTCCTTTCTTCCTCCCCTCCTTCTTTCTTTCTTTCTTCCTTCTTTCCAGTTTTTTTTCTTCCTTTCTCTCTCTCTCCTTCCTTCCTCCTTCTTTCTCCTCTTTTTCTCTTCTTTTTCTCTTCTTTCTCCTTCTTTTTCTCTTCTTTCTCCTTCTTTTTCTTCCTCTCTTGCTTGCTTTCCTCCTTTCCTTCTTGCCTTCTTCCCTCCTCCTTTCCTTCATTCTTTCTCCCTCCTTCCTCTCTCCCTTTCTCCCTTCCTTCCTTCCTTTTCTTCTTTTCTTTTCCTTTCCTTTTCCTTCCTTCCTTCCTTCCTTCCTTCCTTCCTTCCTTCCTTCCTTCCTTCCTTCCTTCCTTCCTTCCTTCCTTTCTTTTTCTTTCTTTTACATTATACATGTGTATTTATTATTTATAAACAAAGTTATTGATAAACATTTACCAGCACATCTCTCAAGAGACCGTTAGAAGATCGTTACAACTGTTCACATGAGACAATACGGTAGCTTAGAGTAGGATGGTGATGATAGGAAATGGTCAGATTCTAGAAGGAAGTACGGACGGGGTTTGCTGAAAGATTGAGAAAATGGTTGAGAAAACATTTCGAAGTTAAATAGTAGAGAAAAATGTGAATCAAAACCTCCAGGTTTTTGACCTGAGTAACTGAAAGGATAGTGGTCATTGATTAAGATGAAAATGGCTTCAGGAGCATCAGTTTGGGGAAAGAGAATAAAGAATCTGATTTTAGACCTGTTAGGTCTACCCAAGTGGGGATATTGAGTAGAAGATTGGATATATGAGTCTGGCATTCAGTAAAAGGAGTATGGATCAGAGATACCAACTTGGCAATTATCCGTAAAGAGAATGGTATACCCCTGTTCTTCATAATTTAAGTAGGGGCTAATGGCATATCAGTTTTTCAAAGTTTTCCTGCAGAACAGAGATACAGTGTCACTGCATTGCTACTGCATCTTTTTGAGACTGCTAAGTCAGATGTTTTCTTCATGTATTTTTTAATAATACAGTTTCAGCAACTAAATAAAATTTTCCAAAGATTGATTGAACTCCTACTTGTTTTTCTCCCCATTCAATTTCATACTTATGCTGCTTGCTTCTTGGAACCAACCAGCTATAGCATCACCTCTCAAAATGTAGTTCTAGGACTGCCTACATCAGAGTTAAATAGATGCAATTTAAAAAATGTACATTCCTAAACTCAAATACCAGACATATTAAATCATAATGCTAGTTTAGAGGGCTAGGAATCTCCATTTTAACAAGTACTCATTATTATTAGTATGCACATAAAGATTTGTCCATTCCTGCTATAATATGTAAATATGAAGTATAATATCTTTTCTACCTTTTTATACAGATCTTCCATTGTAAAAATTTTTAAATGATTGTTTATATCATTTGTATATCTAAACCTGCCTGCTCATATTCTAGGTTTCTTACATTAGAATAAATTTAATTGCAGTCATATAGATTTCAATCTTAGTTAACTAGCAAAGCCAAATTTAATCATCCCCTTTTTTCTTAGAAAAAAAGTGTAATTTTAGGACATACTACAACTTAAGATTTACTGTTCAATACAGAAAAACTGAATTTTCAATTGTAGCTATTGTATTGCTATGGTAATTTAAAGAGCACATATTTCTGATTCTCCTCTGTTCTGGGCACATGACAAAATTATGCTGCAGGTTTTAGTCCTTTTGTGATTTAAATGGAGATAGAAATGTAGTTGTGGCCTATAAGTGTTGTGCCTGGGGCCAGAGCATTTAATAGTCAGTGTTCCTTCATTTTACTTGAATCTTTCTCTGCATTTGAGATGGTTTCCCTGTTACCCTGCTTACCTGAGATGCTATGATTAGCAGAGCTCTCCTTCCAACCTGTAATGGACATTTAGGGTGAGCGGGAGAAATGTACCTTTGTAATTTTAAGCCTGTTTGTGCTACAGTGTCATCTAAAACATCCTGACTGATCATGATTTTCTCTAGCAAAACTCAGCTACTTGAGCCTGAGTTATCTAGCCTGGTATTGTGAATTGACCGCAGCTAATTTGTTCCTTCAACTAGTTAGGGATTTTTTTCAATATTTTTACCTTTGACAATAAGAGATAAGTAGGAAGTAAATGTCTCTCATTTTACAACTTTGCTCTTAGTTTGTTTAAAAAACAAAAACAAAACAAAACAAAAGTGTTAGAGACCAATTTCTGCAAATATGCACACTTTTATTAAAAATTAGATACAAAACCAAACAGCATGTTCCAGTAATCTGGAGGTAGTCTCTGTTACCTGTCCTTTTAGGCATACCATCCTTGTAGGAAAGCCTCATTGCACAGCAAATAACAACAGTATTCTGGTGGCAGGAGCAATGAGCCTTCTAGTAGTAACAGTTGAAGGACCCACCTTCTACATTAAGGGGCGACTAACAAGTCAAATAGGTTCTAGATCAAGGGTATCACTTCAAAGATCTTAGACTCTTAAGCTTTTACTGAGATTCTTATACTTTGTTCACACAATGGGGAAGAGATTGCTCAGTATTTCTTGCCAACCACACATCTTGATCATCACTTGTCTCATCAATAAAAAATTATTTATAACAATATTTTGTAAATTAGCAAGATCCCATGTGTAGTTTCATAGAGCAATATGTGGAAATTTGAAGTATTTGCCATAGTTGCCCCTGGAGTGTGAACTATTGATGAGAAAATTGCAAATCTTAACGAACCTAGAGAGTGGATCCTTGATTAGATTTCCTCAGATCTTAACTTTTTCTAGTGTGTACACTAAAGGTAAGCTAATTTACTGTAGAATCTACCTACTGGAGCATTTTAAAGTAAATTACAGGCACTAAACAGAATTAATTACGGATTTTTGTTTATTTTCTCCTATGTTCTACTAGGAGTACAAAAACTATAAAGCTGACCAGAATTTTACAGTATTGTATTTAGCAAATGCAGATGTATAACTTGATCAAGTAATGCAATACTTTATTTTTAATAGTTTACTCCAGACTTTGTTCTCAATATTTAAGTAGTTTACTTCAATATTAAATAGATAAGAACTATTTGTTCTTTAAATAAATATTTAAACACATACATGCATGCATATATATATACATATATATATATAAGATTGACTTTCTTATTCATTATTTTCTTGTTTTTAAACAACAACAACAAAAAAACCCCACACCAGCTTAAAAAGAAAATCTTGAAATATTGAGTTATAAATTTCAATTTTGCTTTCCTCTTTCTGCATATTCATGGTCTGTAAAGGAGACTAGCCTTCCCCAATGTTTTAGTTTCCAAATATTTTGCCAACTATGAATGAATTAGGTCAACAGAGGAAAACATTCTTTCTACAGCCTACATTAATATTCTGCTGTTTGAAAAACTGGACTAGTCCATCAATCATTTTGTGAATATTTGTAGCTTCTTACAGAGTTGAAAAACCTCATCAGTAAGCATATGTTTTCCAAAATTTTCACCTCATTTCAAATTCTTTTAGTTACTATTAATATTATGAATAAATAGTTGCTGAATGACTATGACAGCAAATAAGATAGACAAGAAGTGAATTGTAAATAGAGCATATAAAATGACATTTTAAAACATATCTAAAAAACTTGGAATAGTGTCTTAAATATTATAGACATTAGACTTTCATGATGATATGTTTAATGTCAACACTTAAAACTATATTTAAAATATAGTATTTCACTAATAACCCCTGTGATTGAAAAAAGTTTATAAATTTATAGATATTAAATAAATTGATTGGTTGTATTTTGTATGTTGACTTTTGTCTCAAAAATATTTTTGGTGTTTTGTAATCAACAAAAATAACAATAGCAACAGTAAAATTTGACTTCATGGAAACAACTATAGCTAGATTTGTTTTAATATTTGTATTAGTTTAGACTCCTGTGAATTTTGATGTTTAGGAGTTATATATTTCCATACTTAGAAAGTGGACCTACAATGAATTGGATTAATTTTTCCTAGTAAAGTACTTTATTGATATTATTGATATTATTATATAGTGGTTTTTGGGAAACCCAAGAGAGTGACTATTTTTATTGTAGGGAAGATGGTTTCAACTGACAGACTAAATCCTTTAGACTCCCCATCTTAATAAGAATGTTTTGGTTTTAAGTTTTCTTTTGAGAAAAAATGTGAAATGAACACTTTGGATGTATGTTAGTTCTTGGAACTTTTTAATGATGACAGTATCTTAATTTATTTCTTTTCCTTTCAGGTCATTATAATGGCACTGTAAAGGGATAGCTCCAAACTAACAGTAAGTGTTAATTATTTGAAAGACATATCATTTTAATATTGCACTACATAGCATACCATATTTGGTGATTTTTTTTCTCCATTCTAATTTTGTATTCCAGTATAGGGCATAAAATGTGAGTAGAACCCATAGACCTTAAAGTATATTTTTATTTGAAGGCAAAATATTTTTGACTCAGCTCTACTAGTTAATAATTTTTGGATTTGGCAAGCATTAGTACATTCCTATTTTTGAAAAAGGTCAATAAAAGTATTTTCCTTCTAATTCAATGTCCTTTTCTCCCTTAAAGAGTTTTTCCTTTTGGTGTAAATGCCTATGAATTCAATGTTCTTATAGTAAGATTAATACATTGTTTCTTTCTACTGCTCTAAAAATAATTAACATTCATTCTGGATTTAAACTTTTGAAAGAAGATCTACTTATTAAGCCAAATGAAATAGGTATGATAACAATGCTTTCCTTCCTTATTGGAGTTAGATGACCCCTGCAAGTGATACATTTACATCTTAACATTTATATATTACCGTTGCTGTTTCAAATTCATGCATTAATATTTATTATTTTTTATTATTTATAATAAAATTTTTAAATCAGTCAAACATTTTCTTCTGAAATAGACATACATTATTATATGCAATGGACTGGTGGAAATACTGTACTATTTCTCATTCTTCATTAGAATAATTTAAAATATTGGTTTTGGCTAAATTATTAAGCAATACTTTAATGAAGTACTATTTTAACAGAACAGACTTACATCCTCTCCTGACATTAAAATATACTTCATAAAATAACATTTCTTACCCAAAGACAGCTGATACAATAGTATACTTAATGATAGCCTCAGAAATAAAACATAGCAAAACAATGTTAAATTAAAAACAACTGGTGACTCTAGATATACAGATGTGCATGTGTGTATGTGTATATTATACATGAATAGATTATATAGGCATGTAATAATATATAATTATATTTTGATAGATATGTAATTATATATTATATAGCTATATAATAACATATAATATATTTAAATAAATTATGTAAGTATATGTAAGTAAATTATATAACTACATATAAATATTCAAACATATATAATTATATAAATATATAATTGTAAAATTAAAATGTAATTGTAATACATTGTAAAACTCTAAACAGACACACATAAAGAGAAAGTTACTAATCATTTCCTCCTTCTCTCATCCCCTCCCTGCAGGAGCCAATGTCAGAGTGTGGTCTGTGTCCCCCTCCCTCATTCCTATGAGCTTCTCCAAGCTCAGAAAGTACAGATGCACATTTATTTGTATGTACTTTTTGTCAGGGAAAAAAGTGTATTTTTGCTTATGTGGTTTGTCTTTATAGACAAATTACCAAACACGTTACTCTTCAGCTTGTTTTTCAAAGACATCCCTTCAGTTTAAGATACAAAATATTCTATATTATGTCACACTAACTTTAAAGAACATAAATAACATATTCATTGCCCTCCTTCTATTAAAGCCATAAAGTAGAAGATACCAATATTGCCATGAACTGCAAATCTCAGTGATATTTTAACTCCAGATCTGATAGCCACAGGAAAATGACTTTGATACCTATGGTAAAGCAGGAATCAGGATTTACAAAGTGAATTATAATTCATAGACAATATTCTTTTACTCATCTATGTGTCATCTAGTGCTATCCCTCTCCAAAAATATCTAACTAACGTTGCAGAGCACATGCTGCTTTGCTATGATGGAATGGTGGTGTTCTTCGGACACCGCACTTGTTGAAAAAAAATTTCATTGTAAAACTATGTGTTTCAGTAGAAAGGAATGAGTTAGAGAATAGATATGCTAACTTGCTACCAATGTTTAAAAGGTGGATTTAGGATTCTCTTTAGATTAAAATTCGGTATAATGAAGACAGCAAAAGTAAATTAAGCCGTGGACTTATCCAAATGAACATAATTTAAAGAAAATAAACATGGCAAAATAATATTTGAGAGTAAATAATGTTGCTTAATGAAAATATGATAGCAATTTTGTTTAGAATGGCATAGGTCACCAGAAAGCTATATATATGTATTATATAAAGGACATTGTTACTGTAGTATAATATATGTTATATATTTATCCATCACATACACATAACATGTATTACCCTAATATTATATTGGTATATCTGTTATATATTTCACATATTATACTGATATACTTACAATACTGATAGGTGCAGCTCACTTTTCCCTCCTAAATTTTGCAAAGAAAAACAAATTTTTAGAAAATTTACATCCTAACACAATGATATAACAAAGCTAGATTGTGCTTTTTAATGAGTTTTTAAAAATCTCTATGTGTATGTCTGCTGTGTGTATTTGGTATGTGTGGTTAGCGTTAAGTCTAGATTCTGCGTACACAATTTGGATCAGGCAGCTTTAGGCCAGCTTAAGCATGAAGAGAAAGTTGGCAAGAATGATTCAATTCGATCTCTCAATACTTATTGAACACTTACTGTATACTAGGTGCTCTTCTAAGGGTTCGAGTTATAGTAGTGAAAAAACAAGTCTCAGGAGCATTGCCCTTAACATTCTATTGGTGGTGCTGGGGGAAGGTGGAGGGGAGGGGGCAGACTTTAAACCAAAACCTAGACAAATAAAAAACATCATACTGGTTTTCACAGTATCGAATAATGTGAAGAAAAATAAAGTTGAGTGGAATTCTAGGGGAAGTGCAAACTTCGTTTTTAGGTTGGAGAAGGTTCTCCTGAGTTGGTGGCAGCTGAGAAGAGACCTGAGAGAAGTGGAGGAGAGAGCTGCCATGCAACCATCTGGGAAAGAGCATCCCAGGCACTGGGTCAGGTTCCCAAGGAGAGCTCAATGTGGCATATTTGAGCAACACTAAAGAGTCCAATATAATGAGACTAGAGCCTGTAAGGTCTTGCTGGCCATAACAGGAATATTGGATTTCTTTTTTTTTTAAGATAAATAAATGGGAAGCCATTGGAGGCTTTTGATCAGGGATGTGAATTGATAGACATTTTTATGAGTTCTCTCTGCTCTATGAAAAATAGCCTCAGAGGAAGGTGGGAAATTAATTAAACACTTTTTACAATACTTTGGAAGAATGGGCTTGTACCCATTAGGGGCTTTTAAACAGAATGAGATAAATGCAGTGATGTTTAATTTATAGTTTATTTAATTTTCACAACACAATAGAATATGTGTAGAATCTCTAACACACTATTGGAATATAGTAATTTCTATGGAAATGCTATTATAACTATTATCTTCATCCTCTTTGCCATCATTATTATCATCATCATTAACCAAAGGCATTATAGATGTCCTTAGGAAGAATGATGGTCCTCTCAAATGTTTTTACAGATATGACTCTCTTTTCCTTGCTAAAGTCAAACATAAAGGATTTTGAGTTGCACTGTATTACACAGAGTTGTTTAAGAATAATATGTGTAACACCCAAAGCTTTCATCATTCTAAAACTGTCGCATAAGTTATAACGAAAACCTAATTTTTTAAAGTAAAAGCTAAAATGGACCTATTTGCATTATTACTATTTACTTTAAAAATTAAGTTCTAATCAAGCTTTCGTCCCCTCATTTATATGAAAATTTGGTTTCCAAGCCTACATATTTATTAAGTTGACTTTTCCCAGCACTCATTATTCTTAGAGAGCAGCGTCTTCTGTGTACTATTTTATTTTGTATAATTTTTTTCAATGCTCAGCCCTCATTGATGTAGCTGGTACACGCATATACACAGCCAGGCATAGCATTAACTGTATTGTTTGAAATCTACACCTTGGCATGTGAAGGATGGCATATTAAACTTTAAAATAATATAAATGTGTTTACTTACGTTTAAAAAATATAAGGGCTTTGCAAGAAATATCACTGACCACACATACATACACACATTTAAAATAATGTTTATTAATAAAAACTCATGTAGGCAATCATAGAATCATTAAATGTTAGTTTGGAAGTGGATAGTATCAGAAAATTGGAAGATAGTTCTTTTGTAAGCTCTTTAACTAATTGCTTCTTTAGTTTCCTGAGGACTTCTTTCTTTGAAAAGGTTTATATGGTGTACAAATCTGTTTTGGGTAGTGTTTTCGTTTTGTTATTGTTTTTGTTTTGTTTGCTTTATGAGTGTGGTATTTTTGGTGGGTTTTGTTTGTTTTGTTCTTTTTTTTTAAGCCTGGCAAAGTGATGAATAGTGCTAATTTTAATTAGAGTTTCAAATATTAATTGATATTTTAAAACACACCTTTGATATGGTAAAAAAAACAAAAACAAAAACAAAAACAAAAATGGACCATTAAGTCAAGTGGAGAAACTAGTACAAATAAAGTGTTCTAATTTTCTTATCTTTGATATACTGAAGTTTCTAAAGTACATACATTTTTGAAACTTCAGTATATTCACCTATCTGGTGCATAAATAAACTGGATAATTTAAACATATTCCCATTTTGTACATTATATCACAAGGAAAAACATAAAAATATATTTCAAATCATAAAAGGTATCATCAATGCTCTGAAATATGAAATAACTCCATGAGTATTAGTCTCTTAGTAAATGTTTTCAGTTTAATGATAAATGAATGTGTATATCTAAGGCCAAATCTAATGCTCAGATTCAGGCTGGTCTCAGTTAAATTACATATAATTAAATAATAAAAGTTGACACTGAGCTCATTTTGGATTTTAGATGTAAAACATATGTTGCAAAAGTGAGTTTGACATGTATTAAATACCTTCAAAATGTATGTATCAATATTTATATGCTTTCATACATACATCTTTATGGAATGATCTTGAAATTAAATAACTGGTTTTTAGAAAATTAATTTGACAATAACCAAACAGAATTGAGATCTCAGACCCCAAAAAATATATGTTCACATATGCTATTGGCCTAGCACTAAAGTGCTTCTGAGGATGTCACCACAGAAAGCTGTTTGTTTGGCCTTTCATCCTGCTACCAAGTGGGTGTCCATAGCTCAGCTGATTTCTACAAACTAGCTGTTAGATTGTGCGAGCAGAGATTGTGTTTTTCTTTCTAATGGTAAGAGTTGCCATTGTTTAATCTCTAGATGTGGCCCTGGAATTGACTTTGGTCGTTGGTACTCACTCTGGGGAAGAAAAAACAGTGGCTGGCAGTAGAGGGAGGTGGACGCAGAGAGAAGGAAATAAACTAGTAGCGAAAGAGTGTTCTCTCTCCAGGGGCAAGGACTTGAGTGAATCTCAGCTGACAGACATAGTCAGCCCCTGCGCCTGGGAGCATCACATCTTGGGTACCCATCTTTTGCTTTGTGCGAATGTTAATATATAAATATTTTTCATATTCTGTAGCACCTGAATGTAAATCAGCTACATCATTCTGGATAACCAAAGAAGCCAAATTAAAAAGAAAAGTAAAAAATTCAGTATTGGTTAGACTAATCAAGAGACCCAGGTTGAACTTCAAGTAGGTCCCTTCCTCAGATTTTCAAGGGTTACTTTGACTAGTCTTGGTTGTCACTATGCATAGTTGCTTTAGAACCTACCTAACTCCCCAGCAAGACGTGGCTGTACCTTGCTGGGAAGCCGTGTAGAGCAGCACTGTGCAAAGTGTAGTTTATGGGCCAGGCCCTTCTAAGAACTACGTTACCAACCAGAAAATATAGAAATACAAAAATAAAAAGAGTAAGCATTTAGAACATGGTACAAAAGAAACAATGAGTGAGTTATTTTGTGTCTGTTGACTCAAACAATAAAATGTGGATGTTTTCATGTTTGTTTTTTAATTTTTCTAGTTATTCATTTTTATTGTAAATTTTGACATTTGATTTTTATGATAATTTGGGAAAAAAAGCAATAGGCTGACTTTGACCACAGTTAGTTTGAGAAGGACTGGTCCAGTACTTTCAGAGTTTTTACATAGGTCATTATAGGACAACTCTGACCAACAGTAGAATACATTAGTAATCCCTTGAAACATAAAGACTGCAATGAGGTTGCATGATTATAATACTACAGGAACTTATATTTTGATTAATAAGATTCTTCCTCTTCCTTTCTTTAAGATAATTGTTAAATATTTATGTAAAAACATTCTGAATGCAAAAAATCATATTCAAACACTAAATAGAATGTCAATAGAACTGTATTTCTATGTGCTAAAATCCAACTTATCATTTTATTATAAACTCATTCTCTTCTTGTCATTTTTGCTTAGCTTCTATAGGATTTTCACGTGGTCCTCTTAAAATTTTTATTGGAAAGAAACTTAACAAAATATGAATTTATCAACCCAAGATGTGATTTCTCATGAAAATCTGCATTTAGAAATTACTAATGTGTATATATGTATGGTCAAAATCAAAAGATCTCCTTAAAACTGGAATAATGAAATGATTTTGATACTTCTGCTAACAAAATACAAAATACCTTATGTTAGTAACCACCTGTCTATATTCAAATTCTTACCAGTGAAAATTATTCATAATAGCTGATTCTTTTAGCTAGGAGAAAGAGATATGTAAACAAGACTGCTTTTAATCTTGAAAAGCATGAAAAACAAAATTTAAACATAGACATCAATAGAGAAAAGTGTTCTTTAATTTGTCACTAAGTCATTGCTCCCTATGTTAAACTAGCAATTCAGGAAACCCTCACTCACAAAGAGTCATTGTTCCCTGTGCCGGTAGCAAGCTGGCAGTTGCATTATATGTATTATTAAATTGCCGTTACTGCCATCTAGTGGGAAGAAATAATCCATGTCACTATGTCAGGGATCCTATCTAAAGCCCTGAAGTTCTAGGAGTAAAGGGAAAGCCACAGTTTGCGTGTATCACAGGAAGTAAAATGGCAAACTCAAGACACAATCTCATGAAGATTGAAACATAATAGACACCTATTCCCTGAATTAATTAAAGAGGTATGCGGGGAGAAAAAGGGGTGGGAGACTCATGCATTTTGTGTAGAACCAAAATTACATATAAAATGTTATTTCTCATTGAACACAGTAGAGATTACCTGAACTAGGGCATTTTTATTACTTGAACTTATTTTTTCTTTATTTATTTGAATGTCGATTGATTGTTTTGAATATACTCATTAAGTCTCAAAAATTAAGATAGCATTGATCGGTTCTGAAAAGTTAAGATACATAAGAAACACTGGAACATGGGAATCTTGTTACAAAGCAGATTCAGAATCAGTGGGCCTGGAGTACCGTACCCTGCACTTCACTGTAAAATATCTTATTATAACGTATTAATAATAGAGTAGTTCATTCAATGGCTCATAGAGCCAAATTGCCAAATTCTTTCTTGGGTTTGTTGCTTACTACGTAGGCAACCTTGGGCAAGATACTTAATATCACTAAGCCTTAGTTTCATCATCTGTAAAATAAAATAATAGTCATACCACTGTCTGTGGTTCTTATGAAGAATGAGTGAGCTAAAAATCTCAGGATAAACCATACAAAATTGGCGTCTTTATAGATTAAATACGAGCATCCACAATTGTATATAGTTAAAACTAAATGTGCAAATTATTTAGCATAATATGTAGTATCTAGTGGCCAATACATATTAGCATAACCAACAAGTATCACTGACTAAATTTGTGGGCACATATAAATATATTCACACCCTAGAAAGTCTCATTCAATGAAGACAGAGAACTTTGACATTTCCATAAAAGAAACTTGGTATATGAATCTGTGAAAGGTGTTACTTTGGAGTTCCACTGAAGGGTAAAATAAATAAGGAAACTGTGAATTATTCTGTAAAGAAATTCAGTTGACTATGGGAAACAAAGAATAAGATTAGAGAAATGTTTAAATTATTTACTTTTGTCTTTAGTATTACCTGGAACCAATCTCAGAATGGGAGGCAAAGCAGTTTTTATTTAGCATCAAATTCATATGCTGCAGTAGCAGATATAAACTGTGAGGATAGAAAAGGTCAGAGATTTTGGATAAATTTTATATTATATGCCTGATCTGGGGAAAATAGGCCATCAAAATATCCATTGTTTTCTAAATTACTAGAGCAAATCATATTTTATATATTTGAAATCTCTGTCATTCTTATAATGTAAACATTTTCAAATAATTTAAAGCTATAATTACCTTCCTTGGTTGCATGCTAAGTTATAAAATCATCATATTTATAAAGTTTTGTTTGCTTCACAATAAAGATTTTGGCAGTATGACTGGATGAAAGGACATCCATTTGGATGAAAATCAGTTCTGCTTCTTTTGAGTAAAATAGTCACTTTGGTTATGTGAGTAGATGTTTCCTAATTTTGACCATCAGATTTGCCTGAAGTGTACTAATATTTGCTTTTGTAAAGAGTTGCAGTATATAAACTGCAGAAAAACATGTACAATATTATAAAAATGTAAAATTTTAAATTATGAGTTAGAATCAGGGTTGTTATTAACTTAATATTGATATTAGTGGTAATTTATATATGCTGTCAATTGAAAGATATCATATTATAGTCTTTTTCTGAAAATCCCTCCATTTTCTAAATTTGAAATCTTTTCAACTTTTTGATGTATATGAAAGATGAGTTATAACCTTGTTTTATAATGAAAGTAATTTTTGTTACCATGTAGTTTAGAGACTAAACTTCTAATTTGCAAGGATAATGACAGGAAGAATATAAGACAGTGCAATCTATTAAGTGTAGGCAGCATAATACAGTTAAGGAATAAAATTGTTAGACTATATTTATTGAATGATAAAATTCAAGCTGATATTACATAAAGGGATTAAGGAATTACTGAATTCTGAATTCTGAATTACTGAATTCTATTCCCCAAAGATGCAATACCAGTATTCTATTGTAGCAATAAAAGACTAACATTCTAGGAATATACAAAAGCTTGAAAACACAGCAGCATTATTCCCAATAGCCAAAAGGTCTAAGCACCCCAAACGTTCATCAGAAAAACAAAATGTGGTATATACATACACCAGAATACTATTCAGCCTTAAAAAGGAAAGAAATTCTGTTACATGCTACATCATGGATGATCCTTGAGGACATTACTCTAAGTCAACTAAACCAGACACAGGAAAACATATATTTTATAATTCTAATTATATGAGGTACCTGGAATAGTCAAATACATAAAGGCACAAAGTAGAACCGTGGTTACCAGGGGCTGAGGGAAGGGGGAAATGAGGAGTTCGTGTTTAATGGGTACAGAGTCTCAGTGTGGATGTGAAAAGTTTCTGTAGATGGATAGTGGTAATGGATTCACAACATTGTGGATGTACTTAATGCCATTGAACTGTATACTTAAAATGATAAATTCTATGATTTTATATATATTTATTTTAGCACAATAAAAATAATTTATAAAAGAGGCTAACAAGCTCCAGGCATCATGTAATATAAAGGTGGTTTTTAGGAATCATTCAATTCATCAAGCCAAAATTCATCAAGCCTGTTCTCATACCTGCAGACCTAAATTTTAATGGAAATTTATACTTGCCACATCTGAAATTTTTTTTAAAAGGGAAAGTGATGTGGTGAAGATGCTGTTAGCTTTATTTACAAAGTTCAAAGTTTATTGACAGAGTCTCTTCAGTCTGATATGATAAAGAATAAGAGCTAATATAATCACCACAAATTAATGTGGAAAATGGAGTAGGAGAGCAATTATGCGCATGAGCTCAGGCAAAGTTAACTCGTACTCATTGTCTGTCTTAGTCTGTCAAGCCTGCTAAAACTAAATACTGTGGACTGGGTGGCTCACAAACCAGAAAAATTTATTTCTCACAGTTCTGGAGGGTGGGAAGTCCAGAATCAAGGTGGTGAGGGCCAGCTTCCTGGTTCATAGATGATATCCGCTGTATGTTCACAGTGGAAGGGGAGAACATTCGTCACTTCAGCCCCTTATGGGGGCGCTAATCCCATTCATGACAGATTTACCCTCATGACCTTATCCCCTCCTAAAGACTCCTACCTCCTAATACCATTAACTTGAAGGTTAGGTTTCAACATATGAATTGGGTGGGGGCATAAACTTTCAGATTGTAGTAATGTCTTAGTTTTCTCTTTATAAATCTGGTCATTGTGAGAATTGCAGGAGAATTAGAGGCATCTATTTTTATCCCAGACAAGTAGTAAGTTCTCAATAATGAGTGGTTATTATTTTTTTTCCTGGTGTTATTATTACTGGAACTTTCAAAATATAGAACAAAAATTCGATATAAATAATAATAAGTTCAACTAAACACTGTTCTATAAATACTATAAATATGTGGAATATGGAGGCAGAAGTGAGATTCAGGACCAAAATACAAATGTGTTCAAAAGTTTAGATACAAGTCTCAATGCTACACCATCACTCCTTCACTTTGCCCCCCTGCTACTATCAGAGGAATAGAATTAGTAATAATCTCCCTACCTACCCTATATGGGCATTTTCAGCTTACTAAACACTCTCATAGGTGACTGCATTTTACTTTCACATTTACCCCATCAAAATATCTAGTACAAGCTGGTATTTTTAAAATTTCCAGCCAAAGCAGAGATTGTGATCAGCAAAGTCGCAAAGTTAATAAGAGACATGGTGAAGGCTGAACACCAAGTCTTCGAACTCTAAATCAAAGTCTTTCTTTATCCCCTGCTGCATATCTTAAGTAAGTATGGACAAAGTATTGAAAATCTTCTGTTTTCTTCATATTGCATTCTTAGTTCATGAGTTTATTCGAGAAAAAATGATAACAAAGAGTATATTAATCCACAATTTACAGGTTTTCTTAGATAGAAATTTGGGAGCGTAGTTGCTCAAATTAATTGAAAGCCATACTTCTCTTTAGCAGCCATAGTTTTGACAATCCAAAGTGGCATTTTAGATTGGATGGAATAAGTCTTACCCCTAAATCATAAAGAGCATCGGTAATGAAGTTGGTAAAAAGACTTGAATTGCAAACCTCTTACCACGACACCATGGAGAGACAACTGAGTTAACACAAGTTTGAATATTTCATTAAAATTCTTTTTCTCTGCATATATATTCTTCCTCATACAAATTTGTTCATATGAAACATCTGTTGCCTGTCTGCCTTCTTATTCCAGATTGCCTTAATTTTAATAGATTCTCCTTTGTTTCTATTCACCAAGGCTTTGCTTTACCAAAGCACAGTCAGATTTTTACCATCAGCCTCTCTTTCTAAAATTATTCATGTCGGGTCAGTACTCTAGGCCGAAACTCAAAACATCAGCATTACTTCACTTTAGAAAACAGGCTGGTTTGATTTTATGTGGGAACATTGTATAACTGGATTGCTGTGCTAATATGCTAGTGAGCAACTGTTTAAAGACCGTATTTATTGTAGGAAAGTTTATCATATTTCGTTTTCATACTTTTTTATGGAGTTAGAATTTTCTGCAGTATTAGTATATAGACAACATGTCATTTGTTTTGTTAATTGCTACATGCCACTTTAAAGTTTATTTTTCCTCCAAAGGAAATAGCAACTTTTTTCTCTAAAAAGACCTATGTAAAAACAAAATGACTGAACTTTCTTTTAGAGTATTCTCATATTCTATACTGATGATTCCAAAAACTTACATGTGTATAGCAAAACTTGTTTTAGGTTAATACTCCAGGAACCAGTAATAATTAGTTGTATAAGAAAGATATATAGTTAAATAAAAATTGAACAAATATTGTCTTTGAAATTTAGAAGTCTTTTAAAGCAGCCATTTAAATTATCAATAATCTCTGTAGCTAATACCAGAACAAAAGAATAAAAGATTAGCTTGAGAAGTGGACTTTAGGTAAGATCTTAAGGAATAAAACATACTAGAAAAACTTAGTGTTTCAGATTATTGATATAAAATACTGTCAGGCAGTTTGCTAATTATATGGCATTGGGGACAAGAGCAAGGATTAATGAAAATATTGTCACTCAATACATTCTTAAACAATATTTTCTTATACAAATAATAAATATTATCATAAAAATAGAAAATACATATAAATAATAAATAAATTATTCATAATTCCTAATATGAATATAGACATTTTGGTACATAACCTTTCATACATTTTTCTATGCATATATACACATTACTGTATACATAAATTGGTTCATATTGTACATATTCTTTTTAAATTAACATCTTTAACATAAATATTGGAAATGACTTTTCAGTTAATAGTTTTTGAGAATTTTTAGTCTCATTTTTTAATAAAATACAATGTCTTTATTATAGAAGAGCTTAGCTCCTCCCTGTTGATTTTCACAAAAAAATGTCTGTTTGGAAATTATAGCAAACAACATTCCAACATAGTTCTGTTTTCCTGATAACTCCACACAAACTTCTTGTGTACAATCTAGGTGCTTGTGCGTGTAACCTTTGAATATGGCATTTGTGTTTTAGCCTTGGGGTCTAGAGCATGTTCTAGAACAAGTATGGACAGATGAGATTGGGTATGCTGGAGAGCTGAGACCAAGCTGAGGTGCAGAAGGTCGGGGGTCAGGAGTAGGCCAGGCTCCAAAGCCACTGACTGGGAGCTAGGAAATAGCTTAATGTAGCGAAGATGAGCTCAGGCAAATACAACAAAAATGGGAGAATTTTGCGAGTGAGCACACATTCATAAACTATGGGATAACAAAAGACCAGACTCTAAAACACTGTGAATGGATCTGAATCATAATAATAAATTTGAAACTCGTTGACATATATTATTCTACTAATATTTTTTGAGCATAGGATAGTTTTATATGCAATCTCTAGCTTTAAATAGTTTATAATCTACACAGTGTTGTAAGACATGATTGTCAAGTACTGTAATAAAAGGCAGTATATGATTCATGTGGTCTAAGAATAAGTGCTGTAGGAATTCATATATTGGAAAGGTTACTTCTGACTTTTGGGATGTAGAAATTTATGATGATCATAGCAGCTAATATTGACAAGTATTTTATAGACTTTATTTTTATTTTCACAACAACACTATGAGGTAAATTTCTATTTTCAGGAAGACAGTGTCTATGGTGGTTATGGCCTTGGAGCCAGACTGTCTGGATTTGCATCCCAGCCACTTAACTGTTGTGGCTTTTGGCAATTTACTTAACTCTGTTTTTCTACTTCTCATCTATAGAAAATAAATAATGATAGTATCTATTTCATAGAGTTGTTGTAAAGACTAAATGTGTTAATATACGCAAAGTACTTAGAACTGTCTCTACAGATGTTAGTTATTATTATTAATTTTATTTTTTGTGGTGAAGAATTAAGGTTTGGACAATTTAGGTAACATGCCTAAGTTATGCAGGCAGTACATGGTTGAGCCCAGGGGTAAGCCCAGCTCTGCTATTAATATTTTCTGAATCTGAGTTCTTAATTTAGCCACTTTGATGCTTCAAGCTTTAAGCATGTAATGAGTGAGTCAAAGATAGTTTGGATTTTGATTATGGATGACTAGAATCATTAGTGAAATAGGGAACCATTAGGAAAGATTTTTTTGTTGCTGTTGTTGGAGGAAGTAAAGGTTCAATTGTGACGTCTTGAATTGGAACTGGTGAGGAGGCATTCGGGGCGAAATGTGTAGCTGTTAGATAGAAATACTGGATAAGAACTCTGGAGAGAATTGGAGTGGAAGTTGAGATTAGAGCAATATTATGTAGAGTTAACAGTTAATGCTGCAAGAGTGGGTAAGATTGGCAGGGAGGTAATAGTTGACAAAGCAAAAAATGAAAAAAAAAAAGACCAGGGTTGAAAGTTATTGCCTCATAAACTATGGGGAAGAGAAGTTACTAAAGGCTTCAGAAGTGGAACTGATAGAGCCCAGTTGGAGACAATGATAGCCTCTTAGCATGGAAGATGAAGTCCAAGAATTTCACTAAGAATAGGGAGGGACTCTCAACTATGTGGGTGGAGGGCAAAGGCATTTCCAGTTTGTTGATCATGAAATTGCTCATGAGGTGCAGCCGACAGGGATTATGAAGAAACTCACTCAGTGTTTTGGTAGGACTGAAGGGGCTGGGGGGAGTACTATTTTTAGAGCACTCAAATACACTGAGGTTCCACTTCATTTTGTTCCATCTCAGGCCTGTGATGTATTTCTCTATGATTACCTTGGGGTACTTTAGGGTTATCTGGAATGCTGGTGTGAGGATCTATTTCATTAAGTCTGTAAGGTAGAAAATTGCTGTCCTAGAGCTACTTACATTCCCTTTCTTTCTGACCCCACTCTTGCAAATACTGGAAATCTAGAACCAAGGAACAGGAACAGACATATTAAATAAAATGTAAAATTCAGTTTATCAACTGTACTCTCCGCATTTCAAATGTTCAATAGCTACATGGGGCTTTTGACTACTGTATTGGGTGGTAAAGAGTTTGAGAATATTTCCTTCATCCCAGAGAGTTCTATCGGACAGTGCTGCTTTAGATAGCATATGTCCTAAGGTTTCTGTGATTTTTAAACAATCTGACAGTCAGAAGGCTAGTTTTTACATTTTTGGAGATTTTCAACACAAATAAATAGCAATAATAACCAATAAGCAGCAGCAACAAAATCCTTTTTTTCATATACTGTTTTACTAATGATTCTAGTCATCCATGACCCAAATTACTTTGTTACCCATTTTATGCATAAGATTTTAACTTTAAAAAAACAAAAGCCTTTGTGTTTTATGTTATAGCCACATGATGATCACCCATCAATAACTTGTTCAGTCTATCGGTGTGATTATATATTTAATGGTTAATTCACGTCTCAAGTAAAATTGCTAAGGAGGTACAAGAATTTTTTTTTATGAGTTGTTAAGTGAACGAGTCCAAATTTGGGTTATGTAATTACTGTTTTTTATTCCATTTGAAATTGAAAGAAAAAAATTGCCTCATGTAGATATTACCTAGAACTTTTATAAGATAAATATGCTTTTTCCTATTTGATAAATATTGATGTGCATTGAGGAGGAATCAATTCAGCTTGTCAAATGACTTTTTAAAAACAATTTGGATAAATGCTATGAAGAGGTATCTCATTGTAACTACGTGATGCTTGTGCTTGCAGTTAGTGTTGTGTTATGTGGTTTCCGTAGTGTAGTGGCTATCACGTTCGCCTCACAGTTAGTGTTGTGTTGAAGGCATGTTATCTTCAGATAATTGGTCCTTAGTTTTGTTGAAATATGCAAAATAACTCCAAAATATCATTCCTTGGCATGTTACTTAATGGCCCCCATAATTCTGGATAGTATGTTTTTTGTTTAAGATGAAGGCCAAACAATGTTTTTGCATGAATTTTTAGGAATCTGAAAATTACATAGTATTAATTCAGTTTTTGCTTAGGCATAGATATCATTTTTGATTTGCATCATTTCAGAGGAAAGAGAGGGAGTCTATGCATATTTGTGATATGGTTTTTGACTTTTATTAGCAAGTATTTCCAAGGATGTTCTACCATTAATTCTACTTTTAACTAATGTCTAGAAGTAAATCCACTGTGATTATTTTGTAGGCTTTAGCTAAGGAGTAGCAGAAAACAAAGTAGGCTAGTTAAGTGGTAGCACTATGGATTTTCTGTTAAAGAGAAGAGTAAGCTACAGTTTTGGAATGAAACATCTAAATCTGGAGCACACACACACAAAAGCAAGACAGTTGTTGGAAGTTCTTTTCTAAGAAATTACTAATTTAATACATTCTGTAGCTGCTGTGCTGGTTTCTCAGGTATTTGTCTATAGCTAATGTTTAGAAAGATATTTCATTATTGGCATGCATTTCCTAAAGCCTTCATTGGAAGTCACTTCATATATGTCTGATGTGTTTAGAAGTTGGTGTGTTGAGTCTAATAATGGTTGAATTCAGGGGCCTGAAGCTTAAGCCATTTCTAATCTCCCTAAGATTAGAAATGGATTATCTGTTTGGGTACTTTGGAATTTTATATGTCAAGTTACATTTTAAAATGAATTCCTCTATTATATTATATGACCTTGGGCTCTTGGATCATTCAAATCTCTGTCACCATCTTAATCCTGTGAGTCTATTTGCTTAGTTATATGTTTTCACAAAACATGAAGTAGCTGTGCTGCATAATTGAGATTTTTCTTCTTTTCTACATCTTCCTGAGCTGTTGCCCGATTGCACAATTAATTCAATAGTAAGGCCTCAGTAAGGATCCTCATATTGTATGTTGCCTCTACTGTCCTAATCAATGCGGCCTTAACATCTGCCAAATTCAGCTTCAGGTAATTGTTGTTGAAAACTTAAATTTTAATTTAGAATGACATGAAATATATTTAAAGGAACTCGGGTTATCTTTTTAAGGGAAGAAAACTCTGAAAATTTTAAACAGGTGTCTGTTGCTACAGTAATGTTTTGCAATTATACTATGGCTGAAAATATTAAATATTGGATGGGCATGGTTGTAATATTGTCAGGGCCTTTACTTTTAAATAATTTGGGGGTAAGATATAATTTTCATGGATCTGGGGAAATCTTGAGTTTTAGCATAACTTGGTTTGGTGAAAGGAAGACCAATTTTGGTATCAGACTGGGTGTGAGTGTGGGCTAGATTCAATTCTAGCACTAGCATTTTCCAGCTGTAGACATTGACTAATTCAATTTCTCTGAACCTCAGTGTTCTCAGCTAGAAAATAGAAATGCTACATTGCCAGATTTCTAAAAGTCTCAAGCAAGGAGATGCCAGAAAAGCCATTACGCTATGTGGTAGAGTAGAATCTTAATAAATGCCAGCTGCCTTCTCTTCTGTTTTCTCTGCCTCATTCCAAATTGTAGTTATCTTGTAGTACCACGCTGATTTTTAATACAAATGAATACCAAGTTTTAGCTATCATCCAATTCACCCATGATCGGTCAGTCCCATATATTTTGTAGAATCATAATAACTTAGACTTGAAAGGGCCTTAAATATCGTATGGTCTAATCTTTTGCCTATAGGCATGTAGTCTTCCAGATTGGTTGAGTATTTCCTATACTGAGAATTCTCTACTTCACAAAGCAACCCACTATAAATTTAGAAATTGATCTTGAGTGATGGTTTATAATTAGTCCCTATAATTAGTCATATCTAAACCGTCTATATTACCATACCTTAAATCTTTGTATGTGAAGACTTCCCCGGTTTCTTTAGCTGTGCTTGATGTGATAAACTTTTCAGATTTTTCACTACCCTACTAATTTCCATTTTAAAAGTACTACATTATTTCAGTGAAGTTTTAAAATAAATTAATTGTTTTTCCCTGTAAAATACTATTGCTCCTTACTTCCCTAATTCTAATAGTGGCATCAACCTTCTCCTGGCCACACAATGAAGTGCAGTAGAAGCTACCCATGCCGACATTTTTCTGTGTATATCTTTTTAAATAAAAGTTCATGAATTGGATATAATCTTATACTTTTATACTAATAAGGTGAACATAACAGAAATTGGAAAGCATCCCTGTTCATACTTTCACAAATATATATTATGTACTAGAGTGTTCGACAATAAGTTGAGGTGCATTAAAATATTCAAGAATTTATTTGAGCATTTAGTGATTCATGAATCCAGCAACTCTAGACTGCAAGCAGTTTGGGGCTCTGACAAAGGGGTACAGGGGAAGGCTTTTATAGGGTGAATGTGGAAATGAAACAAAGAATATATTTAATTGGTTAAAGTGGAACAGTAGCCTTATTTGCGTCATTTCAGTGCAAAGTCCCTAGTTAAAGAGGTATGATTGACCTAAAATGTGACCACTTATACTGAGTTGGGTTTTGGTTTGTTGGAACCCAAGGTGCTGGAGCTGCCTCAGACTAATGGCCTCCTCATTAATTTTTTTAACAAGGGAAAACAAAACGAAAAGAGGATCCTTTTGCTAAAGAACAAAGTTGGGAAACCAAGAAAAGAAAAATAACACAATGTTATATGTTCTCTATTATTGTACTTCTCAAACTATCTGTGGTAAAGGAAATACTAAAAAGAAATTTTTTAATCTGTACAGACTAATATTTTTGGAAAATACAATAACAATGAATTACTTGAAAAAAATCAAATAAAAATATGATGCTTAAAATACAAACTTCTATTTTTCTTTGCTGTTTTATTTCACAAATTTTTATTTGGTTTTCTTGTTTGAAGTTCAGAAACTTTAAATATCTTCTGAATTCTTTAATTTATGTGTTTACTTTGTCTCAAAGAGCTGACCAAGAGTTTGCTGAGAGGCATCCCTCTCAGATGACACTTGGAGTAGCGCTGTCTTAGTGAACATAAATATAGGGCACAGCTGGATCAGGAAGAGGGCATAGATGCTATAGTTGTCACAATAAGCAGACCAAAGTTCCTGGGCTTTACATTTTAGTAGAACAAGACAGATATTAAATGAAGTCAAATATATAGTACATTGCATGCTTGTAAGTTCCATACTGAAAAATAAAGCAGGCAAAAAGGATAGGGAGAGCATATTGAGGAGATGCAAGAAACGAAATTTAGGGACGTTTCTTTTGATCCTTGGTGGAACAGATTTTTTTGTACTAATGAATGTTTAATCACCCTTTTATTGTGGTGATTATATGAGATTAATTTGCATAATATGCTAATTTGTAAATGCTAAAATTAGATTATCTAACAGGAAAATAGTTTTTTGTTCCCCTGGTAATCCTTTATTTCTAATATATTGATTTTAAGTTTTAAAAACAGATTAATATATTTCTGATTTTGACTACTGCTATTTGTTTTAAGATATTTCATCTATGGTCATAAATGAGATTTCATCTGTGGTCATAAATATTTTTGTTATACTCCTCTTATTAGTCTTATCAAAATTATATTAACTTGGGTATAAAGTAAATTGAATGGCATTCCATGTTTTTTTAATCTGTGAAGCATTTTGCTAAAAATAGAAATTATGTGTTGTCTGAAGAGATGGTGAAATCTGCCTCTAAAACTGGATGAAGTGCTGAGAATTATCATTCAATTCATTATTTCTCTCTTTAATCATTTTACAGTCTAGAATATTTCCTATTTATTGAGGCTTCTATTTTAATGACTATTATTAAATTCTAATATTTTAATTATTTATTTTTATCAACTTATTTTTCTTCATAACTGCTATTATGTGTCCTTTTAAAATGGACATTATTATTAAGCATACTTATTTTTAGTCTTTGTTGAGTTGTTATATAAGATAAATTTAATCTGAAGTATATTGAAGTTCAATTTTGAAGCTTTTACTTGTCTTTACTATCTTTTTGCTAGACCATTTAAGTATTTAGGTTTATAGGCTTATTCTGTCTGAGTGAGAGGCCAAGTTGTGGGTCATTCCTCCCTTTCTCACCAGCTTTCTGTCAGCATTTTCGCTATTGCCTGGCTCAGTCCCTCTCCCACATTTAGGTTGGAAACCCATCATCCCAGTCTCAGAGGTATTGGGTAGCTTGGTTCAATTTTTGATTGAAAACTGTCTGTATTTAAAACTGGGTCCTTTTATAACGATAATTCCTCAAACAGCTTCAGCTGTGGGTATTGTGTTTTGTTGTTTCTCTTATTTAATCTCTCACTCAAAAAGGGAGCCTTATCCCAATCCTGGGTTCAGGAAAAGAGCAGGGATGTCTCTGGTCCCCCAAATCATATGGAAGATTATTACCATTTACCCCAGGGGGCTAAAGTCCTGGTCATCTCTGTTCATTGTAAATTGTGTACTGAACTCTACAACATCACTTGCTGATTTACATATTATCTTCTGGTTTTTATTCATTGAGATGTCATCCTGTTCTTGAGCTTGGATTTGCCTTTTGAATTTTTTTATTCCTATACATTATATACATTGCTATGTGTTTGAATTAGTAGCAATATATCCAATCATGAATGCTGTGGCATCTTGACTCATATTATCCTTTTGCAAGAATGAAAGCTACAGATGTTTTCTTAAAAAGTGCTGCTTTATTGGGATCCCCCAAAATATATTTTCTTAAAATAAAAAATTGTTTATGATAGGATGCTAAATGGGACTTCTCATGTGAACTAGAATTTTTAATGAGGCCTCAAATCTGAGAACAATAGCGTAGGTGCCCACACATTCTAAAGACAAATTCTAGACCCTCTGATTGGACACTGGAGAAAGTAAGCTGGCTGTTTCCTCTTGAAAGGAGGAGCCACTGCCCATAAGAACTCACAAAAGCAGCCCCTGGTACATGGCACCAACACAAATTACAACTATACCAATTAAATAGATCCTCTCTGTGTCATATGTTCTCCATTTCTCTTGTCTAACCATGAACCAGGATAGTGAGTGGTCAAAAGGAATTCAAGGTGTGAATTGTGGAAAGAAGTGACTATGCACGTTTTTCCTTTTAGAAGTCGGGTTAATTGTTGGTATGTATGCAAACGAGAGTAGGGGAAAAGACTAAAGAGACTCTTGTTCTTATACTAATTTCCTTATAAGGGGATCTCCTTTTAAATTTTGATTTATGTCAGGAACCCTTCCCTCTTTCTCTACTATTGTAGTTTCTGAGCGTATCAAGCCAGCTAGAAGAGATAAAAGTATTAGACTGGACTGTAAATTTCAATGCCTAAAAATGTCTACCAAAGCTGTGGATGTTCCCAAGGCTTTTTCCAGGAACAAAGCATGTAGATTCACAGTAACGTGAGCGAAAGGAATTTGTGAACAAAATAAATTGGTTTATTTTAAACTTTGGTTCCTACTAAGTCCAGCTTGTTCAATAAGCCTGCTCACTAAGTTTTATGTTAGAACCTATTTGTAGATTTTCCTTGCCATTATACTTAATAATGCAATGTTTAAAATCTTAAAATAAATGGATACTTGTTTTGAAATATTCATGTGTGTACAGATTTTTTGATTGAAGCAAAAAATATTTAATGAAATCAAACCTTCCAGACTTTAAATTGCAATCCAATTCACATGAATACAAATGAGCTTAAAATAATATTGCATATGTATAAAATGTCAAATAAGGAAAATATAAATCAACAGCTATGCTTCGATCTGTTTAATTTAAGCCATGATAAAAGAACTTCTCTGCTGCGGCTCATTAACACACTACTAAAAAACATCATAATTTTTTTTCCATTTTATGTAACGTTTTATTTTGCCTTATTATGTGTTCTCATAAAATAGGCCTCCATGGCTTATATAAATGTGGGAAGGGGTTATTTCTGAGAAATGTTATTGGCAATAAGGAATTGGCTTAGGTAAACTATTTTAGAAATGCTAGGGGCTTATATGGAGATCAAATTTATCACCATGTAAATTCATATAACATATATATTGAGTTTCATAGCTTTGCTGTCATTGTTCTATTCCTTGTGCATGTATCCTAATATATTTTTTACTCACATTCTCCAGTTGTCTGTTTTTTCCCTCAGACTCCCTTCTCTGGACTGTCCCTGAGGTTTAGATAAATTGAATGTTATTAGTGGTAGTGATCCAATTAGAATGATTTTATGAACCCCATAAAACATTACATTGGTAGAGTAAATGATTTAGCATATGATATAGACCAAAAAAAGATTTCCTTCAACCCCAGTCATCTCTGAATCATAGTGGGCTATGTGGAATTTTGTGATGTTTTGATATTTACAAATATTAATTATAAACGTAGTATTTAGATTTAGTAAAAAGTCGTGATATTTAGTAATAGTAAAATCTACTTACTTATTTTAAGATTAATGCCATAGTTTCTATTGTCATGTATCTGCCAACATAAATAAAAATACATGAATTTGAACATGTAAATGCATAAAGATCATCTCTGAAAATGCCATACTTAGTAAAAAATATTAAGTACATGACTGAATATTTATACTGTATAGAACTTTTATTTCTAGGTATGGATGTGTAATTTGGCCTTTATAGTGAATATTTACTATTAATTTCATTTATATATATTATGGGGATATTTTGAGATGTTCAATCTTCAAGATAGGAAAAAGGAAGGGATTCAAAAGAGAATTTGAGTAAATATTCCATAATTATTATTTTTGTGACCTTCATGTTAAACTACATAAAGTTTTGTCATCCACAATACTTACTGCTAAAACTTGCACAGAAATAGTAGATTGACCTACAGGGAAAAATAAATAATATAATCCATTTCCCAAGACACTAAAATATGCTAAATAAAGAAAAATGTAAAATAATTTTGAAAATTTAAAGTGATAGTGAAATGTAAATATTTTAGTCATCACCATCATCATTGTTATTGAAGAAAGGCAGCTTTTGTTCACCAGGATTATTTATTTTAGTTTAGATTAAAAGCTGTTTCCTCATATATGAATCGACTCTTGTATCTACTTTTCTGAGATATTATTGACTGAAACATGCTGATTAAATTTTGTTGTAACTTAATTACAAGACTCAAAGATAATAAAGCCTTAATGTAGTTTATAATTTTATAATCTGAACTGACGTTTTCTCTAGTGCTCCGCAGTTTTCAAAATGCTTTCATAAGCATTATCTTTTTCAATTCCTACAGCAATCTTTGCAGTGGGAAATAGTATCCCTCTTTTAGAGATGACAAAAAATTAAGTTTTAGAGAGATTAAATCACTTAGCTATTAGATGGCTGAATCAGAACTCAGTTCATGTTGAGAGGGGAGTATATAGTCAAGGTTAAGTATCTTACAGTCAAGCACAAGGGCCTTGGAAACAAAAGGTCTTTGTTCAATTTCTAACTTCGCCTTTACTTGTTATGCACCCTTGGGCAATTACAAAATCTTTTTAGGTCTCAGTTTCCTTAATTTGTTAAATGGGGATAACAGGGTTCCTTATAGAGTAACCAGATGGGTTGACACCTAAAACATGCTTAGAATGTATGGTATATTTTTAATGGATACCCAATAAATATCTGTTGATTTTTGTTGATCAGTACCAATTCAACTTTGAGGTTCCAAATTGCAGTTATTTGACGTACCGATCAGAAGTCTTTCAGCTGTAGTGAGAGACTTCTAACTTAAAATAGCTTAAGCAAAAACGAAGTGAATTATTGGACCACTGGGTTGGGAGAGTTGCTATAGTAACTCATACATTCAAAGGAAAACCTGAATCTCAGATTAGATGGAATTGAAGACTCAGTTCTTCCCCAGTCTATATTTCTGTCCATTTCTCCTTTCTGCTGTCTCTGCTTCACCTGATGGGTTAGTCTCATTGTCCTCTGTAAATAAGCTTTGTCCAGAGTCTCCATGTCAGTCCAGAGAAGAATTCTGATTGGCTATGCTTGAAATTTGCAGTGGCCCTTTGTTCTTCCAGCAATATTGTTAGGGGAAATGGGAATATGGGATGCCATATGGTTATCTCTGTGTCTGAGAGATTGGTTTGTTATCAGAAGCAATGGAATGGAAAAATATGCCTGTTGGAAAAAACCAAAAAGCTGGAAAAAAAAAGATATGCAAAAGATATAAAACTGTACTATATTTGACATTTTAAATTTTTTAAAATTCAGGATATTATGGGGGTACAAACATTTTGGTTACATGTAATGCATTTGCCTCGCCCAAACCAGGGCTATAAAGCGTGCCCTTCCCATCATACAGTGCACTCTGCTTCCAGTAGCTGTGGGTTTCCACCCGCACCTGATGGGCACCCAGTGAGTATTACTACCATGTGAGCACCTTAGTATTGAAAAGTTAGCACCAATTTGATGGTAAGTACATGTGGTGCATTTTTTCCATCCTTGTGATACCTCACTTCAAAGGATGGGTTCAATCTCTATCCAGGATAATATGAGAGGTGCTAGTTCACCACTGTTTTTTTCGGTTGAGTAGTACTCCATGGTATACATACACCACATTTTATTAATCCACTCATGTATTGATGGGCACTTAGGTTGTTTTCACATTTTTGCAATTGTGAATGGTGCTGCTATAAACATTCGAGTGCAGATGTCTTTATTATAGAATGTCTTTTTTTCCATTCTAAAAGGAAAAAAAGGCTTTTTAGATTTTTTTAAAAAGTTTAATTATTAAGGGTACATAATAGTTATATATCTTTATAGGGTACATGTGTTGTTTTGATACAGGCATACAATGTGAATTAATCAAATCAGGGTAACTGGGATATCCATCACCTCAGGAATTTATCATTTCTTTGTGGTAGGAACATTCCAATGCTACTCTTTTAGTTATTTTAATGTATATCATAACTTATTGTTGATATAGTCACTTTGTTGGCTTGCAAATATTGTTCATTCAAACTAACTATATTTTTGTACCCATTGATGTTCCTCACTTTATTTCCCCTTCCCTGTTATCCTTCTCAGCCTCTGGTAACTGTCATTCTATTCTCTATTTCCATAAGATCAATTGTTTTTAATATTTAACCCCACATATGATTGAGAAAATGTGACATTTGTCTTTTTGTGGTTGCCTTATTTCACTTAACATAACGTTCTCCAGGTCCATCCATGTTGTTGCAAATGGCAGGATTTCATTCTTTTTTGTGGCTATATAATATTCCATTGCATATGTGTATCACAATTTCTTTATCCATTCATCCTTTGTAAATCAGGAAAAAAACTTTTTTTTTTTTTTTTTTTTTACTAGGATTGAATAACATCCTGGTGCACAGTCAACACGCACTTTCACAAGTTTGGATCAGTCATCTTAAGTGTCATTTTTTATTATAGCCTAAGTGACACATTGTTTTGGAATACAGGCTACTAACTATTAGTACATCATAGCTGTTCTAAAAATTTGGTTAAATAACAGAGCATGGGTTAGTTGGTTTTGGAAATTATTGTGTTTTTCTTTCCTAATTCTGTTCATCATCCTTTTGGCACTTTTATTTTTTCTGTTAAGCTTAAATAGAAGATAATTACAGCTGGACGTGGTTACAGAGCATATGATTGCTTAAGTGATTTGCACATGGTACATATCATGTTCTTTTTTTTTTTTTTTTTTCAGCTCATCATAGGGGTACATAAGTTCAGGTTATATACATTGTCCATGTCCCGCCCATCCGCCCGAGTCAGAGCCTCAAGCGTGTCCATTCACCAGACAGTGCGCCTGGCACTCACCATGTAGTCATACCTCCATCCCCTCCCCCCACCCCCCCACCTCCCCGAGTCAGCACCCTCAAGCATGACCATTCCCCAGACGGTGCACAACGCACTCATCATGTAGGCATACACCCATCCCCTCCCCCCACCCCCCATCTCAGTCTGATATCCAATTGGTATCCTTCCCCAATGTGCATTTAAGTGATGATCAGGGAAACCAATTTTCTGGTGAGTACATGTGATGCTTGTTTTTCCATTCTTTGGATACATCACTTAGTATAATGGGTTCCAACTCTCTCCAGGAGAACCAAAGAGATGTCGTATCACCGTTATTTCTTATAGCTGAGTAATACTCCATGGTATACATATACCACAGTTTACTAATCCATTCATGGATTGATGGGCATTTGGGTTGTTTCCACATCTTTGCAATTGTGAATTGTGCTGCTATAAACATTCGGGTACAGGTGTCTTTGTTATAGAATGACTTTTGTTCTTCTGGGTAGATGCCCAATAATGGGATTGCTGGATTGAATGGTAGGTCTACCTGAATCTGTTTAAGGTATCTCCATAATGCTTTCCACAGGGGTTGCACTAGTTTGCAGTCCCACCAGCAGTGTATGAGTGTTCCTGTCTCTCCGCATCCACGCCAACATGTGTTGTTTTGGGACTTTTTGATAAAGGCCATTCTCACTGGAGTTAAGTGATATCTCCTTGTGGTTTTGATTTGCATTTCCCTGATGATTAGGGACGTTGAGCATTTTTTCATATGTTTGTTAGCCATTCTTATATCTTCTTTTGAAAAATTTCTATTCATGTCCTTTGCCCATTTTTTGATAGGGTTGTTTGATTTTTTTCTTGCTGATTTTCCTGAGTTCTAAATAGATTCTTGTTATCAGACCTTTATGTGACGTGTAGTATGTGAAAATTTTTTCCCATTCTGTAGGCTGTCTGTTTATTTTTGTGACTGTTTCTTTGGCTTTGCAGAAGCTTTTTAATTTAATCAGGTCCCATTCGTTTATTTTTGTTGTTGCTGTGATTGCCTTAGGGGTTTTCTTCATAAATTCTTTGCCTAGACCAATGTCTGTAAGAGTCTTTCCTACATTTTCTTCTAGAATTCTAATAGTTTCCCCCCTAAGATTTAAGTCTGTTAGCCACCATGATTTGATTTTTGTGAGAGGTGAAAGCTGTGGGTCCTGTTTTAGTCTTCTACATGTGGCTATTCAGTTTTCCCAGCACCATTTATTAAATAAGGAATCTTTTCCCCAGAGTATGTTTTTGACTGCTTTGTCAAAGATTAGATGGCTATATGAGGATGGTTTTATATTTGTATTTTCCGTTCTGTTCCATTGGTCTGTGTCCCTGCACTTGTGCCGATACCAAGCAGTTTTAATAATCACAGCTTTGTAGTATAGTTTGAAGTCTGGTAAATTAATACCTCCCATTTTGTTTTTGTTGCTTAAAATTGCTTTTGCTAAACCGGGTCTTCTCTGGTTCCACACAAAGCGTAGAATTATTCTTTCTATATCTGTGAAAAATGATGTTGGTAATTTAATAGGGATTGCATTGAATCTGTAGATAACTTTGGGCAGAACAGTCATTTTAACAATGTTGATTCTTCTGATCCATGAGCACGGTATGGTTTTCCACCTATTTACATGTTCTGAAATTTCCTTCCTCAGTGTTTCGTAGTTCTCCCTATAGAGGTCCTTTACCTCCTTAGCTAAATATATTCCTAGGTATTTTATTTTCTTTGTTGCGATTTTGAAGGGTATTGAGTCCTTAATTTGGTTCTCTGTTTGACTGTTATTGGCATATATGAATGCCTCTGATTTGTGTGTATTGATTTTGTATCCCGAGACTTTACTGAATTCATTGATCAATTCCAGGAGTCTCTTGGTTGAATCCTTGGGGTTTTCTAGATATAACATCATATCATCAGCAAAGAGTGAGAGTTTGATCTCTTCTTTCCCTATTTGGACTCCCTTGATTCTGCTCTCTTGCCTGATAGCTCTCACAAGGACTTCCAATACTATGTTGAAAAGTAAGGGGGACATTGGGCAGCCTTGTCTGGTTCCAGTTCGAAGTGGGAATGCTTTCAATTCTTCCCCATTCAGTATGATGGTGGCTGTGGGTTTGTCATATATGGCTTGTATCATTTTTAGATAGGCCCCGTCTATGCCTATTTTGTTAAGTGTTCTTATCATAAAAGGGTGTTGAATTTTGTCAAATGCTTTTTCTGCATCTATTGAGAAGATCATATGATCTTTATTTTTGCTTCTATTTATGTGGTGAATTACGTTTATAGATTTGCGTATGTTAAACCATCCCTGCATCTCTGGGATGAAGCCCACTTGGTCGTGATGGATTATTTTAAAAATAAAAATAAGTGTTTTGAACTAACTTTTGAGTTCAGTTTCAAGAATTAAGTCTTAAAACTAAGAACACGTAGTTTTGAACCAAGTTTTGAGTTCAGTTTTAAGAACTAAGTCTTAAAACTAAGAACACTTAGTTTTGAACACTTCTGAACAGTAAAGCTGCTCGATAAGGTTTTCATTTGGTCTTCTCTTTATGAGGATTATTATTCCATGATGCCACTGTGCAGGCTAGCACTAGGCAGAGGTATCTGAGCCTTGTCTGGCACTGAAGTGCAGGAGAGGACATTTTCTTACACATTTCTACATCAACAGACAGGCTGGTGATGGTCTGATTTCAAAAACTGATCAGTGTGGATATGTAGCTATCTAATCAATGAGACGTTTGCTAGACACTCACATGTTTTTTAAGGGTGGCAACAGAAGCTTGACTCTGACAATTGCTCAAAATGAGGTTATAAACCAATGCACTAGTTACCTTGTTAATCTGTCATTAAGGTGGCATTCGTACGTCACTTTTCAGTGAGCATTTATGTTACTAAAATATTTAAAAATCATTAAAAGTTATACTTTTCAAAGCACAAAATTTAAATAAAATATTTATCCAGCCCTAAAGCACCTCTGTGGTATCTGGGTGATTTTGCAAACCACTAATCTATATGAATTGAATTAAAAACCGTTGAATTAAAGAGTTGATTTACAGTAATTAAAACTTAAAAAATTATATATTTTACAATACAATGATCACAAGTTAACACATACTTTAGGTTCTTCTTCATTGTGTAACTGGTATAACGCTTAAACACTATTTCTTCTCTATACTTCATATGAATTATTCCTTTTCTTGAATTATATAAATTCTGAAGTTATCTTCCATGTCCAGGCTTGAACTTATCACCTGTCCTGCAAAGCCTCCCTCCTCCTATTTTTTTTAACTTAGGAGTTGTCCAAGTTTGAAGCTTGTATCACATCCTTGAACTCATTCTCAACCCTCTAATTCATATTTAATCAGTCAATTGAATCTAAATCCTAAATAGCTCTTAATTCTATCTAGTTATTTCTATTCCTTCATTGTGCTTAGTATTAAATTTAATTTCTTGACTTGGGCTACTAGGCCCTTTGTAATCGCTTCTTGTTTATTCTGGATCTGAATTCAAGATGCAATCCAAATAGTGTGAAAATATTGATAGGTTGTTTATTTCATTTGATAGAAACTTCTGATTAAAGAATATACCCAACAGCATGCAGATAGTAGCATCATAATATACCAATATACAATGAATCTGTAAGGGTTAATGAAACAATTTAATATAAAATATGTCTACTTTCACATATTTAGAGATATTTGTTGATTAATTTCCATGTCAGTATATTGCCTGGTATAAAATAGGAGCTCTGCATCTCCCCTTGAAAAAATATAATGATAAATATAACATATAGCTGTAAAACGAATATATAATTGGGGCTTGGTTAAAGTTAGTTTGTTTTATGACCATCCTCATTTTTTATGTCTGACAGCTCCTGGCATTTGCGTCTGTTTCTTTTCATAGTTAATATTCGTTACTGCTTTGTAATGCAGGACTTGCTAATAAAAATGTTTCTGAATAGTAATTATCCTATAGTGCTCATACTATTTTTGTTTTTGTATCATATATACACCAACCATGAAGTACATTCATTGTAAATGCATGTATATGCATTGTACATGCATGACCAAGATCATGTTCTAATAATTTAGAATACTATATTCCATTCCTGAAGTAGGAAGGGTAGTGGTATGACCTATGTATGTTAAACATTGGACTTGGTCCTGTTTTCTTATAAAGTTTCAGTGTAATGATTACAAATAATCACCCATGTTCTCCTGCATTTCCCCTAGTCCGTGTATATAGAAACACACGTCTAATGTAAATATATAAAATATGCGTCTTCTCTGAACTTTTGGCTGTTGATTCCTTGGAAAATGAATTGCTGATGATTAAATGCAGCTCTAACAAATGTATGAATAAAATATACTATATCTGGTATTGTTATATACAACCTTCGTAGCACGAGATTTTCCTAGCTCTAAGTACAGATCATTTTTACTCTGTTGGCTTTATTGCTTAGGGACATTACAATTCACCTCTAATGGCACTTGTTTGGTATTTTAAGGCTTAGGATGGCTAAGAGATGAACTGTTAAAAATAACTCAAATCAAATATAACAAAAAGTATTACATTCTTTCTGATTTCATGCAACAGATTTCATCTGAGATGGAAGGAATTCTGTTGATAACCAGTCAGGTCTATTCCAAAACTTATATTATGAAATGTTTTGAAGAAAAAGTAAAAAAACAAGAAGACAACATTAGTAATATCTTAGGTAATGTATTAGTGAAACTTTCCTTTATTCCGAATATGTTTCAATAAGTGCTGATTTTTCTCTATGTATCTGGCAAAGATAACTCGATTACCAGGTATGAAATTACTATAAAATAAAGCATAGTTATTGGAAAGATTTTAAAAATATAGAAAATTGAAACTACTTATAATTCTATCACCTAGAAAAAAACAAAACAGCATTTGAATTTTATTTATTCTAGCGCTTTAAAAGTAAATATGTATATGTTATCTTAGTCAGTTTGGACTACTGTAACAAATTAACATAGACTGGATGGCTGAAACAACAGAGATGTATTTCTCAAAGTTCTGGAGGCTGGGAAGTCCAATGTCAAGATGTCAGCATGGGCAGGTTCTGGTGAGGGCCATCTTCTTACTATATTCTCACATGGTGGAAAACAAAGAGAGAAAAAAGCAAGCTCACTCCTGTCTTTTCATAAGGGGACTAATCCTATTTGTGAGGGCTATACCCTCATGATCAAATTACCTCTAAAGGCCCCACCTCTTAATATCACATTGAGAATTAGCATTTCAGTGTATGAATTTTGAGGGGACACAAATATTCAGGCCATGGCACTCCGTCTCTTCCCCCACCGCATAGTCATGTCCTTCTCACATAACAAATATATTCATTCCATTTATAAGACCCTAAAGTTCCAGTATCCTCTCTCAAATCTAAAGTCTCTTTTAAATATCATCTAAGTCAGTCATGAGTAACACTCAAGATACTATTCATCTGGAGGAAAATGGAAAATTTAGGACATATATTTTTTGATATTAACACAATTACATGAATGGTGTTGAGCATTGTCAAAATTCTATTATAATGACTATATAATTGAATATTTAATGGTCCATCATCAATTTATTTTATCAGTATCCCATTATTAAATATATTGTTATTCAACTTTTCACTATTAAAAATAACATTTCAATGAACAGATCTGCATGTAAAATCTATATTTCTATTCCTTTAACATGGATTTGTAATAACTGGAAGGGAAATTATTGTTTCAGAGTTAAATTTTTCCGTATCTTTATTTCTGGAAAACACCAGTATATATGGTCAGGAAGGCTTAAATACTACCCTGGTGCAACTAACATGATATATTTATGTTTTCATATTTCATTTAGTTTCTTATGTCACATAAGCAGACCTTAATTATAATGGTACTATAAAGGTGAAATGCCCTAATGGTCATATAAAGAGATCCGAGAGGTGAAATAATTGAGTAGGAGTACCGTCTTGATTGGAGCTGGTGTGATTCATGTTCAGCTGATTGGTTAAATTGTTTTTAACTGCTTCCAAAGTTTACATAAGAGATTGTATTCATTTAATTTTTTCTAAAGTTTTTCAGAGTATCTCCACCATTTTTTAAAAGCTTCTGTTGTATTTCTACTAAATAGGACACTCATGTAAATAAGTTCAATTAAATATATTAATAGTGTGGCTGGTATCACTTTTGTTTTTAAGGTTCAGATGAATTTTGATGATCTCATTTAATAAGAGGATAGAGCATATCAATTTAGTACATAACAAGTTCTATTATTGTATAACTGTGTTTGGAAAGAAGGCAAAGATTCAGAACTTTGACTTTTTGAATTGGTACTATTAGCATTTCCCCTTAAGAGTTGATTTGACCACAGACTATATGGATTCCTAACTGTTGATCAAAAATGGTTAAATCCATCAATTTTTCTAGTGGGCATCACGCTTATTTTAAGAAAAAAATAGCTTGCCATTGATGAACATTTTATAAAAATACCTGGGCTCTGAGGTTGGAAGAGTGATCCTTAAGTGTTTTTGAAGACACGGAGGGTAATTATGGCTGGAGCAGAGAAAGTAAAAGGAACACTAATAGGAGAGAAGGTCAGTAAGGTTAGCAGGGTGATGTCCTGTAAGTTTTATCACATATTTTAAGAACTTGACTTTTATTCCAGGTGAGCTAGTACACCATTACAAGTTTTCAACAAAGAATTGACATGATATGATTTACATTTTAACATTACTTCAGCTGCTTAGTTAAGAATAAGAAGTAGGAAAGCAAGGGTGCCATTAGGGAGACTTATTAGAAAGTCACTTCAGTAAACCACATATAAGATGATAGTGCATTCACCCAGATTGTTAGCCGTGGGGGTGTTGAGAAGTGATATATACATTTTGGAGTTAGAGCCAAACATTTTGTTAATTGGATGGAGTTAGGGATGATTGCAAACCTGTTAGCCTGAGCAACTAGGAATATGAAGTTGCAATCATCTAAATTGAGGATGGTTGCAGGAGAGCGAGTTTAAGAGGCATGAGAATCACAATCTAGATTTGGATATTTTAGGGTATATGGCAGTGTTTAGTAGGAATTTTATTTAAAGTTTGGAATTTAGAAGAGAGGTCCATTCTGGAGATATATATATTTGGATTTTGTCAGCATGTAGGGAGTACTGAATCTAATTACCATCATTAGATACAAGAAATAATAAATGAATACATTCATGAAAAAGTATTTATTGTATATAATAATGTTATCTTATCAAATAGACAGTTGGGAAAAACAAGTTTAGATTTTGAGCCATCATTATATGGTCCCATAATCTGACATGAATTTATAATAAATATTAACATGACGCAGCTATCAAAAACAACAGTAAGATTTAGAATGATAATATTTAGGTCATTCAAGGTCATTTTCCCCTGTACCTTCTGTCTTCATTTTAAGGTGGATATACAACCTAATGATATAATTTCAATCTTAATTTTTTTTTTTTAGTTTTGCTTTCCTATCTTTTCTGTGTGCAACACACTGTTATCTGTAATATCCCTCAGTCCATGCAGCCCTCTTCAACTGAGGTGGAAGTGTGTGGATGAAGATCTTCCCAAGCCTCATGCCTAACCTCTTTCTCTACCTACACCCCAAAACCCTCACCTCTGTAATAGCCCTCTTAGCACTGGAAATATCATTGGTAAAGTGACTGGTGATTTTGCCTTTGCAATTATCAAAGAAAATAGGCCCTTAAATTTAATCCACATTTTTGCATGTGTGATAGAGAATGCTTCATGAATTTCTTCTTCTTTTTCGTTGTTAGGTGCTAGATGCTGAACATAGAAGCCCAGGACTTATAAATATGCCTGGAATTATTTAGTGACTTTGTAGTTATAACCTTATTTCTAAAGTGCTTTCAAATGTATTTCCTCAACTGATCCTCATAAAATCCATTTGAGGGAGGCAGGGCATGTGCAGACCCTTTTTATTCATTTTAGAAAGCTGAAGCTTTGAGTGTTTTGATCCTATTGGAGGTACAGAGCTGCATAATATAATTAGAACCTAGGTTTTCTATGTCTACTACATATATATGTAAGTGTGTGTGTGAAGGAAGCATATACACATGAGCATTTGGGAATGTATGTATATTTCAGTATGTATCTGTGTGAATGTATCTCCTCATGACAAGACAGATGGTAACATATATAGTGAAATGTGTCAAAGGAGAAAGATTATATATATTATCTATTTATATAAAAACAAACAAATGAGTGCAATTGTCAACAAAGAAATTGTCAATGTTTTTAATTAGCATTCAAACAATTTGACTTTTGATTGTATGTTTGAAGTTTTAGTAAATTAACTGTTACTATTTTGTATGCTCTGGAATCTTATACATATACCTATTAAGATATTACATTTAAAATAAATATTCAGAAGATGAAAAACTAATAAAATAAAATAACAAGTATGATAGGTTGTATTAAAGTACTTAAAGACCAAGGTTTCCAGATGTGTGTTTAAAAAGTAATAGATGACATTGATTGTAACTGTCAGCGAAGTCAGTCTTTAAGGAGTTGCCTACAAAATATAGCCATTCACTTAAAAATCATATTTGATAATTCTATTCAACCTAAATTTAAATTTCATTTACATTCAACATAAGCTCACAATTTTATTTTATTTTTAAACTCTGTAGTTTATCTCTCTCCTTTTTGAAAACTACCACTTGGTTTAAGAGTTAATCACATACATTCTGCTATTGACTAACTTTTGAGAGTACTTTTAGTTTTCAGATAGGAGGTGATACATTAGTACTCTCTTTTCAAGAGTTCTTTTATGCTATAAATAAATCTGATGTCTTTTAATAATAACAGTATTTTATATAGTTGAAAAAAGGAAATAAGACTAAAATTGGCCCCACAAATTTAACCTAATTCTAATGAGATTTCTTTAGTTGTGTGTAAATAGAACTCTTAAAACATATGTAATTAGTGTTGAGCAACATATGGAATCCATCAGAATGTGTATTTATATGTGTATCTCGAGGACATCAGAGTAATTTTGCTTACAAATACATACATTTTAATATAACTTGCTGCTACAGACTGCAATGTCTTAAAATATTTCACACATCTATTTCTTGGTGCATTTTAATATTTTCCCCAAATAGTGAATTTGATTATTTGAGTTGTGCTTGACTGTCAGTTGGCCTCTACCCTTAAGTAATTTAAAAATGCTTAGTGCCATTTTATTCACTTTGTTCGAAAGTAAAATTATACCAGTTCCATGCCTGAACTCCCATATGCATTAAGCAGAAGTTTACATATACGAGGAGAGAATTAATTCTTGTAAAGCTTGAAAATTCTCTTATAAAAACATCTTCATCTTGTGAGTTCTTGTAACTCTGATATTTCAAAGCATATTGACCCTAGTTAGTTTTGGACATTAGGATTTTAGCTCCCAGGGCACCAGCTCTTCCACTTCCATTGTTTTCTGTTTTATTGGGATTTTACTATGTTATGTTTATCCATTTGTGAAATATGGATAAAGTATCAAAACATCACATGTACCCTAGAAACATATACAACTATTATGTATCCATAATTAAAAATACAATTTTTTTAAAAATATTAAGTTTTGAGATCATGTGACTAAGTGTGTCAATCGGAGATGAAGATAGTACCCTTTTGATTGTGGAGGAATGGGATAGTCATTGGTTGACTGAGTGGAGAATTTGAGATATAATAATTTAAAAGATTACTGTCTTTTATTTAGAAGACTGATTCCAGATAAATTTTATACAGATCACACCATAATAATTTTGTAAAATGGTCATTACCTAAAAAGAACCAGTGCTCCCTCATTTCTCACATTGTTTTTTTTTGTTTGTTTGTTTAATTTCTGAGTTTATTTCCACAGAATGAAGTCAGTCATATATAACTGTACTGTAGGTTCCACACATATATAATACTGTGCTAAAAACCTGGTAGTTACATGTGTGAAAGAAAACAAGGGCCTTTTTGGGTGCATCAGGTAAGAGGGAACCCCAGCATAAAGGCACTGAAATTTAGCTGAAGTGAAAAACATCCCCACCAATGAAGTCATACCATGGGCTTGTAAATGGCTAACTCATCAGAGTGTGCACAATCTTTTGTAGAACCTTGAGGTTTAAGGAAACAAGAGCTAGTCCCTTGAGTCCTCAGCCTAGAGTGTGTATGTGTGAGTGTGCACATGTAGGTGATGAGTATTATTATAGAAAGGGAAAAGGATGTATAGACACATCACAATTAAAAGCACGTTATTCTTCTATACAACTGACACTAATTAGTAGGAGGATATGGATCTCAGGGAGTCTTGAAAGAACATACTTGTGATTTGAAGATGTAAGAGGTTTCCTTGAGTAAAGGGAAGGATCCAGATCGTCATTTTCTTCCTTTCTCTATTAAGCTTATTGAAGGAATAATTCTCTGCCTTTTTATAAATTCAGGTAATATAAACAAAGACTCCAGGTCTACCAGGACAAAGAGAATTTATAATTCTTCATTTCTTTAAATTTATATTCAGAATGTTTGCATGAATGAATAACCTTGAGGAAAATAGCATTACTCTCTCCTTCCTTCCTTCCTTCCTTCCTTCCTTCCTTCCTTCCTTCCTTCCTTCCTTCCTTCCTTCCTTCCTTCCTTCCTTCCTTTCAGCTGGAAATAAGCCTAAGATATAGCCTTTCCTTTTAGATTTTCTTAAACCACTGTATGTTAACACATCTTTATGTACAAAAGTAGATTTTGAAAATTAATAGCCCAGTTAACACTATAAACTAAAGGTGGTAATAAGTAGGTTCAAATCTAGGTCAATTTTAAATCTCAGACAGTTAAACTTAGGGATTTTGGCAAGAACTGTCAAGTGGCTGAAATAAACAAAGAAAACAGGAATGGCATTGATTAGAACATTGGAAGAAACTCAGAATTCCATCATTTAATGAAGTGTTTAATATTGTAGAGCATGTTATTGTGACATATTTTACATTAAAGTGTTATATATATTCGATCATTTTAAATGATCTCTGCAAACATTTTATAAAATGTTCATGATTGAAAGACTCATTTCACTGTACATACTTGTATGTTCTGTAAAATTTGAATTCATTAATTAAGATAGCTAGTTTTGAATGATCTTTTTATCCCAGTTTACTCTACTTTCTAGTCTAAACTCCATCTAAATTAAGAAATAGGCTCAAACTCCAAAGTAATATATTTAGAAAGATAGTATATTTGGAATACAAATATGTGTTTTTATCAAATTTGATATTAATTTATAAATGAAAATATGAATACTGAAATATCCAGTTTTTTAAAGTTTTGTTTATAATTGACACAGTAATTGTACATATTTATGGTGTGATGTTTCAATGCATGTATAAATTGTATAATGATTAAATCAGGACAGTTAGCCTCATTTTAAACATTTGTCATTTCTTTGTGGTGATAACATTAAAATCCTTTCTTTTAGCTACCTTGAAATATATAATACATTATTATTAGCTATGGACTCCCTAATGTGTAATAGAACACCAGAACTTATTTTTTTCCTGTCTAACTATAACTGTACTCTTTGACAAACCTCTTCCCTTACCCCCTGCTTCTGCCCATCTTCAGCCTCCGGTAACCACTATTCAACTCTTTACTTCGATGAGATCAACTTTTTTAGATTCCACATGTAAGTGAGATCATGCAGTGTTTGTCTTTCCATTCCTGGCTGATTTCATTTAACTTAATGTCCTCCAGGTTCATCCACATTGTCACAAATGACATGATGTTATTTTGTTTTACAGCTGAAAAATGATATATAGAGATATATATATATATATTGTGTGTATGTATATATATAGTGTATATATGCATACACATTGTATATATATCATGTGTATATATATCATATATATATATATATATATATATATCACATATTTTTCTCCATTTATTGTAGATGGGCACTTAGGTTGATTCCATATCTTGGCTATTGTGAATAGTGCTGAAGTAAATATGTAAGTGCAGATATCTCTTTGACATACTGATTTTATTTCCTTTGAATATACACCCAGTAATGGGATTACTGGATCATATGGTGGTTTTATTTTAAATTTTTTGAGGAACCTCCAAACTGTTTTCCATAATAGCCATACTAGTTTACATTCTAACCCACATTATATAAGAGTGCCCCTTTCTCCACGTCCTTGCCAACATTTGTTAATAGCCATTCTAACTGGGACGAAGTGATATTTCACTGTGGTTTTGATTTGCACTTCCCCTATGATTAGCGATGTTGAGCATTTTTTCATATAACTGTTGGCCCATTTCTTTTGGGAAACATCTATTCAGGTCTTTTGCCCATTTTAAAATACAATTGTATTCTTTGCTATTGGGCTGAGTGCCTTATATATTTTGGATATTAACCCCTTGTCAGATACATAGTGTGAAAATATCTTCTCCCATTTTGTAGGTTGTCTCTTCACTTTATTGATTGTTTCCTTTGCTGGGCAGAAGCTTTTCACTTGGATATAATCCCATTTGTCAATTTTTGCTTTTGTTGCCTGTGCTTTTTAGGCCATATTAAAAAAAAAAAAAAACCTTGCCTAAACCGATGTGTCATGGAGCCTTTGCCCTGTTTTCTTCTCATAGGTTTGTAGTTTGGGGTCTTACACTTAATTCTTTAATCCAATTTGAGTTGAGTTTTGTAAACGGTGAGAGATGAAGTCTAGTTTCATTCTTCTGTATATGGATATCTAGTTTTCCCAGTGCCATTTATTGAAAAGACTTATTTCCCTTGTGTGTATTCCTGGTGACTTTATTGAAAATTAGCTGGCTGTAAATGCATAGATTTATTTCTGGGTTCTCTATTCTGTTCCATAAGTCTATGTGTCTGTTTTTATGCCACTACCACGGTGTTTTGGTTACCACAGCTTTGTAGTATATTTGAAGTCAAGTAGTGCGATGAAATATCCAGGTTTAAAAGGTATTCAGTATTTCCTAGGTCTTAAAATATTTTTGTGCATGTTCAATTTCCCAACAAACTAAAGAAAATAAGTAATTTCAAGGAATTTGAAATGAGTGTTTAAAGCATAAATGCAAAATATTTGATATATGACCAATGATTATGAATAATGAAAATAATGAAATTATTTTATAACTTTTCTTTTATGTTCTTAATTTTATAACAATTGCAAGAGTTCACAGTATATTGTTATAATAGTGAGTTTTATAGAGGAAGAAAATTATAGTATGACTCCTTTTTAATCCATACGTTAGCTATTATTTTAATGAAGGCTAAAAATGGAAAAGTTTATATGCATAAATAAAGATATTCACATACCAAAAAAAGCCCCCCAAATTTGTAAACCCCCTCTTCTTAAATGAAAGTTGTAATTTAAAAAAATTGTGTGTATAAGAGTTTTGTTTTTCCCTTACTATCAGAGTTGGATCATTATCATCTGAATAATAAGCTAAAATGTAAGAATGACTCTGTCATAGAATATCAGAAAAATAAAAGACTAATTTTACTCCACAGATGAATTGAAATAAGTTCACTACATAGTCCTTCATGGGAGTTTCTATATATCTTTGCATCTCCTCTGTTCTTAACCTCTGCCTACTTATTTCCTGCTTCCTTATTACTTTGGCTTCAACCATTTCATTTCTAAATCTGGGTTATTAATAAATGGGAATTAATAAATTTATTTCCATTTATTAATTTCCTTGATTTATTATTACTTATTTCAAATTTCTGAGAGAGGGAATCTGGCCCATCTTGAGTTTTTAGATTAGGCCATTGGCTATATCTAATAATAATAAACACTTATTGAGCATTTGTTTTGTACTAGTCACTACGCTAAGTAGTTTGATAGACACTGTTAATTTAATCCTTTAATAACTCTTTAAGAATTTTACCATAGGCCTATTACTGTCTGAATTGGAGTGTCAAAAGCACATTGAGGAACTCTCATCCATTTACAAGTGAGTAGGAAGACTGATTTTGGGATAGGCTACCCTGCTTATTGATGCACTTTGTTTAGATTAAAGGAGGATTTTGTCTTGATAATTGTTAATGATTGTGATGCTGTGTGTTGAATATTAAACATCATTATTTTCCAAATTAAAAACTATCCTAATTTAATTGATAGAATCAACTATTTTTGTACCTTTAACCAAAAACTATGAAATTATCAAAATTTAGTTGAACTCTTAATCCTGATTTTTCTGGCAACTTGAGAAAAAATTCAAATTCATTCAAATTACATCTTGATCTCAAGTAGGAATAATTTAATAGTGTTCAAAAAAAGACAAGGACACTCTTGAGGTATCCTTGGCAATTCTTAGAGCTGATGATAGGTAGGTTAGTGGATAGGAAGGTAGGTACTATTACTTAGTCATCGGAGTAAATCTGACACTGAAACATAGCATAGCACAATATACTTTGAGTCAATCAATTTAAGATTCCCCTGAGTGTCCTCAGTTAGAAAATGATAGTGTTAAACTTTATAATCATTCAATGTCATTTCGGCTCTTTTATAATCATTTTGGGGAATGGTGGTTTTGATTTTGTTAAAAAAATTATTGTTATATAAAATGAAGCATTTAGAATATCTTCCACCAAAGCTCTTCAAGGCAGGTGTTGAACATACACATAAAATATAATTCAAAGTCTGTTACATCTTGAGACTCAAATCTTCTATGTCTCAGACTTGTTGGATCTGTGACTCATGGATTGTCAAGTTTGCAACCAGAATAATGTTTTGTACCAACTGGTAGCTGCAAAACTGTTTCCTGTGGTCTCTGGATGAAAGAGGGAATCAACAGCTGGGTCCTAATAGTCTTCTAAGAGACAAATCAAGAAGCCTCATCAGCAAGGCTTGTGGTTGCTTTTTCCATTATCCTTTCGATGAACAAAACCCTTGGGCCTGAGTGGCAGCTTCTTCTTTGCCTCCCTCCACTTTAAGGCTTTCCACAATACAATTCCCAAAAGCCCTGAATGTACTCATGCAGAGAAGGAGCTGTAGAAGTCTTTGTAAGCGTCATAGAGAAAAATACAAGAAATGTGATACCATTAACTGGTCATAACTAAAGCATGAAGAATTTAGTAAAACTTTCAAACACCAAACTAAAAAGCCATGTGAAAAAATCATGTATACTTGTAGATAATCTTAAATTCAAGTCATTCAAGCAGAAAATTCAGTCAAGTGAGATCCATCGGTAGTTTGAGTTCAAAGTCACTGAGCAAATGGAAATCATTGCAGCATCTTTCTCGTTTCCCTAGTGGACATGAGACCACTCAAAATATGTCACATAATTTACAGTCCCTTGATAGTAATTGAATATACACATTGAGAATGCACTGGCAGAACACTTAAGGAAGATTGAGTGGAGGAGGACCTGCTTACGTTATTTTTGGCTCTGCTTGGGTTTTTGCTCTTAATTTTTTTTCTTGGGATTAATTTTAATTTGGTTGTTTCACCCTGTCCAAACAAATGCTGTGGGAAAAAAGATTAACAGCAGTGTCAAAGAAACTGTAATATTTTGTTTCAGAGATATCAGGTATTGTAACATTATAAGACAAAAGAAGGACAAAGGAAAATCTGCAATTCACCATAAATAATTTTTAAACTGCAACAGTAGTAGAATCAAGCCATAAAGGACAAAAATGACTTTTGAGCTGTTTCCTAAATGTAGAGTAGGATTTTCTAAGATTTAATTTAATATTTCTATTTTAATATTTAATAATTTTATTAATATTTAAGAAAATGAAGAGACAATTTCTTAGTTAAAAATTTGAAATATTAAAATTGTCTTTCTTTTAACACTAATTATTCTAAATTTCTGTATTTTGTATATCTGTTAAAATAAATAATAAATTCTTAGACATTTTATCAAGAATCATTCTTTTGTTTTTTAATTTTTAATTATTATGGGTATATAATAGTTTTACATATTTATAGGGTACATGTAATGTTTTGATACAGGCATATACAATGTGTATTGATCAAATCAGGGTAATTGGGATATCCATCACCTCAATCATTTATCATTTTTTTGTGTTAGGAATATTCCAATTCTACTCTTAGTTATTTTAAAGTATACCATAACTTATTATTGAGTATAGTTACTTTGTTTTTGCTATCAAATATTGTTCATTTGGCCAGGCGAGGTGGCTCACGCTTGCAATCCTAGCATTCTGGGAGGCGGAGGTGGGAGGATCACTTGAGCTCAGGAGTTCAAGACCAACCTGAGCAAGAGCGAGACCCCATCTGTACTAAAAATAGAAAAATTAGCCAGGCGTTGTAGCATGTGCCTGTAGTCTCAGCTATTCGGGGGTCTGAGGCAGGGGGATCACTTGAGCCCAGGAGTTTGAGGCTGCTGTGAGCTAGGCTGACGCCAGGGCACTCTAGCCCAGGTGACAGAGCAAGACTCTGTCTCAAAAAGAAAGAAAAAAAATATATATATATATATATTTTTTTTTTATTTAACTAACTATATTTTTTGCAGCATGTTGTCATGCAACATGGAATCTCTCATGGTAGTAACCTTTAATATTCATGAGAATACAGATCAAAATGGTAGCGATTTCAACTTGATTTTATAGAGCCTTGTAAGTATTCCAAACATGTAATAGGAAAATGAGACCTGACAGAAACTGCTCTTTGAAAGACAGTTTGGGTTTTCTTTCTTTCTTTCTTTCTCTTTCCCTCTCTCCCTCCCTCCTTTGCTTCCTTTTCTTCTTTCCCTTCTTTCCTTCTTCTCGTCTTCCTCCTTCTTCCCTTGGAGTGTGTTGGTGGAATCCACCAAAGATTGTCCCATGGACCTCCATTTTCCCATTTTACACACACACACACACACACACACACACACACACACTCACACACACACACACGTGTGCATGCATGCACGTGTGCGAGATATATATGTGTGTGTGTATATATGTATATATATCTTTCCAGATTTTTCATTATTGTCTTGAGTCAAATGATGTTCCACTGTGACCAAGTTAACCTTCTGGCCACTAACATTTACTTTAGTATGTTAAGTAAGTTTTTATTGAGACAAAAACAGTGTAGAGACAAAAACAGTGTAAAAACAAAAAAGTGATCAACCAAAAAATGTTTATCAAGTGAATTTTTTCCTGTGCTGAAGATAAATGAGAACATATGCAAGCACTTTAATAATAATACAAATTTATTTTAATATACACAAGGGAGAATTTCCCTCCCTTAAGATAGTTTATAGGGCTTTCAACTTGCTAAGAATACTAAATACTTAAAGGTTTTTTTTTTTTGTAAGATACAACATTCCTTTAGCTGCTATTTAAAAGGTTAAAAAATGCATATTAAGAGATAATATTTTTTACCTTTGGAGATAAGAAGAAATAAGATAAAAACATAGACACTTGCTGAAGAGATATATGGAACAGTTTTCTTATTATATTCACCTATTAACTTTCTCTGTCTTGACTACTTACTTTCAATTTACTCTTGTTTTCTTCTGATCTCCTGTAACCCCCTTATCTTTTTTTAATTTTTAATTTTTAATTATTATGAGTACATAATAGTTGTATATATATACAGGGTACATGTGATATTTTGATACAGGCGTGATATTTTGGCATACAATGTGTATTAATCAAATAAATATTAACCCCTTTATCTTTGAAATCTTGCTTAATCATTTTTATTTCTAAATCTGTCTTTTTTTGCTTTTTCTTCAAGTCCTTTTTGATATTTGTTAACCTTTTGTCTCTAAACTAAAAGTTATCTGTGGTTTTGTATTTGACATACTACCATATTAAATATTTTTATCTCTATTACTTTGCTTTCTATAACAAATTGGTGTTTATATTGTAGTTGGAAGTCATTGTCCATATTTGTCAATTAGTAGAGATTTTAAGGGCATTTTTACCCACACTATCTGTGTATAGTCCTCAATAGTTAAAGACTATAAGACTAGAAAAGTTCTCAGGAAAAGTAATCTCCTCTCACCATTTTTTTAAAATAATGCCAAATCTCTTCTTTTTAATCATGTTCATGTTGCCTTGGTGAGAAATAGCGTCACATATCACAGCCTTTGATGACTAAAATATACATGTATAATGTACAGTATAAATTTGAAACATAGTAAAAAATCCTTGTTTTTCTCTATCTTTGGAAATTACTGTCTCATTTGCAGTAAAAACCAAATATGGCATAGATTTTTAAACTGCATCAATATTTCTATCACTATTTCCTATTACTGATATTGGAAAGATTGGCTTTTTCCATAAAGCAGTGAACTAAGCCAAAAAGGAACATGCAGAAGGATATAACACAAATTCTAAACATAAAACTTCCCAAAGAGGAAAGATCATGTTCAGATAAATATCAAAATGAATTATAGAATAAAAATGAGAAAAAGTTATAGTTATTTTTTAGCACAATAATACTTTGTCTAAAGGCTATTGGAAATGATGTCAACTTTGTTGAATGGAAAATGCTGAACTGGCAGTTGACTCTGTTTCTGTCAAATCCTACTTTCCACCAAGAGGTCATGTCACTCTCTGATTACTCAGACCTTTCTCTATCTTTCTATGAAATATGGAGACTTTCAGAAAGGAACCAGGAGATACTGTTACTTGATACCACATTAAATGGACAAGCTTCCAAACATTTTGTAGGGTAAATCTTCACTTAATTCATATTGAATTTGTTTACAAATCTCAAACACACAAATGAACATTTTTATAACACATTGCTTCTAAGAAGCCAAATCCATACCTCATTCAGGTATTTCCATGCTTTATGAATGATACAGTCATGTGAAGATATGAAGTAGGCTTCATGAAGACGAAGCTGAATGCAGCAAGATAATTAAATACAAAAATAAAATATGGAACACACAGTAGACATTCCTCTGGCAACATCTGGTCCTAAATAAGAAGTTAGTGACCATTGAGATTTTTCTGAGAACCTGAATGCTTTTGTTCTGTCATTCACCTGGACATTAAATACATACTGAGTACATATCACTCTAGATTGTGGGGACTAACTAGTCATGGTTCAATGTTCTCAGGGAGATTATAGTCTTGTAATGGTAAATATATCTTCAGAATAACAAACGAAATTCACTCAGGGGCTAAAATTATTTTTAGTTATTATTATTTTTGTAGTACATACTAAATGAAGGGGACAAGGTTAATATAATATAATGTGATTTCAAATTTTGCTAAAAGTGGGGAGAGGGGTTATTTAATTCAAAGAACTGTGAGAGAGAATGCCTCACTCTCGACTTAGTGATGAGAGTTATTTTTTCATTACATTTAAAGATACCTTGTTTCTGTGGTGGTAATCAGAAACAGTATGAAGCACGGACAGTGCATTATTCTGGTTTAATTTGGGCATGGGTAACATGGGGAGTAACTGACTATCAATTACAGTGATATTTTAACATTTGTATAACAAATTGTCAACATGTTCTAAAATTTAAAATTTCATAGAAATACTGATTAAATAAGAATTGCATATACCCAATTAGCCGAATTTTTTGGTTTCTGAATGTGTGGGAAGGGTGTTGGTGAATACGTGCTTATCAAAATGTTATCATTGACCTCTTCCCATCCATGTTGCTGCTGACTGACAATTTTCTCTTCTAAATGCTGGAAATATTTTACTGAGTCCTACAAGGAATTGTTAGAGAGACAGAGACATGATGTATTGGGTCTACTACCCACTACCCCATGCTTTTCATTCCTATTAGCATAAATGATCTTTCCTGAAAGTACTGAGGCTCATTAAGCAAAACTCAGGTCTCTGGGGCTGCAAGTAATGGCCATTCAGGCATAATTGAGGCAAAGTATTAGGGTACAGATAGAGACTCCCCTGTAATTTAAGAGATTATTTTGGATTCCTAAATGGCTACCTTCAAACACTGTGGGTTACATATATGTGTGTGTGTGTTAGTGTGTGTGCATACACAGAGGTACCACAAAATAAATGTTTCATCCTAGAAAAAAACAGGGAAATAACAGTAGTAAGTCAGAAAACTAAAAGCTAAGTAAATAATTCTAATGATAAACTTCTAATGTTTCAGGAACTGTCTATTCACTAACTTTATCTTCAACAACAACCCTTAGGTAATAGCATTATCTCCATTCTGTTGATGGGGAAATGAGACACAGATTACATAATATGTACAAGGATAAATAGGGAGTAATGGAAGAGCCAGAATTTGAATGCGAATAATCTGACTCCAAAGTTTGTGTGCTTAATCACCACTCTAGGCTGCCTCTCTGCCAGTTCAATCTCATATTTAAATTCAAGTCTTTATAAAAAGTGATTGAATAACTTAAGACTCTGCTTAAATGATTTATTTAATATTTGAGTAAAAAGGAAAAATAATTTAATGCATAAAGTCTTGTTGGATATAACTACAAGACTCAAGATCATAGAGAGTAATGCAAATAAAATAAAAATAATTATATTTACAAAAAGGATTCTACTGAAATTAGGCTATAAAAGAAGGAACTAACTGGGAAAAATTAACAGAAGACGGCAAGTTCATGATACTAAACGTTCATCAAATAAACAATTCTCATCTCAAGAACAAATTATACCAGTGCACAGGAAGGACAGAAAGACAGAAAGAGTAACAAGATACTAAATTGGCTACCAATCAGAGACCTGAAAGTCAAATGCCAAAGCCACAAAGAGTGGAATTCAAGCCAGAACCCTAAGGAAAAAAGAAAAGCACAATGAGAAACACTGGGCAAAAAAAAAAAAAAAAAGGAAGATGCAACCCTAGTCATAGCACGCACATGCACCAAAACAAACTTAAAACAACAAAAATAACAGATTATCTAGCTGTTAAAATCACTTGGCTGTACAGCCTCAATTGTTTACTCTGATTTAGAAATTATATTTGCAATGAGTTTGCATTGAAATTTACTTAGCAAAATTTTTGCCAACATAAAAAAAAAGCTAAGGTGAAGACTACAAACATTTAAGAAGAAACTTTCTCTAAAAATTTCAGGAAACCTATCTAAGAACTAACATTTGATATGCAAATTGCAAACTAAAGACCATGAATGAACTAATTAATTAACAAATTCTCATTTGTTAAATTGAAGTCAAGTGATAGGTTTAATGAAAACCACAGCTATACTAAAGGGGGAAACGTCTACATTTGAGGTCTTTTCATTAAATCAGACAGAGCCTAATCAATCAATATTAGTGACACATTGCTATATATGTCTGATTATATCCTTCCTGGTTTTTCAAAAATGTTAAACATTTCGTTCTGATCATATACTTCAGAAATTGAACAGCAAGACTGGTTGTCTATAATTCAAATTTAATTGTCTTTAAACCCTAATCTCTAAATAGTCTGTTAAATGGAATGCCATTGATTAAATGATCTACAGTTAAATCAATGACATAAAGTCAATATAAGAATTTAAGGGTTTAGTGAGGAGTTCCCTAATAAGTTCATGTCAAGTATAATTTTTAAAAATGCTTTCTATATATACTTTTAAATTCTTAAAATCTTGAATTTTAGGGACTTTAATCTTTGAAACTGTACAGGTTTCAGGCATGAGAATTTGTCTAGGAGGATGGGGGAATACAGGAACCTGGGTAAATAAAATGATGCTCCAGGTTTGTTTCTGCTCAGCTAACATTTATCTCTTTGGCATGATGAAGGGCAGATCAACGTTGATTGTAAAAACAAACACGATTAGTGCTAACGCAGCATATGTTAACACTGCTGCAGCCTAGTGATGAATGAGCTGTAAGCGATGCCAACACCTGTTCTTGACAATGATGCGTGACACCCAACCCCAGTGGAGTAATGAGCACTCAGACACAGCGGTAAATATCTCACCAATTATAGCGGTTTATGGAGGAGTTCTGGTAGCATCCTCGCTCTATCTCAATCTCTGATTACTTCTGTGTTTGTTCATTCATTCACAACCTCACAGTTGGCTTTGAGCTATGTACATCCAGATGTAAGGGTATGTATGTATTAGCCACATGGGACACATTAGGTTACCCCAAGTCCTAAGTGACTGGCAAATGTGTTTTCATATCAGAATAATTCTTTCTAAAACACCATTGTTAAATTATCTTACTTGGACCCGATAGAGACTGAAATTGTCAGGCATCTCAATTAGATTGACTCTTAACTTGGCAATGCCTGAAGGGGTTTTGATAATCTCAAAACAAAATAAGAATATTTGAACGTGTGTGATGATATGTTCTATATTTAATATACAAAATATTTAACATATGTATGAATATTATGTAAATGTAAGATTATAAACAATAGAGTTCTGATATTATCTTCCAGTTTTGATATTATCTTCCAGTTCTAGTCCTTTCAGCAAGGAATAAATGATGTATCTATCTGGAGCTTTGATAACATTTAGTGTTGTTTGTTATATATGGCTCCATGTCCCATATGTTTCTGTAAATACGGCCATACAATGTGAATTCTTTCTATCCTTGATTTTTACCTCATTTTATTTCTGTTTACCCCCCTTCTTCTTTGCTTCAAAATTTAGTTAATAACACTTTCTCTCCTGTCTTGAATATAATTTCTAACCTGTAGTTAGATCATTCCTACCTGAAGGGACTTGTGTGTACATTATTTCTTCTCATTTTTAAACTCTTAATTTCCAACTGTTACTTTTGCTCTATCTCCAAATTTGTTCAGAGTCTTCCACTCTTAACATTGGGTTTCCAATTCTTCCTCCTATTTTATGATGTTCCTTTCATTGGCAATTTCTTAAATAGCCAGATTCATCATTCTTGTGTCCTCACATTTTTGCTTTCTTTTTTACTTTGTTGAAATTATTATGGGAATGTCAGTATATCAGGTTATTGAAAAGTTACTCTTGCAAAATCCATGACCATTGGCTTTTACTAATTTTATTTATAATTTTGCTTAGTATTTATGTTAATGACCAGATAGCAAATCCCCAAAATAATGAAAATGTTTGTTTTATTTTCCAAAGAGCCCTTATGAAATAGATGATAAAAGTGTAGGTTCTGGAGCTAGACTCCGTAGGTTCAAAACCCTGTATTGCTGAGTGACCATGAGGAAGTTTCTTAACCCCTCTGTTTTAGTCATCTCGTTTGTAAAATGGCAAATAACAATACATAGTTCATGGGGCTGTTGTGAGGAAAAATGAGTTAGTATATGTAAAGAATGTTGTGCAGAGCTTAATACATAGTAATCTCATATATTTTAGCTAATTTCATTATTATTTAGCTCCTGTTATTACCATCTCTTTAATCCCAGAAACTAGCACTATGCCTGATACATATTAACTTTCAACCAATATTTTCTGAAAGAATGAATGAAATGAAGTAATGAATCCTGCATTTAACACAGCTGATGTTCCTACATTTTTAGAACATTTATCTCCTTTGACTTCCACCTTGCTAGTACATTCAAAATATCATCTTTATAAAACTTAATTCCATTTCTAATTCCCCTATGTTAGCCAGTGAAAAAACTGCCCTGCAAGTTACATCCAGGGCAAAGGGAAGATATTTAAGAGTGGCTGGAGATGAAGTTACTACTTCAAAGCCTCCTCTACCAGTTCTATTTTTATAACATTAAAATGCATTCCTCACATAGCAGCCAAAATGATCATTTTAAAATATAAGTCAGAGCATGCTTCTCACTCTGCTTAAACCTTCCTACAGCTTCCTGTTGTAGTAAGAAGAAAATGCAAATTCCATCTAGCCTCGCCAGTCAGGCCCTGCTTGCCCTGATCCTGCCTATTTCTCTGAGCCCATTTGCAACCTCTATGTCTTACCTGGCACAGTACACAAATCACAGTGGCCTTCTTCTGTGAAGAGGCCAAGTTTGCTTCTGCCCTTGACACTTGCTATTCCTGTCTGCAATGCTTTTCCCTTGGATTCTGACTTGGCTGACATCTTCTTGTTATTTGGCCTCTAGAGAAATGTCCTTTCCTCAAAGTAGTCTTCCTTGTTCCATCCCTTCCCCCACTCTGTCACCTGTTTCTGCTTTATTTTCTTTACATCATTGTCTGAAATTATCCTCTCGATGTATTTGTTCATTTGCTTATTATTATCTATCTTTCCCATTAGAATGCAAATTCCATGATGACAGGGACCGTGCCTGTCTGATTCATTATTTTGGCCCACTGCCTGGTGTATTAAAAGTTATTATTAATTATCTGTTAAAATGCATTAATAAATGAGGTTAGAGACAGAACATATCACAAAGAGCCTGTATGTCATATTGTAGAAATGGAATTTTATCTCAAAGGCAACAGAAGCCATGAGAGAAGGAAAGTAGAAGATTGGCATATGCGTTTAAGAAAATTTACAGAGGAAGAAGTATTTGAGTTGAAGAGCAGGTGAACTTTGGAAGAAGGGAGAGGTACATTCTAGGGGAGGTTCTGGAATGACACGATGGTCAAGGGTGCCATAAGGAGTGAAGCATGTTCAGGACATGGTGAGGGAGTAAATGCATCTACTTATTATAAATTTTACTTTAAGCTAGCAGTGGTAGAAACATTGAAATGGTGGCGAGGAATAACAATGCGGGCTATTCTTCCTAAGCAAAGTGAGTTGGAATTGTCCTCTAGCAAGGATTTGTACTTTGAAAACTTCTGCTACTGGAAACCAACATAATGAAAATCCTGAGAAAAATTGTCCTTCATACATCAAAATCTTTCTGTTTTTTTAGGCCCCTGCTTAAGGGCCACATCCTTCATGTGGTCGTCTCTGATGTGAGCAATAGAAGGGTACTCCTAGAGGCAGTCTGGTCCCACTCTTTCATTTTATGTGAACTCAGACTCAAGGAGCTAATGACATCCCTGAGATCACACGTAGTTAATCTAGAGTTAAGACCTATAACATATGTGTTCAGAGGATATTACTTTTAAATTGAATCCTCCAAACTTAAGTCAGCATTCAAATTAAAAACAAACAAAAAAACCCAAACTTTCCTTTCCCATTGAACATTTCTTAGTAAAAGGTACAGCAGCAGTTTCCAAACTGCCGCGCTGGGTAATTTTGAATTATATCAAATACTAGGTGTCCTCTTTGTGAGAAACTTAATGAGCATCTTATTCATAATGGAGACATAGAAATGCTACAGGAATATCTGTCAAACTGAAGTGTCTTTGTCCTTTTAAAATTTTTTGCGAGGGATAATAAATAGTTCTTCTGATAACAAACATTGTGCAAAGTTGATAGGGACCACCCACACTATGTAAATAAATATTGTAAAACCAGCATCAATGTTTATTTTTGTAATTTTAAAAAATTTTATTGGAACATCTGTGGGATATAAAATAACAAAAGATGTAAAAGAAAACATTCTTCCATTTCATTTGAGGGAGGAAAAAAGGACACTCTATTCAAGAGCAAAGTGATTTTGTGTCTGTTTATTATGTGTAAAGGAATTCCTTGACAATAAATGTCCATTTGTCCTCTAAAAATCAGTATAGAGTATAAATTTATATCATCTACAATATTTATACTACTGCTCAGTTTAAATTGTCACACAAAAAGGACTAAATGGATTAATTAGATATGCCCCCAAATCTTTTAAGCCTAAAACAAATGAGAACCACAAATTATTTGAAATCTTTCCTTTCTAATAGCATTTGAATGAAAAAGTTTTTTAAAAAGTAACTTTTTGCTTTCCTGGTTTATGCCATTGCATTAATTTTTTATTGAGTCCTTCACTTTGATTTTTTCCCAGGAGCATATACTTGTGAATTCAAATTTAATTTGGGGTTTTGAGTTTCCTTGCTATATTAATATGGTAGTTATAGACATGATAATCAGTATACAAAGGTTGCAGTTCTTTTGAAAAGGTTTAAACTTTCTCTACAAAAATTTGCTTTGGAGAAAAAAATGATCATGTAAGCTTTAATAGCACAAAGAGAATATCTTCTGTTGTTTCTGTTTAGTGTGGTTCTTCCTTTCCCCAGTTTCCATATATAGGTAAGCAGAAACACAAACAATAGAGCCAAGCACATATTTTAAGTTTTCTAAGGTTTTAGCTCTTTCATCTTATTCAGCCTTTACATGAGGAATACTGTAGAATCCTCTCCCCAAGAGCCTGAAGAGCCCTGTGCTTAGTGACATGGTGACCTCCCAGGCAAGGCACGCCTAGCAGACTATGGGCCTGATTCCACTGGAGAACTTTTGCTTTTATCTATTTTTTTGGGAGATTTTTAAGTAATATGTAATTTAAGCAAAGGGTTATTCTATTCAAGTTAAATGAGACAAACGTTTGAAAATGCACTGGTGTAGAAGGAAAAGAATTAGAGCAGTATTTCATTTCATCTCATCTGGGATCTGCTCTGACCAGACATTCATTACACCCACAGTTGTGTGATCTTGGGCATGTCTTGGACCCTCCAGTAGCCTGTGTCTTCCCCTCTAACCACACTCTCTCAGAGAGCCGCCAGAGGTGGTAAAGGGCTATGCACTTCAAGTTGAGCTAAGGAAGTTTATTAGGTGGGTATTTGTAAATCCTACCACTTTTAACCATTTCATCAGTCTTCTTTTTGTAAGGCAGACAACTAAAGAAAATGAAGGTAGAGATTGTGTCTGTTATTGTCTAGCACGTGCCTGACACAGAGTAGATGCTTGAACATTTCTTAAATGAATTAACAAATGAACAAAGGCAATCGCAGTAGAAATGGAAAGTTGGGAACACACACAGAGTCTTAGGCTTAAAATATCACTGAGAGTTGAATGTCCCAAAGTGGCTTGGGTACGCTTTATTACTTTCTCACAGGCTCATATTCCAGTGGCTTTAAAGTCACCAAGAGGCTAAGAGGTCTCCCCACTTTGAGTTTTAGCAGTGGCAAGGAGAAAACTGTTGGGGAAAACAGCACTTGAGCAGAGCTATTGTGGAAGTGTTCTTCATCTGCTAAGTAAATATCTGTGGCAAAAGAGCACCTGCTTTGATAAATGAGGACTAATGGTATAAAGTTTGCCGATATCTTGATTCTGTGTGCACCAAGGGAATCTTCGAACTAGCTGATAATTTTCACTGCCAAATATATTGTGACATACCAATTCATAAAGGAGACTTATCTGTCTTTTACAGGACAGGTGAGTGTATCATAACCCTATGAACATGCAGGGTTTCTTTTTTGATGATAATTTGCTTACTGGCCCTTCCCTGGGAGTAGAATCTCTTCCAAACTCAGGCCTTTGTTTTCCTACCCTCTGTTTGGTATTCTGCCTCACTCACAACTGAGAGAGTGAACATCTTCCATCAATCTCAGCATTTGTGACTGACTGATCCCCCTACTTCCCTGTCAGTTGTGTGGATTCTATACTCCAGGCAACCAAATCGGTCATATTTTAAGCCCCTGCTATGACAACGTAACATCAGGTAACACTGAGGTCTGAGGACTTACTTTTTTTTAATCTCTAAAATAGACATGTGGCTTGAATCTAAAGAATATGTTACATTCACCTTCTTGCAAGTTTTATGTGCAACAATACACAGTACACCAGACATTACTACACCATACACATCCGGCTTGCATGTCACTGCTGCTCAATGCTACAGACTAAATTATCTTTCCATTTTCTCCTTTTTCCAAGTACATCTGTTTTGGAGTAAAACTTGTTATTCACTAGGCATTCCAAATGCTTTTATCAGAATAAAATTCTCCCTCAAAATAAGAGTACGTATCCATTGTATCACATTTTACGTTTACCTTTGCGTATTCTCATCAGACTTTTAATAACCATTTGTGACTGGCATTATTATCATCCACATTTTATACATGATGCAAAGGGGACCCAGGAAGTGTAGGAGTCTGTGCTACATTCTTCTGATGACAAATATTGGCTATGGGAAATGATTATGGGCCGCCCACACCATGTAACCAAATATTATAAAACCAGCAGCTAAGTTTATATTCACAATTTTTATTTTATTTTATTAGAATATCTGTGGGATATAAAGTAACAAAAGATTAAAAATAAAACACAGCAGAGCTGTTCCTCAGCTCTAAAGAGCATTCCAGGGTCCCTGTCTACTTACTGTCTGAACAATGCTTCCCCGATAACTGACCAGTTTGCCCTCATTTTCAAAGAGCTATCTCTGTCGGCCAAAGAAAAAAGATCTTTCAGTATAATTTTCTACACTGACCACCTGTCTTTTTCCATATTTAGACATAATTTGTGCTGCTAAATAAGGTTGCCCCCTGGCCATGCAGACTAAACTTTGAATTTCAAACAGATACTTTGTTTATAACTGCCTTAAGTCATTAGTTCCCAGGATGAGAAGACTGCTTGTTTTTAGTACAGAAATTTCGGTAAACACACAAGGGAGAACTTTTCCCTCTTTATTTAATGCCCATGGGCGAAACCTCAGGACGCTGCCATTTGAATTGCACTGCCAGCCTGTCCTAGCCTTCACCAGATAGATGCGCTTTCGGAGCCCCCTCCTAGACAAAGACCGGCACCCCGACACTCTAACCACGGCCCGCAGATGGTGGCCTGCCAGCACCACATCTGAGCTCCTAGTGTTTGCTGGACTCGACTGCGTTTCATTCCTGCTCTTTAGTGGGTTTCCTCCTTCACCACCTCTGAGAGAGCCACAGTGTCCAGAAGGAGGAAGCAGTCCAGTGTCAACAGTCAGAGCCCTGTGCAGCCTCTCGCCATCTCCCCTCCCTCCACCCCTCAATCTGTGGGTCAAGGATACAGAATGAAGACAAAAAAAAAAAAAAATCCTCCACTAGACTAAACCCCTTCTATGTTTTTGGCTTTCTATGCACTGTTAAATTTTTGGAGGAAACATTCCCTTGTCTTACCCTGTTTCCCTTCTTCTTACCCTGCTCTAGACTAAAGTGTCCTTCCAAGTGGTGACTCAGCATACACTTATGTACTTGAGTATGTAAATACATACATATGCATATATATACATATATACACCCCACAAATATGTACACAAATGTATACGTGTGTCCATATAGACTTATGTATACATGTATACAAATGTGTGTATCATAACATATACATATACACACACACTCAAATATATAAGAATATAATCATATCTGATTTTGTTAGGCCAATAGCTATTTTTAGCCTCTTCTGAAAGCTACCTTTTGTTATCATTTTTTGTCCAGTGATAGAATTACAACAGCCAGCCCATTTAGTTCAGCGTTATTCTGGTTTTTGCAGGAATAGCACTATCCTGACTTCATTCTGGTGATGTGAAGGTTTAACAATAACTCTGCTACACTAACTGTGGTGCTATTTTCCTTATTTTGTATCACTTCAGAACTAGAAATTTGAATTTTTAAATGTCTAAGAGACAACAGAGAGAGAATATGATAACCATTTCTGGATGCATGACTGTGTTAATCCCAAGTATGGGAAGACTATGTAATGTGGAACCAGGAAGTGTGCCTACCAAAAATGGCATAAAATTTAGAGAGAAAGTCTGGGGTCTTTGACATAAAAGGCCCTTGAATATGTTTAATCTACATAATTAAGATGTACTCTAAAAGAGTTGCAGTAAGTATGAGAACAAAGAATATTATCCTAAAAAATTCTGAGGGAGAGACTGAATAAATGCATAGTTCTTTCCTAAACAAACAATAAGATAATTGAATGAATGCTGTAAGTACTGTTATTGGACTTGAGAAATACTAAGATGATTGAAATATTGTTCTAACCCTGAGAGAGCTCACATTCTGGTTTGGGAGAAAAAGCAGTATGTAAATAATTACAATCCAGACATATGACCCAAATTCTTGAAAATACTGAACAAGAGCCATCAACTCTCTTGGGAAAGTTATAGGATACTTTCCAGAAAGGAGTTATATTTAACTTTCCTGAAAGTATGTGTGTCAAGAGGGGAGGAGTGAAGGCAGCACCGTGCAGAAGACATTTCTTCCTCTCTATACTGCAGTATTAGATATGTCTCTTGACAAGATGCTTTTCTTACGCATGCAACTCAGAACAGTCATTTCTGCTCCCTCCTCCAATCCCTAACTGCTACTAATTTCAAATATCAAATACTTTTCCTGGAACCTAGTTCTCTCTGTGATTACTTGCATAGTGATTCCTCTTTGTTTTTGTCCCATGTGTGTTTTGTCTGTCCACTATAAGCACAAGGTGATAGCTTATCTAATAATAATTTGTTACAATATACCTGTCAGAGATTTTAATATTAATAGTTCTAATGTATATGTGTTCTGTCTTCATTTTCATTGTTTCTACTTATTTCCGAGGTAATTATATCGATCAAGTTATTGAGCTATGTGTATATAGGAGACTATGTACTTTAATTCCCCTGACCCCATTAATAAAAATTGCTTTTGGTCATATTGTATGATGAAGACAGTAAAGAGATGCTTTTGTTAAAGCACTGTTAAATTAGAAGTTCTAATGATCTTGTGGAATACCTCTCCAGGAATAACATTGGTTCTACCAGCATCTGAAAGAGGAATTTTTTACTTTGTCTGAACATTCTACACCCCAGTACAGAAAACGTCATTGAGATGAGGCTTTGTACAAACAACAAAAAAGATTGAGGGAAAAAAAAAACAACAAAACAGTATAGACTAAGATATTTATACTTTTCTAAATAGTTAATTTAAGCATACATAAAATGTTTTTACTGAGGTTAAAGCTACGTAATCACTGTTTGGTCCTGATATTTACGACTAATTTATCCATTTAGAGTGTTGATGAAACATTTAGCCAGGAGCTACTAAGAAACAAAAAGCAAAACAAGCATTATTTCTTATTTCTATGTAAAACTTGTTTCCCTGACTTGTTTCTGTGTCCCCTATTGGTCCCCAATGCCAGTCATTGCCCCATGGAGATAGATCTCCATAGAGCTGTTTGCTTGCATAAAAGTTGATGTATTTGACAAATTAATTACATAAAATTCTATATGAGTGCAATTTCTTAGAGCTTATTAACCGTGTTTTTCTTTGTTTGTATACTGTGTTTTATTCCTATTAGCTAGTGGGGAAAATCCATTTAAGTGCAATTTAAAGGGGCCTGTCTTTTTTTCAGAGCTTTCTAACCCACTCTCTGTAGCAGCTGTCAGAGCCATGGGGCAGAAGTGATGATGGAAGTGGGAGGGCATACTTTATAAACTGCCTTGAAAATTGGAGGAAAATAACCCTCCATGTTCTAATTGAAAAATCTTTCTACATTACTAAGAAAATAACCAGAGAATAAAAATGATTCCTGACTGGCTCATTCACGGAAATGTGTTTTCAACTAATGTATTGAAAAATCTAACATGATTACAGATTTTTACCTTTTCAATTGTATTAAAATGTCCTCAATCAGATATTACCTGTCATAAAATAATAACAAAAATAATAGCTTAATAAGGGTCAGTCACTTTTGTAAAAGTAAGAACTTAATACAGAACCCAGGTGATATCTAGTGAATGATACTAACTGTACTCTACAGTAATGAGATGAGAACTTTGATGAATTGAAAATATTATTTTAGACAAAGTTTCCAACTTAAAGCTGATACTTTTTGTGTTATTATTAAAGAGTTCTGCTTCTGGGCATGACTGTTAGGTATTTCAATTAACTTCTAGTTTCTACGGTAAAATCTGTTATCAGTCCAGAGGACATGGCGATCCTTTGGGGTTAGGCTTTTCTGCTCCACAATAGTGCTCATTTGTACATTAAGGATCCTTCTTTTTAAAAAGAACAATTACTACAAGATGGGGTATTTAAAGTGGAGTACACTGTGGTGCTTTGTGCCTGATTGCTACCATGTCTTAAACAAGAGATATTAAAAGAAATAAATGCCAGGTGGTCCCATGAGGATACTTTGACTTAAGCCTTTGAACCGTGGGCACCCAGCATAACAAAAAGGCTGGTTGCTTTGATGTTGTTTCAACATGAGAGAATCTGCACTTTTATTGTTTGCAAATGCTAGAATTCTTTCACATTGAAATGAGCATTTTTTTATATACTGTGAATTATAATTTAGTATGTTTTGAGGATGATATCTCTGAACAGTATTGCAGTGGAGAAAAATTGAAAGGTTCTTTTTATTTTTTTCCTCTTAAATCAAGACCTTGGCTACACAGAATTTGAAACATTTGGTTGTGGGAAAGTTATTAATAGAATGTATGTTCATACTTTGCTCATAAAGTGCCTTTTAAGTTAAATTTATAATTTAGCTTTACAAAATGCATTTGTTTTTATGAATAGTGTTTCTCCAAGGACTTTAATTCCAGTTATTGGAAATATATTTACACAAAGATGGCACTTTTATTGATCAATATTAAAATAAACTCTACAAAATGGTTCTTAAATGATTCAAAGAAAAAATCTATAAGTTTGTAACTGATGATAGTGTGAGGTAAAAACAAATTGTAAATGTTTTTGAAGGTTAGCCTATGTGAATAAGGACATAGCTGCTACATCTTTAAAAAAAGATATTCAAATACAAATTTTTAAGTAAACGACTAATTTTCTACCAGAAAAGACGACGTGCCAAGTGACAGTTTGCTTTTTAAAAAACTGCTCCCCTTTCAAAAGATAGATCAAACGTATACCTAAGAAAAATATCTCACCTGTGTTCCAGCCAACATTTGGGACATAACTGCAAGTTGCTTTATTGAGTTTTAAAATGTGAGATTATAAGTGCTAACTTTCTAATTGGGAGAAGAACAGGGGCTTATGGTATCAAAACAAGTTTTTCTAAATTGTATTTTAGCTAGATTTAGAACAGATTTGTCTAAGACAGATTTATTATTCTCTCTGGAAGATGAACATATGACGTAAAATTTGACATTACCCCTTTTAAGTTTGCCTTTCTCTTCCAAGATACCCTCTCTCCTGTTCATGACAGAGGTAGGTTCCAAGTGAATGTCTATTCATAAAGGTTTCTATGAAATTATACGTTGTTTCATTAACTTGGTTCCTCAAAAAGTCTTTTTTGATACACTAACATTTTGATTTTGACTTTTTTATGTTGAAAGTTGACCCAAATATGATCTACTAAACATATAAAATTAATTAAAAGGCATACCGTGTTCCTAGATTAGATGATCATACATTAATCTATTATCTCAGTGCAATCCTACTAAGAATCACCATGTGATATTTTAATGAAACTTAATAAACTGTTCTTAAATTTTAATATATATAAAATTAAACTTGCATTAAATTACATATGTTGATATTACATTTTTAAAAGTGACTTAAAAGTTAATATAACTCCATTTATTCTACTGTTAGCCTTTAAAAATGCATTCCTTAATTAAAAAGAGAACATTTTATAAACATGCCAATAAAAATGTTGACCATCTTAAGACCTTTAAATGTCTAAATACTTGGCACTTTACTTATTGCTTGAATAACTAAAAATCAAGATGGTTTACATATTTTAAATAGTCACGAGTCTTCTCAAATGAGTCATGGCTTAAATATAGCCTTTATACTAATTTCTTTTTATGTTTTGGTATGCAATTTTTGCTATTGGTAAATGTCTTCATCATTTGGTTTATTTTCTCTCTTTGATTGTCAGAATAGTGCAGGCCTGAACAATGTTCAGTTTATTCTCAAAATCTTTTTCTAAGGAGATAATTTTTAAAAGTAAGCTTAATTCCTTCAGGTTTTGAATTTAATTGGTAAAGGACTGTCTTTGAATGAAAGATAGCCATTTCAGGACCATTAGGGTAGTGTGACAAACAAAAGTACATTAAATATCATTATTTCAAGGAATTATATGTTTTTCCTATTTGAGGATTTAACTTCACAAATTCTCTTGTAGGAAAAAGTAGTAAGCCTCTGGTAATGGTTTCTTATCATTTGTTGGAAAAATGCATCATATTTCATGTATTTTAATCAATGCAGAGATTTTTACTTTCAGCAAAAAAACCAGAGTGCCCTTAGGATTCTAATATAATCACATTTAAACTGTGCTATAGACATCCCAAGTGGGACTCATCACTTTCTGAAAATCCCAGCCTAAGGATGCAAGGCACTCAATAAATGGTGGGAGAAAAATTATGAATGAATTAATCCTATGATCACACAGAAATTTAGCTTAAAATACATTATAGACTTATTTATAATAAAAATTAAAATAAAATATTAAATTGTATTTTAATAAAATTTTATTTTATTAAAATAAAAATAACCGAAATGCTTGACATTGAAGTTCTACTTAAATAAATGGCAGTTTGTGAAAGTATTCATAATGTTGAATATCATTTTCCTAATTTTGATATGTGACATATAAAAAATTTAAATTTCTTTGAACATTGCTAAGATAGCATATTTAGTTTCAAAACTGTGTGTTTTTTGTAAAAATGTGACTTTTCTTTCAACTTTAAAATTAGAACTGCTCATGATGTCCTAAATGACATCTTATTGTAAATAAGTGCTTAATATGCTAATCTCTTTTACTTGTTACCTTAATGTTATCCTACAGAGCTGGTTGACTGTAAGGTAACAGAGACCTATTCCTATATCTGTAAATACAGATTTCAGAATTATATAAAGAATCACACTATGTGTGTATGGGATCATACCATATATGATTCCTATATCTGCAGATACTATATATGATGCCATATGTGAATCACTCAACCAGTTGGTCTACCTATATGTAATAAGGGTTGACCATGCATTTACTACTGAGGTAGATGCTATAGAGCCACTGTTGTACATGATCTTGCCTTCTGGGAGCTTACAACCAGGTTGAAAAGGCAAGAGACATAAAACAATAGCAAAGTAATGTAAAATTTGAATAAACAATGAAATAACTAGACCTAACCAATTTGTGTGTGCTCACTGGGAGTTATAAAGAAAAAAAAGGTAGGAAAAAAATCATGAATTTATGTTATAAAATTTAGAACGGTATAGATAAGATACAGATTGATTGTTAATATATCCTTCCAATATCCACCTCATTTTACTCTTCTTTTTTTTTAAGGTGTTTTATTTTAGTTGCCTTTATGTGTTACTGAACATGTGCTCATCATATTACATATTTTATAACATTTTGTTGATTGTCCAATATTTCATCATCTATATCATTTATTTTTTGCTGTTGAACTATTATAAAGAGTTTTGAGATAATTATTTCACAAAGTATGCCAGCTAGCAGAATTATCTGTGTACATAGAAGAGGTTTTTTTTGTGATGGTGGTGATTTATTCATTCAACAATAATTTATTGTGCCTCTATTATGTGCCTGGAACTGTTCTGGGTGCTGGACTTACAAAACTAAAAGAAAAAAAACAAAACTCCCTATCTTTGTGAAGCCCACATTTTTGTGATGGAAGTAGGTAGCAAACGATGTAAGTAGATAAATTATACAATGTGAATTATCATTATCTATTTATAATTATGAATCATAAATAGAAAAAATGAAGTAAATAGGGGAGTGTAGAAATGTCAGGGGAGGGCAAAAAACATAGGTAGGGTAATCAGTGAGAACCTCACTAAAGAAGTAATTCTTGAGTAAAAGCTTGGAGGACGTGAGGAGCTGGTCATGTCTGTATCTGGAGGAAGAATGTTCGAGGCAAAGGATCAGAAGGCTGTTTCCTTCGTAAGAGAAGGCTGCTCACACACAGCTTGCACTTACCTTTCAATGTAGGGAACAGCAAGCAAGAAGCAAACACTCACTGCTTGAAGAAGAAAAAGGGTCTAATTTTGCTTTAGCAAACCTGTTATTTCTGTCTTCTAAATAATATATCTAAGCATTCCAATATTTTGAAATTAAATATTATTTTGTTCTGATCATCAGTCTTTATGGAGAACTTTTTATAGATGCTGTGACAATATTTCTTCCTCATGAGTTTGGTACAGTGGAGAGTAAAGATTAACAAAAATATAATAGCTCTCTGGAGAGAATTGGAGTGACATTAGGTACATTCTTCTTACCATGAGTAAGAACAACCAAATGCAGCATTTGCCTCAAGATTCACATATCCCTAAAACATTTCACTTTCTAGATAGAAGCAGCTACACTGATTAAGTAAATTATTATTTATGTGGGAAGACCTACCTGCAGGACTCTGTTAGGAAAACAGGTGCCTTTGGATGCTGATAAATCCCCAAAACAAAATGTTGTATTAAAACATACATTATGCTTTGTTTTGAGAAGTATATGGTGTTTGCCACATGTTGAGCAATTCTGATCATCTACTTGAGAAAGGCTAATCTTACTGTTTGTTAATTGAGATAGCTATAAACCAAAAACATATAGTTACTATTTATACAGCCTGATGAAAGTACCAATAAAGCATTAAGTAACTTACGCATGATTAAGAAATATGATGACACATATGATTAATAGCTTCAATCTCAACCTGTTTACAATAACAAAACATAAACTTCTCAAAGAAACAACCTGACAACTATGTATTGGCATTTTGGACTGAAGTTTGATATATTAATGTTTTTGGCTGAATATCATCCTTTCTGCTAACTTTAGACCTTAGTGCTGGACATTTACATGTTTTTCACTTCTTATATTGCAGAACCACAGTATGACTGACATAGAAATTTCCTTTCATTTTTAGATGCTAACACCTACAATTATGAACCAATTTTACAGTGTTGATATTACATGGTTGTATTTCATGGATGTACATGTTCTGGTAGGCTTGTAGTAGGATCTAGACACCTGTGAAGGACATAAGTATTCTCAAACTACTACTCCATTTCTTATACTTTAATTTATTTGAAATCTATCTAGTAGTTTGCTTTTATGATTTCCTATTTCGGTATTTCTTTTATTTTACTGTCAATATCATCATTTCACTGATAATTTAATGTGATTTAATCATGGTATAAGATGAATAAAATTTAGGTTTCCAATTGACAAAACAGCTTTTTTCCCTAGAGAAATTGGCAGAAAAGGACATATCTGTTAATTATTTCCCTCTATTCTCCATTGATTTCCACTTGGAAAGAAGAGATACTTTCCCAAGAAGAGAAAATTTTCCAATATACAACATTATTGAAAATGTTGAAAAGACAATAATGAGAATATAGAAATTTGATTGCTTTGGAGAAATTTTCTCCTTCCTCAAGGACATTTGGTTTAGCTATTCCATCAAATGTTTCATATACTTAAAATGAGGCTAAGCAGAGATCCATTTGGTTCATGGGTTTCCAGTGTGTGTTTTCTGGAACACTTGTGTCACCAGATTTCTAATGGGTTTGTGTGACAATGTATATTCTCTCCTTTCCCATTAAATACCATATTATTAATGTTTTGAAGGTTCTGATATCTCCTACAGCAAAGAAATCCGATTGATCTTGCTTAGCCCAATGTTTACCAAACTTATTTACTGAGGGAATACTTTTTTACATCAGACCAATTATATTCTAAGACTAGTGTTTTATAGAGCAAATGCTGCTAAAATACCTGCCCAATTGCTGCTAGAATGAAATCCGTATCCAATTAACAAAGAAATTTTCAGTTTCATAAACCCTTAGTGGACAGCTTGATCCTGGACTAAGATCCTGAGTTATTGACCTTTTGGAAGTGTTCAGCTGAACAGTAATTATTTATATACAAAGCAATGCACTTAGAGCATTATGTTAAAATCCAAAATCTTGGAAACTTGTCAGTATTACTTTGGAGATGGCAGTTAAAACATGTATTTCATCCTTTGGATTCTATGGAAATTTGCTGAATTTGGGGACAAAAACGTATTGAGCCGCATTTACCGGAACTGGCCTTAAATGTGGGAGGGGTTAGTGTTTACTTAGAACACATTATTTGCAGGGATGTTAGACAGAGGATTTCCCTCTGGCTGGACTGGTCTAAATGTTCCCTCCGAGGGCCTGGCAGAATTCTGTCCTGTGCTGTGTTCCCCTGTGCCTGGGTGGCCTGAGTTTCAAAGCAAAGTCCCATGATCACTTCACTCTCTCTCCCCCAGGCACACAGATTCTCCCTCCACTCTGCGTGCTGGCATGGCACAGTGGGGAAGGGGCGGCCTCGGCAACGCAACACTGTCTTTTCTGCCCTCTTCTGTCCCCCTTTCCTTGATATAATGTTAAACCTGGGTAGTATGATTGCTCACCTGATTTTTGATTCCTCTGAAGATGTTTGCTTGTGTGGATAGTTGTTGAATTAGGTGTTTGCTGGAGGTTTCTATTAGGCCATTTTGCTCTGCTAAGGCTCTTTAAACCCCAAAGTGTTTTCCTCACATCCCATCATGCAGTGAAATTCCAGTGTTGGAGCTCCTTCTCCTCTTATTTGAATTAAATATTGAAACATCCCTGTCATTTTCTATCCCATGCCTCTGCTTAGGCTTTTTCTCTTCCTAAAATGCCCTTTTCCTCTGTGGCTCTTTGACTACTCTTCATAATTCTGCACTGCCTTCAAATGACCCTGTCTCCTTCACATCTTTTCCCATTCTCTCCACAGTGACAGCTGTTTGTGTAGGCTTCTGCAACGTAAACCAAATGTTTCCTCTTTCCTCTATGTCTAAGCAGGACTTTGCTTGCCTCTTTGTCATAGCACATTTGATGGAATACTGTTATTGGGAAACACGTACAATATCCCATCAACATTTCATAATCACAATGTTTTGCTTTTATGATAGATAGTATCTTGTACAGAGTAGATACTCAAAATTGAATGGCATGGCAACTTAAAAATTGGCCTTGATAATCTCTTTTACATGAGGAGAGTCATGTGAAAATGCGATTAAAAAAATCACATTCTGAGTTTTTATTTATTAGTTGATTTATTGAAATACACACTGGCTATTTCACATGCAAAAGAGGAATTTCTTTCTTTAGGACCCAGGCATTATTGATATGTTTTATTATTGTCACTTCATTCTGGTCATTTTCAGCTGGTTGAAATTTAAAAACATGATTTTTAAAGTAATATTGATACCTACAACTACATAGTCAAATTTTTCTCTCTTATTTCCTCTAGATATGATTCTTTATCCATTTTATTCCTAGGTAGAAATCTTTTATAAGACTTTTTACTTTTAAGTGTGATGAATTCATTTATTACTTTTTCTACTTATTTTGCAAATGTCTTAAGATTTTATATGCACATGATCGTGTTGTCTAAGAATAAAGATGATTTTGACTTTAAAAAAAAAAAAAAAAAGACCTACAAAATAGTTTCAAAAACGGTATAGAAATTCCCTTACAGTTTTCAAGTAGCTTCCTTAAAGGTTAACATCTTACCTAACTAGGGTACAATTATTGAAACCAGGAGGTTAACATTGAAGCAGTTCTATTAACTAACCTACAGATCTACTTAAGTTTCCTAGGTTTCTTTTTTTCCTCAATCCAGGATCCAATCTACAATTCAACATTGCAGATAGTCATCAAGTCACTTTTGGTTCCTCCAGTCTGAGAGTTACTCAATTTTTCTTTGCCCATCATGACCTTGACACTGATGGAGAGCACTAGCCAGTTATGTTGTAGAACATCCATTGCAGGTTGTCTGATATGTAAGCAGTCATTATATCCTTTGAACAATATATTCATAGTCTTAGGAACATTTCTGAAGATTGTTTGAATGGAAAACATCTGTTTTTTCCAAATTTTTGTTGAATCTTATCATTACTTTCCATGCTAGATAGATGCATATTTTAGTATCTAAAAAAAAAAAAGCAGAAAATGGCTTATTTTCTTCTTTCCAGGTGTTTTGACCTATAATATTCTTTTGAAAGATTTATAAGATTGTGTTTCAGAGCTCTGTAAGCCTCTGTTGACATGAGTGTACATCCTTTAGCAAAAAAATATTTTTAAAATGTGAAGGTATTTGTATTAATCACAGGCGTCCCGAAAGAGGAAACCAGTAAGATAGATAGATAAGAGGGGATTTATCAGGAAAATTTGCATGTGGTTAAGGAGGCTGAGAAGTCACATGACAGGCCAGCCATATGCAATCTGGAGACCCTGGATTTCCCTAGAATGACTCAGTACAAGCATGAAAGCCTCAGGATCAGGGACACCAACAGTGTAACTCTCAGTCCAAGGCTGAAGGACTGAGAACCCAGGGTGGCCACTAGTGCAAGTCCAGAAGTCCAAAGCCTAGAGTTTTGATGTCCAAAGCAGAAGAAGGCTGTCTTATCTCCACGAGAAAGAGACACCCACATTAAGGGTCGACCCTCTCCACTTAGTGCAGACTCACACAGCAATTACCTCTGGAAATACAGACATACCCAGAACTAACGTTGTACTGGTTCCTGAGGTATTTCTTAATCCAATAAAGTTGGATTAACATAAAATTCACCTAAAATTAATCATCACAGTATTTTTTTCTAAAAACAAAATACATTACATGTTTTCTTTCTTAGTAACTAGTAGGTAAATAGTATTAGACAACTTGAAGTACTTTAATTGTTTTAAGTTATATATTAATTGCCCTCTTTGTGAAATTTTAGGTTTGATGGATGTACTTCTTCAATGACTATCACAGAGAATCACATAAAAATATCCTACTTTTAAGTTGATGTGTTAAAGACTCTTTGATATACTTGCTTTCCTTCTTCTATTTTCTTATGTGTCTTTTTCAGAGACTGGAAAACTTCCCCTACCCTGCTTTTTCATTAACTTCCCTATTCATTTGCACCATTTTTTGCATTGAGCAATTTTCCTTAACCAATACACAATCTGGTTTCACTTCCCACCACTTCGTGAAATTGCTTGCCCCCTCAAAGAGTACAGAATGACTTTCATATATCTAAATCTGCTACTTTTGTGCATCATTTGACAATGAGGGCTACTCTCTTTTATCATGAAGCTCTTACCCTTCGGTAATACTTGGGAAACATTCTCTCTTGGTTCTCTTCCTGCTTCCCTGAATGTATCTTCTCATTCTTATCTTTTGCTGCTTGTCTTTTAAACATAAGCATTCTATAGTTTATTCTTTAACCATGCCACACATATGGTCTGGGCCATCTCAAATGCCCTCAAAGGTTTAGTTATCACCTTTATTCTGTTGTCTCAATCTTCACATCCAATTTGGATATCCATCTGAACTTTAGTTCAGAATTTTCCATGGGTACTCCAAACTCAACTAGCCACCAAACTGAAATCATTAATTTCCCTTATAAACATCAACTTCTTATTTCTCCTACTCCCACTCCCTAACTTGAGGTGAGGTTAAATCCACTCTTCAGGTTATCCCATCCCACTTTTTCCTCTGCCTCCTCACCAGTGCTATCTTTTTCATCTGTATTTTTCTCCTTCTTTCTGGTTCCATGTTTGAACATGCTGATTTTTTCATTTAAGTGCAGCTTAAATTCTACTTCGGTGATGCCTACCCTGTTCAATTAAGAAGGAATGAAAGGACTCTTGTATCTGTAATTAATTTAATTATGTCATGTTTTATTATTAGCTGTAGACATGTCTGTATTGTTTTCCTCATTGGATTATAAGTCCCTCAAGTGATCTTTGTGGCCCTTATAAGCCTGCCCAGTTCTTTTACTTCTATACTGATTTGTGAATGATCTTAAAATGAATCACCCTTGGTTTGTTTTTGCTGTTATGTTTTGTTTTGTTGTGTTTTGTTTTGTTTTGTCAGCTCTGCAAATAGCATGCTTCTCCCAGGGATGATAACCCTGCACTGTAACACAAAGGTCATTGGGATTTTTTTTTAATCAATCCATCCATTTATTCATTCATTTATGAAATATGGGCAGGAAAACGAGAATGAAATAATGCATTCCCTCTCAATCACTCAGAGCAACATATTGCACAGTTATTTGAGTAAAATTGTTTTACCAAAGCAAATATGCTGAAGCAGGAAATAAAATCAGATGTATTTGTGATTTACTGTTGCTCCCATTTGTGATCTACTGATCAAATATATCTATTCTGACACTTCAGTTCTGAAATTTAATGCTGTGTTTGTTTAATTTACTTAATTAGGACCTCTTAGCACCTCCAATAGGTACTTAAAACAACAACAACAACAACAACAACACCCAGCTGTTAGCCCTAGGGACAAAAGAATAAATGCAAATTTAACACTTTTCAAAGGCGAATACACACATTTTGATGCCTTGAGAGCATTCAATAAAAATCAAGTGTGCTTAGAAACAATTTACTAATTTGCTGATTGTTTCTGGACCTATGTCTCTTAATAAATATTGAAAATAACCAAAAAACATTGATCATTATTTGGGGGAAATATTTGTATGTATATGCATAAGTACAATCTTTGATAATCTAAAATATTCTTTAGGAGCTGCTTCTAAGATGAAAAAAAACTCCTAATGTCAAGATTTGAAGAAAGAAGAGAATGAAATATTCAATATGGTAAGTGACATGCAAAATAGACCAGTGTGACCAAGTTTCTAGTGCTCTATAGTGTAGTTATCATTTGTAAGTTGCATGTATATAAAATGCATACTATGGTAGTCACTGTTGCAAGCAGTTTAATCAAAATTTTTGCACTCTTATAAACTTATTTTGATAAACTTAGTATAAAAGACACTTGGCTATCACCCATGGCAGGTGATTTTTGCTCTGATTTTTGATTAGGAAGAATTCAAGATTGCTTGTAAGATTAGGACATACTTATTTGTGATTATACAATCATGGAAATTCTTAAGATGACATTTAGGATTATAATACTGGCTTTAATAACAACCCATGACTTTACAGTCTCTTAAAATTTGGTTATTACTTTAGGTCATTCAAACTATTTGACGTACACATGCAGCAGTTCAGTAAATATATCTTGATATTTAAAGGGCTTTTTATTTGTTTACAAAAGCAATTTAGTTTTATGTAGTTTATAAGAATCTCTAATGTCTTAGGTTATTTTCTTTTCTTGCTGTGTTTACTGCAATGAGTATTAGAAATATATTTATTAGGTAAGGCTCCTTCTCACTTCTCACTCTATTTAGAAGACTCCCTGTGGAGCCTCCCAGAGAATGAATGATAGAGGGTTGAGAGAGCAAAGGAAAAATAAGGGAAGAGCGACCCAGAGCCATCGCGGTGCATGAGTGGAGACACACTGTTGGTTGTGCACTCTGCCCCTCCCAGTATGGTGTTTTCTCTGCTAGTGAACAGTCAGAAACCAGCAGTAGGTCCCACTTCCTTTATTTAGGACCATTCTTCTACACTAGAAATCCTTAAATTGGTATCAAAGAGTAAGCTTTATACAAGGCAATCAGTAATCTCTCGGAAATTATATACAATATATTATGGGTGTATTTACTCATTTTTTCCTGTGGAGACTGTCCATGGATTTTATCAATTTTTCAAGGATATTGATGACACAAAAAGTTTTTATCTAATATGTTTCTCTAAGTTCAGAATAGATGTGATTGAAATGAAGCCTTTGAAAGAAGAGTGGAGTTTTTGTAAATATACAAAATAAATATATTTTCATTAATATTCCAGGAAGTGTTGGCTGTAAAATTTGCACCCTTTTAATTTATTTTCAATAATAAAATGTTTTTCAGAGGAATAAAAACTATTCAAAGGAGTTTTGTTGCTACTTTCTCTTTTGTCATTCTCTAAAACTTGAACCAAATTTGGTTATTCTTCAAATAAAAAAACACATAAATTCCATTCATGTTTATTTTATAGTGATTTTACAAACTCTTAAAATAGGCTTTTAGTTTTATGACTCTATGTATATTTTAAAAGATATCTATTCTTTTATAAATATTCTGATGATATTGGCCTTGTATGTGAATATTGATCTGTGTTGTCTCTAGGGTTTTGTTTTAGTTTTGTTTGTTTTTGATCACAATTATAAATAGAAAAACCAGTTCTGACCCAATCATAATTTTCCTTTACTTAGCAGGAACCTCTAGGAATTATTTGCTGTGTCTCCCACACAATATCCCTATCCCTGCTAATGCCAAGACATTGTCTCCCACCTCCATTTGTGCTCATGAAGATATTCATTCTTAGGTATTCCAGAAGGATATTTTACTTTCACTGAACTCTATTAACAAACATTCTCAGTTAGCCCATATCTGTATCAACTGATACATAATTTTATCATTTTCATCAAATATACCAGTTATAAAGAAATAGGCTAGGTATTTTGGCAATTTCTTTGGTGGGGAAAGAGGGATTATAAGGATATAAGAAAAGCAAACTCAGTTTCTCCTACTATATTCTCATATCACAGAACACTTCTGTGACCAAATGTATGTGGAGTTTTCCCACATACACCAAAGCAATATTCCAGCAATCAGTTCTGCAACAGACACCAGCTGGGTGTTCTCTAAATTAAGTTGTAATTCTAACACTACCTGCCTGGAGATAGCTCTGACCTCACAGGTTGAGAGGGTCAGTGCTCTCGCCAGCCCCTACCGCGGATGCCAGTCATAGGTAGTAGGTTGTCATCCATACTTCTGATTTGACTGGCTATACATCAGCGTTCCCATGACCTCCTCCTTGAGTTTAATTAATTTGCTAGAGAAGCTGACAGAACTCAGGGAAACACATTTACTGGTTTATTATAGAGGATATTACAAAGGACACAGATGAATAGCCAGATGGAGGAGATGCACAGGGCAAGGCATGTGGGAAGGGGTGTGGGGCTTCCATGCATTCTCCAAGTGAGTCAGTCTCTAGAAACTTCCACATGTTCAGTTATCTGGAAACTCCTCTAACCCAGTCCTTTTGGGTTTTTTATGGGAGCTTCATTACGTAGACATGATTGATTAAAATAATGGCCATTGGTGATCAACTTAGCCTTCGGCCACTCTCTCCTTCCCCAAAGGTAGGGGGTAGGGCCGAGAAGTCCCAACTATCTAATCATGGGTTGGTCTTATCTGTGACCAGCCCCATCCTGAAGCTACCTAGGAACTGCCAGCCACCAGTCATCTCATTAACATACAAGACTCTCTCTGATGCCAGGGATCCCAAGGGTTTTAAAAGCTTTATGTCAGGAAACAGGGATGAAGATCAAATATATTATATACAGTTGACCCTTGAACAATGTGAAGGTTAAGGGTGCTGAACCCCTGTGCAGTCAGAAGTCTGTGTGTAACTTTTGATTCCCCCAAAACTTAACTAATACCCTACTGTTGATCAAAAGCCTTACTGATAATATAAACAGCCGATTAACACATATTTTGTATGTTAAATATATTATATACTATATTCTTATAGTAAAGTAGCCTAGAGAAAAGACAATGTTTTATTAAGAAAATCATAAGGAAGAAAAAATATATTTACTATTCATTAAGTGGAAGTAGATCATTAAAAATGTCTTCATTCTTGTTGCCTTCAGGTTGAGTAGGCTGAGGAGGAGGAGGAAGAGGGGGGTTGGTCTTGCTGCCTGCCTCAGGGGTAGCAGAGGTGGAGGAAGTGGATGGAGAGGCAGAAGAGGCATGTACAATCAGTGTAATTTTAGAGAATACATCATAATTTGTGTTCGACTTTTTTCCTTTTTTACTTCTTTAAAAATGTTTCTATACAGTACCAGCCCTTCTTCCACCATTTGCTTTAGCTTCAGTGCCCGTACCATAGAAGGGTCTATGTCATAAAAAAGAAGCCAAAAACAGTCTTGAATAATTGGAACCCTTCTGCCAGAGTGCCTAATGTCAATTTGTCTTCTGGCGCTGCTTCTTCTACATCTTCTTCTTCATCATCTGGCACTGGTTTGGAAGTACTCATTGTCATCAAATTGTCTTCTGCCCATTCCTCTGATGTGGTATCTGTTAGCGTTTGAATTTCTCCAAGATGCATAGCTTAAAACTCTTCATCACCCACTTTTTTTTTTTTGGCTATATTCATAATCTCTTTCATCATTTTCTTGGTTGGCTCTGTTGCAAATCCTGTTAAGTTATGAACAACACCTGGACATAGTTTTCTCCAGAAGGAATTGGTTGTTTGGGCTTGATGGCTTTCACAGATTTTTCTATAACAGTGATGGCATCTTCAATGGTATAATCATTCTGGACTTCCACAGTGTTCTCTCTATTGGAATTCTCTTCCATAGGGTTAACCTTAGAGTACCACGTGTAATGAGCCTTAAAGGTCCTTATGACTCCCTGATCTAGAGGCTGAATTAGAAATGTTGTGTTTAGGGGCAAGTAGACTATTATGACACCTTCCATTGGCAACTCATGAGATTCTGAGTGTCCAGGGGCGTTGTCTAATATCAAAAGAACTTTAAAAGACTTTAAAAAGCAGTCCCTTGCTGGCAAGGTACTTCCTGACTTCAGGGACACAGCATCAATGAGACCAATCTAGAAAAAGAGTTCTCATTGTCCAGGACTTCTAGTTGCACAACTAAAAAGACTGATAGATGATGTTCATCTTTGCCCTTCAAGGCTCGGGGGTTAACAGCTTTGTAGATAAGGGCAGGCCTGATCATAAACCTGACTGCATTTGTGCTAAAGAGTAGAGTTAGCCTATCCCTTCCTGCCTTAAATTCTGGTGCTCATTTCTTCCTGCCTTAAATTCTGGTGCTCATTTCCTTACTAATAAGCATCCTTTGTGGCATTTTTTTCCAGAATAAGGAACTTTCATCTGCATTAAAAATCTGTTCGGGAATATATCCTTTTTTTCTTAATGATTTTCTTAACAGTCTCTGGGAACTTATCTGCTGCCTCTTAGTCAACAGAAGATGCTTCTTCTCTTATCTTGACATTTTTAAAGCCAACCCTCTTTCTAAGATTATCAAACCATCCTTTGCTGGCATTACACTCTCCAGCCTTAGATCCTTCACCTGCCTTTTGCTTTAAGTTGTCATATAATGACATTGCTTTTTCTCAAATCACACTAAAATCTGTAGGTATGTCTTTCTTATAGCAATTCTGTACCCACATAAAAGCTGCATTTTCAATATGAGTTAAAAAGATATGTTGCAAAAAGTACAAGCTGTTTGCACCTGTTGTTGTAGCTATAGCAATGGCTTCATGCATTTCATTTTTTTTTTACAATTATCATTATACTGGATTCATTAATCTTGAAATGTCAGGAAACTACAGCTGCAGACCTCAGTCTATTGTATATGTCAAGCAATTCAACTTTCCTTGTAATGTCATGACTTTTCTCTGCTTCTTGAGAGCACTTCCAACATCATAGTGGCACTTCATATGAGTCCCACGGTGTTATTCAAAGTTTACAGTATTTCACTAAATGCTATGAAAAATACTTGAGAACTGTGAGAGATCACTTTTTACTGTGATATGTAATTGGCTGGAGAGACAAACTGTTCACACAGAGATGATTAGTATCACACAGCATTTTCAGCAGATACCACACTTGAGGTCACTGCAAAAGCAACAGGAGGTGGCTACAAAATTATTACAGTAATACGATATGTACTAGAGTTAATTTTATGCAATTATGATTTAATACTGCATCTTTACATTTGTTTACATTCCCCTGGACTGCATATGGTGCCATGTACCATGGAAGGTCTGTGTTTGTGTGCAAAAGTTTTGATAAATTTTAACCTTTTGTAACAGACTTGTGTATATTTTATGGTAGTAAATGATAAAATAAACTAGTATTTACATATATTTTATGTATTCATGACATACTTTTTTCTTAATTTTTTCACTATATCTAGGCTATGTAGTTTGCAAGTATTTTTTTTTTTTTTCAAATTCCCCTAAATCTCCAAAAAAATTTTCAATACATTTCCTGGAAAAAAATCCACATATAAGTGGACCCACACAGTTCAATGCCATGTTGTTGAAGGATCAACTGTATATCTTATTATAAGTAATAACATTACTGGGAGATTATGCTGATTTCTAATAAGCCCAAGGAAGCTTCCCATGCCAGCTCATGTCTCCACATGATAGTAAATGTGTTTCCCACTGAAAAGATATCTGAAGCCTATTAGCTTTACTTGTGGTGCTGGAAATATTTTTTAAAAATATTTTTTCTTCCTCTTAGTGAATCTCTTTTCCAGAAAAAAAAAAATACTGAAATTTAATAAGGTTAATGTAGAAGGCCAAAAGTTGTCCTGAGCTACGGGTATTATTTCTTAGCCAGATGCTTGTGTTTTCTCCCCAGCTGCAAAATGTCTCTGTACTAAATTTCTTTAGTGCCAAGGGGGATACATAGAAAGGGAGGAAAATATAGCTGCTGTTGTGTGGATGGCCCCACTCACTCTGACTCCTTCGGCAAGTTTTATTTTTCCTTAGAATCCTCTGAGGAATTCTTTGCCTAACCACCTACCCCAACATCTAGGATTTAATTTTAAGATGGTCAATTAATATTTCTTGAACATAAACTTTTGGCCAGAGTAACTGGAAATTTAAGTTTATTAAACTTTTACGTACTTAACTATCGTCCACAGGGCATTTTAAACTCTGCCATTTGGCTTCAGGTCTGCTTTCTTCCCCGGTGCCCCAAATATACAGTGTGAAATGTAAGAGAAGTAATTGGATAAGGTACCTTTTCCAAGTCCTCAATATCTTATTTCTGCCAGATAATAGAGGATGAATATACAATATTCCCATGATTAAACACACTAGACATAGCTTGAATTTCTAGGAAAATTAAACAGAAGTGATAATAAGTAGAACTTAGGTTCCTAATTACATAAGACAATACATTTAAATGTGTGAAAACCTAGTTTGAGAAAAAGACAAGGCATTGTAGCTTAGTTAAATGACTTATGAGACATTATACCATGGGACGTTAGGTAAGTGTTGTAAACGATTATGTATGGAAGGACTGTATTTTCTGACTTGGAAAGTTTTCCATGATACATTTTAAAAATGAAAATCAAGGAAATCATGTTACAGCATAATATGTGTAGTAAGATTTCTTTTCTTATAGGAAGAACTATATCAAATGAAAACCACATATACGTATATATAAAAATATAATTTTAGTCTGTTTTACAAAAACAGCACAAGCGAATATGTATTTGTTCATGCAATGAAAATTTCTTGAAAACACAAATTAGTAGTTAAATCAGAGGAACAGAATGATAGAGAAAGAAAGCCATCTTTGTTTTACACTTTGCATACTTCTATATTACTAGACTGTTTTTAAAACTCAAGAAGGTATTACTTTTTAAAACAGTCTGCTATGATATTTATTGAACAAATGTTCAAATGTTTCCCTTCCATGGCCTGCCAGTTGATGGCATTCTGCTTACCTATATTTCTTGGAAATCCCAAACAGTTTATTCAGTAGAAATAAACGAAATAATATTGGGTTAGGACTATAGTCTTAGATTACATAGAGCTTTTTATGATAAGAATCTATGTTATATTTTTCTCTTCTTATTTCACAGTGATTAGGGTGACTCATTTTCTCCTTCACCTGCTCCTTAGGATTCCTGGGGACATTATTTCCCATCTGTCTTAACCTTGTCATTTCACCATTTTGCCACCAGAGGTGTCGTTCACAAGCCTGGCAAAGCCTAACGTTGGTGCCTCTACCTATACTCTGGATCACCCCTAAGATGAAGTGACCTAGGAGTGAAACTACTTCTCTTTGATCCTCTTGGCTATCATGTCCCATTCACTAGCCTTCTTCCAGGTTAATCCAAGTTACCCTCAGAATGTTTTCCATGAATGTCAATCTTTCAACATTAGTCTAGCTCCCACTTGCTAAGCTCGTACCTTGCCTTGTGAACTGAGCTTGAGACAGTATCAATATTTACATATAACTTACTTTTTTAAAGGAACATACTCATGCAGTAATTTTAAAATACAATTATCTATAGTGTGATCTTGGGTAAGTTCCTTAACTTCTCTAAGCCTTAGTTTCTAAATACTTAAAGGGAAGTCTATACAAGTAACCAATTAATAGTTTTGCTTTGAGGATTCAATTAATTACTGTATGCAAAGTACTTAGAGCAGTACCTGGCACAAAAACATGAAATGAAGATAAATTATTTTGGTTGTTCTATAGAAAAACATAAGTCGTGGTATTCTTTATTGTTAAAGGGTATTTTAGGGGACTAATTAGTAATGGTAAATGTGTGATATGCATTGATGTGCTTTGCATCGATGGCCTGATGCAAATATCAGTAATTACTTCCAAAATGTGGCTAATGTTTCTGGGAAAGACATTCTAATCAATAGCTTCTATTTGTGGCAGGCTAAGTGTTTGGAAAAAAAAAAAAAAACCCAGTAGCTCAGTGTGTTGCTTCCAAATGCACTATTCACATTTTAAATTAGTGACAGTATTAAAAGAAATAAAAATATGATCCTAAATCTTAGTTGAATCTTTTCTTTCTCATTATAGATTTAAAATGGTTCATCAGCAAAGGAGAATATTAAGAGTATAGACACCTCTAACATTGGAGGGCAAGAGGGAAGAAGAGAAGGAAGGAGGAAGGAAAGGAAGGAAGGATGGAGGGACGGAGAAAGGGAATGAAAGAAAGGGAAAAAAGAGAGAGTGAGGAAGGGAGGGAGGAAAGAAAGAACGAAAAGCAGGAAAAGGAAGGAAGAAAGAAAGAGGCAATGGAAGAAATTTGAGTATTAACAGAGGAACTCAAGTTTCCAGTTCAATACATTTCCTTTGTATATTCTACAAATTAGATTGTCAAGTACTAAATGTCTCTCAGAAATTTAGGCTATTAGCCATTTACAACTTACTTTGAATTAATTTAATCAGATTATCAGATTAGAATTCTGTTTAGGGCCTGCCAAAATCAGCCACCCTGAAGAAATTGGAGTTTTGATTGAAAAGTGGAACTAACAGGAAGTTTGGATTGAAAGCACAGGGCCTTTGCTGAAGGAGGAGGTAATGCAAGGCGGGTGTCCGGTGAGTTGGGAGAGCCTGGGAGAGCCAGAGGGCAGCATGAGGGTACTTGTTGGCTGGGTGCTGATTAAGAGAATTTGCTAAGAGGTGGAACATTTCCCAAGACAAACAGCATGCTTTGCACTTTGACTAAAGTCCCTCGTGGTACTGCACATTTTTGATGTCTACTTTCATTACATTTAATCACAGTGATATTTATGAGATTAGAGGTACCACATTCTCTGAGAGGACAGTTGAAGGTTATGGGTTGATTTTTACATTTCTGTTCAGTTTTATATCACACTGGGTTTCCTTATAAAGCAAAAGTCATTACATTTTAGACCTTTGATCCAAAAGGCTAATGTAATAACCATGGGTTTTTTTTAGTAGACTTAAGATTTCAACCCTAAATCTTCATCAGCTTTTCATATATTATGATTCCCATAGGACCTGTGAAATGTAGACTAGACATATCAAGGGCTTCTTGTTCCCACTACTGAATATTTCAGACGTCTTCTGAAGGATATAAATTGAAATGTAATATGTTCCATGGTCTGGGGAATGCTGTGGTAAATGGTCTGGTCAGATGAAAATGGGAGTTTTTTGGCCATCAATGCCTTGTTTCTAAGAGAACCTACTCTTCATTTTAGTAAACATTATCAATATCTTCAATATTAGTTATGATGTTTTCTAGGCAAGAACTTTTCTTTTCAATTATATATTTGTATTTCATGTCTCTCCACTTGTCCTGGTGTTTTACTAAGAAAGTGTTAAGATATCTTGAGATCTCTTCTGACTCCAGTCACGCTTGAGAGAGTGGTTGGCTCTTAAATAGAGTAGGGGCAGAATAGAGGGAAAAGGCTGACTTTGTTTCTATGAATGGAGGTGGAGTGTCTATGAGCACTGGGGAGGTGTCTGTGCTGAGGATTTGGAGGTCATCAACCGATATGTAAGAGCCAATGAGATTTCCAAGCAAAGTGAGTACCATGAGAAAAGAAAAAAGTAGCTAGGAAAAAAAGAAGAGAATTTGAACAACTCTTACATTTAAAAGAACTGAGAAGAAGACTGGGGCAGTGGCTCATGCCTATAATCCTGGAACTCTGGGAGGCCAAGGTAGAAGGATTGCTTCAGGCCAGGAGTCTAAAACCAGCCTGAGCTAGAGGGAGAAGCAGCCTCTACAAAAAATGGAAATATATTATCCATGTGTGGTGGCATGTACCTATAGTCCCAGGCACGTAGGAGGCTGAGGCAGGAGAATTGCTTGAGCCTAGGAGTTTGAGGTTGCAGTGAGCTGTCATGATGCCATTTCACTGTAGCCCAGGTGACAGAGTGAGACTATGTCTCAAAAAAAAAAAAAAAAAAATTGAAAAGAAAACTAGATATATGAGATGAAAAAAAAAAAAAAACCAGGAAAACAATGTCATGGAAACCAATGGAGTGGTTTTATTACTTTAATACATATGTCTCAGGAATTTCTTTTTGGACATTACTTCTAGACTTGAGAAAATATTTGGGTAACATATCCATGAAGTTTAGATTAATCATTTTTTCTGATTAAAACATTTTTTCTAGTGTATATTTTAATTAATTTTTAATTATAGTACAGTTTTGTATATCTACAGAATTATTACAAAGAAAATACAAAGAGTTCCCATATACCTAACCCTAACCCCATACCCAGTTTCTCATTACACTAGTATGTTTGTGACAATTAATGACACACAATTGATTCATTATTACAAACTAAATCCTACACTTTATTAAAATTTCCTCAATTTTTCTCTAATGCCCTTTTAGAGATCCTTCCAGGATCCCATCCAGGATGCCATGTTCCATTAGGTGTCATGTTTCCTTAGGCTATTCTTGGTTGTGACAGTTTCTCAGACTTTCCCTGTTTCTAATGACTGACAATTTTGAGATTTACTGATTGGTTGTTCTGTAGAATATTCTTCAATTGGAATTTGTCTGATATTTGTCTCATACTTAGACTGGGATAATGCATTTTGGGAAGGAAGACCACAAAGATAAATGGCCATTCTCATCACATTATAGCAAAGGTGAATACCATCAAAATAACTTATCACCATTGATAGCTGTCTCGTAGAAGTGTTCATCAGATTTATCCATTGTAAAGTTAATCATTCTCTTTCTCTCTCTCTCTTTCAATATTGTTTTCTTTAGGAAGTTACTATGTTCAGTCCACATTTAAGAAGTAAAAATATGCTCTACCTCCTTAAGAATGGAATATATATACATATATACATATATATATGTATATATATTCCATTACAAAATAACAAATATATGTTATTTTGAATTCTTCTGCATGGAATATTTGTTATTCCCTACATGTTATTTATTTATCTAATAACTGGATCTCTTTCAGTTGTCACCCATATACCTTTGATAGATCCCACTGTTGTTTATTTTAATTTTATTTTTAGCACTTACTTTTCAGCCCTGTGCTTCAGGCCAATCTTGTATATTTCTTGTCACATTCCAGAATCAACTATTTCTCCAAGGAGCCCTAGTTAATTTTATTGGAAAATGGTATTAAAAACCAAAATCTGGGTGCTAGGTATGCTCATTTCTACTGTGGTGTCATTCATCTAGACCCTCTCAGCTGACAGAGCAAGAACACATTTATTTAGATCTTCTTTAATTTTTTATAAGTGTTTTATAGTTATCTATATATACCTGCTGTACATATTCTATTATATTTATACCTAAGTATATAATTTTGGGCTAGTATTATAAGTGATTTGGGGGGTACTTTTCTTTTCTCTGCCCTCTAGTTTAATAGTTTTTTATTTCAAAGTATTACGGGAGTACAAATATTTTGGTTACATGGATCACTTTTAAAATGCTTGAGTTATGGTTATAAATATGCCCATCACCCAGATAGTGTTCATAGTACCTGTTAGGTAGGTTTTCACCCATCTCCTCCTCCCCCACTGCTTGATATCTTTTAAGTCTTACTTCCCTCTATGCATGTGTGTGCTCATCAGTTAGTTCCAATTTAATAGTGAGTACATGTGGTGTTCGTTTTTCCATTATTTAGATATTTCACTTAGGATAATGGTCTCCAGTTCCATCCAAATTGTTGCAAAAGTCAGCCTTCTTCATGGTTGAATAGTATTCCATGGGTATACGTATATCACTTTTGTTCATACACTCAAGAATTGATAGGCACTTGGGTTGATTCCACATCTTTGTAATTGTGAATTGTGCTGCAATAAACATTCCAGTGCAGGTATTTTTTTGATCAGATGACTTCTTTTCCTTTGGGTAAATATGCAGTATTGGGATTTCTGGATCACATGGTAGGTCAACTTTTAGTTCTTTGAGGTATCTCTATACTTTTTTCCATAGAGTTTGTACTAATTTGCAGTCCCACCAACATTATAGAAGTGTTCCTTTCTCTCTGCACCCATGCCAGCATCTGTTATTTTTGACTTTTAATAAAAGCCATTCTAGCAGGGGTAAGGTGATAACTCACTGTAGTTTTAATTTGCATTTCCCTGATAATTAGTGACGTTGAGCATTTTTTCATATGTTTCTTGGCCATTTGTCTATCTTCTTTTGAGAAGCTTCTGCTCATGTCTTTTGCTCACTTTTTAATGGTTTTTATTTATTTATTTATTTTTGCTGATTTGCCTAAGTTCTTTCTAGATTCTGGTTGTTAACACTTTATTGGATGTATAGCTTGCAAATATTTTCTCCCATTCTGTTGGTTGCCTATTTGATCTGTTGATTATTTCCTTGCCTGTGTGGAAACTTTTTAATTTAATCAAGTCCTATTTTTTATTTTTGTTGTTGCTGTGATTGCCTTTGGGGTCTTCTTCATAAATTCTTCATCTAGGCCAAGATCTAAAAGAGTTTTTCCAATGTTTTCTTCTAGAATTCTTATGCTTTCATGCCTTACATTTAAGTAATTTATCCATATTGAAATAATTTTTGTGACTGGTGAGAGATATGGATCTTGTTTCATTCTTCCTCATGTTGCTATCCAATTTTCCCAGCACCATTTATTAAATAGGGATTCTTTTCCTCAATGTATATTGTTGTCTGCTTTGTTAAAGATCAGTTGGCTATATGTGGATGTCCTATATCTGAGTTTTCTGTTCTGTTCCATTGGTCTATGTCTCTATTTTTGGCTTCTCTAGCCTTGTAGTATAGTTTGAGGTCTGATCAGTGTGATGCCTCCAGATTTGTTCCTTTTGCTTAAAATTACTTTGCCACTTGCTTTGGACAAGTGGCACCTGTGTTACATTTTCCTTCATTTTAAACACAATGTTATATACCTTTTATATAAATTTGGACTCTTTTTGGGCTCCAACAAAGTGTAGAATTATTGTTTCTAGATCTGTGAAATATGACATTGGTATTTTGATGGAGATTGGATTGAATCTGTATATCACTGTGGGTAATATGGACATTTTAACAATGTTGCTTCTACCAATCCATGAACACAGCATGTTTTTCTATTTGCTTGTATCCTCTGCAATTTCTTTTCTCAGTGTTTTATAGTTCCCTTTGTGGAGATATTTTTCCTCCTTGGTTAAGTACATTTCTAGGTATTTTATTTTCTTTGGAGCTGTTGTGAATGGCATTAAGTCTTTGATTTGACTCTGAGCTTGACTGTTATTGGTATATAGGATTACTACTGATTTGTGTCCATTGGTTTTGTACCCTGAAACTTTGCTGAATTTGTTTATCAATTCAGGAGTCTCTTGTTAGAATCTTTGGGGTTTTATAGAACATATGGTCAGTAAGTTGATACCACAGAGTTACAAAGTACCATCTATGAATACTATGAAAATCTCTATGCACATAAACTCAAAAATGTAGAGGAAATTGACAAATTTCAGGAATCACACAACCTCCCAAGACTCAATCAGAATGAAATAGAATTCCTGAACAGACCAACAACGAGCAATGACATTGAAGCAGCAATAAAAAGAAAAAAAAAAAACCCACAAAACTTCCAACCAAAAAAAAGCCCTGGACCAGATGGATTCACAGCAAATTCTATCAGATCTACAAAAAAAAGTTTGTACCCATTTGGTAGAAATTATTCTATAACATCAAAAAGGAGGAATCCTTAACTCATTGTACAGAGTCAGTATCATCTTGATACCAAAGCCAGAAAAGGACATCACAAAAAAAGAAAATTACAGACTGATATCTCTTATGAATATAGATGCAAAAATCCTTACTAAAATACTAGCAAACTGAATTCAACAGCACATCAAAAACATAATCCATCATGACCAAGTAGACTTCATCCCAGGGATGCCAGAATAGTTCAGCTTACATAAATTGATAAATGTGATTCACTACACAAACAGAAGCAAAAGCAAAGATCATATGATCATCCAAATAGATGCAGAAAAAGCATTCTACAAAATTCAGCACTGCTTCATGATAAAAACCCTCAACAAACTAGGGCTAGAAGAAACATATCTCAGAATTATAAAAGCCATATATGACAAACTCACAGTCAACATCTTACTGAATAGGGAAAAGCTGAAAATATTTCCCCTAAGAATTGGAGCAAGACAAGGATGCCCATTGTCACCACTTTTATTCAACATAGTGCTGGAAGTCCTAGCCAGAGCAATCAGGCAAGAAAAGAAATTAAGGATATCCAAACCGGGATATCCAAATAGGTCAATTATTGCTTTTTGCTGATGATATAAATGATATTTTTAAAATTTCAAATTCCAAGTGTTTATTGCTGGTAAAGAGGAAAGCAGTTGACTTTTGTGTATTAATCTCGGGTCCTGAAAGCTTGCTATAGCTGCTTTATTTTTTGGAAATTCTTTGGGATTTTCTATATAGGCAATCATATCATCTGTGACTAGAGAGATGGCTTTATGTGTTCTTTTCTAATATTTGAGTTTTATTTCCTTTTCATATCTCATTGCTTCAGCTAGGGCTGCCTGTATGGTGTTGAATAGGAGTAGTGACAGGGAATGTCCTTGTCTTACCTCTATTCTAGGGGGAAAGTAACTAGTTTCTCACCATTAGGTATGATATTAGTAGTAGGGTTTTTGTAAATGTTGTTCATCAATTCAAAGAAGTTCTCTATTATTTCTATTAACAGTTTGCTAAGAGTTTTTATCATGACTAAGTATTGGATTTTGTCAAATGCTGTGTCTTCTGTGTCAATTGATACATGCTTTTTCTTCTTTAATCTATTGATATGGTTCGTTGATTGATTTTCAAATGTTGATCCACGTTTACATGAATGAATTAAATGCCATTTGGTCACAGTGTATAATTCTTTTTATACATTGTTGCATTTAACTTGCTAATGTTTTATTGAGGATTTTTGTGTCCATTTTCGTAAGAGATATTGGAGTGTAAATTTCCTTTTTTGCAGTATCTGTATCCATGTTGCCATTATAGTAATGCTGGCCTCATTGAATGAGTTAGAAAGTATTGCTCTGCTTTTATTTTTTGGAGGGGATGGTGGAAATTGATATGACTTCTTTCTTAAATATTTGGTAGAACTCACCTCTGGAATCATTTGGTTCTAGTGATTTCTTTGGGGGAAGATTATTCATTTTTAATTCAATTTATTTATAGATACATGACTATTCATGTTATTTATTTCTCCTTTGTTTGTTTAGATTGATCCTAATTCTTATGAAACTATAAAATATATTTGATAAAATTGAAAAGTGCCTCCAGACACTTCCTCAAAAAGCAGATATATAGATTTAGAAAATGGAGTGAAGCCAAGAATAGTTAAAAAAATCCTCTTATACTGAGAATGTGAAGTCATTTTTGAAATTTTAATCAGGGTAACAGGAATAGGTATCTTCTTTTTATTACTTCAATGTATTGCATTTTTGTGGGTTTATTTGTATGTGTCTTTGTGCATGTCCATTAGCTATTCCAGGTGAGAAGTAAAAAAAAAATTTCTTTTGATTTTGAGAATTGTATGTTGTATTCTGTTTTATTTTAATTATTTGCATATGATCTGTGTGGAAAATATTTATTTAATCATTTAAGAGTAGTTCTCTTATTATAATTTGAGCTGTTTCATGGTCACATTCAACTTACATTTAACATTTATTTGAAATTGTTCCTCAATGTTTCATGGATATTCTCATTAAGAAACAGGTTTTCAAAGTACTGTATTATAAGTAGTATATGTTACTTAAAGTGAAACCTTTGCAGTGTAGTTTGCAATTTACTTTGCAATAAAAATGGGGTTCTGTGCACAAAGATTATGCATTGGATTTTATTTTAAAATGTTACAATTTTAAGAGATATATGGTTTTTTTGGTCTCAACCTAGCATGGAAAATAATGAGGAAACTGCCAAAAAGATAAAAGAATCTAACAATCATAATTTCACACAAGCAATGATGTAGTTAAGCATTTTAAGACAATGTCATCATGTAGCTGTAGCATGACAAAAAATAGGATATTTTTCATAATAGTGCCTGTCACAGTAATGTGTTTATTATAAGTAGTTGAATAAGTGATAATTACCAATATTGTAATAACATTCTATCACATTTACAAAATCACTGGACATTACTACCTCAGCATTCTGAAGTGTTCAACAAACACAGCACCATTCTCTTCAAAACTGGTTGTTTTGCTTGCAATTTGCTTTCTAGACTATCAGCAACATGGTATCAGAGGCTTTGTTTTTTATACCACACAACACAGTCCAGTGCCCCATACAAGGTCAGCATTAAATAGAATTTTTGAGAGGACAGGTAAATCAAAGGATGAATGAATGAGTGCTCACATCCAAGTGGCATCTGGTAGGAATTGTTGCTAGGTAAAACAATATCTTGTTGCAGTGATAAATTCAATCACCTTTTCCTTACCTCTTCTGGGCAGGTGTATTAGTTTGCTGTTGGCTTTTTATCTTCTTTCTCACTCTCCTAACTTTACATGGAAATCTCATTGACTCTTACAAAAAAAGCAACTATCTAATCATATTCACAGGATCTACCCAACTTCTTAGGGAAGTATTTTACAAGTGTATACCAGGGAGCAGGCACTTTGGAGCCATCTTAGAATCCTGGCCACCACAAGCAGCAAAATATTTCTACTACAGTATATTTACTATCACTACCTTGCTACTTCCAACTTCATGTAAGTGAAATGTTCATTACTTAATTATTTGGGCTATAAGATTTTTTTTGTGCGGGAGGCTCATATTCTGATTAACTCTCTGACTTGTTTTATCTTTGATTAGCTTTGGTCTTAACTTCATTTACGTTTACTCACAATTTCTTTTCCTTCATCCTTTAGGGCCTCTTCCCTTTGCACAGGTTTTTGGAACTCTATGCTTATAAAGACTAGCCTTTTTTGTTTCCAATTCTTGATATGAAATTTTTATCTAGCACCAGCCCTTGATTGTGAGTTGTCCATGCATCAGAACTGTCTTACAAAGTCAAAAGTTTCATCTACCATTTTTGATCATCCTAAAGGAAAAGTTAGGTACCTGCTTGTCTCACAACTATTTTCGGTCTGTACATATTAATTGTTCACATACTATTTTATTATTTACCAGATGAGTTAGGTACCGTATTCCTGTTCAAAATATAAAAATGAAAAATGTCATGGACAAGTGGCACCTGTGTTATATTTTCCTTGATTTTAAACACAATGTTATATACCTTTTATATAAAACTCTGGCATACACATAGTTTTTCCTCTTTTTTGGAAAATGTGAATAAAGTACACTTCCTGCATAAATTGCGTGCTCTCTTGGACAAAATCAAACATTTAAATATAGAAACACTTGAGTACAGAAATGAATTGCATTCCAATAGTAGGTAGGACAATTTCTCACTTCTTTTTGCTTAGACGTATTAATTTGTTACAAATAACAAATGACCCAGACTAGTTGGCTTAAACAATGGAAATTTATTTTTTCACAGTCCTGGAGGCTAGCAGTCCAAGATTAAGGTGTTGGCTGGGTTGGTTTCTTCTGATCACCTTTCCTTGCTTTGCAGATAGTAGCCATCTTCTCCCTGTCTCTTCCCTCTGTGTCCTAATCTCTTCTCATAAGGATGCCAGTCATATTGGATTAGGGTCCACTCTCATTTAATTTATTAATAAACTCTTTAAAGACACTATCTCCAGATACAGTTACATTTCAAGGAGTTAGAATTTTAACATCTGAATTTTAGGAAGACACAATTCAACCCATAATACTCATAATGTGAACTAGCTGCTATTACGTATTAGAAGTCTTAGGACAAGACAAGAAAGCAGTGTAAGACAAGTAATTACTGAGATCAACAAGTTACTACTGTAAGACTGTCATTCTATAGCTGCTGCAGAGATAAATGTAGCAATGTGATAGTGGTGATTATTCCATAGATTGTAATAGACCATTTGGAGAAGCATGTTGAATATTTTCTTGGGTTTGAAGAGAAGGGCACCAAAAACCCATTTTCCAGCATTTTATTTGATTCCATAAGAATTCTTAGCATCAAACTATATACCACTACATATGAAGCCAGATCCAATAGGAATCTTTTGAGTTTAAAGATGTAACACTTTCAGAATAAGGACTGTAACTCATTTACTGTGCAATATTATCATGACATGCATTTTAATCAGTTAGGACTTTCAGTTTATGTGCACCCATAAAGCCTAATAGTTCAAACCATCTTTGCCACTTCCTATCTGAGGAAATAACATTTTATTGTAAAATTATAATTTTTTAAAATTTAGATTCCCAGTTCTAAGATAAAAAAAAAAATACATGTTATTTGGGGAAAAATAGAAACAAAGTAAACTCTGCCTAAAGCCTAAGAAACAACTTTCTGAAAAAAATTTGTGGGCACACCTTCAGTGTATTTCACAAACATTTCACTTTTTTTTCCTTCTTCTGACTGCAGTGGGAACCATCACAGCCAGATCAAAATTAGTTATGTTAAAAAACAAAAATTCTTTCTGGTTATTTTCCCTTCTTGAAGAGACATCCTTTTGTCTGACACAACAACAAACACCCATATCTCTAAATAAAAAGATGTTAGCTACTCTCACCATTGCTGTCCAGTAAGTAGGGATTTTGTCATGAGTAAAAGTAACTCTGTTATAGTCCATGTTATTACATTCTTCTGACAGTCTTTCTCTCTTCTACATGTTAAATGACTAACTGACTTATTTTCTCCATGTACTTCAAGTTTGGCTACTATCTGGCACTCATTAGATCTCAATTACTGGATCTTGTCTTTCTACTACAATGAGATAATTTTAATTATTACTTAAATTTTACTTATCCTAACTTCTATTTTCTTTTTTACTTTAGACTAACAATGGGAAAAATTTAATGTTTTACACTTCAGAATGTGATTTGTACACATAGCCTAATACCTAAATATGCTTAGAAATTTAGAAAAGGTAAATTGGGTCACTTGGTACCTTTTCATATAAGGAAAACAAACTTCTTGTGTGCTTACGTGTTGCTTCTGGAGGAACTTTCCAGAGCATTGAGGAGTCAGTACTAACTCCTAGAATGATGTGAGTCTGTCCGGTTCTGTGATGCCAACTTTCCATCTTGCTGTAGTTGAAGAGGTTTGGGTTGGGGTGAATGTGTATCATCTCTGTCCTTAGAGGTGTGGTGTAGGGACCTTGTTCTTGCTACACACAAGGGCTATTTTAGTGTTAATTTTGACATATCAGAAGTGTTTATGTTAGAATTTCAAAGAAATGTAGAAATGTTTGTTACCTTCAAATCCCCAAACTCTTCCATGGTATAAAATATCATTCTTCTTTTAAAAGATCATAAAATTACTCCAAATGACCAGCTCCAAATGCTGAACAGCACACAGTGCCTATCTGCCACGAGGAATAGGGTTAAAATTTGCTCTCCAATGACAAATCCCAACCCGGAACAGATTTCAACCAGGCAGCTAGCAAAGCTCGCGGGTGAACTGCACAGGCCATGGTGGGTGCAGAGCTCAGAGCCGGAAAGCAAACAGCTGCTGTAGCCTGATTTGAGTTAAAATAGTGTGAGTGTTTAGTCTGGCGCACGGCTTCAGGGGAGATTGGCAGCTGGGTCAAACAAAGTCCTTCCATTGGCTCCCTTCCCAGGCAGCTTCTGCTAGTATTTAGGTACTAGTGCAGTGTAGGGCCCTTTTCTCAGGCAAAAACCTAACATCTGACCGCACCCTCTTTGCTATTTCAAGAAAAAAAAAAAAAAAGCTTTTTTTTTTTTTCCTTCTTTCGTTAAGATAAATTCTCTAAAAGACAACCTTTCCCACTAATTGTGTATTAGCAAGGTATTTTATCTTGAGAGCTGACGCACTGGCTCTCAACATGGTGTGGGTAGTAGCTTGTTACAGTGCTGGATTCGTAAAAGGGCCTTTATGGTTTGTGAAAGAATATCTGTGTGCTTAGGCAGGAAACTTTTTGATCTGCAGAAAAAGCCAGAAGACATCTAGGTAAGGCTACGTATCGAATCTACTTTTTGGGGGGAAAGTTGGGCAGTGAAACTAGTGAATCGCAATCGATGTGAGTTTAGAGGCTGCATGTTCCCTTTTGTAGAAGTTTAAAACATACTGACTATTGTTTGCTTATTTTTTGTTTGTTTGTTTAAATCTTAAAGGAATACTGTAGTCTGCATTTTTACGATTTGGTTTTCTGCTATTGAACCGATTACAGTGGATATAGAGTTTTATTATATAGTGAAATCTTTGTAAACTGGCACAGAAAGAAAGTGTTATTTAGAAGGGAAATTGACAAGTTTTAAAGAGTAATTGTACAATCATTTGAGGACAGAGGAACACTGCATTAGACTAATAAGGGTTTAATTACCAAAAAAAGTTTAATGTTGCTTTGGAAGGAATATTAAGTAAGTTGTCTTTGTCTCTTACTTTTTAATTTTAGTCGCTGATTTAGCCTGTTGGGTCACATTTTTTGTTAGTGCTGAAGGCTGCCATGAATCCGTAATGAGGCCCCTTTGCACATGATTTTGGCACTTGGCCAAAATCAACTTCCCAGCGGCAAGCTTTCTATAAAGAACCTGGAGCAATTTCTTTCTTTTTTTTTCTTTTCTTTTCTTTTCTTCTTCTTCTTTTTTTTTTGATTAGAAATCATGCCTGAAAGCTGCCACAACTAGTTGTATAGGCATGTCAAAATGACTTTATACAGTAAATATGAAACAAGCATTTAAATTTTTTTCTCATATTGTTGCTTTTACCATTATGAATTCCTCGCTTGTTGCACCTAAAATACGTTAGAATAAGAAAAATCTTAAAGAAGATTTACCGAGTTTTTGTTTTTCTCAGCAGACCAGAGTAGGGGTGATCATCTAATTGAGAAGTATACAGTACGAAAAGGTTTTTCAAAACAATACAGGATAAATAACAGATGAATTCTTAAAACTGTTAATCTCTGTAAGTAATACTCAGTGAACAGTAAGTAATGAAGTTTTCTAGAAGTTTCCTTGTGCGCACAATTAAGCTTAACATTTTTAAAATGTGGTTTTTGTGTATGTTAAAATGTCATGGTGTATAGGATTTTAAAAAACGTTAACATTTGTTATTAGTAACACCTTGATATTATTTCTAACAAATGTTTTAATGGAAATGTTACATGGCTGAATAATTTGAAATAACTGCATTTAATTGCTGTATTGCAATAAAAAGATGATTTTTAATGACAGAAATTCTGAAGGCACATACACCCAATTTTTGAAACTGTTATTAATTTTGATATTACTATAACTGAATTTTGTCATGTCAGCCGATAACATTATTTTATACTCTAGTGTTTTAAGAGTTAAATTCACAAGTTGCAATGAAATACTATAGTAATAAGATATTAACAACCTCGTATTTTTATATAGCCATTTTAGCAATATTTTTATGCATTAAAAATAGGTACACTACAGAGTAATTAAAAACAGAAAAGTGGAATCTCGGTTGCTCTATTTTTGTTTGTTTTTTTAAAGAAATTCTATTATCTGTATCCTAAATACTACTGTGCTTTAAATGTTAATCCACGGTAATCTAGAGTACAGCTTTATTTTTAAATATAATCATATTTCTTTTTAAAATATCCTTTAAGAGAAACCTAATTTAGAGCTGTCTTAATAGGTATGTCTATCATAACTATCACTATGTTTATCTTCCCTTTCCATAGGGTAAAATGTTGCTAATTTGGGTAGTAAAAAAGAGTGAAAATTAACTTTAGATAAAGTTTAGGATTAGAAAATGCATCTTGATTCCTTTCAGATCCACTTAATTTATATACATATAATATATATATATATCTGTTTGCTTTGGACTGAATTAGTATACTGCATATACCTTGCTATTAGTTGAATTGAGGCATGGAGTATTTGAAATTTTCATATCAGTCAACATTAAAATACATAGAAGTTATAAATTCTATAAGTTACTAATAGAAATTTATCTGGATTTTTTTGTATGTGAGTTTACAGTTGATTTCTCATTTAACGTAATCTTTGTTATTTTATAAAAAAGAAGTTAATATAGGTAGATATTTCAGCATTTGGATAAAAATGAAACATTTTATCATTTACTGTCATCAAACAGGTGCAGAAAAAATAAGATGGTTTTTCTTGTTCAGCGTGATTCTTGCTTGAAGTAATTTTTGAATTTTATTTTTACTTTAGCTCTCATATACACATCTTCTGTTTTTATTTATTATTTTGAATCAATTATTTTACTTAGCATTTGACATTGGCAGAATATTTCTCTAAAATTTACGGAGAAATGTTTTAATTGAAAATTATAGGGGTTTTGTTGTTGTTAATTAGGGGTCATTGCAAAGTGAATGTCATTAAATATAGAACTTTTAGAGTACACAGATATGTCAGTTTGTGAGTTCAGAAGAAACTTCATTGTACACATGATTACGGACAGATATTTTTGAATTGAGGTAGATGCAAGTAAGTATTGAGAGCAATTCATATTATGTTCTTTCCTGAAATAGCTAGGAAATTTACTTTCCTTTGCTATGGCAATGAATTGTAATTGAATACTTCCATAATGTAGGCTTTTTGGTAGTATTATTAGCTAATTTTCCTTGGGACCATAAATGCAAAACACTGATTACATTTCTTCATCGAGTTAACATTTTAAGAACAATATACAGAAATGCAACTACTTTTAAAAAGAAAAATATTTCAATGTTTTTGTTGAATTTGTTCTATCTGTAAAGAGTAGCTTGAATAATTTGTTTCATTAATTTTTCCCATAGTTTTTGGAAATGTTAAAATCTATTCCATTTTACAATGTGGAAACTTCTTCACTCTTCAGAAAAAGTGAAATTCATTTGTAGGGGTAAATTCTAATTAAGGACCTTTACCATATTAAGTGAGACAGAGCTTTTGTTTATTCATTTCAATTATGCAACAGGCACATAAAATATTTTCTTCCCCCTAGTTAAAAGAGACATTAAATAATTAAGCATCAACTTTTATTCTGTGGTGAAAGTAAAGCATTAATACTGCAGTATTTCATCCACAATTTTTAAAATGTGAGAAATATTTACAATAGGGCATTTTAGGAGAGCATTTCATCATTTAGATGAAGTGCTTTGTTCTGAGAGGTCTAAAATTCAGCAATGAGATAAATGCACAGCTACATTAGGTTGAACGTAATTATTGAATTTTGGCACAACTTCAGTGACGTTGGCCATAAAAGATTAGTATAGGCAGCATGATCTTGGATTTGCAGTAACAAAAGTAGACAAGACAAGCAGGTGAAGACACTAACCTTTGTTGTTTTGAAGAAAGCATGTGCTAAAATAAAAGATGATACTTTTCATGTAAACTGCTGATAATATTTTGACATTTCATTAATACAATAAATCTGAAATATTAAAAAATTATAATTTATAGTACATTGTAAGACTCTTCACGTAGAATTAACTGTAGTATTTTACTTTTTTATTAGATGAACAACTGTCATATTTCTAGTCAACATATAACTATAGCTTATATAACTGAATAATTTTTTAAATATTGCACTTTGAGTTAAATATAAGTAGTATTGAATAAAAAACGTTCTCTGATTTTTAATTTTAAAATAAAATAAGGATTGATTTGCACTTGTTGCAATTTTTTACTTTATATCAGTTTAATTTTTTAAATTATGATAAAGCAAACATTTCTATTCGATATCATTTTTAAACATGGCAGGGTTCATTTTACAAGTAATCTGGCCTATTATATATTCAAGCGATTATGATTTATGTCTAGCTGGACATCCTTTTCTCAAAGTCAAGACCAATAGATCAGCAAAGGGACCTGTTTTTTGATGTTCAAAATTTTTTCTTAAAAAACTATAAGAATTTTTTTAGTTTTTTCCTGTTTATGTATTCAGGTGTGTTTGTTGACCTGTGTTTCTGCCTATGTCCTGAGACATCTGTCTTGTAAGCGTGAGATTGGAAAGTCTGATAGCAGGCTCTAAGTTTATTCTTATTCCATAGTACTCTGTTTAAACAAAATATTTGAATTTCTTACTGAGAGTTATACAAATCGGTATAAAAGATCACATCATATCTGATGATTTGGATCATTTAAAGCACTGAATATTCAGCATACATTAGTATATTTGTGGAGTAATTCTAAATCTTTGATTTTTATTGGTATTAAAAATTTACTAAATTTATGGAAAATCTAGAACGCTATCATTTGCTTAAAAAAACTGATATCTACTAAATTTATAATTGTCTTCGTTTTGCTGTTATTGAAACATTACATAACATCTCTCAAAATACCATGAGACCAAGCTGTCGGGGCCTTACTTAACATTTCTTCCACTAACAAGAGGTCAGCATCTGTAGGGGAAATATCTGAAAATATTTCAAAAAATGTTCTTTCCTGTAACTCTAAACTACATTACTATTTGCAGAGATTTTGAAAGGTGTGATTGTCTTATTTGAATGTTTATATAAATGGGAGGAATATATTCACTTTCTGTAGACTTCGGTTTAAAAACTAAAATAGAAAATAAGATTGAGATTAATGACATGGTGTGTTTTTATAGTGACTAATTACTACTTGCTAGTCATACATAAACAAAAAACTGGAAAGGTAGACAGTGGGCTGTGAGAGCAGCTTTCATTCATCCTTCACTTAAGAACTGTTGAGAAAGTGGGGTGACAAAAAAGATGGTGGTGGTCCAGTCTGTAGGATCTATGATGTTTTAGGCTCATGCAGTCATTTCCCATATTAAAATCCCTGTCTTGCTTCCGAGTCTTATATCACTAATCCCAGATATTTTTACAGAGAGAAAGGGGTTGCAGCAAACACATTCTGGTTCATTGGAGGGTCAGTGATGGGGGTTTCTTTGGCAGAAGTAGGGTTCTTCTATGGATAATGATTTTTTTTTAAACAAAACTCCCACTTTGGGTTGGTCAGCTCATTCAATTGCATGAATCAGCATATTAACCAAGCTAACTCAGCCTTAGCAATAATCATTAGTTTTTCATTTTGCCCTAAACCTGGGCATTTACCTGAAGAATATGACGATTGTGCATGGAAGGTCAAGTTGCTAAAAATAGTAGAACATGCATATTCTACTTTTGAGTTACTAAACTGTATTTTGTGCTCAAAATAGCATATATCAACACACATTTTTATGTCCAAAATATTTAAACAGTGATAGAAGCAGTTGATCTGAAATTTGTCTCGTGGGATTGGCTTTATTCCAATTCTACTTGAGATTTCATCAACAAATTGCTTTTCAAAATCATTACTTTTAAAATTTTCTATTACATTCCTCATGGAGTATAGTGATCTAGAAGTGAATTTTCTGCAAATATAGCAATTTTTGGAAAATTGTATGTATATTACCATTGCCTTTTCTGTGGGATTCTAACCTGATCACATGTTCTTTCTTCTCCATTCCTGGAGTCCGTTCATAAATATTTCCTAGAGAGATTTTTTTTTTTTTTTGGTCCAAAGCCAATTTTTTATTTTATTGTATTGTATTTTAGAGACAAGGTCTCACTACATTGCTTGGGCTGGTGTGCGATGGCTGTTCATGTGTGCAATCATAGAGCACTGCAGCCTTGAACTCCTGGGCTCAACAATCCTCTTGCTTCAATAAGCAGTTTTAGATACATTCAGGTAGGTGATATTCGAAAAGGTTTGTAGACAGAAAATTCCTACTGAAGTGTGATTTAGCTATCTTTAAAACACCTTCAGTTGTCAGGGAAATAATCAACGATAAAATAGAAACAAAGAGTGATTTGTAATTTTGGCAGGTGAAACAAATAATCAGTTCAGAATATTTACAGTATTATAACATTTTTTGTGACATATTTTTGTGCCCACATATTTAATTTGGAAACTGGTATTTGTTACTAAAAGGCAGTAATCAATTTTGGTCATCAGTAGTTCAAAATGCCTAATCCAAGACCAAGGGCTGATTTATTGAATAAATAGGTCTTTGATAAAATGTAAGCTATTAGGCCATCTCATATCTGGAGTTTGTTTTAATTTTCAATGCCAAAATAATTTAATATGAATGTAATTATATTTGCATGTTTTCAACTTTCAGAATTAGCCGTGTGCATGAAAATTGTCCTCTCCTCTTAGATAAGTGAATAACTTATGAGTAAATATCTTACAATTTCCATTTTCCATCTTAAAGCCTACTTCAAGATGAAATTACAATTGTTAAATCACATAAAAGTCTATATTAATAGTGAAATTAGATTATGTTGCCCAAAATGAAATTATATAGAGAGCACAGGTGTTTTCTAGCATTTGTGTGGTCAGAGATGCAAATAGCATTGCAGGTAGAGCTGCTGCTTCTCACTTGAGAAAAGTGCAATTAAAAGTAATTTCCAGATGTTCAAATGCACAGCTGCTTTCTTCTAAACTAAAATTTGCAGAAATTAGCTAAATTATAATAAGTTTAAAAGTCACTACATTTTAATGGTTTTTAAATTGGATTGGAAGCATCATTACTAGGTTTACTAGCTGAAGGGAATTAATGCTTATGAGTACCTGGAACAATTTCCATTTAGGTGGCAGCAGAACCATTAAGATACTGGAAATTACAACCAGACCAAAACCTATAGCTGGTTTGTAAAAATTGATTATTATGTGTGCAGATACACTCTAGGCCTTATGCCATTTGTGTTATATACTCCCTGATAACATACAAAATGATTCAGGTATAGGTGGAAAAAGTATGTGTGTGCGTACGTGTACGTGCATGCTCACAAAATGGTGTGTGTATGCATGTGTGTATTTATGAGAGTGATCTTTATATTTTTGTTACCTAATCATAAGGAAAATATCAAGAGTAAAATGTACGTACACTGTTAAAAATATGCAAGACTGGTAAACTGTTTTGCATATCAGATTAAAAGCAATGACCATGAACCTACATATCTGGAAAACAACTTTCTTTTTCTAATCCATGCATTTTACTTGGAGCTACTTACATGAACAATGGTGATAAGTTGCCGTTGTAAATATTATCCTATTAATTAAAGGCCTGTTCTTGACCAAGTTTTCTTGGGCTTGAAATGGATTTCTTCTCTTTGTAGCTAGGAATACTCAAGTTTTTCTAAAACTCTTCTGGAAAGGCGTGTTTATGGTTAAAGGAAGAAGGGAAGGTGGAAGGTAGAGGATTGCACTGGACCAGAGAATTAAAGAAATTTTACCTTATATAAGTGCAGAGATTTACCCTAACAAATCCATTAGTATTTCAATGATGATTTGCTTTTCTAAGAATATTACTGAAAGAATTTCAAAAATTTGACCTTGGAAGTAATTAGAAAACTGACCCATTAGTTATGAGTATGATGATGGAACATTTATCTATCCTATCTATGACATTCTTTCAAGAGATTGACTCCTGCCCTTGAAAGTATTATGCATGGCCAGTCATTGATGCACTTGTTCAGATCCTGTGCAGGTGCTTTGTAAATCTCATCTCACTTAAACATCTAAATAACCATGTGAGGTGGGGATGATTATCTGTACAATGGGAAGCTCAGAGTGCTTAAGTAATTTTTGCCAATCCCAGTGCTAGTAAGTACTGATGTCTGGATTTGAACCTGTGTTAATGGTGCTTCTAACCCAACGTTTTATTCTTTGTCCCACATTTTTAATGATCTTGGACCTTGAGAGAATGAAGGAACATTAAATATAACCCTCTGATACAAATGTTCTCTATCTCCCTCTCTTTTTCTTTAACAATTGAAGAAAGAAGAAATAGAGTTATAAAAATATTAAAGTCAGCCACAGACAGAGAGAAATACAGGGTTTTTTTTTTTTCAGCTTAGTATGAGGGTACAAAATTTAGGTTATGTATATTGCCCATGCCCATGCTGGGTTTTTTTTTTTTTATACAGTAGGTTTTATACAGTAGGTTTCCTGAATACTTTTAGTATTGTTCTAAATTAAGCAATAACCAGTCACCAACTTGAACTTTATTATAGACCAATTGTTGGCTTAAAAATTAGATTTCTATACTCTAGTGATAAGACTAAGCTTTAAAACAATGAGGATATGGGCATAAAATACTTTTTATAAGCTAGTTTGTTTTTAAGTGTTATGTCATGCTATTATGATTCAAAAATATTATGATACACTGAAAAATTGGGTTCAAAATCACTTTTCAACACTCATACATTTGAGTCTTCGATTTTAGAGCTAGGATCATTGAATGTTATTTCTCTAACACTCTTATTTTATGCAAAAGAAAATGGAGACTTACAGGGGGAAAAATGGCCTTTCTGCTCATGGTGATAACACTGGTGCCTGGAGAACTGGCTTTGATCACAGATTTTCCTTCCAGTTTTATATTTCTTTGTCTACATAAGGCCCTTTACCCTGTAAAGTCATTTATATCCAGTCAGAAAATATTCTTTTTCTCTTTCTAAAACTTTAGTGGTATGGGAATATAAGAGAAGGGATGTTTAGCCTAATTGGGAAATCTTGAAAAGACCAATAAAAAGTGTATATAACTGAATATAAACTAGCCCATGAGTTATAGTTTCTGGAAAGTCACACTATTAAAAGTTTCTAGATTGTAATTTCATTTTTGATGTGTATTCTAGGGCACTCTGATACTTTAAAGAGTCTTTTTGAAATGTTCGCTAGCATCTTTTCTGAAAAGTAAGGATTGTTAGTTGGATTTTTTCTTTTTCTATGAGATTGAAAATATTATTAAGTAAAAGTATTTAACATTCATGATTCTTAAGCATACATCTGGATGAATGTTTTACACATGTGTATATATGTGATTATGTACATACGTACATATAATCATCTCCCAGATCAGGATATACAAATTTCCCCACCCCAAAGGACTCTCTCATCCCTATCTGACATCTATCAGCCTATATTAGGTTTACCAGTTTTTAATTTCATATAAATAGAAGCATGTAGAATGTATGTGTTTTTGTGTGGCTTACGTTACTCAATATTTTGTCCATGTGATTTCTTCATGTTGCATATATCAGTGGGTGGTTCTTTTTTATGGCTTTGTAGTATTTCTTTGTGTGATTATGGCACAATTTATTTATCCATTCTACTCTGTAAGTATACTTTTCGTTTGGTTTTAGTTGTCTTTTTACATAATTTCAAAAATGCAGGTCTGGTACCAAAAACATAGTAGTTTTTTTCTCTAATGGATGAAATATGAAAATAGGATCACTTTAATTAAAGTACTACAGGCAGTTCTTGCTTGACATGGTCCCATGCTAACTGAGATTCATTCATATTTGAACTATGCAAAGTGAGGGCTCAATATTTTTGAGTTATTGATGAAAAATTTTTCTGGAAAAGAGAATTAGTATATGTTATTCCGAGTAGATGCTGAAGAAATATTCCTATCGTATTTAAACTTTTTACCACCATTCCTTTCCTCTTGTTAAGTATCACAAGTATTTAACTATAATTTTAGATTGGCCCAAATATTCATGTTGTTGGATTCAATTTTCATATTCTTTTTTAAAAAGTTCTCCTGGGTTGCTGATTTTTTTTTTTTTTTTTTTTGGTGTAAGGAAAATAATTAAGCCATTGTCCTTGACATTGAGTTATTTAGAATGATTCTTAACATATTTAACCTCATATATTCATATATGATATGAGCTAAGAAAAACCCAATATTTAGACAATAGAGACAAATATTTGCTTGAAAGTAATGGGAATAGTTTTAGAGAGACTTTTCTTATTATGTTCTATGCTATCTTTGACATTTCCACAGTTCATGTGACTAATTCAAGTTTAAGATGGTTTACTCTACTAGGATAATGCAAGCATTTCTAACAAAACATTGAAAAGATCTTCATTGCAGGAAAACAAGATTAAATTATTTAGAAGTTCTTACCCAAGTCACCTATTGAATTTGTTTACAAGTTTCTGTTGAGTGCATCCCCAAGTGCATATATTGATAAACAGTCTGGGAATGTCATCTGGATATTATTCACACTTGCTAATAAGCAGCTGCTTTAAATAAAATAAATAAGAGGAAAGTAGTACATTAAAATGTTGTTTGCAAAGCCCTTTCACATAATACACACCTTTACTCTGGGAGGGAGAAGATATCACACTCTTCTACCCCACACAGTAAAATAATATCATATAGCTAACAAAGACTGAGCTGTCTGAAAATTTTTTCCACTCCAAATCTGTTGTCTTTTATTACAACAGACTACATCTCTGTGAATAATTCAATTCCATGTAAGAGATTTAGGGAAAACTAGTGGCTTAATACATTTCCCAAAATATTTTTTTTTTAATTTTATTTATATTTATTATGCTATAAAATTCTTACATAATAAGAATATTTATCAATAAATGATAAAAAATTTGTTTTTATAGTTTTTTTTGGAGGCTGTATACTACAGATAATTAGTGCCCCTTAAAATAGTAACATCACTTTCTAACATTTTTTTAATAACCAGTTCAGATTTGGCCAAGGTCAATGATGCTTAAATCTTATTATTATTTTTGACAACTATACAATGCCCAATATTGATTGCATTTCTGACACCAGCTGGCAGTAAGCCTCCCTCTCAGATGAATATATAGATGACTTGTTCACAGTTCAAACATGCAATGGACACTACAAAATTCCACTGCTGTGCTTCTGCTCAATTAGATGTATTTGTATGTAATAGAAAAAGACAATCAACTTCCGACAGTGCTTTTTTTCCCCTTAATTTTATCGTAGGTGTTAAATGCATTTTTAAACATGTACCTTGTTTGAAGGCTTCTGAATAAGCAAATTAATATGGATATTTAAAAACAATACTAGCTTTTCATACTGCTATACTATGTATCTTTGGTTTTATAAAAATATGGTTGACTTCATCATATTGCACTGTTTTACTCTGGATGTCACCTTGCATCAGTTGATCATTACTGACCCATGAAAGTGGTTGGAGTTACTCTGATTTTAGTATGTAAAAAGATCAATTTCATGGCACGTATTTGAGAAACAAAATGAATCACCTTTGAGGAAGAAGCTGATTTTAAAAAAGAAAATGTTTTTTTTTTACATTGAGTTCATCAGAAATATGTAGAGATCAAGAAGTAAACAACGGTAGAATTACTTTAGGATATTTTAAAAGTGCCTCCAATTTAGGTATCCTTGGCTAAATATGTCAACTTTGTATCCATTTCCTCATGAAAAACGCATTGAACTTTTCACTGAAATCATTTTTTTCTCCTCATTTAACACATGCTTATTATTCTTGCTGTAATACTTAAGCAATTTTATTTTAAAGATATCATACTACTTAGTTTATCAGTCTCCATTTCTGTTTTCTCTCAAGTCTGTGTTTGTTTGCTTTAATACAACTGCTATAAAAAGCAACTATGGTCGTGCAGAAATAAGTATAATTCACAAAATTAGCATGTTTGCAGGGATAGAAGTAAAAATATAGTAATATGTGTGTATTATGTGTATATTTATTTATTGAGATGAATTTAGTTCCTAGAAATTATTTTATGCTTTGGAATTCTTATCTAGAATAGTTTATATCTCAGGGTTTTGTTTGGTGATAATAAAAAAATTTCTGGGTAAATAAAAATAGATTTGACTTTTTCATTAATAGTGATTTTTATTTTGAAACATTGATATTTATATTCTGAAGACACTATTTTTCATGTGTTTGATATGGAGCAAGAACCAATATATCAATAGGTAATCATTTTTCCCATGTGTTTCTTTAATTTTTGATAAGAGAACATGAATTTATATTTAATTCTGAAAAAAAACTATGTTTTTCTTCTGTGTAGACCAATTATGAAGTGATAAAGTACAAAATTTCTAGCCAATTATAACATTTTAAATGTGTAGGACTTACTCTCTATAATAGCTGTCTTACTATAATAATAGTTAGGAATGTAATTTATCAATAAGTTTTCTTTTGAAGAGAAGGGATTTCTTTGAGTTTTTTCCTTGTCTTTTTCTAAGAAAGCCTAGTTTATAGAAAACCAAATGGGAATTCTGGTTGGTATGGATCATAATGATTTCCAAATCCTACCAAGATAATTGTCATATGTAGAATATTTTATCCTGCCCTGTCAGAAATATTTGTTCATTGTAGGCCCTGCTACCCACTGATAAGAAATAATATTTCCTTCTGATCCATGGCTAATTTGAATTGTATTAAAAAATTAAATAAAATTCAAGCCAAAAAGGATTAAAGAGATTAGATTATCCCATTCTTTTGTATTAATTTTTTTAAATTACAAATAAAAGTAAATACTCTTTTAAAAGGAAATGTTACAAGATTAACTGATAAACTCTTCACCCTATTTTGTTATTCTAGTCTCTGATGGAGTGTGAAATAGCTACTAGGTAAATGTTACAAGAAAGGAAAAGATAAACGAAGGGCATGGAGTATCACAGATCATAGTAATACCTAACTTCTCCCTGGAATAATTAAAATCAATCTTCAGTGAAAGCAGTTAGCCAACTTTTAGCCACTTTCAATATAATGAATAAAACATTTCTGTACATTTATTAAAAACACATTTGTCAGTGTTTCTGTCCTCATGAAGATAACAACTTGGTTGTGGGTATTAAACAGAAAGGAACCGACATAAGAAAAATAGAAAATAGTCTAAATTAGATTAACCAAGCAAGTAAATTTTCTTTATCATGAGCTTAAAAGAAAAAAAGTAATCAAAACCAGCATAAATCTCTTTGAACAAGTTTCTGTGAAAAATACACTTTTATTTACCATATAAGTCTGTTGGGAAGGTCCCTGAATTCAACAAAACCATTAATTGATATTCTGTTTGCAGCCTATCCTGATAATGCATCTAACACTCTATTCTTATTTTTGTTTCAGAACAGGACATAGCACATAATAGATGCTCAACAAATATATGTTGAATGAATAAATGAATGAATAATCCTAATAAAATGAATTTTGTGTCTCCCACTGGGTTCCCCTTCTCAATATGGCTCGTTTCCTTAAAGACTGAAAGATTCTTAAAGCTGCTTCTAGAGCCCTTATTTTTCAATGATTCAGTTACTTTCCAAAGGAATAGCATCTAATTAAAACTTGAGTATTCGAGGAAAAAACTTTGATGCTTATTTTGTAATACTATCAGTCAATGAAAATTTCTGAAGGTCTATATGTGCAGTAACTTTTAATCATTGTGCGTATGTCTGGTCCCCAAATGAAGAAGACTGTCCCTAAAGATTTAATAATTTAGTTTATAACAGGATTTAAAAATAAATTAGTAACATATGTAAAAAACCATACCCAGCCTATTTTTGGCCTCTTTGTCTTGTTTCGTGGCCTGATAGTTTGTTTTTCCAAAGATAATTGTGTGTGTATGTGTTTAGTCATTTCTTTGGGTATTTTCTGGACATGATACATACATACATATCTTCATAAAAGGGAGAATTTTTATTTTTGCCATTTATGAAATCAACTGAACTCATTATGTGTATTTTTGTATTCAGTTATTAAGAAATTTAATGTTTAATGAAGACGAACACAGAAATGTTATAAGCAGCAATGAATTGGTCTATTACTTATGTTGGAGCACCCTTTAATTAGCGTGGCAAAATGGAACAGAAGATTTCTATTCCTAAATGTATATTCCCCCTTGATTTAATGATAAATACTCTAGTTCATAGTATTGTGATTCTGACATTCATGGCCATTGCCTTTGGCTTTCTACGTGACACCTTGTCACCAGGAAATTTCTTAAATAATCACCAGGAAGATTTAATCAAAATCAGTTTAGTTACTAACAAATATACTCTTAGGGGAATGGGAGATGCTACGTGTATAATGACTGAATTATTTCGCTATATATTATTAACCCAGATATAAAACCCATGACATCTCTCCTTTCCTTCCTCCTCTCAGAAAGAAGTTGAAGATAATTGGAGGCAAGTAATTTTTAATATAAAATTTTACAAAATAATACTAGCAGCTACTACAGCCTCTTGGAAAGGGTACTAGTTCTAGTAGAGTAGTAAAGCATTGTTAAAAGAGTGAATACTGGAGACAGATTACGCAAGTTTAGATCCCACCTCTACCACTTACAAGTTATAAAATGTAGAAAAATTACTTCCCTTACCTCCCTTCCTTATCTGTAAATTAGCAATAATAAAAAAACTGATTTAATAGTATTTGTTAGATAACCAAAAATTAATAATGTCTCTTCCAGTTAAATAAAGATATATAAAATTTAATCCAGATGTGAACATCATTGAAATGGGTAAGGAAGCCCGTTCCTTTGAGATGTTACTCTTTTCTAGTATACCATCTTTTAAAGAAGCATCAAAGTATTCAACATCTTGCCATCGTAAAGTATGAAACAGAAAACAGAGTGGCAAGTTACTAAGGATATTGAAAAGTAGTGAATGTTGCCTGCTTTATGTTTTTTAAAACTCAGCATTAACTGGCGGGCATGCCAGCCATATCTTCCATTCATATTTTCTTTTGAAACATTTCTTCAAGGAGCCATAAGTACATTAATTAAACTAGGGCAAAACTTCAAAGGACCCACTTCACTTTTCAAAGTGCAAGTTCACATAAGAAAAAGCAATAAAGTTAAAATCCAAGTTTCATGTATTCCCAGCTTTCCAGTTAGGAGAAGATGAAATATACATTTTCAATTCTCTGATTTCTTTCTGAAATTAATCTGCTAGTTCTTTTGGTTTTCCTTTCTGGAATAACTGGTTATTTTGATTATCATCAAAAGGCTGAATGGTGTTCACAATTATCTTCTTTCTCTTTCTGAGGCTATTTCTATTGTTTGGTAAATTAAGGGAAAGAAACACCAGATGAAACCTGGTATGAGTTTTAAAGTCTGGAAAGGAAATCAGTATTTAGCTTAATTATTGTCTTTTATGTACAGGTCTGAATATTTACATTTGGAACAGCCCTTGAGCTTAATTCAGCTGTTTAGACATGAAATAGAGTCCCAAAGTCAAATTAACCATTTTTTAATTAAGATGTATTAGTTTCAGTGTATCTTGCTCTGCTTAAAAACCTCTTTTAATGCTCTATGTTTTGATCTATTTATTTTTAAAAAGTTTAATAGGAGTTTCCAGTGTGTAAAATCTTACTGTCTCCAATCCAGTCACTTTATAATAAGTCCAATAGTTCCATTTTAAGAGCAAGATGGACCTTCCTAAGATGAAGCTCTATTAGTGGAGTACACAGTATCTGATTTATGCTGATTTAAATCTAAGACGTTTTCCCAATCTGGAATCTCTTGCCTTGCACATACTAAAAGTATCAATGTCAATGTTTCCCTTCTCTCAAATTTTCACAAAAATGTCAGCCCTGATGGTGTGATTTTTTTTTCTTTTGCTTTCAAGAGCTAAACAAAGGCATGAATCAGAAACAAATTAATGGAAGGGAAAAGTAAAAATAAAATAAAATAAAATAAAAAGTGTGCTTTGAGAAAGGATATGATTTGGTAGATTTGGTGGTGGAATGCTAGATTAGAGTAATGCAACCAGGTGTTAGAAACCAGAGGATTGATGTACAACAAAGGATGCCCAAAACTCTTGAGTACAGTAAAACAAATATATAGCAGAGGGCCTTGTACAGAGTATGGGTTTTGCTTGATTTAAAGAAGAAAAAGGAGGAAAAATACCCTGTTGATTTAGCAATTCCTAAGAACATCTGTATACAATCCATCCAACGTAATCATAAATCCAAGTCATTTGTCACTACCTACTGCTACTCCATTCTCATAACAACCCTCTAATGGTATCTCATCAGGAAATGAAATTTATATTTATATAGGTTTAAGGATATTTTCAAGACAGACTTCCACTGTGCTGTTTATCCTGCATAGCTTAGCTGAAGTATTGCAGCTAGAAAATTGTCACAATTTTCCATCTGATCTCCAAGTTTTTATTTATTACCTCAGTTATGCTGTCCCTTTTGCTTGAATTTTCTTAAAAAAATTAAGATCACATCTCTATCTTTCTAAGCGTCTTTTATGACCCTGGTGCCTGAATGACCATGTCTCAACTTTAATAAAGGGGTGGGGACCCTGGGGCCTTGTGGCTACATGTGGCCTTCTGGATCCTTGAGTGTGGCTTCTTGACTGAACCCAAATTTTACCAAATCAATCCCATGATTAAAAGAATTTGTTCTGTGAAGTTTGAATTTGGTTGAGGGGCTGCACTTGCGAATCTGGAAGACCACAAATGGCCTTGAGGCTGCAGGTGTTTTTCTCTACCTAAAAGAATCCTACTTCTAATTCTTAATAACTACTCAAGTTTGGGCAAGTTACTAAATTGCCTAATGCCTCACTGTGAAATTCTTGGGGTCCAGATGTGTTTTAGAATTTAGAATAGTTTGAATTTTAGAAGGGTGATAGAATGGTCATATCATACATTGTATAATACCCCCGGCAGTGTCTGGGGTGGTAACCTGTAACCAAAAGCATTAGTATATCTCAGATTTCGGATAAAGATTAAATGAGATGACACATTTATAGAATTTGCAGCAGTGCCTGGTATATGGTAAACACTCATTAATCTCTAACTATTATTATTGTTACTTGTCCTCAAGGTTCCATTTAAATACCTTGTCCTCTGCAAAAATTCCTTCCAGCCAATCAGAATTTATTCTGTAATCCTTAGAAGAGCATTGCAGATGGTACTTTTTGCCTTTTTGTATGACTAGTTTTTTATATATTTGTTTCCACCTTGCTCCCACTGTAAAATATTTGATAGCAAAAGTATTTTATAAAGTTTCCATATTCATACCATATCCCTGGCTACATTCCATAGCATCTCTTTCCATTTCTTCCCTCTGGAGTTTTCTTCCACTTCCAGTGAATAAAATCAGTAAGATTCTAGCTTTGTAGAAAACGTCTTCCTATTCAGAGAAATTATGACTTCCTCCATTTTGCCCTTTACCGACAGAAATTTGTCATTAACATATAGTAAACACAAAAATCCCTTCTTGGAAGAGGATCTTTGGTTCTGAATGATAAGCTAGGTGCTACTTGAATGTAAATGGCTTCAGGCTTGACTTGAGTAATATAATTTTTAATATCTTTCATAGATACTTCTTTTATTTCAGGTAAACACAATTTAAAGAAACTATCAGAGAGGTTTAAAAATAATTTTAGACCAAGTCTACTAGAAAAATTGCTTAAACTTTAATAAACCTTATTTGTTTTTAGTTGAGGGTGTAAAATATGACATTTCATTTTCATAATAAGTTTATGTGAACTTAAACTGTGATTGATATGTATATTTTTTAAATGTCAGAGTTTTTTAGACAATTTCCTAAAAGATTCTAACTTGATTTCACAACTCAGTGTACATAATCCTTATGTGTATATACCTCCAAAATGTTTTTCAAATTTTTGTTAGAGGGATTTAAATAATTGTTCAAGAGTAATTAGATTCAGAAAATAATAAAATTAAAGATTAATTTAGAACTTTTTGGATAACTTAAACAAAAAAAAATTCATTGGATTTATAATAAAGAAGAGAAAATTGAAAATCAGTTAGATTGTTTTGAGTTAGGGAGGAAGGTAATATGAAGAGAGATGAAGCTGAAGTTAAACTGAAATTAGAGAAGGATCTAATATGGTTGGTAACTACCGCTTCCTTGAGGGCATAACTATGGTTTTATTAATATTTGTTTCTTTCCCCAAACTTCCATAATGAATGTCATTAACTGATAATACTAAATTGATTTTGGAGGAACTTTCTTTGAGAAACATTACTTGGTGTTCTTTAGTAGGTTAATACATAGGCACCTGTGATGGCTCAACAGAAATTTTGCAAAAGAGCTGGGCATGGTGGCTCACACCTGTAATCCCAGTGACTCAGGAGGCTAAGGTGGGAGAATGCTTGAGCTCAGGAGTTTGAGGCTGCAGTGAGCTATGATCATGCCACTGCACGCTAGCCTGGATGACAGAGCTAGATCCTGTCTCTTAAAAAGAAAGAAAGAGAGAGACAAAGAGACAGAGAAAGAAAGAAAGAAATTATGCAGGAGGTGTATGGAAATTAGTGAAGAATAAAAGTGAGAGAGAGAAGTGATGATGTTCTCAAGGGGCGAACCCATTATGTAGGATTTAATGTTTTTTTTTAATTTGCATTATTGAATAAGCTGAATTTTCCCAGACTCCATCCTTTAAAATATGACCTCCACAAATAACAATAAAGATGATAGCATTGGTCTCCAAAAATAACTCTACTTCTTACTATAAGCCATGCTCTGGGCTTCCAAGGTCATTTTTTGACCAAAATCATAGTTTTAAAAATTTCAGGAATCCTTTTCACAGTCAACTTCTTCAAGCTGAAAAGAATAAGAAACTGAGTTTTAGGTACCATAATATAGAAATTCTATGTTGTAATTTTTGTTGTATGTTTATTTTTTTAAGAAGAGTTCAACTAAAAGGAAGATGAAATTCTGATCATTTCGATAATGATTTTTCTCAGTTATCTACTCTATAAAGAAATTATTGACTAAATTGTTTCAGTACCAATAATTGCAACTCTAACATAGTATTAATAAGATATATATTATTTGAATTTGGTATGAAAATACTATCAAGAACAATCATTTAAATTTTTTAAAAAAATCTAATGAGTTTGCTTTTACAATATTTTTGATGATAGCCTTGATAAAATATTGAAAATAATAAATTTAAAGTGAATATTCTGAATAACAATAGAAATCAGGGTTTTATAAAAAAGTTAATGGAGGATAAAGTTTTTGAAATTTTGTATCTGATAAAAAGATGAAATTAAAAAAAAAACAGAGAAACAAAGGTGTTTAGTATTAAGCATATGAAAAAAAAATCCCTATGTGAATTTTCTTATTGCCTTACCATCCTGGACTATAGCATTTGACTATTAAAATGCTCAATTCACTTTATATGATACTGTGGGGAAAATGGTGTTCTTCAGAAATCATACTTGCTTCAAGCAAAAAAAAAAAAATAATAACTTCAATGAGAACTATCTGGAATAATGACAGATCTATATCATGATCAAAATAATGTCATTACCTTGTTCATGATTGTTGCATGTAATATTTGGAAACTTTACAAATTGCCTTATCTGAACTTTTGACTGTCTATGGCTTCTCTTACCTAAACGCAATTGTGGTATAATACAAATGCAGAAAAATTTTGAAGTTATATTTTAGACCAAAAATTACATGTATTTAATGGCATGAGCAATTTCAGCTTTCATAAAGCAATAAATACGTGGAAATAGGGATTTTATTATTTTAAGTGTTGTCAATTGAACCTAGAAGAGACATTTTCCCTGTTCTTATGTACTTATATGCTACTTTATGTGCTCTATACAAAACCAAGAGCTCCTCAAGATGTCTATTTTTAAAAAGGTCACCACAGCTTCCCATACTCAAGAGAATATTCTACTTTAATTGAATTTCAGATCTTGAGCTGAATATAATATTGAACATAGTTTAGTGATTGCATATAGCTTATTACTGAGAGTTTTGCACATGAATCTATACATAGCTTCTTTCTTTAAAAAAATTGTTTTAGCATGAGCAGTTGAGCAAATAAATGATAAAAATGCTTACCTAGAAGGAATGGAAATCTTTGCCCTAGAGGTGGCAATGAGAAAATAATCTGTCTACATGATATTCAGCCAGCATCCCTTCGGCCCAGTGAATTCTAACAATATTTTACAGTTTAGTTCAATAAATGGCATAGGGAAGTACCTAAAATGCTCACCCAGCTTCTGAATGTCTTGCCCCCCAATCAAACCAGCTCATAGGTCTCCATTAATGTGCTGCAGAAAGGGACGTAGATGGGTTGAGGATATGTATAGGGAGAAGTTATTTCAGAAAATGTTATTTTTTATACAAATCTTTTTTGACTGCGCTTCTCTCCCACTTAAACACCTCCAGGGTAAAAACTGTTTCTTATTTATGTCTATTCAGAGTCTTGTATATAGAGAATCCTTTCTTCATGAATGTTTATGGAATAAAATCAGACATTAGAAGGGAGAATGAGTCTTTCACTTCTTGTTGCCTGCAGGGTTAAGGCAAAGCTCATGGAATAAGCCTTGGATTTTTGTTTGTTTGTTGTGTTTGTTTTTATAAATGAACTGTCGTATAATAGAAAGAGAGAAAGAAAAAGAACAGTAGTAAGGAAGATGAGAATTAAAAGTTGGAAAGTTGGTCAGTCCTTCCATTTCAGCTTAGCATTTAAGGTCCTCACTACTCCTTAGCATAAGATTCAGTTCATGTGAAAGTCTCACTAGTTTTTTTAGCTCCATACATTTGCACATATTGTTCTATATGCATGAAAAATCATTTCCTTCCTTTTCCAACTGAAAAATATCTGCTGGTCCTCCAATACTCTGACATCTCCTTTGAAAAACCTTCCCTTACTCCTCCAGGCAGAGTTGATTGTTCTTCTCTGGGATGGTACATATCAGTATCATAATGCTTTTCACATTGACTTACAAATATTCATCGACATACATGTCTGCTCTCAGGGTAAATTGTCAGCTTACAGCTGGGACTATTTCTTATTCATTTCCATATTCCCACCACCTTTTGTTATGCTTTTCACAGTTGGCATTCTATGAAAGGCTGATCTATCTTTCTAAGCATTAAACATGTCTTTTAGAACAATAATGTACCATATTTACAGTAAAATGATATATGATACTAAGCAATAGTTTGTGCTTTCTGTTGCCTTCTTTTTCACCATAAAAGTAAATAACAAAGAAGAAAAAAAAACAGCACCAATTTTAGAAATGAAACAAGATTTGTTTAAAAATTATTAATTTGAATAACTTAAATGGTATATCCACACTAGTATGAATAGCATATTAAGATAAAGTTATAAAGAATTTTTCTAAACTCTTTCTCAGATTTTTCTAGACATTAGAATATTAGAAAAGAAAACAAATCATTAAAGGGCATTATAAGTGTACACTGAATAAATAAATGGATGACTAAAGCCAAGATACCGGCAGTGACATTCTTAAGTCACATCTGTCCACATCAATTGTGCTAGGACTAAGACCCAGATCACAATGTCAAGGCAAAAGTAAAACCCTCACTTTTAAAATGCTGTGAGTTCTTTTTTAAACTTTTATTTTCAAGTAAGTTTAGACCTACAGAAAAATTGTACAAATAACACATAGAATCACATACACCTTTAGCATAGTTTTCCCTAATCGTAACAATGTACATAACTGTAGTACAATTATCAAAACCAAGAATTTAATATAAATTTGTTTTTGGGTCTCTGACTCCTGTATATGTTATAGTTTCTCAGTCTTTTTATGACCTTGACACTTCTGAGGAGTATAGGTCAGTTATTTTGTAGAATGTCCCTCAATTTGGGTTTGTCCCATGTTTTCTCACAAGTGTCTTGTGGTTATGTATTTGGGGAAGAGTAACTAATATGCCCTACTCAGTGCATACATATCATGCAGTGCATTTTGTCAGTATGTCTTGTTACTGATTATCTTAACCTTCAGCACTTGAGTAAGGTAGTGCCTGTCATGTTTTTTCCATATCAGATTACTATGTTTCCCTTTGTAATTAAATATATCTCGGACAAGATACTTTTAGACTCTGCAAATATGATCTTTCACCCACCAATTTTATTAATAACATTAAATGTATTACTAGATCTTATCTGTAACAGTCATTACTATTGTGTTTGCTTAACATGATTTTATATGTCCTTCATTCCTTCTGCATTTATTAATTGGATTCCTCTAAGGAAAGAGATGTTCCTTCTCCTCCATTTGTCTGTTTGTTCAATTATATATTTATATCAGTATGCACACATAGATATTTATTTATTTTAGGGGTTGTAATGCAATAGTATCATTATATATTTTATTGTCCAAATTATGCTAGCTTTGACCATTGGGAATTTTTTTCTGGCTGGCTTCAATGTACATTGGATATGCCTCTGTTCTTTTTTTAGCACTTTCTTATTTTGTGGCATCACAAGATATTCCAGATTCATCTTGTGTTCTTCCTGCCCAACCCTGAAATACACCACTTGTTTAAGGAATTCTGATTCCTTTACTGGAAAATGATATTTAGAAACCAAAATCTGGGTGCTAAATATGCTTGTTGGGACTGAAGTTACATTTCTTTGAGTCATTCTTAATAGATAGATAGAACTAGGGAATATATATATATATATTTATACCAATCCATGGATAGACACTTATACATATTTATTTCTATATTTCTCTGTCTATAAATATATTAAGAAACATGAATTAGTAGTGGTATCTCTGATTCCAATCTAATAGGATAGGGTTCATTCTAATCTTCTACCTTTTCTTGTTTGTAAATATTTTTTCTACCAGTGATAAATTTGGCCCTCGTTATCTATAACATATTTACTTATTTGTTCAATCCTGGTATGTGCATCAAGTGCTTAGAAAATTGGTAGCCCTAACTCCTGTGAGAAACGAATTTACTAATCAGAGTAAAGTAATAGAGTCCAGTTCTTTTTGCCTTTCAGTATCTCAAAACGATTATTTCCAAAGTTACTTTGGCTTGTTATTTTCTTCCTCATCCCATTCCATGTGGTTATATTATTTGTTTATGAAATAACTAGGTTCATTTGTTACTATTTGTATTCCACTCCATATCTACCTGATATCCCAGTTCATTTTGATTTTTTATTAAATTTTTGGGGGACATGTGAAAATTGCTATGGTTCTATGTAAAAAACTTACACCCAAAAGAGTGTTGCTGCCTGTACATTCTTTCTTCCATGTTCCCATTTTCCTTTTCTTCCCACACTTGCCTCTCCCATTTTCCTTTTCTTCCCACACTTGCCTCTCCCACTCTTTCTTTAACTTCTTGTTTGTACTTCCTGTATTTTTTCTGCATAAAAGAGCAGTTACATGTGTATTTTCCTATATCCTCTTTTTCTTACAAGAAAGATAGCTCCGTAGATGCTCATTTGTAATTTATTTTCTTTGATTAACAGATTATCCTGGAAACTACTCCAGATCAGTTCGTAGAGATCTTCCTCATTCTTTTTTATACAACTGCACATTACTCTGTTGTGTTGAATTAACATAATACAGTAATGCCCTGCATAAGGATGTTCTGGCCAACTATGGACTGCATATACAACAGTGGTACCATAAGCTCCACATGGAGCTGAAAGATTTCTATCACCTAGTAGCATCATAGCCATTGAAATGTCATAACACAAAGCATTACTCAAATGCTTGTGGTGATTCTTGTATAAACAAACCTACTGTGCTACCAGTCCTGTAAACACATAGCACGTACAATTGTGCAGCACAGAACCCTTGATGATGGTAATAAACGACTATGTTACTGGTTTATGCATTTACTATCCTATACTTTTAATCATTATTTTAGAGTGTACTCCTTCTACTTATTAAAAAACGGTTAACTGTAACAGCCTCAGGTAGGTCTTTCAGCAAGTATTACAGAAAAAGGCATTTGTTATCACAGGAGATGACAGCTCTGTGTGTTTTATTGCCCCCAAAGACCTTCCGGTGGGACAAAATGTGGAGGTGGAAGATAATGATAATGATGATCTTGACCTTGTTTAGGTCTAGACTAATGTGTATCCTTTTGTCTTAGTTTTAACAAAAACTTTTTTTTAAATTTTTTTTAATTTCAGCATATTACGGGGGTACAAATGTGTAGGTGACATATATTGCCTTTTCCCCACCTGAGTCAGAGCTTCATGAGTGTCCATCCCCTAGACGGTGCGCACCGCACCTATTCACAAAAACATTTAAATAGAAAAAAGAAAATTAAAATAGAAGAAAGTTTATAGAATAAGGATATAAAGAAAATATTTTTGTACAGCTGTACAATGCGTTTGTGTTTTAAGCTAAGTGTTATTACAAACAAGTTAAAAACTTACAAAAGTTTTAAAATGTATAAAGTAAAATGGTAACAATAAGCTAAGGTTGAAGAAAGTCATTTTTAAAAATAAATTCAGTGTAACCTAAGTATACAGTGTTTATAAAATCTATAATAGTGTACAGTAGTAATGTCCTAGACCCTCATATTCACTCACCACTCACTCACTGGCTCTCCCAGAGCAACTTTCTGTCCTGCAAGCTCCACTGATGATAACGACCCTATGCAGGTGAACCTTTTTTTAAAATCTTTTGCATCATATATGTTTTTTTCATCTTTAAGAAAGCATGCTGACATTTGTCTTTTAAAGCTAAATATGTAGCCTTGTCATAATAGGGACCAACGCAGAGAGAAACATGTTGTAATAACATGCTCCCAATGATTTTTTTTTCATTTTTTAAAAAGTTTGGATAAATTTAAGGAATACAAGTGCAATTTTGTTACATGGATATATTGTATAGTAAAGTCTGGCCTTTTAGTATGTTTATCACCCAAATAATATGCATGGTACCTATTGAGTAATTTCTCATCATGTACTCCCCTCCCACTCCTCACCCTTCTGAGTCTCCAATGTCTATAATTCCCAGTATCTATATATATTATGTCTATAATTCCCAGTATCTATATATTTTATTGTACCTTTTCTATTTTAGCTATGTTTAGACACACAAATACCATTGTGTTACAGTTTGCTACAGTATTTAGTACAGTAATATGCTGTATAGGTTTGTAGACTAGGAGCAGTAGACTAAGCCATCCAGGTTTGTGTAAATACACAAGTTTGATGTGCACACAACAATGAAATCACATAAAGACACATTTCTCAGAAATTTTTTTACTATTAAGCAACACATGACTGTATATTCAACAACTTTTCTGTGCATGAACGTGAGGTTGTTTCCAGTATTTTTCAATTAAAATATGCTGCAAAGAATAACCTTGTGTTGTGTATTTTCTAATGGTTGGAGTTATCTTTGGGGTGAAGTCCTAGATATTGGATTGCTAGATTGAGGGTGATTGCATATATAGTTTTGTTAGATGTTGCCCAATTTCTCTCCAAAAGGAATACACAAATTTCTATTCCCACAAGCAATGCATGGGAGTGCCTGTTTTTCCACACCCTCGTGAACAGAATGTGATGTCATTAATTTTTGTCAGTCTGAGAATTGAGAAACGGTATCTCAGTCTGTTAATTTGCATGTCACTGGTTATGACTGAGTTAAAATATTTTAGTATATTTGGGGGATGTTGTTATACCTTTTGTGGAAATTGTTGGGTCATGTGTTTTTCCAATTTTTATGTTTTTTGTATTTGTTCCTCAATTTTTAACAGTTCTTGATATGTTGTAGATATTAGCCCTTTGTCTATGGTATATATTGTGAATATTTTCTCCCAGTTTTTCAAAAGTTGTCTTTTTAACTTTGCACATTTTGTCCTGCAGATTTTTACATATTTTATGTAGTCAAATGTATCACTCTTTCCTTTTATTGCATCTTCATTTTGATTTATGTTTAGAAATCCTTTTGCTAATCCATACTTCATATTCATTCATAGTTTCTGGTACTTGGGCTGTTTGAGTTTTACATTTAGATCCCTAATTCATTTAGAGTTTATTTTGGTATATACTATGAGATATAGTCCTAATTTTATCGTTTTCCAAATGGCTACCCAGTTGTTTCAGCACCATTTATTAACAAGTTTATCTTTACCCCAGAGATTTAAAATGCCACCATTAGCATGCCAAATTTCAATATATACCAGAGTCTATTTCTGGACTTTGTTTTCTATTTTTTTTTTGATTGTCTATTTATGTTTCAGTACTATGTATTTTAAGGTCTAGTAGGGCTTTTCTTTCTTGTAGTTTTTCTTTTTTAGTGTTTTCTTGGATACTTTTCTCATGCTTCCTTTTAAAATGAACTTTAGTATCAACCTAACTCCATAAAATAGCTTGCTGGTGCTTTCATTGGGATTTCATTGAGTTTCTAAATTAACTTAGAAAGAGCTGGTATCTTTCTAATGTTGAGTTGTCTTAGTCAAGAACAGGATATGTCTTTCTATTTATTCAAGTCTACTTTTATATCTTTAAGGAGCATTAAAAATTCTGTATGTTAATTAATACCTAAATAATTTTTTTTGCTGTTGTAAAAGTATTTCTCTATCATTATTCCCTTTATTATAACCCATTAACTATTCATTTATTGGCATATTAAAGCTACTTATTTTTGTGTGTTAATTTTCTATTATTCTACCCTCTAAATTCTTTAACTGAGTTTACTTTATCATTGATTCTCTGGGGTGTTCCTAGTATATTATCATATCATCTTCAAATAAAGATAGTATTGTTTGTTCTTTACCTATTTTGTTCCCACTAGTTAATTTCTATCATATAATTGCATTGGCTAATATTTCACAAACACCATTGAATAGTAGTAGAGTAAATAGTGGCCTTGCTTACTTTGTTTCCAATTTTGTTGGCAATGCTGCTACTGTTTTCTCATTAAATATGATACTGGCTTTTGTACTAAGATACATATTGATTCTGGAATGTATGTATATTATATATAAAGTATCACTCAATTCCTATGTTCTTGAGTATTTTTTAATCATAAATGATTGTCTAATTTTTTCAAAGATTTTATCAGCATTTGTCAAGACAATCACAAACTTTCTCCCTTAGTTCTATAATGTAATGTGTGATACTAGATTTTCTAATATTGAAGTGATCTTACATTCCTGGAATAAATCCTGTTTGGTCATGGTGCAGTATATTTTTAATATGTTATTAGATTCTGTTTTTTAATATTGTGTTTAGTATTCTGGAATATTTATGAGTGATATTGGTCTTTTGTTTTCTTCTTTATAATGTTTTTATTTTGTTATGTATCACCTTTATACTTGTTTCATAAAAGGAATTATGAAATTTTAATTCCTTTTCAGTGCACTGGAATAATTGCTAGAATCTTTAGACTCTGTGGTTGTTGAAAGTAGTTAAAAATACCCCATTAAACCATATGGGGCTGATGCTCTTCTGTGAAGTAATTCTTTGAAAGCCTTCTGTGTTTTTTGGTATGGAAACTGGTCTGTTTAAGATTTATAAGTGAAATGAAGTCAATTTGGTAATATCAATTTCCCTAGGAAAACTATCTAGCTTTTCAAATTTATTTGAATAGAGCTCTACAAAGCAGTCCTGTGCATGTGTGTATATGTTTTAATTTCTTTGGTTTCAAAGGTTATTCCCTTTTTGTCATTTCTTATTTTGTGTGTATACTTTTTTCCTGTCTTTTCTTGATCAAGGTAGCCAGTAGTTTAGTAGTTTTTCTCTCATTTACTTTAAAAAAAAACAGGATTTTAATAATTCATTGATAGGCTTTTTCAATTCTCTCATTCTCTGATCATTTTCTTTTTAAATTTTAATTTCCTTTGTTATGATGCTTTATTTTTGTTTCCTTTTCTGCTCTTTTCTAGCTTTCTGAGAAAGGAATTTAATTCATTGATGTTCATTCTTTCTTCGTTATTAATAAAACTTGACTGTGGATCATATTAGGAGCTTGTTAAAAATGCAGATGTATAGGCCCTACCACTAAAATTTTGATTCAGTGTATCTGGATGTGGCCTGAGACCCAGAAGCAGAAAATCTAATACACTGGGGAAACACTGATGCATTGTTAAAATTTTGCCAAGTGTTCCTCTCAAGCAGTGTTTAATTCCTCACCCAATCACTTTGTTATTCGGATGCATTCAAACGTGTTATGGTGCTTTGCTGGCAAGTGTCCTCCTTCTGGACCTGTGGTATTTTGACTTAATGATCATGACACATATTCAGTCATTTAAAACTTGTTTAGGTTGATAATAGGCACTACCAAAACTCTTCCTTAGAGAAAATCCAGTGATTTCCTAAATCTGTCACTCTTACCATCCCAGGCAAGAGAAGTCAGAGGAGCTATACTAACATCTGGACTAACACTTTTAAATAGAACTGAAATATGTGGTTATTGAACAGATTTGTCCAAGATAACTTAAAAAAACAAACCTCTGGATACATGAAGTAGCTGGACATTTGATGGTTGATGAGGAAAACACAAAGAACATTAAAAAAGTTGATTTGGAAAATTGTGTAACAAAACTATAGTCATTGAACTCATTCAAGCAACAGAAATATTAGTTAGAAACCAAGCTCTAATACTTCGAAGTTTTCCTAGACTTTGAAACTACTAATACCACTTCAGAATGTCAGGTAGGGCAATATTCTGAAAGGTCTTTGTTCTGAGTTTTAGTTTAGTTTTTGCTAAAGCCTATGTTTCCCCTGAACGGAGCTTACACAATTGTTAGACTGAAGTCTCATACAGTAGCTGAACAAACTGACAAATTAAAGCGTCCCATTCCTGTAATTCTCCACAAAACACAAAGGAAAAGAAGGGGTAATTTCATGTCTATGTTGCATCTGGCTAGTAGTTTCTCAATGAAGCTGGTAAGTGAATTATTTATCATCTCCTTTGATTGTAAAATAGATGCAGTGTAATAATTCAGAGGTTATTTATATATCCTTTAAAATTGATACTGTGTCTTTGTACATTGTACATTGGCATTCATTTCTACAGAATTATTCTGGTGTAGCTGGGGTGGGAGCCTTAAAGGATTGGTCTTAGTTTTTCAGTGGTAAAATAGAGACAGAGTGTTGAGGAATGCTCTTCCTCGTGCTATCAGTGCGAATCTCTGAGATGACTGAAGGCTGGGAAAGAAGTTCAAATCTGTCTTAATTTCCCAGGCCAAGACTTCTCTATAAACTAATTTTTAGTTTAGATAAAAATATAACTGTTGATTCACCTTCATAATGTTTATTAATATACAGAGCCTCCTTGGTCCTTATTTCAAAGTTCTTCACCTTATGCTGTTGGGGACAAAGCAAAAGTTGGTAGCATTAGACTAATTTGATAAATGATCAGATTATTATTGCTCTGTAGCAGGACACAGTGGGAGTTTACCATTGAGTCATTTTACACTTCCTGGTAATGTTTCTATCTCCTGAACCCTCTGCCAATATTCCTGTATCTTCCAAAGCTACTCTGGAAGAATTAGCAAAATTGTTCTTATACAACAAAAGTACCTTAATTTATTGAAAGTAAACCAAATCTTGTCAGTTTCTACTTCAATTCAGAAGTAAAAAAATACCAAAAGAAGGTCATATGTTGCAGACGTTAATATTAGAGAAAGGAAAAGCTACAAGATATTTTATATTTTGAAATGATATATAATATTTGACCACTATTTTAGTACATTCTTTACTATAAGTAAGACTAAAGGAGGATCAAGAAAAGTATTTTACTTGAGGTAATCATGCATCTCTATAAATATTTAAATATCAATTAAAGTGCAGATGTTTTGCCGTTCAACAGATGCCTTACAGTGATATATATACAACACAATTGCATTCATTTCAGAGTTTTGAATGTGTCAAAAATGCCCTGCTACCTTGCTCAGGAGTTACTACTAGTACAGAGTGATCTACACAATATTGCGAAATATTGATCTGAGGCAAGGTTATTGTTATCAGATCCTGGTTCAAAGAAAGCAAATACTATAGTTAAAATAACATTATGTACATTTTCAGCAGTTCTTTTATTTAAGGGTCTAATTGTCTTGAACTGCACTTGGTGCAAAGGTTTAGAGATAGTGAATGTCATCCTCATTGTTTCTTCTAGAAATAAACCTTGTAGACAGGAACATATTGAATACAATTTTAAGCAACTTTGAAACTAAACTTGATCATGTACAATTATTATTATTTTTTATATAGCTCACTGGAACATAGATATAATTATTTTTGAAACATTGGTTTGTAGATGTTTCAGGTTTATAATAAGCAGTATCCAGAGATATAGTTTAGAATTTTTTATTTTACTGAGAAAGTAAAAGAAAATTTGGGTAAGTCTAAGTTCTGCTGTGATCATACATAATTGGTTATGTGGTTGTAATCATAATTCTAAGAATAGTAGTGTAGCAGTTCCCATATGTTCAATATTTACTTTGTGCCAGCCATGTTGTTATACACTTTGCACTGATGATGATAAGATTAAAAAATCACAACTACTATTATCTTAGACATTTTGCGTATGCAGAAGCCAGTCTTAAAAAACTGGGTAACTATCCAAGGTTAAATCTCTTTATAATTCATACTCATTTCTAAGATTGTTTTCTCTCCTTGTTTAAGCTAAATCCTTGAAAATCTGATTTGATCATGAAATGTAATCATGGTGTAATATGACAAGGGTAGTGTCAACTCTTTGGGCTTTATGGATAATGGTAAGGAAGTTATGCTCTATAGGGACATTTTTGGACCCTGGTTATAATTGAGTTCAGTGTAATTGGGAGCCACATCATAATGGGCTTTGATTGTATCTGGTTTTCCACACTGCTGCAATGAACAAGACTGTATTTGATGAGAGTCATAGTGGTGCAGCTATAAACACTATATTACAGATGATGTCATATGCAACACATGAGAGAATTACTTAATGAACAATGACTGTAAGCATTCTACATTGCTTTTATTAAAAATATTTTGTAAGAAAAACTCTTTTATATTCCATGAGGTGATGATAGAGTAATTATATTTTTTCTAATGGTAAAGTTATGAAACATACACATTACATGAAAACTAAGGAGATGACAATATAAAATTCAACAAAGATGCTACCTTCTGCACATTTTTATACACATGACTTTTTCTCCAATGTTCCTTTCTTGTCTAATTGAGCTGTAGGAAAGTCTGAATATCCACTGAATTAAGTAAATGTTAATGTGGTTCCTGGTTTCTGTTTTTTGTTTTAACTCAAGTTATTCAGAACAAATTATGATGTTAAAGTCCCTAGCTTGGAGCTTTTCCTTTAAAACACATTTAAGAAAATGTTTATGTGCTCCAAATTTATTGAGTACTAACTCTATACCAGATACCCTGCTTGAGATTTGAGCACAGAAATAAATGATTTAATGTATTGGTTGAGATATACAAATAGATAAGTGATTATCCAGGGCTTCTCTACATAAAGTTTATGGGTTCCTTAGAGGTACATGAATAAGTTTCAAGGAATTCAGAAAATCTTAAAATTATATTCAATTCATTGTGTATCTATGGATATGAACCTTTTCATAGAGAGGGTGTTCACGAATTTCATCAGATTATTAAAAGGTTCATAGTGCAAACAGAGTTAGGAATTATTAACCCTCTTCTTCCTTGGTAATGGAAGTAAACTAGTGCTAGTAGTATATGTTTTCATATGTGAAGAAATTTTGGTTCAGAAGTATTGTGTCTTGCCTAAGGTCAAGTAACTGTTTAATGGCAGAGCTACAATAAGAATAGTAAGTTGTCTTTTGACCTAGTACAGCATTGTTTCCCACCATATATTTTTATCTCATTGACATTATCTTGTTTTTCTTCAAACTCTGGCCATATAGCCTGAAGCATTTTTTCTTATATTTTCATCTGATAAAAGGAAACATCAGCTTTCATATGCATCCATGTTTAATATAATTTTCTATTAATTTTTAATAGAAAAATTCCAACCCAATGTTAGACATCCAAATCCCAATTCAGTTTTTCCTTTGGTTCAATTTTTTTAAGAAGCAAATGATGACTAGAATTTTTACAATGTTATTTCCCAAAAGGAGACCTAATCTTAGAACACTGTTTATCGAACATTGTTTATCTTTAATGTCTAATGATCATTGATCATCATGATAGATCACAAAAGAAAAATTCCATCGTATTTCTTCTTTTCTCTGTCATTTAAGACAAGTGTATAAACAAACAGAATTTTAGATATTTCAACAGAATTGGGAGAAGATATTCTGGTTAGGCCTGTAAACCAGATATTGCAGTAAATCTAAAGAGCCCATTCTCATACATTTTAGTCATAGGTGGTGTGGCTTGCCTTTTGTTGCTGCTGTTGTTTTTGTTATTTTGTTTGGCACTCAGGTTTGGTATCTCTATGGAAATAATTCAAAACTATCAGGAAAATGGCATGTATCAAATGATAGCAACTCAGTGCATTCTTGTATGACCTGAGAAACTCAATTTTAGAAATGCACATGTGTGCATATATATATTCGAACATTATCATATTTATAATCCTTGTAAGAGAGCTGTATGAAAGATTTTACTCATTTTAAATTTAAAAATTGGAAGACACGATCTTTTCAAAAAGGGAATGTGTCTTTCCTATTTTGTTATTATGAAGTGCAAAGTTCATGCTACATTCCATGTATTTATCCAACATTTTGCAATTCTGGGGCTGAAAAATAGAAGGAAATTAGGTCAGGTTTAGCCTTTATAAAAGGCATTTTTACTCTGACACACCACTGGGTGGAGTGCATTGCTAGCCCAGAGTCTAATATTACTGTTTTATAAGGTAAGTGTTTCTGTGCCAGAAGAGAGAAACTCCTAATCAATTTTGAGGTTTTGTGTATTGTTTTAAAAATCTGAACGTTTAATAAAGGCTAAAATAGCTAGAATGTAACACCAACATTGAATATGCTCTGGCATTATAACTTTCAAGATTCAATCCACTTTCCCCAGACCCTTGGGAGATAAGGTTTGACATCCTGTCTAGAAAACTCAGAGAGAATTATGCAGAAGAAGGCCATTTTATATTCTGGTCAAAAGAGCAGCTGCAATTTGGTCTGAATTAGTGCTTTAACTGTACATGGAAAAGCGTAAAGTTTATTTTTGATAATGGAATCAAACTGTACCCAGATCCTGAATTTGACTTTTATTTTGATGTTGCTTTAATACAGCTCATGTTGGAACCGATACTTAATCTTATAATAAAATGAGCTTCTCTCACATGCCCTGTGAGACTATTGTTGTCAATAGCATATACCTGAATTTGACCTTCAGAACTTTATGAATGAGAATAATTTCATAGTAGAAGTTAGTTCTATATGATTTTCAAGTTCCCATACATTTCCCCCCATTTCTTTTTTCTCTCTTTAATTCTTTCTTTGTAAATACTGGGAAAATGAACTCTACTGATCAAGTCTAAAAATCTCCAACCTTATAAATTTATTGTGCTTTAAAACTTTGCAATCCAATAAAATTAGGTCTTTTTATAAAGCTATTTAGAAACCATAATGCTAAATATACATCTATATTTCTCAAGTATAGATTATATTCTTTGAAAGAGAGGATTCTCACTTTGACAATTCATTTTTTCCTTTTTTCTTTTACTCCTTTAATTTCATTTTTCTACTCACAGGACCCCTTTATTTCTTCTAAGCTCTTAGCTCTCAAAACTTGCCCTATAGCTTTTATGCTTCCAAACCACCCCTCCTGCTCCATTTCCACTCTGAAATGAGTTCTCTTTCATCTCTTTCTTTTTTAACAACCTCGTATTCTACACTTTACTTAATTTTTCTTTCCAATGCTTTAAAGATTCCTTATTCCCACCCACCCTCCACCCCCACCAGTATAGCATCTCATCTATTTCTCTATACTGAAGCAATGGTTTACCCGGGGAGGGACTTTCTCATACACACGGCTCAGTGCTATGATGATTTCAGTGGTGCCAGCATATTTTAACCACATCATTATCATGTAGTCCCAAAGCCTTGCTCACTGAAAAACACCACCTTTAAAAGGATTTAGTTTCCATTAATCAATTTTAGAACTTGAGATTCAAGCATGCAAAGCATTTATTAAAATGTTTCCTACTTGTTCCCACATTCCTTTCATTCTCTTGACTATCTAAGAAAAAGGAATTGTGTAAGGGTCTTTTCTTCCTCCATGCTTACCTCTCCTTTCTATATCCCACCGAACCCCCCAAATCTATTCTTCCATACAGTAGTTAAATCAGAGCATGCTGCAGGACGGCATTGTGTGAACTGGTGGCCACACAAGTACTTTGTATTCACTAGAGGTTTAGAAGTACAGCAGCTGCATATAAATATGCATAGTTGAGAGATTCATGATGGTGCCTCCTCATTCTAGTGCTGGTTGGCTGCAGTGCAGGCACTACAAATCAATGAACATTTTCCCCATCCATCAGCTGCTCTCTTGCAAGCAGACAAAACACTTACAATGCCAGAAACCCACAGAGAGCTCCTTAGTGAACGAAACCTCACTGTCACAGGATTCAAAATAGCCTTCTCCCTCCCACCCTCAACCTCCACAGCTCTCGACCTCAAATGTCTTTTTTTATCCAATGTGGATCGCGAGCACTTAAAAAATAACGCCAGGAAAGAAAGCGAAAAAAAGGAGCAATGATAAATCAGGGTTTTGAGGGTCCTCACATTACACTCCTCACAAAACAAAGGATTCTTTGCAATTTAACCCTTTTGAAGAATAAAACCCATCATAACGATGAATCTGCTTATGTTGACTGTACTGCTTTACAGTTGTAGGGTTTGAGTGTTGAAGCATTTAAGTATGCAAAGCATTGTGCCATGCATGCTGTGGCAGACATTTGTGATTTATCCATAGTTATTAGATGGCTTTGGGTATTGAAGGAGTTATTATTGCTGATACAAGAAGAATAAATTGTAGATGCATTTAGTAGTAAAAGTCACGTTTCTCCATTTGATTGAGCAATTTTTTGCAGAGAGCTCAGATATATTTATATTTTGACTATTCAACCCATGTAGAAACTTTAATAAAAGCTTGATTTCACTTAATAAAATTACATATGCAATATACTAACGATCAAATATGTATTTTTTGGTGAAAAGATATAAATTCATTACATCTAGAGAACAAGTCTATTTTTCAGTTTTAGATAGATTAACATTGGCAATAAAGATATTTTATTCTTGCACAGAATAAGTGCTTAGCTATTAAATAGTTTACAATTCTTCTCTGACAACTTGCCAATCAAGCTTCCAATAAGAATAATAATCAATTTGATTTTTCATTCATTTACTCATTCATTCATTTTTTCCCAACTATTTGTAAATACATACAGTAGCATGGGACATAAAATACTGTGTGATAATATCTACAGTCTCTGTTTTTGAGATGTGAATGTTCTGGATGGGGAGATAGGAAATACAGCTATATAAGGAACCATGTGACTTTCAAATTTTAGAAAAGTTCTGTTCAGGGTTCACTGTGTTGAAGATACTTAGTAAATATTTGATATGTGTATGACATTTATTTAAAATTTATGTATTCAATTAATATGCTTGGTTACCATATTGCAGGAAGGGTAAAAACAAATAAGGTTAAGATAATTATAATTACCCATAACTGTGGCTCAGAGAAGCTGACCGATATGTCTGTTTTATTTGCTTGTAAGGAGCAAAACCAAAATTTGAACCCCTGTCTGCTTAACTCCAGGGCCCATCCATTCACTTTCACTAAGACATATTGAATTACAAGGCAGAATGTGATAATTGCTCTAGTGGATCAGAGGAGGTAAAGATCACTTCCAGCTGGGAGAACCAAAGAAGACATCATTAAGAAGGAGTAGCATTTGAGCAAGCCTTTGAAGAATGGGCATGGGAACAAAGCAAAAACTGCAGACAGGGGTTAGCATTGGTGAAACCTCATGACTCTGGAAAACAAGTTGCCAGGCAGATGAAGGACATCACTTTCAGTGAAATGGATGCCGTAAATAGCACTAACATTTAAAGAATTGCCAGCTAGACAGACTCTTCACTTATTAGAAATGGAATCCAAAAATGGATTTATATTTCAGGTTTCAAATGAAATTCACTTAAACTGCCTGGACCTTGGTTTCTTCATTTCTAAAGTAAGGGCTTGAGCCTAATAACCACTGAAGACTCCTCTAGGGAGGTCCATTTTACGATGCTTTCATTTTCATTTTTTTCAGAATATAAAAAATATTAGTAGTACTGATTTAATGCATAGCAGTTACATAACTTGTGTATATGTAATTATTCTTACAACACAAAGTATGTTTATGCATTTATATATCCATATCTCTATATATCCATATACAAATAAGTTACTTGCATTTGACTGGTTGATCTAAGGTCTAAACTTAATTTCAAGAGAGATTTTCTTGCCGTATATTTCTTTTCAGTTTGCTTCCCATTAGTGTTTGAATGCAAGCTGATTCTTACAATAATTTAAATATGTAATAAGAAGGTAAATATATATTAAGCATGTAATAATGATAAGATTTGAGGATTATACATTGTCTCATATTATCTGTTTCTGTATTTAAACCATTGGAGAAGAGATACAGACTGAATATCATACATTAATCAATAAAATGGCATTTTTTTGTGGTAGTCAAATGTTTTGGGGTAGATTCACAAATATTCTCCTTTTCTAGCCTGTAACCTAGGCAATATTCAAAGCAAGATTTGGGCAGTGTTTATTAAATGAATATACATACACACACATACATACACCACACATATATCAAATAAATATATATATTTGAAATATATACCTCTCAAATAAATATAGTCTGTGTGTATGTATATAGACAAGTTGAAGAAACATGAGAACTTAAAAGAATAATACAATAATATTTATTTTTTCCTGACTTCAAAGCTTTTTTTTTCTTTCTGTCAGCATTTCCCTCTAATTTACCTTCCCAAACAAGAAAAGAGAACAAAAAAAAGAGAAATATTTTGTTTGAATTTAGGGTGAGAAGAAAATCAAACATCATTTTTCCCATAATTTTTGCAAAGGTTACTGAAGGAGTTTTAGTGGGGAGCTCTTCCTTGAATAGAATTGCCCAGGATGGAATTCCATCCTGCCATTGTTGCTGCCAAACCCATTCAAGGGAACTGGATGTCGTGAGAGTTCCAGACTCTTTCATTTTCCATCTTACACTTTCTCTTATGTCCTAAAGTAGTATGTTTCAGCAAAAACTGATTTGGATTCCAATCTATTTGAAATGTATTAGGTTTGTTTTAATGATTTGAATGACATTGAACCTCATTTGTAGCAGACAATACAATGCTTTGATCATATTAATTCTAATTCTGATCTTAAGTGGGGATAGTTTAAGCTTGTTTGAGTTAAATCAGTTCATGGTCAAATTAGCTAATCTTCTTAATAAATATTTACTGAACTCTAACTATATTCATTAGTGCTGGGTGCTAAGATGAAAGGAAATATAACAAGTTTGTGACCTAGACAGCTTATAATTTATGTCGAGAAATAAGATTAAATCTTTGAAAAGTTAACCAATTTAAGGTCTTATATACATAAATGCTAAAATGAGTGAAAAAAGTGTACAAGTCCTTTGGAAGTTCAGAGACCAGGAATTTGAGTAAACTCTGTCTTTGTTAACTCGGTAGTACCAGGACCACTTTCTAATGGGAGAAGAGTCTCAAGATAAATTTGCCCTCAGGTGCATTTTGAGCAGATACAAGTTGAAAATCACTGCTCCAGGCAATGAAAGTAAATGAAAAAAATTCAACAGATAATCACTTAATGAAAAGAAGATAAAACTGAGGCAATGGGGAGATTACAGTAAATTTTACTATTACAATGGGGAAAAAGTCCTTCAGAAAACACAAAGTACTCTCTTATAGGTACGATCTCAAGTTAGAAGAATTTAATTTTATAAAGGCCTGAGTTACTTTCAAATGGAGTCATTGATTTTTGTGAAATAAAATGGTCAAACTTATACCATGCAAAAATTAAAAACAAATGTTCTTTAGTAATTCCAAAATCAGTCACATTGAAAGCTTATATTTCAAGAATAATAAATATTAATAAATATCAAGATAGTACAAAAACATCTTAAGACTAGAACATGGATAAAGTATTAACCCAAGTGCCCTCAAATCTTTCCATTTTTCTTAGATACCATCTGTATAATATAATAAAATTAATTTTGTAGAGAAATATTGGCCTAGGATATTAAGACAGGTTTGAATTTCTTTCCCAGGCTCTAGCTATCTTAGAGATTCATACTGACAGCCTGAGGAATAGCACTTCGTAACACTGGCTAGAGCAAAAATGAGGGAAAATTAAAGATAATTATAAGAGCAGTCACTAGGGAAAATATAATTGTGGACCAAATATTAATAATGATAAAATAACTTGTAAATGAATGATTAGAATGTAATTGTTGAGTTTTTAGTGGTTTACTGGGCATGGGATTATAAATTATATAATTTCTGAAAACCTAAGCCTATTGAAGTAGTTGAAGAACAAATGCCTTAAGATAAAAAAAAATGTGTATTTAAAACTTACCATTGTTTTCACAATAAAGTGATACAGAGCAGAAATGTTTATAGCTAACAAACATGTATTTGGCTGGAAAAAAAAAAGAATATTGACTAAATTGACATTTCATTGTCAGTGTCCATGCACTGCATATTCAGCCTCAAAATAAAATTTTGACCACCTCAAAAATGTAGGTATAAAGACACCATCTAATCTACAGAGTGATTTTTTTGTTTGTTTGTTTCTCCGTAGGCTACTCGGGCCCAGATAGTAATTTGAAATGTTATTCATCTGTGATTTGAAAACAAGTTGGGTTGCTTGTAATTTGTCATTTGCTAACTCATTTGTTCTCATAGATATAGCCAAGAAATTTCCACCTCTGTAGTCAGAGTGAGGCTTCGAGTTTTAAAATCAGACTTTAAAAATTCAGCTTCTAACTCATCTTGTGCCTGAGTGTGTTACTTAATCTCTGGATTTGAGGCTCCTGTTCTGTGAAAGTGGAGATTATGTCATTGCCTTCCACATTTTTTGTGAAGGTGCAATAAGATATGTAGAGCACAAATGAACTAGCTTGATGACTGCCCCATGTTGACTGCATAGTAATTATTAGTGCTGCTATTCATCCATCCTCTCTTGTGGTATTTATCTGTTGGGTGCTGGGCTGGAAAGTGACACTGTGAAGAGGAGTCTGACACATTCTCTGCCTTTAAGGAGTGTTCAGTATGGTGCACAAGAGATGAGACAGACAAAAAGGTGGGCAATTTAGAATCCATGCAATAAGTACGCTGAAGGGTAAGCACAAAGAGTCAATGTAGCGCATAAAAATATCTCACTCAGATTTTAGAGAAGAGAGTTACTTAACTGTTGGTTTAATTCACTCAACAAGTATTTATTCAGTGCCTTCAATACACTAGTTACTGTCCTAGAAGCTGAAAATATTATCATTAGGGAAAAAATAAATAGTGTGTATTCTACGGGGACAGTTATCTTGTGAGAGAAGATAGTATTATAATAATCACTAAAATAAATATAAAATGACAACATTACAGTTGCTACCAAGTAACCCAGTGCTTTTCAACTTGGGGTAATTTTGCCCCTCTTAGGGGACAATTGGTGATGCCTTGCGATATTTTGAGTTGTCGTAACGGGGGTGGGGGGAGTGGGAGGGGTGCTATTAGCTTCTAGTAGAGGCCAGGGATGCGGTTCAATGTCCTGCAATCCACAGGCTAGGCACCCATGACAAGGAATTATTTGGATCAAAAAGCTGATAGTGCCAAAGCTGAGAAATTCTGAAGTAATTCCATCACCCTATAGAATATAAGCCCATGATGGCAAGGATGGGTTTCTTTTTTTTTAACGAATGTATCCTCAATGCCTCAAAACGTGCCTGTCATGTACTAGGTACTCAGTAAGTATCTGTAGGGTAGATGAATGGGTTATGAGTGATTACCAGAAAAAGAGAATAGCATATTCAAAGGTCTAGTCTTGGAGAAAGCAAATTGTATTAAAGAAGCTAAAAGAAGACTAGTGAGTCCACCATCAGGGCAAGCAAGAGGGTGATTCCATTTAAAAGAATCAATGCAAATGGGCTTATAGAGATATTTAAAATCTATGTACAAGTCTTAATCATTTTATATGTAAAACCTACATTCTTCCTCTTGGAGTTTCATACAGCTCCTTTTTATTCTGTTCTCATTGGAGAACATGTTATACCCGCTTATGTAAATCCAACTCTTTTCTTTTTTCTGAAATTTACTCAGCTTATCTTTTTTGTCTTCACTGATTTCTGTTTCCCAAGTTCTCAGAATTGTGGCCTACATCAAGCGCATCAAGGAAGAGTCATTTAATAATTCAAACGAATTTATATGATTCTGAGAGGGATTGAATTCCTTAGAACAGTAGTTCTTGTGGGAGTATTTGTGGGATGGGTGAGGTGCTGGAGCAGAAATAGGATGAATGTTTTGCAAAAGCGGCACAACCCCCTATTCCTGCCATTTACATCCAACCAAAAAGTAGAATGTTGCTTTTCCCAGGTACTATGCTCTGACAACAGGGAGAGTAGCTCATGGCTCCCTGTTGTCGGCACTTACAGCTCCTTGGCTATCACATCTCAGTGATGCCTCCGTTAGGTTTCATTCTCCTTTACACGTGGGAGAAGGATTAAACAGTGTGTGGATTAAATATGGTAAAAAAATAATAATGATAGTGACTACATTTGTGAAAAATCTTAAAATATATTATGGATCAGCAAAATACTAATATACTAGAAGCCCCCCCATCTCTCTTTCTCCCTCTCTCCCTCTCTCTCTCTCTTTCTAAATAATTATAAGCAGTTCATCCCATCTGTGATTACTGAAACACAATTTCTCTCCACTAGGAGGGAAAATATACCCCACTCCACAAGCACACATGCAAAGATTTTGCTAATGACTTTTCCCAAGAGCATAGCCGTGGCCAGCCACATTTGAAGGAATTACATGGGGAGAGTGTAAGTGAGGAAGTAAAGAAGGGAGGCGGGGACACATAGCTGTGTATTTATCTCTACATTGTTCAAGTTCCGTTCTGTTATTTAAAAAAGGTAGAAAGTGGCTGAGATACTGGCATAATTAATAAATCGTTTAAGTCTTTTGGTCATTTTAGATCAAACAATTCATGTGATATTCAATATTCTTATTATTGAAGTTATATTACTATTAAATATATGCTTTTACATAATTCATACAATAGTAATATGTTTCTAAATAGCTGATGTAAACAATATTAACAAAATTCAATTTCTTTAAGTCCAGCTTTTAACAACGTGTGATTTGTTTTATTTGGTTGTACCACCCCTTTAAGCTTCGCTTAACTGGCATACCTGAAAGGTCACAAAATGAAATTTGAGAAACAGTAGCTGAGACCCAGCAGAGTTTTTTCTAGGAGCTCCATCAGTTTCCTACTGGAAAAGTAGCAAACTCATATCAATCTATGGCCCACTTTGAAGCTTTTCTGGTGCAGATGAAAAAACGTTTCATCCTTCTAATGGATGGAGGAACTTAAGGAGTAGCTCTATCTACATCATGACATTTGATTTAGATTAAATTAAGAATGGCGGAAGTGATTCTCTGAGTAAGTAACCTCACTGGTACCCATGCAGAGAAGTGATTCTTACCCATGTATGCACATCAGTCACCTAGGGAGCCTTTGCAAAATGCTTATGCCCTGAATCCACTCTTGGAATACCTCTGCTTCAGTAGGTCTGCAGCGGGACTTTGGCATGTGCATTTTGAAAAGACTCCCAGGTGATTCTAATGTATTTTCTGGATCAGAAACTACCAACCAGGATTTTCTTCTCATACACATACTCTGGGGCTCCTAATGTTTGTAGGAGTCACTGTTGGACAAACTGCTCAGAGACCCATTCTTCAGAATAGTGACCTGCTGCCCTTATGTGTTTTGGATGTAGACTGACTTAGCTTGACCTGCCTGTCTCCACATTTTTACTTATGTTTCACACCTTATAAAAAATGAGAGTCCTAAATTTCTTGCCCATTTTTAAATAATATTAATATTTTAAAGAGAATTACTTACAGTGTAAAATATCCCCAACTCCTACTTCAAAATATTGTAAAAAGATTCTTCTTTAAGTGATATAAATTAATGTACCCTGTATCCTTCTTTGAGAAATTATAATTTAGTTATTTTCCAAAGGCAATGGTAATGAAATTAATAACAATAGTTATCAATAAATAATAAAGAAATGCACAATAATTATAGGCAAAGAGCATCTTCCTATCTAGTGTTAACCCATTTGACTATAGGCAGCTTAAAGCTCATAACTATTTTAACTAAAATATGGTACTTACCTGTATATTTGAAATGGCATAAAAATGGCCTATTTTCAAATTCAAATTTTATTTGTACTTTATATGTACAAGGAAGAAATTATAGCCTTTCTTTTATTTATTCAATAAACATAAGAAAAACTTTTTTCTTTTTATTTATATATGAAGAATGAATTAGAATATATATTCTAATATATGTAGTACATGCATATTATATATATGAAAATGCTATTGAAACTACTGCCTTTCCTTCTGATCACCTAACTCTTAATTGTGAAATCCAAGAGGCATATGCAGTCCTTACTTTCCTGCACTTCTCTGATGCATTTGACTTGGTGGACCACTGTGTTTGACATTCTCTTGGTTTCTGTGAGTCTCTCCACCCTTTTCCTTCTAATCTTTCAACATTCCTCCTCTCTGTTTCCTTTAGGGGCTACTTTCTCCTGTGAACACTTTATTCTATATCCCTCTTGGATTCCTTCTTCTCTTACTCTAAAAATTGTTTTGAGGTGAGCAAATTCATACCCATAATTTCCATGCTTACTAGTGTGATGATAGTTTTCCCAATTTTTATCTATAACAAAATGATTTCTTACCTGAGCCACATATCCACTTCCATCTAGGCAGCAATACCAGTATATCTTAAATCTCAAAACCGCATGTCAGTGTTTTCTTCTTTGTTATTACTCTTATGTTTTCTATCCTAGGTGGTGAGTTCAGAATGAACCAGTTTCCCAAGCTAAAGTGTGGGAATCATCCATGACTACTCCTTAAGCTTCATCATCCCTATCTGACATCTTCCAATACAGTTTCCTAAATATTTCTTGAAACTTTCCATCCTCTTCCTGTGTATTCTCACTGCTCTGCTTTAGGATGATCATCATCTCTCTTTCCATGAGCTACTATGAGGCCCTCTTATTTTTTTTCCCTCCATTCCAGATCTTGCCTACGTAATCTTCAGTAAAGAAAAATCTTAGTATAGTATACACAGCAGGAATAGCAAATATAGCATTAATGCCATGACTCACCATTTTTGCATTTATAGAAAATACTGGTAATCAATTGAAGTATTCTATTTTATTAAGGTTTAATATTCCTATCGTAGAGAATTCTGAGGACTCCTCCTCAAAACAGAAGCTACCTAGTTATACCATGTAAAATTTGGCAAAGAAGAGTAAATTCATTTGCCATATTGATTAGGATAAACCCCTTAGTATAATACAAGGTCATCCATGGTCTGACCTTTGTGACATTCTCTGATGTCATCTCCAGCCACTCCCTGCCTCATATTCTATGTAGCACCTCAGTGACAGCAGTTTCTAGCTTCCACTCTGCTGAGGCTTCTCAGTGGGCTTTTGCTTATACTGTTCCCTTTGACTGGAGACTTTTTCTGCATACTCGCAACTTCTTGTGAGTTCCAATTCCAATAAATCTTTACTTGTACAATCAGTCTAGTTCTCACCTTCTTCTTGACTCTAGTCTGAGTTGACTCGAATCCATGTCCCTATGATAACCTGTGCATGTCCCTATGATAACCATGTGTCAGTGTATGTCATTGCTATTACTATGTCTATACTCAGTTGTCATTATCCAATTATGTGTTTGTCTAATCCACTAATAAGCACTTTAACACAGTTATATTATTCTTCGCAATTTCGGGTCAATTTACACAGTAACTGGCACATAATCAAGCACGGTGCAAAATGAATTAATTAATTTTGAAAGCATTGCTGCATATGGGGAAAGTAAGTTTACTTAGGAGAGGTGATTGTCTTTCTTTAAAACAAAATTCATGAACTCCTGACATGCACTCTTCAGCTCAACACAACCAAGGCCATGGAATGAATTCATATTGCTGGGTTGCTGTGGGAGTTTGAGTTCTCAATTCCTGTGTAAAGCATAGAAACACTAAATACATTTTTATGAAGAAGAGTATGTATTTTTTAAACTAATGACTGAGTTAATGACTGTAGAGGAAACAAAACTTTTTTTTGGAAATTGCTCCTAAATATCTAACTTATGTTTTCTTCTATTATTAATTATTATTAAACATCATACATCAACACCATATGTATTTTATATTTATTTTATCTTGCTCATGTTTAAAAAATACATATTGACTTGATTTTTTGTGCAATGTCAGTCATATTTATTCACCCCAAAGACATGATTTGCTTTTATATGGTTGAGAAATATCTAATAAACATATGTCAAGATTTTTTTATAACATAAAGCAAACTACTTTTCTTGTCATCTTAGTCATGATCTAAAGACATGATTTTGCAGATAATGAAAGTAGGCATAAGATCTCTATGTCCTGGAGAAATTTGCTGTTAATATCTATTTTTATATATCAATATGTTTTTAGAGTCCTCAGTTCCAAAATTTTTTTCTAAATTTTCCTGAGCTTTTACTTATCTGATTTTAATAAAACTAAACAGAAATGATTATATGCTACTAAAGGTATTTCCATAGTGTCTATGTCTCAGTTCTTTATGAAGGGGTATGTGTGTGCATGTGTGTGTGTGTGTGTGTGTGTGTTTACACACATTGTTTGGAAGGAATATAAGAAGAGTGTGAAATTAAAGGAAAAAGGGCTTAGTTTCAAAATACAAATGCTCTGTAATTTGATCCAATAATATGAGATTTTGAGCAAGAATGTATCTGAACAAGATCTCATATTTTTCATGGAATATTTTTGAGAATCATGAGACAACAATTTGAAATATTTCTACTTGATTCACTGAAACGTCAATAAATAGCATAAGGAATTTTTTTTCTTTGGTATCTGAATATAATTTGATCATGCCTAGATTTGTAATGTGTTGAAGTAAATTTATCTTAAAATATGAAATAATATGTACACTGGCAAACTCAGAGAGATGAATGGGAGGTTCTCTGAAAGTAAAATAAAATGTGGGGAGAGAATAATCATTTGGCAAATAGAAATAGTACTGTGTTATCCTTGTTCTGTGTTAACCAGGCAAACCAATTTCATCTGTAGGAAAATCTCTGGCCAAGGGTATGACTGATTCCTGGCCTTAGTAAGTCTGCATCTTCATGTGTGGTACTACAGAGAGGAGTCACTTCTAAATTATGTTGCAGCTCAATTCATTCATCCACTAGTATTTCCTGAGCACTCATCACATGCCAGGAATGATAAACAGCATTAACTCCCTTCATAGAGCTTATGATCTACTGGCAGAAAGAGTTGAGTTATTCAATATTCACACACAAAAAAGTAAAATCTTGACTATCACAACTACTGGGAAGAAGGAATACATAGTAGATAATCAGGGTAGTGGGGAAGTAACACTTCCATTGAAATTTGGAGTATGAGTGGAAGTTAAAGAGCCAACAAAAGAGGAAAGAGAGCTATGTGGTATCTTTGTTATGGGCACACACTTTGTTAGGAAAGGTTAAAACTACACATAGAAGGCATGCATGCTGACTTCAGACAGTTGTTGGTATGTGGGTGGGGCAGAGGAGAAATGGGATAATCTGGCAGAACTTTCATATAATAAGGTATTTATTCAGCATGCAGCCTCCATTTGGAAAGGCAGATAAACATTTGAACAAATCTATCTATATATAATGTTGGATAGTAATAAAGGCTATGAAAAATAAAGCAGAGTAAGATGGAAATGTTAGGAGTGATGCCATTTTAGATTGAGTGGTGAGTGAAGTCCTCTATGAGAAGTCATATCTGAGAATAAGTGAGACAGTGAGCTAGGTTCAATTTTTTCCTAAAAGCTAGAGAAAAAAATAGAGAAAAACCTAGAGAAGAGATAACTTAAGCAAGCATTATAAAATGGTAATGTCTATTAAATTTGGGTTTTATACTTAGAGAACGTTTTATTATTTTTGACTCTCTGTATCTTTTTTTTTTAATTTTACCACATTGGCTTTTATTTCTTTTTTTGTTTTTACTTTTCATTTTTTTTTTATTTCAGCATATTACAGGGGTACAAATGTTTAGGTTGTATATATTGCCTTTGTCCCACTCAAGTTAGAGCTTTGATTATGTCCATCCCCCACATGGTGCACACTGCACCCATTAGGTGTGTATATACCCATCCCCTCCTCCTCCCTCCTCCCTGCCTGACACTTGATGAATGTTACTACTATATGTGCACTTAAGTGTTGATCAGTTAATATCAATTTGAGAGTGAGTATATGTGGTGCTTGTTTTTCCATTCTTGGGATACTTCACTTGGTGGAATGGGCTCCAGCTCTATCCAGGATGATATAGGAGGTGCTATATCATCATTGTTTTTTGTGGCTGAGTAGTACTCCATGGTATACATATACCACATTTTATTAATCCACTCATGTATTGACGGGCACTTAGGTTGTTTCCACATCTTTGCAATTGTGAACTGTGCTGCTATAAACATTCGAGTGCAGATGTCTTTTTTATAGAATGACTTTTGTTCCTTTGGGTAGATGCCTAGTAATGGGATTGCTGTATCAAATGGTAGTTCTACTTGTAGCTCTTCGAGGTATCTCCATATTGCTTTGCACAGAGGTTGTACTAGTTTGCAGTCCCACGAGCAGTGTATGAGTGTTCCTATCTCTCCACATCTATACCAACATTTATTGTTTTGGGACTTTTTGATAAAGACCATTTCCACTGGAGATAAGTGATATCTTATTGTGGTTTTGAGTTACATTTCCCTGATGATTAGAGATGTTGAACATTTTTTCATATGTTTGTTGGCCTTTAGTCTGTCTTCTTTTGAAAACTTTCTGTTCATGTTCTTTGCCCACTTTTTGATAGGGTTGTTTGATTTTTTTCTTCCTTATTTTGCTGAGTTCTACATAGATTCTAGTTATCACCCCTTTATCAAATGTGTAACGTGAATATTTTCTCTCATTCTGTAGGTTGTCTGTTTACTCTTGTGATAGTTTCCTTGGCTGCACAGAAGCTTTTTAATTTGATCAGGTCCCATTTATTTATTTATTTATTTTGTTGCTGTGATTGCCTTAGGTGTCTTCTTCATAAATTCTTTGCCCAGGCCAATGTCTTTTAAGAGTTTTTCCAACACTGTGTTCCAGAATTCTTATAGTTTCATGCCTTAAGTTTAAATCTGTTATCCACTATGAGTGGATTTTTGTGAGAGGTGCGGATCCTGTTTCAGTCTTCTACATGTGGCTATCCAATTTTCCCAGCACCATTTACTGAATAAGGATTCTTTTCCCCAGTGTATATTACTGTCTGCTTTGTCAAAGATTAGATGCCTATATGAGGATGGTTTTATATCTGGGTTCTCAGTTCTGTTCCATTGGTCTATGTCTCTGTTCTTGTGCCTGTACCATGCTGTTTCAGTTACTATAGCCTTGTAGTATAGCTTGAAGTCTGGTAAATTGATGCCTCCCAATTTGTTCTTTTTGGTTAAGATTGCTTTTGCTATACAGGGTCTTCTTTGATTCCATATGAAGTGTAGAATTAACAGCAGGTCTTTGTAGATTTTAAGAAGTTCAGATATTCTACTTTTTTTTTTTTTTTTTTTTTTGAGACAGGGTCTTACTCTGTTGCCCAGGCTAGAGTGCAGTGGCATCATTAGAGCTAAATGCAACCTCCAACACCTAGGCTCAAGCTATCCTCCTGCCTCAGCTTCAGTCTCCCGAGTTGCTAGGACTACCACTGTATCCACCACACCTTGCTTATTTTTTTGTTTTTTGTGGAGACAAGGGTCTTGCTATGTTGCTCAGGCTGGTCTCAAACTCCTGGCCTCAAGCAATCCTCCTGCCTTGGCCTACCAAAGTGCTAGGATTATAGGCGTGAGCCACCACACCAGGCCATGAAGTTCAGTCATTAAGCAATGGGAAGACATTGAAGGATTTTATGGAGGAGTAAGAGTGATATGATTGGATTTGCATTTTGAAAAATTTATGAATTTCCATTCATTCAAGAAATTTTAAGCTAGCACCTATCATTTACCAAGCTCTGTTCTAAGTATGCAAACATATACTTTTGATAACACCAGATAGGTCTTTATACTCAAAAAATGTAAAGTGCAGAGTTGGGTGAAGATTTTGCTGTCCTCTAACTGCAGATGAATTTACTAGTTAAATATTTGAGATCTCCTTGTTAGTTACTTTGCACCTTCAACAACTTACCTGTTTTCATCTTTAACAAAGGTTGGGCAATTGCCTTGATTCTAATGGCTTTGAAAATTTTGGTAACTCACTAGTTCATTTATTGGTAAGAAAAATCTGGGTTATTGTGCAGAGTAGCTTCTTATATTCTATTTTACCAGTCTCCTATTGTATTAATATATGTGCAATATTTATGTGATCCTTTTCCAAATTTAAGACTTCTAATATTTCAAGTTTAAGAAGTCCTGGGCCAAGAGCAGAAGAACCATGTGAGGGGCATGTTTTTTGCTAAAAGCAAACCAAACCAAAGAAAAAACACACCTTTGGAGTATCATTTGAGAATTGGAATTTTATAGCATTTTCCAAAAAGAGGATTTAAAATTCAAATATCAATGATAAGTAAACTTTTAATATTTTGGAGGTGGTACATGTCTTTTGTCCAAAAAATATATTTTAAGTGATTTTCCACTGTTGAGAATTTGGAAGAAGTGATAAAGATTAAATTTTGATGAGAAGATATGAGCATATTTGACGTCATCCAATTTAAAAGATTAAGAGTCTTCTCTTGAGCAATTCCCTCTGACTGATATTTCCTATTGATTTGACATCATTCTCAAATGATTTTGTCATTTTCCACATAACTTAACTCATTTACCTCTAGAAAGAAAGTCCTTTGTTTACCATGGGGAGAATGTGGTTATTAGTCAAAGTTGGTTATTGATCCATTCTGTTTAGTTGCATAGAAAATAAGACTATCAAGTTACTCCATTGTCTCAGGTTATTTACTGGACCTAAGTTGGTAGCAACCTAGATTTTACTTTAGTGACTATATTCATCATAAAACAAAAGTAGTTACCTTTTTGAAGCTTGGTGGACTTTTATATTTTAATATTTGGCTCATCTAAAACTCAGTTTATCATATGATAAAAAAAAGTCCATGTCCAGATTGTAATATCTATAGATGAATTCTGAAGAAGAAAAATACAAAAGGCCAGTAAATATCTATCTATGCCTTTCTTAATTACCAATTTGATAATTACAGGCAGATGATTTGCAATTATCCTTTCATATGTTTGATGCTTCTTCATTTTTATAGCCAAATAATTAAATGTTATTACAACAAATCTGGAGTGCCAAGTAAATATGAAATTTTTTTAAAAATTAAATGTTTGGTTTTCAAGGGATAATACCAAAACCTAACAGTCAATTTAGGACTTAATATTTATTTCAGATTTTACCTTCCATTTTACATTACCAAATTTCTTTTCCAGTTATAAATTTTACTTTCCACATTTTTAAAATTATATATTCACAAGCTAGTATTGACATCTGTTTTTAAGATAATTATGGGTAATATAAATGATTAACTGAATCATACATATTTTTATGCAAATGTCAAAACAGTAGTAGAATTGTACCAAGTTGAATTGTATCCAGTCTAATCTTGGTAGAATTTTATCAAGGATAACTTTATATGTCCCTAAGGTAGAATTGATTTAATTGGTTTGTTTGACTGGGCCCAGGAAACAATATGAAGCGCAAACTAAGCTCATGAAAAGTACTGTAACAAAAACACTTGTACCCACTTAATAATTTGAAATAAAAAAAAAAAGAAAAAGTGAGAGTGCTCATTTTAGAAGATTAGAAGATCGAGGAACTTGATTTTCCTTTTTTTTTTATTTGTTACTAAAAAGGTTCAACACCAAGGAAAAAAAAACAAGATTGCATATCTGATTTGGAAAGCCTTTGCCTCACTTTTCTAACTCAAAATAATAGGGCTGGAGGAACTAGGTTTGAGAGTGACAGGGACCCAGTTCAAAACCCTGCTGTTCCTAAAATCCTTTGTGATTTTAGGAAGTTACTTAATCCTCTTAAGTATCTGCTTCCTTATATATGAAATGGAAATAATACAATTTTCAGCTAATACATGTAAGTGACCTAGGGTAGTGTCCAAAGCAAAATGAAGCTCATTAAGTAGTTCCATTTCCAGTCCCTTATATTTAATAATAACACCTTGTGTTTTTTTCAGATATTTACCCATAACATTTTATCAGAGTTTTTGTAATCAGGTATATGTGTTACAATAATTTGCAAAGTATATGTTGTTATCCATTTCACGGAAAGATCACATGGTGACATAAAGGCAAATCTCAGATTCAAGTGTCCAAAATAGCAGAACCAAGGTGATAGCTTGGTGCCTTCAGAAAGTATTGTGATCCCTTCTTTTGTTCTTTTCCTTCCTAATCTTTCTGTCTCATCTAAAAACGTAACCCCTGCTGCATCCCTTACTTCCACATTCCCCTGCACTATTTCTCTTCATAGCACTTCCCACCATCTGTGGGCCATATTTATTTATAAATTTGTTTATTAATTTGAGTAGTATATAAACTCTGTAAGAGCAATAATTACTTATTTTGGATGTGACCTTCTCTTAACGAAAATTATTATTTTGTATTTTCCAAGATAAACATTGGGATATTTTTAGAAATAAAATATTTCTAATGCATTCCATTAATTGAAGTCAGAAGAAAATGCACATAAAGAGTGTATGTGTGTGTGTGTTTTTTAACAAATAATGTTGCACTTACTTGGTGATGTATAAAACAAAATATATAGCTAAACACTACACTTCCTGGATCTTTGTGTGTTTAAAATATAGCACGTTTTACTTAAATGGAGATTTTCATTCCAGAAAGGTATCGAACATGACAGTCTGACAATCTGTCCTTGGGATGCTGTCACGGCTATTCTCAGATCAACTGACAAGACCTCAGCTGGGCCTCTACAAGTAGCTTAAGAACACTTCTAGAACCATCCTAATGGGCATGTTCCAACTGTCACTTGTAAAAAAATGATCACTTGAGATCAATCTGTACAGCAGGTCTTTTGGCAGAAAACCAGTCATATCGTTCTCTCAAATAGAGCCTTTGTGGGGAAAAAGGCCTTATCAAATTCCTTGGACATGAAGTTACTGTTGGAGCCATTCTATTCTCAAACTGTTTTATCACCAGGCAAGATAGCTGCAGCTTTTGAAAGGTCAGAAGTGGACTTATAATGATTTAGACTATCTTATGATTGTGAGTTAGGAAGTGAAGATGGTTATAATACTGTAAAAGCTTTGAGTCTTATACCATTTTGTGAGAAGAATTTGTGTGCCATTAACTAAACCACAACTTCCTGATATAATTATTAAAGAGATCAAAGCTAACAGACTAACATTAGCTCTAACCTTATCCTGGACTTGGATTCAAAGTATAGAATTGGCTTATTCAAGTTGTAGAATATAGAAGAGAAAATGGATTATCTAAAAGGCTAAAAGGAAAAAATATATTTATTTCTTATGAACAATTCATGCTTTGTTAATAACTAATGTGAGAAAACTTAGTATTTTTAGATTAAGCTTTATTTTTTAACCTGGTGTTTATTCCTCTGTGTTGATTAAATAGAAGAATATATGTTTTGAAGTACAAATATACTACTAATAGTTATTACTTGATTTGAATCCTAAAGGGGAACTGGAAGGTGAATCTCAAAACTAAAAAATGCAAGGGTTTTCATGATTATTATTCCTATGATGATAATACTAAGCATTGTGCAAAATCAAAAGAAAACGTATACTGTGATAATAAAATTAGGCTTTACTCATAAATACTATAGTATATGTCTTAATTCATTTGCATATCTATAAAATAATCTTGTATTTTAAAATTCTGTTTTAATAAATATGTCAAGTATAATCCCCTATATGAAGAGCATAATTATTTTGTGTCAAAGGTGTATAGTATAGACATTTTAAAGTTGTTTGTTGCTATGTATTTTGGGTAGAAATGCTAAGGTCTAGTTTTATTCCTGTTCTTTAAGTGCTATAAACAACTTGCTCTCCTTGTGGAATATAAACTCATTGTGACCTCTTATCCTGGTGAAAGAACCGAAGCCTTTAGGAAAGAAAGGTTAAATACATTTACACAATATTTTAAATTCTCTTGATTGTTCAAATTTCATTTTCTAAAATAGGAGATTTTGAATGTTTTTCGTAGCACTTAATAAACAATAGTCCTTTCAGTGGAGGACAAGGAGGATGGAGAACAAGGAGAGTGTTTCTAATTAATTTATATTAAAAACTAGTAACTTGACTTATCTCTTTTTTGTCCTTCTCCAACTCTCTGCAAAATCTTGCCTTTCACATTATGGTAATCTTACTTTAAATTGACAGTCATTTGTACCACCTATGTCACTTTCAAACTTACAGATGTGTTTATTACCATAATCTTGATTTTGAAGATAGTGAAAAAGCCAAAAGTCTCATCTTGAGTCAAGAATATTAGAGAACATAAAATACATAATGGATTAGAAGGGTGTATTCCAGTGTTTAACTGTATTTGCTTGTGTAAAACATATTGTGTCCACCCACAGTGGTGTGCGTGTGTGTGTGTATAAATTTACATATCTATAAAATAACAGTGCTGAACTGTGATCATACGTCTTATAGAAAAATGTAGATACACTTTGTACTTTACCAGTTACTGATACTTCAAAGAACGTGTTTCTTTGTAATTTATTCAGTGACTTTATTTCTCTTAAATATGGTTGGGTCAAGTTGCTTAGACTTTGGCATAAAAAATATTTGTCTCAGCATTCTTTCTTAATGATTTAAGCAGAATTGAAAATTTGGAGTCAAAATCCAGCAAAGTCATTTTGTTATTAAATAATGCTTTATCTTCTTACAGATACTAGCTACTCTAGGTGGGTACACATCAAACTCTTAAATTATTTAAAGCTCACATTTTTAAAAACACTTTTTATCTAATGTCTTCTTTTTTTTACATCTGATATGACTTTTAAACTTACTACATTCATCTTTTGACAGTATGCAAAGGAAATATGAATTAATCATGGAGTTTGTCCAACAAGGAAAGAGGCATCTTATTGATACTGTGAGCTTCCAGTGTGGTACACACAAGCTGTTTCTGAGATTATAGCACAAGAAAACATTCTCACAGCTATTGTATTTCTGCTTGCTCCTTTCCCAGTCTCTTAGAATTTTAAATCTTGATAGTACAGGGGTAGAATCTATGCTTATGTAATGTTGATTTTGTTATTGCACTGTCTGAAAACATAGAGCTTACTATCTGTTAATGGCAAAACAAACTGGGTCAAGGGTTATTGTGACTCTTTGAAAGCATTTACAAGAAACAGTTAATTAATTTTTACAAAAATTATATTTTATCAATTAAGAATCACAAATAGTTTTTTATTAAAAAAAAAATATGAAGTCTGGCCAGAGAGCAAAGGAGTAATTCCATTATTGCTTATAATAGTGTAGATCAATTTAGAGTAAGTAAGCATATGTTAAAGAGCAAATGGTAGATTTTTTTTGAAGTCAGCCTGGAAAACATATTTTATATGAAGGACTGCTGGGTGGTTTCTTTCATATCTAGCTGATAGTGTTATTGACAAGTTTTGCCAGCTTTGTAGCTGGTGGGCTTTTCCAAAACCTTAATTTTTTTTTCCTACTTTCTGTCATTGATTTATAAGGAGCTTAAGACCAGAATCCCACCATCAAATTCTTTGGTATCTCCTTCCACCAGGGAAAGGAGTTTTAAATGAAGGAGATGCAGTAAATGTTGATGACATAGATCATTCATTCAGGCAGGAATATGAAGTTTCATTGAGAGGATGGAACTTATTAAAAGCAGCATACATAATTCTACTCCCTCTACTTCTCCCCAATCTTGGAAGTTACAAAGAATTAAATATCTTAATGCTGTGGAATTGGTACGAGGCAGGGAGATGGAAATATTACTCTCAGTTCTGCCATGAGCTAACTATGCAACTTTGCTTGGTTATCTATAAAGTGAGGAAGTTGGACCAGTTGATTTTTAAATTACCTTCTAGTTGTAAGAGTAATTTATTTTAATGAAGGGCACCAGAATTTTTTAATAGTAATTCCCTGTGCCAAATAATATCTCTATTAAATCCCTAGAACCTATGACTTGGGTCACTTGAGCTGAAATCTCATGATGATATCTGCATAATGGTACCTATATTTTTAATGATATAAAAAGATGTGGTATTAAATCTAGAATTTTTTGTTTTGTAATTTTGTTGTTTTTTCAGTTGATGATTTTTCATATTAAAATTACTAAATAGGCCGGGCGCGGTGGCTCACGCCTGTAATCCTAGCACTCTGGGAGGCCGAGGCGGGTGGATCACTTGAGGTCAGGAGTTCGAGACCAGCCTGAGCAAGAGCGAGACCCCATCTCTACTAAAAATAGAAATAAATTATCTGCCCAACTAAAAAATATATATAGAAAAAATTAGCCGGGCATGGTGGCGCATGTCTGTAGTCCCAGCTACTCGGGAGGCTGAGGCAGTAGGATTGCTTAAGCCTAGGAGTTTGAGGTTGCTGTGAGCTAGGCTGACGCCATGGCACTCACTCTAGCCAGGGCAACAGAGTGAGACTCTGTCTCAAAAAAAAAAAAAAAGAATTAAAATTACTAAATAGGCTAATAGTTGTGAACAATAAAGAGTCTTAATCATTATATTTATGCTCTACAGAGCACAAAACTGCTCAATCCACATATAATGCTTTTATTCTAATGCTTGTGTGCCCTTTGCACTATCAGTGTTGCCAGAGTTAGGTGTATGTGAGGAGGACAGAGAATGCCCAGCCACAGTGTACGGTTACCCAGCTAAGAGACCACTAACACTCAACATGGATAATGTTAAAGCAGCCCTCCTATTTTATGATTTTTTTATTTCATCTATTTTCCATTTCTTTTTCAGGGTATCCATGAAAATTAATCAGAGAACCTTTTACTCACCTACAAAGGTAGGAAAAAGAAAACTTTTCTGCTTACAAAATATGTTGTTATATTGGTTTTAGCTATGTTTCAGAAATTTACTCGCCTTGTTAGATATAGATAGAATTGATGTTACTTATTATTCTGAATAAGTAAAAAGTGTGTTATATTATAGTTACTCACTACTAAACTTGAAAACACATACGGTTTGCCAGTTTGAGTTTTTCTTTCATACTATTAGTTTGTTTTACTGTAGATAGAATTTATTCTTTTTAAATTTTGATATTACCTTGTTTATAAGTTTGTGGTAGCTTGATATTAGGATATATAATTTCTATATATTAGGAAGGCAATTTAATGTATATTTAAATATATACATTATAATGTACTATATATCATTAGAACCTGAGAATCACTTGTCTGCCATAATTTCATATTTTCCTTGCTATTCCAAACCTGCAATTTTTAAAGAAACACCTAAAGTAACCATTCATATAATTAGCTGTCAGTGATTTAACAATATAAATGTTAATTTGGAAGAATTTGCTTCAGTATTTGCTTTACTTAATAAAATACAGAAGATGTGGCCCTTTTCTTGGTTAGGGCATATGTAAAGATAAATTTAGAATTTCTGGTCTAGTAAATACTTCTCTGATGATAACTTAATTGTAGCTATTTCAAACCAAATTATTTAATAGTGGTGAATCACATGCAAATTGTTCAGATGTAGGTCAACCTCCACTCCCACATTCTAGCACCTTTTTTCTAATTCGAGACAAGCTGATCAGTGCCTAAGAGAGCAGAGCAGTACAGATTAGAGACATATGACAAAAAAACAACAATAACATAGAAACCAACAGTGGGGCAGAAGTCAGGAAGTCCCTGTAAAAATGGGTAGGCGGGTTGCATTTATTTATACGTCGGCTGATGATCTCTTAGGCATGCTGTGTGTTCATCGAGAACAGTTTCATCACTGCTCAGGAGATTTGTGGCTGGCAAATCATGGTGCTTCTAGGATGCTAAGTTTCCTCATCTGTAAAGTACATGTAGTAACTTCATTCTTGTCTGCTCAATGAACCAAAATGCCAATCAACTAAAATAAGGACTGTCAAATGAATATGTGACTCCTTGAATCCCATATGGAAAAAAACATGCTATTTTTGATGATCAGGTTGAGTGACAGAGGCGTGGGCCTCAGATCACCATTGGGCAGGATGTACCTTGTATAGCTCCAGTTGAGGCCAGCTGAGATACAGTGCAGTTGCAGAAACTAACGAAATCCTTTATTTTTCTAGGTGTTACATTAGACAACTAATCTAAAGATGTCTTTATGATGAAGCGTTGTATCATTGTATCATTTTCTCATGAATGGCCAAGGTTTTATGATTCTGTTTTATCTTTATATTGTCTGCTGTACTTTCAAAGTTTTTAGTTCCAGTTACCAATGCACTGGAAAATGACAAAGCAGACTGCATAAGTTTGTTATGTTTGTTGCCTTTTACCTTTAGGGGATTATTGCTGATGATTTTGGTATATTTACAGAAAATAGTCTTGCTGCTTATTGATGAAAGCTATTATCTGGTTTTAATTTCAGTAAAATTAGAATTCTGCCTTAAACTAAGCATAATTTTTTATTGTCACTCTTCACTGGAATTTGCTTGTTCAAGAGTTTGAACTTAATTTACATATAATTTATGATCTTTAACATTTTCTAAAAATTAATTATTGAAAAAATGGAAACTATTTTTATAATTCTTTGAGTGGTAAAAATAGATGGTTTATACTTCGTACTTCTTCCAACATGAATATCTTTGTTTTTTGAATTATTTAAAACAAAAAATAGTGAATTATATTCAAGAGAAAGTGATATCATTCTCAGTTAGCTACTGCTGAAGTTTTGGTATTTAATCTTTCAGATTCCTTCGTTATATACATAGATAGATACTAATATCAGTATGTGTGTGTAATGCTTTCATACCCTCTGCATGTTTCTCTTTTTTTTTTTTTACCATTTTAATTATGGGTATCCTTCTAAGTCAATATATGCTATCTATTTCATTCTTTTTAATGGCTGGATGTTAGACAATATATTGGATGTATCATGATTTGTTTATTAGGTCCTCTAAACTTTTTTTAAGACATAGAACTTTAAAATAGAATAAAAAGAGTCCTTCCTGAATTACACTTTTGGCAGGCATTCAAAAGAATAATTCCCATTTTGTACATTGAATAAAGAAACTAAGGAGTGAAGACAAAGTGTTACAGTAAAGAGGTGTAGAAATTAGTATTCAGTAAGTGTACATCAATGGTCAGGGTAAAGAAAAGCTAATGATAGACATGTTCATGCAAGTGTGTTATAGGTATGTAAAAGTGAAAATCTACCAATTTCTTCCAGGCTCACCCCACATGACACCTCCTTCCATAAGCACTCAGAGACTCTTCTCTTCTTCCCCATTCTCCCTAGTGTCTTACATCTCCATAGCACTTCAGAGAAAAATGAATCTTACCTCATTATGTCACATACAAAAATTCATTTTGCATGTATCTTTTTTCCCCACTAGGCTGTTAATTTCTGGAGGATAATGACTGTGTGTTGTTCATCTTTGGACCTAATAGATGCAAAATAAATATCCATTTAATTATATTGGATTGAACTATAAGAAAAGGAAGTAGTCTAGTAGGACTGTTAAATCTTACACGAATTTTCTAAGGTGCCACTATATGCCTTGTTATTATCCCTGGAGTAAATCATAATCAGTTCTTTTGATGGATTAGACACAAATAATATAAACGTATGGATTTGATATACAATGGAAATTATTTTAAATTGAATTTTAATGATTCTTTGTGGTATTCATGTTCTAAACCATACCTACAAGTCAAGTATTTCAGAAAAAACGTTTATAAATTTATAAAAAATTATTTTTATGGTGCTGGACTTGGATATACCTTACTTCATATGGATATCAAAATACTGTGTCAGCTTCAAAACATTGTACATATGTGATTATTATTATTATTAATAATACTGTAGTAAAATTGGCTCTCTGGATTAAAAATATAGATATTTATTTACAAAATAGCAGTAATATATAAAAGAAGCAATTCTTTATATAAATTCTGTTAGAAGAAAGTGAGTATTGTTTTCAGTACTTTGTATAATGCAAATTGCTACTCATGCCATTTGAATCTTTAACTTGTCTCAACCAGCAAAAGTAGAGTTATTACCAGTTTGAATCATGTTTGAAAGAACCTTTGATTCCACCTTAGTCTGCATTCAGTGGTAATGTAAATTTAAAATATGGTAAACAGATGTAACAATTTCAGTTTCCTTTGCAGAGAAATTAAGAATTAGTTTTATGAAAAGTCTTTTTTGGAAACTGATGATAATGCCTAGTGAATTATTGAATGTTGGCTCAAATTTAAAAAGAAGGAAAAAAAGAAAGAAAATCACTTAAAGGAGTCAAGACATATCCTAGGCGAGCAACTTGCCACCTTGGCATAGATGTTCCATAAATATCTACTCAGTCAATGAATGAGTCACAGGCCTCTAGGCTAAATAGGAAAATGAAAGAAGACTCTAACTCATGTGCTTCCTTCTCCATTAGAAACTTCATATAATTTTTATGTAGGGCCATAGCCATAGCAACAAAAAAAATGTGGAGACTTACCAGATGAGCCTATCTCTGAATTCTAGAAGCCAGAAAGACCAGAACGGGGAGAGCAAGAATGAATTAAGCAAACTAGGAGGGTGTTGTTAAAATGGTTTATGGTATGCAAAAGAGTGATGAGTAAGAACCTTTTTTCACACATTTTTATCTGATCCACAACTTATCCTACTAATTTATTACCATTTTTTCCTTTATTCAAACTTTGTGCAAATCTTTTTTTTTCTTTTATTAATCCTAAAAGGAAATGATGAATAAAGATAGTGAATCAAAAGGACATCAAATGTCCTGGGAAAATAAAAATCAGACATGCAAATCTTGTCAGGTAATCATTACTGAATAAACTGGGTCCAGTGGACCCTGAGTTGTTTTATATTCTGACCTGTTTAAGATTTACTTCCTTTTTAGGGCATGTCCAACTTTCCTCATTGAGAGACTCACCCTTCCCTCTTCTCTTTGGATCCTGTGTTATACTACCACATATTTCACTGCACTTAATGGTATTTATTTAAAGTTGCTCACGTCTCTTATTCTCTAGTAGAATTGAGAATCTTGAGGCCAGAAGCAATATTTTTAAGACCATTTTTGAAACAATCATAAACTTACAGAAAATTTGCAAGTATAGCTCAGAAAACTTTTTCCACTGAACCATTTGAAGGTAAATTGCCAATTTAATGCCCCATTACCCTCAGCTACTTTAGGCTGTGTCTTCTGCAAAGAACTTTTCTACATAACCACAATAAAATCAGCAAGACTAGGTTCTATGTACTAAACTGTGTTCCTTGCCCTGAAATTCACACGTTAAATTTTCATATGGTGAAGTCCTAGCCCCTTATGTGATGGGATTTGGAGGTGGACCTTTGGGATGTAATTAGGATTGCATGACATTATGAGAGTGAAGCACTGATGATGGGATTAGCACTCTTACAAGAGACAACAGACAGTGTATTTCCTCTCTCTCTCTGCCATGTCAAGACACTGAAAGAAGGCTGTAGTTTGCAAGCCAGAAACAGAGCCCTCACTGGGAAATCTAATCCCATCTTGATCTTGGACTTCCCAACCTCCAAAACTGTGAGAAATAAATTCTTGTTGCTTAAGACATCTAAGCTATGGTATTGTGTTATGATGGCAGTCCGAGTTGGCTGAAGTAACATTGACTACCATCTAATTCTCAGATGCCATTCAAGTTTCGTGAGTTGTCCAAGTAAATTCCAATTAATGTCATTTAGAGTGTAAGAATTTGTTTCTAAGTGGTGTACCTTGTTTAGTAGTCATGTTTTATTAGTCTTCGTTAGTGTAGAAAAGTTCCACAGACTTTCCTTGGCTTTGATGACTCTGACACTTTTGAAGATTACATGCCAGTTGTTTTGTAGAATGAATTTAATTTGGGTTTGTTTAATGTAGGGACCAGATTTTATGCAAATTTGGATCCCAGCATCTCAGACAGTATCTTGCCATTGAGATGATGTTCAATAAATGCTAACTGAAGAATGAATTAGTGACTGAAAATGTCTGCTGTGCAACTCTGACTCTGAATCACCACGTAATGTTAATACCAACTATTTTAAAACATTAGAAAAATAAAAACAACCCAAAACCTAGACTCTGGTGTCTTCTCCTAGCAACACTAAGGTTCATTCTTTAATCCATTTAGTAAGTATGCATATATTGGCCACTGTGTAAGTCAATGCTAGTTGTTTAGAACCATGTTTCTCAAAGTGTGGTCTGTGGACTGTTTCCAGTTCACACACTGCCTCTGGTTCATGATGACATGGGAAGAAACATGGGGAATCAGAATTTAGAAACATTGTGAGCATGTCGACAAAGTAATTTTATTTCTGCTGTATCTCATAATCCTAAAATGATTTTATGTTTTATCTGTATTTTTATTACATTTAACTGGTTATTAACTTACATTATGTTTTTCATAATTATTGATCCATAGTGCATTGAAAATTTTAAAATGTAGTCATTTATTACAGTTTGTGACCATTCTCCATTGCTTCAGGGGGATCAGAGTAGAGTGGGATAAAATGTCAGCTAGCTAGACCATGGTGGGATTTGACCAGGAACTTGAAGAATGGGTAGGATCAGGCTAGTTTATAAGGTAGAGAAATAGACAATTTATGCATGGTAAAATCTAAGAGCATACATACATGTCTACGTATATGCATGTGTGCACTTGTATGCATGCTTGTGTGTGTGCATGCACATGCATGAACATCCTTGTGTGTATGGTTAACTGTACACTTGTGTGTACAGGTGTGCTCTTGTGTATGTGCATATGTATTGTACATATGAATGCACACAGGTGTGCATGTATGTGTTTATATGTACATATGTGTACAAATTTGTGTGTGTTCAGGAATGTACATGACAAGTTTATAGACTGGGTGATCTTGATCTTAGCTGTTTTCTTAACTATAAAATATGGGACCCAGATTAAATTTTTATGTGATTCCTGTAATATCTGAAGTTCCTTAGGAGCTTGAGGAAGCCCTCTCTCAGGTCTAACACCAGGTGTGGTTTCTACTCCCTCCTTGGGAACCTCACGTAAAAGTGAGAGTTCACCCAATACTGGGTGATCTCAGCTCCTCCCACCTCTAAATTCATTGCATCCCAACACATTGGTTCTAGTAGCATTCCTCTCTATAGACTATTCTCTTGTTCTCCCTTCCCTTTCTGAACTCATTCCTCTGACCACGACAGTGGCCAGTGGTGCTATTACTATTTCTGGATGACAGACTCTAGGCACAGCTTTCCAACATTTAAATGAAAAGAGAAGAGACATACAGTTTTTTTTTTTTTTAAATAAAAGGAACAATGATGAGAAAAAGAATAGGGTGAGCCTAAGAAACTGTACAAAAACCTGAAAGGAAGGAAATATATTATTGCTTTAAGTTTGATTTATATTGACAACCTTCAATCTCAGTAACATTCAGCTCAGTTCAAAACATATTCATAAAGCAACTGTCATATGCCAGACGCGGGACTAAGGAAAGGAAGAAAAGAAGGAGACATAAGAAGTTGCCCTAGAATGACCTCAGTGTTTTGAGTGAGATAGATAAGCAAATGTGATTTTAATACAGTTCATTCAAATATTTTGGGGCATATTTCTAGGCACAAAGGAAAGGTGATAAACCAGCCTTAAAGGCTTTTCCCAGGAAATGATGCCCCTGAATATTCTCGATGAAGACTAAATTGCAAAGCAGGATGGCGAATGAGCACAACTTGATGATCAGTGTTCAGTTCAGAGGTCGTGCACTGTTGGTGATTAATAAATATTTGAACGAATGGGCCATTTAATTAGAGTTAGCTGACAAACTAGAGGTCAAAGTTGGGACTTAGTGAGACTAGGCATGGAAGCATAAACCAGCCTGGTAAGTAGGGGAAGAGACAGATTTGCAGTTCCCTGGTGGTGGAATAAAAAGAGGAGATGAGTTGAGCACAGAGGCATGAGTAGAACCCAGATAATGGAGACTTTTCCCTGCAATACTAAAGCTCCTGGCTTTATCTATAGGTTACAAGAGTGTGACATTGTGAGATTTGTATTGCAGTTTGATCATAGGTGACTAGGTGCAGGGGAGTGAGGGCTAACACAGAGATAGGATTCGGAGGGTATTTTGCTAGACTTGGGAAGGAAAGATGAAGATCTAACATAGAGCAATAAAGGAAGGGATGGAAATGGGAGAGAGAGATTGGTGCACAAAATCAGTAGTCATTTGAAAATTAAATCAGTAGAACTTCTGACTTATTTAATAGATAATGGAGGGGGAGTGGTAAATCACAGTGTGAAGGGAAAGGATGAAAGCTTGGGCATTCCCATATTTATGATTTGTGTTCTTGGATGAATGACAATGTCCTAAATTGAGCTAAGGTATATGGGAGGACAAGTAAATAGGGAAAGACACAAAAACGAATCCAGTTTTAGACATTAAATCTGAGATGTCTGCTGATGAACAGACAAAATAAAAACGGAAGAAATGTATATATATGTGCATTTTTATATAGGTATATGTAACATACGGGTTTGCGTACAAAGCAAAAGTTTGGTGTACCAATTCTGTCTGTGTAAAGTCATGTAAAATCTTTACTTTCTCATTTATTGATGTCAAATTAACTTACTGCTTGAATATATCATTTGAAACTCTAGTAATTTGTTTCATATTTCAAAATGTACCATGAACAGAGAAGAATGCTATAGCTTAAAACTGGTTCCAGAAGTGTGAAAACATCTTGTGTCTTTACTACCAAAGCAAAGAAGAAAACTGTGCCAATTACACGCCTGAACCTGTTTTGGTTTCAATTACCTGGATTATTGAGGCAGAAATAACCTTTGTGCCTGATTTACCTTTATAATTGCCTTAGTCTTCTGTTTTGCCTTGCTTTGGGCATGTTTCCATGTTCTACTGTTATTAAAAAGGATTTACTTCCTTTTTTTCGTGATTCCATAAAAACATTTAAAATATACTTTATAATACAGAAAACTAGCATTTTAAAAGGCTCTATATTAGAGAGTAGCATACTGAGCAAAGGGAAGACAGTTAAGTAGTGTTCACCTCACAGTCATCATATGATAGTTGAGTTACCTCTTATTCCTTTTGAGTCACTGACTCTGTCGCTCAGTCTTATCAATAGTGACCTTTGAGCATCTCCTGATTTAAGAAGTCCAAAGAGGCCATATATGCTCTTGACTCTTCATATATTTGGGTCAGTGTTATGAAGATTAAGTCTCCAGTCAATTCCAGCACTTGCAGGGAAACTCAAATGGATTAGACTCAATGGGAAGAGAAGATCTGCCACTCTGTCTCCCAACCACAACCTCAGCTTTTCTCTATACCAACCCCAAACCTAAGGATTTTAACTAAATGGAGACCGTAACAGCATAGTCATTATGTCACCAACACTTCACCCATAAAACCTACTCAGTAATTTTTTTTTCAGCCCAGTTAATGGAAAAACCAGAATGGTAAGGTAGTGCACACATAAATTATGGCCATCTCAAGTTACCTTTGTGGATTACCTTTTATGAAAGAGGTAGAACAAATTTATGTGCTGTCTTTCCTTTTTCCTGCACTGTTAATGAAAATAGATGTCAAGTTTTAGTGGTCAATTTCACTTACATATCTAAAATGTACAGAATCTAATATATATAAACCTAAGTTCAGCATTTTAAGAGTGAAAAATATTTAACAACCCAAATTCATAAAGCCTCCTATCATTTACTTTTGTCTACTAAAGTATTTATTCATTTATGTGTTTAATCCATGAGCATTGAGCATGTACTATGTATTAGGCACTGTACTAGGCTTTGGAGATTCAATAGTCATAAGTCCCATTGTCTGTCCTCAGAGGGATGCACACAGATCTAAGAGCACAGAAGATAATCTCTTACCTCTAATCTGGGGCAAAAGCTTTAGGTATGGCTTCCTGGAGGAGGAAATATGAAGGAAGAGATTTCAAGAGTCAGGTCATCTGACAAAATGGATAAGGGAGTTCCAGGCACCATAAACAAATAATGATGATAGGAAAAAAACACACTTGAGGAATAACAATATGGTGTGTTTGAAATATAGAGGGCAGGTGGCGGGGGGTGGGGGCAAGATAAGTAGGCATGTGCCATATCACGAGAGAGCTTTGCATGCAGTGATAAAACTTTGAACTGAATTTTAAAGACAGTAAAGAGCAAATGATTAAGAATGGGTATGAATTGACCAGATTTAAATTTTTGACTTATTTCTGGAAGTTTTGGCAACCGTGACAGCTGTATAAATTGATCAAACAAAAAGGGTCAAAGAAAAAGAGAGTGGTCTAAGAATAGAAGAGAGAGAAGATACCCTTAAGTAGGTTAGTCAAGAGATATATTTTCGATACAAAATTGACAGTACTTCACCATTCATGTGTGGGAGGTTAGCACAAGCTGGAAATCCTGGATAACTCCCAAAGGTTTGCAAGAAAGGCTGGGTAGATTTAAGGTGCCAGTAACTGAATACAAACAAGAACAGGTTTGGGGGAAAGCCGATGAGTTCAAATATGAACATGGTGAGAAGTTGGTGTGCCTGGGGTATATTCAATTAGTTATGCAAGTAGACTGTGTTGAATAGAGAAATCTGGCCCTTAAGAGAGAAACCTAGACTAGAGACAATGATTTGGGTGTAATCAGTATAAAGATATAGATGTAAGTTAATTCATTAATGTAAATGGGATAGATTGACAGTATGTTTATGGCAGGAAGTGAACAGAGCTTGAAACCATGGTGAGGCCGTAGATTACATAAAAGTATAAATGCAGGACTGATGTGACAAAAGTCTCACCCATAATCTTAATGCCTTTGAATATTGATGTGAGATGAGCTCTTTAGTAGATGTCTTGTATTTTGAAAGACAGAATCCAAAGTAGGAAAAATCTTTCCAAAATGAAAAGAACACCCAAGTTTTGATGTTTCTTATATTTCTGCAAATTTTATTTTTTTTAAATCCTGTTTATATTCTGATTTACAAATGTTCAACCTAGTATTGCTGAAATATGAGCACAAAAACATGATCAAAATTTCTTAGCACGTAAGATCCCACTTCTTCCTACCAGATTTTTTGTTTTTTATAATTTCATGGCAGGCAACCAACTTGCTCGAAGAAGAACAGCCTTCTCAAAGTTTGAAGTTTTCAATGATCTAACTCAGCCATAGCAATATTTTCCTGCATTAGCTCATCAGAAAGAATGCCAATGACATAAAAATAAATGGGAGCAAAACTAAATTAAATATTTAACCTTAATAACACATTGCTTAACTCCTATTATACTTAATGTCACCTTCACATGAATTAGCATAATTGAGAAAAAAGAATGACTTCATTTTCTACACTGTAAAACAAAATTATAGCAAGCTTAAATGACCACAGAAAAGAAACATATTCCAAGAAAGTATATTTTTTCTTTGAGAATTAAATAGGTTTTAGGTAGTTATTAAATCTTACAAAATATATTTTGAGCCAATATTTTAGTTAACCTAATGTTTGAGTTTTAATTAGACTTTAAGCATTAATGAGGTCTCTGTAAGGTCAATATTAGTAAGGGAATATGAGGTTTAATGTCTCAAAGTTCAACCAATTCCATAGTCTTGATGATTTTTAGGATTCATTATCACTAGGTTTTACTGTATTTCATCATCATCCTTATATAAGCAAATCAATGAACTTTTAACAAAACTAGTGATAATAATTACTTAATTTAATAAGTTTTTTCTAATTTATGCTATCAGAAAAATTTATATCATATTTTTATATCATAATTATTCCTTCAAGATACATATGTCAGGCCATATCTAAGTCATAAACAAGCATATAAAAGCCTCTGTCTTTCATAACACATATGTATAGTCATATTCATAGACCGAATTTTTTAAAAATTTTGCATCATAAGCAAATATAACATACTATCATTCGAGATCATTTGAAGACCAGTCGTTACTCATGTGCACCCTGAATAGGTAGATCTTTTATTAACCTGAATTCTCACCTCATTCCCCTGTGCCCCACCCCTCTTCCCCCTTTGGTGGAATATTTCCTTGACCAGACAGAGCTGTGTAAAGCTTTGACCTGTGTATGGCCAATAAATATCAAGATTATTTGGAATGCTTTCAAAAGAGAATTTTTTAAAAAGAAAAACTTTTCTGAAGATTTTAAAAAAAACAAAATCAAACTCCCTCCCTAGCTTCTAAACCATCCTATGTTGTTCTCAGGACAGGATCAGGGGAAAGAGAAGAGGAAACAGTGCGGTTGGTTGAATGGGAATATTTAAGAATTATGAAGAATTACGTCATCCAAGACTGATATTTTCATGAGTTTCTCGCTGCAATATAAAATCAAAATAAGTGTTATTTGCTTATTTTAATATTGCCCCAATCTACTTTTAGAAGGCTTGTATCCTATTTTTATAGAATATATCTTTAATTTAGTATCTGAAAACAAATCACCCCTTAAAGTCAATTACTAATGTATTTTCCCAGCTTAGAATTTTACAAGCGTAGAAGAAAAAAGTTTGCATTTTGAGTGTCAAGAACACATTAGAAAATAAATGGTTTTGACATCTTAGGTTTAAAATAAAGAATTTGTGTATCCATGAAGGAGACGAAAAAATTTAAGAACACTTTTGACAATAAGTTGCATTAAGAAAAGTAAATGTTCTCTTTGTAAAAATTATAGCCAAATGAATCAGATATCTGATTTTTAATGATTTTTTTCTTCTTCTTCTTTTTTTTTTTTTGGTATTTTTGTAGTCTAGTTATATTACCACAAGAAAAGTGTGAAAGTTACGAATTTACCTCTTGCCAATATCAAAAACTCCTATGATGTTTAATATTTGTAATTAGTTATGCATGAAAAATTTGTAATTTGTCATTTTGAATTAGATTTCTCTCATTTAGACTAGTTAGTGGACAAATTTTTTATATGTTTTACATCACTTTTGCAGCAGCCTTCTAGCTTCATGTCTTTCCACTTACTGCCTCTAATCCACTGCTACTACAGTGCTATCCGTATAGCATACTTCCAACCACATTGTGCAGAAAACATTGATGATTCTTAGTTATTCACAAAGTAAATTTCAAATACATGGTCCAGATTACTATCCTCTCTACAGCCTAGTCCCAATCTCCTTTCTCCTTACTATAATAAATTTCTCAATTCTTCCTTACTCACCCTGTAATTATGCCAAGCAGGTATAATTTTCAAACTGCTCCCCTGTATGCCTTTTTTCTCCCGTTTTTACCAATTGAAATCCTGCCTATGGTTTAATACTTGGTAAATAAGCCCTAACATTTATGTAAAATCTTGTCTTAGTCTGTTCTGTGCTACTATAACAGGATACCACAGCTGAGTAATTTATACTGAATAGAAATTTATTTTCTCACAATTTTGAGGACTGGGAACTCCAAGGTCAATGTGCTAGCATCTAGCCAGGGCTTCCTTGCTGGGTCATCCCATGGTGTAAGGCAGAAGGGGAAAAGGAGAAAGAGAGAAACTGGCAGAGTGAGGGGCATTTTAAAAGACCTTTGAATGCATGTTTGACTGTTGTAAGATTTAATCCCAAAACAGGAAGACTTCTTTAAAGTTTTGTGTTTTAAAATACCCTCAAGTCTACATATCCAGAACTTTCCAGAAATGTTTATAATGTTCATCAGATTTTGTTTGCAGTGTCTTTGAAAAATAGCTTAAAGATGTATAGATAATAAATATTTGAACCAGTTACAATTATTTAAAACAATTTACACATGGTGGTTATATTCTATATAAGTGTTCGTTTAAATTTAATTAAAAAATTATGGAAACTAATTTTGTATAACTGTCACCAAAGAGTTGTCATTAAACCCTATTCATTTTTGTAGCATTCTTGGGAGACATGTGTTTTATTTTTGATAATCTGCCTTCATTTCAGCCAATCATATGTTTTTCTCCCAACGAAAAAATGGAGAACATAATAATTAAAATATGCACTCAATTTACAAGTAAATAATTGATGGAGAAATAGACCAATTGGTTTGACAATCAGTTCTATTTGGGATTAGGGATGTAACTGCGAAACTAGAAAATAAATCAAAAGTTTTTTTCTGTTAATATCACCTGTTTCTCTTGGATATATATTTATTTTTATATTTGCATTTATACTTATAGTTATATTTTACTTAGCATAGTATTTATGCCTAATAATCAGTAAATTGTGGTAGTCCTTTTAATAACTAGTGTTAGGGCCAATTATAAAATTAATATATAAAAAATTTGCCAGGAATTTTAAATTGTTTCAGTGTTTCTCTTTTAAGTAATTCTGAAATAGACTTCCTATTCCTCTAGTCTGAGTTGAGTTGGAATTTTTTACAGTATTTATTAATTCATAATAGTGGACTAAAAGGAAGTATAGTTATTGGTTTAGATTAATGTAGAATGAAAGCGGTATAGATAAGATTCTCAAACCATATGCTGAAGTATCAGGATCCACATATATTAATGACTTTGACTTATAAAATTTAATTATTGATTAACTCTCTGCTGGAGAGAATTGATGTTTTTATATTATTCAGCTGAGTTCATCTAAAATAAATAAAATGTGTATCTGGCAAGAAACGCCTTTGGCCTCCTAATTAGGCCGTTTATTTCCAGGGTCTTCAAACACTTTAGTCACACAAGGTTCAATTCCAATAGTTTTCAGACCACACAAACAGTACAATGTTTAATACTTGGTTTAACAAAATAGAGGAATTAGCACTCACAATTTTGATTCTTTACATATTGACCAGACTTGTTAAGGCAAGAAGAGATCAAAGGCTCTTTTTTAAAAAGAAAAAAAACAACAAAAAAAGAAAACCTCCATGCTAGAAAATGGGGCCAAGCTGAGTCTGAAATTAAATCGTAAGCCCATAGTTTGGCTCTTCAACTGCTCAAACTTCAATTTTTTGCTATATAACTTCCATTTGAAATAAAATGAAAGTTGCCAAACCTAGGTGCTTTGTGTTGCAAGTGTTTTTCTTTTCTTCATGACAGCATTTTTCTTTTTAATCAGCCTGTCTCCTGCTTTTATTATTTTCTTTGATCTGTGTTCTCTCTCAATTTTCATCTTTTTTTATGTATTTTCTTTTTTCTATCACCCTTTTCCTTTATCCTCCTCTATGTCTTCATGCTTGAATCTAATGATTAGACCCCCTAACAATCTAATACCTTTTGTCTGCTTGGAATAAGCATATACAGATAAAACGAACTTTCTCAGTATTGTCATCCCATTTCCGCTATTTTCATAACTTATGAAACTATGCCACATATAACTTGAGTAAATGTTCTCAACATATAAATTCCATCTCATGTAATTCTCAGGACTTGGAGTGTTGTTTATCTATATCCTTATATTTGACAAATATTGGTTATTAGAATTCTTCCCTACTTCTCAGAGAAGTGATAGTTTCCATCTTTACATTGTATGTTGCTAGTGCTTCATCTCATATCACTATAGAATTTTTTGCTTCATTAAAAAAAAGAGATATTTTGTAGGAAATATGCTCTGGAGTCATGGAATATAGAAAAATCTGAGGGCTTAAGTAGAATAGAGACCCATCTGGCTAGATGTCACTAAACCACATGAGTGCAGACCACACAATATTCATCAACACTTAAGTTAAAGGGGACTTTTTGTATCCTATAGCCAAAAACAAAATAAAACATAACCCACCAAAAATATTTTAATTTTTTGGTTAGTAGTTTTGGCGTCGAGCATATACACTTTAATCATAGAAATGCCTTCTTATAGAGGAATAGAGGATGCCCGCTAACTAGAGCAAAGCAAATAAAAAAAAAACAAAACTTTCAAAATGAACAGAGCATTCATGCAGACACTGTGGCAGTGAGGCTGGCACTTGTTCATCTCAAAGGACAGTGTCTTTTGGCCAAGACTGCCATCCTCTTTGCCTTGACACTTGGAAATGGTAACTGAGTTCATAAGACAAAACTAAACATTGCCCTTCTTAATGTGAGGAGAGTATGAAATGGAGCTCATAAAATGGAATTCATAAATATAATTATGTGCAATATTGCTGGGATAAAAAGCAGACTCATTACTGTACTAAGTCAATGATTTGAGTTTCAGGCACCAGTACTTTTAGTTTATTAAAGGGATGATTTGGGTGTCAGTTCCAGGGAAATGGATCTCCTTGTGTTGCCGAATTTGGGCTTTCATTAAAAGACTGCTAAACTGAACATAGGTTAGGAAAGGAGAATGTTAAGCTTGCATTATTGATCATTTAGAATTTTCTTAAGGCAAATAAAACAGAGATACTTGTATAACTTTTCCTCTCTTTAATGTTGACATTGAAATAAGTTGTGTTATAAAATTAAAGGCAGGAAAAATAGGAATACAATATTAAATTTAACACTCAGGGTAATTTGAAGAAGTGGAAAGAAGACATTTTCTGGGATTGGTGATTTTAGATTGTTAGAGCTTTCTTCATTTGTTTCTGTGTTATGAGTTTTCTATGCAATAAACTTGTAAAAAGATAAACAGTAGCTCTGTATTCTATGAAGAAACAAACACTCCTTTAGTTGTTTTTGTTTTTGAAATGCTTTATTTGAATCTGAAGTTAGAAAAGTATAAGGCCTATAGGAATAATCCTACAATGCTGAAATGAACACATGAAAAGAAATAAATTGGTTGTCACAACTCTCCTCTTTACTTTGCACATTTATATTACTTACACCAGAAAAACACGTTTCACTAGTTTCCCTAGACCATCCTATGACTTTGACCTTTCCATTCAATTTCATATAAGCTGTCATATTTCTCAACCCTCACCCCTGTGTGTTTTGAAGAATCTTTTAAGTTGCATTTCTCTTTAGAGTACTAGGCATCTCGCTATTTTATTACTAGACATATCAATAAAGTATCTATCATCATTATCAAAATATTAATCATCAATATGCTAATATTAACCATATTAATATCAATATTCATTATGCCCCACTCTTCAAAATAATATATATGCAAAAGTATTTGAATAGACACATTAGACTGTTAAGCAAGACAAAACAGGGTAGAAATGTGTGAACATAAGGAAATAATGAGGTGTAGAAAAATTGACAATGTATCTAGGAGAGCTTTTACTTATCGCTGTTTTGGTTGGTTGGGGTAATTTGCCAATGATACCTCTGTTTTTAAAGTAGTACTTACAAAATAGAAGTGTTGTGCCTTTTGACTTTAGAACGTCACTTCTTTAAAAGTCTAAAAATATTCTACAAGAATTCCCGTAGGAGCTCATTTCTAGAAGCATAAATGGCATTTAAAGAAATATGAAGACAAAATAATACACTGCTTATTTGACAAAAGGACAAAAGACTTCTAAGACTGTTAAATCTACCTAATACCCATTAGTGCAGTTTAACAAGAATTGATCACCCCTGAGATGGCATTGTTACTGATCACAGAGCTTGAAAAACTTTAATTGCTAGTTATTTGGTTTAAAAGAATGAAAAGAATCAGAAAGAAAATAAAATTTTTCAGAAATCCCAAAATAATGCTTTAATAATGAATTCTTAAAGATGAATTTATTGTCAAGTTTCTTGTATTTATTAATATAGTTGTGCTGAGTTTTGGGGAAATAGCAAAAGCTTTAAGTGGTATATAGTGTTATGGGGCTAGTTTCTACATTTTTTGAGCAGGAGACAGGTTTATCCTTTGGGGCCAGCAGAAATTAATCTATTTACGTCTTCTCATGGTTTTGAAATATTGTGCCATTAATACATATGTGCATGGAAATTCAAAAGTTTTTATATATAAGAGTTTTACCTCCTATGGTACTTGTGACAAATATTAACTATCATAGCAAAAAAATAATTTTTGTTGTACTTTGAAACCACATCCATTACTGGAAAAGCAAGAAGAAAATGCTTTATGGATTCGAAGTAGGTAGGAATAAAATGCTTTATTTTTTTATTGCTTGTGGAAATACACTATAATTGATCGATAATTTTTGAGTGCATGCTGTATTTTACTACCATTTTTGCCATCATAAAAGTTACTGAAGTAATTAACACAGCACTTCTCAAGTATGTTTTGATATAATTATGCAAATGTCTTTAAAACACAGGAAAGAATCTTGAATAATAAAAAGCCATTTTACCAGGAAGTGTTATTAGGGCTATCAGAGTTGAGAGGCAATGGGGCCGAATGATGGTGACAATACTGAGCCAGTGCTTCGTGGAAACATCAGGATTATAATATTGAAGACTATGTATTACTAGAACTTCATTAGCGAAACTAGGATAAAAGTGGAGGGCATTTAGTATGGAGGGGAATTTCATGAACGAAAGAATGCAGTTTCCAATGAGTATAGTGAGAGGATGATCTGGAAGTATTTGCTAATGATCCCCAGTAAAAACATTCAGATAAGAATGATGGAAACTGTTTATGTATGGCTTTGACATCTAGATAGAAAAGTTTATATTTGATGTCGTCTGAAATAGGGGTCTGTAATTGGTTTTTAAGGAGAGTTATAATGAAAGCAGCATTTAAAAGAGATTAGTCTGGAAGTGATATGCAATATATGAGCAAGGAATGGAGGATGGAAAGAAAGTCTGGAGGCAGCCGGGAGTCCTAAAGTCCATAGAAGACATTTCCAGGAATGCAAGTGTGAAGTGAGTGATAAGCTTTTAGCTTCAGGTGGTGGCAATTAGGACTACGTAAAAGGAGAGGATACCTGACCTGAGGCACTTAATTTATAATAACATTATATATCAATATTTTAATCTTATAACTACCCTCATATATTTGGTCTGACAGTTGTTGGTTTAGTTCTGTAAACAAAATATGTTGCCATTAATGCATTCCTTATCTCTCAGTTAAAGGCATTATTAAAGATCTACATTGTCCTGCTTACAGAAAGATAGTACTACATAGTACTATTCACTATTATGATCCACTAAGAGCATACGCTTTGAATTATGCCAACAGTGGCAGTAGAATTTGCTGAAACAAACACATGCTCTCAGTCCATCCCCATTATGAACAATAGTGGATACTTTTGAGATTGTTGGCAAGGATTAGTGACCCATTTGAGGGCTTGCAACTGAAAGCTCTGTATCTATCAAATGGAAGGTAGCTGATAACATAGTATCGTCCCCGATAGTGTTGTTAATGCCATCTTCCAAGCAACCAATTTACCATGTGTAGTAGGGAAGATGACAAAAAAGTAAACTAACAGGATTTCTTTTTGAGTCCTATGTCAATGAAGGTTTTTGAACTTTTTACTAATTCTGTAGATGTCAGAACACAGGGTCCAAACTAAACTAATAACACATTTGACAAAGACCTGAGCTTGATGCTGATACGAATCTGATGAATGATATAAGAATACATTTTCTGTTTTTAAGGTATTATATCATACCATCCTTATCAATTGAAATGTCATTTAGAGGTCATTTGTGAGATAGAGTTCAGCAACACAAGCAGGAGAATTCTTTCCATAAAATGAGAAATTTCTTTCCTGCCCATTGGAAGGATGAGGCCTGTTTTATTATTAGAGTATGAACATTGGAAACAATGTTTTGCTGTTGTTGCTGTTACTGTTGTTTATTTGTTTGTTTTTAGAATTGGACCAAAGATCCTTAACTATGATATACTATCTTTCGCTATATAGCCTCTAACCTAAGCCTCTAACCTAAAAGGATGGTTTTTATGTACCAGAGTCATGTAAATTGTATCAGTAACAGCCTGGTCAATTTCATTCATCTTGTTATTTTAACAATTGATTTCCTCATAGCAATAAATTGAGAATTAAGTAATCCAGATGAGCAATCTAAAAAAAGATTGCTTTTGCTATGCCTTGTTCCCTTGGACATATACACAACTTTATACTGTGTTTCTTTGTATCATTAGACTATTTTTGCTAATTTTATCTCCCTGAAAAGGATGCTGTTTGCATAATAGGTATTTATGGATTATATTGATGTAATCGAATTATCCCTATGTTGTTGATCATGGAAGAATTCTAGAGATATAAGTAAAATATTGTGTGCATAGGGCTCTTTGAACCTTGTGGCTACAACTTCTACTTTAGAAAAACATTGGGGACCCACATTTGAAAATCTCTAGCAATTTGCTCTGGGCAGCAGAGTGCTTTCACCTTTCAGAGAGGAGGATAAAACTTCACTTTCTGAGTTGCATTTGTCTAAAGAAAACTATATTAGAGCTTTGGTATGATCCTGACAGGTAGCCTAATCATCTTGGGTTCTAAAATACCTAACAAAGCTTGAGGGGAGAAAATAGATTTAAATTACATAGAGAGTTTATTGTTTGGGGCCAAGTTATATATTCTTTTCCTGCAGATATGGTGATAATTAAAACATAGTCATCCAAGTAGAAATTGCCTACCTAAAGAAAAAAATTTTTTTGATGAAGAGAAACCTGTAAATAGTGTAGATGAGAACATCAAGATCAAGTGAACACGTGAAGTTGTGCTGGGATCCTCAGGGGTTGGGAGGGAAGGCATCTCAGGCTTTTATAACACTAAAAATAACAAATGTTGCATAGAGTATGGCAATATTTAATAAGTGTTTGATATTTGTGATGACTACTTTAGAAAATGAGCACTATTGAACACATAAATATAAACCATATTTAAATTAGTAAATCAAAAATGCAAAGACCAAGTATTGGCTGATTATACCATACTAAAAAGAAAAACAATGAAGCAGCTATTTCAGAGGAAGCCTGAAAATAGGTGTATTTTAAAAAAAAATTCTAACTGTGCTGAATTAATACAATTTGATATAGATTCAAACCAGAGCCTTGAAATTCTTACTCTAAGTATGAGCGTAAAGTTTACCTGAAAATTACTCATTCAAATAATCTATTTCTATGAGAAAAAATAAAATCATAAATAATAACTAAATAAATACAAATAAAAAATCAGTGTAAAAACCTATACTTAAATTTCACAAGTTAAAATTATTTGTATTATAATTTAGTTTTCATTCAGAAAATTTCGTTGCTATTTTTCAAGAAATTGTACATTTTGTAACAAAGTAATTTTTTTACCATCAGATTATGTGTAGTAGGAAGAGAGATGCAGAGAACAGAAATAAAAGGTGGATGGTGGGTGAATGAATTGTAGAGTGTGAAGATTTTTAGGAAGAGATTCAGGAACTGATTCATAAAAAAGAAAAACTAGTAATGAAAACAAGAGAACTGATTGCAAACATGTTGATATAACCATAAAATACCAGGTATCCACAGGAGAGCCTATAAATGCCACTAGACATTTTGCGTATGTGTGTGTGTGTGTGTGTGTGTGTGTGTGTGTGTGTGTGTGGCAGGAGGAGTGGGGAAGTAGGAGGCATCCTTGTATTTTTTATTCTGGATCAATTTTTTATTTTTACATAGTTACCACAGTGATATTCATATTTTTTTAAAAAAGAAGACAATGAGAATTTTTACCTCTGCAAATATATTCTAATGCAACCCATCCAGGTTTATTCTAAATATGTTTCAATATAATTTGTCAAGCTATAATTCTTCAAGAAGTGGAATCAGCAGTGGATAATAATTGGGCATCTGTAGTTAATTAGCTCAGTTGGTTGAATCATGGAGTTAATGAGGCCAAAGCCTTGGGTTTGATCTTTGTGTGGGCTGGTGAGTTTTGCTCTTTTCTGGGTCACAGACTACAGTTCAAAACCAGGCCAACTATCTCATAGCTGCATGCCACTGACCATAAGGAAACTGGGCAAGAGAAAGTAAATTCAATAACAAGCCTGAAATAGATCTTCAAACTGCACACAGTATCTGCTTGTTAATGTATGAAGAGAAGCATAGTTATGCTCTCAGAGCTGCTACAAAAAGATACACAGGAAACTTTCTGTGGCCTGAAATGAAACACTGAGGAGTTAAGTAATACTAAGAATTATTTAAGGAGAGTGTGGAAAAAAGCTAATTCATAAATGCAAATTGAATCTATTTCAAACAACAAGGGAAGTAAAATCCCTGTCGTTCCTACATGTTGATTTTTCTTCAAGACTGTTAAGGGTCTTTAAGGGGTCTGATAAAAAACACACCACATCCTGCCTTGAGTTCTTAATTAACTATGAAATAATACAAAGGAGGGAGGAGAGAAGGTAGATGGAGGACCAAAATGTCACATTTGTTGCAGATGAAGACTGAATTGGAGGATGTAACTTAGACCCATAGGTAAATGGGCTTCTTTAACACTAACCTCAGAATTAGAGAGACTTACTCACTTAGACAAGGAAAACACAGGACTCCCCAGTGGGACTAGCCCCAGTTTCTAGCCTAACTCTTTTCTGTAGATAGTTCCACAAGAAAAAAAGGGGAAGAAAAGGTGATTGAACAATAAAAGCCATATATAACAAACTCATAGCTAGTACCATACTGAATGGGGAAAATGAAAAGCCTTTCATTTAGGATCTGAACAAGGCAGGGATGCCCACTTTCACCACTGTTATTCAACAGAGTACTGGAAATTCTAGCCAGAACAATCAGACAAGAGAAAGAAATAGAGGGTATCCATATTGGAAAGCAAGAAGTCAAATTATCCTTGTAGAGAGACAATTTGATCTTATGTCTAGAGAAACCTAAAGACTCCACCCAAAACCTATTAGAACTGATTAACAGATTCAGTAAAGTTGCAGCATACAAAATCAACAAAGAAAAATCAGTAGCATTTCTATATGCCAACAGTAAACAATCTGAAAAAGAAACCAAGAAAGTAATCACATTCATAATAGCTACAAATAAAATAAAATACCTAGGAATAAACTTTACTGAAAAAATGAAAGATCTCTGTAATGAAAACTGTAAAACACTGATGAAAGAATTTGAAGATGACATAAGAAAATGGAAAGATATTCTATGCTCATGGATTAGAAGAATCAATATTTTTTAAATGTCCATGCTACCTAAAGCAATCTACAAGTTCAGTGTAATCCCCATCAAAATACCAGTGAAATTCTTCACAGAAATAGAAAAAATAATCCTAAAATTCATATGGAACAGCAAAAGATGCAGAATAACCAAAATCTTCCTGAGCAAAAGGAACAAAACTGAAGTCGCATTACCTGACTTCAGATTATACTACAGAGTTTTAGTAACCAAAACATCCTGGTATTGGCATAAATACAGACACATAAACCAATGGAACAGAGTAGAGGACCCAGAAATAAATTCACACATTTATAGTAAACTTATTTGACAAAGGTGCCAAGAACATATACTGGGGAAAGGACAGTCTCTTCAACAAATGGTGCTGGGAAAACTGGACATCCATATGCAGAAGAATGAAACTAGACCCTTATCTCTTACCATATAGAAAAATCAATCAAAATGGATTAAAGACTTAAATCTAAGACCTGAAACTATAAAACTACTGAAAGAAAGCATTGAGGAAAGCCTTCAGGACATTGGTCTGGGCAAAGACTTCTTGAGCAATATCCTAAAAGCACAGGCAACCAAAGCAAAATTGGACAAATGAGATCACATCAAGCTAAAAAGCTTGTGCACAACAAAGGAAGCAGTCAACAAGTGAAGAGACAACTCACAGAATGGGAGAAAATATTTGAAAACTACTCATCTGACAAGGGATTAGTAACTACTAGATTATATAAGGAACTCCAACAACTTGACAGAAAGAAAATCAAATAATCCAATTTAAAAATGGACAAAGGATCTGAATAGACATTTCTCAGAAGACGATATACAAATGGCCAGCAGGTATATGAAAACATGCTCAACATCATTAGTCATCAGAGAAATGCAAATGAAACTACAAAGAGGTATGAACTCACTCCAGTTCAAATGGCTTTTAAGAAAAAGACAGGCAGTAACAAATGCTGGTGAGGATGCAGAGAAAGGAAAACCCTCGTACACTGTTGTTGATAATGTAAATTAGTACAACCACTATGGATAACAGTATGGAGGCTCTTCAAAAAACCTGAAAATAGAACTGCCATATGACCTAGCAATTCCACTGCTGGGTATATATCCAAAGGATGGGAATTCAGTATATTGAAAAGGTATCTGCACTCCCGTGTTTATTGATGTACTATTCATAATAGCCAAGATATGGAATCAACCTAAGTGTCCATCAATGGATGAATGAATAAAGAAGTTGTGGTATGTTTATGCAATGAAACATTATATAGCCACACACATACACACACAAAAGAAATCCTGCCATTTGAAACAACATGGATGGAACTGAAGAACATTACATTAAGTAAAATAAACCAAGCACAGAAAGACAAATCTCGCATGTTCTCATTCCTGTGTGGGAGCTAAATATGAAAAACAATTGATGTCATGGAGACAGAGAGTAGAATGTCAGTTACCAAAGGCTAGGAAGGGTATCTGGGAGGAGGGGATAAAATGGGGATGGTTAATGGGTGCAAAAATACAATTAGATAGTTAGATAGAATAAGCAATATTTGATAGCACAACAAAGTGACTATATCAATAATAAGTGACTAATCAATAATAAGTTAGAATATACTTTAAAATAACTGAAAGAGTAGAATTGGAATATTAAACACAAAGAAATGTTAAATGCCTGGGGTGATGGATGTCTCAATTACCCTGACTTGATTAATTCACACTGTATGCCTGTATCAAAACATCACATGTACCTTATAAAGGTAGATATACAACTATTATGTACCCACGATGATTAAAAATTTAAAAAAAGAAAAGGGGTTGATCCATGCATAGACAGGTTTTTTTTTCTTGCAAACATATCAATCACATTAGGCCACTGGTAGGACTCAGTGAGAGGAGGAGAGAGGCCTGGATTGTTCCACAGGGGAAAAAAAATGAGGAGTGGAAAAGAATTCCGGCCACCTCCATCCTCACCTACACATTTTTTTTAATTAAATAAAGGGCCAGCCTAAGATGCAAAACAAAAAATAAATGCTGGAAACTACAACTTATACTATGTACTTTGTGGTAAGCAGATCCTTCTAAACTTACTGAGAATCAATGTAGCTCTGTAGTGCAGTGATCTTTACTGATGGTCTCCCAAATTTATGAGCTGGATGGTTCACATGATGTCTGCCACATTGCAATCATAAACATCATGATCATAAAGAAATGCTTTGCTTAGAAATACCTACAAGCCTTGATGGAAAGGCCAAATTGAAAGTACGTATCTTGCTGAAATAATTCATTTTACCGGTTCATTATCATTGACAATAACCTCAACATAACATTAGTCTAATGAGATAGTTCACCGTTTTAAGAAAAAGATTCTGTTGTCAAATATGTCTTTTAAACACTGTGTGACATATTCCCTTTGGGGATTCACAGTGCACTTGAGCTCTTTAATGTTTGACTTTACCACGGTGTTTTCCACACTTTGATAGGGAATCCCGTGTAACTGGCATTTGGTAAATTTAAGTTTGGGAACACTCATCAAAATCATGGTCTGACCAAGTTCTTTGTAGTAAGATTTTTTTTAAGTGTCTAGTTTATTACTAATGATGAACAGAGAATTTATCCTCAAATTATGTTTCCTTGAAAATAAAAGCTATAAATACATAGCATACCAAGTAGAACTAATTAACAGCTTGTTGTAGAAGGTGTTTTATATTTTTTACTTTGTTGTAATCTATAGAGAAAAACTCTTGGGATATGTTTGCATTGCTACAATTGCTATTTTGAACATGAATGACTACAGATATATTAATGATTTTCATAAAACAAACTCCACGTTTGTCAATTTTTTTAGAATGTTGTTTTAGTCAATGAAGATATTAACTTTAAATTTTGCTATAAAACTGCAATTGTGTGTCAGGTGAAAAACTACCTGGGAAAATTGACTTGGTTATTAAAGTAAGAACAACACAGCATTCATTTGACAAATGTTTATAGACCACCTCTTTTGTGCCAGGTACTCTTCAAAGGACTGACAATATAACAGTAAACAACATAGACAAATATGCCTGCCTTCATGGAGTTTACGTTTTGATGAAAGAAGCTAACCTCGCATCCATTTCTCAAGTATTTTGAGTAGATACTCCAAAGTTAAATAGATAATAATATTTACCAATAGAGGATTAACACTCCCAAATGCATTTCTAAACCCACCAAATAATATAGTGGTAGGAGAATTTTGGTTGGTTGAATACATCTGTTTATTCTTTTTCCTGCAAAGAATTATAGGATTATATTAGTACAAACCCTGTTAGTGTATTTTAGAACCTGCAGAAAACTCTGCTTATAACATAAGTCACTTAATATTACTCTTTTGATTCTTCATGTAATATTTTTCTCTTCTGTTTTCTTCCCTAGAAAATTTCTAATAAATTCATCTTAGCCACCTTTCATATTTAATTCACCTGTATTGCGTGATTGAGTATAACTTAATTTTCTGTCATTAAAACTATAGACTAAAGTAGCTATATTAATTTCACAATTCAAACTCCAAAACTCCTATGCTTGTCATACTTTTACTGAATACATGTGACATGTTGTCCAAATATGAGGTTTCGTGATAACTGTCAAGTGTGAGCCTACATTTTGTCCAAATTCATATATTTTTCAATCATCACAGATTAATATAGATTAGAACAGAGATTAGGTTATTCCCCTGAAAAAGAAAAAATCTGATAATAACCCCAGACTCACAATTTCCCATCAAAATACAAAGTGGTAATTATTCTTTAAATAATTACAATGCAGTCTTATAGGATAATTACATGTTTTCTTTTGCTTCTTCTGGGTTTCTAATTTGCCTTAAATGATGCTGTATTGCAGATTAATTAAACTTTTTAAAAAATGAAATACAGGCAGCACTCTATTTCAAGTAAATAAAATTTTATTTAATCAAGATGAAGTGGATCTTTTTTTGAAAATCTTTAAGGATCCTACATGTTATTTGTGGTTTAAACAAAAACTTTAACCTGAGCTTATATAGAGATACTAATTAAATTTAGGTCTTGACCTCAAGTTTCCATTTAAAGTGTATATATAGACATCTAAGTTCATGCAGTACCTTTTAATAATATGTGCAGTCCTATTACTCTTTATATATTTAATGTGATCTTTGGAAAAGCTATCAACAAAATTGGTTCAACTACATTTGAAAGGAAATTTAGTTGTGAAGATTCCAAATTGTATTGAAAAGTCTATAAACAAAAATACCTTTTAAAAGTAGGCCTTTTGTGGTTGCAAATGATCACAAAAAAAGATCTTTTGGTATATTTGTTTACTATGTTGGTAAAACTCAATGACAGTATAATTCAACTTGAATTCATACTGAATGCTTTTCCAGAAGTTTTCACAAAACAGAACTTTAAACATTCTGTTCTCTGCACAAAGTAAACAATCTAAAGGATCTAGATTTCACCAAACTCAAAATTATTTACTTTTACTTATTTTCAGTGAATTTTACTCCTTCCCCAAATTTAGCGATCTAAACCAGACAAGATTTTTTCAATAAAATTATATTATATGCCTTCTCTTATTCCTACAAACTCATGGAGCAGAAGGCTAGGGAGAGAGAAGAGTAAGAAATAGAGAAAAAGAGAGATTAAGAAAAAATACAATAGGCTAAAAAATTTACCTCTAAAAATAAACTACATATAGTGAAAAAAATAGCCCTTGTATAGGATTCAGATGACTTTGGTCCCTGGGATGCTGGGTTTTGTATCATGGATACACTGTATTACTTTAAGTAAAAATTTTAATCACTCTGACCATCAGTTTATTGATTTATGGAAGCAAATAATAGCACCTGCCCTGCTTCACTTTCCAAGATGTTAAATGACATAATATATGTAAAATATAGATCATATAAATGTACAATAATGGTAGCAGCGTTGCCTTTTTAAAGAAATGCTGCTGGGAAATTTTGCTAGGTAGATTTTTTTTAATAAACATTTTCAATTTAGCATACAGCCCTGAGGCTTAAAAATGGCTCTGATAGCTAACATTATTTAATTCTTACTAGATGAATTTATTATTTAATTCTTTCAACAACCCAATTGTCAGATTTCGGGGTCTGAAATGATGGTTCTTGGTTCACTCATGGCCGAAGAATGACCAGATGCAGCAAAGTAAGGCAAGCACAAAAATTAGGTTTATTGAGGAGAGAAAGAGTTACAGAGCAAGAGCAAGATACAGATTTACACAGTGTGATACCATTGTTGCAGTAAAGGGAGAAAAAAAGGAAGGGCCATGTTATAGTCCGCATCTTGTTTTATGATGTCTGAATTGAGACCTCCCTGTGGCTCAAACATCACCATGGAATCACTTTGATTGGACAGTTGGGAGTTGCATGACCTGAGTCTTACTACGCATGTGGGTTGTTCTAGCTCATTTTCCCAACTGTATCCTACCTATGCTGCTTGGCCCATGGGCTAGAGAGTCCTCTGCATTCTTTTGCAGTTGGAGCACTAAGTTCTGATTGGCAGATTCATAGGGTGTTCCCTCCCATCCCTGGTACGGCAGTAACTCAGGACAGGATTAAAGTGAGGCAGGACCAAGATGGGGGCCTGGGGCCCACCCTTGTCCTTCTTCCCAGGTGGAGCAATTACACCAAGGCAAGGCACCCACTTTCAACCCTAGGAGACCCAGAATCCCTCGCTAACTACCTAACACAATGAGTTAATCATTGTCTTTATTCCTATTGCAAAGGAGAAGAAAGTGAACATGGGTTGATGAAATGACTTACCCAGGGTAACAGTGCAAAAAGGGCCTCAGGTTACCTGGTCTGTCCTCAGTCTCAACAGTGAAATCTCTTCTACAGGATCCCTTCACACTGTTTTCCAGCCTCTGTTGAAATTTATCCCAGTTAATGAGGCAGGGCAGGCTGGTTTGCTCATTGTTGTGTGACTCCTTTCCATAGTAACTCCACACTTACAAGTATTTTCTTGAATTGATATTTATATTTCTTATTACTAACAAGTGTAAATATCCGGAAACATGGGGGAAAAAGGTTTTTGCAATTTATCACTCCTATTAAGACAAAGGAATTTCAATAGTAATTCGGACAAATGACAGTGGAGGGAATAGGATGGACAACTTCTGAAATAAATTCTGAAATATCATGATAAGACTTTATAAATATAAACCTAGATGCCTGTTATTTTGTGTATGCAGAAAGGCATTCTGTAGTATATCTAAGCAGTAAACATTTTGAAATGACATATACTAACCATGCTTGCTCAATATATGTAAGAAATCCTTGTGTATACACATGCACATGTTACTATTTCAGAAACTCAGACTAAATAATTAAATAGATCCATTCTCCACCTCCTAGAAATTTATCTTCTAGGAACCATCATTTTCAAATTCAAATACTTGTGGTTAAACACAGTGATCATTGGTACATTGTCCGTGAAGCAAATAAAGCAAATGAAACCAGTCAACTCTGACCCTGACTCTGACTATAGTCAAAGTTGTTTTCTAAAACAAGTTTGATTTCAAGTTACTGGATGATTTAAAAAAAAAGTCAAAGTATATACTCAGCATATCTAGATATTACTTTTAGTTTTCCATATATACATACACACATGTACTTATACATTCCTCTCTTTTAATATCATTTTCCATTTTCATTTTTCCTTTTTTTAAGAGACAGGATCTTGCTATATTGCTGATGCTAGACTTGACCTTCTGTGCTCAAGCAATGCTTCCATTTTAGTTTCCCATGTAGCTGGGACTATTTTTATAATTTTTTGTAATGCTAAAAGCACAGAATAAATTTTGAAATGCTTATTCCAAATAATTCACAGGATTGTCGCTCATTTTTAACCACCAGTGTCCAGGTGAACATGAGGCTCTTCTAGATTTTATTTTCACCCCTTATCACTCACCTTTCTCTTTATACCTATCCACAATCATGAAAAGCACTTTATATTTTTAAAAGTGCACATGACTTAATTGTCATGACCTATCAGAGGAAAATTATTTGGCCTTATGTTAAAGAACTTTTTGACATGTCTTTGTCATTTCTGCAAGATTTCAAGCTTTTTGAAGACATGGGACTCTTTCTTTCATAGTAGTTTACTCATATGCACTACTCATTATTTATTACATATTAAAGGAGTGAAAGCCATCTTGACACTATTCTAACAGTTTGGTTATCTGTATTTCTTTTCTGGGTAACAGAAGATAAAGTTCAGTAAAAGAGGAGTTGAATTGGCATAGACCCTGACAGGAGAAGGTTGACATCCTCACAGAGACTTAAAAAATAAATAAATACATGAAGCTGCTGAAAATGAAAATATATCTAACATATAAATATAACACATAATATAATATAAATTATAAAAATATAAAGACTACTAGTTTAGGAGTAAATAACCAAACTCTATTTTTGAAAAACTGTATGGACCTTCTTCTATGGGCAATAGGCTACATAGACAATGAGTGTTATAGCAAGTTACAGGAGCACATTCTCTTTCGTAAAAGACTGTCTTGCCCCATTACAGACCTAGGACACTTTGTTCAACCAAAGTGCAAAAACCAAAGTCCACAGTAATGATGCCTAGAAAACTAAATCTACCTAGAATGCTAACATTATAACAATATTTTCTGTTTAGTAAGTCAGATGTGAAATGCTTTCTACATACACACACACATACTTATATTTAAAAAAATATTTTGCTGTTCATGGAATAAAATTTTATTACTGAAAAACAAGGTATGAAATATTCCATTCCCTGAGGATGTCATATAAAATATTTGGTCTTATAGTATATATTTTTTTAAACTAAAGTATTGGGGAACAGCAGAAGAAAGAACTTATTAAAGTGGGCTCAATTCCTGTATAAATCACTTCGATTCTTTTTTTAAAACTTTTTTTAGGTACACACAGTGTTTTGTTAAATGAAGAATGCTCTTAATTCATGAAAGTAATATGAATAAAATTACCCTTGCATTTATTCACAAAGGTTATTGATAAACTAAAATCAGTGTTGTCACCCATATTAATATCATAATTGAGAAAAATTTACATGCAAAATATGGACAGTAAACTTCGATAGATAGCCCATGAGATTATTCCAAATGTGGATCTTATTGGATTTTCATATGGTTCTTCTGGAGATGAAGGAGGCGTAAAAACTGATGTATTCAGACCAATGGCCATTAATATGGGAATAATCTGGCACATTCACATTATGAATCTGGAATAAATTTAACACAATTGACTACAGAAGGCAGCGTATGAATAATCCATGTGTTTTGCTAATTCTTCCCTCTCTTGGTTCAACCACATGCCTTTAAAGGAGAATCTGTCATCACACATGCAGAAGACATGCAGGCCTGGAGGACATTACTACACCAGCATAATTGCAAGTTAGTGGCGAGGTTGAGGGCAATTTTATCTGAAGTCAAAATTATTACAAAATATCAGTAATTGACAGTACATACTTAAGAGTAAAGTCACATCACATGTAACTTTTCAAAAGCATTATATGCTGTCGGTAACTGACAACAAACAGAGGAATACGGCCTGGGGAAATGTGATGAAAGAAAACCAACATGCAGCCCCATATGTGCACTCTGACGGTTTAGTAGGTTGTAGGGTGGATTACCACTGCCTTCCTGGGATGGCATTAATTAATCATTATTCTTTTTTTGATTCTTCAAAACTCCTTATGTCATACTTGGACATTGCTTGTGCATATTCATTTGACTATGGAGAAACACTCCAATCAAATAATGCAGTTGTTAAATGGAAAAACGAGATATTCTCCGTTCTGGCAATCATGCCCTTCCTACCAGTATTCCCGATTATTGACACAGATCTGGGCTTGGCTCTGGTCTGGGCAGCTCTGGCTCGTGCTACACTTCTTTCCAAAGGCTTTTCCACTTACTTCAGGTGATGCATTTGGTGAAGTCATATGTATATTTGATATTGAGTGAAGAAATGCCTGATGGTGCCTCCCATTAAATATAAAGAAATGTCTTGGATATTTATGACTTTGTTACTTAACTCTTAATAAATACTCCCATTTTGCTAAATGGTGGTTACTGTAGCCCTTCATTCCCTTTGAATCTGAATTTTTTAAATATAAAAGTCATAACTCCTAAGTGGTCAAGGAAGTTGCCAAACTTCCAAGATTGCCATGCTTGGTATGTGATCCTCACTTGGCATGTGAGCCAGGAAATAAATATCATGTGTCATTAACATAAATGTTCTTAGAAGAAGTCAAATCAATATGATAACTAACAGTTTTACTGCTCTGTGGCATCTTTAACTACCCCACTTATTAATTTTCAACTTGACATGATTTATCTTTTCTAATTCTTAATATAGCACTAGAACATGTTTAATATCTCATGGAAAGAGAAGATTTATAACATACATTTTGAATTTATTGGCTTAATTTTTTAAAAAATCTCAAATCAATTTATTCCAGGCCATTGTAATCTGGTTTATATGGTCTCAAAAGAATGACCTTGGTACCCCAATTCTTAAACCAGCCAAGTGAGGTTCAAATATTAATATTAAGCATGGCTCCACTGAATCTGCAATTCCTTGTGGGCCAAATTTCTAGATCTGAGAAGGGCCAAATATCCAAAAGTAGCAAAAGAGGCATTTTTAAAAAAATTACCTAGAAAATATCCTTATATTGAAAATTGCATATTATTCAGTCTCTCTGCTTAGAAAGTTAAAAATGGAAATTTATAATTTCATTGTTATTACAAAAGTAACCCTAATCCACTTAAAACACCAGTTTTATCACACACTTAAAAACAGCATTTTTTTCCCCAATGCCTGTTGGTTAGTGTTATATTAGCAAAGATAATCATACTTGTATGGACTTCTTCATGCTCATATAAGTTGGATTAGAGAAACTGAGAGTTATCAACTGAATTAATTTGTGTAAATTCTTTAGCACAATCCCTGTACTTCAGAGGTGCTCTTCTACTAAAGGGTTTTGACTATGACTTTTAAGAGTACATATGAACTAATGTCAATAATGATAAAACTTCATTTTACTTTATGGTTAGTGTTTTAAGAATAATGTTTATTTAAAACTTCTCATTTCAGTTGAAACATTTACATTACTTTCTGACACAAAAATGATGGTCATCAGTTCTTAATGAATCTCGGGGTTTAATTAACCAAATGTATTAAAGTAATACAATTTAATGTTTTAGATTAATTATTTGAAGTCATTTAATTACAAAAATAAAGCTTTGCTCTCTGTCTAGTCATTCTAATTTTCTAAAGAAATTTCAGATAATATTTTGTCTGAGAACTCTGTAGTGTTCTTCACTTATATGATTTTAAAAGTGCCTTTTATAATGTCTTTAAGCATAATTTTGTGGAAAAATGTTATTTTTTCATGAAAATAAGAATTCCATTATAAGCCTACCCTTTTATTCAGATGACCTAAATGGAGTATTACGACTTCAAAAATATGCAAGTTACCACCTACTATCCTCATCCACATATAGACTTGGCTTTTAAATTTCTCTTTGTGCTTGACATGGTTTTATTTTTTCCTGACTTAAGTCAGGAAATTTCAATATCTTTATTATTGTCAGCCGCTACTTTCTTCCTTGCTTTTCATGCTATCTGTGCCCCTCCAGCCACCACTATACGAGTGCCACCTGCAGCCACAGCATACCACACTATTTCTGATAGCTTTTTTATTTATTTATTTTTTCAACTTCTGGTCTAAATAAATCTGAATCTTTCAACTAATTTGCCTCATGCAATTTGCACTTTTAATGATTCTCACGACATGAATCATCAAAGAGGCCCTGTAAAAAAGCAGCATTACTTCTCACTAAAATTATGAAGAAATTTAAACAAAAAGTGATCTAGGGAAGGTAACTTTATCCAATTTTCTACTTTATCCCAAAATCCACATTTTCACAGTAAAACTTCTGTTTTATCCGTTAACAACATGAGAAAGGAAAACACAGATGGGAGAACATTGAAGGGGAATTCCTAAATGGGAACAGTTAGCAGCTTTGGAAATGTAGATGTTCGAGAAAAAAAGAAAAAGGAAGCAAAACTGAATCATGAGATTATAGAAGATTCCAAAAAATGTAATTTAGCTCGGCCTTCAGCAAACTACGGCCTGTGGGCCAAATCCAGGGTCTGTTTTTGTATAGTCTACTTACTAAGCATGGTCTTTACATTGATACATGTTTGAAAGAAATTTGAAAAATCATATTTTATGATGTGAAAATTGACAAGATTAAAATTTGTTGTCCATAAATAAAGTTTTATTGGAACACTGCCACACTCTTTCATCTATGTATTGTCTGTGTCTGTTTTTATGGCATAACAGCAGAGTTGAGCAGTTGGGACAGAGACCATATGAGATGCAGCATGTAAAACATTTATTATCTAGCCCTTTGTAGAAAAGTTTGCATCTCCTGATTTAGAACATTCCCCCAAGTTAATTTTCCTAGCTGATCAAATCATTGCTTACTGAATACTAACTCTGGAATTTGAAGTCCAAATAAACCAATATGCACTTTGTACTTTCAGATTTTTTTCTTTTTTTTATTTCAACATATTATGAGAGTACAAATGTTTAGGTTACATATGTTGCCTTTGCCCCACCCAAGTTAGAGCTTCAAGCGTGGCCGTACCCCAGACGGTGCTCACCGCGCCCATTAGGTTTGTATATACCCAACCCCTCCTACCCCTTCCATCTGCCTGACACCCAACAAATGTTATTCCTATATGTGCACTTAAGTGTTGGTCAGTTAGTACCAATTTGATGGTGAGTCCATGTAGTGCTTGTTTTTCCATTCTGTGATACTTCACTTAGTAGAATGGGCTCCAGCTCTATCCAAGATAATACAAGAGGCACTAGATCAGATTTTTTTTCATTAAAGTTTTTCTTTACAGTAACACAAGGTGGGTGAAAATAACCAATAAGAGCAGTTACCTTGGTCTGTTTGTTACTTTAAAAAAAATAGACTGTTTAATTTGTGTTAACTGTAAACTCGTATGCAGTTGTAAAAAATAAAATAGAGAACTGCTATATATACTTTATCTAGTCTCCCCAGGGGTAACATCTTGAAAACTATAGTACAATATTACAACCAAGATATTAACATGGACCCAGTCAACATACAAAATATTTCCGTTATCATAAGGAATTCTCATGATGCTCTTTCACAGACCCACCTACTTCCCTCCCACTCCCATCCCTGTCTTCATCGCTTAACCACTTATCTATAATCTTGGTTTCTGTATGATTTTGTCTTTTTAAGAATGTAGAAATGAAATCACAGAATGTAACCTTTGGGAATTGGCTTTTTTCACACAGCACAATTCTCTTAAAATCCTCCAGCTTGTTGAGTTTATCAATAGTTTGTTTGTTGTTATTGATGAGTAGTATTCCATGGTATGGATGTTCTACTGTAGTTCATTTAACCACTCATCAGTTGAAGGACATCTGGGTTGTTTCCAGTTTTTGGCAGTTGTGCATAAAGCTTCTATAAGCATTCATGTACAGATTTTTGTATGAATATAAATTTTAATTTTGAGGAAATAAGTACCCAAAAGCCAAATTGCTGAGTCATATGGTAAAGGATATGTTTAGTTTTTGAAAGAATCTGTCAGACTGCCAAACTATTTCCTGACTGGCTGTGCCATTTTATATCCCCATTAGCAGTATATGAGTGATCCAGTATTCTCACTGACATTTAGTGTTGCCACTATTTATTAATATTTATTTTTCATATCTTTTGCCCATTTTCCATTTGGATTGTTCTATTTATTTTTACTGTTAAATTGTGACATGTCTTTGTATTTTGTAGAGATACTGGTTCTTTGTTAGATACGTCATTTGAAAATATTTTCTTCCAATCTAAAGCTTGTCTTTTCATTCTCTTCATCAAATTGTGGGGATGGAAATATAATTTTTCTTCAACTCTCTTAAGTTTGTAGGGAGGGCAGACCCTTGTAACAAAAGACAGATTAAGAAGAAAAAAAACAAGCAATTTTATTAATGCATGCATTTCACGGCACATAGGAGAAATCTCAATGAAAGGTAACTCAAAGCAGTGGCTTCGAACTCTGGCATAGATAGCATCTCCAACAAAGAGCAATATATTTTAGAGAAGTGACAAGACAGAGGATAGCAGTTTTAGGCTTCCAGAGGAGGGAAACTGTGGGAAGGTAAATATATGGGAAAAAACCTAATGGAGTAAGGTTTGTTTATAGATTCTTCTGGTGCCGTCTCTGAGCTGACAAGAGTTGTCTCCAGAAAGGAGAATTTGTATCTTTTCTTTAGGTGGGAAAGGGTAGAGATAGAAAGAGTTCTTCCTTAGTTTGCTGCTTCTTAATTGCCTTTAGCTTGAAATTATTTGTGTCAAAGAGGCGTATTTTGAGGTAACATTCTGGTTTCCTTCAGCGTCTGTTATGAAACAAAACTGCTTAATTTTGATGGACCAATTTATCAATTTTTTTTTTATGGATTGCAATTTTGGTGTCAATTCTAGTAATTCTTTGCCTAGCCCAAAATCCCAAAGATTTTATCCTGTATTATTTTCTAAATGTTTTATAGTTTTATGTTTTATATTTAAGTCTGTGATCCATTTTGAGTTAATTTGTGTATAAAGTGTGAGATATATGTCAAAGACCTCCTCTCTCTCTTTTTCTCTTGCCTGTGGATGTCCAAATGCTCTACCATCATTTGCTGAAATGGCTGTCTTTCCTGCATCAAATTGGTCTTGCATCTTTGTTAAAAAATCAACTGTTATGCATATCTGTATGATTCTCCTTCTAAATTCCCCATCCTGTTCAATTGATCAATGTGCCTATTTCTCCACAAATACCACAGTCTTGATTAGAACCGAACAATATTTATTATTACTATTGTAGTACATGTAATATTATCCCTAATATTAGTATGTTATTGTATGCTATAATATACTAATTTATTAGTCTTGAAATCAAATAATTCCTCCCACGTTATTCTGCTTTCCCCCAAATTATTTCAGTTATTCTCATTCTCTCACATTCTCATATATAATTTAGAGTAATTTTATCTATATCTATAAAAAATCTTCCTGAGATTTTGATAGAAATCTCATTAAACTTGTATATCAATTTGGAGAGAACTTACATATTTACTATGTTGAGTCTTGCAATCTGTAAACATGGTATCTCTCTCCAGATATCAGGTTTCTCAGGTTTCTCATCAGCATTTTGTAGTTTTCAACATAGAAGTCTTGTACATGCTCTTTTTTTTTATATCTACACCTAACTAGTTCATTTATTTGAGTGGTTCTAAATGGTATTGCATTTTTAACTTTTCTTTTCTTTTTTCTTTTTATTGCCCTACCTAGAGCCTCCTGCACAATGTTTATAAGTATGGTGAGAGAGGGCATCCTTGCCTTGTTGCTGATCTTAGGGGAAAACTATTTAGTCTTTTATCATTAACTATAATGCTATCTATAGAGGTTTTTTTTTAGATCTTTATCAAATTGAGGAAGCTCCCCTCCACTTCCCAGTTGTCTGAGAATTTTTAGTCATGAATAGGTGCTGAATTTTGTCAAATGATTTCCTGCATCAATTGATATTGCCATGTGACTTTTCTTCTTTAGCCTGTTGATATGGCAGATTACATTCATTTTTTAAACAATGAACTGGCCTTGTGTCCCTGGAATAAACCTCACCTGGTCATTGTGTATAATTCCTTTTATATATTGCTGAATTCTGTTTGCTGCTATTAATATTTTGTTATGGAATTTTATTTCTATATTCATGAGAGATACTGTTCTATGGTTTTCTCTTTTTGTGCTTCCTTGTCTGGTTTAGGTATCAGGGTAATATTGACTTTACAAAATTAATTGGGACGTGTTCCCTCATCTTCTAGGTTCTCAAAAAGATTGTGTAGAATTGGTGTTATATCTTCTTTCAGTATTTGTTGGAATTATCCAGTGAAACCATCTGGGCCTGGAGATTTCTTTTTGAGAGACTGTTAATTTACATATTCAATTTTCTTAATAGGTATAGGGCTATTTAAGTAATATAATTCATGTTGGGTGAGTTGTGGTAATTTGTGTTTTTGAAGAATTGGTCCATTTCATCTAAGCAGTCCAATGTATGTATTTAGTGTGGTTTGTAGGGTTTCCCTTATTATCTTTTGACATTTGCAGTATCTGTAGTGATATCCCGTTTGATTTCTGATATTGATAATTTGTATTGTTTTTAAATTTGTCATTTGTGCTGGAAGTTTACCAATTTTATCAATCTTTTCAAAGAATCAACTCATTGTTTTATTGATTTTATCTATTATTTTTCTATTTTTGATTTTGCTTATTTATGCTCTTATTTCCTTTCCTTTCTCCTTTAGGTCAATTTTGCTGTTCTTATTCTTTTAAGTTTGGAGCTTTGATTATAGATTTGAGACTTTAACGTGTTTTCTAGTACATTTTAATTTTATTAATTTCCCTCTGAGCACTGCTGTAGCTGTGTCCTAAAAATTGTGATACACTGTATTTTGATTTTCATTCTCTCCAATGTATTTTTTTTCCACTTGAAGCTTCATCTTTGACACATAAATTATTTAGAAGTGTGTTGATTAGTGTACAAGTGTTTAGAGATTTTCCTGTTATCTTTCTGTTATTAATTTCTAGTTTGATTGCATTGTGGTCAGAAAACACAATGATGATTTCAGTTATTTTTAACTTGTTCAGACTGGCTTTGTGTCAGGATGTGGCCTATCTTGGAATGTTTGTGGGCACTTGAAAAGAATGTGTATTCTGCTGCCGTTGGGTGATATGTTATATAAATATCTATTAGATCCTGTTGATTGATGATTTCTTGACTTCTATATCCTTACTAATTTTCTGTTTAGTTGTTATGTCAATTGTTAAGATAGGTGTCTTGAAGTATACAACTGTAATTGTGCACTTGTCTATTTTTCTTTTCTATTTTACTAGTTTTTACATATTTTGCAGCTCTTTTGTTTGGTGCATACACATTCACGGATGCTATGGTTTTTGCTGGATTAGTCCTTTTATTATGCTATGATGTCTACCTCTCTCTCTGGTAATTCTTTCCTTGGAAGTCCATTTTATTTGGTATTAAGAAAGACACTCCCACTTTCTTTTGATTAATGATTGCCTGATATATATTTCTGTAGCCTTTAACTTTCAACCTGTTTATATTGTTATATTTAAATTGAGTTCATTGTAGACAGCATATAATTGGGCCATGATTTTTATTTCACTATGCAAATCTATGCCATTTCATTGGTGTATTCAGACAATTTACATTTCATTCAATAATTTAGTTTTATGGATTAAGACTGCCATTTTGTTCTTTTGTTTTCTGTGTTTTTTTTATCTTTCCAATTTCTTTCTCCTGCCTTCCTGTGGGTTACTTGAACAAACTTTGGAATTTTTAGAATTTTGATGTATCTGGTATTTTTTAGTGCATTTCTTTGTGTAGTTTTTTAGTGGTTGTTTATGTGTTATATTACATATATATAACTTATCACAGTCTACTGGTATCTTTATTTTACCAGTTCAAATGAGGTATAGAAACTTTATCTACCTTTTCGTACCTTTACTCTTACCCATTTATAATATACTTGTCTTAAATATCTCCTCTGTATACATTTAGAACCATGTCAGACAGTGCTATATTTTTGTTTCCACAATCAAACATAACTTAGAAAACTTCAGATAAGGAAAATCTATTATATTTACCCATATTTGTGTTTACTGAATTCTTTCTCCCTTTCTAAAGTTTTAAGTTTCCTTCTTTTATCATTTTCTTTCTGTTTAGATAATTTCCTCAGCTATTCTGTCAGGGTAGGTAGGTCTACTGGTAACACATACATTCTCTTAGTGTTTTTCATCTGACAATGTCTTAATTTCCCTTCATTCCAAAAGGATATTTATTATGGGTATAAAATTCTGGGCTGATCATTCTTTTCTTTTAGCAATTGAAAATGTTGTTGTGTTCCTTCCCTCTGACCTCCATGGTTTCTGATGAGAAACTCACTGCCCCAGTCATTTTTCCCTGATCGGTAAGATTATGTTGTTTTCTTGCTCCTTTCAAGATTTCTTCTGTCCTTAGTTTTTATATGTTTAACTATGATGTGTTTCATTGTGAATTTCTTTGGGGTCATCTTATTTGTGCTTTGCTCAGCTTCTTGAATCTGTATGTCTTTTGCTAAATTTGAGAAGTTTCCAGCCATTATTTCTTTGAGTACATCTTAAGCCTTACCCTCTTCTCTCTTTCTCAGACTCTAGTAACACAAAGACAAATGTTTTATCTTTTGTTATAGGTCCATGGTTGCCTAAATCTCTGTTTTCCTTTTTTTTGTTGTTGTTAAAATGTATTTTCTCTCTGTTGTTCAGATTGGGTAATTTCTATCATTCTATTTTCCAGCTCATTGATTCTTTCCTCTGCCCTCTCCATTCTTCTGTTGAGTATATCCATTGAGTTTTTTTTTAATTTCAGTTATTATATTTTTCAGTTTTAATATTTCCATCTGGTTATTCTTTGTATCTTCTATTTCTTTGCTACAACTTTTTTTTTGTTTGTTTCAACCATGTACATAATTGCTCATTAAAGCATCTTCATGATGACTGCTTTAAAATTTTTGTCATCTTGATGTTCACATTCACTAATAGTCTTTCTAAAATTCAGTTTGAGATCTTGCTTCTGCTTTGTATAACAAATTATTTTCAATTGAAACCTGGGCATTTTAGATATTATGTATGAGACTCTGGTTCTTACTTAAACCTTCTGTTTCAGCTGGCTTTCTCCTACACCACTCTGACAGAGGAAGCAGGGGGTGCCACCTGTCACTGCACATACAGATAGAAGTAACTCCTGCTCCTGTGTTCCTGCTCCCAAGTAGCCCTCACTGATACCTCCCTGGCTAGGAAGGGCAGAGTGGTTTGCTATTCCCATTGTGGCCTCCACCAGTGCCTTAGAAGTTGAGGGACTGCAGGGCGGCCTTTATACTGCTGGGCAGTTTCTCACATCCTGGATCTCTACTAGGCCTCCTCTGACATCATCACTTCAGCAGGGAGGAAGAAGAATGCTTCATTATTGTTGGGTTTATTTAGAAGTTCAGGCTCCCCATGTAGTCTCCACTGACACTGCTTGTGGGTCGGGGGAGGAACCTTGCTACCCCGCACAGGGATGAAGCTCTTAGCTCCCTACTCAGACTTGTCTTACACTGCTCTGGAGGGTGGAAGGAAAGGGTGTTATAGCACCTTGTTTTAGCCTGTCAAGGGTCAATGTCTAGGCTCCCCACTCAGTCTTTGCAGGGATTGGTGGGGATGGGACCACAGTTCTTTTCATGGTGTTTGGCTAGAGTAAAATGGTATTGTCCTGATAGTTTCTGTTTCTTTCTAGGCTGCTCCTTTCTTGGACCATTGGCTAGAGAAAACAGGCTTTTGTGGGGACATTTTTTTGACTGCACCAGTTGGCGTTTCTGAGTTTCAGCCTTCTTTATCTTCAAATTTTGGATGGATAAAGTAAAAAGAAAATTTGTGTCATTCCTTGGGTCCTGCAGTCCCAAGCTAGTTTGTCATCTTCTATCTACCTTTCAGAGTCTCCTTACATTTGACTTATATGTAGTGTCTAGGGATTTTAATTTTACCTAGCAGGAGAATTAGAAGCAGCTATGTCTACCCAATCTTCCTAGAAACAAAAGTCTCCTTTTTCTTTTTTTTTTTTTGTTGTTGTTGTTTTCATTGGGAGGACAGCATACCATTTTTACATTAGATTCTTTAAAGAAGTTAAACAGAAATATAAAAAAAATTAGTGAATTTAGCATTAAAATGGGAAAACTTCAGTCAGAGAAAAATATCTCCATTTGTAATTTATTTTTTAACATCCATTTCACTTCCACTTTCCAGTTTCTACCAGTATTTTTTTCTTGACAGGTTTGTCTCTTTTAGGACCAGAAACACTTCTGTTTGGTGGTGAGTTTTTCTCACTTTGAAGTCCTTATCAAATGATATGGGAGTCATTTCCATTTGGTTCATTGGTGTTCCCCTGTGCCTATCATAAGACCTACCACGTACTAGCACTTAATAAATATCTGCCGAATAGGTGAATGAGAACTAGAAATTTAAATTTTCATTTCCATAAGTGGGTTATCTACTCTATTCTTGCTGCTCTGAACCGTAGGACATATGTCTCTGCTGTTCTTAATTCCCCACCAAACACTCTTCAAGCATGTACTTAAGACACCCGTAGAATTTGTCTAGATTTTTGCAATCTAGGAAAAAGCAATTTTAATTTCAACATATGTAGTTTTTGCCTTATGGTTTAGAATTGTGTACGTTTTGAATTACAAATAAGGGGGACAACCTGAGGGTTCCCGTGTGTGCGCGTGCGTGTGTGTGCACATGTTTATGTGCAAATTCCCTCCTATTGGTCCTAAAAAAAGTCATCTGAAGGACATGGCACCAAAATGGCCATTAACCATTTTAGGATATCTTTCCTAGATCCTTGAGCCTTTTTTTACTTTTTTGGGATGCATGATTTCCTTTTGTTAGGCAAGTCATAATTTGAATATCTTTTAAAATCTTTGTAATGTATTGTGTAATGTGTTTATACATGGGGAGGGGTAATATTAATCTATCATTTTGGTAAGGCACAGAATATAATTTCAATTTTTTTTGCAGACATAATTATACTTTAGATAAAGGTCCTCCAATATTGCAACTTTTTTTAATGGTGTAGCAGGACATGGTTCTTTTTAGTGCTACTCAGTATGTTTGATTTCGATATTAATGATGCTTGCTTTCATGCTTGGCTTTAGATTCTGCTTAAGGAAATTGTGAAAGATTTAATTCAGTCTACTTTTGTTAGAAAGTATGGAAATGTTTGTACATGGGAACTTTTGTTACCCACTAGAATGGAAATTCATTGGGGAGGGGGAACCATTTCATTTTATTATCTAAGAGCTGTTTATATAGTCCCTGCATCTTTCATTCCACACAGGCAAACTGTAGCCAGTGAAGAAATAGAGCACTTCTCACGTGTGTCAATCTCAGCAAACTTGCACAACAGCTGTGCTAGGTACTGACGAAGATTATCACAGGACCCAAGGAAGGGTTTTGTGTGGTGGAAGAGACAACTGGCTTTCTCAGGGGACCACTTTGTTGGAGATTGCAGCAATACTGCATCCCCACTGTTGCTAGAGGATATTGTGGCCATAAGGTACAAAATGGGAGCCAGATAAAATCAGAAAGTAATAAAAATCAAGAAGAAAATTCAGAGATTTTTTTAAATCTTAAAGTGAAAGTCTAAAACAAATGTTCTGGGTTTGTTGCATTCACTTTGAGGAAAAGGAGACAGACGAAGGGTGCCTTTAACTCAGAAAACTTGCAGGGCATTCAGTCTTTTCATTTGAGAACCATTTGGGTGTGTTAAGAAATAAAGTTGCAGAGTAGGCATGTTCAGACCTTTATTTGCTACATTTGGTAGGAAAGATTTTTTTTTTCCCTCTTAACTACAAGAAGCCAGAGTTTTCTGTGCAAACGAAACAGGCGTTGCAAGAAACAGATTCACTTTGGACGACTCTTCACATTCCAAGTCATCATTGCGTTAGGCAGCACAATTCCATCTCTGGTTGATGGGCAGAAAAAGTGGGCAGCTTGCCAGGTAGACGTTTCCATGACTCCCAGCCCCCAAAGGTGATGCGTTTTTCAGCTAATTCAATGAAGAGTGGGCTGAACTTTGGGTCTAAACGAGACAATAGCTGCCTTCGCAGTATCAGCAGAATGGTTGATGGGAATGCACTCTACATTTGGCAGAGAATCATGTGACCTTACGACTGAGATTTTGTGATGGTGCCAACAGAGACTTGGAAAGCAGCAACCGTCCTGACTTTTTTCTTCTTTTCTAGCATGGCTCAGAAAATGGTGGATCTTAATACTTGACTTTAGCCAGACTCAGCAAGCGACTGAGCTTTGAAGCACAACTTCGCCTTTATTCTGGGTTTTTTGGCAGGCCACCAGGAGGCTGTCCCTTTCACGCCTGATAAATTCTGCTGCTTATCTCTAAATAGAAAAAAAAAAAAGGAAAATAATAACAGAATATTGAGGCATAACAAGTGAATCCTAAAATTGTATGTGCTTTTTGTTTTTGTTTTTGTTTTTTGTTCTTTTGCTTTCTCTGACTGCTGATTTTTTTTTAATGTTAATACCCTTTCTGCTTGCTGAAGAATCCAAGTAGTTGGGTCTTTTTTTTTTTTTTTTTTTTTGGTTTATAATGAACAGGCATTTGAACTGGGCAAACAGGACGACAGCAGCAGTGAGCATGAGATCATTGCATTGCAGCAGTGTAGCAAACTGGCACCCTGCCTTTTCACCCCTTTGGTTCAGGAGACAAACGTGTGCAATCCTCATTTCTAAAGTCAGCACAGCCTGGAAGGATTCCTGGTCTCTCCCACCTTCTACCATTCTGCTGCCAGTGACGGCAAGGATTGGTGCAGCTTCTGCGCAGTGCTTTGTGCCTGGAATACCGAGAAGGAAGAAAAAGAAGACAAGCACCCTGGTCCTTCTTTTCTGAGAAATAACAGGAGCCCTGAAGAAAAAAATCTGAGTTTGTCCTACTACATGCAAGAGTGCTGAAAAAAATGAGACGCTCCTGCTCAAAAACAAAAACAAAAACAAACAAACAAAAATCCAAACCAAAACAAACCAAAAAAAGCAAACATTGGCTTGTATAACTACAGAGACATCGGGCTTTGTAAAGCAGCTTTTTAAGGCAACATAACCAAATGAGCCTTCTTTATTTTTATTATTTCAAACAATATGGCATAATTAGCAATATATTGCACTTGGTGAAATCGCACCTTTCATATCAGGTATAACTTTTTTGTTGTTGTTTCTTGTAAAGCCTACTGTTATGTAAAAGGGGATCCTTGAACTTTCAGTTTGCTTTTATTTAACTCATCACCCACTTTACTCTTATTAACTTTTTCCTTTTCCTCTCTTGCTCTAATCCTGATTAGAATAGAAACTTAAGTGAAAATAGAAAAATTTCTATGAAAAAGACGGTACCTGTTTTTATTTCTGTTACACACTGAAGTTTTGGGAAGACATTACTGTGTTATCTGTGCTTTTTGTGTCCAGTATTAATTTTGCTATCTAAGAAAAGTGAGTGTTTATACCTACTTGGTAAAGAAAGTAAATTTTTCATGTGATTCATAATTTGAAATGTGGAAGAAGAAACTTTTTGAACTTCTAGAAAAGGGTCATATTAGAATATGCTTTAAACTTTTGGTAAGTAAAGTTGTTTGGGGGAAGCTATATTTAAATTATTTACAAGGATTTCAGTAGAGCAGGAATAGGAATGAAAAGATCATGTTCTCAGTTGCTAATAGAAAAGAAGCTTGTTCCACAATAATACTCTCTTTTAAAATACATTTTAAAAGAAGTATTTGTCCTAGAGCAGTTACAAAGAGCATTGGAAATATCTATTAAGTATTTTAGTGGAAAAAGTACATACAAACTTGTTTTAAGTTCAAAGCAATGTATTGGCTTAGCAAATAAATGCATTGCATTATAATTATTTTGTCTGTTTGTAGAAGCAAATTGCTAAGCAATTTAAGCATTTTATAACAAAACCCAGTTTTGCTTGGTTCAATGTGAAAGGATTAGCATAAGCATTCCACCTATTTTAATTTTGATAAAAAATATTTTTAAACATGTGTAAAAATTGTTTAAAAAGAAATAATGCTTTTGAAAAATATGGCATATATCAATGAAGCTTACAATATACATATTAAAAAATGATGCTATAATATTTTCAATGAAAAAGTAAACTTTATATAATCTGTTATGCTTTTAAAATCATATTTTATTATATTAAAAATATATAGGTTAAACAATGAGAAATTTTATGGAACTGATGAATTCTGCCTTCATTTTTGCTGTTCTATGAAGAATTATGGGAAATTACAAAAACCTTAAATAATGATAATATTCAAATAAAACATTTTATCAGGTTTATTGGTTATTGTTCACTAATTATTTACAAAATAGCTCTTGTTCTTCCATGCCGCCTCAGCTAATGGAACGCCAACTTTCACAGGCTTAATTAATATTGATAAACCTGTTTCCATATTTCAAGATCCTTAAGTTTAAAAACATTATTTTAAATGTTATTTTTAGGTGCCATTAATCTCTACACTCTTAATTATCTTATTAAGCTCCATGCCAAATCCAAATCTCTTTTCAGCTTTCACTACTTCATTGTGCAAAACCTGGTCGCTTCTTTAACAGCCATCGTTCTTTCACTTTCAAAATTGTTACTGTGAAAACAACACCAACCAAAATGAACGCATAAATGCAAACTATGAAACCACTTTATATGTCATATGAGTAGCCTTGGGTGGGGCCCTATGAGTCTTCCAAGCTTTTTTTTTTTTTAATACTTTAAACGGTTTTGCCCATTTTGATATTGTGTTTTCTTCTCGATCATCAACTCTCATTCCCACCATCCACTCAGATGCTCCTCCTAGGCAGCAGTTGTCTCATATTTCTCCTTTTGTGGTTGTTTTAGGGAAAAACTTAAAATGGATATGAAAAGTGAAGAAAGGGATCATAGGAGAAAATCATCTCAGGTAAAAATAAAAAACAAAAAAGCAATTAATATTTAATATGTTTAAAGGAAAACAAAATTCTTTTGACTGTGTTTAGCTATAATTCATTTCATATTCTTTATGAATCTAGCTGGTGGAATTTTCCTTGATGGTTTTCATTTGAGAATTTATATTACCTGTTTTTGTGAAAAATTTTGCCCGAGTTTGTGATCAATGTACAGTTTGCATCCCTTTGAGTATATACCTGTATATCCATACATATGACATAGGTGCAATACGGGTGAATAGAAAGCTATTTAGGAAAAAGAAAAACTGTCTTTTTTTTTTGTTTGTTGTGCCATATAAAAGGAAGTGAAATCTGGGGGAGGGAAATAAAGTTATGCTTTTTTATCTTTTTGACATGACCTAATAAGACAATGAAACTAAAACATAGATTGTTACAGTTATGACAAAACCTAAAACCAATGTTGCCTTTCATTTCACATTTAAATTTATAAATATATGTTGAAATATTTCACTAAAACTGAATGCATAATTGTTCATTATTTACTATAGGTTTTTAATAAGTATTAAAACAATTTAAAAATAAATAATGGTGAAAAAGTATATAGAACAAATTATATAAAGCCTTTAAGAGACATTTTATTTATTTCGAAACATGGAAAATACTGAGTAATTAGTATGAAGTAGTATTATTTTTCACAATGAAGATATAATTAAGAAATGCTAAATGATTATAGATATGAGTGAAATAATTCGTGATTGTACAACTTATGATTTTGTTGCAGTTGAGTTTAAAACCTTTTTAAAAAGGTGTATGTGGCTGGCTTTATGTTTACTCATTTGTGTGTTTGCTTGTTGTCTGATGGTTTAAAAATTTTTTTAGTAACGATTTATTTTTGTCCAACCTGTTGACCAGATCAAAGCTGTACATAGGAATATATTTTAAGTATATCTTTTATAATTAATAAATTTAAATATATTTTGTTTAAGAAAAAAGATATCCTCTTTCATGCAATACATCTGGAGTATAAATGTTAGTGCGGACTGGTAGTAATGATGCCATCATTTATGTGTCATTGATTTTAGTTTTCTGATATTAACTCATCTAAATATAGTATCATTCCAACTACAGACACATATGTATATATTTAAGCCTTATAATAATTTCCTGTGTTTTCTACTTAGTGAACAAGATCTCACTTATTTTATGAGAAAATTATAATGTTACCAATTCCTTGAAACCACTAAGGTTTTATAAAAATTAAAATAAGCACAGACTAACTCACACACAATTAACTTAATAGTTAATTTGGTTTTAATTATAGGCTCATAATACTACATTCATGCCTCGCAATTACATAATTCATAATGCATGTATGGATTCTTTTGTTTTCTTTTAAAACTCATCATTAATTAGAATAGTTTAATTCCAAAATACTCACTATTAAAACAAAAGCAATCTGTGAAAAACTTTCAATAAACTACTTTTAAAATTCTCGTGCATATAAATTTGCAGTTCATTTAGAATGTTTAGGAAGGCCTTTTATGGGAAATATAGATCCTTAGAGTCCAGAATTTAAAACATTTATAATAAAGAATCAATATTATCATTTTTGTCTCATAATTGCATCAGATATTTACAACAAATTCTGCAAGAATAGGGAGCCCATGTGAGATGTTGCCCATTGGCATAAACCCGTAGATCCGATCTTGTGGTAAAGTGGACCGCACAAGCTCGCTTCTATGGGTCTGTGTCAGTGTGGTGATCTGACAAAATGCTATGCATGCTGCTGCTCAGTAATATTTCAATAAATTCCTGTAAAACTCCAGCTGATTATATATACTCTTGAAGTAATTATATTTTCCTTTGTTTTTCATGTATATTTTAATTGTCATCTGTCTTATGAGGCAGGCTTCAATTGCTGACCACTTGGAAGCATTTATAGCACGGCCATTCACCTTTGATTCCAAGTGCAGTAAATTGCTTAAGAAAGTTGAATTTTTTTTAGCAGGGGTTGGACCAAGATCTGAATAGATCCTGTTCAGAAACTTCAGTGCACTCTATAGTGATTAGTGTACCTCATCAACTTCAGTAAGAAAATGAAAGGCTATAACTGGATTTATATATTACTACTGAGGCTATTTCTCCTGAAAAACGAGGCTGAATGCTACTGACTTTTAATATTATTAATTGCTAGTAGAAGTATGGCAGGAGAGATGTCAGAAGACATTTTGTATGACCCATGCTGGAAACCCAAGAGGTTAGGATAGTTCTATGAGACATATTTTAAGTTTTTTGATAAAATGCTAGAATATCGTATCTACATCCTTGCCAAGCCCTTAGGTGTATGGCCGCCATATTTGGAGGAGCTGACTGAAGATATGATAAGGAGTTTGAAGCAACATTGGAAGCTGTGTGCATCCGGGTTGAGGTAGTAGGTTGTATGGTTTAGAGTTACACCCTGGGAGTTAACTGTACAACCTTCTAGCTTTCCTTGGAGCACACTTGAGCCATCGAGGAATTCTTCATCACTTTAATCTGACTGAGCCAATTTCTTTCTGTGCAAGAAGGTAATGTGTCATGAGTATTTTGGATCATAGATCTGAGCCTTTATTATTTCATTTAAATAATAGTTTCAGCCCTAAATGTTAGATTATTCCATTTGCATCTACTTATGAACAATGGCAAAATGGTATTTCTAATGGGTTGTTACTCCATGTTCAAGAATTTTTAAGAACTGGTGGATAGTGAAAAACTGCATTAATATTAAAGCTTGTTTCATCTATAAATTCACAAAATTTGGCACTTAATTTTCAGCCTAATCATTGGTTGATTTATATTGGCTACTTAGACACTATAACAAAAAATGTCTGCTAGTGTTAATAACTCCCACATCACATTATCTGATTTTTTCTTATGACACATCACTTTCTACCTGATGTTATGGCTATTTATGTGCTTGTTTATTTTTTCCATACTAGACTGTAAGCCCCTTGAGGGCAAAGTCCATGTTTTATTTTTCATTGTATCCCCCGCAATGCCTTACACGTAATAGGCACCAAATATTTATTGGATGCATGCATGGAGTATAAGACCTCACTCTGTGATGAGTTTCTATTGAATATTTGAATGAATTACAATAATGGTCAAATATCTGAGTTTTGTTTACTGGTCCTAAAGTTGCTTAAATTTCATTCCCAGACTGCTCTTCATCAGTAATATATGTGTCATTCATCCTAGATATACAACTTAAAATTTGGAAATACTTTTCTCTAGAATAAAGAGAATAGAGCAAATTCATTTTTACTAATTAGTTCATTACAGTAAAAATCCAAAGTTTAGGTAATGTATATTTCTGTTGAATTTTAAATACCTTTATTTCCAGATGATTTGGTATCCCTTTAGTATCAATTTCAGCTAAAGGTTATATTTTACGTCTCATTTAATAATATGATTTTTTTAAAATCAGATTTTTGTATTCTGTATGTTTCCCTTATCCTCTACCTTTTATTTTTGTACAGCTGTATCTTTGAATAAAGCATAAATAACTAAACCAGAAACATGTCAAGAAATTAATAATAAATGAGTATCATTTGAGGATGGGAACACATTTTTGTTTAAAGGAAAAGCAACTTAAAATATGCTTTATGTTACAAAGTAAATGGGTCTTTTTGGAGTCTATTAGCTTGCAGTCAACTGTAGCAGCAGTTAATGGTATAATTGGCGTAGTGGTACTATCTTACGTAGATCTTCTTTCAGTCACAGAATTAAATTGTTGTTGACATTAGAACTTAAATTAAATTAACACCCTAAACATGAAACAGGGCATACACAAGAAAATATTTTGGGGTACTAATATATATTAAGAATCCTAAGATCCTGGCTATGTGGTGATGAGCTTCCTAGAACAGGCAGGTAACTTGCCAACAATGTAATAAATAAGGAATTTCTATCCCCCCAACATGTAGAACATGTGATCCTTAGAAAGTTAAATACCAATTTTTTCAAGCAAAATTATTTGGCTGGTATACAAAAGTAAAGACTATTCATCTCTGTGAAAGAAAATCTTTGCAAGGACTAAACAGTAAGTAATGAATAAGAGGCAGGAGATATAGACCCCCCCCCAAAAAAAGAAGACATGAAGAGACAAAAAGGAAAGTGAGTAGTATCAAAGACAAACAACATTGTGTCTAATGGTGGCAGTTCATCACAAAGGTGGGAGAAACAGACAATAGGATGGTAAATAATTATATAAATAATATACATAGTTTATAAATATAAGTAAAACCATAAATATTTTGCCCTTAAGATCCCTTTCCAGTGTGCTTGTGTATATGTGTGTAACCCAATACTAAGTGAATATATGTAGAAGCCAAATTGATGACTTCTGCATCTATTGATGGGCCAAATAGAGTTACTATTGTCAATAAATGTTTATTTCCCTGCAATACAGTAAAGGGTATTACAGAGGTCAACTACAATGTGCAGTTCAAGGGTAATCTCACAAAAATACTATAACAAATCCATAGAATTGTGGCCTCTTTTATAAACTATGTAGAATGAATAGATATTATAGAATAGTTGAAGAACGCTGAAGATGTAGCTATGATTCATTATGTTAGTCATGCAGAAATCACAAAAAGAATTCTGAAAGGCAGAGGATACAGTTAGCATCAATGAAGAAAATTTTCAAAACTTCTCTGTAGGGTGAAAATACTACACGGGAGAATTACACTTTTGCCTTTGATTCGTAATAAATGTTACTGTTCCAGCCATGGAGGCTATTCAGTTTACTCTATATTTATGAATAAATGGCAAATGACAAATGTACAAATTGATATGATTTTTTTAAGAAACCAAGATCTAGGACCACTACTGATAACAATATCTAGAAATAGTTAAATTATGTCTAAGAAAACAAGAATAAATATTGTTCCTTTAGAGGGTTGACAAGGAGCTATGGCAAAACAATTATCAACTATCCAGATTGAATAATTCCCTTCAAATTTTAAGTGGTCAAATTTTACTGTAGTCTAAGGTTTCCACATCTGGTAAAGGGAAAGTATTACAATTTAGGAAATGACTAAATATCAGCAAATCATACTTAACTTCACCAATATTTATTTTGATATTTTGGGGTATTCAGTTGGATATATCTTTGTGTTCACAGTGGCTGATTTACCTTAAATGCTTGGTGGGTTGAGGCAGGAAGGAGTTAGAGTGGGAAGGAAGGGACGGATGGAAGGAGAGAGGGAAGGAAGAAAAATAAAACCAAGTACAAAGCAATAGATTGAGCCTCACCAGAAAAATCCAATTTAGTTCATAATATTAGTTCGTAATATTGTGAACTACATTGGCCAAAGTAACTATGAGATAATCAGATAAATTACTTGACAATTGGACTGAGTCTTCTTGAAAACAATCCAGCAGTACATGAACTAGGTTATTAGAATAAGTGAGTTGGTTTCTGTAAATAATCATTTAGTTTCTCTTATTCCCTATTATCAAATGCTGACTGATGAACACAAGTGATTCTCCAAGATTACCCAAACGATGTGATACAGGATTCTGTCACCCTGAGCTTTATTTCCCACCCATGCCTACTTGCTCTGCCAAAGTATATAGGAATAACTCGTGAGGAAACTGGTCTGGACTGTACCTATACTTGGCCCCTGAAAGACCTTTTGGAAATGCCTGCGAAAGATCATTGCATAAAGATTCTGACATACCAGAAGAGTGTTTTATCTTTTACTTTAATTTTTACTGCCCAAGCAAAACTGTTACCTGTTATTATCATGTTTTTAACGTGATAATATCATGTTCATTTACAAAGCCTTTACTGATTACCTAAGAGAGACTGTCTCAATTTTGAATCCTTAAGGCCCTTGCAACTTTCCTTCCCACAGAGTTTTCTCTGACTTCTGTTAGTAATAATTACAATGTCCGAATAATTACCTTTGTACTTCTTGTACATGCTTCTCTATTTTAAATATATAGGTATTGAATTTTAAATATATAGGTTTTGTCGTATTGAGTTGAACTTTAGATCATTTTTATCCAAGATATTTCTAAACTCTCTAGAATGTATTATTATAGTATTAGGAGTATTCTGACAGTGTCTAAGAGGTCTACAGGCCAGTCTTGATTAATTCTATGATGTACCGTTTGAAGGTGACTTACAAAACTAACTGATCAGTATTATTTATAGTAAATCTAAGCCCTTTTGAACAGAAATCCCTGTTTTTTATAAACTCACAACTCCTACCATAATGTTCAGCTTCTACGATGTATTCAAGAACTCCTTGGTAAATGAACAAAATATTTTTAAACAAAATAAAAACACCATATAATATAATGGAGCGATTCTATATTTAAGTAGACTTCTTCAAACTTTTAAAGTTTGGAATTTAAGAGAAATTAGGAATGTAACTTTCAACTTTCGGGAATTCTGTTTGATGGTTGTTCTTAATACTTTTAAATTGGCATTATCTTATGTATGCCCTCATTTTTAACCTTACTCTATGCTGTGTGCAAGGTGTGAGTTATATCTAGATATTTAACCCCTATGTCTGATGCATCTTAAATCCAAATTCTGTTTTTCTTCACTGTGAACTTGTAGAGCACTTGATTCCAGTCATATTTAGCCTGCATTTGTAGTTACTTCTTATGTTTATATAGTAAAGTTAGATCATAAGCTGTATAATTTATGTGTATTTTACTCAATAGGCACTTAATAAATGCTGCTAATTGAAATTAAGAATAAAACCAAGATTTATTGATTATTAAGAATGATAGAGATCATCTGGCCCATTTTTCAGATAACCAAACTGAGGCCAAGATGGTTTACTGATTTTGGCAAAGTCAATCTACTAGTTGTGGACATAGCCCAGATTTCTATCCAGTTCAATGATCTCTCCAAGAAGAAATATTTTAGGATTCCTGTCATTAGATTTTTAGGTAGTTCTCAATTTTAATGTACCATTAAACAAATTTTAATGAACTAATTGATTGAAATTAGACAACAGGGTCTTGTTTCTGAAAGGCTGCAAATCCCTCAGTAATTTATTTTCAGATTCAAATATGACAGGTATGTAATTAAGATGATTTAAAATGAATTCTTTATCCCGTCAATTATTTCTTTCCACATATGATTGCATTCTTATTTTTCTAGGCACAGAGAGGAAGTTATTTACTCTTAGTTTCACCCTATCTTTCTTCTCCTTCCAGAATCCTTCTCCAGGAGAGGAGAGTATGGCCTAGCAGTAGGTGATATATCTTAAGTAAAAAGAGGAAAACTATAAATTGGTCAACTCAGCATTTTATTGCTTGGGAGAATGAAAGTTAATATGAAATGGTAACCACAACTAAGTTCATCTTCAGGATTCAATTGCCCATGCCCTCCATGAGATATGGAAGATAGTATGCAAGATAGCATATTTAAGTTTAGCAGGGATCATAAATTTAAATAGCCTCAGGGTCCAGGTAGTATAATAAGCCAGACTTTAAGACAAGGGAAAGTAATAGGGACTGTGGTAGACCAAAGAAAGCATACTTACCTTTCAGATATCCCCAAATGACTCTGTCAGTCCGTATGAATTTGACCTCTTAGGGCAACCAGTTTTCCATTTCTGATATGACAGTATCACATATTAAAGCAAAATTTCAATAAATATGTTCTTTTGATGACAGCATTTTTGTTTAAAATTGAACTAGATAATTTGCAATGTCTATGGTACTTTCAATTCATTCTAAGGTGTGTAAAAAAGAGACCTTCTTACATGCTATTACGGTGACGCTATTATTTCAAATAGACGTGTATGATCCTTGACAATGTAAATATCTCCTGAATTTAACTGACAAATGAAAAATATTCATTGGTCAGGCAACAAGTAGTAATTGCAATATTATTTTGATGTTTTAATGAAAGAAATGTAGTAGTAATAGTAGTAATTGTAGTATTCTTAGTAGTATATACTTTTAGGTAGTATATAGTAGTAATAGTAGTAGTAGTATACACTTTTAGGTTTCTTTTTGCATCTGAACTTCAATGTACAAAAAAATAAAATTTTTATAATTCTTATTCTCAAGTAATTAATGCTATAGATAGATGGACGTATAGCATTTTTAAGTCAGAAAAATCCAAAGGTTTAATAGTGTGAACACAGAGTTCAAGCATTTTCATCTCCATATAAAGTCTTACACATAGGCAACTGAGTAGAGTTCAAGAGTAAAGTAACATTGGTATTGTTATTAACTGCATTTTATTGTGTTATAATTAAAATACCAGTTATACATAAGTCTGAAATGAGCTCAAGTTCCTGTCCACAAATTTTTGATATAATTTAATCCAGTGATTTTAAATTTGGAAAACAGAAATGACACAACCAATTATGAAAATTATATGTCTAGTAATAAAAAAGCATATATTTGCAATTTTGCTATGTGTTGTAGAAGGCTTCCTATTTAATATAATCAGGATCAATAATTGATTAATTAATCCACAAAGATTTTTAAACAAATTAATCTTAAAAATTAATATATATATACAAACCCACACTTAAACAAAATTAAACTCTTGCTTATAAATTTATTTGCCAGTATTTTTATGTAAGCCAAAAACTATTTTTGTGTTTGGGTTGCTGATTCCAGATCTTAGTCATCTTTTTTTTTTTTGTAAATCTCATAATGCATCATCTATGATTTTTAATTTTTGGTTGTTTCATGAATATCTTTACGTGCAAATCCACTACAAAGATGTCTAAGGGCAGAATTCTCTTTACTCCGATTTTTTCTAATCTTTTAAAATATTTTTACCTACATTTAGCATTATAGCATTTTTAAGGTGACTAAATTTTATTGTCTTTCCAAAAATATTCAACTTAGAGGTATAGAACATCTCTCACTCTTTTTATACTCATATTTCAAATGATTTATATAATATTTCATTAAATTATGCAATTTTACAAAAGCTCAACTGGCATAAACTGGTTTGGGAATAAATGTAACTGACTTCAGCCAGGTTTATAAATCACTTAATGGAAGCATAAATACTTAATTGGGTGTTCTAGAAATTTCTGAAGTGATGGAAATGCTTCCTCTGCACTGTCCCAAACAATAGCCACTAGCCCATGTGTCTTTTGAGCACTTGAAATGTATATAGTGTGAAGAACTGGATTTTAAATTTTAGTTAATTGAAATTTAAATAACTACATGTGGCTTGTAGCTAAGGTTTCAGACTGTGCAATTCTAGAGAGTAGCTCACTTGCATTTGGCATGCTGGGACATCTGTTGAGAATGTCAGATAATCTGGAAAGGGGTGAGTGGTTAAGAGGACTTGTGTAGTTGTGAGGGGAAGAATGGCTTTGAAAAGTCAAATTAATTTGCAGTGCATATTTGTTTTGTTTTTTGTTGTTTTTAAATTTTTGTCTCTTTTGCATCTATGTAAGTATAGATTTAGTTTAAAACTTTATTCAAAATAAGGAAGTCAATGAGTAAAATATTAAAAACTACAGAGGTATACAACCCTTTCTGTAACATTCAATTCAGCACAAACCTAATTAGAAAGCAATGACATTCCTTCTCACATTGGCCAAAAAAAAAAAAAATGTTCTTGATTTAGGATCATGGATCAATAGGAGCCATAGGATAAACTTGTTGAGTCTCTGGGCCCCTGAAATACCTGTACTACTTCAAGTGTATATGGATGTGTTCATTTCTCTAAGAAAAAGTTGCAGCTCTTGTCAGATTTTGATAGGGCTTCATGATTTCCTTAAAAGGTTAAGAATAACTGCATGGAGTTACTGTTTAATACTTTTTTGAAGTGCCAGAAATTAATGCAGTAGTAAATTTTGATAGAATTGAAAGCCTTCTTTTACAGATCTATCTATACATCCACGTATAATTTAAAATTATATAGTTGATACTGATACATGTGTAAGTAAATCTATAAAACTTAAAATATTGCACAATATATAATTTTATGTAACTTAATTAATAATACATGTATAATTTAATTAATTAGCTAAACCTATGCAACAATGATGAGAAAAAAGAGAATAGCTTAATTCTTTGTAAGGACTCAATTAAATTGGACAGCTAAAATCACTGTCATATTAAATTTGAACATTTAAGTATAAATTATTGGACAAATCATAAAATATAGATTGAGCCCTCTCAGTGTACTATATAAGTACCTTTATATTCTTATGAGTGAGTGGGTTCATTAAAGTCATGCATTATAAATGTGGTTTATGAAACATAAAAAGATAGTCACTAGGTCCAGACTCAGTGAAAGAACTTGGCTTCACACAAAAATATTGGAAAAATTAGAAAATTGTACCTTTATATCTTTTAAAAAAATAAAATACTTGTGTTTTTATGTTTCCCTTTTTAACTACAATTGACCTTTGAACAACACAGAGGTTAGGGGCGATGACCCCCTGTGCAGTTGAAAATTTGTGTATAACTTTTGACTCCTCAAAAACTTAGCTACTAGTATTCTACTATTGACTGGAAGCCTCACTGACAACACAATCGATTAACACATATTTTTTATTGCATGCATATAACATTATATTCTATGTTTACAACAAACTAAGCTAGAGAAAAGAAAATTTTGTTTAAAAATCATAAGGAAGAGAAAAATATTCCACCTTTCATTAAGTGTTAAGTGGGTCACCATAAAAGTCTTCATCTTGTCTTCACATTGAGTAAGCAGAGGAGGAGGAGGAAAGGGAGGGATTGGTCTTGTTGACTCTGAGGTGGCAGGGGTGGAGGAGGTGGAAGAGGAGGCAGGAGAGGCAGGCACACTTGGTGTAAGTTTTATTGAAAAAATCCACGTGTCAGTGGACCTGTGCATTTCAAATCCGTATTGTTCAAAGATCAACTGTGATATTTCTGTTTAATCCACCTACTAATGATCCCAAACACATCAGGTAGGATGGGTTCCACTATAATAGTATTAGCTCTCTTATAGTCATGGGAGAACCACAATCAAGGAGTTATATATGTAAATTCCCTATAACCACATACAAGGTGGTAAATCCCAGGACTGCAACAGATGTGTCCTACACCAAAGGATTTGATTTCAATTGCATTTTTATAAAGCCTCCCCAACCTGAAAGCAGTAGGCATTCACAGTAGAAATTTGAAAGTAAGATTTACTTTGCTTCCTTTAGAATGCAAGTCCAGTCTCATTAGCGCAACTGGCCAGCCCTTGCTATGCTTCCAGAGACTTTCTAGACCAGTGTTTCAATTTGGAGATCCACACAATGAAAGTTCAATGAACTCTTCTCTGTTTGTTACTTTTTAAAATATAATCGCATATGATTGTAAAACCTATCTTAAAAGGGCAAATACATTTGCTCCTAACTGGGGATTTATCAGTTCAGTGTGGCAAATGTTTTTCTAATGATAAAGAGAAATATTGAACAGTACTTCTCAGTCCTTTATGTCATGATTACTTTTATTTTTAAAGTCCTAAGTATTTCAAAACATGGGAGTAATAAGTTGTAATAAACCTTAGCTCAAGGACTAGTTGAGATTAAGCGACTAATATTTAGGATGCATCTAACATTGTTCCTTACGTAATCTAGGGACTCAGAGAAGATTCTCTTTTTCTTTCCCCCTCTGATGATATTAGTGTGACCCTTTGCTTATAATTCTCTTCCTTGCTCTGGGTTTTAAGACCTCTTAGAACAAGGACCCTGAACTTTATTGCTTAAGGTCTTAAAATGGGGGAGACGTGGGGTAGGAAGTGGGTGCAGTTTGTAAAAGTCCTCAATGTTATTCACATTTTGCCTCTGCATAGGCACCTATTCTAATAATCATTCATTTTGTGATATGATTTCAGAGGCCTATGAAAAGGTCACCCCTTCTTTAAAATAGCTTGGTCTCACATAGCACGTTAAACTTAGAGCAGAGTGATTGACTATTCCTCACTCCCCAATAATATAGAGATTGAACTCTAGCCCAGTAGTTAGGACCCCTAAATTGAGGACAAGTCTGAGGCGATCAAGAGTATAAAAATTGACCTTTTCATCAGTACTTTGTGATCTTCACCTGTAAAGTGAAAATTATATCACCAGTATTGCAAGATTTTTGTGAGAATTAAAAGATTATATGCATGTGGCATTTAAAAATCATGGCACTTAGTAGATAATAGGAGTTGGATAAAATGTAATTATTGTCATTATACATATTAAATGATACAATGTATTGTTTATTTATTTAAAGGTCACACATGCCAGTGCTGCAGCATTTATATAGGCAGAGCCAGCCACAGGAGATGTGGGGAAGTGGTTGTTTTTTCTGAGATTGCTCCTTTGTCTTCTAAACATCATGATATTGCTGCCTGGATTTGCTGCTTGGAATAGGCCACATTTCAGATATTCTTTTTATTGTTAGGTCATGGTAGACAGTAAGTCTCACTTTTTCCATCTGAAATTATAGTCCCTCTTCATATGTATGAAGTTAATTCTTTTCCTTTTTGTATAATGTTTATTTTAAAAATATAAATAATCTTGTCCCAACTGTATATAGGCAAATAGAGTGAAATGATGAATTGCTTAAGTGTCAGTTTGCCTATCTATAAAATAGTGGTCATAATCCTTTCCTATTGCACTTCTCTAGACTATTGAGAAAATAAAAATATGTAATGTTGAAAAAAAGAGTACCAACATCCTATTATATGGAAAATTAAGTCATTTCAACTTATCTACAAAAAGTTTGATAAGCAGAATTCCAGGGACGGAGAAGTGGCAAAGTATTCTTTAAATGTTTATTCCCCAAGAGAGGTTCTCTCTCTCAATCTCTTAATTTTTTTTTTTAATTTCAGGATACTACAGGGGTACATATGTTTTGGTTGCATGGGTTGCTTTTGTACTGCTGGAGTCAAAGTTGTAAGTGTGCCCATCACCCAGATAGTGTACATGGTGCCTGTTATGTGTGATTTCACCCATCCCCTCCTCCCCCACCCACCTGCATGATTTCTGTTGAGTTTTACTTCCATCTGTGTACATGAGTACTGATTGACTAGCTCCAATTTAATAGTGAGTATATACAGTCTTTGTTTTCCCATTCCTGCAATACTTCACTAAGGAGGATAGTCTCTAGTTCCATCCAGATTGTTGCAAAAGGTATTAATTTATTTTTTTAACGTCTGAGTAGTACTCCATGGTATACATATACCACATTTTATTAATCCACTCATGAATTGATGGAGACTTAGGTTGATTCCACATCTTTGTGATTGTGAATTGTGCTGCAATAAACATACTAGTGCAAATGTTCTTTTGATACAGTGATTTTTTTTTTCTTTTGGGTAAAGACCCAGTATTGGGATTACTGGATGGAATGGTAGGTCTACTTGTAGTTCTTTGAGGAATCTCCATAGTGCTTTCCACAGAGTTTTCAGTAGTCTGCAGTCTCAACAGTGTATACGTGTTCCTTTCTTTCCACATCCATGCCAGCATCTATTGTTTTGAGACTTTCTGGTAAAGGCCATTCTCTCTGGGGTTGCCTGATATCTCATTTTGGCTTTTATTTGCATTTCTCTGATAATTAGTGACATTGAACATTTTTTCATATGTTTATTGACCATTAGTCTATCTTCTTTGGAAAAGCTTCTATTCATGTCTTTTGCCCACTAAATCTAAGACATGAAACAATAAAAATTCTAGAAGAAAATATTGTAAAAACCCTTCTAGATATTGGCATAGACAAGAAATTTATGAAGAAGACCCCAAGGGTGATCATAGCAAAAACAAAAATAAATAAATGGGGCTTAATTAAATTAAAACGCTTAGACTCAGCCAAAAAAAGCAATCAATAGAGCAAATAGACAACCTACAAAATGGGAGAAAATATTCACATGCTATACATCTGATAAAGGGCTAATAACCAGAATCTACAAAGAACTGAAGCAATTTAGCAAGGAAAAATTTCTCGATCTCTTAATATCTCTCTTTGTCCTCCTTCCTGTCTTTCTCTCTGTCTCTTCCTTTCTCTTGTGTGTGCCTAGATCCTGTTTATATTTCTATTCCTCAACTCTCTGCATAGTGACTATTTCCATTTTTGCATGTGAATTCTTTTTTTGTATCTAGCCAAGTGCCAAAAATAAGAACGTTAAATATTTGATAGATAAATGAATTGTTTAATTAATGAAACCAATTAATGAGATAAGGAGTAGAAATGTAGATTTTAGTTCTTATGAAATTGAAAGGTATTGGCTATGTTGTAATTAATTTACTAATAGTTTGGCAAACTGTTCATCATCTCAGTCGGGATGCCACAGCAAGTTAATTCAGTCCTGTAATTTCTTCTGAATTTTTTTTAATAAAGCCAATCATTTTCTTATGAGTGAAGCATACACACCATGCCTATTTGCTAAGATTTATTACATTAAACATTTCTCACAAAAAATTATGAGTTTCTGTGTTTCATGTTTAATTTTAATGTTTTTCAATCTAAGTTCAGTGTGCCATGCTAATCCAGTGAAAGTGTCTTCAGTAATTTTACTGTAACCAATTTTCATTTTAGATAGTGGGCAGGAGGTTTTTGAACTGTGTTCAAAAGTTTGTGAGGTTTTGAACATTGTTCTTTTCCCCTCTTTTCCTCAGGCAGGATAGAGTACTATGTCAGGGTATTGGATGATTTCCCAAATCAGAATAACTTCCAGGGAGGAAGAAACACAGACGTCTAAAGTTCAGTGGTATAAAGCATTTATAGCACTGCTCTGATCCTGGCCCACAAATCTGCAGAAAGGACATACCACCTCCCTGGGTGGTGGATGAGAGCCTGAATGCTCTCCAGGAAATAGCATCTTCACCTACTTTGATTCTTAGTACTCCCTTTATGGCTTTGTCAGAGATTTTGGGAGCTGGGATAATGAGCTTGCCCATTTCCAGCAGCTGATTATTTTACCGATGGCTATGAAAAGTACGATGGTCTTCAGAACAGGTTTCCTCAGATTTGCTAGATAATTGCTGGGATCAGGGAAGATAGACCTTCTTTCTTTGCTTAGTTTCACTACAAAGCATGGACTTTAGATGTAAGGCTGCCAGATTTAGCAAATAAAAATATGAGATACTTAGTTAAATTTAATTTTAGGTAGACAGAGATAATTTTATAATATTAGTATTCCAATATATTATATTGTTTTCATTGCTTATCTGAAATTCCAATTTTACTGAGCATCCTATATTTTTGTTGGCAACTCTATTTACATAGAATTTTCCATAATGAAGTGTCCTATCCCCATTTCTCCATATATGCCCCCCTCTCATTAAATAAGGGAATACTAGCTAATAAAGTGAGATAAGATTTATTTAATGATAGATCAGGGGAAAACATACAAAATTAATATAATTTATATTAATGTGATAGAAAATTAGAGAGAAACCTTTTTTTCCTAAATGTTAAGAATATGTTAAATTCACACTAGGCTATATTTACTTTATATGATTAAACAAAGTAGTTTAGCAAATGACATTTAATAAATAGAAGCCAGTTTATGATATCAGCATAAATTTTTGAGGAATAAAAATTTGTGGCAATGTCAAAGCCACATTACCTGTTGGTTTCTTTGCATTAGTTACTCCAATAGTGTGTGTGTGTGTGTGTGTGTGTGTGTGTGTGTGTGTGTGTGTGTGAATTCTGAAGAGAAACTTTTCCAGAATATGAACATTCTGGTTAAAGCAATTTTACTTTTCAGTTAGAGTACAGTATCACTTGCTTTTTACATGATCTGTTGCTATCAGTTACTTCAAAATCGTTGTCAGCTTTTTAAATATTGCTTGCCATAGCAAGGTACATCTTATACATATAACCTGTGCTGTGTCTCTTTGCCCCAGACTCCAGTGACTATGTCACATGGCGCCGAGAGGTCTGTGATTCCCTTTCCCTCACTGTGTTCATGCATGTCACATCCTCACCCTTTCTCACAGCTTGAGCTCTTCTTCCCTGACCGTCATGTGACTGTCTCTGCTCAGTGGCTCTCACCCTTTCCTGTTCTGCTCACTCACCAGAGCTGAGCTGTCCAGCCAGGTCTCCCCACATTCATCAGCTTCCAGTTCTCTCCTATTCTGTCAACCTTTAGCAGAATCACAGGCCTGGAAACTTTCAAAGTGTCACCTAAAGTCACACATGTGCTTGTCCACATGTTCACATGTAATCAATCTTTTTCTTTAATGAGGGAATTTATTGTGTAAATTCGACTCCATTTTTCTTATTTCATATAGAAGGACGCCGTAAGCACATAAAGATTAAGAGATTATTTTCTGAGTCACATAGTTACAAATCAAGGCTGGAACCCAGATCTCATTATTATTAATAAATCAATCTTTTAAGAGACTTAAGTTCTTCTTGTGTAACATGGGATCACTGTGGTCCCCTAATGGTATTTTTGTGAGAATTAAATGTGAGCTTAAAGTACTGAATTGAACTCCTTATAGTGGGCATTCAGACAATGTCTGTTTCCTACCCATTTTCACTGAAGTGAAGAGGGTAAGTGAGAGACAATTTGTTAGACCTGACTTTGGTTGGGGCTAAGACCTCCACTCATTTCCCAAAACACTGAACAAATTTGTTTAACATTTTTGTTCCTGGAGATAGTTTCTTGTCACCCAGGAATGTTCTGTGATTGTGTAATACTGTAATCTTTCTATTTTAGAATTTGACTTGTTAATTAGCACACAGTTGTAACTCAAGTATTTTCAAATGAATAAATTCATGAGTAAATGGTAGTATCCAATGGTGTCATGAGTTTCCAGCTGTTTAATGACACATTTGAGTGTTGGATTTTAAAAATTTGTACCATATATCTAAATTAAAGTTTTTTCTCATTTGCACAATATTTCACATTGACCCTCATTTAAGCCTCCGGCCTTCTTTAACCTTCTTACGCTTCTTCCCCTCTCTATACTTCCCTGCTCAAAGAGTAGCATATATTTTGCAAAGGTGTTATAATCTTGTCTACCCAATAAAGTTTAAATTCCTCTGCAGGACAGTAAGAAATTTTACAGTCTGATTTCAGTGTATATCGGGCTATCTCTTCATTTCCTGGCACCACCACTTTCCGGCCCATACCCACACACCACCACTATATTTCACTCACGGGGGGCTCCTTGCACAAAAGTAGCTCATGAAATGGAAGGCGACAACATGCACAAGCACAGGCTTCAGAGTGAGACAGTGCGCAAATATGGCTGTATCGTTTTGTAGCTATAGGGACTATCTCTGTAAACCCCACTTGTTTTATCTATAACTAGCATAATAATACAGCATGGATCTCCTGCATGAGTAAATGATATGGCATAATTTAAATTATGTCATAAATTTCTTGGCACAGGGATGACAATAAGTGGAAGCTATTGTGATACGATATAGACAAATATGAACGTTTTTGCTTGGTTTGTTCCTTCTGTCTGAAAAGTTTTGAATTACTTTCACTGCTGGCAAAATTTAATTCATTACTCAAGATCTCCTTATTCCTTATCATCACATTAGATTGAGATCTAGTTGTTAATGATTAAGTTGCGTGCTCTGACATTTCCACTCTCATTTCTTAATTGTCATTGTATCATCTTCTATTCTGACTTTTCTCTAGATTGCCACTTTTCAAAAAATTAGTCATAGTAATAAGAGTGAAGGGGACTTTGGCAATCATTTACTCCAACATCCTCATTTAATTGCTAAGAAAACTAAAGTTCAAACTCATTGATAACTTATTTTTATGAAATTTTTGTATAATGTCTGCCTTTTTAGTAGTCTGTGAATTTCCCAAAAACAGAAAGCTTTGTCTGTCTGTCTTGGTATCCATAATGATTGACACAGGGTGAACCCTCAGTAGTAGATATTTCTGGAATAAGAGAATGTTATGAAACTACTTCTGGCCTGACTTCTGAATTCTAGGCTAGTGCTATTTTGTGCTATAATGCCTTTCCTTTCATTCAAATTTCATCTTATTCACAGATTCACTTACTAAAAATCTTTCTTGAAAGTTTTTGAACATCCTGGAGTGGTCCATATAAAACTGATCTTTATAAGACACAGGAACTCTTCTGGTTCTATAATGCAATCATATGTTTGTGCAGTTCTAAAGATGTATGCTCCTAGAGGCTGACCAAGGGAAAATTGAAACTGAAGCAGTATTTTTTTTCTAGCTAAGTATATTAGGGCTTGTGGATCTAGCCATGATATCACATCCAGTGGTCCTTTCTTGTGGCTAACAATTGATTGTTTCAACCTTGACTTCATAGCAATGCCTGTGTTGTGTTGATCTCAGCTGCCTACAGACCACTTTTGTGCTTGTTGCTTCATTTCTATTCTATAATAACCAAGAGAGAAGGCAGGGAAGTCAATAGATTCTGTGTTTTATAGATGAGGAAACTAAGGCTTGGTTTGAATTCAGATTTCCTCTCTCCCATCAGAGTGTTCTTATGCTGTACAGTTTTGCCTCCCTTCGCTCCTTTGGGGCTGCCTTAGACCTGTGGCTGAACTATTCTACACCAGCCAGAGAAACCTAACATTTCTCCACATAAATTCTAGCAAAGTTTCTAGAGCAGCCGTGAGCTACAGGACCATTGAGTCCCCGTGCTAAAGTCCCCATTGAGTCCTTAAACAGCTGGCTAGTTCAAATTGTGATTTAGGGATGCAAAGTCTGTGCTTAGTAATTAGCACTTGAACTGAGCAGAACTCTTCACTGAGTCTTTCGTTTTCCCGCTGCAGGGAGAGAGAGATGAACAAATACACATTGAGCATGTTCCAGTGTTAGATTGTCAGAATTTGAATCACTTGTTAGATATATGGCCTTAAAACAAGTTCTTTAACTTCTCTGTGCCTCAGATGCTTCATCTGCAAAGCAGTGTCAGCCTCAGAGGTTCTCGAAAAGGGTGAATGAAATAGCAAATGTAATAAAACAGTGCCTGGCTCACATGAGTGCTCTGTAAATGTCAACTCCTAATCATTATTATTCATTACATTGTGAAAATTAAAAGTGACAGCTTCATCCAAACTGAATTGATCATATGCATCTTTTTCCTTATGTAAATAAAAATGAATTCCTTTTAAAACAAGAAATAAAAGGGGTCAGAATTAATTTCTTTATAATTAGATGATTTTAGTTAATTCTATTTTTAGCAAAAGTATCTGCCAGTTTTGACCCTGTTGGAAATTGAGCCCAGCTCCTCTGTCATTAGTGGTACTACATTGGGGATGTATATAACCTTATGTTGAAAGTACAGTTATAAGTGCAAGTCTTTATTGACACTTGCTTGAAATTCATCCCTTTTGAGTTATATGCTAATGATGAAAAATGAAAATTTGCTGTAAGCATTTAGGTTTAATTTAGACACAAGTTAATGTTATTGGCCTATGATATGTTTAGCATTCCAAAACTGCTTTCTGATTTATCTTATCATATCTATTGTAAAGCTTACAATTATTAATCATTCTATTCAAGCACTATAAGACACTATAAGGCAGAATATTAATATATTATAGCTCTGCAAATTACAGAATTTCTTAAGATCTATCCCTACCATTCGCTGGGGCATTGTAGGTCCTTCTCCTCAAGAAAGTGGAAAATATTCTGTGCCGGCAGTTGTCAGTAAAAAAAAGAAATCTGTCCCCTACAAATTTGTCTGATATGAATATTAATATTCCTTACGTGGCCATCATTTGCAGTATTTCAATTTCCAAATGCACTTTCTAAAGACATGTAACATTATGATCCATTACTAACCACTAATGGAGAATTTTATGACTAACTTTTGTACCAAAAATGATTATTTGCTGTGTGAGGAGAGATTTGCAAAACAAGATGTGGTAGCATTCAAATGGCCACTTATTTTTAGTAGAAGACTGCCCTAACTGTGGTCTAAAACTTAAATTTCCGTTTCATGGTATCATTATCATCAGGCCCAGATGAGTGTCTCTTGCACTTAAGAAGCATAAGGGAAACCAATTTGATTAAAATAGGCTGTTTCTTATCATTAGGAAATTTGGAGATGAAAAAGAAATGAATTTGTTTAATAAATGTATGCTAAAGCCATGTTCATCTCCAAGGTAATTAGCAATTCTGTTCTTTCTGAAATCAGGAGAGCAACAGATTTTTTTTTTTACTGGATGTTCTTTTTATAGAGAATAGTGGGTATAATACTTGATGGGTCAAACTGAACAAAGCAAACTATTTGATTAATGGTGTGAATATTATGAGAATTATGCCATAGCTCATTTCTTCCCCTCAATCCATGAAATTGTTCTTTCAAGCTTATTTTGCAACCAAAATTTCTAAAAAACCCAAGAATGTCATCTTATAATAGCATCATAATTCTTTCTTATTTTCATGCCTGATGCAGGATATCTAGATCCATTAAAGTCATTTTAACATTTCTTCCTCTATTGACGTTGCTACAATTCATTTCAAATATTGATATGTGAGGATAATTATGAAGTAAACAATGATGTAGTAAAACAGAATTTGCATAGTGCTCAAAGTGGCTCAAAGTGTAAATAGTGCTCAAAAAGATTTTTTTTTAACTAACATCTAAGATTTACTCATACTTAAATTTTAAATATTTATTTTATAACTAATATCTATTGATAGCTTGTTCAAACACTATTTCTATCTAGTGTAAAGTGTAAATTAGTTGGATAAAGAAAACAATTATTAAATAAAATAGCGATTAAGTGACCTGCCTGCAGCCACAGAGTTAGTTCATGGCTATGCCAAGAATCAAACCTAGATTTTCTGGTTTGCTCACATTTTTTTCACTGCTCCTTTAAAGAGGTCAATGTTTAAGGACAACTGACCTCAATCCATGATTCAATATCTCTATTTGTCAACACAAAATATATTTCGCATTATTGTGGTGTTTAAATGAAAGAGACAAAATATAAATGCTAATGTGACACCCAATATGTAATGATTAACCACAAAAAGCAATATAATGTGATAAATAGTCATTAAACTGCCAATTCTGTCAAATAAATATTTCTGGGGAGACTATTCTTTTTACTTTCAGGAAGCCTCATAATACCAGTAATGAATAAGAGGTGAAACCACCCAGTGGTAAAATACTTTCAAATTTTAAAAAACTAATTTAGTGATGGGCAATATATTCAGGAACATTATTAAGTTGTTGTGGTTTTGTTGCATCACAAAGATGGAATTCTGCTATTTCTTTTGGTAGAACATATGCTAAATCATAAGAGTAATAAGTAAGGTTAAGTTAGGCAATTTTTGGAAACATACTTTCAGATAGAAAACTTCTTAAATGATGGAAAAAAAAGAATAAGCTTAAATTTTTTCTGTACAAGTTAGAAACAGATGAACCATAGAAGATTACAAAAGCATTGTGGCATGATCTTTGGAACAAGGCTAAGTAAGATGTGAGGAATTTGAGAATCTCCCCCTACACACACTGCATCATGCTCTTGCTCTTTCCTACAGGACTTTTCATTTCCTATTCCATTGCCTGAAATATTCATCTGACATACGTCAGGTCTTAGATATCACATTCTCCAAGAATCCTCCGCAGATTCCTGGTGTCTGCGGTAAGGACTCTCCAGTGTGCTCCGTAGCATCTGTACTTTGCCCAACCTTTGTCACAATGTGATCAGCAGTTGCCTATTTACCTGGCATCATTCCCCACGAGACTCCACTTCATGAAGACAGGAACTGGGTGTCTGATTGTTGAGCTCAGTAAATAATCAATTCCAAATGAGCAAAGGGATGCTAGACTCTGTGCAATTCTTTTTTTTTTTTTCATGGTTCAAATACAAGTTTAATGACAAATTATTTACCCATGTAATGAAATAAATGGATATCCTAAGCAGTTACATGATTACTTCAGGTATTCTTCATTAAGTAATGCATACAATAAATCATGATTGCCTAAGATAGCTTCTGGCCTTTATGTATAAAATCACAACTGGTAACTTAGATTTACTCAGGGACATTTAATAAATGCAATGGCTCCTAGTTACAAAGTAACAGAATGAAGCAGCCATAAGCACTGTGCAGTTACCATATGAACACAAGAACTAGCTCTTGGCAGCAGCACTGAACTTACACTTTCTCCTCAAGCAGAGGTGTGTGAAAAGCTGCTCAGCAATGAGACTTAGTCCCCAATTCTTCATAGCATACATACACAGACTCTCTTTTGAGACTCTTTGCAACTGTTTATTTCACCCATATTACAGATGAGGAAGATGAGACTCAGGCAGGTTAAGAGGATACGCACCATAAATGGCAGATTGAGGAAATCAAGCCCATTCTCTTGCCTCACTGATTCTCTCATTCAGCAGATTTACACTGAGCGTCCTCTGTGTCAGACATTATGTCAGAGCTGAGGATCCAAACATAAATAGGTTAAGATCTCCTAAAGCTCTCTGCCTAGTCAGAGATAGATAATAAACAGTAATTATAATTCAGTGTAATAAGGGCTTTGACAGAACCACGTACTCTGTGCTGTGGGATTTCTAAAGAAGTAATAAATGACTGTGCATATTAAATTGATCCATTTTATTCTAATATTCTTTTAATACTTTTATGTATGATTGTTTAGTATATAACTACCCTAATTTAGAAAAAGGTAGGCAAATGCCTATGCAAATTAATGAAAGTTTAAATATTGCAATACTATTTCTAAACTAATTAGTTTTCTCTATTGTTCATATTATACATTAATTTGAATATCAGACAGAGGTCTATATAAAGCCTAATTCACAGTAGTTTTAAATGGCTTGCCTAGAAAAATCATTGTTATTGTCATTTATATAACTTGGAAACCAAAGATAATTTTCAGAAGAAAATGATCATGATTGTAAGCACATTACAAGAATAGAATGGAAGAACTGGGGTAGGAGTGCAATATGGCATGAAGATGGCTTGGGGTGAGTCAGGAACTTGCAAGACTGTTCTAGAAAACAGCTATGTGCCTGAGTTTTGATCAGAAGTTCATCTGCTGTTTTTATAAATCTTCTGGAGAAAAACTGCTTGATTGGATACCTAAATTTATATCACTTCTCATAATTTTTATATTATTTTTCAGAGAAAAGGAAATAACCATGGAAAATTATGACATTTAATAATGAAAATTAAAAATATTTTACTGAATGAATAAAAAATACATAAACGTCAATAAGCAACATGAGTCTATTTGCATTTCTTAATATTCACTGAGCCATTCAAACTGAGAACAATGAAAAGCTCATAAAGAACAAGCATGAACGTAACAGGAAACCGTGGAGTTTCTTGAGGGAGGGAACCTTGCTTCATTAATCTGGGTATCTCCAGTGCTAAGCACGATGGCTCCTTCATGGTTGAAAGGCCCCAACCGCGATGAGAACTTCATTCTGTAATTTAAAAATAGAGTAAATAAAACAAAAATCAAAAAGACCTTAACCAAATATGGATATAATGAAACTCTGCTTTAAATACCTAATTCTGTAAACCTACAAGGAGCCAGTAGTCAGTGATTAAAAGCTAGGGAGCCCACTGGGTGTTAAAAAGTATTACCTGTTTCCTACTGAAGCAGCCAAACCAGTTAAAATGGGCAGAAGCCAATAAGGGGACATTCACCCCTTTCAAGCATCCAAGGAATGCAGATTCAACACATTCCAGGAGCACCTCCCCCGCTGGAGACTGCTCAGCCCAGTGGCTGTCCACCTCTAGTCACATTGTGCAAAAATTAGTACGAAAACAAAAGAGATGTTTTTCTGGATTTGTCACATTGCTTCACACGGGTGACCCTTTCTCTTGTAATCAGGAGAAGGGAAGTAATAATCCCCATGTGAAAAGGAGAAAAGTGTGTACCCAAAATTTCTGATAAAGGACGTGGAAGGAGCAGCAGGAATAGACGTAGTAGCCCACGTAGAAACATTCCAGGATTTGCTAGATATTTTTTTCTTCTGGTCACTCTTTGTAATTTATTGGTTAAAGTCCCATCTGACCACCCCCAATTGATTGCTCAGATTTTCTTAAAGCAAGAATGGAGGAGGAGGTGTTTAAGTGCAAAATTAGGCTACCCCTACCTGTGGTTTAGTAATGCGAATGGAGTCCTTAGACAAAAAGCCCTGTCCTAACCAGTGTTCATAAATCATCCATTTGGCACATACAAATCAAGCCCATCAGGAAACCCATTCCACCCTGGAAAATCAGAAGCAGTAAGTCAGCAAAATGGACTAATTGTACTATGTCACTAGTTTTTATTGCTATGGAGATAGCTGTAGATACCCCTCTAGGGACCCTATAACTTCATATGTATGCAAATGACTTGCTCTCAATTCCTTTACATTCTATCAATATCAACTATATTTTGTTTAAAAATGAGCCCCATATAGCAAAAATTTCTACTGCACTAAAGTAAGATAATTGGAGTGAAATCTAGCAATTATCTGTTTACTATGATTTCATCTTAAATCCTATTTTTTAACAATGTCTTTATGCATTAACACCTGTTGTAAAACATTTGATCACTTTTTCACCAGATAGGCAATATGCTTCAATCTTTTCTGAAAAAAAATCTTCATATTCCAGCTTCATATTTTAGGAGGCACCTAATTCAACATTTTCTTTTCATTATGATCACATATTAACTTGAGGTCATATCTTGCTTATAATAACCCCCCTCTTTTCCAAATTATAGATTAGGAGGTATGCACTTGTGTGTTTACTACAGAACAAACCCTGGACATGTTTTGATTTTGCATATAAGACCTGTCTTTATGTAAATATTTAAACAAAATATTTTAAAATAAATGGCTGTTATTATTGCCTGCTATGTCATTTTCTATTGAAAGTGAATTTTATACTAATTCTATTTGATTTAGATTCTTAAAGCAGTATATCCTAGTCCATCCTTTGATGAGATATGGTTAGTAAGACAGGCTAGTTTTATGGGATCAAAAGCTAGAAAGAAATTTTTCCCAAAATAGTTATGTTTCTTTATGCCATTCTGCCAATTAGAAAATGTCTGTTCCTGGGTATTAGCTGGGTGGTGTTTTCCTGATATTAAAGCTACATACTCTGGGCGTTTGTGATTTTTATCATTCTCAGGTAGATAAATTAACTCAAGCATCTTGCCTTTATAATCATCTACAGAAGATATAAGCTACAGTATAGGACCTCCAATGAGATTTTGTCTACTTCTGTTGGTCAGTGGATGGATATTTAAGAGTTAGGAAAGAGTATATCTGCAACATTATGAATGACATTTTGGTGCTGAAACCAATGCATCTTTTAATCTGATGTATCCGCTGTAAGGCACTCAAGACAGTAACAGTGTCTGTTCCTAACCACTCGTGCATACAATCTCCTTTACCCATTTTTACTTGACTTTCTACTCCCAAATCCCTCTCGTGGGGGTGTGTGAAATATGATGGCTTAAAAAAATAATAAATTGGGGAATAGGTAGTATGATAAACACATTTTCACTGTTTTAAATACCATAATTTAAACTTCAAAAGAGTTTTTGTATATGTTCAAAATTGAAAATTAAAAAATAAACATAAAAATTTCAATAATATCATAGATACCTCAACCTAAACCTAAAACTCTGCCTATTGAAAACTGCATAAATATTAAATAGAATTAGTCAGGAAAGAGTTACTTGAGTAGTGAACTGCATCCTGCACTGTCACCCTATGACATCTATGTATTTTGTACCCTAAATTCATAGAATGCATATTTTTAAAATCTTCAAAATTTAGGACCTTCCATCAAATAGAAGAGTTTGTCCTTAATTTAACTATAGATCCTATGTATCATTGTTTATCTTATCAATGAATATTTTTATTTAAAACATTCTTATATAGAATACAGATGAGTAGGTTTCTACAGGTTGGTTTTTTTTTTTTTTTTTTTTTTTTTTTTTTTTTTCAGATGAATCTGAGCTTTTTCTCCATGTTAAATACTAGGAGTTTATAACTTTGCAATATTCTTTTGTCACTTGCCAAAAGGAGGTTTGTTATTTTTCTTTTTCTTAAGGAAAGCTTTAGAGAGAGAACACAGATCTGTTAAAATTTGAAAGGCACCCATCATGCCCAGTTCCTTGCCCTAATAATTGTCAACTTTTGTAAAAACTGACTGTAATATTTGAGAAATGGAAAATTATGGATTATCTTGTATAACAGTCAACTAAAAGAAATTTTTTGTGTGTAAACCTAGCAACTTTCATTCCATATCCTTTAAATGAAGTTTAACATGGACTAAAAAATAAAGCTTTACCTTGAATTATTAAAATTAGATTCCCAAATTTTTCAGGTTCCCCCAGTCTTCAGGGCTCTAAGGGATTTACACTGAGACCACTTATTCAAACCTTTACATTTCTGGTGTTCTCATTTTCTCACTGGCTGTTAGCATCACTGACACCGTGTGCCAATGCCAGAAGCTCTTCCTTAAAATGATTTATTGTAATGGCTCCAACATTGGACACTAATGTTTTTCCTTGGGGGGAAAAGTATTCCTTATATGTTTGTGTGGATCTCTTGCCTCCATAGCTAACGTGGATTAATTTCTCTGCTAATTTACTTGTTCAGTTTGGTAAAAGAAAGACTTTGGGCTTTATGTTTTTTGAAAACCAAAAAAAGTAAGTAATACCCATAAGAAAATATGAAATTTTGCCATACTTCTTTCCTGTTGACCCACACGCATCCATGTATGACAGCCTTTTGCAGTGAAATCAGTTTCTATATCAGGTCTGTTTTTAAGTGTTGTAAAAAAGGCATCTAATCTGTTTGATAATACATTGTCAGCAACCAGCGTTCCAAAACATAAATTGAACTGAGTGTATGCATCCAGTATAGTATTGGAGGAAAGGTAATTAAAAGCATTGAGAAATTGTTTTGAAGAATTCGTTGCCGCAAAGTGGCATAGCCATATAAACATGACACCACCGTCTTATGGAATGTACAAAAAAGGGGTGTCTCTTGTGCCAAATAAACATTCTTCAATTAATGCTTCACAATATGTAGTGTGAACTTCCCTAGTCTGTGTTTATCCATCCTGAGGCTGCTACTTTCAATGCCTCAAAAACTGTTGCCTGTATATATTCTCCTTCTGCTGGATCTTGGGGTAAAGATACAGGCACATTTCCTCCTTGAATTTGTCTGGTAAACCAAACTAAAACGCAATGAATACAAGAAAGCAACAAGAAAGAAGGCCTTCTTAAGACAAAGTTTTGCTTATATAAATATAAGGATTAGTGAGGACTTCAAGAATATACTGGCACAGTAAACATTATGTATTTAAACATATAATACTTATTCTGAATTCTGTAATTAGTATACCCATATATGATAAATTTCCTATCTGAGATGTTTTGAGTTACACATTTGGGGGAAAATTATTTTATTTTATTATGAAGTTTTGAATAAGCATTTTGAGATTCATTATCTATTTACAGGGAAATGACAGGTTTTCAAAATGAAATAGTGTGCATTAGCTGTTCTGTCTCTTTTGAAAGATTTACTCTCAGGTTATTTATTTAACTGTTATGTCTTCATTACTCTTCCCTTTTTTGAAATAATACATATTCTTTTTAATTATTCCTACTTATTTAAATACAATATAAAACCTTAATTTTGAATAGTTGTGAATAGCCATATTCATATGACTAGAATATGAAATTCTTCAAAAAATGTTAATGTGCAAATAATTATAATGGTTCTGTACTTTACATTTATTATGTATCTATACATATTCTGAAGAAAGATGAAATGCTTCTCTTTGGAGTGGCTTAAATTTTTTTGTCCCGTTTTTCTCAGGAATATTCATATTTTTTGGAGCAGTCAGTATTCATATCACTTCACAAGATGCCAGGCTATTATGCTTTAGTAGAAGGGCATATTTCCCTTACATTTTATTAATGAATCTGTTTCATGAATTTTTCTCTCCAAGTGTCTATAACTTGAATTATCCTTCCTTTGCTTATGTTAAATTCAGTTTTATAGGTCTACTTAGAATGCTGATGTGCAAATAGTTTTTTAAAGCTCAGATTTTAGGGTCTGTTTAGTTTAGTTTAATTATTTATTACAATTAAGCATTATTCTACCTGCCCTGCCACCCACCCAGGTGCCTTTTACCTGGTAGTAGAAGTCAGTCCAGTCTGATGCAGGAAAATCAGGGGTGCATTTGGCAGATAAAGTAGTCAATGAGTTTACATTAAGCCATGGCTTTAGACTTTTGTTGAGTCCACAGGTCATATCACCATAGCTAGGGTGATGCTTTTTGAGCTATGGACAGCTAGCCTTCCTCTTGATACATATATTTTTCACCACTGCCAGCCTTTTTTTTTTTCCATTTATTACTTTCACCAGGGAGGCTAGAGCCTCACAATATTAGCCTTGGTTATATTCACCTTCCATGAATGTAAATATTACTTATATCATATATCAATTGGATCCATTCGGTAGTAAAAATTTTAAAACTAAATCCTCTCCTAATACTTTTTCAAAAAATAAACTACTATTAATTCCAGATAAGACTAAAAGTTGTTTTTCTTGTTCTATACTTTTAACCTAGAACCAAGCCATGTTCTCTGATAACCAGACCTCTTATTATCAGAGGCATGGTTAGTGTAGCCTAAAGCTCCAATTTGTTATTACACTTATGGAGCTCAGTTTTCTAGCGTGTTCTTTCTTTGCCAAATTATCTTAGCGCTCTCTTATTACCTCTCTTGAGGAGAACTTAAAGGTTTTCTCAGTCACAACTTGAAAATATGTAATGAATTTTGCATTTCTATGGAGAAAGAAGTGGAGGTATATTACTGCTTGAAAACAAGGTCTAGCATATGTTTAAAAGTGGCTAGATTAAATAGAACCAACATATGTTAACAAAACACTAGCTAAACTACTACCATCTCCACTTCAACTGAAGATAACTGAAATGAATAAGGTTTGTTCTGAAGTGATAACTAAAGTCTCAAAGGAAAAAAAGACACTCACAAAATTACCAAGTCTGATGAATGAATCATTTAAAAGTTTGGTTAAAAACCAATGGAAATTTTAGGAATGTCAGCGAAATGCATTCTGAATGTAGGTAGAAATAGAGGTACACTCAACTGGTCAAGCGTAGTAGGATTTTGTTATTCCATGGTGGCGGTAAGTGATTGGGGATGTAGACCTGAAGGCATGGTGTTCACGATATCTCCACCCATCGCTCCGTGGATGAGTAGTGGGTGATACTGAGGTTGTTGAGTAAACGCTAAATGGAAGAGGATTATAAGCTGGAGAAACAGGATAGTGAGAAATGTGATAGAAGTATTTTTGAACCTGATAAGTTGTTAAGTTCAGAATCCCTGAGGAATTTCATCTTTTAAAGTTATTATTATAATGTTTCATTGTTATTTCTCCAAGAACAGACTGTGAATCTTCTTTCTCTTCTTCATATTTTAAAAAATAGTATCTAACACATTTTGTACTACATATCTAAGAAAATTTATAGCATTTCTTTAAATTCTTAGTGTTTTTCAAGGCAAACCATTCTGAATAAAGGAACACAAAATTCGCAACATATTTGAAGTATTTCAAAACTCTGAAGTACCTGGATCCTAATGAATTCTAGACACAGTGTAGGGAGCTATCCTGAAAATTAGGGAGGTCAAATACTACTTCTTTGTTTGGAAATTCCACCTCTGTGTTCAAGAAGATAGCCTTTTTTTGTGTGAAAAGCGTTTTGACTATAAAGAGTGAATGAATGAATAAGCATTTTTTATTAAACAAGCTTGACTTTGTTCCTTTGTTATTGTAATGTATGCTTGTAATTCATGCAATACCCAACATGTTTTCCTTCTCTTTAAGAAATAAGCCTTACTAAAATACTTTCACTTCTAAACAATGTGGCTTATATATTTGAAATTTTCTTTTAGTTAAAAGAGGTATATTTTAGAGTGTTGTCTAGAATATCGATTAAAAAAACCTTTCCAAATACCCTCAAAGCTGCCTGAACAGAGGATGAAGAGTAGTCAGAAATAGAAATATGCCTTCTATTTATTCTCTCACACTATTTATTGAATATTTTATAAATAATAAAACAGAAAAGAAGATACAAAAATTACTCTAAGTATCTTGTCATGTACTCTCACTTTACAGTTGTAGAAGTTGTATATCTGAGGTTTAGACAAACTACTACTTTCCTACAAGGCACGTTCCTTTAAAACTGGTTGAGTTATACGAGGATCCACCCAATGGATCTGCTCCTGCTTTAGTGAGGAAGGCCCCACTACTGCTACTCAGGACAAAAAGGCCACAGTGCATGAAAGAAACTGGTTAAAGGACCTGTGTATATTACATTTCCCGAACTTGTTTACTTACCTCCTCCTCCTTCCCATAATTGATGCATTTTTTTTAGGATCTATGTGTAAGTAGTTATTTTTTAAATTATTGTAAGGTTGCCTTTTCAAAGGCATCTAAAATGTCTTTCAAAGTTTTTCTTTTTCTTTTTTTTAAATCTGGAACTTTTCTGGAAGGGATATTTGAGATGGCATCCTTACTGTTTGGAAATTTTACTTATCTGATTCTTCAACTCAAAATAACAATACCTTCAGATTCTGAAAACTCCACTAGTTGTCTGTATTTCTTTTGACCCCACTAGACTTTATGTACATTAATCAACAGAAGTTCAGACTGGATCCTTTTCTCTTTGCTATGATTCACATCTTCACAAATCAGCATCTCTGTCACTGCATTCCAGGTGCATAAAGCCAAGTTTAAAATATAAGAATGAATTGGAATTTTCCCCCATTTAACAAAATTTGCTTTAAAAATACCAGATAAAATAACCTCAAATCAATCAGTTACATGGAAATGTTATTTTACATTTATATGGCACTTTTTGTTTTCATTAGGTTTTAAGTTGCAAAATTGACATTCCATTCCACTGTGGTAGCATAATGCTTTTTCAAAGGAGGAAACCGAAACCTTGAAGTGTTAAGTATCCTGTCTGTAGCTGTACAATGAACATGGCAGAGATAAAATTAGAACTCAAGAGTTTCTAACTTTTGTTTTCTTTCATCTGCTCTTCTTTTATATATTAAATTTTCAAATTAAAAGTGATATGTACTTTCAAATTTAATTTAGACCTCTGAAAAATACTTGTCGTGTGATACAGTTATATTTACTTTTCTGTAATTGAAGTGCTTATTTTCAAAAAGTTAAAAAAAAGTTAGAAATGTGAATGAAATATAAATGCAAATAGAAGCTTTCAACTGATAGCTTTTATTTCAATAAAACTAAAACCCTCATGGAATATTTGGTACAAACTTTGTTCCACCAACTGATCTTATTCCTCTGGAATAGATTCGATAATGTGTTGCTATTATAAATGCTCTACTTTATCATGAAACTTGAAACTAACATATGGAAGAGAATAGGATATTTTGTTAAGATGTCCTTTGAACATTAAAGTATTCAGTGGCTACTCTCACAGGCCTACCAGATAAATAGAAGTCTAATCTTCAGCTGAATTTTCAGGCATATAATGTGTAATAAAAACAGAGATAGATGGACAACAAAATGGTTGAGCAATGAACCAACGAAAGAATGAATGACTGAAATTCACAAGCAAAGGCTTTAATGAATTTATATTAGATTTTGTGGTTCTATGCTTGATATGTTGTAAAATTCAAATAAAAATGGAAAATGTCTCTAGGACATCAATTATTCAGTTATGCCAAAGTTATTAGACCTTTTTAAATCATTTCAACCTTCTCACTTCTACAGTGTTATACAAAATAGAAAATTCAAATAGGGGAATAAGACACATGGAGGTGTAAGTGTTCATTTTAACACTTCACATTATAATCCCAAATTTGAACCTCTAGAAATTCTCAACTTTTGGGAAATGGTTAAACAAATTACAATTTCACAAGATGAAATTTTATACAGTTACTTAAGTTATTAATTAGACAAATAGTAACGTGTAATGAAGGAAAGAATATGAGCTTTGGGATAGGACAGACTGTATATCTGAGTCCTATGTCACTTCCAAAATGTGCTGAATACAAAGGGACTTCTAAAATCTCTGTACCCTCTTAGAGGTTTCTTTGTGGAATCCTCCCTGTTATAGGCTACATATGTTGTGTAGTGAGATCCACATTCAACAGGATGCCCTTAGAGAAGCCAACTTAATTTTGAGAGGTGGTTTGACAAAATACTTAAGAAAGGGATAAACTTTGGAATCAGGCCACAATCAAATTCTAACCACTCACTGGTGGTACTATATTAGGTATATTACTTAACTTCTTTGAAGCTCAGATTCTTTGTCAATAAATTGCAAATAATTATACGTCTTACCTAATGGGATCATTGTAACCATAAAATGGCATTATAGGATTGAGCTAGGTAGGGATCAGGTATCGAATACATGGTAATTGTTAGTATGTTGTTGAGGGTCTTATACTAATCAAAAACTCCTATTTAAAAAGATTTTAATTGTTCATCTTTGCCTAAATTATTAATTCCCACTATAACATTAAACATCTTCTGAGCCCCAATCCAAATGCCTGGCCATTTTTCTTGGTAACATTCTTTTTATAAGCCAGCATTTTTGCCTCTCTCGTCTGATCATTTTCCCCAAATTGTGCAAACTCCCGCTCTTGAGCCTTTCCTCCTGCTCAGCCCACAGACTAGATGTCTCTTCTCTCTCCTCCAGCTTCACTGTTGAACAGTTATCCTCTCCTTCAAGGCTCAACGCAAGTGAAGCTTCCTGCGCTCAACACTTTTTGTCTTTCTTCCCCGTGTTCTCACACCACTTTGTATTTAACAAAATGTTTCACATTTTCCATGGATTATAATTTTGTCTGACTCTGCTACCACATATTAAACTTTCTGAGGGCAGAGGCTATTTCTCCCCTCCTTTTAGGAATCCTTTTAGCAATGTAGTCACTTGTACACAGTGGATACTTACAAAATATATGGCAAATTAAATTCAAGTGTAACTGAAAGCTCTAGAAATAATTCCATGTCACTCTTCTTGATACGTACGTGCCATTTGATATGTACATGCCATTTTCTAATTATTACATATTGAATTTCATTTACATAAAGTCGGTTCTAAAAAGGCAAAAAGTATTGAGATACTTGATACACAATCATGTTTTCTTCCCTCTCCATTTTATTTCATTGCACAGAGAGAAGACTTGTGGGTACAATTGTGTGGGTATAATTTTCTTTCAGTTTAGGCTAGTTCATGGACATACCCTATTAGATAATTCACAAGCTCTATCCTGACTTGCTTATAACAGTACCTGTAGCATTTTGAGCAATCTTTACTACTTCAAGGGAGGGAAAGATAAATGCATTTATTGACTTGATAGATTTGGAAGACTTGTGGATTGTCTGGAAAGAAAATGGACTTGAGACACTTCAAACATAATGTTTTATAATTCTTTTCTTTGAAAAGGAATAAATTGTAGTTCTTTAAAACTGATTAACTACAAGGATGATAAGACTAGGGGGAAGAAAAGGCCTAAACTTGACCCTAACATGAATGTCAGCTGATCTTGAAAGAATTTCTAATTTTAGTCTAATTAACATGAAAAATGTTTAACTTGTCTGTAACTTTACCTATTAATTAATTAGGCCTCCAAAGCAAACAACAACAAAAAAAGAGCTCCTCTTACAGATTCCTGATTCCCTCATTATCTTTACAAATTTATGAATCATTACAGGAAATTTGTCTGTGACTAGAAAAATCATTTAAACTGTGAAATTCTCTCTCTCTATATATATATAAAATATGTATATATAATATGTGTGTTTATATATATATATATAAATATCACCAAGATCCTACTCAATAAATACGTGAAGGCTGGACTTGGCAGAGTTTGGCAATGTAAACACATCAAATTTTAAAGCTATCAAGGTCAGAGTAGACTTTGAAAATCTTTATTCCTGCTCACATGCAATGGTGAACTTAAACAATCCACCAGTATTTTTGCAAGTTAATGTAAGATCCAATTCTCTTTCTTCAGAAATGGAAAAAAAAATTGCTTAAACATTACATATTTTTCTTTAAATAAAAAAGAGGAAAGTCAGTTCATGCATAACTCTAACTTGGAAGTATTGTTTGCTTTTGGAAGGTTCTAGAATACGTTTTAAGCGTTGTGTATAATGAGGCCCTTCCTCTTTCAGCCCATGTTGCTTCTCCAACCCCATCTTTCAACATTCTCCTCACATTTACTTTTATCCAACAAAACTAGACTTCTTACCCTTCTCTGATTATGTATTTTTATTACTTTCTACCTTGCCAAACTCCAGGCTACTCTTAAATATGTAAAATTCTGCCGTTTCCCATGCAGACTTGTGTACTATTACAAATGAAATATTCATTCAAACAAATAATTAATATAAATAAATCCTTAGTGATTATAAAACAGTTATTAAAATTAAAAAATATTTACTAAATGATAATCAAATATAATTCTTTAGGGCTAATTTAATGATGATTATATTTAAATATATAATTTAAAAATTTGTATTGTGACTCTCTTAACACCTAACCCCCCCAAAGTTAAAACTATTATTATCACAAAAGTTTATATATAATATGATTAACAAATGATTTGCAGTATTAATGAAATGCCATGTTTTGCTAGAACTTAAAAAGAATCAAGCTAATATTAATGGACTAAATAATAACAGTAAAATATCTTCACAAATAGACATGGAATATTTGCCTATTTTCCATGTTAGACCATTCTCCTTCAGTCTACCAGCTCAAAACTAGATAAGAAACCTATTCTTAGTTCTTGCATAAAGCCTGGCACAGATTTTTAGTGTTTAGCAAGTTCACGATGACATAGAGACAGCATTTTTCTATTAAGTTTTCATAGCATATGCTGCATGGATTCCATAGCAAATGCTTATTTTATAACTTAAAGTCCAAAGAAATTATGAGAAAAGAGAATAGATACAAAAATTAAATCAAACGTTGACAATACTAAGTTTTTTTTTTTTTTTTTTTGAGACAGAGTCTCGCTCTGTTGCCTGGGCTACAGTGCCATGGCGTCAGCCTAGCTCATAGCAACCTCAGACTCCTGGGCTCAAGCAATCCTCCTGCCTCAGCCTCCCGAGTAGTTGGGACTACAGGTGCACGCCATCATGACTGGCTAATTTTTTTTTCTGTTTTTAGTAGAGATGGAGTCTTGTTCTTGTCCAGGCTGGTCTCTTACTCCTGAGCTGAAGTGATCCTCCCACCTTGGCCTACCAGAGTGCTAGGATTATAGGCATGAGCCATGGCTCCTGGCCAATGCTAAGTTTAAGTAAGAAGCTAGCTGACTTGTGAAATTTATCAGATGGCTGAGCATGTTACAAGATACCAGATACCATCTATTGTGGAAACACCTAAGACAAGTTTTTTTTTTTCTTTTCTCCTTTTTTTTCTTTTTCTCCACCATGACTAGCTTTTTTTTTTTTTTTTTTTTTTTTTTTTAAATTTTTTATAGAGACAGGATCTCACTATGTTGCTCAGGCTGGTCTTGAACTCCTGGACTCAAGCGATCCTCCTGCCTTGGCTTCCCAAAGTGCTGCAGTTACAGGTGTGAGCCACTGGGCCAGGTGGAGAAGTTCTTTTTTCTTTTCTTTTCTTTCCTTTCCTTTTTTTTCTCCTTCTTTTCCTTCTCTTCTCTTCTCTTCTCTTCTCTTCTCTTCTCTTCTCTTCTCTTCTCTTCTCTTCTCTTCTCTTCTCCTTTTTTTTTTTCTCTTGAGACAGGGTCTCTCTTTGTCTGCCAGGCTAGAGTGCAGTGGCATCATCATAGCTCACTCATAGCTCACTGCAACTTCAAACACCTAGGCTCAAACAATTCTCCTGCCTCAGCCTCCCAAGTAGCTAAAACTGCAGGCACACAATACTACGCTGGACTAATTTTTTCTCAAACTCCTGAGCTCAAGCAATCCTCCTGCCTCAGCCTCCCAGAGTGCTAGGATTACAGATGTGAGCCACTGTGCCCAGCCTAAGTTATTTTCTAATAGGAATCCACCCCACCTTTTTTTTCTTTCAGTTGAAATTGTCATGAAAATCCTTTTTCTGTTTGTTTGGTTTTTGTAATGAATGCATGTTTGTGTGACAGTTTCTATTGCTAACGTAGATTTTTAAAAATCTTGGATATTTTTTACTCTTATAAATACAATAAATGTTCATTTATATAAAAATGTCATATGTTTCAGATGTTTTAGAAATACAACATATTTCAATAACTGTATAGACAACATAGGACCACAGGATTCGGAAATACATGTGAATTATAATAATTTAAATATTTATAAATTGAAGGTTCAGTCATCTAAATTTATTTATGAATAATATCTTAATATTACAGTAGAGAACAGAGTGTGAGAGTTGCCTAATTTTAGTCCTATTTTAAAACAATGATACATTTAACTAGTTGCTTAATTTTAAGTGACATATTTATAAAATTAAGCTATGTCCATTCATAAATTTTTCCCTATAAATTTAACTTTCCCTCATCAAGAATATTAATTAGTAGACTCAAGTTATATCTGGATTGTTTGGGTCATATCCTAAAAAGGAGAGATTTAAAAAAAATGATGTTCACCCAAAGTGATGAAACTATTTAGGAGAGAAAATCTGGAATTTTACATTTCAGGAGTAATAGTATAAGCACACATATATTGGGATTTTTGAAATAATTTGCAAAAATGTGGACATTCCAGCTGGAAAGAACATCAGATCCTTATTCGACACAGGATCTAAAGAGGTTATGTGCCTTCCTCTAGATCCCGCAGTGAGTTAATATTCAGTGATGGACAAGAATGCAGATCTCCTGCCTTTTGGATAGGTGCAATTTTCCATTGCCCTGAAATTCTTAAAGTTAATCTTCACCACATTGAATACTTCATTATGTATTCAATCACATTTCTAACTGTTCCAGACCATACATGTTTCTGAAGCCTATGTGTACACAGTGACTGACACATAAAAATCAGTCTAATGTTTAACAAGTGCATAAACTTGAACACCTTTATGTGAATTTAATATCTAATTGAGAATTCCTACTCACTATGATCGCCATCTGTCATTCAGTACAAGCTGAAAAGTATACTTTATCATTATTTATTATTTCACTCTTTTTGGTCAGAGGTACAATTCCTAAGGAAGTTACTGACTGTTAATTCAGTGTAACTGAAATGGGCATAGATTTGAAAAAGATGGTTAAATAATGAAAATAACTTGTTTCCTTGTGTATTGATTTAAATAAGGAGAAAAAATAAAGCATACTTGTGATTTGTTTGTATATTTTTTTACTACAATAAAAACTGGCTTGAGAAGTTTGCCAGATCTTTTCCCAAGATGAATATCGTTTTGATGGCTTTTGTTGAAGAAAATGACATGTTGGAATTGATATATTGCGCGTAATCTAAATGCCAAGTATACATTTACTCTTCTGAATTTTTATTTGCTTTAAGTTTATCCAACTTTTATGGAAGTCTCCTTACATCAAGGATTGACTGCTTCAGTTTTTGTTTTAGGGAGTCTTGGCTTTTGCCCTATGTGCAGTTATACTCCTGCAAGGTGGAGCAAAAGTGGTTGTTGCTCTTCGATTTCTCTCCTTGTGCCAGAATCACCTCCCTGCAAGACTACATATGGAACGTTCCTAATCCGCATTTGTTTCTCCCAGGACTCTGGCTCCTTGAGGGATTTGCCTGCCTAGCTTGATGGAAGTATTCCAGCTTTGCTTTCTTTTGGATAGTATTTCTTATTCATTTTAATCTAAATAGAGGATTATATTAGCTAAACATGATTAAACTTGAGATATGAGTAGGTACATTTTCTAGTATCTGGTTTTGTTACAGGTTCTTATGGTTGATGTGTCTGCATGTAGTGTTTTAATATAGCCATCTTTAAAATAGCAACAACTCTTAGGAAAAAGTTTTGAAGAAACCTAAGCAAGTTGTTTGAAAGAAATGGGCATTTAAGTGCTTAATTCAATTAGCAACTCATAAAGTTTATATTGACAAGAATGCAAATAGCCTTTATAAGTATTAATTTCATGACATGAACATTTTGTAGAAGTGAACATAGGGTTTGTAGATCCTTAGGCAAATCTTCACTGTTGGTTGAATTTATTTAAAGAGCTTTTCTGGTCACCTTTGAACCTCAATGATTTCTCCAGATGTACAGAAGTGAACAATGTAAAAATCTTGCTGTTTCAGCAGAACTGATTCCAGCTGGCTGAGAACTGGATCTGCAAGTCATTGGTTACAGCTGTGTTTCGATTTATGTGATGGTTGAAAAAATAAATTACCCGATTAGATGGCTAGAAAGAGGACTCTTTGTTTAGCCCTTGTGTGGGGACTGAAAGTGTTTATGGTGCTGTTTTCTACGCAGTCTTTGCAAAGTAAGCTGGACAAATAGACTTATTCAATGCTTCTAAGAAATGTTGCATATTCAGCTTTAATTCTTTGCTAAAGAAACTGTATTTTTTATAACGCTGTCATCCAGCAAATGTTTTTAAGGTCTAGCATTTAAGAGAAGCAGTATGTTTTCTGTCCTATTGAGCACTGCTTTTGGTAATTGAAAAGCAGTTTTCTTTTGTTTAATGTGTACTTTAAAACATGTCTTTATCAGCCATGGCAATGGGAATACATTTTCTCTTGAACACAAACCTTTATGATAGCAAAATATCTGAACATGCATTCTAATTTGACCCTTTTCCTTAGTGAGATATGGCTCTTGGGACATAAGAGAAAATAAATTAATTAGATTGCTAAATAAATATAATCAAGCATTACTGTAAAAAGTTAACATGCCTGTGGGCCACTTAGGCTAGGAGGCTTTTGAATTGGTGGATTTTGTCTTTGTTGTCTAAGTAAAGTTTATATAGAGAGTTTGGAAGAGTGTTAAACAGCATGTAACTTTTCAGGTTACTAAAAGTCAAAATGCTAATAACTCTTGGAGTTTTAGTATACACTGTCATACAAAATACCTTCCCAAGGAGACTAATATACTAACATAATCTTGTACAAGGTCTTTTTTGTTTGTTTGTTTTTTGCATTATTTTTCTACAGTAGCTTAAGTTGGGTCCTTTAGTTTCTTTAAGTTATAAACTGGCAGAACCAATGGATTATTTACAGCTCAACCAGTTCCACTGAGGCATTAAAAAAATGAATGGAGGCTCTCAAAAAGATGGCATACAATAATATGTTTTCATTACTATTTTCTCAAATAGACACTGATGTTTAAATGAATTCAACATTTTGCTAAAGTGTTGTTTTTTTTTTTTTTTTTTAATGCTTTGTGAACTTGAAAATGAGGCCAAGCACTTGATCAGGTGTCACGATCTCCACTAAGTTCAGTAGAAGTTCAGTGGGGGAAATACCTAGGGATGTATTATATTTTCCAAGAAAACAGGCAATTCCTTAACTATTTTCATTCTTAAACTGAGATAGATATTATGGAATGTAGTGATGCAGAATAAATAACCATAATGTATCCAAAAGGAGACAAAGGTGGGATTGATCTGTCTTGGATTGGCAGACAGTTTTGCTGTGTCAGGCTATTTCCTTGATCAATGAAAGTATATCTTCTAACCCTTAAAAAAATCAATATAATTGATTAGAAAGCATAGGAACAAAGCATGAGAATGCAGGATACACTTGAACCTTCACTGTTCAGAAATATTTAAATGATATTTATAATGCTTAGAAGCATTTTTCACTAACTCCATGTAATGGAAGCTTCTTCAACTTAGACTAAAAACCTGAGTAAGAGAGTTTGCGAATATGCTATAGCAGCATTCTTCATGAAAGAATATGTTTTTTAAAAGTTAAACTTGACTCATAGCATTTATACTTCTACAAGTATGTTAATCAGGGAACAATTTCTACCACTGACCATAGAGATAACAAAGTGAAATTCAACCTTGAGAAAACACATGTATAAATTATTTTAATAAGAAAAAAATAAAGAAAGAAAAGTATCTATGAAGGAAGAATTTTTTTAATTTAAAATGACTTACTCCATCTTTTATGCTCCATTCCAACCTGTCATGATCAATAGATAGAGCATTTTCTTTTCTTTAAAGTAAAAATTTCTACAAAATTAGCATGTTTTCATATTGAAGAAAACTCTAAAAGTCTAGAACAAAAGTGATTTATGCACATCATAACAATAGCTATCCATTAATAATTTTATTCCCCTTCAATTAAGCAGCACTTTAAAGTATTTTTAAAAACTGAAAAAGATGTTTTTAAAGTTTTTGAGAGTTGACAGAAATTCTTAACCTATAATTAAACTGATTTTCTGATTTCTTTTTCAAAATTTATAAAATACACTTAAGGAGGTTTTATGAACTCAGTTATTTTATCCTGACTTATTTTAAATGCATTATTAGACCTAAAATATGTCTATTTGATCAATGAATCCTATTTTTTTAATTCACGTGGGCTAATTTTTACAGTTATCCAAGGAAACTATGAGTTTTTCTCCTCAGTGCCTATCCACACACATTTTTTAAATCTTAGAACATGATTACTTTCCTAGTTCTAAAATGAAAATATTTTATATATTGTTTCAAACAAATAAATATTTAAATGTAAGTAGGGCAACCCATATAAAAGATCTAATATAACGTTTTGTTATTGTCATAGCTAACATGAGATGATATATTCTGGAAATTCAGTTAGTTGGTGAGATATCACAGGGACATGGGAAGAGAGTGTATCATTAGTCTTTTTGGAGATAAATGGTACAGGACAGTTATTGTGAAGATTAAATCAGATAATTACATAAACAGATATCAAAATAGTAGATCATAATCACCAACCTGTGTTTTCAATTTTATTCCCCTTCCATTGTACAAGATTTTAGGGCTGAATTGGGCCTTTGTGATAACCTAGTCCTCCTCCCTAATTTTAAAAATGACAGAACTAAGGTCCTGAGAGTTAAATGACTTATCCAAGATCACAAATTTTATTAATTACAGAACTGGCACTATAACCAGTTTTTCTCACTTTAGATCAGTTCTTTTTCTCCACTCCTCACTTTGTGTCAAGGTATTGTGTATAGTGTACCACAAGGAAAATAGTATTTTTCTATAGTTACGTTAGTTAAAACATAAATTTTTATTGATCCTGTGCCATAATATTCAGACCCTAAATACATCAGTAACTCTAAAGTTATTTGATATCATTTAAAGCCCTTCCAATTCTGGCCCCTCTTAAAAAGCCAGTATCAATTCTTTTCTCTCTCACCTATTAGGAGACACAGCGACACTGCAGAAACAATAATAATGTATTATTAGTATGTATAATCCTGCAAATTATTGAAAAATATCTTTCAAATTGGAATATAACTTGACAAGGCATAATTTTTCGTGTCTCCAAATTGCCCCCTCATTATTATTCCCTGCCTTTTTCCTGGAAGAGAAACACTCCAGCAGCATCCTCAAGCCCTTTTTGTCCCTATATATGACTGCAAACAACGTGCACAACACTTTCCCCTCAAGACCTCCCTCAAGTTCATGCTCTTGCTTCGATCCCCTATCTCAGTCTCGTCTCTCTGGTGTGCTTTGAATGTGGTCTCTTGTGGATATTGATAACAGACTGGATTGGAAAGTAGGTGACACACTTCTGGAAAGCAGGAGAGGGGACAGGAAGAGGAAAGGACACAGAGAGGGGGGGCTATCATGAGTTAAAATCACTTTTTTTTTTTGGTATTACTAAATACAAGAATGAACATTAGATTTCACATGCCAGGATTATTCCTGAAAGGAAGAGGAATCTGATTATTTAGTTTTCCATGTTAGTTGTGATGCTCTACACTTATATATCAAAAGAGAGAGGAAAAAAGTAATTTCAGATTGACAGACAAACCTTTTGCATTCCAAGTCATAAAGTGTCAGAGTTAAACACTGCATCATTCTCTAGTCCAAATACTAAAAATTCTAAAAGAAAATACAGGTCAGTATTTTTCCTGGTTATAAACCAGCTGTATCCTTCATCATGAAACTTTTAAATAGTAACACATATAAATTTATATTTTACTTTATTTTATTTTTGCTTAAAATACTTAGTTCCAGAATCTGATTTATAACTCAAAATATTACCAAGGTCCATGTGTGCACACGCAAACACACTCACATCTTCTGGATTGTGTTTCTCAGTATATTTCTTAGAAAATGCCTAACTACATAGTTTTAGTTTATTGGCATCTGATTCTTCCCTCCCTTGCTCTTTAATTATTCTTTCTTTTCTCTTAAAAAGAAAATGTCTAACCATAGTTGTTCTGCTCCTAACTGCTGTTGCTTCTTATATGAATAGGATTTTTATAAAAATATTTTTCTTTGGATTTTTGCTACTCACACTACTATTAAATCTCTTCCTTATTGAAAACAGAAATATGTAATATGTGTTGTTTGGCACTAAAAACAGCATGACTCTCATTTCTGGAAAGACAAATAAACAGCTCAGATTTATTCGGAGACTTTAGCCTGAATGGTTTTTTGTATCTTCTGATGGCTTTGTTATCAACTATTTTAAAGTTAAGTTTCTGTATAGCCCTCCCCCATGAGTAATCTTGCATATTTCCAAACTATTAGTAAATAAAAACACTAGATGCTCTTCAGTCACAATTTTTTTTTCTTTCTTTTAGATCTTCAAATTAATCAATACAGTTTGATCCTCTTAAAAGAGACTGGAAGGAAAATATTGGGATCCAATAATCAGTTATGCCATAAAACTTTTCACAAGGACAATTTAAGTCAGCACTGTCCTGTAAAATTTTCTACAAGGTTGGAAATGTTTTATATCCCTGTTGTCCAAAATGGTAGCCACCGGCCACATGTACTGCTATACACTTGAAATATGACTAGTGCAACAGAGAAAATGAATCTTCACTTTTCTTTAATTTTAATTTAAATAGCTATATGTGAGTGGTTGCAGCTTATTGAAGAATGCAGGTTAAGTAAAACAAAGAAAATATCATGCAAGTAATAATATATGCTGTACATCCGTGGATTTATAGTTAAAGTTTAAACTATAGATGAATTCTTTGTTCTCCATCCTTCTTACTCCAAACCTCACCAATGGATTTAAATATGATTCCCATCATAACATGGATTTCAAATGGCCTTTGTAAGAAATAAAAGATTTCTGCCTTAGTATTATAGTAAGGTAGAAGGCAGGTTGTATTATAAAGTATTTCAGAGTAATTATTGCTTCCTTTGACTTCAGATATATCTTGGGTTTTTTTTAAAGTTAATGAACAAATCTCAAAAAAACTTATAAAAATAGTTGATCTAGCAAGGTCATACTTGCATTGTTTAAATTAAATGTAAAAATAAAAAAAATTTACTTTGTGAGTACTGTAGCCATAGTCAAAGTATAAACTCTGATGTAGGAATGCTTTAGTATAGAGAATAAAAAATTTAGAATTAGAAGAGACCTTAAACCTGTATCTATGACAGTGGTAATTGAACTGATTGATTACAACATCTTCTTTCAAATAAATATTGATTTAATCAAGTCTGCATTCCCATTGACCCTAAGGAAAGTCCTGGCAGAAACCTGGGCACTTGGAACTGGCTAACTCCTGTCTAAATATAAATATCTTAAATGCGTGGATATTCAGTTATAATTATTATTTTTCTTCAAATCTTTACTCCTCTTGATTTTCTAAACTCCTCAGTTAATATTTTTATACCTTGTGTAAAGTTAAATTGTGTGTGTGTATCTTTGTGTGTAATAAAGACAAAACATGGATTAGGAAAAAAAAGTCATATTTGCATCTTTTGTTTCTGATTCGCAGAGGAAGGAGTCAGGTGCTCATGCAGAGGCCATAGAGCTAGGATATCAGTAGGCAGTTGCTGCAAGCACATGTTCAATTATTAAAATAGTCAACATTTTATATTTGATAGCCATAGAGAGATCATGACATTAATTTATCCAGAGTATTGTGGGAAACTGTCTAGAAAAATAAATAGCATAAAGGACACAGATGCTGAAGAGCTACAAAAAAATAAATAAATCTTTAAAAGTTGGGTCAAAGTGAAGAGAGATTAAGAGATGAACAATTTTAATACACAGGACAGGAATAAGTCACCAGGCGTCTCAATGTTACTGACAATCGGTATTTTAAGCTATGTTGTGCATGTACTAATTTTTGTTTTAGTTTTTCATTAGAGTCTAAGCTTGAACACTATTCCTAAATCTTCAGTTTCTGAAAATCTAATGTCATAATGTATTGTTGCTTCAGGGCATACTGATTCTTTGCTATCTCTTCCTTCCTTCCCCTTCTTCATTCTTCTCCTCCCTCTTCCCATCTTTATGTTTCCTTTTCTTCCTCCCTTTCTTGTTATTTTCCTTCCTGCCTTTATCTTGCTCATGACAGTATAAACTTAACTCCGTGTTTTCTTCTGGTGTCCACTTCATTTTCTATTTTTGTTTTTGTGTTTGAGGGTTTTTTTTTTTCCCGTTTTCTTTCAAATCAGGAGCATGTAGGAACTGATTTTAGAGATTCATATTCTACTACAGATGCTTCTATCTCTTCATGGGTTGTGTGATGTTTTCTTTGGAACCTCTGAGAATGACTGTCCTTGCCGGTTGTAGCCACAAATCTGTTGCCAAACTGCTACCTTAGTTGATCCTGCAATGCCGCACTGCATGCTGGGATCTGTCTGGGTGAGTAAACCGAAATTTCTACAGCACCAGACAGCACTAGAGTTGGCTTGAGAATTGCCGTACTTTGCTTCCTTTTGTATCTATTTCTTGTATGCTGCAGAGTCACCAATGGCGAGCTCTGTCTGGCAAGTAATTCAGAAATACTGCTCTTGTAGAAAGGACAGGTAGGCACTTTCCCGCACTCTGTCATTAAAAGGAATAGTTGAAGAACAAAGGAACTGGATAATTACTTATATATTGCCTTTTATGTTGTGAAACACTGTAGCACAAACACAGTTGTGTTCAGCTACATATTTTACTTCCTTTTGTAATAATGCATATAGTATGTACAGGAATCCATATTTTATTTAAACGTATGGATTCAATTGTTGATATTTATAGCCTGCCCACATATCTCCATCTCAAAGACTTTTACATATTCATCAACACACAGCTATTTGTTATTTTTAAAAGTTCTTAAATTAAAAAAAAGTTAAAATATACTAATATCTTGTTGGTTGATTTCAATTCCAGCAATTTAGGATTTCAACATAGTTTAAATCATATTGATGATTCACATCCTGGCAGGTTTTCTAATTCCTGTGAAATGAGAGCATAGCTAATAAAAATATTAAGCAATTACGTTTATTAAAAATAATAGTTTTTTTTCTTTATTACATAGAAATAAATGATCTATACAGATCGGTCTCACTCATGTGTCTCTTGGGCTGTTTGGGGGCTTCATGTAGACGTGGAAAGACTCCTTTGCTCTTTCTTCAACGAAGAAGGGAAAAAAAAAATGAAGGCGTAGAATAAAGTCTAGGACTGTTAAAGAATTGCTGGCGTTATTGCTCTCTGTCACATGTGAGCCTGGCTGCCTGCTTCCCGAGCTAGAGGATCCAGGATGAGACTGTGTCAGAGCCTGTTTCCACAACTGCATTTGGAGATGTGTCTTATTGATTAGGGGGGGAAGGGGTGGGGATCGGGAGTGTGAGGTGAGGGAGGCCCAACTGACGACTGGCTCACTGAAGCACAAGACATTTTTTTTTTCTCCCGGAAAGATGTCAAATAACTGGGAAACAGCCACAGAGGAAGTGGAAAGGTGAAAAAAAATGAGGAGGCCCTGGAAGAAATGAAGGCATCTCTTATGAGAGCGCCTTGGGGCTTTTTTTTTTTTTCTTTTCTCTCCTTCCCTTTTTTTTTTTTTTTTTCTTCCTTCCTTCCATCATCTGACCTGCAGAGGCTGGAGTGACAGCGTCATGCAAATGCTGCTGCAGTCCAGCAGGTCTGGGAGAGGGTGGATGCTAGACTGTGAGTTAATGTTAATGATGAGCGCAGTGGAAATACCAGCCGCTGCCACCCCCTGCTCACAGAAGCGCTCTGAGTCAGCATCAGATGCCGCGCCTCGCCTCTCGCCGCCTGTGTGCCTGTGCGCGCGCGCGCTCGCCCGGGCGCCCGTGTCTAGCCGAGGGGAGGGGGTGGCGTGTGAGTGCGTGGAGGGTAAAAGCCAGTCAGTCAGTGAGAAGCAAAGGTACGTTGGAGAGCAACTAAAATCTGACTGATTTCCATCTTTGGAGCATCAGATGTATTCCCTAAGGAGGATGGGTCTCCGTGATGGGGGTGGTATAATTATGTTAATGTCATATTTATGGAGGGGTGAGATTTTTCATTCTAATAATTGGTTGAATGCTGTGGTCAAAAATTGTAAAGCCATATTCAGTTTTAAGGAAAAAGCATGGACTTATATATCTGAGGGCTGCTTTATTTTTTGCTTTTTGTGAGTGCTGCTTTTTTGTTTTTTTGATTTTTGTTTTTTAACTATTTATTTTAAGCCATAAGTGATTCAGTATGGAAAATCAAATGATAAACAGAAAGAGATCTTATATAATGATTACATCATGGAGCAGAATATTTAAAGTCTTACAAGGCAGAGTAGAGATCTGGACAGGGGGTGGGGGGTGGTGGTTGGAAAGGGGTGTGGTACTAGGGTGGAGGAGGGGGCCAGTTAGCAAATATTTTGTTCAGCATAGCTTTCCTTGCAGCTTACTTGGAAATGGATGATTCACCTGTTCTACAGGAAAACATTCTAATTCTTTCCATTTTTTTCCCTCCTCTTTTCCCTTTTAAGATCAACCACTTCAGAAGAACCAGATTCCACTTCTGTGGCCAGGACTTTTATGTTATGGCTGGTCTGATTGTTTTACCCTGCGTTCTATGCTACTAAATCTTGGATCATTCCTAAAGTACAAATTCTGTACTCGAACCACAAACAAGGCTAAAAGATCGGAGGAAAGTCAGTGAATATACAGGATTGGGATTGTGTATTTTCAAAAGTATTGAGCTTTATAATGTAATTATTCAAGAAATAGAATCATGTTTTTTTTTCTTACGATGTTGCCAGCATTTTAAGTTACATGTTTATTAAGTGGCATTGCTCAAATAACTACAGAGTATGCATGGAAATATTTGCTGTGTGAATAGTTTGGAGATTCAAAGAGAAAAATCAAGCTTCAGAGGTATTAAATTATGACATGCAAAAAAGTTTTTGTTTTGTTCTTAACTGCAACGGTATATATTTAAATCCGATTTAAGTATTATATGTCCTGGGCCCACCTTAAGAGTTGTGCTGTATAGAAGTGTAATAAGAAGCAAAATTTCAATTAGGGTACCATTAACTGGCATATAATCCTTCTTTAATGTAATAGAGGCTATGATGTTGCTGTACAAATCTGCTAGAAGCAGATTTTAACCCATTTTTAGGCTCTTTCTTTGGATCTAATGGAATGACTCTTAACTGTTCATTGTCTGCATTGTTTCTCATATTTTTCATTATTTTGAAGTCTGGAATTAGTCTATAAATGATCTTCGTGATTACTCAGCTCATCCTAACTTTTACATATCATATATATATTTTACTTATGTATTTTAATTAATATTTAGAGGTAAAAGTCTAACTGAACCCACTGTAATTTCTAAGCTATCCTTATTACTGGAAGAAGAATTCTACTGCATCAAACCAGACTTTTCCTAGTCCCTGAGACCCTAACTTGTGAGGTATTTTAGTAACATCACAAGTCAGGCTCTTGGGACCTAGGCGGAGGGGAACCAGCAGCTTTGGACCTTACTGATTGTCTGCAGTTACAACCAGAACAAAAGAACATACATAGATTCTGCCTAGGAGAAAAGAACAATGCTTTTCTTTATAATCAGCAATGTTTTCACCATTACCCACCTCCAAAAATACTATTGTCAGAAACTGTACTCTAAAGTGAATACACAGTTGCACTGAAATATAGCGTTTGTATTGTAACAATCATACAAAGAAATATGATATCTGTGTGAGAAGCAAAATTAAAATACGAGTGTTTTTAAATACTTCTTTTGGTATATTTTAAGGTGGCTAGTGTAAGAGATTATCTCCTTAGTTAATGAAGAGAGTTATTTATATGTATAACTTTTTTCATATGCATTGAAATATATGCATTACCTACTTAAATAAATCCTACATGTCTTCATATAACTATGGCTTAGAATATGTAATATCCAGCTATAATCATGCTTGAGGCCTAGAAATAACATGATTTACAATCTTCTTTACTGACCCTATTAGATTTTACTACCGATCTAAGAAGAATGCTGTTTTATACTTGGTATTTATTGCCAGAGTTTTCCTTAGTCTTTTACCCAAACAAAATACTTTATATGTCTTAACAATTCTCTTTTTATGAGAGTCTAATAGTGAAAGTTATCATCAATAATTTGGGAAAATATGCTATCTTTTAGTTTTTACATTTTGCTTTGTATATGTCATGAACCTATGTGTGATAAAACAGTAAATGCCACCTATGAAGTCAAACTGCTCTGAATCCGAACTGCATAGTTTTAGTTTTATAAATTTTAGTTTTATCAGAGGTAACTATTCCAACTATAAGTGTCATATTTGAATATTTAATAGCCATTGCCACATCAAATATGTACTTTTTGGAGATAGAACCAATATACTAAATCTATTTAAAAATTTCACAATAATATTACAAATATCAAGATTCAAAATGGAGACGAGATACTTTTTATAGTAGAAGAAACAAAGTGACTTCATTCTTTTAACTCTATTGCTTTACATGGGTACCATAAATTATGTGTCTTCTGCATTGTTAAAATAAATACATGAATGTATTTTAGAATACTGTATGCAGTCTTTGTTCACCTTTTAAAAAATTTGATGCAATTACTTATGATTTGAAATATCATAGACTATACATCATCTATTAGTTATATTTCCTAAAAATTAATATAAAAATATTATAAGCATAGGCCATACAAGGCACATTCTGTGCAAGGCACATAGAATATGTTTAAGCATATATCCACACTGTACCTATTCAGATTCTTTATTTATATCACCTACTTTATCTAGAAGCTCTGAAATTTTAGATGTGTGTATGTGTGTATATAAACATATATTTTAAAACGCCAGATGAATGGACTTAATATAAACAGTAAATATTTTGGGTACTATTTATCTTTTACTTCTTTTAACCTCATTCTTGCTGGAATTCAGTATTTTTAAAAGCCCTAAGTTTCTCAATACAAAGAAATCTATGTATCTATATGTACACAGAAACTTGATTATATTTAATAGCAATGTTAACACAATGGATCAGAAACTACCTCTCACATACAACAATATCACATAATAAGTATAGTTTACTGACACCTGTTTTAAAATAATCAGAAATAATTTGTATAAGGTGTTCCATCAATTTAGTTCCAAAATAACGTGAAGGATGGATGTTTATTGGCTATCATGATATCAAATATAGGCTATTTCAAATGCAATTTTTATGTTATTGTATTTATGAATCATATTATACATGAACTTGTATTTTATAAAAGAAATAGACCAAAGCTGATTTTAGAATGAAATATTTCTTTATTTTCCCCATAAACAGAGGAAATATATATTTTTTGCTAATAATCTTGCACTATTTGAACCTTCTGTATGTAACTTTCCTATGTGAACTGTGTTTGTGAGAGCATCATTGATAAAGCTTTTCTCTTACTCCATAAAGGTGTGTATAGATATAAGTGGGTGACTTTGTTTATATAAGCCACTTTATGCTGTATGTGCATAGATGGATGCCACGTTTTCTGCATTTCTATCTCAGCTGTCAAAGGATAATACTGTTTTGAGGCTTTATAATATGATTTGGAAAATCAGATCATACTAAGCTTAAAATAAAAGGAGAGATCTACAACAAAGAGCGAGAAAATGATGTGTGTTGCATACAAAAAAAGCAGTGATATTAACAATTCGATGGCTTCCTGGTTGGGAGACCAGCCTGAGCCAGACGCATATATTAAGGGCTGTCTGCTGCCGATGTGAGCTTGCTCAATGCGGTGGAAATGAGGAATCACCTCCTCTCTGACACCAGCTTATTTGTACATTTTAATTTTGAAATAGCAAATCACTGTTTTACATAAATAGACTAACCCCTGCTTGATTCTTTTGCTTTCTCACATTGTTTGCTAATTTACTGCGAACTTCAAGTTCCTTTTTAAAATAAAATCATCACTCAACTTAAACATCTACCAAAGACCAATGAAGTAATAGTTTTTCTTTTGTCTCCTTTGTATTACTCTGATAATATTGTGATGCTTATGCTTTTAACTTTTAATCTCTGTAAGGAAAACATCAATTTTCCAAAATGGCATTTTTTAAAGCCTTTTAGGATCCATCAAGGAAGCTACTCTGGAATTTTGCCAATTCTAAATATGATTGTATTTCATTTCAGGGTTCATGGGATCAATATCTTTCTCAGTATAAAAGTCCTAAACACTTTAGTATTCCAGTGAAGCTGCAGAACAGGTGTACAGATATTCTTAAATCATTTAAGCATTAGGCTACATTAATAATGTCTTGAAGAGGAATAAGTATCTCAGGGGAATTATAGTACAAGTTAATTACTAATGAAATTAGAAAGGATATGTTCTACCTTAAACTCCTCTTCAAATGGGCATGCTGTTACATGTGCCTAGGCTTGGTCTAATACACCTTAAATATGTAAATAATTTTACAGCTGTCATGTTAGGATGAGTTTTGAGAAAAGCAGTACATAAAGGGTTAGCTAACGCCCAAATTTTCTTGCCATTTACACATGCAGTGCAGCCTACATTTCTGTAGGCAGCAAATGCAGGCATCATTTTGATTGCTTGGATTCTTTTGTTTAATTTTTTACTAGACATTTAACTTAGCACTCAAATCCCACTGATCCCTTAGTGACTGCATTTGGAAAAGGAAAACAAAGTTCCTAATATAGAGAAGTTTAAAAAAATCCTGGGCATTTGTAAACATTTGAAAAATAGACTTTTTAGTGTAGCTCTGTAAGTGCATACTTAGTGTGCAGAAACTTAGGTGCCATTATTATCTATGTGTCATCTGTTAGTTTTCTTTTCTACCAGTGACCAAATACACACTGGGTCATATATAAATATATATTTTTCTCTATATGTCTTCATTTCTTAAAAAGGTTTAATAACAATGGTATAAAAATTGAGACCTCTTCATAAAATCATCCACATCATTTCTTTAATGAGCTAGCTTCAGTTTTCATTGAATCTTGCTTTTCTCCACATCCCTTCATGTTAAATTGTAGCTTTATCAGAAGTATATTATCAGCCAATAATATTAATTTGTATGTCATATTTCACTTTACAAGTTTGAAAGCAGGTAGAACTTGAAGGTAATTGAGATTATATGAATTTAAGATTAAACAGTTTCATTTTATGTAATTACTCTGCTAATTTGATGCATATTTTACGGACAACATATTAATAAAAGTAAAAAATTCTGATAAGGTGAAGTAAATTTTTCATTGTTGACATAAGAAATGTGATTTTAACTCTATTATCTTAATAATTAATTCCTAAACAAATAAAACAAATGTTCAATATAACCATGGACTATATCAGTTAAATCAAGTAAATGAGAATAATAACTCTTAGGTTTTGTCTTGACCATGTAAGGTTTTGGGGGTGTTTTGGGTTCTTCGTGTAGGCAAATGTAACTAGTTTTCTTTCTAAGAAGTTTCTCCCTCTTTGTCAGTAGGTGTCTGATGATTTGTGAGCACCAGGTGACTATTCTGTGGAATCATCTTTCCTTGCTTTTGAATTAGCTTTCCCTAGGCCATGAGTCAACATTGGTATTTTACACATCCAAATTGGTAGGTCTTTCTTGAAATTCTTCTATGTATTTTTTTAGACCTATAAGTGAAGTGCAAGAAATTATAAATTTACGTTGTGCTTGTTTTTACAGCTTCTGAAAATCTTCAGGAAGAGATTTGGGTGGTGTTGAAATATTAGCCAACTGAAGCATTTAGTGTTACTGAAATTTGAAATGTAATTTCATTCTCGTAGCGCATGTCCTAATCTTGAGGGTGAGGGGGACTAGTCTGTGGCTAAGTTATCACTCTGTTACACATCACACTGAAAGCCCAGCCTGGGCATTTGTAAACCTTGGGGAGGTTTCTACGTTAGACAACATTTTTTGTTGGGGGATTACACCACAGTCGGTTCCCTTCACTTCTCCCTCTCTTCCTGGCCCCCCTCCACCCAACATGGAGCCTTTTCAACTTCTTCAAAGAAGTGGGGGAAAAAAGTAGACTCTTTATTAATGGCAGAAAACAAACTGGCTGCTGGACTTCCGAGGCAGCCCTCTAATAATAAAGCAGGGTAGGCACGGCGACAAAGAATTCTTGAATGTACTAAATATATAGGGAAGCCTATTTAAATTCACCAGAGGGGCTTAGAGGACAGGCAGCAGAAAGTTTAGAATTCAATTCAAGCCATGCCAGAAAATGAAAATGTACTTAAAAAAGGATTTCTGAAACAATTGTTCAAAGAAATGTCAACTTTTAAGGTTCTTTCTAGAAGAATGAAATTTGTACTCTAATTTACGCGGTGACTTTTTCAATTAGAGAGGAAAAATGATTAACAGAATCTCAAAGGGATTCTGTGTTATGTTTAAAGAAAATGTGTTTTCTTTCCAAAGGATGTGCCCTAGTGAGGGCCACCTAGTGCACAGACTGAAAAAAAAAAATGTATACATGGGACAAAGAAATAATGTATTTTTTTTTAGCAATTAGACATATAACAGAATTCCTCATCCTATTTTGGAAGAAAAATACTCAAATTGTATGTTCTTTCCAGTTCATTTTCTCTCATTCAACTCTATGATTTAAAATATTTTAAAGAAATATTTTAAAGAAATGTAATGGAGTAAATTACTGATAAATAATTGGACTATGTGATTATGAATTTGAGAGATGAAAAAGCAATCCCTACCTTATCTCTTAGTTATTCAGTTAGGAAATTCTCTTTGCCCTTTACGTATCTATAAGACATGTGTATCTATAAGGAATACCTACATCTATAAAAATATGGATTTTATTAGCCCCAATGTTGACATAAAAGATTGTTTATAAAATTCATTCCAGGCCAGTATGGCATTGACTCGGATGAAATTTCTTGCAGGCTTTTCCTTAATATCTTCCTTTAAAAGTAACAGATATTGGAGAAAAGATTGTTCTTTGTTATCAGAGATTGCAAGTTTTAAAGAGACTGGAAGTTTTGACTTGCTAATGACCATCTCTGTTGTGACTGTTGAGAGAGTCTACTTGAGAATGAAACCCACGTGGAATTCACCAATTCATAAATATAATTTTTCAACTCAAAATAAGCTGTTAATTCATTAATCCATGCATTCTTCTTCCCCTCCACCAAAGGTCTCAGTGCCCTATCTGCCTCTCCCACTTGGTATCGCTCTCTCTTTCTTTCTTTTTGTCTCCGCTGTGTTGACTTCATTCATTCTCAGGTAGCCTCTCTCCATGTGGTGGCAAAGATGGCACAGCAACTTCAGACTTTTTATGGTGCATCTTTTCTACAGCTTGTGATTCCAGAAGGAAAGAAAACTTCTCTCTACTCCAACATCAATTTCATTTATCAGAAAAGTCTGGTTGGCTCTGTTTTGGTCTCATGCCCAACTGTGGAGCCACTTCTCTGTCCAAACAAGAGTTCCTCTGATTGGACAGCCCAAGTAGGGGGGCAAAAGATTAACCTATCCAGGCAGTGAGGAATGAATGAGGGTCTGGCAATGGCAGAAGGTGAAAGAAATTTAAAGCAGACAAAAATGTAACAAAACATACAACAACCACTACAAATTGTAAAGTTGCTTAGCATAATGATATTTTATAAGTTTTTGTCAAATATATTTGCCTTGGTAAACGTAGTGGTGTCTATCAACATGCAGGCAATATTAGGTTATTTCGCCAAATGTATTCTGTACAGCCAGGAAACTATAAAATATCTGTTACAGTAAATCTCAAATTTGAGATCATGGAGATAATTGTATTTCATTAACATTTTCCATAATCATTTAATATATGTCATATATCAGCAAAGTCAGTATTTTTGCTTATTTAGGAATTTGAAATTTTAAAACTTATTTAGGGTTATTAGAAGTAAGAGTTTGGTAAAGAATGTGTCTATACTCAACCACCATTTGGTTACAACAAATTTATATCCCTCCAATTTTTACCTCAAAGTTAGGGAGATTTATGTTGCTGGTTCTTGGAAACCTTTTATTTTTGTTTATGAATTGATTTTTTCCCTTCTACCATATATATGTATGTGTGTGTGTCTGAGATATATGTGATGCCTACTATTATGTGATTAGGTTGTTAGATTCTTATACCTTATTCTTACTTTTTAGCTCTGTTGCTTATCATGGCATGACTTGGGTGGGTTTTAATATTTACTATCAAGAGCTACTATTTAGGAGTCTTCCTCAATGAGAAAAAGATTAATTTGCTATGAATAACGATTCTAATGCAAAACATTTTGGATTTTTTTGTGATGCAGATGAGCAAAGCTATAAATACAATTTAGAGAGTCTGAAAATTTATTTTAACATTCACTATTCTTCTTACTAATTAATCAAATTAAAAATTTATGCTGCGGTTTCCAGTATATTAACATAAGTTGTCATATTTGGGACATCTGTTTATGGTCCCATTATAACTATGTGTTTCTAGAGGACTGAAATATAGATGGCCATAAATAATGTTTGTAATTTATTCTGTGAAAGAATGATACCTACTTCCCTTCACAATGCTTGTTTATTTCCCTCAACGTAAATCTTCCAGGATTGTATTTTATCATTTTCTTATCAAGATAGAGGAAGAAAGACTCCGGTCTCAGTTAAGCCTCGCTGATTGGTTAAGAAAAGAGATGGCTGTCATGGGCACCCTTTCCAGACACTGTGCCATGGCTCCAGACAGTCAGCTGGTACTATCGCTTTGTCTCAACTATAAATCACAGCCTCGTAATGGCCAAGGCTGACACCTTGACATTTTCAAGAAGAGTAAAAGACCTGATTTGAATGGAAATCAATTTCATTTCACAAATCTTTGCTTACTACTCCAAGCCCTTCCTTGTGTCTTCTTGAGCCTTATTTGGGATTTTCATGATCATCAGAGGATTATTCAAGTGTTATATTATGACTTCTTTTAGCTGCAAAATCATATTCTTACTTCATTCTTAACATGGGAAAATTGATTTTTTTAAGATTTTATATGAGAAAAAAGTCACTAATAAGCCAGATTTATTTTAACCATAGTGCATTTTTAAAAATGGCAACAGCAGCAACTGCTATTTAGTTTTGCAAAACAGTTTGTAAAATATTCTGTGATTTAAAAATACAAGCTTTGTTCACACATATCCAGGTTAACCTTTGATTATCTAATAATGAAAATATTAACTATCGAGTGATTTTGAACTTCAGTCAGGCAGGTCTCAAGCCCAAAATCTTCTGAAAAGTATTTGTATTTTCATGTTCTTGGACATAACAAGAAAGTTTTAGACATTAAGTTTTAACTATTCTAGAGCCAATGCTGACTAACAAGTACTTAATTTTGTTAGGTGGGCCCATCCATTAAACTATATCAGCTTTTTTGACCATTTAACCCAAGTGATATAGAAATAACTCCACACTTTACTAGTGTGAAAAGAAGTTCTTTTTAGGGCTTTAGGAGCTTGGCATTGAATGTTTAAAAAAATTTAGTTTATTCTGTTGTGTCTTCCACATTTAGGAGAATACTATAATTTCTTTAACACCACAGAGAGGAAAGAAACTTCTACTTTTTTAGTATTTTTGCTTGATCTCTCTCCAAGAATGATCTAAACTCAGTGAAGGCTTGGGTCTTCTAAACACAATATATTTTTTTTTAATTTTTAATTATTATGGGTACATAATAGTTTTACGTATTTAGAGGATACATGTGCAAACACATTATGGATGGAGAATTTGGGCATTACCACTCCCTGTGTTACCAAGCATGGAAAGATTACCACACTACCTGGTAGTGATTTCTCTTCATCTTTATTATTGGTCCTCAACTTTGTCAAAAATCATGATTCTAAATATGAATACACTTTGTTAAATTTGTTATTTTGTACAGGCCAATGAAAAAGTGGAATTACAGACAATTACAAACAGAAGGCTCCCAATCCTTTAATCTTTTTATTTGTCCTTCTACCCATCCATTTATTCATTCATAATCTGTATAAAACATGATCTTATGCTAGGTAGGTGGGGAATACAAAATGAAGTTAGACTTTCTTCTTTACATAATGTTATGCTATTATGAGAATTTTTTTTAACTAAAAGTATTATCATGTCAAAATATGAGAGATCCATAAATGAGATATAAACACAATGTTTTGAGATTCTAAATAAGGTATTTACTTTACTCATTGATAATCAAGAAAAATTCCATGGAGGAGGCTGCATTTAGCTAATTGCTAATGAGTAGGAAGGATTTCTGGAAAAATTGATGAAAGTTTTGGAATGCAGGATGTGGAGACCTACAGGAGCAGAAAAAATGGGCTATGTTTGGAAGTAAATTTTGTTGAAAAGTTGGAAATTGGATGCCTATTGAAAGGTAAACTAAAATCAGTTTGTGGAGTACCTACAATGTTCATGGGTAGGCACTGGGAATCTTTTAAATATTTGTGGGCAGATACAAGGATTTAAGGTGCAAGATTAACATATTAACTGCCATGTGAATTGTTATTTAAGTCATGCTAGTTTTGAGTCCAGGGCCTTGTGAAGCATATGTAACTCACATGTCTCTTTACCTTGAGCCACAAGAACTATTTTTCAAGTTGTATATAACTCATACACAGAAAATAATAAAAAATTCAAATTTTTATTTAAATTAGAAAACACCATTTTGTTTCTGAATTATTCTATTTTTTTAATAAAACATCATGGCCCCAGGGAAAAAAATTTTTTTTCTAGTGTGGCAGTCAATGTGTTCATCTGTTTCCAGTCAGTATGGTTTAACACCCCAACCCAGAGGATATCACAGAACTTCTGAGCAAGTTTTATGAAGACACACTATTCTTCCTACCCTATAAATTCTGACTCAGTAGGTCTAGGGTAGAGAGCATGCAGGTGCATTTTGTAAAATCTCCTAGATGGTTGACTAACACGCCAACTGAGAAAAGGTTGGTAAAAAATGCTGAAATAAGAAGATTTAAGTGATTATTAGACATGAGTAAAGACTATTGCAACTGTACATGAAGGAAAAAAATGGAGATAGAAACCAGGGTTTTCTAACCTGAATTCCAAGTATCCGTGGACTTTTGGGGTTTCATGTTCCCATGAGATTACTGTTTTGAGTGGATGTCCTTTTTCCTGGGGAAATGATCCAATTTTGTAAGATTCTCAAAAGAGACTAAAACCAGCCAAAATTAAGAATTACTAGGGGAAATTAGCATAAAAAGGAGAAGGTAAATGGGAGAAATCTCATGCATGTACGGTTGTAAAAATTTAATGACAGTCGATTGCATGGGAATGCAAATTATGGCAAGGAAGAAAGGAAGAGAGGATGGAGTAAAATTTTTCTACCTTGTTGACACTAGAAGAATGAGAGTCATCATATTTCTTCTGTGAACCAGCATCAGCTCCCCCTTGGGCTTGTATTTCGGTTGATAGAACTTTGACATCAGGCATGACATGAATGTGGCACCATAGGAACCTGCAAAGGAGTTGTGGAAAATTTAGAGGTGAACACATAGCTTTGGAAATCATCCTTCTAAAAACATATATGAACACTTTTGAAGTTAGAGATTTAGGCTGCATCTATCTTTTCACTCTGTCTCTGAGTGACTTCTGGTCCCAAGATAATGTCCAGATGATGGTGGGATCTCCGCCATGTTGTTTACTTTCAGTCAAGAGGAATGAAAGGAGAAAAACAAAGGCACTGCATTTGCTTTTAAAGAAACAATCTGGAATTTTTATAAACAGCATTCACTATGCCCTTAGAATTTATTCACCAGGTACACAAAGTTTTTGCAGAGGGGGTACAAGGAAATGCAGACTTTATTATGGGTAGTTATTAACCAGCTAAAAACCAGAATAAAAAGAGGAGAATAGATATTGCTGAAAAACTACCAATAATGACCATAAACAATTTTGAAGCATCCAATAATAAATGAATCAAACTATAATATGGAAACATCCCATTTCAACCTTCTCCCTAAAATATATTTTTCTTAGAAAGAGGTACAAATTTCTTTATAACATCATTTAATGAAACATATCTGATTTTCAACACCTGTCTTACTCTGGTGGTTCATATCTTGAAAATACTGGGATCCTTCCATGTGCAACTGGAAAAATAGTATTACAGGTTGCAAATTGGGTTAAACCTACTAGTCTAATGTTGATAAACCTACTAGTTTCAAGCCATCTCAAGACAATTTAAGATATTCTTACATTACCTAGAGATAACTAGATTTTTTTACAGAAGAAATTAAATTCTTATTGCACAATGATAACAGATGTTCATTTGTTAAAATTATTAATAGAAATCCCAGACAAATAGAGAAGCAAAAGCAATTAGTCCCATCACCCAGAGACCAGAACCCAGTATATACAGTATATACTCACATGCTCTCTCTCTCTCTGTTTCTCATATCACACACATACTGAATATTTTCATAATCTCTTATACCTTGTTTTTTAATTGTTAAATAGTAAATAAAGACTTTCCCACATATTATTTTATTATATGCTTAATATGTTATTGTTTTATGATACAATAATATAATTTATTTAACCATTTGCCTCACAGGTGTAAATTGAGTTTATTTCAATCTTACTTTTTAACTAATATAAACAGTACTATGATGATAAATGTACTTTTATATAATTATATATAATGGCTACCTTAGAATATAATTTAGAACAGAAGATAATGGCCTGAATGAAGGTGATGGCAGTGGGACTAGAAAGATAAGGAGGGATCAGAGAAAGATTTAGATGGTAGAATTGACAGAGCCAAGTGATTCATTATATAGTGGAATAATATCTGGAAGATTTAACCCAAAAGTATTACCTCCCAAAATCATAAGTATTGCTTTATTGTTCTCTACTCATTTGATCTATGACATTTATTGTTTTCATGGCAGGGAAGAAACAATCAAGAATAGAATCAATAGAAGATTTGAAGTGCCTATTAGATTATTTTTTAAATGTATAAGTGGTACAATAAACTGAAAACAAATCGCTCTGATTTAGAAGAGATAGGCTCTTGAGAAGGAAATGGTTTTATTTTTAATTTCTAATGGGCATGGCCAGAAATATTAGCCTAATTCTAGAGAACTAAATCATAGAATTTATAAAAGTTAACTATAAAATAGAGAAGGCTTTAGGTAATCTGGTGGCAGTTGCCCATTGTGCAGAACACCATGAAACTTTCTAGCCTAGGAGCAGTGAAGAGACCAGAGTACCAGAGAGAGAGGAGAAAATGGAATGTAGACAAGTATTCCTTATTTCACTCCAAGTTTTGTACCCTCTGGGGAAGAGAAGTGAGTAACAGGTACCCCTTAGATGAATATGAAGACATAAGACCTAAAGTGATTATGATCCCTTCCCACCTGGAAGCCTGGAAGGAGGCAGCTTTGCAGATGCTTGTGGGAATGGCAATGGGAAGAACTAGAAATGGTTTGACCTTGAACTCTCACCTATCCCTCAAATCCCTAACCCATCACTTTCTCCCAAGAATGTCCTTTACCAGGGAATGGAAGAGAACTGGAAAAATGTGCCATGTCTTCAAGAGGTATCAAGGTGATAGCTCACAACGTATATAAGATTCTCTGGAATTTCAGAGGATCCAAAACACCAGCTGAAGCCAAGGGTAGGGATTTAATCAGCAAGCTGGGTAACAGTGTGTAGCTTTAATGTTGAGGGAAGAGTTTTCATGAACTTTCCAAGGGTGAAAGATCAACATACCCAGACACATACTAGCAGAAGTTAGTATGGACCAGAAAACAATGATCCACTTTAACAGAGAGAAAGTTAAATTCAGAAATGTGTAGTTACACCTTTATTGCACACTAAATTCTAAAATATTCTAGCCCATTTAAAAATGGTAGATCCAGTAGTGAAAACTACAGTCCTAGATTTCTTTTTCCTTTTCCCTTTTAGTGAGTGAATTAAGAACCTTAAAACTTGGAACCTTTTTCATGTAATGTATCCAAGGGTTAGCATAGGATTTAGTCTTTTTCCCTAAATTTCTTTCAAGACATTACTTTTTCTTCTTTTGTCTTTGTGCAGATAATCAAGTTCTTCACTCTTAACAGATAGGCGCATTTATTCATTCACTCAGTCAACAAACACATTAAATACCTTCCATATGGCAAGCAAATTATTTTAAATTGTAAAATTAGTTTCAGCTACAATTTATTTTATTGTATTTGTTTTAATGTTCATTGAACATATCAATGTCTTTATGCTGGATGGAGCATATGCTTCACACAGTTCTCACTTAGGGATTTTAGGATTACAATTAGAAATAAGCAAAGCACGCACACACACACACACACAAACACACACACACCCCTACCCACAGCATATAGGAAATATTGATGGTAATGCTAAAGAAATGTGCAATGGAACAGTTTAGAGAGACTGTGTTATGTGAAGTCATGGTACACCTCTTCAAAATCATTCACTAAAAGCATCGTGAGAAAAAAAGTATAACTTCTTTGTTTGTGCTTCCAATATCTTTCCTGGGAATTCAAGTGGAACATAGAATCCAGTAAAATCTGGTGCTTTGCATCATGACTAAGCTCATATCTGCAAGCTAATCATGTGTGATAAGACTAAAATGTAAAAGCATTTGAATCAATAGCTCTTTCAGATGCTTTCATGATAAAATTGCTTCATTTTCTTTCCTAACTAATTAATTCATATAAGTGGAAAGATTAAGAGTAAAACTTATATTAAGAGTAACAGGATCCAAACAGTGCATTGGACTTCACTGTTTTAGTTGGCATCTTTGCAAGTCTTTTAATAATCAGATCTGAGAAACATCTGTCTTAGAAAGGGGTATACTTTCTGGCTTCCATTAAGTTGGAAAGTTAAGGTCATAAGCAGAGGTTAGGTTACTTCTACCTGGAAATTAATCAGAAATTTTATTTTGCCCTTTGGTGTTGCATGCCTGTGTCTCCATGCCCCTCCCACCTTTAATCTTCTTACAATCTTAAAGCTCTCTTTCATGCATCATGGTAGTTTGGAGGAATTTGAAGTTGTGAATTTCCATATTTACATAATTATATACTGAATATATAATATAATAGGGTACGGTAAAGTGTTTTTAAAAGATGTGACACCTTAAAGAAAATTTGCAGATATCATAAGTGACTCTAATTTATTGGCAAATTTCAGGCTATGTTCTTAGTCATATTTCTGCTAGAAGAAACCTACTTTCCATTTCTTGTTTTCTCATTTGCATTACTGCAAAGTTATTCATGCATATGAAAAGAATATTATTCATCTCCATATTCCTTCCTCTCCTTATTCCAAACCCAGTGGGTATATGAGTTATACATAAAGAAACACACTGCTATAGCTATGTATTTATACACGGATATCTATGTGATTCGAATTTGGTCTTACACCTGGATAACAAGCCCAAGTGATAACATTATGGGCTGCATAGATCTTATTACTTCATTAATGACATACCCAAATTGTCAAATACGTTGAAATCCAATAATTGTAACTGACAAGCTTTAGCATGATTTGTCTCCATTGGGAACGATTTAAAAAAAATAGAGGAATGTACTTCTGAATTCTTCCTCGAAGCGCATATGACTGTGTGGTAAGCTCTTGTTTCTTTGCTAATATTTTTAGTGAGATGTTGTTTTCACAGTATTCACAGTAACTGGCTTCTGAAGTTTTTGTGTGCATAGAGCCGTATCATCTCCCAAATTCAGAAATCCAGCAGTCCTCTAAAAAAAACTACAAATATGAACTGACAAGAAGAGAAAAATGACCTACCTGGCACTGCTTACCTCCTCTGATGTTTGAATCTTCTTAACTCAGTATCCTAGGAAATTATTTCTCTTGAAAGTTTAGACAGAATTCACAAAGAAAAATTTTTTCTTCCCTACCCTCCAATTCCACTCCTGCCTCTTATAAAAGTAAATACTATTGTTTCAATTCCTAAAAGTTTTTCCTCAAAAAATATCTCCGTATTTGGGATGCAAAGTAAAATAGCGTGACAATGAATTTTCATGGACATAAACCTCATTCTGAACAATGATGGGGTAATCAAGAATCCTCCCTGCTCTGTGTCCTGCTTTATCTGTATTTGGGGATGGCATAGAGGAAGAGAAAGAGGAAGCTTATGCTTTTCTTTTTAAAATTAATTCTCATTTAGCCATTAACTATTGGTTCCTTTTTAAGTCCAGAGGACATTGCAATTGCATTTTTCTTTTCAATAATGCTAGCAGATATTAAAGTGAATAGACATTGGTAGTCATGCACAGAATAACCTGGTTTTCTAGATGGACCCACTTGTCAGAGATCAAACAGCTACAGCACATTTAGGGTTACACTCTCTTTCCCTTCCTCCTGATTCTCAACCACAGTGGAGCTTTTTCCAAAGTTGCCATGGTAACACTATATCTGGCTGCTAGCTCTGTCGTAAGTTATTGAACTGAGACTGGCTTTTGGTTTAGCAGATAATTAGGTTCTGTCTCACAGGTTCATTTTCCTGTGACTGGGACGTGAATATGACCTACAGCTGGCCTCAATTTCAGTGTCACAGACAAAACTTTAACCCTTCCGAGCTCCCCAGGCACACTCCTAAGCATTGCCTGTGAGGTAGAGGAAGTCCATACAGCTCATCCATACCTTGGGGAGAATTCCATTTCATTTTTTATCTTCATCATAACACTAAGGAAAATATGGTCAAGGTTGTACACATAGGGCATTTCAAAAGTAAAAATATACCAACAACAATGTGATATATATAAATGTATTTATGCATTTTATATATATTACATAAAATTTTGTATAGGTACTACCATTTCTTTGATTCCTTAATAATTTTTAAGTCAAATTGAAGTGTCTTTTGCTGCAATTAGGAATCCACAGAATTTAGAATTCAGAATCTCTCTTCTGAGGAATATTAGTTTGGTACTTTTATTCTCAGCTTTGAGAACTGTCTACTAGTTGATTCATACCCCTCCCTCTACTTTAATATACCCTTAATTTTACCTGATATCAAAAGGTTCCTTTGGAGTCCCAGGTAGACCCATGTACCAGGGAACAATACCACCACTCTATTAAAACACAAAAATGTGCACTCAGGGCTTGGATCTTGCTGGTTTGGAAAACCAGCTACTTTTACCATTGTACTTGTAATATTTCAGTCAGTTCAAATAACTGTCCTTTGTTTAGGATAAAGAAAGAAGCATAACTTTGGGAAAGATATTGAATTCACCATACCCATGGCAACACGGAGAGTTGTAGGGTTAGTAAGAGACGGTATGCTTTTGTAATGTCAGACAATGGGAAAGTTCTTCAAGGAAAAACATTTTAAAAATCAGGTATATCTTGCCTAGAACCTGAACATAAAAGGATAAGAAAGGAATAAAGGAAAGTTGAGTTCACCATAATTAAAACATGAATTAAAAAAATTCCGTATCTTAATTGGCTGGAGACTCACCTAATTATGTTAATAGTGATAGGTAAAATTCGAAAATCAACAATTGTACATTGGACCTAGGATGTGTGTGTGTGTGTGTGTGTGTGTGTGTGTGTACATGCATGCATGTTTCACAAACTACATAGACCACATTCTATTTTAATCCGTTTCTTCCCTTTTCAAACTCTAGAGTTGTCTCATGGATGCAAACTTTGTGGAGGGGGCTGAGGTCAGAGTGGGGAGGATTTGCATGAAGTGAGAGAGGGAGCTGATTGCAGAGGAATTCAGTCGTTGTCCATTATTTTCCTCTAAACTGAGCTGCTTCTAATTTATAATCTCAAACTCATAGAACCTATTGTTCTTACTGATGATCAATGTTTGTTGAATGAATGTATGAATTCTTTCCTAGTCTCCTTTCCATGTAGTAAGAACTAGGTTCTCACTCGATTATAAAGAGGATTAAGGAAGTCTACCAGCATTTTTGATGAAAAATCCTTTTAACTGTCTTCTCATGGTTCCCAGTAACCCTAAGTCCTATATCTCCCCTGACTTTTCCTCTTTTTTACTCTCAACCAGCTGAGCGCATGCCCACTGGAGAGTCTTAGCCCTTGCCGTCCCCCCTGCCAGCAATGCATGGCTCTCTCCTGTACTATTCTGATCTTTCTGTTCAAGTGTCATCTCCTTAGAGACGCCTCCCCTAAACATCTTTAAGATCTTTTTAAAATCGCCTCACTGAACTGAAAGGTCCAGCACCATTCCGGCTGTAAGTTTTCTCCATAGTACTTATCACTTCTTGATATTGTATTAGGCAACAAATAAATGAATGTATTACTATATGTTTTTTCCACTAAAAATATAAGCTCCATCTGAGCACAAGAGTTGATTGTTCATGGATATAATCCTAGTGCCTAGAACCTAGTAGGCTGGACTCTAGTAGACCTTTCATAAATATTTGTTGAATGAATAAATGAATGAATGATTGAATAAACGAGATCCAGGTGGAATGTCTGGGCACCCCAACCTATGTGAAACCAGTACATGAATGTCTTTCTGATGTAATGAATAAAATCTTTCTCTGAATGATGAAGCTGCATGAATATATGAGGATATAATTTAGGGACATAGATTTCTGCCAGTCTCTCCATCAGACTAGTGTAAGACAAAGACATTGAGTTTATTCATACCTCATTTTTGCATGAACTTAATTCAAAATAAAGCATCATCCATATACCAAACACATCACCTCCCCATTCACTCTTGGAATACTTTTTCGTAAAGGACCAGATAGTAAATGTTTTTGGCTTTGGGGACCATACAGTCTGTGTCACAACTACTCAGCACTTCTGGTGAGGTGTGAAAGCAGCCGTAGAAAACACACAAACAAATGGGCGTGGCTGTGTTCCAATAAAATGTTATTTATAAAAACAGGAATTTGGCTGATTTAACCCACAGGCTGTAGTTTGCTGACCCCAGGTGTAGAGTCTTCCCCAGACCCTCCTCCCACCAAGTTATTGAAAGAATGTCCATAGGACCATGGCTCCCTCGCCTGGTTCTTTCAAGAAATGAGATAAATTCAGGGATGGCTAGAGGGTGGAACACCTGAGTGGCATGACTACTGAGCCTGGTTTCTTTCCTATCCACTTATTTGTTTAAAGTGAGCCAGGTCTTAAGTTAAAACTGTCTCTACAGTAGCAACATTGGACTATATCAGATACTTCCAGTGAAAAAATTACTTTTTGGAGAATGAAAGATGGGTGCATACAGTGGTGTTTTGGTAAATGTTTAACAACTGGCTCTCTCAGGAAAATAAAGAAGACATTTACTGATGTCTGTAGTGTAAATTCTCCCACCATGGCCATTTTAAACTACCAATATGATGTCACTTAATGTAAAGTTGGGAAAATACAGTCTCCTGAATCAGTATGAGCCTGCTCCAGCCCACCACTGAATACATATTTAAAAGCTACAATAACTCTGCTCACTGCCTGGAGGAAAGAGTGATGGGCTTGGTAGGAGCAACTGGCTGGATGATCTTTTGCAATGCCAATAAATAATGAGAAAGTATGTAACTATAATGCTGTGTATAAAGCTCTGATCTCAGTGTTTAGTTAAAATACATACTCAGTAAATGTAGCTATTATTGTCTTAGTTTATGTTATTGTAAGCATTAAAATTAAATGTTTAGCAACAGACTCAATCCAATTTTAATGTCTTTGTGTTAATAAGGCCTCTTAACAGTGAAGCAACAAAGATAAAGGAATTTTATGTAGCTTTTCACGATTCTGCCCAGCTCAAGGTTAAGATAGCAACAAAATACTCCGACCAGAATAAAAGAAGTCTCCACTTGAGGACAGCTCTTCATAACACTTCACAAGGGTCAAGCTGTGTTCAAGCTTCAAAGTTAAACAGAATGCATCTTAGGAGCATAGTTAAATTATTGATTGAATAGTGGGTTCAAATTGACTATAATCCAAACTAATACACTCCAGTGAGTTCAAGACCAAGATAGACCAACAAAAGGGAAAAGTTTCAACTCAAGTTTCAAGGCAAACACTCAGATTGAATTAGCAACATGGATGTATTATATTATTTGGCCACATACAATACAGTTCCAGCCCTACTGGATAAAACTGGTGAAATAACGGGCAAAATATTGGCAGTGTTTGAGTAATCATATTAAAATGAACATTGATCTAGAAGAAATTAATGGGAAAAATGTATATGGACCTTGAAAGATACTAGTACACAGTTTAGTTCTAAACACTCGGTCTTTGGGAGAAAAGACTAATATATCCTGTATTGAACACAAAGAAAGTAATTTTTGAACTATTTACTCTCCATCCTCCTCTGCTCATCTCCTTCAATCTATAAAGCTTTCTGCTTATATATAAAAGGTATGACTTAGTGTTTGGCCCATAAAATAAAGTAAGGAGAGTATTTCTTTCTACATTCTAGTTTATCTTAATATTTTTCTCCATGCTTCTATTATCACATAATTTGAATGCATCGGTTTTGTGGTGGTTATTCTGCTCTGCCTCTTAAAGGCTCTCTTTTCTAGAAGATTCGTATTATCGGTGGAACACTTCAGTCAAGTCCTGGTAAGAATGTCCCTCATTGCCCAAATATTACTGAGTAAGTTTGAGTTTTCTCTGTTTTCAATGAATTGTTCTATGGACATTTTCTGCTATATTTTCTTTTGGTTTTCTGTTCATACTAATATTAATGAAAATATATTTTAGATAGCTTTTGTTTTTAAAAACTTCTATTATGGATATTTCAAATATATGCAAATTAGAGAGAGTAGCATAATGATATATGCTCATAATGATATATGCTCATCATATATGTAAGTTCAACTGTTTAACTTATATTCATTTATGGTCAATCTGGTTTCATCTATTACCATCAGTCACTCATCTCTAACTCTCTGAATTATTTTGGGACAAACTCATGCATCGTAGAATACACATCCATCAATAAATATTTCAGTATATTTTTTAAAAGACAAGCATTGTGTTTTAAACCACAATAGCATTATTACACCTACAAATATTTCTAAAACTTCCCTAATATCATAAAATATCCATAAGTGTATAAACTTTTCTGCTTGTTTCATTTTTTTTCTTTTTACACTAAATTTGTTTGAATGAAAATTCAAACAAGTGCCACACATGGTATTTGACTGAAATTTCTAAAGTCCCTTTCAATCTATAGGTTTCCCTTTGTTTAATCCTTTGTAATTTATTTACTGATAAACTGGGTCATTTTTTCTTTATTGTTTTTCTCATTCTCAGTTTTGCCAATTGTATCCCTGGGGTGTCATTAACCATGTTCTTCTTTCCCTGTGTTTCCTGTAAACTTAGAGCTAGACTGAAATGTTTCAATCATATTTCTTTCTTTTTTTGTTTTAGCAAGATTCGTTCATAAACAAATGGTATACGTCCCAACAGGAAACACATAGAAAGCCTGCCTTTATTGAGGCTAATTAGGAAGATTTTTGTAATTTTATATTGTAAGTATATACTATGATTACATCATCTAAGAATCAAATATTTCAAGCTCACATGTTAAAATTTAGTTTTTATTATTACATGATATTTCAAAGAGAACGTGTTTCTTTCCATACATTTTTATTGATGAAATTCAAGATCTAATAATTGAGTATAATCTTTTTTATTTCAATAGATATAAGGGGTACAAGTATTTTTGGTTACATGGATGAACTGTATAATGCTGAATTCAGGGCTTTCAGTGCACCCATTACCAGAATAGTGTACATTGTACCCAACAGGTAATATTTTATCCCTCACCCCTCCTCACTCTCCCTTTTTTATTTCCAACGTCCGTTACACCACTTTATGTCCATATATACCCATTGTTTATCTCCCACTTATAAGTGGGTACATGGTATTTCTTCTTCCATTCCTGAGATGTTTCACTTAGGATAATGATGTCCAGTTCCATCCAAGCAAAAGACATTATTTCATTACTTTTGATGGCTGAACAGTACTCCATGGTATATATATACCACTTTTTCTTTATCTACTCACCAGTTGATGAGCGCTTAGGTTGATTCCATATTTTTGCAATTGTGAATTGTGCTATGATAAACATTTGGGTGCAGATGTCTTTCAGAAAGAACATCTTCATCATTAGCCATCTTAATCACTTCCATCAATTGAGCAAGTTTGAGTAGCATTACCCTAACTTATCAAAGGATTATTCCACTCATGTATCTGAAATTGGATTAAATTATGGAGAAATTCTACAGAAAGTAGCCCTGAACATACACAATGTGCATATTTATACCTTCTCTAATTTAGGCTAATCCTAGGTTATTGTCAGAATAAAAAATGAAGAACATTGCATTAGAACCACACTTCTTAGATGACTGTTAGCTATCTAATTGGTACTCTTACAGAAAACCAATATAAACCAGATTTCAGGGGCAATTCAAAGCATCAGAACTTTTGTGGTAGAGCACTATTCCAGCCTATTCCAAAGAAATAGTGCATCCTTGTTAATATCCTGGAAAGCAGAGTTGAGATAAATATGTGAAGACACAATATGAAATGTCAATTGTCTTTGCAAAACATAAGTATATGTATATTCTTGGGAAGTAGAAAAAAATCATGTTTGTGATTTTTGAGGAATCTATGGCTTTTAAAAAAGGTACCTCTAAGGTTGCTTTTTTGATTTCCCTTATGAAAAATAAATCTTGGTCTTCATATAGTTAATCAGCTCATTATGACAGAACTTTAATTTCATATCTCACTTGCCAGATATGAAGAGGGTACATTTTTCCACTATATATTAATAGTTATTGGAGGTAATTAAATTGCAGTTAATTTTCCATTTGTATTGAGGCCATGGTATTATGTATAAATATTCCAATTATTCAATAGAACGTGACTTAAATAGACCTATATTCTGTTTTGAAACTGTTAGGGCATATCTTACTTTGACTCTGAGAGCTGTATTGTATTAGGTTAATGAGTTCTCTTCGAGTTCTGAGGTTCCTTGAATCTATTTTAATTCCATATCAGGAATTAGAGAGGTTTTTCCAGGAAAAGTTACATAAATTCACCAACTGCAATGTGAAAGTCTATGACCCACATCTTATACTTGTATTTCCTTACTGCTTTTGCCCCCAAAGTAAGAATATAGATACTTTGCTTGTTTTAATATTATTTTGTTATAACATATTATTGTCACCATTTTTAAAAGGATATTTTTCTATGTTTTAACATGTAATTTTTAACTTATTATTTCATATAATATCTAACTTGCCACATTTAGGAACCTGGAGCAGAATGAGCCTTTGTAGCAAAATGATGAAGTTATTGTGAAAATAGAAAAAGATAACTGTAGGCAACTCTAAGCTTATAAGTTCTACAGAGCAATAGCAATAAGATACTCTGTGCAAAGCTGAGCCAGGGATTCTTATACTTCTCATATAGGATTCTTTTTATAAAATTTTATTTTATTGTAGTAAGAACACTTACTGAGATGACATCTACCCTCTTATCAGATTTTTAAATGTACAATACATTATTGTTGACTGTAGGTACAATGCTGCACAGCAAATTTCTAGAGTTTATTCAACATTATTGAATGTAACTCCCCCTTTTTCCCTTTCCCCAGCTCTGACAACCACCATTCCATTCTTTGATTCTACAAATTTGACTATTTTAGATAACTCATGTAAGTGGAATCATACAGTATTTGTCTTTCAATGATTGGCTTATTTCACTTAGTGTAATATTTTCCAGATCATCAATGTTGTTCCATATGGTAGAATTTCCTTCTTTTTTAAATGATGAATAATATTCCGGTGTTTATACCACATTGCTTTATCCGTTCACCTCTTGTTGGACATTGAAAGTGTTCCCACATCTTAGCTACTGTGAATAGTGCTACAATGCACTATTCATGGGTGTGCTAATGAACATGGGAGTGCTAATATCTCTTCAGGACCTTGATTTCAGTTCTTTTGGCTAAATACCCACAAATGAGATTGCTGGATGATATAGTAGTTTGATTTATTTAATTTTTTTGAGGAAACTCCATACTGTTTCACATAGCAGCTGCACCATTTTGCATTTCCACCAACAGTATGCAAGGGTTCCAATTCTCTGCGTCCTCAGCAACACTTTTTTTTTTATAAAAGCCATCCTGACAGGTGTGAGGTGATATTTCATGGTGGTTTTAATTTGCGTTGCCTTGATAACTAGTGACATTGAACACTTTTTAATATACCTGTTGGCAAGCTGTATGCCTTCTTTGCAGAAATGTCTATTCAAGTTTCTAGTTCATATTTTAATTGGGTTATCTCTTTTTTTGTTATTGAGTTGTTTTGAGTTCCTTATACATTTTAGATCTTAACCCCTTAACAAGTGGGATTCTTTTTTTGTTTGTTTGTTTCATATTTCATAGCATAGCAGGTCCATGAAATTAGCTATCTTAAGTAAGGTGCTTTTGTGTTGCTTGCTATAACAATGCTCATTAGAATATTAACAGAAATGTGTGAAATGCAGCTTACTAAGGAATAGGTTAGTTTTTTGAGTATAAAGAAATGGCAATTACTCAGGAAACCTCAGAAGGTATATGAGGTCTGTCTGGAAAGTATCCAGCCATTATTAATACAATGAGAATGGTTTGCACCACATAGACGTAACCTGGCAGCCAAGAAGAGAGGACTGGAATGCGCATGCGTGAACAACGGCAACTTCACTGTACTAGTCAGTGGGGTGCTACACAGCATTGAGTGAGCATGTGTACTGTGTGGCCATCACATTCAAAATGGCTGAACGAGTAGAGCAACAAATCTGCATCAAATTTTGCATTAAGCTTGAACATTCCTCCATGGAAACTATTCAGATGATTCAGAAGCCTTCTGGGGAGGACGCAATGAGTGCAACATAAATAAAAGTGTGGTGCAAATGCTTCAAAGATGGTTGAGAATCTGTTGAAAGTGATCCACGTTCGGAAGGCCTGCAACAAGCAGCAAGCAGAACACCTGAGAATGTTGAACGAACGTGTATAGGCTGCAGTCAACAAAGATCAGCGACTCACAGTGTGAGAAGTAGCAGCTGATCTGGGGATTCCAAAAACTACTGTGTCTGAGATTTTGATGCAGGATCTTGACGTGAAACGTGTTGTGACAAAATGTGTTACGTGGCTTCTGCCACCAGAGCAGAAGGAACATTGTGCTGCATTTGCTGACTTGCTTCAAAGTGCTACCAATGAACCAGATTTCCTCAAGAAGGTCATAACCAGAGATGAATCATGGGCCTATGGCTATGATCTGGAAACGAAAGTCCAGTCACCCCAATGGAAGTTGCCTGGTTCTCCATGCTTGAAGAAGGTGCAGCAAACTCGCAGCAAGATCGAGAGGATGTTAACTGTGTTTTTTGACTGAGAAGGTGTTATCCACCACGAATACACTCCTCCAGGCCAAACATTGAATAAGGAGTACTGCCTCAGTGTTCTTCATCAGTTGAGAGATGCAATGTAACCAAAACAGCCACAGCTATGGGCAAATGGTGATTGGCAGCTTCATCACAACAACGTGTCCACCCATACATCACATCTTGTGCGGAGTTTTTTGGCAAAACATCAAATCACCCAGGTGACTCAGCCCCCCTACAGCCCAGATTTGGTGTCCTGCAATTTCTAGCTTTTCCCAAAACTAAAATCACCTTTGAAAGGGAAGAGATTTCAGACTGTTGATGAGATTCAGGAAAATACGATGAGGTAGCTGATGGCGATTCCAACACAGGATTTTATAGATTGTCTTTTTTTTTATTTCAGCATATTATGGGGGTACAAAAGTTTCAGTTACATATATTGCCCTTACCCCCTCTCCCCCGAATCAGAGCTTCAAGCATGTCCATCCCCTAGACGGTGCGCATCGCACTCATTATGCATATATACACCCATCCCCTCCCCCGCCAACATCTGCCCAACACTCGATTAATGTTATTCCTAAATGTGCTCTTAGGTGATGATCAATGAAACCAAAGGGGAAGAGATGCTGGGAGTGCTGTGTGAGGTCCCAAGGTGCCTACTTTGTAGGAGACTGAGGCGTCATTGTCCTGTGTACAGTGTTTCTTGTATCTTGTATCTTCTTCAATAAATGTCTCAATTTTTCATATTAGAGACAATTTTTCATATCCAGATGGCTAGATACTTTCTGGACAGGCCTCGTATTTCAGGAGCTGATGTGACAGCATTTAGTGGTAATTATAGTGTGAGAAAATGTTTCCTAAAATGAATTTATTTTGAACATTCAAGTAAATTTTGCATTAAATTTAATTGTTGTCAAGTGTGTAGTTTATGTTCTTGTATGACAGTTTTAAATTTTTTATATTCATTTATGATTCATATAAAAAAGTTTTTCTGTAATTTTATTGGTAACAAAATACCAATTCTCATGGTATGTTATTAAAATTCTGTATTTGCAATTGAGCCGTTTTTCAGAAAAGGTATACTTTGCATTAACATTTGGAAGTAAGCATTCCTCAGTTTACTCTGATAATGACAAAAACTTGTATAGGAGGATGTGAGCCAGTGCTACACAACTTTAAGTTTTCTCTCCTAGGGAAATCTTTTTTTTTTTCTATTTCTTATCTTATATTTGGCAAGATAATTGGATTACATTAAGTGATCTTTTAGGCAACGTAAAATTAACAGATCTTTATAAAAGCCAATTCTAAGACTTTGGCCTATCACATATGTAACCTTGGCTTTATATGTTCCCATTTTAAAGAAATAGTAATGGTGACCACAAGTTAGCAGAATCTTAGAGTTAGAAGATACCTTAACAATCACCAACCCTCTCCTCTGAAGCTGAATTAGTTTAGCAATACATCTGGTTTATGTCTTTCTAGGAATTAACATTTTCTAACGGGGGGAGCTTACTACTTTCATGGGTAGCTAATGACATCTTTGGCTAGCTCTAATTTTTAGAGAGATTTTTCTCATATTGAGCCAAATTTTGTCTCTGGAGCAACACCAAATATATCTACATGACAGTACTTTGAATATTAGAAGTCAGTTTTCATGTCTCTTTCCCCTGTAGGCCTTTAATTTGTCATAATAAGTTTTTAGGAATCTCTAAGTATTATTATTATGCATCTATATGAAATTGAGGATAAAGTCTTCCAGACCACAAAATATGCCTGAGATTTTTTAGTTCAACTGTAAGGAATTAGAGTGCAACTACAAAGTTAAAGGGAAGACCACTCTTACTTCTGATATGAACTACAAGTCTGGGATTTCCCCAAATCACCTTTAGGTTGGATAATTTACTAGAAAGACTCACAGAACTCACTGAAAAGTACTATGCTCACAGTTTCATTTATTACAAGGAATGATACAGAAAATCAGCCAAAGGAAGAGACACATAGTACAGAGCCTGGTAGGGTTCCAAACAAGAAGTTTCAGTTGCCTTCTGTGATGATAAGTGCCTTAGTCCATTTTGTGATACTATAACAGAATACCACAGACTGGGTAGTTACAATAAACAGAAATTTGTTTCTCATAGTTCTAAAGACTGGGAAGTCCAAGAACAAGGGCCTAGCATCTGGGCCTTTTCATACCATGGCAGATAGCAGAAGAGCAAGAGAGAGAGAGAGAGAGAGAGAGGGAGCGAGAATGTGAGTATAAAAGAGGGTCAAATTCCCTCTTTCATAACAGACCCACTCCTGTGATACCATCCATTAATTCATTCACTTTGCCTTTATGGCCTAATCACCTCTCCTTAGGCCCTACTTTGCAACATTGTTGTATTGAGGATTATGTTTCAAACACATGCTTTTTGGGAAACACATTCAAACCATAGCAATGCACATGGAGTATTGCCAACCAGGGAAGCACACCTGAGCTTCCATATCCAGAGATCTATTGGGGTTTTATTACATAGACATGATTGATGTTTGATACAGTAGGTTGTCCAAAGGACCCACCATGAGTAACAAAGACATTTCTATCACCTGGGAAATTTCAGAGGTTTAGAGGTTATCTCCCAGAAGCCAATTACAAAATCCACACCTCTCTCTGAGTGAGGCCAAACTTCTTTCTATGCAGTATCACTTGCTATTTTCTTGGCTAAAGACACGCCAGTTTGTTAATCTTACATGAGATATAGTTTAAGAAGCTCAACATATTTCGGGTGTGTTTATCTAGATAATCTCTAACTTTTCAATTTCCTCTTATAAAACATATACCTCCTATTGCTTATCTTCAGAAGCTATTTTTATATTAAAGTATTGGATCCATGCTAGGATGTGTGAAATAATATTCTGGACTTTGGGGTCAGCACACTTGGAGAATTCAGACATTTAACAGCCAGTAAACCTTGGAAACTTTATATAATATTCTTTGTGAGCTTCTAGTTCCTCCTAGATAGAGTGTTTCTAATAATGCCTACTTCATATTTTACGGAGACTAAATGAGAACACATGTAAAATTTTTAATGCATCATAGAAGCTTAATAAATATCAGTTAATTTCTGGGACAAATACTGGACAGTCTGAATTTGTGTTTGAGAGGCATCGTAAGCAATGCTTGCCTGTTGAGTCTTCCAGACTAGATGTATAAATACAGTGTTAAAAAAACAGAATTCAATTAAATTCATCAAATATTTATTTAAGTTCAACTGAGAAGTACAAAGCATTATGCTAGTGACTGAGAGAGAAAAAGACAGTTTCTGCCTTCCTATTAGTAGACTAGAATACGTGTTAAATTCTGGTACAAAACTGGTGCAACAGTAGAAGTCTAAAAGAAAAAAAAAATTCTGATTGGAGTTCCAGGAAGAATGTATTTCCAAGAAGGTAATATATCTCTGAAGGCCCAAAGAACTAGGAGGGCTTTTGTGGTACTTTTGGAAACAGTATCTTTTTTCAGAATTTCTCAATGAATTTACTTGGTAAAAATGTATATTTAGCAACAGGAAATAAATAAATTAATCATGAATACAGGAATAAAATCTAAACAAAATTATCTTATATCAGAAATAAAAGCACTCTGTAGCAATATTTAAAAAATCAAATTTAGACAAAATTTTAATCTTTATATTAAAAATAGCTGTTGATTTCTTTGGAATGCAAAGAGATTGCTTCTGTGCCTCATACTTTAAACACTCAGGACAATTTACCCAATTTTTAAAATTCATTATGTCAGTTTCTGATTTCAAGGAAAGTATGTATAGATTTTATTTTACATAGTTCATTTGAGAACTGTGAAGGAATTAAGCATAATTCATTTATTCATCAAGCAATTCATTCAGCAAATATTCATTGAATGCATTCTGCGTGTCAGGAACTGTTCCAGGCTCTGGGAAATGCATCTTGAATGAAACAGACAAAATCTCTGCCCTCAGTGGAAACCTGACAAATAAACAAGTGAGAAAATACATAGAATGGCAGATGGTACAAGTACTGTAGAGAAAATGAAAGCAGGATAATGGATGATAGAGGGGCTGGAGAAGGATGGCATTTGCTGTTTCATATAAGGAGATCAGGAAAGACCTTGTGGCAGACATCTGAGCAGGGACAGTTCCTGGTGTGGGAGCACATCAGAGAGAGAAGTGGGGGTGAGTGTTCCAGGAAGAGAAAACAGCCAGAGCAAGTTTCCTGAGGTTGGAGGGCGCTTGGCATTTTCCAGGAACTGCAAGGAATCCAGTGTGGCTGAAGGAGAATGAGCGATAGAGAAAGAAAGCAGTGGGAGAATGCTATAATATCAGGCCCTGTTGGGCCATTACAAAGACTCTACATTTTATTACCTGACCTGTGCCTACCCCTTCAGCCTCTGCCTCACCTCTTATCTTTTTGTTTCTTTGCATCTGCATTGTCCAATATGGTAGTCACTAGCACACATGGCTATTGAGAACATGAAATGTGGCTAGTCCAATTAAACAGTATGAAAAAATGTAAAATGACTCAATAATTCTATATTGTTTAATATGTCAAAATAAAAATATTTTGGATATATTGGGTTAATAAGACAAAATAAATTTCATCTGTTTCTTTTCTTGTAATTAACATTTTTGTTTTGAGATAATTCTAGATTCACATGTAATTGTAAGAGATAATACATAAAAATCTTGTGTACCTTTTATCTATTTTTCCCAGTAGTGATATCTTGCAAATCTATAGCCACACTGTTGCTAGTAGGATATCAACAGTGATACAATCTTATTCATATTCCCCCAGTCTTAGTTGTATTCATTTGTATGTGTGTGATTGTGTGTACACACTTAGTTCTATGCAATTTTATTGCATGTGTAGGTTCATGTATCCACCATCACATGAAAATACAGAACTGTTCCTTCATCGCAAAGATCCCTTGTATTGCCTTTTTATAACCAACCTCACCTCCTTCCTGTACCCCATCCCTGCACCTAGCTCTGAGCCCTAGCAACCACTAGTATGTTCTCCATTTCTATAATTTTATCATTTGAAAAATGTTATGTAAATGAAATCATAGTGTGTATGCTTTTGAGATTGCCTTTTTACCCTTAGCATAATTCTCTGAAAATTCATCCAAGTTATTGATTCAATTCATTGATTCAAGCTATTGATATGCATACATATATATGTATGTAAAATCAGTAGTTTATTCGTCTTATTTGCCGAATAATATTTCATGGTATGGATATACCATAGTTTATTTAACTATCCACCCATTGAAGAACACCTGGATTTGTTCCAGTTTTTGCTATTATAAGTAAAGCTGCCATAATCATTCCTGTACAGGTTCTAATGTGAACATAAGTTTTCATTTATCTGGGGTAAATGCCAAAGAGTTCAGTTGCTGTGTCATAGGGTAATTGCATGTTTAGTTTTGTAAGACTGCCAGATTGTTTTCCAGAGTGGCTGTACCTACCTATTGCTTTTTACTTTTTTTTTTTCAATGTAGCTACTAAGAAAAAAATTACATATGTAATTTCTCATGTTTATATCAAACAGTCCTGCCGTAGTCTAGAGTACCAAGTTCTTCTCCACCTCAGGTTCTTCCCAGGTGCCTTGCTTTCTAACTGAAGTGTGTTCTTATTGTCCCCTCATAAACGGCACCAACTGCTATAGCTTAATGGTTAAGAGAAGAATCTAAAACCAGACAGACTGGGCTTGGATCCTGGATCTACCCCTTACTGGCTATATAATTTGTTCAGGTGTTTAATGCCTTTTTTTCCTCAGTTTTCTTACCTGTAAATGGAGTGATTGTAGCAGTCCTGATCTCACTGGGTTGATGTGGTGGTTGAGTTGGCTGTGTGAGATGAGACCCTTCTGATCCCCTCCCCAAGAGCAGGTTTAAATTCTCATTTCTTAATAGGCTTCCATTGCTGTCAACACCCTCATTATAATTGTAATTATGTGATCATTTCATATCTTTCTTCACTACTAGAATCTAAGCAACTGTAACACCAGTGACCTCATCTATGTGATTTAGTGTTGTATCCTCAGTGCTAGCCAAAACTAGCCAAGAGGAGGCACTTAACAAATCACCAAAGAATGACTGAATGAGTAAATTTCCTTGAATGTAAACATTTGGTTATGATTCAAAGTAATATTTTTTTTAATTTATCTAATTTTTAAAAACATCATATACTATTCGTGTTTCTCTGGTTCAGAACACTCGGTCTCTAATTGTTAAGTGACGTGAACAGTTATTACATGAGGATCCTATGTACCATGGAATAAAAACTGTTCTGGTATAATGACAGAATTCAAAGAAAAAAATAATAATACTAGTATGTAGAATATGATACTATTTGATTGTTAGTTTTGGTTAAATTCTTTAGTTTAAATAATTATGTCATTTTTATGCTGGGATTCCCTAAACTTAACAGAATGCATATTATTTAACTGCTTCCTTTGGGTTTATGGGCCTTTTGAAGACTGAGCCCCTCAAAACACCAGTAGATGACATTGTCATAGAAGTCCTTCTTTATACCTCTGTAGATAATTTTATCTCAGTATTCCAATTATTTAAGGCCTTAATTAGGTAAACTCCATAACATTTTTGGGAAATGCAGAGAAAACCATGGCATAACATAGATGATTTTCATTTACCTACTCTCTGTTTAAAACCCAAACTGTGTACCAACTATCTCTATCAAGAACATATGCCTCCTATACATACACACACACACACACACACACACACACACACACACACACAAACACACACACATACACACACATTTTCTCAGTTATCTACTTTTATCTACTTACCTACGACGAGAAGTTACTATATTATAAAGGGCACTGACTTATGGTCACTTACTTTGACCTAGGATGAGTGAGGCTATTGCTCTACCATTTTATTAACTTTGAGATCTTGAAAAGATCAATTAGCATGTTTCATCCTTCATTTTGTTTGCTGCATAATGGGAATGATACATGGGGAAATTGCACTGATGATTAAACACAAGGGTCCATCTATAGATCTCTAATAATACGTATCTCCATATTTAGATGGTATCAGGCCATGTGTTGAGTTTCAGGGACATACTTATTCATGTACGTTTTCTCCAATTTCCCCACACTCTCTCAAAGGCAGGTATCAGTAGACCACTGTTAGACATTAGACATGCTGAGTATCAGAGATAGAATTTAACTTTACTTAGTTACGTGACAAGACTGTACTATAAAACTATGACTCTCAAGTCCGAACTAATCCATCAGGAGATAAAATGTGCCTTCTTTTCATTAAAGTATTTGAACTCAAATTTATAATGCAGCATATCTAGGTATGAAAGAAAGTTTATGATGAAATTTGCTTCCTGGTAATGAGTTTTAATATTGGATAGGTTTAAATAATACAAAAACATAAAATTGCTAATATTTGTTGCATGTTTACTTTGTACGCAGCTCTATATTAAGTAATTTACTGGAATTATTTTATTTTAGTGTGACAATGCAGGTAGCTCCTATAATTGTCCCTCTTTTACACTAGAGGAAACAGTCTAAGAGATATTAAATTAATGGCTCAAGGTCAGAAAGCTGGTAATTATTAAAACCAGGATATGATTCTGTATAATGTGAGGACTCAAGCCTTTACTAGAGATGCATGTTGCCCCTTATTTCAATAATTTAACTTGGTCATTTGGGTTAATCATGTAGAGGTGATGTTCTCATTTCGTTTTCATATGACATATTCTTCAACATTTTTCATACACACAAAGTGGTATAAAATAAAATAATGTTCTCTCTCCTATGCCTTTACATTTGTTGTGTTTTTATAGCCTTTATAAATAAAACAAACAATAACAACAGCAAACTCTTGCCTGACGTGAGTTAACCATTCTGGCTCCTCCCACTTTCCTATTGCAATCAGAGGACTTCGAGGTTCATCATAAATAACTATATGCCAACAATAATTTTCATGATCAAGTAACTCTAGTACTATACATATGAAAACATCATACCATATTTTAAAAAATCACTTCCAGCACATTTTAATAAATCTCTATATAATTACCTTCTGGAATAACAATATTACATGGATTATTTTTTTCTAATTAAAATGTTAAATCCTTTTTTAGAGATTACTGTTTATTTGACCATTTATTTACATATTGCACATGAGTCTCTGTTTGGAATTTGTTAGCTTTCTCTCTACTAAACAACTGCTTTATGCCGCTATTTTGTTGTGAAAATTATTGCTTTATAGGAGCACTTTGCCTTTATGTGTTGCTATTTTATTATTACTATATTTAATTGGAATGCTCCTATTGTATAACCAGGGAGAATTCTTTAAACCTGGGAGTGTGGGCTGCACGTAATCTAGAGATATTTATTTATTTATTTTCTTTTCCCCAAAAATATCAACTTTGATTAATAATTATATACAGGCTTTGTTCTTCTTATCTGGGTGTCAACAGTAATTGGAATCCATATCCATATCCTACCTTGCAATCATGCTGCAAAAGGCCAATAAATTCCCGCTGAGTGTGTTACTTGTTAAATTTAGTGCATTACATTCAGGGTAATGAATAAAAGCAGTGGACCGTTACCGTCTGGCTGGCTGAGGAAGGCTAGAACAGCCAGACTCCCCCGAGGCCTTGAGCCGGCTTAAAAATGGTGACAGGCAGATTCAAGGGAGTCCCCGAGCATCACAGTTCAGTTTGTCTCCCTTAATTTCCTCTTCTGTGGAGACTCAGGCTGGAGGGAGGTGAAGTAATCTTATCCATTAATTCACCAAACTTTCGTAACATGCTGCATGCTCTGGTTTCATTAATAAGCAAATACAGTTTAGATACTTATGTATTTACATTGAGCAGGGAGATGAGGATACCATTGATGTAAACTAGTGGCTATGCCTCCACACAGTTCACTTTGTATATCTATATAGGTCTATTGTGTATTCATTTATGTATGTTAAAAATGCACATGAATATTTTTATGAGTGAATAACCAATGAAGCAAGCCCCATATATATATATATATGTATATATATATATGCTAACTTACTTTTGTCTCATATTTATTGAATATACATCAGCAGTTACTGAAAACAGGACTACCACATTCCTAAGACTACTTGCAACTCTTTTTTTAATAAATAAATATATTCATTTGAAAAAGATTTCTGAAACTATAATATAAAAATTTTACATATGCTGTAAATGTACAAATGCAAGGATGTTAGAGCAAGCTGGTCTATAGTCTTAACTTACTCTTTTGTTGTGATAACTGAGTGAGAGTCTTTATTCTCCTAGCCTGGCAATGGTTACACACTGTTTCCCGCCAAAGCCAGCTGACTCCCTTAGTCCTTTGAGCTATTGTAAATATTAATATCAATTCAAAAGGAACTAGATCCTTAAAGAAAGGAAGTAAAAATAATTTTATGAAATGGCCACTTTTATTATTTTTGAGTGTGTTGGAAATTTAGTGAACAGTGTCCTTTGCTATCCATGATAGAACAGCTGGTTCCAAATAACGTGGTGTATCTCATTAGAGAGATATTAGATCTAATTATGCAACATATAAGTGAGATCATTATAGTAACATTATCTCAATGAGGTAAGTAAAGTGCATGTGAAATCTAACACTCTGCTGCTTGAAAGAATTTTTGAAAGCAAATGTAAGGAATTAGTGATTACTTAACTGTAAGTTGAAAGATGTTGCAAGCCAGTTTTGCATCTTTGACATGTAATGGAAAAATATAATAGGATGGTAGGTACCCTGATTATTTCTGCTGGAGATAAAAATGAACTTCCTCAGCAAATATGAATATCTTTTAATACAGATAAATAACATAATAAAACAAGTGCCTTCTTTTAAGTATCTCTACTGCGCGTAAGAGTTTCCCAAACTTTAGAGTGTAACAAAATCACAGACAGGACTTATTAAAACAAAGGTTGCTGGGTTCCAACCTCAGAGTTTCTGTTCAGTAAGGCTGGGTAGAGCCTGAGAATTTGCATTTCTAAAATTCCCAAGTGATGCTTATATGGCTGGTCCAGGTCCACCACTTGCGAACCACTGGACTAGGTGAAAATCACTAAATACGACACTTAACTCACATTCTTCTTGATTGTTTTTCTGTAAGATAAAAACCCAAGGATCCTATTCTACTTGGTATTTTTCAATCAAGCTAGACATCTTTCAAAATCTAGAATTTTTTACAAAGAAATCTATCCTTGAAATGTAATTAAGACTATCTGCCAAGCATTAGGCATATTTATAACAACACATTTAGAAATAACACCACAAATAATAAAATGAATAAATACCGCCAGTTTCATAATTTACCTAGCAAGGAAGATGGCAAAAATAATTAGAGGTTTCAGCTCTGCAAAGCTAATTTGGCTTACTCTTATCTGTACACATTATCTCTTTCCTAAGAGCTCTGGGTGTGTTTACTAAATTAATTGATTCTGCTCAAAAAATTTTAAATTAAGAAAAGTAGCAATGGAACCAAGATTGTTTGTTATTATATATATATATATATATATATATATATATATATATATATATATATATAAAATAACTAATTGGCTCTCTTCATTGTGTAGCAATGTAAACCATAGATTGGATGATTTCGCTAATTTATCACCTAGTAATGTGTTTAGGAAAATGCTTATAATAAAAGGCCACCAAAATTTCACATATGACTTTAGTTTATTGGTTTTTGGTTTTTATCTGTTTCTCAACCCAAATCAAGCATTATGATTATTATGGTAACAATAATATTCAAAGGGCATTTCCAGAGAGAATAATTTCTTGGCTCTATTGAGGGAACCTTCAAAATTAGATAATCTGGTCCATATTCTGAACTGAAATGCCTGAGGCTCGATAAAATCAGGGAACATCTGCGTAATAGTCACGCCTAAAAATAAAGACAAAAATTACAGAACCCTAATATTAAAGATACAATTTGAAATGTTCCTGCGGAAGAGAGCCCAAAACAAATTTATGAAACAACCAAAGGTTTTAATTTTGAAAAACTAGGTTATAATCTGTTTTCCATGCCGATTTTAACTGAGCTATCTCACTCATTCTTACTGTCTCCACCCTCACTGCAAAACAGAGCTGGACAGTCCATTCGTCTCGGTGTCACAAATGAGGAAATGATGATACAGGTGCTTTTGGATCATTCGGATGTGTTTATCCCAGTCCCAAAGAAAACTATGTTTCCCAGGATCACTTTTTACATATCCAAAAAAGCTCCTTCTTATATTGAATTATACCCGCACATATAACTAGACTGAAGGTTTACACTCCATTCACTTTCTTATGTTCTTATTCTTGGCTACAATCTGCACTTCCATGAGAAGCTTTAGAAAATACTAATGCCTGGGTCTCAACCAGAGAAAATTGGATTCAGTTGGGCTGGTGAATAGTCAGGTCATTAGGATCTTTGAAAAAGCTTCCCATGTGACTACAACGTGCTGCTGAGTTTGAAACCAATGTTTACAGTATTGATAGGTGAATTTATTAAAAGAGCTAATAACAATGAACTTAGCTTATGCATCTCACATCCCAAGAATATAAACATATGGGAAATAGTAAAGTCTTCATTCCAATTAGTATGTATTTGTGGGTTTTTGACCATGCAGAGATGGGAATAACCTGATGAAATCCGCTCTATAGATTTATCATAATCTTGGTGATTACACCTTTGGTGGTAACATGTGCTTACTGATCCAATACTTATCATAGGAGTTGAAGTTTCACTTGTTTTAGGTTCTTATTCTCTTTCTCCTGTTCTTCTGCAGTGGTTCCCTAACCAGAATTCCAGAGAGCATATGATGTGGCAGGCACTGTGCAGGGGACAGGAGCACAGTGGTGAACAAGCATAAAGGTAAGTTTACCTAATGTTTAAAAAGAATAAAACTATGAAAATCACTGGCAAAGTAAAAGACTTAAACGTCTAAAAAAGGATTTAAAAACCAACAATGATTTGGTAATAAGATATATATTCTATTAACAAAAATTAGAAAGGGAATGCGGATGTTAAGTGGAGGAAAGGAAGGGGTATAGAAGAAAAGGTATATCAACATTTTTTTCTTATCTGGGAGGGGCCATCTATGCTACCTCATTCTTGGCTTTGATAATGACACAGTATAAAGTATAAGCAATACATGCAGATATTTTAAGGGAACATATAAAATATAAACAATATGTACAACTACCAAATCACCAAAGAATCATATAATTTAAATAACTAAAAAAGGGAAGTAGAAGGAAAAGTTAACAATGAATATTTATAAAGTCTTATACCCTACAAACAGAAACTATACATTTTTTTCAAGAATCTATAGTTTGTTTATAAAAATAGACCAGTATTAGTTAAGAACAGCAACAACAAGAAATTAACAGAAATTCCAGAAATCACATGTGGTCACAATTTAATAGTACTAAAAATAAATGTTTCATAAAAATACTCCCCAAAATATTAAAAAAAGACAACAAAACAAAAGTGACATTAAATAAGCAAACCATTTTCTTAAAGAACTGTTGGGACAGAGATTGAGCCCGTCCTTTGAAGTGAGGTATCACAAGGATGGAAAAACATACGCCACATGTACTCACTATCAAATTGGTACTAACTGACCAACACTAAGGTGTTCACATGGTAGTAATACTGGGTGCCAGTCAGCGGAGGGGTGGGGTGGGGTGGGGTAAACCCACAACTAATAGAAGCAGAATGCACTGTATGGCGGGGGGGACATGCTTGTAGTCCTGTCTTGGGCAGGGCAAATAGCATTTCATGTAACCAAAATGTTTGTACCCCCATAATATCCTGAATAAATTAAAAAAAAAAAGGAGAGGAAAAGAAAAAAAAAGAACTGTTAAGACAAATGAGAAACTAAAGCCATAATTGTAGGCTATTTAGGAACTTACTAACATTACAGTACCATATTTTAACACTGATATATTCCAAAACTGTTCTCAGAGACAAATTCATAGACTTTAACATTCAGTATATTAAACTGAAATGTAAAGGAATCAATTCTTTATCTCAAAAATTTAAGTGGACTACAATAAATCAAAGACAAAAATTAGGAACAAAAGGAAAACAAATTTAGTTGAATTAGAGAAATTGTAATATCAACACGTAAATCACAGAACTAAATCTTTTTTAAAGGAAAAACTTCTTTAATATTCTGCAAGAGTAAGAAAGCAAAAAAAAAAGTGAAAATACAAGCAGAAGATTTAAAAAATAATATAAAGGTAATTAAAAATTTCTAAAAAATATATAATTCATATAGGGTATTAAAATAATACTCAATGATCCATTAAAACATTTATCTCAATAATATAGAGATGATTTCAATGACCAATTTATAATATTTGACCTTATATAACAACACTATGTCCTTCACACATTCAAATTTTCATGTAGGGTCCATAAATATGTTGTAAATATACTTCTTATAAGTTTATATTTTCTGTAAAAATTAAGATACAATTTTTAAATTACAGTTTTACCTGATTATCGCTAGATTGAAAGAATCACAAAATTCCACACACTACAAAACTTGGATATAAACAGAAAATGGAATACCCATAATCTGATCTTTTTCTGAAATCCACACCCAAAATTTGGCAGAAAAACAGTGTTTAATCTCTTGTGAATGTACTCTGATGTACTATATTAGAAAATACTTAATCTTTCATTCTTGCATATTTTCTCCTTCCCTATAATCTCATCCTAAAACCTGCCTGGGAATTGCAAGCCCACTAGAGATTCTATTCTGCCACTATGCAGATTCTGAATTACCATTTTGGCTCAGGTAAAGAAATGTAGTCAAACTATCAACATTTTTTAAATCAGTATTTATCATTAAGTTGTGTGCAGGTTTTAGAAATTTTTTGTTTATATACTTTTTATTTCACATTATAACATTTTTATGAAATATCTTTTTTTTTTTTTTTACCATTGGTAGATATGATACATCTTTAGGAAATACTAGTTAACTACAGACTTGAATTTTACTCTCTGCTATATTTGCGTATCCTATCATCCACGATTCCTAAAATTTTAGACTAGTCCTGGGACATGCCTCTTTCCCTCAAACATCCCCACCATCACACCCAGTTGTTGGGCTCATCCAGCTGATTAATGTGGTGACAGCGAAGCTGACTTACAGGACTTCTGCAGACTAGATATTAGGCTACAGGCCTATACCGTGGGAGCAGCAGCAAAGTGGTATCACAAGCCTCACTTGCAAAGGTTGATCTAGTCTAAGTCTCTCTCCAGCTTTCATGTTCATGTACAGCTCTTTTTTCCTTATTTTAATACCCACATCCTAAAATAGGCAATGCGAACCATTACCAAGAGCAGCAGGAGGGGTGAGCTTTGGCAATCTGTCCTCCAGAATCTCATCTTGTGAATTTACTTTACTGTTTGTAGACTCAGATACCTGGCACTTGCCAAGCTACACTTAGAAAAGGATCAGTCTATATCATAATCTCCGCAATTTCTTAGTAGCAATTATTTTGTTCATTGACAAGTGTCCCACCTGAGCATCTAATGGAAACTGATATATCAAAAATGAGAGGTATGGAAATTTTCATAGAGGAAGGTCAAGAAATACAACCCTAAATATATCTTAATCATAAAAAGTTTAGAAAATAGTCTAAAATAAACATGAATGTAGAATATGCCAACAAAAATAAGATACATCAATGAGGGTAGGTCTGAAATACCGATTGGAAGTAGGCTTTCACCTTTGGGCCAGGCTGTCAACACTGAAATTTCTCAATTAGGACCTTACTATATCCCAAGCATTGTGCCTAAAATCTTTGCATATATAATTACACTTAATCTTTCCAATACTTCTATCAGGTAGGTTCTATTATTGCTCTTCTCCTATTTGTTTATTTACAATTTTGGATAGGGAAGCCAAAATTTGAAGAGATTAAGAAATTGGTCTTCTCTGGGAGGGCGAGGCAGGAAGATCACTTGAGGTTAGGAGTTTGAGACCAGCCTGAACAAGAGCAAGACCCTGTATCTACTAAAAATAGAAAGAAATTAGCCAGACAACTAAAAATATATGGAAAAAATTAGCCAGACATGGTGGCGCATGCCTGTAGTCCCAGCTACTCAAGAGGCTGAGGCAGAAGGATTGCTTAAGCCCAGGAGTTTGAGGTTGCTGTGAGCTAGGCTAACGCCACAGCACTGTAGCCCGGGCAACAGAGCGAGACTCTGTCTCCAAAAAAGAAAAAAGAAAGAAAGAAAGAAATTGGTCTTATAGGATACAGATAATAAATAGCAGAATCTTGATTTAAATTCTAATTGTGCCCCCAATTTTAAGTTCTTAATCATAATGTTTTAATGTTGTTACATGTTGTTATGGTACTTTATTGCTTGCAAAGGATTGAAACCCAATTCATATTAGTTTAAGAAAAAGCAGAAATTATGTTAGATTTTAGTCTGGAATGTTGGTTCTTAGTGCACTCGTGGCCAGAGAATGACCAGACGCACCAAAGTAAGGCAAGCATGAAGTGAAGTTTATTGAGAGGAGCAAGATAGGATCATAGAGAAAAAGCAAGAGATAGGTTTACAAAGCATGGTACATACACCACAAATGAAGACCAGACCCTTTGTCGCAGCAGAAAAAGAGATTTGGTTATGGTCTGGGTCTTGTTTTATGGTGTCCAGATAGGGACCTTCCTGTGGTTCAGACATCACCATGAAACCACTTTGGACAGTTTAGGAGCTGCATGACTAGAGTCTTACTGTACAGGTAGGTTCTAGGTCACTTTCTGGAGTTTATGGTACCCATGTGGCTTGTCCCGTGGGCTACAGAGTCAGTCCTCTGCATTCTTTTGCAGCTGGTGTGCCAAGTTCTGATTGGCAGATTCATAGGGTATTCCCTTCTCCTCCAGGCAGGGAGAGTTAGGGTTGGGCAGGACCAAGTTGGGGGCAACAACACCCACTTTCGTCCCTAGGAGACCTGGAATCTCTCACTATCTACCTAAAAATTACAGAAAGGACTCTGAGGTATTTCACAGAAACCAAAGACAGGAATGTAGCTGGACCTTAGGAACATCAGGAACCAGTGAATAAACACTGACCAAACTCAGTTTCCACCTCTGCTTCTACCACCTCACCCACTCCTACCTCCCCTTACATGTTCCCTCAGTCCCCCTCCACCCTTCCCTGGCTTACTCACTTCTGTTCACATAATGGAAAATGAAGTTACTATGAGTTCTGTATCTTTTAGTCCAAGCACCCCAATACCCAAAAAGAGATGAACTTAATTCACTTTTGATCACAAACCCCACAAGTTGTGGGGATGAAAAACTGGCCAGGCTTTAGGTCATTTCCCATTCTATAACAATCATTAATTCATTCACTTAAATCAGAAATATTTTGAGATTACTCTGTGTGTCTGGTACTGTCTTGGATACAGGGAATCTAGCAGTGAAACAGATAGGCAAGAGCTTACATTCTAGGGAGGAGAAACAGGCAATAAATATGTTAAAATTTATGATAAGTGTCTGAGAGGCAAGACCATATATAAGATATATACATGAGCTGATTTCAAATAGTACTAAATTAAAGCACGGTAATGTGTAGCAAATGATGAGATGGAGAAATGAAGGTCAACATTAGAGGTAAGAGAATATTTCTCTGAGATGGCATCTGAATAGAGTCCCAAATGATGAGAAGAAACCAGCCATTGAAAAATCAGGAAAGACTATATGGCAGGCAGAGAGGATGAAAGGTACAAAAGCAATGAGCTGAGAATATTAGACAGCCAGGTCGGCTAGAACCTAGTAAGCAAATAGGAGAAAGGTAGGAAATGAATTAGAGGCACTGAGGCAGATAGAGACTAAAAATATATATGGGAGGCCCTACCAGGCATTTGAATGCTATTCAAAGTGGAAAAAGTTATAGCCAGAGGGAGGGTGCTGTGATTTGCCCAAGTTGGGTAGGGTACCCCTTGGGTTATATTTTAATTTGACTGCTGTTGTTGCAGCCAGAATGAGGCAGAGTATTTCCCTTGGGAGCTGTGGTTTTAGGCAGATAAGGCAATGCACAATTCTGTTCTTTTTACAATTCTGTTCAAGTATCTCTGTTACAAATCCCTTTAACAGTTAGTCCTCACCCTCACACGTTGTCAATCACAGCAGCCAGGTAGCCACTGTTCTTGCAAAGCCAGTTTTATCTAGAAGGTTTTAGTTTCTACTAGTTTTCAATATCTTAGATTTTCAGATCTTCCATACAGTGTTAAGGATGTTTAAAAGGGCTGGCTCAATTGGAATATGATCCAACACTGGAAAGTTATCTTTCTTATGCTGATTTGTTGATTGATTACCTGGTGGTTAACACCTACTTGAATACTCTCTATTGCCTGCAGGCATTGGCTTCCAGTTCAATTTCACTGGGCTTTGTATTCTAAAATTTTCTATCTTCCAAGCTCTCTTATTTGCCATACTTATTTTCAGCTTTCTTGGGGTGGGGGAAGATTGGATCCTGGGGGCATTTGCTGGATATCTGGCAAGTAGCATCACACAACTATAAAAGCAAGTCAAACTAACTAAGGAAAATGGAGTAAAATGGAAAGGGATGCCAGTAGAAAGAAGATAATCTAAAATAGGGGGAGGAAACTTGAAGCAGATAGTAGTCATCATATCAAACAACAAAGGAATGGCCCAAAGAGTTATGAATCACTGCAGGAGAATTAATGAGATGGAAAATTTCTCAAGGAAAAAGAGCCAAGTATAGATAAAGAAAGGGAAAAAAGCATAAAAGGAAGAAATAATAAAATAGGGGAAAAGAAAAATTTAAAAACCCCAAGTGCAAGGTGAAAGAGTAAAACAAAAGAATGGATAAATTAGGAAATGGTGCATTGCATTAAAGCAAATGTATTCTGTTTTCTTTATTCTTATCTTTAACTGGCTTTGCATTTCTCGGGTAGCAAAGCCAAATTGAAAGGATAATTTTGTTTATGTACCCAATTTGCATAATTGTGCAATATAAATTACAATGCTAATTAAGGACAGCCCTTGGGCTCCTGGAATTGGGTCAAAGTGTCTCCCCAAGTGCAGGGAGGTTGGGACATTGGCTCTGTCCCCTCTCCCGCTGCAGGGAAGCTGGGCAAGAGAAAAGAACCTCTCTGACAGTGTGTGAAATCTTGTCAGAATTTGTTGAAGACCCAGAACTGTATGTCTCACTCCCAGATTTGGCTTTTAAAATCATCTTTGTGTGAGTCCACAATGAAGCACTAAAAACTAAAATTTCTCCTAAATGCTGTGTTGGTTATCTTTTTATGAGTTTTTTCCCTCAATTTTATTTTTATTCAGAGATTTTTTTAAAAAAAAACTGCAGATAGCTGAGCATGAACCTGGCATGCAATATTTTCTCACTGGACTTTTGCCAGAATTGTCTCAAACCAGTGTATGATATACCCTGCTCAGGCTCTTGTGAGCAGGGGAGGAGATGACAAGCTGATTTCTGAGCTTTAGTTAAATTTGTGTCCTTAAAACGAACTAAAGTGTTGCACCATAACTACGTCAAATTCAGTCCCAGGGAGTTTATTCCCTGCACTCTTCATAATAAAAGAGTGTAAGGTATAGGGTTCATATAATCTTTAGCTTGGGTTTTTCAAAGAAAGAATATTTCTGACTTCCTGTAGTGAAGTCTGGCGTTAAGTACAACAGAGGAGCCTCTGTTCAGGCCTGTTCTGAAGGTGGTGTTTTGTAGGCTTTTTGTAGTCACTGAACCTTGACTTTAAGCAAAGGTTATAGACAAAATAAAAAGAAGCAGATCTCAATCACTCAAGTTGAAGTAGGGATGAGGGGGACAGTGCCAGTATGGGGGGAGACCTAGTGTCCCAAGTCCTCTCTGTCCATTTTCCCTTCTTCTCCTCCACCTTGTGAGAGTATAGATGTATAGAAGAGATTTTTTATCTCCCTAACTTGGGTAACAGCAGAACAGTTAAGCCTACTAGTTGTATACACAAGATTTTGACTTTAAGATACAAAGAAGTTCTTTCCATGGGATCATTATGGGAATAATGGGAAAACATGTGCCTTATGGTAACTTCATTTTATAGAGGAATGTTTTCCAAACTCTTTCATGTCCAGGCATATGCAAAAAAAAGATAATATTTCTATGTAATACTGGAGTGCTGTGGTCTGAATATTTATGTATCCTCAAAATTTGTATGTTGAAATCTTCACCCCCAAGGTGATAGGATTAGGAGGTAAGGCCTTTGGAAGGTAATTGGATCCTGTGGGTGGAGCCCTCATGGGTGGAATTAGTGCCCTTATAAAGGAGACCTGAAAGAGACCTCTTGCCCCTTCCACCATTTGAAGTTACAGTCAGAAGACAGCTAAGAGAGCTTAAAGACAGCTTTAAGAGCAGGACTTTACCAAACTTGGAATCTCTAGTGCCTTGATCTTGGACTTTCCAGCCTCCAGAACTGGGATAAATAAATTTCTGTTGTTGATAAGCCACAAGGTCTGTGGTATTTTGTTATAGTACTCTGAACAGACCAAGACAAGGGGTAAACTAGAGAAGAATTGGGATTCTGGACAAGGCTGTTCATGTTCCAAGGTGACTGGCTCTGGGACTATGGCCGACCTAGCCCTCTAGTTACCTGGAACTAAGGAATTGTATCTTGGGCACACCAGTAGAGCTCAAGTAAGGTCCCACCCTACAATTTGCACAGCAGCAAAGTTCAAGTATCAAGTCATAAGGAGGTGCAAGGTCAAATCAGCATGGGCTGCACTGGGTTAAGCAGAGAGTTAAACATATTGTAGGAATTATGATAGTAGCGATCCTTGTTTCCTCCTCTCACTCCCCTCCATCCCCCATAGAATCTACCTTCCCCCACTCTTACTTTTCCCCACATGGTTTAGGTGGAACTGGCCTACCTCTAACTGAAGGAAAGGGAAAGTGAGAGTAGCTCATCCCTCAGGCCATTTGGATTGGTCCAGGCTGACAACAGACTAGACCCTGACAAAGCACATTCTCATGAACAATGGGGAAAGTTGGCAAATTCTTGGCAATATTTTTGAGCATGTAGATAAAACTATGAATAAATTTTCCAACTTACTCCCAGTTTATGAGATATATATATTCTACTTCCCATTTTGCTTAAGCTAGTCTGAATTGAATATCATTTTCAACTGGAAGAGTTGTCCTATATTAATATATATTTTTGTTTCCTAAAATTCAGATCAAATAGGTTATGTTCCAGCTTAAAAATCTCCAGGACTCACCATTGCATATAGGATAAAGTCCAAATCCTTATCTAATTATAACTAATATATAGGTTTACCTATAATGCAGTCAGTATGGGGGTGGTGTTCCCTCTCACTGGTTTATTGAAGACAATGTTGGTCAACATGGAGGTCACAGCCTACGGAGTCCGTGGTCTGCTTAGTATCCTTTTATTACCTTGGTTGAGCAGTCCTTAACAGATAGGTTGCTTGCTGCTCCTAGAGCTGATAATGCTTTTTGGTAGATTTCTTTTCTCTTTTTCTGTAATTGTTCAGGTGGATTTAGCAATTCCAGCCTTTTTCTCTGGCATGTACTTTGTTCCTAATTATAAAGGCATAATCTTGATAATGTAAAGACTACTCCTTCTGATCATTGCATATGTATTGAGAGCAATTACTATAGAGCACTGATTGTCAAATTGTCTTCCCTGGACCAGTAGTATCATCACCTGGGAAACTGTTAGTAATGCAAATTCTCAGGCCCGAACTCAGACCCATTGAATCAGAAAATCTGGGCATAGCACCCAGAAATCTGTGTTTTAACAAGATGATTCTCTTCCATGATAAAGTTTCTGAACCATTGGCAAGGAGGTTCAAGTTTGGAGAACATCTTGATTGAGGATTTCTTAAAATCTTCAATCATGTTACTTCAACATACTTTCCTACTGCCTTTTTAATTTCTGTTTCCCTAGAGTTTTTACTTCGCTAGGGAACCCATCTTAATCAACTGGGTTTGTACTTTAACAATTTCATGCCCACTTTGTGTGGACAACTACTGTCAGGCTTTCACTTCTCTGAAGTTTTCCTGAAAGACTGGAAAAATCAAACTAACTGGATTTTTATTAACTCAACTGTCATCATATCTCCTTCAGTGTGTAATTTTTAAATTATCCTATATACTTGCTTCCCCCTCTTCGATTTACCTTCATGCTGATTTAAGGCTCATAGTAAAATCATATTTCCTAGGCATACAACAACTGATGACTTTATGAAATACAAAATAGTTCATATTGCATAGCAAGGGGATATCATTCTGGAGTTATATTCATGTCACGGAAAATTCATCACATAGGCAAAATACATTTGCATCACAAGCCGTAGGCCTAGACAAATGCAAATACTGTTTAGTGGTTTAGAGCACCAGCTCTGGAGACAGACTTCCTGAACTCGGATCCCGACCCACAGGTTACTGGTTATGGCACCTTGGACAAATGCTTTGTGCCTCAGTTTCTTGTTTTGCCTGACATAATGAAAGTGCTCAGTAAATTTTAGCTAGTGCAATAGCTGTGGAGACAACATCCTGAAAAAGGTGCCCACTTATAATTGTCAGGCAAGTTTTCTCTAAACTAAGAATCTATCTCTGAAAACACACATAAAGGCTATTATTTTGAAGACAAAGAGAATTGGTTGAGAATGATTAAATCCATACTGGGAAATGAAATGAGAAAATAATGCCTCTAAAACTTGAAGTATGTACTCAAACTTAGCGTAGAACTTTAATTGATATATTATGAGATTTCAGATAGTTCACATTCAGCCAAGCCCAGAAACTTGCATCAATTTTGGCTAATAGTCTCCATATTTCTACATCTGTTCTCTTTTTCCTGAGATTGCAAGTTCTTATTTTGCTTTTTTGAGGCCCAAAGTCTCTTCTAGCTCTACTGACCAGAAGATGTTACCATCATGTTTATAAATGGATCAGTCTGGAATGTTGTTACCTTCATGCCTGTAGGAAAAAATTATTTGTGAAAAATGTTCTAAAGTTTGTAAACAGATCAATGTTTATGCTAAATTCTTGATATACAGCAGTCCAAAAAGATATGGCTTCTCTCTACTATGGCTACCAATGCCTACCAAGAATTATTAATTTCTCCATCAATGTCCCCAGTCCCTGTTTGCATGCTCTTTGGGGGTTTGGACATAGAAGTTTGCTCTTTTTCCATGTTATACTGTATATCATACTGGCTTCATTTGCTCCTTCACAGTTATACCCATGATACATTCTCTAGTCTTGGAAATTCACTTACACATTATGTGTATGTCTTTATTTGCTTATTGAAAAATCATTAAGTGCCAGGCATTGTTCTAGGAATTAAGGACACAGTTTGATACTAAAGTCCTGGCCATCATGATGCTTATATTAACTTAGTGAATAAACTGTAATTTCCTAGAAGTCAGAAACTGATGCTGATTGTGTCTGTTTTGTTCTTGATAGAGTGCTGGAAACATAAATAGATGCTTAATAAAAACTCCTGGATTATTAGCATGCATATTATATTTAAAATATTAGGAACTTTTGAGCAGCCTGGTTGAAAAAGGAAACTCAGCAAGTGTAGACCTATGGAGTGGAAGATTATTTGAGCTGCAAGACACTTTAAAGAATACCTAGTAGAAGTGCCGCTTACTTTTTAGGTGAGATAACAGAGAAAATACCTGTGCCAGCAATTGAAAATGGAGAGTAATTGTGTACACCCACCCCCCGCCCCACTGACTAGTATTGGAAAGAGCACTGGGGTTATGGTGGGCAAAGCAGGGTTTGTAACTTTAGGCAAATGTCTTAGCTTCATGAAATTCACATAAAATAGCTCATTCAACATTACAGGGATATTGTGAGAATTAAAGAAATAGGATATTTGAAAGCCCTTTGATACATTTTTCTAAATGTTCAATATTTTTCTCAGCAGAGCAGGATTGAGTTTGGTGGAAGATGTGTTAAGTTAAAGATGGTGATGAAAGTAGTGAGTCATTGGGAGAGGTTGAAACATAGTCTAATTAACAATCATTAAGAAGTTCCATGAAATCCACCCCCAAAAATTCTAAAATGGGTATATATAGCTTCAAAAATGTGTAACTTGATCATCAAGAGGTTCAACTACACTGCCACAACACACTTATAGTTTAGACCATGATTATATAGTAGAATTGATTTAAAAATATTTATTCTCTCTTGTTCTCAAATATTTAGTACAGAAAACAAATAGGAATTTAAGTATTTCTCGATATCATCATAAAAATGGCTAGCATATTTTGTAAACAACAGTTTCTTGGATTATTAGATACTTTGCTGTTTGTTTTTCAGTAGGCGCAAGCATATTGCGAGATGTTCCATATTTATGAAACTTATAATAAACTGTGAAAATAACAGAATGCATTTTGGGTGAGCTGAAGTAGTAGTCCAGATATTTCGTTAAAATTCAGACCAATACATTGGGTTGTATTCTTATTTATAAATAGATTAAAAATATTATTGAAGGCATGTTTCTCATTGCCACTTTTTAATTTCCATTTTTAGATCCTGGAAAATGCACTAGGCTGAGACTCAACAAACGTGAGGGCTAGTCCTGACTTAATTCACCCAACTTGGATATCATTTCTTTGTAGAAGGCTTCCCTGAACCCTTCTCCCTAAATAATTAAGTATTCTTCCACTGTGCTGTGCTCTAATTTGTGCCCATATTTTCCTCTATTGTAGTTATGTTTTTATATGCCTGTTTTCTGTATCGGATACTCCTGAAGGGAGACATTTAGTCTTACTCCTCTTGGTAACTTTATCACAGAGCCTGACACATCCCTGATGATCAATAAACATTTATTGACTCAAATACATTTAATTGAATATTAATCTTTGATTAACTATGGAAAAATACTGCAAGCCTAGTTAGGACTTTCAAGAAGTCTTTTAATTTCAATTCTGACTAAATAAATTATTCGGACCTCATAACTTCTCAGTACTTGATTTAAAGACATAGAAACTTGGGCAAAGAACACTTATATTGTTATTATACATTCCTCAAAAAAGATGCTTATAGTTTCAGAGAATGAATCTACTGAAGATATTGAGGATATTCATAGAAGCTAAATGTAAGTGAGTTAAATGAAGTGGCCCAAGTGTGTGTGTGTCTGTATAATTTGAAGGACAGATGGTAGAAGATTGTGTCAAGGTAGCAAATCTTGTCTGTGATAGTCACTAGCAGTGACAGACACTGCCTAATGCCTTCTCAATGTCTACTTCCCTTTTCTTAACAGCCACGCCAATTAAATAGAAATGTATCAAGCTAAAAACCTTGCATTGGTAGCATCCAGTGCAAATAGAAATAGTCATGTGACCCAATTCTGGCCAATAATAAAATTAGTGAAAGCCACTGGGTGGGCTGCCAGAAAAGCTTTATAAAAAGATAAACTAACAGGGATGGTCCCTTAGTCTCTTTGCCTTCCTCTCAGATGGATGCCTGGAGGAATAATCATCTTGCAGTTGTGAAGATTAAAGCTGCATTTTAGGGTTGGTTTCAGTAGAAGAAATCTGGACCTTGAAGACATTGAGCCACAGCACTGATCCTAAGTTTCCTATCCGTGGAGTTGTTGCATGAGACTAATCAACCTCTTACTCATTTAACTCACTCCTGGAGTTTCTTGAAACCAAGCATAGTCCTGATATATTTGTCTTTCCAGGGAAAAGGGTAGAATATGACTTTCCAAGTCTGAGGAGGTTCATGTGTGGCTAAAACCACTGTGCTGAAACAACTCTATTTCAACCCATTGTGTAAGGAATTGCCCTAAGTGACATATGGTGTCTGATAATTTTGTTTGTATCTCTGTTATCTTTTCCTGACATTATGGTTAAAAAGGCCAGGAAAGTTGTCCTAGGGTAGAGATATAATTTCTGTGGACATCAATTGATAAACGCAATTATAGTTTGTATCCCTAGATTTGGCAAAAGTCAAATAAGCAACATCTCTCACATAATATTGCTTTAATTAAATTTTATTTCTCTCTGGGTGTAATACATACTGCAGAAGCACAATCAATGAACATTGACAATTTGCTTAAATCTTGCTCTTTGTCCTATTTATATAATTTATTGTGTCAGTGGTTCTCAAGTGGTGTGCTCCTGCAACTCATCATCTGAAAATCTTTCCCAGATGTGCTGAAAATTTTTCATTAATTTGTACATTTTATTTTATTTTTATAACTAAGTGCACATGCTTGTGACTGGAAGAGAATACACGCCTCTTTTATTCCCAGAGGATTATTTGGCCTTGAGGATAATTGATTCATGCTCTGCCTACTCCACCCCTATTATTCAAATAGAGATTACTGAAGAAATCCCTGCTCCATAAATTTAGCTGATCCAAAAATGAAAGGGAAAAATCATTATTTTAAAGATTTCTACAGCATCTTTATATAACTCAGTTTTTTTCCCAGTAAGAATTATATGATCCTAGAATAGGTTTTATCTCTAAACATCGAAACTGTAACAGTTTTAAAACAGGAAGTGATCTCTGTAGTGGTATTTATCTATAAAAGTGATATTTCTGGTTAGTGAATTTCAAGACTAGAAACCAGGTCTGCTGTCTCTTAGTTTGTGAAACAATAAAGAGAAGGTTAGAACTGCTTTATATATTAACAAGAACAGCTCTTTATTACGAACAGCTATTTTAGAAGCTGCCTACCACAGTGAGTAGTAGTCCATTATATGTATTAATATATGCTAATATATGCTTGAATTTCTTTATTTATTCAACTGGAAATAGATATTTGGATTAATTCAAGATTTGGACTATTATCTAGAAAAATAAGTTCCTATGAACTTTCAAGTACAAGTTTTTGTGTGGGGATGTTTTATTTGTCTTGAATGGGATCTCAGGGTCATGTAGAAAATGTGCATTTAATATTATAAGAAACTGACCCAAATGCTTCCCAAAGTGATTGTACCATTTTACACTCCCAACAACGTCCAACAATGTATCAGCATTCTAGTGGTTCCATATCTCCACAAACACTCGATATTGTCAGTCAGTTTAATTGTAGCCATTTGAGTGGGTGTATAATGGCACTCATTATGATTTGAATATGCATTTCCTTAATGCTTATTAAGGACTAATTATATTAAGCTTTTTTATGTACTTAGAGGCTATTTGTATGTCTTCTTTTGTGAAATATCTGTTTAAATAGATTGCCCATTTGGACTGTTTTATTTTTTATTATTGAGTCCTAGAGTTATTTATGTAATCTGAATATAACTCTAGTATCATATATATTTAAAATATTTTTCACTCAGTTTTTGGTCTGCACTTTCATTTTTTACAAACTAAAACTGTCTGTTGAATAACAGTTTTTATATTCATTTTATCCATTTTTCTGTTATGATTGATGTTTTATGAACTATTTATAAAAGTATCACTGTGAAAATAAAAAATATTATATTTATATTTTAAAAGTTTTATAATTTTTGCTTTAACTGTTATATCTGTGATCCATTCTGAGTTAATTTTCCTACATAGTTTGAGGTAAGGGTTGATGTTTGTTTGCTTATTGATTTATTTATAGATATTTCCAATTTTTCCAGTACCATTTATTGAAAAGACACTCTTTCCTCATTAAATTATTTTGTGTAAATTATTATGTCTAAAATCTAATGACCGTATGTGCATGGTCTACTTTAAACTATTCTGTTTCATTGATTTTTATATGTGTCCGTAAACCAATGCTAGTCTTAATTACTGTAGATTTATTGGACATCTTAGAGTCAAATTGAAGTATTGCAACTTTGTTATTTTGTCAAGTTGTTTCAGTTATTCTAGATGCTTTACATCTCCCTATAACTTTTTGAATTAGGTTGTCAGTTTTCCCAAAAAATAAGCCTGCTGGGATTTTTAATGGGATTGTATGGAATCTATAGATCAATTTAGAGAGAATTGGTAACTTATAATATTAAGTACTATAATCCATGAACATAGTGTCATTCTCCATTTATTTATATCTTCTTTGATTTCTCAGTAGCGTTTTATACTTTTCAGTGTGCAGGTCTTACAGTTTGTTAAATTCTAAGTGTTTTATGGTTGCGGATGTAATTGTAAGTATTTTTAAAAATTAATTTCCTATTCATTGCTAGTACATATAAATAAAATTGATTTTTATATTGATCTTATTTTGTGCAATCTTGCCAAACTCAATTCCAGTTTTATGTAGATTCCGTAGGAGCTTCTCCATGCATGATTATGTCATTTGTCAATTGAAATAGTTTTATATCTTATCATACATCTGTGTGTCATTATTTCTTTATTTTGCTTTATTGCACTTCAGTACAACGTTGATTAGGAGTACTGAGCTCATAGATCCTTTCCTTACTCCTAGAAGTAGAGAGTAAGTATGTTTGCTATAGGTTTTATAGATACCTTTATGAAATTGAGAATATTCCTTTCTATCACTAGTGTACTGAGATGTTTCATCATAAATTGGTGTTGAATTTGGTCAAATGCTTTTTTGGAAATGCTCTTATGGGTTCTTCTCTTTTATTTTGTTAATGTGGCAAATTATTATATAATTATTGATATTCCAAATTAAACTAACTGTGCACTTCTGGAAAAGCCCTATACGGTTATGATATATTCTGTTTTAAAAGATTTGAAGCATTAATTTGCTAATATTTGTTCAATATTTCTATATAAACACTTTAGGAGTACTTGTACTTTCTTGTAATATTATTTTGAATCAGAGAAATGCTGGCCTTATAAAATGAATTAAGGAATATTCTACTCTCCTATAATTTTCTGAAATGGTTTGCATGGGTCTGGTATTATTTTTCCTTAAATGTGTGATAGAATTTGCCAGTGAAGCCATCTGATCTGGAGATCTCTTTGCAGGATCATTTAAAATTATAATTTCAATTTTTAAATGATATATGGCTATTTAGATTTTCTATTTCTATTTATTTTTGAGTCAGTTGGGAACCTGTTACCTTTAAAGGAATTTGTTCATTTAATTTAATTTTTTTAATGTATTGGCTTATACCTGGTCATAGAATTCCCTTATTGTCCTTTTAATGTCAGTAGAATTTAAATTGATGCCTCCTTTTTTCATTCCTGGTATTGTTAACATTTGACTTCTCACTTTGACTCAGTGCATTTTTTAAAAATTTCTCCTGCTTAGGGCTCATTGTGCATTTTGAATATTTAAATTTTTCTTAAATTTGGAAAATTTCTTCATTCATATGTTCAAATATTTGTTCTGCCACTACCTCTTTCTGGGACTTCAATTATATAGCCTTTGCACTGCTCGATGTTACCAAAATGAATTTCAATTTTTTTCACTCTTTTTTTCCTCTTCAGTGTTTTATTTTAGGTAGTTTTTATTGATATTCTTTAAAAGTTCACTAATATTCTCTTCTGCAGTATCTAATCTGCTAAGTGTTTTTGTCTGTAGTGTCTAATCTTGTGCAGTGAATTTTTCATGCCATATTATCTATTTTTCATCTCTAAATATTCCATCTTTTTGCCTTTTTAAATGTTTTCTATCCACACTATGTTTTTCTTCAGATAATTAAACAAAACTATAATAGCTGTTCTAACATCCTTTTCTACTTCCATCATCTTTACCATTTCTTGTTATGTTTCTACTGCTTAATTTTTCTCCTGGTTATATATCTCATTTTCGTGTTTATTCACATGTCTAATAATTTTTGACTGAATGCTGGATATGTGAATCTAACTGTGATGATGGTCAGTAATTTTTTCCTCCTTTTAAAAGAAGTGGGCTATGTTCTAGCAGGCAGTTAACTACAGGTTATGTTGCTCTTTTGTGATGTTTGTTTTTACTTTTATTTCTTTGGATATACTTGCAGCAGCCTTTACTCTAGGTATAATTTAGCTTTACTACTAAGACGTAGCTTTTTTGGCATCTCAATGAATTTAGAGAGCGATCAATGAGGACTCTCCCCTCAGGCTGGAATAAACTCAAAGAATCCCCAGCCCTCTGTGAGCTCTAGGAACTATTCAGTTTACAGCTCCCAGCCAATTTTTTTTGCCTGTTTTCATGGGGTTGCATCCTACATATATCCATCTTAGTATTCAGCTGCGTCTCAAGGGGGCCTCATTAAGATGCCTGCTGTTCTTTTTCTGCATACCTCCCTCCTCTTTGGAACTTTGAATTTTAATTCCAAATAAGGTTATATTCTGAGGTTGCAGGTAGACATATCTTTTGGGGACCACAACTCAACCTACTGTAACACCTCTTGAAAAGAGTGTCATTTAGTACTGACCTCTTGAATTTCATGTTACAAGCTGACTGGAAACTGTGACTGGAAAATCCAACTTTCCAGGAAGTGACTATAATATCATGGAATAAAACATCTCTTTCTCTCTAAATGCTCTCACTGCATTCCATGTGCACAGGTTTATATGGCATGCTGTAACAGTCACAAAAAACGACAGGATACTCTCCCTAAGCATAGTTTTTCTTTTTCCGGGGAGAGAAATCATGAATATACATAAAAAAATTCAAACCCAGTTCAAGAGAGCAAACTAATGGATGTCTACAGGCAGTAATTGAGTGGCTGTAAAATGGGTGGGTGCATTGGTTTAGAGAAGAAAGACCCGAGGTCTGGATTCAACTGGAAAGGTTTCATAAATAATAAGGAGCTTGAGAAGGAACTCGGAGAATTAGGAGGGAAAGAGGAGATAGACCAGAGTGAACTAAGGCTCAGAGGAAGATGTTCAAATGGAAGAGGTAGAAAATTCAGTGATTTGGTAGCAAGCTATGAATTAAATGTAAGATAAGAGCTTGCCCTTTATTCCACAGGAAATAAAAATCCACTGATTTTTGGAGCATAGGTATGAATGAGCTTATCTCTTCCAGCTTATTTTTTCCCCTCGCTCTGGTCTCCTCTTCCTTCAATGTTGTTCCAAGAGAACCTTTTCAAAAGTCTGTTTTGTACCTTCAAAACCCCTCCCCAATTTTTTGTATTTCTGCAGCTCCTCCCTTAAACTCATTATCTTCTCCCCTTCCTCCTCTAAATCATTTTTTAAAAATTATCATAAAGCCTTCACTGTCATATAGATGTGCGTATTTACAAACAAATGAGCTGTACATAAAAGTAGTACCACCTCATGGGCATTTTCTTTCATTTCAAACCTAGAACCTATTTAGATGTTGATTCTGGTTGAATATTCCTTCGATTAATAACTAGAATTTCTATACTTTATATAGATGAAACCCTACTGTAATGAAATGCAAAGCAGATTTAAGTTTATATTTAGCAAGGATGTGCTCAAAATGTGAATGAAATCCTGTCTGAGCGAGCTAGAACCATGCTGCGCACAGCCCATGGTTCTTTGCTGGTGAGGCCCTCACCCCCTCTGGCCACAGACTTATTTCCTTTTGGCACCCAAAGGTGGAGCAGGGATAGCTCATGAAGAGGACAACAGCCAAACATGTTGTTCTGCCACGTGAATATTCTCTAAGCACCAGTGCTGGAATATCACTCTCAGCAATTTATTAGTTCAGAGGAAAAATGCAAGTACATGTGAAAATGAACATTGCACACAGAGTTGCCTTTAATACTGTATCGAGTGTTACTATTTCTAATTTAGGCATTTCTGAAATGAATACAAATGAGGATTACAAGCTTGTCAGCATATCTTCACAATGCCTGTTTCTAATACAACAAAAAGATCTCGGTGGCATCATCTGTAGCATAAACTGTGGTTGGTTGTCTATCTCCGTTTCCCTTTCTGAGTTTCTTCTCCCACAAATCACATGACTACAGATAATCAAGTGTCATCGAGGTGTTTTGTCTCCCAGGTTTTGTATATTTTGACTGGAACACTTTAAAATGTCCCATGTTGTAGAGTACAGCATAAGCCTCACGAGAAATATAACAGCACTGACCGGTTGTGATAGGAAAACCATCTCAGAGCCACAATCATTAGAGAAAAGACACATTTAATTTACGTTTCAGTCTAAAATTTTGTAGTCTTGGTAGACAAACTTTTCCAGAAATGGCTTCTCTCCTTTTAAACAACACAAAGCAGCAGAGAAAAGCATAACAGTGACCCCTGATTCTGAAGAAGGAAGAAGAATGTTTTAGTTCAGAAGTTAAACAACTCATCCAGAGAAGGAAAAGAAGAATGTTTTATTTTTTTTATTTCAGCATATTACGGGGGTACAAATGTTTAGGTTATGTATATTGCCTTTGCCCCACCCGAGTCAGAGCTTCTAGCATGTCCATCCCCCAGACAGTGTGCACCGCACCCATTAGGTGTGTATATACCCGTCCCCTCCTCCCCCTCCCACCTGCCCGACACCCAGTGATTGTTACTACTATATGTGCACTTAAGTGTTGATCGGTTAATACCAATTTGATGGTGAGTACATGCAGTGCTTGTTTTGAGAATGTTTTATTAATAGCTACCAAAATCATCAGTATTCTCTAACACCCAATCTTTCCTAAAAGCACAATAAATGCACCCAGTGCAAGTAAACTGTCTCCTAGGTTGCCTCATCTTCTACTCCATTCCCACAAATGTCAGGAAGGATCCCAAGGGAAAAAAACTTACAACAAAAGGTAAAGGGTATTAGAGTTGCTGAGCCTAGGGAAAGACAGAATAAGCACAGGTGTAAAAATCGTCTTTGGATGTGAAGTAGCAAGCTGCTTATTCCCATGAGGATAAGGATTGTGTCTAAATTAATCCTGCCCCTGGCATGAATTTTACAGAATCAGACACTTTTACCAATGTGACTGTTGCTATTATGGCTAAGCTGATGCAATGTACAGGATAAAGGGTTTAGGTGGGGCATTTTAAATAATTTGCAGATTTTAGGCTTTAAAACAGGGTGGACAATTTATTTCTATAGAGTGACAAAGAGTAGATATTTTAGGCTTTGGGGCCATAATCTGTCACCAGTAGAGAAATCTGCTGTTGCAGCAGGAAGGCAGCAACAGACCATATGTAAAATAATGGGCGTGGTGGGTTCCTACAGAGCACAGGATGCCTACTCCTGCTCTAAATTATTAACATCAGTTACCAGAGCTGAGCCAAGGTATGGTTTTGAGGGAGTGGGAACAGAAGCGGCTGATGCAGAGGTTTATCATCAAAGAAAAAAGTTAAACTCCAAAACCCATAGCTCCTACTAATAAACATTTCTCTAAGGAAAATGTTTGCTGGCTATGCAAAGGGAGCATCAATACAAATTCCTTAGACTTCCTTCCAACTAGACTGCTGTTCTCAGGATCTACTCCACAGCAATTTCGTAACTTGCGTGGCACACAAAGATACATAGAGTATTCACCTAACAAAGAGAATAATTTAAGTAAGTTTCCTTCCTGTGTGTTGGAGTTGGAATATATTGTTTCTCATGGCCAAGTCAACAGTTTGAATAAAATCGAATTCTGGTAGTTATACTAGATCAGTGGTTCTCAAGATTTTTGTCCGCTAGGCAGTGCTCCCCAACCTTTTTGGCACCAAGGACAGGTTTCATGGAAGAAAGACAATTTTTCCCCACACTAGGGGGTGGGTGGGGGATTGGTTTCAGAATGATTCAAGTGCATTACATTTATTGTGCATTTTATTTCTATTATCACTACATCGTAATATATAATGAAATAATTTTACAACTTACCATAATGCAGAATCAGGGGGAGCCCTGAGCTTGTTTTCCTGCAACTAGACAGTTCCATCTGGGGGTGATGGGAGGCAGTGACTGATCTGGCAGGTGGCGGAGCTCAGATGGTGATGCCAGAGATAGGGAGCAGCTATAAATATAGATGCAGCTTCGCTTGCTCACCCGCCGCTCACCTCTTAGTATGTGGCCCAGTTTCTAACAGGCCACGGACTGGTACCAGTCTGGGCCCGGGGACTGGGGACTGTAGCCTTAGGGGACACTTGAAAACATCTGAAGACATTTTTTGATTATCATAACTGAGGAGGAATTGCTACTGGCATCTATTGGGTAGGAGGCAGAAGCTAAGATGTTTAGAGGACAGGGATGCTGCTGAACATCCTACAATGCACAGGGTGGCCCCCTACAACACCCCAAAATGTTAATAATGTTGAGGTTCAGAAGCCCTGCACTAATGCTTTAATAAATTCTTCCTTTAGTGAAAATAATTACGACACAAAATATAAATTCATTTTTTCTGGAGGAATCTTGAGAGCCATCAGTGCACAAAAAAGTTCTCAGAGCTTCCAAGTAGTTTGCAGAAAAAAACTTTCGTGACAATATTTTGCTTTTTGCAAATTAATGCAGGAAGTAAAAGGATGTCTCATATGTTAAGATCTGAATGCATTATCGTTCAGAAGATGATTTGAAATTCTTGCCTTGAAGAAGGTTGCTTTTAATTCAGGGTGTTCTGTAGTTTAATTTCTCTAACCTTGACAGTGGATATAAAATATAGAAATATTTAGGTTTTCTATTATGCACATGATATAGTCTGGGCCTATATCAAGCCTGAACAATAACTTACCTCGTTAATACTGAGTATCGGAACTTTGGAAAAGAGAAGTTCTAAAGTACATGATAAAATAGAGGCAGTGCTTTTGTAGAATTGGAAAGAAATTAGTGGGGCCTTGGAACTGCCTGAGAACTGTATGCTTTTCTGTTGGGAAAGCAGGGGCTAAGACGCAGTTGAGGCTGGGCTGACAGAATCAGGTCAAAATGTTCTGCTCCGTTTTGATGTGTCTTAATATGGAGTTACTCAGATGAAGTTAAATCCATATAACTCTTGAGTCTGGGAAAAGGAAAAACATTTCAGCACATATGGAGTTTCCTCCAGTAGCTAAGTTTAGTTATATATATTAATTGAGGTTACCCTAAATGATCAGGAACTATGGAAACTTATCAAAGCATCCACATCAGTCAGTGACAACTGAGTTAAGAAGTAGGAACCAACCGATAAATTCTCCATCAGAAAAAAATAAAATCAAGCAAGCTAATTGTTTGCAGCCATAAAAATAAGATTCCTGTTTCTAGATAATCAATATCTAAAAATAAAGTTTTTACTTTACAGTAGCCTTAGATTTACAGTGAAGTTTTTAAGATAGTACAGCATTCTAATATACGCCACAGCCGGTTTCCCATGTTATTAATATCTTAAATTATATTATTAATGTATTACATTAGCATGGTACATTTATTGCAATTTAAGAACCAATATTAATACATTATTATTAACTAACGTCCATACTTTATTTAGATTCCCTTAGTTTGTCCCTGACATTTTTTTTTTGCTCCCAGATCGTGTGCAAGATACCATATTACATTTAGTCATCGTGTCTTCTTAGGCTCCTCTTGGATGTGACAGTTTCTCAGATTTTCCTCATTTTTGATGATTTTGAGGAGTATTGGTCAGATAGTCTGTAGAATGTCCTTCAATTGGGATTTTTTTCTGATGTTTTCCTCATAATTAGACTGAGGTTGTATGTTTTGGAAGGAAGACCGTAGAAATAAAATGCCAGTCCTAGCAAATCAGATCAAAGTTACATGCTATCAATATCACATATCATTCTTGATATTAACTTTGATCATCTAGCTGAGGTAGTGCATATAATTCAATTTTAAACTGAATTTTATCTGTTGAAATTGTATGCATTAAGTGACATATATTATCTAAAATGGCTTGAGAGAATGTGCAGGTAGCTATTATGTTTTCTTGAAAAGTATTCACTCAAATATTTTTCAACTGAAACCACAACTGCTTACTACTGTGTTAATACCTAATCGTAGACTAAGCAAGAGTTAGCGTTATTTGTAACAATCTTTGACTTACTTCTGTGAGATAACATTGAAGGCTACATTGCTCTTCCCAAGGTGGAATGAAAACACTGCTACTACTAATAATAATGATATTTTTAGTAGGAATATCTTAAACTTTTTATAGCATTTTCCCATATATTAACTCTCTTGAGTCTCATAACAATCTCAAAAGTTAATCAGCAGACATTATCTCTTTATTCATAGTAGCAATGTTTTGGCAATTTGCTTTCAATATCATGAATATTTACATATTGTATGTGTCTTCATTGCATTGTGAATGCAAAGATATTATAGATAAGAAAATTTACCATCCATCCTTCCCCCCAAAATTTACATTTGTATTTATTGTGTGTGACTGTATATGTTTGTAAGAAGAATCTATCCATTCAGTAATTTCCATTATAAAGGAAATAAGGGTTTTCCTCTTTATTAGCAGTTATCAAGATTTTGCATTTCATTAAAATTAAGTTTCAAGCCTAGTGTTGCCAATAAATGAGTATTTCAAGAGGTAAACGCCAAAATTATCCTGGCACCTGTAAGACAAATTATCAGCTAAAATAGACAAAATATTATTTTAGAGTTCATTCTGAAATGTTGATTGTTAGATTTTAGGAATTTATTTAAATACTGTACTATAGCTAAGTTACTCTTCATAGGAATAGAGGATACAAGAAATCAGCTATTATTTTTCTTTTCTGGAAGTGGAGTCTGTGGCCTCTATAATTTGGACATTTCATCTAAGTTTTGACTACTTTTCAAAAGCTAAGACTATTATTTGCTAACTAAAGAATTTATCAAAAATGATTTTATATGAGAAAAACCAGACATTCCTTAGGACAATTTATATAAATAATCCCTAATTGTTTAATGTTTATGCTAATAAAAATAATCATCAGAAAACATTATGGACTAAATGGGTAAAGAAAATTGTTCCAGTACAGAGCATCTAAATATGCTGATAAAAATATTTTCAGAAAGCTTTTCTAAGAACAACTACTTAGCTGATATAAAGTGAAGAACACAATCTTGGACCAGAAATAAGGAGAAAAGCTTGTACCTTGTTTGTACCATTTCTTGATACCATAGGGCCAAGAAATTTCTAAAGCTTGTTCTAATCATGAAGGCACCTGCCAATCTCTGGTGGTCTAGAGCCTAGATTTTAATGGGACACTGAATGCAAAGACAGGAGACAAAGTCTGGGTCATAATTAGTGTGGGAGGACAGAGATGCTTGCCAATATGGAACACAGGAAGAACTACCCTGGCAATAGGGGAAAATACACACACACACACACACACACACACACACACACACACACACAGAAATTTATCTAGCTTAAATGTCTTGGGTTAAGCTTTGCATAGAGTAGAAAAAATAATAAAGAGAATTCGTAATCACAAACTTGCACTCAAGCACATATGTGTAACTTGAAAAGGCCACTTTGAAAATTTAGTTCAATATGATCCCAGGTTGTGCCTATAGTTACCTGGTTGAAGCAAAGGTAAATATTTCAAAGAGAAATTCACTCTAAACACAGTTCCTAAAGAATTATCATGGATAAAGTTCTAAGACATATAACTTCATAATAAAAAACCACACTAAACGTATAAGAAAAAAGCCATTATGAGCAAGAGTCACCAGGACAATAAACCGCATGCTCAGACCCACTAATACTGTAGTCATTAGTATCGGTAGATACAGAATATAAAACTTTTCTGTCTTAAGTATTTAGAGGAATAAATGAGGATTTGGAGTATAAACAAGAAATACAAGGCCATCACATTTGATAAGGCAGTTTTTAAAATGTTATCATAATAATTGCAAAGAAATAAAAATATATTTGTAGAAGTAAAGATTTAATAGACAATTTTTGTATCAGATAGCAAAACTTGAAAAGTGACTTAGTATCATGGGGACTTCAATTTCCACAATATGGTGGAACAGATACCAGACCAATCGTCACTGAAAACATCTTGCAATAACACATAAATTTAGATTGTGGACAGACTCAAATGAATCAGAAATCCTACTCAGTATCAAGATTTACTAATTGTTTTATGGATGCAATTAATTGCAAGGCACAGACAAAGCAGGGAGAGATCTGGGACCATTATTGGAGCTCCCCACTTATTTGTTGCTATATTAGATGCACTCTAAATGCACATTAACATATGAGGCCTGTAAGTGGTGTGTGCAGAGGACATTTTAGAACATGAAATATTTCCATTTTATACTCATATAGTTACATAGCTTTTGTGACATTTTCCATTCTCCATGGCATGTAAGTCTATAGATCTCAAGTTTGTTTATGATGAGCAGTTCTAGACAACCTGGTATATCCTACTACCAGCATTCTATTAATACAGGCTATCCCTCTAGCAAATACAATTTGCTTGTTTGCAGGAGATGTGTCATTAGCACATTGCAAGGAGATAGGATCTGATCCCTTTCTTTCCCCGGGTCATCCTCTCTCAGCCCCCTCAAAAGCGGAAAAAAAGGAGCTGGCTGCTTCACCATTTATGTCCCACATCTGAAAGTATTATATAACATATTTTTAATGAGCCACAAAGAAGTTAATGAATGCTTATCATATTCAAAATATTATTGAAAAGAGCTAGCAATTGCAATGTGTATTTATAATTTAGACCCTGATTCAAATATCCTTTAAAAGATAATGATATTTATGAGACAATCAGAAAATTTAATATTTACTGGATATTTGAAGTGAGGGAACTGTTAATTTTTGTGTACCCTTATCTTTTAGAGACACATACTAAAATATATACAGATACAATAATGTGATGTTTGAAATTTGCTTTAAAATAATATAAGGGGGTAGGATGGGTGCAAGTGAAGTGCTGTTGGCCTGGATTTGATAAATGTTGATGCTGGAAGAGGGGAACATTGGAGAACTTTATACAATTCTAATTTGTATATGTTTGAAGTTCTCTATAACAAAAAATATATTTAAAAAACTATTGGGAACTATCACCACATATGTTTCTTCTATTGGCTGCTTGTCACCAAAAAATAATTGAAATAATCAATGAACAAAAAGCAAGCAAACAACTGATTAAAAACTCAGTGTGTGTGTATAATAGGACATTAAGTTAAGCTAAAAGAGATTTAATAAAAAATATACATAGCTAAAAACAAAATGTGTAAACTGACACAATGAGTAAAATGACTATAAAACACACACAAAAAGAGCATAGCTGGCAAATAGGGGAGGGTACAAAGATCTAACTGGAGTTTCAGAAGGAGAGATTAGAGAACATAGTATAGAAACACTATTTGTAGGATTCATGCTAAGAATTTCCCAACTTACAAAAAGACATAGCACAAGATTTAACAATAATGACAATCTTCAGTCAGGATATATACAGAGGAAGCTATCGTATCACAATTCCTATAAACCCCAACCAAGTGAAAATCTCAAAACAGCCAAAGGGGAAACAAAAGACATGTTATCTTTAAAGGACCAAACCAAAAAATAAACAAAACCAGAATTGACTTTTCACCAAAAATAATTGAAATCAGGAGATAGAGCAATAAGCTTAATACTGAAATAAGGTACCAAACATTTCATATTCAATGAAACTTTGCTTCAAAGATGGCAGCTTGAAATAAACAAGAGTGAAAAGCAATGGAATGTTTAAATATTTGAATAAATTCAAATAAATATCTATGGTATAAATTAATAATATTGATGACTTTTGGGGTATAAAGTACACAGCCTGTCAAAATATAAGATAATAACAATACATAATTAGGGAGGAAAAAATAATATCAAAATTCTAAAGTAATTTCATTTGTCTAGAAGTGTCTTAGAATTTATATTCGACCTTAATTAGAAAAGTATCTGTTCTACAGTCTCTATGATAACCACAAGGACAACAAAAAAGTTTAATAGACCTAGAAAAATGAAATGGCAGAAGTTACTTGATATTCCAAAAGAAAGCAACAAAAGGCAGAATAAATTAAATTGAAAATAAATAGTATATTTGAACATTTAAATTAAATAAATAAACATTGCATTTCATTTAAAGGGAATACAAGCTTCAATTAAAATCAAGAATTGTAATGGGGGAAAAACACCCAAATGTATGTATCTTGCATATTTCAGCATAAGTATGAAAAAGGGGTGAAAATAAAAGATTAGAAAATGCTTCACCATTCAAACGGTACCAAAAGAAAGCTAGTGTAGCTATAGTAACAAAGACTTTCATGCCAGGAGCATAACAAATGATAATGAAGATATTTGATAATGATCAGAAATAAAGTCCAAGAATATATGGCAGTTCTGAATTTGTAATGAGAAAAATTCAAAATATGTGGAGTAAAAGTAAAACAAAAAGGAGAAAGAATCAAATCTGTGATAGTAATGAGGGATTTCACAATCCTTTTCTCATGAACTGATAATGAGGTATTTGACCATATGCTGGACCATAAAACTAGTGTCAACAAATCTGAAAGAATCAAAATCTTACAGAGTATGTTTTCTTATCACAGTGGAAATTACCTAGAAATAAAAACAAAAGACAAGTAGAATCTTCCCATATGTTTGGAAATTATCCAGTACATTTCTAAATAATCTGTAAGTCAAAAATGAAAATACAATTGAAATGAGAACATATTTTGAATTGAAAATGATAAAAATACTACATATAGGATGTATTTAAGATGGCCCTTATTGATAAGTACTTTGCCTTCAATTCTTATATCGGCAAAGAATTAAAGTTTAAAAATGTATAATCTAAACATTCAACTCACAAATGAAATCCAAATAAACTAAAACATCTAATTAATTCCAAAGACTATAAAAAGAAAGAAATAATAAGACAAGAATAGAAAAATGCCTATTATTCCTAGAATAACTGGAGGTTTTAAGACTCTCTTAATGTGGGATGTTTAAAGCTGATGCAGGAAATAAGAAGTTAGGATAGGAAATAACTGGCAATTCTTCATGTTTAAAAATAATTCATGTATCATAAAGATTAAAGACTTAATTTCCACTTGAAAAAGAAAGAAAATGTAAAAAAGAGTGGAAACCAATGGGAAAAAACAAAATACAACCAAACCACAAACCACAAAATAGAAAATTAACAAAATGAGAAGTTTGTTCTTTGACAAGACAAATAAACTTGGTGATCTCTTTGCAAGATGAATCAAGAATAAAAACAGAAAACACAAATTGCTGATATCAAGAATGGAAAAGGTAAAATCAATATAGATCCTAGAGACATTTAAATTATTATGAAAACATATTTGAGATTAGTTAATGCTATTAAATTTAAAATTTTAGATGAAACAAGATAAATTCCTAAAACTAATATCTTTGCCAATAGACACAGGAAGGAATAAAAATCTAAATAGTTTTATATGTATCAAAAATATTAACCTATAATTACAAACTTTTCTATAAAATAATTCCAGGCTCAAATAGCTTCACCAGGCGATTCTACCAAACTTTTAAAGAAAAAAAAATGCAAAAAGCTGATAATAACAAATGTTGGCAAGGATGTGGACTAATTGTATTTTTGATAAATTGATACTGGAAATTTAAATGGGCATAATCACTTTGGAAAATTGGCATTGTCTATTCAAATGAAATATACTCATGCTAAATTTATACACAATAAAAACAACTATAATACCTGCAAGATAGGTAACAGATATTAAAACAACCTAGTTATTTGCCACCATTAAAAAGGATAAATTTAGTGTGCTATATTCATTCCTACAATGAAATTCCATACAGCAACAAAAATGCATGAACTCATGCACCAACACGAATGAATTTTATAAGTAATTTTGAGTGACAGAAGGAAGACAAAAATAGTATAGGTGGCATAATTACATTTTATGGTATCTAAAACCAGGCAAAATTAATTTATTGTGTTTTCTTTGGGGACTAAATGATTGGAAGGAGCTTATGGAGAGCTCATGATGTTGTGTTTCTTCCACAGATGTTTTCATTCTGGAAAAATTAAGTGAGCTGTACATTTAACATTTTTTCAGTGTCTGATAATTATTTTTAAAAGTTCATTTAAGAAATTAAATATAAAAACATTAAATATAAAAACATGAAGCTGCTTATTTTCCCCTGATCTAGCTGAGTTAGTGTTTAGCAGATAGACTTCTAAATGAACTATCAGTATAGCTGCAGGGTTTTTTTGCAGGTGTTTAGAGGGCAGGGTGGTTTTGGTTGTAATCTAAAGAGTAACAGTATAATGATTAATAGTCTTTAATTAATAAGAAAATTTTAACAAACCTATGCACACATGCAATGTAATTCGGTGACATATTGTTTTTCCTGCCTATAATGCATTGATTCTTTTGCTGCATTTTTATGAAGAAATCCTTGCCATCATTCTACCTGGAGTATTTTTTCTCACCCTTCACAAATTCCTTGAAACAGCACCATGGAAGATCTTTCTTCACCTGTCTTAATGTATTGCTATTAATACATTAATAAGCTACAAAATTTATATTTCTAATCATAGTCTCCTGTGATTAGCAGAATATCATTACATACTGTTAAATTTCTGCTTTGTGTTAAAGTCATTCATTTTGAAGAGTTAATTTCACTTTAGAGAATTAAATATGGCGGAAGTTTATTTAAGTGTTTAACATGAAGCCATTAAAAGGCACATGCAGAAACACATCCTGCAGCTATTGCCTCTGCTTATGGTGATGGTGATAATGGAGGAGCGGCACACAGGCTAAGTGAGACAACATGGGGAATCTTCCAAGGGCATGCCTGAGGAGCACCAGATTCTCTGGTTGGCCAAAATCACTGACCCTCTGCTTTGTTAAGCAAAAAATAAAAGCCAATTTCTTGTCCAGTTGCTAGAGAACATAAGAAAGGGGATAATTTAGAAATGGAAGAGAGGAGAGTGATGAAGTGGTTTGTAGAGACAGAAATTATGATAAAGAAATACGTTTTAAAAATATTTTAATGCCATTTTAATGTATGACACTTTAAAACCTTGTATCATATCTTCACACAAAATATTCAGTAAATATTTATTTTAATATTTGCATTTCTTGGTTGGATACATTTTTCATCAACATGACAATCCCTGTTTCAAAGTCAGGAGGTTGACAATAAAATATGTCCATGAGAAGCCCTCAATATCCCAGTTACAACTGGAAATAAATAGTACAGAAATATTTCTTAGAAAGCATCAAAGTAAGGATGGCTTGACTTTTAAATCCTCAGTCAGTAGTGTGGAAACTCTAGGATTCATTGGCTAACCAACAGAATATTACCTAGACTTCAAAAGCAGGAAATAGACTTTTTCTTGTTTGCTTTTAATTTAAAGCCCTGTTGCTGTTTCCAGAGTACTTTATTCTATAAATTTACCAAATTGTACCTTGCAAAAAATCTTTGCTTTCAAACTCATCATGCTCCCAAATTAATAATACTAGAAATAAAATCCCAGCTGATGTCAATTTTCAAAAAATATAATAGGACTTTTACTATGGATCTTGAATGATAAATGCATATCTAAAGATTCAGAATTCTTCAATTGATCCTTTCTGCAATCCTTATATTTCTCAACAATTCCAGGAAAATCTGTTATAAATTCAGGTTATTTTTTCTAATTGAATTTCTAATTAAACTCTTTTGTTTGATACAAACAAACTTTAGGGTCACTGCAAACATTTAGGGTATGCTTGTAAGTACTTTAAGTACTAAAACTTTAGATTCATGAAACTGTTAAGGTATTTTAAAGTTCTGGAAGTTTATTCTGTTTACTGTGCCCATGGACTGTCCACAGAATTAAAATTTCTTTAGTTTCAATTCAGGAATTTGTATAACAAATAAAATTTTACTGACTTTATTTGAGTCTTCTTTTTTAGAGATATGAATGATTTGGTAGTTTAAAATTAAAGATTATATCTGTATATTTTTAATGTATTAGGACCCTGTTTTCTGAGTTCTGAGATAGACAGATAAATTGATTGCTATTTGGAAGGATTTTAATTTGTTCTTGTTTTATTTCCAAGGGAAAATCTATTCTCTGGAGACCTAACAATATGTGAAATAATATTCATCTTTATTATCTTACTTGAAAATTTAATTTATGAGTTAACCTTGCCATAATATTTACTTACTAGTCTTATTTTAATAACAGACATAGAAAAAGGATAAATATATTATATTCATTTCAAGGAATAAAAAGTTCACTTTAGAATGTGTCAGAACATGTCTTAGTTCCTTAAATAAGCTCTCAGAAATACATTAGTGAAAAATAAATTATTGCTTATTCTGTACCTCTTGAGGAAAATAAAAGTGTATTTTGTTGTGGTATGTCCTTGTTCCCAGTCCCTCTTTCTGAGTTGTTTACTTTCTCCTTGCTGGCCACCCTACATCCATCCATTACTAAAAGGCCAGCTCTGGCCTGTCCCCATTCCTGGGCAGCTTGCCACACGCAAGGCAGTGCTTTACAGGACTTGGTACTGTTCAGTGTAAGAGGTTTCCTGAGTCTATGTCTCATGCCTTTAACTGGAAGTCAACAGAAATTTATTTTTCTTCTTTTATATTTGTATCACCTACAACATCCTGAACACTTTTTTTCCTTAGGGGTGTACATTGTAAAATGAATACTTATTCCCTGATTGTGTGACATAAATCTCTTCTACAGTGATACCAGGATGATGTGATACTATGATTTAACAGATCTCTGTATTTCAAGAGAAGTACTGAGCTCAGTTCTAATATAACTCTTAGAGTCTGTGCTCATATGATATGTTGCTTAATGTAAATGTCTCTTCAATTTAAAAAGTATTTATTGAGCAGCTACTACTCTATGTCAGATATGATATAGGTAAGTAACAGCTATATAGTAGAGAATAAGGCTGTGCAAATCTTTTCTCTCATAAAGCTTATGTTCCAGCAGGAATCAGATAATATCTGAGTATATCTGAGAGAAACATTCTGTGCAGGAAGAACAGCAAGTGCAAAGGACTTGAGTCAAGAATGTTGGGACTAACAAGGCAGAGGTCACAGAGGTAATAGGAAGCTAGATGACTTAAGGCATTATAGGGTGTTGAGTAATGGTAAGCCATGGGAGGATTCTGAGCAGACTAGTTACACAATCTGACTTAAATTTAACAGCACCTGTAAAGCTGCTGTATTGGATTTAAAGATTACTTGAAATTTCTCCTATGAATAAAATTCTGTCATTCTATGACTTTCTTTTCTATTTTCCTTGGTTTTCATCCTAAAAAATGGATTAATTTTTAATCCACATACCGTGACGATCTTTCTACCCATACCATATATGTTTTATACATATCCATTTGAGAATAACATCAAACAGATGTAGGAATAAGGAGTTTCTTCTTTCATGATCATCCGAAGAAAACTAAAACCTACTTTATGGATATTCAAATACTTTGTATATGCCATTGTTCTTAGGTCCACATAGAATTAGTTTTCTCTCTTAAATATACTGATATTTAATCATGGGAATGTTTCCAGAGAAGCTTTGAAAGTAAGCCAGCATGATTTTGTAAAACTGTTTTTTTTTTTCTTTTTTGTGATTAGCTACCTATTTTTTCTATGCATATGTTTTTAATTTAAAATTTAAAAAAATACTTCCTGTCATCAATCTAGCATATATTTTCTAGCATAGATGGATATACACAAAAACAATTATAGATATATATGTATTTATTGGTTATTACACATACATATATTACCTCTGTATGCTGAGAAAGTCTTTAAGCAATGACATCCTAGTAGTAACAAGCTGGGAGCCCAGATCTTGGTTTCTACATACCATTCTCGATGAAAAGACAGCAGATATGGCTGATTCTATGGTTGAGGCAGGAAAAATACAGGAGGAGCCTATAGTATCTTGTAGTACCAGAAAGTAGCGAAGTGCTCAAAAAACAACAACAAAAAAAAAATGAGGGTATTATCAAAGAGATAAAGAACTAACCTGGAAGACTTCAATTAGTAAAGCAACAAGAAATTAAAGCAATAAAATAAATAATGCATTACTGGATTGCAAACCAAAGTAAAAAATAAATATACCTGACTTCATAGTGATATGAACAAATGATTGATAAGTAAATAGAGGACGAGACAAGTCTTTTTTACATAAGAATCCCAAATAATATATGTAGGTTTTTCTCCTTGCAGGAGGTGGAGCTGAATGTCCATACCACCCCTACATCTGAGTGTGGGCTAGATTTAGTGACATGCCTCCAAAGAATAGAGTAGGGCATAGGAAGAAAAGTAACATTTTAGTGGAGTAACCTGGTGAATACTACTTTATCCAAATAATAAAAGTTAACATTGTTAGTGACTTCTGATATGACAAAAAAGGTGCTTCACCTTGTTAGCATTTTTTAAACCCATAATCCCAGTCTCATTATGAGAAAAACATTAAACAAACCTAGGTTGGGGAACATTCTACAGAATATCTGGATGGTACTACTCAAGACTGTCAAAGCCATGGAAAACAGACTGAGAAATAATCATAGACCAGAGGAGGGTGAGTAAACTTGACAACTAAAAGCAATGTGGTACCCTGGATTGGATCCTGGCACAGGGAGAGGGCATTATGGTATTAAAAGCTGATGAAATCGAAATAAAATTGGAGTATAGTTAAGAGGTGAACAGTGATGTACCAGTGTTGGTGTCTTTGTTTTTGGCAAATGTACCACAGGAATGTAAGATGCTAACCATCAGGGCTATTGACTGAGAAGTACATTGGAACTCTTTGTACTATCTTTGCAACTTTTCTGCAAATCTAAAATTATTCCAAAAGAAAATGTTCATTAAAAAGGTAAAAGTATGTTGAATATTCTTAACAAATATATTCATCAATTTACAAATTGCCATTTTTGACTGCAAAGATGCTTCTGTTTAAAATAAAGTTGATTGTGTCTGAATCAAAAACCATGGAAAATACACAAATACATTATTCTGCTTAGTTTCTTCTTTTTCTAGCACTACAAAAAAAGACTGCAGCATCTCTTTCACCCTTACTGTGGTCCCTTAATTTACAATATTTATCTGAAATTAGCAGGAAGAGACAAAGGAAGCATTGGCATTTTTACTTTCACAAACACTAACAGATGCAGAGTCAGGAGGTCTTCCCAGTGACAGCCAGTGGGTGGTTTCAGTGTTTTCTTCCCAGCAGGGTCTCATTTGAATAATGGTGGAAGGTTACATACGACTTTATTAAGCACCTTTCTCTTTTTAGGGAAAAAACCTATTTTTCATTAAATGTGAAATAATAATAGTTATATTCATAATGACACTGACTATCCATCATAAGGACCATATTCTCTTTTTTTCATGTATTGTAGAAATCACCTCAGATTATATGTTGAACTTGTTGCAAAGTCTAAATACAACATAAGTTGTCTCTACTATGACCTTTTACAAACCTGAGTGAAAAATAAAAATAAAATCCTAGAACTAAAAGCTTCAAATCACTGTCTAGAAAAAATTTCAAGTAAAAATATTAATTAAAAATGTTTTCTCTGAAAAATTTATAATTGAAAAGAAAGGATAAAAACTGCCTCTGAAATTTTCCCTATTGTGGTAAACAGATTCATAAGACAACGAGATTTAAGGTATTTTTTTAATCCAAATAATAGTAATACCACTAGTAATTGTACAAATCAAGCCTTAGCAGGCTACAAAACAACTACAAAATCTAGTGCAGTAATTTTAACTATCAAAAATTATGCTGCTGTTGCCTTATTCCATACGTATCATTCTCTGTAAAGGGTTCTTCCCTAAAGAACCTAAAATATGTTACATTAAAGGATCTCTGAGAATTGAGTTATTGATACTCGAATTAGTTGTGCATATTGTTGCTTCAACTGATGCTGCTATAAAGAAACAATTAATTAAACAAGTAAGCAAAATAAGTTGAGGTTTTAATTTTTCCTCATTTGGTTTATATGTGTTCTACTTAACTTTTTTCAGTAATAAGTAGAGCTTTTATTAAAAAAATTAGTAAAAATTATTTTTGATGTCCAAAATCAAATGCCTTCCATTAATTTGATAAAAGTGATAAATAGAAACATTGCTCATTAATGCTCACATTTAGCTAGAATTCAGAAGATTTTGGTAACTCTGAGATTAATCCCAAATTCTAAACATATTTAGAAAGAAGATATCTTATATCCTTAAAAATAAGCAATGCAAACCAACTGTCCTGTGTCTTTTTATTCCATAATCATCTTGATCCAGACTTGTTGCTAGAACTTTCTATTTCCAACAAATTTTCACAATTGGACTGCAAACTAGTACAACCTCTGTGGAAATAATAGGGAGATACCTAAAAGAGCTAAAAGTAGAACTACCATTTGATCTAGCAATTCCATTACTGGGCATCTACCCAAAGGAAAAAAAAACATTCTATAAAAAAGACATCTGCACTTGAATGTTTATAGCAGCACAATTCACAATTGCAAAGATGTGGAAACAACCTAAGTGTCTATCAATACATGAGTGGATTAATAAAATATGGTATATGTATACCATGGAGTTCTACTCAGCCACAAAAAGCAATGGTGATCTCGCACCTCTTATATTATCCTAGATAGTGCTGGAGCCCCTTCTACTAAGTGAAGTATCACAAGAATGGAAAAACAAGCACCACATGTACTCACCATCAAATTGGTATTAACTGATAAACACTTATGTGCACATATAGTAGTCATATTCATTGGGTGGAGGGCAGGTGGGAGGGGAGGGGGGATAAGTACATTCACACCTAATGGGTGCAGTGCTCACCATCTGGGAAATGGACATGCTTGAAGCTCTGACTCGAGTGGGACAAAGGCAATATATGTAACCTAAACATTTGTACTCCTGTAATATGCTGAAGTAAAAAATTTAAAAATTAAAAAAAATAAAAAATAAATAATTACCAATAAAATATGTTGCTTATTTAAACTCTAAATCAAGCAAGAACAATCTAATTTTATACAAAAATTACAAAAACTGAACATTTGGATATCCCATCATAACCTCCAATGCAACTTGTATGACGTTGAATTCATCATTAACTAATTTTCTCAAATGCTACAAACCTATAAACCACAAAACTGTATTCTATTCTTTAAAGTGAGAAATCTTGGAGGAATTTTTTAAAAAATCACCTTTTTTCAGTCTTTTAAAAAAATTAATCAATCACCAAAGTTGCCCATTTATCTTTTGAGATATCCTTTGGAATCATAGCTTCTTTGCCATTTTGTCCATAACAATTATCATCTAGTTATTCAGTTTCTCACATATAGACCACCAGGCGAACTTGCTATTCTCAACCTCTTTACTGGGCAATTCATCCGGTAACGCCCCCTATTGGCTACCATGCTAGAATCAAGAACCTCTGCCAAGATTTCAGGGTAATCACACTCTTTACTTATCTGCTTAACTTACTTTCCATTCCAGTCTTCTAAATATATCACACTTTGTCAGCTTTTGCCTATCTCTTGACTCTACCTAGAAACTTCTCATAACTCTCTTCTATTTAAACTCTCCTGTCATGCCTTTTACCCTTCAATCTAGTCACACATATCATAGAAATATTATATCTGTGTTTACGTAAAAAGCAACAAAAAAACATTTTAAGCTTACAGGAATTCAGAAAACATTGTTCTCAGGAAACTTTCTTATAGAAATTAGTTGAGAATCAATTTTAGTCAACAAGGTATGAATTGAGAAACAATAGTAAAAGGATCATGCATAGTACTGAGCATATATAAACCATGGAATTATATTTATAAGAAGGAATATCTATGGTGTAAACTCAACAAGGTCAAAATTATAGAAATAGTAGTATTCAGTAAAAAAAAAAAGGAGGGGGAGAGAATGGCATAGATTGTGTAGGTACACTGATTTTTCTCATTTTTTATGGCTAACAATCCAGAGATAATTTATTTAAAATAAAACAATAAAATTATAAAATCAAAGATTAATAAAATAATCAACTAAAATCATGTGGTAGAAAGAGGAAAGGAAGAAGTAATGTACAATTATATCACTGCTTATTATTGTAGAGAGTTAATAAACCCTGCCTAAGGTACAGAAAAATTAGTCTGTTATTAAAATGATGAGCAATAACCTCTGATGTATTTACCATGAAATTAATGAAGCTAAAGCTTCAAGGCCTTTTTTTTGCAGACCCCTTCTACACTTTACTGTGATTCCTTTCGCAATTTTAAAGAAATATTTTCACTTGCCTTGTTAATTTTGTTTCATTACTTTCTATTCTTTTTCTTGAATATGTTTCCTCTAATTGTGTGACTGCAGGTTCCATAATACCTGAATCCACCCCTGATTTTAAAGATAACTGTCAGAAAAAAATAAACACAACACAGCACACACATACACAGAAAGCAAAACCAATAAGCAAACAAAGGGTCAGTAAATATATAATGAGAGATTGTTTGAAAAACTACATAAACAGAGTAATTGTATGTATGAGAACAAAACTAAGATGAAACAAATCTTGATATAAAAATATAAATTGATAAGACTCATTTATTAAAATAATAACACTTCCATTTGGGTCATTATAAATATTCATGTATATAGTGTGTGTCAGAGAATCACCAAAACTAACTGACTTAGGGAGATTGAAAAAAAAAGGATGGGAAATATATAGCAGACAAATATAAACCAAAAATAAATTAGGTGTTACAATCTTAATGTCAGACAATGTAAAATCCAAAGGAAAAAGCATTAAACAACATAGAGTATACCATTATTAATAAACATCTTAATCTGCTCAGGCTGCTGTAACAAAATACCTTAGACTGGGTAGCTTATAAACAATAGACATTTATTTCTCACAGTTCTGGAGGCTGGAAGTCCCAGATCAAGGTGCACAGGGTGAGGGCTAGTTTCCTGGGTCATAGATGGCACCTTCTTCCTGCCTCCTCACACGGTGGAAGGGGCTAATGAGCTCCCTTGGGCCTCTTTTATAAAGGCATTAATCCTATTTATGAAAGCCCTGCCCTCATGAATTAATCACGTCCCAAAGGCCCTACCTCTTAATACTATCACCTGGGGGTTTAGGAAGTCAGCACATAAACTTGGGAGGCACACAAACATTGAGACCGTGGCAATGCATAAGGGTGAAATCCACAGTGAACGTTTAACAGATGAAATTCTAAGCAAAAAAAGGATATAACATTAACAGTTATACAGAAAGAAACTTTAAAACAACTTGAAGAAGGTGACATGAACACATGAACAGTAAGCAATTTTATTCACCTCTGTAAGTGCACAATAGATCAAATAGGCACAACATAAGTACATATATGAAAACTGAAGTATCATAATAAATGAGATGCTGCTAATTCTGAGGTCCCCAACGCTTGGGCTGCAGACTGGTGCTGTTCTGTGGCCTGTTAGGAGCCCAGCAGCACAGCAGGAGGTGAGCAGCGGCCAGTGAGTGAAGCTCCACAGCTGCTCCCCATCACCCTCATCACCACCTGAGCTCCGCCTCCCCGGCCCCACCCTCCAACTGTGGAAAAATTGTCTTCCAAGCAACCAGTCCCTGCCAAAAAGATTGGACTGCTGTACTAATTGACATTAATTTAAATTTGTTCCCTGAATATAAAGAGCAAACCTAATTTTCTGATACCCATGGAACATTGACATTAGGACACACACACACACACACACACACACACTGGGCTGAAACCACAGTAGTACTTAAATGAAGAGCTATGATTGTCCTGAGGGATATCCTATTATCAGGAACCTTAAATTTTGAGGAAATTAGTGTCTAATCCTGGTGGATCTTCTCAAGGCATGCAACTAAACCTTGCACAAGACTGGGAACATCTAAGAATCTATAAACTCAGTGAGAGTTTTGGTGAAAACAGTAAGAACAACAAACGTTCCAACAAATGGAACCAGGAGACCTACTTGTCTCTGATACAGCCCCAGATGGGGTAAAAATAGTATCTCCTGAATGTGATACGCATAGGCCTGCCTCGTTAATTTATATGCCTGAACAGGCCAGGAACTTCTCAAGTTGAGAAATTAATTTACAGTTCCAGGTTGTTAGCATTCTTTGATACTAGCAGAGGCAACCTCAATTCTTCTCTGGAGATTCTTAATCTACTAGCACAGGATTTTCAGAGATTAAAGCCAAAAACTAGATTTAACTATTAACAAATGCCAAATGCATGCAAAAATAAATCAAATTAACCTGATCGGAAAGCAATAAAACCAACAGGGAAACAATTGGATGTATCAGATATTAGGATAGCTAGAGAAGAGAATATATATTAATATATAAAAAGCTATGTATAAAATATTTAAGGCAATAAAACTGATTGAGAAAACATGGTCAAATATCAAGAGACTACAATTGCTACATCTAATTAGTTGTGGAGAACCAGCAATAGCTTGCCAAAGATGCATTATACTAATGGTAAGTATAAGATGCATCCTACCATTAGGAAATTTTCAAAACACAAAATGATGAAGAAATCCAACTAAAGGACTCTGTAAACCAATCTTTGTATGGCAAAAACACATCTTTTCCCTCCATTGGTTACCAGACAAAATTTCAATTCTACTACTTTTCTTCTAAGAGGAACTGGTAATCACTTGTCCAGGATAGTTCACCTTTGAAACTGCAATGCTAGCCTTTTCTTACTCTTGCCAAATTCATCTAAAAATCATGTAAAGATCATTTTAACCTTACCGTTGAGACTAATGATAGACATGTACATCCTTGGCTGTAGTCACAGCTACTATTACCTGGAGACACATTTGCAAGTTTGAAAATGGTTTATGAGTGTGTTATCTATCCAACAGTTACATCTGTTTGCAATGTACTGTATAAACTTTACAGTTGGTAAAAAAACTTTAATATAAGCTTTTGTATACTGAGATTACATGGAAAAGGAAAATAACATTTTAGTGTTGTCTTCCTGGCCTCTTTCCTTTTATTTCTCTGAGTCAGCAACATGTGCAGGCTTATGCCTTTGAGTGGTTAGCCAAACTGTGCCAACCTTTCACCCAATGTGAAATTCCTACTTAACAAAGAAACTAGGGCCTTTTTTAAAATTTAAAACATGTTGGCCCATGTCTACAGACTTAAAAGCAACAAAACAAATTGCTCAAATGGAAAATCTGTAATTTAAAAATACAATCAATGCAAACCACAACTCCTTCATACAATCTTTGAGAAAGTCTCCCCTTCCTGAGGAACACATTTAATGAATTGGCAATAGCTGGATATTGAATGATACTCCCAGAAGTAGCACTGTAACTACATCTTGAAACCTCAAGTGTTTAGATTGGCTTTTCTTGAAATACTTATCTAATAAAAAGTTGGCTCTGTGAGATTTCTCTCTTCGCTTATTGTGGAAGTCTGATGGCCAGATATTCTGTCTTCTTGTTTCTGGCAGTAACAGTTTGAGCATTTGACCTGGTATGGAATTTACAATCCTGGTGGTGTGAGCAAAAACTAGCTATGTGGTTAAAAGTCCAGCAGCAGAGACCTTGCCTGTTAGAAAGCCCTATCCAGCATAGCAGCGCTGGGGCATCTCAACCAAACTGCTCTGCAGATGAGAGCCTTCTGTTTTCCTGTTGCCTCTCCTCTTTTTGTTTTGGCCCCTTTATTTAGTGTCACCATATATTGTGCAAAGTGTAAAAGATTCTTCGAATATGTTCCTTTCAGCCCAGACGAGAGTCAGTTTCTGTCCCTTGCAATCAACAAGTCTAACTGATATAATATCTCAACTAAAATGTAAGCTATTGGCTATGAAGAATGCCTACCTTTTTTCAGCCATTTGTTCCAGGTTTAATGCAGGTGAGTTTATTACATGTAGCTACCATTTCCCTTTATCTCTCTTAGCTTTCTCATTTCTGAATTTTTATGTCAATAAAGACAGTGCAAAACTGAATCTGTCTAACATATGTTTAGCTTTTCTTTTCCATTGTTGTAAAGCATATATAGCACAGGGGATCAGGGAAGAAGCCACAGGATAGCAGTTATTAGGAATAAATTCATTATCCAGTGTTCTGTGAATGCATTCCTCTGGGCAAAATAAAAAATATTGGAGTAGTTTCACCCTGAAGTCAACTGCTTCAGAAATTGTGGACTCTGTCAGATTTAACTCTCAAAGGAAAATATGAAGTGCAGAAACAATGGAAAAATGAAAAGTAATGGAAAAAGTTGTATACAATAAGTAGAAGTAAAATAAACTTTAATACTTTTAAAATTACATTTAACATTTTTAAGTGTTTATTCTGTGTGAGGCATTGCTTCAAGTGATTCAGGTCAGGGTTTCTCAACCACAGTTGTGTTGACTCATGGGGTGGGAAAATCCTTTGTTGTGGTGGTGGGGGGCTGTCTTGTGAATTTTAGGATGTGTAGCAGCATCCTTGGGCTTTAGCTATTAGATGCCAGTTGTGTGTGCGCACATGCACACACACACACACAACTTATGACAAACAAAAGTGTTTTCAGACACAGCCAACGTTACCTTGACTGGGATTTGGGGGCTATGGCGGGAAATTACCCTTGGTTGAGAACCATGCCCTCAGGTGATTTAGCTATTTAATCTTCAAAATAAATCCATGAGATAGAAATGATCATTATCTTTTACTTGATAGGAATTATCCTTACTCTTTTACAGATGAATAAAAGAAGGTAATAATATGTTTGGTTAGTCAACCACACAAATAGATAAGGGGAAAAGCCAGGGTTCAAACCTAGGCAGTTCGACTCCAGAATTTTTGCTCACATTATTTGTCAGTTGTACCCAAAATGGTTGGGCTCAAGGGTCAGTTGAATTCAAGGGTTTATTAAATTTATTAAAGTATACAATTCAAAAAAATTATGCATTCTGTTTATGTATTCTCATTTTTTCTTAGCAGGAATGTCCTTAAATATTCAGTGCCAGGAAAAGATTCACATTACTTAATCAAGCTCACACTGAAGTCATCATTCCTAGATTTTAGATATACTTAAAAGAAGCTTTGGTAGGAAAAAGATGCAGAAATATGATTTTTAAAAGTCAGCATGAGTACCTTCTTAAGTGAAATTAATAGCACGTAGACATTTCCAATCCCTCCTTTCAACATACTGTGGACGTGAGCTATGAGCAAACCCACATCACATTCAAGCCCGTGCTTACCTCCAGACAGCTCGTGTAGAACAAAAATAGCAACTTGGGTTTTGGCTTAAAGCTTTCTAAATTGGAGCACCTACAGAGTTATGTGAGAAGAACTTTGATGTGGTGTTTCAATTTATTTTGCTAAATTTCAAAAGCCTTGATTTCCTTCTACTACTGTTCCCTGCCCCTCAAAAGCATGGGCTGTAGGTAAAAGAAGGGAATGAAATATGGAGAAAAAGGAAGTATGGGGAGAGAGAGTGAGGAAAAGGAAATAAGAACTAAATTTTTTACTTGAGAGCAATCTTTCTCTTTAGGTTATCTTTCAATTTATAATTTAAATTTAAAATGTAAAAATTTGTGATTTTTTAAATTAAATTTTAAAACTCATTTATAACTTGAGTCAGCAAACTTATTAGATACATGTGTCAGTAATTCTACTCCTGGTAAACAAATCCATAAAATGTCATTTTTCTTCCTAAAGCCCCCCAAATTTTATATTTAATACCTTAACATATTAAAACATGCAACTTGTAGACTTTTGGCGTAAGTCTGCAGCTTTAGGGAGGAGGCAGGATGCAGATTGAACTGTACTTGCAATTTTAAAAGAACTGGTTCATCAGAGATGGAAGTTCTGAAGAGCATGCTAAGTCTAAGTGGAACTTAGTGCCTATGGATTCAACGCAGGTTATAATTGAGTTATTATTTGCCCTTTCAAGGACTTATGCAAAGCTTTATTCTCTTAACATGCTACACACAAGGTGACATTTCTCAGCAGTCTGACTTTTCAATTATGGATCTTTTGGAAAGCTAATGATGTCTATATTGTTAATACTGCCAACATTGTGTCAGTACATCGAAGAACCTGTGATATTAAATATGCTGATGTAAAAATATATGTTATTTCTGCTCAGCCGTGTGCAAACAATCTGGTCGAAGTGCTAGAATTATAGGGAAATCCTCTCCAGAGATAAAAGCAGAATGGAATTCTGTTGAGAGCAGTTAAAAGGCTCTCTTGTTTTCAGTGGTTTCCTGAAGTACTGAGGCCAAAATTTTAGATGTTAATTACATGGAGTCTCTCACTCAAGACTTCTGATTAAACTTATAATATTCTTGCCATATTATTCTTACTTTGGAGGGTTGGGAGGGCATCATTAGACATTATTTAGGCAATTATTTTGAATTTTAGAAAATCCATACAAATTGAATTTTTGAGTAAAATGATTGATGATGTTTAAGGTTTCATGAGAGCATAGCAATTCTTCAGGCAGCAAGATGTTATAAAGATCTAAGACCAAATAATTTCTATCACATAATTACTATAGCAAAGCTAGGATCGTATTCTTAATGTTTATTCTTCATAGTAAACCCTCATTTATTAGTTATGAGTGTTGGTGATTGTTCAGTTTGATGAGTTCCAGATGTTTAAATACAGTGACAGCCTATTGATAAAATGAAATACAGTGACCAAAGTGGCAAACTAAAAGCACATTCTTCTCAAAAGTAAAAGGAATAACAAATGTGATATTTAATCACATATTTAAGATATTGCCCTTCCAGATTCTTTTTTTTTTCAGGTTTTTATTACTTGTTTCCAAATCTCTTGCTTAATATCTCTTTTAGATAATAAATTCTAATAACAATTTTATTTCTCATGTATAAAAATGTCTGTCTGATATTTTCATAGAATAAAACCTTATTTGGTATGAAATTAAAATGCATACTACACTTAAGAAAATTTTCATTTGCTGGTAATGTCCAAATGGAACAAAGTATTTGGTGTAAACAGAAACTATGTAATGATAAGAAATAACAATGTTGAATAAATGTTTTATTTTAAAGGGAACCCAAGAAATAGAAAGGAAGTCTTAAACAGTATGCTCCTGCTATCTTAGAATAGTATAGTAGTATTGATTTAGAAGTAGTTGAGAAAAGTTTGTGTCAAGAAATAGATAAACATTATTCTATAGACCATCACTATAATATAAATGTTAGAATATATTCTTTGAGGCCATTATTTAATAGAATTTTTAGGATGTCCAATAAATAGCTTCACTTGTAATTCAGAGATATTTCATATTGCTTTTCAATCTATATAAATTGTTATGGTGAGTATCCCATATATAACTTCTATATATTATTATGATAATAATCATAAATATTCACAAAAGAAAACAAAAATATCAGAGATTAAGAAAACGTGATTTTTCTCTAGTGGCCAAACTCGGTGCTATTTGTATTTGTTGATCCTGTTTTACTCATTTTGCAGTGGAAATGAATTTGATAATGGTAGAAAAGTAAGGTAGAAGCAGCTGTCTAGAAAGAAAAACTCAAACTTATCATAATATAGCAAAATTCAAAATGAGTATCACCTTTGAAAGTTAACCTTGTAATGACAGGATGACTTTCTGGAAAAATCTTTTCATACTAGGGAAAAACAACAATTACCTTTTAAAAAAAACTATAAAAATAAGAATGGTTATAATTAATCCAGGTTCTTGAACAAATGGTGATAAAAGCTTTGATACAGATAGAACTATTTTTGTAAGGTGGAGATCTTTGAGGGAGAACGTGGCAGATACACACAAGATTATCATTAAAAGTGTTGATAATCCTCAATATTAAAGGTGATTCAATTACAGACATAGCCAAAAATCTGGTAAATAATTGAAAAACCAAACTGGGTAAATTTTTGTCTTATTTTATTTTGCTGTTAATGGGTGATGAGACTAATAATAATTTTTGCATAATTTATAAACTGCTGTTTGAGATAACTCTAAATGTCTCTGTAAAATATTTTAAGTTATAACATAAAGTGAATTTCTTCTTCGAATGATATATCTCCTTTGGATTAGCTTTCTGTTGCTGTGTAACGAATTCCACAAATTCAGCAGGATGAAACAACACCCATTATTAGCTCACAGCTCTGTAGTTCAGAAATATGAACATGGCATCATTGGGTTCTCTGATAAGGGTCTCACAAGGCTGAAGTCAGGTGTCATCTGGGCTGCATTCTTCTATGGAGCTTGGGATCCTCTTTTAAACATGCATGATTTGGGCAGGATTAGTTCCATGCAATTATAGGACTGAGGTCTCTGTCTCTGACTCTCAGTCAAAGGCCATTCTCAGCTCTAGGAAAGCACCCATATTCCTTTGCAACTGGCCCCTCCATTTTCAAAGCCAGCAACATAGTATTTCTCTCTCATTAAATCACTCTCATCTTCAAATTTCTTTGAGCAAGAGCCTAGCCAAGAGGACTCCCTGATTAGGTGCAGCTGACCCAGGATAATTTCCCTATATTAAAGTCAAAAAATTTGGAAACTTAATTACATCTGCAAAATTCCTTTCTCAAATAACACAACATCAGGAGGTAAGTGTTTGTGGTGTTTTGTTTTGTTTTGTTTTGTTTTGTTTTTGAGACAGAGTCTCACTCTGTCACCCCAGCTAGAGTGCAGTGCCATCATGATAGCAGGGACAGCCTCAAACTCCTGGGCTCAAACAGTCTTCCTGTCTCAGGCTTCCCGAATAGCTGGGACTACAGGTGCACACCACCATGCCCAGCTAATTTTTCTAACTTTTTTTAGAGATGAGGTCTTGCTCTTGTTCAGGCTGGTCTCCAACTCCTGGCCTTAAGTAATCCTCCTACCTTGGCCTCCTAGAGTACTAGGATTACAGGCGTGAGCCACCACACCCTGCCAGTCAAGGAAGTTATGTCTAATCATATTCACAGTTTCCACCCACACATACCGGCAAGAGATTACAGAAGGGAGTGGGTCATTAAGAATCATTTTGAAATTCTGCCTACCACAACCTCCTAACCGAGCTCTCTGTTTCCTTTAATCTCTAATCTGCTACTAGACAGTTCATTTTTTTTCTAAATTCAAATATAAGTAAATTGATCAATACCCACCATCTATCCCTTAGTGTTTAATATTTTTGGGGGGTTTTATTTGTTTATTCTTATGATAGCACATTTAACTGTTGTCTCTTCAAGTATTTTCTGCCTAGTATATATTCATACCCAGTGCTCTAGCTTCATTTCCCTAGTTTCAGCACTGTTTTAAGACCTTTCTCACCTCTGGGCTCTCTTATGCTTAGAATTTTTATTTCTTCTGACCTACTGACTACCTCCCAATTTACACTTGTTTCTTTAGGTTCATTAAGATTCCAACTTACACATCATATCCTTCAAGAACTTTTGCTATCACTTTTTCTCCATCCTCAACACCTTTGTTTTTGATAGATGCCCTTTCTCTGCAATCCCACATGACTTCTATGAATCTGTTAATATTCTGCATTTGGGTTACGTCTTGTTCTCTCTACTCCACTGGATTGTGACACTGTGGAGGAAGAAATTTTCTGAAGTTTCTTTCATATCTCATCTGTTGTATTTCTGATGTCAAACATAGTTCCTGTGATCAAAAAAAATCTATTGAATTCATGAAATTTTGACATTTTGCAATTATTTAAACCTTGTCCATAAAAGGGAGATAATTTGACTGTTTTATATTCTGGTTATTTTAGTTACCTTATGGATTAGACAAAATCAACAGTGTATTGACTTTTAATCCAGTGGAAATTTCCTTTCTATAGAGCTAATTCAGTAATTCACTAGATAAATGGTTATTTGAATATCTGGAAACAAGGTCTTAATTATATCTTATTTTTTGCAGTTAGTAGAATAGATAATACTGGAGCATGGATTAAAAGAGCAACCAGTAGGACCTTATATTGAGACATAATTAATGAGGCAAAAGAATAAATTTTTGATAAAGTTACAAAGTCAAATAGACTGGCATTGTTCTCTCATTATGGTATTGTACTTACCTTGTCTGATCTTTATATTCTAATTCATAGTTTTCTAGTTTATTTAATTCATTATATGAAGAAAGTTTCAAGTGTTGGAAAATTCCTGTAAGAACTGATTCCCCTAAGTCTGCCAGGCACACAAAAGCATTTGTGTAGTTTTTTTCTTTCATCAACTCTGGTTAAATGGCTGCCCATGTCCTTTTACCTATCCTGGATTTTAACCTGTTTTTGTTTGTTTGCTTTTTAGTGAATGGCAAATAAAGAAGCTTTTAATTTTCCCATGCATTATACACTGATTATTTCATTTTGTAGGCATCTTATCACTCACGAGTAAACATTGAGGTGTTAACATTAGTTTTACTAACATAGTGTTTACCCTATAATGTAGATGGTAGAATTATAGATGCGATTCTAAAAGAAGATAACCTGCTTGAGAAATGAAATCCCCATCATCAAATAGAACACACACCCACAACCAAGCTCCCACACACATACACACACACCACACCCAAATATATATGTATATATTCCAGGAAGAATTTTCCTGTTGATACTGAAAATGAAAACGTGGCCCTTTATAATGAATCCTTTCAAGGGTAAGCAATTGGATATATTTCTGTACAGGAAAAATACTTTAAGCATTAGCATCATGTGTAAATTAAGTTGTGAGAAATACTTATCCAGTGTTTACACAACACTTCAACAATCTTCACTAACAGAACTATATAAACCCCATTCATGCACAAGTTCAGAAAAACACTTAACGGTTTACACCTGACATCTCCCTGAATATGTTATCAAGTCTTTCATTAAAAAAATGGTACCTTTCATTCAGAAGCATTCAGTAGTCTTTATAGACTCTCCTTTTCCACATTGTGCTTTTAAGCAATTGAAAGTTTTTATTAGTTGTCAAGAGCTTGTGTTTTTAAAAAAATTCTAATAGGAACAAAAATTAATAGGTTACTTTTAAATATCTGACAACATTTATTCAAGAATTGATCACATTTTTTTAAAAGTGGTGAATCCATCTTAATTGTCATACTGGCATTAAAAATAACTTCTTTAGATTATAGTTTTTATAATTTCTGTCTTCAAATGAAACAATATTGACCTTGAATCTTAGACTTTTACAATCAGGATGAAATTCTTCTTCCAGGAGATCTTCACATGTAATTATCAGTTGTTCTTTGCCTTACATATGTTAAACTACATTCAAATAAGTCTATTTCAAGACTCAAATTTTCCATATTATATATTTAAAATTTAATGTGAGAAACGTTATAAATGTGAAAAATATATTGATCTTCCGACCTAACAAAACATGAAATGCTAATCAGTAGCTCTCAGCCTTGGCTGATTACTAGAAGCACCTGGGGGTAGAGGTGAAGCTCATGAGGATCCTGATGTTCTGACTGCACCATGGATCATTTACATCAAATTGAAGTGTGGTTGGCACCAATAGTTTTAAGAATTCCCAGAAGTTTCCAGTGTGCAAACAAGATTGAGAACCATTACTCTAAGCTAGTGGCTCTCGTTTGTTACACATTGCAATTATCAATTGAGCTTTTAAAACTTCTTTTAAAAATTCAAAACTGCATTGCATACCAATTGAATCAGGTAGAGTGAGACCCAAGGATCAGCATTTTTCAAATGTTCCAGGTGATTGCAGTGTTCAGCCAAGTGTGAAAATGAGCGCTTGAGATTGAAAATCAGTTCAGATATATTGATGCTCTGTGTTTGTGGATTGTTTGGATTTTATAAGATAATGAGGTGGTGGGAAAGATGGCAGGAAAAGAAAAAATAACATTTTTAACAAATGCTATTTTGTAGATTCTGCATATTTAATAGCAATTTAATGAAAACGTAACCTGTCTTGAAGGTGAAACACATTAACAAAGGCTTTTGCATGAAAATAAAATAAAAGTGTTTAATGAAGATTGGAAAGGTTTTTTTGGAATCAGAAACAAGTACATGAATCATTGTTATTATCCATCTTTTATATTTCCACAGAGGAAATATATCATAAAGTTAACAAGGATATGCTAAAGCAGCTGTTAGTAAATAATTTATTTCCTTTCTTATATATTGTTCCCTTTATTGAAAAACTGTTAAGTGATAGATGGCTTATTTCTCTATATACTTAGGTAAAGATGTACAATTCTCAAGAATTGTTCTGACACTTTGTTCTGAATTGAGCTTGAATTCTTCCAAGTTCTATTACCATATACATTAATTTCAATCTAAGTTTTAAAACTTACAGTTATGCCTTCTCCAACAAACATTCCAAAGAGAAGTCACTATCAGGTCAACTTCTTAAAATGCACTAGGATAAAAAAGCTAATATAATCATAAACTTTTTCCCTATAATTATTATGTTTGTCCCTATGTATGTCCAAATAATATTTGAGGTAGTTCACAGTCAACTGTGATAAAATAGGTAGACGCACCCAATATTTTCTTTGTGTTATTCTTTCTGTAGCAAGTAAATCTGCCAATTCAGTACAATGTAAAGATACATAAATACCAAAACATGGAATAAATTACATTTTGAATAAGTTCTTTTTTAATTCCTTGGTGAGAAAGACTGTGAAAATTATATATTAGAATTTGAAACAAAAGCAAGAATTTTACTAAAGAGATGATTCATGTCCTTAAACTCCTATTTCTGTATGTAATGTCAAAATCATAATACAGTATTCAAAGGGATGACATAATTATGTATGCGCAGAGACTCTCTGCAGTGGTCCTACATCATACATGCACATACACACACACTCATGCTCACCTAAAAATTTCTTAATCTTTTCTCTACTGACTTTTAAAATTATGGAGGTAATTATATTTCTACCCCCTGATTTTAACTATATTTCAGAGAGCAAATACTGAACAAACAGGATTAAAAGACATCCATGTTTTAATCAAGAACATTTTCCCTGCTGGAGCTATCATTTACATCAAAGGCCATTGTATGAACTCAGTCTTGAAAACCATTCAAGAGGCTAGAATAATTTTCCGTGGAACAGAATTTAACCAAGATTCTACATGATCAGCCAAGAACAACGTGCACCCTTGACTTGTGCTGATTTATTCACATACTCCATGTTGGATTAGTTTTCTGGAGGTAAGTTTCTGTACCCCATGACTTCCCAAAGCCTTGTTGAGCATGTGACTCAATGAATTGAGAGGAATTTTCTGTATTGGAAAGCCTGTCCTTTTTTCGACGATGGAAGCTCTTGCTATGACCTTTAAACCTAATGTTTGGTCTGCTGTGAAGCCCTAGCTGAATTCTTGTCTCAGCTGTGAGGCAGATTGAATATAAATGAGTGAAACACCATGCTTATGGAACAGTGCATAGATCTTTGTGTTAATGGATCAACCAACTCTAAATTTAACTTCTCTGCTCCCCAATCTTTGAAAAGAGAATAACCATCAGAGATGAAACTATGTATATTGCCCCAGAACACAGATATTAAGGATTCATAGTCTGACTCAATCCAGTCATTTGGGAAAGAGTCTCATCAGTAGAAGGAACATGAGTTTAGTTTGAGATTACCCCTGAGCTCCATCACTTACCGATTCACTGACAAGGGGCAAATTATGTAATTTCTTAAAGCCTTAATTTATTCATTATAAAATGAAAACAATAAAACTACCTAAGAATTTGTAAAGGCAATTAAATGAAACAGAGCTTGGAATATACCTAACAGGGCAAGTTGCACACATCAGGCACCAAAATAATACTATTACAATAGTTTTCCTCCTCTATAATTGTAAAGAAAGAAAAATCTGGGTGTGAGAGTATGCTGACTTGAAGAGTGATGAAATAAATAATAGTGATTCAAAACTACATAAAACTGAATTTCAACTGTTCCCTGTAATCACATTCCCTTTCCTTCTTTAACCCATTTTCTACTTGTTTTTCTCACTCATCTGGAGGATCATATGCAGCCTCACTATTCCACATAATAGATACATACTTTGGCTACTATGCCTGAAAATATTTTTAAGCAAATGTATGAATTATAGATCAAAATATATACATAATTATTTATGGATAATTTGGCCTCTTAAAATATATTTTTATACCTAGTGGTAATGAAAAATATGTAATAAATCAAGAAAATTAAGAACTACCCTCACGCTATATAGATTCATGCTTCTGATGTGGTTACGTAAACGCATCACCACATTGTTTCAAAACAGAAGTATGTGTGGCTTGGCAGTCCTAGAAAGTCTGGAAAAGTTTAATAATGATCACTGTATCCATTATAAAACTCTATTAGGAACGTTTTGGTAATACTACTATTTTACTTATTTGATTAACAAAAACTAATACTCATTGTTGTAGATATTGGCAGGAACCTACTCACTTTCCTAGAAACTTTTGCTCAGAATAACTCAAAACTTGCTGCTTTATAAAAAAGTTTGCTGAAATGGGAGATTTTGAAATCTTTTTCCCCATCTTATGTTTATAATATTCTCTATATAAAGAATATAAAGACGTTTAGTCCCTCTTTATCCTAAGGATTTCAATTAGTATTATCTAAATGTTCAGCTTGTTCACCTGTACAAATTGCTTTGTGACGCCATGTTCTACATACCAGTCATGATTGGAATGCTTTAATTGAGTTGTCTCAATCTTTAGATATGTGTTCATTTCATTCTCTTTAATTTTATTTTTAAAAGTACTGAAAATTAGCCTTTTAATGGTGATTTCAAAATGCTTCAATCTGATCATGAGAAAAATATCATACTAATCCCAGCTGAGGGACATTCTATAAAATACCTGACAAATATACCTCAAAACTATGAAAGTCTTCAGAAACAAGAAAAATCTGAGAAGCTCTTACAGTCAAGGCAAGGCAACATAACTAGTTAATATAATGTGATATGCTGGATGGGATCCTGGAACAGAAAAATATTAGGTAAACAATAGAATAAAATACACACTGTGGTTAATAATGTATCAATATGCCTTACTTGATTGTAACAAATGTATGTGGTACTAATATATAAGTAATAGGGGAAACTGGATGTGAAGTGTATGAGAACTCTGTACTATCTTTACAATTTTTCTGTAAATCTAAAACTATTCTAAATTTAAAATTTAATTTAAAAAATATTCCCTTTCCACAATCCATGTTGAGTATTTCATGTCAATCTGAAATATTATGGTAGTATGAAAATTCAAAGCAACAAGTCATTATTAATCATTCAGTATTGAAAATTTCCTTGCCCCTAAAATTTACTATCTTATTATGCAGATAATATGTATAAGGAAGAAATGTTTAAAAGAACAACCTTGGGGCAATGTAAAATTAAGAGTTAAAATGAGGAGATAAGACAAAACAGAACTCGACATTGAGAAGTTAATGTTTTAAAAAGTGAGCTGTCTCAGAAAGATCATTCAGGGATGTGGAATAGTGCTATCTAATAGAACTTTGTTGAAGGAAATGATTCTGTGTGCTGTATATGTAGCCACTAGCCACCTGTGGCTGTGGATCACTTGAAATATGGCTTGTGTGACTGAGGAAATAAATGTTTTATCTTTTCCAATTTAGATTAAATTGAATTTAAATAGCCACTTTTGGGTAGTGCCTATTGTATTAGTCAAGTATAGAGTTAATGTTTGAGTGGAACACAAAAAAGCCCAAGTGAAAGTTGGGTGGGCATACATTTCAGCGCAAGGACACATTATGGTAAATGAAAGATATCTTGCTTACAGAACAGTGAGTAGATCTATGAGCTACATGATCAATCAACCCTAAAACCTATCCCACCCTTGTACTTGTTTTTCGAGCCAATTCACTTCCTATGTAAGCTAATTTCAGTTCTTCACAGGAGCTAAATATGCAAATTTAATATTCTCTTTAAGATATTTTTTCCCTAGTTTAAACCTGATGTTTAGATGAGAGAATTGAGAGAGGCACAATTAAAAAAAAAAAAAAGATATATCTGAATCATGAGATAACTTGGCTTTTCGACATCTGTAATCTTCTAATCGGTTTTTACGCCTGGTATTATGCATAGTAAATTGTGATGAGTCATATTTACCTAACTTTATATACTAGTGTCTTGGCAGCCACAGTTTTTAGATTGGTTAGTTGGAGTTCTTATAAGAAAGGATATCACTTTCATCTTTCTTTACAGCTCTTATCCACTTAAGTTGTAAAAGCCTGAAGAACAGGAGTTGGATTTAAGAGAAGGGTTCTTCCACACGTGCAGGCACTGAACAATCTGAGCTATAAATCAGAGAAAGATGCATCAGGGGAGGATTATTTCTACCATGCAGTTTTCCATCAGCCTCTCTAAAATTACCTAGAAGACTGACCCAAAGAAGCAAGTTATGATACATATTGATTATTCATCTTCCCATAAGAAACCATTAGGAATAATTCCATTAAGCCTTATTGTGTTTATATCATTGACCACCAATCCTCAAAGGTCATTCATCATTATCTGAACACTTATACCTGAAATCTCTCCATATTCCTCCACTACTAATATGACCCAATATCCCACCCCTCCCAAATGCGGCAAACACTTCCATTAAAGCTCCTGGGACTGCCCTTTCAGTCATCAGCAAAATTGCTTATACACTCAATCTTCTCTGAGCACTCACTTCACTTTCTTGTTCTAATTGAAACCTAGTTATTTCTGAGGTCACTTCTTTCCCTGAAGATCTCTCAAGCAGAGAATAGCTTTTCTCCAGCCCCCTACAAATGAGACAACCTGGAGGCCGTACCATCCTTACTTCTCATTGCTGCTTCCAGAATATTTATCTTTCCTTGTCTCTCAGTTAAACCAGCTACTTTGGAGCACATGCCATTAGGCTACACCAACTGTTATCACTCCCTGTGTGGACATTTTTCAAATTCTCAGTCACTCTCCCTTAATCATTCAAGATTTTAGTGACTGGTTCTTGGGCTTCCCTTCCAAAACTACTTCTGTTATTATTCTCTGAAATATCAAATTCCAAATAGAAAATTAATCTAACATGCAGACGGCATAATTTCTTGACCTTTCTAAAACCCTTTTCAGTCACACAATTCTGTAATTTTACCCTTAAACTTGGTATTGAATGTAACAAAATTCAGTTTCAGCCATCTCTCTGACCAGAGATTTCTATCATTCCAGGTCTCTAGTATCCCAAATCAACAATTTTTTGAGCCCATTAGAACTGCCAATCCATTGACCATCACAAGTATAAAAAATAGGATGATGCATTGGCCTTTTATTGCTCAAATTTTTCTTTTAAATCATGATAGGGAAGAATAAATGGCAAAGGTTTGGGTGTCAGGGAAACTTAGATCACCTTTTGGCCCAGGGCTGCTTCTGAACTTGAGTGTACATTTTACAAAACTAATGCATACCATATATATTCATTGGTTTAGTAACTTTGTTTAATTCCAGTGAATGTGTTTTCTATCAATGAGTATGTAGAGCAAGAGTATAATGAGAATGTATTATACCTACGACTATGTGTTATGGGTATTCATTGCAATGAGATTTATGACACCAATGGGTTAAATTACAACTTGCTTGTTTTCTCCAAATCAAATCCGGCTAAAACTATCAAAAACATGTCCAGGTCATCAGAATAAATCAGTGAGAAGGACAGACAAAAACTGCAGCTTTTTCATTCTATCAGCAATATTTACTCTGAAAACCTGTCTAAATAATTTAACTGCTGCCTATAAGGAAAAAAAAAAGTTAGATTCATAATACTTTTTAAGCCAGGAAATGTAATTGAAATTCTTTAGTGATCTCTGTCCAGTCTGCACCATCCAATTCGCTTTCATCTTAGAAGAAAATTGCTTGGGTCAAAAGTCATTGCTTTAAGTCCCTAGGTATATTATAAGACACAGAATGTTAAACTCAAAAGCCAGAACTTCAAGCGTGTCCATTCCCCACACAGTGCACATCGCACTCATCATGTAGGTATACACCCATCCCCTCCCCCCACCCCCCACCTCTGTCCGATACCCAATTGGTGTTATTCCCAAATGGGCACTTAGGTGATGATCAGGAAAACCAATTTGCTGGTGAGTACATGTGGTGCTTATTTTTCCATTCTCGGGATACTTCTCGGGGGGATGGGGGTGGGGGGAGGGGATGGGTGTATACCTACGTGATGAGTGCAATGTGCACTGTCTGGGGAATGGACACACTTGAAGCTCAGACTCGGGGGGATGGAGGGGGCATGGGCAATATATATAACCTGAACTTTTGTACCCCCATGATAAGCTGAAATAAAAAAAAAATAAAATAAAAGCTATTATCAAGTTTCTGATAAGGGCTTTTGTGGTAAGAATTCTAATATTTGTATAGTTACAGGTATTAATAAGCATTGTGGAGACTTAGGCTCTAAGTCCTACATGTGGCTTGCTTATTCAATGGAAACATGCCACAACCAAGTCTCTCTGGTAATGTGCCTAAATTCTTTCTCTGTAGCATTACTTTGGCTTTGTCTACCTCAAGAAGTTATACCTGCATATTTCTTCCCAAGAATGTCAATGTGCTTTCTCTTTCATATGTTTGATTGGAAATGCAGACTGTTACAGAAACAAGTGCCAATGTCTACCTGAAACTTATTTCACCTAAAATCTATAAAGCATCCATCTCTTTGAAGACTGTTAAGGGTTTATATTTCAATTTAATAAGCCATGTCCTCCCAGTAAGCTTGGTACTATTTGTAAATTAATCCTATACTTATAAAATACAAGTAGAAGTTGATAGGACTTTAAACATGATCAATTTTCTCCTTAATAGATGCATAGATCAAATGTAATGCTAGATGTATCTTGACATCATTTGCTCAGAATTTATTTTGCCTTTTGGGCATTCTTGAGAATTCATATGCAAATTTTGCACTTTGTGGATTTTTTAAACTACATGTTTTATACCAGGTTGATATGGATGAACATAAATGGGAAGTGGAACATTTTCAGTGGAGGAATGCATGTTTATAATGAAAATGAACAGTTTAATATGTAGTGGGTTATCCAAGGAAACGTCTCATCTTTGCAATGCTTCCAAGCCAATATAACTGTATGGTTCTGTGGAAGACAAGACATATATCGTATTTTCTTATATTCATTTGTTTCACAGATTATATTGAGTAACTGACATGTGTCAGGTATTATGCTACTAAAAAAATTAAGGTGGTATGTCTATTTATCCCCAATGTCCTTCACAGAGCTGTATCATGAAGGATTTTTAAAATGTTTGTGATCATATTGTCCTTTTCTCTTCTGTGAAGTTTAGTTGCTCTATGCTTAATATTGCTCTATTTTATGGAAAATTAAATCTTTGGAAAAATTCTGCAAAAAATCACATGCTGCATTATAAAGCCAAATAAAAATTTTCTCATGACCTGAGGCTATGGCGGAATGTTAGCACCACTGTACTTTTTTTATCAGAGTAAATTACTAAGAAGCGGTAAATTGCCTCAACTAATAGCTTGAGGTTCTTCTCCCTATGATTGTCTGAAATAAAACTTTAAATCTAGGCCAGTTTCTTTTTGCAGGACTAAATCTATTCAAGTAATTCTGTGGTGAGATTTGATAAGTATTAGAAAATCTATCCTGCTCCCAAAATACTTTCATCACAACTATATCACATCACTTAAAATATCTATCTATAAGGTTAAAACTTTCACTCAAAAATTTCTATTTTGAAATGAGTACCCTAGAAAAAAGGTTGATTTATCTTTTCTTAGACCTTACTACAATCATAATGTTTTGAGTAAGTGAAAAAGAAGAGAACATAGATCAAGCAAAAATTTAAAATTATCAGTTTTATTGAAGAATATTTTACATAAAATGATTTCACTCCCTTTAAGTATATAGTTTGATGAGTTGTATAAATGCATTACTGTGTTATCACCACTGAAATCAAGAAATAGAATCTTTCTTCATCCCCCAAAAGTTACCACATGGCCCTTGGTGGTCAAATACATATTACTGTCTCTTGGTTCATGACAGCAATGTTCTTTCTACATACAGCTTGGTCTTTCATGGAATTTTATACAAATTGAACCATGCAAAATGTGGCTTCTTTCACTCAGCATAGTGATTAAGGTCCATCCGTTATGTTGAGGGTATCAGCAGTTTATTTAACAATTTACTTTTTGATGAAACACTTGGATTGTATCCAGGTTTTGGCTATTATAAGTAAAGCTGCTATGCAAATTCTTTTATGAGCCTTTATGTGTTCATACATTTTAATTTCTCTTGATAAATACTTGGAATTGCTAAGCCATACAGCAAGTGCATGTTTAACTTTATAAGAAACTGTCAAACTGTTTTCCAACATGACTATACAATTTTACATTTGCTCCGGCAATGTATGAGAATTTCAATTGCTCTGTCTTCTCACCCACATATCGTATTGTCAGTCTTTAATTTCTAGTGGGTGGTTAATGATGTCTAATTGTGGTTTCATTTCCATTTCCCTGGTGACTAAAAATGTTGATCTTCTTCACATTTGTTTTTTTGGCCATTCATATACCATTTTTGGTGAACTGTCTGCTCTTATCTTTTGCCCATTTTTAAATTGGATTGTTTGTCATATAGTTGTAATCATCCTTTATATACTCTACAAACATGTCTTTCATCAGGTACAAGTTTGAATAAATATTTTCTGCCAGTTGTGGCTTGCTTTTTCATTTTCTCAGTAGGGTCTTGAGCATAGCAACTGCTTTCTCTCTCATTCCTTTTTTTTTTTTTTTTTTTTTATGAAATTCAATTTATCAAATTTTCTTTCATGTTCTGTGCTTTTAGCTAAGAAACTATTGTTATCCCAAGCACAGAAAGTTTGGTTGTTTTAGAGCTTTCCTGTGTTTATATGGGAGGTAACAGTCCCACTGCTGGGCAGGGGTGGGGAACCTGTGGCTTCAAGGCCACATGTGGCTCTCCAAATCCCCAAATGTGGCCCCTTGATGGAATCCAAACTTCATGGAACAATTCCCTTTATTAAAAGGATTTGTTATGTAAAATTTGGATTCGGTCAAAAGGCTGTACTCAAGGATCCAGAAGGCCACATGTGGCCTCAAGGCCATAGGTTCCCCACCTCAACTTGACCATATGTTGGTGAGTCTATTTTTGTTCTGTTTATTGTGTTTCATTGATTATATGTTTACCCTCATGTCAATATTTTCATGACAATCTTGATTAATGTATAATTTGAAATTAGATACTATAAATCCTCCAATTTGTTTTCTGTTTTGTTAAATTGTCCTGATATTTTAGTTCCTTTGCATTTCTGTTTAAATTTTAGAATCACTGTGTGAATTACAACAACAAAGCATTGTGGAAATTTAACTGCAGTTAATTTAAGTTATAGATCAATTTAGAGAAAATTGACATCTTAAAAATTTTAATTCTACTTACCCACAAATATGGTATAGTCCTCCATTTTTTTCACCTTCTTTAATGTCTACCAATATTTTGTAGTTTTCAGTGGATGTCTTACATATTTTTGTGTGTATCTTGCACATATTTTGCAAAATATATCCCTAAACATAGCATAATTTAGTGCTATAATTAATTATATTGTTTATTTAATTTTAATTTCTTATTTATTGTTAATGTATGGAGATACAATTAACTTTTGTGTAATGACCTTATATTTTGCAACCTTGTTAAACTTACTTATTTACTTCCAATAAAATGTTTGCTGTAATTATTATCTTCCTTTCTATGTATGTGATGTGCCTTTTTTCTGGTTCTTTTTTAAAAAATTTTATTGAATTATTGGTTTTCAGTAATTTGATTATTGTGTCGTGGAATAGTTTTGTTTATATTTATTTAGCTTAATTGCTCTTTTTAAATGTGATAAATTGTTTAAATTTGAAATAGTTTGATTTTCCTTTTTAAAATTATTTTATTTTTAATTATTGTGGGTACATAATAGTTGCATATATTTATAAGATATTCTTTCTTCAACTCTCTGCCCTGCTCTCCTATGATTCCAATTTCCCTTTTATTGGACAACTTGATATTGTCTTACAGGTTCCTGAGGAATCACTCTTTCTTTTTCTTCTTTCTTTTCTCTTTCTGTGCTTTATTTTGGGTAGTTTCTATTTATAGGCCATCAAGTCCACTGATATTTTATTCTGCAGTGTCTAATCAGCAATTTATTTTTCCTGGCTAGCTATGTGTCATATAATCTTGCTCTTTGGCATGCCTGCTAATTTTTTCTTAGATGCAAGCCTTGGTAAAATGTGTGGTGTTTTTTTGTTTGTTTGTTTGTTTTTAGACAGAGTCTCACTCTGTTGCCCGGGCTAGAGTGCCCTGGCATCAGCCTAGCTCACAGCAACCTCCAACTCCTGGGGTCAAGCCACCCTCCTGCCTCAGCCTCCCGAGTAACTGGACTACAGGCATGTGCCACCATGCTGGGGTAATTTTTTCTATATATATTTTTAGCTGTCCAGATCACTTCTTTCTATTTTTAGTAGAGACGGGGTCTCACTCTTGCTCAGGCTGGTCTCCAACTCCTGAGCCCAGACGATCCGTCCACCTCGGCCTCCCAGAGTGCTAGGATTACAGAAGTGAGCCACCGCACCTGGCCGCAAGCGTGTGGTTTTGAATGGTGATTTTTCTCTTTTAATAGTTTTGAACTATTTTCTAGCATATAGGTAAGTTACCTAGAATAAGTTTGATCTTTCCAAGGTGTGCTCTTCCAGTTTTTCACTGAAGTTTTAAAATAGTCTTCTAAGGCCATCAAATAGGCATAACTCTTCTGAGGACTCTACCTAATGCTGCACGTACAGCAAAGTTAACCAACTCTGCCTGTTTATAACACAAATTCTTCACAGCCCTAAGTGAGCTCCAGAGAGTTTTCACACTATTGCTTTCCAGTTTCTCCCCCCGCACCCCAGGCTTCATGAAATTTTATTCTATGCATTTCAGGTTTCTAAGCAATCAAAGACTGAAGACATGTCTACAGACCTCCAAGACTCGTGTGCATGTGTGTGTGTGTGTGTGTGTGTGTGTGTGTGTGTGTGTGTGTGTGTGAGAGAGAGAGAGAGAGAGAGAGGGAAACTCCCTCCTTTGAGACATTCCACCCCACAAAATTTAGCCAAATTCCTCACTGAACTCTCATTTTTGTTTCTTCAACTCAGCTAGATTGGTAGGCCCTGTTTGAATTACCCCTTGGTGCACTGTGATCTGTAAACTGCCCTCTGAGTAATAAACTCGGGAAATTTCAGGATTCACCTAATTATTTTGCTAATCTCAGAGATCAAGTTTTGTACTGCCTATTCCAATGTGTGAATTTGGTTGTTTTATATATTTTGTCCAATTTTATAAATGGTTTTGGCAAAAAGATAATTTTCATAGCAGTTAATATTTCACGGGTAGTAGTGGGACTTCAGGTAAGTTTTGATTAAACAATATTGGATTATTTGAAGTAAGTCAGCAAGGTAAAGAAGCTGGATAGATGGGTTCCACATGAATTAAACAAGCGTCAGAAGAGAAGTCATCTCAAAGCTTGCCTTTCTTTGCTGTCACGACATAAAGGCAAACCATTTCTATAAGACATCTAGAGGAAGGAGCATGGTTCTAAGGCATAAAACTGAGTAGAGAATTAAAGCAGGAAATTCTGGAAAACCATAGGATAACAATAAAAGGCACTTATGGATGAAAGCAGAAAAGACAAATTTTACTTACTGCCCAATTTTTTCATTTAAGAATACTCTATTCTATTCCATGTTTATTTCCATGGAGAAATCTCTGGAGTATTCAACAAAGTTCCATAAAAAATCATTACCCCAAAATGCCTTTTTCCAAATTCTGAACTGCTGCAGGACAGGAAGTCTAGGTTTGGCTTTAAGAAAATATCAGATTGGGTTAGTTTCTTCTCCTCCACCCTTCTCCTGCTGCTCCCTTTTGAGCTATGTTTTTCATCTACTTGATAGTTTGGTGCCTCTGTCCTTGTTGTCTCCTGCTCCTTGCACTAAAAATGTATGATAGCCTGCCAAGGTTCTATTACCGCATTTAAATTTATTTATTCTCTAAAAATACTTTACATTTATATCATACTTTTGCAAAGGGCTCTCAAATACCTATTTCATAAAAGCAACCTCCTAGATAGATATTATTTTCATAGCTTCAAAAGCCACCTATAATAATTTGAGAATTCCCCAAACCATTATATGTATTCAAGGTTTCTCTCCTAAACTTAAGACCCATACATCCAACTATTTTCTAGACTCTTCTACATAGGCAAACCCAGCATATTCTGAAGTGAATTCACCAATTTTCTTCACCAAATCTATTGTTGAAGGCAATTGCTTTTGACATTCAAGACTGGGAAGGAAGCGTAGAAAGGGGAAGAATTTGCTGAATTTCATTATAAGTATTTTAATATCTTTTTTAAAAAATGTGGTCATTCATTAATTTTGTAAAATTTGAAAAACCAACTATAAATAAATAAAGCAAAAAGGAAAAAAAGTGTTATACTCTGTCCTGAAAAACAAGCACATCCCAAATGAAACAAGAGTCCTGGCCCTATGGGGGGGTGGGGGGAAGGGTATTGGTTATTAAGTATGAAATGTCCGATTTCCTTAAGTTCTAATTTGACAGTTGATATCTTTGACATTTCACTCTGACACTTCTTGTTCTATTTTTATTGTGAAGGTGCATCCTAATTCTTTCAAATGCATGGTTTGGCTTGTAATTATCTTTCACATTTTTTTAGAGCAATTTTTGTGAAACTGTGGATAAGTCAAAAATTTGTGTTATTTTCTAATATGAGTTCTGTCATGGAACAAATGCAACACAGACAGCTCAAAGTATCAATGAAGTGTTTGGGCAGGATGTGGCTAATGACTGCACAGTATGTTGATGGTTTGAGAAGTTCCATTCTTGTGAGTTTAATCTTGAAAATAAGCCATGAGGGCGACCTGAGACCAAGGTGGATAATGATGAGTTGAAAGCTGTAGTGGAAGCGAATCTATCTCAAACTACGTGTGAAGTAGCAGCAAGGTTTGATGTTACTATTCGAATAATACTGGACCATTTGAAACAAATCAGCAAGGTAAAGAAGCTGGATAGGTGGGTACCACATGCTTTATATATTTTGTCCAATTTTATAAATGTTTTTGGCAGAAAAATAATTTTCATAGCAGTTAATCTTTCACAGATAGTAATGGGACTTTAGGTAGGTTTTGATTAAATAATATTGGACCATTTGAAACAAACGGGCAAGGCAAAGAAGCTGGATAGATGCGTTCCACATGAATTAAACAAGTGTCAGAAGAGAAGTCATCCTGAAGCTTGCCTTTCTTTGCTGTCATGACAAAAGTGAACAATTTCTACACCATATTATTGGGTGTGATGAAAATTGTATTCTTTTTGACAATCGCAAGCATTTGGCACAATGGTTGGGTAAGGATGAAATACTGAAACACAGTCCAAAACTGAATATTCATCAAAAAAAAAAAAGGCTAATGGTATCTGTTTGGTGGTCCAATGCTGGTACTATCCACTACAGCTTTGCGAAACCTGGTCAGTCAATTACAGTGGATGTCTACGGCAACCAGTTGAACAAAATGATGAGGATACTTGTGACTAAGCAGCTGAGATTGGTCAATAGAGACAGGCCAATCCTCTTGCAAGACAATGCTCGACCACATGTTGCACAAACAATGCTGTTGAGACTATGAGGCTGGACTTGGAAACTCTGTCATCCATCTTATTTACTAGACCTTGCACCAATGGACTACGACTTCTTCCAGGCTTTGGACCATTACTTGCAAGGAAAAATATTCAATTCTTAATAAGCTGTGCAAAGTGCCTTTCATGATTTCATCACCACTCGCTCTCCTTGTTTCTTCACTGGTGGCATAAACAAGCTACTGTTAAGATGGGAAGACTGTGCTGATAGTTTAGGCATGTACTTTTATTAATTGTACTGTTACTTGTTTGAGATATAATAAACTAAAATTTTGATCAAAAATTGGACATTTCATATTTAATGACCTAATACAAAGACTTCGAAAGTCTTGAACCCCAGCAGTAGGCTTCAAGCAAAGAAGGAAAGGATATTTCCCCCTTCACTTCAAGTGTATTCTTTCTCCTTCTACAATAGTCTAGGATAAAATAAATCCTCTCGGTTTTTTATTTAAATGTATATACCAAACTAATTCTATGGGGAAAAAAAGACCAACATCACCTTTTATATGATCTAGTAATGAGCTAACAAAAAGAAAAATTACTAAATACTTAGCTCATAAATTATATTACTTGATTCCTTATAAATTATGGACACTGATAAAAACAATTTTAGATGTTTTCAGATACTAGATTTTAAAAAATTATTTAAGAAATGATTATCTTTTAAAAATAGTCATGGCTTTGTACTAACTGAAGAATTAATTGTAAAAATGAAGAACTGAAATGTTTGCACTAGGACAATAGATGAGAAACAAGGTGCTTTTTATGTCATTTTGATTTGTGAACCCTGTGATGTACTACAGATTTGAAATAAACTGAAAGGCTTGTGATGGTGGCATTATCCATTCTCAAAAAAAGCTAAACATGAATGTTAGGTGTTCACTCAGTGGCCCAATCTATGTGACCCAGACAGGGTCTATTTTAATGACAATTGAGAGTGTTGTAAAACTGTATAGATTTCATAAAACAAAGATAATTGATTACAGAACAGGAGATACTCCAGATGTAGAGTCTGAAGGAAATATTTGAAAAAGAAAGACATAACAGGAAGAAGCAGATGATACTGATGGACATTTTAGAAGGTGCTGTCATATCTTCCTCTCGTTTGGTTTCTACAGATGCTGTTAAACTAATTCTGATGAGTGATTTTACTTCAGCACTATCTGTAGATCAATAAAGATTCTCTGGAACAAAACGTTTCTTTCTTTTTTTTTTTACATTAAGTACAATGTCTTTTGCCATTTTTTAAGAGAAAAAATTAAAATTGCAAATTCAGCTTCATAGTGAAAGATTTGCAATGCAATTATTTTTCTGTTCTTAATTTATTAAACAATTAGGATTTTTTTCTCTATTTTTAGTTAAAGCCTGATATTTTAATATATGTGAAATGACAAATGTTTAATATATTCTTCAACTGACTTTCATGATATGCTTGCTTGTAGACATAATCATAGATTGTTTGGAACAAATATTATTCATAAACTTTTTGACTGGGTTTCATAAATTCATATTATTCATATCAAATGCCACGATATCATCTTTACTTTTTACTATTGCATTCCTCAGAATCTAAGCTATCAAGTGATAGAAACATTATTAAACTAAAATGGGGCCAGTCTTAGACATACAAATAAAATAATATTTTAATACATTCTAACATCCTTTCCAAATATACTACATTCTAATTAAGATTTAGAAAGACTATTAGAGAATATCAAATTTGAAATTACTCATTTTTCAAATAAAGATATTTATTTGCCTTTTTTTTCATTTTTAGAACATTTTTATTATCCAAAAAAGAAACCGAATACCCATTAGCAGTCAGGCTTCATTTTCCCTCACCTCTCTTAGCCTTAAGCGATCACTAATCCATTTTCTGTCTTTATGGATTTGCCTATTCTGAACATTTCCTATAAATGGCATAATATACTGTAATATGTGGTCTTTTGCATTTGGCTTTTTTCACTTAGCATAATGTTTTTAAGGTTCATTCCTGTTGTAGCACATACAGGTACTTTATTCCTTTGTATTTCTGAGTAATATTCTATTATATGCTATGTTTTGTTGATGGGAATTTGGTTTGTTTTCCCTTTTGGGTTCTTATGAATAATACTGATACAAACATTCATGTACAAGTTGTTTTGTTTTGTTTTTGTTTTTTTTATTTCAGCATATTACAGGGGTACAAACGTTTAGGTTACATTTATTGCCGAGTCAGAGCTTCAAGCGTGTCCATCTCCCAGATGGTGCACACCACACCCATTAGGTGTGAATATACCCATACCCTCCTCCCCCTCCTACCTGCCCTACACCCAATGAATGTGACTACTATAGTGCACATAAGTGTTGATCAGTGAATACCAATTTGATGGTGAGTACATGTGGTGCTTGTTTTTCCATTCTTATGATACTTCACTTAGTAGAATGGGCTCCAGCTCTATTCAGGATAATATAAGAGGTGCTAGATCACCATTGTTTTTTATGGCTGAGTAGTAATTTTGTGTGGACATATGTTTTGATTTCTCTTGGGTATATATATATATATGGGAGTCAAATTGCTGGGTCCTATAGAGTTTTTGCTTTTTAATGTGGCTACTAGAAAATTTAAAATTACATACATGTCTTGCATTATAATTTTATTGCAAAATGCTGATCTAATCAAACCGAATTTCCGGAGAAGTTCTCATCCTGCTGAGTAAAAAGGAAAATACTTAAACTTGCCAATTAGAAGTGTCTTTGTCTGTTAACGTTTCGAGTAGTTCCTTTTTCCTCCTACATAAAACAGTCTTTTGCAGGCAAATATTCACCTGGTTTATACATTCCACTCTCTTGCAAGACTATTCCTCCCTTTCCCAGAGATGGTGGCTGCATTTGAGGGAGAGCTGGGGAGAGACCTGTGGGTCCAACATTTCCTTTGGGGTCTTTACTAGTCCTGGGCACATGGTTTGGGCAGTGTGACATTTTTGTCTTGTCAGTGGGTATCTGGCAGGCTTGCCCGCTGAGGAGTGGTAGCGGGAGCCTCCAGAAGGTGAAGGCTCATGCCTCTGCTTACCTAAGCATGTCACACTGCTGTTCCTTCTTAGTTCTGGGCACCTTCCTGTAGGTGCAGGGATCTCAAATGGTCTCCCCAGCTGAGTCTCTGCCTAAATGCCTCCCTCAGGCCTTTCCAAACTCACATGGTTCTAGCACCATGACAAACACGGAGAATTATTCCAAAGGATCAGAATTTTCTAAGAATATGCATGTAAGATGTGAGGAGCAAGACTTGTACTGGTCCTTCCTCAACATCATCTAGTTATTTCTACCTTTCCTTGCCTCTCACCTCAGAGGAAGAGCCAGGAAATTTCACTGAAATTGGTGAAACTGTTGGAGATCTTGATTTTAAAAAATAATAAATTCCGTGCCGATTACCCAGATGTGTAAATCTGTGCACACATAATAAGTGTACACTTAAAATGGGTACATTTTATTCTGTATAAATTGTATCCTACGGGTGTGAGGGATAAAAAAATTACATATCAGGTGCAATGAACACTATTCTGGTGATAGGTACATTGAAAGCCCTGACTTCAGCATTATACAGTTCATCCGTGTGACAAAAAAACGTTTATACTTCCATATCTATTGAAATTAAAAAAAGAAGAAAAAAAAATTGCAAGGTGCAATGAGAGCACACACCAGGAGCAACTAGTCTGAACACAAAGATTCCAAGGCAAAATAAAAATCTGGATATAATTTTTAAAATTTTTAAATTAAACTTTTAAAATTAAAAACCCTGAGGTGTGTGCCCCTAGAACCAGATAACTATTAGCAAGGTTAACTGACTTCATTTATTACTGTTATAATTTTCTCTTTATTGTGTTTTTAATAAAAAAAGACCTTTGTACTACATGCTCATAAGACTAGTTAAAGGAAGCCGAGGCAAAAGGATCACTTGAGGCCAGGATTTTGAGAACAGCCTGAGATCTTGTCTCTACGAAAAAAATATTAAGAAAATATTGTAGTTAAACAATACAGAGAGATGCAGAGAAAAACTTAATTGTTTCCCTACCACCATTCTCTAGCCAATCCCCTTTGGACAAACATTTTTATTGTTTTTTATAATCTCTCTGTGTTTACATTAGAAATATAGGAAATATATATAGGATTTTTTCTTCTTTTTTCTTATTTTACCTACAAAAATCTTATCTTTACTCATTGCTCTGCAACATTCTTACTTAGCACAAAAATATCTTACAACTATATGATAAATTTCTTCCCGGGACAATGTATATGAATTTAACTGGCTCTTTCTTTAAATCAAATGAAGATTCATAATCAAATTCATAAAATCTAGTGATTTTCTCAACATCTCAGAGCTAGGTAGTAGACTGAGCACTGGAATGAGGCTTGCTATCTTTCAGCCCAGTGTTCTTGCTTCCAACTCACAAATTTAGTTCAATTTTTGGAAGACTCTTCTAATGGTTATAAAGATTTTGAAATGAATTTGAATATGTCCAGTTGATCTTAAGGCATACTATGTGCTTTGACATTGGGTTTAGTCTAACAAAATTGTTTTGAAGTCATTAGATTATTGGCTATTATTAGAGAGAGAAACTGTTCCTGGATATTAAAGATCAAAGTCAAAGGATAAAGGAGTGTGAGGGAAAAAAGCACAGAGAGTCCTCTTTGAAAATGTTTCTAGAGCAAAACAAAATACACTAAGTTAAAAAATTTAGGGAAGAAGATGAACTGGGCTACAAAGACAAATGATAAGCAAAGAAACAAGTACAGCTTATATTTATTACCAACTAAATATTGATGCATAACACTGACAAGTCAACTGAAACTTAAAAGCCAGATGATCTCAACATGAGTGTTGGGAGGGGTAAAGCAAAATAGAAGGCAAATGAAAGCATGGCAAAAATTTTTGCCTTATTTGGGAGGAGTCTATAGACAGTGTCAAACTTTTGATATTGATATAAAACTGTGTTAAATATTTGTACTCAAGAAATAAGAGGAATAGAAGAAATAGGAGATATGATTTCTAAATCACCAGATGAAAGCAAAGAAACAAAGGAGATAAATTCAATAAAATATTGAAAATAAGAGGATGGAAAGTGATAGGCAACATAAATGTTTATAAAATCACTGTGGGTTGAACAATATTAATATAAGATACAATAATATTTAAGGTCTAAAATCCAATGGTAGTTCTAATTTTAGTTGTTTGAGGTATCTCCATATTACTTTCCATAGAGGTTGTACTAGTTTGCAGTCCCACCAGCAGTGTAAGAGTGTTCCTATCTCTCTGCATCCACACCAACGTATATTGTTTTGGAACTTTTTGATAAAAGCCATTCTCACTGAAGTTGAGTGATATTTCATTGTGGTTTTGATTTGCAACTCCCTGATGATTAGAGATGTTGAGCATTTTTTCATATGTTTCTTGGCCATTAGTCTATCTTCTTTTGAAAAGTTTCTGTTTATAACTTTTGCCCACTTTTTAATGGGGTTGTTTGATTTTTTCTTGCCGATTTTCCTGAGTTCTATATACATTCTAGTTATCAGCCCTTTATTGGATGTATAGTATGCAAATATTTTCTCCCATTCTCTAGATTGTCTATTTGTTCCAGTGATTGTTTCCTTGGCTGTGAAGGTTTTTAATTTGATCAGGTCCCATTTGTTTATTTTTATTGCTGCTGTGATTGCTTTTGAGGTCTTCTTCAGAAATTCTTTACCTAGGCCAATGTCAGTAAGAGCTTTTCCAACATTTTCTTCTAGAATTCCTATGGTTTCATGCCTTAGGTTTAAGTCTGTTATCCATTGTGAGTTGATTTTTGTGACAGGTGAGAGGTGCAGATTCTGTTTCAGTCTTTTACATGTGGCTATCCAATTTTCCCAGCACCATTTATTGAGTAGAGATTCTTTTCCCCAGTGTATGTTTTTATCTGCTTTGTCAAAGATCAGATGGCAATATGAGGATGATTTTATATATGGATTCTCAGGCCTGTTCCATTGGTCTATGTCTCTGTTTTTGTGGCAGTTCCATGCTGTTTTGGTTACTATAGGCTTGTAATACAGCTTGAAGTCTGGTAAACTGATGCCTCCCAATTTGTTCTTTTTGCTTAAGGTTGCTTTGGCTATATGGGGTCTTCCCTGGTTCCACACGAAGCATAGAATTATTCTTTCTAGATCTTCAAAAAATGATGTTGATATTTTAATGGGGATTGCATTGAATCTGTAGACCACTTTGGGTAGTATAGACATTTTAACAGTATTGATTTTGCTGATCCATGAGTATGGTATGATTTTCCATCTGTTTATGTCCTCTGCCATTTCCTTCCTCAGTGTTTCCTAGTTCTCCATACCATTTGATCCAGCAATCCTATTTCTGGGCATCTACCCAAAGGAAAAAAAAAAGACATTCTATAATAAAGACATCTGCACTTGGATGTTTATAGCAGCACAATTCACAATTGCAAAGATGTGGAAACAACACAAGTGACCACAAATACATGAGTGGATTAATAAAATGTGGTACATATATACCGTGAAGTACTACTCAGCCATTTAAAAAAATGGTGAACTACCTCTTGTATTATCTTGGATGGAGCTGGAGCACATTCTTTTAAATGAAGTATCACAAAAATGGAAAAGCAAACACCACATGTACTCACCATTAAATTGGTACTAATTGATAAACACTTATGTGCCTATATGGAAGTAACATTTATCCGGTGTCAGGCAGGTGTGGGGAGCAGTAGGGGACGGGGAAATTCACACTTAATGGGTGCAGTGCATGCTGTCTGGGGGATGGACACACCACGTGTAGCTCTGACTTGGGCAATACAAAGGGAATTTACATAACCAAAGCATTTGTACCTCCGTAATATTCTGAAATTTAAAAAAAAGAAAAGAAAAATTGAGAACAAAAGAAAGTCCAAAATCCAAATGAAAAATAATTTTTTGTAATGAGAAAATTTATATCAACAAAAATATAAGGAGATTAATTAAAGAATTTAATATGTTTTTCCCAAATCAATAGAACAAGTTTTCTAGCCATTTGCATGTCATATAGTAGTTTTATGTAAGATAAATTTTATTTATATATATTTATTTATACAAATTACTTAAATATTTTTAGAACCAATATTTTTAACATGGTAGACAGACTTATATATAATACACTTAATTGACATTTAAATCCATCCCATTCGGAGCCATACTGGAGTAAGGAACTCTAAATTTGTTGCCACATTTCCTATTGTTTCTGACAATGAATTGGGGGAAAAATGTGGGTGGGCAGGGACAAACTCTACTTCAGAAATTTTCAAATTATATTGAAAATTTTTTCATTCTTGCTCAGAATGTTCATAGCATTCATGTGAATCTGTGGACTAACCAGATTCTTTACAAAGAAGGTTTTCTAAATATGTAACAAAGCTACAACTGCCAAATAATTCTGCAAGAGAAGTTAACAGTTTTCTTCTAGTTCTAAAAATACTAAGAAATCCTTCAACGTTTCAGTTCTAATTTTTTCTCATGCTAATTAGATGAGATTTTAATCTTAGAAGCACCCCTACTATGTTCTTTTTCTCATTTAATTGGCACATCAGATTATTATTTGCACTTTAATGGCACAAAGGCGTGGCAGTTGCAGATACTACATGGAAGTGTCACTCTGATGCCACAGAACCATTAGAGGTGAAGTCAGTTATGAGTCATGGTATGTTTGTGGTAATTAACTGTTCTACAACTATGTCCCACATGTATTTTGTTCTGTGTCAGGAAAAACTCAGAATCCAGAAAAATTTCCACCAAACAAATGTCATCTATAGTGTAAGACTAATCTGACTGAAACATATTCATTTTTATCCTGAGAGAATAGTTCTCCATAGACGGACAATTGGCATGACATAATTCCCACATCCTTGTACTAATGAGTGTATTATTAGTTTTAAAATACTAATAAACTGATATATTTACTATCTCCAAAATATTCATTCCTATATATGACTTTACTGTTGATTTTTTTGTTTGAGCAAATAATTGTTACAAGTGATTTCTTTCATAATAATGACTTTCAAATGGATACACTAAACTCCAAGTATGCAACTAAGAAATAAAAACATAATTCCTGTTCAAAAATCTAAAATATATATCTCTGTTATTTCTGAAGAAAGAGAACTGTGATATAATTTGATAGTCTTAGACTCAATTATTTTTTCTTGAATGTATAATTTGCGCAATTTAATAATAAAAATTCCTTTTGAAAAATTGATCTCTCATTCTAAAAAATAGTGTACACACACACACACACACGCATGTATATATTTAATTTCAAATAGTTTCACATACCCCCACAAAATGAAACCTGTTTTGGTATTAAAATTATTAAGGATCTAGCTTCTAAAGAGTCTCATAACCTTTAAATTATAAAAATCTGAGTCTTGTAGTGTAAAGCAGGCCTGGCAGATGGATGGAGAGAACAATACACAAAGCCAAAAAAAAAAAAAAAAAAATACCTGGAATGTGATGGATTTTTGGACTTTGTGTAAACACATAGGGTGGTGTCTACGGAGGAGGCAGAAAGAGAGAGCACAATAACAAATCATATTTTTTTCTGTTTTAAATTGAAAAAAAGTAGTTGTATAACAATGTGAAACAATTGTGAATTTAGTTGATAATTTTGTCAAGAATAGTTCACTGTAAGTGCTCTGAGATATTTCTTTTGCCTCTATCACCTTAACTGGTCACTTGCCCGGAATAGGTTGTGTTTGTAAGTCATGAGATGCTTCTTCCACTACTTTAGTGGCCTGTAAACTCATGTGAAATTTATATGTTTAAATCTTGTCCAAAATGAATCACATCTGTTTTTTTGGAAACTTCGGCGGACTTAAAACATTCAGAAGAAGATGAGAACTAAAACTGCTTCATCTGGCCTAGCGGTGCAGAAGGAAAGGATGTGAAAGGACATACGATCTTAACATGATGGACGTTACTTCATCCCATTATATCTGCCGTTTTAGTATCAGCGAAAAGTACTAAAACTGAAATTCGGACACATTTTACCAAGTGGCAAAGCTGTTTCAAACATAATTGAAGTAGAGGGAACAATTTTTTTCATTTTATAAGAAAAACAAAATTTTTCATTCTGTGAATGAGAATTAACAACCAAAGTTTTCAGAGGCCCAATATCATAAAAACTGTCATTAATTATTTTAAAAATGTTTATTATATTAATACAAATGGAATTGTAACAAATTAGGCTGAAGTCACTTAGCTTTGAACAGCCAGACCGCTTACATGAATATTTTGTTTTTTTCTTCTGTTTGTTCCGTGTGATTCTTTGGATCATCCTTGTTATTTCCTGATCCTTTCTTGGTTGCAGTGTTTTATTGCATAGGGATTGAAGACTGAAGAAAATATTGTAGCATTATATGAGTTTTGGTAGGACAGTCTGGCTTAACTCATATGCTCCAAGATATATGATGAATCAAAAACAATAGTCTCTTTTTGATACCTTTAATAGTTTAAGAAAGGGGTTACTTTCCAACCGGCAACTTTCATCTTGTGGTGGCTCAGGACTCAGGCTCCTTCTTCTTGTGACTCTGCCAAACCAGAAGCAGAAGTTCTTCATTTTTTTTCCTTTGTGCAATAAACCCATCTTTCACTCTGATAAAGACCCTTTCTGAGTATAATGGTTTTAAATACAGAGAGTAAAGTATTTAGGGTTATAAATAAAAGCAATTACATGGACATAAATGTATCAAAATGTATATTTTAATAAAATTAATTTGGGATATAGTAATAGATGTGCTTTTAAATTAGCATGAAATAACTAGATCTAGCAGCACACCATCAGTTTAAAATAGTGGTGAGGGTAAGTAATATTTTGAGATATCTGCAATAGGACTGTGATATGAAAATATCTGTGATTTTGACCAGTGGCCAAGTCACAGGTACTACAAATACTACTGGGGCTTATTGACTGTTATCAAAAGTGAAATAAATGCTAAATTCAAGTTAGAGACAGTTAAAATAAATATATGATTTGTTCCCATGGAAGTTCACAGACTCCGTGGACTCTATCCACAAATGCCCAAGGGCTAAGAATCTTGACCCTTGTCTACTCCAAACCATCAGGAGAGAAAAGTGAGCATGGAGAGGCAAGAGTTAGTACATTTTGCTGATATTAAAACTGCAGATATAATGGGATAAAGGACTATCTATAGTGGTCAAAACTGTATATCTTTCCCCTGTTATAAACTTTGTCCCCAGATTTGCACACATGACTTCTCATTGGCCACAATTGAGGCCTGTAACCATGTCTAATTATGAGGGAGATGATGTGAGGAGAATGTAGGATTGGGCTCATGTAAATAAACAGAATTTAGAAGATATCTATAAACATTTCTCCTTCAGTCATGGGTGGGTTTGGATATTGTAATTGATTGAGTCACTAGATGTTGACTCATGGGATTCACCATGGACCAGGCACTGTCCTAGGTTCTGGGGATACTGTAGTCAATAGCTAGATAAAATCCTTCTGTTCTCAGAGGTTTCATGCTTATTGGGGTAGAGGAAGGGATGAAAATAAATGCACAAACAAGTACCATATAATAAGTCATATGTTGTGACAGGCATCATCTGAGATCACTAAAGTTTTTGTTCCTTGAGACAGGCCTTGCCATGTCTTCTTTTAAGTCATGCCAAATAGTCCAAGTATTCAGACAGAGTTACAACTATCAAAAAAAGGTATCTGGCTTCTAGGACTAGAAAGAGCTAAACCTAAACCAAGCTACCAAATCCTTAGATCTAAGTCTTTAGTAGGCCAGTAGGGAGGAAAGGCACAGATTTTGTGGAAAATATTTTCTTATAGTCCAGTCAATTTATATTAATAGATCTGAAACAGGAAGTCCACTTTATGTCCTGTTAAACCTTTTATCATCATAAAGGTAAATGACCCTAGTTCTTTAAAGTTGCTCTTTCCTTACGTTTTCCACAACTTTAATATTTTTGTCTTTTAGTTTTCATGCTTTTTTTTTTTTTGGTTTATTGATCATCTTAACAAAATGTACTGACAAAGTAGGATTAAACTTACATTATAATAATGTAGTATATGGAGCAAGAATTAATATTTTCTGGCTCGTGAACTTCATATTTCTAGAAATAAACTGGCTTTTGCCTAATCATACATTAGTGATTCACGTTCAGTACGTATTCAATATGTGTACCACAGGAGGCAGATAAGCATCTGGTAGAGCCTCTTAAAACCTAACAGTAACAGGAGGAAGAGGATGACTCTCCTTGGAAATCAGAAAACTTTGGGCTGGGATTTTAGGAATGGATAGTATTTGAACAGGTAGAAACCTAAGGAAATATCATCACAGAGAACATTGTGAACAAAGGAAAAGAAAGAAAGCACGTTCCAAAAAATGGTGAATGTCCTACTTTGACTGTAGCACAGGGTTCATGAGGAAAAATAAAATGGTGATCAAGTCTGGAAAAAGTATGAAAGATCATGGATGACCATGATGTTCTACCAAGCTTTTAGTAATTAAATAAACACACACACACACACACACACACACACACACACACACATAGTAGGGAAATAGCTTGATAGTAACATGAAGAAGAGAGAGGGGCAGCAGAGAGACCAGTTAGATTGCTACTGGAAAATTCAGGGAAGAGCGGATAAGTTCCTGTGCAAGGCATTAGCTACAGAAAGGGAAACGAGTGAATTAATTTGGGTGATAATTTAGATTTAGAGATAACTGGTCATTATAGCCAATTTGTTTCAGGAATAAATAAGAGATAAGAAGTTAAGGCAGTGATTTCTGATTGATTAACCTAGAGGACAGTGATGATGTATAAACCATGGCAGGAAATAAAGGCAGTGGCATAGATTGAGGGAAAGAAGAGAATAGGCTCAATTTGAGACATTTTAGGTTTGCTGTATGAGCAAGACATGCATTTTACACTCAGAGAAACAGTTGAGGGTGTAAGTCTGGAACTTAAGAGGAAACCAAGGTTTGAGTCATAGGTCTCCGGGAAATTATTTAGAAAGTGTGAGTAAAATCAGTTAGGAAAAGACTGTCAAATAGAACATCAATCAATTTTAAATCACCTAGAAAAGCAGTTCCACTGAGCAATCATGACCTTCTCCTGCCAGCTGCAATTTTTTGAAAATTTAATTAAATGACAGATGTGAAAAAAGAAACATCAAAAGACTCATTAGAGTAAGGGTTTCGAAATAACCCCTGCTTTGTTTTCAGGAATAAGATTAAAAGTAGAATTTTATTTTCTTATTCTATGTATTTATTTTTCTTTTTAGATGATGACATGTGTTATCATTAATAGTTTCACTTAAATATTGAAGAACAACTTGGAGCCTCTGATAGAAAATACCTTATAAACCAAAATTGGGCCATGTATCCATTCCTGAACCAATCACTGGCAAGCTAAATGGGATTACTCCTTGGATTATTTCTCTCTTCCTGGAGAAACAGTAGGATTTACCTCATCGAGATATTTAGTTGTGTATATTGGTCATGGGATAGTGATTACCTGAAAAAAAAATCAGAATTTTCTCCTACCGAAAGGAGGAGTGGATATTGTGAAGTAGTGTCTATTATATTTTGATGATCTGGTTGATTTGGTTAAATGAATAAATAACAGCAATAACAATTGTCATTTCAACCCTTGTTATCTATGCATATCAGTACATGCATGTTATTACAAAAACATATTACAAAATGTAATACAAAACATGTTAGTTCTTCCTCCTTAAGTGAACAGAATTACAGAGGATTTTGTCCTCAGGGTTATTACTGTGGATTAGCATGAATGATCAATACTAAAAATACACATATAAAAATGTAGCTAAGGGAGTTGAATACAAACAACATCAGGAAATACATTGGAAGATGTGATGAATTTGTATGATATAGTTATATTTTAAACATGTAAGTTCACTAGGGAGGCATGTTGTTTTTTGTGTTTACTGGTGAATGCCCAGTGCCTAAAATGATGCCTACACACAGTAGGCTCTCAATAAATATCTGTGGAATGAAAAAAAGAAGAAAATATTTACATCACCTTAGTTGTTATTTTTATCCTTCTCTGAAAACAGAGAATTCTCTCTGAATACTTTATTTCTGATTATTAGGTATTTAATTTACTCTGATTCTACTATTTCCTTTTGTAATATTCTTTCTAAATTTAACTATGTGTGAACTTCTTACTTGTCCTTCAACTTCATCCAAAGTTCTGGGTTTAGTCATATTGGCTCCTTGTTTCCCTTTTTGGTTTTGAAATATCTCGGTATAATTTGTTTTGAGTGGGCCAACTATGTTCTTTTTGATAGTCAACTTCCTTGAACACCACTTTCTAAGAGAAGCCTAAGGATTCATTGTACTAGTTTTCAAACTTGACACAATTAACTTCCTGAAGTTAATTTTCTTAAGTTTGCAGACATTTCTATTCTCTTCCCTCAGGGAAGGGAATTCAATTTCATCAACTTGTGATTGTTTCCTCAAGGTTTCCTTCTGCTATTAGAAGCCCATCTAATTTTTCCCCGTGAGCAAGAATCAAATCTGACGTCTGCCCTGGGAAATTTTACCTTTATCACAGAAGACCAAGCTATGAGATCTCATTGCCTCAGAACTGCTTTGTCATCAGTATTCTCATTTTGATACATGCCTGTCAACCCTTCTCCATCTTAATTTAAAATTGCTGTAAGTTGACTAAAGAAAACCCTATTAACATTCTTTTCCTGGTTTTGTGTTCTATATAATTTACATTACATTTATAATACAGTTATTTCCTGTGTTCTTAACATATTAATTTTAATCCAATTCTTTGTCCATAGATAATCCCATTACTGAAACTTAATTCTGAATTTATGAAGACATTAATTTCACAAATAATTATAAAATACTTTCTCTTTTCTAAACCAGTCCTCCAGTTCCAAGTTCTACTCTACTCATTGTCAGATATTTTAATAACAACACTGGCCCTGAGATGAGACTTCCACGTATTCCTGATAATTCCATCATTCAAAAGTCACGTCAGAGCATATTTGCATAGTTGTATGATTATTTCCTCACAAAGGAATAAATAGATAATAAGATGTTTAAAATGTATTATGAAGGTCTTTGGAGCACATATATGTTACTGTTCATAGTGAACAATTCTATGAAAATAAAAACATTAAAGAAGGTGATCAAATGAAGGTGACAAAAAAATAAAAATCTTATTTGTATTAGAAACGAAAAAAATGGCAAAAGATTTGATGAATGCCCAGGGAAGAGTTAAATGGAGAGCTAATCCTATTTAATAAACAAGAGATGAGATGACTAAAGTAATAAGAAAGTAATCATTTTATAAAAATTTAAAAGTGCCTCAAACGGTGCTTCATGAATTCTTTGTATTTCTTCAACTACTATATTTTCAGTGTTACTATATGTGAGTAATCATAGAACCACTGGATGTGAGCCAGAGCAGGTAGGTTAAAAATTAGGTTGTTTGCACCTAAACTGTCTAGGGATGATTAGGTTAGGCCTCCACAGGCAAAGGAAGCATAACACTTATGTAGTTATTCAAATAAATAGCATTCTTTTGAATAGATTTCACAGGGAAATTATACCATACACCAAATTGTAAGTGATTGTGAATTGGCAAATGGGAAATTCTACTGAGAGATAGCTCTAAATAGAGGTGAGTCCTACTGATTTTCCAGAGAGTGGAAATGGATGCTGACAACTTTTGTTCTGAGGAGTTTACTTATGTTCAAGTTTGAAAGGGCAGTAAAATTCTTGACTGAGAAAAAGATTTTATAGAAACCAGATTATCTCTTCCTTGGATGGCTTTTCTATGATTAAAGATTATCCCAAAGATAATAAAATAGTTGTTTGCTAAATGAACATAGAACTAAAGGTTTTTAAAAACATTTTTAAAAGTAAAAATAAATCCCTTGAGAAGAAACATGGCAATCAGGAAATCGGTATTTTTCTGTTTATGTAAAATTTATCAATGTGTAATCTGTATCAAAATTCTTGCCTTAAGTTTTGTTCATGACTTTCATCTCAGCAATTCTACTTCTAACAATAAGTCTCATGGAAATAATTAATGATATGCACAAAGAATTACAGAAAGGACACTAATATAACTGCTTGGCACTTCACACCCCTCAAGGCAGAGGCAGAGATAAAGACTTATATTGGCGTAGTGATATCAGGATACAGAAATGAAGGACAGGAGAGACTGAGGGAAGAAGATAAAGCTATAAGTGTCTGTTGTCCAAGTAACTACACAGGACAACAGGGGCTTTACCCCACCTGGGATCACCTGCAGAGCCTGCAGAGTGCCTATCAGAGCTTTTCTCCTGAAGATCATTCATCCATGAGGGCTCAGATCCCATTGGTTGAAGGCTATACCGCAGGCATCACCTCTGTTCTTCACCCCTACTCCACTTCCCTTATCATCTTCACAGATCAGTGCCAATTCTCGGTCATTCTTGGCCAAAAAGCAAGAGAAAAAAATCTGCCTTAGGAGAGATGCTGTCAGCTTGCAGGGTATTGAAGCCCAAACAAAACTGTCTACTGGGGTTGTTGCCAAAATCAATGGGGAGGTCTGAGGCGTGGGGGTATAGGACATCAGAGGCATTTAATACACAAATTATGATGGTTATTTTTAAATAATGTTCAAAAATTGGATAGTGGCCAAATAAACCAAATAGACACAAAAATGGAGTTTGGTTATTATAGTGTATAGCCAGCCTATATGACAAAGCTTTTTCAGCCACTTAAATATGTTTCAGAAGAATATATTATATATTGGAAATTTGAGCATAATATTAAGTAAGCAAAATAGATAATAAAGGTATACAGGTCTTAATTGTTCATATATATGCATAAAATCATTTGAAAATATATATTAACATATTAACAGTGGTTTTTAGAGGATAGCAGGATTGTGGGTTATCTTCATTTTCTCTTTTGTACTTTTCCATATATTCTAAACAGTTTACAAAGATCATGTAGTATTTTAGTAACTAATAACTCAATGCAAAAGAAAAAATCTATTGCATAGAACTTGTTCTATAGTTCCACTGTTTAAGAGTCCAGGTTTTGTGAACTACGGACTCATTGTAAAATCTTTTCTCAACCAAATAGTCAACATACACCCTAGTGCTCCATTACAAATTTGACTATTTATCTGTGATTTGGTGATGTAGCCCCAGCTCAAGCCTCCCCCACCTCTCATTGATTGATCCTACAAAGCAGTACTATGTGCTTGAAGATCAGCATAAGTTTCAGTGTAGATAAGAGCATATTCACTGAATTAAGTTATTTTTTCTTGATTCAGCCAGCAGAAACAGAAGAGCCAGAAATAAAAAAGAAAGAATGTTGAGAAAAGTTACACAGTCACCCAACACATTTTGTATGGGAAAAATACAGAATTATTTATTTGCTGAGAAAGAAACTGTGTGCAGTATTGGAAAACTATAAAGAAAATTTTGTGGTTAGTTTTATGAACACTCAGTGGCCATTTAATATGTATCAGAACCTAATGTCACATGGCAACACACACATGTTATCCTCTCTGGTTCCGTTTCTGCTTCATTTTTATAAAGATTCTCACATAATAAAGAACTGAGGATTGAGAAGCTACACAGTTCATCTGAAGAGGTTGTATGTAAGACAGGAACCATACTGGAAAATCAAGCAGATGCCCCATGATTAAGTGAGTGAGAACAACTGGTTTGGGTAGCAGACAACCTACATCAACAGCTAAAAGCAACAAAATGCCAGCTGTAACCTGCTGAGAAAATAACAATGATAGAAAAGAAAAAAACTAGCCCAGTTTGTAGTAGTTGGAAATAGAATGGCTTTTCTTGAACAGAGTGTAGACTAACGGTGAACTTAAGTGCAATTAAAAAGAATTAGATTTGGTGTCAGACTGGAAATACAGCTTAAAAATCATCAATTAAAAAAAATGGAGATGAGTGCTTATCTGACAAATGGACTTTCTTCTGCTACCACATTGTATTACTTTCACAGAAAGTTGACCATCAGTAAATCACCATGGCATGATAGAAATTTTGACAAGATTCAGGGAGCAATAATTTATCTTGATGGTATTATCATATTGGTAAATTTCACTTATTTATGGAAACCTTGAAAGTTACGTTCCTTTGACAAGGAAGTTTCTTCTGATCGAAATTATATATTCATTTATTCAACAAATATTTTTGCACATCTACAGCATAATTGAGTCTGAAGACACACAAAAAAATTGAAATTTTTGTTATGAAATTTTTGTTACAAACTCCCAGAAGAGGAGATAGTGATGTAAACAAAAGACATTATTGCAATACAATGTGCAAATGCAAAAGTTTGAAAGAGGTGGTATAGTGTAGTGACTAACAGCATGGGCTCAGAAGCCATTTGCCTGTGTTCAAGCCCGTCTTTCATCATGCACTACATGGATACTATCGGCCAGTTACTGAAGCTACTTCTTCCTCAGTTTCTCCATCTAGAATATGAGGGTAACAATAATGCATCTGCCTTTTGTGATCTATATGAGTCTAATGAATCAATATGTGATTTACATATATGTAAAGGCAGATTCCAAGATGTGTGATGTGTATCAGCTAAGGCCATAAAAGTAAGTGGCTATGAATGAGGAAAGGAGAGATCACTGCTGGGAAGAATTTGTCAGGAAAAGCGTAACAAAGGAATACCCTAAAGATGATTGAGGATTTGTAAGAATGAAGTATAAAAATCTGATCTGAAATTATTCTAAATCATAAAGGTCATTTTTAAGCAAAAGAATAATAAAATGCATAAAACATCTAAAAATATTCTTGGTAGGTGGAGTGGATATTTGTGGGGGGAGGGTTGAGATTTTTCTACAGTATAGATAGCAATGTATATTGCAGCTGCTTTTTTTCCTGTGAAAGACTAAGACACAGATTAACACATTACCACTATCTTTACAATGGATATCCACTTGGCTTGCCTCCAAACTTTGACTTTCTTAATAATTTAGTCTAATATTTTCAATTTTTCAGATGCCTGGCTGGTATCTCAGTAAATTTACTGAATTTGTTTCTAAAAATGTTTCTAAGAATACTAATGAGCCATTTATATTCTGGGAGAGACTATACACATCTTTTATTAAATTTATAAGAGTTGGCCCCAAGAACCTCAAGTGAAGCTAATTAGATTGGAAGCTCCTTGAAGGCTATAGCGGTGTGTTTTTTGTCTTAATATTCCACTCAACAAACACCCACAATATGCCTGATGCTGTATTATGTACACTTTAATCTAATAGCTACCCATTGAAACTAGACCTGGATGTGGAGTAAGTGTTAAAAACATGTATGTTATATTGCATTGCTGTTTGCAGTGTGTTGATATATCTGAGTATTATACTACTGTTATTTTTATTCAATTATTTCCAGTTATTTTGGAGATTATGGGATTGGGGCATAAGAAACTGAAAGAAAATAGACCTTAATTTGGACCAACAGCTGGTGATTACACCATACAATTAATGGGGAAGGCTGTTTACCGGTATTTATTTCAGAACTGATCCCTGCCAAAGAAAATGGCAGTACTGAAACTTCACATATTCAGACAGCCAGAGTTGGCTGCCATGAACTTATGGCTGTAATAGATTTATGTAATTTTTTATACTGCACATTTAAGAGTCACAATTTATATAGGTCATAGGGTTTTATTTTCATTTGATAATAATTCTCTGGTTTTGATACATACCAAATGAAATTCATGGCATATACTCCAGGATGTAACATTGTATGTTTTAAAATATATTTAATTTGTGTTTTCCCATAGTGTTGAGACATTTCAGTAGCTAATGGATACCACAAATTAGTCTAATAAAGTCCATGGATAATTTTTATGCCATAGTCTGTACAACTTTGACATTTTCATAATTAACCAAAGTCTAGGGATTTAGTTCTAGGTTGGTCTTTTGCCCAAGTGTTCAATCTTTGCATATGATTAAAAGGCTGAATTTTATGTTTAAGTACTTGGCTTCAGTTCCTAGAAGCCATGCTACTGAAATCATTTGGTTTCTAAGCATTTTCTTGTGGAGGGAATAATTTCCATAAAACAGTGTGTTTCTTAGAGATATTTTGGTTCAATATTCTACATAACATCATTCTTTTTATGCAACATTCCCTTGATTTGCATGGTTAATTCTTCCTCATTTTCCAGATTTCAGCTTAAATATCACTTCCCAACAGCCTTTCCTAAAGAACTTACGTAGCTTCTACCAGAACATTCTCTATCTGAAATTATTTTAAATAGTTGTAATATATTTATCATTTAGGATATCTAGTATTAACCTATATTTTTAATATGCCCAGATATATAGAAACTGCCAACTGCTCTTATTGTTTTTGCTTTTGGTGGATAATTCAGATAATTGTTTATTGACATTTTGAAGTTGTTCTCTTTCCTGACCCTGTGGAATATTAGAAAAGATTAATGAAAGCAAAGCAAATTTGTTCTGATTTTATTAGCTGAATATATAAAGTCAAAGAACTTAAAAAACAACTAGAATTATTTAGATTTAGTTACATATTCAGGTGTGCAAGAAGATTTTCAAAAAAGCAAATCTTCAAAGACTCTGATAGTGTTCTTTATCTCAAATACTCTTTTCTCTTCTCCTTTCTCTGACCAGAGACTCAGTGCAACTGCTCAGCTTCTTCGCTCCACAGCTTGGGCTATTTGCTCTTGGTTGTCACACAGACCTCTCAAATTCAACATGTTTAAAACTGAACCCATCGTGTGCCCCCTAAACTCCATTCCTAATGTCTCCTCCTCTGATATGCTTTATATTGATTACTGGGACCACTTTCCACCACCTCTTCTGAGCCATGATCCGAGAATGGTGTAGAAGCCTCTATCTGCTGGCCTTATAAATCACCACATATATCTATCTATATATTTATGTATACATATACAGACATAGATTTATATCTCTCACTATCAAGCATATATTTATCTGTTTATCTGTATGTCTATATTGCTCTTTAATCACTATTTAGATTTATTTTTTCCTTCTCTCCACTTTGAGTTTTACATGTAAAAATGTAGAATTTCTTCTAATACTTGAAAGCACTCTTCTGTTCCATGTCTCCTGAATGTTGTACACCCGTTTCATTGTTTTCTCTCTGAGATTGTCTCTATGCTTTTCTTATCCCAGTTAACTGCTGTGTGCCCTTCAAAATTTAGTTAAGCTATAGTTTCATCTCAAATGAGTTTTCAGACCTCTCATTTCAGGTGACCACTTACTATCTCTATCAGTTATTACTCTGTATTTACTGGTTTTTGTTTTTATTTTTCTGCCTCTTCCACAAGGCTATAAGCATATTTAAAAGATATATTATATTCTTTAGCTGGTATATAGTATAGTGTCTGGCTCAAGATTTTTGCTCAACATATGTAGATGAAGGAAAAATAGTCATGAAACCAAGAACATTGGCTTCTATTTGAAGAAATCTTGTTGTTGGGGAAAGGTGATGTAAAAGTGATTGGCACATAAAACTTAGTTTCAGGTTATGCTCTCTGTGTGTCAGGAAATGTTCTAAGTGTTTTGCATGTATGAATGCATCTGACAAGTGCAACCATCCTAAGAGATAAGAACTATTTTCCATTTCCACATCTTTTCATCATTTTCTTAGCCTGGGTCCCTCTGAAAACAGAGTCTGAGACAAAGATTTATGTGTAAATATTTTATTAGGTTATGCAAAACTAGGGAAGCAGAAGTTAGGGAAAAAGGAACTGGTACTAAAAAGAAGAGAGTCAATATGAGGCAGCATTACTGAACTGATCAGCACTTGGCATCAAATGCGATGGATCTGGATCTCTTCGGACCATCTTTTGAGAGGCTTTGTAATGAATGCATCTCAGGATTATCCACTGACAGAGAGAACAGGAGAACTATCCATGTGCTCCTGTGTCCCATTGGTCAAAGTTTTTCCCACATTTATTTCTGGATTGTGCATGCACAGTTGTATTAAGGATCCCATTGCATTTTATGCTTTATCATCAACAGAGATACACCAGGGAAGGAGGCCCGGGGTGTATAATATAGGTAATGATGCAAGGTAAAGTTGATTAGCTTCCCTCTGCAGCCATCTGAAGCCCATGCATAGCTCATTATTGCAGATATGGCTTGGATGGAATGGCAGCCAAAATCCCTGGAGAAGGTGTGGTTGAAATGATCTGCAGAGATGCACAAGAAACGTCTGATATGTCCATCTAATAAATGGTGAAACCCTAATACAAATGCTGGAACTCTGACTCCAGATTCTATAATTAGTGCTGCTCTTCAGCCTGGGCAAAGTGGCCCTTGCCTGGTGCTCTGGTGGGCCACATGTCAAAAAGACACACAAAAAATAAAATTATTAAGGAACACATGGATGCCTCTGTTTCTGGCACCACCTGACCTGTAAGCCAAAACATCTGTTCCCTAGACTGTAAGCTGCTTTAGCTTCAGGGAAATGCTTCACCACATCTTTTCCTGTGTCCTACGTCCAGTGCTAGGACTGAGAGTCTTTGTGTTGTTGACATGGAAGATGGACACTGACTCAGAGGGTGGGGAAGATATGATCAGCTGAAGCACTTAGGCAAGAGAAAAAAACAAAGTAATTTCTCAATCCCTTCTCTCAGATAGAATGACTACAAGACATTCTTATCTAATAAAATATCATTTCTCGGGAGTGTAGTATTTGCAATAGTTGTATATAAGGTGTAAAGGATATTTTGATGTTATCAGTTCTCTACATGGACATCTGGATTACTACTGAATGTTAGAATTATGAATAGCTTTATTTTTATAAAATTATTTAACAAGATGCAATTAAAATTTTTCAAAATTGAATTTAAAATTCAAGTTGTATATATAATCTAGGCTTAAAATTATTGTATTCATCCATTATAATTCTGTCCCTCAATTTTAATAGATAATATTGACTAAAATTTCTTTTAGAGGAAAAATAACTCAATAAAGCACATATGAAAGACAACTTGATTTAATTTTATTTTTACGTTTGCCTTAATGCGTATTTCTTATTGAAAATAATTCAACTCTTGTGAACTCTGAATATAATTAAATGTTATTATTTTATTTCTTTACATCATTAGATGGCATTAGAACACAAATTATGTGAAAATCTTGATAATAGCAAAATTCGTGATTTTGTGGAAATGAACACATACATTTATGGAATATGTAGCTAATTTATGAATTGTATATATTTATTTATACTTATGCAGACATCACAGACCATTAATAAAATATCCAGCCATATGTAATAACAATTGAATTTAGTAATCTCTGGTATTTGGCTGACTAATTCATTCAAAAACCATAGATTTAAAGATATGTTCTAGTTTTTTATTATTAAGGCATACATAATAAAACATTTTATTTAATAGTTGTTTAGCCAAAAATATAACTTTTAAATATTTAGGTATAAATGTATGTGTGTCTCCATTTGTACTCTTGCCCCAGACAACACAATATTAGGAGTGGTTTTGCCCATGTTTATAATATTAATAACTGCTTCTATTCCAGCATACTTCACTGCATTCTCCCCCACTCGGTACAGAACACTACTCTGCTCCACTCTATTCTACTTTACACTGTTTACTATACTACACTGCATCCTTATTCTCTCAAGGATTGGTTCAATGAAGAAACTCATTCTAGTTAAGCAGTTATTACTAAACGGATAAAACTAAGACATCATTGTAGCCCACCTAAACTATTTACACTGTGTTCATGCATCTGCATATACATATGCAAACAATTACAGAAGACGAAAACTAATTACTCCAAGTTATAGTATGCGACACACTATGTTGCTTTTAGCTCTTGAGAAAAGTCCTATTCAGGTATCAGCTCTCTCCTCCAACCCTTCACAGGATTTTATTTAAGTCGTCTTAGTTAATTTCTCCTGCAGAAAGGAACACTGTTTTTGTTCCTCCCTGATTGAATAAATAGCTCAGTTAAGATGACTGATAATCTAAATTTCATAAGGCATTTGCTTATTATCTCCCTTTTTATGTAACCAAATGTTTCTGGACTTCCAGGAATTTTATTGGGTAGTGCTAAAACTATTTCTAAAGGATTGTAGATTTACCATTTTTGAATATTCTCTTTTGAATGAATTTCCAGTAAGGAGTTTCTGGGGAGGGAAAAGGTAAATAAGAACTTGGATCATTTTACCTCAAATGTTATTCCATCTCTGTTTTTCCCTGTTGAAGTCACAGACTTTGGGCAGTACTATTTAAAGAGAAACTGATGCTTTGATACCTAGTTGTTGTCCATATGTTTTCCCCATAATTACAATTTAAACATGTTATACTCAATAAAAATTAGATTATAAAATATTCCATTCTTGATCTCCCTGTGAAGGCCATAGAGGAAGATACAAGCTTGCAGTAATAAGCCCATTTTATATCACAAAGTAAAACATTTTTTTCCCCTGACAACTATATCCTCATCTCCAACTTCACCATAGAAATATACCATGATATAAATTTAGGCATTTTATATTTTCATATTGTGGACATTTTATATTTTTAACTTCTCATATATGAAAAATAAAACAGAACCTCCCCATTTCTTCTTTGGTCCTTGCAAAATACTATTATATTATTTAAAAACTCTATTTTCACTTCCAGGTTATCAATTGATCTTAACACGTTCTCAGTTAAACTCAGAAATATAGAATGCAATCTTTGATATAGTCTCTGAAGTTTAGTATAATTTAGGTCCATTCATGTGAGACAGCAAAGCCATCCATGCATAGGCTTAAGTATTTTTAAAATAACCTAGTCAGTCAAATATCCATGCCAATGAGACAAAAGATTGGCATAAATAACTAAATATTTATAAATAATCTGCTCTTCTTTCTGTGGTGGCACGGACATATTCTTGATGCTAAATCCTGACACGGGAGGGAAACTAGGTGTCCAGGCATGACAGATTTCTCAGTGCCAAGCAGCTCCATGTCTCAGAAAGATGTTCTTCATGAACTTGACCTGATCCAGCAGGAGACAGGACAGCAGCTGGGAGGAAGGGCACCCCGTTGAGGGCAGAGAATCTCTCACCCTCTGGCCTTCTGGCTGAGTTAGTTCTACAACGCATACTTTCTACCACAATTATTTGAAAGTTGAGTAAGCAGTCATGACATCCAGACAACATATTTCTTTCAAAATCCTCTTTGGTGCCAGAGACCTATACAAATTTCTTGCTCCAAGACAGACCGATCTTCATAATCATGAAAATTTATGATACTCACTTGACCTTCTCAAGCTACAAATATCCAATATATTTGGCCTAAAATATTAATAAAAACTTTCAAAGTAAATTAAATGATTCCTCCGAAAAATTTTAGGATATTAAAAATTGTATGTGTGTGTGTTTTTGTTGCTGTTGTTGCTCCATATATGTTGTTTACTTTGTGTTTCTAAAATATCTGAAGCTCTAGTATTAATAATATTTACCTTAAATAACTATTATTGCAGTTATCTAAAATGATCCCTTTATCTGTGGAGAAAATGACTGTAGACAAATGGTTATGGTCATATGTCTCAGAAATAGGTTGTTCTTTACAGAAACACATTTCTGAGAGCTAGCAATCTCCTATTAAGGTCAAATGGCTTTTAAAGTCAAGTGGTGGAATTAAATGACTGAAAGATTTGGAATGCAAGTTGCTGCTTAGAAATGTACAAATGAGAATACTTTAGAAGAAACCAGCTGAAATCAAAATATTTTGCTGAACTCAGAAGTAAAGGGTAGGCAACAAAAAGTGCAAACACTTGAAGCAATATGTCTCTAGGACCAAAGAGCAGTTTCATTTGTAAGAAGTTTGTAGAATGATATGACAGTAGGCTCAACTGTGGGCAGATTATTTGTGTTGTGGTTCTCAATGTATGATAAATTAAAAATATTTTCTAATCCAGAACATATGGAACATCCCAGAATCTCTAGCTATTCCATCAAATATAATGAGTTCTGCCTGCACTGAAAACACTTTTGCTATATAAATATCCCCTTCTCTACCTCTGTGATTTGCACACAGTAAACCCCTCTGCTTGTATGTCTTTTTCCTCTTTTTTTTTAGTCTGGAAAACTCATTCTCACTCAGCAAGAGCTAACTCCATTATCTCTGTTGTTTGGAACACACCTGACTTCTCCAGAGAAAATGAATTGCTCCTTCTACTCATTTTGAAACATAATACTTTATACTATAACTATTTGAAACCCCAAATCTCAATGTTAAACCCTGTGTTTCATGACCCCAGAAAGTGTTTATGTTCTTTCCTGCATTCTCAAAACTTTCACAATGTGTTTGTATGTAATAGGTACCTGAAGCACAGTTGTTGAATCGTTGCTGTGAGCCTGCATATGCTCTTACTCTCCATCAATCTATTCCTTTGTCTGTGTCCCTACCTCTCACTCTTTCCTCTCCAGTTCTCCAATTTCCCATCCACACCTTCACCCACATCACCCCTGGAGGTGACTCTTAGTTCACAAATACACATAGACAAATTATAAAACTTTATTTTTATAAGAACATATTTCTTCTTCAAAGAACCTATTTCTCTAGGCGGTAAAAATTTAAACTTACTTTGTAAGCACTACTGTTTCCTCTGGGGTTGTGTCTAAGTTCCAGTTGGCTTATCTATGGAAGCTTTGGGGTGGGGAAGAGATCGCACATGGGTTGCAACATCCCTACCAACATTAGCCTCCACTGAGAAGAGAGGGATCCCTTCTGGGCCCTTTCTCCTCAGTGCCACAGGCAGCTGCTGATGCGTTTCTCTTATCTATTTGCTGTGGCCCATTCCGTTTTCTAGGTTGTCTCAGTTGCCTCTGCAACACATTAGAGAGCTCAGGAAACGTTCAGCAGCTCACGTGCAGTCTGCAGTAGTGGAGAATTTGCTGGGACTCTCCTCAGTTCATCACTCTGTGCTACATCTAGGTGCACAGACACCATCCCACTGTTCCCTATGTGCTGCTAATGGATGCAGGAATGTTCTGAGGCTCCTCTAGTCTCACCCACCCAGAATCGATATGCAGGTATTTCAGGCTTTTTTCCCCCCTTCACCATGCTGGCTGGAAGAGCGAGAGTAGCTTGAAGGAGGAGACTGCTGAGATTTTGACTATGGCTAGAGATCCTCCCACTCAAGAAAGGGCTGTATAGATCCTCTTCTTCTGTAATTACCTCGGGTACTGTTAGCAGTTGGTCCTGGCCAGAGAGGGTGAGAACTCAGTGCCTTTTAGAGATAGATATACCAGCATGAGAGTACTCATTTCTTTCCTGACTTATTTTCTTCCTGCAAGGAAAGAGAAAGCTTGGGAAGGAGAACAGCATTTGACTATAAAAAACTATGGGCAGAGAGAAATTTTACCTAATATCTCAAATGTAGTTCAACACCCACAGACAGACAGACAGACAGACACACACACACACAATATAATATGATTTCAGTTATAGTCATTCAGTACATTCAATTATATCAATGGTATTCAACCATTTTGGTCAATGCAAATCCATCCATATTAAATTTTGACCACACACTCATATTTATGTTTATTCATAGGTGATATATGGGTACTACTGTTCTAATATGATAATGCAATATCCAAATTAAAATATTGAGTGGCAATGGGGATTGTAAAAGGTAATAATATAAAGCAACATAAATAATTTTATATAATTTATTTTATGTAATTATTAGATCTTTTTTTCCTTTACTAAAATTATTATTTGCCAGGTTTTGGTAGAAATTTTGTTAGTCAAGTTTCATGTATACCCCTTTTAAAATGGTAATGTACAGATAAAATAAGCAGTATTAAATTTTGTTCATCTCTCAGTGCTTTAAAATTGTACAAAATATTACTCTCAAATACTAATCAAGTACTTACTTCCAAAGATTTTGAGTGAACTCTACATTAAAAAGTTTTATTTACCCTAATGCCAAGCAGTAGTTCTTATAAACTAATTGGAAGGTGTTTTGTTATAATATTTTTCACAAGTGAGTTAAATCATATTAAGATGTCCACTTGAAAGATATTTTAAAAAATTAGTTACAAAATTCTGTTATTTAGTTTAATTTTTACAGTTACACATAAGACAGGTTTTTTGTTTTTGTTTTTTGTAGGTGACAATCTTATTCTTTAAAATGATATAATCTAAACCACACATTGATAAGTATTTTGCAATATATATTTCAGGAGACTGCAGGTGAGTAAATTTAAAGGCACCACCAAGCTGCTGAACTTCCACAATCTTCCTTCAAGTTATCCTGAAAGCCAAGCCAGTGAATGAGACCTTCTGACCCACCCATGGACAGGTGGGAAAACACGTGTCAATTTACATTAAATTTATGTAAAATTTGACTTCTTTGTTTCTTATTTTAATTCAAATTAAATATAAATAAAAGTTTTCTTTGTTATATTACATTAGAGACCATTAGTCTAAATAATTTCTCTTTTATTAATAATATCTGCATTATGTTCTACAAAGGAATTTATGGCGTTATGTTGGAAAACATCCTTATATTAATGTATAAGGAAGAGAACAGAAGAGAATTCACAGTAAACATAATATTTCCCAATACTATTTTTTCACTCTCTTCTGGCTACAATTTACTCACTTATTTGCACTGTGAGATTTTTCAATCAGTATTTAATAATCTTGACTCACTTCAACCTGGGGAAAAAAAGAAAAGATTATGAGAAAAGTAAGCCTTAGGATGTTGGGCAGGTGGGAGTGGGGAGGAGGAGATGGGTATATATACACCTAATGGATGTGGTGCACACTGTCTGGGGGATGGACACACTTGAAGCTCTGACTTGGGTGGGGCAAAGGCAATATATGTAACCTAAACATTTGTACCCCCATAATATGCTGAAATAAAATAAAAATAAAAAATTAAAAGTAAGGCCTAGAAAGTGGTGTATTTTGAGCAAAATGTTTGCGCCAGTTAGAAGGTTTTCATAGAGATCCATCATCCCAGCGTAAGAAAAAGTACCTGGAAAGAACAACATATAACATTCCTGAGGACTCCTCAATTTTAACCAAATCATTGACTGTATCTTCTACAAATTCAAGAGCATGTTTGTGAGAGCAGCGTGTATTTATTCCAGACATAAGTCCTTGAAGAAATCAGCCATGTCCCCATTGTACCCACAGGGATATAGCTGACTAATACTGTGTATAGAAACAACCAAAATAAGTGTTTTTGAAAGGAAGAGCACAAATTCCCATCTGATTCCAAAGATACACTTCTATTTCATTACTTCAAACAAATTATAATTCATGAGAATGAAAATTAAATATTCCAGAGTAGAGTAAAAATAATATCACATTGTTTTTTTTTCCTGTCAAAAGCCTGAGTAGACTTGTGCAGCTGTGAAAAAAAAAAAAAAGGCATTCAAAGACTCTCAACAGGCATGCTTCAATAAGACATCCTACTGTTCTAGAAAATGCCTCAATGGAAAGGTCAGTTTTTAAGAATTCATTCAAAGGAATAAGCCCAACTTAAAAGAAATTTGTCTGGGATCCTAGGTTACCTTACTTCTCCTCTTCGGAGTTGACTCTGTTTCACGTCAGAGACACACCAGATAAGTGGACGTGAAAGGAAAGGGTGATTCGAGCTTTCTGGGCTGATCTGTCACAGGCATTCTTAGTTACATTTTCTCCATTGTCAACACTTCAAATAGGAACCGTGATATGGATATTGCCAGTGAAAGATTTGGAAAATGTACATCCATGATGCACTCCCCTCCCCTCCTCCACCTCTCCCCTCCTCCACCCCTCCCCTCGTCCACCTCTCCCCTCCTCCCCTGGCTTCCAGAGTACATCAGAGCTTATTACCAAGATAGGACAAGAGAAAGTGTGGGCACATTAAGAGTCCCTACCTGCCTCACAGTTACCTTATTCAATGGCATCCTGGCATTTTCCAACATAACCTTTGATGATAAGTGTTAATTTAGCATTCCAACTCCAGGAAGAAGGTTAGGGAATTTTAAATACAAGTCATCTACCCACAATTGTTCAGAATATTCATAAGATTTTCTTTGAATATTCTGATGTCTACAAGTGCAGTAGGTAACAAACTAGAATTGCATGCTGATTTTAAAATGTTGAGAAAAAAGGAAAGACCAAGTTTCCTCCATATAGCAACGTCATGCTCCAAAAGAAAACATATTATTCTGATTCTAAAGTCTCTGCTATTTCCACCACCACATCATGCCTCCCAGTACTATGGTGATGATTTTTCTCCACTCAATTATAGGTATTAGAAATTTGCCATGTGCTTTGCTGTTATTTTGGTTAATTGAACTGTGAACTTTATGTGCATTATTGAATATGCAATGATAAAAACTCTTCACATTGTTTCAGGGCTACAGCTCTTCTCTTAAAGTTTGCAGATTTTTATAAGCAGATATAGAGTTGCAGATATACATACATGTGTATATATGTGTGTGTGTGTGTGTGTGTGTGTGTGTGTGTGTGTGTGTGTGTGTGTACTCTGGATGTCTCTACTCCTACCCTCATCTTTTCTATTTTCATACAGGAAAGAAAGTCAAGAGACTTCAAGAGTCCATTCCATAATGAGTTGATATTTCATACCAGGACAATTGTTACAATCACTCACTGGCTCTGTTCTCTTTTTCACTCCAATCTAGCCAGCATTCCACTCCCACACAAATATTTCTGGAAGTCAACTTTCAGTGCTTAATCACCTGATGAAGAACTTACAATGAACCTTCATTTCCCACCACATTCTGTTCACATACAATCAGCCTGACTTGAAGTCTCTGCATAGATACTGTAGCCACAACATGTCCCACTATTTTAGAACAAGCAACGCTCTTCCTGAAAGGATGGCTCTTTCTCTGCCTTCTCCCTTTATTGGTTATATTTATTCCCAGTTCTGTGATTTTACTTTTGCTGCCACCCCAACCTGGATGCTTTCATTTTGCTTTTGAACTGTTTAAATAAAACTATTTCCATGAAGGCTTCTCTGAATTTTCCTGAAAACAGGAGCAAGTCTCTAGAGTGAGTTACACATAGCTGATCACTTCATTATTGGCTAAGGCTATCGAGACTATTAGTTTTCTCTTTCCAGATTTATAATAACCTTTTGGTGGGAACATGTCCAGCTAATAATTATGTTGTTGTTTTAGGTGCCTGCTACCAGCTACATAATTAGGAGGACCTCCATATGCATTTTGTTTCAGCAAAGATGTGAGTTATTTGACAAGAAAACTGAAAAGAATCTCTCTCTCTCTCAATGAATTGCATAAATTTGGGGGTCAAGCAGAGAAGAGCTACCCATGCAATTTCAGACTAGTTACTGACTAGGTACTAACTAGTTACTGAAACACTCTAAGCCTCAATTTCCCTTTACAGATAATAGGAATAGAGTATACTCATAGTTTATGTAGGAGTAAATAACATATGTGAGGTCATTAATACTATTCCTGGCCTATAGTAAATACTTAATCAATGGTGTTTTTTTTCCAATTAAGGAGACAGAATCAGTCTAATGGTTAAGAGAAGAAATCTTAAGAAACATACAAACCTGGCTTCAAATTCTAGCCATATCATTTATTAATTTGCAAAACTCTTTTAACCCCTATGTTCCTTATTTTTCTCATTTCCAAAATTTGGATAGTACTTTCTGCAAAACAAAAAATTGGGAAGACTGAATGGGTAATAAAGATGTGACCAATATGTCAACAAGCATGATGAGTGTGCACTGCGATCACTGAATAAAATTTAGTGGGATAGTGGGAGAGGATATAAACATCTCCTGACCCTAGAAGGAACACTCAGGCAGCTTCCCTGGCTTTTCCTCTCATTATTAGGTAAAAAGGAAATCCAATTATTACTTTAAATTGAAAACACATGTTCAATTCAGTCACCAGAATGAAAGTTCAGTCTGATATAACAGTGAAAACCCCAAATCTGACTGAACTTGCAACATAACCCCTCAACCAGCTGGTACCTGTTTCAGGATGGAACTTACAATGGTGAAAGGGCTCTGCCCCTTCTTCCTACCTGCTCACCATCCCTTCCAGTCCTCATATGCACTTCAGGATCAAAGTCACAGTGAACAAGAGGAAATTCCTGGGCGGCTTGATGCTTTCTGGGTTCTAGTGTGTAGGTAAAGCTGAGTGGCTCTTCCACCAAGAGCCACTCAGGTGATTACAGATGACCTCATGGTTGCTACTATAGACTAAATGTTTGCATATCCCCAAAATTCTATGTTGAAACCTAATTCCCAATCTGATAGTATTTGAAGGTGGGGCCTTTGGGAGATAATTAGGTGAAGATGAGGTCACGAGAATAGAGCCCCCATGACGGGATTAGGGTCCATATAAAGCAATGAGTAGCACAGAGCTCTCTCTCCACCATATGAGGACGCAGTGCAAAGGTAGCTGTCTGCAAACCAGGGAGCGGGTCCTCACCAACAACCTGATGATGCTGGCACCCTGATCTTGGACCTACAGCCTCCAGAACTACGAGAAATAAATGCTTGTTGTTTAAGCCACCAAGTGTACGACAGTTTGTTACAGCAGCCCGAACTGACTAAGACAGTTGCTTTAGGGGATTCCTCGAATGTTCTCTTTGGACAGTCTGTCTCCCAGTTCTCTTGACTCCAGCAGGTCCATCTGTATTCCAGGATTTCAAGATTCTTGCCTCAACTCATACCCACAAGCTGAACATCCTTCCTCTGAGGTCTCTTCATGCCCCCAGCAACCCCAAGACAGACCTTGGATGACCCAAGTAATTCTATACCGGGGCTGTCTTCCAGATGGCTCATAGCCAGCTCTCATGCATCATCCTTTGTTCTGCCAAACTAGATCACCTTCTTTTTATTTCCCCATTTTACCCCTGCTCAAAGCTTCTATATTTTCCGAGTCTGAGTTGGATCTACACAGTGGGCTGTGGCTTTCTCAGTCATGAGTCACATATCAGTCATTTGTGTCCCCCATAACTCCTGATCTTCCACACAAAAGAAGAGGGGGTTTTAGAACAAATCCTCAAAAATCTTTTCTTTCTCTAATCCCTTTCTTGGACCCTTGATCTGGCTGAGGGACTCAAGACATATGGAGCAGATTCTCACTGCCACTTCCAGTGTAACCCTTCCCATGGGTTGGGCAGGCTGTCTCGTGCTCGCTTCGGCATCCTGACATCTACCCTCATATCTATCCTGTTGGCCCCAATCACAACTGAGAAGGAAGTTCCCATTCTAGAATCCTGTTGTTACTTGCAAAGCACAGAACAAAGCTCGGCACCAGGACTGGCTGCACAATTTGCTGGGCCCAGCGTAAAATGAATAGTCAGGTCCTCTTGCTCACAAATTATGAAGAATTTCAAGATGACAATAGCAGAGCATTAAACTGCCGGTGTCAGCGTGGGGTCCTGCGTGACAGCACAGGTTGTATGCCCATGGAGTCGACTCTAGAAAACAGATGGTAGAAGTAGCCATTGTTATTAGTCTTTCGATTCACCTCCCACGTAATACTGCTTCTCTCGGATGTGCCTGACTGGCCTTAGTAGCCCTGAGATCCTTACTAAGAATCCATTACCAAAGACCTCACTGCAGCACATTTGTGTGTAGTTCAGAGCTGATTTCATGCTGAAACAAAAACCAGTCAATTTAGATCAGAGCGGACTTTCCCCAAAATTAACTAGCCACTTCCCTGATAAAAATATAGGGGCTCATTACTATCATTTGTAATTTATTTTTCCTATTTTCATTCAGCTGAAGAAAGCAAAGATATGTAAAAAAACAGCGTAAAGCCCGCTCACTGTACCAGGAACCTCTTTGTTTTAGCTTTGAAAAAATAACAACAGCGTAACAAGACGAAAACAAAGAGTCCTGTAGTCAGGCAGACTGAGGATGAAAGTACAATGTGCTACCCATCAAATATCTAATGCATGTCATTATGTCCATTAAGGTATTTTGCACTGGGAGAAAATAAGACATTTCTTGAAAGGTGGAGGTTTGTTTTTCTAATTCCTGGCACGAAGGCTCCCATCCCTGGGGTAAGGTTCGGCGGGAGCTCACAGAGTCAGCGTGGAGATGCACACACTGCACAGATCATCCATCTCTCTGACACACGCAGGGCCTCATTGTGCGGCTGCCAGACATCGTCGGCTGAGATGAGAATGTCACAGAATACAGAAAAGGAAGTGATGCCACTGGGCCCGTTACTGCTTTTATCTATGAATAGCTCCATAAAGCAGCTCTGGGGAACGTTATTCTGAGATGGAGAAATGGAGGCTCTGTCCATGGCCAGCACGATCGGTGCCAGCAGTGAAGGGGTTAAGTGAAGGACGCCTGGGAATGCGGAAATTCTCATGTGAGAGCCAGGGAGTCGGGGGACTACATCTTTTTCAAAACAAAATTTTGGGTGCAGATGCTGAGTCATCAGATAAGCTGCCTCTCAAGATTGACGATATTCCAGCCTCTGCCATTTCTCGAATTCTAAACCAAAATGACAAAGAGTGCCCTATAGGAAGACATCACTCAGTCTTCATCGGGAGAGGCAATTAAGGTGGCCGTGTGTGCCTAGAGGTGGGTAGAGTACAGGGCGAGAAACATCCAGTTACAGTTCCTGCCTGAGGCTTCCTTGCTGATTGAAAAAGAAAACAACAAAGAGGAATCTGTCACTAGTAACCTGGAACAGGCAGACCCTATAAGGAAAAAGGGCTTTGCATGGATAAACATAGCAAAGCAGGACAGCATGCAATCATTTGAGGTTCTGTGACAAGGAAAAGGTGGAGGCCAGTTTCCAAGGAGGAGCATGTAGCGTGAGGTCAAACCTGTACCTTATCACCCTTCACTGCCGTATAGGAGAATTATCTGGTTTACTGTTATGCTTTGGGGTGCATGGTTTGACCTATGACCTCGAAATCTGCATAAAATGGATTCTTTCTAAAAGGATCTCATACTATTTAAGAATCCATGCCTCATCCCGTCCACCCCCTGCCTTTTGTTTTAAACAGAACTTCTTTTAGGGAAGAAGACAATTAGTGCAAAATCTATCAGAAGGCGTCTCAACCTGTCCTGCAGTCTCCAGCCAGGAACTCCCTGGAAGGAGGCCATGTAACTCATTATTTGTTAGGCCATGGCCTATTTTTCCAGGCTGTTGTATAAGGCAAATCCATTGCCTCATTTCACATAGCCTCTCTACAAAAGAAAAAAGCAGACAGATCTTCCCAAACTCAGACAGAATATTGTGCACAGCCAAGTGGGCTGAAAAAGCATGCTGCCAAATTGGCTAGCACAGCTCCATGTACCGCTCTCTTTCCAGAGTTTCAGCAACAACAGCAAAGATGCTGACCCCAAATAAATGCAAGAGAGGGCTCATATGCTTCTATTTGGACAGACTCTGGACTCTAAAAAGCAAGAAATGTTTCCATCAAGGCTCAAGCCTCCTCAGAAGTATTACGTAGAGGTCTGGTAGCCAATATTTAAAAAAAATAAGTCCAAGCTAGAAAAACTTCATGTCAGGTAGATAAATACTGAAATGGGCCAAATCATCACCACATACAGGACAAGTCAATTACACACACAGGAGGGTCCTTGGTCAAGTTCAGCTGCTAAGGCATTATCAACATTTCTCATAAGCATGTTATGATTCTTATAATCCTAACAAATAACTAATTAATAGATTATTGAGTATTTACTAAGTTTCTGGCACTGGGATAAGACTTTTCCATGGCTTATCTCATTCTCAGCACAACTCTGAAATTATTCCAACTTTACGGATGAGAATACAGACGTTCTGCGAAGTCCGGACATTTGCTCCAGCTCACAGAGATAGAGGCGGGATTCGATCTCAGAACAGGCTGACTTAAAAGTCTGCTACCACAACCTTGCTTCCCATATCATGCAGGTGCCTTTAAAATGAACAACCACAGGATTTTCATCCTCATTGTTTTCATCTGCACTTACCATGTGTAGATCTATGAACTTCCATGACACAGTATATTGATATAACTTTTGCCTTCAGAGAATTATTAATAAAAAGAAAATCTTTCAGATTATCAACAATAAGGGAAGAACTGGAACAGAATGACTGCAATTCAGATATTTCTCCTGTCCTAGTGGTCAGTTCATCTCTCTCTTTCTCTCTCTCTCTCTCTCTCTCTCCCCTCCTATTTGTTTGATCACAGCACTTCTTATCCCCATGCAACACAATGTGAGGGCCAATTCCCATCTGCCCTCTTTTCTCATGGACCAATAGAGAGGCATTCAGACTATAGGGACCACATTCCCAGTGGCTGCAGGGCCTCTGGTGGTGGTCAGGAGATTGGAAACTCTATGCCTCAAAACACTTCATCAAGCCATTCAGCCAGTGGCATTTCACATAATGCTACATGATTAAAGACCATGAAGGTTAAACATTCTAACCAGACACATATGTCTAGCAATGGTCTTTTGAAAACCCCCATTCTGGGGAACCATCTGGACATTCCAGGTGATCTCCATGCCTACTGATGGGAGCTTACTCCATTATACATAATAGTTTGGGCAATCCAGCAGAGAGTGTATTTGATAGGCCCTTTTGTTTTAGCTTCTTTAAGAAGAGAGCCAAAGATTGACTTCAGTTCCATCAAAAGAATATTAAGTTACACATAAATAAGAATGCCATGGCTCTTAAAGAGTATTAGAATTTAGAACTTGCTCCTGAGCAGTGTAAGCATTCAGATTCCAATTGAGACTCTAAAGACTTAGAAACATAACTCAGGGAATGGATGCTGAAATTACAGAGGGCTAAGTTCCAGCTATCCCCAAGGAAGAACTTTCCAACGGCAAGAACAGTGTAAGATTTGAATGAACTCCCTGGCTTCCAGAGAGTGAAATATTCGTAAAATCGGACATACGAGATCTGAGTAGTTCTCTCTCTGACATACTCTTTTATAAGAAGAAGAAAAGTCAGAGACTGACAACTTGAAGATTAGACCTCAAACTCTTAGACTTCTGACTCACAGGATTGAACATTTTCCTCAAAAACAAACTGGATATGTTCAGAGAGTGGATAAAAACCTGTTTGGAATGGTGCAGTTATGATTCAATGTTTAGATAGAAGAAAGGGGGTCAAATATTATTTTTAAATTTAATAGTTTATGACATTATGGCTAATTACCTGGGATAAATGGTATTATATAAGCCTGCTAAGTGCCAATAAACTAGATAACCTTGATATTCTTTCCTCTCCCTAAGAGTGGTTGTGGAAAGAAGCATCATCTATGCTAAAGAGAAATCATTCAGGATGCATCCAAGAAAAAAGTCACTTCAGTAGACCACCATACAGTGAACACAATATATTAATATGTATTTATATGTATACATGTGTGTGAGTGTGTTACTACACAAAGTGGCAAATACAGAAATAAAACACAATGTCACCTAGATAACTTCATTAAATTTTCTAAATAAACATTGTACTAATGTTAGTGCTCACATCACTTCCCTTCAGGAAGTAATTTTTAATACATTTTTTCTATGTAGTATAAGATCTTTCAAAGAATATTTATTTTTATTATAAACTGATTTGTGAGATGCAAAATGTACTTTTATAAAAAGTCTCTGGAATGTAATACTTTATAGTGGACCACAACATTTATTGATTTAATGATTGAAGTTTGGACTCGTCAGAATAAACTCTGGAGGCCCATTTTGTGATGTGCAGTTTTGCTAAGTAATAAACATAAAGGTCAGTATGCAAAAAGGAGTCACTTTAGAGGATAAATGAGATTACCTAACAAACACATTACCATGATTCAATTTAATTCAGCCAAGAGTTTTTGAACTTCTTTCTTTGGCATTATCAGCCAAACAGTATTTCTCATTAATCCTCTGAAGGATCACTTAATTCAATATTGTTTTATCCCATTTTATGTGAACAAGCATATGCCATATTAGCAATCATGTATTTGATGATTTTTGAACAAATAGAAACTTAGTCCTTGTGAAAGTCCAGGACCTGATATTAATTTTGTAATAAAAGAAGGAAGAATTTAGGATTAAATGGTATAATCTTGTCAGAGATTTGGGCACTTCATTCAAACATACATCCACATTTTTACTATCCTTTCCTTGAAAAGTTATTTATATGACTTTATTTGCACATAAATTGTGAATGGATGGCAAAATATTGCCAGTACTTCTATCATTCACTATGGTCAAACTCATCTTGACACTAGAATGCTAACTAAGCCTAATATGTCATGTTGTCAATTTCTACTTAAATTTCTTTCTCTCCATATGCTATATCTGTTAGAGTTTACCTACTTTTTTCATACACTTAGCATTAAACTCTCCCCCAGCTTAAGTTATCACTGGATAATGTATTCTATATATTTTTAAATACCTTTATTTTCCTAGCCCAGGACAACTTTAACTACATTTTACAAAGGAGCTAACCTAACCCTGATAAGATACACTGGATCAAGCAAATATGGAGAGAAGGCCCAGAGTCATAGACTGGATCCCGAAATGCCTGATCTTAACTGTTTTACACTCTACTCCTGCTTCTTTTTCCTAAGTGCAGTTGGTTGTCAGTATCACCAACCTCTCCATTTACAGTCTCACTTATCCTGCCAGTTTGGCCAAGAAGCCCATTCTCTTTATCTTAATTCCCCTCCTTGCTTCCTTTTTATTACACAATGCCCAGAGAAAGTGTGGGCTACCTAAAGTTTAAAAAATTAAAAGCCAGATCATAACCCTGTCTATGTATCCCCCATTGAGAAGTAGGACCTAGATCCCGATGTATTTGATATTTTAGAACCTATTCAAAACACAGTTTCAAGCTTCAGGATTTCTGTAGTCACTGAATAGGTTTACTCTGTAAGTGACAAATACAGGCACTATGACAGTTCATTCTACAGTTTTATAATTTTAAGGAGGAAATAGTCATCATTATTTACTGTCTGTAATGACATGATTTGTGTAAGATAGCAATATGTTTTAACACATTTCATTGTGCTTGTTTCTTCTGTTATTGCTTTCTTTCTTTTGTTATATATTAGAGTGAGAAGTAAGGATCACATTATTTGGAAGCTTTTTTTCCTTGTGTTTAATATCAGATTACATTACACCTGAATAGAGCTATACCCTGCTTGTTAGTTAACTAGTAATCTAAAGGATGTTGATAACATAGGCATTTCCCCAATCGGCTTCTTTTTTTTTTTTTTTAAATAAAAGGGCAATTTAAAATAAAATAAACTTTGTTTTGGTTCTTGATATTTCAAATAATTATTATATAGATTAGGACTCAAAATGGTTAATTTAATTAAAATGTCTAAGCCCAATGCTGCTAGACCTTTCAAAAGTGGGTGGCTTATCCAGATACACAGATAATGGTTTAATAATATGCATTATCTCCTTCCAAGTTGGTACACTTGCATAAACAATGGCTCAAAAGCTATCAGCCAAACCGAAAGTGTACTGGTGTAAAAAGTGCTGAATGCTTCCATTATGCATTATTTTAGCCGAGGTAATGAATATTGTATGATCCCTTAATGTCTATGTAGTTTGTACTATTTTGGTGTCTATTATTCTTAGAGGAACTTTAAGTAATGTAATGGAGCTAAGCTTAAATGCTATTTTGCTGTTTTTGCTGTCATTATTTTTCCTTTTTTGCCTGCACTTTAAAGTGACTCTTTCCTGGGAGAAACACAAAGCATTTTCACTTATGATTTCTAATTATAAAATAGTTGCCTTAAAAATTGCCAAGCATTTGATTCCTGGAAAAGGCATCATAAATAAGCGTTGTTATAATAAGTTTTTAGATGAGAAAATTTAGGGATTATAAGATTAAGTGGTTGCTTAGAAATATGCATATATATGTACATATATAAAGGGAAGGGAATTAGACATTAAGAACCTAATATGTACCAGGAATGGAGGTTAATGTTTTATAAATGACACCTCATATTGACCCTCTTCTACGTGGTACCTTTTCCAAGCACTGAATCCTTACAAAATCAAAGCTACTGTAACCAAATCAGTTCTACCAAAAGGACAGCTTCCCAGTCATACCTCATGTAGTCGGCTACCTTCCCTAACTTAGTTAGAAAGTTGAAGCACAACTAGTTTTACTTGTTTCCACAACTCCCCAGGAAGTCTACAGTCCTTCTGAGGCTCACTGAACTGAGAATCAATTCCACTGACATATGGTCCCAGATATCCAGGAGTCCCCTCCTTTCTCTGTCCATCTCCACCCCACAGGGGTTGTTTCCCCCGCTCTCTCCCTTTGTCACTGCCACGTCGATCAACCACGGCACAAATAATGCTCACTTTAGTTCATTATTTCCCTCATTAATTGGTTCCTTTTAGCAACTAGCTGTAATAACAATGTTTATTCAGGAGTTTCATCTTTGAGGACAGTGGGTTAGTTAGAGTCTATGCAGTCACCTTCTTCCTAATCCAGCTAATTCATCATCTTTCTACACATGGTTGAATGCTTTTCCCACCTGATTATCATGTGTGACCACCAGGGGTGATCATTCTTTCCTGGCTTGATTTTATACATTTTCTGGAATTGGTTTGCTTATTTCCTTTTCCCGATATTCATCTTTACTCAAGCACACAGAAGTAGATAAATTTATACCTACATTTTATAGACAGATATAAATACATTATAAAAGAACACCTTTATAGCTTAACATTCCCATTCATTTTGAAATTAATAAAATATATATTCATCTCATTACAGCAATTTTTTTCTTTATATTACAAATACATTTTATATGCTTTATGTTAATCCAATCACTATTTGATTTTTTTTTAACTATTAAATCAAAACTTTAAAAAAATTATTTATTTACTTTTGGCCAAAATCAAACTTTTGTTATTTAATTTGTCACCTTTAGATCTCTCACTAGGTTTAGAAATCTACTTTAGACACATTTCTTTTTCTGATCCTTAAAAAAATCTCCATCCTTTTCAGGGGAATGTTTTACAGGGACAAACATCTTGGTGCTAAATTGATAGGAGGGTAATTCTAGAAGTAGTGTAGTTTATTTGGTGACAGCTTTTAAAGTCATGAACTGCTCTTTCTCTAGTCATTTGCTTTCTTTTTCCTAATGAGATTTTAAAATTCATTCTCATCTTCTTTTTGATCTCAGTGATTTTCTCTCTCCCCATGCTACATATTGTCATTCTAAGTCATGTGTTTCAAAGACAATTTTCCCCAAAGATCTAGAAATCTTTGTTGTTATTGTAAGATTAGATTTTATTTAACTAAACCATAAAGGAACTTTTATCCTTCATTAGTCATCCTCCTCCCCTTTCCCTGTTTCTTATCCTACTCTGGCTTTGGGGAAAAGTAGTATGCTGATAAGGATTATAATTAGATAAGAATGCATGGGTACAACATGCTATTACTGACTGATGCTCATATATTATTCCTTTTTGGCCAGTGGCTAAAGCAGCATAAAGTGTTTGCTAGGTTTAAAGGTCCAGACATTAAAATAAATAAACAAATAAATAAAAATAAAGGTCCAGATATATCTGCTAGCTAATATTATTTTAGTAGTAACCAGCTCCCTGAAAAAACACTTCCGGCCACTTCCCATTGCCAAATAATACAATGAATATAAAGAAACTTATTTCTGTAAATCAAGTTCCCTATTTCTTTCATATTTTGCTTTTCCTGTTATTATCATTTTATCCTCAATAGTTCCAGTATTAAATTTTAATCCTTCATAGGAGCTTCAATATATGCACACAGATATTTAATACCTCTGTTTTGAATAATCTTATAAAGCTAAAGTGTAATAAATTTAGTACTAGGAATAATCAGGAATAACATGTCAGATAATTGGAAAGCACTCACCTTGAGACCATACGGAAGAATGTTTTATATGTTCTATAAAAAGTTTACAATATTACTTGCAATTTTAAGTACCAATATACAAAAGATCCAAGCACAATTGAGCTATAACTTATTCAAATTACAATGTCATTATTACATTGCACTTTGTTACCCCTTCATATCACTCCAAACAAGCTTCACACATTTAACAAGCTCTCAGATTGGTTTTTTTCCCAAATAAAGCAAATCCAGGAAATTCCGAAAGTTGCATTTAGTTTAGTTCGATTGCAAGCATCTGTCATTGGCATGAATTAGATACTGCTTTACCTGTGCCTTCAATTTACTGCCCTGTGGTAGCTGTATCACCCCACCAATCAGATGAAACTCAATCATCCAGAAACCTTTTTAAAGTTTTGGTTTTATATTTCAGTACAATCCAATTGCAATTTTTTAGTAATTTGACAATTAGCAAAGATTCTGTTTTAAGGAAACTCCCATTTTGATTTTAGTTATTAAATTTTTACTAAGGTATAGTCAGTTCCAGGACAGTAAAATAACTTCATTTTAATAAAAGTTTATATAACTTAAATTTGAAACTAGTTATGTAAAAACATGTTGCTCAGAATTTGTTTTACTCCAATAGTATAATGTTCACGGTGATCCTGAAAAATGTGTTTCTTGATCCCCAATAGAGAGAGAAAGAAAGTCAAGCTTAGAAGTTCTAAGTGACAGGCCCAGGGAACACCAACTGCTATGGGGAGAGGATTTGATTCCAGGCTATTCTGCCTCCAGAGATGTAAGTCTAGGTTAAATACAATCGATGTCCCTAATTTCTTCTACTCTTTTCTACCTCTGAGTTAATTAGTCACCATATAAAAACCTCTCTTATGGACTGTCAAATATAAAGATTTTTCTCTTCTAAAATACATTGAAGGCATAGATTCTTCTGGTTTGTTTTTGTTGTTGCTGCCATAGCTTCAAAGCCTAGGTATGGTTTATTTTAAAAGATTTTTTTTTATTTCAGCATATTATGGGGGTACAAAAGTTTAAGTTACGCATATTGCCCTTGCCCCCCGCCCCAGTCAGAGCTTCAAGAGTGTCCATTCCCCAGACGGTGCACATTGCACTCATTATGTATGTATTCACCCATCCCCTCCCCCCATCTGCCCAACATCCGATTAATGTAATTCTTATATGTCAAAGCCTAGGTATGTTTTGCTACTTGACCAAAATGCCTACTTAAGCATCTAATACTAATTTTCCTTATCATATACAGAGTGAGTTAAATGCTATCTAACACTATAAATGAATTGTGAAAGAACAAAAATTCTTGGCCTACCTACTCTTACTCTCTGCTCTTTTTTAAAAAATCAAAACAGCTAAATTAAAATTAAAGGCACTCTTTTTTATTTTCTTCCTAGCTTATGAATGTGCCCCTGACTTGTAAAAGGAAGTAAAATATTATCAAAACCTTAAATGAGAAGGAAGTCAGCTGCCTGCCTACTGAAGATGGATGTAGCTGACTCATTTGGAAGCTTGCTAGGAGATTTTGTTTCTTCTTTAAATCATATAAATTAGATCACTGATTATTTTGTCTGCAGGTGCTATCTTGGTGCTTTTCAGATGCTTCTGTTAGAAGGCAAGCAGAGATCTAGTTATGGAGTGCCTTATATCTGTCTTTCATGAGGGACATTTAGAGAGAAAACCTGTTAGCACTTGCTGTTGGTTGGGAATCACCACCGAGCCTTCAGTTGTGGTTTCTAACTGTGGATACATCAGCAAGATGCCAGCTATTTGGTTTCTGAAAAATGTACTATATATTTTAATGTTTTCATTCTGCCATTGACATACAGATTTGAAATTTATTATTTGTGAACCACAAGAAAGAATTGCATTTTTATAACTGTCCAGATAAATAAAATTAAAACACAAACCTCATCTGAAAAAAGTAACTGAGACTCTTTCTTAGCCAAGGAATTCTTTCAACAATTGGCCTTCGAGGGAACAGGATAATGTTTAACCCATAATCATGCTTTGAAATCTTCCAACTGCCCTGTCTCTTTGATCACTCCAAAGAAAAATATGTTCTTGTCTGTTCGAAAGAGAACCAGATACAATGTGCTTTGGCTGTAGTCCCTATGCTTGGTCACCAGATTTATAAATGAAGTTGTTTTATATGCAAAGAAACGAAGGGGGTAAAAGCTGTAAGAAATTCAACGAATAGTACTTGAAAAAGAGAGAGGAAAAAAAAGTACCTTATAAAGGAGTACTGTAAGACGAGGACTTAGAATATATCATATTTGTGACTCAAAGAAATTAGTTTGCCCTCAGAAATGTTACATGTGATGTTCTCTCATGACTATGAGGAAGAAATTGGCCACAACTATTCAAAGAAAGACTTCAGTGCTTATGAGAAAAAAATTAAATTCACCAGGGACAATTAGGAATGGAACTGTGACACATGCTTGTATTTACAGAGATACTAAAGTGAAAATTCTCTGTGGATGAGCTTCGGAGGATGCTTAAGTGCACCAGAGTGTCTTCTCAGTGGAATACAATACACAGACTTAGACATTGTGAAGAATCTCTTTGAAATCTCACTTTCTCTATGGAGCACCCTGAAAAATCTCCAACTTGACTCATTTTTCAGACTTTAACCCTTTGGTATCCTCCAAGTAGATCTTATCTCTTCATGGAAAAGAAATATTTAAAACATTTACATTTTAGAATAATTTATTTTTTTCTCACAGATTTAAAAACATTATTCACAATGTGAAATTAAACTTTGGAAATTAGAGGAAAGAGAAGCCCACATAGGGATCCACAGTAGCATAAAGCAGTCTAGAAGCTGTTAGACATTTAATGTCTTTCTAGCTTTTGTTTCTTTTCCTTCATCTTTCTCTGAACCTCATCTGGATGGCCACTTTATTTGCTGTTCATCTAATACATATTTAAAACACAGCTCTGCTGAGCTTGAAAAACAGAGAGGAAGATCGGTAGTATCATTGGCAAAAGATGAGGTTAACTAAACTAGATTTCCATGCACTCCACAATAAGGGTTTGGGAGATTTTCCAGATGAGAAAAAAAATGGCAGAACTAAATGATTATATTCTTGGGTTATATTAGTGAGTTCCACTAAATATGTTTAGCCAAATTTTAGGTGAATTATGACCTACTGTTACTCAAGAAAGATTAGTTTCAGGGTAGTTCTAAGAAAAGCATATTTCCTGTTAGGTTCTTGGTAGCTAGTGTTCCTTAACAAATTACTCTAAAACTTTGCAGTTTAAAATGGTAAGCATTGTGTAATACCTCACAATATGGGAGTCAAGAATGTAGTGACACTCAGCATGGCAATTCTTACAATACGTATGATGTTGACTAAGGTCACCCAGTGCTACTCAGCTGGCAGATGGGTTTATCTGGAGGGTCCAAGACAGTTTCACTCACATGTCTGGTGTTTTGATTGGGATGAGTGGAACACTGAGTTCAGCTGGAATTCTTAACTAGAGCACCTATTTGTGGCCTCTCCATAATGGTAGTCTCAGGATATTCAGATTTCTTGTATGGTGGTTCAGGGTTTGTAAGGAGAATGTTCCAAGAGACAAAAGCTGGAAGCTTCCAGTTTCTGAAGGCCTGGGCCCCCAAACTGGCACACCATCATTTCTACCATCTTTAATTTGTCAAAGCAGATTCCAGGGGAAAGGACACAGCTTCTACTTCTTAATGGGAGTTATTTCAAAATGTTGCAATCACCTTTATTTCGTCATGTTTGTCATTACTAAACTGAATATACCTATGTATTCTTAGCAATCTGGTATGGAGACATAAGTTATGAGACCCATTATTGAGCATAAATCTCATATATCATACTTTTTATTTTTTAAACATTCCTATTTCTATAATGACCAAGTTCAATGAGTAGACTTTGTTTGGATCCTGAGTGAAGAAAAATGTGTGTAAAAAGAAATTTAGATAAGAGAGGAAACCTAAATATAGACTGGGTATTATATATTGCCCGGGTATTGAATAATATTTTTTAGATGTGATAATGGTCATCATGGTCGTATAAGAAACTGTTTTTATTGTTATTCCAAAGAAACATACTAAAATATTTAGGAATCAATTGACATTCTTTTAGGGATATGCTTTAAAATACCCCACTAACAAAAGTGTGTAGATAGACAAAGTGATTGTAGCATAATATTGGTGATGATTGATGCTGACGGTGTGCATATGAGGGTTCGCGGTGCTCTCTGCTCTTGACTGTGCTTATATTATACATTTTCCAAAAAGAACAAAAAAAATTCTGTGGTTTTATTAATGTATATATTTTATAATTACCACTGATTTCTTAATGCAGAAATGTTCTCAAAGTCAGCACATATGAAGATAAAACTCACGTTGAGTCATTTTTCATTTATTAGGCATAGATTGTCTCAGGGTATAGTTCTGGCATTTGCCTTGTAACAGACACCCCTGAGTCTGTTCTCAGCAGCTTATTTGTATTAGTTTTTGTCATTAATATAACATAATTTTCTTTATATGTATTTATTTCTTCCATCACAAGTATTTCTTCAAAGCCTTATACGTGCCAGACATGTGCTAGAAGCTAGAGTTTTGAACAAAGTAATAAAACAGAACTGCTCACTACCTTTAAGAAGTTTGTAATATATTGATAGAGGCAAATGTTCTAAAAACCATCAGCTCAACAATAAATTTTCATTGTCACAAACTATGACACCTGCTTTGTAGGAGAGATCCCATTATTTGGCGGTATAAGTAAAGCAGACCTGACTTTACCTAGGTGGTTACGAAGACTTGACAGAGGAGGTAATAATTAATTTAAATCTGAAAAGTAGAATAGGAGTCAATGGAAGGGGGAGTGGGTATATTTCACAGAGGGGGAAGAATGTGTGCAAGGAACTTGTGACCAGAGGAAGCACAGTATGCCTACAAAATAAACTAAAACAAGGCATTTGGGGATGGAATGCTAAGAGCCTAGAAAATGGGAAACTGAAAGCATAGGCAGGAGCCAGATACGCAGAACCTTTAGTTCATAAAAAAGAGTCTTCCTTTCTCTCTCCCTCCTTCCCTGCCTTCCTTCCTCTCTTCTTTCCTTCTTTTTTCCCTTCCTTCCTTCTAAAAACTATGCAAAGCTATGAGAAATCACAGAGAATGATGTGTATAAGATAAAGTAACCATCCTTTCAGTTTGAAAAGATTCTTCTTACAGAGTGCAGAGAACATTTTAGGGTGGAGGGAAGCAGGAGTGGATGGGATTCAGGGTGGTTACCATAGACGTGGAGACAAACTGAGTAAAAGCTACAAAACTTCCTGATAAATTAAATATGAAAATTGAATTGAAAGGGACTTAAAATCAAGTGTTTCTTTTCCATCAATATCTATTATCTCCTGCCTTAATAACACTCATTTTAACCTAAAAACATGTAAGTATACCAAGCACAGTTCTAAATACTTGGTAAATATTTTTCTATAAAGTAGATAAGATTATGGACAATTTCCAGATGATGAATCTGGTACACGGAGAGGCAAAAATAACTTTTTCAAGATCACACAGTTTATTTAGTAGAATACGTATTTGACCCCAGGAAGAGTCTGTAATCTTAGTCCCAGACCATGCTAGCCCATTCAGGCTCATGGGTGGAGATGACATTTCTCTGATTATAGCTCCCTTGCAGTTTGATGTGTTCTTGTGACTGGGCAGTACTGACACATGCCACTACTTGGATCATGTTTTATTCCCCTGCCCTTTCCTTTTCCCACTGACAGATGATGAACATTACAACAATTGCCCTGAACCAAGAAATCGATGTTGTGTACTGAGGAGAGCATGGCTGGCTGCCCCGATAGCCTGGGCCCACTTATTTAGACACCATGTGGAAGAGAAATGTGCTTCTATGTTACTTAATCTACAGTAAATTAGGGACCATTCGTTATATTAATAGTAAATTAACCCATCCCCTACTTAATATAAAGATCTGTCATAGATAACTCATCCCTTTCTGGAGTGTAGAAATGGAAGCATGGGGAGCCCATTCAGTAAGAGAGAAAATGTAGAAGGGGGATAGTTTGGGAAGAGGGAAAGATCATGGGGTTAGTCATAAATAGGTTAAGTTGAGATGACTTTAGAGCATTCAAGTAGAGATGTTGACTAGGTAGCTGTATACATGGCTATGGAGCTCAAGAAAAAGAGCTGAAGATATACTTGAACTATTCCATTGATACAGTTTTAAAACAGCTGCATATCAAGTGAAAAAAATATACATTGTTCTGAAATAGCTTGCAGTAATCTCAAGTGCTAAAAAGTAAGTTCCCTCCATTTTATTGACTTCCAAATTTTATCAAACAAAATGCATTTTAAAATTATGAATGTTTAGAATAGATGGTCCCATTTAATCTTATGTTTGTGAAAAAACACTTGTTCCTGATAATCTAGCCTCTGAAAAGCTAGTTAGTAATCTTATGTCAGAAGAATTACCTGATTTAGGGAGGTTAGGTTATTGGTAATTGTATTAGCTATCTATTGCTGTATAACAAATTACTGCCAAAACTTAGTGGCTTTAAACAACAAACACTTATTGTTTCATAGTTTCTGTGGGTCAGGAATCTGGGTCAATTTAAGTGGGAGCCTATGGTTTAAAGTCTCTCAGGAGGTTGCCCTTAAGCTACAGGGTTGCATCCCAGAACTCAACTGGGGTTCAAAGGTCTGCTTCCAAGCTATTCAGGAGATTATCAGAAAGTTTTAATTCCTTGCAGCCCGAGGGACTCTTTTCTTCATCATGCTGTAAGGGCCTCTCCACAGGGCTGCTGGCAGCATGGCAGCTTGCTTGCCCCAGCAAGAGAGAAAGGGAGAAACATCGCAGAAGGAAGGTACAGTTTTTTTAAAACCTGAAGGAAGTGCCATCCCATCACCTCTGCAGTATTCTATTCATTAAAGGTAAATCAGTAAGTCCAGTCCACTTGGGAGCTGGTGGGGGGCAGATTATGCAAGGCTGGAGATATCTGAGGCAGGGATTATGTGGGGCCATTGTAGAGGCTATCTACCATAGTAATCGCTAGTGATCCTAATGATATTAATGTAGATTTACGGGAATATTTTGTTCTAAATTTTTTAAAAGTTACAATCAATATTAAATTTATATATATATACACACACACATACACATATTGTGCTATGCATCTTGTGGAATATAAATATAAATAAATCATGGAATATGATCTCTAATCATTTCTGCTAAAACATGTGGGCTACTTATACATCAATTTGAAACTTATTAGTTTTAGAGCTCAGCTAAATATATAGATGGATACAGATATATAGATATAGATATAGGTGTGTGTGTATATATTCATATATATACAGTCTCAATATGGCAAAATGGGATATGAGAAAATACCACATCTTTTCTTACATAAAGATAAATAATATCTTTATATTTGACATTGTAAATGTTCTAGGAATAATAAATATTAATAATTATATTTAAGAATTGATATTCTTAGCTTTCACTAATAAAACATTTTTATTAAGAAATGGGAATTGAAATATTTTTTAAATATACAAATGCCAAGAATGCAAATTGTTTTTATATTTCATATTTGTTATAATAAAATTCAAGGGGGACTAATGATAAACCTCCATAAAGCTTCTCTAAAAATTCATTGCAGATATGATCCCATTTGTTAAGTATTAAGATTAATAAAAAAGCAATTAAATTAAGATAATTAACACTAAATACAGTATTCATGCTCAGTAGGGCTACTCTAGACTAGATTATAATTGAAATTTGACATCTTCTTAACCAGCATACTAACCAAGGGCTTTTATTTCATCTTGAGAAGATTACGTATCAGTATAAATCCAGAGATTAGAAAACTCTTTGTAATTACACAAATTGCCTCTGTAATATCATGTCAATTTGAATGTTACATAAAGATAGAGCAACAAAGCTAAAAAGTTAAAAATAAACAACCATTTTACTGCTGGGAAAAAGTCTATAAAAAGAGCATACTCTGTTCTTTACTAAGAAAATATCAAAGAGTTTCAATTCTTTATTGATCAACTCATTTCCATGGTGGGAATCCTTGTAAACTATTGAGGTAGGTGAAAGGGAACACATAAATTCAAATATTGCAAATAGATAATTGTGCTAATTCTCTAATCCAGATATGAAACATTTGGTATACCATTGTTTTATTTATTCTGCATATAAAATTAAACATATATGATGAGATAGTATGTAGGAGTTACCCTTATATGTCAGCACTAATGTCAAAATGTGTAGTCTATAAATAGTAATATTTAAAATTATTTCCCTACAATTTAAATAAAAAGCAATTAAAAATAATTTGGTAGATAAAGTGTTAACTGATTAGGTAGAGTTAATTGAGTAGGCAAAAGATTCTTGAGTAGGTAGAGAATTTCTAATGTTTCATCCAAGATGAGCAGAAAAAATTATACCATCATTTTGATATATAATACCCACTATTCATTCATCCATTAGATTCCAACAAACATTGGTTAAGCCTTTATTATGCAGAAGATATTGTGTAAGCTCTCTGTGGGATACAGGGGGATAAATAAAAAGATAAGTACAAAGATAAATATAAGAAGTGATGCATGAAGCACACTACAATAATGTCATGGAATCTAACCTTGAATAGTGTACAATACAACATAAGGCTTATTTATTTCCCAATTTGAAACTTATATTACTTTTTGGAGTTCAGGTAAGAGACTATTAAGGGAATTTCCCTGCATAAGTCAGCATCTTTCCTTTCCCTCTCCTAGAAATAATGCAAAAGGCACAATGATAATAAAGACCTCTCTAGCTGCATATTCAGGGAAAATAGAAAGCAGAATTGAAATGTATGTATTGAGCAGGAGCTGCATAGAAGAAATTACCAGGAATAATATTAGAGTTAAAATTGCTCAGTGGTAGTATATTTCAGAAAGCATCGGCAAAAAGTGTATTTCCTGGAGGTGAGTGGCTCCCTGTGAATTGTGAAATTCTATGTCTTCTTTGCATTAATGGGAGTGGGAATTGGTATTAGCAGCACGGATGAGAAGTTTGTCCCCCATCCCTATCCAAAATGGTTTGGATGAAAAAAGTACAGGTGTGAGGGTTAGACAAAAAATATCTCTTAGACGAGACATTTTGGCAAGAAGCAGTCTGGAGAGATAGTTGCTAGCAGAGAAAATAAAATTTTGATTTTGAAATCTAGAAGATATTCTGGAAAACATAATCCTGCAGAAACTTCTTACAAATAGGTTGTCCAAGAAAATTCCAAGTCATTCAGTGGTGAATAATACAAAAGGGACTGAAACAGCATCAATACAAAGATAATACACAAAATGAAGTATAATGCCACTACAGAGTAAAGACATTATCATGGTGCCTATGAAAATTGTGAACAAATATCTCAATATATATTGAAAGAAACTATCTCATGAAACCAGAGCCTCCATGACATTGGACTAGAAAGACAGATAAAGAACTCGGGTAAAGATGTCAAGGAAATAGGTGAGCTGAAATGTGAAAAGGTACAAAAAAATCAATTATTGCAGTAATACAAGAAACATGAACACTACAGAGAAGAGTTTTTATGAAAAATGTAGCAAGTGAAATAGAGAATAGAAAAGTAAAAAGGAAAGATAAAGACTTAAAAGTAACTTAAAATGTTAGCTATGTAAATTAGGTGGTGGTACCTCCAATGTATGCATCATTGGCGAACCTGTTGAAGAAAGCAAAGCAAAACAAAAGAAAGGTATAATTTTTAAAAATTCATGAAAGATTACAAAAGGACAAATATAGTATGAATCCATTCATGTGGAATAAAGGAATCAAATTCAAGGAGACAGAAAGTAGAATGGTGCATGGTAGTTTCTACGGGTTGGGAGAAGAGAAAACGGGGAGTTTTTGTTTAATGTGTGTGGAGTTTCAGTTTGGGAAGATGAAAAAGTTCTGGAGACAGACACTGTTGATGATTGCACAACAATATGAATGTACTAAATGCTACCAAACCGTGTACTTCAAAATGATTAAAATGTTAGGTGCATTTTGCCACAAAAAAAATCATGAAAGAACACTTGACTTTTTGTAACACAAAGGAACACCTTTGTGCCATAGAAAATTGGCCCAGAGCAGGCCAAGACATATTCTATCAAAAATATTGGACATTAAAGATAAAGACACAGGTACAATATTAAGGCACTTGTAAAAGGAAAAACAATCAAGCTGGCCTCAAATTTCTCTCCAGAAATTTTCAATCCCAGAAGTCAGTAGAGCAATATCCAAAAGATACATAAGAATAGAAAGCAGGAACCAGGGATTTTATATGCAGACAAGCCAGTCAGATAATTACAGATAATTGTTTTAAACATGCAAGAAACCTGGAATTTTATTCCCAAAAGACCTCCTTAAGACAAAAACTAGAAGAATAGACTTCAGCTAATTAAGAAATGATTGGCGAAAACATCACAGAAGAACTGGCAGAAAGCGTTGAATATATTTAACTGCAAAATAAATGTGCTGATTAGGGTTAAGTCGGAGTAGGCAAAGGTATATTCTCTGACAATAAAAAATTGATAAAAGAAAAAGTGGGAAAGAGAAGGTAGGACAAGCTTAAAAGAAGAGTAGTTTCCTGATTGTCTCATCTGAAATATCTGGGACCCAAAGAATATCATTTAAAGATAAAAATAAAATAAAAGACATATTTATAATATTACATATATGTATATAACCTAATTGTCAGAAGAATGCAAAAAATTGGTAGTTAAAATAGTAACCTTTAATTCTCAAGAATCTGCAGTTTGGCTGGGGCAGCTCTGCTTCAGAAAGCAAATCTGTGAATCCAAGTCTTCTCCATATGGTTATAATCCATTTGGAGATAGTAGCCTACCTAAACAGGCATGATTCTGTGGTTATGGAAAAGGCTCAAGAGGGCAAGTGGAAACACATAAGGCCCTTTAAGATCAGCATTAAAACAACTCTTACTTTTCTGAGCTCATCTCTTTCTTGTAGCACCTTATCAAACGTTTGATTACTAAAAGCAACCAAAATATGCTTCTAACATTCTACCTGAAATGATCTTGCCCAAACTTTCATTCTGCCTAGAATCACAAAATCATTGGCTACATTTTATAATTTTCAATTTTAAGTAAGTGGAGGTATTACCAAATATCTTACCATTGTATAACATAGTGTGTTAGGTTGAATAACGCCTCTTCAAAGATGTCTATATCCTAATTCATAAGACTTGTGAGTATTTGACCTTGTAGAGCAATATGGTCTTTGCAAAAGTGATTAAAAAGGATTTTAAGATAGGAAGTCATTCTGGATCATCTGGGTGTATCCAATGTATTTACAAGTGTCCTTATAAAATGGAACAAAAAGGATCAGAGTCAGAAAGAATGGTATAATGACACAAGCAAAGAGAGATTTGCAGATGATGCACTGTGGCTTTGAAGATGAAGGAAGGGGCCATGAGCCCAGGAATGCAGGCAGACTCTGCAAGCTGAGAAGGGAAGCAAATGGATTCTACTCTAGAACCCATCGGGAACCAGCCCTCCCAAAATCTTGAGCTTAGACTAGTGAGACTGATTTTGGACTTCTGACTTCCAAAATTGTAAGATGATAAATTTGAGTTATTTTTAGTCACTAAGTTTGTGATAATTTGCTATAGCAGCAATAGGAAACCAATATGCATTGGTCACTAATGTCCCAAATTTGTATAATTCTCTCACCAATTTTCCAACCTCTTATATTAGAGACAATACAAACATTCACTGGGAAAGGGAGAGAAAACTGGCTGTACTGCAGGTTTTACTATTTGTTTCATCTAAAATACCCGAATGCTAAATATGTCATTTAAATATGGCAAATCAAGTAATATAAATTTATGCATATTTAACAGTACAAAGGTAAAGAGTGATAAAGATAATCAAATATTAAAGAGAGAGGGCAAGGAAAAAAAGAAAAATGTATGGATTTTATTATCATAGAGAACTAATAGACACTTTCCAAATTAATCAAAAAATAAGTGTTATGATTAGAGCAATAGAAAAAATTAACAAATATTCTTAAATATTAAATGGCTGAGTACACAGGTACAGGTGCACACATGCACACATCACATACATACACACAGCAAAATCAAAGGGAACACACAGTGAAAATGTACAAAAAAACATGGAAAAAAACCCAGAAAACATAAGATAATGTGAAAATAAAAGAATGGGCAAGAATACACCACAAGAATGAAAATCCAAAAGGCCCAGGAGCATGATTTTATCAGCTGAGGTAGAAGTCATGGTGAAAACATGCAGTGGTACAAAAGGGGAACTTCACAATTGTACAAGGTATGGTTCTCAATGAATATGTACCAATTATGAATGTTTATGTACTGAGTAGCATAATGCCATTATTCAGAAAGTGGCAATTATAGAATATTTAAGGAATAACATATCAACCACACCAGCATTAAAATAGTTACTTGATGTAACTCAATCTAGCAAATATTGAGCTCCCACTAAGCACCGATGAGCTTTAAAAAATAGACAAAAACTTCTTCCTCTAATAAACTTTTCACTCTCTACCTTTTTATAAATTTTGAACCATGTGATTATAGTGTCTTTTCATAAAATTTAGAAAATTAAAATGGAGAGCTAGCATGATTTGGGGAAACAAACTGAATCATGAGACACAATATTTGAGTTTTGGTTCAGGTTCGGTTACTAAGTTTCTGTGACTGTAGATGAGCTATTTAATCCCCTGAGCTTAGTTTCTTGATCTGTAAAAATGATGGGGCTGGATTAGGCAATCTTCAAGTTTCTTCCTCCTTTAATATTCTGTGGGTCTATGATTTAATACAGTGTTCACCAAACTGTGGCCTAGGAAAATAGTTTTGGAGTCTAGCCATTATTCAACCTTTTTATCAGCACTTCTGTCCTCTGCTTTCCTGAAACACACAAATAATGAATAATCATTTCCCCAATTCTAAAATTATGTAATTCAAATCATGTAAAGAATAAATATTAGAGAACTCAAGAAACATCACCCTTTGGAAAGCATTCCAAACAACTCAAGAAACATCACCCTTTTGAAAGCATTCCAAACAAAACGACAACAGGAAAATTCCCTAAAATAATTATACCAAATTATCCTTTTAGACATCATAGAAATAATAATAAAATCATAAACATATTTTAATATATATATTTATAAATATACAAAAAATATCTTTTTATTATTTCGTAGATTGTGATATGGACTTTGGTTACACCCCAGGGAATTTTCTGTTCATTGTAAGATTAAGCTCACTTAAAGCTATGGGTGAAATGTTTTTCCCCCTCAACGTCTAGCAATTCATGATGTAGCATGACTTATGTTAGTCTTACAGTTATCTACCTAAATTCTGTGTCCTATCCCTGCATCTTATAGAGAGTAAGAAATCTCCTACTTCCTCAGTAACTTCCACACACATACCATAGAGCTCTGTACAAATATGTGCTCAAATACGGTTAAGATAAGAGGAAGGAGATGAGGTGGCAGGGTAGGTAGAGCCCTCTTAGAGGATAACGAATTCTGAATTCTCCTGCATTGATGTAAAGAGCAAATGAGAAAAATAGGCAAAGCAGGCAGTTTTTCTGGTCCACCAGGCTGGCAGCCCTTCCTAAAGTGAATCTATGCCTCAAGTATGAGAACCTACCATTTATACAATGAAAATATTTGCATGGTCACAACATATAATAATGATATCTTTGATCTCCTATCCAAGGGGGATTAGATACACAGACTTTTCCCTCAATAGCAAGAGAAGGATGACTGTGACTTTTATAAACAGTCTTTGTCTCAAAATGCAGATTGAATGAAGCTCCTCAAGCAAGATTGCAACAATTTGTACAATCTCTGTATATCCTGTGGACACATGGAATATACCTGGCTGGTGTGCCATTTTGGTAAAGTGTCTTATACTACATTTCTTCTTTCATTAGTCTAAGGTGTACTTTCTGTTTGCCACAGGGACTTTCCAGAAACAGTGGGTTTCTCATCTAAGAAATGATATAACTATTTCAGATCTTGCACTGCAGTCAGAATCAGCATTCCCTAAACAAATGGTCTCACATAGTCCCACTCCTATATGGGAGTTTATACATTATCCTTTTTCCTCATACATAAAAATGTATATTTTGTGATTTTTTTAAAAATCAGTATCTTTTATCAAAAACTGTATAACTCCCTAAATTCATAGTGGCAGAACTGAAAATGTTTTAGTCAGAGAAGATCATGTTAATAAAAACAAGATCAAGTCAGGGCAATAAAACTGTATCTCACTTCTTTGTAAATTTAGATCTGAAACAGCTGCTTTATCACATGAGCCAACAGAAGTTTGGGTGGCTCTACTTGGAGGAATTCTGTACTAATTAACCTCAATTATCATGAATATCATCTGTTTTGAATTTCTTACGCTTACCTTTATTAATTTTCCATTGCAGAATTTATTTGTGTTTAAATGTAGCACAATGGTATGTAAAATGTATCTAAATATTCTCTTTATATTTGTCTTCTCTACTCTTTTTATTGTGTTAAATGACTATATTATTCCTTTGTAAAAACCTATTATAACTATATCCAGACTAGAATAATGTGGGATAATGTTATTAAAAGCAATTCCAAAAAATGCAATACTGTAATAATAATTTAACAAATGGTCCTTCTTGCAAGTTATATAAGTTTTCACTGACTAAAAAAAAAGTGCTTCAATTTGTTCAATTATATATTTTTTTTCTTGCTTTCAGCTTTCAGACATGACATAAAATTGAACTATAAAATATCTTCATTTGGATAAGCAGCTTTGTAGGAAAAAATGCTTTAAAATCATAATTTGGATTATGATTTAAAATAATTTGTTTTTGGGAAACTTAAGTCCTGCCAATCCAAAAACTATTGTTATCATTTCTGAGAAATAACTGAAAATGAAATGGTATTTTATAGTGCTATTAAAATTGGATAGGGGTTAATATAAGAAGCAAATAAATCATTTTCCATGGGAGACCAGAAACAAACACAAGAAAATCGAACTGAGGGTAAAAATATTAAATATATTAGATTCATAAATGAATCATGACATTGGTCCAAGATGGACTCAAACTGAAAAAACATTATGCTAGAAATAGTCTTAATGCTTTCTTATTTTCCACTCTACAATGTAATAGTATTATTATATCAATAGGAAATTGTCCTCATTTTGTTGCTCAAATATTATTTTTGTGGGAGACCTTTATGATTTATATTTTCAAGGCATCTTGAATTTAAACTTAGGTACTTCAGTGTTTTCAGAGGTGATATAACCTTTGAGACATTGCTACATTAATTTTTTTTTATCACTTAAAACCACTGAATATTTCCTGGGATCTTAGATCTAGAAATTTATGAGCTGGCTCAGCAAAATTTTCAACCAACTGGCTGTTTTTATTCCACAGGACACCTAAGTTAGGAAAAGCCTTCTGGGATTTCATATTGTCAGAAAGAGAACACAGATTATCTGGAATATATTCATGTCAGCCACTAAGTTCATCAAAAACCTCTAAGGCAGAAAGTAATAAATACTTGAACCCTCTTTGCCCCTGCTGTTGGAGAGGTGCCCTGGTTTAGACTTGAGATACCTTCAAATAGCCAGACAGAACAGTTTTTGAGACATACATAACTTTCTTCCAGATATATTCATTCCTCATTCAACTGCTAAGTGTAGTACTCTGAATTATGTGCAATGTGCATATATAGGAGAATCTAATAGTCTATGAGCAGAGGTAATAAATACATACAAGCATCTGGATAAATGGCGAAAACTGAACTCACCCAGTCTAGAGCCATCTTCATTTCACTGGTACCAAACCTGTGCCTTCTAACACATCTCCTGTTTTAGTAATGGCACCCCCACATGCAAAACAGGTAAGCAGGAACCTCCCTAACTCTTTCTTGTGCCATTATCTCTCTATCTCTGCTACTCAAATTTTAGGTGAGAAACTAACCTCATTTTCCCCCCTGAATCACTGTCTGACTGGTTCCCCTAACCCATAGCTTCTTCAAAATGACATTTCCTAATATAAACATATGATCCTCGTCCTTATTGATAACCTGTAAGCTGATCTCCAAATTCTTGTTTGGAAGGTAAGCCCTTTGCCATCTCACTCCTGACTGCCTCTTCTATCTTAGTTCTCATCACTTCCCTCCATGCCATGTAAGTTCTAGCCACTGTGAGGTATTTAGCGGTCCTCATACTTGTATTTAAGCATGAGCCTTTGCATGTGTTCATCTATGTGGAATGCCCTATGCCACCCCACTGTGCACCCTTTGTGGTTCACTGTGAACTCTTGTTCACTCTTCATTCTTGGTCCAAGCATTTTTTTCTGTGATATATTTCATAATGCCTCAGATAGTAATATAGCCATTTATCTATATGATAGCATCTGTTGTTCTGTACTTTTAGCATCTTTCAACATGATATTGTATTTGTTATCATATCTGTCTCACCACTAGTTTGTGAACTTCTTGAAGGTAGGGGTAACATGAGCTTTTTTTGCATGTTCATATCCTAAGTTCTTAGTGCAATACTGGACACACAGTAAATACTCAATTACTATTGAATGAAAACATACACATATAAAGTAATAACACAAGACAGCATGTGGAAAATGCTATAACTTTCCTATTTAATAAATATATCTGAGTTCAGAGAGAGTACATCAGCTGAGGAAATCAGAAAAGACTTCATGGTGTAAGTTGTACTATAGCCAAACACAAGAGAATTCATAGAATTTGCAAACATGGAAATGGAAGGGAGAAAATGCTTAGCTTAGGGAATTGCATGATCAGTAACAGGAAGTTAAAAAAATATTTGCTGCATATCAGTACCTGGTTTGAACAGAGAAAGAACAAGGGCAAGAAAAAAAATTAATAAATAAAGTAGAAAACTTATCTTGGAGAATAGATTCTTGGAAGCATAAATATCCCCCTTATGTTTTATCTCTAGGAAATAAAATATGTATATGTTGAAAGGTGGCTGTGTTCACATACATATACACACACACATTGTATCAGGAAAAGGAACCATAATAAATTAAATAGGAAAGTTAGCTTGGGAAGATATTATGGAAGTTCACATATAATTTTTTTTCTCTAGGAAATACGGATATATTAAAGGATAAATAAATGATACTGGTATAGTTGCATATATAGATACAGTTATAGACATTGACATTAATATCTTGGCAAATTTAAGGCCAAGAAATCAAATAGTAGACTATAGACACAGTGTAGAATACTTTTGATAACCTGAATTTGGATAATTGCAATTCAGAGTACATATAAAGTTTTAGAAGACACAACTCTACATAATGTGGCAGAAAGATATGAGTCAAAGAACCTATTGAGTGGGCAACTTTTGTCTATTCTCCTGTGCCATTAATTTGCTTCCCTTGTATAAGCCAGATAAGTTTACTAAAGGTAGGGCCCTTCATTATCCATTTTGAAACCCTGTCATTCAATAGAGGCTATGGTTTATTTTGGGTAAATCAACAAACATTGAATGGATCCAACCATAGTTAGAGATTGATGAGACTATGGCTCACGTTAAACTTACCTGTTTATAGTTTATCTTATGAAGGCTGGTCACATATCAAGTCCACACACTGTGCCTTTTGAAGACCTCAGACTATAGAACATAGCTTCGATGTGTTCTTACAGTGCAGTGGCCCCTGCTGCTTAATCTTACTGCAAATGGAAAAAAAAAAAAAGTGCCAGCTTGAGGAAACGCTGTCTTATTGTAACAGTAAATATACCACTTTACACTAAATTTAGTGAGCCATACCATGTTTGCCAACAAATTTTTCTTAGCAAAAATAGCAACAATTGTGCATTTAAAGCTTCAAAAAATACTGTATTTATTTTTCAAATAGTGAAACATAAATTTAGCAAACCAAGGAAATTAAGACATTGAATCTCTTATGCCCCCTTTGTTATGTTTTCTTTTTGTGGAAAACAAGCTGTGCTGTCTAAAGTAACACCTTGAGGAAAAAGAAATACAAAAGTATGTATAGCTACCACTTTAAAGAAATTCTATTAGCTACTTTAATTTGCACATTTCTTCCCTTTTCTTTCTAAATGGTTTTCATTATAATTTAGATATAAAGAGAAGTGACCTTCTGGAATGTACTAATCTTGAATACTGCCTGTTACATCTAGAATAACTATTACAAAGCTTTTTAAAAATCCTTGTGATTTCTAAGGAGATATGGAGACTGTCTTTTAAACCAACTATTTTGGTTTACCCCTCTCTCGTTTCTCTGCAAATTCTAAAGTAATTGGATAGCATTAAGCTAATAATTATCTAATTTGAATTTTTAAAATATCAAAGTTGTTAGGGAATTGTCTTTCTATGATGTGGGCATTGAAAGGAAACTTGTGAATTACTACCCTTCTTTTCTGTGTCTATACACGACAGGATCTACTGTTTCTACGGTTAATTCAGCCAAAGAAACAATTTGATCTGAATGTTTGACCAAATGACCAGTGGTTTGACTGAATTCACAGCCATCGTGCCTGTTCTGCCCATGCGTGTCCACACGGGCTTTGTTTGCTTGCTGGCAGTCTCTGCACAGAGAACACACAGCATATGCCAGGTGGCCATGTGTCTGAGGCAGAGAGAAGGGAGAACAAAGCAAAAAAAAAGATTCCATTTGGACAGAGATGCTTTAAGCCATCCGACTGCCAGTAATATATTAAAGAGAGAAGAAAATGCAATGATGCTTGAATATACTCAACGGTAAACAACTTCAATCCCGAGATTCAGATCACAAATCTCCCTCTGCCGCTGCTAACACGCTCAGCTTGAGCGTGGTTGCAAGAGACAAAGAAACCTGCTCCAAGAGGAAAATAGAAGAGAAAATTCCCACCCTGATTTTAATCTATCTCATAGGAATGTTTGAAGAATCTGATGTATCAAAACCATTGTGTTCTTCTGTCAGAAACCTGTTCTGCTGAAGGTGAGCATAGGGGAAGAAGGTTCTAGAATGGCAAAAACAAGAACTCACTTTCCTGTCCACCTCTTTCACCTTTATCTCTGCCCTCCACTTGACACTTAACACATTGCTCACCACTTTGTTCCCCACAAACTGTGGAATACAGACACTAATGCCATCTCATAAGTGTTGGGGGCTACAAAATATTATTTTAGAAAGGCAACAGGATAGTATGGTTTCCTTAAAAAGTGGAATGGATCATTTGTCATATAAATATAGTATTCCCTTTATTGCCTACCTTGTGATTTAGGATAAATAAATTTTCTTCTCTGCATCATTTTCCCATTACTCATTAATTGAGCAGCAGCTATGGTCTAGGTGGTATGCTAGAAGTTTGACCTTCAGGATTTTCAATCTTCCCAACAGTGCTACTAAACCCTGTTGCACTTATCTTGCAGATGGGAATACCCATGCTCAGAGCAGTTAGTTAACTTGCCCAGGCTCACTCAGCTAATAAGTGTGAGAGAGATTTAAATCCAAATGGATCTGATTGTAAAGCCTGTGCTAATCACATTACACCAAGCTACAACTTCATTTATAAATAAGTCAGTATGCAAGGGTCTCTCAGGTGTCTCGTGCTTCTACAAGCTATGCCATTTAATCAACTCAAAATGAGTCCTTTGGTGGAATATTCTTCTCACTATTTCAGATATTAGAACACTAAAGCTCTTAAGCTGACTTAAAACTAGGCTAAAATCCAAACAGGAGTCTACTCCAATATATATCTTAATGTTTGTCCCCAAATTCTATTGACCTCAACTCAAGAGAGTGTAAAGAGCTATATGCTTTACACACTGTCAAAGTTATTATGTCATGTTGAAATTAACAAAATGGGCACAGATTTGAATGGACTGTATCATCATAGGACTGATTTTTTCTTTGAATAATTTGTTTCTTTTGCTTGAAAGGCATTTCATTCTCTGACTAATTCCTTCCATTTCATCTTTAATAATCTAGTTCTGACGTATGTTTTTGGATATACTCTTCAATTCCAAAAGACAGAACTAGTTACTCCTTTCCTGGTGCTCCGGAAGGCACTATATTTGTGTCTGTATTAAGGCATTTTTTCATATTACACTGGATTGCTTGGATCATAATTTGTCTCTGGGTACGCCTCCTTCAGGCAACCTGTGATCACCCAGGGAACACATTTTGTATCTTACTGACCTTTGAACTTCCAGCATCTAGGTCAATGTATTAAAATAATAGGTATGCAAAAACATTTGCTATGAGGATGTAGTGTATCATTAAATGATATAACAAAGAGAAGCCATTAGGAAAAGCATATCTCTGTTTGTCTGTTTCAAAGGCAGTGTGGAAAAGGAAGAAATGTCATTTACAGTGAAGGGACAAAGTTATATTACCTCTTATCTGGCTTTTAAGGGGATTTTGCTGAGCTAAAAATCCTATATTTGTAGAAAAGCCTTACCTGAGCTGCCAATACCATCTAAGATTATTAAAAGAAGGATTTTAAAGATCTCATTTACTTTTTGTCATGCACTACTTGCTATTTGCATTCCACTCTGGCTGAACACTGAAATGAGACAAGCCTTTATCACCTTTGTGTCTGGTCACGTCTGCTTCCTCGTCTCCCTGTGCTAGCGCAGCGCTGCAGTCGCAGGCTGTAAACACAGCAGCAAAACGGTTCAGGAAAAGGAAAATGAATCAGAAAAGAGAAGGCTGCTTTGGCTCATAATTGGATGAAAATATATGTAATGAAAACATTTCTATCGGTAGCAGGCTTTTTATAAATTCTTCTTTTCTTTATAATTAAATTTTCTAAAATGCAGACATTTGGCCTTAGCTATCTCGTGGATGTACTATTGGCACCAGATCAGTACAGCTTGCTAGCCAAGCTTAAAAAGGAAAATATAATGGGAAAACACTGCAATTTTATAGTTCTTGTAAAAATAAGAAAATCACAACCTGCGCAAAAACCCCCAAGTAGTATGTCCCTAAATCTTCCTGCAGAGAGACCAAGATACATGTTTTCTGTTTTGAGGATGACCCTAGAAACCTATCTGGGGTTTATTTTAGTTTACCCTAACATAACTATAGATCCATCTCAGCAAACAGATGTTCAGAACATGAACTTTATGTTGATTGGCTCAGGAAATGGAATTGAGAATTTAAACTAATTTCCATTTTTATTATGTAGTATGACTTTTGCTTCTTTGTTCTCTCATAATCAACTTCAGTCCCCTTGAAAATACCCTAACTGATAGCCTCTAACAGGGTTGGATTGTGCGAGCTGAATGTAGACTTGTTTATGAGTGTCTTGCCCAAATATGCACCTGACATACTTTCTCTCAGTGGAATAACAAATTGGATTTTTCCAGAGCAGGAGAGAAGTACAAGCTCCTTCTAATAAAGTAAATATAATATCACTTGTGTATGTCAGAATCTTTTGAACTGAGTTAAAAGTGCATTTTTGAGGCATTGAGCATAGAAAACTCAGCATTTACAACCTTGCTGAAGAGGAGAATACACTGAGTTCCCAGGCAGTAGTGAAGAGGACTATGTCTGAGCATTTGCATTGGCTCCTTTGCCCACCAAACCTATTTACCTCCCCTCTCTGGTCTCTTTGTGTTCCCAGAGATGATTGCTGTGAACTGCGTGTCCTTGGCTGTCCTGCAGGCTGACCTTCATTTGGGTTTGGCCAATGAGAGCATCAGCAAGAGAAGAGGGTAGGAGGGGAGAAATACCTGCACTTACTCTCCCTTTCCTTCCTGCTTCAAGGCCACATGTGGCAGTGGCTGTGTCCCTCTACAGCGAATGCATACATCAGAGAGCCGCCTCCGTGGTCCTCACTCCAGTGGTCCACCATAACTCTGTGTCTTTCCTGTGTCCCTTTGGCCTTGGAGTAGTTAAGCCCCCCCTAATATTGCTAGTATTTGGGTGTCTCACCAACTCTTGTTTGCTCTTTTATCTTTGTTCACACTCTCTTTGGGGTTCCTCTATTAAAAACTTTTCACGTGATCTGAGTTGAATCCAGTATCCTGTTAGGACCCTAATGATAACACAAGAATTTCTTCCTTTCTTCCTTCCTTCCCTCCCTCCTTCCTTCTTTTCTTCCCTCCCTCCTTCTTTCCCTCCCTCTCTTTCCTTCCTTCCTCTCTCTCTTTTTGTCTCTTTCATAGTTACTTGAAAAAAATAATCTACTGAATAGTCACAGATTGATTCTAATTGGCTTCTAGTAGGAAGGTCATTGTGAACAAGATTGTCTAACCTTTAATTTCTGTAGCAAAGATCGATAGAACATGAAGTGACTAAAGTCTACATTTTCTAAAGAAATTAAGAAAGCTGTCAAAAATCTTCCAGATTCCTTAAGGAATGTGCTAGATTGAGTGAACATAATTTCATGCTGATGAAGGCATAGAGAGAAGATTCCTGATTTTCCTGGCTGGGACACAGAGAACAGTTAAGGAGGAAAGGAAGAGAAAAGATGCCACAGAGCTGAACTTTCTTTAACTTAAAGTGGCAAAGATGGCTGTATTCTAGGACATCTCAGAAAAAGAAAAAGGTTTCTAGGAAATCTTTTTACCCAGAAAATAAGAAAATCTTTAAAAACTGGGCTGAACATATCAGGAAAACATAGGACTTAAAGGGGTTCCCACTGACCAAATCTGGCCATTTTGAGCTGAAAAATGTCATGATTATTTTTAACACATTGAATAAAATGAGACTCCCTGAGTTCATTCTGAATTAAGAAAGAAAGAAGAAAACAAGAAGAAAGAAAGAACAAAAGAAAGAAAGAAAGTTCTTCTTTATAGTAGAATGCCAACTAATACATACCATGATGGAGTTAATAATCCATCATTAATAATCAATGGATTCTAAAATAGTGGGTGAAAATTTGATGAAGAAGAGGACATTTCGGAGTCTCAAAGAATCTCCCCACAAATTGCTTTTTAATTGCTAGGAAAATAACAACTTTACCATGGAGAAATCTGGAAGATACCACTGCAGGGTGGCAGAATATGCTATCCTAATATATGCCACTTTGGCAGAAAGGTTCTTTTGAATTAAAGGCACTTAAAAAAAAACGGCAAATGCCAGAAGGAGATCTTCCCCTTTTTTTTCCTGAAAGGTAGAGATAAGACTTCCATTTGGAAGACATCCTCCGTGAACCAGAAGACAAATAACATTCTCACCATCATAGATAAGAAGTTGAGACCAAAAGAACTCTGTACAAAAAGACCTTGTTAAAATAATTCTTATCATCCTCTACCCTTCCTACATAGTTTAGTTACTTTTCCACAATTGTATTTCTTTCAGTCTGTCAGGTTTTAGTCTGAAAATGTTGGTTCTTGGCGCACCCATGGCCAAGGAATGACCAGACACGCCAAAGTTAGGCAAACATGAAAATGAGCTTTATTGAGGAGAGAAAGGATTATAGAGCAAGAACAAGATATAGGCTTACAGAGCATGATACATATGCCACAGGTGATGACCAGACCCATTGTCGCAGCAGAGCTAGCAAAAGGAAGGGCAAAGAGAGAGGTTGGCTATGGTCTACATCTTATTTTATAGTGCCTGGATAGGGACCTCTCTCATGGATCAGAGGTCATCATGGAACTGCTTTGATTGGACAGTTGGGAATCACATGACCTGAGCCTTAACTAAGCATATGGGTTCTAGGTCTTTCCAGACTTTATGGTACCCACGCTGCTTGGCCTGTGGGCTACAGAGTCCTCTGCATTCTTTTGCAGCTGGGGTGCCAAGTTCTGATTGGCAGATTCATAGGGTATTCACTCTTTCCCCAGGTACAGAGAATTCGGGTTGGGCAGGACCAAGATGGGGCAATAGCACCTACTTTCATCCCTAGGAGACCTTAAATCCCTCACCATCTATCTAACAAACCTAATATAAAAGCATTTAGGTTTTGTCACTTCTTTGAATCTACACTGCCTTATAAGGGCTCTTGTGTCATGTAAAACTTATGTTAAATAAATCTGTTTCTCCTGTTAATCTGTTTTATGTTGGTTTAATTTTCAGGCCCTGGCTGAAAAACCCTAAGAGGGGAGAGGTAAAATTTTGCCTCCCGTACACCACCTCAATCAAAGGTTCTACCCAAATTAATATCACCAATGTCGGTAAAAACACTATTATATGCCTGCCGATGTGATGTGCTGAGAATAAATAGCTCACCATTCTTGTGATATTCTTGCCTACACTGAGTGAAGAAGTCCCCTGTTAGTTTAGGGTTCTTGAAACAAAGAAATCACCCTTGCATTCATGTTGTTCGCCTGACAGAAATTTCGATCTCATGTGTTGGAAAATGCATAACTGCTGAAACATTATAAGGTGAAGCTAGTAGAAAGATTCTTTGAAGACTGTTGGCATGCCAAAAGATTGCCCCTGAGGGAGCAAACATAAGAGACTGTGAGAAGAATGCAACAGGAAGAGAGGACCTAAGAGACAGTGATTAAGAAAGAGAACAGAAATGGAAGGCAGAGTGGACTGACAGAAGATCATAGTGCTCTTAAATCTTTTTTCTTCTAGCTTTGTATATTAATATTCCAGATATTCTGCTTAAATATACTATTTTATTTCATATAGAATCTACGGCAAGTCTATTAAGCATTTTCTTTCTCCTATTTTTCATCTCTCAAGCCTTCTGGCAGACACATTTCAGGACCCCATTTATTCCATCAGATATTTAAGCTGCCAACATTTTTAACTTGCTCATCATTTCTTTATTACCACTCAAACATTAATGTCTCATTCAATTCTAGAGTCCAGTGTTTGGTGAAATCCCTTCTTACACCAGTATTGATATTGTGTATCAAAGAGGTTTCTACATTATTTGTGTTTCTCCTTTTCTCGTTGTGAATGCTTTGACAAAATGTATATTATCATTCTAGTTTGGATGTCTATTTTTGATTTGCAACTCAATTGTATACCAACTTTGCTACTACAAATTCCAGAACACTTTAATTTTAGCCCATACCCTCCAGAAATATATTTTAAATATATGTTAGAGGAAGTAAGATTTTCCAGATATCTTTTTTTTAAAAAAAAAAAATAATGAAACCACATAAACCATTGTGGTTTATTTCTACCTTTGGATTTAGAATGAGAGGTGCAATCATATATTGGAGGGCTTTGTTAGCAAATATTAAAACATTAATAAAATATTAATGTTATTGCTTTTACTCTCTAAATTGCTATTCTTGGCACCTCTGCTTAAAATGAGGTCATGGAAATGTTTTCTAAACATGATTCTTTGATGTAAAAGAGATATAGTTATATAGTTTACACATACTTATATAAATACAAAAATGCCCATTTTTAGTAAGGGCTACAATCAAAGATTTTTATATCAAATAATCTTGAAAATGTAATACAATTTAAAAAAGACAGAATCCAAGACCTTGCTAATTGTATTTTAGTGTAGAAGTTATCCATAATTCCTCTATTTTTATTATTTCTTTTTTGTTGGAAACAGTGAGACACCTTGAACTGAGGGACTTTTCCATGGTGGCCTCCACATGTCCTTGTGTCTCATAGATGCTCTTGCCCACCTCTTACACATGACTTTTACCCTTAACTCTTCCTTCCCAAGAACAATTCTTGCCTCTTCTGAGAACTATCGTTGACCAACTGTTCTCTGTAACTTGCAGAATTTCACCTGCCTGTCCTGCTAAAACCCTGTAAAGCATTCCATCCTCCTTCTCAAGTTAGAGTTTTCCTTGAGAGCCTTCTCATGCCCAGTATTTTTGAAATTTGCTTAGGCTAACGGCATTCCAGTTCCATTCCTTCCACAAAATACATAATGTGTGTATGTATGCTGGTATCTGTATAAGTGTATGTATATCTGTGTATATATGTGTGTGTGCACACATTTATAATAAAAGAATTTAACTTTCTTAATGTTTTAAAGTAAATGAAGTGTTTAATCTTAATTTTCCATTTAATCGCTATGACAAAGGATAATTTTTCCCCCATCTTACAGAAGGGAATGCAGGTTCAGGCAGGATATAGTCAGAAATGTGGTGTGCGAGAGAAGGAGTTTCTCCAAGCAGTTGGGTAGGTGGCAGTCCCAGTCCTTATGAGAGGAAATTTAGGAGTAGGACAAGGTTTGAATAAAATGAGCTCAGTTTCAACATTATGAGTTTGAAGTCACTTCTCTGAGATATCTAAGTGTAGATGCAAATAGTTAGATGTAGGGTCTGAGGCTCAGTAGTTAGATCACAGTTAGAAATTGGGAGCCATCAAAAACATGGAAATTGAAAATCTTGACCTAGGAAAATACCTATGTAATCATAAACATATCTCAAGGAATTTTAGGTCATGAAACACCCCACAGATAATATTTCAAAACTAGTCTCTGCATTCTACTGAATCCTCTTTTAATAGACACAGTAAATGAGCCATAACAAAGAATTTGGAATTATTCTTACATGACCAGGCCTATAATATGCTTAATCATTATTATTAACTTTTCTTTTCTATAAGTTATACAGAGTCTCCAAGTTGGCACATTTCCTAAATTGAGTTGCAATATTTCATTTCAGGATTTGTGAAACAGTCATAGCTATACCTTTTCTAAGTTATGGACCTAAAACCATATGTGATTATTTAGAACTACTAAAATTGTAAGTGATTATGTCAATTATTTTTCATTTCCTCTTTCAATATCTTAGCCTACTTGAAGGATGTGGCTAAATATTGACTTTTTAAATCATCCCTTAGAAGACTAGACTTTTACTGTGGAAAAGATTCGGTCTCTGACTAATACTCTAATAAACTGACTAATCAACTTCATAATTCCACCAATTACTAAGCCAGGATTTAGGCAGTCCATTTGAAAATGAAGGTTTCCTTACTATAGGAACCTTTCTACTGACACCTCTGTCTACTTACCATATCCTTCTTTTAATCCCTCAACTCTCCAGTTGCTTCCGATTGAGTCCCTTTGTTTTATTTCCATTTTTCATCAACTGTAGTTTGAGGTGAATTTCCTTAGAATCTATGATCAATTTTGTCCCCTTACATAAAGTTAAACTAAAAAGACTTCAAATACTTCCCCATAAAGAATTAGTCCTACTACTTGTAGCATATGCCTCAACCAGTGGTCTACATCTCTCTGAGATAGCTTTAGACCCATAAAGCTAAAGGTTATATCCTGACAGGGGACAATATCTATATAGGGGACCTATTAAAGGCTAAGATTCCTCTTTTAGAATGCAACAAAATGGGTTTTCTATAAGAACTTTACTTCCAGGTTATTACATTATTTAATTATTTCACTTATTGTTTTCATTTCTTTTCATCAATTAAAAAACTCACTCATTTGCTATATTTTAAATGTTTTTCTTTTCAGGTTATAAAAGAAAAGTAAATTTAACAGAATTGTGTATGCTTTCTACAGAATATTTTTGGCATATTTTCATTTCACTTCACAAAGCTTCATGAAGCCTATATGTATATTTTGCCAATAGTTTCTATCCAGATCTAATCAGATAAGGCAACTCAGATAGCGGTCAAGGGATTTCCTTGACTCTTGTTACAGTAGAGTTTTTAGTGCTTCTCTAATATGTGTATGTACTTCCTCCAAAATTCTGCTGCCTTAACAGGTTCGTTTTTATTCTGTATGGCCAACCTAAGGAAGTAGAAAAGCCAGAATTATATTTAAGACTTTCCCAACTGTCAGTTTTGTACTCAAACAAACTAGTCATTGCTGTCCCTCAGAAGGAAAGCTGCCTCTCACATATAAAGAACCTTCCTCTTGGAAGATTCTGTATCTTAAAAGGTTGTTTTGAAATGTTGATGTACCATATAAGTAAAAAAATTCTCCAGGCAGATTAAATGCATATATAAATTTATAATAGCCCACTGACTCCAGTTGGCAGAGTTATAGCTTTAGGATAAGTGGCAAAACACTTTCCAAAGAAGTTTGGAGACTCTTTTTTGTCTTTCTGCCAAGTTCTCCCCACTGAATCTCACACACTGACTAATGCATATGCTTGTTGGTGTAAGATTCCAGGGAATGGTCTTTACTGAGGCGGGTAGGTGAGAAGACATTCAGTCAAGGCCTATCTAAATGCCTGACTTGGACAGATTTTGGCTTCTGCTCTATTTCTAATGGCTTTCCTCTTGTATACATATCAATGTTAGCAAAATGGGTGTCCTCCAGCTTTTAGTTCACATGCGGTAGCCTCAAATATAAAATATGTTTATAATTTTAAAATGTTAATTGTGAAACATTTTGTCAAATACATATTGTTTGAAAATAAAAACATAAAGGAATAAAATCCCATGTAATCAGTTGCTTTTAATCTTTTCTAATAATTACTCTAAACAGGATTCTTAACATCTCACCTCTTGTTATTGATCCATCAATGTTAGAAAATATCTGCATGCTCTCTACTATAGAAATGAAAAATTAGAATTCTAAAATTTCCTTCTAAATCTTCTTGCTGTCCTCTTCTATTGTGCAACTTCTTTACTTCTATGTTAGCTGTGCTCACTGTAAGTAATTTTTATTATTCACTGCTGCTAAATACCCTACTATACAAATATAATGTATTGATTTTTCCTTCTGCTTATGGATAATTGAGTTGTTTCCTGTTTGCAGCTATTATAAAGGTACTAGGGAAATTTTCTGTACTTGTTTTTTGTTGCCATAATCACTCATTTCTAATGTGTATATAACTCAGACTAGAATTGGTTTTATGTATATATGTTTAGCTTTTGTTGATACTGCCAAACACTTTTCCAACAAAGTGATTATTGAGTTATGGAGTGTTAATTTGTATGATTTTTGAGAAATCTATTTGAAGCATACCCCCACTAATACTTGATATTTTTCATCCTTTAACATTCTGCTTGGGATGTAGTGTTATTTCATGTGTCTTTAATTTGTATTTAGCTGAAGACTAATGATTCTGACCACTTTTTCATATGACTACTGGCCTTTTGAATATCTTATTTGGTTAAGTGACTATTAAAGCATTTTGCTCATTTGTTTAGTTATTGTTTATCTCATTTATTGAAATTTTTTATATATCTTAAATATGAGATATGTATGTATTGGACAAGTCTATATACACTTATGTGTAATTCTTTTATTTTCTATTTTTTCAATTATCTTCTCTAATTTGGCAGTTTCCCTTTTCACGCTATTAAAGCTATCTTTTCGTAACAGAAATTAACTAATTTAAATGAATTCCTGCTTATTAATCTTTTCTTTTATAGTTCATAATTTAAGAAATCCTCCTACCCTAACATTATGAAGGCATTCTCTGATGATTTCTTCTAGAAAAGTGCTGTTCTTTGGACTTTCACATGTATGTCTAAAATCCACTGTAAATTAAATTTTGTAAGTGGTATAAGGTCGGTACAGATTAATTTATTTTTCAAATGGATATCCAATTGATGAAATCATTTAACAAAACCATCATCTTTTTCACACTGAATTACTGTGACATCTGTATAATAAATCAGGTGATCATTTATATGGGTCAGTTTCTAGATACCTATTCTGTTCTCTTGGCCTGTTTATTTTTACATCAACACCACACTGTTTTATTCACTCTACTTTTAGAATAAGACTTAGTCTCTGTATAACTCAGCCAGATTTGTTCTTTTTCAAGACTGCCTTGCTATCTTGCTTGTCTTCTGCATTTTCACACATGTTTTAGAATCAGCATGCCAATCACCTCTTCCCCATTAAATAAGAAGAAGAAAAAGAAAATATCTTTCTGTTATTTTGATTTAGAGAACACTGTATTAGAGATCAAGTTGGGAAGAACTTACATCTTAATAACATCGAGCCCTCCAGTGCAAGAACTTGTTGTATCTCTCCATTTATTTGGATTAAAAATTTTTTTCTCAGCAGTTTTGTTGTGTACAATGTAGAGGACTTTGATATTTTCATGAGATTTATTTATAAGTATTAAGAGAGTTTATGTAGTCATAAATGTTATTTATTGATTTCTTTCTTAAGATTTGTTGATAATTTATATGCAATTCTTTTTTGTATATTGATTTATTATTTTCCATGTGTATATACATTTGTCAATGAGAAGTTCCAGTTAACTTTAAACAAGTCATCTCCTGTTACAGTTAATATTTTTTTTTTGAAGGAAATTGAGTTGGTTGTTTCTTCTGTGAATGAGTGGCTCTGACGTAATGAGACTATCCCCTTTCTTTTCTACCAATAGAAGCAAGAAATAGCAAAGGAACGCAGATAAGAGGCAATACAAGATCCTGACCATAGATACTACTAATTGCCAACCAGTAACTTTCCTAAGCATCAAGTAGACATGTAGCTAATTTTTATGACCCTCAAATAAAATTGAAATTATAGAGTTTTTAATTCATGAAAAGAGCCTTAGACTACATATGCTTCTTTAATGCAATTAAGTTCCTGTGGTTTGAAAAGGATAAGTACCTACTACAAGGTCTAATTCACATCCCAAGTAGCTAACTTATTCATCTGGTTGAATCTGGGTCAAGTTATTGAGAAATTATCAACACTTAGGGCTTCTAAGTAAGCAGAATTTTGCTTCTAAGCTTTAGTAAGCTTTATTTTACTGGGAAAAAGACTTATTTGTATTTTAATAGTATTTTATATGTCTTTTTCATTTTTTTTTCTATCTAACCTACTGGAATAAATGTCTCTCAAGATAACCTGTGAAATTCCAAAGCAAAACCATTTGTTTTGGTGTTGTGGGAATTTAACTTGACAAAAATTATCCCTAAAATTTTATTAAAATTTTTCCAGGACCAATAGAAACAGAAACCTCTCCTTTTGCTTGTGCTTCCAGGATTCCGGTATGAAACCGCTGCCATTTGCACTGTACGCTAATGACAAGCTGGATGTTTGCATGAAAGCCAATATGTTCTTACACTGCTTTTTGAGACAAGTAATAATCAGTCTGTCATCAATGTCATGCTGCAATCAGGCTGTGACAAGGTTTGCAAATAACTTGAAAGGAATTGCTCATCCCTGAACACTACAGATCAAAACCAGACCTGAACAAAAACTAAAAGTCTGCTGAGCGTCAGCTGCACAGTCTTAGGAAACGTGCTGTGAATAAGCAGAAGCAACAGCAGAGGGAACAACCAAGCCTCATCCCTTCCCATCCTCATTTATAATTTTTTTTTTTTTGAATAGAGCTTTTCTCAGCTACCAATCCTGGAAGTTCACTACTCAAAACAATAATGTAGCCACCAGAAATTCCCAGCTTGACTGAAAGTACCACATATTATTCCTGAAGATGATTGGAAAAGCAAATGCCATGCCCATCTTGGTGTAGTTTGTTCTCTCAATTCATGGACTGCAGCAGGCAGGATTTCTGATCAACCCAGTATTCCCATAAGTGGACAGATTGTGTGCACAAGCATTAAACCGCCAATTGCTTTCTTTATTTCTCCTCCCTCAACTCTTCCCATTCTATAGAGGAAGTGAAATATCTTGTTACTTTTTCACTGCTATTCCTGACACTTGCTAATCTGCAGGCTTACCTGGTCCTAAGAACCAAGTTAAACTTATACATAAAACTTTGAGAACAAGGTCCTTTGGAGAAAAAAAAAAAGATTTTTTTTTAAACATCAGCTGGCCACAGTTCTACTCAGAGCCTCAAACCATGTTTGTACTTCATGTTTGCAAAAAAACGGGACAGTCATTGACATACGGACTTAAGCATTCATGAATTATGCCTAATACATGAGTATACAACTGAGATGTGAATTAATTGTTGATTTCATTTTAGCATAAAGGAAGAATTTAATTCAGAATTATCTTTGTATTCTTTACAAGGAACCCTGAAAATCAGGTGCTACTGAGAGGCCTAAAACATTCACAGTGAAGATGGCAATAAAAGAAAAAAATCAAAGTCCACATTCTAAAAAGAAAAGAAATGTAAACACATTTAAGATCCCATTTCATGTGATTACAGTCATTTCAGACTATAGGTTATATTGTCCTAAAAAGAAATGTCCAATAAATGTCCATTTCATAAGTATATGCTGAACACCATAATATTGGCTCAGCACCATATTAGATATTATGAGAGATAAGCATGATATATAAGAATTAATGCCTATTTTTCAAGGAGTTCATGATCTGGTTAGAGAGGAGAAACTAATGCACATGAACATATAGCAGTAAACTTTTTGAAAATACATAACATAAGCACTGAAATATGAGACAAGAACCACTCTCGAACTACACTGAGGACTTGTAACAAATATCTGTAAGCATATCTTTAAGTTACATTTGATTATTCCTCAACTTGTCCAGTCTTCTGAGCTTACCCTTTATCATTTAACTAAAATCCAGTTTCACCTTCCTGAGTACAGGAAATCAGATGCCATCTCTGCTGTTTCTGAGGTTTCCAAAATGTGGGCTATACTTATACATCTAGGCTGTCACTTGTCACCTCTCAAATTTGACTATAGAGCTGAGATTCCTCTGCAATTGTCTGTGCCCCTCCCGTTACTGGTTCTCTTTGCAGAGCCTGTTCTGCAATTTCACCTCAAAGACATGGATATATACCCATACATTGGCTTCCCTACAGCAGTTTACTTGAGATTGCATTGGCTTAATAAACTCACCTAAAATTTTAAGAACTGCATCAGGGAATTACAAAAAATAAAAGAAATTTAAAATTTGTCATAAAGTAGCATGTCTCCTGGAGTCTATCAGCTATGCCTGCCCTCTTTATAACCCAAGACTCTTCTATCTTTCCTTGGAATCTGAGACCCTTCTCTTCCTACTACCTAAATCTCCAAACTCCTTTCTCTTGTTTCTTTAGTGCAAATCCCAAAATCAGTTAACATGACATCTCAGATGTGCGGCTCTGCTCAGAATGAAGCCAGAGTTTTAAATCATTGGCAGAGCCCTTTAAACCCTCTCAACTCAAACACTTCCTACAGAGTAAGCTCTGGGACTTCTTTACATTTGTAATTCTGATGCACTGCTGAGGAAAACAAAGACTTATTTCTGAGCTTCTAATAATTAATACGACTAGCAAGACTAGATAGGCCCTGAAACCACAAGAATTCTTTACATAAGCATCTTTAATGTTTAACTGAGAAACAGCCTAAACACTCTTTGTTGAATTCAGCTTAAAAATGCAGTAATATTTATTCATTTTTTTGACCTTAGTCACTCAAATACATTACAAAGGTACCTAACATTTCAACAATTGTTATGTATTTGTAACTGCTAAAAGAATTTACACAGGGTATGATACTTTCTGTGGAAACAGGAGTTTTAAATCATTATCCATTTTATGATTCTAATTCAATATTTTGATAGTTCCTTTTAAAAATAATTTCCATTTCTGAGAACTGCACTGTCTCCTTCAGTGACACAGCTCAGTGTACCAATTTCGTGTACTTTTTAACAGAAAAGTTTTGCAGTGTCCAGTGTGTAATATGGAGGTCCATAAACAAACATATTTATTCTTTTCCTGCTTCGTAGATTCAGCTTCACTTCCTTTTCCAAAATTAAGTTAGCCAACAGTTGGCATTAGAGAACTCCCTTCCTTAGGGAAAATTGAACTGTAGTTGTAATTTAGATATCTTAGAAAAACCCTAAGGAAATCATATTCTAAAATATTAAGTATGAGTCTCTTCAAGTATTGTGCTTCTCAATTCCATTTTAAATAGCTCAGCAAGCTTTCAGAAAATCTTAAAGAATAACCGTTTTAGGAGACTCAGAAGTAATTGGGCACAGATTCATGGACAGAGTTCTGTGGCATATACTAGAAACTTCCTGGTGGTCTCACATTACTCCACTGTCATTTATTCCCCAAATATTTGCTGAATGCCTAGTAGGGAAGGTGCTGTGCGGGAAGCTGGTGAGTTGGTGATGAACTAGAAAGTCAAGTATTGACCTTTAAGAAGACGGCACAATAACAGAATAGAAAATGATGACCAAGGACATAAATAACTTAATTAATTTATTAATTAATTGAAAAAATAACTACAGTTTATATTGAGTGCAAGAAAGGAGATAAGAGTGTTATGCTAGAGTAAAAATAAAATTTAAATGTCCTTGAACATATGAAAAAAATCTCAACTTCAAAAATAGAAAAGAAATACCAAAACTATAGTGACAACATTTTTCACCTATCTTATTGACAAAGATTGAAAAGTTTGATGGCACATTCTATAAGTAAGAATGAAGTAAAGAGGCATTTTGATTGTGAATGTAAATAAATTCATCCTGTATAGAAGGAAATCTGGCAATAGCATATCAATATATAAAAACATATAACTTTTGTCTTTGAATTCAGAAACAGGAATATGGGCTATAAATTTGTTCTCATTTGTACAAAGTAGTGTCATGTACAGGATTATTCACTGTGATTGTGTTTTTAGTAACACAAAATTGGAAAAATATCTAAAGATCAATCAGTAAATGACCAGCTTAATAAATTATACCACAAATATAAAATATAATTCAATGTTGCCATAACACAGAATCAGAACATGATTTTTGTTCATGTGTTTGTTTGCAAATATGAGCCTATCAACAAGATAGTGTTAAGTGAAAAAAATTAAGATTCAAAGCAGTTTGTATAAGATGCTAAAAGAATGTGAAAACTTTTATTTGTACATGCCTAAAATATCTCTGAAGGTGGAGTGGGAGAGAACTTTTTGCAATGTACATATTTCCTTTTGTTCCTTTTAAAATTTGAATTCTGTGAATATGTTATCTCTTTTAAAATATTTAAATATTTATGTAAAGAAAAAATTTCTAGTAGTATTTGTTGTGAGAGTCTCATTACGACTTCTATAAGCTTTAGGGTTTGAGAACAAAGTTCTTGAAAAATTCATTGATTCTGTCAGAGACAGCTGAAAAAAAATATATACCCCAGAACCTATTGGGGTCAAGGTATTCTGTTCTTGGGATACAATATTAAAATAAATACCTTGTGCTCAAGAGAATACAGTTCAGTGGAGGAACCAGATGTTTTCATATAAAAGGTAAAGTGTGATAAATGTAACTGGTAGAATAAAGAATTTTAAGTTTTACTATGCCTTTCAAAACTTTTCCAGAGCAACCCTGAAGTACCGAGATTGAATAAGTACTAAAAATTTCTAGCATCTTATTTGTAAAATTCAATTTATTTTATGTAAACCCCGAAAGTATTCTGTGGTGTATCCTATGAATATTATTGGCATATATGTGATGAAAGCTATTTATTTAAAGGTTATGGCAAAGGAATTCTAAAGAAACCTGCATTAAATCCCCATCAAAATACCAATTAGATTCTTCACAGAAATAGAAAAAATAATCCTAAAATTTATATGGAACCATAAAAAATCCAGAATAGCCAGAGCCATTCTGAATAAAAAGAACAAAACTGAAGGAATCACATTACCAAATTTTAGATTATACCACAGAGCTGTAGTAACCAAAACATCATGGCACTGGCATAAAAACAGACACATAGAACAATGGAACAAAATAGAGAACCCAGAAATAAATTCACACATCTATAGTGAACTTATCTTTGACTAAGTTGTCAAGAACTTACAGTGGGGAAAGGATAGTCTCTTCAATAAAGGGTGCTGGGACAACTGGATATCCATATGCAGAAGAATGAAACCAGACCCTATCTCTTACCAAGTCAAATCAAAATGGATTAAAGACTTAAGTCTAAGACCTGAACTATGAAACTACTAAAAGAAAAGAAAACATTGGGAAAACGCTTCAGGACATTGGTTTGGGCAAAGACTTCTTGAGTAATACCTGCGAAGCACAGACAACCAAAGCAGAATTGGACAAATGAGATTATATCAAGCTAAAAAGCTTCTGCACAGCAAAGGAAACAATCAACAAAAGAATAGGAGAAACTATTTGTAAACTACCCATCTGACAAGGGATTAATAACTAGAATATATTATATAAGGAGCTTCAACCATTTGATAGGAAAAAGTCAAATAATCTGATTAAAAATGGGCAAAGGATCTGAATAGACATTTCTCAAAGGAAGACATACAAATGGCCAACAGGTATATGAAAAAATATTCAACATCATTAGTCATCAGAGATATGCGAATGCAAACTAAAATGAGATATCATCTCACTGCAGTTTAATAAAAAAAAAAAAGACAGGCAATAATGAATACTGGTGAGGATGTGGAGAAAGAAGAACCGCATGAACTGTTGATGGGAATGTAAATTAGTGTAACCACTATGGAGAACAGTATGGAGGTTCCTCAAAAAACTGAAAATAGAACTACCATATGACCCAGAAATCTCCTGCTGGGAATATATCCAAAGAAAGGGAATTCAATATATCAAAAAAATGTCTGCACTACCATGTTTATTGCAGCACTATTCACAATAGCCAAGATATGGAATCAACATAAGTATCCATCAAGGGATGAAGGGATGAAGAAATTATGATGCATATACCCAATGGAATGTTATACAGCCACAAAAAAAGAATGAAATCCTGCCATTCACAGCAATTTGGACGAAACTGGAGAACATTATGTTAAGTAAAATAAGCTAAACACAGAAAGACAAATCTCACATATTCTCACTCATATGTGGGAGTTAAATATTAAAAACAATTGACCTAACGGAGACAGAGAGTAGAATGATGGTTGTTAGAGGCTGAGAAGTGTAGCAGGAAATGGGGATGGTTAATGGGTGCAAAAATATAGTTAGATAAAAGAACAAAGTGACTATATACAACAATAAGTTAGGGTATACTTTAAAAGAGTGGAATTGGAATGAAATTGGAATGTTCCTAACACAAAGAAATGATAAATGCCTGAGGTGAGAGGTACCCCAATTATCCTGCTTTGATTAATTCACATCGTGTGCCTGTGTTAAAACATCACGTGTACCCTATAAAGATAGACAATTATTATGTACTCATAATAATTAAAAATTTTTAAAACCTGCATTAAACCCCTACTTAATTAAAATTGTTTAGATTTTACACAACTTCTTCCAGTTATCTGATGTGCTCTTCAGAAATCACATAGAATAGACTCCAAATAAGCATGTTAGCAAATAAGTTAACTATTATAAAATAACTCAATCTGTTCTATTTTTTCCTATTGTCTACAATTTAATTTCCTACTCATAATTTTATTAAATGGCTTTGAAGTACAATGATGCATGCAAACTGTACATTCTTTGTTACTGTTTAAATATGTGCAAGCCTGGGATTGATGGAGGATCTAGAATTTCCTCCAAAATGAGAGAAAAATCCAGACATGACTGTTTGAAACACAGCTACAGGGTTAGAAATCTGACTGTCATAAAAAGCAATACAATAGCATTAAGAAGTGATCACATAAGTCATTCATGTTCCCCCTTCTCTTCAGGTATGGAACCAGAATTTGTGGAGCTTAAAGCTTACATAATTGGGTGGGAAGCTTAAGGATAAAAATACTAAATTTACAAATGGAAATTTAGATACAGGGCCTTAAAAGGGGCTCTTGCAAGAAAGGGTCCCTGAAGCTGAAGTTTATTTGCTTTACAGAAACCTTGCTTCTCTTAGCAAATTTCCTTAAACTTCATTCTCTGGTTTAGTCTGAATATTTATTTGAGACAGTGGTGGATGTAAATATCGACAAAGTCATCGGTAAGTAAAAGAAGTTTTCCATCTCACTATCTAGATTACATTCCCATTTATTAGTTTTCTTCATTTGAGAAAGTAAAATTAAATCTGCCATATGCGATTCAATAGAACAGAGCAAAAATTTCTTCTCACAGAACATAGCATCTTGCAATGCAATTTAAGTACTGTTCTTTGAGCCTACATGCAGAAAATTCAACAATGATTTTTTTCATTCCTCAAAAGTGATGCAGTCACAGTTCTGACAATTAATTCTCCACTATCCAGCATCGATTAGGATGATAGAATGCAGTTCTTCTCCTTCGCAAGGGTCCCTTTCTGTTCAGTCTTGACTGCAGAGATATGCAGAATTTCCCCAATAGTAAGAAAAATACAGACATGTCTATGTTTTCTCCCTTTCATTATGCAAGGGGAGTGGGAACCAGTTTCAGTTAATTCTGGTAACCATGTTATCTAGCTCTCAAAACAGGGAAAATGATGAGGAAGAGAGGAGGCAGAAGTTCTAAGAAGCAGCCCCTGGTTATTGTTGCTAGGGCAACTGCTACTTGGCATCCTCCAAATAGTCATCGTCTGTCACACTTGGGGTATAATTCACAGGCATGCAACACATTTGAGTGGATCTTTAAAAAAATGGTGGGGGAGGGGTGTGTATTCATGTAAATAAACAAGAGAATTTTAAATAGGCACATAAACAGAAGTGCCTAATATTTAGAAAGAGAGAGGATAGGCGTAAGAGGAATATGTTTTTGATAAATGTGAGTGTCACTGTTATATATTACTGTGTCTCTTACTGCACAAATTAGTTTCTACCCAATCCTAATAATTGTCTACCCATCTGCCTCCTTTTACAAGAATCCCTTCTTCCTCCAAATAATAGTCTTCTGTAGTATGACTTCAGAATAAATAAATGCAAACATTTAGATGTCATTTTCCTTTTCACAATCCTTAAGAGAGCAAAGAATATTTTAAAATACTTCTTCATTGTTTACCAGAATGTCTGACTTAGAAACTAGCCTGGCCTCATTATAAGAGAAGACAAGGCATTTCTTACCCAAATAATCATTGACAAAAACAGCCATGAGCTCTGAAATACCCTTGGCTAAATCTAAGTTGTACATTTCATTTTTCTCATGTCTTCATTTCTTGGAGCCAGGGTGTCTGCCTAATCTTTCTAATCACTGACTCTTTTCCTTAACATTATAGAAAAGTTATTTATACATCATAAAAAATAAAGAGCTACCCCTTTTCAGATTATATAGCAGAAGGAAGCCTTAAAAATACCTGTCATCAAAGTCACATAAAACCCTGACAGTTTCAACCTTCTCTTAGCATTTGCTAGTGTCAGCATCATAAAAATGTGAAGGAAACCCATATCAATGTATCACATTTACAAAATAGGTTTAATAGCAAATGCATTTTTTGGAAGTCACTGGGAAGAAGGAGAAAGAATTTTAACCAATTTGAACTGAATGAATAAAAAGAAGCATTATGGATTAAAGAGGAAGGAATAAAAATTGAAAAGAGTAATTCTGGCAATGGTGTCACTAAAAGCTTTGCTTTCCTCTTTAGAATTGCTAAGGTGCTCTCATGAAAGCTAAATACATACTTTCATATAACCAAGATAATGAAACTAGACTCTAAAACAAATAAAGAAAACATACTTCCTAAATTACCAGGCTTAACATTTCACATTGGCTCAACCAAATCAGCCTGGCTTTGGTACTATTTGACATGCTGTTTTAATGAAATCACCTAAATTTTGTGAACCAATATATTCGATTAGAACTTCAGGGAAGGAATAATCACATAATGGTATCCATAATAAAAATGATGGCTTGCTTTTGCTAAGCATTTACTATACGCCAGTCACTATCTTATATACTTCATGGAGATTAACCCATTTAAGGCTCACATTACAAAACATTGAATTAAATTATTCCAATTGTATAGATTAAGGAATTAAAGCATATAGAAGCTATGTAACAGGTTCAAATTTGCATAACAAGAAAATGGCAGTACCAGTGTAGAATCTCTGTTTTTTACATTAGTGTCCTGTGCTGTGGAAATTTGGTCAAATGTCCACTCTTTACCTGAGCTTGTGGTCTCCTCTTACTTGGAGTATTTCTGTGAGTTTGGGCTGCAGCTTTCCTGTCTAATCCCTACCTTTTATATGGCAGATGCTTCCGATTGTCCTTCTTTCTGCATGTCTGGTTATCATGCCAGGTCCTTTTTTATACTTACATTTGCATTAAATTCTAGTATTGTGGATTGAAGCAACTGAGAAGCTTACCTATGTATCCTCAGACTTATTTCTTCCCTTAGTATTCTCTGCTGGCACGATCTTGCCTAGGTAGACACCTAATCTCTAGTAACGTCTTCTACCACATCCCACCTTGTTTCTTTGATTTATATACCTTGGCTATTGGGCCATTTGAATTTGCATTTGCTATAATTTGCACATAGGGAATTTGTTGCTGGAAAGTCACTTCACCCCCTCATCACACACACACAAACACACACCCACACAGAGTGGATACTTTACCCCTTGATGATTCTTATGGTTATTTCTCCCTCATGCAGAATAGAATTGCACAGAATAATGTGACATGTACCGTGCTAGTAAGGATAAAACTCTCCTGGGAATCAATTCTGAGCATCTTGAGAGAAAAGTGTGAATCTTGCTAATTTCTATATCTGCATTTCAAATAAATACCTAGTGCTGTTCCTCATACACAGAAGATTTCAATAACTGATTATAAATTAAATGGGATCACATGCCAAGACACTAGCTTTCTGATTTACATTAATGAATATACTAGTCAGCAGAGGCTGTACTGCACTAACAAGCATACCCAAATCTCAATGGCTTTTCATAACACAAGTTTATTTTCCACTCTCCTTGCCCATGCCTTGAGGGTTAGCATGGGGACTCTGCTCATCACAGTCATTCATGTTGCAGGTTGATGGAGTCCCTGTCTCAACATACGACCTCATGTGGCTGAGATGGGAAAAAGGGAATATGGCAAAACAAATAACTTCTTTAATTTTCTGTCCAGAAATGACACATAGCATCTCCACTCACATATTGTTGGGCACAGTAAAACCGTATGGTCATCCCTAACTTCTAAGAAGTCAGGATGTGCAATCGTTCTGTTGGCTGGGAAGGAGAAATAAATAAGAATACCCATGAATGGCCCAAATTACTATGGCAAGGGACATGCCATTTATGCCTTTTCTCCAGAGTTATCCCTTACATTAGCGCAGATGGGGTCCATGTGTTATCTTAGCCCAAAAATTGTGTGGCAAGCAGTGGGGAGAGAAAAGGCAAGAGGAGGGGTGCAGATATCAAGGGTATATCCAGTTCAAACGACGGCACAGTCACAGCTCAGGGAGAGGACTACAAAAGCAGTCAACCTTAGCAAGTTTTATTCAAGGGGCAAGCACCTAGGCTCTGTGGCAAAAATTTTAGAGAAACTAGGATATTGGTCATACCTCATTGCATAAGATGTGGGAAGACATTATCAGTGTATTCAGGAAGCGATGTGCCCTGCTCAGTATGTCCCTCCCTCTTAGACACCTACATCTGTGAACTATATGAGGTCCAGTGTCCTGTTGGTGCCTCTCGATGTGTTGATGTCCAAAAAGGCCAACAGTGTACCTGCAAAAATAATAATCCTGTGTATGAATTATAGGTTCTGGATGAATCCAAACTAAAATTTTACTCATAAAATCTCCCAGTAATGAATACAAGCTGTGGTGACTTAAACAAAGGTGTTGTTAAGATGCAATATGTTCAAATTTTACAGTAGGAAAATCACTTAACTGAAGATCACATTCCTGCTTAGCGTCATGATTCATTCACACATGGTGAAGGAAGTCACTGGTTCCAAAACAATCTTCCCAAAGAGTGGGCAGGAATCACAAGGGATAGGAGACAGCGCCTTCTTTACCTGATTAGTGCTTGTTGTAGAAACGAGTGGCAACACACTGCAGATATTCTAGAAAGGGGAGAAACAATTAAGGTCAGTCTATGCTTACTTTCATACAGTCAATGCTAGTTACTTTCTTATTCCATAGCATGAAATATTTCTTTCTTTTTAGCTTCATTTGTGTACTACAGATTATTTTTGAAAGGTCTATCAGGAAATTCAAATAGTCTAGTAATGATTTCCAAACACTGCAGCTTCTGCCAAAAGTATTACCATACCCTGTCTTACAGGGTATATCTGTATTGTGATTACTTCTGAACATTCAGACCCAACTGAATATTTTGGGAATTACTAATGAGAAAGAACATAAAACCATCTATTTGCATAGAGAGTGACAATCCTCCTAAGAAAGACCTATTCTTAAGGTAACACGGATTCTAGAATCTTGTGTCTGACCCAATTATATGACCTCATTTGTCAGAAGGGGATAAGAATTCTGAGTATAGTGCACAATGTCTCCTATAAAATCTATTTCTGGGCCAGGAACTTGCATGCATATCTATATCCCAAAGAGAGGAATGTTAAAACATACTTTAAAAAGTATACTTTTAGGCTTCCCTAGAGTATATTTTAAAAGCATTTTTAGGCTTCTCCCTTCCTAGCCTACAGGATTCGTTTACTAAATTCTGTCACATACTACTGCCCACCCAACCTCCGCCCCTGGAAAATGCTCAGGTCTTACAAAGAGGAGCAGATTTTTCTCTAACTCCTTCATGACCTCCACACAGCTTTAGGATCTCATGGCCTCAAGGAAAAACTGACTGAGGACATCTGTGCTTAGTAGAACAGGAGAAACTACCAAACCCTGAAGTGGAATCAAGTCATACAAGTGCATGCTGCATCAAGGGTTGGAGTGATAGTGGCTGCACTTCTGACAGAGTGGAGGCAGATATCAGAGATGAAATGCTGGATCTGGGTAGCACAGAGCAGTGAAGGTGTCCACCACACACTCTAGAATGGGTAGAACTGGAGCAATAATCAAAGGATAAACTTTCAGCTCAAAACAGAGACAAGAAGTGACAGAGCAATCTAGATCTGAGGACTCTCATCCTTAAACAGTGGTCATAGCAGTAAAAACAACTATGACATGCAAAATAGTTTGAGGCATTGTCCGGTTATGTCTTTACATGTGTACTTACTGTTGAACATTTGACAGACCCTTGGAAACTGATGCATATGAGTCCAGAGCCTTTGCAAGAATCTAAAGTACATATATTATCAGTAGATGTTGGTAATGATCTTTATAATTTAGCTATGTATATGACTTCATGTAACTTATGAGCTGGTGGGGCTGTGAAATTTCAAATTTCACCATGTCACCATTTTCAAACTTAGAGGAAATTTGTATTACATTATGCTGCATATTTGTTAATGGCAGTTCAAGGGACAATTTTAATCCCTCTCTAATTTTTTGTAAAGCATGTCAGGGGTTGGACAACTTTTGGAAAGACGATCCCAAACATGCTATGCAGTTCTTCTTAGCTTATGTCATAAGGAGCAATCTTTCCTTACCTAATGTTTTGTGCTTTCTGTAATATCTGTTTCAATTATCATTTGTCCTAATAATTTATTTTATGAAATTTGAGAATCTTTTGAAAATACAATTGCTTTAATTTTCTGCAAAGAACATGTCAGATCAATAGTTGCTCTTGAGCTTTCTTTGTTGTCTTTTCTTTTTCTAAGTTTGTGTGTGCTCATGCTCATGCACCAAACATCTCTCAGAGAAAGACACAAATCCAAATAATGAGGTGCAAAAAGAATATCTGAATTTCTTATTTGAAAATAAGACCTCCCTATAGTATAAAATGATTCCTAGAGGGGATATACATACTGGGAGCTCAATAAACATTTGTTGAGTGGTAGAATTGTAATTTTATAAATTTAATTTGGGGTTAAACTTAAAGCTCATCTGATCTGCTATCCCCAAATGATAGATAAATTACTTCTATGTTCCCCAATAGACAAATTTAGTTGCTAGAACCAAGAAAGGGTCTGGATTCCACTATATCCTTAAGGTCTTTGATTCCATTATGTATACATTTATCTGGAAAAGAATTCTTACTTATATAGAGTTAAAAATTTGCCTCTCTGAAATATTACTCATCAGGCTTAATGATTTCCTAAGCATCACTTTCCTGAAGCATCACAGAGAAATCCTAACACCCAACCTACATAGGATTACTTCAAATACTCTAAAGCAGTCATTATGTCCTCTCTTAGGGGTCTCTTTTCAGATTAATATCTCTGGTTATTTCAGTTGGTCTTTCCACACATTTTACCATCCAAATCATTTTTCCTCCAGTGTATCTAATTCGTCATGACCTTCTTGAATTGTGATCCTTGGAATTTAACACAGAGTTACAGATATAAACTCATCAGCATTCGCTGTTCTCATCTTCAATAAATATTTAATGAGTGCCTGCTTTAAGACAGCTATTATAGTAAGCACTGGTGGTGAAATAAGACCGACATAGTATTCATTTGCCTTAGGAGGCTTCAAGTCAAAGATGGTGCTGGAATTGTGGTGGAGATAACCCTATTAATACTAAATTATAACTGTGGTAAGTATACGATCAGAATAGAATGAATCAAATGTTTATCTCTGGATATCATAATTATATTATAAAAATCTAAAATCATATTTGTACTTTTAACATCCACATTAAATTTTTTATTGAAATAAAACTAGTGGTCATTCATGTTTTTATATAATTTATTAAAAAGTCAGCCAGAAAATTAGATACATCTGATGTCAAATTTCTCAGGGTGAAAGAAAGAAAAAAAATCAGAAAAGGAAAGGTCTAAGAAAAAAATAATAATATAACATTTCTAGACCTCTGATAAATTTTAACTTGTAAATAGAAATAATATGCTTAAATGAAAAATCAAAATCCCTGAAAACATACACTTAAAGAACAAAGAATTTTGTATTTCTTTGAAATAATATTTCATAGTAGAGAACTAAAACAAATATTAGAAGACTGGATACCAATTCAGATGGCTTAGACCAAATATGTTACTCCCCTTGAGGTTCAGTATCTTTTTCTTTCCTTTTTTTTATTTCAGCATGTAACAGGAGTACAAATGTTTAGGTTACACATATTGCCTTTGCCCCATCCAAGTCAGAGCTTCAAGCATGTCCATTGCCCAGACGGTGCACACTGCACCAACTAGGTGTGAATATACCCATCCTTTCCTCCCCCCTCCCACCTGCCAACACCTGATGAATGTTACTACTATATGTGCACAAAAGTGTTGATCATTTAATACTAATTTGATGGTGAGTATATGTGATGCTTGTTTTTCCATTCTTGGGATACTTAGTAGAATGGGCTCCAGTTCTAACCAGGATAATACAAGATCACCATTGTTTTTTGTGGTTGAGTAGAATGCCATGGAATACATATACCATATTTTATTAATTTACTCATGTATTTATGGGCACTTGGATTGTTTCCACATCTTTGCAATTGTGAATTGTGCTGCTATAAACATTCTAGTACAGATGTTTTTTTTATAGGATGTCTTTTTTTCCTTTGGATAGATGCCCAGTAATGGGATTGCTAGATCAAATAGTAGTTCTACTTGTAGCTCTTTGAGGTATCTCCATATTACTTTCTACAGAGGTTGTACTAGTTCACAGTCCCACCAGCAGTGTATGAGTGTTCCTATCTCTCCACATCCATGCTAACATTTATTGTTTTGGGACTTTTGGATAAAAGCCATTCTCACTGGAGTTGAGTGATATCTCATTGTGGTTTTGATTTGCATTTCCCTGATGATTAGAGATGTTGAGCATTTTTTCATATGTTTCTTGGCCATTAGTCTACCTTCTTTTGAAAAGTTTCTGTTCATGTCCTTTGCCCAGTTTTTAATGGGGTTGTTTGATTTTTTTCTTGCAGATTTTCCTGAGTTCTATATAAATTCTAGTTATCAGCCCTTTATCAGATGTGTAACATGTGAATATTTTCTCCCATTCTGTAGGTTGTCTGTTTGCTCTCATGATAGTGTCTATACTGCCCAAAGTGATCTACAGATTCAATGAAATCCATATTAAAATACCAGCATCATTTTTCAAAGATCTAGAAAAAATAATTCACGCTTCATATGGAACCAGAGAAGGTCCCATATAGCAAAAGCAATCTTAAGCTTTTGCTTAAGAACAAATTGGGAGACATCAATTTACAAGATTTCAAACTATACTATAAGACTATACTAACTAAAACAGTATGGTACTGGCACAAAAACAGAGACATAGACCAATGAAATAGAACTGAGAATCCAGATATAAAACCATCCTCATATAGCCATCTAATATTTGACAAGGCAGACAAAAATATACACTGGGGAAAAGAATCCTTATTCAATAAATGGTGCTGAGAAAATTGGATAACCACGTGTAGAAGACTGAAATAGGATCTGTACCTCTCACCTCTAGCAACTCTATTCTGCTGATAGGCACAACAAAAGCCCTGACTGAAGCATTATACAGGGTATCCATGTAACAAAAACACTTGTACAACCTTAATAGTAATATTTTGAAATAAAAATAAATATATAAATAAATGAATCATAATAGGAAAAAATTACATAATTTAGCTTTCAGCAATGTATCATCCACAGTGTCTAGCATATAAGCAAAAGTACCAGATGTTTCCATAAATAGAGAAAAATAAAGAATAAAGAGTCAATAGACATAGACATGGAAATGACACATAGATGACATGAATATTAGCATTATGAGACAAGGACCTTGATATAGCTGTGGTAACTATATTCAATTATTTGAAGGACAAAATGAATATAATAAACAGAAAAGGGTTGTTCTAAAACTGAAAAATATAATACCTGAAATGAAAAAGAAAATTATAGATTGGTCACTGCTGAAGAAAATATCAGTAAATTAAAGACAAACCATAAAAACTATACAAACAGAAGCACAAACTATGAAAGAATAAAACCCAAAAAGGCCTCAAGACCTTAGGAAAATATCAAGCTGAGGTACATATGTGTCAAAATGCTTTAAAAAATAGCATCCAACAATCTCAAAAAAACCACAATTAGGGTGGACACAAAAATAGGCACACAGGCACATCACTGTCAAATACCAAAAACTCCAAAACAAAAGAAAAATTTTACAAGCACCTAAATAAACAAAAGGCATCACATACAGCAAAAATATAACAAGTGGTATCACTGACTTTTTAAAATAAGAAGCAATATATTCCAGAAAACAATAAAATGACATTTTAAAATGTTAAAATAAAAAAATTATGTCCATCTAGAATTCAATGCATTGCAAAAATTCTTCAAAAATAAAGAGAAAATAAAAATATTTTTATTAAACAAGTTTTGAGAGTTTGTCCCCAATAGACTTAAAACTAAATCAATGATAAAGTTCTTTTGAAGAAATAGACACCACAAAAAAACTCAAATTTATGTGAAGAAATGAAGAATAGGAATGATTAATATGTGATTAAATGTAAATGTTTTTATCCTTCTTAATTAAAACATTGTTAAAAGTAGTTATAACAATGTATTTTGAGGTTTATAACATATTTAGAAGTAAGGGGTATAGTACAATAGCACAAAAATGGAAAAGGGGTAATGAGAACTATATTGTCATCAGATTCTTATATAAGAAGTTATCTAGAATATTACTTTGAAGTAGATAGTGATAAATTAAAGATGTATATTATGAGCCTTAGAACAACAATAAAAATAAAAATAAATAAAGCAGGTATATTTAATTAGATATTATACAAGATACAGTGGATTTCTAAAGATATTTGAATAAGCCAACAGAAGGCAATTTATTTAATGAGACACCACACTCTTGATACCAAATAAATGGTGGGGGAAAAAAAGAAATAATAACAAATGGTACTATAGAAAACAAATAACAAAATTAATGAGTTAAACTCAGCCATAATGCTAATTATACTAATGCAAATACAAATACTGTAGATTAAATATTGCAATTAACAGATAAATGACATTCAACTAGCCAGAAATAGAGAACAATGTTCAGCCCCCAATATGGCACTACTCCATGAGGAGACCAGACACTTGGTGGCAATTTGATCACATTGGACTCCATTCATTCTGAAAGAGGCAGTGATTCATCTTGACTGAAACTGGCATATATTCTGTAGATAGCATTGCCTGTTCTGCTTACAGGACCTCAGCCAGCACAAATTTCCAAGTGCTTACAGTCTTAGATCTATCAGCACAAACATTGCCTGAAGCCAAGGGACCTATTTAATAGCAAGAGGTATGGCAGTAATGCATACATACTGGCCCTAATGGATACATCACTGCTCAGAATCTGCCAGACTGACCTTCCAGTAGAGTGGATTGTTGAAGTTGTGACTGAAGCACCAATTCAGATATGTTACTACGGGAAGATTAAACCACTGCAGAGGATACAATATATATTTTTAATTCCCAACTAATATATGGTGCTGTATATTCGACTAACAAAAATCATGGGTCCAGAAATCAAGGTGTAAAAGTGAAAGTGGCCTTGTGTATCATCACTTTTCTTGACCCATGCTCCTGGTCCTTCCAACACTGCACTATGCAAAGGTCTTTGTAGATGCTAACCATCCAAATGGTTAACTTTCCAACTGGAGACCCTACAAGAGTCTAAAAAGATTTTATTCTCTGGCTTTTATCTGTGTAACTTGAATTCATTCCAAGAAACTAGCAGAAACACAGAGGAGTCACTGACCTGATGTGGTAACTGTCCCTGATTATCAAAGGAGATAGTGCTGCTGTTACACAATGGAGGAATAAATTTGGCATTCAGATAACACACTTGAACATTTTTTCACGTTCCCTTTGCACAACCTTGCCAGTTAATGGATGAGTGTAGCAGTCACGTCCTAAAAAGGTCATGCTGATAAGGTTCTCAGTACCCTCAGATATGAACTTCTTGATAATACCACCAAGTAAACCTCCTAAATGAGCTAAGTTGCTAGCCAAAAGTGAGAGAAATCTTAAATAGCTAATAGAGGATGGAGATGATGAGTATCATTTGTGGCCAAGAGACTAGGTTCAATGGTAGAGGCTATAGTTCATCCCACTAAAATTAAGTTTCCCCTGGGAAAAAAGGCTCATCAGAGTACTGATGGGTCTTTTTTTAAAAAAAATTCTATGAAGGGGATCAATCAAAGTGGCACAAAGAATGAAGTATAGTGGATGCAGTCCAGTGCAGCGCAACACCCGAGTACTTCAGCCCCTTAGTACTAAGGGAATTATTCTGGTAGCTTCTGGGATTGGTACTGGCAGATAGTTCTCAGAACCATCTCTGAAATTACTCTCAGCTAAAGAGAGCCACTCCACCTAAGGCTACACCTCTTTCTAGTGCAGTCTGAAACTGATCACCGATTGATATATGGCCATAAAAGTACAGTCACTGCTCCAATTCAGAACTTTAAGGGGCTATTCCAGATTTTGATATCCCCATCAGATCAACTGACTCCTTTGTTTTGACTGCATTTTAATGAAACTTCTCCTTCTAACTATTCCCACTTCTATCACTTTCACTATGGTCATATATTTAACCCAAGAGAGCACTCTGCAATAAACTTCCTGCAAGCCAATCTGTCTCTGAGTCTGATCTGTAACACCAGTATACAAAAAAACCTGCAAAATATTTGCCAAGATAAATGAAAGTATACCTAAATAAGTTGAAAGATATATTAATAAATTTCTAAGATACCAAAAATTTCCCAAAGTATCTTCTGGATTCAATATGAGCCCATTAAAATTTTTTTGCATTTTTTTGTAGAATATAACAAGGTTATTCTAAATTGTATATGGAAATAATAACTATCTAGATTGTCTAAGACAATCTTCACACAGACAAATTTGGAGGACTTATATTATTTGACTTGAAGACATAGAATAAGATACATTAATCAAGGCAGTTTATATTGGTGTAAGAAAAAACGAATAGAATTAATAAAACAAAAAAGAGATTTTAAAAATAGACTCAAAGTGTATAATAAATTAATTAATTTCCAAAAAAGGCATTAAATTGCATTTGTAGGGGAATAAAAATATTCCCATCAAATGGTGCTAAAATAGGGATACACTTATACGGAAAAAAGTTGAACATTGACCCTTCCACCAGGACCTTACTCCAAATAAAAATGTTAATAAAAGATGGGTATTATCTCTAAATGTACACACAAAAATCATAAGGCTTATATAAGAAATTATTGGACAATATCTTCAAGTCCTTTAATTTTCTTTGATAGAACACAAAATGCATGAACCACAAAAAGAAAAAAAATTGGATTCTACCAAAAATTAAAACAGTTCCTCATATGAAAACATCTGTTCTTAAAAAAGTAAAAAGACAAGCCACAGCCTAAGAAAATATTCAGAACATTTTTATCTGGCAAAGGACTAATATCCAGGATATATAAAGACCTCTTACAACTCAGTAACAACAAGAAAAGAACCAAAATTATTTAAATGGGTATAAGACTTGAACAGAAACCACACAAAGATAAGGAAGATATACAAAATGCAAATGAGCATGAGAAAAAGTATTCTGCATCATTAGTCACCAAGGAAATGCACATAAAGCCACAATGAGATATCACTTCATATAGACTAAAATGATTATAAATAAAAATGTTTGACAACCTTTAATACTGGCTATTTGGAGTGCTATAGTTTGAATATTTGCCTATCCAAAATTTATATTTTGAAACCTAATCACCAACATTGTGATGCTAGGAAGTGGCACCTTTGGTAAAGTGATTAGGTCATGATGACAGACCCCTAACGAGTAGTTCAGTATGCTTATTAGAGAGACCCCAAGGAGCTCCTTTGCCCTTTCCACTAGGTGAGGATACAGCTGGAAGGTGCTCTCTGTGAACCAACAAAGTGAGCTCTCATCAAACACTGAATCTGTTGGCACCTTGATCTTGGACTTCTTACTTTCCAGAACTGTGAGAAATAAATTTTTGTTGTTTATAAACCATGGGGTCTAAGACATTTTGTTATAGCAGCCTAAATGGACTAAGACATAGAACATAAAAATTCTCACACATTGCTGGTGAAACACTGGCAATTTCTTATAAAGTTAAACACACATCAACCCTTTAACTTAGCAATTCTGTTCCTTCGTATTTACCCAAATAAATGAAAATATATGCCAATCAAAAGTTTCTAGGAGAATATTCTTAGCTCAATGTTGGAACAACACAGGTATTGCTTGATGGTAAAATTGATAAACAAACAGTTATGTATTCATACAATGGAATATTAGTAATAAAAGGAATGAAATACTGATACATGCAAGAACTTGGATGATTCCAAAGAATATACCACTTATATAAATTTCTAGAACGGAAAAAACAAATTCATCATGATAGGATCAGACAATATCTTCCTCTGAGGGATCAATTGCCTGGGAAAGGAAAGGAAGAAAATTTCTGGGGGGTAGAAATATTCTGTCTTGATAGGAGTGGGTAACACAGGTGTATTCATTTGTAGTACACTCTAGAAATACATGAGAAATACATGCATTTGTCTTGTCATACATGCTACACTTATGGATTATGGATTAGTATATTCCACTGTATAAAGATTATATCAAAAAACAGGAGGTAGAATTATATCAGAAAACAGGCAACACATTGCAACATTTCTGAGAGGTCAGAACCAAATTATAAGTTGACTGTAGTGACAACACAACTCAATTTTGTCTTCTCTTCCTTTCTATAAAATGTTTCTCTTTTTCCTGTTAGTTAGCAGATAAATATTTAATAAGCATCCATTATATACTAGGCACTGTAATCTCAGGTTCCCCATGTCTGATATATTGGAAGATAGTTAGTTAATCAAGTTACAAGTTTTAACTTAACATGTGAACTTTTTTTTAATAGTTTTTAAGAACATGGGGAAAATTAATCCAGAAGAAAAAAAAATAGCTATTGGAAATTTTTCTGTCAGTGATAAACCAGTTGGAGAGAAATTTTTGTTTGGGAAATTCCTAGTCCTCATGAAATAATTGAAGGCTTCTGTTCTTCAAGTTGAATCCTTTCCAACTCTCAAAGAGTTTGATGGAAATGCAAAAACAAAACAGAACTAATTCAGAGTAGAGTTTTACTTCACTGTTTCTTGTAGACTATGTGTTGCTAGCTGTTTAAGCATCATCTAAAGAGCTTGATAAATATGCAGATTTTGATCCCTAATTTTGGAGATTCTATTTTAGCAAGGCTATGCAGCCAGGTTCCTAAAATATTATTATAGGCAGCCAGATTTTAGAAATAAGTACAGAAAAACTCTATGAGGAAAAGTGAAAAGTCTATGTGAGAGATTATTATAACATGAAAATAGAAAAGACGGCTATACGATATGAATGATGTCGCTCTTCCCAGCACTTACACCTCCCTTTTGGTTCTCTCAATTTTGTGTTTTCTGCGGCCTCTGGGGACATACAGTTGGCTCTGTGCTACAAGATCCAGAAATGAACAAAAACTTCTTTCCCATCTTGCCCCTTGCTTAACAAAGAAAAGCTAAAATTTCAAAATAATTTTACTAAGAACCGAGGAGAAAGTAAAAGAAAATAAAGAAAATGTAAAATTAGAAAAAGCTTAACCTAATAAAATACAGATTTCTGAGCCAACATAGTTAAATTGAAAACACAAATTAACTGGTCCAATTTACTGACATTTAGGTCAGAGTTTTGTTCAACTTCCTCCAGCACATTCTACTGATTAGGGAATCATCTGAGTTGGAAAAAAAAAGACAGAAATAAAAACCTTTTTAAACTTACAAATTACTTTTTAGGGAGGTTAAGTCTATCATAAATTTTTATCAGATAATCCTGTTTTTTTGCTTTCTTCCTAATACAAAGCTAAAATAATGATGGGGGGTTAGGGGATGGGGGAGAACTGAAAAGACAATTTCAAAGCAAGAAACACTGGGAGGGAAACAAGTCAGAGACTGAGTTTTTAGCAACTCCTTGCATGCCCCTGCAACAGGCATGCCCTAAGTGCCTTTGGCAAAACAACTAATCCTTCTTCTTTCATTCAGGATTTCTCTCTAGGCCCCCACCTTTGGCTACTCTCCTTCTATCCTCCTGGCTTTTTTCTTCTTTTTACAGGGTCCCCTCTGAACAGTGACTCAGTTGGCCAGTCTGTGACTAGGCTTCATTTCATTGGCTTCAGTCCCTGGCCTCTTCCCTGATCTTGGCCTAGACTCCGAAAACACTGCGCCTGTGCCTGGCCTTGCTCTGGGGCCCCTCCTTGTTTGGAAGGTGACATCAAATGCATGATGGGATGAAATAGAGAACTCTGGATGAGCAGAAGCCCTCTCAGGGCATGTGGGACACTAAGTTGAAAAGGAATGAATAAAGGGATGTGGAAAATTGTCAGAGCTCTGTCTGGCCCCGGGAATTACATGTGCCCACAATACAATTTGAATCATCTTGTTTTCTCTGATGATGTGAATGACAGATGTTGTTGACCTCAGAGGCACTTAAATCAACATGCTCCCCAAACACCCCTCTGCTTTTCCTCTGTCACCTTGAGTGGAGCTTCTTTTTCCCATTCCCAAGATCTAATTGTTGGCCTTCTGCTCTTCTCTCTGTATGCTCCAAGATATCATTTAACTATTCACATTTTTAATTTTGTATCTATGCTTTTGACTTCTAACTCTGAAGTATAGATCCACTATTTGTCCCACTCCATTTTTTTTAAATGAATGTCATGACCTATGACTCCCAATAGCTACCTTCCTCTTGCCGATAGAATTATTCACTGACAAAATTATTTGGAAGGCTTTGCATACGAAGCATATGTTTTCTTTTTTCCAGTCTCTTACACATTGCCATCTGGTTTCTGTTTCTGCTTTATCTTCATCTATGTTCTCTCTCAGACTTCTTTGCTGTATTAAAAACTATAAAGCCTGCTTTATTAAAGACCGTGAAACCCTTTTAGTAAAGGTACCTCCTTCCTGGTTTGCTTAAACCAAGCAAGCAGGGTTATATTATGAAGTAAAATAGTACCAGGAGGGCTACATATCAATCTGAAAGATGCCTCCTCCCAGTTCAAAGTAACATGTCTTTGTTGAGTTCCTACTATGTCCCAGACATTTTGTTTAAATGCTGGAGACACGAAAGTCAGGGGAAAGGATGGATTGTTGAATTCTTGAATGATTGGTGAATTCTTGGAAAAAATTCAAGAAATTCTAATGAGAGTTTTATCTGACTGAACTTGAGTTCTAAAACTGTTTGCAAAGACCTAATAGAAATATCTTGCCATAATCTTAATATCAACAAAACCAAACTCACTAGTTTCCCTTCAATAATCCCTGAAAAATGTCATTTTGCCTTTGCCATCCAACTCTTTCAGTCATACTTTTATCCCTTTCTTACATCCTTCCAGGTACAGTCAACAAGTCTTTCCTTCCTTGACATCTATGTACACTATTAGTGCCTTTTAAAAGATTGATTTATTGAGATGTTTTGTCAACATAATAATGATACAGCATCATTAATGGCAGAAAACTAAAATTTAAGTTGAAAATCATTAGAAAATACAGAGTAGGATATTTCATGTTGATAAAGGAAAAGATCCACTTATGAAAAAGATTTAACAATTGTAAAAATTTTTGAGTCTAACAAAGGAGAAATTAACATTGTTACAATTATAATGGGAAAACTTAAGCATAATTTTTTTGCCAGAAACTAACAGATAAAAGAAACTCAAGCCCAGCAAGACAAGGGAAGATTTGAATAACATAAATAATGAACAATACTGCATTTAAGATGTAATACACATTCGGTTGAAACCCACATGCAACATTTACAAAAAATGACCAAATACAGGGTTATAAAGGAGGGTCCCAAAGGAAAAATGAACAAAATTATTTTATGAATACAAGCTATATTTACTATTAAAACAAAGGAATAATAAATTTTAATAACCTTTCAAATGAAACAAACCAAAACAAAATAAAAAAAAAAAAACAAATAAAACTCTCTTAGCAAACTGGGAAGATAATAAAATTCTCTTATTTTGATAGTGCATATTTATTAGAAGCTGTAGGTGAATATCATCCCTCAAACAGCTAATGAAAAACATTGCACACTTTCCTACTACAGTCAGAAATAGAGTTAGGATTTCTGTTATCTCTACAACTATTCATCAGTATGTTAAGGGTCTTAGCCTATGCACTAACATTTCTTTAAAAAATTAGATTGAAAAAAGAATTTTAAAATATTATGAATATTTATGAGAAGGAAAACTACCACATTTATAATAGTTATGACCAATAAGTGAATTTAGCAACATAGCAGGATTAAAGTACAATGTATAAATATCAATAGCTTCCCTAAATCCTGCCAATGTTAGGCAGAAGCAATTACCTTCACAGTAATAACAGAAAATATAAAGTACTTAAAGGTATACCTTATAACAAAGACTTTTAAATGATGAGTAAAGTATTCAACTTATTATAGCAGGTAAAACTCAGGGTAAATTTTCAGAAAACAAATTTAAAATATAGGCTAAAATATATGAAATTAAATAATCAAATATGACCAAAAAGGAAATGAGTTTTGTGAAAAGATTAATATTAATAACATAAATATTAGATAATGCTGATCCAGGAAAAATAGAAGAAGACAAATAAAATACTAAGAATTAAAAAGAAATGGAAATTTCAAAATCTCAAGGGAATATTTTATTTCTAAAAAATTATAAAACTTTACTTAATGGCATAATCACTCCTGAATAAAGGAAGAAATATAACATCTCCTGCACTTCCACCATCCAATCTATTCTCTACACATTAGCCAGAATCATCTTTCTATATGTAAATATGATGTCTCACACTCCCCTGAAAACCTTCCATGGTTTTGTTTTACATGCATACTAAAATCCAAATTCTTTACTAAATCTACAACTCCTTGTGTCTTCTGGCCTCTACCCACCTCTTTAACTCAATATGTAAGCCACTCTTCCCTTCACTAACTGTTCTCCAGCCATACTGACCTTCTTTCAGTATCTGCTCTGAAAATCTGTTTCTTGCATTTTAACCTGGCACATTCCTTCTCAAGCTTTTTATTGACCCAACAAATCTAAATTAAGTATATCCCTTCAGCTGTTATTTGTTATAAAACCCAGTTCTTTTCTCTCATAGAGCTTATTGCAATAAAGACCATACATATTTTTAGATTGGTTTTGTGCTTGATTTCTCTTACATTCCATAACCACTACACTGAGAGCTACAGGAAAGTATTAATAGAAAGTGATGGTTTTATAGACAGAACCTAGTACAGGGTCAGCAAGTAACAGGAGTTCAACAAATATGTATTGATTAATCAAATAATTGAGTAAATGAGGAACAGAGGATAAGGGAGGATCCCAAAGCTAAAAAAGAAGAAGAAAGTGATTTTAAAGAAAGGAAAGAAGGGCCAGGCGCGGTGGCTCACGCCTGTAATCCTAGCACTCTGGGAGGCCAAGGCAGGTGGATCGCTGGAGGTCAGGAGTTTGAGACCAGCCTGAGCAAGAGCGAGACCCCATCTCTACTAAAAATAGAAATTATCTGGCCAACTAAAAATATATATAGAAAAAATTAGCCGGGCGTGGTGGCGCATGCCTGTAGTCCCAGCTACTCGGGAGGCTGAGGCAGTAGGATCGCTTGAGCCCAGGAGTTTGAGGTTGCTGTGAGCTAGGCTGACGCCACGACACTCACTCTAGCCGGGCAACAGAGCGAGACTCTGTCTCAAAAAAAAAAAAAAAAAGGAAGAAAGGATGGTAGGAAGGCACGAAGGCAGAAGCAAGAAAGGAGAAACTGTGTTGATTTAAAAAAATAATAATAAAGATAAATTCAAAAAATTATACTCAATACAATTAAAGCAAAAAAAAGAAAGATAAATATTCTGTGACATCATTATATACCTACCCTTTTTCAGAATTATGAAGACAGAGTAGCATGCTAAAATCTTTTTTTGAATACAGAACTATCACTACTGCATCATATATCAATACAATATATTATTCAAATACAAAAAAAATGGGTTTCATTATTTGCATTCTATTCTCTTATCATATAATAAATGAAATTTTACATTCTCCAGGAACTTTTTTTGAGCCATTGAAAGAATTTCATTTTTCTTGGATGTGAGGTGAGTCTAGCTGGTTTCTGAGTAGATCAAACAACAAAAAGACTATGAGAGAATAAAAGGAGAGAAGAAAATAGCCACTTGTATCGGTAATTTATTTATGAAATAATATAAGCAATGTTAATGTACCATGTTGTTCCCACAGGCATAATTTTAGGTCTGAGAATTGAGTTACAGGTTCAAGAGTCAAATACTCATTCTTTGTGGGCACATTAAATGAATTTTTCTTCCTCACCCTGTCTTTTTATTATATTTGTATCAGTCACCATTCAGTTTTAGGGAAAAGAATCCACTCTAGCTAGTTGAAAGAGAATGGGTTTACTTAAGGGTATTAAATACTTCACAGAATCGTTAGGAGGAGTGAAGATCTGGACACTCGTTTGTGTTTTCGGGAATCATTCATGAAGCTCCATTGTAGCACTGGGCCACCAAGGGAGCTGAAGTTCCTGCCACAATCCTGTAAATGCAGAAAACTGCATGTGATATGCCCATAATATGCTGAAATAAAAAAAAAACTGATTTTTTTCTTGCTGATTTTCCTGAATTCTAAATAGATTCTAGTTATCCCAGCCCTTTATTGGATGTGCAGCATGCAAAAATTTTCTCCCATTCTGTAGGTTGTCTGTTTGTTCTCATGACAGATTTTTTGGCTGTGCAGAAGCTTTTTAATTTGATCAGGTCCCATTTAGTTATTTTTGTTGTTGCTGTGATTGCCTTTGGGGTCTTCTTCATAAATTCTTTGCCAACCCAAGGGCCCATCAATATACATGAGTGGATTAATAAGATATGGTATATGTATACCATGGAGTACTACTCAGCTATAAGAAACAATGGTGATATAGCACCTCTTGTATTTTTCTGGATAGAGCTGGAACCCATTCTACTAAGTGAGGTATCCCAAGAATGGAAAAATAAACACCACATGTACTCACCATCAAATTGGTTTCACTGATCAGCATCTAAGTGCACATATAGGAATAACATGTATCAGGCGTTGGGCAGATGGGAGTGGGGAGGAGGGGATGGGTATATACATACATAATGAGTACGGTGTGGACCATCTGGGGGATGGACACGCTTGAAGCTCTGACTTGGGGTGGGGAACCAAGGGCAACATACGTAACCTAAACATTTGTACCCCCATAATATGCAGAAATAAAAAAAAAAACTACATGTGAAATCAGGAAGATGTTGCTACAACATATACCAATTCCAGGACCACAGTGCATTTGCCAATATCTGTACCAATAAAATAGATTTCTGACACCCTGACTCCCTAGCCACAAGACTCTGTTTGAAATAAAAAATTTGTGCTTATTCATCTTAACAAAGACTGTAAATCATATTTAGAACTCTAGCCACAAGAGTGTCTAGGAAATGTAGTTTGTTGTTTGTTTTGTCCTGTGCTAAAAGAGGGTTGGAATGTCTGTTCAGTAAGCCCACAGTGGCAGCATGTAGTATATGCACCTGGTCTTTTCTGCAAGTTAAGAGAGAACACATGTGAATTAAGACAAAAACTTGAAGATGTGGAAATTCTAAGAAATATTTAACATATATATTTCTGTTTGGGTTGATAAGAAAATATAGGTATTATTTTAGAGATTCATGGTGATACTATAAATATGTCATTGATTAAAATGTCAATCATTTCTTGGCTTTTTCACAAGAAATTATTGAACTTCTAACAAATTACTTTAAAACAATTAAGCCTTGGCACAATTGATACTTTGGGCCAAATAATTCTTTCTTGTGGGAGGCTGCTCTGCAGGTTGCAGGATGTTTAGCAGCACATCAGGCCTCTGCCTACTAAATGCCTGTAGCATCCTACTTCCCTTAGGTATGACAATCAAAAATGTCCCCAGACATTATCAAGTGTCCCTTGGACTGGGGAGAAAAAGTTCTCCTGGTTTTGAGCCACTGGTTTAGATGATCATATGAGAGGAAGAGGTCCAAATCTTGCTTTTTAAAAAGAGAAACAAAAAATAACATCCAGAATACATAATTTTTATTTCATTATAATTTTCTATTTTTAAATTTTAGAAATACATTTTCTAAATATTTGACACTTTTAGGCAATATTTATAGTGAGGCTAAACTTCATTTAAGCAAACTGCTTTACCAGTTATTAGCACCTATTTATGCATTTGCCGCTTTAAACAAACAGAGTAGTTTTTCTACATTATGAAATCTTACAACATAATAAGAGGTAAATTTTAAATCATCTAATTTTCAAAAGAAATTTTATAAATTTGTACTCTGCAGATGTCCCATTTTCTATAAATTTTTAAACAGTGTAATTTCTATGTTTCTGTCAATGCTTTATTATAATTTTTTCACTTTCATCACTTAATTTCAGCAGTAATGTTATAAACTCAGGAAACTAAAATTATTGCTCACTTATTAATATACCACTTCCTCACTAAAATAAACTGATATTAGAATAAAATGGTGAAATACCCTATTTCTGACAAATGTGGGAGAAATAATTTTTCATTAATACCACCTTTGCAATAATGGTGATAATGAGGTAAATTATATTTTTAATTACATCTCCTGGTCATCATCATGTTAGCTATAAGTCAGGGTCTTGACCTACATTTAAAGTGATATTGATGGTTCTCAAATGTTTCTGCTTCCACTTTCTTCTGTTAGGAATCTCTTAGTCCCTTTGGTGTTGCTATAAAGGAATACCTGAGGCTGGGTAATTTATAAAGGAAAAAAGTTTATTTGGCTCACGATTTTGATGGTTGGAAAGTTCAAGGTTGGACATCTGTGTCTGGTGAGAGCGTCAGGCTGCTTCCACCCTTGGTAGAAGGCAAAGGTTAACTGACCTGTGCAGAAATCATGTGGCAAGAGGAGAAAGGCGGGGGGTGGGGGGTCCCATGATTTTTTACAACCAGCTCTCCTGAAGACATTAATTTATTCATGAGGAATCTGTCTCCATAATCCACACAACTCCCATTAGGCCTCACCTCCAACATTGGGGATCAAATTTCAACATGAGGTTTGGAGAGGACAAACATGCAAACCACAGCAGTAATGATGGCTCTAAATGGCTGAGATTTTCAGTGGGATGGGGAAATTTAGAAACAAGTTCTTCCAGGAAGGGATTCTCAAATTCTCAATTCTGTGGTTGCACATGAGAATCTCTTCAATGTTAAACACTAATGTCCAGAACTCATTCCTAGACAATTTGATTTAATTTGTCTGGGTGGGGTTGACCATAGGTACAATTTTAGAACTCTCTGGATGACTCTAATGTGTAGCCAGAGTTGAGAAACACTGCTGGAAGAGAAGATGAGATTACTGCTCAATTATGAGCAAACTATGCATAGTTTGAAACACTCCCTAGGAGAATTTTCATGTATCTTCTTTAAAGGAACATCTTCTTTCTCATAGTTAAGAAGCATATCCTTAGAATGAATTGTTCATGAACCAAGATGAACCAAGAATTAGTCTCCTCTCTCTCTCCCCCTTCCTTCCTCTCTTCCACCCCCACCCTGAAGAAGGAGCCTTCAGTAAAAGCTGGTACCTTCAAATGCAGAATTAGAAAGATTTTGTGTGGAAGAGAATGCTTTCTTTAAGATTAAAACTAAATCTGTAAAATTGAAGTCCAGTGTCATTTTCAACTGGAAATTTTCAGAAACAATATGGAGCCAACAGATAAGCCTGTGGCCCTGACGATAGCTTCAGGTGAGTCTTCTGGCCCATAGATCCATCCAGGACACGGCACTATTCCTGCTTTAGTGGCCTATGTAACCTACACACCAAAGGCCTCTCTGATTGCCTGACGTGACCAGCTGCTGTACCAGCTCTGAATCCTATTTTACATATGCTCCAGATTACAAAACTACTTCCTTACAGAATCCTGTGACTATGAAAAATTTAGTTAATATTTCTGCATATCTTTTTCATATCTAACATGAAGTAAATAGAATAGAGAAGTTTTAAAATCTATTTCTGCTCTAATGCTTTATTTCCTTCTTTGAAAGATGTTTGGCCAAGTGATTAATTATTGTTAGGGGCTTGAAAACTCCAGTGGAATATATTAAGTGAAATGAAAAGGTTTTGGTTATTCCTTTGCTTTCAAAGTCAGTCATGAACCCTCAGATTCTCTTTCTCTTCCTATCTCTGTTTTGTCTTGGCATTTCCTCTTCTGAGATAGGATGATAAATTATTACCTTTCTATAGTGGGAAATTAATGGTCTAAGGGTGAATCACAGAAGATAGGGAATAGCAACTTAAGTAACAGAAAAGAGAGAAGAGGAAGTGAGATCATAGATACCAAATGCACATGACTTAAAGATGGGAACCTGCGATAATGAGGTGTCAGCAAGGTCAAGTAGATAAGTACTGAACTTAGAGGATTCTGGTTGCATCGGCTTTGGAGTTTGTAAATGGATTGCACACTCTCCACCAGTCCCCAACCACAGAAGGGTGTCATGCACTCTCTGGCTCTTTTGACAACTCCCTTTAGCCTTTCTCCTCCTGCAGAGAGTCATGAGTTATAACCCCAAAGCCCCTGCAAAGACATCTCTCACCCCTACTGTGGGCAGGTGCAATCATTCAAAATATACACAAATTCCATGGAGAAAAAGACATTATGACGGCATTGAAATTGATCTCCTCACTGCTAAAGAAGTTAAATCCACATGACCTATATTCATGTACAGATTAGCTCAGAAGGAAAAATGAAAACTAGTGATAATAAATCATGCAGTAAATATAAGAGCTCATAAATAAATAAAGTCCCTGTGGGTAGGAAACTCAGAGTTGAAATAAGAAAGGCTGATAAATGAAAAAAAGAAAAGAGGAAAGTTAAAATCATAATATAAAATGTTGGGAAAACTGGCATAAAAATTTCTAATATCTGTAAATACATATTTTCCCTGGATAAACTAAGTAAGGGAGGTTGCAAGAGTAGTCAAGTGACAGCTACAGCCTGAATTTGGGGGTTGAATATTCTACATTGAATCTTTGCAAAGATAAAATATGTTAATAGGAAAAAAAATTCAGAAGTGAATAAGTAAAAAAAAAAATTCCTTATTTTAGCCTTTAAGTCTTAGTCTCTAATAGTAACTACTGTTACAAACTGGTGTGATTATATGTATATATATATATAGAGAGAGAGAGAGAGAAAGATATGCATATATATCTGTATACACACATATGTATTTGAAATATGTTTATATTTCACATATATTATAGTTACTAATATAAAAGTGTATTTGCATCTATATATATTCATATACTTTTGACATAAATGGATTCATATTTTACATCTTTGTGCGCATTCCCTTACTTTTTTCCATTCAATATAATCTCACTTCCTGGCATCAGACCTGGCTCCTCCACTTTATACTTGCGTGACCTTAACAATGCTGCTCAAATTCTCCGTGCCTCAGTTTCTCATCAGAAAATGGAGATAATAGTGATACCTATCCCTTAAAGTTGCTGTGAGGATTAAATATACTATATTAAAAGATCTTAGAATAGTTTTGTCATGTTAAAAGTGCTGTAGAAATGTTGCCTGTTATTTTGATTATCATTGATAACTTCATAATCATCTTCATCTCACACATAGTGAATGTCTTGGTATTCTTCCCAGATCCCCTCTTCAGGGTGCTTTTGATGACTTATAATCATGCCCCTTATGAGTAGTTGCCCTTGGCTATGGGAAATGGTCATGCACAAAGTGACTTTCATATTCCAGGGCACAGCCAATGACTGGCTGATGTGGGGATATAAATGCTCAGTCTCCTTAGCCTCAATTTGGATAATTCTGAAGGACTATCCCAGATCTAGAGCTCTCTGTAGGATTAGCAGACATTTCTTTTCTCAATCATATTTTTCTTGCTTGCTTTATACTTAAGATGTAAACACTGAAACCACTAACCATTAAATGTGCTGAATATAATTTTCTATCTCAGAGTTTGTTTCTGGAGAACCACCAATCTACAACAATTGGTTCCAGAGGTAGCCCTAGGGAGTATGTTCCAAAATGAAATATTCTGTTTGGATTACACACTAATCAACCAGTACTGAAGACACTGTCACTAATGGATGGTGAAGTATGGATAGCCCGCAGTGTGTTGTAGTGTTTTGGTGTTAAAACTTTCACTGCTGATGAACAGTGTGTGATACCAGTGGAAGGTGATGCACCACCTGGTGCAATTTCTCTTAAGTCTATGAGATATGAGACAAATGGTGACTATAAAGTTGAGGAAGTTGGGTGACTATCATTGACTTCTATTGAATAGTTAGAGGGACAATTAAAACTTAAGCTGATTAATCAACTATTCAAGTCAGAGAGTGCAAGACTTCAAGTAGCTTGTAAGTGGCAGCTTTTAAGGAAACCCTAATCTCTTGTAGCTCAAGGGCAGAGAAAATAAAGGATCACTCTTAGGACTTAAATAGAAGTACAGCTTTGGAGAAAGTTGACTTCTCAGTTCTGAAAGGTCTCCTACTCTAAGAATTTTATCTCCAGCTCTAAAAGGAATGAGATATTGAGATTTGGAATGGTGATATCTGGATGAACACATTTGAGAACCTTAAACATTCAAATTCCTCTGACCTTTCTAGGCTTGCAAAAGTGGTGCACTCCTTCTTGTTAGAAGACACCCACTCCCTGCCCCGCTGACTTGGGATCATGCAGAGGTTGCATATGAACCAGAGACATTATAAGACAATGCTTGCTCCTTCAGGATATCCTTGCATCCAGACCCACAAGGACCAAATCCCAGACAGCCTAGTTAGGAAGGCATTGTGCATTCTAAGGGAAGATGGGGACTCTGCACTTAAGTTGCTGCAAGATCTGGCTAATATGTGTTGGTAGGAAGAGCAAGGGTATGTATGGGACTGGATCCTGAGGGTTCTGTATTGAGGGAGCAAAAGATAAATTTGACTATCAAAAATTTATTAATATGTGGTCACTCTGCTGAAATATAGGATTTAATATTATGTCAAGGCTTACTGGAGATGGTGCTAATACACTGTTAGGAAGAACTTTTGAAAGCTAGGAGGAAGTAATGACTCACACAAATGAAGTAGAAACACCAGAAACTCCTGGAATAGATAATGAAATAAGGGATCAAAAGAATAAATAAAATGAGTATACTAGGATGGATAATATCTGAGGTCAGAAAACTCACCAGACAGAAATGTCCTTTGGAATGGCCCAGAGGATATTCCATTTATTATAGCAATATGGATTGTGCTGATAAGAGGGACTGTGGTATTGTTGAAAAGCTGAGTGGTGACAATAATCTGCAGGTCATGGTAAAGGAAGAAGACATTTTTACAAAACTAAACTCTCTGACAGTAATGAAGATGAAAGGATCCTGAAATTATAGTAACTGGGTTGTGGCATAAACCATCAGAAGCTTGGAGTATGCAATTATTGCATTAAGTGACAAGACTGAAATAGTAGCCAAGGGGCTGATTAGCAGAACTACAGCTATGTCAAATGAACATGCTATCCCTAGAAATACAGGCAAGATATACAGCAGAGGCAGTATAGGGATTGTTTAAGGAATCAAGGCTATATGTATAATTAGGATCCTAAGGGTAGAAGCCTCAACAAAAAAATCATAATCTCTTATCAGACCCATAATTCATAGAACAACATCACAGCAAATATTCAGCAGTAATTTCTTCAATCTTTTCCAAAAGGGATCTATAGTCAATTGATCAGGAAATCGTGTAAATTCAGTCTGAATTGACATTGATATCTAGGGACTCAAGTACTGCCATAGCCCCCTTGTTAGGGAAGGGTTATAGGGGAGCCAGGTGATAACTGAAATTGTGGCCCATATTAGGATTACAGTGAGTCCACTGCGTTCATAGACTCACCCAATGGTAATTTACCTAGTACCTGAATACATAATCAGAATAGGTATACTTGATTATTAGTGCAACCTGTATATTTTTTAAAATGATTTTTGTAAGAACTATCTTAAGAAACCCAACTGCAAATTTCTGAAACTGTGAAACTTCTTTCCCCATTAGATAATCAAAAACAATGCCACATTCCAGAGGAAATGCAAAGATTAGTGTAGAGCCACCCTCAAAAACCTGAAGGTTGTAAGACTTTTGGCTCCTTTTATATTACAATTCAATTCACAGATTAGCTCTTTAAAAAAAAGATGGATCATAACAGATGACTATGGATTATTGAAAATTTAACCAAGTAGTACTGTCTTTGTAGCCACTGTCATTTTTTGCCAGAGCAAATTAATATAGACTCTGGCTACCATATGTGGCCATTGGCTTTGCAGCTGTATTCTTTTCCATCCCATTCAGGAGGTCCAGAAGCAGATCATTTTCATGTGGGATTAACAACAGTATACGTTTTCAGTCTTGGCCCAGAGCTATATTAGCTTTCCCTTCTTCTGACATAATATAGTCTAAGCCATAATATAGGTCTAGACCATCTGGGCATCTAGCAGACGGACATCTAGAACATCATGAAGGTCCACTAAATAGAGGATATCATGCTAAACCACGTGAACAAAAACTGGCAAGTACATCGGAGGCCTTGGTAAGATGTATGTGCCAGAGAGGACAGGAGATAAACCCTACTGAGATTCAGAGGCCCTCCACATCAGTGAAGAAGTTCTGAGGGTTCCAGAGGATTGAGAAATGTCAAGACATTTTGTCTAAAATAAAAGATAAATGATTGTCTCTCAATACTTCTGCCACTCAGAAGCAACACAATAATTGACAAGCCTATTTGGATTTTTAGAATCTGAAGTCAGCAAATTAAAAATGTGGAATACTGTTTCAACCCATTTTCTAGGTGCCATAAAAGTCTGCTGGCATCAAGTATACCTTGATGCAAGAAAGAGGTCTGCTGCAGGTCAAGACTGCAGTTTGAACAGCTCTGCCACTTGGAAGACATTACCTAGAAGACCAATGTTACTGGAGGTATCTATGGTGGAAAACAAATGTCTGTCAGAGGAAATTTATATCCAACTTTAATAGGAGAATCCCAATCATCTATTCTGTGAAACCCACTGCTATAGTCATCAGGAAGTTTGTGTTGCCCCAAAATCCATATGTTGAAACTGTAACACCAAGGTAGTGGTATTAGAAGGTGGAGGCTTTTGGGAAGTGATCAGGTCATGAGGCAGAACCTTCACGCATGATATTAGTGCCATTATGAATAGGCCCAAGGGAGCTTATTCATCCTTTCCACCATGCAAGGACACAGCAAGAAATCATCATCTATGAACCAGGAAATATGCCCTCTTCAGACACTGAGTCTGGACTCCCCAGCCTCTAGAACAATAAGAAATAAATTTCTGTTGCTTATAAGCCACTCAGTTTATGGCATTTTGTTATAGTGTCCAGAATGGACTAAGACACTCACCACATCATAAGAGATGAGCCTTTGTAAGATCAATGAGATAAATCAGGGATCAGGCAAAAACAAGACCAGAGGGCATGAGTAAGGTGTGGAGAAAAGAATAAACAATATAAGAATATATACAAACTCATAGCCAGTGGTTTAGCTGATTTTTCAGGGTCTTTAAAAGAGACAAATTATAAGATTGGAGACAAGGCAGTTTCAGAAAATGGCATGTGACTGGAGAAGATAAAAGAGAGAATGAGATGTGAAGAGTTTTGTACCACTTGTCAATCCTTTCCAGAAAGCATCTACCAGCAAAGCGACTCTAGACAATGAAGTTGATGACATGCCATGGCCAGTTTACATCAGCCAATCCCTATTGTCAGCCAGTCCTGTGCTTGAACAATAGGTGTATAAAAGAGTGGCCAAGGTAGCAAGGATGGAGGGTATGCATAAGCTCAACAGTATGGGCTCTCACTGAACAAAACTTATGTAGCTGCTGTCCCTGCTCAATGTCTAATCTGCCAGCAACAGAGGCCAAACTGAGTTTCCAAATTGCCCCATTTCCTAAGACCATCCAATCATCTACTCTGTGGCAAGTTGACTACCCTGGAGGCAACAGAAAATTATTTTTCCTTGTATTGACAAATATTTATTGCTATGTGCTTATCTTTTCTTTTCAGATTGCCACAGTTAACATTATTTTTGAGGACTTACGGAGTATTTTATTCACCAACATGGGATCTCATATACCATTGTTGCAGAATTTAAAAACTACATTACAGTAAAAGTGATATATAAATGGACACACAGCTGTGGGGTCCACTTATTCTCTCACACATTGTGCAACCCAGAATTTGTCAGCCTGATGGCTTGGCTGCTTAAAAATATAGTTAACATTCCATTTAGAGATGATACTTTCTACCTGCCAAATCCTTATCCTGGATCAATCCTATTATTTTCTTATTTAGTGTCGGCACTTAAGATATGAAATGACCCTAGAGTGAAAGACAATTTGGTTTCATTATATTAATAAATTCACAACCACCATAGAAAAGTGACTCTTAAGATAGCACGGAAATTTCTGGTCAACTTTGTCCCTTAAGAATTTCTCTTTGTCTATTCTCCTCTTATGCCCTTTAATCCATACTCAAAAATTTTCATTACCTTTTATGTACTGAGGACTCAACTTTTATCTCCAGCTCAGGAACCATGTATACAATTGCCTCTTCAACATCTCCATTTAGATAGCTCAATATAGCAAGATTTTAAATTCATGGTTTTCTTTCTTCCCAGCCCTCAATCGAGTTTTCTCTTGTATTTCTTTTATCTCTGAATGATATCACCATGCATCCACCTATGCAGATGAGAAATTCAATATTTATCCTTGAAATTTGTCTTTTCCTAACCTATCATATCTTATTCATTAGAATTTTTAAAAATTATACATCCTTGTCTCGCTGGAACACCTGCTGCTATATTTCCCTACTGCTATAATTTATGCAAAGTCATCAAAATATTAGAGCGTTGGTACTCAGTGAAGTATTAATGAATTGTTACATCATAAAATCAAAGGTGAGCACTTTTCAAGCTCCTTAGGAAATATCTCCCAGAATATTTTGGGGCAACCACTCATTTTGGATAGAAAGAAGCAATAATATTATATAAACAAAACAACCATTTGAAATACATGTGATTTCCAGTTGAAATTGTGCATTTGGCTTATGACTTAAGAGATATCTGGAGACAATAAAATGAAGATAGAACTTTGATCATTTTAATTTTTTAAAAAAATTATGCTTTTATATATAGTTATACAGACATAAAGCCATTTTTATAGAGGTGATTGCCTCAATTATTTTTCAGGAATGATAACCTATAAAATAAATACTTCATTAAAGGGATTTAGTCAAAGATGCTCATGAAATCAAAGCATAATTATCTTTAAAGAACCCAAAATCAAAGGTGGATAGAACTGTGGCATAGTAGCAGTTGTTCTGGTGTGTGTAATAGTGATGGCAATAAAGGCTGTAAAAAATATCCACGTCTCTTACCCTGACAAAAATCACTTTACAGAGGTTTTTAATTCTTATATTTTAAAATTTGAATGACTGTCAGGTCAACAGTCTGTTCTCGGCTCTTGGTGTGCTCTGGCCAAAGAATGACCAGACACACTGAAGGCAAGGGGAAGCTTACTGAGCAAAAGTAAGATACGGTCAATTCAGACAGTGAATGGGGCCCCTGTAGTACCAGGAGGACCTGATTATGGTCTGGGGTCCTGTTTTATATCGCCTAGGCTGGGCCCTTCTTGTGGTTCAAACATCACAATCGAACCACTTTGATAGACAGTTGGGAGTTTATATGATCTGAGTCTTACTGCACATGCAGATCCCCATGAGCCTCTCGAAAGCCCACAGTGTGGGTAGATCGCAATGCAGATTTAAGTTAATGACATGATAATTAGTCTCAGGTTGCTCCAGGTCACCTTCCCAGACCCTATGGTGCCTGCACTGCTTGGCCGACTGGCTGGGGAATCCTCTGCATTCTTTTGCAGTTGGCACGCTAAATTCTGATGGGCAGATTGGCAGGGCGTTCCTTTCTCCCCTGGGTGCTCAGGACACCCAACTTTTTCCCCAGGAGAGTGAGAGATTCCTCACTGTCTACCTAACAACTCCTTTATAGTTATGGAGATATATGATGACTTTCTAAATATATTATTTATTCTAAACTTTCAGCAGTCCATGTGACATACATGTTCTTAGATTTAAGACGTTGTCTAGAATTTTTTTTCTTTTTAATTTGAGAAAACAAACAAAGAAAAGCTAGATTTAATACCTGCTTCAACATTGTTTCGGCTGCATAACTTTATGTAATATAGATAATATATTTCTCTGAGCCTTGGTTTCCAAATGTATAGTTGGAACAATAGGACTTCTAATACCTACCTCAAACTAGTTATTGTGAGAGTACAAATATAAAGGCCACCTAACAGTTATCATCACTTAGGCACTCAGTAAGTAATACCTCTTTTTTGTTTGTTTATTTTGTTTTGTTTTGATACAAAGTCTCATTTTGTTGACCAGGCTTGAATGCACTGGCCACATCATAGCTCACTAAAACCTCAAATTCCTAGGTTCAAGTGATTCTCCTGCCTCAGCCTCCAGAGTAGCTGTGACTATAGGTGTGCACCACCATGTCCAGCTAATTTTTCTATTTTTTGTAGAGATAGGGTCTCCCTCTTGCTCAGGCTGATCTCAAACTCCTGGCCTCAAGTAATCCTCCTGCCTCTGCCTCCAAGAGTGGTAGGATTATAGGCGTGAGCCATCGCACTCAGCCAATACTTCCTAATAGCATTAATATTGATCTTTTGTTTTTGAGCCTTTGCTTATAATCACAGGTAAAATTACACTATTTAATTTTGCAGTCTCAACCAAATATAATTTATGGGAAGAAAATGAGATATAATCTTAGGTAGTTTATTATTATTTATAAAAGACAGTGGTTTCTAAGGTTATTTTTATCAGAGAGAGAGGCAGTTTGAGGCTTGAATTCTAATCTATTGCAATGAAGTAGCGAGAGGTCAACTTTTATAGGAGATAACTGATAAATGAAATTTAACTTTGCTAATACTGAGATTGAATAGCACCACAGAGACAACATAAACCATCCTGATTTTTCAGAATGCAAGGATTGAGCCTAGGGAAGTTAACTAATTTCACACCACCACATAACAGAACTGCAAAAGGGAAAATAAAAGACATTTTCTAACTCTCAGCCTAAGGCTCTTTCTAATACTGCATCATGCAAAAGAAGAGAAAATTAGTTTCCAGGTTATTTGCTTATCTTACAGGCAGAACACTTTGGATAGATAATGTCTAAATTCTTTTGGAAATATCATCACAGAGATATAAATGCTTGGCTATGTTCATAGACATTATTCTGCATGTCTATAAGTATTCTTGGAGAAACTTAGGCATTGGTTAAATTTCTGGAATAAAACTTTTCATTTAACTACACTAACTTATTAGTTAGATACCTAGGAAGAATTATATAAGCTTCATCCAACATGCTGTTTCAGTGAATACAGTGACTCCACAATGAAGATTTTGTTTTGTGCTTGGGGTAAAAAGATATGTGACTGTGATCCTTGCCCTCTAAGAGTACGTGGTCTAATGAGGAGTAAGCCAATAAATAGATGAAGGCAATTCAACAAGGAAGGTGGTGAAATATGGGTATATATAAAGTGTTAGGATTGTACAAAGCAGCAATGTTTACCTATGGTCAAATTACCACTCATTAGATAGGCTTTCGGGTAAAGAAATTAATAGGAAAAATAACCAGGTATCTATACAGATAACAATAAAACTACCATTACCTTAACTTGTTTATATTAGCAAAAAAGGCTGTTGGGGAGTAGTACTCTGTTCGCAGAAAAACAAAAATATGTTGATATCATTACTGTAACCTTTTAGTATTTCTGTATACTCCTTTGAGAAAACAGTGAGAATCTGTTTTCTAAACTGCCAGCTAACAAGATTTATACTCCCACCTTCAAAAAACACACCCAACTTCAATTTTTTGAAAAGTTATTTTCCATACTTCCTTTCTTTCAAAATATGAAAAGAAATTCCAAGCAAGAACATAAAAGAACGTCAGGCAGCTGTTTGGGCTATTACTGAATAATCATGATGCTCAGCACTATTGTTTCCTTTTAATGTTAATTTAAAATATGCTAGGCTCTGTAAAACACTAATAAATGCAGCGTTTTGAGGAAACTTTGGGCTGAAATGCATAATATTTTATTTGAAAGAAATAAAAGGAAAGCCACATCATAATCTTCTCTCATTTTCTGGGGGAAGTAGCAGTCCATTATTCTCGAGTAGAAAAAATAGTGAATGGGATGTTCTAGAGCCACACTGAAGCCATTATATCTCATGAAATCACCACAATAAGCAAATTTAATTATTTTTCTCAGAGCCAACGTTTTAGCCTCCTTGCAGAGATCTGTGTTCTTTCTGAGTCTCTTTTATTATGAAAAAATAACAGTGAATGACACCATAGAACAGCTAATGTCGTTATATCCCTGTATTATCTTTCAGGACAATAAAACGTAACAAAAAACTTTACATTAATTCAAAACAAAAGAGAATTTATTTGAGAATTTATTTATTTTCAAAACTTTTGGCTTCTTACATTTTATCTTAATTGAAGCCTTTGGAATCCATCAAAATATTATAGAAACTATACCAAAATCAGCATATGAGTGTCTAAGCTCTTGAGTCTAAATATTTTTTCAAGAAAATTCATTTATATGTTATATTTGACAATCATCTTGTACAGTCTTTACAAAAACTCTTAGTGAAGGAATTAAGTATAAGGAAAAAACAATTGGTTAAGGACGATTTTCACCAGCAAATAAGCAGGAGATTTTTTCCCCAAATGACCTTCCTTTTTACAATCAGAATGAAGAGATTAGACAAAAGGAATACATCTTAAATTCGAATGGCGTGAAACAATAAGAAGTGGAAGACCAGCATGTAGGTTGATTTGCAGATTGAGACTGTTTTGAAGTTAAGATTTGAATAAAGGAGAAAATATTTATAATACTTTCGCTTGGAGAATTCATTCAGTAATTCAGTAATATTTGTGAACCACCTACATCTACTACACGCTGATCTAATCTATGTAGGTACAAGAAAAAATAAAATCCAAATCTCTGTTTCGTGGACTTTAGGATATAGTGGGTGGAAAAAGACAATAAACAAATTCAAAATAATCTGCTCATGTCAGGGAAGAAAAATAAAGTCGTAGAATCAAGGGTGTGGGCAGGAGTGCATATCTGTTACTTTTGATAGTGTGGCCTTAGAAATCCTCTCTAAACAGATACTTGAATGAGTAAGGGAGTGAGGTTTGTTGATTTACAGGACAAATGGAGATTAGAGCTTCCTCTTATCAGAATTAAAGAAATATGGAAGTTTACAGGTAATAATTTTCAAATTAGAAATCAAATGCAAGTAAGGAACAGGTAAGAGGATATTTCAGCATTTGTTAAGAAATAGAAATACTCATATATCTAAATAGAGATTTAAAAATTAGGCTGTGAATAAAAATTAGGTTGTGGATAAAACAAATTTTTATAGAAGTAATAGTATATGCAATTAAAGTATACACATATACATAAAAGTAATATCAAAATTAAATGAGATTACTCTATATATACATAAATTTATACATACATAAATAAAAATAAGGGACTATATATAACATATATAAATGGAAATAAGAGGCACATTTTTGTGCTTTTGGAATCAATGATCATCTTCCTAATAAGAGTATGAAAATTCATTCTTAAAGAGTATGTTGGCTGATTTTGTTTTTAGACCAATTTTTCCTACCCTCTTGACAAATTTTAAAATATGTTATTTTTTCATTTTTAAAAAACATGCAGTGTGAGGTTGAGAGACAGAGAAGCTTGTTCTCAGCAGCTGTGCAGTGCTAGCATGTTGTGAATATTCAACAAATATTAAGTGACATTGAAATATGAATTGATGGATAATGAATCACTTTAGGGAATTATCCTGCCAAAATGTTTTGGAAGATCCATGAAATGTTTGACAAATCCAAAAGATCCTAAGCTTTGCCTTTGCTGAGATTTATTTATTTATTTGAAGGGATGGGGAGACAGGTTCTTATTTTTCATCTGGCTCTTTATGTCTTTCCGTTAGAAAGTAATTCACGTTCAAATCATATTACTTTAACTTCTGTTAAGCAATTGATTTCTTAGTGGTTATCTAATTGGAGAAACAGAGCATCTAGAAAAAATTGCTTCTTTTTATTAAGTACAGAAATAAAATTGATTAAGCAGAAACTTAATTATAGTAATGAGATTGACCCGGAGGTGGTGAATGAGCACCAGGACAAGACACGAATATTGCATTCGGAGAGTTTATACCTCACAGTGTTATGTTATTTAGCATTACTTAACAAAGGGGGAAAACGTCCAAGCTTATAAAATATTTTTGCCTTTTCTGATTACATTCAAATTAACAGTTAGGATCTTTGTCTAAAATCTACATGGTGATTTTAACATAATGATTTAAAATCATCTCACTTTCAATACCAAGTAATGTTAGCCCACCCTCAGCTACTTTAATATTCCCTGCCACATTGGTTCTGTGTATACCCATCATTATAGTTACATAAACCTTGTAATACCTGTAATATGAAAAGTTCTATGGATTAGTCAGGATTCTTAAAGTTATAAGTAACAAAAGCCAGCTTAAGGAAAAAGAGGGAACTTCTCATTAGGATGCAGAGATTCCTAATAGTAAGTAGTTAAAGAAAATAATGCAGCCAGAAGTCAGGTATTTCAAGAAGGAGCACTAGCAGACTATTGGCACCTTGACCATTCCTTTACCATTTTTTTGATTTTACTTCTCTCTGTGCATTTGCTTTATCCCTCTTGGCAGACTTTCTTTTTCTTGTATTCAATGCACATGATGGCAGAAGAAGAAGGATACAACTATCTTTAATATCTTTGTAGAACTCAAACCGTATGGAGAGATGGACTTTCTTGGTCGTAATTTCTAATTATCAAGGAAATGACTTGAGCTCAAATCAGGTAGAATGTTCAACGTTTCCCAATTAATTCTGGCCAGGAAATCAAGGTGTCATTGCATAAATATGGCTGCTGAGTGCCTCTAGTTTGGTTACCAAGACGTATGAATGGGAGTAATTAAGTAGTTCATTTTGAGTCAGGAGATGCCCAACTGTGTCCACTATATTGCATAAGTGAAGTTTCATCTAAAAGTCTCCTTTCCAAGTACTTCACCCTTCATAGTCACTAAAAATTTTAGGACAATATCTTTTCACCATTCAAAATTCAGTTTCCATTCCATCTCTTAAGTCATGTTAATGGAGAAATTGTTATCCAACAAAGCAATCCTCCTAGATAGAGGTATAAAATGGAGAAATTACAAACATAATTACCTGCGGGCTCTGGAAAGTGGAATATGATAGGCAGATTTTTGGAGTAAAGCTAAGACCTGGGGACAGCAATCAGGACAGAGTGAGTTCCTTATTTTTGTTTGAGGAACAGCCACAGTCATAGTGGCAGTGGTGTAGGGATGATTTAAACTCTGATAGAAAGCCCACTGGTTTATTAGGTAACGGAAATCAGGTAAGAAGCATAGGGCAACCTGGGTCTCCAGAGAGTGAGAGGAGGACATCAGAAAGGAGAGAGCCAGAGAAGGAGAACCCCAATGTCTGCTTAAGCTCCACAGAAAGACTAGTACACAGAGACTGCCCAAGTCCCTGATTGAACATTGAATCACATATTGAATGGGAAAAATGGAAACCAGCTCACAGCTATGGTTAAAGGAACTGAACTGGGATCTAAGCTGCCACACACCACAAGCATTCCTGTTGGCACTTTGAGTCTAACCAAGTTAATTGCCTGCTAAAACAAAGGCATCAACACTTTTTGGAGCAATATAACAGAATCCAGATTCTCCACAACCTCACATTCAGAATGTCCAGGATACAGTCCAGTATTACTCACATACAAATAGCCAGGAAAATGTGGTATAGTCTCAAGGGAAAAGAACTATAAACAGACAATAACAGATGAGGTTAGCAGATGTTGGAATTATTAGACAAAGTACTTTAAAGAAGTAGTTATAATTATACTCAGTGACAATGAAAATTAGACTTGCATTGAATGGAAAGATATCTCTGCAAATACTAAAGATTTGGGCATTGTAGAACTGAAAATTTCAATATTTAAAATAAAAATCCACTGGATAAGCTTAATAGAAATGGAAATAAAAGTGACAGTAAATTTGAAAACATACAAAAAGGTAGCACCTAATCTAAAGAAAAGTCATCCTCCACAACATACTTGCTAATTTCAAAGGAAAAAAGAGAGTAACTTTATGATGGAGAAGATAGCAGACATCACCTTAACCAAGTGATAGTTAATATCACCAGTAATGACATAGCCACACCCTTCTACCTCCTAATATGATACACTGAAAAGGATACAGCATCACTTCTATGGTTATCTTTCCAGAAATGAATAACCTGAATTTAACATAAGGAAACATCAGACAAATCAAAATTGAGAGATGTTCTACAAAATCACTGGCCAGTACTCTTCAAATGTGTCACAGACATGGGGAATGACAAAGAAAGAATGAGGAGCTCTTCCAGAAAGAGAGCTTAAAGAGACACGACAACTAACTGCAATGTGTGACCCTGGATTGAATCACAGTCCAGAAAGAGAACATTAGTAGGGTAATAGATGAAACTTGAATAAAGTCTATAAATTAGTAGTATTATATCAATGTTAATATTATAATCTTGTCAACTATATTGTGGTAATGTATATATTGTTAGGAAATCCATTTTCTCCAAATAGAGTTATAGTTTCAATGCAATCTAAGTCAAAATTTCAGAGTGTTTTTTTTGTGGAAATTGGCAAGTTAATTCTAAAATTTATATGCAAATGCAAATGAACATAAATAGCCAAGCAATTCTTAAAAAGAAAATAATCAAACTTAAATGATCTGATTTCATGACTTACTAAAAATAAAGAGTAATCAGAAGAGTGTAATATTGGAGAAAAATTAGCTATATAGGTAAATCTCAAACATAATTTGGCCAAATGATTTTTGAAAAAAGTACAAAGCCCTTTTAATGGAGGAAAGAAATGTTTTTTCCAAAATGATGCTGCAATAACTGAATGTTTATATGGGAAAAAAATGAACACTGATTCTTGCCTAACATGATCTGCAACATTGAGCTGAAAGAATTTCTATACCTAAGTATCAAAACTAGAAAACTCCTAAAAGAAAGAAAGGCAGAAAGCCTTTGTGTTCTTGAAATAGGTCAATATGTCTTCAATAGAATGCAAAATACTTGAATTGCATTTTTAAAAAGAATAAATTAAACTTTATCAAAATTAAAACATAAAACTCCAAAATGAGCATCAGGTATATATTCATGTACCCAGGATCCCCATGCCTCAACCCAGACGTTCTTCATTACTCTTTCCATCTTTGAGGCCTAGTTCTACAAAAACCCAATTTGGTGGGTACTGCCAAAGCAATTTTTGCTTGTAATCGACAAGAAGTAATGTTTTTTTAAGCTATGTTTACTTGTGCACTGGAATATATTACATTCGTGACTTCTTTCTAAGCTTAACATATAGAAAGAATACTTTCTATTTTGGATACGTAACATTCTCACTAAGGTTAAACCATATGAAAGTCATTTCCCCTGAATATATAGAGACTAGAAGGAGACAAAAAAACAATAAATTTTCTAGTGCTTATTTGAGTGCTTAGCATGACCAATGTACTTGCACTTGCCTTGTGGTCCAGATGAAAATTCAAGAAAGTGAGGTGTGGAAAACATTTCCCCAAAATGAGAGAAGTTGCTCTCTTCACTGCAAAACCTAGAAATGTGGTAACAAATGACCTCAGGGTGGTCTAAGTTAATATTAAAAGAGTGAAAACCTGAATTAGTTCTTTGCGCAGCTGGCTTATATTCTTGAGGGAAAAAAATTCTAGCAAATGGCAATATGTTGAACAAAAATCTCCCGTTACAGCTCTGACACTCTCAAGGTATTTTTCAACTTTTTTGGCTGAACAGCAACTCACAGAGCTTTTGCACAAGCAATTTTTCAAAGCCTTGTAATTCTTGTGGATGTGTATATGATTCTCATTTTTGACTCTCTTTATGTTAAGACATCAGAACACAGAAATGTCTGTTTTTAAATAAACATAATTTGGGGTGTCACAGAATCCTGCTGTGCATTTCTTAAAGGTTTTCTCCTTTTTTCTTAAAAGCTTTATGCTGTTTTCCTAAGAGCAAACCTATTCTAAGATTAAAAGTTTCCAATTAGATATGAAACTCCAAACCCATGAATTTCGAGAGGGTTCTGAACTTGCCAAAACAATTTCTTGTTAGACTTGATAACTTGGATTACACACTCCCACTGCATATTTAAAAGCCTTTACTAGAAAGGTTTCCTATAACAAAAGGGAGATGAAACGATACTGTAATTATTCACAGAACATATTCAAGTCATCGTCACTGATGAAATATGATATCTATGACATTCCTCTACTGTAAATAACGCTGTGATTCAGAGGAGCGCTATTACTTTCAGAAAACCCATTCTTATCCGTATTAACACATAAAACAATAGCTTTCATCTCAGTCTATGCTGCCTCTCAGTCTCAATCATACTGAATCTAAACTCTTTGGGAGTAAAATTTAAACTGCAGGTTGGTTTCAGCTTTTCATACTTTTAGTTCAAGTGGGAACTTTGGGTGCCTCTTCTCTAGGGACATGGTCAAAGGGATATTCCTCCTTGGAAACAAAAGCTAATAGTTTAAGCAGTCTTACCTGGGATGGGAAAGTAGGTTAGAAAAGGGCTGACTTCAACAGTCCAGAACCTGTCCTAACAGTTTCTTTTGAGTACTATGAGGCATAGATCAGTGCTGTGGAAAGCCACATCAACCCTGAACAGGATTCTGAACACAGAAAATAGAGTGAAGCACTCATGATACCTAAATGCAGTCTGCAACCTATAAGTGCGACGCTTGCATTCATTCTGAGAAGCCATCCTTGAGATCGCATGTAAACATATTATGATGACAACAGAAATGCAGGTAAATGGGCACTTTTTTTTTTTTTTTTTTTTTGAGACAGAGTCTCACTTTGTTGCCCGGGCTAGAGTGAGTGCCATGGCGTCAGCCTAGCTCACAGCAACCTCAAACTCCTGGGCTTAAGCGATCCTACTGCCTCAGCCTCCCGAGTAGCTGGGACTACAGGCATGCGCCACCATGCCCGGCTAATTTTTTCTATATATATTTTAGTTGGCCAGATAATTTCTTTCTATTTTTTTAGTAGAGACGGGGTCTCACTCTTGCTCAGGCTGGTCTTGAACTCCTGACCTCGAGCGATCTGCCCGCCTCGGCCTCCTACAGTGCTAGGATTACAGGCATGAGCCACCGCTCCCGGCCAGGTAAATGGACACTTGATTAGAGGAGTTTCACAGCTCACTGTGTGATGCTTTCCAGAGCATCTGTATTTGTTGCTCACAATCCTTTTAGAAAAGGACTCATGCATGCATTGCTTCTCTTGGTTTAATAAGGTGTCTAAGCTGCCATTGTAATTATTAAGGCTTTGAAAAGTTCCACAAGTCGTTTCAGTGCCCAGAGATCTTCTCCCTGATTTTACCACAATGAAGCAGTTTATAAAAAGTAGGGGAAAGGTGGCAAGTTGACCCACATGCCATTTATTTCTCCTGTGCCGTCAGAACCTGCTGCTACATGATTTTTCCTGCAACTGATGGTGTTATTAGGCCTGACCTCATCAGACTTAAAAAACCTCCGTCTATTTTAGCCACTTGCTGAAAGCACACAGAACTGCTAAGATAAAATTTCCAAGAATATATTAAAACAAAACTGCTAACTCAGCCAAATTTCCTACACACTTGGAAAGCCTGTAAAACAACAGGCCAACGTTAATACGCAGAAAAACGATAGTATTACATAACTAAGTAGAAGCTGCTGTTTAAATGTCAAGGTTTTGAAAATTAGAGGAATGTTTACATGAGTGCCAGTAATCTTTCAGTGGCCACATGAGTCGTTTCAGCTTACCTTCAGGTTATTTTTAACGTCAAAAATTGAAATTGCAATTTGGTGAATGTATCAATTTTATTTTTTTTTCTTAAATTGAAAAAATAATTTTGCAAAGAAGGTTTGGATTTCTGAGAAACCATCATATGTTCCATTTTAGAAAAAAAAATCCATACCAAATATTACCCCAAGCAGAGAAATACTCTGTATGTACATGGAAAGTAATAGCATGTAATTCACTATTACTGATATCAACAAGTAATTTGTGGATGGTTCGATGTCTTTCTGTCTTGTTCTAGGCACTGAATTCATATTAAATCATTTCTGTCTACTCCTTGCTCATCTTCCAAATATCCTCATAGATCAAAAATAGCTTACTCAATTATCTCCATACAATAGAGTGACCCAGCTTCTAGCTTTTCATCCTTAGCATAGTCATAACTATTAGGTTGTAGGTTTCTTGCATAAACTCACTGTTTTATTCACCTCCATATTCCCTGTGTCTAATAGTGTCCCTGGCAAATAGTAGTCACAGAAAATATATTTAATGGAACCAGAAGCTACATTTCTCACACAATTTATTTTGATATTAATCTGAAAAATATTTTAAATGTAAAACATGTTTAATTATTCCACAGATAAGAAATATGGCCTTTTGTTACTAGAACAATACATTTTACCATTTTTATTTCTATCTTGTACTTTTATTGAATGTGTTGTGGCAGGTTTTTTTTTAATGTGTGTATATATATATATATACATATATATATATGTACACACACACACACACACACACACACACACACACACATATATATATAAAATTTGCCCAACTAGTTTGAACTGAGTAATTCTATCATATGTGTTTTTCCCCCAAAAAAACCCAGACCAGGGATAGCTCTTAATTCTGTTGAACTAAACTGAAATCAAATGGAAGAAATTGGAGTTTCTTTCATGAAAGATGATCTTTGCCACATACATAAGCATCAATAGAATATGTTGATCACTTGACTTGATAACCTATTTTTAAAAAGAAGAACTATTTTAATGAGGAATAGAGACTGAACCTAAGGGACATTGTCTATTAGCTAGCCATTATTTGTGAGTTAGGATTTTGTATCTTTAGTGGTTCATAAGCTTTCAAAAAATGTTCTCAATATGGAAGAAAAAATTTAGGAGAAAAGGAGAAGAATCTGTGAATTAATTAATAAACAACATAGATTAAGAAAAGGGATTATTAATGAATTCAAAATTTAAGGAATATTACCAGCAATTTATTAGTGTTCTTTATGGTTAAGGATAAAAATGAGGATATTTTAGGAAGTAAGGACTTAGATTTGTGAAATTTGACCTTTCTGCAAAAATGAAAATAAAACAATACAAATTTTCCTAATTATAAATGGATTTACTAACCTAGATGTCAGATTCTGTCAGATAATATTTCAACCATTAATATTGAAATCACAAACAATGCCATCTAGAATAAGCATTCATCTGGGAGGCCAAAGATCTGTTTTGTAATCCTGGTCCTGTCACTAACTGGTTGTTGAGTTTGCATAGTCATTTTATTTTATTTTATTTTATTTTTTGAGACAGAGTCTCACTCTGTTCCCCGGGCTAGAGTGCTGTGGCGTCAGCCTGGCTCACAGCAACCTCAAACTCCTGGGCTCAAGCAATCCTCCTGCCTCAGCTTCCCCAGTAGCTGGGACTACAGGCATGTGCCGCCATGCCCGGCTAATTTTTTCTATATATTTTTTTTTCAGTTGTCTGGTTAATTTCTTTCTATTTTTTTAGTAGAGACGGGGTCTCGCTCTTGCTCAGGCTGGTCTCGAACTCCTGCCTCGGCCTCCCAGAATGCCAAGGTTACAGGCGTGAGCCACTGTGCCCGGCCTGCATAGTCTTTTAAACACTAACCTTTAGAGTCTTTTAAGGTAACTGAGTTATTAAATCAGCTGATCTATCAGTTCCTTTCTAGCCTTAAAATTCTCTGATCTTTTAGAAGACCTCAATTCTGCTTGGTAATGAAAGGCTTATTCAGTATGGTTAAAAGTTATGTTTACAATTATGTTTTTCTTCCTTTATACTAATGCACTAATTGATTTATCAAAGATGTTTTTGGACAATGTAGTCTGAAAGTAGATAATGGAAAAAAAAGTTATGAGAAATAGATTTGGTTTGGTCACCTATATTTATATATATGAGTGTCTGTGTGTTATATGTGTGCATTTTGTGTGTTTTTTTGTTTGTTTTCTTTGTTTTTTGCCTTTTTATGCTCTTTAGAATTTCCTACTTTCAGAAACTTTCAAGTGCCAAAAGAACCACATTTATATGAAAAGATTTTTTGGAGCATTATTGCCGACCTTGATTTGAAGCTGAAGTTTACAAAATCTTCACAGAGCCTATTTTAATGAGGTTTCCAGCTTTAATAAAAAGAGTGTGGTTGCTTAACTAAAATGACCTGCCAAAAAGTTCTTAGGTTCATCTGTGGTTACACTGAATATTAAAAATATTGAATAATAAATTGAAACAAGAGCGTAAACTTTCATCTAGAAAGCAGAGCAGTTGCTCCAAGCTTTTATATTAAGAACAAGTCCTCTCAGGGCATGTGTAGAAACACCTAACAATTCTTATGAACATTTACCACAAGTATAATTTGTGGTAGTTAATATTTTGTAAAATTGAATTTGCTTCAGAGTTTTGACTAAAAGTACTTATTTCAGACTCCATGAATAAAAGAGCTCTGGTAAAAATGATGAAGATATTGTAAGTTGCTAAAACAAACTAGCTTTTGTTCTTGAAGTCTGAAAAAAATATGAAAGCATATTTGTTTCCAGATGGAAGATAATTAACACAAAAAAATCTGCTTTATCCATAAATATGGTTCCTTTTTAAATTTCAGTAAGTTCACCAAAATATATAAATTCCCTTGGAACAAATTAAAGAAAAACTGGTATTGGAGAAAAATAAGTTAAAACTAGTTATTTTTGTTCCTTGTATTTAAATCCTGGGAAAGATGTGTATATACGTTGAGAAATTGTGTCTTTGTTAGTCTCATTATTTCTTTGTTCAAGGTGTTTGTTAGAATGAGATTCAGGCTGTCTATTAACAAAATTATGTGACAATCTGCATAATTATGCTACATATGTGTGAGGCTAGTTATGAATGATTAGATTGTTACTCAAAGTTAGAATGTCTTTGTTTTATAAAAGCCAATGACTATGAAATGAATGGGATTATTTATGGCAGCAAAAATATTTCCAAATTGCAGAATTAGACTGCCAGTATCAAAAGGACTTAGACTGAGTAACATTATTTACCTCTATCCCTTAATGATAGAAGCTAAATGAAAGAATTCGCATAAACACAACAGTGTAAGTCACCGCTAAGTATGGTGTAACTTAAATTATTTCTGTTCAAGTGCATTTAAAGTGTCAATTAATTGCCTCCATTTCAAATGCACACCTTTTCCCCAATTATCAAATTAAAATTTGAGCTGAATCAATGAGCACAATGATAGTTTAATTATATTAAACCGCATGAAATAAACAGTGAGGAAGTGTTTGTGCAGATGGCCACCTGAGTCTGTCACCTCCAGGCATAGCCAATGACAAGCATCATTCTCTTGGTAAATAAAATTGCTTTATTTTACTGTCAGTGCAGCATCCTTACTTTTAAAAGATAGGAGAATGGGCTGAGAAAGAAAGATTTAAGGGAATTACAGAAGGAGAAATTGCAGACGCAGATGTATTTTTTTTTCCAAGGGCACCAGGTGTTTTAAATGCCACCAGAAGGGTGCTCCAGGCAATTCCGTGCTGTCCAAGATAGCTTGGCATAGATTATCTGAAAGCTTTTGTGTCTTTTCAGCTTTTGATTAAAGGCCAGTGTCAGGACTCCTCTGGGCTTTTGCTTGGTACAGTAAAGCCGAGGGATTTTTTTTTTTTTTTTAAGCTGCTGCCAAAAAGATGCCAGTTGGGATAATTACATTTCAATTTAAATTGGTAATTTTATGAAAATTTAAACCAGAATATGTGTCACCCAAATCCCCTTACTTTCATTCCTCCCAAACATGCACACACACACCCCTCTTGTTTTGGGGGAGACAAAGACAGCAGCCCACCAGAACCTTCCCATGACCCAGAGGTATGTGCCAGGAATTAAACAGATGAGAGAAAATTGAACAGAGCCTGTTTTCTCTGTCCAAATTTATTTTCTAGCCTGGATTTATCACTAGTGTACATTGGAACCATCCCAGGGCATCCTAGCTTCTAGTATCTCTTTCCCGTGGACTTCAGCAAAAGAAGCTTTGGACCATAACTGTAGTATTTAAGACATTGTTTTCCATTCACAGTCAAGCTTTGTATTTGTTAACAGGATGTAGAAAAGGAATCAAACATACTCAGAGTCTCTCACCCTCTTGGTGAAAGGAGTAGGGGCACAAGTGGCCAGATGAACCCTGAATTTTCTGTCTGCCACTTTCTTTTTCCAGGACACATACGCAAGCTTGGCAGCACCAACAAAGTGGAAGTAATGTTCCTTTGTTTAGAATGCAGTGTGTACGAACATTTACATAATAAAATACACACACAAATAACAGATGGTGAAGAGCCACTCATTTCGCCACATGTTGTAAGCACGATATCATTCCTTGATGATCTCATTTCTCTTACTTCTGCCTACAGATGTCTACCAGCTATTTAACCTCAGGGGTTATTCAGATGGTGAAAGGTTTGAAGACAGGCAGAAATCTGTCTACAGAATTTTCCTCTTGCCTCAGGTGCAAATGCCTTTTCTGGGTAGAGTTATCAATCCACAAAAATGCTTTCTTCTGTCTAAAGTACTAAATAATAAACTCCATTTCTCATGACACTTGTTGGGAAGATAGTGTCTACAAAAGAGGACAATAAATACTGCCAGTATGCTAACTCTGAAAGAGGTCCTTTCCCTGTAACCTTTTGTTCTGAACAGAAAGCGTATTAATAATTTTGGTTATTAAATGAATAACCTTCTTTCATGGATGTGAAGAAGGGCCTTCTGAAATGAGTGAAAAATCTCCCAGATGCTGTTTGCTCACATGTCCAATCTGTAATTAGAGTTAAGCTTCAAATGTGTGGTAATAGATAAATTGTATGGATTTAACTGCCACTTCCCTCCCTAATTTACACTTAGATAATACTTCTCCTCCCAAAAGCACAAATTACATTCCTTTTAATTAGCTCCCAATGTACTTTGTTAAAGTACTTTGAGAATGCACATTAACCTATTAATTTATAAACATACATTATGCAAAAGCACATAATCATTAATTAAATATTGCAACACATAAGGAGACAGCATTATCATACCCATTTTACAGAAATGAAATGAATGCATGTTAAATTATTTGGACTATGACAGATCCAGAATAAGAGTTTGTGTTGATCTATGATTCACTATTTTCTCCAAAAGAGTATCATTTTGACTAAACTTTATGTCTTCTTACATAAAATTAATCATAATTTTTATGCAAAAGTTGTATTTCAAAAAGGTTATATATTTAAATCCACTAGTACTTTAGGGAAATCTCATGTTTTAACATGTACATGTATCTTACATTTTATATTAATATATGGAAGTATATAAGAAGGATTTCATATCAACACTAGAATAAACCAACAAATATGACTATTATAAGCAATTTACCTAACAATGTTTCTCAAGAAATGAACGATGAACTTTTTTCAAAATGGCTGAAAACAAACAAAGAAATAATCTTCCAGAGAATATTATCTAAATGATATTTAGAAATAGGTTTAGTGGCCGGCTAGAATTTAAATGAAAACATGTATGAAACCAGAAAAGACCTGAATAGCCAAAGCAACCTTAAGTAAAAATAACAAATTGGGAGGGATCACTCTACCAAACTTTAAGCTATACTGCAAGGCTATAGTAACCAAAACAGCATGGTATTGGTGCAAGAACAGAGACATAAACCAATTGATCAGAATGGATAATTCAGATATAAAAACATCCTCATGTTGCCATCTGATCTTTGACAAAGCAGACAAAAACATACACTGGACAAAAGAATCCCTATTCAATAAATGGTGCTGGGAAAATTGGAGAGCCACATGTGGAAGACTGAAAAAGGATCTGCACCTCTCACTTCTCACAAAAATCAACTCACAGTGGATAACAGACTTAAAGCTAAGGCATGAAACTATAAGAATTCTAGAAGAGTTTGGAAAAACTCTTATAGACATTGGCCTAGGCAAAGAATTCATGAAAAAGACCACAGAGGCAATCACACCAATAGCAAAAATAAATAAATGGGACCTGATCAGATTAAAAAGCTTCTCCACAGCCAAGGAGATAATCAATAGAGTAAATAAACAGCCTACAGTATGGGAGAAAATATTTGCATCCACTAAAGGGCTAATAACCAAAATCTACAAAGAACTGAAGCAATAAGCAAGATAACATCAAACCACCCCATTAAAAAGTGGGCAAAAGACATGAACAGAAGCTTTTCAAAAGAAGACAGACTAATGGCCAATACACATATGAAAAAATGCTCAATGTCTCTAATTATCAGGGAAATGACACTCAAAACCACAATGAGATGTAACTTAACTCCACTGAAAATAGCTTTTATCAGAAAGTCTCAAAGCAACAGATGGCTGGGGTCGATGCAGAGAGAAAGGAACACTTATACACTATTGGTGGGACTGCAAACTAGTACAACCTCTATGCAAAGTAGTATGAAGGTACCTCAAAGAACTGAAAGTAGACCTACCATTTGATCCAGTAATCCCACTACTGAGTATTCACCAAAAGGGAAAAAAGACATTTTATAAAAAGACACTTGCACTCAAATGTTTATAGCAGCACAATGCACAATCACAAAGATGTGGAAACAACCCAAGTGCCCATCAATATATGAGTGGATTAATAAAATGTGGTATATGTGTGCCATGGAATACTACTCGGCCATAACAAAAAAATGGTGAACTAATGCCTTTTGTAACAACCTGGATGGAACTAGAGCCCATTCTTTTAAGTGAAATATCTCAAGAATGGAAAAACAAAAAATACATGAACTCCGTACTAAATTGGAACTAAGAGATTAACATTCATGTGCACAGATGTTAGTAAAATTCAATGGAAATCAAGTAGGTGGAGGGGGGGAAATGGAATGGGTGAATTGACATCTAATGGGTACAATACACGCTACCTGGGTGTTGCGCACACTTATAACTTTGACTCAATCTGTACAAAAGCAATTCATGTAGCCAAAACGTTTGTACCCCCATGATATTTTGAAAGTAAAGACAAATTTAAAAGATCAGAATGGTTTTTGGAAAGGAAAACAAATAAACAAAAAAAGAGAGTCATTTATCCATATTCCTGAGGGCTGATTAAGGCATACTTAATGATCATTGAACATAAACATATTCCAGAATTAGGACATGGTCCATCCACAAACAAAAGGAAAAATAGTGGTCACAGATAAGGAAGAGAGAGCAGGAGAGTAAAGAAGAGGAAGAAATCAGGCAAAAAGATGGGTGGACAAAGTGATAGAAGAGCTTCTGGACCAAGAAACTTTGGGAAAAGGAAGGAAAATGTAAGAGAGATCAATGAAATGCCTGTAAGAGAAAAAAAGGGGGAAAAAGTTGCTAATCTGACAAAATTTACCAGCAAGCATTAAAATTCCCAGGAATCTATTGTGCACATATAAATTTCAGTCCTTACAGGAAAAACAAAAACAAACAAACAAAAACTATTTCTGATGACTGGTGCTCAGTGAAATGATTCCTCTTGCTTATTTTAGTCACTTCATGGTGGCCTTTCCTATGTGGCAATAGCAGAAAACCTTGCCCTAACCAGGGTTTTCCCCGTCCTCCACACTTCGCTTGCTGTGTGCTTCCACATGCATCGGTCACACACGCCTCTGTGTTCCCATCCTTCTTGCTCTTTGCTGGCAAACCTGACAACTGGAATAAAACAGTCCTGGTGGACTGCTCCTTTTGGTTTACATCTAAGTCAAACCACCATCAGCCGTTGATGTAATAAATGAAAGAAACCCTGGGCTGTGACATTGATTTGTCAAATGCTAGATAACATTCCAGTTCTCAGCCTCTCAATTCTTTTATGTCACCTTCCTAAGAAATAAGTGGGGAGAGATGGACTGCTGAGGGAGGTATGAGGAAGGAGTCCAGCAGGAACTAGGTAAACTCCAAACCATAGCCTGGGTTCCTCCAATAAATCTCGGGACTTACCAAGTTGAAAATGAAGCAAATAATTGTTTTCTTCTCCATGGAGTTTACAGGGATTCCTAGCAGGAATGAAAGTTGACCATTAATATCTTCACAAAAACTATACTGATGGTATCCTTCACCCCAGTCTGCAACTTCTCCTTTACTATCCTCCTTTCTCAACCTCTGCTCTCTCCTCTTAAACTCAGTCTCAGAGAAAAGAAGTCCTATAACTACTGTTTGCTGGTTGAATACTACCTAGATGCCAAGAGCTAGGCTAATTGCTTAGATGTGTGTTAATTGATTTATTCTTCTCATTGATGTCCTAGAACAGGCCTCATTGTCCCCCTTAGAGGGGAATTATAGTAATCTGTAAAAGCTTGAGTTTAAGCAAGGGCCTAGGAACAAATCTATAACCCTCTTCCCACTTCAGGCTTCGCTTGCTACCCAAGTGCTAGCAGTCTTCCCCAGTTTTAAAATCCTCAGTCATTCTTCAGTTTCCTTAAGATTGCTGTATTTTGAGCATTTTCCTGGAATGTCTTGAACTCCCAGACACCCACCCCCATTGCACTCCAGACTTTCACACAACATAACACCTAAATTGTGATCTGCTGTCTCCCAAGCCCCTTCCCCAGGCTCTCCTAATATTCCTTCTTTTGAATTGCAAAAACATTTATTACGTTTTTCTGGACCATCCTCTCTGGCTCTTCATTTCATAGTTGCCTCCTCCAGAGCTTCAAGATAGAGACGGCCCTTTATTTTTTAACTTTATCAGCACCTAAAACTGACAAAATTTGGGGTTATCACAGCTGTTATTTCCTATCAGTAAGATATTGAGTGTGTGAATAACAAATTGAGGACATGGAATTTTCCTTCATGCTTGAGCTGCACTTAAGAGTTTCATATTTCCTTGGTCTGTATGAAGAAAAAAAGTTTTACTTAACCAATGAACACAAACTGATAGCTAGTTATTGGCAGGTGACAGGGTCTTAGTCATGTTCTGCTGCTGTAACAGAACACCACAGACTGGGTAATTCATAAACCACAGTTTATTTTGCTCATGGTTATGGAGGCTGGAAAGTCCAAGGTGGAGGAACCACATCTAGTGAAGGCCTTCTTGCTGTGACATAAGATGGCAGAAGACATCACATAGCGAGTGTGTGAGACAGAGAGGAGAAAAGGGACTGATTTCATCCTTTTTATCAGAACTCACTGCTGTAATAATTAACCCACTCCCATGATAATAGCATTAATCCATTCATGAGGGGTCCACTCTCAACGACCTAATCACCTCTTTAAAATCCCACCTCTTACTACCATAACAACGGCAATTAAATTTCAACATGAGCTTTGGAGGAGACATTTCAGCCATTGCAAACAGGTACTTTTGCATGCTCTCAATAATATTTACACATAAGAGCGTGTACATACAAGCACACACACAAACACACACACAGATAAACACAAAGACATACAACCCAACATATCAAGGATTTATTGAACATATATACAAATAATGAAAATCAACAGAAGTGGGTTTAGTTTTTATACTGACACTGTACTTGATTTTAATCAAGGATTACTCTTTCTTTGTTTTCAGTCTCTCCTTAGTTTTTACGTCTTAGTATATTTTCCTAATTTCTTTTCTTAACATCTTTCTTGGTGGTATTCCTTTTTCCATTATTTATTTATAATGAAGACACCTCTAGATACTACTTGGTCTACATTTCTGGAACCCTTCTGGCAATTACTTTGCAAAACTAATGTTTGCAACTGGCATGTAGCTCTGCTGCCCTATAGTACTTAACATAGCATCAAGTCACGTTGACTACTATTCTTTATATCTGATAGTATTTTTTTGGTTTTTAAAATAAAATAACAATTACCTACAGAAAAGTAGCTATTTTCAATGTACCTATGTCAAAGCTGTGCAACTCAGGCTGAACTAAATTGAAAAAATTAATTTATCTCTTCTTTGCCTTGCCACAAATATTGTAGTGAACCCCACTCTGAGATACATCCTCATACAGGAACTTTGGCAGATATTATTAGAAAATGTTGTTGAGTTTCTTTGCTTTTAAGCTTCCATCTTCTGCTGTATATTTTAGATTTGCCTCCTCTAGGTCATTTTCCTACACTTTTCCAGTATTTGTTTGTTTGTTTGTTTTACCCTATTCTTCCCGAGGAGATTAACTTCTATAGATTACATTATCCTGACTCTCTTACTGTGTACTTCTAGTTGGTTCAGCTGTAGGAGATAAGGGAGGTGAATGGAGAGAGAAATAGGTGTATTTTTTCTTCCAAATCTCTCCTTGATTGACAAGGGTTAGCAGCGACCGTGTTCCACTAACTAAAAGACACTTCTTGGCAGATATACTTTTCTTATAGTTACAGCTCTCATAGGCTTTCAATAACTGCTCCCTCTCCTCATCTCTTTGGTCTCAGGAGTGATAAAGGCTTCCCAATATTGCTAGCCATTAAGTTCTACATCATGAGTCATACTTACGCAGGATGATGTCTGTAATTGTAAATAGTATCTTCATGAAACTAATTTTTATTACTCCAATTTGCATGTGCCGTCTCCTTCTCTATGGAACACTAACCGATACTTGTGTCTTTCCTGAACCTGATAAATTTTCCATCTCACGCATTTAATTCCGTATTGAGCATTATTAAACTAACTAGTAATCAGAATAAAACTTTTTTTAAAATAGTAAGAATAACCACAATAAAAAAATTACTCAGTCCAAGCCACAAGATTTACGACTTTCATTCCCTCACTTCTTCCTTTTGTGACTCTACTAGGACTCTTTCCATGTGCTCTCTCTTACTGAAGTTAGTCTAACAAATGTAGCTTTGCTTGATTGAAAAAAAAAAGTAAACATAATCTTTAATGCTTGAAAATGTAAGCTAAAATTTTAATGGCTATATTTTTGTATTTATTTAAATCAAGTGTTACATTTTTGTCCCATAATAATTTCTATTAAGAATGCCACCCCCCACATATCTAAAAGTATGTGAAAACAATATAGCATGTCATAATTACTATAAAACTGCTAAAGTGCTTCTTAAATTGGTGGCTTTAAAACTAAGTGTGGCATAACATTTGATATCTGAAATTTAACTTTCTAAAAAAATATTTCATCTATATTCCCACTTGTTTCAAAGAATCTAATGTAAAATATTCTTCTTCAAGAGAGATGAATGACTCACTTCCTTCATCATTAACACCGTTATAATGACTATATGATTGCTCTTAAAATTTAAAGGAAGAATGTTTAAAGTGTATCAAGTTTCCAAACATATTTGTGCATGCTTAAGTTGTTAAACAGGTAGAATTCTTGGAACTAAATACTCTGCTTGGTTATTTTGTTGAGGACATACCTTTATGAAAGTACTTTAAAAAGCTTTCAGTTCCTGAAAACTTTCTCAGAGACTAAATACTAATGACATCACTGATTAAATGGTTTCCAAGGATTCATCTACTTTTTCTTTTCATCTAAAAATAATCAAGAACCCTGAAAATGCTTCACGACTATGTGGACTTCTTTAAAATAGTTGCATTAACTAAAAGTAAAATATAGAGACAAAGGAAAGAGACAAGGAAAGAGAAATGAAGGTAACTCTTTTTAGGTTTATGCCTCTTATGATATTTGGGCTACTGCCCACCATAACATGTCAATGTAAGACATGTTCTTTGAACTTCCACCTCTCCTTTCTTCTCTCTCTCCCATGTACTAGTTTTTCTCCATTTGTCTCTTTCAGATTTATTATCAGCCCCGCTCTGCCCTGTGTTTTTCCCTAGAGGCCAACACCATAAATTGCAAAACCTGGGCATCGTTACTCTCTGGTTTCTGGATAGGCTGTAAGATGGTGGTGGAAGGAGCACCAGCAAAGAGTTGCAGGGGTGTATGTGCCCCCATTTCCTTTGTGTTTCAGTTCCAAGTTCTGGGCATTGGTATTTCCCTCTGTAATTATAATCTTGCCAGGCAGCATTTCTCCATGTCTTTAGCTCTTGCAGTGCTTCAATAACAGTTTCCTCTGCTTGTCTCTTTAGGCCTAAAAGCGGTGATAAAGTGATGGCCTCCCACTGTTGTTAATCCCTGGGTACCTCAGCATCTCTTGATTCCTTTAACCTTGCTCTGAAAATAGTCTCCAGAGTTTTATTTGAGTGAGCCCTATTTCAATTCAGAATGTTGACTTGAATCAGATACATTCCCTTTCAACCCTTTGTCCCTACTTCTTTCAGGTACCAATCTGTTCATAGTCCCTGGCCACTATTTACAGGATGCTGTAATGGACTTAATGTGTTTTTTTCTGGGTAAGAGTATTTTCAGAAAAGGTAGAAATATGGTGAGAGCTGAACTACTCTGGTAGAAGTAAGAAGTAGATTATCTTTTACCAAATCGGATCTCCAGGCATTCTTAAATTTCCCCTCTGTGCTAGCAACTATTCACTTGCCCTTCGGGTTTCCTAGCTCTTATTGCCCTGATTCACTGCTGTGGTTAAGAATTTCCAAAAAGGATACCTTTAAATTAATATTTAAAGACGAATGGCTTTTTATAATATATAGCCAGCACAAACTCTAACAGCTGCCAAAACGAACAGGGCAGCACTGAAATAGAACCATAAATGGTGTACTCTCTGGAGAATTGGTGTCCAGAGTAAAATTTCAAAGTGGACAAATTTTGTCTCTAACCTCTTTTTCTGTTTTTCTCATTACCTCCCCTATTTCCACGTGGCCTGTATGTGAGATGTAAGAAGGTAAACAATCTGCACTTGAAAAGGAAAAATACCTTGGTGAGAAAACACAGCAAAGCCACATTTGGGGAGAATGAGGGGATAGACATTGCATTTGGAGTTAGTCCATACCATGTGTTCATTTCCTCAATTATGCTTCATCCTTTTGGTAAAAATGTGCCTCATGACAAAGTGAAAGTGTGGAACCATCAGATCCTTCTGGTCTCCTTTTTTCTTACTGCACTAAACGCAATGAGGTCAAGAGCCCACAGGGCTTAAAGATATAGATGTCAGTCCACTATAGACCTGCTATATACACCATGAGCTCTGTGTTGGAGAGTAAATTCTTTTCCTCTACAGCTGGGCTCAAAGTTCCTACACAGATAAAAGGACAAGACCCCAAATGAAGATGCTTTGTTCAGCAGATTGGTGAGTCAAGACACTGCTCAGCCCAGAGCACACTGCAAGGAAAAAGGGAAAGGCATATAATTGTTGCTTATTTTATCAGCGTACAATATTGTCCTCTTTCTTGATGTTTGCCTTTGTAATATGTCAGCAGCCCCCAAACTCTTCTCTTTAATATTACCCCACTTATTGGTACTTGCATTATCAATTACAATTTGTTCTGTTTCCTTTACAGCATTTATATTATCAATTTTTCAACCTTGAAAATGTAATAGCACAACTTTCATTCAATAAATTGGCAAAGAGTTCATTGTGTACTCCAAAGTACAAGAAGGTCATAGACTAAGAACATACTATATCAATATCTATTATTAGAGAAGGTAAAATGTAATGTTTAAGAGTGCAGGTTCTGGAATCATGCTATCTTTGAATCCTGGTTCTGCTACTTCTAGGTTTGTGACCTCAAGCAAATTACTTAACCTTTCTGTGTATTAGTTCCATCTGTACAATGGAGATGATGGTAATGTCTTATGTTAAGTATTAAATTGGTTAGAACAGTGCCTGCAAATAGTAAGCAAAGGGGAAAAATGATATTGATTTGCTCTCTCATAACAAATAATGAAGGCTTAACCTAATATTGTTTGATGTCATCCTTAACTTCTGCTTTTAGGGTAAATGTTAGAATAAAAGTCTTGAATAAGTTTGTTCTATCTGCACACAGCTGGGAGTGCAACCCAACCCTATATCAGGGAGGGTAAGAAAAGGAGAAGCTGGGAACTCATGGCCATGAAGAGTATTTTGGCCTCTTTCCTGATTTTCTATACCCATTATCAAGGCCATTTTATAAAATATTTATAAATATTTATAAAATATATTGTATATTAACATACTATATATGATATACTATATATGATATACCTATAAATATACTTAAGTATTTATAAAATATTTATGCCCTAAAGGCACTTGTCCATTAAACAATCAGGGTTGATCTTCCACTGTAGCGTGCTTACTTCTGTGATGATCAAGGAATGGCTGGCTCAAGGTAAGTACTCAGTAAAGAACCTGTGGTGGAGCCTCTCATTTTTCTCTCTCTTCTAATCCAGGTCCACCAAGTTATAAAAGGAAGAATTGAGTCCATTGTGCACTACGCTTCTAACACTGTCTGATCTTGGAAAGGGATCACTTGCAAAGGATCATATGAATTGAGTTTGGAATAGTGGAGTAAACTTGAACACTCTGCCTTGGGAAGGATTCAATTTCATAGGCCCTGTTGATTTACTTAGGAGATACGAGACATGGCGAAACTATGAATAACTGTAAAATACTAAGTAGCAGATCCAAATTGGGAGAAGTAGTTTTCCCAAAGGATAACATCTTAAAAATTGAGAAACAGAGACAATTTCAAAAGATTGCAGGTGAGCACCATAGCCTCAACAAGGAAAGCAATATAGGGTACTCTGGATATATTAGCTCAGAGAGCAATTTAGTTTCATTATGTATTTCTGGAACAGACTATAGAGAAAAGATTTACTATTATGAGATTTGTAGGCTATATACTGAAAAACAGAAGAAAATGTAAGAGAGAGAAATCCAAGTTGGATGGAACTAAAATGCATGGAATGGCACTCAAATTCAGATTGGGATATAATTTGGAGATATATGTGTGTATGTGGGTGGAACTTGATTTTTTTGCGTTAGCATATATTGCCTTTGTAATAATAGCTTCTTTAAATATGCATAAGAAAACATAAGATCATTATCCAAACAACTGGGAATTATAGCAGAAGTAAAATATAAGGAAAATGTATGAATCTTGGAATAGACTCAATTTTACTTTCTTAGTAAGTGCTCAGATTTCCAGAATAGTGGTCAGGGCTCAGTTTCATTGACTCTTGAAAAGACAATACCAGGATATTATCCAGTGTAAGTTGAGGGGACCATTTGATCTATCAAAGCAATGTCCTTGCTAAATCACTAAAGATTTTTCTGGAGCAACCAGCTGGAAAGTACTATGAAATAAATATGATTTGCACTCATTTACACTGGAATTTAATGTTAAGTCAGGGTAGCAGTGAGGAAAATGCAATCACATTTTTAAAATATGAGGAATTATATAGAACTTTGAAAATTCTTAGGGCTTATTTGTGGAGAATGGCTACATGTCCCCCCAACTGATGTAAATTAACAAATCAAACATCTCACCACAATATAAGACTTCTGAAGTTCTGTCATGCAAAGCTAGAACTTCTGGTTTGCATGTTTTCTTTCTCTTTGTAGACAACTGCATAAGTTACTAGTTATTCTAACATCACTTCTCAATCCCCCATTCCAAGTTCAAATTCTCTGGTTGTGCTCTTGTGTTGCATTACTATTAGGCCTAACCATGAGGACAAAAGTGGGTTAGGTGTCTTTCCAGTTGGTACTCATCTCAAAATTCCATCATTGCCCCAGTTTTAAGAAAGTGAAGAAGTAGGCCAACCATATCTAAAGGTATAGAAATTTTATCAAAAGTAGTATGGAAGCCTACTTTTGATAAAAGATGAAAAATAAAGTTGTAGTAGAAACTATGTGAATTTTGAAGTACAATTACAAATTAGGCAATGAAAAATATTGAGCTGTTTCCACTGGAGGCTAAGAAAAAGAAGGAAGGAAGGAAGGAAGGAAGGAAAGATGGGAAGGAGGGAGAAGGAATAGGAGGAGAAGGAAAGGGAAGGGAAATTTTTCACCTATTATAATTGGAATGTAAAATTTCTACACTGAGATTTCTAGGTGAGATAATGATTTGCTTGGAATACACAAATTGTCAGAAACCCTTGACTCTAAGTTTGCATCTGGCCACAACTAGCTATATAATCTCTTTGTCGTTTACTTTTGGGGGGATGATAAATCTCAGGGAGATTTTGTGTGATTTAAATAAGTAAACTTTGAATAATAAGTCCTTCATACAGCATTCAGTGAACACTAGTATTCTTGCCTAGAACTAATTAGAAGAGACTGATTAGATGTATACTTTTATATCAACTTCTTTAGGTCATTAGATAATGAAAGAAAATTTATAATGTCTACCAGGGAAACCATATAAATTTTAAATAATGTAAAATGGAATTAGGTGGTACGATAAAGATCCTATATTTAAAAACGAATAGATTAATAATGCATATGTATTAAATAATGCCATGACAACCTAAAATTCTCTCTTGTTTTCTAACAAAAATAGCACTATAAATTTTCATTATGTGAGCCTAGAAATTGATCAGTGTTCATTTAAGTGCATGCGGACATTTATTTTCTATGTAACATAAAAGTGAACATTTTAAAGGACAAGAGGAAAAATTTGGGAGTTTTCTGAAAGAAACATGCCAGTATAAAAAAAAATTATGATCAGGGTCATCCCTAGAACAGATAACAAAGTGGAGAGATTTTTGTAGGGTCCATTCTTCAGGAATCCTTTGTTAATGCTTGGCAGAGACTCAGAAGATGAAAGTGGAGATGGTAAGGGCACATGATACAAAAATAATGAATAAGCTCTCATATATATCGAAATAGGCCATAATCTCCAATCCCTGCATCACCAAAACTGCCAAGAGGAAAGAATAAAAATTTCAACCTCTTTCTTCACCACACAAGTGTTGTTTGTTTATTTTACTTTGTTTTATAATATTTTGCAAGTGTCTCTTTGATGTTTAAATATGTAAAAATAAGCTTTAAAATATTGAGCTCCCAAACACAGTTAGTTATTCTTGGCACTAAGGTATAACTGAGGAAAAAGAGAAAATAAGAAGATACTCACTTTGTAGTCAATTACTCAGATATGCCCAAACAGAGAGAAGATAGCACTTATCTACATGCATATTATACCCTTGTGAATTCTCTTTTATATGTAATTATATGAAGATACATAACTAAATTAAAAGTTTGTATACTTTCATTTATCCACAATTACCCCATATTTTTAATTGCTGCTATAAAATTGAATTTATAATGTGAATATATTGGTTTTAGATGGCTGAATAACTTTTTTATAACAAAAATGATAAGTAGGGTTAAAATTTTGCGTTCAGAGAACAAAAAATCCAAGTATTTTTGGTTTTTTTTTTAGTTTTTTTTATTATTGTAGTAAAAAAAAACATGTAACACAAAGTTTGCCATCTTAACCATTTTTAAGTGTACAGTTCAGTAGCGTTAAACATATTCACATTGTTCTGAAACAGATCTCTAGAACTTTTTTAGTTTGCACATCTGAAAATCTGTACCCAAATTTACATAAAACATCTTAAAGTTATAGCATTCTATTTTAAACTGGATAACAGCTAAACTTCAATCACATACAAAATCTTTACTCTTTTATAGCTCTACCTTTACACACATACACATTTTATGTTATTGATATCACAAATCACAAATTACATCTTTTTATATTGTATTACCCATTAACATAGAATAACAATTTTTAAAAAATTTTTTACACTTAAATTTTATGCACCAAAATTACAATAGTACAAGTTAATACATTTGTTCCTGCATTTTCCTTTACCAGAGAACTTTATATTTTCATATGGTTTAATGTCTCTGTCAACTGTCTTTTTTTTTTTTTAATTTGAAGGATTTCCTTTAGTATTTCTTGTGGAACAGGTCTAATGATAATGAATTCCTTCAACTTTTATTTAAAGTATTAATTTCCCCTTCATTTTTGAAAGACAGTTTTTTTGGGATACAGTATGCCAGGAATTCCCCAGCCAACAGGGCTGAAAACAGGGCATCATGCAGGAATGAGAAAAGAGACAGTAGAAGAGAAAGAGTGGGGTCAGGGGACTCAAGGCTTTCCTGACCAAGAGTCCTGAGAGTAATTCCTCACTGATATTTATTCATCCCAAGAACAAAATGTCATCATAAACCATACAAGCAAACATGTTCTAAAGATATCCCAGAGGCAAACAATGTTCTATAAATTTCCATAAGTATTACATGTCCTAAAGATATCCCACAGGCAAACTTTGAAGATTATTTATAAAAATTAAGATATTCAAGTGCACAATAATCTCAGCAAAGCTTTTCTAGCCTAAAGCCAAACAAGAACATAAATTTGGGATTACAGCCAGGCCAATTTTCCTGCAGGTTGGACATTCCTCATCACAGTCCTGAAGCAGTTTTCTGCCCCAGGAGAGAAACTGTTTTCTGTTCCTCCTGCCCTTGGAATTTCTTCACCATTTGGAAAACAGCCACACCTATGCAGACTGTCACAGCCACAGAGGTTCTTATGCCAGCAATATTCCTAGGTCACCTTAACATTTATAAGCTACCCCAACAACAGTAGTCTTGGTTGACAGGGTTTTTTTTCCAGCACTTTGAATATATTGTTCCCTTCTCTTCCTTTTAGCTTGCAAAGTCTCTGCTGAGAAATCTGTTGTTGATCTTATGGAAGCTCCCTTGTATGTGATGAATCACTTTCTCTTGCTGCTTCTGAGATTCTCTTTGTCTTTGACATTAGTCAGTTTGATTTATGTGTCTTGTTCTAGTTCTCTTTGAAATTATCTTTGAACTTCTTGAATCTGTGTGTGCATTTCTGTCTTCATATTTACAGAGTTTTCACATTATTCCTTCAAATACGGAAGGAATGCCCTTTCTATTTTCTTTCTGGGATTTTTGTAATGCTTATATTGGTCTATTTGATAGTGTTCATAAACATAAGTCCCTTAGGTTCTCTTCACTTTTCCTCATTGTTCTTTCTTTTTGCTCCTCTGACTCAGTGATTTCAAATGGTCTGTCTTAAAGTTCATTGATTGTTTTTCCTGCCAAATAAAATCTGCTATTGAAACTCTGAATGATTGTTTCCATTCAGTTATTGTATGTTTGGATCCAGAATCATTTGATTCATTTTATAGTTCCTATTTCTTTGCTGATATTTTCATTTTGTTCACACCTTGTTTTCCTGAAAAAAAATATCCTCATTTTGTTCATGTATTGTTTTCACTTCAGTTAGATAAAATTTTTAATTATCTGTGTGGTTTTTTTTGGTTGTTGTTGTTAATTGAACATCTTTATGACAATTATTTTAAATTCTTTGTCAGGCAGTTCATAGATCTCTGTTTCCTTAGAGTCAGTTTCTGGGGTTGAAGTTTGTTTCTTTGATTTGGCCATGTTTTCTTGAAAGCCTTGTGATTTTTGCTGAGATTTGAGTGTTTGAAAAAATAAGCACCTCTCCTATTATTTGCTTACTGGCTTCATGCAGAGGAAGACCTTCACCAATCTGTCCAGATGGAGGTTCTAGGACTTCTCAAACTTTTTCTGATCTCTTGTTCCTCCTGGCATCTGCCTTCAGAACTGCAACTCTAACATACCATTCACTTCAGTGGCTTCCAAACTGTGGCACTGGTCAATGCTCCAAGTCATGCAAGACAAAAACTAGTCCCTCTGGCAACTGCCAGAAAAGCCAGAATATTGGGAACAAGATCTAATCTTTTGTTTCTGTTCTGAAGGTAGAACTGGTCCATAAGAGGATTCTTTTTGGTTGCTCTGCACTATGCCACATGAGGGAAGGGACACAAATGGTGCACCAAATGCTATAAATCATTCTACCCCTTTTGATATAATCCCTTCTTGGTTTTACAATGGTCAGGATGCTATAGCTTTTCAACTGCTCTCTGGAATTCTCACAATGTTATTCTGTCATATCTTATTATAAACTTGGTATCTCTGTAGGAGAAGGAGTGCCTGTTGCTTCCTAGTCCACCATCTTGCTGATGTAATCTCAGTTTATTTTTTTATACCAAAGGCTTGGCCAATAGGTTAACTCAATAGAAAATATCTAAGAAATGTTTTGTTATATTTATATAACATATCACAATTCTCAAGTTATGGAACAGGCTGTAGTCAAAAATGGAGCTCCAGTAAACATACAATGATTAAACACTACCTAATGTTGCTATTAACCACCTGAGCTATTTGCAATATTCTTACAGTAATTAAAATTATCTCTCCGGTAAAGTTATGAAAATGCCTCTTGAATAAGGAAACACAGAAGTTACCTAGAACATTTTTTAAGTCCCCCAGGAAAGTGACAATAAGAAATAGCTGAGAGCTAAAAAGTGACTGAGTACAGGTAGGATAAAAAATTTGATAAAAAAATCATGTTATTATAATGGAAATTTCTAAATTGCAAAGTGAAGCACCAAATAATGGAAAGCCCTATTAGAGAGTCATATATATTCTCAGTCATCAAGTCCTTCTGAGATTCTTCCCATCTATAAGGAAGATACTGATATCTACTGTTCTACCATATGACAGTTCTATGAGGTTGAAAGGAAATGTGATAATGTGAAAATATTTCCCTCTTTTTCTCTGTTAAATACAAAGTAGGACATTGTAATTCTCTGACTTTTTTTCCCCTGTCTTATCATCCTTGTACTTGATTTGAAAAAATCCTAAATCTATAAAGAAGCCAATGCTCCCTATTCACCTATTCTGTGGAAGAATTTTTCTGTTACTTATATGAAGTATTTAGTTTCAGACATTCTAAAAGTCTTTAGGGAGCTCATAGAGCTCAACATTTTTGTGGCCCTAGGTCTGAGACTATTCACAAATGTCAACTTCAGTCTGGGGGGCATTTTAGAGAGATAAGCTATGAGCACCATTTGACATTATTTGGTACAATGGGATCAACTGCAATTAGATCCTACAAAATTGATTCTACCCACTGCTACATGCTGCCACTGAGGGGCACGTGAGAAACACAAAACATTCATATCAAATGACACTACCTGGACTAACCATAAGTAAAGGGAATGGAGTAAAAAGCTAATAATTACTGCAAATATTCTTTATAATATTCCCTAAGAGAAGTCCTTAAGCTTGATACTTACTACTTACAACTACTTTATGATGTAGGCATTCTAATACCCATGTTTTGATTTTTGTGAGAGGTGAAATCTGTGGGTCCTGTTTCAGTCTTCTACCCCTGGGGAGGTGGGGGGGGAGGGGATGGAGGTATGACTACATGATGAGTGCCAGGCGCACTGTCTGGAGAATGAGAACAGACGCGCTTGGGACTCTGACTCGGGGGGATGGGCGGGACATGGACAATGTATATGACCTGAACTTATGTACCCCCATGATGAGCTGAAAAAAAAACAACTAATACCCATGTTTCTGAAAATGAAACCAAGACTAGTGAAGGTGAAATAATTTGCCCAATGTTCATAAAGATAGTCAACAGGAAAGTAAGGATTTGAATCCATGTGTAATCATATTTATCTACATTTTAAAATGTAGCTATATAACTAAATTTTACACATTAAATATTTTCCATTAAATATAATCAGAAATTTAGAGAAAATCAAACTGAGAAAAGATTTGACATCATATAAGTTATTCTTAGAAAAAAATGTTAAAGACAGTAACTTAGAAAATCACATATAAAAGAGTTCTAATAACCATTTAATAATATTCCATTAAATCAAACATTGTGAAGAAAATATCTACTGTTAAATACTAGAAATTAGGGTGATTATCTGTAAGATCCATGAAGGAAAAAGTTTTAAAGCAAGACATTTTATTTGGGGTCAATGGACTTCACCACACTTGTAAAAACCCTAAAATTTTACACAAAATTTTGTGTTTATATGCCTTTGGTTCTGGAGAGAGAGTCCATAGCTATAGTGTCAAAATGTGCATCATCTAAATAGGGACAGAAATTACTTTTTCAAAATGAAGAAAATAAAACTGCTTTTAACAAAACAGTAGTCTTTCTTTCCTTTTCTGGTCTCCTCCTAAATATTTTAAGATAAGTGGTCAAGCCATAGTGAAAATGTAGTTTTCATGCTTTTTGATAAAACAATTAAGTACATATGTTGCCCGTTTAGAATTAGCCTACTCTTCTCCTATGTGGTTTTAAGTGTACTTAACAACAGAACCCAATGGAAACTCATTTAAAAAGTCTGCCTAGATGGTTTCAAATATGGACCTAACATGGAAATTCAGTCATAATTAAATCAAAGGACAAAAATAAATATGTATAAAAGGATCTTGGTGAATAAGGAAAAATTTAAGTCTAGAGATATATTATGAAGAGATGTTGAAGAGTGAAGTAGAACCCCAGCAGTAGGGCTAGGCTTGGAAGACTGGGAAAAAAAGGAGAAATAGATTAAACTTGGTATGCAGCAAACATACAAGGAGTGATTCTTTTCAAAACACATAAATTTGGCAAGATCACCAAACTCTGTAAATAATTGTAATGGTTACACACAAAAAGATGTTTTTTCATAGTCTTAGTGTAGAAAAATCACTATTTTTAGTTTGGATCATAAAATCCTGGCAAATTCATAAATGGTGGAATGGCTATGAAAGAAAGATGTGCAGCTATTTACCACCCACAGACCTAAATGTGTATGAGCATCTCTACTGTTTAGTTTTTGTTCATCTTCTATAATTATTTCTCTATTGTTTCTCTGTTCTTTTTCTGTCCCTCTGACATCCTTGTTTTTTGTTGTCATTTTTATTCTTAATGAAATTTTGAATGAAATTTCACAACAGGGAGATATTTTGAAAATAAGAGTTCTGTCATCAAATTATCTCTTATAAAAATTTTAAATTTTTAACCTTGTATTTTTTGTAAAAATGACTTTTTTCACACAACAAAACCTGATACACAATAGCATATAAAACTAACTTTTCAAATATAGAAGCATTCTCATTATGCTATTTTTTCAAGAAAACACAGGATAAGAAAATTTATAAGGTGATATACTCCTATATGGCCTATAATGAAAACTCAGCAGATATAAAAATTAAATTGGGGAACAAAGGGCAGAAATGTACAATAAGCCAAGAAAAGGGAAAAATGTAAATAAGCTTTGTGGAGTTGTCATTAACCTTGTACAACTGTTACAGAAAATGATCTTTAGAAAGACTTAGGATAAATTTATTTTAAAACTATGAGCATGCCAGTGAAGTTTTTAAAAGATGACTAGACTGACGTTCCATTGAACTAATTTCATTTTGATATTCTCTCTTCAGTCAAGTTCAAACTTCTCTATAACTTTTTTACTTTTTCTTCCTATCAACAACATTGCCATCTAGTTTTACAGATTATCTGCCTTCATTTATCTTTTTCTGCATCATCCCTCTTCAAAATGAGGGATGCTTATTTTCTGCTGACATTTACTACCCTTTTACTTTGCATCTCAGTCTCCAATTTTTTGTCTTTTTATAGATGTTTGTCAACAAGTTTTTCCATGTGTGTGTTTACATGTACATGTGTAACTATACACATGAGTGTTTTTACATCAGTGTGGTCCAGATAGTTTATCAGAGGACTATTTCTACCCTATTACCCATACCTTCTAGAACAGTGCTCCACTGCAAATGAAAAGCTCAATAAATGTTACTGAACCACTGACTGTAGTAACAATGATTTTAATTATTAGGATAAACCATAATTAGTACTTGTATATCACATTAGGGCTTAACAAAAGCTTTCAGATATACGAGATCATATGTCTATTGTTTTACAATATACAGTTTATCTATTGACAATTAAAGTGTTTAATAACAATGATTTGAGACTTTGAAGTGCAGGGATTTCTTTTGTATTTGTGTATGAAGATATCCTGGGAATATATAATATTTCAAACTAATAATGTATCATTTGGAAGATTGCTCAGCAATCACATCATGCTTCTCTGCTTAGGAAAAACCTACTATCTATACCTCCATTTTGTTTTCTAGTTTGAGTCAGACTTTTCTTCCATCCTGGATTGACAATAGTTAAAGATTTCAGTTTACAAAGCTCAAATGGAAGCTATGCTCTAAATCCACATTCCCTTCTCTCTAACCCTTCCTAGGTTTCAGGCAGTAATCAGAAGCATCAACGGAGAAGGTAAGAAAATCAACACATTTGCTCAGGTCTTAATGGTGGCCATTGAAAGGCAATGCTTATATAGGCTTGCTTGATAGCAAAAACTGTCATTTGATAAAGAAAAGATTAACAGATCAAGTACAGTTGGTGAAAATACTTTCTACACTCAGCCTAAAGGTGTTCTATGATTCCTAATAAATATCTTAGAATCCAGGAGTAAAAGTAATATAACAGGACCATTTTTCAAAATAGCCCTTTTTAAATGGGACAGGAAATTCCTTTAAAAAGCACTTTATTTGGCCCCAATTAAAAACAACTGTAGTTTTCAAACTTTTCTTTAAAAAATATTGCTTAGGGAGAGAAAAAGGAGGACTGTTTATATACAGTTTAACAAATCACCTCAATAAATGTTCTTTTGATGTACGAAGTTAGACTCAGAGGCCAGTCTGTAATGTTGATTTAAAGCCGAACTCCTTATCATAAGAAAGTAAAAGAAATGGTGAACCATATTACATGTCTTAACCCTACTCACTCTCAGGAGGTAGAGACTGTGGGTTTGGAAGAGAAAAGGAGAACAGAGTGAGAGTTTGGGTCTCAGAAGGAGAAAAGCTTAATAATTTTAAGGAATAGTAATATTTAATATCCATATTTTTCTTAAAATTTTATTAATTCTCTGGACCCAGGCACCAGTGCAAAATGCATATAATAGACAAGCAATAATTAAATGTCAAAGTAGTTGTTTGTAATTTTTAATATCCATATTTTTCTTAAAATTTTATTTTATTCTTTGAATAGTTAATACATTCACATGTTTCAAAATTCAAAAGATCTTACTATCTTATTTTCCCTTTTGTTACATAAATGATAGAATATCTATTTATAATGAACTGTGTTATTATTTAATAGTGAATCTCAGAGTTCTTATGTCAGAACATCAAAATTTCTTTTATTTTTTAAATGTCTGTATGTCTAAGATACGAATATCACTTTCCATATGACAATTAAAAATTAAAACTACCCTACAATTTTTAACCCAGCACTCTGGCAAAGATCAAAAGTTTTAATAAGGATGTAAAATATCAAGGACTTTCACATATTGCTAGTGAAGGTTATATAATACCATAACACTGGATTTTCTTGGCCCTGACTAAATGAGAATAATTCCAGATTCTAGGTTAAGATAGATATATTTTACTACTTTATCCATCTATTTAAATTTTATTAAGAGTTTTCATCTAGAATGGATATTAAATTTTATCAAACACCTTGTGAGCATACTAGCTAATCATCTACTATTCATTATACCATTCCCATTATAGTAATGAAGATACCATATATCAAAATCTATAGGATAGAGCTAAAGCAGTACCCTGAAGAAAAGTTCTAACAATAATTAATTATATTAATCAATGAGAAAACTAACAAAATGACTGGTGACCATACATAATCTAACCCTTACTCACAGATCTGATACTGAACAAGAAATAAAAAGGATACTATTGTTTCAAAGGATTTTTTTTTCAGCAGCTGGTATTATGTACAAGTTGCATAGAGCCTCTAAACAAAAGTATTCATTTTTGATACTCAGCTACTTTGCCTTGAATTCCTTACCTTTAGTTTATAAGTTCTTAAGGCTGCGTTTCTGATTAATAGAATAGAAACAATATATTAACATTAAAAAATCATTATAATGCATCACCTACTGGTTTTAAAGTTTGAAGAGTTTATTTCCTGCTTACTCAGACCTATAAAATGGGAAAATTCTTCCCTTGACTCACCTCACTAAAGTGCTCCTTTGCCTTTCTGGACTTCGACTACTTGCTAACCCCATTCTACTTTCACATAACTAACTCTTGGCACAACTGTCTGCCACCCCAATCATTCCTGTCCAGATGCAGTCCAAAGTTGAGGTGGGAAAACTCTTTTCACGCAGAAGTTCCTGGATACAAAGTGCCTACTGAGTAGGGTGAGGAGAACTTTTAAGGAATAAAATATACAACTATGCAACTTCTCTGGATATCTTGAGGTTGATATATCCATCTAATATAATATATGTGTATTAATGTCCCTAAAGATTTAGCACGCCTATACTCAGAGATTTATTTACTTTGCTGGTTTTCAATTTTGTTGTTGTTGCTGTTTTGACAACACAATTTCCTCATACCTCTGGTGTGGAAGGAAAAGTATAGGAATATCAGTCAAAGGAATCTTGTTACATAATAATCACTGTAATGATTTGTAGTAGAGCTCACTAAAGAAGAGTACAAACATTCACAGTGGCAGGTTATGAGTAATAAAAGGCCTAAGTTTAGAATAGGCCTACTTTTATTGTATTGCCATAAATTATACTGTTTATGTGCAACATAGCTGGTCAAGGCTATACTTATTCCCAAACAATTCCTAATAGACATTCCAAATAACTGAAGAATTGGCTCACTCTCCATTAGCAAGATGCTGTTGAGCAACTTGTCCTTAGAGAAACCTATTTATTTGTTTAGTTTAAGGATAATGCAACTAGTTCAGATGGTAGAAATAATATATTAATACAAAAATCATTATACTATATTATCTACTGATTTGTTAAGAGGTCCAACTTTTCTTAAACCGAAAGGAAGTAATTCTCTGTGGTTTATCTTGCTTTTAGGGTCTGTTATTTTCTGAGTTTAAGTCATCCATCACCATGTCTGTTTTAAAAGCGGAGGCTTTTAAGGGGTCTGATGATAAATGCCTAATATTGACATTTAGAATATAAAACTAGGAATATAATATCCTTTATCTAGCTCATTTTTTTAATAATTGCACAGTGGCTAATTATAGCTTCTGCTCTCATTTCCAGAGTTTTTTCTAGCATGAAGTATAACCCTACTGTTTATCCAAAGCAGGTGATCAAACACATTGACTAGACCAGAATTCCCTTCAGATGCAGGGCACTTTGTCTTCATACTAATCTTAAAGGTCTGATGCTATGTTAACAAGACTCAACATTGGAGGACAGAAATAATTATGTGTCTCAGACTGAGAAAAGCAGAATTATAAACAAACTCTCTGAATGTGTAGAACCCTGAAATATAATAATTCTTTCATAGGAATTTTCAGTATATAATTATTAGATTTTATGTAATATTATTATTTGATCCAGAATATTTCTACATTGTAATAAGTCATTTAAATAACATTTTATATGAACTAGGCTGATTTAACAGTAATTTCCTAGTTGGAAGGATGGAATTTCACAAAGGATCTTATGGCTTTAAATGGTGATCCTTTAAATAGAGACTATAATTCACAGACTATGGCAAAGACACAAGCTAGTTTTAAAGCCATCTACCCATAGTGAAGAAAAGAAATATATTATAGCTAAAGAACAGAGTAAGGGTCTCAATAATGTCTTACTACCCCAGGCAAGAAAATGCAAACTTTAATAGCAGAGAAGATGGGTGACCATTGTCACCAAGTGTGTAGTTTTCAGAAAGAACAATTATTTCCTGTACAGACCTAAGAGAGACAGAATTTCATCATATTCCAACAGGGATTTAGCTCCTGAGAACAAAGGTATAGAAATAAATACCTAACTAAAAATTACACCCAATCTTGAATTAAGATTTTTGTCTTTATTTCATGTGGAAAATAAGCAAAACTATAGTTTTTAGTATCAACACTGATATGGATAATTTGATTTAATTGAGAAGAATTTACCTCACTGGCTGTCCAATTTCAAATACAGAAGAAAATGAAAATAAACCAAAACTCACTTTCCAGATAAAACACCTAGTAATATTCGGGGATGAATTATGGCAAATGAATTGCTAATTAAGTAAAGGGTAAAGAATAAAAAAAAATACACCTCAAACATTGTTCTTTGATTTAATTTGTCCCTTTAGTTTGTCTTTTGTTACAGTTTGCTGCAAATTTTAAACCTATATCTTAAATCCGTAGTTGTTTTTATAATGAAACAAACATATCATGATCTCTCAAAATAAAACTATAAATCTTACCAGTTTACATAGTGCATATATTCGAGTTTAATTCCCTTTGAACCTGCAGGCAGCTGTGTTGTGTGCAATGTCATGTTATTGTTCCAAACTAACTGTTGAGTTATTCTGGAATGTCCCGTAAGTAGTTTTGTAATAAATCTATTTTTCATGCCCTCATGCTTAATTATATATATGAAACAACTTGTAGCAGTTGTCCTAATCTGACCTGGAAATATATAGCATCTTGATCCATGTTCTCCTCATTAAGCATTTATTTATACTAGTGACATGTCAAGGACACAAAATTTCTTTCTCACAGAAACAAAAACTACATCCAGATGGTCAAAGTCTCTTCCAGAAGAGTATGGTTAGCAGAAACACGAACCAACAACAAGAACAACAAAATAGCATCTATAATTTGTCAAAAGACATCCTGTATAAAAAAAAAATTAAAAGAGGCCTGAGAAATCAGCACAACCTACCTGAGTGTCTTTCTCTTTGTCCTGGTGTTTGGCCAGCTTCTTGGCTATTGCAAGTACCAGGTCTCTTGTTTCCAAAGAGCTGCCTGTGTTGGCCTGTCTCTCAGACTATCATGTTGCAAAATCTGAAGTTCTGTTGCAATAAACACCAGATTTCAAAAGAAAAGCAATGGAAATTGTGCAGAGATTAAACTTCATTTTTATAGCAACAGTAAGTAGTACATAACTATGTGTCTAAACAACACTTTCTCATCCAATATAATATTAAATTGAGAAAGACACTGATTTTGAGGGTACATTTAGAAAAAAAAACATATTTAGGCTTGGGGGAACAGAGGGTTGTCTTTTGTATAAACACAATAAATGTATCCTTTGAATCCCTCCTGAAGGAACCATATGCAAACAGATAACTTTAGAACTGTGTTATTCTAGAGTGATCCTCAGCCAAATGTAGTTGAAAAGTGGTTGGGCATAATGAGGGCAGCCCTGACACAAACATAAGCAATATGCTTCACAAGATAAAGAATTTTTAAAAAACCTAAGTCAAATGAGAGCACAATATTTCAGGAATAATTGTTCTTTCTGTGCTCATTTAATTTGAGACGAGGACTGATGACCTCAAATAACAGTACCTCATGAATTAGGTTTTCTTGGTCTTCTTTCAAGAGCCTCTTCATTATCATTATAATGTCTATAACTTTGAAGGTTGGGAGATAATGTTTAAAGAAGACAAAGGAGTAAAAAAACTATCAAAAAGTCAGGGATATGCACATAAACTGAGAGAACCAATAAGAATATGCCCAGGGCACCAAAGAAACTATAACTTTTTTTTTTTAGGGTAGAAGGTCATTTGTATTTTAACTCTCTATTTTTTGTTTCAGCCTCTTTTCATTCTTTCTTGGCTTATAGGGCCAGGGCTCCCATGATCTAATTGCTACAGAAGTAAAAGCTCTCAGATACCGCACATGACAAAATGGTAGACCTTAAAGAGTAATAATTTCAGTCCACCTATTTTACAAATTAGAAGTTTGAACCTTGACAAGATTAAGTGATTTGCCCCAACGTGATGAATAGCTGTGTCAAAATGAGGGGGAAATTCCAGTTCTCATAATTATCAGTTAAGAGTGTCTTTTCTAGTACACTACCTTCCTATTTCTTAAAAGGTCTAGAATTAGATAGATCAGCATAGAAGAGGTAGTAAAATTTAAATCAGTAAGTATAACAAACGATGCAGAAAAATTGGGAACTTGGATAAGTCAAGGCTGAATAGTAGATATGGTGGTTGACAGGATATTGATATTCTTTCTAACAGCAAATGCTAATCCTGGGTGCCTGGCTGAAACTGCCATTTAGCATGGCTAAATTTTTATGGAATATGATTTCTGTAAAAATGATCTCAAGCCATCTCACAACAGTTGCTCTAGAGACGACTGATTCTCAAACATTGGTCAGTACAGACGTCATGTGGGTAAGATATACATTCCCTTAAAATTCACTTTCTCAATTTTCCTTTCTGCACTCTGCCATGAACTAACTATTTGTGAGCTTTGAGACTGATAGATAATGTTACTTTGATATTTTTCTGTTTTCCTAATCTTCATGAGAATAGGAAACCTATTTGTTATATTTATTTGTGCTAGGCTGTCATCCCAGGGATTCTCTGCTGGACTTTCGTGTGCCTTCCCCAGACCCCAGTGTAAGGCCAGCCACATGGAAGTGAGTGTAACTGTGCTGGGGTGCTGGCGTATTTGAATGAATGTAGAGATCCCCCACAAGGATATGTGTAGGACACTCTGCAGAAGGAGACCAAGGCATCACCCCAACCGGTAAAATTCATAGCAGGATGGGAACCTGTATTGCTAGTTTAACAAAATAATAATAAAACATGTTTTGGGTTCTTTTCCTCTAGATGAAAAAAAGCATTAGAATTATTGGACAGTTATAAGATATAAAGATATAAAATGTTAAGACTCGCTTAGGGAAAAGAAAACACAAATATTAGTGGTTTGCAATGGATCATAACCTGCTGAATCAAAACTGAGACCAAAAAGCAAGAAAAAAAAGCTGATTATGGGAATATAAACCTATAATCTTGAATTTTCCATCAGACTGAGTAAAGAAATCATGGTTTATTTTTACATAACTTTCATGCCACTTTCATGACATTTATTACTTGAATTATTAATTAGAAATAAAAAAGATCTACTTGTATATTGTCATTCTGTTCATAAAATGAGTACCTGTCACAAAAGGGTCACAAAATATGAGTTAATATTCCAATTAAAGGCAAATTCAATCTAATGATCAAAGTATTTCTCTGGCAAAGGTAGTATCCACTCTTAGGTGAGTCCTTCCTGATGGAACCATGGCAAATATCTGCCTTTTCAACCTATGCATAGTCCCCCTTATCCATCCCACAGATATTGTAATATTTTATAGTTGGGGATTTGCATTTGCATTGTCAGTTAGGAAGAATTATAAAATCCCAGATAGCTTCAAATTAAATTGACTAAGACCCAAGGACATCACAAGGCAAGGACAAATATTCTAGCCTATTACAGTATAATGTAACTTTTATAGTTCTGAAATATTCAAGGGATTGATTATTTCCCCAATAAATATTAATAGAATAATAAACCAATAGGTAGAATAATACTTTGGGACCAGTGCCAAGATAATATGTATTCATTTACCTTCAGAAAGGTGCAAATTCAGAAAGACAAATTCTGCATGTTCTCACTTGTATGTGGAAGCTAAAAAAATGGAACACATAGAAGCGGAGAGTAGAATAGTGGTTACTATTCTGGGAGTGGGGAAAGGGGAGATGATGACCAAAGGTTACCATGTTTCAGTTAGATGGGAGGATTAAGTGATAAGTATTTGAGGTGATGGACATGTTAATTAGCTTGAGTCAATCATTCCACATTGTATTCGTGTATGATAGTATCACTTTTTACTCTGTAAATACATACAATTATAATTTGTCAATATCCAATAAAAAGTTGAAAAGCATTTCTAAAACATAAAGATGGAAATTGTTCTCTTAAATCATTTTGTCCAAATGAAGATCCTTTTTTAAAAAAAATAATAATTTCTTGACTTTTTTTCCCATTATCCTCATCACAGAATAAACATTGATGACAGTAACTAAAATTGAGTGCTCTGGTGGATCACCAAGACTACTCCATTGTAGAACATGCAGCCAGGGGTCAACAGAGAGGCAATGCAATCTGGATGTTGTGAAGGCCAGTATGAGTAAGCCAGGTTTGGCCTTGACCCTAAATATCTATTTTCATCTCTGAGCCTTGATTTCCTCATTGCTAAAGTAGATATTATAATAGTACCTGCAGTATTAAGCTGTTCTAAGAATTATGTGGTGTAATGTATGCAACACAATTAGCAGATGGTCCAGTTCATAGTAAGCTCTTAATCAATCTTAGATTTTATTTTGTTTTCAGTATTTTTATAATGAAAGTGAATCTTCTCCATTATAAGTCAGAAACATTTTTTGATTATTGAGCTAATGTATTTGAGTCTTTCATTAAAAAGAATAAATTTTCAGCGAGGTGAGAAAATAGTGAATACACAAATAAACTGGCAGTACTGGAAGTCAAGAAAAGAGAATGAGTTTTAAAGATGCTCTCATGGTATTAATGCAGCAGACTGGGAGTTAGGGTATGGGAGTTATAGTCCTGACCCTCTTACTAAATTGATGAGTGTACAAGTTATTTTAGGGCTTTAGTTTCCTGATCACTAAACATATTGTATTGTCGTTTCCAGCTCTAACGTTATGTACTTGTATTGTGCAGGATTATGATGTTGGAAAACCCTTACTTTTATTAAGTACATCGAGAACTTTGCCAATTTTGCTGTTGTTTGCCTTAGAGAGGATACCTGGAAGCAGTTCCTATAATGGGAATTCTTGTGCAAGTGATTTCTTATGAGAATTCTCCCAGGAAAAATGTGTAAGAGAGTGTATTAGTCCATTCTGTGCTGCTATAAAGGAATGCCTGAGACTGGGTAATTTATAAAAAAAAGAGGTTTATTCAGCTCATGGTTCTGCAGACTGTACAAGAAACATTACACCAGCATCTGCTTACGGTGAGGGCTTCAGGGAACTTCCAATCAAAGCCGAATGTTAAGGGGGAGCAGGGGAGTCACGTGGCAAGAGAAGGAGCAAGAAGAGGGAGAAGGAGGTGCCAGGCTTTTTTAAACAACCAGGTCTCACGTGAACTAATAAAGCGAGAACTCACTCATTATTGTGGGAAGGGCACCAAGCCATTCATGAAGGATTCACCCAAACACCTCCGACCAGGCCCCACTCCAGCACTGGGGGTAGAATTTCAACATGAGATTTAGAGAGACTAAACATCCAAACCATATGAGGGCATAAAGACAGCAGGAAAAGGAAAGGGAAAGAAACTAAGCAGTGATGTGGTTTCGGTGAGGTCCAGACCTAGTCTGATCCTGTAGGGAGCTCTGAAAAATAAACTGCACCACAAGGTCTGTCCCACTCTTTAAGTTACAAAGGAAGATTTTGTATCCCTGCAAAGATCACCTAGATGCCCAACATTGGGGGAAGGTGGCTCCAGTCACCCAAGATCTAAGTAGCAGCACCTGCAGCAGCCAGTAAAAACAATTCCTAAGTATCTAGAAGAGGCATGAGCAGTTTCTAACACATTATGTTTGATGTACTGCATATTTAAAGCACTTGAACTTATTCAATTGCTTCCATAAATCAGCCTCACCATTATAGGTTATCATTGTACACAAGTTCCATCACTTCATGTTTTGTTGGACAAATGCTATAACCTTTTAATATTGTCTGCTTGATCTTTGCTAACTAATGATTACAAAGTTCACCTTCTCCTATATTTTCAGAAGAGCATCGGGTCCTAACTTCTGCTGATTTTCAAGCAATTTAAGGGCATAATCTTAGGATGTACTGTTCTGTTATAAATATGTAGACATTAAAATAAAAGTTGGGTGTGGAAAGCCCTAGGAGCTGACTATTGGATGCTTTCCTCTTTTCTTCATGAAATGCAATTCTTATATTTTGATTTCTTTTTAAGTGACAGGATCTTGCTTACTTCATCCAGGCTGGAGTGCAGTGGCATGATCATAGCTCACTATAGCCTCAAACTCCTGGGTTCAAGCCATCCTCTGCCTCGGCCTCCTAAGTAGGTAGGACAACACACACATGCCATCACATCTGGCTAAGTTTTTTATTTTTTGTAGAGACAGGGTCTTGCTATGTTGCCCAGGGGGTCTCAAATTCCTGGCCTCAAGCGATCCTCCTACCTCAGCCTCTCAAAGTTATAGGTGTGAACCATTATGTCAGCCTATATTTTGATTTGAAGACATTGTCTTCTTTTTCTTCAGCAAGTGTAAACTTTATGAGAAGCATATGTTATGCTAAGAAAGTACCTTTTGAAAGAAAAATGTGAAATCCAGACAGCAACTTCAAGTTTTTTAAATAAGAAAAGAAGTGGAGAAATAGATGTTCATCTAACCATTCATTTTACTGTAGCACATTATTTAGTAAGAGATTACATGGTGTTTTAGTGGCTGCTAACTTCCTATGTTGCCTATGTAACCACCCTGGCCTAGTGTAAACCCTGGGAGAGTCTAACTCATTTTCCACTTAGGCTTCTGGAATAGAATATCCAGTTTCCATTTTCTTTGAGATAAATCACATTATATTTTGACACTCTTGCATTATTTCCACCAGAATGCCTCCCTCTTAGCGTTGATTTGTTTCCATCATTGTGGCAAGAAATAGTAGGTCACAAAAGTTAATAAGTTTTTACATGTAAAATAAATTCCTGAAAGTTTTTCTAATAAGAAGGAAAGATTAGTTTCAAAGTTATGACCTAATATGCCCTATTAATGAAATTAACATAACATTTTTTAAAGAATTTAAATTCTCGGCCAGGCGCAGTGGCTCACGCCTGTAATCCTAGCACTCTGGGAGGCCGAGGCGGGTGGATCGCTCGAGGTCAGGAGTTCAAGACCAGCCTGAGCAAGAGCAAGACCCCGTCTCTACTAAAAAAAAAAAATAGAAAGAAATTATCTGGCCAACTAAAATATATATATAGAAAAAATTAGCCGGGCATCGTGGCGCATGCCTATGGTCCCAGCTACTTGGGAGGCTGAGGCAGGAGGATCACTTGAGCCCAGGAGTTTGAGGTTGCTGTGAGCTAGGCCGACGCCACGGCACTCACTCTAGCCCGGGCAACAGAGTGAGACTCTGTCTCAAAAAAAAAAAAAAAAAAAAAAAAAGAATTTAAATTCTCTTAATGTGTATAATGTAGTCCTGATTTTGTTTGAGGTCAGATTTAATTTAATTTATTTAATTAATATGTTTTTTGACTTGTGTAGGTTGTTTTCCTTTCTTTCTTTTGTCTTTCCTTCTTAGGAAACACGAATTTACATAAAGAATGTTACCAGTATTCAGTTTTTAAATGTGTTAGAAACTCTAAAAGCTTTGGAATATTAAGCAATGGATTTCATTTCATAGTGTTTGAACAAATGTGTATTTCACAGTTTACTTTGATGTGTATGGTTTGTTTTATGGCTAGTACATTTGTGGTAAGTTCAATGTTGACTGTGTATACTTAATTCTTTCTTAACTGTGTTAAATTTTCACCATAACTGCTCATATAAAACTAATGCCACTTTGAAATTGCAGAAAGTGCTAATACCGCGGTATGGATTGCAAGAATGCTTCTGTGTTAATACCCTACCTTATTTTCAGGCACCTATACCAAAGTCATGCATATTTATGCAATGTTGAAATCTAGCATAAATACCAATCCAAAAGCAATTTTTATTTTTCTTAACCTTCAATCTTTAAATGAGAAAGGGAAAAAGAGAAATATTTTTTCCCCAGCAGAGCACACTCCAGAAACAAATATGCTACATCTGTTTTAGCTGGCATGGATGGGGCCCTGCAGGGTAATATATTACTTCAGATTTCAGAACCGACAATCTTCAGACTAGTAGTTCTCTATGTTGCAAAGCAGCAGACATCCATGTGTAAAGATTTTATTTTTTTTTTACTGGATGAACTGAGCTTGTGAGTTTATGAACTCTATTGAAGCAATTATCTCCCTAACTTAGAAGGAGCTGTTGGAATCTCTCATGTGAGTACCACACAGCCAGCAGGTTCCCTCATCACAGATCATCACAGAAGGCATTTTGGTGGTTTATTTGGAAGGTATTTTCATGCTAAATCCCATTTTTCAATACTTTGCAACTTCTTCAAAAGCTTTCTTTAGCCTCAATGTGAAGTTAAAGAAATTTATCTATTTTTTTTTTTTTTGAGAGATTGATGCATGAGAGAAAGTGTTTCTAGGGTATTTGAGGATTGGATAATATCAAATTAGGCCATGATAAAATATAGTCGAAGCCAGCATTTTAAATTGAAGAACCATATGAGAGGATTGAATTCAGATATTCAGAGGCTGAATACACAGGGAATATTTTACATTCACAAAGGATTTTCTTTCTAACCCCCCTTTCCCTACATCATCCACTTCCAAACACAAACATGCACACATTCTTTTGAAGTATATGAATGTGAACTCATAGCAGGCATGCCCCTCAGTCTATGCCTGTGGGCATGATTTTAAACAGAAACCTTGAGGGGGTTTATTTCTGTTAAAATGCATAGACGGTACCATGTGTTTTTAAAATTTGCAGCATAAGAACTCAATAAAAGTGGAGTCAATACATGTTTACATGTATGTACAAACATATACTGGAACTTACTAATATAAATATATAATATATTTATGCTACTGGCAGAGACGGGCAATTAAACAATGTGCAATTGGGCATGTAAAATTGAGGTCCAGCCAGCAGATGGAAGTGTATTTGAGGATAAGCTGCCAACTGGTGCTATAATGCAATATGCTTATACTCAGAAAATACATCATACATTAAAGAAACAAAAGAAAGGTTTGCTTTTTTTCTTCAAGTGTTTTGTTTGTTTGTTTTTGGTACTATTTTTATTACAGGAGAAAGAGCAATAATGGTCTAATTGCCAGAAAAAAAAATGCATGCAACATGAGACTTGGGAATCTGAGTTCTTGAAAGCTATAAACCAAAGATTTTCTCTAATACCTTTATTTTCAGAGTATTTTCCCCCAAAGGGACAACATTAATCCTCACATGATCATTGTTACCGAGTTAGGCAGGCTAGAACTTCTGTAGATTCCACCAGTGAAACAGACAGACAATGGCTGTTAGAGTGACTTGATTGAAATTATAGAACAAGTCAGGGGCACAGCTGGTGAGAGGATCTGGGTCTGCTGTTTGCCAGAGCTTTCTTCTACTCGACAGAACATATTGCCTAAAGCTGAGAATCCCACAGTGTCCTTGATTACGTATTTTCAAATTATAGTTCACTTTAGAGAGTCCTATTAAAAATTGGATATGGCAGCAGGCCTGGAAATCATTTAGGAAACCCCAGGTTTCAAGCGGGTGGGAGATTTAAGAAGCAAAGCTGGTGGGATGAAATATCTAAAAACGTAGGTGGGGATGGAATGTCAAAATGGCTATCCACTGGATCATTTTGCGTGGAAGGCATTATGTTAGCTGCTATGCTGGTTAGACAGAGAAATGCAGAAGGTATTCCCTAGGATTTTATTTGTTTAGTTAGTTAGTTACTTGACGAGTGTCTTCTTGTGAAAGCCTCATTTCTACTTATAAGTTCCTGGAGAAGGCAGATGAATAATAGGAAGATATATAGCTATTTTAGGGCAGCTTGAAATGAACTTCCTCGTAAAGTAGAGAGGAGAGCTTCTCTCTTGGGAAGGATTCAGTAGGCTCCCTCTTGTCTCACTTGGATTTTTTAAGATGTAGTCTAGTAGGGATAGACATTTCCCTCATGAATTATTGATACTCTAAAGCCGTTTTAATTGTTTTTCCTTTCAGTGCTATGTAGAGAAACTCAATAATGATTCTCACTGCAATATTAGCATATATTTTAAGCATGCCACAATACCAAGGGAAAGCATCTAATTTTCCTGAAACAATATGCTTCTTTAACTTTGAGAAATATGATTTAAATTAGTAATAAAGATCAGAAATAATCTAATTTAGGTTATAAAATTGCTTTCTGCGCTGAAATATTCTCTAGGAAAATAAGAAAAAAAATACATTTATGTTTGATTTAAGTTAATCATATGAAACCATAGTTAAACATTGAAATATGGGATTTGTAGATATAAATATCACTGTAACATGAGGGTCTTTTGGGTCACAGATGTAAAATATTAGAGAAAAATTTAGAATATATAAACATTTGAAACATTAAAGTGTAATGTTTATTAAATTAATACTGTTTTTCTATTAAACACAGAGAAATATTTTTAATAGAGCAGCTGTCAAACTTTTTGACCTTAAGGTCCCTTTAAAGTCTTAAAAATGATGAAGTATCACAAATTATATTTAGAAATTGAAGCTGAGATAATTTTAAATGTTTATTTATTAATTTATAAAAATAATAAACATACCATATGTTAATATACACAGTACATTTTTGTAGAAAACTGTGTTATTTTCCAAAACAGAAATATTAATGATATTAATTATAAAAGAGATTAATAATCTCTTTATTGGCTGCTTAAATATTGGGCTGTATTCATATATCTGCTTTTGCCTTCAATTTATTGCTACAATGTAGCCTCTGGAAAACTCTAATATAAACTCATGAGAGTATAAAAGTGGAAAAGGCAACGAACATGCTGGTATTGCTATGGAAAGAGTTTAAATTTGTGGATCTCTGAAAAGGTCATAAGCACCCAGATCACATTAAAAACAGCTGAAGAAAAGAGCCCCAGATAGGAATGCTGCAGACTTCATTTCTATTTCTGGTGCCATCATCAGCCAAATTTTTTCCTTGAGAATGAACATTCTCATCTGCAAAATGACTGTTTTAGTTTTTTTTTTTTTTTTTTGAGACAGAGTCTCACTTGTTGCCCGGGCTAGAGTGAGTGCCGTGGCGTCAGCCTAGCTCACAGCAACCTCAAACTCCTGGGCTTAAGGGATCCTCCTGCCTCAGCCTCCTGAGTGGCTGGGACTACAGGCATGCACCACCATGCCCGGCTAATTTTTTGCGTATATATATTTTTAGTTGTCCAGATAATTTCTTTCTATTTTTAGTAGAGACGGGGTCTCGCTCTTGCTCAGGCTGGTCTCGAACACCCGACCTCGAGCGATCCACCCGCCTCGGCCTCCCAGAGTGCTAGGATTACAGGCGTGAGCCACCGCGCCCAGCCAAAATGACTGTTTTAGATCAGATTATCTCTGAGGTCACAGCTATACTCTTATTGTCCTCAAAAACTGGCTAGTCATGTTAATCAATAAGTCACAAATCTATTTTTGCATATGAAAAGTAATTATCATGAAGGTAAAAAAGAAGTTTGCAATTAAATATTGATATGTTGAATATCTGTAATCCTTTCTATGTGGGTGCATATTCGAACTCCAGTGTAGATACCGTTTGCTTTATTGGGGAAGTGAAGAGAAATAACTAATCTCTACCTCCTTCAGCTTTTGAGGTAACCCTTAGGAAGTGAGTGACTTGCACTTCCTCTATAATTGTGTCCTGGATGCTGGGGACAACTCTCTTTGGAATCAGACTAGCTTGTATGCAAATCTCATCTCTCTCAGTTAGTAGCTACGTGATAACTGTCAAATTACTTAGCCTCCCTAAGTTTCATGTATTTCAACTATTAAAAGGTAATCATGATATTCCCATCACATATGATTCTTATGAGGATTAAATGAGATAAATTACCTAGAGAAATAACCACAGCATAGCACTCAGCAAAAATTGGCACTCAATAATTATAACGTTATTAATATTTTCACATAAGTTTTATCTCATGTCTCCTTTGTTGCAATTGTAAATGTATTATTATTATCATTGTTATCCATTTTAATTCTTTAGATAACATTTTTTAAGCATGATTATTCTTTGCCACAAAGCAAAGAAAAATTAAAACACAGAAAAGGCTAGAGTCCCACTAACTGACTACTCTTAATTTTTTGATATGCTCTTCTCTTTTTTTGTTTTATGTATATTTATTTTTAAATAGTATTTAATTTTACTTAAAGATTAGATAGTCTGTCTCTTTGCTACTGATATGTTATAACTGGTTTTCCATACCAAAAAAAATTCTTCTACAATGGGATTTGTAAACTCTGAATTATAATATATCATAAAGATATTTATAATTTATACATTATTTTTTAGTTTAGACAGGTAAATCATTCCTGGTTTTTATTATTCTGATAAACATATTAGCATTGACTGATCCTATAATATATTGCTCATCTTCTTTAGAATTCCTCAGAGTAAGTCAATGTCAAATACAAAGACAGAGGCATCCAAATACTCCCTTCTGTGAGTCTATGTCAAATTATTTCTAAGAAAGAGACTTCCAATTCCAAAATGGTGATGTAGAAGCAAATCATTCTCACTCCTTCCCACAGAAAACTGAAAACAAATATACAGCACCAATAGCATCACTAATAATATCCCAGAGCTCACATATGAAGAGGACACTGTCCCTGGGGCCACAGACAAGTGAAAAAAAAATCTCATCACATGATAAGAGAATTGGATTTCCCTCTCCATGATGTCCTTCCACCAATCTGTCCAGCACCAAGCATGTGGAAAATTTTCCCCCAACTCAAAAGTGAGATTGAAGTGGACTAGCAGCTTTCTCACCATCTTGGGTTTCCTGGCAGAAGAACTGTCCCTGCTTCAATCCATGGAAAGCATTAAGAATGGTTGAAGGGAGAAATATCTCTGAGGAAATCCAGAGACAAAGTGGGGAGGTAGGACTACAATCTCCAGCTCTGGAAACTCTGATCGATAACTCAGCCAAAGGAGACATGAAATCAGAATGGCTGTTCAGCAATGCAATGCCATAGGAGGTTTGTTCCACAGGTCCCCTGAGCATGAACCATTAGCCAGTCTTCCCACACTACCAGGATATCCTGTTTGGTATCTCCCACATTTGGGACAGGTGCACTCTGATCATTTTGAAAAGTCAAGGCAAAACTGAGCTTAAGATGAGACTTAGTGCCAAAAAGAAGGCAATGAGATAGCAGGAAAAAAAAAAACATTCAACAAGTAAATTACAAAGTATCTCTAGGCAAACATATCCTAAAAAAGCCAAAACACACCAGTCAGCGAGGACTGGAATACATCCACAAGAGACAGCAACAAACAGGGAACAGTGAGTTCCCAAAATGGACAGGGCAAGAAACCAGTCACAGACCCTGATGAGGCAGTCATATGTGAGCTCTCTGACCAAGAATTCAAAATAGCAGTTTTAAGGAAACTCAATGATCTCTCAGATAATGCAGAAAATTTATTCAGAAATTTATCTGAGAAATATAATAAAGAGATTAAAATAATAAAAATATCTTGGAACTGAGAGATATATTTGCTGAACTAAAAAATTCAGCAGAGGCTCTTAACAGTGGAATGGATCTAGTAGAGGAAACACTCAATTAGTTCTAAGAAAGGCTATGTGTCACCATCAAATTGGTTTCACTGATCATCACCTAACAGCACATTTAAGAATAATGCTAGTCGGATATCGGGCAGGTGTGGGGGGAGGAGGGGATGGGTGTATACATACATAATGAGCACAGTGCACACCATCTAGGGGATGGACATGCTTGAAGCTCTGATTTGGGAGGAAGGTGGGGCAAGGGCAATATACGTAACCTAAACTCTTGTACCCCCATAACATGCTGAAATAAAAAAAAAAGTTTGCTAAATTTTCTATCCTAGGTTTATAGGAAAGATTATTTATTATTGTTTCTATAAATTATTAAAGGTTATGAGATATAAACCTACATGCTTAACTAAATTGAATTACAAATATTGATGTATTTTTTTTCAAAACTTGTGAACTGGAGATAGTGTTGCAAATCATGTGAACTTAGTCACTCTACCTACCTTATGTTGATAAAATCATAAAATCTTCTCTCTGAAAAACAGTTGATATTTATTTTGATTGTGTTGTTCTGTAGACCCAATTTATATGCAATTTCCAAGGTGATAAATTGACTTTAAACCTTTGGGCTAGTATTAAATTAAGTTAATGAATAAGTAATCCCTCCAATTAAAATGGAAAATTCAACAAGTTATGTGCATCAATTTATAATATGCTGATGAGTTAATATTTTAAAGCTAAAGTTCAAAGCTTTAATTTGTCATCTAATCATATGTTTATATATGTTTGTGTAAACTTATATCCAAATCATTAGACAAATAAAGCTTTGGTGTGATAAAGATGATGAAAGAACTGATAATTCAAAATTAATCTTGAAGTATTTAATCTTCTCTTTAAAATGATAATGGATTGTTCTCTGCAATTGATCCAGGTAGCAGAGTTTCCTTAACTCTCCAGAATTCTCTCATTTCAGATCCTGTTAAGTTTTCATCATATTTGTGAATTATTTGATAAACAATAAAAGTTTCTCAGTTCTAAAAGAAATAAAGTGTCTTTATTATGCTTCCTTCTGCTATGTTATTTTAATATACTGCCACTCTTATTAACAGTAATCAAGACTGTGATAATTTATCCATGACTTATGTTCATATCTTGATATAATGATCAATGATCTTTCATCAATCTTTTTGATATTGCCTTTCCCAAACTCAGGTATGAAATTCAAAATTATAAATCTGTTTGGATATCTTTTATCCTCTTTTGTACCATATTTACTCATATACCTTCTAAACAAGAGTGACTAGAAATAATCAGATAGGTCTGGTATTCTCTATATGTTAATTTCATTAACACTATTGTGAGAAAGAGCCATTCTATTTGTCAACTAACAGTATAGGAAGAGTTGTCAAATAAGAAGAGAAGCTCAACCTTCTCTAGGTCAATTATGTACAAGTAAGATTAATATGAACATATTTCCACATTCATAGGCTTTCAGGATAGAATGTATTTGAAGTATTCTCATGTTCATGTGCAAAGCCTGGAACAATGTTTCTAGAACAAATTGAGTTTTTAAAGATCAAGACCTGGAATGAAACTGGCACAATGACATATCTGCCATATTCTATTGACCAAAGCAAGTAACAGATACAACCCAAACTGAAAAACAGTTGTGGTGATTAATTTTGACCGGGCCACAGAGTGCCCAGATATTTGGTCAAACATTATTATCGGTGTGTCTGTGAGTGTGTCTGGATGAGATTAACACTTGAATTGGTAGACTGAGTAAAGCAGATTGCACTGTCTAAAGTGGGTGTCCTTCATACAATCAGTTCAAAACCTGACTGGAACAAAAAGGCTGACCCTTCCTTGAATAAGTGAGAATTCCTCTTGCCTGATGGCCTTTGAGCTGGGAAATTAAATTATTCCTGTCTTTGGACTCAAACTGAAACATGAACTCTTCCAGAATTTCAACTCTGTCAGCCTTTGTACAGGAACCACACCACTGGCTCCCTGGGTGTCCATCATGCCAACTCCCTTGCAAATCTTGGGACTTGCCAGACTACAGAATTGCATGAGACCTATGTATATATGTATACCTTCTGTGTTCAATGGTTTGCTCTTTTCTTGGAAGAGCCATAGCACCCTGTACTGTCCTGTATGTCATTCGGTACATGGCCCTACAAGTTGATGACTCATCTGTCATTTCTTCTGGATTTTTAATACTTTTAAAAGTAAAGACTGTGTCTCATATATCACTACGTGTCTAGCACCTGACCTCAATGTAGTATTTTTTTTTTTATTTCAGCTCATCATGGGGGTACAAAAGCTCAGGTTATATATATTGTCCATGTCCCGCCCATGCCCCTGAATCAGAGCCTCAAGCGTGTCCATTCTCCAGACAGTGCGCCTGGCACTCACCATGTAGTCATACCTCCATCCCCTCCCCCCACCCCCCACCTCCCCGAGTCAGCACCTTCAAGCATGACCATTCCCCAGACATGCTCAATGTAGTATTTAATGGTACTTGGTGGATGAATGAACAATTGAATAAGAGTATACCCTGTATTTATGAATTTTTTATTCTTGATTTTTATAAACTTTATAATTCCCTTTTAACTCCTACTTAGTTATCTTATACTCTTCATGACAAATACACTACACTATGTCTCTAGGAAACCACCCCCACCTTTAAGATATCCAAACAATCCAGAACAATATGACACCAATGATATATAATTATTATGGTACAGTACCTGTTTTTTATTTGAGCAAAAGGAAGATAACCTTGTTCTAATTAACATCATCTCTTAGAAATTTTGTGAGATAGATGCTAAATTATAAAAACTGTTTTATACTTAGAAATTCTAAAAATCACAATCTCAAAACAGATATAATTTAAAAACCTATCAAAGAATACACTAAAACCCCAGACTTCACCACTAAATATATACATGTAATTGAATTCAACTTGTGCCCCCTAAATCTATTGAAATAAAAAAGAAATAATATCATATTCTTTAGTACAAATGTTATGCTGAACTGATCCTTGCAATGTCTGAAATATTAGCTATTCCAGTAGTATAAAGAAGACTTGGGTGCACATCTCGTGAAGATAATGGCTGGGCTAACATCCCTCCTACCTCTCTTTCTCCCCTCACACTGTTTGTGACCTCTGCGTCTCTAACAAAGAAAAGACAATGAAAGACGATTTCAGCGCTTTGGAAGGGTCTAAAGTTTGCCTTATCAAGGACAATACTGGCAACTTTCCAGAAACCTGGAGGCCATGGCTCATCTGCAAATCATGTACATATATTTGCATGAATTTTATTTTGATTAGTAGCCTCAACCCATGATGGTACTTAGGATGAATGAAGCATTTTACATATATGAATAAATGAAGACAATTTAGCAGTCTCACTGCTTATGGCTGTGTTTTCCCTTTTTGTCTAGCTCTAACTCCCTCATCTATCCCCTTCTTATTATTTCTTTGCTTTGAATTTATAGGGGGTGCTTTTTCTTTTTTTTTCTTTTCTTTTAACATATTGATTCTACATGGGTGGTGGGAAGAAAGATGCCTTGCTTTTGTGTTTTATTGAACCATTTAACCTAGATCTACTATGACCAGAATCATTGTGACTCAGTGATTTTTGCAAGATTCTTTATCCTAACTGAAATAAATTGGCGTATTTTGGGGCTGAGTCAGTAGAGTATATAAAGCTTGATACCTGTGCAATTTTATTTTGAAGAGCTTTTCCCAAAGTACTCCATAAACTAAAATATAACTTTTGGGACAAATACAGCAAAAGTTGTATATAAAAATGCTAAAAGTAGAGCAAAAAAGAATTACTACTTTATTAATAGCTTTTTATTTTTCCTAAACCTTAAAATTTCCCTAAATGTGAGTGTGTATATGTGTGTGTACGTGTGTTTGTGTGTATTTGACTTGAGGTAGGGGAAATTTGTGGATGACAAAAAAAGGATCATTAGTTGATTAGATAAAAAATGGCTGATGATGGCACAAAAAGACTGTTGTCAGAAAAATGAGGGGAGGAAAACTATGGCTTGTATATTGAAATTATAGAAAATTCTAGAGAACATGAGAGGTGATTAAGTGATAGTGACTATTAATAGTTTAAAGATTATGTAGGCCTCTAAACTTTACAAACAAATCACATATGTACTTATCGCAATTGATGACTGATAAAGATGATTTCTCTATATATACTCAATGTAAATTTTTCCCAGGTAAGTAAAGGCAATCAATTCTAGATTTGGGGAAACATGATTTTTTTCTCCCTTACATTGCTACTTCATTTTGTGTTGTCTTCTCTTTTCTGTTCTTTTCTCCCTTACTTCATTCTTCTACGCTCTAACATGTATAAGTCTTTTCTAGTGTTTCAGTATAGTCATGTCTTCTACAAGCAATAGTATATTCATGTTTGTATTAGTTATTACTGAGCAGGGCCTAGTTTATTTATGAGAAATAATATTTCTTTATTCTTCTTGTGTTTGGAGCAATAGAAAACATATGAAATTATTTCAGAATCCAATTATTGTCTGCTATTTATAAGTTATGAAGATGATACTATAGTTCTAAATATTTAAGAATAAAAATCTACAAATATTACAGAGAACTAAATTAATGTTACAAAGTTATAGCAATATTACTATAAGTAGTATTTTAGGAATTTAGCTTAAAATAAATTTGGGAGTTGGATCAACTAGAGTTTGATCAGAGAAGCAGATTACAAGGAGCAAGGAGAGATATAGGATAAGGAATTTATTATGAGGATTAGATTTTACACAATGATGATGAGGAAGTCTATGGAAAAGCTGTTGCCTCTGCATTGGTTATTGTCCCTGAAGTCATGTTGGTTATCACAGCCAGTTGTTGGGAAGGAAAGATGAACTGAATAGAGTATAATAGAGTGGAGATAAACTAGAGCTCAATAGAATGAACTGGAACTCATAAGGACAAACTGGAACTTACATCTGACTTTCACAATTTCTAGCCTGGCATAATACATGTAGGAGAATCTAATGCCCTTTGCCACAAAGCTATTAAGACACTTGTTCCAGAACTTGGAAATGCTGAAGTGGAAGATCCAGTAAGATCTGAAGGGTTTGCCAACCTGCCTGCTGCCACATACCAATAAGATGAGCTAGCAGAGCCACAAAACATGAGAAGGCTGAAAAAGTATCTGCTGCCCTGCACTGACTTTCAGAAAGTGGAGCCTGCTGCTATACTTCCACTTGTCACACAAATGAGATTGCATGAAATCTTGTGGCCATCACTAACCTGGGACCATATCAGAAGAGCATTCAGAGAAAAGCAGTTCCAGCTCAACCTAAGTTGACACCAAAAAAGACACCATAGTCAACCTCTTGTCCAATTTCCATATGTCTGTACTTCTTTGAACTATACCTATCATTCAAATAATGACAATACTTGAGTCATGGTTCTGGTGAACATTATCCAACCTACTTTGTCACATTAATCACATCTTAACCTCTCCCAAGAAGAAGAGAGAAGTTCCTTTATCCATTTTTGGGAGATGTTCATTCTTCTTCTAGCTGAGTTCCTCTTCCATTTTCAATAGCTTGTAGATTAAAATTGATTTTGGGAAGACAATTCATAAGTCTTCTATGTTCCTGCATGTCTTCAAAAATCTTGACAGCTGATTTGCTTTGTTTTATCTTGTCAAAGATGTTTGGAAGATAAAGATGAATACATTCTAGAATAGTGAAGATAGAGATTTCTATTCCAGAATAAGAAAGAAAATATTTCTATCTAGAAGGGAATATGAACAGGTTTTGCCAGGAGCCTCTTCTATAATATCTGTGATTCCTAATATTAACGTTCTTTTCCAGCAATGACTGCAATACAATGAGCAGGAAACACTTAGCTACAATTCCCTTTTCAACAACCAGTCACATCACTGTTACTGGCACTTATGACTTCCTCTATCATTGTTGATTCCATATTCCCTTTGCTCTCAGAAAGCTCTATAGTTGGTTATGGTCTCTTCTCTGTCAGGGTGAGCCAAACCTTCATTTCTTAAAAGACTGGATCTTCAACCCATGTGTCTGATTCAATTGTAGTATTCTGTTGACTTTAATCACAGAGCATGAAAATAGTAAAAGGACCCCCAGGGGATCTACTGCATGTCAGACATAGTCTTTCTTACCTCCATCATGTAATAGGAACTCAAGTTTCCATTGATTGTCATGATCAATCACCCACCAAAAAAGAAAACCCTTCTTGGTCTAGTGATTCACTGGCATGAGGAAGACAAGTGGCCAGTTTGGCAGTATCAACATCCAATTTAATGGAACCATTGCTCTTTCCTCTAATAGAAATATTCCTTCCTTGGAAACAAAACTAACAGAACCCACAGTTATGAGAATAGGAAACAAACATTTTCACTAGTGGATCACTAGACATAATAATGAAAAGAATTACTCCCATTTCCACCCCTTGATTCCTGGAATCATCAATCCTGCCTTTGAGGGGAGAAAAAAAAAGGCACCATAGAAATAGCATATATCACAACCTGCAAGACATTACCTCAGCCTCAGAAGGTGTTGACGCCCAGCTGGTGACATAACTGAATCTCAAAGATCCATTTCAATATTTTATCAGGTGACAGTAAAGTTAGTTAACTGTATGACCATCAGCTCATTGCCACATTTTGTTTTCTGTAAAATGAATATCTGTTTCATTGTAAACAAAGCATTTCCCCTTCCTTGATGGAAGAGGCACTATGTAATCAACCTAACAAGACGGATGGCTAATCTTCCAGGATTAGTACCATATTAGAGATTCCATTTTATTCTTTCATGCTGGGGTGTTAGGCACTCAGAATGGCTATTGCCATACTGACCTTGGTAAATAAACATGTTGCCGAGCCCATGTGTAGTCATCATAACCATTCTGTTTATGACCATTAAAGAATTACATGGGAAAGACATGCATAGCATGAGTCATCTTATCCACTGAATCTCCTCAGTGAGTATTCATATGAGCTATAATGTTTTCATATCTTGTGCCCATTCCTGAACCTTTTCTTCATACCTCCTTGTTACCAGTTTTCCAATCATGTTTCTTAGAAGTCTCTAATCTCCTTTCCTTCTAGACAAAAATGAACAACAGTTGTACTACTTAAAGTTTGCCTCCAGAGATTTCCTTTCACAACTGTTCTTCAAGACCACACCAGAATGGTGTTATAAAGCTTAGTAAGGTACTTTGGGGTAGTAACAGCATATCAAAGAGAACCACTGGTTAACAAGGCCTGAAATTTTTCTTCCTTGGTCTCTCGGTCATAGGGAACTTCCCAGTAGACTGTGGGTATAGACTGAGAGAGGGGAGGCAGGCTTAGCAGACGAGGGCATCTTGGCAATTTAATTTTGTCTTGAGGCATATTGCCCAATGCTTTTCTCAATCTGCATTATCTTGTGGAAATCCCTTGAAATCATGGACATAGATCTATTTTATTTTTTATACAGGCTTCATTATAGTTCATGGTGTGGGCGTACTATACTGTATTCATCCATTTTGCTATTCATGAAGATTCACTTTATTTCCAGTTTCGATCTACAAGGATTGTTGGGATAAATATGCACATATATGCACAAATGGTGCTTTTGTTTTTAGCAGATATATTTGAAAGAGAAGGATTCTTGGGTAAAATAATGTACTATTTTAAATTTCAATACTTATTACTAGAAAAAAAAACCACCAACTTTTTCAAAATAGCTGTGACATTTGACATTTCACATTTCTATCAGAATTCTTGGCGAATTCTTTTCCTTTTTCCCTTGTATCCTTTCCAGCAACAGGCATTATAGGTCTTTTTAATTTGGGCTAGTTTAATGTATTTAATATTTGTCTGCTGGTCAGTTAGATCATCATGAATTTTTCATGTAACTACTATTTTGATTCACTTTCTGTGAATTATCTGCTCATGTGCTTTGCAATATTTCATTGATAATATGCCTTTTTCTTGTCAATATTTAAAATATTTGGGATATTATGTTTAACCCTTTGCTATCTGTTTACAAATATTTTTGTTCAAATTTTGTATTTTTATAATTAGTTTTTAAAATAAATTTTTATCAAAATTTTACATTTTAATGAAATTAGCTTTGCCTATTTTTTTTTCCTGGCAGAGCTTTTGATTTTCTATTAATAGTTAAGAATTCCTCTTTCATGAGACTGTACATGTCTGACACTATGTTCTTTTGAAATGTTTTAATTCTTTTATTCACATAATTTTTTTTTTTTTTTGAGACAGTCTCATTCTGTTGCCCTGGGTAGAGTGCAGTGGCTTCATCATAGCTCACTGCAACCTCAAACTCCTGGGCTCAAGCAATCCTCCTGCCTCAGCCTCCCGAATAGCTGGAACTACAGGTGCCCACCACCATGCCAGGCTAATTTTTCTATTTTTGATAGAGATGGGGTCTCGCTCTTGCTCAGACTGGTCTTGAACTCCTGAGCTCAGGTGATTCTCCTGCCTCAGCCTCCCAGAGTGCTAGGATTATAGGCCTGAACCAACATAGACAGCCATTCACATAAGTTTTTGAATCAATCTAAAATTATTTTGTGTTCATGGTCTAAGAAGTGATCCATTTTTATATAACCTTCTACATGAGCATTGGGTAAAATAAGATTATTTATTATATAATTTATCTTCCTCCCACTAAACTAAATTACTACTATAATTAATTAAGAATACTATATTAAATTTTTATTTATGCTGTGGTTAATTTCCAGATTCTCTGTTTTATTGTGATCTACTTACCTATTCCTATACCAACGGCTATTATTTTGATACAATGTCTTAAGTGTATGATCTGATATATGGAAAGGAAAGTTTTCCTTTGTTGATCTCCTTTTCTTGATCTTCTTTTCTTGATTAATTTAAGGTATTTAGTCTCTCATATAAACTTTAGGATTATTTTACTCAAATAAAATAAATCTGTTATAATTCTCATGGGAATCACATTGAATTTATTTGTTAAGTTAAAGACAATTGAAATTTTATAATAGTCTTTCTATTCAAGAACATGGCCTTTCCATTTGTTCATGTATTTTATATGTTTAATGAGATATTATACTTCTTCTCATAGGAGTCCTATGCATTTCTTTTCAATTATTCTTATGCATTACATGCTTTTGTTTTACTTAATAGGAATTTCTTTAGTCTCATTTCACATCCTGACTCTTCAGTTTCCTGGCTCCCTCAGTATGGATAGAATTATGTTTGTCCTTCATTCCAGCAGCAGTTACTGTTGATTTAATTTATGCATCCAACTTCATCATTACCAGGTTTCCTTTAGTAATTTATTCATCCTCTTTGTGCCTAAGTTTCTTCATCTCAAAAAATGGGAATAAAAGTAATACATCTGTGGGGTTATTGTGATAAATCAATACCATCATCTGTGTAAATAATTAAGACTACATCTGGCATTTAGCAAGGGCTCAGTAAATACTGTTACCACTACATTATCATTGCAATAATTTTGTTCTTTTATCAAAATCTATTTTTAAATTGTGGTCATTTAGCTTTTTATTCATGTATTTCTCATGTTTTTTTCCTTGATGTAAATTCTTAATTATAAAGACCGTATTTTATACTTTTGGAATATGAATAGTAACTAGCACAGAATTTTGTGATTATTGACTAATATTTAAGTGTTGTATTTAATACACATAGCTAGATATATGAGAAATATTAGGAAGAGGTTTTAGATAGGGACAACAAAATGATGTTTGTATCAGTGCTATTACACTGAAACATATATACTCCAGAGATACTTCTGTTTTGTTCATGGCTATATTCTTAAAGTCCAGGGCAATGCTTGATCCAAACTAAGAACTAAATAAATATCCATTGAATGAATGATGATGTATAAGATTTTGCAAAATTTGACAAGTGATTTAGAAAGTTAGAACAGGAATAGTTGAATCTTTTATTTAGGGCTGAAAATCCCTGCCCTATTCCTTCTTGATACCGGGTAGCAATGTTAGGGAATTTCATATATTGGTAGAAATTATAGTTGCTTCCCTCTAGCAGCATACAAACTTTTTAGATACATAGATATAGAAACATATAAATATACATACATGCATACAAGAGCATGTATGTGTAATTATATACAAATGTATGAGTAAAATAGATAAAAGATTATAATGTGATACTTCATCATGACAATTTATAACAAATGAATAGTATGTATGTAGTATTTTATTCAGGAAGTAGAGATTCCTGGGCCTGGAAATTTAAGAGTAAGAATCAAGAAGATGGTACTATTTGAACCAGCACTTGAAGGAATTTAAAGCCAAGAAGAGGCAGAAAGTTTCTGGAGGTAAGAAAATAATTACATAAACAAAAAAATTCAAAGTGGAAATTGTCAGAGTTCCATAAGAATAGGTTGGTTAATACACAAGTTTGCACTGAAGAATAGTCATGATTTATGGTTAGATCTGTCATTGCCCTTCATATTTAAAATACACTCACTGCCATGTGAATGGGGAGTAACCAAAAGTGACCCCAGCCTTGTCTGCAGCACTCCATGTGCTTCTTAGCTATGTCTGCATCCAGATGTCGTATGCATCTAAAGGGTCAAATATGCTCAGTCAGCACAACACACGGGGATGATACATATTGTGTCTACTCCCACAGTCAAATTTGCTGGGATCTCAAATTGTAGATAATATAAAGATCCAGTAAACCTCCCTCCCAGATTAAAAGCAATAAGTTCTCAAGATTGGGAGAAAATAAAGGACTGTGTTATTAATCCGTAGGCTGTTCATGAAAAATAAATGTATTTATTACAATAACTCTAAGCCCTCTCTCTCTCTCTCTCTTTTTACTTAGTTTTCAAGTTGAACACATTTCAAAACAATTGGGGAAAAAGAGAAAAACACTGCTTATCCTTTCTTATCTGCTTTCTAAATATGTGCTGCCAATTTAATTCCTGTTTTGAGCTCTTTTGTGACTATCATGAGCAGTGGGGAGAATTTCTCTCTAATATAGTGTTCTGTACACTGTGTCCTGACTATAACATAGAATGTTTCATAATAGTGATCTATTATGACATAACTAATTGCCTGAAATTTCAGTTCACAAAGCCTGAATCTGTGAAAGAACAATTAGATTGCCTAGGGACATAGCAAAATTAAATGAAGTGCTGGTTTGAACCTGGCCATCTATTCAAAAGTTTAGCCAGTAAACAGCCAACATAGAAATGAAATAGAGGGATATAGCTAAAATAGATTGAGACTGTGCTATCAAAGCTCTGGGTCCTCAAAGAGGTGGGTATCTACTACGTAATTTTCCCCAATTCTACAGCTTTCCTTCAAGAACATCTTTTTAGATCAAACAATGACACATGGATAAGTTTGTCATTTATTTTGGATGTTGGTCGATTTACAGATGAAAATGGTCAACACTTAGGTAATGAGTTTAAACTGAAGTGAAAACATGTGTTCAGGTAATCATATTCTAGGGTTGTTCTCCTATGTAGAACACATGCCAAACACACATTCTCTATTTCAAAAAAGAAAAATACTTTGAAGTATATAGCTTTAAATATCATTAGGGTATATATTTCAGTATAGCCAAACTCTGCTTATACAGTAGATGTAATTATGAGATCCTGCTTTTACAATGTTGACTACCACCAGCATCCCCTTAGGACCTGCATACTTTTTAAAGTACTTAAGAAGGCAGAATCAAGGAATGCCCAGTCTGGAAAAATGTTGGTGGTCATTTAAGCCTCATTCTCCAGGTGAGCAAATTGTGATCTCAGAAGTTTAGAGAGTTGCTCTATGGTCACACAAGCCATAAGAAGAGAGGAACAAGATTCCTTAGGAATCCAGGACAGTGATTTTTTTTTTTTTAGTAGAACTTGGGTACACAGAATAAGGAGCTATCAGGTTTGAATCGGGCCCTCTTGGTGGGAGTCGTTGGGAGTTGGATGGTTTGCCGATGCCAGACCAATGACAAAAGTGAGGGTTTATTTTTAAAATCAGCTTGCTTTTCTTATTCTCTTTTAATGAACTTTCTTTTTTGTCCCTAAATATTGTGTCCAATATGACTATAAGTTATCTAGTGGGAAGACTTTCCAGTTTAGTGGATAGAAATTAAGTCAAGTTTACATACCTCCCAAACTAGCTAGGTTGACACGTTTGGCAGCTGATAGATTTTAAGGAAACAGGGAAGCATAGAAAAGTTTCTCCTCCCATCTAATGCACATAATTTTTGTTTTTGTTTTTGCATTGTCAGCTTTTTGCTTTGCCAAGCCCTCTTTTCAGAAATACTTTCACAGAGTAAAAGTGACTAGAATGTCACATTGTCTTCTTCAGTTTCTGTTTTCCTTGCTCTATCATTTGGTCTAAATATCTAGCCTAAAAACCATTGAAAATCCTTTCAGTCTTTTGTCTTATAAACTGTACATTACTGAGGAACAATTTATAAACTCCCTTGTGCACATTTTTGTTTATCTCTAAGCTACTTTTTAAAAATGGAATTGTTGGACTAAAAGTTAAGATCATTTTAAATTTTAATTATGGTGAAAACTGCTATATAGATTTTACCTATTTATATTTCTACCAACAATACATAAGAATTAGTATCTGATACCCCACCACACATTCATATGCCCATATTAATACAGTATATTTTCTGCCATCATGAATTTTTGACCTATTTCCCTATACCATGATACTGGATTTCTTTTTACATTAATTTTCTCAGAAAGGTATATACACACATCCTTGAATGAGCACAGAATACTCTGGAATGATATACACAAAACCCAGAAAGCATGATTGCCTTTGAGAAGATATATGGTGGATTTAGAGATGGGGTAGGATGAAAACTTTCTTTTCACAATATGTCATTTGGCAATTTTTGATTTCTTTTTTTCTTTTTACCATATGTATGTGTTACAGATTTAAACATAAAACAGTCATATCTACAAACTGAAAAAAATAGCATATTAAATGGAAATGAGGAGCAAGGGAGGATGAAATCAAAGAGCTGTCAGGGACTTGTTCCCCAAGCAGCTAGTGGAGGCTGAAAACAGATTGCTGGTTGTAACTGTCAGTGAACAGCCAGAGGGCTACGTGATCAGGAGTTACTGTGTTGGCGTCCACACCCTTGGGTGACTGGTAATTTCATTCTCCCTTGGTCAACTTGCCCTCTCCCTTGCAGAAATCCTGAGGCACACAAGTTGCACAAAGAGTTTTCCAAAGGCCCAGCTAGGAAGAAGTTTTCCTTAGAGAGGCAAAACATGAAACAACAACAAAACAGAACCTAACTCATATGCAATAACTGTTGTTTCTGTATGTTCCTAGAAATCATGTAACACTCTAGATTATATTTTCCCATGAAATGAACACCATAATTGGAGTATGAGTGATTTATTTATTTATTATTTTTATAATAATAGCAGAAGTAAAGAAAAAGTATAAAGAATTGTAACTGAAATTACCTACAGTCCCACATTACACAGACATCAAATATTAATATTTTTATTTTTCATACATATGCATATACATTATATATCTGCATGCTCATATGCTTTTTTAAATTTTAAATATATATTAATTTTTATATATTTACTTCATTTATTATTACACACTTGAGATAACACATTTTTAAAAACATGTTTACAAATATACAACCAGTTCTCTCAAGGAATGTTTTTGGTGAAAGTAAAATTTATATTGAGGTATGAATTATTTAGAGTTATTTGATTCTCTGTAAGTATGATTGTTGAAGCTCAGTTTTTTCATTTGCACAGTATTTGACAGGTTTTGATATTAGGGTTATGCTAAGCTTTGAAAAAGCAATTTGTAAGCCTCTCTGTGTGTGCGTGTGTGTGTATATATGAATACACACAGTGTATACATATGTGTATACTGTGTGTATACATCTATTATTCCATAGTTATTATATTTAGTTTTCTATTCCTTCTTGGCTTCATTTTAATAATAGGTATTTATCCATAACATACCCAACTCATGGAAATTGTCAAATGTATATTTTTACTCTCCTCTAGTTTTCATACATTCCCTCTTATTTTCCAAAATTAGTCAGGGCGCCATGGGAGGAATTGCTTTTGTTCTTTTTTTTTTTTTTACTTGATTGCATCTATATATTTAATTGACTTTTTTTTGAGGAATCAGCTATTAAATTTTCTCACCTATAATTAACAATTTACTTAGCTTTATTATTCTATTCCTTGACATTTTATGGTTCTTTTATTATCTTTATTACTCACTTCCTCTTACATATTCATTTTTTAAACTCATGAATGCTTATTTATTTTCTTTCTCCTATTTTTAAATAATGAAGGCTTTTAGGGCTAGATGACAGTATTGATCAATATTGAACATTATTTCGTAAAGAAAAGATATATGGTATGAATCTCGAAAGCCTTTAAAATAATTTACAATTTAAATATTATGTTAAAAGCCACATAAAATGTACTAGACATTTAATTATAGAAAAATCTCCAAAGTACTATAAACATATGAAGAGTATAAAACATGACACTACAATGAATTTGACCCATATAAAATGAATATATGAATGATAAATAATAAGATAATAAATTACCAAAATTTTACCTTTTAAGACTTCAGATGAATGTTTGAAAATAAACTTTACTGTAAGAAAGTCCTTCAAAATATTCAAAAATAACACATTTGAGTTTAAAGTTGCTATCATTTCTTTAAAAAATACCTTCATTGAATCTGAATATTAAAATACCTCCCTAAGGAACTTTTTAAAAACAATTTAGAGAGAATTCTCACTCTAGTCTCTTTTTCCCATTTTCCCATTATTTAACTTATGTTTCCCTCCCCCTTCCACACTTCTTACTGTATTAATATAATATAAATTCAGCTTTGAAAATAGGAATAAATGACACAAGGGTGATTTGAGAACTGTGATTAAAAGAATACATCATTAAAGCTCTCCTTTGTTTGCTCTGTGTATTTTAATAAAACTATTGGCTATCAACGATGAATTTATTGTGTAAACCTGGTAGCAGCAGCAGCAGTATGAGATGCTGTGTTTATCTGTTTGGAGGTATTCAACATAATCCACTCAGGTGTTTAATAAGCAAATAAATAAAAATGACAAAAACTTAACTATAGGATTTTATTTGGTAATATCAAATAATCAGAGTAATATCAATAATATCAAATGTCAGTCAGTCCCTGCAAATGAGTCTTTGAAGAAACTGAGTTTCTCTTCTCTATGTCCAGAACACTGTTGAAACGTATTTTGAAGGAACAGCTTCCTCTTCTGAATATGAAATGGACAGTAAGCAAAATTTAACATAAAATGAAAGAACATGAAGTTTTAATGAAAGGACTTGTCTTGTCTACCTTTCCTCTTACCTTGTCTTCTTTTAAACAAGCATTGATTCTTGTTAATTGATTGCAAACATTAGAAGAAACAATCTATTTATAGTCAAAGACTCTATCACATCTTATAATATGGAGGTAATTATGAAATGTGTGGTATTATGCCTAATATCAGATGGATGAAAATAAGCATTAATAATCTTTTCTTATCTTTTTTCTGTTACTAATCCTCAGGAGTTAAAAAAAGTTTTATTTGAAAAATGTCTACATTAATTCTCTGGACCTAGGCACTATTGCAAAAATGCATATAATAGACAAGCAATCATTAAATGTCAAAACAGTTGTTTGCAATTTTCAATCAGTAGAATTTAAAAAATAACATAAATCTTTAAAAGTGAAACAAGAATGTTATTTAAATGAGGAGGGAGTGTCATTTCTTTCTAATGCCTTTGTCAAACAACTACTCTAAAACGATACAACACACAATTCTGAAATGCCATGGATTAATAAGAGACCTCCAAATCCTGCAACACAATTCAGTTTTTACCCCTGATAATGAATTCCTTTTCCATGGCCTTTAGTTTTGTTTTTAAACTAATATAGTGAATTGACAACATTTTTTGTAATAGAAATAAAAAAGAGAAGATGAAATGCACAGTACAATAAAGAAGTGAGGAAGAAATATTTATTCACAGAGTTATCTGTGTACCCTTATTCAATACACAACAAATTCAAATTATTATTTTTTACTGAATTTCAGAAATGTTTGGGATAAGCAAAGTAGCAATTGAACCCTAGCCAAGAATTTATTTCATAACAGGTATACAATGTGGCAAGTACATACTATGGACTGAATGTTTGTGCTGCCCCTCCAAATTTGTATGTTGAAGCCCTTCCCCATAGAGTGCCTATATTTGAAGATGAAGCCTTTAAGGAAGTAATTGAGATAAAATGGCATCATAAGGGTAGGGTCCTGATTTAACAGGATTAATGTCCTTATAAGAAGAGATGCCTGAGAGCTGGCTTCTCCCATCCCTATAACACATGTAGTGAGGAAAGACCATAGCAAAAAGGAACAAAAAGGCAGTCAGGAAGAGAGCCCTTACCAGAAACTGAATTGTCCAGAACCTTGATCTTGGACTTTTGGCCTTCAGAATTATGAGAAAATATACTACCTTTGTTTAACCCACCCAGTTTATGGTATCTTGTTATGGCAGCCTGAACAGACTAAAGCAGTTAGATAGAAACTAAATAGTTGTTCAGTATAGCATCAATTGTAACATTGACATAAATACCCCCTAACTGCAACTATATAAAATTTGATAGATAGTAAAACAAACTCAGAAAAAGTTGTCTTTAATTTGCTAGCAAATCTTCAAAACTACAAGAAGGAATTAATATGTTAAACTTTAGGTCAATTAGTCATGTATTTTGTTTATAAACAATATTTTATATGAATTTTAAAAGGGCAATTTTTACAGTAACATATAAACTCAGTTTTCAGAATTTCCAGTGTTGCCCACCCAAAGAAGATTAGATTCTTGATTAATCACTGCCATAAAGGAAATCAACTTTAATTTGATTAAAGAATCTTTAATATCTTCCTTTATTTAATATTCTTTAGTGAATTCCATTGCAGAAAGAATGAAATCTAAATGATCAACCTGGATTTTAAAACTCTCATCTCAACATTTCTAAACTTACATGCCTTTGAATACATGTGTGTCCAGCACTAACTCTTGCCCTCAGCTAAGGCCATCTGGTATCCCCAATCTCCACGACTTGTTATTTCCTCCATTAGGAACATGAGCTTCTTCCCTGACTCTAGCCTGTCACTACCACGGTTCCACTCACTCTCGAAGACCTACCTTGAAAAATGTCACCACAACACATTTCTATTTTCTTTCCATCAGAGTCAACTACTCCCCTGAACTCTATAGAATTTTTTTACATTTCTGTAATAGTAGCATTTATCGTGCGCTGTTTTATTTTATAGTTTTTTGCCTCACTGTCTTTCTAGGAGAGTGTGAACTCTAAAATGGTAAAGACTGCATCTTGTTCCTCATTGTATCTCCCCAAAACACTAACCCAGTACCTATTGGCATAACCAAAGCCAATTTTTTTTCTTAATAAATAAATCTTTGCTGTCCTGGGAAAGAAAGATTATGTGTAATTGAAGTTTAATTTTTAAGATTCTTCTGGAAATAAAAATTGTGATTTTTGAATTTCAGTAATGCTTTTTAAAACTCAGGTTTTGGCAAACAGTGGTCCATGGACCAAATCTGGGCATTCCATTTTGTATCGCCTGGAAGCTGAGAATAGTTTTTAAACTTTCCAAGGTTTGAAAAAAATCAAAAGTAAAATAATATTCTAGGACTTGTAAAAATTATATAAAATTTTAAATTTCATGTCCACAAATTAAATTTTACTGGAATATAACCACACTCATCTAGGTATTATCTGTGGCTACTTTTGTACTATAACAGCAGGGTCTGAAAGTTGTGACAGAGATTGTATAGCCCACAAAGCCTGAAATACTTACTTTTGACCCCTTACAGGAAAATATGTACCAATGCTTTTTTTTAGAGTGTTTGACTTGCATTGTTTATTGTATAGATTTACACATTTTTTGCTATAATAAAACATTTAATATTTGGGGCCAGATTTTTTGTTATATTTGAAAGAATTTTTTACAAGGCAACAGTGGTAATATAAAAAAGTTTAGTTGTCCAACTTATACTAGAATTCTCTTCAAAAATTACACCTTAAATGACTGAGTTATCCAGACATGTCAATGTTATAAAATGTCATAATGTTATATAAAACAAGTTCTAGTTATGTATAATAGAAAGCCAATATTCAGTAAATGGTCACTAATGCATATTATGTACAAGGTAAGAAAAAGATGGCAGTGGAGAAAAGGAGACAGATATAAAAAAGAAAGAAGACAGATATAAAAGAAATCAAGGCAACAACATCAGGAAATTGGATGAAGAACAATTAGAGCAGCTTGTCTGGCCTGGGTGAGTAGGAAGTGAGTAGTGCCTTTAACAGATGTAGAGTTCACAGCAATTAAAAACATGCTAGGGAGCTTGATGTAGTCAATTTTGGAAATGCTATGCCTGGAGAACTTGTGTGATAGCCAAGAAGAGGTGTTAACAGACAATTAGAAATATGATATTCATGGTCAAGATATACCCTTGGGTACCATCATCATCTTACAGAAAATAGTTGAAGTCCATGAATATATAAAATGGAGAAGAACCAAGAACAGAAATTGGTAGAACATATATAAGGTTTGCTTACAATTAGATAGGTAATCAGATCAGTAGAAAAGAGGATGATAAAATGAGATTTTCAAGAATACAGAGGTAATGTATTGTAGTATTGCTTGTAATAGAGAGGCTGAAGAAATGAAATACATAAGGCATGTCACTGAATTTGGAACTGAGCATATCATTAGGAGTATCACCTTTAGATCCAGGGAGAAGGAATCCCTGATACCACAATATAGCCCCTCAAACCACAAACACTCTCCCACAACACTGTTATACAGCACCTCCTCTCAGGATTCAGTCCTCAACTCTGGGAAGATGTAACTCCAAACATTGCTTTGATAACACCAGGAAACCGTTCTCATCATGGCACTATGTGCTTCATATGTTGGAAACTTAATCCCGAACGCAACAGGGTTGGGAGCTGGGGTCTAGTGGGAGGTGTTTAGGTAACAGGGCAATTGCATATCAGCATTCTCAAGGTCTGTGACTTGTGATACTAGCAAAGATGCAGACGGGATGTTTGAAAGATTGAATGATGGGATTGCATAGGAAAGAAAAACCATCAGCTAATTCAATTAAAAAACTTTCAAATATTTTCTCTTAGAGAACATAAATTCAATAAACTCTTGCACTACAAAAGGTGGTTTCCCAGTAGTGCCAAATATTCATTTTCTTCTTTTTGTCTTCCAATTTGTGTGAGGTACTTATAAATTAATGCTGTATTTGCAGCAGTTGTAATAGTTATTAGGAAACATTTGACAATATGTCACAATTTATATTGCTCTAAAACTTGCATAGAAATAGGTATAGAATTAATATTCTTGAACAGTGATATACACAAGGGCTGTCTGGAAAGTAGCCAGCCATCGTTAATATAACAAGAACATATTACATGGCTAGATACTTTTCCAGACAGCCCTCATATATACTTTTTACATTTCCAGCTAGATGGTTATTAAATGCTAGAATGTCCAATATTAGAATGGCTAATAATAAAACAGTTTTATGAAGCATTTTAATAAAAATTTTTACATAAATTTAGTTAAATTTTCCAAAAGATGAAAACAAATTTCTAGTTTTATTTAAACATTTTATCTTTAAAATTTTCATATTTATTAACTACAGCTTTCTTTTTAAATTTTAACAGATTTTTTATTTTAGGAGAAAAAATATATTTTAACATATATGAAAAATAATTTTAATATTTTATTCTTGCATGCACTTAATATTTTTATTAAAATATATTGTTTTATACAGAATTATATTTAAATTTTAATCTAATATTGAGAATGGTACAAGTTGCCATCTTAATATAAATATAAAATATAAAAGCAGAGCTCAAAAATATCTAGAAAGATAAAAGAAACAGAAAATCTTCAAAGATTAGGATTTCCTAAATATTTAAAAAGAGGAAATAAGGAAAGGGATCAGACTTCTATAGAATACCATTTACACAAAGCAGAACATGATAAACGGAACATTACAAAGTTTTTATTTTAAAAGTTGTAATTTCTAATCAAAACAATGAGATGAGCAATACAAATGTTCTCATCAAGTTCACAACTGACACAGGTTAAATAAATTCCTGTTATTTATAACTTTTTAATAAAGATTCTATTACTGATCAAAACAATGAGATTGTGAAAAAGAATTGTTATATCAGATTTACAACAAATACAACTCTAGCCTGCTATTCAAAAGATACATTAAATTAAATTCATGAAAATAAGAAATTGAGATAAGAAAAATAGAACATCTAATTTTACTATGCTTATTTGATCACAATTCTGAAAAATGACCGTGGCATCTCTCACACAGTATCAGAATGATTCTAGCTAAACACAATCTGACTCAAATAAAAGTTTGAGATCTTCCATTGGATTAACATGATAGAAAATTTGGTATTTTATTATGCACCAAAATTATTTCACATAAAGAAAGGAAATACAAAAGTTATATTTCTAGTTGTTGCATGTCCACAACCAATCTTTGAAATCAGCTCTGGCCAAAGTTGTTACTGGAAACACTTTGGCTTTCAATGAAAAGAACATGAAGCTCATTCTACACAGAAAAAATAAAAATAAAAATACATTTAATTACTAGAACTGAAATAAAGAGGACTGAATAAATAGCAAATGATCAATAGCATTAAGTAAACATAAAAAAGTACTAGTACAAAATGTGATATTCTTAAAAAATATATTATGTGCCAAATAATTAGCCAATCATATTAATGCTTTACAAAGCACAAACAACATAGTGATTATAGAAAATAATATAATACAATAATAATGAAATTTCTGGTTTAATAGAAATCATTTCAAAATTGACGCTAAGATGGCCAAACATATAAGATATATTTAAAAATAATAAAATATTATCACTACTCAGAATGGAGAAATTAAAATCAGATTATTAACTTAATGAATAATAAAGTGAGAGAAGAAATTTTATGCAAAATTTAAAAGTAAATACCATTTATCAGTAAAATTAGATTTTAAAGGAAAAAAGAAATCCATGCTGAAAATGACATTTACATGCATGATTGAATTTCTAGAGGAAGAAAACAAGGGCATTGAAATTAACAAGTATTTTATTCTTTTTACACCTATTATTTTTTAAAAATGCATGTTTTTGACTTAAATGAAGAACTGAAAAAAAAAACTAGCATTTTTAGGCTTTGGATAGAAAGATTATGGAAGACAATACTATGATAATGTCATTACAAAGATTAATTAAGAGGGAGGATTACAAAACTAGAATTTTGGTCAATATTGCTGAAACATTCTTCATGTCACATGTAGCATATAATTTGACTTTCTTATCAGGAGACCTCAACCGGACCCAAAGAAGTGATAAAATACTTTGGAAAAATTCAAAGAGTATATATGATATTTTTTGGATCTGTCTAAAGATGTAATATCTTGAAGGAAGATAGTAATTTTACAAACATTCTTGAAGCATGATAGGAATGCTGACTACACGCTGTTAAAATATCCAAAATGAAAAACACACTTGAAAAGATAAGCAAAACAGTCGAAATTTTAGGCATGGTTGCGCTTGTATTCTCAGCTATTTGGGAGGCTGAGGCAGAATGATCCCTTGAGCCCAAATTTCAAGATCAAAGGGATAACAGAGCAAGAACGTCTCTAAAAAAAAAAAGAGAGAGAAAAGAAGAAAAAATAAACAAAACAGCCAAAGAGACTCAGGCTAAGTAAATTTTGATTTTTGGTGGTAAAGACAAATAACTTTCAATTTGCATAATTCAAACTTATTTGATAGGAACTGTAAAAAGTGAATATTTTAACCAGACTTAACAAAAAATAAATTTATGAAAATTTTTCAATTTCACTTTTTTAAAAGGATTGAAATTTACATTTTTTAAAATTTTAGAATGTTCTTCCATATCAACAAAAATGCTTTTGAAATATGTAACAAAAGTGGCATTCCAATATAATATGAGACAATTGGAATAAGAACAAGAATTTTTACATGACTATAAAGGAAACACTACACGTACAAATAATCCCCCAAACTAATGTTAATAGAGACGAGTTTTTGGCCATTATAGATCAAGGTATAGTCTCAAGTTTACTATTTTCTGTGTTCTTTATAATGTCCCAGCACTAAAATTTTTGAAGAAAGAAGAATTGCATAGTCTATGAATCTAGATATTATTTTAAGAGGTGATGAGAAACATTATAAAAAATGATAAATTTATATGATGAAATTGAAATGTTTAGTAATTTCTGAAATAATAATATTACCAATTGTGACTTCATTACAGTGTTTGATGATAGTATGGAAAATTTATGGCTCATTTTCAAATCCCAGCTTTAAAAAATTGTTAACAATTCTATGAGCCACTGACTTAACAAAATAAAGTTTCATCCAAATTCAAATAAATAAGAATAATCAGAAAAAGTCAAGTATTTTGTCATTGTTAACAGAGCACAAATTATTTGAAGAGCTTGATTATGAAAATATAATTAGTAAATTTCCTGCAAAGAAGGTGAGGAAAAATAAGCATTATGGAATAAGTATATAATTTAACTTACAAATATATCAATTATATTCTCACCCAAACATCACTGTCCATCAGCAGAACACCAGGCATGTACAATAATAAAGTTCACTCATCTTTGGTATCTTGCCAACTTTCAGTGATAAAACACCACAGACATACACATGTTGTTAGGAAGGTGTATTTGTCAAGACAAGAGAATAAAATATATTTTTATTTAACAATTTATTAGCTTAATATACATATTCTGAATAATTAGACACATAACATGTGGACCTCCCTTTATTATATTACCCAGATCTCTAAAAATGTTAATGGCGGGACTGATATTGTGTCTCTTAAAAAAAAATATTTCTGTTGTGAATTGAGGACCAATTCAGATTGCAAAATTTAAGAGCTTCGTGCTATAGTTAGAGTCAGACCAGAGATGAATCTTGCCTATTAAGGCTGAGTGACTTCTTATATGGATCCTAGTACAAAAACAATGCTTTTTATTTTTTTATTTTTTGGTTCTTTATGAATGTTAGTCAATATTCCAATATAAAATACATTCAAATTAGGGTAGTTCAAGAAGAGTTTAACAAAAAACTACTTACAAAAGTAAGGGTATAAAAATATAACAAGAACAGAATACCTCAAGGTAAGTTTTGGCAGAGCTCTTAACACTGCTAGGTCCAAAGGGACAGGCACTCACAGACTAAAATTAAACTGAATAACATACTAGTGGACATATTTGACCTGTGGTTAATTGTTGCTATCAGGTCTTAGTAGCAGGAAGCAAAATTAGAAAAAAGAAGTAAATGTATTCATTTAGTATGTAAAATTAAAAAAGAAAATTTAAGGACATTATGATAATAAATTTTATTATCTCATTATACTTGTAAGAAAAGTTAGCCTGCCTCAGTTTCATTTATGCTGGGAGAAGACATGAGACTCCCGGGCTAGAAACAAAGGACTTTAATACTTTTGGCACAGCAAACAGCAAAAGCTTCATGTTTACATTGGCTCCTAAATCTTATGGCCATAAATGATAGAGGTGGGCCCAGGTGGATGCTACATACAATGAGTTTTTGTTACAGTTTTGTTACAGCTGAGAAATTCAATCTTAAGAGTCTCTAATTATTTATAACGGGCTTCAAGAAAACCTGCTCAACCTTTGCCCTGAAGAGAGGCATCATCTTTATTATACTTGACAACAAATGAACTTGTCCTCTGCTATAATGGGAAGATCCTGTCTCTGTCTTAGAAGGTTATTTGCTATACATAGCTCCTTGTAAAGACAGTCTAGACAAAACTGTGAATGCCTGTGCTTACAAGAAGTACAGAAATGAGAGATCCATGGAAAATTCTCTCCCAACAATATTAGGTATTTAGAATTGAGAGCAACCACATACTTTATTAAGCATAAGTAAAATACAGGAGCACGTGAATTTAAAAGTTAAATTGCTGGTAATATTATGAAGTCTTTGATGTAAATAAATAAGGACTCTTGCCCTGGGTAAGAAAATTAATTTAGCTTTAAGCATAGTGAATATGAGGTATCTCTCAGACATATGATGAAAATATTTACTGGGAAACAAAATTGATTAAGATGATGAGGCGATATTTAAAAATGGTAATACCAGCATTGGAATCATTCTTATGAAAATGTTAGCTGAAGCATTATTTTCCTCTTTAAAATAGTCTCCTAGCCCAATAAACATAGTTTTATTGAAAAAGAACAACACCACACTCTTTTTTATATGCATTGTTGATGACTGCTTTCATATTACAAAGGTAGAATTTGGTAGTTGCAACAAAGACCTATGACCCACAAAGCCAAAAATATTTACTATCTGTCTCTGCAGAAAAAGTTAGCTGGCCTCTGTCCTATACTCCTGAATTTGTGAATCATGTTTGTTTCTTTAGGTTCTTCTTGGACATTTTCTCTTCATCAAAGTCATTTTTGAAAGTATATAAAAATCAGTCCTTTTTGCCAAAGTTTAATATTATGAAACCATATTTACTTGTTCCCTGTGCTTTGGAATTTGCATTCTCATATTTGTGCTTTCCCAAGGAAATTATGATCCAGATAACAAATGGTATATTAGTAGTATGAGTTGCAATGATAGAACAGAGAAAGAAAAAAATGTATATTAATTCACATGTGAAAGATCTGGAATGTCCTCTCAGAAAATATGATTTAGGATAGCCTCAAAGTACAGTTAGATCATAGAAAAACAAAACTTCGTTGTTAGTGAAAAATTTACATAAGTAATGAATGGGAGTTTGTGGAAAACAAGATTAATACTTAGAACAGCAGAGAACCAATCTGCAAGGTTAGGTCAAAGCAATAAGATACAAACACTTTTTCATATTGCTTTGTGATTCAAATTCTGTTAACTGCTGAAAAGTCTGGGACATGTGTGCATTATGCAGGACGAGAAGGAAAAGTCAGCAAAAAGAAAGAGTCAGCAAAAAGAAGGCCAAGATAACCTGCTGTGACAAGCAAAGCAAATGAGAAGCTTGTTTGACAAAAATAGATTCTACAATCCAGTGCCTGTTCCTGATGTTGACAGAGGCAAAGTAGATGTGCATAATATGGAGCATTTATCAAGGTGATGTCAAAAGATGGTGCTTCCCACCTGGGAACTTAGTCTAGGATTATGACTTACAAAGGGCAAAGGAAGACTTGTAAATGCAGAGATCATTGCAAAAAAAATATGTTATTAAAGGTTTTCATATAATCTAGTTACTTAGATTTGGAATAAAACTTTAAAAGCTATCCTAAAAAGAGGATATTTTGAAATTTTACATCAATTTTTTAAAGAATTTGAGGTAAAACGTATGCTCCACTTGCACCAGGCTATGACAAGTAAGTCATGATTTCATTAACTTGGTAGCTTACTATGAAAATCTAGACATATGGCTTTTAAGGGCATTGCAAGTTATGTGTTAATATTTAATTCCATTATTTTATATTTGTGTGGTTCTCTTATACCAGCGTACCAGCAGTCCCCAACCTTTTTGGCACCAGAGACCAGTTTCATGGAAGACAAGTTTTACATGGGGAGGGGGAGGCGGAGCTCAGGCGGTGATGCAAGCGATGGGGAGCAGCTGTGAACACACATGAAGCGCTTGCTCACCGCTCACCTCCTGCCGTGCGCCCCCCCAAGTTTCATGGAAGACAATTTTTCCACAGGGTGGGAGGAGAAGTGTGCAGCGGTGCTCTGCACCGGGTCCCTAACAGGTCGCAGATCAGTACCAGTCCACGGACCGGGCGTTGGAGACCGCAGTCTTATGCCATTTCCATATGTAGTGGCTATGAAACTGAATTCATAATCCTGGGTGCTCAAGAAACAACACTTTATTTACTGTAACTCAGTTTCATTTCTTATTTTAAGTTGCTTTTTTCCCTCGATCATTCTTATCTTTTATTCCATTCCCGAAACCCTTCCATGGTTCCAGTATGGAATCGATGCCACCGTATCGTGGGAGGTGATACTCTCTGGACACCAGTCATTTTTTTCACAGACATCTCTTATTTTTGACCACAGGGATGCTTCAGTTATGTCAACTGTCTTCAGCTTTTATGCTTTGAGGGGGGCCCAGTAATTTGGAAAGGTTGCCTTTGATTCTTCTTACTAGAATCATCATACAGCCAGCTCCCTTTAGGATTTGTGCATCTTACTCCCTAGACAGAGGCACTTCCTGGGAAACAGAAGTTCATCTCTACTGTTTTAGGATTTACAGTCCTCTTCTTCTCACTTTGTTCATGGCAAGGTAATTTCTTACATGAGTCTGTGAGAGGAATGCCTCTTCAAATTGCCCTAGGTAGCTCCCTCTCATCCCGTCTTCTGTGGAAACACGGCTGCCCAGTGGAGTGGGTCAGGAGCCTTTGAGCTGGAGAGGAACTCGCTCAGCATACAAGCATGTTTTACAAGGCTGATGCCAATAAAACAGCCTGTGGAATGTTGAAATTAGTTGAGGACAAGAGGATTGAGCAAATAAGTAAGTGAATCCAGAATAATGAAAATTAGGTTTCTACTGTTACATAAAGAGGGTACAAATTTGAAAGGGGAGAAAGGTTGGAGTTAATTGAAAGTATCAGCATGAACTTACAGTCTTAAATATAAATATAGATACATAGATATGAGCATATGTGATTGTGTATACATGCATATATTTTCTAGCTGTCCTATAAGAAGTCCTAAAAGCAATGGCACACTGGCAATGATGAATACTATGTGGTCCCCAGATTTTGGTTTCTAAATCCATTCTCCAATAAAAGAAACCAGTTTCTTGGAGGAATCACTGATTTCAGAACAGGGGCTAGGAAACTAAAAGATTAACCTAGAGGATTCTATCATGACAAAATGTAAGAAAGTTTATGCAACGATTCATGGAGACATTTTAAAACAACAGAGAGGTTGATGTGAAAGTACTCCACTGACTAAACCTGGAAAAATTTTAGTATCAAAATAAATAATGGTAATAATGTATTGTAACCTTTTGAATAAATTAGGAATGGAAAAGAAATCACTGCTTCATAGTAGAATACCAACTAATAAATGTAAAAGGAATGGTAGAATTAGAAAATCACTATTTGGCAATCATCTTAAATATAATTGATTCAGAAAAGAATTATCAATGGATGCTAAAATTACTAGGTTAGTGTTTGATGAGGAACAAGATATTTACATAGTCTGAAAGTATCTCTCCACGAAATACTTTTATTTACTTGTTATTTAATCAGTTCAAGATACTTATTAGTTAACTTTAAAATGAAAAAAAAAATCTGGCAGATTGTATTTTAAACAATGGTAAAAGTTAACACAATCAATTGTGAGCCACATATTATGCCCCCTTAATGAGATGGATTGAGAAAAACATTGCATTGCTTTTGTGGTATTCCTGCCCCCAAAATGCAGTTGCTGTGTCTTAAAACCCAAATTCTCTTTTACCTCCTCACTATTCTGATTTCCACCAAGGCCTTAAGAGTCTGCAAAATAAATGCTAGAAAAGCTTTCAGACAACTTCTACATTCTACTCTACCACATATCTTTTTTTAAAATAAGGAAGCAAAAACAAAAATTCAGACATAAACTTCTCACACGATGCATATTGTCACATAAGAATACTTTTCTTTGTCTTAGCCATTATATAAAACAAATAAGTAAATCTGAAAAATCTGTAAAAAACACTAATATCTTGACCTGAGTAAGAGCCCTTTCAAGTGTGAAAAGCACTTTTCCCAGGGCATTTATTTAAAAATTAAAAATTCTTAAAAAGCTTCAGCAATTATTTAACATTACAACTACCTGAGGCAGTAATACTGCTTGGGGTAAACAAAAAGCTGACCAAAAACCAAAAGGAAAATCTAGGCAGTTAAGCAATTAAAAGTAATAAAAGTTGTCCAGATTGGAAGGAAAGAAGTAAAACTATCTCTACTCACATATGACATAAATTCATATAAGGGAAATCTTAAGGATTGTACACACATAAAAAGCTATTAGAACTAATAAATGCTTTAGCTATTAATAAATTCCAGGATCAATACATGAAAAACCAATTGCTTTTCTACATAGTAACAATAAACACTCCAGACATAAAATTAAGAAAACAAGTCCATTCACAATTTCATCAAAAAAACCAAACTACTTAGAAATAGTTTTAAAAAAAGAAGTATAAGACTTATACATTAAAAACAATAAATATTTTTGAAATGAATTAAAGAAGACCTAAGTAAATGAAAAGATATCATGTCCATAAATTGGAAGACTTTATATTGTTAGATAACAATATTCCTCAACTTGATCTACAGATTCAACGAAATTCTTATCAAAATCTTAACTAACTTTTTGCAGAAATTGACAAACTAATCCTCAAATTCACATGAAAATACATAGGACCTAGAATAGGCAAAACAATCTTGAAAAAAAGGAATAAAGCTAGAGCACTCATTTTTCCTGGTTTGAAACATATTACAAAGTTACAAGGAAGACTGTGTGTATGTGTGTGTATAAATGGAGTAGAATTGAAAGTCGAGAAATAAACTCATTTTGTTAGTTTAAAAAATTGACATTTATTGTCAATTCATTTTTCACAAGGGTGGCAAGACAATTCAATAGGGAAATAATACTTTTCAATTATGATGAGACTGATGTACTGCCTGTTGCACTAAAGAGGCACTTTTTTCAACTATTAATGCTAGGACAACTGGATATACAAATGCAAATGAAGAATGTTGAACCTCTACCTCATACCATAGATTAAAAATTAACTGAAAATGGTTTATAAACATAAATGGAATAGCTAGAATTATAAAACCCTTAGGAGAAAACATAGAAGTAAATCTTTATTACTTAATATTAGGCAACCATTTCTAGATATGACATCAGAAGTATAAGCAGCATCAAAACCAAAAACCTTCATGCCTCAAAGAACATCATCAATAAAGTAAAAAGAATCCCACAAAATGTAAGAAAATATTTGCAAATTATGTATCTGATAAGGGACGTGTATCTAGAATATACAAAGACACTTATAATTCAACACTACAGAGATAAATGCTGCAATTAAAATAATGAGCAAAAGATATGGATAGATAATTTTCCAAAGAGTATATTCAACTAGCCAATAAAAACATCAAAAGATGCTCAATATCATTTTTCACATCAAAATGCAAATAAAAACTCCAGTGACATGCCACTTCACACCTGCTAGAATGGCTAAAAATAAAAAGGTAGACAATAATGAGTGTTGGTAGAAAAATTGGAACCCTCATATGCTGCTGGTGGGAATGCGAATCTGTGCAGCTACTTAAGAAAATATTTTGGCAGCTCCTCAAAATGTTGAACATAAAATTACCATATGACCAGCTATTCCACTTCTAGGTATACACCCAAGAAAAATAAAAGCATATGTCCACACAAAAACTTGTAAACAAATGTTCATAGCAGCACTATGCATTTTAGTCAAAGAGTTGAAACAAATCAAATATCCACCAATTGATAATAGAACATTACCACCAGCAGTGCACCAGAATTTTCCTTTCTCCATATCCTCACCAGCATCTGTAATATTTTGTCTTTTGGATAACAGACATTTTAGCTAGGGTGAGATGATATCTCATAGTAGGTTTGACTTACATATCCCTGATGATTAGTAATGTAGAAAAAATTTTATATGCCTGGTGGCCATTTGTATGTCTTCTTTTGAGAAATGTCTATTCAGATCATTTGCCCCCTCTTTTAACTGGATTGTTTTTTGGCTTTTGTGTTGCCTTATTTCTTTATATCTTCTGGTTATTAATCCCTTGTCAGATGGATAGTTTGCAAATATTTTCTCCCATTTTATAGGTTGTTTCTTCACTATATGGATCATTTTCTTTGCTGTGCAAAGTTTTTTAGCTTCATGTAATCCTATTTGTCTATTTTTGCTTTTATTGTCTGTGCTTTTGAAGTCTTACCCAAGCAATCTTTGCCTAAACCAATGTCCTGAAGTTTTCCCAGTGATTTCTTCTGGTAGTTTCATAGTTTTGGCTCTTATACATAAGTCTTTAATCCATTTTGAGTTAATTTTTTATATGGTGAGAGATAGGGGTCTAGTTTCACTCATCTGTGTATAAATATCCATTTTTCTTAGCACCATTTATTGAAAAGACTATCCTTTCCCTAATGTATGTTCTTGGTCCTTTGTCAAAAATAGGTTGACTGTAAAGGCATGAATTTATTTCTGGGTTCTCTGTTCTGTTCCACTGTTCCATATGTGTCTGTTTTTAGGCCAGTACCATGCTATTTTGGTTCCTATAGCCTTGAAGTATATTTTGTGACAGGTAATGCAATGTCTTCAGCTTTATTCTTTTTGATCAGTATTGCTTTGACTATTTAGGATCTTCTGTGGCTCCATATACATTTTATGATTATTTTTTCTATTTCTGTTAAGATTATCACTGGTATTTTGAGAGCGATTGCATTGAATCTATAGATCACTTTTGGTTATATAGTCATTTTCACAATATTAGTTTTTCCAATCCATGAACATGAAATGTCTATTTTTCTGTGACCTCTTCAATTTCTTCCATCAGTGTTTTGTAGTTTTCCTTGTAGAGATCTAGTGCCTCCATGCTTGAATTTACTCCTAGGTATTTTTTTTTTTTTTTTTTGGTACCTATTGTAAGTGGGATTGCTTTCTTGATATCATTTTCCACTAATTTGTTGTTGGTGTATAAAAACAATACTGATTTTTATATGTTAATTTTACATCCTGCAACTTTACTAAATATATCAGTTTTAAGTTTTGGTGGAGCTGTTAGGATTTTTTGTATATAAGATCATGTCATCTGTAAACAGAGACCATATGACTTTCTCCTTATCCATTTGTAGCCTTTTATTTATTTGTTTTGCCTAATAGGTCTGGCTAGGACTTCCAGTACTATATTCATCAAGAGTGGTGAGAGTGAGAATCCTTGTCTTCTTTCAGTTATTACAGGAATATCTTTCAGCTTTTCCCCAATCAATATAATGTTATCTGTGAATTTGTCATATATGACCTTATTGTATTAATTATGCTCTTTCTATACCTAATTTGTTGAGGGTTTGTATCAGGAAGGAACGTTGAACTTTATCAAATGCTTTTTCTGCATCTATTGAGATGATCAGTAGTTTTAGATGATCAATGAGGGACATAAATTTTTGGCCTTCATTCCATTGATGTAATGTATCATGTATATCGATTTGCATATGTTAAATCATCCTTGCATCTTGTGATAAAACTCACTTGATCATAATAAATAATTTTTTTAATGTGCTGTTGGATTCAGTTTGCTAGTATTTGGTTGAGGATTTTTGCATCTATGTTTATTGAGGATATTGGCCTTTAGTTTTTTGGTGTTGTTATTGCTGTATTCTTGTCTGGTTTTGGTATCAGAGTAATGCTGGCCTCATTGGAAGAATGCCCCCTTCTACAATTTTCTGAAAGAGTTTGAGGAGAATTAGCATTAATTTTCCTTTAAATGTTTGGTATAAGTCAGCAGTGAATCCATCAGGTCCTGGGCTTTTCTTTTATGGGAAACTTTTTATTACTGATTCAATCTTATTACTAGAAATTGATTTTTTCAGGTTTCTATTTCTTTTTGGTTCAAACTTGGTAAGTTGTATGTGCCCAGGAATTTATCGACTTCTACATTTCCTGATTTGTTGTCATATTGTTACTCATAATAGTCTCTAATAACTGCTTATATTTATGTGTTATCAGTTGTAATGTTTCCTTTTTCATGTCAGGTTTTATTTATTTGGTCTTTTCTCTTTTTTTCTTGGTTAGTCTGGTTAATGGTTTGTCAACTGTGTTTATCTTTTCATAAAACCAGCTTTTCATTTTATTGATCTTTTGTATTTTTTAGTCTCAATTATTTTTGCTCTGATCTGTATTATTTCTTTCCTTCTACTAATTTTGGTTCTGGTTTGTTCTTAGTTTTCTAGTTCCTTGACAGGCATTGTTAAGTTGTTTATTTGAAATCTTTCTACTTTTTTAATGTAAGCATCTATTGCTATAAACTTCCCTTTTACTACTGTTTTTGTGGTAGCTTACAGATTTTGGAATGTTGTCTTTCAATTTTTACTTGTTTCAAGAAATTTTTAAAATTTTATTCATAACTTTATTCATAATGACTCATTGGTCATTCAGGAAAATGTTGTTTAATTTCCATGTACTTGTATAGTTTCCAAAATTCCTCTTGTTATTGATTTCCAATTTCTTCCATTATTGTCTGAGAAGACACTTGTTATGATTTCAATTTTTTTAAATTTGTTGAGACCTGTTTTGTGACCTAACATGTTGTCTACCCAGCTGATGAAAAGCATGTATATCTTATAGCTGTTGGCTAAAGTGTTCTGTAAATGTCTACTAGGTTCCATTGTTCTAAAGTGAATCCAATGTTTCTTTGTTGATTTTCTGCCTAGATGATATATCTAATGCTGACAGTGGGGTGTTGAAATCACCAATGTTATTACATTGGAGTCTATCTCTCCCTTTGGATTTAATAATCTTTGCTTTATATACTTGGATGCTCCAGTGTTAGATGCATATAAATTTACAATTGCTATGTCCTCTTTTAAATTGATCCGTTCACCATTATGTAATGACCACCCTTGTCTCTGTTTACAATTTTGACTTAAAGTCTGGTTTATCTAAGCAGAGCTACTCTTGCTTACTTTTGGTTCTATTTGCATGGAATATCTTTTTCCATCTTTTTCCTTTCAGTCTATATGTATCTTTATAGGTGAAATGAGTTTCTTGCAGGCAACATATAGTTCGGTAATGTTTTTATATCCACTCAGCTAGTCTATATTTTTTAAGTGGAGAATTTAATCTGTGTACATTCAAAGCCATTATTGATAGGTGAGAACTTGCTCCTGCCATTTTGTTCATTGTTTTCTGGTTGTTTTGTATATTGTTTGTTCCTTTCATCCTCTTATTGTTTATCACTATAGTTTGTTGATTTGCCATTGTGGTAATATTTGACTCCTTTCTCTTCCTCCTTTGTGTATCTGCTCTACTGGTGAGTTTTATACTTTTGCATGTTTTCATGATGGTGATTATTGTCTTTTCACTTTCAAATGCAGGACTCTCTTGAACATTTCTTATAAGGCCAGTCTAGTGGTGATGAATTTCCTCAGTTTCTGCTTGTTTGGAAAAACTTTATTTCTCCCTTATTTCTAAAGGACAGCTTTGCTGGATATAGTATTTGGCTGGCAATTTTTTTTTCTTTCAGTACTTTGAATATATCATCTCATTCTCTCCCACCCTGTGAAATTTCTGCTGAGAAATCTCCTGTTAATCTAATGAAATTTTCTTATATCTGATTTGACACTTTCATTTTACTGTTTCTAGAATTTTCTTTTTGTCATTAACTTTTAGCAATTTGACTAAAATGTGCCTTACAGACAACCTTTTGGGTTGGGTATATTTTGGACTTTCAGCTTCCTAGATCTGGAAGCCCAAAGCTTTCCCCATACTTGGTATGTTTTTTTCATTAAATAGATTTTCTGTGTCTTTTTCCATCTCTTCTCCTAGAAATTCCATAATATGAAGATGTATTTGCTTCATGGTGTTCCATAGTCTTGTAGGCTTTCTTCACTCTTTTTCATTCTTCTTTCTTTTTTTCTTTCCTCTAGCTGGGTAATTTCAAATGATCTATCTTCCAGTTCAGAATTTTTTTCTTCTGCTTAAGCAAGTCTGCTGTAGAAACTCACTATTGTATTTTTTATTTCAGTCATTAAATTGTTTAGCTACAGGATTACTGTTTGGTTCTTTTTCATGATAACTATCTCTTTGCTGTATTTCTCATCCATATTATGAATTATTTTCCTGATTTTGTTGAATTGTCTGTCTATTTTCTCATGCCTTGTTGAGTTTCCTTAAGATCATTATTTTGAATTTCTTTTTGGCAATTCATTGATCTGCTTTTCATTGGGGTCTGTTATGAGGGAGTTACGTTTCTTTGGTGGGGCCATATTTCCTTGATTTTTCATGTTTTCTGCATCCCTATGTTGATGTATGTCCATAGTGAAAGAATCATCTCCTCCAAACTTTCTAGACTGTGTTTTATAGAGAAATACTTTCACCTGCTATTAGGTCTTAGTATGACAGTTGGGAAAGATACGGTGACTCTGTTTTCAGCTAGGTGCTGTCGTATAGTCTGTGCAGCTTCTTGAGCTGCATTCAAAATCAGCAATAACTGTGGGCATGCAGTGGCCTAAGCTATAGAAGTTCATGGTAGTGGCAGAGGTTCCATGGTTGTTAGTGTCCTCAGTGCCAAGGGCTTTTGGGATCCTCTTATTCTTGCTCTAGCCTTAATGGGAGACATAGCTGAGGGGATTCCTATTGTTGTCAGGACTGACATGGTCTATATGCAGCTGCCACAGTGCTTGATTCTAGGTGCAAGTGCTCAAAGTGGCTGTGGGGCCAGGGTCCTCAGCTTAGGTTCTCATGAACCTATTGTGGCACCTCGGTCTTGCAGTGCAGGCTTGCTTTCTGTGGCAGGGTTGGATGTAGGTTGCCACAGTACCAGGATTTGTGACCCTGAGACACCCTCTTGCAACTCAGGTCCAGGCAGTAGAATTGTTGCTGTGATTCTACCCCTGTGTCAGAGGACATCCCTGGCCTGACTCTGGGAAAGAAGGATGCTCTAATATTTTAAGCCCAGGGTGCAGGATACAGTTGTAATTCAGGATCCTGAGCCAATAGGGCTCAGTGGCAACTCAGGTCCTTGGGGATGAGTACCAAGTCGTGGTGACTCTAGACCCTGAGATGGTGGGCCTCACCAGTATCCCAAATTCTGTAAGGCCAGATGCAACAGCAGCAAGTACCCCAGATTGACCAAGTATGACTGTTATTTGAGCCCTGGAGAGCAGGAAGCAGCACAGTAATAACTCCATTCCCTGGAGAAAGGGGTGTCTCAGCAGCTCAGACTTTGGGGGGCTAGTCCAGCTCCAGGTGAGCAAGGTACTATAGTTGTTTGGCCTATAGGGCAGGATCTCTCAGCTCAGCCACTACTCTGTTTCACTGGGCCACAGGGTACTATCTCAGCTCAGCCTTGGGATGTACAGCTACTCAGCTCAACCAAGCTACCAGTTTCCCAGGGTGCAATGTGTCACTTCAGCTCAGGCCTGGGGAGTGTGACTCTTCTTAGTGACCCAGGCATAGAAATATGTTTTCAGTCAGACTCATTGTAATGTCAGCTGTGTAAAACTTAGGAATCCCTAAGCAATGAGTAAGGCAGAAATATGGAATTTGTCTTTATTCCCTCTTACTGTTGAATTAAAAAAAAAAAATTGGTCACCTCTCCATGTTCCATGTATAAGGTATAAACATAATAACTTTAATAATATTACTAATGATTTTGTGCAAAGCAAATGTAATTCTGGAAGACTTTTTCTCTTATGCTGTCTTGTGAAACTTAGTAGCTAACAGCTACAGATTAGGAAAATCTAAGATTTCTTTATCTTCACTACCAAAAATGCTGGGCAGTTTATGGCAATAATTTCTTCAAACTCTTTTTTAAATGTTTGGGCCCCATAGATTCAGAATTATAAGGAATTAATATGCAGGGAGTCTATTATTTTGAGATTTGATTGAATATGTTTTGAGGTTTGATTATTATAACTATGGGTTTTTTTGCTATTCTGCTTATAATTTATTTTCACAAGACATGAAAAATTAACAAGTAAGACTTTTTCTTGAAAGATTCATGGCCTAATTGCTGTCCTAATTGCAATTAAATAATTAAAAATCAAAAATATTTTTAAAATACTTTAATGTTATGAATGTTATTTCCTTAATTTCCTTACTTTAATTACTTGAAGTTTTTAATCACTCTTTAAATATATAATTTTATAGTGATCATTAATTATTAAAGTATTTACCTTTGAAATAATATCTATACATATCAATTTGTTGCTGAATTTTCAACATAGAAAACATTTAAGGGGATTTTCCACTCCAACTTGCATCGAGAATGGCCTATCCATCTATAATGCATATTCAGACATCAAAAATAAATTCAAATGAGATAGCTGTCTGTGTTTCTGAAATTGGATGTGATGATAATGTATGTTATCAAATACTTATTGATAACATATAAATTGGAGGTGAAAAATCACACTGTCTTGGGCATTTGCTATTTGATATCATAAATACTGAAGCCAAAGCCAAGGCTGATGAGATATTTGTGGCCAATCACCAAGACCAAAGTCGAACTTTGGCACATACAAAACAAGGAGCATACAAAGCCAAAGTAAAGCATGTCACCCAGCATTCTTTGAAAACTTGCCAGGCGTTGGTTAGGCCACCCGGACATTCCAGGGAAGGTGTGAACTTTACAGTTTGTCTGAAACAAATACACATACACACTGAGAGGTATTCTTAATGTTCTTTACTTGAGGTAGCCAACGTCATTAATATTTATTTTCTTATAAAGCCACAAAAATTTGCAAATAACATCTGCCTTCTCTCACAAATCCAGTTTCAAGAGACAATATCTTCAAACTGAAGTGGAGACTTTTCAATATAATCTCTTCTACTTTTGTATTAACAGTTCTTTGTGGTATTTTATTCAGTTATTAAAATTCACTGCCTCACATCAACTAAGCTGTTGAAACAGATGCCTGAAAGGTGCAACTTGGATTTGCACTTATGCACTTATATTTATCTTATGTCTTCTGTGTACCTCAATACGTTTGAATCTGGATACCAATTCTTGGCACCAACACTCTTTTTTCTTAACCTTGTCTCCACTTTATACCCATGTATCTCTGCAAAATGCAGCATTTCTATTGACATCTAAGCAAGTTCTAAAGCCTGATGCATTCTAAAGTTGGAGTGAAGAGTGGGAAATACAATAGAAATTCATTCTCATAGGTTTTATCACAAACATATTTTATTTCAAACACTGTCAATACTTAAAGCAAGGAAAGAAAAATTCCCAGAGTACACTAAATCTAAAACCATTTGAACCACAAAAGTGAACACACAGGGAATAGATCTACTTAAGTGTTTTGTCAATATCAGCTTTAGTATTGCCACTGGGCTTTATAAAATTTTTAGGACTTAGATTTCTTCCTTTTTTTTTTTTTTTTTTTTTTTACAGAAGCTTTGGAGCTAAATTTAAGTTATTGTTATCAATTTGAGGACTGGAGTATTTTTAAAAGTCTGAGTTATCATGTGACAAGGGGTTAAGAGTTGTAACTTATCTTCCTCTCCCAAGAGTATCCATGAAGATTTTCCCATTCTTCTTTTGGAATCCCATGCAAGATATATCCATTGTGTCTTATTGCCGACCATAACTATTCCTGAGTTGCCTTAATCATATTTCCTTTGGCATGGAGTAATCCTGAAAAGGATATGGGATGAATAAAAAAACATTTATGAGTTTTTACAAAATAAACCCATGGGTTTGTTTTAAAAACAAACACTAAATGTTGTTTCAGGAAAGTCTTGTCATTTCAGTGGAAACTGCAAAGGAAAAACATTTTCTACACCACTATCACATATTGGGTTAATAGCAGCCTGTCCTAACATCATCTTTCTTATCTTATTTTTTTAAGAAAAAAGGGTGTACATGCTGATATACATATAATACACACACATATATACACATATGAATATCTGTTTAAAATAATATTCACTTAACAAAAAGAAATATGAAATACAAACACAGAGCAAAAATATTTGGATTAAATCACAGTTAAAAAAAAATATTTCCCAGGGATTTCAAGGCCCTAAAAAATTATCTTAAACTTATGGAAAACAAGATTAACTTCACACTGGTCAATTGAATTTCCTAGCAAATTGGAGTAAAATAAGTAACATATAAAAGAAAAGTACTCTGAAGATGGGTTAAACTTAGAAATCTTGTGGGTAGTTTTATCAAATAGCTATTTCAGGGACAACAAATTCATTTTTTAGAAAATGCAATTTTACAATGGAGAATCAATTAAAATATTCTTTGTCAGTTGTAATCCTTGGAATAGTCATGAGAAGGGGTTTGACAATTTTTTTCACACAAATGGATTTTTCTGGAACTTTGCATCCTGCCTGTTACTGAATCTACATGACAATACTCTGAGAAATGTTATCTTATTCTGAGTCTCCTCCTCTCTGTTCCCCTACCACTTGCTGTATACCTTCATCTTTACATTTCTCAACCTATAATTTTGGGTTTAACTCTATTTTCTTCACTAGACTGCAATCACTTTGAAGGTATAGGTTACATCTTCATTTTTGTATATCCAGTGCATGACCCATAGTAGTGTCTGATTCAATATTTGTTGAATGAATGCATGAGGGGAACATTAGGGAAAGACAAGAATATAGAAAGTACCATTTTTAGTATGCCTACTATAAACCTAGCTCTGTGCTAGACACATAAGTATTTTACTCATTTATGTCTCACATCAGCACTATTTTACAAGCAAAGATGCTCAGATTTCAAAAGATTATCATGCTCTGGCCTTCACCACTGATAAATGGTAAAGTTTGAAATTTAAATCAGCAATTCTTGATTCCAAAGGTCAGTGTTCTTTTTCCTGAAACTTCCTGCCTCCAAAAGGTAAAAGTCAACTTTAAGAAGTAGATTAGAGAAATCAAAAGGGTATGGTTCTATGGGGGCTACTAAGAAACAGCTTTATATCTATAACCCTCCACGCTTCTTGTTTCTCATTTATCCCCGTGTCATCAAACACCACCTTTTGAACTACCACCTACCTTTTGATATTGGAAATTTCTTTGACTCAGACTTGGATTCCCTCCTTTTTGAGAGTTTATTACAAGTCCGTTCTTCTAATAGTTTTCAGTGGACTTCAGGTGGACTAATAGACCAATCACAGCACCCATTTCATGGTACACAATCAGCTTTGGCCCACACAAACCCACACTTGATTTATTCATTCCATTATATTCTCAAAGCCCATGCCCTTCCTCCTCCATGCCACAGGTAAACATTCCAATGGGTTTAATGTGGTTTTGTTTGAAAAAAGACACCTGCACCCGAATGTTTATAGCAACACAATTCACAATTGCAAAGATGTGGAAACAACCCAAATGCCCATCAATTCATGAATGGATTAGCAAAATGTGGTATATGTATACCATGGAATATTACTCAGCTATAAGAAATAACGGTGATATGGCATCTCTTTGGTTCTCCTGGAGAGAGTTGGAACCCATTCTATTAAGTGAAGTATCCCAAAAATGGAAAAATAAGCACCACATGTACTCACCAGCAAACTGGTTTCCCTGATCATCACCTAAGTGCACATTTGGGAATAACACCAATTGGGTATCGGACAGAGGTGGGGGCTGGGGGGAAGAGATGGGTGTATACCTACTTGATGAGTGTGATGCGCACTGTCTGGGGAACGGACACGCTTGAAGTTCTGATGGGGGGATGGGGGGAGGGGATGGGTGCATACCTACTTGATGAGTGCAGTGAGCACTGTCTAGGGAATGGACACACTTGAAGCTCAGACTCGGGTGGATGGGGGGGCATGGGCAATATATATAACCTGAACTTTTGTACCCCCATAATGAGCTGAAATAAATAAATAAATAAATAAATAAATAAAATTTTCCTAAACCATAAAAAAAAAAAATGCATGTTTTTGGCACACCTATATTTTAAATTTATATAAATTTTCCTCTGATGTATATCTTATCCTTTTTTTATTTTTTATGAACACTACATTTTAAAAATACATCCATGTTAATATGTATACATTTAATACATTGCTACATAACATGCACCTAATTTTCTACCGGAACCAACTATCCTATATTTCAAAGCATATGGAAACCAAATAAATCGGAAGGAATACCAAGCCAGTGTCACCTAATTGTTCACCATGGAGAGTGAAGTAAGTTATATTTAATATATAATATAAATGGAGTACTTTGAATGTGTTTATACTGCACATGCTCAGAGCATTCACATGTTCATATTTAGGGATATTATAATGATTTTTCTTGATATGTAGCATATAGCCTGAGGTAGAGGAACTTTAAAGAATCTGGGAAAATAAAATTATATGAACTAGAAATGGCTTATGAAGAGGCAACAAGGACTAAGATCAAAGTTTTTATCACTGGTAAGTAGTAACTTTTACTCTGGAGACAAAAAAGTATTATTCTTTAAATAAGTTTTATAGATCCTCCTTTATAAACTTTTTAATTTCTTTCTCCTTTAAAAACAAGTGTACTGGCCAGGCACAGTGGCTCACGCCTGTGATTCTAGCTTTGGTAGGCCAAGTCAGAAGGATTGCTTGAGGCCAGGAGTTCAAGACCAGCCTGAGCAAGAGCAAGACCCTGTCTCTACAAAAATAGAAAAATTAGCCTGGTGTGGTGGCACACACCTGGAATTCCAGGTACTTGGGAGGCTCAGGCAGGACAATCACTTGAGTCTAAGAGTTTGAGGTTGCAGTGAGCTATGATGAAATCACTGCACTCTATCCCAGGAAACATAACAAGACTCTGTTTCAAAAAAAAAAAAGTTTACAGAGTATTAACTATGATACAGTCATTTTAATTTAATTTTTATAAGGATTCAGCAAGTTTGAGGTTATTATCCCTATTTTATTGTTAAGGAAACTGAGATGCTAAGTAAAATAAAGAAAAATTGTGTTACTAAGGCAAGGCAGGAATTGATTCAAACCTAGGGTTGGATGAAAACAGACATTGGTCAGAAATATTTGGCTCAAATCCTAATTCTGCTACTTATCCATTCTCTGACATTTGGCAAGTTACCTACCTTCTCTGTGCCTTGGTTTTTAATCTGTAGAATGAAGTTACTGATACCTATCTAAAGAATTGCTGTCAATATTAGAAGGGATATCAAACATACAGCGTGCCCAGCAGAGTATCTGGCACATCATTGGCACTCATTTATTTATTTATTCTTACTAAGCCTGCACATTTCATGGCAGAAATGGGATTTGAAACTAGGCTTTGGGGGTATAAATTTAGGACTTGTTCCAGGAGACTAGCTACATCTTTAATTAATCAACATACAGTGTTATTATTGTATCCAAAGCATCTGATGTCTAAACTATATTTTGTGTCTTTACTTCTCTTGTTCTCTGGTCCCAATCCCTATTGGCCAGAGTAATCTTCCTCTATTAACAAAGAAATCTTTCTTCTGGCCTTGTGCCTTTAATGTGTTACTAATTTTATCAGAAAAATGCCATATTTAAAACTCTTCACAACTTGGACTCTACCTGCTTTCAACATTTATCTGCTTCTATAGCCGGGGCCCCAGCTTAGGACAGGTCTGGATTTTTATCCCACTTTAACTTTGCCTCATGAGTTCACTTGCCCCCATATGACAATGTTCCTGCCTTTTCACCTTAAATTTTCACCATTCTTTAAGACTCATGAAGCCTTTTGTCCTCCTCCTAACATGAGGTGTCTGAAACAGAGCTCCTTTGAACCATTGAACTTTGAAAAAAGTTTATTTCTCCTTCTTCTTCGATGGCATTTACATGCAGGCATTTGTATTCCTAACTCATTCTCCCTAGTTAACTAAAGTGTCTTGAAAACGCTTTCTTACTCATTTCTTACTCATTTCTTGTCAGCTGTTCCACTTAGTGCATGAGACCTTATATATAGTTGGTGCTTAGTAAATATTATTAATAATTGAACATAATTAAATTAAAAAACTTGAGGGTTTTTATTCCTGGGCTTCTAGACCTGTGTTTCTTAAACTACTTCAATCTTCCAGGTAACTTGTATAAAATCAAAATGAATTATCAAGAAGATGATAAAGCACAATTGATGAAGAAAAGAGTTAAACTCTCAGAAAGCAATGACAGCATTAATTTTCCTCACCAGCTAAGACAGACTCAACAAAGCAATTAAAAGCTATTAAAGTGAACTGGGATCCTTGGTGAAACAACATTGCATAATATCTGTCAGTGGCTCTAAGTCACCACAGTGCAGTGGGTGAAAGAATTTTCCACTTGGAATCTAAGGCAGTGTAAAAGGATTATTAATTTTTTTCACCTCTACTTATAAATGAAACTCACATATTAGGAGTGAGGGCTGCAGACACAACGTAATGACCTTTCTACTTGGCTTCTTTTTCTCAACATAAACAGGATCACTCTCAGTGGTTAAGAGGATATTAAGCAGTCAATTTTGTAATTGGGTGTTTGTGTGTGACTGCCTGTACCTTAAGAGCAAAAATTAGCAGCAACATTTTTAATTTTAAAAATTTAAGTTCTGTTCACTTAGCGTTAGAAATCTCAACATCTAATTGTGTACTTTCTCTTCCTGCTCTGGTGTTGAAAGCCCTGAGTTTACTTCATGCCTCATCACTAATACACAAGTTCAGCTTAAAACAATCACTTTATTGAAGACATGAGACCTTGCTTGACCTTGTTTTAGATGTAAGATTTCAAATAAACTTACTGCTTCCTGTCGTGTTATCATAAGGAGAAAGCCAACAAACTGTGAAATAATGGGGAAGGCTGTATTAAAATTGTCCCAAAACAAAAACTGTGGGGTTGATAAAGTCATTAAAATCAGATTTTGCTTTGTACTTGTTGGATTTCAACTTCATGATTTAATTAGGGACTTTCTGAAAACAAGTTGAGGCTTGATGGATTTCCTGCTCGTTAGTGCTAGTTCCTTTCTCAGAGATTTAAAATAACTGTATTTTCTTCAACTTTTCACTCTTTGAGGTGAACTCTGAATCATTTCTGTGTTTGTTTCAGGGACTTTTTTCATTTCTGGCTATTCCGTGAGATCTATCTTCCCTTTTAATGCTAGAAAGATAATGTGTTTCTGTGTGGCCATCCACAAATACTTTGGGGCTAGCAAGCAGGGACTTTCTTGTGATTTGAAAGGTACCAGGTAGATATACCTACTCTGTGTAAGCATATTAGCTCCATCCCTCCTACAACACACTGCCGGTTATGTCTGAAGTTCTCCCATAGAAGAACTTCAATCAGTTCAGTCTAACAAATACACATCTCACATACTACGTGAGAGTCATCCTTTTTGATATTGGAATTACAAAAATAATAATATCTATAATTTATCCAGTATTAATTACGTGCCAAGCATAGAACTTAGTGTTCTATATATATTCTCTCATTTCACACTCACATCATCACACTGAAGTAACTATTAGAACCCTCAATTTCCATATAAAGAAAGTGAGTTTCCGAGAGTTAAGTGAGCTGGCCAAGAGCTTATAAGTGCTAAAATGAGCAGGTTTTTCTGATTCCAAAGACTGAGCTCTACCGGAAACTGCTTCTATGGATAAGAAAGTCCCCATTAAGAGGCTGATACCCAGAGAGAAAATGAGAGTAATTCTCAAGAGTTTAATAAGAGCCTTCAATTCTGTCAAAGATCCCATTTTTGTTACACAGATTAAAAAAAAAGAAAAACAGATTCAGAAAATTTTCAAACTTTCCCAAGCTTATAAATCTTGTGTGTCACTTATCAGTTTGTAATGTCTCATCTTCCAATCTGCTACTGTTCATTGCCTTCAATTCAGTATGGAAATAGAACCTGGGTATTAGTTTGCTAGGGCTCCCATAGCAAAGTAGCACAGGCTTGGCAACTTAAACAACATATATTTATTCCCTCATGATTCTAGAGGCTGGAAGTCAGAGATCAGGGTGTTGGCAGGGTTGGTTTCATTCTGAGGACTCTCTCTTCGGCTGTCTTCTCCCTGTGTCTTCAAGTGTCTTCTCTCTGTATATATTTATTCCTAATCTCTTATAAGAACAGTCATGTTGAATTTGTGACCATTCTAATGGCCTCATTTAGCTGTATTTACTGCTTTGAAGATCTTCTCTCCAAATACAATCCCATTAGAAGATATTATGGGGGTCGGGACTTCATCATATGAATTGCAGGTAACACAATTCAGCCCATACCATTCTGCACATCCTTCTTTGCTGCTGGTAAGGTATTAAGTTTTGTCAGTAGAAGGTGCTGGAGGCACACTTGGGGAGAAGGGCTTCCCTTCCTGGTTCTGGTGTGCTTCTCTAGACAAGCCCCTGCGGCATGTGTAGCACAGCTTCTGCAGTGCCAGGCTCCTGCAGCACCCACCAGACAGCAGCACATGATGCTTCCCCACCGACAGCTGCTACTAGTTTCCTCTTGGAAGGCTTTGCAATGAAAAGTCACCAGCACGATGCCTACCATAAGCAGCTTCCTCTAGGTACCCCCTCGGGTGGCTATACGACAGAAGGCTGCTAGCCCAGCACCACCCCATTCATGGCTCCCCCAGGGACCCCCCTTGGGGCAGCTGCACAGTGAGGTCCAAGGTGCAGTGCCTCCAGAGTAGCTTCCTTCAGCGTCCCAGAGAAGGGCTTCCCAGCAAATGCTGTCAACATGGCACCTTCCTGGGGATGACTTCCTCTGAAACTCACCCAGAACTCCCCTTGGGTGGCCTCATAGTCTTGGTGAACATCTTTGCCACCCAGTGAGTTGCAGCTGCACCCTCTTCAATGAGCTCTGGATCTCAGTCCTAGGCTGAGAAAGGGCTTCCAGACTTTTTCCCTTCCTTGGGTATTCTTTCTTTTATCTCTCAAGGTGGTGGCTGTTTATTATACCTGCTATTCCTCTTGGTTTTTACTCCTACTAGTCAATCTCCTGTTACTCCAATCCCCTGATAATAATTCTTCACATTAACTGTTTCTTCTCCAAATTACTTTCAAATTTAAAAACAAATCTGTGTGGTTTCTGTCTCCTGATTAGACAGTAACTGATACAACTGGTAAGTGGCAGATCTAGTACCCAGATAATCCTATAAGAGAAGAAAACTGCATCGATGCTATAAAGGTTGGAAAGGAAAATGTGAAACTGTCATTTTTTTCCAGAGGATAAGATCACCAATATAGAAAATCCAAAAGAATGAAGTTGAAGACCATAGATGACAGAAGCATAATGAAAAGAAAGAAATTAGCAATACATTTTAAAAGCAGGCCCTTATGCAAATTAATGATGATAAATGGCTATAAAGTTAGGATGGTGATCCATTTAATTCTCTCTACAAAATTCTAAAAAGTGTAGTGAAATTTAATTAAATAAAATAAAGTAAAATAAAACAAGATAAAATAAAGGGCTATAGTAATGAATGCCAACAGCTAGGGAGAGTTTCACAATCAGAGGGAAGAGGGCTGATCACAGTGAGAAATGTGGTAGAGATGGAATAGCCAGCAAAGAGACTGATGAGGAATGAACAAGACAAATGTAGGTGTGTGGTGTGGAATCAAAGGAAAAAGGTATCAGCAAAACTATGGCCTGTGAGCCAAATGTGACCCTCCTCCCACGCTGTTCCTCACCCTTCCACTCTGCCTAATTTTAGCTAGAATAGGTTTTGTGCTAAAACAGAAAAGTTGAGTAGTTGCAGCAAAGACTGTTTGGCAGCCAAAGCCTAAAACACTATCATCTGGCACCTTACAGGAAATGTTTCATGACCCCGATAAGAAGAATGATTTTAAGAAAGAGGAATTGGGCAACTACGTCAAACGCTATTGTGGGATAGAAAAAATGAGCACAAAAGTGTGACCATTTATTTGTTTTCTTGGATTCTGTGTCTTCTGAATGTAAATTCCACCTCACAAAATCTCAGATTTGTAAAAATCTGAACTTCTTGTTTTTAAAATTGAGTTTTAGCAAATCTAGAGCTCCCAATCTCTGAAATTTAAGATCTACTCAATCTCATTTCAGTTGTGTTTTCCACAGACTCTTTTGACTAAATACTCTATTTTAATAATCCCTGCTTCCTCCCACCCAGAGGTGATCTAAGTCCCAGACAGCTTACTTATCATTCTAGAATTGAGGAGAAGGCCAGCAGGGTCCACAACACTTCTCTGTCATCTTTTGATCTCTACCAAGATCCACATTCCTCACTAATCTTTGACAGTTGACACTTTGGTACATTATCTACTTTTTGACCACCAGGTTGATTCCAGCCACACTCTGTCCTCATCACACCATTTATAATGTCAGACCCACTCTTTCAGCTCACTCACCATCTCTTTTTCACCTCTCTCACTTGGACACTAGAAACCCGTGCTATGCTCCCTCATGTACTATACTGGATGAGCAGAAATCTGTGAGAACTTTCCCATCTAGTGATATTCTTTTATTCAAGAAGCTTCTCTGGGGACTTGGGTTCACACCAGGCTATATCCTGGAAGCAAAGCACAAGTCCTTCCTAATGTTGTTCTGCCCAAACTTATCAGAAATGGAGAGAAAATAGGTGTATGGTTTTTGGACTCACCTGGAGACATTCCCCAAGATTGGACTCTCTTCATTTTCTCTCACAATTCTGAAGCTTCTCTAAATTTTAATCTCTCCCAGTGAAGTAAAAACTAATCCTTACAACATTTTTATTCATGTTTTGAAATTCTCTTTCATATAGCAAGATAACAGATGAGTGAGGTAAAATGGCACATTCCATATATATTAAAAACTAATAAAGGAATTTTATTAAAAACTTAATGCCCGTAAAGTTAACAACTTAGATGGAATGAACAATTTCCTTAAAAGATACAAACTACCAATACTCACTCAAGAGGAAACAGATAACCTAAATAAACCTAAATAGCCCTATATATTAAATTGAAATTGTAGTTAACAATCCTTCCCAAAAGAAAAATCCAGATCCAGATGTCTTCACTGATGAATTCTACTTAACATTTACAGAAAAAATAGTACCAATTCCACAATAACTATTCCAGAGAGTTAGAGAAGATGGGATACTCCTGAACTCATTCTATTAAGCAAGGATTAATTTGATACCAAAATGAGACAAAAACATCACAAGATAAGAATACAACAGATCAAGACCCCATAAATGCGGATCTAAATATTCTAAACAAAATTTTAACAAATCAAATCCTAGAACACATTAAGATGAAAAAACATCATGACCAAGTTGTGTTTTTCGCAGAATGCAAGTTTGGTTTTATAGTATTTTTAAAAAATCAATCAATATAATTCACCATGTTAAAAGACTTAAAAAAATAAAACCATATGACCATCTTGATCCATGCATAAAAAGCCTTTGACAAATTCTAACATCCATCTCTCTCTTTCTCTCTCTCTCTCTCTCTCTCACACACACACACACACACACACACACACACATACACACACAAACTCCTGATATTAAGAATGAAAGGGAACTTCCTCAAAGTGATAAAAATATCTACTAAACCCAACAGCTAACATCATACTTAATTGTACAAGTCAGAGTAGAAACAGAATGTGAATTGTGTTGATGTCAGGTTAAAAACTAAGAATGTATGCTTCAGGCCAGAGATGGCAATTGGTTTCATTTCAAATGACAATTCTGATAAAGTACACTGACAAGAATTCTGAGACCACATTCAACCTTCATAAGAGAGTTTTAATATAGGAGTAACATGAGATGGTATGTACATATCCTTGCTATATATACAATAGGAAATTACTGCCAGTATCGGAGTTGTTTCAATAGAGAATAATAGAATCTAAAACTTGAAGGGACATAAAAATTTAAACTTGTGTTTTAAAAAAGAGCATACTGATGATGGAATGCAAAATAATTCATATAAGCGATTAGACAGGAGGCTACTATAACATATACAATAATGAGGTATCTTCCCAAGAGAATCAAAGCAAAGATATGATGAACCATATTAATGAGGCCAAATACTTTTTAGACTAAGACCTTACAGGAACTCAATGGAGGACTTTACCATAGCTGAAGAAATAATTTATTAATCAAAAGGGGAATGATTATTATTAAAATTATAGAAAGTGAAGCATAAACAAAGAAGGAATTATCAATAATCTATAGAACTATCCAAGAGAAAGGATGTACTGCACAACGAGAGGAATTTTCTGCTATAGTGACCAGCGTGAGTGTAAAGGTGATATGAGTGCACTAGACTTCGATAGCTCCATAACACTAGCTGTTAAAATCATCTGACCAACTCCCCTTACTCTGATTTTATTCCTATCACCAACTTTTTTGTTATCTTTTGGTTTGCATGTGATTTGCCTTCAGGAAGAATATATTGACCCGTGAACCCTGCTCTCTGGTTCAATTTCATTTTTATTATTAATTTTAAAATTCATATTAAGTTTTATATATTAATGTATTAAGACTTTAGCAAATTAATTTCTAAAGCCCTCTAAGTTCCACATATATTAACTCTCATATTTCTAAGTCCCCCCATCCTGAATTGCAATGACTAAACAAGTTATCACTATCATGAAAATATGTAGCTCTGTCTCACTGTTTACCTTCAAACTGTAACAAATAGCATACTACATATTTGTTCCCTTCTAGTATAAAGAAGATAATAGCAGAAGATATATATAAGCATAACAAATGTCTTAAAACTAATTACATTGCCAGGTATTCAAACACAGATAAAATTAAGTTTTATTTCTTTATTTGTTAACAACACAATAAGAATAATGCAGCTATTATATTTAAAAAGAATTCAATGAGATGGAAGGGAAGAAATGGGATGAAATGGAATGAGATAGGATGGGATGAGATGGAAGGGATGAGACGGGATGAAATGTAAGGGAAGAGAAGGAATGGGATGGGATAAGAAGGCATGGGATGAGATGAAGGAAAGGGATGGAGACGGATGGGATGAGAAGAGATGGAAAGGAAGAGATGAGATGGGGAACAAAAGAGGAAAAAAACCTCCTATCCTATGCATTTGTATTTTAGAATTCTTTTGACCATTGTGGAAGTAAGAAGATGTTGCCTAGAAATCTGATAATCTAATGAGATACATTTCACTCTTCTGCCCTTTCTGGTATTGAAGAATGAAAAAGTAAAATATGTCCAAAAGGATAACTATCTTACCTGAATATAATTGCCCATGCTGCATTAATTTAAATTAATTTTAATAGGCACATATTGCCTTAACCCTCTATGAAAATATTAAAGATTTAAATTATCTCCTTTAATCAATTTATTTTATAAAAAAAGAAAAAGAAAAAAATTATTTTGGCAACTCTACTCTCTATTGGCTCTCTGTTTTCTTGACTTCCATGAAGTCTTTAAGGGCATGTTCTCATTAAGGCTCTCCACACATTAGCCACTTTTTCATTTTTTGAAATTGAAAAATATACATATGAATAATATCAGGCATGCTTTTGGCACTTCTACATTTTGAAGCTTACAAATGAAGTTCAAGATAACAAACTGCCAGAGACTGCAGGCAAAACAGATAGCAAACACTGAGTGTGCCAAGCAAGTTGTTTGCCATCAGTCATATTGACATAATGTGCATACACTGAAAGAGACATAACAGCATCCTGCTGGATAATTCGAGGGAAAGGGGGCAAAAGCTTAATAGAACAATTAGTAGAATATTTTGTTTTACCCTTAAAGAAGGACTTTAAAACAACTTCTTAGTTTGGATTTCTGATTGACATTGATTCATTTGCCCTCAGAGATTTTAGGACAAAGTCAGGAAAAAGAAGGGTGAATGTAAGAAGACCAAGGTTGTGTTTTTACGTGACCCATGAGATAACCTTGAAACAATAGAAAGAAAACAAATTGATACCTGGAATTCTTTCACATGAGAAAATATAATTTTTATCCTCAAAAAATTTGCAACAAAAATAAAATTTAAAAATTTTAATTTAAGGAAATCTATGCACATTCTTTTTCTCTTCTTTGTCAATAAATCTACATATATCATCTAACTTAAAAAGGTTCTGAAAAATAAGAAAAAGATTAAAGCTATACAAAGAAAAGCAATACAACAAAACTGCCATAACCTATTTTGAGGGAAAAAATACTCATCTCAAAGGCCTAGTCTGGTACTGGTAGACAGTACTGTTATTTAAGACCTTGCCTGATGGGCTGGAGATGCTACATAAGGTAACTACATCATAAGACCAATAAGACTCACTCACATTGTTTGATTAAATCAGCAATTAGACCCCTGTAGTATGGAGTACAAGCTTAGAGTGAAAACACACGCAGAATTTATGTCATAACATGATAAAATAAATTCCAACCAGAAAATAATGGATGTTACATGGCTGAAATTTCCTTCATTTAATTCCCAGACTGATTATTAAAATATTCAGCTGACCAGCTTAAAACCAGGCAGCTAAAAATCAATCTAGATGTGTCATGTGCTGCAAACTCATCATGCTGAAAATTGAATTCACCACATATTCATCTAAAAATTATTTTTAGAACATACTATGTTCAAGGCAATGTTCCCTTTCTCCTTACTCCCTTGTTCAGAAAACATATTAATAAATCATCTGAAAGTAGACTGAGGGCTAAATATTTCTGGTTACTACATACATAAAAATCAGCTTTTATCAAGAACTTATACTTCTTCTTTATAAGTCTGTACATTGTTCAGCAAATAATTGCGCAAAATAATCTATTACCTTGGACAGGTGCTTTTGGGTTTCTCTATACCTTCTTGTTTCAGAAACTTCTCATATCAGGACAGTACAATATGCCCAGGTCCTCGTTTGTGGGATCGCTATAGTGGCTCTCCATTAGTGTCAGGGTTTTTATTGACAGCAGTACAACCACAGGTATGTAATTATCACTCTTGGAAAGAATAGAATTTTGTTTCTATGACAGCAATTTTTTTATATGATTAATGATACACAGGAAAAATTACTGTTTTACAATATATACATCTACAAATAGTGAGGGCATTTTAAAACTTTGGTTTATAAACAAAGGAGACAGCAACAGACTAAAAGACGTGCTAACAGGAATTCAGAGCATAATCTCTAAGTAAGATTCTTTTATTCTTTCCTTACTACATTCACCTGTTATAATTTCCTATCTCTCAACAAGAACATGTGTGTACATGTGCACATGCACACACACACACACACACACACACACAGAAAGTAACATGAATCACTTTTCTTTTACTGGAACCTGAAGTGGTTTTATTCTATTTGGAAATATCAAAGTATTGTATGATACTTTACACAATTCCATGATGGGCTCTTTTTCTATCTTAGTTTTCTTCCATTGTACTTGAGTAAATTGTAACAAAACATTTACAACATTCTGACCAAGAGAAAAGAAAGAAAGAGAGAGACAGAAAAGAAAAGAATAGAAAAAATAAAAAGAAAGAAAGAAGCAAAAAGAAGTTAGGCCCACTTGTAGCGTTCACTTAATCTTCCTCAAAACTAATTCTATGGTACTGAGAGATGAGGGAAAAAATTATCTTAGCTGACAAGGTCAAATTTATTACAACTTATGTTTTCCCACTTTGCAAATCATTTTTCAGTAGAAGGAGAAATTTATAATCCTCAGAAATCTATGAACATAGATCATAATATTAGCAAAAATAATTCTCTGAAAATTTTGGTGTATTTATTTTATAATTATTGTGCTATTTTTTGAAAATTATTTAAGCATCATAGGAATCAATTTTGTGTATTACAAAATTGTTTTTATTCATCTCTAATGACAGTATTTCTAACTTGTAATTACTTATATAAGACAGGATGTCATGAATAAAATAGTAATGTATCAAATAGAAATATTATATTATTTAGTGTAAGCTAGGGTAAAGTAATAAATGTACTTTAAATTTTAGCAGCTTAATACAATTAAAGTTCATCCCTCAGTCATAGGTGTGCACGGTTGTGAAGGTTCTTCCTCATGCGATAATTTAGGGACCTCAAGGCTCTAGGTGTACAAGAGAAGCACCAGTGCTTCCTAAAAGTCTCACCTAGAAACTGAACATATCATTTCCTCTCACATTCCAGAACTATTTACAAGGTCACACCAAGCTTCAAGGGGGACTAAAATAAAATCCCACTGAGAACAGTCATCACTCCATACCATGAAAAGGGGCATAAATTTTGGTGGACAGTTATCTGCCTCTCTCATCATTATGTTCATATAAGCACAAAAGTATTCAATGGAGAAATACAGTTTTTGGACAAGAAACAAAAAAATTATTAAAAGCCATAAAATCCTCTGGAAAATGTGCATTAATATATCTATGTGGCATCATTGTTTTATTTTGATATTTTTTAAATTGTTTGAAATTACTACTTTGTTTACCAAGGGCATCAATTTATTCATTTTCATGTTTGCTCAAACAAAAATATTGCAGAAACCTATAATAATGCAACAATGTGACCCTGATTCATTCGGTTCCCTAATCATGACTTCAAGAAAATTATCTACAGACAGCAAATACAAATGTACATCTGTTTCCTGCCTCTTTTTATTTTTATGTGAAATGCCAATAGATGCCTGGGATCCTAACCATGTGAACACTGAAATTCATTTATCCACTACTTATAAGCAAGTAATTTCAGTATCTGTATCTCTAGCTGCAACAATTCACTAAAACTCCAGATGATCTTTCCAGTTGATCTGTTCAATTCTCTGACAGTATAATGCTGTTTACTTGAAGTTAATAAGGTGAGGCTAGACACGGTGGTTCACGCCTGTAAACTATGACTTTGGGAGTCTGAGGCAGGAGGATCACTTTAGGCCAGGAGTTTAAGACCAGCCTGGGCCACATAGCAAGACCTCATCTACAAAATTGAGGCTGAAGCAGGAGAATCACCTGAGCCCAGGAGTTCAAGACTATAGTGAGCTATGACTATGCCACTGCACTCCAGCCTGGGCAGCAGAGACTCTGTCTCTAAAAACAACAGTCATGATAGTAATAATAAAAATGAAAATAATTCCAAAACTAAATAGATCTTCTTCACCTTGAAATTTAAAACTTGATGTTTTTCAAATTTCTTGGTAAATGATATATTTGATCATTAATAAATAGAATTATACTGGAGTTCATGTGAGAGGTGTCAGCTTCTTGTCAACACACTCTAAAGGAAGGATATTTTGGGAAAATAGAATCACATAATAACCAAAACAAAAAAGAGCAACATAGCTACCTATACTAATCAAAATAGTCCTTCAGGCCTGATTATTAAATAGTCAAAGAAGGATCACAAAACATTTAAAGAGAGTCAACACATAGAAAGAGATGAAAGATGAATAATTCGAACTCATTCTAAATAAAAAAGCAATAATTCAAGAAGAGAAGATCATTTTATTTAACATCCAACGATTATGTCAAATAGATCAAAAGAAAGTTGAAGTCATAAAAAGAGACTGCTGAGAACATAAGAGAATATGAAAACAAAGAGTTTATAAAAATTAAAAATTTAACTTCTATTAAATCACCAAATGAGTATTTCTGAGTCTAAAGTACTGTCCTATGAGGCTTTCCAGATGAAATAAAGGACACTCAGTTACATTTGGGTTTCAGATGACTGAGTAGGTTTTTTTTCAGTTGAAGTACGTCCCAAATATTTAATGGCATATGCTTATATAAAAGGTCATTTGCTGTTTCTCTGGAGTTCAGATTTGACTGGGTATCCTGTATGTTTATTTGCTAAATCTAGCAGCCCTATGTGTTATGCACTTAAGGAGCAAGGATTAGATAGATATCATACATAAAGAAGAGCACAAAGAAACCATAAATTAAATTTGTATTATTTTGCTTTTAAAAATATATAATTTCCAGATTAAAAATTAGATTACTGAATACAAATATGACATGGCTAAAGACTTAAGTAGAAGTCTAAAACACAGAGTCAAGGAATTTTCTTATAAATTATGTCAAAAAAGATCGAAAGTAAAAGCATGAGGGAAAAACCATAGGATATATAAAGATTAGATTCTAATACAGGTGAGACTTTGTAAGTACTTTGATGCCGCTACAAGACAGGAGATACCATACTTTAAATGGCAAGAGCAGAATTCTCATTGCCATTTTAACAGCAAATGATCCAGCTCAAAAATCTCATCTAGTAGGCTTTTAAGGCCACTCTTAGAACCTGTTGTGTTAGCATGAATTCTCCACAACTCACAGCCTAGGACAGAGGGGTGTGTGTGCTGGAGATTTATTTTGAAAGTGAGCCCAGGAAGGAGCAATTAGGAATAGGGGCTGTGAAAGAGGGAAGTGGGCAAAGTTAATACAGGATGAACAATGGATTTGACTATCCCTCCAGGCAACTGTGTCCTTTCCTGCTAGACCATCTCTCAAGCCTTATGGAATGAATCAATTAGTCATTGGCTCCTATATTAGTTTTCTCAGGCTTCCATAACAAAATACCATAGACTGAGAGGCTTAAACAATAGAAATTTATTTTCTCACAGTTTTGGAGCCTAGAAGTCCATGTCAAGGGGCCAGCTGATTCAGTTTCTGGTGAGAGCAAACCTCTGCCTTTTCACCATGTCCTCACCTAGTGGAGAAGAAGAGAATCCTGGGGTCTCTTCCTCTTCTTATAAGGCACCACCCCTATCAGATACAGCCCCACCTAATCTGTTATGATGATGACCTCATTCAACATTTATCACATGCTCACAGGCCCTATTTCCAAATACAGTCTCAATGGGGATTAGGGCTTCAACATATGAATTTGGGGCAGAGGGGACACAAACATTCAGCCCATAATGACTCCCAGCCACTGTTGGCTAAGAGTGGCTCTATGGGCTTGAAGTTCCCATGCATCTGTATTCCACATATGTGAATAGGGGCAGGTGCTCTGTAGCACCAATAAGTGTTGGTACAGAAAACAGAAAGCAAGCACAGGGCTCAGATGAGATGCTCTCAGGTTGTGTCTGCATGAAGCTGGTGGAAGCCTACACAGAACTGACCGCCAAAGCAGTGGCTGGCATCAAACATGAGACTGAGACGTTTTGAAGTGGTGTACCAAAGGAGTCTGTACACACACTGCAACCTTCCAGAAACCTAAAAGAGAATCAACTAAAAATGTCTTAAAATGGGAATCTGGATGGAGAAGTTTGAGAAGAATAAGGAGGAAGATACTTAATTTTAATTTTATATCCTTTTGAATGACATGATTATTTTTAATCAAATGACTGTTACTTTTGATTTTAAATAATAATAACAAATAGGCAAATAAAATATGATTCTCTTTATGTCATTCTTTCAATGTTTCCTATTTGCTTTGAATATAAAACCTAAGTGTAAACTTCAGAAGCTGAATTGATATTTCTATCCAACCTCACACTTTATGCCCCCTTCTTCTTACTTCACACATCACACATAACATTTGGCATTTCTCAATGTGTCATGCGATCTCCTATTTTTTTAACATTGCACAGGTGATTTATTCTCATTGGGTTGTCTTTGTCCTCATTTCCTTTGCTAATAAGAATAAGAATATTAAGAATATTATTTGTTTTTAATATGCTGGGCCAAGCACATTTTTTGTGTAATTCCTGCAAAATTTTTCAGATACACTCCAGATAAGCCCTCTCCAAAGCCTCATTTCCAAAAAAGTCTAGAATTTTCTGAGGCCTCACAGAATCCTTTGTGTATTTCTCTCAGAAAAATACACTTATTCTATTAATATTTTTTGTAAGTATGTTTTTGTCTACTGTTCTCACTATATTGCAAAGGTTGATCTACTTTAGGGTAGAAATTGTGTTATCTTGATGTGTTTAGCACATAGCACAGTGTTAACATCTCATGTTAACATCTAAAATCTAATACTTTATCAAGGTCAGTTTCTAATTGTAATGACTAGAGTCATCTTGAGACTAAACTATTTATATTAATTTTTAGTGTAATTAGAGTTTAAATTATTTCATTTTCCTCCTTAAGTCTGTGTAGATATGTGCTTTAATTCAGGAACTACATAATTACATTTTCCTTAATACTTATGTGAACTGATTTTGATCAATATTTTTACTCCACTTTTTAAATGTTCATTGTTCATAGAAGTCTTTCTTTTCAGAATTCCCTTCTCTAGCATTCCTCATCATGTCAGTAGCAATATATTAAAACTCTGATCATGTCCACATAATATCTAAAATTCATTTACTTTAAAATCTTTAGAGTCTTATTTTATAAACATTTTTAACATACAACAAATAGCATTGAAACCTCCACAAAGATTCCACTACCCCAGTGGGAATACATCTCTACTTCACAAGTTGGAGCTATCTTAGTCAAAGTAATTTTCTATATTGTGTCCCTTTATAAGTAATTACATTATTTTTTTACACTGCTCTGCTACTATTAGAGAAAATACTTGAACTCTGCTGGCTTAACATTACTCTAGGCATGATACAAGAGAAAATATAATCATAGTATCGACAGCTCTTTTAAATCCCCTTCAAAGAAGTTTGGATCAGTCTCACACTGTGTCTGAAAGCAGATATTTATAAATTGCTTTGAATTATATGACACCTTTCTTCTCCCAAGGAGCTTATTCTGATGGTATTTATTCTGTGGCATTTCAAATAATTGATTTGTTTCGGTGTGCATGTCCAGAGGCTCCAAGGACATGGCCATGTTTTTCACAGACCTAATAAATAAAATTAACTTGGGGCAAAAACCAATGAAGGTAAGCTGATGCAATCAAGTGGGAGGCAGGAAGACTCAGCATGTTATGCGTTGTTCATCTCATGGAATATTTTTCTGTGTGCTGCAAAGATACTGAAGATACATAAGTTATCAAATTTTCTATTTCTGTTCCTGACCCTATGCTGACTCACTAACTGACCACGGGCAAGGAGTCACTAAACTTCTTGCAGCTGCAATATCTTTATTTAGTAGAAATTATGTTATTGGTGAGGTGTGTTCTAACAGCATTATCTGCCAGATATTACAGTGACTGATGAGATCATATTGTAAATAAATTAAAATTCCTCAGATGATGAGAATTAGCAAATCATAGCTCATATCTTCCTTAGTGAACAAAAGAGAACTCTCACCACAGCTCCACTCAGAGCTTACCCTAATGTTAATTGACCCATGAAAATTCCTTGGAGCTTCTCATAAACCTTTGCCTCAAGAGAATTTTGCAATATTGCCTTAGTTGAGGCACCAGTGATCAAAGATCTTAATATAATAACAGAGATTGGAACAGAAAATGCAGAAAATGATGCTAACCCCCCTTATATTCAGTAAGTGTATTTCATAAGACATTAACATGATTCCTTGAATTTACAATATAACTATTTCCTATTCTCTGTCTAGAATATAAATGTGATGTGAAGTTGTATTTGGTTAAATTAGGTTTGTCTGAAACCCTACAATCTAAAAAAAAAAAAAAAGAATATTTTGTAAGTCATGATTTATGTTGTTTCAGTCTTAGTATATAGTCTATTAATATTTCCACTTTCAATAGGTATTTGTTTTGTTTTAAATAGATGTCAAAAGTCCATAAATTTCCTAAGAATATATTTCTCAGCATTATTGTATGCCTAAGCTGTTAGTATGTTAGACATAGAGAAGAAAACAGTGAAGGAATATAGTATACATATGCACATTTATTTTTTATAAATTAGTGGTGACTAAATCCTACTTGAAATGCAATTAATATGTTAACATTAAACGCTATTTAGCATTCTCAGTAAAATCTCAGCATAAATAAAAAATAAAATTTAATGAAAATCTATTGGGTTTTTTTGTGTGTGTATGTTTTTAACATAGCCCATTTTCTTTTCTTTTTTTTTTTTTTTTTTTGTCAGTTAGCAGCTCTATGGAGCTTTGCCCTGGGCTAATAGGCTTTGATTTCACATTTCTAACAAATCTCTGCTAGTGGAGGCAATAGATCTAATGTTGCCTGCCAGTTCAGTTCAGACCTTATCTCTTTTTCTAATTGTTCTAATGTCCTCACACTCTCCTGTGCCAAAATGAGTCCTGTCTGTTTCACAGCTCCATGTGCCTCAGCTGGTTTCTACAAACAGAGAAACTTCTCCTGTACTAATGCTCTTTTACAAATGTACAGATTTGAAAGGAGCTGTATATTGGATTCACTTCTGAAAAGTTTTCTCTGTGTTGTTATGAAGATAAAGATTATGTAAGATTTTCAAATTGTTCTATGTTGACTGTTCTATTTTTTTAACAACCTTGATATTAGTCTTTTATCTTAATGAATATTGTGTTAATGACTATAGATTTTAAGGGGGAACAGTTGTCTTCTGTGCTTTTCTCCAGCAACGTTCAACTTCACAGGCGTAAACACTATGTCTGTGGAGAGTTGGATTTAACCTGGGTTAGCATCACCTCAAACAGGTACCACAAAACAGAAGACTAAAAGGTGTTAAAGGTACATACAGTAGTATTCGAAATAATTGATCACTTAACAGTTTCTAAATCTCACCACAGCAGAAGCATTATGTTTAGAATGTTAGACCTCTCACTATGTTTAGAATGCATTTAAGAAGTGATATGTTTTACCTCTGCCTCCAGGCATAGTGGAATAACAGAGGTAAGATTTACTTTCCCATCTTAAACAACTAACAACTATTAATAAATATATGTGTGTGTATATGTACACACACGTACTTATATATACATCCATATGTGTGTATATATGTGTGTATGTGTGTGTGTATATATATATAAACATAAAAGAGTCAATAGTTTTCAGATATTGGACAATAGGTAGTATATGACAATAACCTCTGAGAGAAGGAGAAAAACAAGGTGAGCCCTGAGATTGCTCCATATTGCTACCTATTTCCAGGATACAGTAGAAGAAAAGGAAACCCAAAGAGAACCTGTATTTCTGATTTGAGAAGACAAGTACAGAGTTCAGAGAGGCCAAAGCATCTAGAAGGCACAGGGCAGAGTACTGGAGAGAGACAGCTACCCAAGAGAGAACCCCAGAGGTCCTCAAAGGGCTACCCTCAAGACTTCATCATGAACATGAATATGATCAGTACATGCAAAATGGAAATCTCCCTAACACATGGGACATTGAATGGAGTCCTTAAAAGGACATTACACTTAGAAACAATCAGCTTGTTTTCAAGTAATTTACTGATGTCCAGAATAAAATCCAAAAAATATTAAAAGGAATGCAAATACTCTAGAAATCATTTTTAGCTTAAGGGCAGTACAAGAACAGACTATGAGTCGGATATGACACATGGGGCTGTATATTGCAGACTCCTGCTATACAGTTGTCCCTTGGTATACACGGGGGATTGGTTCAAAGATCCTCTAGTATACCAAAATCCACACATACGGAAATCCCCCAGTCAGCCCTGCAGAACCTACCTATAGGAAAAGTTGGCCCTCTCTTTTGAAATAAATTCATGTAAAAGTGGACCTGAGCAGTTGAAACCCATGTTGTTCAAGGGTCAACTGTAGATTCCATGAATCCTAATAAAAATCCCAACAGGCTTTTATGGAAATCTATATGGAAAGACAAAGGACCTAAAATAGGTAACAACTGCAAAAGAACAAAAGTTGAAAGACTGATACTTCCTGACTTGAAGACTTATTTTCAACCTCCAATTTGTCAAGTTAGTGTTAGATTGGTATAAAGTTGTATAAAGATATTCACATCAATGGAACTGAAAAGAAAGTCCTGGGGGGGAAAAAAAGCACCCATGCATATAGGGTCAATTATTCATTTTGACAAAGGTGCCAAGGCAATTCCATAAGGAAAGGATAGTCTTTCAATAAATGGTGCTGAAACAATTGGATGTCCATTTAGGGGAGGGAGAGAAAACATCAACCCATGCCTCAGGACAAACACTTAGGAGTGAATCTTGGCTTAGGCAAAGATTTCTAAATAGAACACAAAGATCATCACCTGTTAAAAATATCCCAGCCTGGATAACATAGCAAGAGCCAGTCTCTAAAAAAAAAAAAGAAAGAAAATTAGCTGGGTGTGGTGACTGTGCATGTAGTCTCAGCTACTCAGGGGGCTGAGGCAGAAGGATCACTTGAGCCCAGGAGTTTTACCTCAATAAAGCTATGCAAAAATAGAACCTTTTCATAGATAAAATTTTCATAGCCACAATTTCTCCAACAGAAATATTATTCTTGGAGTGTTGCTTATGAAAGAAAAAATAATTATAGTGACATTCAGCCTTTCCACTCAGATTGTTTCTGAGGAGCAACAGCTTTGGCATTGACAGAGCTTGTTAGAAATGCTGAATCTTTTCTCTAGCCTAGCCACCACCCTCGAACTTTTATTAGAATATGCATTTTGAAAAGGTCTCCAGGTGATTTACATGCATATTAAAGTTTTGAGAAACACTTTTCTACAAACAGCAGCTTTGGCTCAAAGGAAAGGTAAAAATCAATACAAAAATCTCTCATCAGAGACATGATTTACAAGATTCGGGTATCATTTCCTGGGTATTACTAGATAATTCTAACATACCCTTTGATTCTGATTCCACAGTCCCATGTCATTGCCTAATTTTTCCTGGTACTGCCAGAATTTTCACATGTTTTTTTCCTTTAATGTTCCTCTTCCCAACCTCCCCATACTTAGGTATAAATGTTCATTTTCTCACAGGGAATGTCAAGTGGATCACGTTGGCCTCCCCTCCCTCCATTGCTGTCCATGATCCCTGTACACTGTGGTAAAGTGGGACAAAGGGTGGTTTCAGAGAGTTAGTCACCTGATTTTTTGAATCAAAATCTCTAAAATTAGCTTCAGAAATTATTGAATAATAAATAAAATAAATGAATAGAAAAACTCAACTATGTAAACGACTACCCACTTAATTCTTCTTCAATACACTTTCAGTAAAATCTAAGTTCGATGCAAAGAGATGAGATAGAAACAACGATTTGAAGAGAAATCTGTAACACAAAGCAAGTACATTAAAAAAGAGCACATACCGAGGAAAATATTACCTTATTTTATATAATTTCGTAGATTTTACTGTATTCTCACATTCATTATATCATCTAATTTTTTCTATAAATCTGTGAGGTAGGAAGTCAAATATTATCGCTGTTTTCCAGACAGCCATGTAATTTGTTCAGTACCACTTCACAAGGGATTCAAATCCAATTGTCTCAATATCTAGCCTGGTGTTTCCTGTACCAGCCCATATAGCATGCATGAAATGTCCTTGAAAAAAACACTTGGGAAGATCTCTTTCAAGGTTTACATATAACTGGCTCAGTTAAACACTGAAAAAAAAAAAAAAAAAAAAACCCTGAGATATTTGTTCTCATTATGAGCCAAAATCTGAAAGAGTTTGATGTTAAAATTAAAATTGCCTTTGTGTTAAAAAAGCACATTAATACAACTTTATCTCCAAAACTTATATTGTCTTTTCACCTAAAATGAAGTAGCAGGCAGGGTTAAATTTCATATGATAAAAAAATAAAACTTCTGGGTAGGAAGATTTTTTTTTTTTTTTGTCTGAATAGGATTCCAAATGTCACATTTTAAAAGGCACTGTTCTCAGACTTTTTTCTGCTAACCAAGGAAATCTTTCCCCTCTTTAGGTAAATTTACAGTATTTGTCCTACCTTTTATCGTGGGGTCAGCCATTATTTATATCCTTTTTCTTTCCTTAAATGACTGTTTTCTTTGATTTCATATTAAAGGGCTTGACAGAAATAGATAAAAATGACACCTAGAAAGAACATTTCTGCTCCTAGGAATCATAAAATTTCAAAGTTAAACTTGCAAATGTATCTGAAGCAAGCTAAAATGAGCACAGAACAAATCCAGTGACAGATACTACCTTCTTTTGGGGGGAAGGTAGGATTGTTTTGTTTTGTTTTACATTTGGTCAGCTGGCACACTGCACAGTAACTTGAGATATTTTTTTCCCCCTTTCTCATTTCAGTTGGTTTTAGATGTGCCCTAAATTAGCTTTTCTGTAAGTCTTGAAGGAAGTTGGCTTCCATTCCCCAAATAGAACAATAGTTCCTCTTGGGTGAGAGTGCCAGCTACATATATTATCTGTCCTGTTCCCAGCAGGAACATTCCAATGCCCGCTTAGAAAAATTAGTCACATAGATTTTTAGATTGAAGAGGAGGTGGCTAGCTTTAGTTGTCATCTTTAATTTATGAGAGAATTAAACTGTTGAAACATCTTTTCAAGTCTTCCGTTTTAGACTTTTGTGGATGCTTCACCTTTTCTTCGTGGTAGTCAAGAATGAGCCCGTCTTTGGAAGGCTTCAAGACCTGGGGATGCATTGAGACTGTTAATGCTGCTTCCTTGGCCCGATTCCACTTCGGTTAATTACATTCTGTTCCTCAAAAATATCTCTTTGCATTTTCATTTGGTGATGAAAAAGATTGTTTTTCAACCTCCTCTTCTGAGCTCAACCCTCAAAAGCCCAGCATGGATCCATCTAAAGTTGCCTAAGGAAAAATTCCCTGAGTGTGGGAGAATCCAAAAGAACAGTCATTCCCAGCCCTCCCCACACTCATAATAAAATCATTATTGAAAGAAAAATATATGATTATCTCGCTGCAGAAGTGTGCCCTTTGCTTTCAAAGAGATGCTTCTTTACTAAGGGATAGTGGTGACATACTTGAGGATCTGTACCAAATACCGTCCGAGAGAGTCAGGAATTCCCTGGAAACACATTGTCTCTTTCCTTTTTGAACATGAAAAGCATTGCAAAGTAATCCTAAAAAGTCAAATTCCTGCAGTTTCTAACTACTTCTTTGATGCTACACGCTGCATGCTCCAAACATGGCTAGCATGCTGGAGACATTCAATGAAATATGTACATCTTACTAAGATCTCTTTTTGCTACAATGTTTATAACAAGGGCTCTTCACTTTTATTTCAATTACGTGAAACAATGTGACAGTCGTCCTTGTTATTTTAGCTTTATTTCAGAAGTTTCTGACACACTTGTCTATGCAAGATTTTATTGATGTTAAGGCACAGGAAATTTGCTGTAGGCTCTGCTGACTGGGCATTTGCACATTTTTCTCCTGATGAGGTATTTTGTTGCCTTTAAAACCACATGATGTAATGCAACTAAAACAATATAGAATTATACTAATTATAATCTAAAGTGACAGATTTAGATGAAATCATGCTTTATGTCTGTTCTCGTAGTATATATAGTCATTATCTATCAAGTATTCACATGTAGACTGGGAATTTTTATACTAACTTCTAAAACTTCAAACTAACCACTTTTTTAAAAAAGTTCAACTTCAAAAGGCCTACAAATTTAATCTGGAGAGCACCACCAGGAAGTGATCCGTGAACAAATTCATTTTCCTAGTCTTTGTGACTAGAAAATTCTCATGATTAACCTCTTCTTTTTTCTTTTCTTTTTTTTTTTTTCTGTAGCTTAACTTTATGATTCGTAGGCTAAAATAGGACTGCGAGAGCTTTACTATTGGTGTCATACTTTCCCATGTTCTATTACAAGTTTCATATAAATGTAAAATTGTGTTAGTTTCTGTCTCACAAATGGCCTAAAAGAAAGGGATAAATTTTAATAGAAGTAGAGTTTTTTCCAGACATCAGTCATGATAAGGTCTTAGTTTTAGGTAATAAAGAAGAGAGAAGACATTGTGAAATCTTCCAATTTTCAGTTAACATTAAGCTTTCTCATACAGAAAAAATGACAAGTTGCAAAAAAAATTCTTACTACATGCAATGAGGTGACAGGAAAATGATAGATAAGATTTCATTTGGAAAAACATGGAAGGTAATCTATTTATAGAAAAATCCCTACTTATATGTGAATCATATAGACTGTTTCTAGAAGATAGTAACCTAATGAAGAAGGGTATTCAATAAAAAGACCACGTTTGTGCTCACTTTAGCAGCACATATACTAAAAAAAACAAATCACTTCGTCTTGTCTATGTACCAAAACATGGGTTCTTGCTTTTAGCAGCTCTGGAATCTACACCTGAAGAAAAAAAGAAACCCAGGTAGGTGAATTCCTAGAAAGGGTTTCACAGTGAATAAATAATGAGCTTATTTTCATTTAAGGATGAAAAATTTAGATACCTTTATCTAAAAATGTGAATACGTTCAGAAAATATGACTAAAATAAGAAAAAAAAATGAAGAATGTAAATAGAGTAAAAGCTATGTCTTAAAATATTAGACTTAGATGACACTCTTATATTTGAAGGAACTAAAGTTAATAAGGGATGAAAAATAATTCTAAGTGTATAGTAAATGTGTGCAATTCATTGCCCCAGGAAGTTGAAAATATTCTATGCTCTTGATGGGTTCTAATTATTGCATTAAATACATATTACAAACAATAGAGAGAGGGTAAGTAATACAGTATTTAGGTGTAGTCCTGACCCTTTTATATAGTACAAGTATATCTTATTTTATTGTACTTTTCTTTATTGCACTTTTACAGATACTGTGTTATTTTTTATTTATTTTATTTCACTTTTTGACTTTTGAATTTTTTGTTTTGTTTTGTTTTGTTTTGCTTTGTTTTGAGATAGGGTCTCACTCTGTTGCCTGTGCTACAGTGCAGTGGAATCATGATAGCTCATTCCAATCTCAAACTTTTGAGCTCACGTGATCCTTCTGCCTGAGCCTCCTGAGTAGCTGAGACTATAGGTGTGCATCACCATGACTGGCTAATTTTTCTATTGATGTGGGTCTTGCTGTTGCTCAGGCTGGTCTTGAACACCCTGACAAGCAATCCTTTCGCCTTGGCCTCCCAAAGTGCTGGAATGCTTGGTTGCTATAACACTCTGGCCTGGGATCTTCCCCACAGGAGGACCCACCCTAACCCAACAGTGAGGCTTTCCTGTAGGGGAGTTGGGCTCTCTCCCAGATGGCTATGTCTCAGACCCCCACAGTACTCTCCCATCAATTCTGTCCATGGGGGCTCCCTCGCCCTCTGAGTCCAGCTCCCAAACCTCCCCATGCAACCCACTCAAGTCCAGGGGGCATGAGATCTGGACTGCGTGTTTGACCTGATGGCATGAGTCTCCACAAAACTGCAGTCAGGGAGCTCCCTGATTGGGTTCTGCGGGTGCCCTGTGGGCCCTGAAGGGGAAAGGCATGGGCCCCCAGTCTCTCTGGAAGCCTTAGACTTCAGGAGGCTGGCTTGGGAAAGACAGCTGCTCACCAAATTCTTGGCTCAAACTCGTCTCCTGGCTGCGGTGGGTGGGGAAGAATAAGTATCTGAATGGAGGAAAGCCGGCTCTCTGGCCTCTCAGGTCACTCTCCCTGGAGGGGAACCGACATGGGATGTCTAAGCTCTGGGAGCTTGCAAGTTCTCCCCACTATTCCATGTTTGCCACAGTGTTATAGGGGTGGAAAAGCTTTCAAGAAACTTGGTAGCCTGCTGGTCACCAAAGGAGTGTGGAAGGGAGACGAGTACCCCTCCTCCTTACCTGTTCACTGGGCTCCTAGACTCTCTTGGTTTGATCCTCACTGATGTCTTTTTTTCCTTTATCTTCTTCCTTCTTTGCTTCACAATTTTTCTGTGAGGTCCCCAGCAGTCTTCAGCACTTCTGTCTATTATCTACACCTGAGCTGCATCTCCTGTACCCTCTCCTTTATCTGAAACCCTACTTCCCTCTGGGATGGTCCAGCAAGCGATGTCTCTAGTCAGCCACCTTGCCCCCCTCCAATAAATTGTTTACAATTAAGATATGTGCATTTTTTAGACATAATGCTATTTCACACAATAGAGTACAGTATAGTGCAAACATAACTTTCATATGCCCTGGAAAACCAAGAAACTCATGTGATGCACTTTATGGCAATATTTGATTTATTGTGCTGATCTAGAACTGAGCTCACAATATCTATAAGTACGCCTGTATCAGTTACCATATCCTGTGAAAATATCTTAGTTTTACTTTCAAAGAAAAATTGTGGTAAAAAAGATCCTTAGTTTGACCTGGGATAGCTTGATTTTTCTTCTTTACAAATATCTAGTGCAATATCTATAGGACAAAATTCTGATAATAGATGGAAACACTGAAGAACAATATGTGTTGGAATATAGAGAAGTTAGAAATCCAGAAGACAGAAATTTCATAATACCTGTAGATTCCATTGAATTTTTTATTGGTTTCTCTTTGTCACTATTTCTCAGGGCACTTTTTGGACTGGGAAGAGTCCCAGGTGTTTCACAGATATACTTTCTCTTATAATCTTTGTTTCTATTTAAGTTATAAAATGTCAAAACTTTTACAGTAGTCCTGTCCTACATTCTTAAGTTTCTAAGAATACAGAAGATGATAGCCAGACTTCTGTTCCTAATTTAAAGTGTCAACCTCCTTTTTAGTGACCAGAGTCCATATAAATTGGTCCTTAACATTTTCTCTTATTTTCACTTACTTTTTCTTACTTTACTTATCTTACCTTCACTTTACTTTTTTTTCTTACTTCTACTTACTTTTCACATATCGGTGAATCTGACTGAAGATAACATAGTGAATATTTAGTAAGGCTAAAGATATATGGAATCCTTATTTAAAGAATGGCTTTCTTAGATAATTTTGATCAAGAGCTTCATGACAAACTTAAGAATGACATCATTTTGACAATAGCAACAACTCAAAGCACAAAGAAAAATATAATACCAGTAACCTCTGCTGCTAGGTGAGTTTGGAAATTTAAGATTTAAAGTTCCAAAATGCTTTAACAATATCATCCTATTGTTAATTTCACTGATTCAGTCTATTTTAACTGTATCATTTAGCTGATTTAACACAATAACAAATGGCAATTTAAACAACAGTGCCATTTGAGACTTACTAAACTACCTATTATGAGTGATGAAATCATTTCAAATTCTAACTATATAGTGAAGAATGTATTTAATACTTGCATGAATATTGGCTTGAGTATTTTGGTTTCAATTTCAACTGTTGTCATAGTTGCAGCAACATTTTCCTACATGCATTTTTTAAAGGAAGAATGTCTTCATAAATGAGCAAAAAGTTGAGTATCTGGACAATGTTCAAGTACAAGCTTTCTCATTTATATGTAGTTGAGTTTGAACATAAAAGTCTATTTAACTTTTTCATAATTAAAGATGCGAGTATAACTACCCTTGTTTGGGCTCTCTCAGTCTACCTGATTGGCTTAGCATCTTGATGTCAATTGTGGGAAAATCTATGATGGAGCATTGATAAAGCAATCCCTGGATGTTCAGATGAGTTGATTTTATTCAATTGTTTCTGGCTTATAAAACTCAAGAAAGACTTTAACGAGAATTAAACAGTAGAGAATGTGGAGAACTTATATATGTATAAAGACTGTGGATTGGCAAACCACAAAATTGATATTTTAGGTAAGGTGACATTTTGGATAAATATATAAACAAGGGAGTAAAAGTTGTATTCAAATAACAAGCAGAAGCAGAAAAATGTATCACAATGAAAAAAATGAATAAAAAGCATAAATAAGGGGAAGATGCTAAGACTGAGCTTCCCAAGAGCAGGATAGTCAAAGTTTGAGTCACAGCAGTCAAAACTACATTAGAGAAAGGTGAGAGAGATTAAAGACAGGTAAGAGAATTAAATTACAGTATCAATTAGTTCATGGAATTAGTGACTAATAATTTTATTTACATGGAATTTCTGACATTTTCTGCTCTCCTAACTTCCTTGAAATAACACTTACAAGGAGAAGAAAGAGAAAATTAACAATTTCTGATGGTGTACTATGAGCCAAGGCCGTTGCCATATGATCAACATACTCTCTTCTTCAATCCTTAAGTTGATGAAGGGTGGGGATGCTTTGGAGCAGTCTGTTGAGGTAGGAGTTACATTTTATAGAGGTTCTCAAGAATGCCAATTCCCCATTAGAAGAAAGAAGTGACCAGTCTTTTATATGGATTCTTCTAGTATGATGGGAAAGAATGTCCATTTCATTCCTAGGCAATAATTAAAGAGAGGAGAGGTGCCATCTGATGAACTCTATTTTTAGAAATAAAAGTTGATTGCAAAAGTCTAATATGGACTTCCAGCTAGCAAGCAGGCAAAAAAGTTGGAATCTCTAGATGGGGAACAACTATGAAAACAGTAATAGTTCTTAAATTTTCCAGTGATCTCATAGCCTATTTTATTTGTGATTTCCCATCTGCTTTCACAAAGTGATTGACTTTAAGGCAAAAAAGGCCTACCCTTTGAGTCATAAAATAGATTACTAGTTGGAGAACCTGCATCTAATTTAATGCAGGCTGGGGAAAGACATCCCCAAAGGATATTTGAGGTTTTGTTTGCTACAATTGAAAAAGAAGGAAGGAAGGAAAAACAGACTAATGGTAGTCTCCAGGACCAAAAGCAAAAAGAAGACTTGGCCTTAGAGCTGAGCAGAACAGTCTGTGAACTTCTTGGTAACCCATGAAGAAAGCGAACATTTCACCATACTTCTGTTGAGGAAATTTAGGCTCATGGAAGTTTTGGGATCTACCCAAGGCCACACGCCTAACATACAGCAGACTTAGAATTCAAACATAGTTGTGATTCACTTCAAAGCCCATATTCATACTATGTCATCACAATGACCAAGGGATGAGAATTGTAAGCTAATAATAAGAAAATGGAACCATTAAGAAATAGAAAGCAATAGGAATATATAGCCAAAAAAGTTACTTAACACACATTAGTATAAGCAGTTTAATTGAAAAAGAAAAGAATAATATTACAGAATATAATATTACAGCATAAGTAGTTATTAGTCTAATGAAGTAAATTGCATAAGACTGAAATTTTGGTGAAACATCTTAATTTAATATGAGAGAAAATAATATGCATGAAATAAATGGCAAGTACTTTTGTGTAATAGGTTGAGGAGCACTAAATTCTGCTGTCACTAAGTGGGACCTGCAATATAGCCCATTTTTATTATATCTGAGCTTTACTGGACATATTCACTATAGTTTGGGGAATATGAGAGAATGCTGCACTAGGGTTCTGATCCCTAGCTTGTTATAAGATCTATAATAAATCACTTAGAAGAATGTCTGGACCTGAGTTTTCTAATTTATAAAAATGAGGCAGTTGGCCTTTATCAGTGGCTATCATATGTTGTTTTATTACAAAACTCCTTTTTTCAAAAAAATTCTTCAGTTGATTTCAAATAGGTAATGCTGATAAAATTGGAGCAGGATAAACATCAAAAAATAGAGACTCTTTTTCCCTTGAGTTCTTGGATTTATGTTTTAGAGTAGACATTGCTTTAAAACGTGGAAAAATGATATGAGAATCAACTATATTTCAGCATTTCTCATACTGTATTCCAAAGTCTTAGTTCTTGGAAGTAGTGTTTTAAAAATAATTCTCTGGCTGATAATATTGTTGAATAATGAACACTGCACCATCTCCCCTTTTGAGAGTTACAATACATGTACCACGATAAAGAGTCAATAAAATTTTGTGTAATAGAAACTGGTTTAACTTTATTTGCATGTATCATAAGTGACCTTGAGTCACTTTTTTACACTTGAAATGAATACTCCAACTAGCATGTTTTTAAATACTAATTACAAGCTCATGAACTCTGAGGACTCTACTTTAAACCTCTCAGTCTTCTCTCATATTCTGAAATGATACCTACTCTATAATAGCCACTTACTGAATATTACCTCCATGAATTTAAAGCTTAATTTCATAAATACAGAGTTAACTGAGAACAAATCATGGCATATTTAAAGTGCCTTTTAAAGGGCAGGGAAGGTGAAGATACAAAGCATATTCAAAGCTGCTCAAAAAAAAAAAAAACACAAATTTGTGATAATATAGATACACATCCCAAATAGGAAAAATACCTAGAAAATTCTTTGATCTTCCCTTTACTCCTTGTCTTCAAGCTACATAAGACTTCCTCTTATTGATCCATCTTCTCTCCATTCTCAGCTTGTCCATTAGTCAAAGACTGAAGAGAAAAAAGATGAAGAAAGAGGAAATGTTAGAATCTTAGCAGCTTCTCCGCCTCTACCCAGCTCATCTCCCAGTCTTGGTCACACACACTGGCACCATCCTCACCAGCCCTTAACCTGGCTTCCCTAAAGAGAGCTTCTCTTCACCTGAGAACTAGCGCATTTGGTACAACTCCTGTAATAAGATAAACAGTGTAGCCTGAGACCAGTTTTCTACTGACATGTGGATTTATGTTCTTTAAGCCCTTTTTGCACTGAGATTATTGTTACCATCCATAGGTACCTCTAAAATACCTAAGTGAAAAAAATGAGTGATGTCACGTAGGAAAGACTGGTATTGCCTCCTTTTTACAAATGGCAAATAAATAACAAGTAGACAGATAGATGATAAATAGAATTTTTATTTGTTCTAGGAATGGAGAATAAAGAAAAAAACATTATTTTTTTCTATGATGGACAAATACTTATAAGCCCCAGATAGTGGCTATAAAAGGAATAAGTGAGCAAACTAAAAGAAGAAAGAAAGGAGAGAGAGAGGGAAGAAAGGAAAGAAAGAAGGACAGAAAGGAGGTAAAAGAAATCAAGAGCAGGATCCAACACCATAAAGTGAAATTTTTATCCCCAACTTCTCATCTACTGAAATCCCTAAACTGACCCTGGTACCCACAGCCACTCATTTAGGAAGGTTTCATTTCTCTTGCCAAAAGACAGGAGGATTGAGATAGAGATTGTTATGCCATCACACTAAAAGAAGATGCATTGCTGCCATCACAGATTGGAAGTGCATTATTGATTTTTCATAGAAATTTTTAGTATATAAAGTTTTGTAGTATTATTCACACAGCACTCTACTTTTGTGATTAGTGAGCTGGCCTTGGGATGGAAATTCCAGCTGTAACATGATGCCTATTCTTTTGCAGTCAAATGTTTTGCCACTGAGCTATATACCCCCTTGCCTGTTCTTCTGGAATGCAAACTGGTTGTAAAATGGTGATTGTCTGCACTCATTTTAAGGAAAGAAAAGCACTGTACTGAGATTTCTCTAATCCAGAAGAGTTTAAATATAGCAAATGTTCCAGAGGACAGGAATCAAAATGACAAATGAGTTAGAGTATTTTATTTATGTGAAAATATAGAGGAAGCATAAATTATACAAGAGAAACTTGCTGAGAATAAACCAATTTTGAAAAATTGTGTGATGGTCTCTCTAATGTGAGAGGCACAAACATCAAAGCTAAAGAAATAATTTAGTAGGCTTTGAGGATTAGTAATATAGATAATGAGAATGTTTACACAGTGAAACAGGAGCTGCCTCCTATATTGAAAAAGCAGCAGAACTACTGACTTTAACGTGGCCTAGAATCAAAAGTAGTGAAGACGTAGGAATAGACTCTAACACCATATAATACTCACTTTAAAGGTGGTAAAACCACCTAACTAAGGATCAATAACATTCCCCATATTTTTTAGATATGTCTTGATTCATCAGCGTCATATTCTTTCATGAACAATGGACTCAATCGATCTGTTGCCAATTCTTCCTACAATGGAAAAAATCTGTTGGAAACATTAAAGTTTGGTGACAAGTAGCTTGTGCTTTTCTTTAGGCAGATGCATTATGAGCAGTTTAAGAGCCATAATTAGCTCATTTTCAATGACAAGGGAATAGCAGCCCTCCATATCCTTAATGCCATCCAATAGAAATATAATGGAAATCATATACATGATTTTAAATTTCTTAGTAGCTACATTTGAACAAGTAAAATGAACAGGTAAAATCCATTTTAATAATACATTTTATTTAATCCAATATATTCAAAATTTTATAATTTCAATTTATGGCACTAGCCACATTTCAAGTCCTCAGTAGGCACCTATGGTCAGTGCACTGTATTGCACAGCATAGGAACTAAGAAAAGAGTAGAGGCATAATGTAAAAAAAAAAAAAAAAATTGTGCATAGGTCAGTGATGGGACATTCTTTTTGACTGGAGGCTGTGAATATAAAGATTAAATTGTGCTCTCTGCAAGTGACTTCACTGAGAAGGGGAAAGAGAACCACGCGCACTGTGTGAGGTTAGGTGAGAATATCGTCAAAATAAGAATCTCAGAGACATACAAATTAAAACCACGATTAGATATTATCTTACCCCAGTCAGAACGGCTATTTTTAAAAAGACAAAAAAAGGGATGCTGGTGAGGATGCAGAGAAAAGGAAACTCTTACACACTATTGGTGGGAATGTAAATTAGTACAACCTCTGTCGAAAACAGTATGGAAATCTCTCAAAGAACTAAAAATAGAATTACCATTGGATCCAGCAATCCCACTATTGGGTATCTACCCAAAGGAAATTGATATATAAAAGAGATACCTGCACTCATACATTTATCACAGCACTAGTCACATAGCAGAGATATGGAATCAACCTAAATGTCCATCAACAGACAAATGGATAGAGAAAATATTTACACAATGGAATGCTATTCATCCATAAATAAGAATAAAATCATGACTTTTGCAGCAACATAGATGGAACTGGAGGTCATTATCTTAAGTGAAACAAGGCAGGCACAGAGTCAAATATTGCATGTTCTCACTCATAAGGGCGTAGTAAAAAATGTGTTCACTTGGATGTAGAGAGTAGAATGGTAGACAATGGAGACTCAGGAGGGTGAAAGGGTTGGAAACGGGTAGATGATGAAAAATTATTAATAGTTAATGGGTACAATGTACATTATTTGGGTGATGGATATCCTAAAACCCTAATTGACCACTGCACAATTTATGCATGTAACAAAATTGTACATGTACCCCATAAATCTGTACAAATAATAAAAAAGAACTCTTTTTGTGATTTGGAGATAGGTTAATTTTGGAACAAAATGACTTTCTAGATGATTAAAAACATATCAAAATATAATTTTAAATATCTTCACAGTTGGTAATTGCAATGATATTAAAATGTTGTAAGAACAGTAAAAATGCTTATATTATTAAATATCAACTCCTGAGTACACATCTATTCCACGTGACAAAATGGAAAGTATACATAAAGCACTTCCGATGCATACCCACATATGATGATTACTTCAAAGAAAAGCATATGTGCAATTGTTTGAATTGCAATTTGCACTAGCCACTTTTTCATGAAACATTCTTTTCTGAAAGAATGGCTGACAGTCATACCATGGTTATTCAAACTAGGTTACTGGCAGACATTTTATCAAAAATGAACAAAGTGAGCCTGTCACTTCCAGTAAAACAAATGGCAGTATTTATTGCCAATGATAATATCTGAACTTTCAAGTGAAAATTAAAATTTTGGAAAATTTGGATAGGCCACCATGAGCTTAACAGCTTTCTAACACTTACAGACTTCTGATAAAATCAGTAATGATATTAATTCATGTGGATTTTTTTGTTTTTTGTATAATGAACTATGTCATAATTTGGAAGATCTGCATAACTCAGTAAAAAAGTATTTTCTAAATGAACAATGGATAATGTTCCAAAATAACGCATGGGAAAAAGATTTATTGAAATTGAAAGACAGACTAGTGGATTTTAATGTAACAGAATAAGAAAATTTCTTTAGTATAATTTCAGATACCACATAGTAACTACTTGAAAGAAACTACGATTTTTCAAGTTCTGGTATACTATCCAAAAATAATATTCACAATTATCCAAAAATAGCATTAAAATATCTCCCCTTTTTCCAATGAAGCCCCTTTGTAATGCCTATTTTTCTTCATATATTTCAACAAAAACAACATAGAGCAACAGATTGAACACAGAAACATATACAAAAATCCAGGTGTCTTCTATTAAGCTAGACATGAAAGAGATTTGAAAATATGTAAAATTATGCTATTCTTCTCACTCAATTTAATTTTATTTTGAAATATATAGTTATATTTCATAAATTATGTTATTAACATATGATAAACATATTGTTTTTTCAATGAAAAAATTAAAAAAATAAAATGTTGTAACAAGAAAAAATAATATTGTAATTAAAGTTATAAATAAAGTGGTCATGGACAGCGTTTGAATTTAGCACCTAAAAACATTTCTAGGACAGTTAGAGATGCCCAGATTCAGAATACCAGTTGTAGATCATCACCCCAAAATATGCCAACAATTTATTTCTTTAGTCAATAAAAATTTTCTTAGTATTTACTATGTACCTGGTGCTTTCCTAGCCCCTGGGGATATAACAGAAACAAAAATAGGTAAAATCTATGCCCCAGGAGCAAATAATCTAGCATAGATACACAAATTTATTTGTCTACCAAAGCTTTGTTAAATGATTTCTAAAGAATTTCCTTTTGGGGCCGGGCGCGGTGGCTCACGCCTGTAATCCTAGCTCTGGGAGGCCGAGGCGGGTGGATCGCTCGAGGTCAGGAGTTCGAGACCAGCCTGAGCAAGAGTGAGACCCCCGTCTCTACTAAAAATAGAAAGAAATTATCTGGCCAACTAAAAATATATATACAAAAAAATTAGCCGGGCATGGTGGCTCATGCCTGTAGTCCCAGCTACTTGGGAGGCTGAGGCAGTAGGATCGCTTAAGCCCAGGAGTCTGAGGTTGCTGTGAGCTAGGCTGATGCCACGGCACTCACTCTAGCCCGGGCAACAAAGTGAGACTCTGTCTCAAAAAAAAAAAAAAAAAAAAGAATTTCCTTTTTCATTTACCAACCTAATATGATTAGAATTTGCTCTTTTAGGGGAACATATTCAATCTGATTGCTAGCCTCAAGAAGTCTAGAACCTGTTTTATCTATCTCTGAATCTTCCTCAGTACATAACAGAGTGCCTTATACATCATGTAATGATGATATTGAGTTGAATCAAGTTGAATTAAATCAAAATGAATTTAATTGAATGGAATAGAATAGAAGTTACTGCATTGATAAAAATACTGACTCATAAGCCAGGAATATTGCCATTAAAAATTCATAACAAAACCAGATAAAGACTATCACAAGAAAGGAAAACTACAGATCAATATCTCTAATGAATGTCAATGCAAAAATCCTCAATAAAATATTAGGAAATTAAATCCAGCAATATATAAAAAGAATTACCATGACTAAGTGGGATTTCTTGAAGGTATATAAGGCTGGCATAACATGCGATAATCAATTAATGTAATCAATCATATGAACAAGCTGCAGAATAAAATTTATATGATCATATTAATTAATTTAGAAGACAGTATTGCTACATCTCAGCATCCAATATTAATTCATGGTAAAAACTCCCATCAAACTAGAAATGTAAGGGAATTTCCACAAATTGATAAAAAATATCTATAAAGAACTTATAGCTAACATTGTACTTCATGATCAGAAGCTAGGTGCTTTCCTACTAGGAACAGTTCCTATTCAATATCATGCTAGAAGTCCTAGCTAACATAATAAAACAAGAAATGGAAATAAAATATACAAAGACTGTGAAACAAGAAATGAAATAGTCTTTTGTTTATAAATGACATGATTCTTTATGTAGAAAATCTCAAAGAATTGAATAAAACCCTGTGAGCAAGTGAGTGATTATAGCAAAGGTACAAGATATAAGAATAATATACAAAGTCATTTGCTTTGCTATAAATCAACAATAAACAACAGGGATTTGAAGTTAAAAACACAATAACTAAGCTTCATTTTGAACCAGAAAAAAAAAAGAGCCCAAATAGTCAAAGCAATCTTAAGCAAAAAGAACAAGTCCTGAGGCATCACATTATCTGACTTCAAATTATACTACAAGGGTATTATAACCCAAACAACATGGTACTAGTATAAAGGTAGAGACAAAAACCAATGGAACAGAATAGAGAACCCAGAAATAAAACCATATAGCTATGACCAACTGATTTTTGCCCAAGTTTTCACCAAGCAGACAAAAACATACACTGGGGAAAGGACTCCCTATTCAATAAATGGTTCTGGCAAAATTTGATAGCCACATGCAGAAGAATGAAACAAGACCACTATGTCTTGCTACATACAAAAATTAATTCATGGATTAAAGACTTAAATATAAGGCATAAAACCATAAAAATTCTAGAAGAAAATGTAGAAAAAACTCTTCCAGACATAAGCCTAGGCAAAGAATTTATGACTAAGACCCCAAAGGCAAACATAGCAACAACAAAAATAAATAAATGAGACTTAAATTAAAAAGCTTCTGCCCAGCAAAGGAAATAATCAACAAAGTAAACAAGAAACCTGCAGAATGGGAGAAAATATTACCAAACTATACATCTGACGATGGACTAATATCTGGAATCTACAAAGAATTCAAATAAATCAGCAAGAAAAGAAAACAACCTGATCAAAAAGTGAGCAAAAAACATGAACATAATTTTTTTCAAAAGATAGACAAATGGCCAAAAAACATATGAAAAAATATTCAACATCACTAATCATCAGAGAAATGCAAATTATAACTACAATGAGCTATCACCTTACCCCTGTCAGAATGGCCATTATTAAAAAGTCAAAAAACATCAGATGCTGGTGTGGATGCAGAGAAAAAGGAGGCTTATACACACTGTTGGTGGGACTGGAAAGTAATACAACCCCTATGGAAAACAACATGGAAATTCCTCAAAGAACTAAAAGTAGATCTACCATTCAATCAGAAATCCATGCCTAGGTATCTACTCAATAGAAAAAATCCATTTTATCAAAAAGACACCTACACCTAAATATTTATCACAGCACAATTCACACTTGCAAAGATATGGAATCAAATTAAGTGTCCATTGATTGATGAGTGGATAAAGAAAATGAGATATATATATGTTTGTATGTATATATATATGTATGTATGTATACCTGTGTGTGTGTATATATATATACACACACACACCCTGGAGTACTACTCAGCCATAATGTCTTTCACAGCAACTTGGATGGAACTGGAGACCACTATCCTAAGTGAAGTATCTCAGGAGTGGAAAAACAAACATCACATGTTCTCACTAATATGTGAGAGCTAAACGATGAGTATACATGGTCACAAAGAGATGTAAAAGACATTGGAAACTAAGAAGGGGGAGGTTGGGAGTGGGGTAAGGGATAAAAACTAACCTGTTTGGTACAAGAAATACTGTCCTGGTCACAGGCACACTGAAAGCCCTGACTTTAGCATTGTACATTGTATCCATGTAACAAAAACATTTGTACCTTCTTAAAATTTGGGGGGGGAAACCCCACAACACCATTTATATTAGCACCAAAAAAAGTATTACTCAGGCATAAATCTAATAAAATATGTACAGGATCTATATAAGAAAAACTACAAACTCTGATAAAAACATCAAGGAATATCTAAATAAATGGAGAGATAGTCCATGTTCATGGATAGGAAAACTCAATATTGTTAAATTGTCAGTCCTGCCCAACTTGATCTATAGATTAAGACAACCCCAAACAAATCCCAGCAAGTTATTGTGTGAATATCAAGAAACTAATTCCAAAGTTTATATGGAAAGGTGAAAGACCTAGAATAGCCAAAACTATATTGAAGAAGAACAAATTAGAGAACTGACACTATCTGACTGCAAGACTAAATATAAAGCTAATGTAATCAAGACAGCATGGTATTGACAATAGACACATAGACCATTGGAAAAGAATAGAGAACCCCCAAAATAGATCCACATAAATATAGCCAACTGATCTTTGACAAAAAAGCAAAGGAAATTACATGAAAAAAAAATGATAACATTTTCAATAAATAATGCTGGAAAAATTGGGCATCTATATGCAAAAAAAAAAAAAGAATCTAGATACAGAATTTAATTTCTATCACAAAAATTAACTTAAAATGGATCATGGTCTAAAAATAAAATGCAAAATTATAAAATTCTAAAATATAACATGGGAAAAAAATCTAGGTTACTTTTGTTTAATAATGAGTTTTTATATACAATATCAAAAGCATAATAGAAAAAATTAATAAGTTGACTTTGTTAAAATTGAAAACTCCTCCTCTTTGAAAGACATTGTTAACAGAATGAAAATACAAGCCACATACCATGAGAAAATATTTGCAAAACACGTATCTGATAAAGGAGATATATCTAAAATATACAAAGAACCTTAAAATTCAACCACAGTAAAATAAATAATTCAATTTAAAAATTCAAATGACCTGAAAACAAATCTCATCAAAGAAAACACACAGATGGTGAATAAACATATGAAAAGATTCTCAACACCATTTTTCATTAGATAATTCCAAATTAAAACAATGACATACCACTATATATCTATTAGAATGACTAAAAGCCAAAATGCTGACAATAACAAATGCTGGTAATGAAGCTCAGCAATAGGAGCTTTCATTCATTGCTGGTGGAAATACAAGATGGTACAGCCACTTTGGAAGACAGTTTGGCACACTCTTACAAAGCTAAACATAGTCTTACCATATGATCAGGCTCCTCGTTATTTACCCAATTGAGTTGAAAGCTTATGTACACAAAAATACCTGCACTCAAATGTTTATAGCAGTTTTATTTATAACTACCCAAAGTGGAAGCAACAAAGATGTTCTTCAATAAGTGAATGGATAAACAAACTAGTATATTTAAACAATGGAACATTACTCAGTGATAAAAAGAAATCATCTAGCCACAAAAAGACATGCTATGCTCAAATGCATGCTACATTTAAATGCATATGCTTAAATGCATATTGAAAGTAAAAGAATCTAGACTAAAAATGCTACATGGCATATGACTCCGATTGCATCACATTCTGGAAAAGGCAAAAAACAATCAATGGCTGCCACAACTTAAGGCAAGAGTGGGAGGAATGAATAGATAGAGCACAGTGCTCAAAGAACATGCACACGTGTGCACACACACACACAAACTTATAATGATAAGGGTGTGTCAAAGTGACACAAGAGCCAATGTAAAGAGCTCCCAATGGTTGAAGGTGAAACTGTTGGAGCAATAAAATAAACAAAGTAGTATTGGATAAAATAAATATCCAAAGGATAAAAGAAATATCCATGCATCCATACTGATATAAATAAACAATTAAATTAATGAATAAATAGGAGAGAAAAGACAAATCTCCCATCCAGAAGAATTCCAAATAACCTGGGTAGATCTTTCATTCTAAAGTAGGGGAAGCATAACACCCAGATCCTTAAATCTTGGCTGCCCACAGTAAATTCCTTCCAAAGAATACAGTATAGAAAAGAGGTGGGAAAACTAACAGTGAAATAACCTGAGAAATGCTACTTTAGCCAGGTAACCAAATTGACATCAATAGTCATAAATGATGCAGATTGAATTTACACTGGACGTGATTTGATAAAAATGACATTTTACCTCTGTGACCTTCCTCCACAAAAAGCATAACCCCAGTCTAATAATAAGAAAAACATGAAATTCCAATAGAGGGGCATTCTAAAATAAGCTTGACCAGTGCTTCACAAAATTATCAGTTATCAAAAACAAGAAAATTCTGGAACTAAGAGAACATGACCCTAGAACAGAAAAGGAACATTAGGTAAAAACTAAGGAAATCTGAATAGATTATGAACTACAGTTAATAATAATATATTAATATTGGTTCATTAATTGCAACAAATGGAACACACTAATGTAAGATGTTAATAATAAAGGAAACTGTGTGGGGTGAGGGAGGATATATGGAAATTCCCTGTACTATCTGTTCACTCTGTAAATCTAAAACTGTTCTAAACAAATAAAATCTATTAATAAAATCAATATTCTGACTAGCCCATAGATATTTTAATATAAGTAAGATCAGTGTTTGAAACCCACAGCCAGGCTATAGATCCTACCCACCCAAATGCAGTTAAGATCCAGCCTAAAGGAACTTGCCATTATCACTCATTTATTATAAAAACTACAATACTGCAATTATCTATGAAACTAGTTCTTATCAGAATATAAAATACTACATCTCTTCCTTGGCCCCGTAACCTTGTCCAGCAACTATCCTAATTCTTTCTTCCCATTTATAGCTAATTTTGAGAGATTTCACTACATTCATTGTCTGTCTCCTTATTTTCCATTCATATTTCAATCCACAATAATCTGGCCTCTTTTCCAATTACTCTTTTGGCATACCTGTTGCCAGAACCAATGGGTACTCACTCATTTGCTTCCTCTATTTTTTGGAAGTGTTTGCCACATCATTTAGTCCTTTCTTTTATAAACAGTCTCTTCCTTCACATGCATCATATTTTGTTCTGTGGTTTTCCCCACCTCTCTTGCTTCTTCTTGGCCTTTGTGTGCATGGGTGTGTGTGCATGTGTGCAAGTGCGCAGGTGTGTGTAATTCCTATTCTGTTTTTAAATGTTATTGTCTGTAAAGTTTGGTTTAGCAAGTTCTTTTCACTCTACGTTACCGTCTCTGTGATCACCGTAACACCCATGACTTTAGTAACTACTATATGCTGATGTACCCCAAATCTCACTAGCCTGCCCAGAGTTCTTTTCTGAGAGTAGAAAAATGTTTTCCTGCTTACAATGGTATTTTCACGTGTCATCCTCACTCACATATCAAAATCAACATGTCCCAGAATAATCTATCATCTCCTTTCTCCCAAACTGCTTATCCTCGTATATTTTCTATGTCAGTGTACCACACCACCGCTGTCTACTCAAGACAATAGCGCAGTCATTAGAATCAATTTCATCCTCACTTCTAATATTAAATCATTCCTTAATTCTTTTCAACTTGCCTCTTGAAAATTTCTTAAATCCATCAACCTCTATCCATTCCTAGAACTACCATCCTAGTTCAAGCCATCATCATTTCTTGCCTAGTTTCCTACAACAGCCTACACTGGTCTCCACATCTCCATGCTTCTTTCCAAGCCATTTTCCTCTCTATCTCATCATTCCCTAATTCAAGGCACTTTATTGACTCCCCTTTGCTGTTGGGTTGAGGTTCAAAGGATTTCATTTTGCCTATAGGGCCTTTCATAATTAGGACCCTGCACAACCCTCGAGTCTACTTTCCTCCTTCCTTCCCTACTTCCACCTCACACCATGCTAAACTGCTTTCAGTTCCTCCAGCGACTGTGCTGTTCCCTCTGCATAGGTCATTCCTCCACCCCACTCTCACTGTCACTCCATCTATCTTCATAGTTCAGCCTAAACAGTTCTTCTTTCAAGAAACCTTCTCTAAGTCCACAAATCCAAGATAGTTGCCTCTCCTATATATTGTCACAGAGTATTTTCCTTTTGCTCTCAAAACCCTTCTCTCTTTCTCTCTCTTTCTCTCTCTCTCTCTCTCTCTCTCTCTCTCTCACACACACACACACACACACACACACACACACGCAATGTTAAATTTCCTGATTGCTTATCTATACTGCTAACTACACTCCAAGCTCTAGGAAGGTAGTGAGAATATCTAAATTATTATTATTATTCTCTACCCAAGAATATCTAAGATAATGACTGACACTGAGAAATATTTTATAGACGTGTTGATCGATTAACTGATGGAAAGATAGACAGATGGTTAAAGTAAATAAGAAAAAGAACCTGAAAAAAACTTTGAAAATCTATTTAAATTCAGACCGTCAATAAAAACCTCTCTCAACTGAGTTAGTGCTTGGGTGGTGCTTTTTATTCTAGTACATTATCTCAGAAATAGCCTTGTTTTCTGTGAGCATAAAAAAAAAATCATAAAGAATGCCCTCTGTATTCCAGGTTTAAAGTGAGGATTTTCTAAGAGAGTATTATTGCTTTAAGTTGCAATAGTCATGTTAATCACCTAATACCATGTTTGAACTACACATGAATGGACAGGACCAAAATTCCAAGACTTCAAAGGACTCAGGTTTGATAATAACAGCTTGGAAGTAATCAAAGAATGGTTAAGGAAGGAATTGTCAGCAACTGAAGGATAACAGTGGGAATTAACCAGGACATATCCATAGTCATGGGGCTATGACTGCAAATTCAATATGGTATGTATAAATAGCTACACAAGCCAGAACCAAATCTCTGGCACAGGTAGTCTTTAGACTTGACAATTGGACAGTCCAGGAAGATTTCAAGGTTTCAAGAAAACAGATCTAGAGCAGATTAGGAAATTTTTAATGTTAATAGCAACAAAATACATTGAATAATAGGGGCAGGATCGAAGATATTCTGCCATGCTTATGTACAGGAAAAGATTAAAAACCAAAACTATGGGTGAAAAACTTAGGGGTCAAAGGTACATACTGTATATTCTCCAAATTAGCTTTCTTATTCAAAAGTAACAACAGCCAGTTTCAAAATGCTTTATTTTTACTTTTAGATATACTTTAAAATTAAATAAAACTCCACATAAAAACTAGCACTAAATATTTTCCTTTTAAAATGTATGATTATAATGTCTTATGTTACAAAGAAATGGGCACCAAAATGGCATTAATGGCTAACTCAATGGTAATATGATACAATTAAAAATAATAAAGTGATAGCTGAAAATTTTTCTTTTGACTTCTACTTTAAAGCCCACTATAGCTGGGCATGGTGGCTCATGCCTGTAATCCTAGCACTTTGTGAGGTTGGGGCAGGAGGATCGCTTGAGACCAATGTGTTTGAGACCAGCCTGGGCAACATAGCGAGATCCTGTCTCTATAAAAAATTTAAAAAAAAAAATCAGCTGGGTGCAGTGGCACACACCTGCAATCCCAGCTACCCAGGAGGCTGAGAAAGAAGGATCACTTGATCCCAGGGGTTCAAGGATGCAGTGAGCTATGATCATGCCACTGCACTCCAGCCTGGGCGACAGAGCAAAACCCTGTCTCTAAATAAATAAATAAATAAATCTCATTATATCCTATTCATTATTTTTTGTTTTGTGTTATAGATAAAGACTATCAAAGAGGGAATGGTTATCAATCTTTTATCAAATTTGAAACTCTTCCTACTTCTTCCTTCACTGATATCATCTCCGCTTAGATCATTCACAAAATAGTTGGGCTAGGAAGCACTTGTTCTTTATTTTTGTCCCAAACATTTTAGCTTATCTAGCTCTAAAGATTCAAATCTCCAATTTATTGGAAATCTTCCACTTGATCTTTTCTGTATAGATTTGACCTGCCACATGTTTGAAAAACCCTTGAGTCCAGGAGTAGTGTTCAGCTTTTCTTTGTTGTCACTATGCATTGCACAGTATTAAGCAAAGGAAATTCGCCTAAGTGCCCAAAAAGTACTCATGTGGTGAATCAGTGAACCAGGACTGAGAGAAATGAGTCCCTTAATCTTTTGCTGACCTAGTGCCAGGTATTATGCCTAGATGGAAAGAATGGATTAGCACATACTTGACCACCTATCTTTTACTTGTAATATGAAGCTACCAAACTGCTAATTTCTGAAAAGTGTGAGATACCTTGGCATATTTTTTCCTACATTCTTTTGTTGATTTGTTTCTCAGGGTTCCACATTTTCTCATTATCTCTCCTTTCCTGAAGCCATTTGTGCATATAATTGCTTTTAATCCATAATGTTGTTGTTACAAATAGTGTTCTCTTTGATGAAGAAGGCTGTACTTGACAGATTAATGATATTAAATTATTTAATAACCTCCTATCTCTAAATAAATGATAAGAGATGCAATCCATTTATTTATTTTTAGTCTTCAGACTTTGTATAGGCAGTTAATACATAGGAGGGAATTAGAGCAAACTCATTTCTGCCTCAGGAACTGGAGCTCTTCTCCCAGTGTTGAATATTTATTTGAATTTCCATGCAGTCAAGTGCCAAGTGCATTAAAATAATATAGACACCTTTAAAATCTAAAGGCCCATTCACAGGGTAAATTGAACTCCAAAATTTGTGGAAATGGTGATTTCATAGATGTTTGTAGTAACTTCTTCCCTTGGCTAATGTGCCCACTGAACTAAACAAAACAGATGCAAAATTTCATGGGGAAAAAATCATATTAGGTAGTGACGGGTGGAAACAACATCTGATTTCTCAGCTGGTTTCTCTTAAATAAAGAACAGTAGGTATCATGAAATAATATCTATAATAATCTATAATTAGATTTATGTTCCCTAAGACTAACAATGCAACATTTTAGAAAACAGACCTACCTGTTTATTTCAATTTATAAAGAATGATAATCTGGTTAGGTCTTTTCCTTTTAAAATTTTAACTCTTAAATTCAATTAGGTTTTCTTCTTTGAATGTTTTTAAGACCTGAGCTTTTTTTCCACAGTTGTTTGACTTACTATTCTCTGAGAGTGGATTTTTTGTTTGTGTGTATTCATTTGTTTGATTTTGTTTTTACTCAGCACAAATATACTCCATCGCATTTCCTTTCCATATGTACATTTGCTTTGTAAAATTAACTTAAAGCATGTGTACAAACTTGAATGGAACTCAGAGTAGAAACACATACTTTTTAGTGAGAAACAACTTAGTTTTCATAAAATATATCTTTTGAAATTGATGGACAAGTTTTAGAAACCACTTATTCTTGGTTTATGGATATACTATCTAATTTTCTAAAATAGATTTATCCAATTATATTCTGTTTATATTAGTTGTGACATTCCCTGTCATTTCACAACATAATTTTTTTTTAATTTCAGCACATAAGAGTTCCCCTCCATTAGGTATATTTATTCAAATTTGGTTACTGTGAAAACAGGTATTAGGATTTTGCTACAGACATAGAAAAACCTTTGAGTCGTACTCTCACTTTCCTTAAGGTCCCAGATGGTGGTGGCTGGATGCTCTTCATTTAAGTGTGCATGTTCAAAATTGTAACTTTTCTTCAAAGCAAAACAAAAATGTTTTAACATTATTTAAAAGGTGCTTTTTCTGAACAACCTTAAGGAACTGAATACCTTGGGGAAACTTTATTATTGATCATTTTAACATAGTTTATATCCTAGCTTATGTTTCACATTTTAATATAACCTTCTTTCAGGCCTGAAGTTAAAATTCGCATGGCTGCTTATCTCTGAGTGGGCAGTAATTTTCTTTCTTTTCATCTTTTTCAGTAACAGTGTAACCACTTTGCGTAGGTTTTTTAAAATAATCAGAGGGAGGGGAGTTTACTGTTTCAGGCTTTCTAGTCCCATAGTGAGCGCTGCATATTTTATTAAATGTAGCAGGAAAAAAATCTCATGGGGGGGTGGAGGAGATGTTGGTCAAAGAATATAAAATTTCAGTGACAAAGGAGAAATAAGTTCAAGAGATCTATTGTACAACAAGGTGACTGTACTTAGTATCAATTATTTTTAAAAATGAAATGAAACCTCCTACAGAATGATTTTGCTTTAGATATCAAAGAATCATTGTTCTATTTTTTTATACTTAAATTGTCCTAATTTCCCTTCCCCCATCAACTTCTTTACATAGGCACACTGATTTCCTTCTATATGAACTCCTTAAACCTGTTATGAATTCATGTATACCCCTTTCTCTAGAACTCTCTTCCCAGCCTTCTCTCCTTCCAACATGCTCCTTCCTCCAGCATTCTCTCTCTTGCTGTGGCATTCTTTCTCCAAGCCTTCTCTCTTCAGATTCCCATACACATCCTCCATTCTCATTCCTGCTGGATTACTGATGGGATGTTCAGTTTCTAGCCAACAATTGTTCTCTTTCTCTTCTTCCTGCCAACCTAGATATGGAACTTGACTTCTTATTCATTGAATTCACTAAAATAATAGTAATAGACAAAAAAACCACACCTACAAAGTATATAGAAGACTTTACTGGAGATTTTGATGTCCAAGAGAGTATTACATCAAAGTAATGCAAACACCATAAAATTAAATATTACATATCCCTGGTCTTAAAATTTTTAGCCATTTGTCCAGCCTCATTTACCACTATAATCTGAGCCTACTCCCCCTACACACAGTCACCTTTTCCCATAATTTCAAGCTCACTTCTCATACACAGAAGTTTAGCAAGTTTTTTTAATCTTTGTCCCTTGATAACCCATGCCTTGGAAAATCTCACTTTCAAGCCCCAGGCAGCTCATGTTATTTTTCTTACAAAGATAGTTCCCTACCGAAATAAAACCATAGCATCACCTGTTAAAATCATAATCATTTACCACTATAGGTAACATTTTAATATTTTATAATGTCTTCAAAATAACAATTAACTCTATTAACATATATTTTAATTACAAAAATAACTGAATGATAAGGAATTAAATTCAGCTGAAAAACAGTGAAAAACAAATTGGGGTGCTTACTTTTCTCATTTGAAGGGATTTCAGAGCTAGGCTGGTATGGCAGGTCTGAATGTGTTCAGGAATTTAGGCTCCATGTTCTTTTCACTCAGGTGTCTTTAACACATGCTTTTCACCTCACAGTCATAATATGGTGCCTTATCCTAAACATTACATCAGTGTCCCCGACAGGAAGATGGGGAGATAAAAGACAGAAGGCATGTGCCAACTGAATCTGTCCGTCTTTTAAAGAGCTTTCATTTGCTGGATCTGTTTCACATGGCCATCCCTATTTTCAAGGGAGGTACACTGTTACCCTTATCTAAACTGAGATCCTGTTTTTAGTGAGGAAAAAATCGTGACTATGGGGTCATAGCGTCTGCCACCATAAAAGTTCTAGCTCTTACAATTTCAGGAAAATCTGTCTATTCTTTAGTTCATAACAAGGACCAGACCACATGGTTTTAGCATATGGTGCTGTAACTTGTACCGTGCATTATTGAAATTGTTAAACAACATACCGCTTGCAAGGGTCAGTAAGGATGAGTCATTTTGATGGTGTCGGGTACAGGACTTAGATCAGGGTTCTCAACTTTGTCACTATTGTTATCATAATATTTTGGGTCAGAAAATTCTTTGTCGTGGGGGCTTTTCCCTGCATTGCAGGACATTTAACAGCACTCCTGGCTTCTACACACTAGAAGTCAGTAGCACTCCCCACCTCTAGTTGAAACAATCAAAAATATCTCCAGACATTGCCCATGTCCCCTGAGGGGCAAAATCGTTGTCTGTGGAGAACCACTAGCTTGGATTAAAGGGGTGTTTGTGGTAGCATTAGAATCACCTGGGGATCTTTTTTAAATGACTCTACTCCCAAATTTCTGATTCAGTAGATACCATTTAAAGCTTACTAATTTGTTTCCAGAAAGTTTCTTGAGTGATTCTGATGCATAATCAGGTTTGGGAATCTTTATATTATGTCATATGAAAATTAAAATATCCAAAAGTCAAGATGGAGCCTGACACTCAGACAAGCGACCAAAGAGAAAAAGTTTGGCCCACTTGGGCCCTGCCTGGGGAGACAACCTGGCTGTAGGGAGTCAGCTATAAAGGGTACTGCAAACAGTCTAAGTCATGGTGTTCAAAGGGAAAGGAGGTCTCAGGATTGTACCTGTAGCTTACTAGGACTCTAAAACATAGAGAATTACTACATCAGTTATTTAATCTTTTTGAACACAATTGGACAAGAAACAATATTATACATATAAAAATTTAAAAGGAGGAAGTAAAATTATTATTTTTAAATTTTATAATTTTACACTTCAAAACAAAACACAGAGAATTAATAGGAAAACAGAGAATTCACCAATTGGCTGAGAATAAAGCTAATATACAGAAAACAAATATATATTATATAATATACATACATACATGCATACATATAATATTATACTCACAAACAACAACCAGTTAGAAGATATGATAGAAGATTTCATTTAAATGGCGACCAAACCATAAGACATCTAGAAATAAACTTAAGAATAAATGTGAAAATTCACATTTAAGAAACTAAAGGGTTATTGGACTTAAATGAAAAGTGGAACAAATAGAAGTATAAGTCTTGTTCTTGAATAGGAAGAGTCAATATCATAAAGATTCTCCCTAACCTAATCTATAAATTTATTAATACCCCAGAGAACCTATTATCCAGAATTTTTTTTAATTAGCAAGGTGATTCTAAAGATTATGAATAATAAAGGATGAGCAATGTGACAGATAAGTCTACCAGACATTAAAATATATTTTAAAGGTTCAATAATTTAAAGTGTATTGTTAGTACATGAATAGACAGAATCGTGAAAGGAATAGGCTAGGATGATAAATATGCAAAATACAAATGGGAATTTAAAACATGATTAAAATGGCATTTCATATCAGTAGGAAAAAAAGATTACTCAACATATGGAAAGATCAAAGATTTAAAATGTCAAAAATGAAGCCATAAAGTAATAAAAATGTATCAGTGAATTTTCTAAGACTTTAACCTACGAAGGACCTTTTAAAGCATACCATGAAATCTGGAAGCCATTAAATAAAAGACAAATATATCTGACTCTTTATAAACTAAAATAAAAATATGCATTAAGGTACCATCATGAACAGAATCAAAGGCAAATGTCAATTTGAGGGTAAAATACAACTTATAGACAAATGACATATTTCTATAATATACAGAAAACTTTATAAATCAATAAGATGCATTGGCCAATCCTATTAAGCAAAAGTTATGAACTGAACGTTCACAGATGCAGAAAAAAAGTGGTTTTGTTTTTCAAATGAAAAGATGCAACACTTTACTTCTAATTAGATAAATGTAAATTAAACCAAAACTGAGATGCCATTTTCTGTCTCTAAAAAAGATCTATAAGTTTGATGTCAATGGGAAAATCTGGATTCTCATTGTTCATGGGAAGGTGACTTGCTCTATCCTTTTTGCAGGCAATTTTGAAAAATATATTAAAACTATCATTGTACATATTCTTTGACCCAATAATTCCATTTTAGAAATTGACCTTGAAGGTAATCAAGTATTAGTTTTCTATTGCTGCTATAACAAATGGCCACAAACTTAAACTTAAAACATACACGTTTATTATCTCAGTTCTATAGGTCATAACTTCAATGGGTTTGGATAGATTTTCAGTTTAGAGTCTCTCAAGGTTTTGACAGGGCTGTACTCCAATCTGGAGGCTCTAGGGAAGAATTTGTTTTCTGCTTATTGAAATGGTTGGCAAAATTTAGTTCCTTGCAACTTGTAGAAAAGGGATTCCCATTTATTTCTTCATTCATTCATTCACTTGTTATTGACTGTCAGCTGAGAACAGTTACCAGCTTCTAAAGGCGACTTACCTAAATTTCCTGAATTCTGGTTCGCTTTTATCATCTTAAAAGCCATGGGGATGGATCAAGTTCCTCTCATGCTTGCAATCTCTTCTCCCTCTTCCATGTTGCATCACTCAGATTGATTCTTCTAATCAGCTAACACTGAAAAAGTTCCCCTTCCACTTTTAGGAACCTCTGTGATTACATTAGGCCTGCCTGGATAATCTCCCTATTTTAAAATCCAAAAATATAATTTCACCTGCAAATCCCTTGTGTCACTTATTATGATGTGACATACATACAATGTATCACTAGAGCATGAAAATTATGGGGATTACAAAAAGAAATCACACAATAAGTTCACATATATAGTGAACTTATCTTTGACAAAGGTGCCAAGAACATACATTAGGGAAAGGACAGTCTCTTCAATAAATGGTGCTGGGAAAACCGAATATCTATATGCAGAAGAATGACACTAGACCCTTATCTCTCATCATACACAAATCAAATCAAAATGGATCAAAGACTTAAATCTAAGACCTGAAACTATGAAACTACTAAGGAAAACATTGGGGAAACACTTCAGGACATTGGTCTGGGCAATGATTTCTTCAGTATTACACCCAAATTATAGGCAACCAAAGCAAAATTGGACAAATGGGATCATATCAAGCTAAAAAGCTTTGCATAGCAAAGGAAACAATCAAAAAAGGGAGGAGACAACCCACAGAATGGGAGAAAACATTTGCAAATTACCCATCTGACAAAAGATTAATAACTAGAATATATAAGGATCTCCAACTACTCAATAGGAAAAAAGATCAAATAATCGAGTTAAAAAATGGGCAAAAGGCCGGGCGCGGGGGCTCACGCCTGTAATCCTAGCACTCTGGGAGGCCAAGGCGGGTGGATCTCTGGAGGTCAGGAGTTCGAGACCAGCCTGAACAAGAGCGAGACCTCATCTCTACTAAAAATAGAAAGAAATTATCTGGCCAATTAAATATGTATAGAAAAAATTAGCCAGGCATGGTGGCACATGCCTGTAGTCGCAGCTACTCGGGAGGCTAAGGCAGTAGGATCGCTTAAGCCCAGGAGTTTGAGGTTGCTGTGAGCTAGGCTGACACCACAGCACTCACTCTAGCCTGGGCAACAGAGTGAGACTCTGTCTCAAAAAAAAAAAATGGGCAAAAGATCTGAACAGACATTTCTCAAAAGAAGACATACATATGGCCAACAGGTATATGAGAAAATGCTCATCACTAGTTATCAGAGAAATGCAAATCAAAACTACATAAGAGATCATCTCACCCCAGTTCACGTGGCTTTTATCAAAAAGACGGGCAATAATGAATGCTGGTGAAGATGTGGACAAAGGGAAACCCTTGTTCACCATTGGTGGGAATGTAAAATAGTGCAACCACTCTGGAGAAAAGTATGAAGGTTCCTCAGAAAACTAAAAATAGAACTACCATATGACCCAGCAATCTTGCTGGTAGTTATATATCTAAAGAAAAGGAATTGAGTATATTGAAAAGGTATCTGCACTTCCATATTTATTGCAGTACTATTCACAATAGCCAAGATTTGGCATCAACCTAAGTGTCTATCAATAGACAAATGGATAAAGAAATCATGGCATATATACACAATGAATATTATTCAGCTCTAAAAGAGAATGAAATCCTATCATTTGCAAAACATGAGTGGAACTGGAGAACATTATGTTAAGTGAAATAAGCCAAGCATAGAAATCTCACATGTTCCTACTCATATGTGGGAGCTAAATATTAAAACAATTGATCTCATGGAGACAGAGAGTAGAGTGATGGTTACTGGAGGCTGGGAAGGGTAGCAGGAAGTGAGAGACAAAGTGAGGATGATTAGTGGGTACAAAAATACAGTTAGAGTGAACAATATTTGGTAGCACAACAAAGTGACTATAAGTTATGGTATACTTTAAAATAACTAAAAAGTGGAATTGAAATGTTCCCAACATAAAGAAATTAGTATTAACTGATCAACATTTAAGTGCACATATAGTAATAACATTCATCGGGTATCAGGCAGATGGGAGGAGAGAGGAGGAGATGGGTATATACACACATAATGGGTGCAGTGTGCCCAGTCTGGGGGATGGACACACTTGAAGCTCTGACTTGGGTGGGGCAAGAGGAATATATGTAACCTAAACATTTATACCCCCATAATATGCTGAAATAAAAAAATAAGAACATAGAGGAGGACAAATTATGAGCTAAATCAAATAAATAAAAAGAAATGATAAATCCTTGAAGTGATGGATACCCCAATTACCCTCATTTCATTAATACACATTGTATGCCGGTATCAAAACATTACATTATGTTTTGTACTATTATGTGCCCATAATAATTAAAAATAAAAAATTTAATAAAAAAATTTAGGGGCTTAAAATTCTACCTACCACAATGATATATATTCAAAACTACAGCAGCATTGTTTGCAATATCAAAAAATAAATTAAAACAATCAAAACATATTCATACAATGTAATATTATTCAATTGTGAGTAAAAATTGAGGAAGAATTCTATTTTCCAATATAAAAAGCTCTCAAGACTTGTTAAGTGAAGAAAACAATGAGCAGAACTAGATATATGATGCTAGAGAACATTTTTACTGTAAAAACAAAACAAAAAGAAAAAAGGAAATAAATATAAGATTTTTGCTTTACAAGTGAGACTATTTTAAGCAGAATAAAAGATATTTAAAAGGCTTGTAATTTTCATAAAGTAAGATTTTAATTCTAGCAAAATTTTTGAAGAGTTAAATTTCATTGTGCATTTTGGTTTTTGTGGGGTTTTTATTGTTTTTCATAGGCAAGAGAGGAACGCTGGGCTGAAATTAAAATTAGCCATGGAATTGCTTACATAAAAGCTGCATATTTTTTGCAGGTTCTAAACAAGTATCCCATTTTCTACTGCAGTTCCTTATGCATGCTATGTATATGAGCTCTTGCTGTTGCATCTCTAAGAATTTATCAATAACTAATAAAAATGGCAAAATATTACTTTAGATTACCACATTATTTGGATCAAACCAATGTTTTTGATGAAAGCATGTTGTAAAATTGAATTAGAATTTTAAAGTCTCTACTTGACTAGAGAGCAAAATGATAAATTTAAATTTCAGAAAGTGGCATTTTTTAACACCTTCAAAAAATATGTGGAAATTTCTGCAATCTCTCTTAAAAAATCTGTTTACTTTTTTATTTATTTATTTTTGAGCACATACACAATCACGTACACTTGTTTCTCTTCCCATTGCCTTTTTGCCTATCTTATCAATATTTCAGTCTCAATATATCAAAACAACACATCCCTTTCTACCCCACTCCAAACCCCAATGTATACCTTTTTTTTGATGCATCTACCTCTGTTAATACATCTGTCAGTTTGCTCAGGTTGCCATAATAAAATACCACAGTACCACAGACTGGGTGGTGTAAACAACAGAAATTCATTCTCTCACAGTTCTAGAGACTGAAAGTCTAAGATCAAGGTGCCAGCAGGGTTGGATTCCCTTAAGACCTCTCTCCTAGGCTGGCAGATGGCCACCTTCTTGCCATGTTCTCAGGTGGTCATCCCTCGTACATATGTGCACGGACCCCTGTTCTCTCCCCTCCACACCCCCCGCCATGTGTGTCCTAATCTTCTCTTTGGATTGGGACCTACCCTAAAAGCCTCAGTTTAACTTACCTCTTTAAATGTCCTGCCTCTCATATTCATAAGTTCTGGGGGTCAGGACATACGAGTTTTAGAAAACACAATCCAGCCCAAAGCAACAGCCAAATATTCTAATCAGTGAAAAATTTCAGATGCTGACTCCTTCTCTCTCTTCCTCTTTCTATTCAAATAGGTTTTGTATAAATTCTACTGTGACACTTTTCCCTCCTCTCCATTACTACTCTGATGGAGATTTCTTATCTAGACTATTCCTAGAGCATGCTAACAAATTCTCCAATACTGTCTTCCATATTGCTGCCAGATTCATCTTCCTAAATTCTAGCAGTGATAATGCTACACCCAGTCAAAAGCCTGCAAGTGCCTCCTAAGTTGTTGCCTAACAATTGCCTAATAATTACCTCTTCTGCTTTTTAGAAATGTCCTTAGACTGCCTTTGAGGACTTTTTAAAAATCTTTTTCCAGAGAACATCTCGAATATGTCCCATGGCTTCTCTGTGAAGTCTTTAATCTTTAGAGCACTGAGTTTCATATTGTGAGGAAAAAACAATTGGCGAATCATGACTCTAAGGTTAACCAGCATTTTAGAAGCTAAATAATAGAACAGACTAGAATAAATTAGATTACTACAATAGATCAGAGTAATATTAAAAAGAGTATCTAAACATTCATCCCTGTTATAAAGTTTTCATTCAGACTCTTTTAATTTTTCTTCTCCATCAAGTTATTCCCTGAGATTTCCCTGAGCTTTTTACTTTATGCCTTTCTTTGAATATTTTCAAGACACTATTACTTTATAGGTAATTAGACTGTACAGTACATGAATATAAAGTACATTTATTTCCCCAAGCAATAATTGAATTCTGTGCACACAAGTCCCTATTTTCTGAAATCTTTCCTCAGCTTCCTGACTGACAGGTGGGTTCAGAACCTAGGAATGTGCCACCTGGCACTGCACAGCAGCATGACAGCAGTAAAAGCATTAAAAACACCATATTTCCTGGCATTTATTAGATTTTGAAACCCCTTTTTAATTTGACACTGTGCAACTTAAATTTAACACTGAATAGATGCAAACTATTCATCACATATAAGTGCTGCTGTAGATACTTAGAAAGATTTGTGTTGGTTAAGCATTGACAGAACCGGGGTGCTGCAAACCAACAGACAAAATGAAGACCTAGGAGCAAAAGTTCCTCTGAATACTGGGGATGGAAGTGAAGTCTGGTTGTTACAGCAATCGTCTTAGTGGATGAGAGGCTCTTCTTTGACAGGTTAAGGTGAGAACATGAAAAAATATCCGATTCAGAGTGTGGAGGGTCATTGAGAATAGCAAGTTATTTCTGATGTATTTTTTTTTAAAGGAAACAGAAAAATAAAGCAATGCTATATCTCTTAGTCTGTTTGGACTGCTATATCAAATTTGTTGCATAAACATCCAAAAGTTGGAGCTGGCTGGTAAAAATGGTGTGGTGTGAAAGACTAATTTTGACATAATTTTTTTTTTTAAAGAGATAAGGTCTCACTCTATTGCCCAGGCTGCCCCTGCAACCTTGAACTCTTAGGCTCAGGAGATCCTCCTGCCTCAGCCTCCTGAGTGACTGGGACTTATAGGCATGCACCAACACACCCAGCAAATATTTTTACTTTCCTTTTTTGGTAGAGAAGGGGTCTCATTATGTTGTCCAGACTGATCTCAAACTCCTGGCCTCAAGCAATCCTCCCATCTTGACCTCCCAAAGTGCTGGGATTACAGGCACAAGCCGCCACACCCAGCCTAATTTTTACATCATTTTAAGTTACTCTTTTTCTTGAAGTAGTATTCAGGTTGTTTACAGTTGTCCTTATGCTAGCAAAAATGTCTGATGGTAAGAAGCAGAAGGTTTCTAAGCATGAAAATTTGAGAGTGATTTAAAGTTGTCATCATTTAGCTTTGGAAATAAACTTTGTGGAGAGAAAATTAATCTTAAATTAAAACACTGATACAACACAGAGAAAGACATGTGATTCATGCCTACAAAGTGTATTTCTTGACATCTTGCTTATGATGATATTTTCTTCCAAGATAGATATGTATATAGAGATAATTTGAGTTAATAAATTCCCCATTAAACTGTTAACAAATATTTCCATGTATTTTGTTAAAATACCTGACTGTTGTGCTGCACTGCCTGAGTTTTGCCACATCACAATAACCTATGCTTGGGGAATACAGATCTACTAAGGTTGATATGGTGAAAGTCATTAATTTTGGCAAAGTGCCTTGGAGAAATCAACAGTCCTGAAGTTCTAGCCTTTAGATCCAAAACTTTCTTAGCAACATATAAATAAAGCAAAATCTTACTTCTGAGTCACATGTTGTCTTAAGAAGACACGAGCTTCAGCTCAGTCCCACCGCCTGAATACTGTTCTTGCACACTCTCTAGTCTCCTGGCCTCTCAACCCTTATCTTTCTGCGCCCATTACATTCAAATGTTGTATCTGGTGAGAGTGAAAAACCAACGGTATTCAGCAGAGATCCAGATAACTAATGAGCCAAGGTCAGTTGTCCCTAAGAGAGCCCCTTTATGTTTCTCCTTAAAAGAACAAGACAGCTGAAAAAAGCAGATTTCACAAAATGGAAAATGGAAAACATATTGTAAGCATTTAAAATGGATGATTTGAATATAAAGAAAATCCTTTTTCCCCTCAGTTCCCTCTTTCTCCACTACGAGGGCATGAAACTTTAGAAGGCACCAAGAGGGCCATAAGACATGAGAAAGTTTTCAACCATTCCAAATCATTATCCATATGTGGATTTTAAAATCCATTACTCCTATGAGATCGTTTTTAATTTCTAAGGCTCCATAGTGCATTCTTTGGGCTTATATCCTGTATTCCCCCTTTGTTTGGATGTTATAAAGCAGTACATAAACTCTATAGTTCATTCTGATGAATAGTTTTATTTACTCAGGAATATGATCTTCATCTCAGAAGGACTAGATGTAGCATTTGATACAAAGGTCACCACTGCTATATTGCTTACAAATTACAAATTTTAATAGCCCTTCTGTCTTCCTCTTTACCCCCACCATCCATATATGACTAGCATGAAAAGAAGACCTGTTCTTCTCGCAGCTTGAATATAAAACACTGGAGTTTTTGTTTAAATGAAAAGCATTTCATTTTTCATTTCTGAAACCGAACTCGTGGTCCCTCGATAGTTCAATTGATGCATATGGAAACTTGATGGAAGCTGTAACTTACTACTGCTGTTATGTTGCTCATTTGGGAAGAAGATATTTTAAAATACATTTTCAATTCATCACATCCTAGGCTAAAATGTTTCAGAGTAAAATTTCTTATCCTTCAAAGATCATGGCCAGTTATCAAATAATTACTGAGAATCTCTATTTTAGGTCAGCAAGACATGAAGGTCATATAGAAGAAAAACTGTAATCCCTGTTCTTCCCTATCTAGTTTGGCTCAGCAAGAGATTAGCTCTCAAAAAAATGGTAATAAATAATTATGAAGAAATCACCATTTAGACTGGCCTCTAGTGTTGGTAAATTCAAAGGCCCATAGAATCCAGGTTGGATGTGAGCAATGAAGAGACTAGAGAACACACGATTCATCTCACTAGTATCCACTACTGGTTCCAGGCAATATTTTCCATGTAGGAATGTGGCCTTTGATTTGCCAGTTCTTCTGGTCTTTCCAAAATGTTAGTTCAGGTTTTGTATATGAAATCTATCAATTTATAAATGTTGGGACCCTAGGAGACTTCACTTCAATCTCACTGGTTAGATTTAACCTTTCAAATGATAAGACCTATACTATAAATACCACATGATCAAATCTAGATGCAAAGGAAGCTGGAAAAGAGAATATATACCTGGAGTTACTGCTGTGTATATAATGATTTCTTTTCCTTTGGATATCTACATATGTTTGTTGACAATTTGCCTGTTTTCTTTTGAAAAAATTATTTTCATGTCTTTTGTCCACTTTTTGATGGGATTGTTCATTTTTCTCTTGCTGATTTGTTTGACTTCTTTGTAGATTCTGGATGCTAGCCCTTTGTCAAATGTACAGTTTGCAAATGTACAGTTTGCCTGTTTCACCCTGCTGATTATTTCCTTTGCTATGCAGAAGCCTTTTAATTTAATTAAGTCCCATTCATTTATTTTTGTTGTTGCTATATTTGCCTTTGAGGTTTTAGTCATAAATTCTTGGCCTAGGCCTATGTCTAGAAGAGATTTTTATATTTTGTGTTCTACAATTTTTATGGTTTCATGGCTTCCATTTAAGTCTTTAATCCATCTCAAGTTTATTTTTGTATACAAAAAGAGATAGGGGTCTTGCTTCATTATTTTGCATATGGTTATCCAATTTTCCCAGCATCGTTGGTTGAATGCAGTGTCCTTTCTCCAGTGTATGTTTTTGTATGCTTTGTCAAAGATTATTTGCAGCAACTTGGATGGAACTAGAGTCCATTATCCTAAGTGAAGTATCCCAGGAATGGAAAAATAAACACCATATGTTCTCACTAATAAGTGAAAGCTAAATAATAGGTACATATGAGCACAAAGAGATATAAATGACATTAGAAACTAAGACAGGGGGATGATGGAGGGGTGAGGGATAAAACCTTACCTATCAGGTACAATGAACCCTATCTAGGTGATGGGCACACTGAAAGCCCTGACTTTAGCATTATATACTGTATCCATGTAATAGAAACATTCATACCCTCTTAATATTTTGAAATAAAAACACAAATAAAATTTTAAAGACATTGAATTATACACTTGAAATGGAAGAATGATATGCTATGTGGATTATGCCTCAATAAAGTTGCTTGACAAATAAGCTGAGGGAATTCATCACTACTAGACTGGCCTTGCAAGAAATGCTTACAGAAGTCCTACACCCAGACATGAAAGACAAAATCCTTCTAATGGAGCAAAAACACAAACAAGGAGGAGAAAAAAACTCAAATGTTACCACTACAGACTACCATGAAACCACAATGATAAACAATAACAGAGAAAGGAAGGAACAAAAGATATACAAAGCAAACTGAAATCAGGTAATAAAATTACAGGAATAAGCCCTCACATATCAATAATAACCTGGGCAACACTGTGAGACCCCATCTCTAAAAAACATGAAAAAAAAAAAATTAGCCAGGTGTGTAGGCACGTGCCTGTAGTTCTAACTACTTGGAAGGCTGAGGCAGGAGGATCACTGGAGCCCAGAAGTTCAAGGCTGCAGTGAGCCGTGATCATGCCACTGCACTTTAGCTGGCTGACAGAGCAAGACCCCATCTCAAAATAAAAATAATATTAAATGCAAATAGATTAAACTTTCCACTTGAAAGTCTGGTTGAATGGATAAACAAAAACGTGTACCAACTATATGCTGCCTAAAAGAGACTCATCCTACTTTTAAAGACACATAGATAGAAAATAAAAGGAAAAGATATTTCATGCAAACAGAAACCAAAAGTGAGCAGGACTAGATAGACATCAAGATCAGTAAAAATCAGATAGACCTTAAGATGAGTAAAAAGAGACAAAGAAGGTTTATATAATGAAAATTGGATAAATTCATTACAAATCATAACATTTATAAACATATGTGCACCAAACACTGGAGAATTCAGGTATACAAAGCAAATATTACATCTAAAGGGAGGGGTAGCCTCTAATACAGTAAGAGTTGGGAACTTCAACATGCCACTCTCAATATAAAGACATCAAATAAACAAAGAAACATTGAATTTAAACTGCACGTAAAACAAATGCACCTAACAGACATTTAAAGAACATTTCACCCAACAGCAAAGAATACACATTCTTCTCATAAGCACACAGAACGTTCTCTAGGATACACCACATGTTTGGACACAAAACAAGTCTCAACAAATTTAAAACATTAAAAATCATGTCAGGTATCTTCTCAGACCATAATGGAATAAAACTAGAAATCAATAACAGAGGAACTCTGGAAACTGTACAAATACATGGAAATTAAACAATATGTTTCCGAACAACCATTGAGTCAATAAAAAAATTAAGGAGGAAATTTTAAAAATTCTTGAAACACAATGTACCAAAACTTAAGGGATATGGAAAAAGCAGTGGTAACAGGGAATTTTATAGCACTAAATGCCTATATCAAAAAAGTGAAAATAATTCTAATAAATATTCTAATAACCTACTTAAAAGAATTAGAAAAGTAAGGAAAAAAAAGAAAACAAAATTAGTAGAAGGAAAGAAGTAATAAAGATCATAGCAGAACTAAATAAAATAGAGACTAAAAGACAATGCAAAAGATCAATGATATGAAAAGTTGGTTTTTGAAAAGATAAACAAAATTGATAAACCACTTGCTAGACTAACCAAAAAATGGAGAAGACCCACATGAACAAAATCAGAAATGAATAAGAAGACATTACAACTGATAGCACAGAAATACAAAGGATCATCAAAAACTATTATAAATAATTATACACTACCAAACTAGAAAACATAGAAAAAAAATGTATGAATTCCTGGACACATACAACCTGACATGACTGAATTAGGAAGAAATAGAAAACCTGAGCAGACCAAAAATAGTTAATGAGATTGAATCAATAATATAAAGTTTCCCAACAAAGAAAAGTCCAGGATAAGAGGCTTCACTGCAGAATTCTACCAAACTTTCAAAGAATTGACACCAATGCTCATTAAACTATTACAAAAAAGTTGAAGACGAGAGAATTCTCCCTAACTCATTCTTCCAGGTCAGCATTACCCTAATAGCAAAATTAGACAAAGATGCAACAAAAAAGGAAACTACAAGCCAATATCCTAGATGAATATACTTGTAAAAATTCTCAACAGAATACCAGCAAACTGAAACAGCATATCTAAAAACAAAAATGCCATGATTGAGTGAGATTTATCCCAGGAATTAAAAAGGACGATTCAACATACACAAATCAATAAACATGATACAGCACAGCAACAGAATAAAGAACAAAAACCGCATGATTGTCTCAATAGATGCAGAAAAGTGATAAAATTCAACATCCCTTTATGGTAAAAACCCTCAACAAAATGGGCATAGAAAGAACACAGCTCAACATAATAAAGGCCATATATGACAAACCCATAGCTAACATCATGCTGAATAAGGAAAAGCTAAATGCCTTTCACCTAGTAACTAGATCAAGACAAGGATGCCCACTTTCACCATACCTATTCAACATATGTTTTCCTTTCTTAGGCAAGAGAAAGAAAGGCCATCCAAATTGGAAAACAAGTCAAATTGTCCCTCTTTGCTGGTGGAATGATCTTATATAGAGAGAAACCTAAAGACTCCATCAAAATCTTTTAGATCCGATAAATAAATTCAGTAAAGTTGCAGAATAAAAAATAACATACAAAAATCAGTAGCATTTGTGAAGTAGCTGAGAAAGAAATCAAGAAGGCAATCCCGTTGAAAATAGCTGCATAAAAAATAAAATACATAGGAATAAATTTAACCAAGGAGGTGAAAGATCTCTACAAGGAAAACTACAAACATTGATGAAAGAAATTGAAGAGAACACAAAAATTGAAGGACACCCCATGCTCACGGATTGGAAGAATTAATATCATTAAGATGACCATACTGTCCAGAGTTATTTACAGATACATTGCAATTCCTATCAAAATACCAATTTTTTTTTACAGAAATGGTAAAGACAATTCTAAAATTTGTATGGAATCATAAAAGAGCCAGAGTAGCCAAAGCAGTCCTGAGCAAAAAGAACAAAGTTGGAAGCATCACACTACTGACCTCAAAATGTATTACAAGGCTATAGCAACCAAAAAAACATGGTATTACTATAAAAACAGACATATAGACCAATGGGACATAATAGAGAATCCAAAAATAAATCCATGTGTTTACAGCCAACTAATTTTGACAAAGGTGCCAAAAACACGCAATGAGGAAAAGACAGTCTCTTCAATAAATGGTGCTGGGAAAATTGGATAGCCACATGCAAAAGAATGAAACCGTATCCCTATTTCTCACTGTATACAAAAATCAACTAAAGATGGATCAAAGGCTTATATGTAAGACCCCAAACTATAAACTGCTAGAAGAACATATAGAATAAAAACATTTCAGCACATTGTGTAACCAAAGATTTTATGGCTAAGAGCTCAAAAGCACAGGCAACAAAAACCAAAATAGATAAATAGGACTTAATTAAACTAAAAAGCTTCTGTACAGCAAAACAAGTAATCAACAGACTGAAGAGAACCTGTTGAATGAAAGGTAATATTTGCAAACTATTCATCTGACAGGGGACTAATATCCAGAATATACAAAGAAATAAAAACAAAACTCAACAAGAAAGAACAAATAATTCCATTAATAAGTGGACAAAAGACCTGAATAGACATTTCTCAAAAGAAGACATATAAATGCCCAAGAAGTATGTGAAAAAATGCTCAAACTCACTAATCATCAGAGAAATGTAACTCAAATCCACAATGAGATATCATCTTACCCAACTTAGAATGGCTATTAATAAAAGACAAAAACTAATAGATACTGGCAAGGATGTGGAGAAAAGGAACTTTTATTTACTGTTGGTGGGAATATAAACTAGTACAGACACTATGGAAAACAGTATGGAGATTTCTCAAAAAACTAAAATTAGAACTATGATACAATCCAAACAGTCCCACTACTGAGTATTTATCCAAAGGAAAATAAATTGGTATATCAAGAGATAGCAGTACTTGCATGTTTATTGCAGCACTATTGACAATAGCAAAGATATGAAATCAACCTGTGTCCATCAATGGACTAATAGATAAAGAAAATGTGTTATATATACACAATGGAATGCTATTCAGCCATAAAAAGAACGAAATCATGTTATTTGCAGCAACATGTATGAAACTGGAGGTTATTATCTAAGTGAAACAAGCCAGGCACAGAAAGACAGTATCACATGTTCTCACTCATAAACGGGTACTAGAAAACGTGTCTAGATGGACATAGAGACTATAATGATAGAAAATGAAGATGCAGAAGGATGAGGGGGTGAAGATGGGAAGTTGAGGAGAATTGGTTAATGGGTATAGCATACATTGTTTGGGTGATGGATACCCTAAAAGCCCCAACCTGACCCCTATGCAATAATGCATGGAACAAAATTGCACATGTACCCCATAAATTTGTACAAATAAGTAAATAAATAAATATAAAATACTAGTTTTGTTCACAGTAAGACGAGGAAAATAGATGTTGAATAAACAACTAACAGTGTTTGCCACGGTGACCTATTTAAAGGGCAGTAAGTGTTGCCTATTGTCATTTGTACACCAACTCAACTAGGCTAACAGAGGACCCAGTGAGATCCTTATAAACCCTTTTGAAAAATATGTTTAAATGATCTCTAATTAACATAATGGTTTTTCTTAGTGAAGTACTTTTATAGCAGTTTGCTACTTTTGAAGAAAATTGTCTTGGTATTTAAATTTTTGCCTTAATTAACAATACAGGTAAAGAAAGTTGTCTTAGTCCATTCTGTGTTACTATAAAGGAATACCTATGGCTGGGTAATTTATATTTAAAAAAGGGTTTCTTTGAATCAAGATTCCAGATAGAGGAAAGTTCAAGATTAGGCATCTGTAACTGATCAGAGTCTCAGGCTGCTTCAACTCATGGCAGAAGGTGAAGGGGAGCTGGGGTGCATAGAGATTAGGCAGAAAAGAAGCAGCAAGAGAGGAAGGAGCAAGAACCCAGGCTCTTTCTCACAAACCAGCTCTCACAGTAACTGAAAGAGAGAGAACTCACTCACCCCTGAGGAAGGGCATTAATCTATCCACCAGTGATCCATCTGCATGACCCAAACACCTCCCATTAGGCCCCACCTCCAACACTGAGGATCAGATTTCAACATGAGGTTTGGAGGAACACACAAACCCTATCCAACCATAACAAAAGGATCTGTTTTGCAAAGGTAAACTTAAGTCCAGTCTATTCATATATTACCAATTACAAGCCAGTAGAGTGTGAATGTTGTATTATTACATTGTTTTAGAACAAAGCATGACCCTTAATTCAGAATGCTCAATTCAGAAACTGATGTTGGGTATTTAATAACACAAAAGAAATACTGAAACTCTCATTGAAATGACAAATGATTTTATTTCAAATCCCTTATAGTTTTACAATGTTCTAACAATGTAGTTTTGTATAAATGGTAGTAGCCAAAATCTGTGAGATTGAAAATAGTATTTATAGACCGGTATAGTCGTGGGAGGGTTCCACATTGCCAACAAAATAATAATGATGACTTCAAGTAAGCTTAATTTCCTGATTTGCAAGACTGGCAAATTCTTTCTAGGAAGAAATTGCTTAACTGATAAGCTCCCACTGTTGCATTTTGTGTGTGTGTGTGTGTGTGTGTGTGTGTGTGTGTGTGTGTGTGTGTGTTGCTTTTCTTTTCTTAATATTCCAGAATGTGTAGATGTCAAGAACCCAGTAGAGTTCAAATCACTTTTCGTTTTTCCCAATTATGTTACACCTCTCAATTTCCTCAGGTCTTCCCTATACTGCGCAGATTTTCCCTTACCCCAGCTTTCCTTCCCTCATCTTTACTTTTTCCTCCTCATCTTACCAACCCTACCAATTGATTTCCCTTTTAAATTTCCTTGCAGTTTGCTCCATGTCGTTCTCAGAAAGTCAGCAGCAGAATCAAAGGAAAAAGATGTGGTTGCATGACCCTGAGGCAGGTGCTGTCCATGCGCCCCTTGTAATTTGGAACTTGGCTGGTATATGAGTAATAACTAAATTACTAAAACACTGTCCTAAGATCTTCATAATTTCAATTTTGTTTTTTGTTTATTTGTTTTAGAACAGATTTTCAGCTCTTTGCCATTTTTTCTTGCTCTTGTTTTATCTTTTTTCCCTCTTCAGTTTAGTTATTGTTTTTAGATATTTGATACCAAATGATTTAAATTAAACTTAATTTATGATGACTGACAGGAGTTTTAATTTTAGCAAATGGAAAGGCCTCTGAGTAAATGCAAACCCCTTTCTCTCCCCACAGCCACCCACACAAACCTATTCCTCCAGCACAAAGCCACATTAATAGATTCTGATATGGGCTACAAAAAGTGAGGGATTTTTCCAAATAAAACTCCCTTTTATTATTTTTAGACCTCTTTAAATAACCTTTCAAGTGCCTCTTTACATGACTAACAATTCTCATTTCAATAGCATAAAATTTAAATGCAATTATACACAAAGAGATTGCCTTCTCCTTTTCTACCTGATAATAACAAGGTCATAAGCTGCCCTAAATCTCTATCTTGGCTTAGCCATTTGCAACATAGTTTATTGTAGTGTTAAGTGCTATTTAATGAAATAACTTAAAATATCAAGAAAGTGTGTCTGTCCTCTAGAGGCAAAATGGTAGCTATTTAGTCCCTTACTCAAAAGCTTTGTGAAAATATTATGGTTCCAACTTGGCTGTTATATCTGAATTAATTGTGTAGCTATCCCAATACTGCACCCCTACCCTTAACTCTCCACATTTCTGGATCATAAAAGCAGAACCTTAAGGCACAGCATTGCCTTTCTGAGGGTCAAACAGTCTTAATCATGAGAACTAGATACTTTTTGTTGAGTTTATTCACACAGTCATTCCCTGATGTAATACATGGATTCTGTTTATGTTTTGCCCAAGTTCGGAAAAAAAGGTCATGAAGAAATAGGTTCTCATAACCAAGTCAACCAGGGCTGAAGAACAATAGTCACTTTAACGACTTTACATTGTGATTCCTAAAACACACCAAATAATTTAAGAGAAAAAGTGAGGAGGAAACTAATGGCTTGAAAATTAGAATTTACTGGTTTTGAAAGTTATTTTTTTTCCTGGAAGTGGAAATGACTTTGGATATAATCTAAGACAGACTCTGCACTTGGTAATGACTGAAATCCAGAGGTGCAAAGACATGCTTGCAGCCCCAAGCTCTCCATTGCTAGAATCTAGACCCAAGTGAGGGTTGTTTTCTTAGAAACCTCCCCCTGAAACTTATGGCCTCTGAGATAATTAATTGTCAAAGCATTTTTTCAGTAACTACTACTGGGACTTGATAATATATTCAGTGTGGTTTTAAAAGTTGGTCGTTTTCCTTCATAGGTGGGAAATAGAACAGTGTTAAAATAATGATTATCTTTTGGGTAGTTTTTAATTGAAGGAATGTAGGTAGTAATATTAATGTGAACAAACATCCAAAGCCATGGTGTTTCCAAGAAGGTGTGTGACAAGTGTTCAAAAGTAGTAAGAATGTTCCAATCAATGTTAATGTCTCTGTTGGTTTATGACTTGCCAAATGTGAATTCTCTCCTCAAATACACACGTGAATTGGCTGCTGATTATTATTTGACAGGACACATTTTTACCTGCAGCAAAATTCAACATTTTACTACCCATAGCACTATTTGAAAGCTATTCAATATTTTCTGCTAAAGCTCCAGGCACTAGATGCTAATCATATGCTACTGGATGGAAAATATAAAATCAGATTTGCATGTTTCTGGGCCGCTTTAAAATGATAGAAGGTTATAATTATCAGTTAAGATTTGCTATTGAACCGTGAGATTTTGGACTAGCTGTTAGGACACGGGAGTTTCAGCAAACATTGATTATGCTTCTGATAATATTTTTCACACTTATGAGATAGTCAATGCTAGGTTAGGTAAAAGAATAACTGAGAACTCTATTTTGGCTCAGAAAGGCAGAGCAAGGTTAAAAAAAAAAATCCCTGGGAGTGGGGAGGAGGAAATGGGTACAGTCACACCTAACAGGTACAATGCACACTATCCTGGTGATGGGCACACATATAACTTTGACTCAAACAGTACAAAAGCAATTTATGTAACCAAAACGTTTGTACCCCCATAATATTCTGAAATTTTAAAAAAAATCCCTAACAGAAGAAACTGTCCAAGGGACTAATATCTGGCTTTTGGCTCAATTCAACAGATGAGAACTTGAAAAGGAAACTCATATATTAACCCAGAGATTCAAAATTATTCTGATATCAGCAGACTTTCAGACCAAAAGAGGAAACTTATATATGATTAAGTTGAAATTTACTTAGGATAATTATTCACCATCAGTCACACAATTTAGACCTATAATTCACAGGTGCAGAAAACCAGAATTACATTATCTTTTCCAAAATGCTTATTCAGTAACTTAAATATTTCTAAAATAGTTGATTGTAAATGCCTCTAAGAACTTAAAAATTATATCATTTCTCCTGATTATGTATTTTAAAACTTGACTCATAGAAATACTCAAGCTATTAATATTATGATCACATTTCCCAGAGATGACAAAGACGGGAACCTAACATGCTAACATGAAAGATTAATTCTTTAATCATTTCTCCTATGGCTTGTGTATTTTTAAAATGTAGGTATTCATGTTGCATCTATCATATTTCATGCAGACTCAATCAACAATTCACTTCTTTAAACTATTAATAATAAACTAAATCATTTATTAACATACTGGTTGATTTGCATCTTAAACCTAATTCCCAGTCCAACACTCAATTGTAAAACTGAGCACTGGAATAAATAGCATTAGGTTTTCCTTGATAAAATAGTAAGGTTGCCTTTAAAATAAAGTCAGTTTATTGCTGTAACCTATGAATTAATGTGCCTTATAAATATGCCTTGTTAACTGATTAATGAAATGCTTATAATTGCAAATTGTAAATTAGATTGAGGCAGATGGATAGAGAAATGAATCCATTTGAAATGTACTTCCTATTGCATTAAACTAGACCTTATTTGGGGCTTGGTTAATAATAAATTTTCAGGTAATTCGGGGTGATTTTCTGCCTTGAGCACTGATCACACTCTCCATCAGCTTCAGTGACTGAAACGAGCTTTGTTCTCCACCTCTACCCTCAACACATTAACTCAAAATTGATGTTTTTACTCATTTTTTTTTCAGAACGGTGCAATCAGCAGGTGATCACTTCAGGAAGAAAACCAATGTCTTTTTTCCAGTTTTTATTTTTCCCAGACTTCTAACAGTGATGGCTTGTGATAACATATGGCCTATAAACTCACTGTGAATATTAGTTGGATTTCATCAATATTTCTCCTTTTTGCACCTATTTTCTTAATAATCCCCTTGTGACTTTAGCCCTCATCCATTTACTTAGCATATATGCATAAGTGCTGGCTAAACAAAGCCCTGCCAGGATGTTCTGAAGGAAAACCTGGTTTACACAGGAGACAGATACACATAAGATTTATCTCAATCCAGCATAAAGAGTACTGAACGGGTGGTTTAAAAATACGCAGGGATTACTCAAGTGGAAAGGAGGAGAGATGATTTGAAATGGTTTTAAAGATTGAGTGGAATTTTGTCAAATGTCTCAGGTGGACATAGCATTTCAGTCAGAAGGGAAAGTTGAAACAAATGACATGGTGTTTAATTCCCCTTTCTTAAAATTAATATTTTATTAATTTAATATTAATATTAATATTATTAATATTAATAAGTCAAATTACATCATGACACTTTCTCAGAAAATTGAGTGAATAAAAAATCACTCCTAGTGGAGATCTTTAAAAATAAAGAAAATAAAACACTGGGATCAGGTTAGGAAAATAAAAGGGAGATAATGCAGATAGAAAAGATACTCTTGGAAAACATTGAGTAGATAAAATAAAAGCACCTTGGCTTTGAAATTGCAAATTTAATTTCAAATTTATTCTAAAGCCAGAGATGGATACAAGTCCAGATATGCAGCTGTATACTTTTGTGCCCACTGTGATATTTTTGTGACACTCTGGAATTTTTCATAAACATATCTTGCCATTCTTGAGATGGGCCGACTGAGGTATATTTAAGAAAGTTTTAAGATGCTTGTGGGAAGAGTATAAAGTGGGTGGTGAGGGTGGTAGACAATTGCATCTAACTGACAGGGTTTTCCTCTGGAATAAACTCAGAACCTAGCTCCAAAAGCTATGGAAAGTACTTGCTTGAATAAAGACAACTTGAGTTTGAGTGTGGGTGCTTCCATGTTCTTGTTTTGAGTCCTTGAATAAATTACCAATTCCATTTGTTTAAAAAAAAGCTAATAATACCTGTTATACCCAATTCACTCAGTCAGTGAAGTATTTATTGTGCACTCTACCCATTTGTACATCCTAACATGAGAAAACACCTAGTGTCCCACAAAAGGGCAACGACCTTCAAATATTCACCAACAGTTTTCCTGATAATCCAGTCAATTTTACCCTGATTTTTGCCTGTCTTTTGCAACTAGTGATCTCTTGATCTCAACTTTGGCACCAGCACCTCTGCCTTCAAAGACCAAATGGACATGTTTCTCCATCTCTTTCCTTGCAGTATAGCTCATGCTCTGGCCAACGTGGGAGGAAAGAGATTATCACTTCATCTCATCCCAGACCACATCCCGGATGGGGCAGTCAGGACTGGGCTTCTCTACTGGTCAGAAAACTGGTGTGATAGATACTACAGTCCTGAAGTGGTCACACCCCAGGTGCTCATTTTCAAGGGATGACCCATGAACAAATAATTATAACTCATTGACATGAGTGTTTTAAAGTATATATTTAGGGAGAACAAGGATGAACTAATTGTGGATGGAGAGGTTCTGAGAGGGAGGAGAGATGTGCAGATTCCAGGACAAGGAAGATAAAGTGCCAAAGAATCAGGACAAAGAACACAGTGTGTATGGGCAACTGCACACATTCTTCTGATAAGGACAAAATAGATAATTTCTACAATTTTATTCTCCAACTAATTGTTAGTAATTTGGAGAAATAAAATGGGTAAAGACATGAGTTAAGGGGTGAAAATTACTATAAAGAATTTAGTAGCAATTGAAAAGAGCATAAGAGATCATTGACAAGATAAAACATTGCTCAATTGCTTTCTTTCAGAACCCAACTGAGATTAAAAATCTAAAGAGTGCTCACAGTTTTGAGATTTCTCCAGCATCACTTGTCAACATAGGAATTGAAGACTAGGGCAGGAGACAAGTGGGAATAATAAGGTCAAAGGACAGATTTAATAAAGGATAATGAAGGAGATGAGTGAAAATATAGGAACTGAAGACAGAGAGAGAGAGGCTTCTTGTCTCAAATTTTTTGAATGTGGATATGCTGTACGCAGATGAGAAGCATTGCTTTTCTTATGACTAGAATATTGTGTATATGTTCCCTTAAATCACTTAAATGGCTATAGGTAATAACCAGATAACAACACACAGGACATGTGCTTGCATTCTGATTCAATGAAATCTAAGTACCTAGAATTAAGACTTCAAAGCTACCCTGGAGAAGCTCATTGTCAATTATAGCAGACAAGTATGTAATTAGAGAATTACATATTTGCTAATATGCTAAGAACTACATTAAAAATGAGGAGAGGCACTGAGTCCAATCCTCCTAGAGGAGATGATGCTGAGAAATTTTGAAATACAAGTAGCATTTAGTCAGAGAGCTAGAAAGACATTTCAGGCAGAGGGAACTACATGGGAAAAGGCAAGAAGCCTGTAAAGAATATTTAGCTAAGTTACCAAATCCAAGAAAACACTTTGCACTAGAATAGTCATACCATCTGTAAGATAAAGCAAAGCCTAGAAGCAGAAACACCTTGGATTACTGTTCAGGAAATCACTGTTCCTTACCTCTGCAAATAGAGTATTTTTCATGGTCCCATTGATTTTAGGATTGGCCACATGATTAACTTTGCCTCAAGGGATATTAGCCGAAGTGGTGCATAGACATGAAATGTGCTTGCCAGATGGCTACTTGCTTTCTTACACCTCTGTCAGTGCACCCTGAGATCATGCCCCTACTAGCCTGCTGCCCCCAAGGACAATGAAAAACATGTGGTACAGTTGTTCTAACCCACAGACTTGAGGCCTGGAAACAAACCCAGCCAAATTTAGCCTAGATCAGTTTGCCCTAAGCTGCCTGGTGGACATATGAGTGATTTAAATGATTCTTCTTTTAAACGTCCCAGAGTTAGAGTGGGCGTTATGTAGCAACAGCTGCCTATACACTATTGAACACGGCTGTCTCTGTTGAAGAAATTCAAATGGTTTTTAATTTCTTATTTTTTGCTTCATGTTCTTTGCGAATTTATTATTTCTTTTTGTCATAAAGAGAATTTGAAAAACTAAACATATGTAAGATATATTATTTGTGATGTGAGAATCTCTCAAAAGTTATATCTGTTATCTTTCCTCTTAAAAATCGTCACTCATTAACTTTATCTTTTTAAATAATTTTTTATGTGTATTTAAGGTACACAACATGATGTTATGAGATACATGTAGATAGTAAAATGGTTATTATAGTGAAACAAATTAACATATCTATCATCTCGCATAGTTACTCATTATCCCCCCTGAGGCAGGAGCAGCTATAATCTACTCATTTAGCACAAATCCAGAAAACAATGCACCATTATTAGTAATAGTCCTCATGTTGTACATTAGACCTTTAGGTTCATCAACTTTACCTTGAGAGTTGCTTTATGTTATAGTATTGTCATTATCAATTGTATTTGAGGGCCCACAGGTAGTGAAGTAAAATCCTCTAAGGTTCCTGAGACTTTTCTCCTCAAAACACTTCTTTGGTTATTATCTCAAGAAAAAATAAGGCTCAGATATGAAGAAGAAAAACACAAATTTTAGGTACACGGAGATTTGATTTAATATACTTAGATAATTATATGAAAGGACCTAGTAGAGTGCCTGGTGCACAGTAACAGATGTTCAAGAAGTATTCGGTCCATTCTTGCTGTCTCCCCTAGTATTCTCTCTCATGAGCCAATTTTGGAAAAGCTCCCCTGAGGGTTTTCAGGTTCATGCTCATTTGCATTTTGGTGGTGGCCAAGGTAAATTGCGCTGTCTGTTCACTGATACAGTTAAGAGAAAAAAGCCAGGACAACTCTGGCCTTGTGGATTTTCATGAAATTTTCAATGTCTGTTTTGACATTTGAGTTTCTGCTTTTCAGTGATCTGTCATTGATGAGTGCTGCAATGAATAAGTGAGAGCCATTAAACAGCTGCACAATTTGGGGAACTTTTCACAGCCCAGTCGTAGGACTCGGCAGGGGATCAGTAAGGATTAGACACAAAGAAACAGGCATTTTAATTTGAGTAATATTAATTCACAAACTGTCATATTATGTAAATCATTGGCAGTGTGTGAGCTCTGCTACAGAAGCAAAAGCAGGGAAAGGAAAACAACAGGAGCTCAGAATTTCCAGGACATCCTCAATGGCTGGAAAATGACACAGTCAGGTAAACCTCTAGAGTGGCATTAAGGAAGAACAAATTTTGGACTAAAAGAGACACATGGGGGAATCCTCAGAAAATTCCTGGGTTCCCCAAAGCATCTTTATCTTGTTAAAAGGCATTTCTATGAAAAGGTTGTTGTATTCTGGTCCTGGGCAGGCAGCCAGCAATGTTTATTGAGAAAGGGACTCTATGGAGACGCAAGACAGTATAATAGATCCATGACACATTTTCTGACTTCAGGAGTTCTTAAAACTATTTATACACACAGGTACCTACACTAAAACAATAACTCAAGTACACATGGAAGGATACCACATAAGTGAATTTAATGCAGGATAGCTTAATGTAGCTCAAAATTCATTTCTGAAAACTGTAGCAATAAAGTTATCAAAAATATCGAGCCAGGCTAATTATGAATACCTTCTTGTAAAAAATTAATTTTGAGATGAGTTTTGACAGAGATAAAGGATAAGGATTCATGCAGAAAATGGAAAATGCACAGATAAGAAAATGATATTCAATATTAACAGCATGTCTAAAAGTGCTAAGACAAAACCAGAGGATGCAAAGAAGGAAAAAAATGTAAAGGGCATAAAATCAACCTTGTGCAACCTCACAATTTGTTGATACATTTTCAAGTTTTTGTAGAGGCCCAGTGACCACTAATGTGATAATGCCCCTGCTCAATGCAGTCTCCACCACCGCTTCTGAAATCAAAGACTCATGTGCAGTTTTACAGGGGAGACCCACTTAGAAACAGAACTGAAGGTCTCCGGAATTATATGATAGAAATGGGGTGTGGGGGGAGGGAGGTCAAAATGACAGTAGCTAGACATCTCTGACTGGTGAGCCAACAACTAACAACACTCTTGTCCCTTAATTATAGTTTGCTGGTGAGGTCATTAAGAAAGAGAGTTCATATCTACTATTCTAAAATATAGATGAACAGATCACTGTAAATAACTTTTTCTTAATCCCACCAAAAAAAAAATCCCTCTGAAAATCAGCTTCATTCACATTCAGAGTAGCTAGGGAAGTGAAGCAAGTCTTCCTAGTGGATAAATGAAATGACTATAAAGTTTACTCCTGAACTCCCCAAAAGAAGTGCTCAAAAGTTGTGAATAGATAAAATTTTGATAAATCATTCCTATATTTCCAGTTTACCTTTACAAAGACAGCAGTTATTTTGTCTTCATTTCCTATTATCTCTCAACTAGCCTTTGGCATTTTGGACTTAAGAATCTTTGTCTCTCAGCCTTATGGTCAGAAAATACTCATTTGACACTTAAATGAACCTGTGGAGGAATCATTAAGGAAATCCCTCCATAATGCTATGACTCTCTTAGATATGTATCAAAGAGTCAGCATTCTCAGAATTAAGCATATCTTTCTTTTCTTCCCTTTATTTTATTATTACTTTTATCATCTACGTGGTTGGGTCTCTCTGGCATTAGTATTCTTGCATACTTATTAAAAGTAGATGCTTATATTCTTTAATATTCTTCAACACAATGATATATGAAGGAGCAAAGTTGATAAGCATATTTCTGAAGGATAAATACAAGAACTGCCAAAATAATCTTGGAAAATTGAATTGACGTTTTGACAGCCCAATGATTTCTGAAAATTGATGAAGATTTGATGAAGCAAAAAACAATTTCCAAACTATTATTTCAGAAAATCCAACTAGTGAGGTTAGAAAGACAACAATTTAAAGGAGAGGAGTCACTATCCAAGAAATTTTGCAACAGTGGTATGACCACCGAGCAACAATAGCAAGAGGTACATAGGACCAGAGATAGAAAGGGAACATGACAGAATGAAATAAAGTCAAAAAGAAGGAATAAAGAAATGAAATGAAGCAATGAGAAGGGAACATTAACAGTATCCAATTAAGGTTCTGTTTTGTGGGGTGAGTTTTTCTAACCAGACTCCTATCCCTTCCCCAGGAATTTCTCTCTGCAAATACCTCTCCCCTCAACTCTCCTACACATAATTTCTGCATTAGGTCCCATGCATCCTGCTCTGATGGTGATGCTCTTGCCTTATGGTTTAGAGAGACCTTGGATTATTACTTAATCGGACAGAATTGATACTCAGTACCAATCCCATATATTCTATAGAGCCTTATTTTTCAGTGTCTGCCATATAAAACTCCTTGCTTAAGTCATCACCCTTTTGTATTCCTTCTTTCATTCCTCTTTTCCTTTGCCCTCAATTTCTATACACATTCTAAGTGCTGTACCTTTGTTTTCATCCTTTCTCCTATGTAGAATTATTCTTTCCACAAACATAAACCTCCCACTACTTTCAAGGAAAGGTAGAAAATAACAGCTGAGTTTTCTCTATCCCTTAGTTCAAATTCCTGAGGGAAAATGATCATCCCAGCTCAGTGGGTCTACCAGCTCACACCATAGGATACTGACTGGCCAACCTATGTTCATGTGTCCGTTTCACATTCCATCCACAGCGGCTTGGAGGAAAAAAGAGGGGAGTGTGGGTGTGTATAAATGTGTTGCCGGAGTATCCTGTCTCTACATGGACTGCAATTCTTTGGAAACTCTAGGTATGGACTCTCACACAGACAGAACTGTGGGCTGTTAGCGTTCTTGCCCATAACTCAAAATATTGGCTTTGCAATTTTTTGTGTATTTACACAGTGTGTCAGTTTCCTGATTGTTACCTATTCTCAGTGAGTAGAAAAACCCTTTTCTTCTAAACCAGTTTGCCTCATCAGGGTAATGATTAACAAATGAATTTAGCTCTTTCTGTGAAGTACTCTATCCAGGATCATGCAGAATTTCCATAATTGAAGAAGACATACATATTGTTTCTAGAGATAATAAATTTTGGCTGGATATAAAACAGCCGTCAACCTTAATCTTGAAAAATTCTGGTTTGGAGCCAACAACCTTAAAGTACTGTGCCTGGTTTAATCCAGCCAGGCAATGAGACAAATGTATAACCTCTCACTTGGATTTTTCTTATTTTTCACTGAAGCTCAAATCCCTTCCGGAGGAAAGCTGAGCATTAAAAAATGAACAATATATATTATTATTTCCAAAAAAATGTAATTATAAGCATCATGCACATCTTTCCTTTAAGTAAAATATTTTCAACTTCCTTTATAATTCTTCTTTAGACTGGAGTACCTTGTGCATTAGAAACAAATAGGAGGTGTTTGTCTGAATTTAATTGTCAAAGCAAGCCTTCCCCACAAATACTTTTAAAAACCCAATACCAATAAATTATTTTATGTTTTTGCAACATCTCTACTTTCCTACCCTGAGCAAGTCATTCTCTCATGAGAATTGTAGAAATTCCGGTTAAACTTTTCCACTGTTCACTACTCTAAATGTTGGAATCAATAATATGTTACTTGTTCTCTCCTACTAAAGCCTATTTTTCTGTACATGTATTAAATTTATATCAAGGCCAACCTTTTTATTTCAAAGTTAGCTTTAAATTTAATCTTGATAAGGCATATTGTCTTGCAGCGATAAAAAAAAATTTGTAGATGGAGTGGCTTTTAAACAATGGAAATTTACTTCACACAGTTCTGGAGGTTTGGAAGTCCAAGAACAGGGCACCATCATGGTTGGGTTCTGGTGAGGGCTGTCTTCTGGGCTGCAGACTGCCTCCTGCTTGGTTTATTCTCACATGGTGGAAAGAAGGCTAGAAAGCTCTCTAGGGTTCTTTTATAAGGGTACTAATCCCATTCACGAGGGCTCCACTTTCACAACCTAATTACCTCCAAAAGGCTACACATCCTAATGCTATCACCTTGGAGGTTAGGATTTCAACAAACGAATTTTAGGGGAACATAGTCCATTGCACACAAACTACTTTTAGAGGAAATATCTTTTTCTCTAGAAGAATTTCCTGATTTATTAGATAAAATTTTTAATACTTTAATTCTCATTTTTAATAGTTTCTACAACGTAGGCTACAGAATAGTCTTCCCACCAATTAGAATGTGGCATATGATCCTCTAGGTGCATTTTATAGGTAAAATCTCAGGATGATGCTGTATTGTCATGAATGGACAATGGAAGAGTTTGAGCCACCAAGACTCCCTTATGGTTTACCTTATTTAAATAGACGAGTTAGAGTTTTTCCTACAAATTCTCTATGGCGTACTGGGAATTATATTGACTTGTAAGTCAAACCCCAATGATTTGGATACAACTGAGGGAGTCTGCTTACATCACTGAAGTGTGTAACATACAAAATATTGTTTCACCTCTGTGTAACTGTAGAGTTAGGTGTGCTCTAATCCAGAGTTTTCAATCTCCATTTGCTAAGGATTTCAGGGGGTATATTCTTTCCCTTGGGGTGGGGGTCAAGTGATAAGAAAATGCAACTTGCCCTGCCCAACTTCACTTCAATAAAATAGTACTATTTTTTCTGTTTTGCAAATTGGTACAAACCAACTATCTTCCCAATTTCCCTCATAGTGAAAGACTATGTACTAAATAGGTTTGTTTTTTTGTTTTGTTTTGTTTTGTTTTGTTTTTACTGGATAAAAGTACCGAATCCCCATCCTGCATGACTACAAGAAAACTCCAGCTGAAATCATGTTCCTCATGGCATGCATACATGTCTTACAAATTTGCTATGGTTTTGGTTTAGTGTCTTACCATAGACATCGCCACCACATTATGTCTTTTTTCTACACAACTGCATCTCAAGCACAGACTGGGTGCAGTCTTATTACTTCCAAATAAACTTTGATCATGTCAGTTAACAAAACATTATTAAAGGTTTCGGTCATTGATTCTTCTAAGCTTCCCAAAGACATTCCAACAGCATGTTAGCACCATATATTGGTGTTCTTGCCAACGTGTTAAATTCTGTACCCTGAAATAGGGCATCCAAATGCTTTTCCTTTTCTGGCTTTATTTCCCACCCCTCTTGATCCACTACTCTCAGAATCCAATCCCAATATCCAGTCTCATGTATTTCACATGCTCCTGCCAGTATGTGTGGCCCAGGTCTTGCAGCTCAGTCCCTCACTAGGACAATAGTAACCTTAGTTATTTGTCCAGGACAAACAGTAAAGACAGATGCTGAGGGGGATATATGCTATCTTATGGGATAGTGCCTTCATGTCAACTTTAGGCAAGGCTGAAGCACTTGTCCTTAAAGGAGTGGTGGGCACTTCTGCAGGCTCAGAGGGTTGAGGAAATCTGAGAAGTCAAGATTTTCAAATGCATCAAACAAATGTCTCATCCAGTATCTTTGAGTTCCATTTATTGCCAGCCAGGGATCTGGTTTTGTCATAGCAGCCCTAACTAGTTGGGGAATTTAACTTTCTCTGGACTTCTGCTATCTTTAACTCTTAAACAAGGTCCTCAGCCTTTTCTGTCCCTTGGGCTGCAGAAAATGGGAATATCTCTATGCATTTTCAAGGAATACCTTGGGCTTTTACATTTAGTCTTTTAGTGATGGTTAATCTTCTTCAGTCTTTCATTCTCTCTTTGGAAAGCAGCAATTGCCCCCAGCAAGCACTATCCAATACCATTATCCTTATAAGAACTACTTCCCTCGTGTATCTCAAATGCTTAAGACACTGTGCCCACTGCTGCATTTTCTTTCGCCAGCATAGCATTCCAGTTTGCCCATGATGAAAGCTCTATAATTTCTGCCTTTTGCCAGGGAGTCCTTGTACTCCATCTCATTGTGCACTGAGCAGTGGATGATCTGGCTCCAAAATCTCATTTTAGCATCTAATTTTTTAGACCATTCTCAGATCAACTTTCAGCACTACTTCTGCAGTAAGTAGACTCTGAGATGACAACAGCAAAGTGAAGGTTCATTAAGAAGTGTTCTTGGGATTATCAATTGTGGGAGAAGAGAACAAAAACAAATTTGGGTGGAAGGAGATTCTGAGTGGTGTGTGAAGTCAAAACAAGCTCTCAGCCAAATTTACAGGGCACTCTGAGGCTGGCATACCTCTTCAGAATTAAAGAGAGAGGGCAAGACTCTAATATGCCTTCATTAATCAGTCATTGGTTGCAGGTTCTCACCGCCCCCCACAAGCTAACCTGCCCCAAAAGGGAGGTATGACTTTGAACAAGGCAGCTACCTTCAGCCAAGGACAATCCTCAGAATGGGTAGAAAGCTAAGTTTTTAGCCCTCAACCTTTAGATAACTAGGATATAAATCTTAAAGGAATAAAGGATTTGGGTGGCAAAGGCTAGGAACCATTACTGAAAAATTAAGTACTGATGAGAATATGTCAGAAAGACACAGGAACCATACTGAAAGAGAGCCACTGGTTAATTTTGGGCTAATGTAAATATTCAAAAGAATAATGATGATAATGAGTTTTAAAACATTTGAAATAACCTGAATCCATAGCTATACTGAAAAGGAGGGTGGTTAGAAGCTGTTTTTTATAGAATAATGCCAGTTAATTACTGTGGAATGCCAGGATTAAATGAATTAGAAGATCACCATTTTCAAACATCAATGTAATAATTGATTTAGTTACCAATAGTTGCTAAAACTATTGGCTGAGAATTTGTTGAGGATCAGGATTTTACATTATTTCAAAGTATAAACAGAGTGCACATTAATTACCAAGGGAAAAAAGCACCTTTACAATGGGAGGTGTTGGTGATACCACCTTAACCAAATAATCAAACTTAACATCACCAACAAGAGAAGGAAAAAAAAAAAACAGATGTCATTAGCCTTCTGATTTAATGCAATGGAAAGTACAAAACATCTATGTATTATTCTTGACAGAATTTTTAACTTGAATCTAATCATAAGGAAGCAATTAGAAAAATCCAGATTGTGAGTTAGTTTATCAGACCCCTAGCCTGGATTCTTAAAAAATGTCATAATCATGAAAAACAAAACATAAGTGGACTGTCCTAAATTAAAGAAGTTTAAAGAAATAAGACAAACAAATGCACTATGAGGTCATTAATCACATCCTGAATTGAACATAAAAACAGCTAAAAAGGACATTTGGAGCTTAATTGGGTAAATATGAGAATGGATTATAAATTAGATATTTTTACTGTATCCATATTAAATTTCTTGAGTGTGATAAGGCAATTGTGATTATATCATGGTTGGTTACCTACTAAAATACTAAAGGACCAAATAGTAAAGGAAAATACATAGCACCAATGTACTTTCCAAAGATTTTTTTGAAAAAGGACATAAAGAGAGAGATGTGGTGAAATGTTAACAATTGGTGAATCAAGGCAAAGTTTAATACGTATTTGTAATATTATTATTTTAATTTTTCTATTGATTTTAATCTTTTTCTCAAAATATATGGGAAAAAATTTTGAAGTTTAATTTTAACCCAAGTCCTAATCGAATTTTCACAAATCTTCTATTAATAAAGTCTGTGTTCATGAAGTTTAATTGTTTTGAATTCTGATTATAACCCTCCCGCAACCTTTTTATTCTAGCATTATAATTAAAGTGATTTTTAAGAGAACATACATCCAATGCCACGCTTGTTTTAACTACATTTCCATGACTTCCATCTAGGTCATTTTCTTTTTAAGTGGTCATTTTCATCCTGACAAATTTCTACAACTGTCAAAATGACACCTCAGTCTTAGTAATTTTCACTAAATGTTTCTTTTTGACTTCTTTTAGATTTCAAGAGACTACTTCCATTGACTGAGTTGGAAGAGGAGCTTCTAAATACTTCTGCAAAAAAAAAAATTAAATCTTTGCTTCAATTTCCCTTTCCTGGACAATATTTTCTTTTTTCTCATTACCTCATTCCATCAGAATCACTCATCAAATCTGTTTTTGAAGAAAACAAAAAGTAAAATTACAGTTCTGTATCAGCCACTCTTCACATGAATTAGGGGGAAACAGAAGTTTAGAACACAAACATCTCTCAAAGTATATCTATTAGGACCTAAACAAGATAAGGCCCAGCTTTAAAAGAAGTGATAATCCTCTGTCTTATCATTTTTAGGAGCTATGGTACAGTCATTTAAGGAATATGTCTCTCATTTCCTACATTTACAGGTTTCACTGTAATTCTTACAGATAAGATATATCAAAATAATATAAACATATTGATAACGATTCAACCCTGTGGATATGTATGCAATCTTTGAAGCATCTTCTCTTAATTTCAGGTTTTCAAGATTTCAAAAGTGAAATTTGCCTTCTCCAGTGCATTTCCTGAAATAATAACACTTTAACAGAACTCAAGTAGATTTTAACAAGCATGTATTCCTCGAAGATTTTTCTTTCTTTGCTATTTAAAGTCTCATTCTCATCTCTCAAATGCCCTAGTAGCTATAGACTCGTATATTAAATTATATGCACATACCCATCTATAAACCCTTATAAATCACTTTTATAAAGGCACTCCTAACACAATGCATAAAACAGGTAAACTATTTTTAATTTCATCATGGGAAATACACAAAGTTAATGTAGAAGATAAAACAGATTCCCAACTCATTGCTTTTTATTGGAAAAACATGCTAGATGTTTTGCGAGAAGAGAAAAATCTCTATAGGATTGAATTGCAACAGAACTTTTATGTAAAGCAGTTTCACTTGAAATATATTGTTCCAGACAGCAGTGAAGAGAACAGTTTTAATCCAAAATGTTTCCAGGCTCGGTCTCTTCTGGCCAATTAATATGATTTCAGTAATGCTCTGGTTGCCTCTGACTAGTAATAGCTATTAAATATAGTGCTGTGCCTTTCAGAAAACTTCTACTTTACATGATAGCCAAAAGATAAATCTGTACAAATTTGGACTAGGAGCCGAAAGGTAAATCTGTACAAAATTGGGCTAGGAGTTGAAATGAAAAACGTATATTAGCTCAAACTCTGATCAATGAGAATCTTTTTGAAAAAATTAGGTGACAAAAAGTGTTAGTCGGCAGCCATCAGTCACATTTAGACAGACTGTTTGTAAGATTTACCTACCTACCTACCTGCCCACCAAGAGGCTTTCAAATGTTTCTCTTTGATTTAATTCAAGTTTGGATGAGAAATGCCAACATAATAACATTAGGAATAAATTTAATATGTATTGGAATGTACTAGAGTAGGCACCTGTATAAACATAACTAACACAGCAAAGGAAATAATCAGCAAAGTGAAGAGACAACCCACATAATGGGAGAAAATATTTGCAAACTACCCATCTGACAAGGAACTGATAACTAGAGTATATAAGGAGCAAAGAATGTCAATAGACATTTCTCAAAAGAAGACATATAAATGGCCAACAGGTATATGGAAACATGCTTAACATCATTTGTCATCAGAGATATGCAAATCAAAACTACAACGAATATCATCTCATCCAGGTAAAATGGCTTTTATCAAAAAGACAGGCAATAACAAGTGCTGGTGAGGATATAGAGAAAGGGGAACGCTCGTGCACTGTTAGTGGGAGTGTAAATTAGTGCAACCACTATGAAAAACAGTATTGAGATTCCTCAAAAAACTAAAAATAGAGCTACTATACAACCCAGCAACCCACTGTTGGGTATATATCCAAAGGAGGGGAATTCCGTATACTGAAAAGATCCCTGCACTCCCATGTTTATTACAGCATTATTCACAATAGCCAAAATATGGAATCAACCTAAGTGTCCACCAATGGATGAACAGATAAATAAATTATGGTACATATACATATACATAATGGAACATTATATAGCCACAAAAAAGAATGAAATCCTGCCATTTGCAACAACATGGATAGAACTAGAGAACATTATATTAAGTGAAATAAGCCAAGCACAGAAAGACAAATCTCACATGTTCTCACTCATATGTGAGTGCTAAATATTACAAAACAATTGATCTCATAGAGACAGAAATTAGACTGGAGGTTACCAGAGGCTGGGAAGGGTAGTGCGGGCAGGGCAGATAAAGTGGGAAATGGTTAATGGGTGAAAAAATGTAGTTAGATAACTAGATAGAATGAACAATATTTGCTAGCACAACAAAGTGACTATAATCAACAATAAATTAGGGTATACTTTAAAATAACTAAAAAAGTAGAATTGGAATGTTCCTAACACAAAGAAATGTTAAATGCCCAAGGTGATGAATACTCCAATTACCCTGATTTGATTAATTCACATTGTTGCCTCCATCAAAACATCACATGTACATCACATATACAATTACTATGTACTCATAATAATTAAAAATTTAAAATTTAAATGATGAAGAAACAGATAAGATAGTTCCTGCCCTTGGGGCAATCTAATGGATAAAATTAGACAAATCTTATAATACAAGGAGGAATAATATGACTGTATCAGTTACCTATCCCAACATTTAGTAATTTAAAAAACAACCAGTTATTTAGCTCACAATTCTGATGGGTACTCGCTGGTCTGGGCCAGCCTCGGTTAATCTGGCCTGGGCTTGCTCATGTACCTGTGGCATTTGGAAAGTCAGCTGTGACCTAGTCCCAGAAGGCCTTAGTCATATATTTTTCCATTTGGCAAAGAACAATAATAATAATAATAATTCCAGCTGGGGTGGTTTGGGAGAAAGTGGGGTAGATGTGATAGATACTTTAGAAATAGAAAGAATATGCATTTTGTTGGATTTCAAGTTTACACTGTTATAAACCATAACTAAATTCATTTATTTTTAAGTGAAAAATTTCTACAGTGGTTCATTTTAACTCATCTTGGTCAACTCACTATTGCCTCAAGTGGCTTTTTCTTTTTTTACCCAAATTATGCAATATGTATAAGGTCATACCAAGAGAAGTTTTCCTAGCAGTCCAGAGGAAAATCATTCCGGGTGGAGAAAGCATTCAAAGGTACAGAGGCATGGAATAGCTTTATTCTTTGGGGGCTTAGATTTAGATTTTTTTGTTCTCTACTATGTAATGATCATTTGTGGAAGTGGTAAAAGATCAAGCACAAAATTTAATTTTATTATGTTTAATGAATCGATAACTATTTTCTTAAATTGGAATTATCTTTTATATTGCCAGGTAAAAATACTGAAAACAACAATGAATAACTACTTTTCTATGTATTAGGATACCAAAAATATATTCTAGGACTATATCTTTTTAAAAGATGATCCTTTATACTGAATTTAGATTTCAGAATAAAATACCACAATATGCCAAATTTTCTCATGCCATTTGTTCATAGTGTTTAGGGAACTTTATAAGTGATAAAAATGGGGATAGATATTAAAGAATCTATCTAAGAATCTATGGAAGAAAGCGTATATTCCATATTAGATAAGAGTTCTCAGAGACACGTATGCAGACTGTTTTAGTAAAAAGTAAGACTACAGCAAGAGAGATCAATGTTGAAAAGTTCCAGGCAACAAATGACCAAAGATAAGGGCCTAGAATGTGGTATTAAGTGATAAAACATGAGAGAAGAGAAAGATATTACAGGTGTTAAATTGACAAAGCTTACTGACTGCTCAAGGAAGGTGAGGAAAATAAATGTTTTGGGGTTTGGGGTGTATATAATCAAGGAAAAGAGGTGTGCTATGTGGAAACAATAATTAGTTCAGTTTCAAAAACTATATATTTATTTATTGTTGCATAGCAAATTACCTCAAAATACAGTGACTTAAAAGAGTAAACATTTATCATCTCACAGTTTCTGTGGATCAGGGATTTAGGAGTGCTTTTTTGAGTGATTCTGGGACGGAGCCTCTCCAAGGTTGCCAGCAAGATGTTGTCCAGGACTATAGGCATCTGAAGGCTTGACTAGGACTGAAGAATCTGCTTTCAAACTCACTGCTATAATTTGGATACTTGTCCGCTTCAAATCTCATGTTGAAATCTGTTCACCAATGTTGGAGGTAAGGGCTGATGGGAGGAGTTTGAGCCATGGGAGCAGATCCCTCATACATAGATTAATGCCCTCAGCTGACAAGTGAGTTCTCACTCTATTTGCTCTTTCAAAAGCTGGTTGTTCAAAAGAGCTTGGCACCTCTCTCCCTCTCTCTTTCTCTCTCTTTTTCTTCCTCTCTTGCCATGTAATCTCTGTACATGCCAGCTCCCCTTCACCTTCTGTCAGAAGTGGAAGCTTCCTGGAGCTCTCACCAGAAGCAGATGCTGGCACCGTGCTTTTTGTACAACCTGCAGAACCATGAGCCATCTTTTCTTTATAATTACCCAGCCTCAGATATTCTTTTCCAGCAACACAAACAGACTAAGACACTCACCCTTGTTTCTATGGTCAGGAGGCTTCAATTCCTTGTCTCATGGGACTCTCCATGGGGTTATTTGCATGTCCTGACAACATGGCAGCTAGCTTGACCCAAACAAATGACCAAAGAGAGATCAAAAAGGAAGTGGCTATGCCTGTCATGATATAGCTCAGAAGTCACACACTATTCCTTCTACTACATTCTATTCATTAGAAGCAAATTACTAAATCTAGACCACATTAAAAGGCTGGGGAATTAAGCTCCAACTTTTGAATGGAAAAATATCAAAGAATATGTGGATATATTTTAGAACCATCACAGACATGTTGAGTTTGAGTTTCCTGAGGGATACACAGATGGAGATATCCAGTAGCCAAACTACAATTCAGAATTAAGATCTAGAAAGGAGAGTACACATTTGGGATTCATCAGCTATTTGTAGAACTGGAAGCTGTGAATGGTGGAAATAGTGGACAAGATTGAGATCATTCATAGACTATGTGAAAGCTGAAAAGAGGAGAGAGCCAAATGTGGACGTATGGAGGACATCTGCATTAAAGGCAAACACAGCAAAAGAGGCAGCCAATGCAGCTGAGAAGAAAAAACAAAGAGGGAATATTTTTTATTTCCTGTCATAAAATCCAAGAGAAAAAAATGTATTTATTCAGAAAAAGCTGTGTGCCTCAACAGTGATCAACAATAATAAATCCCAAGGAAATATCAAGTGAGGTAAGAATTAGATTTATTCCTGGATTTTTCTAAACAAAGTTTATCGGTGATCTTTTTGCAGTTTCCAAGGTCTAGAGAAGGTAGGTGACAGACCACAGTTGCACAAACCACAGTGCACAGAGAGTGAAGAGTAAGGAAGTGATAGCGTTGGTCTTGTGAGTTTAGCTGAGAAGCAATAACAGAGAGCCAGAACTATGGCAGGTATAAAGGCTTTGTTGCCATTTATCTTAGCTATTTCAGGTTGTCATAATAAAAAAAAGAAATTTATTTCTCACAGTTACGAAAACTAGAAATCTCAGACCAGGGAGCTGATATGGTTGGGTTCTGGTTTTAGGTCCCTCTTTCTGGCTTTCAGACAACTGCCTCTTTCTGTATCCTTATAAGGTGAGTGGGGGTGGAGGTGGATAGCCACCCTCCACTTTCTTTCTCCTCTTATAAAAACCGTAATCCCATTATGGGGGCCCCACTCTCATTGCTTTTTGAAGGTTCCATCTCCAAATACCATCTCATTTTGGGTTCGAAGATCAGCATATGAATTTGGGAGGAATACATTCAGTCCATAAACCCTTCCATATGTGTTTTTTTACTTTTTATTATGAAGTTGTCAATCATGTAATAAGTAGAGACTAGCATAACAAATCCCATGAACCCCGCTTCTTGTGTCTTTTGCAACCACATTTCCTACAAAATAGGAAGTTCAAGAGGCTTGAATATGTTTTTTTAATATAGAATCTTGAGCATGATCTCATGAGGGGAAAGCAAACAGACATTGAGGCTAAAAATGAATATCAAGTCAGTTCTAATGTAATTCTTTTTTCTTACTATTCTCACATTCCTATAGGAGATGAGATTCCTATAGGAGATAAGCGGTGAGCATGGGATTTTGAGTCAGAAAACCTATACTAGGATGCTGGCTACAATTTTTATCAGCCCTATGACTTTAGCAAAATTCTTTGACATCACCAACTTGAGCTTCCCTATTTTAAGTGACATTGAAAGAGGATAGTGGGATGATAATATTTTTATAAGATAAACAATACATAAGAGGCTCCTTTCAGGAAATAAATGAAAAAAGGAACAAATGAAATAATGTAAATAGAAATATTTAGAAACCAAAAGAATTGTACTGAGGCAACTTACTATTCACAATATGCCAAGAGAAACTGAGTCAGGTTAAGTATTCTGCCTCGTTTCACCCTACCAGCAGTAAGTGAAAGGGCCTGAACATTGCTCATCCTATTCCAAGTTTGGGGCTCTTTCCACTGTACTGTGTTGCCTTTCTTCTTTAGAGTTGATACTTAACAAATAAGTGTTAAATTGAAACCAAGGATAAATAAAGTATGCCTGAAGGAGTAAGGATCAAGAACCATTTATCAGGGTTGTTTAATGATCTGGAAACTTCAAGATCCTCAAAGAGAGTGTTAAGTTAATATAATTGTAGGTTAAGGCAACTCTAGGTGCTGTCATAAATAAAAGTGAAATGTTAGTAACTTAACACAATAGAACTTTAGTACAAGTGTTCCTTGTTGATAGGAGAGTATCTTTTATGTGGTAATTTAGAGACTGGCTTCTTCTACCTTGCCCCTGTAGCTCCAGGGTCCCTGCTGGGCCTGTTACTCCACCACTGAGAGTCCAGAGTTGTGTCTGGACTCCAAGACCACACCACTGAATCTCCACCATTACTGCTGGGCCAGCATAACCTCCCCAAGGTCTAATACTTCACTCAGGAACCACCAGACCTGGGCAACCATCACTCCTGGACCCGGTTTGAGAGAGTCCCCAGCAAAAGAAAACAGCAGCCCTGCAATCCTGTTAACCCAGAGATGAGAGAAGAGGGGTCAGGTGAGAAGAAACCACCAAAAGAACATTGGCAACATGAAAAAATAAAATAATTCAACACCCCCAAGGGGAAACAATGGAGGTAGAGAGTAGTGGACTCTACCCACAAGTAAATGGCCAAAATGACAGAAATAGAATTCAGAATATATATGGCAAATAAGGCAAATGGAATTTAGGAGAAAGTTGAAAACCAACAAAAAGAAGTCAAAAGAATTTCAGGAAATCAATGGAAAACCACTAGAGAGCTAAACAACATAAAAAGGGATATAAAAGAACTGAAAGAAATGAAAGAAACATTTAGGGAATCAAAAAACGCAGCAGAAACCTTAAACAACAGGCTAAAATAAGGAGAATAAAGAATCTCAAAGCTTGAAGACAAAGCTCTCGACATTACCCAGTCATTCAAAGAGGCGGAGAAGAGTATAAAGATGTCTGAGCAATCACTGAGAAAGATATGGGTCTATGTGTAGTGAACTAACATTCAAATTATAGGTATCCATGAAGAAGAAGAAAGAGCTAAAAGTATGGAAAACTTATTTGAGGAAATTATTGAGGAAACTTTCCTTGTATCACCAGAAATTCAGACATACAGACACAAGATGGACATTGAACACTTGGAAGATTCATAGCAAATAGGTCATCTTCAAGACACGTAGTAATGAAACTGGACAAAGTCAAAATAGAAGAGAAAATTCTGCAAGCAGCAAGACAAAAGCATAATATAACTACAAAAGAAAATTCATCAGGCTAACTGTGGACTTCTCAGCAGAAACCTTACAAATCAGAAGGGATTGGGTCTCCATTTTCAACCAACATAAACAGAACAACTGCCAGCCTAGAATTTTGTATAAATCAAAAGTAGGTTTCACAATCAGTTAGGGGAATTAAGGCTTTTCCAGACAACCAAACTCTGAGGAAATTTGCCATGACCAGACATGCCCTGCATGAAATACTCAGAACAGCATTATACACAAATCAGTACAACAAATACCCACCAGGGTAAATTCACCTTTAAAAACTCCCAAACTCATAACTCTTATAAAACAATAGAACAGGAGGTAAAAACAAAGCAATAAAGTACTACCCAAAAGCATAAACAGACTAACATCCCATATATTAATGGCATCAGTTAACGTTAACAGACTGAATGCTCTTCTCAAAAGACATAGGCTAGCTGAGTGGATGGAAAAACACAATCCAAGGATTTGCTGTCTCCAGAAACACATCTAAACCACAAGGACACACACAGACTCAAGGTGAAAAGATGGGAAAAATTCTACACAAATGGAAATCAAAAAGAACAGGTGTAGCCATTCTTATATCAGATAAAATTGACTTTAACCCAACAGAGGCAAAGAAAAAGAGGAACATTATATAATGATAAAGGGAGCAATTGAACAAAAAGACATAACAATCCTAAATATATATGTGCCCACACAGAAGCTCCCAGGTACATAAAGCAAATTTTACTAGAGCTAAGCAAAGAAATAAATAGCACCATTATAATTTCTAGAGACTTCAACACCCCACTGTCAGAGCTCAACAAATTATCAAGGCAGAAAATAAATAGGCCAGGCACAGTGGCTCACACCTGTAAACCTAGCATTCTGAGAGGCTGAGGTGGGAGGATTGCTTGAGGGGAGGAGTTTGAGACCAGCCTGAGTAAAAACAAGATCCTGTCTCTACTGAAAAATAGAAATAATTAGCTGGGAACTACTAAAAATAGAAAAAATTACGTGGGTGTGGTGGCATATGCATGTAGTCCCAGCTGCTCGGGAGTCTGAGGCAGGAGGATAGCTTGAGCCCAGGAGACTGAGGTTGCTTTGAACTAGGCTAACACCACAGCACCTTAGCCCAGACAAGAGAGTGAGACTCTGTTGAAAGAAAGAAATAAAAGAAAAAAGGAAGGAAGAAAGGAAGGAGGGAGGGGGGAAGAGAGAAAGAAATGAAAAGAAAAAACAATCGACTTAAATTCAACTCTAAATCAAATGGACCTAACAGACATTTACAGAATATTCTACCCAAAATCTACAGAATATACATTCTTCTCATTAGCACATGGTACACTCTCCAAAACTGATCATATCTTAGGCCATAAGACAGGTCTCAAAAAATTCAACAAAATCAAAATCATACCATGTACCTTCTCAGACCACAGCAAAATAAAACTAGAAATCAATCACAGAAGAAACACTCAAACCCTCAAACCTACACAAAATCATGAAAATTAAACAACATGCTGCTGAATGATTACTGGGTCAATAATGAAATTAAGATGGAAATTAAAAAATTCTTTGAACTGAATGACAAATGGGACACAAGCTATCAAAATCTATGGGACATAGCAAAAGCATTCCTCAGGGCAAATTCATAGCCTTAAATACCTACATCAAAAAGACAGAGATCACAAATTAACAACATAATCGCATGACTTAAGGAACTACAAAAGGAAGAACAAATCAAAATCAAACCAGCAGAAGAAGAGAAATAATGAAGGTCAGAGAAAAACTAAAAGAATTGGAAAATAAAACAAAAAATATATAAATGATTAATAAAAGAAAAGGTGGTTCTTTGAAAGCATAAACAAAATCAACAGACCTCTTAATAGATTAATCAAGAACAAAAGAGAAAGGACACAAATAAGCTCAATCAGGTGGCATTACAACTGATAACACAGAAGTACAAAACATCATACATGAATACTAGATAAATATCTATGCATATAAACTAGAGAACACAGAGAAAATGGACAAGTTCCTGGAAACACACAACCTCTCAAGACTCAACCAGGAAGAAATAGAACTCCTGAACATATCAATAACAAACATGAGATTGAAACAGTAATAAAAAAATCTCCCAATAAAAACTTCTCTGGACCAGATGGATTCCTGAGCATTCCAGATGTACAGCTAAATTCCATCAGACCTACAAAGAAGACCTGGTACCCATAATACAGAAATTATTCCATAATATTGAGAAAGAGGGAATCCTCCCCAACTCATTCTATGAACCAGTATCACCTTGATACCACAGCCAGGAAAGGACACAACAGAAAAAGAAAATTACAGAACAATATCTCTTATGAATATAGATGAAAAAATTTTCAAAAAACTGCCAGCAAACCCAAGTCAACATCACATCAGAGAAATAATCCACCTGGACAAAGTAGGCTTCATCCCAGGGATGCAAGGATGGTTCAAGATATGTAAATCAATAAATTTGATTCACCACATAAACAAAAGCAAAAACAAAGACCATATGATTAGCTCAATAGATGCAGAAAAAACATATGACAAGATCCAGCACCCTTTCATGATAAAAACCTCCACAAACTAGGCATAGAAAGAACATATCTCAAGATTATAAAAGCCATATATGACAAACCCACAGTCAACATCATAATGAATGAGGAAAAGTTGAAAGCATTCCCCCTAATAACTGGAACAAGAAAAGGGTGCCCTCTTTCACCACTCCTATTCAACATAGTGCTGGAAGTTCTAGTCAGAGCAATTTGGCAAGAGAAAGAAATAAAGGGTATTCAAATCAGGAAAGAGGAGGTCAGACTATCACTCTTCACTGATAGTATGATCTTGTATCTAGAAAATCCCAAAGATTCCACCAAGAGTCTCCTGGAACAGACAAATAAATTCAGCAAAGTGTCAGGTTACAAAATCAATGTACATAAATCAGTAGAATTTCTATATAACCAAAACAGTCAAGCCAAGGGTTAAATCAAAGACTCAATACCATTCACAGTAGCTCCAAAAAATAAAATACCTAGAAATATAATTACCCACAAGGAGTTGAAAGATCTCTACAAGAAAAACTATGAAATTCTGAGGGAAGAAATCAAGAGGACACAAAGAAATGGAAAAACCATATCATACTCATAGATAGGTAAAACCAACATTGTTAAAATGCCCATACTACCAAAGTGCCTTACAAATTCAAAGCAATCACCATCAAATTACCATCGTCATACTTCACAGATCTAGAAAAATAATTCTATGCTTTGTTTAGAACCAGAAAAGAGCTCAAATAGCCAAAGCAATCTTAAGCAAAAAGTACAAAACTGGAGGCATCACATTACCAGACTTCAAACTATACTACAAGGCCATAGTAACCAAAACAGCATGGTATTGGCACAAAAATAGAGATATAGATCAATGGAGAAAAACAGAGAACCCAGATATAAAACCATCTACCTACAGTCAACTGATCTTTGACAAAGATACATTGGGGAAAAGAAACCCTATTCAATAAAGGGTGCTGGGAAAATTGGACAGCCACGTGCAGAAGAATAAAACTGTACCCCTACCTCTCACCACTCACAAAAATTAACTCAAGATGGATAGAAAACTTAAATCTAAGGTACAAAACCATAAGAATTATAAAGGAAAATATAGGAAAAACACTTCTGGATATCAGCCCAAGCAAAGAATTTATGAGTAAGACCCCAGTGGCAATCATAGCAATGACAAAAATTAATAAATGGGATTGGATTAAACTAAAAAGCTTCTGCACAGATAAGGAAACAATCAACAGAGCAAATAGACAACCTACAGAATGGGAGAAAATATTCATAATCTATGCATCCAAAAAAGGGCTAATATCCAGAATTTACAAAAATCTCAAGCAAATCAGCAAAAAAAATCAACCTATCCCAACAAAAATTGGGCAAAAGATATGAACAGAACCGCCTCAAAAGAAGGAAGGCAAATGGCCAATAAACATATGAAAAAATGCTCATCTCTAATCATCAGGTAAATGTAATTTAAAACCACGAGATATCACCTTTCCCCAGTTGTAATGGCATTTATTCAAATGTCTAAAAACAATAGATGCTGGAAGGGATTCATTGAGAAAAGAATGCCTGTACACTGTTGATGGGACTGAAAATTAGTATAATCTCTATGGGAAAGTGTATGGAGTTTCCTCGAAGAACTAAAAGTAGACCTACCATTTGATCTAGCAATTCCACTACTGAGTATTTACCCAAAGAAAAAGAAGTCATTTTATCAAAAATGCACCTGTACTTGAACGTTTATTGCAGTACAATTCAAAAGTGCAAAGATGTGGAATCAACCCAAGTGTCCATCAATTCATGAGTGGATTAACAAAATGTGGTATATGTATACCATGGAATACTACTCGGCCATGAAGAAGGATAATTTAATGCCTTGTGCAACAATATGGATGGAACTAGAGACCTTTATCCTTAGTTAATTATCTAAAGAATGGAAAAACAGTACCACATATACTCACTATTAAATTGGAACTAACCTATGAGCACACATGTACATAGGGGGAAGCAAGCCTTAACAGAAATCAAGCAAGTGGGAGAGGGGAGGAAGGGATGGGTGAAAACCTACCTAACGGGTACAATGAACACTATGTGAGTGACAGGCACACTTACACCATGACTGAAGCATGATAAAAGCAATCCATGTAACCAAAATTATTTATACCCCTGTAATACTTTGGGGAAAAAAAAACACATTGGGAATTAACCAGGAGAGAGGACAGGGAAGAGAGGGGCAAACGCCTACCTAGTGGGTACCATGAACACTATTTTGTTGATGGGCACACTTACACCTGGGACTCAGGCATTACAAAAGTGATCCATGTAACCTAAATCATTTTTACCCCCCGAATATTTTGAAATTAAAGAAAACTGAAAGCATAGAATTTCCGTACTTTGGTAAAGACTATCATAAACTTGCAGCAAATATCATACTTAATGAAGAAACTCTGGGTGAGTCTCTTTAAGGTCTGCAATTAGACAGGATGCTTCAGTACTACCACTATAGCTGCAGACAGAGCATGAGGTCTTAATCAAGATAATGATGTAAGAAAAAAATCTTAATGTAGGGATTGGCAAGCTAGGTATAAAAATATTTTTATATGCAATTGGTAAATAATTTTGGCACAACCAAGAAAATCCTCAAACCAGTAGAATTATGAAGAGTGTCAAGTCTTAAAAATATAAAATTAACATGCAAAAAAATAAATAAACATTCCTTAAAACTAGTGGTTCTTAAATGGAGATGATTTTGCCTACCAATAGACATTTGGCAAAACATGAGAACATTTTGGTTATCACAATTTTGGAGTGCTAGGGGAAGGTGCTACTGACATCTAGGGGAGTAGAGACCAGAGATGCTGCTAAACATCCTACAATGCACAGAACAGCCTTCCACAATAAAGAATTATCCAACTCCAAATGTAAATTGTAAAGCTCTTGAGAAACTCTGCTCTTTACCAGTACAATAGTCAATGAATAAAATATTGTAAAAAAAATAAGATACCACTCACAACAGCAATGCAAACTATAAAGTATCTAAGGATCAACCGATCAACCTAACAAGACATTTATAGGAGCTTAATAGAGAACATGGTAACCTCTCTTAAATGGCATAACTAAAACCTAAATTTATGAAACAATATTTTATATTTGTGGATATATTGCCTTAATATTATAAAGTTATTGATTCTTTTTTAAAGTCACCAATACATTTTTTAAAATACAATTTATAAAATTATCAGTATTTAGATAATTTGTTAATCTGATTCTTGAGTTTTTACTGGGCTAGCTAAAGAATCTTACCCTTCACTTTTTGAGTTGCACTTTTTTGCAACTTCTTCAAAAAGTGCAATAAAATGTAGCACATTAGAAACAAATTGAAGTGTGGTATTTAGGGGCATTGGTTTCTTAGTCCAGTGCCAATTATAACAATCCTCAATATATTAAGTTTAACCTATTTGAAGATAACCATAATTTTTTGTCCTGAAGGATAAAATGATATGTTTACACTCACAAGAAAATTAGTTTTTAAAACAATATTAATGGTATTTTAACATCATCATTGTTTAAAGTATGCATACCTATAGTTGTACACTAAAAACTAGATAATCAGATACAGAATTTCAAATGTCAATTTTCCTTTGTTCTTCCCTGACATGGCATTCTGCTAATTTTGGTACATGTTTTATATCAAAACTCCCTAACTCTAATCTCCCAGAAACTCATTAATCTGCATTAATAGCCTTTCTGGGAAGCTGTAAGTTTAATCAATTCTTATTTGATAAGGGTCTCTAATGCTTTTAGTGACGGGAGACTTACTGAGCATCAAACTGTTTTAAAACCATCAGCATTTTCTGAAGTCATGTCAGATGTTGATAAAGTGAAATTCCTGGTACAATACAGGAATGTAATTCTCAATTCTTCATCCACTGAGAAGGTTAATAAAATAGAAGGCCCTCAAAATGTTATCTAAATACTGAAGAGAGATAACTTATTAAAATAGTATTTCCTCATAATCTGGATACTTCTGTATCCAGATAGCACAGGCTATTTTCTCAATGACCTGATGGAACTATAGAAGTTGCTGTTCAACTTGGTTTTTAAGTATCTATCGACCATAATGAAGGTGATAACTATGGTTCACTGTCACTTTTTGCAATGAACACCCTACCTCTGAGCTGCACCCTAATTCATAATATCTATATAGTTTTTATTGTAGTTTGCCTAATTCTTGACATTAGTCATCTTATTTGATCCTCACAACAATCTTATGAGACAAAAGAGAATAGGGATGTTGCTTTTACCAGTGGAGAAATGAGCTCAATGACCTTATGTTCTCCAAAGTCTTGATGGTTTTGTATCAATTCCTATTGCCTTTTTTCTGTGAGTGTGTCCATCCTATCTGTCAGGGCACAATGGAGAGAGCTTGATAGTTTGCAGCTCATAGACTACAGAATTCTTGAGGATACAGTTCTCTTATTCTTCTCCATGTCCCCAGTGCACGGTAGAATACCTATGTAGAGGAAAAGAAATATCTTTCGTTACCCATCACTAGGTTAACAGCTGAGGCTCTCATAACAAAAGACAGAATAACAGGAGAAAAGCATACAATTCTAGTTAATGTAAGTTTTGCATGACATAGGAGGCTTAATAAGGAAATCAAGACCCAGAGAAACAGGTATACCTGTGTATTTTTATACTAAATTTGATGAAGAATTGGATACTCATAGAGAAGTATGATTGGAAAATGAGGGTATGATAGTAAACTGGGGGAACTTAGCAAAGCCTGTTTGTTCATATTTTTCTGTGTCCGTGTCTCTTCAGTGATAAAGATATTCCTTTACTTCTGGTATAGAGAAGGTACCTCTCAAATGAGAGAGTCTTATGACCTTCTTCAGAGAGAGGTAAGAAAATCTTTTCTAGATTTTATGACCTGCTTCAGGGGAGAAGGTCAGAAGAAAGGCAAAGAATGACCTTTCTACTTCTGCAGTTTTCTCGAATCCCTTCAGTTTAAAATAGTTTGGGACAGCATGTCCTGAACCCCAAGATCTATATATGTACAGAAATCACACACACACACACACAAGTCGTCAAATTCTGAATTCTAATGGACAGTTTTTCTGCTGCCCCCCACTACCCCAACAAGCCCACACAGGTCTATACACCATAAAAATCCACTACTTATGTCTAGAGTTCATGAAATTACTTATTTGGAAATGCAAGACCCAAAACATTCTGCTGTTTCCCTCATCCACATCTGTATGCCTTTATAGCTAGTATCTCTTTCCCTCTTTGTTCTCCTGAGGAATTAAGTCCCTCTGTTTCTTCAAGACACAGAACAAATGTTACTTCCTTGTAAAGTTTTTCCCTGATTCCTACCACAGGCCGGAATCACAGGAGCGAATTGCTCCCCGCTGTCCCAACACTCACTGCTCTCAATTATTGCAGATTGAGACAAGATCTGTGCTGTAAGTGGCTGGTGTTAGAAGGGATTATAACACTGAAGTGCTTGAGGAAAAAAATAGCAAAATCATTCTGATTTGACATTATTTAAATAAGCTCTTTCAATGAAGCTTCACTGCCCTGTGTTCAACAGAAAATTTTAGTGCCCGTGGATCATCCCTTTGTTTAAGAGTAAAAATTAAGAGGCTAACTGCAGGTTTGGAGGTAAAAAGAATGTTCTGTAGAAACACTTTTTTAGTACCATGTGACTTTCATGTTGCTATAGTTTAAATATGGTTTGGCTAAAACACATGTTAAAATTTGATCCCCCATGTGGCAGTGGTGAGAGGTGAGGCCTAGTGGGAGGTCTTTGGGCCATGGGGTGGATCCTTCATGAATAGATTAGTGCCCTTCATTGGGGGGTGAATGAGTTCTCCCCCTTGAGGAAATGAATTGGCTCCCATGAAAGTTGGTTGTTAAAAAGAGCATGGCCTACTTGGTTTCTCACTCTTGCTTCCTGCCTTGCCATGTGATCTCTGCATGTGCCCACTTTCCTTCTCCTTTCTGCCATAAGTGAAAGCAGCATGAGGCCCTCACCAGGTGCAGATGCCCAATTGTGGATTTTTCATCTATCAGACTCAAACCAAATAAATGTTTCCTTTATAAATTACCCAGCATCAAGCATTCTGTTATAGCAACACAAAATGAACTAAGACATATGCAGGGGTCCCCAACCATTTTGGCACCAGGGATTGGTTTTGTAGAAGATAATTTTTCCACAGACTGGGAGGGGATGGTTCTGGAATGATTCACGTGCATTACATTTGTTGTGCACTTTATTTCTAAATTATTACATTGTAATATATAGTGAAATAATTATACAACTCATCATAATGGAGAATCAGTGGAAGCCCTGAGCTTGTTATCCTGCAACGAGGTGGTCGCTTCTGGGAATGATGGGAGACAGTGACTAATCTGACAGAAGGTAGAGCTCAGGCAGTGATGTGAGCGGTGTGGAGTGGCTGTAAATACAGATGAAACTTTGCTTGCTCACCCACCACTCACCTCCTCCTGTACTGCTCAGTTCTTAACAGGCCACAGACCAGTGATGGTCTATGGCATGGGGGTTGAGGTTGAGGACCACAGATATGTATAATGTAGCTATCAGCCAAACATGAAATAACTGGCAGGGAAGAACAATTAGCAAATTTATAGCTTAAAATTTTATATAAAATACATATTATTATCTTCAAATACTTATTTGAATAAACTAATGTCTTACCTTTAATATTACAAATATTAATAAAAATAACAGCCCTTTTTTATTCACAAAGTACAATTCCACCTGGACTATATTCAGTCATTTTTGTTTGAGATTTTGCTTTTGTTTTCATGCATAAAATCATGATATAACTAAAATTGATTTCTAAAAAATTAATTTTACATTTCTAGACAGTGGATTGTTTTTTATTAATTATAAAGTATAATTAGGGCTTTGGCTTTGATCATGTTTTAGTACACGTGAATATTGAGAACCTTGATTTATAATGTGAAGTCAAAATTTATAAATATAAAATAGTGTCTCTTGGCCTTCAATTTCAAATGACTAAAACACTTACTGAATTAGCTTTGGGAATATAAGCATTAAAGTGAATATGGTTTATGCAATTGCTAATATTCTTCTCCTCTGGGAATTTTTCTAATTTTCTAAACACAGAAATCTCTGTATATTAAAACCATGTAGGATGAAAGCAATCTGTGTATTTCTTTTTTTTTATTTCAATATATTATGGGGGTACAAATGTTTAGGTTACGTATTTCTTAACAGTGGATTGGACTTCCCTCCCTCAGTGCTCTTTTTAAATGATAAAACTGGTCAAGTGAGAAAACATATATGCATTACTTGAAAGTTAAAAAGCTATAAGATTGTAAGATATTATTATTATTTCACTGCATTAAACCATCTGAAGACTGGCAATCTACATCTAACTTTTTCTTTTCATAGTTCAAAATTGATTATTAGCTTACATTTGTTAGAATTCTGCATAATTCACTCTAGGGAGAAATGCAAAAAGAATCTAAAATATTTTCTCCCTGTGTATTAAAGAGAAATCCTATGAATACTTTCAAGGAGGTCATCAAATCACTTAAAAAAAATTTCTACAGAGGTTCCATTTCTAAGCTCTTCTTCACAGCAAATTAAGATGAAGTGGCCAAAGTTAATACTGCCATTATTACAGTCTGATTATAAAGAAATATGTGGGGGGATCATAGGCAAGATGGCTGACTAGAGACATCAGTTGCCAGGTCATCTTAGAAAAAAGAAAATGTTGTAGATAAAAAAAAAAAAAAAAAAAAGCCCATGTGTAATTTTGATGAAAAAGTGCCAGAACCTACCAGAGGTTCCATGGGAATATTATTATTATTTCACTGCATTAAACCATCTGAAGACTGGCAATCTACATCTAACTTTTTCTTTTCATAGTTCAAAATTGATTATTAGCTTACATTTGTTAGAATTCTGCATAATTCACTCTAGGGAGAAATGCAAAAAGAATCTAAAATATTTTCTCCCTGTGTATTAAAGAGAAATCCTATGAATACTTTCAAGGAGGTCATCAAATCACTTAAAAAAAATTTCTACAGAGGTTCCATTTCTAAGCTCTTCTTCACAGCAAATTAAGATGAAGTGGCCAAAGTTAATACTGCCATTATTACAGTCTGATTATAAAGAAATATGTGGGGGGATCATAGGCAAGATGGCTGACTAGAGACATCAGTTGCCAGGTCATCTTAGAAAAAAGAAAATGTTGTAGATAAAAAAAAAAAAAAAAAAAAGCCCATGTGTAATTTTGATGAAAAAGTGCCAGAACCTACCAGAGGTTCCATGGGAAGAAGTTGTGGAGCAGAATAAGAAAGAGCAAGGGTTCAGCAGAGATCAACCCCCAAGGAATTTGGAACGCCATGGAAAGGGTAGATGGGACTGTTTGTTTTCTTCTCCCCTAACATCTCTGGCAGACTGCACACTCTGAAACTATTTGAGAAGTTCTCTATCCTCACAAGCCCAAAAGCTGCTGCCACCAGTGAGCTGGGAGCTTCTTGAGAACAAAGCACTAGGCTATCAGCCCCCTCAGAGTCACCCCCTACACCACAGACCTGAGCCCTGGTGGTGGGCAAGGTACTGCTTTTCTACCCATTGTGTGTTTTGTTCTTCTCAGGGAGCTCAGCCCTTTAGTTTCCTTATCACTGGTCCACACACAAACATTTCCCAACTCCTGTCCAGACTTCAGTGGCCACAGGGGCTGGTAGGTCCAGGGGAATTGTGTGATCCCAGAGCTTGAACATTCAGGGTGGGCTGCCTTCAGGGGAGAGGAGAATGCAGCAAGCCAGGGAAGCACCTAGGGGCAAAGGAGACCAGAATGCCAGCCTCTTTCATTCAGATTCTTCCCCTCCTCTACCCCTGCCTCACCCATAGCTGCCAACACAGCCATGGAAGTTCCAACATGAGTTGGCACAGGAACCCTAGGGGGTGAATGAGCCAAAGCTCTTAGCAACAACTGCTTTCCTTCTGTTTGTGCCCCTACCCCCCTGAGGTTTCCACAGAGAGTGGAGCCACCTCTGTCCCCATAAAGACCTGCAGTGCATCAAGGGGTGCTCAGACTGTGAGCTCCCTGTCTATCAGCCCTCACTGGTGCTGCATGCCTGATTATTCCAGCAGAGGAGGGTGTATCCCAAACCAGAGGGACATTACACCTACTTGAGCTTTTCACAGGCAACTAGGTACTAGCACACTTCTCCCTGGCATGTTGAGGGATTGAACTAGGGGAATCAGAAGACAGGCCCACAGGCTGGATCTTATGTCGCCAGAATTTCATGGGTTGTTTGGGGGCACAGAGGGAAGATCTGTGAACTAATCTTGGGAGGTAAGGGAACCCACACAGGCAGAACCAAAAGAAGAGTATGATGCGGGTCCAAGCTGCAGCGTACTCATGGAACATCCCTCCTTCCACAGGAAAGCTGCACATTTTGTCTGGGGGTGGGTCCTGGGCAGGGAAGCTCCCAGCCTGAGGAACCACTGCTAGTGAGCTCAGCTAGTTTGGGCTCCTAGTTATTGCCAGATGCTGGAAGGAGATCCATGGTGCAAGGGAAGATGGAGAAGAGTGAAACCCACTCCCATCTGCCAGACTGTGACTCCCAGACTGCCCCTCCCTGAGAGCAGACTTTCTGGCTTGGTGGGGCCACTTCAATGCCTCCCTGGGAGCTTACACAAGTGGCCTGGGAGCTGACTCTCAACCCTTGCCCAGATAACTTTTGTGCCTGCCTTTGCATAGCCTGAATGCAAGCTCACCTAAATCCAGCCACACACAGCCTCACTCCTCCACTCACCTCAGCTATGGTGGAGCACAAGAAACACAGGCTGGGGAAAAAGAAAGGATTTCAAAGGCCTCCACCTCCCTTTATTGCCAAAAAGCAAGGAATATGCCCAAGCACATAATAAACCACCACTACAGCCTACAAATAACTAGCAATTGAGAAAACCACCACATTAAGGATATCTACAACCAAGATATCCACCGAGAACCTAAACCTCCATCAAAGTACCCACAAACAAATCCAGAGGTCTTTATTCAACATATGCTATAAACACACCCTTAAGAATGAGATGGAGAAAAAAAGCATCATCTAAACAAAAGAAAATCCAAGAACAAGAAGCTACAGCTGCTCCAGAGGACAAGGAATCAGTGCAAGAACTCCAGAAGTATGAAAAATCAGAGTGAAAGGACACCCCAAAGGAGCACACCAGCTCTCTAGCAATGGATCCCAACCAAAATGAAAATAATGAAATAACAGATAAAGACTTACAAATATGGGCTGTAAGAAAACTCAATGAAATCCAAGAGAAAATGGAAAACCGAATCAAAGAAACTAGAAAAAAATTTAGAAAATGAATATAAATTTTACTAATGAGATAGATAGATACATTAAACAAAAACCAAATAGAACTTCTGGAAATGAAAAATTCATTTAGGGAAATATAAAACACAGTCAAAAGTTTTAATAATGCACTACAACAAGCAGAAGACAGAATTTCAGAGCTTGAAGACAAACTCTTTCAAATTAACCCAGTTAGTCAATAACAAAGATCTAAGAATCAGAAGAACGAAGTCTATGAGAAATATGGCATTATGGAAAACAGCCAAATATAAGACTTACAGGCATCACTGAGCGGCAAGATGAAAAAGCAAAAGGCCTGGAAAATCTATTTGAGGGAATAATTGAGAAAATTTTCCCTGGTCTTGTTAAAGATTTAGAAATCCAGACACAAAAAGCTCAATGAACATCTGAGAGAGTCATTGCAAAAAGAGAATCACCAAGGCATACAGTCATCAGACTGGCCAAAGTCAATATGAAGGAAGAAATTCTATGAGCCATAGGTGAAAACATTAAGTAAATTACAAAAGAAAACCCATCACACTAACAGCAGACTTCTCAATAGAAACCTTACAAGCCAGAAAGAAATGAGGTTCTATCTACAGTTTATTTAAATGGAATAACTGTTAGTCAAGAATTTTTGTATCCTGCAAAACTAAGTTTCATAAACAAGGAGAAATAAAGTCTTTCCCAGACAAGCAAACACTATAGGAATTTGTCACCATTAGGTCTGCCCTACAAGAAATGCTTAAAATTGTTCTATACATGGAACAGAATACTTGATACACACCAGTATAAAAACACACAAATGTTACAGCTCACAGCTCTCATAGAACAGTAATACAAGAGAAAGAACAAAGCAACTAGGTAATAATCAAAGTAATGACCAAAACTGTGTCTCACATATCAATACTAAGGTTCAATGTAAATGATCTGAATGCCCCACTTAAAAGACACAGACTGGCTGAACAGATAAAAAAGCACAACCTAAATATATGTTGTCTCCAAGAAACCCATTTGACTGGCAACGGTTCTCATAGACTCAAGGTAAAGGGGTGGAAAAAATATTCCATGCAAATGGAAACCAAAAGTGAGCAAGAGTAGCTATTACCATATCTGATATAACAGACTTTAAATCAACAATGGTAAAAAAAGAAAAAGGACAAAGATGGTAATTATATAATGATGAAGGGATAAATTTAACAAGAAGATATAACAATCCTGAATATATATGCACCTAACACAGTAGCTCCCATATTCATAAAATAAATTCTACTAAATCTAAGAAAAGAAATTAACAGCAACAACATAATAGCCAGGGATTTCAATACTCCACTGACAGAACTAATTATTGAGACAGAAGATCACCAAAGAAACACTAGACTTAAGTTGGACTCTACTTCAATCAGATGTAACAGACATTTACAGAACATTCTACCCAAAAGCTGCAGGATATACATTCTTCTCATTAGAACATGAGATATTTTCCAAGATAGATCATATGTTAGGCCAGAAAATAAGTCTCAGCAAATTTAGAAAAATAGAAATAATCCCAATTATCTTCTCAGACCACAGAGAAATAAAACTAGAAATCAATTACCAGAGAAACACTCAAAACTACACAAATACATGGAAATTAACCAACCTGCTGCTAAACGATCCCTGGGTTATTGTCAAAATCAAGATGAAAATCAAAAAATTGCTTGAATTGAATGACAAATGTGACACAAGCCTCCAAAATTTATAGGATAGGGGGATGGACATGCTTGAAGCTCTGACTTGGGTGGGGCAAAGGCAATATTTGTAACCTAAACATTTGTACTCCCATGAGATCCTGAAATTAAATAAATAAATAAATAAATAAATAGAATAAAATATATAAGATTAAAAAAAAGAAGTTCTAAGGGGAAAGTTCATACCTTTAAATACTTATATCAAAAAAGACAGAAAGATCACAAATTAATAACTTAATGTCACACCTCAAGGAACTAGAAAAAGAACAAACCAAACCCAAAGCTAGCAGAAAACAAGAAATAACAAATCTCAAAGCAGAAGTAAATGAAATGGAAAGCAAAAATAAAAAAATACAAATTGTCAATGGAACAAAAAGTTGATTCTTTAAAAAGATAAACAAAATTGATAGGCCACTAGCTAGATTAACCAAAATTAAAAGAGAAAGGACACAAATAAGTTCAATCAGAAATGAAAAAGGAGACATCACAACTGATACTACAGAAATACAAAATACCATCTGTGACTACTATGGAAACCTCTATGCACATAAACTAGAAGACACAGAGAAACTAGGTAAATTCTTGGAAACACACAACCTTTCAAGCCTGAATCAGGAAGAAATAGAAATCCTGAACAGACCAATAAGAATAGTGAGATTGAAATTGTAATAAAAAATCTCCCAAAAAGATTCCTCAAAGAAATAAATATAGACCTACCATTCAACCCAGAAACCTCACTACTGGGTATCTACCCAAAGGAAGTTATTTTATCAAAGAGATACCTTTGTTTGAATGTTTATTGCAGTACAATATACAATCACAAAGATGTGGAGTCCAACTAAGTTTCCATCGGTTGATGAGTGGATTAACAAAATGTGGCATATATATACCATGGAGTACTACTCAGCCATAAAAAGTAATGTAACAATGTCATTTGCAGCAACTTGGATGGAACTGAGGAACATTATCTTAAGTGAAGTATCTCAGGAATGGAAAAACAAAAACTACATGTTCTCACTAACAAGTGGGAACTAAACAGTGGGTAGACATGGTTATAAAGTGGTGTAAAGGACACTGGAAACTAAGAACAGGGCAGGGTGTGAGAGTGGTTAGGGATAAACACTTACCTGTCTGGTATAATGTACACTATTATGGTGATGGGCACGCTAAAAACCCTGACTTCAGCATTATACAACTCATTCTTGTAACAAGAACTCTTGTACCCTCTAATATTTTGAAATAAAAATCATAAAGCAAAGCAAAAAGTAAGCATTAATATAGCAAATAACGTATGCTACTTCATTTTCAGTTCTGGCCCACTCTTTATGTTTTATTTTGCTTTCTCACCTGATTTTATGTTAGAAATGATACATTTTTTTCTCTGTTCTCATTTTCTAGAAACCATATATATTGACTTGTTCTCTGATGTTGTTTATGTATTTTTCTCATGTGGCATGGTAGTGTAGTCTTACCTTTCCTAACAATATAAAAGAAAAATAAGTTTCCAAGAAGAAGGCTTGATCTCTCCTATTATACATGTTCAACATAAACTTGGGTGGGCCAGGCCAGGCCAGGCCGAGACAGAACAACACGGGTGAAGACAGGTCAAAATATAAGTTGATCCAGAAGGATGAGACCCACAACAACAGTCAGGAACAAAGAATGGTGATCTGGCTTTTTTGTGGCCTATGAAATTGAAGTTACTATAATATTGTCTAGGAAAAAAATGCATTTTCATTTTTTACTTTATTTAAGCATTTCTATTCCTGCTGTGAAGATTTGCATCCTGAAGACATAAATGTCACAAAAATATGAAACTCCTACTGATGAACTATTTTCTCTGCTGTCATAGAAGGAAGAAAGAAGACTGGGTTTGTATTTAGTATATCGAAAGCTGTTCTAGATTCCTTTTTTTTTTTTTTTTTTTTTGAGACAGAGTCTCACTCTATTGCCCGGGCTAGAGTGAGTGCCGTGGCATCAGCCTAGCTCACAGCAACCTCAAACTCCTGGGCTCAAGCAATCCTACTGCCTCAGCCTCCCAAGTAGCTGGGACTACAGGCATGCACCACCATGCCTGGCTAATTTTTTCTATATATTTTTAGTTGTTTGGCTAATTTCTTTCTATTTTTTTTTTGGTAGAGACGGGGTCTCGCTCTTGCTGAGGCTGGTCTCGAACTCCTGACCTTGAGCGATCCACCCGCCTTGGCCTCCCACAGTGCTAGGATTACAGGCGTGAGCCACCACGCCCGGCCTAGATTGCTTTTTAAGCTAAACAGGACAGAGACACTTAACCGTATCTTACACATTACGATGTTAAAATGCTTTCACTACAAGATTTCCTCACCTTTCTTGGAGGTTTCTCACAATTACATCATTGTCATTACTAAGAAGTATTTTTTTTTTTTTTTTTGCTTTTCTGATGTTTAGCCAAAATGTTTTTCTTTATAGACTGTCTTAGTACAGTTTTATTCCTTTATACCATTTTAAATAGTTCTCTTTGTATCTTTCAAAGGTGAGCATGATGTTATGTTCTCCTTATCCTTTTACCAGGTTATGTATGTACTGTACACTTTATTTTCCCTCATTAGGTTATTCCCTCTTCTGTTTTATGAATGATTTCTATTGAATCCTTCTCCTCTGAAACTGTTTCCATCTCCATAGGATAGATGTGCCAATATTAGCTAATCCTGTTCATTCACTGCTCTGAGCTCTTAACATTTATTAATGCATGTAATCTTCATAACAGCTCTATGAAGTAGAGTTTAGCATTTTAGCAAATTTTCTGATGAGCAAATTGAGGTATAGAGAGGTTTAGTAATTTGCCTGTTTATTAATCCAGTAAGTAGCATAACTAGGATTGGAACTCAGGCCTTCTAGTTCTAGAGCCTATATCTTAACCACTATACCACATTGTCTCTCAGTAACAACTCAATTTTCAGAAAAATTTGAACTATTATTTTTTATTCATAAGATTAGCATACATACGGAAAATCAAAAATTAAATGAGTCAGGAGAGAGTATATTGACATGATTTTTCCTTGTACTGTGACAATACAATTTAAGCATACATTCCAGCCTCTCTCACAATTTAATTGCAACCTAAAATATGAATCAAAGAGCCTGCCGTTCTGCATTGTCATTTCATGAGATCTTGGAGATATTTTGACTTCAAGAGCTGCTTTTTACAAATATTCTCAGGGATGGTTATACCTTAGCTATTATCAGAAACTGTTGTATGTATTGCCATAAAAAAAATAAGTGGAAGTTAAGTGTCAACATGAATTGTAAACAAATATCTTTTGCTTGTCTCTTTTCCTGATTTTATACAATTAACATTTAGCAGTCTGCCATCAAAAAATATGTATTTTTAAACAGATTACTCTGAATTATAAAGTATGTTCAGGATTAAAAGTTACCTGTAATCTTTTTTCAAGTTGAACACAGTCTTAAAAAAATCACGTACTCATTTATTCACCAAACATTTATGGAGTACCCACAATATTGTAGGAATTGAAATAGGTGTGGTAGATTTAAAAGGGAGAGAGAGAGGAAAAGAGAGTGAGAAAGATCAAATAGGTATTCTGCTTAGGAGCATAGTAATGAATATAAACAAGAATTGAAAACATACAATTCTGATAAAACCGCTATAGATAGGGCATATTCCCAAATATCGATGGCAAATTATAGTTTTAATCTTCAATTAAACCTTAGTAAACATATGTATTTGCAATAATTAGAATAGTAAAAAGGACAACCTACAGCCATTATAAATTGTGTACTGAAAAGTTAACAATGAAAATTTCTTAGTTAACAACACTAGTGAATAAAACGACTAGTCCAATGACTTGCTTATAGCAGATATCAATAAATATCTGTAGAGGAAGCAATAATGTAAACAATAAAACTCCAATTATGCAAAGGTTTGTTGCTGCTTTAATTTGCATAATAAATTTGAACCTATCATCCATGAGTCTGCCTTCAACTGGATATTGGGGAAAAATTATATCATCTTAATAATGTAAATAATTATTTTACTCTCTTCCATAATAAAACATGCTCTTTCAGATAAACCCAGACTCTAAATTCTAGGCTTTCAGTAACTTCCCAGCCATACTCTACAAATATCAAACAATAGCATGTCCAGATGGAGGAGGAGCACCCTATCTCTCACCGGTGCCCAGGCTTTCACTGTTGTGTGATGTTGGTTGGCTACACTGGTCAGCGCCCCAGACAGCTGGCCATCATCCCATCTGAAGTTGTAGTTACTAGAAGCCTGGTTTCCTCTCCCCTGACTCTAACTGCATTGTCCTCCACCTGACGTCTAATGCCTGGCTGTTGATGAATTTAGCTGATGGCTTTATCCTAGTAGCACATTCAGTGACATCTAGGTGCTTGGCTGGATTCCCTCGGTAACCTCCTTCTGTCATCTTGTTTCTCTTACCTGAATTCCATTCACACGTATCAACAGCGTTGAGTCTGAAAATCTGTCAACACAAACACTGAAGACAAAATAGGAGTGGCCCAATGTCTTTGTAGAATGACTAAAATCACTCAGTGGCTTTCCGTTACCTTTTCAATATACAATCCCAGTTCCAGTTTGCTAGTATCTCCTAGTACTTTAAATATTTGGGAATCCCTTTACTTTACCTTTAGGTCTTTATTGTTATGTTTGATTAACATTTCTTGTCTTTATGCAGGGCACATTCAATTCCTTATCCAAATTTTTTCAGTAAAGAAAAAAACACAGTTGTCTTTTCTTCATGAAGCATAGATGACTAGCTGCACTAAACCATTAGCCTCATCTTCTGCCCAGTCAGATTTATGTTGTAACATAAATTAAAAGAGAGAGAGAGAGACATAAGAGAAATGCACTGAGACAGAGCTATCTTTATAATCACTGTGGACTTGCCCTTTCCCTCATCCTCAATTTCAAAAAAGATAATACAAAGCTTCATGCTGGCAAGTTAATCACAGTCAGGGAGAGAATGAGCTCAACTGTGTATGTAAAAACGTAGTTGTTTTTCTTTGATTCATCCAGATAGCATCACACTGGGTCAGTTTCTTGTTTATACTGTCTTTATTGTTTCTGGTCTTAGAACAATAAACAGCTCTAAGTGGTTTCAATTACAGCAGCAAAATTGTGCAAATGAACTTTGGCTTTGTTTCATATTGAATGGAGGGTTTTTATGATTTTATAAATAGTGATGTTTAGGAATCTTGCCAAATTTGTTCTCCAAACAGTGAAGAGTCACACTTGCCAGCTCTAGGTCTTTAATTGCCCAAATATCCTTCCCTTGATATGGATAAAATATTTTTAACCTTGTTCCATGGAGATGAATAGGAATGATCAAATTATCTGTGGATTCAGCAACAATTTGCGTAAACAAAGTATTGGAGTGGATTTTTGTGGGCATGTATTCATAAGCCAATACCTGATTTTTTTACATGTCTTTCATAATTGTAGGAAAATATGTTGCCATTCATTTTTAACAAATTTAATATAAAGTTATATCAGCAAGGATAAATTACATTATTCTGTGGTAACAAACAGACAGCTCCGTTCCTAATCTTAGTGGTTTCACATAATAGAAGATTACATATAAAGGTATATAGTCAGTCAGGGAACTCTCCCACCTCATGTTAACACAATTACCTGAGCAGGGAGGAAATAATTCTAGAAATTCCTACATCAACAATTAAATACTCCAGAGCTGGTGACACAGGCCCTCCAGCCACAGGGAGTCCAGGAAAGTCACCCTTCCATTTGCCTTAGAGTAGTGATATAGGAAGGCACAGATTCATTTATAGAACCTGGAATTTCAATCCTACAGCACGTTCTTATAGAATACTCACTTAGTGAATGTATTAGTCTGTTAGGGCTGATATAAGAAAATGCCATGGACTAGGTGGCTTAAACAACAGAAATTTATTTCTCATAGTTCTGGAGGCTAGAAATCTAAGACCACTGTGTCAGCAGGTTTAGTTTCTTCCGAGGCCTCTCTTCCTGACTTACAAATGGCCATCTTCTTGCTGTGCTTTCACATGGCCTTTTCTTTGTGTTAGTACGTGTCTGGTGGCTCTTTCTCTTCTTAGAAAGACATAAGTCATATTGGATTAGGGCCCACCCATATGACCTCATTTAACCTTAATTATCTCTTTGAAGGCCGTGTCTCCAAATATGGTTACATTCTGAGGTTCCAGGGGTTAGATCTTCAACACATAAAATTTTCAGCAGTGCAAAGCCTGCAGCAGTGAATGAACTATCACAAACCTGTCAATGTGTCTTTGCCATTCAGATTTACAAGTTGAAAATAATTTGCAAGCAAAAGTAAGACTGAACAATACTGTGAGCCTACATGTAGAATTTAAAACGTATGAGAAAATTTTCTATCTACTGAAGAAAATCATGTTTGATTCAAGTTTATTTTGAGATTTTAATAGAAAATTTAGAACATTACCTATATTGTTCCAATTAGTTGTTTCTTTCTCTCGCTGTTTTTTTTTGCAGAATATGCTGTCTCAATTATTAAATATTTTTTAAAGAGAGCAAAATTCCAAGTAAAAACTATTGATATTAAGAATAACAATTTATTCCTCATCAAACTGAAGAAATTACATCAATATAATTACTTGCCTTTAGAGAGCTGTTGTTTATTCTTCATCCGACCTGCTGTTCAGCATCTTGATTCAGCAAAATTAAGAAAAACACATTTACATTTATGTGCTAAGTATTTTCAAAATGTGATTCTCTGGAATGAACCTTTGTTGCACTTTTAACTCTAAGCACATAACCATTTATAATTTTTTGTGTATCCTTGTTCTAATCAGTTAACCTGGCCAAGCTTCAATTTCATTATGTGCATAAAAGAAGATAATAACACCGACTTTTCGCCTTTAACAGAAGATAATATTTGAAAGTGGGTTGTAAATAGGCAATCACATAAAATGTAATGAAAGCTAACTTCAGAAGATAAAGATCCCTAAGATATAAAAATTGAGTTTTATGAGAGGTTGGCAAGGATAGTGAACTATCAACAGAGAAAAGCTGTTAATTTTTGTAGACTTCATTTATATTCTTTTCTACTGTAGAGGTACAAACAAATTCAGTAAGTTAATTCATATTTCTTTCACTGGATCCTTTATTAAATCATAGAACTACATTTCAACTAATATAAATCATAGAGGTCGCGTAATACAGGATGATGCTTATTACATTTGAGCTAATCAATTTCAAATATATTTACACATGCCAAGACTTTTAAAAAAAATTTAACTGCACAGATATTTCTACTCACAAAGCAGTATTGCCAATAGGAATCCTGAAGGAATGTTAAATCCTATTTTTAAAAAATAGGTAATAGGAGAAGATAGCATGGTACAACGTAAAAGTTTGAGAACAGTTTGGTGTATTGAACTGAGATTGTTCAAATTGTGTAAACATGGGCTTTGTGAAATGGTTTCAATTTTATTAACATCATTACCTTTTAAAAGTACTTATGTCATTGATATCAACAAATAATGTATAAAACATCGTGTTCTGATTCTTGACACTTTTAAGAGCATTCTTAGTTTTTTCTTCAACGAATTCTCTCTCTCTATGAAAATATTGGGTGATAATTGCTCACTGGGAATAACCCAAATGGCATTCATTTGGTAAATCTACTTCAACTTCTTATAGGAAACACTATTCTTTGTACTCTGAATCCATTACTCTGATTTTCTTAACTCCTAAAATTCAGAACTAAGAATTTCCGTTTCCCTGCCATCAGGTCTATCCTAGAGAATTCATTGTCCTTTATAATTTAAGTATTTTATACCAAAATCTACATTATTCAGGGTTCTCCAGACAAAGAGGACCAATATTATATACATGTATAAATAAAATGAGATTTATTATAAGGAATTCACTCATGTGATTACAGAGGCTGAGAAGTTCCATGATCTGCCTTGTGTAAGCTGGAAAGCCAGGAGAGCACTTTTATTCCAGTCTGAGTGGGAAGACCAACGTTTTAACTTGAAAACAGTAATCTGTAATTTTTGGTATATGGAATTAGAAAAATATTGGACTGTATTACTTTTACTAGTTTAGCTAGGTTTTTAACAGTTGTAATATTTAGCAATGCTGCAAGCTTGATCCAACATTATATATTAAAAATCCATCCTTCCTTCTGCTGATCCTTAATATCCTTTCCATCATATGCTAACTTTTTCTGTTTACTAAAATCTATTTCTGGACTATGTATTTTGATCTACTTATCTTATAGTTCTAGAGATCAGAAGTCAAAAATAAGTTTCATTGAGCTAAAATCAAGATGTCAGTAGGGCTGATTCCTTCTGGAAGCCCTAGGAAATAATCAGTTTTATCGCCCTTTCCAGCTTCTAGAGTTGGCCTACATTCTTTGGCTTGTGGCTCCTTCTTTCCTTTTCAAATACAGCAGTGTAGTATTTTCTTTCTTCTCTGACCTCTGCTTCCATCTTTTATCTTCCCTCTCTCTCATTCTGATCTCCCATCTCTTTTTTATAAGAACTCTTGTGATAATATTGGGCCCACCTGAATAATTCAGAATAATCTGAAGATTCTTAACTTGACCACCTCTGAAAATTTCCTTTTACTATGTCAGGTAACATATTCACAGGTGCAGGATAGTTCTTTAGATGGCCTTGTATTAACCCAAATCTTCTCCCCTTCTCACTCATATTAATAGTTCTCAGAAACAACTGTAGAATGCACTGGGAGTGCAATATCCGAGGATAAGGAGGAATTAGCCAGAACAACCCAGGCTGTGCCCCTGTTCCTTTTAGAACAGGATGTCCTACAATACTTTAGCCCAAAAAGTATTAATAACATTTCACCAAGGTATAAAACCCAGCTGCTTTTGAGGTCCCTTAGCTGCAGTGCAATATGGGGCACACACAGATGAGATTCCGTCTACTGTGGACAGACATGGACAAGCCCGTGATGAGAAGTATCTGAAGACATGGCAAACCCAAGATGGGAGAATTCTGAGCCTTGCATGAGCCATCAATCTCAGGCTTCTACTATCCCTTGCTGCCTATTTGTGAGTATTAAAGTTGCTTCACTCAATTTGTTGTGTGTGTATTCTTTCTCATCAAACTCATGTATGCAGTAAAAATTGCAGCCCAAGATACAGTGGGCTGAAGTAGCACCCAGTGCAGATAGAACCTTCGCACAATAGTTTCCAAGGATTAGGCTACAGATATCTTTGGGGGGACAATTATGCAGCCTGCTATAAGAGGTTAATCCAAAAAATATCGAAATCTAAAATCTTTGGAAAACACAAAGGTTAATCGCAACCCTTAGAGCCATATTTCTAGAGTATCACCATGTTGTCTATGTGATGGAAGATGTCTAGACAGGATGGAAAGACCTAAATATGGCTAAGTGGTAAGATTTACCAAAAAAAAAAAAAAAAAGGAGTATAGGAGGACAAGAAGTGGTATTTCTGGACAACCTGCATCTACCGCCTCCTAAATGTCTTCTGTTTCCATTGATTCTGGTTTCTTTCTTGATCAATAAGTCAATCAAGATGAGAAACACTTGACATGGTGAACAAAATAGGTAGTGTGGAGCAAAAGAGAAACAAAAGACATGGACAAGCCCATGATGAGAAGTATCTGACGACATGGCAAATGCAAGATGGAAGAATTCTATGAACGAACAATAATAATGATGATCATTACTTAGGTCTCTTTGCCATTTGGAAGATGCCCCCCTGAGTAGAGAATTCTGCTGGACCAATAATGTATGGGAGTTCAGCAAGACTCAAAGAGAATACAACATAAGCATGTTACCTTTACGACTAAGTAGAGATGTGACAGCCCAGAGAAGCCACACTTTCCATTCAAACAAGAACTTGTTTCAAAGGAGATAATAATATTGTCAGAAACAGAAATGGCAGAGGAACCCTATCATATCCTTTCTTAACCATATTACTTCCTCATGTTAAACAGCCACTTATGCTGAAATGACATAGAAGGAAAGGGACAGATAAGGCAACCAACTATAGTTCCTTTTCCTTTCAGTCTTTCCTTAATTATCAGTAAGCTGAAAGTAGAAAGTACTGGTGGAATGTGTGCATATCAAAAAGTGATATAAAAACAGTTGAGTTAGTTTTGGATAGCATTTCCACTGTTTTGGTAGGAAGAAAATACATATGTGTGTATGAGCTACAAAATATGACATGTAATTTTGGTGATTCCACTTAAGAATTGCATGCTCTTAAATTTGTATTAAAACTGGAATTACATGAGATAAAGATGAACAGTAAAATTCATGGAAATGATATAAAATTTTAATTTTTCTTCACTTAGAATGACATTAAATAGAAATAAAATGCAAATAAATCAGAAAAAACATAAAAGAAAAAACTGTGTATTGTAGTACCTTTAGCAGAACTTTTTTCCTGCTTTTTCAACAAGTGGCCCCCATTTTTATTTTTCATTGGGCCTCACAAATTATGTAAGGCCTTGTGCACCTACTGGCTGATTGTTTTGAGCATAAGATAATGAATATAGAATTGATTTGTATTAAGATCAAAACCTTGGAGGAATTCAATTACATTTTTCCTGTCCTTTCCAGAAGACAGCTTAGTTCTAAACATCCACTGTTTCTTGTAATAATTGCATCATGCAAGTCTCAAAGCTTTCTTTGTTCTGCCAGAACTTAAAACTCTGTATACTCTGCCTCTTTCCATACATAAAAAAAATTATGTCAGCTATTCCTCATGTTACCTGGACTTTGTAACCTTGGCTCTGTGCTACCAAACCACAGATTACCCTCTCTCATATTAAAATAAGAGGCTGGTGTGTGCAGCATGTTGATCCCTGTATGCAAGTGCCTGAATAAATCTTTTGTGGCCTTAATTACAGGTAATACCATGTTAAATTTAACTCCAACAGATGTTCCCTATGAAAATGTGATAGCACAATCATTTTAATGGAAACATTAAAATTCAAACATTTTCTGGATAGAAATTGTAAACTCCTGAAGGTTCACCACAGTTAATAAGCATGCAGTGTTTTAGTGAAGCTATTTTTAAAAGTCTTGGTAGTAGGTTAGGTGATGTATAGATTTACTTCAGGGACCAAAGCTGTGTTGCTTTATACTTCAAATCAGTGATTCAAACTGCATTCTCCTATATCCCTGGAGATCTCTGAAGTTGCATCAAGGACCAACAAAGAGGATTGGACCAAGCATAGCAGCTGGACAGCAGTCCAGATCCCTTCCCTATACCACTGCCCCAGCTACAGCAGCTCCATGCAATAAGCTAGACTCCCACAGAGGCATTTATTTGAAGAAGCCATTCTGGGGCTTAAAGGAAAATACAGCAAATAATAATAAACCTCTTCCCATATTTCACAGAATAACTTGATCTTTATAAGACAAAAGGAATCAAAGGGTATTTGTGACAAGATGGCTGACCAGAAACACCAGCTGCCAGATCATCTCAGAAAGAAGGAGAAATGTTAGATGAAAAAGAAAAAACAAACAAACAATCATAGATTTGGTAGAATTCTGAGGGAAAAGTGCCAGAATCTACAAGAGATTCCATGGGAAGAAGTTGTGGAGCAGAATAAGAAGGAACAAGATATCAGTAGAGGTCAACCCCCAAGAGACTTGGAGTCCAGTGAAAAGGGTAGGTGAACAGTTCATCTCTCCCTCCCTCATATCTCTGGCAGTTAGCAAGCTCCTGAGCTACTGGAGAGCCTTTCTACCATCATGAGTTCAAAAGCTGCTGCCACCAGTGAATTGGGAGCTTCTTGAAGACAAAGCACCAGGCTGCCAGCCCCCTTAGAGTTGCTTTCCATCACCACAGACCTGAGCCAAGATGGCAGGTGCCATATTGCTTCTCCACCCACTGTGAAACTTTGTCTTCCCCATTGGGCTTCAGCCTGTCAGTTTTCATATTGCACATTCCCACACAAACATTCCCCAACTTCAGCTGAGACTGCAGGAGCCACATGGAGCCAGTGGGATGCAGGGGATCTGTGTGACCCCAGAGCCTGGACATTCCATGTGGGCTGCCTTCCAGAGAGACAGACAGAGACAATCAGAGTGCTAACTTTCCTCCAGTCAGATTCTTTTCCTTCCCTGCCCCTTCCCCACCCATGGCTGCCAAAAGAGACACTAGAGCCGGGACCCTCAGGGGCTGCTGCTTCCCCCCTGTTGGGGCTTCCACAGAGAGTGGGGCTCAAAACTTTCCTCTTAAAGACCTGCAGAGGGCTAAGGGGTGCTCAGCCTGTGAGCTCCCTGCTCGCTGGCCTTCCCCAGTGATGCTTGCCTGGCTGCTCCATCAAAGCAAGGCACATCCCAAAGCAGAGGGACATCAAACCAGCTTGAGTACTCCATAGGCAACTCAGGACCAGCCCGCTTCTCCCCAGCACAGTCAGGAATTTATCTTTGGGGACCCAAGGACACGCCCACAGGATGTAACTAAATAATTTATTTAGTTATTTTTTACATTGAAAAAGCTGTATGCACTTTTAAGAACATAAAAAGTAGAAAATAAAGATCATCTAACACACCGAGAGATATCAATAAATGTGTGTGTGTTTCATTCTGATATTTTCTCAATATATAGTTATATAAATAATTTTTTTCCTAAAAAAGCAATAGCTTTTTTGTATATACTCTTTATATAAACTTTTACCAATTAACAATATTGTGAGCATTTTTATATATTATTAGGTGTTCTTCTATAATATCATTGTAATGGGTGAATAATAGTCTATCATAACAAAATATTACAATCTAAAAACAAATTCCCTGTTGATGGGAGTATCTCTTACACAAGGCTGTGATGATCCCCCATCATAGCTCCATATTTTCAAACACATTTTTTTCTTAAGCTCAATTCCTAAATGGAGAATTACTAGGTCAAAATTTAGTAAAATTTAAATTTTTTGACTATTTTATAAAAGTACTTGGGTAAACTATATTATTGTACCCAATTCCCTTCCTTCATTCCATTAAGAGGATTGTTCATCCTATCACCATATGATTTTTTAAAAGGAGTGTCCATTCTTGTCCCATTGACATTGGGCTTGGATCTATGATTTGTTTTGGCTGAAAGCATATGAGAAGGTATGACCTATACCACTTCCAAGTGAGAAACATGTCATCATGTTTTTGCACCAGCTCTTTTGCTCTTTTTCTTCTGACATTAATACTGTGTGTCCCAGCTGAGGGCTGTTCCACATTGTTTTGGATTCCAGAATGAAAAGGATGCATGCAACAGAGCATTGTGGAGTACGGCAGCTACCAGCCTGCTGTGGTGACATCTGACCAGTATACATAGCCACAGCACAGCCAACAGGAATAGAATAACGCCCACACACAGAAAAGACGTAACATGAGCAAGAAAAATACCTTCGTTTTTATAAATGCTGACTGTGATAGATTACACAAATAGCTGCCTTCCTTCACATTTGCCTCATATTCACACTGTTATGAGACCTCAAGATGGACCTCATTTTCTAGGATATTTGTCAATTTGCATGTCTTCTTATTTCTCTTTGATTACTATGTAAATTGATCACTGATAAAGCAGACACAGAATACTTGGAAACGATTTTCTTTGTTCAGAGAAGTAGTACCTGAGTGAGCCATATTAGTTATGCAAAGTTAAAGTAGATATAAATTCTTATTTGACTTTATAGCCCTTAATATAAAAAGTTGGACTCATACTACCTTCCCTACCCCTTACACACATATCTCCACAGGAGTTACGGATTTATTTCCATAAGGAGAAAACAGGCATAGAAGAGTAAAGGTACTAAGAACACAAACTCTGCTTTCCAAGATTCAAAATAACATAAAACTGCTGAAGTGGACAAGAATTAGTCTTTCTAAGATCAGGCAGTGAGAAAAGACATCAAAGGAGAAATTCCCAAATTAGAATTTAAAAGAAGGGAAGGGGAGTTTGGGCTTTGAATTCCGGCTCAATGCAAAGCACTACAAATTGATTGATTACAACAGAAAAAGAGTTGGTCTGGCCTAACTTTTAGTTGAGATCTGACAGCTCTCCAAATCCAGTTACCCAGGCAGGATATTTTACTCAAGATCAGAAGCTAAGCCTGAGAATTAGAAAAGAAATACATATTCCTTTGCAGCTCAAGGGAAGCGCATGATAAAAGAGAGATGGAAAACAGCAAGAAACTCATGTGCATACATCAGAATGAGCAAGGCCAGTCTTCAATAGCAACTTCAGACAGCAGCCTGAACAGGACTGTCATCAGTAGACGAGCATACTACCAATTCCTTCCCACCTCGCCTTCATCTATCTATTTATTTATTTGTGTGTGGGGGGGGTATTATCTCTCCATTTATTTAGGTCTTCTTTAGGTCTTTTTTATTATGGTAAGAACATTTAATATGAGGGCTATGCTCTTAAAGTTTTAAGGGTACAATATAGTATTGTTAACTACGGGCATGATGTTGTACAGCAGATCTCTAGAACCTATTTATCTCGCATAATTGAAACTTTACGCCTGTTAATTAGCAACTCCCTATACCCTCTAGCCCCAGCCCCTGGAAACCACCATTGTGCTCTCTGCTTCTATGAGCTTAACTATTTTACATGCCTCATATAAGTGGAATCATGTAGTATTCATCCTTCCATGACTAGCTTATTTCACCTAACATACTGTCATCAAGGTTCATTGATGCTGTTACATATGACAAGATTTCCTTCTTTTTAAGGCTGAATAATATTTCATTGTATATACATACCACATTTTCTTTATCCATTCATCTGTTAGTAAACATTTAGCTTGTCTCCACATCTTGGCTGTTGTGAATAATCCTACAGTGAACGTAGGAGTGCAAATATCTCTTCAAGATCTCAATTTTAATTCTTTTGGGTAAATACTCAGAAGTGAGATCACTAGATCAAATGGCAGTTCTGTTTTTAATACTCTGGGAAACCTCCATTCTGTTTTTCATAGTGGCTACACCATTTTATATTTCCACCAATAGTGTGGAATGGTTCCTGTTTCTCCACAGCCTTGCCAACACTTATCTTTCATTTTGTTTTGTTTTTATATTAGCCACCCTAACAAGTGTGAAGTGATATCTTATTGTGGTTTTGATTCAATTCTCCACAGAAGAAGTATTAATACACACAGGTAGCAGATATATGAAAAAATGCCCAACATTACTAATCCTCAGGGAAATGCAAATCAAAGCCAGTTGGTTTTTAAAATCCTGCTCTTGGGATTGAGTAAACCTGAAGGGTTCTTGGACAAAAGTTCAGGGTGAAGAAGTCTCAAGAAAAAATATATTGGTACCAATAAGTTCCCAAGTAATTAACTGGAGAGAAATAAAAGAATGATAGGCACCTTAAACTGGAGAATCAGTTCATAACAGATTTTACAATAGTCATTTTTTTCCAGAATTAATCATTGATAATTCAACTTTATTATTTATTCTTATTCTTTGTCAATTTTTAAGCATACGTTCTTTCCTAATGGTTGTGAAAGTCCTTTCATACATTTTGCTCATTGTTTTTCTTCTTCATATTAATAAAACCTAACATTTCATTTGTTTTCTTTTATCATTTTTGTCAATGGCAAAGGGTATCTTCTACCCATTCTTCAATTTTTGGATGTCCACATTTTTCACATAAAGAAACCAAGGCCAGGCAGCAAGCTGAAATGCCACACATTTTAACTCCCAAATCTATTATTTGACACTAAAAGATTACTAAGTCATATTAGGCGACCCAGAAAATGCTCAACAACCAGCATGGCTCAAAGCCAATCTTTTGATTTAGTTATCTGGTTCCCCAGTCCTCTGAACTTGTGTTAGTTAAGTTCTTAAGGGCATCCCTTTCCCTATTTGGGCTTTTCTCCCCCGTGATATAGTAAAAATAATAAAATTGAGGAGCATATTGACTTGACTTGTGAGCCAATGGATCAGGAAAATCATCTCATTCAAAATAAGAGGTTTTTTTGGTTAAAATCATGTAAATTTCTCTTTTTCTATTAAAAAAAAGTTCATTATTTCTAATTAGTTGAATGTTTCTTATTAAGCTGGTTCCCAATGTGGAGCTAGGTGCCAAGCCTATGAATTGTTCGAAATGGCCACAAGTTAAAACCTATGAAAGGGCAGGAAATTACACAAAAGGGAAATAAATCATTTATGTATGTATATTATACCCTATTTCTTTGGAAGTTGGAAGTTGGCTTGAAGTTGTTCTTATTTTTCTATAAAAACATGAGAAAGTCAATAAAATAATTAGAGCAAACGTGGAAAAACCATGATGGTGAGGTGTTCTTCTCTGTTCTGTATTTACCTGCCATTTTCTCCAGGGCTCCAAGGTTCATTATGATGCCAGATCTACACACATAAAAGTAAAGTACAGTGAAATATAGCTATTTATCTTGGAATTCGGGGATTGGAGAACAGACAGTAGATATAGACAGGCATGTTTGGCCAACTTAACCCACTTTTCTTTTGGTGATCTGCAAAATAAAATAAATAGGATCTCAGAACATCAAATAATTGCTGCTGCCCAGAACCAGTTTAACTGAGATACAGAAAAAATAGAAGTCCAGATAATAGTTTTGTGATGAGCATTTTGTCTATATTTTTTTATTCTTTTTTTTATCTTTTATTTTTTTTATTTCAGCTTATTATGGGGGTACAAAAGTTTAGGTTATGTATATTGCCCATGCCCCTCCACTCCCCTAAGTCGGAGCTTCAAGCATGTCCATTCCCCAGACAGTGCTCATTGCACTCATTATGTAGGTATACACCCATCCCCTCCCCACACACACATCTGCCTGACACCCAATTGGTGTTATTCCCAAACGTGCTCTTAGGTGATGATCAGGGAAACCAATTTGCTGGTGAGTACATGTAGTGCTTATTTTTCCATTCTTGGGATACTTCACTTAGTAGAATGGGTTCCAACTCTATCCAGGAGAACATAAGAGATCCTATATCACCGTTATTTCTTATAGCTGAGTAATACTCCATGGTATACATATACCACATTTTACTAATCCACTCATGTATTGATGGGCATTTGGGTTGTTTCCACATCTTTGCGATTGTGAATTGTGCTGCTATAAACATCCCAGTGCAGATGTCTTTGTAATAGAATGTCTTTTGTTCTTTTGGGTAGATGCCCAATAATGGGATTGCTGGATCAAATGGTAGGTCTACTTGTATCTGGTTAAGGTATCTCCATATTGCTCTCCACAGGGGTTGCGCTAGTTTGAAGTTCCACCAGCAGTGCATGAGTGTTCCTGTCTCTCCGCATCCACGCCAACATGTGTTGTTTTGGGATTTTTTGATAAAGGCCATTCTCACTGGAGTTAAGTGATATCTCATTGTGGTTTTGACTTGCATTTCCCTGATGATTATGAGATGCCATGCAAATGATAGGTACTCAACAAATATCTGTGTACTGGTTCAACAAAAAGGAGCATTCAAAATACTATAATGTCAGCCTGTTTTCCATGCATTTCTTCCCTTTCTCCATAATCCAGCTCCTCCCACAAGTGTGGTTAAACACCCACCACGGTACTCTCATCTCTGCTATGATGTATTTGCCTCAAAATGGAGAAACAGAGGTAATTAGATAGACATGAACTTCAGATTTCATTTTGCTACCACAAAAATCTACCAACTTTCTCGTCATCTATACCAAATACCCTGCTCTGTCTTGCTACAAAGGATAAAACCTCCCTGACCTAAGCTAAGGTTAACCTTGACACTGCGTCTGTTCTTACCTAAATAGACTTCAACCTTCCCCTTCCAAATCATCAACTTCTCCTTTTCTATGGAAATATTCCCAGTGGCATATAAACATGCCTTACTATAGTCTATCTTTCTTGACAAAGGAACATGATTTCTCTCTTCACCACATATAAATCTAAAAGTTGCTACTTCATGGTCTCTATTTCCTCAACCCATTCCAACTGGTATTTTCCCAGTTTCCACATGATCTAGCCAAAGTTATTGTCTTACAAAATCTAAGCCCTAATTTTACTCCACTCTCAGCAGTATCTGACATAGGTGATCTCTCATCTCCACTCATTTGTTTACAAATGTGTATTGATTATTTACTATCTAAAGGTACTGGTCTAAGTGTTGTGGATGCAGAGATTTAAAAGATTGACACATACCCTTGTTCTTGTGGTATCTCACTCTAATAGGGAACCAAAAATTAGCAATATAAATAGGTAAATATATACTATGCTAGATAGTGATAAGTATAACGGTTCCTAAGTTTAGTCTGCGGAGACTGGATATTCATACCACAGGTCAGGCAAACTCATAAATAGGCAGCAAAGACAAACAAAAGGCTAGGGTCCATGGTAAGCCACTCCCCCAATGTCCAGGAAAACTGACCAGGGTGGATAGAGTCTTGTCTGTGCATGCCCCACATCTCACCACAGCTGAGACCCCCAAAGCACTTAACTCTTAGTTTTATACCCTGGGCTTTACTTGGCTCACTGATCCAAGCATCATACAATATCCTGTTCTGGGAGGAATCAGGACACAGCTCAGGTTGTTCCAGATATTTCCTCCTTATCTAAAGAGGTTACATTCTCAGTATACTGTCCCTCACAATTGCTGGCAAGAGGTGGGTGAGCTGTATTGGAAAAGGTTATCCAGGGACCTATCCTGCAATAATAATAGTTAAAAAATATATTAAGTAGAAAGAGGATTAGGAAGTGTTATGAAGGGGGCTTGAAATTTAGATAGTAAGGCCAGGAAACACTTTTCTGAAAGGTGACTTTTTTTTATTTCAAAGTAGTAAGGGGGTACAAATGTTTTTGGTAACATGGATCCCTTTTGTAATGCTTGAGTCATGGCTCTAAGTGTGTCCATCATACAACTAGTGTTCATTGTCCCCATTAGGTAGGTTTTTGCCCCTCCCTTCCTTCCCCTCTGCTTGATTTCCACTAAGTTTTGTTCCCCTGTGCACACGTGCTCATCAGCTAGTTACAGTTTAATAGCAAGTACATGTGGTGTTTTTTTTCCATTCTTGTGACACTTGTTGCAAATTGTTGCAAATTGCTGCAAAAGGCATCAATTTCTCTTTCTTATGACTGAGCAGTACTCTGTGACATACATATATCACATTTTGTTAATTCACTCATGAATTGATGGGCACTTGGGTTGATTCCACATCTTTGCAACTGTGAATTGTGCTGCAATAAACATTCGAGCACAGGTGTCTTTTTGATAAATGACTTCTTTTCCTTTGGGTAGATACCCAGTAGTGGGATTGTTAGATTGAATGATAGGTCTACTTTTAGTTCTTTGAGGAATCTCCATACTGTTTTTCATAGAGGTTGCACTAATTTGCAGTGCCACTAACAGTGTACAAGCATTCTGAAAGATGACATTTGATCAAAGGCCTGAAGGAAGAACTTGCTTTATCTAGGGAAACATGATTGCAGGCATGGCAGGGGGAAGCAAGTGCAAAGGCCCGGAGGCGTAATTGTGACTGGCATGTTTAAGAAGCAAGAATACCACTATGGAAAGGGTGGAGCAAGATGAAGGGAGGATGGCAAGAAATGAGGTCAGTCTAAGAAATAATAATCAATGGCTGCTCAAAACCAAAGAAAAACATCCCATTTTTCTAATATAACACTACCTCTGAAGAAAATAAAACCTGAGTCAAATCAAGACCCTAGATATAACCACAAATTTTCAGAAATTATAGGATACAGAAGAGCTCGTGTGACCCAACAGAGATACAATTAACATTACCCAGGATGTGGCAAACTGCAGAGGACAAAGTGACCTAGTGTCTTCAAAACACAAACTCTAACGGAAAAAGAAAGAGAGAGACTGAGATAGAAAGATAAAGCAAGTACAACTAAAGGTTAGAAGACTTAAGGGACATAGCAACATGCATCTCCACAAATGCAGTGTGTGGATCTTGCCTGAACACTGACTTCAGCAAATCAATTTAAAAATTACAAGACAATGGGAGAAATTTGCACACTGAGTGGATATTTGATGACATTAAGAACATGATTAATATTTTAGGTGTGATAATTATATGGTGGTTACATCTTTAAATTGACTTTATCTTCTGTAAGTATATACTGAAATAATTACACAGCAAATAATATATCTGATGATTACTTCAAAATAATTTAACAGAGGAAAAGTGATGGCGATGACTACAAATGAAAATAGATCGACCATGCGTGGAGAACTTTGAAGGTGGATGATATCAATTCATTCTACTGCTCTCTCCACTTTTCTTTATGTTTAAAGTTTTCCATTATAAAAAGCTTTTTAATGCTATTCAAATTTGCTGTCACATTAACTTAAAAGAGCACTGAAAACAAACTGATGCAAAGATGGCAAGAGAAGATTGATCCAAATTACGAAAAGTATTTTTGCTGACATGATTCTAACAGGAATACGATACATTCTGAGAAACAGGCCAATGAAGAGGAGCAACTGCTACTTCTTGTCAAAACTTTATTTGAATTTCATTTAGGCATAGCTTTTTTAAATCAAAAAAGGGTTAAGATGAACAATTATAATGAATTTGCATTAGTAAAAAGCTTTACCTTAAAAAAAAAACTCTAGACCAACTTTTTTCAGATTGAGCATACAGGTAAAATTCAATTCATAATTTTCTCAAAGTGTGTTAGAGTACTTTCCTGTCTCTTTTTTCATTTCATATCACATAATTCCACACTATTTTTAAAGGAACACAATGTGCCAAGTAAAAAATGTTTTTATATGCTATAAAAGATAAAGAGCTTCCCCCCACCCAGGGGTGTTTTACACATTAACCTGTTTTTCTTTGCTTTCTGAGTATTAATCACATGTGCCTTGCTCATATCTTTTGACTTGTTTTGTTCTGATGAAGGGAAAACCATACTTGTGGGAAACTTCAAAGTCATTGAAATTCTCCAAAGATCAACTGCAACTATGATCAGCCCATGCCCAATGCCAGTCATTTTCAAGCCAGTCCTAAGTCATCAGGGTTCTTGACAAGCTCTGCAAAGCAGACAATAGGCTTGGCTTAGTAGCAGCTGCTGACCGTCATCCCCTTGGTTTGAAGCTCAAGGTCATGCTTTGGTGTGGAGGCAGAGCTTTTCTTGGCAGGTGAAAGACTGCTAAGCGGAGGAAACAGTGTCAAATGGAATATGTCAGAAGCCATCTGAGAACAAGGTCACCCTGACCCCAAATGACTACCACAAAAACCCATCGGAGACATTGTTCTTCAGATCTAGACTTCAAACAAAAGGAAGGAAAGTGGGCAACAGTAACCAAAACTTTTTCTCATCCTTCAGGTTGGAGTCTGGAAAATAGAATCAAAGGCTCTCCTCATTTTCTCCTCACCATTCGCATCATTTTTTTTTCTTTTTCTTTTTCTTTATTGATACATAATAATTGTACATATTCATGGATTACATGTTACATCTTGAAACAAGCACACAACATACAATGATCAAATCAGGGTAACTGGGACAAGATTCACCTGAAACATTCATCATTGCTTTATGTTGGGAGCATTTGAAAACTTCTAGCTATTCATTTTTAATTTAGTCATAAAGCACATAAAACAGTAACAAAGATGAACCCAAATGAGGGTGCATTGTGCTCACGGAGGGCCTTTGCAGTACGCAATTCACCAAAGATTGCAAATATTCTTTCTGCTTCATTCACATCACAATCATGTTTAAGTTCATTATTACTAACTAACCAGATTTGATGGTTGATAAAATAAGATATGCCATCTCACGGACCTGCCTCTGAGCAGACCACACAGCAAATGAAGAAAGAAAACCTTCCTTGGGCTGGGCTCTTTCAAATATTTTTCTGACTGTTCTTTCTACAGCAGCAGCTCAAAGATAGTGAGGACTTGCCCATCTGTCTTTCTGTAATTTTCCTACTCTCTTCTGCCCTAATGTTAACTAAGGCCAAAAAGAAAATAAGTATAGAACTTAAAGCTCTTCTCTAAACATTAATTCCTCCGAGTGAAACTTCAGCAAGAAGCTTCCCAGCTCTCCAGGGCACTCCAGTGTCTGATTTTGCCATGTCCTGAAGATCCCTATTGTAGCCAGCTGGTAAAAAACGCCCAGGAATGTATTATACTATCTACCCCAGGAACCAGCACACTGTAAAACTGTTGTTTTCACATTTCCCCAATAAAATCCAGACAATAAATCTGGTTCTTTTTATATTTTTAATAGTGGAAATGTGTTTATGATTAAAAAAAAATTAGTTTCTGGCGAAAGGAAGTATAATACATGCTATTCAACAGTTTCAGGATATTTTGTCAAAAGAAATAATTGCAAAACTTTAATATTATAATATGAATATAGAAAAAAATAACTCATAAAATGTAACATATGGTTTTCGCTTATAGGGATATTATCTGAAAGCATTTAAGCCAATATTTATAAACAAATGACCCAGAAGTTCAAAAAGTCATGGCACCAATGCTGCTAGAAGAGGATTAAGTAGAATACATTTTCTTTCAATGGAAATAGTTGCCAGGTTTGCATCAAAACACAGATTTGTGGGGCTTTGTAACAGTCCCTAGTAACAGGGGCAATTCATATTTTCCCCCCTGCGAGTATTAAGAGTGATATTTTACATAATGAATGGTTTGTAAAGATAATACAAAGAAACTCTGTGAAAGTGTGGTTAGAAAACGACAGTTAGATAGACCTATTTTAAGAAGTTTAAATATTATTTAGAAGAGAAAAAGAAACTACTTGTCATCCATGACTCACCGACTCCTTCATTTTCATGTTTTTGCCTGAAGTTGGTGCTTATCAATTTTGTTTTAAGAAAATTCTAGCAACTTTTAAAGATTTTGCTGAAATTCAACTTCTTTCCAGATCACTCTATGAGGAGATGCTCTCTTAAACATAATTCTCGTATCTGTACCAACAGTTACTATGTATTTTTATTACTCTCACTATTACTATTATTTTAAAAGCTTATTTAAAAAGCTGACAGGACATATTTATTTTATGTATCCTGAAAAAAGATTCCATTTTATTGTCATTCCCATAAAAGGTACTGAAGAAAGAATTTAAATTACTTTATACACCTAATAAAGGAAAACATATTTAAGGCAAGTAAATATACTGAATGATGATATAGAAAATTATATAGACTATTACTAAAGGTTAGAATATTTTCTTAAGGATTAAAGCAATTCTAAATGCAATAGTAAATAACAGTGCTTGTAGTGATCAAAGTCATTTGCAACTATTTTTGAGGTAGATAGTGAATTAGGAATTTTATTCCAGAGAAGTTTCTACTTTTGCAAAGGCAGGCAAGTTAGAAAGCAAGATAGAGCAGCATCTTATGTTTTCAGTAATGTAAGACTTTCCCATTCAATTTCACACTCCAATTTTTTATATAATGTCATCATTCTATTGAAGAAAATTCTGCTATATTGACATATTTAACTTTATATTCTATTGTTATACAATGCAAAAAGATTATTGAGCAAAACTGCATGGAGTTTTTATCTCAAGAGAGTTTTAAGAACTGCACAAGCAAATAAATATAAACTGACTTGTATCAGGAATAAGAGAACACAAAAGAACAATAGTGTGAGTTTCCTTCCAATTCTTTCATTCTCAGAATGGAGAATCAGCTGCAGAGTCAGATTTACAAGTAATATTTATCCTACTTGTGTCATGCAGAGTTGTTTGTATGTTAAGAAATTTTTTAGGGTTATAATTAACATTATGAATAGTTTATTTACATAAATATGCAAATAAATCACATGAACATTAAAGATCCACCAAACAAAAAAGCAAAAATTTAAAGAGAGAACTCAGGTCTGGCCTTAGTGTGTTCCATCCAGATTTGTTATATGAACTTTAAGTCATTTATTTTCTCCTTATCAATTCTTTCAATGTAATTATTCCTGGGCACCTCATGAGATTGTTATAAACATCAAATTAAACAATGAATATTCATGTATCTCATAAAGTATAAAATGCTTACCCAATATGAACTATCATTTTTATTGTGTGTGCTGAATAAAAAAGGAAAGTTTGAGGTCTCCAGCTAATTGTCTTTAAAATCTGAAACACATGTTGTAATAATTATCCTTTTGTGTCTCTCTTTTTTAGAATTCTTGAGTGCTGGATGCTACAGATCTGAAAATCATTATGCCAGAGTATTTCCACCCCTCCCAACCACAAATATGTGTCCATCAAGCAAAGCTGTATGTCTCTACAACTCCCTAATGGTATTAATAGAATTAGAGGTTCTGAAATATTGTCATGAACAATTAAAAAGTTCTGCCATTTCTAATTGGTTCATACTTGTTTAAGAAAAATTGTGAGTTTCTTTTAAGCAACTCAGAATGATAAAATGAGATTTCACTCAAAACCCCTATATAACTTCACCTGATTTTAGAATCATCTGGTAAATTATATCAAGTATTTCAATAAGCCATAAAGTAAAATCAGGGAATACTATGGGAATTCTCCTTATCCTAGGCATAGCATTCACTGGAATAAAAATTAAGAACTAAACTGTCACCAGCTTATAAATAAATTAGAGTTGTTTTCCTGCCAATGGGCTCCAAAGTGGGGTATATACACTCCAGAAAATATGCAAGCGGGATCATGGAGGTATGAGAAGAACATATTGGAACTTCTAATAATTTTTATCCAAAATTCAGTGATTAAGCTTTACTAATACTTAATATTTAGACTTATAGGGTACATCACTAATGTATAGATAACTATATATTGCAGAGTGCATGTTAGCTCAAATATTTTTCATTGACAGAGACACAAATAAAAAAATGTGGACAAGCACCAACCTAGACAATAAGTGAAATTTTACATTGTATTCTCTCCAGATGCTATTCTAGTAGCTTTTTATGAAAACAGGAGTACATAGAGCAAAGTCTTTGAACAAAAATTGCATAAGTAACAATTTTAAAGATAGAAAATGATCCATGGATCTGCTTCAGTGTTTCTTAAAATGGGTAATGCTAATTTGCAACAACTATAGCTGCACAATGAGGAAGATGAGAGAGAGAAAGAGAGAGAGAGAAAAGGAAAAAAGGAAGGGAGGAAGGAAGGGACAGAAAGAGTGAGGGAGGGAAGGAAATGAGGGAGGAAAATAGGAAAGGAGAAAAGGAAAAAAGGAAGGAAGGAAATAAAGGAGAAAGAAAATATGTGAGGATAAAGTGGATATAGTGTGAAAGTAAAGATTGGTGCTTTACTCTTAACTGATAACAAAAGGTTTCAGCAGCTAACATATTATTTTGAAACCTCTCTGACTTTGATAAACCACATTTTTTTTGTCTCCTCAGCTAAAGACACTCCAAAAACTTCAGGTGCAAGACAATATTAAAGTAAGTTTTGCTCTAGTATGAAAATAAAAATAAAACTGCTATACCCATATTTTCTTCCTTCATTCTCCATGTTGTTCTGCCTTTGGGTCTGATCTGAAGGAGGAGGCAACAAGGCACTATGGGTCCTACTTCTTCCTGGGAACTGTAAATTGCACAGCCTGATGCTAATCATAGTTCAAGACTATTAAACTAGGAATCAGAAAACTTAGACTCTAGAACTATTTTTGTCAGACTATATAACCTTAGCAACACATTAACTTTGGAAAGGTGAGGTTAAGTTTCCCCTCCTATAAAATTCTAATGTTGCCCCTCATTGATTTCTAAACTGCTAATTCTGTCTATGATCCCATATTATTTCATCATATCAATTTGAAATGTGACTGTAGGGGAAAAATGTACACGTGTAAGTCTTCTGTGATCTACTATATTATTTCATTTATAAACTGCAGTGTTCCACGTGTGATCATAAGATTCATTCATACATTCATTTAGGAGGTATTTATTGATACTCTTAAGATCTGCCAGATACTGTGCCAAATTCTTCACCTACAACAGTGAGTAGAGACATATCTTTCTTGTATTCGTAAGAAAAGACAGATGAGCAAGCAATTATACAAGCAAGGTGCTAAGGACCACGATGGGGACATATGAGGTGTACAGGAACACAGAGGAATATTTAATCCTGGGTTAAAGAGTTAAAAAATGCTTAAAGGAGGTAGCCTAGAAGTCACGCTACAATAAGAATAAGAGTTGGCCAGGCAAAGAAGGGTGACAAGATCCAGATGAAGAAAAGTCATTGGCACCATACAAAGCAAAAAGGGACACTTAGAAATCTAAAGTCAGGGATGCCATGTTGTGCATCTCTGGGGAGAACCTCTGATGCCATAACCAACGTGGTCCTCCCTTGAATTATGCAGGACACGGTATTTGTGGCATAGGGCTTATCCCTTTGAAACTTAGTTGATTATGGTTGGGGTCAGAAGTATGAGTGAAGACATGGAGAAGTAAGAAGGGGTCAAATATAAAAATACATTATAATCCAAGTGTGAAATTGGGTTGAAGTATGTGAAGCAGAGGGAAAAATATATATATACTTATATCACCATTTTTCAGGGACCATCAGTGGGTTAAGAGAGGCCTGTGCTACTTCTGTCTTTTCAGATACGGTATTTTTAATTTCTAGAATTTCCATTTGATTCTTTTTTAGAGTTTGCATTTTTCTGCTATAATTCTCTATCATTTGAACCCATATTATATTAATACTTCTTTTCCTCTAAATTCTTTAATATGCTTATAATTATTATTCGAAAGTCCTTATCTGTTAAATCGAACCTCTGGGCCACCTGTAAGTCTATTTTTGTTGACTTTTCTCTCTTGATTACAAGTCTCATATTCCTGCTTTTGCACATGTCTCATGTTTAGTCACATGAGCATAGACACTGGAGCAAGTAATATTTTCCTCCAGAAAGGGCTTGCTTTTTCTCTTATCAGAAAGTTAGGATGAGGGGCTCTTTGATCGAATCATGACTAAAGCTAGGTAAGGAATGAGATGCTGCTTTAGTTCGTTTCTCCTGGCTTCAAATGTCTTGAGGATGGGATCAAGACCCTCTCCCCAGCAGGACTTTGAGACCTAAGCATTGCAAGACTGAAATTTCTCTTTGCTTTTCAGTCCTGTCCTCAGGCTCCCATGCCACCCCTAATCCCGCAGAAGTCCTATTGGGGGAGAATTGGTGGGTGGGAAGAATTAGCTCCGTATCTGGAACTCTTCCAGATTCCAAGCCACCATCCCAGCCATGTAAAGCCAATAAAAGTCTGGCTGGATTTTCCTTCTCCTAGCAGTTTTTCTGCCAAGATGTTTCTCTGACTACCTGGGCACTCAAACACAATAAATATGTTCAGAGGTGAAAGTAGTTTCCACTCTTTGCTCGCTTAAGAATGGGTCATCCCTCTCTGTACTTTAGTTCATTTATACAGTTTTGTGTCCACCATTCTTTGGTCATTTTAAGTAAAAATATAACTTTTGAGTTTAGTCAATGTTGCCTCATTGTTACAGCAAGAGCAATAGCTTTTCATAATCTACTACAAATTAGTTGAAAGTGGAACTCCTTACTTTTATTTTTTTCTATTTGGGGAGATTTCCTCTACTGAAGTCAGATTATTACAGCCTTGATTATCTAATAAACGTTTCATAATAACATATATCTGCATACATTCATAAATACATTACTGTGAGTAAACAGTGTAATCAATATTCTTTAATGATCATCAAGAATTCACAGCAAAATAAGTGCTTTCCAAGTATGAATGACAATAGTCAGTTTACTCCTTTGACATTATGAAGACTATCATAAAAAAAAAATCTAGGCCGGTTGCGGTGGCTCACGTCTGTAATCCTAGCCCTCTGGGAGGCCGAGGCGGGTGGATTGCTCGAGGTCAGGAGTTCGAGACCAGCCTGAGCGAGACCCTGTCTCTACTAAAAATAGAAATAAATTATCTGGACAACTAAAAGTATATATAGAAAAAATTAGCCGGGAATGGTGGTGCATGCCTGTAGTCCCAGCTACACGGGAGGCTGAGGCAGGAGGATCGCTTGAGCCCAGGAGTTTGAGGTTGCTGTGAGCTAGGCTGACGCCACGGCACTCACTCTAGCCCGGGCAACAAAGTGAGACTCCGTCTCAAAAAAAAAAAAAAAAATATATAGTATATGAGTGAAGATTTTTAAAATAAAAAATAGTCAAACATTTTTATAAAATTTCAGGCATATTTTAAGTATTTCCATTTAAAACATCAACACTTTAATGTGCACATAAAAAAGATCAATTGCATAAAATTGTTATTCAAATATATTATAGAACACATAAAAAATTTACAGAGTACCACAAGTCATTGCATCTGATAATAAAGCACAAATAGAACACAAATTTAAAGTTGTGTGATAACATAATTTACTTATGTGTGTGTGTGTGTCTCACAGACAAAATCACCTTCTTACTCCAATCTACCCTAAGCTTTCCATAAGCCCAGAATTGAGGAATGAAGAATGGATGATGAGGGTGGGTATGGGTATTGGAATGGCTGTTGGAAAACTGGACAACAATGGTGATGACAATGAGGAGCTGGTTTCCATCAACTGCTCACTCCCTCTATCCACCTCAAATAAAGCTACTACTACTGCTATCTCTGTTATTACTACTATTACTATACTACCAATAATAATAACTGTGGACCATTGTCAATGGACAATTGACATTTTCTTGATTAGTAAATTTTTAGTAAAAACCATTCTATTAAGTGAAGTATCCCAAGAATGGAAAAATAAGCACTACATGTACTCACCAGCAAACTGGTTTCCCTGATCATCACCTAAGTGCACATTTGGAAATAACACCAATTAGGTATCGGACAGAGGTGGAGGGTGGGGGGAGGGGATGGGTGTATACCTACTTGATGAGTGCAATGCGCACTGTCTAGGGAAAGGACATGCTCAGGCTCAGGGGGATGGGGGGGACATGGGCAATATATATAACCTGAACTTTTGTACCCCCATAATAAGCTGAAATTTAAAAAAAATACAAAAAAAAACTTCTTTGATATCTCTATATTTTTACCTTTAACTTAAAATATAAATAAAAATTTAAGCAAATGCAACTTTAAGACAAGTCCCCTTGATGCCTCTTCTTTTCCAACAAATCATCCCTGACTGTTGCTCCCATATAGAAGTACCAGAGCCAACAAGTAGGGCAGCAGTTCCAATGTCACATGATGGCAAACTGAAACAGGGCAATTCAGTGTAGATGGAGTAAAGGAAAAGATTTGGGAAAGATGGCTGACCAGAGACACCAGCTACTAGAACCTGTCAGTAGGAAGGAAAGTTTTAGAAGAAAGAAAAAAAAAACAAACAGATAAACACAGATTGGGTATAATTCTGAGGGAAGTGTGCCAGAACCCACAGGGGCCTCCATGGGAAGGAGTTGTAAAGCAGAACAAGGAGGAGCAAAATATCAGAGGAGATCAACCCCCCAGAGGCTTGGAGTCCAGCAAAAAGGGTAGGTGGAGTGGTTTGTTTCTCACTCCCTCACCTCTCTGGCAGTCAGTGGGCTTCTGAGCTGCTGGAGAGGCCTTTCTACCCCCATGAGCCCAAAAGCTGCCACTGCCAGTGAGCTGGGAGCTTCTTGAGGACAAAGCACCAGCCTGCCAGCCCCCTTGGGGTCACTTCCTGTTGCCACAGCCCCAAACCAAGATGGCAGGTATCATATTGCTTCTTTATCTACCATGAGCCTTTGTCCCACCCAGGGGGCTTCAGCCTCTCAGTTTCTGGCTTGCTCATTCCCACATAAACATTTCCCAACCCTAGCCCAGACATCAGGAGCCACAGGAGTCCAGTGGGAGCCAGAAGATCTGCATGACCCCCGAGCCTGGACATTTCAGGTGGGCTACCTTGTGGAGAGGGAGACAGAGATGACCAGGGTGCTCGCTTTCCTTCATCCAGACTCTTTTCCTCCCCTTCCCCCTCCCAACCCATAGCTCCCAAGAGAGACAATTGAGCCACCACACTAAGGATTCTACAGAGAGTGGGACACAAACCTTTCCTTTTAAAGTCCTACAGCAGACTAAGGGGTGCTTGAGCTGTGAGCTCCCTGCTCATTGGCCCTCCCTGGTGCTGTGTGCCCAGCAGGTCCATCGGAGCAGGGCACATCCTGAAATGGAGAGACATCAAACCTGCATGAGCACCCCATAGGCAACTCGGGACCACGATGCTGCTCCCTGGCATGGTCCTGGATTAATCTTTGAGGACCCACAAGCAGGCCTGCAGGCCAGATCTCATACATCCAGGACTTAATCGTGTTGCTTGGGGGCACAGAGGGGAGATTTGTGAACTAATCTCAGAGGTGAGGGAGTCCACGTAGACAGAACTGAGAGGAGAGTGCAGTGTGGGTACCATCTGTGGCATACTCACAGAGCACCCTTCCTCCCACCAGGAAGGCCATGCTCTCACCCCAAGCTAGGATCCTGGGTGGGGAAGTTCCCCAGCCCACAGCACAATCACTGGGAAGCTCAACTAGTTAGAGCTCCTGCCTGCCAGCAGATGTTGAACAGAGACTGCAGAGCAGGGGAGAAGGGAGAAGAGCAAACCTATTCCTGACAGCCATATTGTGAATCTCAGACAGCTTGGTCTCCACAAGCAGAGTTTCTGGTTAGGTGAGGCCATTTCAGCCCCTCCCTGGCAGCTTTCTCAGAAAACTGGAAGCAGATCTTTAAGGCCTGTGGAAACAGCTACATTGCCAGGTTTTGTGGAGGCTGAGGGTAGGTTCACCCAACCCAGCCCCACCCAGCCTCACTGCCCACCCTGCCTCTGCTGTAGTAAAGAATAGGAACTCACCTGGAAGTTCCAGGGCCCCGCCCACCACCTGGAGTATTGGCATGCTTCTCCTGAAGGACTAAAGCCAGTCAAAGGTCCCAAAAACAACACTGAAGTTTGTGCCCTTTGGCAAGTGCCACCTACTGACAGGGAGGTCGATCCACACAGACCTTTACAGCATTTATTGACTCAGTTATACAGGGTATGGTTGATTCTCACCAACAAGCACCACCCACTGTCTCAGAATACTGTTGGTGGGACTGCGAATTCATACAACCTGCATGGAAAACAATATGTAGATTCCTCAAAGAGCTAAAAGTAGACCTACCATTTGATCCAGCAATCCCACTACTGGATATTTAACCAAAAGAAAAGAAGTCATTTTGTCAAAAAGACTCCTGTACTCCAATATTTATTGCAGCACAATTCACAATTGCAAAGATGTGGAATCAACACAAATGCCCATCAATTCATGAGTGGATTAACAAAATGTGGTATGGGTATACCATGGAATACTAGTCAGCCAAGAAGAAGGACAACTTAATGCCTTTTGCAACAATATAGATAGAACTAGAGACCATTATGCTAAATGAAGTATCTAAAGGATGGAAAAAGAAACACCATATTATTAAATTGAGACTCATTGATGATTACACATGCATAGAGGGAAGTATAATTCAGTAGATATCAATCAGGGGGCAAGGGTAAGGGATGGGTGAAAACCTACCTAATGGGTATATTGAATACTATTAATATCTGGATGACAGACACACTTATAACCCTGACTCAAGCATTACAAAAGCAATCCTTATAACCAAAATCATTTTTACCCCCATAATACTTTGAAATAAATAAATAAATAAAATATTAAAAATAAAAAGAAATAATATTTGAAAGATATTTAGGGGAAAAAAGCTAGAACTTGGTGAATAGACATAAGGGATGACATATAATCTAACACATATTAAGGGAAATTGGTTTTATATTCCCTTCCAATGTATCTCTACCAATAGCTGCTAGTGGGCAGCTTTGTGTAGGTGATAGAGTTTTAATCAGGATCAAATGTAGCTTAATGAAGAAAACAGGTGATCTAGAAAGAAAGAGAACCTGGAGAAAGCATAAAAATAAAAAAAAACATTCAATCCTTCAATCCCATATATTTAAGAGAAAAAATCTTGCACCTGGATAAAGTTTGAATAAAATAAGCACAGTCAACTCATGTCGGAATGGAATAAATACAACTTCTGTTGGACTAAACCTTCATTAAATGCTAAATTTCACACTTTTTCTTGTAATCCTCTGGTTCCCAACGAAGAGTGAATCACCACTCATTCTCCAGAGGTATTTGGCAATTTCTGGAGACATTTTGGGCTGGGATAACATGGGGTAGGGGACATTGGTGCTACTGGAATCTCAAATATAGAGGCAGAATGTGCTGTCAAACATCCTATACTGCACAGGATAACCCCCTACAACAAAGAATTATCCAGTAAAAAATGTCAGTGGTGCCATGGTTGAGAAACCCTAGAACACATTGACATGGGAAACATCAAATTTGACACATAGACATCACGTTATGTTGTGGGAGTCACTAGGAAAAGAAAGTCATAGACCTGCTCATGAAGAAGAAAAAACTTAAATTGATTAATTTTCAGTATGACAAGGAAGTAGAGCATGGAATGATAGGCAATGGAGACTTGGAAGGGTTAGGGAGGATGGGAGGGATGTGGATGATGAGAAATTATTTAATGGGTACAATGTACATCACTGCAGTGATAGATACACTAAAAGCCCTAACTTCACCACTATGCAAAATATTCATGTAACAAAATTACACTAATACTCCATCAATTTATACAAATAAAATAAGTAATAAAAATTTTCAGCATAAAAAACTATTAAAATAACTGAGATAATGACAGAAGACATGCCATAAATCAGTATGTCTGTGAGTGCTAAATAAATGTTATCTATGATAAGTACAGTGCTCTGAGCAGTGTATAGATTTTTAAAGATTGGACAGCAAAAGTCAGCCTAGGAAAAACTGTAAATATTGAGTGAATAAGGCAAGATCTGAAGTGCAGTTCCTCAAAGAATGACAGGTAATGCAAGACAGATGGAAAATGTTTATTTTGGGGAAGTTCAAAAGTTGTCCAGAAAACAGTGTGTATTCCACTGCTTAACCAGAGGAGCCAAAGAGGCTGGTAAGTAGTTTAATGCCAGATTGTGGATAGTCTTCTATTTTGTTTACCTGAAAGTGTAATTTGGAGTAGTAGGGTGACAGGATGAAATTTGTCTTTTAGAAAAAGCAATTACGTGGCAGTATGCGGAATGACTGTATATCAGTGGCGCTATGGGCAAAGAGAGAACTCAAGGATAAAACATTTGAGGGGTGACATAATAGATTCTAGTACAAAATAGTGGCTCTGAGTAAGAAGAAGAAAGGACAGTTAAGAAGAGCAACTTGAGAATCAGGAATGGAAAATATTGTGCAAATATTTACAATAGCAAAGAAGAATATGTAATCCAAAGCAATACATTTTGTTAAAAGTAATATTAAAAAATGACTTAAGCCAACTTGGTCATCATCTACTGTGATGGTTTTTTAAATAAATAATGGTAGACTCTGGTAATTAGAGGCAAGAGATGGCTATATATAATGATGGTGATATCAACCACCTCTTGGGCACCACAGAGAATTCTCTCAGCCTCACCTGGCTCTTATTCTAGCCCTTGGGCAGCAACCAGTCCTGCATAAGCTCTGTCCAGCTTCCTGTAGATAACTTCTGAGAACACCTTGTCTCAGATCTGTACTGTATGCCTCCTCTCTGCTTACCCAGGGCTTCTCTGTGTGGGATCTCACTGGGATCTGCTTGGTACAACCTGGAAGTACATGGGAGTTAACTCTCCACGGGGGCACACAGTAACACATCAAGAATGGACACCAATGGATGTATGCTTCCCTGCTTATGGAAGATCTCAAGGCATATTGCTTCTCAGCTGGTCCTGTAGGATCAAGGAACAAATCACCTGTAGCAGTGGCCAACTAGACAAGGCATCCACGCATTGACACTTTCTTCTTTCAGCTTCCTTCCCTTGTCACTCTTACCTGATCTCTGGGTTTACACACTTGAATTATGCACTTGCCATTAACCTTTTATTTCAGGTTTCCTTTATGAAGAACTCAAGTAAAGGCAATTATGATGACAATGATGATGATGACAAAAACAACAAATACCATGGATACGTTATTCCTGTTTTTACAGAAGAAACTAAGGCAGAGACAAGTTGCCTACATTTTCTCTTCAATAAATTCAATAAATAGCAGTAACTTGCTGATGAGCCTACAGATGTTTATTCATTGACATTTTCCCTCTCCAAACAAGACAAGAGAAAAATATGGGGAAAATAGGTGGCTACATTAAGTAGACATTTCTAGTTTGTTTTGATAACAGATGTAACACTGATTCCGTGAATATATTACAAAGTAGACTTTTAAATTACCCATTATTCATTATCATCTCATTAATTCTAGTAGTGGAATAATTTATTTATTTATGACTATCCCTTTTTTTTTTTTTTTGGAAGTCCTCATCAATACCAGATTGATTTCTAAAATTTTAGAAATAATGACATTCTGGGGACAGAATAGTAAGCACCTTGTTGGGTGACTGAGTTACATCTTCAAGGTGTGCATGAGCTGTTTCTGATAGTTTTTAGCATTTTGGGGATATCTTAATGATGCATCTCCAAATCAAAAAACATGGAAAATAAAGAACTGAATAAACATGAAACATTGTTTACATTTCTTCCCAGGATACTTAGCTTTTGTGCTGTGCCACAGTGAGCTCACCCAGGCAGGAATATACTTCGTCAGGTCACATTTCTATAATTTGTGCTTTTTTTGATGGGCACCAGAATCCGGGTTTTAGTAACAGGCAGGGCCTTCCTAGGTACTTATACTGTAACACTACTCAGAGGCATTCTTTAAGTCAGGATTATTAATGATAAAATGATTTGTTAAGAATCACTGCACATTTGTTCCAAAATAAAAATAACATAGTTTATGAACTCGTAAATTTAAACATTATTATAAGTAAAGTGGATTTGAAATACTATATTGTATAGACCTGTTATTAACTTTTTACTCAGGCTCACTTCAGGGAATGGGTGAAATGCTTGCCAGGAATAGTTAAGTAAGATGTTTATGTCCTGCTTGTGCCTTATTCCTATTCAGATCTGCTGTCTTATTCATGACTCCTCCTGAGTATGTCATGTTGCCTGCATCCTACACTGTAATGATCACTTCCTGGTATCAGAGCTTCTATAATAATTTGACATAATATTTTGAAAAGGTTTAGCCATGAATGCTCAGAGTTTACATTTAAGTCTATACTTAGTTTACAGTTTTTATCAACTGACTAATGCTAAAATTTATAATTTCCTATCCTTTCAATGTGTTCTATAAAAGGAACACTGACAGAGAAATGGCACCTTCCCCTGCACACTTTCTCATCTGCACCAGTCCTTTGCTTTGTGCCTCTGAAGGGCAACACGTTCACTACTTACATTTGCAAGTTGCATGCTCTGCACCATGGTTCAGGTTGAATTTTTGAAGGAAGTACATAGAACTGAGTTTGAAAGTACATTTAGGAAAGATGGAATTTGAAGATAACTGGCAATAGTTGGTATATTTGAGTATATAGCCATTTTTAAATACTTGTGGCAGTAACAATAAAAACAACTTAAATAAACATCATACTGAAATATAAATATCAAACTGAAAAAGTGTTTATAATATTTATAAAAGACAAGGGCAAAGTAAAGATCTCTGGTAAAAAATAAGAAAATGATAAACAATGAGATGGAAAAGTAAAGTCAAAGGACATTAAAAGGAAATGTATAGTAGAAATATAAATGATCAATATACTTTTTAAAAACCTATAATGAAGTAAATAATAATCGAAACAACGAGATGCCAAGTCTATAAAATTGTGCAATACTTAAAATAATCTCCATTATTAGTAAGTCAGTTAAGAAATGGAAACTCTTACATACTACTGCTAGGACTCAGAACTTGTTATCCAAAAGTATGGCATCATGTACGTTTCAGTACTTTGAACCAAAGGACATTAGGAGGCCTCACAAGCAAAATCTCTCTCTAATCCTCTCCTGCCCTCCTGTCTCCCACTTGTCTTTCTACCCTGAAGCAAGTCATAGAAACCAGAATTCCTCTTCCCCAAGACAGGTCATAAAAACTAGAACACTTCTTCCCCAAAGCAAGCTACAAAACCTAGGAAGGTCACTCTCTCCCTTCACCCTTTTCCCTTGAGGACCCTCATTCCAGAGGGGTCCTGCCACATACCCAGGAAGAAGGAATGTTGCACAGAGAGGCCAAGAAGAATCTAATAGACAGGCCCAGCCTCAGTCTATTATCATTAGGTCTCATGCTTTGGCCAGTCACATTTCAACATGGCTGTCCAGTTTTCATCGGACCTGAGCGTGAAAAAAGACAGTTGTCCTGGGTTATGAGATCTTCGTTTCTGAAGCCTCCTGTGTCATGTAAAACTTGGATTAAATAAATTTTCTATGCTTTTTGTTGTTGTTGTTAACCTGTCTTTTGTGATAGGAGTGAGGGCTGGGACCCTTACGATGGGCAAGGAAAGGGATCACACCTTTCTGTCCCTACACTACTGCTGGCAGTACATATTGGTACATCCATTTTCAAAGCATTTTTCATTATATATATTTCAAAAGCATATCTTTTAACCCAATAATTCAATTTTTCAAACATTTCCAAAACAAATAATTACTTAATTACATGAAAATGTATCTACATTGACATCCTTTATAGTTCTACTTATAACTAAAAAATGATGGAATCAACCTAAATAATGGTATTTTTATGCAACAAAATAGTATGTAGCCACTAAAATAAATGTATAGATATTTTTTAAGTACAATGGAAAAATCTAATATATACTATTAAATTTTAAAATGTAGTCTACAAACCAATATTATAATCTTATTTAGAATACAAGATATTTACATGAATTTTTTTAAAATACAAAAGTACATGTGACAAAATAGCAAATTGTTAATATGGCTATTCATAGATAATGAGATTTTGTAATATTAAATTTTTCTTTTTATCTTGTTTTCAGATTTTTAAATATAATCCTGGATAACTTGTAAAATACACTAATACAAAAATATAACAAGTATCAAAAGAAATTCTTGTAGGAGAAAAAATATTGTATAAGATAACTAAATTATTTGGGGAAGTAGATATTGATTTTTTTTATTAATTCCTACTCTATTATATCTTATAAACTATAATAATCTCCTGCTGCTTTAAAAAAAATATATGATTCCAATAGAAGGAGATACTTCCTAACATAAACACAATTGACCCTCAAACAATCCGGGTTTGAACTGTGAGGGTCTACTTAGATGAGGATTTTTACCAACCAAAAGTGGATCAAAAATAAAGCATTCACAGGATGTAAAACCCTTGTATGCAGACGGCTGACTTTTCATATATGGGGGTTCTGCAGGGCCAACTGTGGGACTTGAGTATGTGTGGGTTCAGGGGTCTCAGAAGCAATCTTCTGCCTATACTAAGGAGGGACATCTGTACTATACATGAAAGACGTCCAATTTAAAATGGCAGCCAGTTAACAAACCTTGATGCAACATTTCTAAATTTCCCACAACATTATTTGCAAATACTCTGAAAAATGCAAAAATTTATAATGCTACAAAAATTTGATCTACAAGAATTTGTTTACTTACATATTAATGGAACGAGATTGGAAAATGAAATGAATAGCCCTCCATGCCATATCTACCTGAAAGTATGTCTTTGGTTCTCCCCAAACTTCATCCAAGTGCCATGGGAGGCAGCACAAGACAACAGCTAAGAGTACATGCTCTGGAGTGAAGCTGTGCTTGTGAGATTGGCTCAAGTGCATTTCAAGTAGACGTCTTGGTTTTATGGCAACTTGCTGGATATACTAGTGATATGATTTTTACAGAAGGTTAGGAAGGAGAGAGAATTCATAACACCTTGAAGATTTTCTACATACGGAAACAAATGACAATCATCTTACCAAAAACCAAAAGTTAAAAACCAAGTAAACATCTTCAAGGATTAGTTAAAAGGGCACAGATATGTGTAGCCTTAGGAATTCAAAATTGGAGGAACAATGTAGATCATTATGAGGTGGCTTCCTTTTTGGCAGTTAATTTGGATATATTAATCATAATCAACTCTCTTTAATCAGAAATTGGGATTTCCTGAAGACTTTTCATTAATTGCAAACCAGAGCAGCAGGCAAATTATTTTTCACTGTAGATCAGAGTACTCCTTTGTGGGTTATATTGGTATCCTACAGAATTAAGTTCAAATAGAATTTTTTTTCTGAATTTAGCTAGAATATTACAACACATTCCCCATTAATTCATTATTGTTAATGGGATACATATGTGTTCCTAAAATAGTATACCATAAAATGAGCTAATGAGTAAAAGTATGCTTCAACAGGTATAGCTGGGAGCATGTAAGTGAATGGTTATAAGGGCTGATGTTTTATTCAGCACAGAAGCAGTTAAAACAGCTCCATATTTTCCTCTATTTTGCACTGGCTTCTAATGAAATTAAACCAAATTATATATTTCCTTATAAAATTTAATGTTTATCTTTTCTAATTTTACCTTTGTAATGAAATTGAAGTAGGGCTGTGTGCAGTCATTTGGATAAAATTGAAAGTGCCATCAGCCATACTCTCTAAACCAAACAGTAGCCTTTTTGTTTAACTTTAGTAAGTGGTCCAATAGTTTTATGTGAAAACTTTCCACCTCTTGTTGGAATTTGACCACAAGCTTTGAAACTACAAATGAAATTGCTTATCACAAGTGGAGAATTCCCAGAAAGAAAAGTTTCATCTTAATGCAATGATTCAAATTAAAATGTTTATATTTGATAGTACACATATTTGAGGACACTCGCCTATCGTTGTGATATTTACATTTAGCAATTTGTGTCCTTTCTGTTTTAAGGCAGCTTCATGGGCGCAGTGTCTTTCAGGACTCCTCGTTTTCACCATAAACTTGTTTTTTGTTTGTTTGTTTGTTTGTTTGTTTGAGACAGAATCTCGCTGTGTTGCCCGGCTAGAGTGAGTGCCGTGGCGTCAGCCTAGCTCACAGCAACCTCAAACTCCTGGGCTTCAGCGATCCTCCTGCCTCAGCCTCCCGAGTAGCTGGGACTACAGGCATGCGCCACCATGCCCGGCTAATTTTTTCTATATATATTTTTTAGTTGGCCAGATAATTTCTGTCTATTTTTAGTAGAGACGGGGTCTCGCTCTTGCTCAGGCTGGTCTAGAACTCCTGACCTCGAGCGATCCACCCGCCTCGGCCTCCCATAGTGCTAGGATTACAGGCGTGAGCCACCGCACCCGGCCTACCATAAACTTCTTGAATACTCAGTAAGAAGGGCAGCCTTGCACAGAAAAAGGCAAAAGTCAGTGACCAAAATCTTTTTCAGGTTCTGCAGCCACTAAGCACACGTCATCACCCAAGTCCTTTAACTTCTCCAGGCCTCTTGCTTCTTCAACTATAAGATTAAGCAGCAATAGCAATTATTAATTATGTTGTTACTGTTAATATGAAAATAACAGTAAGTCGCTAACATTTATTGAGTACTTGCCATATGTCATACTGTGAGCTGGGCATTTTTCCCTGTAAGATCTCACTTAATCACCACAAGAACTCTATATATAGTAAGAATTATTTCCTTATTTTGTTAATAAGGATATTGAGGTATAGGGAGGTTTAGAAACTTACCCAAGCTCTCATAGCTAGTAAAGGGCAAAGCCAGAAAATTATCTAAGGTCTCAATTAGGAATAAAAGGTGTTGAAAAATGCCTTCAGTGCTAAAATTCAGATTGAAATAGGAACCGCTTACTGAATTATAATGGCATAAAAGTAAGACTTGCTTTTTAAAAAAAACATTATATGAAAATTATACTTATGAAACAAACATATTATCCATATTTCTAAAAATGATTCCCTGCTGGAATATCCTCATGTTGATAACTAATATAGCTTGATTTACAAGCCTTTTTTAGAAGCACAGCTACTATTTGAAAGGAAGACCACCTGTAATTTTTATATAAAATGCCAAGCAGTGTAATATTACTTCTTGTTAATTTTCAGTTAATCAATTTCATCTTTTAAATCATGTATACAGTTACTATCTGTGCCCTTTTTTGTCTGTTCAATTGGAATCTTTGATTGAAGTGTAATCTTGTTATTTGTAAAGGCAGAAACAATGGAACTGTCTGTGCTCATATTAATTTTAGTAGAGCGTGTACTCTAAAATGTTTAGCCAGAGGAATAAAGTTCATGTCAATCCCACTTATTATCAGCCTATAAATCTCTTGGAATTAGAATCCATTGCAAAAGCAATTTAAAGTTTTGCATCTCTTGGTAAAGAAGGACCGTCCCACTCATTAAACTTCCAAGAACCATGACCTGTGTATACATTAGATAGTTTTCTTCACACCATGTTGGAGCTTATCCCAATGCCTTTGCTTACACTGAGTTTTGGCTGGTAGTATTTCCCCCTCCTGCATAAACTCTTACATATCTTTTCATTTATTCTTTAACACTCAGCTTTGTGTCACTTTCTTCTAGATCATCTTCGTCAATGCCCCACTTAAAATCACACATATATACACCCAGACAAAATGGAGTTGGTGCCTTGCTATAGAGATTACTATTGCTGCACATAGGGCATTATAATGCAATTAATTCTCTGTTCATAAGTCTTGCTTCCCTACAAGACAGAACATTACTTGTTTCAGGCAGTTTTTTTTTTTTCCTCAAAGACAGTGTCTTGCTATGTTGCCCAGGCCAGAGTGCAGTGGTTACGCACAAACACAATCATGGTGCACTACAGCCTCAAACTCCTGGGCATAGGCAATCATCCTGCCTCGGCCTCTTGAGTAGTTGAAACTACAGGCATGTGCCACCACACCCAGCTTCAGGCAGCTTTTGTGTGTAGAAAAACAACCTGATAGCTGCCTGAACTAGGCTGGCTTTTTGGCCAGTTCTGCATCTAGCTGTGGAATGGGCTGGACTTGACTCCTTGCTTAAATCTGTTTGTATATTATGTGTAGGACCCAGTTTCTACTCATGATGATAGATGAGAAATAAATAAATCAAGCCCCACTGCACAAGCACATTTCATGCAACTGCTTTTATCCATTTGGCAAAAATAAGTCATATGGACAAACCCAACCTCAGAGAAGCAACAAAATATACTCCACCTCATGAGCCTGTGACAAGGCTGTGAATGTATGGCATCATTACAAGGAAGTGAAGAGTTGTGACCAATAAGTCAAACACCATAGGAAGAAAACACTTCTTATTCAGCTTTATTTGTATATACAAGGCCTGGAACTGTACTTAACCATAGTGAGTCCTCAAGACATGTTTGAATAATGAATGTCTCTGATACTGCTAATAGTGTTCCCATCCATTTTGTGAAGCATTCTCTAAAGCATATCAAAGCACCAAAGATTGGAAAGACAAGATGATGAACTCTTTGTTTTAGCTTACTGAGACATCCAACAGCTCCCAAACAGAAATACAAAGATACATATTTTCATACAGTAAACTACTAGGTTATAATTTGGACAGGGGAGTGTAGCGTAGTAGCCTGAGAAATGTAATTTGTTCATTTGTGTTTGTGGTGTACTGTTTCCCAAAATGGCTGTAACAATCCCTCCTTTCCCATGTGCGCCTTTGCAATGGGACTATGCCACTCATCCATCAAGAGGTAGAGTCTATTTCCACTTGCCTTGAATCTAGGCTATTCTTGTGACTTGCTTGACCCATAAAATGAGGTGAAAGTACCCTGTGCAGTTAAGGGCCTACGTCTTAAGAAGTCTTACAACTTTTTCTTCTGTTCCTTCAGAATTCACCATTCATGTAAAGAAATTAAAGCAAGACAACTGAATGATGAGAGACGATGTAATAAGAAAGAAGACATTTAGAGGTGAACCAAGTCACCATGCCAACATTCAGCACCAAGGCCCCAGGTATGTGAATGAGGCCATCTCGGATCCTTTGGCCCCAGGTAAATCTACTCAACCAGCACTAGGTAAAGCAGAGACATGCTATCCACTCTGAGCCTGCCTGAATTCCTCACTTACATAATCAAGAGTAATAAAACAGTTGTTTTAAGCTATAAAGTTTTGGAGTGGTTTGTAACACAGCAATAGGTAACTAAAAGAGAGCTCAAAACTGCCCCTAACAGAACAGAGAAAATTGATGCTGAGACCTCTGAAATAGACCAATTGGAATCATTTAAAAAATAACTGTTACTAAATCGCTACATCTAAAATAATGAACATTTTGTATTAACACACAAAGAAAATAAGCACAGAAAATTTCAGACAAAATGAAAGCAGACTTCCCAGTATTTCCCGTCTAAACTTGAATATATGGATATAAATATTGTTCAGTTTAACTTTGCTAGAAAAATCAGCAAGATGTCAAAGTATTTTAAACATTAATAAGTGTGATACAAATGACAGACTTGAGTATATTACAATTTTAAATGTTTCCACTTTTATATAAATAATCTTTATGCCATTAAAAATCTCCAATTTCTATAAACACTTAAACTCATATAAAAATAGTAATCAGTAAGTAAATTAGGAAGACTCAGTTCCTAGCAAAATTCAACTGGCTATATTTTTGAAAAACGTCCACTGATAATATGAACTTAAGATAAACTGATCTTCTGAAAGGTGCAATTTCAAATCAAGCAGAAGCAGTAACATTTTTTAGGAATCCTTCTTTTTTATCTTAGTGGGATAAAAATGTACTCATTTGGATGCCAATCTTCCTTTAAAGCCTGTGTAATGAATGTAAAAATAAACACACTTCAAATTTGAATTCAATTCCACCTGAATATATTACAGGGTGAATATGTCACATCCAATATTGAGGGAAACATGAGGCTTCTTAGGAAATGTAAACATTTCTACTTTAGCAAGTCTAATCTGATTCATCATCATCAGTAAGTACAAAAAAAAGGAATAGTTTGGAAAGAGTCCAAAGATCATTAAAAGTGACAGGAAAAAAATGCTATTAATTTTGCATTTTGACTATAGAATTAGCAACAGGAGAGCATTTTAATTAAGGTTACACTCATTTTACATTATATTTTCTAATGCTTTATTGTTATTAGGGATACATGCTCCTGGCAACACATTAGACAAACTCTAAATTTTTACCCTTGTTCCTGAGGGAAAATGCTCATGATTACTATAAAGGGACTAGTGGGGGCCATGGAGTAAAGACACATACCAAGAGTTATTCCATATTTGGCACTCATATGAGAATGATTCCACCATGGTCCACTCCAGTTGTTTTTTGTAGCACCTGTTGTGCCTTTGGCTTCTCCCCTTGAGTACTATGCACAGTTCAAAGCTTTGCTCAGAGAGATCCACTTGGCCTTGGATGTAGTGTGCAAACCAGCCTCTCCCCCACTTGTTCCCTGCATGACACAGTCATAGCACCTTATTTGAAGATGTACGTCACTGCTTCCTTAAGCCATTGTTTCAGCTAACTATTGCTCTTCCTCAGCTCACTGTTCAAGCAACATGTAGCTGTTTGGTTCTAATTCTTTATCAGGCCCGTTTCAGTGGACAGGTATATGAGTTATGTCATGATAAATTTTCATTCAAGATCCTATCTTGTCATTGTAGCTGACTTAATTAACAAAATTGAACAATCTTGAATATGTTGCTTACTCTCACTAGGTTTTAGATGTCTTATCCGCTGTGAAAGTTGTATACTTTTTGCTGTGTCTGGTTCTCCTCACTTTTGGATACAGAGCAGGTCCTACTTCCTTCCACTTTATAAAAGGTGTGGCCAGGTGACTGGTTTCCACCAAGAAATATGAGTAGAAGTGGCATGCAATATTATGGGGCAGATATTTTAAATGTTAGGATGCAATTTGCCATGTTTCCTTCCTGACATGTCAATCATGAAAGCATATGTTGAAATGGAGCCTCTGTCAGCCTGTATCTCTAAGTCATCAGAATGAGCAGAGGCCCCCATTAAGGAAAAAAAAAAAGGGATGTGCAGCATTTATTATCTTAAGCCACTCAGGTTTGGGGAATGTTTGCAGTATGTCATAATCTAGCCAATGATGGCTTACTTAATGTGGGTACAGCTTTCACAATACTGATTATGAAATATTTTCACAGAAGCATTGCCTGATCTTCTGTATTTAAGATAGACGATGTTTAATGATATTAACAAAGGAAGTAATTCTGAGGGAAAAAAAGGAATGCATTTGCAGCATGGACACCAATGGAAGATATTTTCCCTGTCAAATGTTCAAATCACTTTACTCAAGTGCAGTGCAGCAAAGAGTTCCACACATAAAAAGACCAAACTCATCTGGAAAGAGAGAAGTGGGCATTATATTAGCAAAGAAAAGAAATTCACTTTGATAATGCATAAAACAGACAATAAGAATTCTATTAATAGCAATATAGAGAAGAATATAGCCTTTTTCACTCAATTGTTACAGTGAAAAAGGCTATACTTTGAGTAAATCCATCAGTAGAGGCTGAGAATTAAAAGACAGCTACATGAATGTGACATCACCATGCAGAAAGCAGTGGAACAAGAACACTTCTGGATGCAAAAGTGAATCAAGAGAACAAAAGAAACAGGTATTCCAACAAGACCAGAGTCAAACTTGAGAAAATACTTTTGTCTCTTAATAAAACAAATTAGAAATTTCATCAGAATCCTAAAACAAAATGATTATAGTTGTTTACAATTAAGTTTCATTCCATCACATAATGCAGGATTTCTTTTGCCATCTTTAAAAAAAATCACAAATATATTATACTTTCTAACTGTTAAGTCAAGGTTATAATGTCCAGAGTAAGCAACCGAGTAAAACAGCAGCAGGCACATAGGGTTGCTCTGCTAAGTCTTGTTTCTCTCGTGGAGCATCTCACAAAATAGGTGGCCTCTAAAGCCCTTGTCAATTTTAAAATAAGATGAATCTGGATTTCACTAATTAACTATTCCTGAAGCTGAATATATTAGGAGTCTTACCTCACCAACACATATATATTTATGATTGCTTTAGTTTGGCCTACTGCTTACTACCATGTTGGTTACTGTATTCTGTCTGCTAGCCTCATGGCTCTGCATTCACTTGAAATACCAGTCTTGTAATTATAAAAAGTAGTGGTATATTATGACACAGAGTTAGTTCAGGGAACTCCACTTAAGAAATAAATTTAGAATTCTGTTATGTGTGATTTTAAAAATCAAGGACTATTAATAGGACTTGTCCAGGAGATGGTCATTATTCCTTTTGATTTATAATAATTTCTACCCCTTACTGAATGTGTTAATACTATGTCCATGTTAAAATAGCTAGACAATGGCAAGACTGGAATTTAAAGACTTTTTAACAACAAAGACCGTATTCTTTTCTTTATACCACACTGCTTCTATTTAATTAAGCAAGGGTAATTAAAATATTGTCTTACAATCTTACAAAATATCATCTCTCAGATTCCTTCCCTCATTCTTAGACAATTCTAATTGTTGCAGTAGATTTGTTTTTGTGTCCCGGGTTTTATGCTTTTTCCTCATAGCTCTTTGTTCTTGGTTCAGCCAACAATAATTTTTAAAAATATCCTTTCTAGGCCAGACAGTTGTCTATCCTCTAAAGAATCAAAGATTTTAGAATGTGGTGAAAAAATTCACTACCTGGTAAAGCTACAATACAGATTTCTCTCACTGTTTTCTGAGTGTCTGTGACTATTAAGAAAATCTACTTTCATTTTCATAAAGCCATGATACTGTTGGGGTCTCTGAGAGTTGGGGACCAGGAAGGGAAAAGGACCAATTCTGGCTGAATTTCCAGGATTTCAGGACTCCCATAAAGCATGGATAAGGTGTGGTACAGAGGGAATCAGTGGAGGGCAGGATGTTCCAGTTGTAGGTTAAACTATGAGTTTTCGACTCCTAATACATAACTGAATATAAACCCTTTTTCTATTTGTAAGGAGGAGAGTACTAGGAGCTTTTCAGCATAGCTTTCCATGGCTAAAGAGAAAATGGGAGAGGTATGTTTTGTGTCTAAAATCACCATGACAGAGAAAAGTAATAACTTTTAAGCAAGATTAATATGTTATGTCTGCAGAAGGGGAGGGGAAGTGACAATAAATTTTATACCTCAATAAAACATGTACTGTCTTATTTTAATATGAATTTCTAGTATTTGATTTTCTCACAGAATTCCCAAAATACTTTTTTAATATTCTCTGAGGCCTTTTTGGGTTTTTAAAACTGATAAGATAAAGTGGGGACAGAGAAAGAATAGGCACATGTAGTTTCAAAGATTACTTTGAAGTATACGCTATCAAGTGCCTATTTTAAATGATTATAAATGGTGTTGGGTGGCCATAAAAACCCCATGAGCACATTTTAATTTAATTTAATTTAATTTAATGCACACTTGATTCATAATTTAATTCTTATTTGTAATAGGACTAGTTTTAGGCTTCATGTTTACAGGAAACATTGAAAATTATAATCAATATAGGAAAAAAAGCAATCAGGAAAAAAAGCAGTCCAAGGACTATATCCATTGCAGAAGAGCTGATAAACAGAGTATGATTAGTGATTAAAATAAGAGATTTAGAGAAGCCAAATGAAAAATTTCCAGGTAGAAGGGGTAGAAAAACTTCATCTATATTGTTCCAGGAAATTAGTCTGAAATCAACATGTAGAAAATACAATACAAGGATATGAAGGAAAATGTGGTAACAAGTTTATTTAACAATGGAGGGGGGGAACTCCCTGTTAGGCAGGGAATTTTCCTTACCTTAAGGTATTTTAAAAAGTGGTCAATTAATTATCTGCATTCCACACTAACTTTATAAAACATTTTTGTTGAGTCCTTTCTAGAACCAGGGACTGTGCTATGATAGCATCACATGGATTGTAACATTTAGTGTACTAACAATAGCACTTATTATAGTACTATTATTAGCTTCATTTTTCCAGTGAGAAAACTAAAGCTTAAGGTGTTTTAAATGCTTAATGTTTACAATGTATTTTTATAATTTTATGACAATGATAATGCAAAGAGGGAGTGAAGGAATGCACATATGTTAAAGCAAAATTTTCATACAATTTTGAAATCAAGCTGGTATTAACCAAACTAAGATTTTTTAAGTAAAGATATTAAGTGTAAGCTCCAGGCCAACTAATAACAAAATAACTCCAAAAATATATTAAAAAAACAATAAGGAAATGAAAATAATATACTAGAAAATGTCCATTTTTTAAAAAGAAAGTAGTACTGGAGGAATTAAAAAACAAAAAAGACACAAGACAAGTCAAGATTCAGATGGTAGACACGGTCTCCAGTTCCATTTTTAAACTGGAAATAACTGATTAGCACTCATGTGCACAGATGGAAGTAAAACTCAATGGAAATCGTGCAGGTGGGAGGAGGTGAGGAAGGGATGGGTGAAATCATACCTAACAGGTACAATGTGCACTACCTGGGTGATGGGCACACTTGCAACTTTGACTCAAGCAGTATAAAAGCAATCTATGTAACCAAAATATTTGTAACCTATAATATTATGAAATAAAAATAAAGTACCAATAGAAAAATTTTTTAAAGATGGTAGAAATAAATCCAACCTTATTAGTAAAGACATTAAATGCAAAAAGATAAAACACCCAAATCAAAAGGCAGAGACTGGCAAAATGAATAAAAGAAAAAATGATCCAACTACATGCTATCTGCAAAAGATATACATTAGATTCAAACACAAATAAATTAAAAGTAAAGGATGGAAAAGTATATTAGTTAACAAAAAGAACTGGAGTGGCTACATTAAGATGAGATAAAATAGACTTTAAGAGAAAAAGTGATACTAGAGACAAAGAAGGGCATGTTATAATGATAAAAGAGGCAATTCATCAGGAAGATAAAATATACATGCACATAACATATATGCACAAAACATATGCACATAACAAGAGAAACCCAAAATATATGAAACAAAAAAATAACAGTATTGAATGAAGACATGAACAATGCAATAAAACAATAAAAGACTTCAACACTTCACTTTCAATAATGGCTAGAATGAATATCAGCAAGGAAATAGAGAATTGAACAATACTATAAAATAACTAGATCTAACAGAAATTTATGGAACATTACCCAACAATTGCAGAATGCACATTCTAATTAAGTATGCACAAGACATTCTCCATTATATACTGTATGTTAGGTCATAATCAAGCATCAATAAATTTAAAATGATTAAAATGATACTCAGTATGCTCCTCAACCATGATAGAATGAAATTAGAAAACAACAACACAAGAAAATCTGGGAAATTTGTAAATATATACAAATTAAATACATCCTCATAGAAAGGGGGAGAGTCAAAGAAGAAATCTCAAGGGAAATTAGAAATAGTTTAAAATGAATGAAAACAAAAACAAAACATCAAAATTTATGAATGCTGCTAAAGCAGTGCTTAGAGAAAAATTTATAGTTGTAAATACCTATATTACAAAAGAAAGTTCTCAAATCAATAACACAGCCTTCTGTTTTAACAAACTGGAAAAAGAAGAACAAACTAAAACCAAAGCAAGAAGAAGGAAGGAAATAATAAATATTAGAACATAAATAACATAGATAATATAAAAAACAATTTAAAAATCGACAAAACCAAATTTGTTTATTTGAAAAAGGTCAACAACATTGGCAAACCTTAAACTAGATTAACCACAAGAGATAGAGAAGATTCAAATTATCAAAATCAGGAATAGAAGAAAGGACATCCCTGACAAACTTGTAGAATTTTTTTTTAAAAAGAGATTATAAGACAATGATATTAACAATTATACACTAACAAATTGGATAACCTAGATGAAAGGGACACATTTCTGAAAAGACACAAAACTGACTCTAAAAGAACCAGAAAATCCTAACAGACCTATAACAAGTAGAAAGATTGAATTAGTAATCCATAAAATAAATTCCACAAAGCAAAGCCCAGCATTAGATGGCTTCACCAGTTAATTGTACTATATTTCTAAAGAAGAATTAACATCAATCCCATCAATCCTTCATGAACTCTCAAAAAAATAGAAGATGAGAAAAATCTTCCCAACTCATTCTACTTGATCATATTCTCATAATACCAAACCAAAGAAATCATAACAAAATAAAACTACAGACCAATGACCCTTATGAATATTAATGCAAAATTCTCAACAAAATACTAGCAAACCAAGCCCAGTAACATAAAAAAACAGATTACATACCATGAATAAGTGGGATTTATCACGAGTACAAATTTATTTCAATATATGAAAATCAATGTGATATACCATATTAATACAATAAAGAACTAAAAGCAGGTGATTATTTTAATAGATGAAGTAAAAGCATCTGACATAATCCAACACTTTCGTGACAAAAATACTCAATAAACTAGGAACAAATGTAAACTTCTTCAACTGGATAAAGGCCAACTACAAAATACCAACAGCTAACATCATAATTATGAAATATTGAATGTTTTCCTTCTAAAATCAGGAAGAAGATTAGGATGTCCACTCTTGCACTTCTATTCAACATTGTACTAGAGATTCTAGCTGTGGCAATTAAGAAAGAAAAAGAAATAAAAGGCATTCATATTGAACAGGAAGAAATAAAATTATCCCTATTCACAGAGGACATGATCTTGTATTTAGAAAATCCTAAGGAACTGACCCCAAAAAAGTTAAAACTAATAAACAATTACAGCAGAGTTGCAAGATACAAGTTCAATATATAAAGACCAATTGGGCTGGGCGTGGTGGCTCATGCCTGTAATCCTAGCTCTCTGGGAGGCTGAAGCAAGCGGATCATTTGAGCTCAGGAGTTCAAGACCAGCCTGAGCAAGAGTGAGACCCTGTTTCTACTAAAAAAAATAGAAAGAAATTAGCTGGACAACTAAAAATATATATGTAGAAAAAATTAGCTGGGCATGGTGGTGCATGCCTTTAGTCCCAGCTACTTGGGAGGCTGAGGCAGTAGGATTGCTTGAGCCTAGGAGTTTGAGGTTGCGATGAGCTAGGCTAATGCCACGGCACTCTAGCCCGGGCAACAGAGTGAGACTCTGTCTCAAAAAAAAAAAAAAAAAAGACCAATTGTATTCCTATACATCAGTAACATATAATCTGAAAAAGAAATTAAGAAAACAATTCTATTTATAATAGAATCAAAAAATAAAATACTTAGGAATAAATTTAACAAAAAAAAAGTGTTTATACACTGGAAACTACAAAACATCATTGAAAAAAAGTAAAGAAGAAATAAATAAATGATAAGGCATCGATGATCATGAATTGAAAGACTTAATATTGTTAAGATAGCAGTGCTTCCCAAATTGATCTATAGAGTCAATGCACTCCCTATCAAAGTGACAGCTGCCTTTTTTAGAAATTGGCAAGATGATCTTAAAATTTACATAGATGCAAGGGACCCAGAATAGCCAAAACATCTCTAAAAAGAAGGACAAAGTTGGAGGATTCACACTTCCAATTTCAAACTTATTACAAAGTTCCAGTAATCAATACAGTGTGGTACTGGCATAAAGATAAAGATTAACGGAATAGAATTATGAGCCCAGAAGTACACTTTTCTATTTATGTCCAATTGATTTTCACAAGGGTGACAAAGAAATTAAATGAGCAAAAAGTAGTCTTTAAAAACTTCTACTGAGTTAGCTGGATTCTACTTGCACAAGAATAAAGTTAGACTCCTACCCCATATTGTATAAACATTAATTCAAAAAGGATCATAATATTAAGTGTAAGAGCTAGAACTATAAGACTTTTAGATGTGAACATTGAAGTAAGTCTTCATGACCTTGAATTAGGCAATGATTTCCTAGATATGACACCAAAAGCAGCACAAGCAACAAAAAAATAGATGAATTATACTTCATGAAGTATTTTTGTATTTCAAAGGATACCATCAAGAAAGTGAAAAAAAAAAAACCCACACAATGGTAGAAGTATTTCCAAATTATATTTCTAATAAGGGACTTGTATCCAGAATATTTAAGGAATTCTCACAACTCAACACAAAAAGAAAAATAACCCAATTTTAAAATAGACAAAGAATTTCAATAGAAATTTCAGCAGTATACATGTGATCAATAAGCACATGAAAAGATACTCGACATCATTAGTCATTAGGGAAATGCAAATTAAAACCACAATGAGATACAAATTCACACTTATTAAGACAGCTATAATCAAAAGGACAGACAATAACATGTGTTAGTGAGGATAATTGGAACACTCCTACAATGCTGGTAGAAATTTAACATTATGCAGCCACTTTAGAAAGCAGTGTATCTGTTCCTAAAAAAGTTAAACACAGTTATCCAGTTAGGAGTGAAATTTCACTTAGGAATGAAATTGGCCCAGCACTTTCACTCCTAAGTATATAACCAAGAAAACTAAAAACATATGTTCACACAGAAATTTGCAGAGGAATGTTACAGCAGCATTATTTAGAATAGCCAGAAAGTACAAAAAATCCAAATGTCCATCAATTGAGGAATGGATAAAGAAAATATGTCACATCCCTACAATGAAATATTATTCAACAATAAAAAAGAATAAAATACCAATACATTGCTACAACATGGATGACCTTGAAAACTGCATGCTAAGTGAAAGAAGACAGACACAAAAAGGCCACATGTTGTATGAATCCATTTGTATAAAATGTACAGAGTAGGTAAATCCATAAAGACAGAAAGTCCATCAGTGGTTGTCAGGACCTGGGAGGTAGAGGAGAAGGGAGAGAGCTGCTAATGGGCATAATCTTTCTCTTTGGGATGATGAAAATATTCTAAAATTAGATAATGATGATGGTTGCACAACTCTGTGAATATATACTGTAAAAGGGTGAGTTTTGTGTATGAGTCATATCTCAATAAAATATAAAACAATGTTTTTAATAAATAAATAAATAAAAGACAGCTAGATTCCTCCAAAAAACTCATGCCCAAAGTCATCAGCTAGAAGGCAGGGTAGCTAGAAAATACACTATTCTTAGTCTAAGCCCACTTTAATAACCATGTTACTATGTCTCAGTAAGAAGTTGGAAAAGATCAACAATAAGATGTATTCCATCCCTAAAATTCCTCAATTTTATGATTTAGTGCAGAAAGATTATGTAGGTTTATACCTTATTAATACAGAACAATGTGGGTATTGGGAAGAACAGACCCAGTGATTTTGATGTGAAATCAGAATTAAGAGCTAACTCTGTGAACTTACAGTGTGAGGATCATGCCTTCAGACCAGATAGGAAGTAGCTCTCAGAAACCATTCAGCTAAAAAAATTAAAACTAATCCCCGCAGCATGTGAGATTGGTCATTATGAACCCAGCTCCTCTGTCCCTGCCTTAACTATCTGTACGCCACTTTTCAACATTCTGCATATCATCAGTCTTAGGGAACCAGGTCCCTCATTTCAAACACTTCTATAGTCTGGTTAATAAAATAATCTTCATGATTTCAGTACAACTATGTTCAATAATTAAGTCCATCAACAGGTCAAATCATATAAACTGAACTGTCCAATCAATGTTTCCCACATGTTAAATTGGTAAGGCACAGAGCTCTACAATTCTACAGAACAGAGATAAGAAAGGTAGTGGGAAGTGGGGAAGGACACTCAGATGTTCATAGGCCTTTGCCAGGTATTTATTAGATGTTCTCAGTACACTGAACAAGAGCAGGTGTTTCAATTCTTAGAATAAAGCAAACATGGAAATATTGATTTCCAGAGTCTGAATAGACCTTAGAGATCATCAAAACCAATCTCCTTATTTTATGGCCTCAAAAACTGCAGTGCTAAGGAAAAAAAGAACAGATATGATTAACTTATATGGTTAGTTGGAGATATGGGATTTGAATACAGGTTTCTTGATTCATGGACCCATTGTCCCTTGGCAATTTTAGTTCCACCTCTTCAGAACAACTGCAAATTGTTTGAGAAAGTTGTCCTACCTTCTTTACCAATACAACCTATAGGTAAAGTCCACAAGGGGAAGTAAAAATTACTCCTCTTGGCCTCCTAAATTGCTCAGACACAATCCCAGGATCATGAAATATATTTTTTAGTTAGTCTCAGATCATCCTCTTGGTTTAATACTATGGAGGTAGGTTGACTATCTCAAAAACATGACTGTTGAGAAAACACCAAGGGTCCCTGGGTAATGTCCTTTCCTCAGAAACCGAGAACTCAGCCTCATAGATGACTCAAGAGAATAGTTTCCTCATCATTATTTTCTCTTATTTTTCTATGCTGTTCATCTTTGCTGCTTTTGACTCCTTTCCACTTCCCCTTTCCTTCTTTCTACCTCTCTGCTCAAATATATAACAGAGGATGGGACCAGGTCAGGGGTGGAAGACTAAATATTCTTTTCCCTTTGCTCATTGCAAGGACTCCACTGCTCTCCCCACCCAAAATACATGAACAAGCTACAACTCACTGCCTGCTTTCTATTGGTTCCATTCTCATTTATTTTAAGATCTCAGCACATTGTACATAGGTAACAACATAAAATAGCAATAAGTCCTCTCACAATTCCTCATGAAATAAAAATCTAGCAATGGAGGTGAGAAGGATTGACATTCTCATCATCTAATATAATAGCAAAATTTTGTTTTTTATTTTAAACAAACTGCAGTTTGGAAAAGCAATGTGTTTTGTTTATCACATCAAGTTCTTATGAAAGTATTTGAGTTGGATTTCATCCAAAATCTATAACTCACCATGTAGTGCATAATTTTCCTGTCATATGGTTGCAAAATTTGACACTTATTTTGCCAGAAAATACAGGTATGAATATGAAAGAGGCCCCTCTGAGATTTATTGCTTAGTATCCCACTAGTTCCCCAGTCTTTTTTTTGTGTGTGTGAAAGCTCAGTCATGCATTATTTTACCAAGAAGATTTTGTTGCCCTTTGTTTCTGTTCAGATTCACTTAAAAAATCACCCTTTGAAAAACCATAGGCTATTTTTAATTGCTAATTATTCCTAGCCCTTCAACATTAAAATGCCATAAACTGTCCTGAATAAAAGATTTTCATAGCAAAAATAAATGTAGATAATTGTACAGTTCCCTTAAAATGGTTATAATTGTACCGTGAAATTTATTATTCTTTCAATGTTACATAAAAATCACTCTTGCTCTTGATGTTTATCTGCCTCAAAATTCTTTGTTTCAGGTATGTAAAGAGTCATTAGTGAAAACAAAATGGGTACTTTTTAAATTAAGACATATTAAAATTTAAATAACTCTAAAATTCAGCATTTTCTGGGTTAAATTAGTGCACTACTTCAGTATCTGCAATTCAAATAAGTCCTCTGAGAAATTGGCCTCCATAACCAGTGACGTGCTGCTGAACTGAACAGATCTCCAAAATATCCTAACAGATTTCTTTCTTTCATTGTAGAATTGTTTCCATCTGGTGCTTAGATATTAAACCTGGAATATGTAAAGGCTCTCCCCTCTCACCCTGTTTGACTTCCAAATGCTGGCAAATAATTTGCATTGTCAATGAACTGAGGATTAAAATTCTGAACTTAACTGTGTAAGCTGTAAGATGCAAAATTTAAAGTGATAGATCTTTAAAGTAGTGGATTTTTTTTTTAATTTTGAGAAATGAAGATTTTGTTTTTTGTAGAACATTCTAATTCAAACCTGTTTTGCCTGAAAAGAAAGAAATTTTTCTCAATTTTTACCCCAAGTTCAGGATACTGAAACATGAACTTAGGAAGAGTATTTCAGGCCAGTTTTTGTGAGTAGTTGTATCAGAATGTGAGCATCTAAAAATACATGTATGCATATATTTAGATAAATAGACAGCTATTTAGATGTATGGATGTAGAAGTTTCCAGGACCCTTGGTCATTGACAGTGATTTCTTCATGAGAATTTTAAGAAGCCTTCACAATAATAGAAAATAACGTTCGACTTTTAAGACTTTAAGACTCATAGCATCTTAACTGGAAAGCACAGAGTTACTTCTAAGAAACATAATTGCTTCCAGAAATGTAAACCACTAAGGGAATGTTTATATGAAATGAGCAATAGTTGCAAGGAGTGAATAAACCAATTCTATGCACATTGTAGTGTAAACACCTGGGAGCACACACAGAGAAAGGAATAAGAGAACCACGTGCAGGACACAATCACTCTGTTCAATCATTTTCTCCTTGTCACTATTCTGGCAACTTCCACCCATCCCCCTTCAACCCAGCAGTGGATAGCACAAGGCTTCCAGAGCAAATATTGATCCCATTCTCATTTCCAAATCTTATGTCTGTCTTCTCCCCACCATTTCTTTCTTTCTGACATCCCATCATACTTTCTTCACGTTGTCGCTCATTTAATTGTTACCGTTGATCTATGTCTTTTAAAATTAATCTGTCCTGATCTTCCAGAATATTTTCTAATGCTCTGAAGTAAAACAACCTTCTCCATTTCAGGGCTAGTTTAAAAAATAACTGCTAGTTCCTATGGAACTGCTCACCATCTCTGTTCAGTGTGCTCACATTTTTCCTTTTTTTTTTTTTTTTTTTGAGACAGTGTGTCGCTTTGTTGCCCTGGCTACAGTGAGTGCCGTGGCGTCAGCCTAGCTCACAGCAACCTCAAACTCCTGGGCTTCAGCGATCCTACTGCCTCAGCCTCCCGAGTAGCTGGGACTACAGGCATGCGCCACCATGCCCAGCTAATTTTTTCTATATATATTTTAGTTGGCCAGATAATTTCTTTCTATTTTTAGTAGAGACGGGGTCTCGCTCTTGCTGAGGCTGGTCTCGAACTCCTGACCTCGAGCGATCCACCCTCCTCGGCCTCCCAGAGTGCTAGGATTACAGGCGTGAGCCACTGCGCCCAGCCTCACATTTTTACTTTAAAAAATTTTTGAAGACATTTGCAGGAAAAGGATTAATACAACCTTGGAAAAGACAGTTAAGAATGTTTTACTGATAAACATGTAATCTCTTGACTGATTCTCATAAACAGGACTCTTTTAAAGCATCTTAGTCCAGCCACATTTCAGCAGGACCCAACATCTTAACCCAAAAGCCTTCAAACAAAAAGATTCATTACAATGAGTGAGAATTTTCCGTAAAACTTCAATATGTACAATGAATTTCTGTAGTTCCCTGCCATATAAAACATCATAGTATATATTTAGAATTTTGGAACTAGAGTGATCTTCTGGGACAGCTATCCCCAACCTTTTTGGTACCAGGGACCAGTTTCATGGAAGACAATTTTCCATGGACTGGGGAAGGGATGGTTTCAAGATGATTCAAGAGCATTACGTTTATTGTGCACTTTATTTCTATTATTATTACATTGTCACTTGCCACTAACTGATAGGGTTTTGATATGAGTCTGCAATCAATTGATTTATTATGGTCTCTGTGCAGTCAAACCTCTCTGACAATGATAATCTGTATTTGCAGCCACTCCCCAGAAATAGTATCACCACCTCAGCCCCACCTCAGATTATCAGGCACTAGATTCTCATATGGAGCACACAACCTAGATCCCTCTCATGTGTAGTTTACAGCAGCATTTGTGCTCCTATGAGAATCTAATGCCCCACTGATCTGATGGGAGGCAGAGCTCAGGCAGTGATGCAAGCAATGGGTAGCACTGTAAATACAGATGAAGCCTCCCTCGCTCTTTGCCCACTCACCTCCTGCTATGCAGCCCGGTTCCTCATAGGCCAATGAACCAGTACCAGTCCTCGGCCTGGGGGTTGGGGACTGCAGTTCTAGGAAAAACAGATACCCTCAAAATATTGCATATACTTTAAAATCTAAGAAAGAACCAAAAACACCCATTGCAGTTTGCAACATATGAATATTACAGAAAATTACAATGTGTACTTCCAGCTAAAAACAGCAAAAAAAAAAAAAACCTATGCTAAGAAGTGATTGATGTAATTGTTTTTTATTTTTTTATCCACTCAGAAATCAAAAAGAATGGAAGAAGAGTTTAATTACCTCTGACTAAAAGTTGCATTTTCTTTTCTGTACTCTTTTTTTCCTTCCTCTCCCCCATCTGCCCTCCACTCCATTCCCCCCTCTCTTTTTTCCATTTGTATGACGGTGGCACTGATTCAGAGAAGGGGTACAGTCTGATATTTTGGGTGGTCTCAGTAAAGCTTTAGTCTTTGGCTAACCTCTCCTTAGATGGGAAAGTAGCCAAGAATTTCCAATATTAGGAAGAGTCACTTTGAAAAGCTATATATGTATGTCTGGATGCATATGACTATGTTTGCTCTGGCTTAATAAGAAAAACTGAACAACTTGTCAGCCAAAGCAACTATTTCTCCCAAACTTAAAACATATCCTTGTGTAAGTTATGGTTCTTATTTGGTTGCAGTGTTCATTTATTTCAGTTTATTGTTTGACATCTCCCACTGGCTGAGCCAGGAAACTCATGGCAGTTCTTCAAAAAATAACTCCACTCCCACATTTATTTTTTTCTTTATTTTGATTCTTTACTTTCCCTTACCCTCACAAAGTTTCATGGAACAAGTACTCAGGAAAAGATGGTCTTTGCTTTTTGTATCTAAGTGTAGGAACCATACACCAAATCTCTCTTACTACTTCTTCCTTTTTATTATAAAATTATATTAGATTCAGATTTGTTTTGAAAGACCAGTGGTACTTTTTTAATTAAAGGGAGAAGTAAAATGTCCTTTTCCCATAAGCAAATTCACAAAGAATGTAGGAGTTATTTTTCTCAATAATAACAAAAAGTTTTAAGTTCATGAACTAAGGTGAAGATTAGCAAGGGTGGAAGGGGGGAACCTCTGCATGTTGAGCATATATTATTTTGGAATTTGAAAGAGCCTTATCTTTTTGGTACCTGGCAATACCTAGTAAACACAATCACAAGGGTAAAAAAGATGCCAACATCATTTCAACAAAAATAGCCAAACTGCTGCCAGAAAACAAAATAGCAAATCCATTTAGGCTCATTGTTGCATGTCTGGAACTTTCCAAATGAAACTTCACATCAAAGGAAAGTTTGAACATTTGAACACCTTCCTACAAGATCAATAAAAACTAAACTAAAATTGATGCAACTTTTAAGAGTTACAAATTTTCACTCTTCTAATCTCTTCAATTCGTAAGAACAATCTTATTTTGTTTGATTGCAGTTGGGTCATAAGCGAGAAAAGGAATATTTAAAATGGAGTATTTGTAGTACATTACTGGTTTCCTTTCTTAAGTAGCTCTCCCACCAAAGAATGCCAAAACTTTGTAAACTTAATCGAACTGCTACTTGAAAAGGTAAACAACACTACAAAATTATGATGAGAACATTTTATCCAGGTTAGCACAAATAGATAAGTCTTGTTTTTAAATGAAAAATTCCAAGGAAACTAATTCACCAAAAGAGCAAGTATTTCAAGTTCACATTAGAAAAGTCATTGGTAGAAACCAACTATATATTAACAGTATTCAGAGTATCGATACTGGTACAAAATGGACTAAATTGATTAAGCAGGGATTTGAACTACAAATCAAATAAGCCCAGGTTTTGCAGACCAATATTTTAAAGAACTACAAGCTATTAATTTTCAATATTCTTCTTATGTTTTTTGAATTATTGAATAACTTATAGAACTCCATATGCCAAACCATCTTCAAAATGGTAATGGACCCAAAAAATCTTCAAAATAATCAATCTTTGTTGAATGTGCTTCTACTCCAAAAGATTGAGAACTGCATTTCTCAAGAAAATGAGAAGTCTAATTTCAATGGTGATAACATTTCTTCATTTTTAACTGAGAAAGGGGGAGAAGAACTAACCTTCTATTTGAAGTTTTACAAGTCTACATTTTGGGGAAATTTTATTATCCTTAGAATATTTAGAATAATGCTAATAGTTAATAACATTGACTCTATTTCAGTATGGTAGATTGAGTACATGCACCTAATTGCAATATCTTCTGAAACCCCACTAAAACTACAGTAAAGTATTTTTAAAATATTTAAACTTACAAGGAAATGTAGAATAAGAATACAATATCACATTTTTAAAGTTAAATAAGTGTGTGTGTGTGTGTGTGTGTGTGTGTGTGTGTGTGTGTGTGTGTGTGTGAGAGAGAGAGAGAGAGGGGGGGGGGAGAGAAGGAGAGAGAGAAAGAGAAAAAGACTAATGGCAATTTCTTCCCACCAGCAATGAGAAACTTAAGATAAAATCCAATTTACACCACAGAATACTCAAAAGGCATAGGAACTAGCAGCAACAGGTACCTTCATAACTAGGATTTAAGAGAAAAGGGGGACAAAATAGAGACCCAGGGGAAAGCCCCTTGAAAAACAATGAGATCTCAAGACCCTCTGCCTGATTCCATGGTGAGCAAGTGCCCTGCCAACACACTTTCAGAATGTTGGAGATTTATTCTCTAGAATTGGTTAAAAAAAAAAAAAAAAGAGGATACATTAGCTTTCTGTAGTTTCTATAAAAAAACACCACAAATGGGGGCTTAAACAGCATAAATTTAATCTCTCACAGTTCTAGAAGCCAGACATTTAAAATCAGTTTCACTAAATAAAATGCAAGGTCATAGAAGGGCCTCATTTCCTTCAGAAACTCTATGGCATAATCTTGCTACTTCCATACATAACTCCAAACTCTACCTCCATGGTCACACTATATCCTCCTCTTGTGTGTGTATATGTGTGCATGTGTGTGTGTGTGTGTGTGTGTGCGTGTGCATGAAATCTCTCTCTCTTGTATAAGGATACATGTGATTGCATTTAGATCCCACCCAGAAAATCCAATACAATCTTATTACAACAAGATTCTTAATCAATCACTTCTGCAAAGACCCTTATTACATTTACTTTTCAGGGATTAGAACCTAAGGTCTTCAGAAAGCTATTATTCAATCGAATACAGAGGATATGTTATTTGAGGATGTCAGGCATTTTTGAGGGCATAAGTACCTTAAGTCCATATATGAATGCTGAATGGAAACACACCAGCTTCTTCCTCACTTAGCTTCCATGACGTCAAAAAAAACTGAGCATTTGCACTCCTGGAAATAGACTTAAAAGCTCTTCTGTGGGAACTTGATCAGCCTAAAAGGAAAGTTCTAAAGTCAGTTCACCAAAAATGCCCCCACCAACAGATCATTCTTCAGTGAAGCTCAAAATCAACATATTACACCCACATCATCAGAGTCTCCATTCAGATTTTTATTCTCCCACTTTCAATCATGGACAGGCAAGAATTGCCAGATATTGGAGAGAAACTTCCAATGTGGAAGAGAGACTCCCAAAATAAACAAAAAGCAAATGCCTCTTGGGAGTAACAGGCTGTGCAGGAAGATAAGCTTACTTTTTACAGTATTGATATCTTCTGATAGATAAGTGGAAACATTTACTAAACATGAACAAGCATTTAGAATCTTTTAAATGGAAAATTGAAAGACTCAGACTAAAAGTATCTACTCAGTCCATCAAATACCAACAGAAAAAAAATAGTCATTCTCAGATGTTCAAAGTATCACATTTTAATTCTCATATAACATTTCTCACAAAATTACTGAGGACTTCCACTTCCAGCCAAAATGGAATAACAGAAACTAGATTTACTCTCCTACTTTAAACAAACAAACAAACAAACAAATACAAAATAATTGAATCAATCATTTGCAAGATGTGGACCTCAGGCAACAAAGGTGAGTCCTAATATTGACTCCAATTTACTGCCTTGAGAAAGTTTACAAACCAAGGCAGAGGTGAGGAAAAACTCAGGTGAAGCTTGATGACACCCTGAGTTCAGAAGACAAAGAGGCGACTTCAGGGAGATTAGGGCAGCTAGTGTTTGCAAGGCAGAGTACCAGCAAGGAGAGAGCTCAGGAGAGAAATCCAGAGAGCTGCAAAAGATACAGTACTGGTCAGTACTATAAATGAGGAGACTACTCCAGGTAGGGGGAAAAAATACACAATGAGATAATGTTAACAATATCCAGCTCTCAGACAGAGATGGTAATAGGGCCAGTTCTCACCAGCAATCTGGAAAACCTCATTATTCACAGGCATTGGATAGAGTACACAGAAGGGTCTTTTCTCTAAAAAGAGTACTCAAGTCCACCCAACAAATCTTAAAAGCAAAGATTAAAAGGATAAAACTGCTTCCAAGTAACTGGAATCCATGTTTAAAAAAAAAAAAAAAGCTCCAGAATATAAATAGGAAATAAAAATGCACAGGACCAAACAAAGAGAAGTTCTTAATGTCCAATATCCAATCAAAAATTATTGGGCAGGTAAAACTCAGGAAAATATCACTCATAATGAGGCAATAAATTAATATAAACGGACCCAGAGCTGATACAGATGTTATAATTAGCAGACAAGTACATTAAAATGTTACTATAACTATATTCCATATATCCAGAAAGTTCAATAAAGACATGAAAGATATTTTTTAAAGATATTTTTAGATAAATACTTTATCTAAAGATAAAAACTACATTGTACAAAAAGAAAAATTCCTTGGATAAGATTAATGTTAATTAGACATTGAAGAAGAAAATATTAAAATTGAAGATATAGTAATAGAAAATATCCAAAATAAAAGAGTGAAAAAGTAAATGAATCAAAAAATGAACAGAGCATCATTAAGCTATAAGACAATGTCATACAGCCAAACATAGGTATAGTTAGAGTTTTCCATGGAAAGAAGAGGAAAAAGAAAAAATATTTTGATAAATAACCTCTAAAACTTTATGAATTTGAAAACTGTAAATCCATAGTCTGAAAAGCTCAATAAGCTGTAACCACAAGAAATATGAAGAAAACTACACTAGGATACATCACACTAAAATTATGCAAAACCAGTGATAAAGAGAATGTCTTAATATTAGCCAAAGAAAAAAAGAAACATTATGTACAGATGAAAAGATAACAAAATGACAGCATGTTGCTTGTTGAAAACAACACAAGTGAGAAGAAAATAGAACAATATGTTTATGTACTGATGGCTGAAAAAATTTTAATCTAGCATTCTACACCCATAGACAAGATCTTTAAAAAGTAAAGTCACATCTGGGTTTTCTGTTCTGTTCCACTTGTCTATGTCTCTATTTTTGTGCCAATACCATGCTGTTTTGGTTACTATAGCCTTGTAGTATAGTTTGAAGTCTGGTAATGTGTAGCCTCCCAATTTGTTCCTTTTGCTTAAGATTGCTTTGGCTATTTGGACTCTTTTCTGATTCTAAATGAAGCATAGAATTATTCTTTCTAGATATGTAAAATATAGCATTGGTATTTTGATTGGAATTGAATGGAATCTGTAAACCATCCACATACAGCCAACTGATGTTTGATAAAGCAGACAACAATAGACACTGGAGAAAACAATACTATTAAATAAATGGTGCTCAGAAAATTGGATAGCCAACATGCAAAAGAATGAAACAGAACCCGCTATCTCTCACAACTCACAAAAAGTTAATTCAAAATGGATAAATGACTTAAATGCAAAACATGAAACCATAAGAATTCTAGAAGAAAATGTTGGAAAAACTATTCTAGATATCAGCTTAGGTGAAGAATTTATGAAGAAGACTCCCATGGCAATCACAGCAACAACAAAAATATGTGAATCAAACTTCATTAAATTAAAAAGCTTCTGGACAGCCAAGGAAATAATCAACAGAGCAAATAGACAACCTACAGAATGAGAGAAAATATTTGCAAGCTACACAACCAATAAAGGACTAATAACAAGAATCTACAAAGAACTCAAGTAAATCAGGAAGAAAAAATCAAACTACGCTATCAAAAAATGGGCAAAAGACATGAGCAGAAGCTTTTCAAAAGAAGATAGACAAATGGTCCATAAACATATGAAAAATGCTCAACATCACTAATCATCAGGGAAAAATTCAAATTAAAACCACAATTAGATATCACCTTACCCCTGTTAGATGATTTTATTAAAAAGTCCAAAAACAATAGATGCTGGCATGGATGCACAGAGAAACGAATGCTTATACACTGTTAGTGGGACTGCAAATTAATACAACCTCTAAGGAAAACAATAGATACATCAAACAGGAGATACCTCAAAGAATTAAAATAGACCTACCATTCAACCCAGCAATTCCACTACTATGTATTTACCCAGATAAAAAGAAGTCATTTTATCAAAAAGACACCTGTACTTGAATGTTTATTGGAGCATAATTCACAACTGCAAAGATAAGGAATCAACACAAATGCCCATCAGTTCATGACTGGATTAACAAAATATGGTGTACGTATACCATGGAATTCTACTCAGCCCTAAAGAAAGATGACTTAATGCCTTTTGCAACAATTTGGATGGAAATTCACTTATTCTAAGTTAAGTATCTAAAGAATTGAAAAACAAACACCACATATACTCACTATTAAATTGGAACCAACCAATAAGCACATATGTGCATAGAGGGAAGTAAAACTCAACATAAATCAAGCACAGGGGAGGGACAAACAGGGGATGGGTTATAACCTACTTAATGGGTACAATGAAGACCATCAGGGTGACATACACACTTTAACCAGGACTTAAGTATTATAAAAGTCATCCATGTAACCAAAAATATTTGTACCCCTGGAATTCTTTGAAATTAAAAAAGAACTAAAAGTAGACCTACCATTGTTAGGCACAGATCAAATCTGCAGGCAGCAGATACAGGCCAGGAGAGCAGTTCCTAGGGCCAGAGAAGCTGGGGAAGCGACTGTAGAAAAATGCAGCTAACAACCCCAAAGAGCAGGAACTTGAGGTTTTGAGGCATACACACCTGTGGAGCTGCAACTTTAACGTAGGAACACCTGTTAATCATGTATGTCAATCATTTGATAATGTCCCACACTTCCCATAATCCCTCCCCACTACCAAGCCAATAAGAGGAAACCACCTGGGAGTCCTTAACACCTCTCTCCACTTGTGGAGACTGACCCATTCCTTTCTGGAAAGTACTCTAGTTTTGTATAGCTCCCTTATTTTCTACAATAAAAGCTATTTCGTGTGGAGTTGCTTCCTGTCTGTGGTCACTCCATCACACCAGCCCTGCTTGTAAATTTTCCAAGCAGGCAGCCAAACAACTGGGAGAACAGTCTGCCAAGAGGCTGGACTTGACACCATTTGATCCAGTAATCCCACTACTGGGTACTAACTCAAAGTAAAAGAAGTCATTTTATCAAAAAGACACCTGCACTTGAATGTTTCTTGCAGCACAATTCACAATTGCAAAGATGTGGAATCAACCCAAGTGCCCATCAATTCATGAGTGGATTAACAAAATATGGTATATGTATACCATGGAGTACTACTTAGCCATGAAGAAGTATGACTTAATGCCTTTTGCAACAATTTGGATGGAACTGGAGATGATTATCCAAGTGAAGTATCTAAAGAATGGAAAAACAAATACCACATGTACTCACTATTAAATTGGAACTAACTGAGGAGCACACATGTGCATAGAGGGAAGTAAAACTCACTGGAAATCAAGTTGGGGGAGAGGAGAGGAGGGGATGGGTGAAAACCTACCTAATGTGTACAATGAACAATATCTCTGGGTGACAGGCACACTTTAGCCCTGACTCAAGCATTATAAAAGTGATCTACATAACCAAAAACATTTGTACACTCATAATACTTTGAAATAAAAAATAAAATAAAAAGTAAAGTCAAAGTAAAGATCTTTTTCAGACATACAAAAGTCATAAGAATTTGTCACCAACATACCCACAAAAAATTAAATTGAAAAAATCCAATTGGATCAAGATGGCTGACCTACACAGATAGTATGTGCATCCTGTGCAGAGAGGAACCAGAATAGAAAGCAGATTTTCACATTTTGAACAGATCACCTAGAAGATAACATGAGGATTCACCAGCAAGGAAATGGGAAGCGCCAAAAAGTAAGGAGAGGGTTCAAGGAAACTTGTCCTGCCAAGAACTGGTTAACAGCTGGGAGAAGCTCCTAAATGTGGGAAAACAGTAAGAGAGAAACCTCCAGGGCTCCACCCTCCAAGACAAGCTTTTATGATCTTGGCTGCAAGAGAATACCCCAACCCATGCAGGTCTCAAGCTTAACATGGGGAGCTTCTTGGAGATTTTATAGAGATGTTGCTCCAGAAAGGAAACCTACATGGAATACCACAGGCATCTGAGCCTAGAGCAGCTTGAGTTGGGTCCCATTCTGAAAGCCTAGATACCAAGGAGGCACAGGTGCACTTGTACCCACTGCACAGCTCTGGGGAAGGATAGAGGAGCCGAGGCACCCCCATTCACCCCTAGGAAGGTCTCCACCACCCTGCTGTGGGCTGCTGTTAAGACTGAGACATGAGCAGTGTTTTCCAAAGGTTCTTACCAATGCTGCCTATCTGGGTGGGGCTCCAGCCTTTCTGGTCATAAGACAAAGGCATCATTTTCAGAGATTAAAGCAGTGGTCCCCAACCTTTTAGGCACCAGGGACTCTTCATTGGAGACAATTTTTCCACAGATCGGGAGTGGGGGTGGTGAGGAAGCCGAGCTGAAGTGGTGATGTGTGGCCCAGTTCCTAACAGGCCACAGACTGATATCAGGCTATAGCTTGGGGCTTGGGGATTGCAATTATAAAGGACATTGGAAACTAAGAAGGCAGGAGAATGTGAGGAGGGTGAAAGATACAAACATACCTATCAGATGCATTGTACACTACTCTGGTGATGGGCACACTAAAAGCCCTGACCTCAGCATTACACAATTAATCCACATAACAAAAACATTTATTTATACCCCCTTAGTATTTTGGAATTAAAAAAAAACAGTATTTATGGGGAAATTTAAAGCAATTAATATTTATACTGGAAAATAATAATGATTGCAAGTCAATGACACCAGTTTCCAAAGCAGGAAGAAGAAAGGGGAAAAAATAACAAAGCAGAAATCAATTATCCAGAAATCAGAACACAATGAAACAAATCAATGAAACCCAAAACTGATTCTTTGAGAATATAATAAAATTGATGCACTTCTAGCCAAACTGATCCAAAAAAAAGAGAGAGAAAACATAAGTTAACAATATAAAGAATGAGAGAAGTAAAATCACAGTACATTCTGTCATTATTTAAAGGGTAATAAGAGAATATCAGAAACATATTTATAGCAATAAAATTAGTAATTCAGATGAAATGGACAAATTTCTTAAAAGATGCAAACTATTAAATCCCACTCAGGAAGAAATGGAAATTTTATCTTTGAAAAATGTTTAATTATAGTTAACTGTACCACAAAGAAAAGGCTAGGGCCAAATAGCTCTACAGATCATTTTCTTGAAACATTTAAACAATATATAATGGCAATTCTACACATAGCTTCCAAAAAATAAAAGAGGAAAAATCCTTCCCAAATCTTTCTATGATGCCAGAATTATCCTGACACCAAAACCAAAGAGACATTGTAAGAAATAAAACTGACCAATATCCTCATTAATATATAGAAAAAAAATTTAATCAAATTTTAGGATAAAGAAATCTATCAACATATAAAAAGGATAATACACCATAACCAAGTAGAGTTCATCCAGGAAAGGAAAGGTCAGTTTAACATTTAAAAATCAATCATCTGGAACCAAAGAAAACCCCAAAGTAACCTTAAGCAAAAAGAACAAATTAGGAGGTATCAATTTACCAGACTTCAATCTATACTACAAGGCTATAGTAACTAAAACAGCATGGTCCTGGCACAAGAACAGAGACATGACCAATGGATCAGAACAGAGAACCCAGGTAGAAAACCATCCTCATATTACCATATGATCTTTGACAAAGCAGACAAAAACATACACTGGGGAAAAACATCCTTATTCAGTAAATGGTGCTGGGAAAATTGGATAGTCACATGTAGAAGACTGAAACAGTATGCCCACCTCTCACCACTCACAAAAATCAACTCACGATGGATAATAGACTTAAACCTAAAGCAGGAAAGCATAATTCTAGAAGAGAGTGTTGGAAAAATTCTTGAAGAGATCAGCTTAGGCAAAAAATTTATGAAGACCCCCAAAGCAATCACAGCAACAACAAAAATAAATAATGGGACATGATCAAATTAAAAAGCTTCTGCACAGCCAAGGAAACAATCGTTAGAGCAAATAGACAACCTACAGAATGGGAAAAAATATTTGCATACTATACATCCAATAAAGAGCTGATAACTACAATCTATAAAAAACACAAGCAAATCAGCAAGACAAAACCAAACAAACCCATTATAATGTGTGCAAAAGACATGAAAAGACACTTATCAAAGAAGATAGACTAATGGCCAAAAAACATATAAAAAAATTCTCAACATCTCTAATCATAAGGAAAATGTAAATCAAAACCACAGTGCAATATCACTTAACTCCAGTGAGAATGGCTTTTATCAAAACGTCCCAAAACAACAAATGTTGGTGTGGATGCAGAGAGATGGAAACACTCATACACTGTTGATGGGACTGCAAACTTGTACAACCTCTACGGAAAGTAGTATGGAGATACATCAAAGAACTAAAAGTAGAACTGCCATTTGATCCAGCAATCCCACTGCCAGGTATTTACCCAAAGGAAAAAAAAAAAGATATTCTATAATAAAGACATCTGCACTCAAATATTTATAGCAGCACAATTCACAATTGCAAAGATGTAGAAACAACCCAAGTACCCATCAATACATGAGTGGATTAATAAAATATGGTATATGGAATACTACTCAGCCATAAAAAATGGTGAACTAATACTTCTTGTATTAAACTGGATGGAATTGGAAACTATTATTCTAAGTGAAGTATCACAAGAATGGAAAAACAAGCACCACATGTACTCACCATCAAATTGGTATTAACTGATCAACACTTAGTGCACATATGGTAGTAACATTCATTGGGTGTCTGGCAGGTGGAGGGGGAGGAGGGGATAGATATATTCACAACTAATGGATGCAGTGTGCACTGTCTGAGCAGTGGACACACTTGAAGCTCTGACTCAGGTGGGGCAAAGACAATATGTGTAACCTAAATATTGGTATCCCCACAATATTCTGAAATAAATAAATAAATACATATATATCCTTGAAATAAAAGACCAAAGTAGGATGATTAACACTACACATGGTATGACTTATTATAAAGCTACATTAATCAAGATGATGTTATATTGGCATCAAGATAGAAATATACATCAATAAAACAAATTAAAAGAGTCCAGGAATAAGACCCCATATATATGGATAATGAGTTTCAACAAAGATGCAACAGCAAAATTAGTGGAGAAAGGGAAGTCTTTTCAAAAATGGTACTAGAAAAATTAAATATCCATGTAAAAAAAATGAACTTCGATCCATATCTTACACTTCATACAAAAATTAACTTAAAATGGATTATTATAGACTTAAATGTAAAATCTATCACTGTAAAAACTTCTAGAATAAAGCACAAAAGAAAATTTAGGCAACTTTGAGTTAAGCTAACTTTTCTTATATACAATATAAAAAGCACAGTTCATAAAAGAGCAAATTCATAACTTTTACTTCATCAAAATTAAAACTTCTTCATTTCAAAAGACAAAGAAAGAAAATACTATTAAAAGAATGAAAAGACAATCCACATAATGAAAGAACATATTTACAAATCATGCATCTGATACAGGAATTGTACTCAGAATATATAGATAACTCTAAAAGCTCAATAATAAGAAAAAATATTAAAGAGACATAGACAAAAGATTTGAGTAGACACTTAATGAAAGAAGATAAATGGATGTCAAATAAGAACATTAAAAAGATGCTAATAACATTAGTCATTAGGGTAACGCAACTTAAAGCCACAATGATATACAAATGCACATCTATTAGAATGGCCAAAATTTAAAAGACTGACTGGACTAGATGCTGGAAAAGACATAAAGGAGGTGGAACTCTCATTTGCTGCTAGTGAGAATATAAAGTGGTAGGATAACCCTGGAAAGCATCTTTGGCAGTTTCTTAGATAGTTAAAAGTATATCCATCATATGATCCAGCAATTCTACTCCTAGATACTTACTGAAGAGAAAAAAATACATCTATACAAAGACTTATACATAAATGTTCATAGCAGCTTTATGTATAATAGCCAAAATCAAGAAAGAACCAAAAATGTTCACTGTCAGTTATATGGATAAACGAACTCTGGCATACCCAAATAACAGAATACTAAGCAATAAAAAGGAATAATCTATTGATACATACTACATGAATAAATCTCAAAATATGCTGAGTAAAATCATCCAGATTTTTTAAAATACATACTACATGATTTTGTTAATATAAATTCTAGGAAATGCAAAGTCATGTATAGTAACAGAAAGAAGATCAGTAGTTGCTTGGGCAGGGTAGTCAGTTATACCTCAACAAAGCTGTTAAGATGATTGAGACACAAATTGAGGATAATTTAAGTACCACAATAAATACTGATAGTAATGTATTATACTTTTTGAAATACATGATTTCACCTATGAAAGAGAAAGAGACGAAAATAAGAAAAGGGGGAAGGTTCTCCTTCAGAGATAATAAATTCAAAATAAATGTGATAATTATAAAAATATTATTTTGCAAACTTCAGTATAATGAATTGAATCAGGGAAATAAGTAATCAGTGTGAAACATGATTTACACACTTCCATATATTTTATGTATTTCATACTTTTTAAGTTACTGGTCTTCTTAGTCTAATAATTTTATGTGTGTTGATATTTCTTACTCATGCATAGCTTGCTCACAATTTCTTTGCATAAACTCAACCTGGTACATTTCTCTTGTAATGGGTGGCAGTTCTGATAAAAGTATGTTAAACTGTAAAAACAGGGCAGCATTTTCTAAGGAAGACTTTCTTTGATATAAGTGAATAATTCTGGCATCAGTAAACAAGTTATTTATAAGTCCTTTCCTGATCTGGAAAACACATCAGATCTCTGTTTCAAACCATTTTTACAAATAGAGACACATATTCACAAGCGTCAATAAAGAAAAATGCTTTTATACTATGTTTTCTGAGATTTTCATGACAATAACAAGGATAAGTATATGATGTTCTTTAATTTCTATACATTTTCTAAGATGAGATTGAAGCAAAGAGATTGGTTATGTTTATCTTCTATTCTTTTTGCTATCTGTGATAGTTGGAATTTCTCTTTTCTAAAGAAATAAAAGTAAAATAGAAAAAAAATCTCAAATGTCACTGTTATGTTTTCAGTAGCTAAGTATGCAAGTTAAATATTTCACCTCTAGCAATTTCAGTGTTATTTTATTTCAATTATCTAGGGAACTACTGTTTTATATAGCTCCAGCTATATAAAGGAGTAAAATTCCTCCAGTGATTGAAGCTGTTGCCAGTATTCTGCTAGGAATTTTGAATATACATCTCTTCCTCTCTCCTTTCAGCAGCAAAATAACTGGGGAAATTATGCCAATTATGAATTGTTTTGTTATACTTAAAATGTATTTTTAGTTTTAAAAATGTTAAAGCTTTACACTACTAGAAAGTTCTATTAGTCATTATTAAAAGACAAAACCACAAAAAAATGAGATCATGATATGAATTAAAATAGTGTTATAACTCTTAAAGAAATAAGGTAAACTTTAATGATATTTTTATTTTAAAAAGAAATTATAAGAAGAGAAGAATTTAGATTTCTCTTTCTCTTTCCTTTATTTTTTCTGTCTTTACTAGGAATATATTTCTCAGTGCTGCTTCCTATGTCTGCCCAACAAAGGCAGCAGAAAATTCCTGACACTTTAGTCTATGGAAATGACTTATTTACACAGTGGTAGGCTCCTCTGTTTCTACCCCAAATTGTTTAACACCAATTGGGTATAACGCAAGTCAGTTATGACACTAAGTTAACATCAGACTCCATAGGCTTAAGGGCTTAATCTTCCACAAGACACTCTCACTTCAGATGCCAGCTGCAAGTTTTGTGGGTTCCCCAAGCTACCTGCACTTCTGACCAACCGACTACTAATTCAGGAGTCCCCCACAAACTCCCTTAGGTTCAATACTGCACTAGAACAAATTATAGAATTCAGGAAAATGCTATACTCATGATTACAATTTTATTATAAAGGATACACATAAGAGGACCAAACAAATAGATTCAACTGGTGAGTTCTGGAAGGAGATCCAGAGTTTCTGTGCTGTCTTTCATGGAGTCAGCCCACATCACCCTCACAGCACATCTATGTAATCAACAACCAGAAAGCACCATTGAGTTTCAGTGTCTGGAAGTGCTTCACTTACATAGGCAAGGTTGATTAAATCATTGGCCACATGATTAAGCCTGATTGCCAATCCCCCTGTCTTCTCTAGAGGTCAGGCTGGCTTCTCTGGTGGCCAACCCCCATTCTGAAGCTATCTAGGGGCTTATCATGAGTCACCACTCACTTTATTTTATTTAAAAATAAAAAAATCATTAAAGTCTACCTTATTTCTGTAAGAGTTATCGCACTATTTTTAATTAGCATAAAAAAGACAGTCCTATCACTCAAGAAATTTCAAGGGTTTTAGGAGCTCCATGACAGGTACTCAGGACAAAAACTAGATAAATTCTTTATTATGCCACATATGCTAGCTGGTCCTGGTGCCTTTGATTTTCTATTCAAGCTACTTCCACTACTGTCTGATTTCTAGTATCTAATTAATAGGATCAAGAGCATTACTTTAAGTATTGCAGGAAATTCTTGCCTAGTAAGATAAAGTGGCAAGAATCTTGAAAATCCATTTATCCAAATAATGAACTATTCCACTAGCTCCCTCTCAAAACAATAGGCTGCTCATCAGAGTAAACAACTTCTCCTGTGTACAATACATACGTTGAAAGGGCAAATTACTTGCTTATCAAATGACTGTTTAATTAGACTTACTTCAAAACTCCCACCTTGCTTTGTACACCTATCCCAAACTATTATATCATGCATATTGTCCAATCCCAACTAACCACCTATCATTAAAAGACTCACCTAAAATTAGATTCCAAAGTCATATAACTATATGTTCTTGACCTTCGTTTTTCCAAGACACAACTAAAATTTTTTCAAAATAGTGGTCTCCCTTCTTGCAGAATAAAACTTTGCTTTGCTTAACCAATTTATTATTTCAGTGGTCTTTTCAAGAAGTTGACCATCATTAACAGCCACTGAAATTTTTCTTCCTGTAAAATTCTGACAAGGGTAGCCCTTCCCATCTCAACTAGTTTTACCTAGATTTACAGAAATTATTCTGATCTGTGATACTGCTGATACTCTAACCACTATTATTTCTGAGAGCAATAAACTGGTTTTTGTCTCTGACTCAGCAGTCTTCTGACAGCATCCACAAAACTGTAACAGACTAAGTTCTTAGCTTTCAAGTAGGGTAAAATCTTAGACCCTTCACAGTTCTTGACAACCTGTTATATTAGAAAATAGAAGTAAATGATTTCTGGATAATAACATATGAATAATACTCTTAGGTGGCTCTTTTATGTGAAAGGACAAAATAGAAAACAGATCTGATGAAAATCCATTAGCTGTAACTTCTAGTAAAGTCAGACATTTTATCTTTTTGTATGATTCCATTTATATGAGATATTCAGAATAGACAAATCCATAGGGACAAATGTGGCCAGAGGTGGCAAGTAATGAGGAAGAGACTGGTGTTGAGTAAGGGGTTTCTTTTGTGGGTGATGAAAATATTATTTTATGTTTAAGCTGGTACATGGAATGACTGAGTTTTCTAAAACAACAACTAGAGCATAACTGAACAACACAATTTACACTTTTGTAACCATCATTTTAAGTCCTCTCTTTGAAACCAACATTTTGTGCATATCACTAACCTGGTTCTTTGGTTTTTGATCTTTGCTTATGGGCTGCAGCAGCTTCACTGGTTCATTCCTTTCTTCATTGACATTGTCAGAGGACATGTAGGAATCAGGTTTTCAGGTTGAGCACTGGACTTAGTGTTATGCTGCAGCTTCTCCTCCTTCATTTGAGAATTATTGCATTTACCTTCTAGTGCATTAGAGCCATCTAAGTGTCTTGGTTGATTCTCCTTTAACTAAACCATCTAGTTCATTGAATCCTTCCTTATCTTGGAAGAGAAGGATCATGAAGAAGAAAGAGACAAACTAGAAGACAACCCTAACAGTAACATATTATAGCAAGGAATTCGCAAGACTTAGTCAAATTTTGGCAGAAGCTATAGAGATTATAGAATTTGTGTTTGAAACATGAATAACGAAAAGTGAAGAAAGTCAGATAATGGGCATAAAGTAGACCTTTTAATCAGAATTTGTAAGAGTAAAAGGAAATTTTTTTAAAATAACTAAAGGCAATTCTATGGTCTGAGTATGTCTCCAGAAATTCATATGATGAAACTTAATTATGAATTAAGAGGTGGGGACTTTAGGAAGTGATTAAGTCATAGAAGCAGAACCTTCATGGATGGGATCAGGACAATTATAAAACAGTTTGAGGGAATAGGTTCTCTCTTTCCTTTCTCCCACCATGTGAGGATACTGTATTCAAGGAATCATCTTGGAAACACAAACTGGAGCCCTTACCAGACACCAAATCTGCAGACACCTTGATCTTGGATGCAGGGAGTTAGCTACGCTCCCCACAAAGAGGTTTTTTTCTTCCGATCAGGTCTCTTAGGCAGGGGTCATCGCAAAGGATGAAAAAATAGTAGGAAACAGAAATAAAAGAATAATAACAACAATACACAGAGCCAAAGATATAGTTTATAAAGTAAAGGTTTATGAAGATAGATATAAGGAGGGTGTCCGGATGGATATATTTCTTCCTGCCAAAAATATATCAAAGACTGAAACTCCACACAGGTACTATATAGGGTAGATACAAGTTCCCGTTGCCAAGGGCAATGGGATTTACATACTAACAGGCAGTTTGGTTTAGGGTCAAAGTCTCCTAAAAGGGTACTACAGATCCTTTAATTAACTCTATCTAGGGGAACAATGAGTTACAATATCTTCTTGGGGCAAACTTCTAAGTTTTCTGATAAGGCTATTACTTTAGCAAAAAACAGAGACATCTTGGCTCTGGTGATTGTGTTCTTGGAGACAGAGATGATCTCAAAGTCAACATGAGCTGTGCTTTGTGTTAACTACTTTAACCTTATGGTTCCATCTGGGCCCGGCTTGGGCATTAGCATATCTATTTGATCAGCTCTCATCTCCAGGGTGTCTTTGTCAGCTCCGGCAACCCATGGCTCTAAGTGAGGCCTGTCTTGTCTTTCAAAACAGGTGAGAACCATAGGCCCAGTTTACAACTGTCTCTTTGAAGTGCAGCGGTTACTGACCAATGAGACGCCCTCCTGAGGTGAGGCAGCTTTTGAACTAACACATTTATTTTTTTCTTTAAGGCAAAGCCTTATTTGACTTCTGAAATCAAATCTTGTCTCCAAAAATACAGGGGGCATTTCTATAACTCAGTATTCTTAGGCTCAACACTTGGAGTTCCCAGTTTTCAGAACCATGAGGGAATAAATTTTGTTCTTTGTAAATGACTCAGTCTCAGATATTTTGTTATAGCAGCACAAATGAGCTAAGACAGGCAATAATTTTGCATCAATATCTTTAAGAAAATAAGGAACACTGTGTAGATGATTGTTTTAAGGTGTTTAAAACATTCAAATCCATTAAAACACTGTTGCTTATTAGAATGTATTTTATATTAATTTTTTTATTTTTTCTAAGAATATGATCTCCACTTTGCATAGCCTAGAACCTCAATTTGCCACAAGGAGTGTGGGGATTGGTAGAATATGAAAGTAGATTTGACATGCTGTAGAAGGAATGGCAATATAAAAACAGAGGTGATACTTAGCTCTAACAACTAAATTAAGATTATGCAGTAAAATCATGGCTTTAAAATCCTTGGTTTCTATGCAGTCAAGAAAGAATCTCAAATCAGATGACAGTCTAGCTGGAGAGACTGTCACAGAGGGTGCCCATAGCCACCAAAGAGGCTCTGAAGTGGGGAGCTTTTGAGTACAGAGTCACATTCAGGGCTCAGAGCTCATCTGTTTATTTCCTTAATTTATTCAATGAGTATACATGCTCTTCCTACTTGTGTTCACTCAGGCAAACTTTTACAGTCTTCAAAATTTGGCAAATTTCACCTCATATGAATGCTTCCACCACACTGATTTAGATGACTCCTGTTTATGGTTTCATGTGTAGCAGTATGTGAAAAAAAAAAATCTAATATATTCCATATTACACCATGTTCTAACTCTTGTTTTAAGCTGTGCAACTTCCCTAATGACTGTAAATTTTTAAGAGAACACACCATTTCTATGTCGGATGTTCATTAAATGTTTGTTGAGTGAATAAATTTAGAATATAGTTCTGGCAAAGTATACTAATGTTTTTAAGACTTCAAATTTCAAGGTTTCAACAATATGGCTGTCATTTTACACTTATGCTGATTTGATTGAGTTTTTATATACTTCAAGTGCTTAAAGTCTCATCATCTCTAGCCAAAAGGAAATGCTTTTTCATGGAATCCTAGCTTTTTTCATGCAAATTCAACCAAATACTTTTAATTTTACACATAAAAAATATTTTGTTTTTCTAAAATGTATCTTCAATATTATGGGGATGATTTTTTTTCTTTTATTGATTTTCTGGTTGGGAAATATGGGCACTGTCTTTTGTCTTGAACTTACTGCCCTTTAATTGGTAGACTTAGCCTAAATTTAGAGTAAATGAATAAAAGAGACATAGGCAATCCATCTGAGAATAAAACAGAAAAGTAATCAATGAACATTCTTTCTCTTGTTCTGTGAATGATATAGCTGAGCAGAAATCAAGACAGTAACAAGCAGAGTGATTTAATGAATCAAAGTAGTTTTCTTATTTTGGCTTAGAATCATAGTGTGTTGAATCCAATGAACCATTACTTTTCAATACAGTTGTAAACTCTCCATTTATGTAAAATTATGTATAACGTGAAAATTCAGAAATAAAATTCCAAAGCTCTACTAAGTTCAGCTTGGCTAGAGTTGCACTAGATTTAAACTATTAAAAAATTCACAAAACTTCTCCCCATTTTGTATATGACACCCAAATTTTGCACTTGTCAAATTTTACCTTAAAATTGGGAGGGCAGGAGGCTTTCTTACAACTTGAAACTACAGGTAGACAACTTGATCCAGTTCATAGGATATTCCCATTATTTTAACAGTGAGAAGTAAGTCAGAATAAATCTGAGTGCTCCTTCAAGATGGAGGAGTAAGCAAAGGCCTCAAAGAAGCCGACTCACTGTAGCAGGGCCAAGACTGGTGGATGACCAAGTGACAGTGAAGCAGGCATTGAAGAGTATCACATTCCTTGTCCCTTTCCTATCCTACTAATGTATCCATTCATGTGTCAGTCCCAGTAGCAGAAAATCCAGCAGTGCACAGAGAAATATAGTGCCAATGATTCAAAGTCAGGTGAGCAGCAGTCATTGTCAGACATATCCAAGTTAAGCAGGACCAGTTAGCTTCCTAGGAGAGGTGGGAAGAATTGGCCCTGAGGCAGAGATCTGAAAAATCTAAGTAGGTTTCCAGCCAATAGAGCCAACAGCAATTCAGTTAGAGCCCCTATTGTAAATCAGACCAAGGGAATTACTGAATTCTCTCTAATAGGACGTTTATATTAGAGATTCTGAAAAAGAGCCAAGGCTGATTTATGTCAAGAAAGTCTACCGACTGGATTCTAGTGGAGAATGTTTTATGCTGCCCCGATCTGACTATCAGCATTGAAACACTTATTCTCCCAGCTTTTGGAGTGTTGATTGTTGACAGTTTGCAGATGAATCCCTCTCCAAGAATTGCCCTTTGCCAAAGGAAGCCATTTAATCCAATGTCAAGTCCACACCTCAGGGGCACCCTACAATCAATGAATAATAATGCGGTGGAATAAAGACCCAGCCCCTTTGACTCAATTAGAAATTCTCTGATGGATCACAATTCCCGACTTCCCGATTCAATAGCTGAGATCTCTGTTGCAACTACATCACAGTTCAACTTCTCCCTCTCCCAATTCCCAACTTCTCCATTTTGTGTTGAGATAAACTTTGGCCTCTTAAGATTTCATATTCAATAGGTGCTCTATAGTAAATTTTAGCAAATAAAAACTGGATTATTTCAGCAAATCAACTATTACTTATAGATAGATTGATAATTTAGAGTAGATTAAATTAGATGGATAAATGTAACATATTCATGAGAAAAAAAATTGGTAGATTCAGATAGTAAAAGCTACTGAGTAGACAAATTCAGACTTGCAGATAAAAACTCAATCCTTTATAAAATAATATAATACAGCCATTTGTGGTAATAAAATTTAGATGCTAATAGCACAAAGGAAGGTTTATAAATGAAATAGGCAGAGTTAAAATTATTCTGACACCTTTGACCACAACTCTTGTTATTGTAAAAAACAACACAATTGAACACGATGTTGAACGAGAAATTTCGTAGCTTGACATTCATCTTCCAAAATAAATTGATTAATGGCCATTTACATGGTGATGTGAAAGAAGAAAGAAATCTATTATCAGTGCAGTTATAATTCATGTTTATTATAAAGGCTGTCTATATAGGCAAAACAATGTGTACTGTTGAGTAATTGTCTGATGGATTGTATCAATATAGGGAAAGTATTGAGTTTTTTAAGATTTCACTTAAACCTTATGAAATTCATTAGTGGTAATTTAACTAAAATTACCTCTATAATTAGTTTTTCAATTATTAAATTAAAACCAATACAATATAGTGCCAAAATAACAATTTAGTTCAACTAGTAGGATAGAAAAAGCTGTCAACTAGGTGTGTTTGGAGATATGATCAATCATTTTCAGTGATTTGGCCAATATGGCTACATAGCTAGAACATTTCTGACTCTTTTTGATCACTCCAAGAATTTTTTGTTAATAGTTGTCAGTATTTGATCCAAGCACATAGGGAAAGTGATATTTTGTCCTGAAGATAATCAGCAAAATATGTAACAAATTATAGAGACAAATGTAAATCTATACATGTGGTAATACATCCAGAATATACCAAAATAGGGCACATATTTGCCTTTTTATAACTTCTTTAAAAGAGAGAAAACTTAATGTGGTTTACAGCACACAACTGAAGTAAAAAGGTGTGAGTTTTATCTTTAAGCACAGCAAAGTAATGAGAGATTTAGACCAGTGTTTGGATCCCTACTGGGTGAATTATTTGCTGTATGTTATTAAGCAAGCTGTTAAGCTCCTTGAAAATCCATTATTTCCTTTGTGCAATAAGAAAGTTAACATTTACCTCGAAGAGTTGTGAAAATTTGAAAGAATGTATAGAGAATGACTAGGACAATATCAGGCACATAGAATGTGTTCTCTATACCAATTTCCTTCCCTCCTCTACTCCCAGTCCTATCATTAGGGCACTGAGATTTCAAGCAAGTCACTCTTTGGGTTTTAGTTTTACCCTCTGTAAAGGGGCAAAGCCAAGCAAGTTCAACAATTCATAACACCAATGTCATGACACATCAACACTCCATAAGCAAGTAGGCAATGTATCACAAGTAGTCCAATCTAAAAGTAGTTAAGTGACCAAGATTTACAAGTAATTTTCTTTTACAAATGTACAATTATTCTAAGGTTACCCCCATTAAAACATGAAAATCAGCCAGCGGTACTTCCACGTGCTTTTGGAAGTGGAAGCAGAGTTTCAGTCAACAAAGATGGAATTGCTCATAATGCACAGGCTACTTTATCTCATGTGGTAGCCTTGATGTAGCCTTAATAGTTTGATGATTATGAATTATTATAGGTCTCAAAAATTATTCTTTTCTTAACTGAACATTATGCAAATGTCTCTAAAAGGACAAAATAAAGCTAGTTGGAGTAAAAGGAAAAAAAAAAATCTGTAGACTATATACTTTACTTCCCTGCAAAACTCCTTGACATTTCTCCTATCAGCATTCTCAGAAGAAAAGATCCTCAGAGGTGATGTAATTCAGTGGTTCTCAACATTTTCTCCACTGGGACAAACACCAAGAATGATCATGGTCATACTTCAGACAGTCTTTCAGGCCCACCCTAAATCCAGAATGATCTCATCCTCAGGTCCTTAATTATATCTGCAAAGACCCCATTTCTAAATAAGGTCATATTCACAGGTGTTAGGGGTTAGAACTTGGAAAAATTTTTTTGAAGAAACACTATACAACCACTGCAGGCTGGTTTCTAGCCCCCCAAAATTAACATCTATCCCACTTGAAAAATACATTCACTCCATCCCAGCATCACTCAGAGTCACATCCCAGCATTTATTTTCCTTTTATGGCATCATTAACCCAAAATCTCATCTAAACATCATCATCTCAAAAGGCCCCAAATCTCACCTTCTAAATTGTCTAAATGATTGGATGGTGGGAGTTTCCATTTTGGGGGAAAATTCCTCTCCATCTGTGGACCTGTGAAACTAGAAAATAAGTTATCTGCTTCTAAAATACAGTGGTGGGACAGGCATAGGATAAACATTCCTATGCAAAAGGGAGAAAATGGAAGGAATAAAAGGGTTACTAGTCTCCAGCAAGTTTTAACCCCAACAGGAAAAATTTTGTTAGATTTCAAGACATGAGAATATTGTCTATTGCTCAAAGCTCTGACCTCTGGGCTCATGAATTTTCTCCTTCTGGACCCACAGAAGACCCATCTTGTGCACCCACAGAGGCTCTGTTGGCCTCTGCCTCTTCATTCACAGGACTTCCCTCAGAATCATTCTTTTTTTCCTTGAAAAGTGGCACTTACCTGCAGCCAAATTAATCTATCAGTTTTTTTCCTGCTTGTAGAATTTTGGGAGTCCAACAATATTTTTTCATTTTATCCAGTTCCTTTCAGTCAAAGCATGCAGTGTATCTACTAGTATAACATCCTCAAAAAACCTTACCAGTCTCCTGTGTAATTCATATGGGTCCACACAATTAAACAAAAGCATTCTCAACAGATCCTTCCTTCATAACTCTATCTTTATTCCTGGCTCCTACTAAGATGGTTGATTGGTTCAGTAAGTCACACACATAATCTCTTCAGCAAAATGTTGTCCAGCCACACTTTTGGTCCTGTCTCCAGAAAATGTTTTCTTAACAGTGAATTTCCTACTTTATCATCCTTTGTAATGTGGATAGACCAAGAACCATCCAAATCATCAAGTGATGGTTGCTTTTATGTATGAATTCTTTCCTCAATTTATCTCTTTACTCTGCAATCATACTACAAACTGCACTTTCACCACTTTGCTTGGAAATCTCTTCCCCTAAATATCCAAGTTTATTGTTTACAAATTCTACTTTCCCCCAATAGTATCTCACAATTCAGCCAAGTTTTCTGTCATTTTATAACAAGGATAACCTTTCTTCCAGTTTCCAATAAAATGTTTCTCATTTCTTTCTGAGACCTCACCAGAAATGCCTCTAATATTCATATTTCTATTAACAGTCTTCAAGGAAATCCAGGCTTCTTGTACTATGTACCTCAAAATTCTTCCAATCTCTACCCTCTACCTAATTCCAAAGCCACTTCCACATTTTTAGGTATTTGTTATAACAGATTCCACTCTCAGTATCAAAATCTGTATCAGTCAGGGTTCTACCAGAAAAATGAAACAGTGGGATATATGTATGTACACACTGAGAGATTTATTTCAAGTAATTGGCTTCTGTGATTGTGGAGTCTGGCTGGGCAAGTCCAAAATCTGTAGGGCATGCCCATTGGCTGGAAACCCAGGCAGAAATTGAGGCTGCAGTCCACAGGTAGAATTTCTTTTTCCTTAGGGAAACTTTAGTTTTGCTCTTAAAGCCTTTCAGTTGACTAGATGAAGCCCATCCACATTATCAAATATAATCTCTTTTACTTAAAGTCCATCAGTTATAGCTATTAACCTCATCTACAGATACATTCACAGAAACACCTAAATTAGTGTTTGCTTGAATAACTGGGTACTATAGCCTAGACAAGTTGGCACACATAACTAACCATTGCATGCATCCTATATTATAAAATCATAGTAAAATACTTAAAGTATTAGATTTATTTTCCAGGTTTTAAGACAGAAAAGCATAACACAAAAAAATAGAAAAAACTCACGAGGGTGTTCTTGGGGAAATATGGTTTCCCAAGGCATTAAAGATATTGCTTTTTTTTTGCTGGAATGTAAAAAGCAATACAAATATATCTCAGGAATATTTTTTTTTCCACATAAAAAGTTTCTCAGGGCAGAAATCTCAAATGAAAATGAGTTTCCAGGTAGTATTTCTTCCAAAGCAAAGGATAGGAAGAAAATTTAAAAAAGGAAGAAAGAGAGGAAGGAAAGGAGAAATAAAATAAGGAAGGAGGAGTTGTCCTACATCTCATAATTTAGATGATTAGCTATGAAAAGGTATTCTTGGGCATAGAGACCTAATCCAAGGTCAAAGGATAGCAAACATAATAGATTTATTCTTCACTTGCAGAAAAAAATATACAGAAAATGGTATATATTAAGAATTTATGAAAACAACAAATGCTGGCGAGGATGTGGAGAGACGGGAACACTCTTACACTGCTGGTGGGACTGCAAATTAGTGCAACCTCTGTGGAAAAGAATTTGGAGATACCTCCAAGAGCTAAAAATAGAAATACCATTTGATCCAGCAATAGTACTATTAGGCATCTACCCAAAAAAGCAAAAGACATTCTATAATAAAGACATCTGCACCCAAATGTTTATGGCAGCACAATTCACTATTGCAAGGATGTGGAAACAACCCAACTGCCCGTCAATTCACGAGTGGATTATTAAAATTTGGTATATGTATACAATGGAACATTACTCAATTATAAGAAATGGCAGTGATCTAGCACCTCTTATATTTTCCTGGATAGAGCTTGAGCCCATTATCCAAAGTGAGGTATCACAAGATGGGAAAAATAGACTCCACATGTACTCGCCATCAAATTGGCACTGACTGATCAACACTATGGTGCTCACACAGTAATACTATTCTCCAGGGATTAGGGGATTGGGGGGGGGTAACCAAAATGTTTGTACCTTCATAATATTCTGAAATAAAAATTTAAAAAAAGATTTTATGGACTCATAGAGGCAGAGAGTAGAATGGTGGTTACCATAAGCTGGGGTTGGGGGAGAGAAATTGAGATGATGTTGGTCAAAGGATACAAAATTTCAGTTAGACTGGAGAAATAAGTTCCACAGAACTATTTTACAACATGGTGACTATAGCTAATAACAATGTATTGTATACTTGAAAATTGGTAAAAGAGTAGGCTTTAAGTGTTTTTACCATAAGTGAGTGATAAATATGTGAGGCAATGCACATATTTATCAGCTTGATTTACCCATTCCACAATGTATGAATATTTCAAAACATCATGTTATACACCATAAATACATATAATTTTTGTCAATTAAGTGATTAAATAAACAATTTTCTTAAATAGCCATGGAAAGATGGGCCATAAAAAAAGAGTTTACTATACACTGGACACTACCCTAAGTTCTAGATATTTTAAAAATGGCATATTGTACGAGACTAATATAACAAATGAAATTTAAAATAGTTAAAAAGAAGAGGATGATCTAATAGATATGTTGGGTAGATAGCAAGGGACCTCCGAGACTCTCCTAAGGACAAAAAGTGGGTGCCTTGCCTTGGTGCTGCCTCAAGCAATTGCCCCCCCACCTGGGAATAAGGAAAAGGGTAGCCCCATCTTGGTGCTGCCCTGTCTTAATCCCACCCCGAGCAATTGCTACATATGGGGGAGGATGGAATGCCCTACAATTCTGCCAATCAGAACTTAGCACACCAACTGCAAAAGAATGCAGAAGTACAATAAGGTCTGGAAGGTGACCTAGGACAACCTAAGGCTAATTATCATGTCATTAACTTAAATTTACATTGCAGTTCACCCCCCATGGGTTTTCACAGAGACTCATGGAAGATCTGCCTGCGCAGTGAGACTCAGGTCATATAACTCCCAACTGTCCACCAAAGTGGTTCATGGTGATGTCTGAACCACAAGGAGGGCCCCAGCCGGCCACTATGAAATGAGACCCAGACCATAACCAAGGCCTTTTTTGGTATAAGAGACCCATTCGTCTTTCTGTGGCAAATGTATCTTGCTCTGTAAACCTATATCTTGCTCTTGCTCTATGATCCTATCTTTCTCTCCTCAATAAACCTTCTTTCATGCTTATCTTGCTTTTGGTGTGTCTGGTCATTCTTCTGCCAAGAGCATACCAAGCACCAACATTTCGGACTGCTGACCCAACAGATAGACACTATAACAACAGTCACTGTGCTAGATACTTCCCTCATAGTAATCCAGAAGGCAAGAATTATTCCCATTTTACAGATGAGGAAGCCACGGTTCAGCTATATTAACTTACTCACTGCTAATAAGAGTCAGTATTTAAACATGTCCTACTTGAAATCTACTTGATTCCAAAGTCCACACATTCTCTACTGCTCCCGGTGGTCTCTTTTAGAAATGTTCACAGCGTTTACAGCAATGGACATCCAGTATATACAGAAGGCAATCTTTTCCTGATACTGAGTTCAACAACAACATCAAATTGACTTTGTCATGGCCTAGTTTTACAAAATAAAAACTCCATAGAACATGTTAGGTAAATAGCAAGGGATTCCGGGTCTCCTTAGTGATGACAGTGGATGCTATAGCCCCCATCTTGGTCCTGCCCCACCCTAATCTCCTGAGTGACTGCCATACCTAGGGAGGAGGGAATACCCTATAAATCTGCCAATCGTCACTTAGAGTGGCAGCTGCAAAAGAATGCAGAGGACTCTCTAGCTCACAGGCCAAGCTGTGTAGGTACCATAGAGTCTGGAAATTGATCTGGAACAACCCTTATGCCTAGTAATGCAACTCTCAACTGTCCAATCACAGTGGTTCCATGGTAAAGTCTAAGCCACTAGTGAGGTCCCAATCCAGGCATCATAAAACAAGACACAGGCCATAACTGCGTCCCTTCCCCAAAGGAAGGAAGTGTCCTTCCTTTGGTTCTTCTTTTGCTAGGACAATGAGTCTGGTCATCATCTGTGGTGTATCATGCTGTGTAAACCTATATCTTGCTCTTGCCCTATAATCCTATTTTTCTCCCTTCAATAAACCTCATTTTTGTGCTTGCCTTACTTTGGTGTGTGTGGGCATTCTTCAACCATGAGCGTGTCAAGAACTGACATTTCAGACTAAAACCCGACACACACACTCACACACACACACACATACCATATAAAAAGGTTTTACACTGAAAAGTAGGTTTATTTCCAAGCCAGACATCAAGTCTCACTCTTCTTGGGTAAGGGTCAACATTAAATATCTTTTCAAAAATTTCCCAGGCCTGTAAATTCTTCTATATCTTTTTAAAGACAAAAATGAGTAACATGTTTGACACTTTGCTCAGTTCCTTGCTTTCTTTTCTTCTTTTTTTTTTTTTTTTTTACCTAATAAATAGGATATTTTTCCTCAGCATATAGAAGTCTACCTCATTTATTTTAATGAGTAGAGTATTTTATGTCTACACATTTATACATTTAACCAGTTCCTTCTCAATGGGCTTTTAGGGGTTTTTTTTTTTTTCAGTTTTTGATATTCCAACAAAGATGAATACAACTTTTTCACACATGTGAGTTTTGGTTTCTTTTGCTCAGCTTCTTCTCCAGCTGAGCTACTCATCTTTCAGTGTCACAGAGAGCTGGGTGTTTGCTGTCTACCATTCTTGTGTGGATCTGCAACTTCTTTGCCAAAAAAAAGAAAGAAAGAAAGAGAGAGAGAGAGGAAGGAAGGAAGGAAGGAAGGAAGGAAGGAAGGAAGGAAGGAAGGAAGGAAGGAAGGAAGGAAGGAAGGAAGGAAGGAAGGAAGGAAGGAAGGAGAAAGAAAGAAAGAAAGAAAGAAAGAAAGAAAGAAAGAAAGAAAGAAAGAAAGAAAGAAAGAAAGAAAGAAAGAAAAGAAAAGAAAAGAAAAGAAAAGAAAAGAAAAGAAAAGAAAAGAAAAGAAAAGAAAAGAAAAGAAAAGAAAAGAAAAGAAAAGAAAAGGAAAGAAAGAAATCTCTAGGGAGATTCTTGCATTTGTTCTCTAAAAAGCTTTAAGAGTAAGCAAGTCTCTTGTAATTTAGATGTTGCTCTTATTGAAAACAGACCTTAATAATTTAACTCCGAGCCCCAATCACTTTATACAATGTTGTAACAAGCAACATGGCAAAGAAACTAAAAAGTGCTTGCCAAAGTTAAAAGAAACCAACCACTTTTTACTATTCTTCCTAAAAATTCATTTAGCACTATTTGAAAGCCCCTACCAGTCCAAAGATTCACACACTATTTTCTTAGTGATTCACTTGCCCTTATGCACATTTTCATTTGGCAGGCAGAGACCTAATTTTCATTTTATTGAATGGATACTCAAAAATACTCAATAATACCTATCTTTTTTATTTGTATTTTTTGAATACTGATCATCTGATAACTTGCTTTCTAATAGCAGTGGAGCACAATTAATCATTATTGTAACAATATTGTGTGATCTTAGCAAAAACCTTTCATTTGGTTTTATTTGTAACAGACAGGACTGTTATTTCAAAAACAAATATTCAACTCAACTTCTTCAATAAAAAGTCAATTCAGTGGTAGAATGAACTGGTAGAATGTTCAATAAGATTTGCTAATAGCAGCAGCAGAAGAAAGAATTTACAAAGGGCTATTGTTTGAGCCAGGATAGCCCAAATATCCCCTGGATGACCACAACTTTTCACTTTTCAGTACACAGATCAGCACCTTATAAACTGTTGTTCCACAAAACACTGTTTCACAAATGGTAATAGTTATAATAGCAAAAGTGAGGGGAAAGGGGTCATTTAATATGTAAATGTGCATTATGAAACTAAAACTATATGCAGAATGAGTCACTTCACTTTTGTTCCCCCTTGGCCCACTAGTTAGCATTTGCTGGTATTCTAGAAATAACCAGAAAGACTGGTATTCAATCTTAATTACAGCTATGAAATAATGATTCTCCTTATTTCTCATAATGGTGTGGATAGAATGAACTATCGCCAGCATTATGAGAAATACTTTTTTTTAACTTTACCAACTTTAATGGATATAACAAAGTAGAAAAATGTTTCTACACACATAAATCTCTTGCTAAAATTCTCTTTTAAAAAATAAATATATTTTCAGCCTACCTTTCTCTTTTTTTTTTTTTTTTTTTTTTTGAGACAGAGTCTCACTTTGTTACCCGGGCTAGAGTGAGTGCCGTGGCATCAGCCTAGCTCACAGCAACCTCAAACTCCTGGGCTTAAGCGATCCTACTGCCTCAGCCTCCCGAGTAGCTGGGACTACAGGCATGAGCCACCATGCCCGGCTAATAGCCTACCTTTCTCAACATTCTATTTTTTAGTTTTCACTCAGCAAAGCCATAATTTTTCTTTTTTCTTTTCTTTTTTTTTTTTTTTTTGAGATCTAAGCAAGAAGGTAAGCACTGAATCCTCAGGTGTCACCCACCCTCTCTTTCGTGTTCCCAGGCTCTCTGGAAACCTGCCACTTCATTGCATTTACCATTTATTACTATAATTGGATATCTATTTTTCTGTCTGTTTTACTAAACCCAAAGAACTTGGGGATCAGAGACAAATTCTGAGTATTAGTATTAGTGTTAGTACTTATATAAGTATTTAGAGGCACAGCACCTAGAATATGTCATGCATTCAATAAATGTGTGTTAAATAAATAAATAAGCAAATATGTCAATAGAACTTCCATGCTAATGATGCTTTTGTCAGTGATTTAAGTTGGGGAAAGAATCAGGCCTGTAGACAATGTTTAAATTGTTTTTGCCAAAGATGCATTTTAATTTTCAAGTTAAATTTTAACACCTTTAGATGAAGCATGCACTCCTCTTTCTACAGTCCTGATAACATTCTATTTTCTCATATTTGGCAGCTTCATACATACTATTACCTGGACCCTCACAGGAATTGAATTTGCTACTTCTGATCTAGATATTACATGAGAAATGATATTCATTAAGTTTATGGGTATAAAATAAGTTGTAGGCTGGGCACAGTGGCTCACGTCTGTAATCCTAGCACTCTGGGAGGCCGAGGCAAGTGGATCGTTTGATCTCAGGAGTTCAAGACCAGCCTGAGCAAGAGCGAGACCCCGTCTCTACTAAAAATAGAAAGAAATTATCTGGCCAACTAAAAATATATATAGAAAAAATTAGCCAGGCATGGTGGCACATGCCTGTAGTCCCATCTACTCGGGAGGCTGAGGCAGGAGGATTGCTTGAGCCCAGGAATTTGAGGTTGCTGTGAGCTAGGCTGACACCACGGCACTCTAGCTTGGGCAACAGAGCGAAACTCTGTCTCATAAAAAAAAAAAAATTAAAATAAGTTGTAGATACAGATTGGAATAAGGTATATTTTAATACAAATAGAAAAAAACCTGTACACTTAAGTAGGGAAAGAAGCAAGAAAATGTGTAAGCAATAACATAACATGCTCAATTTTTAAAGCAAGTTCTATAATATAATAGCTACATGGTAGGCATTAGAGTGTGTGCTTATGTCACATCTTTTGTGCCCATCTAGGCAACAATCAGAGGCTGACATAGAAAATAGGGAGAGGTTTCCCAGGATGGCCACCAAGATGATTGGAGGTTAAAAGAGAAAGCCTGATCGTGGAGAGTCTGTCCAAGGAAGACTAGAGAATCACATCATGCAGCTGTGTCTAAGGATGGAATAGGATGAGCAGAAGCAGTATCTCCATTCATTTAAGCAATATCTCCATTCATTTCAGACAATCAGCTGAAGCTCTGGACACAGCGGGGGAGGGAATTTTTAAAAGGAAAAAACCACAAAGTTTTAAGAGAAGAGCTGTTAATAGACAAATTCCACTAAAGAAAGAACAAAGAACAAACACCACATGTACTCACTAATAATTGGGAGCTAAACAATGGGCACACACGGGCATAGAGAGATGTAAGGGGCAATGCAAACCAAGAAGAAGGGGAAGGAGAGGGATGAGGGGTAAGAACTATTGGGTACAATAAACACTATTATGGTGACAAGCACACCCTGACTTAAATATTATACAAGTTATACATATAACAAAAATATTTGTACCCCTTTAATATTTTGAAATAAGAAAGAACAACGAAGAGGCAAGTTTTAGGCAGCATACTGAAGACTTTCTTCTTTTCCAGTTAAATAAGTAATCAGATTCTTTTAGCAAGTATAAACACTGCAGAGAGGAGAATAGCCATAGCCATAGCCATTAGCCATTAGCCCAATTTGGAGCTCATATTCAACTAAGTAAACTGTGCAAACATATCCTGAGTTTGAGTTTGTTTCCCCAGTACAAAAATAGAACCAAGTAACAAATAAATACTAATGAAATATGTCCTCTGCCCTAGGTACCACAATTAGTGCTGAGGGAAAAGAATTACAAAGGGCAAGCTAGAGACTCTTTTAAGTCACGTGATCCTGTGTAATGGTGTCACGTGATCCTGTGAATGGTCTCAGCCTTTTCTTCTTACAGCATACAAGTGCGTATAAGACCACCGTTTCAACGGTAATAAGTCTCTTTTCAGTCGGTGATTTCTGAGAGTCTTCCCCTACTCCCCAAGGGTGCATATCAGAATCTTTGAGAAATCATGGTATTGGGGTATTTTCAAAGCCTCCACTTGAGATTCTGATATGTACCCCTTCCCCAGGGATATGCTATCCCCAGTTAAGAATCACAGGATTAGCGGGGCTTGGAAACTAGAGAACGAAGTGGAAACCGACACAGCAACTTGTATCCCAGATTTAATTGTAAAGTCATAACATAAGGCAAAAAATTATGTATAAAAAAGTCACCCATAAAAATCCCTTAAATTCACTGTGAAATATACAGTATAAATGGTTTTATATGCACAACTTTATTCTGTAACATGTATATGTAAATGTGCTATGTATTCAATAATATAAAGTATCTATTTCCTTAGAGAGATCATAGAAATTATAGCACCTTTTAACAACTTCAAAATGCTTTAGCAAATTTATGAATATATCAACTCACTAGCTCTTCCTATTTCTTATAATCATTCTCATTTTATGGAGAAAATTTTTATCTTTTTCTATAACTCTTCTAATCAATATTTTGTATATTTATCAGTACAATATTTATTCCTAGACTACTTTCAGAAAGCCATCATCATCTACCTGTCTAGCAGCATAAATGCTACATTTCTCATCTTTGCCAAAGATAGAAAAAAGAAAATCCTCAATATAATTCATAACTCTCTTTCTCTAGGTATGCATAGACTATTTTAGACTTCAGTGCATCCACAGCCTGAACAATTTTGCCCCATCTTTTAAATTATTCTTCTCATTGGCAAGTAGCTATAATTGAATTTATGTAACTTAAATGCCTATCTGATGCTGCTTCACTATAATAACAAGACAAATTAGTGGTGTCTACAGCAAAAGCATGTAGAACATGCTACCAATGCCCAGAGGACAAATCCACTAGATCTTTCAAGGAGAGATTGGGAAAAGCACCGCCAATGAGTTAATATTTGGAATGTTGAAGAAACTAATAATTAAAGATGAAAGTGGAGGTAGGTCAGACATTCTGACAAAAATATAAATGAATAAAAGAGGCATAAAAGAATACAGTATGTCTTGGAAATGATGATAAGTCTGAATCATTAAAGAAAAGTATGTTGATGAGCACATACATAGAGAGAAGTGTCAACAACAACAACAAAAAACCCCAAATTCTGTAAAATAATTCAAAGAGGTTTATTCTGAGCTGAATGTGTGCAACACAGCCTGGGGAATATGGTCTCAAGAGATCTTGAGAAAAGGTGCCCAAGGCAGCCAGGTTACAGTTTGGTTTTACACATTCATAGAGATAGGAATTACAGGTAAAATCATAAGTCAATATATGGCAGGTATATATTGGTTTGGCCCAAAAAGGAAGGACATCTTGAAGCTGGAGCTTACAAGTCTTAGCTGGGTTTTAGGGATTCTTTAGTTGGCAATTAGTTGAAAGAGTTAAGTTTTGTCTAATGACCTGGAGTCAGTGGAAAGGAGTGCTTGAGTTAAGATAAGTGGATCTTCTATCTGGCATGTGATGCTATATTGGAATCAAGTTAGAAAGTAAGCCATATTATACCGGATTGATGAAAACCTGTTTAGTGAGATTTCATTGTCTGTAGGCGTTACATACCAGAAATGTGAGCAAGAGAAAAAAGGTCAGAGGTCAGTCCTCAGAAGATTCAGCAAAAAAAAAAAAAAGAAGAACTAATAAAGTACACATGGAACCAATAAAATTAACTGCTCCTAGATCATGGCAAGTTTCACATGCCTTGAGAAAGCACATAGACTTTATCCTATTATCAAAGGGTAACTAACAAGAAGAGTTAAGCAAAGAGAAGTATAAGGAGCTATGGATTAGAGATAGAAAAAGAGTAGAAATCTGTACAATCATTAGGAAGGCTTTGCTTAAGCCCAGAAGGGAATGAAGAGAGGGTGACAAAGCCAACATTTGAACTTGGCAGTTTGGTTGATTGCAATACACTGTGGAGGCTAATAATGTAGGCTTTAAACTAGACTTCCAGGGTCTGCATCTAGTTCCACCATTATAAAACTGTGAGGAGAGTAGTTCCTCTAATTCTCAGTTGCCTATCAGTTAAATAGTAATTCCTGGACAAAATTATACCCAAAGGAAAAGAAGTCATTCTATAAAAAAAAAAAAAAAAGGGAAAACACCTGCACTCAAATGTTTATTGCAGCACAATTCACAATTGCAAAGATGTAAAATCAACCAGATAAAGAGAATGTGGTGTGTATACACACACACACACACACACACACACACATGCACACACACACACACCATAGAATGCTACTCAGCCACAAAAAGGAATGAAAAAATGTCTTTTGCAGCAACTTGAGTGGAATGGGAGACCATTATGCTAAGTGAAGTTTCTCAGGAATGGAAAACCAGACACCGTATGTTCTCAGTAACAAGTGAGAGCTAGACAATGAATACACATGGGCACAAAGAGACACAAAGGACATTAGAAACCAAGAAGTGGGGAGGGTGGGATGGGGGGCAAGGGATAAAAACTTACCTGTTGAGCACAATGAACACCATTGTGGTGACAGGCACACCAAATGCCCTGACTTAAGCAGTGTACGAGGTATCCTGTAACAAAAACATTTGTACCCCCTTAATATTTCGAAATTTTAAAAAGGATTATACTTGACATAATGCATGTAAAAGTACGCAGCACCATCTCTGGCACATAGTAAGAATTCACTACTGTTAAGTATTGTTGCTACCTATGGTGATGAAATAAAAAGAGGGAGAAATCAGGGACGATTCTCAGGTTTCCTACCTGTATAATGAAGTATCTAGATACTATTGAGAGAAAAAAAAGGTTTGGAAAAAATGTAGTAATTTTTTCCTCTCTCTCAGAATTATTATCTGCTTCCTTTCTCAGCCCTCATGTGTTTAACACTAGTCCAGAAATCTGAGTTTGCTGGGCATCTTCCACTTGCCCCTTCAAATCCATTTTCTACCCACTCCAAAAGCCAGGAAACTGACTGGATTGCATCAACAGATGGCATGCATTAGGGGCTCCCTTTCCTCTCATTTCATATTAGATTCAGCCCATGAGGAGCACCTAGAAAAGATAAGAAAGGTGAGAGGTATCAGGGTATTTACTTTGACTCTCTTTGTAGATTGCCATTGGCTGGAGGCATCCACCAAGCAAAGACCCCAATTTCTACCAAGCAATCCTACTGTTTCTACACTGAGTCCTATGCTGCTTTTGTGGTTTCCTCACCCCTTAGTAAAGACTCTCTCCATCAAACTCTCCTGAAACTATCCAACTAAAATGCGCCATCTCTGGTTCTGCCAAAACCCTTACTGACATGGAAACTGACATCCTGAAATCAAGATTCCTGGAAGGACTGGGAGTGACAGAAACATGCCTTGAAGCTGGGCCTACCCTAGGGAGATTTCAGCAAATTAAAGAAACCCGAGAAAGAGGGGAGTGGAGCATCAATCATGGCAAAGTTGCTAAGAAGTAGCAATTACTGGGGAAGCTCCTAGACAGGAGGGCCTGAGGGCAGCCATACAAGTTAAGTATGGCTCTGCCAGACAGGTGCAGAAGGGATGGTTTATAAAGAGGCCAGGAATTTTGCAAGTCCAGCCACGTAATTAGAGGCAGTGGTGAGGAAAGAAACCGTCAAGAGTAGGTGCAGCAGAACACACCCCAAGAATCTGATGAGACAACTCACATCTCAATGGAGATCAGCTCAGGATACTGACAGACCACGTGGGTCAGGCTACCCTGCAGAAGACAGAGACTGGTGCTAAAGACCAGCTGAGATGGCTGGAGGCCAGTGAGTGTGACTAGAGAAGAGCCATGGCCCCAGGTGCCCCTCCCCCAGTGTCATAAGGACATAAAAGCTTCCTTCTGCACCCAAATTCTACATTGGGAAGAAGTGGGAGAAGAGAACCCTTGAGAGTGGGAGGAAAATTTGAGAGACTGTGCAATTACCAGAAAAAGTAAAACTAATATTCAGAACAGACTGATACATATTTAAATGGCAATATCATATGATATCTACCCTCAATAGGACTGGGTGCCTAAGAACAAAATGAGATGTTATAGGATACAAACATCTCGTTTATATTTCATTTACATTACATTTCTGCTTCCCTAGTTGTGATTACTCAAACTGAACTTCACCATATATAGTCATGCAATTTGCAGTGAAATGTGAGAAGCCTATATAACATCCATGTGAAGCTGGCCCGCTATGTCTAAAGAGATAGATTTGGAAGTCATTGGTATATACGTCGTGTCGGAGTCATGGAAGTGGATGAAGCAGCAGTGAAGAAAGTAGAAAAAGAAAAAAAGGCACTTTTGGGTAGCATCAATATTTAAAGGATAGAGAGAGAGAAATTATTAGAAGGAATAAACAGAAATTGGAAGGCAATCCAGACACCATGGGTGCAGAAAACCCATGAGGAGAAAAAATAATTCTAAAGATGGAAGAATAAATACTTCCAAATCCTTCAGAGAAAAAAAAGATAGGATAAAAACAGAAAAGAGGCCAGTAGAGTACGTTCCCTGAAGCCAGAGAGTGGAGAGGGAGAGAGAGAAGGAAAAAAACTCCATGTCTGAGTCTTTTGTGCCGTCAATGACTTGAGATCTTTTCTGATACCGGCTAGCAGAGATATTGTGTCTAGGGAAACACTTTAGAAAGTTAATACAGAGGTTACTTCTCCTTATGCATATTTGAATAACATCAAATACATTCTCATATCTATTAAAAACTGAGACATCTAGGCCGGGAGTGGTGGCTCACGCCTGTAATCCTAGCACCCTGGGAGGCCGAGGCGGGTGGATTGCTCGAGGTCAGGAGTTCAAGACCAGCCTCAGCAAGAGCGAGACCCTGTCTCTACTAAAAATAGAAAGAAATTATCTGGCCAACTAAAATATATATATAGAAAAAATTAGCTGGGCATGGTGGCGCATGCCTGTAAGTCCCAGCTACTCGGGAGGCTGAGGCAGTAGGATCGCTTAAGCCCAGGAGTTTGAAGTTACTGTGAGCTAGGCTGACGCTACGGCACTCACTCTAGCCCGGGCAACACAGTGAGACTCTGTCTCAAAAAAAAAAAAAAAAACTGAGACATCTATATAGTAAATTAACATTAGCATTTTATGAGTAGAAATATCACCAACCAGATTTCATTTCTTCACTTTCATCAAAAAGTTACAAGTAGGACAGTGTCCATTTGTGTTACAGTTCATTGTACTCTTGTCCATATTCTCTACTAGTTACTTGCGCTCAATAAATGAGGCAAGAAGAAAGGACAGAAGAAACTAAGGAGAAAACAAAGATCACTTTGGTACTAAGATTTTATGTCAAATAATTACTTGTAATGCTCAAATTTTTCACTGTCAGCAAAACTTCATCAGAAAATTTGGAATGTGATGATTGACATGGCTGAGTGCCCAAAAGAAACTGTGCTTCAGTTATTTAAATGACTAAAGAGTGTGCCAAGATTTTTTGATCTATTGGCCCATGATCTAATTTTTCTTTGAATTTAAGCAGTCAAAAGATACTAGTCCAGAGAGATATTATGTTTACAGGGTAGTCAACTGGGCATTCTATGTATCTATTTTTCTAAAGACACTATGCTGTGCCTTGATTAAGTCATTTATATGCAACTATTATACTGAATGGGCTGCCTGGTTCTGAAGACTTCTTTCTGTGTCCTTCCCCCCAACCCCACGGATTTTGCACACATATTTAAATACTTAGTCTCCACTGAGATAGTTTCACCATCAATTGACAGAAATATATCAATGATTGCCCACTTGCTCAGCCTGAACTATGCCAGCCTTTAAATAGTTTAACGGGATAGGGCCTTCAGGTCATGAAAGTGCAAATTTGCAGAAACATAATTGCCCCTGTGATTTGAAGAGAATTTGAGTAATCTTTAGGGAATTTCACCCTCAACATCCAGGTTGAGGGACACAGTCCAGGGACAAAAAGTCTAGGATTCAACTTTCCAGATGTCACCTCCTGAATGAGTTTTCTGCCCCCTGCCTTGAGAAAAAAGACTATTTTCCTGTGCATTCTAATGTTATACATATAAATGTTTTATGTAAAAGCTGATCATTCTATACCCGGAATCTAATGGAGTGGATACGGGGTATACTACCCACAAGTATCCTTCTGGACAAAGGCACCAACTTCTAGGAGCACTGGAGGCTAATAGCTTGCCGCTGAGTTCCTCTCCTAGCATCTGGGAGCCACCTAACTCAAGGTTATGCCCCTCCCCTGGGGCAGTTCACAATTAATGGCTGGTTAACTAGCAGGGTTGGGGGTATGGGAAAGAGGACCAGTCCCCCATGTCTTAATTAGAGACAATTCTGAAGAACCATATAAACTCTAGAGCTTCTTTGTTATAACTACGAGGCAATTTTCAATCTCTCCTTCTGCCTAATCTGATTCTTTCAATCCCTTCAAGTATAATTTTAGAAAACATTCACCAATAAAATTCCCTCGTGCAAATCTCATCTCAGAGTCTGTTTCCAGGAATACTGACCTAAGCCAGTTGAAGTCAGGAGTGATCTTAAAAAGCAGATTTTAAAATGAGACTTTGGAGCTGAGTCCTCTGATGATGGTTAGCAGTGAGGGCCCCATCACTGTTGATAGGTGGAGTGTTACTAGTCTCTGGCATATCAGAACAGAGCAATTGTTAAGGCTTTCACCGTGCTGAATGGGATGGGAAGGAAAAACACTGTTAGTGGGCAGCAACACAAGCATTTGAGAGATTTGGAGAAAATCGTAATTATACAGACTATGGAAGAAATGGCTGCTGCTGAGGGCTGTCAATTTGTTGGAGAAATACCATGAAAAACTGGAGATAATTAATCACCAATTTATGGTACAGTATAAAATCCAGAGGGATAGTTAGGTAGCATATGATATAAAGAATCTCTGCTCTACTGTAGCTGAAGAGCATAGAAAGCTGAATGGAATTACAAAGCTAGCAAAATTTAGAGAAAGTTAAAGTCTAAAATAGGCAAGTCTGCAACACCAAGACCAAAAACTGGATGACTAAACCTGGAATAAAAATGCCCGGGTCTTTGCACTCAAGGGTCTTTAATATTCAGATTCTGGGCCCACTAGAAATGGTTCATTTCTCCTTGTTCAAGACTAGCAGTGCTCCTCTTATACTTGAAGTTGATGCAGAGACTTCTGCCTTTCAAGACAACACACGTCCCTCTTAAGATCTAGCCCAATCTTTGCTAGGAGCCTCTAGAGACTGAAGAAGAGGTCAACAATCCATGAGTAATCACCATGCAATGCCAGGCAGCATTACACAGTGATGATTCAACCAGTCCAGCTCTTCACAGGAACTGATGATCATTTACTCAGATAAAGAAAATGCCCAGAAATTTTAAGCTCACATTGACCATCCAGGAACTCAAAGCCATTCAGGAGTCCATGTCAGAGCTGAGATACACGGTAATAAATAGATTCTCTAGGTCCAGTTTGTAGTGGGTGCAGAGGGGCATGGAATACCCCAGTAACCATTTCCTCTGTCCTTCAAGTTATATTGGAATAGACATACTTGGTAGTCAGCAGACACTTCCCCCTATCCCAGATTGGTTGTTTGGCCTTTGGAGGTAAAAGGTATCAGTGGGAAATACCAAGTGGATACCTCTGTCCAGACATGACAGTAAGTAGTTAGGCTGCTACATAGTCTGAGAAAGACATAATAACCAGCAGCTCATATCCTTCAGGGGTGAGGGTGAGGATCACCCACTGGACAAGCCACTTAGGCTTGCAAAGATGCTAACCAAGGTCGAGAATGTGAAGAAGAGAAGTAAGACAGTAAGTGTCTATCAGCTGTAGCCTCCAGACCAGCTGCAGCAGCAGGGCTGTTTTCAGTTACATACTTAAATGATAGTGCTCTGGATATAGTGCATTAAAGAAAATATATTATTAAATCAATTTTAACTTTTTTAATGTGGCTACTTGAAACTTTAAAATTACATATGTGGCTCATATTTGTGGCCTGCATTATATTACTATTGGTCAGGTTTGCTCTATAATATTTACATGCAACTGAAATTTCACCTAAGCCCTCTAACCAATAAAAAGCCATCAGCTGCTAAATACATGTGATGTAGCTGATAGATTAAGAGCTATTCAGTAAGAGCCGTGGTCTGCAGGGGAATAGAATGCATAATGCAAGCTAACGAGAATCTGAAAAAGGAAAACATCCTTCCAGCTGATTTCTTTCTTCCTCTTTAAAGGTATGGCATAAGTACTACCATGAAATAGGACAGGAGGCTGCAGAGATATGATTATATCATAATTTTTTAAAGATCCTGGGAATCTTTTCTAAATGCTTTATCTGAACTCAAAACCTACATCCATATCACCACATCAAACAACTATCTCTGCAGCAGTTGGACCTGTTCGGATTGTAGAGGTTCTTACAGAGCTCTCACACATGGAGAAATATGCACCTTGAAAGTGAAAGCTCAAAATAAGACAAAGTCATTGCATTTTAGAAACAAAGTTTAAAATAATGCCGTGACCACAATAGTCAGTCATGCACCATAAAATTATCTGTTGTAATCTCCACTTTGGGATAGGGATAGCTAAATATCAATATATAAACAAACAACATCAAAGTGCCTTTCTGGCTGACTGCCACCCTGCCACTTCTGAACTGAAGCCAATTATAATGACATCACTCTAGCTTTATGTCCTTTGCTGACCTTCCTACTTATGTTGCCAAAATGTATTAAATTTCTCCTCTACAATTTGTCTTTTTCCCTTTGTCTTTGTTTCTTTAAATAATGACTTGACATCACTTGACCTCAGCCTACAATTTTGGCTGATAATATCACTAAGCAATTCACTTACACAAATGGCTTTGCATAATCATCCGTTGTGTGACAGGAAAAAGTTGTGCAAGCAAAAGTTGAATTTGTATGACATGGAACTGAAGAAAATTATTTTAAATATACTAAAAATCATATTAATATCTCCATTTGGCAGGTAACATGTGATGTTCTAGCAAGCTAGAGAAATACAGTTTCTACGATACTATAATTATAAAAATTTATGGTTAGTAAACCCAATTGCATGTACTGTTTACTTTAGTATTCTTTAACTAAACGTCTCTCTGTCCATTAAATTGAAAATAAAAGTGGTGTCTCATTAGCTGACGTCTTCAAACACCATTGAAGTCTAAGGAATATCCACAAATACTAAGGAAGAAAAATTAAATAATTATCAATTTGATAAAAATTAATCTCTTTGCAATGTTAAAACACAAAGTTACTTTTCTTTAAAAATATGGGCCAGTTAATATAGAATATTTACAGATAGAACAATTAATAAAATATGTGCTAATCTATATTAGGATGTTGACTCATTATCTATGAATTCACATGTACTAATAAAGTAAAAAATCATTTCAGTTGTTCAAGCATGAGGTTTTTTATTGTTTAAAGACAAAAAATTCTTCACCTGTGCAGTTCTTTCCTTATTGTACCCTCAGTGTTTAGCATGTGCTTGGTATATATTTTTCATTAATACATGTGCTCCGAATGGTTTAATAGTGTCAACTTTACACAGTACTAACACAGCAGAGTGGTTGAAAGCAGGAACTATAGAATCGAATAACTTGGATTCAAGTCCTGGGTCTGTGATTTACTGGATATGTGACCTTACAAGTTATGTAATCTCTCCTCCATTTTCTCATCTGAAAAAGGGGTATAGTAATAGCCCTAACCTCATATGAATGTTATGAGGAATAATGAACTGATACATGTGAACCTTTTAGAACAATATCTGTAACACAGAGCTCAAGCAACTAGAGCTGTTATCAAGTAGTATCACTTCTTTGGACTTCACAGTTTACAAATTATTTTCACACATAACATTCAGACTCTCATAAAATCTTGTGACCTAGGTAGAAAAAGTGCCTTTATTAGCCTAATTTAGAGTTAAAGAAACAAAGGCTCAAGGTTACACTATCAGAAAAAAATCAAAGCCAGAACCTTAATTCAAGGTTTCTGAATCTGAATTCCAAATTTTTTCCACTATATACAGCTGGAAAAGATTCTTTGGATTCTTTCCCTAATAGTTTCTGAAATGTGACTGAATAATCACATATGGAATAATCACGGTAGTACTGTTGAGATTTGCTACTTTCAGCGATCAAATCATGGCAGAAAAAATAAACTAGAATGATCACTTTCTTTTTTTCAGTGATTTGCTCATGTGGTCATAGATGATTCTTAAGCATCAGTCTTGCTGAGCAACGTAACACAGGTTGACAAGTACTGCCTGCCCTCAGAGCTTATAATCTAAAAAAAGGAACAATATACACGCATGCATATATAACATGGAGAGGCACCATAGGGAGATGTCAGACAAAAGAGTATGCAGAAATGAAGAGAAGAGAAATGCTGAGAAAACATTGTTGTATGTAACAAATTACCAGACCTTGCCAGATGCATGATGTCCCTTCCTAGGAAAAGAATTTATCTGTCATCTTAGACTAATACATATAAGATCAATGAGCCTTGTTTTCATCCTTTATAAAACTGAAGTGTGGGTTTCTAAAACAATTTCCAGTTTTACATTATTCTTAAATACTCTCATATACCATTGAAGAGTATAAATTACTAAAACCTGTTACAACTTGCGAAATTGAAAAACCACATACACAGCGACCTAGCAACTTCACAGTGTCCACTTCTCTTTTCTTATTTTTTTTTTTCTTTTTAGATAGGATTTCACTCTGTTGTCTGTCCAGGCTAGAGTGCAGTGGCATCATCATAGCTCACAGCAGCCTTGAACTCCTGGGCTCAAGCAATCCTCCTGCCTCAGCCTCTCAAGTAGCTGGAACTACAGGTGCACACCACCACGCCTGGCTCATTTCCACTTATGTCAATCTATACTTTCATAATTGGTCAAAGCCACCATCATGTCTTATCTGGACAACTATAATAGCCTTCTTACTTATCCCCCTGCTTCCACTCCAGCCCTCCTACAATCCAATCTTCAAACTGCAATGGGGGCAATCATCCTAAAAGGCAAATCACATTGTATCACTGCCCTCCTTAAAAGCTCCTAATCACTTCTCATAATACTTGAAAGAAAATACAGATTTCTCCCATGACTTACAAAGCCCTAGAAATCTGTCTTTGTTTCCAATCTCAAGCACACCATTCTCTTGCATATACCACACATTGAGCATTCTAGCCTTTTTTCTGTTTTTGCATTAGGGCTTTGCACAAGCTGTTCCACCTGCCTTAAATACTCTCTCTGCTCATCCATTCAAATTTCAACTTAAATGTCACCTGCTCAAACAGGCTGTATCTGATAACCCAATTTAAAGTCACTACCTAAGCAATCTCCAACACATCACTGTTACTTTAATACTCTGCACAGCTCTATCACAATGTGATGCTTTCTTTACTTACTCAATTTTTTATACATCTATTTTTGAACATATGCATGCATGTTGGTACATATTTAATATTTACTTTTTTTTTTTTTATTTTTCCCCTTTCTCCACCCACTCCTGAGAACTTTGTTTATAAAAACAGTGAGCTTGACTGTTCTGTTCCCCAGTGCATCCCCACCTCCAATAACAATGCCTGGAGCATAACAAGCACTTAATCAATGAATGTTTAATTCTGGTAATGTAACCCCTGAGCATTTTTCCATGCACTATGGTTCTAAGTAGGAACCTAGAGTAAATTTTCAGAAAACTTATGCATTAAGTTCCTTCTACTTCTACTGTTTGAAGAACTGGGAACAAAATGGGTACGGGATGAATATCAGATGAGCTAGAAGAAAATTCAAGTTCACATATGAAAGCTTGAATGGAAAAAAAAGACAAAGAAAAATCTTTTAGGGGGTGGTGGGAAAAAGAAGAAAAATCATTTAATATGAAAAAAATTTAAATGTTGTATAGGATCAATTTTGGACATCCAACATCCAGGTAACTAGGATAATAGAAGAGAGAACAGAGAAAATAAAATGAAAGAAAAACATCAAAGAAACAAATTAGTAGAAAAACACTTTTGAAAGCTGAAGAAAGTCAAGAGTCTCCAAACCAAAAAGGGCCTACTGAGTCCTAAGCAAGAAGAATTAAAGAAGAAAGAAAGAAAAGAAGATTATACATATCTTAATTAAGATTCAGATAAATAGAAGGTCATAAACCTAACTTCTTACACACTCTTCCTGAAAATGACATGAGGATCCACTCTAGCAAGATAAATAAGAAAATATCAAAAAGAAAAAGACATATGGTCCAAAAAATGATGGAACCACATAGGAGCTCAGTATGAAACAAACTCAAAAGCAATGGACACAAATTAGAGAGAAAGTAGGAGAACTCTGCGAAAAATGTCTTTAGGGTAAAGACTGAAATGGGAATCATAATAGATTATATGATTAATAATCTAAAAGATCTTAATTATGTGGTAACGAAGACAATATAGAAGTCAATTTGAAATTCCAAAAAAGCTGTAGAAGTACCTCATGGTTCAAATATGAAATAAACTAAAATTAAGAATCATTTTGAGCAAATGATGGAAAGATAATATAATTAATATTGACATTTGAAATATTATGCCTAGAGGAGAACACTGTTAGTGACATAGGACCATATTTATTGACCATATTAAGCCAATTACACTACCTGATTTTATAGTAAGTAACATTTGCATTTTCAAAGTATTATAAAACTCTTTGCTTCCAGCATTGAGAATCAGTATATAGACAAAGTACATGAAATAATTATATTTGCATAATATAATGCAAAGTTTATGCTTTGACAATAAAGATGTAGTTGACAGGAGGTTAGAAAGTAAAGGCTGGTGGAGAATGGTGCTGGAAAGTATTAATTTCTTCTTTCTACATGGAAAATAACCAGAAATTTATATTTAGTATATACAGTTATAAATAGAGAAAACAAACAATACATCATTGACAAACTAGAGTCTGAACCAGCTAGAATCAAACAAGAATGATTTCATTTTTCTCTAAAAGCTGGCTTCAATCATGCTCCGTGAGATTTCCCTTCCCTTCCATTACCAATATCTGAGCAGATCCCCAGCTCTCTGGTCAATTTCCCTTATAGAAACAAACCTAATTTTTATAATAATGTACTTTCAAGTTGAAAAGGTACAGTTTAGTCTGAATCAAAACTTCAACTCACATCCAGTTCAAAATCTCTCTTCATCTCAAGGTCTTTCCCTGGCAAGCGCTGAGCCTTGGGTCAAACGAGAAGCTTCCATTCAACACCCTGTTACAAACATAATCAACAAAACTTGGGAGGGAGACAAGTAAGAAGTATAAGTGAGATAAATTTCTCATCTCTTATACCATGAAATCAACTGTTACTGTTTAAAGTTAATATATCGATAAATATAGGTATGAGATGATAAGCATACTATTGAAAATTACAATAGAACTACTAGGAGACCTAAAAACAGAAATAAAGTTACTCTAGAGAGTGAGACTGTGAACAAGTGACTTTTCCTGTCCATTTAATACCATTGTAGAGCTTATGACCTTATTCACCCTGTGTGTATATTACATTCATACTAATAACCAAATGATGAAAATAATAATAAAGCACAATATTAGAAGGAGAAAGGAGTGGTTAAGAATGTCAAACTGTCAAATACTGCTGAGAAGTCAAAGCAAAATAAGAATTGAAAAATAATCACTGGATTTAGCACTATGAAGGTCATTGTTCGTATTAACTAAAACAGTTTTACTGGAGTAATGCGAGCAGGTGCTAAATTGAAGCAGGATGAGGAGTAGGTAGTGAGAAATACAAGGCAGTAAATACCAACCCTCTTTCTCAAGATAGTTGGCATCAAGGAGAAGGAGAGAAATAGGGCTATAGTTAGAATGTGGAGTCAATACTATTTTTAGTCCTTGCCATTTCTAGTTTAAGATAAGAGCCACTTAAACACATTTAAATGTAGATGGGAAGGACCAAGTAGAGGAGGCAGGGGAAAGAGAAGGTATGCTAATAAATTTCCTGAGGAGGGTAGAAGGAATATAATTGTAAGCAAGAGGTAGAAGACCGGGCCTTAGCTAGCAAGAACGATAGTTCATTCTTTGTACGGGAGAACTGAAGAGAAAATGAATGCAAATGCATCCATTTATGAGTAAGCACATAGATTTGGTGAAGAAAAGTTGAGAAAATTCACCTATTGGTTTCTACATACTCTGTGAAGAATGTAACAAAGTTGCATCCAGAAGTTTGAGAAGAGTAGAAAATTTTGAAACGTTTTCTACACGGAATATGAGAGAGTTGACCAGTAAAGTGCAGTAGGCTCACAGTGGTAAGGATCCAAGTAAGGAACTCACGAATTTATGTTAAAAAGCAATTTGCTGAGTTCATGATGTTCTTTAGCAGTGTTTGTTTGCTCACGCACATCCTTAGAGAACGTAGATATTTAGGTTGATGCAGGGTTGGTGTTTTGCCAGAGAGATGGAATGAAAGACAGAAAGCAAGGCAATTTCGCCTATTTTTAGAGAGGTATTGAAATTGATATAGATGGGTAATTTGTGGAAAACAATGTAACATTCTATTTTTCTCTGACTGAACTTGATTTCACTTTCAATCATCATTTAGCCCAGAGGCAGAAAATTCTTATTCCTAAAAAAAAAAAAAATTATTAAGACATGTAATCGATGCTGGATAGGAAGGAAAAGGAAGACTGGAGAGGGATAATTATTAGGGAGATGACCCAGAGCGACTGAGCCTGATTCCCACGTATGGACGATTGTGGGGCTCTGAATGTTCTGCCAGCCTGATTCATAATCAGCTCCATAACTGGACAATCAAACTCCAGCACCTTCAGGTCCGGATGATAAATCCAGATGATCTATACAAGGGAAGACAGGGGCTGAAAATAAGCTACTGCCAGATGTAAAAGTGGACCAGAATAATAAGAAGTGCATGTCTTGGCAATTGCAATGCCCAAGGGCCTTTCCAGCCATTTTCGCCATTTCCAGTTTTGTCATGTGATTTTCATTTAGGTAGAGAATGAAGATATTTGGTCATTGTACTAGTTTTATTGGATGCTTTAAAACTAATGCCATTTTCAATTCTTGTTTCCAAGGCAAGTGAAATTATTTCCAACTCCAGAAGCAAGGTGGTATTTAGTAGTCTAAATCTCTCTCCTATATTTAAAATTGGTCTCTGTCTCTAACATTAGTTATACAACCGTCTGCCCTTTGCATTTTAAGTAAATCACAGCCACAAAAGCTTCCTCAGCTGAGTCGTTTCTTAATCCTATCAACTCAAGTCAGAGTCATCTTTTTCCACCCACATACACTTAGCTTTCAAGTCTAAAATCCAAAGAAACATTTAAATTATTAAAGTCAATCTTCTGAGACAGGATTTGTCACACTGTAGGGCAAATAATTTAAAGAAATTCCACTGTAAAGTTGAACTTACATTGGCTAGCCAAGGCTGTTTTCCAAATCAAATCAGTAAAATAGTATTTGTTATGTTTTGATGCTTTAATGACCAAGTTTGAGCATTGTTTGTATGTTTTATTATTTTTATTACTCCCATAACATAGAGTTCATAATAATAAAATAATTAAGTTAACAAATAGCATTTAGTATCTGTTATGCTTAAGACACTATGCTATGTGCCCCAGGCTTAAAAAATAGAAAGTCACAATTTTTACCTTATAAATTCTAAGTCCTCCGATATGGATAAATCAAGTACACAAGTAGACCTCACAATACACTTGAATTAAGTGGCAAAGGAGTATTGAAGTGTGAACTAAAGTAGTGATAGTCAGAATTAAAAAGAAGGGAAGGAAGAAGGAGATATCTAATTAGACAAAGATGAAGAACTCCAACAAAACTCCATATTTTTCAGGCTGAGTCAATGGGAGAAAAGTGTTATATTTGGCAGAAATTGGATATTTAGGAATAATGAGTTGTTTTGTGGAGGAAGGTGATAAATCTGTTTTGAGAAATTTTTAGTTTAAAGAAACTGTGCAACATGCAAATAATGATGTCTAGCAGGCAGTTGGAAATGTGTAGCCAGAGCTTTAAAGCAGAGCTGTAGAACTGGGAGTCATTTGCATGAAGCAATAAAAGCTGCTACAATCTGAAATGGTGAGAATTGGATAAAAACAAATTGTGCATGGGGGGAGTGGTATGAGGATAGAAATCTCGGATATCGTGGGAAGAAGAAAAAGACGCAGCAAAAGGAGACAGAAAAGGACATAAATACAAAATGAGTAGCTGTAGATAGCCAAAGAGCCAAGATATCAAAGAAATCAGAAGAGAAAAAATTTTCATTAAGAGCAATGTGATCAACTCTGTCAAATGCCACAGAGATTTTGGAAATAAATCATTTCCTAAAGCACTCAGTATTGTTAATCTTGGGGATATAGAGTATGTTACTCCTAATAGGAGCTACCAGCATTAATTAGTTTTCAAACTAATAATTATATTTTAGTTCTCTCTTCAAGTTTAAAAAAGGAACATACATATAAAAATAATCACTCTCTGAACGTGTCTGAGTTGAATTTCTCCTCTACTAGAGAAGGATTCACAGATGTCCCAGAGGTGACACCTCCTTTTGTCATCATAATTACACGCCTTTTCTTACCTTTGTCTCCAAGCAGATGTAGTGGTCTCAGAGGAGGCTCCTTCTCCTAATCCAGTGTCAGCTCAAAGTCTTGTCTGTTTATCAGCTTTCCTTACTCGATGCCCCAAAAAAGTTAGAAAAAGGGTTGAGAGCCAGGGGTCATAGCTGCTATGGATCATAGCTGCTAAGGTTCTGAGGAGCATTTGCACTGAAAATTCAAATTAACTAAATCAAAATAATATAAGAATTTATAGAAATGAGTTTCTAAACATCATGGCACTTAGTTGAGCAGATATTTAGGGAAAAGCACTCCTTAAAATAACACCATCTAGGAAAACTCTAATTTAACTAACTTATCCTAAAATGGACACTGTAAGTAGACAAGTTATAGATTAATGTAATCCTGTGAATTTTTTAAAGCCATACCACGATGCTATTATTCCAATCCCAGAATCATCTTTCTCAAGAGGGCTTCAAAGATTTGGCACATGGGGTGGTATCCTCTCACAGTCTTTTCTCTATATTTCAAGGAGTCTTCTATTTGAGATTGGCAAGGAAATTTCTGTTGCCGATATTTCCCAGTAGTCTACTTTCATTGATAATAGCAAAGAGAAATCTTAGTATCATGCACATGGACAAATAACTCATATTTGCAATTTATATGTGCATTGTATTTTCTTCTTTGAAAGTACTTGACCATCTTTTCCCTTTTCAAAGGCTGTTTCTTTTTTCCCAGAATATGGGGATAGTTATTATTTGAGAAAAGTCCAAGGTGATATATAAACAATATTTAATAACTAGTTAAATAACTGGGGCCTACAGGAGAAGCCAAGACAGCCCATAAGGTAGGAAGGGTCTTGGAGAGGCTCGAAAGATGGCCCTTTAACAATGGAGAGAAAGGTATTCCAGTATTTTTTTTTTAACAAATAGTATGTTCTTACAGGTTCCTACTAACTGGATTTCCACCCTGTGCAAACTTTTTATTTAAAAATGATTTCCCTTAAATCCAAACTCTTATTTGTGAAAACCCAAGAGAAGCTTTCCATATGCTCTTCTCCACTTGTCAGGTTAAATCTGCTGAAGATGACGTTTCCATACTCCATGACTCAGCTCTGGCCAGACAGAAAAAGAAAACTGGAGCAAGCATGTGGTGTTACTTTCCAATATGGATTACTTTGCCTTCCTGACACTTTTCTTTCCCCCAAATGTTTACCCTGAAAATTTATCCACACAAAAGAAGCCAGCATGAAAACATGTGCTCAGAGCTCTTGAGTTAGATAACTCAGAAATGTCTCATGAACACAAGTTGAGGGTATAATGATATGGAGTCATAGAGTTATTCTGGAAAGAAAGAACAATTTATTTTTAGTGATGGCAAGCACAAACTTATGTCCTGGATATGATCATTTCAAAAGAGCTTGGGCCATTTTTTAAAATCATGTTCACCACTTTGTGGTTCAGTCATTGTAGTCAGTAACTAGAAAGCATATAGTAATAACATGTTTTATATAAAGCTTAAAAGTACTTATGCTCTGAAAAAGTAAAAGAGCCAACAATAAGAATAAATACATGGTGAGAAGTAGGGAGGTGTAGTACCTACTGGATTAAGTTGCTTTCTTTGTGCTTTTTAAAGTGATTGAGAAAGATTAACTGAAATAAGGGATTTGGAGACCATCTTTAGCTTTAAATAACGAGTCCCTCATGTAGACCATGCAAGAGAATGTATATTTTTCCTGAGATAAGTCAGTTAAGACAAAGTCAACTTATGTGTGGCCATCCTCAAAATTTTGGAGACTTGAGAAACTGAATGCTGTCTCTTGAAAATATAATTTTAATACATTATCACCCAAATTGTTTCTCTTCTCCTGTTGTCTACAAGTTCAACCTAGTGTTTTTTAAACTCAAATATTATATACTTTTTATTAATAATATCTAGACCTATGTTTTATTGTTCAAGGAAAGCACACACCCCCCAATTTATAAAATCACAAAATATAAAGCTGAAAGAGATTTTTGGTTCATACAATAAATATATTTGCATGTGTATTTCAAGCTTAGCCTTTTCTATTCCAAACTTCATATCACAAATGAGAAAACTAAAACCTGGAGATTTTAAATATCTTAACTAAGTTCACAAATCAGGACAAATTTGTTCTAAAAGACAGAAGTAGTCTGAAACTATGAAAACCAAGTCAGTTTAAATCTAGTTATTAGTATAGTTGGTTTTCTTCTTCTGAACCCTTCAGGAACTATTAATGTAGAAAAATCAAATCTGCTATTATAGACACACAGTGTATATTTTGCTGCAGTAAAGAACTTTATTATTATGAGATCACCCCAAGAATCACTGCATTTAGAAAGATGATTTAGGTCATTGTAACTCGAAGTACAGCCCTCAGATTAGCAGCACCTGAAAACTTGTTAAAAATGCAGACTCTCAGGCCCTATTCCAGAGCCCTTGAATTATTTCTGCATTTTAACAATATCCTCTAGTGATTTGTACATGCATTAAAGTTTGAAAAGCACTGTTTTAAGTGATCTTGGATATAACTTCTAATCTTAAAAATACATGAGCCAAAATATGAGTTTAAATGGCATCAAGGGCATATATTATTATTCAAAGTAATTCTGGTGTGAATATTTTCAAAAAGTGAAAAATCCCTTTTAAAACAAATCATCTCCAATTTATCTTAGTTGTCAATAGGGATTTTTTTGTGTATGAACTTCTATTGCATAAGATGAGGCCAATATAGGAATCACAGAAGCAGAAGTGTGAACAAATAAAATGCCCTCAAAAGAACATATTGGACAATCAATATATAAATTGCTCTTATTTGGAAACGTACTGGCTCTGCAGTTTATTAGTTCAAAGCTGATTTATACAGAATTTATTTTAATTCAGTCAGAAGTCGGGTGAAATTACCTTTGCACTATTTATAGACAAGTAACCCTATTTACATTAATTTCAAAGAAAAAACTTTTCTTCTTCAAGAAAAACACTATTTTACAAACTTACAAGTCTCTCTATTTACACACAAGTAATTGCTATATAAGTAAGAGAAACTATTGTTATGTTTGTACCCTTGACTGATTACGAATGATTTTTAGCTAATAAAGTAACCGTAAAAAGACAACATTTGGTTTACTTGGTTTGCCTGGCTGTGCACAGAAAAATAATAAAACTTTTTAAAACCAGAAGACTATCCATGAATTTAGACAAGTCAAAATTAGACTGCATTGCAAAATTTTAACTGATTACTCATTTAATATCTGAATCTTTTCTTCTCCTAAGATCCTTTGAAAGAACTTACAGACAATATTACTATTTCTAGTTTATGAACTTTTAAAAATCTAGACTAAAAAGTATGATATTTCTATCAAATTTAAATCAATATCCTGCATGCAATGCCAGTATTTTGTTTGTAGAACAAAAGTCTTTATAGGTTTAAACATATAATATTACTTTAAGTCCACATTGCCTTATATGAAGTGTCCTCTGATCATCATCCTTCCAAGAATGGCCTTATTTTTAGTTGCTGTTTCCTGTCTGCAATAATAAGTTTTGGTGTATATTTTGAGAACTTTGCCTAAAATAAAAATGTTTCACCCAAAATTGAAACCAGTTCTTATAGTGTAATACAGATCTCTTTTGAGCATTACAATGAAAGTACTGTTTTACAGATGCCTGAAATTTCCATAGTTACCTACAGTATTTCCACTACCCTCCTAAAAAAGACATCAATTTAGAAAATGCATGTGTCTTTATTATTACCACTGGTGGAACACCGTAAAACTGCATTTTGCCAATTTCTATTGGTCTGTGTCATTTTATCATTTTTTAAATCTATAATCAACCATAGTAAATATGATTTCATCTGATTTTTAGACAGTCTCTGAACTTTAAAGTTTTCAAACAGTATGACACACAACTTTACTGGTGCATACAGCACATTTAAGTCTGTGGACTTTTATCTTTATTTCATGTATTTAAAATCTTTCATTAAATCAAAAGTGCTAAGGTCATTAATAACAAATGTCTGCTGCCCATTTTCACTTAGCTAATATATAGTATTTTTTTTTCGTGGTCTTACGCGACATCTCCTTTCTGAGTTTCTGAAAGAAAGTTATGACCAGAATTACACTCTAAAAAGAGTTAAAGAATACATCACTCACTTCTATAAATAAATTTTTTATTATAATCTAAATGAAAATGAGAGCAAAATAAAAATTTTGGTAGCCTTCTCTGGAATGTTATGTAGTGTTGAGGAGTGGGTTAATAAGGAAGACAGTAAAAAGTAAACAGTGCTTGTACATAGTTTAATAGTTGTCTCTTAGGACACTATATTATGAAGATCTTTCGGAAAAGGAATTTTTTTCTGACTGCTTGTGCTGTGTAAATATTACCTCAGATAAATGCCATATTTTGACTAAATAAGTCTGCATAAACATAAAATTGTTTTATGTTTGTGTCCTCAGTTTTTCTGCATTGATTCAAACTTCAAGCCACAGTTCCCCCAAACATGCTCTATAAAATAGAATTCATGACTTCATACAGAGAGGATGATATTTTCCTTTATAAATGCCACATAAAATCTGTGGTAAATTTTTAAATAGAAAAACTGTGAAAATCCCAACATAACCACAGATAGCCCTCCATCCCCTGTCCAATAAATTCTAACTTTAGGTTTTTACTATCTGACAGAAATCCTTTATAGTCTTGAGGAGGGAAAAAGCAGCCTTTTTTTTTTCTTGTACATTTGTCTGTGTGACTTTCTGTTGAGAATACATTGAACATAACATTATAATTTATATCTGCATAGGGAAAGTTTAGAGAGTATATTTTCTCTAGACATAATACTCAGAAAACTTAAAAGAGAATTTCACCATATAAAAGAATATAAAAGAAACAAATGAAAATAAAATTTTGAAATGTACGTTTAGTTACCGAAAATATGCTGGAGCCTAAAGCAGCTAATCTTCTAATAAAAAAACAAATAACAATAAATGATATCTATTTTAAGTTGACTTTGATATTGTAGTCATGAATAAGAGTTTAATCAAGACTAGAAGGTTAAAGCTTGACTTATGTATGTTTTATGTTAAAAGTTTTTCAATTACCAAAATTAGCAATTGTTGCCAAAATGTAGGAATTCATTTAAATTGCTACATAAATATTCCATTTAACTGCATATTAAAGTATTAGAAGTAGTAGATATTCATGCTCTAGACTGATTAAGAAGAGGAAAACCCTGTTGCCATGTATTACACAGTTGACAACAAAATAACAGTGGAAAGTTTTCTGCCCAAAAAAAGACAATGGGAGGCAGCTAGCTAATACCACAATTGTTATCTACGCTAGGTTTATATGGATGGTAGCTCCTTAGGCTGAATGACTTGTACTTAGAAATACATTCATTTAAAAGGGACCAGCCCCTCTGTTGCATATAAAATTGAATTATAGTTTCTCCTTTGTTATCTAAGGTAAGTTAACACATTGGCATCCCACGTTATCCTTTCACCTCAAGTAACGGCTTCTAGATCTTTCCATTCCACATACTCAGTGTTCTCTCTCCCCTTTTCTTATTTTTGCAATTATCCCGGATAAAGATTTTGGGAGGTAAAAATATTTCGTACTCACGCATTATTTACTGCCCAGGTTTAAGACACTATGTCTCCAGTTTTCTTGTTCCCTAGATGATATCTAGAAAAACTAATACAAATTAAATCTATACCCTGCCCCGTAGATTATTAGAAGCTCTTCCTTGCTGCTGTGTCCTACATAAATATCTCATATTCCAGACTGTAAGGTCTGAAAACACAGAATAGCAAAAACTGTGTTCAGCAGTGAAAGGGATAAGATTTGTCACATGGCAGGGATTACCCCATTGACCAATTAAAATAAGAAACCCCATCTTCTCTTCTTTAACTGGATGATAGTTATAACAAAGGATGTTTTGAGTAGGAGATAAAATAGAGAGAAACTGGTGATCATCTTCAAGGCTTCTCAGAGACATTAAACATCCCCCTAACAAAGACCAGTCTGAAGAAACATGCTGGTATGCTTCATGTTCTTTTGGAATATATGCGCATCTTAGGGAGAAACTAGCAATTTTGTCCTGTGAGATCACAGTAAAAAACTATATATTCAAGCATTTCAAACTTACTTCAGAAAAGGAAAAAAAGTATACAAAATGATAGCCCATTAGTGCTGTCATTTTCCTTCTTTTATATATATCACATGACCCAACGTTAAAAATTAATTATAAAAGTAATATTTACAGCTAAAAATAAATATGAATTATATTTTGACTCATGGTTTGGTGTTGTCAAAGCTCATTATATCTCAGTCTAACCCTTTAATTTGCTATTGAGTTGTAGAGTTTATTTGGCTTTTTAAATGCAATTTATGTTTTCTTTATTTGTATATTAATTATTAAAAAACAAAAAACAACATTAAAACCAACACACGTGAAGAAATATTCCACAGCAGAATGCTTTCCTTGGCTCTAATGATTAAAATGCTAATGAAGTGGACAAGCAGCACTTTCAAGAATATGAAGCAATAAATGTGAGGGAAGAAGAAGGTTAAAAAACAGAATGATGTAACCTGTCAATATCAAATACTGCATACCTGTTACCAAAACTAAAGACTATTTACTGTGGGTCTATTGTAGTCCATATTTTAAATAAACACCAATTATCCCCCACCTCTTACCTCAAGATCAATCAAAGGACAAATTAGAAGATGCTCTGTGGCTGCTGCTTCTCTTAAAAAAAATGGTTTCCCTGAATCGACTAATAGTGGACTTGAGCTAGTTAGAAAGTATGTCCACAAAAGTTATCCTCAGACTTTGCCTATTAGAAGTGAAAGTTTATTACTTGGGAGGTTGAGGCAGGAGGATCTCTTGAGCCCAGGAGCTCTAGGCTGCAGCGTGCTATGATTGGACCTATGAATAGCCATAGCACTCCAGCCGGGGCAACAGAGCAAGACCTCGCCTCTGGAAAAAAAAAAAAAAAGTGAAAGTTTATTGACATAATGACAATATTGTTAAAATGGATTAAGTCAGCAGCCATAAAGATGTTTCAAGGTGCCTAATATCTACAATTATAATTTAGTTATCATTTAGTAGTTTTGTTAAATAATTTTCTATACATATATTCCTGTATTCCTTTTCTTTTTTTTTTTACACACTGCAGACAACTTTAAACTCAGAGAATTGGAACTAATAAAATCTGGAAAAAGGAAATCTAAATTACAAACCACTCTTTTACTGATTCCATGAATCATCACCTTTGGCAAAACTAAGCCCATCCTCCCACTACAAGCTACATAAAATTTATTTATAATTTGCAGATATCAATGACTTAATACATCTGTACAGTAAAAGTACAGATGTGTGTTTTAAAAGAAAAATTAAGGATAAAAAGCTTAATGCAAAGTAATAAACAACTAATCATAAAATTCTCTCCTATATTCTTTTAGAATATAATGAGAGGAAATTATTTACTTCTCCTAAAAAACTGATGTAATTTCTTTATGTAGATGAGGAAAGTAACTTACTTTAACTACCAAGAAATACAGATCCAAATTTATAGACCACCTTTATTAATTTTTCCAGATCCAGAGCCTATATTTTTCTCATTTCTGACCTCCTATTATAATTTATATTTTCTCTGGTCCTGATTTTTTATAAGCTGACTTGCTTTGGGGTGATGAAACTGTGTGCATCGTACCAGCACCATCTGTGTCTTCTAAGATTTCATCCCCACCATAGCTACCACCCAATCCCACTTCCCCACAAACAGTTTGGAAGTTTTCTCTTTCCAGCTTTCCTCCTCCCAAACTTCAGCTTCCATATGTACGATACAGCTTTCACCTACTTGAAGAAAGATTAACTCAGAGTGACCTTAATCAAATTGTGAAATAAGATCAATCTGTGGGTTTTCCCTCTGTCCTTCTTAGAGTCCTACTAGTTAGGTTCACAGAACCCCCAACACAAGGGCTTTGTGCTTCTACTCAGCCATTGACATTGAACCAAGCTAAATTTCTCTTCAAATGCAGATGGACATTGTTTTCTAATTTACACAGAGCTTGCACCCTACCTCATTTACTCAAGTGAAAAAATAACAAATTCCCTACAATGTATGTACATGTTTCTCAAAAATACATTATCTATTGAATTCACATTAATTTTATTTATTTTCAATATTTCTGGGAAAGCATTCTTAGGGAACACTGTTAGTTTCATTTGTTGTCAAAAAGGAAATGGAATGAGTTTTACATAGTTTTTCATATAGACCATTAATTGGTCTAAATATCTTGGTAGAGTTTCCACATTTCTAATTAAGTTCCAAACAGCATTCACGTTTTAGAAAAGACACTAATGCCCTAAATCTAAATTAAAACAGATGAAATGCTGTGTCTTGATGGAAGTCAAGCACCATTGACATGCCTTCCTAAATTTTCAGTTAACCCACCTTCAGGTCATATTATCTCAGTTCAGCAGGGGTAGCTGTGGTTCCAAATGCTAAAGATTTTCATTTTGCCCTTTGTATCATTTTAACAATTTATTAGTGTGTTTAGATATCTTCTTACATGATCTTAATTTTCTCTCATTAGCTTTTAGCTGTGTATGCTATTAAACATTCATTCCTCTCTGTATTTAGAAAGTACTTTTAAACAACTTGAAGTTAACGTAGGGCATAAAGAGTTCTATTTGTTTTATGTTTGTATCACATTGAATAATAATTTCTCTAAACTTCTATTTTGGAATGCATGGAATACATACTTGCTTCCTCCCCTAGATATACAAAACAGGTTTAATGAATTTTATTCCCTTATTTAAGGTTTTGGAAAATAATAATTAATCACTATTATTTAGCAGGCAATAATTATGGATGCAATTGTTACAATAAATTAACTCAAATGATTTCACAAAGGAAATGGTTTCCTCAGTTAACATTGTAAAAATTTTACTACCCTAAATTTTCTCCTGGTTATTCTACTGTTAATTATTTAAACAACATATCTCAGTAAAAGTACAGATGTCATTTCACATATGCTCAACTCATTAACTCAATAACCAGATGAGAAAGCAATAGAATGACAAAACATGTCATTTTCTCAATATTCAAATGATACTTTTCATATATATGAAAATTCACTTACCTGATTATACACTCTAATTACTATTATTTTGAAAATTCATAAAAAGAAAAGGAGACTTATAGCAAAAAAGATTTTTTAAACATTATGAAATCTGGTCTGGGTGAGACAATATTTTATAATAACTTAAACTATAACTGTATCTATTAAAAATATATCCATTTAGGTGGAAAACTTTCAGTTCAGCCCCTTAAAAATTGCCATTTTAAAAACAATCATCTATGACTAAATAGTTAATTATCAACTGATTCCCAGCTGTTCAATGGAATATAAACTACCTTTTGCCTACACAAATAAATCATGTCAACAATTTAAGATTAATTTGAGATTGTTTTTTAAGATTAATTTAAATTTAGAGCTGACATTTTAAAAATTTTTGTTCAAATGGTCACTCATCACAATGATTGGTCAATATAATCAAAGTTGTGAGACCAAATTATGTAAGCAGACAAACGGCTGCAGCTAACAATCACATTGGTTTAGAGGTGGGAAAGCACACGTTGTCTTTTTAACTGAAACCACAGTGAGATCAAGAAAAGAAAGGAACTCCAAAGCGCATTCCGCAAGAAATTATGTGACCCAAAGAAGTCATTTGCATATATAAAAGTGCTTTCCAAATAAGGTGGATATGCAGAACCTTCTATGAAGAACCCAGATTTGGTCTACGGGAAAAGTTGACATAGTCTCCCGGAAAATCTTTCCGAGTCTATCATTAAATTACAAGCTATATAGAAGCCTTTTAGCAAGACAGTTAAATTTATGGTTGATAACATTGACTTGTTAAAAAAATATGCTCAGCACTGCAACTAAAAAGAATTAAATTTTCTTTCTACACACAGAAAGGTTTTGTTATATTTCCAGATCTGTGTCACCTCCTGCCTGAAACACTTATTTAGAGCTGTTCTTTTGTGTTAATTGTTTTTCAAATTTCACTGATGATCTCAGGAACCTCTAGGGATTTAACTCATCATGAATAATGACAGTCAGATTGATGTGCTATTAAAGCAAAGATTTGTAATACTTACATTTGTAATACTAGTTATAAATAATAATAGGATATTAAAGAGTTTTATTAGAAGAAAAATTGCCTGAAAAACTTCCATCAGGTTAATCTTCTAGAATTTCTAAGACAAACCACATTATTTCTACAAAATCGAAGCCAGCATCTGAGTCTGTTTATAAATATCACCGATTCACAATGCAACTACTTGTCCTTTTCATTTAACATTTTAAAATGATCTTTTGTCCTCTTTTGTGTTTTAGCTGAATTTGTCCGCACTACATTGTTGTTCCAGCTTAAAAACCTCCTGTGTGGTAAAGGCTTGGTAGCCTTGGGGAAGGCAGTGAACATTGTTAAATTCAGTGCAGTGTGGTAACACAAGGAGAACATGAATAATATTTGGAGATCTAGCACACCTTAGTGGAAAAAATTATAATTACAACTGCTTTGAAGACATTTAAATTTCAAATTCCATTGTTTGTGAAATTCCATTTCAACTAAAGAGAGGGACTATGTTCCGGCTCTTTTTTTCTTAACCTGATGTGTTTCTTCCCCAAACTCTCCTCTGATAAGAAAGTATATTTAATCATGAATTTCTAAAAGTAAAAATCATAATTTATTTTCAAAATTTGCATAAAAATATTATACAATCCCCCAGAAACTATCAAATTAAGGGCAATTCCATTTTATTTGCCATGATATATAGTGTCATAGTTTTCTTATTAAATGATTCTTATACATTTAACCTACAAAAGCTTGTCAAGTCCACTCTTGGGATGTTTCAAAGGCTCTGATTTCAAATAGGTTGTTTATGTTCTGTCATTAGTGGCTGACCTCCTTTACTCCATACTACTAAAATGTCATCAAGAAAAAGAGTGAAAAAGACATCACAAATATCCAATCTACTATCTAGACAATTTCAAGAGCTTTCAATTTTATCTCCTCTTTCATCATCTTCTATTGCAGAGTTGAAATAGATAAATAAATACAAAACACATAGATAAATAAATACATAATAAATAAATACAAAACATTCATTCTGTAACATGAAGAAAATTATCCCTGTTCATGTACACCTCAATAAATAGACATATTTCTAAAAAATCAGAATGTAATATTTATGAAGCCATAAGTAAAATGCACTTGTGTATTAGCTAGGCATCTCAATTGTTTGGCACATGACTGAAAACCAGGAAGGAACTAAATGATGCTTATCAACAATTAAACATTTCTGAGTGGGGGACTTCCAAAATGGTAGAACAAAAAGCTAAGAAAATGCTTTCCCTAAAAAGCTATGACAAAGTTTAAAAAAATTGTCAAAAACAACTATTTCAAGACTAAAAATTGTCCAAAGGCATGCAACAAATTGAGATGCATTTACTCAAGGAAAACCTCCAGAAAGAATGAAAATCTATAGCATTTTATCTGGAGCTGGTCCCTTCCACACTGTCTTCCAGTTTTTTTTAACATGGTCAATATATGAGGGTAGGGCAAGCTGTGAAAAACAATAGCTTTATTGTTGGAGGGGGCTCCGTTTATTTGGTGTGGAGCACTGAACAACTCCATGCCCAGGGGGGTTGTCCAAAGCAATAGCAATCTCTGTGGCAAATAAACAGGAAAAACCAGTGGCACAGCTCTCCTAAGGTTACAGTCCTGATCAGAGCAAGCAACAAAATGGCAGACTAGCTAGAAAAAGAAGACTGAGAAATGAGATGACTATAGCGAGAACTGATAAGTTCCCACAGGTCTCTGGAAATTTTGACAGCTACACAGATGCACATGTGCAGGAGAAGCCAGAAAGGGCCCTAGCCTTTCACTCATTTCTGGCTGAACATGAGGCCTTGCATGTGCACAGAAGAGATGTGAGAGTGCCTGAAAGAAAGCAAACACTGGAACTGATTGTGAACTGCCTGAACTTTGAATATGTTTTAAACCACACAGTCAGATCAATGCAAAGAGGGTGGGAATCTTACTAGGCCAAGCTATTTGAGCACAATTTCTAACAATCATTGGATGACTACTAAGCTATGCTATCACAAGGGTGACCCCTAGAAGGCTACCTTGAAGAATGTAAACAAGAATTTTAAAACAAACTGAGCAAAAGCATCAGAGGATGTATGCTGTGGAAGAAAATAGATTCCATATATTTAGTTCAGAAAAGTTACTAAGCACACACACACACCAGCAATAACAGCAATCTATAAGAAAAATAAATCAGAATCCAGAGTTGCTACAACATATTATCTAAAATATCTAGTTATCAAGAACAACAACAAAAAAAATCCAGACATGTAAAGAAATAAGAGAAGATGCCCTATACAAAGGGAGTAAAAAGGTAGTCAGTAGAAAATGTCTCTGAAAGTGCTAGGATGTTAGTTAGACTTATTAGACAAAGACTTCAAAGTGGTTATTATTAATGCATTTAAAGGACAAAAGAAAACTATGTTTAAAGAATTACAAAAAAGCATGATAAGAATGAATTATCAAACAGCATCTCAGTTTAAACATTAAAAATATAAAAAAGAACCAAATGGAAATTGTGGAGTTGAAAAGTACAATAACTGAAATAGAAAGTTCACTAGCATGAGTAAACAGTAGACTTGAGATGGCAGCAAAAAGAATCAGTAAACTTGAAAATAGATCAATAGAATGATCTAATCTGAAGAGCTAGAGGGGAAAAGACAGAGAAAATGAATAGAGCTTCAGAAACCTGTGAGACAACACTATGGCATATGAGCATATACACAATAGGAGTCTCAGAAGGAGAAGAGAGAAGAATCAAATGTAATATTTAAAGAAATACTAGCCAAAAACTCCAAAATTTTAATAACAAATATTAATATATAGATTAAAAAGTTCAAAAATTTCAAATAGAATAAACAAAAAGTGATTGACATAGACACATTATAGTTAAACTGTTGAATGTCAGAGACAGAAAATTTTGAAATCAGCAAGAGAAACCAGTTTAATTATGTACAAAGGAAAAAAAAACAATAAAATTTACAGCTGACTTTTCAACAGAAATAGAGAAGGACAAAAGGCAGTGGGCTAACATATTTAAAGTAATGAAAGAAAAAAAACTAACAAATGTAGATTCTATATCTAGAAAAACAACTTGCAAAAATGAAGTTGTAATAAAGACATTACTAGATTAAAAGGTGTGGGGGGGGAAGGGGAAAGATTGAGCAAAGGTATTACTAGCAAACCTGAAAAACAAGAAATAAGAAAGGAAGTCCTTCAAGCTGAAATAAAATATTATTTAGTTGAATTCACACACAAAAAAAGAAAAAGTATCAGAGGAGGTAAATGTGTAAAAATTATGGAAGAATGTGTAAGTGTATTTTTCTCATTTCTTCTCTTAACTTATTTTAAAGACATAAAATTGCATAAAACAATCATTATAAAACTGCCCTGCTCAGGATTTTGTGAAGATGAAAGGACAGGAAGTACTAAGAATCTGTTTCCCTACATAGGCATCAATTGTATTGGCAGAACCTGTCTGATGTAACTATTTTGGAACTCTGGAGAATATGTCAACTTCCAGGGGAAGCCTTGGAAGGTAAATTGCAGTAACATCAGTCAATGTTAGCTCTTCAAGTGGTGGCAGCTACCCATCTCCCAACCCCCAGCCATGTAGAAGATTCCTGGAGCAGTCTGCATCTTGTGAGAACCAGGGTGGACAATAAAGACGCTCTCCTCAAAATATCAGAAATCTGAATTTTCTTTGTTAATTGCTACTTTTGGTCATGTGGTTACAGACACAGCAGTGGGCAGCCATTGTCCCATCCCTCATCCATTGTTGTAAGCTTCTCCCTCTCCAGCTAATGCAACTTCCCCTTTTCCCCTTTATTGTTTTCTTTTTTCCCTTTTGGGAGCCTGTCATTTAAGGACTAAGATATTCAAAAGGAACTGCATATATGGAGGAATTTAGAAAGTACCATACATACCCAGGGAAAGGCATGGGCTTAGAAAAAACCTGAGACAACCTTAAGTTTAATGTCAGGCTGATCCCCAGCACAGAGATATCTTATGACAATCAAAAAAGAAAGCCAAAAGAAAACAACAGAAACAACAATAACAACAAACACCAGCAAATCCTGGAAAAATAGAAAAATCTGACTTCCAGAATTATCACATTATTATATTCAAATGTCAAGTTTTCAACAAAAAAATTGTGACAAAAAAAAAAAAAGAAATAGGAAAGTAGGACTCATTGAAAGGAAAAAATAAACCAACAGAAACTATCTTAAAGAAAGACCTGATGGCAGATCTACTAGACAATGGCTTTAAAATATCTGTCTTAAAGATGCTCAAAGAACTAAAGAAAGACATGGAGAAAGTCAGAAAAACAATGAGTGAACAAAATTAAAATATCAATAAAGAGGTAGAAAAAATCTTTGTAAAAAGAACCAAAAAGAAATTCTAGAACTGAAAACATAATAACTGAAATGAAAAATTTACTAGAATAATTCAAAGGCAGACATGAGCAAGCAGAAAAAAGAATCAATGAGCTTAAATATGGAAAAATTGAAATTGTGAAGTCTGAGAAACAAAGAAACAGAAAGGAAAAGCATTGAAGACAAGTGAACAGATGCCTAAGGGACCTGTGGGAAACCATCAAGTCAACCAACATATATATTGTAGGAGTTATAGGAAAAGTGAGAAAGATGCTGAAAGAGTATTTGAAGAAATCATCACTTAAAATTTCTCCAATTTGATAAAAGACATAAGTAAACATAACTAAACATACAAGAAACTCATTAAAAACTCAAAAAAACTTAAAAGCAAACTCAAAAGACCTATATTGAAACATATTAAAATCAAAGTGTAGAAAGACAAAGACAAAGAGGGAATCATGAAAGCCACAAGAGAAAAATGACTCATCACATACAAGAGACCCTTATTAATATTATCAGCAGATTTCTCATCAGAAATTTTGGAGGCCAGAGGAAGTGAGCTGATATATTTAAAGTATTGAAAGAAAAAACTCAACCATGAATTCTATATCCAACAAAACTATACTTCAAAATGGAGGAAGAAAGTAAGACATTAGCAGATAAAGTTGAGTTTGTTGCCACTTAACCTGCTCTGCAAGGAATGCTAAAAAGATTCCTGTAGCTTGAAATAAAAGAACACTAACAGTAACTTCAAGCCATATAAAGAAATAAAGATATAAGAAAAGGTAAATGCATAGTCAACTATAAAAACTAGAATTATTAATATTGTAACTTCATTTTGTAACTCTATATTTGGTGTCTACATGATTTAAGAGACTACGATATTTTTTAATTAATCTAAAAGCCAATATTATTGTAACTTTGATTTGTAACTCCACATTTTGTTTTCTATATAATTTAAAAGATTAATGCATAAAATATACTTATTAGTCTATGTTTTGGGACACTAAATGTATAAAAATGTAACTTTGTGATATCAACAATTGAAAAGAATGGGTACAGAGCTATATGGGAGCAGAGATTTTGTATGTTATTAAAGTTAACCTGGTATAAATTCAAATTAGAGTGCCGTAAGTTTAGGAAGTTAAATGTAATCCTCATGGTAACCATATGGAAAATAGCTATAGAATATGCACAAAAGGAAATAAGAAAAGAATTAAAACTTTAACTATAAAAAAAAATTGGCCTGGCACACAGTAGCTCACGCCTGTAATCCTAGCACTCTGGGAGGACGAGGTGGCTGATCGTTTGAACTCAGGAGTTCGAGACCAGCCTGAGCAAGAGCAAGAGCCCGTCTCTACTAAAAATAGAAAGAAAATTAGCTGGACGGCTAAAAATATATCTAGAAAAAATTAGCCGGGCATGGTGGCGTATGCCTATAGTCCCAGCTATTCGGAAGGCTGAGGCAGGAAGATCTAGAGAAATAATCATTTGTCATGTTAATAACCGTATACCAGTTGCCAGGATATGGGTTGATTTGTTTCAGCAATATATCATATCTGGAACAGTAGCTGCAGTTGAAATCACCACCTGTTTAAGTTTGGGATAACCACAGTCATTCTCCAAGATCTGTCTGTCTTGGAGATCACAGGCAAAATAGTTGAGTTGAATGAGGATATGGGAAGAATTAACACCCTTGCATCTTTCAAGTCTTTCATGAGGGCATTAATCTTTGCAATCTCTCCAGGAATGTGGTATTATTTTTGGTATACTATTGTGATAGGTGGAGGCAGCTCAGGTGATCTAAACTGGGCTTTCCCTACCACAATTCAGGGAACCAATGTGGGAATTCTGAGTATGTCCATGCCAGTTATGTATTCCGTAACTGAGGAATAACCACAAGGTCAGTTCAGAGACCTACTGGATCCTCTGTTTAACGAACACAGTCAAAACCCCATTGATTGCCTGATCTTATTAGGTCCAGATTCTGATTGTTGAGCCATAATGACATTTAGGGTCTCCATGAATTAGCAATATTAGTTCAAAGTCAGTGTCCAAAAGTCCCTAAAAAATATGATTACTTATTTTTCCCCAGTGCACAATCTTCCTGGTGAGTAGTCACAGGCCTCTCTTGAGAAGGCTACAAAAACTATTTAAAGTATACATGTTTTTCTGTGTAGCAAGGCCCTTCCTTTCTCAGTGGGACCCAATGTCCCCCAATTCATACAAGGGGCTCTGGGTCTGTGATCTTGTTCAAGTCTGGGAATTGGTTGCAGGATCACTCCTCTCTTCTCAATCACTAAGCTGCTAATATTTTTGCTAGCATTTCTAGTCTTCTCACTCTACATTCTTAACATAGTAAAATTAATTCACACCTGTGGATGGCTTCCATGACCACGATAATCAAATGACCTACCTTTCTTTCTCCCATTCAGACTACTTCTCTAAGCTGCAGACTGTCTATACAGGTACTTATGAAAACATGCCTCAAATTCAACAAATCCCAAACCAAGCACAACCCCATTCCAGTGCTCCACATCACAGCAAAAGGTCCCACTATCCATCCATCTAAGAGAACCTAAGAATCATCTTTAACACCTGCCTCCAACTCACTAAATCTATCATTGATCCCCATGGATTTTATCTTCTAAATATCTATCAAACCCACTAATTATCTCCATTTCCACTGCTACCATCTAGCCAAAATCTCTCTTTTACAACTGCAATAAATTCCTATTCATTCTCTTCACGTTTTTGGTTTTCTCTAATTTTTCTCCACACCATAGGCAGAGTTTATAAGATTATCAGTCTCAAGGGTAATGTGTTTCTGTATTATTCAGGTACCTAGCACAGTATCCTACCCAATTATTTAGCAGGTATTAATATTTACTGTCTCTTCTGGTATGTCCACAGCTGATGGTTATTACAGTGTGGAAATTTTAAATGAACACAGCTGTGCTTTTTCCAAGGAACCCTGGAGAAACAGTAAAAAACAGTTTGATTCTAGAAAGACAATTCTCAATTGATACTGAGAAATCTTTGTTTATTAACTTAAAGAAATTTGACTGATTTTTTGCATCTTATTTCTTCTTGCCAATATTGACTTATATCCCTTGCATACAAAACATGCTTTTATTGAGTTAAATCAATTTCTGACCAAACTTTTATAACATAACTTTGTCTGACTAGAAATGAGCCCGGTAAACATAGATAGTCTAGTTGTGTGTCCAGGAAGAAAAGAAAAGAAAGAGTGGGAGAAACATAACATTGTTGTTAGTAAAGTGTTAGAAAATTTTGCTCTACTGTTATTTCTTTTATAGTGTATATTTAAAGTGTACAATGTGGTGTTTTGATTATATATGTACATGGTGAAATGATTACTACAGTCAAACAAATTAATATATCCGTCACCTTCCATAGTTATGTTTGTGTGTGTGTGTATGTGTGTGAGATAAGAGCCCCTAAAATCTACTCTCTTAGCCAATTTTCAGTCTGCAATATAATATTATTAACTAAAGTCTTCACACCGTCCATTAGATCTCTAGACTTATTCACCTTACATAACTGCAAATTTATACTCTTTGATCTATTTGTCCCCATTTCCTCACCCTCCCCAACCCTGGTAACTGCATTCTAATCTCTGCTTCTATGTATTCAGCTTTTTATTTTTGAGTCCACATATAAATGAGATCACATTGTATTTTTCATTTTGTATCTGGCTTACGTCACTTAGCATAATATCCTCCAGTCTCTTTCATGTTGTCACAACTGGTATCACCTCCTTTGTAATGCTAAATAATATTCCATTGGGGGGGTAAAGAAGTGACAATTATCATTTCTTTTTTTTTTTTTTTTTTTTTTTTTTGAGACAGAGTGTCACTTTGTTGCCCTGGCTAGAGTGAGTGCCGTGGCGTCAGCCTAGCTCACAGCAACCTCAAACTCCTGGGCTTAAGCGATCCTACTGCCTCAGCCTCCCGAGTAGCTGGGACTACAGGTATGCACCACCATGCCTGGCTAATTTTTTCTGTAGATATTTTAGTTGGCCAGATAATTTCTTTCTATTTTTTTAGTAGAGACGGGGGTCTCACTCTTGCTCAGGCTGGTCTCGAACTCCTGACCTCGAGCGATCCACCCGCCTTGGCCTCCCAGAGTGCTAGGATTACAGGCGTGAGCCACCGCGCCAGGCTAACAAATATCATTTCTTTATCGATTCTTCTGTTAATGAACACTTAGGTTGTTTCCATATCTTGTCTATTGTGAATAATGCTGCAATGAACATGAGAGTACAGAAATCCCTATGAGGTACTGATTTCATTTCCTTTGAGTATATACTCAGCAGAGGAATTGCTGAGTCATACAGTAGTTTTATTTTTAATGTTTGATGGAACCTCTATACTGTTTTCCAAAACAGCTGTACAAATTTACATTCCCACCAACAGTGTATGAGTTTTCTTTCCTCCACACTCTCAACACATTTCTTGTCTTTTTCACAATAGCTGTTCTAACAGGTGTGAGGGGTGAGGTTTTTGACTCTATTTTCCCTGACGGATTAGTGATGTTGAGCACTTTTTCATATACCTGCTGGCCATTTGTATGAATTCTTTGAAAAATATCTATTGAGGATCATTGCCCACTTCTTAATTCAGTTATTTGATTTTTTTTGCCATTGATTTGTGCAAGTCTCTTATATATTTTGGATATTAATCTCTTATGAGATATATGGTTCACAATTTTTTTCCAATTTGTAGGCTGCTTTTTCATTTTATTGATCACTTCCTTTGCTGTGTAAAAGCTTTTTACTTTGATGTAGTCCTGTTTGTTTATTTTTGCTTTTGTTTTTTGAGTTTGTGGTGTGAGATCCAAAATTTCATTGCCAAAACCAATATCAAGGAGTTTTCCCCTGTTTTGTTCTAGGAATTTTACAGCAAAAAGACTTACATTTAGATCTTTAATGCATTTGGATTGATTTTTGTGTCTAGTGTAAGATAAGAGTCCAGCTTTATTATTTTGCAGATAGATATCCAGTTTTCCCAAAATCATGTATTAAAGAGCCTATTCTTTTCTTTCCCCACTATGTCTTTGTAGTGGCCTTATCAAAAATTAGGTGACCATATATGCTTAGGTTTATTTCTGGGCTCTCTATTCTGTTCCATTGTCTGTTTTTATGCCAGTATATTATTATTCTGATTACTATAGCTTTGTAATATAATTTGAAATCAGAAAGCATTATACCTTCAACTTTGCTTTTTTGTCTCAAGATTGTTTTGGCTATTAGGGTCTTTTGTGGTTCCACGCAAATTTTGGAATTACAGTTTCCTATTATACTTCTGTGAAGAAGTATAATACTTCTGATTAGAATTTTTATAGAGACCACATTGAATCTGTATATATATATGTATATATGTTGTGTATATGTGTGTGTGTACTCGAATGTGTGTGTGTGTGCTTGTGTGTAACTTTGGGTAATATGGACATTTTAACAATATTAATTCTTCCAATTAAAAAAAAAAGTACCTTTCCATTTAGTTGTGTTTTCTTCAATTGCTTTCATCAATGCTTTATTGTTTTCAGGGTACATATCTTTCACTTCCCTGGTTAAATTTATTCGTATTTTATTCTTTCTGATGCTATCATAAATGGGATTGTTTTCTGGATTTATTTTTTTTGATAGATTGCTATTGATGTAAAGAAATACAACTAATCAAAAATCTCTCAACAAGTAAAAGCCCAGGACCAGATGGTTTCACAGATGAATCAACCAAACATTCAAAAGAATTAATACCAATTCTTCTTAAACTCTTCCAAAAAAACAGAAGTAGAGAAAATACTTCCAAACCCACTTTATGAGGCCAGAATCATCCTGATATCAAAGCAAGACAAAAATACAAGAAAAGAAACCTAATTCCCTTCTCTTTCTTTGGGATGCCATGCTGTCTCTCTGCTCTATTCCCCCTCCCCCAACTTTCTTTCTCTCTCTCTCTCTCTCTCTCTGTCCTTCTAAAGAATAAGATAAACATTTTTACTTTTATATCTTAAGAAAAAAAAAAGAAACCTACTGACAAATATGTCTAATAAATGTAGGTGCAAAAATCCTCAATAAAATATTAGCAAACCAAATTCAACAACACATCAAAAAGATTATACACCATAATCAAGTGAAATTTATCCCTTGGATGCAAGGTTGGTTTAACATATGCAAATCAATCAATGTGATACACCGCATTAACAGAATGAAAGATAAAAACCACATGATCATCTCAATAGTTGCAGAAAAAGCACATGACAAATTTAACATCTTTTAATGATCAAAACTTCCAACAAAACAGATATAAGCGGAAACTTCCTCAACATAATAATGGCCATTTATGAAAAGCCCACAGCTAACATCATAATCAGTGGGAAACAAGGGAAAGCTTTTCCTCTAAGATCTGGTGCAAGGCAAGGATGCCTACTCAGTAGAGTACTGGAAATACTAGCAAGAGCAATCAGGTAAGGAAAAAATAAATAAAAGGCATCAAAACTGGGCAGAAAAATATAAAATTATCTCCGTTTGCAGATATGATTCTATGGCTAGAAAACCCTAAAGACTCCACAAAAAACCTGTTAGAGCTAATAAATATATTCAGTAAAGTAGCAAGATACAATATCTACTGTTATTTTTGATAAACTTTTAATCAATTCTCCATTTTATTTTTTTCGGTCATCATCATTATGCTACCTTTTTAAAAAACCTTTTCCACTTTATTATAGATGTCTATGATTTTCACTCTAATCCTATCCCCCCTATTAAAGAACAATGCTACATTCACTGTGTTTTCCCTTGGACAACAGAAGCTACAGCAATGGTGTATTAGTTTCTCAGCTCTACTATAACAACCAGAAATTAGGTGGGTTAAAACAACAGAAATTTATTATCTCACAGTTCTGGAGGCTTGAAGTCTGACATCAAAGTGTCAGACGGGCCATGCTCCCTCTGAAGCCTGTAACAGAGAATCCTTCCTTACCTCCTTCTAGTTTCTAGTGTTTGCCGGCAATCCTTAGTGTTTCTTGGCCTACAACTACATCACTTCAATCTCTGCCTCCATGGCATTCTCCTCTCATGTGTCTGTGTCACTCTGTCTCTTCTCTTCTTATAAACACACCAGTCATATAACATTGATCAGAGTCCATCCTACTACAACATGACCTCATCTTAACTAATTAAAGCTGCAGCAAATTTGTTTTTAAATAAGATCACATTCTGAGCAACTGGGAATTCAAATTCCAACATATCTTTGTAGGGGACACAATTCAACTTATAACAAATGAGTAAACACCTGACACAAACCAGCCTGTCTCAGAGTGGCTTCCTCCAAAAAGGAGAATCTATGACAAGAGTTGTGAGCAAGTCATGTATTTGGGAAGCAAAACCAGTGAGCAGGAGTGAGGAAAAGAGAAGAGTGAGACAGGGAAGCAGGGAGGCCCTTATAAATGTACGCTATTGAGATCGCCACTGTGGACACAAGGAATTTCCAGAAAGATGTACAGAATGCATCTTAAAATCACCTCCTGGAAGGATAAAAAGCAGCAGCATATATGCATCTGTTCTCAATCTTTATTGTTGGGGACTCTCGGGGATGTTGACTTCCTCACACTTACAAGCCAATGCCTATGGATCAAGTAAGCCCTCCAGGGGCATCTGTAGCAACAGAGGAGCTCCAGGCAAAAGCAGAGAGTTGTGGCTGTGGTGAGGCGCTGTCAGCCTGAAGTGAGTGGAAGCCTCTGTTTTATATTCCTGGAGCCACCTCTTCCTCAGCATCCTCTGACCCAACCATGTCATCCCTCACGTGAAATTCAGCCCTTTCATTGATTTCCACAAACCAAAATAATATCAATGAGAATTTGTCACAAGGGACAAATACTGTATGATTCCACTTATATGAGGTAAGTAGAGTTGTCAAATTCATAAGAAATAAAAAGTAGAATAGTGGTTGACAATAGCTGGGAGGAGGGGAAAATAAGGATATATTGTTTAATGAGTATGGAGTCTCAGTTCAGAGAGATAAATAATTCTATAAATGGATGGTGGTGATGGTTCCAAAACAATATGACTGTGCTCAATGCCACTGAACTGTGCACTTAAAAAATGGTTAAAATGGTAAATTTTATGCTATGTGTATTTTGCTACAATGGAATTTTTAAAATATTAAAAGTTCGATTAAACAATAATTTGTGAGTTTAACTTGATTAAATATTTTGAGAGGTTTCAAGGAGGACTCACATTGTGCTACTTCAGTTTTTTATTCTCCTTCTTCCTCTTCCCATTCTGTCCCTCACCCACTCTTCTCTCTTTTCCCTGGGCACACCAAGTTCCTCCTCCTCTAATGCAAAGATAATTACTTTCCTAAATAAAGACAGTTGTGTGTAAAAATAATTCTGGTGATTGCTATTTGAAAAATAAAATTATCTCCTTATTATATGCAAGTTTGACTGACTTTCTGAGTTTTAGGAACAAAGATTGTCTCTAACTAAAGCACAAGTATTTATATACATATTTTCTAGAAAGAATGAGATCATCTTTCTTAAGTAAGACAGTCTTCAATCTATACATGTGTGATATTAATCATAATTGTAGTATAGTGAATGAGATATATCATACATAAATATTTCCATAACTCTGAACTATGTTCTAGCAGAGACAGAAAAGATGAAATGGAGGAGAGAGATTAAAACAGAACTGGCTTCTAAACTAGCAGTCTATTAGAAGGCTGTGTCTAGATATCTGAAAATCGCAGAAAGGAGAGCAGCCACTTCTCTAATTTAATGCCGAATTCCCAGGAGTAGTTTACTGTCAGAGTGTTATCCTGTATTATGGAGATGAGCACTGGCAGACTTCCATGAAATCCATATAAGCTTTTAACTCCTAGATCAGGTCATGTGACTGATAACTGGATTCTTGCATAGGCTTTTACCATCGTTTTAGTAATACACTTGGTGATTGAGTTGACTCCCATAAATTTAGTCCTGTTACTGCCCCACTGGGGTTTACATTGTTGATCCCCAACCACCAACCACTCTTGTGCATTAACATTTCATAAAAGCTCTACTTACAGGTCTCCTAAAAGCTTTCTCATATATATACTAGCCATCTTCAAAGGCTTTTTTCTTTCTCAAAAACTGAAAATAGTTGTTATACCTTAAAAATAATTCAAAAACAGAGATGACTAACTTTTTTCCGCACTAAAAATACCACAATATGTTATTCAGGCAGCAACAAGGTTGTGAATAAGTGGGCCTGACTTAAAATACTTAATTTTTATCTATTCCAATATAATCACAAAATGTCAGGATTTGAACATTGATTAAAAATCAGCTAATCCAAGGGTTAGAAACTGCTCATCCAGAGGTTAAATCTGGTTTTCAGAAACGTATCGTTCAGCACACACAGTCTTTTTAAACATTTGGAATCATCTACCACATTTTAAAATGAGGAGATTGCACATCAATATTTAAAGATCTGGCAACACTAGGCTGGTGTTCCTGCATAGTAATGATGGGCCACAGACTGGTAGCAGCTGATATCTGTGTTCTCCACTTTACCACAGTTCTCACCATGGCGTGCTGGTTTTTGCCACATGTTCATCTAAGGATGCTGCCTGAATTCGGTATGTATATGAGAATTTGACTGGTATGATTTTAGAGAGTAGAAAACATGAAACATAGTGTTTACATGACTCTTCTAAGAGTGAATAAACAGTAAGTGACAAAGATACCTGAAGCCAAATCTTGTGTCTACATAAATTGCTTGTGGACTATAGAACTTATTCTTCATGAAATGCTACAGTGTTCCGAGGGACACAGTTTGAAGAAATCTGCACTCTACTACCACACTTCTTCTCTTAAAGTGTCTTTTTTCTAAGATTTTTAATGCTCTATTACTTCAGTCTATTTCCCAACATAGGCTTCAATTTACACTAAATGATTTTTTAAAAGTTAGTTCTGAATATTTAAAATAAAGATTATCTAATTCTTATTCAATATTATAGTCCATCAGTCTTGGGCTTTAGTCATGGTTTTTATTTTCCAGGTGATGACCTATATTAGATTGTTTTTAATCTAATAAACAAAACCAAACAAGAAAATATCAGTGGTCAGATAAATGTACTTTTTCCCCATTATCTTGAATCATTTCAAATAATGACTGTGTTTTTATAATGTAAAGTGTGTCTAAGTATCTATTAAAACAATGTTTTTTCTGTATTTATAGTCAGGATATATACTCTTGTATTGATAGATATTAGTTGTACATATTTTAAGGGCTCATATGTTATTTTAATACCTCTATACAATGTGCTATGATCAAATCACAGTAATTGGGATATACATCACTTCAAACATAACAAAAGATGTAATAGACCTTATAGAAACAAAAAAGTCATTTAGGGAATTTCAAAATACAGCACAAAGTTTTAACAGGCTAGACCAAGAGGAAAATTTTCAGAGCTTGAAGACAAGGCCTTTGAATTAAACAAGTCAGTCAAAAATGTAGGAAAAAAATTACAAAGAATAAAGAATCTCTCTAGGAAATATGGGACTATGTAAAGCAAATGAATATGAGAATCATACGTATCCCTGAGGGAGAAGAAAGAGAAAAAAACATGGAAAACCCATTCCAGGGAATAATTGAGGAAAACTTCCCTAATATCACTATAGATTTAGATATCCAGTTACAAGAAATTCATCCAAAACCTAGAAGATTCATGGCAAATAGGACATCACCAAAGTACATAGTCATCAGTCCAGCCAGTGTTGAGAGCAGCTTAGTTCCTCCTGATATTTTTAGTGAACTGCAAGAAGAGAGAAATTATTTAAACATGGAAATGTTAAGCAAAAAGAAACCAGAACTTAAAGATTTGGAAAATTCGGTTCTATCTGTATTGCAAAAAATGGAAAGCATGTTTGGAAGAGAGTACTAAGAATGTGGCCAAGTGACCATTTGATAAGGAGATTAGTATGAATATGAAGCACAGACTTAATCAACAACCTCAACAAAAGCCAGAAATAGAGATGGGAGTGTACCAGTGGAAAAACTGCCGGCTGCGATTAAGAAAACACAGAAAAAGGCGCCAGGCGCGGTGGCTCACGCCTGTAATCCTAGCACTCCGGGAGGCCAAGGCGGATGGATTGCTTGAGGTCAGGAGTTCGAGACCAGCCTGAGCAAGAGCGAGACCCCGTCTCTACTAAAAAAACAGAAAGAAATTATCTGGACAACTAAAAATATATATTGAAAAAATTAGCCGGGCATGGTGGCGCATGCCTGTAGTCCCAGCTACTCGGGAGGCTGAGGCAGTAGGATTGCTTGAGCCCAGGAGTTTGAGGTTGCTGTGAGCTAGGCTGACGCCACGGCACTCACTCTAGCCCAGGCAACACAGGAAGACTCTGTCCCAAAAAAAAAAAGAAAGAAAGAAAAGAAAACACAGAAAAAGAAACAAAGTGAACTAAGACTGTCAGAATTCTTAGACCCTATAGGGCTAGACCACAGAGCTATTAGCCTGAAAACACATGTTATTCCTCAGGGCAAGGAAAGAACAACCTCAAAGGAGATTCAGAGATCATCAGGCTGCTACTCCCACCACAGACCCAGAATGCATACACATGGGGCCGGGACTGCCTCTGCCTTCATTTCAAAGGATGGGGCCACACACATCTCCAATTTAGGTGGGCCAGGATGCCCCCCACCGGGCCTCAGACACCTTCAGTATGGCCTGCAGCCACCAGAAACATTAAGGTGGCATCCAGAGCATGAGAGCCACAATCACAGCCCAGAAAGAGCCAAGGAGGTACCCTTCCTTAACAATGGGTTCAAAGGGCAAAGCATTGAACCAAAGAGGACTATTCTTGAGCCTCAAGGTTTAACATTGTTTTCCCTGTCAGACTTTGAATGTACTTGGGGACCCATCATTTCTGTCTACTTTCTTATTTCTTCCATTGGGAATGGAACATCTATCTTACACCTGTTCTACCATTGTATTTTGGAAGCACATAAGTTGTTTGGCTTCACAGGCTTACAATTGGAAGAGAATTTTGCCTTGGCATAAATTGTACCTCGAGTCTCACCCATATCTGATTTAGATGATATTTTGATGGAACTCTGGACTATAAATTTTAGAGTTGATGTTGGAATGAATTAGAACTCTGGAGGCCATTGGGATGGAATGAATGTATTCTGCATGTGAAATGGACACAAATTTGGAGAGGCCAGAGGTATTAATAGAATGCAATAGGCTGAATGTTTGTGTCCCCCAGAATCCATATGTTGAAATCCTAATCTGCAGTGTGATAATATTAGGGGGTGGGGCCTTTGGGAGGTGATTAGGTCATGAGAGTAGAGCCCGCATGAATGAGGTAAGTGCCCTTATAAAAGGGTCTCCCAGGGACCTCTCTCACTCTCTTTCCACCATGTTAGGATTCAATGAGAAGACAGCAGTCTGCAACACAGAAGGCCCTCACCAGAACCCAACCATGCTGGCATAACGATCACAAACTTTCAGCCTTTAGAAGTGTAAGATATAAATTTATGTTTTTTATAAGGCATCCCATTGATGGTACTTTGTTATTTACAGCAGCCAAAACTGACTACCACACCATCCCTCGAGATTCCCCTACTTGCACCATTGTAAATGGTCCCTTTGTAGACCATCCTACTTACATTTTCTGTTTTGAATGTACTGTTTTAATTGAGACCTCAACTGATGCAATTTTATTTGCATAATATTTTTAAAATTAAAATAAAGTGAAATACTAGATGAATAAAAATTATGATATGCATAATTACTAGAAGAAGCCAAAAGGCACTTCAACTCTATGCAATTTATCAAGAGTTTTCTAAATAGTTTCCACTCAAAGAATTACAGTGAGTGCTATGAATGTAATTCTTTCACCTCACCAAACATATTTTTGCTACTTCTTCAGCATCTCTTTTAGAGATTTTCTATTTTATTGAATTAATGCATGCACTTATTCTATCTTTTTCCATCTGTAAGTCCATTTCATAGAAACTATTCTACTCATATTATTTTTGCTTGACTGCTACTTCCATATCTTTTAATAATATGCTTTGTATCCTATTTCCCAATTTAGAAAAATTCAGATATAATCTAATTTATTATAATAAATGAGGAATCAGCTGGCTTACTACAAGCCCCCTTCCAAACAGTTATTATATCTCTATTTTGAATTCCTTCTGTAGTTACTTTGTATCTTTAGTAAGATACTAACATTTTTATTCCTTATTTCAACAGCTGTGGAAAATATATTTTATAGCAAGAAACAAAATGCACATTTTGGCCAAATATCAAGCCAAACTCAAAGATATTAGATCCATAATTTTTCCTCTCACTTTTGAAGATGATATCAGTGACCATAGTTTTCATTTCAGCATAATTCTGTTCTTTTCTCTTGCAAATTCTATCATCTGTATAACAATTTTGCAATATTAAAGTTAATGAAATTGACATGTGATTAACTCTTTCATGCTTTATCTGTAGCTTTTTGTAAAAGGTGAAAGTCATTAAGAATACTAAGAATGTAACATGGTTTCCTACAGATTCAAGCAGTGTAAATTGATTATTTTGATATTTTTAAGAGTCCTGTCTTCAATTTTCTAATTGTATCCATTTTTTCTTGGCTTTTTCTGAATCCCAGTAGATGTAAAATAATAATAGGTGTTCTATTGAATTATCATTTCTCCTGATGTCTCAGTTTGGACTGGCTGCCCTCCAGGCCTGCCTCGTGGCTGTAATTCTGAGGTTTCCCTTTGCAGCTCTTCTAGAGACAAATTGACTCCACTATTTGAAGGATGCCAAGATTTTTTCTGTTTTAATTTTCTTTCTCATTTGGATACAGCCCAACCTCAAATAACCTCCTTTACAAGGGTGAAGATGGTATTTTATTAATCTTTTGACATTACTCATTAGAACTTCAAAGCTATTTTTTCACTGTCTTCTAACATTCAACTTTGTTGGTGGAAAATGTGATATTAGACTTGTCATTTTTTTGCAGGTCACATTTTTTTTCCTCAAGAAAAATTTTAGAATCTTCTCTCTATCCTTAGCAATGAATTTTCACAATGATATGTTTAGGAATGTGTCTTCATTCATTGTACTAGAAACTCAGTGCAATCTTTAATTACAAGTCTGAGCACTGAAAAATCACCACAGATCCTTTTGTTTGATTATTTTCTCCATGCCATTTTTTTTGTCTTCTCTTTCTGGGGTCTGGGTAGTTTATCTTTTGCCTCTTAAATTATGCATCTTTTTAGCTTTTTTCTACTCCCTGTTTAATTTCTCATCTTTATCCTCCAAAGTTTCATAAAATTTTCCTAGCAACCTTAGACAGTTCCCTTGGCAGTGATGTCATGAGGGAGAGCAGGGGTACTGGCATGATGAGGTCAGCAGACATCAACCTAGTGTGAGGGAGGAGGAAGAATTGGAGCAGAAAAGAAAAGAACTGTTTGTGAGTTCAGGAGACAATACCATAGATTTCCAAAATAACCTTGTAAGGTATGAAGGTAAATCAGGAATTCACATTTAAGGAGTATCTAGTAAATTATCTACCCAGCACTGTGTTCTTGGATTTCTCCACCAGCATCTCTGCTCCCCTACAGACAAACACACATACACACTCCCTAACATGACTGTGGCTACCATAAATTACCATGTTCCTGGAGCTTGGCTTCATCACCATTAACCTCAGTTGATTAATTCAGGGGTCAATATCTGAGAAAAATGAGTTCGTCAGTCCTTTTTGTCATGATTTTTTAAAAATGTCTTTTTTATTTTAGAATAGTTTTAGATTTATAGGATATCTGTGAAGATAGTATATACCCTATACCCACACCTGGTTTCCCCTATTATTGATATCTTACCTTAGTATCATACACTTCTAGTACTTAGTGAACCAATATTGATAAATTATATTAAGACCGTCCTTGTTTTTGATGATCTTGACAGTTTTGAGGAGTACTGGTCAGGTATTTTGTGAAATATCCCTCAATTGAAATTTATCTGATGTTTTTCACAAGATTAGACAAAGCCTATGGGTTTGGGGAAGAAAGACCATGGAGACAAGCTGTCATTCTTATCACATAATCAAAAGTACTTACTATCAACATGACCTATCACTGTTGATGTGAACCTTGATCACCTGGCTGAAGTAGCGTTTGCAAGTTTTCTCCACTGTAAATTTATTCTTTTCCCCATTTCCGTACTGTACTATTTGGAAGGAAATGATGTGCAGCCCACACGTAAGGAGTGGAGAGTTATGTTCCACTACCTTAAGAACACGGTATCTACATAAATTATTTGGAATTTTTCTACACAGATTTGCCTCTTCTTCCCCATTCATTTCTTCATGCATTCACTTATTTATGTCAGCATAGATTCCTGAATACTCACTTTATACTCTGGATTATAATTCAATAATACTATATTTGGTTGCTCAAATTGTTCTAGCTTTGGCCATTGCCAACTCTTGCCCCAGGAATTTTTGACTTGGTAATAAGAGACTGATCAGCCTTTCTCTGGATAGCTAAGGCCATCTTATATATAACTCAAAAGCTGTTGAAAACTAAATTCTTCTGCCAAAGTAGAGAAGTGATGGAATCAAATATGCACAGAAAAAAAAAAGAATTAAGCCAATGTAGAGTAAAAATCAGAAAAGAGGCATAAGCACACACCTTTATGCCCAATTTTTTAGTTAGACCTACATCCTGGGAGACCTTGTTATCTCATTCTGAGGTTTTGTGTGCCATTCCAGTTTCTTCATACAAAAATCCCTTTTGGAGCTGTTCTCTTCCACAGGGAGAACTAGCCTCTACTCCATGGAGTATATTAAAAAAAAAAAAAAAAAAAAAAAGCAAAAATTCCTTTTTGTTTAAATTGCATCTATTTCTTCAGCCTAAATTCAAACAGCTACAAGAAGGAACTGCATTGTTCAGGTGGGGACACAGGTAAGGAAATTTCCAGTAATGGCTATTATTAATAATATCATCCCATAGATACCTAGAGGTCCAGGGTTCAGTTGCATTTCCTACAGTTCCTGGCTCATTCTTGCCATCCTTGTCCCTGTCCCCAGAGGCCTTTGATGATGACTGCCACCAATATGCTCCGCTCTAGAATCAATAAGATCTTTGGTCTCAGTTTCCTGGCCTGCCAGCACCTCTTCTAATGCTCTGGTCACTTTTATTCATTTCCATTCTTACTACCTCCACATGGCCTCTCCCATTCCACTCAACTGTTTCTTTGTTGCAATAGTTTTGCTACAAGATCTACTTTAATTCCTGGTGAAAATTTCCAAAACATCACATTAGTACTCAGTGTTTGTATAGTATGTTATACATTATAATGACAATATAAGGTTTGTAGAGACATTTCATTTCATTTCAAGAACAAAGTATTAAAGTATATATAATTCCCAAATCACAAATTAGAAAACTGTCACTCAGAGAGATTAGCTGATTTGTTTGACACAATTTTAGGTGGAAGTGAGATTCAACCAAGGTCTTCTGACTTCAACTACCATTTTCATTCCACAATATTATACTGCATATATTGAAAGATTACCAAGTTAAGCGGCATTCTTATTCATTGCTTGGAAGGAATATGTAGTGACTTTATGTGGTATCCTTAGCACAGCCAAGGAAATTATCAGATCTACATATATTACAACGTAGCATCCCTCTGGATGATTTTACAGAAATGGTGAGAGTAATTTCTTCCTTTCACAAATATATTGTGGTAGGTATGAGAAAGTTAAAGAAACAATCTGATTGATCATCACTAATGATTTGAAATAATAACTGAAATTATGATTCCAACTTTATCTTCTTTAGTTAAACTATAACTCAAAACAATGATAGATATTTTAAGAATTAGATTGGCTTTTGTTTTTAATTAGAAGTTAAAAGCCAGCTCCATCTAAAAGGTATGTAAAAAGATTTAGTACAAATCTATCTAGATTGGGAAATTTACTAGAGGCCATTTAACAGTTATGCATATTTCAAATAAACCTGCCATATTTGTTTTCTATTGCTACTCTAACAAACTACCACAAATTTAGTGGCTTAAAGCAACACAAGATTTTATCTTACAGTCGTGTACATCAGAATTCCAACATGGGTCTCACTGGACTAAAATCAAGTGCTGTGTTCCTTTCTGGAAGCTCTAGAACCTTTATTCTCTGGCTCATTCAGATTGTTAGCATAATTCAATTCTTTTGTGTTGGAAGACTCAAATCCCTCTGTCTTTGCTGGCTGTCTGCTGACGGCTATTTCCATCTCATAGAGGCCACTGCATTCCTTGACTCAGGGGTCTCTTCCTTCACCTGCAAACTCAGCAATGGTGGGTAGAGTACTTCCCACGCTTTAAATCTCTTCTTCTGCCATCTCTTCCCTCTGATGCAGCTGGGAAAAGTTATCCACTTTTAAAGAGTCATGTGATTAGATTGGGCCCACACAGACAATTCAGGGTAATTTCCCCATTTTGAGGTCTATTCCTTTAATCACATCTGCAAAGCCCCTTTTGCCATGTAAGGTAACATACTCACATGTCCCAGGGAGTAGGGCATGAGCATATTTGTGGGGGCTATGTTTCTGCCTACCACAGCTGCCGCACCACTGCAACTTTCAACCACATAGACTTTTATAGTAATTTAAACTCCTCACATTAATTTTCTGCATTAGAATAGATAACAATATTTTAAAAATTTTTTCATTTTGATTTTTGTAATAATTTTTCTTCCCAAGAGAAATTTGGACTGTATCCATAAAATTTAGCAAATGAATATGTACAAGAATTTCATTCACATTGAAATTTCTAAACCATTTTTCTGAACAACACATTTGACAAGCTCTGTTTGCCTTCTTTTCATTTCGTCATACAAACATCCACTGACTTAATTTGATTTCATGGAGATTTAGGGCTGCTCTCTCTCTTCTTGAATGTTGAAATTATATTTTCACAGTAGATAGGCTTCCTGAGGAATAAGAATCATTTGTGTTTTTTTCTATGTGAGGAAATTAAAATTTTCAGCTTCACCAGAGATTATTTCATCTTTGAAAAGTGACTAGTTAGCTTTCAATAATGAGATCTGATTCACACTCAACCTAAATAAAACATTTAAAATACTGTTTAATTAACAATAAAATGATTTTTCCAGTAACCAATTACCTAGCAAATGCATTATATAAATCTCTAGTTCTCCTTTTCTCCATCAGTACTTGGCAACTTACCCTCTATATTAGAAAGGTCAGAAGAAATAAGAGATACAATTTAAAATCAGTTGGTATTACTGTAATTTTCTTAATAGCTCTGGTAAAGAATGGTTATTAATTTATAATTATAATATGTGGCTTAAATGAAACTTCTCCTTATTTTCTAGCTTTTTCTCCAACTCCATGGTCTACTAAGTCTAATTCTCTGCACCCTTTTTTCTATTTTTCTTCCCCACGATCTTATATCCAGCCAGCTTCCAATACCATGTCTAGGCCGGTGACTCTCAAGTCTGTGTTGCCAGACTATCAAATGGCCATTCTCCGTTTCTAACAAAGCTGTATTTAAATATTCCTTATTGACTCAAAATCAAAACTTCAAAACTTTAGTCATCAATTTAGCATCATATTTACAGTACTTATAGTTGAAGAAGGAAACACAAAGAAGGTAGAACAGGAACTAGTCAGCAGAATGTCCCAGAAATTAAAGGAAGTAAAGAGTTTGATCCCTAGGTATCAGAAAGTGAATCAGTCAGCTCTGCTGAATTCTACACACAACCTCAAGGAGAAAAAGAACTGAGACATAGCCTTTGGCAAATTGGCAAATAACACTTCTAAAGCTTGTGACAATTTACCCTCTCAAAACAATATTTGAGGGAGCCTGTTTCATGGACTGTTTGGGGAAAGATGGAATAAATGGGATACGAGGAACAAAGAACACAGGCAGAGCAACCAATTAATGTTTTCAAGGCATAGATCTGATCATATTCCCAAACTCCATCTCTTGAGAAAGAGCTTAGTTCACAAGACAGTCTATTGCCACTGGATCCTCCACTTCCTGAGCAAACCCTCAATACCTTTAGCTTTACAAAAGTATGGAACAATATTTATGTTCTCGACAATGATTGAGGAGTTTTTTGGCTATCAGCAAGCTTCCCCAGCCTCCAGCAGTGGAGCTGACACTGGATGTGCCTGAGAGTCCAGCAGATCCAGTGTCAGCAGAGACTATCTGACTGGAGTGTAGTGTATACAGCTGCTCTGCCCGTGAGCTCCATGGGGAAGCAGATGCATACCACCTGGTGCTGGTATCAGATCCAGGTGGCAGAAAGGAGATATGCATAAGAAGTAAATCAGACAGATAGGATCAAGATGGAGGACGAGACACAGGCGGTATGTGCCTCCTCCGTGAAGAGGAACCAGAATAGTAAGCTGATTCTCATGTTTTGAACAGATCATCTAGGAGAGAATGCTAGGATTCACCAGAAAAGTGATGGGAAGCACCAAACGTGGGTAAGGAGAGGGTTCAGGGCAACTTGCCCAGCTGGGGACTGGCTAACAGCCAGGAGAAGTTCCTGGACACAGGGAAACAATAAGAGAGAAACCCCAGGGTTTTACTCACCAAGACAAGCTTTTACAATCTTGACTACAAGAGAACTCGCCAACCTACACAGGTTTCAAGGCTGCTTTGAAGATCACGCAGAAACACTGCTTGAGGAAGAGAACTCACATGGAACCCACAGGCATCCCAGCCTAGAGCAGCCTGAGCTGGGTGCCATTCTGAGAGTCTAGATACCGCGGAACTGTGGGCTCACCTGCAGCCACTGCGTGGCTCCAACCAGGGACAGAGGAGCCTAGGAGTTCCCACACACCCCTTGGAAGGTCCCCACTGCCTGGCTGTGGGCTGCTGTTGAGACTGAGATGTGAGCAGACAGCATTTTCCACAATTTCTCACCTACACTGCCTACCTGGGTGGGGATCCAGCCTTTCTGGTCACAGGTCCAAGTCCAACAATAGATGTCGGCCCGGATGTGGTGAAAAGGGAACACTTACATACTGTTGGTGGGAATGTAAATCAGCACAATCTCTATGAAAAACAGTATGAAGATTTTTCAAATAACTAAAAATAGAACCACTATTTGATCCAGCAATCCTACTGCTGGGGATCTATCCAAAGAAAAAGAAGTCATTTTATAAAAAAAAAAAAAGACACCTGCACTGGTGTGTTTATTGCAGCATAATTCACACCTGCAAAGATATGGAATCAACCAACGAATGAGTAGATTAAGAAAATGTGGTATATGTATGTACCACTGAGTACTACTCAGAGATAAGAAAGAATGAAATAATATCTTTTGCAGCAACTTGATTGGGAATGGAGGCCATTATCCTAAGTGAAGTAACTCAGGAACAGAAAAATAAATGCCACATGTTCTCACCTATAAGTGGGAGCTAAACTATGACTCCACAAGGGCACGCAGAGTGTTATAATGGACATTGGAGACTCAAAAGGGGAAAGGGGTGAGGGAGTGAGGGATGAAAAATTACCTATGGGGTACAATGTACACTATTCAGGTAATGGATCCACCAAAATCCCAGACTCCACCACTATGCAATATATACATGTTACAGAGTACAACTCATACCCACAAATGTATTAAAATATTAAAATAATAACAATTATAAGAAGCCATTGCAGTAAATTCTCTTGAACAAAAAAAACACACAAAAAACCAAAAAAGCAGTAAATCAGGCATCACACACAAAAATCTTGTATTTCAGAGAAACTGGAGACTCAGCAATTCTAGCAGTTTATTGCACGGTGCCTCCTTGATCACCTCGGAATTTTTCATTCCATTATATATACTTGTAATTTTTATCTATTGCCGCATAACAAATTATGCCAAGATTTAATGTATCAAACCAAGTATATTATCTCAGTTTCTGTGGTCAGAAATTTGGAAGCGGCTTAATTAGGTGATTCAGACAGAGTCTGTCATAAGATTGCAATCATGATGTCAGCCAGAACTGCGGTCATCAGAAGGATTGACTGAGGCTGGTGGATTCGCTTCCAAGTTCCCTTGTCACTCACATAGCTGTTAGCCAGAAGCCTCAGTTCTCTGCCATATGATCCTTTCTGTAGGCAGCTGGCTTCCGAAGAGTAAATGATAAGAGAGGGAAAGAGAGAGAGGGAGAGAAAACGTGCAAGTGCACATAAGCATGCAACGTCAAAAAAATAAAATTTTTAAAAATATATCATGGGGCTCTTACAACCTCTGGAAGGGCCAGAGGATCCATCTTAGAGATGCCACAGGCAAAATTAGCAGCAATTGGTGACAAGGACATAGTTGACAAGTTAAGACTTAATTCCTCCACCACATCCTTCAGGTTCGTTTGTTCAAAGCCAGCAGCACAGCTAGTTTGGGTTATTTTTCTGGTGAAATACCCCAACCTTTATTCCTAATGAAAGGATTGGAGTACTTGGTACCTAGGATTACTACAGTTTACCATTAATCTTTACCATCTGATGTGGTACTATTGATAAAAGCCGGGTGATTTCCTAGGTTCAAGACACTTTCCTCGCCCTGTCTCAGTAAAGCAGTAACCATGGCTCCTTTTAATAACAAGCTCATTCACTCCCAGACAACTCCACAACCCCGTGCATGTGCCTATTTATAAAGTGGCATGAAGAAACAGAAATGGGCAGGTGTCTCTCTTGACTTTTGCTCCCATGGTATTATTGTTATGTTGTTTGGTGATATAGTCCTATTCAGGAGGGGAAAAAAATCTCCATTTCAAATGCCACAGAAGCATATTTGTTATCCGGACACAGATACATATTTGGGTCTCTGTGTGTCTCAGGGGAGCTATTCTTTTTGGTTACCAAAATTTTCAAACAAGTTAAGCCAGAATTGTGAGAATGAGAGCAAACTATTGCTTTTAAAAAAGTAATGGCAAAAGATGCCGATCTTATTTGCACTCTTGATTCTCCAATCCTTGTATTCTAACTTTTGGACAAACATATTTTGACTACTGGTTCAGACAGTATGAATCAGACTGGTTCAGACAATACTCCAACCTTGAAAGTATTATCTCCTACCTGATACTCTAATTGAATTTCTAGTAGATTCAGTTCCATAAGAATATTGCTTTGTCCGGTGGTGGATGTAGTATATAATAATACCAATAAACCTTATAATTGAAAGCCCGTTGCCTTCTTTCATGATAAAATGGATACTTTATTAGTATACTTTATTAGTAAACACAACCAAGGACCAATAGAATATATGTATGTGTGCGTGTGTGTATGTATAAAGAGATTTATTATAAACAGTTGATTCACACTGGTATAGAGGCTCAGAAGTCCCAAAATCTGCAGTCAGCAAGCTGGAGACCCAGAGAGCCAGTGGTGTAAGTTTTAGACCCAGTCTGAAGGCCTGAGAACTGGAGAGCTGAGGGTGTAAGTTCCAGTGCAAAGGCCAGTCGCTCAAAATTGAAGAGGATCTGATACTTCACTTCTAGTTTGAAGGCAGAAAAAGCCAATGACCCAGCTCAATGGTAGTCAGGCAGGAGAAATTACCCCTTACTCAAGGGAGGGTCAGTCTTTTTATTCCATTCAAACCTACAAATGATTCAGTGAAGCCTGTCTATCTTGGGAGGACAAACTTCTCTACTCAGCCTACCAATTCAACTGCTAATGCAATCCAGAACCACTCTCACAGCCACACCCAGAATAGTGTTTGACCAAATGGTTGGGAACCCCATGTCCCAGTCAAGCTGACACATAAAATTAACCATCACAGGGACCCTATTAGAAAAAAATCACATGGCCTGACGATGAATGGGTGCTATAGGCAGAATTCTAAAGATGTGCCCCCAAGATTCCTGTCCCGTGGTTATTAAATGAAGCACTAATTTCTAAAATCTGTGAAATCTACAAATAAGCACTGCTGTGAAAGTTCTTTGCCTATGTAATTAAGGTTATTAATCAGCTGGCCTTAAAATAGGGAAATTTTCCTGGATTATTTGGGCCCAGTCTAATTGCATGAGCTCTTAAAAGCATAGGAGGAAGGCAGAAGAGTCAGCTGAAGAGATGGGACAGATGCCATGTGTTAGGGAGATGAGGCAGAGAGACTTGAAGTGTAAGAGGGACTTAAACTGCCATTGTTGACCTTGGAAGAGGACACAAACCAGAGAATATGGACAACTTCTAGAAGCTGAGAATGACCCCAGCTGACATCCAGCAAGGAAATGAGGACCTCAGTCCTACAACAGCCAGGAACTGAGTTCTGCCAATAACCTGAATGAGCATGGAAATAGATTCTCTCCTAGAGCCTCCAGAAACTGGCATATGCTTGCCGGCAACTTGATTGCAGCCTTGGAAGACTAAGCAGAGAACCAGCTGAGCCATGCTGTGCATGGACTTCGGACCCACAGAAACTCTAAGATAGTAAACAGGTGTTGTTATAAGCCACTAAAGTTATGGTAATTTTTTATAGCAGCAACAGAAATTACCACAATTGGACATTTAGTAAATCCCCAGGGAGTGTTGCTGCAGAAGCATAATCATCAGGGAAGGCAAGTGGAAATATAAAATGCATTATCTAGTCTACCAAGAGTAAAGTACTTTCTCTTATATGTTGCTCTGTGTCCAGTGTAATGAACAAAGTGGCTGGCTGCTCCTAGGGATATGATAGCATACTGCAATTCAGAGTTAGTTGATGTTGGTGGCAAATTGGGCACTCATCCATGACAGCTGCTGTGTCAGCTATGGTACAAGGAAGTCTATTTTATTGAAGCCATGCATAATCTATAAATCTTGGTTATAGTTACTATACTACCTTGTATATGAAGCCATTAAGCAAGCACTGTAGTAACTAGAACATAGAGAGAAAAAAGAACAAGTCCTCTTGTCTACTTGATCATTGATAGCCTCTTCTGCAGTGAGTCACCCCATCATAAGCACAAACATAGGATACAAATACTGTACTCTCACATCCCAGAAGATGTATCTACCTGCCACTTCCTCAAGTTTCCTTGTCACCAATCATTCACTTTTATTCCGTCCAATTCTCTGAAAATATGGTGGGTATAGAGAGATCCATTTCCTCAGGCCCTCTCTCCTTCCAGGCATATTGCACAATGGAATGTACTGGTCCATGTTTTTCCCACTGGGAGGATTTCTTTTCTCTACCATCCCTCAGGGCCACATCTGAGATCAATAATTGGGCCAGAGTGCAGTTCTGGCTGGTGCATAGCCATCATTGAACAGGCTTCTTCTTTTTTTCCCCCATAAACTCATCTGAGAAAACTCTGTGCAATTACAGGCAAGAGCTGAGGGGAGATGTGCTTGTGCAGCAAGATTTGGAATCTTGGGAGTGAGAACCATCCATTTATTCAACTTGATTTGGCCCTTTGGAACTAAAATACACCATTTCAACTTCATGTTAAAGAGCTGCTGAGCCACCCAAGTTTATGGCTTAGGCTCAGATATCACCTAGTCCTCAATGGGCAGTGCAGATCCTACAAACACCTAGGGTACCATGCCCAGGAATTTAATCTCTAGTGTAAAACAAAAAGAGAGAGAGAGAGAGAGAGAGAGAGAACCTCCTGGGGCAAGAAGGGAACATTGCAGATCCACTGGAGTAGCTAAAGAAGGTTCTCTTGTGCTGAAGTCTGCTCTGAGCTGGCTGATAGGATTTCAAGTCACTTGGTTAAAGGTTTGGAATAGACATATATACTCTTCTAAAATTCAAAGAAGATGACCAAGCATTGTGCTACTTTTTTTAGTGTAATAGTGGAGAAAGAAAATCTCACAGACATTGAAAACCAGACAGAATCAGATGTTTTCTTCTCATACCTATGCTCTGTCTGGGGTAGATTTTCATTTCACAGATTGAGAATAAAAATAAAATTTTTAAAAGTATAGTAATTTAATCTGGTGTTAATCTGTGGAAGGGAGAAGAAATAAGGGAAAAAAATGTTTTAATGTAAACAAATGAAGCCTAGAAATACCGACACCAGGAATTATTTTATATTATTTATTAATTATATAAACTATTTAATCTTTAATCTCATGTACTTTTGCAAAATACAGTTTAATAAGGCACCTGTGCAAAGATGACTCAAACTCATAAAAACATTTCATATTTTCCAGCACCTACTACAGTGTCTGCCTCTTTTTACAATCTCGAGACTTGTCTCTTTGACAGTCTAAAAGTGTCTCACATCATCATTAATGTGGTAGAGCAAAAATAATGTGAACTTTGGAGACAGAAAACATCTAGATCCAAATCTTATCTTGAATCCTTACCACCTCCATGACCCAAGGGAAATTTAGTTAGGCACTGTTATAGGCTGAATAACGGCCCCCCAAAAATGTCCACATCCTACCCCTGGATCCTGTGATACAGTTACCTTACATGGCAAAAGGGGTCTTGTAGACATGATGAATTTAAGGATCTTGAGATGGGGACACAGTAGTATCCTGGATTACCCAGGTGAGTCCAATGTAATTACAAGGGTCCTTATAAGAAGAAGGTAGGAAGGCCAGAGTCAAAGGCAGAGGCGTGATGATGGAAGCAGAGATTGAAGGAGCACAGCCCTGCTGAAACCTTGACTTTAGAACTTCTGACCTCCAGAACTGTAAGAGAATAAATTTGTGTTGTTTTAAACCACTAAAATTATGGCAATTTGTTACTGCAGTAATAGAAAACTAATCCAGGCACTCTGAAATTTAGTTTCCTTCTGGGAGGAATGTATTTGTACTGTGAGGATTAAAAATAATTTTAAAGCTCTCAGCACATAGGAAGTACTTAATAAATGGCATCATCTATTAGAACACTTATTGTATTGTTAGAGATGCAATCAGACCCACAGGTGTTCCTTTCCAGGCTTTACCATTTACTAATTCTGGATTTCCTCACTTGCAAAATGGAGTTAAGAATAGACTCATAAGATTGTTGCAAGGATTAACTGAAATATTTCACATAAAATACTTAGCCCCATGCCTGACGCAAGGTTAGCACATAATAAATGTTGGCTCCAACTACTACTGCAACTCCCACTACTGTTTGTTTTTGCAATTTGACCACTGAAGCACTCAAGAACTATCTCTGTAATTTAAAAAGTCCCTGTAATTTCCTGCCACCAGATGACTATATCTTGTTGTGGTCACTCACTCTGATCTTCAAAGGCTGAAGTTTGCCTGGGGCTTAAAATGGTAGCTCCATCCTGAGTTCACCCAGATTTAACCCTAACCATTAATTTCCCCCCATTCTATTCAAAAAAGAAAAAAAATCTCTTTATTAAAATAACTAAGCTAGGCTTTAGTAAACATTGACAAATACTAAAAGCAATAATGTTCTTAGATTTAATAAACCAAACCCTTAAGATACAATCACATTTATCTTCCTTTTCCTAAGGATTTCTTTACAAGCTTATTCTCAGTTGGTCCTTATTCACAAACATTTAAAATACATATTTTAGGGCTCACGCCTTTAAATCATGAAGGGTGTGTTAAATAAACCCCCTTTCAGTAATTCTCTTGTACCTTATAAACTTTTAATTATGAATTAAAGATAAAATATAATAGTAAATATAAATCAAAATGTTTAACATTCATAAACATGACATTAGTAGTTTTAAAGAACTTAGAAATGGAAAAATCAAGAAATTTAGGGAGTAAGGAGTTAATTTATGATTTTTATTGTTTTCTTCTGATAATATGCTCATGAACATCGTAATAATTGTCACCATGAAAAACCAGAAAAAACGAAAAGAACTTTCAGCTTATGTGGAAAGTTGGTTCATTTTCTATTTTGAGTGGAAGACTATGGTGTATGTACTCACAATATTTATTTGTATTTCCTATGGTCTGAGTATGTTTCCCCTAAAATTCATATGTTGAAACCTAGCTGGGTATGGTGGCTCATGCCTGTAGTCCCATCTACTCAGGAGGCTGAGGCAGGAGGATTGCTTGAGCCCAGGAGTTCAAGGCTACAGTGAGCTATGATAGAGCCACTGCGCTCCAGCCTGGGCAACAGAGCAGGAACCTGTCCCGGGAAAAAAAAAATGGGGAGGGAGAGTAAGTAGCTGGGCACAGTAGTTCATGCCTGGAAGGATTGTTGAGGACAGGAGTTCTAGCCAGACCAGGTGTGGCAACATAGCAAGACCCTGTCTCTGAAAAAATAATTTTAATTAAAAATTTTTTTAAATAAAACAGAAACCTAATCCCCAGTGCACAATGGTGTTGGGAGGTGGGGCCTTTGGAAGGTGATTAGATCATGGGAGCAAAGCACTCATGAGTGGGATTAGTGCCCTTATAAAAAAGACCCCAGAGAAACCCCTCACCTCATTCACCATGTGAGTACACAGTGAGAACTTACTGTCTGTGAACAGGAAACAGGCCCTCGCCAAAGAATCTGGTGGAGCCTTGGTCTTAGACATTCCCACCTCCAAAACTATGAACAATATATTTCTGTTGTTTATAAATTACCCAGTCTAAGGTATTTTGTTATAGCAGCCCAAACTCATTCCCATCCAATGAGTCAGTCCCAATAGTATAGGAAATTTACTTTCTGTGAACTAAATTTGAATCAGAGTGCATATATAACTTGTCAAGCAAACCAGGATACTTTTGAGAGTCAAAGGAAACACTGCAATAATTATGTCAGGAAATAGATATAAACTGGTTCTATCCTGGACAGCTGGACATGTGGCCATCACTATTTGAACGGGTGTGGGTTTCACCCTGGATGGGGGGAGTTGGAGTGGGGGAGAAAGTTCCAGCCCTTATATCATCTTAAGAAAAGCTAGGCCGGGCATGGTGGCTCACACCTGTAATCCTAGCACTCTGGGAGGCTGAGGCAGGAGGATAGCTTGAGGTCAGGAGTTCATGACCAGCCTGAGCAAGAGCCAAACCCCTTCTGTACTAAAAATAGAAAAATTAGCCAGGCGTCCTGGAGTGTGCCTATAGTCCCAGCTACTCGGGAGGCTGAAGTAGGAGGATCGCTTGAGCCCAGGAGTTTGAGGTTGCTGTGAGCTAGCCTGATGCCATGGCACTCTAGCCTGGGCAACAGAGTGAGACTGTGTCTCAAAAAAAAAAATTATCTAAAAAAAAACAAAGAAAAGATAACTCTACCTCTATATTTACTGTTCCCTTTAGCTGGTGTCAAAACATCCTTTAAAGGGTAGCTTGGCTCTCTGGGTTTCAGGCTACTTTAGGACACAGAAGAAAGAACCAGAATATTTTGGACACTCATTGTCATCCCCTTGATCATCATTTTTCATATTGTTTTCTGATGTATTTTCATGTATATTTTTAGTCAACAAATTTTACTTTAGCACCTATTATGTGCTAGGTACATTTAGAGATGGTAAGAATTCTTAGGGAAGAGCAAATCATATAGCAGAGACCGATTTAAACATGAGCATTCATAATACTCTCAAATCAGTGCTGTCTTTGTGACCCAAGTAGGGGTTGGAACGTGTGGTGTGTGCAAGGTGGAATGGAAGCAAGCATGAAGGAGTGCCTAAAAAAATTAATGGAGTAAGAGAATCCTTTATAGAACCAACCCCCTAGGCCTTCCAGGCAGAGGAAACAAAATAAAAGGGACCAGAAGACTAGAAAACTTGGTGCTGAGAACTATGAGCATTTTGACATAAAGTATACAATGCTACTGATGGGATTAGCGAGGGTGAAATGGGCACGTAGGTTTTGGCGGAATCGTGAAGGATTTTGCTCACCAAGCTAAGGAGCTGAGATTACAACCTATGTGGAAAGGGAACCACAGAGTTAATTAAGTAGAGCAGGACATGATTAGATTTATCTACCAGGAGGTAACTCTGAGTCAGTATTGGGATCCATTAGAGGAGGATGACCAGACACAGGGAGAACTGTAAGGGGGTGATGACCACATTGTCCAGAAAAGGCAGCTGTCCTCAACCCTGATGAGCATTAGAACAACAACCTGGGAAACTTTTAAAAATACTGATATTGGGGCCAGCTGCAGTGGTTAATGCTTGTAATCCCAGGACTTTGGGAGGCCAAGGCAGTAGGATCACTTGAAGCCAGGAGTTTGAGACCAAACTGGGTAATGTAGTGAGGCCTTGTCTCTACAAAAACTAAAAAAAAAAAAAAAAAAAAAAAAAAAGCCAGATGTGGAGGCACACACCTGTAGTCCCAGCTACTTAGGAGGCTGAGGCAGGAGGATCACTTGAGCCCAGGAGTTCGAGGCCATAGTGCACTATGATTGCACCTGTGAATAGCTGCCACTCTCCAGCCTGGGTGACAGAGTGAGACTCCGTCTCTAAAAATAAAAAAATTAAAAAATGCTGACATTACTGACCTAGGGTCTCATCTCCAGAGATTCTGGTTCACTTGGCCTGGGGTGTGCCCAGAAATATATAGAAAAAATGCCCTACTAGTGTTGAGAGCCAGAAGATAAGAAAGCGCTTAAACTAAAGTTAGGAGAAAGGGGTAGGTATGAGAGATTGGAGGCAAAAATCAACAGGATGTGACAACTGAATGGATGGAAAAGAGGTGAGGTACAAGGATGTATGTGGAATTTAGACATACCTTAGTTTTATTACTTGGACAACAGGATTGATTTTGGTGACATTAAGCTGTACCAGACCATGTTTCAGAAGACTTCACCCAAGGAACAAGATGTTTCCTAAAAAACAGGAAAAAAAAGTAGTTAAATAAGTATTTATTTTAACAGGAAAATCAATGAATCTGCTCTTTATTGGGTGGAAGAATAAGAATTTGGGAGATACTGACATTTTTCATTTTTGATGCTATAAACTGATAAGCATGTATTTGGTACTGCTTATAGCAGGATGTCTTTGTTTTTATTTAGTAATAAGTTCTAAGAGGAGAATGGAAGGTGCTGAATGGTATCTTTCCTATTGTTCAGATTTGACAACTAAAGAATCAAAGCTGAGGACAAAAGTTTTGATATTAAAAGGATATAGGCCAGGCACGCTGGCTCACATCTATAATCCTAGCATTTTGGGAGGCTGAGGTGGAGCATCACTTGAGCCCAGGAATTTGAGGACGCAGTGAGCTATGATGCTGCCACTGCACTCTATCCCAGGCAATAGAGTGAGACCCCATCTTAAAAAAATTAATTTAATTACTTAAATAAAAATGCACAATCCCTATCTTTTCCATTTACTTCCAAACATCCAATAATTTCTTTGGCAAGCAGAATAGTATTCTGTTTTCCCCTACTCATCATTCTTTGGTATGAAAAAAGGGCCAGTGGAGCTGAGGAGAAAAGGAGTAATAATTAGAAACACTTAGATAATGTTTACTATGTGCTATGCACTGTTCTAAACACATTTTATTTTATTCTAACAATGCTTTGAAGTAGGGACTATTATTACTCTCATTTGTCACAAGAAAATAGAGACAGAGAGAGGTTAAGTAACTTCCTCCAGGCGACAGAGCTAGTAAATAGCAGAGTTGGGCTCTGGGCTCCGCAGAGGCGACACCCTTAACCACTCCCCCGGGGTAGACACATCCCCTCCTTTGGGCCCAGACTGTGTTTCCACTGGACAGGTGGATACCATGGAAGCTGCCTGGGAGTTCAGCCATTTTACCCATGCCCAGCAAGAGGGCTGCTCTTAAAGCATATGTTCATATGTTTGGAGAAGGAACCAATGAAGAGAGAAAGGTTGAAGACCTGGGAGAGGGGAATAATTGACAGAAGAAGGTTCTGGAGAAAGTGGGACTAGATGAGGCTTCCAAAGCCCAGGTGAAAGACTTATCTTCTGTTCCAGGGAAAAGGACAAGAGGCAGGAATGCAGGTAACTTTTTAGACACGTGTTGGAAACTTAGATTTGTCACACCTGATGAGGTAGGAAGCAAAACCTGTGCTGAGAGTGAAAAGTCAGGGTGATGACTGTTTGGAGTTCCCACTTAGAGGTTGCCAGACAAGTTTAGCAGCATCAGAGACAGGACTGGTCACATGGCTTGTAGCCACATGGTTTGAGGCCCAGTGTAAAAGGAAAAACAGGATTTGTTGTTCGGAAATTATTAAGAATTTCAAAACAGCAAAAGCACAGCATTGAAACAATAATAAGAACAACAAAAGGCCCTTCTCGGTGTGGGGCCCTGTGACACTACACAGGTCACATGCCTGTGAAGCTGGCCCTGATCAGAGGTCACAGGTAAAATGATTCTACAAATCTATGCTGATGACAGGGATCAGAGTTCGTCATCCCCAAATATGCCATTTGGGCATAAGGATGATTTTGAGTTGAAGGCAATTGAGAAACAGTAGATGCAGGAAAAACTCTCTGCCCTCTCCCTTTCTATCTAAAAGCAAGTTGTAAAATTTCCCCCTGTAAAGGTAACATAAATATCCATTTATAAATGTGTACCCCTCTCCCACACCAGGAAGAGGTAGATGCTCTTAACCACCAGAGACAACTTTTATCAGTGGAGAAGGTACCAACTGGGGTCTGCATAACAACACTTTCTAAAATAACTCCGCTATGGTCTGAATGTTTGTGTACCCCAAAATTTATATGTTGAAATCCTAAGCCCCAAGGTGATGGCATTAGGAGGTGGGGTTTTGGGGAGGTGATTAGGTCATGAGGGCTTATAAAGGAGACCCCAGAGAATTCATTCACCCTTTCCTCCATGTGAGGTTACAGAGAACAAACAGAATCTATGAACCAGGAAGTGGACCCTCGCCAGACACCAAATCTGCCAGCACCTTGATCTTGGACTTCTCAGCACCTAGAACTGTGAGAAATAAATTTCTGCTGTTTATAAGCTACCCAGTTTATGATATTTTTGTTGTACCAGCCCAGCAGACTGAGGCAACCCTTATCTTCCATTAATTTTCCCCATATATTTTCTTTTCCAAAATTAACCTCCCCTAGAAAACCAAGTCCCTCCTTTCTTTGTCTAGTTACTTCTCCACAATTTATCGCTCTTTGTTAAAATGGCATATAAGCCCCCAGGTCTAACCACTTCTTTGTCTTTTCTTCTTTTCTGTGAAGGCCTGCATATGCATATGTAATAAGCCTTTTGTTCTGTTAATCTGTCTTTGGTCACTTTAATTTGCAGGGCCCCAATCAGTGAACCTAAGAAATAGAGAAAAAAAAAATTTCTTCTTCCCTACACTGGCATCACATACCAGATTTCTGATTCATTCTGCTACTTCTAACCAAAACCTTTCTCTACGAGAAAGAAGAAAAATAGATAATGACTAATTCCCTCAAATTACACGCAGTCTTCCATCTCTTGATTTTGTAGCTAAGTGAAACAATTACTCTCTTCTCTCTATAATGGAGACTGTTGATCTTATTTGTGAGAAAATCTTGCTTATTATCCCAAAGTCTTTTTCCAGATTGCTTCACAGTAATAACATCAGGTAAAAACATCAGCTTAAAAAGTGACTGTACTTCTTAAAACTGAGATCACATTTTTTAATGAAACAAAATTATTTCATTTTAAAAAATCAGAGAATATCATTATGGGGCAATAGGGAAAAAAAGGTATTTCTGTGAAGGAATTTTGAAACTAGCCAATTTCCTATATCCACACAGAGGTTGAATGAGTTACAAGTCACATTGTATAAACATTACAGAGCAGTTTTCAAATTATATCTTAATTTCAGAAAATTATTCATTTAATCAGGGCGTTTGCTTCCAATATGAATCTCTCTTTCTTCTCCCAAAATATTAGTGTTTTTCAAATAGAAATTTTTTTAATCATTAATCAGAAATATTTGTTTTAGAACTGAGATAATTACATATTTGCTTAAATACTTGAGCAACCTGACTTGTATATATAACTCATACTTATTTTTGTTGCCCATGAACTCTCAAGATACTGAATATACCTGCTCGTTATGTTTCCAAAAACATTTGTATTATTGGACTAGCTCAAACTATTTTAACTATGCTTGTAGAGATTTCATGGTAGCCAGAACGCACCTGAGGAAATATTTTTAAAATTATAATGAGAAAAAGAAGCAAGTGGTATCTTCTCGTCCTCCCTCCTGTCTTAAGAAAATTTACTAGGATAAATATGTCATTTTCAAAAATCCATGGGAATGTAAACTATGACTCTTTGGTGCTATACGTACCTCTTTTTTTTTTAACTGCCACTGCAGAATATTTCATGGAGTTGGGCTTGGATCAAACTTTGAGCCTAATAATCATTCTAACCATACTTTGAACAATCTGTCAAAATCTTGGCATCTCTGTTTCTTCATCAGTACAATGCAAGTTAGCATTCTTGAAATGATTATGGGAGCACCTTAAAAAGCATTATTTTTATTTTTTTAAAAAAGGAGCTGGTCACATCACCCTGTGTTTTAACTCTAGTTTCATTATAATCAAGGGAGTAGACTTGAATAACCTCCCTGAGCAATAATTGGTCTTTAGCAATAATTATTGCCTTTAGCAATAATTGGTATGTAATGACGATAACATCTATAGGGCTTAGATGAGAATAAAATGAGATTACGTCAATAAAAAAGTGTTTGGGCATGACATGGTGGCTCACATCTGTAATCCTAGCACTCTGGGAGGCCGAGGAGGGAGGATAGCTTGAGCTTAGGAGTTCGAGAATGGCCTGAGCAAGAGTGAGATCCCCATCTCTGCTAAAAATAGAAAAATTAACCGGGCATCATAGCACACACTTATACTCCCAGCTACTTGGGAGGCTGAGGAAGGAGGATCGCTTGAGCCCAGGAGTTTGAGGTTGCTATGAGCTAGGCTGGCACCATGGCACTCTAGCTTGGGTGACAGAGCAAGACTTTGTCTCAAAAGAAAATAGCATTGTTCCACTGTAAGTATAAAGCTAGGTAGATGAGTAGATAGCTGGATAGATACAGAAAGCGACAGACACACAGACAACAGGGAGGGATATGATGCTGCAGGAACACAGTTTGTACTCTCAGAAATTCCTAGAATGGTAGAAGACACAATATAGATACACAAATAACTGTAACACACAGAAAACTATAACTACCAAAAAAAGTAGTATATGGCAACGCTTAATGTTCCTGATTTCTTCGTAGCCATTCAAGCATCCTGATCTGACCAACTTGTCCTTCAGAAAAATAAATACTACCAGTCAACATTGTTAGATACAAGCAGGACTAGCTACTTAATCTGTGGGACTTGGCACAGAGTAAAACCGCAGGTGTCCTTGTTAAAATTACTAGGAATTTCAAAACAGTGACAGCTGAGCGCTCTGTCGAGTGCAGGGGCCCTTCTAGGCACAGAGCCCTGTGCAAATGCACAAATCGTATATACCCGTGAAGCCGGTCAGGGTACAAGCAAGAAACTGACTCTGGCTCATTCTAGTAGAAATTATTAAATTTCCAAGAAGGTTGACCTACAAAGGTCAAAGCTGCACAGAAAACAACAACACTCAAAATTACAGCATGTGCTACTCTATCGACGATATCATTGCCACTGCCATGAAGTATTTCATGCTATAGCTTGTTTTGCTGCCCCATAAACCTGAGAATTTAAATTTGTTGAAGATGTTTTATTTTGTTTACTTTTTTAAGAGAGACAGAGTCTCACTCTATCACCCAAGCTGGAATGCAGTAGCATCATCATAGGGCACTGCAAGCTCGAACTCCTTAGCTCAAATGATCCTCCCACCTCAGCCTCCTAAGTAGCTGGGATTATAGGCACACACCACCACATCTGACTAATTTTTTTTTTTTTAGAGACAGGGTCTCGCTATGTTGTCCAGTCTGGGTTGAACTCCTAGACTTAAGTGATCCTCCTGCCTCGGCCTCCCAAAGTACTGGGATTACAAGTGTGAGCCACCACACCTGGCCAAAAGAGTTTAATTTTATTGCAAACATTATCAGTGCTAAAGAGAAAATTCTCTGTAGTGCCTGCATTTATGTGAGTCACTAACTTCTGATTCAGTTTCTGGGTAGAAACATCTGATTGATACAGCGTAACCCATATGCCCATTCTTCTGTCAAGGAACACCAGGAAAGCGAGTAACTGTTATCTTCCTCACATAGTAGAAGGTGGGCTCTGCCTACCAGCAGATCACAGAAAACAAGGAATTCCCCAAAAAGAAGGAGAGGCCACAGGCTAGGCAGCCACTAACGATGGTGAAAGTTCATTAGAAAAACAAAACAGTTTTGTCAGGTAGATATCAAAGTTAAAGAAGTTTTGTATACTTCTTTGTTTTGCCCCAAAACTCATAAGCTTATCTTGTAAAATAGATGCTGATAATTAACAGACATGTATAATATATAAAATATATACAGGCACTCTCTTCTTCCCAGCTTTTTTCCATTAGAAACCATTTTGAAAGTCCCCAATTTGTTTTCAGTATTTTCTAAGAAATAAGGTTGATCTTACCAACTCCCTTTTTTTTTTTTTTTTTGACCAAAGTCATAATTTGCCAGTTACCAAGATAATGCATTGTTTTTCACCATCCGTCCATATACCTCTTCCAAATTATGGTCTCTCACTCCAATCATGTGATTCTGATGAGGCTGCTCCTATAATCATTTTAATGCCGATGAGATCCAGGCTCAGCCAATTACAAAAAAAAAAAAAAAAAACCCTTTTCATAGCCACAGTGGTCTGCTACAGATACTTTCAAACTGTAAAATGCACTCCAATCACTTAGGGAGTCTTTTAATATGTGGATTGTGATTCCGATGATTCAGTAGATGTGGGTACACCTGAGAATCTGCATTTTTAACAAGCTCACAGATGATGCCTATGAAGCTGCTCTTTGGAGAACACATGGAGTGGCAAAAACCTAGATATCCCTGGGGTTTAGGATTGTGCACTTTAACCAAACAAGGCCAAGTAGTCAACACATATGAAGCCAAGGGATGGGGAGACAGTATGATAATTCTGTTTCACCTTTGAGCTAGTTGTGGCTGGTGACAGTCTCTCCTGACTCCAGCTACTCAGGCCAATAAATCCACTTTTTGTTTTAAGAAGGCCAAGTTAGATTTCCTTACTTGCAACCAAAAGAAAACTAGAATATAAATTTTCTTTCAATATAATCTAAGTGTCTAAGCTGTCCTGAACATAGCTATTCCTCATTTGCCTCATTTGCACCATACCTTAAAGAATTATGAATTGTGGCTGGGTGAGGTGGCTCAAGCCTGTAACTCTAGCACTTTAGGAGGCCAAGGCAGGAGGATCGCTTGAGGATTGCTTGAGACCAGCCTAAGCAAGGAGGAGCAAGACCCCATCTCTACAAAAAATAGAAAAATTCACCAAGTCTGGTGGTACACACCTATAGTCCCAGCTACTGGAGAGGCTGAGGCAGGAGGATCACTTGAGCCCAGGAGTTTGAGGTTGTGGTGAGCTATGATGATGCTACTGCACTCTAGCCAAAGTGATAGAGCAAGACAGTGTCTCAAAAAAAAAAAAAAAAAAGGAAGAATTGTGACTCATTATAAGAAACAACTAGTAACAGATTATAATTTCCAAATTACTTCTTACACATTTGAAAGTCACTTTTTTTAATTAGATAAGTCATTAACTAAGTAAAACTAATACATTATCTTTTAAAGCTTCTCTCTGATCAATTGAGTGAAAAATAGTCTTCATCAGAAAATTTTATTCCCACTCTTCTAGCTTCCTATAAGTGTTTATCTATTGACTTCTCTATAAGTGAGTACATCTCTGGAACCAGGAAAGGTGGTACAACCCAACTTCCGTCTGTGGGGTACAGATGTTTGTGGAGCTAAACTAGTATTCAAAATAACACGCTGTTGGGTCTGTGATCCTAAAATTCCACCAAGTTTCTACATACTACACTTATCCATAAAAGTGTAAGCTAATTATTTTTAATTAAAGATAAGCTGAGATCACTTTGCATTTTTAAAATTAGCCTTTCCATTAACTCCATTGTCAATTAAATCAGTCCTCCTCTATTTATATGGCATGAATTATTAATCACCCTTGGAGAATATAGATGGGTGGCAATTTTGAAGACAAGGTAAAGTAAACTGTTGGAGAAAGAGGTCTCCCTAGTGAAAAATGACTCATTGTTCTGAGAGGTGATGATGTCACAGTCCTCAGACACAACTAGAATAATTAACAAATTCACAAAGTATGGTTGTTATCCTTCTGTTAGAGCAATTCGTTTTTAGTCCAAGCAACAGTTTATTAAAGCCTTCATTTTGTGAGGCTAGGATAAACCAAGACAGTGGAACTTTACCAGGTCAGCTCCACCTCAGGGTCTCCAGATGCTTCCTCCTGGAGGCCTTGCCCGGTCCCTTAGGCCCAGGTGAGGAACTTTGCAAGGGCTCCCACGGCATCCCCTACTCCCTTCATCATCCTCTGACCCACACCACATATATTCGATTTTCTGAATCCCTCCCTACTCCTCCCCACATCCCTCCACACAGTTAAGTGTTTTGCACAAAGTCTGTGTTTTAAATATTCACCTAACAGATAGACAAGAAAGTTGGAAGATGCTGCATTATAAGCCAATTTAATTTATAATGTGAGGGACACCTTACACTTTTAAGTTGCTTACATAGTGTGGTTGCAATGTGCTCTGAGAAAATTTTATACTTCATTGAGGTTTTTTTTTAATGTATTAACATGAAAAGGTTTTTTTTTGTCCTACATAAAATAAAGCTACACAATGCTGCTGAATTTTGCTTTAAAAGTCATTGGTGTTATGCCTGCATTAAAAAAAAAAACTTCAAGTTCAAAGCCATAACCAAGGATTTAATAGTATCAGTGAAAGAAAGGACAGGTTAAGTACCTTTTAAACACTTTAAAAGGAAGACACTTGCGTTGCAGTTTTTTCTGCCATTGAATTATTAAATATGTCAACAACTACCACTAGGGGGTGCTTTGCCTCTTCTTATTTCCAATAAACATACTGCCTTCATACATTGCTATATCCAAAGCTAATATTTCCATTCTTCGTTGTATGTGTTAGTTTATTCTCAAATGTTATATTACCCCTTATGTATTTGATATCTATAAGCCATTAATTTCATTTATGTTTATTGAATATTAGTCAATTTACACACAAATAGACAAATAATTTCCTTCGTGGAGGTAAATTCAAAATGTAATTTCTTTTTTCCATTTTCATGGCCCCCCTAACATAATAAGAAAAAAATTGTAGGAAGATTTTTTATTCCAAAACCAGGTAATAATTATTGTATATGCCTAAAAAAAGAAAGAAAAAAAAAGATTTAGCAACTATCTTTTACTTAATTAATGATGCGGTCCCCAAACTTTGTCAGTGCATGGAACACTTTGTGTCCCAGTAACTTTTTCACCATGTCCCAAGCCAAAAAAAAAAAACAAACACCCAAAGTTCTGTTTATTAAGTAGTTATGTTTAAACGACGTAAGTAGTATTCAGGTTCTAATGACTTACTAGCTGTTTGAAAAATTACACATAAATGGAAAGAAAAAATAATATTTCTATTTCATGATATCACATTGACTCTATTAGGTATCTATTGCTGTGTAGCAAATTGCCCCCAAAATTTAGTAGCTTAAACAACAAGTATTTATTATCTCACAGTTTCTCTGGGTCAGGAATGTGAGAGAGGCTTGGCCAGGTGGCTGTGGCTTGGGCTCTCTCATGAGGTTGCTGTTAAGACGTTGGCTGGGGATGCATACACTGCAAGGCTTGACTGAGGCTGGAGGATCTACTTCTACTACGGTTCTGTGACTAAAATAAAATCTTAAGCCCCGCAGCTGACTGAATGGACCCCCTATCAGCCAAGGGGACTCTAGAAATACCCTAAAGCTGAGTTGCTGGCCACGAAAAGGGAGGCCAGACCTGCCTTGCCACGACCCCTCCCTTCTTGGAGATATCCTTTGTAGCTCATTAACAGGCCTAAGGCTATGCAAGACAAAGCTTAAACCTCACCTGTAGGCCATCAATTCCCAAGGCTTGTCTCTGATTAACAGACTTCCTATCTTAACTTAAAACATTCTAAGCCTTTAGACAAAGCTGCATTTCTTTATCCAATTACAAATCAAAGAATCTTTAAAGCCACCCATAACCTGTACTTCTCCACTTTGAGATGCCCTGCCTTTTTGGGCCAAACCAATGTATGCCTTCCATGTATTGATTTATCACTTTATGTGTAATTTCTGTCTCCCTGGAATGTATAGAACCAAACTGTAACCCAACCATGGTGAGACCACTTGCTCAAAGCTTCTTGGGCATGGCATATTTGGCTCAGAATAAATCTTCTTTAAATTATCTTAGAGAGTTTGAGTTCTTTTCCACTGACAGTTTATTGATGTGGCTATTGGCCAAAGGCCTCAGTTCCCTGCTGGCTTTCGGGAAAGGGGCTTAATTCCCCTCCACGTGACACCTCCACAGGGCTGTTTGATCTTCATGACAACATGGCAGCTGGCTTCCCCAACATTGAGTGATCAAAGGGAGAAAGCAAAAAGGAGGTTGCAACACATTTTATGACCTAGATTTGGGAGTCACACACTGTCACTTCTACCACATTCTATTGTTTAGAAATTAGTTACTAAGTCCAGCCCATACTCAAAGGTGGAGGAATTGGGATCCATCTCTTAAAGGAAAAATTGTCAAAGAAATCTGGACACATATTTAAACCACTACACTTATCAGTGAGATATATGCACCTGTTGGCATTAGGTACACAAACTTTGGAATCCAAGTAGTCACCACCACCCTCATTTCCTGTTCCACATTTATTTTCATATGGTATCTGCTTTTTATCACAGCAACCACTGAAAACTCAGCTTCACAAAGATATGTCTTCTATAAAAGCAATGTAGCACCATCTAAGGTTGAAACTACTTTGAGCTACTTCAAGCTAGAAGCTCACGCAGTGGCCAATAGATGTTGCTTGTTTCCCTTGAAAAATTTAAACATGTCACATGACCCCAATGCATTGGGCTGCCTCTATGCACAATTTGGGAAGCACAGACTTAATGAACTTCTTCTCACAGATAAAAATTAAGGTTCAAAGTAAGAAGCCTTTCTAGATGCATTAACAATTTCTTTATTATTCATATCCTGGGGAAATTATAAAATAAAAATGAGGAGGTTATACCTATCCATGATATGGAAATAAAAGTTTTATTTCTGCATAAATGCTTATTTGATATAAAAATATAAGGGTTGGACATTTTTCCTTTACCCATTTTAACCAAACAACAGCTGCATATGAAGAAAAAATAATCCAAGAATGAAAAAATACAATTTAAAAGTTCAGTTGGAAAAAAAATTAGTATCCAAAAAAATAACTCTTTCCTTTTTATATTAAAAGAAATCTTCTTACCACCTGGAAGATCAGTCAGCAACAACAACAAAAATCTTCTTTTTATTCTTCTTTTCCAATATAGTGGTATTTTAGTGTTGGCCTGGAGTCTGTGCCAAATGATTACACAGTACAATTACTTCCTCATTCACAGGAAGTTAATCTTCAATAAAAAGTTTCTCCTTTGCTGAAGGCTCAGGGTAAAAATCTTTAATTTAAGAAATAAAAAATAAAAACAATAAAAAGCTCAGGTAATAAAAGGTCTTCCTGTTAATGACAACTGATAGAAAAACAGAAAATACACTTCTCTTTGCTCCTTGATGAAACCCCACTAAAATAACAAAGTGATTTTTAAAGGGCATAATCCCACAAAAACAAAGAGAACAAAAGAGGTGATTATAGAAGATGATTATCGTCCACAAAATATTGGAAGATGGAAAGCTTATAACTGAGTGGTAAGTGACTTAGGGGTCAGCTTTCTTTGCTCCGCTAAGCACCTGAAGAAGAAAAAAGCCCATCAGAAGCAAGTTGATTCATACCACAGAAACTCAGAAAATTTCTATCAATAGAGAACTAGGGGCCTCTGAAGCCACTGGATTTGCAAGTAGGACTGAAAACAGGAGAATATGTTAAAAGTCTGAAAAAGGAGTTGATAGACTCTTTGGTCCCCTCCCGCTATCCATGCACTCTCCACTGCCCCTCCCACTGCATGTCACAGAAGATAGTAAGTTCCCTGTTGGTGACACAGATGTTCAATGAGTCTATTTTTGGCAGAGTGAAATTTCCAGTCTTCTTCCCATCCTGGGCCCTGAAAACACTGACTGTTGGGCTTATGCTCCACCACGTGAGACAGAGGAAGAGTCCTCTAGGGAAACTGTCCACCCCTATGAATATCGACAGCCAGAAATCCCACAAGACAGCCAGCTCTTACCTGAGCAACCTACAATAAAAGCTGACACTTGATAAGCTTAACACGCACGTAGTTTCCAATAAGCAGTTTAGTGCCCCACGCTTCTAAAAAATATTAATGATTTATTTTGGAATAACTTATATAAAACTTCCAGATCAGAACGAAGAATTCCTGTATGCCTTTCACTCAAATTCCCCAAATGTTAACATTTTTCTGAATATGCATGATCTCTCTCTCTCTCTTTCTCCATGTATGTGTAAGGGGAAGTAATACACCCACTATCATTCATTGTACTCTGAACCTTTTAAAAGAAAGCATCAGACATGATATTTCATCACCCTTAAATAATCCAGTGTGTCTTTTCCCAAAACAAGGACGCTCTCTCATTCCAATTTTGCCAACTGTCCAAAACTATCTCTTTTCCCTTTCTGGTACAGGCTTGTTTTAAGGACAATATATTGCATTTAGTTCTTATATCTTTTCAGACTCATTCAACCTAAAACACCATTTCTGTCTTTGATGTCCTTAACAATTTTTAATGAATACAGATGTCACATTCTATATGATGACCCTGACAATGTTTCTCAGGACCAGACACAGGGCATGCTCGCAGGAATCTCGTGGAAATTGTGCTGTGCTTTTCTCAGTGTTTCTCAACAGGATGTACAAACTTAGCAAAGAGGAAAGCAAAAATAGAAAATAAGTATCAAGCCTGAGGAATTTTAAGAAGTATAAGAAAAGTAGAAGAAAGGAAATGAAGCCAGAATTGACTACATTAAAGAACTGGAAAGTGTCTGAGATCTTATTCTATATGCAAGCCAATAAGTTAGCCTGCAGTCATTTCATGGATGCTGGGAAAAGACATGAGACTCCTGGGTCAGAAGCAGAGGATTTTATGACTCACAGACCAGCAAGCATCATGAGCTTCATGGTCGCTCTGGTTGCCTTTGTCCCCCACGTCTCATGGAGGAGACAAAGAATAGCCTAGGTGGACGCTGCATATGCAATGGGTTTGTATCACAGCTAAGGAACCCTGAGCTTGGAGAATCCCAATCTTTTATAATGGGCTGAAAGCAAACCTACATGACTTTTGCCCCAAAGGAAGACATATATCTTTATCATACTGGACAGTAAACACAGCTGTCTTCTTCTCTGGAGAGAGGCATTATCACTATAGTCCAAGGCTGTTCACTGTACTTACGTCCTTGAAATGGCAATAGGGAACAAAAGCTGTCAGTGCCTCTGCGCAGAAAATGTGCAAAAATGCAAATGACCCATGGAGAATTGCCGCCCAACCACTATGTAACTCACCTCTGAAAATAATTACACAGTCACAACAGGGTAAATTCTGGATGTTGACTTAACCGAATATTGTGACTAAATATATTGAGAATGTGGAGAAACAGGAAGACTGTGTTGGGGAAGGTGGACAGGCATAAAAGACAGCAAATCCTGTATTCTGTAGTAGGAAATAAATAGATAGCATTGAAAACAGAAAATCAAGAAAGAGAAGTAAAGGTGTGTTACTTTTAAAATATGGGAAGATAACTAAAAGTGTTGAATGTGGTATTGTCTCTTAGGTGTAGTTTTCATGAGGTGGGAAAGTGGAAACAAGTAACTCGTTTTTTTCATCATAAGCTATTTGACGTTTTAAATGATTATCTTCTAAAAAACAGAGAGAGAAATAGAAAGATCCTGGGGTGCAATAGCTTTATTATAATCATTAGATATGGCTTGAGGAAATCTGCCTCAAATATCTCTGAAGACCTAATGGGACTATAGCCACCTCAGTTTTTGAAATGGTGGCTTTTAAAGGCATAAAGTCAGCCCCCTTATCTTAAGGAACAGATACTCACTGGCAGTCTATAGGACAACGCCCTCAGCCTGGGTAAGTGTGATTGGATTTCCACTCTACTATTCACTGGGCTCAATGACTACATGCCCTTCCCAAAGGACGTTCGAAGAGAGAAAATAAGCTCATTGCGAGTGTGGTGTCTGTAATAATCACTCCCAGCTGCTCTGGGCTGTATTCGCAACAAAGGAAGCTTGACCATGTGCAGCCTGCCAGGCTGTTAACTCTCAGAAGCCCATCCATCTACACCACACAGTATGAATAGGAACAGGCTTGGGGCGAGGGTGGAGAAAAGACAGTGAAAAAGGAAAAACTCTAGTATATTTCAATTTTTTATAAAGAGTCAAGTGTTATGTTATTTCATTTAATCTTTTCTTCCAAGAATATTTTATTTAAAAAAATAAAGATAAAAACATCATGGGCTGAGCATGGTGGTTCATGCCTGTGATCCCAGGACTTTGGAAGACTGAGGCAATCAATACAATGGCTTAAGGCCAAGAGTTTGAGACCAGGCCGGGAGCGGTGGCTCACGCTTGTAAACCTAGCACTCTGGGAGGCCGAGGCGGGTGGATTGCTCGAGGTCAGGAGTTCGAGACCAGCCTGAGCAAGAGCGAGACCCTGTCTCTACTAAAAATAGAAACAAATTAGCTGGCCAACTAAATATATAGAAAAAATTAGCCGGGCATGGTGGCGCATGCCTGTAGTCCCAGCTACTCGGGAGGCTGAGGCAGTAGGATCACTTAAGCCCAGGAGTTTGAGGTTGCTGTGAGCTAGGCTGACGCCACGGCACTCACTCTAGCCAGGGCAACAAAGTGACACTCTGTCTCAAAAAAAAAAAAAAAAAAAGAGTTTGAGACCAGCCTGGGCAACATAGTGAGACCCCATCTCTACCAAAAAAAAAAAAAAGATATTATAGAAATGTATAAAGTAGAAAGTGAAAGTTTCCAGTCTTACTTAACCATTCCCAAATTCCACCCCCCAAAAGTAACCATTTTTAACAGTTCAAAATATTTCCCTCCTGATAATTTCTTTAGAAATAGTAATACAAATATGTATTTTTATATGTATACCCATACTGCTTATTACTTTACATAAATGATATCATACTATACATCCAAACTTACCTCTGTTTGTTTTACTTAAATAATTGCAATATTGTTCTACCAATGCATAAGATTTGCCTTCCTCATTCTAATGGTTGCATAGTTACCATAATTTACTTAACAATTTCCTATTGATGAATATTTTATTTATTTCCAGTTTGACCCTATTATAAGCAATGCCCATCCTTTTCATATTATTTCTGTGCTGTTATAAGAGTATTTGTGGAACATAACTTTTTCCAAGTAGAATCTGCATCAATGGACATGTAGAGTTTTAATATGGTTGCACTATATAGTCTTTGTGACTATACTATAAGGCTAATATTATTGCCCTCATTTTAATGACAAGAAGACTGAGAATCAGAATGTCTAGTGTTTTCTCCCAAAATCTGGTAGAAATTAAGTGCGAACATTAAAACTCCATTTCTTTGGATTACAAAGGAATTTAGAGGCTAAGACAGAGTAAAATGTGAATTCTAAGAACTTTCACTGTACATCAAATATTAACGAGAAACTGATCACACATTGGTTAGTGTAGTATAAGATTAACATATAAATCTCTACGAGCCAGCACCGTGGCACATGCCTATAGTCACGGGCACCCGGGAGGCTAAGGTGAGAGGATCGCATGAGGCCAAGAGTTCAAGGCTGTAGTGTACTATCACTGTATCTGCGAATAGTCACCGTAATCTATCCTGGCCCACATAGTGAGACCCTGTCTCTAAAAAAAAATTTTTTTAATTTAAATAATAAGAATCTTAAAGCCAGATAATTTTAAAAAAAAAAAAATTAAGAGGAAAGAAAAGCCTCTACATACCACGGTGAAAAGATAAGTGCATGGAAAGGGTACACAGGGGTGCTGAGGAAAGGGAACAAAATCCTCATCTACAATGAGAAACTGATAGATCATGAATACAACTCAGAAATCATGAAGTAGCCATATAACCATGTTATTGAGAAACAAAAAGGTAAATCCAAAATTTAGCAGCTAAAATGCATGAACGTAGTTTCCTCTGGGGAGAAGATGGGCAGAGAAAAACAGGGAACTGCTGTTGTTCATAATTATTTCATCCTTTGAGCTTTATACATTTATATCTTTAATACAAATAAAAAGTAAAAATAAAAAGAAAGGAGAGATGAAAGAGGTAACAAAGTATCTGCTTGTCACCTGGTATAACTGGAAATGTTAATAGAAATATCAAGTCAGAGCTATATTTGACTGGATTTTCCAAGGTATTATTTCTTTATTTTGCTTTGATGGGTTGCAGGAAAAGGACAGGCAGAGCCTACATAAAATAAATACTACTCCTAATGTTTATAGGAATAGAGAAATGAAGGCAAACTGAGATGAGGCTGTTCCATGTCTTAGAAATGTATATTCAGAAATGAGCTATTCAGAAGTGTTTGTTTTCAAAGCCACGAACAGTGAGTCTTTGATTTTCTTAGCTGGGTTTTCAGTGACCAACAGATGTTATTGAGCAATCTGTAAAAGGAAATTGTGAAAATAAAGAAGAAAAACATCCACCCACACTTTTTCTTTCTTTGCTATGTTACTACTACTTCACCGAAACAGATGCTACCTTTTAGGAAGGCACCAACTTCCTGATTATAATTTGATTTTAAGAAATCTTAACCAACATGTTCGGATTAGACCTAAAGAAAATGTGGTGTACCTGACAACCTTCTCCTCATTGACTTACCTCCCTCAAGGAGTTGGGAAAAGGCCATTTTTTTTTAAATTTCCATCAATGATAAAGTCATGCAAAGCCCTGTATGGAGGCTATAATCAAAGGTTGCTTCCTCGTAGATGTGTATCCCTGGGACCCCCAAGGCCCCATTCTAGGTACATATTTTCTCACCTTCTCTGAGTGCCAGATACTTATTAAGCCATGAAAAACTGATAGGTACAAAGAACCTCAGTTGGCACAAGTTCCTAACAAGGGCATCCAAAGCACTCTTTTTTAATAGGACTCCTATATAAATTATGAAACATTTACTAATTCAATTCAAATCTTTGAACTTAAAAACAGAGAAACAACCTAACTTGGTGACAAAAATTACTGTTAGCAGTGGACTGCCCCCTGCTTTTATAGCACAGTGGAGCCTGCGTGGTAGGGCAGACAGTGGAGACACGTCTAGGACTCATTTCTCCATTGAGTGTTTAGGTGTGCAATTTTTGAGATATTGAACCATTCTGTACCTCAGTTTCATTATCTATAAAATAAAGAAGGTAAGGCCTTCTTTACATACACTTTACCATAGCAAGCACCTTAGTAAGGAAGGCGCTCAGCAGAGGTTAGCACTCCCTTTCCTCTTACTTCTTGGAGCATGGGGAAAGAGCGCCCTGGCTTGCCGACTTTTCTTTTCACGTAACCCAGGTCCCACACCGTCTCTCCTTATTTGAAATAGGAGGAGAAAGTAAAGAAATTAGCCTATGAAAGAACACCTCATGAGCTTGCCTTCCATTCCCATTAAAGGATCTGGAAAATCAGATCAACCCCCTGGGTTCTGCTCTTTCACTCCAGAGTTTGGACTTTGTTAAATCACAGGCAGAGATTTTTTTTTCTGGTGACACTGTCAAATCAAAGGCCAGGGAGGGCCAGCAGGATTTCTCTCTTTGGAAAGGGTCTCTTAACAGAGATTACATGATAATGGAAACTCATTTATGTCCCTGTTCAGGAAAGTTAGAAGGAAAAGCAGTGAAGAAAAATCATAAACCATATAAGAGACATACAAATGCAGATTATAATCAGGAATTCCTTGTCTTTTCTCCTTGGGTATCATCTGTAATACGATCTTGTTTTTGTGTAGCATAGAATATACAAAAAGCTTTTGACCTGGAATGATAGTAGAGATCTTTAAAATCAATAACCGCAGTTTACAGATGTAGAAACTGTTTACAGAGGTTACGAGCCCTTTCCAACACAGCTACACAGCTAATTAGGAGTGGATCCCACTTCTGCCCACACACTTTACTTTTTAGTTTATGTATGCAAATGTGTATGAAAACTGTATTTTTGTATGCTATAGATTCATATCACTGTATTGTTCTGCTATTTGGGAATTAGCTAATATGCTTTACTTTTTAGTTTTAAGGAACTTTCAACAAGTCATGCTTTTTATTTAGGCAAGGAATTTTAAGAGGAAAGTGTAAAAGGCGAGGTTGAGTGTTTTGGGAATCCAAATAGAAAAGAAAGAAAATTGTCTGACACCTTGTTGGTAAATCTGGAAATAAAAATGAGATCGTTGCTTCTGTCTTTTGTATTGTCTTAGGTTCTATTCCGAATGCAGAAATGTCAAAGATACTTTGCTAAAACCCAAAAAGTTGCTATGCAACTTACATTTGAAATTATTTCTCCCCCCCTTAAGTCCTGGGGCTCTATAACTCTGCCATCTAAGAAACAAACATGCCATGTCAAAAGAAAGGAGACTGTTACAGTAGATGTCTGAATCGTCAATCTAGTTTTCCAGCTTGTCATGGCTCCTTAGACACTGAGGAAATCTCACAAATGGAACTGATTTACCATAAGATGTGCCTATTTTCCATTAAATATTGCTTGCTGCTTTCCTGAGGCCCTGAAGTTACCAGTGTTTCACTGGTTGACCCTGTGGGGCTATCTCTAGATCTTGTTAGTCCAGAAAATGAACTATGTATAAGAGAGGCCTTGGAGGAAAGGGTTTTATCCACATCAGTTGTTTTGAACATTGCTTAAACTGGAGATGTTAGCAGTTCCTTGAAGAGAGCAGCATTAGTCAGACCCTTAGGGGCAATAGTGAAAAATAGAACTTACCCTGTCTCATGCTTGATGGAAATCTCAAGACAGGCGTAGGGCAGGATATCAGAAATCTGTTTTTAAAGATTTAGTGAGATGGATGAAGGCTTTAGAGCCCTTCATAGCTCAGTTAAAATCCCAGAGCTGCGACTTACCCACTGTCTGACCTTAATGATGTTAACCTTCCAAACTCACCTACTAGGCTGGGTGTGGTGGCTCACGCCTGTAATCCTAGCATTTTGGGAAGAGAGTCGGGAGGATTGCTTGAGGCCAGGAGTTGGAGACCAGCCTGAACAAGAGGGAAACCCTGTCTCCATAAAAAATAGAAAAATTAGCTGGGCTTGGTGGTGCGTGCCTATAGTACCAGCTATTATACTTGGGAGGCTGAGACAGGAGGATCACTCAAACCCAGGAGTCTGAGGTTGCAGTGAGCTATAATGACACCTTGTACTCTACCCAGGAGACAGAGCAAGACCCTGTCTCAAAAAAAAAAACCACACACCTCATACTTCATTTTGTTTATTTACAATGGGCATGATATGACTAACTCAAGGAGTTACTATGAGGATTAAATTTTAAAAACTTACGTAAGGTGCTCACCCCAGATGTGGTCATCAGTGTGTACACAATAAATGACAGCAACATTTATGATTATGGTCATGACGATGATTATCCTAATTGAAGTGCTGCCATTTACCCGGCTCTATGACTTTGGAAGTACATTTTCTTCAACTGGAAAATAAGGATAATAATATTTACGTTGCAGGGTTGTTTTGAGGACTAGAAAGGGTATGTGGAAAGTAGCCACAGGACCTAGCCCAGCACAAGCAGACTCCTGATAATTTGCCATTCTTGTTATTTTTGCTACCACCTGTTATATAACAATCTTTTGCCATTCTTGTTATTTTTGCTACCACCTGTTATATAACAATCTGCTTAAACTTGAGAGAATCCATGTTTCATATAAAGGTTGGCTCCTGATATGATAAATTTATACACTGTTCCCTTTCATAAATGTTCGCTCAAGAGACAGATTAGATTTCTCTTTGTCTTATAAGTTTCTATTCAAGCTCCCTGAGCGATAACTCCCAAAAAATTATGGTTACCAATCAAACCAGTGTCCTCTGCTATGAGCAGAGCTTATCAGAACCACTGTGAAAAGGATACAGAAAAATCCCCCAGCTAATGGAGATATGTGCTGTCAGCAGTTTGGTCAAGGCAGAAAAAACAGCTAGGGTTAGAGTGCCTACAGAACATTTTATTCTCTTTAGCCTTGACCTCCTGAGTGTCTTATTGTCACATACTAGTTTATCCGTTGCAGAAGCATGAGCTTTATTCAAGGAACGTTTTGCAGGAGCTGTTAGCCATCTGGTCTGCCCACACTGGACACCAGATTCCTAATTTAATTACCATCAATCCACATGGTTCCAACACATCCCTTAAAACAATGCCAAAATGCATTCCTTTCAATCGAGAAAAAGAGAAGAGATTGTTGAGAATGCAGAGCTCACAATATAGGAGAAAAACATGTAGTTGCTTTTGAAGCCCAAAGTTCTGCCTCATTTTTGCTCTACATTCCCAGCCTACCTTTCCCTATCAATTCAACCCTCCTTGGCATTTGTGGCTTAAAAATTCCTTCACTAGAATTAAGTTGTCCTTGTGGAGATCCCTCCTTGAACTTGGCCAATTTCTTCTTAACCAGATGCATGTTTCTAAACAAGATTTTCTAATTCATTAAGTTGACTCTCCGCTTCAGGAAAGTTAGGCCTCTTCACCAACTGTTCTATGACATACCAGTTTAGTTTCCCTGTCCTAGTCTGGGTTTCCTGAAGCAAGGTGAAAGTGATTCTAGGGGCAGTAATCCTAAGGAACAGGAGGAGTAAGGGACCTGGTAGAGTGAAACTGAGAAGAGAAAGCCAAAGCAAGAGTGTGTTACCAAACTGCTCATCACTGTGGCCAACTGGTCCTTGATCTGACAGCCTCCTGGAGACTCTCTGAGATGCTGTGCAGAATTGAATCAGAGGGCTAAAAGGGGAGAGTATACGTCTAGTTCCATCTTCCACTGATGAGGTGTTGCTCCATGGAGTGTTAATATTTTCTCTCTTTCAGGTTTGTGCCTGCAACAGAAGGTCTGAATAGGTTTCCACAGGAATCCCTCCAGCGCTGTGACAAAGTAGCCCAGGGCAGAAAGCCAGAGATTCACAGTGCAGCCAACACCAGGGCAGTCTGGTTTCCCCTGCCATGACTGGCAGCCACAGCAATGACTGCAGTGAAAAGATTTACTCTAAGGTGATAGAAAGCAGGTCCCAGAGGTGACCTTGATGCTCATATGACCTCAACAACAAGATTCACATTAATAAGACACTTTCCATATTTTATCAGTTCTCACAAACTGTAAACATAACTTCACCACTTCTGTTTCAAAGTCTGAGCTTGTTTTGGTGAGAGATATAGTTCTTTTGAGAGTTGCTATATATTTTTAAAATGGCCCATGGAGCCTGCTGCCTCACAAATTGTTTCAGAATTATACATTTCAGAAGTGAGTTTTAAAAGCATTCATTGATGTTTATTATTCTTGATATTTTTAAAGACAGGCAGAATACAAAAAGAACAAAGTGAGGTCCTTTCTCCTAAGGAGTTTATAAACTACTCAGGGAAGACAGGATAAGACAGATAATTTAAGAGACCGAATGAAGCTGACAGAGGGAGTGGAAGCAATATTGAATGTACTCTAGATATGCAGCCATTACAGAGCAGATAGTAACCAATGCTTGAGAATCCTACCCAAATGTACAGAAATGTGACAGACTGATCTGATATGTATAGGAAAAAACATGGATGCAAAAACACAGATATCACATTTTATATAACTTGTTTTACACAGCTTTGCTTCAAAGAAGAAAAGAGCTGTTTCTAGAAGCCAAAAATAAAAACTGCCTTCTAGGGCTAAGGTTTTAACACCCATTATGGAATAGAGGGTATTGTTTCAGGGGGCTAAAAGAGGATAAGCTGGAATTGAGCCCCCAAATAAAACTCAGAATCACAAAGAGCTTCCCAATTTATAAAAAGTGAATCCAGAAAAACTATCCAACTAACTAAAGTACAGGAAAAAAAATCTTGCTATCTATTTACAAATTTAAACCATTCCCATAGTGCAAAATTCACAAGCCAAGAAATGAATGACCTGTCTAGACTGTTGAAATCACTAGGATTCAAGTAGAAGAAAACTAAACAGATTTTTTACATTCATAACCTAGGAATCACAGAGCCTCTCAATAAAATTCTTCACTGCAAGTAGGTCTCCATAAAAAATGACAACCTTCATGAAGAAATGAAACACAATAATGGAGAAGTAATAGTTGTAACAAACAGAAAAAGCGGTCACTTTGAGAATTGTGAGTGACAGAATAATTTGAAAGAGACTCTGAGTATATGTGTATCAGTTAGCTATTGCTGCATAACAAACTTCCCCAAACTTAATGGCTTAAAATAACCACCACTTCAATTTTGCAGTCAGAAATTAGATTGGTTCTTGTAGGCTTGACTGGGTTGGGCTGATGTCAAGTGGACTCATTCATGTGTCTGTGGTCATCCTATGGATTAGCCAGGTCTGACTGCTTTAGGTTGGTATTGTTTGGAATAGATGGGCCCCTGGAGCCCCTTTCCATGTGGTTTCCATCTATAGAAAACTAGTGAGGGTTTGTTCCCTGGGTAATCTCAGGGATCTGAGAAAGTGGGCAGAATCATGGAAAACCTCTTGAGCCCTAGGCTCAGAATTCACACCATGTCCTTTCTGCCACAGTGTGTTGGCCCAAACAAGTCACAAGACCCACCCACATTCAAGGATTGGAGAGAGAGGCTCCATTTCTCGGTGGAAAGGGAAGAACCTGTGGTCATTTATACAACTTGCCGTAATGTAACAACTTAAAAGATAAAAGAAGGAATCAAAGAAGAGGCCAGTATGTAGAAAAAACAGGAAAATTTGAAAAAAAGAATTTTTCTCAAGTGTCAAAGTAGAAAAGAAGGGATCTAAATACTTCATGCATCATTAAAGTTCTTCCCTAAATTCAAGGCTCTCTGGGTCCCAATTTCCAGAATTATCCTCTTTCTACTCCTCCATGCTTCAGGCAAAGCCTCTCACTCTCCACGGATGTTTTTACTTATGAGTTTCTTTCTGCCCAGAATTTATCTGCCTCCCTTTCTACCAAACTGCTTACTATTTCCCGGCAGAATTCTATTTATTCCAAATACCTCCGCTTCCATGGAAAGTAAAAATAATATTAATAATATCTACGATTCTTTATTATCTGCCAGCCACTGTTCTAAGAACTTTGCATGAATTATCTCATTTATTCCTGCAATACCTTCTCAAGGTAAATACTATTAAAGACCCATTTATAGAAGGGGAAAAAAAACAGGTCTCCCTGACTCAAAATTTTCACAATCTGTAAGTTACCGGCCACTCAAAAGTGTCATTTTTCAATTCTCCTAAAGATGTAATTTCTCTAACTTTTAGCTTTTCATTTTTCTTTAAGCAGACTGACAACAGCAAGTACTGGTGAGGGTGCTGAGCACCGGAATAGTCGCACACTGCTGGCAGAAGTGTAAACTGATACAGCCACTTTGGAAACCAGTTCACTATCTTCTCTGACATGAAGGTACGCATATCCTATGATCAGACATTCAAGCACTGTGCTAGGATACACCAAAATATGCACATACAAATTAGCTAGCCTTGAGCGAAAGTCACCCTGCAGAAGACACCTGCTTCTTCTTCTTCTTTTTTTTTTTTTTAGAAAAAATAAAAGTGAAACTCTGTCACCCTGGGTGGTAGAGTGCAGTGGCATCATTGTAGCTCACTGCAACCTCAAATTCAAACTCATGGGCTCAAGCGATCCTCTTGCCTCAGTCTCCTGAGTAGCTGGGACTAAAGGCACGTTCCACAATGCCCGGATAATTTTTCTATTTTGGTAGAGACAGTGTCTCACTCTTGCTCAGGCTGAGTGTTCCTACCATCCTCAGTGACTGTCTGAGAACAGCTTGTGGGAAGTGTGGCCTTTGAGGAAATGCAATGGTAGGTTCAGAGCCCAGCCACTTTCCACCAATTACACTCCCCACAACGGGAGATCTAAGCAGTACATTTCCATGGCTGCTGAATCCAGTAATGGTGATGTAAATTGTGTAAACTCAAACATAGCAGTGAAAATAAATAAGAGACAGAAAACAATATGAATTGCATAATTACTAACTTATGGTGTCAATATAAATAATTGATACATTAATAAAGTTGTATGATCATTCCGGTCAGTAAATCCTTGAATGTTTATAAAATATTCTATTACTATTACTATACTATGCTATTATCCTGCATTGAACACTAGGGAAACTAGATTTCATATCCACTGAGGTCTACCTGAGAATGACAGGTAATATATTACTGATTTAGTTTCCTGAATCTCCAAGAAACCTGTTGAATACTTCTGTTAAAAGCATTTGGCTTTGGCTGGGCATAGTAGCTCACTCCTGTAATCCTAGCTCTTAGGGAGGCTGAGGCAGGAAGATTGCTTGAGGTCAGGAGTTCGAGACCAGCCTCAGCAAGAGCGAGACCCAGTCTCTACTAAAAATAGAAAGAAATTAGCTGGACAACTAAAATAGAAAAAAAAAAAATTAGCCGGGCATGGTGGCACATGCCTATAGCCCAGCTACTTGGGAGGCTGAGGCAGGAGGATCACTTGAGCCCAGGAGTTCGAGGTTGCTGTGAGCTAGGCTGACGCCACGGCACTCTGGCCTGGGCGACAGAGCGAGACTCTGTCTCAAAAAAGAAAAAAAAAAAAAAGCAAGCATTTGGCTTTATCTTCCAACCCTGATAACCAAGATAATAAAGAAAATTCCAGCAAGAGGGGATGTTTAAATCTTTGTTGGTGTCCTGGTCTAGAGTCTGAACAGTCTAGAGAAATGTGACTTTTAATTAAAGGCATTTAACCTGAGGTTGCCAGACTGTAACAGAAAGTAAACAAGCTACCAACCCAATCCATGTGATTTCATGGTAATGATAGAGTGTGAAGAAAATAACTGGTTCTAACAATGTTTCCAGGGGCCCCCAACCCATTGGCCTGAAGCAGAGAGAGAAAAGGGCAGCATTCATGTTCACCATTCAGAGAGTTTCTCTGGAATATTTTGTGTCCTATCATTGTATTTATCATACCATGATTGTGCTATTTAGGATTCACTTTCAATAGTAGACTAGGAGGTGTCAGCACATAAAGGGAGTCAGTAGTGGGGGAGATCGAGAACACTGGTGTGTGTTTGTTGGTAGCCTGATGCTTCATCATTTATATTCACAGAAACTTACTTACCCTTGGGTTATCCCACAGTTTAATAGAGAAAATGTTCATACTTCAACACTGAAGTCCCAATCGTGTCTTGTTCTATAGGCAAAAGACCTGGTGAAATAAAAAGAGGAAAATTAGTTGTGTAAACTAAAATAAAATCTTAAGGCTCACTCCCACTACCGGCTTACTGAATGGACCCCATCTTGGCCAAGGGGATATCCTAAAACTAAATTGCGTGTCATGAGGAGAGAGGTCAAACATGCCTCATCATGCCCCCTTCCCTTCTTGAGGACATCCTTTGTAACCCATTAACAGTCCTAAGGGTATGCAAGACAAACCTACAAGTCCTCAATTTGCACAACAAATATATGTCCAGTGGCTTGTCTCTGATAAACAGCTCCTTATATTAAAACATTCCAAGCCTTTAGACAAAGCTTCCTGTCTTTAACCAATTACAAGTCAAAGAACCTTCAAACCCACCTATAACCTATAAGCTGCCGCCTCAAGATGGCCCATCTTTTCAGGCCAAACCAATGTATGCCTCCCATGTATTGATTTATGACTTTACCTGTAACCACTGTCTCCCTGAAATGTATAAAACCAAACTGTAACCCAACCACAGCAAATTCACTTGTTCAAGGCCTTTTGGGCCTGGCTCCGGGTCATGGTCCTCAAATTTGGCTCAGAATAAATCTCTTTAAAATTATTTTACAGAGTTTGCAGAGACCAGAAATTGACCTAGAACAACCCACATGGGTAGCAAGACAGGTCATGCAACTCCCAACTGTCTAATCAAAGTGGTTCCATGGTGATCTCTGAACCACAAGGGAGGTCAGGATCAGGGCACCATAAAACAAGATGTAGACCATAACCAACTCTCTTTTTGCTCTCTTCCTTTTGCTCTCCCTTTGCTGTGACAGTGGGTCCAGTCGTCATCTGTGGCATATGAATCATGTTCTGTAAACCTCAATCGTGCTCTATAATCCTATCTTTCTCTCCTCAATAAACTTCATAAAAAAATTATTTTACAGAGTTTGACTTCTTTTTCATTAACAGTTGGAAATTAGGTCAGAGGTATTCTACCATATTTTGAAGTAAATATGCTGCTTTTATTTACTCTAATAGTTCTAAATTTCCTTGAGTTTATTTTCAGAGGCAACGGAGGCCACCATTTTAAAATGTAGTTACCTGTGTCAGAAGTAAAATTGCAACACTTTAGTTTTCAAGTAAATGAAGTGAAAAATCAAACTACTGAGTTTGTATACACCTGAAGCAAGCCAGGAACTCTTGCTTCACTGGGGAGAGGATGAGTTTGTTTTCTCACTTTAAGTGAGAACGTCTTTTTCCTAACTGTAAGTGTGGGAAGAAGGATGTACATGGATGTTGGAAAGCCAAAAGGGCAGGTCCTAGAGTAGTCCTGATTGGATAAACATCCTGTCTCCCACTGGGGAACATGAAGGAAACCGATCTTTCCCTCCCTGCCATCATCTTCGCTCTTACCCTGGCAGTCATGACACAGCAAGTGACTCAGGCTCACCACGCTGATGCTGTGGTTCAGGACTTGGAATTTTGAATAAGTAACACAAAGAAAACAGATAGAATCCATTATTAGCCACTATAATGGATTATAGTTAGAAAACAGTTAGAATCCATGATTAGCCACTATAATGGTAACAGTGGCTGTAGAAAAGTCACAGTGGACTAGCCAGACATCTGTTGTGCTACTTACCTCCTAACCCTCTGAAGCTGCATCGATTGTTGTCCTTTTGTCAAAAATTTCCTGCAATCTCTCATTGATTTGTGGAGCTCTCCTTTATTTTTTTTCTTTTTTCTTTTAAGAGGTTCTTACTCTGTTGTCTGTCCAGGCTAGAGTGCAGTGACATCATCATAGCTCATTGCAACTTCAAACTTCTGAGCTCAAGTGATCCTCCTGCCTCAGCCTCCCAAGTAGCTGGTACTACAGGTGAATGCCACTCTGCTCAGCTAAGTTTTATATGTTTCGTAGAGAAGGAGTCTTGCTATGTTGCTGGTCTCCAACTCCTGGCCTCAAGCAATCCTGCCACCTCGGCCTCCCAAAGTTCTAGGATTACTGGCGTGATACCCTGCTCTGGCCTCTCCATATCTTTCTAATAAGATTTCTTCTTGCTTAAGTAACTGCAAAAGGAGTTTTGCAATAAAAGGTAACCTAACTGATAACACCAGCCTAGCAGGCAAAGGTATGCAGAAATTCTAATCCCAGTGGGGGATCAGGTCACTAACCAGCAGCTTGAGGCAAAAGCTCAGTCACAGAGAGTTAAGAAAAAAGTAAATGCCAGTGGGAAGACACGTGGCTTGGGGCTCTCCCCAGGCATCTGAATACTAACCCTTTACCATCAGCTGGTGAGGATGAGGGTCCTCTGTACCCTCTGTTCTGGTCAGATGTGACTCAGAAAGTGGCCACTAGTGAGTCTGCCAGGACTCAGCCACCATGCACCAGTCTCCATGAGAACAGAATCAGAGAGACGAAGTAGAGACTGAGAAGCTGTGAACTTTGCTGGTTAAAACCCTAGAGCCGGGGATGGTGGGGGCAAGGGCAATACACATAACCTAAACATTTGTACCCCCATAATATGCTGAAATAAAAAAAAAAAAAAAAACCAAGAGCCGGCAAACATTAATGAGGTCAATAATATCCATGGAAGGAAGGATCTTTCTCCACTAAATGGGAAGGTGCTTCTTCTTTTAAGACAGAAGCAAAAGGTGGAAAGCTGGGGAAAGAGGCAGCAAGGTTGGCGGTAAGAATATGGGAGGTAAGTTCTATCAGTGGCTTCTATCTCCTACGTGGAGCGGGAAGCCAGGCCCTCTGCTAAGAAGGAGGGAGCGAGAGAATGGATAGAGGTTTGAAGAGTAGGTAACAGTTTAGAGTGGTCAATACCACGGGAAAGTATGAATGAAAATAATAATTAAAAAAAAACACTAGATGGTACTTAAGTCCAGATGAATTGAAAATAACAAATTTAAATGGATTCCATCTAATTATGCACCTTTTCTCCAGGAACATCCCACTCAGACCATTATAAAAATAATGGTCAGATCACTCAAAAGCTAAGGACTACCAAAAATTAGCAGAAGGCCAAAGGGTAGAGAGAAATGAAAGTGCTGATGAGGGGCAATTGGAATGTGGAAACATAGGTTTTGGCCTCGTTCAGGAAAGGAAGTGAAATAGGAAGAAACTGCACAAATGGGAAGCCAGGAAGGAAGCCAGAGCTGGGAGGGAGTGATGACAGGTTCTGTCGGGAGGAAGGAAGTGGAACAGGTGGGACAGGTGGGAGAAGCGGCAGGGATAGGGCCTTGTGGTCAGAAACTGAAATCACAGATTTTTAGAGAATATGACTTTGAAATGAACACTGAGGAGGAACACAGGTAAATGTCATTAGGGCAGTTCTCTGTACCTTACATAAGAATGCCAAACATGACATCCCAGGAATATCGATGCCACCCAGGATGATGGCAGGACTTGAGTAGAGAAGACACATATCTGGTAGGTGCCAGTTTCCTAAGTGAGTATGAAACAATGAGCAAAGAGTCAAGGGGATGATGGTGGGAAGAAAGCACAGCTGAGTGGCATGGTTTTAAAGCACAATGAAGTAGAAGCAGAGTGCAAAAGACATTAATATTTAAATCATTTTACATTAAAGAAATGTTTTAAGTATCACAACTGGAAGGCCAGAGGTGTGATGGGTTTCAAAGGTGATTGATTTAAAGATTCAACCATGACATCAAAACTCGGATCTTTCTGTTTTTATGCCCAGCACAGAGCTTCAACCAAACCTGACCTTAAAAGTCTTAAGGCGGCTTCCAGTAGCAATCAGGGCTATGCACTACCTGTTCACATTCAACAGGAGAGAGAGAAACTGGTTTTTCCTCCAGCACTTTCAAAAGCATGAGAGAACATTCTGAAACATCAACAGGAAACCTGTCCTTGCACCTCATTGACTGGAACTGGGTCACATACCATTGTCTGCACCAGTCACTGGCAAGAAAACAGCACTTCCTTTAGATAAGACATGCCCAACTCTCCAGCCGTGGTCAACGCCTCATATTACACCAATACTTGTGGGGGAGGAGGGGGAGATGCTGGGGAGTCTCCCATAACCTCTGTCACTTATGTGCATCTGTGACTACCAGGTCTCTTCAGCTTCTTCTTTCAATATGGTAGGTCTAGAATGGGTAAAAAGTAGTGACCTCAACTCTCTGAATAAACAAAATTTTGGCTTTCTATTAAAGCATTAAGTTTAAATTGGTGCCTCTTGACACACTCCTCAATTCATAACATTGCATAGGAACAGAATCCTTACAATTGCAAATGCAGCTAAGAGCTACAAGCACATTTCATTCCATCTTATAAAATTGCAGCAACCTCATGGACCCCTTGCTGAGATTCCAGGACAGTCCTCATGCCTTTTCCACTGAGATTACAGAGATTTTCCTCCAGCTACACATCCTAAATACCATGTTGCTCCACAGTTAGGCCCCTACACCCTACATGATAAAGCTGGAGACCATGAATGGCATGCAGGCCTAGAAGTCTAGAAGTCCTTACAGACTCTTGCAGAAGACCTGGAAACAAAGGGCAGGTGGGCAAACCAACCAATGCCATTACAAATACGAGACTTTCACTATGCTGCTTAAAAACATCTGATGGCTCCCACACAAAAGATAATGTCCCAATTTCTTAGAACTACAAAAAAGGACTAGTCACAGAAGGCACAACCAGCCATACCAGTTTCACTGCCCACCTTGCATTCCAAATACACCCTTGACATCCCTGAACATGCCTTTACATCTCTATGCTTTTGAAGATTCTTTTTCCTCTACCAAGAATTTCTTCCCCTACTTTTCCACCATGTGATTCCCTTCTCTTCTTTTAGGAAGTCAAATATTCCCTCCTCTAAAGTTCTCCCAGATATCCCAGGTAGCAGCTCTTTTGTTCCTCTGTGTTCCTGTAGCAATTTCCACCTGCCTCTGTGGAGGTACTTTTCATGTTGTTTTGTGATCGTATGTTTCTGTACTTGTCTTTCCTTATTAGAGTGCTAGCAACTTCAAGCAACTTTATTCACCATTTAATTCTTAGTTCTTGAAAATAAAAGGTACCTAAGTTTGTTGGATGTATAGATCATTTATCTCAGAAAAAATGCCCTTTTTTTCTCTCTTTTTTACTTTTCTTTTCTTTTTTGAGACAAGGTCTCACCCTGTTGTCTGAGCTACAGTGCAGTGGCGTCATCATAACTCACTGCAACCACAAATTCCTGGCCTCAAGCAATTCTCCTGCCTCAGCCTCATGAGTAGCTGGGACTCAGGCACACGTTCACCACGTCTGACTAATTTTTCTATTTTTAGTAGAGATGGGGTCTCACTCTTGCTCAGGCTGGTCTCCAACTCCTGGCCTCAAGCAATCCTCCTGCCTCAGCCTCCCAGAGTGCTAGGATTACAGGCAGGAGCCACTGTGCCCAGCCAAAACATGCTTTTAAAGTTATAATTGCTAAGTGAAACCACTTCTTTCTACTTTGATAGTTAATTGTCTATCATTCCTTATCAATATAACTCATTATATTGATATGTTTAGCCAAACTCCACAGCAACAACAACCAGATAGTTGATGCTTTAAAAGAAAAGCTTAGCATTTCCTGACTTTCTTGGCTTGGTATTTTAAAAACTGTAAGTAGTTAAGAACAACTTTGTGAATAAATCATTGGATTGCCCATTTGCAGCAAGAGATCTGGAGTCATTTGGCAACAACTTGAGACATATATAGCTGATGGACATAAAGACATGGTGCTAAATGAGGTGAAGTGAAGCAAACCAGTTAGGGCAGGATGCAAGTGTCAGAACTGATTGGCCAGTGTAAATTTTATAAATGTGTGAGCAGTTTTCCTGGAGGCCAAACCCACTGAGTGGCTTGTTTTGAAAATAACAGCATAAATGTCTTAAGCAATTGTTTTATTGTATGTAACTCATATATAAAATTACTGCATTAGGAAAATTAGTCACTGTGTTTACTTTGTTCCTCTGCTAATAAAACAGAGATTATTATTTTGTTCTTTATAAGATAAGGAAATCTTAAATGCTATTCTCAGACTAGGAGAACACTGGGCCAGTTACTCCCACAACATATTTCTGAGAGCACAGAACTCCCATGCGATTTAGGGCTGCTCTTATCTGGCCTTGTTATTCCAAATTATGTCATCCCTTTCTCTATTAAGGAATGATATGAGCTTGGGCTTAAGCTTTTGAAGTAAGGTTCATTTCTGTATTTAAGTATCTATGAGGAATAAATGTAAAATGTAAAGCTTTCTCGGCATTTTGTTCCAAATCCCAGCAGTAAATAACTGACAGGCGGGGAAGGAAAAGAAGGAAAGGAATGCACAGTTTCTGAGTCCAAGTTACGTGCCAGGCAAGGCTTCTGGATTGTAACTTCCCCCAGGATAGAGATAATTTATCTCTACATCCCAACACCTGGCGCAGGTCCTAGCACCTAGGCAAATGCTTGATAAACATTTATTTACTGAACCAATCTAACTCCATTCTAGATATAATCTCGCTTAATGCTCACAACCACCATCTGAATTTAGAAGTATTTTCTTCCTTGAACAGAGAAATTAAGTAACTTGCCCAAGATCACACTAAAAGGCCTGGGTTACAAATTCAGGGTCAAACCAACAGACATCTCAAAAGTCATCTAGAAAAATGCAACTTTTTATAGACGAAATAAAACATTCAGCGAATAAGTGATTGTCTCATACAACACATTGCCATAAAAGTGAAAATCAAGACAAACATACACGTTCTAGTGTAAGACATTCTAGACAATGAGTTTGACCATACGTACACTAACATATAGGATTCAATTCAACTTTTATTGGGAACATTTTAGTATCCCTGCAATGTGGCAGGAACAAAAATGACCAAGCAATAGAACTGGTCACTATGAATCTCAGTATGCGGTGAAGTTAAAAGATGGAAACAGAAATTGTACAATAAAGCAGACCCTATGCTTTCACGGAGTTATGAACCAAGCACTGTGGGAGCACAAGTGACAGAACAAATAACTCTGCACTAAAGAGGAAGAAAAAGAAGGATATTGTTAAAGACACAAGAGCAGGAGCAAAGGACAAAGTCATAAAAGGTCCTGATGTAGAGAGGTAATTATGAAGAACTCTGTAGGGTGGTTGCTTAGAATATGTGGGAGGAAAATGGTAGGTTATAATATTGGAAATACAGGTTGTCAGATGTGAAGGACTCTGTTCACATCCATTTGCTAAAGGGATGAGAATGATTCTCTTAAACTTTTGTGCCAAGTACCCAGAGGAAGACTCAAATGTGCTGGTTGACCCATGGTCTCAGTAGACATCTTCTATAAGATAGCTTCCTTTAACCACCAAGGGCTCCTTCCCAACATTCTGGTTTCCTTCTCTCATTGACAATTGTAGAAGCAAAAAATGAGTCCATGGCCGGGCGCGGTGGCTCACGCCTGTAATCCTAGCACTCTGGGAGGCCGAGGCGGGTGGATCGCTCGAGGTCAGGAGTTCGAGACCAGCCTGAGTGAGACCCCGTCTCTACTAAAAATAGAAAGAAATTATCTGGCCAACTAAAAATATATATAGCAAAAAAAATTAGCCGGGCATGGTGGCACATGCCTGTAGTCCCAGCTACTCGGGAGGCTGAGGCAGTAGGATCGCTTAAGCCCAGGAGTGTGAGGTTGCTGTGAGCTAGGCTGACGCCACGGCACTCACTCTAGCCTGGGCAACAGAGTGAGACTCTGTCTCAAAAAAAAAAAAAAAAATGAGTCCATACCTGCCTTGTAGACCCCAGAGGGAAAAAAAAAAATAAGTAAGAAAAAAAAAAGAGGCTGGGCATGGTGGCTCACGCCTATAATCCTAGCACTCTGGGAGGCCGAGGTGGGAGGATCGCTCAAGGTCAGGAGTTCGAGACCAGCCTGAGCAAGAGCGAGACCCCATCTCCACTAAAAATAGAAAGAAATGATCTAGACAGCTAAAAATATATATAGAAAAAAATTAGCTGGGCATGGTGGCACATGCCTGTAGTCCCAGCTACTTGGGAGACTGAGGCAGAAGGAGTGCTTGAACCCAGGAGTTTGAGGTTGCTGTGAACTAGGCTGACGCCACGGCATGGCACTCTAGCCCGGACAACAGAGCAAGACTCTGTCTCAAAAAAAAAAAAAAAAAAAAAAGGATAAAGAAAAAAAAAGAAAAAAGAAAAAAAAAAAGGCCAATAACTGAATCTTTCCCCAAATTCAAAACCAGTAATTTCAATAGTACAAAAGCTTTTCATTCCCCTAGTGTTACAACAAGGTAAGCATTTCCTTATCTGAATGAATTGTTTCTTCTCATGATAGAAAGAGTTGATGTATGAGGACTTGATTTAAAAAAAAAAAACATACAAGGAACAGTTTATACAGAACATATAGGTCAACAAGATGGGTAGATAGGTTAGAACCCTCAAGCATAATTACAACAATTTAGGCAATTGTTTTTAAACTGAGTTTTGAGAACTGATAATGAGATTTCACATTAAGGATATTCATGTGCCTTTCAGAGCACTGCTGAAATCAGTAATTATTTTTGAATAGGCAATATGAATTATAATGTTGCCTAATATGTGAGAGGTTTTTGAGCCAAATACTCCCACCACATATCTTTCCTAAGAGCATGGAAGTCCCACGAGCCTATGTGTGCCTGATAATGCCATGCATACGTGACATCATGATTTCAATTATCAGGGGATGAAATGAGTCACACCTGAAATTGCTGCATGTCATGGAGGCCAAACAATCTGTGAATTTCAAAAATACGGATGCAGTTTATCTGACCAAGAGTGCATAGGCTAAAAATGTGTGCCCTGTTCAATTCTACCAAAGCGAGAGAAGACTAGCATCTTCTGCTGGATGCACCCCCAAACCTACCTCTTCATCTTGAGGGACTCATGTAACTCTAAAACAGCAGAACAATTCTTTCTGCCAAAACTTTTTCTTCAGTCACGGGTATGCTCCAAGGATTCCATTTCCTGGTGTTGTTCCTCTCCTCTTGAAAAGGTAGATGCACCTGAGTTTCAAATATTTCATGTGCTTCTTAAGTTAGTGCAGGTAGATTCTTTCTTCCTTTCCCCTTGCTTTCGGAGCCAGATGCTTAGTGTACCAACATACCCTTCTAGATTTGGCCTTATGGAGTGTCTGCTAGTGAGAAATATAAATGTAATGATTTCTGGGCCTGCCAAAAGCATCTGTATTTCAAACAACCCTTGTCCATCCTTATTTTCCCTATTCGGATTATTCCACCTAAATTTCATCCTCTCATCAGCCTAAGTTTATCTCCAACCTGATTTCTATTTATTGTTGTCTTCACTAGTTCCCCTTTAGTGTGTATCATCCCGCCTTTCTTGGGGGTCTGCACATTTTTGGGGCACTATTCCTAATGACATATACTTTACAAACTTTCCTACTTACCGCAAATGTATCATTTTGAGACTCAGGTAATAAAGCCTGACGTGCTAAATTTCTAAGTCTCTTCTCTCAAATTTGTCCACATTATCTAAACCCTCCTCCTATATAGCTTTATCAGCTTTTGAAGGCTGGTTCTCCACTGATGATTATTTGGAGCTTCCAGAAGTCACATCTCAATACTTTCTCAGATCTTTGTTTTATCTGATGAAGTCAGTACAATATGCTCTCTATAATCTTGCCCATCTTCTGGTATTGGAAATCTCTGGGCAATATTCGTTTTTATTTGTGCTATCTTTAAGAATAGTTGAGTTAAGTTAAACAGAAAAAGGAACTTATTAGAGGGGCACCTGATTGTCCACATCCTCAGGAAGACTAGAGAGAATGACATTCAGGAAGGGTATTATAAAGGGGAGGCTACACCATCAAAACCACAGCCAAAATCAAGCCATAGAACCACTCCAGTGAGGACAGCGTTGCATCACAGTACCACCTGCCAAGACCACCCACGCTGCCAGCAATGACATTGGTCCTAGCACTGCCTTGGTTGCCAGCATGCACGCTAACACTCCACAGCCAGAGCGGGTTCCCCAAGGTGGCTGCCCCCTGGTTTCTAACCTCCTCTGACTGCGACCCTGAGACTCACAGGTCTGACTGTCATGCCTAATTCATGGGTCCAGGCCCTAGCTTCTAGGAAGGTTGGGAAACAGTTTTCAAGTCTATTCAGATTCTGTAGTGGAAGGAAAGCTCTGCCTCCTGGCAAGACTTGTATAGTGCAGATTTCCCAAATGTAAAAGGAGATTCAGATAATAAACAGATAAAAGGGGGGAAAGTCCAGTATGTCCTGACTGCAGTCCTCTGCCTTATAGAATACCCAGTTGTGTCTACAGCCATACCACCCTGAGCATGCCCGATCTCTTCTGATCTCGAAAGCTAAGCAGGGTCAGCTCTGGTTAGTTCTTGGATGGGAGGATACCCAGTTGATCACTCATTCATATGCTGCAACTATAGTTTGGCTCCTTACATAGAATATATCTTTTCCTCTTCCTTCATCTAGGACTCTACTTTCCAAACTGTGCCCTGTGGTACACCAGGGGCCACAGAGAACTCAGAAGACCCAGCAGCATATTTTGTTTTCCAGGACAGCACAGTGGCATCTTTTGGACACCACTTGATCTACTACATCGAGGTGGTTCCCAGTTTCATTAGATCCTGCTACATCCCTTCAACAACAGTGCTTTCTTTGCAAGGCTGGGTTGTCAATAGTTGCTTCAATAAAAAAGCAAGTATCGCAGGAAAACAATCAATGTGGAACAGAAAATGAGAGTGTTGTGTCCAGTCAGATTCCCGGGTTAGCAAACGTGGGCAATGCCTAACAGGCACATCCCATTAGTAACTGTGTTTATTCAAAAATGCAACTAAGTATTACTTTTTCTTTATTTATATATATTTGCTTTACAAATAGCTACTTGGTTGTTAGAACATAAATACTTACAGTACTTGAACCTAACAATAAATGAAACTGTTAGGTTTTGGGGGTTCTTTTGTTTGTTTATTTGTTTGACCCTAGGATGTTGTGAAAAAAATTATAAAGACACTAATGGCACCATGAAACAAAAGAATCTGAGTGTCTAATTTTTTTTTTTTTTTTTTTGAGACAGAGTCTCGCTCTGTCGCCCAGGCAGGAGTGCCATGGTGTCATCATGGCTCATCACAACCTCAAACTCCTGGCTCAAGCGATCCTCCTGCCTCACCCTCCCAAGTACCTGGGACTACAGGCATGCGCCACTGTGCCCAGCTATTTTTTCTACTTTTAGTAGAGATGGGGGGTCTCGCTCTTGCTCAGGCTGGTCTCAAACTCCTGAGCTCAAGTGATCCTCCCGCCTCGGCCTCCCAGAGTGTTAGGATTACAGGCGTGAGCCACTGCGCCCAGCCCACAATGTCTATTGATTTTTGAAAAATAAATGTTTTATTCTTCTATTCTTCACAGTCCTGCATTATTCAGGAAAAGCTTCCACTATCCTCTTTCTCAAAGAAGAGTAACTTATGCATGAAGTCGAGGAGCAACAGGGAAGCTATAGACTCTCACTCCCACGCGGTAGGTGGCAAGTGGATGACTAGGATTTTCACAAGCAAACAGCACAGCTGGGAGAGACCAAGAGATGAAGGCACAGAGGAGGACACGGCAAATGCTGAAAGCTCCTCAAAGGACAAGGACAGAGTCAGAGAACCTCCCAACCTTCTAGAAAGGATGATACAGTATCCCTGCTGGGAAGCACAAGGATCCCTATATATGCCGTAAGGAGAGTTTGAAAAATTATTCTGTGGAGAAAATATAAGCATGAGGCAGAAAATTTCCAAGTTTGGAGAGAAGAAACTTGCTTACCGACATGACCAAAAATAGTGCCATGTTTAAGGATGAGCCTCAAAAGAAACTGCAGATGATGACAGAAGAACTCTAAGATCATAGATCATTAAACCCAGTTTAGTTTTCTTTCCCATAGAAAGAGAGTATTTACCTAGGAACTAGGCTTCTAAAACTCTTACTTTGTGTTGATCTCAGTTTTTTGGTGTCCTCAAGAGTGAATTTTGTACATAGAAAAAATTATGTCAGTGGTTACTTATTAAAATTAGTTCAATTTAGTAAAGCTATAAATGCAAAAAACTTCTTTACTCAGCTTTTAAGTTCAGCTTGCAAATACTATTTTCCTTTTTATGTCTAGTAAGTTTTAATAGGGGCTTCTGAGAGTTCTTTGAATTGTGTTTAATCCCATATACACACTTAAATAAGTAACTAGCTTCAAACATTTTAAACTGCATTAATAAATTTACTATATTCTCTAAACTTTTAAAATATTTTAATAGTCTAACTTAAGAAACAAACCTTACTATTAATTGGTATTCTTATTCATCTAATAAGTTTGTTAATAATGTGATTCCCAAGCTCTCTTAGATGTTGTAAATACATAAAAATAACAAAGACAGATTTCTTTTTAACACAAAATGTTGATATGATACTATAGCTCTGATGCTCTTAAATGTTCCTATAATTCAATTTTAGGTTTCCTAAGGCTAAAGCTTCCCAGATAACTAAAATTTCCTGCATACCCGGAAAGAATTTACTACCCTAGTTCTGAAGTTACTAATGATTACAAGGTTACAGAAATCTCAGAGGATTAGTAGACCCAGAGCTGCAGATAGAGCAATTCTTCTCACCACATCAATGGCATAACAAATCCCATTTTATGTATCACTATGTCTTGGGCTTCAGAACTTGAAGGCATTGAGCTTGCATAATAGGTGCACATAAATATATTTCGTATCTTCCACATAGTCATCTTGAAGGTATAACAGTTAATAATTTTACCAAAAGCCCTTAGGTATAAGATAGTAGCATAACTATTTTTTTTCCTAATCAAATAAAATCTAATCTCTTGTCTTAGGTACAAAAGTTTCTACTATCCTTTGGGTTATTTGGGATCTGTGGAGTCCAGAATATTCACGGAAGGTTTTTCTCATCTTTAAATTATTGTAGTCAGTGTTGATATGGCCAGTGTCCAAGTTCACCTGGTCCCTTGGAAGTGGGCAGCTCTGTGACGAGCCTGAGAGCCTCACTTGGGGTCAGTTTCCAGCAGTCCCAGCCCACAATTTCTACTAGAGGTCTTGCCGCCACCTAGAAGCACTGAATGGGAAGAGGTTACTAACAGAATCAGCCAGTCTTCCAAATATCTCCCCAGATCAGCCCATTTCCACCTCCCCTAACCCTAGAAATAGCTCCACTTCCAGCATAATCCAGCTTCAAACCTAACCTTCAACAAAACAAACCTCAAAGGTTCAGATAACTAGATAACAAGACAACCATTGTTCTCTGGATAACAGACTTTTGGCTTCCAACCCAGCAACACAAACATCAGGTGGACGACTGTCTTAGGCAGGTGGCCGGCAAAATACCTGCAGCAATAAGAAAAAATCACAAATTAATATCTCAGTAGATTGTCCTGCAACAGAAATATAGTGGTCCCAATAATAATGACCTTACTCAAAACATTTTCTAGACTTGCTGTTATATATGATTTAGCAGCTGCCCAAGGAAAAAAATGTTTATTTCTACAAATTACACCCAATGATGGTAACTACATGACTACAGAGTTGGCGGTGACCCTTTTATAATAACACCTGTCAAATTAGGACAGTTTGTGATTTATAAATCATATAAGTATAGATGTATGATGTAGTTAATGCTGGTTTTGTTTTTTTTTTTTCACTCAGGGTCTCACTATATCGTCCAGGCTAGAGTGAAGTGATATCATCATAGCTCACTGCAACCTCAAGCTCCTGGGCTCAAACAGGCCTCCTTCTTCAGGCCTCCTTCTTCAGACTTATAGTTGGCACTATAAGCATGCACACCCACAGCTGGCTAATTTTTCTATTTTTTGTAGAGATGGAGTCTCACTATGTTGCTTAGGTTGGTCTTGAACTTCTGGCCTCAAGCAATCCTCCCACCTTAGCCTCCCAAAGTGCTAGGATTACAGGCATGAGCCACCATGCAGGCCAGTAAATGCTATTTTGAAAACAGTAGTTCATAATTACTATTCCCTAAGATAATTTCAGCAAATATTTAAATACAGCAAAAAGATTGGACAGGCAGGGTAGCTGAGGTGGGGTAGTGGTGGTGGCTCACACCTGTAATCCTAGCACTCTGGGAGGCGAGGTGGGAGGATTATTTGAACTCAGGAGTTCGAGATCAGCCTGAGTAAGAGTGAGACACTCTCTATATAAAAAATACAAAAATTAGCCAGGCGTGGTGGTGTATACCTATAGTCCCAGCTAGTTGAGAGGCTAAGACAGGAGGATTGCTTGAGCCCAGGAGTTTGAGGTTGCAGTGAGCTATGATGACGCCACTGCATTCTAGCTCAGACAACAGAGTGAGACCTTGTCTCAAAAAAAAAAAAAAAAAAAACAGAGGCTGGGCGCAGTGGCTCATGCCTAAGCACTCTGGGAGGCCGAGGCAGGAGGATCATTTGAGCTCAGAAGTTCAAGAGCAGCCTGAGCAAGAGCGAGACCCCATCTCTACTAAAAAAAATAGAAAGAAATTAGCTGGACAACTAAAAATATATAGAAAAAATTAGCCAGACATGGTAGCCCATGCCTGTAGTCCCAGCTACTTGGGAGGCTGAGGCAGGAGGATCACTTGAGCCCAGGAGTTTGAGGTTGCTGTGTGAGCTAGGCTGATGCCAGGGCACTCTAGCTTGGGCAACAGAGTGAGACTCTGTCTCAAAAAAAAAAAAAAAAAAAAAAAAAGGATATATTACAAAACTAAATAAATTCAATGAAGATGTCAAAATTATAGAATAAGATAGTTTAATAAACAAAATCGTAAATCCACATATATTTATTCATAATAAATAAATAAATGGAAGTGAAAGGAAAGCCCTTTCTTAACCTTAGTGATAATTAATAAATAATGAAGGAATAATAGAGATAGAAATCACTATTTTGCAATGGTCATAATAATAACTGAGTCATGCAAGAATCATCAGTGGAGGCTAAGGGATCTTAGATGGATAAAAATTTGAGGATAATTGGAAGAGAGATTATCTATACCACTTCAAATTTTCTCTATATAGTTTGTATTTCTGGCCCGAGGATCCAGTAGATGAAGCCCAGGATAACTAAGGGCTCACAGAGAGTGAGAGAGACTCCAAAGGGGAGAGAGCCAGGGGAGAGGCAGTCCAATTCTGATATGATCCCTATCCAAATTTGTGGCTGACCTCAAAACCACACATACATGGTTCAGACTCCAAAAAGTTTGTATTTAAGCCAAAAAAATTTGAAGATTCTAATTGTCTATTTCCACAGGTGAGACAGAGTTTGCAGTTTGAGTCTAATCAAATTAATTTCCTACTAAAACAAAAACATCCTAACTCTTCGAATGAATATAACTAAATCCAAAATCTTCACAACATAACATTCACAATGTCCAGATACAGTTTCAAACTAATTAACATGTGGAAAAATCAGGAAAATGTGACTCACTCTCAAGGAAAAAAAAAGCCTCAACTCTAAAGTCACCTAGATGTTGAAATTATCAGACAAAGGCGTTACACAGCTATTATAGCTATTCTCAATGAAATAAAGGAAAATAGCCTCTAAAAGAAAAGAAAAGAAAAGAAAGAAAATATCAGCAGAGAAATAGAAAAGATTTTTTAAAAATTAAATGGAGATTTTAAAACTGAAAAACACAATTATCTGAAATCATAAAAAGAAAAATGGTAAATTTGATGTGGATAAATTTGGTGCTCAGCACTAAATCAAGAGATCAGATTTTACATGACAAATAATGAGACAAACTGGTATCATGTGATTTCTGATAAGATGCACAAAGAACACAATATCCATTTCATAACTTTCTTGCCAAAAAATGCATAACTTGAGTTTAATTATAAGGAAACATAAGATGAACCCATCTGAGGATTATTCTACAAAATAACTGACCTGTACCCTTCCGTGTAATGAAAGAGAAAACAAGCATTGTTCCAAATTAAAGAAGGGCTTGGTAGACTACCACTACAATGCCCCCAAGTAATCCTCGCCTCTTGGCATTCATATCCTCTTACAATCTCATCCCCTGGAATATGCACTGGGCCTCATGACTCAATTCTAATGCATAGAATACAGCAAAAGTAGTGGATGCCACTTCTAATATTAGCATACAAAAGGACTCTCCTTCTGTCTTGCTCAGTCTCTAATGCTCTCACTTGTTTTGATGGAGCCAGCTGCTCACAGCATGAGCTGGTCCATATTGAGAGGTCCATGTGGCAAGGAACTGAGGGAGGCCTTCAGCCAACAGCCAGTAAAAAACTGAGGCCCTCAGTCCAGCAACACATGAGCAACTGAATGCTGCCAAAAATCACATGAGTGATCTTGGAAGTGGATCCTTTCCCAGTCAAGCTTTCTGAGGAGACTGACTCCTGCCTTATCCCTTGTTTGCAGGATCCTGAAGTACGGGCACCCAGGTAAGCTGCACCTGGATTTCTGTCCAACAGAAGTTGTGAGACAATAAGTGTTATTTTAAGCCTAAGTTTTGAAGTAAGTCTTATGTAGTAATAAATAACTAGCACAGAAACTAAAAAGACATGCCAACTAAATGCAACATGTGACCCTACATTAGATATTGTGGAGAGAAATAGATGCTATAAAAGACATTACTGGACAATTGCCTAACCTGAATATTGACAATATATTAGATAATGGTATTACATTTCCTGAATGTGATTTTTGGTAAAGAAATGTCCTTTTTATTAGAAAGTCCACATTGAAGTATTTAGAAATAAAAGGAGATATATAATATAAAAAATTATCTGCAAGTAATTCTTACATGGTTAAAGGAAAAATTAATAATAATATATATTATAAATATAGACAGTGGTAAGGCAAATATACAAAATTGTTAATTTATAAATCTGAATAAAGGATACATATATAAAAATTATTTTTAAATTTCTTACAGCTCATCTGTGACTTTGAAAGTATTTTTTTTTCTTCCTTATTAGAGACAGGGTCTCACTCTATCACCCACACTGCAGTGCAGTGGTATGATCATGGCTCACTGCAATCTTGAACTCCTGGGCTCAGACAATCCTCCTGCCTCACCCTCCCAAGCAGCTAGGACTACAGGCATGAGCCACCACGTCTGGCTAACTTTTTTAATTTTTTAAAGAGATGAGGGCTTGCTCTGTTGCTCAGGCTGGTTTCAAATTCCTACCCTCAAGTGATCCTCCCACCTTGACCTACCAGAGTGCTGGGATTACAGGGATGAACCACCATGCCCAGCCTGAAAGTATTTTTTAAAGGTTTTTCTTTTTTCAAAGTCCTTAAAAGAAGCAATTGGTCATATATAGCTTACCTTAAAATGTGTTGTTTCAGAATTTTAAAATTAATTAAGACTTTCATTTCTTTAGTAAGAAAAAAGAGATTTAATTTTTTCTTTTAATAATGATAGCCTTTCCCTCTTGGTGCTTTTAAAACCAAATACCAGGCCGGGCGCAGTGGCTGACGCCTGTAATCCTACCACTCTGGGAGGCCAAGGCGGGCAGATTGTTTGAGCTCAGAAGTTCAAGACCAGCCTGAGCAAGAGCGAGACCCCGTCTTTACTAAAAATAGAAAGAAATTATATGGACAGCTAAAAGTATATATATAGAAAAACTTAGCCGGACATGGTGGCACATTCCTGTAGTCCCAGCTACTTGGGAGGCTGAGGCAGGAGGATCGCTTAAGCGCAGGAGTTTGAGGTTGCTGTGAGCTAGGCTGACGCCATGGCACTCTAGCCCAGGCAACAGAGTGAGACTCTGTCCCAAAAAAAAAAAAAACAAATACCAGCATAAATATATTGTACATATTGTATTTTCAGGAAAAAAAATACTAAATTTGGTTAATTTAGATTAAAATACATATTTTCTGTATTTAAATCAACGTTTATTCATAAGCAAAGTGTTTTGATCAAATGAGACTCCCGAGAACAAAATGAAAAGTTAACAACCAAACTCTAAGGCCTGTCTTGTGCAAAAGGTCACAATCTGACTCCTGTATCTTCCTGACATTCTCTCTTGGCAGCACTTCATGGTGACCTGAGTTGCCACCACACTTACCTTCTTTCCTGTGTTAATCTAAGATATTTTCTGATTAAGAGGTTTTATATTACTTGAATTTTGTACATTTTAATTTTTCACAGTATAAAACAAGTGCTGTGGAAGCAAACGTAACCCATTATCCCTCACACTCACCTGCATTCCTTTTCCACTTCCTCATCATTCTACTTCCTTCCTTTTGCCTTCTTGGACCCCTTGCTCCCCTCCCCTTTCTCTACCTTGCCTTCTCTATGTCTTCTTGATACCTTTCTTCCTGTGTTAGTCCACACTAAACCCACCTGGGGCCAGCTTTCATCATCTCCTGCTTAGATCACTGCACTCTCCTCAGAACTGGTCCTCTGGCTCTCGGCAATCCCAGTCACCCACACGGTACAGAAGCGCTCATTTTTATTCAGAACCTAGACCCTGGTCTATTGTATCTGGTGTAAACTTGCCAGGACTCTATACCGTTATTTCCTTACCACTAAGAGACCAAACCATTTTTTTTCACCTTTGACTTATCTGAGCCAGTGTTTCTCTCCCCATTTAGGGCCGCCCATCCCTAACATTCAGGAAAAGTTATCACAGGTTTGTTGTGAAGATCCCACTGTTCCGAGCTCTGTCTCCACATTCCGCCATGGCCTGTTGTCACTTAGTACTGAACCATATGTCCTCCAGGCACGGCCATCTCCTCTCCCACACATCATCAGACATAGATGATAGGAGAAATAACAACAGAAAGCATAAAACATGAAAAGATAAACTTGAAACTAGCCTCTGTATATGACTTTTTCTAGAGTCTAAGTAAACAATTTCTAAGGTGTTAAACTTTTTGTAGGGGTTTCCTCGTGAGCCTGCTTGTACACAAAATACTATACAACGGCCTTATTTAGGAAAAGAGCACTCATAATGGCCATAACCTTAATCAGATCTAGCTAAAGTTTTGCATGAGGACCTCAGCATCTGACTTGTAGAGGAAAGGGCTTGAGAATTTTCTTTCAATGATGTATCTTTTCTTGTGCCACTTGCTACTATCCTTTTTTCCAATCCAAATTGGTAGATATATATATCCAAATTTATTCATATAAATTCATTGATTATACGTGCACATATGTGTATATGTGTGCCCCCACATATATACATATATGAATATATATGTTAATATACATGTATATACAGTCATCCCTCAGTATCCAAGAGGATTGTTTCCAAGACCCCCACAGATACCCAAATCCATGGATGCTTATATAAAAAGGTGTAGTACAGTTGGCCCTGTATATGGGAGGGTGGGGTTCCATAGTCACAAATCCACAATTGGTTGAATCTGTGAATGTGGAACCCACAGATTCATAGAGCCAACTGTACATGCATATATTGAATTGGTTTATTATATTTGTAGGCTTATAAAACTTTTCTGTTCAAAAATTATTTTTCAAGAGAAAAATTCTTTTTCTACAAAGGACATATATCTATAAAATAAATATTTTTCAGACCTAGTTTTTGGATTGTCTGAAACATAAACCATAACGAACCCAGAAAACTATTCTTGGTCTATATTCATATATTTTAATAGTATCTTATTCATACATCTGTAAAATTGCATCACTAGTACTTTTTTACAGGTTGCATAATTTTCAATAAGTTCTTTTTAAGTTTCTTCATAAAATGACCCACAACTATCTTCAAAGTTTAATAAAAATTTACTTATGTTTAAAATGTTCACAACTGTTATTTCTTTTTAGAAAATTGCTTTTTCATCAACTTTTTGTTTTGAAAAATTGTAAATTGGCTGGGTGTGATGGCTCATGCCTATAACCCTAGCACTCTGGGAGGCCGAGGCAGGAGGATTGCTTGAGGTCAGGAGTTCCAGACCAGCTTGAGCAAAAGCGAGATCCTGGTCTCTACTAAAAATAGAAAAAATTAGCTGGGTGTGGTGGCACACACCTGTAGTCCCAGCTACTCAGGAGGCTGAGGCAAGAGGATTGCTTGAACTCAGGAGTTTGAGGTTGCTGTGAGCTAGGCTGACACAATGGCACTCTAGCCCGGGCAACAGAGTGAGACTCTGGTCTCAAAAAAAAAAGAAAGAAAGAAAGAAAAGAAAAGAAAAATTATAAGCCTACAAAAACTTTCAAGAATGAATTTGCAATACCTATATCAAATTTTCCAGTTGCTAATTTTTCCAAAGTTCTCAATCTCTTCCTTCCTCTCTTTTACTGGTCTCTTTTGAACGATTTGAAAATAAATTACAATATCCCTAAACACTCCATCATGAACTTAAAAACAAAGACATGCTCTTAAATATTCTTCCGTAACCACAATACAAGTCTCAAAAATCAGGAAGTTTAACATTGATACAACACTATTTTCCCACCATTATTTTCTCAATAATGTTCTTTCTAGCCAAGTTTTTCCCATCCAGGATCACATATTACGTTTGGTTGGTCTTTAGTCTTTTTCTTTTTCTTTTCTTTTTTTTTTTTTTTTAATTTTAAAGAGATTTATTCTGAGCCAAATTTGAGGACCATGAATGACCCGGAGCCATGCCCAAGAAGCCTTGAGCAAGTGGACTCCTTTAGCCTCTTTCTATCTGGAACAGTTCCCCATTCTTTCTTTGTGTTTCATGGTATTGTCATATTTGCAGAGTATCGGTCAGTTGTTTTATAGAATGGCTCTCACCTGGGGTTTGTCTGATTATTTCCTCATGCTAAAATATGGGTTATGCATTTTGGCAGGATTAGTACAAAAATAATATTGTGCCCTTCGCGGAGCATCGCATCCGGAGGCTCATGAGGTCAGTTTGTCCCGTTATTAGTGATGTTAAGCTTAATCATCACTTCTTCACTGCAAAGGTATCTCTTTCTACTTTTGTGATTAATTAATAATCTCGTTTGTAGCAGTTCTGTTCATAACTGCCGGAAACTGGAATCAGTTCAAATGTCCATCAGTGGATGAATGGATAAACAAAGCGGCACATTCATACACTGGAATATACTGAGCAATAAAAAAGAACAAAGTATCAGTACACCTAACAACTTAAATGAGGCATTATGCTGAGTGAAAAACAGCCAGTCTCCAAAGGTTATATACTATATGATTCCGTTTATATGACATTTTTTTTTTTTTTTTTTGAGACAGAGTCTTGCTCTGTTGCCCAGGCTAGAGTGCCATGGCATCAGCCTAGCTCACAGCGACCTCAATCTCCTGGGCTCAGGTGATCCTTCTGCCTCAGCCTCCTGAGTAGCTGCGACTACAGGCATGCACCACCATGCCTGGCTAAATTTTTTCTATGTATTTTTAGTTGTCCAGCTAATTTCTTTCTATTTTTAGTAGAGATGGGGGGTCTCGCTCTTGCTCAGGCTGGTCTTGAACTCCTGACCTCGAGCGATCCTCCCGCCTCGGCCTCCCAGAGTGCTAGGATTACAGATGTGAGCCACCGCGCCCGGCCTCGTTTATATGACATTCTTATAAGACAAAGCTACAGAACAAATCATTGGTTGGGCGAGGTACAAATATAAAGAGATAGCATAAAAGACTGTTGAGGTAATATAATAGAACCATCCTATTTCCTCGAATGTTATGATGGTTACATAAATTTACACTTGTGTTAACATTCATAAAACTATATACCAAAAATGATGTCAATGTTATAATAGTATGATTTTTTAAATAAAATTTAAAATAATCTGTAAAGAGATACTTGGAGACTGTGTGAACATCTTATTTCCCTAATAAACACAATGGTTTATATATAATCTATTAATAATTCTTTCTTTCATTCCCCACCTGAGCCCAACTCTCCATTTCAACACAAAACTTTCAGTGGCATAAAAACTTTCTATTTAAAAAATAAATAAACAATAATTAATAATAAAATAATTTATAGCTCTTGCGGTCATCCTCCTGTGGTGAATAAGCTCCCCCACCGCCATGACATAGACTATAAAACTATAAAATTCACATTGTGATTAATTTTAATCACAGCCTTAGTACAGTGTTTTCACACATAGCCACACTTTGGAAATTCATGAATGGGCACTATTTGTTCACCTCTGAAGCCAGTGCCCACGCACCTACAGAGACTTCGTGAAGTCCTGGCACTTTTTTTGTCTTTTTTTTAGTCTCATGCTCCCACCATCTCTCACCTGGACCATTGCCAGGGCTTGCAAATTCTTCTCTCTGTTTCCTCACTAGTCTCTCCTCTCCAAACCGTCCCCACCCTGCTGCCAGAATAGCCATTTTTAAACCTGTATCTGATAAAACGAACCTCACTTAACACCCTTCAGCAGCTCTCCGGTGTCTCAGAACAAATTTCAAATTCCTTTGTGAAGCCTTCAAGATACAACAGGACCTAGTGACCTCCCTATCTTTTGAGCCTCATCTCCTGAGCTCCCCAGCTCTCCATTCTAAGCCCAATTTGCCTGGAGTTATCCTGTTCTTTTCTGGCAGACATGACTTCCTCCCAGATGCTGTCCTTATCCTGCTGCTCACTCCAGGCCGGGGCACATGTGTCGGGCTGGCGGTCTGTTCTCGGTTCTTGGTGTGCTGTTGGCCGAGGAATGACCAGACACACCGATAGCAAGGCTAGCATTAAAAGAAGTTAACTGAGGAAGAGCAAGGTAGGTTTATAGAGTAAGAGCAAGGTACATTCACCACAGATGACAAACGGGCCCTCCACACTTTTTAATTGTTAAATTTTTACAATACAAAATTTAGTTGCAGGTCAGGCACAGTGGCTCATGCCTATAATCCCAGCCCTTTGGGAGGCTAAGGCAGAACAATTGCTTGAGGCCAGGAGTTTGAGACCAGCCTGGGCAACATAGAAAGACTCTGTCTCCACAGAAAAATTTTAAAAGTTTGCTGGATGTGGTGGTATGCAGCTACTCAGGAGGCTGAGGTGGAAGGATCACTTGAGGCCAGGAGTTCAAGGTTGCAGTGGGCTATGATTGGGCCTGGATGACAGAGCAAGACCCTGCTCTGTGGTTTCTAACTGAGTAGCACACCCTCAACTGGCTTTCTCTCTTCCTTGTGTCTCTCTTCTCCTTTCCTCACTTCTGCTTCTGGGGTTCAACATCATCAGTTGTTAAGTAAATACAGATAAACCACTTGTATCCCAGTCCTTGCCTTAGGCTCTGCTTCGCAGAAACCCAAACTAAGATATAAAACAACATCCATTATTCTTCTTTTTGTTTAATAATGAAACCTCCATATTTCAGGTACAAACATGGCCATATAGTGATAGATTACATTTTCCTACCATCTTTGCAACCAGGTATGACTATGTAACTTTCTGCCAGTGGGATGAAAGTGCCCTACCCCAGTAGGTGCTATGGTGTCCTTTGGGGACATCTGAGCAAGGGCACAGCCTGGAAGTGCAGTGGGGTTAGTAAGTAATGAAGGATGGAAGTCAGTGGATTAATGCTCCAGGCTCTTGCCTTTTATGTGCCACATCTTGCCTTTAAAAGAAATAGGGTTCATTGGACTGAATTTAAGAAATGGTTTTAAAAAAATAAATAGAGATGTATTTTTCTTGTTCCTCTTTCAGTTCTTGCTGTCTGAGATACAGATGTGATGGCAAGAGCTAGAGCAGCCATCGGGGACCCAGTGACAGATGCCATTCTTGAGGATGGATGGAGCTGTCCATCCTACCCTGTGCTGCTTCACTGAGGACTGTTAACGGGAGAGAAAAACAAACTTGTCTCTTCTTAAGCCACAATATGGTTGAGATCTCACTGCTAAAGTAGCCTAGACTGTATCCTTACAGAGGACAAGACATCGGACAAAGTCACATAACTTTTGAGTAAGGTGTAGAAAGAAGGTTTGCATCCAAGTCTGTGGGATCCCACAGCTCAAGCTTAGTGAGCCTTTCATGTATTGTGGGTATAATATCCCTTCTATGTGTTGGGGTAGTAGAAAGGCTTAGCAATATTGCATTATCTACAACACCTCCAGGAAAAGAAGATTCATCTTCCTTTTGCCCAAGGGGGAGGGAAAGGTTAGTTCTGAGTTCCATCAAAATACAAAATCAAAATCAAGGAAGGATGTAGTATGTTTCCATCAGATGAATAACTAAGTAAATGAATAAAGGAATGATGATGGCGCTATACTGCTGGGGAAACAATATTTCATTCTATAGCAAGCCATTCATTAAAGTACATTTTATAATAACTCGGCCTGACTGAGGGAGAAGAAGAGTGACATGACCTAGCTTACATAAGTGTAGTAATTGGAAAGAACACAAGAGTCTCCATGAGATATTTCAGCTTTGCTAAACACAGAATGACAATGGCCTGGATGCATCTGTAGCCAAGTCAAAATATCTGAAATGATGAAACAGCAGAATTTTGAATCACACGCTGAGTGGTTGCATGAATTTCTGAAAGTGAAGAGGTTCTTAAAGGAATCATTAAAATTTTATCAAAAAGAGGCCACAGCTGGAGGTCAGAGGAAAAGATTACATGAGGTTACACAATCCTGAAAGAATCATATTTCATGTTTGGTCTTTAATGAACCAATTATTCCCATAGTTATAGGAAACTTCCTATATTCCTAAATAACACACCTTAAACACAAATTTGAGCTCATTTTTTTTTCCTGGAAATTACTCTCTTGTATATTCAGTTTTATTTGTTGGTAACATCGTCCTCCTACTCACCCGAATTGGAATTTCATTTTTGTATGAACAAAGGAAAAAACTTGCTCTGCCATCTCTTTTTATGGATCAGTATCCCGAGGTTCCCAGGTAATTAACTTTAAAACTGTTACTGTTTGCAACTACATATCTGTGTAAATTAAATTATCTTGCCACTATACAACAAATAAAATTCAGACATAAAAGAACTGCAATGCAGAGGCTAATACAAGACACAATTGTCATCCATAATCTCTATATCAACTTTGTATTCAAACAAATGTCATGATGTTCATTGTTTTAATTTATAAAATAAGTTTATGCTAATTAAATTTCCTTTCAATCTAATTTCTATGTTGGTGTGCCATATAAAATTTAATTTGGGCCCTGGCTGTAATCCCAGCACTTTGGGATGCCAAGAAGAGAGGATTGGTTGAGTTCAAGATCAGTGAGATTCCGTAAAATAAAAAAATTAGCTTGATGCAGGGTGGTGCACACCTGTAGTCCCAGCTACTCAGGAGGCTGAGGCAGGAGGATCTGTTGAGCCCAGGAATTTGAGGCTGCAGTGACCTATGATTATGCCACTGCACTCTACTCCAGCCTGGGCGACAGAGCCAGACTCTGTTTCTGGAAAAAAGAAAAAAAAAAAGCAAGATGAACAGACAATAGAATGACTCCCCTTTCCTCTTCATTCTGTGCTACTCAGTCACAATAGATCCCTAAAAAATCATCTTTTTTCTCATTCATTCCTCCTTGTGCTATCTCTATCTGCAATGTCTTTGCTCCTTTACTTCATGACCACACATCCTTTAAGAGTCACGCAGACCTCTCCAGAATGTCTTTTCTGGCCTACCAAAGCCCAGCTGGAATTACCTCTTTCAAACATCACCTAAAGTTAAACAAAATTATAGGAGGCCATTGTTTTGGACTGAGCTCCTGCACTAGGCCCCAACAGACCAGATCAAGCAAACTGGAGCCACTCAGGCTAAATGCCATGTAATCAAACTGAAACTTTAAGGAAGCAGATAGGTCTTAGAACAGACCAATTTTTCCTGAAAACAGGAGTTTCCAGTCTACCTGAGTCAGCTATAATAAGGAAGTCCCCTCTGCTTTAATCCATACAAAAAAGTAACCTGATGCTAACCAATGAGATTTTTGTGGGTTTTTTCCAATTTTTCTGTGTGGTGTTGTTGTTTTATGTCCACCTTACAAAGCCCACTGTTCTATTTCTGTACACTGGAAGGTTTCATTCTATTTTGTAGAATGGAGGCTGCCCCATTTCATGAATTCCAAATAAAAGCCAATTATATCTATAACTAAATTGGTTATAATTCTATCTTTTTGTTTTTTGAGACAGGGTCTTGCTCTGTCTCCTGGGCTACAGTGCAGTGGCACCATCATAGCTCCCTGCAACCTCAAACTCCTGGGCTCAAGCAGTCCTCCTGCCTCAGCCTCCTGAGTAGCTGGGGCTACAGGCACATGTACCATGCCCAGACAATTTTTCTATTTTTTGTAGAGAGAGGGTCTCACTCTTGCCCAGGCTGGTCTTGAACTCCTGGGCTCAAGCAATCCTCCCACTTGGCCTCCCAGAGTACTAGGATTACAGGTGTGAGCCACTGAGCTCAGCCTAATTTTATCTTTTGACACTTATAATAGCATATGTTTTCAATTTTTATATTTATCTGCATTGTATACTAAACTGAGCTTCTGGAGGAGAGATTGTGCTAGAGACAGCCTATCAAATGGTAGACATTCAGAAATATTTGATAAAGAAGAAAGGAAGGAAGAGATGGAAGGAAGGAGGAAGGGAGGGAGGGAGGAGGGAAAGAAGGAAGGAAGGAAGGTGAGAAAAGACAAAGGGAGGAAAGGGGATGAAAGGTGGTCTTACTGATAACCTATTTAAAAGAAGATAATAAACTATCAAACAGAAAGTAAAAGAAATAAATTCACAGCACATAATTTCCCCTTTCGGAAAAAAAACTCACAACTACCCCCTTTGGTTTGTTTAATTAAAACACCTGTGGTCTAACTCACTATCTCTGAGACTTCATTTTCTCAGCCTTGAATAGCTCTAAGCAGACAGTAGTGGTGCAAACCTCCTGGCTCCAACTCTCTGCCTCAGTTCCTGCAAGAAACACATTTCAAGGGCTCAGATAAGCTGGCTTCATAGAGAAAAGGAAAAAAAAATAGAAAAAGCAAATACCTCTGCAGCTGCTCCTGTTATCAGTCTGCTAAAGCAGAGAGGGGGAAAAAAGCTATCTTTACCCTTTAAAACACCAGCTACTTTTCCTCAAATGCCCTGCATTTTTACTCCTTTCCCTGTGTACCATGCCACTCCTTCCTTCTCTCTCTCTCTCTCTTCTTTCTTTCTTTCTTTTTTGGGAAAATAAATAAACTCTGTACTTCTTTCTGTCCTAAACTCTGTGTGAGAATTCTTTCTCCATCCCACTGTGAGCACCTAGTTAAGTTTCTGCTCTAACAGGAGGGAGGGAAGGAGAAAGAGAAGTTCATGTTATGGGGCTTGTAAATGAGGTAGGTGTTGCTATTATGATATGATTTGAAGGAAATAGCTTTTTCTCAAAATTATCTTTAATATCCAGGTTTCAGCTAATTGAAACTCCCAGCATAAGAGATTCTTGATGGGTGGGAGGGGGGTTATTAAGAATGAGTACTCTGAGAGCAACCATTTAAGCTCAAAATACTCCTCTGCATCTAAAATGTGACAGCATGTCCCCAAGTCTTCAGACCGGGTTAATCAGAGGAGAGAAGGGCCTGGGAAAAAAAGGAAGAAAAGCAGAGAATAAAACCAATTTCATGCCAGTTTCCCAGGGATGGAGGGAGAGAAAGGACGGAACAGTACAAACTCATCAGGAACAATTCAGTGCCCAGTTATGCCATGTTTAAACACTGCCTTTTTGTCTTTTTCCAGCAACTCTGTAAGATGGGAGGATGGCAGACATTTCTTCATTTGGAGAAACTGAGCTCCTAAAAGATTAGATAGAGACACAACTGGCAACAGCAGCCAAAACTTTTCAATAGCCTTCTCTCTCCCATGGCAGTGCCCTGTGCAAGGGAGAGAAACTGTGTTGCCTCCCTAATGATAATGTGTTGATTCTGTTTGTTTAACTAAAGCTACACCAGATTAGCAGACCATAATTACAGCGAAAATGCTTGTGTCTGATCCTGTTGACAGAATGTCTGTCCAACCGGGCTGAACTCTGAGGAAAGGTTTTGCTCAAGGTTAAGCCAGGCTGCCTGAAAGCAGTAGTGCTGTTTTTCAGTGTCACAGTGGTTATGCTATCTGAGCAGCGGGATTTCCTACAGCTTGGGTTTCAGATGGTTTACTTTGATTTCTTGGGGTGATAAAGAAGTTTGCTCCTCTTTAAATGGTATTGTAGTGGCCACATCATTGTAAAAGCTTAAGTACTTTCTTTTGTATCTGAGTGGGAAGAGATCTGTCTTTTTATTATTATACAACTTAGCTAGGACTTCTTTTAGGGAACAACCCTCCCCCTTTTGCCTTTCAGGCTTTATAGAAAATAATGACATCTGTCATTAAAGATCTTTCCTTTATCTACTGAACTTTGAATTTTAGGCTGAATTCCTTGAGACTTAGAATGGAAATCAATCTATTTGTTCTATCACTGGTGGTTATCTATAGTGGATTGAGGGAATGTTCTCACCTTTTGCCAGAATCTTTCATATAGTTCTTGCTTTCTTCTCTGGTCCCTCCTCTATTCACTCTCATCTGCTTTGTAAATCATAAAGCACATTAGAAACCAAATTTGACTAAAATTTCAAGAAATAAATCAAGGCAAGAAAAGTAAGCTGAAAGCAAAGTTGGGAGTAAGAGAAGTATCTGAATGGTTCTGTTTCACTCCTCTCCCCTCCCCAAACCATCCCAGACTTTCCTTAAATAGAGCCCACAGTTTGTGGGCTCTCTAATGAATAGTGGCCAAGTGGCTGCCTCAAAGGTAAAAGGCATGCTATTACTTTTTTTTTTTTTTCATTCCCTCTCCTTAATTAGGGGCTTTAAATAGAGGTTGCCCTCGGGTTTTGACAAACAGTATTAGCTTCCTCAGAATGCAATTCCTGGTCCTGGAGCTTTTTCCTGAAGAATTGACTGTTCTATTGAGGGGCTACATTGCATCTGGGACAGTTTCTGTATTTGTAGAATCCCAGAGGAATATCTGTACTGAGAATTAGCTGTGGAGGTTACAACATCCCTGTTTCTGAAGGCAACGTCATGTAGGACTGATTTCAGAATCTCTCAATAATAAGGCAGGGAGATAGACCAGATCAGTTTTCACTGAATTTCCTAGTTTGACTGAGACTCACAAAAAGATGTATTTTACCTGCACCAAATACACAACACACACACACACACACACACACACACACCCCAATACACAAAAGAACAATTTCATAAAACAATATTTATCCCTACTCCATGCAATTTCTTCTACTTTCCCCTTTATTTTATGTCAGTTTTTAAATGCAAATCTCCATCCACTCAATTAATTTCCTCACACTAAGGAGCAGCAACCCACAGTTTGAAAACCACTCAATGGGATGCCCTTTTATTTTTCTAACCCTGTAATTCAATATAGAGTGATGCTGAATTTGAGAACAAGCCTGATGAGTCTGAGGTATGGAATAAAGGAATCTGATCGGCTCTGGGTTTGTTGTGTTTTTAGATCTTCCTCTGTGTGTTCATTCTCTTCACCGCAGAGAGGACTCTATTATCTTTGCTCAAAGAGCAGACAGTACTCTGGCTGCTTCGCTTTGATCTCTGCAGCCCGAGCTCAGCCCTTCCCCCAAGCCCTCCCTTGCAGACGGGTTGAGGCTGTGAGGACTCCAGGGATTTGCTGGGCCGGGAGCCTGCTGAGTGTTCACTGTTTCCACCTCTGACCTGCTCCATCCCCCACTGAGTTTCATTCCAGATCTGCCAGGTTAATGGGATTATTGTTCTTCTCTGTTATTCTCTTATTTCATACGGGGTGTATTGGTTTGTTCCCGGGACAATTTTTAGTTTGTTGTTGAGATGACAAAAGTAGGTGGGGATTTTATTTTAGGAATGTTTCTTCACCAGCCAGGACTTAATCTGGGAAGAATTTATCCACTCTAATTAGTTACTTTTGGAGGTGACTTAAAAATAAGATTTTTAACCGATAAAAGACAATGCAATGTACCTTAAGCCACAAACCACATTTATTAAATGCATATTTAAAAATATTTAATATGCATGCATATTTAAATGCATAAATCATCAAATCAACCATATGTCATTTTAGTTTAAAATTTTAATTTTTGTTAGCAAGATAAATTTATAGACTGATTGCATAATTTGTTTTACCCATTATATTCAACAACATTTACTGAGTATCTATTAGCATATTTCTCTACCTCAAGGCATCTCCTTCAGAAGGGAGATAAGAAATGCCCACAAATAATCATCAAATAAAAATAGGATTTTAATAAATGATGTATACACAGTACAGTAGAAAGCCTATCTCTCCCTTTTCAGAACTCATAATAAGAGTGAAAAGAGAAACCACTCATTCCTAGTGTATCTGTTTTTTCAAGATATGAGATTGCCAAATTTCTCTGTTCTCCATTTTGATTAAATGCATCGCTGTCCCAACATAGCACAGTTACAGGTCATTAAATATGAAATGTCCGATTTCAAATCAAAAGTTTAGTTTATTTTATTTCAAACAAGAAGTAGTACAATTAAAGTGTGCACCTAAACTATAGACACAGTTTTGCCATCTTAATTATAGCTTGTTTATGCCAGCAGCAAAGAAGCCTGGAGAGAGAGTAGTGATGAAATTGCAAAAGGTGTCTTCCACAGCTTGTTGAGAATTAAATATTTTTCCTTGCAAGAAGTGGTCCAAAGCCTAGAAGAAGTGGTAGTCAGTTTGTGCAAGGTCTGGTGAATATAGTGTATGACAGAAAGTTTCCAAGTCCAGCCTCTATAGTTTGAGCAAAGTTTTCTGTGCAACACATGGTCAAGCGTTATCTTGCAAGAGGATTGGCCTGTCTCTATTGACCAATCTCAGCTGCTTCATTGCAAGCATCCTCATCATTGCATCCAACTGGTTGCAGCACACATCTACTGTAATTGACTGACCAGGTTTCATGAAGCTGCAGTGGATCATACCAGCACTGGATCACCAAACACACACCATTATCTTTTTTTGATGAATATTCAGTTTTGGACTGTGTTTCAGCACTTCATCTTTATCCAACCATTATGCCAAATGCTTGTGATTGTCTAAAGGAGTCCATTTTTCATCACATGTAACAATACAGTGTCGAAATGCTTCACCTTCATGTCGTGACAGCAAAGAAAGGCAAGCTTCAAGATGATTTCTCTTCTGCTGCTTGTTTAATTCATATGGAAGCCATCTATCCAGCTTCTTTACCTTGCTGATTTGTTTCAAATGGTCCAATATTGTTGGAATAGTAACGTCAAACCTTGCTGCTAATTCACATATAGGCTGAGATGGATTCGCTTCCACCACAGCTTTCAGCTCATCATTATCCACCTTGGTCTCAAGTTGCCCACAAGACTCATATTCAAGATTAAACTCACCAGAATGGAACTTCTCAAACCATGGACATACTGTGCATTTATTAGCCACATCCTTCTCAAACACTTCGTTGATATTTCAAGCTGTCTGCACTGCATTGGTTCTACGATGGAACTCATACTTGAAAATAACATGAATTTTTGACTTATTCAAAAATTGCTGTAAAAAAAAAATTGAAAGGTAATCACAAGCCAAACCATGCGTTTGAAAGAATGATGATGTACCTTCACAATAAAAATAAAACAAGTGTCAAAATGAAATGTCAGAGATACCAACTGTCAAACTTAGTACTTAAGGAAGTTGGACATTTCATACTTAATAACCTAGTCTCCAAGTGTTTTGAAATTTAATCCAGTGTGTGTCCCACTAAATCAGAGCCGCCTGGCAAAAGAAAGTTAAGAAAATATTTACAGAAGTATGGATTTTTTTTGCTCTTTGGCAACACCCCAACACCTCCCCTTCCCCCAAAATAACTGGTAATCGGTTTACAAAAGTATTATAAAAATAAACTGTTGGCCAATTGAGCTTTTAACTGGGTTTTTGTGTGTTTTTTAAGTTGGACATTGTTGTCTAGTGTAGCAATTTAGAACATCTCATTACTGAGAGCAAGTTAATACATTACAAAGGCAGAGTTTCTGCATTGGCTCATAAATGTGCTGCAATCATTTTTGCCTGGGAAAACAAACAAAAGTAGATGGGCAGCATGGTTGTTATATGAGATGCTGGCCCAGTCCCAGGCCCTAGGACACTGGCTTACCTACCAACAATACCTCCCTTTCAGGCAATGCCAGCTGTTTTACGAGAAGATCCCAGTTCTCTGGAAATGAGCTTTTGTGTTTTGCTCTAGTCAGCAGGATCTAACTTTACTATTGCCATGGAGGGAATTACAGTAATTCTATCAACTTTTCATGCATCCTTCTGACACTGTGTGAAAAAGACCAGGATAGATTCTAAGGACAGAGAGCTCAATTCTCAAGAATAGGAATTCTGCCTTTTGCAAGGTCCCTAGAATGAAAGATACTCAATATGTTTATCACTCTCAATTTTAGAAACATAATGGGCTCTAGAACCACATTCTCATAAATCTGTTTCAACTGCTCTTTCTGTTCCACCCAGCTGGGTTCCTATTTTTATCTCTTTCAATTCTACTATGGAGCCATGTTGCTTGCTGGTCAGGCCACCAGTGGAAACAAATATTTTTTTATCCTTTCTTTCATTTTATACCTATTTTCTTAATTCTTGGCTATTACTTTTCTTGGTTAACTTTTGGCAGCTCATAATGAAATTAAGTTTATCTGGTTGTAGAGAGAAAGAGTTACTATGGAAATAGAGATGATAGGGGAGCAAATTAAACATTATTCAGATAGTCCTCAGAATGTGGACAAAATAATAAAATCCAGCTGGGAGTCAGTGTATCCAGTTTATCTCATTCACAGTAAATCCTCTGGCATCTCCTCAAAGCTGCCACGATGATGCTAATAATGGTGACTCTTCGGTTGAAGTGCTGAGTAGTGAATCCTTTGCCCCAGATAGGTGCCACATACTGTGATTTCCTTAACAGTAGACAAATACTGGAAACACAAAAGGAAGACACTATGGCCCACTAAATCACCCCCTTTGTCTCATTTATCACTCAGTTCTATTCCTTCCTTCCTCTATAGGAAATGGGGAGTGCATACATAATAATACCAAACTTGCAGAAAAATATTAAGATTTCCATATACTTTTGTAGTAACCAGCATTTTTCTTGGTAGAGAACAAAAGCATAAATAAAAGAATTTATCCTCTTTCATTCCTCTGCCCCAATAACTCCTGCTCTAGAAATCCTACTCTCAAAACCTAGTAATCAGACATTAGGGCAAACTACTTATTCTACTGAGCTGATCTGAATAGCTTATTAGCTACCTTTAGATTTTTTTTTTAAAGTGATTTTTAGCCCAATTACTTACTAACAAATCAGGAAAGAAGGCAAGGTCTCTTAGCAATGTAGAGTTAATGTTACTAAAATAGTCTGATCCAAACGAGCACGTGTTGGAATCGACATACCTGTATTCCATCTTCATCTGCACGAGTTTGCACACCCACATGACAGAAGAGACATCCATGACAGGTTATGTTCTTTTATAGTGTAAATTCTACTATACAAGTATAAGGGCCAATGAAAAACTAGAGTGGGGTGTGGAGGTCAGAGAGAGCTTTTGGCATGTCAAAGTGCCATGTTTTGGGGTATCGGTTTCTGAACCCCAACACATTCAAAGTACCTCAAAGGACCCAGATGCTGCTAAGATATTTCACTGGTAAAATTCTTTTCTCCTCTTTGTATCCTACGATTAAAATTCAAATGGTTTCTCTTTCTAGGCTACCCTGTAACATCTTTGTTGGTTAAAAGACATACTCCCCATGTGCATAGATGGAAGTAATCTCAAAGAAAATCAAGCATGGGGAAAGAGGGCCGAGGGGATGAACAAAAACCTACCTAATGGGTACAATGAACACTATCTGGGTGATGGGCACACTTTTAACTCTGACTCGAGCATTACAGAAGCAACTCATGTAACCAAAAACATTTGCACCCCCATAATACTTTGAAAAAAAAAAGACATGCTCTCATTTAAAACATCAAATTACATGTTTGGAAAACTGGTCTGATTCATGCAGTCTGCCTTTCTCAGTCCCTGTACTCCCAATGGCATGTATTCTATCTTTTCAACAGACATATAAAAAGGTATCTTACAGGATATCTTACTTGGACTGAAACACAAGAGTATCTGCAAACATTGATTCAACTTATAAACCACATAGAAGAGTAGCAAGAAAAAATGATTTGATGTGACATATAGTCCGTATCCTGGTTTAGTTTCAGGACTTCTGTCTGAAAGTATGTTTATACTCACTCATTCCCAAGAGCTCACTTTCAGCTTTCTTTTATTGTTTTATTAGATCATTTCTGAGAATGTTACACACACACACATTAAGAAAGTGCTTGGTTTACTAGAATTGCCCAAGGTGATTATGTTGGAACAGATGCCAAAACAGCAATGTTCTTACCTGAAATACCACTGATCCACCCATCCTACAGCTCTTTCATGCCAAAAAGTACCAGGAAAGATGTAGCTCCCTGAGGGAGAAAGAGAGAAGCACTTGCTTCATTTTAAATAAGTAGGATTTAAAATTAGGAACTAGAGGAAAGTGAGAACATAAAACAGCTACTCAGGAGGCTGCGGTCGAAGGATCGCTTGAGCCCAAGAGTTCAAGGTCAGCCTGGGCAACATAGTGAGACCTCATCTCAAGACCAAAAAACCCCAAAAACTAAAAAGACCAAAAACTCATAAAGCAAATGTTTTTCAGAGAATAGTAAAATGTTAGAACCCTAAAAGATGTAAATGGGACATAAATTTTGCTTTCTTCATCACCATCATTGCACAAGTTATTCATGTTTATTTCATTTAAAAAGAATAGAAAACATAACATGCATAGAAACCATTACAATCCCCCAAAATTGCACCTCCTAAACATGTATACATTTATAGACTATGTGTGTGTGTGTGTTAGTATACACATACATACATATGGAATCTGATGTACAGAGAAATCTTTCCTACCAAAATGATATCATAAATTATATCTTGTTGTATAAATTGCCTTTTTAACTTAAAAACAGATCATAAAAACCTCTCCAAGTCAGTAAATAAATATCTACCACATCATCATTAATAGATGTATAGTATTCTATTAAGTGGTCATCAGTTATTTAACCAACACCCTATAATTGATTGTTTCCTTTCTAACTTTTACAACTATAGTCAATTATACAATATAAATTCTTGCAAATACATTTTTGTGGATGATTCTGATTATTTTTTAGGATAAATTCTCAAAATTATGATTGATAGTTGAAATGTAAAGCATTATTTATTTATTCATTTAGGTTTTCAAATAAATAAAATTCTAAATTTCCCTATAGAATAGTGCCCATTTGTATTCCACTATCCATGTATAAGATGTCTTTTCTTCACAGTTTTGCCCTCATTTAGAGATCATATTCTGATTAGTGAAAAATAGACAGGTGATCGCAATCTGATTGGTGATAAATTTTAGCTCTCTTACTCTCATGGTATGCTTTACTTTGATTGTTAAAGTTGTATGTTTTCTTTATGTTTATTGAGCATTTGTATTTTTTATTTTTTGAATTGCCTTTGCCCTTTTAATTTTTGATGTGTCTCATTCTAACTGAACTGAAAGACGACTCTATTACAAAGGTTACTAGAACTTTGTCAAAAATACTGCAAACATTTTTCCAAAGTAGCCCAGATTTCAGATGTGCCCTAATCTGTGGGAGTAGGGGGAACAAGTGTTCATATGGCTGCCTTTATATTCATCCCTCACCTTACAACAACCAGTATACGTGAACTCAGCATGTCTTTAACACTCTAAAGAATCCTATCATGCAAATACCTTACTGAACATGTAAACACAATTGGAGTTCTCACAGAGAAGGTGGAAAACAGGTTTTGCAAAACATGCCTCATAGAAAAGTCCCTCATAGACATGTCTGTTCTTATTCATCATCTGCTGTATCTGTGACTGGGATAAAGGGTGGCTTGCAAACAATCCAGTTCTCCTCAACTTGCTTCACAATGTTCAGTCTAACAAAGGCCCCTCCAGTTACCAGAAATTCCCCTACTTAGAAGAAGTTTAGCAATCACCTTAACTTGTTTTGAACATGGCCTCTGAGATATCATGCCCAGCTCCAGCAGTTTATCAGAGTATATCTTCAGATCCTTTTCTGTTAAATTCCTTAAGAGGGTTAATTTTTCTTCACCTACTTTCTGCCCATTTCGTGTCAATTTTCTTTCTAGGTATTTTTTCTTCTTTGCTTGCTACTGCAATTGGTAACTTTGCTCCACTATATTATCTAACCAACTCTTCTTTACATAATACGTAGGAATACTGTTGGTTTAGATGCTTTTTTGTGTGTGAAATCAACTACCTTACTGATTTGTCTCATTGTTTCTAATATTTTCATCTGTTTTAAATTGATATATTAATCTGCAAATAATGGTAATTGTATCTCCTTCTTTCAAATATTCAAACCTGTTATTTTTTCTCATATCTCATTATATCTGCCAGTACTTCTAAACTAGGAGTACTAGTAGTGATGATGGAGTTTTTGTCTTTCATTGCAAAAACGAGGCTGGGTGCGGTGGCTGACGCCTGTAATCCTAGCACTCTGGGAGGCCAAGGCGGGTGGATTGCTTGAGGTCAGGAGTTTGAGACCAGCCTGAGCAAGAGCGAGACCCCGTCTCTACTAAAAATAGAAAGAAATTATCTGGCCAACTAAAAATCTATATAGAAAAAATTAGCCGGGCATGGTGGTGCATGCCTGTAGTCCCAGCTACTTGGGAGGCTGAGGCAGTAGGATCGCTTAAGCTGAGGAGTCTGAGGTTGCTGTGAGCTAGGCTGATGCCACGGCACTCACTCCAGCCCGGGCAACAAAGTGAGACTCTGTTTCAAAAAAAAAAAAAAACAAAAGCAAAAACGTTTAATGCTTCCATGAAAGACAATGCTGGTTTTGGTATATAGTGTAAACACACACACACACACACACACACAATGTTAATGTCAAAGATTTTACATCTGTTTCCATTACACTGATGGTTTCTTATTTGTATATTTGTTTCATTTGCTTTGCTTTTTTTTTTTTTAACTAGGAGAGAATGTTGGATTTGTCAAAATCCTTTTAGATACCAGTCTACTACTGATCTACACTAAATCTGAATTATCACCTTTTTAAACACTAAAATAAACTTAGGCATGTTTATGGGCTTTCAATCTATTGTACTGGTGTATAAGTCATTTCTAATACCAGTGCTGTGCAAGTCTACTGATTGAACATTTTAATACATTATTATAGCTAGTAATATTAGTCCTTTTATTTTTCTAATCTTTAAGGTTTTCCTAGTTAGTGTGGCTCAATATACTAACCATTATTTATATTACTATAATGTAGATAGCCAAAATTAATAAAATAAAACATAATACAAAATAATTTGGGGCACTTCAGTTTAAAAATTAAAATACATCAAGTAACACAAATTCCAGGGTAGGCAGAAATCAATATGAGCTTAATGAGTGAGGGAAATTTCCATAGATTTATTTTTTTACAGCTAAAGAAGATGAGAGAGAGAGAGAGAGAATACATAATGAGGAAGAAGTCAGACACCAAGCATTATGATTAAGGGTTATTCATTTTATTTATTTATTTATTTATTTATTTTTTGAGACAGAGTCTCACTTTGTTGCCCGGGCTAGAGTGAGTGCCGTGGTGTCAGCCTCGCTCACAGCAGCCTCAAACTCCTGGGCTTAAGCGATCCTACTGCCTCAGCCTCCCGAGTAGCTGGGACTACAGGCATGCGCCACCATGTCCGGCTAATTTTTTCTATATAGATTTTTAGTTGGCCAGATAATTTCTTTCTATTTTTAGTAGAGACGGGGTCTCGCTCTTGCTCAGGCTGGTCTCGAACTCCTGACCTCGAGCAATCCACCCGCCTCGGCCTCCCAGAGTGCTAGGATTACAGGCGTGAGCCACCGCGCACGGCCAAGGGTTATTCATTTTAGGTTGAAATACACCTGTGCAGGAAAACATACTTGTTCTACTTAAAAGGAGAATGTCTGTGAAGAAAATCAACTTAGCCAAATAGTTATTAGAATAGGAAATAAGAAATTATAATTTGAGATAAGAAGTTAAACTCTAGTACAGTAAGAAGGGTCAAAGAAAAATGAATAAATTTTTTTTAAATCTTGCAAAGTGAATAAAAGTTTTACCAAACCAGGAATTTGTTATAAGTGTGTTTTGAGTAATTTTCTTTCCCAAAAAGTTTATTATTGTCCTAACTTATTTAAATACAATAGTATAAATTTCTGAAAACATCAAATGGTCCTTGTAAAAGAGAGGTTTAGTGCTTTCATAAACTACAGGGAGGTGAGAAGAGATAATTAGACAAAGTTTAAATTAGATTCCTCATAATATGTACCCCTCCATTACCTCTCTACCCTATTGTTCCCAACTGCCCACATTATGGTGAACTCCTTGCACGTCTCAGAAGACATTACATCTTCCCTGCCATCCTATCCTCCCACTTCCACCCACTTTTTCTCTAGACACTTGTACAGCGTTTCAGACCCAGGATGATGGGGAATTGCCCCCCATACCCCAGTCTGAGACAGGTGGCCTTTCTCTTGCTCCCATTGCATCTCAGACACACCTCTCTGAATCACTGATTTTCTTGACTGCCTCCCTCACTGAAGAAACCATGGAAGGCAACTTAACTGTATATTTAGTATTTGGCAAATGGAGGCATTAAAAACATTATAGAGCCGAGCTTGGTGGCATATGCCTCTAGTCCCCGCTACTTGGGAGGTGGAGGAAGGAAGGTCACCTGAGTTCAAGAGTCCGAGGCTGCAGCGAGCTAGGATTGCACCATTGCACTCCAGCTGGGGCAACACAGTCAGACTCTGCCTCTAAAATAAAAAAAAAAAAAAAAAAAAAAATTAAAAAGCCCACCTCCTTTACTGTCTATAAAGATTAAGGAGGAAAAAGAGTCTAACTCAGCATAAAAATAAAGAGAATCATAAAGTTGGAAAGACCCATGGAAGTCGCTCATCCAGTGGTTTCTAACCCTGGCTGAGCTTTTAATAAAATGTCAATACCCAGGAGTAGTATTTTTTAAAGTTCCCCAGAGGCTTGTAATATGCACCCTGAGAACATATTGAGAACACCTGATCAAATCCTACTTCATTTTCCTGATGAGGCAAACTTGAGAGGTGAAGGGCACGCTGAGAATGACTGCGGTTACTCGGCATACGAGGTAGCTCCCTTTCCATCAGATCATACTTAACTAAGAACTAGTAATTTCTGTAAAGGTGAGGATATACGATAAATCCTGTAAAGTCTAATGAAACGCTGTGATTCACTATGGAAGGGATGATCAGAAAATCAAGCAATTTGGAAAACCTGGTTTATTTAGATGACCACTATGGGAGAGATTGGCTGGATTGACAGTGAAGCAACCACAAGTTATACGTGGAGGCACTTCAAGTAGGAGCAGTAGTAAGTAATGTGAAGAGAGAAAAATGATTTCAATTGGCAAGCAAAGGACAGATCTGTGCAGGAAATAGCGTGGCTGAATAAACAGAACAAGCTAAGACTAAGTTATCCAAACATGAGATTCATTTCTAAATCAGACAAAGCTGGATTTACAACAACTCTATCTACTTGTTTCTTATCTATATAAATCTTACACTGGTAGTGGGCATGTATTTACAGCTCTCTACAAATCTTACCCCTGAGAAGGGGGAACATAAAAGAAGACTCCCAGGTTCACAGGAACTGAGAATAGAAATTATATTGATACACGAGGTCAAATTTTTCTCAGATTTATCTCCCAAATATAGAATATTTTATTTATTTACTTATTTTTGAGACAGGGTCTTCACATGTCATCATAGCTCACAGCAACCTCAAATTTCTGGGCTCAACAGATCCTCCTGCCTCAGCCTCTCAAGTAGCTGGGACTATAGGTGCACCATCAAGCCCAGCTAAGTTTTAAATTTTTCATAGAAATGGGATCTCGCTCTTGCTCAGGCTGGTCTCAGACTCCTGGCTTCAAGTGATCCTCCCACCTTGGCCTCCCAAAATGCCAGGATTACAGGCATGAGCCATCTCACCTTACCCAAATATAGAATATTTTTAAAAAATTTAATTGGGGAGGGCAATGAGGAAGGTTAATGTAGAAGATTGATTAATATTTATTGGCAGAAGAGCAAGGGAAAAGGGAAGAATGGGTTGATGTTTTGTTTTCCCATCAACAGCTCCAATCTCTTCATCCCCTCTCTAACCCAACTCTATTCCCAGATGGTCTTAGGTTCCAACATATGACAGCTTTAACCAGGCCAAAACTGCCTGCCTTGTTATTTGACCTTTAATTTCATATAGTAATCATTTTATACTATTCCCCAATGTTTTTATCATACAGATTAACCTTTCAATATGTAATCATCTCAGTTTGTGACCCCGATCATACAGCAAGTATTAATAATATAATTTTGTGACTCATACTAACTTTTAGAGTATTTGTCTTAGCCTCCTGTTCTCACACACATAAATGCATAAATCTCCATTTTTCATTTTCAAGTTGAATTTTGTGCCTAAGAATACATGGTAGGAGGCCCAAATTAGTGTTAACATCAGGAATCTCATTTAAAATGGGGCTATAGTCTAGGGAGGATGACAGGGACAGAAATGCCATTGACTTCTTTTGGGGGGGGAACAGTGTTTCGCTCTCACTGTGTCAGGCAGGCTAGAGTGCACATGCAGTGGAGCGACCATAGATCACTGCAGCCTCCAACTCCTGGGTTCAAGTGATCCTCCCACCTCAGCCTCCTGAGTACAGGTGTGGGACTCAGGAGTAGTGTACTCAGGGACTGAGTACAGCCTACCTGGGACTACAGGTGTGTGCCATCCCCAGGGCTAATTTTTTTTTTTTTTTTTTTGTAGAGACAGGGTCTCCTTATATTGCCCAAGCTGGTCTTAAACTCCTGGCCTCAAGTGATCCTCCTGCCTACTAACACTGCTGTGATTACAGGCATCAGCCATAGGGCCCCAGCCTGCCATTGGCTTCTTATCATATGTTCTAAACTGATTTTAACAGTGATATTTAGGTATCACAATCAGAAAAATAAAACACTATAAAATAAGGACTTGTCTTAGCCCATTGGGCTGCTATAAAAAAAAAAAAACTACCACAGACTGGATGACTTATAAACATCAGAAATTTATCTTTCACAGTTTTAGAGCCTAGGAAGTCCTAGATCAAAGCATTGGCAGATTTGGCGTCAGGTGAGGGCTAGATTCTTGGTTCATAGATGGCTCACTGATGGCTCATAGAAGACCCCACTGTGTCCTTTTATGGGGGAGGGATAAGGGAATTACATGAGGTCTTTTTTATAAGGGCACTATCCCATTCATGTGGGCCCCACCCTCTGACCTAATCACCTCCCAAAGGCCCCACCTCCTAGTACCATCACATTGTGAGGTTAGGATTCCAACATATGAATTTGAGGGGGACATAAACATTTGGTCTACAGCAGGACTCTTTTTTTTAATTTCAGCATATTATGGGGGTACAAAAGTTTAGGTTACATATATTGCCCTTGCCCCCTGCCCCAATCAGAGCCTCAAGCGTGTCCATCCCCCAGACAGTGCAAATCGCACTGATTATGTATGTATACACCCATCCCCTCTTGGACCCTTATTAGCAAATAGGTTACATCCATCACAGATAAGTTGCAACCTTCATTTTCACTATATTGAAGTGATGTCTATTAAATGGTTATTTCAAAGGCCGATTGATCAATGCGCAGGTTGTGAAGACTTTCCATGTCCATCGCAATCCGGCTGCTCACTCGTGAAACAAACATGAGTGATCTGAAGAGGAAGAAGAACTAAATCTTCAACCCATCTCAGTTGATTTGGATGAAGGACAATTAATGACGTGAGCCTTATAAATTAACTGTAGATATTATTAATATTTATCCAAGTTCTCACAATGAAAATTGTGAGGTACTCAAATCACTGTATTTTATGTTATTAAACTATAGCTTCACAAACTCAGATCTCAAAGCTCTACAATAATTTCATTTTAGATTCAATTTAAATGTCAGTCATATAGAAATACCCCCACTCGAATAACTTCCCATAATCTTAAGGGTAAACCCATGCAAAATGAAAGTATAAGAGACTTTTTAGTTCCCTATCTACCATCCACTTTCTTTCCTATATGTTTTCAAAAATTCAAATGGTTCCAACTTCAAAGTAAAGATGGCTCAGCATTAGTCATGGAAACTCACCCCCAATACTCCTTGACCTTTGCACCTAAATCCATAATTCTTCCATTTTTTCCTAACAGAATCCATTAATGGTCCTTGGGTTTTTTTAAACATATTACCTGATAAATCTCCCTCTTCCACCCTCCCCACAAGGTACAATAGTATCTAATAATGAGTTACAGATTTTTTTGTTTCCCCTTTTACACATTTAGTGCTTATATGACACCAAGCAATTACTACAACAGCCAATATTACATTTTTATAATAAGGTATCCAGGCCAGGGTGCAATGGCTCATGCCTGTAATCCTAGTACTTTGAGAGGCTGAGGCGGGAGGATTGCTTGAGGTCAGGAGTTCGAGACCAGCCTAGGCGAGATCCCCCTCTCCCCCGTTACAAAAAATTTAAAAATTAGCCAGGCATGGTGGTGCACACCTGTAGTTTCAGCTACTCAGGAGGCTGAGACAGGAAGATTGCTTGAGCCCAGGAGTTTGAGGTTGCTGTGAGCTATGATGATGCCACGGCACTCCAGGCTGGGCAACAGAGTGAGACTCCTGTCTCAAACAAAAAAACAAAAAAACAATGTGTGTGGAGTGGAGGAAGCATAATAAAGGATTAAGTAATAGACATTAATAGAAGGTTCAGAAGGATAGTCCAAAAATAGGTGTTCATTCCAGAACTTGCTTCCTAATAAAGCCAGGTCCTCAGGCCATCATCTCTGACTTCTCTGAACCTTGATTCCAACATATTTTCAGTTTGTGAAGAGTGACTTAAATGGGTCCACTTTAGCTATCAAACTTAAGTCATTTGAGAAGATTTATAACCCTAGAGAGAGCTCTTATGAAGAATGAATTAACATAGCAAACACACACTCAAACTCCAGAGGTGGCTGAATCATGTGTAGGGGAAAATAGGCAGTCTCCCCTGGCCTAGAGTGGAAACACTGTATAGCAGGGAAATTAGAGTCTTTTGTGATAAAGGATGGTCAATTAGTAAGAAGGTTCTTGAAGTCCATTACTAAAAATCTTCATTTAATTTCAAAAACATTTGGGAGCCATTGAAAGCTTTTGAGAAGGGCAATGACATGATCAGAGTGGGACTAGAAGACGATCCTTGTTGCTTAGAGGAGAATAGATGATGGCGAAAGTAGATGATAAAATTTTGGTTCCTTGAAGTACTGCTTAAAGGTATTGACTGGTAGCCATTATGTATTTCAAATTGCTGTAGAAAAAATTGCTTCTAAGAGGATATGAAAAACCAAGAGTTTCATAGATAAGTCAACTAAAGAAATAGGAAAGACGTAACACTCAATTGAGTACATACCAGTTACATGTTCACACGTGGACATCATTTCCTAAAGGCATGATATTTTACAGGTAAAACATTTCAAGTTAATTTGATTTTGAGCATTTCAGACATTGACCTGGGATTTGAGACTCTGTCACTGACTTCTCAAGTGACTTCTGGGAAACTACTTTACTTTTTTTCTTCTAAATCTCCTTGGGGTATTTTAAAAAGCACCTTGGGGTATTTCGAAAACAAGCTCTGGCACACAGTCTATCTTTAATCTTCAGGATTCTCACAATGCTCAAAAAAAGTTTCTCTTGATTCATTCTTGATTCATGATATAATTAAATGTTGTTTCTCCAGATTGTTTGGGGAATTAGGGGTATTTTTTTTTTTTGGAGAATAAAGTGCCCCAGATAGTTGTATATCTCTTTAAGAAACACCAATATTAAAAAGAATTTGAATCCATTTATATAAAAATATTAGTTGCATTAAGTGCTATTTATATTAAATGCTTTCCTGCCTTCCTAAGCAGAGCGTGCTGAACATGGCTTAATGCGTTATTGAGGACTCAGCACCATGAGAGCCATCAATTACTCTACCAGTGAGCTGTGATTCAATGGTGTGTGACACCCTGCCAAGAAGTGAATGCAATGAGAGCCTACACACACACACAAAGCTCAGGGAAAATAAGGAGTATGAGACTGTTTGCTTTCTAACTACTCATTTCACCCCTGAACTCAGGTGTACCATGCATGCCCCACCTCAAGCAGGACACAGGCAAGTGGAGAGTTGTAGTTGAGAAGTGCAGCCAGGGTGGCATATGGCCTTAAAACCAGGTTAAGTCCTAGAAATGCCTGAAAGAATTAGAGAGGCTTAACTTAGAAAGAGGAAACTTAAAAAAAGATAAATATTTAAATGTTGGCAGTGTTGTCTTATGAAGATGCCTTGGATATAAATGTCTAAATATCTAGAGCAGAAAACCAAGACCAACGGGTAAAAATTATCATAGGAAAGCAAATTTTGGTTCAGTATAAAAGGAATTCCTGTTTTTAATTCATTTTGGATCACAATTTATGTACAAGGTCATACTTGGCTTTGCAAGCAACAGAACGATGAGCAAACACAAGTCATAGCCTCCAAATAGACATTAACCTACTACAGCTGAAATGAAGAGTATATGAGGTGGGGAGCAAAGAGTGGAAAAAGTAAATGGGCCAGATCACAGAGAGCCTAGGTAAGTTAAGGATCTTGGATTGTTTTAAACAGGTGATTGGAAGTGATAAAGCATTTTAAATTCCTTTTTAACTCAAATTTTAATTGCAAAATTATTATAAAAGTAAAATAAATTTATTATTAAAATTTAAATACATTAAAATATATTATGTACAAAGTGAGACTGGATGTGGTAGCTCACACCTGTAATCCCAAAGCTTTGGGAGACTGAGGCAGGAGGATCACTTGAGGCCAGGAGTTTGAGGCCAGCCTGGGCAACATAATGAGACCTCATCTATACAAAAAAATTTTTTTAAAAATTAGCCAGGCACAGTGGCACATGCCTGTAATCCTAGCTACTAGGGTGGCTGAAATTGGAGGATTGCTTGAGCCTAGGAGTTCGAGGCTGCAGTGAGCTATGATCACACCACTGCACTCCAGTGCAAGCAACACAGCAAGACACTATCACTAAAAAAACCGGCACAAAAAAAAAAAAAATCAAAGTTCACCCTAACCCCAATTTCCAGAGGTAACTGTGAGCAGTTTAGCCTATCTCCTTAAACTTTTTATTGTTCAGTTTCTGCATCTGTAAAATGAGGATAATAATAATAATAGTACCTATCCAGTAGAGGTAACATGAGAATTAAGTGAATTATTGCCAACTCCACATACGCAGGAATTTTGTCTGATTCGGGGTTTCTCAACCTCTGCACTGCTAACATTTTAGGCATTCTTTGTCGTGGGAAGAGGGGCTGCTGTCCTGGGCATCGTAGGGCGTTCTCTCCCTTCTACTCACTGGCTTCTCTGGCTTCTACCCACCAGATGCCAGTGGGAAACTCCCTCTAACAAACACACTGTGACAACAAAAAGTGTTTCCAGACATGGCCAAATGTCCCCTGAGGGGCAAAATCACCGGGCTTGAGAACCACTGGTGTAATTTATTGCTGAATGCCTGTCACCTAGCACAGCATGCAATAAATATTTGTTGAATTGAATGAATGAAATGCATTATTATAATCATGAACCAACCTCCTTTAACACTGCATGCACGTAGGAAGGCTTCAGTGTTAGCAGTGTTTGCTGCTTTTTATCGTACTATTTTCCTACTAGAGGAGACTATATATAAAACTACTTCTTCATAAGTAGGATCAAATTATGTATATTTCACTGAAATTTGCAATTATTCACTAATTCTTTCTTTTTTTATGTCACCACCATTTTATATAGCTTTACCTCAATCACTTTCTATGGAGGCAAAGTATTCTCCCTTTTGGGTTATATCCTATCATAATTCATTTATTCAGTTCATTATTAATGTACATCTAGGCTAATCCCAATTTGTTGCCATTATAAATAGTGCTGCAAAGAACACTTTTCATCAAGAATTTTTATTTAATGATCAGAGCTATACAATGTATCATGTCCTAATCTGGAAAAGAATTCTGTATTAGTCAGGGTTCTCCAGAGAAAAAGAACTGTCGTGTCACAGTCTGAAATGTCGGTTCTTGGTGCGCTCTTGGCAGAAGAATGACCAGACACACTGAAAGTAAGGTAAGCATGAAAATAAGGTTTATTTGAGAGAGAAAGGATTATAGAGCAAGAGCAAGATACAGGATTACAGAGTGAGAGGAAGATACATTAGCCACAGATGATGAACAGACCCCTTGTCATGACAAAAAAGGCCTTGGTTATGGTCTGGGGTCTTGTTTTATAGGGTCTGGATTGCACTTTCCTGATGGCTCAGACGTCATCATGGAACCACTTTGATTGGACAGTGAGAGTTATATGACCTGAGTCTTACTACGCATGAGGATTTCCCATGAGCTTCAAAGCCGGTCGTTCTAGGTCCATTTCCAGACTCTGTCTTACCTATGCTACCCGTGGGCTAGAAAGTCCTGTGCATTCTTTTGCAGCTGGCATGCTAAGTTCTGATTGACAGATTCTTGGGGTGTTCCCTCCTCCCCCAGGTGTGGCAGTCATCTGCTTTGTCGCCAGGAGGGGCCAGAGGTCCCTAGCTGTCTACCTCACAGAACCAACAGGATGTATATAGATAAAGAGATTTGTTTTAAGGAATTGGCTCCCACGATTACAAAGCCTGGCAAGTCAAAAATCTGCAACCTGAAGACCCAGGAGTCAATGTATGTTGCAGTTCAAGTTCAAAGGTTGTCTGCTACAGAATTCCCTCTTGCTCAGGAAAGATAAGTCTTTTGTTCTATTCAGGTCTTCAGCTGATTGGATGAGGCCCATCCACACTAGGGAGTGCAATCTGCTTTACTGAAAGTCTACCATTTAAATGTTAATATCATCAAAAACACCCTCACAGACATATCCAGATCAATGTTTGACCACATATCTGGGTGCTCTGGCTCAACCAAATACAATTAAATTAAATTAATCACACATAAAAGTAATCATCAGAGATTCCTTGTCAATACGTCAGCAGAGGCTTTCTTACCACCTGAGAAGAAAACTGTTGAAGTGAACAGTGTGCTGACGGGGAGGCTGAACTGGACAACCTCTATATGCACATGGAGGTCTGAGTCAGATTGAGAAGATGCCTTCTGGGAATGGTGACGTGGCCTTTCTCTTTCCCCTAACCATAGCTACAGACTAGTATGTTTCTGTGGTTTATTTATGTGGCAACTATTTAGAATTCTTTTGTCTTCTTGGGGCTGTCAGGCAGTCAACTGCCACTTCTTGATGCTATTACTGTGTCTGCCTCGTACAGCTAATAATGGATGTGGAAACCCTTTGTATAATTGTTCATGCCAAGGAAATGTGCAGCTATGTGCTTCTCTGGTCTCCTGTGGGCTAGATAAACCCTGATAACCAAGTCCATTATAATTATGTCCACAATTAAAGCAAATAAATAATGAGTGAGGGCCTGAGTGGTTTTATTATGGTTGAAAAATACTGACTGATTTAATGCATTTATTTTGTAACATCTATTTATATGCATAAAGATTTGGGGGATTATTCTAGTATCCTATCTGGGTTCCCGATATGTGAGATTACTAGGTGGGGGAGTTTTGCAGATTGTAGGGTTGGTGTTGTCTTAAGGTACCTATCATTTCTGCTTAAATTATCTGTGCAGCAAGGAACCAAATATACAAATTAATACCAAAAGGAAGCAAACAAATAATTTTCCAGTCTCAATCAGAACTTATCTACTCACAAATTGAAGAATTAATATAGTCTCTTGGTTTGCTGCTTAGTATAAGTTTCATTTACTTTTAAAATTAGTTTTGTGTTCATGAAATAAGATTAGAAATTCAAGGAAGAAATCTATTATTTAAAAATGCACCAGTGTTTATTTGTAGCACCTAGGTATTAAAATCCATAATGATTAGGAGCTAAGTGTATTTCATAATCTGTCATCATTTGGTCCCTTCACGAGGTACATCATTAACCTTTCCATTAATTCTGTATCTTTTAGATCTTCCTAAATCAACACCTACTCCAAGTGACTACTGAAATTAAACTCCAGTTTGACATCTGCATTCTCTCCATTCTAGTCTAAAAAAACTACAAGCTTTTCTGTCTAGTCCTCATTTCTTCCTCACTCCAGAATCTGGCTTGAAGCCTTAAACTTTCTCAAACCCGGTTGCTGGCAAGCAAATCCTCTCTTAAACAGCTCTCTCACATGTCTGTGCATTAAAAATAGCTAATGTGACTCACTAGCGCTTCTTACTCAAACGAAAGGACAGCGTCTGTGCCCCAGGGATAGGAGAGTGGAAGACAGCAGAGCGTGAAGAGGAAAGCACCAGCATTCAGAAATAATTTTCTAAACTTCATATTGATGTTGGGTTTGTCCCTGGTATTCCCCTCAGGAAACCAAGTGATGTTTTGTAAGAACTATCCTTTGTTAGCTGATTTACCTGGAGTGTCTTGTACGGTTAATATAGCACTGTCCTAATTCATGAATCACACTGTTTAGGCAAATGTTATAATAAGGGCCTTGGTTTAAAAAAATAGCTTTTGTCAAACTCTTCTGCCTTAGCCTCCTGAGATGAACCTTTTGATTCATTCATTCTTTTATCGAAGAAATCACTATTGAATACTTTCTATGTTAGGCAGGGCTGCCTTGTTCCCCAACTTGAGAGGGCACCATTCTCAGTGTAGGCTCTGGAGCTGAGCTCTAGGGGGGCATTTCCTGCAGGCGTATATTTACTGAGGGGGACAGAAAGGCACATAGGACGCAGTCAGCTACCCCCAGCCTCCAGGAGGGATTAAAGAACATTTTTATCTTGAGTTTCAAGTCAATGACAAGTTAAAAAAATTCAGTCTTTCAAGCAGATTATTGTACATTTGTTATTCATTCATACCTGCTAGTTATTCATTAATGAAGAGCCCAGGGTTTTTTTTCTTTTTCTTTTTTTTTTTTGGCCTCTGACTAGTTGCTCTCTCATTGTCCTAAGACTCTTTCTATCCCTGGTGTGAAAGTACACTTAGTAATCAAATGTATGCAGAAAACAGGCAGAGTTTTGAAACCAGCTATGAACTAGGCAATAAAAATATTGACTTTCATGTAAGGTTTCTGTCTTGTAAATGTTGATAACTCTTATCAACCAAAAGAATAAAGTCCAGCCCTGCATCCAACATAGCTGACAATATAACCTTTGTAATCCACAAAAAGTCAAGTTTAATTATCATGACCAATCCTTCTTTTTTTTTTTATCATACTATGACAAGGAAAAATTGCTTCTCTTTAATACAACCAAGCCAGGAAGGTCAAAAATCTAGTCGTGAGGTTGACTTATTAAAATTTGTAAAAATGTTCTCCTTTCAGTAAGAAAACTTTTTTTCCTAATAGTCATTGACCTTTCTCATAATTTTTTTCACCCCTGTCAAACATTTCTAAGACTTGACATAGTCACTCTTGTTAGTTGTATGGAAAACACCTTGTGATTCAGATAGAAATATTTTTTCAAGCAGAGGTATTTATTAATATATAACTGTGCCTTTTACCATCCATTAAGCAGTTTCTTATGTTGACCTAATTGTAATGTGTATTAATGTCAGTTTGTAATGCCATTCAGCATTTCCACTGGCTTTTAATAGGAAATCACTATTTCAAATAACCTTTTCTGAATACCACTCTGCACCAAGTGCTGGAGGAAGGGTAGATACCAAGACAAACAAGACACTGCCCACGATCTCTGTGTGCCTGCAGTCTGGTGCCTGAGACGACATCTTCTCAAAGAATGCAATCAAAAGCCTAACTAACAAGGGCTATAACCATGCATTAAACAGAATGCCTTGAGAATATGGGAAGATTAATTCCAACTGGGGGATTTGCAAGGGTGTATAGAGAACACGTGGGGATGTCAGAGGACTGGGAAAACAAGGAGATGAAGGGGATGAGGCCAGACTTGAAAAATGTAAGAATGGAAGTCTGGTTGAGGAATTCAGACTTAACCCATGTAAGTTCTGGGACTCGGAAGTAACATGCTCAGATTCGTGTTTCCTTAGCAAGGTCTTATGCATTCTTCTTGTTTTATACAGGGTACGACCTAAAATGTATTATTTATAAAAACCTCGCCCAAGCCTACAGTCTGTTGCTGATTCTCTTGTTCATACCATTACTGTAAGGGAGCGCCCCTCTCCCACCAAACGGACTTTCTCTCTGATCCCCAGCATGTCTCAAGCTCTTTCACCTCAGTTATTTCCTTCAAGGTCTGCCACTGGCCTGAAATCCTTTCCCGGTCTTCTCCAGATACTCAAGTTATACACTCAGCATTTTCATTTAAAATTTTTGTATATATTAATATATATGTATGAACATATATTTTTTTTAAACTGAGAGCCTAGTATGTATTAAGCAGTGTGTGAGACACAAAGTTATACCAGACCAGGTCACTACTAATCAGGGAGTTTATAGTCTACCTAAATTCTATCCATCCTTTGAGAGAACTTCTCCAGACCAGAAGCCTAGTCTATGAAATTCTATGGTGTGTTCAGAAATCTCAGAACCAATTACCAGGGTGAGCTTAACTGCTTCCTACAGGCCTCCTTTTTCCTTTTTTAAAAAAAAATGTTATTTGAATTGTTTATTATTGTTTAGTTTTTCATCAGCAAAATAATTTTAAGCTCCTTCAGAGCAGGGATCCCACTTCATCTTTGTTTCTCTAGTAGCACTAATTACAATGTTTTCTATTTTATAGGTGCCATTTGTGCTTAACAAATAATTGATCCTTACAAAAAAATAATAACTTTTTAACATAATGGGCCAGAATGTTAAGATGTAGTATATTTGTATGTTTTTAAATTTCATGGACCAATAATAATTTTTTAAATTAAACTATATATAAATGTAGGAAGCAGTAATTATTTAATTAAATAAATGTATTATAATAAAGCTAATATATTAATCATATTAATTAAATAAATATATTAAAGCTTATATATATTAAACTTAGGTAAGGGTATTTCAAAAATCTATTGTTATATAAATTATACCACCAGCCCGGGCACAGTGGCTCATGCCTGTAATCCTAGCACTCTGGGAGGCTAAGGCAGAAGGATCGACTGGCCCAGGAGTTTGAGGTTGCAGTGAGCTATGATAATACCATTGCACTCTAGCCCCGGTGACAGAGCCAGACTCTGTTTCAAAAAAAAAAAAAAAATACCACCATAAAGTTGTTATGAGAAAAATCTGTTAATATGTTATCAGGTTTTTATAAAGCTGAAAAGAAATCAATTTTTCATAAAAGTAGAAACAATTTATCTCAGAATAAAGTATAGAATTTTAAATTGAATAAATTTATATGAAAAATTATCACACTATCCTAATTATTTTTATTTTGCCACTTAAATCATTTAAGTAAACTGTAGAAATTTAGAGAAGAGAAAGTAAAAGCTAAAAAGTAAATGCCATACTATCATTGATAGAGTGATCAATTATCTCAATTAATCCTTACAAGCCTCCTGTAAAGTAGGTCTCAACAGCGCCATCAGACTCAGAGAAGTAACTTGCCCAACCCAGGTCCCTAAAGCCCACAACTCAAAGCCAGGTCTCTGTGGCACCACAGTCCTTGCTCTCTCTACTTTGACTCTTTACACTACTTGTAACAGGTTAGCATAGGGGAACCTCAAGGAGGTGGTGGTATTTTTAGTCAGGCCCCTTTGAATGATAGGTTTCTATATGCAGAGATTGAGGGTAAAATATTCCAGTGTAAGGAGCAATCAGAGCTAAGGCCTGAATGCAGGGAATGCAGTGGAATGCAGGAAACGCCTTGGTGAGTGTGCCAGATCCCTCTGCAGACTGAGGTATTCACTTTCCCAACAACTGGCAGCAATGGAGGCTGTTGGCTCTTCAGGATTTGCCCTCAAAGAGAACCGCCTTACCCAGGGGCAGCTCAGACCGAATCATTTACTCAATGGCTGGGTGGTGGGTAGGAATATGGGGCCTAATTGCTTTGCCTCAAGGGTTAGCCAAGCTCCAGAACTCCCTGTGAGACTGGCTGAGGCTTTGTTGCATGAAGCTGCATTGCTTCTGTCCAATCCTACTTACTTCATTTCTAGATAAACTTTCTACATGCAAGTCCCCATCTCAGAGTCCCCAAGAAAGCAGATATAAGACAGTAGGGTATATAACAAGGATTGAAAAACAACAACAATAACAACCAAAAAAAATAAAGGTATATAACAATAAGAGAGGCTTATACCTATAATCCCAGTACTTTGGGAGACCACGGTGGGAGAATCACTTGAACCCAGGAGTTCAAGACCAGCCTGGGCACCATAGTGAAACCTTGGCTCTACAAAAAATTTTAAAAATTAGCTGGGCATGATGGCATGTGCCTGTAGTCCTAGGTATTCATGAGGCTGAGGCAAGAGGATTACTTCAGTCCAGGAGTTGGAGGTTCGAGCTTTCAGTGAACTATGATGATGCCATTGTGCTCTAGCCCAGGCAACAGAGTGAGATCCTGTCTCTAAACAAACAAACAAACAAAAACCCAGTAAGTTGTGGCATAAAAAAAACCTTGAACTTCAAGCTAAGGAATTTATACTTTATCCTTGGAACACTGGTTTCCAAAGTGGAGTGGCTGAAAGGATGCTAAAGGATATAAGAATAAAATATTTATTATTATTCATAGTTTTATAAATGTCTATTTTTCTGTATGTTTTATAATATATATTAGTAAAGTAAGAGATCTATAACACATCTATGTAATTATAAGTGTACATATATACTCTTTGGTATGTGCTGTATTTTTTTTTTAAAACCAATAGATGTGTGCAATGAAAATGTGAGACCACACTGTAGACAGTAGGCGAGACAACGAGGTCTTTTTTGCGGAGCAGGATATGCTCAGGATATAAATTAGAATAGTGGTTTTCAATCTTCAACCTAGGAGAATCACCTGGGCATTATTAGAAAATATTGATGTACAGACCATACCCCAAACCAATTATATAATATCAACTCTCCAGGGTAGGAACCAGAATCAATATTTTTCTTTTCTCAGGGTTAAGAAACATTGAATTAGAGTTATGATCAAGTTTGTCTGAACTGACCAGTGAAATATTATACTTAATTAATTTAAACTATTAAAAGTCCTCAAAAGTTACAGAGGAATAAAAGTAAAGATTTAGTGAGTATTATTCTTTTCTTTTTTGAGACAGGGTCTCCCTCTGTCGTCTGAGTTAGGGTTTTAGTGCAGTGGCATCATCATAGCTCACTGCAACCTCAAACACCTGGCTCAAGCAATCCTCCTGCCTCAGCCTCCTGAGTACCTGGGACTGCAGGTGAGCACCAATATGCCAGGCTAATTTCTTAAAAACTTTTTGTAGAGATGAGGTCTTGCAGTGTTGCTCAGGCTGGTCTCAAACTCCTGGCCTCAAGCTATCCCTCCGCCTCAACCTCCCAGACTGCTGGCATTACAGGCAGGAGCTGCCAAGAAGTACTTTTAAATAAATAGTTTTTGTCTCCACTGTTTGTTTTTACTTTCTTATAAAGCTCAGCAGTAAAGTGACCCTCCTGGCTCTCTCTGAGGGAAGTAAGGAGTAACTAGCTCATTAAGAGAAAAGTTCTCTTTAAAAAAAAGTACATAAACCACTTTCTTATCTGCTAGACTCTGAGAGAGCTCTCTCAGCCTTTCAGCTTGTTTTCCCAAGTTTACACAATAATAAAATACACACAATGACTCTCTTACTCTTCTTTTACTAGCCGATTATTTAATACCTATTAGCTTTGAAATGCAAATAGCCCTATCAAATGGCAAGCTGCTGGCCTTCACCTGTGCTAAAGCTGCTTCAGCGTGAAAGTCAAAACCATTTTATGCAAAGACCAAATAGTCTGTCCAAAAGCCCCCAGATCCTCAATTTTTTTTTTCAGGATTATATTCAGGATATGAAATTCTTTGTCCTGACTAACAGATTATCTTTTCTTCCATATTCTATGTTTCTAAATACCCAGTCTGCTTTGACTTACAATTAACCCATTGCTGACCATTAGCTGAACTTTCAAACAGAACATTACTAATGCTTCCAGCATTTGTGTTTATTACACAATATGACAAATCGTAGTAAGAGAGGGAATTTTTATAAAAGAACCTAATCTAGCCTATTACATTAGGACCACTATCTATTTTTCCTAAACAGAGAGTAAAAACTTCAGAGCTGCAAAATACCTTCGAGATTACCCTAATTCACCCTCTTCATTTCACAGATAAGCAGCCAAGGTCTAGTATGCCGTTACTAGGTCAGTGTTTGGGCTGGAGGAAACTGGGTTGGGTTGCTGAATAGTAAATTCCTGGTAGGGTGGAAACTGAGCTGACATTGGCAGATGGGTGTCAGACCAGCTGGAGTCTTTGGCCTGAAATTCAAGGCTTGAAAGGAAGAGTCAGAGGTCGAGCAGGGCCTCAGACATGATACCCAGACTAGGACTGATTTCTCAAAAGCAGCAGGGGTCAGTGGGCTTGCAGGCAGGTAGCCCAGCCCCTAGCAGCACCTACCAAGGGACTCGGGACTCCTTGGCACTGGCTGGCCCCAGGTGATCTGGTCAGACTGGGCTATCCTCTGCAATGTCCTCTGGGAAAGCTGAATTAGTATCTCAGTGAGATGGTTTAGAAATGACACAGACCTGGCCAGGCGCGGTGGCTCACGCCTGTAATCCTAGCACTCTGGGAGGCCAAGGCGGGAGAATTGCTTGAGCTCAGGAGTTCAAGACCAGCCTGAGCAAGTTAGACTCCCGTCTCTACTAAAAATAGGAAAAAAAAAAAAAAATTAGCAAGGCAACTAAAAAAATAGAAAAAATTAGCCAGGCGTGGTGGTGTGTGTCTGTAGTCCCAGCTACTTGGGAGGCTGAGGCAGGAGGATCGCTTCAGCCCAGGAGTTTGAGGTTGCTGTGAGCTAGGCTGACACCATGGCACCCTAGCCTCTGCAACAGAGCGAGACTCTGTCTCAGAAAAAAAAAAATATGACACAGACCTGGGGCAGAAATGCAATGCTTGCCACCAGCTGCAGATACATCTCCTGTTTCCTTTCTCTTCAAAATCATCTGCCATTAGAAAATTGAACAGTTGCCAGGGGTTGGGGGAAGGGAGGAATGCTGAGTTATTGATTAATGAGTGCTGAGTTTCTGTTTGGGAGGATGAAAGAAATTCTTAGGATGGATGGCGGTAATGGTTGTATAACAATGTGAGTGTACTTAATGCCACTGAACTGTACACTTAAAAATGATTAAATTAGTAAATTTTATGTTATGTATATTTGACCACAATAGAAAAATCTGCCATTAGTTCTTAATTCATCATCTTCTGCCTTTTGAATAAATTTCTCATATCCTCATTTAAAAAAAAACTCAAGAATTCTGTTTTTAGAAAATTATTGCCAGACTGAAAATCACCTGGTAATAAAATCTCTGAGGAAATTTAATTTTTCGAAACTTTGGGTACTCAAAGAACACAATGATTTGTGAATTTTGGGAAAAGTGAAGTTTTCTTACAACCTCAAAAATTGTAGTTCCCAACACTACTTTCTCCAAATAGAAAAGATCTTAACAAATAAAACAGAAAAAGAATAGCCTTCTTGTGTTTGAAACATGTAAAAGAAAGGAGGAAACCTTTTGGAATTGTTGCTGTATGTCATTTCGTTACCATTTTAAAGCCAAGGAAATTGAGGATTAGAGAAGTTAAGTATGTGGCCCAAGGTCACAAAGTTTGGAAGAACAAGGTTTTAGATTAGAACCTAAAGCAATCAAACTTCAAATCCTCCTTGTTAACAGTTCACTATTCGTATGCAAATGTGTTTCTTGCTTTGGGCTATGTAATAATTATAAATAATGGGGCTGGGATAGGGGTAAGGAACTGACTTTTAACAATGCCCCAAATAACCATGAAATAAATTGCTTCTAAATAGTGGGAAAGAGTCCTCATAAAGTACTCAGTCTCGGACCATCCCTCCAAAAGCAGGACATCAAAAAACAAATTAAACAAAGCAAAACCCCTCCACCGTAACAGTGACAAAGAAAAGGAAGACGTTTTGCAAAGTGCAAAGGGAGAATCATGCCAAGTATACAGTGCTAACTGTAGCAAATACACACAGAAATATCTAGGACAATTAGCATAATGAAGATGGAAACTGAGTGTTTCGTCCTACCTAGAACAGCTATAGATGGAGACTGAGAATTTCATACAGGTTCTGTGTTTAGCCCACACTAGGAAATTCCAGCCTGGCATGAAGACAGGTATGAGAGTTGCAAAAGGATCAGCAGGTGAATCAGAGCCAGAACAATGAGCAAAACAAGCACAGAGCTGTTTGTCTTATTTTAGTTACAGATTTTTTTCAACATGCTACTGAGAAAGTGTTGAGAATCCACACCCTTGTGGTCACGTGTGGTCTGAGTACCTTGGTTTTCACCTGTATCAGGAACTGGACGTGTGTACGTACTTACTGAAAGGGGCGGCCTCGAAAAATAACAGGAAAATACCTAATTCCACAGCTTCCCCAAACAGTTAAGATCAATCCTGTGAGTTCTCTCACTAACAGCTACCCTGCAGGGGTTCTGTTTTGCACAACTTCTGAAAAGAGCTGGATAGACAGAAAAGAGATGTAAATCTCTCTTTCAAAATTGTTTTTTGAGAATGTGCTTTTACAGAATTCTTGAGTAAACAACAGGAGAACAAGCTCCAGGCCTAGAGTCACATCTGTGATAATCCCTTCTCCAAAGAAAGGCAGGAGAGCCAACTGTTGGACTTTGACATCCTTGCAGTTTTTGTTATCTACCTGCTGCCAAGAACAAAGGAAGGAGCAGATGCAGTAGTTTCTTGACCGTATCCTGCCATTTTTACAACCCCCTTTAAAAAGCCTCAATAGCTGGTTTTCAGGGCCAGCACATTCTTCCTTTTTCCACCTCTGTGCTGGTTCTTCTTCCCCTTCCCCAGGGAAAAGTAAATAAACTTCTTTCTATCCTAATCTCTGCATGAGAAATCTTTCTCCACTCAGTGCCTTGAGCACCTACTAAACTTTCCACTCTAACACACTTAGGGAAGCCAGGCCTTGGGTAAAGCTAGTGGCAAAGGCAGCCACAAATTTGTATTTCCCCAGACCTCCTCTTTCTATCCTTTGGGCACTCTGGTTTTCATATATTCCTCCAGAATTGTTCTAGGAGGCACTAGGGCCTATTTTCCATGAGCAACTAGGTCTAGTTCTTGGAAACTTTTTTTCCCTGTTCTATGCCAATTCATTGATGTTATTAGATATGACTCTGGTCACTTCCAATCTGCAAAGTAGCAACTGTGATACCAGTATTTGCTGAAAATGCTGTCACTGCTGTTGAATATGCAGAGGTGTGCCGTTTTGGGGCCAATGTCTGATGTAGAAGACAACATGTGCTCTGATCTATGAAGTCAGATGACTGGAGTTCAAATTCCAACTTTGCCATTCCCTAGGTTAACACTGGCATAGGTTTCTGTATTTATCAGATGGGAATTTTAATGGCCCTTACCTCAGGGTTGTTGTAATGATAGATGATGTAATTAATGTACATAAAGCACCCAGTTAACATTTATTGAACACTTATGACCTAAGCAATGTATCATTATTGCTATTATTTGTAAGAAGCACATAGAAGATACCATTCCGTGTGGTGTTCCATGCAACAAATTGCTCTGCCAGTTTTTACTTATTCTTTAATTGCAGCCCCTCTAGGACCTAGACCACCCCAACAACGGGAATGGCAGACACTGTGCTACACTCAAAAACAGTCTTTCACACAGGCCCAGATGAAAGTCACTCCTGGGGTAAACCAAGTGGGATGCCACCGGTATCCTGGAGACATAATAAACTGTACCTACTTCATTAACTATGCGATTCTAGCACAATAATAATTTTTGTTTCTTTTAAAAGTACCAATTAAAAATATTAGATAAAAAAAGGAAAAAAATCCACAATTTTCAGGGACCTCCAGGTATTGTTAAGGAGGGTCTCAGATATGATAAACTCCACTAAAATGTCAGTTGCTCACTCTCAAAAGACACACATAAACCCTGTCTTACAGAATGGTGCCTGATGAGTCACACCTAACCTACATAAGGAATTTCATGAATTCCTCCTGAGAATTTGTCCTACAGACATACTTTCGTGTATACACACATAGGTATATGAACAAAGATGCTTACTGCAGCAGTGTTTATGTATGCATAAAAGGAAATAAATATCTGTAGGGAACAGGGTAACTAAATCATGATACTTTTTTTAACAACTGAATAAATCTCTATGTTCTAACATGAAAAAAGTTTCAATATTAATAAATGAAAAAGGTAGGTATAAAAAAGTGTTTCTGGTACGTCTTTATGGGTGTACACCTGTGAGTGTTTTAACAGATATATACATATCTGTGTTTATATACATAAAACAATTCTGTAAATATGTACTAGAAATTATTGATGGAGGGGGCCAGTGTTTCAGCTGTTTTGATGAACTCCTTGCTAACTTTGATTTCCATAAAATTGTGAATGGACGTGAAGCAGACAAAGTACAAATCAGTTACAACCATACTGTTTAGAAATTAAATGATACCCAAAACCCCTCCCTCCTGATGGTTTTAATTATTTGAAATAGTATTTGATATGGCAAAATTCCAATGAAAGAATTTGGATAATCTCTAGGAGTTTCTTGTAAGAAGAATGTTAGGGAGAAAAAAGTACTAGAGATGAATGGTAATTTCCTTTTACTAAACCTACATTCAGGTTGTCTTTTCTGAACTCCTACTGACATCTCAGAACTGGAGGGGCTACATAGTTATTTAGTTGTTTAAGTACCACCACTCCCTGGTCATGTTCACAAGGGCAGAGAAAAAAGCACCTATTTTCCAGGTGCCTCAGATCTGGGAGAACTGAAAGTTACAAAGGGTTACTTAATATTATGTATACATTTCCTCACTTTAGTTTGACCAGCTCATACCAGGACATTATCTAGGGCCCCATATTATAAATAACAGAAGAACATGTCTTAACAATTGTTTTACACTATAAAACAGCTTAATTAAAACTAAATTGAGTAAATCAAGGACTCTCAGATATAATGACCAAATAACAGAATGATATTTTGAAAAAAGGGAAATGTTGCAGTCCTAAAAGAAAAAGCAAGGACCAAAACAACATTAATACAAAGCTATTGAATTGATAATAAACGGTAGATAAGGAGATAATCACAATGAAAGTAGAATGAAAAAGACAAAGCTTAAAGCAATCAGAGATGGGCTAGTAGATATGAAAAGAAAGATAATCTAAGGATAACTGATGTTATCCTTGAGGAAGACGAAGGAACAAATGCAAAGGAAGATACAATTCAAGAAATATTCCTGAAATGAATCAAAAACTGAATCTGCAGAACAAAATATCACCTCCAAGAAAATTTGATATCAACTCACAGACAAGCTAATGAGTTTCAAAAATAAAGATTTTTTTCCCAGGCATCTAGATTTTACAGGTAAACTACTTTCAAAAGGAGAAAATTTAGGCTGACTCTGACTTCTCCATGACAATACTCAGCCAGAAGAATAAAGGGCAATGGTAGCCAGTCTCCAAGATGACCTTCAAAGATCCCTGCATCCGGTATTTCCTTGTGTAGCCTCTTGTCTCATTTTAACAGGGTTGTGTGACCAATAGAATCCTGCAGAAATGATGGTATGTCACACCCAAGACTAGATTATAAAAGACACTGCAGCTTTTCTCCTGGCTACACTGACATTCTCCCTTGAGCCACTCACCCTGGGATAAGCCAGCTGCTATGCAAAGGCCAACCTGATAAGGAACTGAAGTCTTTTGCAAACAGCCAATGAGGAACAGCCTCTCAACAACAACCACACAAGTGAGCCATCTTGGAAGCGATGCTCTAGTCCCTGTCAACCCTTGAGATGACTACAGCCCACAGCTTGAATGCAACATCATGGGAAAACCTGAGCCAGACCATGAAGCCAAACTGCTCCCAGATTCCCGATCCTCAGAAACTATGTACAATAATAAAGGTTTGTTGTGTTAAGTGGCCAAAATTTCCAGTAATGTGTTTTGGAGCAATAGATAATTAAAACAATTCTCAAAAAGGGAAATAGGGTGGGACCCAAAAATAATATGTTCAGACAGATGTTATTCAAGACTGAAAGTAAGTATAAATGAAAAATGTTAGGCAATGCATAATCTATTTAAAAAACTACTTGTTAAGGAAAACCAGTCGATCAAGAGATTAATCAAAGCAAAGCATTCAGAAACTGAGAAATTATGGTGAAAAAACTGGCAGTGAGCATTGACTCAAATTGGAGAAATGGTACTAAGTTACTATGAAAATTTTGATGCAGACTAGAAAATAAACATTAAAAATTATATAAAGTACAAATAATAATAACATAAATAACAATGTTGGGAGGAAAGCAGGAATGCTAATGTTCTCCATCTTTTTCTAGAAGGATGTTGAAATCAGCTAAAATATAGAGATTTTATTATAAAAGGAACATGGTGCCTCCAACCCTTTTATATCTTTCACAAGTGCATTGTTAAGAGAAACCTTTCAGAAAATAGTATCTCTTTGGGTGAAGAAATGTGTTCTGATTGTGAATTCCCAAAATCCTTTAGTTTCACTTGTTTCTTTTTATTGTAAATTTAAATTAAAATTGTATTTGAAAGTAGAATTTATATTATAATCTCGTTTGTAAAGAAGTGTGTCTTTCTATACAAAGATGAACTGGTGCCCATCCTACATAAACTATTCTTCAATATTGAGAAGGATGGAATTCTCCCCAACACATTCTACCAAGCCAATATAACATTGATACCAAAACCAGGAAAGGATGCAACAAAAAAGAAAACTATAGACCAATTTCTCTCATGAACGTAGATGCAAAAATTCTCAATAAAATCCTAGCAAATTGTATCCAAGTGCTTATTAAAAAAATAATTCATCACGACCAAATAGGCTTCATCCCAGAGATGCAGGGGTGGTTCAACATACGAAAATCTATAAATGTAATTAACCACATAAATAGAAGCAAAAATAAAGACCATATGATCCTCTCAATAGATGCAGAAAAAGCATTTGACAAAATTCAACACCCTTTTATGATAAGAACACTTAACAAAATAGGCATAAATGGGACCTACCTAAAAATGATACAAGCCATATATGACAAACCCACAGCCAACATCATACTGAACGGGGAAAAATTGAAAGCATTCCCACTCAGACCTGGAACCAGACAAGGCTGCCCACTGTCCCCATTACTTTTCAACATAGTATTGGAAGTCCTTGCGAGAGCTATCAGACAAGAGAGCAGAATCAAGGGTGTCCAAATGGGGACAGAAGAGATCAAACTCTCACTCTTCGCTGATGACATGATGTTGTATCTGGAAAACCCCAAGGACTCAACCAAGAGACTCCTGGAATTAATTAATGAATTCAGTAAAGTCTCAGGTTACAAAATCAATACACACAAATCAGAGGCATTCATATATGCCAATACCATTCAATCGGAGAACCAAATTAAGGACTCAATACCTTTCAAAATAGCAACAAAGAAAATAAAATATCTAGGAATATATTTAACTAAAGAGGTAAAGGACCTCTATAAAGAGAACTATGAAACACTAAGGAAGGAAATTGTAGAACATGTAAATAAGTGGAAATCCATACCATGTTCATGGATTGGAAGAATTAACATTGTTAAAATGTCTATACTACCCAAAGTAATCTATAGACTCAATGCAATTCCTATTAAATTACCAACATCATTTTTCACAGATTTAGAAAAAATAATTATACACTTTGTATGGAATCAGAGAAGACCCCGTATAGCAAAAGCAATCTTAAGCAATAAAAACAAAATGGGAGGTATTGATTTGCCAGACTTCAAACTATACTACAAAGCTGTGGTTCTTAAAACTGCCTGGTACTGGCACAAGGGCAGGGACACAGACCAGTGGAACAGAACAGAAAACCCAAATATAAAACCATCCTCATATAACCATCTAATCTTTGACAAAATAGACAAAAACATACTCTGGGGACAAGAGTCCCTATTCAATAAATGGTGCTGGGAAAACTGGATAGCCACATGTAGAAGACTGAAACAGGACCCACAGATTTCACCTCTCACAAAAATCAAATCACGGTGGATAACAGATTTAAACCTTAAATGGGAAACGATTAGAATTCTAGAAGAAAATGTAGGAAAGACACTTACAGACATTGGTCTAGGCAAAGAATTTATGAAGAAAACCCCTAAGGCAATCGCAGCAACAACAAAAATAAACAAATGGGACCTGATTAAATTAAAAAGCTTCTGCACAGCCAAAGAAACAGTCATGAAAATAAACAGACAGCCTACAGAATGGGAAAAAATTTTCGCATACTACACATCAGATAAAAGACTGATAACAAGAATCTATTTAGAACTCAGGAAAATCAGCAAGAAAAAATCAAACAATTCTATCAAAAAATGGGCAAATGACATGAATAGAAATTTTTCAAAAGAAGATATAAGAATGGCTAAAAAACGTATGAAAAAATGCTCAACATCCCTAATCATCAGGGAAATGCAAATCAAAACCACAATGAGATATCACTTAACTCCGGTGAGAATGGCCTTTATCAAAAAATCCCAAAACAACACATGTTGGCGTGGATGCGGAGAAACAGGAACACTCATACACTGCTGGTGGGAATGCAAACTAGTGCAACCCCTATGGAAAGCAATATGGAGATACCTTAAACAGATTCAAGTAGACCTACCATTTGATCCAGCAATCCCATTATTGGGCATATACCCAGAAGAACAAAAGTCATTCTTTAACAAAGACACCTGTACCCGAATGTTTATAGCGGCACAATTCACAATCGCAAAGACGTGGAAACAACCCAAGTGCCCATCAATCCACGAATGGATTAGTAAACTGTGGTATATGTATACCATGGAGTACTACTCAGCTATAAGAAATAACGATGATACGACATCTCTTTGGTTCTCCTGGAGAGAGCTGGAACCCATTATATTAAGTGAAGTATCCAAAGAATGGAAAAACAAGCATCACATGTACTCACCAGAAAACTGGTTTCCCTGATCATCACCTAAATGCACATCGGGGAAGGATACCAACTGGATATCAGACTGGGATGGGGGGTGGGGGGAGGAGATGGGTGTATGCCTACATGATGAGTGCGTTGCACACCCTCTGGGGAATGGTCATGCTTGAAGGTGCAGACCCGGGGACGTGGGGGGGGAGGGGAAGGAGGTATGACTACATGATGAGTGCCAGGCGCACTGTCTGGATGCGCTTGGGACTCTGACTCGGGGGGATGGGCGCGCTTGGGACTCTGACTCGGAGGGATGGGCGTGACATGGACAATGTATATGACCTGAACTTATGTACCCCCATGATGAGCTGAAATAAAAAAAAAATAAAAAAAAATAAAAAAAAAAAAACCAAAAAAAAAAAAAAAGAAGTGTGTCTTTCTTTTTTTTCTTCTTTCTTCCTTCCACTGAAAAAGGTCTTACCAATCTGGACAACATGGCAAGATCCTATCTTTACAAAAAAATAAAAAATTAGCTGGACATGTGGTGTACTTGTAGTCCCAGCTACTTAGGATGCTGAGGCTGGAGGATCACCCTGGGCAACAGAGTGAGACTCTGTCTCTAAAAAACAAAGAAAAAGAATTAAAAAAAAAAATTCTTGACAGTGAGGTTCACTACTGTGTTAATTCTTAATGACAGAATTTTTACGCTGGGCGGTAGCTCACTCACGCCTATAATCCTAGCACTCTGGGTGGCCGAGGTGGGAGGATCACTCAAGTTCAGGAGTTCAAGACCAGCCTGAGCAAGAGTGAGACCCTGTCCCTACTAAAAATAGAAAAATAAGCTGAGTGTGGTGGCACATACCTGTAGTCCCAGCTACTCGGGAGGCTGAGGCAGGAGGATCGCTTGAGCCCAGGAGTATGAGGTGAGCTAGGCTGATACCATGGCACTCTAGCCTGGGCAACAGAACGAGATTCTCCCAAAAAAAAGAAAAAGAATTTTTTTTTCACTTTCATTTTTGTACTCTTCTGCATTGCATAAATTCTTTGTAATCTGCTTATATTGTTTTTATAGTAATGATTGAGTAGTGTTTACCAATAATTAACAGAAAATATTGGTAGCAAATATGACAATGTTTAGTGATTTATTCTAGATGGTGGGAATATTTATGGTCGTGACTTTCTCCTTCATATTGTTTTGTATTTCAAAATGTGAATAAATCAGTTTTTAAAGTAGCAACAGTTATCAAAAAACAGTTATCAAGAAATTACTGATATATTTGTTACACATATTATCACTTTATTGATTGTAAAATTAACACATGCTGATTCTTTAAAAAATGAAAAATATTTCAATGTAAATAATCATGATAGTCTATATTCCAATATATAGCAGAAGGCCCTGTAGAGAAGTTTATGCATTTTCTTCCACTCGTATGTATAATCCACTAGAATGAATCTCTTCTTCGAAATGATAGTGACTATTTGTTCACTGCTGTATTTCCAATGCCCAGAACAGTGCCTGCACGTACTTGGCACTCAATAAACACTTCTTACATTAATTAAGAAGTGGTTTTAAATCAAGATAATGTTATTTATGGATTCGTGTTTCCCTTTATTCACCTATTTTATATAATAAACTATTTCCCATGTGACTAAATATTTCTCTGAAACATTTTATGTCTAATAGTCCATGATGGATTATTAGACATAAAAGAGTCATTTATTTAGTTATTTCCCTCTTGTTGAACCGTTATTTTTAAATTTCATTTTTATAAAAGGTCAAAGAACATCCTTGTACATAAATCTGTCTGCATATTTATATCTGTTTCCTCAGAATAGACTCCAAAATGTAGAATTAGTACATCAATGAGCATAAATATTTTTAAAGTAGAACAATTAATTTAGTAGTTTAAAATAATAATGAACAGTTACAAGCAGCACTTATTGAGCACTTAGTACCAGACATTTTGCTAAGAACCTTACCCACATTATCTCTTTTAATTATCCCAGTAACCCTAAGATGTTAGTAGTATTTTCATTTTACAGATAAGAAAACCTAGGTTGAGGGAGTACCATTTTCCAGAAGTCACATAATTAATAAATGGTGAAGGCAGGATTGGATGCAAGATGAGAGACCCCAGGGCCTAACTTCATCCTCAAAAGTGAAAATTTCAGAATAAGATTGCTTTGGTTTGTCTCTCACTTCCACCATTTACTAGTTGTGAGACTCTACACAAATTAGTTATACTTTTTGGCTTTGGTTTTTCCTAAAATGGAGATAATAATAATACTTTCTCTTACAGTGAGAATGAAATAATATAAATAAAACCCTTAGTTGTGCCCGTACAGAAGAAGAGCTCAATAGGTTTTCTACCCAATCGTTGTCCTTGTTATTTATAAAGCTCTGAATATGCCTTGCATATTTTCCATAAAATCCTCCCAAATTACATTCTCACCAGGAGTGTTACCGACAGATTTATGTAGCTACAGATTGTAGTGGTTTCCAAGAATGTTAAGAAAAATAATATACCAAAAAGATGAACTATATATAACAAAATCACTTCCTGTTGCTTGTACATTGCATACATCCTCTAAAGTTGTTATTTGGATTTGCCCCAGTAAGTTTCCTTTTTATTCTTTGCTATAGAATTCATTTTGGAAAGAGGAATGTAAATAAGTGGAGAATTGACAGAGTGTTTTTGGTAAATCCAACCCTTAAAACTATTTTGATATAAAAGTTTTGGTTAATGAGGGCAAAACTGAAATTGTTTGAAATTACAGTGATAATTTCATCATTAGCCTATAATTTTTTTTCCTATGCATAGAAGAAGCTAGAGGAAGAGAAAGGACAAATAAATCACTGGATACCCTCCTCTCCTTGGTGTTTGAATCACCAATCAAACAGAGACATAATTAATTTATAAATGTTTTTATTTATATTGATCAATTTTTATTATCCTCATTGCAGTAAAACTACAAATTTCATTGCCATATTTAAGATTTTCTGATAATTTGTTATCTAGTGACAGTAATGATCTCAAGAATTAAAGGCTAAACTAATTGTATTCAAAGTGTACAAAATTTGATGAATAGTTTCATCAAAATATGGAAATTAAAAGAAAGGTAAAAGATCAAAACATAAAAAAGTTTTATATTTTTTAATATGTTTTCTTTTTTATTTTCTTTTTCTTTTTTAAACAATATATATAGGTTTGGATTAATATGTTTTGTTTTACAATGTTCAAAGATTTATTGCAATCAAAGGCAAACTACAAGTGAGAATTAAAGAATATTACAATTTTAAATCAAAGTTACTTCTAAATGCTGAATTTTTATTTCACCTTTTGAAATTTTATTTACATTTTATTAATTTTTAAAATTAAAATAGGCATAATTCTAGCATTCAGTGTCCATCTGGTTGCCAACATAAAGAGTTGTTATCCCACTTCAGTTTTCTCAGACATGTTAGGAGTTAACAGGAATTGTTCAACCCCACTCTTCCCAATACGGTGTTTAATTCCTGAGTACCTTCAGAGGTGCTCACAATTGGAAACATGAAGACAATCAAGAAAATGGAGGTTTCCCATTAACTGGAAAATGACATTTCCATTAAGCAAGGATCTACTACACTCAAGCTATCAGAGGGGAAGGATTTGACCCTTTGTCCTTTCTTTTTACCTGGGCATTCTTGCCCTGCAGAGCCTCCTTGCACTTGAAGTCAGTGTATTTTTCTGACACGGGCAGCAGCATATCCTCAGACCTTTCCATTTGATCACAGTGGCTTTTAGTTTGAAGGACATCAACAGGAAATATGGAGAATCAATCATTTCCCTGGGGCCTGAATGACGTTAGCCTCAGGGTGAATGTTTAGGGTGACAGTCATTCTGTGCCAGCATGAGCATTAGAATGACAAAGGTGCCCAAGTGTTCTTCCATATTTTGATATGGGGGATATTTCTGTGCTATGTGTGGCCCCCTCCAGTTCACAGCAGTGGTCCCTCTTGCCTGGTTCTAAGAGCAGAACTACTGCAGGGAAGTCAGTATTGCTCCTGTCTTCAAAGTCTTCCTTCACAGGAGAACTCAAGTAGAGATTGCTATGATTAGGGTTGCTGGCACAGAGCCCTTCAAAATCACAGATCTTCAAGCTGAGGCATTCCCAGAGAGGCCAGAAACCCAAGTGAGAGCTCTAAGGAGCCAGCTCTTCCATTCACAATAACAGCAAATCAAAGAGCAGGGTGCCCAGGACAGCTGGTTCAGAAGAGACTGCAGAACCAACTCCCCCTCAAGAACTACTTCCCCTTTTCCACTTGGGGTCAGAGCCAGCTGCTTGCTCTCACATCTTATTTTAGGGGCCCTGCTGCATTACTTGCATCTGGGCTTTGGTGGAAATTACCCTAGTTCAAATCTGTAAATCTACCTGAAACCAAATCTCAGGTAAAAAACTTGGGGAGCAAGGAGAGAAGTTATTCGTCTCTCCCTCTGCAGAAGACCCTGGGCTCCTGATGCAAATTGGTTTTCCTCAACTTCTCAACTCAGCAGGTGACTTTAAACAAAATGCTTCTTTTTACCTTTCTCCACAAAAGGCATAATGATCCACTGGGGTGGCTTGTGGGAGGGGGGCGCTCGGGGGAGTGATGATCTTCCATCTCTACCCATATAGAGAAGGAGTGACTTCTTTTGCAGAAGATAAAAAAATATTCATGTGATCTTCTTGTAGGGCTTAAATTTGATAGATCATCCCATTAGGCCAGTGAATATAAGCTTAATTTTGTTTTTCTTTTCTTTTCTTTTTTTTTTTTTAGAGACAAGGGTCTCACTCTGCTGCCCAGGCTGGAGTGCATTGGAATGATCATAGCTCACTGTAACCTTGAACTCCTGGGTGAAGCAATCCTCATGCCTCGGCCTCTCGAGTAGTGCATGCCACCTCACTCAGCTATATTTTAAACTTTTTATAGAGACAGGGGGTTGGGGTGGGGTGTCTCACTATGTCTCACTAAATTGCTCAAGCTGGTCTTGAACTCCTGGCCTCAAGCAATCCTCCTGCCTTGGCCTCCAAAATTCTGGGATTACAGGTGTGAGCCACTGCACGTGGCCAAAAGCTTCCTATTTATATACTTGGAATTCAGTGGAACCCTTCAAACAATGCTGAGATTTTATCATAGTAGTTTGATTCACTAGTAATTTAATACATTTTATCTAGTTAGTGTTTCAAGGGAATATGTTTCTCTATTGTTTGTCAAGGTAATTTGTAAATTACCTTGGTAGTTTATTAGTGGTTATTCTTAATTTATGCTGATGTTGTGTGTTGGATGTTTGCCAACATTCTGGGTTTCACCACAGAGAGGCAACTATAATGTGTACATCTTTAAAAATAAATGTAAAATTTCTTAACACTTTTAGATAAAGAAGATATCATGTGTCAGTATTTTTATTTCTTTTATGTGCAGAAAAATACATTTTTTACTGCTTAGGATGTGGACTTTACGCAGTCACACAATAGAAAATTTTAAAATCATTTATATATTTTTTCTGCTTATAAAATTAATTGGTACTCATTACAGAAAACTTGAAAAATATAGAAAAGTACAAAGAGAAAAATAAAAATCACCCATGTCTCTTCATCCACTTTTAAACCTGTTCACATTTTGATGTAAGACCTACAAGCATTTTTTCAGCGCATCTATATCTGTGCCATTTATTTCAAAAAACTGGGTTTTTAGCACACATTCAGTTTTATGTCTTCACTTAACATACTGGTTTTTTTTTTTTTCATTTTTTCAATATCCTTCTGTGATGGCTGAAGATCATGCAATATAGCTATACTCTATTTAACCAAACTATCTTTAGATGTTTTATTTCTTGTGTTTTACTATTATTTACTGCAAGCAAATTTCTAGAAGTAGAACGTTTGGGTACAAGTGTCAATACAGGTTGTAGGTTCATAATACTCACTGCTCAACACACACAGCCACCCCCCCCATGCCCGGTCACCCCACAGTCACACTAAGCAACTAGTTTATACCCCCATTAGAAATGTACACGAGAGCCTGTTCCCAGCACCTCCCATCACAGGGCATTATATATTTTTCATTATTGCCAATTTAATTACTAGAGATTTTTCCCACATACATTTAATTGCCTTTTCTGTACTTCACCCATTTTTTAACTGTAATATTCAAGTTTTTGAATGATTTTTTTTTTACTTTGAAAAAACAAAGATTAAGGTAATTGTTCTTTGTCACATACCTGTAGGTATTTTTCTAGTTTGTCATTTTCCCCATAATTTTATTTGACATTTGTTTGATGTACAGGTGTTTTAAACTGATTATGTTGTCAAACTTATCAATCATTTCCTTTATGTTTTCTTCCTTTGGTTTTATGTAATTACATGGGAAAGTTCACTTGGTTTGAAAATTCATCCAGCACATTATGATTTGTGCACTTTTCTACATGTATGTTATGTTTCAATGAAATTTACCAAAAATAGTAAAGGTTGCTTGTGGCATATACATAGATACATACATACATGCATACACATGGAGAGTTAGACACGTAACCAGTTGTCCTTTCTTTTTGACCCAGGTATTCCTGTCCTGCAGAGTCTCCCAGTGCTCCTAGTCAGTGTATTTTTCCGAAATTGGCAGCAACATACACTCAAACCTTCAACAAATATCAAACATATTTTTATGTGTGTGTGTGTGTATATGTGTGTGTGTGTGTGTGTGTGCACGCGCATATATATACATATATTCTTCTGGTTAGTCTATTATTTCATTTTTAAATTCTTTAATCCATTTGAGCATGACGTTGTAAGGTGAAATATCTAAATTTATTTTTTGAATATGAATAGATTAGTAGCTCTTTTCCCTTCCCCACCTCCCCCTGGCCCTGAATTTCAGCACACACATTTGCAAAATGAGTGCGATAAATTGGTCTCTTGGCTTTTCTCTGTGTCTTAAGTTCTTGATTTAGCAGCATAGATGTTAGAGAATATCCTATGGTGATTTAAAACCACAAGGAGTAGGAAACACTGAAGGAAATACTTCAAGCAGGTATTTTATTTAACAAGTCCAGAAAGACATGAATAACCAACCAACCAAGGGTAATAGTGTTCATATTAGCAAAGTCCAAGATATTTAAAAAGATGAAAATGAAGGTAGAGAAGCTGTTTCTTCTAGACTTCTAAGATAAGTAGTCCAGGGAAAAAAGCAAATCTAGCCACATTAGCCGTTTCTTACTTTGTGGATGAGGGGCAGCAAGATGGCACCTTCTCCTACCTCTGGTGACGCTATGGGTAATTTGGACCCAAGGCTCCTGCACATCAATATATCACTCCATTAACTCCTGATATTGACTTGGAAGCACTGCAGGCTCTGGAAATTGTATTGACATTACCATGTTCATAGAAGTCATTGTCATTTGCCCTCAAGCTCCTCCTGTAATGGACACATTCAGTGAGTAAATCTGGGGATTGAAGTTTTTAATGCCTGAAATTGGACCCAAGGGTTTCAGCATAGGAGAAATAGGAGGTAATTCTACTCATTATCAATGAATGACCATTCTTTTCAATGCTTCTCTAGGCTGCCTAGTTTTAGAGGAGCATACATGCAATCATCTAGCCCAGCACAAGCATTCTGTGATCTTTTGTTCCTGCTATCATTGTCATGACCTTACTGCCTCCTGGAGTAGCAGCTAAGGAATCTGCAAATTTATGGAGTCACCTGTGCCTCCTCATAACGGAGAGAACCATTTCCCACCATGGTAACCTGAGGCACCTGGTTAACTCTTTGGTCCCCAGAACATAGGCCTTCATAAAATCCGTGTACTCGCTCTTTGATCCTGACACCCAGGTGCTCCAGCAATTCTGGATACCAATGTATGAACAGCCCCTAACATTACTGATAAGATAACCCATATTTATTACTTGGGGCAGGGGTCAGTAATGAATCCCACTTTGCATTTACTACTGGGGACAGACTGCCATTATCCACTAACACTAGTTTTCTGTCTCTTTAATCTCAGCACATTTGTCAAAACTCTAGTATGCCTAGATCGGTACCTCTGCTGGGTCTCATTTTGAATAAGGGAAGTCAGAAGTGAAGAAATGAAAACTGCCTTCCATGCCAACACTGACTTTTCAAACACAGTCATGCCATTTGACTATACTACACACTAGGGATCTCACAATGGATTTCATTTTCTACTAAATCTATAGAATCAAGGCCTGGTAATATACCTCTTGGAGCACAGAAAATTGTCTGTCATGTTCCCTAATATCTGTAATAGTATCCATCACATATTTGTTGGAAAAATAACTATGTAAAAAGTCATTATTTTTTGAAAAATGTATACACATAATACAAAAATCAAGATGTAAAAGGATATATAGTGAAAATGTTGTTTTCTACCCTTGGTCTTCCTGTCACCTAACTCCCTCCTTCAGAAACAATCATTATTATGGGTTTTTTTCCTATATCTTTCCAGAAATAATCATATGCATTTAAATACATACACACACATCACACACATATATATATTTTACACAAATGTTGGTATGTCACAGAAACAGTTTTGTATCTTTTTCTTCAATTAACAAAATATCCTTCATATATTATTTTACAGAGAGAAAAATATTAATATTTCATGAAGAGCTGCCTCATTTTGTTTTTCTCACCTGGACAATATGAAAACTTAGTTAAAACTATTTCTGCCTTTCAGTGAGAACTTTAAAAATTATAAAGATGATTTTTTAAAAAGATTGAGTTTCCAACAAGAAGGAAATGAGACTTAATCCAGAAACTCCATGTTTTCCTAAATTGGATTGAAACCTATATTCAAAAATTCTTCCAGAACGTCTGTTTCAGATGGATTCAAGCAGAGTCTTTTTTCAAAGATCAGTAAGTGTACTAGGAGAGGCAAGGCCTCTCTCCTTCTAGGATTGAGTGTTAAAAACCACATGTAGAAAGCACCTACCTAAAATAATGCCAAACCAAATAAAAGCAGAGCCAAGGAAGCTGAGTCACAATGTGATCATTTGTATCTCTGCATTCAGCCACACCTGAAGTAGGATTGGAACTTGGGTAAGTTAAGTGAGGCATTCCTTTTGGAAGCAAAAGTTAAGGGGATGCAAAAAAACCTGAGTAAACAAGGAAATAACATTTGAATAATATTTTTAAAAATCAAAATTAATGCCAAAAAATCCATTATGAAAAAAATCTAATTTTAAAAGAAAACAGGATCCTACTCTGCACTTGCATGACTTCACATTGCTTAGCCTCCCTCTAATCCCAGCTCTGATACATCTCGATTATTATGTGAGCAGATAAATTCTATACTTTTTTCACTTAAGTTCATTTTAGTTGAGTTTCTGTCATTTGCAGTTGAAAAAGTCCTGCCTAAAGTATCACTTCACAATGTTATTATATAAGCATTACACGATTTCATGCATGTGTAGTACTTAGGAAGGGCTTGGTGCATATATAAATTGTAGGTTTGCTTTGGCTGTTGTTATTCATTGCAGTGTCACCTCACCTCCTCTGTCATCCTAAAATACTCCAAACTCCTACACAAATTTATTGCAGATATCCAAAATTGTAAAAACAACCCTTTCTACGAGGATCCCCTGGGATGACCTCAGCTGCCGTGCTCTGAATCCACCACCAGCAGGGGTACCAAGTTCAAGTGTCTTATGAGCTGCTCTCAGCCAACGACCAAATATGCAGGGAAACAAAGGCAGACCCATTTTTTACCTGGTGACTTTGGATTGAGAACTCCCCTTGGCTAAACTTTCTTAGAACTGCATTAAAGTCTAAGACTCTTTCTACCCCTCTTCCTTCCTGCCCTCTTTTCCTTCCCAGGCAGATCAGTACTGTATCGAAGCCTCTTTCAACCTCCCCTCTTCCCTCTCCATTTTCTCTCAGAGAAATTTTCCCCAGGAAATTTCTTACACTTTTAATCCTGCCTTGACATCAGCTTCTAGAAGGACCAGAACCAATACCTGTCCACAGCCTGTCTTTCTATTCCTGTGTGTACGTTTCTTCCTAAATGACTCAGGCAAGCAGAACTATAATACTTTTTATACACACACTCACACTCATACTCTGAACCAAAGGCTAAAACTCCTTGGCCATCGGGTGGGCCTTAGGAACTTGGTGGTTGGTGGTACTCAGGGGAAGTCAGGCTGTGGTTAAAAGAGATTTACCAGGAACTATAAGTACTGGCAGATTATCAAGAAGCTGACTTATGAACAGTTATTCCTTCTTATTGGTTTTTTTAAACCACAATTTATTTGTTCAAATTAGTCAAGAAATTGGAACAATTTCTAGTATTTTCTAGCTTAATTTTCTGAAACACCTTTATTCCTGGCACCCCCAAAATTGGAACTTCTGGCCCATAAGCCACAGTTCCCATCTCCCACCCGTCACTCACAGTGACTTAGGCACCACATGGGAACCATGTAGGTAAAACACGTTGCCACCACTTATTCTCCTCTGGATCAGCAGGTCCTCTTGGAAAACAAAAGCAGAGAATTCTTACCTCTTCAAGAGGTGTTTTATATCTCCCCTGACCAGCTCTCAATGAAGACAAAGGCTCTATCTAGGCAGATAAAACCCATTTGCTGCCTGTCTGCCCCATCAGGGTGTACCAGAACATAGGACCTCAGTGCCATGGTCTCTACCACTGGATCACTAAGCATTCCTTAAGACACAACCAGCCACAAGAGATGTTTGGTGATTCCCGAGCCATCACAATGAGAGAACATTTGCAAGTCAACATGCAAGGTATGTGCCAGCCCAGAAACCTCACCAGTAAACCAAAAGGCCTCCTTCTTCACCTGGAGCGGGCACATTGGCTATATTTACTGGTTTTATGATGCTACTTTTGATTCAAGGTCATGATGCCATTATAACACTTGTGGATACTGTTTCAATAATGGTTCATTTTCCTAGGTCCTGGGAATCTCCCTCCCACAGCCACCCACACTACTATGCTAGAAACTGATAGCTTTATTGCTTCTAGAGGAAATCTAGATGATCAGCAGTCAGGCACCGAGAAAAAATTTTTACTTTTATATCCTTTTACCCTATTGAAATTGGAGCCATGTAACTGCATTACCTACTCAACCAACCAGTAAAATGTAAAATAAAATAGACTGTTGTAACACTCCTCTAGGAATTTAGATGGCCTTATCAATATCAAACCAGGTTTTGCAATTCACCCAATTTGAAAAGATACTATTCTTCAGTCTCTAGATCTTTCTCTGGTACAACCTTTTTACAACAATATCTTAGTTACACTACTTGCCACGTAAACACCTGCATCTCTCTCCTTCACATCTCTGAGCCTTGCTAAGAATGTTATCTATTCCTCCACCAAGAACATGGTGTTTTAATATAGCTATGAAGCCTATCATTCTGATTTCACAATACTTTCTTCCACAAGACTGTCCAAGATTGATAATTCTCAGCATCCTGAGACAAAGTATCCATAGATCAGCATAAATTCCTTAAGACAGAGACTCTTTGGCACTTCAGGTAAAAATCCCAATAAATGGAATGCAAAATCACATATATATATGCTCTTATTATTTTTCTAGTGAGAGGATCCTTTAATCAAATTCTACAAGTGATTGACTATCATCAAAAATACTTAACTATGTAGCAGACGCTGTAGGTGCCTGGCCCACACCCATTTAGCATTTACTGTTCCCATGTTTCCTACGGGTAAGCACTAATGACTGAGGGCTTTCTTTAGCTGCATGAGTGTGCTAGACCCTGAAGGGACATATGAAGAAAATCTGGGAGTTAATGCCTTTAGGGAGAGTCCTCAAACATTGACAGGTGGAAATTATTAAATAAATACCCCAGCTCCTCACCTATCAGACAGGATAACTCCAAGACCTGCTCTACACAGTCTTCCGGGGTCTCCCATTGGGGTTGCCCTGATATCCACAGTGTCAACTCGCTCATCAGTTCATCAGCAGACCCTCTATTGACTGTTCTTCTGAGGTTGTCTCACTTCTCTCTTCCCCTATTTGTGCTTCTTGGGATCATCTTCTAACCTGAACTCAAATCTTTACCTTAGGGTCAGCTTCTGGGGGGAACTCAGCCCAAGTCAAACTGCTACCCTAGTGGTTCTCTTACAGATTATCCATTCTGGCTATCAATTGGGTCATATATACACAAGCCAACCAATTCTAAACTCAGAATGCCTGCTAAATGGGCCCAGTTCTTTATCTATCTTTGGAAGTCTACCTGTATTTCACTGAGCCCTCCTCTAATGGTGAATCAGTCCCTATTTTGTATTTAAATTCACTATACTCCACACCACACTAGAGGTAGCTTTGGAGAAAATACATTATTCTTCCTAATGTTCTAGCTTTTTGTACCCAGCATGGTTACATCAAAATACTTAGCAGCCCTTTGGGGCCTGGTTGGGGGGGAGGTAAAAAAATGAGTGAAAAGTAGCTTACCTGAGAGATTATGAAGGCTAAAGGTTTCACTGATCTCATTTTTTTTTTTTTTTTTGAGACAGAGTCTCACTCTGTTGCCCCAGCTACAGTGCTGTGGCGTCAGCCTCGCTCACAGCAACCTCAAACTCCTGGGCTCAAGCGATCCTCCTGCCTCAGCCTCCCGAGTAGCTGGGACTATAGGCATGAGCCACCATGCCTAGCTAATTTTTTCTATATATTTTTAGTTGTCCAGCTAATTTCTTTCTATTTTTTTTTAGCACAACCTACTTTGGTTTACTTTGTTTTTAGACTTGGTTTGAGATCCTTCCTTCTTTCTCCCTTTACTTGGCTCTTGTCCTCTTCAGAAATTAATTGGAGTCTTCGTAGCTATTATAAGAAGTTGGACCCTGGAAACTGCAGGCATGTTGTTTGCCAGATGGATTTTTGCAGTTCTGCAGACCAAACCTAATTATCCATTTTGAGTTGTCATCTGAGTTTCTATTTGAGTTGCCAGTGTTTGTCCATTTGATTTTTATCCTGTCCATTAAGCAATTTTACTGCATGATAGAGCATCTGCACAGAAAGAATTTCAGGAAACCAGCAGCCATGTGTTGAGAGCCATAGGGGATATGCCGGACTATTCACCCCAAGGTTGTTTCTCTCTTTAATCAAGCAAATAGGAAATATATAATATTAGAATGAAAAACTCAAAAAAGATGTGGCCTAACACATCTACAGGACACAGTCTGGAAAAGTCCTGCCATGTTAACAGACTCCAACATATGCACTGAATACATTTCTACTTGGTCAAGCCAGAGAGTACTTAATAACCATCTGAATAACACAAAAATTAAAATGCTACAAATTGCAACCACCTAAATTTTTTTGAGTCAATACATATTGAATACATTTAATTGTTCTTTTCTCATTTTTCTTAAGTTTCTACAAAGGGTCCACTGCCACCCCCACCTCCACTAGCATCTCCTGCCAAGTCTGAAGTTGGTCAGACTCATTGACACAACAGAAATGAAGCTCCTTTTAGTGATACCCCCTATATTTCTTCTCTTTTCTTCATTGCTTAGCAATAGCACCATCAGGGAAATAGAAAAAAGTAAAACCGAAAAAGAATTAAATCAACTGCAGTTTATTTTATATGCAATTAGGTTTACATAAAAGTGAAATAATGCTTAACAGTGACAAGAATGCCTTTTAATGAAAAGGGGAACTTCTTAAACCTTTCAAGTACCTTTTAAAAATTGATATGTAATAGCTGTACCTATTTTGAGAGGTATATGTAGTATTTTGATATATGTTTACTATGTGTAACAATCAAATCAGGATAATTGGCATATCCATAAACTCAAAAGTTTATCTTTTTTTTGTGTTGGGAACATTATAAGTCTTCTCTTCTAGCTATTTTAAAATATATAACAAATCATTATTAACTATAATTTCCCTACTGTACTATTGAATACTAGAACTTATTTCTTCTAACTGTACCTTTCAAATGATTTTGAAAAAGAAATACTTAACTTTTTTTTTTTTTTTCTAAGAGATGAGGTTTTGCTGTGTTGCCCTGGCTAGACTTGAGCTCCTGGGCTCAAGCGATACTCCTGGCTCAACCTCCTGAGTAGCTGGGACTATAGGCTTGTGGCCCTGCACCTGGCTTACCTGACTTTTAAACCTATAAAAGTAGAGACAGGTGAGACCACCTAGACAGCATGTCCATTTGCCTAATAGTAGAGTTCCTTCTTTATCAGAAATTTACAAATTTCCTAGTCCTTTAAAGTTTGAGTTGTGAGTTGGGATAATATGTTCTCACCATCTGCAATCCTAAACTAAATCAACATACCCAGGAATTGCTGCTCTAGCAGGGGATCATCTGGTGTCCAAAGAACAGCCTTTCCCTGCCCACTCCCACTGCTCCTAGGCACCCACTCCATGTCACCTTCCTTTTCTTCTTCACTACTAACTAGCAGAATGCGTGGCTGATATCTTCCCAAATCCAATAATAAGGCCATCAAAGCTGCCCAGGATCTGTGTTTCCCAGGCTGCCCATACTTGCTGATTCACAACTCCTGCTACTGACTCTTTCAATGCTAATCAGGGTCCTTCACTCCATCCCCACCAGCATCTATCCAGGCTAGATCACTAATCCCTACCTTAAACCTCTGCCAATTCTCCCTCTCACTTTTTAAAATGAAAATTGTATCCCCGTCTCCCTAAAACTACAAACAATACTAGTTCCACACCATAGAATATGCAACTCGCCCTTAAACAATCTATGCTCTGTTGTTACTGGGAAGAGAATAAGGTTTGGCAAAGAAGCTTTGGCTCTGTGACTTTTTTCTGTGATTGAGCGAGAAAAGATGCTTTACTGAAGTATCGATTTGGCTGCTGAATGTAAGTCCCCATAGAAACATTCTTATAAATATTTCATCATGCTCTACCAGGAACTCTATAGGCTAAATGGGTGTCTGTGGGCTTCCTTGGGAAATTAACCACACTTACCACATGGTTGCTATGAGAAAATATATTTAGATTTACAACCAATATAAAAAACAAACTAATTCCTCAAAGGAGTATAATCTAGATTCCAAAATGTGGATCTCCAGCCAGGTCGGCTTTCTTTCTGGCATGTCCACTTGGATGTCCCTCAGGCGCTGAAAACCTAACATTTGTACTCCTCTAAACCTGCTTCTCCACTATTCCTTATTTAGTTAATAGCACCCTTGTCCACTGATTGCCCAAACCTAGAAACCTGAGACAGCTTTGATTGTTTCTTGTTCCTCACTGCCCACATCCAACTGGGTTCAAATTTTGCTAGTCCTTCCTCTGTTTTTTACTTTTTCTGTTTTTGTTTTTTTAAGAGACAGGGTCGATTGAACTCAGGAGTTTGAGACCAGCCTAAGCAAGAGCGAGACCCCATCTCTACTAAAAATACAAAAAGTAGCAGGGCGTCGTGGTGCCCAGTACTACAGTCCCAGCTACTGAGGAGGCTGAGGCAGGAGGATCGCTTGAGCCCAGGAGTTTGAGGCTGCTGTGAACTATGATGACACCACTGCACTCTACTCAGGGAACTCTACCCGCCACTGCACTGTATTCTGTCTCAAAAAAAAAAAAAAAAGAGAAAAGAGAGAGAGAGGGAGAGAGATGGGGTCTCAGAATGCAGTGGCTCTATATAGCTCACTGTAATCTCGAACTCCTGGGCTCAAGTGATCCTCCTGCCTTGGCCTTCTGAAGTGCTGGGATTATAGGCATGAGCCACCATGCCTGGCTATAGTCCGTCCTCTGAAATATCTCCCAAACCTCTCTTGCTGTCAAAACTTGAGTTCAGACTCCACCAGCTTTTCCTGTGACTATGACAATAATGTCTTCAATGATCTCCTTCCTTTTGTTTCTTCCCACCATCTTCAGACCCATCCTTGGCACTGCTTTGAGAGTTTTCCTTCTAAAATACAGATAGGATTACGATAGGCCCCTGTTTAAAAGGAAAGGAAACACACACACACACCTTGGATTATTTTCTGCTAAATCAAATAGGCCGAGAGGAGGGATTGTTGCCTACTCCGTCACACTTCAGCACCTGGGCAGTACGAGAAGGCTTTTGCTGGCTTTTTCTCCAGGGCTCTCAGATGTGAGCCCTTCAATAAAGCTAGAATAGACAGCTGTAATACACCCAGTCTTCTCTCTCCAGGCGCCCTAGAAAAATCTATTTCATAAGTGAGCTCATCCTCACCAGCAGCCAAAGGGATATGAGGAAAGGAGTCTACTTCTTGGATTGGAGTGGGGACTCCCACTACAGAAATAAGCCATCAACTTCCCTTGTCTAATCTCAGATTTCTCATGATCAGAGACAAATTTTGTATTAATTATGGTAGCTCCTTTTAATCACAATTTTTCTGAGCTCTCCTTTCCCCACCTTCCTAATTTGTCTCTTGTCATCTTAGTAGAGGGTTCTTTTTTTTTCATTTTGTTTGTTTTTTGGAGACAAGATCTCACTATCTTGCCCATGCTGGAGTGCATTGGCTATTCACACACACAATCATAGCATGCTATAGCCTCGAACTCCTGGGCTCAAGTGATCCTTGTGCCTCAGCCTCCTGAGTAGCTGGGACTACAAGTGCCCATCACCATGCCCGGCCTTCCTAGAGTTTTAATAGTTTTAGTTTGAATTAAGTTGTTAAAGCATTCTCTTCATTTTCTATTCAAATATACATTAGAATAATGATTTGAAGTGCCAAACATTTTCTCCCTAATTACATTTCAACATTGAAATTTCAGGATCTGGGTGCAAATTCTGAAAGAATACTTTTCCTACAATCTAAATTAATTCAGTCAACAAATATGTTTTGAGCCCATATTTAGTACCAAGCACTAAACTACATGCTGGGGCTTTAATAACAAGAAAAAATGGAAAAGTCCCCTGCCCTCACAGAGCCTACAGCTGGGTGAGTGCGATAGGCATAAATCAAACAATTAACACATTCAAGCATGAAACTGCAACGGTGGTGGCAAATGCTCTGAAGGGGAGGTGCCCGGTGCGTTGAGAAACCGCAATGCTGGAATTTAATTTAATCAGAGAGGTCTCTTAGGAAGAGACACTTGATCTGAAATGGGAAGGATGACCAGGGGACGCTCAACTGTATTTCAGGCAAAGGGAACAGCATCTGCAAAGTGGCTGTAGCTACACGGGGGATGCAGAGTGTGAGATGAGCTTAGAGAGGCAGGTTAGCACCAAACCCTTCAGAGTGAAGTATTATCTTTACCATAAATGCAACTGAAGCCCTTGGAGCAATACCTTTATGGGGAGGAAATGTGTGCTACTGGTTATGGTTTAACCAAAGAAAGTGGGATTTATTCTGAATTTCATCTCTGACTCCCTGAATGTCTCATCAATGCTTTAATGCCTCCATGACTTTAGTTTCTTTACCTATATAACCAGTTTACCTCAATGCTTGTCACCTCCACTTTTGTCAAGATATTTTAAGGAACAATGAGTCATAATTGCTAAGTTCTTTGAACTCCCTGGATGAAAGATGTTACACTGCCTATAAATGTAAAGCATTGTTATTATCCATCAGACAAAAAGCTGTCTGCAGCCAAAAAGAAACCAGCAAAATATAAAGTATAGGAGGCACCACACACTTCTGTAATATTTAAGTTTATAATCTGGGTATGAATTAAATGAGTTTAATGCTGGGTAAGCCCAACATCTTTGATCTGTAATGCCCACAGCACTATGCAAACATGAAGTCATCTAGTCTCAAAATGTCCTGTGGGTGTGTATGTCACAAATACCAGCCATTTTAATTCTCTCTTTTAACTTTATTCCTAAAGGTCACCACCAAAGTTAGTCCAAAATCCCAGAAAGAGGATATAAATTGCTGGTTTATTCTGCCAGTCTCATTTCTTTTCATATGAATAAGCAAATGAAAGCACTTCTAAGACAAAATACAAACTATGAACTGGAAGATAAGGAAGAGCTTAAATAAAAAAAAGCAATAAACTTCTATTCCTAGGTAAACATCTTATCTTTTTCTTATCTTCAGTGTGTGAAATTTAGTACTTTGTGGGTTGGTTTGGCTTAAGAGGGAAAGTAGAGAAAAGGACCAGAGGTGAAGATACCATAAGGATGGGGACTTTTGGTGAAAGAGGTAAAATAGAAACAGCGATGGGAGGGAAATGTATACATTCACTCCTTTCCTTTCCTTTCCATGGAAATCTTTAATATTATTGGTGTCACCAGAACAACTTATATTAGGGATGGAGGGAGGGAGACACTTAGCAATGCCCAGAACCAACTTATCCAGGGCCTGTGAAAATTTTAATTTCTTTTAAAATCAGAAGAAGTAATGATGTGATCTAGCCTGGATTAAATTTGTTTTTGTAACAACACCATCATAAGAGATAATTTTTAATACTTTAAATGGTGGTGGTGGGGTCCACAAAGGCAAAAGTACCTAGGGCCTTTAATTCAGGCCTGGAAATGACCTGTCTTAGGTATTTTGAGAAGAACTTGCAAAGAATATCCCTGACAATTTACTTACTTTACCCAGAAACTAGGGAATACCACAAAAGCAACTAAACACAACATTTTTAAAGAAATTGAATAAACTAAATGGAGCAAGCTAAAAAAAAACCCTGGAGAATTATCCATAAAGGAAAATGTGGTTTGAATTCTCTATACAGCTGATCTACAGAGTATGAAGAGTAATTTATTTAAAAGGCTATTGAAAGGCCAGGCATGGTGGCTTATGCCTGTAATCCTAGCACTTTGGGAGACCTAGGTGGGAGGATTGCTTGAGCTCAGGAGTTCAAGACCAGCCTGAGCAAGAGCAAGACCACCATCTCTACTAAAAAATAGAAAAAATTAACTGGGCTTGGTGGCGAGTACCTGTAGTCCCAGCTACTCAGGAGGCTGAGGCAAGAGGATTGCTTGAACTCAGGAATTTGAGGCTGCTGTGAGCTAGGCTGACACCACGGCACTCTAGACTGGGCAACAGAGTGAGACTCTGTCTCAAAAAAAAAAAAAAAAAAAAAGGCTGTTGAGGAAATGTCATGAATCTCTTCCGAGAATTTATAATTACAAGTCCTTCTGCATGCTGGTTTCTGCTCTAAATTTACCTTACCTGTGTAATCAATAACCCTAATGCCAAAAGATTATTTTAAAAGTTTTTCTTGGGCCGGGCACGGTGGCTCACGCCTGTAATCCTAGCACTCTGGGAGGCCGAGGCGGGTGGATTGCTCGAGGTCAGGAGTTCGAGACCAGCCTGAGCAAGAGCGAGACCCCGTCTCTACTAAAAAAATAGAAAGAAATTATCTGGCCAACTAAAATATATATAGCAAAAATTAGCCAGGCATGGTGGCGCATGCCTGAAGTCCCAGCTACTCGGGAGGCTGAGGCAGGAGGATCGCTTAAGCCCAGGAGTTTGAGGTTGCTGTGAGCTAGGCTGACGCCACGGCACTCACTCTAGCCCGGGCAACAAAGCGAGATGCTGTCTCAAAAAATAAATAAATAAATAATTAAAAATAATTAAAAGTTTTTCTGGGTTAGTAGTGCCCCTAGCATCGTGGCAGAAGCTAATACAAATTCTCTCTCAAGGAAAGCACTTAAGACCTTCAAATAATTCACACAAAGTTCCACAAACATGAAAAAAGAAGCCTAACAAGCAAGAATATGCACAAACAACAACAAAATGAGACATACAAGTTTTCAGATCACATAATTATCACATACAGAATTTATATTAAATATCTTTACTATGCTTAAAGAAATAGAAAAGATAGTTGGAAGTATAAGTAAGGAATAAGAAACCAGGTAGGCATGAAAAGAAGATTAAATATCTATAAATAAAAATATAATTTAAATTAAAACCCATAAGGAGAACTGAATAGTAAGTTTAACACAACTGAAGAGCAAAGTTGTTCACTGGTAGATAAAACTGAAAAAATTACTGAGAATTCAGCTCAGAATATCAAATACATGGAAAATATGAGAGAATAAGATATAAAGGATAGAATGAGAAGTTGTAATACATATCATCCCAAAGGATGACAATAGAGAAACTGTGGGAAAAGCAACATTCAACAAAAATTTAAATATTGAGATTTTTCCAGAATTGAGAGACAACAAAGATGGATACTTTTAGACAAACAGAAACAAAGTTTACCTTAAAAAGATCCTCAGCAATTTGTAACGGACTTACTTCTGCAAGAAGGCAAACTTGCTAAGAATATCGCTGAAGTGGTTTGATATACAAGAAGAAATGGTCAACAAAGACATGTAGACAAATCTAATAGAACATTAACTATATAAAAAATGACAATGTATAATTTATAAGGTAGACAGAAGAAAAACATTAGACTATAATATAAATTAGGAGCTGGATATGATATGGGTTAAAACAGTCTAGGATCCTTGGATCAATCAGGGAAAGAGTAAAAATGTTGATTTTCTTTAGGATTTTAAAATTTAAATATGTGGTGGCTCCCACCTGTAATCTCATTTCTTTTCTCCTTTTCCCTTTCCCTTTCTTTTCCTTTTCCCTCCCTCTCTCTCTCTCTTTTGAGACAGGGTCTCGCCCTGCCCTGTAGCCTAGGCTACATTGCCCTGGAGTCATCAATCATAGTTCACTACAACCTCAAACTCCGGGGCTCAAGCAATCCACCTGCCTCAGCCTCCAGGCACCAGCCACCACACCTGGCTATTTTTGGATAAGATTTACTCTAGTAAGTATCTGAAATGATTCCTGAAGGGTGGGTTTGATTTTCACTGGAGAAGACACTAACTAAAGGTGGCAACTTTATCTTAATTTTTCCCCCATGCAGCCAATGGGAGGGGTAGGTAGTAACTTTATTACCAATGTGTGCTACTATGAAGCAGTGAATACTAAGAAAAGTTCTCATAGAACAGTGTGAAATAGATAAGAACTTCACTATTCTATCTTTTCTACTTAATTTCTTTATTTCTTTCTTTGAGACAAGACAATGTCTCACTCTGACACCCAGTCTAGAGTACGGTGGTGTCATCATAGCTCACAGCAACCTCAAACTCCTGGGCTCAAACGATCCTCCTGCCTCAGCCTCCCGAGTAGCTGGGACTACAGGAGCGTGCCACCACGCCCAGCTAATTTTTTCTATTTTTTTTTGTACAGAGGGAGTTTCGCTCTTGCTCTGATTGCTCTGGCCTCAATCTTCCCACCTTAGCCTCCCTAAGTGTTAGGATTAGGGGCGTGAGCCACTGCGCCCTTCTCACACTTAATTTCATAAAGTATAATGTAGTGAGTAAAAATTTAAATTCCAAAAACATTACATTCCAAATATTACGTACCTGCAATTATATGCAACTATAATAATAGGAAGTCCCTAGCCGTTACTCATGTTGTCTGACATCTATCTATACTTGGACTCTTAGGTAAGCCAGGATTTCACGCAAATCAAGTTAGATTCGAATCACTGGAGTGAGGCTGAGGCATTTGCATTTGTAAACAGTTCTCCAGGTACTTTTAATGTCCAGCCAGGATCACAATCCACCAAGCTAAATTGCAGTTGTGTGATTTTGGTCTTTCTGCTAACTCATTTTCTCTGTCCTTTCTTTTTTCTGGTTCAATAAATAATAAGAACTTTCCAATATTATTTTTATTAGTTTCCACTAAGTACTTACTATGTGCCAGGCACGGTGCCAAACATTTTTTGTGCAGTATCTCATCTAATTTCCATACCAACCCTCTGAGGTAGGTGCCATTGCTAAGTCACTTGCCCATTACTGCCCTGCTGGAGCTCAAGCTCTAGTCACTGCGCCTCACTGGTTCTCTTCCCTAATCTACTTCCGATGTGAAACTGCTGTGCAATCTGAAGTCTCTCCGCAGTTACAAAAAAAACGTTATCTGGGAAAAGCAAGTGAGAACGAGCGGCCAAATGCAAAGGAGCAAAGGTGGCAGAAACGACCTTGCAGGGTAGGCGGAGATTTTCAAGATCTTTAATTCCCCGGACCCCCCGCCCTACCTCATGCCTCTAACCACCCTGACTTAGCCCCGCTGTGAAAGCTCCCTCGCTGGTCCTCGTTCGCCAATTTCAGCGCTAGAATCACCTTTAAACGCAAGGGGGGAAAAACTCCAGTGTTTCCCAAACCCACAGCTGCAGCGCAGGGGTTCGATCAGTACTGAAGATGGAGAAAAGCCCTCTCCGCCTCCCGCGCGGCCGGCCGGTCCGCCCAGGGCGAGAGCACACGCCGGGTCCCGGGTCCGGCCCCCGCGGCACAGCGCGGGAGGTGCGACGCGGCCGGGCCCCCGGGCCTCCCCACCTCGCGGGCGGGGCCCACTGCTTTCGCCGCCGCTGGGGTCGAGGGAAGGCGGGCGAGCACTGCGCCCCTTTGCGGCGCGACCACAGTCCGGGGAGACCGGCCGGACCGACCCCCGTTCCCACCCACCCCGATTTCACCGAAGGGGCGGAGGCGGCGGCCGCCCACTCGCACCCCGCGCGCCGCAGAGCTCCGCGCGGGCAGGGCTCCCCGGGCAGACGCGCGCCGCACCCGGTTGCCGTGGTAACCCCAGGCGGCTGCGGGAGCCGGCGCTCGCCGCGGGGCCGGGGCCACCGCCGGAAGTGACGCGAGTTCACCTGCCGAGCGGGGGCGGGAGCGCAGAGGTGCCGCCGCCGCCGCCGTCTTCGCCTCCGTAGCCGCGGCGAGCGAGTCGGGATCGCGCCGGGCGCCGGGACGCGGGGACCCGGAGTGAGAGCCGCCTACCTGCAGCCGCCGCCCACGGCCCGGCAGCCACCATGGCGCCCCTGCTGCGCTTCGTGCTCCTGTGCGGAGTCGCGGGTGAGCGCGCGCCGCTCCGTCCTCGGCACCCGCCCGGCCCGGGGGCGCTCGCAGCCCGCGGCCACCCGGGAACAATGGGGCGTGGGGGAGGGGGCGGGCGCGATTTGGGGGCGCTGCCGCAGCGCTGGCGAGGCGGGCGGGACCGCACTGCGGCGCGCGGGCCGGGCCGGGCGGGGAGCGGCTCTGCACGGAGCTGCGCGGAGGGCGTGCGGCGTCCGGGGACCGAGCCCGGGGTGGGGGCGGCGGCCGAGGGGCTCCGGGCGCGCGAGCCGGGCGCTCCCGGAGCATGCGTGGCCCCGGTGCGGGCTTGGCTTTATTTGCTCGAGCCCTTTCCCTTGTTAGCTCCGCGTGAGTCCGTCCAGCATTGCCCAATCGCAAGAGCCTTGGGCGGCGAGTTTTCAGGTGTGGAGCAGTCCAGGCGGGCAGGCTGGATTACAAACGCCATTATTGAATGGACACTGAACTGCTCTGTGCCTCGGATCGCCCGGGCTACCTCTAGGAAAGAGGCGCTGAGCGCGAACCTGGCCAGTCTTAGTCTCGTAGGGAAGGCTGGCCCAGGCGAGAAGTGCTGACTAGACGGTGCATTATGAAGCAGACCGTGGGAAATCCAAAGTAGGGTCCTGCAGACATGCAGTATTGATTCCTGCAGTCCCGGGGCAAAGTGCAAAGGAGAATTTAGTGACCTTGGTTTTGAGTTTGTAACGAGTTGGTTAATTCTGAAGATAAGACGAGATGACTTGTACAGGATAATTGCTAAAGTATTTGCCAAGTACATTTTTCGACCGCGCCTTTCTCTGGGAGGGGAAAAAAGGCAATTAAAAAAATGCGTGGACCATTAGAAGGCATAATCATTTTGACACTTACAAAACTGATCTGTTTTCATGTCTGTGTTTTAAGGAGCTGATCTTGTGGTTGTCAGACTAATCACTTGCTGCATTTTATAACCAAATGATTCATTTAAAAAAATCCATAGGTGGGATTTTGGGAGGCACACTTTGTGTAGCCTCCGGAGGGATAATTTTTTGTTGTTGTCGTTAAGTGCCCTGAAACTGGATCGAGTGGCCTTTTCGATTGGGATGGCTCTCTGCTTCCTGTTGAAATGTTAATTCCATTGTTGGATGCCATGGCTGTGAGCTTTACACACGGGATCACCATTCTATTAGCAAGTCTAATCTTCTATATGAGCCTATGGCAGTACCTCCACTTTTTTGATACGTATCATTTAGACTTGGCTGAAATTTCGAAAGTAAAGCTTCTGGAAAAGATGAAGGGTCACATAACCAGTTTACATGGTACATTCCCACCTTTGTTTTGTGAAGGCCTAACTGAAGTTGAAAACACAGTGCTTGTGTTCTCTGGGGAAAAAAAATGTTTTAGACCACAACTAAAGCAGAAAAGTGGAAGAATATAACCCAGGTAGAGGAACTTTATTGTTTTTTTTTTTTCTCCAAGAACATTCAGATAATTGTCTGGATTTATTTTTTCTGGAATGCCTCAATTTGACAGGCACAATCCCAACCAAAGATATTTTGATACACGTAGAGTTATTGTGCTCATACAGTGTACACGAGGGTACAGCGAACATCTCATTAAAGGACTAATGTCTTCGGCTAAACAACTATTTTTATTCCAATTTTTTCAGCTTAAGAAATAGCTCAAAAACTAATTGATATATGGCTTTAAGTATTTCTTAGATTTAGAACTGCTTTGCTATGAATTCAATCAAGTTCAGTGTTAACATGATTGACTTCTACATGAGCAAAACCAGGAAGAGGCTTACATGTTAAAAACTGTAGTACCATCAGTGATAGTTATTCCTCTAGAACTGTCTCTATGTAGGTTTTAAAGAGTTTTGTAGTATATTCTGGCTGCTGATAGGACAGACTCCTTCTGATGCATTTTTATTGCCTTATATACTAGCAAGTCATAGTACTAGTAATGGTATTAGTAGTAGTCATTGTCATAGTAGTAAAGCAGTGACAGTAGCAATAGTAGTAAAATCAAACTCTGGATTGAATAGTTACTAGATGCCAGACACTGTTCTAAAGGCAGTACATATATTTAATCTACCAAGCAGCCCTAGAGGTTATTTATTATAATTATCTCTGTTACACAAGTAGAGAGACTGAGGCACAGAGTGGTTATGTAATTTAACTTGCCAAGGTTACAGAAGTGCTCTTGAATCTGCTTTTGTCACTATGCTATTCTGCCTCTAAAGCTGCCACTTTCCTCTTTGATTACCTCTAGTCACCATCCTAATTTCTACCTCTGGTCATCTGTCATTTATTAAGAACCTGCTGTTGGGTTGACTGTGTGCCAAGACTGAATGCTTTTATTATTAGCTCTTTAATTTTATGGTCTTAGTTTGAGGCATTGTGAGGACGCTAGGCTTAGATTGGTGTTGTAAACTGCTGTGACCCAGGTACCTGCAGCATCAGCATTATCTAGGGATCTTGTTAAAGTTTGGGGTGCTGCTTTTCGAATTGCCAAGAAGAGTGGCACTAAAAATGTTCTCCCAACCACCTGTTAGCCATTTGATGGCGGTGTGTGCCTCAGTTGCTTTATGTGTCAAGAATGAGGATCCTGGGAAGGGGGAGGGTTGGTCAAAGGATACAAAATTTCAGTTAGATGGGAGGAATAACTTCAAGAAATCTATTGTACAATACAGTGACTATAGTTAATAACAATGTATTCTTGAAAGTTGCTAAGAAGATAGATTTTAAGTGTTCTCACCACAAAAAATGTATGTGAGGTAATGCGTATGTTAACTCACTTGATTTAGCCATCCCACAATGTATACACATTTAAAAATGACATTGTGTAAGGTAAATATATATAATTTTTGTCAATGAAAAATAGCTAACAAAAAAAAAATGAGAATCCTGCTCAGTTGTTGAGTAAAGTGAGATATTTATTGTGTCGCTTTTCCTATAGTAGTCTTTTCCTTTACAGAAAAAAAAATTTACAATGATTAGGTGTGAGCTGTATCCTCTGCATATGCCTCTCCCTTAATATTAATATTTTTATTCCTGCCATTATACCACCATCACAGCAAAAATTACCTCTCCTCCAAAGCAAGCCTCCTTACATTGGCTCTTTACTGAATCTGTTGTGGAGTCCCCATCAATTGCCCAATTTATCTCCTTGCACTAGGTCAGAGAGCTGGGCCATTACCTGTATTCATTGTTACGGTCCCTGTATGAGCTTGTGGCACCTGGAAGATGGCTAGTGTTCAGCAAGTGGTTTTTGCATGATGGAAAGTTTTCAAGTTCTTTGCCACTAGGCCTGTGTATATGACATAGCTTTCATCAGTTCCTTCGTTCTTTCACTCCCTTCTGATCCCATAAAGGTGGTCCTTACAGTGGTCATTCCACTAGCCATGTCTTATTTAGTTTTTAGTCTAAACAAGTTGAGCTTCTGCTTTATCTCTGATCTTTTGTTCTATTTTACCTCCCTGTTTCAGTTGCCAAAGATTAACAGTAACCTATGTGCCAAACCAACTTACCTCTTTGGAGCTCCTTGGTACCAGTTTTGGTTCTTTTCCACACTGTTGACCTGCCTTTCACTGCCTTCTACAGTAGGTCCCTTGAATGTCAGACTTCCCCAAGATTTGGCCCATAGGCTTTTTTCAGTGTCCATCGTGAACCTGGATTATGTCATCTAGCCATCACTGTAATCTCCTAGTAATTGACAGTAAGTTAAGAGTATTTCCAGCTCAGCCCCACACTTCTCCTTTGAATTCTGGGCCACTATTTCTAACTGCTTAACTTTCAACTTCCATTTGAGTACTTAAGACTTTCCAAGTCTCCAGTTGAACTCACCTGTTAATTAAGTGGTCTGTTCATTGAGATATTTAGAGCCTACTGTGTGTTATTCCTGTGCTAGGTGCTCTACAAATAGAATATGACATTGCAGGTTGCAAAAGGTTTGGTAGAACATTCCAAGCAGATGGATGGTGTAGCTCTTGTGAAGACGTGGAGATCTGAAGGGTATCACGTGTCTTGGGAGTGGAGTAGTTCGGTGCCATATAAAGCATCAAACCAACATAATTTAAACTTTGAATGTGCATCTGAGTAATTCTTATAAGGATGTTTGGGGTGGGGTCTGTGATTTTGTATTTTAACAAGTTCCACATGATGTCACTGATGACCCCATTTTGTGTGGGCAAAGGTCTAAAGGCTGTGCTGAGAGCTTTGTGAGAGATGATAGGTCAAGTTATGCTTCCCACCCCCAAGGCACTAAGAAGCTTGTGGAAGTGTTGAAAAAGTGAACTTATACAATGAGATTTATTTTCTTAAATGGTAACTATGCTGCAGTTCTCACAGCAGGTAAAACTGATAGATCTAACCGGAATCTGTGGGATGATTTGGACCTAAACTGTCTCTGTTTAAACACAGCAGGACAGTGTTGGACTTCCTCATTGATCTGGAAAGCTTTTCTGAGGAAAATGCAGTGGACCCTGACGTCTGGTTGGTTGAATAAGTGGCCAGAAAAAGTTGGAGAGAAAAGCAATAAGATTTCTGGCTTGCGTATATGGTAAAGTCACCAACTCCCAGGGAACAAAGAAAAGAGCAGGTTTTAGGGAGGTGACAATGAACTTAAGTGTGGACAGGTAGTATGTGAGGTGCTTGAGGGGAATGGAGGTTAAAGATACCCAGTAAAAAGGTTTAAAGAAAGGACTGGATCTTGGGAGAGAGGCAGGCATTCGTCATGTAGACTTGGGAATTCACTGTTGATAGTGGCATCTGTGTAAGGTTAACCAGGAAATGCAGGCAGGACTAGAAGAGAAGGTGAAACGTGAGGCGGGGGAAACATCAGCCTCTAATAAGTAGGTGAACAAGAAGGAGTGGTAAGGAATGTAGGAGAACTAGAGGGTGAGGGTGTCCCAGAAACTGATGCAGAAATGAGGCCAGGGGGTCTTACCATTAGACCATTAGGAGACTATTGAACACCGAGGAAGTTTTCGGCTTCATGGGGAGGACAGTCCCTGTAGTGGTAAGAGTGAAGCTGGATTTAGTAGATTGAGGAGTGGGCATCAGGTAAGCGGAGAATGAGGAATGAACGTTGTACTTGCAGGTGTTTTGACAGTGAAGAGTTACACATGTGCCCTAATTCCAGAGGAAAACAGCATATCCCCAGGGGAGAAGGTAGAAGATAAGGACTCTCTTAACTTTTCTTCCATTCAGACCTAGAACCTAGTCCACGTCATCATCCTTCCTTAAAAAATGGTATTCCTCCTTAAGTCTAACTCTTGAACTCTGAACATTTTGGTTTCTCAGGGATGTCCCTCTGTTATCTCTTCTCTTATAGCTGGATGCCATCAACTTTAAATAAGCTTATTTATCCCTCTTTGATCACTGTTCTGTATCTTCTTTTCCTTTTTTAATCAGATTTTTGAAAAAAGTTGCTGCTTTTTTTTTTTTGGTGTGCACTAATTGTTCCACCCTTTGCGATCAAAATTTCACTCTCCTCTACTCTGATGAAACTACAGTTGCTGTAGACTGCAGTTACACTATGGGTACATTCAGTGGACACATCACACCTTCAGCCTCTTAAACCTGTCAGCAAGAATAGCTCTGTTGTATAGTCTCTTTCTGCGCTTGAGCTATTCCTCATTTTCCTTTGTGTGCTCACTTTCCTTCTTATATTGTAAATGTGGAAGTTTCTCAGTTTATGGCTTCATTTACCTTATATGTACTTACAGCTTCCAGTCTATTTCTAGTCTCCCTCTCCCAAGCTTTACCCATATCACACCACCCACTTGACATCTCTACTTAGACGTCCCACAGGCACCTCCAGCTGAATCTGTTTACACACTCTTCTTTCTCACATTATGTGGCATTTTCAGCCAACAAAATGCCTAGGCAAAAATACAGATTCCTTACTTGACTATTCCTATTTTCTTACCTGTTTACATCCAGTTTCTAAGTCACTATGTCCCTCCAGCCACTACCCGTAATCTAGTTCATTCCATTACCCCTTAAGCTGTTGAAATATCTTCATAATTGGCCTCGGATTAAGTGAACTTTTCCCAGTGCTCCAGGCACATCCTGTTACTGCAACATGTTCTAACCCTTATCAAGCATGGCTTTGCTGTGCTTGTTTTCTCTTGCCAGACTCTGCATTGCATGAGGTCAGGGACTGTTTACACTACATCCCCAGTATATGTGTGGCATAGTGCATGTTCAGTGAGTAAATGGTGAAAGGGGTGCTAGACAGGAATTGATGTTTTTAGGCTTGGGAAGGATCTAGAGGGGAAAGAGCATTTGAAGACCAAGAACAGGTACATCGTGGAAGAGGTGAGTGAGCAGGGCTGGCTCCATATCTTACACAGGTTCAGTTTCACATTTTAATCTCCTATTTGCAGCCTGTTTTTCCCCTTCCCTTGTTTTCTGCCTTTCATCTGTCATTATTATGAGAATTAATGCTTCCTGTCATTAAGGGAAATAATGGAGGCTGGGAACTTTGGATTGTGTTCATTTGGTGGCTAGCAGGTAGTAGATGTGAACTTTAAGATAATTATTAAAGTAACCCAGAAAGCAATTAAAAATTATCTAACCAGAATGACTTTATAGTCATTATCTTGCTTTCATCTAACTTGTATTTCTTTTTCTTTAACTTGTATTTCTTAAGAAAACAAATTTGATAATCTAGAATACTGATTGTTAGGTTGGTTTTGGATTTAAGTTGGTTTCTATTAAGAGTGTGGTGTTGGCCAGGCGCGGTGGCTCACGCCTGTAATCCTAGCCCTTTGGGAGGCCGAGGCGGGTGGATCGCTCGAGGTCAGGAGTTCGAGACCAGCCTGAGCGAGACCCCGTCTCTACTAAAAATAGAAATAAATTATCTGGACAACTAAAAATATATACATAGAAAAAATTAGCCGGGCATGATGGTACATGCCTGTAGTCCCAGCTACTCGGGAGGCTGAGGCAGTAGGATCGCTTAAGCCCAGGAGTTTGAGGTTACTGTGAGCTAGGCTGATGCCACGGCACTCACTCTAGCCCGGGCAACAAAGTGAGACTCTGTCTCAAAAAAAAAAAAAAAAAAAAAAGAGTGTGATGCTAAGTAGATGTAAAGAGGAAACAGTTACCTCTTTTGAGCTCTGGTGTTCTACCTTCTTTTCTACTTGATTTCTTCAGTGGGGCTAAAGTCATAAGTGACAGTGCAAGGAGCATAGAAGAACGTCACGTTGATATGATAAAGGGATTGGTTCAGGAAGCTAGAACCGAGTTCCTGGGTTGGTGATCTCTTGGGGCTCTGTAATTTGTATTTGTAAGTTCTTCACTTTTTCGAATTCATTACTGACTCTGTGTAAAAGAAAATGGGAAAAAGTTAAAAATGTTTCTGCATTCAGTAACAAAACGATGCTATAGGGAGACAATTCTTCTGTGCTTTCCCACTTGTTTTTTGTATGGTTCTTCTTCATTGCCTTGCCCATTTTGATTTCTAACATAAAGTTAGCAGTTAGAGTTTAAGCCATAAAGGTGTTAACTTAGCAGTATTTGCAGTTTATTTCAATTGGCAGGGTACTTACAGAAGAAAGGATTGTTTCCTGTTCTATTGACAAAGAGAAGCTAGGTTCAGGGAGGAGAGATTAGGTTATTAACTATGAAATGTCCAGTTACCTTAAGTTCTGAGTTTGACAGTCAATATCTCTGACATTTCACTTTGACACTTGTTTTATTTTTATTGTGAAGGTACATCCTCATTCTTTCAAGTGATAGTTTGGCTTATGATTATCTTTCAAATTTTTTTTTAGAGAAATTTTTGTGAAACCATGGATAAGTCAAAAATTCATGTTATTTTTGAATAAGAGTTCTGTCATGCAACCAAATGTAGCACAGACAGCTTGAAATATCAAGAAAGTGTTTGGGAAGGATGTGACAAATGAACACACACTATGTCGATGGTTAGAGAAGTTCCATTCTGGCCATTTTAATCTTGAAAATGGGCCTCATGGGTGACCTGAGACAGAGGTGGATAATGATGAGCTGAAAGCTGTAATGGAAGCAAATGTGTCTCAACCTACACAGGAATTAGCAGCAAGTTTGATGTTACTATTCCAACAGTATTGGACCACTTGAAACAAATCAGCAAGGTAAAGAAGCTGGATAGATGGGTACCACATGAATCAAAGGCGTGTCAGAAGAGAATTCATCTCGAAGCTTGTGTTTCTTTGTTGTCATGACATAAAGGCAAACCATTTCTACACCGTACTGTTACGTGTGATGAAAAATGGATTCTTTTTGACAATCGCAAGCATTCAGCACATTGGATAAAGATGAAGTGCTGAAACACAGCCCCAAACCAAATAGTCATCAAGAAAATCTAGTGGTGTTTGTTTGGTGGTCCAGTGCTAGTGAGATCCACTACAGCTTCATGAAACCTGGTCAGTCGATAACAGCAGGTGTCTACTGCAACCAGTTGGACAAAATGATGAGGATGCTTGTGATTAAGCAGCCGAGATTGGTCAATAGAGACAGGCCAATCCTCTTTGCAAGACAACTGTTGGCCACATCTCGCACAAACAATGCTGCTCAAACTACAGAGGCTGGACTTAGAAACTGTCATCCAGCGTCTTCACCAGACCTTGTACCAGCTGACTACCACTTCTTCCAGGCTTTGGACTGCCTCTTGGCAAGGAAAAATACTTAATTCTCAGCAAGCTGTGTAAAATATCTTGTGATTTCATCGCCACTTGCTTTCCAGGCTTCTTCGCTGCTGGCGTAAACAAACTACCCTTAAGATGGCAAAACTGTCCATAATTTAGGTACTGCTTTGATTAATTGAACTGCTTCTTGTTTGAGATATAATAAACTAAGCTTTTGATTCAAAATCCGACATTTCATATTTAATGAGCTAATAACAGTGTTTTTAGGCTAGGATGAGATCAGTGGCATGGTTCAGTTTGTGCTTTCATACTTGGTGAGAAAAAGGACTAACAGTTAACATCTATACATACTGAGAACATGCAAATTTCTTTGGAAAATTTTAAATCATTTTCATTCTTTCAAAGATATTTTACCAGGTAGCATGGGAATGATTTTGATTTCATTTACTTCTAAGAAATGAAAGTATATTTAGGTTTTAAGAAGAAGCAACATAACACTATAAACCTTTTTCACCTTCCCATAGTGTAGATGTATGTTCTCTGAGTTTTATAGGTGTTTCCAAAGGAAGGATGGTTTGGTTGCACATAGGAAGTTCTCTCAATCCCAAGGGACATTCTAGATACAGTGAACCAAATTTGTTGAGTCACATCTTTGGTAAATTATCAGAATGACTGTTGTGGACTCCTGTGAGTCTCTCCCACAAGTGCAGAGTGTTTTAAACTCTTTAATATCAGACAATTTCTATAGGGGTTTTCTCTAATGGACCAGATAAAAACTTTTGTTTTGTGCCGGAGTAGTTCATAAGAATTGAGGAGACTCTTTTATCTACTCAATTGTACAATGTGAAATCTGATTCTTCTAGAATGAACTTGTAAATCGGGACTAGAAAAATGATTTTACCTTGTTTTTAAAGACAATCTCACACACATTTCATTTGAATCCACTCTCTTAACAACCTTGGGGTAGAAAGGGCACATCATGTTATTCCCATTTATAGCAATCAAGCCCTAAAGCCAAGACCTGAGTCCAGTGAACTGTGGAATGGGGGAGAGAACAGTGCTGTCTGATAGAAATATAATGCAAGCCGCATGTAATTTAAAATTTGTTAGTAGCCACATTAAAAGGCAAAAAGAAACAGTGAAAATAATTTGAATATATTTTGTTTAACCTAATAGGTACAAAATAAACTTATCTTCATATGTGATCAGATTTAAAATATTGAGATATCAAAATTTTTTTCAGTACTGTCTTTGAAATCTAGTCAGTGTTTGACCCACAGCACATCCCAGTTTGCAGTAACCACTTCTCAAGTGCCAGCAGCTACCGCATTGGTCGTCACTTGGAGCTTTAGTTCTGATCACCTTCCATTTTATCCGGTCCTAGAACATTTGACCTGAAAAAGCATGGGTGCAGTGTGCCATCAAAACAGCTTTGTCACATCGAATGTGCCTTTGGAATTGTTCTCATGAGAGTTTACCTCTAAAATAATTCTTGTGTGGCCCCTGGTATTTTCCTGTTGTCAATGAGCTAAATAAAGTCTCTCGTTTCTTTTACAGTCTCTTCTAATCATCAGAGCATTTGTTATAGGCACACAAATTACATCAGCCCTTCTTATTCGATAGTTAAAAGCATTCACATTTTAAGTATAAGGCAGAAAAATAAATATATATCCCCAAATTAAAATTTTAACTTACCTATGGGGGAAATAAATGCATTTATGGAGAGGCGCAAAATAAGCAGGATAGAATGGTCCCTGGTAATGGTTGCTAGGGAAATTTGAATTCACTTTGGGATATTAGAAAGGAGTTTATACCAAGATTGAAGCAATCAAGTTAGACATGCTCACAACAGGGATGATTTTCTTATTGAGATTAACCTTTTCTTCATTAACTTCAGGATTTTCCATAAGGAGACACATTATTTACTCATTTTGCTATTATGCCTATTTCCTGAATTTCTTATTTTCTGTGATCTCATCTTTACAAGACACTTGACCTGGGTGGGTTTTCCCCCCCAGAAGAGTTACTTTTCCTGTTTCACGTTAATTAAAAAGGAAGAGAAGCGAGCCTGAGGTTTTTATGAGCAAGGAGGCAAAGGAAGATTTCCTAAAATGGAGTGATACATATTATTCTATGAAGGTGACGAAATATTCACCATGGCAACCAGTCTGCTCTACCCATAATGCAAAATACCCTATTTGCATTTGTTTTGCCAGAGAATTCTGAAATTAGCATCTCTGGGTGGAAGGTACTATACTATTTCAGTTGTAAAGAAGGACAAGAATAATTTTGATCAGGACTGAGATTTGAACCAACACTTCCCCCAGATGAGTGTGTGTGCATGTGGGGAGTAGGGGAGGGGTAGGTCACAATCCAATTTAACAAATGCTTTAGAGAATCTGTCTTAATTTTTAGTTTTTAACTCCGCCTTTCTAGTTTTCCACAATAATATTTTCTCTTGTCCTGATTTATAAATTGTATAGTGAAGACTTATAAGCAACCTCAATCCCTGTGGAAGTTTGAAGGTAAATAGAAAATATGTGTACTTACGGGCAAGGCATTGTAATAGTTGCTTCAGGAGATGTAAATAAGACACCATTCCAATACTCTTGGCGAGTTTAAATCCAGAGGGAGGAGTCAGACAATTATTCACACAGCTATGATACCAGGTGGAGCAAGGCAGGGATATAGCACAAGTACTGCACTGTAAAAACTTAAGGTATTCTGATTATTCTCTTGGTCCCAGTTGGCATCTCCAAACTATTTCCCCCTCCACCTTGTGTACCAGCCCTTTATCTTTTAAGACTCCTGCTCTCTGCTTATACCTAACTTCTGTTTGCTCTCCCTGCTTCATATCCGCCCTCCCCACGCCCCAGATAGCATTATCTTGGCATTTTAGTATTTACTTTTTACAATGTATTTTTCTAACATCCTTATACCACAACTCCTTGACCTTTCAGATACTGGGAATTTTCTAGCCATTTTACTTAGGCAACCCTCACCTTACACTTAGTTCTTTACCTCTAAAATCTTGAACTCCGTATCACAGCCACCCAGTTTTCTCACACTCCATTACACCTTCTTGACATCAGTGAGACCTGCAGACCTTTACCCCACCCTCACCCTCACTGGTCTTATGGCCACTTTAAAACCAGAATTTCTTCACTAATCCTAGATCCATGGTGAGACCCCAGCTCCCATCCCTGATGTGCGTCAGTTCTGCAGGCCAATTTCGTTGCTCCTTCTCATGGAGTGTGATGCACACACAGCTGGAGAAAAAGGGGAAATGCACAGTTGTGTGCATTGGGGAGACACCTTTTTACTGTCTAATTTGGCTAGACTTTTTTTCTTAATTTAAGTATATTGTTAAAACGTTAGGACATATTTTTGACAAAGACAATTTAAATTCACATTTTTTGGTCTCTTACTCCTTGTTTTTTTTTAATTTTTTTAATTTTTTATGAAACAGAGTTTTGCTCAGTTGCCCTGAGTAGAGTGCAGTAGTGTCATAGCTCACTGCAACCATCCTGGGCTCAAGTGATCCTACTGCCTCAGCCTCCCGCGTAGCTGGGACTACAGGCATGCACTACGACACCCAGCTAATTTTTCTATTTTTAGTAGAATTAGGGTCTCACTCTTGCTTAGGCTGGTCTCTGAACTCCTGAGCTCAGGCATCTGTCCTGCCTCGGCCTTCCAGAGTGCTAGGGTTACCGGTGTGAGCCACTGCACCCAGCCTCCTTCAGTTTTTTTAAATTTATTTTTAAATAGAACTTCTAATTGAAGTATGACATTCATATATAGAAGAGCACACAGTTCAAAACATTATTACCAGCGTTCAGGTCACAGCACTGTCACAAAGTGCTCTATGTACCTACCACTCAGATCAAGAAATGAAATATAACGCACATCTCAGAAGCTCCCTCATGGTCCTTTCCTTTACTTCATGTTCTACTTTATCTTTCCACTCTCTTGATTTCTAACAATATATGTTAGTGTTATCATTTTATGTAAATGGAATTTTACAGTATGTGTTTTTTGTCTCGCTGCTGCTGTGACGTTTTCGTACATGTGTGCATACATCTCTACCTATGAATAGAATTTCTGAGTCCCATAGATTATGCATATGTTTCATCTTAGTTGATACTGCCAAACCCTTTTCCAGAGCTAATTGTACCGGTTGAAATAGAGTGTGAAAGTTCCGGTTGCTCTACATCCTCACCGTGGCCTCTTTTCATTTGGCAATTCTGGTGGGTGTGTTAATGCCGCCTCATTGTGGTTTTCTTTTTCTTTTTTTTTTTTTTTAACTTTTAATTAATGGAAAATTTCAAATATATGTAAAACTAGAGAAAATGGTATGATAAACCCCAGTGTATCTTTGCCCAGCTTCATCAGCTCCCATCTTAGACTTCTGATGCCACACTGCAGACCTTCATTTCTTTACCCATTCCTCCTCATAGATATCTCAGTCTTGGCCCAGTCTCTAAAGCCCTCTACCCACAATTCTTCAGCCTCTTTTATTTTAAATTAATGTTGTATGCCTCTTTTGTCATAGAGACTATTGGGTACAAAATCCCTTAGTTTCTTGTGTACCAGTGTATAAACTTAACCATGATCGTACCAACCCTTACAACCTTCCCTCCAGTCTTAATTAAAGGTGTCTTATCCCCTATTTTCTAGGTCTCATTCTTTTCTGGGGTCTTGATCCTTCCTTCTTTGAGTGTCCTATTGTACGTATTTTTAACTTTTCCCATTGTATTTGCTCATTCCTTTTGACTTAAAAACATGCTCAACATTTCTCATTTCAAAACAACCTTACTTTGGCCAGGTGTGGTGGCTCGCGCCTGTAATCCTAGCACTCTCGGAGGCCAAGGCAGGCTGATCGTTTGAGCCCAGGAGTTCGAGACCAGCCTGAGCAAGAGCGAGACCCCATCTCTACTAAAAAAATAGAATTTAGCTAGACATCTAAAAATATATAGAAAAAATTAGCTGGGCCTGGTGGTGCATGCTTGTAGTTGCAGCTACTTGGGAGGCTGAGGCAGGAGGATTGCTTGACCAGGAGTTAGAGGTTGCTGTGAGCTAGCCTGACACCACGGCACTCTAGCCTGGGCAACAGAGTAAGACTCTGTCTCAAAAAAAAAAAAACAAAAAAAAAACACAACTTGACTTTGACCACACATAACACTCTATTATTTTTCTCCTTTCCTTGAGAGCCAAGTTCCTCAAAACAGTAGTTACTTCTCTTTCTACTCACATTTCTCAAGCATTGTAGTCAGATATATCCCATTGCAACTCCCCTAAGCCTTCACTTTATCAGTTTTGGCTTAGGTCACCAATGACGTTCTAATTGCCAAACCTAGTAGATGCATTTCAGTGTCATTTCTGTACAATAACAGATTTTGAGTGCTTCCCTTATGGAAGGTACTGCTAAGTGTTAGGGATACAATACTAAAAAGATACCTTCCCAACACATAGGGGTTTGTATCACTGTAGGAGTAACAGGCTTGTCAGATGACAGTGAATTGCCTACTAGCTACTATTTATTGAAGAGTAAACATTGGAATTCTTGCTGGAACTGTTCTAAGAGCTTTATATGCATTATTTTATTTAATCCCTGCAATAAAGTAGGCATTATTACTATTAGTCTTCACTTTAAAAAGGAAAACATCTAGTCATAAAGAGGGTAGAAATTGCCGATGGCCAAGTTAGTAAGCTGAATTTCAGTTTGAACTCAGATCTGACTTTAGAGCCCATGCTGTTAATGGGAAGAACTGCTTCTGTCATTCAGGATGCTAATGTTTAAGAAATGTGCATCTGCATTTGTTGGAACGTTGACTCAGAACTCCTGCTAATGCCATTGAGATTTAGGTGGAGGGGAGGGAAAGAGATGGATGTCAGGAGAAGGCTTCTTGGTTGGTTGATTCATGGTTTGGAATTAGAACATATTTAGATCTGAAACAGATAATTTAGTTCAACATCCTTAATTATTTGAGCCCTGGACAAGCATCTTGTCCAAAATGATTGAGGTTTTTTTTTTTTGTGACAGATTTGACAACAGATTCCTAGTCTGGTATTTACTTCCCTGATTTAAAAGGAAAAAAAAAGGGGGGGGCTGATGCCTGTTATCCTAGCACTGGGGGCAGGGGGCGGGGAGTTGGAAGGATCGCTTGAGGTCAGGAGTTCAAGACCACCTTGAGCAAGAGCGAGACCTGTCTCTACCAAAAATAGAAAAAATCAGCCAGGCGTGGTGGCGTGTGCCTGTACTCCCAGCTACTTGGGAGGCTGAGGCCTCAAGGAGGATGGCTTGAGCCCAGGAGTTGAAGGTTGCAGTGAGCATTGATGACACCACTGTACTCTCCCCAGGGCGACAGAGCAAGACTATCTCAAAAACAACACCAATAAAAAACACAGGCAAACTCATACTCTGGCACAATGTGCTACCTAAAACAGTACTGAGAAATACGACATAGGAGAGGAATAGCGTAAATTCCAAACCTTCCTCCACCATGGGGATTGGAATGGGGTTTCTTATCATGTACTTACTATATTTTCTATTGACTTCAGAAATGAAATCTCTGTCTGGCGCGTTCACTGGTCAGTTTCTCTATATAGCATGGGTGTGAATCTGGAGTCAGTCTGCCTGCATTTGAACCTTGGTCCCTTAGTAGCTTAGATACCTCTCAGTGTCTGTGTTTATTGTGAAACGGTGAAGAAACAATATTAGTACCTCTCATGGAGGTGTTAGGAGAATTGCACGAGTTAATATGTACAGGGTATTTTGAAAGTACTCAGTCACTGTTGGTTGGTATTTACTGTTAAGATGATGGTTTCCCCATTTCTATCCCAGTTTATTTCCTGGGGGCCTGCTTTTTGATTTCTAACTGGGCATGGGGAGCTGGGAATTGATATTTTAAAAAGTACATAGAAAAGTAAATAAAAAGCAAATAAGTATGCTTATGTCATTTCTCATTGCTATTAATATATCTGACTGTAAATATTAATTTCCTTAGCTCTGAGTACAGTCTCAGAGTCTCAGAGACTCAGTAGTCTATATTGAGTAGCACACATGGGAGTTAACAACTAAAACTCCTAGACAGCAAAGAGCTTTACTTCTACCTCCGTGTATTTTCTTCCCTCCCTCAGTAATATTTAAAGGCCTAGGTGGTATAGTTAATTAGTGTTAACATATTTAAATTGTTTTTCCTTTTCCTTTCTTAAGAAGCCAGGACACTCACTATTTAGGTGACTTTCAAATATTGCTAATCCCAAAGCAGCTTCCTGGGAAAAAGGAAGTTGGCCCAGGTTGGAGTTAGGGTCAGCAGAGGGGAAAGGAAATGATCCAAGTAGCATGGTGGTCGCCTTTTTGTACAGCGTTTAGAATATCTCAGGACTTGCTAACCCAGATATCTATATTATTTGTAATCAAACAGACAAAATTATACTTGTCCTTATCAATCCCTTAAACATACTAATTCCTGATTTATCTAATTTATTCTTAAAGTTGCTCTAGTGAATCATTTTTGACCATTGTGTTTTTAGAGTAAGGTTCCTGAATTCCGTGATCTGAACTCAGCGATACTGTTCAACGTGTCCTCTCTTTAAAATAGTAACCCTTAGGGCATGGTATAATGTTTCTCAAAAAGCTTAACATGAAATAAATTCTTCAAAACAGTTGGCATTAACATCATACCCCCTTTCCATGAAACCAGGTATGTAAGAGTTTTGGAATATAAATTTAAATTCCTCTTATTTTTATTTCTAAAATTTTTCCGTTTTTGTTAATACCTTTGTAATGACTCTCCATATTTTGAGAGGGAAGTCATGCATCAATGTGTAACTTTTTTTATTTCTTTTTTATTCATTTTGCCCTAGAGATAGTTGAAGGATGAACAGGCAACTTTTCTTCATCTGTAGTTGTGATTTTGGAATACCCACAATAAAAGTTTTTCTTAACATTTTCTCTCATGTTAACACAACTGTATATAAAGTAGCATACACATTAGTTTCTTATCAGATTTGCTAATATTTCTTATTATTCAAATAATAAGTATGTAGTCTTTGCTTCTATCAGTACCTCTCATCCAGGTGTGTTGTTGATTCCTTTGCTTCCCTGGATATACAGTCTTCCCAAGGCTCCCCTCCCATGCTTTCCTCACGAGGTCTGGTGATCCTCTCTCCCATCACTGCCCATCACTGTTCCTTTTCAAATAGCTCCTCACTTTCCCTCTTAGCTCCTTCCCTCCACCTGCAGTTCAGCAGTTTTGTCCTTGGCTGCCTGGGAGGGGGCTGACTGAATAAGTCTTGGGACACACCCTCTACAGATGAGGCCCTGGTTAAGTGAGACATGTAAATAACTACCTATAATAGAGGAAATGTTGTATAATACAGAGGAGGAAGCAATTAATCCTGACTGTGGGATCCGGGGAGCTTCAGAGAGGAAGTAGCAGGTAAGATTTACTTTGATAAATGGCTAGAGGCACTCTCTGTGGAGAAGGTGGAGCAAGGGAGAAAAGGGACTTTTTAGACATAAAGGGGAAAACGTACACCAACAGTGTGGTCTGCAAATGGGGCCTTACTTACCTTTTCCCCCTTGGTACTTTCTGATTTATTCCTTCTGTGATTGGCCCCAGACCAAGACAGTTTCACTTTGTGTTCATCTTTCTTGTCCCTTGCCCTGTTCTCCCTCTTCCCCTGCCTCTCCTCTCTCCCTTTGTATTTTTTGTAGAAGCGGGTCTTGCTGTGTTGCTCAGGCATTGTATTTCCATCTTTAGTAGAGGAAAGACTTATCTTTCAGTTGCATTTTATCTTGTTAATTTCTTCTTCACTATTTTGAACTGTACCATCTTGGGGGATCCCCTTATATAAAGGTATGGTGCCTGTGAGCTTCGCTTTGCCACCTCTTCCCTCAACAGATCCCAAAATTGTGATCCACTTGCTTCTAGGCATCCAGAATTGCTTTATTGCTGTTTTATTCGTTCCTTGTAATGAAGGGCTTTGTTGGCTGTATAGATTTCAAGACAGACTATGTAGTTGCCTATCTCATAATTCATAGCTCTTCTCTGCACCCAGCTGAAAAGATCTCACCTGTCACTGCTTGAAATCTACAGTGAGACACAATCTTTAAAATCCCTGTGCCTGTGCCATCACTGGTCAGACCTGTCATTTAGTGTTTTGCTGGGATAGGTAAAAACACAGAAACCATGTTTAAAACCTTCTGTTTGTTTTGTTTCCTCAGTGACTGAACAGAGAAAATCTTCGTTCATTCAGCAAATGTTTGTTGAATGCTGAGTACCTAAAATTTTGCTATGCTAAAGAAAACAAGTGATGATCAAGACCAGTAGGGTCTTTGGCTTCAGAGTCAATTGTGAAATAATCACTGGGAGTAGAGGGTGGGAAGGACACAGAGTAAAGCAGCAATTTCAGTAAAGTGAGATAATTGCTTGAGATGGAGGCATTATCTGTGGGTTGAGGAGTACACGGAGGATACTGGTTCAATCCATATGTGGGTACAAGGAACACTGGAAGAAATGACTGAAATGAGATTATAGTAGTTAGCCTCAACGGTGGCTGGAGCAGAGAAGGAGGTACCTTTTGTGAGCACTCACTGGGGAGAGATGATGGTGAACTGGCTGCAGTGGACTGGATTGTACCATACCGTGAGAGTGGGGATTGGTAAGAAACTAAAGGTGGCAGAAGGTGTCTGATCATAAAGGGCCTTGAAGAAGAATTAAGGTGTCTGAACCAAGGTGGAGCCACCAGAGACTTTCAAACATGGCAGTGACATCTTTTCTTTTGGAAAAAAACAAAAACAACAATTTTGTATAAAGAACACCCTGGGTGAAATATGGAGCGTGGGTTAGAATGAGAAAGCGGGATGCAGGAGAGCCAGTCAGCAGGCTGCCTCCCGCTAAGGCTACGTCAGAGATAATAGTGGCCTGGATGGAGGCAGAATTAACTGGACATAGTGTGTGTTTGAATGAGAAAAGAAGTGAACCTTGATAACCCCCCCTTTAATCTTATTTCTGGATTTGTGCAAAGAATTGGTGATGCAGCTATTTCTTGCATCCATGATCTTATGCAGGGATTGATTGTGGAAGGTGATGGTGCCAGGTCCCATCACAGACACAGGGGATTGAGAGGAGAAATTTAGAGTTGTGCTGGGGGAACAAACCCAGGGCAGTTTGATGTCCCTGGTCCCCCTCCCCCCAAATCAAGTATATGGGTTGAATTCTAAATTTACCCCCATGTTTTCTTGTGCTATAAGGGGTCTTCCAGCCTACCTTTAAAACTATTAGTGATTTGTGCTTTCCTCATTTGAGATTTCTAGGGGGTCTACATGGATATCCCTATTACATAAACAATTTTTTTTCCTGCCATTGAGTTCTCTTGCCTCATTTCCTCATTTTCTTATATCGGTGCCTTTATTATCTTCTCTTACTTCCCTCTTTTTCCACATTAGTCTAGATTAAGTAACTGGTGTTATTCAACATTTACATGGATTTCACATGAGAAGCAGTTCCTTTTTGTCATTGTCTGTAATGCTGTTCCACAGGTTTTATAAGGATTAAATGAAATAATAAATGTAAAGTCCCTTACACAATGCCTGACTTACAGATAAGCAGTAAATTTAAGTAAATTCATCAATCTCTGTATGCCTATTAATATGCATATATTTTTTCTTCCTTAGTTGGAAGGACCATCCAAACAGTGCCTTCATAGTTGTCTTTATTGGCTACAGATTGATAAGCACATTTTCCCATTGTTTTGTGGATTCCCAATGTGTTTAAATCTTCTTGAGAATTTTTGCTGAATGCATTAACCTCATGTCCAGTTGAACAGATTACCTCATGCATGATGAAAAACTTCATCACTCCAGGGAACTATTGGCAGTGTGTATGCTTCTGCTCAGGCTGCCATAACAAAATGTCATAGATTGGATAGCTTAGACAACAGAAGCTTGTTTTTCTCACAGTTCTGGAGATTGAAAAGTCCAAGATCAAAGGGCCAACAAATTGTGTTTCTGGTTATGGTCCTCTCCCTGGCTTGTAGACAGGTGCCGTCTTGCTCTGTCCTCACCTGGTAGAGAGGGCTCTGGCGTCTCCTCCTCTTCCTATAAGGGCACCGGCTCTGTTGGTTCAAGGCTCCACCCTTATGACCTCATTTAACCGTAATCACTTCCTTAAAGGCCCTATCTCTAATACAGTCACATGGGGGGTTAGGGCTTCAACATACGAATTTTGAGGGGACAGGATTCAGTCCATAGCACAGGCCCACAAAATGTATTTTGATTATATTAGTATGTTCATTATTACTCTTTGTGTTTAATGTCACGTTCCTTCTGAAAGATCTGATTTGATTAGATGATTATATTTTCTGTAAGGTAAATGGAATTAAACCTGAAGTTGGCAATATTTAGTCATACCTCTATTACTGTCAGTGGATGTTGATGTTACCACCCCAAAGCCAAATTTTAGCAAGGTCCTTTTGCTGGAGGGGACTGGTTCTATCTGGTATATTTGCCCTAGCTCTTTGTCTCAGGTAAATGAGTTTGGATTTCTTACCTTAATTCTCCTGCCTGTTGTTGGACATTTAGGTTGTTTTCAGATATTTTTCTGTTTCAGAGTCCATCAGCGAATAAGAGTGCATCAGTGAATAATATCCTTGTACATACGAGCTCTTCATTTGTGAGAGTTCAGCTGCAGCGCCTAAAAGCGGGTTAACACGTTGGCATTTCACAGGTCTCTTCTGCTGTGTTGACAACAGGTTGTACTGACTTACCACCATATTGCCAGTCTGTTGCCAGTGCTTTTGCCAAGCTTGGCTTTTATTAAAATTTTTAATCACTGTCAATTTTATATCTGAAATATGGTATTGAATTCATATTTAATTATGAATATGGTTATGTATTGTTAGTCTTTTTTTTTTAAGTAGACTTATTTCGTAGAGTAGTTTTAGGTTCTGCAAAGTTGAGCAGAAAGTATAGAGTTCCCTTATTCTCCCTGCCCCCATTCCACAGCCTTGCATACTGTCAACATCTCCAACCAGAGTGGTACATTTGTCAGACCTGATGAACTTTTATTGACACATCATTATCACCCAGAGTCCATAGTTTATAATCAGGGTTCACTCTTGGTATTGTGCGTTCTATGAGTTTGGACAGATTCACATGATGTACATTTGTTCTGGTGGAGATAACTTTGATTCTGTTTCTCATCATACTTTTCAGCACTAATTTTCAGTATCTTGCCTGAAACAATTATGACTATAGTTTTACGAAATGGTGATTTTCTAACTAAAAAATATTAATATGGTTAAATTTTTGTCTTCTCTTTCATAGCTTTTGTGGTTTTCTTTTCTACTTTTCTCTGAGGCTTTCCTCATTCAAACATGATTTAAAATTCTCATGATTACTTCTTTTTAAAAAACAACCAAACAACCATAATGTTTCATGAGCACTTTCTAACATCCTATGATTTTAAGATTGCCAGAAGGAAAAGATCATTGGAGACCATCCAGGTTAACAAATTGCTTAAAGTTGAAAAAGCAAATTAAGGGGTGGAAATTAAGGCATGTCATCAGTTCAAAGCATTGCTTCCCTTCCAGAGGAATAGCTCCTCCCGTTATCTCCGGTAATGTTCCATTCTTAGGGTAGAAACAGATCTTCTAAGGCCTTAGTAGGAGGTGACATCAAGGGCTAAAAAATACTCTTTGATGAACTCATGTCACTTTGATGCTCAGACTGGACAGAAAAGAAGATCTGAAGATCCAAGTGACTTAGAAATTAGAGATAAAAAAGCAAGCAGAATACTGGGAGATGTTATTTCAGTTATTGCTAATATGAAATGTGATTCGGTTTGTTTATACAATTCAGTGCTGTGCACTTATTAACTGAACTCTGCAAATACTTGTAGCTTGATATTGTGCTGCATATTTTATCATACTCTGAATATGTTTGAATATTGAATAAAATTATAAGACTATTTGATTTACTTTTCAAACCATATTTGAACCTACAAGTGGTTTGTAAGTTAAATTATTACTCTATTTGCTGCATAAATAAAATTGGGTAGTATTAGGAAAGAATCCCAGGGACACTGCATGAGACCAAGTGTCTGCCTTTTGTCTTATACAATTTGTGACTACTGCATACTTCAGCACTTGAAAAACTCTGCCTCTGTGAAAAGAGGCCCTTCAGTGTTGCTAGGAAACACCATAACTGTTTTGCAGGATCTTAAGATTTCGATTGATTTCTAGTGCAACATAATGAAGAACAATTGAATGTGTTAACCATTTTTTGGAAAAGACATACTGAAAGCCATTTACCAATCTGTTTAAAATTTCTTAAGCAGTATACACATAAGAAGATCAATAAAGCAGAAATGGGCAATCATCTTTCTTAAAATCTCAATTCACAAAAATAATTTCTGTTAACAGTTTGGCATATATCTTTCCAGATCATTTTGATACACATATATGACTATTTTTTAAAGGTAATCTTTTAAAATAGAAGTAATCTTTATGTATCAAACATGAAAAAATGAAAGATAATGTCATGAAAACTAAGTTGCATTTTATTGATTACTTTGTATAGTATGAGTACTGAGAGAATGAATTAGGAGGGTTTGAAATTTTATATGTTTAGATGTCTAATTGAGGTCATTTAACTGTTTTATTTGATTTCTACAAAATGAAAACTCCAAAAGCACGCAGTAATCAGGAAGTTTTAATTATAGCAATTTTTAATTCTTATTTATATATTTGTAGCTCCATTTTTGGGGCTATGTCTTAATTCATTTTGAAATGGAATTTTCATTCTGTAGTATGCTTAGAGTATTTTTTATCTTACTTGATACATAAAGTATTAATAATCAGACAAATTAAATGCAGGCAACAAAGTGTAGTAGCTATAGAAAGGAACACTTGAATTAACAGGAATTTCTTCTGGCAGATTAATGCATTTTTTTGAAATTTCTAAAATTGTTCAAATCTATAATCCAATCACAAGTTTTTTTCTATGTGCAAGGAACTACAGCAAGAGATAGAGGGTATCCACAATTTCTCCCAACCCTAATGGAGCTAATCACATAATGGTAAATCAAGACATGCATTTTAAAAGGTCCTAAAAATACGAGGTATTATGGGAAGAAGATGGGTTCCTCAGCATCTAGGAGATGTGACAAAACCCTGGATGCTACCTTAGCTTCATCGTAAAATTTATAAAGAAAAAAATCCAAGGCAGCATATGGTAAGTGCCAAATGGGTGATACAAATGGTAGAAAGTAAAGTACTGTGAGCATTCATAGCAAGAAGGCGAGAAAAATCATTGTAGGCTAGAGAGGTAGAAGAATGCCTTAGTGAATGAAGAAGGAAAAGATCTAAATTTATTGGAAACCATAGAAAGTGTTACTCAGGAGAAACATTTGATTATACACAAATATCAGATCACATAATTTTAAATAGAAATGTGGACATGAAATGGAGACTGTAGTAGTTGGACTTTTGGGCTGAAATCAGTGGGTTTGGATGATGTCTTAGCAATCTTTGCTGTGTGATAAACCACCCCAAACTTCAGAGGCTTAAAACAAAAATTATTGACGATCCTGTGGGTTGCCAGTTTAGGCTGGGCTGAGATGGGAAGTTCCAGGCTCACCAGTGGGGCTGCAGGCAGCTGGTCTGGACCTGGGCTGATTGTCTGGGGTGCCTATGGGTTGGGTGGTTGTAGCTGTTGGTCAGACACCTCACTTGCCCTCGTGTGGTTTGTTCACACAGTGGCAGGCATCCAAGGAGGCAAGAGTGGGTGCACCCAGGGCTCATGAGGTTTAACCTTGGAACTCACACAGTTCATCCCTACCATGTTTTATTTTTCAAAACAAGGGCAGCCTCAGAGTTAAGAGAAGTGCAGAGAATTTATCCATTTTTAATCTGTTAGAGGAGTGTACTTAAATGTGATTAAAAGCTTAGGATGGTGCCTGCATGTAAATGGTCTTTAGTGCAATCTAGCTTTTCTTTAGTTCTCAATCTGTTGATTTTGGCTTTATTAACAGTTTATTACAACTGATAGTCTGTATGTATTAAGCTGATTTTGGGGCTAATGGAAAGAATATGCTATGGCTAATAACTTCATTTAAACAACATCAAAATAGTCATTGTGGAGAAGTAAGACTTTGGATTGATTTACTCTTAATTTTGTTCTAATATGCTTATTTTTATGGTGGGAGCAGAAGGAAGGGAGAGGAAATGAGAGGCAGGTCCCACATAGCATACCACAGTCTTAGTGCTTTGGGCCTCTTCCAGGTCATCATCCAGTTCCAGACGTCAGTGTCAGGTGATACAGGTCCAAATGGTAGAGCTACTTCTTAAACAGAAAATGGTGAAACTTACGGATATGTATACGTTAGATGTTTGAATCTATACTTAAGAAAATATTGGGTTATCACAAATAAACCATAGATGTGACAAAGTAGTGCTGTGCAGACTTTTATAGTGTGAATAGTTTGAAAAAATTAAATTTTTTTTTTGTTGTTTCTTGGTTTTTTTTTGAGACAGTCTTGCTCTGTTGCCCAGGCTAGAATGCCATGGTGTCAACCTAGCTCACAGCAACCTCAAACTCCTGGGCTCAAGCGATCCTCCTGCCTCAGCCTCCCGAGTAGCTGGGACTACAGGCCTGTGCCACTACGCCTGGCTCATTTTTTCTGTTTTTAGTAGAGATGGGGTCTTGCCCTTGGTCAGGCTGGTCTCGAACTCCTGAGCTCAAGCAACCCTCCTGCCTTGGCATCCCAAGAGTGATAGAATTACAGGAATGAGCTGCCATACCAGTCCCAATGCTCCCCTCGCCTTTTTTTTTTTTTTTTAGCATTTTTAAATTTTACCTTTTTATTTTTTTTATTTTTTAAAGGCTAGCCCAAGTGAAGCAGTAGGAATGGAGAAGGAACAAAGAAATCTGTAAGTGGTTGTGATCGATTAGGTGTGAATACCACTGCACTAGGACCAGCCTTAAGCCATACTTTTTTAATAAACTCAACTGAAAGAATGTATGAAGTTTTGTTTGGAGCTCAGGATATCTTATTTTACATATTTTTAAAATATTGCCATCTAGCATTACCTTGTAAATTGTGATCTAAATGGAAGTTTTATAGACTACAAATTTCAGAATAAGTTATGGGATTTTAAGATGTCTTTTTAGAAATAATAAAATAAATATTTTTGGTGACTTTTTCAGAAGGGAAGTAGGAAGGCATGAACAGTAAGAAATGTCTTTTTTTTTTTTTTTTGAGACGGCTCTCACTATGTTGCCCAGGCTGGTCTCAAACTCCTTGCCCCAAGCAATCCTCCTGTCTCAACCTCCCAAAGTGCTGGGATTACAGGCATGAGCCACCATGCCTACCCAAGAAATATCTTAGAGATAATTTTGAGGTCACCTATTTGGTAAATTTTTTTAAGCATTCTAAATTGATGGTATTTTCTTTCTTTTTGAATTGTTCTTATCAAAACTTATTGCTTAGAAATATTTTGAAGCATTCAGTAGAAGTTATAAAATCAAATTTAATAAAAATTTAGTATTAAGTGTTGGCAGAAAATGTGTTAAAATTTACCACCATGCGCCCTACCAACAATGAGTTCCTGGTGTGTTTGTGGCATTGTGACCAACGAACATGAATTAATGTAGCCTTGAACTTGTATGACATGACTGACTTTTCAGAGATTTTAGCTAAATTCAGTTTTAAACATCTGTTTGGATATAGAAACTCTCTCTCTCTCTCTTTTTTTTTTTTTTTAGGCAAGCATGACAATGAGGTTTATTGAGGAGACAAAGATAGGATTATAGAGCAAGAACAAGATACAGGCTTACGTAGGTTTACAGAGCGTGGTACTTACCCACAGGTGATGACTGGACCCATTGTCACAGCAAAGGGAGAGCAGAAGAAGGGCGCAAAAAGGGCTAGGAACTCTCTACTAGAAGAAACTTACATTTTATGTAATGTTGGAAGTGCACAGTGCTTTTAAAGGGATTGTATCAAGTAAGTGTCATACCACTTTACAAAGGCATAAACTAAAACCTGAGCTTCGCTGAGTTTCGATTCCATTCCTGTGGACCCAGACCCCACCCTGTGACTCTGCATCCCTGTGCTGCTCCCGAAGGGCTGTGGGGCACTGAGAAGGCTGCCAGCGTAATTCCAGATGCTTAGTTCCGTGCATGTTTCTTCCTCCAGATTTCGCCAGAAGTTTGAGTATCACTACTCCGGAACAGATGATTGAAAAAGCCAAAGGGGAAACTGCCTATCTGCCATGCAAATTTACACTTAGTGCTGACGACCAGGGACCGCTGGACATTGAATGGCTGCTATCACCAGCTGATAATCAGCAAGTGGATCAAGTGGTAAGTTTGGTCACTGAGCAGATGTCTGTGCAACTGCCTGGTGTGCCCATCACTGTGCTGATCGCGTGGATGGGCCACAGGGAGCTGGAAGAAAGCCCTAGACTTCTCAGGCGTATGGTCTGGGTGAGGAAGCAGTCATGGGAGGTGGAATAGGACATACGTGTAGTGGAGGGAAATGGATAATCAGCGACCTTAGATTACAGAAGAGAAGAGGTCACTAGACATCTTAAAGAAGGCTTCAGGGAAGAAGAGGAACTTGTGAAAGTTCTGAAAATCTGGATAGAAAGTATTATATGATACGAGGCAGGAAGTGGTGGAGGGGTAGATGGAGCAGGCATGATATCAAGGCAGGAGCGTGTTAGGAGAATAAACTCCACTTTGTTAAAGTTTAGACAGATTTAGATTTTTAAGGATTCTGTTACTTGTAGTAGGGTCATTAGATATAACGTAGTGTAATGTAAGTATATTCTACTTTCCTTATTTTTTTGTGTTAAATACCCTGGACAATGAATTTCTTAAAAAAGCAAAACAAAGTTTTTAAAGCATAAAAACAATCTATAAAATATTTAATCTTAAAAAGAAATCAAAATATTATTACAGTATTTTTTCCAGTGAAAGTAATAAAAGCCTAACGTAGAAAACTTGCAAAGCCAAAAAGAGCACAAAGGAGGAAACTTGCCCAGTAATCTCACCTCCAGATACAGATATCACCCTTGGCCTTTTGATTGGTTCCAGAATATTTCACTTTATTAGAATGTTGCGTATTAGCTTCATCTGAGACATTTAATTTTTTTAAAAAAATCAATGTTAATAAATTACATTAAACCAGGGAGAGGAAAACAAGTCTAAATATTTGGGGGAATGTAGTAATATATACATTTAGAAGATAAATTTTATTTTTATTTATTGTCCATGTAAAAGAAAAAGGATGTTTAAAGGTGGTAAGTTCTTCCATTCAATGACTGCATCAGTGTAGTTAAGTGATATTTTTGGTAAATCCAGTCACTTTGCCCATGATGTATTTGTGAAGGAAATAATTAAGGTGCTTTCCCAAGTCATGAATGACTAGGCACTCCCTCCAAGGGCCGTCCCTCTGCCCTGATTCTGCTACCAGAACTTCCTTCTGTCCACCTAAGCAAAGTAAATTGAGCCTGACTCATTCTGTCTGCTCATCCCAGACACCCTGTTCCTTCCTGCTTTTGCTTTTACTTCTCCTTTCTCTCCTTTCTTTCGCTGTGGAATTGCCAGAACCCTGAGAACAGGCTTCTACGTGAGGTCCTATAGTTTCATGTTGTCCCTTGCCAGTGCAGTGCCCGCCTCCCTCTAGGGACCAGCACTGATCCCGGGCTTAAGATCGCGGAAGCCTGGGATGTATATGGAGAGCAGGGGCCTTCAGTGATTGTGGCTTAAGACTCCTGAGAGGAGTGAAACCTGTGACAAGGCGCATATAGAGACCGAGAAGCAGTGTGCCCTGAGCCTTTAGTGTGTCTTACAATGGGAGGAGGACCCATGTCTTCTCTGCTCAGTGGGAGGCTCAGCTGTGCTGTCTACAGGAGTTGTGAGATAAGGGTGAAACTGGGACTTGGCTTTGGTTGTCTCCTTATGGATTAAAAACCTAGCCTTTAACCTAAAACACAGTAAAGTCAGACCAAAAGAAAGGTAGAAGGGTTAGAAAGAGATTGATGCAGAAAAGGATGCTTACATAGAATTTCAGCTATTTCATAAGTTAATGGAGTCCCTGTTTTAATATATTTCAGCTAGCAGTGTGGGTTCAGGACCACGAATGGGAGGACTAGGCTGGAGAAATTTCCATTCTTATTCCTGGTGCAGTTGCTTTAGTCAGCAGTTACCATGCACTGTGTGCTGGGCAGTGTTTTATATACTTTAATTGTAGGTACTTAATTTAAGCCTTAAGTGATACCCTAAAGTGAGAATTATACATATGAAAAGGAGGAAACAGGCCCAGAAGTTTGAAGGAACATGCCCAGGGGCACATAGCTAGCAACAGATGCAGCTGAAATTTGAACCCAGGTCTCTCTGTCACACCTGCACTTTTATTATCCCTTGCACTAGCCTATACTGCCTCCCCTGTTTCAGAAACCTGTTTCCTCATGTGTAAAGTAGGAACAAATACACCTACCATCTCAAGGTTGTTACGAGAATTCAGTGAAATACTGTAGGCACAAGCATTTTGTAAGCCTGTGAGGGACATAGAAATGTTATTTGTGTACTGTGCCAAGTTAAATGGATCTGGTTTGCATCTTAGCTGTGCGACTTTGCAAGTTGATCACTGAGAGCCAGTGCTTTCCTGAGCCTAAATGTTAAATGTGAACATCGTTGAAGGGTTGTGAAGGGTAATCAATGAAAACATGTAAAGTTGCCTAGTAAATGTTAGTTCCCCATTTCTTAACGAGTTTTTATAACATTGTTTTTATGGGGCCAGGCATGGTGGCTCATGCCTGTAATCCTAGCACTCTGGGAACCCGAGGCAGGAGGACCTCTTGAGATCAGGAGTTTGAGACCAGCCTGAACAAGAGGGAGACCTCATCTCTACTAAAAATAGAAAAATAAACTGGGTATGTTGGCGTATACCTGTGGTCCCAGATACCTGGGAGGCTGAGGCAGGAGGATCGCTTAAACCCAGGAGTTTGAGGTTGCTGTGAGCTAGGCTGACGCCACAGCACTCTAGCCCAGGCAATAGAACCAGAGTCTAGTCTGTCTCAAATTAAAACCCCATTGTTTTTATGGGAAAATAATAAGATAGTTTACAAAATAACCAACAGTATGGACAGGTCTTACTTGTCAGAGCCTCCTTAAAGACTGTTAAAGTGTGTGGGTAGCAAAACGAGCTATTAGAAGTACAATAGATTGAATGTTTTGGTCTTAAGTCCATAGAAAGATAGAGCAGCCTCATTTGTGGAATATTAGGTGTTGCTGTTTACAAGTGGCAAAAATATTGAGCAAATACAATTATGGCTTGTGTTTACATAGTATATCAGCTGTGGAACCTTCAGCTTCTTCTTTTGTTGACTTAGCAAAGTGGTATTGAGCAGGACCTAGATTTGAGCAGGACCTAGATGCAGACACAAGTGTAAATAAAGAGCTTCATTGGATTGAGGGTGGGGTCAGTATGGTAGGAGAGGAGATAATACAGAAAAGAACCCAAGTTCCTCCAGTCAGGAAGTTCCTACAGAATAAACTTATTAAGGTATTCTTGGATGACATTTATTCTGATTATACTGCCCATAATTAGCATCTGAGATAAAAAATTATTTGTATGATATAGACTGTAGTTGTGTTTCCTGAGAGTTTGGCAGTTCTGCTCTTTGGCCCTTGAGGTCTCATTTGACCAGAGTAGGGATTTTATTATCAAATGTGAGAAATTATAAAATGTGTTAAATTAATTTTAGGGATGACTACTACAGTTCTCTTCCAAGCTGTATTTAAGACAGATTTTATTTTCCTTCTAAATCCAGCCTTCAGTTATTGCCATCAAAGGCTGTAACAGTGGCTCAGAAAACTTGGTGGAGTTAGGAACAGAGCTTTGCCTTGGTCACAGAAGAGTCATTGAGAGGTTTTGTTAACCTGGTTACGCATATCTTAAAAGGTTTATTTTATGATTTTATCTATTAGAATCTAGGACCACCAAGTGCCTCCAACTTAGTATTAAGACAAAAAATAGTCATTTTTTTGTTAGATTGCACAGGTAAATGATGATAAGCCTTTTTTAGGGAGGCAGGGGGCAGTATGTACTTGATTCTGTACACTTGATTGGTGCACTGCAGCCTTGGAGGCAATTGAAGAATAGAGTTTATAGGAATGAACACATCTGTGTTCTTGTCCCATCTCTCTATATTGCTCTACTTAATAATGTTGGGTCTTGGAAGTGTGGGACTGTTACAAGGATCACACTGACACTTTTCCATTTTCTTATTCTGTGATTTGGATAATTGTAGGTTTCCTCACAGTACTGTGTTGTTCTCTCGTTTTTTTTTTTTTGGATTCTGTAGTAGCAGGTGTATACAGAACTCCTTTAAGAGACAGGCTTTTTGTATGGATATATTTTTTGCTTTTCCTCCTGTCTTGTTTTTTTAGATTATTTTATATTCTGGAGACAAAATTTATGATGACTACTATCAAGATCTGAAAGGACGAGTCCATTTTACGAGTAATGATCTCAAATCTGGTGATGCATCAATAAATGTAACGAATTTACAGTTGTCAGATATTGGCACATATCAGTGCAAAGTGAAAAAAGCTCCTGGTGTTGCAAATAAGAAGCTTCAGCTGACAGTTCTTGGTGAGTTATTTTTATTTGTATAAATGAGTTACTTTAGTAACAGGGTGAGTGGTCACAGTACTGTAAATAGCAGCATTTATGTAAGACAAAGCCCAGCTTTTAATAATTTTAAACATTTGAAGTATTTCCAAAAGCATATGACATAAAACTAGTGTATTTTAAAATTTTGTAATGAATATTTTGTAAATAAAGGTACATTTAGCTACAATTTCCCATTTTCTCTATGTATGGTGACTTTTGGGACACCCTGTAAGCAGAATAGTGTTGTGGTATGGAGGAAGAACCCTAACCCAGGAGCTAGGAGATCTAGGCTTATTGCCTTGTCCTGGCTTTCTTTGTCTACACTGAGTAAACATGGGGTAACTTTTCTTTTTTATAAATGTGTGAGCAGGTGAAAGTATAACAACTGGTCTGAACTCTTATTCTAAGCCCAGGGATACTTGAGATTATAACCCTGACTATACTTTCTTTGAACACTGCTTTCCAGGAAGTAATGAGTTAAGGTATATATAGAATATTAACTGGTTCATGATAAACCAAACAGATTATACTTGGTTATCAGAATTATTTATTGTGAAGCCCCTGTTTTAATGTTGCAGATACACTGGAATTTATGTGATTAGCATGTATTACCAGAAGAGTGTGGACAAGCATGTCATTTTCTGTGTATGTGTGTGTATTGCTGGACCTAGTAGGACCAGGTTCGGGGTCAAATTTGCAGGTCCCAACTGAGATCATGAGAGCGTGAGGCAGCACATATCCCAAAAGGAATCCGGGTTGGGCAGCGGTCATGGCACATAATGTGGCTAAGCACACGGATGGCAGCAGCCATGACTGCCCAGCAGCAGGAATGGCCCTGTGACATTGAACCTCCAATCCCAATATCTAATTCTTCAGAATGAGTAAGTGGGAAGCACTGACACAGTTTACCCTTTTGTTACCGTGGCGGGGGATTGCTACAGCCAAGTGAGCCATGAATTCAAACATGAGAGGGAGAGAGGGGATGAATTTAGGATTGGAAGAGAAAGGGGGCAGTGATTGCTGAAGGGCAGTAGGGATGACTTATACACTGATCCCGGCGAGCTGTGTCAGAGCCAGAGAAGAATTTCTTGTAGCTTTTTCTTCCTTGTTGTTAGATGACTCATGACTGGTGGTGGGAGAAACTGCCAGAATTGTTTTCTCTTAAAAGTGAGAATTAGATGGAAGCTTATCTATTAGCTTTGCCTGACAATGCTGCCTGGATAATCTAGGAGAAAGATAAGATGAAGTGCCCTCTAGTGACCCAACTAAACAGTAGTTATCGGAGCTCTCATTTGGCTCTACCTTATATTTTGATTTTTTTTACGGGAAATCTGAAGGACTCACCACCATGACATTCAAAAGGTAATGGTATTTCATTCATTGAGCCCTGTGCACTGTGTGACCATGAACCCAGATGGCTGTTGGTTGTCTGGATGTGAGGGGCAGCGCGTTGGTGTAGCTTGCCCCATTGCCAGGGTGCCCCACTCTTTCAGATACACCAAAAATACGTGTGGATGCAGCTCAGTAAAGAAACCGAAGTGGGTAATGATAACAAAAGGAATTGATAAAAGGTTATATTGTGACCACATATCACCAGTGCCTTCCCCTGGAGCTCTCAAAGGCTCTATTACTGAGTCATGTTGGCATAAAGAGAACGAGTTGTTTTGAAGAGTAGAGTATACACAGTTAACAGTTCCTGGATGTATATGGCGGACTCAAACTGCACCATGCCGCGGAACACAGTAGCAACGGCAAGTGTGGTAGCTCAGTCAACTCCGGTCCTGAGGGATTTGTAAACCATTGGTACCAGGCATGGCTCCCCGCAACCCTTTTGTTTTGAAATACTTTTATAGAAAAGTTGCAAAAATGCCAGGCAGTTTCTGAGAGTATAACCATCATCTAATGTTGACCTCTTACAAAATCATGTTACAGTTATCAAAACCAAGAAATTTACATTTGGTACAATACTGTAAATTACAGACCTAATTTGAATTTCATGGTTCTCCACTAATGTCCTTTTTGTACTAGGGTCGCATCTAGAATCCACATTGCATTTGTGTCCCCTTAATCTCTTCCAGTCATGTCAAGGGACACATGATGTCACATCTTACTGTTAATCATGATAGCTTGGCTTAAGTTTTATCAGATGGGTTTCTCCACTATGAAGTTAGCATTTTTCCCTCTGTAATTAAAAAGTATCTTGGGGGAGCTACTTTGAGACTATGCAACTATCCTGTTTCTCCTCTAACTTCTGCCTATTGATTTTAGCATCTGTTGATGGATTTTGCCTGGAGTAAGGGTTTTTTTTTTTAACCAAGCAGAAAGCATTTCTGGATGGATGACATCATGGTAAAAGTATACCCTGTCCCCATATCCGGATTTAGAGTGTATTTCCCATAGTCTGAGGTAGGCCAGCTAGCATGGAAGGACAATGAGGCAATTAATGTATGGAACGTGGCATTACTAAATTGGTGGGATACCATGGCCAAGTACAACTTGATGGTCACGTGCCCTTATCTAAGAAGGACTATTGGCTACGCTAATGATCATGGAGGCAAGAGGATAATGGCCAGGTATTCAGAAAGCCCAGACCAAAGAAACGTTTAGGGGACAGGACTTTATCTGTGTTTCCTTTGTGATTTTCTTCCATTCCAGCAAGAGTGCCAAGGGTTAAGAGTTAATCTTTCTTGTGTTTTAATGGTTAGGGATTGGCATGTAAAAGACTTGCACTTTTTCCTCCCAGTGGAAGGTAGGTGGGCTGCTCCAAAGTGACACTCAGAAACCAGTGTTGGTCGAATCTTGTTCTGTTCTGGATAGGGTATGTTGAGATCTCAGACTTAGATGAACCCTTTCCTAAGCAGCAGCTTTAAATAACTGCCTGTTATTAGATATGTTCAGTATATGGGAGAAACACATTTTTAGTAGAAAGGATGAGGGTTATAATTAGGGGTAGGATACTGTATTACCAATAGATGTTTGATGTACAAAGCATTAATTTAATATCTTACCTTGCTACTTTATTCTAATAAAGGATTTATTCGTGGTCTGAAGAAATGAAGGAGAACAGGGCTTATTTCATTGAAGACTCACAGGATGAAATAATTTGCAAAACTTATTTAGAAGTCTAATAGATGTAGTCTCCAGAGCAACTGATCAGTCTGAAAAAGAAACAAATTTACTTAGGAAAATCAACAATGCAATGAAATGTATCTGTTGCTCTTTATTAAAAAGTGTAAGTAACAACACATAAAGGGGAGAAATGTAACACAATTAAATTTGCTAAGGACTATGAAGAAGGAATGAGATCATGATTGACAACCTAGTTGAAGACATCCCACTGGCTGTGACAAATCCTGCTGGCCAAAAAGGAAAACGTATACCAATATTTACATAAGCATTCAAGCAATTAAGTGTTGTTCACAGTAGTGCAAAACTGTAAAACTTATTCACCTTTATTCATAGTAGTGAAAGTATAAACACCCATTTCAAAGGATGAAAATCAGCTTAAACTAAAAAAAAAAAAGCAATCCTGCCATTTCTCAGCCCGGGAGGATAGATAGAGATAAAGCCAACTACAGAGTTTATAGAAAACATTGTTTCTCCCAAGGTTGCAGAGCAGCAGTAAATATAGACTATTGCTGTCTTCCTAATGTTGCTCCAGACCCACTTGGCACCACCTGTCCTTTACTGGGATACTCAGTTACTAAACGGCTCCACCCACGGACAGCACCCACTCTTTATTTAATTCCCACTTCTACTAATCTCTCCTCAGAAACATGTGATTGAGAGCTGATCGCCACTTCCCTTGAAGTCTCCTCAGAATCCCTCTTGTCCAGTGGCTCCACGGTTCCTCATAATGCCTTCCTCACTGGTCAGTCTGGTTTTGACCGACTACACACTTGCTCCTCGTCAGTTTGGCTAATTAGGCTTTAACAGTAGCCCCAAAACTGGAAACAGCGTTCATCAATAGGTGACTGAGTAAGCAAACTTGTGTCATAGTCATTTGCTGGAATACTAAAACGACTACTGATATATACAACAACATGGATCAATCTCAGAACCATTATGCTGAATAAAAGAAGTGAGACAAAGTACATACTATATGATTCTATTCACATGATTCTAGAAGAAGCAGAACTAATCCATACTGGTAGAAATCTGATCTGTGGCTGCCTGGGCCAGGTGTTGAAGTGGGGTCTGCTGGGACCAGCACAAGGGAACTTTCTTGGGAGAGGGTTGGAGTGGTGCTTAATGGATGTATATACACTTTTGTTAAAAGTGATCAACCCACATGATTAACGTGTTAATTTGATTGTGTGAATGTGATGCCCCAATAAAGTTTAGCAGAGGAGTATGCAATGCCAAGGTATTAATCCAGGGTTGGGGTGATTTGCCAGGTAATTGGGTAGCAACTGCTCTAAACAGTTACCTAGGGAGACCTGCAATATTGCCTTAGCTTTACTTTTTTATAACACTGCTGTCTGGATGGATTGAGTTAAAGGAAATGCGGAATGTTAATTGGTCCTTGCTGCACTAAGTGAATTATTCCTGTTATCAGTATTACTGATGATAAATCCCGATTGTCAAGGTAATGGCACCTAAGGGATATGACTTGGGTACATACTCCCAGAGGGCTACATGTCAAGCATGGAGAAGAATAGGTAAGGAACGGAGGGGGAGCCCATCCCGTCCTTGCTTTCTTCAGGTGTGCCCCATGGAATGTAGGGGCACTGAGCTGCGCCTGAATTATTGCCAAACCTCCTAACACAATGGTTGTTTTGCCTGAGCTCGTTCTTTCCTGTTTTGTGTTGGATGAAGCTGAGTAAACTGATTTGACACCCTATTATGGTCTTTCATTCTTTTGTCAGTTCTGAACCCAGGACCAACTGATAATGAATGAGTCAGTGGTTGTGAGCATCACTCTGTGTGTTTAATCATTATAAAAATGAATTCCCTTATCTTATATAAAGTTGTAATTTTGTTTTTCAGTTAAGCCTTCAGGTACAAGATGTTACATTGATGGATCAGAAGAAATTGGAAATGACTTTAAACTAAAATGTGAGCCAAAAGAAGGTTCACTTCCATTACGATATGAATGGCAAAAATTGTCTGACTCACAGAAATTGCCCACCTCATGGTTAACAGGTAATGCTGATGATACTATTTGTACCATGTGCCATTGATTTGGATTTAAATTTAGTAGGGTTTGTGTGTGTATGCTGATATATTTTAAATTCACAAATGCCTTTCCTTTTCTATATAGAACAGTCAGGATTTTCCATGGCAATTATTCAGTGTTTTGTAATGTCAAGTTAGTGTCATATATCATAAATTAAGAGGTATTTCTATCTTTTTAGGGTATTATAATTAGTTACATTGGTAGACTTATTTTAATGGATGAGAAATGTTCACGATCATAAATTAGATAGTGACCAAAATGTAACAAGAATTGGATCTTGAGTATTTTGCCTAGATTCATGTTGAAGATACAGTAATTTACCCACGGTGTGTCTGTAAATAAATAAAAACCTATGTGACACTAACTAGAAAGTTACAAATTGGCTAAATCTGATCACTCACTTGTTTGTTATAATTGACCTGTAAATTCAGATTGATTTTCCACCCATCTCCTGTTCACTGTCCCCTGGTCTTAAATTGGTTTTCTCTCCTCTCCTTTTTTTTTTTCCCACCCCCCAACTGAGAAGCCAAACTGGATGACCCCTTCTGACTTTCTTTTGTATGTTTCTTCCATCTGTGGCGATAAAATAGGCTTTGCAAGTTTTCTTACTGCACGAAAGAGCCTTTGTGGAATAGGATAGTTTTTATAATCAGATGTGGCCCCAAATAGGTTTGCAACAGCTAACGAGCACCCCTGCTTCAGCTGAGGCTGTGTGGTAGATGGGGTCATGGTTGCTTTTGCCTTGATGCAAATGAACTGGAAGCATGATTATTTGAATTCTGGAGATGCCCATCTGGCTGGATGGCAGTTTGTCTGCACCCAGCCTTGGTCTGTCTTGCTTTTAATTGGATTATCAAACTTGGTAGAGGTTGCCTTTACTAATAACTCAGAGCAATGCATACTGTAAAAATAAGGTTTCTTTTTTTCCCCTTCCCATAGAAATGACTTCATCTGTTATATCTGTAAAAAATGCCTCTTCTGAGTACTCTGGGACATACAGCTGTACAGTCAAAAACAGAGTGGGTTCTGATCAGTGCCTGCTGCACCTAGACGTCGTTCCTCGTAAGTGTCTTCTTTCTGTGTTGGCTGTTTTGTTTGTTATCTTGATACCACCTCCTTTAATCCAGTCAGCAAGGGTGTATTGGGGGCAAAGGATGCTAACTTTGATCAGAACGTTCTCTGGCTTGGTTATTAGCTTTTCTAGAAAAATGCATTTTATTAATAAAACCTTCATCATTACAATGATATATTAAGCAGGTAAGAGTTGCCAAATCAACTCATGTACCATATTTAGCCATTATGAGTGTTGAGTAGCTTAGAATATTCCTGTATATTAACCAAGATAGCTTTGAATATTAAGGTCTTTTAGACAAATTTTATCGTTTTTATGCTTGAAATAGATTATACAGTTTAACAAGAAGTTCTTTTTAATGTATTTTCCCCACTGGATCAAAAAGGCTAAATAATATGTCTCAAAGTTAATATGTATAGTGAAATCAGTCTATCAATATGTATCCTACCTTCATTATCAATAGATATAGTTTTTTTTTACTATTAATTCTTATTAACATCTTATTCTAGCTTCAAATAGAGCTGGAACAATTGCGGGAGCTATTATAGGAACTTTGCTTGCTCTAGTGCTCATTAGTCTTATCGTCTTTTGCTGTCGTAAAAAGCGAAGAGAAGAAAAATATGAAAAGGAAGTTCATCATGATATCAGGTAATTGAGACAGGAGTTGACTGATGTAATAACAAGTCTGTTATGTCTCTGCAGCATTAGTTCTCTCATTAAACATCCAAAGCCTGTGCCCTGTGAGAATTGGATCAAAGCTTTGGCCCTTCTCCTCAACACATTTGAAAGCATTTACCTTTAATTTCAAGTGCACAAAATCAACCACCCTTCCTTGTCCCCCCTCAAACTTTCTTCTACCCCATTTAAAGAAATATTGCAAAATGATTATCTCAAGACTGTCTGCCTTCTCACCATAAAATAGCAGGGATAAAGTAAAAAATTAGAGCAGATATTGAGGTTTGAAAAAAAGCTGATTGTATCAAGTGACATGATAATTTGTAGAATTACTAATAGTATAATTTTATTTTTCTCAGCTATTCTAAATCAGTGGATCTTAACTGGAAGTGCACATTGGATAACAGAACTTTAAAAAATAATAACACATGACTCAAATTGACATTTGGCAGGTCTAGGGCGGGGTCCAGGCACTTATACAGATATTCCTTGGGGATATTGCTGGTTTGGTTCCAGACCACCTGAATAAAGTGAGGCAGGAATTTTTTGGCTTCCCGGTGCATATGAAAGTCATGTTTATACTATACTGTACTCTAAAGTGTACAGTAGCGTTATGTCTTAAAAAACGTACATTCCATATTAAAAAAGGATACTTTATTGCTAAAAAATGCTAATGATTATATGAGCCTTCACTGAGTTGTAATCTTTTGCTGTTAGAGGGTGTTGCCTCGACATTGATGGATGCTGACTGATTAGGTAGGGTGGTGTTTGCTGAAGGTTTAGTGGCTGTTGCAATTTCTTGAAGTAAGACAACAATGAAGTTTGCTACATCTGTTGGCTTTTTTTTTTTCTCATGAAAGGTTTCTCTGTAGCATGTGATGCTGTGTGATAGCATTTTATCCCAGTAGAACTTCTTTCACATTTGGAGTTAGTCCTCAAACCCAGCTGCTGCTTTACCAACTAAGTTTATGGAATATTTTAAATATGCTGTTGTCATTTCAACAATGTTCACAGCAACTTCACTGGGAGTAGATTCCATCTCAAGAACCTGCTTTCTTTGCTCATCCATAAGAAGCAAGTCTTACTCGTTCAAGTTTTATCATGAGGTTGCAGCAATTCAGGCACATCTTCAGGCACTGCTTCTGTAATACAATAGTTCTCCTGCTGTGTCCACCACATCTGCAATTATTCCTCCACTGAAATCTTGAACCCCTCAAAGCCACCCGCGAGAGTTGGAATCAACTTCTTCCAAACTCTTGTTAATGTTGATATTTTGACCTCTTCCCATGGATCACAAATGTTCCTTTTTTTTTTTTTTTTTTTTTTTTTTTGAGACAGGGTTTTGCTCTGTCGCTTGGGCTAGAGTGCAGTGGCATCAGCCTAGCTTACTGCAACCTCAAACTCTTGAGCTTAAGTGATTCTCCTGCCTCAGCCTCCCAAGCAGCTGGGACTGCAGGCATGCGCCACCACACTTAGCTAATTTTTTCTATTTTTGGTAGAGATGAGGTCTCGTTCTTGTTCAGGTGTGTTTTGCTTTCTTATATCATCCATGTGTTCACTGGGGTAGCACTTTAAATTCCTTCAAGAACTCTTCCTTTGCATTCACAACTTGGCTGGTCAAGAAGCCTAGCTTTCAACCTATCTTGGTTTTCAGCATGCCTTCCTCAGTAAGCTTAATCATTTCTAGCTTTTGATTTAAGTGGCAGATGTGCTACGATTCCTTTCATGTGAACACTTAGAGGCCATTGTAGGGTTACTTAAGTGGACTAGTTTCAATGTTATTGTTCTCAGGGAATAGTGAGGCTGGAGGAGAGGAAGAGAGATGGGGGAACGGCCAGAACACACACATTTGTTAAGTTTGCTGTCATATGCGGGCATGGTTCATGGCACCCCAGAACAATTAAAATAGTAATATCAAACATCATAGATCGCCATAACAGATATAATAATAATGACAAAAGTTTGAACTATTATGAGAATTACCAGAATGTGACATAGAGGCATGAAGTGAGCACATGCTGTTGGAAAAATGGCATGGCTAGATTTGTTCAACACGGGGTTGCCAGAAACCATCAACTTGTTAAAAACGCAGTATCTGCAAAGTGCAGTAAAGCAAGACACAATAAAACGTAGTATGCCTGTATTTCTTAAATGTACCAAAGCTAACTCAGATATATAGTTGGCCTCAGTATTTGCTGAGGATTAGTCCCAGGATGTTCTGCAGGTACCAAAATCTGAGGATGCTCAAGTCCGTGATGTGAAATGGTGTACTATATGTTTATAACCTACATGCATCCTCTTGTATACTTTAAATCATCTCTAGATTACCTGTAATACCTAACATAATATAAATGCTGTGTAAATGGTTATTGTATTGTTTAGGGAATAATGACAAGAAAAAAACATCTGTACATGTTCAGTACAGATGAATTTTTTTAAAGTATTTTCAATCCCTGGTTTGTCGAATTCACAGATGTGGAACCCAGAAATATGAAGGGCCAACTGTATAGTCTTTGTCAGTGCTTGGTGTGAAAATTCTTAGCCTAAATTCCCAGTTTTTGCAAACTTAAATCTGTAAGATTTTCAGCTAAGATTTTAGATAACTTTCATAGCAAAAAGGAATTCTTTTCTTTTTGGGGGATAGAGATATATCTGGAGATGTTAGTATTTTATCAACTATAAAATGTTACATGACTGTAACTAGATTATCTTGATTAGTGATGCTAGAATATGAAACTATTTGAAGTTTATCCTTGTAAGATAACATTATATAACCATATACATTTGTGTAAATACCATATTTCATTAAGTACAAAGGTATATATACCTTTAAATCAAAACGATAAATTGAGGACAGATACACAATTCGTGACATAGCTGCTCTGCTTGCTTTTTTGGTGACTTACACACATGTATGCTTAGCTAAAATAGAGGCCTTTACCCATGATTCATAGCTTATATAATTATAGGGTTTCAGAAACTCATTCTTTTAACTTGTATTGGGGACTTTGCTTTCCAGGGAAGATGTGCCTCCTCCAAAGAGCCGTACATCCACTGCCAGAAGCTACATAGGCAGCAATCATTCATCCCTGGGTTCCATGTCTCCTTCCAACATGGAAGGATATTCCAAGACTCAGTATAACCAAGTACCGAGTGAAGACTTTGAACGTGCTCCTCAGAGTCCGACTCTCCCACCTGCTAAGGTAGCTGCCCCTAATCTAAGTCGCATGGGAGCGGTTCCTGTGATGATTCCAGCACAGAGCAAGGATGGGTCTATAGTATAGATACTCCATACCTCTCATCTGTGCTCTCCATGTTTCTGTCCTCTTGATATACGAAAACGTATTCTGGTCTAAATCTTGTTACTAACTTTAAAATATATCAAAAAAGTTGATCAGAAACTGTAAGAAATATACTTCAAAAAAATTTTGTTTGGTTATATTGAAACAGTAAAGGCATTAAAGTTAGTAAAGACAAATTCATCTGAAAAGGCAAGCTGGGTTTTTAGAGGTTGATTTTAACAGTTTCTAAATAACAATACCTACGTAAGATGTAGCACTTTGAATATCACATCATAGCTGAAGAAACTGGTGAACTGACATGTATACCAGGTTGATACTTGAATCATGTGAAACTGGTACTTTATAATTTCTACCATTATTTTTAGGATGTGTATATCATTTATTTATGGTCCTACAGTCTTCTCCAAATTAGTAAATGGCAAAATTACTTACGTATGTTTGTACTTGTTTTTATAGCTTCTTTGAAAACTCTAAATGTGTTTGGAATATCTCTAATAACTTAGAAAACACTATGTTTTAGAAATTACTAGTTTTACTTTTAAATCATTCATACACCTTGTCTATAAAATGATTTCTTAAAGATTTAGTTGATAGACTGCTACAGGAAACAGGGACATAGTAACTCTTACATGCTAAAGTCAAGGAGTATCTATCAGACTGAGTTAGAACTTGTGCTGTCAGCTACAAATAGATATGACACTAATGGTGCAATTGTGGGGATAGATTTTGTTGGCTAACCATCTCATGCCTTGAGGTCTGTGGTGGTCTTCCAAATAGTGACCAGCCAGATCAAGGATGTAGTATTTCATAGTCCCCAACTAAACACTAGCTCTCCACTGTAGTTGATATTTTTCTAATAAAATAACTCATTTATTATTTGGCAATTATAGATTGAAATGTTCTAATTATTGATTCTACATTTTAAGTGTTTTTTCTGGTATAGTGTTTTTTTTCTGTTTTTTTTTTTTTTGCCATTTTGTTTTGTTTTTTTGGATGGTGTTATATATTATGTGTTCTAGAAACATGTGATCCTAAATTTACCCGCTTGAAAGCAGTTCCTGGAGGATATTTTTTTCATAGACTCAGAATGATCAAATACATTTTAAGCAAGTGAGTGTCCTCTGCCAATCCTGTCTTCCAGACTTGGGGGGATCTACAGTTGTGGTGTGGCCAAACATGTCTTTATGTAGTTCCAGCAAATCAAGTTGAGCTTTGAAAAAATTTGAGTCTTAGTTTTCTGGAAGTGATTTATTCTTTAAAAAAAAAACTAAGAAAGAAAAAGGAGTGAAAGGAATACTCCTACCTGCCAAATGTGTTAAGTATTGTTTTGGAAGAAAGTGGATTTATTGTATTTCTCTTAAGATTGTGAGGGAATGTGGATATTGGAGAATGAGTCAATAGTTTCTTTATAGTAAATAAGGTATACAATAAATTATTTCACTGGCTCTAAAACCTTTTCCCTAGATTTTAGTAGGGAGTTGGTTTCTGTTAATCTGTTTGGGTGCTGTGGTGGTAAATGCTACATTATAAATTAATGTTGGCATGTATTTACGATTAGGCAGAGTATTGTGTACACTTTTTAATGGTAAACTTAAGCTGAATGTCTGTGTAATGGATTAGTGTATAGTTTTACATATTTGGAAGCATTTTTAAAATAGGTTTTTAACCTTACATAAAATTACTTTTATACTTGTGTTAACATTTTCATCTGTGCCTTTTGGGTAATTTAATTTCTATCACGAATTTCTGGTGCCTATGAGCTGCTGTCGCCTACTTGAAAGGTGCTTAGAGGTGAAGGTACTGTTGCTAAAAACACATCACTGTGACACCTTTCTATCCTCGCATTTTCAAACTTGCCTCCTCTTCTCTGTTCTTCGTGGACATAACTTAAATGATTGCGTTATTCATAATGATTTAAAAAAATGTCAACATCCCCAACACTCTTTGACTGTGTTTCTGGTTTTATAACAGTAGCTATTTTTGACTGCCAAATGTTTGGCCTATTTTATATGAATAAAATCTATTTATAAAATATTATAGTAAACAGAACACCAGCTTTAATAAAGTGTTGGTCCTTCCTATTCCTGATTTTCATATAGTGAAGATTATGCTGTCAATCTAAGTAGAAATTACCACAGAGAGTGGATGTATATAACACTAAGCTTTCCTTAGACTTCATGTTTATCTAGGATTTTGCTATAAGTAAATCAAAATCTTTCAGAAAGGCTTTCAGTTAAGATCCATACCAACTACAGTCTGAGAAACAGCTTGTAAAAATCACTTGTGTAACCTAAAGAGACCTACTGGGTGTGATTACATTTTGAGGATACAATTTAGTTTTAGGCTTATGTCTCCAGCTCCTCTCACTGAAAGTTTTTGTTGCTCAGATAGTACTGATAACTTCCCAAATAATGCTCACTGATAATTTCTGTTGAAACAGAGTTCAAATATTTATTCTAGAATTACTATTGGTAATCATCAAGTAGTTCAGCAAAACTTACAGCATTTCAGTTAGGGAGCCAAGTAACATCAGTCAAGGACTGTACTGCATCTTCAAAGCAAAACCATTTGATTGTTTCTGCCTTATACCTGAGAGAGACTCGATACCGTCTCTTTAGGTTACACAAGGTAATTTGGAGAGAAATGATTCTGTACTTTGAATATGGAGTAGTTTATAGATGTTCTTTTTCTTATTGGCAATATTAACTAATATTATTTCTCTGTTAGAAAGCCTTCCATTCCCTAAAAACGTCTCTTATTTATTACACTGACCAGTTATTCTGGACAAAGTACTTCCTTTAAATTCGAGCTATCTGCCATGGACTTGTTACAATAGAAACACAGTCTAAGTGTGTCTTAGGGGGAGGTTAGTTGAAAAATCCCAAATCATTGTCCATAAAAATTGTGGAAAAAAGAAATGTTTGATTAAAAAAATTTTTTTCAAATTTAAAGTTGAGTCCTAGAAATTTGGAGCAAATAAAGGGGCAAGTAAACATTTTGATTAAGAGTAAAAAGAACTCATTGCATGAAGTTGACTGTCAAATTCTGTAATATGTAGCTTCTCAAAATAACTATTCTCAGTGTCTTTTCTGTGCGTGCAGCATGTATATTTGAAGTTATGTGAATGTTTAGATTTTTTTTTCTTATTTTTGCTTCAACAGTGTTTAGGGCTTTCAGATGCCTTATTCCAGTGTGAACAGAAAAAGTCCGTATTTTATGTGGTTAATGCTTTGATGTGTCACATAAGTAGTTTGTAGAAAATGGTGGCACAATTTTAACTTTTTAGTGGCTTGTGACATTATATATTATATATATATATGTACATATATCTTTATAACATTCTTGTGTTTAGTAGTGTAAATGTTCTGGGCAAGTTTTAATATTTCAAATGCCTTTGGATATTTCAGCAATAAAGACAACATGTTCTGCAATAGGATTTCTTACTCATTTGCCTATTTTGACACTAAAATAGTTAACTGAGCACAAACTTCCTTTTAAAAATGTTATAGAAGCAGGGAAGAATAATAAATTTGTGAATTGTGGTTCTGTTTATTTCTCTTTGGAGATGGCTAATTACTTATAGACGGGAACACTAGCCTCTTATTAATTAAAATCAAGTTTTATAAAATGTATATCCTATTTTAGAATTATGAGTATCAGTTGGGTTTGGTTTTGGTTATGGACACTAAAAGTTCCATTAAAGACCTTTGTGTTTTCTGCTAACTTATTAAGTGACATAAGTGTTAAGAGAACCACAATTCATTGATTCATTTATCCTTGTCCCTGTGAATTTTAGTGATAAAAATACTTGTACTACTGAGAAAAATATTCTGACACATCACATGTGCAAAGTAGAGAATGGATAGTGTCAGTTTTAGATTTTGTATTTAAAATTTCGGGCTTACATATCCAATGGTGCAGCTTTTGAAATTTGTAAGAACAAAATTTGTTTAAAAAAACAACTTGCTCTAGTTTTGTGACCTTGTGTACTTTTGAAATAAAATCCTGAAAGCAGTTCTCTGCCTCATGGTGTGGCTTTATTATGCCTTTTAAAAAATACCCACTAAAGCTTCGGTATGTTATTCCTCCCTGCTTTCCTGCATCAAGGTTTCCTTTTTCCCCTTGTGCATCCTTTAAGCAGAAGGAATAAAGATCGCAACAATCATACAATGAAAACATGTCAAACATGTATTTCCCCAGTCCTGTGTATGTATATGATACTGTATAATAATTGAGGTTGAAACCTGTGAAGTTCTATGATCATTTCAGAATTTATAGTATAAACTCTAAGTTTTTCAGATGCATTAAAAATGTGCATGCCTGTGTATATTAAATACACATCTGTCTTAGTCTGCTCCTGCTGCTGTAACAAAATACCTTAGACTGGAGGATCAAGGCATTGGCAGATTTGGTGTCTGGCAAAGGCTTGCCCTCTGCTTCAAAGATGGTGCCTCTTGCTGTGTCCTCACATAGCAGAAGGGGGCAAGAGAGCTTGCTTGAACCTTTTTTCATAAGGGCACTAATCTCATGCATGAAGGTGGAGCCCTCATGACTTGATCAGTTCCCAGACGGACCCCACTTCTTAATTCTATCACATTGGCTATTAAAATTTCAACATATGAATTTGAAAGAGATGCAAACATTCAGATGATAGCAACATCTTGTTATGGTTTATTTTCATTGACTCTAAACGTTGATTTCATGAAAAACCAGTAATACAGAATTAATGCTTCTGTAAGAAGACATGTTGAGGAATATTTTATTCATACTAGGGTTTCTCAATCTTGACCCTGTTAACATTTTGGGGCTACAACTTTGTCCAACAGCCCAACAGGAATATCCTATACATGGTGTAGGGTATTTAGCATCACCCCTGGCCCCTACCCACTAGATGCCCCCGTCCCTCTACCACCAAAGTTGTGACAATAAAAAATGTCTCCAAACGTTGCTAAATGTCTCCTGGGAATGGGAGGCAAATCACCTCTGTTTGAGAACCACAGCTTTCTATTAATGTGAATTTTCTATTCAGGGATTAAACATGAACAGCACAGAATTTAGAGTCAGGTGTATTTGAATACCACTTATATTAATATTACTAGTTGCTTCACTTTGCTTCAGTTTCCTAGTGTTTAAAATGGTTATAAAAATGCCTACTTCACAGGAGATGTTGGAAAATTTTAAAGAAAATTGCTATAATCTTGAAAAATCTTTGTATTTATCCCTGATAGCTGGGATGCTGATAATGATACACAGACTTTCAAAGAATTTAGATTATCATAAAATATATGGGAAACTGAGAATAATGTAATGCCTTTAATTTAGACCATATTTTAATCTTGTAGCTTTAACGGCCAGATAATATTTCTGGTTAATTAAATAACAAATGGCAAAGCTGATTACATTGACACAATATTGAGTATAAAGTCATTTGTCAATATGGCATAGTTTTAATCGAATGCAATTTCAAGATGTGATAATGGCAACAGTGAAAAGATCAGGAAGCTAGTCCTAGAAACTAAGCTCAGGACTTTTTTGCTGGTATGTCCAAAGTATAAATCAAACATACTTTGTTGTCACTCAGATGATTTTTTAAATTTCACTAAATATTTATAGGGGGAAAAAAGTTGCTGCCTGAAAGTAATTGCACAAAAATAAGCTGTTAGGTTCTCCTTGATGGTGGCTATTTAAAGAAGAATTTCTGGAGCTAACGAAGAACCGAGAAATAAATTTCAATGTAGTAACCAAGGACTATGTTCTTGATCAATGTATTTCTCCATTCCCTTCTGAACTGTGAAAATTCTCTAATGGAAAATGGGAGGTGGGAGAAGATACAGGAAATTATAAAGTTTGATATCAGTCCCCAACAAAGTATTAGAAGCTATCATGATCTTGACTTGTCCTTCCCTAAGTCATGGTACCCAGTCTTCTTAATGGATCAATTGACTTAAAATGTAAATATGATTATATTAAAAACTCAGACCATCTGAACATGACATAAAGGCTTCTCACGGTCCATTATATTTCTCTATGGTTTATTTTCTCCACATCTCCAGATATACCTTTATGTGATAGCCATGCTAGACAGCTAAGGGGCTGTGATTTCATCTCTTTGTGAACTATCAACTTCCTCAGCCAAAGAAGGGCCCTTCCTTATTTACCTGCCCAATGCATATTTGCCCTGCAAATATCTCCTTTGAGTCATTTTTCTTGATTCACAACTCAGCTAAATTAGGGCTACTTATGGGCCCTCCCCATTGCCAGTACAGGTCTTTTATGGCATAAAGCATTTTGCATTCTCTTTGCTTCACATGCTTTTTATACCTCCTTTAGGAGTCTGAAGGCAATGTCAGGAGAAAAAAAAGGGTGGTGACTACGTGTAGTGAGGGAAAGGCAGCACTTGGCTGAGAAAGTTAACTTGCCACCCTGGCTGCAATGCAGTGTCACAATCATAGCTCACTGCAACCTCGAACTGCTGGGCTCAAGTGATCCTCCTGCCTCAGCCTCCTGAGTAGCTGGGATGATGGGCGCACACCACCATGTCTGCTAATTTAAAAAAAAAATTTTTTTTGTAGAGCCAGGGTCTCTCTGTGTTGCCCAGGCTAGTCTTGAACTCCTGGCCTTAAGCAATCCTCCTGCCTCGGCCTCCCTAAGGCCCTCCTTAGAGATTCCAACTGAGTGGGTCTAGGGTGAAGTCAGTGACTCTTTTTTCTCCCAGATTGTTTCAAAAATTAACCAACTTTGGGAACCTCCAAATAATGTTAAGAAACCCTGTGCAGGTGACTCATTTCCATGCTAAGTCCCAAATGTTAAAATATTTTTTCTTGGGCTTCACAAACTTGCAGACATACGTGACTACACTTAGTGTGGCTAAAAAAAAAAAATGCTTAAAAATTTTTGCCTAATTTTGGTATACTAACGGTATTTCTTGATATTAGAATTTAGGGAGACCTACTTAGATACCTAAAACACCATTTCTTAGATTTCTGTTTTCAAAAAACCTGGAGGATTACATCAATTATTTTAAGTGTTTTTAAATAACTGGACTTCTGCAATGACCAGTCATTGACAGGTAATTTCTATGTGCGATTGTGTTAGTTTGCAGGGGCTGCCATAACAAATTGCCATAAACTAAGTGGTTTAATCAACAGAAATTCAGTCTCACTGTTCTGGAGTCTAGATGTCCAAAATCACGGTGTTGGCAGGGTGGTGCCTTCTGAGGGCTGTGAGGGAAGGATCTGTTCCAGGCCTCTGTCCTTGACTTGTAAGTGGCCGTTTTCTCCATCTCTCTTCCCTCTACGTATGTCTGCCCCTTGTGTCTAAATTTCCCCTTTTTATAAGGACACCAGTCATTTGATTAGGACCCACGATCCCTAATTGCCTCCCCCCACCCCAGGAGTATACTTTCTTTATTTCAAATATGAGTGACTATAATATACTTTGTTAACCTCACATCTGCTTGTCAAGTGAAAAAGTTGATGACGTGGTTATGAGTTTGTCTTTTTAAATGACTCTTGCTGACAAGATGAAACAATAGTTTTTGAGGGAATTAGAGCTTTAAAAAATTTCTGTATTTTAAGTTATTCACAGGATAACTTTTTATGGATCTGAATAATTTTCTTTAGTTTTTTTTTTAATATTTCAAAAAGGTAATGCACCAAGTATAGAGTGAAATCTAAGTCACCTCATTCATATTTCCCAATTTGTCCCTACTTCCCCTTCAAAAGGCTTAACTGCTTTTTAAAAATTATTTTTATTTCAGAATATTACGGGCGTACAAATGCTTTGGTTGCATATATTGCCTTTACACCACCCAGGTTGGAGCTACAAGCGTGCCCAACCCCCAGACGTCACACACTGTACCCATTAGGTGTGAATTTGCCCATCCCCTTCCCCTCAACTAGTTGCTTCTTGCATTTTATTAATTTCTGAATAGGTCATCTTCACAGAGCATAAAATTCAAAAGGTATAAGTATATAATGAAAAGTACAGTTTCTGATTTATCCTAGGAAGGCTCTATACAATATACAAGTACTTGTGTATGTGTTTATCATGAATATTTATTTTTAAAAAATCATGAATGGAATGGTCATGGAGGTGAGGGAATATTAGGTTTTTAGACAGGACTAGATGAAGCAACCATGGCAGAGTGTGTAGAGAGATAAAGGCGTAAGTTGGAGTCCTGATTCTTCAAATAGTTGGAAGTTAAGCTAAGGAATTCAGTTTTGAACATATTGAGTTGGGGTTTATTATATATGCAAATGGAGATTTTGAATAGATACAGACATGTGGAGTATGAGAGGGCAGGACTGGAGATGGAAATGGGATTCGTGGGCATGTACATGCTGGAGATACCAAGTCATGTAGATAAAGACAAGGAGCCAGACCCTGGGCACTTCACTTGAATAGGAAGTAGGGAAATGAAAAAAACATATATAAGGCTGATATTTGGGGTCCAGTGCTGTCAGCCAGTGGGAAAGACAGTATTCCTAGCAACTTTAGATGAACTGCCTGATTCCATCTGCTGCTGCTCCTGTCAGGAAGGCTTTTTTGGTATTTTGAAGATGTACTTCTCAATTTTAGAATTTCTAAATTAAAAAAACTAACTTCTGGGCATCGCTGCTTTGGCAGGGAGGAAAAGGAGAAAAATACTCAATAGGGTTTCATTGATTGAACAAATTTAATTTGGTATAAATGTAGTAAGTATATACAGTGTTGTGGGGGGTGGAGGGACCTCTGAAAACAATACTTCGGGCAGGATAACACCATAAAGCAGCTTGGGAGACAACTGACCTTAGACAAACCACTTAACTTCGCTACACTCCCTTTCCTCACCTGTGAAATAAGAGTATGTACCTTGTAGTATCTATCCCAATTGTTGTGGGATTACTGTTAATCCATGTCAAGTGCTTAGGCTGGCACCTGGTTAGTGCTCAGTAAGTTGGCTGCTAGCATCATCATCATCCTTGTTGTAATATAATAGTAATATCTGCCTCATATTAATATGACTGTCCAGTTTTCCAAGGACAGTCTGGTTTTGTGTCTGTTACTTCAGCGTAATTACTAACAGCAATAAATATTTTGCTCTCAAGTGTCTTGGACAGTAAGATTTATGGTTATCCTATCTTTAGAGTTTACAGAGTAGCTTGAAAGTAGAGCCTTGGTGTTATGTAGTCAGCATGAGAAAGGAAACAGCTCTATTCACACCTTCTCTGTTACTGTTCAATCAAAAGCAGGCTGGTCTGAAGGTAGTTGAGTTCTCTCAACTGACAGTTCAGTCAGTTACAGATTGAATGCCTTTTTCCACTCTTTCCTCCCTTCTCACTACTGCACTTGACTGGTCTTTAACAAAAGCAGCACCGAAGGCTGGGTGCAGTGGCTCACGCCTGTAATCTCAGCACTTTGGGAGGCTGAGGTGGGAGGACTGCTTGAGACCAGCCAGGGTAACATAGCAGGACCCCATCTCTACAAAAAAAAAAAAAAAAGTACTACCAGTATAAATTGCCATTATGTTTTGATTATCTCTAAAAGTCTAGAACATACACCAGTACTGTTATAAAGTGTGACGTCATTCCCTGTGTTATACAGAAATACCTACTAGTAATGGAAACTATTGAAAAAAATGTCCATCTTTATGAGCCAGGATGTGTTTTTAACTCATTGCATGTTCTAAATTTGATTTGCATCTGACTTGGAGTATTTTAAAAATTGTTTCCTTGTTAAGATAGCACTGTAACAATAGTAAATAAAATTTAAAATATTTCATTAAATGACAGCATCACCCAAATGTCCTATTTCTCTTCTGACATAGTTAAAAAATATATATATATATTAAAGTGCATGTTCTCTATTGGTTTTTTTTTTCCACTTGATATTGAACATCTTACCTGTTCAAAGTATTTCATACATATCCATTTGAATGGAGCATGATGTCCAATGAAATTGATGTTCCATAACTCATAATTTTCTTATTTTTGGACCTAGAGATTGTTTCCAATTTTCTGTTATATGTAATATTGCAATCCTAGAGTCTTTTCTATTCTTTTGAGCAATTTTAGAGTACAGGTATTAAAACAATGGGTTGTTAGGACAAGTGAAATTGTGAAATTTAAGTGAAACCACTGTTTCTTACATGCCAGATCATTTCACAAACTTTTTTATTGATGCAGTGATCTCTAGACAACAATTTAAGGAAACCGGTAAGGGAAAAAGTAAAGCTGTAGCCTTTTTAAAAAAAACTGTGGCAAGAACACTTAACATGAGATCTGTCCTCTTAATAAATTTTAAGTGTACAATACAGTATTGTTATAAATATGGGCACAATGTTTTATAGATCTCTAGAACTTAAATATTAATAAAATTAGCCCTTTGTGATATGAACTGCAACTTTTTTCCATGGGTTATCATTTTTTTCTTTTGTCTTCCTTTCTTTACCCATGAAGATGTCTGAACTTGGGTTATCATTTTTATTTGACTGTTTATGCCCTTTTCTATGTAATCCTAATCCTTTTTAAATCCCACCACCAGAGAAGCTATTTCCAAACCATTTTGATTTAATCTGACTTCTCTCTCCCTCCTTGAATTGTACCCTCACTGGTACCTGAGTGTCACCTGTCTTTTCATGAGTTTGTCTCCTTTAACTATATGTCAGATTTCTCAAAGGTGGAGACATCTTTACATCTAAATAATCAACACATAACAGATTCTCAGTAATCTTTGTCAGTGATAACTGTTCATGAGTTTGTCTCCTTTAACTATATGTCAGATTTCTCAAAGGTGGAGACATCTTTACATCTAAATAATCAACACATAACAGATTCTCAGTAATCTTTGTCAGTGATAACTGCAGCAGTTCTGGGTATGTTCATATCAAGCCATCACCACATGTATCCCCATCATAGTGTGTCTCCTTACTTTATCTTTGTTTTCCTCCAGTTGCTGGAGGTTTTTTTTTTTTGCTAAGAGCAGTTTTATGGAATAAGCACAAACTGAACTAATGAAGAAAATAAGTTACCTTGCACTTGAAAAGATGTGTCTGGGTCACATGTTAGGTCAGCCGTCACACACTATTCCAAGTTAAATGTTGGCTGCTGGCACTGTGCTCTTTTAATGTTGCTAAGTAGGACATTTTTCCCCTCACACAGTCCCAGAACTGTCAACAGTGAGAACACTTTTAGGGAACAGTAGAATGACCTTGTGATTCTGGGAGGACAGAGTGAGAGAGAAGATACCAGCGACTGCAATTTGCAACCTGTTAGAAAAATCATAGTTCTGCAACATTCACCAGTCTTTTAATCTGACAAAGTGGTGACATTTTATGTGCTCAAAGAAACAACAGAACACAAAGTAAAATTAAATAATTACATGAGAGGAACGGTAATCTCTGCACTGTCAACTAAAAGATACTATCTGCTGTGTTTAGAGCAAGATAAGATGCACTGCATAGAAGCCAGTAAGACCTTATGAACATACGTACATATAGATTCCATTTAAACTTCTTGTAATGTTATGGGCAAAAGATTTGTAATATAGTTAAGTGAAGAAATTTACATAGCAGTTCAAGTTCTGCCAAAAAAGACATGTCCACAGGCTATTGTAAATGTTAAAATAAAAACAATTTAAAATGTCTATGGTGGTTAAAGGAAAGACATGTCAAATTTTAAGAGAATAACTTGAGGTGGTGGTTTTTCACATTTTCTCCAACATATATTTATTACTTTTGTGTATCATCCACTTTAGTATCAAAGCAATACTTGAAACACAGTATCATCTCATCCAAGACAGCCATCAGGTCTGGCCATACTGACACACCCTGACACACACAAATCCACTCTGCTCCCCCTGGCATCCGCAAGTAAGCATATTAATGATTAAACACTCAAATGTTAACTAATAAACAAAAGTATAGTCCTCTTTTCCTGTTTGCTCACAGGAAGAAGAGAGAATAGATTTTAAAAATTCAGCACTATCCCAAGTATTACATACGACTCCTTTTTGGACCTCTTAAGAACAATTTATAGAAGCAACCAGAAAAATCTCATTATGATATGGTTTCATCTCTGTTAAAATATCCTGTAATGGATCCTGGAGTGGAAATATAGGGCTGCTCATGGGTGTAGTACTTCACATAGAATGGATCTTAACTCCCTTCCTTCCTTTTGTTAACAGTGCTATTAATAGAAAGGGATCCATTATGGCCGCCAGTTAGTGCTTTCAAGGCCTGCATAAGAAAGAAACGCTTATTACTGGCTTTTTGTGTGCAATCAACTCCAGTGGGAAAGGTTTGTGCTCACTTGTGATTTGAGATAAATGGAAGGACTTTTTGAGAAGCAGTAAGTATAATTGTTAAAGTGTTTGGGCTCTGCAGTTAGGCAAAAGTTCAAATCCTGGCTCAACCACTAAGCAAATGAGGAACAAACTATGTATACCTCATGAATACACATGAGATGATCTGTGTAAAGTGTCTAGCACAGCACCTGGCTGGTATTAAGCCATCATTCAGTGATGACTCTTGTAGCTTTTTATTTATTTTGGTCTGTAACAGCGCTGTGAAGATAGTCTTCCAAGGCAAGAGAATATTGTAGCACAGGGTGGTTAATGCACACCTCATTGTGCCATCCTGTATTCACAACTTTGGTCATTCTGTTGTGCAAACTCTCAGATGGTTCCTAATGTATTTGGACATTTTACTATTAAGGTCTTGCAAATCTGAAAGTTAAAAGTCCTGCTCCCAAGATAATAGCTTGTTTAAAGCAAGAGTAGGGATGTTTGGGAAAGAAAATGCTTATTCAGTGACACACGCACACACACAAAAAGAAAAAAGACAGATAGCATTTTCGAGGTTGGATGGTTTGTTTTTAAATCAGATACAGTTAAGTTGAAATCATTATGAAAGACACAGTAACAAAAAATGTTACTATGCAATGCTCTATGTTACCTATCTGGTTCAGTATCATTTTAGGAAAAAAAAAATCAAGATTCAGAATGAATCAAGGCCAAACAGTTACGAACAGAATCCAGGTCTCTTAATTCCTGGTCTAGTATTTTTCTAGGAACCTTAAGTCCTTGGCAGTCCAGACCCTGAGAGAACTATATGTAAGGAAAGAAGGGAAGAGTTAGAGTGTCAGTAACACCAGCCAAGGAGAAGGCCAACGACAGGATAGCTGACTAACCAGTGCCTTCCATTCCCTCTATGTAACGTGGTCACCTAAGAGTGAACAGCTGCAGACTCTTCTCCTGATGCCCATGGATGCGCTGGTGGGGTATGTGCTTGACGAGAGTCTGCTTTTTGTTGGGCAGCAACTCTTGATGCTTGTCATACTTGCTATGATTAGATATTTAATTGTACATATCAACTATACTAGATATGGCAGAGATGACATATCTGAGGAAAATAAAAATTTAATTCTCCTGTCACATTGCTTCAAAAGTATTAATATATTAAGTTTTCATTCTACTGCAAAGAAACCTAACTTTAAATGAGGATCCATATGAGTCTAGATTATAGAGAAAACACAAATAGCCCCTAGTGATAGACCCAAATTTTTAGAAAAAAAATTTTTTTTTTTTAATTTTAAAGAGATTTACTCTGAGCCAAATTTGAGGACTATGACCTGGAGCCACACCCAAGAAGCCTTAGGCAAGTGGACTCCTAGAAAAATTCTTAACTCTACATCAAGAATTTGGTGACTGAAAGTATACTGATATATTTTAAACATCTAACACGTTTAAGGGATGTATCATTCTTAATGGATTCCCACTTACATTTTTTTGGGATTGCCAGTCCTGATTGTCAGGGGAAATTGTACTGTAAACCCGCATGCCAAATCCTTATGTTACACCCTGTATTTTAACTTTTGTGTATCCCTTCCAGGATTTGTCAGGGAGTATCAAGCACGACAAATGGTATTTTCAAAATTATTTTCCAAAGGATCTTATTTAGTTATCAATATCAGATTTAAAAAATGGTCTGTCTTATCACTGGGCAATATTATGAATATTCTTTTTTTTTTTTTTTTTGAGACAGAGTCTTGCTCTGTCACTCAGGCTGGAGTGCAGTGGCATCATCATAGCTCACTGTAACCTCAAATTCCTGGGCTTAGGCAATCCTCCTTCTTCAGTCTCCTGAGTAGCTGGGACTACAAACACATGCCACCACACCTGAGCAATTTTTTAATTTTTATTTTTTGTAGAGATGAGGTCTCAATATGTTACACAGGCTGGTCTTGAATTTTTAAACTATGCTCCCACCTCGGCCTCCCAAAGTGCTGGGATTACAGTAGGCATGAACCACCATACCCAACCTTATTTCTATCTTTTGATCTGTACCTTTTATTAACCTTATTTTCTAAATATTTGTGCCTTTTTTTCCTAATGGCAGCTTTACTGATACACTAGTCATGTGTTGTTTTTTACACACACAAGAGTTCTGGACATAGGGTATAAATGGCGAGCAAGAAATCAACAATACACCTCAGTGCAAGACTATCAGAATTTTTTATAGAAGGATTTGAATGTCATAATGTTCTCTGTGTTTCTGTCTCTTTCTCTCTCTTTCAAACACACACCCAGCAGACAGAATGTGGGGCTTACAAATTAAACAGACAAAAAAGAAACACGAAATAGATTTCACTTAGTAATAATTCAGATGACACAACTGAATTTTATATTTTTCATGTTCCATTACTTGAGACAAAGTTCAAAAATTTAAAATACACTTTCATTTTTAATCAGCATATTTTATCACTTCTTTCCAAGAAGTGATTGATGGATGATCTGTAAAATGCAAAAACAATGTTTGTTTTTTCTATTAAGTTTAGTGAAACAATCACACTTGCTGTTTTTCTGTTGAATTTTACAGCTTATTGATTTGACTTTAAAAAATTTATTGTCTATATATTTTCTATGTGTGAATTCAAAAAGTTGGCAATTCTGTTATGAGATTAACTTCTCCATTTACTTCTGGACTTTACACTGGTGGTGTACATTGAGATATATTATTGAAGAGACATTTCCAAAAGAGATCTGTAGATTAATATCTAACAATAAAGATTGGTTAAATTAGTTAAGGCACATACATATGAATACTATGAAACTATTAAAAATCAGGTTTTAGAAAAAAAAATCAATGACATAAGAAAATATTTCAAGCTTTCATTGTGTTACCATAAAATGAATATATTTCATATCATAACAACAGCATTACAAGTATAAAGTTCCCTTATCCAATAAAATATTAAGAGTTGTTATATCTGCTGGAGGGATAATAGATGATTTTGAATATCTGTGTGCTTTTGTATATTTAATTTTTATCCTAAATGAACAATACTACTTTTATTAACAAAAATAATTCTAATACAGAAATTTGTTGTATATAATAACTATAGCATACTTAATTAAAATTCTCCATTACCAGTGACAATTTCTACATGTAGATCCATAGAAAAAGCAGTGATTTAAATTATAACCACGAACACTTCTCACGTAGGAGGGAGATTATTATTTGCAAATACAACCTCTAGTTTTGAAGTTGGAAAAGAATATGTGATGCCCTCTTGTGGCCAAAAATTTTTATAGGTGATTTATTCCTTTTCATTGCAATCTGGTCTAAATCAAGAGAATACCAAAATGATACCAATTTTATTGCTTTCTAAATGACAAAAAATAATGCTCACACACTGTTATTAAGGTTAAGGGTAACCATTAATTAGCAGTTTAGAAACTATCTTCCCAGCCCTCTGTCTAACGCTTAAAAGCACTTGTCTCCTAGAGTCACATACTGCCTGGGTTTGAAGCCTTATTAGTTAGGTTACCTGGGGCAATTTACTTGAGTACTCAGAGACTCAAGTTTCCTTATCAGTGAAGTGAAGATAATACTAGAACATACAAAGGTTTCTCATAGAATGGAAAGCACTTGCAGTACTTAATTTCCATTTTGCTCAGTAAAATGCTTTATGTGTATACGTACATTTGAACTATATATAATGGTGGTATTATCCTGTGATAAATCTAGGTGGATTCTATTATTATACTTACTTTAAAATTATTTTAATTATTATGAGTATATAATTTATCTTTACTTTCTATATTCATTTTTATTCTTCACACACCTTATGTAAACATATTTATTGAGCATTTGATACTTGCCAGGTACTAGAATATTTTACAGTAATCATCTCATTTTATCATAAACCTATTAAGTCCTATTATTAGTCTTTTTGCTACTTTCATCCCTCACATATAACATCACAGACATCTTTCCATGTCAATAGACACTGATCACACTTTTATCAGCCTCATACTCTTACACAATATGAATGAATTATCATCTTTCATTATTCCAAATTATGTTGCAACAAGCACTCTTGCACATCAGTTTTTGTTTTTTTTTTGAGACAGATTCTCACTCTGTTGCCCAGGCTAGAGTGAGTGCCATGGTGTCAGCCTAGCTCACAGCAAGCTCAAACTCCTGGGCTCAAGCGATCCTACTGCTTCAGCCTCCCAAGTAGCTGGGACTACAGGCATGCGCCACCATGCCTGGCTAATTTTTTCTATATATATATTTTAGTTGGCCAGATAATTTCTTTCTATTTTTAGTAGAGACAGGGTCTCGCTCCTGCTCAGGCTGGTCTCCAACTCCTGACCTCGAGCGATCCACCTGCCTCGGCCTCCCAGAGTGCTAGGATTACAGGCGTGAGCCACCACGCCCGGCCACATCAGTTTTTGTACAGCTGTGAAAGTACTTTAATAGCCTATCTTCTAGATATATAGAAGTGGAATTACTGGCTAAAAACATTTTTACAGATTAAAATTTTTTTCTGGCATTGTCAAATTGCCCTCCAAAAAGAAAGCAAACTAATCTCTACCAATGTTTGTCAATTTATTAGGTGAAAAATGGCATTTCATAGTCTCAAATCATACTTCCCTTGTTATTAGTGTGCCATTAGCATGTCTGTTGTTTTCAGCCATTTGTATTGTTTTATCGATTGGCTGTGCTAAATAATTCATTCACCAAACAAATTTATGCATATAAATGTTTCTGGTTCTGCACCTCTAATTCCATTTCACTGGTGTATTAGTTGATTCTTATGTTATACTTTAGAGTATATATTAATAAATCATGCAAAAGGAAGAACATTCTCCTCTCATTGTTCTTTAAAAAAAATTCTTGGGTATTCTTGAGAATTTCTTTAAAAAATTATTGTTAATTCTTGAGACATTCTTCCATGTACACTTAAAAATCAGGCTTTCTAGTTACATAAAATTTCATTGGGATTTTTATTGTGATTTATATTGACTTTATATATTAATTAGCAGAAAAGTTTTATAATATTGAATCAATTTACAAGTAGTATATTCTTCTATTCAGTTTTTTATTTTTGTCTTTTGACAGATTTTTATAATTTTTCTCCTCCATAGGATTCATTCATTTTTGTTAAAGTGTATTTCCAGGTATTTAATACTTTTTCTTAAAAATACAGATATTTCTCCCACAAAGTACTATATTTAACATTTTTCTCATGAAATTAATATATTGTATAATTGGGAACACTGGGGGAAAAACATAAAACCAGTAGCCTATTGCAAGCATTTCTTATTTTGGAATATTTCCTTCTAGACACAGTTTAATCACAAACATAAACTTCTGTAACCACATTGCAATAGTGTATGTAATTCAGAAATGTAACAGATTGCCCATGACACATACATGCAATTTGATTATCAGTGATGTGTAGTATTTCTATCTGCTAAAAATAACTCCACTGAACTTGTCTTAAATCAAGTCCTTTCAAAAAGTGTTGTCTTTTTACCCCTTTTGTTACAAAGTAGTAATGCTTAGTATAAAAATTTAAAGAGTGAATTGCACAAAGCAGAAAACTAAAATTCTCTGTATTTGCCCCTTCTCCTGCCTCTGATAACACTAACTACTGTTAAGAATTTGTTGCGACTGCAAACTAGTGCAACCTCTGTGGAAAGCAATATGGAGATACCTTAAACAGATACAAGTAGACCTACCATTTGATCCAGCAATCCCATTATTGGGCATCTACCCAAAAGAACAAAAGACATTCTATAACAAAGATATCTGCACCCGAATGTTTACAGCAGCACAATTCACAATTGCGAAGACATGGAAACAGCCCAAGTCCCCATCAATACATGAGTGGATTAATAAAATGTGGTATATGTATACCACGGAGTACTCCTCAGCTATAAGAAACAATGGTGATATAGCACCTCTTGTATTTTCCTGGAAAGAGTTGGAACCCATTCTACTAAGTGAAGTATCCCAAGAATGGAAAAATAAGCACCACATGTACTCACCATCAAATTGGTTTCACTGACCATCACCTAAGAGCACATTTAGGAATAACATTGATCGGGTGTCAGGCGGATGTGGGTGGGGGAGGGGATGGGTACATACATACATAACAAGTGCGATGTGCACTGTCTAGGGGATGGACACGTTTGAAGCTCTGACTCGGGGGTGGGGGGGGCAAAGGCAATATACGTAACCTAAACTTTTGTACTCCCACAATATGCTGAAATAAGAATTAAAAAAAAAAAAATCCCTAATGGAGGGAAAAAAAAAAAAAAGAATTTGTTACTTATTTTTCCAGGCAATAGTGGCATCATTCTAGACATAACACTTTTCTTTCCTCACTTTTTTTTTTTGGTTCTATGTCATTACAATTTGATCCATTTTTTTTTTATGGCTACATGGTATTTACCACAGTATTTCCTTCAATAGATGTTCAAATATTATTTAACTGTTCATCTATTGGTGTTTTTGACATTCAAAACAATTTTGCAATGAACATTTTTACATAGATAATGGCCCTCTTGTTTGAGTACTTCTGCAGATAAATTTCTAAAAGTACAGTTGCTTGAACAAAGGATATGTACTTCAAAAAGGTTTAACTGTCCTCCTCTTTAACTTTAAATCGCTACTAACACTGAGTGTGACTGCTTCCTCACAAACCTTCACCAACACTGAGCGTTAATTTTATGATTGCCAAAATAAATGTTTTAATTTGTACTCAATTACTAGTGAAGTTCATATATTTATTGGTCATGACACTAAAATTATGTACAGAAATGATCCATTACACCTCTAGCCTAGATAGAAATGCTTTTTACCCATACTCTCTATAGATTTATATTTTATAAATTTTATACAATATAAGTATATATGTACACACATAAATAAAATGGTAGTTTTTTAAACCATGTGATGGGTGCCTAAATCCTAACAGGTGGTCTTTTCAAGTCCTATGAAATTTAAGCAAAAGTCTCCCATGATTATGTTTCTAACTTTTATGGAGGTTATTTCTACAGCTAATTATTCCTTTTTTGAGGATAGAAACAAATTCAATACTTTTATTTGTGCTGATGGTGTGCTTTTTGGAATAAATATCAAGCCACCCTAATTGCAGTAATGTATCTAAATTGTAATGGTGAATTTTTTTTGATAAGGCTTTAAATGTGCTTCCATTTTGGTCCTTATGTTATCCTTAAAATTTTATGTGAACAGCAAAGGAACATGGAAGATGGCCTAATGCTATTAAATTGGGAGGTGGGTGATGGTTTCTACAACCAATAAAGTGTATCCATTTTAAATAGGAATTGCATAAGCCTTCCCTATAACTAGTGCTTGTGGGACAACTTCCCAGGATGGTAAGTCCAATGCCATCAAGTGCCAAATGTAATGCAGGGTTATTTTTGTGTTGCCTTAGGAGCCTCACAATGTTACTCCTTTACCCACTGGAATACAGATTCCAGAGAGTACACGGAGAATTTGCACAAGGTATACTCATACTATAAATCATGTTAAATTACCATATATTTGACAACTAAGAAAAAAACAAGTTAAAGACTGTGATAAACTTGGGTATTAGGTTGTTAAGTATGAAATGTCCGATTTCCTTAAGTACTAAGTTTGATAGTCAGTATCTCTGACATTTCACTTTGACACTTTTTGTTTTATTTTTATTGTGAAGGTACATCCTCATTCTTTTAAACACATAGTTTGGCCTGTGATTATCTTTCAAATATTTTTTTGAGCAATTTTTGTGAAACCATGGATCAGTGAAAAATTCAAGTTATTTTGGAATATCAGTTCCATCTTGGAAACAATGCAGCACAGACAACTTGAAACATCAACGAAATGTTTGGGAAGGATGTGTTAATGAACACACACTATGTCAATGATTTGAAAAATTCCATTCTGGCAACTTTAACCTTGAAAATGAGCCATGTGGGCTACCTGAGACCAAGGTAGATAATGATGAACTGAAAGCTGTAGTGGAAGTGAGTCCATCTCAACCTACACGTAAATTAGCAGCAAGGTTTGACACGTTACTATACTGGACCATTTGAAACAAATTAGCAAGATAAAAAAGCTGGATAGATGGGTTCCGCATTAATTAAACAGGTGTCAGAAGAGAAATCATCTCGAAGCTTGCCTTTCTTTGCTGTCACAATATAAAGGTGAACCATTTCTACACTGTATTGTTACGTGTGATGAAAAATGGATTCTTTTTGACATTCAAAAGCATTCAGCACAATGGTTGGATAAAGATGAAGTGCCGAAACACAGTCCAAAACCAAATATTCATCAAAAAAGCTAATGGTGTCTGGTAGTCTAGCGCTGGTATTACCCACTAAAACTTCATGAAACCTGGTCAATTGATTACAGCGGATGCCTACTGCAACCAGTTGGGCAAAATGATGAGGATGCTTATGAAGCAGCAGCCAAGATTGGTCAATAGAGACAGGTCAATTCTCTTGCAAGACAATGCTCAACCACATGTCTCACAAACACTGCTCAACTTACAGAGGTTGGACTTGGAAACTGTCATCCACTGTATTCACCAAACCTTGCACCAACTCACTACCATTTCTTCCAGGTTTTGGACCCCTTCTTACAAGAAACAATATTCAATTCTCAACAAGCTGTGGAAAACGTTTTATAATTTTATCACCACTTGCTCTCCAGGCTTCTTTGCTGCTGGCATAAATAAGCTACTGTTAAGATGGCAAAACTGTGTTGATAGTTTAGGTGCATACTTTGATTAATTTTATTGCTTGAGATATAATAAACTAAACTTTTGATTCGAAATTGGACATTTCATATTTAATGACCTAATAATACCCTGTGTTAGTTATCTCTGTGTGTTATCTTTCCACTTGACCAATCATTGGTGCAGTTTGCTTTGTCATCTAAATTATCAGTCTATTGGGCTACACAGTCTATTGCAATATGATTTCTAGTTCAAGCAAATAAAACTGCTATCAAATTGTTAGCCCCCTTTTCAGAAATATCTGAGTAGTTTGTAACAGGAAACTTGGTCAAGGATTTATTAGAGGCTAATTAATAGATACTTTACTGTCTTGTGTTCTCATTCACTTAATGTAATCTTTGCATCGGTTTTTTTCCAAATCTTGGTCTAATACTGATTCACAAGTTTCAAGATTTGGTAGATTTTATAGGTAACAAATTGAATCTGGTGCCAAGGTATCATAGAGCATGGGCTTTATAAAAAAGCCCAGCTTGGTTTTAAGTCAGGGCTTCATTATTTAGCTTTTTGTGATCTTGGGCATTTTTAAATTCTCTAAGAGTCCTTATCTAAAGTGGGATAATAATGATACTTACCCTCATGTGGTTATTATGAGGAAGTATTAAGTAAGTTTTTGGCACACAGTAATAAAAATAAAAAAACTTATTGCTTACTATTATCTGAAAAACGGACAGAATAGCTACCGTGGTTTTTTTTCCCTTTTCTCAAATAAGAAATTATCACATACCCATGATAGCTAAATAGAAGTCAACGCAAATGCTGTATTATCTTAGCTTGAAATCTTAGTTTACTGAGAAGTTAAATACTTTGAGATAACTATTACACTAAAAAAACAAAAATAAGCACTTAGTATTGATATAATAGAACTTACCAAAAGAATTTGTATTTGTCAAAATCCACGTCCAAGTTTAACCTCTAAAATTTAGAGCTTTGCAGTTATGCCTACAAATATAAAATAAAATAGAGTATTAAAACAAATTATCTTCATTGTTCAGTGACAAACTACTCCTGCTTCAAACGGCCCGATAAGGTTTTCAAGTTGAAATTATACAGCCACGTTTTGTCTTCATTAGAGCAGTCCTGGAGTTGTCTAAGGGAGACAGACTTACAGACTTAACTCCTAGAGTCATAATTAGTAATTACCATTAAAAAAGTGTTTGGCGAACTTTTGTACCCCATGCTTACTGGAATTTAAGACACAACTGCTGGAGAGAGGGATGGTTTTATTTCATTAGAAATAGATTGAAAAAGCCATATTGATGAGAGTGTTTTTTTGCTCTAACTATATTTTAGAACAAGGTGGAGGATGGATAGTCAATAAGGGCAGAATCTTCTGCAGGTAGTACATCTTCATGTATGCAGTCAAATTCAAGTAATATTTTTGATCTGTGGTTGGCTGAATCTGCAAATATGAAACTGCCACAGAGGGCCAACTTACCTATAACACAAGCAAACTAATAAATACTATCTGCCAACTTCATGATAAAAAATACTTGAAACTTTCCAATTTTATACCAGTTGCCCACAAATCTGTCAATATTACCACAAAACTCTCTAGAACCCATAAGGAAACAGTACAATCACTTTGAAAGTTAAATTTCTTTTAACTTAAATAAAACTAATCTCCCCTGAGTTACCAATTGCCCCTAGGAAAATATGCTCTATTTGGAATAGGCATTCACTATAGATTTCAGGCAAAAAAGTGAGTATTATGATTTCGAAGTATGTTAAAGGTTGTATATGGCTTAACAAAGAGTACAATAACGATTAAAACTAGAAAAGTCTCTAAGTTTAAAAAATGAGTTTTCTGATGAAGTTGCAAACATTTTAAATACCACTGTAAAAATTGACTTCACACTTTCATACCACTGAGCTATACCTTTATGATTTGTGTACTTTTCTGTATTCTATACTTAATAGAATTAAAAAAAAAAAAAACAGGAACTTTTGGAATAGCCAAAGCCATCCAATTATTTACTAGCAAGTTATGACTTTTCTTATATATCAGATAATTTAAGACTGGAAATGTAAAGATGCGGGTGATGAAAAAAGTACTACTGATCTTAGTTTTTAAAAATTTACCTCTGGGAAAAAATTCCAAACTCTTATAGAGGTATCTCTTTTTTTCTTTTTGTAGTTCAAGTACACTTACAAGACTGATGAGATTACAGTGGTATAAGTATGAAGGACTACTGAAGAATCTGAAGTACTGTACTATTTGGCTTTATTTTAGACCTCCAGTAAAGACTTAAATGTTTTTCGAAAAAAGAACAAGGTACAAAGATTGGAGCGGCTGTAAGAACATTTTTCTGCTTCATGCAATGGCATTAGGCATTAAGTCAGAAGTCGTATCAAAATTAGTACTGGCCAAATTCCAGGTTTAAAAAATCCTATGGATAGTGACTTTGATAATTAAAAGATGTTTTATTATATTTATATTTTCAATTAGCTACCACTAGGAAATTTTTAACTTTTGACATGCATATTTTGATATGTGGTCTTTGGGGAAAGTATGGTTAATAAAAAGTTGAAGTTGATTTTTTAAAGGAAATACTGAAATTCTCACATTTTGTTTAATATTCTTGCTAAATATTTAGTTAAATATATTGATATGAAATATCCTTTGCTCTTTCTCCTTTTTATGCACAGAACAGAAACACACGTTGTCATGCCTCAAACTACTTTTTATTTGCAACTACATGATTTCACGCAATTTTTCTAAACAACAATGACATAAAATAGATTTCCTTGTATATAAATAACTTACATATGCTCCATAAAGTAAATGCTCAAAGGTGCTAGAACAGATCGTCCACTCCTACAGTGTTCTCGTATGCAACAGAGTTGATGCACAATATATAAATACTCAAGTCCAATATTAAAAACTCAGGCACTTGACTAACTTTAATAAAGTTTTCCAAACTATATCAATATATCTAAAGTGCATATATATATTTTTAAGAAAGATTATTTTCAATAACTTCTATAAAAATAAGTTTGATGGTTTGGTCCATCTAACTTCACTACTATTAGTATGAACTTTTAACTTTTAATGTGTGATAAGGTTTTTTCTACCTTTCTCTCAACATGACACCAACAAAATCAAAGAAGCTAGTGAGGTGGTAACATGTGAGGATTAATCCAGTGATTCCGGTCACAATGCATTCCAGGAGGAGGTACCCATGTCACCGGAATTGGACGATATGGTTTATTCTTCCTTCCCTGATTTGGATAACCAAATGGAACAGGAGGAGGGTAGTGATTCTGATGGCCATTCCCTCGGTACATTCCTGGCTTTTTTCTGGGCAAAGGGTGCCACACTGGAAGAGGTGGGAATATCAGTTCTGAAATCTATAGAGAAGAAAAAACATTAAGTTAATTTAAAGGAAAAATTAGTCACACATTAAGTAAAGACCAGGTAACCTTCCAGATTAAAGACAGACAGAATCACTCATCCACAACCCTGAGAGTAGGTCTAAGTGACATTCCTACAGTCAAGACTATGTGAAAAACCTCATGTATTTGTAATAGATGATCAACATTTTCTGAATGCATGAAGAAATGAATAAACTCAAACAGCATTCTAAAACAACTTCAACCAGAAAAAAATCAAAACACAAAATGAATGGAAGTTTATAAGGACATATCACGTTTTAGACAGTTTCCACAGCTAACTAAAAAAGGAGTCACTTGAGAGCTTTTAAACACAAAACTGTTCATGGCCTAGCAATGGTCTATTGAACAATAATAAAATCTTAGGACTAGAGGCCAGGTATTCTGACAACACTTTCCAGCTGATTTTGACATAGCCAGTTTAGTGTTTGAGAACAACAATCTTAGATTATCCCGTAAGTCAGGTGGGCACACCAAGTTCACATTATTCAAAATGTTCTTGTTAGCAGTTCTGGACCTCTGCTCAGAATGCTATAACCTTTGAGTTTCAGATTTCTCTGATTTCTGATTTGCCCTTCTAAATATAGTTTTGTAAAAGTTATTTATATTCTGTATAGCACTGCATTCATAAGATAGAAAATTCAAAAAGGGGCCAGGCATGGTGGTTAATGCCTGTAATCTGAACACTTTGGGAGGCAGGAGGACTGCTGGAGTTTAGGAGTTCGAGGCTTCAGTGAGCTATGATTGGACCACTGCACTCTAGTCTGGGCAACAGAGACTCTGTCTCTCAAAAAAAAAAAAAACAAACCAGAAAACAAAACAAAATTCACAAGGTACAAAAGAGTATACAGTGAAAAGTCCCTCTTCTTTATCTGAGTACTCTACCCAATTACTCTTCTCAGGGGCAACTGATATTAAGCAATTTTTTGTGTATACCTTTAGAGATATATTCTATGCATATACTTGTGTGCACATGTAGACAAACATTTAAAAAAATACCATTCTGTACCTTGCTTTTTACACTTGATAATAATATTTTTTTGAGGCATTCATATCAATATATAAAGACCTTTCTAATTGCTTTACAGCTATATAATACTGCAATGACTATGTATGTCATCACTAAATTAACTGGTCTTCTGTTGGGGGTACATTTGGGCTGCTTTCAATCTTTTACTATTAAAAAACAATGTGGCCAGGAGTAGTGGCTTATGCTAGTAATCCTAGCATTTTGGAAGGCCAAGGTGGGAGACCAGGCTAAGCAACATAGTGAGACCTCATCTCTACAAAAAATAGAAAAATTAGCCAGGCATAGTAGTGCGTGCCTATAGTCCCAGCTACTTGGGGGGCCGAGCCAGGAGGACTGCTTGAGCCCAGGTTGCAGTGAGCTATGATGATGCCACTGCACTCTAACCTGGGAAACAAAGCAAGACCCTGTTTCAAAAAAAAAAAAAAAAAAGATGTACAACAAACGATGCTACAATGAATAGCAGCATAGTAAATTCTGATACAAGGCTTTGTAGACATCTATTGACATTTCTCTTGGTAAATACTTAGAAGTGGAATTGCAGAGTAATAAGGTAGGTGCATATTTAACTTTTAAGTGCCAGTTTTCCAAAGCTGTTGTACCATTTTACACTCCTACCAGTTGTTTATGAATTTAGCTGCTTCACAACCTTGCCAACATTTGTTGTTGTCAGACTTTTAAATTTAGTGGTTCTGGAAGTAGTATTTCATGTAGTTTTAATTTGTATTTCTCTGATGACAAATGAGGTTGAACACCTTTTCATTTGTTTACTGGCCATTTATATAACTTCTTTTGCACAGTGTTTATTCACAGCTTTTGCCCATTATTTTTAATTGGATCATTTGTCTTTTATTATCAATTTATAGGAATGATTTTAAAAGTATACTCTGGAAACAAATCCCTTATAGATATATGTAGTAAGAATATTTTTGTCCCAGGATGGTTTGCCCATTCATTTTCTTAATGGTTTCTTTGAGCAGAAATATTTTTAATTTTGAAGTCCAGTTCAAAATTGGACTTCAATATTTTTAATTTTTGAAGTCCAATTTATCAATTTTTTTCTTTTTAGTGCTTTTTGTGACTCCTGGAAGAAATCTTTGCCTATCTCAAGATAATAAAGATTATATCTCCCTATTTTCTACAAAAAGTGTCAGAAATATACCTTTTATGTTTAGGTCTATGATCCATGTCAAATCAATTTTTTTGTGTATGGTGTCAAGTAACAGGTTCATTTCCCACCCCCGACAGATCATCTAATTGTTTTGGCACCAGTTCTTGAAGACTTTCCCCACTGAACTGCTTTGGCACTTTTGTTAAACAAAACAAAACAAAACAAACAAACAAACAAAAAAAACAGCTATTGCAACTTAATGAGAGCTTATCTCTACAAACAATTTTTTAAAAATTTAATAGCTAGGCATGCTGGTATGTGCCTGTAGTCCCAGCTACTGGGGAGGCTGAGGTAGGAGGATAGCTTGAGCCCAGGAGTTTGAGGCTACAGTAAGCTAGAATTGTACCGCTGCACTCCTCCAGCCTGGACAACAGAGTGAGACCCAGTCTTTTGAAAAAAGAGAGAGAGAGAGAGAGAACATAGTCTTTTCTTTCTTTCTGCTATCAGGTTAAAATAAAACCTCACTGCACATATACATATGTGGGTCTATTTCTGGACTCTCCACTGATATTTGTGTATCTTTTTTGTTTTTAAGAGACAGACAGCCTTTAGTCTAGGCTGGAGTGCAGTGGAACAATCATAGCTCATTGCAGCCTCAAACTCCTGGACTCATGTGATCCTCCTGGCTCAGCCTCCCCAGTAGCTGAGACTTAAAGGCACACACCACCAAGCCCAACTCATTTTTTTTTTTTGGAGGGGTAGAGATAGGATATTGCTATTGCCCAGGCCGGTCTCAAACTGGCCTCAACGATCCTCCCGCCTAGGCCTTCCAAATTGTTAGGGTTATAGGTGTAAGCCACCATGCCCAGCCATATTTATGTATCTTTAAACCATTACCACACTATCTCAATGAATATCTAATAGCTTTATATTACTGTGAGTTCTCTAACTTGTTCAAACTCCTGGGCTCTAGCTATCCTCCCACCTCAGCCTTCTAAGAAGCTAGGACCACACATGCATACCACCATGCCCAGCTAATTTTTTTTTATTTTTTGTAGAGAAGGGATCTTACTACATTGCCCAGGATGGTCTCAAACTCCTGGCCTCAAGTGATCCACCTACTTAGGCCTCCCAAAGTGTTAGGATTATAGACCACTGGCCATCCTCCTTTTTAAAAATTTTGAATCAATTTGTCACTTTCTAGAAAAAGTCTTTCAAGATTAATAGAGTTGGATCTACCAATCAATTTGGGGAAAACTGCCATAATCTTCACTTCTTAATTCGTGGAACACTGTCTCTGAGGGTACCTTTCAGAAGACACTAAAGAACAAAGATCACAAACTAGAAATTTTCTGTCCTTATTTGATAACCCTTTTTAAAGCTCTTGACAATGCCAGATTGAAGAGTAAAAAGTGGATAGAAAGAAAAGATTAAAGTTTGCCATTTGCACTAACTTTCCACACAAGGGCTTGTAAAAGCAATGCTTCTCTATTATGAAATGTTTTGTTAATGAGTATAGTGCCAAGGAGAAATGTTTTTCTTCAAAAGCACATAAGAGACACCTCAATTTGCATGCCTTTCTGTTATCCTAAATAGTCTTTCAACATGGGGGAAAATAAAATGCAATTTAACGTTAAAAGGAAACCTAAAAATTACAGGTTAATTTACTTGTAAAAAATAAGCAGCAATCAATTTAATTTGAGACTTACATTCTTGTGTGGTTAAGTAACAACAAATAAAATTCTGAGGAAAAATTGCCATACATTTGAATAAATTCCAGGAAATTCATTAAAGGTAATTTGTAGTATATTAATAATACATCACACAGAAAAAAATGTGGCAAATATTTATAGCAAAGATTTTTTAAATGATTCTAAAATACAAATATTTTCTACTTATATGTATATATCAAAGACCATTTAATATACTTTACAAAATTCTTGATTAAACATTCCTCAACAGAAAAGGTATTTTAAAGTCAAAACAATTTAAAAAGATCTTTTGAACTGAGCGTTATTCTATACATGTACTTATTTCTAATTTTTAAAGGCACCTTTTTTATTAATTTGCCTTAATTAGATATAATGAAACATTAGGTTTGTGGTAGAAGTGGATAAATGAAAATTTAAACCTAATGTGGCCGGGCGCGGTGGCTCACGTCTGTAATCCTAACACTCTGGGAGGCCGAGGCGGGTGGATCGCTCCAGGTCAGGAGTTTGAGACCAGCCAGAGCGACACCCCGTCTCTACTAAAAATAGAAATAAAAATTATCTGGACAACTAAAAATATATATAGAAAAAATTAGCCGGGCATGGTGGCGCATGCCTGTAGTCCCAGCTACTCGGCAGGCTGAGGCAGTAGGATCCCTTAAGCCCAGGAGTTTGAGGTTGCTGTGAGCTAGCCTGACGCCACGGCACTCACTCTAGCCCGGGCAAGAAAGTGAGACTCTGTCTCAAAAAAAACAAAAAAAAACAAAAACAAAGCCTAATGAGTAAGAAGCAGTTACTGAACTATACAGGGAATCTCTCTGGAAGGATACAACATCCCCTCACCCCAAACCTGATGATGAATGCCTCTGTGGAAGAGCATAGGATTGGTGGTTGGGGAAAGGAGGACTTCTCACTATTATACTCTCTCATATTGTTTGAAGTGTTATAAAGCAGGTACATGTTGCATGTTATATATATATATCCCTAAAATGATAATCTTCAGAACTAATCTTTCCTTCAAGTCTAAGAATAATTTAACTAAAAAGAAAAAAAAGAGGAGAAATCAAAAATTGTTACATTGAAATAATACTGATTGATTGAAAGAGTCTCACTCTGCTGCCCTGGGTACAGTGCAGTGGTGTCATCATAGCTCACTGCAACATCAAACACCTAACTTCAACTGATCCTCCTGCCTCAGTCTCCCAGGTAGCTGGGACTACACGTGCGCACCACCAACCTGGCTAATTTTTTCTATTTTTGGTAGAAACGGGGTCTTGCTCTTGCTCAGCCTGATCTCGAACTCCTGACCTCAAGTAATCCTCCCGCCTCAGCCTCCCAGAGCGCTAGGATTACAGGTGTGAGCCACTGTGCCCAACCTATATGCTGAATTTAAAAGCTTAGTTTCTGATACTCAAAACACTATCAATACTCTGCTTCTTACCAAATGTTCTTTGGGGTGTGTGTGTGTGTGTCCATATATATATATATATATATATATATATATATATAAATAACAAATAAGTGAATGAATCTGTAAATACACACCCATTAGACTTTTGACTGTATTCAACTGTTAAAGAAAAAGGGACACATTGTTGTGGCTTGAGTAAAAAATTAACCAAAATATAATTTAGTGAAGCTTTTCTTTAATCACGGAAAGGGAGAGCAGAAGAAAGTTAAGGCCAAAGATATGAAATGGAAATGTTAAAGACTACAAAAAATGAATTGCAATTTTTGAATAAAATAAGCAATTTTAAAATATCAGGAATATTTTATCATCATGACTTTTCTATTTTTTGACACATTTTTTGAAATATATTTATCCTAGTTACTGTGTGCTGAAGCAGATTTTTGATATTAATAAAATGACTCAGGAGGCTTATTTACATCTCAGAGAAGCTGCTTTCCCTTAATGTGGGAAGGGCAAGAACTGTAATCCAGAGTCTCAAATCAGCAACCTTGGACAACATGAGCAGGGTTACCTAGAACACCCTGGCAAGCTCTGCTCATGCCCTTCAACATGGATCCATTTCATGGTTACCTGGTACACAGGGCTTGGTGTTGCAGTCACCGAATTGGGTTTCACTTCTACTTCCTTACTTGTTTCTTCATCTGAGGAAGAGGATCCTGAATGATAATCAGAGGTAACCTTATCAAGGGCCCTGGTAACTTTCTTAGAGATCTCATCCTTATTCTCATCCTCATTTTCAAAGCTGGCAACAATGAATGCATTGTTTTTCTCTCCATACCTAAGAATAAAATTAAAAAATTATAATCCTTGAAGTTATATCAACAAAGCAAAAAATGTCCATAAAAACAATTAAACAGGTCTGGACACGCTATGGGTCCAAGGCAAAGAAGGAACCATCCCAGAACTAACCACACACATGTAGTACTTCAAAGCCAGCTCCATCCTAGCAAGCAAGCCACAATTTTTAACTTTTGGTCTATTTAGGTACACATAAAAGTGACCCCATATTTTTCCCCAACTTTCTTTTTTTTCTACTAAGTCCTAAAAAAAATTGTTGAAAACATCAAAAAGAAATCATTGTTTTCATTACATTTTGTATACACCAATAAAATTGGTTGTACAATAAAATTTTCTAATGTATTTTTATTGTCTTTTCTTATATATACACATATATATCGAACTCCTGGCCTCAAGCAATCCTCCTATCTCAGCCTCCCAAAGTGCTGGAATTACAGGTGTGAGCCTGTACTTTTTTAAATTTTCTAATGTATTTTTAAATATAATGTATATCCTCGTAATTCAAGTTACAGACCAACTAGAAATCTCCTATGACATTGACTTTTACCCTGATTCAATAAAAAAGGGGCCTGTATTTCTTATATTCGCATTGACAAAAATGAGAACAAAGGCAATTAATGAGTTAAAGAAAAAAATTATTGTTGAAGAATATAAGGAGATTTTGCTTAAATCATATTGCTTTTCTCATAGACACTCCTCAAATAACTGTTCTTCCTACACCATAATTTTTTAAAGTAAAGTGAACAAGGCTTTTTATTCTTTCAAAACATTTTTGAAGGCTTGAGTTAAAAAAAAAATTGTCAAAATACATAACCTAGACTGCTGGTTACTAAAAAAATGAACAAACAAAAAAAAAACAAAAAAAGGAAAATAAATTCTGTAATGAGGGAAAATAGCATAATGAATGGTAAAAGTAAAACCAAGAGTTTTTATTCAGAGGACAAAGGAGAAACTCACAAATCTATTTAAACAGATTGCACAATGTAAACACTATTAAGCAATTCTAAGAAGCGTTAGGACAAAGGATATTAATTGTTAAGCAGTTATTATACAATATGTAATTAAAGTTAGAAACAAAACGATTCTAAGCTTGAAAAAAAGACAAAAATAAATAATTTCAAGTAGAAATAATGTCAAGCTTTTGATTCAATAGAAAAATAGCGTTAACTGGTGTCAACTCATTTTATTTCAAGATAACTTATCTCAAATTATTTTTGAATCAGGATAATAAGGTAAAAGGTAACTTCTATAAAGCCTTTGAAAATTTATGTGGAAATCAAATAGCTTCATAGATGAGTTCCATTTCTTCATATAGCTGTCCTGTCTTCCATTCCCATAGGTTGAATGAAGCCACAAATAATAGCTTAATATGGTACATAACTCCTTTTTCTATTCTTTTTCAGTTTACCTCATAGAAAGAGTTGCTATAGGATGGTAGAAACAGCATTAGGCTAATTTCTCATTCTTGCTCTGGCATTAACTATCTTTGCCAGTAAGTAGCTCTATAAGCAGAGGCAAATCACTTAATTTCCACAGGCCTTAGTTTTCTACCTACTAGATGAGGAAGCTACAGCTGGCTAGATACTGGTTAATCTTCAGTTGGTGATTGTGCATAGTATAAAATGCCTAACCGTTGGGTGAGTTTCTTATAACATAGAATTTGTGTGCTGTAATTTCAAGTTTACTTAGTATAAGATTTCAGCAATGGAAATTTACCTCTCTGCCCTCTTCATGGTTTGAAGATTCAACAAATTTCAATATAATAAAGGTTAATTCATATGTTAATACCAGTAATATTGACAACGGGCTTAAGCCAATCTTCAGTTTTGCCTATTAATGAAGTCAAAATTCGAGCAAAACAGAAAGGCAGGAAATTTGAGGAAAATCCCTGCCTTTGTACAAACAGAAACCTAAATCAAGGGCTGCCATCTGATGACTGAAGGATTAGCTTTATTAATACCAATTAGGTTCTGTACCTTTTCCTTTGTAGTATTTTGGTATGAGGGCTCTCTCCATGGTTAAAAGAAGCTGCTTGACTGTATTATTGTAACATTAGAACACATACTTAATGTCTTAGGAGAATTAGTAATAGCTGGACAACTTTTAAACTCTCCATTTTTCAATGATGTACTGCTAAAACATCAAGGCTAATTTTATTATTTTGAAACAAATCAATATTTAATGCTCTTTATCAGAAAAAAAGGATTGCAGAAATTACAAAAAGAAGTTGTAAAATGTGTTGAGAAGATAATGCAGTTGCCAGCTATTCTCAGACCTTCTCATCATACAAAAGATCTGTTATCTATTCTGTATCCTCTCAAATATTTCACTAAGTGGTAAACCTTTCTAACTATATGGCACTCTGCACTCTTCCAACATTTTTTTCTAACACAGTACCTGAGGACAATGAAGAATGTTCTCTCTGACAGCATTTTAATTTTTTTTTATAACCTCAGTCTTTGGTGTACCAATGAGTTATTGTTTTTAAAGATTCTCAGATATTTGTTCAACTGTGTAACTGCTAGATCAGCTTTGTTTTAATTTTCAGAATATTTATCTTTCCAGTTTGGGACCAAAAGAACTTCTCAATATCTCAAGCTACTACTCTATTAACCACTTCTACTCAGTCACCTCTGCTCAATTGCTAATATCTTTTTGGGGTTTTATTACCTCTGAATGAACACCCTGCATTCTGAAGGTGATTTCTATTAACTGTGGGGAAAAAATCACATCATACACATTTCTGGCAAAATTTTAACCACATATAAAATTATAAGAAGACTACTAAGTACAGAGATTTTTAAAAATTAGTAAGATGAGGCCGGGCGTGGTGGCTCACGCCTGTAACCCTAGCCCTCTGGGAGGCCGAGGTGGGTGGATCGCTCCAGGTCAGGAGTTCGAGACCAGCCTGAGCGAGACCCCGTCTCTACTAAAAATAGAAATAAATTATCTGGACAACTAAAAATATATATAGAAAAAATTAGCCAGGCATGGTGGCTCATGCCTGTAGTCCCAGCTACTCGGGAGGCTGAGGCAGTAGGATCGCTTAAGCCCAGGAGTTTGAGGTTGCTGTGAGCTAGGCTGACGCCACGGCACTCACTCTAGCCCAGGCAACAAAGTAAGACTCTGTCTCAAAAAAAAAAAAAAAAAATTAGTAAGATGAAACCACAGTAGTTTTTAATTATCAGGCATCATTAAGTAATGAAGTGTCTACTTAAATAGACTGTCCACATAATTAAAGTTTTTATCTTCAGGTGCTGAGACTTATTACATATGTCCAAAATGTTTATGTAATTACCCAACTTCTTAAACATCCCTGGACATAAAAACCATTCCCTGTTGATTTAGGATCACAATACTAAATATTGACTATGTGATAATATAATTGTGCTGACTCTTAGCTTTTTCACTATTGCCTCTATGTCAGACCATATGTCATTTTTGTAGCTTTAAGACTACTGTGAACACTCTCTTTCAAATGCTGCTTCTCATTTTTTATGGGTTGAGAAACTATACAACTAACCTAAAGAACTGTGTTAAATATAGAGCCATCCAGGATCTAAGTGCAGGTCAAATAAAAAAGCAAGCAATTCAACAAAGTAACATTGTGACAGCTATTACTTACAAACTGAGGTCTTCTGTGGAGGTTCAGTGGCTGAAGTCTCCAAAGCCTGACACTATCTTGAGGTTAGTCCTTAATTAGTCCCAGAATCTAAAAATGTTTGACTTTCTCAGACATAAACTTAAGATGGATTGCTCTTCTTTTTCTACCTGAGAAAGAGGCGTTGGAGAGTCTTCACCTCCATAAACCTCTACCACCTACGCCTGGTTTCCCAAACCAATAAACATATATCAACCACTGGCAAATCAGGTAGTAATTTCCAGGGATGGTCCTGATAAAATTACGGAAGAACAAAGGTGTATTTTTAGCACTTTATGTCTTTACATCCACCTTCACTGTTGGAGATCAGGTCAAAGTGTGTGACCACCTTTGGAGCATATAGTTAGGGTTGCATCAAAGAGCAGCTCTACTATAATCAATAGAGAGGCTAGGTGATCAGGTGAATTGTACCACAAAACCAAAGAGAAATACCTTAAAAGTATAGCCATAGGAAAATTCTTGCAGGGGTTCTATGTCTCTGTTCATTCTGTTCCTCCTCTGTGGAATGTCCTTCCCACCTTGTCACCTGGTCAACCATGACTCATCCTTCCCATCCCAGTTCAAGTATCACCCATTCAGCAGAGCCTTTCCTGACTCCCCAGCAGATGCAATAACTTGTTACTTTGTGCCACCTATCACTGCATTTTGTATATACACTTCTATTACAGCACAAATTAGACTATGTTGTAATTTGCTTATCCTTTCTTCTCTCTTAAAAAAATGACTGTACCTATCAGTCACTTAAAAATCAAAAAGGGGGAGGGAGAGTAGAGACAAACAGAAACAGAGGCCAATCAAAAGTTATTATCCAGTATTATTTGGGATTAGCTTCTTCCTTAATTTAAAGAAGAAAAAGATAACAATTGACCTAGAAGAACGAAGGTGTCTAAGTCCTACTTCTTGGCCTACAATAAACTTCTTGGCAAAGCTCTCCAAAAACCATGCCCAGTTTCTAAGTTTCTTCATGGCAAAGCAGGAATGTAACCAGTCCTTCACCATCACCTCCAGAAGAGTACTTTGTAAAATTTATTTATATCTGAGAAAGCTAAACCAAAGAGTACTTCATAAAATTTATTTATATCTGAGAAAGCTAAACCACCAATTCCTGGTCATAAAGCTACAGGCAGACTACACATGAGAGAATTTCAAAAAATCAGTTCCAGCACAGGAATCAGTTTAGCTACCAGACTCAAGAACTCACCGACAGCACACCTCACATGGGTCCACCCAGAGAGTAAGCTCCTTTGGCAAGCCCAGGTCACTATACAAGATGCAGCTATTCTCACAGGCTTTCAGGACATCAGGATCAACTCTTTGAAACTTATTGACACGAATGCATCTACAACAAAGTGGAGTTACATTAATGAATTTAAAATAATCTAAATCATAAATATTGTTATGTCTATTAGTATTTGCCAAGGTGAATAAAGGTACAGTAATGATAATAATAATAATAATAATAATAATAATAATAATAAATACCCTGGTGGAGAAACCAAGAGCATACCTATCCCAACAGGTTAGAAAGGTAAAAGTTTTTGCAGGCTAAGTTCCTATACAACAAAATCTGTAACAAAAGACCTCACCTAAGGTTTCAAATGATACTTGGAAATTCTTATGACAAGTTTTGATCTGTCGTTAACTTGCTTTTACATCCCAGATAATAAAGTGTTAAGAGGGTACCCTTTGCCTATAAACATAGAATCAGTCCAAGACACAGAACCATTTATATCACATACTTATGATTAAAATACCTAACATGTTATTGGCTTATTTCATTTAACTTTTGTTACTCAAGAATTTTTTTTAATGGTTGTCAAAATTAAGTGACAAAAAATTCTAAACCTATAGAACCTCTGCTGCATTTTTTTTAACCTAAGAAATACTACATCTACCTAATGGAATGTTCAAAGATGGCCACTAGAGTGAATGTAAAAATATGCATTCTGTTAAGTTAAATGTTAATAAGCATTTTGATTAAGTAGGGAAATGTTAGCTATGATAGAAAGTATTTACTGCCTATAACCAATAATTAGTTAAGAAAACCTGAGTTTTGGTTCTAGTCCTAATAATTACTAGGTGAGCTTAGCTAAGTCATTTCACTTCTTCATCAGACATGAAGCTATAAAATATAGAAACACAAATTAATTGATAAATAGGAACAATACCATAAAATACAATGATATCCAAAGTAATGTATGATTTGAAGTTTTTTAAAAAAGTAAAATTATTTTATTAGTTGGCTTCAATTTTCATTTAAAAAATGAAAAAGTTCTCATTAGGTAACAGCTAATAACAAATATTTCTAAATAATAACAGTAACTCTTTCTGGAAGTTTACTATGCAATAGACAGTTTCCTAAATACTTTGCATGTATTAACTCTTTTAATTCTCACAGTTATGCTGTGAGTTAAAGTTTGAGTAACTTGCCCAAGATCACTTAGCTAGTAAGTGATAGACCCAGGGTTAAAATCCAGGCCACCAGACTCCAAGGTGCATGTTATTTAACAATACCAATTTCTGTCTATATGTACCTAATTTAGCATCACCATTAACAATATACCAAAGTCAGAGTGAAAAAATTGTTTTATAGTATGTCAAATGCTGTTTGGTCCCTTTAAAAACATGGTCCCATGCTACAGACTCTCATGTTGTGTAGGGTCATTCAAAAGCCCCCAAGTGGCCTGGGATCAAAAGCAGTTAAGGATAAGGAGATATATCTTAGATGTATGTGTTTTTCCTCTATACAAAAAGATGATGTAGGCTCTAAGCTTAAAGATTATATGTAAATATAGATGCTTACACAGAGACTTTGCTTCAACAAAATTTGCATATCTTACATATTTCAATGCTGTTTTTCACTCTACATACTGTGACTACTTATCCATTAACTACTCTTCAAAAACAAAATTTTAAAAGTTGAATAAAAATAGTCGATCATTTACTTAATGTTGATAGTTTAGTTCTTTCCAATTTTTTGCAATTACAAAGTGTAAGAAACATCCATATTCATATTTTTTTTTTTTGGAGACAGAGTCTTGCTCTATCCTCTGGGCTAGAGTGCATTGGTGTCAGCCTAGCTCACAGCAACCTCAAACTCCTGGGCTCAAGCAATCCTCCTGCCTCAGCCTCCCCAGTAACTTGGACTACAGGTGTCCACCACCATGCCCAGCTAATTTTTTCTATTTTTTTTTAGTCACTCAGCTAATTTTTTTTCCTATTATTTTTAGTAAAGATGGAGTCTTGCTCTTGTTCAAAGTGGTCTTGAGATCCTCAGCACAAGGTGATCCTCCCACCTCAGCCTCCCAGAGTGCTAGGATTACAGGCATGGGCCGCTGTGCTTGGCCCATATTCATACATATTTATCTGCATTTCTGATTATGCTTTCAGAATAGATTCTTAGAAGCCTTACTATTCAAAAGGTATGAATATTTTCACAGATCTTGATAATATTGCCAAATTACTTTGCTCTACAAGCACCTTATTTGTATATACTGTAGAGAAACAATTTAATTTATAAACATTTTGGAAGAAAATTAACACTCCACCTACTCTATGGATTGAAGAGTGTCTACTAACTCTAGTTAATCTCATATTCTATTCATTTTTATAATAGTTACAACCCACTATTAACTTTAGAGTTTTCTACTTAAAAGACAGCTTCAAAATGACTCAATAATACTTCTGATCACATGCCAATTTAATCTTGTTTGACTTTTTTTCCTCAAGTTTTTAGAATAGAAATGAAATTGAACATTGCCTGACCTTTAAGTATTTACTTGACAGTGCTTCCTTTTTCAATATTAATATAGTAGCTTGCACTTCCAAAAGCCTTCATCCAATGTCAATTAGATCAGTATAAAAAGCCTCAACACCTCTAACTCACAAAAGTTGTTCACTCTATCAGAAATGAAGATGTACAGAAAAAAAGAAAATCAAGTAAGAAGACAAAAATGACCTGAGCCTCCTTTAACTTGCACATTTTTACTTTAATTCATCATATTTTTCAATTTACTAGGAAATCTCTTTGACTAAAAACAAAAAGCAAAATACACTAATTTCCTTGTCAATAGAATATAAGCTCATCTGACTTTTAGCAAATGAGAAATAAACAAATTGTATGTTCACCTCCTTTCTAGATTTCTTGAATAGTCTTGCACATCCAAGAGCTCAGTGACTGAAATGAAGTCCTTTTTACATCAAAGCACAGAAGTGTTGATTTGTGTATGAAACTTTGGAGTCAGCAATACGCACAAATAAAAGAGAATTTTTCTACAGTTGTCGCTATAGCCACAACTGTTCCACTTTTATTTTTTTGTGGCCACATCCACAAATGGGACAAGGTTTGACAGCCGAGTTTAGCAGGAGAACAATCTCAACCCCGGTTCCTGAGCAGTCACATAAGTATTAGGAAGTGAGCATGCCAGGACATGTTTTATAGGAGCTTGCTCTTCTTTACATTCAGCTGTAAATGCACCTTATAAACCATAGTACAAAAGACAGCTATAAGTGAGAATTCTCTTCCTTCTTAATGCCAAGGCAATAGTGGCCCTGTGGTGTGCAGAAAGCCCATGAGAACTTGGGGTCTGTTGGACCTGAGTTCAAATCCCAGAGCCAATATTTACCAGTGAATCATAGGTGAGTTACCTTCATCTACAAAACAGTTACACTGGCTTGTATTTATACTATGCATAAAGAATTATGCATAGTATAAATGAGATTATTCCTGTCAGTGTCAAGAACATTTCAGGTGTCTAATAATCTTAGTTCCCTTTCTCCATAAAACCTTTTCTTCAAAAAACATTTGTCATGTAGTCTACTTTTAGATACAAGAAGACTCATTTCCCTCAACTCTTACCATGCCCATTAAATGGATGATTAGGGGTCCTCTAGACTTGTGAAAACCCCAAGTACCTGTGATATGCAGAGAAAAACACTCAGTCAGGAGCCAGACTACCACCACAAGAGAGTAACTCCTATGACCCTATAGCATTGGCCTCCTGAATCTAGGCTCTGAGACTCCACCAACAGATACCTGCACTTTAAAAATGAGTAAGGAGAAAATACCTAGACACCCCACAGTTCTGTATTTTGCAGATAAAACTGTGATAAGCATGGTCTGGATACCCTTCAGTCCTCTGGCCTTGCACCCATTTCAGGAGTTGATCAGCCTCTTCACTTTGTCCAATCCAACTGTCCAATCTAATCCTTTACCTGTAGGCCTGTCCTTTTGATGGTTTTTCCGGATACCAGTGATTTTTATATTTTTCTTGAAGTATCAGAGTCAATTTCTCAGCAAACCTCTCAACTGCCTCTTTTTTCAACTTATCATGTTTTCGAACCAGCCTTGTGAAAAAGAATACAACAGCAGCAATTTCGTTCTTCATCTTTTTCCCTGCAAAGATAAAACAGGATTTCTCAAAAAAGAAAATATAAAAACTACAAGATAAAGCTCTACAAAATATCCTTCCTTCATAGTTTCCTTTCCTCCTTCCAATTTTATCATGTATTCCATTGGCTCATCTCTGGAGTAGGGAACAATCACTAATTTATGTTTATGCTATAGAGACCTTATTATAAAATACCACGTAAGAACCTTATAACTTAGCTTTGTGAAGATGTTTAGTAAAGAGAGCACACCAAATTGCTCCTGTTGGCTAAAATAAAATCAAAGACACCACTCAAACAAAAACACTATAACAAATAACACTATATAATTTATACAAAACCTGTCAATATTTAGCTATAATAAGCTAAAATGAAATGAATTCTGTGAAATGATTTGAACTTTAAAACACACAAAAAGTTCACTTTAAAATCTAGTACTATAGAGCCATTTTGGAAAAGTTTGCCAATTCCTAAAAGGTTAAACACAGAGTTACCATACGGCCCAGCAATTCTACTTCTATACCGAAGAGAAATGAAAACATATGTCCATGCCAAAACCCTGTACACAAATGTCCTTGGCAACATTACTCAGAATTGCCAAAAAAATTTTAAAATATCCTATATGTTCACCAACTGATGAATGGACAAATAGTGTGGTATATTAACATATACAAATAACTGCATATTGTATGATTCCACTGACATGAAATGTCCAGAATAGGCAAAACTATATAGATAGAAAGTAGATCAGACGCATAGGGCCAAAGGGATTCAGGGGAAAGGAAGAATAATACTAATAAGTACAAGGTTACTTTATGGGGTGATGAAAATATTCTAAAATTGACTATGGTGATGGTTGTACAATTCCATGAATAGACTAAAATCATTGAACTGCACATTTTAAATGGGTAACTGCATGATATAAAAATTACATCTCAAAGCTGTTATACAGTAAAACAAATTCTGTAGGTATTCTTTCAGGAACTGGGATATATTTACCTAAAAGTTAAGACAAACAAAAAATAGTGGCTCTATCAGAAGAGAGTGAAAATTCAGGGTCATCCACAGAAAATCAAACTAAAAGAATCAGAGATTGAGCTGCATTTTGGACTGACTCAAAGAAGGACTTTTTGGAATGGTAGATCTGATTTATCATTGATTAATCCATAAAGGCAAAAACCTTGTCATGGGATTGTTTTGACATATATTCTGTCTTTACTCAGTGAGCTCATTCATTTGGCTGCTGTAAATAACTTGGAGTTATTCAGATGCTGCATTTAGTAAGCAACATAACCTTTTTTGGAGCCAATTACATATTAAAGACATACAGCCTCTGCTATGTTTGGTACAAAAACCAACGAACCTAGCAATAGTTTGTGTTCCTACACATTCAAAAAATATAGCTGATTTTGTTAGCTTTCTTTTTCTTTCCTCAAACTGCACTTAAGTCTTCCTTCACAATGTGATTTCTTTACTCCATGTGCAAATTCAAACAAGGAACCTCACTGTGAAATAAAATTCTGTATAGTTATTTGAGAGGTGTGCTGGCAGCCACAGCCACCCTGATTCTGGATGGGAAGTCACCCAAACCTTCCTCCTGGAACCCTAAAATGCCAAATTCACTTTCTACAGCCAGCTACCAGGCACTGGGCACGGGTCCACACACAAAAGTGTGCAAGCACACAAAACCCCAGCCTACCACAACTGCTGTGCAGCATCCTCTTGAAAAATGTGAGCCATTTCCACTTTGTAAAGCCATATTTATACTCCACCACGGTACGATGGAAAGGAAAACCCAAGGCAATTTAATCCATGGTTTGAGAAGAAAGTTGCTGATGGAACTGCGCTAGCCTCCACCCCACCAACGAAAGCAAGGAACCACACTGAAGAAATTTACTGAATCCTTAACTAGATCATTCTCCTCATTACATTTGTCCACCACGGGCTATAGGTGAGAATGCTGGGTTCTATTTTTGTTTGCTCCGTTTCATATCAAAGAAGTAAAAAGGAAGAAAGAAAGGAAAGAACCACTTAGTGGTTGCTTTTGGTTGTAATACAAGATGACTCATATGGACTTTATTTTTTTTTCTGTTTCAAAGAATGATGACTGGAATAGCTGAAAAATCAGCCCACCCCCACCAGTATCCTAAGAGTACCAAAAGGCATAAGAGAGAGTTACAACGTCAGGGAGGGAACAATCAGAAGTAAGCAGGGCCAAGACCTCAGGCGCCTTGAGTAAGGAGCCGCAGTCCCTCCACCCGCACTCACAGCAAAGCTCCCATTTTAAACATCGCACAGTGACGTCATCCCGGGAGGTCGTCGCCGCCGCGGCGGCCCCTCAAGTTCGACTTTGTTCCACGGGCTCCTCCGCTCAAGGCTGCGTGGAGAAAGCCCCAAAGGAAACCAACCCCGGCCTTCCAGGAGTTGAAAACTTTGCACTTCTCCCTTTCTTGTAACGAAAAGCTAATCGCAACCGTTTCTAGAAACAATTTTTTCTGCCGACAGACGTTCCCAAGGCTGAGGGCGCGGCAGGACCGGCCCGAGGGGGCGAGGAGCCCCTGCCCGGCCTCGGCGGCGTCACAGGGCGGGCTTCCGCGGACCGCGAGGGAGGCAAGGGTTTTCCGACAGGGCCGGGGCTCTGACTCTCCGAAGCCTCGGCAACCTGCCGCTAAGCGCCCCCGCCGGGGTTCGCGGAGAGCGAGGTGAGGACGCATCAGACACCTCCACCCACGCTTGAAAGAATGGCCTGCCGGCCGCGTCCAACTTCTGCAAGCCGGTTTTCCCCCAAGTTCAGGGGAAAGGGCCCTCAAGTCCAACTCCTTGGCCGGCCTCCGCCGACAACCTCCTCGACAGGGGGCGCCTACCCCGCCTCGCCCCTGGGTCGCCCCGAGGCCCCGGGTTCGAGGACCGGAATTCCCCGAGGCGCGACCCTCCGGATAACAAGCAGCGCCCCGGGATCCCAAACCCACTGAGGCGAACGGGGTCGGCAGAGGATGGGAGGGCGCGGGGCCGTCGCCCACCCTGAGGCGGAAGGGGACGCGCTGTGGAAACGTGGCAGGAGCCTCGAGGCGGCGTCTCCTCCCTCCGGAGCCAGCCGAGGGTCCCGAGGAAACGCTCGCCCGCGGCCCCCAGCCCTTCCCCGGCGCCGAGCGGGAGCCCACGCACCCAGTTCGAGCCCACACCCCTTCCCTTCCCTCCGCACCCCGCCCGCCCGCGAGCCTTCGACGTGGCCACGGGGGCGCCCGGACCACCCTCCCCCACGATGCCCTCAGCCCCGCCATGTCTGCCTCCCGCCGGCCGGGTCTCCTCACCGCCGCCGCCGCCGCCGCCGCCGCTCTGGGGCCGCAGATTCAGCGGTGCCGACCGTGCCCCGGCCGGGAACCGAGGGCGCCGCCTCAGCGGGCCCGCGCTCAGCCACAGGGAGCGCAGCAAGCCTCGTCCGGCGCGTGCGGCTCCCGCGTCGTCGGGCGGCCGAGCGCGCGCCGAGAGGACTAGCTGGCGGGAGGGCGGGCGGGCGCGCGCGCACGAGCGAGCGCGATCCCGAAGCGGCGCGCGGGGGGCTCGCGGCCCGGAAGAGGGGAGGGGCGATGACCCGGGAAAAGGTTGGCGCCGCGCGGGCCCGGCTCGCGCGCCTCAGGGGGAGGAGCCTGGGGGCGGGGCTCTGCCGCGAGCCCGACCCCCAGCCCCGGGCCGCCTCGCGCGGGCGGCGACGCCTCCTCGGCCCTGCCACGCGCTGGGTACGGACGCCGGACCCCGACGGCGAGGCCCGCTGCGCCGCGGGCTTTCCTCACCGGGAAGGAGCCGCGCTGAGGGCCGAACAGACCCCCTGCCGGCCGCCCTATCTGCCTCACCACCCTTCGGGGGTCGCGCGGGCCACATCTCTTTGGCTGCCTCGGCCTTTGCTTCCACCCCGGGTCTCTCCATTGCGCTCTTCCGCGTGACGCTCTCCGGCCGGGAGAGCAAGTTCTGGACCCAGCCCTCCCGGGGGACCCGACGGGAAGGAGGACTTGGCATTTATGGACCGATCCTCATCCTTCTTGCTCTATTTTAGGCAGTTTGTTTAAAACTCCCATTTGGACCTTTCTCTGGCCGGCCGGTAAGCTCCCTCACGGCAGGGGCTGCCCCCTGTGGGCCATAGTGTCCCGGCTTGGCACCGTTTCCGGTGTCTTGCACAAAAGAGAGGCCTTAAGAATTTCAGCCAAATGAATGAAGCCTTGAGGGTCCAAGCTTTCTATTTCTGAGACACTTGTACTCAAGGACTTCCCAGATGCAAAGCTTAATCTTCGAGCAAATACAAATATGGAAAAGGAACATTAACTTTATGAAGAAAAGAAGGAACATCTTTCCAAGCTTTTATATTGAATTGGCACCATGGTGTTAGTTTTGCAAAAGCACTTTAATACATCAGACAGGCCAGAAGAATACAAGACATTCCTACTGTTTCTTAAAAGAGGGCTAAAACATGTTGTAAATTACTAAAGAACTGAATGTTCAGATTTTACAGTATATTGACCAGATTCCTTACTGCCTACTAGGTCTGGGATAATGTTTTCAGCCCAGTTTTATGAATATTTTAAAATTTTAATACTGATATTCATGGATTATAGCCTATTGACAATTCAAAATAATTTTCTAGCAGTAGTAAAAATACAACCCCAAAACCAGTACAATGAACTTTATTTGTAAAAAAAAAAAAAAAAAAAAAGTATTATACTGTTTTAGGACAGTATACATTTAAAGAGGGTGCCAGTATTTACACCTTGGACTATTCTAGGAGGTGTGAGGGTGTTTTCATTTGAAAATCATAACAATCTGATGTGATTTTACTGATAACTCTGCAGTTTCATAAAATAGATAGGTAGCCACAAACATTACTCAAAATTTGTCCAGAACTATGGTTTGGGCTTAGTATTTTGTGTAATATTTACAAATCTATGACCCACATGGTTGAGTCTTTGAGCAGTACCACATTCAAAAAACATAGGCAATAACCTGAAACCTAATTTCAAAATAACTTCAAAAAAATTGTCATAGCTGAACATGTGAAGCAGATACATAACAATATATCTTAAATACTTTCTTCTCTCTCTCATCCCTTTCTCTTGCATACAGTAGCTGCTTTTGTGCCTCTTTCAAAACTTGCCCTGGCTATGTGCTTCAGATCCTTTGCCTCAGCTCTCTTTCCTCCTGAGTCAGAATCAAAAAATCCCAAAAGAATTGGTCTAGCAAGGCAGGATCCTCCTTTTTAGAAGATTGGAAAAAGAGAGCTGCTATGAACTAAATGTTTGTGTCCCTCCCAACCCCTCTCCCCACCCCCAGATGCACATGTTGAAGACTAAATCCCCAATGTCATGGTATTTGGAGGTTGGATCTTCAGGAGGTAGTTAGGTCATGAAGGTGGAACCTTCAGGAATGGGATTAGTGCCCTTACTGGAAGAGAAACAGAGGGATGATCACTCTTTTTGCTCTCTGCTAAGTGAGGATACAAGAAGAAGACAGACAACCAACCTGGAAGCATACCTTCACCAGACACCAAATCTGCTGGCACCTTGATCTTGAACTTCCTGCCTCCAGAACTGTAAGAAATGAATTTCTGTTGTTTAAGCCACACAGTTCATAGTATTCTGTTACAGCAGCCCAGACTAAAACAGGAGCAGAGCTGATATAAATACAGTAGTCCACACTTAGCAATGGGAGGATACATTCCAAGACTCCCTCCCAGTGGATGCCTGAAACTGTGGATAGTACTGAACCCTACATATGCTGTTTTATTTTTGATACATACATACCTATGATAAAGTTTAATTTATAAATTAGGCACAGTAAGATATTAACAACAATATTTAATAATAAGATAGAACTATTATAACAATTTATTGTAATAAATGTTATATGAATGTAGTTTCTCTTTTTCTCCCTAAAAATATCTCATAGTACTGTACCACAGGTAACTGAAGCCATGAAAAGTGAAACCGAGGATTAGGGGGAGTGGGAACTAAGAAAACATTAATATGTATTTCCATTCCACAGCTAACTTTAAATATTCACTACTGTTGTGTGTTAATGAGCATAGTTTGCTTTAAGTATAAGTAGTTTCTTTTGAAAATGAGCCACCCTGATAGGGCTGAGGCTTTATAATCACAGACATCCTGTGGTTGTATCCCAAAGTCACAGAGAACTCACACTCAATCAACAAAATCTGTAAATAGCTTTCCACATCAGGACTTATTTTCATTAAGTAACAGTGTAACTCTTTAAAAGTCCTTTGGGCTCAGAGTAGTTCAGCACTAAAACCAAAACAGTCTCAGGTACACTGTTCTTAGTTCACGTGTCAAGTTTGAATCTGAATACAAAACTATCACTTTTATAGTGGACATAGAAGATTGTGTTATGTTGTGTAACATAAGGGAAAAGTGTATGTAGCCTTTGGGGCTATTGGAGGTCCAGCAAGTAGGATCTAAGACTTTTTAATTCTAAAAATAATACATTTCTTCAAAAATTTTTAGGACTTAGCCATTTGCCTTAATTAAAATAAACTAAATCTACTTTTCGTGCTTCAACTTCTTAACTATTCATGAACCAGCAGTGGTTAAAAAAATAAGCATAAAGAAAATTTGTAGACTGGGCATGATGGCTCACGCCTGTAATCCTAGCACTCTGAGAGGCCGAGGCGGGTGGATCGTTTGAGCTCAGGAGTTCAAGACCAACCTGAGCAAGAGCAAGACCCCATCTCTACTAAAAATAGAAAGAAATTATCTGGACAACCAAAAATATATAGAAAAATTAGCCAGGCATGGTGGTGCATGTCTGTAGTCCCAGCTACTTGGGAGGCTGAGGCAGAAGGATTGCTTGAGCCCAGGAGTTTGAGTTTGCTGTGAGGTAGTCCGATGCCATGGCACTCTAGCCTGGGCAACAGAGTGAAACTCTGCCTTGGGAAAAAGAAAAGAAAAGAAAAGAAAATTTGTAATCTTCATTATTTTCTCCATTACATCATGCAATAAAACTGACTTCCAAAAGTCACAATACAAACTCTTGATAAATGAGGCAATGGAAACTGGGCACACTAACCTCCTATTCTGAGTGGCATTAACTGTGCAACCCTCTTCCCTGCCTCAACCAGGTCCCAAACATGGTCCATCTTTTTCAGGAGAAAATATTTTGATCAAGATTTTCAGGTTCTTGGTTGGTAATTGGTTAGTATTTGTGTGAACTAGGTTAGGATGATATATAGGCTATAATAATTAAGTGGGCCAGATACTCTGGGTTCAAGTAGCGCTTGATATTGGAAACTCTGGTGTAAAATTTCCTTGCTTGGCAGGAGAGGTGCCATTGTTGTTGGGTTCCTTTGACAATACTCTCCTGTTCTCCATACTAGTAGAGAAACTGACTTTTATTAGAGAGTAGCACATAAGCTCCTACCCTTATTTAGTGCAGCAAGATTAAGAATACAGGTATCTAGGCATACGTCAGAGATATTGTTGGTTAGGTTCCAGACCACTGCAATAAAGTGAACATTGCATTAAAGCGAGTCACACAAATTTTTGGTTTCCCAGTGCATATAGAAATTGGTTTCTCAGTGTATATATACATATAGTATATGTAGTCTAATAAGTGTGCAATAGCATTATGTCTACAAAAGCAATGTACGTACCTTAATGTAAAGATACTTCATTGCCAAAAAATGCTAGCAATCCACTGAGCCTTCTGCAAGTCCTTATCTCTGTGCTGGTGGAGGGTCTTTCCTCAATGTTGATGACTGTTGACTGATCAGGGTGGTAGTTGCTGAAGGTTGGGGTGTCTGTGGCAATTTCTTGAAATAAAGCAACAATTAAGTTTGCCACATCTATTGACTCTTCCTTTCACGAAAGATTCTCTGTAGCATGCAATGCTGTTTGATAACATTTTATTCCAGCAGAAGTTCTTTCAAAATTAGAGTCAATCCTCTCAAACCCTGCCCCTGCTTTATCAACTAAGTTTAGGGAATAGTCTAAATCATTTGTTGTTATTTCAACAATGTTCACAGCATCTTCACCAGGAGTAGATTTCATCTCAAGAAACCACTTTCTTTGCTTATCCATAAGAAGCAACTCCTCATCCCTTCAAATTTTATCATGAGATTGTAGCTATTCAGTCACATCTTCAGGCTCCACTTCTAATTCTAGTTATCTTGCTATTTCCACCACATTTGCAGTTACTTCCTCCACTGAAGTCTTGAACCGCTCAAAGTCATCTGTAAGGGTTGTAATCAACTTCTTCCAAACTCCCTGTTAATGTTGATATTTTGACTTCCTCCTATGAATCATGAATGTTCTTAATGACATCTAGAATACTGAATCCTTTCCAGAAGGTTTTCAATTTGCTTTGCCCACATCCATCAGAGGAATCACTGTCTATGGCAGCTTTACCCTTACAAAATATATTTCTTAAGGAATAAGATTTGAAAGTTGTAATTACTCCTTGATCCATGGGCTGCAGAATGGATGTGTTAGTAGGCATGAAAACAACATTAATCTCCCTCAGAGCTCTTGGGTGACTAGGTGCATTGTCAATGAGCAGTAGTATTTTGAAGGGAATCTTTTTTGCTGAGCAATTGGTTTCAACAGTGGGCTTACAATATTCAGTAAACTCAGCTGTAAACAGATATGCTGTGATCCAGGCTTTGTTGTTCCATTTATAGACCACAGGCAGAGTAGATTTAACATAATTCTTAAGGGGCCTAGGATTTTTATGGTAAGTGAGCATCGGCTTCAACTTAAAGTCACCAGCTGTATTAGTCTCTAATGAGAGAGTCATCCTGTCCTTTGAAGATTTGAAGCCAGGCATTGACTTTTCCTCTCTAGCTATGAAGGCCTAAATGGGCTTTCATTATAAGGCTGTTTCATTGCCATTGAAAATCTATTGTTTGGTGCAGTTACCTTCATCAGTGATCTTAGGTAGATCTAGATAACTTGCTGTAGCTTCTATATCAGCATTTGCTTCACCTTGTACTTTTATGTCATAGAGATGGCTTCTTTTCTTAAACCTCATGAATCAACCTCTGTTAGCTTCAAACTTTTCTTCTGCAGCTTCATCACCTCTCTCAGCTGTGATAGAATTGAAGAGAGTTAGAGCTATACTCTGGATTAGACTTTGGCTTAAGAGAATATGGTGGCTGGTTTGATCTTCTATCCAGACACTAAAACTTTGATAAATGAGGCAATGGAAACTGGGCACACTAACCTCCATATCAGCAATAAAACTGTTTTGACATCTTATCAATGGAGTGGCATTTTTAATATCCTTCAAGAACTTTTCCTTTGTATTCACAACTTGGCTAATTGTTTGGTACAAAAGGCCGAGCTTTTGGCCTGTCTCAGCTTTTGATACGCCTTCCTCACTAAGCTTAATCATTTCTAGCTCTTGATTTAAAGTGAGAGATGTGCAACTCTTCCTTTCACTTGAACACTTAAGAGGCCATCGTAGCATTATTAAGTGGCCTAATTTCAATATTGTTGTGAGAAGCCTAAGGAGAGGAACAGAGATGGTGAAACTGATGATCTGTGGAGCAGTCAGAACACATATAACATTTAGCTATTTAGCTATTAAGTTCACTTTTTTTTTTGTTTTGTTTTTTGAGACAGAGCACGGCTATGTTGCCCAGGCTGGTCTCAAACTCCTGGGCTCAAGCAATCCTCCCACCTCAGCCTGCCAAATAGCTGGGATTACAGGTACATGCCAATGTTCCCAGCTCATATACGGGTACAGTTCATGGCAATCCAAAAGAATTACACTAGTAACATCAAAGATCACTGATCACAGATCAACATAAGAGATATAATAATAACAGAAACATTTGAAATACTGTGAGAATTACCAAAATGCGACACAGAGATAAAAAGTGAGCACATGCTGTTGGAAATATGGTGCTGAAAGACTTGCTCAATGCAGGATTGTCAAAACCTTCAATTTGTAAAAAAAAAAAAAAAAAGTGCAGTATCTGCAAAGTGCAGTAATATGAAGTGCAATAAAACAAGATATGCCTGTATTCAATTAGTAAAAGGTTCAGAAATACTATAAAAGAAAGAACTGCTTGAAATACAACTGTATCAATCAGGGTCCTCTGGAGTCAGAAACCATAGGATGGGGTGGGGGAGAGAGACAGAGGGAGAAAATTTATTTTAAGCAATTGGCTGATGCAATTGTGTGAGCTGGCAAGTCCGAAAACTATAGGACAGGCTGGCAGGCTGAGAACTTGGGCAAGAGTTGAAGTTGTAATCTTGAACTACGTAGTAAGATTTCTATGTTATGGTCTTGAGGCAGAATTGCTTCTCCAGGAAACCTCAGTTTTTGCTCTTAAGGTGTTCAACTGATTGAAGCCTACCCACATTATTCAGGGTAATCTGTTTTACTTAAAGTCAACCAATTATAAATGTTAATCACATCTACAAAATGCCCTTCACATCCGCATCTAGGCTAGTGTTTAACCATATAGTTAGGCACCATAGCTCAGCTAAGTTGACACATAAAATCAACCATCACATCAACTTTTATTCAATAGCATTTCCTTAAAGGCATGATGATAAGTAGGTTTAAAAACATAAATCCCTTAGGGAACAACAAGAAACATACTTTCATTAAGAAAGCAAACCACCTTGTTTTTATTTTTCTTTGCTTTTTTTCAGTCAGTCGTGTGGTAGTGAGGATGGATGGGGTTGGGGGAGGGAGGATTGGATGTCTGTTTTCAGGAGGATTTTCTGCCTAACCATGTCAAATATTTGTGCTAGAGCACTGGGGACAGTGAATCTGTTAGAGAGGATCAAAAGATGAACAAATAAGTTGCTCACAATCCAGTTGAAGACGTTGCTATGGTTTGAATGTGTCCCCTCCATAATTCAAGTGTTGCCAATGTGGTAGTATTAAGAGGTGGGCCATTTAGAAGGTGATTAGGCCATGAGGGGTCCTCCCTCATGAATGTGATTCGATTTCCTTATAAAAGAGCTTGATGGAGGGAGTTAATCCCACTTGCCCTTGCCGTCTGCAGTGTGAGGTCACAGTGTTCCTTCCCTCCAGAGGATGCAGTCCTCACTAGAGAACTAAATCCACCAGCAACTTGATCTTGGACTTCCCAGCCTCCAGAACTGTGAGAAATAAATTTCTATTCTTTATAAATTACCTAGTCTCAGGTACTTTGTTGTAGCAGAACAAACAGACTAAGACATATATAAACAGTCTACTTTATATATTTCAACATGCATTATGAATTAAACACCAAATAGAGGCATAAAGACAATAATGCTGTAGATATATAAAATATTTGGATGTGATTGGGATCCCAGGTGAAAGGAAGTTTCACCCTTGTGAGGGAGGGCATCATTGCAAACCTTCCTTAGTACTTTTTTGACACGGACTGGTGGAAGGAGAAAGATCATAAACATAAGAAAATTGCTTTCAAGGCAGAGTCACTCCTTTAATGCGGGCAACATCAGTTGCACCACAGAGATGGCTAGAATTATTCAAATTCACACAGCAAGTCCTGACATTTGATGGCCTAATTAGGGTGATTATGGGTAAGCTTTAAAAATCTGCTTTGTCAGCAGATGATTCAATGAAATGTTACCATAAAGAGTATGTTCCCACCCCACCCCTAGCCCAGGAGGAGCTCAAAACATGGACTGAAGTTGGTACATTAATAATTGTTTATGATGTGGTTGGCAAAAATATTTTGTAATGATGTCCTTATAAAAATGCCTTAAGAGGTAATTACAGCAGGTCAGGTTTTTCTCTACCTTGTAAGAAGTTTCAACTAACCCTTTTTGTGATACAAAAAGATATATCTATATCTATATATAAAGCATTTATGTATGTGCTTTATATTTGGGGGGATTTGAAGAGATTTATGACAGAGAAAGATATTTTTCAGTGTTTTTATATTAGTCTAATGTGCTCACAAATACTTTTTTTTCTCCAGAAGGAAAGTTGGTGAGAGTAATAAAATAGGTATGACCTATATCATTAGCAACAACCAAAAGACAATGGGGGCATTATGTATGAAAGGAAAGAGAATAGAACAAAGTTGTTAGGTTGGTAATTTTCTGTTTTGTTTTGTTTTTTGTTTTTCATTGCGGACATGTAAATACTAAATTCTCATGGTGCTGAGAAACCAAAATGAAAGAATAATATTTTTCATCAGATGTTCAGCATAAATGTTATACAGAAAAGGTGCACAATCTAAGACATTCAAGTGTCTCAGAGCAACAATTATTAGGGGAATATAATTCACAGTCTTTCCATATGGATGTGTTGTTTACACTAATTTTACTGGGCTTTTTCAACTATATAATCTGTTTAATTTGGAAGACCTAAAATTAAGCAATGACTCTTTATTTTGGATTTTCTGTAATGTACAGTTTTTATTCAATTTTATTATTTTTAAGGTAGATAATTTATTAAATACATAACTAAATTTTTAAAGATATTTTGGTTTGTGCAATTATTCATATATTTGTATTACAATCTAGGGGAGACTTTTAAAAAGGGGTAAGCCAGGAGGTACCACTCTTCTCTCTTTACATTCATTTCCTTGGTGTTTGAACTCATCGTCTCACAGTTTTGAATACCGTCTATGTGATAGGACTCCCTAATTAAACATTCCAGCTCCAGACAGTCCTCTGAACTTGACTTGTGTATCTAACAGTTTAATGAGCATCTCCATTTGGATATCTTGTAGGCATTTCATACGTGACGTGTTCTAAGAGGAACCCATTTGCCCTCGTTTCCCAATGCCCACTAAACTCATTACTCCTTTTGGTTATCTCAGTGTAAGTCTTTTTCTTCCCCACTGTGGCTCAGGCCCAAAATTTGAGTCAGCAATGACTCTTCTCTTTCCCCAGCACACCATAAGCTATCTCTGAGCAAATCCTGTTTATTCATCCTTTGATTTTCAACTCTTTTTTGACCCACTTAAGTAGCAGTTTTGTGTGGTTCAACCCAGTGTATCCAGAATCTGACCATTCCTATCTCCATTACAATTTCCCTAGTTCAAGCGGCTGCGTGAACTATTGGGACATTTATCCAACTGGATTCTACACGAGTAGTTCAGAGTGATCCTTTTATAATGTAAGTCTGATGATGTCATGCTTCTGCCCCAAACCCCCAGGGGCTTCCCATTTCACCCACAGTAAAAGATAAAGGCCTTATGACAGTCTCCCAAGCCCCGTGGTAGCCGTCCCCTCATTTACCCTCTTCCCCCAACCAGTGCTCTCCACCTCTCTTGCTGCTGCTTCCACCACACTTCTCTCTCCTTTCAATCCAGTGTCATGGTCTGTATTTGTTTTCTATTGTTTGACCACAAATTGCCCCAAATTTAGCAGCTTAAAGCAACGTAAAGAAGTCTGGGTTGTCTTGGCTGTTTTCTCTGTTGGCAGAATCCAATGCCTTTTGTTTGTAAGACTGAGGTTCTTGTTTCCTCACTGGCTGTCAGCTAGCGGCTACCCTTAACTCCTAGAGGACTCTCTCTGGTCCTTGCTTATGGGTTCCTAGAGCCAGCAACAGTGCATGGTATATCCTTCTCATACTTAGAATCTTTCTTGCTGCAGTCAGATAAAGTTCTCCGCTTTTAAGGGCACATGTGACTACATTGGGCCCACCTGGTAATCCAGGATACTTTCTTTATCTTAAGGTCTGAAACATTAATTCCATCTGCACAATTTCTTTGCCATGTAATATAGCAAACTCATAGGTTCCAGGAATGAGGGCATGGACCTCTTTGGGGGAGCATTCTTCTTCCTGTCATGCAGCCTCCCGGACAAGCATGCTTCCCTCTCAGGGCCCATTTACTTACTGTCCTGCTACCTGGAATGTTCTTCCCTTGGATAATTACATAGCTCATTTCTGCACTCCTTCAGGTCCCTGTTCAGTCATCACCAGATTCTAACAGCCTCTCTGACCATCCTTTAAAATAAACATCTCCAAATACATTTTTTTCCCTTTTTTTTAAATTTCAAAAATGTAGAGGGTGCCAGTGTTTTTTGTTAATGTGGATGAATTATATCATGCTGAAGTCAGGGCTTTCAGTGTACCCATCACCAGAATAGTGTACACTGTACTTGATAGTATATTTTTATTACTCATTTCCCTCCCACTCTCCCCTCCTCTTAGATTCCAATGTCTATTACAGCTTTTTATGACCATATATATCCTTTGTTTAGCTCCCACTTATAAGTGAGAACATGTAGTGTCTGTTTTACTGTTCCTGAGATATTTTACTTAGGACAATGATCTCCAGTTCCATCCAAGTTGTTGCAAAAGATATTATTTCATTCACTTTTCTGGCTGAGTGGTACTCCGTGTGTGTGTGTGTGTGTGTGTGTGTGTGTGTGTACCACATTTTCTTTATCCACTCAATTGACACTTCTTTCCCATTAACTACCTTTTTTTTCTCTCTTTCACCACAATTTGACAGAATGTATTTGTTCACTTGTGTATTACCTGTCTCCCTCTACTAAGTCCCTTGAGAGCAAGAACTTTGATTTATTCACTGTTGGATTCCCACTACCTTAGAGCAGTTCCTGGCACATAGTAAAATGTTCAATAAATGTTTTTTGAATAAATGCATATTACAAAAAAATCCCCAGAAGACTCACTTCATTAATCATGTTTGAGGAAAAAAATGAGTCAGCTAACTCTGAACTTACCTAATAGAACTATTTTTAAAAAAAACATCTTTTTTGTAAGAAGTCATTAGTTTATCAAATGCCTTGCTGAGATAATTAGTAGCAACTTCTATAAGCATCTCTTGATCTGTCATAAAAGAAAACAAGTAGTTTGTCATTACTGTCTTCGGTGTACCTAAACTAGCTCAAAGTTTTCATCTCTTCTATCTCTAAATGCTGACAGGCTTTTTAATAATCTGTGTCTGTGCTAAAATCTTGAAAGAGCTCAAGATCAAGTCTATAGTCTTCACCATTGCTTTTTCCTTCTTTCAAAATCAGGACATATCCCATTTGCAAATGCTTGATATTTCTCTTATTTTAAACATTTCCTCATTTATTTATTTATTGACAGTGTACCCTAAATCAACAAATGAGTCTAGAGGCAGAGATATCAATCCCCTCAAAAGTTACTATTCCTTTTTTTTCTTTAATCATTTGCCTTAGGAAGTTGATTCTGTTCCTTCTTGTTTAAAGTTGCTTTCCTTGGAGTAAAGAATAAAAACAAAATGAGATTCTGAAGATTGTGCCTTTGTCTACACTTGCACTAAGCAGGGGTCTGAACACTTTCTCTGAACTCAACTAAACGGCCCCTAGTGAAATACCAGCCATTCTGACATTTGACCTTCCCTTCACCATTGTTATGGGTTTCAGCCAATGACGTTTTTATTTGTAGCCGATCCATTCAGAAGCAACTTTGCAGTCTCTTTAGTTTCCTATGCATTTTTTCTTTTTCTCATGAGTATTATTTTCGATATTAATCATATGGGCAGATCATTTTAGAGTTACCTGTCCCTCATGAGCCATTTTCTATTTTAGATCTTTATCAACGAAAGTATACCTATCCCCCAGAATTAAAACAGATTTTTAAAAAATGTTTTTTGAACACATGCTAAGTGTAAGCAAGAAAGTGTGCTATATATACAGCAGAGAAGTTTTTTCTCAAAGTGTGGTCCCTTGAATTGGAACCTGAATTGGAATCATAGGATGGGGAGGGAGGGTACTTATTACAAGGTAGATTACCAATTACTGAATCAGAATTGGTAGGGGGTAGATGGGAGATGGCGGAATCAGCATTTTTTCAGCAAGTTTCTCAGGTTATGCTGTTCAAAGTTTGAGAACTTTATCTGTGAAGGATATGCAGAAGCATAAATCCATGCTGTAAAAGAGCTAATACTATATTTAAGATAATAAGACATAAAAATAACATGTAAATAATGACTGCCAGAGACAATCAGGGTACTTTAGTCAGCAAGTGGAGCTGTTAGGAAAGAGGTGGTGGGTGTTAAGGTTGGCTTCAGAGAGCAGATGTTTATTGCTCATAAGAGGCACTCAAGAACTGTTTGTTGAATTAATGACAAAAGCTATGCTGAATGGGGAAGAAACAATAACTGCTTTTAGCTGAAAAAGAACTTAGAACTCTTTTGTATTTCCCCATTGTCATGTAGATAAAGAAATTGAGTTCAAGAGAAATTATTTGACTCAATTGCCTCACATCCCACAATAAAATGGTATTGGAAAAGACAATAACCAAAGTTTCCTAACTCCAGACTTAGTGCTTTCTCCACTATTCTATCAGAGAATTTGGACTGGCTACATGTAAGGAGGAAGGCATTTTAAGAACTGGAGTGAAGATAGTTTGAGGTGTGTTAAAGAGGTGTGCATTAACCAACAAGGAAGTGGGAAGGATTTGATTGAGAGATTGAAAGCAGACAAGCCTGAAAAGGCAGGTTGGGATCAAATTGTGAGGGAGTTGAATACCAGAGTAGAGGGTTCAGATAATGGAGAGCTGCTGAAAATTTGGAGACAGGATAAAGGCAATTTATTAGAAACATTAACGTGAAGTTGCTACTGGGAAAGATGAATGATGAAAGGTCAGAGCTAGGGAGATACCTGAAGAGAAACCAGTTTCATACTCTATGATGAAAAAACTAAAACCCAAGTTGGTAAAAGTATGGATTTGTGAACAAATTTAAAGTGTAGGTCAATAGAATATGAAAATGAGTCCAATTCTGGTATAATTCATCAGTTTCTTTCCTTTTTTAGTTGGCTAACTTTTTCAGTTGGACTTTTTTTTTTTTGAAATTGAAATACACCTTTATTTTTATTTTTTTATTTTTTTAAATAATAATCTGTATTTTATTTATTTATTTATTTATTTTTATTTCAGCTCCTCATGGGGGTACATAAGTTCAGGTTATATACATTGACCATGTCCCGCCCATCCCCCTGAGTCAGAGCCTCAAGCGTGTCCATTCTCCAGACAGTGCGCCTGGCACTCACCATGTAGTCATACCTCCATCCCCTCCCCCCACGCCCCCACCTCCCCGAGTCAGCACCTTCAAGCATGACCATTCCCCAGACAGTGCGCAAGGCACTCATCATGGACTTTTAATAAGCAAGGAATTCTCTTTTTCTCATACCAATGTAGAGCCCAACTTTTCTAAACTTTTCTCAAAGCCCAACTTTTCCTTTTTTCATAAACAAATAAATAAATGCTCAAATATAAGTCTGACACTTAGGAGACTAGAAAAGTGTTAGGTAGTTAGCAAGGGATTCCAGGTCTCCTAGGGAGACCATCACGGTCTTTGTCTTCAGGGAGCTTACAATTTACGGGGAAGACAGACAAGTAAAAGAATAACTTGTAATTAATGCTCCCATGAGGGTATTTTTAAAATGCTATGAAAACACAAAGCAGAGATGGATAAATTCTGCCTGTGGAGAAAGGTTAAGTCAATAAAAATACAGGAAAAATAGCTTTTGTGTAGGAAAACACCAAGATGAACCATTGTGTTTATGGACACCAGGCTTTCTAAGCATAGCCAGAATAACCCAGGATATCAACAAATTGCTGTGGGTGGGAAATAAATGGGCATTTGAAGGTTAGGTGTAGGCTGGAGATTACGAGTAAGAGTCTAAGAAGAAATCAAGGCTATCCAAAAATATGTTGAGCTGGTTCTTAAGTGGAAAAGATGTGCAAATGAAAGTTTCTACGATTCAGGATTTAGCAAGGGTCCTAAGAACAGAAATATCTAATTTTTTATTTTTAAATTTGAAAATTGTATGAAATGAAAAATTTTAAACTGACAGAAAAGTAGAAAGCATAGCACAATGAAACCCCCATATTCATTAAGATTTAGCTGTTGTCAAGATTGTGTCACATTAGTTTAATCTCTTTTTCTTTCTTTGCTAAATATTTGAAAACAAATCTCAGAAATTCTGTCATTCATTCCATATACTTCAAGATGCATCTCTAAAAACTATGGTCTTTTTAAAAAATATAACATAATGCCATTTTTATACATAACAAAAAATCATATAGGAATAATAATAAAGGACTAATAGTAATTACTTGATATTCCTTGATATCATTTTGGTATTGTAGAATACCCCATCCATATTAAAGTGTCCTTGGTTGTCTCAAAAGTTTCTTTATACAGTTGGTGGCTGAATAACTCAAAGAAAGTCCATACATTACATTTGAATGTGTTGACTCTCAAGTCTTATTAAAACAGAAAAGACTGGCTTCCTTCCTTCCTTTTTTTTTTTTTTGTTTCTCATTCCATTGATTTGTTGAAGAAACTGGGTCTATTGTCATTTAAAATGTCCCACATTCTCAGTTTGTTCTAATATTCATTTTTGTGTTATTTTTTCTACTGCTCTTCAATGTCATCACTTCATACAATTTTCAAATGCAATCTACCTTTTGCTGTATTCTTTCAAAAATTCTGCTACCTACTCAGCTTTGAGTCAAAGATTCTTATAGGAGCAAAAAATTTTGGAGATGCTTTCCAGGAGGATAGTGGATTGTGGCAAAGGGAAGTGCAGAATTTGAAACACAGGGTATAGATCAAGAAGACGATGGAAGCAGGAATGGAGAGAGACAGATGATACAGAGAATATAAGACATCTCCCTGGCTCCCTTATGCCTACCAAAGGAGGAGAACCAAATTTGATAAAATGGAGACATCAAGTGGTATCGACTCTCTAAGATAGTTGTAAAAAGATCAGTATTATATTAAGAGAATGATGGAAATCTGAAAAGCAAAATGTATTAAATAGATTGTTGTTACATCAACATCATAGGTTCTTTAGCCTAAATTTAGAACTTGAAAATTTTTCTGGAGGAAAAGGTAGATTATGATACTTATTGTAGAATCATGTAGAATTCAGTGGTACATAGTTAAGTATAGTTTTACAGTTGGTTGCTTTTATAGTCTTAGACTATAAAATAAAATAGTTGAACTAAAAATGTCTTGCTCTTACCCAGTTTTATCACTCCACTGCTTTTCATGCTCTTTTGCTTGTTGTTGGCCAGCACACTAGTTCGTTTTTAGCCAAGTATTTGAAAGTGTCAAATAAAAGTACTGCCACAGCCAGGCAGCAGCTGACTTCATTTTTACTCAAGTGTGACATAGCACTCATTGCTGTCAACTTGTATTTTTTTAATGAAATAATTTTTATGAATTCCAAATACACTAGAACATTTCCAGTATCACCTTTGAAAACTCGTTGTACAATAATTAGTGCAGACTCCAGGAACACCTCAAATACATCAAATATTCATTCTCATAGAGACCTGGTGTGATCAACATGACAGTATTATGATTGTAGTTTTAATATTCACTCTTTTTTTTTTTAATTTTTATTTCAGTTTTTCATGGGGGTACAAAAGCTCAGGTTATATACACTGTCCGTGTCCACTCTTGATATCATTTCCATTTTATATATTTCTCCACAGGTTGTCATTTTATATGTTTCTCCACTTTACTGCTATCTAAAATAGACTTTATGCTAAAGATATTTGTTTTCTCTGTTCAGCAGCTCCCAAGTGCATTAGACTGGATACCACTTCATTTTGATGACAATGAAAGCAAGATGAGACTTAAAAACTATATGAATTTGGGAAATTTCAACAGAAAGCAGCAAATATGTTTGAAAATTTGGGTATAAATAACTTATTTATTTCCAGTTTCAGTTCCACATAGTGAAAGATTCAGAGTAGGCTATTTGAAGTTGACAAAATTCACACTTCTCTCCAAGAGTTTGAAGGGTTTTACAGTCTGTGGGTTAAGATTGGAGCTTGAGTGAAAATTTCTGTGAAATACAAAGTTTAAGGGTTTAGAGGGAAACTTAAGAGAAGACAATGTAAGTTAACAGCCTATTAGGAAAGATCAAGGATAAGAACTATAAAAAGAACAGATGAGGAAAGCACTCAGAATAACAAAGTTGCGTATTGATATGGAGGCTCCACTAAAAGGGGATTAGAACAAGCTGGTTAAGGTTTCGAAAGGATCCAAAAACCAAGTTGGCAAGTCAGGTGGTGATTAGGAGTATAACTGGTCCTTAAAACTAAAGAGAATAGATTTGAGTCAAAGCCTGAGTCTATAGGTCTGAAGGGTCTGAAGGAAGGTTCTCAGTTTTGGTTAGAGGTATGATCTTGGTGGTCCCAAGGTTTAGGTGGTCTAATTCTCTAAACCTGTGCTAAGATAATTGCATAATGTTGGGGCTCAGAAAATGATTCCTCAAAGTATGGCACTTTAACATGCTGAAGACTTTGAATTAAAGAACACTGGAAGGGCTTTGAAGCTACCTCAGAATCAAGGTCTTTCTGACCTTCCCTGTTTCTCCCCATAAGCACAGGGCCAGCTCTCTCTCAAGTGCCCTTATTTGAGCTCTTCCAAAAGAAACACAATTGCTTTTAGTCTGCTGTCTGATATTTCATTAACCAGGGAAGATTAATCACCAAAGAAGAAATTGAAGATCATCACCACACCCTCCCAGATAAACTTTTCATTTATTCTTCTGTGACACTTTATCGGCATAATAAGGCAACCTTTGTTCACAGTGCAATTCTGCCCCTCACCTTCCCATAAATTGTCACCACCTCCCTCAGAGGCCAGGTGAACTTTGTCCCAGGCTATTGTCTGTTCTTTAGAGCACATTCATCTCCCCTAAAAATAATTTACTCTTTCTCTAAAGTTGCCTACATCCTCTACTTCTCTCCTTCCTATGAAGAAAGTATTTAAGCTTCAACCATCTGACCCTTCTTTGAGTTTTATACTTTGTGTGACTTCCATGTGTTAGCACATTAATAAATTTGTATGCCTTTTCTCCTGTTAATCTACCTATTATCAGTTTGTTTATAAATTCAAATTCTCAAATCTTCAGGGAGTGGAAAGAAAGTTCCTCTTGCCCCTGCAATGACGTGAGACTACCCCAGGAATTTTCTTTAACTATATGAAGCTTATATCTCAGAATGTCCTCACATACACTAGTAAAGATTAGCAGGTGATTTGGGCTCATGTTATGTTCTGGAATAACAGAGGAAGAAAGAAAATTTCAAAAATCATGAACCCAGGAATATGATCTTCAGAGGAGAGATTGCATGTCCCTTCAACTCTTCATGAATAATGAAGACCTATATGGGCAAATTTTCCATTTGGGACCTACATTGGACAGAATAAGGTAGGAATACCTCATTCTATCATAGCTAAAAGACAAAGAAAGTATAATACTTCTTAAGACTTTGCAAAATTTTGTTCATGTTGTTTATCTTTTCAAAGTCTGGCTCTGTGCACTAAAAAGAGATAGCCTAAACAGGGCTCTTTCTGGATTAAGATTATTATGAGCCCAATAGTTTTTCCAATAAGTAAGGAATCAGACTTACAAAATTATGGGAGAGAGATTTTCAGATATAACTAGAGAAAGGTCAATTGATAGACTTGAACTAGTTATTTCTGTTCATAACACTGTACATTTTTTAGTTTACTTATATATCCTTCAATACTCTATATGGCTCTGGAAATCAGTAGAGAGAAATAATGGTGGTATTCTATGCATGTGACATATCATAGACTACATTTTGGAGGACTGCAAAAAGAAGAAAGAAAAAACAGAAATTTCTATTACTAGCAATAGAAGCATACTAAATGCCTTTTTTAATTTTAATTTTTAATTTTTGTTTTTTAGAGATAGGTTCTTGCTATGTTGCCCAGGTTGGAGTATGGTGGCTATTCACAGGTGCAATCATAGCACACTGTAGCCCTGAACTCCTGGGCTCAAGTAATCTTTCTGCCTCAGCCTCCCAAGTGGCTGGAACCACAGGTTGTGCCACCATGCTGGACTTAAATTCCTTCTTTACTGGTGCTTGATGGTGAAGGGGAAGACTATTTGAGAGCCCTTGATTCCTTGGACACAACCACAATAATCCCATGGTATTGTTCTCTAATAAAGATAAATTATGAGGAGGTGAATTCTATAGGGAAAAAATGAATGAAAGTTATCTCAAAATGTAGTAACACTGAAATATTCATAGAAAGCCCTAAATAAAATCTGTGGTATAGCTCTCAAAACAGCCCTGTAATAAACTCCTTTTGAAAATGTCAAGGCTGAGACCTAGAGAGGTAAAGTTAACTGCCCAGTGTCAACTGGCTGGTTAGTGACATACCTAGCACTAAAGTTTACATCAGTAGGTTCCCAATTCAGTGCATTTTCTAGAGCTTCTAAAAATTCATGTACCCTGTAATATTTTGAAATAAAATAAATAAATAAATAATGAAAAACTCTGCATAAAAAATTCATGTTAAGTTACTCTTTGCTCTATTAAAGCATAATTATAAACATCAAATATTTGTAAAATATCTTCTGTATAATAGGCTATTTCCTTTAATTTATTAGTAAATTTGCCACTGTATTAATTTATTTAGTAAATTAGAATTTTTTCTTCCTATCCCACATATATGTCACCAGCAAGTAATCCACTCTCTCTCCCCACCCATCTCATTTCATTCTCACCTAATCTCTAAAGGGTGGAATCACTTGGGAATTTCTCAAGCTCATGAGAACTTCTAATTTACCTTTAAAATATTTCAAATCTAAAAGTTTTTGAGATACAAAATTTATTTTAATAATATATTGAGTGTTCTTAAGAATATTTCTAGACTTTTATCCACTAATTGTACTCCTAGAAATTACTTCCTATGAAAATACTTTTAAAATATAACACACACCCACATATACACACACATAGGCAAAATGTCTTCTAACTTTGTTCTTTTTTTCCCCAAGTTGTTTTGTCTATTCTAGATCTTTTATATTTTCATATAAATTTTAGAATCAGCACACCACTTCCGCAAAATAGCTGGCTGGGATTTTTATTTGGATGGCTTGAGTCTATAGATCAATGTGGAAAGAATTGACATCTTGACAATACTGAGTCTTCTAATCTAGGAACATGGTATTTTTTTGGGTTGACTTAGGTCTTCTTTAATTTTTCTCAGCAGTGTTTTGTAGTTTTTAGTGTATGTGTCTTGAACATCTTTTGTCAAATTTATCCTTAAGCATTTCATATTTTTGATGCTACTGTAAATGGTAAATTATAATTTCAATTTCTGATGGTTCATTGTAGAATACAATTCTTACTACGTAGAAATACAACTGGTTTTTGTATATTGACTTTGCACCCTGTCAGTAAACTCACTTTTCATTCTAATAGCTTACTTGCAGATTCTTTAGGATTTTTACATACGTGGTCATATCATGTATGAATAAAGAGACTTGTCTTTCTTTCCATTCTGTTTGCTTTTCTCTCTTTAGCTCTTTCCTTGTTATAGTGTTAGAACCTCCAGTACAATGTTGAATAGAAACAGTGGGAATGGACATCTGTGATGGTTAATTTTATGTGTCATCTTGACTGGGTCATGGAGTGCCCAGATTAAACATTATTTCTGGATGTCTATGAGGATTTCTGGATGAGATTAGCATATGGATCAATGAACTCAGTAAAACAGATTGCTTTCCCCAATGTAGGTAGGCATTATTTCATCCCCTGAGAGCCTGAATAAAACAAAATGTGGAGGAAGGAGAAATTCATCCCTTTTTTACTGCTTCATCACTTGAACTGGGACATTTCATCTCATCTTCTCCTTCCCTTGGACTGGGATTTAGAACAACAGCTACTCTGGTTCCCAGGCTTTCAAACTTGAACTGATTTATACCCCTGAATTTCCTTGGTCTCCAGCTTGGAGGCAGTAGGTTGTGGAACTTCTCAGCTTTTGTAATCCCATGAGCCAATTCCTCGTAATAAATCTTCACATATAGCCTATTGTTTAGTTTCTCTGAGGAACCCTGACAAATATAACATCCTTGCCTCGTTACCCATCTTAGGAGGGATATACTCAGCCTTTTATTGTTAATATAACACCACCTATAGGATTTGCATATATACTTCTTATTAGGTTGAGGAATTTCCCTTCTAGTCCTATTTTTCTGAGGCAATATGCCAAACTGCAAAAATTGTCATCAGATTGGTATAATTATGAGTAATTAAAATATATCTCGATCATGTTCTTTAATCTTGATGTATAGTATATTTTTAATAAAATTTTCATTAGTATTAATAGCTGAGCCAGTTAGAATTCTTCTTACTTTGGATAGAAAACTCAACCCACACTGGCTGAAGAAAAAAGGGGGTTTATATGATCACATAACTGAATGTCAGGCACAGGAAATTGGGTCATGACGTTAGGACCCAGGTTCTCTCTCCCAGGCTCTCTGTTATTCTCCTTCTCTCTGACATTATTCTTAGACAGCTTCTCTCATGGTAGTAAAAATGGCTGCAGAAGCTCCAGATCTTACATATTCTCAGCCTTAAGGCCACCAGTAAAGAGTGTCTGCCTTAATCTGAGAAGTCTTGGCAAAAGTCTTGATGCATCTCCTTAGTCTGAGTTGGGTTACTTGCTCATCCCTAAGTAAATTGGCCTGGCTGGAGGTTGTGATGTGTTGATGGACTCAGGCCTATGTCCAGTACACCACTGGGGAATTAGGGTGAAGCCAGAGTCAGTAAAACCACATGGTCTGTGCTATGGTCTGAATGTATTCCCCAAAGTTCATGTGTTGGAAACTTGATCCCCAATTTGGCAATGTGGGGAAGTGGGGTCTAATGGGAGGTGTTTGGCACCACCCTCATGAATGGATTGGTGCTGTTATTAAGGGAGTGGGTTAGCTATTGAAGGACCAGGTTTGTTATCATGGGAGTAGTTACTCATAAAAGGAAAGGTTTGGCTCCTTCCTGCTTTGTTATCTTTTCACTCTTCTGTCTTGTGAGGAACAGCATTGCTCCATTCTGGAAGATGCAGCATTTAAGGCTTCATCTTGGAAGTGGAGACCAGCCACTCACCCCATCCCAAACCTGCTGGTGCCCTGATCTTGGACTTCCCAGCCTCCAGAACTGTAAGAAATAAGTTTGTGCTCATTATAAATTACCCAGTCTGTGATATTCTGTTATAGCAACATAAAACAGACTAAGACAGTCTGAGAGTGGAAGGCATACTGCCCTGAAAGGAAATAGAGATGTGGTTACCAAACTTGGACTGGATTATGAGTAGTCAGAATCAATAACAGTCCACTGTACTAATATTTATTCAGAATACAATGTGTACAAGGCACCTCACATTTCCTCATTTATTCCTCCTCAAAACAACTCTATAACATAGAGACTATGATTATTCCAAATTTACAAATGTGGAAACAGGTTCAAAGGTGTCACACAGCCCCTAAGTCATTCAGTCAGGTTTGACTTCAAAGGCCAAGCAACTAAACCTACTCAACTGCCTCTCAGTTAACTCACTGCCAACATAATATATAACCTGCCTATGGTCATGAAATAAAATAACACAACATTCAAATCTAGCAAGAAAATTATATTTTATAAAATATATTTCTATATTATGATTGTAGGAAATATCTTTTAATAATTTTTCTTTTTAATAGACTTTATTTTCTTTATAAAAAAATAGTCTTTAGGCTGGGCTTGATGACTCATTCTTGTAATCCTAGCACTCTGGGAGGCCAAGGAGAGAGGATTGCTTGAGGCCAGGAGTTTGAGACCAGCCTGAGCAAGAGCAAGACCCCATCTCTACAAAAAAAAAAAATTATCTGGGCATGCATGTTGCATGCCTGTAGTCCCATCTACTTGGGAGGCTGAGGCAGAAGGATCATTTGAGCCCAGGAGTTTGAGGTTGCAATGAGCTATTATGACGCCACTGCACTCTAGCCCAGGTGACAGAGCAAGACCCTGTCTCATAAAAAGAAAAAGTCTTTATTTTTTAGAGCACTTTTAGGCTCACAGTAAAGTTGAGCAGAAAATGCAGAGCTCTATATACCACACACTTATAACTTCCCTATCAGTATCCCACACCAGAGTGGTACATTTATTATAATTAATGAACCTACACTGAGACATCATGATCACCCAAAGTCCATAGTTTATATTAGGGTTGACAATGGTGTTGTACATTCTATGGGTTTTGACAAATGTATAATGACATGTATACACAGTCATGGTATCATAGAACTACAGATGCTCCTCGACTTATAATGAGGTTATGTCCTGATAAACCCATCGTAAGTTGACAATGCATTTAATACACCTAATCTACTGAAAATCATAGCTTAATCTGGCTTATCTTAAATGCTCAGAACACTTACATTAACCTGTAGGTGGACAAAATCATCTAACACAAAGCCTAATTTATAATAAAGTATTGAGTATCTCACAATTTATTGAATACTATACTAAAAGTGACAACAGAATTGTTGATGGGTACTAAAATATGGTTTCTACTGAATGTATATTGATACCATCATAAAGTCAAAAAATCTTAAATTGAACCATCCTAAGTCAGGGACAGTCTGTTGTTTGGCTGCCCTAAAAATCCTTTGTGCTCTACCTATTCATCCTTCCTTACTCCCTAGTCCATAGCAACCACTGATCTTTTTCCATAGTTACAGTTGTTTTTTTAAAATCATGAATTCAGAAGAAAACAAAAAATGAGGCAGGTGCAAATACCATCCCCAAAGTTGAAAAATAAACATACATAGGTCTGGTCTCCTACACAAGCTATGAAAAGGTATCTTAAATTGTTGAACAAAACCATAGACAGAGGTGCCATTCTTGGGCTGATGACAAAACTGAAGGGAAAAGTAGTTATTGTGCAAAAGTTACATTTATCAAATGTTTATTGACTGACTTCCTTTACCAATGCTCCCTAAAGGCTGTGTTAGCTCTATCATTTTATCCATACATTGTATGGAATAACATCTTTATGTGCCTGAGGCCACTTGTAGATGGTAAGATCCTTAAGGGCAGAGTCCTGTCTTTATCATGGTTCCGAGGATTAGCAGATTCTCATGAATGAAAGCTCCACTCTAAGATCCAGGAAGAATACATAGATCAGTGAGAAATGTCTTGGCCCTTATGTATATTACTGTTGTCTAAGAAGGGAAATGTTGATATACAGTTATGTCTAATCTAAGAAAGCAAGGGTAAGTGCTAAAGAAAGGGTATCAGTATTGAGTTTTGCTGCAGTGACTTAAACAAGAAAGGAGGTTATTATTCTCACAATACAAGAAGCATCCAGGGTGGAAATCTGTGGGTGCAGCTTATCCTCCAGTAAGTCTTCAAGGACAGTGGCTCCTTCTAGCTTTCGATTCTTAATGTGGGACCAAGACTGGCTATGTAATTTGTGCGGCCCAGCACAAAATGCAAATGGGGGGGGGGGGCTTTTGTTAAGGATTTCAAGATGGCAACAGCAAAGCATTAAAGCCACAGGGCAGGGACGAGGTGACTTCAGAGGTTGCATACCCATGAACCCAGACCTTTGTCTTTATTGTTGCAAAATAACTCCAGACATTGAATCCCGTATCTGGGCAGTAAGATGGGAAAAGTGAAAGAAAAAGATATATACTGAGTCTGACTCCTTTTTGTTAGGAATAAAGTAGCTTTCCTGAAGTCCCAAGCAGTAAATGTCTGCTTACATTGCATTAGTCAGAAATGAATCACGTATCAACTTCTAGCTGCAAGATATCTGGGGAAACAAGTTTTTGTAACTGGGTATTTTGCTGCTCCAAAGAAAATTGAGGTTTAGAAGGAAGAGAAGAGAGGCTATTGGGTAGGCAACTAGCAGACATGATGTTAATACTAACCCTGTTTCATTTATCCAGTGCTGTACAACAAAACACCCCAAAGTCTAGTGACTGTAAAATAATGATAACATTTAATTTTCCCACGTCTGTATTTTGGCAAAGATTAGCAGGGACAGGTTCTCTCGGCTCTAGTTTGCATCAGCTGGAGTGGCTCAAGGCCAAAGTCTCACCTGTCTGGGAGATGATTTTGGCTGTTAGCTGGTATATCTGCCGGGGCAGTGGCAGGAAAGCCTTCGTGTGGCTCTTCCATGGAGGTGCTCATCTTCCTCACAGCCTGGTAGCTGGGTGTCCTTTGATAACTGTGAAGTCACATGGTATCACTATAGCTATACCCATTGGCTTGCCTCAATTCAAGGAGAGGGGACATGGACCCCATGTCTTGACAGTGGAGTGCCAACGTCATATCATAAGAAAACCATATGGGATGGGCGACAGTGGTCCTGGCACCTTTGGAAGAAGATGTAATGTGCCCGTAAGTGCTTACTCACCTACGTACTAATGTCTGAACATGGTTATTTCATTTCTACAAACATCAGCCAGAGCATCCTTTCTACTTTTTTTCTTCCTTTTTTTTTTTCTCCATAAGAAAAAAAGAAAAATTGGGCTGAGAATTGTGGTTCGTGCCTGTAATCCTAGCACTATGGGAGGCCGAGGTGAGAGGATTGCTTAAGGTCAGGAGTTTGAGACCAGCCTGGGCAAAAATATCAAGACTCTGTCTCTGCAAAAAATAGAAAAATTAGCCAGGCATGGTGGCACAAGTCTGTAGTCCTAGTGACTCGGGAGGCTGAGGCAGGCAGATCACTTGAGCCCAGGGGTTTGAGGCCGCAGTGAGCTTTGATGACGCCACTGCACTCCAGCTCGGACAACAGAGTGAGACCCTGTCTCTAAATAAATGAAATTTCAAAAAAGAAAAAGAAAAATTGGACTAGGTTGTTCACTCACTTAAAATTATTTATTGCTTACTTAAAATTATCCCATTATAACTCAAATACAGTCAAATCTTTTTACGATAGTTTATGAGGTCTGGTTTCTCTCTTTAGTTTCATCTTACTTTATTCTACCCTTCACTTGCTGTGCTTCTGCTACAGGACCTGTCAGTTCTGCAAACACATCTGCTGCTTCTATTCTTCTAGTCCTTTGCACATGCCCTTCGCTTCTCCTGGGACAGGCTTCCTCCAGCACGTTGAATGGACCAGTGTCTGCTCACTCTTCTCTTCTCAGAGAGTCTTTGCATAGATAATCAGCCAAAATATTATATATCAGCAGTTGTATTTACTCATTTATTGTTTATTTCTCCCTCTGAAATGAAGCTTCACAGCTACAGAAACCTCACCAGTTTGGTCACTACTGTACATCTGCTAGTACTGTGCTTGGCATTTCATCATAATCTGATGAGCTAGATAATATTATTAGTCCCATTTTAACTGGTAAGAACTGAAGCTTGAGACTCATATATGGCACAGCCAGGCCTGGAACCCAGGCAGTTGGACTGTAGAAGCAACAGTTATTAATCCTGCTCTGAATGATTTGGCAAAAGAGAGAAAAGTTTCATTAATTAGCCCTGTCATAGCTGATTGGGAAAGGGCTTCGTAGAGGTGGGGCCATTTGAGCAGGGCCTTGAGTGATGGGTACAATTTTGTCAGATGGCAATGAGAAGAAGGATATTATAGGTGGTAGGAATAGTGTGAACAGAAACAGATTTGGGAAAGCACTTGTATATTCTGAGAATAGTGAGTAATTGTCAAATAGGATGTAGAAGAGTTAAAACTAGAAAGGTAGGTTGCATTATCCTGTAGGTAATTAGAATACATCAACATTTTTTTGTTTTGTTAAGAGGAGACTCTCTGTGCTTTAGGAAGCTGCAGTTGCACAGGCTAAGTGTAAGGAGTCAGCTGTTGGTCTTGAACAAATCATATGAATACTTAGAGTCCCATTTTACTTATTTATAAAATAGGGATATAAATAACACTGAACTAGGCCGGGCATGGTGGCTCACGCCTGGAATCCTAGCACTCTGGGAGGCCGAGGCGGGTGGATCGTTTGAGCTCAGGAGTTCAAGACCAGCCTGAGCAAGGGCGAGACCCCGTCTCTACTAAAAATAGAAAGAAATTATCTGGTCAACTAAAAATATATATAGAAAAAATTAGCCAGGCATGGTGGCTCATGCCTGTAGTCCCAGCTATTCGGGAGGCTGAGGCAGGAGGATCGCTTGAGCCCAGGAGTTTGAGGTTGCTGTGAGCTAGGCTGACGCCACGGCACTCACTCTAGCCCAGGCAACAAAGCGAGACTCTGTCTCAAAAAATAAATAAATAAATAAATAACACTGAACTCATAGATTTTTGTGAGGATGAAATAAGATGACTTACATGAAAGTACTTTGTAAACTTTACAGCACTACACAGATGTTAGCACTTTTATCATAGGTGTTCTGGGTTGGTTCTGGGGTAGGGAAACTGCAGAAGTAAGCTCGCAACCAGAGCAGCTGGGCAGTGGTGGGGATCTAGGTAAAAAGTGACCAAAGTCCAAAAGAGGATAGATAATGAGATAATGTTGCCTAACAAAAGCAAGTTTAAATGGGTTTATATTTGTAAAACTCTTGGAAGAGTCCCTGGCTCATAACTCATAATAAGTGATGATATATACATATATAAAATTATTATATCAATTCATATATTTATGTCTATATCTATCAATCTGGTTACCTATTTATCTATGTTTGTTAACTAGTAGGAATGCAAAAGACATTTAAAGATGAAACTAATCAAGATGATATGCTTCATTATGTGAAGGTCAGTTGCAGAAAAGAATCAAAGTTAACCAAAAATTACAACCCAGGTGCCTGGGAGAGTGCTTATTAATTGAGATAGGGAATAAAGAACAGTATTTAGAAGAGATTAAGATTAACTTTGAATATGAGGGACATTTTGCAATAAAAACCCACTGAAGATGTTCAAAAGCTTGCTGAAAATGGGGACATAGTATATATGCATGATGTAAGGAGCTCATGGTCAGAAGAATAGATTTTGGGACTTTTGCTTAGAATGGTTAAAGTTTTGTATTAGACCATCAGGAATAGAGAGGAAAAGGGGTTGGAGAAAATGGCCAAGGGTAGACCCTTAGAACAAGGTTTCTCAAGATTTATGTGTATGTGAATCACCTGAGCATGTTACTAAAATGTGGTTTCTGATTCGGTAGGTCTGAAGTGGAGTCTGAGATGCTGTATTTCTGACAAGATCCTAGGTCACAGCAGTGTTGCTCACCCATAGCAAGGGCCTCCAACCTGGGGTAATGAGGTATGGCTAAAAATTTCAGAGCACAGGGGTGGAAGTGGGGAGAGAGAGAGAGAGAGAAAGAGAGAGTTAGGGAAGGGGGTGGTGGAGAGAGTGAAAATTGAGAATGCAATATAATGAAGAAGCAGAGATAAAAGTTTCAAAGAAAGAAAGAAAGAAAGGAAGAGCGAGCTCCTTAGTGCAAGGACAATGAGTGAGGCTGCTGATTTTGGCAATTAAGCCAAAATGTGTAAATAAGAGAGTAGTTCAAGTAGATGGATGATAGAGCTCAGATTACAGATAGCAGGTAGAAAACTGAACAGTGATTGTACACCATCCAAAGGAAAATTTCAGCAAAGAAAGAAAGATGTGTGGTGGTTGGTGGTGTAATAGGGTGGTAATTTTAAGGGAAGGATTGCTTTTAGGATCATAAAGACTCCCAAGTTTGTAGGCAGAGAGAGAAGTGGCAGTAGAGCAGAAATGACTGGGGAAAGAAAAGAGGAAGACAGACAGAAGATGCACTGAAGTACAAACGGAGAGGTTAAATCCAATCACAGGCATAAATTAGACTTTGAAAGAGGATAGGTGAAAACACAGATGATTTCAAGCAGAGGAGAGGCAAGGAAATAGGTGGCATTAGTTTCCAATGATTTAATCTGTTGAGGGTGGAGTACAGAGCTAAGGCAGGTGATTCAAGGAGCATAGAAAAGATTTGTAGCAGTCTTTCTGGGTGACATGACAAAGAACAAAGAAGGGTGAGATAAGCATGGCCCCACAGAATGAGGACATGCTGAGATTAAAGAGCATGAATGCATAGTGGCACCATTAAGTGACTTTCAAGCAGTGCATAGCAGCTGACAAAAGGAACAGAAATTAATGTCTGGGTTTATGCAAGTGTCGGGTGATTGACACGTGGATACATGTGAAGGGTCATGGTTAGTTGAAGTTTTGGATTAGAACATCAAGAATAGAGGGAATAGGGATTAGAATAAACGGCCAAGGGCAGACCTTTCTCAAGCTTTGCTCTTCACACTTTGCTATCTTTGATTGTTGCCTTAAGGTTGGGTAAAGAGCCAAATGCAACCAGGAGAGAGCAGAATCGCTGGGTCAGAGCAACATGATGCAGAGGGATGAACATCAGACTGAGAGCCAGGAGACCCGAGTTCCAATCCTACCTCCATCTAGACGCTTGATCTTGGATGATCTCCCTTGGTTCCTTTATCTTTATAACAAAAGCATTGAAGTAAATCAATTTACAGCCTTGGCTATACGTAGAATTGCCTGGAAAACTTCAACAAATATTGTTCCTGGTCCCTATTTAGAATAATTAAATCATATTGGGATATGTGAGCTGGATATTTGTTTTTTTAAAGCATGCCAGGTTATTTCTATTAATATTAAGCAGCCAGGGTTGAGAACCACTAGGGTACCTGGCCACTAAATTTTCTTTTCATATCTAGTCTTTTTAGGATTCTCAAAGAAAGATAATGGTAAAAGACCAGAGGCAAAAGCAAGTTCAGTAATAGTGAGTATATGAGTCTGTTTAAGCTTCTATAACAAAATACCATAAACTGGGCAGCTTATAAACAACAGAAATTTATTTCTTACAGTTCTGAAGCCTGAGTAATTCAGGAGCAAGGTGCTGGCAGATTTGATGTCTAGTGAGGGCACACTTCCTGGTTCATGGATGAGGTGATTTTGCTGTGTCCTCACATAGTAGAAGAGGCGAGGGAGCTCTCTGGGGTCCCTTTTATAAGAACACAAATCCCATTCATGAGGGCTCTGCCCTTATGGCCTAATCACCTCCAAAGGTACCACCTCCAAATACCATTACCTTGGGGATTAGGTTTCAACGTAGGAATTTGGGGGGGACATAAACATTCAATCCAGTGCAGTAAGTGATAAGGAATGTTGAAAAAATAGGTAAGAAAGTGAAATTTCAGGTCAATCATGAGGTTGGGGGAAAGGCCCACCATGTAAGCAGCAAACACTACATAGCATTGAATTTTGTGGTAGTAAAAAAGTAATTTTTTATTCTTTTTCTATTAGGGACATCATATAAAGAGTCTGTAGAATAAATGCCATAGTTAAGACAGTTGACAACATATGGGTTCTAACCAGTGTCAATCTCAACTCTTACAGACTGGGCCACAGATGAACACAGTTGTTCACTTGGGGCCTGAGCACAAGCTGACCTGCTGAAACTACAGAACCTTATTAGCTGTTAACTCCTTCCACACCTTTCATGGCTGTCACCCTCAGTTCTAGACTGCAGGCCCCTCAGACATCTTTCTTCTTTTTAATTTTTTTCTCTACCCTGCTCTGTGCTTTCTTTCTCCAAGTCATCTTTTATTCCTTCCCGATGCTGACCTCTCTCCCAACCCTTTCTGCTGCTCCCCAGAAATCTCATTGCATTCTCTACGGCGTCCTCCATCTCTTTGCAGAAATCACTATGTTCTTGTCCTAATGGAAACTTGGCTTTTCGTTGAGATCATCACTCCTCAGGCAGTTTTCTCTGACGAAGCTGGTTATTCTTCCTTCATCTGTATCTCTGGGCTAGGAGGTGATAGTCACTTAGACCTTCATTGTCACTTCCATACCTTAGCTCTCCAATCATATCCCCAAAGCCCTCTTTTTTTGAGTTGTATGACACCCAAGTCTGGCATGCACTACCCTGCCTCAACTAATCTGATCACTGCCACAATCACTAAGGACTGTGACAAGTGGTTCCTCATCAGAAAGATTATGAAATGAAAACTTCTTCTCCCCGTGCCTTTCAGTCCCCCAGTGCCTCACTCTGGAAGCAACTATTGTCACCAGGTTTTGGATATCTTTCCAGAGATATTTTATGCAAATGTAATCATATGCATATATAAGTGTGTGTGTGTGTGTGTGTGTGTGTGTGTATAAACTTTTGTTCATTTCTTACAGATACACAAATGGTAGGATGTTATATACATCTTTCTTTCTTTCTTTTTTTTTTCTAGAGACAAGGTCTTGCTCTGTCACCCAGGCTGAAGAGTAGTGACATGATCACAGCTCACTGCAGCCTCGAACTCCTGAGCTCAAGCTCTCTTCCCATCCTGGTCTTCCAATGTGCTAGGATTACAGGCATGAGCCACTGCACCTGGCCCTTTTTTTGTTTAATAAAATATTTAAAGAATTTTTCTTCACAATACATACAAATTTTCCTTTTTAAAAAAATTACCACATAATATTTTATGTGAATGTTTAATAATTTATTTAACCTATCCCCTACTGATGAACAATTAGATTCATTCTAGTCTTTCTAGTCTTCTGCTATTGTAAACAAGGCCATTATAAATAACATTTCACCTATATCATCTTTTATATCTTTAAGTTATTTGTGGCATCAGTTCCTAGTAGTAAGATTGCTGGGTCAAAAGTTATTTGCTTTTTAAAAGTTTTGGTAGATACTGAAAAAATTGTTCTCCCTAGGCTGTGTACAAATTATATACACATTACCTATGTTTAAAAGAGCCAATTTCCCATTATGTTTGCCAGTGTGGGGTTTTATACATTTTTTTTTTTTACTTTTGCCAATCTGATAATTGAAAAACATTTCATTGAACTTTTAATTTTTAATTCTCCTATTGAAATATGAGCAGCAATATTTTTTTCCTAGTTTGTTAAATTGTCATTTTGGTGTTTGTAATGCAGAACAATTTTATTTGCATGTTATTTAGTTTATCAATATCTTCATTTTGCTGTGCATATTTTATATCATACTTTATTCTTTTCATATTTTGAGATATTTTTAAAATTTCCTTTGTTTCTTCTTGTACTTCCATTTTTCTGTCTTTATTTTAATACATAAATCTTTGATCCATTTGAAATCCTAGCCTTTCTAACTCCTGCCACCCTCAGGGATCACTTCAGTGTTGATGTCACCTGCACAAACGCTACCCACCATGTTCCTCCATCTCTGCTCAGACAACTACCTCCCTTCCCAACTCTTGTAACACCCTGGAGGCTTCTCATCCCCTGTGTGACCCTTCTCCATTTCTGAGCACGTAAAACTCTCACATTCTTTCATTCTCACTCTCTCATCACAACCTCTTAATCTTCTTGGTCTCTCGCCCTATTAGTTCTAATACAAATTTATGATAGTTTCATTAAAACCTCTGACCCTTCACACCTCCCTTTTCTCTCATTGTCTGTCCTTCCTAGGCAGGGCTACGTGATTACTTGGGCATTTTTGCCTTTGTGGCCCCCTTCTTCCACAAAAAATATTAAAAGTTATATTTATGATTGTGCTTATCCATAAAGATAAATATGTTAATATACACTAAAGCATTTTCTTTGGTTTAAAAGTTTGTTTTTTTCTTCTCTAAAAAAATTAAAATATTTTTGTGGGCCCCAGAAGCCCAGCAGACCCCAGGTTCTGTTCCTACAGTGCTGAAGTATTAGTCAGCCCTGATCCTGGACATTGATTTACTACTTTAATCACTTTGGTGACACCACCCTCTGCTCTCTTGGCCTCTGCTTTTCCTGTGAATCTGCACTGCCAACCTCCAACCCCAGATAAATCTGTCGAGCTCTACTAGAGAAAAATGATAAAGGATTTGGGCTATATACGTGAATTGGGCCGTCAACGCTGTTTAATAATTTTTCTACACGTTCCTAATTGATTATCTGTTTCATTCCTCATATTAACTCTTCCAAATCATTAAGCATTCTCCTCAACTAAAAGAAAATAAAGTATGACCTCTCTTAACTCTCTGTCCTTTCATGTTCTGATTAGCCTTCGCTGGGTAACAAAACACCCCAGATGTAGAGGCTTAAAACAAAAATTATTTCGCTCTCAAGATTCTGTGAGTTGACTGGGCATAGCTGGGCTGTTCTCACTTGGGTTCTCTCATGTGATCCCTATCACCATATTGAGGCTATTATTCTTTTGGGTCACTAAAGACTTCTTAATTGTCTAATCCAACCAGTACTTTAAAACCTTTATCTTAACGTTTCCATAATATTTAAAGATATTGATCACTCCCTTGTTCTTGAGACTATTTATGGGCTTTTACAAGTCCTGGTTTTCTTTTCTTTTCTTTTTTGTTTTTTTGAGACAAGGTCTTGCTCTGTTGCCCAGGCTGGGGTGCAGTGGCATGATAATAGCTCACTGCATAGCTCTAACTCCTGGGCTCAAGCAATCCTCCCGATTAGCCTCCCTAGTATCTGGGACTATAGGTACCTGCCACCATGCTTGGCTAATTTTTTAATTTTTGGTAGAGATGAGATCTCACTGTGTTGCCCAGGCTGGTCTTGAACTCCTGGGCTTAAGTGATCCCTCTGCCTTAACCTCCAAAAGTGCTAGGATTATAGCCGTGAACCACTGCACCTGACCTGAATCCTGGTTTTCTATATTAATTCTTGGCACAATATAGATGGAAGAAATCTCAGAGAATGAAAGAGAATAGGAGAGTGTGTTAGTTTCCTAGGGCTACTGGAACAAATTACCACGAATTTAGTTTAAAACAACAGAAATTTATTCTCTCATAGTTTTGGAGCCCAGAAGTACAAAGTCAGTATCACTGGGCTGAAATCAAGGTATTGGCAGGGTTATGTTCCCTCCAGAGATTCTCAATAAGAATATATTCCTTGCCACTTCCAGCTGCTGGTAGCTGCCAGCGTTCCTTGGCTCGTGGCCACACCACTCTAATCCTCAAGGCCAGCATCTTCAAATCTGTCTGTTTTGTCTTCATATTGCCGTCTCTATGCATGTGTCACATCTCCCTCTGCCTCTTTCTTACAAGGACATACTCGACAACATTTAGGGTCCATCCAGATAATCCAGGACAATCTCCTCAGTTTAAGTTTCTTAATTATTATTATTTTTTGTGACAGGGTCTCCTTCTGTTGCCCAGGCTAGAGTGCAATGGCATCATCATAGCTCACTGCAGCCTCAAACTCCTGAGCTCAAGCGATCTTCCTGCCTCAGCCTCCCAAGTAACTGGGATTACAGGTGAGTGCTACCACACTCAGCTAAGTTTTCTATTTTTTGTTGGAGACAGAATCTTGCTATGGTGCTCAGGCTGTCAAGTTTTTAAATTCAATCACATCTGCAAGCATGCTTTTTTCAAATAAAGTGACATTTATAGGCTTGAGGGATTAGGACATGGGCATCTTTAGGAGGACCATTTTTCAGCCTCATATTGGAGAAGAAAATTGACCTAGGAATTCAAAACATTATTGAAAGTCATGGATAATTGGCTGAGATGGGCCTAGCTAATGTAAGCAAATAGCATGCATTTCAAAAGAGCAGTACACATCATTGTGAGTGTTTTTAAGAAAAGATTGGAAACTGTAGTCTGAAAGAAGAAAATGGCAATGTTTTGCAGGTTTAGGACTAGCAGAAGGAAGGAGCTGCCATTGGAAGGGAAGCCATTGGAAGGGCTGCAAGGGAAGCAATAGGGAGAAAACTAAATTTCAGTTAAGACAAGAAAGTAGAGCCAGAGGCAGTGGCACGTGCCTGTAGTCTCAGCTACTCAGGGGGCTGAGGCAGCAGGATCACTGGAGCCCAGAAGTTTGACGATGAAGTGAGATGATTGAACCTGTGTGTAGCCAGCCACTGCACTCCTGGGCAACAAAGTGAGACCTTGCCTCTTAAAAAAAAAAAGGTAGATGTATTAATATAAAGGAATATCTACCTTGATCTTGATATAACAGTCATAACACAGGGAAATCTTGTTAGTATAGGGAGAAAGGGAGAGACCACTATAAATCCATCTGAAATGCAACTTATTTCAAACTAATAGTGGTAACGAAAGGTATCATGGTTTCTAAGTTCCTGTCCTAGAACAGATACTCAGCAGCGGTCCCCAGGGACCAGTTTCATGGAAGACAATTTTTCCATGGACCGAGGGGAGGGGAGGTGAGGGTGCGGGTGGGGGTGTGGTGGCGAGCCATGGGGAACAGCTGTAAATATTAATGCATGTGAAGCTTTGCTTGCTCGCCCACTGCTCACCTCTTACTGTGTGGCCGGTTCCTAACAGGCCACGGACCAGTACCAGTCTGCGGCCTGGGAGTTGGGGACTGCAGAGTTTCTGTATAGCTAATGCATAATTAATTAATTATGGTTGATATGGAAAGGCTACTAAAATTCTAAACAGTAGTGCTTGACTATTGACTTATTCAAGACCTTTAATTAAATGGAATTAATTGAATTAATGATCTAATGAACATAGTGATCTTTAAAAGGACTTGTAGTCTGACCTCCCACAGCCGAAAACAGTTGCCCCAGGAGACTAGTTTGAGACCTGCCCTATCACAGGGTAAGCACACTCGCTTGCATAACCAAGTAGTCATTCATATATACAGCTCCTTACATCTAACTTATGTACTGTTTTCTTTTTATTTCCTACGTAACATGGTAAGAATTTAAAAAGCAGTCAATTGTTAGTAACAATAAAATCATATTTTGAATTATCATGGATTTGCTTTAAAACACAGAGAAAGTTGTTAATGTTGAACATGGTAGACTAAAATTCAAAAAGAATAAAGTAAAAAATGCACCATAATTTCTCTTGAAGCAGAGGCTATCGATTTCTTGCCCATTATCTCATCAAACAGAAAGTGAAGGGAGAAAAACCGCAAGTTCAAAGGGACTAGCTACTCAGGTAACAGGCAGGAGCTTCAAGTGAAAATTTCTGCCTCATTAAAAACGTTTGAAGGAAGCAGCTTTTCTTCGTGTAGGAATCATTATTCTTAGTTTGAGTTCATCCTCTGGAGTTTTCACCTCTTCAGAAGGGTGCATTCTGTGCAATTTCTAAGAAGTGCTGCTTTAATGGGAGGGATTTATGTTAAGTTGGTTCAGGGGAGGTAGACAATTGTGGAGCCTTTTTAATGGACTACAAAAGGCTGTCGAGTAATTAAATAGATTTCTTTTCCCTTAGACTGTTCCGTGGTTCTAAAGACACTCTGCTGAACATGTAAAATCAATTTCCATTACTGGCCTTGACCTTTGCAGTTTTATAAACATGTTTTTTTCCTGGGTTTGGAATGTGGTTCAAAGGCAAGAGTAGAAGACCAGAGGATGAGACAGGCTTTCTTAATTGAAGTTATTTTACAGTGAAAATCTCCTTTTCTCACAGGCATTCATTCATTCACCTGTGTATGTTACAAATATAATTACATACATACCTGCTTCTCTATGTTGATATTATCTATGTATATGTGTATTTATATTGGAGTATATAAATATGTGTATGTATTTATTTTTTAATTGACAAATCATAATTGTATACATTCAAAGAGTACCATGTGATGTTTTGATATTTGTATACAATGTGAAATGATTAAATCTAGCTAATTAACATATCCATCACCTCACTTGCATAATTTCTCTGTGGTCAGACATTTGAAATTTACTAAGTTATTTTGAAATATATAACACATTATTATTGACTATAGTTGCCCAGAATAGATCTTAAAACTTATTTCTCCTAACTAACTTTGTACACTTTGACCAACAACTCTTCCTCCCTTCTCTCCCTGCCACCCCCAAATATGTGTATTTACAAATCTTTTTTTCTCCTCTACAGATTGTGCTTTGTTTTTACCGCTGGAAGGTATTTTTCCCCTTCCCATTCCAAGAAAGTAGCCAAGCTATTGTGTTCCTTTGCCCCAGGGGCTTTGGATTGTTGAATGGAAAGCAGATGTTGCTTCATTTCATTTTTTTGTTTTGTTTTGTTTTGTTATTGTTTTGTTTTATTTTATTTTGGACAATTAGACCCCAGTGTGGTGATTATGCCATGTTACCCAGAGTGGAAGAGAAGAAAGACAAGGTCTTTAGAGGAATGCTGGGAGGTGGAGACAGAATTGACTAAGGATTGTAATTCCGGAGACACAGAGAAGGAAGAGGGATTGGCAGTTTCCAAGTCCTGCTGGTTAAGTCCCAGTTGGATGGATTGCTATGGGACACTAAGGAAGAAGGAGTATAGCAGCCCAGGTCTAGGTTTTCAAAGCACAAGACATATTTCTAGTTTGCAAGGATATTGTGCTATAATTAGAGATGCAAATTAAGTATATAGAGCTATCTAGAACTCAGGAACTGCAGTGACAGAGACCCTTGTCCAAGCTTATTGGTGAGTACAGCTTACCTCAGGGACCAGATCATGTGGCCTGGGCATTAAGCATACCTGTGAGGACCACTGCCATACCCCTTCCTTTCAATATTCTGGACTGCACAAGACACCCCAGTCCTGACCTTTGTATCATCTGGAAATGAGAGCAGAGGAGGGAAGTCCAGAAATGATTGAAATGGAATTTCCTGCCAGCAGAATGCTGCTCTAAATAGCTCAATTAGATTTAAACAAAATAAAGAAATGTGATACTGCTTACACCCAGAGCTAAGGTGAAATATTCACTGGTTTCTCTTTCCCCCACTATTTCTTCATCTGTAGAATGGTGATTATTGAAGTCACTTTACAGAATTGTTTTTAGAATTAAACGAGATGACCTGTGTAAGGTGACTATATCACCACAATAGTATATGTTTAATAAATTGTCACCAGGAAATATTTACAGTAGATGTGTTCTGTTCCAAGAATGGAATCAGAAGCTAGGTTTTCAAAGCACAAGACATACTTCCAGTTTCCAAGACTTTTGTGTTACAGAGATGCAAATTAAGTACATAGAGCTATCTAGAAGCACTAGGTTCATATCTCTAAGCAAGAAACACAGGCAGGTGAATCAGGGGCCATAGGAAAATTGAAAGGAAGAATTTATTTGGAAGCAGGGGTCATGGTGTAGGAAAGAAGGCCCAGAGGAAGCTTAGAAGAGAAGTTGACAACACCAGGGTGAAAGGAATTTGTGCATGACACTATCAGAAAATTTTTCCTAAGACACAAATAGTCATTTGGACAGCAGGTTTGGATTTTTTTTTCCCTGTGCCTTTTTTCCTTTCAATTTTTTAAAAATCAAAGTTATAGGTGCACAAAGTTTGAAGAATAAAATAATTCAGTAGGATGGTACAAAACAACCCTGAATCTCTCTCATCCATTTCTCTCTACCAAGAAGCAACCACTTTTAACTCTCTTCTCTGTTTTGTTTTTTTCTTAGGCATATGACCTTCATGTTTCCAAACAGTGTGCTAATAATTCCATTCTCTTTGTTTCAGCCATTATCTATTAATATTTACTTTCTATTTTGGAAAATGATGACTTTTCTTTATTTCTCATACCTACACCCTGCCCTCTTCCCATTACGTAAATTCTTTCTTGCGTCTTATTTTTCTAGTAGTCATATCATCATTTGAGTTAGAACAAAATTATTGCATTATTTTGATGATGCAAATGCTATTCACAGCTATGCTTTGTAGAATACAATGATTTACACAAATATGATTAGTCAGTCCTCCCATTCATAGCTGTGTTTTCACTGAATTAAATAATTGTACTTAACATTTTTTAAAAATTAGTTTTATATGTATTCCTAATTCCTACTTTCTGTCAGTGGCCTAAATCTCTTCTTGGTGTATTCAGACTCATGAGGCATTCTAGTGTTGCCTATCCCTGAAGCAACCCTTCCTGAAGATAACTTGCTTTAATCTGGAAAGGTTGAACTCAGAGCTGGCCACACAGTTGTGTTTGCAGAATTGCGATAGACCACAGTTCTGCCATTCCCTCCACTCCCTCCCCTGTCTCCAGGGTTTCATGTCTTCTTCTTTGCGGGTTACCCACTGACTTCAGTGAAGCACATCTCCCAGTGGCTGTCCAAGAGAGCGTGCAGGTGACGTAAAATTTTTGATGCCCTGAATATCTGAAAATACTCTTATTCTTCCCTCACACTTAATTGATAGGTTGACTGCATACAGACATCTATATTGAGAAGTATTTTCTTTCAGAATTTTTTTATTTTTGAGATAGGGTCTCTGTTGCAGGTGCTAAAATGCAGTGGCATCATCATAGCTCAGTGCTGCCTCAAACTCCTGGGCTCAAGTGATCCTCCTGCGTCAGCTTCCCTAGTAGCTGGGAAGGCACACACCACCATGCCTGGCCAATTTTTTAATATTTTGTAGACACAAGGGTCTAGCTATGTTGCTCAGGCTGGTCTCAACCTGCTGCCCCGACTTCCCAAAGTGTTAGGATTCCAGGTGTGAGCCACTGTGCCCAGCCTCTTTCAGAATTTTTAAGGCATTGCTCTTCTGTTGAAAAATCCAAACCTATTCAGATTCTTGGTCTTTTAGGAGACTGCTTTCCCCCCCTCTGGAAACTTGCCTTTGTCCCCAGCGTTTTAAGATTTTGTGATGAGGTAACTTTGGTGTGGTTTATTCTCAGCCATCTTCTGGGTACTCCGGATTCTTTTTCAGTCTGAATACTTAGGTCATTCTTTTCTGGAAAATTCACTTGAAATGTTTATGTTTCTTAAATAATTTTCTTTCCTCATTTTCTTTGTTCTGTTTCTTGAGAACTCCTTTTATTTGAATATTGAACTTGCTAAATTGTCCTCTAATTTTCTGATTTTTTTCCTCCTCTTTCCAGTTTTTTTTGGGGGAGCTTCTGTTTCCTGGGAGATTTCTCTAATTTTATTTTCTGACACTTCCATTGACTTTTTTACTTATACTGTTATATTTTTAAAATTTCTAATATTTTGTATTTTTATTTATTGGATATTTCTTTTCTTATGGCAGACTGTCCTTGTTTCATAGAGACAATATCTCTTCTTACCTCCCTGTGAATATTAATGATAAAGCATTTTTCTTCTCTTTGTGTCATCACTGGTTCTTTCAGTTTGCTTAAACTTTGTTGTTTATTTTTTGTTTTAAAAGATGTCTTAGGTATCTGATGATCCTTCATTGTTTGCTTATATTTAATAGTGTGGTACACTTAGAGTATGAGGGTGGAGATTGTGGATTTTGCTGTGGGGAGATTTGTCTGGGTTGGTGCCATGTGATATAACTTTATGTGATGACAGACATGTTGTATATCTGTACTGTCCAATATTATAGCCACTGGCCACATGTGCCTATTGACCACTTGAAATGTGTGACTATGGAACTGGTGTTTTAATTTTACTTAATTTTATTAAGTTTTGGAATAAATTGCCACAAGTGGCTAGTGGCCACTGCACTGGATAACACAGGTCTAGGCTGTCTCTGAAATTTTTCTTTAGTCAGTAGGTTTGGATTCATCAGAGAAAAAGCTTTGAACTCCTCTCAGAGTTTTGGGGTGTGGAAGGCTTAGGCCTGATTGCTGGCATTCTGAGAGCCAGGTAGAGGAAGAGGACTAAGCAGCAGGGATGAGTTTTAGTTTTCAATATGTCAACATCCACCGATACGTAATTTTCTGTTCAGTATTGCATCTCTCACCTCTCCTAGAGCCGGCTGTGTCAGCTTTTCCAAAAAATAAACTGCAGGCTTTTGCTGAAGGCAAGTTAGGAGATTTGAGGCTCAAATTCCTTGTTTCTTGCCCTACTTTCATCCCACTTCCTGAGCTACCCAGAACTGCCAGCGTGTTTACCCGACGGCTTCTCAGCTTCTCTAACACCATCTTGGGATCCAGCCCACCTGGGTCTGCTACCTCAGTTCCCTTTCATTCATGTCCTTCCTAATTTCCAAATTTTGATGTTGTTGTCTCTTCCCTCATTCCTTGTTCTTATGGTTTTATGTCCTAAAAAAAAAAAAAATTAAATAAAATCTCTTGACCCTATTTTAGTGAGGTTTCAAAATACATATGAGTAGGTTCATCAGGAATCTTTACTCCACCGTTGGCTTATTTCATATGTGAATCTATATTTATAATCTTCCCAATATAAACACTTACTCTACTGCCTTTTAAGTTGATCTATAAATGGATTATTTACAGCATTACCCAACTGTTATAATTTAGAATTCATACCTCCAGGAATAATTAAAAATCTGTGTAAAATATTTTTGCCTTTTTTCAACGAACTCCACCAGCTGACCTCTGTAAGTATTTTAAACTGCCACTACTTGAGACTGAATCAGGATAACGTGTCTTCTCACAATGAGCTTTTCAAAATAATTGAATAGGCCTCCCATAACAAGGAAGATCTTATATAGATTGAAATATAAGGTGAATTCTTTTATCTCTACAAAAAAATTGGAAAAACCACATCTTTTATTCAGACATATATAATTAGCTGTTCAAAATAATTGGATAAGATTCCTATAACTGAAGAGACTTTATAAACACTCTAATATAAGGCCATTTATTTGATTTGTATGAAAAAATTTGGAAAGAAAATGTCATCTTATATTCAAGTACTTACAGTATGTGTGTAAGCAAATCAGCACCAAATATAAAGCATGGTTGTAACTGAAATGCATAATCATTGCTATCGTTTTTTCTTTCCTCTTCTCCTACTACCAGGATAGTCAATAATGACGCTGGTTGAATTTTCCTGGGAGTACGGATTCTGATTAACTATGATTTGCAGAAATAAAGTGCCATTTATTGTATGCTCATGATCATGGAATTGGACATAAACCCTATATGCATTTAAAGCAATATATGACAAGGAAAATCAGCAGAGTTACAGAAAGAGTAAGTCATTTTAACTTTCTAAGGTACTACATTTTGAACTCGTGTTTCAGTTTGGATTTTTTACAGAGTCAGGTGATTTATTTTTGGTCCTCATTTTCTAACTACAAGCTGTCTTGTCTTACAAAATAAAGATGGTGGCTCATCTCTTATCCACCACAGGTGAGCCCAGTCAAGGTGCATAATTAGAACCTTCAGAGTCCAGCAGTCTTCTTCAAGAGGAATGTTACCTTGGGGAACAAGTTACCAGGGCTGGCTGTTTTGGCTTGCATGCCCTTTGGGTGCTAAAATGAGCCTCTTCTTGGTGTGTTGGTCTTCTGTGTTTATTAACTCTCCAATATGACTCCTGTATCAATGTTAATAGTTCACAAGTCACACTTTTGTTTATTTTTCTATTCAGTGGTTGAAGCTATTGCTCCACCCTCATTGTTCTTTCTTTTCCCTGAATTTCTACCCCACCTAGAATTTGCACCACACCATTTTCTAATTATACAGCGTTGTTTTGTTGCTGCTTGCCCAAGGTAGTCTCACTCTCCCACCTCCCTTCCCTCCACCTCCATCTAACTAAATTGTGACGGTCCAGAAGACAAACGTCATGCATTGTGTGTCTTTGTACCCCCACAGTGCTGCTTGCAGAGGCACTCAGTTAATAAGACTCTTGTAGGGGCAAACGGATCCCTTCACTCTCTGAAGGTTTGCTGAAAAATCAACTGACAAAAGGTAAATTAATAGGCAAAAAGGCATACAGAATTTATTCAATGTCCATAGCATGGGGGAATCAAGGGAGAATGATTACCCCATAATCCAGGGCGGTACAGAAGCTTATATATCCTTTTTCATAGGGGAGAGAAGGAGATGGGGAAAGTGGACAATTCTTTTGAGGGCAATGAATCATTAGGGAGAACAAACGGACCCAGGAGGTGGGAGGCAGACATTACAGGAGGTGTAGCTGCCCAGGAACACAGGTTGACTTATTAGTAAGATAAAGTCACCCAGGTAATCTCTTGGAGCTGCCCTCAGAAGAATAGATGAAAATTCTGTCTGGGTGTGGTGAGGACTCTCAGTCTCTTCTCTTCTCCGGTGGTTTATCTTTCCTGGTCATTTGATAAGATCCCTAAGGAGGCGGTTTATGACAATCACATTTCTTTTGGAAAGAAGCTTTATTAGTCCGATAAGGAAATTCCAGAGAGAGAGAGAGAGTCCCTCCCTGTGTTTGGGGTAAGGGGACAAAGTTAGAGGGACTCTCATTCTGAGGCAGCTTCTAAGGTATCTCAGCATTTCAAAGCACCAGTCTTTGGGGTATTATCTTCTGAGCCCCAGTACTCTTATAGCAAGAGAACAACTGTGACATGTGCTGCCATTTATCTTGTATGTCCTCTGTCCCAAGGGCTGTGTAAACACTTTATATATTATTTCTAGTCCTTACATAGATTCTGCTAAGGAACTGATATTTTTACCTCATTTAGCAGTTGAATCTGAGCCTCAGAAGGCAAGTGACCTCCATACAGCTAGTAAACATCAGAGTCAGGATTTGAAACCAGGTTAAACCCAGGATTTGAACTCATGTTCTTTCTACACCCATATATCAACTCCCCTCATTCCCAGAGCTCATATAAAGTCTGCATATTACAGACATATGCAAGCATATTCTAGCAACATTATTTAGTTTTTGTGTAGATTTTTTTTTCATGTAGATTTTTACCTCAATGGAATCCCAGTCCTATGCTGAGACACGCAGTGTTAACTCTGTCCTTTTGAGAATTAGGTGACCAGCTTTCTGAGCAAAGATACTTGTCTCCTTAGGACGATTGAAACCTGGTGAGAGCCCAAGAAGCTCAAGATATCATCAAAGAACAGCCTGATTCTGAAATCCAGCACCCCTCCTGGGATTAACAATGGCAGGACTATTATATCCTTCATTTCCTTCTTTGCATTTCCTCACTTCCAAATTTCATAAACAACACTCTATGATATAATAATGAGCAAGCATTCTGAGTTTCCAAGTGATAAGTGAGTGCCAGAGATATTTTATTTGTCTTGGGAAGATGTAAATTCCTGGGTCTATACAGACTCCAGTGGCTTTCAGAGAAACAGAGCATGCTGCTTTCCTTAAGAAAGGCCACCAATGGGAGTGATTTCTGATGATGCAATGTTGATATTTTAGTACCATTCTGGAGAAGGGAAGAGGTGGGGTTTCTCTGGAGCCAGATGAACTCATAATTAGTTCTCACCCAGGCTGCTTAAGCAATTATGGTGAAACCAAATCACATTACTTTTTTTCCTGCTCCTGATAAAAGCCTCAACCCCACTCCTTCTGCCCCATAGGGCGCTTGGCTGGCCATTATTCCTAACTCCACAGACAAGCTATTCTTCACTTTGGTTTCCAAGCTACAACTGTCACTGTGTAAAATAAGAAGCGTGGGGGAAATAATGTACACCTCTCAGTCTCACTACTTCAGAGGCACCTAGCAACCCTGTCTCCAGGCAGGCAGCAGCATCTCCCTGGTAGTTTACCGCCCACTCACAGCAGAGGCGGCAGGCTCTCTGCAAATAGCCTATGTCTTTGCCGGTGCCAGCTTGGCGGTGGGGTGGTGGTGTCATTTGGTGCCCTCAGGGACGTTTGGTTCTTGTTCTGGGAAGACTAGGGCAAAGCAATGACTATTTCCCCAAAGCTGTTTATGGAATTAGAAATTAGGTCAAGCAGTTCTGTACTTGGGATTGCTTAGTCTAAAATCAAAAGCAATGGTTTTTACCCTTTGTTTTTTCCAGTCTTTGGGATATTTCTGTCATGATCCTTCCAGAATGTTCTGGAAGATAGAAAAGGATGTTTCTATCTAAAAGGTGTATCTGTGCAGTGAGCAGCCCTCCTGGCCACTTTGTCCATCTGTCAGCCATTCTCATATCCATTCTCTGCTTCCAAAATGTCAGTAGGGCTGAAGACAGCCTTGCACGGGTTTACCAACCAACCCACATGGACTTTTCCATTTCAGGCTCAAGTACCACAAGATGTCATGTATGGATGCTGAGACTTTTTTCTTTAAGATAGGGTCTCACTCTGTCACCCAGGCTGGAGTGCTCACTGTAACCTCAAACTCCTGGGCTCAAGCGATCCTCCTGCCTCAGTCTTCTGAGCAGCTGGGACTACAGGCGTGCACCACCACACCCAGCTAACTTTTTTTATTTTTTGTAGAGATGGGGGTCTCACTTTTGTTCAGGCTGGTCTCCAACTCCTGGCCTCAAGCAATCCTCCCACCTCAGCCTCCCAGAGTACTAGAATTATAGACACGAGCCACCACATCTCTATTTCTGTACCTGAGGGAATTTGTAAAGATTTTTTGTTTCTTGACGTCTTGCATCTGATCTACATTTTAAGCCTCTCCTAGAGGGAGAGAATGAAAGACTTGGAGAATGAAAGTTTCATCTCTGAGAGGCAAACAAAACTTTTCCTCTGTCATAATTGATTAAAGAATGGAAGAACTCAGGCTCTTAGGAATATGATGCTTGATTTGGAAAACCGAGAGCTGCTGGGTGGAAGCATGATCTCAAGATATCAAGAAGGGAAAAGGTTTTAACCTCCAAGAGTCATTGACTCACTCACCAAATAATTATTGAATTCCTACCATGTGCCAGGCCTTCTGCTAACAAGGGAGACAAATATGAATGGGAAATGTTATTGACAAGCTCATAGTCTAAGGGATGTTTTGTTGAAAGCAACAATTAGACACAATGTCAGAATTGTTGTAACACAAGTACTTGTGCAATCCTGTGGGCTCTTAGACTGGGATTGGAGAGCTCTCTAGGGAGATGAAGGGGAGAGAGGGAGGGAGGTTTACATCATTTAATTTTTAATAATAGCCATGTTCAACAACTGGCTCACAAAATTCCTGAAAATTTAACACTTGGCTCTCATGAGCTGGTGTAAATTGGCTCCAGCACAGTACAGGATGAGGGCGAAATTGGGAAGTGTAGATATGTCCTGTAGCCCTGCTAAGGAGTTTGGACGCTCTCCATGAGGCAGGATAATTTGAAATATTAGTTAGTGCTTTTGTTTTTCTTGTTTCGTACATTTTTACCTTCCCCCACCAAGAAGGTACCTACCTTTTGTTTTTTTCTTGTCTCAGAGTCTTTTGTATTGCTGGGCAGAAATCAAATATTTCTAAAGAGCCAGGCTTGGCATTACCTACCTTTGTAGGACCACGTGGATTTAGTCAAGGTGAAGAACAGTAGAGAGCATTGTAGGCAAAGACCAGAGGGCCCTTTCTTGACTGTGTTGCGTGAGATCCCTGTAAATTTCAAAAGATCCTTGATAGAAGGAAGGAGCCCAATAAAAAGACTGAAACTGAGTTTCTTGCTGGCTGAGTGGAAGAGGGCTGAATTAATTTAACGATTTCAGAGAAGTTAAGAGAAGGACTATTCTTGCACTTCAGTGTTGTAGGGTAAAAGTGATACCTGCTATAGCTGTAGGTCACACACTTTTTTAAAACCAGAAATGTGACCTGCTTATATCTAGATTTTTAGAAGGATAACTCTGTCACCTCTGTAGAGGAGGAATTGGAAAGGAGAGAACCAGTGTGAAAACAAGACAAGTTAGGTGCAATCATCTGAGATGATAAGGAGGGTAAACAGGGCAGTCTGAAAAAAAGAGGAGAAGATAGACCCTAGAGCACTTCAGGGGGTTAATCACAAATGATGTGAATACAAGTTTGAGGATTTAAAATATGAGCTATTGTGGTTTAGAGGCAAATGCAAGCCCCATGCCTTTTTAGGTTATCACTGTTTTTTGCCTGGCATAGTGCCTGATACTTAACAGGTGCTCAATAAATACACATTTAATGAATAAAAGAGCAAATAAATGAATAAGTCATGTGCATAAGCAACTATGCATGTTTTTAACACAGACTAGGAAAAAATTTTTGCAAAAGAAAGATCTAATAAAAGACTGTTATCCAAACACACAAAAAGTTTTAAAACTCAGCAATAAAAAAAACCTAATCCAATTAAAAAGTAGGCAAAGGACCTGCACAGGCACCTCACCAAGGAAGACATGCAGATGGCAGATAAGCATAGGAAAAGGTGCTCCACTTAATATGCCATTAGGGAAATGCAAATTAAAGCAACAATGAGATATCACTAGATGCCTATTAGAATGACCAAAATCCAAAACACTGACACCACCAAATATTGGTGAGGATGTAGAGCAACAGAAATTCTCATTCATTGCCAGTGGGAATGCACAATGGTACAGCAGCTTTGTGGCAGTTCCTCACAAAACTGTATATTCTCTTACCATATGATCCAGCAATCGCACTCCTTGATAGTTATCCTAAGAGTTGAAAACTAATGTCCACCCAAAAACCTTGCATGCAGATGTTTCTAGAAGCTCTATGCATAATTGCCAAAACTTGGAAGCAACTGAAATGTCTTTCAGTTAGTTGGGTGAATGAGCAAACTGTGGCACATGCGGACAATGGAATATTATTCAGCACTAAAAAAGAAATGCACTATCAAGCCATGAAAAGACATGGAGGAAACTGAAATACTTATTACTAAGTGAAAGAAGCCAGTCTGAAAAGGCTACATGCTGTATAATGCCAACTATATGACATTCTGGAAAAGGCAAAACTGTGGAGACAGAGATCAGAGATTGCCAAGGCACAGGGGAAGGGAGGGGTAAACAGGCAGAGCACATGCAATCTTTAGGGCAGTGAAACTATTTTGTATGATGCTACGATGGTGGATACATGTCCTTATATACTTGTCAAAACCCGCAGAATGTACAACACCCAGAGTAAACCCTAATGTCAACTATAGACTTTGGTTGATTTAAAGTTTACGAGAGGCCATTGTTCTGGACTAGCCTCCCGCACGAGGCTCCAGCTGACCAGACCAAACCAGCATGGAGTCACTCCTGTTCCACATAATCAAACTGAACTTTGAAATGGGCCAGTTTTCAAACAAACAAACAAAGAACAAGACAAAACAAAACAAAAAAAGAGGTATCAGTCAACCTGAGTCAATGTTTTAACCCTATAAGGAAAATAACTTTGGAATCACCAATCTAGTTTTTGTTCTCTGTTTCTGCTTTCTCCAGCTCTTTTCTGTCTATGAAGCCAGCCTCCTCCCAGTTTGCTCATTGGAACACTCAGGCTATTTTATAGAATGAGGTGTTGCCTGATTCTAGAATCTCAAATGAAAGACAACTAGATCTTTAAACTAAATTTGTGGTAATTTTATCTTTGGACAGTGATGATGACTTGGCCATATAGATTTATTGCTTTTAACGAATGTCCCACTCTGTTGCAGGATGTTAATTGCGGGGAAGGCTGTGTGTGCGTGTGTGTGCTGGCCGGGGTAGGGGAAATATGGGAACTTTATGCACTTTCTGCCCAATTTTGTTTTGAATCTGAAACTATTTTAAAATAAAAAATGAGCCTGAGAGTTAGCATGAGGATTCAGGACTGAGTATGTGAATGGTGGTTATGGAGACGAGATCATTTCTATGTCACCTGCAGATGATACTCTGACCAATAGACTGCACTTGCATAAAGACCAATGAGCCAGTGTGGCAGGAGGAAATTTAGATAACTGGATCATTATGAGGTCTGTATTGAAACAGAAAATATGAGCATTTGAACCAAGAGTTGCATGAACGTCAGGTAATTTTGGACTTCACTGGAACCTTCTAGTAGTTAGAGGGGGTGTCTGCTCTATGTTTCCAACCCACCTCCTTACTACCAGGCAGGTATAGCCAAGGCACATTTCAGATCATATTAAGCTAAGCAAAGAAATATTTGCTAGCAAACAGGCACAAGACAATTACACAGCCTGTGTATACTTGGAATATTTTCACTCTCAGCCCATGAACAGCACCTTCATGAAAGGATCTCTACAAGATGGAGACAGGTGTGTTCTGATGGATGAAAGTTCAGGCCTTTTGGTGAGATCAGATGACAAGATTGTCTGCTGAGGGGAGGGGCACAGGGTAAATGGGGTCTTGGATCTGGGAGCTGCTCCTCTGCTGTGAACTGCTGGCCCAGACAGGTACTTATTTATGTGTGACTCCTGCAAACATGGAGGTGCCTAACTTCCAACAACCACAGGACTTAAACTCCACTACTTTCACCAGTTAAAAATTCTAATGTGCTAAATCATAAACAAATACTTTCTAATGCCACCTAGTCAATTCTTAGGGTGTTAATTCTATTAGGCCACTTCATATGCTAATTGATTCCTGGGGTATAGATTAGAGTCACTTTGAGCACACAGAGTTCCCAGTGTTTACATACCATGGTATTGTAAAGCAAATTACAACAGAGAATAAAATCAAAAGGAACATCAAGAATAAGATTTTAAGAAAGCTCCAGCATCAAAATGAAAGTGTAGTTCTGCTTTGCTTTGTACTAGTGGTAATAGCCACCTCATAATTATAAGATCCAATTGTACAGGTTACCAGTTACTGTGCTGGAGGGAATGAGCACCTATGCGGCTTTATAACATTTAAATAAAACAGTTCAAAGCAATTTACTGTCTCGGTTGTTTGTAGTATCAGGGCTCTTTTTGAGATTCTCCATTAACAAAAGGTAGCCCTTTACTTATAATTTTATTTGATAGGTCTTTTTTCTTCCCTAGTAACAGGAAGAACCACGAGTACTATGGATGTGTGGGGAGAGCAGAAAAATATTTCAGAGAGAGGTTGTCATAGGAACTGTGCCAGGAGAGCAGCTATGCACAGGGTGGGATGCACCATCCAAAGGAGAGAGGACAGAAGTGATCTTAAAGCTGCCCTTTCTTTTTTTTTTTTAATTTGAAAATATTAAGGTTTCTATCAATTTCAGTGAGTAAAGCTCTTATGAATCTCCTCATGGAAATTGTCCTCACTGATAGCAAGGATAGGTGGAATACTAGGATGCTGGGGCTAATATAATAATATATACCTCATAAGATTTTTATAGAGGCTAAAATAGATAAAATACATAAAGCCTACTATGTACAGTCCCTGAAAAATATTAATAACAACAATAATATTTATATATATCATCTCATATTGTCTTCACTAGAGCCCTTTGAGGAAGGCACAGTCTTTATTCCCATTTTCCAGAGGAGAAAATGAGGCACAGAGAAGATGAATCATTCAAGGTCCCAGTGGAAGTGGCACAGCTGGGCCCCCAGTGCAAGGCCGTCTGACGGCAGGGCCCATGCCCTTAGCGTCTTTGCTAGACTGAACTAGTAGGCAATCAAGAACTGGTAATAATTGTAAAAATGAATATTTGGTGGTGGAGTAATAGCAGGATGTTTCAATTGTCATTCAATATGTATGGCAGAATGTCACAGCATTTGTTGATTTTGTTTTTTCCTTAAATTTATTTTTCCTAAAGGACACAGAGGAAAGTGCCATCCTGTGGGATGACAACCAGTTTGTTCCATTCTCCCCTCTTGACTCCCCAGCCCAGAGCCACAGGCTGCCCTGACCAATCCACTGCAGCCAGCACAGAAATTGCAACCTGTTGGTCATCCCCACCTAATCTTAGTCCTCCTACAAAGCCTAAGAAAACCAAAAATCTTCCTTCTCTCTCTGTATCTGTTTCTGTCTCTCTCCTTTTCTCCTGCCCTTTCTCCCTCATCCTCCATCCTACCTCTCTCTTTTCTTCCTTCCTTCCTTCCCTCTCTCCTACAGTTTCTCCCTCCCTCCCTCTGTCTTTGCTGAAGGAGGAACTCAGCTGCAACTTCCTTACCATGCCTTCCCAAATGTTTCAAGACCCTCTGTTATGGGCTGAATTATGTCCCCCCTCCTCCAATTCATATGTTGAAATTTTAACCACTTGTACCTCAGAATGTGACTATATTCAGAGATGGAACCTTTAAAGAAGTGATTAAGGGAAAATGAGGTCACGTGGTTGGGTCCTAATCCAACATGACGGGTGTCCTTATAAGAAGAGGAGATTAGGACACAGACATTCACAGAGGAAAGACCAAAGACCAAGGGAAGACGTTGAAAGAAGACAGTGTTGGGGCTCAGAGCACGGTTCTCCAAAGTGTGGCATCTTGGCATGCCGAGTACTTTGAACTGGAAGAGATTGGGAGCGCCTCAGAAGCAAGGTCTCTCTGACCGCCCACCCTCCTTTCTCACTCTCCCCTTTCACCCCCGAGGTGGGTCACAAACACCAGAAGTCCTCTCCCACAAAGTAAGCCATAGAACCTAGAGATGTCCCTCTCTGACTTCCCTTCTCCCTGGAAGACCTTCAACTGACAGGTGTCCTGCCCTATCCCTGGAGGAAGGAATGCTGCACACAGAGAGGCCAAGAAGAATCTGAACAGACAGGCCTTGCTAAGTTGCCTCCTCCATTTATTACCATTAGATCACACCCTTTTTGTCTAATCGCATTTCTATTCTTCATTGAACCTAAGCATGAAAACACACAGTTTTCCCAGATCTCTGTGTCTTCATTTCGGAAGGCTCCCGTGTCATGTAATACATTGATCAATAAACTTGTTATGCTTTTCTCTTGCTAACCTGTCTTTTGTTTAGGAAGGTCAGCCATGACCCTTGTGATGAATGAGGAAAAGGTAATACACCGTTTTGCTCCTACAACAGCCACCTACAAACCAAGGAGAGAGAAGCCTCTGAAGCAACCAATCCTGCTGACTGCTTGATTTTGGACTTTTAGCCTCCAGAACTATGAAACAACACATTTCTGTTGTTTAAGCCACCCAGTCTGTAATACTTTGTTACGACAGCCCTAGCAGACCAGTACCTTATACAGTGGCTGGAGCACCGTAGCTAATTCAAACCCATGCCACCTTCTCCTCCTGCCTGTCCACCCTGGGCATTCTCTCGCTGTGTCCGCTTCACAGTAGTTAAGCACTGGGTGTGGAACGAGAACCCATCGTGTGCAATGGCACAGGTCCACAGTGGAATTGGCTTTGGGGAGGCTAAGTCCCAGGAAAATTAATCAAGGTGTGTGCTTTCCTTTGTGTTCCTGTACCTGACTCCCACTTGCCTATGTTCCCCCAAGAAACAGTGTTTTTCCTCAGAGCTAACACAACACTTTGTTCACATCTAGATGCAAGTTCCATCAGGACTGCATTGCCATTAATTTTTATATGTCTATCACCCCCACCCCAGCCCACCCCCAGTTAAATTCTGAATTCATAGGCACTGAGATCGTGGCTATGAATTATTCATTTCGGTGCCTCGGCATCTGCTACAATCCTTGGCTCAAAGAAGGCACTAGTTCATATTTGGACTTCTTGAATGGATATATTTTTTTCCTTATTTTTTCTTCCTTCTTCATTTATGGTAAGGAAATTTTTGTAATACAGACGTAAGTGTAAGAAATTTCAAATATGGTATGCTATCAGCAGTGGTCAATGTTAGGAGAGAAAGCATTCATCTTTATTTTAAATGCTCCAATCAGAAGATTCTGAAATGCCCAAGCCTCTTCTTATGAGGGAGAATCCAAGCATGATGAAGGTTGACTTGTTTAGGAAAAACTGTCATCGTGACCTCAACGATCTCACTGCTCCTTCCATAGTCAAGATGGGGCCGGTACCACGGGGAGAGGAGTAGGTTTGCCAAAGAGGTGGTGAGAAAAAGGAGATTACAGAGAAAAGTGATTCCCAGGTGCCCACCCAAGACAGACTCTGTAAGAACCGTCAGGAAACTAGTTGGAAAATAAATACTTCACCTCTGGAAATCCTCTGAACTCTATGTGTATCTGGATTAGTTACTTATTAGTAGGAATATTTCTTTTTCGGTAACGTACTGTATCTCATTCTCCTCGTACTCTCTGGGCAGAACAGAAGGGAGATATATTTAGATTGTTAGGAACCGTATCCAGCTTGTCATGTTGAACCAGGGAAACACCATACCTCTCGTCCACTCTTCATTCTAGACCAATCGGAGGTGGCTGCCTTATCAGGGGATCTGCCTGGAAAACAAATATAGCCTTTCTGCTCTTCACCTGGCTCTCCCAGAGACTCAATCCGAGGAAGGCCAACTTTTCCTGAAAGTCTTAGACAAACGCTGGGTCACGAGCTTTTGTAATTTTAGACAACAATAGACAATGGATGAAGCAAGACTGTAACTAGGAAGCATTTGCACTGCTTGGAATGCAGTCCGCCTCTGGGAGTTTACTGTTTTTAAGACAATTGCCAACACCCCACAGATCTGTGTCGGGAACACCAAAGAAGCAAAATCAATCATTTGTGAAGAAGCAGAACAATCCTTCATTAGACTTTGCCTAGTACTAAAAATGAGCGGCAGTGAAGGTCAGATCTGTCCTCCAGGTCCCTAATTATAATTCAGAGAGCCAGGAGGGAAAGGAAATGCAGAAAAAATGCAAAATACAAAAGACTGCCTGGAGTTTGGGAACACTAAGCAGATGAAAGATATTTTTTCTGTCTTTGATGTCAGACATCCACATAGTCACTTTTTTCCTCCTAAAGGCATTTAACTTTGTGGTATTAAATTCTTCTTTCTGACGCCTAGAAAAATATAAATGCCATTGACTGATCTCATCTGGGTAGTTTGAAGGCTGTTTGTTTGTGGGTAAGGATGTTAATGCCACAAAAAGCACTAAAATCCTGCAACATGCCAGCTTAAAATGATTCACAGCAGATAGTCACAAAGCAGGTCAGGTGGTGTATTTCTGATCTTAAAAAGAAAAATATTCTTTGAAAGTGTGTATCCAGAAAACACAAGACATTTGTACTACTTATTATCCAGCAAAAGCTAAATAGTTTAGGGACATGGTTATTCAAGTTACAATTTGAAAAAAGAAAAAACACATTTCTGAAAATGAAAAAAAAAAAACCAAACTTGCTAAATTGAACAGTTTTGAAAATTGTCATGAAGGAGAGAAAAAGGCCTTTCATGTGATGTATAAGGAAGATCTGTTGAAGAAAATTAGCTCCTACAGGAATAGGATTGATAATGTGACATATACTCACTTTGATCTAAATTTAACATCTTCCCACATTTTCAACGCTCCAATGCCCTTCCAGTTACTATAGTGATAGTACCTTTCTGCTCAATATTTAATTCCTAGGTAACAGACAACAATTGTGGATACCAGGGTAAGCATAGGTAAAAATCTATTTATTAAATGTTATTTAAAGTTACCTGCATGAAAAGAGTCTCTTTCTCTTTCAATCTCTCTCTCTCTCTCTCTCCCTCTCTCTCTCTCTCTCTCTCTCTCTCTCTCTCTCTCTCTCTCTAGCATATTTTGGGTTTGGCTACATTTAATGAGTAAATTGAAACCTTTCCAAATATAAGTTGTACAAAAGGAATCAAGAAGACTATTCAGGCCCCAATTTTGAGTGTAAAAACTTTGACATGGTGTCTCAGCCTTGCTAGAGAAACAAAAAAATGAGGGTTCCAAAATAAGCACTTTTCATCTGGAACTGGCCTAGAAAGTCACTCTTAATGTGCGATGAAGCTGTAGACAAGGAAATGCCCTCAACTAGGTGGAACATCTGTTCCATCCACTGATATTGTACCATAGTTCATATTTGTTCTTCCTCTAAAATGGACAGATACATGATGTGGGGGTTTTTTTCTCACAAAACGAGCTGACATTAGAAACTTGCAGGTAAATATAAAAGAATCCACTAACCACCGGAAAAAAAACAGAGTAAGTAATTACACATATTGCTCTTTGTAATTTTAAATCATCTTATCAAGCAGGCCTCTCTTTTAGCTCTCCAATATAAAGGGTGCCCAAAGATGCATACCTGAGTTACACAAAAATATCCCACTATTTGCATTTCTAGTTGTTGGTCTATAATGCAGTCCTCCTGTGTTAGAAATAACAAGTCAATTCAAATGCAGGGTCCTGAAACAAGAACCCACATTTTAAATCTACCTTTTCCACTACCACATAGTAAGCAAAGGCAAACAAACAGCAACTTACTAAAAACAGACCAAAAGTATACTAGGAAAGTGGGCAGTGACAAGATGAAAAGAGAGATGTTAAGAGAATAAAGTGTTAGAATATGTTTAGAAACCTGAAAATAATACTCATTGTAACATTTACTAAACTCTTCTTTTGTGCCCAGCCCCATGCTAGGCACTTCATTATTTAATCCTCATGACAGCTACATGGAGTTGCCATTATTAATATCTCCATTTTACGCATGAGGAATTAAGGCTGACAGCATTAAAGTAACTTGCTCAGGGGTCCCAGGTAAGCTAGTAAGCAGTGGGACTTGTATATGTTTAAAAAAAAAGCCCAACCAGTCTGGACTCTAGAATCTGAAATCTTAGTGGGTATTATGGAGAAAGGGAAGGTCACAAACATTAAAAAAAGAATATGTAACAAAAGCTAAATTAATGTGTGCTGTATTCAGAGGAGAATTCACAGGCAGTTGGTTTCACAAGTCCCAAAGTATACTAGGGAATCCATCCAGCTTGCACTATAGCCTAAACCAATGGATTCATAAAGTTCAGTGGCCAGAACAAGTACCCAAAGCTCTCCTTGAAAGGTGGCAACCAGAAACTGAGATGTAGTTTTGACTTTCACAAAGCATTTTTGTTCTTCTACCTAGGAGAATTTTCATGTGTCCTTTGATGAAAATATTTACACTTACGTATGTATTCATATCCTCAAATTATAAAGCAGAGAAAGTAGACATTCTTTATAACACCTGATGTGCAATAATATGATAATTTTAGACTTTTTCTCCCACAAAGTAGTCCTGTGGACCAAAAGTGGATGACAGATTTATTACTGCTCTTGGGAACTCAAGGTAGTGTCAAATAGTGACAATCGTATTTCATTACGGTCTGGGATAATTTTAGTAGTTCATCCTGCAAGTTCCAGCATATATTATTAATTATTGCTCCATATGAATCAATCACAGATGAAATGTAAGATAGAGTGGTATCTTATAAAAATGAGTTATATGAAATGTAATGGGTCTACTTCATAAATTCTTTGCCTGGGCCAATGTCTGTAAGAGTTTTTCCAACATTTTCTTCTAGAATTCTTACGGTTTCTTGCCTTAGGTTTAAGTTTGTTATCAATTGTGAGTTGATTTTTGTGAGAGGTGTGAGGTGCAGATACTGTTTCAGTCTTCTACATGTGGCTATCCAATTTTCCCAGCACCATTTATTGAATGGGGATTCTTTTCCCCAGTGTATGTTTTTGTCTGCTTTGTCAAAGACTAGATGGCAATATGAGGATGGTTTATATCTGGGTTTTCTGTTGTGTTCCATTGATCTATGTCTCTGTTCTTGTGCCAGTACTATGCTTTTTTGGTTGCTATAGCCTCGTAGTATAGCTTGAACTCTGATAAATTGATACCTCCCAATTTGTCCTTTTTGGTTAAGGTTGCTGTGGTCTTCTCTGGTTCCATATGAAGTGTAGAATTATTTTCTCTAGATCTGTGAAAAATGATGACCCCCAAAGCAATCACAGCAACAACAAAAATAAATGAGTGATCAAATTATTAATAGAAAGCCTCTGCACAGCCAAGGAAACTATCACGAGAGCAAACAGACAACCTACAGAATGGGAGAAAATATTTGCATGCTATGCATCCAATAAAGGGCTGATAACTAGAATCTATAAAGAACTCAGGAAAATCAGCAAGAAAAAATATCAAACAACCCCATTAAAAAGTGGGCAAAGGATATGAACAAAAACTTTTCAAAAAATGATAGACTAATGGCCAAGAAACGTGAAAAAATGATCAACATCTCTAAACATAAGGGAAATGCAAATCAAAACCGCAATGAGATATCACTTAACTCCAGTGAGAATGGCTTTTATCAAAAAGTCCCCAAACAACAAATGTTGGCGTGGATACGGAGAGGTAGGAACGCTCATACACTGCTGGTGGGACTGCAAACTAGTACAACCTCTATGGAAAGTATTATGGAGATACCTCAAAGAACTAGAAGTAGAACTAGCATTTGACCCAGCAATACCACTACTGAGTATTTACCCAAAGGAAAAAAAGACAATCTATTAAAAAGACACCTGCACTTGAATGTTATGGCAGCACAATTCACAATTGCAAAGACGTGCAAAAACCCACATGCCCAACAATACATGAGTGGATTAATAAAATATGGTATATGTATACCATGGAGTACTACTCGGCCACACAAAAAAATGGTGAATTAATACCTCTTGTGTTATCCTGGATGGAACTGGAGTATGTTCTTCTAAGTGAGGTATCACAAGAATGGAAAAACAAACAATAAATGTACTCACCATTAAATTGGTACTAATTGACCAACACTTATGTGCATATATGGGAAGTAACAGTCATCTGGGATCCGCAGGTGGGTAGGGGAGGAGGGGATGGGTAAATTCACACCTAATGGATGCGGTGCATGCTAATCATAAGGAAATGCAAATCATTTTTGCATGCTGCATCCCGTGTGGGGAATGGGCATGCTTGTAGCTTTGACTCAGGCGGTGTAAAGGCAGTTTATTTGACCAACGCATACCCCTGTAATATTCTGGAAAAAAAATTTTTTTTAAATGTGTCCATAGCAATCTTCTCAATCGGTAGAAAAACAGTAACTACAATTCACCACAAGAGGGCGCGCTGGTACTTTTAAATATCGACAGCCTGGCCGTCAAAATGAACGCAATGAAAGACAGGTGTAGATGTCAGGTACAAGCCAGTTTGCTTTTCAGCAATCATTAAATATCAAATCTAAAAGATTTTTTAAAGCACGTTTTGAGGACTTTGAGAAGAGTAATAAGGTATTACTCATTAGTAAATAATGCACAGTATTTCTTCTTTTCATTGAAAGAAATAAGATTTTTCTCTAAAAATTTATTTTCCTGGGTTAATATTTTATTAGATATATACCTTGTACCAGCACCAATTATTAAGATGGTTTGGGCAAAGTTAAAAGAAAAAGTTTTTTCCTTTCGTTATCAGCAATATGGTGAAGTTAGAGTTTATTTTAGCAGATGGGAGAAACGTTAAGAATTATAAATTATGGCAGAGAATTACGGCAAATTAATACGCTTCAAATAACTCTCCCTACAGTTGCCATTACTCATGTAACTAGGTGATTGATTATATATTAAAGAATGGCTTTTATTGACAAGACTGTCCATCAATAATTAGGTCCTAATTATTGCCTCTTCAGTAACCACTGAAATCTAAAATAAGGTGGAAAATAGAATTTGTACATTGTATCCTAAAGCTAAGGATCAAAAATTTAAAAACAATAGGCAAATAGGCAAACTCCTAAATCCCCACAGCATATGCAGTTGGGGGTGATCCTGGAAATATTTGTGATGTCCTCTATTGGAGAGAATAATTATAAATATTTTCAATGGAAATATTCCTTTAGTCCAGGGATCGGCAAGCTTTTCCTGGAAAGGGCCAGATAGTAAGTACTTCTGTCTTTGCAAGTCATATGGTCTCTGTCTCCTTCTGGCCAGTCATCTTTGCCACTGTTGTGTGTGAAAATGGCCAAAGATAAGCAAATGAATGGGCGTGGTTGTGTTCCAATAAAACGTTCTTTACCAAGAAGAGGTGCCAGACTAGATTTGGCCTCTGGGTTGTAATTTGCTGAACCCTGCTTTAGTCCAGCTATAGACCCTTTCATAGCAAAGGAGTGAATGAGAAGGAAAGAAACTTTTGAGACCTGGACATAGGGACAAAAAGAATCTATAATTGGAGAGCAGGATATAAAAATCTCTACCCCGAGTCCTGAGAGATGCTCAGCAGGTTCCTTAGCAAGAAGGAAAAATTGTCTTAGGAAAAGGCATATTTTAGAAAATTGGTTGAAACACACGCATATTGTCATACCTAAAATATTTAAAGCCCTGAAGGTGTAGTAAATCAAAAAATGTATGAGATGGGGACTCTGTCCTGAGCTTCAGAAACCCTGGCATTCTCAGCCACCATAGAAGTAAGGAAAAGGTTGAACTCCTCCAGGAAACTGTAAGGTTTTGCAGCAAGACCATTGAGAGTGAATAAATTAGCCCCAAGAATGCATCCTTGTTTTCTGAATGTAAGGAACCATCCCCTAAGTTCCTCCTCAAGGGCATTTTCTAGAGGACCATTGGAACTTTAAATATTTTGAAAACATATTTTATGGTTCTTAGGAAGATCATATTTTCTAAGAATGACACATGCATCATACTTTGATTTGAGAGATGAGCTAAGATTTTCATGATATCTACTAATTAATTGCTGGGGAAGAGAGGCTTAGAAGACCACATACTGCAATGGTCCTCAAGGTTGGCTGTACAAAAATGCAAATGGCTTTTTGCAAAACAAAGTTTCCTAGGTCTCACTTCAGACTTACTGGGTCAGGTTTTCTGAATGCTGTCACCCAGACATTTTTTACGACACTGCCCAGGTGGGTCTTGGTAGTGGCCAGAATAGCCCCAGAGTAGGGACTGGTGTTTGGGAATCAGAAGGACAAAGGACAAACCCTGGGTTTGAGTTTGATCATACTGAGTTCTAATCCAGCCTCTGCTTTGTGCTAGTGATTTGTCCTCGAGCAAGTGATGAAACAGTTCTCAGCTTCAGTTACCACACCCACGACGTGCAGCCAACATTTGCCCCTATGGTAAAGACTGAAAATCTGCTAATGTGACTCTGTGAGGACTTGGAATGAAGATGCTTTACCTCCTTCACATCCCTCTCCTCTTTCTTCCTGGGGACAATATAACTGGAGTTGCTTTACGCACTAGTAGGCAGAATTTTACTAAAAAGGAGAGCCTTTTGAAGAAGATATATAATTTTAGTTTTGCTCCATAGAAGTATTTCTTCTTAAATTTCCTGGATCTCTGGGTTCAGGGTGCTTTTGCAGGCACGGAATAGTGTGAGAGGCGGGTTAACGTGCCCACCATCTCTGCTCCTAGGCACCAGCTGGGAAGAAGCCAAAGAAGGGAGATATCAAGTCCTCAGATACCCCATCAAGTCCTAGCTTGTGCCGACTGTCTTTGCAGTTTGGCTTACGGCAATCCCAGACTCTTACTGCTTGGAAACTGGCTCTCAATCCCACATTCTGGTTGTGGTGGAGCTTTGTTCTTACATGCAGGTGTAGGAGGTATTGGGTGTCTTTGTTAGAAGTTCAGGCAGCAGTGAAGTTGGCCACTCCTGCTGCTCTGTAATTAATTTAATTTTTCTTTTTCCCTTTGGTTTATTTCAAGGAAGAGGAGCACAAGAATCTTGAGTGTGGAAAATCACGGGGCAGCCTACCAATTGGTATTTGGCAGAGGACGTGATACTGAACAGGGAGCTGCCAACTTCCTTCCTCTGGCCAGGAACTTTCTTCGTTACTTATAAGCAATTATTCATCTGATCCTTGGGAGGAGGGGTTGTTCCTGCTTTGTGACCATGTGAGGCTGCAACGAATTTACCAAGGAGGAAAATCATTTCGCAGTGCCTGTTGTTAAAGCCCCTTCCACGGTGGGAAAGTCTTTGTGGAACAGGAGAGAAGTGGGGATTGGCAATCGTTCCGTTATTTTATTAAAAGAAGAAAGCCAGGAAAAATAAAATTCCGGGTAAAGGAAGAGTTGCTTCAGCTTACAGGTCCTTGGGGCCAGCAGGTCAAGAAGCCAAATTTGCACTTTGGAGGTTGTGGACTCAGCATATGAGTCAAGTTTCTTTGCAAATAAAACCTGCAGGTGTTGTATTCTAATTTAGAGTTAGGCACTAGCCACACTATGAATGAAGAATCACACTTCAGCAGGTTGACTGCTTAATTTTCCTGTGGGTTCTACTTAGCAACTTAAAGCAGAATAAAGGAGGCAGTTAGGCCGGGCGTGGTGGCTCATGCCTGTAATCCTAGCACTCTGGGAGGCTGAGGCGGGAGGATTGTTTGAGCTCAGGAGTTCGAGACCAGCCTGAGCAAGAGCAAGACCCCATCTCTACTAAAAATAGAAAGAAATTATATGGACAGCTAAAAATATATATAGAAAAAATTAGCTGGGCATGGTGGCACAAGCCTGCAGTCCCAGCTACTCGGGAGGCTGAGGCAGGAGGATCACTTGAGCCCAGGAGTCTGAGGTTGCTGTGAGCTAGGCTGATGCCACAGCACTCTAGCCCGGACAACAGAGTGAGACGCTGTCTCGAAAAAAAAAAAAAAAAAAAAAGGAGGCAGTTATAATCTTTCAAGCAATCAAGACATGACAATTGGACAGCATTTGGATCTTACTGTTTTTTAGGATAATAGCTCCATATACAGAATGCCTCTAAGGCCGAAATGTAAATATAAATTTTAAGGTGTTCCTTTAATCTATGCACATCTAGAATCTCAAGAAAAATAAACATTCCAAGAACAAAATATGACTTTGTATTATTTTTACCAAAAATATTTCCCAAGCCAAATACTAAAGCAATGCACATCTGTTCAAATGAGTCAGGAGTAAAATTGTTAAATAAAGCTGAAAAATGTTCAATGTGGAGGAAAAAAAGCAACAAAAAGATTAGTGGCCTGCTACTATTAATATTTTTTTTATCTTCAGGTTAGTGGTCCTGGGACCACTACACTCCTGTTATCTTTAGACTCTCAGTGCCCTGCAGGTTCATATCTCCTCCCCAGTATAGACCAAGCGAGCTGAGGGGCAGGCAGACTTGATGTCAACATGATGACAACATGATGTCATGGGACACGTATAGATAATAAAATGGTTACTATAGTGAAGCACATTAACATATCCATCATCTCATTTAGTGATGGCAAGAGCAGCTGAAATCTATTCATTTCGCAAACATATTGAATACAGTACAATATTATTAACTATAGTTTTCATGTTGTAAATCAGATTTTTGGACTTGATCATCCTATATATCTGCCGCTTTGTATGCTGTGACCTACATCTCCCTATTTCCCCCCTCCCCACTGCCCTACCTTCCACCTCCCAACCCTGGTAACCATTGTTTTACTCTCTATCATCTCTATTTCATTTTTTTTTAGATTCTACATATAAGTGAGATCATGCTATATTTGTCTTTCTGTGTCTGACTCATTTCACTTAGCACAATGTCCTCCAGCTTCATCCATGTTGTGACAAACGGCAAGATCTCTTCTTTTTGTTTTTAAGGGTAGCACCACAACTTCTGGCTCGAGAATTCCTGGTCTTGAACTTCTCGCAAGGCAAACCGAGATTATCTCAAGGGCTGGGACTTATGGTTCTCTGCCTAGAGAGCAAGTGTGAGTCTGTTGAAGTTCCCCTCCTTTCCCCCTCCCTCTTCAGATCTAAAGAGACCAGGAGGCAGACTGGCTCCACAGCCCCGGGTACCTATAAAGAGGACAAGAGGGAAGGCAGAAGTGGAGTCATTGCCAGGGTTGGCTTCCAGCGCCTCAAAATTCTCACCACTCCCTTAACTGGCTTGGTGACATTGAATACTTTTTATCAGAGCAGAGATCAAAGTCTTCAGTTACTTACTCCTCTTCTTTGTCCACTCCAATCCACACAACAGTCTTTCTGTAGTGAGCCTGCGTAAGCATGGATTCAGGGGCAAGCACAGGGGAAGCACTTTCTCCAGCTGGGGAAGGCAGGCAGGGACCCCCCCCCTGCATTGTGTGCTAGCCAAATCAGTGACAGCTGCTGCCTAGGTATTAGCATCAATCTGTTCACCAGTCTGTGGTCCACTTGGGCAGGATATGTTAATTGAACATTTACTTGCGCCTTTGTACTTAATTTTATTTTACTTTTTTGCTATTGGATAAAGTTCCGTTTTAGAAATACTCATCTTCCTTTGCTTTGGCCTTGAGAAGGGGGAAAAAAAAAGTTTTGGTTCATGTCTAGGCCTACAGAGGGGAGCCACTAGCACAGAAATTTAGTTAAGGAGTTGGCAGTGAGAGTAGCCTAGGAGAGAGGCAAGAATTCAGTGGGAGAGGGAGGGTAAGAGAAGCCGTGGTCATTTCTTCCTGACCACCCAGAGTTGTCTGCTGCGCAAATTTGTCTCTGCGTGTTGCTTAGATTTTTGTTTGGTTTGTTTCATTTGCTTAGAGTTATGAAAATATTTAATTTCAATTGTGCAGCTGGTGGAGGGGGTAGGCCCAGAAGGAGAGGGCAGGGGACTCTGATTTGGCTGGCAGGTCTTATGCTCAGGAATCCTAAGAGCGAACTTTGGATAGAGTTTCATCTAGTAATCTTTTCTCAGGTATAGCTGCATTCAATGAGTTTGGCTACATTATGTGAACTACCTGGGCACCCCTTAGCATCACCCATGCATTCTGATTAAGAATATATGGTTTCAAATCCCAGACAAGTGTACTAGATGTGACCTGACACACTGGTCATTTGAAACTATCTGTATGTAAAACATCTCTGTTGTTTCTTGCCCTGTAGTGGATCTTATTAATTCATATTCCTGCTCAAGCCCAGCACTCTCTAGGATCAGCCTAGCATCATTCCTCCTGACCAGCTCTGGAGGAGGAGTGGGCTGCCCATTATGCACAAAGTCCCAAGCAAGATGAACACTGATGTCCCCATCCCCAGGCAGTCCGAGTGTCCAGTCAGTTATTTTTCTCTGGGCCCAGGGTCCAGTTATACTGAAGGCTGTGTTGTGTAGAGAACAGCATTAAGGATGAGCCTGTTGAAACTACTTGCTCTCTGATGCCTGGTTGACTGGGAGGTAGACTGGCCCATGATAAATTGGGATGACCTTTAGAATCTTACAGGGAATTGATAATGATGTTTACATCCCAGGAAAGGCTCAGAAAGGTTATCTCCCAGCCCTTCTTAAAAAGTGGTGACTGAATTAGAGGAAATCTCTAAGAGACTTCTGAGCAGCTGCAATAGCCCAATAGTCAAAGAACACACCAATTTCAAACATAATAAAAGCATCTCTGCCCCTTGAAACAGAAATTGGAGTATCCTATCGAACCACTTTCTCAATGCTCTCTATCGTATCTTGTTTTCTTTTATGTCCTTCTTTACTCAACTCTCAGATGCCTAAAGGGGCATTTGGGATCTCATAAACTGTTCTTGGCTGCAAATGTGGCAACCCATGTTTCCTGGAGGACCGTGATTGGGAGGGATATAATCAAGGGTGTTTATCCTAATAATAGCAAGTTCTGGCTAAGAGTCTTCATTAGGGTAATTGCTCAGTTTCAGATCGAAATTTTAAACTAATTATTGACATTTCTTCTTGGATACTGGAAAGACACTCATCTATTGGTTCCCTAGGGCTGCCATAAAAAAATACTGTGAAACTGCATGGCTTAAAGCAACAGAAATTTATTCTCTCACAGTTCTGGGGGCTGGAAGTCTGAAATCAAAGTGTTGGTGGGATTGGTTCCTTCTGGAGGCTTGCAGGAAGAATCTGTTCCATGCCTCTCTCCTAGCTTCTGGTGGGTGCTGGCAACTTTGTCATTCATGGCTTGTATGGCTTGTAGATGCATTGCTTAGATTTCTTTTTTTTTTTCTATTTCAACATAAACTGGAGGAGTGGCATTGCTTAGATTTCTGCCATCAACTTCACTTGGCTGTCTTCTCTTTATCTGTGTCTCCAGACCTCTCTCTCCTTATGAGGACATCAGTCATAAGATTCAGGGTCCACCCGAATCCAGTATGACCTTACCTTAACTGGATTACATCTGTAAAAACATATTTCCAAATAAGTTGCATTTATAAGTACCAGGGGTTAGGACTTCAACATATATTTTTGGGAGGCACAATTCAACCCACAATAATCCTCAACAACAACTCCAAAGCCAAATTCATGCTCTCACCCCTAAGACTATACCTGAAGCTTTCTGTCCAGTTCAGTCATTCATTTATTCAGCAAATATTGAGCACCTGCTAGGTAGGCTTAATTATTGATGCTGTGAATATGACAGTAAAAATCAACAAAGATGGTGAAAATCATTTGTGCAAGTTATACTTTATCACACTTTCCTCTCATTCCCAAATCCACACTTTTATCATGTCTTGTTGACTTTATTTCTTGAATATTTTTCAGATCCATTCATTTCTTTCCAATTCCACCTCCACCTCCAACTCTGCAACCCAAACTCCTGTGTTCTCTTGCTTGGACCACTGCAATAGCCTTCTATTTGAAAATGACATTCAATTCTTCTTCTGTCTAATAAGTTTCTACTTAACACTAGATTCCCTCCTATGCCCCACCTCCCCACCCATCCTTAAAACATTTCAGTGACTTCCCAACACTTTCAGAATAAAGCCAAACTTCAGTTGGATATGGTGGCACGTGTCTGTAGTCCCAGCTACTCAGGAGGCTGAGGTGGGAGGTTCGCGTGAGCCCAGGAGTTCCAGGCCAGCCTGAATAACATAGTAAGACCTTCATCTCTTTAAAAAAAAAAATTAAAGCCAAAGTACTCAACATGGCCCATGAAACTCTGGGTGCCAGGCTTTCCCTACCTGTCCAGCCTCAGCTCACACCATGCCCCACCCCTCACTTTCTCAGCTTCAGCACACTGTTCTTCTTTCAGGCTCTCAAATTTTAAAATGTGTAGAGATTACTTGAGAATCTCATTTAAATGCAGATTCCAGTTAAGTAGATCTGGAATGGGGCTTGAGACTGTGTCTCTAACCAGCTCGCACCTGGGACTGAGGCTGCTGGTCCAAAACTCTGCTTTGAATCCGAAGGTTTGCCAGTTTCCATGTTCCCTTTGTATTTGCTTTTGCACATGTTGTTCCTGGCTTTCCTCAATATTCTTTCCTCCTCTCTTTACTTGAACACATTGCTCAGACCTCAATTATTATCAGTTCTCAGGGAAGTCTTTTCTGACCTCCCCAACTAGGCTAACCCCACCGCCCCACCTCCCCAACCCAATATAAAATCTCCTGGAACCATGTGTCTCTCCTTAGCACTTGGCATAGTTGAGTTCTGTTTTCTATGCACAGTTTTGTCCTCCCCCCACCCTGACTATGGGCTCCATGACAGAGCATCGGTGTCTGTTTCTGATTGCCATTGCCTGCAGAGAGCTCAACACAGTGTAGGCTCTCAGAGGACACACTGAATAACTATTTGTTGAATGAATGAATCAGTGGTACCAAGTTCCTAACAGTCTTTTCCTTCACCAGCAGGGTAAAGGGGTGACTTAGTTAAGTTGCCCTGATGGCTTTTTAGACCCTGAGAAGAAAATGGCTTTGCTTTTCCCTGCTTGTGACAGGGATTCTGTCACTTCTATTTTGGGCTGCTTCTGATGATGTCAACACCCTTGGCACATACTTTGGGTTTGTTTCTGCCTTGTGGCTGCTCAGCTCAGCCTGGGGTTAATATAATCATGTCTTTGCAAGAGCAGAGTCTCCCTGGTTACTCCAAATATCAGGGGCTTGATTGTAAGGATGTATGTGGAGATAAGGTAGACGGGATCTCAGCTGGGTTGGCAGTCCACTCAGACGACAGAGCACCACAAGTTTGTCTGGGATTAAATGCAGCTCTCCAGGTTGTTCTTGTTGCTGTGTCAATAGCGTGAGTAGATTGCTCTCTGCTATATGGCTCTACCACTAAGACAGCTTAGCTGCCCTTCCTGTCTCTGCATTTCTTGGAGTGTCTTTCAATTTCTGTGTTTGCCATCACTTGGTTATCTCTCTATCAATTGCTCACTCGTAGTTTCCAATACTTCTGGTTTCTATGGCATCGCTGCATCTGCTGGCTGCCTTCTTAGCTTTTACTGCCTGATGTCTGCTGCTCATGTTCTCTATATACTTTCACTCAAATTTGATTGCTTGGTTTAATCACTATTGGCTTTTTCTAATTCCCATGCCACAAGCTTAGGCCACTGACAGGCCTATATCATCAGATTTGCTACCTGTGAGTTTGGTGCTCATCTTGGTCCAAGCAGGTCTGACGAGGACAGTACCCTCACATGTAGTGGTGTGCTGGAGGGGGCTCCCACTGGTCCTCAAGGTCTGACTGTGAAATATTTGGGAAATTGATGAGCCCAGTTGTTAAACAGTTGGTAGCTTGAAATCAGCCAAGGTAGAAAAATTTATACCGCCAAAATTGGCAAAGGCTACAAAGCAGGACTCTTTTTTCCCACACAGCCAGTTTGCCAGCTCACTGCTGAATGGAATAGAAAACAAGGCTCCACCCAAGGAAGCATTCAGAGTCATTTTTCTTGCTTGTGTGTTTGCTGTTCTGAGGCTTCCCTAATGGGGCAGTGTAACTGGCAAGTGACATGGCTGGTTCAGTCTAACCTGGTCACTCCTAGGACTACACAGACTCCTTTCATCATTATTGCTACACAATTGCTGCTATACTTATATTTTGGGCTGAGTTTCCCAGGAAACAAACTCTGAGATAAAAATTTGTGTGCGAAACCATATTAGGGAATGCTCTCGGGTTCAACTTCTACAGGGGAGAGGAGGTAAGATTGTGCAGAGGGAGGAGTTGAATGTAGTCACCAAAAAGGCATCAGCCAATTCCATGAAGAGGACCAGTCATTAGAAAGGGGCTTCCCGTTGGAAGATGTGGCTGTCTTCAGAGTAGGGGGAGTACTGGGCAGGAACTCAGCTGAGAACCATCACCACCAACACCCCCAGCAGTTGAGAGAATGAATGCCTCAGTCTTGAAGGCAGAATCTAGAGGGCTTATATATATCCACCACATGAAGAAGGAAAAAATTGCACAGCAGTTGTTAAAGTTTCTTTAGAGCACATTAAAATTGTCTTAGTGAGTACCCAAGCAGGAAAGCTTTGATCATGTTTAACAAATCTCTAAAGGTTGTAACTCTTATTTTATGTAGGCTTTTTGTTTTTCAGAGCCTTCATTTCTTGAAAAGAATTGTGACCCCAGTTTTCTCACAGTGGGATCAGAGACAAAATAATTGACATTTCATGATATCTCACTTATGTATCTTAATCATCTGTGCTCACCCCTACTTGTCTTCTCTACACTCAAAGTGGTTCTTGTCTCCCTCATTAGTGTAACAAATCCATGATTACTGATTATACTGCAACCTCTTTCTCCTCTCATTCACACCCCTCTATCCTGGTATTGGTTTTAATGTTTCCCCTCCCTTTCTGGCAAGCCTCTTGTACTTTTTTGTAGGTTGATTTGCCCAGTTGCAGATTTGTTCCCCCCAAGAAGTGTGACTTTGGGAAAACCTTGTCAGATGTGGCACATTAAAGACGGTTACAAGTTCTTTGACTCTCCTCCATCAGAGGTTGGGCTGGGGGTAGGGTAGCTATAGCCCTTTGCCTTGAAAATGTGTGGCTTGGTGACGGCCTTGACAGTAGAAAAGTGGTAGAAATGATATTGTAGGAGTTGTATGGCCCAGCCTTTAAGAAATTAGCAGGTTCCATCTCCTAGTTCTTAAAAAACTTTCTTTAAGAGCACTGAGCCATATAAGAAGTACAACTACCCAAGACCTTGTCCTGGAGAGGCTAGCATAGGTGACCTGGTCAGTGGCTCCAGCTGAGCCTAGCCTGCCAGTTGTCACTGCCAGGGGACCAGACATGGGCATGAAGCCACTTTGGACCCTCCACTCCACCCATCTACCAGCCGAATACTCTGAGCAACCTCAGTCAATGCAGCAGACAGCAGAAGAATCACCCAGCTGAGCCCTGCCTGAACTCCTGACACACAAGATCTTAAGATATAATAACATGAGTATTGCTTTAAGCTGATAAGGTTTGGCTTGATCTATTACACAGCAATGAATCATGGAGACATTAGGTAAGTGGCATTCTCAATCACTGACCACGGTAGTGGTATTTTCTTCATAGGTGTTTCACAAATGCTACAACTAGTTGTTCTAAAATGTATTCCCAATTTAGATATGTTGTTAAAACTTAATTAAGAAACTAAGAGTCTAATTCCTATTTCTGTTACCTGCCTAGCCATGCACTGGGATGTATGTTTGGAGTTCAAGGCCTTTTCTCTACTAAATGAATAGATATGGAGAGTGCCAGGCCTTTTTCTCTGTGTTTTCTCTTCTTTTTCCCTTTCCCTTGGATTATAGTCCTTTTGAGTATAACTTACAACTTTATAGAAAGGAATAGAACTTTTTCCTCCTTCAGAATGGAGTAGAACCCTAGAACGTATACTATTTGCCACCTAGAAGATGTGTCTCTCCACAAAAACAGAGTTGGATTCTCAATTCTTGGCCACAGTAAGTTATCCATGTGAAGCAAAACTCCAAAAGTCTGACCCTGCTTAGAAGATGCTATTATGTGGTCTGCTTCCACTAGGGAGAAACCAGCTTTGCACTGCCAATTTCTAATTGTTTTTAAAAAGAGAAAGAATAGAATTTTCATTGGATCACAATGAAATGTGCACCTTGTAGAAGGAAATATAATAGAGAATTTATTTCTAAACCAAATCAGACAATGCACAAAGAGAATATAACTTCTGCATAGTGAGGCTTTGTTCCTATGAACCTCGCTATTGTAGAATCTCATGTGGTCAGAGAAACACAGATATCTGAAGATGTGTCCTGAGAATTCTTTGTAATTTGCTTCCTAATTCTGCATTCTTTGCCCTTCCCTGGTGTGCTGTTGGGTAGTTATAGGGAGGACTGATGAACAGACAAGAGGAATAGAACAGAAATGTTAACAACACTGTACACAGGAGTAACCCAATCACACTTTATTCTGTGCATTAGAATTACAGCAGTGAAAAGAGATTCTATCCCATTCAGGAGGCCTAGAGAATGTAAGCGACTTGTTCCAAATCACATAGCCAGTTACTGGCAAATTGGGATTAGAAAACCAGCCATTGTTTGTATTGTGACTACATCAATTCCTACTTTCACAACCATATTCGTTCTTTCCAAAATATTTGTTGACCTCTACCTCATACTGGATACTGTGCCAGGCACTGGTAATGAAGAACTGAATAAGACAGAGACAGTCTTGGCCTCATGGAGCTTACCCAAAGCAGTTTGTTGGGGCTGAGTGAAATAATACCACTTAATGGAGTTAATAAGATCACCATCAAATTAAACTTTTCTTGGCATAGTCTTACTTATCAGACTGATGTGAGAGCCAGCATAGTTTCCTCTGGGATACTCTGATACTCATTCTAAGGAGAGAAAAGTTTGCTTTTCTTCCTGGCTTTTATTAAAGAAGTTAGAGATTAAGTTCACAGTCCTTGTTTCTGTTACTTTGCTGCAAGCTTTGTCCTTGTTCTTACAGAAATCTGGAAGCTAGACGGTAAACCTCAGTTCTTCCTGCTAAGGTTGACAACCCATAAAGGTTAGTCCAATTTTGTTGTCAGGGAGAGTCATTTATTTACTTAGCTTCTTTTGGTTTAAATTCTTTAGCAAGTGGAACTCACATCAGTGAGATAACTTACTGTGAGATAACAGTAAGACTTCCTGTATAAACACGTGAGCAGCAAAATTAAACAAGAAACACACGTAAGGACAAGACGGATGGCAACATATTAGGATAAGCCATGTGGAATTGCTTACAGTCAACAATTTTTGACCTACAAAAATGGCTATGTTCTATTATTTAACCAAATGTATTCTATTGCCTATATAAAAATCAGTTTGATTTAATAAATGTTTATTTATTTATTTTTGAGTAAGGGTCTTGGGTAATTTTACCTCAGCATCACTCAGTTTCATTGTTTGAGAGTGGGGATAGTAATAGATTTTATTTATTTATTTATTTATTTATTTATTTATTTATTTATTTACTGTTAAAAGTAGTTCATCTAGCCTGGTCTCACAGACAAGAATCCAGGGTACCATCCCCAGATTCGCTAGCTCACACCTTTACCCTGCTCCTTGGATTATGTAGGCCTTTCTTCCTAAGTCTTTTAATCACAAGTTGAAATTACTCTGTTCAGAGCCACCTGCGTATCAACGCATTGTCTCCAGCACATTAACGTTGCATTTATCTTCAAGCTCTGCCTTTTTAGATTGGTACTTCGCATCCTTGGATACATAGTAGAACCACTAGGTGAGCTTTTAACACGCATTGATGCCTGGACTCCACTTTGCTTCTGAGTCCATTGTTCTGTGGGGGTGCCAGGTCATCAGTATGTTTTAAAAGCTCCTGAGGTGAGTCTAATACACAGCCTGAGCTGAGAATCAAAGTAGCCTGAGACAACACTCCATGCTTGTGCATCTTGATTAGTGTTTCTTTTCTGTCTAATGAGGCCTCGGCTTCCTGAGGACTTATCCAGGTCATATTTATACTGTTTGTCTGTTTTTTCAGGCAATCCTTTCCATCTCAATCTCTCTCTCTCTCTGCATCAGTAAATTGTTAGTGAGGAATAGGCCCTTTCCCCTGGAAAGCTGGGGAAAGAGAGGCACTCAGAACAGGGCTGCTGACGTTGGAGACCCCAGGGTACTTGAGTAGAGAAAGCTCAGGCTGCTGCTTTTGGGATTCTCCTGTTCCCAATGGGAATTCTGACAGACTTGAATGTGTCAGTGAGAACGACTCAGGAGACATACATGGTCTCCTGAAATATGCTGAATGGGTGATGCTGAGCTGTGTCCCCCTTGCATTATAGCTGATTCACTTATTTGGTCCTCTGGGATGACCTGTGGTTCTGAACACAAGCAACTGTACCATTATCAATATCTTTGCCGGCCCAGCTCCCTTCTCTGCATCTTGCCAGCTGAAATATATCCACCCTTTAAAGTTGATTCCAAACACTATCTGCACTATGAAGCCTTTCTTGAGTCCACCCCCTGCCAGCCCCATGTATTATTTTGAACTTCCATAACATCTAGCAGCAGGCAAAGTAGAAAGAGCAATGGATTGGGGACTATACCAAGCTCCAGGTTTGCACAAACCAGTAGCATCTAAGTATCTACACTCACAGTAAGTGTTTGTTGAATGACTGAATGACTGACTGAATTGATGAATGAATTGACTTGAATGAGAAACTTTTCTGAGCTTCCACTCCACATCTTTATCTGTGGAATGGGGCCATTACAGCAAACTTTATTTCTCTAAAGAGTGGTCCTTGGAATGCCTGGTCGAAATCCTCCAGAGTTCTTGTTTAAATGCTGACTATTGAGTTTACATCTGAACTGGAATCACTGGAGGCCTGAGAATCTATGTTTAACATGCACCCCTGGTGATCATTATGTTCAATAAAGTTGGAAAAGCACGGAATTGGTGGTTATCAGTTTGATGAAAGCAATGCAATGGCAGTTGCAAATGTAAAATCTTGGTACTTTGGAGGTAAGAAGTTCTTTTTGTTGAAGGTAGGTAAAAGAGATTTCTTGGTTGAAAAGCATTAGGTGGTGGAAACAACTTGAAATACCCCAGGGAACTTCGGATTGTCTCCAGGTGGAAATAAGGTGAGACTACGTGATAGCGACACATTTGAGTATCATTGATTATTCTCATATCCTTTTACCTTTGTAGGCAATGATTATGCATTGAATGCCCGGTCATCAGGCTACCTCAAGCACTGAGAATGCAGGAATGGTTTTTGTCACAACAATTCCATGTAGATGTGCTCTTTTTAATTACTCATACAGTGCCAGCTCCAGAACTAGGAACCAGAAGCTTTAGGATGCAACTGAGTCCTATTTCCAAGATGTTCCACTATCTTCTCACAGAATCTTGAACGAGGGGTTGCAACATCTTTTTTGACTGATGTCCATGGATTCTTTTTTTTTCATGGGAATGACTTACTGAATTTTATAAACGAGATAAGTGAGGGATAATAAGATTCTCTTTATAAGAATTTTTGGTAGATATCTTTGCTGTAATGTACCAAATCTAAGTAGGGGATACATGTTATGTTACAGGATTTTGGACTGAAAATCTCCTAAAGATAATAAATCACCAGCTGTGATGACTTTATTCCTGCCAAAATTAACAGTCAGCTTCAGATGAATTTTCTAGTCATCAAAGAAAAAGTGGACTTGCTGTGTTTCTGATTAATTTTCAGAGACCTTCTTGTTAGAAAAACTAATTTCTATTTCTGACTATATAATTGAGCTACTGTGTGAGCTTAAGTATGTTAAAGAGCTCTGGGATATCTTGGTTTCACATTCTGTAAAATGGAGATAAAAATACATTGCATACATCTTTCAAAAACGCCCTGAGGGTTAAGGAGAGAATGTTAGCAGGTGTATTAAAGTCACTCGATTTTTTTTTCGTATTTAGATTTCTGATTCATTTCCTAATATTGAAATAGGGTCATGTATTAAAAAATGACTATGCAGGATTAAGATTATAGTAGAGTTGTAGTATTTATTTCCCTGAAAGAAGGAACAGATGACAAATAGGATTATTAAGCTTTTGTGTATAAATCTTCCCTTTTACTTTAATTCCATGTTTTGTCCATACTTTAGAAGAGAATCTTTTACAGTTCTAGGAATCTTGATCCATATGCCAGGCTGTCTGATTAATTTAAAAACCACTGAAATGGGCTAAAACCTTACATTGTCAGGAATAATTTGCTTTACTGAGTAATGAGGGTGTTACCCCTGAGCAAGCAATAAGCCCAGGGCTCAGCTCCCGGTAGAGTGTTATCTCTGGGACAGTTCTGTCTTTGCTGGGGGAAATCCATGAACCAAAATTCATGGACTAAGGGTAAGAGAGGGGGTATCCATCACTGCCAGCCCATCCATCATGTTGTAACCCCACATTGTGCAGGGAGTTTGCCTGCCATGAATGTCATCGTTGGCTGTATTTCATAAGCGAAGCCTGGTGATCAGACAGGGTCACCCTGAAATCCCATCTGGTGAGTGAGGCATCACATGGCTGTATTTCTCTTCTAGATTGATGGCATTTCCCAGCATTTGTCGGTTTTAAAGTTATGAAAAGCAGCTTAGAAGACGCTAGGGGAGCAACTCTGGTACTATGTAAGTGGACACAAATAACAGGAATTAGAGATTGGGTGGGAGGAGAGAGGCTGGAAGGTGAACAAAAGAGGGAAGAGAAAAAGGCAGGAAATATAAAGAAAAAAATATAAGCCAGCTTGGTGGGGGTTGGGGGAGGAGATATCAGAATTACATGTAAAAGTGAGGATAAAAGGAAAAGAAGGAAGCACAGATGGAAATCAACCAGAAAGTTATTTTTGCTTACATTCGCTGAGACGATGTAAGTGAGGTTTGGACATCAAATCTACCTGTACATATTTTTCTAGGAGTTTTTCATTTTCAAAGTGTTTACCTTTCCATAAGTTAGACCAATATTATTCCTATTTTACACATGAGAAGAAGGAGACAGGTTTATTGTGATGCACAAAAAAGCTTAAGCTTTTTGGTTTGATGCAATCCCATTTGTCTGTTTTTGCTTTTGTTCAAAACAAAAGAAATCACTGCCAAGACCAATGTTTGTGAAGCTTTTTCCGCTATGTTTCCTTCTAGTAATTTTACAGCTTCAGATCTTACCTTTAAGTCTTTAATCCATTTTGAGTTGATTTTTGTGTATGGTGTAAGATAAGTGTCAAATTTCATTTTTCTGCATGTGGGTGTCAGTTTTCTCAACATCATTTATCAAAGAGACTGTCCTTTCCCCATTGTGTGTTCTTGGTACGTTTGTTGAAAATCAATTGACAATATATCTGTGAGTCTATTTTTCCTGTTCCATTGATCAATCTGTCTATTTTTATGCCAGTATCATGCTGCTTTCACTAGCACTGGCTCCATTTAGGGCTCTGGGAGGGGCCCTAAAATGTGATTACATCGTCACCTATTTTTGTAAACTTTACAAAAGGAAGCATAGTCTTCAGATTGCTGTTGTCTCTTTGCTTTCTGACTTTCCCTTAATCATGCTTCACCTCATGTTGGGTGACTTTGGGGCATTTTTGCCAACTGGCTGAGTGAAGTTGAGTTGGAGATGCACTTATGTGGGGCAAAAGATAGCCTGGGTCTGTGAGGAGGAAAAGAAGGAAGGCATGGAATGAAGGGCATTAGCAGCTAGTTTGGGAGAAATTTTTCCCAGTCATCAAATGTGTGAAATTGTAAGTAGAGAGGGTTCAATTGTTTTTTAAGTCTAGTCAAAGTAAAGATTTCCTTGTGTCAGGAATATGTTCAGTAATGTACCACATGTAATGAGCACATCATTGTCTTTTCTTTTTTTGATGTGAATCCCACAGAACAGAATTTATTGTAATTCCTGTGTTTGCAAAGCAAAACCAATATCAGTAATACAAACAGCAAATACATCTGAGTGTAATGACAAATTTCAAATAATCAAGCTAGAAAAAAGTTTTCTTTTGCTCTCTTTAGAAAGTGTTACAAAATATTATGAAATTGTCATTATGTGAAAAGAGTATATCAAAGAGCATGCAGCCAAAAATGTAGGGCAAAAAGTATTATAGAAGTTGTCAGGCAGCATAAAATATATTATTTTTCAGGATTTTGTGATATTTGTGTTTTTTTTAAATCAACTTTTAAATTTTTTAATTGCCATGATTTTATTTCTCACTATAAATAAGTACTTCCTTGCCTACTTATAATTGGTTTTTTTTTTTTTTTTTTTTTTTTTTTTTTAGAGAGGCTTTAACTCATGTATAATCTTTAGTTTCTACAAAACCTGGATTTGATTCTGGGGATAAAAGGACAGATAAATGGTTTTTCTAAGATCACATGTCAACTGGCAAAGCCACAGAGCACAGAACAGCTGAGTCTTTCTGTCTAGTACTTCGGTCTTTCTCTAGCTGTCAGAGAAAAGTTAAATACAGCACTACTTTGGATATGCCCTCCAGATCCACACATTGTATTCGCACACGGTGGGGACTAGTGGGTTCTGGCCAGTGAGTGCACCAGAGCAGGCTTCCAGGAGTTGAAAGAAGAGCTGGGCAGCAGTGGGCAGATGAGGCATGTTCCTTTATTGTCGGGGAGATGCAGCCACGGCGAGAGCATGGCCGAGAACATGGTGAGCACTTATGTATGGCTCAGAACAATAGTGGCTTCACCTAGGAGATAACACCTTGGTTACATAACCGTGCTAACTCATGCCTCCCCAGAAGGCCGGCAGAAGACATGCCAGCAATTACTTTAGTTTGGCCTAAAAAACCTATTGCCTATGCAAATGAATTTCCCTTACACACATTTAAATTGATGTCACCAAATACTTGAACATCAGAAGGATGTGACCCAGAAGGAAATGACTAATAAGTCAATATTTTTATTAAGTGGCAGATTTAGTCATAAAAAAAGATACTAAATAGGTAAAACAAAAAATTAACTGAATTGATTGAATGGTTTGCTTTTATGTATAGATGTATGGAGTACAAATGTGTATTCAACAGGTATTCAACAGCATTAAATCTGAAGTCGGAAGACCTTGATTAAAGTTCCTGTTCTGTTTCTAAACAGCCTGGTGATCGTGGCAGATTTGGTTAATTGTCGCCATCATTCTCTCCCTTTTCCATCCTTTTTGTGCCAGCCCCTGAGTTGTAGCCCCCACCTAGACCACATTTCCCAGCCTTCCTTTAGGTTAGGTGTAGCCGTGTGACCAAGTTTGGCCAATGGGTTGCAAGTATAAATGATGTGGGCAATTCTGTGTAGTGTCCTGCTCACCTCCCTTTCCTTCTTTCCTCTTCTTGCTTTCCCTTTCCCTCTGGACATGCTATCAGTGAGCCTGTTTTCACCTGTTAACAAGAGCAAACCCAAGGGAACAGCAAACTAGGAGCCTGGGTCCTCAATTTCATGATGTCTTTAGACTGTTACACGAGAGAGAAATAAACAACAAAAAAATTTTTTTAAGCCACTGCATTTTTGAGGTCTTCTTGTAAAAATAGCTTAGCCTGTACCTTAACCAACACAGTGAACTATGGGCAAGTCAAAACTTCCATTTCCTTGAATATAAAATGAGGATGATAATATTATCTGGCTATGTATGTAGCTGTTCTGAGTATCAAATAAAATAATATAGATTAAAGAAGAACACTGTATAATATAAACTATTATTTGTATTTTAGCATTGCAGCTATGAGAAGAGAGAAGATGAGACGAGGGTTTTATTTCTTGTTTTTTAAATATACTTTTTATTTTAGAATAAGCTTAGAGTAACAGAAAATAAGTAAAGTACAGAGTTCCTGTATACTCCTCAATAGGTTTCTCTAATGTTAACAATTTACATTCCCATGGCAGGTTTGTCAAAACTAAGAAACCAGCACTGGTACACTTGGTACCTTTGAGAATCACCTGAATGTAATCAGCCTCCTGTCTCTTGTATGACACCTCTGAATGTGCCTGAGTTGCCCTCCACCTGTTCATCCCATTCCTTCTGGACAAATGTCTAAAAAGCACTGGGTTATGAATCTGGAACTTGGTGACAGGTAGGCCAGTGTCTACTGGAGTGGGCACCTAGCCCTGTTGAACAGAAAGTGGTCTGTTTCAGAAACACTACCCACTGACAGCTCCATACCACAGTGAACTGAACAGCAAACCCCCAACACACTGGGAAGGTTTTGTTGTTGTCTTATTTTTTTTTTAGAGAAAGAGAGGGAGGGAAGGAGAAAGGGAAAGAAGAAAGAAATAGAAGACTACTATAAATATAAGTGCCAATTATAATTGAGAAAAAAGATGAGACTTGGTGAATTCAAGATCTTGAGAAAAAGTGTAGAGGAACAAGAAGACTAAAATCTTTTCTTGGACGCTGACCTACAGTTTGACTCCCCAGACACAATAAGGGGAAACGATATTTTGATTGGAACAGGAATTAACCTACCTAGTTCTTTCTATGTTTACAAGTTGAGCAAGTCTTGGGAAAAAGCTTGCTAAGCCATTTTGGTTTTGATATTTCAAGTAAAGGTATCTATCTTGAATATCATTAGCATTACAAAAAGTATACTGTGTGTAATACGTTCCCACTATCCATAGTCTTGATTATACAAAATTCCCATCAGAACACACATACACAGACACACACACACACACACCACACAGACACACACACTCCTATGATAAAAAAAAATTCCACATAGAGAAACTATGACTAAGGAGAGCTTAATTTGGATTAAACTCCAGGGTCCATTCTCTTAAGAGCTCTATCAGCTAAACGGTCAAGTCCAACCCATGGCTATAGCTCTTGGCAGCTGTCTTTCTTGTAAAGTTCAGCCCTGTAAATCTTGTCTGGGCCCACAAAGGCAACATTTCAGAGGTTGCATTTAAACTTGATCTTTGTCAATGCCCCCTTTTCTCTCTCTAACCCTGGTTTCCCTCTGACCATTTACCTCTTTACTGACCATTATGTCCCTACGTCTCCATAATCCCCCACCTTTCTTTCTTCCTTCAGCTTCATGGCCGAGTCTTTACTGTGGTCTGCTGAGTTGTCTTAACTGCATCTCAATTCCGTCCATTTCTTTCCATCTCCACTGTCAAGGTCTGGTCCAAACCACTACTACTTTTCTCCTCGACTAATTCATTATCTCCAGTGAAGCTGGAGTGATATTTCTGAGACAGAATTGTTTCTGTGTCAGTTTCATATGCATTAAACTTTTCATCGGCTTCACTTTCCCCCACTTGAGGACACAGCCAAAATTCCCGAAAAAATGCTGATAATAGATCTAGCCTTGCTTGACCTGGTCTACTCTCAATTCCCCAGCCAGATCTTTCCTCCTGTTGTCCTTATTCGTCATCTCTCCTCCTGCTTTCCTCCCTTGTCCTTCCTGTGTCTCTCCACCGTGGATACTGCAGCCATGTCTTCCAGTCCCCGGGAGGTGCCCTGGTCTTGCCCTCTCTTCCCGAGGTCTTCACTCAATAGTCTCTCACCCACCCACCTCTCATCCTCAGGATGCGGCGCCCCCATTCAATCTCCAGCAAAATCCTTCTACTAATTTAGGTTGGTTGTTTCCACTACATGTCCAAAGAATTCTCAACTTTCCCTTTAATAAAACATCCTTTTTTGGTGATTGTTTGTGAGCTTGTTTATATTTCCCTCTAACTGCTTGTGAAATAGTTTGCAAATGAATAAATTTCTTAACCACTTCAAAGAAGTACACATCCTAGAACCCCTCATGGACCACATTACAGGGAAACAGAAGATTCATTAGATTTTCAGAATATGGCTAGTAAATGGTAGAAGGCTCAAAAACTTGGCATTTCTTCTTAGTGCAAAAGTTTTCTTTTACTATACAAATATTATTGATGACTGTTCTACATTGTACTGTGAAATAGCTGCAACCTATGGAAAAATTTAGCAGTTTCTGCTTGATAGTGTACTCAAAATTTAAATTTCTCTACCTTTCTTTCCTATTCTAAGTGAGGGCCTTTAATAGAAGCCACAGAGTAGCATACTAAAACAAGTTATGATACTTATGTAGCGAAAGAAGCATGCCTGGGATTACTCACAGAAAATCACTGGCTATAATTGATGCCCTTGGTTTTGTTATGTGCCTGTATACATAGTTACATTCTTAAACTGATATCTAAATGCAGATAACTGTAACATCCATGGCAGAAGTTGTATGTTTCCAGAAGAATGAATTATATAGGAAGCAAAGAGTATAATTCTCAACTGTGGCTGAAATTCCAAAGAAATTTAGAGTCATTAATCTAGGTGTGACCAAGGCTTCTAAACACGCCACACTTGTGCTGTAGCCTCCAACATGTCCACACATAACATTTATATTCCCTTGCCCTCCATTTTTGTGGATGTTTCTATGTTTGATCATTATTTTCTTCCCTTTGAAAACAGTAGGTATTTTTCCTTGGCTGTTTCTAGAGGAATAGTTTTCATTTTAAGTTATCAAAACAGTTTTAAGTTTAATCTTGAAAAATTTGCTTTTGCAGCTAGAAATTTAGATGTTGTTCTTTGCAAGCTATTAAACACAACACATAGATTTCTGTCATCTATATCTATTCATGTTTAGAGACAAAGTGCATTTACATATATTTATAGTGTTATGTCAGTAGGGAGCCTGTATTTTATGCCAACTGAACGTAATGGATTATGGAAAACATATAAGAATGTCTGTGTTTTTGTTATGACTATGATTGACTTACTGTGATATTTTATTCTCTTAATAAATGCAATATTGTTGTTAGGATGTCCTCATTCAGCAGAAATACATAGACAAGGAAGGGAAGTAATTTAATTTTAGCTTATATTTAGCTTTGACTTGTGGTTCCCAGTTTTGGGTGGCAGCCACAGGAAGCCAGGCAAATTCCGAGGATGCCAGGCCACAAGGCAGTTTCTGGCAATAGCAAGTGATTGCAGCTTTCTTCTTAGAAAAGTCTCCAAATAATAACTTTTTCGTAATAAGTATTTAAAGGCAAATAGAGTTACAGTGTCTTACTTATGAACATCAATTGTATAAACATCTGTTAAAAGGGTAACTTCAGACAAATTAGATTTAATGTAGTTTAATTGAGCAAAGTAGGATTTGCGCATCAGGTAGCCCTGAGAACCAGAACAGGTTCTGAAAGACTCCCAGGACTGCCTTTTTAATAATATTTTTGAACAGAAAAAGTTAAGTGAAGTACTGAAAATGGAAGAAGGGATAGAGACAGCTCAATTGGTTAAAGCTCAGTGTTTACCTAAACTGAACCTGGTTTGAGTATTTGGCCCCCTGTGATTGACTGAAGCTCAGCTACTGTGATTGGCTGAGACTCAGCTATTTGTTACAACAGCAAATTCCTAAGTTACATTTTCGGTTGATTTCTGTGCTAAGTTAGGTTGCAGTTTGTTATGTAGGACTCATGGAGGCTTCTAAAGTAACACATCCCTTATGTACACTTCCCTTTTGTGGCTGCTGTGGCATCCTACTCCGTCTCTGATGTTGGAGACTCTTCTCTATTTGTCTAGCTGACAAAATCCTGTGGTCACCCGCACCCAGTCCTTCACATGCCTGCCACCTCCCCCTTTTCTGGTACCACTGCTGGAACTAACTGGTCATGTCACTTCTCTCTTCTTGATGCCACAGCAGAGTTGAGTTTCATAACTCTGGGCACATGGATGTGCTTGGTACAGTCCAGACTGGAGCTGTGACTGTGTTTCTCTTTGGGAATTCATGTGATAGGCTACCTTATTCACCTGTGCGGAGGCTTGAATGGGTTTTTTTTTTTTTTTTGCCCTGCCTTAGTACCAAATCATCACACAAAAATGGTTGCATGGAAAGTGTGTTAAACACTGATTTGTGGGGAGGGCAGATAGTGATTTGTGAAAAAATTGGACTTTCCAGGCTGGGCGCGGTGGCTCACGCCTGTAATCCTAGCACTCTGGGAGGCCGAGGTGGGAGGATTGCCTGAGCTCAGGAGTTTGAAACCAGCCTGAGCAAGAGTGTGACCCTGTCTCTACTAAAAATAGTAAAAGTTAGCCCGATGTGGTGGTGCGTGCCTGTGGTCCTAGCTACTCAGGAGGCAAGGCAGGAGGATCACCTGAGCCCAGGAATTTGAGGTTGCTGTGAGCTAGGCTGATGCCACAGCACTCTAGCCCAAGTAATAGAGCAAGACTCTGTCTCCAAAAAAAAAAGAAAAAAAAGAAAGATGTGATATCTTTCTTCACCCACCATAAGGGTCACAGTTGTCACTCCTATAATAAAAGACAGGTTAACAAGAGGAAAGCATAACAAATTTATTTAATCAAAGTTTAACATGACATAGGAGTTCTCAAAAATGAAGTCCCAAAGGCCCAGGGAAAATTGTTCTTATACTCAGGTTCGATGAAGAACGGACCAGTGTGTAGAAATGTGATTAGACAAAGGGTGTGATCTAACAGTAGTAGACTGGGGGTGGGATCCAGCAAGGCCTACATATGCAGGGTCTTCTCGCCCTCTCTGTGTACCATTCCATCCTCCTGGGTACGGGGCAGGACTCCTCTGGAATAGTGTCTTTAAGGGAGAGGGGAGAAGGAAGAGAGTGATCTTTCTAGATTTTATGGCTTGCTTTGGGGGGAGAGGGATTCTGGTTTTTATGACCTACCTTGGGAAAGATAAATTCTGGTTTCTATGACTTGCTTTGGGGGAAAAAGAGGACAGAAAGGAGATAGGAGGGCAGGAGGAGATCAGAGAGAGACTTTGCTTCTGAGGCCTTCCAATTTCCTTTAGCTCAAAATACTGAGCATGACAAGGTGCCATATTTTGGGGTGTCATTTTCTGAGGCCCCCAAGTAGAATAGCAATCAACTCAAAAGTGAAAAACAAGGTTCAGTAGATTGACCTCTGACTGGCCTTTGTCCCATGTTTACCAAAGTGTCGCAATTCTAAAATTTCGCCAAAGGATGACCCTCTGAAATATCTGAAATCAAGATTATGGAATAATTTTGAGTTTGACTTTTCTTTTTTACTACTCCCATCCCCCAAATACATATATTTGGAAAGCCTATTTGGAAGTATATGGTCTTTTATTAGGTCATTTAGGTTTCAAAAAATTATTTCTAAAGAAAATGTTGTCTATTGGAATCTTAATCATTGTGTCCTTTGGGAATTTAGTGAGAAGTAATTGCATGAGAAGGAAAAGAAGTGTTTGTTCCAGGGAAACAGAATGTGCAGGTGGTCAGAAAGGTCCTAAGAATGCAGGAATAATGATGGATTTCATTAATTAGATTGAAAAACTCAAAGTGGAAATCACATAGGAAATAAATAGGGGAAATAGAAGCTTCTTAGGTAAGAATTAAATGATTAAGTGACTTAAAATGGTCCATCACATAACCATATCATCACATGGATATTTTCTTTGATGAAAAAAACTAGGTAATTTGGGGACTTAAAAAAGGGGAGAACAGAGTTGGGAGACTAAGCTAGATATAGGACGAACTTTTATTCTGCAGCCAAAATCTTCCAACTGACGCTTTGTTCTTTTTAAAAGGTGGTAGGGATTAGGTTTTCTTTAAAAGATGAGGTCTCAGTGTATGACTTGTATCTTTCACTATTCCACTTTTGTACTCTAAATTTCTTGCCTTCAGAAAAGCAGCTTTAAAGAGAGGTACCTTCAAAAGTACAGGACAATTATGAGTAGGAAGAAGATGGGACAAATGGAGAAGAGCCAGGACAGGGAGGGAGCAAGAGGAGCTGAGAGTGCAGAAAAGAAATTGCATCTTAGTGCAGAAACATCTGTTCGTCCAGGAGAGAAGGGCAGGAGGGGCACTGTGCTTAGAGAAAGAAAATCAAAGTCAAAATGTCACATCAAACTAGAGAGAAGGCGAGATTCAGAGTCCAGGAAACTAAGTCTGGGTTTAATGGGTTTAATGTTCAAAGATTCAGGTCTATATCAAGAGATTCACAAATAAAAAGATTGGGAATGGTAACCAGAATTCCAGGCCAGCAGAAGTCACTTGAAATCATTGAGCACCCAAAAAGCACACCACGTGCCGGGAACCCTGCTGGGTGCATAGTGCAGAAGGTGCAGGCAGAGATGTAAGCTGGGGTTTGTGGATGTCCAGGGGTTTAAGTGACAGAAGGAACAAACAGGGCAAGGTGTGGGGTAGGTGAAGGGGAGGAAAATATCTTTTTCTCTACTGCTCCTAGGTTCGTGGCTGAGACCCTGTAACAAAAGACAGATTAACAACAGAAAAGCATAGAAATTAATTTAAGTTTTACGTGACATGAGAGCCGTCATAATAAAATGAAGACACAAAGAAACAGTTAAACCTGAGTGTAGGTTTGATTAAGAGTAGATAGCTGTGGAGAAATATGGTAGGACAAAGAGGGTATGAATCAAATGTAATAAACTGAGGGAGACTTAGCAAGACCTGTTTGATCAGATTCTTCTCTGTGTCCCTGTGTCTTCAGAGACAAGGCTGCTTCTTTCCCCTGGGTATAGGGAGGGCACCTCTCCCATGAGCCTTTTGTGACCTGCTACAGGGAGGAAGGGCAGGGGATAGTCAGGGTGACTTTCCTGCTTCTGTGGTTCTCTCAAATCCCTTCAGCTTAAAATACTTTGGGGTAGCATGTCCTGAACCCCATATTAGGCAAGGGCAGGCAAAGGTATGAATGGGCTTCTGCTACTTACAATTAACAAAGAGAGTCTTCTAAATATTACACAAAACATGGCTTTAAAAAGGTAAAATTTGGTTTGTTATCCAATGTTAAAGAGAAATATTCCTGATGATTCAATGGGAGAGGAAATTGAACAAATGGTGTCGACAATATCAAACGTGTCTGGGGGTTCGTTGAGGAAAGGAGCTGGTCTTTGCCATCTCTGAGTCTGCAGGACCTAGAGCTTCCGGAGCTGAGTTGTGGCTTAATAAAGTGTTGACTCTTCTTTAAAAGATGCTTTAAAATTCTTCCTTAGTGACCTTGGGAAAGCAGTTTTGATCTTTCCAGAAACAGATGTGAATAATTTAAAACAGATTCTAGCTATGCTGGGATTCAGTCCCCACAGTTGAGGGACTGAATTCAACCTACAGATACATAATTTTTTTGTCTTAATTATTTCATATTGTATTAAATAAAATATCATGGAATTTGGATTCCCTTAGAAGAGAAGTGCACTCTCCAGTTTGCCAGGGGCACAAATGTAGAGGAGTTTTAAACTTTCCCTGTACTCTCTGAAGGTTAGATAATTTACGTTTCTGGAATAAACTGACAGTAGACAGATTAACAGGAGAAAAAGCATGCAATTTATTCTGTGCAAATGCTCAGGAGCCTCACAAAATATAAGACTCAAAGAAGGACCAGGTGACTGAAATTTTCATACTGTACAGACAGGAATCAGACGCTAGGTGGCCCCTGGAGGGTGGTGGTGACAAGGTACGGGAGGGTGAGGGGAGGAACTGCACTGCAAGCAGAGGCTGTCTCACTAGGTGGCAGCCCTCAGAATAGGTGGGAGCCTGTGGGACAATCTGTCTGAGTCAGGGGTCAGAACTTTAGTTTCCTTTCCTATGAGTTAATCTTTCCTATCTGATTATTTCAATCCTTCTGGAGGAACGTTCCTTAGTCAGATAAGGCAGATAGCCTTCCCCTATATTTGTTGCTCCCTAGGTGCTCTCAGTTTGAAGTCCAATGGGGCATATTTAAAGGTATCACTTTCGGAGCCCCAACATAAGCATTGTTTATCACATGACACTCGTTTTACTAGCCTCCTGCCTGAAGGCGTTTGAGAGAGTTGATGTCAATGAGCTAATGTGAAATGAACCAAAATTTGAAACAAACATCCTATGTTTTCAAACTTGCTTTGTTGCATCAAGTGGTTTCCTAAATTAGAGGCAGATAGCTGTCATCTTCTCATTTGTTCGATTATCTCTCTGGTACTCCATTGCCCTCTTAGAGAAAGTTCTAGAACCTCTTTCTTAATGACCTGTATACTTTTTAAAGGACTCCACCAGGTTGGTCATATTTGAAAACACTTCTAGGCACCATCAGACTATGGATGGTACAATTGGTTTACAAAATTCTCTCAGTGTGCCCTCCCAGGCTTAGCACTTGTTTTCCAAACACAAGTGCTGAGGCCCGATTCTGGACCCGGTCAGTGTGTCTAGCATCAGTTGCCCACTGTGCTTAAGCCAGTGCTTCCCCCTCGCCCAGTCACTACTGTCAGTTCCTTCTCAGAGTCTGGTGCCAGCCAGACTTGCTCTCCCCTCTAGGTAACAGTTGGCCCTGACAGAGTTTTCCTAACTTTAAGGTTCTAGGAACAGAGTTGGATTATTGATGTCTTCGCTCCCAGAAAGCTCTGGATTCTTTATGACAATAGACACATTTCCTCCCAATTGACAGCTTTGCTTATTTTATGTTTCCTTAAATCACTAAAACTTGCTGGAATAACAAAAGCTTATTTTTCACTCCCTGGAGCCCTGCACCCACCCCCCTGGGGCCTATTCTCTTTACATTTACTAATTAAGAAAGTCCACTCAAATCCTTCCTACAATGGAGAAGATTTGCTTCCTCGAGACTTTCCCTAATTTAGTTTTAAACCATATCGAGCATCCTGTTGGCTCCTGCACGGGCAACGTACTGCACTCACATTCTTTCAATGAAACTTGGTGTTGACTTAAAAAGCAAAATCTCATATAAAGAATTTATGAGGAAAGATGGTCAGATCTAGTAATGGGGGAAAATTCTGTGAAATAGTTACCTGAATTATATATTACATGACCGGGTCTGTGAAACCTTGGTTTTTAGAAGGCTCTGTTTTACCAAATACAACAATTGCATCAATCACCAGAACCTTGGAGATGCTGAGCTGCTTTGTGACAGGGTCTCATTTACGTTCCTTTCTATTTCATACACAATTTGAAAATCATAAAGAATGTATCCAGGGAGACTTTAAATAGAGCGGCCAAACCCTATCCAGTAATTTTTTTTTTTTTTTTTTTTAAGATTAGTTCTACCAATGTGACTCCATCTGATTGAATTGAGAAAGTAATTTATCCATTTGGTAAAAGGGCAGCCCTTTTACTAAATTATAAATACGTTAACTAAATGGAGGTATCCTCTAAATCATATGCCTTTTTCCTTCCTGATGCTTTCCAAGTCTGAGCTTCCCAGATAAATATCAATGAAAAGACTTTAGCCATGAGGCTTGTACCACTGGCCATTTAAGTAATCAGTATAGGAATGTTTCAGGAAAAATGTAGGCATTTATGATTTTAATTGACTTTTCTTCAGCTTTGACTCAAAACAGACTTAATTATGGCTTAAGTTGCATGTGCTCATTAGAGACACTGCCAATTAAAAATTAAAATTAAAAATTTTTCATTGTTACTTTAAAAATAGTAATGGATCCATGTAGTTAGAAATAGGTATAAAATCTATACAGTGAACAGTCTCCTTCCCACCCCTGCCCTGTGCTGCCTAAACAGGGCAGAGACTCCTCTTAGGAGCCTGTTGGGCACCCCTGACACAGAAATAAAAGAAAATCTTGAGTCCCTTCAGGGAAAGTTCTGGGCACCTGGCTACCCTTGAAAAGTGAATGGGTAACCTGGTGAGAACCACGGCTCCAAGTGAGCCAGAGTCATGAGGTGTTTTGGTTCCCTGTGGAAATGAAAAGATGGCATCTTAACATATGTTCTTGAGTTGTTTTTCAGAAACCCCACCAGACAGAAAATGAAGATCAGGGGGAACTGAGGAATTGAACTTTGACTGCCATTCTTTGTTCTAAATTTCCCCCTAAGGAGGCTGTCACACTCATCTTAACATTCCTTCTGGCTGATCCAAGAATCTCTGAATCTACCTCTGTCCCCCCACTTCAGGGTGTCCCACTTTTTGAGGCTAGGCCGAAGAGTAATCTCCATGTATTGATTTACAATTTTGCCTGCCTGATATGTGTAAGGCTGGTGGCAGGCACCCCTCCCTTCCTTAATGAAAAAAAGAAGAAGCCCCTCCTATTCCTCAATACCTGCCCTAAAACCGCAACAAAGAATTTCCTCACTCTTCGCCCCGAAATCTTCCCGCCGAAGAAACCCCCATCTCCCAGCCCAAAAAACATATATAAACCCACTCAGACTTCTGGGCGGGGTGACTTTTGGGTCTCTCTCTCTCTCTTCCGGGACCCGAAAAATCTTGCCTGGGCCCCACTCTCGGGACCCATTATCCTCACACCAGAGCGCTCCAATAAAGTCTCTTTACTTATCCCTTTCAACTCTGCTCGTCTTTCTTTTTCTGGCACCGACAAATCCAAAAAAAAACCTTACAATATGTACCTCTGTCTTTAAAAACTTATCCCAACGAGGTGGAATAGCCTACTACACACATAGGCTATATGATATAGCCTATTTCTCCTAGACTACAAACCCATACAGCATGTTATAGTACTGAATACTGTAGGCAATTGAACACAATAGTATTTGTGTATCTAAATATAGAAAAGGTTCAATAAAAATACAGTATTATAATCTCATGGTACCAACATTGTATTAATATATGTAGTCCATTGTTGACTGAAATATCATGACTGTATATCCAGCAGTGGGATTGCTGGATCATATGGTAATTCTATTTTTAACTTTTTGAGGAATCTCCATACTGTTTTCCACAATGGCTGTACAATTTACACTCCTACCAACAATGTGCAAGGGTTTTCTTTTCTCCACATTCTTGCCAACACTTATCTTTTGTCTTTTTGATCACAGCCTTTCTAACAAGTGTGAGATAATATCTTGTGGTTTTAATTTGTTTTTCCCTGATGATTAGCGATGTTGAGCATTTTAAAATGTCTGTTCAGATTCTTTGTCCATTTTAAAAATTCGGTTATTTGTTTTCTTGCTATTGAGTTGCTTGAGAACCTTATTATTCTGGATGTTAACTCTTTGTCACATGTATGATTTGCCAATATTTTCTTCTACTCAATAGGTTGCCTCTTCACTCCTCTCTCATAACTTTTAAACTTGGGTTTTAATTAAGGAACCATTTTCTGATAATTTTGATATACCTTATTCTCTCCAAACTCCCATTTTCAAAAGAGAATTATAGAAGGTAAATTCTTTTGCAGAGGTCAAGGTTTCATTGTCTTTAACAAGAATACAATAGGCAACTAGGTCTACTGTCTAAATACTATCAGCAGGAAACCTGCAGATGCCTACTAAATAATTACTTTTGCCTGAGAGACAGAATGCTGATTTTTTTTTTTTTTTTTTATGTAGCAATGTACCCAACTGCAAGACCATTTTGTAGCTTTCTGAGATGCTAGGAGCACCCATTTGACTAAGTGCTGGCTAATGAGATATGAAGGGAAATTTTTATGTGAGGTTTCCAAAATGTTCCTTAAAGAGAATTGACGCATGTAAGAAAAATACAAATTCAAAGTAAGAGGCATAATTCTCCCTGTTGAAAATATGGGAAGAGATGTCTCTCCTTTCCATTTTCTTAGAGCATTTCCTTCAGAAATTTGCAGCTGAAAGTACTTTCTGCTTTCTTAGAAATTTACGTAAGTCCTTTGGAAAAATAGATAGGCCCTTTGTCAGCTTGACCCAGGAATTTCTTTCTCGATAACTTGGGAAATATCTTTTAAAAATGTAAACATTCAAGGAAGATAGCTCCATATCTCCTAGTTTCAGTGGGAGGTTAGGAGAAACATTTTCACCTGGCTTCAAACTGTAAAATGACCTCCTGTCACAAAGATATGAGAAGTTTATTTTTCCTCTATATAAAGTTAGTTAATAGATGATCACCCCAGCTATCAGGTAAATTTAGGATGAACCAAAAATAATAAAATAGTGCTGTCAAACTTCTTACTTAGGGACTAGTTATTATTTATGTTGAGAACATGTATGTAATGGGTTGTATGTGCTTGGCTGTATGTAGGGAGAGATTTCTCTCTGTCTTTCCAATCTCTTATCCGGTTGGCTGTGATGGGCATCACATTCTAGTTTCATGCTTATTCAAAAATAAAAGTGTTATCTTTCTCTATTACTTTCTTGGAGAGGATTTTTGGGTTGGGAGAAGATTTGGTTTTTTAATTACATTTCCCCAGCACTCAGTTGAGAGTTGTGCCACTTTCCGCTCCCCTCCTCATACTTGTGAAGTGGGCATGTTGACAGAAGCGGTGGCTGCCATCTTGGACCATGTGGGTGATCTTGAAGATAGAGACCACCCAGGATGTTCAGGAAAAAGAGAGGAGGAACCTTGGTCCCTGATGACTATGGATCTATTGCACCAGCCTTGAATTGCCTATCTTTAGACTTCTTTTATGTAGGAGAGAAATAAAATTCTCTTGTTTCAGCCACTGTTATTTTGGTTTTTCTGTTAAATGAGGCTGAAACTTATTCTAACTGATACACTGCCAGGAAGAATAACTTCAGATAAAATATAGCCAAATCAGCTTTCTTATTTAAGCACCCGCTAACATTTAACTGTTTTTTTGCTTACACCCATGTACTGCAAGTCAACTAATTTAGTTATCAAGACATACATTTTGTAATCAGTTTATTTTTGGTCCTTCAGAATAAAGTCATTTGCTCAAATTTAAATGTTCGCTAGGTGCTTTTCTGGCTTCAAAAAATGACTAAGGTGGACTTTTGATAATGTCTATTTTTTTCAGGCAAAAATATTAAACTTCAGTCAAATTTTGATTATCAATCTCCCATTCATGCATATGCTGTAATGGGCCTAACATGTTCTTAAGGGAAACTCTCTCATCAGCTCATTTCCATGCAGAAGTAGCTAAATTCTTCTCTTTCCATATCAGAAGGAAAGGCTCTTTGGCTTCTGTTAAAGAATGTGAATTCAGTGCTATCTTTGATGATGATTAAAACCCATCATTCTGTCCTACAGCAGCATCTGAGAATATCTCCAGGCACTTGTCAGGAAGTAGAACATTAAATTCATAGCCACTCAGTACAAAGCACAAGTCCACTGAGAAGAGTTAAATTTATGGAGGACAGTTTGAAAGCATATGTAATCCTTCCTTTCCTCTGATGATCTGAAAGCCATTCTTAACTTAAACCGATCATCTACAGGCTGCTCGTTTGGATTCCATTGTTTTGGTTCCTTGTGCAGTGGCTTTTACTCAGTTATGCTTTGTTATTGTGACCTCTACTTACACTTGAAGATGTTATAAGTAACATCTTTGTGAACTTGTAATTATGACTGTGAAGATGCTATTGAATCAGTTATTCATTACATGGCGTGATGTGTTTTCTTTACGAGGTCACACACAATGTCTTTCTCTTCGATTTCATTACAAAAATATTGTGCATCCTTTGACTGAATGGCTACTTTTTATAGAGCAACTGGTTTATTTTTATGGACATTGCATTTTTGTGTTGTATATAACTCCCTAAGTCCCATAACATTTTTTTTCTGAGGCAAGGGAAATCAAAATAAATAACTTGGCTTAATGTAGCCACCCATTTCCCATTTTCACATACTGTCCTCCTTTTTCATGATCATTATTTCAGTGACATTTTCTTCCCTTGCTAATATGGTTTGAAAGTTTGTGTTCCTCTGAAATTCATACGTTGAATTATTTTTTTTATTTTTTAATTTTTTTAATTTCAGCATATTACAGGGGCACAAATGTTTAGGTTACATATATTGCCTTTGCCCCACCCGAGTCAGAGCTTCAAGCATGTCCATCCCCCAGACAATGCTCACTGCAGCCATTAGGTGTGGATATACCCATCCCCTCCTCTCCCCTCCCATCTGCCTGACACCTGATAAATGTTATTACTATATGTGCACTTAAGTGTTGATCAGTTAATACCAATTTGCTGGTGAGTACATGTGGTGCCTGTTTTTCCATTCTTGGGATACTTCACTTGTAGAATCCATTCCAGCTTTATCCAGGATAATACAAGACGTGCTATATCATCACTGTGTTTTGTGGCTGAGTAGAACTCCATGGTATACATATATCACATTTTATTAATCCACTCATGTATTGATGGGCACTTGGGTTATTTCCACATTCTTGCAATTGTGAATTGTGCTGCTATAAACATTCTAGTGCAGATGTCTTTTTTATAGAATGTCTTTTGTTCTTTTGGGTAGATGCCCAGTAATGGGATTGCTGGATCAAATGGTAGTTCTACTTGTAGCTCTTTGAGGTATCTCCATATTACTTTCCATAGAGGTTGTACTAGTTTGCAGTCCCACCAACAGTGTATGAGTGTTCTTATCTCTCCACATCCATGCCAACATTTATTATTTTGGGACTTTTTGATAAAGGGCATTCTTCCTGGAGATAAGTGATATCTCATTGTGGTTTTGATTTGCATTTCCCTGATGATTAGAGATGATGGTACTTGAAGATGGGAAATTTGGGAGGTGATTAGGTCATGACAGTGGAACCCTCATAAATGAAATTAATGCTCTTATAAAAGAGGTCAGAGAGAGACTCCTTCACCCCTTTCCACCATGTGAGGATGCTGCAAGAAGGTGCCATCTATGAACCAGGAAACATGCTCTCACTAGACACAGACCCTGCTGACGCCTTGATCTGGGACTGCCCAGCTTACAAAACTGTGAGAAATTAATTTCTGTTGTTTGTAAACCACCCAGTTTATTGTATGTATTTATTACAGCAGCCTGATTGAACAGAGGCACTGATTCTTTAGCTTTGTATATTTGGGGTAAAGGAAAAGAAGAATATTTAGATCATCCCGTTTTCATTAGCAGGACAAAAACAAAAAAAAAATTTTTTGAGTGTAGAAGTTTTGTTGAACTTTTAGAAAAAAAGAACTTCAAAACTGTCTTTCAGAATGATTAAGAGAAATTAAAAATTTTTACTTGATTTTTTAGGCTAATCAGTCATTTATTTTTAAATCTGTTTGAAATTCTTATTTTGATGTGTTTACTTTTTAATAGATAACACATTCATGAAGCTTGAAGTCTAAAAGGAACAAAAAGGTATGCAAGGAAAAGTCTCCCAACTAATGTCCCGGGCCCCTTAGTTCCCTTCCTTGGAAGTTGCTAAGGTTATGTTTCTTTTGCAGCCATATATTTTGGTGTATTCTTTATGTAAACAAATATACATACATTATTATTTCTGATTTTTTTATGATACTATCCTGATCACACTGTGCTGCCTTTTTGTTAAAAACTATACATTATGGAGCTTTCTCCACATCAGTACACAAAGTACTTCCTTATTCTTTGCTCTGGTTACCAAGTATCCTATGGCTATACTTTAATTTATTTAACCAGTTCCCTCTTCATGGTCATTTTGGTCATTTCTAATTCTTTTTACAAATTGTTATTACAAACAATACTTTACTGGCTAACCTTGCAGAAAGCCAAGTTGCCTGTAAGATAAAGTCCTAGAAATATAACTGTTGGCTCATATTTTTCATGTATTTTAACTTTTGATGGGCATTGCCAACTTGCTGTCCATAGAAGTAGTACTAATTTACAATTCCCCCAGCTATTTTTGGATTGTTTTTGAAATGAGGCACTCAAAGCATGAAATTACTTTATATCATTTGAGTGCTATACAGAATTAACCATAGATGGTCTTTGCCCTCAAGAACTAACATTCAAAAGAGATCATTCTTTTTCCAAGCACATGTACATTTTTTAATGGGCTGTTTTGCTTATTGTAATCTCTTTGTTCACATTTCTTTTCTTAGCTTTAGAGAAGTCAAGAAGAGTGAATGTAATGAAACAGGCAGAAACAGCTAGAAAGGTGTTTAAAAAATGATATTCCTCCCTCACGGGCCCTTCCTCCCTCACCTCAGGGCCCATCATGTTGTCATATGAGACTCTCAGCCCTGGATTTAAAGATGCTGGCAGTTGCTTATTAGTCCCGCAGTGACACCATGCAGGAGTTGAGGTAGGGATAGTTGGAAGTCTAGTGTCTAAAGTGGAAGATTAAACACACCCTTGCTCAGGAAAACTTTCCAAACTACAAACTACTCTAGAAAAAAATATTCCCAAAAACCTGTCCTCATGAAGGATTCTAATGTGAAAGAATTGGTTGATTTATGGGAAGTAAAACTCAATGGAAATCAAGTGGGGAGGGAGGAGGGGAGGGGCAAAAACCTACCTAATGGGTACATTGAACACTATTTGGGTGATGGGCACAATTATAGCTCTCACTCAAGCATTACAAAAGCAATCTATGTAACCGAAAACATTTGTACCCCTTAATAATTTGAAATTTTAAAAAAAGTTGATTTACAAATTGCATCTCATGCATTGTCTGGCAAAGGCCATGAAGAAACATCCAGTCTCACGAGATGGGCCAGCAACATGGCTTTGTCTCCAAATGACTCTAAACTCATTTCTGCCTGTCTCATTTTGTCTGTGAAATAAAAGGACAAATATATTTTTCTTTTTGTCCAAACAAACAGCATCCAGAACTGCTTGGGTTCTTTGCTCTGGAATCACAGAGTTGAAATGTGGCCAAGATGGAGCAGGAAATTGAGACCCCCGATACTGGTTCAGTACATTGTTCTTACTTCCAATCTGCGAAGCCTGAACTCTGCCTTCCACTCAAGGCCCTTGATCCAAAAGTTGGCCTCACACAGTTATTCTAGTTTATTCTCAGATTAGCCTTTTTCACAGAATCTGCACTCCGTTGCAAGGAAACTATATGCTTACCTGGAAACACACTTTATTCTTTTCCACTTCGTGTCTTTATATTCTTCCTGTGCCTGGAAGTTTCTCTCCCCCATTATTGTAACAGAGGTAAAGGTCTGAAAAATAGCAAGGAAATGTTTTATCAGTTATCTCTTTAAAACCCCCCACCCTTTCTGTGAATTAAAATCTGCATTCCTGCCCTAAGCCAGTAATCAAATAGGCAGAAAATGTTCTTTGCTGTTTGTTTTCTAGTATCTTAAACCACAGGAGATGGCTCAACAGAATTGTCCAGACAAGGGTGATTGTAGTCACCAGAGATAAGGTGTATGAAAGCCACCAATTATAGTTAAACAACAATAGCCTGAAGCCACAACATGTGACACTGGTCATGTAAACCAGAGCCCAAACACAGAACCCCTGCCCCTATAGAAAGCCCCATTTTTCTGCTTAAAGCTAGGATGACAGTCTTTGAGACACTAGGCGACTGCCCTCTTCATTTGTGGGCAAATTAATAAACTTCTCTTTCCTTTTCCTCAAACCACTTGTCCACATTCTTTGTTCTCACTGATTCGGCCTTGGGGACAAATACTGAACTTTCAGTAGCATTATTACTCACATAAAAATTCCAGTTGTAGAATAACTAGAATTGTAGAATAATTAGCAGTCATAGAAGGAAACTTTTGCTATGTTTTTTTCCCTAACCCTGCTTCAACAAGCTCTATGTAATCTCTCCCTGGGCCAAACACTTACTACACTTTCTGGTGCTTCTCATCTGAAATTCTGGGCAGAGTTATTCATGTTTATGAATTTACTTATGAATTTGCCTCTTTGCTTCCCTGCATTGGATTATAAGTCCTTTTATGTTACACACCATTAACCCTATATCCATTGTAGTGCCTGGCTCACTTCAGAGGCTTAATCATGTGTGTGCATGCAACACACACATACACACACAAACACAAACACACCTATAGTTAGCATATGGATAAATGAAATTATGACTGAAGTAAATGAATAAATGTAAATTTCCTTAGTAGGTTTTTTTGGTGGAGGACATTTATCATAATTGATGCTACATATTTGCAACTGGAAGCTATTTTTTATTCTATTGGTAATAAGCCAGTGTTTCTCAGTGACATGACAATCATCTGGTTAGCCTGTTAAAACACAGGTTGCTAAGCCCTACCTCTAGAGTTTGATTCAGTAGGTCTGAGATTGCACATTTCTAACAAATTCCCAGGGGATGTTGATGCAGCGGGTTTAGTCACCAGACTTTGAGACCATTGTAATTACACAGTAGTCTATGGTAATTGTGTGTGTATGATAACAGGGTTATTCCCCAGTCACTTTTGTCCAATTAGCTCTGATCTTTCTACCCAAGAGGATGTTTGACAGACCCCAGGAACAGTTCTGAGTGTATCAGTGCATCAATGTACTGTACTGATGGGAGGACCAACCTTTGTGGCTGGCATTGTTTGGTTTAGCCTGTGATAGAATCCAAACAAATCCTTTTATCATGGTTTTTACCTCCCAGAGGAAGACCAGTGGCACCTGAAGGTCAGCCACTATTTTCACTTCAATACTCTGTTGTGATAATGCATGGAATGGCAAAGACCAAATGCAGGTCAGGTGCCATGCTGACACGGAACCTGTGTGGTCCTGATGCCTAGATTATGGGTCACAAGAATATAATTTGTAAGACCCCATACAAAATAAAAATGAAGGTCCCTCTTAAAAAATTATTAAGAATTTCAAGATGGTAGCAGAAGAACAGTAAGCCAAGGGTAAGGCTCTTCCGAGCACAGGACCCTGTGTGGCTATTCAGTTGCATGTCCATGAATTTGGTCCTGACCTTGGCCATGAACAGGCTTCCAGCCATTTCTGGAAGAGGAAGTAGGTGCCAAGGAAAGGGATTGGGCAAGGAGGGAGGAGTTGGGTGATGCATGAATGGACGGAGCAGGAAGCTAGTGGCTCTTCTTTCTCTGCACATTAAGAGAGTGTTGTTTTGGGGGGGTCTTAATATCCAGTGCCTGAACCTGTGGCATCAGCATCACCTCGGAATTTGGGAGTTTTCTGGAACACAGAGCAGTGAAGGTTTGGCATATCCCTCAGGATATGTGGGGTATGATGTATTAAAGAATGACAAAGGCACCCTCAATGTCACCCTCACCACCCCCTCCAAAGCAGTGAAGAGCCCTGTAAAGCTCCAGGATGTCTGGGAGTGGCAAGGCCACCCAGGGAGGGTACCAGAGCTTTGAGTAGCTGTTGCTCTCCTCTAGTGTATCTCTTTCCTTAGGGACTTTCCTTTAACTTAAAAAAAAATTATATATATTATTTTTCTTTGGAAAAAAATTTCTCTTTAAAAAATTTTGTTTTAAAAAATAAAAGAATTCCTGGGCTGTCCATTACGTGCCCACTAGATGACAAGCTCCTCAGGAACCAGGCTCTGCCTCATTCATCTTCATGTCCTTGTTCCCAGCACAACGCCAGGAACACAGACAAAGCCCAGTACGTGTGTGCTGAGTAATTGAAAGAAAGCGTTTTTGGCATTTGCTCGGAAGCTTTAAATTCTCTTCCTAGTGTTGAGCAGTGTTACTGTTTAAATATCAAAAAACAAAATAGCTCATTTGACACGCAAATTTGAGTTATAAACTAAGGTTTTGCCAGCTTTATTATGGAATTTTTCTTGTTACAATAAAACCCTTTATTGGATTATGCATCCAAAACATTTTTAAGGCCTATGAAGAGATTTAGTTTGACACAAAGTAGCTGGGTGATGTGGGTAAGTTAGTTCACAAGTCTGGGTCTTATTTTTCTCATGCATTATCATTTAATTGAGCAATCAATGAATCAATACTCATTAACTGAGTCAGGCTTTGCCAAGCAATGAGGGTCTTAACACACACTGTCTCAGTCAGTTTGGACTGGGTTGCTTAAAAATAACATAACTTTATTTCTCACAGTTGTGGAGGCTGGAAGTTGAGATCAAGGTGCCCACATAGTTGGATTGTGGTGAGAACCCTCCTCTGGATTACAGACTGTCAACTTCTGGCTGTTTCCTCACATGGTGGAAAGAGAGGAAGAGAGCAAGAGAATTCTCTGGAATTCTTTTTATAAGAGCACTAATCCCCTTCAAGAGTGCTCCACCCTCATTACCTAATTAACTCCCAGAGGTCCCACTTCCTAATGTCATCATACTGATGATTAGGATTTCAACATAAGAATTTGGGGAGAAGACACAAACATTCAGTCCATTGCAATACATGAGTATATGGTTCTTATCTTCTTATAAATTGGTGCTTGTGGACTTGTAAATAATAATGTGATTGTGACATGTGCCAAAATAGTGGTAGGATGAAGGGATCTGTGAATATAGAGGAGGAGTCCCCCTCTGTCTGCCCGGGAAATTGAGGCAGATTCCACAAAGTGAGGTGCATTGGAGTAGTATTTCCAGAAGTGGGGGAGGGCTCCTTGGAAGTGGCCTCCAACTTCTGCATGTGTTGGTCAGACTGGAAGAAGCTCTAATGTTCCTTCCAGAGCTAGCATGTGAAAATACTGGAATTTAAGAGATAGCCTAAGAACTGTCTGGGAGCAGCATATGTTTCTGTTCCTCCTGTGTTTCCTCTCGTATGCTTGGCTAGCTCCCATTCCAAGACATATCTGTTTTGACTATGCGGTTACATTTGTGCTGGTGAGCAGACTGCTGTCTAATTCTTGTATTAAGCAGCACAATATTTGTCCTCACCGTCTCCACATATGGGTTTCTTCTTCTTTTTTTTTTACTTTAATTTTTACACATCCTTGAAAGAGTCTTGTTTTACAAACCCTCTTGAGCTAATTTGCTTTCTCAGCAAAAGTAAAGGTGAGCCATGTTTGAAACTCATAGTCCTTTTTACTTCCCTGATTTCTTGAATTCCTACTGAGATTTCTTTGTCTTCTGATAAAAATATTTGCTGTTAGTCATTTGTAATGCAAACAGCTTCCCTAACTGTCTCTCTAGAGGGTGGAAGGGAAACTGTTTCTAAAGAAACCATGTGACATTAAAGACTTTTATGACTATCATGATTTTAGGAAAAAATGTTAATTTGACCTTTTTTAAAAAAATAAAAAGATATAAAATTTAATCCTTCCAATTCTTCAAAGTCTGGGAATTTGTTAAAGAGGGAGGCTCCCTAAGATCTTGAATTCCCTCAATGGGTGGCCTTAACCTTGATCGATTCTATGTTCTCAAAATCATTACAACAGAATGTCTGAAGGCTTTGAACCTTTGTGGGCTTGAGAAAGACAGCAAGTTCTTAGAACTTCAAGTTCTCCATTTACCAAAATTAAAAACATTAATTCTCATCCCTTGATAATTAATTCTCATCCCTTGCTTCAATACTATTTTGCATATTGAGGAGTGGGTAGGTGGAGGTGGGAAATATCACAGGTATGGGCTCTTTGTGTTTGTTTGTATGATATGACATGTAATGGTGATTGCTGTATCATTATTGAAGAAAGCAGGACAACTACAGAATTTTGTGCTTTCCTATTTAGTACTAAGATGCTGTGGCCTTCGCCTGCCAAATTTTGCTCCCATTTCTGGGGAGGGAGTGGGTTGGAAAAAACATAAAGAAATAGGTTTTCCGGGAGGCAAACATACTCAGTGTCCCTAAGAACTACCATGAGTCACCACCATCTTTGCACTATTTGGGCAAAGACTGACTGGTTTTTGTCTATTTTATGGCATTGCTCTGTCTCCCTCCTTCCTCACCACCTCCCCCTGAAAAGTTTGAACTGCATGCTGCTGAAAAAACAATCAGGAGTTTCAGAAACAATGAGAAGGTTGAAATATTTGAGTTTGATTCTGTTCCCTGCATGTCTGTCCATGGATTAAAAAAAAAATACTCAGTTATGGAAATAGGGTTTACTTGGTAACTATTACAACCGCTAGGGTACCATTGTTCTCTCAACTCACCTTCCCCCCTGTGGAAACTCTTTCTTTCAAATATTGCTTCCATTGCTAAACTAAAGGCAAAATAAACATGAATTATGATGACAAATTCCTAAGAAATGTTTCACTATTTTATTTGCTCATTCGGAATAAGGTACAATCGTTCACTTCCAAAAAAATTCACCCTGCTCAGCAGGAATTTGCTTTTGTTTTCTTCCTTGTAATTTACTGCCTGGTTATGGTTTAATACCACAATATACTCTAGTTCACTGTCCCCATAAAACCTGCAGGCAGAGAAACAGCTACAGTCGGGTATGTTCCTGCTCTGGGTAAAGAAATGAAATCCTGAAGTTGAATCTTAGGTGGAAGCGCAGCTGTGAAATTAGAAGGCAAATTGAATTTACCCAGCATTTTTGCCGAGAATAGGGTGCTAGACACTCAAGTGCGGCAAACCTCCCGGGAGCCTATCTCATTCAGCACACTCTACTGCTCTCACTTGGCTTAATTTCTCAACATTTCTTTGTGTTGATTGTTAGTGTCTAGTGATACAATATTGCAAGAGTTATGATTGAGTTGAATAGTGTTTCTAGAGCTTTCCCAAAAAAGAGACAACATTCTTGGATACCAAAGGGATTAAATTTACAGTGATTTCAACATAGTTCTTGCTTTCTGTTTTTTAACAGAAAGCATTATTCACTTTGTTGGTGGTGAAGAGAATGGAGCGTGGAATCATTGAATTATGGGAGGCATCTATTTATGTGCCTTGTTACAAAATGGGAGCTTTTCTGACCCAGGGATAGATTTATGCTTAGGTATTTGAATGACAGCTGAAGAAACAGCGCTTTTATTGTCTCCTACTTTTTAAACTACGAAATAAAAGATCATCTATGATCTGGTCCATTTAATTAATATCACATGACGATTTGCAGTCTTGAACTGCTGGCCTCAAGTGATCCTCCCACTTTGGCCTCCCAAAGTGCTGGGATTACAGGTGTGAGCCACGGTGCCTGGCCCCACCTGACTATTTGAATGTATAATTTCTCCTTTCATTTAAATACTCTTTAGCATGAGGGCAGTTTGCAAGGCAATTCTGCTGCTGCTTAAAAACCCAAACAAATAGAACAAGTCCTGAGAGGTGATGAGAACAATACATTTTGTTAATAGATACTAGAATTACTGAATGTTGGAGTGAGTGATGAAGAGCCCAGACCCTGTTAGCCAGAATGCCTTACCGCAAATCCTAGCTCCACCCCTTGCAATTGACTAATGTGGTCAACTCAATCTTGTGCCTCAGCTTCCCATCTGCAAAGTAATAGTTCCCACCTTTTAGGTTTGTTAAGAGGATAAACTCATTTAATGGTTATAAAACATTAGAACAACTCATGGCACTTGGTGACTGTTGTATAGCTTTTAAAAAATTATTATTGATTATTATCGTTATTCCAAAGTCCTCTGGACTTTTAGTCCAGTGCCCTTTCTTTTATATTAATACTACTTCTACCCAGAAAAGCAGAAAAAGAACCCAATCTGTAGGTTCAAACGCATTATTCTGGTTAACATGTATGTGTGTGTGTGTACATGCACATGTCTCTTAATATGGCAGTCTCACTTCAAAGAAACTTCTCTGTCCTCCTCCATTGAGGAAGGGTCACCTAGACTGTTGTAGGTGCCTCCTAAGTAATCTCTTTGTAGCCACCCCGCCCCACCACACTGCCCCTGAGCGACCTCTCATACAAATGTTGGAGCCTCTTTTTCTAGTGAAAGTTCTAAAGTCATTGGTGATAAAATTAACAGTTAAAAACCTTCTCAAAGAAATGTCTTGACAGGATATCTTGTTAAAGGCTCTGTTTACACAAGTCATCTGTGGAAGCCTTTGGAGCTGACAACTTAGCACTCACAATGGTCACACACACCAAGCCTGAGACTAGGAACACACCTCCAGAAGCCGTACATTTTTTTAGGCTAGGCCAGGTATTCATCACTGATCACAATCAGCATTGGATTCATTGTTTTCATTTTCAAGAATTTTGCTCTGTTCCGTCTTCACCTAAAGGCCAAAATGTAAATGTCTGACATGTACTTTCCCCCAGGCAAGTGAATCACTTGCAGATGCAGTGACAAGCCAGCCTTCAGTTTCATAGTTGATCAGTGAACTGGATGCAGAACTGCAGCAAATCGGCAATGTTAGGAAATTTGATGAGCAAGATTATACATAAAATAGAAATCTACTTTTAAAAATGATCTATTAACTCCAGCCAAAGTTAATGGCTTTCAAAATTTGGAAGGAGTATATTAGTAAATTCAATTAATTTCCTAAACATTTAATTTAATAAGCAACTATTAACTACCAGTCCTTGTGCTAGAGATGAGAATATGAAGACAAGGAGATACTGTTCTTGCCTCTAGGACATTTTCAGTCTTTGGCTGGGACTTTCCCTAACCAAAGCTTTTCAGAAAATTGCACATTTAAAATGCGTCTTAAAAGAAAAAGAATTTCTGGGGGGAGAAGAGAAGGCAGGGCATTTTAGAAACATCTGTAGAGCTTATGTAGGGGCAAAGAGAAGGGTTGTGTAGGATGCTTTTAGGGGACTGGCTGGAGGGAGGATTTCATAGAAAGTGTGGTCAGAACTGGGCCCAATGTTACAGAATTTGAATACCCTCCTTAGGGGTATGAACTCCACCCTCAGGCAACAAGATGTCACCACTTGTTTGTAAGTAAGGGTATGCCCTGGATAAATCTCTCTTTGAAAGCTTATTTTGAAGAGCCTGGAGTGTGGGTCATTATGGGGAGAATCTGGATAGAGGGAGAAGATTTAGGAGACTCCTAAGAGCTAAGGAATTAAATGGCAGGGTGAAGGTTGTGATGGTGGGTCATGGGGACAGAGATATAGGATAATAGATTTTAAATGACTGAGGAGGAAATAGAACTGTGGGTTAGAATTAAGATTTATAACTGCCAGTGTAACGATTATATGCACAAGCAAAAGAGTTAAATTACCCGGGTTCACCCCTTTAATTGTGTGATATTGGGCTAGAGTCTTAAATTCTCTGCACCTCAGTTTCCTCATCTGTAGAATGGGGATAATAATTGTACCTACCTCATAGAGAAATTGTGAAAATTAAATGTGATTATGCATATAAAGCACTAAGAACAATGCTTGCCCTTTAGCAAAACTCTACAAATGCTAGATAGTATTTTATTTCCTACAATAACTAATGATAGTATTCATTTAGCAATTTAGAATTGCTTCTTTCAAATTGCTAACGTTTGAAACTCTAAGGATCAAGGATTTGTGAATACTAATGATAGTATTTATTTTAGCGTTTAAAATTGCTTCTTTCAAATTGCTAATATTTGACACTCTGAGGATCAACGATTTGACGAAGGATCAAGGATTTTTCAATTTGAGAGGAATTATATGATTATATTTTCCCTTAGTAAAAGCCTTTTCATTTACCATTTTGTTTCAAGTACTGCATTATGATTGAATTGTTTTGATAATACTTGTTGTTTTCTAGCTTTCAGTGAGTAAGATCTAAGAATAAAGGACAAGGACTTTTTATTAAATTTTTTCCAATTTAATATTTTTATCACAATTGTACATTTACATCATTTTTAAAAAGTCAAATTGTATTTTATCATGGAAAATAGCAGTCTCATGCCTCTTCCCACCCTATCCTCATCCTCATTCCCCAACATCAACTTTGATTCCTTGATTAAGGTGCTATCTGGCAGTCTTCTCCACTACAAAGTTATTCTTTCCCCCTTTGTAAATAATAATTATTTGGGGATATGTATTTTGATATTATGTAAATAGCTCATCCTTTATGAAAAACTCAATTTATTCATTTATTTTTATCCATGGACACAGATTTTTCTATTTTATTTAGCTGATTCACTAATTATTCTGGTGCTTAAATTGCCTCTGATTTGGCCAATGTGAGCCACTTCAACAAGGTTCCCTGTCCTTTTGACATATCCCCATTTTTTTTTTTTTTAACACTTCTGTAGTTTCTGGAACAAAAAGATATTTTTTTTCCAGACTCAACTCGTACTTTCCCTGTCCCAGCCCTAAAGCCAGTCATTTCCCCCAGGGGCCCTGATTTAGTGGAGAGCAGTTTTTAGAAACCAAGATTTGGGTTCTAGGTGTTACTCATTGCTTTTGTTGGGGATCACTCTCTCCAGCCCTCTCAGGGGACAAGCACACATTAGCGCATTTACACCTGTGTGTATCTAAATTCACATCTCTATCCATCCACATACACTGAAAATCATATTTACCCCATTATCTTCAATTGCAACCAAACTCAGAGGTTCATTCCAGTTCTCTTCCTTTCCATATTTGGAACTCCTTGAGGAATGAGAAACTGGACTCCTATTATCCTTAAGATATTTATTTATTTGATCAACTCTCCTGTGTGTAACCAATCTTCTGTTGCCACCCCACCCCTTTCACCCGCTCGTGATCACTGAGGCTCTGACACCTCACCCCCAGACCCCTACACCTGCCTCGGCCCTGTGGGTGCCCTCCTCCTTCCACTCCGGACCTGGCAGCCTGCATCAGACCACCCCACCCACCCCACGCCAGGCCCCCTGGCCTGCTCGAACGTGAGCACCCCTCACCGGCAGCCCCATCCCACTTGTACCTACCTTGCTTGTTGCACCTAATCGCTCTAGGACGAAACTGTTCCAGAAGGAAAGGGGAAGGAGCAGGATAAGCGTTTTGGGTTTTCTGAGTGCATTTTGCTGGTGCTATTTCTGGCATTTCCAGGAATGAGATTTTACCTAAGCTGACTGATCAGAACAACTCAGCACACCCAGACATGTGGCCAAGCCCCAGGCTACACACAGACATGAATTCTTGCTTAGTGGTAGTCTCTGTTTCTCTTCCCGTTCATTAGCACAACAGGAAACCAAGCAGTAGGTAATTGGATAGGTCCTCCTCTTACTGCTAATGAGCATTAAGTTAGTGGTAATGACTAAGAAGAGAGTTACTTAACTAATAGTTTCTAGATCTTGCTCTAAAGTTCTTTGTATTTAACTGGGCTTCCATTTCAAATTTGTTCAGGTATGAGATGGGAATTTGGCTCCTTGTGAACTTCTTTGCTGTTTCAGCTGCCTTAGCCGCCTTCTGGTTCCGGGGTATAGTATACAAATCTAGAGTTTCTGCACAAGATATGCTAATATAGTAAGGGACATTTGGAGTTTTTGTACATGTGATTTCCTTCTGTTGACACAGGAAATCCTACCCACAGCACGCACAAGCCCTTGAACACACAACAATATGTGACTTTATCTCCTCTACTGTGAAGAACCAGTCAGGAGCAGCAGGGTGTGTGGTTTTCCCCCCTCTAGGTAATGGAAATAGATATTTATAAGCTTTGAAATTTACCAAGAATGAATTTTGCTGAAACTGGCTTTTTGATGTAAGGAAGCACTAGCTATATTTATGTTTCAATGGTGTGAACTTTTTCCATAGTCTGTCTTGGTTGCCTTCCAGAATGAAGACATCTGAGATATCTCTGGATTCACTAGAAAACTTGCCCTGTCTATTCTTTTCCAACTGTGCTGTGCTCTCCCGGCTGTTTCTGGTAATCCACCGGAGTGTGGAGAAATAGCCTAGCATTCCATTCAACAGAAGATCTTGTGTGATAAAAATAAAAACTAGAAGTCCAGTTGGAGGTGGTATCATGTCATGGGAACTTTGGAAATAGAATCAGGAGATTTGGGGTTTGGCTTTTTCCTCTATGGCTAACAAGGTTTAGAATGTCTGGAAGTTTCTCAAGCAACTTAGGCCACCTAAGGGTGTTAGACTAGAAAAGCAGTTTCTAAATGGTGCTTTGTAGGGACCCCAAAGCCCTGAAGGGCTCTCAGAGCTGTCTCAGGGGCTCACGGTGGCAGGTTTGGGGAACTGGGGGAATAGTTACCAAGAGGGATGCAAAGGGGGTGGCTTTGCTCCAATAATCTCAGTTGTCTTTCAAGGAGAGCAGCAGCAGCTCTATTTTCATATATATTACATATTATTTATTCTTGAAGATTTTTTTTGAAGAAAGGCCTCTGCTAAAATAAAACAAAATCAAAGCTATGAGAGTCTCTTGAAGGTCCCTCTAGCTCTACGTACGTAGTGGCTTCCCATGATTTTTATATATACCACATGTGGGTTCACTTTGTCCTCTGAGATGAGACCAATCTGTGTGAATCTGGGATAGAGATTCCTTCCACGCTTTGATGAAAAGTAGTGTAGCCCTGCAGGATGTGAGAGTCTATTGCCCCATACTTTGTTCACACGGGTATGGAGATGAGATGAGATGGAGGCAGCAAAGGAAATGTGGTTTTGCATGTCACTAGCTCAAGTCCTCCTGCATTTTCTCTTAACTGAGAGAAGCACCCCCGATGTCTCTACAGAGCAGCAGCAGCAGCAGCACACAGGGCCCCCACATTTTTCTGGGGCTTTTGTGAGGAGCAGTATGGCAACAACAGTGAAGAGAAACTTAGCAGGAGGCCCAGGTGATGCCTTTTCTAGTTTCAGAGCTATCTGATCAGGACAAAGCGGAACAAACTTGCCCACAGAGAGGTGGCCGGGCAACTTGGTTATTTACCCAGTTAGTCCTGGGGAGCTCTAGAGCTCTTCTGACACCCAGGACTATGTAAATTTGTTTCAAAGGAACATGTGCTATGGGTTGGTGGTGGATGGGATTCAGCGGGATCTTTCTGTGATGGAAGATAACTCTCTGCATAGGTGTTTGTGGGGTCTGGGTGGGAGAGAGCAGAGGGAATAAAAGAGGAACAAATCAAACATTCAATAGTCTAACAATCTTCAATAATTTATCTAAAATTATCGAATGTTGACTCTACCTATGGGTATTGAATCTTTTACTTTTTGTATGATACTCAGTCTTCAAATAATTTGACTGAATATCAGATTAGGAGAAAAATGATAATTAAATAATACAAATTAAATAATATGTGTTTTTGTTATACAAAGGATTATTAAAAGAAATAATGAAAAGTTTTTCTTCTAAGCCCTCTTAGAACAGAAGGAAGAATTTGGAATAGTATAAGAACCTCTCGAGTGCATTTCCTTCTTTGGAGATGTGAAGACCCCTGAGTGGAGGGTTTAGGGTCGTGCTGCTTAGAGACAAGTGTCTGGATGAAGTGATGCCAGGTCTGTGGTTTCCAGACTTTTCAAATTCATGGAGTATTGCAATAAAATTGAAAATATGGTGCCCAGTTATTTGGTCAAACACCAGCCTAGGTGTTGCTCTGAAAGTATTTTTTAGATGTGATGATTACCATTAAAATCAGTTGACTTTGAGCAGAGCAGATTACCCTCCATAAGGTGGGTGGGCTCCATTCCATCAGTTGAAGGCCTTAAAAGAAAAGACTGGGCTCCTCCAAGGAAGAAGGAATTCTGTCTCCAGACTCAAGACTGCAACATCAACTCCTGGAATTTACAGCCCGCCTGCCTGCCCTGAAGGTTTCAGACTCACTGGCTCCCACAATCTGGTATGCCAATTCTCTAAAAGAAATCTCTCTCTCTTTCTCCATATATACATACTACCAGTTTTATTTCTCTGGAGAACTCAGACTATTACACCACCGTAAGACTGTGGTTTTAATTTTACCAAGTAAGGACTTAAAACTAAACAAACAAAAATGAAAACCTACCATCTACTGTCATTATCACTTCTTGAAAGAAAGAACAATTTGCTATCCCCATCATGGGAAAGATGTAATTTCAGAATGAAGAACAATTCTGTTGAACTATGTCCTACTAACTAGGTAACCACACTGCCTTTTCACGTCTGGTTTTTCGTGCATATGAGCCAGCCTTTAGAAGCTGTGCTGGAGGCAACCCAGCTTCTGATTGTGTGGGAGAACCATCCCACTGTCACTCCTAAGAGAACATTATCCTTAGTTTCCCCTGATATGAGAAATGGGAGCGCAACAAGATGCCAAATCTTATAGACATTTTTTACTTTCTATAAACTATCTGCTCTTAAGTAGTATGTAGAGAATCGTGTAGCTGCTTATAGTATGAGCCAGGCTGACTTGGCCGTCTTTTCTCTTTTGTCGCAGATGATCATAGAAATAGCTTGCTGTAACAGCACCTCACAGTTTCTTCTTAAATGAAACACTTTCTTTGTGCCCTTTCAGCTCAGTTCTGCTGTTCATGCAGGAGTGGGGGAAATTTTCCCCTGCAGGTTTCTTAAAATTCATTATACTTTTAGAATGTTAGAGCTGGAAGGTTCCCCAAAGACCATCAAGTTCAGTTTCATTTTTTACAGATGAGAAAACAGAGACTAAGAGAGGTGCCTGGTAGTGGCAGAGGAGGATTAGAAGTTCCCGAATGTCAGTTGAGCAATCACCTTGCTCGTTAGAACTTCCTCTTCTGCCTTGATCACTTTAAATTCAGTTTCCTCTTTCCCCTAGAATGGCCTTTCTCCATTCACACTGCCTTTTCTTTGCTCTGAAGTTATAGATCTGAAACTCTGTATTTAGCTATGCCTTGGTTTTCTTCCACATTCTGTATACTGTACAGACTATCCTCTTATCTAGGTTAGAGATTTTCTGACATTTCTCTGGTGAAGTTTGATACCAGCTGACCTATAAGGGCTTGGCCTTCAGAACAGTCTTAGTCCATGCTCACCTGCAGCACCAAATACTGAGAGGACAAATGAAAATTATTGCTTGAAAAGAGTAAGTAAACGCCACAGAATTCTTATTTTTTCCTGCATGCCATTTGCAGTAGCTTTTCAAATTTCTCATTTATCCCACACTTAAAATTTCATCTCTTGGATAGAGTTTTTGTAAATTTCCTTTTTGAGTCACAAATTTATCTGAGTTTCAGATAATTTATTTTTATTGGTCCTCTCGGTTTAGTTTACTCCAATTTCAAAAATACGTCTTTGTATTTACAGCAATAAAATCTGAATGCAAATGCAAAGAACTTCAACCAACAATGAGTCACGGACCCCCATCACTACCTCTTCTGAAAAGTCAGGCAACCCTTCCTGTGTAGTCAGGACCCCTCGCATTGCCCGGGAGGTAGCTATCCGGCACTTCACCACTTCCCTTGAGCCTCTGACCCCATCATCTTTTCCTTGTTTCTTATAGAAAAATAGAGGCAGCCAGGTAAGGACTTTCTCAACTCAGTCTCCATCAAACACATTCATCTGCAGTTTTACTTCCTCTCTGGTGTCAAAGCCTGAGTTGATCCTAAACTTCTTCAAAGACCAGTCATTTTAGGTGTGCCACCCTGTGCTGCCTCTTCAGGACTTTACTCCTTTGATTATTGCTACCTCTCTATCTTTAGCCTTTCCACTGGATCTGTCCTCTTAGTATTTACTCATGTTCAAGTACTTCCCAACTTTTAAAAAATAATCTTGGACCCACATGCTCTTTGATTGCCTCAACTTTACTTCATAAACTTTTTAAAGAGATCACACCCTAAATCCACCATCCTACCTCAGTCTGTTTTCAGAATACCACAGACTGGGTAATTTATAATAAACAGAAATTTATTTGGCTCAGAGTGGCTACAGGCTGGGAAGTCCAAGAGCGTGGTGCTGGCATTTGGTGAAGGTCTTCATGCTGCGTCATCCCACGGTGGAAGGAAGGCAGAAGGGCAAGAGTGGGCAAGAGCAAGCAAGGAGGGGGCTGGACTTACCTTTCTAACAAACCCATTTCCTCAATAACATTAATCCATTCATGAGGGCACTGCCCTCATAACCTAATGACTCTTTAGACCCCACCTCTCAACACTGCTGCATTGGAGATTAAATTTCCAACACATGAACTTTGGGGCACACATTCAAACTATAGCACTTTCTCCCACCCATATTTCAATCCACTGTGATCTACTTTTGCTCCCACAGGTCCATTAAAACTGTTCTTAATGAATTTCTGGTAGCTAAACCCAATGGACATTACTCAATCTTTATTTTTTAAATCTCTTGTCAGAATTCTTTTCACTTGACCAACACAGTCTTGTTGACCTTTACATCCCTTGGACCCAAAACCTTATAGGGCTTGGTGGAGTTACTGGCACATAACCACATCTCAGTTCAATCGAGTATTTAAAATGGAAAATAGGTGGATGCCAAATAGTGAAGGCTTTAAATGCTGAGCTGTGGGGACTGGTTTTTATTCTGTAGGCAAGGGTAATCTTTGAAGGTCTTTGAGCAAGGAAGTAGCATTATCACATCTTTTGGGAAGTAAATTTCAGGGCAGTTGATGGTCTGGAACAGTATTTTGCAAAGTGCTGTGCAGATAAGCAGCATCAGTATCACCTGGGAATTTGTCAGATGGAAAGTTTTCAGGTCTTACCCCTGACATATTGATTCAGAAGCTCTGAAGGTCCAGCTCAGTAGTGTTATGTCTGATGAAACTCAAAATTAGAGAACTACAGGTTTGGAGGAGAAAGAAGCATAGCAAGTGTGAGTTATCAAAAGCCTGAAAGAGTCATGGTGGTGGGGTGGAGACTGGGACATGTGGAGAGTGTATAGTAATCAGTCACTGGCTAAGATCAGGTTTTTTGGGGGGTAGCTATTGATTTACTTTGAAAGGTCATGCAATCCTGCCACTGAGGTCTCTCATTCACTCATTCATTCAATGCTTACTGAGCTGGAGGTCATTTACTATTACTGAGGAAAACACAGGCTAAGCTCAGAAATAAAGTTATGATCATCACTGTTTCTACTAGACCACTCCCTCCAAATCTCAGTAGATACAAACTGTTAGCATTTCAGTCATTACTGGCAGAAAGTGAGAAATTCTCCAAAGTCATTCCTCCTGTGAACAATGCACACTCTTAACAGGAAAACTGACGTCTGCATTACCAAGGTTTAATTTCTCTTCAGAATCTTCCCATCAGTTTCAGCTGACCCAACAAGTAGTCCATGTGGTCCTGAGAGTTTAGATATGCAGTGGCTCTTAGCAGTTCACTTTTAGAAACCAATTTCATAAGATCTCAGACTAGGACACAGACATAGTGGATGAGGTTAGGTGTAGCAGAGTTGTCAGCTGCAAGTGAGAGAAAGCAACTAGTTGATTTAGATTGAAAAGGAATTTAGTCAATGGGAAGAGATGGCCCAGACAGCTAGGAAACCAGACAGGAACAAAGGTGATTAATCATCTATTAGATTCACAGTCAAATTTACAGAAGGCAATGGCTACTGAACACCATATGCCAAGAGCTTACCTGTTGTACTCACTGGATATGGGATAACAGATGTCATCCCTATTGATAGACACTGATGCTTGCAACATGGACCCTCCCCTACCCGGTTTCTTTGCTTCACCAGTCAGGCTGAGGTGCCCCAGATGCAAGGGAGTCTGAAGTTTTTGCTTCCAGAGGTGAAGGTGGCCTGTGTCATCCAAGCATTAGAATGGGAGGCTGGGCGCAGTGGCTCACACCTGTAATCCTAGCACTCTGGGAGGCCGAGGTGGGAGAATCGCTCGAGGTCAGGAGTTTGAGACTAGCCTGAGCAAGAGCAAGACCCCGTCTCTACTAAAAATAGAAAGAAATGATCTGGAAAGCTAAAAAAATATATATAAAAAAAAAGTAGCCAGGCATGGTGGCGCATGCCTGTAGTCCCAGCTACTCAGGAGGCTGAGGCAGTAGGATCGCTTGAGCCCAGGAGTTTGAGGTTGTTATGAGCTAGGCTGATGCCACGGCACTCTAGCCCGGGCAAAAGAGCGAGACTCTGCCTCAAAAACAAAAAAACAAAAACAAAACCAAACACTAGATGGGATTCAGATGTGGAAGAAACAGCAAAATAACCACAATACCACAAAACCAAAAAGAAAAAAGAAAATAAAATCTACTGATTTAAACTTGCAAGTCATGTGGAATTTTTAAGACAGACGGGACCTAACACATCATCTAGATCAGAATCCAAAAGTAAAGCCTTTTAAAAAGCTTTTTATGAATTTAGAATATCAATTTATATAAAAAGGGCCATGTTCTGCCTACAGCCCCCCTATTCCAACCAACACAAACTTAATACCTATTCATCAGCTACTTAGTCACTTCTTCCTGCAAAGAATTCCTGGTCCTATAATAACTAAAAATGAAGGACAGCAAATTATTTTACAAATTGTTTGAAAATTCCCAGGAAGTCTGGGAACAAAGCTTAGAGAATTCAGGGTTAGAGAAGAAGAATGTCGTTTAATGTTACAAAGTAGTCAATGCTAAACAGAACTTTGTGATCTGGTACTCTTTCCAATACTTTTCCCCAACTAGACTCTGTTGGTCTCCATTTCCTCTTCTGAAAAACAAAGTAGTATGGCTCTTAGACTTTAAAGAGACTTTTAAGGATGATTAAGATTCTTTTAGTACTCCAATAAATGTTTCAATTCTCAGTCCTTATTTTGTAATCTCTGATCTTTTGTACAATTATCCTTGTTTCATAGTTTCAAATTACTTATTACCATAAAAACATCACATAAATTACTTAAAAATCATTTGTGAACAAAACTCGTAATTATTTTGATTTGTAATGCTAAGTGTAAGCTAGCATTATAGCATGTGACTTTGAATTTTTTTATACTAATGTTAATTTTTAAAAAAGCCAATTTAAAAATATCCATAACAGCTTTATTCATATTAGCTGCAAACTGAAAATTCAAAGGTCCATCAACATGACAAATTGTAATATATTCATATAATAGAACACTAGTCTGCTAAAAAAAAAAGGGGGGAATAAACTATTATTGACCCTTGAGCTAACATGAATGAATTCAGAAACATTGAGTTAAGTGAAAAAAGTCACAGGCAAATGAGTACATACTGTATGATTACATTTATATTAAATGCTAAAGCAGGCGAATGAAAATGATGGTGACAGGAGTCAAAACAGTGGGTGGAAGGGAATGGGAAGTGACGTGATTAAAAGGGAGCCAAAGGCAGTGATGGCTACACAGCTGTACACATTTGTTAAAACTCAATACACTTAAAACCTAGTTATTGTGTGTAACTTACACTCCAATTTAAAAAACTGCACACACAGCCAGTATATCACAGGAATCTTATTTCTCACTTTTGGACTCTTACGACAGAGAAAATGTTAATTTAAGCATCAAAGATTAGGTAAAATTCTCACAAAAAATTAAGCTAAAAAATTGTCAGATAAGAAAACTGTCAGATAAGATAATTCTAAGTACAGACTCTCTAAGCCTGCAAAACAAAACCCTCTATATAGGTCAACCATTTAAAAAAAATATAGGTACTCTAAAAAACATCCACTGAAGCTAGCAGATAACAAAATATTTATTTTATTATTGTAAAATTAAAAATAGTAGACAAGCATATATAGTTACAGTTCCAAAGCAGAGCAATACAAATATATAAATTATTGCAGTTTTTAAGGAAAATATTAATGTAACAGCCAAATAATATCTAAACTTCTTTGAAACCAACTTGGTTTTTACCACAGCAGCTTCATTTTCTTTTTCCAAATGTCTTAGCACAATTTTATAAAATAAATTTCTAACACCAGAGAGATTAAGTTCCATGACCACAGTATATGCTACAAAGATTTAAAGCAAAGTACACACATACACACACACACAATAAAGGTAGGAATGGCATTTAACAGAAGTGACTACCGAACACTTTCTAAACTGCCTCTTTTGGAGGTAGTAGGGTGAAAAAAAAACATTTTAGACACGTTTGAAGGAAGCAAGAAACACACACTAAAATTCCCTCTGCCTTGGTGATGTTGAGACATGTTCGACTAATACTTTTTTGGGGGGGGAGAGTAATTGCTCATTACCATGATTTTTTTGTTTCACTTTTGTAAGCTTAAAATTGTGGAATATTATTAAAATGTATTAGTAATGTGGACTCAAACTAAAAAGAATAGGGAAAGTGTATGTTACAAACAAGATATTAAAAAGAATCTAAATGCCAGAGACTTGCTACAATATGGTTCACATCAAGGTAAACACAGCCAGAAGTTTCTTACTAGATTAGACTGCACCACAACAGGGGCAATTGTGAAAGGATGAAGTGAAATTAAAATACCGAGATGCAAGATAATTGTGATATTCCAAACACAGCATTATGGCCCTCCTCCAAGATACCTTTACTTTGTGCCAGAGACTTATTACCTTATTATTCTGGTAAACTGTCCCTTGCCACATCACCACAAAACTTAACTTGGCAAGAATAAACTGTTGAGGGTTTTATCGCTTACTAATTTTTCTCCATAAATTTCCTCAGATAATTACTCCCACCAACCTAAAGTTAAAGATACAATCACACACTGAAATGAAACCAATTATCTTTGCTTTACAGCCACATCTTAACAGAAGGTATTTAAAAATTTTGTAGAGTATTAAAATTCTTAGTAAGTACTTAAAAATATTCAAATATCTTACTTTAGTATAAACAATAACATCTGTCAGTAAATGCACTGGCATAAATCAGAAAAAAAATGACACTACAAGAACTTTACACTGTACCATTTAAAGCTTTCATGTACATGTAACCTACTTTTATGGTCACTAACCTGAACCTCCTAATAAGCTACATAAATAACTTATTTTTTAAAAAAATTCCTACTTAAGTTTAGAGCATATACATTTTGTACTACACTTTACATTTTACAATGTTAATAATGAAAGTGGACTCTTTCCAAACAAAACAGAATATCAAAACTGGTAAACATTAAAACATAAACAGATCCAAAAAAACTTACTTTAAAAACTAACAAAAATTTACTGACAAGCCTCAACAGTGTAAACACTAAGGTAAAAAATATATATACAAGAAATAAAGCACTTTAAACCATTTTCAGTGGCAAAGAATATGGCAAAATGGAAAACCGAGAAATCTCAAGATCCTGTCAACATGCCAATAAAATAGAATACACTGATTATATTTCTGAAATCACTTTCTACCATGAACTTGACATTTTAAAAATAATTCTTAAATGTATATAAAAATGGGCACTCTGTGGTGAGATGAACATATATTTTGAAAAACTAAGAACATCTCTGCTCCAACATTGTGCATAGGAAACTACATAATGGAACAACATAATGGAATAAAACACTATTCTGCTGCTTGAATCATCAATTATTGGTGTCTCAAGTGCATGCCTTTTAAAAAAGGCTAATTTAGATATTAAATCTAGGATCAAAGGATAAGATGATAATCTCAAAGTAAACAATTGATTTTTAGCTTAATTATAAAGCTGAATGGATTTTAAAAACTTCAATCTTTAAAGAGAACAATCTTGTGTAGTCAAAATCCTTTTGACTTTTGATTTTTTAAACTCAATTTAAATTGACTAATTGTGAAATCTAATGTGAAAAATATTAGTCTTATTTCACTCCCCTTAATCATATAAGCTCTGAAAATGTCAGTAATTGCAGATTGGCAGTCTATTTTTGTTTTTTCCATTTTTGCAACTCAATCAGTATATGAGATCTTCTTCTAAACTCCCTCAGAAATTAACAACTGTACAGAACAGCCAAGTATGAAGACCAGTATTTGTGGTATTTCATGTTCCCTCAAGTTAGAACTGAACTCTGTCCCTGATTCTTATTTTTGCATATACAATAACTGCACATTCAATCAAGACAACTATTAATAACATAGGAATTTATAGTAAGTTTACCAAATACTTGGATTAAACCGCTGTGCAAAATACTTCAAGAAAAAACATTTTTTTAATAGAGATTCATCCAAATAAAGTACCAGTGTGAGTACCAGCACCTCAGATATTTTTAAAGAGCACCTTTCCTTTGAAGAGCTTAAGAAGAAATATCTGAATGGAATAAATCAGAGTCCCCAGTTAAGACCTTAAGTATATGCACAATCCCATCTAACTGTTTCAAACTCATTAGTAAAGCTACATATTTGCCAGAAAACTCCTTAAGAGTTAAGCAAATACTTTCTTTGGATAACACTGTTGTATTTGTGATTGCACCATATGGCTCGTACTCTGGAAATATGCTCCTACTACTGACATCAAATGCAACACTTCCCAAACTTTTATGACTGTCACTAAGTCATCTAAACAGAAGTCCAAATGTGTGCAAGCACACTGGCTAGTAACATTCTTACTGAATTATGCCAAAAAAAGAATAAAGTCAAGTTTGAAATGTGACCAGAATAACTAAGCACTAAGATACTTACTGGCATAATCAGGAAATGTATTTATCCAACTTGTAAATTTGGATATCTTGATATTGCACACAGTCAATTTAAAGCTTATCAAAACTAAGGCAATGTATCCCTACTACCTGGATTTTAAATTCATTTTTGATAAATGAGAGAAACTGAAAGCATTTTTCAAAAGTGCCCTTCAAAAAGCAATTATGTTATACTTAAAAAAAAATATCAAGGGGATATCCAATTAATACCCTATGGCCAATTTAAGACATTTTAGCACTACAAAACATTGTTTTCAACTAGACTTAAGTGTTTCTTTGCTTTGTCAAATACTGTTCAAGACTAACCCAAGCCAAGGTAGGCTGCCAAATTTAAGGCAAAAGTCATTCATATCTTCATGCATAAAGCTGCCAAGTTACTGGGCTTTTCTGTAGATTCTTTCAAGCAAAGAATCTACCTCATAAATACATTCTAAATACCAGTTGAAAACAGAATTTAGAGCCCATTTTAATTCTGCATTGGTTGTAGTGTTTACTACAATAGATTATTAAAACTTAATCTAGCTTTTGAGACAATCTGTTAGTTAAAAATTCTTTGGAAACATCCTAGGCAACTTATAAGAATATACTTTTAAACAAGGGCTCTTTTTTTTTTTAAATTAGGAATTTTGCTTTTCTTCTGTCAAGCAATCTTTTCTTTCTTTTTAGATCTAAAGTTTAGAAAACTATCTCACAATGCTTTCTTTGAGCACAGTATCAATAATGGTGATAACAATTTAGACAGTTTAAGTATTCTTGAGTTTTTACCCCAAGTAGCATACAGAATAATTTTAATTTTTTTCAAAGATAGAACAATTTCACAGCACATCCAATTTGAAGATTGATATTATATTTGACTTGAAAGTGAGGCTTGACTTATTCTGTCCAAATTCTAACACATCAAAATCATTAAAATGAAACTAATAATGAAGTAGAAGAGGTTTTCATTTCTGTGGAGACAAGCTGACATACAAAAACTAGATTAGCCTTTTCTTCCTGAACTAACTCAGAACTGCTTTTGTTAGAAAAAAATAATGTATTTTATTTACTTGGATACTTGCTTTAAAAAGTTATTAATTCCTCTTTCCTAAGAGTTAGTTATTAGAAGTTAAAACAATTCAACTAAATAGATTTCTACTCCAAAATACATTTATCTTTGGAAAGCAAAACAATAGTTGTAAAAACAGTGTTAAGAGAATAAAATGAAGTGACCTGAAATATGGGTGAATATATTCACACATGAAAGTGTAAATATACAGAGCCATTCAAATACATTTAGAAAGAGAATGGCAAAGTACCTAAAATAGCATTTTATATATAAAATTTTTATATTAAAATATTGCTCATAAGAGGTGATATTATGAATTCTATTTCCCTCTTAAAAATTATCTTTAGTAATTTAGAATAATCTAAGGAGTCTGTTAATCTTCTGTTGTTTTGATAGGTAAATTACATTAAAATGTTTAATAAAATCACACTGTAACATTATATTTAAGTAGTCACGTGTGGTAAAAGTTAGGGAGGGGCATCTAGTAATTATGGGGAAAAGGATTCCCAAAATGAAACAAAATGATTAACCCTAGAAAACTAGAGTATAATGATCTGCTTTATTTGACAAAGATGTTAAATACTGCCTGATATGCTTTGCAAATATAATGACCATAAAAAATGGACCACAACCTTCTTCAAACTTCTTCAAATCCTGGCCACAACCCAAGTTTGCATGCCTGGCAGACCAATAAAGGGAAGAACATATGAAGTCTAAGTTTAGTTCAGTTGTTCATGGGTAGGTGTGACTTCATTCCTGTTCGCCCCACTTGCAGACATGGTAACTTGGAATAGTTCTTGAGAAGTTGTTCAATGGCAACATGGCGGACATGGAGCTCTGAGGCCAAAGAATCTTTTTCTTGTACTTGGTGTGTTAACTCTTCAAAAACTTCTGTAAAAATTTAAAAAGCAGTTTCATTTTAGCACACAGAAAGAGAATGCTATGATTTGTATTTCAAGTACTCTAACTGCAATGAATACACTGGGCAAATTTTCACAGTAAAACTGATTGGACACCAAAGAAACGGTTGTGTTTTCTACAAAGTCTATCAGTTCTGATCATCCACAGGAAGTCTGTATACTTTACACAGCCAATTAGAATACTGTATCCTTCTTCTCCATCAAGTGAAACCTAAGAATCATAAGCAAGGACTACAGAGATGCACAGCAGAAATTGTGGTTACCACTACAGCTGAGCCACTTTTCTCAATTAGAATCTATAAATAGGTTCAATCAATATTTAATAAAATTTATGGATAAGTAAGTGCTATTAGTATCCAGGTCTGGAAATCCTTCTAAGAGGCTTTGGAATCAGGCTGCCAGGATTTTTGAATCTTGCTCCTACTCTTATGTGCCTTAGGGCAAGCAACTTGAACTTGTTCTTTCAATTTCCTTTTACGTACAACATTGATAATGATAGTCAACACTTCACAGGGTTACTGTAAAGATTAAATGAGCTATACTTGTAAAGTACATAGAATAAATACTTGATATATGTAAGTTGCTATTACTACTATTATTATGAGAGGCTGTGTGGTCAAGACAGACCACTAGCTTTGGAGTTAAAACGACAGGGGTGAAAATCCTTGATCTGCTTTTAGCTGGATGCATGATCTTTGTAAGCAACTTAAATGTTTCTGAAGTGTGTAATTTCCTTACCTAAATGGGAATATGTTGTAAAAAAAAAAATAAAAGTATATAATTGGGGAATTTGAACATTAACTATTAGTGTTGATGTTTTAATGATTTATTAGCTTTTTAAAAGATTGTGATTGTTTTTAGTTATTTTTTAGAGAAAATATTGAAATATCTATGGACAAAATAACATATCATCTGAGATTTGTTTCAAAATAATCCATGTTGGAGATGGGAGTAGGCTGAGGGGAATGGATGCAAGTAGAAATGAAGAATAATAAGCTATGCTTTTGATAACAGTTGAAGCTGGTGAAGGCAGCTCAAGGAGCTCACTGTATCAGTCACTACTATGGTATATGTTTGAAACTGTTCATAATTCAAGCAAAAACAGGCCTAATACCTTAAAGAGTTATTAGGGAGCACCTGGCACAATAGTAGGCAGTCAATAAAATGTTAGTAAGAGATACAGATTAAGTTCTTTCTTATTGTTTTTGCTCTGGAAACTCTAACAGTTTCAAATATCTCATTTCCAAATTTAAATGGAGACAAAGCTAATGCTACGCTGTATCACAGGTGGTTTTTCTATATTGAAATGTTCACGCACAAAAAAAGTTGAGACTGATTCTTACCCTGGATTTGCTGTAGGAGCTTTGTATTCAGTTGCTCTACTTCACCAAGAGTCATTGAATTCACTGAAACATGAAAATATATTCATTGTCACCACAACAATTTGGGAAAATAAGCTGCTTACATCACTCACACAATATCCTATTACAAAATTTGCACTTATCTGCCAATACAACACTCAGCAGTACTCCAAGATTCATCCATTAGCTCTCAGCTTGGAGCAGAAGTTTTCAAATCCTGACCACAACCCACAGTAAGAAACATATTTTACATCACTCCCAGTATACTACCACCCCCAAACTGAAACAAGTTTCACCAAAAAATACCTAGAAGCAGGTCCGATGAATTCTGGTATCTCCTGTTTCAGTTCTTAAAAAGTGCAAGTCACTACTCATCAGGATGATTTTGATTAAGCATTATATAGTTCATGACCTGGAGTTTGAAAATCACTACTTTAAAGTAGTGTGGAAATAGTTTAAAAAAATCAATTTATCTAGTTATACAACTTAAGATAACTTACATGTGGAATCAAGATGTATAAAAAGATGCTGAAGCTAAAATCACATTATTTCAAGTCAATTAAAATTACCTCAGCTTCTGTGAGGTTTGTAGAAATAGATGCAGACAGAATGAATCACGTTTTCTAACTTTAAAATAAATGTACTTATTACCTTTGGCCTTCCGTAAAATGTCAGATTTCTGCTTTTGAAATGTCATCCCCAATTAGTCTTGTAGGGATTAGCAACGTGACAATGTCTATTAGCCAATAGTCGAGGCTATTCTAAACTATATGAATCCTGAATTTTCCAATTCACACTTTGCTGATGCCATTCAGTTTAATCATTTAAAATGGCAAAACAAACCTTGGGACTGCTGAACTTCAAATCTTAGGACATATTCAAGAGTATTCCAGAGAATGGATGGTTTTAAGATATTTCACTATTGCTAAGGTGAACCTGTCGTTTAATTTTCTCTTTTTGTTTTTTTTTGAGACAGAGTCTCACTCTGTTGCCTGGGCTAGAGTGCTGTGGCGTCAGCCTAGCTCACAGCAACCTCAAACTCCTGGGCTCAAGCAATCCTACTGCCTCAGCCTCCCGAGTAGCTGGGACTACAGGCATGCGCCGCCATGCCCAGCTAATTTTTTCTATATATATTTTTATATGTCCACATAATTTCTTTCTATTTTTAGTAGAGATGGGGGGTGGTCTTGCTCTTGCTCAGGCTGGTCTCGAACTCCTGAGCTCAAACAATCCACCCGCCTTGGCCTCCCAGAGTGCTAAGATTACAGGCGTGAACCACCGCACCCGGCCTGAACCTGTCATTTAAATACTAGGCTTACTAAATCTATGATTCTACATCAAAATTCTTGACACATCACACACATATAAAAATGTTAAAAAAAATAATACAAGCCAAATCATTCAACTTTTGCTTTTCCCCTCATTTTACTTACGTTCCTCTCTGCTATAATGAGGATGCTGGGTCTGGACATCAGCCTGTGGACTAGAGATTGTCTCTTCTTTTTTCTGTGCCTGCTTGTGACTGTGGGGCCATATTACACTGTTATGGCAAAAAGTGGCACCTGAATCTTGTAACATAGCAAGTCCAAAGTCTGTATTTTCCCCCTGCTCCAAAATTCTTTGTGTACAGTTTGAGATGCCACCTGTACTTCCATCTATCCATTTTGCAGAATACTTTGGTACTTGGGAGTCAAACTGTGGGAGTAACTTTTTATCTGGCTTATGCCTGAAATTAAACAGGTGATGCTGGGGGTTTTTAGAACATTCGGAATCTGAATCCAGATCCTTATTTTGTGCATACTGTACAATCCAGTTTATCTTCTTACTCAAAATGGTTTTAACTTCTTCATAAGTACTTTTTGAAAGCTTAGATCGAGGACAATCCTGGTTTGCAATTAAATGGTATTTTTCAAAGCAGTCTTTGTGGCCCCTTAATGATCTGGTGTGCAAGAGATTAGATTTTGGTACCCCTATAATAAAAAAAGAGAAACAAAAGATTTGAGAACATTTTGTTTTTTATAAGTTGCTTTACGAACACACAAATCTTAGTAAAACACAGAGTCCCTGATAATTTGTAAATTAGAAGAAAAATGCTAAAGAATATTAGTATTAACATAAAATGTGGCCTAATAATTTCTGCTTCAGTTTAATTATGTATTCAGTAATATTAAATTCTTATGACTACCAAAGCCTTTCTAAGAACTTAATGATTCAATTTTAACCTTAGTCCAGACACATGTTATTGCATACAATATAAATAAGTGCTACTGAACCCAGCCATTTACCTTTACAGACTTTTGGCCTTTACATTACTATGCTTTCTTCACTAATCATCCTAGAGTACACACTTGCAAAAATTTCTATTGAGCCTTACGGCTCAATAACAGAAATGCTCAACAAGTTTTTATTTTCTAACAAAAACACAGCAAATCACATTCTTACATTGTTAGTTACGTTTTTACTGGAGAAAGATAAACCAGAACTAGAAAAATACACATTAATAAAAACCTTGAAAAGTCAATGAACTGTTTAGATTTATTTTTTAAGAAAATGAAAGCATCTAATGTTTTTTACATTTCCATTTTATATACCCACTAAAGCTTTACCAGGACAATTTTATCTTCTAGAAGAAATGCATTACACACAATTATTTTTCATATAGCAGTAAATTCGATCTGCCAAGATACAAGAACCAGTGTAATTCAACTCACAAATATTCATTACATACCATAAATGGAAATATTCATATTGTACTTTTATTTCCCCCAACTTCCTAGCTTAAATATGCTGTTAATTGTTTTTTAAAATATAGAATATACTTTCAAATATATATCAAAATATAGAATACATTCGTACGTTTTCCTAAGTCTAAGCCATATTATTGAAAAGTCAAACAGCAATGCTTTTATACTGTAGGTGAATCAGGGATGTGGAGCTGGAATTAATGCCTGCCAGAACTAACCCGTGTAAATCTGCTTAGTTTTTTAAATAGAGTAAGTGGAGAGCCACTCAGATGCTAGGTTTAAAAAAATGTTTTAGTTGATACATCAGAAAAAAACACATCTTGTATTCATCCTTTGCTTTAAAAATGATAACAATTATTTTATCAACTGAACTATAAATTCTGGCTAGCAGTAAGATAATGATGTATTTGTACTTTAGTTAGTGGTATATAATCAAGTATTAATTTTGTTCTAAAAAGATATAATATCAGCCAATGGTGGGACTTGGTGAGTCCCAAGTTTTTTTTTTTTTTTTTTTTGAGACAGGGTCTCACTCTGTTGCCTAGGCTAAAGTGCAATGGTGTCATCATGGCTCACTGCAACCTCAAACTCCTGGGCTCATGCAATCCTCCTGCCTCAGCATCCTGAGTAGCTGGGACTACAGGTGTGCGCCACCAGACTGGCTAATTTAAAAAAAAATTTTGGTAGACACAGGGTCTCCCTATGTTGCTCAGGGTGATCTTGAACTCCTAGATTCAAGCGATGCTCCCACCTTGGCCTTCCAAAGTGCTAGGATTACAGGTGTAAGCCACTGTGCCTGGCCATAAAGCCAAGTGTTAAATTGTTTATTAGTTCTCTCAAAAGTTACTGTAAGCTATGTGAGCATACTCCAGAACACCAACATTAGTAGCATATGTGAACAATTGCTCTCGTGAGGTAGACTCAAGTATCTCAGCCTTTTTTCTTCCACTGAGCATCAAAATTGTTTGAAACTTAAACAGAATTTCATACAGATTTGTCACTTTGTTCCTTGTACTGCAATTTTATGTATGTATGTATCTCTACCAGTTATTGTCTGATTAGGTCAAATTTCTAGCAACACTAAAATACTTAAATGTAAAATCTTAAAGCTTTATTTGATAATAAAGTGTACCTATCCAAAACTGGGTAAATTAACATAAAAATGGAGTTCACAAGCCTTGCTTATTAAAATAAAAATATTAAAGTTTTGTTATTACATATGTTTTAGATCATTAACAAGATCAAATATTAGTTATTACAAGTTATACATCAAATAAAAAATAGTTCTATTCTGCTGTTTGATTCCCATGTTTACTTCTCTGGAAAACAGAGGTAGGCATTTGAAATTTGCTTACTTTACTAACAAAATTTTATCAAAGAGCTTCCCTTATTCTCTGCAAACGTTTTTAGGTCTCATAGCCAACAGATGGCTAGTTAATCCCTCAAAACAGTCAATGGTCTCACTCTCAGTCCACTGCTATAGCTCTAATATATATAGCAATGATTTAGTTGAATATAGTAAATTATAAATTTCTCTTTCAGTTTATGTGAAAGAAAATTCTTCAGCATATAAAAAAGGTTCTAAATAGGCAACAGAAAGTAGTTAACACTGTTAAATTTGGGGGGGTTTACAGTATTCACATATTAATAGAAACTTCAGAAATTATATTATGATAAAAAAGTAATTACATTATATTAAAACTAATTTCCTGATGTACTCCAGAGGTTCAACAACACGTCAATAAAAGATATCTAAGAATAATATAGATTTTTAAAGCTCAATAATTTTTATCCAATGTTTCTTCTTAATGATTTGTGTAAAATAACTTTTCCTTCTCCAGAAATAATTTCTCTTAACCTGTACTTTAATCCCCAAACCAATAATAGGAACCAAGATAAGCACAAAATTATTTAAGTCATCTTCTGAAATCAACAGCAAATCACAGAACTACAATGGTCAATTTACTGTAAAAATACATAAATGTAAAATAAATTTCAAATTCTTTCAGACATTCAGGAGAAAAATCCCCTATAAATATGAGATGAAAAAAGTGTCATGGGCAAGAAGAGTTCTGAATATACATTTAGTACAGCTTTCTATTGGACATTTCCACTTGGATGTCCCGACAGGCTCCTCAAACTTAACTCTAACGAAACAAAACTGCTCTTCCTCCATTCTCCCCACTGAGACCCCAAACCTGATCCTCTTTACTCCATCCTCTTACTGAGTCTGGCCTCACCAACTGTTCAGGAAGAAAACCCGAGTGTTGTCGAGAGCTCCTTTCTCCCCCCAGTCCCAGATGTTTTGCTATCCATTTTAATAGATTTCCCCTCCCTCCCACAGAATCCAGCATTTACTACATCTGAAATCCTTCTGTTTCACTCTATTACCACTCCCACTACAAATCTGGGTCATCATCATCATCTCCTGTCTAGTTCTCATTTCTTCTAAGAAGCCTTCTCTAACCAATGTATCTGGGTTAATATATCACGCCAGATTTTACAATTGCCTCTTTACTGGTCTGTATCTCTCAAGAGAACGTAAGTTCTGTTAAAAAAAAAAAGGGACCATAACTATCTTACTCATATGCATCCTCACTGTATAGTGCCTGGCACATAGCTGGTACTCAAGAAAAGGAAGTTAAATGCATAAAAGAAATTTAAAACTATATTTTCAAAAAACCCCAAAATGTACCAATTATCACTAGAGGCCTACTGAAATGCTGTTTTGCCCATCCTTACAAACGATGCTGCTCAGAGGATAATTAAAGGCATCTTTTGGTGAAATTACTCCTATATTTTGTCTAATGGGCAATTAGTCTAAAGAACTGATGAGTAGCACTGATACAGAAATGGCATTCCTATGATATCATTCAATCTGCCAAGGAAAATTATAAATTTCTACTCAATTATGTATTTTTAAAATAGAAATTGATAGATAGCAAATACACAAGAAGGCTGATTTATGTAAACTGCAGTTCATTCATCTAGATCTGTACCTCTGATTTCCTTAACTAGGTCTGTTATAATAAAACTTAATAACCTGAGTTTTAAAGTTCAATTTGACAATATTTGTTTTATAAATACACTTCACGCAGTAGCAGAGAAAACAAAAAATTCAAAAATATAATATACTGCTTCATATACTTGAACAAAATTACTTTTTAATCTAGAAAAAAAGTGAGTAGCTCACTTAATTTGTATCAGCAATATACATATCATTTTATACTCTTGAAGTGATTTTGTTTTTTCCACCTCATCAGTCCAAATTAAAATAGGAGAAAGAACCATTGCTATTATCAGAGATTCCAGTGAGTTTCTCAACTGACTTTTCAATTTTATTTGCATTTACAAGTGTAAACAGCTCTGAGCACTAATTTGTTTCCTACACAGCTTTTGAAAGGGAATGAATCTAAATGCAATTAAATTAGTTGATGCTTCTGAAGGAGCTGATTTATAAGGGTTTCCTAACCAGTTCAACAAAGACTGCACTACAATTTCCTTGTTATAAAAATTTTGAATGCCTGTATAATTGACATCCTGTTAGGAAAACATAATTTAAAACATACTTCAAAGATGTCCATGTCACCTTTTTGGGTCATAAGGTCATCATTATTAGAAAACCAAGACCTTAATTGGTGACTATAATTGTTAATTTAATTTTATTTTTTAAAAGTATGAGTTTCTTTTGGATACAGGCTATTTGGCAACTTTTATAAACTGTATGAACAGTGGTATTTTAAAAAGTTAAGCTGTTCCTATTGAATAGTTTTCTTTTATCTTTTCCTACTTTTATTCCATTCTTCTATGTACTTTAAAACTCACCCCCTAACCCATCTGGCATGCTCTCCACACTTCTATTCTTTAATTTCCTCTTTAGGATAAATTTTATTTAAGAAAACTTGGTTAAACCCATAAAAGAGCAAAATCTAATCAAACGTAGACGTTTTCTCTAGCTACCACTGTGACCCTTTTATTGATTGACTGATTGAGGCAGGGGTCTTGCACTTCTGGGCTCAAGCCATCCTCCCACCTGAGTCTCCTGAGTAGCTGGGATTACAAGTGTGTGCCACTGCTCCTGGCTTGTCACTCTTTTAAAATAAGGGTATTTCCAAGATTATATTTAATTTGCCTATCATAGTAACACAATTTTTTTTCTAACAAAGATGACATTCCAAATGGCACTTAAAAAAAAAGCCACAAATACCAAAACACCTAAGTTCTACTACACATCCCATCTCTGCTTTACCCCTAGCCTTCTGAAGAAGACCTTATTTATGCCTTGGTGGCAAGCTAAGCAATCTTTTCCTGATGATTCACCAGCTGGTCCTGTCAAACAACGCTGTCTCTCAGCTACACTGATGCTGCATGGCTTTATACTTCACACATTCTTGAATCATATCATCTGTCTGCCTCATGCATGTTTAGTCACTGTCAATTAGACAAAACTTTATTTTGAATTTCATTACATATTGCATTTCCTAATAAAAGAAATGGCTTTATATGATGCTCCATAGGGAGAGCAAATTTAATATCATCAGTAGTTGGATGTAAACTTGTAATATGAACCATCACATCAGTAGGTGACTGGAAAGTACTAAGAGCAGGCACCTCAACTTTTACCTCAAACTTAGAGCAGAATTAGAGATCTGGCAGTATGGGTTTTCCAAATGGTGAGTTTGTGTGCTCTTTCTTAATCTTTAAATAAGGCAAAAAAATTAAGTTATGATTCAAGTTCCAGGTTGTTAACATGCTGTGAAAAATTTATAAGCATATTGCCTTCAAATATGACAAACATTTGTGCAAGAATTCAGGCAGTATTGCTTCAAAATCTTTTTCAAGGAGGCTCATATTTTTCCTAGCTTAAATAATTTTCAAAGATTTAAGGTATTTTTCTTTTTGTGATGATTTTATCTTGGTTGCTAAGAAGGGAGTATAAATATCTGCATATGTATGTGTTGCCCATATTAAATAGTAGTAATCTTTTGCTTCTTTAAGCAGGTGTTAACTGTAAAAATGGGAGGACAGCCAAACTCTATCAGGAAAGACTGAAAAGATTGAAATGTCACTTTTTTGTTTTTGAGGAGCAGATAAACCACTCCTGATAAAAGGAAAAGCTCTGTAACCAGAGGTGGCACACAAACAGACTGAAGGCTAGATCTGTAACACAGACAAATAGGTGTTGTTTAGCCTACAAATGTTTCAAAGAGGAAAAAAAATTAGATGCACATACAATTTTCAATTTCTTGGTTTCTCTTAAAAACAAAATCAGAGGATCTGACAGCAACAAGCTAATACACAGAGCATGTACTTTTCAATTCACAATAGTTCTTATCATTCTCTTAATGAATGCACATGTACTTGTGACCTCCCAGGCTCCAAAGCCATGTCAGGTCACTTGTACTAAGACTGTGCATTGACTGGATTGTGCAGTGTAAATACTGCTTGTCCCAGTCATGCTTTGACACCCAATTCAACTAGACTACTATGCATTTGATGAGTAAGCAGTACCAAGCCGTGATTCAAGAAGAGTTATTACCATTATATCTATTGTCAATCACTGCCACTTAGTGAGAAGATGCTCTGACTGTCTATACTGTCATGCAACTAAGATGGGACATTAGATTAAAGGTGAGAAGGCAAGGATGGAGAGGTGGAATATTTGCTTCCTTCCCACACCCACAATAGGACAGGCTTCTGCCTCTTAGAAATTATCATCAGTTATCCTATGTCTTAGAGAGTACTGGTGATAAAGAGTGCCTCATTTCCTTCCCCTTGTGCCTTTAGCCAGCTCAGGAGCCACTCTGAAGACTAAATAGAGTCTGCCATGTTCAAGTACTCAACATACTGTTTAAAAATAAAAGGTAATTGCTTATCTCTGCATTGGTAGCAGATGGAATTACTGGCAACCACACTAAGCCAATACACAGATGGGTTCACACCAACTTGTTTTTCCACATTTTGAGAATTACTGCCCTAAAGAAAGATATATCAACAGGTGGTCTTTAGACAGCAGATTTCAGCTTAGAGATGTTTATGCCATTTTAAAGTTTTGTATGTGCTAAGAATTTAGCAGTTAATCAAAGCAGCTTAATCCAATAAATGAATTATACGAGCAAATTTCAGTGAGCTAGAAGTTCAGAAAGATAATATTAAAACATAAACTCAACCTCAACCAAGAAAGCCAAAGCAGAACTGAGATCTTGTATTGATAGCACATATACATTGCAATTACTTGTCAAAAAGAAAACCTCTCTTACTGCATTCTACTTTTTCATTCTAACAGTTGGAAAGTTGGGGAAACACACCTACATAACCAACTGTTTATTACTAAAAGGGTACAAAAAATAACAATCCACACTCAATTCTACTGCCTAATTTAGCTACCTGTTTTTTTTAATAGCAATGTTCAATAGAACTTTCTGTGATGACGAACATGTTTTGTATCTGAGCTTCCAATACAGGGCTATTCAGCATTTGAAATGCAGCTACTGTGACGGAGGAACTAACATTTTTAATTTAGTTTTAATTAATTTTAATTTGAATGACCACTTTATGGCTAGTCCACTGAACTGGACAGGGCAGCTTGTCCATAGGTAACTGATTAAGCAAAAAGGTACTTGGAAAAAGAACATTGATAGACACCATCAACATTTCTTGTGAAACCTTACTGATGTATTAATATAGGATACTAAGGTTACAGTAGCACAAAATATAAAAAGCTAAATTTGTTTTTTTGATACATTAAAATATATCAAGTTTAGACTATAAATTTTAAGTGGCACAACTAAAGTTATATTAATATTATAAAAAGTTTTAAGCCAATAATCCAATTGACCCAAATAACCCTCTACTTGTTACATTTTTTCCCTCAAGGACTTTAATTGAATGTACTGACATTTATTCTAAAAAATTTTTTGTGCATGAAGTTGTCATAACAGACTCCTAAAAAGCTACTCAAATTAAATATGATTAATAGCTTTAAAAATCCACTTGCATGTGACATATGAAGACACCAACTTGCAGGAAAAACATAAAACTTTCCTAATGACAGACGAGATTAAAAAGATAAATGTTACCAAAAAAAAAGAGACAGCCTGAAAAAAATGCCTTCATAATAATAACCAGATGAATGGGACACACCATTATGACAAACAAATTAAGGGTTTGAAAACAAGAAATGTGGTAACTCCATTTCTTGGCTCTTCATGTCCTGAATTGCCAATCTGCCCATGTAAGGTTCTGACTGAGAAACTAATCTTTTTTCTTACAAATAATAAAAATAAAATGAAAAGCTGACCTGCAATTATAACCCATCAGTTCTGCAACTCAACTTCTCTGCATATATTTAAATCACTGTTTCTGAAATTCTAGTTAACTATTTCTTAAATTTTTTTTACAGCATCTAATAGACATATACTAGCTAGTGAATTTGAGACATTTATAATTCAATTACTACTGTAGGCAGTAGATGGTAAAAATGAAGGCTAATTTGAGAAACAATCACCAACCATTTGATAAGAAAACTAAAGCTAAAACAAGAGAAAGCAATAATTGATGAATTATATTGCAACATGCTAAAACAGATATAAGAAATTACAGTTCAAACTAATGTGGACTATTAATACATAAATGTAGTATTATACCAATACACATACTAGCCGATCTACTCTCCAATCACATTTCTACAAGCGTTTTTTTTAAAAATGATGCTACTATACACAGAGACAAGGATAGGAAGCTACTGTCAGGGCAACATACTAATACCTAGGAGCCTAAATTCTATCTCAAGTTGACGTTTGTTAATATCCTTAAATACTGTGACTATTTGTCATAATTGCATCATAGAAATTTTAGAGTAAAAGAACTCTGATCTAAACAAAGAGGTTAGAGAACTAAGGTATAATAAAATTTTTCCATAATGAAATAGTTTTCTAAATGACAGATTGCTGGGATAACATGGCATCAATTCAGTAGTAATGGAAGACACGAAAATAAATGATAGGACTGCAAATTGGGACATGCCTTTGACCCATAGTCTACCTCTGTGAATTTAAGCTACATGCAATGGGAATTTAATCAGACAAGCAAAAAAGATGAATGTATAGGAACATTTTAGTGCTGGTAAATTGGAAGCTAAACGTTCATTGATGTGATACTGCGTAAACAAATTATGGTACAACAGGATGCAACCTTAAAAAAAACTGACGTGGTTAAAGTTTTACCTACTAACGTGAAAAAGATATTCCTAGTATATTAAATGAAAAGGCTGGTTATTAAATGGCGTATTCAGCTTGATTCCATTTTTTAAACACAAATGTTTAAACAGAAAAATGTTTTAAAAACATTTTTACCCCATCCCCACATGCCTTACTGCAGAAAACCTTTAACACCACACCAAAAATATTAAGAGAATATTAGTAAATAGGTGGGATTATGAATCTTAATAATCTTTTTACTTCCTGTATTTTGATTTTCTTATAGGTATAGTTTGCTTTTTCAATGAAAAAAAGGAAACTACTAGGAAAAACAAAATCTTTTACAATTTTAAGTAGTGAAAATTTAAAACATTAAAAAAATTCCTCTGAAGAAATACATTTTGGTTTGGGAAAGAACATAGAGTTCTTGAGTCCAAGACAAATTAGACTTTAGGTACTGTACTGTATGTTCCAATGAACCAAGTGAAACAGAGAAGATTAAGATATTAAAATGGTAAAAGATACACATTCCTAAAACATCCTAAAATTCTGAATATTTTTTAGATTATGAGAATTCTCTTAGGCTAACAATGTATCTAGCAATTTAAAATACTTAACACTCAAATGACAGCGGCATCCCCTCCACCCCCAGTAAAATCACAACCACAGTGGAGTTTTATCTGGCAATCCTTGTTGGAGACGCAAAGACTGCAAAAGCAGTGGGGGAAATACGTAGATAAGTGAACAAAATTCACATCGTTTGATTAAAGAAAAACAAAAAAACCAACTGTGGTGAAAGGATTTGCTGGGCACGTACTGTATGCGGAAACGAGGGAAGCTAGAGCAGAAAAACCTATTGAAAACCACATCACAGGTCAACTCAGGATACAAATCAAACCTCCTCAATGTACACAGAATATTAACTTATTTTGTTAATGAAGACACTATTTAACATACAAACCAATCATAGTAATACCTTCAGTAGTATTTTATCTTTTCAGATGAGATAAAAACAAAACCCTTCTGTATTTCAATTTAAATACTAACATTAGTATCACATACTGTATTTACCTATATTTACTTATATAGGCTTCCTAGATTCATCCCCTTTTCTCATCCTCATAGCCCGGTGGCATAGGCAATGATGTTATTTATCAACCCCTCTCATTTAATACTCTCCAAGTTAGTCAGTTGCATACAAGGAGGAAGGAAAGTAAATAATGTTTAGGACACAGGGTACCAGATAATCAGAGGCATATAAGTAATGAGACAGGGAGGGCATGACTGGCTGTAGATTGCCTTTGGAGAGGTAAGAAAAGATAAAGGTGGCCAGTTAAGCAGGTATCTAGTAATGAAATGTCTTACATGTCATGTTAGGGAGTTAATTAACTTTAAGAAAATGGGAAGGAACCACTGGAAGAAAATGAATGGCATGATCAGATTTGTATTTTAAAGACCCTCCGGAGGTACTGAGGGAGAAGACCTGTAGTGGGGGGTAGGGATGGGGGAGAGGAGATTAAGTCTACGAAACCAATTACAAACCAATTACGTGGTTCTTGAAGTGATATAGATAAGAAGGAATAATGGTCTGGACTTAGATATAGCAGAGGGAATGACAAGTAGAGAATAGATTGCAATCAGGACTCAGACAGACTACATGACAAAGAGGGTAGGCAGGCGGGAAGTAGTGAGGGTGAGAGAGCTGAGGCTAGCATACAGCTCAATTTGCCTTTGCGAATTGGAAAACCATCTCTGACGAGGCACACACCTTGGAAAGCAGAGCTTAGGCTACATTTCAGCCCTAACTCATTGCTGCACCTATACAACTCTACATGGTAAGTGCTAAAGAACTTGGTCCTTCTATCACCTGCATAGGAGTCAGCTGGAATTCTTGTTAAAATGCAAATTCCTAGACTTAACCCTAGACCTCTAGTGAATCAAAATCTCCGAGAGATGTGGCCTGTAGTTCCATGTGAACCAATGATGAAGAAAACATAAAATGGGTACGTATATGGAAGTAAGGAGACACGTTTAGTTCAAGAAACTTAAGTTCAAGACACCTGCGTAATATCTACACGGAGATGTCTAGCAGGTTGGCTATAAGGGTAGAGAGCTTAGAAGAAAGATTTGTCCTGGCAGTATGTTTGTGTAGTTCCCGCTTAAGTTTACTAGCTTATAGATGTATAGTTGAAGCCACGGCAGTGACAAAAACCCATAAAGTGCAGTATGAGAAGAAAAAGACAGACAAAAACAGAGGGACTTGCAGTAAGCAACGAACCTGGGAAGATGACAGAAAAGTGGGCAGCAGTAAGAGGCCAGAGCTACCTCATCACAGGAGCCAGGGAGTTGAGTATTTCAAGAAAGAGGGAAATGTTAAATGTCAGACTATGAAGTTGCAAGAACATGAAACTATTGCATTGATAGCTAGGTCGTCACTAGTGAAAGCAAAAGATGCTTGCAAATTAAAAGAGGCTGAAGAATAGTGAGAGAGAGAAGAGACTTCGAATGAACACTGCTCTTTCAAGAGCTATGTTTTAAGGGAAAGAGAGAAAAGGTTTTCCTTGATTTTTTCTTTTCTTTTAACTACGGGAGATATGAACATTTTTGCTACTCTAATCTTGCTTTTTGGCCAATCTGCCAGGTTACATAGAAGATAACTGTAGGCTGGCAAGCTGATGAGTCAGTAGAAAGTACAACAAATGCAGGAAGAGTGTAAATAGATGAATTAAGAAGAGTGGGAAGTGAAAAAGACAGAAGCTACAAGAAGCATGAAATTAAATTGTTCTATATTCAGTCTCAACAACTGAGAATTGTGAGATTTTTCATTTCTTTTCCAAGATACTTATGACATATTTATCCAATGTATTTGGCTAATAAATATGCTGGTAATTAAAAACTGATTTTTCTGGAGAACTTTCTGATATATTATGTGGGAATTATATGTTATCTTTACTGTGTTTATTCTACTTTGTAGTAAAAATAGAGCCAAAATGTTGATTGATCAGGATAAACTGAAAATAATCTGTTCAGTCAAATTAACATGTTCAAAATTATGAAGATATTTTTAATAATAAATAACAGAAATGTTCCCAGGGTAAAAATACTATTAACAGTGTTAGTAAGGAAGAAGAATACAAAACTTTAAAATATTTTCCATTGTTCTATTAATAAATACTTAAAGACAGAAATATAAAAGTATGAGCAAAAGAGTAATTTCATGCTAATTTTGAACCATTGCTCCCTAATAACACAACCAAATTTCTTCAACATATAGATTCTATTTTTGGAACAGACTAGAAATTATCATTTATTACATTCATGGTAGATATTATTCTACCAGTCATTATGAGTTTAAGATAGATATTAAAAATGTCATTAATATTTACATAGCACTTTAGACTGGAAGGTACTTTTAATGTCTTATCTTCATAAAAGCAAATAATCCTATATTACCTTCCAATACACTAAATATAATCTATTTATTCTATTGTCTTTTCCTGCCTCTCATGTAAGCATCATGATTAAAGGGATTTGTTTTTAACTGCCTTATCTCCAGATACTAGAACAACTTCTGACACATAACAGCTGCTCAATTAATATTTATTGAACAAATGTGCTTAAAAGTTGCTATGAACCCAACTATACAGCTGTAATTCTGAGATTTAGATTGGTGGGTACACACAAATCATTATTTTGCCTATTACACAGTTGAGACAGTAATGGCAGAGAGCTACCAGAAATAGATACCACTAGGTTAAAATTATTTGTAAATAAGATACTATTTCATTGTTAAAACTGTAAGCCCAAACCTCAGTGTTTAATAGGTTTATCCCCCTTATCAAATCCCTAACAAATGGCACACCAAATTAGATTAGAATTCAAAAAAATTTTTAATGGATACGTAACAGTTGTACATATTTATAAGGTGATGTTTTGATACAAGCATACAATGTATAATGATCAGATCAGGGTAAGTAGTGTATCAATTACGTCAAACATTTATTATTTCATTGTGTAGAAGGACACTTTATCGAGTCAGGGGATCAAAGTTTTTCCCACCACAGCATCTGGCTGGATTAGAATAATTTAAATCCACTCTAACTAAAACTATAGTTGATAACATTTTGGTAACTTCACAACTTTACTTAGCTACTTTGATTTCAATCACTTACACATTTTGCATGTATTACCTTATTTGAAATTCATACTTAATGTTCCTTTCCTATATAATAGAGATTAAATATAATAGTAAAATCACCTTTCAACCTCTAAAGTACTATACAAATATAAAGTTATTTTGTCTTTATATTATATTCAGTAATAAATATTAGAAAATTTTATTTCTGAAGTGTCAGAGGAACAATATTTCTAAGTATGTCCCAAGTATTCTTTTTTTTTTTTTATTTCAGCTCTTCATGGGGGTACAAAAGCTCAGGTTATATACATTGCCCGTGTCCCGCCCATCCGCCTGAGTCAGAGGCTCAAGCGTGTCCATTCTCCAGACAGTGCGCCTGGCTAAGTATTCTTAAAATGTTCTAGTGATGTAGTCAAGTTTAATGTTCACTATCTTCTAAAATTCAGAAACTAGAAAGCTCAACATAAACAACTCGTTTTCTACTCTCACTCTCTTGAAAATTGTCCCAGGCTCAGCTATCGAGGCTGATGAGCATAAGGGAGACAGTGTGCAATTTCAGGATCGGTGCTGCCATCTTTACTTGTGCTTGCGCTGTCTGCTTCTACTCACTTATAATCCGATTCTCTCTCTCGAAAGAAAGATTAATCAGGATAAATATGCCAGTCTTCATTATTTGGATAGCTGGAAGGACAGAGAGCAGTGTTAGAACCACTGCTGCACTACCAGCTGCCATCTGCATGGTTCTTTAGCCAATGTCAATCTACAGCCCAACTTCCTTACACCCTTGTGGGCAACGACCAGCAACAAGGCCGACTTATGTGTTTCTCTCCTCTCTCTGATTATCATGAATCCGAGACTTCTCAAAACTGTATTATCGTGGCAGATTATTGTTTAGATTACAATCTATATGGACAGTACACCATCCTACTTTCTTAGGTCATCAGGAATGAATATTTTGGGGTATTTCACAGAACTGTATTATCCTGGGTAGAAATTATTTTTAAAAATTAAGCATCTCTTGAGATCCGAAATTTGTTCCTTGCTTGAATAACACATTCACATTTGTGTAATTCATTTCCAACCTCGCCTAAAAGCTACTTAATAGCTCCTAAATTCTTAGGAGCTCCTGTAATTATCTTTGGAAGTAGAAATGATTTAGGCACTTGGGCTTTCTGAAATCAGAGACCCTGGGTTTGAACTTCTAAGCTGTGTGATTTTGGACTAGTTATCCAGACTTTCTACTCACCTTCCTTATTCATCAAATTGGGGTAACATAGCACCTACCTCAAACAGTTGTATTAAGAATAACAGAATAATTACCCTTTATTTCTGGGCAGCTGGTTTTTCTTTAGCAACTCTCCAGTAATTGTATCTTTTACTGAGAATGATAATTTTGACATATTTAAAGATTTTCAATCTAGATTTATTTCCATATATCTCACAAAACATTTAATCTTTGTCAGAATATCGAGATAAATGAACTATGATTTTGAACCAGAATGTCGTTTTTAAGTATTCCAAGAAATCTTTTTTATTTATAACTATGATGTTCTTATTATCTGGGTTATATATTCCATTTACTCGTTTTCAACTTTTAAGTCACCAATTTAAAGAACATATTTTTATCACTGATTTAAAAGACACTCAGGATCATCACCATTAAGTATACACTACCCTACTGTGGTGTCTAGAAAGAGTTACGGTGCTGAGCCTAAGAAATATTGATTTATAGAAATGCCGTCTATATTTTTAGAGACAGAAATGATTTCAGGAGTCTTTCAAGGCTTTGCCCTGAAGGAAAATGTAAACGTGTTAGTTCGCATATCAAAAGCTGCCTGAGGCGAGGCATCTTAACGGTCAGTAGCAGCTGCTTTCCAAAGTGATGCTGCAGTCTCAAGCCTGTGGTTCTCACCTGCTTTAAAAGACAAAGCAGGTCTTGCATGGAGCCACAGTATGGTGAGCTGATCAACAAAGACAGGCCACCAGAGATGAGAGCTGATCATAAATGAGAGCTGATCAATAAGATATGCTGCCCGAGCTGGGGCCCAGACGGAACCATGCGGTTAAAGTTAATAGCATAAGGGACAGCTCATGTTTGACTTCTAAAATCTCTATTCTAATACAAAATAACCAGAGCCACGATGTCTCTGTTTTTGCTAAAGTGATAGCTTTATCTTAAAACTTAGAAGTTTGCCCTAAGAAGATTTTATAACTCATTGTTCACCTAGATAGAGTTAGTTAAGGGATCTGTAGAAGCCTTTTGAAAGACTCTGAACATAAACCAAACTACCTGTTATTATGTAAATCCTGTTACCCCTGGCAACCAAAACTCTGTACACTATAAATACCTGTGTGAAACTTCAGTCAGGGTTGCACCTCTAACAGGAAAGGGGTGTAACCCTCCGAGTACCCTCCTTATCTATCTTCATAAATCTGTTCTTTATAAACTATATTTTTGCTTCTGTATATTATTTTTATTTCTGTTTCCTACTATTTTTTCATCCTTTGCAATGACCCCTGTCTGAGGGACCTGAACTTTTGCTGGGAGCGTAGCTAACTCCCCACATTACGGTGTGTAAAATGAATCTAGAAACTCCCATTCTAAAACACAGCCTTGTCAGTATTTGTTGTGTGTTTGGTGCAAAGTACTACGTTTTTTAACCTCCCAATTAAATAAGATAACCAAATATTACTGTATTAGTGACTATATTTTTCTTTTGAATATGAGACAAAGCTCTTTTATTAGTAAGATTCATAAAACTTTTAATAAACTCCAGAAAGATCTCATGAAATTTTGTGAATGGGCAGAAAAGTAGAAGGGTTTCACTGTAGGCAAGTTTACAGGTAAAAAAACATAAAGGCAGTTCTCTAAAGTCTCTTTTAGATTAATTCATTAACCAACCAAATATTCATTTGTTATTCCTTGCTAGTCCTTGCACTATTGCTGATTATACAGTAGTAAATAATATACTAGCATATATACTATACACTACTACCAGGGGTGGGGAACCTGCAGACTTGGGGCCACATGTGGATCTTCTGGATCCTTGAGTGTGGCCTTTTGAATGACTCCAAATTTTACAGAACAAATCCTTTTATTAAACGGATTTGTTCTGTGAAGTTTGAATTCAGTCAAGGGGCCACGTATGTGGCCCTGGCAGGAGTTAATCCATGTCCTTACAGAATTACATATAGGAGGGCACTACATAAACATACAAGCAAATTACTACAGTAATAAGTTTGTAACAAGTGCCATGAAGAAAAGAGTGCAATGAGGAAGAGAACATTGTGGGGGGGTAGGGGTGTTGATAGGGAAAAAAAACGAAGAGCAGGAAGGCTGCTTTGAGAGAAGCAACTTTTTAAGAAGTTGCTCAGAGAGATTTTTTCTGTGGACCTACGCTGCACGTGGTATTTTAGCTAGGCATGTAAGTCTTTATTTTCTTCACACTTCACTTCCAACCCCAATATTTTTGGTTGCAAGAGATTTTGGGGGTGGTGAAGATTCACTTATTTTTTCATTCTGAAATGAGATATGGGGTATAAATAATAACAGTTTAGTTTTAGACATGCAGTTTGAGGTACTCATGGGCTGTATTAGTAAAGATGTCTAAATTTAGTCACATATATATAAATGTACAGCTTGAGGGGAGAAAGGGGAGGAGGAGATCTGCTAGTTATTAGCATGTCCAAGGTCATGAAAAACCAAGGCAAGTAAGCATGGAAGGCCTAGGACAGAACATGCCAACATTATTTAGAAAAACAAAAAAAGAAACTATTAAAGGAGACTAAGACTAATCAGACACTAGAAAACCAATGAGTGAGGGCCACTATCATGGAGGATGTGGTCTACAATGTAAACTTGGGAAAGGTCAAAGAAATGTTCATTTCCCACAGTAGTTACAGGCATCAGAGAGCTGGATTTGAAGCCCTCTGTGTCTCTTACTACGGACACGACTTTTGGACAACTTTGGTCTTAGTGCCTTTGTTTCACCACATACAAATGGAGACAATATTATTACTTATTTAGCCTTGATGGGAGGGCTCTAGAAATATTAGCTACAATAAATGCTCAATCATACTTAATCAGTTCACAAAGTACAGGTTTCTAATCTTCCTGTTCATCTCTACAGGCATTTTAGCTACAATCACTAAATGGGATGGAGTAAATATTAATCATTTCCTATTTACACATTAGATCGGCATACACCTCTTGCTAAATTGACAGAATATATGTAACTTGTCCAAGTTCACACATAAATAGGATTCAAATCTGGACAGTGTGGCTCTGAAGTGTGTGCCCCGACCTAGAGCTTTTGTACCTCAATGGCACAGAATTAGGAACCTGTGCTCACCGTCATTATGCTTCAATTACTCTGCAGCTGCATTCTGAGCATCAAAAGCAAACAAAAATCTGAGCTCCATTAGCTTATACTGCCAAATATTCTTGGATCAAACAGCAACAACTGGAGTTGAGCCTTTTGAATTAGATTCCGGCACAGTAATTTCAAGATTAAGAAGTAAAATACGAAGCTGTTCTCACTGGTAACATTAGGAAACCAGTATGACAGTATTAACTTAGGTATCTCGCCAAGGAAACCCAACTAGCACATTCAGGGTCAAAATTCAAGACTGGTCCTTGTGTTTAATCACTGTAGCACTGGCAGATATGCTCAGCTGCAGAAAATAAGTCTTCCATGTTAAGGTATTGAAGGTAGAATTACCACGTTAATTTATCACGAACAGAGGCTGGGAGAAGTAGAGAGGAGCTTTTCTAAGTTTATAACATATTAACTTGCTTAATCACACAAGCTTCTAACAGAATGAAAAAAATCTGGGACCTCTTTATGAGCAGTACTTTTAATCATTACATGTTATGTACTCAGATGGGTCAGAAACTTGAAAAGTCTTACAGCTTTCTGGCAATGAATCCACATGAGTGAGGTCTGGTTACATGGCCATCCTCAGAATACAATCCCTTATTTTGCTACAATGCCTTCCAGTTCAAATACCAGGATTAGAAGATTCACCAGAGCATTCCTTATTAGTCCTTGTAGCTCAAATAGTTTACTCGATGGAGTATAACCTTTAATTACTAAAATGGCCTCTCTGTGGCCCATTTTGCTAGTTGCCTACTCACTATCCATTGTTCCTTTCTGTGTAAAATGCTGACTTTATTTGAAGCAGCTTCTTTTGAATATAAGGGCAGTGAAATGAACAGAAAATTTGTTAGGTGGAACTTCAAGGAAAAACTCCTTTTAGATGCAGGAGACTGTGATATGCATCACCTTCTGTCAGATATATTTTCCTTTCTGTCTTGGAATAAGTAAGCAATAGCTGGAGTTCCAGCAGCCACTTTGGCTTACGAGGTGACTATGAAGATGGAAACTATGTGCTAAGGAAGGTAGAATAGAAAAACAAAAGCAGCTTTATTTCACCATGATATTTAATATTCCTGTTATATATAGCCACACCTAATTTCTAACAGATATATCTTCACAACCAAAATTTGTGTATGACCTACACTTTAATCTTACCCTAGACTTCAGAAAGTCTAACGATGTTAGAAAGCATAACAAAATTAAGAGGCACGGAAAGCTGGAAGTAACTGAAGTAACTAAAAAGAAGCCACCATAATTAGGACAGCGATAAAAATCAGGAACGTGGCTCCTCATATATGGATTGTTAGCTAAATCGCAAGTCTTTACCAGATGGTGTTAGCCTAGCTTCAACTATATTTCTTTTAAAATATTCTCTAATTTAAATAAAACTTATCACCCATTAAGCCCATTTTCCACTCACCCATCCCTAGTCCTGTCCAAATGAAGTTTTACTATCAGAGCCATTTGAAAAAATTATTCAAATTTGTTTAAATTGACATTCAGGGGCAGCTAAGGAAAAAAAAATTAACCTTTATTTCTAAGTCACTATGGTTTGAATGTGTCCCAAAAGTTCATGTTTTGGAAACTTAATTCAACAGTGTTAGGAGGTGGGGCCTAAGAGGTGATGAGGTCATGAGAGCTTTGCTCTCCTGTCTGGATTAATATCATTATCATGGAGTGGGTGAGTTACCCTGAGAGAACTTTTCATAACAAACTACCTTCATTTGTCATAAAAGTGAGTTTGGTTCTCTCTTTTTGCCATGGGATGATGTAGCACAAAGGCACTCAGTAGATGCGGGCCCCCAGAACTTGGACTTCTAGCCTCCAAGACTGTAAGAAATAAATTTCTGTTCTTTATAAATTACCCAGTCTCAGGTATTGTTATAGCAGCATAAAACTGACTAACACACAAGCATATCAAGAATCTCCAAGCTAAAGTTCAGAAGTCACATTAGGCTTTACACTTGAAAGTGTAACTAATACATGATGTTTGCCAATATGGGATGGGAAACGAGAAATAGGCTAATCCCAGATTGAGTTGGCTATTTATAGCTTCCCTATTATATGTGGTGGGATCAGTTACTTAAGTGGAAATATGTTCATATGTCAGAAGCAGGACATAGAGGAAGAATGACAAACCTTGAGCAGTAACCAGTTCTAACTCACAAACTAAATCAAGGATTTAATAGATTCAAACTGGCGCCTGACTATTTACAGTGTAAACAGTGCACCATCAAAGACATAGAGAATCAAGGAATAATAAAATTAAAAGTAGGCACTGGGTTCACTTGTGCCTTAACCAAGAAAAATCACCTAGAGATTTTTCTTGCTGAAGAGATTAGGAAGGAGCTGATTGCAGGTCTCCTTCCAGAAAGGTTCCTGAAAAAACCAAATTAAGGGAGGAAGAAGACCAAGATGGACAACATAGAGAACAGCCAGATATATGGTTACTCATCAACTAGCAAGGTCAACTTAAGCTAATAACTGTTTTGTGTAGGCTGAGTGTCCCTTAACCAAAATGACTGGGACCATAGTGTTTCAAATTTTAGATTTGGGAATATCTGCATTATACTTACTGGTTGAGTATCTCAAATCCAAAAATCCAAAATGCTCCAATGAGCATTTCCTTTGAACATCATGTTGGTACTCAAAAAGCTTTGCATTTTAGAGCACTTTATATTTTGGATTTAGGATGCCCAAACTGTATATAAGCAATTGGCCCAGTCTATTACTAGAGGAAGATAGAAATGCTCTAAGAATTATTGGAACAGTATTTTGGTACAAAATGAAAACCGATAATACGGAGTAACAGTATTGGAGCCTTGGATCTTTCCCCTCTTCAGTCTTATTTCCAACTCTGTTACATTACAGTTGAGGTCCATTACTGGTTCCTAACCTCCTTGGGCTGCCTTCTTCTCCATCTCGACAGCTTAGGGAATGGTAGTGATTTAGCTGTTAAAAATCATTAGAGAGTTTAGCATAATGAACTATGATGCATATTAGAGTATTTCATCAACATGTGTGAAAAAGTATAGTATCTTAAGGCCTAGGATAGGCCACACATATTAGGGAGTTTATGCATCTGTCTCCAAACCTAAGAGGTAGGCAAGTTATTCTAATGGTGAATTACAGGCATAAAAAAAAAAATCAACCTTATGAACATTTAAAAATATTTGAACCCTCAAAGTACATTTCTTAGGTCCTTGAATTATATCACCCATGGCTTGGAAGAATATAAAACTTAGGTATTCCTTTTCTTTTCAGTATTGTAAAGTCACGGAAAAAGCCAATTTACAGCCATGCCCAGAATACAAAATCTGTCCAACAAGATTAGTCTTTTGTTATTTCTTTTTCTTCCTTTGTCTTCATTTTATAAACATATGCATACGCACAGCTCTTAAACAAGAGGCCAGTTGATTAGCAGACCAATGTTGATTTGATATAAGCAACAATCCAAAAAGTGAAAAATATTATTTTTGTTTACTACAAATGTGTGGACTCAGAACTAATCTAATTGTTGTTATTCTTTGAGAGAATTTATTTTTACTAAGCTTTTTCTCAGAGAAAAGAGAGCTGTAGAGCAAATTTAGCAATTAGTAAGCTAAAAACCAGGCAACAGCAATATTACCATACTCTCCCCCCCAAAAATTATAACAAATTATTCAAGTTAAATGTAACTTTTTAAAAGTCCTTCTTACATTTTAGTCTATTGACGAGTATTGTGCTGGGAACTTGGTAGAAGAAAGAAAACTTCAAAGATAATTTTAGAAGTTTACTGACAAAGAATATAACTTGTTATTTTTCTGTTACATGACTATTATCACTTTTTTTCCATTGATTTTTAATGATCTCTATGCTGACATAAAAAGTAAAATTTTATGGAATTCAGGGTATTCATTTCCCTGCACTAATTCTACAGTAATTTTATGATATTAAAATGATTATAATGCACTAGCTTGTCACTATAGTAAAAGTGAAAATGTATATTCATGAGAGCTGAGAACTGACACCAGATAAACCAAAAAGAAATTATTTAATTCATTTTTCTCACAAAGGTTACATTGACATTTTAATATATAAAACGTTGAGTATATGTAGAGTATCAAATGAAACAGTTCTATTTCAAATTGGAAATTGTCCTTTAAACTGAAGACAACTATTATTTCCAAAACAACAGGACTTAATGTCATACTTATATATTGAGATATTATCAGAGCTGACACATGTATAAAGATGGTACCTGAGGAATGTTTTGTACATTTTTTATATAATGATTGAGAATCAGTTAAAAGGCATATTTTAAAAGGCTAAAAAAGCAATTAAAAAAATTTAAGTTTCTATGGAAAAATTCTATCACAACATGAATCCTACTAATGATGATTCAGCAGGAAGCACTGGTTAGGAAAAGTTGGCTGACCGAATAGCAAGGATAGTCAGTCAGAATTTAGGAGGAACAGTTTTTAACATCAACCCTATAAATTAAAATAATTATTGATAATAGATCAATGGAATTAACATATACCAGAACTAGACAGCCATGCTTCAAAGCCCAGGACAGTCAATTATTAGCTATGTGACATCAAAGTGCATTTCTTAGGTCTCTAAGGTTCAGTTCCACCACATTTAAAATGGATAATGATAGTAGTCATCCCAGAGCTATTTTTAAGTAAATAAGATAATGTACATAAGGTGCTTAGCACAGCACCTGGCACATAACAACAGCTTTCCATCATCACTACAGCAACCTTGAGTAATCCAACTATCTGGTCCTCAGTTTCCTTAAATGCAAAATATAGGGTTTGGACTGAATAATTTTTAATGTCTTTGCCCATCTAAAATTAAAATTCTACAATATATCAGAATATACAGGGCCGATTCTATTCCCCAAAAATGTAAATTTAGATTTTTTACTCCTGCATGATTAAGAGCATGGTAATTCAAATACTACAGAAGAATCACATTTTTAAGTCATTCTTTTTTTTTTTTTTTAGACAGAGTCTGGCTCTGTCGCCCTGGGTAGAGCGCAGTGGCATCATCGTAGCTCACTGTAACCTCAGACTCCTGGGCTCAAGCGATCCTCTTGCCTCAGCCTTCTGAGTACCTGGGACTACAGGTGCGTGCCATGATGCCCAGCTAATTTTTCTTAGTAGAGATGGGGTCTCGCTCTTGCTCTCTTGCTTAGGCTGGTCTTGACCTCCTGAGCTCAAGCAATCCTCCAGCCTCCCAGAGTGCTAGGATTACAGGTATGAGCTACCGTGCCCGGCCTTAAGTCATCCTTTTTATTTTATTTTTATGTTTTTAAAGATGATCTATGTTGCCCAGGCTGGACTCAAATCTTCTAGGCTCAAGGGATCCTCCTGCCTCAGCCTCCCGAGCGGCTGGGACTATAGGCACTAGCCGCTCTGCCTAGCTAAGTCATCCTTTTGAAATTAGTTATTATTGCTACATTCACTAAAGCCAAAGTTATAGCTATTCTATCTAACCCACATGAAATCCATGATCTTCCATCACATACTGTTTGGTGACCACAACAATTTCTGAGTAACAAGTTCTAAGAAGAATTTCAAGGTATATAATCTTAATGCATTTTTTAAACTATAAGAATATTTCATTTCCCCTACTTATCAAAGGAAAAATAAAGATCATGAAGATTTACAAATATATAATCAGGAAAAAAGAAATACTGTTTTGAAACTGTCCAGAATCTAAAGGTCTAATAAAGTTTCTCTACTGATATGTTACAACTCAAATTACAGGCAAACTTTTTTTTTTTTTTTTTTTTAAAGAGACAGCGTCTCGCTCTTGCTCAGGATGACTCCTGAGGTCAAAGGATCCGCCTTCCTCGGCCTCCCAGAGTGCTAGGATTACAGGTGTGAGCCACCACAGCCTGCCTACGCCTTTTTTTTTTTTTTAAGTGTTAGTTTTAACATGACAACATTAAGATTATGGAAACATCTCATGTTTCTTAAAAGTAAACTACTGATGTCCATAGATACAGTAACTGTGCACCAACCAGAACGAATACTTTCAATAAGATTTAAAAAAAATATTTGGAGAACTTTCCTTCATATATCTTCGAAACACTATTAAGAAATTTTAAAAACCTTTTTAGTTTTAAAAAATTACTAATGGTGTGTGTGATTATTGAAAAGATATTATCTAAAAATGTTAAAACATTTTTCTGGATAAGATAGCACTGGTGGAAAAAGAGTTCAGGCTCACCTCACTTAAGTACTTGTACGACAGGCCCAAACGAAAAAAATTACGTTTGCCCATCAATGTAAATTGTTATGTGACTTCTCAATATAAAAAACACCCGCCTGTTAAAATCTGACAACTTAATAGGCTCTCAGACCAGAAAACATGTTTACCAGCCAATACTCATTTCATTTTTATATTAGCAAAAATGGAGTTGGTACTGTGGGTGTTTAAAAAACAAAGATTTCTCTTACATTTGTAACTGTTAAGTCCTGGTCCATTTTCAGAAACCCTTATCTTTGACAGATCTCTTTACTTCATACTTAGCACGATTTTCAACCTTTCAAAATATTTTAGTTTTACCTTATAGCCAGTTCAGCAAAAAAGCTGTAATGCACAAGTCATGCCATAAAATCAAAACTATAGTGTGTCCTTACCCTCAATATTTAGCTCAAAACAAATGTGGCAGAAGGAGAGTGTTTCTTTGTCGGTTCCCAGTTTACAAACACTGCAAATGTTGTCATCATTCAAGTCAATGTTTACAAACTGCTCCTCTTCGTTCATAGTGCCCCTATTAAGAAACAGAAAAGGAAAGTTACACAATTTCACGAACTTGCCTCTACGGCAGGCAATATTGGGAACTTCTAGGAAACGCCAGCCAAGGACGTAGTTCAGTTTTTCTAATCAAACAAGCATCGCCATACTTGCACTTCAATATTATACTTTCATTGTGCTAGTAAAACTTAACGCCTGACCATAGGCGACACTATACCCAAGTGTCTTTTCTGTTGTATATTTCATCTGGTTAAGGGGATCAGAGCGAAAGCTGTTCGCAGGCATTTTGGTCTTCCCCCTCCGTCCCCCGACCTCGAGGAATCAGGCACAGGGAGCTTTGGCGAGGCCTTTTCAGATGCTGGGTTCTGTCTCCCTGCTTAACGCTGTTAAATGCAACAAAAACGACCTGCACGGGACGCTGCTTTGCTAACTTCACCGTGGGAACCTTGGACGCATTCGCTAACTCGGCGTTGCGAGGCTTGCTATCCAAGGTCTGCGGCAGAAAACGCACGTGGAAAACGCGAACACCCGGGGAGGGCGTCCCGGCCGCGGCCGAGGCCCCTACACGGAGGCCGAACGGCGGCTCCCGGGGCCGGGTCGGGCACAGCCACGGTGGCCGCAGCCGGGCCGGGGGGAGCCGCGGGATCCTGGAGCGCCGCGTCCCACCGCCCCGGGCTTCCTCCCGCGCAGGAAAAAGGCGCCCGAGGGCCACCGCAGCCGGCCCGCCCGGCCTCGGCGTCTAGGGGCGCCGGGTTGCTGCCCAGCCTCCGGCGCTGGGGGCGTGCGCCCGCCCCGCAGGCTGCGGCGGACCCGCGTCCGTCCGAGCGTCCGTCGGGGCGCGCAGGAGCGCGCGGGGTCGCGGGACTGCGGGCTCGAAGGAGGCGGGACGACGGGGCTAGGGGCCGAGGGCCGGGCGCAGGCAGGGCAGGAGCAGGGCTGCGGGGTCTTTACCGTCCAGCTCCGCGGGCCGCCACCGCCGTTCCTCGCGGCTCTGGCTGCTCCACTATTGTTTCCGGCCGCAGCGGAGGCGGCCGCCGCGCGCCTGGCCCCGCCCCCTCCCGCCGGCGCCCGGCCCCGCCCCCTCCCGCCGGCTCCACCCCGCGAAGGCGAAGGGGACCGCGGCGCGGCCGGGGCGACGCTGCGCGCTCGCAGGGCAGCTGCGTGCCCCGCTCCCGCCCTTCAGCACCGACGGCGCGACCGCGGCTTGTTTGCCGTGATTTGGTGTCTCTTGGCCGGAGTTTCTTACCGTTCTCTGAACCGTGGCTCTTCAGACCCCCCTCCCCGAGGTGCGTAGATAGACGAGTCCGTCGCCGCCGCCCCTTCAGCGTGGTGCCAACTACTGCCCCGGGGCGGGGGCGGGACAGCGACGGCTGGGTGGGAGAAAGGGACCCGGACGCGCGGGTAGGACTTTGTCTGAAATCAGGGGACTGAAGCGAAACACTCTCACTGAACTTTTAGTTGGGTGCCAGTTGAAGTATACGGTGAAGGAAAAGTTCACATTTCACGTGTCCTGATACAGGCGCAATTTTGAATACAGAAGCTTTTTGATAGATTATTTTTAAAATGGGGCGCCCCTCCCCCCCAATATGGTACATTCCTTGCACACCCACGGGGATAATCCAGGATCCCTACCTTTTATTTTTAGGTTCCGCCCCTTTCTCAAAGTCTCTGCTTGACTTTTTTTTTTTTTTTTTTTTAGGTTAGGGCTCGTGCAATAGTTTCACTTACATTTTCTATTGTAATCCTCACAATAGTCTAGAGAAGAAAAACGGGAACTGTTCTCTCATTTTGCAGCCTAGGAGTGAATGATCCAGGTTATCGCAGTTGGTTAGAGACAGAACCTGGGACTTGAACCCCTGACAGAATGTCACTGTTATTTTCCACAGCATCATAAGCACCTGTTGTGGTTACATTCACTAAGAGAAAGGGGCCTGGGTTGTCAGTCTGCGTATGAGTATTCTTGAACTGATGGTAGGAATGGATTCCATCGATTTTAAAAACTTCTGGATCAAATTGGCACTTATTAAAAGCCATCAATGCCTGAGAAAAGTGATCTGTACTCTTGCTACTTAAACTGTAGTGGATGAACCAACAACATTGGCATCACATGGTGTCCTGTTAGAAATGTAGGCTCTCTAAGGTCCCATCCAGGATTCCCTCAATCAGTACCTGCAGTTTAACAACCCTTCCCCCAGGCGATTCCTATGCACATTAAAGTTTCTATTAATTGAAATAGAAAAGTCTATGCTTTTTCTATTTGAATTTCTCATTCTAGGTAAATATGACTAAAAGATGGATTCTACTCATCTTTTTTAACAAAGTGATTCTTTTAGTAAGGTATAATTTACAGAAATAAAATTTTCCCACTTTAAAAGCACAATTCGATGAGTTTTGACAAATGTATACACTCGCGTAACCACCACTCCAATCAAGATACAGAATCCATTTATATTTAATGTAATTACTGATATGATTGGATTTAAGTCTACCTTCTTGCTGTTTGTTTTTTATTTGTCATATATGTTCTTGTTCATTTCCCCTCTTTTTATGCATTCTTTTAGATTAGTTTTTTCTTTTTAATATTTTGTTTCATTTTTCTTCTCTATTAGCTATATTTTATATATTCCAATTAGCATTATTGTGTATGTATATCTATTCATTTATTCTTGGGTTGCTCTATGGATTAGTGGATCTGTTTTTAATTTATCACAGTCTATTCTGGTACTACTCACTCCAATCCTGGCTGGAATCCTTTAGTATTACATTGGTGGACCCTTTATCTAATTTTTTCAGTCTATTTTTCATGATCATTTCCTTTGTGCCTCTCTTAAGTCGACTAAAAAGATAAGAGTTCATAAATTTGGAAAGGAGAACTTTATTTCTTATAAAGGGTTACAACCTGTGGCCTGGCCATCCTGACAGGCTGGGAAGCTATCCTTCAGAGACTGGAAGCAGGCACTTTGAAGGAGGAAAGAGTGAGACAGGAATTTATGCTGAATGGGTTGGCTAAGTATACATATTCAAGAGGTTATAGAAAGAGCTATGAATATTCATGAAGATGCACATATAGGTGCAATAACTAAACATGTATGTTACATATACCCCATGTTCACTTTGAGGTGGAGACTTAATATTTAAATATATTATAATTAGGCCCTATATATCAAAAGGTAAAACAGGGGCACAAAAACACTCAGTGCACAGTGCACTGGCCAGATCCAGTCGATGGTTGGTGGTCTCTTATCAGGATCAGGAGAAAGTTACTGAAGTCAGTCTCTTGTCCAATGAAAGATGCAGTTATGGCTTGTGGAACAGGGAGGTGGGTCAGTTAGCATCTGGTGGTTGGTGAGCTGCAATTGTTTTAATATTGCTCATCTTGAGGCCAGTGTTGTTTAGCTGCTAGAGAAAAGGAAAAAACCTCTGTGTTAGTTAGAACATACTTTATTCTTTAAGTGTCAGGATGCATGACTTAACCCTTGCCTGGCATGGCCTTAGGTCTTGTTTATAATTGGTATAATTGGTATCTTATTTCTACAAGGAGTCCATTCTATCAGTCTTACAGTCTCAATTTTAACACTTGTAACAGTAATACATGCACCTCCAGTCATCAGCTGCATAATGATGTTTCGGTCAATGACGTACTGCATATAGGACAGTGGTTGCATAAGATTATGAATGAGCTGAAACATTCCTATTGCCTGGTGATCTTGTAGCAATCATAATGTTGTGATGCGATGCATTACTCATGTGTTTGTGGTGATGCTGGTATAAACTAACCTACTGTGTTACCTATCACATAAAAGTATAGCACATACAATTATGTACAGTTCATAATACTTGATAATGATAATAAATGTTACTGGTTTATGTATTTACTATACTATAGTTTTTACTGTTGTTTAAGAGTGTACTCCTTCTGCTTATAAAAAAAAAGGTTAACTGTAAAACAGCCTCAGGCAGGTCCTTCAGTAAGTATTCCAGAAGAAGGCATTATTATCACAGGAGATGACAACTACATGTGTGTTACTGCCCCTGAAAACCTTCCAGCTGGACAGGATGTGGAGGTAGGTGGAAGGCAGTGATATTAATGATCCTGACCCTGTGTAAGCCTAGGCTAATGTGTGTGTGTCTTAGTTTTAAAAAAAAATTTAAAAAGTGAAAAACAATAAATTTTAAAACTAGAAAAAAGCTTATAGAATAAGGATATAAAGAGAAAATATTTTTGTACAGCTGTACAATGTGTGTTTTAAACTTTTACAAAAGAGTAGAAAATTTGAAAAGTTTATAAATTAAAAAATTACAGTAAGCTAAGTTTAATTTATTTTTGGAGAAGGAAAATTTTGTATAAATTTAGTGTATAGTGTTTGTAAAGTCTGCAGTAGCATATGGTAATGTCCTAGCCTTTCACATTCACTCACCACTCACTCACTGAATCACCCAGAGCAACTTCCAGTTCTGCAAGCTCCATTCATAATAAGTGCCCTATACAGAAGTAGCATTTAAAAAAAATCTTTTATATCATATTTTTACTGTACCTTTTCTACATTTGGGTATGTTTAGATTCACAAATACCACTGTATTATAGTTGCCTGCAGTATTCGGTATAGTAACGTGCTGTATAGGTTTGTGGCTTAGAAGCAGTAGGTTATACCATATAGCCTAGGTATGTAGTAGGCTATGCCATCTAGGTTTGTATAAGTACATTCTATGATGTTCACACAGTGATGAAATTGCCTAATGATCCATTTCTCAGAACTATGCTTGTTGTTAAGTGACACATGACTGTATTTAGAATGTACACAGTTACAATGGGCTTTCTAGTTTACTATCTTATTTGACAAAACAAAACAATTATATACTTGAATAGTCAAGGATTTTATCTTTCACTACATTTATTTCTAGTCTAGTAACTCAGTGAAGTGTGTAAAAATGTGTTATAAACTGTAAGGTGATATACAAAGAGTAGTTGTACAATTAGTTCTTGATCTAAAACAGATATTACTTTGATTTTAGGCTTAAGTCAGTTAGGAAAGGAAAACTTGATTAACAGTGTCTGAATCAAATATGGGTTTATTTGTTTCACAGAACAAAATCAGTAGAACCAACTGCTAGCTGTTGTTATTGTTGTCAAGACTGCCTTCTCTGCAGCTCTCCTGGTTTTCCTCTCAAGAGAGGCTCTGCAACTCTTGAGAGGCAAGGTATTTTCTTTCTTTTTTTTTTTTTTATTTCAGCATATTATCAGGGTACAAAAGTTTAGGTTACATATATTGCCCTTGCCATCCACCCTGAATCAGAGCCTCAAGCGTGTCCATCCCCTAGACCGTGCACATCGCTCTCATTATGTATGTATACACCCATCCCCTCCCCCCCACATCTGCCCGACACCTGATTGATGTTATTCCTAAATGTTCTCTTAGGTGAAGATCAGTGAAACCAATTTGATGGTGAGTACATGTGGTGCTTATTTTTCCATTCTTGGGATGCTTCACTTAGTAGAATAGGTTCCAGCTCTATCCAGGAAAACAGGAGATGCTATATCCCCATTATTTCTTAAAGCTGAGTAGTACTCCATGGTATACATATACCACATTTTATTAATCCACTCATGTATTGATGGGTACTTGGGTTGTTTCCACATCTTTGCAATTGTGAATTGTGCTGCTATAAACATTCGAGTGCAGATGTCTTTTTTATAGAATGTCTTTTGTTCTTTTGGGTAGATGCCCAATAATGGGATTACTGGATCAAATGGTGGGTCTACTTGGATCTGTTTAAGGTATCTCCATATTGTTTTCCACAGAGGTTGCACTAGTTTGCAGTCCCACCAACAGTGTATGAGTGTTCCTGTCTCTCCGCATCCACACCAACATTTGTTGTTATGGGACTTTTTGATAATGGCCATTCTCACTGGAGTTAAGTGATATCTCATTGTGGTTTTGATTTGCATTTCCCTGATGATTAGAGTTGTTGAGCATTTTTTCATATGTTTGTTGGCCATTCTTCTATCTTCTTTTGAAAAATTTCTATTCATGTCCTTTGAGGCAACGTATTTTCTTTCAGGGAGGAAGTCAGGGATGGAAGATAGGGTGATAAGGGGAAGGGGAAGTTACCTCTTTTACTTTTACTAGGAAATAAAAACTTTTCTGAGAGATCCTAGCATATTTCTGCTTATATCTGATCACCAGAACTGTTATATGATCTTTAATGTAATGGTTCTGTGAAAGTGAGTATTTAGTTTCTTCAGCCTCCATGGTAGAAAGCAAGGAAAAGAGACTAGGTAGAAAAACCAACAATGTCTGCTAGAAAGATCTCATAATTTTGTTTTCTGAAAGTCACTTTTGTATCTGTGATGGTCAAAATCATTCTCACTCATCATTTAAAGTCCAATTCAAATAAAAAATTTCTCTAAGTTTTCTGCTACAAAAGTTTCTCTAATCTTTCCACTTTCCTGAATTCCCACAACCTTTGCTCATGCCACTACTATTGGTATCTTTTTCTAACGTGGTCCCATATTTAAAGTAAGGGATTTAGTATGTTCAGCATATCCATCCATTCATCTCTCACCTCTTTGTTTCTCTTTATATGCTATCTCATTCTCTCCTATTGGAAATGTGCTTTTTCCGTTTAGCCAGAAAGATTGGCACGTGCAGCCCTAGGCTCAAAGCCTTCTGGTCCCATGACCCAAATGGTACTGGAAACTTAAGATGTGTGCATGATCGATTGCATTATTATTTCTGTCTCTTCACCCCTTCTGTCTGTCATATGACCTTACAGTTCACTATAGTGGGCAGAATATATTTCTCCATCCCAATGGGATATTAATGAACACGGCAATGAGCGGAAGCCTTAACTGTGTGGCTTTGCTTGGCTCCTTTGCGCCTGTCATAAGTCACTAGAAGTTCACCCGGGTATTTGCTGGTCCAAGAAGGATGAGAGACATGTGGAACAGACCATAGCCCAACTTGCAGCCTAAAGCTGTGTAGACCCAGCTGACCTATAGACCCATGATAGATGTTTGTTGTTAAAGCAGTGAGTTGTGGTTTGCTTTATTATGCAACATATTTCAGTGATAGTTGATTAATACAGTGGGATTCTGAATGTCAAAGTTTAATTCATATGCTTATCTGTGAGTCAATTACAATGGCTAAGTACTTTAATTGGCCAGGCTGTATTATTTCCACCTCTCCCCCCAGCCTGAAATAACTCAAGTTGGCTCAGGAATGGAGTATGAGAATTAAAATTTAATATCATGATATGGAAGAAGAGTTTCCCCAAAGGAAAGTGGTGGTTGTTACGAGAGGAAGGGAGTTAGTTTGAAACATAAACAGGAAAAAACTATCTATGACAATCTACTCTGGTGCTCTTTATACATTAATATTCACTGTTAAATTTTAAGCTGGTTGTGTGCAGAAACTCTGCCTTACTCATCTTGTATTTACTTCAATACTTATTAAATCTTACAGTTTGTGCTTGAATCCATTAGGATTAGGTTTCATCACAAGTAATATGAAAACCCCAAATAATGGTGAGTTTAAAAAGATAGGACTTTATTTTTCTCTTGTGTTTACGTCTAGAGGTGGGGATTCCAGGGCAAGGGCAGTGCCTCTAATTCACGAAGTCCTCAGGCATACATGTTGCTTCTAGCTTTCTGCTCTGCCATCCCTAGGATATGGATCTCATCTTTGTGCAAATGGTAGGTTCTTTCATTAGAACCACATCCTAAATAGAGTGGAGGAAGGTGGGAAGATAGGGTATAGAATATATACCAGCTACCTTTTAAGAATATTGCACAGAAACTGCCACATAACATTTCTGCTTACCCCCACCATTGAGGTGGTAAGGGACTAACTCAAAGGGAGACGTGAAGATGGCATCTTTATTCTAGGTGTCCACGTGGCCAGCTAAAAGTCAGGGCTTCTAAAAGAGGGAGCATGGATATTGAAATACACAATAAGCAATCTCTGCTGCAATGCTCAATAAATATTTCTTGAATGAATGTGTGAGTGAATGAATCACATTAAAGATTAAAATTGATTAATAAACTCTGAATATTAAATTTTCAATCTTAGAGTCTATTCTGCTTAAATAATATATTTGAGGTTTAAATACCCATTTAAACTATTTCTCATTTTTAGTAAGGAAGAAAGTAATAACTATTTTCAACATTTTAAAACTTATTCTAAAATTCTTTTTGATTTCCACTCAAATTGAACAGTGTGACAGGCTTATTTCAGTTTTCTAAAAGTCTAATCCTTACAAGATTCTACACACAGAGTCTAGTGCTTCTCTATTGGAATCTTTAACACTAAAGAAAATATTGCTCTTAAAATTATGGCTCCTCTTAAGCTTAGACAAGCATCCCTTTGAAAGTTTGGGATACAGATATTTGCATTAAAGAGATTTATAACCTACAGTTTTAGTAATGCTGACATTATGGGTAAGCTGTCTGCTGATCCATTGTCTTGTTGTGCAAGCAGAACAAACCAAACCTATTTTCAGTCTGTGGATAAATTCTGTGTTGGCATTTCTGGGAGAAGATTGGGAGTTAACTACCAAGCTATTGATTTTTTTTTTCACTGTGAGCCAGATCCAGTCTTTAGTAATGTGCACATTTCCCACTGTTAAAATCAAGGTGATAAAAGGAAAGTTTAGGATTGATGTCTGAAGTTAGAAAAGTCTGTTTCATAATATTTTACCAGAAGTTTATTTTTATATTTTATTGTATAAATACCAGATGTCTGGGTGTGGAATACTCAAGCTCGAAATTTAAATCCAGACAAATTTCTGAGTCAACTGCCCATGGAGTTAGATCTAAAATTTAAAATTTCATTGTAATTCAGAAAGGTTTCTTAATGAGAGATGATAGCATCACAGATACGTGAGAAAGAATATAACTTTTTTGGTTTTTTGCTTTTGGAATTTCTACTAAAATATATTACTTTTCTACAAAAGTTAAAACCAATTAAAATGTAAATCCTTCATTTAATCGTTAATTTTATTCATTCAACAAATATTTATTAAATGCATATTATATGTGAGATACGACACCAGATATTATTTTTACAGTTGAAAGCAAAACAGAGTCCCTCCTCTTAAGAAATTTACCACCTAGTACAAGAGAAAAGCCTTAGGCAATTGCATTTGGAATGGAGTTTTCAATGGCAGTGAAATATATTTGCATTTCAATTGCTGTAGCACTGTGAAGGTATCTTAAGTATCACATCAGCAAATAACATTTTTATTTCCTGCTTTTTTTCATTATTTTGCTAAATCTTACATGTTAAATGTATTAATAATCCATTATCTATAATCTGTAAGAAGTAAGAGTTTCCGCCATGGTTTTTTTTTCCCAAAGTAATTGGAAAATGTAGATTTCAAAACTGAAAACATTTTAACTATTTTGAAAGCAAATAGCTAAAATTATATTCTTTATAGAAGATAATTTCTGCATTAGCTAAATTTCTGTGTTAGAGTAGAATAAGTTGTTATAAACACTGACTGACTTAGAAAGTCAGTAACTTAATGAACAAGATGATTTCTCCCTCATGTAATAACAGAGGGTGGTTACTTTCACTCTCCTCCACTTGGTGATTCAAAAACCCAGGTTTCTTCCCTCTTGTTTTGTCCATTCCCTAGGACCATGTCATCGGGTGTGAGCTCAAGATTGTATCCAGATTTCAGCCAGTGGAAAGAGGAATAGTGTGGAGGAGGCACACCTCTCTTAAAGTCCCCAGTCCTGAAGAGGTAGCCACACATCACATCTACTCTCATTTCATTGCTGAGATTTAGTCACATGGTTACATCAGTCTGCAAGAGAGACTGGGAAATGTAGCCTAATTATGTGGCTAGGAATAAGGGGTGGATGATTTATGTTAGATTATGGCTATTTCTCCCACAGGCTGCAATTCTGACTGCCAAAGTTTTGTGTGTATACTTTCTCTCACACTCATCCTCTCACCAAGCAAGCCACAAAGAGCACATTCATTGCTTCCCCATGAGAGACAACTCAAAGTTCCATTAAGTTGCTGAATCCAGCTCAGTGTCTATGATCCCTGGGTGGTGTTCAGTCCTCTCACTCACATCCAGGTGTAGCTCTTAGTTGTCTGGTGACATATAAAGTGAAGGTAAGATACTTTCCTCTCTTTTTGTTACCCCTTCCGACCACAAGAATAAATGGTGGATCAGGAACCGGATAATTGTAATTAAAACTTCTCTTCAGAAAAGGGAAGAATGAGAAACACAGCAGTCACTGGTCCAAACCACTGATAGAATTTCAAAGACTTCTGTCCTGGCAGTGGAGGAACTTCCTTGATTAGACCTCATTTCTCCTTTCTGGAAGGAACTTCCTTGTCTCTTATTATTCTTGTTCACATCTGAAATGGATTTGGGGAATTCTTTCCTTTTGGAGGGCCACATATATTTTACAGTTCAGTTTTCAGGCCAATAGAGTCACTTGGTTATTTGATTCTTAGGTTCATAGATTCTTTAGCAATGCAATTTCCTCTATCTTAGTAAGCTCCTACATTAATTGCTGTTAAGGTGCCTGGAAACACAACCAGAAATTTTTCTGGATGTATTCTACACAGTACTTAAGTTTTTACTTTCTTGCTCTTCCTCTGACATGCTCTTTCACTTTAATGTTGCTATTCTGGGGCCATCTGAATAATTAGGCTTTGCTGGGAAGGCAATAGTCTGACCTTTTGCCTTTTGGAGTTAGTCAGCTTTTCAGATGATGGGGAGTGTTAGTCTTTGGCCTTTTCTCCTTTAAATCATTGTCATTTTTTTAGGAGGTCTTTTCAGATCACCTTATTTAAAAACTTCCACCTGGTCCCACCTTACCCTGATTTTTTTTTTTTTAAATACCCTTTATCACTTTCACATACATAAGATAAATATATCTTATTATTTATTATACTAATTATTTATTGTCTTCTCCCCTCTGGAATATAAATTCCATGAGGTTTGGAAGTTATATATATTTTATTCTCTGATGTCTCCCAGGAACAGAGACCTGCTGCATGGAGGTGCTCAACAATATATGTTGAATGAATGAAAGATTTGAGAGTGTGCTGACTTTTTAGGATCTGCTATATATCATGCTGTAAGGTAGCTGTGCAAATACTGCAGGTTACAGTCATTCCTTCCTCTTCCACATAAATAGAATTCCTACTTTGTTCATTTGATGGAGTAGTGCAGGAGGGATGCATCTCTGTTCTCTAGCCACAGACAGCTATTCTATGCCAGTTATGTAAATTCCATTCTTCTCTGTTGGAGACCAGTCTAAAATGGAAAAGTGAAGTAGTCTTCATCCATGAGAGGTAAGCAAAAGTATGATAGCATGGAAGACCTCTGGAAAGAAAAACAAAAAAAATTTTTTTTCTGTTCACTTCCTTTCTGCTTTGGGTATTTTTTACTTTTGTGATGATATGATATTGGAGCTTCAGCAGCCATCTTGTGATTATGAAGGCAAACATTGCTAACATACTGAGATTAGAAGAGTCTTCCTAAGTCAATATGACATAATTAAATCACTGTACCAACCTTGGAGTCACTTCCTATTTGAATGAGATAACCAGTGTTTACTTTATTTAATCCATTTTTAGTCTGCTAGTCTATCTTTTGTTGACTGCAGCTGAAAGCATCCTAACTGATACAGTAGCAGTATATTCAGTAACTGTTAAGACTAAATTGCTACCATATTGCCATTCATTCATACATTTGCCCATTCATTTATTTATTTAATAAATTTACTGTATACCAGGTTCTGTGTAAAACCTAGAGGTGAAAAGATTAATTAGATACAGTTTGTGCATGGGTGGCCTCAAGGAACTGACAATAGGGGAACAAACAAATCATTATAAATTATCTATCTAGCACACTGTTATCACAGAGCAAGTGCTTTTACTAGATTTCAAATTCAGTATAATTATTAGAACTGTCAGGTTGCAGTCTGTTCTCGGTTCTTGGTGTGCTCTTGCTGAAGAATGACAATACACACTGATAGCAAAGCAAGCAAGAGGCAGTTTATTGAGCAGAAGTGAGATACATTCCCCACAGACAGTGAACGGGCCCCTGTTGCTACAGGAGGCCTGACTATTAACTAGAGTTTCATTTTATATTGTCTGGGTTTTACACTTCTTGGCAGGTGGGGCTCATGCATCACCTCGATGAACAACTGTTAGTTATATAACCTGAGTCTTACTGCGCATGCGGATTTCCTGTGAGCCTATCTGAAAGCCCACTGGGAGTAGGGGAGGCAAAACCACAATGCAGATTTATGCTAATGACATGATAATTGGCTCAAGATTACTTTTGGTCATCTTCCAGTCCTGCTGCACCTGTGCTGCTTGGCTTTCTGGGAATCCCCTGCTGCTTTCGAAGTTAGCATGCTGAGTTCTGATGGGCCATGCATTACCCCTCCCTCCTGCTGTGGTTATCTGAAGTGGGATACTTGTCCCTCATCCCTGGGAGAGCCAGAGGCCGTGCCCCACCCCACCCCTCGCAGTATCTACCTAACAGAACTAGTATAACTAGTTAGTCTTCTAGGCATACCAAGATGGATAGAGGCAGTCTATCCTGTCATGTTTGCAGTGGGTCTACATGGATTTTATTCTCATTCACCATTTGAGGGAAGCTGTCTCCTGGTGCCACAGAAGGAATGGCACCGATGTAGGCAATTGTAACCATATTATTTAGTTTGTGTCTATTCAGACATAAATTCACATGCAGAGAAGAAGACTGTGGGGTTGAAGAAGCAGGTAGGATAGTTTGCCTCTTTCTTCTCCATGTCCATCATAGGTTCTTCTTAAATACCCAATAGAATAGAATTGACTGTGTTTAGAATGCATGAATCAAACTGTGGCTGCTTAAGAATGCTGCTGCAGGCTCTTGGTGAATTTTGCGTATATGCTTGTAAAATGAATTAGAATAGCATACTGTTAAATATTTTAGTGTCATCATCTGGAAATCGATAGTGTTTTTTTTTTGTCTTAAAGAAAAGCCCTGCATCTTTATCATCTCAAACTAGCTATCTAGTCATTGATATATTGAGGCATTTTCTTTGCAAAGCTGTTCAATATCTGCAAATGGTAATGTTAGCTGCCAAATGAGCTGTAGGCTTTATATCTAAACTCAGTAAGGGAAGTTACAAGTACTCAGCTCTTTTTTGATAATTTAAGTTCAAGTGACAAATGTGAGCTTGGGATAAGTCTTAACTCTTTAAAAGTGTCTCATAATATTAGGTTCACTTCACTACTTTTCATATTAGGCTAAAAGTGTATCTAGAGAGAAAGTTTATCTACCAAGAAAAGGTAGTGACTCAGGGTAGTGCACTGACTTCTGACAGGTGTCACAGGTAGATTATATTCCCATGGAAACTGTTCAGAAACCACTCTTAGTTTGCTGTGTGTATTTAAAATTTGTGTCAGTTGTCTTCAAGTCTAAGTATCCCTATTTTTTATTGTTCTGTTCTAGAATGATTTGGGGATTTCTAGTCTTTGTGCCCATCTACTCTGGCTCCCAAGTTCTCTAATGGTATTTGATAGTTCCATTTCTTTGCTTTTGATTTGTGATATGTAGTGGCTTGGTATAGTTAACCAGATGCAGAGGAGAAGGAATAATTGTCACTTTTAATATATGTAAACCTATTATTTTTGAAAAAGGAACCACTGATATATCTGTGAGAAAAACAAAGTATTATCAACAATGTCGAAGGAAATAAATACATCCCTGCCTGTACCAAAACATATTTTTGATTTTTATAGTGCCTTTTTTTGACCTAAACAAAGAACCTGAGGCAAAATTAATATCAATAGAGAGTTTATTTGGGCTGAATTTTAAGACTGCAACCCGGTATACGGAGTTTCAAGTTGCCCTGAATATGTGCTTTGATTAGTAGCAGTTCCAAGTGGGTTTTTAAAGGAAAAAAAGCAGTTCTTACATTGGTTTATTAAAATAACATAAGCTCTTGGTGGACTCTACATTGTTCTTTGTTTCACAGATTCCAGGAATATGAAGATAATGGGTGAGGGCTGCATTTTGTAACTTACGATAACATTTAGGTAATTTATCAGCTAGTCTGGAAACTACAGCAAAAGAAAGAACAAAATGCCTTTAAATAATTCCCCCTGGGCATGGGTGCAGGGGGCATGACTGAGGATTCATGCTTCTGTCTCTCTGGGCCTGATAAGTTTTGCCTACCTCACATAGATAGACTGCTCTGAGCTATTTTTCTTTCTCACTTTCTTCTAAGGAGATCACAAGCATTTCATGTACTACTTTATGTTCATGACATTCCTACTATTGTACGAGAGCAGATGCCATCTCCACTTTATATTGTGGCATTGAAGAGACTTACGCATAGTGACAGAGATGAACATGGCTCTGAGAGCACTGAATTTTCCATCAGTCATGAAAGGCATTTATTCACTACCATTCTGTATTAGGTCTCCTGCATTGTGTACTGAGTTATTGCAATGCCCACAAGGGAGTCTCTAAAAATTTCGATTCACAAGACTTCCATAAGGCACACTTGGCATTACATTCAATTTGAGGGATATAAGGTAGGAAAGGCAGCTTGCCAGAATGGCAGCATAAAGTATTTTTCTATAGTAAGACTTCTTGCAGAAGTCTTCACACCAGTCAAGAGGTAAATCTCTGGCTTTCAAGTTGACAGTTCAGGTACAAGGAGATGAGACAGATACCTGTGTACCCATCTTGGCTTAGAAGCCTCATGTCTCAAATAGGAACCTGTATCTCTTGTAACAATGTTTGTAGCATCAATTCTAGAGCCCCTGCAGTGAGCTGCACAGCTATTAGAGTCGTCACATTCCGGGAGCCCAAAGCTATGGTTTTCCACCAGGTATTTATGGTTCATACAGAGTTTCTCTCCTGTCAGATGCAATTTGTCATTTTTTTTTAAATCATAAGAAATATTGCCTAGTAGAAATATTTCCATCCTACCCTTTCAGATCTCCAGGGAAATAGTGCTATAAAGTTAACCCAAGGTCAAGTTTGTTCATAAAGGACAAAAGATTTTGTTAACTCTTTACCCACAGTTATGTGGTCCTTTTTATACTATTAGGACTAGGTCAGAGGTTTAGCAGGTCTTGGTTACTGATTAACTGACATATTTCCTCTGGTTCTTGAGAAAATGAAGTAGGTTATACTTAATTTAATAGCTAACAAAAATATTTTCCAGCCTTGTTGTCTTATAAATAAATAAAATCCTGTTATACCATATTTTGTGTTTCCAACGAGAGGTAGAAATAGAATTAAGCCTTGGCACTTGCCCAGTAGAACAGATCAAATATAGGGGAGAACACAGCCCCGCTGTTAGGAATTCCAACTGAGTTAAAATGCTGTAATCCAGAGTGAAACAACCTCCAGTGCATAATCTTGACTCTTCATTTATATCTCAAAAGGCACAGATGAGGACAGATCTTTCTAGGCATGTAAAAAGTACAGGTACACCCCAATAGTATTTCTCCTACTTTAACATTTTTCCGTTAGAATGCCTTGTGACTTCTAATACTTGGATTTCATAAAGTATGCATATTCCTTAGCTGCTGTACATTTAAGATGAATTTAGACTTATGCCTCTAATTCTCAATATGATATATTTTTTGAGGTATAATTTTTATATGGCGAAATGCACAGATTTTAAGTGCACTGTTCAATAACAAATGAATATATCGTTAACATTAAAATAACAACATAATCCACGCCATTGTCAATAACAATGTAAGCTGTACCATTGTCAAGATATAAAACATTTCCATCACCTTAGTAAATTCCCTTGTGCCCCTTCCTGGGTCCTTTCTTTGTGCCCTGAGACAACTACTCTTCTAATTTCTATCAGTATCAATTAGTTTTACCTGTTTTGAACTTTAGATAAATGGAATCATGAACCATGTACTCTTTTGTGTCTGTCTGTCTTTGCTCAGCATAATGTTTTTGTGATTCATCTATGTTATTGTATGTATCAGTAGTTCATTCACCATTATATGAATATACCACAATTTATTTCCTACCTTTTGTTGGGTAATTATGCTATTTTCAGTTGTAGGCTACTATGAATATGGCTGTTATAAATATGTTTGTATAAGCTGTTTATACACGTTTTCCCTTCTCTTGGGTAAATACCTAGAGTGGAATTGCTCATTCATAGAGTAATCATATGTTTAACATTGTAAGAACCTACCAAGCAATTTTCCAAAATACTTTTACCATTTTGCACTTAGCAATTTGTGAAATGTCTGTTTGCTCCACATCCTTGCTTACAGTAGGTGTTGTCAACCTTTATTTTTAGCCATCCTAGTATATGTAAAGCTTCTAGAAGAAAGGAAGATGAGAATATCTTTGTGACCTTGAGGTAAATAAAGATTTCTTAAACAGGACATAGAAAGTACTATCTATAAAAGAAATGGTTCAATACACAGATTAATCAAAATTAAAAACTTTTGTTCCTTGAGAGACAATGTTAAAAAAAAAAAAGCAAGGCAAAGTGCAGTGTCTCATACCTGTAATCCTAGCACTCTGGGTGGCCAAGGTGGAAGGATTACCTGAGCTCAGGCGTTTGAGACCAGCCTGAACAAGATGGAGACCCCGTCTCTACTAAAAATAGAAAAATTAGTTGGGCAAGTTGTCATGGGCCTGGAGTCCTAGCTACTCTGGAGGCTGAGGCAGGAGGATCACTTGAGCCCAGGAGTTTGAGCTTGCTGTGAGCTATGATGATGCCACTGCACTACCTGGGCCGACAGAGCAAGACTCTGTCTCAAAAAAAGCAAACCACAAAGTGGGGAAAAATATACTTGACAAAGGACTTGTATCTAGAATCCATAAGCAACTATTATATCTCAATAATAGAAATACATGCAATTGAATTAAAAAGGTGGTCAAAATACTTGAATAAACATTTAACAAAGGATGATATACAAATACCCAATAAGCACATAAAAAAGTATACATTATTAATCAGTGAAATGAAAAACCAATAAAATAATTTCTGTGAAACAATGTGTGAGGAAGTTTTTGAGTTATTTCAACCACAGCATTAGAGTCACATGTTGATATTTTGAAAAGTTCTTGAGTCTTCAGAGAAGAGATATATATTGTATACAGTATATTGCTGTATACGGCACAACTAATTATTAGATATATTAATTCATTGCTTGTTAGGAAGTAATGCTTTAAGCATTTTACACCTTAACATGATAGTTTCTTATTTATTTATAGGCGTTTTATTGAGTTTTAGTTATGTTTTAGGATATTGGCTGTGGGTTGTGGTTGAAAGATACTGGATTGTATAATAGTTTTTCTCGTGTAAAACCATGGTAATCAGTTACTGTTTTTGTATAGAACTATTTAAGAATAGATTACCAAAATTAAGAAGGAGAAGACAGAATATTTGTTGATTAATTTAATTCTACATTTAAAGGATGGCAGGAAAGTATTTAAAGAATTCTTGTGCTTTTAATTTTATTTTGAAGTTAAATATTTCTGAAAACAGTCTAAATTTTGTCTAACCCCTCCCTAGTACAAAGAATCCTGTATGCATTAAATTTCTTATATTAACAATTCAAAGTTGTAGGTCAACTTTAAGAGGCTGCCCGGATTCTGAAAGTGGTTAGACTTCTAACTCACCTCTAAAGTAGGTTTCTCAACTGTAGTATTACTGACATTTTGGGTCAGGATGATTCTTTGTTGTGGGGACTGTCTGCATTGTGTGCTGTTTAGCAGCATCTCTGGATGGCAATTGTGACACCCTCGGCTATGACAACCAAAACTATCTCCAGACATCGCTAACTGTCCGTGAAGAGCAAACTCCCTCTCTCCAGCCCACATTGAGAACAATTGTTCTAGAGTTTATCTTAACTACGGGCCCACCTCGATAGCTAATGTATCATTTCTGAATCCCCTAGACTTTGACCCAAGATGGACTGGCAATCTTTGGATTGTACTGAGGAATAGTGGCTAGAATCTCCTTGGTGACCCAAACGCAGCACTAAATTGGAATCAGAACATGCCTCAGAGGGCAGGCCAGGTGTCAGGAAAATGGCAGTTCACTTTGTTAATTTCAAGGTAGTTTTGAACCATTTTAGTCAATGATTTGTTATTATTTTATTTTAATTTTTTTTTGAGACAGAGTTTTGCTCTGTTGCCCAGGCTAGAGTGCCATGGCATCAGCCTAGCTCACAGCAACCTCAAACTCCTGGGCTTAAACAATCCTTCTGCCTCAGCCTCCCGAGTAGCTGGGACTACAGGCATGTGCCACCATGCCTGGCTAATTTTTTCTATGTATATTTTTAGTTGTCCAGCTAATTTCTTTCTATTTTTAGTAGAGACGGGGTCTCGATCTTGCTCAGGCTTGCTCCTGACCTTGAGTGATCCTCCCCCGTCAGCCTCCCAGAGTGCTAGGATTACAGGCGTGAGCCACCACGCCCGGCTAGATTTGTTATTATTTTTTAAAATAATCTATGTTGTCATTCCCCAAAGAGAGCTCTTAATCCCCTTATAAGTGAAATTAACTCTGTTATACCTACTGTCAGTATAATTTTCATAGGCCCTAAAGTTGTACATACAAACCAGGTAGCATTTTATTTTCCTGTAATTGAACTTGATTTCTATTACATGCCCTATTTCCTCTGATGGTATAAAATTAAATCTACTCATTTCCAGGTGGACTTTGCCTTTGTCATGCTTTTTTAGTCATTTCGAGTTTAAAATAATGTCAGTTCTGGACTTTACCTTTGTCTTTTTCTCTACAGGGTGGCATTCCTGTTCTTAAGTTTATTTTTGACAGGATAGAGGTGAGGGGGGTCAGGGAGGGAGGGTGTCTGCTCTTTGGTGGTCATGGTATTGGTTAGTCTTCTGGAAGGTCCACCTCCCGAAGTCTCTGCAATTATAGAAACCTCAGTTGATTCACATTTGCATTGGGGTTAACAATTCAAGCCCCTTTGGCCCTTAGCTGTCTCTTTCAAGCAACTTCTGAGCCCTGCTTGAGGAAGTGGAAAGTTTATTTGTCCACTTCTCACTGGTGAACTTAATGTAGGATCAGAGCTGTCATCAGAGCCTCTTTATCCCCTGATGTCACACCCAGCCATATCTAACAGTAGGCCCAACGTATCATCACACAGAGAGACCCACACCACCATTTCTGCCCTGAATGCTGGAGTACCAAGTCGATGTTGTGGATCTAAAACACCATACTTTTCTCCAGGCTTCTAGGTGGAGGCTCCAGTCCTCTCTGCATATGTATTTAACCCTTTTGCTACTCCTCCATGAATCCTTTTCATCCTCTCAGAAGGCTCTTACCTACTGGAAACCTGAACTTGCACAGAGAGGAAGGGTGAAATCCCTTTAGCAAGTACTCTTCCAAAATTTTGCTGTCCTAAAACACTGCTTTTTGAATCTAACAGCAAAGAATATGACATCCTTTTTCCTGTTCTGCAGTAATTTTTCCTTTCCTGCATGAGAATATGCCTCAGAATGACTAGGATGAGGAAAGGGTCTTGAGGCAACAAGAAAATTACCATAATTTTTTTAAAAACCCACACTTCAATTCATCTTTTTGTCACTTGACTTATGAACATATTCCTTCCTCTCTTCCCCATCCCCCTGGAACCAATCAAATTCCAGCCTCTTCTTAAATTTATCTCATGCATCTTGTTCTTCTCTTCCATTACCATGGCTACGCCCTTCCACTCACATACTCAGCATTTTGCAAGTGGCTGATGGCTAGGTTCTGGTCTCACTCCTTTTTTTGCATCTTACACACTGAACACAGGTGAATGTTTCTAATAAATAGTACTAAACCCTTCAATGGCACCATATTGCCTCTGAGATAAGTTACATTGACATCCTCCATAATCTGACACCAACCTATTTTAAGATTGACCTCCCATTTCTTCCTTTGATGAAATCCCTACTTTATCTGAATAGAAGCAAACACTGAGGGCTTGCTATATTCCAATACTGTGCCAGGCACTGGGGAATGAATGAAAGAATCTAGTCACTCAGATTGAAAGATTCTTGATAAGAACTATGACCAAGGACGAACTAAGGAAACAGTGGGAGTGCTGATTACTTTCTGAGGTTTCATGCCTCTGCACATTTTTCTAATGGGGCTGGAGGAGGGGGAAATCAGAGAAGATTTCCCAGGGAAGGTGAAGTGATGTTATTAAAGTGGAGAAGGGTGGGGAGTATGTTTCAGGCATGATTCTCAGCATCAGTAAACAATGGAGGTGTGAACTATTATGGTCCACATAATAGCATTTGTTTTTTGGTTTGACAGCCTGTTGGGTCACAGTCTGAAATGTTGGTTCTTGGGGTGCCCTTGGCTGAAGAATGACCACGCACACCAAAGTAAGGCAAGCATGAGGTGAAATTTATTGAGGGGGGAAGCAAGATAGGATTACAGAGCAAGAGCAAGATTTAGGTTTACAGAACAAAATATATACACCACAGATGATGACTGGACCTCCTCTGGTAGCAAAAGAGACCTTGGTTATGGTCTGGATCTTTTTTTTTTTTTTTTGAGACAGAGTCTCGCTTTGTTGCCCAGGCTAGAGTGAGTGCCGTGGCGTCAGCCTAGCTCATAGCAACCTCAAACTCCTGGGCTTAAGCGATCCTACTGCCTCAGCCTCCCGAGTAGCTGGGACTACAGGCATGCGCCACCATGCCCGGCTAATTTTTTCTATATATATTTTTAGTTGTCCAGATAATTTATTTCTCTTTTTAGTAGAGACGGGGTCTCGCTTAGGCTGGTCTCAAACTCCTGACCTTGAGCGATCCACCCGTCTCGGCCTCCCAGAGGGCTAGGATTACAGGCGTGAGCCACCGCGCCCGGCCTGGATCTTGTTTTATAGTGTCTGAATTAGGACCTTCCCGTGGTTCAGACATCATCATGGAACCACTTTGATGAATGGTTGGGAGTTACATGACCTGAGTCCAACTGTGCATGTGGGTGTCCCATGAGCCTCTCTGAAAGCCCATTTGGGGGGGATGAACTGCAATGGCACCCACTTTCATCCCTAGGAGACCTGGAATCCCTCACTGTCTACCTAACAAATCCAGCATCTAAACACCCTTCTTACAGTGAATTGGGAACTTCACTGTTTTATTAAAGAGAATGCATTTCCATTGTAGAGGCTGGAGATGTCAGTGAGAAACTAGGGCATGGGCACATGACTTAGGATCCTTTAACCAGATGGAGACTCCTCAGACTTTGAATTGAGGGTAGTGACACCAAAAAGCACAGGTCACACAGAATCCATTCTGGTGAGCCTGGCTGTGGTGGTGGGAGTGGCATGCCCTTTCCAGAGGCACTGGGGGCAATGCCACATCCACCGTCAGCAAGTCAGCAGTGTAAGCTGTAGTTTCTGGGTCCAGAGGGAGGGATGGTGGAGTTTCCAGTGGACCAGTTCTGTGGCTTGATTTGAGACATGATCTTAATATTTAGATTTTGCTGCATAACAAACCATCCCAAAACTAAGTGGCAAAGACTCTCTTCTTGACCAAACTTTAGACAAGCTCCTCTGAGTTCTGTTTTTGACTAGGCCTCAATTTAAGCCTGTAAAAACTGCAGACTCTCAGCACAGATGATTTTGTTCATTTCCCACACCCCACCCCCACACTAAAAGACTTGAACAAAAACCAATAATTTCTAGCAGCTCAAGGCTGCATCCCTAGAATGACCCTAACCCCCTTAAAGTCTGTGCCTTAGAAAGCTCAAGACTGCTATTTGTTCCAGCCCAAACCTGGTCGTAGACAGCCCTCTGAACCGTCTCCTCTTAGAGCAGTTACTTTAGAAAAATTGCAGTTCTAATTCCTTTCTCTTCCCTCTTGAGATGTGGATCTTCTACCAACCAAACCTGTCTTCTCTGGGACCTGAGAGCCATCTCTGTGAAAGGCAAACTTTCAGGGAAGTAACTCCTGCTTTCCCTCCTAGGCTGGTGGACAACTTGCCTCCTCTAATTTACATGGCTACCTCCTGCCATAAAGACACAAGAAATTTGCTTCTCCTCTAGATAAGCACCAGTTAACCAACCCAATCTCTGCCCAAGCCCCTGCTTATTTCCCCTTCTTACTCCCTCATTCACCTTTCAAAGTGCCCAATCACCTGTGCCCAAATCCAAGTTGAGTTCAGTTCACATTGGACTCTCGTCCCCTTTGCAATGATTATTACTGAAAAAAGTCTGTCCTTACTGCTTTAACTAGTGTTCGGATTTATCTTTGACACAAATCATCTCAGAACTTAGTAGCCTGTTTAGCTCAAGACTTTGTGAAAATGGCAATTTAAACTGGGTTTAAATGAGCAGCTCTGGGCTCACGCGTGTGTTTGTGATCAGCTGCTGGTAAGTTCGGCAGCTCTGTTTCTGTGGTTTGGCTGACTGTCAGCTGAGGCTGTGGGGACGACGGGACCACATGTCCCTATCACCCAGCAGGCCAGCCTGGGCTTGTTCATGTGACAGCTCAGCTGGATTCCAGGAAGGAGAGGCCTTGTGAACCCTACATTTATAACTGATGCAACTGTCACTTCTGCCACATTCTCTTAGCCAAAGCAAGTCACAAGGCCAGCCCCAAATCAAAGGGTAAAGAAATCACTCTACGTCTTGATGGGAAGAGCATCAAAGTCACATTGCCCAGGGACATGGATACAGGAAAGGGAATAAAAGCCGCTATTTTGCAAACTATCTATAAACATTTTCCCTGGCTGTGCAGCCTCCAAGCTTGATTCTTTGGACCAGGTTTCTCAGCCTCCTTTAATCTTTAATAAAATCTTTCCTTGCTTACATCAGCCTAAATTGTTTCTGTGGCTTATAGTTAAACATCTTGTCGAATATGCTGTGTCACACACACATTCTTTTTCTCTCTCTCTCTCAGTTCACACATGACTCTTTTCCACAGGTGTCCAGAGCAGCACAAGCCACAAAGATAATTTAAAAATTTTGGTAGCCATGTTATAAAAAGTAAGAAACAAGTGAGATTAATGTTAATATTTTGTTTAACCCGAAATACCCAAAGTATTATCATTTCAACTAACCAATATGAAAATTATTCATGAGATACTTTACATCCTTTTTTTAAAAATTCTAAGTTTTTAAAATCTTATGTAGCTCATACGGTCAGCACCTTTCGATTTGAATTAGCCACACTTCAAGTCCTCAGTAGCCACCTGTGGCTACCATATCTAGAGCATTGCTTTGCCCAGAGGGAGTCATTGCTAAGGACTGGATATTTGATTCATCAGTAAAGTGAATGGCATTACTAAAGAGATGCAGGGAAGGGAACTATCATGTATTAACCACAGATTTTGTACTGGGCACTGTTAAAAGATGTTACGTAACATCTTAGTTTGGTTCTTCCCCATAGCAGAGCCTAAAACAAGTGGTTTGGTTGAAGGTAATTGATTTGAGAGATGATTCCAGGAAGCCAATTAAGGTTGCGTTTTTGAGCTAGTTATTGCTATAGGCAACTGGCTCAATTCCACTGGGGATCCTTGAAGGAACTGTATAGAATGGGTTTCAGAATCGTCCTTCTACAGAACGGAAGACTGAGGCGTTGTCCGCTGACTCCCATTCCTCATTGGCTGAGGGTTGCCCCTGTGGGTATTAATGCCCTAATGTCTCTGTACTATCCTGCATAAAGCTGAAGAATCTCATATCTTTAGGACAAGTCCTGAGGCAGAAAAGCTGAGCAATAAGGCAGACATTTGGGGTGAGGTTTTTGCCAGTATGCATGGGAATTGTTTGCCACTAGTCGGAATTGGAATCAATGATGGGCCAGGCACATAGCATAGTCTCTGCTCTACATACATTATATAGTTGTCTTAGTTCATTTGGGTTGCTATAACAGAATATCATAAACTAGATGGCTTATAAACAACAGAAATTTATTTCTTGCAGTTCTGGAGGCTGGGAAGTCCAAGATCAAGGTGCCAGCAGAATTGGTGTTTGGTGAGGACCCATTTTCTGGTTCATAGAATGGCACTTTCTTGCTGTGTCCTCAAATGGTGGAAGGGAAGAACTCTAATCTCTTCAGCCTCTTAAAAGGGCACTAATCCCATTTATGAGGGCTCCAACCTCATGACCTAATCACTTCCCAAAGGCCCTATCTCCTAATATCATCACATTGGGGATTAGGTTTCAACATATGAATTCTGGGGGGGCACAAACGTATTTTGCAACAATGCTTGCAAAGTAGATATTATTTCTAGTTTAAACAGGAAGCTGAGAGTCATAAAAATTCTAATACTATTCAACATAACTCTTAAGTGATAGGGTATATTTCTACACAAATATGGCTCACTACAAGGTCCACAAAGGACATATTTTGGGGAATTTTTCTCTTTTTGGAGGAAATCTCCAGAGTTTTTTTTCTTTATTGCATATTATTTATTGTTTCCAAAATTTAGACAAATCTCCAAAGTAGGTTTTGGTTAAACTATCTTTAACTGGTTCCTTTGAAAGGGTAGCACCATAAACTTCACAACAGTGTCTCATAAGAATGAGATATACTATTTTAAAGATGCGCATTTGCTTTTGTGCTTGATATATTCACTGACCTTCAGAAAGATATTTCCAATAAATTTTGTAAGCATGCTTATTTCCATCATTCCTTGCTAAATTTCTAGTGCAGAGCTCATTTTCAAGTCGATTATTAGTACAATAGATCCTCCCTAAATGAAAGGGACCAAACACATCACAGACTGGACAGCTCCCATTATCTGAAATAGCAGTAAGCGGCTTTAATGTTGGAGATTTGGTTTAAAGGATTGTCCTCCTGGAAGACTGGCTGTAGCTGTTTGTGAGGCAGAACAAATTATGAAATGATTATGGCTTCAGAGATGTACGTTTCTAAATGATTGCTTCGCTGGTCCATAAAATGTCTGCTTTTAAAAAATGAGTGCAATAGGAGAGGCTTAAGGGATTAGATCATTGGGATGCTGTTAAAAATGTCTTTATAGGGCCTGAAATTAAGGCCACCAGGGTATACAGTTTACCAGGAATGCTGACAGGAAGTGAACAGCATAAAGAAAGAAAGGCAAGTTTAAAGATGAAAAAGAAAAGTTTTAAGAATGAGCTAAAGAATAAACCTAACCTAGAAAAACAGTTGGAAAAGTTCAGCCAAAATTGTTAATTGTATTTTCCTCTGCAGAGTCTGTGGAATTGGGGAGGATTATGGGTGAGGGAAGTAGGACTAAAGGAGCCTCTTATTTTCTTCTATATGCTTCTGTATATATTTATTTAATTAATTTTTTTTAGCATTTTTTTTTTTTGGAAACAGTCTCACTCTATTACCTGGGCTAGAGTGCTGTGATGTCAGCGTAGCTCACAGCAACCTCAAACTCCTGGGCTCAAGCGATCCTCCTGCCTCAGCCTCCTGAGTGGCAGGGACTACAGGCGTGCACCACCACGCCCAGCTAATTTTTCTATTTTTAGCAGAACCGGAGTCTTACTCTTGCTCACATTGGTCTCAAACTCCTGGCCTCAGGTGATCCTCCTGTCTCAGCCTTCCAAAGTGCTAGGATTACAGGCATGAGCCACCATGCCTTGCTTTCAAATATTTGTTCTTATAAAAGTCACACATGCTTTTTGGGAGTTATATTTGGGGTCTTGCTTGACCTGTTTCACTGGAATTACCTTTTCCCCACACATTTGGCTGACAGAGTAGGATTAGATGAATGCTATATTTTGACTGACTTCACTCTCCTGATTCCAGCTTATTGAACCAAACAAGAAGCCTTGATTCAAACTGAGCCAATCAGCTTATCTCTTGTGGATTTTATCTGAAAAAGACAAAAATCCAGTCACATGATGGTGGTCTCTGGAACTATGGGCTGAGACAACGGTAGCCATGTTGGGGTCCTCTGCATGGTTTGGCACTTAGAGGGACTCAAGGGAATGACACAGATACCCAGAAGGAAACATACACAAGAGACAATGCACTCAGTGAGGGGAAAGACAAAGAGAATTGTTGTCTTGTTTTATCGCTTCCAGATTTAAATTTCTTGTGGGACCTGACTCTACCTCCCGCATTTGGTTACAGGGGATAGACCTGAATACTAGTTTACTTAAGATAGATTTAGTGAATTTTGATTTTTGTAAAAAATTTTGGAGAATATAGAAGAAAATAAAAATTACCTGTAAAACTGTAGCCACCCATAGATTTCCTTAGTCTGTTTTTCCCCCTCTATGGAAGTGCTATAATCATGCTTCTATGTAAAATTTCCTATCTTTTTTTTTTACAAAATTGTGAGCATTTTCCCATTTTGTTGATTCCAACCCTGGTTACATCCAACTCAGTTTGTCATAATATGTCTCTGTGTGGCTAGATGTGCCTGGAGAAAAATACCACCTTGTTGACTGGTCTTATTTTTGATTCATTGCTATTAACCATAACTAGATGCTTAGTGCTGCCTGGAACCATACCACATTTCCCTAGTTTTCTATTTGCTTATAGCCCAGAGATAATTTTCTTCTTTTTCCTCTTTCCTCAGTGCCTCCTCCTCCTTCCTCCTTCTTTGCAGAAACCCTGTTTCCTGTTTTACAGGGATAATAAAAGCCAGCAGAAGACACTTTCTGCATGCTGCTGTGACCACAGCTGCCCACCTTCTTGCTCCGTGCCCTCATACTCTATCTTTCATACTGGGGGTAAACTCTCCACACTCCTGGCTGCAGTCAGCCCTCTCCACTCCCTCACCGGTTTCTATCCCCTCACGTGTTCAAGGACATCGGTCAGTAGTAGGCAGCTCTCTTCTGTAACATTGTGTTTTCGCTTGTTGCTTGGTCATTTCCATGAGCTTATAAATGCTATTATTTTTCCTATCTTAGGGAGGACAAAATTTGACAGACTCTTTATACCCCTTCAGTTACTGGATCACTTCTCTGCTCCAGTGAGAAGCAACTCTTCTCAATAGTCATATCTACTTGATATCTGCAATTTGCCTGTCTCTCATTTTCTGATCAGGCATTCTTTCTCACAGTGCTTACAAAATAGCTACTGTCAAATTGCTATTGACTTTCACACAACTAAAACCAGCAATGGATCTGAGTTTTCATCTTATTTGACCTGTTGGCAGCATTTGACAGAGACAATCACTCTTCTGTTAAATACTTTCTTCATTTGACTTTTAAGACACTACACTTTTGGTTCTGTTTGTATTTTGTTGGCCCCTCCTTTTGAGACTCCTTTGCTGGTCCCTTTCATATATATATTTGTAACCTTGTAACATTGGCGTGCCGTGGACCATATCTCAGGTCTCTTTTCTTCATTTTCTATACTCACTTTCTAGGTGATTTCACTTAGTACAATGGTTTTATGTACTATCTATATATTAAGGACTCTCAAATTGACTTCTTAAGTCTAGACCTCTCTCCTGAACTTCAAATTCATGTACTCAACTTCCTATTCATAATTTCATCTTGAATGTCTAATAAATATCACAAATCCCTAAATGTTCAATGGCCTCAGAACTCAAACCTTGGAACTCTGCTTTTTTTTTTTTGAAACAGAGTCTTGCTCTGTTGCCCGGGCTAGAGTGCTGTGGTGTCAGCCTAGCTCACAGCAACCTCAAACTCCTGGGCTTAAGTGATCCTGCTGCCTCAGCCCCCCAAGTAGCTGGGACTACAGGCATGCGCCACCATGCCCGGCTAATTTTTTCTATATATATTTTTAGTTGTCCGGCTAATTTCTTTCTATTTTTTTAGTAGAGACAGGATTTCGCTCTTGCTCAGGCTGGTTTTGAACTCCTGAGCTCAAATGCTCTGTCTGCCTTGGCCTACCAGAGTGTTAGGATTACAGGTGTGAGCCACGACGCCCGGCCTCCTTTTTTTTTTTTTTTTAACACATTATTGAGATATAGTTGACATAGCATATAATTCAGCCATTTGAAGTGTACAATTCATGGGCTTTTACTATATTTGCAGAGTTGTTCAACCATTACCATAATCAATTTTAGAACATTCTCATTATCTCCTCCCCAAATCCCACACCTCTTACCTGTCACCCCTTCCCAATCTTCCCTTCACTGTCCCCAGACCTAAGCAACCATTAGTTTACTTTGTGCCTCTATAGATTTGTATATTCTGTATGTTTCAAATAGATGTAATCATATAATATGTGGTCTTCTGTGGTGCCAGTCATAATCTTGAAAGACAATCCCAAACACCATAATCCAGAATGTTGAAATCCCAAAAGATCAAAATCTCTAAAGTATAAAAACCCTAGTGTCTAAAATCCTGAAAATCATAATTCCAAAAGATTAAAATCCTGAGTGTTGAAATCCCGAAACCTGAATACTGGGGAAGCGATTAGTGTGTTTTAGTTGTAGGCAAGATAGTTGCATCATATTAGGTGGTACTATTACCTTGTTATTGTCTTTATTTGGAAATTAAATATGGTTTAAGGAGATATGTATGAGTGGCAAATTGACAAGGGGTGGACTTATGGATTTAATTTTAGGTGTCAACTTGAGTGGATTAAGAAATACCTGGAAACCTGGTAAAGCATTGTTTTGGGGATGTCTGTGAGAGTGTTTTCCAAGGAGATTACAGTTGACCCTTGAATATCTTGAGTTCGAACCATGCAGGTCCACTTATAGACAGATTTTCTGCCACCTCTGCCATCTATGAGACAGCAAGACCAACCCCTTCTCCTCCTCCCCCTCCTCAGCCTTCTCAATGTGAAGATGACGAGGCTGAAGACCTTTACAATGTTCCATTTCTACTTAATGAATAGTAAATATATTTTCTCTTCCTTATGATTTTCTTAATAACATTTTCTTTTCTCTAGCTTACTGTATTGACAGAATCAGTATATAATACATAGAATATACGATAATATGTGTTAATTGATGATTTGCTACCAGTAAGGTTTCTGGTCAACCATAGGCTATTAGTAGTTCAGTTTTTTCCGAATCAAAAGTTATATGTGAATTTACAACTGTGTGTGGGGGGAGTCAATATTCTAAACACCTGTGTTATTTAAAAGTTAACTGTAGTGTATGAGTCTAAGTGGACAAGGTAGGGAAGATCTGTCCTCAGTGTTGGGAGCCACCATCCAATTGGCCAGGAGCCCAGAGAGAACAAACACAGAAGGTGAATTAGTCTCTCTCCAAGAGCTAGGACGGATTTTTCTTCTGCTGCTTTGAACATCAGAACTCCAGGATCACCGGCCTTTGGATTCCATGACTTAACACTAGCACTCCCCTCCCCTACCAGATCCTGAGGCTTTCAGCCATCAACTTCCCTGGTTCTGAGGCCTTTTGACTTGGACTGAGCCATGCTACCAGCATCCCAGGGTCTTCAGCTTGCAGATGACCTATTGCGGGACTTCTCAGCCATCATGACTGCATGACCCAATTCCCCTAATGAATCCCCTCTCATATATCTGTGTACCTATCCTATTGGTTCTGTCTCTCTGGAGAACCCTGACTCATGCCGATTTGGTACTGGGGAAACTGAACGTCATTCCTCCTTACTGTATTCCTTATAACACATGGAGATCTGTGAAATTGTTCTCGCAAAAAAAAGACTGTGATAAGTTAAGTATATGAGGCTACTTAATGGTGAAAGACCAAAGTTTAAAAGCTAATTATTATTGGTGCTGTGAAAGCAGAAAATTACTTAACTGCAATGGCTAAACAATAACCAGACTTTCAAATGGACAGCATGCACTTGCAACATTTGTAGACCACAACTGCTCTCCAAATACAAGTGCAGAGAGCCTTTCAAAAAACATAGAAGTGAAAATGGAGGTGAAAAATATAAGAATTCTTCCCTGCCAAATTATTCAATCATATACAATTTCTGCCTCTTTACATATAGTGCCAATTTGCTATGCTATGTATTTCATCTTTGCATAATTTCCAGTATTAGAGGTAGAAATTGTGTAAAGATGTTTAGAGAGTTATAATTTGTCTTATGCATATTTTGCAAAATTTGACTCCATGAAAATGTATTATCACAATGTTGACTCTGTGTGTAAGCCTTGTGGATGTACATAAAAATGTTGAAACTTCCTTAATAAATGAAGAGTTATCGTTTTTGTACATCTCTTTTGTGAAAGATAAAATTTCTTGAGATCTCAGCTCTTTGGGAAATTGCATATGCAGTGATGATCCATTGCAGTTTTTAATTGATCTCATCAAAAGACTTAGGTTGTCCATCATGGGTATGTCAGACGACCACAGTTATAAAAGTGGGTGCACCCAAGCACCAACCACAGTGATGTGCACTTATCCATATCGCTTTTGGACCTATTTCTTTATGACTGTGGTTCATCTGCTTATAACTGTTATACCCATGCAACTGTTAGTATACCTGAGTGTTTATGCTTGCAAAAAATGTGTATGTTATTATTGGCTATTTTATTGTGTAAAGTGGCCTATGAAGTGTTCTGTCATGTTTTTGTATGTTTCTCAAATAAATCTTCTTTTAAAAATGTAAATGTCTTTTAAAGAATTTTAAAATTACTTTTTCCAGAATTATATCTTTAGTATTTTGATCCCTCTAAAAGTGGAATTGCCAGATGATAGGGTAACTCTATGTATAGCTTTTTGAGGAATTGCTGGACTATTTTCCAAAGCAGCTTGGAACTCTTTTCTGTCAACTCTCATTCCATTGGTGAGTTCATCTAGTTCATGGTTTTAAATATCATCTCTATGCTGAAGTCTCACAAGCTTACATATGTAGTTTAGAGCTTGCCCCTGAACTCCAGATCCATGTGACATATTCATTGCCCATGAATGTATCCATCACCAAACTCCTGAATTTCTCCTTCACTTCATGCCCCAACCTCAAGCTGCTTTCCCCCTTGTCTTCTTAATTCATAATAATTCCATTCTTTCAGTTGCTCTTGAATCCTCTCTTTCTATCTCACCCCACATCTAATCTGTCAGCAATTCCTGTTGGCCCTATCTTGAAAATTCTTTCTCCACTTCTCTGCAGTAGCTTCTCTGCTACCAAATCACTGGTCCAAATCACTGTCACTTCTTTATTGTGTTTTTGCAATGGTCTCCTAGCTGGTCTCCCTGCTCCAGGCTTGATTACCCTTCAGTCTATTCTCAACAGAATATCATGGATGAACTTTTAAAAACTCTCCAGTGGCTTTCTATTTGGGATTATGACATTCAGGATTACATCTTTCGGTATTACGATCAGCTTCCACACGTGCGTGCAGGTTGAAAGTGCCAGAGAGTTAACATTCCCAGGATTAACCCTCATTCTATCATCCTCACCCTCAGGTGGCACAACACCGAAGTATGTTCTTAACAGTGTCCCAAACGTCCCAGAAGGACTGAGCCCCAGTTTCCCTCCTCATTAATGAGCCTTTACAATTGATTTTCTCCCTTGCCTTGTGTTACTTCTACAACTCCCTACTGATGCTTCTGGGATCATCTCACAAATAAACTGCTTATTTATGTGTCTGTTTCTGGGGAAACCCAGCTAAGATAAAAATCTTTGTAAAGAAATCTTTGCCTATATTTCTCTTTCTTAAAGTTACAGTCCTCAAAAGGGAAATACTGGGTCAAAAAATGTTTTTTTTTTTTTTTTACTAACTTTTGAGTACTCCATGTCAAATCCTCCACTGGTATCTGGGGAGTTCCACTTTATGAGTCTTGGCAGAAGGGAAGAGTTTATATCCTTTGGTGGAGGCTAGAAACACCACATACTCAGTTTGTAAGCTTCTTGAAACTATGACATGAACATATGACCCAGGTTTGGCTAAGCAGATGGATCTATCCCAGGTTGTGTGTGGGAGGTAGGGATGCAAAGAAGACAGATTAGGGAAGACTCTTGTCGGCTGGTGTTGGCTGTTTTAGCAACTTTCCAGAGACCACATTGGTGGTGGTGCCAGCAGCAATTATAGCATCCACTGCTGGTCAGTTGAACAGCTCAATAGCTATATGAGGCTAGTGACTCCTGTATTAGACAGTATAGGCCTAGCGCTCAGAGGCAGTGGGCAGCCATGTCTTCTTGCAAGACCAGATCTGTGCTGTGCTGTGACTTATACACTGTTACTTATTTCAGAGTCTCCGAGTCTAGTTCTTCAATCCCCCACCCTTGTTGCATTTGTTAACAATTCAATGTACTTTCAATATTTTCATTTTCTGCTGAAATCAGTCAGAGTTAGTTTGTAAGAACACAATTGTTATAGAAATTTAAATCAGAAATTTTTGTAGGCACAGATATTCAAAGAAATGATGAGATCTGGGATTGCTTATCTGGCCTTATTATGAATAATGGTAGCTTAGATTGTTCAGCAAATACTCACTTTCCTTTTCCTCCTACAGTAAGTAAAGTATATTACCCTGCTTCACTGATGTTGGGCTTGGCCATGTGACTTGCTTTGGCTAGTAGGATGTCAGTGGACATAACGTGAGCAAAGGACTGAGGTATATTTGTGTAATGATTGCCTGTCCCTTGAACTTCCTCTGTCACCGTTAAAAAAATATGCCTCAGCTAGCCTGGTGGTTCAAGGATAAGGAGAGGTATGCAGAATAACTTGAAGACTCAATTGAGCGAGGCTAGACTAACCAACTTCTGCCAATTTAAAGTTACAAGAGTAAGAATAAGTGATTATATTAAGCCATCTAGTTTTGTTTATGCAGCATTATTGTGGCAATAGCTGACTGATAGAGATAAAGTTAGTCAAAATTGTTGCTAGCCAGCAATAGGTTTCTGACAACATATGGTATGCAGTGTGACACAGTATATTTAATTATTCCATTCACCCTGAAATGTAGCACTAATTGAAGCAAAGTGTTGGGGGACCAATTAGCTTCTGCTAGAGACTAATAAAAAGGGTTATGTAAAACCTGTACTGTATAGTACTTACTGTTAAAGTTTCCAAACAGTTTAAAGAAATAGATTTACAGTTCAATTTCCTGCTTGTCATGGATTGAAAATCAGTGACTTTTTTTTTTTTTTTAACTCTGTGAAAGAAACATCACATTTCTTTCAGCCACTGGGTGAAGAGAGCCAAGATACACTCACATCGAGTCTGTGGGTTGCCAAAAGTCAACGTCAGCTGAATTTACAGGCTCACTGTGTCTGATGTAAAGTTTGGGCATTGATCAAGGAGAAGCAGGTTGCTGTGAATGAAAATGCTGTTATATGGGAGGAACTTCTACTCCCCATGAGTTTTGTTGGCAAGTACAGCAGCCCTCTTCCTCTCTCTGGTGCTCTTTCTGCTTTGTTTGGAAGTTCTTAACAGCCCTTAAACAGGCTCATGTAAGGGATTTACTTGGCCAGGTGAAGCCAATTTGTCTTCTGTCCTGTCCTCACCCTATTCTTTGTCTCTAGGGATTTAACTGTTGTCAGATCCCAACAAGCTCTTGGAACCAATTTAAAAGCAAATCTGTGACATGACAGAATGCCCAGAAAAAAGTGCAAAACTTTGTTAATTTATATCAGAATTTTGTGTGTGTGTGTGTGTGTATTCTGAATGACTAGGTCAAAGAGGGGAGTGATGATTTTAGATCAGGCTGATTTTAGCATGATGGGGACAACTCACTGAGATTCTGGAATCAATGTACCTCTTCAAACTGGGAGTAATTCCAACTATTTGTTTGCTTGGTTGACTTGTCTAGGAAACAAAGCCTCACTTTGTATTTGAATCAAAAACAACCAGTGGCATTATTATTCTAAAAGCCAGCAGATGTTGGGGAAGAAAAGCAAACTGAACTTATTTCTTCCTCACTCCAAAGTTTTTACAATATATATGGATTGGAGGGATGTGAGAAAAAGGAGGAGAAAGTGAATTGGGGGTGAACAAGGTCTGGCCTATAATTCACAAAGCAATACTAGATGGTTTTGACCCATTGGAATACTCTCAAAGAAATTTTAAAATTTGGTAGGACTTTAAGGGAAAAATTTCTTTTATTTGTTCATTTATACATGCAATCAATAGTCATTGACTTTCTAATATGTTCCCACACAGTATTTTAGGTACTGGAAATATATTGGTAAACTAGACAAATTAAAATTCCCTCATGTAGCTTATATTCTAGTGGAGAAAGACAGAGAATGAACAAATAAATTGAAATACATAGTATATCAGAAGGTGACCTGTGTAAGGAGAAAATAAATCTGAATAAATTGGAATTGCCAGGGTGTAGAAGGGTACAATTTAAAAAAGGGTTGTCAGAGATGGAGTCATCAAGAATGTCACATTTGTGCAGTAACCTGCAGGAGGTGTTGAAGTGGCCTGTGGGAAGAGTATTCCAGGCAGAAAGAACGAGGGCAAAGATCAGGAACACGATTGGCCTGATGGACTGGATCAAGCCCGGGTAATAATAGTAGGAGATGAGGTCAGAGGTGGAGAGCAGAGCAGGTTGAACTATTTCTCTCCCCAAAAGATGAAAGATAGAGGATTGTATATCACAAGGAGCGAAGAATTAGAAACCAACACTGAAGTTAGACATGACCAGAAGTCCTCCATCTGCAAGTGGAAGTGTTATACATCCAGGATCAGGTCAGAAAAGGCCACTGTGAATGAGGCTTTTAATTATCAGGTGGACAAGATGACTCACTCTATTTACGTCAATCTGCTTCTTTCCCTTCTCCTTAGTACTTGATCAAAGTGGATATGGTGACAGGCATTAACACATGGACTTTTTCTTGAAAATCTGGCCTTGCTGCACTTTCCACCAACATCCAACAACCCTGAGCTTGCAACAGAGTGCCAGGCCTTAGGGAGGCCAGCTAGACTTCTTTCATCAAGGAGGAGATTATGACACTTTAGATTTAATTTGCCCTTCTTCCTAATTTTTCTTCTTTCAGTAGCACCATCCATGGACTGAGCATTTTAGACACTGTTGTGGTATCCTACCCAAGCTTTCTCTGACCAAGAAAGTTTTGCTAGTGAAAAAGTGAGACAAAGAGTGATCGCCAAGTCTAAAACACCCAAGGGCCAGAAACAGCTATGGTCTACTAGAGTCTTACATATAGTAGGACTGAGATACAGCACGTTGTGAGTAGAGGACTGTCTAATAATATCTTTTTAGCTAAGAATCAGTATATAGTATTAGGTCTTTTATAGATTGAAAAATGAATTTGGAGACAATAGGATGGAAGTGAGAGTAGAGCTGCTTCCTATTGCACCTAATGAACTATTTGCAAATGTTTTACCTCCCATACCTACTCTTCCAGACTTCATCATATGGGCAAAAGGAATTTATGGTTGCTAATTAATCCTATTAAAGGTTTCATTACACAGTGGGTCCAGAGAAAAGCATGGATACAGCTAAAGCAATCTTCTGGATTTCCTCCTAGTACTGCCATGCACAGTGGTACAATTTTATAAAAGGCTGAAGCAACACTCTATAAACAGAATGATCAATGGCTCAGGTACATTAGGACTAAGATTTTGAGTCACCCACTGGCTGAAGAGCCATGACTGTCTGGAGTGTTGCTTAAAGGCAAAAAAGCACATGGAATAAGTCATGGCAAAAGGTAGTGATATCATTTGGATATTTGTCCCCTCCAAATCTCATGTTGAAATTTGGTCTCCAATGTTGGAGGTGTTTGGGTCATGGGGAAAGATTCCTCATGAGGGCTTGGTGTCCTCCTGTTGGTAATGAGTGAGCTCTTGCTCTATTCCAGTGAGAACTGTTGAGAAGAACCTGGCACCTCCATCTCCTCCCTTCCTTCCCTCGCCATGTGATGCCTACTCCCCTTCACCTTCCACCATGAGTGGAAACTTCCTGAGTCCCTCACCAGAAGCAGATGCCACTTCCATGCTTTTTGTAAAGCCTGCAGAACTATTAGCCGAATAAAACTCTTTTCTTTATAAATTACCCAGCCTCATGTATTGCTTTATAGAAACACAAATGAACTAAGGCAATCATAAGTGCCTTTTCTTTTTTCAACTTAAAGCTTCAGATTTATAAAGGCCTCCCTTTCTTTGTGTGTTCTAACCTTCAACTTTTATCCCCCAGCTTTATGAGACTTTAATAAGCTTTGCTCATCTTCTGAGCTTCCAGTGAGAATGAGCAAATGTCCTAAGAAGAAAAGTCACTTTGTGACTTTCAGGTCCACCTCTCAGAAATTCCCTTGTTTTCTGAATTTTGGTCCATCAAGTGTTTACAATCTTGGTAGCTTTATGAAACATTCAAACAAATAGGTTTTTTAGTTTTCTCAGTGCAACAGTTGGTCTAAAACAATCTAGTCTACAATTAGCAAACTTATGGAACCATATTTCTTTCCTTCTTAGCATTTGTCTTAATTTGCAATTATAAACTCATTTTCTGTGATTATTTGATTAATACCTATCGTCCTCTCAACACATAATTAGATACCATATCTGTTTCTACTCACTGTAGTAGACACATAGGTAAATACTTGATATTTATTGACCCAATGAATGAATGAACCTTGGGCAAGTTTCTTATTATTAACCACAACAAGCACCTATTAAGTGCAAAACACCAGGGTTGAGATATGACATTTAGAGTCTAGAAACCTCTGATCTCATATCCTACAATTTATCCTTAAAAAAAAAAATAAGACACAATGTTTTACCTTCTGGATCAAGTCCTTTTCCTACAAAGACTTTAAATGGCTCAGAAGGGAATGAGTATTTGAAGAAACATTGTACATAGTAAATGACCATTCACTAGGAGGGAGGAGCTCAAGGAAGTTGGCACACAAATAATTAGTGGCACAGACCTTAAGCAATTCAGAGTTATTCAAAGTATAAGCACTGATGATGTTAAAATGTTAACCTTAAATGCCTGGAGAAGAGGTCACATGGTATCGGTATCTTAAGCATCAACTGAACAGAGTTTAAACTGAATTAATATAGTGTGAAAATGGTCAGTGATAGCCCTGGGGGGGAACAAGCCAGTAGTTAGAAACACAAAATATGATATCTGTTAAGTTAGAGACCTAGAATCCAATGTATTCTTGAAATCTTTGTGTATATGTTGTTGTTTTTATTGTTTTATTTTATACCTTATAAATGAAGAAATTAACTTTGTAATATATGTTTGCTACCTTCAGAAAGATTTATATCTATGCATACATATAAGTACATGTAATTTAGAGTATATATACAGAATGTTTAATTAATGCTTTTTTGATTATAAATCCTTGAAAGAATTCCAATTACTCTGTCCTTATTTCTTAATTAGGCACTATGAAGCCCCCAGAACAGCTACTAGCTGTGAATAAGAGTACTGTAAACATGCCTCACAAACTCCAACTCTACTTAATGTGACAAATTATAAGAGTTAAATAAGAATTGGAAAAACATAGTAGCTCACTGTCATATTAAAAGTCATTCAGCCTCCCAGTTCCTGGATAGAGTAGAGCAGTACATTTAGAAATAGAAGGATGTCCATCCTAGATGATCCCAAATAGGCATTTTTTATGCTCAATTTTAATTTGCCATTGTATCATTTAAGAAGAAACTTTTATTCAGAGCTAGCAGTTACTATTGCATTCATCCAATGGTGACAAAATCCCAGATAAACTAAACAGTATAGAGATCATATTTTCTCATTTTAACACCAGGCTAAAAGAATGCTGCCCTGGGCTGGTATGAAAGCTCCAAGATTAACGGAGAACCAGACTTAGAGCATGGCTTTGAATATTCAAGGTTTGATGTCTCCTAGAATTCCAGACATTGTGGACATGTTTTAGGCAGAATAGGGAGAAACAAATGACAGAAATTCACCCCCCACCCCCCCCAGTTGAGTCAGTCTCCTTTAAAACAGTTTTCAAAATGCCAGCACTGAGTTCTTACATCTCACTGATCTTCAGTCACAGCAAGGGCAGGTGGGAAATGTAATCATTGAGTTTGGCACGTTATCACTGGAAAAAAATTTGAATTCTGTTAACAAGAAAGAAAGGAAAAAATGAATTGAGTTCTGACACAGATCATCTGTCAAAATGATCTCAACAATTTCAGTGCAAGAAGCTATTTTTAGATACCTAATATATGCCAGGCTGTCTACTACATCCTGGGGCAAATGTGACATTGGGCCAGCTCTCAAGGAGCTCACTTTTTAATGAAGGTGATAGACTATAAACGATTTGTCTCCACTTATGTGGTAAAATGAGAGGTTTGCTGGTGAGTTGTGGGAAAGCAGAGATGAACTCAATCCAACCTGGGAGTCTGTGCTCTCTGGAAGCGATATACCACAAGGATCTACTCTTGAAAGATGGGTAAGAGTTGGGTGACATTCCAGTCTGGGGGAACATCAAACAGAAAGCTAGGGTGAAAGAAATATCCTTGTTTCATAGGAATTGCAAATATTTAGAGGTTACTAGAAGGTAAAATATTAATTGAAGGTAGAAGTGAAGAAGTAAATAAGGAATCAGGTTATTGAAGACCCAGTATTTTAACTGAGTAACAAGGAAAAGCCTCAGAAGGGTTTTAAACCTGGAAATTCCACAGTCAGATTGAATCTCAGATATGTCATTCTGGCTGATATGTGGAGGAAGCTTCAAAGGAGGGCAAAATTGAGATGATAGTTATTAGAAAAGCTATTTTCATAGTCAAGGTAAGAAAGAATGGAAACATAATTAGGTGGTAGTAGTAGGGGTGGGGAGGAAAAAAAGAATTATAGAACCATGTAGGAGGAATAATTAGTGAATGAAAAGATGCAGGTAAAAGGAGAGAAAGGAATGTATAATGACTACAACATTCCTGCTTCAGGAAACTAGGTGTATGATGGCATCATTAATTGAAATTGTAAATGCAGGAGCAGGCAGAGCAGGTGGGGATGCAGGAGTGGGAAAAATGAGCTCAGTTGGAACATGCTGAGTTTGAAGTGTCTAACATCCAGTTGGAAATACTTAGTAGGAAATTAGATAGAAAAATCTAAAGATTGTGATTGAAGTTCTCCAGAAAAACAGAACCAATAGGACATGTATATGAGGAGATTTTTAAGATGAGACTTGGCTCAAGCAATTATGGAGGCTGAGGAGTCCCACAATCTGCCATCTGAAAGCTGGAGAACCAGGAAAGCTGGTGCTGTAATTCAAGCAGAACCAGGGGGGCCTACGCTATAAGTCCTAGTCTGAGTCCAAAGGCCCAAAAGTGGTGGGGTAGGGGGTGATGGTGTAAAGTCAGTCTGAATCCCAAAGCCCAAGAACCAGGAGCACTGATGTCCAAGGGCAAGAGAAGATGGATGTCCCAGTTCAAACAGAGGCAGAAGTTTCCCTTCCTCTGCTCTTTTGTTCTATTCAAGCTCTCAACATCTTGAGTGATACATACTCACTTTAATGAGGACAGATCTTCTTTACTCAATTTACTGAATCAGGTGTTAATCTCTTCCAGAAACAACCTCTCAGACATATCTAGAAATATTGTTTACCAGATATCTGGGCATCCCCTAGCTCAGTCAAGTTAACATATGAAATTAACCATCACAAGTCCACCTTTTGTCAACTTGGCACCCATACATATCTCCTTAAACCATACTTAATCTTCAAATAAAGACAATAACAAGGTCATAATTCCACCTAACATGATAAAACTGTCCTGTATATAACTGAAAACACTCTAATCCCTTCCATAGATGAGAAGATAAAGCCTCTGAGTGATGTTTACTCTTCTCCTGATATCCCACAACTTAAATACCATGATGTAAAATTAACAATATTTAAATACTGATGTGAAGTCAACACATCTTATGTTACCTAATAAGAGAATAAGAGAGGAAAAATAACAAACATATTTTCTCAGTATATTTATATCTACACACACATAACAAAATAAGGGAAAAATATTTGTGATAATCTTCTTTTCTGTAACTGGTCATGTGGTTGTAGCTGGCATTTATAATGACCTTCTTCCACCATTCATTCTTTATTCCTTTTGCCTTCAGCAAGCATCTCATCTGGTGCTTCCCTTTGGTAGTCCAGATCAATCACTGCAGCCACTATCATAATTCCCTTCTTGGCCTGTTGATTCAGAGGCAGGAAGAGTTCAGTGTGGCCAGATGGCAGTCTTAACTTCCAGTTCAATGTAGACATTGTTGTATCTCCTGGAAGAAGAATTCCTCACACTGGAACCAAGACTTCTAGGCCAGAAGAACATAAGGTTGTGGAAACAAGAAGAAAAAATTTTGCTAGTGAGTCACTGGGGGTAATATCAAGTAGTGCCACTGCCATTTATACCCCTTGATTCCTATGAATCCTGGCTATCAGAGAAACAGAACCATGTTGTGCATGCCCAACTTTATGAGCTGGTGGGTCATATGACACTCAGTTGATGATAGGAATCTCAGGTTGTTTGGTTAATTGGTGGCCCATGGTCAAGCGTTCAGTTTCTACTAACTCCCAGCAGCAGGCTAAGAGCTGTCTCTCAAAAGGAGAGTAGTTATCTGCAGATGATGACAGGACCTGGCTTCAAATTCCTAAAGGCCTGTGCTGCCATTTATGTATGGAGGCCTGGAAAAGTCTCCAAACAGCATTCCTATCTGTCACTGACACTTCTGGCACCATTGGATCTTCCAGATCCCATGCCTCAAGTGGCAGAGCAGCTTGCACAGCAGCCTGGACCTGTTGTAGAGCCTTCTTTTGTTTTGGGCCCCACCCCAAACTAGCAGCCTCTTGAGTCACTCAGTAAATGGGCTGAAGTAACACACCCAAATGAGGAATATGGTGCCCCCAAAATCCAGATAGGCCCACTAGGCATTGTGCGTCTTTCTTGGTTGTAGGAGGGGCCAGATGCAAAAACTTATTCTTTACCTTAGAAGGGATATCTTGACATGCTCCACACCACTGAACCCCTAGAAATGTCATGGAGATATAAGGCCTGTATATTTTAGTTTGCTTTATTTTTCACCCTCTGGCACACACTGTCTTATGAAAAAGTCTAGAGTAGTTGCAACTTTTTGCTCACTAGGTCCAATTAGCATAATGTCATCATTATAACGGACCAGTGTGATATCTTGTGGAAGGGAAAGGCAGTCAAGATCCCTGCAAACTATATTATGACATAGGACTGGAGAGTTGATAGGCCTCTGAGATAAGACAGTGAAGGTGTCCTACTGGCCTTGCTAGCTAAAAGAAAACTGCTTCTGGTGGGCTTCTGGAAAGTTGGAGAAAAAGGCGTTTTCCAGATCAATAGCTGCATACCACATGGCAGGGAATGTGTTAATTTGTTCAAACAATGAAACCATGTCTGGTACAGAGCTGCAATTGGAGTCACCCCATGGTCAAGCTTATAGTAATCTACTGTCATTCTTCAATCTGTCTTCTGCACAGGCCAAATAGGAAAGGCAAATGGAGATGTGTTAGGAATTATCACCCCTGCATCTTCCAAGTCCCTGATGGTGGCACTAAATTCCGAAATCCCTCCAAGAATGCAGTATTGCTTTTGATTTACTATTTCCCTAGGAAGAGGCAGTTATAATGGCTTCTACTTGGCCTTTCCTGCCATCATAGTCTACCCTACAGATCAGGGAATCAATGTAAACATTCTGCCAGCTGCTAAGTATGTTTATTCCAATTATGCATTCTAGGAATGGGAAAATAACCACAGAGTGGGATCAGGGACCCACTGGACCAACTGTGAGATAGACCTAAGCTAAAACTCTATTGATCATCTGATCCCCATAAGCTCCTACACTGATGGAGGGCCACAGTGATGTTTTGGGTCTCCTGGAGTCATTGTCAGTTCAGAGCCAGTGTCCAGTAGTCCCTCAAATTTATGATTATGTTCTTTTTACCAATGAACAATTACCCTGGTAAAAGTCATACATCTCTCTGGGGAAGGCTGGGAGAAATGATAATAGTATAAATTTTGGGTAGTGTACCAGGGTTCTTCCTCAAGGGGATCCAACCTTCATTCATTCAAGGAGATCTGGGTCTGTAAACTGGCTCAAGTCTAGGAATTGAGTGAGGGGCCACGGTGCTCTGCTTTTTGATTTGAGTTAGACTTTTGTTTACTTGACCTAGAACTTTTCTGCTTACACAGATCAAATAAGAATTTAGTAGGCTTCCTAACTACTTCATTTGGAGAAATGCCATGATTGACTAGCTAATGTCATAGGTGAGCAAAGGTCAGAATATTCTGATTAATGCTTTGAATGTAGTATCTATTAGGGTAACTATATCCATTGGCAATTGAATGCTGAACTTGGCTCTGGTTACCCAGGATTTAACTACCTCTACTGCATTTAGGTTTTGCAATTGAGTGGCTGTGGTTCCCACTGTAAGGCCTGCAGAGAAGAGCCATCACAGAGCTCTTCTGGGATGTTGGAGCTCTCCTCACAAATGTATTTCCTGAAAGTATTGGTGAAAGTTGTGTCTGCTGGACCCTCCCAGTATGAGTGAGTAGGTCTTAAATGACAAACCCCACTCAAGCATTCCAATCTCCCTAAGGTTTTGAAGCCCTTTCTCTCCATTAAACTAAGGGAGGTTGAGCATTTTTAATTCACTCATGGTGGGCTGCTACCTAGCTTTGGATTAATGTTTCAGTCAACCAACCAACCAAACTGTTACAGCCCTTTGTAACTTCCTGAGCTGCAACATTAAATCCAAATCTCTGCTTAGTGAGCTCATCTCAATAAATTAAGCCTAATCCAACTTTTTGTTCCTTCCAGCATTATCCCACATTTCTAATATCCATTCCCACACATGTTCCTGCAATTTCTGCTTGTATAAATTAGAAAATTCAAGTAGTTCTTTTGGAATATAGAACACCTCCTCATGGGGCACACTTTGTATATTATCTTTAGGGTCCTGCTGGGACTTGAGTGTGGTTACAGGTCTAGAAGCAAAGAGGGGTAGTGGGAGTGAGAATCAACATTGACTTGAGTGGCAGCTGCCTTAGAGGAAGCCATTACCATTTCTTCAGGCAATGCAGGTTTAATCCCCTGAGGGAGGTGGAAAGGCTGCTACTACTGTAGGTGGGGAGAAAATTTCCACTGGGGTTGGGGGACTAATTGCACTGAGGGTAGGGAGGCTGCTTTCATGGGATTGGGGAGATCTCTTCCACTGGCAAAGAAAACTCATCAGAATTTAGGAGCTCAAAGTCCCCAGCTTTGTTAGGGTCTTCTCACACAGCTCCATTCCAATTTACAAAACCCCATTCTTTCCCAAACAGTGCCCTCACTTTAACAGTAGATCCCCTGAGAGGTTTGGAGTTGAAATTGCATTATAATTCAGCCAATGGCAGGATGAAGTTCAACATTTGATTTTCAGCAATTTTGGCTCTGGCTACAGGACATAAGGGCCTTTTTTGGAACACATATAGAAGCTCTTAGGTCATTTATGTAGCACTTGAGGTGGGAATTCGAATCCCTGAGCTCATTGTTTTTGTTTTTCACCACTTTGTCCAGTGATATTAGGAGCTAACCAACATCATTATATTCCTTAGTTGTTCAAAGATGTTCAAAGATATCATATAGAGTCACTTTGCTCTTTGCTGCTACTGCTTCTTCTTTTCTTTTTTATTTTTTGAGAGAGCACCTGGATGTAAACTGTCTTGCTTCTTATAAGTTTTTGATTAGGAAGATCGGATGAAGATATTTTGCATATCTTTACAGCCATTGACTATCACTGTTCTCTTTACTATTGGATGTAGAGTAAATTATCATTTTTAAATCTAACCAGATTAGAAATCTACAAACTTAAGCCAAGAGAAATTAAAGATCTAAATAAATGAAGAATTCTATCAAGTTCAAGGATTGGAAATATCATTATTGTAAAGATTTGTGTTTTCTAAAATATTGATCTATACAATCAATGCAGTCCCAATAAAAATTTTAATCTATATATGTATTAGTATATAATATATAAAAGATATATGTATATACTATATGCACATATACATTTTTGTGTGTGAAGCTGATGATAAAACCTATACAGATTTTTTTTTTCCAGGTCAAGTACAGCCAAGTCAATCTTGAAGAAAGAGAAGAAGGCACATTATATAGCTATAGTAATTAAGGCAGTTGTGGTATTGGCACAAGGATATACAGCTAAACCAATGGAACAAAGTGGAGAGCCCAGAAATAGCTTTAGACATATAGGGTATCACATGACATGACAAAAGTGTCACACTGTAATGCAGGAAGAATAGAGTCTCTTAAAAATGGTCCTGGGCATATTGGGTAATCATATGGAAAAAGTTAATTTTGACTACCACTGTATATGATACAGATAGTCAATTTTAGGTGGATTGTAATAAAGTGTATAGGGTAAAATAAGGAAGCTTAGAGAAGGTAACATAGAATACTTCACGCAGTTGTGGTAGGCAAAGTTTCTTTAAGAGAATACAAAAAGCACTAACCATAAAGGAAAAGACTGATACTCTGGGATACTTTAAAATTAAGAATTTCAATCATCAAAAGATCTCATTAAGAAGTGGAAAAGGCAAGTCAAAGAACGGAAGTAAAGAGATAATTGCTATCTCTATATGATATATATATGTACACATATCTCTGATAAAGGACTACTAGAAATTGAAAAGAATACAGACACCAAATAGAAAAATGACAAATGACTTTAATAAGCACTCCATCAAAAGTACATCCAAGTGCTTCCAAAGAAGCACATTAAAAAGTGCCTTTGTCATCAGGGAAATGCAGATTAAAATATAATGAGATACAAATACACACTCATAAGAATAGCTATAATTAAAAAGACTGACAATATTAAGTGTTGACGAAGATGTGGAACAAGTGAAATTTACAGATGTTATTAGTGGGAGTTTAAATTGGTACAACCACTCCAAAAAATTGTTTGGCAATATCTACTACATAACTAAACACATAACCATATGAATTAGTGGTATTATTCCTAGGTGTATAACCAACAAAAATGCATTTGTATGTGCACCAAAGGGCATGTATAAGAATGTTACATGCCTTTTAGTGCACATATGAATGCTTTGTTCACAATAGCCTTAACCTGGAAAGAGCCAAAATGTCCGTCAGGAGTAGAATGGATAAACAAATTTTCTAAATGGAAACCCACAAAACAATGAAAATAAATAAGGTACTGCCATGAGCAGCACTGTGGGATGAATTTCATGTTTTGAGAGAAATTTTGAGAGAAAAAATCACAGTGTATGATACCATTTATATGAAGTTCAAAAACTGGTAAAGTTAATGGATAGTGATGGAAATCAGGATACTAAGTTCTTGTGGGGTATAGGTGGGAGACTGGTCATGTTCTAACTTCCTGACCTGAGACAGTGACAAGGGAGTGTTTTCACTTGGTGAAGATTCATCAAGATGTACATTCCTGATTTGTGTGCTTTTCTGTTTGTGATACATCAGTAAAAAGTTTACTTAAAAGAGAAGTAGAGTTTCAAAAGGGAATGAGTATATCGGGCGTAGTACTTAATATTTGCATTTGTCTAAGGATAAAATTTGGAAGGCATTAAAACTGAAGTTTTTTTCTTTCTTACATTTTTTTCCCTCAATGTTCTATGGTCTTTAGCATTTCAGTCAGTAATGACCTAAGAGGAAGAACAGTTTCAGCTTAGCAAAAGAAGACAACTGGTTATTTGAAACCTATAAAAGTGATAAGAATCTTGAAAGCCTAAGTTTTCAATGAAAAACCTAATTCTTGAGCCAGAAAAGATTTTATGAATCTCCCCAAAGCAGGATTTTTGGCATCCATTGTCAAAGCCTGTGGAAAGAATATATCAGACTTACACCTAAACAACACAGTAGGGTGAGAATAGATTCAAAGCCAGTTTTCCTGACACATAGATTTTTTGGTTCTTTATGTTTAAAATATTCTTGTCAGGTGAGCAGAGTTTCAGAATTTGGAAAAAGGAGCAGGAGGGTTAGCAGCTGGTACAGGTTTCTAAGAAAGGGTAGGGCACCATTGTCTCTCTCACATTTTAGACCTTGATGGGGGCAGGACTGGGAGAATTATGGGAACATCTGACCCATTGGATGAATCTGAGAGCAGCGAGGGCCTTATCTTGCTTTCCTGGGAGTGACCTGGGGAGACCACAGTTGCCATAGAGAAGCCTCATGCTTGCTGTGGCCCTGGAGTGACAGAAGATTCATGGTTCAGTGAGATGTTGGGTTAACTGGGAGAGTTCAGCACATATGTGCTGTGTGATGTGGAAAAAGCAACAATGGCTCTGAGTTTCCTTACAGGAGGAAGAACGGTGGATAAAAGTGCTAACAAATGACAGATCCAAAGGGTTATGGAGGAAATGTAAAGACCTTAGAATAAAAGACAGTTGTTATTGTTGTTACTATGATCAGTAAGTCAGCTAGAAGAAACTATGGAAAGACAGAGGACATCATTGGTGGGGGGCAGCCAGGATGAGTTGGATTACAACAGAAGTCACTGTAGATGAAGGGTGAATATGGAAGAGTTACCCCATTCCTCACCATCCTGAGGACACGAGTATGTAATCCTCACGAGATCACAGATCATCCTCAAGTGGAAGACACAATTTGGAGAATCCTGAGAAGAATCTTGAATTGGTTGACTATATGTCCCAAATGACTTAGTATACCTTAATTTTGCAAGATTCGGTGGGGGTTTCAGAACTAAGATGATTTTTAGAGACCTGAGGGAAGTTACATCTCTGTATATTTGAAGGCTCTGACTGTAAGGAATTCACATTCATCACACATTTACAAATGCTCACTCTGGCTGTCACATGGAGAATGGACCGGTAGAAGGCAGGAAGTGATTCAGAAAGATCATTTAGATGACTCACGTACTTGTCAAGGTGAGAGCTCATTTGGATACTTGGCCTATCATAGTGGCCTTGGGGTGAAGAGAAGCAGATGGGGTTCAAGATGTACTTAGAAGGTAGGATTGGCAGCCTTTAGTGGGTGATTGGATATGGGGAGTAGGGGAAACAAAGTTGTCAAAGAAAATGTCTCGATTTCTGTCTTGAGCAATTTACTGAGATAGTTACACTGCCAGAAAAACAGGTCTCAATTTTTGTTTGTATATATTAAGTAATGAGGTGCCTGTAAATTGTACACAAAGAGATGTTGCATAGGCTGTGGGTATATAGATCTGTCTTATAAAAGGAAGCTTTGAGCTGGAAATACATAGTTGGAGTTGTTGGCAAGGAAGCTATGTGAGTGTGGTTTCCATAATGTGACCATTCGACTATGTGTTTACTACTAATACATGTTTTTGAGCCCTTTGGAAAAAAAATACTTGTCCTGCAATTTCTCGAATAAAAATATATTCTGAATAGATAACATAGGGTTTCCCCTCTAAATTCACTCTCCTTTACCCAAACAAATTAGCTGTGTGTGTTCATGAATGTTTGAGTGTGTGTTGCCATGCCTCATCCTAACTTACCCTTATTAGCAAATCATGTTTTCAGAAGAGGTAAATTCACTCTTAGCCCTCCGCAGATCCGTAAGGGAGTTTCTCTGGGGTGTTACCTCTTAGGTTCTCTGATCTATCCTTGGTGTGCCCTCACTGACCACTTCAAGGTTACTCCTTAGCCTACTCACAATAGAATCAATCCCTTGAACCCAAGCAATGGTGGGAGCTGGCAGCCTTAACCTGTGCTCAGTATCACCGATGTACCTTTTAATAAGAAACATCTCTCCCTGGAGATCTTGATGAGGTAAATATTATCTAAGAAATTGTCTTCACTTAGAAATATTAAAAATTATTAGGCATCAGCAATATTCCAGGCCCCATGGAGGGTACTGGTGGTGTGTTCCACACAAATCCTACAGGAGCCAGTCATTTCTGTTTGCCTTTATTTAACTTTTCATCTCTTCACCTATCCCCTCTCATGGTCCTGAGTGGATTTCTGGTGGTTTATAACAAGCACACACAATAAACTAACAGAGAATGAGAAATTCAGAGTCATGACCAGAGAAGGCATTAATAAGAGGAGGGAGTCAGGAGAAAACATTCAGGCCATGAAGTCCTATGTGGTTGTTATACTTGCTCTGACATTTAGCTTTGCATTTCCTGGCAATCAAAGCTGTAGAAAGACCTATTGCTTCTTTTCAGAAAGGAGAATGTATCTCAGCTCCTTAGGGAAAACAAAACCATTCGTTTTTAGCACTAAGGTCTGAAAAGCATTTTCAATGTGGTACTTTATGGAAGGGGCACTGAATGAGAATAGACAGCATTCTTGAATTCCTTCATATAGTGAGTGCAAGAATGGATTTTATGTGACTATATTTCTTGTGTTGTCTTTAGATAATAGTGAAATAATCTTAAAATGCATTTCAGTGGATGCAATTATGTAAGGACTCACCTTTGATGAAATGAAAGCTATCTAGACCAAATGGCTTTTATCCAAAGGTATGGATTATTCCTAGTCCAAGAAAAAGAGTTGGATACATTCAGGTCTTCCTTGGGAAGAGTTCATCTAGCACTTTCTTAGTCATCTGAGTGCCCCATCCTGGTCCCAATTCAGTTGTCTATTTTTTGTTTAATTTTTGTGACTCTCAGCTAGATGTTTTTATAATTCTCATAGCAGCCATAAGGGCCATAAGAGTCAAGAGTTTTGGACTTGCTGAGTTTTAGAAAGTTTAAGATTCTTTTTTAAAAAAAAGTCCTTGGACTTCTCAGGGTCTTTAATATGTATTGTGACTCTCTAAAAGAGAAAAATAATGTTCAGTATTTATTTTATTTGAGCATGGAACCCCTTAATCATGTACCAAACACCTGTTGGGAAATGCTGCTGAAAGTTATTCTTTGATAATGTCTTTTAAGGTGGACATTAAAAGATCCCTTGCAGGGATACTGGCACTTTAGTACAGGATAAATGATGGTTAACAAATCTTTGAAATTGAAAGCTATGAGTCTCTAGCAGAGCATCCTTGGTGCCCTGGAAAGTAGATAAAAATGTATGTGGGCAGGTGTATCTTTCTAGAATCCCTCAGGTCACACCATGTATTTATAAGACCAGTTCCCACAATCTTGGTCACTGTCTAAAAGTGTTTCTTTTTCTATGAAATCAAGATTGTATTTCTCAGCCTAATCTTTGAGTTCTACTTGAATAAGTAACTAATAAAAATACTATTGAGATCATTTGAAATTTACTTATTTTTAAACTATCACTTAAAGGGAATCATTCATAATAATCTTTGAGTAAGAATTAATTATATGGAATGTGCAAGATGATAGCTTTCAAAAAATGCACATTACTTTCATTATGACACAAAATAATGTGGATAAACATTTTTAATAGTGAACGCACTTCGAAACAAAACAGTTAGTGACATCAAGCACCTCCTATAATTCTTTAAAGGTGGAAATTGCTAAAGACCTGAGACTGGATGGAATGAAAACAGATCTCATTTTTTTACATTTTTTAAATAAATATTTGTGACCAACTGGAGTCTATTTTCTGGATTAAGGAGAAAAGCAATAATCCCACAAATTTATCTTTGAAATGTATCTTCTAATTTTGATGGTTGAAGAATACTACAAAATTTTTCCCAACTGAAGACACTATTAAATATATTCTCTCTAAAAATAAAATTTTAACATCTTGAAACAAAAATAGTTTCTGTCATTTAAGCTATAACACTAGTCACTAGAGAATGGAATTTTGTCTGAAGATTGAGTTTCTCTATTATGCTCCAGTTAGACTAAACTGAACACTCTTAAATCTTCCATTCTTGTGTGCATTTTGCTTACTGTTATCTTCCTGCAGGGAACTCTCCCCAACACATGATGAACTCTTTTTTTTTTTTTTGAGACAGAATCTCTCACTCTGTTGCCTGGGCTAGAGTGCTGTAGCGTCAGCCTAGCTCACAGCAACCTCCAACTCCTGGGCTCGGGAATCCTTCTGCCTCAGCCTCCCAAGAAGCTGGGACTATAGGCATGCACCACCATGCCTGGCTAATTTTTTCTATATATACTTTTAGTTGTCCAGCTAATTTCTTTCTAATTTTAGTAGAGACATAGTTTTGCTCTTGCTTAGGCTGGTTTCCAACTTCTGAGCTCAAACAATCCTCCCACCTCGGCCTCCCAGAGTGCTAGGATCACAGACGTGAGCCACCACACCCAGCCAATGAACTCTTATTCATCCTCTAAAAGTCAAAACCGTTTTCTTTTCCAAGAAGCTGTTTTTTATTGTGCTCCTATTTTATCAATATCTCCTTTATGCTACCTTTGTGCTTATATCTCTTTCTATTTTTCCACTTATCATACTATGTTCTTATGGAATTTTTTTCCATATAGAGTGTGAGTTCAAGGAAGATAAGAAATACATCTTATTCATTTCTGTATTTTGAGGTTAAAGTTTACACTTAATACAGATCTGCACAAAATATGTTGCTTCTTTTACTTTCTATAATAGATTGCATCTAGCTCTGCATACCCCGCTTCTGCTGCTGGTGGGCACATGAGTATGGTAGAAAACACTTAACTTGCCTATGAGAGGTAAGTCGGCCTCTTCTGGTTTAACAAAAGTTTCCCTGAGATTGATTTAATCTTTGTAATTAGTCTTTGGAGAGTGTGGAATAAAATATTAGTTCAAAGTTCAAATTCCCTATCAAGATTCCCTCTCCCCTTCTCAGGTGAGCTCTTGCCTTTCCTTTCTTTTCTCCAAGATGGTTTGCTTGCCCCAAGAGAAGGTTGAATTCTTTACTTCAGTGTGGGGTAGTGTTCTGGTGTCGGGCTGGTAGGGAACCTGCGGCCTTCTGATTGCAAGATTGTTCTTTTTTAAACACCAAAGGAAACAAGAAAAACTTCGTCTTTCTCTGCTGTACCCCTTTTAATAAAAGGATTTGTTCTGTAAAGTTTGGAGGAAGTCAAAAGGCCACACTCAAGGATCCAGAAGGCCACATGTGGCCCCAAGGCCTCAGGTTCCCCACCCCTGCATGGTGGCTGGGCTTCCTGCTGGGACCTACTCTTTGGTGTTTAGTCATTTCTATTTGTGTGGGTTTTCCAAGGTCCTGTATTCTATAGTCTCACCCTCTGATACCAGGTCTCTCAACATCAAGTCTCCCAAGCTCTTCATCTTAAGCCATGGGAACCCCAAGGTCTCTCCTCTATGTGAAGTGTTAGTCATGGGGAATAGGGATGCTTACTACCATCTGTTTGTGACTAATCTTCCACTCCCACTTCAGGCTGAATTTGGTGGAGAAAATGAGGAATAACCCTGGACATTCTTATTATCTCCATGAAATAATCAAGAGTCTCTATCAGGGATGCTATCATTTTTTTTTTCTTTACTTGACTTTGAATTTGGGACACTAATTCCTTTCTCAGAGACCCAGGTTATATTCTCATCCTAGTAAAATCCCTTCCAAATATTTCCTTCTTTTCTATTGAAGTAGATGATTCCCTCTTCATTGAATCCTTATTCTATCCTAGAGCTTTTAATAAAACTCTGTGTTCCAAGTCAAGTCATTTAGATTTGGCACCTGATGTGAGAATGAAACTTTTACAGTCTGCATTGCCTTTCCTTATCAAAATAGCCTGGCTTACAAGACGAATGCCTCACTATGGTTTCAAGAGTTCTTTTTTTGGTAGTCAAAAGCTGAATATTAGGCATATCCTTCTTTTTTGTATTTTTACCTTAATGTGTAAATTCACACAGCTGGTAAGGGGAAGATTGATCTTTTGATCATCAGCACCCACATGTTGACTTGGGTTTTTATCCTTTGCCAAACCTACTCCTTTTCTGCCTATTCATAGACTTTGGGGTTTTGTTATATTAATATTTGGCCCTATACAATTGCACCATATCAATCCAGTTGCCGCTAATCATACTGTTTTTGCTCAGTCCTTGCAGAAAAGATATTTTTCTGTGTTTCTTTTTCCTCTTGTGTTCAGAGCTAAACTGTATTTTCCAGCTTTCTTGCAGGTAGGTGGGACCATGTATCTAAGTTCTGGCCAGAGAATGTGGGTGGAAACAATGTACACCACTTCCAAGGCTGGCCACTTACACTTCTTTTGCAATTCTTCACACGCTCTCTCTCATGGTTCATCAGTTTGCCAGAAGAAAAGGATTCACTGAAGCTTCCTTGTCCTAGGGGATGACAGGTCCACTAAATGAACTTGTGGGGTCTCTTAATTATTCTGTAATCTCTAATTAAAATTTATAATCTCCTTCAATTGTGAATATAGTCTTAACTTGAAAGAATATTTGCAAGATCTCTTATTTTGTCACTTATAGAATCATAGATATTCTTATATTGCAAAACATTATTTATACTCATCTCTATTTTGATATTGAACTTGTTAGACTTGCCACTGGATATTACTTAATACATTAAAAAGTAGATATATTAATTTATTCTAAATTAGAAATATTTTTATGATAGTATTTTAATATAACTGTTTTCTTTTTCATCTTATATATTTTGTCTGTTTTTTTCTTTTTTTCTGTGAATTTTGGTCCTTCATTCTGTCTCCTGGCATATTTAGTAATTTTTGGTTAAATGCTGGATATTACAATAGTATTTGTTGATTAAATGTTAGAATGAAAGCCATTTAAGAGAGTTGCTGGACCAGGACCTATATACTAAATACTTCATCCGGTTTTACCCCATTACTCTAAGGGTGTTCCTCAATTTGGCTTTATTAAAAGGACTAAACACTATAGGAAATGAAATGATTGTGATTATTTTCCTAATTCTATTAGCTTCTATAATTTTAGATTCGTGGGGAAGCAGTCAATTCATTATACATATAATAGCTGCCTTGTGGTGTTAAGTTTAATTCTCTTTTGGAACTCTGGTTGAGAAAGGCTGCTCTAGATGACAGGAAATTTTTAAGAGAAAACACAGCTTCAATCTGTCTCATTGTAGCAAAGGGAGTGACCAGTGAGAAAATCATTGTCATAGACAGCTGGGAAAATCAACAAAAATGGAATAGATTTTGCCATTCTTGCTGGTAGAAAGGGGGCATTCAGTTAGCCTCTGATGGGCTATTCAGTCTTACTAGGAAACAGTGGTCACATCAGATCAGTGTTGATCTAGAATTACTGAAGAAGTAGAAACTAAAGAAGGATGATAGGTTTTCAGCTACAGACACTTTGACGACTCCCAAGCTGTTTGGGATTGATGCCTTCCAGAAAGATTACAGGGAGATTGTGAAACTTTTGCATAATAATTTCTATTATTAGTTTTCAGTAAAAACTGCTGTCAAGGTTGGCCGATGGGATTGCTTATATGTCATTGCCTGATCCTTGGGGAAATAATGAATGTGACATTATGCCTTGTACCTCTTCTATTAAAACACTGCCTGTGAAAGAATAGAATCTGGTGGGTAGTGGATAGAAACTCAAGTAGTGAATAATATCTATTACTCTCAGAGATCATTTAGCTTGGCATTATTTGCTTTTCTTCTTCTGCTGAAAATCTCTAAAAATTTTTGAGAAGCTATGAATATAAAAATTATAACGTAAAAATTCTCAGCAGGTTGAATTATGTGCTGAAACACTTAGGAACAGCAGGTGTTTGGGGGAATATGTGGCATCAAAAACCATTTTCTCTCAGCTAAAGCATTATTTCACGTGGAGGTATAAAATGATATCAAGATTCAGACAGGAAAAATGCTGAAGCCGGCAGTCTGTTATTTTTCTCTTTCATTTCTGTGCTTGAGTTTTTTTTTTTTAAATAATTTTAGGCATTTTACCTTTTGCTTTCTTCCCATTTTTTTTATTTGTATATATTTATGGGCTATAAGTGCAATTTTGCTATATTGGTATATTTCACTGTGGTTAAGTCAGGGCCTTCAGTGCATACATCACTGCAGGAATATACATTGTATCCACCATACAACCTCCTGTCATCCACCTCCCTTCCACTCCCCACCTCTCTGAGTCTCTGTTGTCCATCCCCCCATTTGCACAGATTATCTATCTCCCACTTATAAGTGAGAACATGTGTTATTGTCTTTTTGTGTCTGAGTTGTTTCAATTAGAATAATGGCTTTCAGTGCCATCATGTTGTGTCTTTGGCAAAAGACTCACATCTTTTGGTTTCACTTTTTTTTTTGCACCTGACTAGTATTCCACCATGTATATACACCACATTTTCTTTATCTAATCTTCTGTTGATAGACGCATAGGTTGACTCTATGTCTTTGCTAGTGAATAGTGCTGTGATAAATATACAAATGCAGGTCTCATTTTTATATATTGATTTCTTTTCCTTTGGGCAGATATCTAGAAGTAGAAGTGCTGGATTACACAATAGTTCTATTTTTAGTTCATTGAGAAATCTCCATACTGTTTTTTCATAGAGGTTACACTAATTTACATTCCCACCAACAGCGTATGAGAGTTCCTTTTTCTCCACATCCTCACCAACATCTGTTATTTTTTGGTCTTTTTAATAATAGCCATTCTGATTGGTGCAAGATATCTCAGTGTGGTTTTAATTTGCATTTCTTTGATGATTAGTGATACTGAACATGCTTACTGGCCATTTCTTCACATGCTTATTGGCCATTTGTATCTCTTCTTTCAAAAAATGTCTCTTCAAGTTTTCAGGTCCAGCTTCTTGAAAGACTGTTGTCCTGGTTCTTTGGCTCCTTGGTTAGAAAATTCACAAGCAGGGCTGGTGTGATGGAGTGATCACAGACAGAAAGCAATTCCACACAAACAGCTTTTATTGCAGAAAAGAAGGGAGCTATACAAAGCAAGAGTACATTCTAGAGAGGAGTGGGTCAGTCTCTATGAGTGGAGGAAGACATTAAGGACTCCAGGTGATTTCCTTTTATTGGCCTGGTCTGGGGGAGGGCTTGTGAGTGTGTGGGATGTTACCAGGTGATTGATATACATGATTGTCAGGTGTTCTACATTTTCCTGCAGTCCCTTCCCCTGATTGATCCCCAGCTTCTCTGCCCCTAGGAACCATCCTCCTGGCCTGTATCTGCCACCTGCAGATTTGGTCCCTGCCTAACATTCCCCCTGGAGAGACATGGAACCTGACAATCTTTGAGGCTTGGAGCTGAAGATCCATCTTCTGTAGCTGTTTCCAACTGAATAGGGACAATGCTCTCAGGCTTCATGACCTCTTTTAAGAGCTGCAGGTGGAAGTTACCTGTGGCCTTATCTAGTGGCTCCATGGGTGGTGGTATTATCTTGTTCAGATATGGGGTGAAATCCTTGAGCTTGCATAAGTTTCACATGGGACTGTTGAAGCCTTGAAGACACACAAACTTAGTAAGAAGGTTAAAAATGCATGAGCCAAATATTAATGGAAGGACAATGGCCACTAAAGGTCCCAGGAATGGTAGCAACCAGGTCATACATAGTAACAGTGAAGAAAAGAAGTTGTAAGATGAAGAAAAAAGAAATCATAAAATTATGGGTGCTTGAAAATAGGCAAACATGGAATTATTCCTTCGTGGCACAATAGATCTAATATGCAGAGGATTCTAGCAAAGGCTAACAAAAGATCAGAAAATATATGTAGGGATTCTTTACTATCTGTGATAGCATAGCCCATGAGGCTTAATTATTTCACCTCTTTGAAGAGAAGCTTTAATCCCTCCATTGGTTCACACTTGTAGGTATCTGTTGTTTCAGCATTCTTGCCTGTGTCTGGGCTCTGAATGTCTACCAGTTTAGCTCTCAAGATGTGTACCTGGCTCTTGATTCCCTCCAGTTTGCCTCCTGTGGGGGTAGACAACAAGACTTGATACAGCCCTTCCATATGGGCTCTAACTGATTGCTCTACACAAGACTAACAATATTGGGGGTTACCTCTCAGGTATATAAAGGCCTGAACATAGGAAATTTCTGACAACTTTCCCTTCCTCCTACAAAAGAGATCTAATTGTAGGATAGTATTTGAGTTAAGACTCCTGTTCTCAGGCCAGGATTCTCCACCCAGAAGTTGGTATTGGGGCTAGGCTGTGTTGCAGAAAAATATTAGTTTCTTTTTGCAGAGGCTGTTGAATCCAAGGGTCATCCAGTTTTTTAACAGACATCCCAGGGGAGAATTGATGGGGACTAAGGTTTCTTATCCCATTGTCTCTATGGAAAGAAAACAGAATAGAGGAAGAGTAGATTACCCATCAGACCAGGTATCTGTGTGTCCACTAGGTTTGGCTCAGAGCTTGCTTAGGCCATGCCCAAAACCTCTGTTCTGTCTACCCATCAGACCAGGCTTCCCCAGTCCCTATGTGTTGGCCACCATCCATTCAGGTGTCCCTCTCCTGGACAGTACTTCACTGTGGGGACACCACATCCCATTCCTGTGGTCAGAGCCCTCACCTGGCTCTGGATACCTGCTGAAAACCATCTGCCCCTTCCCCCCATGACCATGTGGCAGACGGCAGGGGTCAGTCTACCCTCAGTTCTCTAAGTCTGAAAGAGCATGGTATGTCACAGGACATAGTCCTAGAAAACTAAGTTTTAGTTACAAAAAGAAAGATAGGACTATAGGGGTGAGGAAGGACACTTGTGTTACTACAGGGGCCTCACTATAGTCAGGAAGTTTTCCAGTCAGGATATTCCCTCAACAGATCCACTATTTCCACAGAGAACAGGCAACCCATTGACTCAGGGTGAGGGGAGTCCCAAAAGACCTGGGCTGGCGTGTAGCAGGATGGGATTTCTAAAATGCCATTTTCTGAGTCCTAGTGTCATAACACAAAGGTAGGAACTCCAGGGTTTGCATCACACTCACACTACTCACCACGTCTCATCAGACTCAGGAAAGCAAGAAGACATAAAGATGATGTGACAAGGCAACCTCCAGAAAACACACACACATACTCCATCACCTTACCTTCAAAAGAGAGAAAATCCTGGGTTTAGGCACCAGATGTCAGGTCTATCCTCTTGGTGGACTGTTGTCCTGGTTCTTTGGCTCCTTGCTTGGAAAATTCACAAGCAGACCTGGTGTGCCGGAGCAAGCACAGACAGGAAGCAATTCCACACAAACAACTTTTATTGCAGAAAAGAAGGGAGCTATACAAAGTGAGAGCACATTCCAATAGATCTTTCTCCATGAGTGGAGAAGGATGTTAAGGACTCCCAGGTGACTCCCTTTTATTGGCTTGGTCTTGGGGTGGGCTTACAGGGGTGTGAGATGTTACCAGGTGATTGATATACATAATTGTCAGGGTTTCTGCATTTTCATGTAGTCCCTTCTCCTAATTGGTGCTCCCCGCTTCTCCACCCCTAGGAACTGCCCTCCTGGCCTGTACCTGCCACCTGCAGATTTGGTCCCCGCCTAACAAAGTCCTTAGCCCACTTTTTAATGGGGTTAACTGTTTTTTTTTTTTTTTTGTTGTTGTTGTTGAGTTGAGTTCCTTGTAAATTCTGCATATTAGTCCCCTGTTGAATGAACAGTTTGCAAATATTTTTTCTCATTCTGCAGGTTGTCTGTTCACTCTGTTGATTATTTTTTTTGCTGTGCAAAAACTTTGTAGCCTAATTAAGTCTCATTTGTTTATTGCTTAAATCTCATTTGTTTGTTGCCTGTGCTTTTGAGGTCTTAGTCATGAATTCTTTGCCTGGACCAATGTCTAGAAGAGTATTCCCTAGGTTTTCTTTTAGTATTTTTATAGTATCAGGTCTTACATTCATGTCTTTAATCCATCTTGAGTTGAATTTTTGTATAATGAGAGATAGGGGTCCAGTTTCATTCTTCTACATATGGCAATCCAATTTTCCCAGCATCTCATACTGAAAAGGGCATCCTTTTCCCAGTTTATGTTCTTGTCAATTTTGTCAAAGATCATTTGGCTCTAAGTATATGGTTTTATTTTTGAGACCTCTATTCTATTTCATTGATCAATGTGTCTGTTTTTATAATAGTACCATGCTGTTTTGTTTATTATAACCTTGTATAATAATTTGGAGTCAGGCAATGTGATGCCTCCAGCTTTGTTCTTTTTGCTCAAGATTGTTTTGGGAGATATTATAGCCAAAGAAATCCTAAGCAAAAAAAATAAAAAAGAAAATCTGGAGGCATCACATTACCTGACTTCAAATTATACTACAAAGCTATAGTAATCAAAAAACATGGTAGTGGTATAAAAATAAACAGATAGATCAATGGAACTGAATAGAGAACCCAGAAATAAAACCATACACCTACAACCAACTGGTATTTGACAAAGCAAAGCAGACAAAAGCACACACTGGGGAAAGGATGCTCTATTCATAAGTAGTGCTGGGAAAATTGGAGAGCCACATGCAGGAGAATGAAACCAGGTCCCTGGGTGTCACCATACACAAATATTAATTCAAGCTGGATTAAACATTTAAATGTAAGACCTGATACCATAATAATTCTAGATGAAAACTGAGGAAAAACTCTTCCAGCCATTGGCCTAGGCAAAGAATTTACGACAAAGACCCCAAAAGCAAATACAACAATAACAAAAATAAATAAATGGGACTTCATTAAGCTAAAAAGTTACTACAGAGCAAAAGAAATAACCAACAGAGTAGATAGACAACTTACAGAATGGGAGAAAATATTCACAAACTATACATCCAACAAAGGACTAATATCCGTAATCTATAAGGAATATAACACATCAGCAAGACAAATAACCCTACTAAAAAGTGGGCAAGAGGCATGAATAGACATTTTTCAAAAGAAAATATAAAAATGGCCAACAAACATATGAAAAAAATGTTTAACATCCCTAATCATCAGGGAAATGCAAATTAAAACCACAATGTGATACTACCTTACCCTGTCAGAATGGCCATTATAAAAAAATAAAAATGTTGATACGATGTAGTAAAAAGGGAATGCTTATACACTGTTCATGGGAATGTAAATTAGTACAACTTCTATGGAAAACAGAATGGAGATTCCTTAAAAAACTAAAAGTAGACCTACCATTCAATATAGCAATCCCACTAATGGCTATCTACCCTAAAGAAAAGAAGTCATTATATCAAAAAGCCACATGCACTTGTATGCTTATCATAGCACAATTCACAATTGCAAAGATACAGAATCAACTTTTGTGCCCATCAACTGATGAGTGGATAAAGAAATTGTGATATAAACATATTTCCTCTGTCCTTCCATTGACATCTCCTCATCTGGTATAGCAGTCACTTCTTCCAATTTTTTGAAATTGCTTCTGTAGGGGAGATTTTTTTTCCCTGAAGATGTATGTTGTTGGTTGTGTAGGACACTTTGGCTTTGATTTTGGGTGCTTGCAGTAGTGTAATCTTTGTATGCTTTCTTCAGCAGTACACAGGGTCAGTGGTATCTGTGATTTCCTTGGTGACTTAGGGTATGGTAATTACTTGATGCTGTGGTGAAGTTTTACTGAAGATATAGACACCGTATGAATCAATCTTCAAGGCCCTGGTGGTGGGAGAAGAGCGCTGAGTGTTCCTGTTTTTAGGCTGCAGAGCATCTTATGCCAACATTGGTGTTAGTGGGCCCCTTCTTGGGCCTTCAGGTGTGTTGCTCAGAAGTTGATTGTGGAAGGAGTGGGCTGGGTGTGTGGGTGGGTTCTCAGGCCCCTGGGCAGCTGGTGTGATGTGGGTGATGGCAGTGCAGTGGTGAAGCAATCCATTGGGACAAAAAGGGTCCATGTTAGTGTTGCTGGTAGTTAGAGTGGGTTAGGTAGGTTAGTGTCCAGTCCCATAGCTGTCCATAGCAGGACAGTGGATATGGTCCTAGGTGCACTTAGGAGAGCTTGGTCTTCCCTGCCCCTCCCTGGCCAGGTGGCAGCTGCAACTGCATCACCTCAAATTCAGCCTAAGGGCAGGGTGAAGTACAGCTTTAAACTCTCAAAATGGCACTTTGGGCCTGCAACCAGTGAGGACAGGGCACCTTCCAGGCAAGTTAGGTGGGTAACAAGCTGTTGGGAGTATGATCCACTTGTGTCTTTGTCTTACAAGCGTCCCATTGCAGGGTAGTGGGTATTGTCATCGGTATGCCTGGGAGAGCCTGATTTGCCCGTTCCTTCTAGGCTGGGTGGCAGCTGCAACTGTGTCAGCCTGGACTTGGCCCAAGGGCAGGGCGCAGTGAGTGTTAGGCTCTCAAAATGGCTCTGCCTGTGGGCCTGTGACCAGAGAGGGAGAGGGTAGCAGTAAGAAGCTGTGGAGAGTGCAGTCCACTCGTGTCTTGTTCCCACAGCCACCAGCCGCAGGGCAGTGGGTATCGTCCTAGGTATACCTGGGAAAGCCTGGTTTCCTCTGCCTTCTTTTCGGTGGTGAATGCTCAACCCTTATTTACCCTTTAGTTCTTTGGATTTAATCACGTGTACACAAATGAAAACATATTTATTATGCAATTTTTATTCAGAGGTTTTCTGATTACTCCCTTTCTGTATTTCTATAGGAATTATAGGCATTATCATTTAATTTACCACCTAATTATATGCCATTTTGCCATTGTTGACCCCAATTTATTATGTTTATCTTATTTCCTCCTTAAATTATATATATATATTTTGTGTGTATATGGCTATAATGGTTAATTTCATGTGTCAAGTTGACTGGATCACAGCTGCCCAGACATTCAGGAAAATGTTATTCTGGGTGTATCTGTGAGGGTTTTCTGGATGAGATTAATGTTTGAATCAGTGAAGTGAGTACAGCAGATAGCCCTTCCTTATGGGGTTGGGCCTCATCCAATCGGTTGAAGACCTGAACAGAACAAAAAGGCTAAGAGGAACTCCTCCTGCCTGACTGCTTAGAGCTACAATATCAGTCTTTTCTTGCCTTTGTATTTGAACTGAAACATTGGCTCTTCCTAGTTTTCGTGCCTGCTGTTGTTCAGACTGGAACTTACACCATTGACTTTCCTGGTTCTCAGACCTCTGGACTCAAACTGAAATAATACCATTGGGTCTCTTGGGTCTCTGGCTTACCAAGTGCAGATCTTGGGACATAGAGTCCATAATTGCATGAGTCAGTTCCAGTAAGAGAGAGAGAGAGAGGGAGAGATTCATCCTATTGGTTCTGTTTCTCTGTAGAAGACTGACTTTGATACTTGATTCATATTACCCATAGCACATAGTACACCATGATTATGTTAGGAACTTAAAATAGACTTTTAGAAACAGAGTGTTCCTTGATCAAATGATTCACAAAACTTAAAGTCAGTTACTCTGAGGTAAAAATTGACTACACATTTGCTAAATCCTTGAATGCATGCACTATTGCACTTGTCGGTTTTGACATAGGTGGAAATAAAGGCAGTGAGAAATTCAGTATTGATCTTGATTAGGTGGTGTCAAACAAGCTGAATTGCTATATTTGAATCATGAATTGTAATTACAGCATATAATATAGCATGATTTTTATAATAAAATATATATTTAAATGATGGGTTAAACTCATTTACTGTAGTCAAAAGCCCATGTGTATCTTCTGAGAATTCATGATATTATAAGTGGTGGAAGAGAGCTTTTAATTATCATTGCTGGCTGTAATGTTTGTAAACCAGTTAAGGCATGTCGTCTTTCCTGTAGCAGTTAGTGTTTTTGATCCAAGCCAGGGCATGCATTTGGAATTGTTTTTCAAATTGTGGTGATGAATATCTTGTCTGATTTCTCCTGTGATTTTTGACATAGATGTGTAGGAAGACTGATCAAGATAAAAGTTTTAATGTGTTTATTCCATAACAGAGTGAAACTATAACTGATCCATGCTAAATTGAACTCCACAGCCTTAGCCTCACTGGGGTCATGTAGTAACTGAATTAATCGATTAAAATAAAAAAAAGGCACCAAACCATAAACCAGAGACAAGTAAGCAGAGAACTGCATTTGTCATGAGTGGAAATCATTCTGGTGACATCTAAGCACGATGGTATGAGTATTCTCACATGAAAGACGACTGCAAACTCTTACATTAATTGAGACCAAACACTTACAGTCTTTGTTATGTGAACATTAACACAATAAAAATATGAAATGTTTCTTTCTCCTGAGATGTTTCAGCTGAGAAATCAGAGAAAGCAGAAACATCAAACTGCCAAATGCATAAGAAAATTCTCCTTTGAAATATCTGGTATTCTGGATTTGCCACTGATCTAATTTTTATGTACATTTCAAAAAGTATTTTTTTCCTTGATGCTTTGCTAGATTCCCCATAGAAATATTGAAAAATATAACACATGCTAATGTTGCCCCTATGATATTGAGCCTCATAGAGTTAGACTCCTGAGCTGCAACTTTGGGTCGAAAGTTGATGCTATTTCAGGGCAGGAAGCACAGCATCCCTGCTGTCTAGGAGATATTTTTTCAGCTCTGCTCTCATTAGGTAGCTTTTCTTCCTCTTCAAATATGAGGCTTCTTCATCACCTCAACATGGAGTGGACACAAAGTAAATACTCCCCAAGGGACATAAAGGCTCAGAACAGAGACAAATGGCAGCTGGCATTTTGGAAATATATTGGAGAGCAATGCAGACAACTGTTTTAGCAGCATAGCTATTAGGAGTGGATATTAAATGGAACATTTAGCAAGCCCATGAGCAGATTGTGCAAATAATGACTCTGCTAGAAGGAAGAGACCTCTGGTACATGCCTGTAAAACCATGAACAGTGTGTGGCTTTCAACAGAAGGGACGCAGAAATTGGATAAAAGTGGAGACAAGAGAAATCAGATCTGGATTGAACTAGAATAGTGATGATTCTCTTAATTATCCTTGACTAAGCATTTTCACTAATGACTTATTGAGGAAGATGTTGGACATTAATATTAGAATCTCTCTGTATGCCGTCTATTGTTTGCATTCAGTGTATAATTACTATTAGTGAACTATATAGTAAAATATGTATAAATTTTTTATTTTACAGTACAGATCCAGCTCATCTATCCAGTTTATCCTTTTATTGTCATAAAGTTCTCAAGTTAAAGAGTGGTGTTTTAGGTTACTGGACTAGGAAGACACTACCTGAAAATAGTACTGGGGCCCAGAGGAGAAAATCTGGAAATCAGTCCTTTGTCTAGAATGCTGCCTTTGCCAGTCTCGTTTTAGTCTGAGGGTACTAGACATATACATAGTTTTTAGAGGTTGGTGGTGGGGAAGTGAATGTGTGAAAAAGAATGCTGTTAGAGCTTTATTCAAACCACTATGCTCCATCACTTACTAAGTGTGGCTAGTCCTTGTTTGTGAGTATGCTAGAGGAGAATTCAGACATTTACTGTTCCCAACGAAGACACATAAATTCAAAGGAGATACCTCACCTGCCCAACTCCAGAAATGGAAGCAAATCAAGTAACAAATATTTTTTTTAATCTCTTTTTATGGGCCCAACACTGAGCTAAATGTAAGGTATATAAAATAGGGACTAGTTCTTTTCCTGAGCTCAAATAATTATTCTAAATTATATGAAAACACAAAGGAAAGAATTGTCATAGCCTAAAACATTTCATATCAGCTAGAGAGGCAATAAGAGACAAACTGAAAAAAATTAATAGGATCTGGAGCAAAGAGGTTTCATAAATGAGACATAATTTGTGATGTTCCTTAAAGGAGAAGGATGGGGGAGAGGGGAATGGATAGGCAGATGGGAGAGGCAAGTGCACAGCACTAACAAGCCCATACCCAGGTGTGTGTATCATCCTTGAGCTTCAGCCTAGCTTTTGCTTGCACCAATGTGCCTGTATTTCTATTGTTAATGTCATGATACCCACTTATAGAATAATTTGTGATGGCTTTCTTAAAACTCAGTTTCTGATATTAATTTGCCTCCAAATTTAATTCCATTCCACCCTCTTGGCATGTGTCCTCCTTGAGGGGAAAGAGTGAGAGAGAGAGAGAGAGAAGGTCTTCAGTCTCAAGATTTCCATGTATAGTTTTCTGAGCCAGCTTTTCTCAGCAGGAGTTATTCCTTCTGTCTGTTTTGCAATTAAGTATCTCCAAATCTTTGTGAAATGAGATGCTAACTGTGGCAAAGATGCTGGTGCTCACCAACATCTGTATTCTCTTCTTTTTTCCTGAGCCTCTAGGTGCATCACACTTTCTAGGCTCCCTCGTAGGTAGGTGTAACCATGTGAGAGTTCTGGGCAATGGCTGGTGAGCAGGATTGATGGGACCATTTCAAGACTGACACATAGAGAACCTTTTATGTGCAATTCTTTGTCCGCTGGCTGATTAGAGAGGACTCTGGGAGAGCAAAGGAGAATGTAGCCTCTGGTGGGGAGGACCCTGGGTCCCTGAATTATGGGTACAAGACAGAACCTTCCCTTCTTCCCAGTGCACTCATATTGGACTGTGGCGTGATGCAAGCTACAAATAACCCTGATTATTTATATTAATGGGCTCTCCAATTGGTTATTCACAGATATGTTTAGCATCTATTTTTTGAACATTTTTCACATTCAATACCATATTATATTGATTTCTTTTTTTTTTTTTTTTTTTTTGAGAAAGAGTCTCACTTTGTTGCCCGGGCTAGAGTGAGTGCTGTGGCATCAGCCTAGCTCACAGCAACCTCAAACTCCTGGGCTTCAGCGATCCTACTGCCTCATCCTCCCGGGTAGCTGGGACTACAGGCACGTGCCGCCATGCCCGGCTAATTTTTTCTATATATATTTTAGTTGGCCAGATAATTTCTTTATATTTTTTTAGTACAAACAGGGTCTTGCTCTTGCTCAGGCTGGTCTCGAACTCCTGACCTTGAGCGATCCACCTGCCTCGGCCTCCCAGAGTGCTAGGATTACAGGCGTGAGCCACCGCGCCCAGCCAATTTCTTAAAGCAATATCACTATCAACTTAAAGCATATGACTGAATTTCTTACAATGTTTTTAGCATATCTTTAAATAACTTTTTATTTATAAATAATTTCAAGACAAGAAAAATAGTTATTTTTCAAGACAATAAAAGTCTTTTGTCTGTACAAAGAACACCTGCATGCTCCTCACCCAGGTTCACCTGCATGTCGTCCCATTTGCTTCATCTCTTGTTCTTTCTTCACATATATACTTATTTTTCATATTCTTCTGAATGTGATCACTCCCTAAAAATAAGGACACACTCTTACACAAACACAGTACCATTATCAAACTAAAAAAAAAATGCCTCATCTCTAGTCAATTCACTGTCTGTATTCCAGTCTATGAGTTGACCCCAAACTCTCCTTCATGACATTTTTTTCCCTCACTAGTACGATATAGTATCCAGTCTAAGAGCATGTCCTGATTTTAATTGTTGTGTCTCTTTTGTCTCCCTTAATCTTTGTCTTTGCCTTTAACTTTCATGACATTGATATTTTTAAAGAATCCAGTTTTACCTTTTTAATAGAATGTTTTCCATTTTAAGTTTGTCTCATGTTTCCTCAGCATTATAGTCAGATTATACATTCTTTTGGGGAATCTTTTTACTGAAGTACAATAAGCAAAACACTTTGAACTAAAACTTTGAATACCACATTGAACAAGGGTTAGAGATTGAGGTACCATGTTGTTGTTTAGTTGCTGGGTTACAAGGTAGACGAAGTTTCTAAAAACAACACAAACAATGTATTTTCTCACAATAAGCCAAAAATACTGTACTTTTAGAGAGAGGAAATTGTGTTTAAAATTAGGAAATTGGTGGTTCGTTGAAGGTGACTCACAGCTTCCCTTTTAGCATTTTAGAATCTCCTGCTACTTGGCACTTTCAGAAAGACAGATTTTCTTTTATTTGGAGCAATATATATAATAACCTGGCACTCTCACAATGGTGCCTAAGTAAGTGTATTAACCTACCAAGGATGTGTGCATTTTAGAACATGATATGCATCTTCTAAAATGCAATCCATGTAATTCATGACTCAAAGCACGGTTTTCCATGTGATCCACGATTCAAAGCACGGCTTTCCAAGGGTGGCATTTTTGCAACATGGCATCTGAAGAGGGGAAATGTTTTAGAGCAGTGTAATGGTTAATTTTATTTGTCAGCTTGGCTGAGCTATAGTACCCAGTTGTATAACTGGATCTATTTTGTAGATATGGTAAATGTCTACAATCAATTGACTTAAGTAAAGGATATTAACTTTGATAATGTGGGTGGGCCACATTCAATCAGGCAAAGGCCTTAAGAGCAAAAAACTAAGGTTTCCCAAAGAAGAAAAAATTCTGCTTTAAGACTGCAGCATCATCTCTTGCCTGAATTTCCAGCCTGCTTGCCTGCTGTACAGGCAGATTTGCCACCGCTCATAACTGCACGAGCCAATTCCTTAGCACAAATCTCTTTCTGCACACGCACGTTTATATACATGTGTATGTGTGCATGTGTATATGTGTGTGTATATACACATACACATATATACATATATCTGATTGCTTCTCTTTCTCTGGAGAATCCTGATTGATACGATGGTACAGGCAGGCAGTCGTTTTTATATTCCTCAAGTCATGCCTAAAAGTGGTAATTACTATCACAATGTTTTGAATATGAGAAGTGTTCAAATAATATATGTTAAATGGATCACTGAGTAACTAACTGGAGATTAACCTAATACAAAAGTTAGTATTAAGACTTTAAAGTAAAAAAAAAGAAATTTTAGGCTTATAATCATATTTCACCATAATCCTTAAATACTTTAAATATAAATAGAACAGTTGTGCTTTTTTAGTCTTAGATAAATTCTCCAAGTTTTTTCCCACATAAACTTGAAGTAATATTGCTATCTAAGACTCTAATAGTTTCCTATTTATCAACAAGTAATGATACAAGTTTGCTCTTCATTTCTGTATTGAGTAAATATATTTCACATATAAAATTTTTTGCTGCCCTCTGGTGGACATAGTTCCATAAATATAAAATAATATAAATACACATCAAGTTCCATATATTAAGCAGTCTCCTATTTAGGTATGTTCCCAAAGTTCCTATTTAAGTTTGGGAATCAGAATGCATTTTTCACATAAGAAGAGAGATTAGCATCTCAGATTTGCTTATAAATTCCTGTTATGATGCATGAAGTACTTAAAATATGGCACCCAAAGTAATAGTCTAACAGGAAGTAGTGACAATGATTCCATGAAAAAATGCATTGCAAGTGATCGCTTGGGAATCATCAGCTGTCTCCCCTGCTGTGGCGTTGATGGCTGAGGAAGGCTAAGCGGACTTCCCTGGACCCCAGCCCTGGGGATGCCCCTGTAGGCTGGGACAGTCGGGGGAGGCCTGGGGCTGGTGAAGGACAGAGCTGATGGCTTTCCAGGAATGGGGCTACGAGGGTGGGGGCAGTAGTGGAAGGAACTGAGAGAGCACAGCCAGGAGGAGCAAGATAAGAAGCTGAGTTTGAGAGAAGTAGGAGTTCTGGAAATAAGATGCATAATGCATAATGGAAGGACAAGAATGATGCCAAAACAAGGAGGAGGATATGAAGAACTGGTAAAGGCTGTCTTGCACCCACTCACAAGTGCCAATGATTAAATTTTCAATAATTTTATGAGCCAGTTGTTAAACACAGATATTATTAAAGGTTGCATCATAAAAACATACAGTAAAATAGTCTTAAAACTAAGGTAATATACACACAAAACTCATCACTTCCTAACTATTTTACTAGTATTTAGTAAAATCATCTATTGAGATGATTTGGGTATTTTGTATTTGTTCGGTGGAAATATTCTACAATGGTGTGCTGCCAGGCATCTCTCCCCAGCTTTGCATTCTGAGATGTCAGTAGCTCATGTTGCTCATGGTCAGAATACTTTTGCCAAGAAAATTAGAAAAGGCTACAAATCAAGACTTTCTTCTATCTCCAAGGGCTGATTGTTAAATATTTGCCAGTAACGAGACCTCTTTGGGAACAAAAGAATTCCTTTTTTAAAAAATATTCTACCACCTATGCTGGTGAAGACTAAACCTTTTTTCTTACTCAGAAATTCCTTTCCAGAGGGCCCGGAAAGGGTCACACCTATGAGTCATTAATCTTGTTAAACAGGTCGTTTTGATCCAGTGTATTGTGGCTTGGTTTCACAACCTGACCCTGACATAGCCTCACACGAAGAATAACAGATCTTATATCTTAACTTAAAAACTTTCCTTTCTGTTGATTTCAAACTTTTAGACAAAAATTACCCCTTTCAACCAATTGATGATAAAGAATCCCTGAACCCACCTATGGTTTGTAAGCCTCTGCTTCCAGATATCCCACCTTTTAGGACCAAACCAATGTATTAATATAACCTCCATGTATTGATTTATGTCTTTGCCTGTAACTCCAGCTTCCCTAAAATATAGAAAACAGAATTGCAATCCGACTGCTTTGGTTGTACTTTCTCAGGGCCTCTTGAGACTGTGTTTTTCTGGGATGCGGTCACTTATATTGGCTCAGAATCAACTCTTTAAATATTTTGCACAGTTTGGTTTTTGTGTCAACATTGGATTGGTGTTCTAGTTCATTTATTCATTAAATCAAAAAATATTTTTTGACTCTCTACGTGTTAGGAGACGATTTTCCATGGGTCTCTTGTGTTTCTGCACATCTTACAAGAGCGGTACTGACTGCCCTTTGTCTCAGATTATCTGTTCAGTGATTTTAAGATAGCAAATGGCCTTGGAAGATAGAAATTATGTCTTCCTCTGGAGCAAAGGGCAGACATACTTGCTGCCCATTGCAGAATTTTCAGGGTGCCTCTCCTATATCACAACACTGAGTGTACAGGTGTCCTCTGGTCCTCTTTTTGTCACCCTATAGACTTGGGGCTTAAAAAACTGGTACAAAAATGCCAAAATTCTGGCTACTGCTATTGCTGTGATTTATAAACTGTTCTTCTCTGACCCAGAGTCTCTTGTGTTATACCAGCAACAGTGAAACCATGGCAGGCAAACTTACTGGCTTGCAAGTGGGGCCAAATCTCAGACCCCTTCCAGTTGTTATTACATATCAGGCATTGTACTAGGCACTGGGACACAAGGGTAAGCAAGGAAGAAAGGTCCCTGCCCCTGAGAAGCTCAAATTATCTTGTAGCATTATAAACAAAAATAGTTAAAAATAAACAATGAATACTTAGATCTTATATTGGGATAAAAATTAAGAAAGAATTGAACAGTGGTGTGATAGAGTGACGGGGCTGAGGGGAGGGAAATCTGCCTAAGTTGCTGGGGAAGTTTCTCTGGCAGGTGTTGAGTCAGGAGAAGGAGTTTAGGGAGGAGGGTGAAGAGGGGGAGTAAGTTACGCAGGAAGGAGCACAGAGGTGCCATGGAGTAGCATTTGGTGATTGATTAGTGAAGGGGAATTATTTAAATGGGAAGGGATATTTTTTCTTCTAGTTCCCTCTTTTCATTACAAAGGTTGGAAAGGGGGAGGGTGTTTTCAGATAATGATAGAAATGTCAGAAATAGAAAAGATTCCTGTCCTTTTCTCATATTGGAATCACACGAGATTCCAAATATTGTGTAAAGATTTGTGATTTGAGGAAATCTCTAGAAATAATAGTTGGGGGCTGGATAAGAGCAATGTTCATTTGGAGGGTGGAGGGGAGGAAAGAGTATAGAAAAGGTGGCTGTCGTGAGGGGAATGGAATGACTATATTTTACCTGCCCTGAGCAGCATTCCTGGGTGGGAGCTTATGAATCGGGGATGGATTGTGTGGAGTTTTAAAATATTCTCTCAACCATTATTCTAAAAAATTGGGTAGCAAGATCCATGGGGTATGATTACACCAACCACTGAGAGTTAGAGTGAAGTGAAACTCTCTCAAGGATGGAGAAAAAGGGTTTTGAGACTCAGTTCCTGGTTCTTAATTGATTGCCCTGTGACCTCTCTACTGTCCTTATAAGGTGTGGAGCTTTTTTATGAGAGGTTGCTGTAGCAGCTTTGCTGAAGATCTGAGACACGAGAGCAAAGGCCGAACGGCAGAATGTAAAATTTCCCCTCTTATGTCTTCCCAGTGCACTGCTTGAGTACTTCTGTGGGTTTTTAGAAGTATGGGTTAGAATTTGCACTCAAGGCAGTTTAAAAATAATATTCTTATAATCAATTACTTTTATGACATAAATGGTTATTATATAATGTCTGTTCTAGATGGAATCTGTTGATTGGTTATAATTGCTTGCTTCTTTTAGCACCAGACATTAGACAACCTAAAGGTATGCACAAGGCTTCTATCCCTGGATGATAAATACAGTGCTGGCTTCTGGGTTCACTGGTTTCCACAGTAAATTGCCAACAAAATAAGTCTAGAAAATATCCAACTTTTTTTATGATGAAATTTTGTTAAAATGAATAAATGGCTGTAACAATGTACATTTTACCAAGCACTTGACATACATTATCATAGTCGTATAAGAATCACAAAAGTAGTAGTTGTTCTCTTTTTACAGATGAGGAAGCAGGCTCAGAGCAGTGGAGTGAGTTGCTTCAGGTCACATAATTAGTAACAAGCTGAGTCAGGAATCTGAATCAGCCCCTTGAACATCTGTGTGATGCTCCCTGATCAAAGGCCGCGAGGAATTTTGGCAGTTTTCCCTTTTGTTGCTTCTCTTTTAGTTTATGGGAGTATCCTTGTTCCACCCAGTGATTCTTCGTGTCACTGCCTGTTCTTGCTGGTTCAAACTTCCTCTATTGACAGCCCCAGTCCTTGTGGAAAAGCAAGGTCATTTCTTGTTTGAGTGAAGTGGTAGCAGTTCTGCATGTCCTAAACTTTTGGAAAATTCATCCACGAGAGAACATTCTTTTGATGGAGATTAGGCCATCATAAACATTGATACCAACATAATTTAATTTAACAGCCTATGGGTGAGAAGGATAAAGCACATCTATTCATATTTACAAAAGAAAATCAGAGCTAAATGTATATAGTTGTTCAAAAAAAAATTCAAAGATATTATCTCTAAAACAATAACCCCCAGGGACATTAAAAACCATCTCAACTTGCTAAGAAACCTAGAATAAGATTATGCTTAGGGTTGAAAATATGAGGTACGAAAAATTTTGATATAATCAAATGGCAAAATTAGTTAGGCAGGAGGGATTTTTAAAGATAAGAAAATAATATAGTAAAAGCAGAAGAAACCACGAAATTTCGAATTCAGTTGCTAACTAGAAAAAAAGTGAGCCCAGGAGGAATTAGAGGGTTTCCTTGAAAGAATAAAAATACATCGCTTCTTCTTCACCGTTGGGGACACCTGGAGTTGTGGCTCCCTGACATCCAGTGCCCCCACCTTCCCTGGGACAGTCCCGTCCTCCTTGTATATTAGGCCACTTGGGGGATACGGGGTGTGCCTCACGGTGGGTCTCTGACCCTCCTGGTCAGATCTGACTGATTTAGAGGTCTAAAAGTCCTAATTGGGGCCAATAAGATATTATCTTATGGGAATTTTTTTAAAAAGCACAGAAAACATCCGTTTATTATGGAAAATAACACCTATAAAGAAAAGGGCATGAAACTATAGATGCAGAGTTATCAATCAAGTGAGCCCTAATGTTATTGGCACAGGCGCTTGGGCTCCCTATACAACAGAAATTAGCCAGAGGCCGAACGGGAGTCACGGGCAAGGCCTGACTGGGGCTTCCTGAAAAATCCTCATGCTGGCTCCTGGAGGGGTGTTTGCAGAGAGTTTCAAAGAGGCTTAGGCTTAGATGACTTGTAAGCACCTAGAGGTGATTTTCTTGCACCTGCATGTTTTATCACATGCTTCTTCATGCATTGTATGTCTCACTAGCATGTTAAATCTCCACCCCTGGGTGTATTTAGCACTAAAATGAGGTTATAATGAGGGAAAAGTCAAGGTAAGGTGACTGTGGGGGTCCTTTTTGCCTAGAGGTAGTTAGATCTGGATAGATTTGGGTTTTTTGCAGCCAGTTTCTTTATCAGCTAGTGTCAGCATCTTGCTTCAGGGGTCTTAGCAAAACATGACTTAAGGGACAGATGGTTTGGCCCTCTACTTATAAGGATATGCGCTGAATTCCAGTGGCTAGGGGGTCATTATTATTTTGTTTTTTGCTCTTCTGCAGTTAATTAGGCTGGGTCATGCTGTCCCCTGTTACCTCCCTTGTTCGAAAGTGAGGCCCGAGTCCTGTCCCTAGACTGTCTCACTAATGTAATTACCACCCAGCTCAAGAAATAGAGCAATTGGATGGGTTAACTAACTTGATTGTGGTAATCATTTTGTAGTATATGTGTATATTAAAGCAAATAAAAATAAGGAAGAAAGAAATAGAACATTGCCAGTATCTAGAAGACTGTTCTTGAACACAGTTCTTCTGTAAAGCTGATTTTTACCATAAATCACTTACATGTTTTTCTTTTAGTTTTAGCATCTAAGTTTTATATATACTGTATACATACTATACTCTATATAGTATGTATATAGTTTATATCCTTATAGTATGTATGTGATATATACATGTGTGTGCATATATATAATCCTAACCAGTATCCTAACTAAGGAATATATTTGTGAGATTTGTGAACTCAACATTGGGTAGCATTAATAATCTTTATATATTTAGTACCTAGCACAGTCCCTGACACTTCACCTATTATTTTATAATAGCATGCAATAAATCTGTGTTGAGCAAATAAATTATAAGCTTGTTAAATAGAGATCATTATTTCACTTATCTTTTGGGGATTGTTTTGACGTTGTGGTGGATTAATATATATTGAGATGTAAACCCTTGCTCACTTTCTTTAGGGATTTCCTGATGGTTTCCTCCACACGAGCAGTCAGGCATTCTGCCCTGACTGCCTCAGGGTAGGGAGAACACAGACAGATTAGAAAACAGTTAAATTCTTGGCTAATCTATTTTATTTCTTGAATTTAGCAGCAAATAATGGGTTTGGAAGATGAGATAAAGGGTTGTTTTTCCTGTTCCTGATTCTCTGAACCTGGGAAGGAAGAAAGTGAGAAAGTAAACAAGAAGTTAGGCATGAGGGTGTCACTGAAAATGGGAGGGTGACACTTGATGTCTTTCCTTCCTTGACTGAAATCTTAAAGGATGACAACAACATGAGATAGATTTGAGGGCTCTGATAATTGAGGGGAACTATGCTGTCATGTGCTGGACCTGGTTTGTCCCTATTGTGAGAGCCAATTGGTAAATTTTTAGGAGTTTTATGAGCTTGTTGGTATCACATTGGTAACTTGAAATCAGCCGTGATGAGAGTTTTACTCTATGAAAATGGACAAATGCTACAAACCAGTCCCTGAATCCCACCCTAGAGAGCTGTTCTTAAATACTTATCAGCACCACAATGGACCTGAGCTTACCTTCCCAGGTAGAACCTAGGGAGGTAGATGGACTGCTGAGGATCTACCATATTTACATATTTCACATCCGGTGTAAAATCTGCTGCATGATGCATCCAGGAAAATGGGCCTCTGGCAGCCTCTCACGGTTCCTGCCTATCTCTTTGTGCTGTGGGGAGGAGCAGAACAACTTTCTGTGCATCGAAGAGCAGCACAGGGTGGCAGAGTATCTCAGACAACACTAATAATTGACCTGAAGCCATAGAGTGGTCTGGAGAGCAGATCAATGTTTTTTGAGCTCTTTGAAATGAGCATGGCACTGTATCTTAGTCTGTTTTGGATGGTTATAAAGAAATGCCCACAGCTGGGTAATTTATAAAGAAAAGAGGTTTATTTGGCTCAGTTCTGCAGGCTGTACAAGAAGTAAGGTGCCAACATCTGTGTGTGGTGAGGGCCTCAGGATCTCACCGTTCATGGCAGAAGGCAAAGGGGAGCTGGCGTGTCACATGATGAGAGAGGGAGCAAGGCAGGAGAGATGCCAGGCTCTTTTAAACAGCCAGCTCTCAAGTGAACTAATAGAGCAAGAACTCACCCATTTATGCAGAGAGGGCACCAAGCCATTCGTGAGGGATCTGCCCCCATAACCCAAACACTCGCACTTGGCCCCACCTCCAACATTGGATATCAAATTTCAACATGAGATTTGGAGGAGACAAACATCCAAACCATATCACAGTGATTGAATAGGATCGAATTAGAAAGGTTCTGGGGTTGAGGCTAAGTGATAATGTGTCAGCAACCTACCTGGATCAGTGACCTTGGCCCAGATAAGCAAGCTGCATCTCAAAGCGCAGTGGTGTCCAGAAAGGGCAACCCCACCTCTCTAGCCTGCTCTCTTCACCCCGATATCTTGGCACAACTCTATAAGCCCCTGGAATTTAAACTGGATCCCAGGGAAAAGAAGGAGGAAAAGGGTTAGGATTAGGGTAAAGTGAGTCACCAGCTTTGGGTGCAAAATTTAATGGGGTGCCAAAAAACTCAGTAATCAAGATAAATAATATATTAATGCCATAGTTGAAATCCAAGTTAATGCAAAAGTGCATGATGAACAAAATATCAGCATTTTAAGTAATGACTATCAGTATCACTGAATTTTTCTTTTGCCTCAGGCTCTGATTTGACTACAAGGGACACTGTTACTGATCCTGCTTCACTCCCCTCACACTGATCTAGGGGAGGGAGTGTAACTGGGGTGGGGTGGGGCTCGACTTGCTTGCAATCTAGTTTCTAAATGGGAATTGGAAATAGATAATGAGTTGAATTTCAGAAAAACAAAGCTCTATTTCTTTTACATGTGACTTGGAGGCCCAGATTTGCACTTCCTGCACATACATTCTGCATAAGCTATTCTTGTATCTATAATTAAATGTTTTATAAATGTTGTCTTATATCTTCATGTGGGATTAAATGCTTGGTTACATGTTGGTAACATCTGAAATCAGAGAAAGTCATCCTTATAGGAACCACATTGCCATTTTCTTAGGTAGTTTCAAATCTGTGGGTATATCTGTGGGTTTATATACACATATCTATCTTTATTCAGAACTTTATTACAGTCTGCCAACTTTTCTGGTACTAAAGTTAGAATCATTGGTCTATATTTCTCAGAATCCCTCCAGCAATTTGTCAGAAATGACAGACAAATGTTTTGACCAACAATTTCATAAATTCACCCTTCGCTTATTTTCTAATGTCTTGGATAATGTCAGCTTTCATTTCATTTCCTAGCCTCTGCCACTTCCAATAATAATAAAACAAAAATAGCTAACAGTTTATCAGCCTAACTATGTGCCAGGAACTTGGGAAATCACATTATGTGCATTATCTCGTTTACTATGACAGCTCCATAAGAGATGGACTATTAAAATGTCCATGTACAGATGAAGAAACTGTGCCTGGAGGTGGTCACAGGACTGGCAAATGGCCGACTCAAGCCCATGTCTGCCTGGCTCCCAAGCTTGTTTGTGGATTCACTGTGCCAAACACCAAATCTAGTGCCTGCCCTTACACCTCAAGATGGAGGCTGCCAGTAGCCTTCCTCCAGCTTGCAAAAGTGTTTTCCCTTTTCTTGGAGCTAGAATACTGTGTAGCATTTCTAGTTTGTAGAGGCTGTATTATCTCTACTTATTCCTATGGAGATAATGACTGATGAAGTATTAAAACTATGTTTCTTTATGAAAAATAACTCCAAAAAAAAAAAAATCAACAGATAGTGCTGGTGATGGAATTGAACAGAAAACCAGAAAGTACATGAAAAAAAAAATCACAATTCTCAGGCACAAAATGGTAGGTTTACAAAACTGATGACAGACTGTGTTGATATTTGTGAATTGGATTAGGACTCTTTCATTTACAAGTGACAGAAAACCTTCTCAAGTGAGATATTGGGAGCTGGGCTGGTGGCTCTATGAGGGTGGACTGGGATCTGAATCTGGAGATCCAGGAAGCACTGGAGATACAGGGATGTGAGGACCATCTGAGCCAAGACCAGAACAGTCTAATAGTCATGGCTGCAGGACACGGGTGGGGCTGCAGGACAAGGATGAGACTGCGAATGAAGATAAGACAGGTGTGCTATAATGGGTACCAATCCATTCAGGCTACTATAGCAAAATACCATAAATGGGGAGGCTTATAGACAATAAATATTTATTTATCACAGTTCTACAGGCTGGAAAGTCCAAGATCAAGGCATCAGCAGATTCTGTGTCTGGTGAGGGCCACCTTCTTTATTGACAGTGTCTTCTCATTCTACTTTCACATGGCAGAAGGAGTGAAGGGTCTCTCTTCAGCCTCTTTTATAGCAGCACTAATTCCAGTCCATCAGGGCTTTGACCCCATGATCTATGTAATCTTAAATGCCCCATATCCTATCACCATCACACTGGGAGTGAAGATTTCAACATATGAATTTTGGGGGAACATAAATATTCAGACCTTAGGAATGAGAAATATATATTTGGTCTTTGTCCCATTCCTGGCACACAGCTTCTAAAACCCTTGGCATTTCTGGTGTGGTTACAGTGTCTTTTGTATGCTAATGAGATAATGACTAGTAGCTGGGGGCCCCTAGATAGCTTCAGGGTGGGGTCCGGTCCCCAGAAGGACCACAACATGATTAGAGGGTTGGAAATTTCAGTTCTACTACCTGAGCTCTGGGGAGGGAAGAGGGGCTGGAGGTTAAGTTCAGTTACCAGTGGCCAGTGATTTAATCAATCATGCCTACATAATGAAACCTCTATATAAGACCCTAAACAATGATATTAGGAAACTTCCTGGTTGGTGAACACATTGAGGAGCTGGGAGGTGGTGTGCCTGGAGAAGGCATGGAAACTCTGCACCCCCTTTCCCTCTATACCTTGCCCTACCCACCTCTTCCATTTGGCTGTTCCCTTATAATAAATAATAGCAAGTAAAACACTTTGCTGAGTTCCGTGAGGCATTCAAGGAAATTATCAAACCTGTGAGGGGGTTTTGGGGACCCCCAGTTTATAGCTAGTTGGTCAGAAGTATGGGAGGTCCAGGACTTGCAACTGGTGTCTGAAGTGGGGGACTAAGCCTTTAACGTGTGGGATGTGATGCTAACTCCAGGTAGATAGTGTTAGATTTGAATTGAATTGTAGGACACCAAATTGGCATTGGAGAGTTGGAGAAGTAGGTTTGGAAAAGATACCACATACTTGGTGTCAAGAGGAGGAGAGGAGGGGAAAAAAAACCTCTACACATTTTGTTTCAGGAGTTGCTATAGTTTGGATGTGGTTTGCCCCTGACAAAACTCATGTTGAAATTTGATCCCCAATGTGGCAGTAGTGGCAGGTGGAACCTAGTGGGAAGGAAGTTGGGTCATGGGGGCTGGATCCTTATGAAGAGATTAGTGCCTTCTCGATGCTGGGTGAGTTCTTGCTCTCCAGGGAGTCGATTAGTTCTGAGAGTGGATTGTTATGAGTCTGGCTTCCTCAGTTTTGCCCTGTTGCTTTCTCTCCCGCCATGTGATATCTGCATGTGCCTGCTCTCTTTCTGCTTTACATGGTAAGTGGAAGCAGCATGAGGTCCTCACCAGAAGCTGAGTAGATGCTGGCTCCATGCTTTTTATACTTCCCAGTTTGCAGAAATGTGAGCTCAATAAACCTCTTTTCTTTATAAATTACTTAGCCTCAGGTATTCTGTTATAGCAACATGAAGACAGAAGTGTTGTGAGTAAAACAAGAAGTGCTGTGAGTAAAAATAGCATAATAGGTAACTAGGGTTCAAGGGGATAAGATATATATTGGAAAATGCAGCATTTTCTCTGTACTTCTTTGCCCCAGGTGGCATTTCTGGGGATGGCTACATCTCCTTTGTGGCTCTTGCTGTTTACTATGAATCTTGCCATGGTTCCAGGTTCTCCTAGGTGACCCAGCCCTGGGGGATGGGGGTCCTGTAACTCCACCTACTCCCTTGGTTCCTTAAGATTGCTAGTGTCAATCAGGTTGCCTCACCAACCCAATCTGGCTTCATAGCTCTTGCCTCACCTAAATTCTCTCTGATTTAAATAGTGTAAGGATACAGTAAAAAAAATCTCAATTTCTCCTACTGTACTCTCACAACATTCAATACAACACACTTCTGTGATCTTTGATCCCCAAAACATGTGGGCATTTCTCTCCATCAGTAACCAATTCTGCAGTGGATGATTCTGCAGCAGATTCTCCAGTGGACCAGCTAGATGTCCTCTAGTTCAATTCAATTATGACACTATCTACCTGAAGATAACATCAGATCCCACATGTTGAGGGCTTAGTCTCACAAGACTGTCCCTGACTTCAGATGCCAGTTGCAAGTTTGGGCCTCTGGAACTTCTGACATACTGGCTGTACATTAGGGGTTCCCACAACCAATTTCTTGGGTTTGATTAATTTGCTAGGGGGGGCTCACAGAACTCAGGAAAACACTATGTTTACTTGTTTATTATAAAGGATATTACAAAGGATACAAGTGAACAGCCAGTTGGTTGAGGTATGGAAGAAAGGGTGAGGAGCTTCCATGCCCTCTTTGGGCATGCCATCCTCCAGGAGCCTCATGTGTTCAGCTATCATGTCGCTCCCTGAACCCAATCCTCTTTGGTTTTTATGGAAGCTTCAGCAGGTAGACCTGATTGATTAAATCATTGGCCATTGACGGTCAACTAATCCTTTAGCTCCTTTCCCCTCTCTGGTGGTTGGGGGAGTGGCTAAAAGTCCCAACCTTCTAATCCTGCCTTAGTCTTTCCTGTGACCAGCCCTCATCCTGAAGCCACATAGGGGCTGTCAGCTACCAGTCATCTCATTAGCATACAAAAGATACTGTTAGCACTTCAGAGGTTCCAAGATTCCAAGGGTTTTAGGGGCTATGTGTTCAGAAATGGGTGGAAGACCAAACATATATTTCACAATATTGCAAATACTCAGAGTGCTTTGTTTCCAAATTGGATCATGACTTATATACTGTGCTTCCTGACTTTGGGCATATAAGCCCAAAGTCCCTAATAATACTTAAGTCATTAGAGGTATATATACCTGTATATAGGACCATTATGAACACTTAGCACAACCATTCTCTTAAAATGCTTTATTTTGGGAGAAATAAATGCATGACTTGTCTAGGGACCTGACACCTTAGACAATCACACAGATGTCCTGTACTTCAGCATGGTGTGGATGTAGAGTCAGTCTTAACCTCCAGGAGTCCTACACAAGTAGCAGAGATTGTGTTGGACCCAAAGGGGCCATGTAGACCGGGATGAGGCATGTCTCCACATGTCCTGCCTGGACCAGTGATCAGAGGAGGCAATGGGCATGCCGGTGTACACCCCCAGGCTCAGATGACACACAGGACTAGATGGCCTTCTTCTGATGCTTAGACACTACAAATAACCCCAGAACTTACATACAACTTCAGGGAAAAGTGACAAGGGAGCCTGAATTAACTGAGGTTAAGACAAAGAACCTCGCTTTTTATTTCAATTTAGATCCACATTGTTTCCAAGTCATTTATTTCACAATTCATCTTTTCCAACTGATTCAAAATAACACCGTTAAGGCATAATAAATTATTTTATACATTTGGGTCTATATTTGGATGTTCTTTTCTATCCCAATAAATTATTTATCTACTTTTGAACAGATACTGTATTTTTATTAGTACTGTAGTTTTATATTTTATAACCTGTAGGGTTACTTCCTGCTTATTTATCTTCTTTTTTACGATTGTTTCAGTTTATTTCCGCTTATTACATTTTTACGAAAACCTTAAGATTAGCTGAAAGTGTTGCTAGTATTTTTACTAGAATAAATTTAAAATTATGGATTAATTAATGAAGGTTTGCACCTTTATTATATTAATTTTTCCTATTCAGGAATATGATATACTTTCTTCATTTGTCCATATCTATTTTTTTGCCATTACTCATGTTAAAAAATTTCTTTATATAAATTTTGCATGTTACCTGTTATATGTGTAAGTCAGAATCCCAGCAAGAAAGATATAGCAAATATACAAGTGAGCTAATAGAAGAGAGTTTGATGAAGGGATCATTTTCAAAGGTCAGGGGAAGGGTTAAGAGGCCTCAACAAAGGACAGTGAGATGGTTAATTCTATGTGTCAGCTTGACTGGATTAAGGGTACCAAATAGCTGGTAAAGCATTATTTCTGGGTGTGTCTATGAGGGTGTTTATAGAAGAGATTGGCATTTGAATCAGTGGACTGAGTAAGGAAGATCACCCTCACCAATGTGGGTGGGCACCATCCAATCAGCTGAGGGCCCAGATCGAACAAAAAGGCAGAGGAAAGGTGAATTCACTCTCTCTCTCTCTCTTCAGGAGTGTGACACCCTTCTTCTCTTGCCTTTGGACATCTAAGTTCAGGTTCTCCAGTCTTGGGGCTCTGGGACTTGCACCAGCAGCCCCACAGGTTCCCATGTCAGCTTGAGAATGGTAGATCTTGAGACTTCTCAACCTCCATAATTGAGTGACCCAATTTTCCCATCTGGGACAAATGAGTGATATTTAGCACACTACATATTTTATTTTTTTATTAATATTGTAAATCAAATCTTTCATTGTCTTTCTGTGTGTGTGTGTGTGTGTATGTGTGTGTGTGTGTGTGTGTGTATGACTATAGTTCTGCCATATATAAGCCTAAACGCTAGAGGAGATAATGGACTATTAGCTAAGTAGCTGTAATAAGTGTGCTAATACAGGGGGAACAAAACATTCTATGAAAGCTTTAGTAGGTAGACCTGATGAAATCTATGGAGTCATAAATGGTTCCTGAAAGAAGAGAGGTTTAAATTGATATCCTAAGGATGAGAAGACATTAGACAGATAAAGAGGCTGCTAGTAGTGAAGTATGGTAAAGAGAAACTGGGGGCGGGGAGGTTTTCAAGCTAGAAGGGGTTTGAATATTTTTTTTTTACTATTTACTTGCTACCTTGAATGAATAACCTAACTACTCTGTGCCACAATTTTTCCATCTGTAAAGTAGTTATAATATTTACCTCACAGGGTTGTTGTAAAGATTAAATGAGAAAATGTATTTAAGTTTTTGGGACAGTGCTTGGCAGTAGTAAATGCTGGATAAATGGTAGCTATTATTATTAAAAGTGTATAAGGAAGACCTGGAGTCAATGGAGAGTGAGATCCATTGGAGGAAATTCATCAAAGTGTATAATGCTAGTGAGAGAGGGTCAGAGCCTCAACTAGAGATATAGACTAAGATAAGAATTTCAAGAACAAATGACTTAAAAATAAGTTCCTCATGGATATAATACAGGGAAGTTATATGATCAGATAGATGTCTGTTGTAGAAAGTGTTAGTGCCGCTATTCCTGTCTCTCCCCTTCTTCCTGGGCCTACTACCAAACCACATTTCCAAGATCCGTTGCAGTTAGAGGCCATATGCCTGGCTTCTGGCCAGGGGTGTGTATTAGTCAAGGCTCTCCAGAAAAACGAGACCAATAGGATGGACAGATTGATAGATACATAAATGGCTACATAGATAGATAGAAAGAGATTTATCATAAGGAGTTGATTCACACAATTACAGAGGCTGGTGAGTCTAAACTCTACAGTGTGGGCTGGCAGGCTAGAGACCCAGTTGATGATACACATGAAGTTTGAAGGCAGTTTGCAGGAGAATTCCCTCTTGCTCCAGGAGGCTGGTGTTTTTGTTCTATTTAGGCCTTCAGCTGAATGAATGAGGCTCACCTACATTATGGAGGGCATTCTGCTTCACTCGGAATTCACTGCTTTAATTGTTAATATCATTCAAAAACATTCTCCAAGTTGATGCATAAAATTAACCAGCAGGGGGGTGTTGGGCAGAATTTGCATGTGCCCTTACAGGCTGGGTATCTAGCCCTCTCGTGCACAGTCCTCCATGCTTTTTTTCTTTGCTCTGTGGCAGGTGGGAGGCAGAGGATCTAGAATAGGACTGTAAGCTCTAGGGGGATGAGAAGCCAATAGATGGAAGGAAGCTGGGTCCCTGAAAGATTAGGTGGAACAGAGTCTTATCCCACCCCAGTCTCTCATTGAACTGTGACACATGTGAGAAATAAGCAGATGTTGTATTAAGCATTGGGATTTAGCAGGTTGTTTATTGGAGCAGTTAGTGTATCCTGACTGATGAATCATTCTGGCAGCAGTGAGGAGAATGTGTTGAAGCAGGTAAAGGGGAGAGTCAGGGAGGCTGGTTAGGAATTTTTGGTATATGTCTAGGCAAGAGATATTGTTGATGTGGACTAGGTTGGTGCAGTAGGTATGCAGCAGATGTCTAAATTCATCATGTCGTGATTAGTAATAAACATTTAGTGCTTTACCAAATGTATCTCAGTGGAAACTCCAAATTTCTATTTTTTTCAAGAAAATATATAAATTGATTGATTTGTTATCTGGATTCATTCCACAACAAAGGGAAACTTATGAAATATGATGGTATTTCTGGTTTCTTGGTTCATGTCTGATTTTTTTTTTAAAAAAGGGTCTTAGGCAAAGCTGAAGTGATTATGCTTAATTAAAAGGTAATCCCAGTGCAGTTGGAATGAAGGAAAGGAGAAATGAGACAGAGAAGGATAAGAAGCAAGTTCAAGGTGATGTACCAGGTAGGCCACTGCTACATGGCTCTAAAGAAAAAGTGTGCTTCAGAACAACCCGTCAGATAGAGGATTGTAGAGGAAATTTACCTTCCAGCTCACTCATATGTCCTGTCTCCTGTTGGTTAAAAGTCATCCCAAAGGGAATTTATAACACTATTCCACTACTTTAGATGCGGTACAAGGAGCCAGAGACTCTGGACAGCTGCATAGCCTGGAATTAGTCCCTGTGCTGTGGCCACAATTACTACAGAGCAAGGGGCCAATGGCCCACGAGATGGGGGGAGGGGGGACTTAAGAATCAGAGGAGACACTCAAAATGGGTTGATAAATCTGGTTTGGAACTCATTAGTGGTAGCTCAGATAAGATGGTTAGCATAGTTATCTAGGAGGTGAGGGGTTGTCCTAAACCTCAGGTTGCCAATGTGGTGTGATAATGTAATTGCTATTCATGTGGAAATTAAACAACAACAAGAAGAAGTTTTATGTTAGATGTCAGGAATATGGTGTAGCCTTCCGTATGACATTTTTTTTTTTTAAATTTCAGGATATTATGAGGGCACAAGCATCTTAGCTTTAGGTTTTTTCTTTGACTGAATGCACTGAGATGTAGCTCCCCTTGCTTTCCATGATAGGAGCACATTTTTTTCCCCCATTCTGCCTGTTTTCTCCGTGAAAATCTGCATTATCTCACTGAATTCTTTCAACTGCCCTATGCTGGCATGAGCCCTATTTTGCAGATTTGTAAAATAAATTTTAAAAAGGCACAACAAATTTCCCAAGGTCACCCAGGACTTTATATACAACATTTTTCCTTATTATTGGTTTTATCAAAAGACCCAAAGGCCAAGAATAAAATACTGGGTCTTAAGTACTCCTACATTTTAAAAAAGGTGCTTAACTAGCCATGTGGTGCTAGAAAGATCAGGATTAGACAATCACTTGCTTAGGTTTCAAAACAGGTTGAAGTTGAAGAAGCTGAGAGTCAGGAATTCTCTGGACAGTGTTGTTGGTGTGCCATTCTTCCTCTCTTTCTTTCTTTGAAATTGGAGAAGGGTGTCAAGGAATATTTGGGTCTTTTGGAGTTTGAAAGATACAGGGATTCGTATTTGGCTCATGCCTGAGGAGGCTACAGGTGAGAGGCTGTGGCTGGAGGTGCCTCCACCCCGCAGCATCAGACTGCTCGGGGAGCAAGGGCGCTTATGTGGGGAGGAGAACCAAGGTGGTGTCTCCCGTGAAAGCTCTGTGAACGCAGGGAAGGTAGCCGGCCTGCATCCCATCCTGGAGTGGGGCTAAGTGGTGTAGGGACTTAAGAGGGGAATGGGTAGCCGGAGAAGCCCAGGGGCTGGCAGGGAGAAGCAGCAAGTGGCTGGCTGGAGGAAGGGCAGTTGGTGCATTCCAGTGAGAGGGTCTCTGAGGGCCTGCCCCCAAAACTCTTTAGGGAAGCATCAGCCTTTGGGGACCAGAGGACAATGATACAAGACCACAACTGTACTACCATGTAAGAGCCGTGCAATTACCTGCCAAATACCCTTCCCTGGGCCTGACCTAGCCAGAGAGGGGGTGAGCAAGGAAGAGAAAGGAAGCCAGCTTCATCCTACTTGCCTACGGCTGGCTTCCAAGCCTAAAGCTGAGAGAAAGGAGTTTTTACTTGAAGTGAAGATTGCAGTTATGTAATTAGTCTGGAACTGGACTTTGTTTTTTTATCATCTGAAAGAGAATGGAGGACTTTTTAGCTGAGCATAACCACACCAAAAAAAGCAATAACACTTGTTTGATATTTCATCCAGGGTAAAAATTAATGACTCTGGAGAAATTAAAAATCTGTTTTTCTTTTTTGTACATCATCATATCCACCTGGTAAAATCAACTAGGTACACTTTTAACCGTTCTACTATATCACCACAAAGATTTTCTTTGTTTGGCTCTGTTAAAAACATGCCACCTGAGAAGACAAAGACAGCGATCAATGTTCACTCATTAAGCCTGTGGTCTGAATTAGTAAATACAGCTGGGACTCAGGGTTAAGCTATCCTATGGGTAAGAATTACAAAAAGAATAGTCTGGAGCCTAAGACACTGGGAATTTTAGGGTAAATAGTGTATTAGTGGGCAATCTGGGCAACCCAGCTCCAGGGACAGGGCACTGGCACTTGGGTGGGGTGGAAAAAACGAAAGAACAGCTCTGAGGACAAACAACCCAGGCGCTACTGGTTCAGACGGGCAGCCTCAGGAAATTCCGCCTGATGCGACCTCTAGTGGTCACTCGGGCACCGTCATTCAGTGCATGTACCTAAAGCAGTGACTGGCACATGATCTGTAAGTTGACTCCCAATTCCCACCAGTTTAAAATTTTAGAACTTTCAAAAGATGCAGGCAGAGAGTTCTCACTATATATAAGTGGTTCAACTGCTCAGGTGGAGAATGGATGAGGATGAAGGCACCTAGGCCAGTTTCCTGACAGCCAACTCTCATGCCGAGTCTACATTTGGTCGCACACTTAAGTATTGGAGGGCAGACAGAAGAGAATTAAATAATTTATTGGTTTCTCAACTGACCTTTGGCATTATTCATAAAGAGCACATGGAAGGCTTTGAATAAGTGCTTGTTGAATAAATAAACAGGGAGCTAGTCATTATGGGATTTGCTTCTTTACTGTCATGGATTGGGAGAAAGATTTAATTTATAGGAACATTGATATATTATCATCTGTAAATTTTAAATTCACCTACAAGTAAAGGAATAAATTTACTTATAATGGACTTGAATGATTCCTCTTTTTGAGTTATTTTATTCATTACATTTTATATAGCAAATTCAGGACTATAAATGAGGCGCATACTTTCTGAATTCCTTTGCGTAAATGATAATTCCATGTTAGTTGCCTATAAAGGGCAAATAGTGGACCTAATACCTTGTATCGATTATGTTCCACTTTTAATAATGTAGTGATTATAAGGTTTTTGAAATGTTTAAAAAGACAACTTGTGTTGTAAAAATTATTTTAATTTGTGACTTGATTACTATAGACAGTAATTTAATCAGTTCAGTAAGCCTAATGTAATGAAAACATCAGAAAGTACTGAATTAGTAGATGTAATGACTTGATTCTCCTCAAGAGGGCAGCAAAACTGCACAGCTCAGTTCTCACAGCTCAGGATGAAATTCTTAAAAAGCTGGTTCACAGACATTCCCTTGACCTGATCATTCATATTAGTCCAACTAATTAAACATAACATGTGTTGATATTTGTATTGGGATTTTATGAAAGTTTAGCTTTTCCTTTGTGAAATGAAAAAATATTCTACTTTTTCCTCTTAGGTTACACAAAAGAATTGTACTTGCTTGGGGTCTCAAAATGCATTGTTTAAAACAAAGACAAATGTTTAAGTAAACTACTGAGGATAACAAAGAAGAGGTTTTTTTTTTTCTTTTTTCCCCTGAGTTACTTGATTTGTAGCTAGAAAATGGTTGTGCTTGAATTTATTGGGGCCATTTTGGAAATTGCCTTTTTATCTATGATCTACCTTAGGTGGAAAGACCTTCTAAAAATTTATATCCGAAAGTTGAAGAAAACTTGATGATTGGTTCCAGAAAAATGGGAAAATGAGAGGGAGTTGAATACACTCATGCCTAGCAGTATGGAAAGGAATTTGAATGGGAAACATGCAGATTACAGGTAAGGTTTGTCTTTAGCAGTTAGCACATCACCTTTACTACCCTCTCTGTTCCTGGCTTCCCAGGTGCTATTCTTGCACTCAGATCATGGTCAAATGATAAAGGTGTTATCTACAAGTTCTTCAAAATGTTTCTTCTCTCTAGTGTATTTGTATTTAGTAGGCGGCTTGTCAAGATTAGAAGATTGTTAAAGGCATAAAGGAATGGATCATAGCTTTTGGTCCTTAGCAGTTTTATGTTTATACATGTCATTTTTCCACCTGCCCATAATACAGAATAGAAATTCTCTTCCTTTTTGTAAGGCTAACTTTGATGGAGGAAAATTTTGATTATTGTTATTGGGAAGGGTGCAGGCAGATTGAGACAGAAGTATTTGATGATTCTTCATTCTGCTATATTGAATAGGTTGACTAGGAATTAAAGCAGGTTTGATGGCGTGATGGCCATCACAAACAAATTTAAAGTCTGAATTTGAGGATTGTTCTCATCTTTCAACTATTTAAATATCTTTTAAGACTTAGCATTAATATTTATTAAGCACTATTTTTTGCACATATCTGTGCTGGTTCTGTATTGAAATTTACTACACAGTATAAAAAGAAGAACAAACTATATCCCTGTCTGCAATGAATTTATAATCTCTCTGGAGTCCGAAGACTAGCACACATGAAAACATCAGTAACCATAAAAGGTATAGTATAGATCACTAATGCAGATGAGCAAGTGCCATTCCCCAGGATTAAAAGGGTTCTGAAGAGGGGAAGTCAGTAAGAGGTAGAGACCTTGGGGGAAGGCTGCACAGAGAGTGGGGACCTTGAGCTGACTCCTACTGTGCAGGTAGAGTTTGGACACAGAAGAAAGGGAAGATGTCCTAGGGAGAAAGTATGAACACGGTCCATTTCAGAAAACAGACTAGAGCATAACTACAACTTGGATAGCAGTGGCTGCTAAAGTTGGAAAAGTGATTCAATTTTTGGAATTGAAGCTATAGAAAAAGATGAATTCTATAACATTCTTGGGTAGGAGAACAATGAAAAGATAACCATGTTTCCAGAAAATTAACATCTCTTTGCTTCCTTTGTTGTGGAAACTGTCAAAAACCTGTGGAATGATAATAAGAGGAGGTCTATGTTTGGGGTGGGTAAGGAAGGATGGTGGGGACAGTTCACTTCTGTACTGTGAATGTTAGAATTATTGACCTGAATTATATTTTTAAACCTATATAATGATATATTTTAACATATTAGGCTTAGAAACAATAAATCTATGTCTCATTTTCCATTCTAAGATAGTATTAGTGATGGATTCCAACCTGGACCCCATGGATGAATCATAGTCACTAGAAATCCACTTAATATAAAACATAAGACCCAACAATGGTACATTTTAATTTTTTTTTTTTTTACCAAGGAGCTATTTCTAACATCAAACACTAGTAAACTAATGGTTTGTTGGAAAGAGATATACTCTTTAATAGAAAGCCAGCACATGAAGTCAAAAAATTTCACTCGTTCCAAATGGAAATCCACTACAGACACAAGGTTTTTTTTTTTTTTTTTCCCCTGAAATGGACATATATTGCAGAAACAGACACAGGATATTTTTATACATCAAAGTAATGTGTTTTCCAGGTTGCTATTTTGTACTTTCATGATGTGAATATTATCATTAATAATTCATCAATTCTAAACTACATTTCACTTGAGGTTGCAAATTTACCATTTTAATAACATATTTGAAAAGTTTTTCACAGAGAAAGTACAAATAAAAAGTAAAATAAAATAGAATGCATGAAAAAAATCACAAAATATTGAGAATAGGAAAACTGACTTCTTCAGTCTCTATAATTAGGGATATTTCATCACAACGGAATTTGGTAAATGGCAATGGGGGGCTATTCAATACCCAGTTCATTCTCTCTCTTTCTCTTCCTCTGTCTGTTTCCAGTAGGGATTGTTTTCATAAATGTTTTAAACTTGGGCTTATTCTCAACCATGGTCCTTTCTTCCTTCTTTTCTTCCTTTATGGTCAAGCCATTGCTAGAACTTGGTTTTGTTTTCTCAGAGTATCTCAAAGTGTGTCATTTTTGCTTTTCCAACTTCAAAGCAATAGTTTTATATTTTTGGTCCCTTTAAATTTTTGTTATAAAATTGTTTTCATCTCATCTCTTCTTTCCATAATGTAAGTGGCAAAACTTACATAATATTTTTAAATGTGTTTTCTGTGATCACCCTAAATGTCCCATTATCCACTTCCATTATCATAAAAAGAAAAATTTATGTGCATGTTTTGTTTCATTTCATTTTCTGAAACAAATTCAAATTTATATGCCTAAAATAATGTTGTAATATAAACACTGCAAGTATTATTTCTATTTTTAATATTTGAAAGCTGAGAACAAAGAAGTTATGCTAATCAATAAATATTTATTGAACTCCTTGAAGGGGTCTTGGGCAGCCTTCAGTGCTAAGGGAAACAAAAATATAATAAGTATTTGGAATATTTTAGGAATATTTCCTAACACCTTTTAAAATTCTAATATTTGCAAGTACCAGTAGAGGATATGAGTTTCCTCATATGCTTTATTCTTGGCAACCACAAGAGAAGAAAACAACAAAGCTCTACTGAGATTTTGGACAGTCCAAATTGTTAGATTTTGGACTGATGGCAACAGCAACAGCAACACCTAATATTTCTTGAGGTCTTCATATGTACCAGTCACTATCATAATGACTTTTCAGGTACTTACATATTTACTCATTAAAACAGCTATATGCTATAGACATGGTGTAATAATCAACCTCATTTTTTTTTTTTTTGAGACAGAGTCTCACTCTGTTGCCCGGGCTAGAGTGCTGTGGTGTCAGCCTAGCTCACAGCAACCTCAAACTCCTGGGCTCGAGCAATCCTCCTGCCTCAGCCTCCCGAGCAGCTGGGACTATAGGCATGTACCACCATGCCCGGCTAATTTTTTCTATATATATATATATATATATATATATATATATATATATATATATATATATGCTTTTAGCTGTCCGTATAATTTCTTTTCTATTTTTAGTAGAGACGGGGTCTCGCTCTTGCTCAGGCTGATCTCGAACTCCTGAGCTCAAACAATCCGCCTGCCTCAGCCTCCCAGAGTGCTAGGATTACACTCGTGAGCCACCGCGCCCAGCCTCAACCTCATTTTATAAATAACAGGTAAGGTAGAAAAAAGCAGTTCAGTAACTTGCTAATGGTTACTCAGCTGGTAAGTGGTAGAGCCATGGATTTGAAGCCAGGTAGTCTATCTTTAGAGGCCATAGTCCGAACCACATTGACCTTTCATTACTGTGCATTTCCTCTACACTGTCGACAAGCTTACTCTAGCCAGGGGATGACTGTCTCATGGTGTGCCTTAGACAAATTATAAATTTCTTCATGTTAGAGACATTCAGGATTGTTTTGAAATAGACAAAAGTCAATAATTTAAATGGCAAATGTTAAGAGTTGTCTTTTCTTATAAAATATATTCAATATAGTTGGAGAAATCAGATATCTATATGACACAGTTAATGACCAAACTAGAAATGTCTGTGCTAGCATTGTATACAGATACATTAAATCTGTAAAGAGTGCAGCACAGAGAATAATTAGGAAAGAAATGATTGGAGAGAGATCTGGAATGTATACAGGAAAATACTGAATCTCCTGAGAATGCTGAAGAGTATGTAGGTTTGCGAAAAGTGGTGAGTGCCGGTTGGGGTGATGTAGGGGGTGCAGAGAAGAGCATGAAGACAAGAGTGAATGTGCAATTTGGAAGCAATAAAAATGAGGAGCACTACGTCCGAGTAGAAGCTTTATGCTCTGAATTGTGGTATACCGTGCTCTTTTCCCCTTGCTGTGAGCCTGGCAATTTTGTAGACAGAGGCTACTCCATCAGCTTGAATCACAAGGCAAAGAAGCATGAAGCAGAGTGTTCTGACAAATCATATCTTAAAGTAGAAATAAAACTTTCTCATTGTCAGCCATGAAGACTTTGCTGTAATGTATTGATGCAGCATTTCCTAACTTATGTAACTATCTGGTAGACCATTTCAGTATCTCAGGCATAAAGGACTAAAGATTTAGGCAGTGAAGAACAGGAGAGAAATCTAAAAGTCATTGTGAAGAAATACTTGACAGAACTTGGTGAAATGATGAGTTATTTGGTACAAAAATTTAGAAGGAACTGACAAAATGACCTTAACAGTTTTAATTTGGGAGAATAAATTATCAAAATGAGGAAGCAAATGTGGAAGTGAGTGTGGAAGGTAGATTTTTAAGATAAGTAGGAGAGAGAACCTTAAATCCTTTTCACGGAGTCAAAGATACTATAAGACAGGGTTAAATGAAAGAATTATCAGGAAAAGTTCACTTGGAAAAATTTGGTGGTTCAGAAAAATTTCACAATACTTAGAAGGTGGAACAGATTCAATACAAGGTTTTTGTTTTATTATGTTTTGTTTAAAGTTGGCCTATATGTTTGCATAGTTGAAATCATAAAAGATATAGAAATTCAGCAGTGTGGAAAAGGTGATGGGGAGATGGGTGATAAGTATCAGAATCAAGGTGCACAGAAATTAGGAAGGGCTGTGACAGAGAACATGCAGGGAGGGGTAATCTTTGGAGGAGGAGAGGGAAATAGCTTCCATTAAAATTTTAGGAAGGAAGCATAGACAGAGATAGATATGAACTGAGATGGGGATAGGGGTTGGTAAATTATAAGATCTTGTTGGCCCCAGTGCCTCAATTTTCCACTAAAGTAGGAGAAGTCATCTGCTAAGTGGGATGGAAAGAGAGGGGCAGGTGAGAGCTGAGAAAAGAGATGTTTTGAAATCACCATTGAGAAGAGAAAACCTGGTTGTGATTACAGGATTGCTGAGCGCAGAGGGCCCATTTGAAGTTAGACTGCATGAATTTGTAATGCGCCAAGCCTGAATAATTCTGTCTTCTCTCATTAGTATTTGCTGTCCTGGGAACAGGCAGAAAAAGCTCACAGTGAGGCTGATCCAGGTTTGTGATTCTTATGGATTAAATTATTTGCTCAAGGTCATACTTATAGTTCTCTCTAATCCGTTCTTATTGTTTTTTCATCAAAATACAATGTTTCCCCACAGACACATTTTATATCCCTGTGGTTCGGATAATCTTCACATTGGCTTGAAATTTATCTGTCTAACCACTGGAGCCTAGATTTCTTTTTTACACTTGGCTCTTTATAAACCATAATTTTAGGTTTTTGGATAATTTTCCTACCTTCTCATTTTTTCACTTTGATAGGCTTTTTCAAATAACTTTTATTTGTGGAAAAATTTTGGGTAGCTTTTTATAAAAGTTTGTCACCTTTATAAAAACAAATGAAAAGTTTGTCAAAACAAATAAAAAGTTTTGTCAAACAAAATCTGTCATTTAATTCATCTGTCAGATAATTAGCGATAATTGTTAAGTGCCGAATGTGCGCCAGGTACCATGTGAGTGGCTAAGGATACAAAGATAAATGAAATAATATATTGTCTTGATGTGGTTAATAGAGTCCAAAACTCTAGCAGAAAAGTATAAACAGAACCAACCTTCCACACCAGGAAAAGTATAACTCGAAGCTTCTGAAGCTCCTAAAATTTGTACAACTTGTATTACAGCAGCTTTTGCTCTCACTTGCCACTGAGAAACCTTGCTTCCTGAGAAGTCCCTCCCTGCATGCCTCACATATTACTGTATTGCTTTTCATTAAATTTGGTTAATTAATACATGAAAAGAACCATCTACCCTTCTCTGCTTTGGTCCTCACTGTTGGAACTGATGCTTATTGCTAATACTGCCTTATCCCACTCTACACCACAGTCTCTCCACTGGATTTTGCCCTATTTATGCAGAAATGTTGCCATTTCCACAGGCCATCTCAATACCTAGCACTGCACTGGAAGCCATGAGTGTTAATGATTGCTGATCTATTTCAACAAGAAGGCAAAGTTCTGTTTTGCTATTTCAAGTGACATTTATTTAGAGGAAAAACAATGCAGTGGGTATAATAGCTGCCAACTGATGTGAAAATAGCTCCTACTTGTATATAGTGTTTATGCATCCTGATTTTAAATAACATCAGCTGAAACCCACAATGTATGCTTTAAGAAGGTCTAAGCTCTTCTGCAAATTCCCAGGGGCATATGAACATATGGGTGCCTCTAATTACGATTTATTACCTCTGTTGGATATTTTTGTTTCTATCCTGTCGAACTTTGCTTCCACAAAGGAATTATTTAAATATGACACATTGCTCCTTATCAATATCTACAAATAAATTATTCTTACACAATCCTGAAAATGTATTGGTGAGAAATATGGAGAAATGCTTATAATTTGAAAATGTAAATGAGTTAAAATTGAACATTACATCTGTTACTTTATTTCATTTTTGGTAAGAACATTTAACATGAGATCTACCCTATTATTGTTCACTATAAGTACAATGTTATACAGCGCTGAAGCTTTATGTTCATTGGTTAGTAACTCCCCATTTCTCCCTATGCTCTGACCCCTAGTAATCACCATTTCACTCTTTGGTATATGAATTTGACTATTTTAGATATCTCATGTAAAAGGAATCATGCAGTGTTTGTCTTTCTGTGACTGGTTTATTTTACTTAGCATAATGTCCTCATAATGTCCTTTGTATTCACTGTATGTATACGCCACATTTTCTTTATCTATTCATCTGTCAAAGAACATTAAAAAACAAAATAAAATAATTCACAATTAAATAATTAATATAAATATTTATAAATAGAAAACGAAACATTAGAAATTCTTATCCATACAAGTCTGACAATAGGCATTTTTCACCACCAAGACTCATATCATCCTCTCAGTTCTTTCCCTTCACTGTCTCTTATCTCTTGCCTTTTCTATTTTATTCAGAAGGAATTACATTTCTCACATGGTCCCATGAATAAAATTCAGCATTAATTTTGGTTGCCTTGGTTTTTCCTTTAGAATATCTCCCTTTGCTTTATAAAACAAGGTAGTTTCCCAAATAGCTTTTTCCTCAAAATAGAATTCTGGGGCCAGCTCTTAAGATCATGAAATGTTCAATCCTATTACATGTCTCATAATTCCATGAATCCAAATGGTATGAAAAAAACTCTGGGAAGTGTAAGCTGATGCAACTATAAACAAGACTAAACAGTAAAGTTCTATCTCTCCCCAAAAGTACCTGTAAAGGACAGAAGAGAGAGATGTCTCCTCAAATGCACAAACAAAAATATAAACATACAAATATTATGAAGAATCAGGGAGTCATGAATCTCAAAAAGAAAAGCTGTGATAACAGACCTCAAAGAAATGGAGATCTAAAAAGTAACTAATAAATAATTCAAAATAATACTCACAAATAAGTTCAGTGAACTACAAAAATATACAGATTGAGAATTTAATGAAATCTGGACAAAATACATAAAAAAAGAGAGAAGATTGACAAAGAAATAGAAAAAATAAAAGAAATTCCAGAGATGAAAAATACAATGACTGAACTGAAAAATTCAACAGAAATCTTCAACAGCAGAATCAATCAAAAATAAGAAAGAATCAATGAGCAGGAGCACAGAACATTTGAAATTACCAGTCAAAGAGCAAAAAGAGTAAAGAATGAAAAAGCATGAAGAAAACCTACAAGAATTATTAGGCACCATCAAAAGAACCAAATTTCACATCACTGGAGTTGTAGAAAGAAGAGAGAAAAAGGGCCAGAAATCATATTTAAAGAAATATTGGCAGAAAACTTCTCTAATCTTGGGAAAGATCCCAACGTCCAGGTACAGGAGCCACAGAGGTCTCTAATTAAATTCAACCCAAGGGGGAATACACCAGGACATACAATAATCAAGTAATCAAAAATCAAAGACAAAGAAAAAATTCTGAAAGGAGCAAGAGATAAAAAACCTATCCAGATACATAGGAGTGCCAATATGACTATCAGTGGATTTCTCAACAGAAACTCTGCAAGCCAGGATACAGTAGGATGATGTATTCAAAGTGCTGAAGAAAAAGAACTGCCAACTGAGAATACTTTATCCAGCACATCCGTCCTTCAGAAATGAAGGAGAGATAAAGATTTTCCCAGACAGACAAAAACTGAGACAGCTCATCATCACCAGACCTGTCCTACAAGAAATGCTAAAAGTTCTTCAAGTTGAATGAAAAGGTTGTTAATGAGCAACATGGAAACATTTGGAGGATAAAATTCACTGGTAAAAGTAGGTTTACAGCCAAATTCAGAATACTATAATATTGTAATTATGGTGTGTAAATCACTTATATGTTTAGTATGAAGGTTAAAAGACAAAAATCTTAAAAAAATAATAATTACAATAATTTGTTACGAGATATGCAATAAAAAGATGTAAACTGTAACATCAAAACTTAAAAATGTGGGGGACAGGGGGGTTAAAAGGTAGAGTCTCTTTTTTGTTTTGATCAAAGCTAAGTTATCAGCTTAAAATAACCTGTTATATCTATGTTTTTTATAAGCCTCATGATAATCACAAAGCAAAACCTATAATAGATACATTAAAAATAAGAAGCAAAAAATCAAAACATACTACTAGAGAAAATCATTTAACCACAAAGGAAGACAGTAAAGGAGGAAGAAAGAAAAAAAAAAAAAAAGGATCCACAAAATAACTAGAACACTGAACAAAATGGCAGTAATAAATCCTTACCAATCAATAATCACCTTGAAAGTAAATATGTTAATTGCTCCAATTAAAAGACAGAGTAGCTGAATGGATTAAAAAAAGAAAACCCAACTATATGCTATCTACAAAAGACTCATTTCACTGATAAGGACACACATAAAATGAAAGAGAAGAGACGGAAAGATATTCCATGCAAATAGAAACCAAAAGAGATCCAAGAAGCATGAGGCTGGCATAGCAATAGACATATAGACCAATGGAACAGAATGGAGAACACAGAAATAAATCCATGCACTTACAGCTAATTTATTTTTGTCAAAGGTGCCAAAAACACACAATCGAGAAAGGGCAATATCTTCAATAAATGGTGCTGGGAAAACTAGATATCTACATGCAGAAGAATGAAGTTAGACTTCAATCTCTCACCATATACAAAAATCATCTCAAAATAATTAAAGATTTAAATGTAAGATCTGAAATGATAAAACTACTAGAAAAAAACACAGAGGAAATAAAGATATTGGTCTAGGCAAGGATTTTTTTGATAAGATCCCAAAAGCATAGGCAACAAAAGCAAAAATAGACAAATGGGATTAAATCAAACTAAAAGCTTCTGTAAAGGTGAGTGAAGAGACAACCCAGTATGGGAGAAAATATTCATAAACTATGCATCTGACAAGGGGTTAATATCCAGGAAAATGTGGAACTCAAACAACTCAATAGCAAAAAAATCAAATAATTTGATTTAAAAATGGGCAAAAGAACTGAACAGAACATTTATCAAAATAAAACATACAAATGGCCAGGAGGTATATTAAAATATGATCAACATTACTAATCATCAAGGAAATGAAAAACAAAATCACAATTACATACCACCCCACACCTGTAAGACTGGCTATTATCAAAAGGACAAAAAATAAATGCTGACAAGGATATGGAAAAAGGGTTCTTCTATATACTGTTGGTGGGAATTTAAATTAGTGCAGCCATTATATGAAACAGCAAGGAGGTTCCTCAAAATATTAAAAATAGAACTACCACATGACCCAGCAATCTCAATACTGGGTATATGTTCAAAGGAAATGAAATCAGTATGTGCAAGGTATATATGTAATCCAATGTTTATTGCAGCACTAGTTACAATGGCCAAGATATGGAATCAACCCAAGTATCCATCAAAATATGAATGGATAAAGAAAATGTGATATATAAACACAATGGAATACTATTTAGCCATGAAAAGAATGAAATTCTGTCATTCACTGCAACATGGATGAACCTGGAGTAAATACTACATGATCTTACTCATATGTGGAAGGAAAAAAAGTTGATATCATAAAAATAGAGAGTAGAATTGTGGTTACCTGAGTCTGGGGAAGGGAGTGGGTGGAAGGATGGGAAGAGATTGGTCAGTGGGTACAAAGTTATAGTTTGATAGGAGGAATAAGTTACTGGCACTATTGCCAGTAGGGTGACTATGATTAACAATTTTGTGTTCTATATTTTGGCCAGGCGCGGTGGCTCACGCCTGTAATCCTAGCCCTCTGGGAGGCCGAGGTGGATGGATCGCTGGAGGTCAGGAGTTCAAGACCAGCCTGAGCGAGACCCTGTCTCTACTAAAAAAATAGAAATAAAAATTATCTGGACAAGTAAAAATATATATAGAAAAAATTAGCCGGGCATGGTGGCGCATGCCTGTAGTCCCAGCTACTCGGGAGGCTGAGGCAGTAGGATCGCTTAAGCCCAGGAGTTTGAGGTTGCTGTGAGCTAGGCTGACGCCATGGCACTCACTCTAGCCCGGGCAACAAAGTGAGACTCTGTCTCAAAAAAAAAAAAACCAAAAAAAACCAAAAAAACAATTTTGTGTTCTATATTTCAAAATAGCTAGAAGAGAGCATTTTGAATGCTCCTGCCACAAAGAACTGATAAACGTATGAGGTGATCAATATGCTAAATATCCTGGTTTGATTTTTACACAATGTATACTGGTATCAAAACATCATATAATACTCCATAAATATATACAATTATATGTCAACAAAAACAAAAGAAAGTAAATTTTAAAAAGGAGTAGTTTTCAGAATAAAACATTAAAAGAACTTCCTGAGAAGAAAAATTGCTAGCCTAATTAAAAATGGGCCAAAGATATGTTTCAGTTGTCTGTTGCTGAATAAAAAACCACTGTGAAACCTAATGGCTTACAACAGTAATTCATTATTTTTCATTATCTGCAGGTTGGCAATTTAGGAGATTTTTATCCTGGTTTCAACTGGGATGATTCAAGTTGCAATAATCTGAAGGCTTCACTGTGGCTGAAAGGTTTAATGCGTCCTCAGTCAGATGTGCAGCAGTTGGTACTGGCTGTCTGCTGAGACTCCTCAGTCCTCCTCCACATGATCTCTCCTTTTCTTACAGGTTGCACTAAGTTTCATCATAGCATGAAGGTGGCAGGGTTGCAAGATTCTTACAGGTTGCACTAAGTTTCATCATAGCATGAAGGTGCAGGGTTGCAAGAGGGTGAGAGTGGAGGTTTCCAGGATAGGAGTTATCCGTAGGGAGTGATAAGATAGGACTAGGGAAAAGTGTTGCTCTAAGAGGAATTTTGATCTTTTCTGAACTGTTTTAATATGTAGTCATGATTTACCTGTATAATTAAAAATATATGTGTGTATCTATAAATATATGTTACATACATGCCTGTATGTATATATGTGTAAATATATTCATATATAGAAACAGAGACAGAAAAAGAGAACTTGCTTCTTCAGTAATCTTAATTGCTTGCCTTTACTGACTCGGTCATTCCAACTAAAGTTGCAAAAAGGGTTACAGCTGACCTATACTTTTTGTTACCTAACATTATGTCAGTCACAGACCTCTCTACTCTCTGCCCAACCTTCCGAATGCAAAAATAATTGCATGACATGTTTACTATGACAAATGAAGAAGTATTCAAGGGCGATTTGGTGTTAGCATCCAACTAACCAAAACTATACATTAGATTTAAACAAAAATACTCTTATGGTTTTTTGGGGGTGGGGTGTCCCTGACAATATGACTACAGAAATCCATGTTCCTCACCATCAGTAACATTAGTTACTAAACTGTATTTTCTTGGTTGCATTCTGAGATCAATAAGTCAGACTTATTGGTGACTATGCCACACTTGTAAGAAATGGTAGGCAGTTTGAGGCCACCACAAGCTGGGACTATTGGTGTGCATTTTGTTCCTGCTACAGTAAGTGTTCTGAGTCTCTTTTGTGTCAACTAAAAATGGACAACGCTCTCCCCACCATTGGCAAAATATATAAGCAAAGGGATTTACTTGTAATTTGAGAAAGAGTTGGTATAATAGTACCCAATTCCTTAGCATCAAAGCTAGAAATAGACACAAATTGTAACAGCAAAGGGTTTCCTGAAAACAAAACTAGGGACAGAAATTCCGATAGCAGTGTACCATGATACAGTTACTGGTCAATAGAGAAGAGCTCCTCCTTCCTCTGCTGAGAGTAACCTTTTGATGAAATCCTTTCACCGTGAACCTGACTTGGTATATCACATAGTTCTCTGGAAAGCTGTTCCTAGGGAGGTGGAGGATGAAGGACAGATGATTCAAATGGCACAAAAGAAAGGGCCCGATGACAGCTTGAATAGACCATTGCTGAGAGCTCTCAGCAGAATTCAAATTGAGTAAAGCAAAGACCCTCTACTAGTAAGGAAGAATTGGAAAGAAAAAATGGACCTTGTGGGTACCTTTAAAAGTACTGGATCTGGAAATTGTGCTGTGAAATGTCCTTAGCTAGACATGAGCACATAAATAGCAATGATGATGAATATTAAGGCATCCAGAAGCAGGACATTTCCCTAGTGCAGCTACTGTTATGAATATCTAAAAAATTGGGCAATGGCTACATAAGTGAAGAACACATTTTTATTTCTCCCTGTTTACTATGAGCAATTTGCACAATGAGATGAAAATGAGCTTGTGCAAAATTATCTTTTTATCTTTTAAGCTGTAGTTATACCTTGTGTGGAAGGACTTCATACAATTTGATATGAGAGAGAGAAATAGAGAGGTACTTAGTTAAAAAACAATTTTCCGGATTTTTTTCAAAGTGAGTATTTTAAAAGCAAACTTCCTTAGACCAATGATTGAATCATCCAGTTGGGACCATAAATTTCTGATGTGAGAACTGTGGAGTTTTTTCTTTAATATGTATATTTCTTTGTTTTGGTGTGGAAATTAGTCTCAAATGAATGTAATTGTTTAATGCAGAATAGCATGTTCTTAAGGGTTATGTTGTTTCTATAATTTTCTTTTGAGTTACAAAAGAACTCGTTTCCAAGTTTAGGAAAAAAACATAAGTCTAGAGATCAATGTTTATATAATCATTGTATAGACTCTTGGTACCTTTCCTCCCTGCCCTCATTGGATTTTTGCTGAGAAATATGTTTGTTTTTCTTTGCCTACATCATCTGGCAGTGACTAGGGATGAAAGTGGTAGGCACATAGGCAAACTTCTTAGAAATAGGGATTCAATGATTTATTATCAACCTTATTTATATGAGGTGGGGTAATTGAGAGTTAATTAGTTGGCCTCTGTTGGACAGGCTAAATATGAAAAAGGATTTTTAGACTGTTTCAGAAATTTCTGTTTTTATCTAATGAGAACACCTAAAAATATTTAGTTATAACTGCTTGGTTTCAGACTGGAAACTTTTAGAGTTCCCTTTTGCTTGGTAAATTGGGAGCATAACATGGGAGTCTAATTAGTGATAAATTGGAAATATGGATTTAAGATCTATTGCTGTCACTTTGGTGCCCGCAGTCCCTCAAATGGGAGGTGCTTAGTATGTGTTTAGTAAATGCTGTTGAAAGTATTTCTCAGTTTTTGAATGTATTACTGGATATAGGAGAAATCATTTGTAGATTGGATTTTTATTGTGTGATTTTAAGAAATGTTTCATGGGATACATATAACTGCAGAGAATGCTAAAGTTGTATATGGACCTAGAATGCCTATGTAACAATTTGATTATTTTCAGCTGAACTGCTTTGATTTCACTGGTTTTATGAACCCGAGTGCAGAGTTAACAGTCGTTGTGATAGTGACAGGCTGGTGACATGAAGCTGCTCAATAATTACCTAGTCTCCATTTCTTCTTGTGAATCATTTGTGGAAGGAAATGGATTCCTAGTTCTCAGCTGTAATTTCGCTGCAGAATAATGTTGGTCAATATATCAGCCTCAAGAAGTTTTTCAGATTAAATTGTCTGGATGAGAAGTATAAAAGCATGTATATTCTAGACGTGCAACCTAATTGTGTCACATCCTTGGCTTTTCAGTTTCAAATTACATATTAAATGTGAAGTTGAAGAAAGAACTTCTAGTTAAAGATTTTGGGAAAGAGACATTTTGTCTCCATTTCATTTACTCCGAAACTGCCAATGAAAGAAACATATCCAACCAAAAGATGTGTGCGTGTGTGTGTGTGTGTGTGTGTGTGTGTGTGTGTGTGTGTGTAGGGGTGTGGGGAAGTGGCAAAGGAATGAAGTTTTTCTTCATTTTCAAAAAAAAAAAAAAGGAAATGGCTGCATTCACATATCCTGAATTTGTCACAAACCAGCCAAATACATGGGATATAGACTTGAATGAGACAGATCATGCTTAGTGCTGACCTGTCTCCTCTGATCTTTAGCAGGAAATTGTAAAAGTAAATGTTACAGTCTTGACAGTGTTACCTGCCTCTGAGCGGAGGCTTTTCCAAGTTCTTGGTGATCGTGGGGAAAAGGATTTCAGGATGTACCACATAAGCCAAGCAAGTGACAGCTTTTTATTGAAAATGAAAGTACCCTCTCAGGGAGGCTCAAAAAAGAGCAGCTGCCCCCAGAGAAAGTGGTTTTCGGCCTTTTGAAGTCTTACTAATTGAGGAGAGGCATATTCAAGGCTAAGGGATTGGCTTCTACTAAGAATTTGGGTAGTACTTCCTAGAATTGGGTTTACTCCCATTTTCATATTTTATATGGTTTTCTCAGAACTGTCATGGTGATTTCAAAGGTAGAGAAATTTTAAAACCACATTACAAATGGTATTGTAATTAGACAAAGTTCATGTAGTCATAGAGGTAGCTGACAAGCCAGTTGGAGCTGGTTCTTGCCTGCAGTTATGAGCCCCTCTAGTTAGCTTCTGCTTGAGGGTTGTTTACTTTAACACCTGCATGCAATCTTCAAGCTCCTGCATGTGGTCTCAGCCCTGCCTCCTAGTCTTCTACTCTAACAAAGGCTATCCAGCTATTATTTGATTAAAGTGATGTGAGCCAGAGAGATGGATGGGCAACCAGAGAATATAGCAAAGATCTGAAGTAAAAGGGGAAACCTGATGGCAAATTGTTTCTTGTATCTGAGATCTAGCTCCTAGTTAAGAGAAAATGCAGGAGGGAGGAGCAAAGTAAAGATGGAATATTTCCAGATAACACTCTAGAGAGTTTGTGGATTGAGGTACATCCAAAATTTCTTAAACAGAAAAAACTACAGAGACATGTGTGCAGACCAGAATAAAACAAAACAAAAAAACCCCCCAGATTTTGTAAAAGAGTGATTAAGACAATATACCCTAATCAAGATTCTGAAGTGCTTCATGTCACTCTGTCTTTTCCCACAATATTCTTAAATAAAAGTGTTGAACTTATTCAAAGATAAGCTATGAGAAGAAATGGACCAGTCTGAGATACATTTCTAGAAAGGGGATAAATGACATACATTATAAGAAGAAAAACCTAAGGAAAAGCAGATTAGTTTAAAAATAGTTTTCTATATTTAAAAAAAAATTACACAAAAAATGAGCTCTTAAAATCTCAAAGAAGGCATATGATAATTCAAGGAAGAAATTGTAAAAAATAGATGGAGATGAAGACCAAACTGGTGGAGGTTGGTAATAAAACAGAAGAGGGAAAGACAGAAATATTGCAGAGATAAAGTTACTGCCTCTGGTTAGAATGTAGAAAGAGATGAAAAGTCAATAGTCCTATTATAACAACAAGAAATCCAAGACACACACACACACACACACACACACACACACACACACACACATTTATAGTCTTGTCTGATCAGGCTGCTATAACAAAATATCAATAAACTGGATGGCTTAGAGACAGCAGAAATTATTTATTTTTCACAGTTCTTCAAGCTAGGAAATCCGAGATCAAGGCAGATTCAGTGTCCGGTGAAAGCCTGTTCCCTGACTCACAGATGGCCATTTTCTCACTGTGTCTTCCTATGGTGGAAGGAGTGAATGAAATCTCTTAAGTTATTTTATAAGGGCATTAATCCCATTCGTGAAGGCTTTGCCCTTGTAAACTAATCACCTACCAAAAAGACTTTACCTCCTAATACTATCACCTTGGAGGTTAGGATTTTAACATAAATTTTTTTGGAGGGGGAGCACAAACATCATTCAAATACATATAATCCTAACGGTTCTGTTTCTCTGGAGAATCTTGACTTATACATTCCTCTCTAAATAACTGATAGAATCAGTAGACAAAATATCAGTAAATATAGGGAAGATTTAAATATCATTATCAACCAATTTGACCTAATTAATGTTTATAGAACACTAAACCCAATAACTATAGAATATATATTCTTTCAATGTGCACCTGGAGTGTTCACCAAAATAGACCATATGCAAGGCCATAAAACAAGTCTCTATAAATTGTAAAGCATTGGAATTATGGCACCTATGTTTTTTGGTCACAGGAAATCCATAAAATGAGATAATCCCAAAATATCTGGAAATTAGCAAAATTTATTCTAAATATAACTTAGTCAAACTTATCAGATGGGAAACTGGAAAATATTTTGAATTGAATGGTAGTGAACATAAAACACGTAAACATTTGCGGGAAGTAGTAGACTGTTTGCAAAGCCTGGCTGCAATCGTTCACTCCATCCCTTTTGTGAATGCCCTTTTTGCAATATGACATTGTTTCTCCTCCCATCAAGAGGTGGAGTTATTTTTCACCTCTTGGATCTGGGTTGGCCTTATGACTTGCTTTTCTTAAGTAACGGAATGTGACAGAAGTGATATTGTGCGGTTTCTGATCCTAGGTCAACAACTTCTCTTTTTTGCACCCTGAGATTGTCATGTGAGAAAGCCTAAGCTGGCTCTCTTGAGAACGAGAGATGATGAGATGTAGACAGAGAAACAGTGGACGGCCAGCACCAACCACCAAACCTGTGAATCACAGGAGTGCAGTCTTTTTAGGTACCCAGCTGCGGTCAGTCCAGTCACATTATGGTCTCAGGGAAGATCAGAAAAGGAACCATTGATCTGAGCTCAGCCCAAATTGCTGGTTCCCAGTATTATGCACAAATAAAATGGTTGCAAATTTTAGGAACTAGTAGTAGAATTGTTTAATATGTGGCACTAGATAACTGAAACAGAAATCTGTACCTAGAAGTGGGTTATTATCCACATTATTATTGGCTAATGGATAACTGAAATTGACACTAGATAACTGAAACTGAAATCAGTACCTAGAAGTGGGTTATTATCATTAGCCATAATAAAACCTAAAACATGTGGCATTGATTTTGATACTGGTCAACAATTGGTGGCTAATATAGTGACTGGATTGTTGGAGGTTTGAAAAATGGTGACTTGTCTTACGTATTAGTTGAAATATTGCCCAAACTCTTTCCTTATGTGAATTATAAAATAGAAAACAAAGCAAATGAATTTATGGCTCTGGCCAAGAAGATTATCAGGAAAAATTTTGAATTATTTGGCCTCTTTTAGCTGTACACAATAAAGTGTGGGAAGAGAGAGAGGAAATAAAGAGGGGACTGTCTAGTTTGCAAGCAGAATTTAGAGGAAATAACAAGGCCCAGAACTTTCTTGATTTGCAAATAAAATTAATCCCCAGCCCCTCTAGATCGGAAAAACTTCTGAGGGTAAGGAATGGTCTCAAAGTAAAGATTAAAGATATGACTCTTAGACTTTTTGTCAAAACTTCAGAAATATTTGAGGCATACTACATCTTCTGCATTAGACAAAAGGGATTCAAAAATTGTAAGAAATTGTCCCATAGTATCTTAACATATGGTACAAGGGAATTATGGGAGAAGATGAGATTATTATATGTCTTCAATGGGATGATAGTTACATGGCTGAATATAATTGATAAAATATCAAACTGTATATAGAAGTTTGGTCCGTTTTATTGTCGGTAAATAATATTTCTTCAAACATAAAAGAATATTATAGAGATGAAAGCCACATTTGGAAGCAACTAAAAATGACTATACATGACTGAAATTTTCATGGTGAACATATAGTCTTAGAGATGGAAAAGAGCAATGGTATAAAAATGATGATAGGATACATTTTACTAAGAAAGACAAAGGATATATGATATATTATTGCTGAATGTAAAAAAGGTAAGAGAGTAAGTAGGACAGAAAAAATATTCAAAGATATAAGAAAATCCCAGTTCTCTTTGTCTGCCAAGGGAAAATGGAACTTGTTTTTGTTAACTTATTATGCTGAAGGTTTTAATTTTTCTTTATTTAAACTCTTCCAGTCTTTTCTTTGCTCACTTGACAATAGCTTTCATAACAAAGCATGTCCATTAAAGTTTCCTAAACAAAAGAGCAGTTCTTTTCTAAGAAATTTTTAGCCCATCACCTTGACTAATTGAATCAAAGTTCACCCAGTTTAAAAACAATCATAGTATCTTTTTTCCCCTTAAACAACCTTGCCCGCCTGTAGTCATGGGATTAAACATTATCCTGGAGACTTATTTCAGGATAGTAGCTGGCATTTAGTGAACAATTAAATGGCTACTTTTGATCTCCTATTGTCCTTCTCTGAAAATTTTGCCTGAGAAAAACTCTAAATTAAGCATTTCTTTAGTAGGGCTTGTACTATTATTATCTTAGATGTAAATACTATATGATTGTTCTACTTCTTTCTCTTGCAATCTCACAACCTGACTTTAAGCTCTTCTGTTTCATTACTTTTCTTTCCTCTTGGAAGCACTTACCTTTAATCTCCAGGAGTGTGTTAGGCGGATTCAATTAAAACTCTGCATGACGACTCTTTAGACAGTCGCCAGGGGAGTGCTAATGCATAAACCATCAGAACAGCTTATCAGAGTTGCCAAATAAACTTGAAAATCATATCAAGAGTGGATTTGATATTGCACATAAGATTCAGAGTAGATGGAGTTTTGATTTGCCTTTGGAAATGTGCTTTAGGGAAAAGAATTGCTTGAGTTCGGGAATAAGATTTTATAAAAACCTGAAGTTCTGTGAAGCAAGTCAGGGGAATTAGATTCCAGGGCTTGCATGCTCACATACTAGTTTTATGGTTAGGTTCCTTCAGTTCTTTCTTTGTCAAATAATTTATGGGGCTGTTTTGAGGATTAAACAAGTATATCTCAGAAAGAACTTCAGAAATATATTAAAGGCAATACAACTATTTGTTTCACTGAATGAATGCCTTTGATCCAAGGAAGAAAGAGATTTTGAGGAGTTCATACAACTTCCAGGAGTCTTTTCATCTGTACTCTTGGGGCTCGTGGGCAAGGAGTAACTGAGTCTAAAAAAGAAGCATCTACATCCTCTCAGGCTTTCTTTCTTTTTTTTCTGTCTTTTTTTTTTTTTTTTTTTTTTTTTTGAGACAGAGTTTTGCTCTGTCACCCTGGGTAGAGTGCAGTGGTGTCATCATAGTTCGCTGCAACTTCAGACTCCTGGGCTCAAGCCATCCTTTTGCCTCAGCCTCCCGAGTAGCTAGGACTACAGGCGTGTACCACCACATCCAGCTAATTTGCCTGTTTTTTGTAGGGATGGGGTCTCGCTCTTGCTCAGGCTGGTTTCAAGCTCCTGACCTCAAGTAGTCCTCCTGCCTTGGCCTTCCAGAGTGCTAGCATTACAGTTGTGAGCCACCAGGCCTGGCCTCCTAGTCTTTTTATGTATCAGTTTCTTAGTCTGTTTTTACTGGTATAACAAAAATACCAAAGATTTGGTGGTTTATAAACAACATAAATTTATTTCTTACAGTTCTGGAGGCTGGGAAGTCCAAGATCAACATGCTGGCAGATTCAGCATCTGGTGAGGGCCTGCTTCCTGGTTCACAGACAGCTGTCTTCTCCCTGAGTCCTCACATGGTAGAGGGGCCAGGATGCTCTCTGGAGTTTCCTTTAGGAGGGCATTAATCCCATTCATGAGGGTTCTGCCCTTATGACCTAATCACCTCCCAAGAGTCTCACTCCCAAATACCATCACATTGGGGATTAGGTTTCAACATATGTATTTTGGGTAGGTGGGTGGTGGCACAAATTTTCTATGGAAATCAGATGGATACTTGGGAATTGTTCTGGACTTTTCTTTCTTATTCACTAACTGTATCTTCCATCCAATGAATCATAAGCCTTATCAACGGTGCCCCTTGGATATCTATGAAATCCACTCAGAATACTCCATCTTGACTTCCACTACCATGTTTAAGCCAGAATCATGTCTCACATCCAGTTTCATCTCATCAACTCTATTCTCCACAGTTTCAGAATGATTTTGATGGAATAAACATTGGATTATGTGCATTTTCTACTTAAAAATCTTTCAATGCTCCCGCCCCATCAAGATAAAGTTTAAATGTCTTACTCTTCTTCTTTCATACTTCCTGGTCTTGTTCTTGCTCCCTTCCCTTCACCTCTCTCTGTGCCCCTTCATGTTTTGTTCATCAGGCATTAGGAAGCCACATGGAGTAAGATGTTACAATGTTGTAATGGAAATTCATCTGGGATGGGACCTTGAATTATAGCCATGGGAGAAGGTTTTATTTTTTATCTTCTTTTATGTATATATATATATATATATATATATATATATATATGTCTATATATATATATATATGTCTATATATATATATATATATATATATATATATATATATATAAGCCTTGTTCAGGGAGTTAATTTGTATGTCTTATATTCTGTAAGCCAGAATGTCTTTATCTTCTTTTTAATAACCTTAGAACCCTATAGGGTCCAACCTATTAAAATGAAATGCTAGTGCAAGAAACAGAGACAGAGCCACATGGTAAAAATAATAATAAAAAAAATCTTTTACTGTAAACTTCTGGCTTCTCAAGTCTAATCAAATAAAACTTCAAGATGTCAGAGACCTAAATATTATTTTTGAACAAACTGTGTTGGGCTTGGAAATTTCTGTTTGACCTTATCTTTTAGGTAGCTAATTTTTTACAAATATGCCTCAGAACAAGGACTTCAAAAAGTTATTGATTTAAAGTTTTTCTTGCAGGGAGAAACGTCTTCACCAATTAGTACAGATTGTTATTGATGTTTCCAAGAAATTTCACAACTTTTTTTTGGCAGCATACACCAAAGTTTCAACGTTGAGGCCAAGTGTTTCTTTCTTATGCCTAATCAAGCTCTCTCCCTATTTTTCTCATTTTAGCACATTTCCCTTCATTGTTTCCTTGGTCAAGATGAAGAATAATTTGGTTTATTTTTTGTTCACTGTAACACTTGTCATTAAATTTCCCCTTAAGCTTTTCTTTTCCAGACTAAATGATCCCAGTGCCTTTAATCTTTTCTCCAAATAACAGTTTTCTATTTTTCTTATTATATATTATTTTCTTGCCCTTCTCTAGCCCCTCTCAAATTTCCTCACATTCATTTAAATTGCAAAGACAAACACCGGGCACAGTATTTTATTAGGGTTAAACCATTGCCAAAAAGAAGTGGAAGGTTGCTTCCTGACTCTTGGCAAGTGGCACTACTGTTAATATATCCTGATATCATATACTTCCCCCCCTTCAATAACATTATCTTCAAAAGCATTTGTTCAGTGTCTCTGTGCAGAGCCAGCTTGCAAAAGTATCAAAAGAAATTCAGATGCTCATCTGTTTCCATCAGGCACTTGGTAGGAATAGGCATCCAATGTTGGGAGGCAGAGGGATAAAAAGAAAGAAGATTGTAAAACCAAAATTAAGATTTTCTCAGTGGACGTTAGGGAGCAAGTAGGAGTCTAAGATTGCTATTTTTGTCTAAACTTTCTGGAAATAAATACAAGCAGAGAGCAGTACAACATAGGCAGGTTTATTTAGCAACAAGCCTTTGATTATAAACATAAGATTTCAGTACATTCTCTGAACAGATGAGAAATACATATGGATCTTTCCATGCAAACTTGAAAGTCCTTTCTTGGCCCAGAGTGGTTCAGTGTGTTATTTCTCTTTTCTTGCAAGATTAGGACACTTAGCCTGATTTCCTTGTCTTCTCTGGCTGAGACTACTCTATTCCATGGATATTTTTTCTCCCCTCAAGTCTCTTCAGCTTGCCCTTTCTTTTGCCTGTAAAGACAAAAACATAGTCTCCTTCTATGTTAAGGTTGTAATCACCCTCACTAAAAGGAGAGAAGGAAATAGGAAAATTTTTTTTAAAAGCAGGGGGAAAGTATTGAAAACTTAATTTACTAACAGTGGCCACTGAGAGGAGAACAAAATGCTACAAAACATTTCTCCCCGCAGCTTCTAGTCCTGGGTATCAGATATTCCAAATCTCTTGAATCTTTCTGACTGCACTCTTAGAAGTAATCAAAGCCAGGTTATGAAACAAAAATAGAACAATGGCCAATCCCTGGCTCAAGTGGCAAATGAATACATCTCTGAGGCTTCCCAATTAAGCCTATTCTGTTCACTAAGTTTTTGGTCTTATTTCCTTAGTATTTCTCAATGTCTATTGTGAGGACATAGTTTGAAGGAACTCTCTTTTCTAAATTAGCAAGCCATTTGAGATTCAGAAAAGATCTGGAAATTCTACACTCTGACTTTTGATGAAAATTCTGGATATTGATGGTGAGTTGAGAAAAATTATCATTTACCAAATAAAGATGAGGTAAATAAAAAAGACAAATGAGCAGAAAGTCATAGACTATAACACTTATTACAAGAAAAACATCTATTATTATGAAGAATATAAGTTTAACTTGCTCCTAGGAAATTACCTCATTTTCCTCTTTTACTTTTCAAAAGTTAACAGACTGAGTCAATTGGCATTTACATGTGTAATTTAGAGAGAGCAGGTCTTAGCTAGAGAGACAGAAAATTATTTTCCTACATTTCCATACTTAGGACAGTTTGGACATTACTTTATTTATTTATTTTTTTTATTTCAGCTTATTATGGGGGTACAAAAGCTCAGGTTATTATATTGCCCATGTCCCGCCCATCCCCCTGAGTCAGAGCCTCAAGCGTGTCCATTCCCCAGACAGTGAGCCTGGTACTCACCATGTAGTCATACCTCCATCACCTCCCCCCACCCCGACCTCCCCGAGTCAGCACATTCAAGCATGACCTTTCCCCAGACGGTGCACAACGCACTCATCATGTAGGCATACACCCATCACCTCCCCCCACCCCCTGCCTCAGTCTGATATCCAGTTGGTATCATTCCCCAATGTGGATTTAGGTGATGATCAGGGAAACCAATTTTCTGGTGAGTACATGTGATGCTTGTTTTTCTGTTCTTGGGATACTTCACTTAATATAATGGGTTCCAACTCTCTCCAGGAGAACCAAAGAGATGTCGTGTCACCATTATTTCTTATAGCTGAGTAATACTCCATGGTATACATATACCACAATTTACTAATCCATTCATGAATTGATGGGCATTTGGGTTGTTTCCACATCTTTGCAATTGTGAATTGTGCTGCTATAAACATTCAGCTGCAGGTGTCTTTTTTATAGAATGACTTTTGTTCTTCTAGGTAGATGCCCAATAATGGGTTTGCTGGATCGAATGGTAGGTCTACTTGAATCTGTTTAAGGTATCTCCATATTGTTTTCCATAGGGGTTGTACTAGTTTACAGTCCCACCAGCAGTGTATGAGTGTTCCTGTCTCTCCGCATCCATGCCAACATGTATTGTTTTGGGACTTTTTGATAAAGGCCATTCTCACTGGGGGTAAGTGGTATCTCATTGTGGTTTTGATTTGCATTTCCCTGATGATTAGAGATGTTGAACATTTTTTCATATGTTTGTTAGCCATTTTTATATCTTCTTTTGAAAAATTTCTATTCATGTCCTTTGCCCACTTTTTGATAGAGTTGTTTGATTTTTTTCTTGCTGATTTTCCTGAGTTCTAAATAGATTCTTGTTATCAGTCCTTTATCTGATGTGTAGTATGCAAAAATTTTTTCCCATTCTGTAGGTTGTCTGTTTACTCTCATGACTGTTTCTTTGGCTGTGCAGAAGCTTTTTAATTTGATCAGGTCCCATTCGTTTATTTTTGTTGTTGCTGTGATTGCCTTAGGGGTTTTCTTCATAAATTCTTTGCCTAGACCAATGTCTGTAAGAGTCTTTCCTACATTTTCTTCTAGAATTCTAATCGTTTCCCATTTAAGGTTTAAATCTGTTATCCACCTTGATTTGATTTTTGTGAGAGGTGAAAGCTGTGGGTCCTGTTTTAGTCTTCTACATGTGGCTATCCAGTTTTCCCAGCACCATTTGTTAAATAAGGAATCTTTTCCCCAGAGTATGTTTTTGTCTGCTTTGTCAAAGATTAGATGGCTATATGAGGATGGTTTTATATTTGGATTTTCTGTTCTGTTCCACTGATCTGTGTCCCTGCACTTGTGCCAATGCCAAGCAGTTTTAGTAATCACAGCTTTGTAGTATAGTTTGAAGTCTGGCAAATTAATACCTCCCATTTTGTTTTTGTTGCTTAAAATTGCTTTTGCTAAGCGGGGTCTTCTCTGGTTCCATACAAAGCATAAAATTATTCTTTCTATATCTGTGAAAAATGATCTTGGTAATTTAATAGGGATTGCATTGAATCTGTAGATAACTTTGGGCAGTATAGACATTTTAACAATGTTGATTCTTCCGATCCATGAGCATGGTATGGTTTTCCACCTATTTACATGTTCTGCGATTTCCTTCCTCAGTGTTTCATAGTTCTCCCTATAGAGGTCCTTTACCTCCTTAGTTAAATATATTCCTAGGTATTTTATTTTCTTTGTTGCTATTTTGAAGGGCATTGAGTCCTTAATTTGGTTCTCTGTTTCACTGTTATTGGCATATATGAATGCCTCTGATTTGTGTGTATTGATTTTGTATCCCGAGACTTTACTGAATTCATTGATCAATTCCAGGAGTCTCTTGGTTGAATCCTTGGGGTTTTCTAGATATAACATCATATCATCAGCAAAGAGTGAGAGTTTGATCTCTTCTTTCCCTATTTGGACTCCCTTGATTCTGCTCTCTTGCCTGATAACTCTCGCAAGGACTTCCAATACTATGTTGAAAAGTAATGGGGGCAGTGGGCAGCCTTGTTTGGTTCCAATTGGAAGTGGGAATGCTTTCAATTTTTCCCCCTTCAGTATGATGCTGGCTGTGGGTTTGTCATATATGGCTTGTATCATTTTTAAATAGGCCCCGTCTATGCCTATTTTGTTAAGTGTTCTTATCATAAAAAGGTGTTGAATTTTGTAAAATGCTTTTTCTACATCTATCGAGAGGATCATATGGTCTTTATTTTTGCTTCTATTTATGTGGTTAATTACATTTATAGATTTGCATAGTTAAACCATCCCTGCATCTCTGGAATGAAGGCCAGTTGGTCGTGATGGATTATTTTTTTGATAACCACTTGGATTTGATTTGCTAGGATTTTATTGAGAATTTTTGCATCTATATTCATAAGGGATATTGGTCTGTAGTTTCCTTTTTTTGTTACATCCTTTCCTGGTTTTGGTATTAAAATTATGTTGGCTTGGTAAAATGTGTTGAGGAGAATTCCATCCTTCTCGATATTGGAGAATAGTTTATGTAGGATGGGCACCAGTTCTTCTTTGTAGGCATGGTAAAATTCAGATGTGAACCGATCTGGTCCAGGGCTTTTCTTTTTGGGAAGGTTTTTTATTGCTGTTTCGATTTCAGATCTAGATATTGGTCTATTCAGCAATTCTATTTCTTCGTGGTTGAGTCTGGGAAGGCTGTGTGTTTCTAAAAATTTGTCCATTTCCTCCTCATTTTCTAATTTGTGTGCATAAAGATTTTTGTAAAATTCATAGATGATGTCATGTATCTCTGTGGCATTGGTTGTGATTTCTCCTTTCATGTTCCTGATGGAGGTTATTAGAGTTTTTTCTTTTCTCTTCTTGGTTAGCCTAGCCAGAGGTGTGTCAATCTTGTTTATTCTTTCAAAGAACCAACTTTTTGTTTTATTAATTTCCCTTATGGTTTGTTTGTTGTCATTTTCATTCAGTTCTGATTTGATCTTAATAATTTCTCTCCTTCTGCTGGGTTTGGGGTCGGTCTGTTCTTCCTTCTCCAGCTCTTTGAGTCTATTCATTAGATTGTCTATTTGTAAGTTTTCTGTCTTTTTGATATAGGCATTTATGGAAATAAATTTTCCTCTCAGGACTGCTTTAGCTGTGTCCCACAGATTTTGATAAGTTGTGTCTTGTTTGTCATTTAATTCAAAGAATCTTTTGATTTCCATCTTGATTTCTTCATTTATAAAATAATCATTCAGGAGAAGGTTGTTTAGCTTCCATGACTTTGAGTAGGAATTAGAATTTCTGTTAGGGTTCATTATTACTTTTATTCCGTTGTGATCTGAGAAGATGCATGGTATAATTTCTATTTTTAAAAAATTTTTAAGACATGCTTTATGTCCTAGAATATGGCCAATCTTGGAGAATGTCCCATGAGCTGATGAGAAGAAAGTATATTCAGTGGATTTTGGGTAGAATGTCCTGTAGATGTCAGTCAGCCCCATTTGTTCTAGCATTCTATTTAAGTCCATTATTTCTTTGTTTATTTTTTGTTTGGAGGATCTGTCCTGTACTGTCAGCGGCGTGTTAAAGTCTCTGACTATTAACGTGCTGTTATCTATCATTTTGTTCAAATCAAGTAGGGTTTGCTTTATGAATCTGGGTGCACCTAAGTTGGGTGCATATATATTAAGTATAGTTATGTCTTCTTGTTGAATTGTACCCTTCACCAGTATATAGTAACCATCTTTGTCTTTCATTACTTTTATTGATTTAAAAACTAAGTTATCGGAGATTAAAACCACCATGCTAGCTTTCTTTTGGCTTCCATTTGCTTGAAATATTGATTTCCACCCTTTTATTTTCAGTCTAGATGCATCCTTGCAGGTTAGATGAGTTTCCTGAAGATAGCAGATATTTGGCTTGTATTTTTTTAACCATTGGGCCAGTCTGTGTCTCTTGAGTGGGGAATTCAATCCATTCACATTTAATGAGAGAATTGATAAGTGAGACTGATTTCTGTTCCTCATGTTGGGTTGAATTTCATTATTCTGTTTTCTCACTTGAGCCATTGTGATAACTGGGTTTTTATCTTCTCTTGAGTAGTTTTATATTTGTGGGTCTTTCTTGTGTTGGTCCGTGTGTAGCTCTGTTTTGAGTACTTCTTGGAGAGCTGGTCTTGTCTTTGTGAATTCTCTGAGTTTTGGTTTATCTGAGAATGTCTTAATTTTACCTTCATATATAAAGCTGAGCTTAGCTGGGTATAAGATTTTAGGCTGGGCATTATTCTGTTTCAGAAGGGTGAGAATGGGGCCCCAGTCTCTTCTTGCTTGTAAGGTTTCATTTGAGAAATCTGGAGTAATTCAGATGGATTTTCCTTTGTATGTTACTTGTTTCTTTCTCCTTACAGCTTGAAGGAGGGCCTCTTTAGTGGAAATTGAGGTCAGTCTGATAAGTGCATGACGTGGTGTCTTCCTATTTGGTATGAATCTCCCAGGGGTTCGTTGAGTTTCTTGAACCTGTATATCTAGAGTTTTGGCAAGGCCTGGGAAATTTTCCTCAATTATGTCTTCAAATAGCTTATCCAACCCTTGCTTATTGTCTTCTTCACCCTCAGGAATGCTGATAACTCTCACGTTAGGCTTCTTCAAATAATCCTACATTTCTTCTAGACTCTGGTCTTTTCTCTTATTTCTTTGCTCCATCTCTGTGACTGACTTATTTAATTGGAAAGTGTTATCTTCGATTTCTGAGATTCTTTCTTCTGTTTGATCTACTCTGCTCTTGAAACTTTCCACTGTGTTTTGTAGCTCCCTGAATAAATTTTTCATTTCCAGGAGGTCAGTTTGATTTTTCTTCAATATTTTGATTTCTTTAGTGAATTTTTCTTCCAAGTCCTGGATCTTTTTTGTGGTTTCTTTGTGTTGGTTATCCATTTTTTCTTGCATAATATTCAGCTTATTTATGCTCCATGTTTGAAATTCTTCCTGTGACATACTGCTATTTTGAGTCTGGTTTGTATCAATTGGTAGAGAACTAGTAATCCTCTTTGAAGGCAAGGTTTCAACTTGATTCTTTATACTCCCAGAGATCTTTCGCTGAGCCCTTCCCATCTGGATCAATCCTTAAGTCCCTTCTTTCCGCTTTAGCCTGAATATAGGCATGCTGTGCGCGCTGATCTTGGGCTGTGCAGCAGCCCAGGTAAGCTGCCTCCTCTGTTGCTAGGGGGAGCCCTTTGCATGTTGTTCAGGATGTTGCTATCTCAGCTGGGAGGCTGCTCCTGTTGGGTCCAGCCCCAGAGAATTAATTTGACCCGAAACCGATTTGAGAGTCCCGTCACTGGGCTGTTCTAATTGCAGACAGAAAGCGACTTTTTCCTTGCCTCTTCCTCTCCCAGGGTGGTTTCTGCCTCTCTCTGTGCAAAAGACGGTGGCTAGGGGGGAGGGTGTCCTCGTTCTCCCAGCGCCCAGCTGCTGCAGCTCCCGGGGGCGATGGTCCGCCTGCCCCAATGTCCACGAGGTCCACACTCAGCTCCCTCATGACTGGGGAAGCCCTCAGTGTTCATGCAAAGGCGGAGCTCCTAGGGGGGGCTGCGGACTAGAGGATGGAGCCGCCCGGTTCCCAGTTGCTCCGCAGCAGCTAGGCTGGGGACCCCGACAATGGTGGCTGCCCGACCTCTGGTCGCTGGCGCTGGGGGCGAATGTTCAGGGTCCGGCAGGGACCGGGGGAGCCGGGATTGCGGGAGCCCGGCCGCCTGCGTAAAGGAGTCAGTTGGGTGTCCCCCAGGTGTCTGTGGCTGCAGCCCAGAGTGAACCCTCTCCCCCGGGTTGCAGTCGACCCACAGGGCTCTGGGGTCCAAAATGCCCCCACTATTGTCTCCTTTCCACAGAGCCCCACCTCTCCCGCAGTGATTCTGCACCGGCTTCAGGCAGATCCCTGATTGAGGGGGAGTGGGGGTCAGTGGGGAGACAGGCCGCTTTCCTGTGGGGCTGAACCCCCCTCACTCACTGGTGAGGCAGGTACAGCTGACCCATGCTCCCCTCTCTATTGTCCGTCCCACACTTTCCAGATTTTCACGATCTGATTTCCCGTTCACCTCAGTCTTTTCTTGCTCTCTGTGTCCCACACTGATTCTCTGTGGATTCACACCACTGTTCTTGTGGGAGAGCGATCCTCTAGCGTTGTGGGAGACTGAGATCCATGCCTTCCTCTCCGGGAGCACGAATCCAGGAGGTCACCACCACTCCGCCATCTTTCTCTTCCTGGACATTACTTTAAAATGGTAGTTTAAATTTAAAAAGTGATTCAGTGTTCTAACAAATAGTATTAGAACTATTGTGTGTAATCATATTCAGAATTTTCAGGAAATTAAAATGTAATTACTGCCCTTTAGAAGATATTAGTTTCTGTGCTATAATGTATTATCTAAACCTTCAGTGGTATCAGCACTGATATGGGCCTTGGTGAATAGTGAGGAGGTGATAGGAGAGAAGAGTAGATGATTATGAGGTGAAGAGTTGACAGAAAAGCCCACGCTATGTTGGATAACATAGCTGGGTGCAATATGCATTAGTTGCTCTTTAAGATGCCTCTGAGATACCTGGACGTCTCCATGATACAGTAAACAAAGGGTTAATGCCTGGCGACCCTATACCCCCACCACACTGCTGGTATCCAAATTTATTTGATTCAGAATATTTCAAGCAAGTTGACAAAAACTCCATTTCTCTCTCTCTCTCTCTTTTTTTGAAACAGGGTTTTCCTCTGATGCCCTGGGTTAAAGTTCAGTGGTATCCTCATAACTCACTGTAGCCTCAAACTCCTGGGCTCCAGCAATCCTCCTGCCTCAGCCTCCCATGTAGCTGGAACTACCAGTGCCTGACATCATGCCTGGATAATTCTTCTATTTTTTGTAGAGATGGGGGCTCACTCTTTCTCAGGCTGGTCTTGAACTCCTAATCTCAAGGAATCCTCTCACCTCGGCCTCTGAACATGCTAGGATTATAGATGTGAGCCTCGACACCCACCCTAAAAACTCCATCTCTTATAGCTGGCCTGAATTTTTTTTATGTAAAAGTTGAGAATAATCACTGAATACATATTCTAGTTTCTCAACCAGTGTGATTTGTTAAGTTCTTCAGTTAAGGGTCTGTTGGATGATAGATTAAATGGCTCCTGAAACACCAGTATGCCCAGCATGCAATGCTGTTTTCAGGGCTCTGTTGACTGCTCTGGCCAAGTTTAATAACATTTTCCTAATTTTCAAATCCCAGAATACTTTTTCAGTTCCCATCTTAACTTTTATGAGATGTTTGATACGACTGCTCCTTGTTTTGAAACTTTCCTTGGCATTTCCGAAGCCACTCTGTTTTGGTTTCCTTGCTTACCAACTGTCATTTCTCAGTCTCCTTCACTAAATTCTCTTATTCTATTGTCTACTATAACTTGGTGTTTTTCAGAATATGATCTGGTTTTTGTCTTTTCTTACAGGATAATAGACGATTATCCTTTTCCATGATTTTAATCCATCCTACACACTGACACCCCTTTCGATATCTTTTTTCCAGACTTCTCTTCATCTGAATTCCTGCTACGTTCACTATTCAGCCTCTGAAACCTGAATGCTTTTCTCTCCACACCTTCCACATCCAGTCAGTCTTCAAGAAATGATGACTGTTTATATCAAGTTTGTACTCTCTTTTCTGGTGCATTTACTTCTCACTGGGATTAGGTCTTCATCTTTCTTTTATGCTTTGGTTGTTTTATTATTTCACTAACCTTGAAACTAAACTATATTACATTTACTCCTTTGTTTGTCTCTAAGACAGCAAAGACTGTGCCTTGTCATCTCCGTATTCCTCCTGCCTAACCATGTCTGTCACATAGTAGGTGCTCCATAAATGCTTCTTGACTGCACAGCACATTGTATCTGGGTATTCATCTTCTTTGGGGGACATTCTTTTGCCTCTACCCCTTCGTATAAGACTTCAGTGTTAATGTAGCCCTTTCTCTGACCACTTCTGTATGCTTGAGAATTGAGCCTGTGGCTGTTGAAGTGTTGATTGCCCGTATGCCTATCAGTTCAGTGAGTGCTACCTAAAAGCGAGCTTGGCCCACAGTGAGCATCTTGTTGTAAATGATCAGTTTTGAAAGGTTCTCCTGGGAATCTAATTAATCTCTGTGAGTGGGGACATCTTGCGCTGCTGCTTTCCAGGAAGCTGCCAGATGGCTCACAGAAAAGCGTTGCTATTTAAAATCCTTTCAGAGGTGTCTGGGGAAAATGTTGTGGGCAAATATTCAAACAAGATCAGTAAGTAAAGCAGTGGCTAGGGGAAGGATATCATTTAACTTGCCTCCTCCAACTGATCCTTATGCTTGCTTTGGAGCAGAGAGGTTTGACTTACTGACTCATTTTTTCTGAAACTGGGATTGTGAATCCTTAAGAGCCATCTCCCATGAACAGGCTAAAAACAAATGTTTTAACAAAACCTTTAAAATATGTCTTAGAGATGGGATTATATTGCTAATAAGATTTTTGTTAAAGAAAGATTAGTGGATGGTAACAAAGTGGTTCTCAAATATAAACAAGCTTTGGAGGATAAATGCTCTGTATATGGGGCTCATTAAAAGAATGGACAATGGTGAATGGACTTACTTGGAGAAGAAAGGGTCTACTATTATATTTGGTTCCCTAAGGTTTTTATTGTTTCTTCTTCAGTCTTTAATGTGACCACATCAAAAGAGCTTGGGATGTTAGAAAGAACTGGAAGCAAGACAAATTCAATTCCATAAACAGAAGTTTCCAGGAATTTTTCTGGTCCTGGGTAGATCAAACTACAGCAGTAGTGTTCAAGGTCTTCCATGGGGCTGAGTTACCCAAGAGGTTTATGACAGAGTGTTCAAGGACCTACTTTCAAGGATGTGGGAAAGCCGACATATTTGCATTTTCTCTGTATTTTCCCAAGAATATTTAATCCTTTCTTAAGAGTGTAACCTAAATTTATCTTAAAAGCTCTGATTGTTGCACTTTGGAGCATAAATAGATAAATAGCTTATTTTTTCCCCAATAAATTGAACTTCTATTCTCCAACGTGAAGCATTGAGGATATAATCAATTCTATTTCATTGTGTTGGATGAGAGGTAAGCTTTTAATGTACTCAGATTTTTGGTCTGAACGGCAGTTTTATCATGAGCTGAAGGTGGGTTTGGGCAGTGATTCTGCAACATAGATCTCTCGAATTATCTTCCGGGAGTCTGATGCAGATGGACAAGCTGACCTTGAGGATGTGTCTGTGCTGTCTGGGCTGGGGTGGCTCCCTGGCCATCTGTGAGTAATTATGCATAATATCAATACCTGGGAATGGGAAGTTATTTTATTGCCAGATGTGACCATTAAAAGGAAACTTTCAGAAAAACTGGTGGGAAGCCAGCTAGCTGATAAAGTGATATTCTTTTCCCTGAAAGAGCTTTGAGAAAATAAATTATATTATCACCAATATGGTGAGTGGTTTAAAAAATCTAGTGAGAATTGTTGTTAACAAGTAACACATCCTTCATGGAAAGGTAGTCAACTAATTCTTCTCCTCCAAAAATTTGATGATGAAAAGGGTTTCCTTCATTCATTCTTTTATTCGAGTTGAATGTGCTAGAGATGCCATTCTAAGCATCCATGGCTATTCACTTCATAGATCATGTCCCCAAATTGAGTTTCTTGAAACTCTTCTAATCTGTTGGCATTTACATAGGAAAATGTTAGATTGGGAAAATGATGCCAGAACATGGCATTATCATAATCATCATCTTTTTGACCAGAAAAAGACCTTTCTCTTCTGTGTCTTTGGTTTACACATCTTTTTAAAGCTTCTCCCTATTATACAGCTGAAGGCATGCCACCATCCTGCTCTTTTTTACATTTCTGCTATCATTTCACCCGTTTATGACCCTTTGCATTAATGCTCAGAGAAAAGCACAAGAAAAATAAAGGGATTTGGCTAAAATGAAAACACTTTATATTTAATCTGTTAATGGCTTTTATTCTCCCATCAATAGAAACAACTTGCCAAAAAAATCACAAACATACACTGTTATGGGAAAATGTATTCAGAGTACATAATCACACCTTGTTGTTTGTCTTTGACTGTGAAAGTATTTAATCAAGAGACTTGTTAAATCAGAGATTATACAAATTAACATAACATTCATATTTTGAAATTCCTTCAAGAGAGAAAAACTACCTTTGAAGCTGAAATGAAATAAAAAAATGGTCTTTTATGTATCAAACCCATCTCATTTATAGAAAGATAGATACATGTGTTTCATATTTTACATGTGAATGGCCTACAAAAAGCCATACAATTTATTTAAGCAGAATAAAAGGAAATTAAAAGTACAGAAAGAATATTCATAGAATGAATATATACATAGACAAGAGCACACACACACGTGTATACATACCTACATGAAAATGCACAAACCAAAGAGAATTAATTTCTTTCAGTTTAAAAAATAAAGAAGCCAAAAATTTAGTTAAGCAAAGACTTCAGTGGATGTGCCTGTGGGTATACTGCAAAATGGTTTTCTTTTTTTAGAGTAAGTGGATATATATGTTTGTGGATAGTGTTGTTTTTTATGTAAAAATCGGTTTCAGTCTATTTCAGTGTTTGTTTTAGAAAGGTTTGTTTAGAATTCTTTGTTTCTACCAGGTTGAGGATTATTTCCCAGACAAAGAATTCATGGTTTAACTATCAGTGAACGCCTATAAACATTGGCAAGTTCTCACTTTACTCTGTGATCTGTCTAACATAATCAGCGTTAATTGTCAGTCTGGAGATCTTAGGTAACTTTTGGTTTGCTTGCTCTATTTCTTGTTTGCTTGATCTATTTTGATCAGGTTAAACAGAGAGCTGCCACTCGCCACTTTTAATACGTGCCATGGTGCCACAATGTGCCAGGGCAGCAACTGCTGGTTTCTCCTTGTCCGTCCTCTTTACACTTTCCTTTGTTACATGTCGACAAATAAAGTAGAAGCCAAAACATCTGGAAACAATCAGTAAACAACAGTTTGGAAATTTCTGCTTCATTTGGACTTGACATACTTCAGAAAAGACTATTCATAGAATAATTAAATTTACATTTTAGTTTCATCTGAAAAGTTCATCTCCTTGACAATTACTAAAACCATTAATTTTCCATTTACATTATCATTGTCTTAATTTAGCAATAATTATACTTAGCCCCCTCTCTCCTTAAAATGTAGACATCTGGTCTTCAGTCATAAGAGTTTTCTTCGTAAAACTTAGAAAGGGGAGTCTTATCACTCCTTACTTCATAAACCTCCAAAGTCTTCCAGTGGTGTGTGAAAAAAATTCAAGCTCACTACTTTCAAATTTGACATTCACCATGTGCTGGAATCTGTCTGGTTTTACCTCTATCTTGTCTCTTCACAAAATATGTAGTACAGCCACATCTTTCTATTTCATTATTAGTGCTTTTTCTTTGCTTCATCCTCCTCCTCTTCTTCCTCTACTTCCTTCTCCTCCTCTTATCATTTTAATTTTTATTGAATCTTCAAATCTTCAAATGTCACCTTTGTCACTTCCTCCTCTATTACAATAAATTGCTACTTCCCTTGAGCTTCTGTAGTACCTTGTTCACACCCTTATAATGCATTTGCCTTGAATTCTTGACTTATAGATGGTTTCACATCAATTTCTACTGTTATATTGTGATTTTCTTGGGGTCAGGGTCCATATTTCATTCATCATTATATCTCACAACCCCTAGCATAGTGGTCTGCACACAATTAAAGTTAGTAAAGGGCAAAAAACCCCAAAACAAAACAAAACAAACCTGCATGGATAACCCAGTGTCACCCTGTTATAAGAAGGAGAGAAAAAAAATTGAGCTACGTGAGTAAGATAGCTTGAATTTAAAATTACTTAATTATTCTGTTGAATGACAGAGTTATAAATGGCTATCAAGAGAAGCTATTTTTTTTTTTGACAAAAGCCAGCATACAACACTTTTATTGCAATAATAAAACTTGAAACTCATATGTGATCCTGGTGGTAGAAGAAAGATGGGCAGCAACACTTTCTCTCACCAGATCAGTACACAGGACAGCAAAAGGGTGAAGAGAGATTGTGGGAGGAAAAGCCAGGGGACTCTGAGATCAGCAGAGGGAGCCAGGCACCAAAAAGCAGGAGATATTTCACTTAGGATAATGGTCTCCAGTGCCATGCACAGTGTTGCCATGGATACTATTTGGATGATGGGCACACTGACAGCTATTGACCCCAGCATTACAAAAGCAAACCACATAACCAAAAACAAAGTATTAAGGTTGGAAAGTGATGAGATTACAAAATTCCCGAAAGTCCATTAGAAAAAGCACAGGATTAAAAAAAGAAAATAAACCAGGCCATGAAGAAGGCTTCAGGGGCCTCTGAAGTCCATCTTTGCACATCCAGAGTCCTCTACCAGGCTCAGATTTGACAAGCAATGAGAGAGATGGCATTCACAGTCACAGGCAATATACTTGGGCTCAAAAACCTAATCCTGAATTAAATTTAGAGAGTCCCAATGACGGTTTTGCTTAGTCTTATCAGTGATTATAAAAACACAGTTCTAAATTGGGGCTGCAGTAGGTGTTACTAAGAAAAAAAGAATTGAAGGACTATGCAAGAATGGGTTGTGAAGTACAGGAAGAAAAAAAAAATTGTTCACCTCCCAATAATTTTTAGTTTAAATAGTTTCTTCAGTGGGCCTACGTAGATGGCAACTGATTGAGTCCTCATTTGTCTAGCTCTTATTTCTTAGGTTACCTTAATTGCAGGAAAAAGTATTAAAATCATAGATTATAATTAAGAAGTACAAGGCAGGGTACATGCCTCTGAACCGGTTGCTTTGCTTGTTTGTTGTTTTCTTCATGTATCCACAACTCTAGAATTGTCTCCTAGGCTCTTCCCAGAATCAGGGTAATTCACGTTTTGCAGAGTCAGAGTAATTCAATTATTGAGAGGAGAAAAGGGGCCTCAGGTAGGGTGATTTATTAGGTACTAGTTCCTTTTTAGTAACTCCATGTAATGACTCTTGCCTGGGCCTCTACTTCTACTGATTTCCATTTGTTCCAGTGTCTAATGATACAAAGAGTCCCAAAGAAACCTTTGCCTTCAATAGTGACTGGATTTATTTTCCTCTGAGCTTCTTTATGTGGCCATCAAATAATTGTAGCTTATTTTGATTACAGAAGTTTTATTCCTCCAACTATTGAGGTATTAATATTTATGCTGAAGAATTAAACTAGGACACTACTAGTGTGGTATACTTGTTAATGAGACAAGTGAGTCCTTTTCCAGAAACTACAAATCCATCAGGCAAAGGGGAATCATGTCCTTTTACTTTTTCATACTTCAAAAAAATTCTTTATCTTCTTGGCATACTCTTTGATATCTTCTCCTTGGGAGAAATCTTAATTCTAGCTTCTGAGTGTTTTTATTTTCATTTTCTTCCTAGAAGCTTATCTTTTTTTAAATGCAAATAGGGAGTCTAGGATTTACCTCCAGCTCTAAGATTTCCTGAACTGAATGAGCCCAGTGGGATCCACTGTGTTGCTCAAAATGTCTCCTTTCTAGTAACAATGTTACTTCAAAATGTATTTACTGCTACTTGCAAATGTACCTCTTCTTTCAACAGGAGATATATGGTGGGGATTTGGGGAAAGGAGAAGGAAAAAGTGCAAAGACAGTGTAAATTCTTTCTGTAACTAGAGTCCTGCCTCAAGCCATCTCTGATGTATTTCTGTTGGTCCGGGGTCAATCAATCAATCCACCAATCAATCAGCAAATTCCAGAAATATTTTTATGTACCCATTATGTACCTCCAACAATATCCCTTTCCTTAAGGGGAAGAATCATAGCAGGATCAATACCTACCTTGTTTCTTGACACATATTAGATGGTCACTTAACCATATAGTTCAATCCAGGTCCCTCCAGAATGTGTGGAGGGACCAGTGGTCTATAGTAAAACAATGTTTATCTCGAATGATTGCAGGGATTTTTCAATTTTGCCAAAAATCTCCAAATATTCCAGCAGCAATGTTAAGCAGCATTCATTGCTACATTCCTACATTATGAGGCCATTCTGCCTTTTGCTTAGATCTGTTGAAAACCTGCATTTTCTCTCGAGCTTTGGAAATTGTGTGTCTTGGATGTGTTTTGGGTAGTGTGTCTGGGAGGAGGTTCCTCCCAAGGAGAGTGATGGAACCTCTTCCTCCATACTCCTGCCAGCTATCAGAGACCTGTCCATAGTTCTGTCCTGTCAGCTTCCTCTGCTACCAAAATCTAGGGGCTTATCCATGTTTCTGGTCATTCATGGTTCGTTTGGTGTCAACAGTATGTCTTTTTCCAAGTGTCCACTGTCCCCGATCTGTACTTCAAGTGGCTTTTTATTATATAAAACTCATATATACAACACATAGTATTTTCTAGGCACCTGGTTTCTTCATCTTTTGCATGAAAATGGCTGTAATTGATGTGCTTCTGTTTGGAGTTGCCTTGATTCCAAACTCTGAGAAATAGAAAATTATCTTCCTTCCTTTCCCCCTTCTAATGATATTCCCCCTTAATTCTCTCTTCTGTTAGGTTTAGACCTCCTGTGTTCCAGAATCCCTCTCCCAGTAGGCACCGTGTACTTCAGCTCTCTGAGAACTCACCTTGACAGCTCTGGTCTCAGTTCTAAGTGCTGTTTCCAGAAATCTGGCCTTCAGGTATAGGTAAAAACAAGGGAGCCATTCAAGGGCTGGAACTGGCCTTCTATTCCCTGTCCCTGAAGAAAGATCAGGTGCTTCTGAACACCCCCCCATGCATGTGTTGGGGTCTCGGTAGCTGTGGCATGTGCACTGACCCCAGGCTGGCTATCTCCTGGCACTGTTTAATGTCACCTCTCTTGTATTCCTTATTATTGTTTGGATTTCCCCATACACTTACCAGAACGCCTTTCTGTGTCTTACGTCATTAGTGTCGGCTCTTTGCCTCAATGATCATATTTGGAGCCTATGTCTTACATGTTGAAATCTCTGTTATCAGCCAGCTTCTCCCCAGCCCTGACCAGCTCCCAAACCTCTCCCACTCCAGAGTGTGGCTCACATCTGGGAAAAACTTTCTTCTCCAAAGTCCAGTTTTCTTAAAAGTATATGTCCAAGCCTTATTAAAAATCAAAGTTACAACTCATAACACCTTATGGGTAGTGGTTGTGTAGTACTATTTGTATGCTTTTGTTACTTATACACAGGTCTTACACTCCAACAAAGGTGTAAACCTGATGAAGAAAAATCCATGCCTTGTTAGTCTTTAAATTCTTCATTCCCTCTCTCCAATGTCAAAGACCATGAAAAACACATAGTAGACACCTGATACACGCTAACCAAATGGTGACCAATGGGATCAATGTGGAATTCATTTGAAATTTCTCACCATACAGAGTATTTCTCTTAGTTAGAAAAAGAAATCTTTACTTTATTCTCACTCTTGTTTCCCCTGTACTTGTAACTTGTGCTACTTCAGAACTCAATGGTTGTGTTATTGAATGTCTTTCAACTGCAGAAATCAAAGGGCCTTTGGGAATAAGACGTTCTTTTTTAAAATTTTTTTTAAGACTTTATGCTCCAGAATTAGAGGCTTGCTAAGAGTCATCAATGGTTTTCTTGTAACTTTCAAGAAAATCATATATTCCAGGAATGTGGACACCTCGGGTATCAGCTCAAGTGATTCCTTTTGAGAACATTAATTTATTCTTTCGCTCAACCTGCCTAAATGAAGCTATTGCTTCCTGAATTCTTCCAGTTTATGGGTTGAGAGCATAAGTATGTTTCTTCAAATACCAAACTCTTGAATAAGTTTCTTTTTATATTCATTTTATTCTAAATATTTATTTGTGACTTTCTTAAGAGTAAAAAGACAAAATAGTTCATTGTATTGCACAAATTATAGCTACAGAGCATTTTATGGTCATATAGAATTAAATGATAAGTGCTTCTATTTATATCTTGAATTTTATTAATTGGTGCTTTTGGCATAAGGAGAGAATAGAGTGAATACATAGAACAGAAAATAAGAGAGAGATGAGATATAGAGGAGAAGGAATATGCTACAATTGCATTATTAATGCCATTTGAAATACCAGCTATATATATAAAAGTGTTATATGAAACAAATTTTCAAGCAGCTTACAGAACTAGTGGCTTTTCAGCCTAAATGCAGAATTAAGTTTTTATTAGGAAGTGAATTTTGGGTTATATTACATTTTGAGGAAGTTTTATATTTTTTTCTGTTGGTAATAATGTATAAAATTTTTATGAGAAGGTAAAAGCTATTTAAATAAATCAATTATTTTGTGAGCAGTTTAGAACAAGTGCAAAAGTGTCTTGTCCTCCTTTCTTTTTAAATCCTGGAGACACAGTATTCTATTTTAAACAATTGTATATAGTACCTAGGAGAGTACTTTGAAGCATTAATATGATATTAAGTCTAGATTATGAATTTTGATGTCCTAAATATGGCTGTAACATTAAAGCTTCTTAATATTTTAATATCTGTAGAATTATAGGACTCTACTCTTTGGACCTCCGATACTAAACTTACTGATATGTGTGTAGGGGTTTCTTTCTGTTTGCTTCATGTTTCCAGGTAGAGGGACATATGCTAGAGTAACATTCCTGGCCTCTTCCCCACCCATTACTCATTCCAAACCCTGAGAAGAAGTGAGTTTCCTGATTGTTGGTTGATATCCAGGTCCTGTTTCTTTATCGGACCCTGGGGATTTACTCTCTTTTCTTTCTCACATTGCCCTGGGCCAGTGTAAGTGACTAATCTTGGATAAGTGCATCTGTTCTGTGGATGCAAAATTTTCTTTGGGGGACTTCCTGAAGTATAATGTTTACGTATGTGTGTGTGGGTGGTGGTAGTGTGGGGGCAGGCAAGGTAGCAAGCCCCTTGACTACAGAACCATGTCCACATTTTCCAATCAGCTTATAATAATAAGGCCAATAGTTTTGTTTCCATTTGTCTGTCTTCTCCATCTTATTTCTCAGTTTGTTCCAAAATTGACAGGGGAAGAAAGGAGTGTGATGTCTTGAATTCTGCCAAATCTTAACACTTACAGTAATAAAGTAGGAGTGTGGGGTGCTACTATCCATTTCATGAATGAGGTAGTGAATAATGCCTTAACTAAAGACAAGAGGCTTCTTCCAGAATATTACTCCACCTAGATCAAGACATTCCTTCCCAGTGGCATTATTTATACTCATGTAGTATTAATAGCTTAAGTCATCTTCTAAGAATTCTGTCCCAAGAAATCCACAGACTTCTTACTAAGTTGCCCTGTTAGGTTAATATCTATCAGAAAATACATAATGGACAAGGCAATACTTAGGAATTAACAACACTCTTCTCTTTATTTCTACCTTCTTCTCCTTCTCACTCTTCCTCTTTCCTTCTTGTGAACATCTCGCCATGGAAAGATCAAGTTAAAGTGTAAATTGGGGGAATGTATGTGGGGTAAATTCAGATAAAATCCAGAGTCAATGAATGTAGTGAGAAATTACAAGGGCCTGTTTGCTCCTCTGTGTCCGAGGGAGATTCCTCCAGACATGGATGCTCCTTTTTCCTATTTCCATTTCTTGTTTTGGTAGCCTTATAATTTTCTACCAATTTCCATTTTGAATCCTCCTAAAGTCTTTGAAAAATAATTAATGTCTGCAAAACAACAAGACAACATCAATACAGATGTAAGGAGCCAAAATAACATTCATAGTAAATAACCTGGTTAGTAGGGAATCAAGAGTGTTGGGTATTGAATGCCTCTCTGTTTTTTATAATTTTTATTAATAGTTTAAATGCAATTTATTCAAATAAATATATCTTGATGTCTTCTAACCTGGGCCAGCTGTTAGAAAAGGAAAAGAATAAATAAAAGAAAAATATTTTTTTGATAAAAATTATCTTTATGAAAATTGGTTTTAAAGTCTTGAAATTTGGGATATTTTATTTTGTATGGTAGTCATTTGAAAATTATTTTGGTAAAAGATACATCAAAAGAGGTAATTCCTTAAAAAACCAAACATCCTTAATCACTAATGAAAGGCTCATTAATGAGTCAATAAATGTGGAAGATGAATTACATCAGGAGAATAGGGATTGCCAAATATCAAACGATTTCATGGAAAAGAGACAAATACTACTGCTGAGGCAGTCAAAATATCCTCCTAATACAGATACAGAAAATCTATTCTGTTCGTTGAGACAGCTATGTGAAGTCATGTTTGGAAAGACCAGTGACATCTTTATGTTGTTAGTTAACATGCAATATATGGTCATAAATTGTAGATGTTATTATTCTTAAAAATTTATACCCAATTCTAAAAAAGGAAAACACTAACATTATTAAAATGGAAGTATAAACTAAATAAAAATTTAGAAGAAATATATATATACTCCAAACCTAGGTTTTTCATTTTATCTAGGAAAAGTATCTAACTGCTTTAAAATGTTTTATAAAGCCTTGCAATGGCTGATTCCTACCTATTTTTTGATCTCATATCATGCTGTTTTTCTTTCTCATGTACCACATTCTTGGCACACTGGCTGTTTTTCAGTTTCTCAAACCCACTCTATTTTTACTGACCTCAAGACCTTAAATTCAAAGTTCCTTATCCAGTATTCTACTAGAAGAGCTTCTGCACTATTTACTGGGAAACTCTATCCTTCAAGGGCTGGTGTCATCTTAAGTATCATTTTTTCAAAACAAGGCCTTCTCTGCCCACACTCACATGCCCCCCCCATCCCCTTGCTCCAATATCTAAGAATCTGTTATTGTTATACTGAATAATAGTCAGTCTTTAATAAATATAAAGGACACAAGAGCCATCAAAATCTATAGTCCTTATTAGAACCCTAACCAATAAACTCAACAAATATTTTGACTATTTATGAAAGTGCAGTACAGATTTTTAAATAATTTTGAATTGTGAAACTTAGTATAATGAGTTGCATTTTCACAGAGACAGGCTGTTTTATTACCTAAAATTTCTATGAGAGATAGACTTTGTTAACTTGACAAAACTATAAAACTGATGGATTAAATGACATAATTTGAGTATTGCTTCCTAAGTCTCTATATGTTTAGTTGGATATCTGAAAAAGGGGTGGGGACATAATTGATCCTTTTTATTTTAATCATCATAATGTATCATTGTAGGAACTGTAGAGCTAAATTTAAGGCCAAACATAATACTTGCACTCACCATTCATTCATTCAACAAATATTTATTGAGTACCTTTCACGTGCCAATGAAGAGCTGGCCAAACCTCTGAGAATAAATTTTCCCATAAATCGATTCATCTAATAATCAATTCACCGAGATCAAAAACATGATTGCTAATTATTATTTCTAACAGCCCTTTATCTATGAAATTGTTGGTGTATATTCTACATTATAATTTTCTGCATTAGCCTTGGGCAAATTATCTACATTTGTTCAGCTTTCACTACTATGCCCTTGGTCCTAATTATTCCTTAGTTTTTACTGTCTGGGTTTTTTTTGGGGGGGCAATATATTCTTTTTTTCTTATTTATAAAAATCATCTCAAATTTTACTTTTGTCTTCAGGGTATACACAAGTCAGCATAAACCTAAAATGGTAACACTCTCTTCTTTCATCTGAGTCATTGGTAAGCAGAGTGATTGCATGACATCAGTCCTGACTTCCATGGGATGGTTCTCAGATATGCTTTCCAGGCAGATTGTTATCAGCTTTGTTATATAAACCTTTATTGCTTTGTGCATCTACCTATCTACCTTGTGGTGGAAACCATGTTTCTTGAATTTGGGATTGCAACCTCCAGAAAGCTGTAAAGGAGGCCATGGCAGAGGGGGCAAAGATGGATTCTGCTTTTTCTATGTGCTTTTACATTTATAGAACCATTCATTCCTCATGACAACATTGTCAGAAAAATAGCATTCTTTCCAGTTTATCAATGAGGAAACTAAAGCTTAAGGGGATTAGGAATTTCTGACCTTCCTCCAATATCCCTTAGTTCTTCACACTCTGCTAGAAACAGCAAGGGATGCTTTTCAAGAATATATATTGAGTACTCTGTTCAATGCAGAAATAACATGCTTTGGGATTATATTTTAAGGCATTGTTGCCAGTTTTAAATTTCTTAGAAAGATAAAAGGAAAGAATGGAGAGAGAATAGGTTTTTGGTAGAGGGATGCATTTGTTTTGTCTTGTAGGCAGAACAAATTGCCACAAATTTAGTGGCTACATCAACCCTGATTTATTATCTAACAGTTCTGTAGGTCAGAAGTTCTAGGTGGTTTGTCTGGGTCCTCTGCTCTGGGTCTCACCAGGCTGAAAAAAGATGTTGACACCTCTGGACTCTTAATGGAAGGTTCTGAGCAGAATCCATGTCCAGCCAGGCCTGTTAATGTTGTTGACAGAATTCAGTTCCTTGTAGCTGAAATACTAACGTTCTTTCTTGCTGTCAGCTGAGGGTTGTCCTTAGCTGCAATAGGCCCCTCTCTGGGCCACGCATGTGGTTCCTACATGTCAGAGCCAGGAAAGGTTGTGCTGAATCTGTTTCGTGCTTAGAATCTCCTTTCTTTCTCTCCTTCCAGCTGGAGAACATTCTCTGCTTTTAAGGGCTCATGAGATTAGATTGGACCTGCCTGGATAATCAGAGATAATCTCCCCTACTTAAAGTCCATAACCTTAATTACACCTGCAAAGTCGCTTTGCCATGTAATGTTAACATATTCATAAATTCCAAGGATTAGTCATGAACATCATTGGGGGACCATTCTGCCTACCACAGACAGAAGGAATGGAAGACGGAGAAACTTTTCTCAATTTAGAAGTATATCTGAGGGAATTTTTGATACTTCTGTTAGATGAAATTTGCTCTAAGTATACGATTCCCTGTTTAATGATTGTTTTCCCGTGTAGTTGAAATTTGGGGTTAAATAACTAAACAGAACCATAGTTTAGGTTATTTTTATCTCCCATTTTTGGTATAGGCTGGGTTTATTTTGATTTTTTGGTTCTAATTTATAACTTTTCAAGTACAATTAAGTATAATTTTTGAAAAATTTTTTTTGCTTGTCTGTTTGGAATACATTTTTCTTGATTACCACTGATTTTTGGTTTATTGTAGCTTTATTTGGATTACTGTGGTGATTAACATTACGGCTGAGTACAGAGGGTTGGAAATTCTAAGTAAGATTTCTAAAGATCTGAAAATTGAAGGAGCAGACGGGACAGTTGGAAGTAATGAGTTATAAATGGCAACTTGTATTTTTATGGGAAATCATTTCTTTCCTTGAGGAAGAATTATGTTTTGTATTGGTTTTTAGAGTGTTTAGTCTTTGGAGACACACTTGTGATTTTAGAAAACACAGAAATTGTATTTTTGAATTAAATGTCACTTGAGCTTTTGTGTCATGTATTCTATTTATTTTTATTTTTTTTTGAGACAGAGTCTCGCTCTGTTTCTCAGGCTAGAGTGCCATGGCGTCAGCTTAGCTCACAGCAACCTCAAACTCCTGGGCTCAAGTGATCCTCCTTTCCTCAGCCTCCTGAGTAGCTGGGCACATGCCACCATGCCCAGCTAATTTTTTCTATTTTTAGTAGAGACGAGGGTCTCACTCTTGCTCAGGCTGGTCTCTAACTCTTGAGCTCAAGCCATCATCCTGCCTCAGCCTCCCAGAGTGCAAGGATTACAGGCGTGAGCCAGTGTGCCCAGCCAATGCCATGTATTCTAAGGTCTTTCAATTAGAAATAACTTTACCCCTATTCCAAAGAATTCAAGTAGTTCAGGGCTAAACAGCATGTCATTATGATTTTAGGGGTGCCTCAGCTTCATTCCTCCAAAAATGTTCTATTTTGTGGTTTCTTTTTCTAGTTCAATAGAAAAATATTGACACAAATTAAAAGTGAGGTCTGAGTTTTTCTTTTGGGAATTGTCCCCTTCTTTTCTTCCTGTATTGACATTACATTCATCCATTTCATTTTGCCTGGAGACAAAATCTGTTATATCAGCTTTCCCTCTACATTTTGCCTGAGAAAAACTGTGGAAGACAGCTGTTTTAATGTTGAAATGAATCCAATTTCTACTAAGTATGTCCACAGAGCTTTAGGAAGTTTATTTTTAACTCTGACAGAATTAATTTAGAATAAGACAAAAATGACCATTGTTGTCCCTATCTAATTTTCCGAAGAATGTGTGGTTACCTCTGCCTTTGATTAAGCGGCAGAAATGTACACTCTCATGTAAACCAGAAATATATTATTGCAGGGTAAAATAATGTGTTTACTCAATTTCTGCTGCAGTTTGACTTGACTAAAATTTTCATCACTTGATTAATAATTTAAAAGAAGTTATCCATTTATCCGCAAAGCTGTGTGATTTATAAAGCCTACACTCAAAGATATTGTGGTAGTTTATGTCCCAGGTTGTGGTTGGTGGTGAGAGCATGGGGTGTAAAGGGGAAAATGATGTCACATTGAATTCCACTGAAAGATCGTTGCCCTGGGAGACCAGCTGCCTTTCTTGGGCTTTAGGGGCACCTGGACATTTCTTTTATGGCCTGGTCTGAGAAAGAACTAATAGTTCTTAAACACTTTTGAGGAGTCTGCCTCCCTCTTAGCTCATTCACTGCATGTGGATTGAGTCTCCAAAGTGCACCGTGTGTGCATGTGACTATGTGTGGATATGCCTGTGTTGGAATAAGGGAAGGGAAAAACTGTTCTTTCTTTGTTCCATCTTTCACTTTGAAAAGGATGAGAGAAGAGCCTGGGTTCCAAAGTAGGCCAGAACTGGGTTTGAATTATAGCGTCATCCCTTGTCAATATCTGTGTGATGAGTGAGTGTCGGTTTCCACGTAAAACGGGGACAATAATACCAAGGACTAGAGATAATTTATGTAAAGCACATTGTGCATTTTTGGTCCCATTGTGGACAGTTAACAATTAGTAGTTGTTATTATTGTTACTGTTATAAAAACCCTCTTGTCACTATACTTAATTAATGTATTCCTTCTATGGGAAACATGAATAGAAACAAATTAGTTATTCTTCATTATTGTTTAAAATAAAATGTTTAGAGCCCCACACCCTGGGTGGCTTTATGAGCACTGCAGGCTCTGAGCATGCAGTTGCTGTCAGAAGGAACTTGCAGCACTTAGCTCTATCTTTGTAGTTTATTAATCTGCTACCATGGAAACATATTTAATCTTTAAAAAACAAGAAAACGGCTTTAAAGAAAGCCCTGTTTCAAATAATGTGTTGGTGGTGGGCAGTTTCTTTCTTTTTTAAAAAAAAAATGTAATTTCTAAGTGACTAGACTCATTTTTGGCAATCTGATTTGAGTTTCCATGGAAACGGAAGTGACAGCTGAGGCCTCCAAGCTCTTGTAACCAACCGGTGGGGCTCAGGTTAAGTCTTGCAAATGTCAATTGTCCCAAGGCACCTAAAGGAGCCAACAGAAATAAGAGTCAGTTGACCTCCAGAGGAAAGGAAGGAACAATAAATCAAAGATTTACAAAATCATATATACACAACGCTGTGAGTTTGAGAAAAGCAAGAAAAGTATGCGTAATCGGTAGGCAGAGAGAGACGGATGTAATTCACGGTTAGAAGTTACACAACCTGGCCTCATACTAAACACCTTTTTCTGAGTGGCTAAAGGAACTTACCTATTTGTCATGTATTTTTGTTACACTGAGCAGAAGACTACTGGAAAAGGCTGAAAGATTGTAGCGGTTAATAAAATATCACAAAATAGACCTATGATTTACTAGCATGAGAACTAAATGTGAAAGAAAAAAAATTAAATGAAAATGTATAAAGCCAAACTTATAAAGATAGATATGTTCAAATGACATAGGCCCAAATATTTCTATGGGGGCTTTCATTATTGGTGTTTGTAGAGCTTTTTCTAATTCTTAATATTTCACAATGCTAACTATATACCTCCCAGGCTACCTGATATAAAAGCAGTAATCACTATTTCACTTTATAAAGACTTTCCAGTAATTCCACATCACATTAGAGGGAGAAAAATCAGAATTTCACTTCTTGAGTTCCTAATATGTACTATAAACCAAAAGGCCACTTTTTCTTTTTTCTAACTCACGTATGTGAGTATGTGAATGTTTATTTGTGTGCTATATCTCTATGGGAAGAACTGTACCTCTGAATTGTTTTGTGACAGGTGGGGAACATCCAGTCTGGGCCACTCTGACCACCATATCTTTTTCTAAAAATTTTACTTGGGTCCTCTAGGTATTTATACAGTTTTCTTTATAAATATCTAAAGGAGTTTCCATAAATGAAGATTTTATAAAGAAAAAAAAGATTTAGTTGACTTTGCTTTATGTCGTGTACAATACATAGTTTCTCAACATTTAAGCATAATATTGGAAAATGATATTCATTTTTATCCTACTGAGGAACTATTTTATTATAGGAAAATTTTATTAATTATTTTCTGAGTATGAAAGTACTGTGTATTCTTCTTAAAAAGTTTTTATAAACTAATCAAAAGAATTAAAATGAAAATAAAAATCATTCACAATTTCTTTATCCAGTTAGTATTCATATATAAAGCATGCACATATAAAACCTTCTCACATATATTCTTATATAAATTTGACTTAAATATAATCATAACATCCTTTCACATATACTCATATATATACACTCATATACATTAGTAACATTAATTTAATTACAATATGTGTACTCTTTCTAATGTGTTTTATTTTTAATATTAAATATGTTATAAATATCTTTCCATGCAAATAGCCATAAAATCAATACTAACTTTAGAAGTGGCTTTGTAATTGTTCCTTGCTGAGCATATATTTGCAAACCTACCCCCAAAGGCCGAGGGAGCTGGGAGGCCAATGAAAAAGGCTGACAAATCCAGTTTCTCGAAAGAAACATTTAATGGGGACTGAGGAACAGAAGTGATGTCTTGGGCAGCCGAGAGACAGTGAATTCCCACACTTGTCTTCTAGAAACTTTCCTTCATTTTAATTTTTTTTCCTTAGAAAAATCTTTTTTATCCCAGCTTTATGGAGACATAATTGAAAAATACAAATGGGATATATTCACGGTATACAACGTGATTCATGTACAGATGCATTGTGTAATGATTGCCATAATAAAATGAATCAACACATTCATCACCACACACAGTTACTTTTTGTGTGTGTACGTGTGTGGGGGGCAGTGAGGACACTGCATGTCTACTCGATTGGCAAATTTCAAGTAAACAATACAGTATTATTAACTATAGTTGCTATCCTGTACATGAGATCCCCAGACCTTATTCATCTTATAACTGAGTTTGTATACTCTTTGACCAACATCCCTCACTTCCTCCATGCTCTAGTCCCTGGCAACCAGCATTCAGGGTATATTTTTGATAAAGATACAATGTCAATTGTGACCTCCCTAAGTAAGGATTATTTCTGCTCTATCTCATTGCTCCAGAACCCTAAGCCTGGCCATGTGAGAATCAGGGCTTATCTTTTCCAGGTCTTGGAGTTTTTCCTTAACCAGTCATAGGCGCTAACTGGCAATGAGCTAGGTGAAAATAATGGTTCAACTGAATGAAAGCAGTAGGAAAACAGATCATTCAGTTCAACCAAAAAGTGGGGGAGTCCAGTGACTAAATTTCAAAACAGACTTAGAATCCTTCATCTCATCATAAATTGTGTGGTTTTCTTTTCTCCTCTATCTACTACTGCTTCCTATTCTCTCTTTCTATAATGTCTTGTTTTCTCTGCTCCAGAAATAATAATAATCATCTCATTCCATATGGTCTATTGTGGTGGCACAGTGTATTTATATGAAGAGATTAAAAAGAAGAAAATATGGAATGTTTCACAAATTTGCATGTCATCCTTGTGCAGGGGCCATGCTAATCTTTGTATTGTTCCAATTTTAGTATATGTGCTGCCAAAGTGAGCACCAGAAAATATTCTTCATATAGCAAGCTTTTTTGGTAGAACATGTACAGGTGGTCATCCTCAGACTTTTTGACCGTTGGGGAGGTTAGGTAAACATCTTTATGAGGAGTTTTCTATGCTTCAAGCATTATTTTTTTATGAGGGGTTATCTATGGTATGGAACACTTCAGTGTGCAAGAGTCAAACATTGGTCATCATGGTTGGAGGTTTCACTTCAAGATGATGTCACTCTTGCCAGGCAACAGGCTGTTTTCCTAAAGTAATGTTCTATTGCATAGATAAGCTATACGTCATTTAACCACGTCCCTATTTTTAGGGCATTTACATCATTTTCCCTTTACATTATTTGCAAATGTTTTGATAAATATTATCATACATATCTTGTGAATTTATCTGGTTACTTTTTTGGATACATTTCTAAAAAGGTATTTTCTAGTTAGAGGGTATATACATATTTAAAGTTTGTAAATTTTCCTCCAGAATTATTGTAGCAATTTAATCACTTCCTCAGTGCTTGAGATAACTCATTTCTCCACATCTTCACTCAAACTACATCTTTTCATTAGCTTTTCGTCTTTGTTAGTCATATAAATAAAACATAATATCTTAATTGTTACTTAATTTGTATCTCCTTTACTATTGATCGAACTTATTTCATGTATTAAATGTCAGCTTTTGTTTCATAATTTTTGAATTGCCAGCTTGTTTTTGCAATTATTTTACTATATTTTTATTTATTTTACTATATCTTTATTGAGGTATAGTTGATATAAAAAGAACTGAATGTATTTAATATGTATAATTTGATGAGTTTGGACATATGTATACACCCATGATACCATCACCACAAGCAAGAAACTAGACATGTACAGCACTTCCCAAAGTTTCCTTTGCATTCCTTTACTTTGTGTGTGTGTGTGGTAAGAACACTTAACATGAGATCTACCCTCTTAACAAACTTTGAAGTGCACAATGTTGTATTGTTAACTATATGTAGTATGTTATAAAGCCGATCCCTAGAATTTATTCATCTAGTATAACTCAAAGTTTAATCCTATAGAAAAATAATATCCCATTTCTCCCTTCCCCCAGGTCCTGGAAACCACTAATATATTCTCTGCTACTATGAATTTGACTACTTAATATAATTTATATAACTGGAATTATGCAGTGTTTGCCTTTCTCTGACTGGCTTATTTCACTTAGTGCAATGTCCTTCAGGTTCATCCATGTTGCCACAAATGGAAAGATTTTCTTCTTTTTTAAGGCTGAATAAAATTTTGTTGTGTGTATATACCAAATTTCCTTTATCTGTTAGTCCATCAAGGGGCGCTTGGGTTGTTTCCACATCTTGGCTATTGTAAATAATGCTGCAATGAACATGAGAGCGCAGATATCTCTTCGAGATTCTGATTTTAGGTCCTTTGGATATATACCCAAAAGTGGGATTGTTGGATCATGTGGTAGTTCTACTTTTAATTTTTTGAGAAACCTTTATCCTGTTATTATATAGTTGCTGCACCATTCTCGTTATGTGGAAAGGATAGTAATCCTTTATCAAATATAAAATTAAAATATTTTCCAGTTTATTGTTTGTCCTTTGCATATAAAATTATTTTTTAAATTTAAAAATTGAATTTTTTATATAGTCGCACCAATATTTTTCTTTATGGATTTTGCGTTTTTTATTATGTGTAGAAAGGCTTTCCCCAGCATAAATTTATATCGATAGACTTTTAGATTTTCTTCTAGTTTTTTTCAAATTTATACTTTGATTTGTAATTTATTTTGATATAAGATTGGAGGTATGAATATAGCTATTTTTTTTCAGAAAATTGAATTTAGTTACTTTCACATTTTTTTCACTAATTTGAAATACTCCCATTACCACTTATTAGATCTTTAGATTCTTATATATAAGGAGTCTGTCCTTTCTATTGATATGTTGTCTAGTTTGGTGGTAATATTGCACTATTTATTATAACTTTATAATACATCTTAATATGTTAATAAGGAAAGTTCCTTTGTTGTTTGTCTCTTAATCACAAAAGTCTTTGTTTTCACAAATTTCTGGATGAAATTGAGTCATATAACCTAGTTCCAAACAAAAATTCTTACTTGGATTTTAATTGGGATTGCATTACATTTACAGGTTAATTTAGAGAAAACTGACATATTTGTAATATAGATACTTCTTATTTAGAAACATGGCTATTGCTACAGTTTTTCGACTCTTTTTTTATGTCTTTCAGTAAAGTTTGTAGTTCTATTCCCATAAACTCCGATTTTTACTTTAGTGCCCTTTTAGCAGACTTTCTTCATTATGTCAAGAGAATGACTTTATGGACAATTCCTGTACCCAACATTAAGTTATCTGTTCCACAATCACATGCATCACTCTGGGATTTACTATGTACCTGTTTCATTTCCCCATTTAGTAGCAAATTTAGCAATGTCTGCATTAACTGGAAGTTCCCACAGAGTCACAAGGTCATGGGATAATGACATTTCTACAGTAAGGGAGGGAAAATTTCAGTTATTTTTCCTTCTTCTTTTGTCCAGTTTTTAATTAGTTCCTGAGATAAATTGTTCTGGCTCGTATGTTTGCAATTTTATGGTGACTAAAGGGTGCGAATTGAGAAGCAAAAAGAAAGTCTCCTGTGATCTAACATATGCTTTCCACTTATCTCCCAGGAGAAGCTGCATTTCACCATTATGGGTGAAATCTTCACCAATCTTTTGGGTTAAGGTTGTGTCCCCCCAAAAATAAAAATAACTCTTGGAGGAGTAACCTCCTACACTATTGCCTTAGTCAGCTTGGGCTGCTATCATAAATTATATTAGACCGGGTGACTTAAACAGCAAACATTTATTTCTCACAGTTCTAGAGGCTGGGAAGTTCAAGATCAAGGTGCCAACAGATTCAGTGTCTGGTGAGTGCCCGCTTCCTGGTTTGCAGATGGCACTTTCTTGCTCTCTTCTCATATGGTGCAGCACATGCTTTCATGTCTCTTCTTATAAAGGCAATGATCCCATTCACAAGGGCTCTACACTTATGACATTATTACCTTTCAAAGGCCCTACCTCCTAATACCATCACATTGGGAGTTAGGATTTCAACATATGAATTTTGGGAGGGCACAAATATTTAGCTCATTAGGAGTATTATAATGCAGTAGCATTTAGTTAATCATATTATTTCCATCTGGATTGCTATATGAGAGCAAGACCCTGAACATCATAAGACGAATACATGTATGTTTTAATAGTGGAACGGTGCCAAAAAATAGGTACTTGGAAGAGTAGAACATGGTTGAAGGGCACGGGAGGTGAGAGGACATCATGAAATGATGAAATTGAAGGAAACTGTGGTCTTTTGAGGAGAAAGAGGATGTTAATAAGAATTTGGGAGAGCTAAGAAAACAAAATTATTTTTTCGTCTACAGTTTGTCCTGCCTGGTTGTATACAAAAATTGCCTGGGAGATAGAAGAATAGAGGAGGTGGAGATTATAGCTGCATTTACAGTAAGATCCATTAAGTTTTCTTCCCACTAGCCCAATCTCTGTCAAAAGAAGGCAGGGTTATTATTCCTAAAAAGTGAGCCAGCAGCAAAGTTCCTACCACAGATAGAATTCTACCATCATCAATGTAATCATTTCTAATGGCACATTGAAACAAACATCCAAGGCAGAATTAAAATATCTTCTTTAACATATCTTTTTTCCCAACTGTAATCATTAGAATATCATTCAATACTTCATTTTCTAATGAAATATAGCCACTTTATTCCACCTAGTAGTCTATATGGCATCATTAGTGATGTGACAAATTAAAAAAAAAATCCCTTTCAAGCAGCTATGTTTTATGTGCAACACACACAGCTGCCACTTGAAGCTCAACTTACAATCAGTTTGGTAAGTCAATCAATTTTCATTTTGTCTTCATCTCCTAGGTAACCAGAGCATCCATCTAGACCCTTGCCAAGGGAGAATATTTAAAAAGTAATATGTTTTCACAATCTGTTTTCTTCGAACACTGACTTAATAGAAGAGCAAAGAGCCACTCATGCCTCATGCAGTATTTTAAATCACAGTAACACAAATTTTCTTTGGTTCTGGTGAGAGAGCTTGAGGGGAAACATACTCTGGAATACAACATTGTTATATTTCAGCCTCTTATGATCCATCAGGAAAGAAAACTGCACCACCTGCTATGTCTATTATATATTTAATGTGAATAACAAGCATCCCACTGCCGGTTATTAAAACAAATTGTAAGCCATCTGACATTTTACTTATAACCCGTCCCCTGCTTCATGGCTCTGAGAAAGACACAACTTGAGGCTAAGTGCATTGTGGTAAGTCTTTTGATGTGAGTACAAGACATTTGGCCTCAAAGGAAGTCATTTATCTGCCCAAAAAATTTCCCTAAAAAAAAAAGCACTATATAAAATATAATTATAAAACAGCACAATGTAGGGGATGAAAAATCTCAGCAGTTGCAAAATGCATTAAGTTTTGCCTTACCTGAATATTCTTGGTGTGTGAAGTCATGAGAAAAATGGAACATTTGGTGTTTTTAGAAATAACTCGCAATCAGGAAGTCATGGATCTTGCTTCCCTTGTTACAGCACAGCACTCAAATCCCACTGACTACAGAGGCGTCAAGTTCAGCTGGTCCTATCTCATCTACGGGGACACAGATAATTGGTTTATTGGCTGTTATTTCCTGTGGGAAGTTTTTAATCCATGCTTTGTAAATGTTCAACACTAAATATGGCTCTACACCGGAGAAGAGTAATGTTTGCCAAATACCTATTAGAACTGAGAAAAGGAAGAGTTTGGAAATAAAATAGTGTAAAAAGGATTCTTAGTACATGACTTTCTATGTTATAAATATTCTTGTGCTTGAATATTTTTAAAGTTTTAGAAACTATTTGAGGTCCTGGTTCTGGATCCAAGAACAAGACAGAGGCAAAGGTTGGATATAGAATGCTCTTTTTGAGGAGATCATTTACCTGCTTCTCTTTGGGTCCTTCTGTGGGATGTTGAAGAAATCACTGACTTCTGTTTCGGCTTCATGTGTAAAATGAAAAGTGTTGAGGAAGAAGACATTGAGTTTCTTATAGTTCTAAAATTTGATAGTTTATCTAATAGGCTGTGAACCTCTTAGGAGTTTTTCCCTACACACACACACACACACACACACACACACACACACACACACACACACACACACGCACACACACACAGAGTATCTCTCTCTCTCTCTTTCTAGACCGTATTTATTTAAGATGCCCTAAAAATCCAAGGAACACAAAACTAGATATTTAATACTAAACAAGATTTATATTAGGGGTCCAAAATGTGACTTGATGGGGTGTCTATAGTCTTTTTTATGTCAAAAAACCAAAACATAACAAAGCAAAAACCAAGCAACACTATATGTTTGGATTTAAATTTGCTTGAGTCAATTTTGTTTCATACCAACCTGCAATGAAAGAGCCAAATCTCAGAGAATCTAGGACCTTTTCGACTAATAGATAAGCCCACCATGTGTTGATTAATCCAAGGCTTGTGAGGTTATTTACAATCCAAGTAAACACATTCCATTTTTCAAAAACAAATTGGTACTATGGACTAAACAGTCAGTATTTTACAAACTTGTTAGTTAAAAAGTTTCATTCCTGGGGAATTAAACAAGAACTTGGTGGTAAACAGTTAAACATTTCTGGAAGTTTCTTGATTCTTCTTGGTAAACATAACAAGAGACCGAGTGCAGATTGAAATTTAATAAGAACTTTGTCTCCTGCAGAGCTCTTTGAGGCTGTCTGTGGTCCTTGCTGGGAAGAATAATAATCAGTATATAGGACTTTGCAAAGTCCTATGTTATGCAGATTCAGGTCTCCTAAAAGTGCTCATGAAATGTCATTGTTACCTATGGCTGATTTAAATTTTAATTATAGCCAAACCAAAGTGTGTATACATGTATAATATATTAAAGTATAAAACATGTATTTTACCTAAATATATTATAAAATATATTTTACCTAAATATAATATATTATAAAATATTATAATATAAAGTTTTTAATATAAAATAAAATATACAAAAGTATATATTCTTCTCCTCTCCTTTTCTCTCCATCCCAAAGTCTCTGTTTCCCATCTCTGTCTCTGTCTTTCTCTCTGTCTTTGACACTCTCTCTCTCTTTCTTCACTCTGTACACACAACTTCCTAAATAATGTTTGGAAAGAGGCACAGTGAGAAACACTATTAAGTTTCATGTCTTGAAAGCTGAAGATTTGGCTATATACATCTTTTATATCTTTTTTCCTACATAGAAAATGAGAGGGTTGCCTTTAGCCAACATGCTGATACATAAGAATATTTGGTTACATCTTTGTACACTGTATACTAACATTTCCACTACAGTTTTAAGTAGTTTAGGCAATTTTAAGTGTTGAATTTAAGCATGTTAAAAATATCAATTAGACACAAAGTTGAGAACTAATACTGAAAATTTTACATTTTGGTGTTTTCCAGCGAATCACATTCTTTTTTTAAATTTGTAAATTAAAAATTTTTTTATTGATGCATAATAATTGTACATATGTATGGGGTACATATGATATTTTGATACATGCTTACAATGTGTAATAATCAAGTCTGGGTATTTAGGGTATCTATCCCCTCAAACATTTACCATTTCTTTGCGTTAGGAAAATTTCAAATCTTCTTTTCTAGATACGTTGAAATATACAATAAATTATTGTTAACTAAAGTCACTCTACATGACTCTATGTTAAGTGAAATATGCCACACACAGATGGAAAAGTATCACATGTTCTCACTTATATGTAGGAGCTAAAAAAGTTGATATCATGGAGGCAGAGAGTAGAATGATGGTTACAGAGGCTGGGATGGGTGGGGGAGGTCAATAAAGAGAGGCTGGTTAATGAGTACAAACATACAATTAGATAGAAAGAATAAGTTCTAGTGTACATTGCTGTTCAAGGCCTTTTGTATTCTGGCTGATCCTACCTCTTCAAAATGATCAACTAATTATATGACCTATGTATCCTGAGCTTCTGCTGAACAGAATGACTTGCTATCCATTGTATATGTTATGTGGCATCTGATTGAGTGACTGCTCATCATTTTTTTTTCCTTTGCAAACGTTCTTCTTATTTGTGGTCACAGGCTACCTGTCCTTGAATGTCTGACTAAAATGCTGTCAGCTATATTAATGTTTTCCTGTTCTCCAAGCCAGAACACAATCCTTTTTGATAAGATCAAATGCCTGTTGTTGGTAAGTTGAAATTTAAATGTAAATTATGGTCTAAAGGATAGGAATGAGGTTACAAACACTGAGGGTACTTGACCAAGAGAGAAAAAAACTAAATAATAATGTTTCTCCTTAAGATATCTACATCTCCCCTACACACTTATGGATGTGCTTTATCCCTATCTTAAAATAACCTGTGGGCAGGAACTCTGTCTGATTATCTTGGAATCCTGTGCAAGACCCAGAACAGTGAGTGAGCAACTGATCAGTTTAGTGAAGGGGCAGCTTAATAAGCAACAGTAGGAAACACCCTATGATACGTTGCATCATATAAGTTAAGAAACTCAGTGAGGATACAGGAGAGGGGATCAAATAGACTGTCAGAGACAAGGAAAATTATATCAGAGAGATTTGACCTGGGAATTGAAAAATGAGTATTTTTTTTTGCCAAGCCAACAAAGCAGTAGAGGGGCTGAATGTTTTGATTTTATCTTTAACATGAAGAAGGACTTTTAATACTTTTAATAAAAAACACTTCAACAAAGACTGAAGTGCCTCATGAATTTATGGACCTGGAAGTGTTTAATCAGAGGCTGGTTGATTATTTTTGCAGAATTTATGGAGGAAATTCATGTACTCTTTGGATAAAACCTCTGAGGACCCTGAAAAATTTGAATTTATGTGATTCCTATCATAAAATTGTAGAGGAGTTTAAAGATTAAAAAATGATTAGAGAATTTTTAATATTATAGCTAAATTTATATTACTTTAAAAATCAACTTAAAACCATTTCTTTAACTAGCAGAAAAACATGCATTTTGCTCTGAGACAAAAACATGAAAAATCATTTTTGTAACTAGAACATTGAATAAATGAGGCTACTAATATCAATTACAAAGCAACTTTAATTTTATTTTTCACCTTTCTTGAGATTACTTTGGGATTCATTATTCTGCTTCTCCTGGAGAAAATCTCAGGTCACATTTGTTTTCCAAATAATCTCATTTCAACAATTAGTATGTCTGATAATCAAAACTTTAATCTTGATATAAAGTCAAAGCTTCTTTCCTTTCCAGATGAGGTCTGCTGGAGTCTAAAACCTGCATGGAGGGAAGCAGCACATGGTCAGCTTCTCTTTCTCCCCACCATGGCTTCTACCTCTCCTCCCTCTTCTTGCCGTTTGTTTTTGGCTACCACCGAGATCATGCAGAGGAAGGGAAAAAGACAGGTCTTAGTTCACTAGTGTTGCCATGAGCAGACATCAGCATTTTCTGGGTTTGGCAGATGCTGGAAAATGGCTCTTTCACTGTATCATGTATAGATGGGTTATAGGTTCTTTGTAGACCTCCCATTGGCCAGGGAATTTTCACCTTTGGTTTCTTGACATGGATGGTCAATCAACAGCTTTGTCATGTTGGGAGACATATATCAACCTCTCTGAATGGATCTTTTGAAGTTTTTTTTTTTTTTTTTAAATCATGCTCAAGGTGAGGGGAGAAATACTCCCTCTTCTCCATAGTAGAGGAGAAATAAATAGCCACAGCATTCTAACAATTTTTTTCTGAAGAAATTTTCCCTCAAATATTCAGTTTCACCTTCTTAAACACCTAAAGTGGCTGCTAAAATATGTGTTGCAAAATTGGGCTTTAACTTTCTCCTTTTCAAATATTGTTATATTTTGATTGTCTGGAAATTCATTTCAGACCATGCTAGTAATTGATATTTTTGACTTAGGGCCTCAGTCATAACTGAGGCTGAATTCTATTTTAACAACCTTCTATCTCAGGATCATCCTGAACAAACCACAAAGGTGAGATTCCCTAGATACTTGCTGAATGCATAGAAGAATGTCATAGGCTTGTTCCTTGGCTTGCATAAAATGTGACTATAAATAAAACTTTAATAGCATCAGAGTCTTAAGCTATTTTGGGGTGGGAGAGTGCTCTTCTGCTTGTCTTTCCTGGTTTTCTGAAGTCCTGTATGAACTATGATAACTACATGTTGCTTAACTGGACCAGATATCTAATTAGTTATTTATTGCTGCTTCCATTTGTGTCTCTTGTTCCAGTAATTCACTTTTTTCACCTGTACTTTTGCCATAGTATCATATGAATAAGGGAAATACATCAGTTCTTCCTCTCTGGTGAACTTTACAAACTTCCTTGGGGAATAAGAAAAAGGTTCACCTGATTTTCCATAAAGTGTTTCTCCTTGTTCCATGCAGGAAGGGCTTCCTTAGCATCCCCACACCGATAATAAATTATTAAAGAGGTCTCACGGGCATGAGAGGGAAACTGTAGACCTGCTGACAGCACTGTGATAAATACTCATATTAATTATAAAAAATAACAGGGGTCAAAGTTCAAAATCCAACCTGGCTCTCAGAACAGCTTTTCTTTTTCTGTTTTTTTCCTGAGATAGGTTTCAACTTTCAACATTGAACTTCCTGAAAAACAGACTGCAACGTAATGCTGAAGATTAGTTTAGCACACTTGACATTTTGCTTTGATTTTTAAAGAGAAAAAAACGGAATGAGATCATCATCATCATCATCATCATCATCATCATCATCATCATCAATCATCATCATCATCTATTGTGTGATAGAGTCAAAGTTCAGGATTAGGCCAGGTAGGGAACCAGAGGCTATTTCAAGCACTGGGCATGGGCCATCATCTAAACGGGATGTAGGTGTAGAACGACGGGGTTTGTGACCAGAGAACACAGAGCAAATGCAGGGTAATGTAGGGCAAGGTAAAATGAGAAAGAAAAGTAAAGCCAAATGACTTTCAGACTATAGCTGAATTGAAAACCAGAAGACATTTTCAGTTAATGGAGGCAGAATATATGAGAACAATGTTCACCCATTTCAGGAAATTTTGATAACAAGCTGATGACATGCCAGACTTCAATTTTATTGGTCTTCCTGCCTACATGGGAATCTTTCATGTGGGTATGTTTAAAGGGCCCATGAGGCTCTAGGCAAATGGTCCATAAGGATGCCTTTCTTTTTGTTATAAATACAGGGTAATGACACGCCTCATTTACCAGTTAAAGCCATAATGGCTTATTCAGATCCATCAGGCTGAGGATTACTCAGGGACTGTTGAATAGACACGTGTTTCTGCGCCAGCAAGTACATTTATTCCTCCTGTTACACTATATTGCACTGTGATGTGCTGCTTCTTCATGAGTTGTTAAAGAGGCCTAAATAAGGAAGGGAGAGAATTCATGCATACATGGGCCTCATCCTCTTTTGTTTTATTTCCCACAATTCTATCACCATATTCCATTCTTTGCAAAAGAAAAGCCAAGACAAAGTTAATAAATATGAAATAGGTCAGTTTTGAAGAAAATATCTGAATATAGTCTATTTTCCATGAGTATAACATATCAGGTTATGATTCTACCCACTTGGTTCCTGGACACATGAATTCAATAATTAAAACCTCTAACTCTGTTTATTCTTCTTTAAAGATTTTATTTGCAAGCTACTACTGAGGCCAGTGTAGAAATGGCTCCTAACAGATAGAATGTCAAGAAGAACTTGGTTTTAATTTCCTTCCATTTTTCTCTTAGTTTTAACTTTGTTGTAATTTTTAAATTTCATACTTACTTCTTTCTGCAATTGTTTTAAATATTTACTTTTAATTTTTAACCCTTTCATCACATGCTGGCTTTGGATAGATTGCAGTGAGATAGCTGCTGAGAGACATACAAAGTAAAGGAAATTCTGGTTCTGAGGCAGGATATCTACAAGTAGCCTAGAGCTAGTTCTCCATGAACATATCATGAGTATTTTAGCCTCCAACAGGAGAGACTTCTGCCTTGGCCCTAGCCTTAGCAGTCAGGCCAAAAGGAGCCCCCTGGCCTCATGGGGTGGAAGACACCTTTTCTCTTCCACTCTGAACTGTTTACAGGGACCTTGGAAATATGGTTTGATGGACAGAGGGGCCTTCTGGGTACCAATGACAATGATGTTTTTAGGATTGATACATTCTTTGGTTGGAGACAGGAAGCTGGTAAAACCAAGAGCCCTAAAGATGTCCACCTTCACTAGATTTACCTAGTTCCTCATGCATTTCTCTTTTCTACCTTAATGTCAGCAGGGAAATTGGTGCCCCGTACATGCCAAGCTTTCCCCAAGTGGTGGATAACACACAGTGACAAACTTCCTAGTAAAGATCTTTTTCACTTTTGATACTGTCTACACTGGCAAACCAAAAGACTTCAGAAAAATAATATATTAGCAATCTAAAGAATAATATTAAAAATGAAAGCCAATACTGATTACTTCTAAGTGATAGGCAGACTGTTAGGCACTTTATGTGTATTATTGTATTTAATGATACATGTGCATCTAATAATATATGGAAGGGATGTCAGTTCAAGTATTCTACATATAACTAATAATGCAGGTGTAAAATTTCTTTAATTCTGCCTTGTGGAAAAGTATACAATTTAGTGGCTAAGAAGAATGTTTTAGTTGTGTGCCTTTTCTTAGAAAAAATAATTAATAAAGCAAATAAAAATTTTAGTAGATAAACCTAAGCAAAGCATTATTGGCCTTAGAAGGGGCAAGTTAGTAAAAATTCTTCTATTTTGACATATTTTTGCTATTAATAGTTTGAGGAGACATTTGATCATATATTTTTAATTATTGTATTTAATGGATACCTTAAAAGACAACACTTTCTTGCAATCAAGAATAATATGTAAATTGGTTTTTAAAAGAAAGAAGGTTTTGGCCTCTACTCATGAGTGGTGTCAAAGGTCTAAATCAATATGCGTTAGCGTACTGTACTTATAATATGTTAAATCTTCCTCAAGGAATAAAAAGAAAGCACTCACATATCAGTTACAACAGAAATATTCTTGGGAAAATAAAAATAGCATAATGTCAACATTATGCTTATTGATGTACCTGAAATACATACCCATAGCTTTTAGGAAATCAAGCTGACAATCATCTGAATTAAATGGAAAAGAGTTAGGTCAAATGAGGACAATTCAATTTTTACAGCTTATCTAATTATTTGTTTGTTTGCTTCAGAATTCACTAGCTCACACACATAGAGGCAGCCACTACCCTGCCCCATGCCTTATTTTTTTTTCTCTCTCTCAAAAATTGCACAAACTCTTATGTACCATACACTACTTAATAGATATGAGGTCTCATGCTTACTATTCAACTATTCAACTTTGATGTCATATATATATTTTAATATGTAAAACAAGAATCATATTTTTCTTGCGAACATTCATGAGGTAATAAATTGTAAAAATATGTAAGAGGTCCTAAACATAGTGGCTACTGTTAGTTTTATTTGTGAGATGATATCTTGTTATCACTGCTGACAAGTGATAAAACCAGCAACAGCCAGTTGTGGTATGCTTGCTTCTTAGGTGCCAGACACTATGCTGAATTTAGCCTCAGCCCATTTAATTTGAGTAGGCAATATTATCCCCATTTTAGAGATAGAGAATATGGATTCAAATATAGGTGCATATACCATTTGTTAAAAAAAGGAATCACTTCTGAGAGGCTCATAGTAGAGTGGTTATAAGCCTGGACACTGGGGCTAGATTCTCTGGGTTCTAATCCTGGGTTCTGCCACTTCCTTGCAGCATGACTTGGGCAAGTTGCCTGTTCACTCTGCTGCCTCAGTTTCTTTCTTTGTGAACTAGGAAAAATATTATTACCTAACTCATAAGGTTGTTATATCTGTTAAAGGAGGCAATGCTTATGAGGCTCTTTAGAATTGTGCCTGGCACATAGCAAGTGCCATAAAAGTGTTTGTTTAATAAAATAAAGAGGCTTTAAATTATATTTAACTGGTAGGAAAATTTCAAAAGCAATTTTAATTAATCTTGTCCAGGAATTTCTATGAATTTGTTATAACCTATAGATCTAAAAAGTTTTCTGTTAAAGTTATTTGGAAGCAACACTAGATTCAGGAGAGGTCAAATGACCAGACATTCCTTAGATCATAAGCATCTTTTGTGTAAGTCATGTCTGCATAATTTATGTGTAAATTATGTCCCATCTCACTGAGCCACCTCCAAAATCTTGATTATCACTAGACCCAGTTTGAGGACAGAATCCACATCCACCTAGAAAACAAAAGGCTCTTTTCCTTCCCCTCTCTTCTGCCCAGGATAGGAACCAAGGAAGACCTTTACACTTATCTATGTTACTGCCACTTCTGTGGCATTTGTGTGATATCTCTTCTACCACTCGGGATCACTGAGGGGCAAAAAACAAACAAACAAACAAACAAACAGAGAAAACTAAGTTATCCTCATACTGATATTTAGATTCAGTATAGAGCAACTCACTGGTAAATAAGTGATAAAACTATTATTCTTGTGCAAAATATTCTTTCCATTCTGACCTTAGAATTATAGCAAGTGGCATTTCAGGTTAAAGTGATAAGATTACCACTAGACAGTCTCACCAAGGGTTATCTTTCTATGGAGAAATATCTTCTAAAGAGATTTCATACACAGCCTATGTAACTCTTCCCAGTATTTAAAACTTCACTACCAGGAAACCGGTGGCAGAATTATAATGCTGCCTTGGGTCCACTCTGCTACCCTTTTGCAATTTGGCAGCCTCATGAAGCACTTAAGCAGCTTAGTGTCTTCAGTCTGACACTTCAAAAGCGGCCATCAAGTAATGATTCTTGGCTTAATCTTACAGATGCAATTGTGAGCTTATAAATGAATAACAAAGAACTTTTTTTTCTAATTTGGGGTTCAGTTGCATCATTAAGCACATGTATTTTGTGTTGATAAAATGGGATTGAAAAATCAAAACATTCAAGAGATTTCTATAGCAAATGTGTACACAGTAAGCTTTCAAAAAATGTTTGTTAAATTGAACTTTAAAAAAATGAACTTTAGAAAAAAGGAAAAATTATGACGTGGTTGTCTGAAGGGCCAAGAAGAGCCAATATGGCCAGCCATCATAGATCTCAGAAATGTGTGAATATAGAGGTAGGCTTAGGGCTTATTGTACCCTTTTTGAATAATCATTTTTTAAGGGCTGATCATTCAAATATGTACATCTGTTATAGATAATTGGCACATTTCCCAACAGACTGTTTTCTGTATTTATCCAGTGTGTTTTTACTGTATGCTTAATTATGAGCAAACAGAGGACTAGATTCTTGGAATATAAGACTCTCACTAAGGTAATAGCCTGGTATTTGCACTGATTTTCATAAGCAGTTTAATTTTGGGTTTAAATCTGTAGTTTTCAGGTTTTGATGGGGTGCATACATTGTGATTAATGTTTCAGAAATATTGATGTGAAAAAATATCAGCGTTTATTGATTGCATATACAGTCTAAGTTACTTAAGGCGTTGTGTAGTTCCTAAAAGCACACCAGGAGCTCCCCAAATTGAACTGCTATTTGTTTTCTTCACACTGAGGTACAGCAAATAAATGAGCTATGTAACAGAGGTTATATTGGCAAAGAAACTTCCTGGAATGTTTTCCAGTTTATAAAAAGGACATGATAACATCAAACATAGGACTAAACTAGAATATTTATTTATTTATTTGTTTTTAAATTATTGTATTTTTATTTATTTATTTTTATTTCAGAGTATTACAGGGGTACAAATGCTTTGGTTACATAAATCGCATCTGCACTGCTCGAGAAATGTGCCCATCCCCCACACAGTGTGCACCACATGCATTAGGTGTGGAACTACCCACCCTCCCATCCCCCTTCCCACTGGCCTGACACCCTATGAATGTTACTTCCCATCTGTGCACATTAGTGTTGATCAATTAGTACCAATTTAATGGTGAGTACATGAGGCATTTATTTTTCCATTCTTGTTGTACTTCACTTAGAAGAATGGGCTCCAGCACCATCCAGGATAATATAATAGATAGTTCATCATTTTTTTATGGGTGAGTAGTACTCCATGGTATACATAGACCACATTTTATTAATCCACTCATGTATTCATGGGCACTTGGGTTGGTTGTACATCTTTGCAATTGTGAATCATGCTGCTATAAACATTCAAGTGCAGATGTCTTTTTTATAGAAAATTTTTTTTTTCTTTGGGTAGATGTCCAGTAGTGGGATTGCTGGATCAAATGGTAGTTCTACTTTTAGTTCTTTGAGGTATCTCCATATTACTTTCCATGGAGGTTGTACTAGTTTGCAGTCCCACCAGCAGTGTATGAGTGTTTTTCTCTCTCTGCATCCACGGCAACATTTGTTGTTTTGGCATTTTTTTTGATAAAAGTTATTCTCACTGGAGTTAAGTGATATCTCATTGTGTCTTTGATTTGTATTTCCCTGATGATTAGAGATATTGAGAATTTTTTCATATGTCTGTTGGCCATTAGTTTGTCTTCTTGTGAAAAGTTTCTGTTCGTTTCCTTTGCCCACTTTTTAACGGGGTTGTTTGATTTTTTCTTGCTGATTATCCTGAGTTCTATATATAGTCTAGTTATCAGCCCTTTATTGGATGTGTAGCATGTGAATATTTTCTCCCATTATTTAGGTTGTCTGTTTGCTCTCACGATAGTTTCCTTGGCTGTGCGGAAGCTTTTTTAATTCGATCAGGTCCCATTTATTTATTTTTGTTGTTGCTGTGATTGCCTTTGGGGTCTTCTTCATAAATTCTTTCCCTAGGCCAATGTCTATAAAAGTTTTTCTAACATTTTCTTCTAGAATTCTTATAGTTTCATGCCTTAGGTTAAGTCTGTTATCTACTGTGAGTTGATTTTTGTGAGAGGTGAGAGGTGTGGATCCTGTTTCAGTCTTCTACATGTGGCTATACAATTTTCCCAGCACCATTTATTGAATAAGAATTCTTTTACCCAGTGTATGTTCTTTTTTTTCTGCTTTGTCAAAGATTAGATGCCTATAGGAGGTTGGTTTTATATCTAGGTTCTCAGTTCTGTTCCATTGGTCTATGTCTCTGTTCTTGTGCCAGTACCATGCTGTTTTGAGTACTATAGCCTTGTGGTATAGTTTGAAGTCTGGTAAATTGATGCTTCCCAATTTATTCTTTTTGCTTAAGGTTACTTTAGCTATATGGGATCTTCTCTTGTCCCATACAAAGTGTAGAATTATTTTTTCTAAATCTGGGAAAATGATGTTGGTATTTTAATAGGGATTACATTAAATTTGTAGATCATTTTGGGTAGTATAGACATTTTAACAATGTTGATTCTGCCGATCTATGAGCATGGTATGGTTTTCCATCAGTTTACATCCTCTGCTATTTCCTTCTTCAGTGTTTCATACTTCTCCCTGTAGAGGTCTTTTACCTCCTTAGTTAAATATATTCCTAGGTACTTTATTTTCTTCATTGCTATTGTGAAAGGTATTGAGTATTTGATTTGGTTCTCAGTTTGACTGTTGTTGGCTTTTATGAATGCTACTGATTTATGTACACTGATTTTGTGACCTGAGACTTTGCTAAACTTATTGATCAATTTCAGCAGTCTCTTGGCAGAATCTTTGGGGTTTTCTAGATTTAAGATCACATCATCAGCAAAGAACGATAGTTTGCCCTCTTCTGCCCCTATTTGGATGCCCATGTTCCTTCTCTTATCTGATTGCCTTGACTAGGATTTCCAGCACTATGCTGAATAGAAGTGGTGACAGAGGGCAAGTTTGTCTTGCTTCAGTTTGAAGTGGGAATGCTTTCAATTTTCCCCCATTTAGTCTTGTGTTGGCTGTAGGTTTATCATATATGGCTTGTATCATTTTTAGGTAAGTCCCACCTATGTCTATTTTGTTAAGTGTTATTATCATAAAAGGGTTTTGAATTTTGTAGAATGTTTTTTCTGCGTGTATTGAGAGGATCATATGGTCTTTGTTTTTGCTTCTATTTATGTGGTGAATTACATTTATAGATTTGTGTATGTTGAACCATCCCTACATCTCTAGGATGAAGCCCACTTGGTCATCATGGATTACTTTTTTGATGAGCAGCTTAATTTGATTTGCTGGATTTTATTGAGAATTTTTGCATGTATATTCATAAGGGATATTGGTCTGTAGTTTTATTTTATTTTTTGTTGAGTCTTTTCCTGGCTTTGGTATCAGGGTGATGTTGGCTTTGTAAAACATGTTGGGGAGGATTGCTTCCTTCTCAATGTTGTGGAATAATTTCTGCAGGATGGGCACCAGTTCTTTTTTGTAGGGTGGTAAAACTTGGCCATGAAACCATCTGGTAGAGGAATTTTTCTATAGGAAGATTTTTTATTCCTGCTTCGATTTCAATACTTGATATTGTTCTGTTCAGGAATTCTATTTCTTCCTGAATTACTTTATGAGTCTGGGTGCACCCTTGTTAGGTGCATAAACATTTAGAGTTGTTATATCTTCTTTTTGAATTTTTCCCTTTACTATCATATAATGACCATCTTTGTCTTTCATTCCTTTTGTTGATTTGAAGAGTATGTTATCTGATATTAGAACTGCTACACCAGCTTTCTTTTGGTTGCCATTTTCATGGAAAATTGTTTTCCTTCCCTTCACCTTGAGTTTGAATGCATCCTTGTAAGTTAGATGTGTTTTCTGAAGACAGCAGATACTTGGCTTGTGTATATTTGTCCATTCCACCAGCCTATGTCTCTTTAGTGGGCAGTTGAAGCCATTCACATTATTGAAAGAATTTATAAATGGAATGGATTTCTGTTCACCCTGTTAAGTAGAACTTTGTTGCTTTGTTTTAGCTCTTGAGCCAATTTGGTATCTGGCCTTTGACCTTTAGCTTTTGGGTGATTTAACACTGGTGAGTGTCCATTGTGCTGATCTGTGTATAATACAGTTCTGAGTACTTCCTGCAGGGCATGTCTCATCTTGACAAATTCCCTCAGTGTTTGGTTGTCTGAGAAAGACTTTATTTCCCTTCATATAGGAAACTTAATTTTACAGGGTACAAAATTCTAGCCTGGGCATTATTCTGTTTGAGAAGACTGAGAATGGCACCCTAGTCCCTTCTGGCTTGTAAGGTCTCAGTTGAGAAGTCTGCAGTTAGTCTGATGGGTTTTCCTTTGTAGGTTACCTGCTCCTGTTACCTTACGGCTCATAGGAAGGCCTCTTTCATGTTTATTTTGTCCAGTCTGATGACTATGTGTTGTGGTGTTTTCTTCTTTGCAATGAATCTTCCAGGAGTCCTTTGAGCTTCTTGTACATGAATATCTAGATTTCTAGAAGCGCCAGGGAAATTTTCTTCAATTATTCCCTCAAATAAATTATCCAGTCCTTGTGTATTTTCTTCTTCAGCCCCTGGGATTCTTATGTTAGGTCTCTTAACATAATTCCATATTTCTTCTAGGCTTTGATTATTTCTTTTATTTCTCTGCTCTATCTCTGTGACTGACTTGTTTAATTGAAAGTGCTATCTTCAAGCTCTGAGATTCTTTCTTCTTCTTGACCTAACCTATTCTTAAGGATTTTCACTATGTTTTTTAATTCCTTGAATGAATTTTTCATTTTCAGAAGTTCTGTTTGATTTTTCTTTAATATTTATTTTGTTAGTGAATTTTTCATTCATTTCCTGTGCTGTTTTTGTGGTTTCTGTTGTTGGGTTTCCATTTTATGTTGCATTTCACTGAGCTCCTTACAATCCGTGTTCAAAATTCTTTGTCTATCATTTCAATATTCTGAATTTGGTTGGTATTCTTTGCTAGAAAGTTGATGTTCCCTTTTGGAGTGTCCTTTCCCTTTGAGTCTTCATACTTCCAGAGTTCTTTCACTGATTCCTTCCCATCTGGAGCAGCTATTGTTTCTTCTTACCTTTGGATTTTATTTTGTTTAGATAATGACATGCCCAGTTTAATCTCTGAATCAGTACATGGTGCTTATGGATGAGAATCGACCACAACCTGTATTATGAGTCAGTAAATGTAGTAAAAGAGTGTGCAAATTGACCTCCCTGTCAGTAGGTGGCACTTGCCAGAGGGAACAAGCTGCAATGTTGTTTTTGCATCCTGTGACCAGCACTCGTTCCTCAGGAAAAGCACTCTAATGCCCCAGGTGATGGGTGGGGCCCTGGAACTTCCAGGTTTGCCCTTATTCTCCACCTCAGCAGGGGCAGGTGGAGGAGTGAGGCTGGGCATGGCTGGATTGGGTGAGCCTGCCCTCAAGCTCCACAAATGCTTTTAGCAGGGGTCAAAGGTCTGTTCCCTGCTTTTGGGCAAAGCTGCCAGGGAGGGACTGAAGTGGCCCCACTCAACAAGAAAGTCTGCATGTGGAGGTGGGACTGTCTGAGAACCTCAATCAGGCAGTCTGGAACAGGCCTCTCTCCTTTCTGCCCTCCCCTTTTCTGCAGTTTCTCTTGAGGCTCTTATGGCAGGCAAGATGTCAAGCCAGCTGAGCTCCCCCATAACTATGATGCAGGCCAGGAGGTTCCCTGCCCAGGATCTCAGCCTGATTTGGAAGTGCGGCTCTCCCATGGAAAGAGGGATGCCCTCCAAGCATTCTACAGTTAGGACCCACTCTACACTCTCGCCCCTGATCTGCCCCTGCAGGCACCCACATTTCAGGAGACTAAATCACAAATATCCCCTCTGTGCCTCCAGGTAATGCAATCGAGACCTGGGTGTATGGGATCTGGCCTGCTAGCCCATTCCCTGGGTCCCAGAGATCAATCCTTGACCTTGCCAAGGAGAAGGATGCTGGTCCCAAGTGTCCAGGCTGGTTCATTGTCCCTTTGCCTTGGGGTGTGTCCAACTCTGCTGGAGTCACTGGTCAAGCAGCACCAGGGTGGGCTGGCCAGCAGGGAGCTCACAGTCTAACCACCCTTCAGTCTGCTGCAGGACCCCAAAAGGAAAGGTCTGAGTCCCTTTTCCTGTGGAAGCCTTAGTGTGGTGGCTCAATTGTCTCTCTTGGCAGCCATTGGTGGGGGGAGGGGAAGGGGAGAAAAAGAGACGAGGTAGAGGAAAGTCCACCCTCTGGTGATTTCCAACGCTCTCTCAAGGAGGCAGTCCTCCCAGAATGATGGGGCTCTGGAGTCACGCAGATCTCCTGGGACCTACCCAACCCCCTGTGGTTCCTGCAGTCTAGGCTGGAGTTGGGAAATGTCTGTGTGGGGACAAGCAACATGGAACCTGAGGGGTTGAGGTCCCCTGTGGAAGACAAAGGTGCACAGTGGGTAGAGAAACAATATGGCACCTACTGTCCAGCTCAGGTCTGTGTGGCAGGAGGTGCCCCAGGGGGGCTGGGAGACTGTACCCTGTCCACAAGAAGCTCTCCACTCACTGGCAGCAGAAGTCTCTGGGCTTGTGTTGGCAGAAGGTCTCTCCAGCAGCTCAGGAGCCCACTGACAGTCCAAGATACGAGGTAGGGAGAAGTTAACCAATCCACCTACCTTTCTTGCTGGTCTCCGAGCCTCTCAAGGCTTAATCCCCACTGTCTTTCTCCTTCTAGTTCTCTACAACCTCTTCCCATGGAGTCTTCTGTAGGTTCAGGCACCTTTCCTTCAGACCCTCTTACCATCTATGTTTGTCTGTTTGTTTTTTCTCTTTCATCTAAAACTTCTCATTCTTACAGAGACAATCTGGCTAGTAGTGTCTCTGGTCTGCCATCTTGCTTTCAACCAGAATTTTTAAATCTGCAGAGTTTCTATATTTTTCATATAGACATTGTGTCATAAAACTTTTATATTGGTTCAGAGAAAGTCTTAATATAGAGTTTTGGAATAATTGAAAACTGATGTTAGAAAATAGAGGGATATTTTCTTGAATTTTAAAGGTCAAAATCCATGCACAAGTGTTTCATTATACTATATAGTTTTAAATAAGTGCATTTGTTTTGAAGAAAATGAGGAAAACAGTCAGGGAGTTATTGCTCCAATGAATGATGTTTTGCTAGACGTATAACATGTTAAATTGGCAAACATTTACTATTTTTTTAGGGTGGTAGATTTATTGCATATTTATTTTACTTCTTTTTTAAATCTTTATTGAAGTATACTTGTTGTATAAAAAAGTATACACATTTAGTGTATATCTTGATGAGTTTGGACACATGCATACACCTAGGAAACCATCATCATGACCAAGGTACTCAACATATTTATCATCTCTAAAAATTTCTTCATGTTCTTTTGTGTGTGTGTGTTTTGCAATAGCACTTAACATGAGATCTACCCTCTTAACATAAATTGCATGATACTGTAGTAACTATAGATACTATGTTGTACAGTAGATCTATAGAACTTATTCATCTTGCATAACAGAAACTTTGTATCCATTGAAGAACAATTCTGAATTTCCCCCCCTCCCCTCAGCTTCAGGCAATCACCATTTGACTCCCTGCTTCTGTAAGTTTGACTATTTTAGATACTTCATATAAGTGAAATCATGCAATATTTGTCCTTCTCTGACTGACTGATTTCACTTAGCATAATGTCCTCTAGGTTTATTTGTATTTTTGAAAAATAGCAGAATTTCCCTTTTTTCAAGGCTGAATAACAGGGAAACATGTACTACTTAAGTCATAGTTTCCTTTTTATAAGTTGTCCCAATTTTTATAGTGATAGGGATAGGTAAATCATATTTTATTTTATTAACGTTACTCTGTTGGCATATTGGTTCCAGATAAATGGCTCAGAATTAGCCTGGTTGGGTTATTCTTTGAAAAGGCTCATTAAAACAGATAAAATGTCCCAGAAATATACTCTGATTACGGATGTTTTTGAAGTAAACAAACCCACTTTAAAACAATATTGGGTTTCAGACATTCACTTTAAGACAATATTGGATTTCAGACATATTCACCACAAAAATTCTGTTATTAGTAGAAGAGAAAAATATCAGCAAACTATATGGTACATTGATTTTCTAATTTTTGGTATACTGAAGCATTGCCTTCACATCTTTTTCCATCATAGCAAATTGAGTCCAAACTCTACTTATGATTTTCTTTATAAATACAATTCCATTCAGTTGAATAGCTTAGATTCAGTAATCACTTTTATTCAGTCATGTATTTCAGCCTATGTAGCTAAAAATATAGAGGTTGTATTACATATGTGATGATTTTTCCTATAGTCTCCTTCGTTTTGAACTAGTGCTCAATAGGTATCATTTCATTTTTTTAAAAAAAACTATAATTAAAATAAAAGAAGGAAATACACTTTTTGTTCTGAAAGTACAAACCTAGGAGTTGAGGAATGATAATATATGCCTAGTGAGCACAATTAATTGGGCTATAAAATATAAATTATCCAAATCACAAATCACATTTTATTTAGAAAATGCTGTATATAATTCAGTTATGTAATAAAGCATAAAATGAAGAGAATGATAAAAAGTAATTTATCACTTAAAGACTCCAAATTTTCCCTTAACACCATATATCCTCATTGAAATTCACAGTACATTAGAACTGTTGGCTGCCTTGCTTTTCGAAAGAACAATATTTGGATCAGAGAGGCTGGGAGAATGGACACAGGGCACATTAGTCCAGCCAGACACATGAACACGATCTGCACTGTTCTGAAATCACTCCCATGTTCAAATTCTCATATGGGCAACTTGTACTATTCACTGTTAGAATCATTAAAAAGAAAACTGGTTCAACTCAGGGAAGTCTCCCAGTGGGTCAAATATTTCAGAAAGTAATTAGAGAAGTTTCATCTGGTGAGGATCTACTCTTGACAAATGATCACAGAGACTTATTTGCTACTTTATCTGCATCCCATATTTGAACTCTTCCTAATAGTCTCACTGATCCTTTTATAGAATCCTAGCATTCTACATCCTCTTTTTAAAATTTGTTTTATTTAATGAGGAATCTGCTTTTCTTTCTTTCTTTCTTTCTTTTTTTAATTTCAGCTCTTCATGGGGGTACAAAAGCTCAGGTTATATACATTGTCCATGTCCCGCCTTTCTACAAATGTGATTTTCTTATGCTTTCTTTTTCTCCTATATGTAAGGATTTTTTTAATAATGTGGATTATTCATGGGTTATAACTAGAAAAAATGTGGCATTCAAATCCTAGCTTTTGAGAGAAATAACAACGAAACACTTAAAAACAGACTTGATTTTTTAGGGAAGCCTGAAATTTTTGTGATTTTCGAAGGCTTTCCACTGAAGCTTTTTAGCATTGGCTTTATGAAAGATCCATCAAGTTTTGACAGCTCTGTTTGTTTAAGCAAGGTGAAATGAAAAACATAACAATTTAGTCAAGTTTTCAGGGAGCAAGATTCTCCTTTTACAGCATAAGGAAAAAGTATTAATAAGGAACATTTTCTAGTACTCTTAGAAGACATACTGACTTCTGAATATTTACCCAAATGTTTCTGCAATAGGGCATTTTGAAGTTAGTAGGATTTTTAGTATGGCAAAATATTTAAAAGGAATTTTCCAGACTTACTGTGTATGTTTTATATAATACCACCAATTTCCATATTTACTCTGTGCTGGGGCAAGTGTGTGGTTGTAAGTATAGGTAGGTGGAAAGAAACACAATATTGTATGTCTTTGCCCAAATATTTAATGATTGTGTTAAATAGTAAGTAGGTAGTAAATATCAGAATTTTTGGCTGATAACTTGGACAAGAAAAAAAAGTAAAATAGTGTTTCTAATTGCTCCATTGTTTCTTTTAGGAATAAGAACATGTAAATGGTTATAATCAGTGCTATGGTCTGAGTAGCTAGCAAGGTAAGAAAAGAAACAATGTATGAGAGATAAATGAGTATTTTAAAGCAAAACCTGAAGCTTGGGTTTTGAAGATGCAGATGATGGAAAGGGATATTTTCTTTCATTGGTTTTTAGGGGGAAGAATATAAAAATATAACTTGGCATAACTATTATTTTCTCTTATTAAAAATTTCTCCCTCTCTCTAATAAAAAAGAGGAAAACATTTGTCCCAAATAGTTATAAGCTCACTACAGCTCTTGCTCAAAGGCAATATTTTTATTTTTAAAGAATTGTACTGTTTTCATTCTCTCAAGCTGAAGTTTAGTCCTTAGTGCTACGATTTTGCTATGAATAAATCATCCACTCTTAGCATGTATCAGAAAGTTTTAAAGCTCAGGTAATAAGAGTACGTTATTTTTCTTCTACCTCTTAAACTGTTGATAGTAGGCAAAGACAATGACATTTCAGCAAAGCAGATTTGCTAAGGGAGATTTTTGCAGATTCCATAGACGTTGTGTACCGTAGAGTATTCTACTCTGCAAGACCATTCTATAGGGTTTCTCAGGGCATTCCTGTTTCTTTGTCGGAAAAGACTGCAAATAAACTCAGTTTACTCAACAAATATTCAGTCTATTGTGTGTTGGACATTGTTCTAGGTGTATCTTTAATATTCTGTTTCTAAGTTGAAGGAAAGTGATATCTTTTAATCTGACATGCACATGTAACTATGTATTAGAAGTTTATGCATGTTGCATCTCCCTGCTTTCACATGGTGAAGACTTAGAGGATACTGACATGACCAAGAAGGATTGGTGGATGGGCGGTGGAGGCTGGCTGTATGTGTGTTTGGGCATTCAGCCAGTGGCATTATGATCTTCCCAGACAACATACTAAATGACACAGTGACTTTTGCTCCCTTACTCTCATTTGTAATCACAAACATTCTTTAATACATTGTTCTTCTCTGTCTTTTACTTTTAATTTCTACTGACAATCCCCATGTCAGGCCCTTCTTTCATTCTCTGATGATTGTAAAAGCATCTGACTTTCTGTCTAAATGGTACTCTGATTAATTTTTCTAATGCATTCCTTTGAGTCTGTCCCTTGTCAGCTGAAAAATTTTATAAAATATCTCCTCAAATAATCTTAAAGTGATCCATATCACTTTTATTAATGCACAAGGAATTATAAAATAACTTAATTAGAATCCTTTAATTGAGCAGATAATTGAACTTTTGAGGAAATTGAGGCTTAAGAAGCTTAAATGATGGGTTCAGGTTTAATAGTTATTAGGAAGAAGTGTTGGAACTAAATAGAGGTCTCAAATTTTAGGTCTGTGTATTCTCTCTCATTACATCATGTTTTACATTAAATTTAGCATTTTCTTCTACTGTGTAAGAATTCCTAATGGTCAAGGAGTATAAAAAGACACACAGAAGAGATAGAAGAAAATATTAGTGAACTTACTCACCATGCTAAAGGATTTATAAATGTAAATTGTTCACTTGAGCTGGTGTATTTGTTGTTCAAACTTAATTACATCCAAAATGTGGTTGGAGTGGGATAGATGTGGTTCAGTAAATGGATGAATAAATGAATGAAAAATAAATGTTGAATGTGATATTCAGGATATATTAATAATTCCAGTGTAAAAGTTTGTTAGAAGTCCTTATAACTATCTCAGGGAATTAGGAACTACACACTACAAACTACTACTGTGGGAATTTGATTAGTTTTGCAATTCCATGTGTTATTTGTTTGATTTTTTCAATCACTTGCCCACAGAAGTAACCTTATCAATAATGCACCCTTTATTTGTTTTCCTTTCCTATCTCATGTTTTTATTCTCTTACCAATGTTTTTTGGAGTCGCCTCTCAAAGAAACTACTTTCACTCAAATCTGTGTTTTATGGTTTTCTCTGAGGGAACCCGAACTAAGACAACTTTTTAGGATAAAACTCTATCTCTAGTTGTCTGCACTGGTCACTCAGAAGCAGTTTGTATGTTCACCTTTAGGAATTTCCCAACTATATGGTCCTGCCATTTTAGTTGATATCCCCATCACTGCTTCAATTTCTCTTCTTTTGACTGCCTTAGGACTTCTTTGTATTTCTCAGGTTGATTTCATCTCAAGATCCTTAACTTAATTACATCTGCAAAAGAGACTGCTTTTCCAAATAAGATAACATTGATAGGCTCCAGGTTTTTCATGTGGATATCTTTGGGGGGTTATTTCTGGCATGCCACAGTCCCTCTTGAGGAATACTTCTTTGGGATTTGGGCATCTTGAAATTAATAAAACGGAAGGGTTTTAGGAGAAAAATGGGTGTTAGGGAGTCTAATTTTTCCATTTCCCAAGTCACAAGTTTCTGGTTAATTTTGAGTACCAGGGTATTTGGCTCTTCCAAGAAATCCTCACTGCTCATCATTTCAGTTACTGTTTCATTATTTTGGCATGGGAATGCTTCCCTACATTCTATTCAACATTTGGTTAACCTGTACTGAGAAACTCTCAGGTGTTGTGTATTGTTCTAAACTCTCTAATAAGTATTATTTTTAGTCTTCACAATAAAGAGACGCTGTTAGAGGTTAATTGCTCAAGTTTCCTTGGAACCCAATCTCTTGATTTCAAGTTCAATGCTTTCTCCACTTCTCTACAGAGATAAGCCTGGAAGGGCAGAGTTTGGGAAGGAGGAAGGAAGGAACATGTTAAGCTGTTAATGGCTGTTGTCTAAATGCCTAATGGAAGATTTAATAAGAATGATTTCATAGCTATCTGAGAGCAAGCATGGGCCACGGCTAGCTCGGGAATTTCTAAGAACATTGCAAGGAGAGATAACCCACCTACTTCGCTAGTATCCTTGGATTTGGCCTATATCAGGGTACAGGTGGGTCTGATTGCTTAGCTGCAGCAACAGGCTGGGACCAGCTGGGACTAAGGGGGTGGTTACACTACAAAGAGATTCCCCAGCTGGAGCGGTTCTCAAGGGGAGGTGGTGTGGGGGCTAAGCTGCTGTGAACAACTGGGTGGCCAGTCCATTGTGGTATGCGCCAGACTGAGAGGGATCTTATTTATGGGAGCCAATTCCAGCTGGTAGTCACACAGGATGGAGGCCACCCTGTGGAGATGGTAGGAGCAAGGGGTGAGAAAAGTGTGGGCCAGGGACCAGCGCTGAGCTTAAATAACAAAAAGAATGTTATGAACAACCAAATGTCAAAATGTGTAGAGTTCTTGGCTGTGCATCTTGTCCACTGTTGTTGTCCATAAGGAGACAGCTGGCTGGAGCAGGTACAGCGCCTGACGCTGTTCTGATCTTGTGCCCTGGATCATCTGGAAAAAATGCTCTAACTTGTTGTCTCCCCTTAACTAATTACATTGGGAAGGGAGTCATGCAATCAGGTTTTAAAGCAGTAGTTACCCTTTACCCCTTACGTGTCCTTAATATTTTTGACCCACAAAATGTAAATAGTTTCTCATTCCACCTTTCTTTCTCATACAGAGATTGTGAGGATCAATAAAAAGTGTATAAATGGCTTTCCTGGAAAGAATTGCCATGTAATATAAGCATGACTTGGAAAGGAGATGAAACAGCACAAAATATCTGATTTTCAAAGCATGAAAAACTAGTGATTAGTTATGGAAAAGAGAAAGCAGGAGAAAGTTTTTTTTCCCCCATGAGAATAACTTTGGTTGCCTTACTCTCTTTCTTCTGTATTTGTTCATTATGTTGAAATTATTGGACAGAGATTCTGACATGAGTGTTTTTGCTGCATTCCTACTTAAAATTGTCTCCCCATTTCTTTTTAAAACAACTTATTTGCTAATGAGGAGATTCAAAACCTAAATGCTTAGAATGTATTTTGGAAATCCCTCTCACCATGATAATAAAGACATGGTCTCATTTGTTTGCCTAGGCACAACTGACATCCTTTTCTTTCTCTGATCCTGAACGTCATACTCTGGTAGATAGAACTGTGGGCATAACAGTGGTGGAGAAAAAGTAGAACCAGGCACAACTCATGAATTTTGATCTATAAGTCTCAGAAATTCAGATTAAATAAACTTTCTAAACTAGTTTATTTAGGATCATATGAGTGAGAAAACATAACATTTGAGTGTAATGAAATGTCTACCTGATTGATGAGCAAATCCAAGGATGTTCTCAAGGGGGACACTTTGCTCCTTTGCTTCCATGCCTAACTGAATAGAGGAAATTCCAAAGATAGCAAGTCTGGATGGCACTTTGCTGGAACCGGCAGGGTACACCCCTGCACGGTGGGGGAGGAGGGTAGTGAGTAGTGGCCAACTCATTCTTAGATGATGGCATAAAACATTTTGCCAGTCTTTGGAAGTCCTATTTTATTGATGATTGTCCTCCTAGAAAAATCCATGCGGAACTGTGATGCCATGGAGTTTTATTTGGCTAACCCATGGAGGTGGGTGGAGTTGCATACTTTCACCAAAGATATACCTTCTGCACTGACCATCACTCACTGACCCAGAGAATTTTACATTATTAAATAGAATATTAGCAAGGCTGATTAAATGGAATACTTCACAGGCCTGAACTATTTACATTTGCATTACTTAACTAATGTCTGGGCTAAGAACAGAAAATGTCTTGTGACTTATACCTGCTTGACCAAGTCTGCACATTACAGTGATATCTCCCAGAAACAAAAGGACAAAAAAATTTGTTTTGACTATTAAAGAAAAAATTTCTCACTTTTAAAAGTATTGCCCTTAATTCATGCTATATCATGTTCAAAAGTATTGAGTTTTTGGCTCAGAGCACTTAGCTACACAATGAAAAACAAAGATTTGAAAATAGACATTAATGTTTCTTTTTTAAAAAAAATCAAATAAGATGCTAAAATGCCACAGTCTGGCTTAATACTGGTCACTTGGCTAGCTTAACATTACATATTAAACACATAAGAAAATTTTAATACTGTAAAACTATCATAAGTGGTTTATTTTGATCTATGATTATTAATAATAGAAGAATGATAGAAGTAAAATAATTGATATGGTAGGTGGGGTCTCCAGGAAAATACTTCTTTTCCTTCATCAAGAACCCCTCCAGCTGTGGTCTTATTTTTATAGAATTGGCAAGTATCCATATGTTACAATGATTTTCTCAAGATGAAAGTAAATGGATGTCCCCCTATTTTATGGTTCTTTTACTGCTGAATTTTTTATAGCATTTATACATTTCTAAAATATAATATAATTTACATCTTTATGATTTCTTTTTTGTTATTTGGCATATTAGTTTGCTAGGGCTGCCATAACAAAATACCACCGACTGAGTGGTTTAAACAACAGAAATTTATTTTCTCACAGTTCTGGAAGCTAGAAGACTGAGATCAAAGTGCAGGCAGGGTTGATTTCAGTCTGAGGATTTTCTCTTTGGCTTGCAGATGGCTGCCTTTTCCATTCCTTTTCCATGGTCTTTACTCAATCTATGCGTATGTCTGTGTCCAAATTTCTTCGTAAAAGGACACTAGTCACATTGGATTAAAGCCCACCCTAAAGAACTCATTTTAACTTAATCACTTATTTAAAAACCTTATCTCCAAATACGGTTACATTTTGACATACTGGGGATTAGGACCACAGCATATAAATTTTGGGGGATATAATTCAGCCCATCAATTAATTTATTCATTTCCAGCCACTATAAGTTGTGTGAGGCTAGGAATTTTTTGTCTCTTTTGTTCACTTATATCCTAAGCAGCTATATCAGTGCCTGGAACATAATAGGCACTAAATTAATGTTTGCTGAATGAATAAATCAGTCCATGAATAAAACAAATAAGTTTAGTGACAAATACTTAAACCTCAGAGCCCTTTCTCTACATATAAGAGATGCTACATTTGCTACTAAAGATCATTTGTACTTGAATTACTAAGATTTGAACAGTCTTAGTTGTGCTTATTCTGGCATATGGGCATATCCGTAACATTTGTGGGTAAAATCTGTAATTAGAAATAAGTACCAAATAAAATGCATTAATAATTTCAAAGTGAAGTAATAAAAGAGACATCAACTGTGGAAGAGAAACGGGAGCAGTAGGGATTCTTTCAAGCCAGTAAAACTTTAAGGACAAAGATTTGTAATTAAAACTGAAGTGAATTTAATCTTTCCTGCTCATAGCTCCTGCACTGTTAGCCTGTTTTTGTCAAACTAATTGATGGCATATGGAACAGATGCATGGTGAGATTATAGCTCCACTTTATGGCAGGGTTATAACAAATGTGATTTTCCCTCTATTATATGCATTAACATTCAGAAAATGCATTCCTTTGTTTCTTCACACACCCAATTGTTTCTTCTTTTGTGTAAGACTGATTAAAAGGAATCAAAGGATGTTTGATCCAAATGGAATCCATTTGATTCCATTAATTCATTTATTGAGTTATGACTATGTGCACTGTATGTAGAGGATGCATATTCCTAACTTCAAGGAGTCCATGAGAGATTTGTAGGCAAAAGGGTACACACAATCATTACTTCTTTGGACATATTTCAAAATTACAGTTTTTGGAGTGCATGAGGTTTAAAACAAATCTCATAAAATTTGCCTCCTTTTTTTTTCCATTTCAACAAAGGCAACTCAAGAGTAAAGTAAGTAATATCTTTAAAAATTTCTGTCCAGAAATAATATATCGTTTCATTATTTTTCTTATAGCAATTATTAAACTAAGTAAGCACAGATCTAAACAATTCTCTTCTAATTATAAAGTTGGGGGTCATTGAAGGAAAGCAAAGTATAAATTATTATTGTTAATGATGATAATATTGCTCTATAGTTACATAGAAGAATCACTGTGAATTGCTTAAAGTGTGGTATGATTCATGTATGTTAGATTTAATTTAGGTAATGAGCATTTCAACTTGAAATGAGTGTGAGGAAGTAAAAACTTAAGTAAAGTGTGATGCCTTTAAAAATTAACCACTGCTCCATTCTTTTTAACTTGATTCGTAATTCTATACCTTTCTGTGACCCCAATGTCATTTAATTTTACTATAGACTAAATGTTTGTGTCCCCCCTAAATTCATTTGTTGAAATTCTAACCCCCAATGTGGTAGTACTAAGAAGTAGAGCTTTTGGGAGGTAATTAAGTTATGATGGTGGAGCCCTCATGAATAGAATTAGTGCCCTTATAAGAAAAGATGAGAGCTTGCTTCTACTCTCTGTTTTCCACCAAATAAACATAGGACAAGAAGACCACCATCTGCAAACCAGGAAATGGTCCCTCACCACACACCAGATAGGCCAGCACCTTGATCTTGAACTTCCAGCCTCCAAAACCATAAAGAACAAATTGTTTAAGCCATTCAGTCTATGGTATTCTGCTATAGCAGCTCAAACTGACTAAGACACAGTTCCTCTAATCAATGTCAATAAAACTATAACAAATGGAGGAACTCTCATATCTCAGGATGAACTTAAATGTCATCTCTCTGTAGAAAATTTTTTGAACATTGCAAGTAAATTAGCTACCTCTCCTATCTGTTAATCTCCATCACAGCACCTTATTTTCTTTTAGTTCTTTCTTTCCTTCTCTTCTTTCATTCTCTATCATCTGTGTAAATTATTATCTAGTTTTACACATAAGTTTTTATAAGATCAGGAATTAGGCTTGTCTTGTTAACTGTTTTATCCCTAGTGCCTAGATTGTTACCACTACTTAATATATACCCAATAAAAATTTGTCAAATATTGCTGAATAAATGATTTCAATGTCACTTACTTTGGCTGGGTGTAGTGGCTCACACCTGTAATCCTAGCACTTTGGGTGACTGAGGCAGAAAGATTGCTGCTGGTTAGGAGTTTGAGACCAGCCTGAGCAACATAGCAAGATATGTCTCTACAAAGAAATGGAAAAATCAGCAGGGTATGGTGGCACACACCTGTAATCCCAGCTACTTGGGAGGCTGTGGCAGGAGGATCGCTTGAGCCCAGGAGTTTGAGGTTGCTGTGAGCTACAATGATGCCACTGCATTCTATCCCAGGAGACAGAGTGAGATCCTGTCTCAAAAAAAAAGTCACTTATTTGGCCCAGTCCAGTTTATAGACAGATATGTATTTTATTATCTAAGATAAATAGCTGATATATCTCTTTTTGATGATCAAAATGAAAGTAGATTTTATAAATTCATTGTCTATTTTATTCCATGGGCCTGGTTTGAAAAATTATAAAGTGGGCTGAGCATGTTATGTTCCTCATTATGCCTTCTCTTTAATTCTTTCATTTCTTAGAGTTTTTATGACCTCTTTATTTCTAATCAAAGGAAATGAAGTGAGAAGTCACTTTCACTTGGGTACAGATGAACCAGTGACATCTCTCCTAAAGATAGAGTTATATTTATAGGGATCTCAGGTTTAAATAAAATGAGTAGTAATAATTCATGAATCAGTTTGACTCTAGGCATGCATTCAACACAGTTATTGAGGAGAGGGTGGTAGGAATTCCCATTTTAAATTATGATGTTAGAATCACACTGTACTTGCAGCCAGACACTTTAGCCACATGTCTGACCTTGTTTGAATCTGTTATGAAGCCGGATTAAGCAATTCTGTGCATATTTTAAACTTTTTTGGAAATGAAAGAGTGAAATGAGTTCCGCCAAAGGTAGAGAGACGTGAATAAAAACATAAACATTTTGAAATTTTAATCAAAATAAGAATGATTGCTTGTTTTCATATGAAAAAGGTAAAAATTCAGGAAACTTTGTATATATTAGACAACTGTAAGGGACATTTTATTCATCTATAAATAGAGCTGAGTCTCTATTTCTGGCTATCTAGAGTCTGGAATCCTTCCTATTTTGGGGGGGAATCTCCAACTCCCACAGGGAGACAAAAGAGGCAAATATTCCTTTCTTGACTCCCTAGCTGCTAAGGCTCAGGTAAGTGACTTAGTCTCAAGCAAATGGATGTTCAAGCCCAGATCATTGAATCTCATAATTAATTGGAAGATTTTTAAGTTAGTGGGAACAGTACAGTAAAGTCCAGGAGTGCAGCTGTGCCAGTGAGGACAATAGCAAATGTCCTGTGACAGCATTGCAGTCACACCAGCTTTGGGACATGACCTGGCTGTGTTCTTGGCTGTTAGCCTCTCTTGGATCCTGCAGCTTTTCCTTGAGCCTTGTTGTGAGTTACGTAAGGCACTGGACATCTGTGGTAGGCAGCCTCTACGATGGCTCCTGATGGTCCCTGTCTCCATGATTCATGTCCCCATGAGTAATCCTCGCTCCTTGAGTGTGGGCTGGGCCTAATGACTCACTTCTAACCAGTAGAATATGGCAAAAGTAATGGGATGTTATTTTTGAGGTTAGGCTACAAAGAGATCACACCTTCTGTCTTGGGTGTACTCTTTCTTACCTTCTTGCTTGCTTGCCCTGAAGGAAGCCAGTTGACATTTTGTAAGCAACCCTGTGGAGAGACTCACATAGCAAGGAACTAATGTCTCTGGCCAACAACCAGCAAGGGCCTTAGGTCTTTCAACGCTCATGTGAGTGAGTTTGGAAGCATATCCTCTTCCAGTTGAGCTTTGAAATGATGATAGCCCCAGTCTAGACCCATTTGTAGTCTTGTGAGAGACCTTTAGCTGGACCACCCAGCTGAGCCATGCCCAGTACCTTAAATCACAAAGCCTGTGCTACGCTGTAACCACTTGTTGTTTTCAATTGCTTGGATAAGCTATTACATAGCAATATATAACTAATAAAATGTCCTTCCAGAAAATCCATTTTCTGCTTAAATAAACCAGACTAGGTTTCTGTTGGTTGCAACCAAGAATTTAGAAATTGTTACCAGGAGTGGAAATAGAATGTGATGCGGTAGGGACTGAAGGCAGTGGAAATCTTGGAACTTATTGTATTCAGTAATAAAACTCTTATTTAAACTTTTGCCTGTGGTCAATTAAAATAAAATAGCCTTTGAAGGCAAAATTTTGGGATAGGCAATGTCTGCTACATTGAAAGAATAGCAAAGGTATGAGAAATTCAAGGATATAAAGTGGGGTGGCTTTTTCTAACAGTACTGGACAAACCAGAGGCTAATAACAGGGGTGAATCCCTAGATTCCCAGCTTAAGGCACAGAAGTTCTATGAACTTGCCAAAGATTCACTAATTTTTCAAAGCCATAGGGCTGAGTTAGTCAATAGTCAAGTGAATAACTTGACCTAATTAGTTTCTAAATTAGAATATCAGTTGAAATTTTGGCTCATAATGTCTTTTATACAAAAGTCTGAAAACTAAGAATTGGGCTGACAATATCTAGGGGGGTGTGAAGTAAGTGGCAAACCTTAAATTGCCAATTCCACTGAACCTCTCATGGCAACCAACACAAGCTCTCTTCCCCTTTCTGAAAAAGTTGTTCTCTTTTTGCCTAAAGATGCCGTAAGTCTTTGACCTGTGGAAGATTCCTTACTAAGACAACTCTCTTCATTTCCACTCTGAGAATACTTTTGATTGTTTACTTGGTTAGCTGATTGGAACCTATACTTAATGGTGGCCCATATTTAATGAAAGATGAGTGCCAGAAATTCCTTGGTAATAATGGAGAAGAAGTTACAGGACTTTGGGAGACCGAAGGATTAAGTGAATTTATCTAGCATGACTCAATGGGGCTTAGGATATACTTTATTTGACAAAACTGTGAAAAATAGATTTGTGAGAGAAATAGCATTACCTTGGAGCCAGGCTTTAGAGATTGTTCTCTGTAGATTGCACATACTATGAGATGCTGGAGGCGTAACTGGTTTCTTGATTGTAGTAGGGGTGGTTGGATCCTGGAGAGGTGGAGGCCAAGGATCAGCTCTTCACTATCACTGACAAAGTGGGCAACAGAGTTAAATAGTAGTTAAAATGACTTACCTGCGTATTAGGTAGGGAGAGATAAAATAGTTGGCCAGTCCACTAAGATGCTACTTGATTTGAACTGAGGCCCAACAAATTGCATTATTAGAGAATCTATAGCCCTTTTCCCAATTATCAAATGGATCAATCTAATGACCCAGTATCTATGAATGAAGAGAGTTCAAAGTATCTTTGAGAAAAAAATGAACACATACTGTGAATCTTCATTCTATAATAGGATTCTCCAAATTATTCTATTTCCACTTGCCATCACAGCTATGCCATTATTAGGATTATTTGGCACTGTCTGTGAGTAGACACTAATTGACAATTCTACTGCAGATTATCAGAGTAGAGGCTTATGTAGAGTTAGCTGATAAATAAAATTTAGACCATTGGTGGGGGGAAATTGGAGAGATGTTGGTGAAAGACAAAAAATTTTAGAGAGGAGAAGTAAGTCCAAGAGAAGTATTTATACAGTGTGGTGACTAAAGTTAATAACAATGAATTATATATTTAAAAATTGCTAAGAGAGTAGGTTTTAAGTGTTTTTATCACAAAAATAAGTATAGGAAATAATCATATGTCAATTAGCTCTATTTATCCATTCCCCAATGTATACATATTTCCAAATATCATGTTGTATACTATACATATATATAATTTTTATTTTTCAAGTAAAAAAGTTTTAAAAATGCATATTAAGAAGTTAAGAAAAATACAAAATGCATACAATAAAGTTCCTAAGTGAGAAAAGTAAAATTTAGACCCAAGCAGTACTGCATCCTTGGGGGATCATTAGAGATTTGTGCCACAGTCAAGTATTTGAAGGATGCAGAGGTATTGATTCCTAACCCACCCTCATTTCTCTCTCAATGTGGCTGCTGCTGAAGATAGATGACTTCCAGAAAACGACAGGTGGTTACTTCAAATCCAACTGCTGTTTCAAATGTGATCCCCTTACTGGAGCAAATCAACGTACCCTGACATCTGGCGTGCAATTATTTATCTGAAAAATGATTTTTTTCTTATGTCATTTATTCCTTTGAGCAGAAGATACCAGGACTTTTACAAGCTAACATTGTATTTCCAAAATTTAACACGGAATTCCAGCCATATGTAGTTTCACTCTATTATTTACATCATGCTGACAGGACCTGTAAAGCAGTTATCTTAAAGGTGATGACATGATAGTTGCTTGGCATTAATTAATTAATTAAAAAATAGCTATTGCATGCCTATTTTGTGTCAGTCACCTTTTTAGTGCTTAAATTGTAGCAGTGAACAAAAAGGAACAAGTTTTTGTTCTCAAGAGCTAACATTATAGAAGAGAGAGACATTATAAACAAATAAACATATAAATATATTACATATCAAATTCCGATGACTGCCATGAAGAAAAATAGAGTCATGGGAATAAGGGAGGTCAGAATGTGGGGCACTGTTACCTAATATTGGGGGTTAGGGAAGGTTGAACTGACGGGGTGACATACCAATGGAGACCTGGTAGAAGAGGGGGAGCACAACATGAAATATCTTGGGGAAGAAAGTTCCAAATTTGGAGAGTAGGAAATACAAAGCAGTGACCTACATTTCAGTGATCAGAGAAGCTGATACACTGTGAGTGAGGTGAGGATAAGGATAGAGGCAGTAGATCATATAGGGCATTGTCTATCTTTGAGTGAGTTGGGAAATGGGTGGATGGTTTTGTGCACAAATGTGACATGATCTTACTTATATTTTAACAGGCCCATTGCAGTCGATGTATTATGAATATATTAGGTGGAAAAGCGGATGTAGTTAGAAGACTATAATTGCAAAGATTAAGATGAAAGATGATGGTGTCTTGGAGCAGGTTGGCAGTAGTAGGTCATGAGAAGTAATCATGCTGAGGATATATTTTTAAAATAGAGCTAGATAATTTTTTGATGATTGGATTTACAGTATAATAAAAGAGAAGAACCAAGATTTTGATCTGAGATTAGCCACAGAGGAAATGACTACACTATTTAGACTGGAGGAACTACAAAAGGAGGTGGTATTTCCATAGTCAAAAAATTTGAGCCTATTTTTGACTATTTCCCATAGTCAAAAAATCGTGGATATACAGCCAGCACAGGAGCTTCCCAGTGGAGCTAAGGCAATGGAGGAGAATCACTTGCTGCTTGATATTTCACAGGAAATAGAATGAGAGGGGTAGAAATAATCTGGCTTTTATTCTATTCCTGCCCTCCAGTCTTTTGCCAGTACAATCCATTGGCTGAAATGGTCTGGAACCCAGAAGGCAAGGGAACAGAGGAAGGCAGGGAATGAATCTGAGAGCAAACAGACAGGGGAACAAGATGATGATGAATAGGCTGTTAGAAATAAGAGTTTGGACTTCAGGGCACCTGTCTGGGTTTAATATATAAATTTGAGTATTTAATTAAAAAAATTTTTAAAGCCAAGGAACTCAATTAGAATAAGCAAAAATAGGAAGAGAAGAGAACTGAGAACAGAAACGTGAGCCCTCCAATGTTAAGAGAATGCTTATACATGGAGGAACCAGCAAAGGACATTGAGAAAGAATGCTCAATAAGTGAAAGGATCCAAGAGAGTTGTGTCCTGAAATCTAAGCATAAGATGTTCCAAGAAGATGGTGGTCATCCACATCAAGTGAGGTAAGTACTGAGAACTGAGTTACTGGTGTTAACAGTATGGTTGTTCATGGCAATCTTCATAACAGGGACAAGACTAGGGTAAGGCAAGTGGTTGCCTTGGGCACTAAAAATCTTAGCATTTTAATGCAATTAAATAATATTTTAATGCAATATTTAAAGAATAAAAAATGCTAAAACAGAATATCAAAAGTTTAAGTTACGACAGAATTGGTAACTGTAGAGTGATGAGCCACATTGGAGACCAGGGGAAAAAGAAATATCAATAATATTGAGTCTGTCATTGTTTAAAATTTTAATAAGTTCATTGTGACTTTTTACATCAATTTACATTTTTAAAATATTGTATTAAAATTATTTGAGTGCTGTATTTTTGGTGTCCCTTAAATTTTTTACCCACAATAAGTGAGTGCTCATTTTAGTCCCATGCCTTCTGAAGAAGAGCTCTTTCATTTGAGGGATTAAGGTAAAAGTCTGATTGGACACTGAGGAAGGAAGTGTTGGTGGATTGAGTAGAGAGAAGAGTGAATAGGTTAAGAAAGGGGTTGATGATTGCTCCTTCATCCTGGGTTCAAGAATAAGACATGGAACAGATGTGCAGACTGGAGCAAATTCACAGGTGACTTGCAATTACTTGTAATTTGATGGAGAGTGAAATGTTTGTTCTTATATACTTCTGAGTTATGGAAGTTGTTACCACAGCAAAGGTGACCAAGAGAGGTTCTCATCCTTTGGGAATAAGAGTTTGAGATATCTCACTAAATGAAAGATCTTGATTAGCATAGTCACTGTGTCTTAGTCCATTTAGGCTGCTGTAACAAATACCATATACTAGGTAGCTTTAAAGTACAAAAATGTATTTCTCACGGTTCTGGAGGCTAGGAAGTCAAAGATTAAAATGCCAGCAGAGTTGGTGTCTGGTGAAGTCCCATTCTCATTGACAGTGTTTTCTCCCTGCATCGTCATGTAGTATTAATAGAAGGGGTGAATGAGCTCCTATGGGCCCATTTTATAAGGCCCATTAATGAGAGCTCCAACCTCATGATCTAACCACCTCCCAGAAAACCCCAACTTGTAATATCATTACTTTGACAGTTAGGATTTCAACATATGAATTCTGGGGGTGGGGAGCACAAACATTCAGACCATAGCATGCTGTTTTAAGGCTAAGAGAATATAGAATTACAACCACATAGCCAGTTGCAGAATTGAAGACTGTAGCCTATACTTATATTTTTTTCTTCATTATGTTTTGGATACCTTTCGTCAGTTGAACTGGTTTTTATTTTGTATGTACTTATTTATTTTTGTATTTTCTTTTCCTACTCCAATATATGGAAAGTTGGTTGTGGTGAACTGTATGGTTTAGTCACTTATTGTAGAATATTCAGATAAAATTGTAAAAAAACTGTAGGAGGACAATTATAACCTAGGTTATGTAATTTATGAGGCTTTAGGAGGATATGAGCACTTTTGTGATTGTATCAAGACAAGTTGTATTGTGTCACCAAAATTTTTGTTTTAGAATGGGAAATATGAAATAAAGTTAATGTATGTATGTATCGGGAAGAGTGAAAGTTGTAAACTCTATCAGGCCTTTGGAATGTCTCATAAAATGAGCAGAAGGCACAAATCTGCTTATCTTTGTGAAGAATGAAGTGAGACAAGGAGTCCTTTTGACTGATCCCTAGAAGTTGGTGGCAGGTGCCCTAAAGTCATCCATGTGGATTCTCCTAACTGGGCTTAGAAATCGTCAGAGAGTGACACAGAGGCATAGTTAAAAAATTTTAAGGCTTCAGTGATTGACTATCCAACTCTGTGGTGGTTAGTGTGGCATTAGATGCCTTCTAATAAAACTGTGCCCGTGATGAGACTTGGATGCATTTTCCTCTTTTTCTGAGTCTCATATTGCAGCTTTCTCTCAATTGTGTCAGTGACTGAGTGGCTGATATATTAATAATTCCAGCTGGATATTAATGTTTTATTACCCAAGTTGGCTTGTTTTGTTTGCAATTAAGAACCCTGACCAATACACCCAGATTCTGAAGAAAAGGCAATACATCATTTCACCAAAGGTTTATGAACTGAAATTCAGAACTAAAACTAACCTAAAACAAGATATAAGGATGTTTGGAATGACTTCAAATGTCAGTATTAAGAGTATGTGTATTTTAGAATGTTTTTGACAGCATTATTAATCACAAAACTGGACTTTAGACAGGCGTCTTTTTGCCGACTCCTATTAAGATCAACTGGCAGGGAACCTTAAGTTCTATTTGGATGTTTACAACATTTCAGGGAGAGATGTCTTATAAGCAGAGGACTGAAAAATTGCTTTTGTTTTTAGATTATCTTTTATATATGCCTATATGTTTACTATTTTCTGTACTCTTCATTTCCTTGTATAGACTCATTTTTCCATTTAGTATCACTTTTCCTTCTTCCTCAAGGACTTCCTTTGTTTTGAAAGATATTTTGGCAGGGTATAGAACTCTAGGTTGACAGGTTTCTTTCTTTTTTTTTTTTTTTTCAGTATTTTAAAGATACTGTTCCAATTGCATTGTTTTTGATGGGAAATCTACTATCATTCTTATCTTTCTTTCCCTGTACATATGTCTCTTTTTCCTGTGCTTTTAAGATTTCCTCTTTATAATTGGTTTTAAGCAATTAGGTCATGATATTCCTTCATATGGTTTTCTTGACATTTCTTGTGCTTGGGGTTTGTTGAGCTTTTTGGGTTAGTGAGTTTATAGTTTTCCTCCAATTTGGAAAATTTGGGGCCACTATTTCTTCAAAAATTTTTTTCTTTTCCCTTCAATTTTCCTCTCTCCTCTTCAATATCATATACAGTAGTCTGCTGGAAGTTGTGCCATAGTTTACTAATATATTGTTTCTATTTTTTGTATTTTTCATTTTGTGTTTCTTTGTAATAGAGCTATAGTTTCTTTGTAAGTTTACTTATAGTTTCCTTATAGTTTATAGTGGTATGTCTTCACATTCAATAATCGTTTTCTTTCAATATCTAATATGCTGTTAATTTTATTCAGTATTTTTTAATCTCAGACATTAAAATTTTATCTCAAAAATTCAGTTTGGGTCTTGTATCTTTCATGTCTCTATTTAAAATGCTCAATCTTTTCTCTACCTTCTTGAATATATGGAATATAGTTATGTTCATGTTTTTAATGCCCTTATGCACAAATTCTATCATTTGTGACATTTCTGGTCTGTTTCTATCCATCAATTTATTTTTCCTCGTTATGGATCATATTTTCTTCCTTTGCATATATGATAATTACTGATTGGCTGCAAGACATTATGTACTTTATCTCGTTGGCTATTTTTGTATTCCTATAAATATTTTTGAACTTTATTCTTGGATGCAGTTAAGTTATTTGAAAACTGACTTTTCAGAAGTTTGTCTTTAAGGTTTGTTAGTTGGGATCAGAGACACCAATAGTTTAGGGTTAATTTTGCCCCATTAATAAGGCAATACCATTCTGAATGCTCTACCTGATGGCCTGTGAATTGTGAGATTTTTTTTCTGTCTGGCTAATAGGAACACGAACTATTTCTGGCCATGTGTAAACTCTGGGGGAGTAGCTCTAATCCATTTGGGCATTTTCCCCCTAGCTTTGTGTAGTTTTCTAACACACATGCAAAAATCAACACTCGGCTGAAGACTCAAAAGGGATCCTCTTCATATTTCAGAAGCTCTCTCTCTCTGTCTGTGCATGTCTCTACTCTTTGGCACATCTCTGTCTCATTCTTCTTGATGAACTCTGGCCACCTTGGCCTCCTTGGACTCTTAACTCTGTTCAACTCAGGAAGACTACTGTGCTCTGCCTAGCTTCACCTTCCCTGCGCTGTGGCCTGGAAACTCAGTGCAGGCAATAAGGTAAAGCAATTGTAGGTCTTACCTTGTTTGTTTCTCCTTTATCAGGGATCACAGTCTTTCTTTACATCTTGACTAGAACAATTCTATTATATGTTATCATGAATAAAAATTTGAAGCAATCTTGGAAAACTTTTTAAATTGATTTCTTACTTGAGATTATAGATGTTTCTCTGTCTTATTCGTAAAACTCTTAATATTTTTAGATTTGGCAGGGGTATGAGGGAGTTCAATAAAAGTCTCCTAAAAAATTAGAACTTTAATATTAGCCAAGAACTTAGATAGGGTTCTTTCTATTGTAAAGATTTTTCCATCTTTAGTAGCTTGAATAATATTGCCCTGCCATATTCAATCATTACCAATGAATTTTATCTATGCAAAGACCACACATTTCAGAAAACCAAAGCAATTTCAAGGAGACTGATATTCTAGAAGGCTAGTACTCCAAACAAAGGTACAAAGTTTCTGGTAGCATTACCTTCTGGAGATTGTAGATTTCCATATATAACATTTGCTCACAATATCAGACAGTGGGGATAAGAAAATCATTTTAACTCCAATAGACCTACACTAAATTAAAACCTGCTAGATATTGATAATTAGGGACTGTATACAACAAGCTATACCTTGGAAAAAGATTTAATTGACACCCAAGCAAATAGAAAGTTGGGCCAAGTGAAACCTGCATACTCTGACTTTTAGAAAATTCTAGAGTTGGAAAATTTTTATTTAATCAGCAGGAATAAGCAATATAAATGGTGAAATTTGCAAAAAAATTCTAAAATGAAGACAAGAAATATACCCTAAAATGTTAGTGTAAGAGCAATCTTTTAAAATTATCCATAGGTGGAGTCAGAAAAAAATACTAGAAAACTATCATGTTTTATAGCACTATGGAGATCTGGCCTCTATGGAACAGAAGCAGAAAGTCATTAGGAAAGCAGAGGTTGAGATGGAAAGGTAACATGATGATGGAAAGGACAGTGAAAAATTTTAAGTGAAGGGTAGAATTGTTACCATGGAAGAATTGAATCAGCAATGGAAGATATCACTTGTAGAAATGCTCCAAGATCAGAGAGGGTAAAGGTAGAGCTATAAAAAGAATAAGTGAGTAGATAATGCATATGGAGGATAAGGACTTGTAGAATGATTGAAAATTGTAGAGCATCTGATATAAACATTAGAACACCTAGCAGCAATAACCAGAGTCATAAAAGAGGAAAATATATAAACATTAAAAAATTAATGTACAGATTTAAAATTTCCTTTTTATTTATGTAAAATTAATTCCACAAGTCCATACCTAGATATAGGCTTAAAAAATTTTTGATCAGAGAAAACATCTGGCATCTCCTCTTTTGGTGAAGAGTTATTAAATTGCTTCCAAAAGGCCCAATTAAAAAAAAAAAGAGGGATTAGCCTCAGACTTCTCTTCAACAGTAAATGTCACAGTAAAATGAAGTTAAAGTGAAGAATTTTGAGGGAGAATTTTGAAATGCTAAATCGTGCATTTCACCAAGTTGTCTTTTTTGTTTCTGAGCAATCGAAAGACATTCTCAAATACACAAGAATTCAAATCATATATATCACATGTAAATAAAACAAAAGTGCATAACAAAATAACCTCAGGCATTTGATTAATCACTAAAAATTACAAATTCAAGAAAAGTGGTAATTATAATAAAATTGACTGAGTTTTCCTTTGGTCAAGTTGACACAAATTTGGAAATCCAATTAAATATTATAGTTTTTGCTGGAGTCCATATCATGGGGGTTAAATTTGTTTCTGTGATATTTCATTGAACTATTGTTTTTCTGCTTCCAATCTATTTCCAACCACAAAGACAAGTGTTTCTTATGCTTCATTACTGAAACCCAGGTTAGACAGAATCTCTTTCCACATTTGATGATCACTTAAAATGAGTGGTAAAATACTTGCCAGCACTTATGAAATTCACTATTGGGACACTGCTTGGAAAATTACTAAACATGCACTTCAGATTAGAGGTGCATAGAACAACTTAATGGCCACTGGATATGAGTGGCTAGTTTCTTTATCCTTAAAATTCATGTAAAATTACTTACTGATGGAAATGTTTAGGAAGTGTAGATGTTTGGGCTGTCTAACAAATAATCTAGTGGCAAAGAATCATAAATCCCATCTTACTGCCATCTTACATGCAGAACTTTTTAATGTTCTTAAAATCAGAATCTAAAATATGATCCCAGATATGTAAGCAAAATATAATATTAATAGGATAAAAAGATCATAAGGACATACCTAGATAAGTGTGAGCTTAAAATGACTTTCTTATTACGAACTCATGGTGCAAACAGAAATTTTCAGCCACATTTTATCCCATTTTGGGATGGTAACTATTTGGTATAGTGATAATTCTATTTTGAGGAATTCTTAATGGTCAGAATTTATGCTGCTTCAATTTCAAGGGTATACTAAATAACTCCTTTGTGTTAATGAACTGCAAATAAATATGAGATTTATAACTTTTATTTATTAACCCAAAGAGTTGTTTATTAATAAATTGTGGTCCTCCTAACATTTTAAGAAGAAATATGTTTTCATTTTGCATAAGAATGAAATATAAAGTGTAAGTTTGTGGTTTTAGTGGTTAGGGGTATGAGTGGGGGTGGGGAGTGAAATCGTAAGGTCACAGAGTTCCATAGGAAGTGATGGAGGTTCCATGCAGTTCTCTAAGTTTGGACACTGTATACGAAATCTGCTTCCTGCCTATTCCTACTTCTCTGTAATGGATCTTAGAATATTGAACCTGACCTTCTTATTTGGGAACTCTTTTATACCTTTTCTCATTTGCTTAATCTAAACCTAGAAATGTTGGCCAACTTTTCAGTCTACATCCATGGAACTCTAAAACTCTGAACTTGGCTTTGCTGGTATGACTTCTGGTCCTAATTTTTGACTCCCGAGGGAGCCTCACTATAAGTGAGTGACTATCCCCTATTACTTCCAGGAAAAATCCAACCCATAATTCTCATCTGTCCCATCCTGAAGCCACCAAAACTCAACTCTGGCATCGTGTAATTTTTAAAAATTAATTTAAAGGTAGAAAGAACAATTAAAGCCTTTGTGGATTACCCTTTAAGAGATTTATTGATTGGCATTTTCCTATTTATCTCTGATAAAAGGAATTTGACATTTATATAGCCATCAACTTCCATTTAACACATGTTGAGACTTAAATTAATCTTTATTGGTTCCCAATGAGTCCCAAAACATGAACTAAGTTCATGGGCTAGTTTTTTTACAGTTGGGTCACATCACATAATTAAGAATATGACTGTGCTCAGAGAATTCTTTAAAAAGAAATATGTTAATTAATCACTCAAACCACTTATAAGAATTGAGCCTTATAATTTATTTGTTAAGGGGCCTTATTTATCTTTGCTTATGAAATGAACTATGTAAGAAACAGCTTATAAAGGAGCATGTTCATGCAATTTTTAGTAAAAGAGCAAGAATACTTTATGTTCACTATTCTTTCTGCATGTAAACTTCCCTTTCCTGTTCACTGCTCTTATCCTTTCACACTTTATTATCTTTACAAAAGGAAAGGAGACAACATACAAAATTAATTTAAGTAAAGGTCTGCATTACAACTGAAAGCTATTAACTGGCAGCCGTTTACCAAAGCACAGGCAAAAATCAATTTTAATTAGTATTTTTGGCTTTAATGAAAAGTGATTACAAAATTGGCATTTTAGCTAATAGTGTTGAGATTTATGGTGAGCTGATGCTAATTAATTTTCTGTTGAATTGCTGTGGGCCTTGAGTATCTGCTATAAAATGGTATATTTGCTGATGCCAGGGCTGCATCAGCATTTCAGAGTTTCGTAACAAAAGGCTTCTTAATGGTTTACAGGTATATTTCACACTATTACTCCTAAGCTACAGTGTATCATTATTTTTTCCATAAAAAGACTGTTATAGGCAATCAAATTTCATACCATTTTATTAATTGGGGCCATTTTATTTTAATGTATCTTGAGTGTTAGCCAAAGAGCACTTTATTTCAGAAACAGCTTTCTTTTGTCTAGTTGCAAATGGTTAAAAGACAAGGTGATATACTTTATTTAGAGAACATTTGATGAACAATTTCTCTTTATTTTCCCACTTTTCATTTTCTCTTAATCATAATGGTAGTAAATTGGCTTCTGAACCTAGTGACATGTTTTAGATTCATTTGAAAGCAGGAATAAAAAAGAACCAAGATTTACAATCCACTCTTGTTATGTGATTTGTGTTTGAAATGCCCTTTGGCTTGCTTTTATTGTGATTATTTTCTTCCTTTTTTAAAACAGGAAAAACAATACTTAACTAAAGAATTTAAAAATTACGTAGTGTTTCATATAGGCTGAAAATATGTATCCTCACATTGATTTTGTTGGACCTGTGATTAGAAAGTCATTTTGTTCATTTGTTATTGTTATTGGCTGTCATAGATAGAAACAAGGTGTCTAGACTCAAAAGGATGGCCTAGATAGACAGAGGGATGGAATCCTGACTCTACCATGATTGGCTTTGGGGTCTTGGGTAAGTTACTTAACATCTGTAAGCTTCAGTTTTCTCAACTGTGTGATGGAAATGCTATACTCATGTCAAAATGTATTTTGAGCATTAAAATAAATAAATGACAACATAAAGGACTCGATAAACAATAGCCATTATTATTTGAAACAATGAAATAAAATGAAATCCTGCTTGTTAAAGTATCATCTTATTATGTACTGGAATATATATATATGCACTTGGGATATAATATTTTATTTAAGATCCAAGTATAAATCATGCAAATGTATTTTTGTAATCATAAAAGTCTAAGTATAATGTAAGATTAAATCATTAATCAAAAAACCAAAGTACTAGGAAACATGAACTAGGAAGTATAGATTCTTAGAACAGACTCAATGGAATAGGCTCAATTAAAAATAACTGAGGCATTTAGTCCAGTCCTTTTTCTTTTAAGAATGAGTAGAGGCTCACAGAAGTTAAATTAATTGATTAGCAAATCACAAGTGAGTATTTACAGGAAAGGCTTAGTCAATTCTACTCTAGTGCAAAATTTAATGACTCTTATACATGTGTTTTTGTGTGTTGAATGGAGGCTATATCAAATTCATCCACTAGAGATTAGCAATCACTATATAAGTTAAAGCTGCCTTTTGTGGTCCAGATTTAGTGTGATGTAATATTAGAAGCTGGACTTTTTTTTTTTTAATGCTTAGGGAAAATTTGGAGAGGTGGGAAAATATTGCTTCTTCTCATTATTGCCTGAAACATTAGATAGATTATCACATGAGCCAAAGAACAGTGTCCTGTAGGCTTTTTAGAAGAATATATACTTCAAAAGCCCACTTAAAATTTGAAGGAAGTCCATAAATATCCCCACTGAAAAGCCTCTGGGAATATTTTTTGTTTTAAAAAACTGTTAATTTTAATTTCTTAGCAAAGGGATAAATTATTTTCCAAAAAGTATTTTCAGAGCATGGTACAGATTTAAATATGTGTTTGCTAATCAGGTCTTGGATGAATGGCCTTCTTCTACCCTCCTTTCTCCAAAAACATTCTTATGCCCTGTTTGACTGAGATGGCCCCATCCTGTGGCTCACAAGATGTCTAAGAGGCATCCTCATACCTCAGAGCTATGGTGATAAGAACACATGCTTGATTTTTGTTTTCTGGGTACTATAGAATTACAGAATTATAAATCAGAAAGGGATCTTAGGGAATAATTATTCTAAAATCCTCAGTTTGCAGATGAGGAATTTCAAGCATGAAGGAGTTATACAACGTGGCATTGTCCCCTAGCCAGCATGAAGCAGATCTGGGGACTGCACTTCAGGTGGTCCAAATTAGGCTTGGTAATCTGTCCTTGATTCTACATATCAAATAGTTTGGTAATAAATTAACCATTTTGTTCAAAATGTGCTTTCATATCACATTTCTTATATCACTTGATGTTCATAAGCTTCCATATAAAACATTTAAAGAGAAAAATTCTCTTTAGCAGAAAGTAGGTGAAATAATGGGGATACATGTCTTAGGTGGTTGCTGACACATGAATATGCAGAGTTGTTGAATTTTCAGTGTATCAACTTTGGTCATTATTTAGTCTTAACCTTTGTAGGTCCAGTAAACTTGATTTGGGGAATGCATTTAAGAATGGTCAGGTGCTGGCCTTTTTTTTTTTTTTTTGGTTAACTAATTCAAAATACTTTCATGCAAAATGACAATAGACAATATTGAACAATAGAACTTTAACTTTTTTATTTTTTATTTCAGCATATTACAAGGGTACAAATGTTTAGGTTACATATATTGTCTTTGCCCCACCCGAGTCAGAGCTTCAAGTGTGTCCATCCCCCAGATGGTACTCACTGCACGGACTAGGTGTGAATATTCCTTGCTATCTGGAGAAAAATGTACATTAGCAAGACAAATTATAACTGCAAGATTGCTAATGAATCACAGTCACAGAGAAAGGGTAATTGGTTGTATGCTCTTAATGATTCAGGTCAGCAAGATGATTGCCAGATGAATCCATCTCCATTGTAGGAATGCGTTGGCCTAGAATACCAGAATACTCATTGCAAGGGCTGGCTTTTAGGGTACATGACCTATACAGTCATACAGGACCAGAAGGGACCCATTCTTGGTTTAATGTTCTGCTGTTGTAGGCTTGAAATTCTTGATAATGTTATCTTTGATCTTGTGTTTGTAAGTGAAGTCCCATGGAACAATGGAGGATGTCTGTGAACAGAAAAGATACATGCAGTATGTGTGTCTGCCATTTCTTATGACTCTGTTCTCATATTATGTTGGAGATGTTTCATGAGCACAGAATTTCAGTGGGCCCATGATGTATGGGAGTTCAGAGAGACTCAAAGTGTGTTACTAGTACTAAGTAAGCAGGGACCAGACAGCCTAAGAGGACATTCTAAACAGCATTTACTTAGATTTCAGGAAGATGGCAATGGTGTTATGAGAAACACCTGCCATATCCTTTCTTAATCATGATAAGTCCCTGTATTAGTCAACTACTTATGCTGAAAATGGTGACATAGGAGGAAAAATAGAGCAACCTGTAGTTTCTTTTTCTTTCAGTCTTTTTGTATTTATCAGTAAGCCAACAGTAGAAAATGTTGGTAAAATATTCACATATCAAGAAGTGAAATAAAAAGAGTTGAGTTAGTTATCTCGTGTTTCTATTTTTCTGGTAAGAATGAAACACACATACATGTATGAGCTATGAAATGTGAATTGTGTAACCTCAATGATTTAATATATAAGTTAAGTGCTCTTGTATTTGCATTTAAAACTAACATTGCATAATATAAACAGTAAAATTCATCACATAACTTAAAATATTAATCTTTCTTCACTTAGAAGCATATTAAATAGTGAATAAAAACACCACATTAAGTCAAGACAGTGATTTCAGCAAAAAGGAAAAGCTTTATCTTTTAATACCTTTAGTGGCACATTTTCCCTTTCTTTTAACAAGTGGCCTTGCATTTTCACTTTGCACTGAGCCCCAGAAATTATGGGGCCAGTCCTGACTCATTGGTCCATGAGAGAGCAATCTATAGCATTCTGCAGACAGTGCCATTTTCTGCATTTCAAGCAGATTATCTTCTTTCTGTTGATATAAGAAAAAAGAAATAGCTTCTTTTCCCCTTTAGATAGATTGCAATATGATTGATTAGATAGCATTTTATTATATCAATAATAATTCAGTCATGTCTTCTTGAGATTGTATCTTGGTCCTCTTGATTAAATTTTGATTTGATTTGCAAGCTAGCCTAAGTTTATTTTGAGTTTACTCCTCAGACAGGTAATCTCATCCTATTTCAGAGAGTTGTTGTGAGGACTTAATTTATCTACTCAATGAATATTTACTGAGCAGCTATTTCATGCTGGGCACTGTGCTAGGTGCTAGGGACTCAGTAGTGAGTAAGACAGACAGGCTCTGTGCCCTCAAGCGGCATTTGAGTGTGGGAGACAGACAGTAACAATTAAATGAAAAGGACAAGTCTTCCAAGTTTAGATGAAGCTTTGGTGAGAGTAAACACAGTGATGAGGAAAAATGTAACGACGGGAGGCCATTTTAGGGTCTTCAAGGATGGACTGAGTAAGAACAATGTATAAGATCTGAGCTGAGACCTTAATGAGGAGTCAACGTTCTAGAAAAAGAATATTCCAAACAGAGGCAATAAGAATTACAAAAGTGGCCAGGCACAATGGCTCATACCTGTAATCCTAGCACTCTGGGAGGCTGAGGCAGGAGTATTGCTTGAGGTCAAGAGTTTGAGACCAGTCTGAGTAAGAGCGAGACCCTGTCTCTACTAAAAATAGAAAAAATTAGCTGGGCATGTTGGTGTGCACTTGTAGCCCAAGCTGCTCAGGAGACTAAGGCAGAAGGATCGCTTATGCCCAGGAGTTTGAGGTTGGTGTGAGCTAGGTGATGCCATGGGACTCCAGGCACTCTAGCCAAGGCAACAGAGTGAGATGGTGTCTCAAAAGAAAAAAAAAAAAAGATTACAAAAGCCTAAAGAAAAAGCACCATTGGTATGGTGGGTCAAATGGTAGTCTCCAAAAAGATATGCCTATGCCCCAGAGCCTGTGAGTGTGACCTTATTTGGAAAAAGAGTCTGCAGATGTAATTAAGTTAAGGATCTCAAGATGAGATCATCCTGGATTAACTGGCTGGGCCCTAAATCCAGTGAAAAGTGCATTTATAACACATAGACAAAGACAAGACATAGACTCAGAGGGGAAGGCCACATGAAAGCAGAGGCAGAGATTGGAGTTAAGTTGCCATAAACCAAGGAATACCTGGAACCACCAGAAGCTGGGATGAGGCAAGGAAGAATTTTCCCCTAAAGCCTTTTGGGGAAGCATGGCTCTGCCAACACCTTATTTTGAGTTTATGGCTTCCAAAACTGTGAGAAAATTAATTTTTGTTGCTTTAAGTCTTCTGGTTTGGTTGAATGTTTCTGTCCCCTCCAAAATTCATGTTGAAACTTAATCCCCAATGCAACCAATGGTATTAAGAGGTGTGGCCTTTCAGAGGTAATTCAGTCACAGGGCTCTGCCCTCATTGGTAGATTAGTGCTCTTATAAAATGGCTGGAAAGAACTTGCTAGATTCCTTTTTTTGCCCTTCTCTCCTTTCTGCCATGTGAGGACATGACATTTGTCCCCTCCAGAGGATGCAGGAACAAGGTGCCATCTTAGAAGCAGAGACTGGGCTGTTACCAGACACTGAACCTGCCAGTGCCTTGATCATGGACTTCCCAACCTCCAGAACTATGAAAAATACATTTCTGTTCTTTATACCCAGTCTTATGTATTTTATTACAGCAGAACAAATGGACTAAGATGCCACCATTTTGGTGTAATTTGTTATGGCAGACTTGGGGAAACTACCACATTTGGCATTTTTGGAAGAAATGAAAGGGGGTCGGTGTGGGTGAGATAAAGTAGCAAGGTGGAAGAGACTAAGAGGAAATCAGAGAAGCAGGCAGAAGAGTTGGGATTTTATTATAAGAGTCACAGGAAGCTGTTAATGGGTATTAAGCTAGAGTGTCATTTGATGTACATTTAAGCTTCAGTGCAAAGAATGGGCTGTCAGATAGAAAGAGTAAAACAGGAAGGCTACAGTAGTTGTCCAGCTGAGAGATGATGGTGGCACAGAACTGTCTGGTTGTCTTAGAGATAGAGTAAGGGGACAGATGAAATATATTTTGAGATTAAAGTGACAGGACTTGGTAACAAATTGGATATGAGAGGAATTAGAGATGACTTCCGGGATTTTTGGAGCAAACACATGGGTATCAGTAATGTCATTACCAAAATGGCAATGTGTAATACAAGAAAAGGTACCTACTGTTGAGAGTAGAAATAAGAATTTTCTTTAGAACATAATTAAGATTTATAAATCAAAATGGAAATGTTATTTGGGCAGCAATAGTTGAGACAATGTATGCTAAAATCATGATTAATTAATTGCACATATGTAATTGCTCAAAAAATGAATATGCCCTTTAACATTTAATGATCACTTGATTTTCTCAGTTTAGTTCTCACAAGATAACCATTTTATCTCTTGGAGATAGCACTCAAAGACTATATTACAGCAGCAATTATTTTTTATCTTCATTTATTACTAAAGCAGACTAATGTTCTTTGAGGGCAATGTTCCAAGAACCAAGCTAATTTTTAAGTTTCCATATTTGATATTTCTACACCAATCTGCAGGTCAGAGAGTGTAATGCAAGTTTAGGGCTAACGTCCATCACAAATTAGCAAGTGATTCCTCCAAAATAAGCAGTTCCCTGAAACTAGTGATTTGCTTGAGTGTTCAATCCACCAACTAGAAGAAATGCAGGAATCAACTTTTTGTCCAAACTCTACTTTAATCTTGGCTCAAGAAGCCTGAAAATCTGGGCTTATAGATGCTTTTTGTAACCCTTCCCCATTTAATTGTAATGACTCTGGCAGAAAGAAAAAGTATATCTCTTTTCCCCAACACAGGTAATTGAATATTGCTTAATTAGATTAACTGCATTACTTTGATGCCACAGTGATAGATGATATATGGGAGGCCTGGCAGTGATAACTGTGAGAGTTTATTTAATGTAAAATGAAGGATACAGGGTCCAGAGGGCACAGCTTTGACTACGGTGTCCCCTTCCTCTCTCAAACTTTGGGTATATATTTTTATATTAAAAACTGGAATCTTTTCAAGTATTAAAATATATTCAATTCCTTTTTTATGACTTCTAACTTTATATACTGATTTAATTAGTTTAATGAAAATTGTGAGAAAGACATTATTTAATGTAAAATGAAGGATACAGGGTCCAGAGGCCACAGCTTTGAATACAGTGTCCCCTTCCCCTCTCACAGTTTGGGTATATATTTTTATACTTAAAAATAGAATCTTTGTAGCTATTGAAATATATTCAACTCCTTTTTATGGTTTCTAACTTTATATGTTGATTTAATTAGTTTAGATTGCCTGAATTATTTATGGCTGGGAAGGACATGGCAGCTTAGCTCTATCTGATCAGAGTATGAGGAACACACCATTGAGCCTCCCCACATTCACCACTGCAGTAAATGTGAGACCAACAATGCTGGGAGAAGCCAGAGTGCCACACTTAGTGGTCCTTCTGGTCTCATTTTGATTGGATTCAGGCTCTACCGTTATGTGTACTAAGAGTCCTGGTAGCTGTCCTTCCTTCAGGGGCAACAGGCATGTTATGGAGAGTGAATCAAGAAAAGCTTCCATCTCAGGTGCCATGCCATTTAGTCTGATCTAAAGCACTTTGGTGGAAGCTGACCATGATAAAAATTTGTGAAGCTTCACAATGTGAGTGGTGAGGACAGGAGGCCATGTTTTAAAAAGGTGAGGTTTCATAACTTTAACCAACCGTCTTAGGACAACGGCCACCACCCCTTCTTTGTATTACTTGTGCTGTATGTCCAAAGTCTGCAGGATAACATTACACATTTCCCTCTCATCCCTTCATGACTTGTTGAACACCTATTATGTCCTATGCTTGTGAGGAATGTGTTGGTTTGTTTTATTGCCAACATAAGAACTATTATGGAGGAAGGAGATGACATTGGTAACTGACCAATCAAGTGAAAGAAGCCAAACTTAAAATCTTGAAAAAGAAGAGAAATTAACTTGCATCTCTTAAGAATAATGGAGTTTTTATTTTTTTCTTACAACCTCACATAGGAGAAGTAAAAGTTTTGAAGGAACTTGAATGTTTCTTGGTATCTCTTCAACTCTGAAGTTTTTGTGAAAATAATATGGGATATGGTAATTTTTACAATAATTTTTCCTTTGCAAAATGAGAAAATTCCTGACTAGGCAATTTGCATAGAATAAAAAAATGAGGCATGGTTGGAATAACTAAGTAGGAGTATCTGACATTTCATATCTGTATCTTGTTTGGTGCATTGTTTTCATATTCATGAATTTAGAAAAACATTGCACTTAATACTGGGAAATAAAAGAGATGAAAAGATGTAACAGCAAAGGAAAGAGAAACAAAAATTCTGAAAACCCATTAAACCTTATCAGCAAAAAAATTGGCAAGATTTCTAAAATCTGTTTATGATCTTTTGAACTTCGAAATGAATGGCATGCCAACTGAATATTGCTTTCAACTGAGGAGTAAGTATAAGCAACAGAATTGTCCAAACATATTGATAATGCTATACACTGAAAATCTTGTTCTGGATCCATTTTGCATTTACAGTAGTCACTATAACAATAATTATATGTAAAGCCTTTGTTTGACATCCAACCTTCAGCTAGTGGAGTTGGGAAGCTGGAGCACAGAAATATAGCCCACTCTCCACAGCCAACTTTAGACCTACAGAATATTGGCTACAAATTTGTTTTAATGTTCAGAACTTCAAAATTGTGAAAAAATAGAATTTTGGCTTATAATAATTTTCAGATGATACTAAAGAACACTTGAATATTGTTCAGTCATTTTAAATTTGAAAATTTAGATGAACACAATTATATTAATAGAACTATAAAAATTTCCTATTTTCTGTTTGGGAAGGAATTTTTATCTTCTACATTGTTCTTGTATTGTCTATGCAATATAAACAAACACAGTCTGTAAGCTTCAGCTTCAACAATGGCTGATGAAGATACATTTGAGTAATTTTACCAAAAATTGAATGGGTGAGGCTGATCAGAATGTATTACTGAAGCATGATATTAGTCAAAATTGTCACTTATGCAGATCAAAATAAATGTTTGGCAAATCAATTTGGAAAATTTTAGAAGTTTGCCAAATTCATGGGAAAATTTTAGAATTTATTTATCTTTGTCAAAGAGATTAACTGTATAATGAACAGATCTGGAAATTGCTCTACACTGTGTTGTAATTATGAATTCAAGATCAGACATGACTCAGATGCATAATGATACTATTTAGGAAAGTAATGTGATTAGTTTTTCTATTTACATTTTAATTTCAATTGTATTAGCTAGGGCTGCCATAACAAAGTGTCACAGACGGGGTGGCTTAAACAATAGAAATTTATTTTCTCATAGTTTTAGAGGCCAGCAAGTCTGAGATCAAGGTGTGGGCAGGTGTGATTTCTTCTGAGGCCTCTACTTGGCTGGTGGATGGCTGCCCCCTTGCTGTCTGCTCACATGGCCTTTTCTCTGTGTGCACTCACCTCTGGAATCTCTTTGTGTGTCCAAATAAATTTCCTTGTCTTATGAGGACACCAGTCAGACTGGATTATCCCCTCCCCCACCACACACACACCAATGGCGTTATTTTAACGTAATCACCTCCTTAAAAGCCTTATCTCCAAATACGGTTACATTCTGACTTCAACATATGAATTTTAGGGAAACAAAGCTCTGCACATAACACCAGTGGAATTCATACACTACCCATATTTGTTGAGCCTCTACTGGGCATCAGCACCGAGCTAAGCACAGGTGATACAATGGAAACAGGGTCCCTGCCCTCCTGGAGCTAACAGTTTAATGGACAAGAAAGTCAATTAGGAGTTAAGCAAACAAACAACTATATAATTACAGGTGGTGATAATTGCTATGAAGGCAATGAAAAGACCATGTGATGGAGATCAAAGGGGTGGAAGGGTGTGGGAAAAGTGGTGGGAAACCTGCTTCCCTGGGATCCTTAGGAAGCACTCTGAGGAGAAGCATTTTCCTTAAGGTATGAGGGGTGGCTGTGTTTGAAAACTGAAAGGGGATCGGGAAGGCTGAAGCATAGTGGATAAGAGGGAGTCAAATAAGAGCTGTTGCAGGAGCATCAGGTGCTTTGATTTATATGGCCTCTTAGGCTTTGGGAAAAAGTTTGGGTATTATTTGTTGCATTAAGAAATCCTTGAACATGTTTAAGCAAGAAAGAGATTTCTATGTTAAGAATCTTACCCTGATTGCTGTGCTATATATTGGAAGGGACAGAGGGGACCCAGGGAGCCCATTTAAAGGGCTATGTTAAGGCAGTGGTGATGGTGGATTGAAAGAAAGTCATAGCAGTGCAGATGAATGAAGTAGATAGATTCAAGATATAGTCTAAGGGTAGAAAGGACAAAACTTCAAGATAAGTTGGATGTGTGAGGTAAGGAGAGAGTAGAAGCAAGGATGACTCCCAGGTTTGAACAGCTGAGAAGAGGTTAGTGCCAGTTATTGTGAAGGAGAAGACTGGGTGTTAGGGGTGGTGAGATTTACATGGGGATGAGGATTGAGAAATGGTGTCAAGATATGAGTGTAGGTTGGGTCATGTTGACTCTGAGGTGCCTATTAGGTTATCCTAGAAGAGTTGTAGAGTTGTTCAAGTAGGAACACAGTAAGAAAATAAAAAATATATACATATTTGAAGTTGGAGTAAAAATATATCCACTTACTAATGATCACTAGTGGCCCCAAATTAAAACAGTATCTGTGAACTTAAATAAATTTCTTTTAAATTAAGTTTTGACTAAAGGATTAGGTATGGCTTTGTCTTTTTTTCCTCATAGAACAGATGTTGGGTATTAATACATGACACAGACTCCAGACATTGTCAAATGGTTTCATATTTGTGTTCTTATCTAATGTAATGATGCTGTTATTAAAGATGTATTGTGGAGATAATGTCAAATTATTTGAAACTGAAAACTATCATGCTAGATTTTAGAAGTATACTAGGAGAGTATTTTGGAACTTAAATGAAAGTGCCAAACGAAATACTTTTAGTGTCACTTTGCAAATTGTAAATCCGGCAGAGATTTTAAGAAATGTTTGGCTTCTATGGCTTTAGTAATTTAGTGAGTTCAGTGATTTAGTAAAGATTTCTTGTTAACAATTTCTTAAATATTTAATGTTCTAGGCAGAATGACAGGATGATAAAAAGTTTGCTGTTGATGAGGAAATTAAATCATTTGGCTTACCCCAAACTAGTGGAGCCTTAAAAAGAATCTTGTGTTTCTATAAGTTGAGAAAGCCCTTTTTCTTGTTTTTAGTGTTTCTTGATTTTGAAAATAATTTTTAATGAAAAAGGGTGGGAGGTAAAATAGAGTCTCAGATGCATAAATTTGTGTACATGAGAGTCAAAACATGTTACAGAGCGTCTAATATAGATTTGATAAAGGATTGAATATGATTTTAAAGGTAGGGAAAAAAACAGTTAAGCTATTGTGTCATTATCAGCCTCTTCAGAAGTCTGCTTGGCAGGAAGGATTCTATTTTCAGTGTTTAAAATTGCTCCCAGGAATAAAGTGAGGTTTACCAGGAGAAGTTCATCACCAAACAGATCAGTAGAAATTTTGGTATTTTTATATACTAAAGGCTAATCCTCATATACTCACATTAGGATAGTGATAAGCAGTAGAGCTGCTTGGTTGTTTTTCTAAAAGTAGTGATTACTTTTATAGGTTCTATAAAAAAAAAACTTTAAGTTTTTTTTTCCAATTTCTTCATTTTATGGATGAGGAAACTAAGATCCAAAGAGCTGAAATGTGACTAGCCCACAGTCAGTTACTGTGAGAACTGGAGGTGGAACACAGGGATTCTGATTTCCAGGGCAGTACCTTTCAACTTCACAAGGCTGCGTTTTATAGCCTAGCATCTCTCTCTCTCTCTTTCTCTCTCTCTCTCCCCCCCATCTCTTTTTTTTGGCAAATAACACAATACTTGGACAATTCCTTTGTTAAAAGTACTAAGTCCGTACTTTGTTGGAAGTGTTAACTGGATAAGAAATCAGCTTAGACAGAAAAGGGAGGATTCACTAGATTTAAAATAGTTTGTTCTTCATGTGCTTCCACTCAAACATACTGGCATCTTTATACTAGTACTGATTCATCTTTCTGATGTAGCATATCCCTAGTTCTTTGTATCACACCTTTTTGCCACCACTGTCCAGAATGAGGGAAATATCTCTGGCCAATATTTTGAAAGGTGCTTCCTGAAATGTGAATTGAATTTGTCACTTTTGATTTTGTTAATATGAGTTTCAGACTGCCTGCTCTGGCTGGGAAGTTTAAGTTAAGAGAATAAAAGTTTTAGACCCTCTCAAATATATTTATTTTTCTCTAATCCATGTCTAAATAGATATTCAAAATATTGAGGAAATAGAAAAATATTGCAAAGTATGTTAAATTGCTCATTAGGGACACTTCATGTACCTTAATAAGTTTAATATTTATTTTCATGGTTGATATAGCAGTTTTCAAGCCTATCCTCTTTATGGATTGTCTACATGATGTGGAAACTATACAGTGTATCAGTGGAGAATGCAGGGAGAGACCAATTCTGAAGAAGTTAAATGTACCAACTGTAACAGAGCAATTCTGCCAAAAAATTTAGGAAAGAGAATAAAGATTACTATGGACAGTTAAAAATAATGAAACATTAATAAAATGTGGTATATGTGTACCATGAAATTCTACTCAGCCACAAAAAACAATGGTGATATGTCACCTCTTGTATTATCCTGGATAGAGCTAGAACCCATTCTTCTAGGTGAAGTATCACAAGAATGGAAAAACAAGCACCACATGTACTCATCATCAAATTAGTTTTAACTGATCACTTAAATGCACACATAGTAATAACATTCATCTGGTGTCAGGCAGATGGGAGGGGAGGAGGGGGATGGGTATATACGGTGCGGTGCGCATTGTCTGGGAGATGGACACTTTTGGAACTCTGACTCGGGTGGGGCAGAGGCAATATATGTAACCTAGACATTTGTACCCCTGTAATATGCTGAAATTAAAAAAATTAAAAAAATAATGGAAGAGGAAAGTTGTAACAATGTAAAGTAAAATTTGGCAAATAAGAAAGGGGAAATATTTTTTCTCTTGCCAAAGAATCATAGGATATTTATTTACATCATTGTTATTGGCACTATTAAACTAAAGCACCATTTATTGAAATGCTGATATTGCAGTTCTGCATCGACCTCAGAAGACATTTTGTTGCTTATGGAATTGCCAATGCCAGGGATAGCCAAAATATTTTTTGGTTTCCATTAAAATACTGACACAGTCTGGCACTTATTAATTTGTTGGAGCTGAAAGGACCAAAATTTTACAATGACTTCACTGCAAATGACATTAATATTTTAGAATTGAACTTCCATTTGGTCATTAACTCTTTTCAACTTTCAAGTAGTCTTACAATGACAAATCAACCACAGCATATTTTAGGAAAAGCATGGAGAATCTAATTGTCTATATCTGTTTCCTAACAGTTATTTGGGAAAATTTCTTCTTCATTTGAAAGAAGTGGAGTCGGTGACACATCTAAAGAGCTGATAAGGAACTGTGCAGGAAGCAATAGACTGCTTTTCAGAGTTATTCAGTTCTGAGGACTGAAAAGCACAAAGAAGAAAGCAGAAGAAAAGCCTATACCAGGATAACTGTACTCATAGCTATACCTTTGCATCACTGATTATATCTATATTGCTGTAGTTCACATATATAATACATATGATATCATATATGACACACACCACAAATACATATTGTTTATTATATGTCACATATTAAAATCATACATGTATGTCATATCACACATATATGTGATATGTATGATATATGTATATATCATATGTGAGAAAAAGATATTATATTTGTGATGCAAATGTGTAGCTGTGAATATGGTTATCATGGTACAGGTTGATGTGGGGCTGTTTTCAAGGATAGAGGTGATGCTGTTTTATTGGTTCTCAGCAGTTATGCAAGCTGGATATCTATAACAATAAAAATGACAAAGATACTGTGTTTAGCAGACAATAGTGATCCAAAGAAATCACTGAATATGGGACAACATTGGGACAACATTGCCATATGACAATATATCGTTGCAATTGACATAAGCCCTAGATTAAATCCTGATAGAAAACATAGAAGACAGGGCAAGTGAAATTGGCATTGAGCAACAGAGGAAGGAGAAGAGGAAGAGTAATATAAAAAATAAAGAATCACCAGATAGTAAAATGTATAAAAAATGTGATTTCAGTGACAAAGAAAACTTAACCAAGTAGCATAAAGTTTAAACTTTTGAGAATGACAAGCAGCAGCTCAGACCTTGATTTGAGTATTGCTGAGTTTGGAATATTAATTTTAATGTACGAAAACTACGCTCTAAAAGAAAAATCTTTATCCAGATCCAAAAGTGGGGATGAGTGGGTGGGGGGGGGGAGAGAGAGAGAGAGAGAGAGAGAGAGAGAGAGAAGGAAAAAATATCATCAATTATTCTGCTGTTGAAAAATAATACTATGCTGTAAGAGATTACAATTATGACTTCATAAGAAATCAATAAAGCATGAGAAAACAACAGAATATGGCTCATTTGATGAGTGTTCCAAAATCATGGCTGAACTAAAACATCATTTCAAAGAACTAAAGATGAGAATTAGCACGGATCCAAAAAAGTTTACAAGAAAAATGATAGAGATGGCTTCCAGATTAGACCTTTGCGGACAATCCATCTGTGTTTATCGTTCATGGATCCCTGAGGAGCAAAGGAACAGAACCCGTATAGAAGAACTGGTGGTTGACTCTAAGTTCAGAGAGAAGAATGCAGAGAAAATGGCTGAAAATGCCAGAAGGATGTGTCAATGGGAGAATGAACTTAGTAATTAAGATTCAGTCAGCGTACCACCACACTTTAGTGACTTTCTTTCATTTATTACTGAAGATATATTGAAGATGAACAGCATGACATTAATTAATTTAAAGTGGAATGTCCCTATTTATATACAGATTTTTCTCTTGGAAAAAAAATTGATTTAAAAGAGAATCAATCATGTGCCCTTGGGGTGAAAATAGGTGTGTCTGTAAGAAACCCCTTCAGGCTCATACTATTTGAGAAAAAGGAAAAATAACTGCAACCATTTTCAAATGAATGAAAATGTAAAGAAGATATTAGTGTTTGGTTGGCTAAAGAATGACGAATTAAAATATTTTCAGAAGAATTACAATTTGTAAATATTCAAAGAATTCTTTTTCGTACGATCAAAGATTTATGTAAAGAATATTATTTAAAAAAAAATTATTATTATTTCCAATGTGGAATTCCCTAAAGTATTTGGTCTTAAAGACCAAAATTTTTAACACAGGCTTTAAAGCCAAGCATAGCCAGGATCCATCTTCTTTTTCTGCATCCACTGTCTCTGTCTCTAGCTCTCTCTCTCTCTCTCTCTCTCTCTGTCTCTTCCCATGTTTCTCACTCCTACTTTATCCTCTATCTACTCTATTCTTCAGTGTGCTTAGCTGCTTGTTACTAAAGGTCATCTGTCTTCCTAGATGATGTTCGTCCTCACACCCAAGCTCACCTTCACCTCATACTTACACCCTTCCTTGAGATTATAGAGCAATCTTCACTTCTTCTAAGAATCCTTCCTTGGACTCCTACCTTGAAGCAAGGCTTCCTATAGTGCCTTTCTTTGTTAGCACTTATAACAATTATTTTAAATTAAGTTGTAATTAAATAATCTCCATATCTTCCATGAGAGCTCCAAGAGACTAAGATTTGTCAGTTTTTACTTAGTAATTTATTTTCAGTGCCCAGTACAATGTCCAACACTGTATTTAATATTTTTGATAAAATTAATAAAAATAAATCCAAATTAAACATGTATAAAAAATGTCTGCCTCATTAATATTTTACTAGTTGTTAATAGTTGTGATGGTTAAATGCTGTGTAAAAGGAGCTCCTGCTGTCTCACTGCTTTGAGCTGGGATATTGGTCTTTTCCTGCCTTGGAATTTAACCTGAACTATTGGCTCTTGAGCCTGCCAGCTTTCAGACTGGAACTACACTGTTGGCTCTCCTGTTTCACAGGCCCTTGCACTTGGCCTGGAACTACACCATCAGTGCTCCTGAGTTTCCAGCTTGCCAACTATGGATTTTTGGAGTTCTCAACCTCCATAATTGCATAAGCCAATGCCTTATAATAAATCTTTTCATCTATAAAATATATCTACCTCAGATATATACATTTATATCTCCTATTGATTCTGTTTCTCTAGAGGACTCTTCTATGATAATTAATTAAATTAAGTGAAAACAGCATAAACAAGAATAGTAACTATTAGCACAAATGGAATTTATGGATTCAAATAATTTGTGTCATTGGTATTAGCAATTATCTCATCTGTGCATCTGTGTGTGTTGTCCAAATGAAGGACAACTCATGCTTTTGAAAATGGTGGTTGCACTATCCTCTGAAGGATAGCATTCATGGGTGGGTACCATGGAAAGATGGAAAGGACTGATATTTGTATGCACTGATAACATCATGGTTATCTCACCAGCACTTGTTCTTGGAATAACAAGGGCACATACATGCACAAATGAACACACACAGAGATTCTCTTTTTGTAGCCAGTCATGCCTACTTTCTGATTCAAGCCACAATCAGCAGTTCTGCATTGGAATAAGGTACTGTAAGCCTCCTGTGGGTCGCTGCAGACCATCTCTTCCATCTTTGTGTCTCCAATTCTAATAGACTATTTGGCCCATAACATGTACCCAATAATATGGTATCATAAATGAGTGAATTTAGTGAATAAATGAATGCTTGAAAGACATGGTCCTCTATGATTAATATATAATGCACATAGCTCACTCAAGGACATTTGAGAATTGATAATACCATATGTGTTTAGATACTTGAAATTTTGTGCTAGTAGTGATATTTCTTTTATAAGATGATGGAGTATTATTTAATAAGTGAAGGATTTTAACTGAAGCATTGCTCTCCTGGAGATTGAAATCAAGTCACTGATGAAGCCTGAGGAAAGAACCAGTCATATCATCATCACATTAAAAATTTTAAGAAGCTTAGGAGGAGAACACCAGTGTTTAAGCAAAGTGAGTGATCATTTATCATTCAGAAGCACTCATTAAATGCAGCATTGGAGACAAATTTAATAGAATATGAAAGGCTAAGGCACTTTCAGTTTCTTTGGCAGGAAAAGCTCAAGTGAAGTTTTGGTTAATTGTTTGAAAGTATTAAGAAATACATTTAAATAAAAACTTTTAACAGGAATGCTGTGATGGCAGATTTGAGAAGGAGGAAACCCACAGTTTGATAGTGATGCATTGCTGTTTAACATAAGCAACCTAATCCAACTTAGCTGCTTCATCAGAAAATTTGAAAGGCAAATATTTGTTAAGTTTCAATGCCCTCCCAATATATAAATCTATAGCAAATTTTGCTAGAGAGATAACAGAGGATTTTGATACTGATTGCTGACTCTAAGACTGAGTTAGAGTTCAATTTACCTGGAATCTTGAAATTTCTTTTTCATGCCCCCAAAATATGATTTATGCTACCAAATTACATTATCTGTCAAATATAAGGTTATGTATTTCACTTTGAGTTATTAAAAAGCTAGGAAATTATTGTACTTGACTTCCAATATTATTTCATAAATATGCAACATTTCTTTTCCTGTAAACAGATTTACAATCCAGAAATTTTTCAGTTCTAAGGGGGACTCTTCAGCAATTTACTTTCTCTTAATTGCACAGTTTTGTATCTTAGTTTGAAAGCTCAATAGGGGAATGTCTCATGATTGTCTATTTCACGTTTGAATATTTTATTTTATTTTATTTTCTTCTCATATGATGCTCCAGGTTTGAATGTCCATCTCTAGGGATTGGTGACTGGTGAGAAATTCTACTCTATTCTCTCTGTGAATAAGTGATCCCATCACATCTTTGTGGAACAAATCTTGAATGGGAATAGAGAAAATCATGCAGGGAGAAGAAATAAATCACTACCATTACTCAAACAGAAATATACTTAGCTTCTTGCTACCACATTTTCTGGAAAGTATAACTTAGGGGACTGTTATGATCTGAATTGTCTTCTCCCTGCCAAATGCATATGTTGAAGTTGTAAGTCCCACAGAATGTGACCTTATTTAGGAATAGGGTCTTTAGAAAGGTAATTAAGTTAAAATGAGGCTGTTAGAATGGGCCCTCATCCAATTTGACTGGTGTCCTTAAAAGAAGTGGAAATGTTTTTTAACACACAAAGAGACACTAGGGGGAGTGTACAGAGAAATGATCACATGAAGAGACAACAAGAGGGCAGCCATCTGCAAGCCAAGGAGAGAGGACTCAGGAGAAACCAAACCTCCAGACACCTTGAACTTGGACTTCCAGCCTCCAGAACTGTGAGAAAATAAGTTTCTGTTTTTTAAACCACCTCATCAGTGGTATTTTGTTATGGCAACCTTAGCGAACTAATACAGGGACATAGAAGATAATTGTGTGTGCTACTGTTAGGTAGGCAGTTAGTATCTCTAGTTCTTCTGGGGACAAAGGTTCTCTGTTTGGTGCTGTTTTGAGCAACTGCTACACCTGGGGAAGGAGGGAATGCTTTATTAATGTAGGCATTCCCCAGCCCAGGCATAATAAGATTTGGAAAGTGACCTAGAGTAACCTAAGGCTAATTAATATGCCATTAGCTTGAATCTGCATTGTGATTTACAACCCCCCAGGTGGGCCTTCTTAGAATGAGTTCTTATATATATACATGCAGATGGAATTTTGAGGACACCTGTCGATCATTTGATAACATCCTACACCTTCCAGAGCCCTCCTCCAGACTGGGCTAATAAAAGGAAATAATCTGAGAGGTCAGGAGAAAGTGAATGGGTCAGTGAGTGAGTTGGTTTCTCTCCACTCCCAGGGACAGACCTTTTTTATTCTACAATAAAGAGCTGCTCTTGTGAAACTGCTCCCTGCTTGTGGTTATTCTGCCTTACTGGCCTTGCTGGTGATTTTTCCAAGGTAGGAGTTAGAGGACTGGGATAATAGTCTGGACTCGACACTTTGGTGTATCTGGTCATTCTTTGGCATTGGAGGGCAGACTCCCACCCTGATATCCTTGGTGCTGAAACCCTGAATTGACACTATGTTTCATGCCAGGTGATATGAGGGGCTCCTTGCAGGCGTTCACCTCAGCTCATGCTGGTATCACTTTCAAGCAGTGCAGAAAGATGTCTGGGCTAGTGGGAAAGGACTTTTCTTTGGGAGGTGAGTATAAACTTTGTTGTGGGTTGAATTGTGTCCCTCCAAAACAATATATTGAGATCCTAACACCCAGTACTTCAGGATGTGACTTTATTTAGAAATAGGGTCTTTGCAGAAGTAGTCAAGTTAAGATGAGGTCATTAGGGTAGGCCCTAATCCAATATGACTGGTGTCCTTATAAAAAGTGGAAATTTGGACACAGACATGCACTTAGGGAAAATGCCATGTGTAGATGAAGGCAGAGATCAGAGTGATGTTTCTACAAGGCAAGAAATACCAAAGATTGGCAGCAAAACCACCAAAAGCTAAAAGGGAGACATGCAATAGTTTCTCCCTAATAGCCCTTTGAAAGAACCAACTCTGCTGTCATCTTGATTTTGGACTTCCAGCCTCCAGACCATGAGACAATAAAGATATCTTGTTTAAGCCACTCAGTCTGTGGTATTAATAGTTACAGTAGCCCTAGGGAACTAATAATGTGCACTTGCCTTGGTTTCTTTGTCCTTCATATTTGAGAAATGTGAATGTCTAAATCCTAACTGGCAATCATGCATTATCTCTATCTATAAGGTTCTCTGAGCATTATTTACTATCTCTATTTCAAATAACTTTTCTTTTCTCTTTTGTTCTACCTGCCATATTCTCAGCCAACAGTTTAGCCAGAGAGGTCATTTGTGACGGATTCCCCAGCTATTTCTCCTCACTCAAGGAGTTGCTGGGCAGGTTAAAAATGTATACATGCTTATTTCAGCATTCACTTAATTTTAATTTTTGTTCTGTTTTATTTCTCCTTTCTTCTAATCTTCAGTCTTTCTCTTTTCATCTAAATACTGTGTTTTTCCTTTTAATTATTTTTATTTTTCTCTCTTATTTTAAAAAATAAAATAAATGCACAAAAAATCCTTTTTATTAATTTTGCCCTCTCTTCAAACTACAGCTCCAAATATCTACTCCTTTTCAAGAATAAACTTCTATTCAAGAGCAAACTTCTTTAAATAGATGTTTAAAATTGCTCTTACCACGTGCTTCCCTAAGCTTCATCCAACTGGACCCTATTCGCATCCTATTCTTACCTGGAAAGCACCCTTGTTGATGTTACAAAATTGAATTGGCCTTTAAAAGTCCTCATCTTACTTGAATCTCTGAATTGTTGAAAATTTCTTTCTTAAAAAATCTCTCCTCACTTAATTATGTATGAAGAAACATTTCATTCTGCCTAGTTGGCTAGTTCTTTTCAATATCTTAAGAAAATTTCTTTCTTTAGCTCCAAACTTTGAGGTTTTCCAGATGTCAATCAATAACTGAAAATGTTGATTGGCCACAAATATTGTCATGTGTAAGAAGATTCTTTGTCTCTGACCCAGGATTCATAAGAAACTGTAGCAAATTAACTTGCAAGTAAAGTAAAATCTCAGACTCTTCTGAGAGTTAATTTGAGTTAATTTGCTTCTGAGTTAATTTGCTACAGTTTCTTATGAATCCTGGGTCAGAGACAAAGAATCTTCTTACACATGACAATATTTGTGGCCAATCAACATTTTCACCATTTTCTGGGCTCCAATTCCCAGAGGGTAACCCAAAGAAGTCCAGAAAATGCCAGCACACTTCTTAAGTTGTGTTATAATAATAGAAGAGGAAACCTGAGTTTAGAATAACCAAATATTTTGTAATAGGGCAGTGAGCCTGTCTGACCTTTGCCCAGCAGTGAGACATTATCTTTATTATACTGGGCACAAACCAAACTTTCTTATGATCTGGAGAAAGACAGTATTTCTGTCTTCCTAGGTTGTTCACTGCACGAACATCCTTGGAAAGACAGTCCAGAACAAAGGCCGTCAGTGCCTCTGCTTCCATGACAGGCAGAAGCCCGAGACAGCCATGGAGAACTGTCTCTGAACCAAAGAAACATGTTCTCAGTCCTCCACACGCATCTATATTCCTTCTGGGTGACCTCAACTCCCCTGAAACTTCAAATACCGCTTGCAGTTCTGAATCTATTTCTGTCTCTCTTTCTCTCAACTCTAATTAATCACAGAAACTTGGATGATACATCTAAACTATCTAAACTCATCCTTTTTTTTAAATTTTAATTATGGTCTCTTCCTGCATTTCTCAGTTTAGTGTCATCAATATTTGTTTATTATTCCAAACTAGTAAAATCGCAGAGATTGTTTGAACCTTCTTTTTATTTTCGGTAATAAGTCATGAAAGTCTTGTGGCTTTTTTTGAATAATTTTCTTTTTTTCTGATCGTAACTTCTCTTTGCACATCCTTGTCTTAGTTCAGGCCCTCAAAATCCTACTCTGGACTATAACTCCAGGTCCTTAATTGGCCTGTTTCTTTAAAAAAAATTTTTTTTTATTTCAACATAATGTGGGGGCACAAATGTTTAAGTTACGTATATTGCCTTTGCCCCACCCGAGTCAGAGCTTCTAGCATGTCCATCCCCCAGATGGTGCTCACCGCACCCATTAGGTGTGTATATATCCGTCCCCTTCTCCCCGCTCCCACCTGCCCAACACCTGATGAATGTTATTACTATATGTGCACTTAAGTGTTGATCAGTTAACATCAATTTGATAGTGAGTACATGTGGTGCTTGTTTATTCATTCTTGTGATACTTCACTTAGTAGAATGGGTTCCAGCTCTGTCCAGGAAAATATAAGAGGTGCTAGATCACCATTGTTTTTTGTGGCTGAGTAGAACTCCATGGTGTACATATACCACATTTTATTAATCCACTCATGTATTGATGGGCACTTGGATTGTTTCCACATCTTTGTAATTATGAATTGTGCTGCTATAAACATTCTTGTGCAGATGTCTTTTTTATAGAATGTCTTTTGTTCTTTTGGCTGGATGCCCAGTAATGAGATTGCTGGATCAAATGGTAGTTCTACTTGTAGCTCTTTGAGGTATCTCCATATTACTTTCCACAGAATTTGTACTGGTTTGCAGTCCCATGGCCTCTCTGTTTCTGTGTTCACTCCTTCAGTTCAACCCTCTACGCAGTTGCCTGAGTGATCTTTCTAAGAAACTTATGTATTTCATTTCAGGCTCAAAATACTTTAGTATTAATAATTCTCCTATCAATAATACTTAGTGCCCTTTCTGTTTTCCTTGAACACTGAGTTATGGATGGATTCCTAGCCAAGTAAAAAGTGGATATAAATTTTTATTTCGTTTAGTGACAAATCATATATGCCTGTGTTTTTTTATAATATTAAGTTCTACTTTTACCAATACTATTGCAAATGTCACAACTCTCTTCAAATATCAGGTTTACTTTTGTCTCAATTAATGTTTCCACTCAGCTGGTCTGCACATTGTAAAAATTTTATTATGGGTTTTTATAAATAAAGTTCTTTTAGTTCTTTCATAGAATGATGTAGTAACCTGTTTAAATAAATCTGTTTTTAAAATAGCTTAATTGAATTATAGAACTATATGGCTGAGTGTGCAGCTGCTGGAAGATCTTGATGTTTTTAATTCTAAAAATATTAATAGTAAATTTGAGAAAAAAGACATGTAATTTTGATTGAAAACCAATTTTAAAGGCCTCTGATTAGTTAGAAGCTCTCCCTCCTTATGGGTTCAATGTGATTTCTGTCACAATGCACTTAGTGACGAGCATGAAAAGACCCACTTATAGTTTGTCATTTGAAATTATAGTGAGAAGTGTTTTTCAGGACCCACTGCCAGTTACAGCGATGAAGCTCTCTTCCATCCTCTCACCCTCCTTACTGTACAAGAGTTGACATTATCAAGTACAAGGGCTTCAGACTCAAGGAGGGAATTGAGAAGAGCTCTAGCATAAATTAATTGAACATGCTTGAAGTTATGCTGAATGTAGGAATTTCGATAATGTGTAACTTTGATAGTTATAAGTTATTTTGATGAAAGTAAAATTAAACTATACAGTTCTAATTTTGTGTATGTTTAGTAACAATTCTGCAAGCATTTTCTTAAGAAATAAAGAAATGGGTATTTAAGGTAAAATTCATGCATAAATTAAAACAATCTTCACTGACCCTCCAGACACAATCTTATTACATGAATAACCTTGGCAAATGGACTTCCAACTCCTGCATGTCAAACAGTTCACAGCCTGCCACCTTCCCTAAGGGTGGACAACCTCTTATACCAAATATATCTATAAAAAGTGTGCTTTTTTTTTTTTTACATTCAATGGCATTTTAATTTCAAAGCATGTTATATTGGAGTTCATTATAATGGAATTTGAAGAATGTTAATCTCTCTATGTATTTTGATCTCTCATTTATTATTAAAGTTTATACTTTGATACATAAAGGCTAAGCCTTTGGAAGACTTCTTGTCAACATATAACCTCTTCAGTAACAATAACATTTAGATAAGGAATACTTTGGAAACAGGAACTATTACAAACCATCTCAGTGCACCCTTGTGACATTTGTCTCATTTATAGTGACTTCAATCTGTGTTGATAATGAAATATCTATTATTAATACCACTATATTGGAAAACTTTTTGAAATAGACAAAACATTAGTGACTTTGATCTGGATACAAGGTGAATACTAGCTTAAAGGTTTTTAAAGTAAAATTAAGGTGAAAATCTAAAAGTAATGCTGAGCAGCCAGTATAAAAAATGACATCCATAAGGAGAATGAAAAATTCAAGAGCAAGTGAAATTGGTTGCAGTTTGAGTTGGTTTCAGATTGTCCCTTTACCTTAATAAATACATCAATCGCAGTCTTCCTGAATGATTATCTTTAATCATCACCCTTCTTTTGCATCAGTAATACATGGCATGGCATGGCATGAGTGAAGCCTTTTTATACTTCCAGTGATTATATTAAATGGACAAACTTTCAGTAAGATTCTATGATTTTTTTTCTCTACAATTATTCACCTTAAACTAGAAGAAAAAATTTCCCACTTTATCTTTTTACTGTGTTAGGTCTAATGATTATTCAAACAGCAATATTTATCCAAATTAAAAAGTACAGTATTCACATTGAGATTTCAATTCATTCTTTTCTAAATCTATCCTTTAGGGAGGAAAAAATGGCTAAGGATAAAAATCACTTTACTGAAGAATAAATTTTATTTGTTTTACCTCCTAAACTCAGATACCCCCAAAATATAATGTGTTTATTAGTGATTAGTTATTTGATTATTCAAATCACTCATGTAACATATCTCATGCTTTATTACCAGATTATATGTAGATTATATTTATCTTGATGTAATTTATTAAAATAACACTTATTTTTAAAGAATAAGAAGTTAAAATAAATTTCATAATATTTAGCTTGGAATAGAAGCTCATTTTATTTTCTTATGAACATAATTTTGATTTTGCATCACTTAGACATAGAATTAAACTGATATGTGAGCTGAAATGTTGAAAGAATACTTTACTTCAGTGCCTGAGACAAATGAATCTAATTGATTGCTGCTGAATGAATGGCTGAGCTATTGACTATCATAATGGCTGATGAAATTGATTACATAGAAAATAGCCACTCTTTTCTTAATGATTGAGTGACAGAAAAGCTCTCATTTTGCCAGTCAGCCTTTATGGAATTATCCCTGGAAAGAAAGCTTAACAGACTGTGTGCATGCCTGTTAGAACAATGGGAAAAAAATTGCTACAAAGCTTCTGACTTAGACACAAGTCACTTGTCACACAAATTTAATAACAGAATTTAAGCAGTGATCTTTTCAATATTGGAGCACTCTTTAAACTAAGAATTTAAAGACTTATTGCTTGCTGTTGTTTGCTGTTCTGAGAAACATTACATAGCTTTTAGGCAAGTTTCTTTTTCAGATAAAGTAGAAATATGTATGAGATAATAATGTACATATTGAGACACTGCTATAAAGAATAGATGAGATGGAGGTAGAGGAATGTATTCTACTTTCTCCTGGGCTTTTAAAAATTTTCATTGATTCAAGTACTTGAAGAGGAAAAGGAGATGACTAACTTAGAGTGGGATGCCCTTTTGAAATATTATTCAAAATTTCCCCTGAAATTTTCTTAATGCCCTTTTATCACCACATTCTGTTAGTAGGGTTTCCTATGTTTACTGCCTAGAGAAAGAAAAAAGTGAAGAGAAAAATTAATCCACTCCTGGGAAAGATAATATGGAAGTTGTTACGCTGAGTCAGAGGGAATTTCTTCAAAAAGTCCAAATTTAAAAATGTTATTGATTGTGGGGAGTGAGAAGTGAAGGAGAGAGACTTAAGGAGCATACAGAAAGAATGGAGAGTTGTTATATCTGCAGGGACCAGTGACAGAGGACCAGATGTGATGAAGGATGTCTGTGCAGGAACCACAGTAGTTTGATTGAGAGGTCAGTACTAATGGGATGTTTCCAGATCAGCTCCTCAAAATTAGATGTAACCCCAAAGCAAAGGGGGCAGTAAATTGAGTTAGAAAAATTAAGATGTCTTTCTTGGATATTTGAATCTGTGAACTGATATTCAGAGTCACTTCCAATTAAAAATGACAATGTCTATTATCTGCACAGAGAAGGCAAAAAATTCAGTCTTTATCTGTAACCAAAGAGTTTCCAGCTACAAGACTGGAATATTTCTGTCTTCCCCATGCCTTCCTTTTTTGGATTGATACCACTTCTGAGAAGAGCTATAAGTTATAGAGGGTCATGCCTTGCTAAGCTCTGAAAACCCACAATATCCATATCTGTGGTTTTAGGCAAAAATATCCCAGCAGTGTAGTTCAGAAAGAGAACAAATAAGAAGGATTGCTCTGCAAATGTCAAAACAAATTCCAAGAAATCCCTCTCCCACGTTTATCATACAATCTCTTATGACCACAACCAAAATCATAAAGTCATAAACACTTGGATTGAGGTCTCATCTCTACTCCTTACTAACTGTAGGAACTTGGGCAAGACACTTAACTTCTCCAGGCTTCAAGCTTTATTATTTTTAAAATAAGGATTATTATTTTTATCTTACAGGTTGTGGTAAGGGCAAATGGGAAATTGGTGCATGATATTTAATCAATGGCAGCTATTTTTATAATGATGACGATGGCTGTTACTGACCAAACTGTCCCACATTGGTCACTTCCATACCCCACCTGCTGACCAGTCCTCTTCCACTTTGTGTCCATTAGTACTTGATCTCCATGTCTGCCTTGGCTATGGTCTGAATATTTGTGTCCCCTCAAAATTCCTATGCTGAAATCTTAACCCATAAGATGATGGTATTTGGAGGTGGACTTTTAGGAGGTGATTAGGTCATGAGAGCAGAGCCCTCATGAGTGAGATTAGTGCCCTTACAAAGGGGGCCCTAAAGAGATTCCTCACTCCTTCCACTGCGTGAAGGCACAGCAAAAAGTCAGGTGTCTATGAACCAGGAAGTGGACCCTTCCCAGACACCAAATCTGCAAGAAACTTGATCTTGGACTTCTCAGGTTCCAGAACTGTGAGAAATAAATTTCTGTTGTTTATATGCTACTGTGTCTATGGTATTTTGTTATAGAGGTCTGAACAGACTAAGACAGAAAATTGGTACCAAGAAGTGGGGGTGCTGCCATAACAAATACCTAAAAACGTGGACGTGACTTTGAAACTGGGTAATGGGTGGGGGCTGGAAAAGTTTTGAAGTACATGCTAGAAAAAGTCTACATTGTCATGAATGGACCTATAAGGGGATTCTGGGGAGAGCTCAGGAGAGTTAGGAGAGCTGTAAGAAAGCCTCAGTCTTCTTGGAGAATACTTAGACAGAACATCAACAGCAATATGGATGGTAAATGTCATGCTGATGAGGTCTCAGATGGAAATGCAAAACATGTTATTGGACAATGGAGGAAAGATCATCTTTTTACAAAATGGCAAAAAACTTGGCTGAATTGTGTTTCATCCTAGTGTTTTGTGGAAAGCAGAACTTGTGGATGGTGAAATTGGATTTTGACTGAGAAAATGTCTAAACTAAGTATTAAAGGTATGACTTGGCTTCTCTTGACTGCTTACAGTAAAATTTGAGAAGAAATTACTTAAAGATTAAATTGCTTATCAAAAAGGAAGCAGAACCTAAAAGATTTGGAACATGCTCAGCCTATCCAGTCTGAAAGGAATGAGAGAGCTTATGTGAGAGAGAACACAAGGGCTGTGGTCAAATGGTCATCTGATAAGGAGATTAGTCAGCCTTCTAAACAGAAGCCAGAAAGTATTGTCCAAGACAAGGGAAGAATAACCCTGAAGTCAACTCCCATGACAGGCCCAGCATGCAAGAGCACCAGTGACAGGGGAGACACTGGAGAGAGGCTCCATTAGGGCAATACCTAGTGGAGCCATGGGCCAGGACCACCCCTATGACCTTAGGAAGCAGTGGTCTCCCGACCCCTGGCTAGAGCTGCTACAGGGGTGGAGCTGCCCAAAGTTGTGGGAGCAGGGCTGCCTGGAGCCTTGGATGCCAAATCTCTGCGCTGAAAAGCTGTGGCTTTTTGTATGTTTTATGAATGGGCTATACATCCTGTATCAGAGACTTTACACGTACAGTTGACCCCTGAACAATGTAGGGGCTGAAGACTCTGATCCCCTGTGTAGTCAAAAATCCAAGTATAACTTTTGACTCCCCCAAACCTAACTGATTGGAAGCCTTATCAATAACATAAACAGTTGATTAACACGTTTTGTTTGTTATATGTATTAAATACTGTATTCTTACAATAAGATAAGCTAGAGAAAAGAAAATGTTATTAATATTAAGAGAGTCATAAGAAATAGAAAATATATTTACTATTTATTAAGTGGAAGTGGATTATCTAAAGGTTTTCATCCTTGTCTTCACATTGAGTAGGCTAAAGAGGAGGAGGAGGAAGAGGAAGAGTTGGTCTTGCTGTCTCAGGAGTGGCAGAGGCAGAAGAGGTGGAGGAGATAGAAGAGGAAGCTAAGAGAAGCAGACACACTCGGTGTAACTTTTATTGGAAAAAATCCACATATAAGTGGACCCATGTAGTTCAAATTCATGTTGTTCAAGGGGCAAATGTGCCCTCTTTTCATATCACCATTTCCTTAACTCTTGCCACTTTTACTTAGATAATACTGGATCTGGGTGTATTCTTCATTTTATAGACAACAAAACTAAGTCATAGAGACACTAATTAAATAACTCTCTACTTATATATACTAAAAACTTATGTATTGGAATTTGATGATATCTGTGAAGCTAAGCAGGGTCCTATGGGCAATATGAAAATATCCTCCTCCCCTGACAGCTTCCACCTTCCTATTATCCTCACAACCTAATTTGTTCAAGTTTCTGCTCAGATGCTGTATTTGCAGTGAGACTTATCCTGACCCCTCCATGAAACATTGACACCTCTTTTCCCAACTCTGGCAATTCATTATTTTTTACTCTGCTCTACATTTAATTTTTTACACAGCAATTATGTTCTAACATACTAAATTTACTTATTTATTATGGTTAACTTTTATTTCTGTATCACTCTAAAATATAAGCTCCATGAAAACAGGAATATTTGCTTTCACTGATGTATCAGAAACTCTTAGAACAATGCTTGGAATAGAGTAGGCACTCAGTTGATATTTATTAAATGAATGAATGAATGCATGCAAACATCCATTTTGTCAAAAACTGTAGCTAGTTATTAGAAGATTAGGATTGAAGCCAGGTCTTCTAAATCTTATTCCAAATCTCTTTTCTTTGAATCTCATTGACATATTATTTCTCAAGCAAAGTTACATTTCTTCTGCTTATTCTACAAGAGTTTTATTCAAATGATATCTCAAGTATTGAATTTCTGCCTTAATACAAGTATTAACCAAGATTGAATAAGACATAGGAACATAGTAACTTTTTGGAAGTGATTTAATTATCATGATTGCTGAAAAGAAATATTATTGACCTCTCATATGTAAATAGTCTAATTTCCTATGCTAATTGTATTTCAAAAATTAGCTCAGTTTTTCTTAGAGCTCCAATTTGTTTACTCTGCTCTCGATTGTTCCTTCCTACAGGCCCATGGAGAGGCTCATTACCCTCACTACACTCTTCTTCCTACCTTAACCTTTACACTGAGCATCTGGTGCTGAACCATACGTTTATCTCTATGAGTGTTCATCTACTTTTCCTACAAAGTTCAAATTTGCTGGTCTTGAGGTTAACTGGCAAATCACTAATGGAATTATTAATATCTTACATAAAATATCCATTCCTTTCTGATAACACCAAGTATCTTCCTAAAAATACCAGCTTTCATTTATTTCTCTGAATACTATAAATCTGACAAATGCGAGTGACTATAAAATTTAATCCTTATGCAATATAAGCTCCCAACCAAAGTGTTACTTTCTAAACCTCTTCCTGACATCCCATTAATAGCACCACAATAGTCTATGGATTATCCAGACTTTTTCCTTAGTTCTCAAATGTAGTCATATGCCAAGTTTGATGGAGTCATCAACTGTAATGAATTTGTTTTTGCATATGTGTTTCCATCCATAGTGTATTGTTTTACTTGAACTTGTACTATTTCTAGCTTGGGCTAGTTATAGTCTCCTAAATGACCCCAGAACCTCAGCTCCATTTCGTTTTCAGTCTATCTTTTATCCTGCCTTTAGATCAGACATATTAAAAGACTGTTCTGATGATGTTACTCCTTGGATCCATACTACTTATTAAAATAAAGCTATAGCAATGATTCCCAAACCTTTCTGTTGCTATACCCCTATCTGTTGGAGACAGTGAAGAAAAATTCTAGGTGTGGCCAGCTTCACACCTAAAATGTCTTTGATGTGTCATATTTTATATTCAAATTTATTTAAGATGTCATATTCCAATACTGTTTAAAATTTTTACTATTCAATTCCTTACCTTGATGATCCAGGGATATTTTCCAGGGAGTATGTGAACTTCTGGCAAATTGCTGCCTATCCCTTGAGAAGCACAGCCTTTCACAACATGGCCCTGATTTATTTTACCAGCTTTGTCGCTCAGCATCACCTTCTGCATTCCATGTTTCAGCTGGTGGATGATTTGATGCTCCCTCTTCAATCTTTTGTTTATCCTGTTCTTACTGTTAGCAATTTCTTCTCCCTAGCTATTCTCTCATTGCCTTAGTTTTCTCTTCCATTTCCTTCTATCTTTTGTAAAAATATACAAGTACCTTTATTTTCATCAGTTTCCTAATATTCTTATGCCATTTATAAACTTTGAAACTTTGTTAGAAGTTCAGTTTCTCTTCTGTTCACATTTTTGAAAGTGAGTGGAAAATATTTTTCTTGTGCTCTATATTGCCCTAAATCATGCTAGTCACAGAATAATTTGTATTATAAACTTCTCTCTAACCAGTTTTGTTTGTCACAGTATCTGAAATATGAAAACACCATATAGAATTTCATAGCATGTTTTATTTTCTAAATGAACATATGAATGTATTTTATTTTATAACTTGCTTTATATTGTCTCTATCAAACTATAATTTATTTTAGGCAATGAAATAATTTTTAGTTTACGCTTCAGGGCTGTAGATTGAACTCATGTGGTGCATATTCTTTCCTTCTGAGATGTTATTAAAATGACAGTAAAGAAATAAGAAGCTTTTAAACTTACAACAAAGAAGAGTACAGGAGGAAGGTTGTCAGGAAACAAGATATTTCAACACATTTATTGCAAATAGAAATCAGATGAATGAGTTTGTCCTGATGAGCCAAAGTAAAGGAAACTTCCAATGTAAATATTCATGAAAAGTTTTATAATGGAAGAGTGTTGCAGACTAAAAAATTGCAAGATAAATGAATGGCAAGAGTGAAAAAAATGACCCCTAAGTCTGTGGCATTAATTGGTTCTTTTTCTGGGGTCATCATTAAATACCTAGCAATTCATTCAATAAAGATATTGACCAGTCAGAGTGAACATTCAAAGTAAACACTTAACAGTAATCCTTTCAGTGCACACTGACTACAACTTGTATATGCTTATAAATGTAAGTTTACTTGAGCAAGAAAAGGCTAGAAGCTTGGTGTTTTACCTTGGCCAAACAAACAAAAATTTACAAAAAACATAAAACAAGGACAAAACCAAACCAATAAAGATTCCTTCTCTACAGAAATGGAATGAGTTAAATAGTGATAACCAGAGTAGGCAATGTACCTTTTGTCTACCAAGGAGACCTTGGTTCTGTGTCAAGGACGCTCATTTATAGTGAAGCCAAGAGCCTGCCAGTCAACAGGCCCCGCCAGGGTGCGAAAAACTTTAAGTATTTGAGAAAAGCTTAAAACATAAAAGAAAGGTTAAGATGAGTGAACAGAAGAACCATCTCTAGGGGAAATAGAGATATTTCAGATAATAGAAGATAACTTAAAAAAAAGATTCTAGTTGAGAGCCACAAAATAATTGAAAGGCTATCACATCCCTAAAATAAGAACACTGTGCAAAGAGAGTCATAAAAGGCTTTGAAATAAAGTGGAGGAAGCCTTCTACAGGGAGAATAAAAATGGCAAATAGAAAACATGAGAAGGAAGATAAAAAATATAGAATGTTGATTCAAGAGTTTCAAAAACTTACTATAATGATTTCTAGAGAAAACCAATGTGAGTTACAGTATATTAAAGACAATATATATTATATTACAATATAATTCTTAGAACTAAAAAGGACCATAGTTTCCATTTTTAAAGTCTCGCTAATGCCAGATATGATAAAAAAAAAGATTCAACTCTGACATATATTGTGAAATTGTAAAAAAGAAAGATAAAGCCATAGTCTTAAATCTATCCAGAAGTCACCCAATAAAGAGATCAAAATCAATTTAAATCAGAACTTTGCCAGTAATGCTGGATGTTGGAAGACAAGCAATAATTTCTAAGTTCTAATGGGAAAATATGTTCAACCCAAAACATCTGTGCTCATCAAACTATTAAACAAATATACATATATTTTCATGTAATTCAGAAAATTACTTCTCCACACCACTTTTTTGATGGCTACTTGGAATATGCTTAAATAAAATGAGGTAGTAGACTAAGAAACGGTATGTGTGTTCCAGGACATTAATTGAGATAGAACTCAGAAGAACAATGACATGAAGCCCCAAGATGATTTTACTGCAGCAGGACTGTAGCGTTTTACTTGACTGGCTCCAGAAGACAACCAGATACAAAGGTGCATTGCGCAGCTGGCGTAGGGTGTCAGCTGTGGATAAATCTAAGGACACGAGAAAGGCAGAGAAAGAAGAAACCAATAAAGACAATTAAAGATTCCAGGAAAAGTAAAAATAAAAACAAAGTTATATAAGAAAGGGCAATAATAACAATAATAATACTCTATGTAGACTTAGGTGAAAAATATGTAGGTAGTGTGAATAAGGTGAAGGCTGTTTTTTTCATATCCAACATGTTGAATCAACCTGTAAAATGTGAAGGGACACGTTGTCAACTCTAAAACTTTAACATAGTAAAGGTACAGGTAACAGATGTTGAAGGTGGAAGGCAAACAGAAGTGAGTAAGTGAGTAGGTGGACAAGAGTGATATTATTTTTATAAGTATAGAGCTAAGATTGACTTCATGTGGTTGGTGGTGTAAATAAAAGAGGAACATAAATATAATAGAGGAACTAAAAGTAGAAGTATTACTATGTCAGGAGGTTGGCATGGGGAATGGAATGGTGAGTGTAGGGTTCATGAATGAGCTAAAATGTTTGCCTGTGTGGTAGTGCGAATTCAATATATAATACCTAAATGTTGATAAATTAGTATTGGTTTAAGGATATTATTTAGAGATTCCAGGATACCTGAAGAACTACAAAAAGAGACTGAACTTGTTGCTTTTGGAGAAATGGAGTTGGTTGGGTAGGTAGGAGTGGGGTATAAATTATTTAATGTTTAATCTTGTGTACCGCTTTGTTAAGCAGAAAAAACCAAAATGGAAACAACTGAAAAGAGTCAACCAGGACTACAGTATTAAAATTTTGCTTAAACTTGTTGAATATGTGTACATACAAATGATCTGTAAAAGTAACTATGTATTAATATAATACTATGTTTGAGAAAATCCTCCTTTTTTCTTGTGAATTCCATCTCATAGAGGTAGTGGTCTTAAAGTTTTTGTAACTTCAGGAAAGTTAATGAGTGTTTCAAAACCTCAGTCTACTCAGCAGTAAATTTAGGGTATCAGACCTATTTTTTATTTTTTTGTGTATGTTTGAAATAGTACAATCTTTATTCTAGTTTTAAAAGTTTTTTTTCTTAATTAGAATCCTTATGATGTTTTAATTTTCATCCTTCATACCTTTTTTCTATTTTCTTATTCTTATCCTTAAGTCAGTGGTAGGAATTTTTTAGTACTAAATGTGCAGAGATTTTCTTGTAATGCTCAAAAAGCTATAAGATAGATACTTGAATATTTTTGAGATAGTCAAGAAAGATGTCTGAACTGCATTTGAAATATATCAACATAACATAATTGAAAATATGACAATTCTAAAATAAAAACCAGAAAGAATTGAAGCCAGTAGCTACATTTTCAATACCATAGTCTAATTCCATTTACCACAATTTTTTTATTTGCTGATGTCTGTACTTGTGCATATATTAGAAAGTTTCTCATCCAGGGTAAAGAACATTAATAAAATTACTGTGTGGCACTCCTTGAAAAATGAGAGAAATCCATATTTAGTTTTCAAAATGAAATCTATATTTACTTGGTCATGGCCCAAATTGGTTTTGAAAAGTATAGATTTAATTTGAGGCAGACGAAGTGTCCAAAACTTAATAAGGATAAAAAGGAAGGCCAATTTAAAGAGAAAATTTCCTATTAAAGATGAGTAACTGTTGATTACTCAGGTCCAAGAATTAATACTGATTAATGTTATGTAATCCAGCAGATCTTGCCAGGATGGAGACATTTGAGTGCAAGCTCCACATCATAGGAAACAGCTGCTTTGTAACTTGGATTTTTATATCTGCCCTCATCTCCCTAGTCTGTATCTTGAGGGTAGAACTTTACTTCAATCAAACTGACTTTACCATTTTCAGGAGATCATTCCGTACAGCCTCTGTGTTATCATCTTTATCAATCCCCAACATTTCCTTTTGCCTTTTCTGGTTTCTGCCTTATGTCCTTTACCCTAACACTTTCTAGCTCTGCTCTTCCTAGTGTGTTACTATGGTACATTGCAAACTGAATGTTAGTATGTTTTGGCTGGATTTTAACTGTACAAAGAGGGTAGGAGGCAACATCTATTCCTATTGTCTATATAAAAGTATGTAAATGAAAGACTATTTTTATTATGATTTATTTGGAATTTGTTCTTTCACTTATTTTTTAAAAAGTTTTAAAGCAATTAATGATACCTTAAAATGGGCTGTTTTAAAAAATTACTGAAGAGTGCATGGTCTGTAATGTGAAAATCTAAAGAAATACCTACTTTTTATAATTATCTTACTCATTTACTGATTTCATACTTTTTAGGTAAGTAGAACAGTCAGAAAAAAGAACATTTAAGAAGATTAATGAATATTTTGCTGATAAAAATAATTTCTGAATTTTTCAGCTGAGTAACAAGATAGCACTCTTTAGTACAGGGAGGGACAACTTTAGAAAAATAAGATGCTATAAAACTTTAAGTAAGAATTGGAACTGAAAGTAACAACATTAATTTCATTGGCATAAATTTCTGCTTCATCATCCTGAAGTTTTATTTTGGCATGAAGATAGCAATAACACTAAGCTTTCCACTGGAATGCAAACTGAAGATAGATTATGTTGTCTTTAAAAATTTCATTATAAAGGACTAAGTATAGAATAGATGAAAAAGTATTTTAATTTAATGGTAAGAGGGTCGTCTGTTTTACAGTCAGAGAAGCTAGATTTGAGATATTTCATTTGTTTGTAGCCTCTTTTCTTATAAAATAGAAATAATAAGATAGTTGTAAGAATGAAAGAAGTAACAAGAAAGTGTGAAATATTTTTAAACTATAAGGTTTTATACAAAAATCAGACTTTAATAAAGAGACTTTGACACTTTTTCTAATTTAAAAATAAGGTAGTTTTATTTTTTTAATTTTAATTTAATTTTTTTTATTTCAGCATATTATGGGGTACAAAAGTTTGGGTTACGTATATTGCGCTTGTCCCTCCCCGCCCCCCTCAAATCAGAGCTTCAAATAAGGTAATTTTAAAGTATAAGTTTCCTAGTCTCTCTGTACTATGAGATAAGAGGAAGACAATAGGCCTCGATGTTAAAACAATCTGAGTGTGACTTCTGATTTGAACACCAGTTAGCTAAAGGAGCCAATTAATGTATTTCATGTTTTTTTCTGGTTATCTACTGCTGTGAAGAAAAATTACCCAAAAAACAAGTGGCTTAAAACTACCACCATTTTATTATAGCTCATGATTTTATGGGTCAGGAATTCAAGTGGGCACAGCTGGTAATTCCTCAGCTCCATGTGGCATTGGCTTTCTCTCTGTGGTATGCAGGAGGCAGACAGGATGCTATGGGGTGGCCGGGATGACTTTTCTTGTGCATCTGACCCCGTGGTGGAGGTGGCTGGAAAGTTGATCTCAGCTGGGGCTGTGGACCAGCCTGCCAAGTCCTGACATCTCCAGCATGACAGTCTCAGAGGAGCTGAACTTCCATGGAGGCTGGCTTTTCCCAGAGTGAGCATCCCAAGGGACCCAGGCAGGAGTTGCAAGCCTTTGTGTGACTTAGCCTTAGAAACTGCAGAACAACCCTTCTGTCACAATCTTTTTATCAAGGGAGACAGAAAGTCCAGCCAGTACTCTAGAGGATAGGGATTAACCTCTACTTTTTAATTCATCAAAGTACCTCTGAACTTCAGTGTTCCCCTTCTGTAAAACCTACTCCCAAAGAGTTGTTGTGAAGATCCAATGCACAGTGCCTCTCGTAGTGCCTTACTTACATGAGAAAATTCTCTCGTTGCCTTCATGTGTCAGGAAACCATGTTTCCCAATGTCACTAGGATAGCTGGGAAACACGGAAGTAAGCACAACTGCTCGTTCCCTGAGCATTGAAAATAGTGGTCAAGTGAGTTTACATACTTTAATCACAAAAACATAGCTGAGGTTCAGACCACATAGGATCTTTAACTTATTGTGGGTCAATTAAGAGATGGACTGCTAAAAAGGAGACATACTTGAAATAACTAGAAGCCAAACGGAAGAAAAAGTGTAAAACACGGGACACTGGAACTCTATCACCCTGGGCTTTTAAATATGATAATAGGAGGCTGTCAGGATCTTAGTAACTTGCTTTGCAAGACCAACTGCTATTCCTAATTATTCCAGTAACACATGTTTAAATTCTGTTTTATGTCTCCTATAAGCATAGAAGAATGTATAATCTATTTTAGAAAGATTTCTAAACATAATGGTCGCCACTAAGTGTGTATCTCATGTGAAGTATTAATAGTAAGTTTCAAGATTTCCTACTTATGGAGTTTTCTCTTTCCCTAATGGTGCTATATAATTGGTGTGTTTCGGTAGGATGCTATGACATAATATGGGAAATATGTCATATTTTGGCTGCCTAGCAGCTGACCCCTCATTTTATGTTTGTGGAGTTATCTTGAACCTGGGTGAGACTCAGAGAATATCTTCCAATAAGAAGCTGAAAAGGGCAGATATTTCCTCTCCTTCTTGGCAGCTAGGGTAGACCCATGAGAGAGGCTTAAGTAGTCACAGCTGTTCCATATGAATAATCACGATCTAGTGATATAAAGGATCAGGGCCCTGGAAAATACATTCTAGAAACTGGTGATCACAGCTGCATGCTAGCCTGCAAGAGTGGGTGGCGGGGTAGAGACTGGGACAGCAGTACCCTCCAGGGCTTGGGACCAGCTGTAGTAGGGCAAACTATGGTGTCCTCACCGGACTTGTTTTATTGCAAGATTTTACTCTAGTCCTGGCTGACGTCTGACTTATTTATACCTTTTTGCATCCAGGTCCTTCAGTCTTTCCTGCAATTCTACGACTTACCCAATATCATTTCATTAGATATCTTTGTCTGCTTAAGTCAGTTCAAAGTTGGATTCTGTTGCTTGCAATTAGGAACCCTGATCATTACGGAGAATACTGTTAAGAGTGTTTGCAGGCCACAGACCCACAGGGAAGTGGTAGCAGTGGTTTTCCACTCTGGCTGCACATTAGAATCCCCTAGAATGTTTGAAAAATGCCAATGCCTCAATCCAAACTATCAATCACATTAAATAACCAATGGTAGAAAACCAGGTATTGATACTTTAAAAAAAGATCTTTAGGTGATTCTAATGTGAGAATTAATACAGAGAAAGGAATACAATGATTTATGGAGATGGGGTTGTTGAAGTGGTTTAAATATAGGTAACCTGTTCACCCATGCCCAGAATGCACTTCTTTCATCAAAGTTTGGGTGACTAAAAACACTCTTGAAAATCACTTCTTGGCTTTTCTCTTTAAGTTAGAGATGGTGGAAACATTGCCACTGAAATGGGTTCTCTGATGCCATTGGTGATAACAGGATCCCAGGTAGCAGTTGCCAGCTAGCCATATCTAACTTCTAGGAGCAAAAGAAGGCACAGTTACTATAATAGTTTGCAGGACATGCTTGATGGTCCAGCTGGGATCTTTAGTATTACTAAATTAATCATGGGTTGCTAGAACTAAAATGGATGAGAAGCCTACAAATTTCTTACTTGATTTGTACAACTGGAAAATTTCCAAGTCTGGTCAATGGAAGTCTGACTTGATTCATCTTTTGAGAGCCATAGATACATATCCAATTTCCAGACTTAAGTCAGTTCACACAGCCAGAGCCCTTGAATTAAAAAGAGACAGTACCCTTAAGGATGGAGCCTGCAATAACATAACAAGTATTGACCCAGGCTGTGTGTCCTTCAAGGGTCATTGGTCAGTTACCAGGTAGTTCAGAGGTCTGTTATTGGCACAGGGCAAAGGGCGGTACAAAGACCTCCCCACGTTTTTTTGGTTACTATATCTGTGCTAATTCTAATTCCTGGGGACTCAAAACACCTCTAGGAATCCTGGTTTATCTGCCATAGGACAGGCCCTGTGGGACCCTGACACCACCCTGTGGTTATTATCCTTGCACTGAAATGTACAAAAGGAAATGGTATACTTGGCAACTGCAGGGATCTGTTCTTTTATTTCTTGCCCTAGAAAGCCAGAGCTATTATATTAATAATAATAAGAACTAAGTGGAAAACTCTGGAGCTTCCTCTCCCTCATAGATAGTACATGTAAGGAAAATGCAAATATCAATGCCATTTTCAGACTTGAAATAAACAGGGGTAATGAGTTCATATTTCCTTTTAATCTGCCAGGTTGCCTATTGTTTATAGAGGTTGGATATGAACTTTGAGAATGACAGTGAATTACTAGAAGATTATCAGATGGTTGCTCCTGCAGCAGTTGTGGTTTCCAGATGAGGTCTCTTAATGGGAGCAAATAAGCAGAGCACCTAGCTCCTGATATGCAGACAGCAGTCTGGCTAAACTTTGTGTTTTTACCCAAAGAGCAGAGAACAGCAGGTGCATTCTGCTTTCCCCTTGGAAAGACATATGCATGATAGAGAGCAAAGGCAAATCTCACAAAATACAGGGACCTGTCAATCTAGTGTTAAAAATACCAGGCCATAGCAGGGTCTGAAAGCACAGATTGTGCAAGGAGCTTAGTTGGGTCTGTTTCACCACAGTGCCATCTTCTTCTCAACCTACATCTTTAGGCTCGTGAAGAGTTCTCTAGCAGAAGCAGACCTAGTATGATTGGGAATATACTGCTGCAGCATTACAGCTGGCATGAGGGTTTTCTCTGAAGGAAAATGAAAAAGGAAAATCTTCCCACTGGACAAAACCTTGAGTACCATACCTCATTATTTATAAGGCCTGGACAAAGAAGTGGCCTGTGCTTAGTAAATGTATTGCTTCCTGGGCATGACTAATAGTTTGATAGTGAAGTGAAGGAACTTAAAGGATGAATAAAAAAGAAGCAAAAGTATAAAGAATATGTGTGGATGTAAAGCTATTTGATTCTCACATGAAAGCTCATCAGAAGGCCACCAGTAAAAAAAAAATTTCAATAAGCACCTGGAAAAGATGACCCTCAGGTAGAAATATTGATCACAGGTTGATTATATGACACTCTTCTACAGCATAGAATACATAATTATTATACACCGGATTTTCTTGTCCTGCCTTTGATGCATTTGCCAATCTGTGGACTTAACTGATTTCCTTTTCTACCATCGTGGGATTGTATACAGTTTTGCTCCTGACCAAGGAACTCACTTACTTGGCATTACCCATCAGATTCACTGGTTGTATCATGTGATCCATGACCTACTAATTTTTGGCCTTTGAGAATGGTGGGCTCTTTAAACACTTATATCTGCTGGGAGGGCAAAGTTGCATGTTTAGGATATTTTTCTCTAGAATGCATTATATGCTCTGAACCAGCAACCAATTTAGGGTATTGTGTCTTTCACAAATTGAGGGACTAGTGGATGGAATTGGGAGTGGCATGTCCTCAATGACATCTGATTATGTGCTAAAAACATTTTCTTTCTTGTCCCTAAAATGCTATGCTCTACAAGAGATAAATGTTTCCACTGGGGATACAGCAAGTTCTATGTTGAGTTAGAGGCAGGATTTACGCCTAGCCATTTTAGACTCCTCAAGCCACTGAATCAGCTAAAAATGAAGGTTGTTGTATTGGCTCTAATGACTGATCTTGACAGTCAATGGGACTAATACAGGTGAGACACATTACAGGGTGGAAAATATATGAAAAGAACCCACCTGCTACCTTGGCTGCCCCCTAATACTGCCTCATCAAGTGGTACAAGCTAATCCTAATAAGACAGGATCCTTTATGAATTAAAATTTGATCACTCCACTGGGAAAACTCCAGCTAACTAGCTAATAGGAAAAGAATCACAAGAAGAGACTAAGAGTAAAGAAATCACAAAAACAAAAACACCTTTATGAATAGCTATAGAGAGTAGATTGTAGTTTTTTTTCTCAGATTTTCTTCTTTACCATGTCATTATGTGCATATGTGTGTATACGTGTATTCCTTCTCATTTCTTTTTTCTTTCTCCCACTACTTTGTATAGGTAGTTTGGTGGTGGTAAATTTACAGTTTAGTTCACATACCACAGAATATTGAAACAGAATTATGACAGACTTGTAGCTGTAAGAGATCCAGGACTTATAGCAGAATGTTGATTAAAATTTGGATCATCATTCTATAAGTGAGGGCTGAAGGTATTTTCAGCATACAGGTGATAGTTTTTGCATTAATTATGTACAGCAACATTTTTTTAAACCTTAAGAATTTGAAGAAGGTTGTCTGTGAATATTGTGTAATCAAAGAGATGAATTATATTTGTAATTTTTTCCCCCTGTAAATCATCCCACCCCACCTCTTATATTTGGGAATTGCCCACCTCATGAGTCCCAGTAGAAAGGTGGCAGACCATCATTCTTTTTGCCTGAAGACTTGGAAAATTAGATACTTAGTGTCTTAGCCTTTCTTCCAGCTAAGATGTAGTCACCGTGGGATTGCATGAGTAATTAATGACTAAAACAAGGAGAGGAAATGGAGACTTCATTCTGGTAGTGATGAGCTTCATTAGCAGCAGGAACATCAAGTTTTTAGGAGAGCTGTGGCAGCGGTCCAGGAGTGGCATCAAATATCCAAGGTTGGCATCACTTTTTTAGGGGACTTAATTTTTAGCAAGACTTCGACTATGGCCCTGTCTGCTGTTCCACCTCTTTCAGTCTGGTTTTTTTTACATACTTGTTTTTTCCCTTACCTTTTCAGAGATTCAGCAATTTTTTTTTAGATGTTCAAGGCTGCAATGTATGCTTTAAATAAATTATTATTATTATTTTAAGTCAGCAAGAGCTTATTTCTCTTGCATGCAACAAAAACTATTGCTGATAGGGAAGGGATGAAAGGCAGGAAGGTGAAATGAGCATACTTTTCCTAAGTAACAAAAGAAGAGTAGCTGGAAAGAGTTCAAAATCCAAGCACGAAAAGATTAGAGGAATAGAACACATTCCAAGTAGTTTTTCCAAGGTACTTTTTCCAAGTAGTCAGGAAGACAGGAGTTAATGTTCTCTCTTAAGGATATAGCATGAAAGGAGGGAGGAAAAGACCATAGCTATAGCTTCAAAGCCAACAGGGAAAAAGAATATGCTGCTGATAGGTTCTGGGCTGGGAGTATAATGCCCAGGATGGGCCCTGAGGTGTACGCAGATGGGCACTGGGGATGCTGTGCATATTTTATGTGAATGGTGTAGATAAGGCAAGTGACAGTAAAGATGTGTTAGAAATAGCTTTGCTATCATTTGAATTCCCCAGGCTATACTAGCTACAGACAGGTTTACAGTAACAGGAGTAATCCAGTTCCACCAACTTTGGCTTCTCTTTCTAATGCAATGCGTTGGACTCAAATCATGTGCCTTTCAAATATTTCCAGGAGACTCTTGGAATTGTCTCACATCACGTGAAGGCAAGGTGGATGTGAATTCTTTGCCATGCTTTCCACTGAGATGTGATTCCATTTCCCTTTCCCTTGTTTCTGAGTTAGTCCTGTGACTTATTTTCACCAACAGAATACAGCAGAAGTGATGCTGTATAGGAGGCTGGCCTTACGAGATCCACAATTCTGCCTTTGCCTCTTTGAATGCTCCTTTTTAGGACCCAGAGGTCATGTTTGGAGGAAGCCACTTGGAGAGAGAGGGAGCTAGTCATCCCACCCATTAACATCTAGAGCTGAGTTCTGCCAGGCAGCATCACTGAAGATTGGGGTCTTCATGACACAAAAGCCATAAAATATGTTGTCTTTTTGTAGCATGCTTTATAATGGGGATGGGGGAAGCACTGTTGTTTGTATAACAGTGTTTGGATAAATTTAAAATTTCTCACTTTGTAAGTATAAATTCCAAGTCATAGTGCACTGGGACATGAGACGGATCCAAGGAACAGACTTGCAATGTGCCCAAGGTTCTCCCTCTCTTCCAATGACCAAGGCTTTTTGTTTTCCTGTTTTTTCTTTATTGGGATAAACTCATTGCACCTGACTCCTCCTTTTTTATGATTTGTCCTTCTGAAGAAGCCTCTTCAGTTACTCTATAAATAGTGTTCATTTGTCCTGCCCCATAAGTTCTCCAGACACACCTAATAAAGGTCCTCATCTCACTTAAATTCAGACTGGGACTGCTGCCACTCTAGATGGATATTCAAGTATGTGCTAGAATTAGAGGGACTGACTGATGTTCAGCTTTCACTCACAGTCTCCATGTGTGAGAGATGTACCAAAGGAGTGAATTTGTGCAACAGGGCATAAATAACTTCCTGGGGATTCTTCATAGTAGCTAAAAATGTATTTCCATTAGTGGAAGGAGATGATCACATCTCAGTAGCCCTTTTCATGCTAAAACCAAAACACTTGAAGATGGAGGCAGGAGAGCACATAAATTTTTTTTTTTAATTTAGTAGCTTCAGCTAACTTTTTATCTTCATGAAGAAATTACATATATTATTCAGAAGTTACCGTTTGTTACTTATATGCCAAATCCCAAGATCAGATTGGAGGCTAGGCCAGTGGGAGCATAGAGCTCTACTAATATTTAGTGGTACAAATTTTCCTTAGCTAACAGCTAACTTCCCTGTTATTTTATTTAATACATCACCAGGGCTCAGTCCAATTATTGCATCTTTTTTTTTTAATTTCAGCATATTATGGGGGTACAAATGTCTAGATTATATATATTGCCTTTACCCCACCCAAGTCAGAGCTTCCAGCATGTCCATCCCCCAGATGGTGCTCACTGCACCCATTAGGGGCATATATACCCATCTTCTTCTCCCCCCTCCCACCTGCCCAACACCTGATTACTACTATATGTGCACATGAGTGTTGATCACTTAATACCAATTTGACAGTGAGTACATGTGGTGCTTGTTTTTCCATTCTTGGGATACTTCACTTAGCAGAATGGGTTTCAGTTCCATCTAGGATAATACAAGAGGTGCTAATCACCATTGTTTTTTGTGGCTAAGTAGAACTCCATGGTATACATATATACATCAGTTTTTTTGACTTTTACAAAATGATATGTTGGTTATCATTTCCTGAAGCCATATATATAGTATTGCTTAGACACTTTAATCACAGAGTGAGTGTGACATTTGTCTTCCACCCTTGCTTTCATGTAGTATGAGATAGTTCATAACACACTTTTAATCTGCTGGCAGATGATTACTTCATCAATTACTTATTTATCCTACAACTTAAATTGATTTCAAACAACTCAATTGATTTGCATTAATGTTTATAAAGAAATTTTGCCATTGTTCCTAATATATTTTAGATTAGCCTATTCTGTATTGCAGATTCCTTGGAGGAGGAATTCTGTTCAACACCATAGGGGAATTCAGGGGAACTTCATGGTTACTCTGGAGTGAAACTCACTTGGCAAATGTCTCTCCTATCAGTCCTTCTGTATCTTGGAGGATGTGAAGACAACTACAAAATCACCTGCTGTGGTGGTAGAGGCTCTGGGGTGGGGTCTTGGGGTCCAGGTGCAGTGCCAGAGATTTGGGGATGTTGTTTTGGGCCTGGTGGGGGTTCTGGAGGCACAGAAGCAGAGCCTTGAGCCCTGGTGTGACAGCCTCAGAGCTGGGACTGGGGAGGAGCCAGAAGCAGGGCCATGAGGACGGTGGGGCTGATCTGACCTTTTTTTCCCCACTCCGAGTGTCCTGCATTGCTTCCTTGTAATTTCACAATGCTGCTTCAGGGAAGAGCAATCTGTATGTAGGCAGCTGCCTGCACCTTTCATTTCTTTCCTTGGAAGTGGCATGCTGGCAGGCTACTTCTAGTCTGCCATTTTTTTTTTTTTTTTTACTTTTAAACTTCTTTGAAGGGCCTCCATTCATCTGGTGGATTAGGTAGAATCAGACTCATCCCTCACATTCACATCTCACATAAGCAGGAAGGGCCACCTGGTTGAGGAATTGACCAGGAGCTCTGGAGGCTGCAAATCCAAGACCAAGCTACTAGCAGATTCGGTGTCTGGTGAAGACTTGCTTGCCCTCTGCTTCAAAGATGCTGTCTTCCTGCTTCCTGTCTTTTAAATAGCTTTATGATCTGTCCACTTATCTCTATTTTCATTGCCACTATTCTAGTTCAAATCAATATCACTTCATTTCTAGATTAATTCACGATTGTGTCCTTTCTTTCCTTTTTCCTTTTTTCCATTTTTTGATTGGGATTGAAAAGTAGAAAAGGCATCTGATAGACTAAGGGATCCCTAATCAAGGCAGGTTTCAGTAAAGGGAAGTGGAGAGAAAGGAGGCTGAGACAGAACATAGAGTCATGGGAGGGGAGTGCTGATCCAAGCACCATGCAGGTGTCACTACCTAGCTGAACTGTGTGCTTCCTGTACAGATGGGCGTGGGTAAGTCAGAAAACATCGCCTGACTACAGAGCTGCAACACTGGAGGTTCAGGCAGTTTTGCTGTGGGATGCCCTTGATTGAGTCACACTGAGAGAAGATATCCTCTTCTGCATGTTAGGGAATCACTGCGGCCAGGATGCATGAGCAAGGACACCAACAGAAAGCAGAGTGCCAGGGTAAGCTGGGCCAAGTTGCTCCATTGGGCTCACATTTTTGAAGATAGTCAGAATTTTAGCAAGTAGTGACACTGACACTGCTTTAGGGAAGGACTCAGCCTGCAAGGCACTAGATACCAGTAGGAGTAGAAACCTGGTCAGGTTATAGCAGTGCTCCACTATCAACTGCAAAGCAGCACAGTAAAACAGCAAAGCAGTACAGTAGGTGACACTATCTGGGTTGCTCGTGAGCTGTCATAATAGTAGAAGTTTTGAGTCAGAGCTTTCTGACCCGTGGCAAGGGTTTACTGATGGGCTATTAATCTCCTCAGCCCTTGGGATGGCTAGGTAGAGATTTGAACAGCTGTAGCCCCCGGGACTGTTGTGTTGGATCATTTATCCTAACATGCTAAGGAGTATAATTTTCCATAGTGCTATGATGAGATAAATATTGGGAAATGGTGTGATTTAAGGGACCTCTAACCATCTGCTAGCTGAAGTGACAGTTCCATTCTCTCTGTTACATATTATGCTAACTGAAAGCTCACAGCTCAGAGGCTCCTCTTGCCTTGTTGGTGGTTAGCTTAATGTACACGATATACAGTTGTGTCTGTTTCCAGTCCTGCTTATGCCACTATTTTACTCATTCATAAAAATTCCCCTGGAAATAAATTGATGAAAAGGAGAGATGAATTTTGTGCCCTCAGGTAGCTCATATTTTAGTGGGGAAGAAAAATAATAAACAAATGATTTATTATAACTATGACTCTAATTAGATGACCCATACAACAATGAAATAGAAATTTTTAAAGAGAGAGAGTTATTATTATAAAATGGAATTGAATTTAGAAATCTTGATAAAGTTAAATTGTTTAAAAATTGTTGTAAATTAGCTTTAAGCAAGAATCCTTAGAACACTTAAAGAAAAATCCTAATTCTAATTCTACGTTTGGCAAATGTAGAATTAGAGTCTTTAAGTTTTCACTTCACTTTAAATAAACCAAAGCCTTAAATCATATACCATGTGGTAAGGTGATTTCTACATAAAAGACAACAGAGAAAGCTCCTGTGCAGAACTATGATCAACTAGACTTTGAGATAAACTGGAGAATTAATGTGCATTAACATGTTTTCAATTAAAACACATTGTTTGAAGTACATGTACATTTTAATTTAATAATTTCCAGCTTTAACTGAATTTTTAATTAATTGACAAAGTACATGAAGTGCTTTGAATAAGAAGGCTTCCATCCTGTTTCACTCAATGAATGCTTATTGAATATCAATCACACCATCAAAACTCTGTTTAGGGTGCTCTTTGAGATGCAAACATGAGACAAGAATCCCATTCTTAATGGGCTAATAGTTTGAATGAGGTTAACACAAATAACTCCAAGGTCTTGGGTAGTAAGACAGATAATAACTTCTAATCACTAGCTCCTCCTCAAAAATACTAATTAATGTCCTCAAATATTTCCCAAAAGTTTTACTTTTAAGGTGGTTTTCTAAAAGTTATGAACCTCTATTGTCTGAGTTAGCCTTATCCACCATTATCATCTAATCATAAATCACTCTTCCAGTAAAAGTACAAAGCAATAGCCAATACTGGAATGTTTCTAAGATGTTAATTAATGCAACTTAAATGGGTCTTATGTTTCATGTAATTAACTTGACACTATGTCTATATGGGACTGACAATTATTTTCTTAATAGTTAACTCAGGAAGGAATGGTATAGGCTTAAAATACCACTCAACAATGGAACAACTCACTCTGAATCCTCTTAGCACTGTCTCTGCTTCTTCTCTGTCATTAATTAGGTGCTTTCTTTCATAGCTTTTCTGTTTTGAAAGGGCAGTTGCCTCAAAATTGTCCCTTCCAGTAAGCAACACATTGATGCAATAGTAGGTGAGTGTTAACCTTTAATATATTTTTTTTGAATTTCTCATATCATCTTCTGTCTAAACTTTTTGTAAGAATTTGTTTTTATGTTCTGTTTGTTTGAATTAAAAAGAAGAGAACAGTAATTTCTGTAAGTTATTATTACAGAACAGGGGTATTATTATTATTACAATATTACATGGTATTATTATTACAACATATGAGCCATTATAGTATTGTTGTTGTTATTATTACCACATATGCACTGTTCATCAGGGATTCAATTTACGTACAAATATGACCTAAAGATGTTCTCAAGAATGTATCTTGTCCATAATCCCAGAGACTGCCTGTATTGATTTCCTTTCTTTTGGATATATACCCAGCAGTGGGGTTTCTGGATCATATGGTATTTCTAGTTTTAGTTTTTTGAGAAACCTCCTTACTGTTCTCCATAGTTGCTGTACTAATCTACATTCCCACCAACTGTGCACAAGCATTCCCCTTTCTCCACATGCTTGCCAGCATTAGTTATTTTTTGTCTTTTAGATAAAAGCCATTTTAACTGCGGTTAGATGATATCACAACATGGTTTTGGTGTGCATTTCTCAGATGATTAGTGATGTCAAACCTTTTTCATGTAATTGTTTGCCATTTTTATGTCTTCGTTTGAGAAATGTCCATTAAGATCTTTTGCTCATTTTTAATTGGATTATTATTATTTGCTATTGAGTTGTTTGAGTACTTTATAAAATGTTTATTAATCCCTTGTCAATTGAATAGTTTGCAAATATTTTCTCCAATTCTATACGTTGTCTCTTCATACTGTTGATCGTTTACTTTGCTGTGCAGAAGATTTTTAGCTTGATGTAATCCCAGTTGTCCTTTTTGCTTTGGTGTCCTGTGCTCTTGAAATCTTGCTCAAGAAATCTTTGCCCTGACCAATGTCCTAAAGTATTTCCCCAATGTTTTCTTTTAGCAGTTTTATAGTATCAGGCCTTACTTTTCATCTTTATTCAACTTGTATTTGATTTTTGTGTATAGTAAGAAATTGGGGTCAAGTTTTATTCTGTCTATGGATATCTAGTTTTCCTAGCACCATTTGTTGAAGAGACTGCCCCTTTCCCCAGTGTATGTTCTTGGTGCCTTTGTAGAAAATGAGTTGACTGTAAATGTGTGGATTTATTTCTGGGTTCTTTATTCTGTTACATTCTTCTATGTGTCTGTTTTTATGCCAGTCCCATGCTGTTTTGGTTACTATAACTTTGTAGTATAATTTGAAGTCAAGTAATATGATGCCTCCAGATTTGTTCTTTTTACTGAGAATTGCTTTGGCTATTCTGGGTCTTTTATGGTTGCACAAAAATTTTAGGATTTTTTTCCTATTTCTGGGAAGAAAAATATTGACATTTTGATAGGGATTGCATTGAGTCTGTAAATCACTTTGGGTAGTACGGACATTTTAATAATATTGATTCTTCCAATCCATGAACATGAGATTCCTTTCCATATTTTTGTATGTCTTCAATTTCTTTCATCAATGTTTTATAGTTGTCATTGCAGAGATCTTCCATTTTTGGTTAAATTTATTCCTAAGTATTTTGCATTTTTTGGTAGCTATTGTAAATGGTATTGGTTTCTTGGTTTCTTTTTCAGATTCTTTGCTGTTGGCATATAGCAATGCTACTGACTTTTGTATGTTGATTTTATGTCCTGCAAATTTGCTGAATTCATTTATTAGTCCTAGTAGTTTTTTGGGGGAATCTTTAGGATTTCCTAAGTATATGATAATATCATCTGCAAACAAGTATAATTTAATTTCTTCCTTTTCAATTTGGATGTCCTTTATTTCTTTCTGTAATTGCTATGGCTAGGAGTTGCAGTACTATTTTGAATAAAAGCGATGATAGTGGTCATCCTTGTCTTGTTCCAGATCTTAGAAGAAATGCTTTTAGTTTTTCCTCATTCAGTATGGTATTAGCTGTGGGTATGTCATATATGGCCTTTATTGTGTTGAGATATATTTCTCTGTACCTAGTTTGTCGAGAGTTTTTATCATGAAGAGATGTTGAATTTTATTTAATACATTTTTTGATGTCTATTGAAATGATCACATGGTTTTTGTTCTTCATTCTATTGATGTGATGTATCACGTTTATTGACTTATGTATGTTGAACCATCCTTGCATCCCTTGCATGGATCTCACATGATCATGAAGAATGATTGTTTTAGTGTGTCATTGAATTTGGTCCGTTAGTATTTTGTTGAGGATTTTTGCATCTATATTCATCAGAGATATTGGACTATAGTTTTCTTTTTTTGTTGTGTCTATGTCTGGTTTTGGTAGCAAGTTAATGCTAACCTTGTAGAATGAGTTTGAAAGTATTACCTCCTCCTCAATTTTTTGGAATAGTTTGGGTAGGATTGGTATTAGCTCTATCTTAAATGTTTGGTAGAATTCAGCAGTGAAGCCATCAGGTCCTGAGCTTTTCTTTGATGGGAGACTTTTTTATTGCTGCTCTTTCCTTGTGTTCTTTTAACCCTTTCCTCCCACCCCCACCCTGCCTCCATCCTCAGTTAACCACTGATCTGTTATTCTCTGTTCCAGATTCCAAAGTTGGGCTGACAGGTAGTGGATATGGAACCATGGAATGTTCAGGAAACTCCCTGCTTGCTTACTCCATGAGATTACATCACTAGTGTGGGGCTGATTCAGGAGTCAGCTTTCTATTTCCTGTTCAAACTTTAGAGACTGCATGTAGTGTAGTGTTGACAGTGGTAACTATGAAAGAAAGCAACCCCAAGAAAGAGGTTGCTTATAAAATGATCCAGGCATGTACCCCCAGGGAAGAGGTTTAACGTTGCCTTAAGAATTGTATGAAAGAGCAGTGGAGAGAGGATTTCTACATATGTAGGACAAGTCAGAGTATCATAGGTCTAACCGTTGGGACATGAAATAGAATTTTTGTTTGTTTGCTTTTTAATTAAGAAGTTGCCCTATGAAAGCTGCCAAGAACTCAGGGCAGGGGGTTTATGGAGAGCTACATACTAACAGTGGCAGAAAGGGAACATAGAGTAGTGATGAAAACAAATATAAATTTATGTAGCTAGTAAAATTATATTTGAGAGTTGGAAGGAACCTAAAGAATCATCTAGTCAATACTCTTATTTTAGAGTCATGAAAATGAGATATTCGGGTAATCCAGTTCACTTATGGCAGACCTGGAATTAGGATGCAAGCCTTCTGATTCCAAATATGTAGAAATTTTTTCTTGTAGAAATTAATGTTCCTACAGATAATGTCTAAACATATCATGTTCTGTTAAAATTAGCTACTGTGTTTGGCAGTGAGATCCAGAAATTCAGATGTCCTGGGATGGTGGTTGCAGGTCCTTTTTCCTTAATGACTAGGTGAAAAATGTTCTCAGTAGCTCTTGAATAGTGCTAAAACCACTGGAGCAAGAGGAAAAAAAATTCATATTTGTAGATCTTTGAGAATAAGAATTGTTTCATATTGTGCTGATGGTACTATTAAAAATATAAATTATGGAGCTGTGTCCAATATGAGGTTATTTTCTGACTTGTGCAGAGACAGACTTGCTCTGTGTAAGGGGAAGGAAATGAAGAAATAACATTAATATTGCCTGTGTTAATTTATTTTCTATGGCCATTTTTCTGTCTTCACATTCCTGTCATGTCTAATCTGACTTTGTAGGTCTGTGAGCTGAAATTACAGAGGGAGCCAATTCTATTTTCTTTTACCTCTCCTGTTTCAGCTTATATTTGTCCTCTTTATTGACAGTAGGTCACACTGACTCATATAAGACATTTATTTATTTTCTGAATAAAAAGGTTTTTTTCTCATTTTATTTTATTTATTTATTTTTAATTTTTTAATTTTTTAATTTTAGCATATTATGGGGGTACAAATGTTTAGGTTACATATATTGCCTTTGCCCCACCCGAGTCAGAGTTTCAAGCGTGTCCATCCCCCAGGCAATTGGAAACCAAAATGGGAAATGTTTATTGTTTATATTTTTTAATTTTAAACATGTGTGTGATTGTGTGTATGTGTGTATATATATTTTATATATCTATATCTATCTATCTATACATACACATATATTTAAATGTTTTCCAACTTTGTTCATAGCTAATTATATTTCTTACTTTGGTGTGATCAATATTAGGAAAAGACCTCTGTGAATATCCTGATAATATAATGGCTTTCTCTCTTTTCATCCATTTTAATCCTATTATATCTAAGGAACCTAAAATCTTGTATTCAAATTGCATGCACTTTTCCACATGTATTCACACTACAATATAATCACCATCAAGAAAAACAAAGTGCAAATCCTGTATTTTTTTTTCAAGCTTAGGGAAGGTGACAGGACAAATAGCCATGTGTTTTTCAGTTACCTCTATTTATAAAACTAGGATTGCATTTGTAAAACATAAACATTTCTAAGTTTCCAAAATTACATTATTTTTTTAAATCCTAACTCACTGGCTTTTCTTCTCTCAGTCTTTTTTGGTGATTTCTCCTCTCAAACTCAAACTTTTCAAGTTTCCCAAGGCTCTGGCCAGGGGCTTTCTCTCCATACATTCTCTGTAATCTCATATATAACAAAGAGGTGTCCCAAACTTAGCATATCCCAAACTCTTATTTTCTGTGTCCCAAACTGCTCCTCACACATATTCCTCATTTCAGTAAATACTACAATGTACCACTTCCCAAAATGACTTAAACTAAAAAATCAAGTTTTTTTTTCTCCTCTGTTTTTGTCATAATCACTTTCAAATCTTTTGGACACACTCCTTACTATTGTTCCTGCTTTGACGTGTACAGTTCTACAATTCTTTCTCCTTGTAGAGCCCAAGTGATCATGTCACACCTGTTTTTAACTTTCTAATCACTGTCAATCACAATTAGAATAAATTCTACTCCTTATCCTGGTATATCAAGCTCATTTAGACCCTGCCTGTCTTTACTTTTCTGACTAATTTCATAGTGATGGTCACTAGTTAATACTGTTTTTTTATTTATTGTCCCTTTCTCCCATCCTTCAAAGTGTAAATTCAATGAATGCAGATTTTTGTCATTAATGCCAGGCACTTAGTAAAGGGTCTATTTATTAATATATATCCATATTAGATATATAAATGGTTGTATTAGGCCAGGTGAATTATAGCCCTTAAAGAACAGCTATCATTTTAAATTTTTTAAAAGTTATTACTTTGTTTTAAACTCTATTCATGACAAATTTAATTTTATGATGAATAAAATAAATTTGGAGTTCTAAATGCCTAAATTATTTCAATTGAAATGATTTTGTTTTTCTATTTTTTATTGATTTGTTTTGTTAAATAACCCTAACTAAAATACATGTAAGATTGGATGCATTCAAAACTACCAATGTGCATACATTCTTTTTAAAGTCTTTTAATATCTTTTAGTATTATACATGTTCTTACAGTCACTGGATAAATTCCATATACTGCATTAAATTGTTGTAAAATATGGATTTTCTACTGAAGGAAGATAATTAATTTGAGAATTTTAAAGAGAAAGCATGTTGTTGCACCATTTTCTCGAAGAAATTCTCTATGAGTTCCAATGGCAAATTAAAAAGCTATGCCAAAGTCTAGCAACTCAAAAACTACAAAATCCCCCCCAACACATTTTTAATCATATTTTAGTATTTTAATGGGCTCTATTGATGTAAGAGAGGCCTGTAACATCAATGTGGATATAGAAGTAACATCACCAAAGAATAGAACACAGTTGAAAGTAGACTTGCTTAGGAATGAGGGTGGTTTACAAAAGGGATAATATGTGTAGATTAGAAATAAAACACTACTAAAGCTAATGGCTGGATATTCAGAAAATGCATTCATCAAATAAATGTACATTTCCTGTCATCTTGAATAGTAATGTTTCCATTAGAGGCTTATTCACGTACCAAGTTTAAAGTATCTGTCATTTTAAAGTGGTTTCATTAATTACTTCATGTTTATCATTTGATATAAGGCAACATATTTTCTTCCATAATCATATGTTCATTTAACCATCAACTTATGTTTGTACTAGTTTACACAATTCTATTTGGATGGTTATTTTGCTTCCTGTATGAGAGTATTGATATAAGCAATTGACTTGCAATGTTAAAGATTTGGCGCTTGGCATCTAAGATATCTACTGAACACAGCAACACAATAAGTAGCCCAAACTCTTTCATGCACAAGACTGCTTGTGGGAGTATATCACAGGCAGGGTGGACTTATGCAAACGTGTGAATGAAAGGTCTCCATAGGGAGCTAATTCAGTTGTTCTTTTCTTTTCCCTGGGGTACCCATCCTCACTGGATGCTGTGGTATAAGGCCATATTATAAAATTAAAGCCCAGTATTATGTGCTGCCTTGACATTTGGGGAAATCAGCAGGGCTCATTTGACCTAACTGCAAGTTCACTTCTCCAATCTGTTTCTGTAGATGAGGTCCTCTAGGCAAACTACCCTGTTATTGAGAGGACCAGGTGTAATGCAGTTCCTACTTGTTCCTAAGTAACAGGTTTCAGTTCCCTGTCACCCTATGGAATTATTCAACAAAGCCATTCACATCCTTCCTTGAGATCTGAGAGGCTCCTCACTCTCTGGATAATACAAAGCCTGATAGCCACAGCCCCAGGTTGTCCACTCTGATCCTGAGTGTAATCTTGTGTGGCCTTTGCTGACATGTGCTGTTCTGCTCCTCTGGGCTGTATTTGTGACTAGTAAATGACTGTCAATGCCATCTCTCCAGTTTCAGGTGTTGTGTGTCTGCCCATTCCCATAACACTAAAGTGGAATTCTCCTCCTGATCAATCTAGTGAATAGAAAAGGATTAAAGCTGACACTCTCCTACCACCCTACCCTGCCATGTGCTGTCTTTGGTCCTTTGCTTAAATATGGCTGCCCAGCATCCTTGGATATTCTGAAATGTCACTGCTGACCTTGTACTTGAGAATATGTCCTCTTGTATCTCTATCTCCTGGGGGTAAAATATGGCATCCAGTTGATAGCGTAAACTCATCTGGTTCCATGGGCTCAAATATATTTTAGCTATGATTATTTATAGAAAAGATAGCTACCTTAGTTTTAATCCCTTAGTGGGTTAAAACTATACAATTTTAAATAATTTTAATGGTTATAATGTTAAGTATGCACTATCTAGAAAATCACTGATGGAAAGCTGATGCACCTGAAAGCACACAGGGAAAGAAATGGCCCACTTTGCATACAACCAAATACTTTGAAAAATTTTTAGATATTTGATGACCTAGCTGGTAGGAGAAAAATAGAAAAGAGAAATTGAGTAATGTTCTGATAAATAACAATAGCTAATATTTCCTAAGCATTTACTATGTGCCATGATGCTAATCTTTTTCCACACATTTTCTCATTTAGTTCTCACAATAAACATATGATGTACCACATAGATTAAAAACAAAATAAAAATAAAACCCCAAGGCTTAGAAAGTTTAAGCTAGCAAGGGCCAGGAAGTGGTGGAGATAAGGTTAGAGCCTATAAATCTGTTTTAATGTAGATCTTGGATCTTAAAACACATCCTACCTTGCAGTGACTATACATGTACATGTACGAGTGGCGTCACACAAGTCAAGAATGGTGTACTGATTTGTAGCTCTACCACTGATTGATAGTGCAGCTTTAAAACAGGTGCCTGATTTCTCTGAACTTGTTCCTTCTTTAATAATGCACAAAAAAACTAGCAAACAAAATGTACCTTAGCTGTTATAAAGATTTCTTGAAATAATGTAAGTTAAAGCACATGGGATATTTTAGTTGTTATATCATGTTTATTCTTAATATCACTTAGTCACACATTTGATGAATATTATTTTCTGAGCTCCTAATATGTGCTAGCTACCTTTCTGGGCATTTGCAATATGTCAGTGAAAAAAAGCAAAGGTAGCCCTCATCTATGTCCTACTTCATTCAGAAAAATTCCAAATGAATCAGAGTCAAATACAAAACATAAAAAAAATGCATCAACTAGAAGTAAATATAAGTGAGTACTTCTACAACCTAAAAGGGGAGAAAAAAGTTCCTCACTGTGACTTAATGTCTAAATGTAATAAAGAATATTATTGATATATTTGGTGATTTAAAAAAACTCAAAAACTTTTGCTTGAAAAAAAGCTCCAAAAACACCATAAAAGTACAAATAGATCACAAAAATATTGGCAAGGAGAATATTACATAAACTTAGTTGATAAGTTTTGAGCAGTGTTTGAGAAGATTAACTCAAATTTTGAACAAGTTCTACTGTGGGTAAAAGACTATTGAATAGAATGGTGTGATAGAGAAATCTTTAATGAAAGGAAAAAATTAATGTGACAAACTTCATTGTTGTCTTATTTTAAGAAATTGCCACAGCCACCCCAACCTTTAGCAACCACCCTCCTGATAAGTCAGCAGCCATCAACATCGAGGCAAGACCCTGTACCAGTAATAAAGATTACAGCTCACTAAAGGCTCAGATGATCATTAGCATTTTTTACCAATAATGTACTTTTAATTAAGGTATGTACATTTCTTAGACATGATGCTACTGCACGCTTAATAGACTATAGTATAGTGTAAACATAACTTTTACATGCACTGAGAAACCAAAAAAGTTGTATGACTCATTTTATTGCAGTATTTGATTTATTGTGGTGGTCTGGAACTGAACCCACAATATCTCCAAAGTTTGCTTGTATTTTGATAGGGATTGCATTGAATCTGTACATCATTTTGGGTAGTATGGTCATTTTAGCAATTTTTATTCTTCTGATCCATGAACATGGGTTGTCTTTCAATTTTTTTGTGCCCTTTTCAGGGGCACTTTATTTTTCCTCCACACAATGATGTGTTGTTGGGACCTACTATTCTTATATGACAGTAGAAAGCCACAATTTGTTCTCTTAAAGAGTTGAAAATGGTGTGTAAAAAATCTTTTCTAAATTAAGGGATGAATACATTAATGGGTATTAATGCAAACTGTTTTTAAATTCAAGGCTATTAAAAACCTATGATGTTCTGGTGGGAAAACATAAGGGGAGCATGGAGACTGTATCCCAAGGCTCACATTTTTCCAATCCTGCTGGCCAGCAAGACAGAAATGATAACAAATTCAGGAACCCCTTCCAACCCCTAGAGAAATTCTGGAATAGTTGGCTCTTATACATTAATACCCTGTACAGATCAAGAAATTGATGGCCATCAAGACTCTCACTAAAACACTTCTATTTCAATAGACTTCTATTCCATGAACAGGTTATTCCTCACCTCATTCATGAAATGATTGAGTCACATGCACTAGGATTTAAATAAAAGATATATACAGCATATTAAACAGATACCAAAGGAATAGTTAACTGGGGAAGGAGAGAATGCAGAGTGATGCTAATAGGTACATGGTTGTTTTATGGTGTAATGAAAATGTTATGAAAATACAATCTTATAGTGATTGAACAACTCTGTATATATACTAAAAGCCATTGACTTATAGCGCTGACTCTGGCAGGGCAAAGACAATATATGTAACCAAATCATTTGTATCTGCATAATATGCTGAAATAAAAAAATAAAAAAAAGAAATTAAAGAGAGAATTAAAGGCAGAATGTTGTTAAAAAAATAAATAAAAGTCATCGAATTTTGTACTTTAAATGGGTGATATGATTTTTATGGTATGTAAATCAAAAAATAAACTGGGGATCTATAGTTAAATGGCTGATTTTCTCTATGGGACAGAAAATGTGCATGATGAACCTGCATCCACTGAGCATAGCAGGAAGCAAGAAATCTATTAAGAAATTGTATGGTATGTCACCACTATTTAAGAGTCAACTTGAATAAGGTCACACTGGCCAAAGATGGGACAATTTAAACATCAGTAAGAAAATAATTTAAATAAACTGAAATGCATAAAACATATTTCAATTCAAGAATTGGTAATGTAACTAAAAAAACCCTTTATTAATCACTGAATTAATTTTCTATGGTTATATAACCAATTACTACACTTTATGTCTTAAAAAATGTTATTTATTATTTCACAGTTTCCATGGGTCAGAGGTTTGGGCACAACTTACCTTGGTCTGAATCTCACAAAGCTACAGTTGAGGGGTTAGTCAAGCCTGGGTCTTACTTCTGTTGGTCCTGCTCTTATCTGAGACCTGAGGTCTTCTTTCAAGCTTAAGTGGTCATTGGCAGAGTTCAGTTTCTTCCACCTGGTATTCTAGCTAGCTGCTGGTTGAGAACTGCTCTCAGCTCCTGGAGACCATTCTCATGCCCTTGATACATGACCTCTTCTATGCGTTCTCTTACAACATGGTAGCTAATTCTTCAATGCAAGTAGGAGACAGTGACATCACTGAAAATGGCAGAATAGAGAACTCAAAATGCCATGACTCCACGGAAGTGAAGATAAATTGGCAAAACCTAGCAGAATAAAATTTTTCAATTTTATTTCTGAAACCTAGAATTTATTTCAATTTTATTTCTGGAATTAAACTCTGGAATCTAATTTTAAAAACTTGCAGAACTCAGGAGGATGCTCAATGAAGAAAGAAGCTGCTAAATTTAGTAGAAAGCATTGTAATTGTGGTATTTTAACTTATATACCTACCCTCCCCCATTCCCAGCTCAGTAGCAGCCATGGGAGTGATGGACCACATTCTTGATGAGGTTTGCTGACACCAAAGGGAGCAATATGAACCATGTTCTTGAAGAGTTGTGGGTATGTGTTTTGACCATGAGGGATGGGCTCAGGGACTTGTTTTCTTTTGCCTGCCCTAAAACTTTGTCAAGGCTGGACTAGTGGATTTCTAGGTGGTGTTTATCAAAACCATGTAAAGGCAAATATAATGGCTGCAAATACCTTAGGCAAGGGATAACATATGGGGGAAGCAGAAAATACACCAAAAAACCTGGGAAGGAAGAGGCTAGGGAAGGAGATATATGGGGGAATAAGAGCTTTCAAAAGTTCCTGCATACATTGGAGACTCTGGAAGGACTGTGCATGAATACATGATCAGAAAAGAACTGAGAATATCCTAAGCTTTTACTTCTGTCTGACTTTTATGCTCCATGCAAGCCAAAAGTGAAGGCTAAGACAGAATTGTTAAGTGACCTGGATAAGCATCAAAGGAGTACACAGAGCCAATCTGCAAAGGCTGTGAGAGTGTTTTATGTTTTGGGCTCTAGAAGTTTAATAAAATCCCCGTCAATTCACTAGCTGATATCTAAACTAATGGAATATACCCTTAATTGACCACATATGACAAAGAATATAGGTTTTTCAAAAATAGGTTAGAAAAGTCATCAAACAGTTACAACCCACAACAAGCAACAACAAACCTTTGAGAAAAGGGAGAATCTGATTTCCAAAGTTCCACATTATAATATTTGAAATTTCCAATTTTCAACAGAAAATTCAATTATGCAAAGAAACAAGAAAGAAACTGTTTTTGAGGAAACCAAGACTTTGGATTTACTAGACAAAGACTTTAAATGAACTGTCTTATTTATGCTCAAAGAGCTAAAGAAAACCATTGACAATGAACTGAAGGAAACCAGGACAATGAAGTCTCACTCTACAGACAATATCTATAATGAGATAGAAATTATAAAAAGGAGGAACCAAATAACAATTCTGGAGCTGAAAATACAATAACCAAAATGAAAACAATCACTAGGGATTTTCACCAACAGATTTCAGCAGGGAGAAAAGAGTCAATGAACTTGAAGCTGGATTAATTGAGATTGTCCAGTCTTAGAAGCAGTATGGAAAAAGAATGAGAAAAAATGCATGAACCTAAGAGACCTGTGGGACACCATCAAGCAGACCAATATATACATAATGGGAGTTCCTGCAGGAGAAGAGAGAGAGAAAATTGGAGAAAGAGTAACTGAAGAAACAATGGGTGAAAACTTTCCAAATGTTGTGAAAGACATAAATCTACATATTAAAGAATATCAACAAAGTACAAGTAGAATAAACTTAAAGATATCCATACTATCATCAAACTCAAAAAAAAGGGGGGGGAGAATCTCAAAAGCACAAGAGGGAAGTGACTCACCTTGTATAAGGAATCTTCAATAAAATCGCCAGGTTTCTAATCATAAACTATACAAGTCAGAAGGCAGTGAGATGAAGTATTTAAAGATCTGAGAGAAAAAAATAAAATACTGTCAACCAAGAATTTTGTCTCCAGAAAATGTGTCTTTCAAAACTAAAGAAATCAAGACATTCCCAAATAAACAAAAACAAAATCATTGCTAGCAGATCTATACTAGAGAAAGTGCTAAAGGAAATCTTTCAGGCAGAAATGAAAGGAAACTAGACAACAATTCAAAACCATTAGAAAAAATAAAGAACAATAACAATGATAACTATATAGTTAAATATAAAAACCAGTATTATTGTATTTTTGGTTTGTAATCCTTTTTTCATATATGATTTAAAAACTAGCAGAAGAACCTCTTTTTCAGAAATACCACAGTCCCTCTTTTAAATCTTAAACCTTAATCACCTGATTAAGTTAGAATAATCAGGATGCTCTCTATTTTGATTAAATTAACACATTAACCATCATGTGAGTTGTATTTAACTCATGCTAGTTTTGAGCCCAGAGCCTTGTGAAGTACATGTAGCTCACACTTCTCTTTACCTTTACCCTTATGAACTATTTTTCAAGTTGCATATAACTCACTCACAAAAAAACAATAAACAATAACAAAATTTTCATTAAATTAGAAGGGATCATTTTGTTTTTGAAGTTTTTGTTCTGTTTTCATAATAAAACACTGTGGCCCCAGGGGAAAATTTTTTTTCTAGTGTGGCAATGTGTTAAATTCACCTTTGCCATGTAATATATAATCATGGGAGAGATATTCCATCATATTCACAGATCCTGCCCATACTCAAGAGGAGGGTTTTATATAAGGGTGAGGATCATTAGAGGTCATCTTAGAATTCTGCTCACCATAGTCAGGATCTTGACATACTCTCACGGGGAAAAAAAAAATCAGTGAAATCCATCCTGTAAAGTACTCTATGTAACTCAACGAGTAATTTGAAGTTAATCAAATAAATAAGAAGTTAAAAATAAGTAAAACCAGGGAAATAGAGTGGAAACTTAGAAGAGACAAATCAAAGAATTACAATGTTTTAATAAAAATAATGTTCTTGAATTTTGAGCACATATGTGAGGACTTAGCTACTGCATGATCTAGAGTCTTGAAGATGGAAAAGGTAGGACCAAGGCCTCTCAGAAAATTGGTCAGAATCAGCAGAATTGCAGCCTGACAGTGAACTCCGTGACTGTTTGCAGTCTATGACACACGTGCACTATCTGTACTCAATTAAGGGAACTGGAGGTCAGCAACCTGCCTCTGTTGAGCCTAGTCCTGAACTGACAAGCCAAGGACTTTTTAAAAAGAGCAATCATTTTTTCTTTTGATACTTTGGGGCTTTTGCATTGCTACCACCCCACCCTTGCCTTTGGTCTGGGGGATAGTCTTCAAAGGGGCTCATGTACACTCCTGTATATGAGTAAATCTTCAGTAGTTCCAATAATGACCTCTGATAATTCTTTGTCCGTTACACTGAATATCCTGTCCCACAACACCTATCTCCTTTGTGTTAGATCAAATTTTCTCTCTCTTGCCTATTAGTAAGCATACCTTAATACTCACTGTTTCTCAGAGATTCTTGCATATTTTTTTTTTGCTACTTACTTGGATCTTGATCCAAACAATTGTAAAAAAATAATCAGTGACACAATTAGCAAAGGTAGAATATTAATTGGATAGTTTAAAACATTAAGATATTACTGTTAATTTAGTTTAGGTGTGATACTACAGCACAGTTACATATTTTACAAAGGTCTCTATCTTGTAGAGATATATGATGAAATATTTACAGATTTATATAATCTGTAAATATTTCATAATGTATGTAGTCTGGGATTCACTTCAAAAAAATCCAGAGTATATGTAGAATATATGGATATAGATGTAAAAGAGTAGTCATAAATTGATAATTCTTGAAGTTGAGTAATGAGGACATGGGGGTTCACTATACTATTCTGTCTACTTTGGTACATGTTCAAAATTTTATATAATAAAAAGATTTTTTTAAGAAGCTCTCATCTGCATGAGTCATATTTCAAATGATAGTGATATAGCCAATAAACAATTGACATTTAAATGTATATTATGGACTGAATGTGAATGTTTGTGTCCTCTCAAAATTTTTATGTTGAAAGCTGCCCTAACCCCTAATGTGATGGTATTTGGAGGTGGGGTCTTTGGGAGGTGATTAGGTCATGAGGATGGAGTCATTGTAGAAGGGATTAGTGCCCTTAAAAGAAGAGACATAAGAGTTCCTCTCTCTCTTCTCTCTGCCATGTGAGGATACAATGAGTAAATGGGCATCTGCACATTCAAAAGCGGGCCCTCACCAGACATTGAATCTGTAGGCACCTTGGGCTTGAAGTTTACAGCTCCAGAACTGTGAGAAATATATGTTGTTTAAGCCACCCAATCTTTGATATATTTGTTATAGCAGACTGAGGCAGTGTAATTGTAGAGTTAAAATTTTAAAAGGAGTTCAATGCTATGGGCATTGTAAAGGGGATATGGTATGGAGGGTCCCATATTCAATGAGAAGATCAATAAGATGTGCAATTTACATATCAAAAGATACTCCTGTATATTATCATCTCATATATGTATCTACTTCCATGCATATATTATACATATCAGGGGTCTCCAACCTATGGTGACAATGAAATAATATAGAAATAAAGTACACAATAAATGTAATGCACTTGAATCATCCCCAAACCATCTCCCTCCTCCTTGGTCTGTGGAAAAATTGTCTTCCATGAAAACAGTCTCTGGTGCCAAAAAAGTTGGGGACCACTGATATACATATTTATAAAATGCTCATTTGTAAATGTACTTTAATATTTCCATCTTTAGTAAGATTTCCACCTTTGCCAATGCTATGAAATTTATTGTAGATTTATGAAACTGTACAGTTCCTTTAGATACTTAAAATCATAGTGAGGTATATTCTTTACCTAAATAATTTAGACTCCACTTCATAGTTTTATGCCATTTATTTCTTCCATGTGGAGTCAAATTTAGCCATATGAGGTATATGTACCTGTATGGTACATATGGTATATGTATAAAAAGCCTATTTTATATCTTAATAGATTTCTTGTCACTTGCTGTGTATTGTGTAACAATAATTTCTATTAAAAGTAGAGTTTATTTAATGATAAAAAGAAAATGATGGTGGATTTATTTTAATAAAATTCTACCATATAAAACATATTAAGAAAGATAATTTTTGTTCTAACAAGATTAGATCTCTTGTTAACATTCACCAAAAACCTGACAAAGATTTCTTTTTCTTAACCATTTACCATTACTTTGTGGAATTGGTTTGGTCTATTGCTCTGTTATTCCAATATGGAATTGACATTTTCCATGAAAATCCTTATTAATTTGTAGGAGTTATTCCTTTTGGCATCATCTATTCAGAAGGCATTGTAATAGAAGAGGGTAGAGGATTGGAGGGGAAATTTGAGAGTGAATAATTTAACATATTAAAGAGGAAAATGCAATACAACAGCACTAGAAGAAATCCCATAAATTTGAATAATAGGGAAGGTTCTTTAGTTCTTCAGAATATTAGTATAACTATAATAGACTTTGAGACTTGGAAGGGACCCTAACAGATCATCTGGCATTGCCTTACCTTCAACAAAGCCTCAACTAAGACAGTTTAGGCAGAAGTAGAAATCCATTAAAATTTCTCTGTAAGAGGACATTCATCAAACTCTCCCTATGGACCACTAATGCTTGGGAAAATTATATTCAGATAAGTTTCTGATAATGCAGAAATGGTGTGATGTTCCTGGAATGTAGCTGATGAATGCCTGGCAGTTGCAATGCAAAAAATATATACATGATGTTGGGCAATAAATGCAACTCTAGTATTTTGTCTCTCTCTCTCTCTCTCTCTCTCTCTTTCTCTTTCTCTGTGTGTGTGTGTTTATGTGTGTGTGTCTGTGACTGCAAGAAATTCTAATCTTATAGAAACTGTATTTCTATGACAGAGGTTGTTTTGAGCAAAATATATTTTGGAAAATCAAGTTCCTTTCTACACATAGATTTTCAGCGTAGCAAGGAGAAGGAAAAGAGAGCAAATTGATATCCATGTTTTAATTTGTATTTTTTTCCAGTTTTGGTTTCTGTTTCATATAATCATGGCTCTGATTTGTAGGAAATAACATAGATATTTACTTAATCCCTGTGAACTTCAGTTTTCTCATTTGCACAGTGGTAATGATAATAGTCTCTTTGTTAGAGGATTGTTTTAAAGACCAAATTAGGTAATTATTGTAAAATGCTTAATAACCATCTGGCACATAAGAAATGTTCAATAAATGTTAGTTATTGTTTTTATTATTATTCCTAGTGCTCATTATCATCCACACAGATGGTTGGTAGCACTGACTCTATTCTCTCTTCACCTTTGTGTGTAACTAGAACAGCTCCTGGCTGGTGAAATGGATGTTAAAACAACCTGAAGTGTTTTTGTACTTTAAATAGAGCATGAAGTGGATTTGTGTGGATAAAAATAGTTTTAGAAAGTCAGAGAGATGACAGGGATGATTTGTGGGAACTAACAGTCTACCCTTAAGTGACAAAAAAATCAATCATTCAGCATTCAGTGAAGCATAGCATGAATACCCATAATAGATTGGCCATAGTAACAGGCATTAACTAATCTGTTTGAAAAAGTCTATTCTTCAAATTAGCTGAAGGAAGCACAAAGTCAAATTGTAAAAAGATATATGATATTACTCAAAAATGTTTTTTCCCTTATTTGAGATAGAAAGATATGGCTTGGTTCCTGAGACAGTGTTATGTATCCCAATTATTTACATGCTTAGTGAATCTTTTCAAATATTGAAACACATTAAAATGCTTTTTTTTGTTATGCCATGTCTGTATTCCTATTTATATTGTTAACAAATCTGAGTTAGCTTAGGCTTCCATTAAAAAAATACCATAGACTGGGTGGCTTAAACAACAGAAATTTATTTTACCACACTTCTGGAAATTAGAATTATGAGATCAGGGTGCCAGCATGGTCACATTTCGGTGAGGGCTCTTTTTCTGGTTTGCAGATGGCCACCTTCTTGCTGTGTCCTCACATGGCAAGGAGAGAGAGAGAAAGCATCCTTTGGTGTCTCTTATAAGTGCCATACGAGGGCACTAATCCCACCAGATCATTGCTCTGCCTTCATGATCTAATTCTCCCAAAGGCCCCGGCCTCCTACATATTAGGGGTTAGGGCTTCAACATATAAATTTGGGGGGGATACAAATATTCAGTCCATATAATATCTTAAACCAGTGAGGTAGAAAAAGTTTCATAGATAGGCAATACCACAAATTATTTGAAACATTCCAATATAAATCCATTGTCATAGCTTTGGTATGCATTACAATTTATAAAGCTTTTATTTAATGTAGCAACATATTAGACTATTGAAAATGTTCATATATTGGCCTTAGGTAAATAGTTGAATTTTCACACAGGGAGAATTTACCTTTGTCTCTATTTTCTCCAGTTTTTCTATCCTGTAATTTAAGTATGCAATATTTGATCTTCCTATCATCTTTGTTTTAAAAATTATTTTAGATACTGTTTCTTTAATAATGATTAAAATCATAGCACCACAGGCCCTATATCACTACAGTCTCTCATTACCTGTTATATAGATGACACAAGACCCTCGTAGGTGGTTTTGTCTCTTCAGTCTGGTCCATCCTCACCTTACTACAAACACAACAGCTGAATTCCCCTTCCCTTTTCCTTCTTTTCTTCCCTCCTTCTTTGTTTCATTGCTCTACCAGTTTTTAGTAGAACTGCATTTTCTTTTTCTTAAAATTTACATGTGAGATAATTTTATTATACTTCCTAATTATTTGCCTTCCTATTCTTGAAAATAAATTAAACGATGGTGCCTCACTGACTTTACTTGTGATCAGGAGACTTGCTTTGGCTATTGAAATGTAAGAGAAACGGCTGTATGCCAGGCCTATGCAAAAACTTCAAGAGCCAATTGGTAGTTTTCTGTTTGCTCTTTGTTTCTTTGCACGAGAAGCCTATATTATTGGTGCTGATATTTCTTCAGTGTATAGTCTGGAATATAGAGCAGAACCACAGTGAACCAGTCTGAGTTAGAAATAGAAATTTTTTCTTGGAATGTATTGATAATTTGGAACTTTTTGTAGCCTCTGTATCACCTAAGAAAGCTGATTAATACATATTAAAGAAATCCATGAATTTATTTGTACAAGAGGCAAAGAATATAGACAATCAAAACAAAATGTAAAAGCGCTGTGCAGGTCCTCACTTCTCAAACCTTCTCTATTGGTAAACACTACTAACTTTAATGTTTATTATTTCTTGTCTCCTTTCCACATCTGCATGTATCCATAGATACATAATTATATGACTTGAACAGTCCACTTCTCTGTTTCATTTAGGATCCTTTTGCTATGCGTAATAGAAAATGTTTTCTGAAAACTTACATAAAAATAAAGTCCATATGGATTAAAGAACTAAACATGAAAAATTGTGAAATAATTAGAAGAAAATATACATACACACATATATTATTCACTGTGAATCTTTTGCATTTCTGCATATCTTGTATCCACTTTTATTTTGGACAACGTTTACAAGATGTTTGTATAGCAAACAGTATTTCCTTGGGGCAGAAGGCAGGTAAACTTGCTGTCCAGGATAATAAAGATGATATCTATTTCTAGGAGAAAGGTTAGGCAAATTTTCTTGCAGCCCCCTTTGGGGTTTCTTACAGCCAGGGTACCTCAACTCTAACATAAGCCAACTGTGTGTAGCAGTTACCTATGCACCACACCATGGGACTTGGTGGTAATAACCTATATGAACATGAAGCTTATACTGCTTCTTGTGTCGTGAATAATAAATTTCTTTGTCTCTGAACCAGGAGTCTCATGTCTTCTGCCAACATCTGTAAAACTGGGTCAGAACAACTTAGTTTGCAAGTAGGTTCTCAGACTCTTCATAGTTCTTGATATACCTATATCTGTATCTAATCTATATCATACATATCAATTATCTATTTTCTATCTATCTGGAGATATATCTAAGCAATTTGCTTTGACAACGGAAATAATCTTCCTAAGCAAGATACAGATTTTTACACAATGATGAACAAATCTCTATGCAGGAAGAGTATGTGTAATTCTCTCATATCCCTTTTCAAAAATGCATGTCTATGCTGTTCTACTTAAATAATTCAGTGGTTCTTTAGCACCTTCGTTATGAGACTATCATTCTTTTGTTATCTAGTTGTGCATGTGTCTCTTTGCCTGACCTTGTGGTTTTTATATTTGTATGATCTCTTCTGCCACTGTCAACTTGTGGATCTCTCTGCTATTGTTGGTAAACAGTGGTGACTCCATTTTTTAAGGTGGAGGTGGTTAGATGGAGCTAGCATCCACTCCTGTAGGTGTATCTCTAACTTTGTTATCATTTCCTTGGGTCATCGTACCTTGCTCCTTTCCTTCAGACTGAACACAGTGAACTATAATACATATAGGTAATATAGACCTGCAAGCAAAGGGCCACAGTCTTTCAGAATGTTAGTACTTGGGCTGGAGGAACAAAGAAAGACATAGTACAGAATTAGTGGTTTTCCATATTATGCAAGTGAAAACTTTTTCAAATTGAGGGCAATAGTCATCCCTTCTACCTTTTTTTCCCCTCTTGTTATCTATTTAAATCCATCATTCTGGGGCACTTCCTTCCTCCCTCAAGGTACTTCATCTCTCACAAGAGGAAGAGATTTCACCTTAGGTCTTGCAACATTAGGACTCAGCCCAGTGCTAATAGATCTGTCCTTTGCTCAAGCCATAAAGTGTTCAGGAAAAGAAGTGACATTAATTTCAGTCTATCTGCCACCAGAAAGAGCTATGTTAGTCTATATGGGTTTACCAAAGATGTAAACATCCCACCCACACCAAGGTGAAAGTTCATATGGAAAACATTAATAAAAATGTATTTTTTTCCTATTAGTATGACTTTGATCTTGCTCTGTTTGGAACAGTAGATTTTTATCATTATTGTGAATAAGAAGAATTTTAATTTTTCTTCACCCACTTGAGCCATGCTGGCATCATAAAAGAAACTATAACTTACTGTAAATGGCTCTCTCTCTCCCTCAGTTTTTTCTTTTTCCCCCCTATTGATGATGCCAATTCTGATTACAATCTTTTATCCTTACATAAGAGGAAAATTCTATTTCATCTTGTTACACTTAGGTTCTCATTTCATCAAGCTTACAAGTTGCCCTTTGCCAATCCTGTTAATTTAATTTTCTAACATTTTCACATATGCCCTCTCAGTTGCAACTGTTTCAAACTCTTCACAGTTTCCTACTACAAGTTCTTGATTTTTTGATTTTCATGAAGCTTAATTCAAATAAAATCTTATATGAAACTCAAAAATACAGAACAGAGAAGAGCAGAGTTGCTTTTGTGGAAACAAGGGAGTGGCCCCAGCACTCTATCCAGCTGTCTTCTTCCAGCCCCAATTCATAGACTGTCATGTTCCTAATCACTTCTGTCCATTTGTCTCCCATTCACTCCTCCTATATCAAGGTTTTAATTCTTGGAAGTTTTTTTCTACCCTGCCATCTTCTCTGAGATATCACAGCAGTCAAACCTATCTCTATCTCATAGTACATCATACTGATCTGATATAGTGGGCTATCTTTCACTAACACAGGATTAGATACTGTTTGAGAGCAGTTATGGCTCATTCATTTTGTCTACCTTGCACCTACCACAGTACCATGGTAGGCGTTCAATAAATGTTTGCTGAATGAATTAATGAATACACAAGAATTTCTATAATAAAATAGCATCTCTGTCCTAAAGCATATCTCTTCTGTATGTTAGCTTTACTCACATGAATACAATCAACTCTTGATTCTCCAACATTGTGGAAGAAGAGAAATGGAATGCACAATATTAAAATACTTTGGTTTGGAATTAGGTTTCACTTCTATTTTTAATGGATAATATTATCTTGGATTTTTCTGGGCAGTCACATGTTTTGGTCAAAATAGTTGCGTTCCATGATAAAGTTGACTCAGAAAGATGTTGAACAGTATCTAATTTCATTGTTTATATTCATTTTAAAAATGTTCCTTGTGTGCTACACAGCTTAGGAATGAGAGCATCATCTTTTAGATGAATGCTAATCTCCATCCTAAAATGAGTCACCTCTGAGTGTTTTACTAGACCTTGACACTTTCCTAGGTAAAATAATTATTTGTTCCAAATTACATTTTTACATATAGCTTATCCTGTGGGAGCGTGTAAGTGTGTGTGTGTGCACATACACATGCATATTGGAGCAAAAAAGATCTAAAGTGTAGACTGTTTACAAAGTAAGTTTACAGAGCAGATACCTTCAATAAAGAAGATAAATCAAAGCATATATATACAGATGCTCATATATGTGATATACATTATATATACACGTATATAATATATAAGTAGTTTTTGTTATGAGGTACATTGTATAATCTGTCTTGGTGTAATAATCCCATCAGATGTGTTTAATTTGAAGTCCAATGCCACTATACTGTGAGCTACAGAAAGAAGATTGTTTTCTGGTAAAACCAGCACTTTCTTATTTCTGAAAAATTTAAAGGAATTGATATTGCTCAGACACTTCAAAGGCTGAATCCTTTCTCCTACTGAGTTTTTATTTATTCACCTTCTTATTATTGCTCCTGTGATCACTGTTTTCCCTCCACCCATTTCTCTAAGTTGTGATCAACTTTTTTAACGCCCCTCCTTCAAAGAAATCATCTAAACATAGCTATCATGATTAGCATTTTTAAATGGAAAGATTCAGGATAATGGATGAGAATTATAACACAGCCAACAACTTTAACTTTAATATGTTGAATATGTTTCCTCCTTCACCTTACTTAATAGTATTTTTCAACAGGTGTTTTTCTCTAATGATCCATTTCAATTGCCAAGATCTTCCTAATTCTCTTAACTTACATCACTAAAGCCCCAAATTCTTTATTCTGCAAGACAATTTTACTCTCAACCTTTATCCTATATTAGGCCATGAAGCTAACTTTAGAAATCTAAAATGGTCCATTAATGACCTTCCTAAACAAAATTGTCATCTACCTCTGAAGTAAATGCTGCCTTGCTGGGAAATTGCAAGCACATTTCATATTTAAAGAATGACAGTGATGCTGTATAAATGTTTGTGCATGTGTGTATGTGGGTGTCTAAGCTATTCTATATACCTGAAGGTGTTTACCTTACGGAGAGAAATGGTTCATTCAGGTAGCTGTGTCTGTACCATTATGATGACTCGTGTGCATGCACATAAAACTCTATTAAATACACATATATAACACATGTATACGCAGTATGTATTTTTATGTTTGTCCACAGTAAAAATGTCTTCTTGATAAATCAAGTCTTAAGAACTCAATTTTTCTTTGGGAGTCAAGGATAAAAAACTCAAAAATCAATAATTTTGTCTAAAAAATTTCCCAGGAATTAAAATATGTATTTTCAGGCTCATTGTTGCCCTTCCCATGAAACAGCATTGTGTTATACAACTTCTTTATTAAAATAGATTATTTTCTCATATACCCAATAGTTTATATCCTAAATCATCTTTTTATTTTTATATAATAGATCCAGAATTAAAAGCAACTGAACAAAGTGCCTCTTATTCTATTTTCCACTGCAAAATCTTTATTCCTATTTACTCCATATCTTTATATATCTAGAATTTGATCACATTTAAGCCAAAATTAGGGAAATGTTTTGATGCATTTAAAGTATGTAATCTTAAACAGGTTTACATAAATATTAACTAATGTAACACACCAGTTTATTATTTTATAGTACCCACTACATTTTTCTGAAGTAAAACTGAATTACCATAATAGAATCCCTCCTCCTGTTTTTTGGTTTAAATAACTATCAATTAAACTATGACAACTTTTTCTGTTACCATATTTATAGTTATGTTGATGGAGATTCATTTTATTTACAGAATTATATTGATTTTGTAAGTTCCTAAAAGGCACTTGGAAAGAATGGTAATGGAATGGATGGATGTGTTGCCTTGTAGATCAATCAGAAAGAATTTCATGGATTGTAAAGTGAGGATAAATTTACCGAGGTCAGCAGTTTTTGTTCCTGCTGCTCTTTCTGGAACTGTAGCCAGCGACTTATTAGTACTAGTTGCATACTTTCTGGAATAGCAAATGAAGAAGAGCACAAAACTGCAGGGTTTCTTGGCAGGGAATTGCATTCTCTTAACTGCTTTAATTCTGGTGATTGCATTAGGTGCAGTTCATCTCTGATGAAATGCTCTCAGCCAAGACTTAGGAATATATCAAATAGAAGCTGATGCCTCATTTTTTTGAGCAGAGCACTCAATTGTAGATATAGGCATGGATGGACTTAAGTGCAGTTGCAGTGGAAATGAAAAAGCTAACAAATAGTTTCGGTAATATTTTATGTTATTCCCTTTAGTGTCATTTCATGGAAGATAATAATGCTACAGCATGGCTATTGAGTGCCTGTGTTCATATATGTGTGTAAAAGCCTATGAGTATATATGTGAATCTGTGTATATACGTGTATACATGTGTGTATATGAAAGCTATTTCTATTAGAGTCATGTGACAATTATCTTTATACAAGCATAGTTGAATCTGATGTTCAGCACCATAGGTAGGAATTTTTACACTCTCTGGAAATTGTAAGCATAATAAGGCTACAATGCAGGGATGGCATATAAAGAGGTTCAATAGCAAAGTATTAAGTAGGGTGAAGGTTCACTGGAGAACTCATTGGAAGTAAAATAAGCAGAGCTGACCATGACCTCCTGGCTGCACCTAAGATTCACTGTTTTTAATGGAATTCTGGGAAACTGAGGAGCTACATTCTGGTACCCTGAGGCTTTGCAGGCCCATTCAAAAAAACTAAAAAAAACCATAAATGGCTGCAGATAATGGCAATGAGTTTTGCAGCTGAAATCACCCTAGAAATTTCAATGTGTATTTTAGGCTATAAATTTAATGTTTGCTCTATATGCTACACAGTATTTTCTATTATTATATTTCTTAACTAATTTTTAAAAAGGGTACTATACTTGAATGTCCAGAATTGATAGGGAAAGGTGGGAATGGGTTTGGGAACTATATCAATATTTAATGACTCTAAATATTTGGGAGAATTGAGGAAATACAACATGTATTGTGGTGCTAAAAAGGGCTCTGTTATCTAATTATTTGTCCTGATCTCTTCCCGCATCTTTATCTCATTGTACTGTTCCATCTTCTACCACTCAAATTCACAGAAACAAAATGCTAATAAATGTCTCATTTTTCCCTGCCTTTCCAAACTGATTTAATAAAAATGGCTAGATTTCTAGGAAGAGAGCAATTTTTTGAAGTTCACTCTCAGAGGATTCTTCTAGGATCTGAGGATAAATGGAAAGATTAAATGGGAATTGAAGAATTTAAAGATGTGGATAATTTGTTTATCAATCTTTGGACAATTTCCTTAACCTCTTCAAATGTCAATCACTTTCTTACAAAATGGTAGGTAAACTTGATAATCTCTAAAATTTAAAAGATCTGTAAGATTATACAGCGAGGATAGTGGTAAAAACTCAGGACTGCTGCTCTTTATATACACTTCCAGTTTTATATATGACATATAACTCTTCTAATGCACCACTGTTCGTTGCTTGACTTGCCAATGGCTTGGCAATATTTCCTTTTACCTATATTTCATGAAATCATATGAAAATCTGTTATAGACCTATCCCACATAGGGAAAGAGGCACTATGAAGCATGAAAAATGAGTATTACTTTGAAGCTCTTTCTACAATGGCTCACTGCTTGTTCCAGGATCTGAAAAGTTCCAGGTACAAAAAAGCTGGAAAAAGAGGGCCAGCAGATGAAACCAAGAGGGACTCTGGTTGCTTAGTGCAAATAATCCACATTCTTGCTGTCTTTAATAATGTGAGAAGTTGGTAATAATGGTGGTAGTGGTCGTAGGTTTGTGTTTGTGTGTGTGTGTGCATGTGTATATAATTATATACATATAATTACTTCTAGAACTCCTGCAATTTAGTAAATGGCCATCTGTTTGGTAACATTGCTGTGTTGTGGCACTTTCCTCACATTCAAAAATGTGAATTTTGATATAAAAATGTATAGATTTATGAGTTTTTCTTTGACACTAGGATCCAGAATGTTCTGGCACAGATGTTTCCTGTTCATGTTTCATGTCTACATGAACTACAACATGAACTATTTAGATACTGTTGATAAATAGAATTCTTTTCTATAGGGGTTATTGGGTGAATTAAGGATGTTTTAAACAAGACAAAAGCATGATGTAGATAAATGCATCAAGCATAAAATGGGGAATGCCAAAGAAAAAAAAGAGAAAAGAATAGAGATAAACCCAGAAAGATCGATTTATAGTATCAAGGGGACCTTTGAGCTTTATTTGGCAAGTAAAGGCTAAAGCTATTGAAATTTTAACAAGAAGTTACATGATCATTTCTGTGCTTTAGGAATAATTTAGTAGAAGTACATGAAATAAAATAAAATATAGAGATACTAAAAATGGGGAGTAAATTTAGGAAGATATTTCCATAGCTCTCTCAAACATGTGAAAAAAGAAAAAAGAAACAAAAATATCACTCCACACACTGTAGTGGAATGAACAGAGAGTGTCCAAGTTTTAGTGTCTGAGAAAAAGTGTTACCATTAAAAATGGGCAACACACAAGATGATTGGATTTGATTAGGTTTTTAAAGGATGATGAGGAATTTATGTTGGAAATTGAGAGCTGGAGATGATAGCATGCTACACATGTTCGGCTTTCCTCCAGGTATTTGGAAATGCTAAGAAAGGTCAGGGCTTGATATAGAGATTTGTGGGTGACAGGTGTAGTGGCAACACAACTGGAGGAGATCCTTTTGAGACAAAGTAGAAAGAAAAAAGAAAATGGTGATGTGATATTGGGGGAAATGCCTACATTTAGAGATAAGCATGAGAAGATAAGCCAGAGAAACAAACTAAAGGTAGAATTAAGAAGCATTTCAAGAAACTACCTTGACTCTGATTAGGTGATGTGAAGATTTTGATGGCAGTTCCCCAGGTATGATTGATTACTATGAACTGGCCTGTGCTTCACTTAAAACTTGAATTCCCTAACCTTAAATGTCAAACAGATCATACAATGGAGGGGTTACATAATGAGGGTTGTAAAAGGGTGCCTCCAAAGAATTTGGAAATTATAGAAATATGTTTGCTTTTTGAGAGTAAAATAAAACAAAACAAAGATCAAACCTATTGAGAATAGAAATTGTATTCTCTAAATATACCTAAAAAATGTAGTTAAAAGATAAATGGATTGGCTTGTACAGAGAAGCTCCTGTTAGAGAAGCAAATTTTGAAATTTCAATTCCAACATTGTTCAGGAAGAGAGACATGACATTTGAGGGACCCAGGTCACTCATAAGCAAAATGTTCTCTACTGTGGGCAGAAATATTTCTTTAGACTTCATCAGAGTAAAATACTCCCCATGTTTATCGGTGGATTTTTGCTTTAATTCCATGCCATCAATCAACCCACTGATCTATTGGCTATAAATGTTAGAGGAAATGTGGACATTAGAAGTGACATCCTCCACTATGAACTAATAAGTTGGTATTCTTAGTTATACATCTATTTTGTGAGAATTTAATTAGAGTCATTTTATTATTTATTTCTGGGTGCAGTGTTAAGTCCCAGTTTCTGGCTCTGAGAGGTTGAAGAGCAGACTCCAGGTCATGGTAAACTCACTTGGGTCATGTTACCCTGAGAGGCCACTTTGTAGCTACTTACATTGTAGTTCTCATCCTTTTCAACTTTCTACCATCCATTTTCTATCCCAAGAATTCTCAAATCTGGAGTTCCCTTGTATTCAAATGTGGTCTTTTTTTTTTTTTAACTAAATGTATATTCTGATCTTCTAGGAGAATTATCAGGTGTTATTTAGTTTTCTGACAAATATATGCAGACAATAGCTGGCTGCATGCCTAGATCAGTATGTAGTAAACACGGCTGACTGATTGACCAGGATCTACTTTGCATTTGATGACTGCAGAATACTTAAGTGCTTTGTGTATTTCTATGTTCAAGTTGCTCAGATATTGAAAGTCCTAAGGTTTTAGAAGTATAGGATAGTTATATTTCAGAATGAGACAAACATAACTGAACTGTAGTTAAGATTTCACTAAACCCAAAACATTCTGTAATTTTGATAGCCCAATTAATTTACCCATCTTCCCTTCTGTATTTGTGCTCTCTTTCAGCACTGGAGCTGATTGTCTTCTAGTAAACCCTAGGGGGAAACATTTTACAATAAATTGGTAGTTACATAAATATATTTGTCAAGGTATTAAGTGCTAGGAGCACATTATCCAGGAAAAGCATTCCTAAATTACTCCATACATACTAAGAAATCAAGGTTGGGGGGAATTCTGTAGCCATGTATTTGAGGGGTCTCCAAAAAGTTCATGGAAAATGCATATTATGAAAAAACTATGGATTTCAAATTTTTTGCATGAAAATAAACACATACTAACTTGTTAAAACATGTCCAAACAGTATCTAGTTTGAGACACTAAAAAGAATAAGACATCAGTTTGAAAAGAGCCCCTATCACAGCAACAGGATTTCTGCTAAAATTGAAGCAAGAACAAACATCAAATTTATGGTGGAGCTTGGGTGAGAGAATGGTGAAATTGATCCTTTACAAAACGTTTGTGGAGACAATGCCCCAAAGAAATCAGCAGTTTATTCATGGATAACTAGTTTTAAAAAGGGATGAGAAGATGTTGAAAATGAAAGTGCTAGAAAAAAATTCATCTTGTTCATGTCCTAACTGAAGCGGACTGACAATTAACAGCAGAAACAATAGCCAACACCATAGACATCTCAGTTGGTTCAGCTTACATAATTATGACTGAAAAATTAAAGTTGAGAAAATTTTCCACTCTATAGGTTCCCAAACCATTGTGCCCAAATCAGCTACAGACAAGAGCAGAGCTTTCAATGGAAATTTTAAACAAGTGAGATCAAGATCCTGAAGCATTTCCTTACAGAATGGTAACAGGAGATGAAATGTGGCTTTTTCAGTATGATCCTGAAGACAAAGCATAATCAAAGCAATGGCTGCCAAGAGATGAATGTCATCCAGTCAGTGCAAAGGCATCAAGAGCAAAGGTCATGGCAACAATTTGTGGGGGATGCTCAGGGCATTTTCCTTGTTGACTTTCTGAAGGAACAAAGAACAATGACATCTGCTTATTATGAGAGTGTTTTGAGAAAGTTAGTCAAAGCCTTAGCAGAAAAAGCCCCAAGAAAACTTTACCAGAGAGTCCTTCTCCACCAGGCCAATGCTCTTGCTCATTCCCCACATCAAACAAAGGCAATTTTGTGAGAGTTTTGATAGGAAATCATTGGGAATCCACCTTCTAGTCCTGAGTTGGTTTCTTCTCACTTCTTTTTGTTTCCTAATCTTAAAAAAAATCTTTAAAGGCCATCCATTATCCTTTAGTTAATAATGTAAAGAAGACTGCATTGACATAGTTAAATTCCCAGGGTGCTCAGTTCTTTAGGGATGGACTAAATGGGTGGTATTATTGCTTACAAAAATGTCTTCAACTTGGTGAATATTATGTTGAAAAGTGAACTTTACATTTTTTATTTTTATTTTTTAAATTTCATTTTTCCATACACTTTTTTAAGTCCCTGTGTATTCTGTTGAAATGTTTATCATTTTACTTTTTTCCAATATCCAATATTTCTCCAATATCTGTCTAACCTCTTTAACATTATAAATAATAACAAAGTTCATGATTTTAATTCTTATGATCAGTAGTGCTTTTTATAAACAGAGATGGATTCCCTTGTCTATTTCTGTTAATGGACATTATTGCAAATAAATTGTGTTTAAAATTTTTTTTATGATTAAAGGCATGCATTCTGGAGCAGGATGGCCTGAATTTGAATCCTCATTTCCCCAAATATTAGCTGTATGACTTTGGGCAATTTGCTTAAACTCAATGTGCCTCAGGTTTCTCATCTATAAAATAATAATAATAGAAGTTTTTTGTCCCTAATGTTGTTCTGTTAATAAAATGACTTAAAACATGTAAATTACTTAGTATAGTCTCCAAAATATATTAAATGCTATATAGTGGTTGGTCATTATTATGACTGGATGTGAATTTATCTGAGTATTCAGACAACTTACAGAAATTTTTCAGAATAATACATTCATATTTATGAAAAATTACTTCTTGCTGATGGATATTAATTAGGTCATCCTTTTACAAATTTACATATTCATCATTTATTCAATATAATTGAACATTTCTTCTTCCCCTCCTTCTATGTTGGGGTATTATAATTCCATTAACTTTTCTAGTAAAACCTAAGTGATTATATTAGACATTAACATAACCAATATTTTCAGAACTTGGCAAAATTGGTCTAGTAATTTGATAGCTACCCAGATTTATCTGAAGGATATTTGCATGTAATTAGTTGGAATTCTTGCATTTGGTCAATAATATTATCTCTGATTGGATAATAGTACCTGAGGCTAGGTGTATTTGCTTATAAATAAAGCTTGTTTTACTTTAAATACCTTGGGTCATTTATTGTAAAGGGAATCACACCAGAATTATTTGATATCGGAGAGAATGATTCTTCACATTTGATAATTATTGTATTGCTTTGTACCATTTAAGCAATTTTTTGTCCCTTTTAACATAAAACACTGGAATGTGATGTAGAATATTTTATTAATGTAAAAAAATAGAGGAATTTAATTTTATAGCATTAGGAGAAGTGGCGTGGCTTGTTCCAGTTATCACTCTTCATTTTACATATACAACTAACCTTAGGGTCACATTTACCTGAAAGTTGGTTCACTTTCAAATTGTGTCTGTGTCATTTGCAATAATTTCCAGTTTACATCAAGCAAAGCAATTTCAGTAAGTGCTTAACTTGAAGTGATTTACATTCACACATAGACTAGGTGATCCCACTTACAAATTCCGTTGTATGACAAGCCCTTATAACTCTCTATTTCTCTAGACAGCACATCTTAGATATTTGCATCAGGTTATATTGTTTAAAATATTGAATCTGTTTCTCACCTCTTCCTTCCCTGGAGGATAGGAAGAAAATGTAACTTTTTACCCCCATTGTATAAAGATTTAAAAATTGTTTATTCTTCAGCATTATTGAGTTTAGGGGGGCAGGTCAAGTAAGTTTAGGAAAAGGTAAATACTGAGGAATTTTCTCTTTCTGTAAGAGAAAAGATAAAAAGCCTTAAAGAAAGCAGGTTATTGTCAGAATCACACTAACAAAGTAAAGGTTTAAAACACTATTATTTTTATATAAAAAATTACAACTTTGAAGCTCTGAAAATAAATTATTTTATGTGCCAATTACAAATGACTATTCTCATTTAAGTTCAGTTATTCTTTGCTGTAACAAAAATCTGGAAGAATAATTTTTATCTTGTTAACAATCTACTTTTATTTACTAACAATGAATACATTGTGTGAACTACGAGGAGATATTTATGTGGGACACTTCAATAATACTGCTCATGAGAAAGCAGCATCCAATATGATATCGAGTTCATCTTGAACCTATATGTGAAAAGATTGAGGACAGACAGTTGCAAGTTGGTTTTTCTTAGGCCTAGTTGCATAACATAGACGGGGGCCGGTATAATGAGGCAATAAACTATTTAATTCAGAGTCAATGTGTTCAAGAAAGAAAGCCAGAGTCCCTGTCAAGTGTTTATGAAATATATTATTGTGTTTATAAAACTTCATCAAGAATCTTAGAAGCTTTCAGTTTGGAACCTGAGAATCTGGTTTGAGTGTGTTATTGATTAAAGAAACCAGATGATGGTTATTTTCCCTTTCACTTTGTGGATGATTCCATCAATGATTGAGAAAGAGTTAAATCTTTCTCATATGTGCGCATATATACACACACATGTGCAATAAGTGTCATGCCTCTAACTGAATACTCAGAGTAGTGTCTGTATGAGTCAAAGGGACTGTGTACATCAAGAAAGACCCCTAAGAACTTTGGAAAAGTTTTAAAAATGAAGTTGAAGTTTCATTAGTGCACTGTCCCTACATATTTTTTACTGATATCTCTGATCTCTTTTATTTTAAGAGAAGCAGCTAAACTGAGCCTTTTCCTTATTAGCCCTTTGTATCTAATATTGTAAAGAGGAATGTTTTGAAATACTGTCTTTTTTATTTGGCACCATCAAAATTATTTCCAGCTTGTTGGCTTTTGTAGCATTTATGATGACTGTTATTTTGATTAAACCTGAAATGTCTGCCTTCTTCTTATCCTATTGGTAGTGTTTTGGGATCTTGGAAGAGGGTGAAAAGTGACTCATCATTTTTTCCAATCCTTTTCTAAACCTTTTAGCTTCATCTTCTCGGCCTTATGTATTCTCCTTGGCAAAGAGAAAGGAGCTTCATGTTATGAGCACTGGAAAACAGTTTTAATATGTTTTAAATATGCTACTATCCTCTGGGACCATCTTGCTAGACAGGTTTTAACATTTGTTTGAGTTCTTCCTCTTATTCCCGTATTTGAGTTTAAAACTCACATGGAAGAGTACACTTTCAGAGTACACTCAGTAAGTAATGTTTTGGTTTGGTTATATGTCTATTCTAGAGATACAGCAAGCTACTCTCTGGAAGACTCTTGTTCATCGTGGAAGTGGCTGGAGTCTTCCACATCCTTGAAGTGGTAACCTTCCCCTCTCCCAGTGCTGGCTGTCCTGCTGCTTCTTGTTCTCCAGTTCCTCCCTATTCCAATCGCATTCCCAAGCCTCATCTCTGTTAAACAACTGGCTAACAACTGGTTAAATCTGCTAAATAAAAAGACAAGATCTTAAAGCAGTTAAGTCCTCTATGTGTGTTTTATAAATATAACCTCAATTATTTTGTTATAATTATATTAGAGGATTCCAGAACTTTATGGTCTGTCATATAAATTCTGGAAGACTCTGTTGATGGCTTTATATCAGGGATTGGCAAACTTTTTCTGCAAAAGGCCAGGTAGTAAATATTTTAGGTTTTGTAGGCCATCCAGTCTCTGCCACTTCTACTCAACTCTGCTGTTGTGTAGAGCATGAAAAGACCTGTAGACAATGTGTAAATAAATGAGTGTGGCTCCAGTTTGCTAACACCTGACCTATCCAATAGCTTCTCTCTTCAGTCTTCCTTTTGGAAACTCAGTTTTGTTCAGCTATTAAGTTAGTGAGCACATGCTCAGGGAAGTAGGCTGCTCCCTCAGCTCCAGGCAATGAATCATGATTGACTTAAATCAGTCGTGCCAAGGATCACTTTTTGGTTTAGGAGTATTCATATATCTCATTTATGGTTACTGAAATATAAAGGGAAATCTGTTGGAGCCTACTGGTAATTATTTTGTGAAAGAAAGCTACATAAGAAAAGTACGTTCTTTAGGCAGCTACATTATGTGGATGTGACTATATCACATCTATTATCACATGATAATAGTGATAATTTGTGCAAACTTCATGTTACTCATTATTATCTTCAAATGTGCAACACAAATTGGTACCCCTTTCTTTTGGTAGAGATTTTTATATTGAAGAATGGATTTTTTTTTTATTTGCTTCATAAGCAATCACAACTCATAGCAAAGATAAATCTTATGACTCAGGAAACCTAATTAAAAATCCCATGAAAACCACAAATATGTTAAAAAGCTATCTTTTTAAAAGATACCAATGCAAAATCACTAAACACTTCTTACAAAATCTCTCAGGGAATGTAACACTGCCATTTAATGTAATATATATGTGTATATATGTGTGTAATGTAATATATGACAGATGTGTGAATATTTTCTAAGGTTTAAGAAAAATGATAGAATACAATTTAATTTAAAAGTTGGGGATTTGGGCCAGGTCCGGTGGCTCATGCCTGTAATCCTAGCACTCTGGGAGGCTGAGGAGGGTGGATTGTTTGAGCTCAGGAGTTCGAGACCAGCCTGAGCAAGAGCAAGACCCCGTCTCTACTAAAAATAGAAAGAAATTATATGGACAACTAAAAATATATATAGAAAAAATTAGCCAAGCATGGTGGCGCATGCCTGTAGTCCCAGCTACTCGGGAGGCTGAAGCAGGAGGATTGCTTGAGCCCAGGAGTTTGAGGTTGCTGTGAGCTAGGCTGACGCCACGGCACTCGCCCAGGCAACAGAGTGAGACTTTGTCTCAAAAAAATAAATAAATAAAAATTTAAAAAAAAGTTGGAGATTTGAAGAAGAATTTTTAAGTTCTATGGCTGTTTGATGTACTTATGTACATGCATACAATATTCTTTAATTGGAAATGGATACAGTACATCTCATATGCCATCATTTATGAAGTGTTGAGGCCACATAAGCCAGACTTCAAATATTCATGTTTATAAAAATTATTTCCTTCTCCATGATTCTTTCCTTATACAAGGAGTATTACTATACATTTATCCCATACACATCTCGTGATATCTCAAAATGCCATACAATTAAGCAGTTCAATTGCTGATATAGGAAAATTTCTATTAACCCCAAAATATCTTTGTTTTTCCATTTATTATCAATATCCAAACAGAAATTTATTTCAAATATACCGCAGGTTTAAATCCTAATTCAAAATATTGGCTGACAGAGGAAAAATGCTCAAATGGAGTCTCCTTTCTTACTTATTTGTTAACCATGGGATAAAGACACCAATTTATTTTAAAAACAGGCTCTTTTGCCTGAAGTAGTTTTGCCGATAATAACTGGCCTTTCTGCTTTTTAATTAGAGATTTATTTTTTCCTTGCTGAACATTCTGTTTGAATTTGTTTCCCTGTCCTGTTTAATTTCTTCCTGATTTGTAAAAGTAAAACATAACCGTCAGAGTCAGATTTTGGGATTCAGCTTTAATGACATTTGAAGGGAAAAATGAGAAAAGAAAACTGTGCTTTTTGGATGGATTGCTCTCTTACCTTCTTGTAGTGCTATTCCATATGGCAATAATTGGCCGTCTCAGGAAAAGGGGTCTTGCACTGAATGAACAGCCCTTAAGTATATACTCCTGAGGCCTAAATGCTGTTTCTCCATCAGGTAGAAGACTGTCCTTGAGAGGTACACACAATTCCTCTTGTGGCATTGACATTCAGGCCACTAGATGTTATAGAGTCCTCAGAACCATATCTATCAGACCTTTACAAGAAAATTTGAGGGTTATTTTTTAAGAGAAAGAGTCTCATGGGTCTATGTACATGAAGATCTTCCTTTTGTTTATGGAAAACACATAAGGCCTAGTCTTTCAAGCTGTTTTAACCCTATGTAGTCTACATAGGGAAGAGTGATCTCAAACTTCTATGTGGCAAGTTACATCTCATTGAAAATATCAAATTAGTTATACATATCCAAAAATTTACACTTCCTTGAGGAGAACTGCACCTGTCTTCTAAAAGTTAATACCACAAAGTAGCCAAAGTGACTGTCCAATAAGTTAAATTGTCCTTTTGACGGGAAGCTGGCTTGCTGAGATGAGGCAATGTCAGTTCAGGCTGCCATAACAAAGTACCATTCATAAACAGTAGAAATTTATTCCTTACAGTTCTGGAGCCTGGAAGCCCAAGATCAGAATGCCATTGTGGTGGGGTTCTGGGGTGGGCCCTTCTCTGGGTTGCAGATTAATAACATCTCATACGCCCTCATGTGGTGGAAAGAGAGGAAGAGAGCTCTCTGATGTCCCTTTTATAATCCATTCATGACCACCCTCATGACCTAATTAACTCCTGTGATATTATGATATGTGTGTGTGTGTGTGTGTGTGCATAGATTTTTGTCTACATTTCCTGACTCATCACTCCCACCATAGTCCTTGTTATTTCTCCCCAAGGCAGAGCATAGAATCTAAAAATATAATCTTTCTCTGCCTTCCTGTCTTGGGGCTGGCCATTAAGAAATTCTCTGACCCATCTTGTCTGATTGTAGGTTATAAAATATCCATTTCAGAAGGGTCCTGCCCCATACCCTGGAGGAAGGAATGCTGCATAGAGAGGCCAAGAAAAATCTGAACAGACAGGACTTGCTGGGTTTTCTCACTCTGTCTATTAGTATTAGATAATATCCTTTTTGTTCAATCATATTTATACATGGTTGTCCATGTTTTAATCATGCCCATCCAATAAAGTCTCCATAAAAGGCCCAAGAGGATGGGATACAGAGAGTTTCCAGGTAGTTGGACACATGGAGGTTCCTGGAGGGTGGTGTGCCTGGGAAAGGCATAGAAGCTCCTGGACCCTTCCCTTGTACCTCACCATGTGCATCTCTTCATCTGTATCCTTTGTAACATCCTTTATAATAAACTGGTAACTTTAAGTAAGTGTTTCTTTGAGTTTTGTCAACCACTTTAGCAAATTAATCAAACCCAAAGAAGGGGTCTTGGGAACCCCAACATGAAGCTGGTCAGTCAGAAGTTCTGGAGGCCCAGACTTGTGACTGGTGTCAGAAGGGGTCTTGTGGGACTGAGCCCTTAATCTGCGGGATCTGAGGCTATCTGCAGGTAGGTAGCATCAGAATTGAATTAAAGGATACCCAGCCAGTGTCTGCTACAGAATTGATTGCTTATTTGGTATGCAGGTAAAAAACTTCACACATTTGGTCACAGAGATCTCCTGTGTTGATTGTTGTGGTATGACAGCAGAGAAAAACAGTTTGGGGATATTTTGGGCTCACATCTCCCAAAGGACCCACATCCTAATACTGTCACATTGGGGATCCTGACATATGAATTTTGGAGGGATACATTCATTCCATTGTGGGCAATATGTATATAATTATGTGCATGTCCTTGTCTGTGTGTGAATTTGTGTGTAAACCCTACCAGTATCATAGTGTAGAAATTATTTTGGTCAAGTTTGATAAAAGAAGTTGTGGAATAGCTTGGAACATATGAATAATCCATTCAACAAATAATAGTTATATAATACACAAAAGCACAACACTTAAATGTGGTTTTTAGTCCCAAGTCACCAGTGGTTATGCATCTGTAGAGTGATTATCCTCTATAACATCATCTATAAAACTATAGGTTTGGACTCATTGATCAAATCTATATTTGTTTTATATTGTTGCATAAAAATTACTATCACAAGTGTCATGGCTTAAAACACATCTATTCATTTTAACACAGTTCAGAGTTAAGAAGTCTGAGCACTGGTCCACCGGGATCCTCTCATCAAGGTCTCATTAGACTCAAATCAAGATGTAGGCTGGTGCTAGGTTCTCATCTAGAACTCAGGATCCTCCCTCTTTCAAGCTCATTGAGGTTGTTGGAAGAACTTTATTCCTTACAGTTGTAAAATGGATGTCCCTAGTCTCTTACTGGCTACAGGCCAGGGGTTGCTCTCACCTCTTAGGGGGTCCCCTTCAGTTCCTGGCCACATGGACTTTTCAAAACATGGCAGCTTCTTCAAAGCCAACAGGAAAATCCCACTCCAGTCTGCTACAATAGATCTTACATGACATAACATAACCAAGAAACTATCTTATCATATTCATAGGTACCTCAAGAGGAAAGATTGTTCAAGTTAGGTACACCAGGGGGAAGGGATCTTGGGGACCATCTTAGAATTTTATCTACCACATGAACATATTCAGATCCACATTGCTATGATAATTCTGAGACTCCTAATAACTCTTCTGACAGGAAGTTAAGAGAAGGAATAGCCACTGTCATCAACAAAGATGAAAAGCCCTGATTTGGGACTAAATCATAGTTTTGACATCTCTTAGAGATTTCTATTGTCTTGTTAAGTGTCCCCTTGAATGCAACAGCCTACACATAACCAATTAATTATTATTGTGGTTAAATATTCTCTGTATTAGTTTTCTATTGTTGCCAGAACAAATTACTGCAAACTTAGAAGCTTAAGGAAACCTCATCCATTTATTGTCTAACAGTTAAGTAGGCCACAAGTCTAGGTACAGCTTTGTTCAGCTGTTTCTCTATTCTGGGTTTCATGAGGCTAAAATCAAGGTGCCAGAAGTACTGATTTCCTTTCTGGAGACTCTGAGGGTAAATCCACTTCCAAGTTCCTTTAAAATGTTGACAGAATTCTGTTCCATGTGACTGAAGGCCCCATCTCCTTGTTGGGTTTCAGCTGGGGTGGGGGGATCATTTTTAACATCTGGAAGCTTCCAAATTCCTTGGCTTATGGCCACCATCCTCCATCTTCAAAACCCACAACAGCAGGCTGAGTCATTCTCATCATGCTTCAAATCTCTTTGACTTCCCCTTTTCTTTCCTATCTCTTCTGTTTCCCTCTTCTGCTTTACCTCTCTGACTGGCCCTCCTGCCTTCTTTTCTGTTTCTAAGGGTTCATATGGTTATATTGAGTCCATCTGGCTAAATCCAAGATAATTTTTCTATTTTAAGGTGAAGGTGAACAGACTATGTTACCCCTAAAATATGCCATTTTGGCATAAGAATTATTTTGAGCTAGAGGTAATTGAGAGTCTACAGATGTAGGCAGAGTTCTTTGCCCTCCTCTTCTCTGCAGGGCATAACTTTTCTTTTGAGGAAGGGCCCTCCTCTGCACCCCTGTACTGGGAAGACAAGAGCAACTCTTACCATCAAAGATGGGGAGTTGATACCAAGATGAGTTTGCATGATCAGACCTTACTCAAATCATCCTTATCTTCCATTAGTTTCCCCATATATTTCTTAGTCACTTATCAACAATTTATCATTCATGTAAATATTGTTAAATGCTAATGTGTCTTTTGTTAGTTTAATTCAAGGACCCCAAGATACAGAAATCAGAAAGGAGAAGATACATTTTCTTTCTCAACAAAAGTTAGCTGATTAGTAATCTTAATTGTATCTACAAAGGCCCTTCATAGCAGTACTTAGATTAGTGTTTGATTGTATAACCAAGGGATGAGAATCTTGGGGGAGGGGGATATCTTTAGAATTCTGCTTACTGCATCTTTCATACCTAAGATTAATTAATTAACAAATATTTACAGTGTGTTATGTATGGTGTGTTTAATGTTCTGTATTAAATATGAATGACACAAAAATAAGTATGATGTGTTCACTGTTCTCTAAGAGTGTAAAGTTGGTAGGAGAAAAAGCCAAGTCTGGATAAGAGATGTTATGATGGAGACATGCAGAGAATGTATCTGGGAAGCCTATGAGAAGCATATTTGGACAATTATGGGCAGATACATAGTCATCACCACACAGTGCATAGCTTTTCTACTGAAAGCTTGGCACTTGTCCCTGAGGCAGCATCAGAAGAATGAGGACAAGTAGTTTGAGGAGAAGGAGAGAGGAGTTTGTTAATTTGCCAGCAAATGAGGAGGATGGAAATTCCTGTCTAAAATGCCATCATTTTCCTCATAAACAGAACTACAGAAATTTTAAAGGGAGGGTTTTCAGTTGTAGGCTATTGTTCTTCAACTACAGTTAATGATTCTGATCGTCCCATCTCCAAGGGAGACAATCCCATGACCTGACCTCTGCCCAGGACCTCCACCTGGACAGCTGAGCCTGCTGAGCCTCTCCTATAGCACAAAGAACAAAGGACACTCCCCTGCCCCTCCCAATCACTGGCCTGAGGCAGGAATGCAGGTTTTTGTTCCCCAAAAGAGTGAGTGAGGTTTTAAAGAGACAAAATATTTTTGCCATTTTTTTTGGGTCATTCTCTCTGTTACAGCTTGGCTGTGACCTGAAGGACAAACTTGAATTAATGCTAGGGAATGAAGGAATTGAGAGGGACTTCTAGCAAATCTATCCTGTGAATTATCCTGTAATTGAGTTAGACTGACATGTTTATTCATTCTGTTGGCACTAGGGGTGACTATTTATCATACCTCTGTTCCCCATCAGAATTAGCAAACAAATGAGAGATGGAGTAAAAGTCAGGTTGAAGAGATCAAAATATCACCAATACTTTTGATAAATCTGATACAAAAGAATAGGCTAATAAGTCACCCTTACCCAATCACAGTCCACAAGCTTGCCAAGCCTTCAGTCCTCCCTTGGGAGAATCTGCCCTTGTAAACCTAATAGCATAGAGAATTTATGTGTCTTGTGGATACACTGGTTACCCAATAGTTTCTTACAAATTCCCCTCTGGAGAAGAGGGAATGAATACATGAGGCAAGAGCCCACTGTGAAACATGAACCAGGAGAGAAGACATTCTTCCCGTTCTGCAAACTTTTGCCCTCAACTAGAGAGAACAGTATCCACTCTCAACATATCTTCCAAGAGTAATTTTAATTTAAGTATGACAAAACACAAGGGAAGAACTTTGAGGTTTTTAGAGAAACCTTATAGTGCAAATACAAGGCCACTGAATTTATGATAGCTAAATTATGTTACTTCTGTAACACTAGTCAGTAAGTTGATCTTCTCACTCACGTTATCAGCATTTGAAAAGAAGCTACAGAAACAAAGATCTTGACCAGAGTTTTTCTTTCAGAGCCCATAGGTGTCAGTCCTTCAGTCTTGTGAGGAGACTACTGATTTAATTCCAGTCCTTTACAGGCTATCTTAAATTGCTAAGCAATGCCAGACTAAGACCACTTATATTAAATAGCTTTAAAGTCTCAGGGTCATCAGTTCACTAAAAGGAAATCCTGGAATCAAGTAATTTAAAGGCACTATGGACATAGAGTACTTCTACACTCAGGTCAGAAGCCAAGTGCTACTGCTGCTCAACTGTCTATAGTGTCAGATACTCAATAGCGACTGGGGAATTCTCTACTGAAAATGGCCTGAGGTATGTCTTTTGACCTTGGACTCAGGAATGGAAACCAAAGTGATTCACTCCACCTAGGAGATGTAATGAAAACTTTTTACAGGTAAAAAGACACTCTAAAAGATAATTTACTTTCAATTAATTTCCATTGGGAAAAAATAGCTACAATTAAAAATAGTATTGTTCTACAATTTCAGGTTTTAAAATTTTTTTTAATTTATTTTTTTAGTTTAATGCAATCTCATTTGTTTATTTTTACTTTTGTTGCCTGTGCTTTTGGGGTCACATTCAAGGAATCTTTGCCCAGATCAATTTTGTGGGGTATCCCATAAATATATACAATTAGTATTTGCCATTAAAAATAAAATTTGAGAACACTTATTGTTTTTAAAAAATAATTTTAATAAAAATAAAAATGATCCTTCATATAACTGGTAGAGCAAAATTTGTGGGGACCCAATTTTAAAGTCTACTTCCTGGGTCGATGCAGTGTCAATGAAGTTCAATACTATCCATAAATCTGTTGTTGTTGTTTTTAAAATTTAATATAAACATCATATTAAAATATGTATCTGTACGGTTGATCTATTTGTTACAGTGACTATTTCATCAAACAAACCAACCAAAACTTCATGGTGTGAAATAAACTTTTACTGTGCTCATGGCTTCTGTTTGTCAGGAACTTCCAAAGGGCACAGTGGGCGTGGGCTTTCTCTGCTCCACAATGTCTGGAGCTTGAGGTAGAAGATTCAGCAACTGAGAGTAATGTCTGGGGCCTAGTATCATCTGATACTTATTGACTGACATGTTGACTCTGAGCTGGCAGGACCCAAAGTCTAAGACTGCCAGCATGTGTGCCTATCCTTCGCTCTCAGAGTGGCTTGACTTCCTCACAGCATAGCGGCTTACATGCAAGTTCAAGGTTCCATGTGCAAGTGTTGCACTGAATAAGGTGGAAGCTGACTTAGAAGCCACATGGCACCATCATCATCACTGTGGCCCCTTCTGTTAGTTATAAGCGAGTCCCACATCTGCTCATATTCAAAAGGACTGTACATAGGCACCACCTCCCAATTGGTGAGATGCCAAGGTCATGTCGTAGAAGCAACTGTGTTTGCGATGGAAGATAGGTTGCAGCTATCTTTGAAAATGCAATCTGTCAGGGTGTTTATGGAGTAGCTATTTATTATCCAATTGAGAGTATCTTCCTAGCTATGGTCTGTCTTGCTTACCTGCCATTATGCATTTGGGAACTATTAAGAAAAAATTATTTATTTGTGGTCAAAAAAGAAATGAAATTTTATATTCTGATAACAGTAATGAGAAGAACAAATGTTAAACTGAAAAATGCAATGATACTTTTATTATTTGGTTTACTAGTAACATCATAGATATATTCCATTAAAAATTCCATTTGTTCATATCTCCATGAAGACTTTATTTTTCTTCATTCAGGCAGGTTGTGTTGGCCAAACAGCAGATGGCCTAACTATAATGCCTTTAGGCAGATGTTCTCATTTGGGTCATAACATGTGAATAAAAAATGCCATATTCCAAGCTATCTCATCATCTCCAGTAATTACTGGATAACATCCAATGTTTACACAGGTCTTTTATAGCTGTGTATTATATTGGCTAGACCTGTTACTGAAGGCTTGGTTTATAGTAACACTGTTTTGCTAAGTTTTGGAATGGATTTTTCACTCTATTTAATCTCATATTTACCAAATGGTCACAATCTATGTAATGTTTTGTACATAGAATTTAGGCATAGGATTAATAAAATAATTTTATTGTTCTAAATGTCTAGTTTTACTCTTAATATTTTTAAAAACTATATTGTAAAATAAATGCATATAGCTATTGTATCATGTAATGCATTGGAAAACTGAAAATAAATCTATTCTAGAAAAGAACTAAACAAAAGGAGAAAAGCCAATAATAAATTGGGCAATTAGAAACGTTAAGATGGTTTTACAGTGTGCTTTATTTGAGGATTCGATTCAATCATGTAAGATTACAAGAGTTGTTTTTTTCCCCCCAAATTCAGGTGTTTGTCATTAGTGGAACTTCTAGGACACTAGAAGCAAGCTGTTTTGAGTGGTGGGAGTGAAAATGGAAGACAATTACTCCATTTCATGAAAGAGGAAAACATTCAGAGCCTTGTGTATAATAGGTTTTGTGTAGATCATTTTCTTTCTTTCAGTCTTGAATACTATTCAATCACACATCCTTTCTTTACTCAACCTCCAGTTTTATGAAGATGGCCCCTTTTAGCATCTGCCTAAAACTTTAAAAATGGTAACAGAAGGTACTTCCCAGAAAAAGTCCATATTGATGTTGCTTTGCTCAGTATAAGACAGAAGCACAGATTATTCAAAAGGCTTAATTAGAAGACAGACTCTCATGTTACTTTGCACCTGCATCTTCTGTTTACATTTTATCTTTATTTTACCTACATATGCAGGCAATATCGTGAAGGGAAAAAAATGACATTTTAAGAAAAGCAGGCATCAAAATATATACTTACGCTTCAATTTTATTAGTGTATTATACATGTAGGCAAATGGAAGGTGGCATCTATCACAAATAGATTCAGTTTTTTACCAATATTTGGCGGCATGCTCTGGTTTTTGTTTTCAGTGCTACTCCTTCAGTGTGGCTCCATTAACCAGACAGTTAATATATTTTAGTTCAGAGGAGCGGTTCTTAAATGCGGGCAGTTTTGACCCCGAGGGACATTTGGCAGTATCTGGAGACACTTTTGTTTGCCATAACTTGGCAGTCAGGGGTTTTATTGGCATCCAGTGGGTAGAGGCCAGGGAGGCTGCTACACATACTGCAATGCACAGGACAGGAAAGGCCTCCAGCCAACAAAGAATTATGCACCGCAAAATGTCAATAGCACCAAGGCTGAGAAACCTTGGTACAGGGCAAGAAAACTTTTAGAGCACGCTTAAATACAAATGTTTGGCAGAGAATTAACTGGTATATAAAATCATAAATTGCAATGATTTAATATGGGAACTATTTTGTTCCCCTTTACTGTGATTTATTGAAAAGTTGTCTGCTGTTTTGAGATGCTTTTTCTTTTTTCAAAAGAAGCCTTATCAAATATTGAAACTCTGAGTTTTGTAAGTTAACTTCAAATATATTGGAGTAAATTTTTCATACCAATCCATGACTTGATTGTCAAAGAAAAAAAGAAACAATAAATAAAAATAACATGACAATTTTTGAGAGCCTTGTATTCAGTGTTGTGGTAAGCAGGAAATCCTCCCCCCGGCCCTTGCCCTAATCCTCAGAATTTGTGAATGTGTTATTTTAAGTGGCCAAAGAGTCTTTGCACGTGTGATTCCGTTTAAGGACTTTGAAATAGGAATTATCCAGGTGAACCCAGTTTAACCATGTGAGCCCTTAAAAATGGAGCACCTCTGCCAGCTGTCATCAGAGGATCAGAGAGATGGCAGGGGGGAAGAACCCAAGTTGCTGGTGTTGCTGGCTCTGAAGTTGGAGGAAGAGGACCCTGAACCAAGGAATATGGCAGCCTCTAGAACATAGAGAAGAAAGTGAATTTTTCCCTAGAGTCTCCAGAAAGGAACACATTCCTGCCAACACCTTGCTTTTAGCCCAGGAAGATCCTCATCAGACTTTGGACCTAGAGAACTGTAAGATAAAAAATTTGTGTTCTTTTAAACCATTAAATTTGTGGTAATCTGTTATGGTAGTTATAAGAAAACTAATATAAGTACTTTACTTGTATATCTCATTTACTTTTTTCAACATCCCCAGGAGAAAGGGGCTATTTCCTTCAAATCACTGGTGGGAAATGAACGTCTGGAAAGATAAAGTGATCTCCACAGGATCACACGGTTGGTGGGTTAGAATACAAGGTATTAAAGGCAGGTGCTCTTAGAACTAAGCCTTAAATTATTTTTTAGGTAAAAGTTTATTCCTTTTCAAAGCATACAGTACCCTGTCTTTGGTACTGGTTCTCTTTGTTGAAATGTGATCTCTGTGATTAGCTTGAACATAGAAACCTTTCCAAAATTTGCAGAGTCCAGTTCCATTTTGCAAAGGGAATGGTATGTTTTCATGAATTTATACAGATATATTTTTTAATATCTGAAGAAACAAAACTATTTTATTTCAAATTAAGTTATAGTTGTGCCTCCAGTGCTTTCTGGCTTCTTCTAAAGCCCTCCATTTTCCAGCTGTTGCTCATTTTTCCCACTTCCTCTTGCTACATTTCATACCTTCCACTCTGAGTGGTGGACAAATGGAACAACTTTTAGTTTCTTAACTGGGTCGTGTTCTTTCTTATTTATTTATTTATTTGCTCTTGTACATGCTGTTTGCTCTGAGTTGAACATATTTTCCACTTCTTCATTTCACTAGTTAGTATTCATTCTTCAAGTCTCAGCTTTCTTTCATTAAATTACTCTGGGAAGCTTATTTTCCTCACTCCTCACCACCCCCACCACACACACACAAGGCTGTGTGTTTCTATTGCATTTGTACTGATCTGTTTGTAAGAATTCATTTCACTATTGTAATTTCACCTTGTTTTGTCTGCATCTCCCTTTAGATTGAAAGATTTTCAAGGGTAGGACTGTGTTCACTCACTGGTAAACTTTTTAAAAATTTATTTATTGAAGTGTAACCTACAAAATGAAAAGTGTGTGAATCTAAGGTAGAGCTGGTTGAGCTTTCATAAGATGACATATACATTTAACTATCGAAGGTATTGTCAGATTCCTAGAAGTACACTACCACTCTCCCTCCAACTTTTGCTTTCTACAAGTCACTATCCCTCCCCACGTCCCTATCCTACCCAAAGATATTCACTATCTTGACCTCTAATGCCACGAATGGATTTTTGCCTGTTGTATTAGTTTGCTAGGAGTGCCATAACAAAGTTCTGCAAAGTTGGTGGCTTAAACAACAGAAATTTATTGTCTCACATTTCAGTAGTCTAGAAGTCCCAAATCAAGGTGTTAGCAGAAGAATTAATTCCTTCTGAGGGCTGTGAGGAAGAATTTGATCCATTCCTCTTCCCTAGCTTCTAGTGGTTTGCCAGCAATTTGGTTTGTGGAAATATTGCCCTGATCTCTGCCTTTATGTTCACATGGGGTGTGTGTGTGTGTACACCCAAATTTACCCCTTTTATGAGGACACCAATCATATTTGATTAGGGTCACACACTATTCCAGTATGACCCCATCTTAATGACATCTATAATGATCCTATTGTTATTGAAACTGCAAGGGGATTTCAGCCTAGGTCCATTTGCTTGCCACGCAAAGATCCAATTGAAACAATGAGTATTGCCAAGGAAGAAAGGAATTTTTTTAATATAAAAGAAGTCTTATAGCTGTCTTTGGTTCTCCTGGAGAGAATTGGAACCCATTATATTAAGTGAAGTATCCGAAGAATGGAAAAACAAGCATCACATGTACTCACCAGAAAATTGGTTTCCCTGATCATCACTTAAATGCACATCGGGGAAGGATACCAATTGGATATCAGACTGAGATGGGGGGTGGGGGGAGGGGATGGGTGTATGCCTACATGATGAGTGCATTGCACACCATCTGGGGAATGGTCATGCTTGAAAGTGCTGACTCGGGAAGGTGGGGGGTGGGGGGAGGGGATGGAGGTATGACTACATGGTGAGTGCCAGGCGCATTGTCTGGGGAATGGACACCCTTGAGGCTCTGACTCAGGGGGATGGGCGGGACATGGACAATGTATATAACCTGAAGTTATGTACCCCCATGATGAGCTGAAAAAAAAAAAAAAAGTCTTGTCAGAACAGGAGAAGCTGCCTCAAAACTGTCTCCCTTACTAGTGGAGAGTCCAAGCTTTTTAAACAGGGGAAATTGACAAAGGGCTAGGGTGCACTGGGGCAGGGCATTGGGGTAAGTTTTTGAGGAATGGTGAGTCTTGATGTCAGGAAGTCTGCCTAGGGGCCTTCAGAATCTCAGCTCCTTTGTTTTGCAGAAAATCCACCATTTCTCGGAAACAACTCAAAAGGTCAAGTAGTTAGTTAAGAGAGAGGATTATAAAAAAATATAGGGATCACTGAAATTTGTTCATAGAGCCAGTTATACTGTTTCCAAGTAAGGTTACATTTCAAGGTACTGAGTTAGGTCTTCAACATATGAATTTGGGGGAGAGAACACAATTCAACTCATAACAACTGTTTTTGAACTTTAAGTAAATAGAATTATATACTGTGTATTGTTCTGTGTCATCTTTGATTTGATATTATGTTCAAGTGATTTGTCTGTGTTGTTGTTAGTCATATTTTTGAGAGACAGGGTGTCTCTATATTATTTCTCAGGCTGGGCTCAAACTCCTGGGCTCAAGCATTCCTCCTGCCTCAGCCTCTCTAGTAGCTGGGACTCTAGGTGTGTGTCCCCACATAGAGCTCCATTCATTCATTTTGATTGCTGTACTTTGTTCCACTGAATGCTTATAGCACATATAGTTATCCATTCTACTGTTGAAGGATATTGGAGTGTTTATATAATAGTTTGGGGCTATTACATATAGCACTGTTATAAAAATATTTGTACATGGATTTTGGTGCATATATATAAGTAAATATTTTGATAAGGCAGTAAAGCACTTAACTCAAACTTTAACAGCCTTACTAAATGAACAAATGTCGAAGTTTGGGTAGCAGAATCAAGTGTTTCTCTAAACATGTTTCTTGGAATATTAGCTCTGCAACATCTTAATGGGTGTCACTTTCTAAAAGTTCTGTGATTAAAAAGATTTGGAAATATTGGATTGAACGAAGTGAAGCATTTTACATGTTCTTAGGGTTATACTGCAGGATTTTTTTTCAATTTATAATGTGAATTGTTTCTTCTAGAGAGTGAATATGAGAGACATTTCTCCAACTTGACAGGGAAGCTCTTTTGTTTGTTTTGGGCAGGATATAGCTAGGAATCAACATTTCACTAGACTCTACACTTTGTTACTAAATAAGTGCTATATGATTATTATCCCTTCAAATGGTACATTATGAGGTCTTTGGTAAATTACTTAAACCTAAGGGTCTCAGGAGGATGAAAATATGGTTTGGATTATAGTCCATCTGCTAACTTAAATCTTTGTACTTCTTGTTCGCTTGTTTGAGGGATAATTTAAGTTTCTTGGGGTATTGCTTATATTTCACTGATAATCTATATTTTTAGAGGGGCATCTCTACATGCAGGATTTCTGCGATGTTTTTTTTTTTTTTTTAGAAAGCTGTCTCTATAAAGAGAAGCTTCGAAACTGAGCAAGAATAGTAATCGATGAACCAGAGCTAAGCACGAGCTATTTCTTTACTGATCTCCAGTGTGATTAATGCTTATAAAGGAACAACCTCATTTCAATTCCCCTTTCAACTTCATTCTTAACAGCACAATGGATTAAATGCTTGCAGGAGGAATTGTTTCTATTGTATATCTTGAAAGAATTAAATTTTAATTACCAAATGCATTAAACCTGTATATTAATTAAGTGGTTTCAGGTTGCAGTGGTCCAGGCATCAGCACTTTTCCTGATGTCTCATTTTGCTGACTGTGGTCTGAAGGGAAGCTTGCCCCAGACAGCAGCAACAGGACTGGGGCTGCCAAATAGCACCTGGGCCAAATAAAAGGGCTTGCACCCCAATTAAGTTAAAAGTCTCTGAGCTGCTCTTACATTCCAGATGGCAAGTAAATTCAAACCTGCAGGAGGGATTTGATTAAGATATGTTGATTACAAGCATGCAGCCAGGAACTGAATCTCAAGCAAGCATAAAAAATGCAGTGACACTTAAAAATGACAGCAATGTAAGTAAGATATAGACCACAGTCAAAATTCAAGGCTCTGATACCCAGTAATACTCTTCATTCTATACTCTTTGCAATCTAGACAACTTAGAAGTCAGGTGGTCTTGGTTGGTATAATCACTTCAGGTTTTTTGTTCTTGGTGGTTAAAAGCAAAAACTGTGGGATTAGGCAAACTTTGTTTCAAAGGCTAGTCTTGGTGACCACTAACTCTAAGACTTAACTTTTCCGAGAATCTGTTTCTTCAACTGTCGCATTAGAATGACATCTACATCATAAGATTGTTGTGAGGATTAAATGAGAAATATCCTAATGATACTCAAGTGTGTATCATTAGTCCTGGTCTTTCTGCAGCTCTGAATGCGTCTATCCAAATGGTTAATTGTCGTCTCTACTTGGATTTGTAATAGGCATTTCAGACTTACACTGACTAAAACAAAACTGATTGCCCCAAACCCAGAAATCTTTGCCCCCCAACTCTCCCACCCTTAGTAATAATTCCATCATCCAGCCAGCCACTCAAGCCAAAAAGCCAAGTTATTTTCCATCCCTTTCCATACTCTTCCCCAAGCAATTCTGTTAACTCTACCTCTGATATATACCTTGACTATCTTGAAAATGTCTACTTATTTCCATTTCTATTGCCATTACATGCTCTTTCCCAAGCTTGACACTACTAATATTTTGGAACAGATAATTCTTTATTATAATGGATAGTCCTGTACATTACAAGATGTTTAGCAGCATCCCTGGCCTCTATTCACTAGATGCCAGTAGCACTCCTAAGTTGTGAAACAAGTGTCTCTAGACATGGACAGTTATCATGTGGGGAGAAGAAAAATCAACCCTAGTTGAGAAACACTGTGTTCATATAAGTCATCATTATTTCTTGATACAAAAAGTTAACCACTGCAAAACTCATCTGACATATTTTATATTTGTTTTTATTTCAGTTAATCCATTTAGGTTTTTCTGTAATATAATCATGTAAGTCATTTCAAATAAAGATAATTTTGCCTCTTTTCAATCTTTAAGATGTTTCTTTTGATTTTTATTATTTATTCTGGCATCTATTGCTGCATTAAAACCCCCCAAACTTAATGGTTTAAAACAGCACAATAACATTTATTTTTCTCAAGTCTGCAATTTGGGTAGGAGGTAAGGTAAGGACAGCTCATCTTTGCTCTATGCTCAGCAGCAATGGAGCTATAAGTCTGGACAATGGGCTGCTTTGCAACATAGTTTTGGCTTCCAAGAGTGAATGTTTCAAGAGGGAAAGGGCCAAATGAAAGCCAAATTGGCTCTTAGAACCTAACCAGAATTACTACCATGTCACATATGTAGTATTTTTATTCCTCAAGGCAGTCACAAATCTACCAAGTTTCAATGAGAAGGAAAATAGTCTTTATCTCTTAATGAGAGAATGACAAAGTCCTACAAGAGTGTATTAATCCAAATGACTCCCATGTCTATTTCTGAAAAATACTACCTGCTGTACTATTTTAAGATTAAGTTGGAAGTTTTTGTTCTTAACTTTAATTAGAATGTGTATTGGCTTTCTGTATTACAAGTTATCACAGACTAGGGGATTAAAACAATAAAAATTCACCTTGTTATACACATTTTAACAATGTTGATTCTGCTGACCCATGAGCGTGGTATGGTTTTCCACCTGTTTATGTCCTCTGCTATTTCCTTCCTCAGTTTTTCATAGCTCTCCCTGTAGAGGTCTTTTACCTCCTTAGTTAAATATATTCCTAGGTATTTTATTTTCTTTGTTGCTATTGTGAAGTGTATTAAGTCTTTGATTTGGTTCTCAATTTGACTGTTGTTGGCGTATAGGAATGCTACTGATTTCTGTACATTGATTTTGTAACCTGAGACTTTGCTGAATTTGTTTACCAGTGCCAGTAGTCTCATGGCAGAATCTTTGGGGTTTTCTAGATATAAGATAATATCATCAGCAAAGAGCAATAGTTTGGCCTCTTCTTCCTCCATTTGATGCCCTTGATTTCCTTCTCTTGTCTGATTGCTCTGGCTAGGACTTCCAGCACTATGTTGAATAGAAGCGGTGATAGAGGGCAACCTTGTCTGGTTCCAGTTCTAAGCATGAATGCTTTCAATTTGTCCACGTTCAGTATGATATTGGCTGTGGGTTTGTCATATATTGTTTTTTATCATTTTTAGGTAAGTCCCGTACATGACTATTTTGTTAAGTATTATTATCATAAAATGGTGTTGAATTTTGTTGAATGCTTTTTCTGTGCCTATTGAGAGGATCGTATGCTCTTTATTTTTACTTCTATTTGTGTGGTGATTTACTTTTATGGATTTGCGTGTGTTGAACCATCCCTGCATCTCTGGGATGAAGCCCACTTGGTCATGATAGATTATTTTTTTGATAAGCACCTGAATTTGGTTTGCTAGGATTGTGTTGAGAATTTTTGCATCTATATTCATAAGGGATATTGGTCTATAGTTTTCTTTTTTGTTGTGTCCTTTCCTGGTTTTGGTGTCAGATATCATAAAACGTGTTGGGGAGGATTCCTTCCTTCTCTATGTTGTGGAATAATTTCTGCAGATAGGCACCACAATGCAATTTGTATTAAAATACCAACATCATTTTTCACAGATCTAGAAAAAATAATTCTACACTTTGTATGGAACCAGAAAAGACCCCGTATAGCAAAAGCAATCTTAAGCAAAAAGAATAAATTGGGAGGCATCAATTGACCAGACTTTAAGCTATACTACAAGGCTATAGTAACTAGAACAGCATGGTACTGGCACAAGAACAGAGACATAGACCAGTGGAACAGAACTGAGAACCCAGATATAAAACCATCCTTATATAGTCATCAAATCTTTGACAAAGCAGACAAAAACATACACTGGGGAAAAGAATCCTTATTCAGTAAATGATGCTGGGAAAATTGGATAGCCACATGTAGAAGACTAAAACAGGATCCACACCTTTCACCTCTCACAAAAATCAACTCATGGTGGATAACAGATTTGAACCTAAGGCGTGAAACTATAAGAATTCTAGAAGAAAATGTTGGAAAAACTCATATAGACATTGGTCTAGATGAAGAATTTATGAAGAAGACCCCAAAGGCAATCACAGCAACAACAAAAATAAGTAAATGGGACCTGATCAAATTAAAAAGCTTCTGCACAGCCAAGGAAACTATCATGAGAGCAAACAGACAACCTACAGAATGAGAGAAAATATTTGCATATTACACATCTGATAAAGGGCTGATAAGTGGAATCTATGTAGAACTCAGGAAAATCAGCAAGAAAGAAAAAAAAAAACCATCAAAATGTGGGTAAAGGACATGAACAGAAAATTTTCAAAAGAAGATAAACTAATGGCTAACAAACATATCCTTTACTATTTAAGTTAGTTTTTAATGGTTGACCTAGGAATTATAATTAATGTTTACTTATAACACTTTCCTGGTGCCTTTATTTTCTTCATTAGAATTTAAGTTATTGCTTAGTGTCATTTTAGCCTGTATTCTCCCTTTGGTATTTATTGTAGGGCAGTTCTACTACTGATGATTCTCTTAGTTTTTGTTTTACCTGAAAATGTCTTAATTTCTCCATTTTTGCAGGATAGGTTTGCTGCATATAGAATTTTTTTGGCAGTCTTATTTCAGCACTTTGAGTATGTCATCCCAGGGACTTATGGTCTCCATGGCTTTTGACGAGAAGAAAGCTATTACTATAATATTATTGAAGATCACTTACTTGTGATGTGACACTTGCTGCTTTTGAGATTCTCCTTTTGTCTTTTTCTTTTGGACAGTACGGTGATGATGTGGTTAAGTATGAATAACTTTGAATTTATCCTACTTGGGGCTTGTTGAGCTTCTTGATATGCAGATTAATATATTTTTTAATCAAATCTAGAAAGTTATTCATCATTATTTCTTCAAATATTTCTTCCCTATCTTCTTCTGGGACTCTCATTACATGTATATTTATATATTTGTGTTCCTCAAGTCTCTGGGTCTCTCTTCATTTTTCTTTTTATCCTTTTCCCAACCTGTTTCATCTCAATTGATGTATCTTTAAGGTCACTAATTCTTTTTTCTGCCACCTCAAATTTTCTGTTGAGCCTCTCTAATGCATGTTTTCATTTATTATAGTTTCTAACTGCAGAATTTCTATTTTTTTTATAGTTGCTATTTCTTTATTGATAGTCTATTTTATAAGACCTTGTTCTTATGTTTTCCTTTGTTCTTCAGACATGGTTTCATTTAGTTGTTTCAACATATTTATAATACCTGATTTAAAAGCTTTGTTTAGCAACACTGATGTCTGGATTTTTGTCAGGGACAGTTTCTACTGATTAATTTTTTTGATGTATGTGCATGCATCCTGTTTATATGTTTTGTAATTTTTGGTGGGACAATATATATTTTAAATAATATAGCATCTCTGAAAATTAGATATATCCCTTCCCTCCCATCTCTCCATTGTTTGTTGTTTTTATTTGTTGTTATTGCTGCTGGTGGTGGTGGTCTGTGTTTCTTTGTCATGTGTGTCCACTGAAGTTTCTTCTCAGTTAGCTTATTGTCCAACTAATGATTGGTCATAGTTTTCCCTAAATTCCTATAAAGTGTAAATCTTTCTCCCTTTACCAAGGGAATCCTTGTAAGTGATGGGGCATACCTTAATGCTCCAGCAGTTGATAACTCTGCCTTAGCTTTTACTTCCTGCTTGTGCAGATCCTCAAGGTTAGCAACATTTGAGCTAAGGGGCTTCTCAGGCTTTTCCTAGGCAAGGACACAGCCCTGCATATTTTTATGACCTTCTACATTCCCAGGAATATGTCTGAGTTTTTCAACTCCCCCAATGAGCATCTCATCCTACAACTTTTCCTTTTAATTTTTTGTTTTGTTTTGACTGCTAAGCTTCTTATTTGCTCCAATTATTATCACTGCTTTAAGCAGATAGACAATTGCCACTTTTTTTTTTTTTTTTTTGACAACTTGGGAAGAGGCTTTTCACACTGAGTGAGCTCTAAATGAAATCAAATGAAGTCAAGTCTTGTGAGTGGAGATTTCCAGGAAGCAGCCAGACAGCTCAAATAATGACAGTTCTTTTGGAATGGGGCTTTTGGGTTCAAAACAGTTCTAAACCTATTTTGCTGCATGTAGGTAGTAGCTGCTACACTGCCAGTTTTCATAGTTTTTATTGTAAAGCTCTTGATATTTCAAGTCTAGTTCAGAGCTGGAGAGAAGGTGGTGGAATTAATTCAAGTTAAAAAACAACAAAGCCAACTTTTCTTACCAAGATTTAGTCATTTTTTCAGAAGTAAACACCCCACAGATTGGTGCATGTTTGGTTATTTACAAAGTTCTGAAAAAATTCTGACAATTTTGGCTAGTGTTCTTACTGCTTTTATGGAAGACTGGATTTTCAGATGTCCTTATTCCCTCATTCCAGAAGTCCTATCTTCTAGTTTATTAGTTTTCTATGCTGTGTAACAAATATACCACAAATTTTGTGACATAAAACAATACACAACATGGAGGTCAGAAATGTGAGTGCTGCTCAGCAAGGTTCTTTGCTCAGTGTCTCTTAAGGCTGAAATCAGTGTGTCATCTTGCGCTTGGTTTTCCTTTAGAGCTGTGGTCCTTTCCCAAGTTCATTCAGATTGTTAGCAGAATTTAGTTCCTTACAGTTTTAGGACTGAAGCTCTCAGCTTCTAGAGGTCCCCCATCTCCATAGGCAGTTTACAATATGGCTGTCTGCTTTTTTGATACAAGTAAGATGACAACATCTCTGTGATTTGTTATGGCTCTCACCTCTAGAACCTGTGTTAAGCTTACCCGTTCATACAGCCTCATCCAGGATAATCTTCCCTTTGGTTAACTTCAATTCAGTTGATTAGAGACCTTAATTCCATCTGCCAAATCCCTTTATCTTTGCCATATAACATGACATAATCACAGGTGGGAATATTCTATAATTTTTACCATCTTTAATTTTTTGGAAGAAAGTTATAAGTCTCATCCATAGTCATGAATAAGGCATTATTCAAGGTCAGAGGTCATCAGGGATCATATAATTCTGCCTACTGCATATATAGTACATTATAAGACGTTCTCATTCTGTTAATTGGTTCAGTCATTTTAAATTCACATTTTTATCTTTGTAATATAATAATGACTTCAAGTAGTATTACAGAGTGATAGTAGACTGACTATATGCCAATGAACAACTGTTGCCAAAATCTGGAATTGAAATGTTCCTAACACAAAGAAATGTTAAATGCCTGAGGTGATGGATACCCCAATTAACTTGCTTTGGTTAATTTCCATTGTATGCCTATATCAAAACATCACATGTACCCTATAAAGATATATTTAATATAACTATTATGTACCCATAATAATTTTTTAAAAAATTTAAAGTATTACCTTTGCACAGCTTGCTTATGTTGGGGATTTACTATAGATTACATGAACATATGTTGCCACTATCATGCTGCTCTCAGTGTCGTAGGCTATACTCATAAGTTTATGCTATCCACGTTGGAATTCTTCCAGTAGAAATGTCTTTTTTCATAACAGAGAATGAGAAAGTGTATATGTAGATAATACCAAGCTTCCCATGAGGGGATTATTTTCTCAGTGTTTTATAAGAGGAATAATGTTGAGCCTCAAAGGATGATGGTATCTCTTTTAGATAAGTAAAGATTTTGCATTTAAATTTATGCAACTGAATGAAAATTGTAATATACATGTTTCACCCTACTTTGTCTTGTTCATGAGAGACTTGTAACACTGCTATCTATCCCTGATAATGTTAAAATTAAAAAAGGAAACAAAAAATAATTTATAAAATGGAATTCCTAAATACCTTCACACAGAAAAATATAAATAACCATCATTCGTGTTCCTAAACAGTTTTTTTGCCAGGGGAGGGGGTGGAAATATAGGATATATATGCTAAGTTTCTCAGAGTAGTGATGCTTTGCTTATTTTCATTTGCATTATGATAAGGGAATCCTTTCTTTGAAGAAAAACAAATATGAAACACTAGATATAGAGACTATATTTGAAAATCATATATAAGTAACACAGTAAATAATTTTTCTTATAATTTTTTATACTAGGTAAAGTGCTATTCCAAGAACTGAATTCAATATCTACTGGTTTTCTTTGAACCTTAATGCTAAAGATCTAATTAAATGAAACTTTTATGGCATCAATAATTCTAAAATTCTTGTGAGGACTATGTTGGCTTATAAAACACAGTTGCTTTTAATCATAAACTTTCATACTTAAGGCCAAGTTTATAAGGTTTTCTTAATTTGTCATTTTTTGAAGATACAGTTTTTGCTGACATGGCTTTTGGAGATAACTAATGGATGAATATATGATTGTGCAAAAAACGTTAAAAAGGATTAAATGGATTTTTTTTAAATCAGAAAGGCCTGGACCAGAAAATTCCACTTAAATCAATGAAGGAAAATATACTCTCATGTTCTAACCCAGCAAAGCTTGTTTGTCAGGCCTGGGTGAAGAAAACAGTTGCACTTCATTTTGTGCCACAGATGTAGTTCTTAGGATTTATTTGTGCTTTGTATTTTTGCAAATCAAACCATATTTAAAATACTAAGAGATGCCTAGACATAAAGGGATTTTGTCAAATTCTCAGTCTCCTTTTCAGACTACAATAATTTATTCTATCTGTGTTCAAATCCTGGATTTTCATCTCTTAACTATGTGCCTTTTAGCAAGACACGAACTTCCCCCTCAGTTTTTTTATTCAAAAAATGCCCTTGGGGTTGTCTTCATAAATTCTTTGCTTAGGCTGATATCTAGAAGCTTATCAAAAGAAGATGGACTAATGGCCAATAAACATATGAAAAAAATGTTCAAGGTCACTAATCATCAGAGAAATGCAAATCAAAATCACAATGAGATATCACCTAACCCCAGTGAGGATGGGTTTTATCAAAAAGTCCCAAAACAATAGATGCTGGTGTGGATGTGGAGAGAAAGGAACACATATGCTATTGGGGGAACTGCAAACTAGTGCAACTTCTTTGGAAAATAGTATGGAGATTCCTTAAAAAACTAAAAGTAGACCTACAATTTGATTTACCCAAGGAGGGAAAAAAGTCATTTTATAAAAAAGACACTGGTACTAGGATGTTTATTGCAGCATAATTGCAAAGATGTGGAATCAACCCAAGTGTCCATCAATTCATGAGTGGATTAAGAAAATGTAGTATTAATATATGTATACCATGGAGCACTACTCAGCCATAACAATGAATTAATACCTTTTGCAACAATCTGGATGGAACTGGAGACCATCTTCCTAAGTGAAGTATTGCCAAGAATGGAAAAACAACCACATGTACTCACTATTAAATTGGAACTAACCGATCAGCACACATGTGCACAGATGGAAGTAAAACTCAATGGAAATCATGCAGGTGGGAGGAGAGGAGGGGATAAGTGAAATTGCACTGAATGCATACAAGGTACACTATCTGGGTGATGGGCACACTTATAACTTTGACTCAAGCAGTACTAAAGCAATCCATGTAAACAAAACATTTGTACCCCTATAATCTGATATTAAAAAAATTATGGTCAGTCTCTTATTGAAAAATGTGTGAGGCAAGATAATAAAAAGTGGAGATTATATAATAAAGCATTTTGACCAGGTATGGAAATAATAAACATGGATGAACCAAAAGGCTAGCACTCTGACTAATGGTACTATCATGGTTATTTCTATGGGAAGTAACCAGTTCATCTTTTGCTGAGCATCTGCCATCATGGAAAACAGAATTATTCTGGTTTCTTTTTATTATCATTGTTGCTTTCTTGTTTTTTTAAATCACAACAGTTTGAGGCTTGCTTGGTAATATGAAAAGCACAGTTTGAAATATATAAAAATATAAGTCTTGTTCAATGACACTACAATAACTTTTTCTATTATTTTAATGACATTTAATGCTCCAATCATTAAAATAATAACATGAGAAATTAATAGGCGTTATGAAAAATATGAAAGTACAATATGTTATTTTTTCTTTTTTCATTCAAAAAATAAAAGAGACATACCAAAAAGTGACCAATAAATGAAATACTTAAAACTTGTAACAAATTCTGTGGCACACACAGTACTGAGACAGAGAGTATCCGGGGAGAGGTCATCATTGGGTTATCAGGAAAAGCCTCTTTGAGGAAATGGCATTCAAGCTAACCTTGAATTTTAAGAGCCATAGAATAGCTTTCACAGCATTCTAGAATGTGAAGGAATATTAAGGCATGAAAGACCTTGGCTTGTTTAAATAACTAAAGATAACATCATGGTAGTAGTGGTGGGAAAAGTTTTTTTCCCTGGTGGGGGATAAAAAATTCCATTTTAGATTCACTAATTTTGTTAAGAGTTTTGGACTTTCAAGCAGATACATAGTAGGTAGCTAAATACTTAGATCTGAAACTAAGCAAAAGAGTCTGAGCACAGAAATAATTGGAAGATAACAACATATGGGCTATATTTAAAGCCATATGACTGAATAAGGTCACCTAAGGAGAGAGTATATAAAGAGAAGAGGATTAAGTACTGAAACAGCAGGAACAAAAGCATTTAGAGATTAGTTAGAAGAAGAATCAGCAGAGAACTATATGAAAAATAAGCTTAGTGAGATGAAGAAAATCTGGAGAGTGTGAGGTCAGCTACCCTAGGTCCATTATTAGGGATAACACTAAGACCATCATGTAGTCTATCAGTTATATCCATCTCATAAAATCAGGGGGTAGAACTTGTTAAAACAGAAGGGTGGAATTTCATGGTCATTATGCATATCTATATACTATAGCTAAAGTTTTCAATCATGACTATCAGCAGGAGATAAAAAATGAACACATAAGTAAACTTTCATGGTCACTTACCCTTTTTCTAAGATTTGCATAGTAGAATGGATCATCACCTTCTTTGTGTTGGCCAATATAATTTTTTCTAAGTAGCTTAAGTTTTTAAGTTTATTGAAGCCTCTTTATCTGATGCCATGTGTTGTCCTTGAGGTCAAGCAAAATTAGTATTTTTTCTGAGGATTAATAAGTTTACAGAAAAGTATGCTTGAAACAAATGTGTTTTTAAAGAAGAATAAATAGATTCAACTTTATTGGCAATTCATAACCAAAAGGATTTATTGAAATAAAGAAATCTTATAATCAAAATTTAATTTAGGAAAATTACTCTGTGGGCAGCAAGATGGAGGGATAGGATAAGAGAGATTGGAGGCAAAGGTAAGGATTAGGAAGAAGATCAAGAGGTGATGAAGGCATGATCCACAAGTCAGGCAACATAAGGAAGACAAAAGGAGGGAAACAGATGCAACATTCATTGCAGAAAGAAAAGAAAACCATCTTAGTTATAAGTTTTTGGGGGTGTAAGGGATTAGAAGGAATCAACTATTTCCAGAGAGTCTTGAGCTGTGAGATGGGTACGTACTCACAAACACAGCAGGGGAAACAGGTTTAGGGAATGGAGTTTGAAGATGAGTTCCAGTAAGTCAAAATTTGCGTCCATTGAAAGTACTGGAAACTATTAGTAGAGGGCATTAATTTCCAACAGGAAGCCAGAGTCAGTCAATTCTTACCATGCTGACATCTGTGAATACACCACCTAGTGGCATCTATTAGTAGTTTGAGGAACAAGCATATATTGAATAATGATCCCTTAATTGTTTATTCTTTATTCCTTTCCAAATTCTTTCCACATTGTGTAAATTGAAAAATTTTTTCCATTCTTTATGGTGGTATCTGTTGTGATTTTTCAGCTTCATCACTCTAGTTCTTTACCAGAGCAAAGCATTTTTTTTTTGTAATTTCATATTTATCTGTCTCATACTTAATGCCATCAGAAAAATCCATAACAGTTACATATTCTTCTGGTACCCAGAATCTCTCCATAGCACGAGATTAACATCCGTATCCTACCCTAAACTACATGCCCCCTTTTGTCTCCATTGAACCTCCAGAGCCTGTTAGAGTGTTTGAGATATAGGAACAAAATTATTTTTTAAAAAATGGGAAAAATAAAATTTTGTTTATTAATAAATACAAAAATATTTATTAAAATGTATACATAGCAATATTACAAGACATGATAAAAGGATATTATAAGTAATTTGAAGAAAGGCTTTTATGCAAGCCTAGAAGAAATAAAGTTATTAATAGTAGAATTAGAACTGGAAAAAGATTCAATACTTATTTACCAGAGACAGTAAAAGAGCTTAGATATTAATAATATAAAATGGTATTGAAATTAGATTAAGCAATACAGAATTTAAATCAGGAATACATCACAATTTTTGATTTCTTTATCAAAAGAGTCCCAAGTGTGATAATTATGATGCAAATAATAGCACTAGTATGAGCAGAAATCTCTCTAGCTTTCATTGTGTGCTAAGTGCCACACTAGGGGAATTATATATCATTGTAAATCCTCCCACATATACCTACAAGGCAGGCATTATTAAACCTATTTTGCAGTCTAGTAAACTGAGGTTGAAAAATATTATGTAAATTGTTTAAAATGTTCAAGCATCAAAGAAGTTGAAGAGCTCAGGTTTAGGTAATCCAGGGCCTTTTTACTCTATACCTCTTCTCACTGTGCAGACATTTATTATATGCTTCTTTCATGTTTTTCCTGTGTATGTAGCTTCAGCATAATTCTTGACATGCAAAACCTACAAAATTATGTTTTGGCCTTAACTCAGTGGAATCCATGAAGATGTGCCACATTGAACAAATTTAGAATTAATCTACTTCACCAAGAGCATTTTCTGACTCAAAATTGAAATGCTCAGGTGCTTCATAGATGAGAGGGATAATGCTAGAAAATGTGCCAACATTCATAAACAAAATGAAACAAGCCTAGTTAATAAGTTTCTCTAGATTTAACTAATAATCAAAATTTTGTTCATTTTAAAATTTAATGTCATCTCAATCATCTAATTTACAACATTAGTCAAAAATTTAAGACATACTTTAAAGAAAAATTAACTGAGTTTATTCAATGGGTTTAGAATGCTCATCACCAGTAAATTATTTACATTAATAATACATTTTCAAGAAAAGCTAATTGAGTTTATTCAATTGGCTTAGAATAAAGAAATTTGTTAATCTTTGATTATCTATTTACTTGGGTCCAAATGAAAATATTTATTTTCAATGACAGAACTGCAGTGATATTTTCCAGTATTTTCATTTCCTCTCCAATTTCCAGAATAGGTAATAATCTTGAGAAAATGGTTTGGTATAAGTCTCAGGCATCAGCCCTTTAGTTGCTGATAATTAACTTGGAGATCTCCTAGCTAACTATTTAAGTGTAACCACCATTTTTGTAATTTTCTAATATAATTCAAATCATACTTTGTGACATAAATTTCATGACTATATACTAGTTATTTTCACAAGGCTGTTGGATAATCTATGTACTATAGTATTCCCTTGTGATTGTGTGTCATTTAGTGACATGAAAAAGTGACAGTGGTAACTAGAGTTACTACTTTCTGATTTTCAGTATTTTGCTTTATCTTTTTTTTTCCATGTCTAAAAGTTTTATAAGTTTTTATTTCAGATTATCACCAATTCACATCATGCTAACAACCACAGTTGAACCTCAAACAACACTACATTCTTATAATAAAGCAAGCTAGAGAAAAGAAAATGGTAAGAAATTCCTAAAGAAAAGAAAATATAATTACTATTCATTAAGTGGAAGTGGATCATCATAAAGGTCTTCATCCTCATTTTCACGCTGAGTAGGCTTAGGAGGAAGAGGAAGGGAGTAGTTGGTCTTGCTGTTTCAAGGCTGGCAGAGGTGGGAAAAAACACACATATAGGTGGACCTGTGCACTTCAGACCCATATTGTTCAAGGGTAAACTATATAGTTTAATAATGTATATTAGGAAGTATTGTGGTTATCTTAATTATTTCGTTACTGTTGAGTTCCAGCTTTAAAATACGTATCATGTTTATTTACTGTGGGATTATACCAGAGTTGAGGGCAACAGAGTAATGTCTTCTGAAAGTTTATTTCCTTTCTAATCAGTTTTCTAAAACTCTATGTGCTGTTTTAATAAGAGTTGGATATTGTTAAAAAGAAAGCTAAACACCACCAAGCACATAAGTCCATCCTTAGACACTGTTTTGAAACCTTTGAAACCTCAATGCACTTGAGGTCTTAAATTGAAAACCACCATTTGTAGAGTGTTACGGTTGTGTACGGTCGTGTTGCAGTTTCTATTTGTTCTATGTGACCTTCAACCCATTTCTGACCCATTCTGCCTTTAGCCCTAACTCTTAGAGTCTGCCTCTTTTCATTAATTTCTGCCTTAAAAACTTCGGTTTTCAGAATATCATCTGGAAATCATTTCTGCCATCATACCATTTTGAATGGATTCCACTTGGTTTCTGGTTTTAGATTTGCAAGGACTAAGCCAGTTTATGGCTGTTGCTTCAGAATTCTCAGTGTCCAACCTACTCGCTTGCCTTTATCCTTTTATTCCTACCAGTCTAGAGTTGTGCAGTTTTACCCTTAAGTTTAGTCAGAGAACAGCTTTGGGGGGATTAATAAATCCAGAGGCCTTCATTTTATCTTGACTCTCCTGTTCTTATTACCAGGTAGAGAACCAATTAGGTCTAATAATGGTTTTTCTTATTTCTCCACTCTCCTGTTCCTTCTACTTCACAAAGGACTCATGAAATTATTGAATAGAAACTCTTTACACTGGCAACATTAGAAATGTTTAGATATATATTTCATGTATGAATTAAAATGTCTGAAAATATTTACATTTATTTTGTGAAATACTTTTACCATTAAAATTTTATTTTCTTAGTCAACATAAACCTTCTTATATGGATTTTAATGGCAACATTGTTTAATAGTTTTTGTTAACTGAAACTAATTTTAAGCACTTAGAGTCACTGCAGAGTAGAGGTTAAGTGGATGAGCTTTAAGCTCATCTGCCTGGTATCCTGGCTCTGCTACATTCCTCAGCCCCATATTTCACATCTGTAAAAAGAAGATAATAATAGTACCTAGTTTATAGTATTGTTGTACAGATTAAATGAGATGATACATGTAAAGCACCAATGCCTAGGTTATAATCAGCATTTTGATGAATGTTAACTTTTATTATCATTATTAATTGGTAACATCTTAAGGTTCTACTTGTGAGATTGCCTCTCTCCTGTTACAGAAAGTTAAAGGGAAATCTACTGTACAAAATAGAAGTAACCTCGTGCTCTCTTCTTACAGTATATTCATATGTTAATTATTAATTTGCTAACATGATATTATCTCAGGACTCCTGCCAATGTGGCTGAGGCATCGCGCGTCACTCAAGACCCCAGCGGTTACTCAGTTGCTGCACGAGGTGGCTGTATTGTGGATGCACAATTAGACTTTATTTTTATCATTGGGAAGGGGATGCTGCAAAGCCTATTGATATGGAACTCGTTTTCACAAATCGAAGTCAGTATTTAAGAGAATGTACCTCATTACATTGTCTAACTCAGAAGGTAGCTGAATGTTCTCTCAAGATATCTCAGGGGTACTAAAAATCTACAAAAGGAAACAACATTGTTCACTCTAGTTTACATGACAAATCCACCTGAAATACTGGAAAAAATTTCTAAATGTATGATCAAACAAGATGTTTTAAAACTAGCTAGACGTGTTTATCAGGCTACTTACTATAGGGGAGGCCAAATATTGTTTAGGAGTTTGGCCTATGGAATCAGCTAGAATTGGCATTATCTGTTGTGCTCTTCACTAGATTTATAAATTGGGACAATTAATCAAAGCTTTCTGATCTTCAACTTTCTCATACATAAAGCAATTAATAACACTTATCTCTCATAGGATTGTTAGGAATATTAAATTAATTTGAATACAAAATTCTTAGCCCAGTGCCTGGTACATAGTAAATGCTAAATAAATTATGATCAATAGCAGTATATTTTTATTAATCATATTATTACTTGTCAATGTTACTAATATTATTTAAGGCATTTAAACAGTACTTAGAGTACTTGTCACCATTTCTTTTATTCTAATTCCTGTATATTCTAAGGTAGGATGAAGTGATATGAATAGGAGTATGAAGGGAAGGTTTACATATAATTCAGCCTGGCACAAATGAATTGCGAACAGATATGGTTATATTCATACATGATCACTTTTTGAAAGAATTGTAGTGAAATATATTTCACATATCATAAAGTTAGTCCATTTAAAGTATAAAATTTGATGGTTTTTAATCTAGTCACAGAGTTGTGCAACCATCATCACAATGTAATTTTGGAACATTTTTGTGCATCAAAAAACCACGCTGTACTTATTAACAGTCACATCCCAATCTCCCTCAGGCCCTAGGTAACCACTAATCTATACTCTGTCTTTGCAGATTTGCCTATTCTGGACATCTTATATAAATAGAATCAAATATTAGATGGACTTTGACTTACTTCTGTCTGTTTCCAAGGCTCATCTATATTGTAGCATGTATCGATACTTGATTTCTTTTTATTGCTGAATAATATTCCATTATGTGGCTATATCGCAGTGTTTATCCACTTATTGACAGATGAACATAGAGGTTGCTTTAACTTTTTGACTGTTATTAATAATGCTTCTATGAACATGTTGTGTGTATATTTTTGTGTGGAAGTATGTTTTTCAATTCTTTGGGGTATATTATACCTAGAAATGGAATTGCTATGTCATATATTTAATGCTATGCTGAACCTTTTGAGGAAGTGCCAGACTGTTCTTCAAAGTAGCTGAACTATTTTACCCTCCTGTTAGCAACATACAATATCAATTTTAATACCCATGAGCATTACTTTGAACACTAATTTTGCAATTTAATACCAAGAAGAACTTGACTTTCAGGCAATTTAAGGATATCACTCATGGCTATATCAAAAGGATAAGGTGAAGGCAAAAGTCAGGATTGAGCCTGGATCTAGCAGGCTTCAAGGCCTGTGCTCTTCCTTCACTGCTATAACGAGTCCTTAAGGGACTTTCTGGCAGACGGTAACTACATGAGATGATGGGTGTGTTAACTAACTTAATTGTGGTAATTTCATAATGTATACATACATCAAATCATAACAATGTACATCTTGAATATAGATTTTTTTTGTCATTTCTACCTCAATAAAGCTACAAAAAAGAGAATCTATCGGTCTTTAATTTTCTGTTTCAAACACACTTTGATTTCCATGATTTTATGTTCCGTAGTTTAATAGAGCCTAATAAAAATATGCTTATGGAAATATACAAAAATGCTATTTTAATAAATCCTGTATCTAAGTGGAAAAAATTCATGCTTAATCAATTTTATGTAAACTGATTCCAAAGTAAAAGTTAAATGCCTTAGTCCTTCCTAGGACTACTTTACTTTTTTTTTTTTTTTTAAATACAAGGCAAAAAAAAAAAAAAAAATCCCTGCTAAATCTGTCATTTTGTGGAACCTAGTCAAGATGGACTATTTTGGGTGCTGCCCTGTCTGCCACCTATTCTGTCCACATTTGTACTGCAAGAGTTGATATTAGCCAAGGCGTGTGGAGGTAGACCAAGAGGGTAGCTTCCTGTCACTACCACTCTGAGGTCAATATGTCATACATGGACTACAATGCAGAAAAGAGGAAGACATTGTCTCATATTGATTAAATAGAAAGCCATTTTGTAAAGAGGACAACCGTTAAAAAACTCTCATTTCTCTTGCAATACATTTTAAGGTATTTAGAGTACATACATCTTGGGGTCCTTTTCTCCAAGAACACTCTACACTCTTCCTTTCATCTGTCTATAAGATTTTAGGAGGTATCCTCCAAAACACGTTTATAGCATATATCTGTTTATATTATCTTGTAATCTTTTGATGGTGGGAAATTGGACTGAGGTTATCCCAACCTCTGCCAAATCATGTCGCTTTCAGATCCAAGGGATTCAGCTTTAATTTGGAAAAAAATTTACTAATTACGAACTGTGACATCACCTTCTTCTACTATATCATCTAAGAGAGAGATTGAGATTCTAGTCTTTCCTGAAAAGCCAAATCTTAAATCTGCCTTTGATGTTTGTGAGAGATCTCTGATTTTTCCTGATAATTTCCTTCCTATTTTTTCCCCTAAACTAGCTTGAGTTTCTATTACTTGCAAACAAAAAGCACTGATGATTCAAGCTGCCTAGAGCCACAAAAGGAAACAATGCTTTTTTCACCTCTTCCATGAATTTGCAGATAAATTCGTACAAGTAAAATGTCATAATACACTAATATAACAGAAATCCTCGAGAAAGAGTGTGTTTTTTATAGTTCACATAATTAACTGTGGGAAGTGGCTACAGAGTAGGCAAGAAACCTGTGTTCAACATTAGCAATTAAAAAAACCTTTTATTTGGATAGTGTGATCTATGTCATTTGAATGCGAACTTACTTTTGCAACAAAGAAGCTCTAGCTTTTTGAAAGCCTGAGTGTTTTTACTTGGAAAAATACATTCACCATGACTTTAAAAATCTCTCTAAAAATGTAATATCAGAGGTTTACTTTTTCAAAGCTCTTGTTTTTATGTTAGAATCAAATAAGATTTAACCATGCGAATTATTCATTATTTGAAATTAGTTTATCCTTTTAATAATGGACTCTGGCAGTTTCAAATACCTTTCTAATTTTGTACTGCCAAAAATATCATAGGAAGGAAACCTCAAAAAATCAGTAATTTGATGATTTGGAGGAAAAAAGGTTTTGAATGAAATAGACAACTGGAAGAGTTTTCTGCCAAGGTGGTTAATTGCAGTGTTTGAAAGTTTCCTTTACATAAATACATATTTGCTAACTTTAAAATCTTTGAAAAACTGTTTACTTTTTATTTTTGAAACAAAATGTATGTAAATACTGTCAGTACAATACTAAGTGAAATTTAGACTACTGAAGAATTTGAGAAAAACCCAGTTAAAATTCTTAATAATATCACATTTTTGAAGTAAATTATGTTATGAATAAACACATTTAGTTTCAGTTTTACAAAGTCAACGAGGCATTGGTTTAAAAAATATGTATTTCTTATGAGTTTTCTCCATAATGTCCAAATATAGAAAACAATTGGTTATTTTAAGTTGAATTGAGTCTGACACAGTAATAGGGAATGGTCTGGAGAAACAAAAATGGCAAAAATATTTTTTGTCTCTTTAAAACATCCTCCACTCCTTTTTGAGAACTAAAACCACTTCCCTGCCTCAGAGTGCATCCACTTGCTTACTACATAGACTCAAATCAGTGGCGTGACCACCGCACTACACTGAGATTGTGCTTGTTGGGATCGTCTGATTTGAAACCCAAGGTACTTTTCTCTTTCTTGATATTTTAGCAGCATTCATTAAAATTCACCATTTCCCCCTTTTGGGAACAAACTTTTCTTGTGGATTTTATGATAACACCCTAACCCGACTTTCTTTCTTATTGGCCACCCCATATAAATCTACTTTGATGGTTCCTTGCTCCCTTTTCATACTTAAAATATTTTAATACCTCAGGCTTATTTCTCAGACTTATTTTTAGCCTGCATTATTTAATTCATTCTCATGCTCATCTATACTCAGTTCTGACTTACACTGGAACTCCAGGCTTGCAAGCACATATAGCTATTTGATGTTTCTACGTGGATGTTCGATAGGGATTTCAAACTCAAGACCAGAATAAAGCATTTTATTTCCCCCTGCATTGTCACAAATGACTAAATTATCAATCTGATTCAAACAAAATAGAAATGTTTATTGATGATTGACAAAGGATAGAAGAAAAGAAGCAGTGGTACTGCCACACTGATACCTGGGATTCCTCACACCATCAAGGCGACTTCCTAAAAACTTGTTTTCAAGCTGGGATATATTTTGATATTTAGGTTTGGGAGTGCCTGATGAGCTCTTACCTGCATGATTTACAGGCCATTTAGAGAAACTGAGTTATGGAGACTCAGCTTTTATGCTTACTAGTGTGTGTCAACCTAAAAAACAAGAAAAAGAGGCTCTGTAAGAGAAAATATTTATTTAGGAATAGGGTATTGCAATGGGAATACACATGCCAATAAACTATGTGCTGTTCAGAGAGGCAGAGAAAGACAAAGGGCTTTCAGGAAAAATGAGAAGGATTATATAATTGTCTTGAGAAAATTATCCTTGGCTACAAAGATCAACAGCAAGGATGATGCAAATTTGAGGTTAGACAGGCAGTTGCTGGATAGATGTCCTCGCAGAAGAATTTTTTTTGTAAAGTTACAATGGCCTTAGTGCAAGGTTGTGGTTTTTGTAGAGTCTGTTGTGAAAGTTTGTTATGAGGCATGCAAGCATGAGAACTCTTTTTTTTATGGGCTTCCCTGGCTATTTATCAGGGTTTTTTTTTTTTTATGTGACTCCATTTTGATTCTAAAGCTTTCAGATGTGACTTTCATTCCTCAGTGTTGCCACATCCCATAAATCCAGAAATTTCAGTATTAAAATGCTTTTTTTAAAAAAAAATAATTAATTTAGACTTTAGCTTTTTATTTAGACTCTAGCTTTTCTCTAGAACCTTAGGATTGCACAAGAAAGTGAGATTTACCTATTGGGTACACTGAAAGCCCTGACTTCACCACTGTAATTCATCCATATATTAAAAAACCACTTGTACCTCCTAAATTTATTGAAATAAAAAATAAAAAATTAGCTTTTGGATTGTGCGTTCCATGTAATGTTAGTGCTCAAAGTGATGAGCATGACAATTTCATCATCATAGTGTGAATAGGACCATTCTCATTTCATTTAATCTGGTCTCAATCTTTGGTACTGAATTGGCAAGGACATTGATAATTGGTAAGAGCTGAATTGTACAGAGAGAAGTTGAAGAGCTGATGACATCAGCCTGTCACTCACGAATTACTTTGTACAACCTACCCTTCTGCACTGCAGATTTACTAAAGGGAGTAGACAAACATTAGAGTGTAATAAAAAATCAGAAAAACATTTTAATTTTGAAGAAGGAATGTTTTTGCTTCATGACTAAGTTGTTTCCCTACCAAATTTTGTTACAGACATTGCAAAACATGGATTATATTATTTGTGTTGTGAAATTTTTATATACTTGGTAATTTTGTCATTTTCTTTTTTATTATGGCCTTTGTCTTTATTTTTGTATTTTATCAATGTTTCTGGTGGTCCAATGTGGTATTTAAAAATGAAGTGTAGGATGAGAGAGGAAGATTCTAGGCCTTGGTATACACACATCTTAGAAATCATTTCACTGCACTCCTGCAACAAGGGACACAACACAATTTCTTTATGCTGAAAGCTACTTATTGATTTTTTTGTCTGGAAATCTAAATTATCCTATTGTGCTTGTTTGTGGAAAAAATTGGACAAATGTAGCAATCAAAAGAGGACATTTCACTACGAATTCCAGTCATCTGACAAGTAAATGTGCTGATTATTTTAAGTGATTATTTTATTCTTCAGAGAGTAAACTTTAAAAAAAGGAAAAGTCTTAGTAAGAAGGCTTAGGGAACATATTATGTAGTAGCGGAAACAAAGTTTACTTCTCAGAAAAGGAAAAGTCATGTTGTTGGTGAGAGCCTGCTAATGACAGTGTGTCAAATTATGGGAGATGAAATTCTAGGAAAAGATGCAGGAAGTTGAGAAGTTTCCACTCTGCACTGATATATGTCAAGTCTTTGTATCATGTAAGGCTGAAGAGGTTTTGTGTAACAAACTGATGAAAAATAGGTTTTCTATTCAGATTGTTGAGTCAACAGATGTCACCAAAATTGGCATGTTGGAACATTTATAATATTTGTAATATGAAAGTTAAAAAAAATCTGAAAAGAGTTGATTGATCTTAGCGACATCCAAGATAGATTTAATTTTGTTTCTTATCTAGAAACAAAATGCCTGTTTTGGAGTTTCCATGCTTATATCAGCATGGATGGTAGCTCATCAATACTGGCTCCAGGAGAGACTTGCATCTATTGTAAAGAAAATAAAATTCCAACACAGTCATAATACTCTACTTTCTTTAGAAAGCTGCTTATATGAAAACTCTTAGGAAGAAAATGAAAAAAGTTCTAGATGCTATAAAATTGTTAACTTCATAAAATGGTTAGCTTTATTAATTTTTATTAATTTTTTTATCCCTCAAGGATGATTTAAAAACAATGTAAACCTGAAACTAAGGGCACATAAGTGTCTTGGTACTGCAGGAATTTGGTATCTTAGAAGAGGCAGAGCTCTACAAGATAGACTGTAGGAGGACTTTCAAGGAAAGAGTAGGCCAGATTTTGCTGAGTCCTTTGAAGATGAAAAATGGCTACAGAAAACAGCTTACCTAGGAAACACACTTTTCATCATGTGAACCAGTTGCCACGTCTCTATAAGTTCCTGTGGAAAATGCTTGTGCGTCAAGTAGCAAGATTCTTGCACTTAAAAGAAAACTGGTAATAGCCATACTTAGTGAGGTGCTATCTTATTGTGGTTTTAATTTGCCTTTCTCTGGTGATTAGTGATGCTAAGCATCTTTTTGTTGAACCTATTGGCCATTTGTAAGTCTTCTTTGAAGACTTTAGCTCATTTTTTATTGAGACTTTATGGAAGTCTTTAGCTCATTTTTTAATTGGATTATTAGATTGAGTTGCACGAGTTCTTGTGTGAAATAAGTCAGTTACAGAAGAAGTACAAATGCTGCATGATTCCACTTATGCGAGGCATCTAAAATAGTCATACTCACAGAATTAGAGAGTTGAATTGTGATTGTCGGGGCCGGGGAGGGAGGGGAAACAGAAACTTGTTCAAAGGGTACAAAATGTGATTTGTCACAAGATGAGCAAATTCTAGAGATCTGCTGTTATAGATCCCCTATAGTTAACAATACTGTTTTGTACACTTAAAATTTTGTTAAGGGTTAAGAAAAAGGAAACTGAAACTTTGTGAAAGTCATGTTGTAAATGAAAATCTTGAGATGTTTTCTGCTGCTAATTGGGTTTGAGATAAGAGAAGGTAAGTGTTGAGAGAAGGCAAGTGTTGCAAGCATATGATAAGGGAGGATCCTTTCTCTGACTCTCCTGCTTAGCCCAGGAACTTGTCTGTGAGAGAAGGACTGCATGCAATCTGATCATACACTCAGTATGAAATTTACTGATCTGCTTCTAGACAAGTTCTGGATTTCTGTAAGGAAGGGTATCAAGCTATCCACAAGACAGTAATGAACTTCTTGCTGCACTTTCCAACTTGTTACATGTATAAGCAAGAGTTTTATTTTATCAGAATCATGAAAAAGGAAGGAAATCATCTCATTTAAGCTGAAAAAAAAATGTGTATTAGGCCGGGCATGGTGGCTCACACCTGTAATCCTAGCACTCTGGGAGGCTGAGGCGGGTGGATCGATCGAGGTCAGGAGTTCGAGGCCAGCCTGAGCAAGAGCAAGACATGGTCTCTACTAAAAATAGAAAGAAGTTAGCTGGACAGCTAAAAATATATATAGAAAAAATTAGCCGGGCATGGTGGCGCATGCCTGTAGTCCCAGCTACTTGGGAGGCTGAGACAGAAGGATTGCTTAAGCCCAGAGTTTGAGGTTGCTGTGAGCTAGGCTGATGCCACGGCACTCACTCTAGCCCGGGCAACAGAGCGAGACTCTGTCTCAAAAAAAAAAAAAAAAATGTGTATGCCTACCTCAAATTTGACCCCAAATCAGTATTTATGCAGCAAAAGAACAAGTGTGGGTTTCACATTACAGACATAATTTTCTACCTTTATTTTTCAGTTTAAAACACAAAATCTTTTATGGTTATATACCCTAGTTTAAAAAGATTAATAAACCAATGCATTTCTGTAAGTTTGCTAGTTTTATATTTGAACCTGAGCATATTAGTAAGAAAATGTGTTTTAAATTCTCATATAAAAAGAGACATTAGGCTATATTTTTGTTTGTATTGCTTTGGCTTAGGTTTTAGTAACTTTATTCAATATGGTCAGTAAGGTTTTATATACGTAAATGAAATTATTTAAAATCCATTTTCTACCTTTATTTAAAATTAAATCTACTCACTCCATCTTTAGGAAAAAATTCCATTTCAACTTAAGTCAGTTATTTATTATGCTGTCCTCACGAGTTTTTGAAATTTATGAAAAGAAATTAATTTCAAGAACCATTAAATAAGCTCTAGTAGAGGTTAACTTTAAAGCTATTTAAATTGGAGGAAAAATTGCTCTTGCAGCACATACTATTGTTCATTAGGATTTTATATAGTAGAAATTTGTAATAAGGCATTTAGTTTTACTTAAAGTAAAAAAAAAAAGGCAAATATGAATGAATTAAAGGAAAAACTGAAGTTTTCTTTGCCTAAATACTGACTTGCATTAAAATTGATACATCTGTGGGAAGGAATAACCATGCAAAAAAAAAAAAAAAATAAGGTGGCCAAAGGCAATATATGCAATTATTATTGGATTATTATATATAATACTTATTCATTGTTAATATACAAGATATTGAGAAATAGTATTTATGTAAAAACCCTGAAATATTTTAGAAAGATGAATTTAGACAGATCAGGGTTATTCTGCTCAAAGCATTTCATAGTAATCACTACATAGGTACCTTGACAAGACCCTTGTTTATCTTCCATCTAGTAAATTTATGTCAAGATTTACAATGGCTTCAAACTTCCTCAGTTTTCTGAGAAGGGAATTTGATATTCAGATCTACCAATAATGCTTTTCTTCCTTGCCCTAGAAAGCTGCTTCTGAGATTTTTTTCCCTTTTGATACATGGCATCATCATCCATCATCATGCAATTTCCAAGTTGAAATCTCTTTGCCTCACTCTCCCCTACTATTCAGTAGAGCAAGTCCAATCTAATCTACCTCTAAAACATATCCTGAATCCCCACACACCTCTCTGCATTGCCACTGCTACCACCCTGTGCAAACCACAGCTATCTATTGCCCTGATTATCCAAATAGCCACTTAACTGTCTTCCTCCATTCACAACGCTCTGCCTGTCCATCCTTCTCCCTAAAGAAATTGAAAAATCATCAAAATCTCACATCATATTATCCTTTTGGTTCCCCTATTCGTCTTCTGAAATTAATATTCTTTCATGATTTTCCATTATATTGAAAATAAAATGGATTTTCTATCCCTAATCCCTGTATGATCAGTCCCCTGCCTGCATTTATGACTTCATCTCATATGATTCCCCTGACTCTTGGTCTCTGGGCTTCAGCCACTTCATTCCTTCTGTTCTCTGAAGGAGCCAAGATTATCTCTAGCTTTCTTCTTTGTACTGATTGATTCATTTTCCTAGAAATATCACCCTCCTGATGTCTTTATGGCCATCTGCTTCTCGTCTTTCAAGTCATACCTTAATGTCACCTATCAGACAGGCCTTTCCTGAGCCCCAGTTTAAAGTAATTATACCACAATACTATAGTACTCAAAACAGCATATTGCTGTATAAAAGTAGAAGCATAGACCAGTGGAACAGAGTAGAGAACCCAGAAATAAAACCATATAGCTATGACCACCTGATCTTTGACAAAGCAGACAAAAACAGACACTGAGGAAAGGACACCATTTTCAATAAATGGTGCTGGGAAATTGGATAGCCAAATGCAGAAGAATGAAACAGGATTCCTATCTCTCACCATATTCAAAAATTAATTCAAGATGGATAAAAGACTTAAGTGTAGGGCATGAAACCTTAACAATTCTAGAAAAAAAATAGGAAAAACTCTTCTAGACATAGGCCTATGAAAAACTTTATAACTAAGACACCAAAGGCAAATATAGCAACAACAAAAATAAATGTGACTTAAGTTAAAAATCTTCTGCACTGGAAAGGAAATAAGCAACAGAGTAAATAGGCAACCAACAGAGTGGGAGAAAATATTCACTATACATCCAATAAAGGACTAATATCCAGGATATACAAAGAAATCAAGAAAAAAAACTCATCAAAAGTTATTAAAATGATGCATTATTAACTGTAGTCACCATGCTGTACAATATATATCCTAAATTTATTCCTCCTGTCTAACTGAAACTTTGTATCTTTTGACCAACATCTCTCCGTTCTCCCCTGGCAACTGCCATTTTACTCTCTACTTCTGTGAGTTCTACTTTTTTAGATTCCACATATAAGCCAGAACATGTGGTATTTGTCTTTCTGTGCCTGGCTTATTTTACTTCATATAATGTCCTACAGGTTTATCCATGTTGTCACATATGACAGAATTTCTTTATTATATCCCTCTATTCAATTCTCTGCAGAGCACTTGGTATTTCTGCAGGTTTCTGATTTACATATAATTTATTCATTTGCTTTTCATTTCTTCCCAACAGAAAGCAAACTTAAAGAAAGCAAGGATGTTATCTATTATCTGTGTTATCACTATGTCCCAGCCAATAATACTGCCTGGGATAGAAAATTATCTAAAGAATAAATAACCATTTTAAAATGGTCATACTAAAAAAATGGAGATTGGTGTGACTGTCATATCATCTTTCCTTCAATTAGATTCTGAGAATGTCAGAAGCATGAAGCAATTCTTCTGAGCATGGTAAACATATGTGTCATATACAAGTTGTATGCATATTCTTGTCACCTTAGTTTTCTCATACGTAATATGAAAGTTGGATCAGAGTGAAGTTCAAAGTTCTTTCCAGCTCTGCAAATATACATTCCATAATGAAATGTGGTAAACTGTACCTTAGGATTCCAGTAGCTTTACTTATTAAGTATGTACATCAATCTCTACTTTAAATTATAAGAGCAAGAATATCACGCATGTTATTAACAGAGATCCTTGATGTGCCTGAGATTTTCTAATTATATTTCCTTATAACACAATTTATCATACACTATATCTCAACTATTGATATTGCTATAAAACTTTCAATATGAAATTTTTATTAAGATGATGAAAAGAAATAACATTTTTAAATCTTAGGGAATTTTTTCCTGCATCATTAATGTAGGAGACTTTTCAAAAACATATTTTCTATCTTCCACTGGAAATGTTTATTTCGATTTTCTACTGCATAGCTATGTTAAAATTAATAGTGAGTGGTGACTGACAGTTATAACTGTCAGAAACACATTATTTTGGAAGAAGAAGAAAAGCATTCATAAAATCAATATGAATCCATTTGGGAAAGTGGAGTTATTTAGAGAATTACAAATATCTTCACTCAGCTTTTATCCATTTACTGAAAACACAGTGTGAAACTAAAATTGAAAAAGCAATGTTCTTCTAAATATCTGGCCATTAAATATTATACCATATAAAATTTGATTTTATGGCTATCATCACATATTTTTTCCCATTCAATAATTTCCTCATTCCCTTGTGACTTACTTCATATCAATGTTAGAAAGAATTCCTTAAAAGGAATTCACAAACTTTTCTAGAAACTGAAAGCTATTTTCTTAATGTGTTAAATATATGACACCATTTCTTTATGTCAAAATAGATATTAAATTTTGTATTAATCAGAGCAACATCTTTGGATTTGTTGTACCCTAATATTAGCATTTACTTTTCCTCAGAATAATAAACAATAATCCATTATAACAGCTGATTTAGTAAGCAGAGCAAAAAAAAAATTCACCACTCACCTCCAAAATATTATCAACAGAAAGCCAAATAAAATGTTGATTATACACAAGACTATGAAATTAATTGAGTACTAAAATACACTTTTATCACTTTTTCCAGAGATTTATGTCATTGTTTTTCCTTTATAGTAAGGATCTAGTTTGCTTTCATCACTTCAATTCTTGCCAATATTCATTTGACTAAAATCTATGGCTTCGATCAATTCTCAGTTCTATATTGCCAGATCTCTACCAAACTTTTCCCTTGGGAATTTCATTTCTACATAAATCTCAATAAATTCCTAAGCTGAAATAATAATTTCCAACCTCTAAATCTGCTTTCATTTTCATGTATCTATACCTGTCAGTGGTAATACTTTCCTCCTAGTCTTCACTAATATTTTTAGAAAATATAGGTTGAACACTTACTATGTGATAATACCTGAGTGAAACATTGGCAATGCAGCATAGACAAGGTCCCTTCAATGATAATGTTTGTAACTAGTGTAGGAATCATATCAGTATCAGTCCATTACAGTTTTGCATTGTAAGAAGCAAAAGAGATGTCAATGCAAGGTGTTACAAAGCACGTGGGAAGATCACCTCCCTGGTGCTTAGATGTCAGAGAAGGCTTCTTGAATAAAGGATACCTAAACAGAGCTATGAAGGACCAGTAGGAATAGTCAGGTGAAGAAAGAGATAAGGTGTTAAGAATCGTATTTCAGCTTATGCAAATATTTAAATGCAAAGGAACACTTGCTTATGTGGGGCTGACATTCACTATGGCTGAATGAATATGAGAAGGCATGTGGTAGAAGATGTGGCTGGAAAAATTATTAAGGAATTCAGGTTTTATCTAAAGGATGGCAATAAACTATCATAACCCTGATATCCAAATCCCTGAATGGAAAATACACCATTGTTATAGTGCATAGCTTGCTTGCATCCCATACCAATAATTCAATTGTACGAATAATGTTTTTAAAGATGAGGATTTTTTATCTAAATTTAGCAATCTATTCTAAAGAAATCATAGTAGGAATTGAAAGCAATTGAGAACTTACGCATGTAGCTCCAACTAGCAAATTTCTTATTTCAAACAAAAAGGTAGCATTATGTGTGTATCTAACCACCTATTCATCTATCCATCCATCCATCTACTCTAATATTGTATGATTTGAGAAGTTCTTCCTAGAAGGTACAACATATTCCATTTAACACCCACAATCCATTTCTGAAATCAGATGTTTTGGGTGAAAGTGCTAACTATGGTCCTATCACTAGTTTCCATTATTTTAAATGCAAAACCTCTAATGCATTGTATTAATACATCAACCCCAAATCCAGACAAATTTTCTAAAACATAACTTTAAAAAGGTGTGATGACCACACATACATATACACATATATCTAGCAAAATCTGTTCAGATATGACATGCTTAGAGCATTATTTCCTGCTCATCAGATAATTAATATTTAAAAAATGTTTTGTATGCATTAATATGTAGAGTTTGTATATTGTGCCACAAACATTATTTTTACAATAAACTATGGTAAATAATGCCTGACATTAAATTTGTTGTAAAAGGCTGACAAAAACATACAATAAAACAACGGGGCAGTTTCATGTAATGTTTTTTCCCAAGTGAAGTTGGAATTTGCACAAAGTTAAGAAGCAAGTTGGAAAGGAGGGTTGACAATGTCACTTGTTTGTTATAGAAGAATGTGATGATGTGGATAAGTTGAGATAAAAAGGAACAATACCAAGCAAACTATAAAACACAGAAGAAATGATATTTTGGGCTTTCTGAAAACATTTTTGGGGTGATGCCATTGATTTTCCTAACCATGAAGGCTTTCGTATGTCTTGAATGGCTGTAGTCAATGATTGAGGGTAGAAAAATTACAAAATGGACTTTCTCCTTCTTCTGGTGATTGTGTTTCATAAATTTATTTGGAGATAAGACCTTTTTTAAAAGAGTAACTCTTTATTACATCATTGTTACTTTCAAGGATATCTATCCTAGAATCTTTGCGATCCATCAGGCATTGATGCTCCAACAATCTTAGACATAATTGCCCTGCATTGATACTTTGACATTCTTTCAAAATATCTATGCACAATTCTGATGCCTTCTTAATTGTATCTGGATTGTAATTCAAGACTTTTCCCATATATCATTTTGTTGTTGAGTTTTGGGGGACATAATTATAAACACTTACAGAAACATCAGCTGATCAATGTTGTTTTGAGGAAAATGTACATGTTATGGAATTTTTTTTGTGTGTGTGTCACTGTTTCTGGGAATGTTATGGAATTTGAATGTTAAAATCTGAAAGACATTCATCAGAAAAACATTACTTACCATGATAATCTATGGGGTGTGCATCATTCCCGTGCTAATTTTCAGTATTGCTGGTATTAGCTGCACATTGTGGTGGAATACATTTGTAACCATTTCAGTTAAAACAAATGGTAGACTGAAACAAGTATTTGTTACCGTCTTTGAGGGTAGCAAACAAATTGTGTCTTCCTTCTTTACTACTGGGATCTAAACAAAATGATAATTACAACAAAAGGGTAAAGGAAATGTAAAGCAAAATATCAACTTTATTACTGCTAAAGGTTAAGATAGAATATGTAGCTTTATGTGAGAGCCAAATGGGCCTGGTAAATGAAACCTAGAATTAGACAGATGTATCTATTCAATTATGGTAAAACAGGACCAAGAGAAGCCTCCTACCATGGAAACCAAATTCTGCTGCCATAGGAGCAGAGGAGAAGGCCTCCATTCTGCAGGCAAGCATCTCTTAAGAGAAAAAGGGAGAAGATGAGCTGAATAACCCTATTATATTCTTATCAGATTTACCAATTAGAAAAGTCACTGCATCTCTTCTTGGACAGACTGAGCAAAGGATGTGGAGAGAGGCCAGGAATATTGCACTCTGTGATCAGCTTTCACATGGAAGGAAACAGTCATTTTTTCTTAGCATATTATTCTCTGTTAAATTTTTCAGGAAAATAGCATTTCTTTTCCCAAATGCTCTTTTCTATGTATGGAGGTAGTATGCACAGGTGGGCTATCATCCTGATATAGTAATCTATAGTGCCAAAATTAACTTGTCCAGTGGAATTGGACTTAACTGTCATGTGTGTATGTATCCCTCAGCAGAGGAGAGAATCTTGGAAGCATCTCCAGCTACCATGGCCATGAGGCCACACTCCTGATTCCAGCCACTGCTCTTTGGGCATCTACCTGGAAATGAAAGACTCTAAAATGGCTCCAAATGGCACAATACTGAAATTCACTCTGAGGTCACTATGCAATTAATGTTAAAAGTTTATTGTCTCTTTTATTTATCATCTAAACCTTTATCCAGTTGTATCACAAGTTCTTTAATATAATAAAATGATAGCATATAGATATTTAAAAGAATGCTTATAGTCCAGTAATACAATGGTAGCCACACAGGATTATAAGAAATTTGAATAAAAATCCACTCATCAATTTCACAGGGAAAATTAATATCCAAATCCTTAGTTAAGTGTGGTCATAGGATTTTATGCTTCTAGTAGCATGTGAGTTGGAGTAATAGGTGCAACTTCCAGGACTGAAATATTGTGAATTGGCTTCATATCCTCTCTGCTTCCTTTAATTCTTCCAAAGAACTGGAGAATGGACATACCAGAAACCTGGCTTTCACCATGCAGGTAAAGAAAATATCTAAAGAGATAGCTGAGATCAATATGGAAAGACCCTGGATCTCTCAATAATCATGCGGACCTGAGCTGCCTGCCAATTTGGTACTCACTGTCACCTGTGGAAGAAATAAGCTGCTGCCTTGTTTGAACCATTGCATTCTGGATTCCCTTTGTTAAGTAGGTAGTATTACCATAAACAAAATAGCAAGATAGAACGTGATTTACTTGAAACTTTGCAGGAAGATGGTCCTATCTCTTTACACAGGTGCTTTAGACTAATGTGGTTTAGACCAGGATACCTTAAGTATGTCTAGAGAACAAAATGGTATTCTTGACAAAATAAAAACACATTACCACGTGTTGGGAGGTAGAAGGAGAGAGGAAGGGCAGCAGCAGTCATAAAATGGGAAGTCAAATGATAAAATCTATAGTTGATGGAGCCAAAAATGAAGATTTAGAAATGTTAAAGGATGATTGATGGGGAAACTGAGAGTGAAAGCTGAGAAGTGTGAGATAAACAAGCTAAATCCATAGTGGTTAGTTGAATAGATAATAAGTTGCTAAATTAAAAAAAACAGTGATCTAAGTATATTCTTTAAAGGCATAAATGTAAGCAATACATACAAATAGAATTAAATAAAATGGTAGCCTTGGGGGAACTAGAACTATGGAGGGGTTTGAAAGTAAATTTTTATTTTAATTATCAATCTTTATATACTATTTATTATTTTTAAAGTATGTACTTTTTACTCCCATGCTCATTACATCATTCTATACAACAACTAAGATGTGAAATCAACCTAAATGTCCATCAACAAATAAATGGATTTAAGAAATGTAGTATATACATAAAAAGGAATATTATCCAGCCTTAAAAAAGAAGAAAATCCTGTCATTTGCAACAACATGGATAAGCCTAGAGGGCATTATGTTAAGTGAAATAAGCCACACACAGAAAGACAAATACTGTATGATCTCACCCATGTGGAATCTAAAAAAGTTAACTCATAGAAGCAGAGATTAGAATGGTGGTTGCTGGGGGAAGGAGAAATGGGATGATGTTAGTCAAAGGGTACAAAGTTTCAGTTAAGCAGGATGTATAAATCTATAGATGTAATATACAGCATAATAACTATAATAATAATGTATACTTGAAATTTGTTAAGGAAGTAGATTTTATATGTTCTCACCACATACACATGAACATAAATAATAACTATGTGAGGTGAAGAATATGCTAATTATCCTGCTAGTGGTAATAACTTCAGTGTATATGTATCTCAAAATATTACATTATATAACTTAAATATGTAAAATTTGTATTTGTTAATTATACCTCAATCTGGAAATAAAAGTATGGGTTTTTTTAATAAATTTAAGTTGTACTGAAGTAAATGTTAATTATGTACTTAAATTAGAGAATGGTGTCAAAGAATATATGCTGGATAAAATGAAGGATAATATATAAGGCCATTATTTTCAATTTAAACATAGTACAAACTAACTTAAAAAATTCACTGTAGCCATTCAAAAATACCATGAAAGGATGAGACATAGAATAGATGAGGTTTGAACAGTAAACCAGCTGGGCACAGTAGCTCACACCTGTAATCCCAGTGACTTGGGAGGCTGAGGCAGGAGGATTGCTTGAAGCCAGGAGTTCAAGGCTGCAGTAAGCTGCTATGATGGAGCCATTGTACTATAGTAGCTTGATTGACAAAGTGAGACCCCCATCTCAAAAGGGAGTAAACCATAGTGGGAAAATACCTAACTTGGGAGCACACTGAATACCATTTAGAATGCCAAAATAGGGTCCCAAGAAAGCCAAGGAAATCGCATGGGGGAGGCAAAAGTCACCTGGACAAAGGACCATCACTGGGTGGAAGGAAAAGAAAATCTAAAAGCTAAAAAGGAAGCTTTTTTGACTTCACATTTATTCACACGAGCAAATAATTTGCAAATGCAACCAAATAAATATTTCATGATAGTTTAAACTTACCTAAGCATTTCGAGTCACCATTAAAGGGAAAGACACACAGTTGAGTTGGACATCACTGGGCATTAGTTAATGAAAAGCTATGGTTATCAGTGGACTTTATTATTTATTTGAAAATAGCAAGCTGAAAGTTATCTACAGGTCAGCAAATAACATAGACAATTGAAAGCACATAGATTCCTTTAGTGTCTACAGTTTTACTTAATTAGATTTTTCAGTTAGACTCTATGGAGTGCATTATACAAAGAACTCTCATATTCCCTAGGTAGATATAATAGTTTATGAAGGCTTTACATTCTATTAATCTTGGCATAATGGGAAATTAACAGCAAGATTATATACTTCATTCCACAGAAGATCATGTAAATGTTTGCAACAACATTAAGATAGACTCTATTTCAATCAACTATTTGTACTATTTCCCCCTTTGTATCTCAAATGATAATGCAATTTGTGAAGTTTTATTATTAAATAATGATGTTTCAACTAAAAACAATAGAAGGTAGCATTATAGTACTTAAAGAACAATACAGCATCTGAGGATACCATAATAAATTTAATCCATATAATGTGAAGTTGATGTTTGGCATATTTATTCCCATACCAAACAATCTCCAAACTCAAAAAGGGCAGAATTTTTCAATGTTTTGAATCTTTTAAATTTTGGGTGGTGTTTGTGGTAGTACAATATAATAGAGGGGCAAAAACATTCTTGAAGAGAGAAAATTAATTTTTCTCTGTGATTTCAGGATGTACTCATTATATTAATATGTCATATTATAACTATTCAAACATAGAATTCTTCAAATAAACGCAATAATAACATCATCAAAAGAGAAAAGTTACACTCTGTGGCACTGGACAGTCCTAGCCCATGACCACCCAAAGTAAGAGAGTAGAAATAAAAAATTAAATACATATTAAAGTTTTGATACTGTCATTTAACAAACAGTTATTAAATATAAAATATAAAATTAATAGGAAATGTCATTTTGGTTTAAAAGTGAAATTTTCAGCTCCTGTCTAATACCATTTTAAAGATATTGACAGAGATCCTACAGGCAAAGAAATTAAAATAAGTTCATTAAGTAATTTCCTGCTGGATAGAAAACTTAAAATGCTAATAAGTTTATATACAGAGATTCAGTTCTCAAAGAACATATTTGATTTATTTTTCAGCTTTTAGATATCATCGTAACAGAGTTCCAGAAAATATGGAAAGAGTGAAAATAGAATGATTACTCATAAACCAGTCAGCATGGATTCAAGAGGATAATCCTAGATAACTGTCAAGGATGACATTGTTTCAATCAAACTTCATTCAGAATTAAAAAACACAAAACTTTATTATTTTAATTTTTAATAGACTATTTTTTAGAACAGTTTTAGATTTACAGGAAATAGAGTAGATAGTAAAGAGAGTACCCTGTACTCTGTCTGCCCAGTTTCCTTTATTATTAATATCTTGATTAATGTGGTAATTTTTACAACTGATGAATCAATACTGCTATATTATTATTAAATAAAATCCATAGTTTATGTTAGGATTCACTCTGTATTGTGTACTTTATGGTTTTTGTTGAATGTATAAATGTATAACATCATGTATCCATCGTTACTGTATCATAAAAATAATTTCATTGCCTTAAAAATACCCTTTTCTGCATCTATTTATCCAGCTCCTCCTATTCTAAATCTCTGGCAATCACTGATCTTTTTATCATCCCTATAGTTTTGTCTTTTCCATAATGTCATATAGTTAGAATTACATAGTATGTAGCCTTTTCATATTGACGTCCTTATCCATTTAAGGGTCTACTATGTCTTTTGGTGGCTTAATATTAATAGCTGGTTTCCTTTGATTGCTGAATAATATTCCATTCTGTGCATATACCACAGTTTGTTAATCCATTCACCTTTTGGAGGACATCTTGATTAGTTCCAGTTTGGGTCATTCATGAATAAAGTTTCTATGATCATTCATGTGCAGATTTTTGTGTGAATGTAAGCCTTCATTCATTTAGGAGTGTATAGTATATAGCAGTATATAGGAGCAGAATCTCTTGATCTTATGGGAAGACTCTGTTTAGCTTTGTAAGAAACTGCTAAACTGTCTTGCAAAGTGGCTGTACCATTTTGCATTCCCATCAGCAATGAATGAGAGTTCTTGTTCTGCATCATGCAGCATTTGGTATCATCAATTCTTTTTTTTTTTTTTAATTTTAGTCATTAGAGATTTCAGCTTAGTGTTGATTCAGGGTATTTTAAAAAAATATTTTTTAATTTGCATAGTCATAATATCATGAAGGCAATAAAATCTATGAAGTCAAATACAAAAGTAAAAATTGTAGACATAGTTATATATAAAGAATTATATTTCATAAATTCTTTCCCTAGTCCAATGTCTATAAGAATTTTCTTCCAGAATTTTTATAGTTTTATGCCTTAGGTTTCAGTCAGTTATCCACTGTGAGTTGATTTTTGTGACAAGTGAGAGGTGCAGATCCTGTTTCAGTCTTCTATATGTGACTATCCAATTTTCCCAGCACCATTTATTGAATAAGGATTATTTTCCCCAGTGTATGTTTTTGTCTGCTTTGTCAAAGATTAGATGGCTAGACCCCATTTAAAGGCAATCACAGCAACAACAAAAATAAATACATGGGACCTGATCAAATTAAAAAGATTCTGCACAGCCAAGGAAACTATCATGAGAGCAAACAGACAACCTACAGAATGGGAGAAAATATTCGCATGCTACATGTTTGATAAAGAGCTGATAACTAGAATCTATATAGAACTCAGGGAAATCAGCAAGAAAAGATCAAACAACCTCATTAAAAAGTGGGCAAAGGACATGAACAGAAACTTTTAAAAGAAGACAGACAAATGGCCAAGAAACATGTGAAAAAATGCTCAACATCTCTAATCAGGGAAATGCAAATCAAAACCATAGCGAGATATCACTTAACTCCAGTGAGAATGGCCTTTATCAAAAAGTCCCAAAACAATAAATGTTGGCATGGATGCGGAGAGATAGGAATACTCATATACTGCTGGTGGGACTGCAAACTAGTACAACCTATTTGAAAAGTAATATGGAGATACCTCAAAGAGCTACAAGTACAACTACCATTCAATCCAGCAATCCCATTATGGGGCATCTGCCTAAAGGAAAAAATGACATTCTATAAAAAAGACATCTGCACAGGAATGTTTATAGCAGCACAATTCACAATTGCAAAGATGTAGAAACAACCCAAGTGTCCATCAACACATGAGGTGATTAATAAAATGTGGTATATGTATACCATGAAGTTCTCCTCAGCCACAAAAAACAATGGTGATCTAGCACCTCTTATATTGTCCTGGATAGAGCTGGAGCCCATTCTACTAAGTCAAGTATCACAAGAATGGAAGAACAAGCACCACGTGTACTCACTATCAAATTGATATTAACTGATCAACACTTATGTGCACATATAGTAGTAAAATTCATTGTGTGTCCGGCAGGTGGGATGGAGGAGGAGTGGATGGGTATATTCACACCTAATGGGTACGGTGTGCACCGTCTGGGAGATGGACAGGCTTGGAGTTCTGACTCGGGTGGGGCAAAGGCAATATATGTAACCCAAACAATTGTACCTCCGTAATATGCTGAAATAAAAAAAGAAAGCTGTAAAAAAAGAATTATACTGACAAAATATATAAAATTAGCAATATAAATAAATTCAATAATCTATCAAATCAAACTTCCAAGTAAGTTGTTTACCTTAACATAACAACCTTAAAGCTGAATATTTCTACCTGCTCTTTTTATTTCTTTCATGAGGAAAGAAACAAAACTTTTATCAGTGGGAGTCAAATACTTTTTCCTGTCTTTATCCTGTTAGAAATAGAATTTATTTCAGAGAAAGTAAGGTAAATATGAGAAGTAATTATGAACAAAGATAACTAGTTTTCCTCTTTTTATCTTCCTATTCATTTCTCATATATCTCAAACATTTGATCCATTTTGCAAAATCTCAACAATAGTTAAAATAGAAAAGGAATTGAAGAAGTTCCATATTTGATTCTAATTACTTACCTAGAGCCTCGAATGGGTTGAATTGTGTGTTCGAGTCCCAACCCCTGGTACCTGTGAACGATCTTATTTGGAAATAGTGTCTGCACAAATTTAATTAGTTAAGGATCTTGAGATGGACTCAATTCCAATGACTTGTGTTCTTATAAGAGGAGGAAAGGACATACACGGAGACAGAGAGAAGGCCATGTAAAGACAGGCGGAGATTGGAGTGATGCAGCTACAATTTAGGGAACCCCAAGGATTGCTGGGAGTCACCAGAAGCTAAGAAGAGTCACGGAAAAATTCTTCTTAGAGCCCTCAGAGGGAACAAAGCCCTGCCAACACCTTATTTTCAGACCTCCAGCCTTCGGAACTGTGAGTGAATAAATTTCTGTTGTCTTAAGCCATCCAGTTTGTGGTAATTGGTTATGTGGTCCTACTAAACAAATACAGAGCGTGTTTAATATCTGAATAATACTGGTTAATATCTAATTCTCAATAATATAATGATATAATAAACCAGAATATTAGTCTAATGAAGCTGAGTTTATTTCTTAACTATAAATAAAGTGACTGATTTTTTTGTTCTTGGCAATCTTATTTCATTACTTTGTAAGCATGTTATTCCTGCTTAGATTTAACAAATGGATAACTATTAAAATGATCATATACATTTTTATTTTAATAAACTCTTACATGGTACAGAATAATTTACTTGCTTTGGAATGGATAATCAAAATGTAGCCTTATTATAATTAAGCCCATTTCCCATAAGGATACTTTGGTTATTAGTTTGGTGTTTAATAATAAAAAAGGCTTCTAGTAGAGAGACAGAAGATAAGTGAACTTCCTTGGCTAAGGAAAAGGGCAACCAAACATTTCATACAGACTTAAAAAGTGTTTTCTTTCTATGGTGTATTAAACTAGGACAGTAACCATTTCTAATTCATCATTGAACGACTGACACAATTAATTGACTTAATTCATAACCTGAAAGCTGAATTCTTTAAATGCAGAGAATCCTTTGGATTTTAGAGGTTGTGTCCCAATAGAATTTGAATTGTATGTTGTGACTACTCTTATATACTAGGGAAAGGCAGAAGCACATTTGAATAAAATTTAAGTTTTAGAAATGATTTTTGTTAAAGTACACAAAGCTACCATAAAAGTTAAGTCTTATTTAAAGTCTTAAAAAGTTAAGTCTTATTTAAACAATTTCTGAGAAAATGAATGGTTTGATTCCGAAATTAACTATTTAATACATTTTAAGTTACAATGATTTATTGACAATGTAGATGACAAAAAGGAAAACCTATATTATGGACTAAATGCCTGTATTCATTGCCCCTCCAAAATTCACTGAAAGTACTTGGAGTAAGGAAATAATTAGTGTTAAATAAGGTAATAAAGTAGAGCCCTGATTCTTTAGGATTAGTGTCCTTATAGGAAGAGACACCAGAGAGCTCTGACCCCTTTCCTCTACCCCTGGAACATTCACCAAGGAAAAAACCATGTGAGGACACAGTGAGAAGGCAGCTGTCTACAAGCCAGGAAGAGAGCCCTCACCAGAAATCAAATTTCCCTGCCCCTTGATCATGGGCTTTTAGCTTCCAGAACTGTGAGACAATAAATTTCTATCCGTTAAGCTATCCAGTCTGTGGCATTTTGTTATAGCAGCCCAAGCAGGCTAATATAGCATGGAACCACATAATTAGTCCTTAATTAAAGGTTTTATGTTTCTTAGTAATTTTATATAAATCTTCTCACTTTTAACAGAATGGACTGAAGATAATAGAAAAATCATTTGGTTTTCAACACAGTGACATCAGATTTTCATCTTGGTCCATCTTTGACCTTAAAGGTATAATATCCTGTATAATTTAACATAGGCAGTAAATATACTGCATGTGTCTACATTCTACAAAGCTAGCTTATCATTCAATGTCAGTTCTTAACTTGAATAATTTAAGAGGAAAGTTCTTTTTGAAATATCATTGTTAGAGAATGCTGATATAAATCAAAAATAATAGTTTAGATGGTAAAGATTAATCCAATCATTAAATGAAACTGTGCTTTAAATTCAGTGGTGTTTGGATTCACAAGCCGACTTAATTTTAAAAGTATGAAAATTATTTACTTACATTATTTAGCATTTCTGCATTCACAAGAATTTTGTTTTGCTTAAATCTGAAAGGATCCTGGCTCAGATAAAGTTTTCATCATCATGAGAGAAAGAGCTAAGATGAAAGCAAAGATTTTTTAGAGTCATTTGAGTATTTAAGTGGCTTTTGACCTATGAGGGAAAAGTCAGTTTAGATGCCTGATATATCTCCTTTTTAAATCAAATTCTGAAAAAAGTTCTGTGATATTCTTAAGTGATCACAAAAAAGCTTACATGTATAAATGTGTGTATAAATAAGCATGCAGTTTGCTTCAAAATTTTAAACACTGTTGTTTCTAAGTTGCTTTTAAATCTTCATGGAAAACATTATAGATTTATAATTTTAAGCTTTTGTTTCCAGCTACACATTCCATTTCCTTGTTATAATTCAAAGTATAAAGAAACTTTTAATTATATTAATTTGGGGTCTGTCATTATACTTCCCTAAAACTCTGTCATTCCAAAGTTTTTCATAAGAGTCTTTTATATTACTTTCTCCCATTTGTCTCATATTTTGTAAGGTTTTGTTCACCAAATAAATAGCATTTAGAAAATAATAATGCTTAACTAATTTGATTCTCCTTAAAGGAACATATTACTCTGCTTCTACTCAGCATAAGATATTCAATCTGGCCACTAAATTGATATAATTTCAGTTAAAAGGAAGGCAATCTGATATTTTAGATAACCTGAGTAGCTTGCTCCAAAGCAAAGGTAATCAAATGAATGACTGTGTTGATTATTGTGAAATATTAATTTGTGGACCCCATTCGTATCTTCATAGATTCCCTCAAAGAGAAAATACAATCTTGAAAACAACCTCTACAAATTCTAAAATTCTATTTCTGTTCTTTATATGCTAAGATAACCTATCATAGCATCCTCTATTGCCTAACATCTCCTTTTTACAGTGTTTGGGATATGTACTAAAAATATTTCTATTAAAAGTAACAAATTAAAATCAACAGTTACATATTTTACTACTCTGAAAAGTGACATCTAAGAGAATATATTTTGAAAGGAAAGAACTCAGAGTGATACTTTAAGAAAGCCACAGTTATTTAATATCTGTGACTAAAGAATTTCTGAAGACCCCCGAAACAATCACGGTAACAACAAAAATAAATAAGTGGGCTGGGCGCGGTGGCTCATGCCTGTAATCCTAGCTCTGGGAGGCCGAGGCGGGTGGATCGCTCGAGGTCAGGAGTTCGAGACCAGCCTGAGCAAGAGTGAGACCCCGTCTCTACCAAAAATAGAAAGAAATTATCTGGCCAACTAAAAAAATATATATACAAAAAAATTAGCCGGGCATGGTGGCTCATGCCTGTAGTCCCAGCTACTCGGGAGGCTGAGGCAGTAGGATCGCTTAAGCCCGGGAGTCTGAGGTTGCTGTGAGCTAGGCTGATGCCACGGCACTCACTCTAGCCCAGGCAACAAAGTGAGACTCTGTCTCAAAAAAAAAAAAAAAAAAAAAAAAAAAAAAAAAAAAAAAAAAAAAAATAAGTGGGACCTGATCAAATTAAAAAGCTACTACACAGACAAGGAAATAATCACTAGAGTGAATAGACAAACTACAGAATGGGAGAATATATTTACATGCTATAGATTCGATAAAGGGCTGATAACTAGAATCTATAAAGAACTCAGACAAATCAGCAAGAAAAAAATCAAACAATCACATTAAAAAGTGGGCAAAGGACACGAACAGAAACTTTTCAAAAGAAGATAGACTAATGGTCAACAAACATGAAAAAATGGTCGACATCTCTAATCATCAGGGAAATGCAAATCAAAGGCACAATGAGAAATCACTTATCTCCAGTGAGAATGGCCTTTATCAAAAAGTCCCAAACCAATAAATGCTGGTGTGGATGCGGAGAGATAGGAACACTCATCTACGGCTGGAGGGACTGCAAATTAGTATAACCTCTATGGAAAGTAGTATGGAGATACCTTGTAGAACTGCCACTTGATCCAGCAATCCTATTACTGGATATTTTTTCAAAGGAAAAAAAGACTTTCTATAAAAAGGTCTGCATGTGAATGTTTATAGCAGTAAAATTTACAATTGCAAAGATATGGGCACAACCCAAGTGCCCATCAATACGTGAGTGGATTAGTAAAATGTGGTATGTATATCATGGAGTACTGCTCAGACATAAAAACATGGTGAAGTAATACCTCTTCTATTATCCTAGATGGAGGTGGAGCTCATTCATCTAAGGGAAGTATCACAAAAGGAAAAACAAACACCACATGTATTCACCATTAAGTTGGTACTAATCAATCAACACTTATGTGTACATATGGAAGTAACATTCGTCAGGGATTGGGCAGGTGGGAGGGGGGAGTATGGGATGGGTAAATTCACAACTAATGGGTGCGGTGCACACTGTCTGGGGGATGGGCATGCTTGTAGCTTTGACTCAGGCGGTGCCAAGGCAATTTATGTGACCAAAGAGTTTGTACGCCTGTAATATCTTTGGGAAAAAAAAGAGCTATGAGCTCAAAGAAACCACACACACACACACACACACACACACACACACACACAAAAGAAAGCCACAATTATTTAATGTCTGTGACTGAAACAAAATCTTAATTATATCAGATTACTGAAAATATTTTTTAATAACCTTGCATCTTCTTTTTTGTGTTCCATTGAGAAGTTGATTTTAAAACCTTTAGGATAATATCTCAAGGCATCTCTGCAGTTTATCAGTTAAGATTATGTATATGTTAAGAAAATAGCATAACTATTGAAATGGAAAAGAAGCTCATAGAAATTGGCATCTTACCAGAAACTATTTAAGATGCCATTATAGATGCTTGTTTCTAGGTCATACCATAGCCCTGTAAGATTGTTTTTAAAATAGTAGTACTGTAGTTATCTGGGGAATAAGTCAATAAACAATGGTAATAATAATACTTCTACAAATGTATTGCAATGACATTAAATGTCAGATTTTGCCATTCTATGATACTTAGTATATTTTAATATAAAACATAGGGCATGTTACCCATTGCAATTTCTTATTTCTGTCTGAGTTACTGTACCAGGAAAATCACTTAACACTCCTGAGTTGCCCCTGACTGAATTTTAAAGCATGAAACACTCTAATTTGGACTGCTTTATGCAATACCACAGATAGCATTCCATTTTTTCAAAATATGTAGAACTATTAATGCTTTTCCTTTACCACTTCATTCATGGGTGCAAACAAAGCAACCCCAGGAAAATATTTTTCTGGAGTCATAACAAGACCATAACTGTATCTTTTTTTTTTTTTTTTATGCTCCCCAACTCACCCAGCGCACCCAGACAGGCAGGAGGAAGGACTGTTGGACGAGGGGACACGGAGGGAAAGAAAGTGCATTTTACTGCCTCCTCCCCAAACTCTCAGAATAAGGCACAGACGTGAAGTGGAGGGCACTGGGGGCTCCACCGGGGCTCGGCAGGGACACGTGCTCCCTCTAGGCAGCTCACTCCAGTGTGTGTCTTAGACCTTTGTCCTCCACAGGGGACGCTTTTCATTGAAACAGCCTTTACTCTCTAAAATCATGGATTATTTAAAAATATTTGTAAAATTAATCACTTAGGTAACCTATATACTGCAAGCTTCTTTTATTTTTTTTATTTTTTTATTTTTTATTTTTTTTATTTCAGCTCATCATGGGGGTACATAAGTTCAGGTCATATACATTGTCCATGTCCCGCCCATCCCCCCGAGTCAGAGTCCCAAGCGCGTCCATTCTCATTCTCCAGACAGTGCGCCTGGCACTCATCATGTAGTCATACCTCCATCCCCTCCCCCGCCACCTCCCCGGGTCTGCACCTTCAAGCATGACCATTCCCCAGAGGGTGTGCAACGCACTCATCATGTAGGCATACACCCATCCCCTCCCCCCACCCCCCATCCCAGTCTGATATCCAATTGGTATCCTTCCCCAATGTACATTTAGGTGATGATCAGGGAAACCAGTTTTCTGGTGAGTACATGTGATGCTTGTTTTTCCATTCTTTGGATACTTCACTTAGTATAATGGGTTCCAGCTCTCTCCAGGAGAACCAAAGAGATGTCATATCATCGTTATTTCTTATAGCTGAGTAGTACTCCATGGTATACATATACCACAGTTTACTAATCCATTCGTGGATTGATGGGCACTTGGGTTGTTTCCACATCTTTGCAATTGTGAATTGTGCTAATATAAACATTCGGGTACAGGTGTCTTTGTTAAAGAATGACTTTTGTTCCTCTGGGTATATGCCCAATAATGGGATTGCTGGATCAAATGGTAGGTCTACTTGAATCTGTTTAAGGTATCTCCATATTGCTTTCCATAGGGGTTGCACTAGTTTGCATTCCCACCAGCAGTGTATGAGTGTTCCTGTCTCTCCGCATCCACGCCAACATGTGTTGTTTTGGGATTTTTTGATAAAGGCCATTCTCACCGGAGTTAAGTGGTATCTTTTAAGAAGAAAACAGCCTGGTCATCTTTGTTTTACACCTTCACAAAAGAATCTTGGGAAGATCTCCATTGAGAAAATCACATTACCTATTTCTTGTTAGACTTAAACTTTGTAGAAAAGGATTAGTTAACAGTTGTCACTGTGTTTTTAATCCAAAAGAATAATTTCTTCGGGTTACAAATGATGGAACCAATCATTAGGTGTGGAGTCCATTAGTATTGTATAATTCTGAACTTTCCAGAATCTCAATAAGCTTATGGGGAGAGAATGAAGAACAAATTTGCTATCCTCCTAAGAGTTTCTTAATTGTCCCACATATCTCAGGTAGAGAGAGTAGTAATGCCTTAGTTTTTGGAATGGTAAGGATATATGTCCCAGGAGAATGGATTTTCCAAATTATTGAAGGTTAAAAGTTTTTATTAATAAAATGTTTATATGCAAACTTTTATAATGGGACACTTTTTAAAATATAATTCAGGCCGGGCACGGTAGCTCACGCCTGTAATCCTAGCACTCTGGGAGGCCGAGACGGGTAGATTGTTTGAGCTCAGGAGTTCAAAACCAGCCTGAGCAAGAGCGAGACCCCATCTCTACTAAAAAAAAAAAAATTGAAAGAAATTAACTGGAAAACTAAAAAATATATATGTATATATAAATTAGCCGGGCATGGTGGTGCATGCCTGTAGTCCCAGCTACTCGGGAGGCTGAGGCAGGAGGATTGCTTGAGTCCAGGAGTTTGAGGTTGCTGTGAGCTAGGCTGATGCCACGGCACTCTAGCCTGGGCAATAGAGTGACACTCTGTCTCAAAATAATAATAATAATAATAATAATAATAATAATAATAATGTAATTCAGAATTTTCTGTTTAATGAACAGATATTTTCAACATTATGCAATGTTTTTCTTTCTTGAGGAAACTTGGTATGGTCCTTGGCTGTTGTACTATAATGCTCTCAAGTACCAATAAGCAACATTAGTTTCTCTCTCTCTCTTTTTTTTTTAGCTCCTGATCTTTTCTCCTCAAATCACTGCTTTCCAGTTGCCTCCATCTCAGTAAATACCATTACATTTCTTTCAGTTGCTCAGGTTAAAGTGTTGTAGCTCTTTCTCACCTGTTCAGTAGATCCATCCAGTCCACCCAATCCATTAGCTGTACCTTAAAAACATGTCTAGAAATTGATCACTTCTCACCACCTCCATAGGTCCTGGTTCAAGACCTTCATTTCCTACCTGGGCTACTGCACAGTCCCCTAATCCCGAGTTCCTGAACTGGATTACTTTGCTTTTGTCCTTGACCCCTTGCAGTCTCATCTCAACACAGAGTAACTCTTTTAAAGTCATGTTACTCTTCCAAAAGTTTTCCTATAACATTCAGATTAAAAGTTAAAGTCCTTATTGGAATGTCCCTAACACCAAGAAATGATAAATGCTAAGGCGATGTCTACCCGTTACTCTGATTTGATTAATTAACATTGTATGCCTGTATCAAAACATTACATGGACCCCATAAATATATACAACTATTATGTGTCCATAATTATTAAAAATAAAAAGAAAAAATATAAAAAATAAAATGTTGAAATCTTTAAAATGGCCTTCAAAGTCAACATTATTTGGCCCTTGCTACCTCTCTGATATGCCTCCTTCTACTCTTCCCTGATTGAATTCTGTTCCAGCTACACATTTCTACTAACCTGCCTCAGAACAACCAGGAATGTTTCTGCTGCAAAGACTCTCGCCCCCACCCCAACCTCCATCACCCCTGTTCTTACCCCTGCCTGAAATTCTCTTCCTCCAGACATTTACATGGCTTCCTCCCTTCCATCCCACAAACACCCCCCTGCCCAAGATACACACACTCATTCCCTAGCCCCATTCCTGCTATATTTTGTTCCATAGCACTCACCATTCACAAATATATGATGCATTTTATAGTCTGTTCCTTTTCTGTGTCTTCCACCTCACTGTTTCTAAGCTCTAGCTCTAGGAGGCAGGGATTTTGATCTGCTTTGTTCAGATCTGTACTCGTGTTCAGGACTCTGAATAGCACATAGATGATAATCAATAACTATTTATTGAATGAATGAGTTATGTAAGCTAGAGGAAAGCAAGTCAAATTAAAAGCAATCAATGACCAAGAAATGAGTCCAAAGGGAAAAAGTTAGCATCAGATACTAAATAGGTCAGGAAGAAGATTGTTGGCATGGTACATAGTTTGTAGAATTGTGAGTTAGATCAGCACATTCTGGAAATACATGCCTGAGACCTGCAGGTTTTGAGATGGATAAACACTTATTATAGTCACTGCTATTTAGTGGCCAATAGCCACTGTCTTTCACATTTAATTTACTTTTTTGGGGTCACATATCTCTGTCTATTTCAGTTGATTTTACATTTCTTTGCTCTGGGACTCAGTAATTAATCATGGTAGCAAAAGGCATCAATTTTGGAGAATTCAGATCTGTTTTTTATCATCTTCTCACTCTTAATAACTTTTATTTAACAATTTGATGTTTTTCAGTTGTTATTAATGAATACTTGACTGTGATATATGTCTTGTAGCTTTAGGGGGATCTTTGGTTGAATTCCCATTTCAGACTTCAGATTCACTGACAACCTTTAAGAAAGAAAATTATCTATACTTTTGAAAGTTTGCCAAAGTTTATTTGTTATGGAACCTCTAGAAATGTCCTGTCCAATACCGTAAACACTAACTAGATGACTCTTTTTGCTGTATTTCAATTTGACTTCTTTAAAACCAAATAAAGCTAAAAGTTCAGTAGCATTAGTCACATATGGTTAGCAGTTCCTCTATTGGACAGCAGTGATCTATTAATAGAACATTTCAAGCACTGCACAAAGTTTTATTGAACATACATCTCTAGGCTTGTTTTTGCTAGTTGAAATTTATTTCTTTTATTTATTTATTTGTCCATATCATAAGTTCATTCATTTGAAATTATTCCATGATGAATATATGGGAGCCTCTTTGTTAAGTACTATAATGAAATTGAAAGAAGTTAGAATCCACACACAAAAATAAACCATAATATTTACACAGTAAATGTTCCATTAGAGGCATATACAGAGTACTATATGGACAAAAATAAATCAGTAAGTAATTTTGCCTCAGGAATGGGGTTGATCATGTAATACATGTTTTGAATCCTACATTTTGCTAGGGTCGTAACTGTCAGAAAGAAATAGCTCAACACTGATGTCTAGTATGTTTATATTTATTGTTGAAAAAAGCCAATCAATATCAGTCTGAATGTTAACTAATAGCATGGCTTAGCCACTGCCCAAACAATATCATAGTTAATAGCAATTTTAATGTCTGGAACCACCATAATTGCCCTCAGAAATCAATGGATCAATAAGAGACTCTTTTTGGTTTTATATACAAGTATTGAACCATATATCACACATTGAAAAGGTTATTTTTGATCATGACAACCTCGAAAAATTTAGAATTAGTGTGAAAACTAAATAGAAACAAGTAAATTCTTATTTTTAAAGCCTTTGAATTTAGACAGAGTAGTATACAATTTGTTATATTTAAAATTCATAAGGCTTTGCATGTTTTCACTGGAAATACAAATTTATTAATCTAAAAGAATTTATAAAGTCACAACTAAACAGTGTTCTAAATAAACTTAACATTTATGTACATTGCACTTGAAAGAGTAAATTATCAAAAATTTACTGAGACAAATATTTTGAACTTTAAGAGGAAATTTGATCAAGAAATAAATTTACAGAAAGCTTTCTGTATTTTCTTGAATTGAGAATAGTTTTCATTCATCTCTTTTATTCTTTCTTAATTTATAAAAATGAACTATAAATTCTTTCTTCATTTATAAGAATGAATTATAAATTATGTATTGAGAATCTATGACAATATCACCTTTAAGAAAATTTCTCTCCAAGGGAAATGATCCTGCAATGAGCTTGTAAATGCCATGTTTATCTTAGCTGGAAATACAAACTAAGATGGAAGCAAAAGGCCTATGACCCTCGTGTTATTTGGAGGAAGTGATGGTGTTATCATTTAAAGAGCAATCACTTATATTGATTTCATTAAGCATTCAGGAAACACTAATAGAGATGCAATGGTTTGTTTGTTTTCTAAGTAGTTAGGTGATGTCAAACAAATTATCTGGGTCCAATCTCTGATACAACAACAATCTGCCTTTTGGCATGTGTTACAGGAATTGTGAGTAATGTTCTGATCGAAGATATATCTTTTGAGACACTCTTATAATTTAGTCAGCCTCACTGCTTTAGATTGCTATTTGGACATTTCTAACCTTTAATATCTGTAAGGATTGTACTGGTACAGACTACTTATTGCTTATGAAATGCTTGTTGACATGATCAAAATGCCTACAATTTCTAAGGAGGCAAAAAACCATCTTTTCTGACCTAGAATCCAAACAAAATATCCTGAAGGGACTAAGCATTTTGCCTTATTTAGAATGTACCAACCAAACAACTGAATGTTATTATTGCCCAATTCTCTTTTTTACATGTGTTGGTGACAAAAAGAACAGTCATCAGTTATTGCAACCAACAGGGATTGGGTATTATAGCATGCTAACAGTCATTTGGTAGGATGAACTATGGGCTGGATGAAATTAGTAGGAAGATAGAAGAAGAGAAAATGCTCTGAGGTAGACTTGAGTGTGAGGGGTGCCCAGCTGAGTTTAAAGTATAAATTTGAACAGGGTTGGAGTAAAGGAAACCAGATGCTAAGAACCTAGGGGATCGAATTGTGGGGATGCTACTTCAAAGCCACCTAGCAAAGGCCAGGGAGATTTCAATTAGGACTGTGCCAACATAGGGATTTTTATGTATAAAGTCAAGGAAGCGGGAACAAGAACTGAAACCAGCTAATGGGAAATGGATCAGGTTAAAATGTGTTTATTCATTAATTGTCAGGGTTCACACAGGGAAGTATTCCTAGCACAGTTGACCCCAGTGATCAGGACTGACAAAGTTGGTGGGGGAAAAGAGACCCTTGGTAACTTTGTTAGCTAGTTATTTCTCTTATAAGGAATAGAAAGCTAGAAATTCTAAAATATATGGGAGGCAATGGCAATTCTCTCTTTAAAAATTTCAGTGAAGTCTACAGTCATTTAAACTGTTTTCTTATTCTATCCATAGAATCTAATAAATTTGCAATGCCACCTTTTTTATCCATTTATTTCCTGCCCATATCCAATTTTTTAAACTTTCACTGGTTTGAATTTTGGCTTGTATTATTACATTAGCATAGCATTCTCTCCTCTTGACCTCCCAAAGCCTTATTATCTATTAAGGGAATGTTAAAAAAGTCACCTCATTTTTAAAGTTCCATCAGATCTGTTCATGATAATGAATCACATCTTCCTCTGAACTTCCTTGTTACTTTATCTCCAAGTAGTACTTATTTCATGCTATGGTTCAGTTTGTTTCTATATTTTTCCTATTAAATGGCATGTTTAGAATGTATAGAACTGTGTTTCACTTACCTTCCTATCTTCCTAGCACCTTGTAAAATGATTTGCAAACAGTGAGCAACAATAAATGTCTCTTCAACCAAATAATATGATATTTACACAAATTCCAGGCCTGACTCCGTCACTTATTTTCCTCAGATATTATAGATTACTGTGCCTGTCTTGCCATTAGCTCTTCACTTGTGAATTGGGGAAACAATCTACTTTCACTGAATATGCAGAATAATTTTGGACTTAAGGAATTCATATAAGGAAGAACCAAGAAAGACAGTCATTGACTCAACATATATTTATTGAACATCAAAAATTTGCCAAGCACTCTTCTGAGTGTTATTAGTTAATAGAAGAATCTCTGCTGGGCCAACTCAGTGCAGATAGCCTTTGAACTTGTCTGGTATCACACAGGAGACAGCCACCTTATATCCCTGATTACAGCACAGACTGACCTCATGCACAACCACATTGTTCTAATGATACTTTTAAAAAATAGTATGGACATAATAAGGGTGTCAATTTAGCAACATATGTACAGTTAGGGGGAGAAAATAGCATTTATGAGGATAAAGGTGGTAAATTAAAATGATATTAAACAGGAAAATACAAGCAAACATATTCATGATAAAACAACCATGTAAGCCTAGGACAAATTAAACACAAATAATTTTGGCAAAGAAGGCACTTTGTTTTGAGGTTACTCCGTGATCAGCAATCATCTTGCCTCATTATTGTCTCCAGGCTTGAGCTCACTTTAGGTAATCCATGAAGGGAAGAGAGAACTCAGGCTTATATCCTTTAAAAAAATTGTTTTTGCAGAATCACCTGCTTTGGGAATCTTCTCTTTTATCATTCTATAATGGCCCTCCTAATTATCGACTCCCACTTTAGGGAATGGAGCAGATCTGCCCAACCATGATAGCAAGAGCAATCAGAATTGCACAAATTTGTTGCATATAGAAAGAATATGTTTATTATTGAGTCCAAGCAGAGCAGAGGGATACATAGAGAGGCATGGTCTTGATGATATCTTTTGAATCCCTAAGTCCAGGCTTACTCAAATTTAATTATTTTCTCTTTTGTCTTAAATTAGTTTGAGTTGACATACATAATTACATCTGAAGAAATCTGGATTACTATGTGCCTTTTAGTCTAATATTTAGCATATTCAGTTTGGCTATAAGTTATCCATGAATCAAGGGCCAATTTAATTCTTGAATTTGTCATTTGGTCTAAGTTTTCTCCTACAGATTATTATCAAGGATTTGGTTGGTTCTGGGATATTGGAGCTTTTACTGTTATCAAAGCCTCGTTTATCAGGAGTTCTCCAGATCAAGACTAAAGCAGAGCTTGATAAGTCACACTGGGAAATATCTGATAGAGAAAATTCCTGAAAAGCTGTACATCTGAGGACCTCACAATTTCTAGTCTATGTGTTTTCTCTCAACCATCTCTTGAAATCTCAACTGAGTTGGTCTCTCTCCGTAGAGAGGACAGAGTGATATTTTCATCTGGGTGAAATTATCATTAAATTCCACTTGAACAATTAACAACAAGGTTTGTAATATTTGTCAGCTTTCGAAATAGAGTCAAATAATGATTTTTTTTTGCTTTTGGTATTATTTATCTTTTTTCATTTTTCAAAATTCTCATAAAAATATAATATATGCAAATACACATTTATATCATCTCTTATGTATTCATTCGTTATTCTTTTACTTTCCCTTTTCTTCCTTTCTTGATTTTTTTACAGTTTATTGGTTTTATTGATACATAATAATTGTACATATTTATGAGGTATATGTGGTATTTTGATACATGTGTACAATGTATAATGATTAAATCAGGGTGACTGGGATATCCATAACTTCAAATATTTATTATTTTTCCATGCTAAGAGTACACCAAATCTTCTCTTCCAGCTATTTTTCAAATACAAAATATATTATTGGTAATTATAATCACCTACTGTGTACCAAACACAAAAACTTATTCCTTTTATGTAACTGTACTTTTGTACCCATTAACCCCTCTCTTTATTTGACCCTCCCTACTATCCTTCCCAGCCTCTGGTAACCACCATTCTACTCTCTAATTATATGAGATCTACTCTGTAAGCTTCTATATATGAGTGAGAACATGCTATATTTATCATTCTGTGCCTGGCTTATTTCATTTAACACAATGTCCTCCAGGCTCATCCATGTTGCTGCATTATTCTTTTTTAATGTCTGAATAATATTCCATTTGTGTGTGTGTATCACATCTTATTTATCCACTCATCCATAGGACACACAAGTTGATTCCATATCTTGGCTATGTGAGTACTGCTACAGTAAACATGAGAGTGCAAATATCTCTTCAATATACTGATTTGCTTCTTTTGGATTTATACCCAGCAGTGAGGTTGCTGTATCATATGCTAGTTTTATAAGAAACCACCATACTGTTTTCCACAATGGCTATACTAATTTACATGGCTATCAACAGTGTTTGAGAATTTCCCTTTCCCCGTATTCTTGCCAGTATCTGTTATTTTTGATAATACTAATGGACATTTTAACTAGGGTGAGATGATATCTTATTGTGATTTTGATTTGTATTTCCATGATGATTATGAATGTCAAACTTTATTAATGTCAAATTTTATTCATTGAATTCTTCAGTTTCAGAATTTTTCTGTTTGGTTCTCTTTTTTTTTTTAATTTCAGCTTATTATGGGGGTATGAAAGCTCAGGTTATATATATTGCCCATGTCCTGCCCATCCCCCTGAGTCAGAGCCTCAAGCGTGTCCATTCCCCAGACAGTACGCCTGGCACTCACCATGTAGTCATACCTCCATCCCCTCCCCCCACCCCCCACCTCACTGAGCCAACACCTTCAAGCATGACCATTCCTCAGACAGTGCGCAACACACTCATCATGTAGGCATACACCTATCCCCCCCGCCCCCCCGCCACCTCAGTCTGATATCCAGTTGGTATCATTCCCCAATGTGCATTTAGGTGATGATCAGGGAAACCAATTTTCTGGTGAATACATGTGATGCTTGTTTTTCCATTCTTGGGATACTTCACTTAATATAATGGGTTCCAACTCTCTCCAAGAGAACCAAAGAGATGCCGTATCACCGTTATTTCTTATATTTCTCCATGGTATACATATATCACAATTTACTAATCCATTTGTGAATTGATGGGCATTTGGGTTGTTTCCACATCTTTGCAATTGTGAATTGTGCTGCTATAAACATTCAGGTGCAGGTGTCTTTTTTATAGAATGATTTTTGTTCTTCTGGGTATATGTCCAATAATGGGATTGCTGGATCGAATGGTAGGTCTACTTGAATCTGTTTAAGGTATCTCCATATTGTTTTCCATAGGGTTGCACTGGTTTACAGTCCCACCAGAAGTGTATGAGTGTTCCTGTCTCTCTGCATCCACGCCAACATGTATTGTTTTGGGACTTTTTGATAAAGACCATTCTCACTGGGGTTAAGTGGTATCTCATTGTGGTTTTGATTTGCATTTCCCTGATGATTAGAGATGTTGAACATTTTTTCATATGTTTGTTAGCCATTTTTATATCTTCTTTTGAAAAATTTCTATTCATGTCCTTTGCCCACTTTTTGAGAGGGTTGTTCGATTTTTTCTTACTGATTTTCCTGAGGTCTAAATATATTCTTGTTATCAGTCCTTTACCTGATGTGTAGTATGCGAAAATTTTTTCCCATTCTGTAGGTTGTCTGTTTACTCTCATGACTGTTTCTTTGGCTGTGCAGAAGCTTTTTAATTTGATCAGGTCCCATTTATTTATTTTTGTTGTTGCTGTGATTGCCTTAGGGGTCTTCTTAATAAATTCTTTGCCTAGGCCAATGTCTGTAAGAGTCTTTCCTACATTTTCTTCTAGAATTCTAATAGTTTCCCACCTAAGGTTTAAATCTGTTATCCACTGTGATTTGATTTTTGTGAGAGGTGAAAGCTGTGGGTCCTGTTTTAGTCTTCTACATGTGGCTATCCAGTTTTCCCAGCACCATTTATTAAATAAGGAATCTTTTGTTTGGTTCTTTTCAATGATATGTATCTCTTTATTTAATTGCTCATTCAGATCATTAGTTATTTTATTGATTTCTTTGCATTGTTTGTGTTTTCTTGTATCCTGCTGAGTTTCCTGAAGATCATTATTTTGAATTCCTTTTTAGACATTTCATAAATTTCCTTTTTAAAGGATCTTTTGCTAGAGAATTATTGTGTTCTTTTAAAGGTGTCATGTTTCCTCATTTTTTGTTTCTTGTGTTCTTAAGTTGATATGTACATATCAATGTGACTGTTGCTTCTTCCAATTTTATGGAATGGCTTCTGTAGAGACTTTTTCCTGTCAATATATCTATAATATTGGTTGGGCAGGGTGCTTTCATTTTCCTTCTAGGTGAGCACCATAGTGTAATGTCTGTATGATTTCTTTGACTATAAACAATATCCATGGTGTCTGCATGTTTCTCAGTGGCATAGGCTGTAGTTGTTTGAGGAGGTTCTGGTGAGACTTTGCTGGTGATCAGGGTGCCAAGTGGGCTGATCTGTAGGCCCCTTAGGCCTTAGGTGGCATGTGCAGGCATTGGCATTGATAATGGTGAGCCCTGGGTAGGCCAGTCTTTGGACATCTGGGCAGTGTGTGTGGGCATCAGCTTTAGTGGTGGTGGGCCAGGTGTACCAGTCCTCAGGCTCTAGGGTGGTGTGCATGGGCACTGGTGGTGGCAACAGGGGGTTAATCTTTGGTCTCCTGGGTGAGACCCATGAGCACTGGTGGTGTTGGCAGTGGGACAGGTGAGCCACTCCCTGGACCCTTGTATAGATTGTGTGCACACTGGCTGTGCGGGTCGCAGGATGGAAGGGCTACTCCCCAGGAACCCAGGTGGAGTGTGCAGGCACACAGTGGCCCCACTGCTGGAGGAGGTGGGTTTGCTATTGGTGGCAGTGGCCCCAGACAGTCAGGTCTCAGGCTCTGGGGAGTCCATGGTCCAGTTATCTATGTCCTTGGGGCATCCTCTTTGATGTACCAGGTCACCTACATCGTGGGGTACAGGGTATTACATGCAGCATTGGGTGCTGGTGATGTTGCCACCAAACTGCTGCCCTTTGTATGGATGTGAAGGGATGTTGGTGGGGCCTTGGGGATGTGGAGATATATGCAGGAGCTGTTGGGCCTCAGGGAAGGCTGTAGCCCAATGTTGGTTCTACTCTCAAAATGGTGCTGTTCTGTGGCAGCCTGGTTCCCAGGGGTAGGATTGAACAAATTCCCTTTCTAGAAAAATGCAGTTATGTGGAGTCCTGGCAGCTCAGGGGCTGGGAGGGTTGAGGGGCTTTGCTGTACCTAGAGCTGCAGGTGTCTGTGGTAGGAATGTGGACTGCTGGGGATCTTTCACTTACCCTTTTCCTGCAATGGGGTGTCCCTCCTGGCTCCAAGCTGATCCATTTTGCTGCCTTGCTTCCCTTCTCTATGCTTCTATCTTAACCTTATGTACTAATAAGGGTCCCTTTTGCTCTCCTGTTGGATTCCAGCATTTTCCCTTATGTGCTCTGTTTGATGTGTTGTTATCTACTTGCTGTTTTGTGGAGGAAGGAGTGCTGAGTGTCTCAAATCAGCCATCTTGATGATGTCTCTCAGCAGATAGCGAATTTTGGAAACAATCAGGCAAGATAAAATTTCTAAGAACAACATAAATACAGAGATACAAAGAGACTTACTGCCAATAAAATTGAAACTATTATAAATTTCATTTGAAGAGGAATTAAATAGAAAAAATATTAAAAATTAAAAAGAGCCAATGACTGGGAGGTATATAACCACATAAGTGGGAGAAATTGATCAGACCATGCATAGTGGTAATCAATAGAAGCCATGGAAATTTAAAACCTCAGCTGTTGGTTGGAAGAGTTCAATCAGTATATTTTCCAGACTATTCTAACAGCTACAAAATTTTATTACTGGTATCAGGAGAAAATGATAGGAAACGCTTTCCTCCCACCCCTACATTACAAAATTAAATTAATTCAAATTACATTAAAATGTAGTTCTTTATAGAGGCTCATGTCCACAGCATTGTCTACCAGAAATATCGTTTGTATAAGGGCTTAGAGGTCTTCTAGATGAAATGACCAATGAAACTTGAGACTCACAACTGAACAAGCAGAATACAAAGATCAATACTCCAGAACAAGAAATGGCAACAGTAATTTTCCTACCTTTTGAGGGGTAAGGCTGCATGTGGTCAACAAATATGTACCTTTTATTTCTTAGCTTCTTCTGCAGTTAGGACTTATATCCCAGAGTGATTTGCAGTAGGTGTGTTCCTTCCATTCTTCTCTTATTTTTCCATGGCGACCTCAAAAACCCACCAACACTAGACGGCATTACCAGTGAGATCGAAAAAGGCTACTTTACCCACATCTTATTCCATGATCATCACATAAACTTCTGTTGTCTAAAGCCATTGAAACAGGGATTTATTTGTTACAACCAATGTTGACTAATGCAAGAAGGGTTGGAACTCTCTTTTCAGATTGGAAAGGTTATATCCATGAGTGTTCTTGGAAGAAGACTTCAGTGGCAAGGACCATGAAACTAAAAGAACTTATCATTACCAAGAGGCCAATATTAAATATTGACTGAGAAAATACTAATCGCTGGAAGGAAATAGCCTCAATAATGGAAACTGTCTACACCTAATGCGACCTTAGAAGAAAATCATAATGCGATAGCTGAGGAGGAGCCCAACATTGACCATGCCAAATCTCCTTGGGACTCTGAATACTGATTTGGACTTCAGTTCCCTGAACTCTTGGGCCTAGAGCCCTATCATAAGCTGCTACCTGACTGACTGAAGTCTCTCATATGCTTCACTGCTTCTTGACTGGTTGATTGTTAGATTTCTGAGAGTTTCTTGAGGAACTCTTTCTGAGTCACTGCTCTATTAAGATCAGACTGATTGGATTTGAACCCTGGCTCCTCCAAGCTGGAGGACCCATTTTAAATTGTTTTATAACACTAGCCCCTCTCTGCCTTACTTTCCTCACCTTTAAAATGGGGATAATAATTATTCTTACCTCAATGAGTTGATATCAGGATCAAACAAGATGATCATGTAAGGTGCTTAAAACCGTTTGTACAACACTCAGTATGGGTTAGTTCTCCTCACTATTGCTATTATTTTTGGTCAAGTGTTCAAAAGATGCTGAGAGGTGATGCACATTAGAAGCCCTGACACTATTTCTGGCCCTCCATTTAGGATATACTCTCTGGGATCTGAATTATCAGCACAAATTAATATAGAGTTTATTATATCCTCTTGGGATTGGGAATTTGGATTTATGTGTTCTTCCTGTATATGTTCCACTCTTGCAAACTGCAATTTCCTTTTGTTGCAAACATGAACTCTTTTTATAGCATTCAGTATGAAAGCTGAGAAGGTAGGAGAATATAGTCAGAGAATTAGGTATGGAGGTAAGATTTCCAGGATTATAATAGTTTTTTTTTTTCCTTCAACCTTTCATAAGAGGCATTTGTTTTCCTGTTTTCAGTCAATCTAATACTGTTGCCTGTTCTTTTCATGAGGACTGTTTCAGAGATGCTAGTATCAGTCATTTCTTTTATGGATGCTGGTTATATAAGTATGTGAAAATTTTTGGCTGGACATTCATAAATTGTGTAATTTTTGTATGTGCAGTATAATATAATTTATAAGAAGGCTCAGATGGAAGTATAGGTTGGTGTTTCTCACATTACAGTGCTGACTTTTCTGCTAGATTGGAAATTTGCTATATGCTTATACATATGCTTTTACGATTTGTGTTATTACAGAAAATAGCTATTTATCATTAATGTGGTAATCCTGTGTGGAAGTATTAAGAAGAAATATACTTCATTTGAGTTGAACATACATTATGCTAGCTAAAATGTAATCATTCTTGAAAAAATAGCTAGCTCTTTTGCTTACTTCTATGTAAGTAAAGTATTTGGTCTTTTATTTAAGGACACTTGTTTATCAATTCTATTTGTTATCCTATAGACCCAAATTTGCCTGCCATTAGGAAAAAAATCAATAAAACTGATTATGTAACTTAATTATGTATCATTTTTCTATTTAATGTTTAAACTACTTTTAGGGACATATAGACCTTTTACATTGTTAATATTAATATAAGTAAAGTGAATTTATAGTAATTAAAAAGAAGAATTTCCTCTGTAGTTGAATGCAAAATCTCCAAAGTATATTGTAAGTTTTTAAAAAAATGACAACATAAAAAACATTGTATATGGTATTCTATTATTTGAGTCAAAAATAGTGGGGAAAGGAAGAGAATATATATTTATGTTTTATATATGCTTAAATATATGAAATGAAACACAAGAGAATAATAAAAAGGACTTTTTTAGTGAATGAATGGCAGCAGAGACAATTCGGAACAAGGTTGAAACAAGATACTTAATAGTAAATATCTTTATGATTCCTAGTTATTAAAAAATATAGGTAGACTGCCTACTCAAAATTAAATGAATGACATACAAGTATACAATAAAGCCTTTAAAATATTAATTCTCTGGGTTTTAGGGGACTTTATCCTGAAGACCCATGTAAAACCACAGACATACATCGACAACATACACCTCCTGGAGGAATGACTCTGCAAGTGAAGGGGGAGGTCAGAGGCATCTAAAAGAGACTTGTAACATGAGCCAAAAGTAAACTTTGCTGCCTTGTAGGGAAGGTCTTGTTGATGGCTGTGAATGCTGCCAAGTTTGGGAAAAAACTGAAGTATATCATTTTCACAAAGATTCTTCATTATTTTTAAAAACTATTGATATTAAAATAAGATTGACTTTCCTCAAGTCCTCTTATTTCCTGCATCAATATTTCACACTACTAAATTAATTTTATGGCTTACTCATTGCTGCCAATAATTTAATTGTTTAAGCTACTTGGATCACACACATAAGAGTGTAGATGGTGAACATACGACAGCACAGTGATAGGGTATTCCAAATTTCTGGACAACTAGTCATTAGACCATGTCTACATACCAATAACCTCCCCATGTAAATTGCTTTCCATGCCATGTGTTTTTATTTCTTAATGCACATCTATAAGTGACAAAAATGGTGGACAAATAAACCAACAGATGGTTTTATCTTACTGGCTGCATCATGGGATGCATCATTAGTTTCATGTCTCTGCTATACAAAGAACACTGGCTTTACTGTGGGCATCTGGCTGACAGTTCCTTAGGGGTTTGTCACACACATAATCTGAGCATCCCAGCTGTGTTTTCAGTTCCCTGCTGTCTGCTCTGGCATGAAAAGGTGCTCATGGGCCAGCCTAATCCTCTTGTCAATTTTGTGAGCAGCTAGAAGAGGACTCTTAAATTCTAAAACTCTGCACTGACTCCCTTCTTTCATTTAAATTGGTTGATTTATCAATGATTTTTTTTCTCTTTCGTTTTTTATCAAGAATTAGGATTATTGTAAAACAGAAGATGCTTCATCTCAACTAAATGTGTTGATATAATAAGATAAAACATACAGTGGAATAATAAATAATGAGGCCACTACTAAATGCAATCACAAGTTTTGTTGCTTTGTTGTTTTAGCCCACCAAATGAAAATTGCATCTAATGCACAGTTTTTTACAATGCCTTCCTAATTTATTGTACAAAGACAAATCTTCTCTGAATAAATGTCTCTAAAGTATGTCTCAAGGAATAGCTAGGTTGAACTCATGAGCTCAACAATTTATTTATAACTCTCCTGTAGCCCATTGATTGTTGTTGGGATGTATAGTGAAAACAACAGACACCAACAAAAGTATGTCTTTGCAACCGGGTGGAGCATATAAAATATAAAAAATGGGACAAAGTAGGAGAAAGGTATGATAGACAAAATCAGGTGAAATATCACTTTTGCCTTCTTGTAAGTGAAGATTGCTGATTTGCTGTACATGGGATTGTGTATTAGTAACTGTGGTAATTTTGAAAAACAACCCCAATACTTTAATAGCTTACATCAAAAAGTATTTATTTCTGGGTGTGGTGGCTCACATCTGTAGTCCTAGTACTTTAGGAGGCTGAGGCGAGAGGATCACTTGAGCCCAGGAGCTTGAGGTTGACGCCACTGCACTCTAGCCCAGGCAACAGAGCAAGACTCTGTCTCAAAAAATTAAAAAAAAAAAAAAAAAAGGAATTTATTCCTTGTTCAACAGTCTGTAGGATGACTGAGGCATCTCTTCTCCAGGCCCTGGAAATAGTAAGTATATTCAACATATCTGTCATTCTGAGATCCAGGATGAAGGAACACTGGCTAACAGGGGTATATTTTTCTCACGGCAGAAGAAAATAGACAAGAGCCCAAACCCAAACAACCAAAACCCAAAAGTAGGTTTAAAGCTTCTCTCTGAAGAGGGTGTATGTCATATGCCATCTCATTCCCTTGGTCAGAGCAAATCACATAATCAAGCCCAACATCAATGGGGGCAAGCTCATATTTCTCCAGTGATGGGATGGGGAGAATGAATATTTCTGGAATAATAATACAATTTACCTGCATTTTGTTTTATGAATAACAAATATTAACTTTTTTTCTGCCCCCAAAACATATTCACCCCCTACCCCAGCGAAGACGTTCTCCTCTCTTCAGAGTTTGATTGCTTTTCCAGCATCAGACTTGAAGTCTAGAATCCTGTGATAATCTCTTCATCATATCTCCTTCCTGCCCTCTTGCAGCCCAATATTCAGTGGTGGAATAGGACAGGATATCTTAGTAAAGAAGTTTCCTGGCCACCCATATCTGGCCCCAAAGCCAATACCATAAAGTTTAGTTCTTCCTTCAGACAGCTGCCTGCCTGTGGAATCAATGAAGTAGAGAATTACACTCCTCCCAAAGAAGAGAGGGGAAAATAAATATTTTTTTGAACAGTAATACAATCTACCTCAAATTATTCAGTGGGTTTTAGTTGTGGAACTCAGAGGGAAAAGGTTTCTAAACTTACCCTAGGAGAAAATTATTATCTTTGAAATGCTTTCTTTTGTTTCCTTGATAATTTTCTCAATGCTGTTCGGGGTTCTCTCAGTTCCAGTTCAACATGAAGTTTGCTTTGCTAGAAAATTCCTTGTGAAAAAGAGCTGGGGAGAGGTGGAATCATAGCGTATAAATTACTGAAATTGTAAGCCACACATAGTTATTCTTTTCTTACATAGATTCATAGAAAAGATTATTTATTTTCAGTGAAGCAATCATACAGGATTTAGGATTACAGTCAGGATTACAAAATTAGCATTATTAGTTCTTTTTTTGTGAAATTTTGGTTTTTAGATTAAATACCTTTACATTTTTGTGATTATTAGGAAGGGGAAAGGGGAACAGAAACTAAATAGAATTTTAAGTATTGAGACTTATGATTACCCAGATTTTATTATTTGTAATTCTTGTTGGCACCATATAATATAACTTCATCCTTTTTATGAAATATTAAAAGAGAAACAAAGTGGAAGAAATATAAATGCAAAGAAATTAATGGAAATTTTATGTCTAGTAGTATTTTATAAATAAAAAGTTTGCTTAAGGAGAATTGTCTGTAGTCAAAAGGTAGATTAATATGCCTTTTAATAGCAGCATTATGCATTAAAATACCAATCAGAAAGGTAAAATATATAACCAAGAATCATTAAGCAATCATAGTTGTAATAATTTGGGCATAATTTTTGTCATTATAGACTAAAATTATTTTTATGCTTATGACTTTCTCAAAAGATGGTCATAAAAGAAGACAAATACAAACTACCAGAAATACAAATGCTTTTTTATTTTATGATTTTTCTTTCACTCATACTTAGATCATTTTCATTTATCTCTACAGAGCTCTTTCAGCCTTTATAATGAGTTTGATTCAATTCAACAAATATTTATGTGGCCCCAACCATGGGCGAGACACCATAAAGACAAAAGTGGCCCTTAATTTTGATATTATAGTCCACTGGGGAGAAGATGTTTGTTGTGGCTTGCTTTTGAAGAAACTATCTTACTCAATCTTTTAAGTTTAAAAAACTACTAATCAGTGTTATAGTAGAGTGGCAGTACTTCTAATAAAGAGTTTGACAGGGTAAATGGCAGCTCCTTTCCCTGCCAGTCCACTAAAGTGCTAAGTGTTTTGGATCCAACTTCATGGAATGACACTGCTTGGAGAGTAGCCTATTTATTTTATAACCTATTCAGCAGAAATTGTTTCTGTGGCTGCTGGCCATTTTGCATATGCTAACTCTGTGACTGGGCCCTGCAGTGCTTCCATTTGACTTAATTTAAACATGCCCTTTCCCCAGATAGACCTTCCAGAGAAGGCTCAAGCCTTTCCGAAAATGGGGCTAAACAGATAATGAACTGGCCATTCAAACATCCAGTTTGCAGTTCTGGGTTCGTGACTATGTGCTTTGTCTTACATTATATTTTAACCTATTAAAAAAAGTATCTGACATATATCTTTTCAAGGTATCTTTTAGCTTTCTTCCCCTCTGTAACACTCCTCTTCTTCAGTCTCTACTGCAAAGTACAGAAGCTGTCTCACTTCAGAATCAAAGAAGCCTGCTCTACTCCCTGCTCGCTTGGAGGCTTGGGTTTCCTTATCCTTAAAAAAGAGACAACAAGTAGGCATACACCCATCCCTTCCCCCCAGCCCCCACCTCTGTCCAATTCCCAACTGGTGTTATTCCCAAATGTGCACTTAGGTGATGATCAGGGAAACCAGTTTGCTGGTGAGTACATGTGGTGCTTATTTTTCCATTTTTGGGATACTTCACTTAATAGAATGGGTTCCAACTCTCTCCAGGAGAACCAAAGAGATGCCATATCACCGTTATTTCTTATAGCTGAGCGCACTGTATGGGGAATGGACACGCTTGAAGTTCTGACTGGGGGTGGGGTGGGGGGCGGGGATGGGTGCATACCTACGTGATGAGTTCGATGCGCACTGCCTAGGGAATGCACACGCTTGAAGCTCAGACTCAGGAGGATGGGGGGGATGGGCAATGTATATAACCTGAATTTTTGTGCCCCTATAATGAGCTGAAATAAAGAAAAAAATAAAAAAAATAAACAGAAAAAAAAAAAAAGAGACAACAGTGCCTTTGTCTGGAAGTTATTTGGAAGAGTAAAGTAGCTGAAGTCTGTATAGTATAATAAGTACGGAGCAGATATTTTCCTTTTCGATCCCCAAGTGTCATCTGTCCTCACCTCTCCCCCCTGCTGTTTGTCCTCAGGCCTGTAGGAAAGGGGCTGGTTAGGTACCCTAAGGGCAGCGGAGGAGACTTGAGCCGCACTGTGCTCCATGCGAGAGTTCTGGATAATGGCCCCTCAGGCCACAGCTGAGTACAGCTGTCTTGGGGGTCCTGCTTCGTTACGACAAGAGAAAGCTTGTCGTGTTATATAATAAAATGGTGGGGAGGACAAGCCACACGGACACATCTCTAATGATCCTGGACCAGTTTTGTTGAGACACCCCAGGGCTGCTCTATGTGGAAATTTAGCTCAGAGAGAAAAGCACTGTTGAAGCTGATGTTTAGCAAACTTTCATTGGCCACATGCTGTCTTTAACATTACTAATATCCCATTTGTTTACTGCTAGTCTTATTATTTACTTAATAGTTTTTCTTTAAAATGACCTAAATTATTCACCATTTCATTGTCTTATTCAAACAGTAAAATCTATAAAATCATGTTTTTGATGTGCCAATTATGTTGCTCCCTTAATGCACAGACAAATAAATATATAACTATTTGTCTTAGTCTGGGCTGCTCTAACAAAAATACCATAAACTAGGCAACTTATAAACAACAGAAGTTTATTTCTCACAGTTTTGGAGACTGAGAAGTCCCAGGTCAACGTGTGGAAAGATTCGGTGCCTGGTGAGGGCCTCTTCCTTACAGATGCCACCTTCTGGCTGTGTCCTCACCTGGTGGAAGTGACAAACAAATGCCTCTTTTATAAGGGCACCCATTTCATTTGTGTGAGTGGAGCCCTCATGACCTAATCATCTTCCAAAGTCCCCACCTCTTAAAACCATGGCATTGAGGATTAAGTTTCAACTCATAAATTTTGGGGGGATACAAACATTCAGACCATAGGGGTATAAAAATTTTAAAAAAATCTATATTTCATTTAAAACCATCTCAATCACCTTTGGGAAACATTGGCTTAGTTTTGGTGACATGTGGCTGATGAGTGAAAAACTAGTTATCTGACAGGGGAAATAATAGTGGTTAGTGGAGGCTCCTGTCTTACCAATTCTGTAGCACAGGAGGGCATATATTCTTTTTTAATACTTAATATTCTTTAAACATTTTTCTGGACAAATTTTAATGGTATATAATTATGGGGTAGACAGTGATGTACAAATATACAGTGTGGAATGATTGAATCAAGGTAATTAACATATCTATCACCTTAAATACTTACCGTTTTTTCCTTATAAGTGCTACTTTGTGCCCTTTGACCAACATCTTCCCATGGCTTCCACTCTCAAGCCCCTGGGAACCACCATTCTACTCTCTGCCTCTATGAGATGGATTGCTTTCAATTCCACACGTCAGTGACAAGTTGTGGTCTTTGTCTTTCTGTACTTACCTTATTTCACTTAGCATAAAGGAGGGCATATTCCTGAGAGGTGGTTTGACATTGTGTTTAAGAGCACAGACTCTAGAGCTAGAGCACCTGGGTTCAAGTCCCATCTGTCATGTTTCAGTTGTGTGTGACCTTGGGCAAATTACTTAATATCCTTGTGCCTTAGTTTCCTTATCTTTAAAAATGGAGACAACACTAGTGTCAAAAATAAGACATTTGTGAGGGTAAAACAGTTAATTATATAAACCTTTTGGGGTAGTGCCTGTCACATAGTAGTTATTGTTGTTATTATTATAATTATTCTCCTAAAAGAGAGAGGGCCAAATCAATCTGAAAGTCTCCAATAATATTATCTGGCGTGAAGACCTGAGTTTAGCTTTAGCAGGTCAGCTACTATTTTACTAAAACACAGAACCAAAGGAGGGTTAATTTGGCCTTATTTCATAATGGTTAGGCTGCTTTTGGTAAGACTTTATGTATTCCCTTTTCTTCTCCTCAAAAACACCAATGAAAAGATTTCATATTCAAAATTTTGTTATTTATTGCTTTACTATGTGACTTAAAACAATAAATCTGTCAAAGTTTAGGTCAATAAAATACTGTCTATATTCCAACCATAACTTTTCAAAACATATACTACAGAATGCATGATATTTTAATTCTTTGATGATATATTGAGCAAAGATATTCCACATTATTAATATATTATTCACACAGTGAATCAATAGAGCATTAACTTTTAAAAATGCTGGAATAAAGAAAGATATTTACCTTGTCCAAGGCTCTTGGTTAATTGTACACAATATAAGTGCAATAAGGCATATCATACCCCTTTTTTTAACTTTAAAGACAAAAAATAAGCTACTCAGTGTGAAAACAAATATGTGCCCTGTTCCCATGTTCTGCTTTTCCTCTGTGATTGCCATCGGAGTTCCCTCTGTGAGTGGAAAGGGCTGTCTGCCAGGTGAATGTAGCCTGTTTTCCACAGGGGTTACTTTCTGAGATAAACTGTCTCCTGGAAGGGTATGAGGTGACTTCCTTAGGTGTGCAGGAAAAGCAAGCCCGGTGTAGACATGAAGCCTCAAGATGGCATGGCTGGTGGTTGAACAGTGGAGAAATGCCTGTTTCTCTCTGGTACACCTTTCCTGCCTTTTTAGTTCTCTTTCAGTGTTTTCGGTATGCATGTTTTGAGGGTATGCTAAGGTCTCTCATAAGTAACTCATGAACTAAGTGGTTCTTTGTAACATTTATGCAATATCTGGGGTAAGAGAGAATAATACAATTAAAAGGAGAGTTAGGGAACCTTCACCTTTAATCCCCAGAAGTGATTGCATGTGTCTGTGAATATATGGGTGCCACGGGAGTTGTCAACGTGTGTCACTGGAAGACAGAATGTCTGGAACAAGACTTTCACTTTGAAGGCTTTGAGGAGAAACTTTATTAAATAAAATAGACAACATTGGTGTTGGGTTGGACAAAGACCTACCAGATATAGTTCTGGTTCTAGATGAATTTACCTCTAGTTAAGGAGGTAACATATATACATGTAAGCAACTATGTAATTTGTAAAAAATAATAGTATAAAAGGTTCCACGAGGTAGATTTTATTCAAGGACTAAATGAGTACATTTTATCCAGTTGGGGAAGGATAGAATGTAGCCTGAGATGGCTTTTTTGAGGAAAGAAGAGCTGATGTTTAGGATAGGTATAGCAACATAGCCTTTGCATTGCAAAGGTAGGGAAAATTATAGACGTGCATAGTGCATAGTTAGGTATGAAAACACAAAGAGATGGTCAGTAACTTGATTGTGCTGGCTGATTTATGAAAGCAGGAAGTGGAAATCAAAGTCAAAAGATAAAAAAGGTCAGATTTTGGGGGGCTTTGAATAAAGGACAAAGAAATCCAAATTTTTTTTCTGCCAGAGTGTATTTGAATCCTTTTGGGCAGAAGTATATGTAAAATACCATGCATGTGTTTTTAATAGGAGCTTTTGATAGTAGCATTATGCATAAATTTCCTTCTAATTTTGTACTAGATTTTCTACAAGTGTATATATATATATATATGTGTATATATATATATACACATATATATAATGTAAACACGGGAAGAAAATTAAAAAGTTGAAATGCTAAATATATGAGAAATTTGTATTTTAGACAAAATAGTATGTTGATTAGGATAATTGACTATACTGGCCTGGAGGAGATAAACCTAAATCCCAGTTAACTCTTTGGATTGGCTACTGGCACGTCTTCATTGAAGTTATTTCTGTTATTGTCTAGGAACTTGAATAGTTTTTTATGTTATAAAGGAGTTAAGAAGTAGTAGTCATCAGAAATAAGATAGATTATTTCTTTTAAAATAGAATCTGTCATAAATGCAACCAACTGAATGTATTCCACTTATAATAAATTAGGTGTTCCGAACAGGTTTTCTACCAAAACTTATTGAAAATAGCATTTTGTTGCTATGACAACCTAGAACAGCAACTGGAAACTAGAACATTAAGGTTGAGACAGAAAAGACAGACAAATAATTCATATTTTGCTAAATAGTATTCATTTTTATTTTTATAAATCCAGAGAGGAATTTGAAGCTCTTATCAAATGTTCAAAAATAAATAGTTTCCCCCTTAAAATCATATAGATTTAGAATGTCCAGTTATATTTACAACATCTGTTGATTATTAAATAAAATGAATCAACTCTCCTCCATTTTTTTCCTGAATCTCAAAAGTCTTTTTTGTCTATTTGAGCTTTGATTACTTTTGGTAGATTCAGAGCATTTAGACCCTTAGCTCAGGATATTATAGCTACTTATTGATTGAAACTCTGATTTTCAAAGTGTATTTATGAATCCTAAGGGTTCCACAAACTGTCTCTAAAGTTTCTTTGGAAATATGGTCTTATGACCATGTGATTTAGGTGTTTCTATTTCTTTTAGGTTTTGCCTCAACACCACACTAAGAATTACAGATCTGGAGCTCAGAAAATGAGCAGGCAGTTTCATAATTCAAAAAGTCTGGAGCAATTTGATAAAAAATTGTAAAATATTTTAAATCTCAATAATTTTTGACATGAATTTCAGATAACCATTTGAACAATAAATGGAACATTTTCTATTTATATTTCTAAGATATACTCAATGACAATGTGGTTATATTAACATTGAGACAGATAAAATTTTATTTTTTATTGTAATTGGTAGTCTTTTTAAAAATCTTAATTGAAGTCAATTAAGTCAATTGAGTTCCTAGTGTGCATGAGACTGCTAGGCATTGGGGGATACAGGATATTTTATTAGATGGTATTTACCCTAAAGAAGATTGATGTATCCCCATTAAGAGACATAATATGCCCAGCTAACTACTGTAAAGGAAATGCAGTGTAATTTAAAAAACTCAGAATGAGAAAATATTTTTTTCTGGAAATTAAAAAATAAGCTTCATACAAGAGGTGAAAGTTAACTACGTGGTAGATATTAAGGTGTAAACTGGCACTGTTTTGGGAAAATTAGGACTTTGCCAGGCAAAGCAGGATGTGTGGTCACCGTATTCTTGGAAGATGTTACAAGATGTACTTGGAAGAAGTACATAACAGTATGACGGTAGGAACCAAAATTTAAAATCTCTAACATTATCATCTAGTAATGTACACCTAAATTTTGGATTCATGTCTACTTTCTCTCAGAAAAAAATACCTGTAGCTAAAGTGAGGGCTACTCCGTGATTTCTGCAGAATAGGAAGGGAATATTGACCTAAGATTCTGGAATATAAGTGCATACAATGCACAGATTCCACCTGAAAACCCCTCCTTGTGCAAGCCTGACATCCTTCAATATCAGCGAAGGCAAGGAAGGTTTTGGAGGGCTCTTCTGAAGCATCGAAGCCTCCCTTTGTCTGGACTATACAGGAGTAGGGAAGCGAAGAATAACCTTCCTGTGCTGGCTGTAGTTCTTATTAGAGGTTCCTGCCACCTCCACCCCACCTCTCTCAGTGTTAAGAGAAGAAAAGGGAAAAGCTCCAAAATTTGGCTACAGGTGAAGATAAAAAATATATTAATCTATAGATTTGTTCATTTTTTATAACTATTTATCAAATAAATAGTAAGTATACCCCACCTACTATTTATTTATCAAAATATACCAAAAATTTTAGTTGGGAAATAAAGCTACCCATGGTGGGTAATAAAACCAGCTCAGAACTTACTATCTAGTGGAGAGAGACAAACATTAAACAAATATACCCACAATTTTAACAGAATAAATGCAATATGTGCTCAGTTAATATTTGTTAAATGAATAACAGACGCGGCCATAGAAATAAACAGGGGGAGCGTGAGCAGAGGTGGTCTTACATTATGAGACCAGGGAAGGCGGATCTTCTTCAGATCTAGGAAGAGACTGAAGGGCAGTATCTTCACTTCCATTCTGATCACCCTAAAGCTTCTCAGCACCCTGAACCATTAACTTGGGTTAGGGAAGACAAGGCAGAGCCTGGGAAAAGACACCAGGGTTCTAGTGGACCTTAACATGTCAGAATAAGCCCTACGGAGTGAGGTGGTTATGTGAAAATTTAGGGAGGGGCTGCTGTGAATGGGTGGTAGAAGTGATTACAGTATTAACATACTGAGGTCTACCTCTGTCCTACATTTTATTTCCAATAAGTATTTTTTTCAGATGTCTTTAGAGTCACATGATAATGAGTGTTAGCAGAGATGGGCTTGAGTCCACAATAATGTTCCTAGTCATGTATTAAGAACTTTATATATTTTTTAACTATTGTATTATTTAACTTCATAAATATTTAAAAAATATAAACCATTATTCTTGATTTTTTAGTATCAGATTAAATGACTGCTATCCATTAGAGAAGACAGGAGGTACTTGGCTAAAACATTCATGATGATTTAGCTCTCTGATGTTTTTTCAAGCTCTCGAAAATTAAGTCTACCTTATGAATTTTTGTGTCCACTTTTTGGAGAAAAATACAGTATTATAGCATCAATTCTTTATTGTAACATGACCAATTTATTTATTTCTGTTGTAAAGGATTTGGCAATAGGAATGCACTTACTTTTGTTATTTTTTCCCCTCTCTATTCAGGTTTATTTTAACTGAGTTTCTTTGGAATGCAGAATATTTAGACTTTATTGTAAATAAATCATAACATTTATTTAAAAAAATAGATGATAAAGAAACTTTTACAAATGCTGATATCTGTTATCTGATAGCGTGTTCCTTATTATTTCCAAAATTTCCATTTTGCTGTGCTACAGTATACACATACATTTGGCATGTGAGCTATTTACACTTAGAAACAGTGTATGAAAAAGTTGCAAAGTGACAGATGTACCTCCAGAAGGATATTTAAATTGATTTTTTATCCTAATACCTTTGTTTTTTTCCCAAATCCCCTCTAACTTTATATGTCATCCCACATATGGTTTATTGCTATTACGACTGGCTTTGCCTCCATCATTTTCAATTCACTTGATATATTTGGAGAAACATTTAATATCTGTGAATACCATAAAGGAATATTTTATTGTTTTTAGGTCTTTTTCTATTCCTCTTATTTACACAGTTTTCCTTTTAGTAAAATGGACCACTTTCATAGAAAAAAAATCATAGTTCATCAAATATTCATTTATAGCTTTATGGTCTCTTAGTTGTATTATCTTTTACTTGGCACTCAGTTTTATTTTGCTTTTATTTGGATTTTCCATTTATGTGGCATCTGTGATACACTGATCTATTACTCAAAGAACCATAGAAATTTTTCCAGGACTCCTATTTTCTGAATAATTTGGAAATCAAATAAAAGAGTATACTCATTTATTATAAATCATCATTGTCTTTTTTATAGAAATAAAGAGAAAGAGAGAGAGGAAGGAAAGAGGAAGGGAGATGTTAGGTTTTTCCAGCTTTAGAGAAATAGAGTTATAAAGCTGAACATTTTATTAGAACCATAATATCTATATACATTTGGAAAATTAGTGTACCTGTGCAGATAACATGACATTCTGGATGGGGCAGTAAAGATTAAGATTTGAAAAATTTGTGAAATAACTTACTATTTCTGGATCAGGATACCATTCAATTGGGAAGCACAGAATTTCTCTAACTCATTCTTTTCATATTTTTAAAGTAAAAACCAAACAGGCGAAGAAACTTGCCCGAGTCTATTAACTGAAAAGTTAGATTTATGTTTCTGCTAGTCAAGTAATCTTTCCATATCACAATACCACCTTCTAGGAGGAGTTAGTGAATTATGTACCTAATAATTCAGACCAGATACTCGAAGCAAGGATGCCTTTAGCTTATACCTTTTTTGGTTTGATTATATTATTATAATTTTGTTTGTTTGTTTTTATTAACATATATTAAGACCAGACTTACTTCGTAATTAAACTATAGACTAAAAAGTATTGGCTCATGTTAGATTGATAATAATAGTACCCAATTATATTGCTTTAAATTAATAAAGAAGCACTAAAAATAAATTTTAATTTACTGAATTGATATTATATTTAGTTAAACATTCACGTATATTCATATGGTTCTTCAGATCTGATAAGAGATGTTTTTAATGGAGTTTCATAAATACCTTTAACTTATCACCTGAATGGTAAGAGAATGCAACAGACTTAATAGTTACTAAACTTAAACTTCAAGCTTTAGGAAAGCATGTTTCTGTAGTGTGTATAATTCTTCATTACATTTCTAGCATCACTGTGAACAACAGAGCTCTCCTAGTTAGCCCTGCAAAGACTAAGACTTCTCCTGGGATTATGAGAAAGAGTGGAACTGGCTACTGAATGAGGTAGAGGTCATGTATTCTACAGTTACAGACATGTTTTGAAAAAAAAACAACTAAATCTCAGGGGAATTTGGCCAACTGCTTATCCTTACATTTGAGCCAGTAACAGGCCTGCACAGATGCCAAGGTGTCATCTCTAAAAAATTGTGAGGAAACGCCTTTTCCTGGAAGTGATAACGAACCATTACCCAGGAAAAAAGGAACTTGTTTTTGCATATGGCTGAAGTGGTAATATAATAATGATTTTATTTTTAAACTTTCATATATTGATTTTATTAAGTCCTGGCAATATTATTGATAGTGCTAAGGGAATCATTAACCATCTTTAAATAAATTAGGACACAATAAGTAAATTAGTTAATATTGGATTCTGATAGCATCTCAAATACATTAATGTAAAATTGTAATAGTATTAAACATGGTAATAAAGCTCTTTGTAGAACATATTTGTCACTGTTTGGTCTGCAGCACCTATGAACGAACCCTACTGTTACTGAGGCTGAAGACACTGTATAGAGTTGCCCATGTGAGGAGCCACTGAATGCCAATCAATGCCTGAAATTCAGGCTGTCTGTCCTTGAGGCTTATTAATGGACATATAAAGCAGGTGCTCACTGGGAATTGCAGACATTTAAAAGTGAATAGGGAGAGTGAAGGAATAATTCATGTATTTGGGATATAGAAATTCCACAGTGTACTATTAGAGGCCCAGATATCACTTTTAGAAAACTTTGTATTCTAAATAATTTTGCTCTACTTATGTTTCAGAGCCTCTGGAGATTCAGTGATTGACTCACTCCTGAAATTACTTTGGGGCCAGTCTCACTGAGATCACGTTTCCATTTCTGCAGTGCCTGTTTCTTGTGGACGCCTAGTTAGTGGTGCAAGTCACAGAATCCGTGCCCTCTACAATGCCCAGATTTATTAATTGCCCATGGCTGTGCAATAAATTAGTGTTTTTAAAGGTAATATAAGGAAAAATAAAGTGAATAGAGTAGACATTATTGTAATTATTTTAGAATTCTACTTTCATGAGTAGGGTGGATTTAATAAGCTTTGAGTTCCTTCCAAGTGCTAAAATTTCTAATTCTGAAAGACTGGTCTTTACTGTAGCAGTATTAACTTCCATTTTTTTTCCCCAAGAAAACAATCCAACAAATGTTTAGAGTGTATTTGTGGCTTATGAAAACCAAAGACAGCAAGGAGTGAGAAGAAAGTGTACTTCCCTATAAGGCAAAGAATTTTATTTAACAAATCTTTGTACATTTAAAGCAACATAGTGGGAAACTACCAATTCTACCGAAGCTCATTATGAGAGTTCATACCACAGACCAGATATAGATTAAACCCTCATGAACAACTTTCCAGCACTCCAGGAAACTGAATATAACAGTCCTGAATATAACCGTTACAATAAACAGCAAGACAGGTTATGAAAAAGTGTCTTTATAGGTTTTAAAATGAGTGTTACTTCAACTATAACCACAGGTCACCAAGAGATGATTGCAAAAAAAATTCATAAATTTTGTATCTAGTAAATTCCCAAGAATTCAGAATATTTATATTGTGTTGATGGTTTTCTCTGGAGTTGCAAATACTGAGATTTAAATCAGTTGCAAAAACCATGCTTCAAATATTCCCTTTAGTTTGCTCCTGCAGCAATTTCGTCAAACAACCTGCTTGGAAATTATCTATTTGTAGAACCTAGGTGGGGAAAAATACCTGCCACATTGTATAATTCACTGAGCAGCCTGGGCTCCCACTCTGCCAATCCATCTTCAATAGTAGCTAGTGCCCTGCATCTAGCAATACATATGATCAAGCAATGGTGCACAAAAAGAGAAAGGCCCCACAACTTGGCATCCCCGTGGACATTTATCTTTGAGAAAATCAGATGGGTCCAACTTTCGCCAGAGTTTAATGGCAAAGCTGTCACATTTTACACAGATGAGTGTGGAGTCTGTTGGCGAATGGGAAGTGGAGCCGGGGAGCGGGGAGGGGAGGGGGGTGGGGCTGCTGACTGGACGTTTTTCAAAGTGGCGCCCGTTTTTAGCGGAGGGGCGGGGATGCTCCGCACGACTGGAGAGACGAAGTAGTTAAAAATTATTATAATACTAGCGAGGGGCCGGAACCTCGGGATGTGGGTATATAAGACGGTGCCTCCAGCGCAGAGCAGCTGCTGGTGCTGCTGTGAGACCGCGACCCGTGCGCGAGGACTCGGTCCCTCACCAGTCACGGGCCTGGGAGAAAAGCAGAGCGCCGCGGTGGGGTCCAAGCCCGGGCTCCTGCTTCACCTCTGGGACAGACACGCGACCGCCTAACTTCCGTGCCCTGTCCCCAAACCTGCGCCCGCGGAGTCGCGCGCTCTAGCCCAGCGCAGCCGCGCGCGGCACGAACGCGCCCCGCGGCGGGTCCCGGCCGAGGGCGATGCGCGCAGGGGCCCGGGCCGCTGCGCTCGGGCGGCGGGAGTAGGGCGCAGCCCGGAGGCAGAGAGGCCGCGGGGTTAGAGCCCCGCGCGCTGAGACGGCCCTCGCTCCACGCAACACCTGCTGCTGCCACCGCGCCGCGATGAGCCGCGCGGTCTCGCTGCTGCTGGGCGTCGCGCTGCTCTGCGGCCACGGAGCCGTCTGCCGCCGGGTGGTCAGCGGTGAGTCGGGGCCGCCGGGGCGGACGAGCCGGAAGAGGGGACCGCGGGGCGCTGCGGGGCCGTCTGCCCGCGGGCGGAGGCTCTCCGGGAACTGGGGTGGCGGGGGGATTGGAAACCCGTGCGGGGTAGGGGGCCGGGAGAACGCGGGGGGACAAATGGATTGTGCTGTTCTCCCCCCTTTCCTCCTTAACACGCACAAAGAAAAGTTTAAAATTTTTTGAAGTGACTGCTTCGGCAGCTGTGGAGCGAGCCTCTGCTTCATCATGAGGGGCACAGCCTTTTTCAGGTGTGATTTCCACTTTCTTTATAAGAGAGTTGACCACAGGGCAGGGCTCGGCACCTGCAAAAGGGGTGGGGTGGGGCGGGGCGGAGGCAGACAGACCCCAGACACAGAACAGTCTCCGCCGCAGAAATGCCACCCCCTGTTGCTCTGGCTGGACTTCACGTTCACTCGGATGGTTTCTGAGACCAGACCAGTACCAGTTCGCGGTGGGTCGCTTGCGGATGCCTGGGCGCGCAGCCTTTGTTCTCAGCAGGACTACTGGCAACCACAGGCGGAGGGGAGGGGGCTGGGGGGCGGCGAGTCTGCTCAGTGTGTGTGGACGCCTTGCCTTTGCAAGCACTTCGTTCCAAGTTGGGGACTTCCTAGAAAATGAAGCCAGCTGGAGTTGGGCAGAGGTATACTTGGTTATGACTGCAGGTGCGTGCACACCACAGTAGGTGCACAATTAGATCTGTCGAGTCAGTGCAAAGAAAATGGATCAAAACTGGCAAGCTTCCCAGCGTTTTCACGGATTTTTTTTTTCTTTCGATTTTCAGTGTCCTATTGTTGAGCAATTTATGTCGCATCCACACTCCCTTACTTTTTGGGAAGGTCTCTTAAAAAAGGTATAGATTCTCAGTGGCCTAGGATGAATGTGAATAGTCCTTACATGAAGATTGCACATAACTACCCTTCCCAGCTACTCAGGAATTGGGGCGGGACTGGGGAGGGCTTTGCTTGAGGCCAGAAGTTCGAGACCAGCCTGGGCTATATAGCAAGACCCTGTCTCAAAAAAAAAAAAAAAAAAATCTCTTGGTATACTATTTGTTGGATGTATGTGGACACGTGTTTTTAAGGGTGCAAAGTTTATATTTTTAACCTCAAAAGCACAAATAGTCCTTTTCCACATTTTGTGTATGTGTACAACAGGTGTCAGTGGATGTAGAAATAGATGACAGATGACAGCAACTTAATCAGTTGTGAAGTCAGACCTTTTTCACCGGCATATTAAGCTTAATTGTTACTGATCTTCCCCTTGGCAATTTCTGATGTTCTACATCTCTAGAATATAATTCTTACATGTGCAATTACCAATCACTCTCCACAAACTTTTTTGCAGGATGATACAGAAGCTGTGACAGTAGATTCTTTTTCTCTCTAATTTAGCTGCAAAGAAAAAGTTCAATATATAGACACATCTGATTATGTGAATTACTTATCTGACTGCCTTTGTGTTTATTAGAATTATTCATCCAAGTGAATGAACAGCAGTGATCATGCTTTGAATGTAAGGTACTTTTTAAACAAATAGAAACACTTCATTGACTTAAATGATCTTTTTGTATATCCTTGTTCATAAGCCTTAAAATTCTAAAGGTAGAAAAAGGATATCTAAAGTAAAAACACAACCTTAAAAAATTTTCAATGAAGTTGATTTTGTGTTCTATTAGTACATAAATTGTCCTAAACCTTTTGCTGTGTTTTCCTATTAAGTATTTAGAGGCATCTTGTAGGTGACATCTGGAAAATTTCTAATTAACTGAACATGATCTATTTGATTTAGTATAAATGATGATGTTTACTTGGTATTAAAACAATTAGTTATGTTTTTCTTATGAATAATTTAATTGTCTTTGGTCATGAAATTCACATTGAAATTTAACCATCTATAAATTGATTTGTGACTTTTAGCAATTGAAGACTAATTTTTTTTAAAGATATATTTCAGCTACAATGGCCTGAGAACAGAGCAGCCTGAAGCCTGATGTTTTGGAAGCAATATTTTCTAACAGGTGATTTGTCTGCCTGGTTGATGTTAAGTTTTGAGTAGTGCATCAATTTTTTGATGCCACTAGGGACCATTTACCAAATATCTATTCAAGTGTCTGAAGACTGAAACCAGCCTATTTGGGGCCATTATTAGGAACATACTTATAACAAATGGAATACATTTCTATTTATTAAATATTTCAATATAGCAATTTATAATTTCCAACTGATATACCCAAATAATCACTTACCCCAGGGAAAAAAGGCACTCACAAAGTAATTCTCCATAGAAATATCTTTATTTTAATATTTTAAAATATTTAATAAGATATTTTACAATATTTTAAAATACATCACCTTTTTATAAGTCCCAAGGATTATTTCAAAATAAAGTGAAGTATTTTAGTAAGAAATAAGCATTTCAAACAACTGCATCATCATAATCAGACCTATAAGATTTAACAACATCTACCAGCAGTAAGAAAGTATTTTTATAGGTTAGTGGCCGCCCTTATTTTCTTGAACAAATACGTCAGAAATCTGTAACCATGATAGAAATCAAGAGTATCTACTGAATTTGTGATTCTAAGTGGGAACTACTTCTAGGAGCTTAGACTTGTACTGATTTCTTACAACACACAGAAGTGTAGAGAATATCTGTGGGGGCTACAGTCATTTAATTTTGTGAAGTGACTGGCAGGTAATAACCTCTTCTTTAGGACAAAAATAAAGGGGTTTTACTTATGAAGATGTGAATAAATATGAAGACAAGTTCAAAATTCAGGTCTCTAAGCTGGTAGGATGTGTTTGAAGAGCACGTGATAGTTTCAGAGTACACAGCAGTGATCCCCAACTTGTTTATGCCACAAAATGGCATTAGGAGTATTTCATGGCATCTCTAGATTTCTCCAGAGCGCTTTAATATGTATTAGTTTAACATTATTAAAACTGGCATACATTTTATTTAGGAGATTGAGTAATTTAGTGACCTCTCTTTTTATTATGCAGATACCATAGAATATTGCAAATTCATGGGTGGTAACCAGTAGCCTATAGATTAATATTGTATAATAGGAAGACAGATATAAGAAAAACTGCTGAGCGTATCTCAGCCTATGGAACTATTCCATGACATCATCAAAAACATAAAGTGATGATGGTGCAGTTTTCAAAGATGCAATTACTTTAAGTATCTCTTGGGCAAGAAAGGAACAAATTAATCTTATTACTAGTCATTTAATAAACTACCCATTTATCATAGCCATTATTTTTTAACTGTTTGTCATCATTTTACGGTTTTGTTTTTATAACTGTTTCCTGAAGATGGCAATATCTATTACATTACTGTTAGAAAAGAGGCAGTGCTTTATAGAAGGATCCAAAGTGGAAATCCAGCTGATGCACTCACTAATAATTTTTACTATTTACAGCTATTTTCTGTTCGTAATGTTTGCATTCACATACAGGTAGATTGTTGTGTACAACTGTGAGATGAGATTGTTTCTTTCATTATTTTAACATATTATTGATGATGTAACACAGCCTGACAACTTGATTAAAGTTATACTCTTTGTAATTGGGAAAACATTCAATTTGAGCCTTGTTTGTTTTATTTGAAAAACAAAAAGTTTAGGTAAAAAAAATCATTAAGGAGATATATGGTTTGAAAACTCTGAGGTAGTGTTTCCATATTAATTCTGATCTAAATATTCAGCAATAGAAAATCCAAAGCCTGCTTAGAAATAAGTTCTCAGTGCCACCCAGGAATCAATAACTAATCAATGCTAATGATTCTAACATAGATAACATGCGGACTGTATATATTCATCAATCCCTTTGTTCATGCAATACCTCACCATTATATTAGGTTTGAGACATATATGGAGATAGCATAGGAATCTAATAAAAACATGGACTATAGAGCCAGACGGCCTGGTTACAAACCCTGGCTTTAGTACATATGAGCTGTGGGAACTTGGGAAAATTATTTAACTTTTCTGTGCCCTCTTGCCTCATTTTAAAAAGGGATAAGAGCACTGACATCATAGGATTGCTGGGAGGATTAAAAGGGTTCACACACAGTTTTGCAGGTTGTGCACTGTGCCAAGGTACATGGCAAGAGAATAGGAGAAGCAGCCCAGCTTGACAAGCCCTGTGCCTGGAGCTGAGGCCACCTAGAGGCAAAAGCAACTTTTTCTAGTTGAACGGTCTATAAGGGGATCTTTTTTTGTCTTTTCCTAATTTACCCAAGGCATAAATTGTGCTAGAAGTGAGGTGCTACATTCTAAATTATTGATAAAAGTCAGGCCATTATTATTAGCATTACTTCTATAAAACTCGTAAGCACTCTCACTTTTTAGGTAAGAAAACGGAGTCCAGGGAAGATTAAGTAATCCCGAGTACCCACAGTTCATATGTAGAGTTGGGATTCAAAACTAATTCATTTTGATTGGCCACATGAACTCTTAAGTCACACTGTTACTTGGTTTACCATTTATTATTCTGATCTCTATTGTAAATATTAGGATTTTTAAAAGAGGAATCTCATTCTCTTCTCAGAAAGCTTGTGGCATTTCCCAGCTGGAGAAGTAGGGTGCCTGCTGCCACCACCATCCATCAAATATCCCTAAGAATACAGGTTTGGTTTTATGTATCAATAGAAGAGAATGGATTCCAGCTATAGCAGACTATGCAATTAATTGCATTATAAAATCCTTGTTGTAAAAATAAAAGTTTATTTTAACAAAACTTTCTTTATAAGAAAAATTCCCAAGAAGTTGGCATGATATTGAACACTGAAAGCAGACCACTTAGAATCAATAGTATTCTTTTTCTTTTTAGTTCAAAAGTGTCAGCATTGCTATCAGAGACCATGCTACCCTGCATATTATAGTATCAGTATATTTATCAGTATGATTTTGAGAGGGATAAGAGGAATTATGAAAAATTATTTTGTAAGATTCTAGTAAAATATTCAAAGTTGGTCAGTCTGGTTTGGAGAAGATTTACAATGTAGATGCTGTTTCTTACAACACTTTTTTGCACCTAAATGTAGATCATAACTGAACAGTAGGCATTTGCAATATGTCTTCTATGTTTTTTTGAAAAATATGATATAAATTTAATACTCCTGTAATATTGATAATATATAATTTTAGTGTGAGACATGAGAAAAAATTTATAACTTTCATAACTGAGCACTCAACTATCAGAAAGTAAATAAATATAAGCAAAAAAGTAAGAAAAAATAAATCCAAATTATAGAGCCTTTCTAATCAGTAAGAAAAACCAAACTACCATGACCCCCATGGGTTTGGTCCCATTTTTACATCATTGCTGAAAGCATTTAAACCTCTGCCAATAGTTAGCTCCACAGAAATTTTCATGGCTAAGAAAAAAGACAAAAATCATCTACCTATTCATGGAAATAGTTGCACAATCTTAGCTGTGACAGTGATAGGATTGTTTATTTTCATAGGTAATATTCATAATCTCTAAAGAGCCTGTTGATGTAGCTGGGTGTGTGTGTGTGTGTGTGTGTGTGTGTGTGTGTGTGTGTATGCATGCATGAAACTATGGGATTATATATTTCTTTTCATGGTAGTATAAAAATTCAGTGCAGGAAACTTAAATGTTTATATACTTTTTATATTTAAAATTATTTAGCTCCTGGTGCATATCCAGAATGTGTTAACAAAAATAACTGTAAAGATATATTATCTCAGACTTTATTTTTCTCAATTATGTTTATAGAATCCCGTGTGGAAGGTCTCTTATAGATAAATAAGCCAACAATCAGAGGATGTTTTCAACTACAGATGCTAGGTGACATTTAGTAATTTATAGTTAGACAGTATAAATGTAACTTTAGTGTAATAAAATCCATTATATGGTTCTCAGAATACTTATCTATCTCGTAAAAGTCAATGAAAGATTTTATCTGAATATAAATTTTAAAGTAAGAGACAGGGAAATTCTCCATGTGATCTCACAGAATGAGAAGGAAAGTAATAATTGTTCTCTAGGAAGATTTGCCTTTACAGAAGTGGGAAAGTTGCTTCCAGAATATTTTCATTAACAGAACTTTTCTGGGAATTAGGGCAACATTTGTTTCACAGCTGTTGGGAGTTCCACTGCCTTAGCAGCCAACTGTGATCAGCTGAAATGGCGGTGAGAAGTTCAATAGCTGCTGCTTGTGCCGTTTTTGCTGCAATTTGCACCAAATTTGCACAATAAGGTGGAAACCAGTAGTAAAATAGAATTGAATGTAAAGAAATTCACAGTGTCAGCTTTAACTGATTATATATTAACCATAAAAAATTGTGCAATGTATGTATAATTTCCTGAAAATTGCTCTGCTAGATCTGAACTGTCAATGACTTTTTAGTTCAAAATCTGTAGACACAGCTGATATTCAATCAAAATTTGGAGTTAATATGTCTGTTCCAGTTGACAGTGGGCTGCTGTCCTGCTCCACTGAGAGTCCCTTGCTGTGCAGCCATCACAACCTCCACTCCCTCATCCAGGACCCAAGGACCATTCATTCCATTATCCACAACCAGAGAGAGATGGCCTGGCACAGAGAGTGCCAAGGCTGGCTATTGTCCAGAGTCCAAGAGTCCATGAACTATTACTTGTTAATTATTTTAACTATAATCCCATTCTATAGATTTTCTTTTATTATTGCTTCTTTTTCATAATATTCTTTCTTATATGTATCAAAACTTATACTGAACAATGAGTTCTGGGTTGCAAAAGAGGATTTTATTACTTTTCTATAAACCAACTTAATGCTATTAGAAATTTCCACATGATATTAAAACTGTCTTATGAATTTAATTAGAACACTACCTTAATTTTATAAATGAATCAATTTGCATCACCATTTTTGTATGCTCATCATGGATAAATATGTGTTGCATTCATTTTTTAATATATCAAAGATAATGAACAGCGAATTTTAGCATATACATAATACCTAGGCATCCTCTGAATGTGTGCTGGCTTTGTTACATATAAATACTTCTTACTAACATCTGGCTATTCTGTGTTTTTTTTTTTTTTTAATTTGACATCTTGAAAAACAATCCTGTTGAACAAATTTAACATTTCAAAAGTGCTGGAATCAAATCCAAGTCTGAAAATTTTTGGAGTGAAAAGTTGAACAAATTGAAAATGCAAGTAAATAAGATATATTTGGGGACTTAGAAATATGTAAAAATGGAAACAGAGCTTGCTTCTAAAATACAGATATAAAAATGTAGGCTTAATGATATTGTTAGAATTTTATCAGGGACAACCATTTCAAACAATGAAATCATCACAAAACCTAATAATACATTAGGAAAAATTTTTTAAAATAATATATTGATTGTATTAGAGTCAACCATTGGAACTTCCACGATCATTTCTCAAAAGTTATCTATTTTCAAACTGATTTTTCCTCCTGAAGTCTCTTTAACTCATTTTCCATGGTCATTCATACTGTCATGTTATTTTTTATTAACTATTTGGGAAGTCAGTTAATTTTTTTTTTAATTTTGTGTTTCTCCTGGGTCCCAGTCACACTTATGGAGACAGAGGGGGACAATTGTTGGCTTGCTTGCATTACTGGATCCACTATTGTATTAGTTGGGTCATTAATTACTAATTCAGGAGGGGGCAATAGATATAATACACTGGCTGAATGTGATGTGATATAATTAAAGTAAAAAGCTTTAATGCTTAATTTTTTTCCAGTGTTGAAGTATTATACAATAACACTCCCCAATCTCTGACTATTGACACTTTTCTTAATAGGCTACAAAATTAGATATGCAGTAGAAAAGGCCTTCAATCCTAACAAGAATAATGTTTATGGAGATGAATCATAAGAAAGCAGTAAAGCTATTTGTTAATTTCTTAGCATAAAGTAATTTGACTTACTTTTACAGAAAATACTTTATGGTTTGTTTTACAAGGCCAAATCTAAGCTACAATGAGAGCAAGACTAAAGGAGTAATGGAGGATATGGAAAGCAATTTGGGGATAAGGAATAGCAACAAAGAGGGATTCTTGTTAGTTGAGAGCAGAGATCAGAGTTGAACCAAAGAAGAAGCCAATGAAAACCAAAGCAAGATAGCATGACCACTGTGGAGATTATCTCTATAATCTTGGCACACATGCTTAGTGGTGAACAGGGCTAAGTGTAGACAATAGAACAATAGGAATTCCATTGCTGGTAGAGTTAACTAAATGATACCTGTGGTCCCCAACCAGTGGGTGGTGGGTGGTGAACTGGTCTGTGGCCTGTTAGGAGCTGGGCCACACAGCAGGAGGTCAGCAGCAAGTGAGGAAGCTTCATCTGTATTCACAGCCACTCCCCATTGCTTGCCATCTCCCCCACCCAGGTCCGTGGGAAAATTGTCTTCCCTGTTCTGTAACCAAAAGGTGTGTACCCCACAAAATTCTGAAAATAAAATTATCTGACATGAAACCAGTCCCTGGTGCCAGAAAGGTTGGGGACTGGTGCTATACACTGTAATATCCTTGTTATATAGATGGCTTTACTATGACCCAATATGACCTTGCATATTTGCAGTTTTGGCACTAAATAATTAGGAAAATTCATTCTGCTTAATATGTACAGGTATGTGAAATTTAATTTTAAGAGTCTTTTTTAAACTCAAACTTACTGTTTATGTATTTAAGAATTCACAGATATTGTTAGAGCAGAATTCCATTAAGAGGTCTCAAAAATTATTTTAAGCATTATTCTGCCTAATGTCTTGAAACAAATTTATTTTCAATAGACTTTATATAGTGATTTTTAAAGTCAATAGATATCTGGATAGGTGGTTAAACTGAATGCTAAAACTTACAAAAACTTTTTAAAATTGCATTTTAAACTTCCCTTCCAAATTCAGAATATTCTATGTGTTTATTCATAGATTTTGGACATTTGGTTGGTCCCAATCTTTATTCCTAAAGAAATATTGTAATAAAACCACCAATAGTTAAGATTAATGACAAGGAAAGGTGAATATAAATGAATTTAGATTTAAACTTAATAAAACTCTGCATTAGGAAAGGTTTAAAAATACAATCTTATGACTTGCAAACTCATAAGGGAACTAATTTTAGATTAATAGAGCATTTTTGAGGTTAAATTTGAAGAAGTCATTGTTATTTAGTATCTGCTTAATATACAAATAGAGCCTCTAAAATGGACAAATAATTTTTTTTCTCAGGTTTGCTGCTGCTTAAGTCTCAAGTATAGTAAGTAGGTATATTTATTACCTTATTTGTTTTGAGCTAATCATTTAACTGTCTTTGAAATACAAGTCTGGCCAAATTTCAACCTGCCCTGATCTCTATCCAAATCATCAGAAATTGACCATAGTTAGCCACTGATGAGATTTTAATAGCACCTTTATCTCATGATGTGTTTCTTCCAAACTGTTCTCTGAGACATTGGATTTTTTTTTTTTTTTTTTAGATTTAAAATACATTCCTTTTTTTTAAGTACTTGATTCTTTGAGTTTTGGGGAATTTTTATTTGGAATTATAACTTATCCTAGATGTCTCTGTAAACTGAGAGACGACATTGCCTAGGGGTTAGAGTTCATGTACAATATGTCCCCCCCAAACCAGAAACTACTCAATTGGTAGTGATTGGTAGTGGAATTTTTTCAAAGGTAGTACTCTAGACATCTATCTGTCATTTCTGATGCAATATTAATTATTTTTCATTACTACAACTGCCTTCATTTTGACTTCTGTTAACTTTTAATTTTAATGGATTTGCTCTCACATATACAAAATAAAAGCAAATATTTATACTTTAAATTTGCTACTTTGCATCTTCTTCAGAACACCTTGTATAAAATTGTTTTGTTTTACTTGTTTTTAATAATTAAATTCCTGTGTGAATTATTCTTCTTTCATAACTTTGCCCTTTTAACTAACTTTGGTGTGTACACCTAATTCCTTTAACGACTTTCACTTGCTATGATAATTGGTTTATAAAATCTACACCAGAAGAATTATGACTTTTCTTAACAAACATTTCCTTGAAGTACTGGGTTTAAAAGTTTATGTTCCATGTTTACTAGTGAATCAGTTTGCTTTTACAAATTGGAAGTAATAGGCTAGAAAATAAACTTTACAAAATGATTCAATAGGAGAAGCATTCTTGATAGTCTGTTTCCTGTTTTGATTGGTTCTTTAATTTGATTCTTAGTAGTGCTATGAATGTAGTTCATATTATCAATATATGGGCATCATTTTTTTTTTTTCAGGACAAAAGGTGTGTTTTGCTGATGTCAAGCATCCCTGTTACAAAATGGCCTACTTCCATGAGCTGTCCAGCCGTGTGAGCTTCCAGGAGGCACGCCTGGCCTGTGAGAGTGAGGGAGGAGTCCTCCTCAGCCTTGAGAATGAAGCAGAACAGAAGTTAATAGAGAGCATGTTGCAAAACCTGACAAAGCCTGGAACAGGGATTTCTGATGGTGACTTCTGGATAGGGCTTTGGAGAAATGGAGATGGACAAACATCTGGTGCCTGCCCAGATCTCTACCAGTGGTCTGATGGAAGCAGTTCCCAGTACCGGTGAGTACAGATCTTGAGCAGTCCAGTGGTGCTCTGGGGGACTCAGAGGGTAAGGGGAGGGTTCTGTTACCTGTTGAAGATGTTGTAAGAAAACAGGCAGGCTCACTTAGAAGATAATGTATCTAAGGGTTCTTTTTGCTCTCTATTCACAGAAACTGGTACACGGATGAACCTTCCTGTGGAAGTGAAAAGTGTGTTGTGATGTATCATCAACCAACTGCCAATCCTGGCCTTGGGGGTCCGTACCTTTACCAGTGGAATGACGATAGGTGCAACATGAAGCATAATTACATTTGCAAGTATGAACCAGGTAAGAAGTATTATAGGTAGACATAGCAGATTTTGTGCATATTTGCTGATATTAGGTTTTGTCTTTAAGCTTCACTACCTTTGACTCTTTTGGTTTTTCTGCTATGAAATGTGGAATTACCTTGCAGCTGGTCAAATCTCTCATTATACTGAAGCACGTTGTATGCTGTAGCGCTAACTGCCCAATGAGCTCAATAGAATGGAGTAAATAGAAACATCTGGAGAGATGTCTTTAAGAAAAATAATTTCTGATATTAAGACTAAATTGTGTTTTTGTAAACAGATTTTATGAACAGGAAATATTTAAAATATTTTAAACAGTTAGTGTAATATGTGGGAAGTAGTTGTAAGTCACCAAAGCACATTAGACTTACACCTGTGGACAACAGTTCTTTAGATGATTATCTGGTGAATTTAAGGGAACAAAGCAACTTCCTCCTGGATCATTAGCTTATCATCTCAGAGCATAATACTTGGCATGTGGTCCTCAGTGAAAATTAGAATGATCATAGCTCATTGCACCATAGTGGAAAAAAGTAGAGGCATGTGACACATTCTTCCTATAACCCCTATTCTTGAAATATGCCTGCTTAGTTTTCTTCTGAAAACTCCGACTTCTTGCCATATGCAGCAAATGGGAAGATCACATTGACCTCAGCTATACTAGTGTGATTTCCTGTTGAAAATACTAAATTTGAATTACTTTGAGGAGGACAGCTCAACTGAATTGATGTTTGACTGAAAAAGGAACTAATCAAAACTCTATAGAATCACTTTTTTTTAATCATCTGAGAAAGCCAAGTTAGATCCTTAGGCTTTGAGGGTTTTTTTTGTTGTTTCTTTCCTCCTCAGTGTTTGAAAGTGTCATTTTAACTCTTCTGAAGGACTGTCTGCTTGACCTCATAATATGTGTTCATGGAAGGCAATTATAATTGAGTACTGCCACTTCCTTTATTCTCTTGAAATTACATGATTCTTTTTCTCATAAAACCATAAAGCACAGGGATTATTTGGATTAGACTTACCCTTCTCTTACATTCATCCTGCTCTTGAGTGTATTAGCCAACTTTTTATATCCCTGGTGAGTTTATTCTTTAACCCCCTTGGTTGCTAAACCCATCATTACCCTCCTGGAAGCCTTTGCAAAGCTAAGTCTGTTATGGACTTATGTTCTTTCTCTTTATTTTTTGCTTGGAAAATATAAAGTTGAAATTTTATGATATTTTAAATTTGTGACACTGTTGTGTGAATGAAACAAAGAATATATTATAGATTATTCTTAATACATTACCCTTTCCTTTCTTTTGAGTTCTTAGATCAACTATTTGACCCTTTTATTTTATTTTACTTGTTTGCATTCAAACTTACTCCGTTATTTAGGACACTATCAACCTCATAATTTTTTTGTTTTGTATTAGGAAATTTAAGTTTATATTACTCCTGTAAGACCATTTAAGACATAAAATAAGTTTTTTCTTTATCTTCTACATTCTTCCCAAATCCTCAAATAATCTATATTTATTAAAAGATTCCTTTATGTAGTTATTATTTGGACACATATGCACAGGTTTATAGATGGCCTTACAATCTGCTCAGGATTTTTATTTTTTATTACACTTTTTAATTTATTTATCTTTAACGTGATTTCTTTTTGTTTAGTTAACCGTCCTTGAGCTTAGTGTCTGTTTTGTGAAGGATGTTGATGGTTTGATTAAATTCTCTGGTTGTTTTTAGTGATGAGGAGATTAGAGAACTAAGGAGTACAGCTAATTAAAATTTATAAATTATAACACTGATTATTATGAATTATTATTTTCTAACTTTACTATAACTACTATGTGATTTGAACTTTGGCTGTCTTTCTGCTTCTACACACCATGTAAGAGCATGACCAGTGCCATCCAAAGTGGTAAAATATTAACCTGGCTATGCAAAAACTGAATAATTCACCTTTAAGTTTTCTTACTCTCCTGTCTTCCCTTTTTGTTATTAACCTGTGAGTTGCAAATCTATTCTTCGGGTCTACCAATGTCACCCAAGACACTTTCAAGGAGATACTTTTGAATCTAAATTTTGCATTAAAATTGCCTTAGGCACTCTTGTTCTTAGATACTAAAAATAGCATATATGGGATTATGTTTCTAAAATTGTGTTATTTAATTAGCAATTACATTAATTTAAAATTTCTTAAATTATTTTTTAAATAATTGGTTTTATGTTGATAAATTACATAAATACTAGTTGACCACCTACAGTCATACAGTGACTATCTTCTGTAGGAGAGTGGATGTAGACTAGGAATGAATCTGAAACCTACAAGAGGCTATTAAAGTGTCAAGGGAAAAAATTGTATATAAGAGTAATAAATATTATTACAGGATGGTGTATGATTAAACTTCCAATGAAGAGAGATTCTATGACAATAAATCAGTAGTAAATATTACACTTAAAATACTTCTATATTCTAAAGACTATATAAGATGCTACATGTGTTTTTTTCCATCAGTTGACAAAAGTAAATATAGAATTACATTTTTGAACAAATGAAAGCAAATTTTTTTCTTGCTAATTCAATTTACTTTCACTGAATTGTTGATTTAACAAATAGTTCCCCATGGGAAAAAAATAGGAGATAGAGCAGTATCAAATCATGATAAGAAGTTTCAACATTTTAAGTGTATAGAAATTGAAGAGATCTCATCTGATAAAACCGGAGAAAGGAACAATTTTCAAGCTTTAATTTATTATTGTTATTTAAAAAAGTAGACACAATTGGAAAGAAAATTCAAGGACGGTATTGTTTATGTAGAACAGAAATATGCCTTGGAACATTGTTGCTTGAATCATCAATTCCAAATGCAATCTATATACAGTAATCTGCTGATTATTACTGTAAGGAGAAACCTAAATATTGTACTGATATTAGTAAGGAAATCATCTTTGCTTGTCTTTGAATTGCATTTAATGTATCACATTCTTAGGTTCACCAATTTTTGCTTATCTTTGCCTAACTTTGTGCCAGCTTTGTCATTATTGCCTGTACCAGACTGTCATCAGCACAGCCCTTCTGTTGATTGCTAAATGCAGTTTAGGGTTGCAGGGAGATTTCACCAAGTACATCATTTATTCAAAGATAATTAAATGTTGATTTTGTAGTTACATCATTTCATGTAAATTTAAATTCAGAACATATTTTATTAGCTGTAAACTGTTCAAAAATCAAAATCATAGTGTTTTTATTGTTTTATAATAAACTTTTATTTTTATCTATGTTTGCATATCTCTTATCTAATCATCATATATGATACCTGTACTTATTATTTACAGAGATTAATCCAACAGCCCCTGTAGAAAAGCCTTATCTTACAAACCAGCCAGGAGACACCCATCAAAATGTGGTTGTTACTGAAGCAGGTAATTAGTTCATATATGTCTTTAACTCCTGTTAAGAACAGAACTGTACTTTCAAATGCTACTTCACATTGACCCCAGTGAAACTTTTTTTGTTGCTTGAGAAAGTGGTGCACTAAATATGGGCCTATGGAAATTTTCTTTTGAACTAGGTGAGAAAACTAGTTTTTGAATAGGAGAACCTATTTTATTTTCTTCAGAGTTCGATTACAAGTTGATGTATCTGGTATTAAATGAAGTGATTTAAAGCTGGATTTACGAGGAACTTCCCCAACAACATGTAGGTATCATGAGGCAAATCGGCACATTCAGTGCCCTTTAAACAGTGGTGTACTGGAAAATGTTTACAGATTGGCTGGGGTGGAGGTGGAGTATAAAATAAAAGGCCTGATTTGTAGCCTTTGCCAATTTTGATGGTATAAATACTCCTACCCTGCCCCATTTCAGGCTACTAAAGTGACCTGACTGAACAGCAGGTTGGGAAGAGATGCATGCAATGAGCTCCCAACCCAGCCACCTCCAGCACACCGCTGCCTGCAAAGGAAACAAAATGCAATCCCCAATGCAAATCACATGTTAGAAACTGCTCTCAACAACAGTGAGAGGCTCTTTTTAGCACGGCCTGTACCAATGGACAGAAATGTTTATTCTAGTTGCTTTGTGAAGATTGCAAGAAAGACCTAAAGTCTCAGAATCTTTCCAAAGGTGATCCAAAATCCATGAAAGAATAGGAAATACTATCTCTTTTTCTTTACTGTTACATATTAGAGATCATAATGGTATTTTGAAGAGGAAGAGAAATATTTCCTGAGTCCTTAAAATGCTTGAAGCCACCTGTTGGAGGCTTAAAAGATTAGATGAAAGCATAGCAAATTATCCCCTAAATACCCCATCAATGGACCTCATTAATTTGCCTTCTTTGGTTAACAAAGAAGTGCAATTAAATGGATAGCTTGATCTATCCTCAGTCCACTTTGACCAGAATTATTTAGTCATGATGATGACTTTTAATTTTCAAAGTAAATGCATAATCTTCAATTTGCTTTTCTTGTGTAGACATGACATTAAGACTTAGGGCTTTTCACGTTTCAGGTGCCTGATTTTCACAATATCCAGCTAAACTTAAAGATATCAGTAAAGATATCATTTAGGAATATTTTCCCTCTTATGACATTGAAAAAATGTTTAATGAAGTCATTTTAAGCTGTATGGGATTTCAGTGTTGCAGTTTTTTTATTTTACTAAGAATACCTAACATTATTAAGTGTGATGGAACAGGATTAAAAAATGATTCATTTTAGAATTTAATTAAGAGCAAGTCTTGTGTGTCTGGAGTCTTGTGTCTCTGGGATATGACTGTATCATCAGTTAATATTTACATATTTAAGTTTAATCCCAGAGACTCTTGAATATCATCACAGCACTGAGCTTATTGGTTAGGCTAATTATTTATTCAATAAGTCAACAATGATTTTAATAATCATTATTCTTTAATAATCAGTGCTTGTTTCTCTAAGTAATGTTGAGAAGGATTAATGGAGTGAGATAGCTGAGATCATTAATATATTATGAAAATAGCCCGTGTCTCAATTGCAGATTTAATAATAGTTTTAAAAGTATGGATATTGAATTGGAACATGACAACCAGTGCAGTACAATTTTGTTTTTAATTTTTACCAAAACATGAATACAGTCATAGCATCACTTAGCAACAGGGATACATTCTGAGAAATGCATTGTTAGGAGATTTTGTGGTTGTGTGAATATCATAGAGTGTACTTACACAGCCCGAGATGGTATAGCCTACAACACACCTAGGCTATATGGTATAGCCTATTGCTCCTAGGCTACACACCTGTACAGCATGTTACTATACTGAATACTGTAGGCTATTGTAACAAAATGGTAAGTATTTGTGTATCTAAACATATCTAAACATAGAAAAGGTACAGTAAAAATATAGTATAAAAGATAAAAATGAGACATCTATATAGGGCAGCTCCATTATAATCTTATGGGACCACCATTGTACATGAAATCCATCATTGATTGAAATGTCATTATGTGGCACATGACTGTGTATTATTTCATTAGATTTTTCAGTATTTTATGAAGAAACTTGTGTGGAATCTATTTATTGATAATAATTCTATTTTACCTTAATTTTTTTGAAAATTCTTATACATTTTTTGGTGATAGAATCCTTCCTCAACTAATTGTACACTAAACCTGTTTTACTTTTATAGGCATAATTCCCAATCTAATTTATGTTGTCATACCAACAATACCGCTGCTCTTACTGATACTAGTTGCTTTTGGAACCTGCTGTTTCCAGATGCTACATAAAAGGTAAATAATGTATATATGTAGAGACAACTTGAAAACACTTTAAATAATATATTTATTCAAAGTCTAGCAGGTTTTCAGAAATCTTTGTATTAGTATAAAATTAATTATATTTTTAATTTGCCTTAAGAAGTTTCTGATTTTCATGTCTGTCAGTACAAATCCAGTATATGCAATGTAATAAAATATACCTTGATTATAGAATTCATACAGTATCTCATTTAATTTTCACAAGACTTAAGAAGCAGGTTTCCTTCTGTTTCTGTTTTTCAGTTGAGAAGACGGTGGCTTAGATGGGTTACTTAATCTGCCTTCAGTCCCATAGCTAGTCCACATGGTGGATTTGAAATCTGAAATGCTGGAAGCATACAACATACGCACTATACTACACTGTTCTTGTTTATTAAGTATAAGAATTAGTGCTAAACCTTTCAATGTAGACATCAAGCTATGTGTAAGACTTGATTTTTGTAGGTGCACTTTGTAGTACCTTTTCTAAATTCAAGACATAGGCTTCTGTTTTATTTCAAAAGAATCTTTTAAGATTAGGAAATAAAGCACAGTGGTAAAAATATGTCACTTTTTGGCAGATATCTTGAAATAAAATGCTATATCTTAACAGCAAGACTTCTGGGGAATATTATGACTTTCATATCTGCTACCCTTCCCCTTGAGTTAGAGAGGTGAGGTTTTTCCACATATGTCAATTTGTCAATTAAATAAAAAATATGAAATATAAATATGTGTTAAAATAAAAAAGAAAAGATATTGGGTTTAAATAAGAGCATGTTTGCTAGAATAAACTAAAGATCTTTGAATATTTTATTATAAAATAAGAACTGATCAAGAGATTGTCTCCATCAGGGAAGGATGTGCAAATAAATTTATTTTTCTCTTTTGACTTCATTTTCTTTTTTTTCTTAAATAAATCCTAGAGAATCCACTAAGTAATGAAAGCCCCAGAAAAAAATTAAATACATGTAAGCTCTAAATTTATCGCATACATTTTTAAGAGGATCCAACCTGCAATTAACTGGATATTAAAATAAAACCTTTTGAATAATGATAAATAAAGCCTGACAAATTAATACTGTACTTTGTGTTCTCTTGGCTTTCCTATATATGCGGAAGATAGTCAAAGATTCTTTTCAGTATTTTATATAGAATAAAGACAACAGTAAATGTTTAGTTTCTTGCCCTAATTCTTAAGCCTTTAGATAGATGATTTATCATTATGGAAAGCAGTGAAGTAGAGGGGAGGATCTGATTAAATCCTTCATCCAGCCAAACTGTTAAGGAAGATCTGTAAAGCAGCAAATTGGCTTGAAAAAATGATTTATTAATAAACATGTTATTTAGACATTCTCATTTATAAAGTGAAAATTACTAAAGTGCCAAATAACTGAGTTTTCTCTAAAGTTTGTTTCCTTTCTTCCAAATCGTGTATTATTGTGGTGATTCTATTTATTTAGTGTCTCCCGGGTTTTTACAGCTTGAAGATCTGTGGAGTTTTCACTTGTTTGAACTTCTCAGAGTGAGACAGTAAACCAAAATAGAGCACCTTCCAGATGCCGGAATTAGCTGTAGTCCTGAATTCATTTGTTCTTAGACCCTCCCCTTTTCCTTTCTTCCAGGAAAGCCAGGAGAAACTTCATCAAAGACTCAACTCCATTGTCATCTGAGTGCCTTGCAGAAAATTTAAATTCCAATCTGGTACACATGATGGCTTCTCTCATTCCATGTCATGTACAAAATAACTCTTATTTCCCTAACTAGTAGTAATTCTTATGTGAAATACTAATTCTACACAAAAGCCAAATTAACAATTAACCCCTTTATTTTTTTTTACCATTTAAAAAATGTACTTTTTATAGACTTTGCTTGATTTATTTTACATTCACGTTAAATGACTTTGTAGAATAAAGTTGTTTCAATCTTACTTATTTGGATGAAAATCTACCAAACATACAACATGGACATAATATTTTATTAGTGTAAAATCAGTTATATTGAAGTGAATTAAATATTATAAAATTATAATGGTCAGGTGTGTTTAGAAATAGTTCTCTCTTTAAAAGAATTCTGCAATGTGTGGTAGATGGAGAGGAGGGGATGGGAAGATGCCAGGGGGGATTGCCGTAGATGCAGGAAATTGGGGCTGGGATGGTAGAGGAGGAGGTAGGTGTAGGGCACAGTGAACATGACAGGCAAAGAATAGTGCTCCAGGTGAGAGATCATCCTCCGGAAACTAGACCAGAGAAATCTTGACAAGGAATCCGCCAGAGAATGAATGACTTGGGTAAACTCAAGAATAGATACTTCTGTAGGTGCCTGAAAAGTGACCATTTTATGGAAAGACAGAAGACAGCAGAGCCCCAGGCACAAGCTGGAAAGGTGGGCCAGAGTTCCAGCTGTGACAAGAGTGAAGTTATATCACAGACCTGGAGGAACTCATATTCTCAAATTACCAAAGCATGAATCTGCTATCGAACTACACTGGTTTCAGAGACAGGCACAACTAAGCTTTCAGGGACCGAGTGACTTTAAGCATAGAACAGTAAAATGGTTGGGAGGAGGAGTATAAGCCTGTCCTCACATTTAGTACAATAACATTGTTTTGATGATTTCCCATTAAATTCTTCATACATTAGTGGCAGGATATTCAAAAAGCAAGATTTAAAAAAATCATTAATCAAAGAAAATAAAGGTTTATTGGTGAATAGCATGGAAATTTTAAATATTATGTTAGATACATTTTTGTATGTGTATATCTGAAGTCTAAATTATGAAGAGTCAAACACGGAAAGATACATTTTGTTTGATTCATCATTCATAAGAACTGTATGCCATCTTCACACATTGGAATAATCTAGAATTTTTTGTAGGATCGGAAAAATATGCTGGTGAGAGAAAAAAGACCCATTTATAAATATATGTCTAAGATATCTCCATTTGGACCAAGACATGTCTAGTTTGATAAGAAGTTTTAGGCACTGAATTTATTTTTTCTTATGTTTTTCAGTAAAGGAAGAACAAAAACTAGCCCAAACCAGTCCACATTGTGGATTTCAAAGAGCACCAGAAAGGAAAGTGGCATGGAAGTGTAATAATTCATTGATTTGACTCCAGAAATGAAAATAGAGTTTTATAATTCTGGATCTGTATAAGGAACGGCATCAGAACATTAGCTTGGAATGGCTTGAGACCTCAAAGGATCTGCAAGATGAACTGTAAGCTCCCCCTTGAGGCAAATATTAAAATAATTTTATATGTTTATTATTTCATTTACAAAATATGCTGTGCTAATAATGGAGTGAGACATGCTTATTTTGCTAAAGGATGCACCCAAACTTTGAGTAAATGGAATGGACCATGCAGATAAAATTGCTATCAACACATCAGGAGTATGTGCATTGGAAGCAGTTATTTTCATTTCTTTCACCTTTCATAAGTTGTAATCTAGTTAATGTAATGTAAATTGTATTGAAATTTACAGTGTGCAAAATATTTTACCTTTGCATAAGTGTTTGATAAAAATGGATTGTTCTAATATTTATTTTTATGGTGTTTCATTTTTCAATACATGCTGTTTTGATTAAAGAAATTTATTACTGTTGTCAACTGACTCCACACACACACAAATATATTACCATAGAAAAAGTTTCTTTTCAAGAAATGGTTCATCGTCTTTCTGCTTCTCTGCTTTTGGTCAGTGAATGTTTAGAAAATCTCTTCAGAAATAAGAAGCTATTTCATTAACTGTGGTACAAATTTCCTCAAACATTTTACGTAGAGGCAAGAACTGTCTAATTTCAATTATGTAAGACATGTGCCTTACAATTATTTTTAGTTTAAAATTCAACAGATTTTGTAATAAAATGACTTTATTAATAGCTGTACAAACAATGACGCAGTCTATCTGAACAAAGGAAGTGGCATATACAATATACAATATAAATCATATGTCTTCACATGTTGCCTATATAACTACAAGTAGCTCTCCGAGGGTTCTGGAATTAACGTGGTCCCTCTCTGGCTAACAAAACATAGATGGTTGTTTGGGGTTTGGGATTGACCCTGGAGGCAGATAGTTGCAGAGTTTGTAGAAGTTTTCCCTAGCTGCATGTAGCCTCTAAATATATTAGTAGATGATGAAGTCTTACAGTTGGGACCAGGTGAATGGTCACCATCAGTGTGGAGCTAAGCACAGTACACTGACAATTCAGGAAGGAAAGAAACTATGAATTCATGTGGAGTCCTTCAATGATTGAGTATTCGTTGGTGAGGGTTTGTTTTAGATAGTAAATGGCAGCTCCTTTCTGTCTTATCTCCTTCTAGTGTCTTCAATGCTTATGTCTTGTTCTTCTCAAGAGAGAGTTGTAACTATCTGGTCTTGAAATGTCCCTGTGCTCCTTTTAACCAAATAAAGAGTTCTTGTTTCTGAAGAATGATCATTGGTATTGTCTAAATCTCTTATGTGAACAAAGTAGACATATTAGCATCCATGCATTAAGTTGAAAACAAATACTCTTTAAGTGTGGTAAGAATGGAAGGTGTGGTTATATCTAATCTTTTCCCTGTCACTCCTTCTCAGTAAGATAATAAAATGTTTGCATTAACGCCAATTCACAACCAGAGTTCGTTGGCAAAGCTAAGAGGCAAAATAGAAATCAATGAGCATTTTCAGCTGTTTAGAGACAGAGAGAATGGGCAGCTACATTCCAAGCTGAGATTTGCCTACATGTAGCTATCCTGTTTCTGTTCTTGGCTATCTTTCTGGGTAGAACAGGAGAGACCGGCTGCTGGAATCTACCTTTTCCCTCCAAGATACCACCACACATCTCTTCCTTTAGTCAGGACTTTATGGAAGCAATCTAGAAATTCCCCTTTGCCTCTGCCACCCGGGGCTATAACAGCTACAAGAAGCAAAGCAATGGAGAAACGCCTTGGTTTTGTCTTTTACCTCTATCCTAATCTGGGTAACTCTTCTAGTATCAAAGACTAAACCCATAAGCGACTAGGAGTAGGATAATGAACTTCTCTCTTACTAGAAGATGGTAGTGATGCTGTCCTAAGAGTTCCATAAAATTTTAGGTGACCTTTAAAACATGAAAAGATGTACATGGTGTATCTGTTGTGAGAATATTTTAGGAATATACTTTTAATGTATGTTTGGAAATGCAGATAAAAAGTGAAACAATCTTCAGATACTAAAAACAAATAACCTGCACCTTCCCAACTGTTAGAATCAGGTTATCAGAAAGGTCTTTGAAAGAATAGTGTGTTTAGGGCCTCCAATTTTTGACCTAATAATAAATTCTGCAATTCTTTACTATGATTTCATAGTCCTCCATTATCTGGCCATGCCTTCTTCATATGACACTCCCCCCTCCCCTTTTTTTTTTGACTATTTTAGAGAATCTTTTGGTATGATAACAAACGATTCTCTACTGACCTCTCTCTCTGAACTTTTAGGATCACTCCCACCTGCACAGTGGGCCCCCAATATCCTCTTCAATGTGTCAGTAAAAATCATTCCTTCCAGGTGTAGCTCAACTCTCCTTTCTTTCTTAAAGCCAATACATACTGATTGGTCCCTTCTTTCAACTTCTTTAAACCTTACTGTCTCTTCTATTATATTGGCTCATGACAGAATATGTGCATGTGTGTGTATGTTTTGTATGAACTAGGTATGAGTTTTGTCTCCCGAAATCAACGGATTCTGTGTGGTAAGCTAAGTTAGAGTTTGGAAATGATCCAAGAGATTAAAGAAGTGAAGCAAATTCATTTATTACACATTTTTGGCTTTCAAATGGCAATTCAGCTGTGTCTAAATAAGTTTTTCACATGTTAGAACTATCCACTGTTACACACATCAATCAAGAAAAACATCTGTAATAGTTGCATTGCTTTGATATGTCTGATGTTTTGGAGACTTAAAAAATACTAGCTTGAAATAAATGGAAAATATGCATAATCTAGGTAAAAACTTATTTGATATAAAATGACCATATCAGTTAATTTGCGTTTAGTTTGATGCTAGAATGATATATAGACTTATGCCTATTTCTTATTTAATTAGTTTATTTGAGAGTAATGTCAAACAAATTTAGTCCAGGTCTGTGACATGAGCTTACAATAAATATTTTTTATGAGTGGCAAAAATTTTAAGGTTATGCTTAATTTGAAATAATATGTGTTTGGATTAAAATCAAGAAAACTATTGAGATTCTGATAATAATAAGCTAAACTGGAACTAGACAATTTATAGTAGTTTATTTTAGATAATAAATACTTTGGACAAAACAATTTATTTCACATCTTTTTCTAATTTTGCTCAGCCTTTATTAAGTGTATGGTGTGTGCTTTAAAATAACATCCCTTTAAATGAACAGAAAATGATAAAAATGATGATTAAGGACAAAGGAAATTATATCTGTGAAGGAATAGCTATTCATAATGAAATCAAAATGCATTTTTTTTAAAGTTACTTTGTATTGCAAAGATTAATTTTATTTTTGTTTGTTTTATTTCCCTCTAACTTTTTGGTGGCTTAGGAATAAAGGTTTTTGGTAACTTTTTAATTTTTTTAAACAAAATTCTCAATTTTTATGATCCTTAGAGTAGAATGGGAAAACTACTTGACTTTCATGTTTGGTTTAAGAAATGCTCTAATATAGAAAACCTTGTATCCATTCTGTGAGCCCTGTGACCCGGACATACACCCCTGGCCGATTAGGCCGTGCACATTGGTATCCAAATGATGTCACACCAGCAAGGAACCATCTGTTGTCTTCTTGGCACATTAATGGTCCTCCTGAATCCCCCTAAAGAGTGAATTGCAAAATAAAATTGTAGATACGTGGTCAATTGATATACATATATAAGATTGTTTTTAGTGAATCTATTCAAAAATAAATATTCAAAAGTATGATTTAATTGCAAGTCATCTGTATATTGTCTCACTTTCACTCTAGGTCATGAATGAGAACCCTTTTCTCCCCAGTAAGGAATCAGAGAAACCATGATAATGAAAGTATAATTTAGATTTTTTTTATGATGCACTTTTGTAATAAGAGTTTTTCCACTTTAATTATGGCATTTTGATTGATACTAAGAAATTCTCTAAACCACAACTATGAAAAGCATCCCAATCAAAATATATATTAAAAGTCATTCATTTTAGATCTAAGTATCATGAAGGACTTTGTGGAAAAGACAAAATTATTCCACAATATGCTCTTCAGAAAAATTAAAAACTCACACACAGTGTTAATTTTAGTTCTTTTAGGTAGGGTTAACTATTTGGCACTCAACAAACACCATCAGATTTGAAAAATTTAGCATTTCAACTAAAATACGCAAATCTATGATGTAATTTCTAATGATAGGAACATGTGTTTTCATCTGAGATGAAAGAAGTGTTTTTAGTTTTCACAAACATTATAGCAGATCCTAGTAGAATCAATTACATGGATTTTATTTGAACAACTTCTGTATAATGCAAAGATAATGCAAACATATAGTATCATTAGTTAATGACACAAAATTGACAATTATTTTCGCTGTGTTAATTATGCAGATATTTTTAATTAATCGTTTTTTATATCTATGCAGGGATTTTAAAGCTTTCTATATTTAAAATCACTGGTATAATAGAATATTTCAATCCCAACTCAATGTTAGAAAATATCCTGTGAAACTTTTTGCCGGATTCTTTACCATCTTTGGGTACTATATTAAAGGGGAAAAATGTGATCTATCAGAGTACCTTTTTTCTCTTTGATACTGAGGAACATAAATTGTATTGGCAACCACAGGTCACCGGTATTCTATGTGTAACAAATGTGTTCAAGCTGTTTGGAAGCAGGAATTATGATTTTTATTTCTGCATCCCAAACCCTTAGTCTGTAATATGGGTTCAGACATATTTATGGAACAGTGTACATCCAAGGCTCAAAATGCATTTTATATGATTTAGAAATCATTGAAAATAAACTTTCACTGCTTGAGTATTTTTAGAAGAATTCATTTGGCAATAGACAAGAGGATCCAGATAGAACACAGGTTTTAACTTTTCTGGCACATACTGGGTCAGTTGCAGTTACGCAAGGACACTGCAGCAGGCTTGTTGCCTGTCTTCTGGGAGGTCTTTCAGGTTGGGAGACCTAGGGCTGTTTCCATCACTTCGCATCATCTAACTACACCACTTCAGTTAGTTATGTATCTTCTCCTTGCCTTAATTTGCTGATTAGTTCAACGACGGTATTTCCTTCTTCCACTATCTCAGAGGTTTATAAGTACTTCAAAAACATGTGTGAATGCCTACGACATAAACTATTAACCTCAAATTTACATTTCTAGTTAGATGATGTATTTATAAATAAAAACAAAAATCACTACTTTCTTTGAATACCTGGGTGTAAGGGTTGCCTGGTGACCATTTTTGTTTAGAACGTAGTTCTCAAACCTTAGTATGCATCAGAATCACTTGAAGGACGTGACCAGACACACATATTTAGGGCCCACTTTACAGTTTCTGATTCCACAGGTGTGTGATGGGACCTGAGAATTTGCATTTCTAAGAAGTTCTCAGGTGATGCTCATCTGCTGGACTGGAGGCCACACTTTGGAAACCAGGGATATAGAATATGGCTCAGAATAGTAAGTAGAGTGTCATTCATTGAGTTTTATGTAGAGAGGACATTCTTCAGCCACTGGTCTAGACAACTACCTCCAAAAGGCAAGTCTTTGGTAAGCCAGAAGACATTCAAGAAGCTGTGAATGACCTTGTTGTGCATTCCTTGTCATTATAAGGCTAAAAAAATAACTCATTCAAATAATGTGTTAATAATAACATGTTCACAATTTTAAATAATGCACTCCTCACAGTTACTCATCTTACAAAACATAGTAATAAAGTTGAACAAAGAAAATCATGTGAAAATCTGGAGTATTGATTACTCAATTAAGATAATGTTATATTACACAAGGTTTTGCCTTGTGTGAGAGCTCTCTTACTTGCTAATGAATAACAGACTCTGTAGAAATTAGGGCCAACTGCAAGATTTCAGCGCTCTGGCATGAGTTAATGGCTTAATGTAACCCTAACATCTATAGCATCAGCCATCATATTTTCTGCCTAGTGTGTGAGGTGTCTGCTACATAGTCCCCATTAACTGTAATTGAAGTTGTACAGCAGATTTCCCTTCTGCACAATAATTCTATAAATCTCCCCCTAAGTGGCAATCTATCTTACTTTAACACACTTGTCATTTTAAAAGGGAACTACAAGATCTAAAGATAAATTTTAAACAAGAAGAAAACTATCTGATTTGTCTTAAATTTGCAATGTTTATCAAAGTAGAATCAATTTCAGATTAAGCTGGGAGTTTAATATGACTTGAAACATTGATTTAACATATACAGATTATTCACCTAATATCTGTTAAAAAGCCTTGTCATATATTGTTATTATGACATACATGTGTTAATATATGAAACAAGCTGTTCTGCTTTAACACAAAACCATTTTTTCATGGTATTAATCACTACTTCTACATTTGAAGATTGTCTGGCCAGTAATGCTATCAGGTTTAATCTAATCCAGTCCATTAGGAGTTAATACATTAATATTTTGTTAATTTTCAAATACAAAAAATGTGCCAGAAAATTTATTTTCTACACCTCATAAAAAATTGTCAATATTTTTGAGTTCTCATTTGGTGTCTTAGGTGTATCATTTCATTTAAACATCTCAATAACCCACAAGTGATTTGCCCAAAGCTTCACCAATAAGTGAGGCTCACTTAAAGCCAGGATCAAACAAGAGTAGTCTGAACACAGAATCCATGCTATTAATGACCACCTCCATGCTGTGCCTAAAAATTAATTAAGATTTTAAAATATAGCAGAATTTACTTTTTATTTCTTGAGTATAAGTGGATTTCTTTGAACTAATAAATAGATGCATTATTTCTAGGTGGTAAGATGTTTCAGTGAGGGTAGTATATGAGAGAGAAGTTTTTTTTCTGATGGTCACTCAGGTGAGAAGCTATTGACATTTCAAATTTATTGGAATATTTATATTAACACTGCAGCAAGTTCATGCTATTACATCTATAAAATAAAATGTAAAAGATAATATAAAAATTCTAGTATAAGAGTTCCAGAGCCAGGGTTATGCCAGGCTATTGAGTAAGTTCTTCATTTACTTCCCACTTGGTTAGCTATAAACTGGCACTAAGTAGGCTATCCAAGTTGTTTTTCATCTAGAAATTACTTAAGATCACTGGACACATGGACTGTATTCTAAATTCAGAGTTGAAATTTAGAGGCCCATAGAACAAATTGGCCCTCAGACCTGTTTGTTTGAAGTTTGCACAGGGTTTAAAAGAATTGGAAATTTGAAAACAAATGCTTTTAGGTAAGACGCTCCCTTCTGTCTCAACCCAGACCCATCACATTTTATTTAAGCTAGCTATTTAACACATTCAAATATTATACTTATTCTCTCTAAAGCCATCTGATTTGTAACTCTTGCCTTTAATATTAGTTTTGTTTCTAATGCTCAGGTCCACTCAGGAGTACTATGCGAATAGGCAAAAATAACAGTTTTGTAAAAGAAGAGGTGAAATTAAAGGACCTTGATGATTTCTCTACTTCCAAATTATTGTTAAGCGATGAAATCATTATATAGCAATGCTTTCTGAGAGTGAAGAGTGAGCAGTTTTACATATTTACCTGACAAGTATCTATTCCTCCTTCTTCATAGCCTGCACATATCATATTTTCAGTAATGTTATATTCTGGCATCTGTTGTTGGCATTTCTCATTTGATAGAAGAGGAACTTCAGCTTCTTGCAAGACATTTGCAGTAGGACCTGCTCAAAATGGATATTGCAGTCAGCCAGTCAGAAGTGATCAACATGCATCCTTGAATGAGCCACCATCAGTCTTATTTATTCCACATTTCACTCTCATCAAGTACTGTGTGTGTGTATAATGGAACTAAATACTAGACCTTGCACTTTCAAGCATATAATACGGCTCATTTGTAGTTTTTGCCAAATGAATAACAGTAAAGAACTTCTTTCTTCCCCAAGGGCTAGTAGGAATGGTGGATTAGACTAGATGGTCTTTGGGCATCTTTAGTAAGTTTAAACAGTTACAGTACTGCTCATGGGGGAAAAAAAAAAGCCCACCAACACAAAGGGTTTCATTCATGGAAATTAGCAGCAGCTCAGAAATCCAGAAGTGCTTTTCATTTGGCACCTGAGGAGGTGCACCCTCCCATATAATGTCATTCAGTGTCTTTGTGGTGCTGTGTGAGTGAGCAGGTGCACATTGAACAGAGCACAAAGCTCAGATGAACTGTGCCCTGGTCTAGGGACAATCAGCTTGTCATCCACATGCAGGTGAAGAGAAAGGAAGTACTTATTAAGCAGAGTGTACGTCCCTCCTTTTTACAAAATGATTCATCCACTGGAAGAATGAATCTCTGTTAACTGAAATACTAATCCCAAGAGGGATGTGCAACAAGCAGGTGTCTAGTGCCCAAGAAAAGGTATGTGATAAGCACTTTGTAATAATTAGCATTTCTATTTGGTTCCTCAGTAGAGGCAGAAAGTTGAGGGTAATTTAGTACATTTGACAGTCTGTGTTGTTGCAAAATTGGATGTGACCTCATTTCCAGCTAGGTTTAATCTATTCACTAAAAACACTGAAGAAGCAAAAGTGTGTGTGTGTGTGTGTGTGTGTGTGTGTGTGTGTTTAGGTTCAAGGCAGTATATACATGACTCAGTGATGTGTTGGTAAATGTGTAAGAATTGGATCTCCAGAAAACGTGAAAGCCCCCATGTGTCTTCTCATTTGACTGGTATAAACACTCCCACCATGCTAATTTCAAGGCACCAGCATGACAGAGAACATGGAATGCATATTACTGGACAACTTTCCAAGTCTGACAATGGACTGAGTTAAGAAAATGAATGGGAGAGACAGAAATGGATGATAAAATTTGCCATCTCACTCTTATCCATCCTGTGAAGATCAAGTTTGGGCTGGTAGACTTCAGTTTTATAATAAGAACCAAAGCCATTTTTGCTGCTTGTCAAGGAATTAAAAATTTGTTTGGTAGATAATAAAACTCTTTGGTAAAGAAAAATTTGAGCAGTGTCCTTTTATTTAACATTTATTTGTCAACCTGATTTTCTCTGATCACAATTGAGAATACTTACCCATGCCCCCCAGCCCTCCCCCCCCACACTTCGGTAATTTTACGTTTACTGATTGGCTTCATTTACCCAACTAATATCACCATATTTATTCCTAGTGAGCAACATGTTCACGGTTTTCCTAACTAATTAATTAGTGTGATATACTCAAAAGGTTTCATAAACTGGGATCTTATGAAAATAATTATATAGTAATCATAAGGCAAAGTTCATAAAACTATCAAAATTGCCATAACCCAAGAAATATTTAAACATGACCTTGTCATTTATTCCTAAATGAAATTGATTTTAGATACAGTTTTTTTTTTCCTGTCTCCATAGCCCTCTTAGAGACTTTTTAAAGTCAATTAAATATATGTCTTCAGTAACAATAAGTAAATGTTAGCTGCATTTACTCAGCTTAAAAAACAAACAAACAAAAAAAGATACACTTCCTATGGAATAAAGAGTCTGAAATTTTGTTATTGTATAATTTGGTTTTTGAAGAGTCTACACTGTGGTCATAAAATGTCTTTTAGATTGAAGTCTGAAAGCGAAAATATCTATCTAGGAATCATTTTTACTGTGTAAATTTCAAATTTAATAAATCATGACATTTTTCAAGTGGAAGAAATATAAGAACATACAGTCTTTGACTTCAATACACTTAATGGACCACAGACATGAGGCATTTTCAGCAGTATAATGTAACTGCTGTGGTAAACCTTTGTCAGAATCATCAGGCAATCATTTGACTTAGAACTTTCTGGGAAAGGATATTTGAGCTGTGAGTACTTTGATTCTGAGACTCTGTACCTGTCCCACAAGATTCTATGCATTTTTCACCTCAAATAAAATTAGGACTTTTAAACATCGTGGCTATAATTTGTTGTGACTATAGAGGTCAGCTCCTTTTATAAGACTATAATGCCCTTCGTTTTTGCTTTATTATTAATGAGTGGTCAAAACTCTGCCCTGGATGGGGCATTCCTATTAGGAATCACATAGCCAATGAACCTTGTGGTTAAATTCAGAGGATATGAAGTATTGGAATACTTTTTTTAAAAATCATGTTCGATTGTTTTTAATATGCATAACTTTTGTGTTTGGAAACATGCTATTAAATGATCCTAAGAGGTGAATGGTATTTCAATTTATAGCCCTCAATGTAAAATTCATGCCATATCTAAGTCTTCTTGTCAGTAGATAGAATAAGGATATTGAAGTTAGAAGGGATTCCCTTCTCACTTTAAAGAATATGAGTGTGAGGACTTTACATTATAAATAGATTTATTGATTTGGGAAATGTGACAAGTAATAATTTGGCTTTTGATGAAACTTTATGTGCTCTATAAAAATAAATTTTTGTTAACTGTGGTCATATTCATTTTAATAGATATACCTTTTCTCTTTATCAGAGTGTTTATAATACTAAAAGTAGAAATTTAATTTGGGAGACACTTGAATTCCCCTTTAAAAGGATTACAGTTTTATAATATGCTCTATACAATGTAGAGAAATTTTTAAAGACTATAAAAATATACAACATATAAACATCAGCCTGACAGTGCCTTTAGGAGATATTGCAAAAAATAATATTATGGTGTAAAAGTTACAAAAGTGTTGAAAATATTCACAGGATAGTGAAATAGCATACTTTTTACTAGTAGGCCTTTTATTTCTTTTGAGTCTGATAATTTACCTTGATATATAACTCTCCCCCAGCCAGCAATAGAACACTTCTTTCCTGGAGGAAAAACTTGATTTTCTTCTGGTAAACAAATAGGTTGTATATAGTCTAGAAAAACAAACAAAACAAAACAATCAAATAAGCAAACAAAAAATAAGAAAAGACACACATGCATTTCTAACCAGATTTAAAAATCAATCATTTTCAACATTTAATCTAAAAATCTTATATTTTTGTTTTATCCTGTGTGAACAATTTTAGATATCAATCTTAGGGGAAAGAGGCATTTCAGAGCAGCACTTCTTTGACAATGGATTAGTACCTCCAATGGCCTTTTAGGGTCTTCTGTGAAGTCTCTTAATTACTTTTCTATGGTATAAATAATGTTTTATTCTGGAGTTAATTGTTTATATTTTATTTTTAAATAATCAATAGAAAGTGGTGTCAGTTCTGTGAAAATCTTGACAAGAACGATTTTTAGGATAAATTAAGAGAAACTTGGGCAAACATTCTGAGGCTTTTTTGATTTTCCCCAATTATCTCCATGTTAAAAAAGCTTTTAGGCAATTGTTTTATAGGGCACTTATGGGAGCATTAACATTGGCCACTGACTTTTAAAGCCTTTCTGCATCAATTTACAAGCTACCTGACATCATTAAGCACCCACTACAAGTAAGACCCGGGGCAGACACAAAAATGAATAGGATACAGTGCCTACCCTCATGATCAGGGCTATACAACTAACCATAGTAATAGTCTTCCTTTAATAAATGCTGTAATATGTGAATACAGCAAATTCCATGTGAACAAAGAGATGGAAGTACTTCCTCCTAATTGGGCATTGGAAAAGACTTCAGAGTAAAGGTTGGAATTGAGCAGAGCCCTTCAAGATAAAGTTTACTTTATCAAGTGATTTTTTTTGGTACATATTCCGAGCATTTGTAGAAAGTTTTTAATTTGCCGCTCTTAATATTACTGAATCTCCTCTAAAAAACTTTATTTATGAATAACCTAATTCTTACTCACTTTACCCTTAGAACATATGCTCTTCTCTCAGTTTATTGGAAGAGAGATCTGCTTTTCTTTTACAAGAGAAATAGAGAAGGCATGCATAATAACATGACCTATTTCTCTGTGCTGCTCCTTTGAGTTTACTCTTGCAGAGGACTCTGAGAGTTTTATTTTACTGATTCTTTATAGAAAGTTGAATTTAAACACCTTGATGAAAGAAATTTAATATATTTCCCTCCATTCCCCAATTCCATTAATGTTATAAAGACGGGATGGTTACTAGGTACAAAAATACTGTTAGCTAGAAGAAATAAGATCTAGTATTTGGTAGCACAACAGGATAATGATGGTTAACAATAATTTATTATTGTATCAAAATAACTAAAAAAGTAGAATTGAAATGCTCCTAACACAAATAAATGATAAATGCGTGAGGTGATGGATACCCCAATTACCCTGATTTGATCATTATGCATTGTATGCTTGTATCAAAATATCACATGTACTCATAAATATGTATGACTACTATGTATCCATAACAATTAAAAGTGATATGATTTATGAAACAAATTATTCAACTTTTATAAATTAATGCATTGATACTGATATTTCAAGTCTAATTTTGAATTAATTTCATAACTAAAAGTGATTTATTTTACCTGTGTAATTCACTTTAAATTCAAGATGCATCATTGCAATATCATTCTCCCTTCTTCGTTTATTGTAAAGTGGGCTTATGACAATTTGATCTATCGACAGAGTGACTACTTGAGGAGAAGTCAGATTCAATGTCGTATGCAGACCTAGGATTGCTGTCCACTTGGATGGCTCTAAATTTCTCCTGAAGATTGTAATAAAGAAGTATGAGACACTCTCCATCCAAAGAAGTTACTTTTTGGAAGATTTTCAAAATAGAAATTTCAGAACTATATGTTTCCATCCTAACATGTTTCTTAAATTCTTCTGTAAAAATAGTCATTAAATTTTTATTTTCCTCATTAGATCATAGAGGAAGCCTTAATTAGTACTAATCTCTATCACTTCTCTTAAGCTACCTTTTGATCTCTAGTTTTAGGTAGATTATGGTTCTCAACTCTGGCTGCACATTAGAATCACCTGTAATGCTTTTAAATAATAATGATACCTACTTAACCTCAACCCCCAATCCTAATTTAATGAGTCTGGAATGGACTACCAAACAATTTTAAAAATAATTTTTAAATTAAAACTTCAAGTTTATGTACATATATGGCTAGATTTGAGAACCTCTGCGTTAGGTCATATTCCACTGTAGAAATGGTGTCAGGACTTCTTCAGACAATTGTAGCAACTGTAGGAGTAATGGAAGGGCATACAGAAGCATTTTCCCATTTAGGGGATCCTCTAATTCACATAGAGCTAAGGTAAGCAGTAAAACCTATTATGATACTTATAGTTTAATATATTAACTTGGATAATTTCCATATATAATGTTGGTCATTGATAATACACTGGTAAAGGATAACACTTGTGTTATAAAACATATTAAATTGGGTAGCCTGTTATAATTTGAAAGTGTGCAAGGACTTCTAAATGAGCTATTGCCCTGGAATATCTTCAGGCCAAAGAATTACCAGCTGGATTTAAGCCAATTAATCCATATTCACAATGAATTCAAAATTCAATGACTGCAATTGATTCAATTCTTATTCAATAGGCAGAACTATTGATTCAATTCTTAACAGCTGCAAATGCCTAGTTTAAAGTAGTATTTAAAATATTAAAATCCAGTCACCTACAAATGTTAGTTAAGTTATTTTACATCTATCTGTCTACCTTTTCATCTACCTATTCATCTCTTTGTTTTATTTCCAAATTACAACATTTGGTCAAGGAGCAGTCATCCACAAAACCAATGAACACCCAAGTATCCACTAAGCATCCACTGACAACCAGACTGCACTAAAACTTGATAAAATGTACCTAAGTGCTTTCTAACAACAAAATAACTCCCGTCTATGAAGAATCTACTTGGTGTCAAGTATAGTAACAAGGACATTGACTGCATCATCTCATTTAATCTTTACCACAGTGGAATGAATTTTACAGTCAGAATAAACTTGGTGCTGACTGTTTAAATCGTAGAGGGAACACTTGAATTGGGACTGTCTGACTTTAGAGTCTACTTGCTTCAGCACACTGGGGTGTCTCATACAGCTATGGGCACGGTTCTGTGGCTGGGGTTGAGGACAGGAAGGGAGACTGGGGGTATGGGCAGGAGGCAGAGACATTCCTTACTGTTGGGTTATGTGAACCCAGGTAGGGGAGGAGTCTCTGCTCCTAGTGATTGGTGGTAGTTCCTTAAGTGGCCTAGATGCTGAGCCAGGGTGTTATGATGATGCTGTAGAGACCCTATTTCAGGGGGCCTTCCTGCTTTCCCTTCTCCAGGTCAGAGGAATCAGTACTTTGGCCATGTTTGGCATACTGATAATGTCAGACATACTGACTGTACCCCAGTCCCACTATGCCCTCAGACTCTCCTGTCTACCTTGGCCTAAACAGGAAGAGTAGATAGAGTGAAATCTCTTCCCTGGAGTCCTATCTCTGAACTTCTTTCTCTATCATATGGTAAGTTTGTTTCCTAAAGCTCAACTGGTTATAGTTTTGACTTGACTAGCCTGCCTGTTAAGACCAACAGGTAAGAGGCAGTTATTTTATTTTAAGAATTGTATTTTTTTACTCAACATTTAATTTATATATTTATTCAATATTTATAAAAAATAATCTTACAACTGCTATACCATGTGTTTTCTATTTTGCATTTCATTATATTTATTCATATATTATATTTTTCATTATAATTATTCATATAATCAATGAATATTTTATATTAATATTTATAAATTTATATATGTATATAATCTATGTAAATAATAGTTATATTAATGATATAACATTTAAATATTAACTATTAGTATTTTCTCAAAGAACATATGAGACAATTATATAGATTCTAATTTGAAGTTAACAGAGTACATATCACTATTAAAAAAGACAGGATTGTCCTTTAAATGTTTTCTACATATTTTATCTTCAGAATCTATCATGTAAAAGTTCAGAAAGGTATATACAGTTTACTTGCAATAGATTTGAATCAATGTTAAATTAAGGCAATTCAGAAAAAAAGTAGCTAAACTCCCAAATTCTTGTCTCTTTTGTGTACTATGCTCCATCTGAGAATTAACAAATATAATTACTGATACGAGAGAGCTTGTAGCTAACACAAAGTTTAATAATCACCATTTCCTGTTGTCATTTTAAGGTCTTTAGTAGAAAACCAGTACATGAACCATGAACTGTGAAGATTAAATATACATGCTTCAAACATTAGTCTAATTAAATGCATGTTAATCTGACACGTTCTTGATTATTTCCAAAATTGTTATTATGCTGCATGGAAAATAGCCTCTTTTTCATGTTTTTATTACTCCAGCATCTGTAAGTAGCACCATGGGTAGGAAAAATCCCTCAAATATGTATTATTTACATTTCTCTCTCAAATCCTGCTTCACAAACCTTTCTATGTCTGTGCACTTAACTTCCCCAACACAAACACAAACCAGCATAAGCACCACTCATACTAATACATCCTACAGCAATTTCAGAGCCTTTTTTTTTGGTGGAAAATGACTAACAAATACAGAAGTTATAGCCAACAGTTCTCAAATTTTATGAATCATGTGACAAATTTGCTAAAAATTTAGATTCCTAGTTTTCATCTCCAGGAATCCAAATTTAGAAGGTTGGAGTGGGACCCAAGAATCTGTACTGTGTAATCTCTGTTGGCATATTGAGTAATGCAATAAACCTTCCTAGCTTTCTTATTTACCCAAAGCTGAGAGACAGGGAAGAAAGCCTTCTGAGAAATCATTTTAGATGAAAAAAGGGAACTTATTATGTCTTTAAAACCTTCTTGTCTCAAAGCATCTACATTCTAGTAAAGAAAGGAAGAGCTATAGGGCAGAAGATAGATGGGCGTGGGAGGCAAGAACCTCCTAGTTGGTAAGCCCCAGTCCAACAGACGCTAAACATGGCAGAAACAGGACATCTTTAGTTTGGGTAGAAGAGGTTGGTTGAATTCCTGATGCATTTCACCTTTGCCTGCCCTGTGTAAGCAAAATGTTTATTTCAGGAGCAAGGGAAAGAGAGGGACAGGGTGGGAGGGAGTAGAAAGACACACTCCTGACCTTTATATCTTTAAAGTGTAGTTGCTGGCACATAGATGCTTCACTGCACAGGATGTACCAAGGCCATCCCCAATCCATGTTGCTTTGTGCTGGTTCATAAACAACTTCACTACTCTGGGTACCAGGATATCCATTTGGAAGTGGGAATTTCACCATAGTAGCAAGTATATATGATAAGATAACTATGATAGAGCAACACAATATGCTAAAAGGAAAAGAAAATAAATGGTAGTCCACAACTATAAATTGAAATTTCTTTTTGTTTTCCACTTACTAGGGTATTAGAACAGAAACCTCAGCAAATTTACCCATTGCTAACACTAATGTTTACTCCCAGAACAGCATTTTTGGTCTCTATTATTATTCTCCTCTGAATAGAACAAGGATTCCTAGGAGGATAGCCAGTTCTAATTTTTAAGGCAAGTAAAAATTAGAATGCTTTTGAAGTATAGTGTTGTTTTACTACCAGATGTGCACATGGGTGTTGATCAATTAGTTCCAATTTAATAGTGAGTACATGTTGTATTTGTTTCTCTTGCAATACTTCACTTAGAAGGGGGGATGGGTAAATACACACCTAACGGGTACAATGCACACCATATTGGTTATGGGAACACTTATAACTTTGACTCAAATTGCACAAAAGCAAATTATGTAACCAAAATGTTTGTACCCTCCTGATATTCTGAAAAAAATATATAGTGTTGACAGAAAGTAGGAAAGTTTTCAAGAATATCAAGGGCAATTCTGAAAGAACAAAAAAGCCAGATTAAATGGGATAACATGGGCCAAGGTTTAGCAGTTTCAGTATCATATAATGATCATCATAATTATCCTGGTTGATAAAATAGGTTGTTTATAAAAGACCATGTGTCTACCCGTAAATATGAACTCAAAATAATAACTCCAATTCAAAATCAAAGTAATGAATAAATATATGAAAAGAGAGATGGGTAGTCATTTGTAGGTGACTTGGATTTTTAACATTTTAAATCCCACCTGAAACTAGTATTTACAGTAGTTTACGCAGAAAGAGAGTGATGGGAGCAAGAGAGTTATTTTGGATGCAGTGGTTGGAGATAGCATCACTGAACAACTAGCAATTTAAAGAACACCCTAATAAATGAAGGAGAAAGTTGTACAAATTTCTGGGGAGGTAATAGCAAACTCTAATGCACTGGGATAGGCTTATTCTAGAAGTCCTGCTGCTGCTGCCCAGAAAGTCATTGGCCAGAGTGGCAAGAACAAGATTGGAGATACAGCTAGGTCTCTGGTGAGGACCCAGGAGGCCATGGTAAATGGGATTACAGACCATTTGGAGGCTGGAGAGCGATATTATCTAATCAGGCTGCTGTGTGAAGATGACACTGTTGAGTGCAGCAAGAGTGAAATCGGGAGACCAGTTAGAAAGAGACAGCAGTGGCCCTAGGAGGATCTAATTAGTAAGTTCTGATGGTTAGATTCATCTGAATTTGCTAATGATCACAGATAAGGAGTAAGAAAAAGAGAAGAATTAAGAATTTGAATGTAAGTAATGGTGAGTTTTGGTAGCATTGAGATATGGAAAGCAGAAAGAAACAGCACTGGAAAGGGAATAAAAGTTCTGATTATTATATATTAAATTTGGAACTTCCTATTAGACATTTAAAGTGGTATTGGCCAGTTGGCATGTGGGCATGTGAATCCAGATTTTAGGTAAGTCAAAAACTAAAATACAAATATGGAAGTTTTCAGCATACTGGTGATATTCAAAATCACAGCAGTAGATAAGATCATTTATGGAGCCAGTGTAGACGAAGAAGAGCAGAAGGCTGAAGGCAGAGCCCTGGAGTATTCTAATATTTAGAGCTTGAGGAGAAGAAAAATCTGGGGAAAAAAGACTGAGGAAGAATTGAGAGTGAAATGAAAGGAAAATCACAAGCGCATGGAGAGTCCTGGAAGTGAAGTGAAGAAAAGGGGTTCAAAGATGATTCCTTAAGTTTCTAGGAATGATTTGCCAGATCAAATAATGCTGAGAATTATTTGGCATATTGCTGGTTTTCTGTACTTGCTTTTCTTTCTTATAATTATACAAATAAATGCAAGCCTATACTTTAAAAACAGACTTTACTTAATAGATTAAATAGAAATACTTATATATGAGAAATTCTTTTCCTTACTCATAAAAAGGAATACAAATGAAACATGTCCTAGTCGCTCACCCTCCATTTACAATACAACTGCCTTTTGCATACTAAGGTCACTGGGAGTGTTCAGGAACAAAACACACCAACAGTAGCCGTGAGCACACAAGATCTTGTTTACTAAAAAGCAGGATTTTCTACAAAATAACTGGCCTGTATTAAAAAATATCAAAGATAAGAAAGACAGAAAGGAGCTATTCCAGACTGAAGAGGATGAAACAGATGTAGCATCTAAATGTAGTGCACTGTCCTGAACTGGCTCTTACATGGCAAATATACAAACAAAATAAAGGGTGTATGGTTACCCTACAGATGAGGAAACTGACAGAGATACTTAATTGCTTGCCTGTAATCACACATGTGGTCAGTAGCATATATAGGATCAAAATCCTGGCCTGTGGTTCAAAGTCAACCTTGCCCTTTAAATGACAGCAAATGGCCAGGCTTTTCCAAATCCCTCTTTCAAGGTTGTAAAAGGAGAGAACTCAGTGGCAGAGGATCAGAACAGGCACAGGGATATTTAGGATCGTCCAGGAGCACTGAGCCTGAGGCTGCAAACCGAGTGTTGACAATAAGATTGGAAACCAAAGAGCTGTTGAGTCAAACCATTTTACTGCCTGCAGGTTAAAACACCTGGAACAAGTTTACACTGAGGACAGGCGTTTGTGTAGCATGAGTTCAATAAGTTGCTTGGTATGAGTTATTCTTTTTATTAGGAAATTAAGCTTTTCACAGCAAAATTAGGGTTTTAAAAAGATAAAAACAGACAGTATTAACATATTGGTAAACATATTTTTGATCAAACTATCTAAAATAATATCAGAAGCTTTCTTGCTTTGTTACAGATATGAAGTAGATAGTCAGAAAACTCTTGGGTGCCAGAGAAAGAAAAAATAATTCCATTGAATGGCTAAGGAAAATAAAATGCAAGGTTGGGAAGGGTAATTTTGAATTTGTCACAATTCTAGCAGTACAGCTACCTTTGTTTGCTTGGGTTCAAATTAAAACTGTGTGAAAAGACATTTTATGTCCTATATGCCTGAACATGTGTTAATATTAGATGGAACTGCCTTTCTGTTAATATTTTCTTCAAATATTCATGGTTTGAAAAGGTATGATATTGCTGTCATTGACCTATAAAACGTACATATGTAAAGTAGATAATTGAAAGATACCACTAATATTACTGCAAGCCAGGTTGACGGTTAGAAAGCATACATTCTGCAAGAACATCAAACAAAGGAATTTACCAAATCCAAGGTTAATACAGCAAGGTTGCTAACTTACTAAGCCCTATCTATGTGCAATAGGAAACATGGAAACTTTAGCTAAAATACCTTTTATTTGCAATTAAGTTAGGATATAGATGTTACCCATCTGTAATCTGCCAGGGAAGAGAATATTTGTAGGTAAAGATGAAAAGCCATGTTTAGCAGCGGATAGAAAATCCCCTGCTATAGACACTTGTTATGGTATGACTGGAAACAGATTAAAATGTAATTATCAAAAGGCAGCAAAATCAAGAGGGTGCACTTTAAGCATGGGGACGACTGCAATTTAGTCACCTAGATATTCATTCAAGGCATAGAATCAGAAAGAACTTCAGATGTAGATGGGGGCAGTACCTCAGATAGCTCCTTTGGAGACTAGCCAGTTGGCCAGTCTGAGATCTGGGGGAAGTTTCTTATTTTCCAGATTCTTAGGATTGCGCATTCAAATCTCCTGTGTGGTATGATGAATATTTAGGCATAGGTTCAATCCTTTAATGTTCATCCTCCTTGGCTTTTTCTACCTCCCTTAAAACTTTCACAATTCTCTGTGTTTGACAATTTATTTGTCTGCATTCACCCAAGAACTGTCATTGTCTGTGTTGGTAGGGAGAGTTATGTCTTTTAACCTTATTAACTTTAGCTGCCTCTTCGATGCCTGAGCACACTCGGTCCTTTCCTCAGAGACTCTGGATGCTGGCTGCAGAGGCTTGCTCTAACCCTCGCTGGTAAGGCCATGCTCTGGAGACCTCTCCTATTCAGTTAGGGGCAGGAAACCAGTCCTAGGTCATGCTCCTAAATCTCCTATGAGGCAGCTCACTTTTTTCCTGACCTAATTGAGAACGGTTGGAATGTGACTATCTAAAGAGGTGCCTTCTGTCATGTGGAAGTAGAGAACTAACATTTTTTTGGACTCAGGATTACTTATTTTCTTTCCCTCCCCCTGTTCCCCTCCACCTACTCTATTCTCTCCTGCAGCTGCTTCTAGAGAGTGAAAATAAATCCTAGAATTCAATATGTGTTTTGTCTTATATTATGAAAACAGAGTTAGATATGGTTGATATTAGGTCTTAATTTTAGTTATAGGTAGCATCAAAATCGATCTGACTTGAGAACTAAGAAAACACTTTTATTCTAATCGCAACAAAGTGCTCATTCATGAACCTCTAGAGCACAATATATTTGTAATTCGAAGGCTACTTATGCATCCTTTTTGATATTGAACATTTGCTAACAATAAGTATTGAACTAATTGAATGGTAACCAGCACAATTTATACATTAAATACTAATTTCACTCTCTTAAAAAATGCTTACCTTGTGAATAGGTAAAAATTTCAATTTTTATGTATGTAGGAAACAAAATACTTGATATAGGCATCTAATGAAGAATAATTTTTTAAATTGAACAGTCTCTATTTTTATACATGATTCTAATGGGAAAATGGTTGGAAAGTTTATAATGTCATAAACAGCAGGAAAGCTTCCCTGGTGGCATGGTTTTGTGAGGTCACAGGAAATGGGATGCTCGGGAAGGGATATGTGACGTCATACTCACCCATACACGCAGTGTGCGGCAGACACCAGCCAGTCACTGCCGACAAGAGATGCGCCACAGAGCAGTCTGCCATTATAATACAGAGCGACAAGCCAAGGCCAGGCCCCTTCTTTGGCATCACTTCCTCCAACAATCTTTGGGGTGACTTCCCGAGCCACCAGTTTTTTCCCACAAGCTATTAAAATAATTGAAGAAAGAACATCTCTTTTATTTTGGTGGATTTCTTCTGATCACTAAAATAGAGTGGTGCCAAAATAACTTCAGACAACATGCAAACTCTCTTCAGAATTTTAAGCTGAAAGCTTGAAGGAGAACATGGCAAAATATTTACTTACATTTATGGTTACATTGCAACAGAATCAGGGAATCCTCTAGACACTCTTGACTGTAATAGAAGAACAATTACATTTCAAAAATTGTGCATTTCATGTTTTAAAGTAAAACATAGCATAGGTCATCCTACCTTTACTTTTTAGTAAAATAGACTTGTTAATATGAATATCATGTACAAAATTCAAAGAGACTGAAATGCACAGCAGAAAAAGCCCCAGTTTAGAATTAAGTAGAGTCTATTTTGCATCCTTGCTCTACCACTTTCCCTTCAGGTGATTTGGGTAAGTTGCTTGATATCTCTCAGACTCAGTTTCCTCCTTCATAAAATGGGGGTAATAGTATTTACTTTATTGGAACTTTGTGAGAATGAAAAAAATATTTGCAATGTCATTATTATGTAACATATACACAACGCACACTTGATAAATGATAGGGATATTGCTATTTTACTTGAACGAACCTTGGATTTCATAATTCTATAATACAGAGTATGCTTCAGCATTGATAACCCCACAGCTATTCAGTGCACAACACCGTGTGAGAAGCTGTATGTTCATTCAAGGAATAGAATGAATAGGAGATCATTCAAGGGAGGCAGAAGTGTAAAGAGCAAATAAAAAAGAAATTATACGCATGAATTCTTGAAGAACTCACTACCTGCTTAAAAATTTAGATAGCAATTTTTTTCAAAGCGAATTCTATTTTAAACAAAAATTAAACAAAGAAAATTTGTTTTACACTGTGTTATACATATTCACCACTAGAGATCAGTATAACACAAGGAATTAAAGTACTTGCTCACGTTATTTCCTTATGTAGCTATTGCAGATATTGGTCACATTAAAAAACACACGTATAATTTCAATGATTTATATTTATATACTTAACTACATCTAATTGTTTGTGTTATTTGGGTGTTTGAACTTTTAGGGGAAAAAACCAAACCAAACCAAAACAAAACAAAAACACAAAATAAGACCTAAAATCTATATGTCCAATCAAAGCAATTCAGTGTTTCTGAAACATCTATGATAAAATTTATTTAAAATCATATGCACCCATGTTGGATTATAGTCATCCTATTTAGAATAGAAGATAATTTCAACTGAAAATAAGGAAATATATTTTATTAATAAAAAATGTTCATGCATGTATATCTAGGTACCAAAGAAGCCTCAATTAAATTCCCTTCTGTTATGCACTTGCTATTGAGAGAGAAGCAGTTTCCAGGATGCTTTCTAGTATATCGTCAAGTTTCATCCAACTCTTTCTATATCTACAGTACTCATTAGTGAAAATCCATATTCAAAATGGTTCACCTTTCTAAGGTATTGTTAATGGTCTTAGAAATATTAAACAAAGCTAATACTCTGTGGTATGTGTAAAACTGATTAATTTCTTTTTATCAAGCACAGAAAAGTTTCTGGTTAACATAATAGGGAACGAGAAAATTTAATTGAACTTAGCACCTCCTTCTCCATGCATTTTTGTTAATCAAAATTTTCATACACAAACACACACATACAGTGTCTCAGGGTAGAGGGGCAAGTTGTTTAATCAATAGACAGAATGAGCAGTGAATCCATACTTTGTCCAAATATATTTACAGAAATTGGAGGGAAATAGAATTACTGTCCTGGCTTTTGGTCTTGAAGTCAGAGATAGGTTGGTCTTCTGTTCAGGAAGAATGACAGTGTCATGATCCTGTGTCTTTCTCTCAGTCCAGTGAGGTATAAATGGATGGGTTTATAGCTACCACACTGACAAAAAAGAACTCATTTCCCTCCCAATTTATGGCCAATAATATGGCCTTTTTTCTTGTTGAAAAGTCCATTTTTTTTTTCTTGCTTTCTCCTTTCCAGACTGCAATTTAAAGTGGGCAGCTGAGGGTAAGGATACAAAAAGGTATGGAATTAAAATCTATCAAATTCCTAGCAGTGTGCCAGACAATTCCATATACAATACCTCATTTGACCATAAATGAGGGTTAGACAATGTTATCAGATAGGATCAAATGGATACCATTTGCGACTACCTGAAGAATAATGTGTCAAATAACTTTCAAGATTATATGGCTAGTATGTGGTAGCATTCAAATATGACCAGCCTCAAACACCTACCTTCTTTCCAGTCCAGGTATAATTAGCCTAAGAACAGATCTTAGTACTCACCTGGGTGTTATTATTAAACTGCCATTAGGTGCTGTGCTCAATTTAACAAATGGTCCACCTTCGGTTGAGGCGATTGGCGTTGATGAGTTTCCACTCCTAGGAAAAAAGGACATATAGACTAAAGAAAAACACAAGCAAAAAAACATAAGCTACATTTGTATTTCTTTAATGCTGTGGACATTGAAAGAAATTATGAGATTCCATACAAGCAGGTCAACATTTTAATGTAAAACTTCAAATGTTTTCCTATATAAAGGATGATGCAAATCACTAGAATACCCATAATGACTTGTCATTTTAACATTTGCATAATACCTCTACTCTTTTCTTTGTATACTTATATATTATTTTCCAAGGCTAAAATCATTGCATTTATCACTTGGTTATCTTATTATTTTTAAATTTGACTTTTCTGTGTTGTCCAATAGTTTCCATAATGACCAGTTTGAATGACCATTTTGCAGAATTGCTGCACCATAATTTATTAAGTCTTTCTTGTGTTGAATATAATTCATCTTTTAAAAATTGCATGTGGCCCAAGAACACCATAGAAAGAAATTGTGGAACCTGGGATAAATAGGTCCAGTATTGGTCGGACTAAAGAGAGCAACACAAATTTGCTATCATCAAAAGAGAAGGAAGGGTGGGAAGGAATCATGATATTCTTTTTTCTTTCTTAGGAACATAGAAAACAACATAGAAAAAGAAAGATCTTCAGTGTTTATTTTTCAAATTTTTTTTGCTCTTGATATTATTCGATTCAAAGGCTAACAAGCCTTAATTTAAATCAGAAGCCATGTGATTGCTCTAAAAGAGAAAGTATGTAGCTTGGACTCATGTCAATCCGTGAGCCATCACAGGGTGGAGAAAGAGACACCTCCCTGTGATAAAAGACAATTAAGCCCCTAGGCTTTCCTTTCTCTGACAACTTGTTATACCCATGCTCTCAACTGTGAGCTTTAATTGAAGATTTCTCTTAATTAACCTAATACTCTTTGTTAGACTCAGCTGGAGACCTTTAGCTTTCAATTCCTCATTTTGTTTACTGCCTTTTATTTATTGCAGATTTTAATTTTCATGTAAAAATGTGCCTTTAGGCTGCAAACATCTTGGTTCCTGCCATCTTCTACTGTTCAGCCAGGCCATGATGTGGTTCCTAACTTTTGGAGTAGCGTGATGGACAAACCCATTGCCTCTTTAAAAGACCCTTTTCTATCTGTGTACAGGGAGTTTTCACTGAGCACTTAAAGCTGTTAATGATCAACTAGAAGAAAAGAACTAGATACAGGGTGGTTCTTCACTCTTTCAATGCCTTAAATAAACTGTTTGGTACCTTTCATCTACAGAACAGAGAGCAGGGGCAATGGAGGCTCTATTTAATGTCCCAGAATTTAGCATCTTGAACTTTTATTTTATAAACAGGTACAAGTGACTCAAGCACACAAAGCCATTACCACTCCTTTAATAAAGCCTGAAATGAATTTACAAAAAGAAAGATGAGCCTTGCTATTGTTAGAGATTAAGCTGCTTCCTCCATATGGGCAAAAGAATCATCTTCAGTGTTTATATAAAATGTATTTGTTATAGCTTAGGAAACAAAACAGGCATGAAAACTTCAAAGGGCAGCAGAGGATGCAGAAGGTCTGGAATGTACGAATGCAGTTTATATTTAAGGACCCGCACATTTGGGAAAAACAGAATGTAGATGAAAATAGATCTTACAGGACTTTGAATTTTAGCATTGGCACAGTTCTGGTAAAATTTATCACAGCAATGTTGGCTTTCAAAAATATCAAGATATGCTTCTCCAATTTGAAGACTCTCTAGAAGGATCATTGGAATTGATCGGTTAGTGACCATCTTTGCTGCAAGGGCATAGTTGGTGGGTCATAGTTACTCTCCAGTCTCCCTTCTAGACAGCTCTCTTCTTGCATTTGTTAACATTCCAAGTAAGTTCATTCTGCTGAATGCTGTCATGTGTTGAATATTCTTCTAAGTAGTTTTCTATGTCCCTGACTCCCATGACATATTCTCAAAGTGTGTTCTCCAGACAAGCAGCATTAGTCTCAGGAGAGAGGGAATATATCGTATTAGACACACAAATATCCTAGCCTCACTCCAGGCCAACTTAATGAGAAACTCTGGAGGTGGGGGGTTTCAGCAATCTGTTTTTAACAAGCTCTGCTGGTGATTTTGGTGCCCACTATAGTCAGGGAACCACTGTCATAGCCAAACAGGGTATCTTTTTCTTCTACCTGTACAAGGCTCTGCTTTTTGACTTCCAAAGTGACTTATAGTTACCTGATAATCTGTTTGAAGCACTCATGACTAAATGGAAGAATATCTTGAAGGGTACATCATTAAAAATATATTTCAGAGATGTGGATTTTAGACTCTTCAATTATGTATAGCTATCCTCCTTCCCTAGCCCTTGGATATCTCTTTTCAGATCGAGGCTGAAGGAATGCATTAATTTCTCGGAAAATTCAAATCAAAATCTGGACAAAAATTGAATTGAAAAATTATTGGGAAATTATTTATAAATCTTTTTTTATGTAGTCCATTTATTACACATTTACTACTAGCATACACTATAGTGGAATTGGTGGTGAATTTTTTTAAATATGTCTATTCTAGAAGGAAGGAAGACTAGAGACAAATCTTTGAAAATAATAGATATTAAGTAAATACCCAATTATTCTACCCTGGGATTCTCAAATACTGCTCCATGGTGATATTTTTACTACTCAGTGGAGAAAACTAGGGATACACATAAACGCAGAAATAAGACACATGTAATATTATGAGATTATTTTTTCTACAGTTTTGGTTTCAAATTTAATATGAGAAAGCTGATGTATTTTGAAACAGTGTTTTGTTATTTAGAATAGCTGGACAAAACACTGTTTCAAAAAAAAATGTATGCCCATCCAATACCTAATGGGTACAATGTACACTATGGCACAAAAGCAATTCATGTAATCAAAATGTTTGTACCCCATAATACTCTGAAATAAAAAAAAATTTAATTTACACACAAATTTATGAATTTCTCACACATTAATAATTAGCCTTTTGTACCAACTATTGTTATCAACAATCCTGTGGGAACTGTCAGAACACACAAACATTTTTCCAGGTGTCAGTGCTGTACGTTAGAATTTGAGATTTGAGACAGACTACCTGCATTTCATATACTGCGAAGTTAAACTCACCTTTTTTCCAACTGAACACAACTTATTTTTATTTTTATTTGCAGTAAACAGAACACAATGCAGCAGCAGAAGTTTACAACAAACTATACCTTATTTTAAGAAATGATGGGCAATAAATAGTACATTAAAATGTTCTTGGCAAAATAAAAGATTAACAACCCTATGTTAGTCATCATTTATTTCTGAAAGACAAAAATCTCAGAACTACTGAAAAATTGAATTAAGACAGAATGCATTATATTAAATTCTGCAAGTCAAGCACTGCAATTGAAGCTCTTCCTGTATTGGTTTCCTTGTCTTACAAGGAAATTAGTTGTTAATTTTTGGGGAGGCACTCTGTGAAGATTACAACTAGTGTGTGCATTTTCTAAATCTTAAAAATGTTCCAGATCTGCAGATTTAGATAATTTCATCGCACACTCATATAGCTCTTTGAAATCAGTGGAAGTTTAGTATCACATAGAAACACCATATAGCATTACCTTGTTGACATACTGATGCCTCCTGGCACCCTATTTCTGAACCTTTATTACCATTTTTATGGGTTATGTAACCTCAAAGGGACTTCAGGAGAACTTTATTCCATGTGAGAAAAGAAGCACATAGATGCAGCCATTACCATTTTTGAGGTCATAGATGGAATGTAAAAATATACACACAGTTGAATCCTAGGCAGAGAAGAAAGGATATCCCAAGGCTACTTGCATGGTATTAAATCTTCTGCCTCTCTGCTTAGGCCCTGGTTAGGTTTCTTCTCTTTTGTCTCGCTCCTCACACTGTATTTGCTGTGATAAGAATTCTTCCCTGGAGCAGGAGCTTAGGTAGGGATGTTTTAAGCCTTTGGACACACTAAAGCTAAAAAAGAATAATAATGCATGCTGCAAATACTGCAGCAAGGCACTGTAGCTCATTTCACACCCCAAAAGATTTAAGTAATGAATAGAGCCAGGTGGGATTAGTCTGAAAAGGCTTTTGGAGAAGGATGGACCTTTCTTTTCAGATTGGAGGGAAAGAAGGGGATTGATTTAGCAGGAAGAAGGCAGGGGAGAGTGTCCTTATAGGCAGGGGAATGGTGGATGGAAGGGATTCTATGGCAAATTATCCCATGAGGAGAGTAAAGGCATGTGGTACATAGATAAACATTACTGAACTGCACAAATTTCAATGACAATTGCTTATTCATTTACCACATTTATAGCAATACATCTAGCCCTAGGATAGTTTCTAGCAAACAGGTAAACTTAATTACTTTTAGATTTTCTGACCTCAACCCTTAAAAGTTGGTGATACTTACTCAGAAGTAAAGAAATGCTAATAAAAATTATTTTAACCTCATCATTTTCTGCCTTTGTGCAAGCTACTGCATTAAGAGCAAGAGAGAATTTGATGGATGAGGCCAGTAACTGCTCTCTTCTTACAGATATAATGGCTTTCCAAAGGAAACAAACTGCTAACACCTCCTTCCTACCAAAAACACGGCTGAGAGAATGATTCTTCTAGGAGACTGTCACAGAGACAGGCTCTGTCTATAGACACTTTGGGCACCGTGAGCTACTTTAACATTAGTTCCTCAACTGCTGTTGGAATTTAGTTTGTTAGTTAGTTTTGAGTGGGAGGCATATGACAATGCACGTCCACATTTGCTATGAAGTTTTCTCAGTGAATATATTTTCATTGGATTATGACTTTGTAAGGGCATATATGTGAAATTTCCTTTAGAATTTGGTGTCAAGCAAAACCTGTCTTCCCTATGGAACTGGTAGCATATATCCTATCTCATAATGAAAGTTGTATGATTTTTAATGTTTTGTCATCTTGCATGGGTTTCCAAGAATCTCAGATATGTTAGTAACTGCACTGTTACAGAAAATTATTGGTAGGCAATTAGTAATTCTACCAAAACATAACAGATTTTCTTACTCTTTTGTGTGTATAATTATATCCTCAGTAATTTCCTGACTACATAAATCTCTCTCTGGGTAATAAAATACCTATTAAAAAGTGTTAACCAAAATAGGAATTAAAGACAAAAAGAATTCTTTTTAATGATATCATTCTGATACTTCTAATAGAGGTTTTTAAAAATTCTGTACTTTTGTTTTGATCTATAATGGGGAGTGGGAGAGGTTCCAGAAAAGTTAAAATAGGTTAGTGTCAAAATGACAAGCTAAGAAATACCCTGGAGGGTCAGAGATGTTTCTCAACAGGGTGTTTAAACCTGGTTGCAATAGAAAAAAAGTTTTTTGATGGGGGTTGTGTGTGTGTGTGTGTGTGTGTGTAGCTTTGTCTGTTTTTAATATCGGGTAAGATCAAACCACCAAAGTTTGGAGATACTTTGTACAAGCTCTATATTTTCTACCAAAACAAATACACAAAGGTTTGTGAGTGTTTTTGATATGAGAGAACTACTTTGTCAGAATCATCTGGGATTCTTTAGAGAGCTAAGAAAGACCTCTGGGTCCCATTCCAGCCAAGGTACTAACCACTTAGCCTGGGTTCTATAGAGCTCTTGGTAGTCCATTATAAAATGCAGGGGGATTGCAGTTGCATGAAAAATAATTACATTTTATTTTTACTAACCTCTAATGGAAATTTAGTTTTTCCTTCCAATACAGAGTCAGGTGGCTAGTCATAATATTATGAACAACACCTATAATATTGTCACCAAAACAAACTACACATACTTTCATATAATTGCAGTTGCTGGAGATATATAAAAATATTATTTATGTTCATCTTTGATATTACAGCAATCATGAGAACCACCAGTATATCTTATTTTATTTCATACATTAATAAATAATTTTCATATATTTTAATATTTTGATAATTATTTGTTAATGTAATTTTGTATATCTTATTTCATACACTTAAAAATATGAACCTGAGAAGTTGGAAGATTTCCCTAGACTGCCAAAAGTGACAAGAGAAGATTAAGAACCCTTAGATAGTGGTTCTCACACTTTAGCATGCATCTGAATCACCTGAAGGGCTTATTAAATCACAGTTTGCTGGGCCCTACTTTAGACTTTCAGATTCAGTAGGTCCAAGGTGGGGTTCTAGAATTTACAGTTCTATAAATGCATCCCAGGTGATTCCATGCTGTTGGCCTGGTCTTATAATCACACACTGAGAACCATTCACTAGACCACCCTGAATCCAAGGATCTGGGGCAGAGACCAAATGATTCTACTGTACAACCAGGTTATACATCCAAGCACTGATGTAGTGTTGAGATTATAAATCAGTGGTGCATTTGCCGTCACTCCCTTGCCCATAGCAGGCGTAATTACCTAATCACTGTGTTTTCCCGACTCTGTTAGATAATAAACCATTAATCTTAGAAACTTAGCAAATTATGGTAGTTTGACATTAATTATTTGCTCTTTAATTATTTTTAATTAATTCATTTTAATTTTAAAATAGGGAAAACATCATAGTGCTTCAGGTAAATGATGCTTCAGGTTAAGGTGCTTCAGGTGAATGATGAGGTTTTTAGTTAAGTCAATTAAACCAAAGTAAACTAAATTTTTTATATCATCTTGCCCAAAGCTTTTTCTACCCTACCCTACCCTAGTAACATAGCTAAGAATAAAATAAAAAGTATGTTTACTGTTCAAGTTGTAAATTAAAAATAAAAGATGTTATAAAATATTATATCATTCTGTGTAAAATTAGCAAATTCAAAAGAATCATTTAAAGCCAAAAGTAGTAGTTATATTTTTTCAACTAATTCCCAGATCCTGTCTTTGTTGTTATTAAGATATTTTATGTTCCAAATTGTAATATTAATAAATTAAGGCTTTCTAGACAGAGTTAAAAATTTTGGAACACTGTCAGAAAATATGGACAAGAACACAATCACTGTCTATTTACTTCTTAAATTAGTATAAAACATAAGTTTTATTTCCAGTTTTCCAGGACTGAGTACTAAGTTGTATAAATAAATTTGCTGTGGTGCTTACATAAGAATTTAAATAATTTTGATCTATTTATTTGAAAGGTTTATTAAAAAACCACTTTGCCTCTTCCTCCTAATATTTTCAAAATACCTCTGCAATGGCAGAACACTGAAGTAATTCCATTTCTTATTTGTGTTTGGGAATAGAAGGCCTAACTTGATGTTTCTGATATGTAAAATGAAGATATCTTACATGGCACTATTACGGGATTTAAAATTTAATGCCAACTCCTCATAGGCTACCTTATTAAGACACAAATAATTAACTGCATTTTTAAGACATTAGTATTTCCAAAATTCTGTACAGTTTTACAGAGCTAATGGGTAATGGCCTTTCCTAGATCCTAATGGCTCAGCAAGGCCAACCACCTGCATCGTTTATATATTGGGTTAGTAACAGTATCACGCTCTTTCCTGGGAAATACCACTTAAAAATCACCATTCTATGTTTTTTTAACATTTATTCTTGCTTCAGTATAAAATGTTTTCTTTCACACTTTGATCCAAGACATGAAAATGTTATTCAAAGTACTTTTTACTTAAGCCTGCTATAAATGGCAGGGAATAAAAATGTTTAATATAAAAAAAGGAAAGGCTAATAAAATAGGCCTTGTATGATTTACTAGACTCTGTGGGGAATTGCATTTTGTACCCTATCTGCATAAATAATCTTGAGAGACTACAGTGCCTTTTTAATAAATTGACTCCTAAATTACTTTCCACTGTACCAAACACACATCATTTAAACTCACTAAGTTTTCTTTCAGTTACCATGCACCAGTCTAGACAAATTCTCATTAAGGCTATAACTTTCTTTCAATTACTACAGCACTATGGAGACTATTTAATAAGCAGAGGCTCAAAGATTAAAGTCTTTGCAGAGATTACCTGACTCATTTCTGAAGAAAGCAATCGCCTGACCTTCATCAAAAATATTGCATCTAATGCGGTGGGATGGAATACTTGCTTTAAACACACTAAAAAAGCTAGTTCTTTGTCCCTGTCTCCAGATGGAAGGGCTGTGATTCATAGGAAATGAGGTCAGTGAACTAAAGAGTAAAATCTGGCTGGGAGAAAAAAACGTGTAAATAAATAGTACACAGTATTGTGGAATTGGCTGTCATCCACTCAGCTCAGGTCCTTTTCTAGAAAGTCTTCCCTGACATGCCCAAATTGAGTTAAGTTCTCCTAGAGCATATTGTATTTACCACATTATATTGTAATTATCTATTTATGTGTCTATTCCCACCACATAAGCATTTAAAGCAAAAAATATGCCTTATTTATCCATAGAACAGACACAATATCATCACTAATGCTTAGATTTCTGATCCAGGAGTAATCAAAATAATATCTTTATATTATATACTGTTAAAATGTAATAAAGGAAATGTTTCCTTTCCAATGTATTCTGCCCTGCAACTGTAGGAATCAGCATTATGCTCACACTCAACATATTTCATTCAAATTCATTGGAAAAAAACTGTCAAAGGAAGGTGTTAATCATTTTGACATTTTTAAATGACTCATCTTAACTCCATATATCTTTCAGGAAGTAATTTAGTTAAGATTCACAAACCACAGTGAAAAGAATGGCTATGTTTATAACAATATGGTGATGCTGAGAAAGGTGGTGAATTGGGACACAGAGCTCCCAGGCAGTTGAAGGTCAATCACCCAGGGCAGTCAGATACATCAATTGTGGAAAGAAGGTCAAGTTACCAATCTCCTTAGCTTAATCTTTACAAACTAAGTTCCCAAGTCTACAAACAGTTCCTCAGCATTACGGGCAACTTTGGCAGTTGATGCAAAGGACTTCCTAGGAACTCATCTCTCTGAATTGCCTATTGAAATAAAATCAACATTAAACTAGGAACATGGAATCAATGTCACTTGCCCAATGCTTTGCTTGAAGTGAGAATACATAAACAATTGTCAGTTTTAGGGTTTCATTGAGTCTTTAACAAAAAACGCTATTCCTTTTACAAGCTAGCCTCTTCCAAGAATATTTATGCCTGAAAGCTCCCCATGTTGGAGGAGTTTTTGTTAGAATAAAGTCTATAATGTATAATAAAAAGGATTATACACACACATATATATGTTTAAAGTATAGAATAATTCCCACATAAACCAAATTGATGATTATTTACATAGTGAACAATAAAATTCACTTCCTCTCTTTGCTCTTGATAGAAATTGTCTTCCTGTTGATGCTAATATCACTTGAATGAGGCTTGGAGCTGGGGAGTTCCCATTTTAAATGCATGGCATTTGGGGATATAGGGAAGCTGGAAGCTCTCGATCCAATTGCAAGAAGTTAAATTAGTTACAGAAGGAATGTACCTCAACATAATAATGGCCCTATATGACAAACCCATGGTTAATATCATAGTGCACGGGGAAAAGCTAAAAGCTTTTCCTGTAAGAACTGAAACAAGACCCCATGCTCACTCTCACCACTGTTAACTCAACATAGTACTAGAAGTCTTAGACAGAGTAATTAGAAAAAAGTGAGAGATAAAGTACATCCAAATTGGAAAGGAGGAAGTCAAACTGTCTCTGTTTTCAGATAACATGATCTTATATACAGATATATGTGAAGACTCTACCAAAAGCTCATAGAATTGATTAAAAAATTCAGTAAAGTTTTAGGGTACAAAATCAACCTACAAAACCCAGTAGCGTTTCTATACAGCAACAACCAACTAGATGAAAAAAGAATTGAAGAAAGCAATCCCATTTACAATAGCTATATAAAAAATGCCTAGGATAAAAGGTCTCTACAAGGAAAACCATAAAACACTGATGGAAGAAATTGAAGAAGCCAACAAAAAATGGAAAGCCATCCTATATTCATGGAGTGGAAGAATTGATATTATTAAAATGATCATAATTACCCAAAGCAGTCTATAAATTCAGTACAATCCCTGCTGTACTAACTTACATTCCCACCAACAGTGTGGGATGACATTACCAATGACATTTTTCACAGAAATAGAAAAAAAAAAAAAACCTAAAATTTGTATGGAACCACAAAAGAATCCAAATAGCCAAAGCAATCCTCAGCAAAAAGAACAAAGCTGGAGGCATCACACTACTAGATTTCGAAATATACTGCAAAGCTGTAGTAACCAAGATAGCATGGTACTGGCATAAAAACAGATACATTGACCAATGGAACAGAGTAGGAAACCCAGAAATAAATCCATATAGTTCCAGCCAACTTATTTTTGACAAAGCCGACAAAAACATTCACTGGGGAAAGGGACAGTCTCTTCAATAAAGGATGATGGGAAAATTGGATATCCATATGCAAAAAAATGAAACTAGACACATATCTCTCACCTGATATAAAAATGCAAAATGGATTAAAGAATTAAATATAACACCCAAAACTATAAAATTACTAGAAGAAAACATAAAGAAAATGCTTCAGAATGGTCCAGAAAAAGATTTTTTTTTTGGATAAGACCACAAAAGCACAGGCAACAAACCAAAAATAGACAAATGAGATTATCTTAAACTAAAAAATGTCTGCACATCAAAGGAAACAATCAATAATTTAGAAAGACAACCTACCTAAAGAACGAGAGAAAATATTTGCAAACTATTCAACTGACACAGCATTAACATTCAGAATACATAAAAAGCTCAAACAACTCAGTGGCAAAAAAAAAAAATCTGATTAAAAAAGTGCAAATGATAGGAACAGATATTTATCAAAGGAAGAAATACAAATGGCCAGCACATATTGAAATCAGGGAAATGTAAATCACAACCACAATGAGACATGATCTCACAATAGTTAGAATGGCTATTAACAAAAAAGCAAAAAATAACAATGCTGGCAAGGATGCAGAGGAAAGGGAACTCTTATACACTGTTGGTGGGAATGTAAGTTAGTACAGCCATTTTGGAGAACAGTATGGAGCCTCCTCAAAAAACTACAAATAGAACCATTATATGATCCAATAATCCCACTAGTGAGTACATATTCAAAGGAAGGGAAATCAGTATGTGGAAGAGATACCTGCACCCGCATGTAATATTGCAGCACTATTTATAATAGCCAAGATTTGGAATCAATCTAAGTGTCCATCAACATAAAAGTAGATGAAGAAAATGTGGTTTATACACACAAGGGACTACTATTCAGTCACAAAAATAATGAAATCCTACATTTGCAACAACATGGATGAGCTTGGAGGACATTATGTCAAGTGAAATACACCAGGCACAGAAAATACTGCATGTTCTTATTCATATACAGAAGCTAATAAAGTTCATCTCATAAAAAAGTAGAGAGTAGAATTTTGGTTACTAGAGGTTGGGCAGTGTTGAGGGGGATAAAAGGTATAGGGAGAGGTTGGTTAAAGGATACAAAATTATAGCTAGATAGGAGGAATTAGTTCTAGTGTTCTATAGCACTGTAGGGTGAATATAGCTAACAATAATTTATTATATATTTTTAAATAGCTAGAAGGGAAGATTTCGAGTTTCCAGGCTAAGAAATGATAAGTATTTGAGGTGATGGATATGCTAAATACCTTTATTTGATTACTACACATTGTATGTATGGAAATATCACTATGTACTCCATAAATATGGACAATTAATAATATTATGCATCAATTTAAAATAAGGAAGTTAGGGGGCATTCCTGACACTCTGAGTGGGACCTCAACACAATTTCATATGGTAAAATATCTACAAGTGGTGGTTGGGTACTATTTTGGTATTTGTATACACTATAATTCTACTGCGCTAGTAGAAATTAAACAGCTTTTATGGACTAGGCTGGAGATCTACATACTGCATGTAACATTATTTCTAGTGAAAATATGTTTTAGGTTCAAAAATAAAAACAAAACACTTTGAAATGAATTTTGAAACTCTGTCTGTAGCACAAAAACTTTGTTACACGAACTAGTAGTCAGTTAGAAAGAAAAGTCCCTTGTAGGTAAAGCAATCAATTATATTTGATTTGACGAATTAAGAATAGTTGAGATAACTACCAAATGTGGAGGGTATGTGTGTAGGTGTACTTGAATTATTTTTCTTTGTAACTTTATACTTTTAGAATAAATTAGAAAATCAGTCACTAGCTCAGGAGAGAAGTAAAATGCTGATGACATAACTGGACAACACTTATTGACATATATTTAGATGGCTAAGTATATCTATATTTCTTTGTACATATCTATGATATATAATGAATAATTTATAGCTTTATTGAATATTTATTTGGCACTTATTTTTTTAGATAAGGATTAGTCTAGATGTTAGTATTACAACAATATATAAAATATACATGGTTCTTACCTTTATAGACCTCATAGTTTAATATAAAAAACTGTTAAATAATACAATGCTGTAAGTGATAAAAATAACTACATGTGACCCAACATAGTGAGGAATTGCCAAATCTTTAAGATAATGTATACGCAAAGATCAGAATGGTGGGTTAGAGTTGATAGGTTGTACAATGCAAAAGAAGTAAGTTATTACTATTTATTACCTGCCATTTTTTACCTCACTACTTTTAAGACTGATAGGGAGGTAAAAAATGAATATATTGAACTTAAATATTTGATGCAGTATATTACACCATTAGACTGGGAGATATAATAATTTTTGTACTTAATAAACTGGAATTTTCATTTGCATTACCCTTCTTGGGAAAGTCTTTAAATTTTGCATATCCTTTCCCACAGTAATTGAACTTCTGTAAATTTTCCTAGAGAATTGTCATAAACATATTACAAAGATATAGAAAAAGCATATCCTCTGCAGTACCTTTGTGATTAGTTATGTGTATAATGATATAGCACAAAATGGACTATCTCATTTTCTTAAAATCATTAACTAGAAAAAATATATAAAAACATAAGAACTGCTTAGGTATAAGTAGACTATACAACAGAGCATAATACTTTATATTCATATAATATTTATATATACCTATATTTATATATTTATAAAAAGGCTATGAACAGTGGTTATTACTTGAAAATGGTATTAATAAAGATTTTTTATTTTCTTCCTTCTGCTCATGTGTATTTTCTAAATTAATAACTTTTATAATTTTAAAATTTCTTAATAAACTCATTTTGATATCAGTAAAAACATAAGAGCATCTCTTAAAAGAGAGCTGAGTAGAATTACTTACGCTAGTCCCATCAGCTGACAAACATCATCTGAAATCTGGGTGGTCCAGTTCTCAGCGCAAGCTGTATGCCATATGCTCTGGATTCTGAACTGCACCAAACCATTGTTGTTCATTGTGCCATTGTAAAGACGCACTAAAGACCCAGAGAGTAGAATGGTGGTTATGAGACTGGAAGGTGGGGAAAATGGGAGATGTTGGTCAAAGGGTATAAAGTTCCTTCCAGTTAGACAAGAGCAATAAGTTTTTTTGAATCTATTGCATTGTGATTTTGGTTTGTAATATGTATTGTAGATTTCAAAATTGCAAAATATCAAATTTTCTCACCACAAAAAATAAGTATTTGAGGTGATGGATAGGTGAATTGGCCTCATTTAATCATTCTACATTGTATATACATACATCATAACATCACTTTGTACCCATAAATATACACAATTATAATTTATCAATTTATAATAAATTTTTTAAAAAACTAACATAAAAAGAAAGAGGCATTAAATAGATAAGACTGGACACAGGGTCATTTACTCTAACCAATTGACCTAAATTGGTTAGAGTAAATGATGGTCTCTAAACTAAATGTGCTATGTTCTTAACATTTAGAGTTTAGAGATTGATTATAGTTTTTCTTAAGAGTATGTTGGAAGGTCTAAGTTGAAAAATACAAATTTAATAGACTTAATTTTGCTCTTTCAAATAGCTGTAAACTGGAAATGGCAGAGATATGGAACACAGCAAATAAAAAGAAAATAAAGTTATTTGTGAAGAATGTATCTTACAAACTTAGGTTCTAAAAGAAGGAAAACTCAAACTCAGGAACAAATTTAGGTATTCCCCCCTCCACCCCAGTTTCTTCTTCAGAAAGTATTGTCTTTGCACTTGCTCTTATGCTCTTTGATTTCTACCATCTTCCTCACCATCTTACAGACATTTTGGATAGAATGTTAAGGCTATTAGTGGCTAGATAGGGATTGGACCAAGCTAAGCTAGTTTTTCAAGAAAAGGAAAACATCAGCAATGGTAGTCTTACCTAGAAACACAATATTGTAATTCTATAAAATAATGTCAATGCTTACATTTTTCGTCTATTATAGTAAGAGTTAAAAGAACTGACTTTAGAATTAGAAAGACTTAGGTTCAAAACATAGCTCTGGCGTTTACAAGGTGAGTGATTTTTCACAACCACTTAACTTCTCTGAGCCTGTTTTCTCATGGCAAAAATAGAGCTAATTTTTATTAGAGGATTTTTTATAGCACTTATTTACAGAGCATGGCACATATTATGTAAGTATTAAATATTTGCTTAAAGATAAAAATAAGACGTAGTAAAGGTGTCTATTGCTCATAACGTTACTGAGGTCTGGAAGAAGGGGCAGAGGGATGGAAAACACAGCAGAGCAGGAGGAGAAAGTCAGTCATAGATGAGCATGCGGGTGGTTCTGAATGTAGGCAACGAACAGAATACTGTAGGCAATGTGAGTGGTGCTACAGTGCCTGCTTTGGACAATTGTCTCTGTGGTACTTTTACTTCCTATATCAAGATAGGTCATTCCAGACTTACAGTTATTAAATGTAGCCAAAAAAACAAAAGCCAGGGCCTACAAGTTAACTTTTCTCCTAATCAGATGGGGAGAGAGGAGCTAAAACCACTGAGAAATGTTCATATCCCAAAATATCAAAAAGTGTCCTCATAAACTTCCTTTCACAGTTGTAGCATCCAAATGTGGAGTCTGAAGTAATAAAAAGTATTTTCCTATAAATTAGACATACCACAATGTGCTTCATCTGAGCCATCCTCACAGTGTGGGTAACCATCACAGAGATTCACCAATGGAACACACTCTCCGTTTTCGCACTGAAAATTGTCTTCCTTGCAGGGCTCTATGGGGAAAGAATGTTTATTATACAGGACAAAGAAATTACAAATACATGATTCTGGAGCACAAATACCATTTATGCCCCTTTGCCATAGCACATGGTGGAGCCAGCTTTGATACTGAGCAACACCATCCACTTAGCTGTTCAGAATAGCTCAGAAATTGTGTCAAAGCCAAGATGTGCCTCAAGTGGAGTGTGGATGAACCCTCAGGCATCTCCTTTGCAGCAGAGCTTGGGCAATTCCAAGAGATGACTGAGAGATTTTGGACACATCTCTCCCTCTTAATTCTCTCCCTGATAACTCTGTTCTTCAATAAACTCCTCCAGTCAAAATGAACATACAAAAAACAACCCTTAAAATGTTAACCATAGAGAGGTTCCCTGGGTTCTCCATCCAAAGGATATTTCCAAATCTCTAAAATAAAGAAATGCAGAAATTGTTTTTTTGTGGGACCAAAGTTGGATTGGATTGGAAACAGAGGATGCAATTAAAGCTTGGTTGGGTGGAAAAAAGTTGTCACAAAGAAATGGATACTTTACAATAGCAAATAATAAATAATGTGAAAGGAATTTGGGGATGGAGCTTCAAGCAAGTGAAGCAGTGTTGAAGACATGGGAATGCCCTTGGCACATGGAGAAACAAAAGGAAAATGAAAAGACTGGGAACTGAGTAGACCTGGAGGCCATTTGTTGGTGGTTGTTTCAAGAGTTTGAGTTGTGCAAAAAGAAGCCTACTAGAAATATTCACTGTTTAGAGGAAGTAGGTGCTGTTGTTTTCTGGAACTGTTTGTTCATAAAAAGTTTTACCCTGGGAGAGTCCTCATATCACTGGTAAAGAGATTATGGGTTAGAAGGGACAGCTAATTGCTGGAAGGATACTAGGGACTCTGCTGAGGACCACATGAGATTTGGGTCCCCTGAGAATGGAGGTGGTGGTGGGGTATGGAGAGGCTTAATGTCTTATCCCCTACGAGGCACATGAACAATCATAACCGGGAAGAAAAAGCACTTGATAAAAATAAGGAACAGGGAAACCTCTATTTTGAAAACTATTAGAAAGTATTAAGATAATAATATAACTATTATATTGCTTTCAAGGAGACACAATTCAAGTTAAAATGATTTTAAAAACAAATTGTAAAAATCTCCATGGAGACTTTTTCAATTTGTAACGATCAAATGTAATGGCACTTGAAAGGAATCATTCCTGTTGTTTTAAAATCTAAGTTGTAGATCCAAATCCAAGAGCACTGATAAACACCGTTATACTCTAAGGAGGTACTAAATATTACATTTATTAGAAAAAAACCCCAAATCTGGTTCAGCAGTTATCAATAGCCATCACTTATTTCAGCTATTAAAAAAAGGGGGGTCATTAGAGTTTGTTCTATAAAAGATTAAATAGGGTTTTGAGGGGAGAGTGTTTTCATACAGGGGAGTAGGGGAGCAATCCAAGTGTGGGGTGCCTTAAGAAAACCAGTTCATATTGGGTTGCTTCAAATGAGTGAGGTCAGCATCCCATTCCCCAGCTGAAAGTTTAGTACACTGGAGAACTACAAGAGCTAGTGCTTCCATGGGACTAGTACAGGGACTTCTAAATTCTTTTAAACTCTGACTTTAGTATGAAATAGATTTTAAATCATAAACTCTAGGACACACACCAGTAAGTGTGTGTGTGTATGTGTGTGTGTTTGTGCACGTGCACATGCATGTATATAATGAAATTAAAATTTACCCTTATTCTGTTCTATTAATTCAATTTAATTCTATTCTATTCTATTCTATTCCATTCCATTCTATCCATTCCATTCCACTCCATTCCATGCCATTCCATCACATCTCATCCAATTCCATTCCACTCCCTAACAATGAATGCTGGTCAAAACCCCCAAAATTGATTTCACTACACACTTTTTGAAAAATACCAAACTAAAATGAAGTATAGTGAAATATTTTACAGAAGATGGCTTATTTTCCTAAAGTTTATGGGCAGATAGTTCAACTCAAGTACTCAACTGGCCAAAAGCCAGTATTCACCAAATGAAAACAACAGCAGTGATACACTTTTCCTATCTGTCTTCCAACATTGGAGCTATGGAGAGATGGAAGAAAAAGAAAGGAGAAAATAAAATGGACAATATTTCGCTCCTCCTTTACCTTGAGTTATTAGGCCAAGATCTGTGCCTGAGTTGAGGACTAAAAGAAGCCTTGAATTAGATGATAAGAAAGTTTTAATGTTATATTTGACTGTTTATTTTAATACTTAAAAATGAGTCTTGCCCAGTTAAAATAATTTAATACCTGAAATACTTGGAAAAGTGAAAAGTTCTTTCTAAAACATCCAGGGGAAAAAAGGGAAATTTGAAATAAAATAGAGAAAAATAAAGCTTTTTTGTTTGTTTGTTCATACTGTCATTGAGGTCAGTCATTCTTTAAATCAAATATACAGTATACTATCCATGATACCAATAGTGCCATGTATTATTATCTTTGTATTCCCAGAGCTTGGTAAAATGTCTGCCACAAAGCAGAGAATAAGTAGATATTTATTAAGCATTAAGTAAATTAATATATGTTAAATGATTGATATGCCTTAAAAAGCACTATGAACCTTAGTAATAGAGTCTGCATAATATAAAGAACTTTTTAAAAGTATGATTTCAAAAAATACATTTTAAATTTAAGGCAGTTTACTGATAGTAATTCTAGTGATTTAAAAAGGAAAGATTGATTGTATGAATTATGAAGATAAAATTTAAAATTGAATAATAGTTATTTAAAATTGAGTAGTAGCTAAGACATAGACTCTGGAGTCATGAGACCTTGATTTGAGCCTCAATTTGGCCATTTTCTTTTGTGATTTTTTTGACCTTGGGCAAATAAATTAATCTTTCTGTGACTTAGCTTTCTTGACTGTCAAAGGGGAATAATTACTACTTTTGTCTTTGGTGTATCATGAGAATAAATGTAAAAAAAATAATGACATGTATTTATTATACTAATATGCATACAGTGAAAGCCTAATAGATAATATTCTTAACAGCAAAAATAGTAACACTTAAAAATCACCTTTTTCACTGATATTTTTAAGTTAACATTCTTACCTCACGTGCTAGTTGTGCTACTTTCCCTTCCAAATAAGCAGATAAACAAGAAAACATACCTAATCCTTTCCTTTTGGTATTTTACAATAATAACTGAAGTTACTTGTATATTTTACTTTATACTTTGAAAAATTCTATATTTTTCAACCCAAATCTAAGTTATCTTAATAAGAAAATACTTTAAGGAAGCATGGTTGTTTACACAGACCTTTATATCATGAAAGAAGTAAGTTACATATATCACAATAAAATACTATTAGGAAGGTTCTTGTAAATGTAATTATCAATTTGTTTCACAAACACATATATTTTAATCAGATTAGTGACATGACAAATGGGCCAAGACAATTATGTATTCTACATGTAAGCTATAATATTTTAACTGACTTTATACTTTATCTTTTAAGTATTCGTTTACCTTTAGAAACAGGAAGGCTTAAAACTAGGTACACAGGTATTTGTATTCATATATTTTATTTTAAATATATACCTTAATATATATTATATTTATCGAAAAAGTTGACAGCACTAATTCCAAGTCCATGATTAAATCTCTTAACATGGTTACAGAATATTAGTCACCACTAGTTATTTTTAAATTATCTCATTGCTTTTTTTCATAGCTTATTAAAATCATTATGTAAAAATGAGTTCTCAATGACAACTTAATCATAGATAAATTTATAGATAATTGCACTCTTACTAATGTAGTTAGCCTATATTTAATTGGAAAAGCACATGCTAGCAGAATGAAACAAATGTCAATATCTGAATAAAAATTTGAATGAAAACATGTATAATATAAATATCTGAAAATTGTAATTCCTTAATATGCTCTAGCCAAAACTATTAAGGTTATATTCTATGCCTCCAGAAAAAAATAACTTGTTTCTTCAAGCTGAATGAATTGAATGAAAAAAGGTAGAATGGAGAAAATTGATATATTGTTGCTGAACTGAGTAAAAATTATAAAAGCTGAGGACAGGTGTAAAGAAGCTTTTACAAAATTTTCCTTACATGCATAAACTGAATTCTGATTCTTTGCACCATATAGTAGTTCAGCTTCATTAAGAAGTCTTTAATCTAACAGTTTAACTCTCTCTGGACTCTGAAATCTTATTTCTGATAGTTTTATGCCCACAGTGAGAGAGGGAAAAGAAATATTGCTAAGAATTGAATTTCCCCATCTCCTTTTTATGAAGTTTCCAAAAGCCCTGCCTCATTTAGTTAACATATGCTTGGTTTTAAATGGAACTAAATTGATCTCTATGGCACATGCCACACAATCTGGGGAGGGCTCTAAACCCCTAAATGTAATCAGCTGCCACTTCCACAGTTGCCTGATAAGCACTGTTGAATTCCACGGTAAGACTCGGAGTATCAGAAAAGAGCAATGTGGGGACACTTACAGGAGACAGCTCTTAATAAATCTATATTACATACACTCTAGTTCAATGGAAATGGAAATGTTAAGAATAGGACAAAGAAAAGGAGATATAAAAATATAGTATACAATTGTGTTATATTTCAATTGAATGTCTTGGAAGGTGTCCCTAAAATATCTCAGAAGATAAGCAAAGCATATAGATTCCAAAACCAATTCTGATGCTCCGTTTATACCTTTTTTAAAAATGACCACCAAGGCAGAGCACCAATAAAACATATTTGTGTGCCCAATCTCTCTTTCTCTTACCCACAGCTTGATTATCTTCCACTGCCAAATCCCTGTTTCTGTAAGTAGTTTTTAGTCTTTTGGTCTAAAAAATCTTGATGGAAGAAGACTGTGCTGATGACAACTCAGTCACCCCATTTTTCACTCCCCAGCAGCATCTGTCCCATGTCCAGGAGGAATGTGAAACTGCACCCCCAGCATATTCACCGGAGAGTGTTGGTTATGGAAGACTCCATTTCAACTTCAATCAAGGGAATTTTCTCTAAAAATAATTTCATAAATAACATAAAAATAGTAACTGATATCTAGCTATAGGGTGAACAAATAAAACTTGGTATCTCTTTTGTGCTGAGAGTGATAGATTATGCTTTTTTTGGTTTTATCTTGAATAAAAATTGCTTGTAACGTTTTTCAAAATCTTTGATGGTGTATCTGTTTCATTATAAAAACACAAAACAGAAAATAACAAATGCTGGCAAGGATGCAGAGAAAGGGGCACAGTAGTACACTGTTGGTGGGAATGTAAAATAGTACAGCCACTATGGAAAACTATATGGAGGTTTCTCAAAAAACTAAAAGTAAAACTACCATATGATATAGCAATACCACTGCTGGATATATATCCAAAAGAAAGGAAATCAGCATATTGAAGAGATACCTGCACTTGCATATTTATTGCAGCACTATTCACAATAGTCAGGATACAGAATCAACTCAAGTGTCCATCAATGGTTAAATAGATAAAGAAAATGTGGTATATATCCACAATGAATACTATTCTGCTATAAAAAGGAATGAAATCTTGTTATTTGAAACAACATACATGGAACTGGAGGAAATTATGTTAAGTGAAATAAGCCAGGCACAGAAAAACAAATGTCACACATTCTCATTCATATGTGAGAACTAAAGAAAATTGATCTCTTGGAGATAGTGAATAGAATGGGCTGGGAAGGGAGTAGGGAAGGGGAGATAAAAAACGGATGGTTAATGGGTATAAAAATACAGTTAGAAGGAATAAGATCTAGTGTTTGATAGCACATTATAGTGATCATAGTTACCAATAATTTATTGTATATTTCAAAACAACTAGAAGAGAAGATTTGGAATGTTCCCAACACAAAGATATGACAAAATGTTTTAAAAACTTAGAAATATCATTTTTTTGTTTTGTTTTATTTAGTTTAAGAGATGGAGGTTTAAATTGTCACGCAGGCTGGAGTGCAGTCAGTGGCGTGATCCTAGTTCACTGTAATATCAAGTTCCTGGGCTCAAGCGATCCTCCCACCTCAGCCTCCCAAGTACCTGAGACTACATACATATGTCACAACACCGGGCTAATTTTTTAAAAAAATTTTTTGTATAGACGGGGTCTCACCATGTTGTCCAGGCTGCTTTTGGACTCCTGGCCTCAAACAGTTCTCCCACCTTGGCCTCCCAAAGTGCTGGGATTATAGGTATGAGCCACTATGCCCAGCCCACTTCACTGTTTTTAACATTCCACTAAATGAGTGAAAGATAAAGCTGATCTTGTTGTTAACACTTCTGAAAAATAATTATATTTATTCTGTTTAGTAATGTGCAGAAAAATTTTCCTCTTCAAATTTAAAACTTTACACAAGAAATGTTCATAACACTGATTCCTGCTGATTAATTTTTGTACAGAACATAGTAAGACCATGATTTTTCAGATGATTTTAATCACTTCCAGAAAGTATAGAAGTTTCACCTCATTGTAACTTTCACGGTTAGTTTTCCTCTGTATTTTTCCTTTGAAAATATCTATTGCTTTCAATTATGGTTTGGTGTTCTTTCTGGCATACCAATTACAGATTCTTATATTTTTCCATTTCTTTATCTGTTATTTTTGGATTCTTCATCATGTTTTCCTGCAGCAATTTTTGTGTAAATGAGGGTGTTTTGGCACCAGAATTTTTTGCATAGTTATGCAATTGACCAGAAAAATATGTGGTTCATATTATTAATAAAGAACTCTAATCAAATCAGAAAGAATAATCTGATTATGGCAGAATTTCACAGAAAATTGCTGTTGCCAAAGATGGCCATTATATTCTAAATTTCATGCGAGGAGACCATGTTGTAATGTCATTTATGGGAGCAGGTGCTGATCAAGGACTATTCTATCAGGAGCTAAAAATTATATATTAATTTAAAAAAATTAGAGTCATAATTTCAAGTATAAAAATAATCATGAAACCATTTTGTGTTTTTTCTGTTACCCTATGTTTTTTTATTAACTAATTTGCTTTCTGAATAACTATAAGAACCAATTAGCTTTTATCAAACAACACACACCCAAAGTCTGTTTTATCTTAAAAGTATTAAACATTAACTACAAAAATTTCATCATCTATGTACATCTATACTTCAAAAGTATCATCAAAAAAACCCAAATGATCAACATAACTTAAATCAAATGTTGAGTTAAATTAAAATTAAAATAATAGAAACATCACAAAGAGAAAGAAATTGAAATGGTAGATAAAATATTGAGAGACAAATATGGCTATAACTAGCAGCAACAAAATTATCCAGGGACAGGATTGGTGACATTTGAAAATGACATTTTCAAAATTATTTTGATTAATATTTTCCAAAATAATGATTTAATTTTCTTCTATGTTAAGTTCTGATTGCATACACACACATAAATGTACACATACATATTTATATAAATGCATATTTGTTGATATTTTCATGTCAATGTATTTTCTTCTTACTATCTAACAAAATCATGTCATTTTCTATATTTCTCCTTTTTCCTGTACTCTATTATAAGATAAATTCTAATTTTCTATAGATCTCAAAGTCTTTATTTCTTGTCTTTTATGTTATATATTTTTCATAGATATTAATATTTTTATTTGTTTACTTCACTAATTATTCTTTTTGGTTGGTCAATGTCACTGTTGCTTGTAAGTCAAAAGATAGGCTTCTAAAACTAATCACAAAATGCAGAAAGGCAGATTAGTTAATTGAGTGACCACTCACTTCTACCTAAGTTGCATAGATAATAAAAATTTTGGCTTATTTTCAGGGCCAGGGGGTAGACCAGATACAGTTTAACTTCCTTATTTGCCATAAAGCTGAAAACAGATAGCTTTCTGGGATGGAGTCAAAAGGTCTAGGCTAGTTGTGAGTGAGGGAACAGATATAAACATAACTTAATTGCACAATTGGATTTGGAATTAGATAATAGGCCAGATGAGGATCAATCATCCAACCCTACCTCTTTTCTAAATATTCCAATGGAAGACATCTATCCCACAGATATTCCTATGTAAAGGAAAGAGAGATGTAGGAAATAACATGTATTCTGTCCTTCTGAAGTATTTACACCTAGAAAGAACCACTGAATTGTGGGGCAGTGGTATAAGGAAAACCATAGTCTGAGCGGAGCAGCAAGTTTTTAAAAATTTCTCTGTAGATTTTTGAGTGAAAAAGATATATCCTGTATATATGAATACAAAGAAATACACACACACACACACACATACATATATCCCATGATGAGCAGGCCACTATTTTGTTTGTTCCTGCTGATTATATTGTAGACATAATAAAACATATGGGTGAGAAGGTTGTGCATGCCAGCAAATAGCATTAAATTCCTTTATTGCTGTGCTTTACACAGGTTGTCTCTAATAAGTTAATGATGTTAATTTTTTAGCTGAATGTTGTTGGCATTCCAACAGCTCATTTGCTTGTTTCCCCCTTTGCTCTCTGAAAATGCCCTTGGCAAAGTTAACATGACAGATGCCCTCCTTCCTTACAGGGCCAAATGCCCCAATTTAATGTTTAATGCAGCCCTCTTCAGTGGACAAAATTGAAGACTCTTTACACACCAGAGAAGTGCAACTAGATTTGCTGAAAACTGTTGTGGATTCCTGCTTTGAACAAACTCAGCTGATGGTTACACATATTTAAAGGAAGGAAGAAAATCTTCATTAAGATGAGAAAGAATGAGTGTCTTAGAGTGCAAACATTGAAATCATGGTTTAGACCTCGAAATCCTGTTCACTTTTATTGTTTTCTTGCAAAAGTTATTATGCAATGTGTAATCTTGAGGCTCTTACCTGGAATACCCAAGTTATAGCCAGTAGTGAAGTTTGCTTTAAATCCTCCTTTAGCCACACTGCTGTCAGTGATTAAAAGCACAGTCATTCTATTGGTGGTAGAGAACACATCCTCTACTGGACCAGGCCCTGTGTACACAGCTGTTCCAAAGGAAAATTACATAATCAGGGAGATGATCTCTTGACTTTACAAGGAAGTATATCCCTTATTTCAGTTTCATCTTCCAGATGTAGGGCTACCTGCTGCATGGCTTGCTTATGAAGCAGTCACAAGTAAATAAATGTGTACATTCTTTTACATTTCGACACGGCTTCAACAAAAGAAACTTCTCTAGTGATCTTTTTTTTTATATTATATTATTTGCAGTTTCTGCAGTTCTGTAATTTAATAACGAATTACTCATAGTATTATCTGGCTTAGCACCACGACTATTCAAGGGTCATGTTATCCCAGAGAAAAAACTGATTACTTTTAAAACCTTTATATTAATAAAACAATGGAGATTATAGCCTGCTTTATAAATTTTGACCAAATTTATTTGGTATTTTTTCTTAGTTGAATCATAAACCTAATCTGAAGGATGTATTAATTAGAGATAGATAACATAAACCTACAAGGTAGTTTTCAAATGTTTTACCACTAATCTCTGGGTTTGGGGATTTCCTAAACAATGAAATACTCTTTATTAAACAATACTTCAGCTAATTAAAAAATACATTCAGGCTGGGCACAATGGCTCATGCCGGTAATCCTAGCACTTTGGGAGGCCTAGGTGGGAGGATCACTTGAGGCCAGGAGTTACATATCAGCCTAAGCAAGAGCAAGACCCCATCTCTATAAAAAATAGAAAAAGCAGCTAGGCATGGTGGCACACACCTATAGTCCCAGCTACTTGGAGGGTTGGGGGAGGAGATCACTTGAGCTATAACGATACCACTACACTCTAGCCTCAGTGGTAACAGAGGGAGATCCTGCCCTGTCAAAAAAAATGCATTCTTCTTTTTAAATATTTTACATATTAGAAGCCCTAAAGTGATTCTGTTTTTAAAGGACCTCCCTGCCTACAAATTTGAAAGCCATGATTCTAAGAGCCTTCTAGAATTCTTATTTACTTTTTAATATTTATGTAAGTATTAAGAGGTAGAATGACAATTTGGTTGTTTTTCTTCAATCATGAGAACTCTAAAGTTTTTATTAGGACAATTTGACCTGATAATGGGAAAACTTCTCCAAATATGTTTATAAATGTGTATACAAAAAGCAAATTTGAAGTTTCTCTGCTCTTGCTAGCCTCCTAGTCCCACAAAGACTTTTGTTGTTTATTTGTTCTGTGTGTGGCTATCAAAATCTTCTCCCAAGAAGCTTGTACTGTGGAGCTTTGTGGGATTTTGCTGAAGAACTCTACACAAAAGGACTGATGTATTATAGAGCTGGGGAACCCTCTTTGCAATCCTCCCCCTTCATGTGCTTGAGAAGTTTTCTATGGAGTCTTCATCCATTGGTTACAATGTTCATGGGATTGCATCTTGATTGCATAGCTATCAGGCCAGAGCTTATAATATATGATTAATATGAGTTTAAAGCAGAGTTAGATAAAACACTTTTAGTCATAAAGTTTGTTCATTCATGCCAGCTGATCCTTTAAGTTTCTTTATAATTTAATGTGTAATTTATAAAGAGATATTTCTTTCTTAAAAATTAGTAGTAGTTAAATAAGATATCAGCTATTATGTTTGACTGATAGCTTTTTAATGTGTCAACATGTACTTTATGATCTAGAAACAAAAATATCCTCTAGAATAGTACATTCCCTCCATGCTTATTAAAAAATTAATAATCAATAAGTGATAGGGAAAATCAACTTTGGCCAATTTTTGAGTCATTCTTAGACACCTATATAGCAGCAGCTAGTACTAGAGACACAGCTAATCAAATAATAATAAAATAAAAAATCCTTTAAAAAATTTTTGTAACAAACACAATTTGTTTGTATATTTTGAAGTAAAATAAAACCTGATTGAATAGCTATCTTTGGACATCTGATGTACACATGATGCATAGAGAACTGCACAATAGGTATCCTCAGCTCTTAGTCTCCAAGGTAAGTGCTTGTTGCAGGCAATTAATACCAGCTGGTAAGAACTAATGACTCAAAAATATTATTCCTTCTTTGCCAAGAATGCCCAAGAAGACTATTACTTTGTCACGATTGCAAATGTACCCCTCATTGAAAGCTCCACATAAACTCATGTTACCCTACTGTTGTATTTTCAATTTAGTAGCTGTAGAAGAGTGATTACATTTATTGAGAAATGCTCTATCAGTGCAACATCTTGAACTATACAACATTCACAATATTCAAATTGCAGACTTACCTAAAAACAAGGAATCATCTTCTCCTCCATCTCTGATTTCAACTACATCTTCAATATTTTCTAAGTCAAATTCTTGAAAATGAAGTTGTATGTTTTTTCCCTTTTGTGCATTTAAAATCCAAACACCTTAAAAATACCAAATAACAACACTTAACTTGAAGCACACGTTTGATTTCCCTTAAAAGCTTCACTCTCTTGAGAATTTCAAATCACTTTCAAGGATTTTTTTTTTCTATTCTATGACAACCAATATTCCAAGCCATTTTTTTTCTTTTTGGGGAGAAAACAAATTGGTTTAGTCATGAATATTTATAGTAAAATTTCAATTAAATTTGAATGTATTTAGTATAATTAAATATTGTATTTTATATAAAATAGAATACTGTAATTGAAGGCTGCAAATAGCCTTTTACTCCTACAATATAAAATTTATAAATATCAAAAGGTACCGATATTCTAGTTTCATCCATTTAATTTTCCATGATTAAATTTAGAAGAAAATTAGATGTTTAAAACACAATTTTTACAGCATGTAAGCTTTGATGTTTATTTAAACATTTTTTGCATTTGTTTATATATATTGTAAGGTGGTAGTTCATTTTGAAAAAAACAAAACAAAACAAATTTATCAGCATCAATCAATAAACACCCCTTGTTTTTTAATTCTTTAAATGATTCAGCTTCCAGATTCTGTTCTAGGCCATTTTTTATTCTCTATGAGTGTTCTCCTTCACTATGAAGGAATATAACTTCACCTATATAGTAATGACTTCTAAGTCTTTATTTTCTGCACTTCTTTTTGAGAAGTAGAAAAATTTATCCAATTATTTACTGTATATGGATGTACGTATCTCAAATCCAACATGTTCTAAAGGAAACGTGAAATTGTCTCTTTTGCAAACTCATTGTTCTTCTTTTTCTTTCTATCACAGTGCACGGCACAACTAATCATCCACACACAGTTGTCTACCCCAGAAACCTGGACATCTTCCTGATGTTTCTCCTGCCACAACCAATCAATCCTATACCCCTTGAATTCCATTTACTTCTCAACGTCCTTTGCCACTATCAGAGTTCAAATCACTGTTGTTTCTCTTCTTCTAATTGGCGGTGCTGATGTCTCTCCTCCCTTACCATCTTTCTCTGATACGACAGCCAGATGGAGCTATCTAAAATGCACACTGATTTTATCACTATCTTCCCGTAAATTCTTCTAAGTCTCCCCAGTGCTCTCAGAATAAAATCCAAACTTCATAACGTGGTACATAAGCCCTTCGCACATCCAATTTTACCTGTTACCATTATTTAATTTTCCTTGGAGAGTCAAGAAAAATTATGTTAAGGATTCTCCATCTCTCCACAGCATTCTGCCTTTACCCTTATTATAACAGTACCTTGGACATTTTGAATGCCTGATAATTTATCTGAATGCCCATCTACACTGTGCTATATTTGTTTCTTCTTTACTTACTTCAGTGCTAACAAATAAATTACTCAATAAATATTTGTTGAATAAGTCAAAAAATTAATGCGTTTCTCCAAATTGTTGTTTCAATGTTTCATTGCTTTTTGGATTTTTCAGATCATTACTTCGTTCAAATGATATGTTTAAAAGATATCTTTAGTGTGAAGCAGAGATGATAATCTAAACAGGTCAAATTAGATTAATGGATGTTTATTATTTTGGATCAGATCTCTCCCTCTAATAGTGACCCTATTCACCTATGAAAGTGATGCCTATCTTTTGAGTATCTGAAGGAAGAAGAGTTCTCGTTTTCTAACAACACATTTTTCACTGCCATTGGGACATTTCTTTTACTAACAGAATTCTCCTTTTAGATTAGTGTTTCTAACTAGGCATTGCCATGGGAAGAACAAGTCTGTTCCCAGACTTGCTGAAGTGGAATCTTTGTAGGATGGCCTGGGGAAACTGCATATTTAACACAATCTCTATGCAGCTTTAAATGCGTTTCTCTAGTTAGGAACATTGACTAGAAATAGCCTTTGTGTGGTTTTAGCAAACTGCTCTTCTCTCTGGATTTAGATTGTTTAATGATCCTCCCTATAATTTTATTTATACTGGGTATCTAATTACATTACTCTAGCTGTCTGCTTTATTGACTGTACTGTATTTGCTAAAGGTGTGGATGTCACAATTGGCTTTTAACTTTTCATACTTTCCATTGACTTTCTTCTATGGAACTGCAAACTTCTTAAACACACTACAGACATTACATGCATAAACAAGGTGAGTGATTTAGAGAGCTCTACTTGGTGTGAGGCTGGCTCTTTCATTGTGGTTATTCAACTTTCAAATTTGGAATTATAATAATGGCACCCACTTCAAAGAATTTGCAAGAATTAACTGATAGAATGTATATTAAGCATTAGCATAGTGCCTGGAATAAAATAAATCTTAAAAATGTTTAACAATTATTATTGTTATTTTTGTTACATTAAGCAATATCATAGGTAGATGTGGTAGGTGCATCTATGTTTGACAAATTTATAATCTACTTTGCTGTTTTAATGGGGGGCATCTAATCTTGATATATTTGTTTCTGATGACCTGGAAAAGAAATGACTCACAGAAAGCCTGATTAGGGTAGCTGTTTGGAAAGTTCGTAGAACTGAATGTTGTATTTGGCTCCCACAGTTCAAAAGGTCCTCCGCAATCCGCTGAAAAGGAAAGCAATAAAAAAATCATTAGTAACACACTGTTTATTTTAGAGCAATAATACTGCATGCTACCACATTTCCAGTTATATTTCTTAGAATACTAGTTTTGACAGATATATCTTAAGAGTTCATGTAAGGATAAACTTTGCAACTTAAGTAAAGGAAAAATACAGGTAAATAGGTTTCTTTTTTGAAGATCTTTTAAAAACCTTTAATAGTCTTACGGCTTTTGTAAATCTTCAAGAGAGAATGATAGTGTGCAGCTTATCCCAAAATTATTTGTGCAAAGGAACATTTTTGGCAATCATCTTTTATAAACAGACTTTGTGAAATAAGGTATCAAATCTCTGTTGCAGAAAAAATGAATGTTTATATTAGGACAAATCCTCATCTGCTACTCTCTTATGAGAACGGCTAGTAAATCACTAATCCTGAATTTCTTGTTTTTTTATTTTCTTGTTTTTTTTTCTTTTCTTTTTAAAATTTTTCTTCTTTTGGTAGGGTTGGGGGAAAGGCTTATTATCCTGCATACTGAAGCATTTGACAGTCAGGAAAGGGACACAAACTAAAACCCTACCTGCTTAACAATTGCCCTGGACTGATCTGGTAGCCAACACTGTCCAGAGGTCAAATTGGCTGAGCTTAAGGTAAATTTATTAGAACAATACAGCGCAGATCTTCCAGTTTAGAGTATGATGTTTTAAGTACATAGATTAACTTTATGAAATTTTAAGCAAATTTTATATTTATCTTCTTATTTATTAGAAACAAGTTCTAAAGTAATATAAAAATTTATCAACCACTTTTAAGTATCCCAATTCTATCTCATTCTTGTTACCATTATTATATTTAAAAATATGATCAAAAGAATAAATGTAATTTAATTTGAAGAATATAGAAAACTGTGATAATTATATTTTCCTATAATTAAAGGCAGGTGATACTGAAGTTGTTTACCGCCAATAAGCTAGAAATCATATAGGAGGGTTAATTGTCTCCACACCTAGGGCAATGTCTTTAGTCGTACCTTCTTCCATGATCTCTCGTTTATATATCATTTGCCTTATTTATGCAAATAATTTGAAATTCATGTGCATCTTCCAAATTTGTATGTAACAAGCTTTTTAGATTTGGGCTTCATGATGTGTACAATGGGACAGAGAGAGTCAATTACTCTGACTCAATAGCTGTATCCTTGCCAACATGTCCTGTTCTGGAAGGTGGTAGATCATGGTCTTGTCTTACATGCCTTCCCAGGCCTGGTTTGTCCAGGCCCAGAGGAACTTATCAAAATAATAAAAACCTCTTACAAAACCTTATTCTTTGCAGAGAATTTCTATGCACATTGTCTTACCTGGGGAGAGAACATGGTATACAAAACGAAGATGTGTTGAAGCTGCTAGATCAAAATTGTGGTTCTGAGCTAGTTGTCTTTTGGAGACTTGGTTTTCTCATATATAAAAGAGATATATATTAAGGATTTGGGGGGGTTGATGTAAAAATCAGAGACAATTTGTAAATAATACCTATGCATTACCTGGCATACTCAGTACCAGTTTTCAAATCATCCTTGTGGATTAGGTATTTGCTATTATTATTTCAGTTTAAGTGGACTGTCGGAGGACTGGAGATATTCAGCTACTTGCTAATGTTGTATACATACAACTAGAGTCAAAGTCAAGACGTCAACCCAGTTAATCTCAAACTCATCCCACAGTACATTACTATCTCCCACTGGGTTGATTAAACTCTGAATTATCTCCACTATCTGGTCTACGCCATAGGCAGGGTTTAGATTGAGTCTCAATAAGTGGCATTTGATAGGTGTATGACAAAAAGAAGGACGACAGAAGAGAATGTGGATGAAAGCACTGACAAGTAAGGTGAAGGATAGATAGATCTAGAAGGAAGAAATCAGTATATACAAGGTGCTGAAGGCATTTTAATTAAACAATGAACAGTAATGCAGAAATAAGGGCAGGTTCTCTTTGATTATGAAAATAATTTGCAAGATTTCTGAAGAAGGATCTATCACAACCCTATAACCTCTTTACATACACATAATGCATTTAATTTTAATAATTATCAACTGCTATGAAATGCTTCCTTTAATCCTCAGTAAGACCAGTGAACGAGGGAAAGTGTTACTGCTGGGACAAAAATTTCACTGCAAATTACACACTGGAGAAAGCCAACTCTTCCTATTTCACAAAGTTAGCTGTGGCCAGTGTTTGTTATTTTATTATTTTATTTTATTTTTACCATTATTCTCATTTTCTCTCTAAGGAACAGAAAAATTTCAAAATCTTATATTCCTAATATAGTAAATAGCCAACATTTGGAAAATGCATTGAATTTTCCACGTAACTGAGCACTTAGTGTAAAGATGTGTAGGTAGGACTTTAATAAACACATAACCTGAACTCAAATGTTCTCAAGTATAATTGTTAAGCCTGTCAAGGGCAGGCATTTTTCTTAGCATTTCTCCACTAAACAGAAGTCTTGGAAAACTTGTTCCCTTAAAATACTTAAGAAGTATTTTTGAAATGCATTTGAATTACAATTTTGTATCAAATAACTGACCAGTAAGACATCTCTGATACTTGGCCTGTTAAGATGTATCAGTTACTCTCTGAATGTAAATGACTGTAAGGAATTGGCAAAAGAGCTTTAAGCTGCTCTAAATATGATGACACAATTTATTGCAATGGTGGTACTGCTAGTGTGGAGACGTGGCAGATGCTTCTTGATAGAGGAGCCAAAGATTCATGAGATGTAATTCCAGATATCACAGTCATAAAGTGTCATTAGATAAACCATCGCCACCCAGAGAATGTGAGTAAAATAGCTTGTCTTGTACAGGGAATTCTCTTCATTTATAGTGTTAAACTTTCATTTTTCTTTTTCTGGGAGCTATTCTCTCAAACATTTGTATTCTGATTAATTTCTTACTATGCCAGTAGGGATTTTCACCACATACACTATGTAAATAACATGCAGTATTTGGCAAAGTGGTTGTCAAAGATAGCTATTTTCCTTGAGGCATGTCATTTTAAATCTATGCTTAAGTTTCTGACGTCCAGGAGATACGTGTCAACCGGGAGGCATTTACTGTAGGGGTAGAAAGGAGGAGAGCCTAGCTTTCACTTACAATAAGAGGATTCCAATTAAAGATATTTGTGGCAAAATTAGAAATGAGGATATGGAAAAATAGGTTTTTGACTAATACTTTTATGTGAGGCAAATAACAGATGTTGCTTGAAAAATAATACCTCTTATTGATGTTTGAATATGTTGAAAGGGGCTAATTTTCAAAATCAGCAATTATTTTTTATTATCATAATAATAGATAACAAATTCTTTGGTATTACAGATAGCATTTTAAAAGTTTAGGCTGCAATCTAAAATGAAATGTTCCAGGAAAATTTTGTGTTCAGTTTATAAAATATATTTCCATTAACAAGTTGGACTGACCAGCCATGATGTAAATATTTTTATTACATTTCTGACAATAAAATTCAAATTTTCGTTCCCAATAGTCTAAATTTCGTTATTAATGAAAATCTAGCCAATGAAAGCTCTAAAAAGTAGGCTATTAGTTTCTGTTGTTGTTTTGGGGGGCTGTTTTTTTCATAAGAGGGTCTTGCTATGTTGCCCAGGGTGGAGAACAGTGGCTATTCACAGGTACACTACAGACTCAAACTCCTGTCCTCAAGCAGTCTTCCTGCTTCTGCCTCCTGAGTAACTGGGTCTACAGGTATGTGCCACTGCACCTCGCCCCAGAACTTTTGGAAGCTGAGGCAGGAGGATTGCTTGATGCCAGGAGTTTGAGATCAGCCTGAGCAACATAGCAAGACCTTATCTTCACAAAAAATAAAAATAAAAAAATTAGCCAGAGGTGGTGGCATGCACCTGTAGTCTCAGCTATTCAGAAGGCTGAGGCAGGAGGATCGCTTGAGCCCAGGAGTTTGAGGTTGCAGTGAGCTATGATTACGTCACTGCACTGCAGCCTGGGCAACATGGAGACCCTGTCTCTAAAAACCCAACCAAACAAAAACCAACCAACAAACAAACCAAAATAGGACAGTCAAACACAATGATACCAGAGTACATGAATGCTGTTAATATGGAATATTCCAGGGTTTTGACTATTATGTTATATTAATGATATAGAAAGCAAGCAGCTCTGCTGAATATGGCTATCAATTATAAGAGAAGTAGATAGATACTGATTCATTTCTAAATGAAGAACTAAAGTTAGATTATTTATCTCTAAGTATAGTGTCATGTATACCAAACATTCCAAATTAACTTTTAATATTTGAAAATAGAAAATAGGTAAATAATGGTCAAATGAAGCAAAACCATGGAAATAAAGAGTGAATATTAAAATTACTAAAACTATAGCTTGGCCTTTTATTTCTTAATTAGTTTTAACACCCCCAGATAAAAGTCAGAGGCCTGAAATGTGGATTTCTTTTTGTATACATCTATTCTATTCAGTAGGTATCTTGCCATGAATCATCAAAATTGTCTTGCAAATTGGCATATTTGTGTAATGAATGTTTACTTTCTCAAAATGTTCTCAGTACAATCTCCACATTTAAATTAATTTGTGCCAATGTCACAGGGCAACAATCACAGAGCTGATACACCAGCAAATGGTTGAAATCACAAAATGGAAGAATCCCTGCGGTTATGAAAACTGAGCTTACATTTCCTCAAACTAGGCACAACGTGGATCCCTAAGAACCAGGGAGGAAACTGAGCTTTATTATTCAGTTACTTGTCTGGGATTATTTTCTTATTTCAGTGCTCTATAAAGAGCCAAAGAAAGGCTATTAGCCAATCAGCCATGGTTTTCTTTTATTTCTGCTTAAACAAATCAGTGATCTGGAACCAGAAAAGCTCTGCTCAAATAAGAATTTCACTGGACCAATTGCAAATGACATTAGAATGAAATTGTTCAGAATGCATTTGATGGTAATTAACATTTTCTGCTGTGCTAACTATTGCCTTGAAGTGAGTCACTTGGAAACTGGAACAAATACACTCTGGATAGGTTCTAAAGCTTATATTTTAAAATCAGATGGGTTATTCTACCATTACAATTTCCCTATTGTTAAAATATGCAAGGATACCAAGCGTTCTTGACATTGAAGTGTTATCTTTTTCTCTTTCTGACTGAAATAAATGTGAAGACTGTGAAGGCCATAGAGATAAACTTCTAACTTGGAAAACTATATTTAAAGGTTTATTTATATGTATGATACTATGTACAAAAATTATCTTAAATTTTCTATTTTAGGTAATGATGAGATTTTGTTATATTTTAAATATTGAGCCTGTGAGACTATGCTATTTCTAACCTAGAAAATTTTTCTTCTTGACCATATATTAATGAATACAGAAACAGATTGGCAGAAAGGATTAGAAAGAAAATCTATTGTTTTAATGATTACAGTATCAAAATAACAAAATGTTACTAACAATTGGTATCTTTAGGAATTATTTATCAAACCAAGCAATAATTTTAATGATTCTGAATGTGTTGTTTTTGCAGCAAAATGTTCTATATAATAAACAAGCAGAGTATGGGACACCTACACATCCCCTACATTGTATCATGAAGTGAGACAATGATTTTTTTATAATATCTATGATCACCTATTTATATGCTTTTTTTTTTAACTTCAAGATTGAAAACAGGAAAATATATAGTTTTGGAAGTGAAACCAAACTTGGATAGGCTCACCAAGCTGATTTGCTGATGTGAATATGGTAAGGTTTCAAGTGTGCTTGGAAGAAAAGGGGAAATGAACAAAGTGCTGTTTCTGTGGGCTCAGATTCACGGCAGAACAAAGCATCCACGATGTTCAACCCCAGTGAAGCTGTAGCACTAGATCAGCTTCCAACCTTCACAGTCCAAAGACAGAAGGATGGTTTTTGCATAAATACGACAATGCAGTGAAGACATCCCAGTGGAGGGACAATGGGTGTTTGTTATCATTTACTGTATGTGTTTTTCTTTTTATTTCCTGTCAAATTCCATAGTCTGAAAGTGGTATGAAGTGATTGTCATCTTTTTTTTTTTTTTTTGAGACAGAGTCTCACTCTGTTGCCCGGGCTAGAGTGAGTGCCATGGCATCAGCCTAGCTCACAGCAACCTCAAACTCCTGGGCTTAAGCGATCCTCCTGCCTCAGCCTCCCGAGTAGCTGGGACTACAGGCATGGGCCAACCATGCCCGGCTAATTTTTTCTATATATATATTTTAGCTGTCCATATAATTTCTTTCTATTTTTAGTAGAGATGGGGTCTCGCTCTTGCTCAGGCTGGTCTCGAACTCCTGAGCTCAAACAATCCACCCGCCTTGGCCTCCCAGAGTGCTAAGATTATAGGTGTGAGCCACCGTGCCTGGCCTGATTGTCATCTTTGACATGGATAATTTGAACAGTAATGGATTTCTCTCTGAAATGCCATGTTTTCAATTTGACTGAAGTGCACAGGTAGACATACGCTGCTTTTTGTCCTTTTCAGCTAAAAGATCTCAGAGAACACCGAGAATCCTAGTCACCAATCAGCTGTCACACTTTAGTGGCTCCATGAAGGGAGCATATTCTAAGACCTTATGAAGGCACCACTTAGGACAAAAATCTTTTGTGCGATCTGGGTCTAAATGTTCAAAGTCCAGGATTAATCATTGTTATTAAATTATTCTAAAATTAGGCTTAGTGAGTTTCAGGCTTAACTAAACTCCTCTTGAAATCTTAAAATCACTTCTTAAGAAGGCCATGAGAACTTCAAGCTTGTTCCCCAAAGGCTATAGGCCATGCCACACAGCATTTGTTTGTATTCTAGTGAAAACAAAATGGAAATCAGCATCTTCATTATTTTCAAAAATAAAAAAGTACTAAGATGATTATTAATGAGATCCATAACAAAGTACTGAGTGATTTTCATTGTGGATTTATGTGTAACATGGAATATTTTGATAGCATCCATTTTACTTATATATTAAAGTCTTTGCTCTTCAGGAAAAAAAGATAATATTAGGTTGAGATAACAAAAATAAGCCAAAGCAAGATCTACTTGAAAATATTAATGACATAATAAGGGAAAATACACATTATAGTTACTTACTAGGAAGTTCTGGTGTAGGAGTTGGGATCAAAGTTGGTTCTGGATAAAGACTCTCATTGCAAATCCCATGTGTTAGGCTAATGTCATCCAATGCTATATCACTTAGGTACTGTTTTTTAAAGGCATTAAAAGCAACCTGAAATTCAGAGAGGTATATGCAATGATTCCACTTTAATATTCTCTGATTTGGTCCTTCTTCTTGTGGCCCAATATCCTGTGGAGAATCCATATTGCCATCTCCAATATACAATGTCCAATGACCACATAGTGAAATATTGATGGATCATGCTTTTCAAGGCCTTCTGCTGAACACAACTGCCTTATTATGTGTTTATACTGGCTAAATTTTCACTCCTGTCTTCCTTCTGAGTAAGGCAATATTGTTACAGTTTCTGTCTCTCTTTCTTTCTCTCATGAAACTGTCGTACTCCAGTGTACTCTGTCATACATACACATTGTCTAGCAAGGAAGAGCAACTGTCTCCCAGATTTCTCCTCTTACCAATATTAGAAATCCAGGTAGCTATCTGCCTTCTTAGAGCATACAAGCCCTGAAGAGAAGACCCACTGATTAGATAATTTAAATGGAAGGAGAAAAGAACAAGAGAAAAGTATGAGTATAATATGAACATTCAGTGTCAGCTGGTACTGTTCATAGTTCACCCAGGGTGTTGGTGTGGGCTACTGCGTGAGGATGCTGCCCAAAGGACACAAAGCCGGATTTGGGAGAAAAGTCCAGTCGTCAGATATTAGGTTCTCAGGGACAGTGGGTTTTTAGCTGCACTTTGCTGGATCCTCTCCAGAGGAGAGATAAAAGGTAAACTTAATGCCTGCCACATGCTAATTGCTATGCTAGGCACATGGTATACATTATTGTATTTAATTTTTCAACCCTACTGTATAGTCATCCATTCACTCAGTTGTTCATTCATTCTATGTCAAACACTATTCCAAATAGGTATTATTTTCTTCTTTTCATGTATGAGGTAATTAAGTTTCAAGAGGACTACAGTGACTTGCTCAAGATTTCACAACAAAGTGGCAAAGGCAACATGCAAATATATTTGTAGAACTTAATACTCCTACTCCTCTGATGAGCTAACTCTCAAAAAATGGACTCAATTATATCGCTTTAGCAAAATTGCTCAGTGAGTTGAGCCAGATTTGGCCACTGCAATACTCATTTCCCAGCTTCTGCTATCTCTTTGTTCTCTGGATATTTAATTTTTTTCTTATCTTTCCTTCAATTGTTGGAAAGTTGGAGAAGAAAACTTCACAGAAAAGGATAGAATCAGAAGAAAGAAAAGAAGGAAAAAGGAAGAAAGAAAGATGGGCCCAAACCAGATGAGAGTCATTGACTATTGCCTGCCTTACACCAGTCATGGGAAGACCTGAAGCCTGTGATGATGACAGTACCTATCCAAATATACATCCTACAAAAGTGATACTATCTTGTTTGAAATTACTCAATTAGAACATTGTTAATTTGATCAAACTAATAGCCTATATTATCCTATAATTTAATTGCAAAGACCCTTAAGAAGAAAACACATTAAACTCTTATCTGAAAAATTAATTCACCTTAATGTGAAATAAATGATCAGAGACTTCCCAATGATACAGCTAATATAATTTGTTTCTAAAGGAAATATATGGAGATTAAATCAGAGTGGAACAGAATGGGTAGATACCTATGGGCATAGATGTTCTCATAGGAAAGGATAGAAAAGTGCAGGACTGGCCTAGGTGGTGTTTGTGAAAAGTGGAAAGTCCTAGCTAGGTAAGCAGAGGATATAGGAAGAAACGGTTTGCCTATGCTAGAAAGCGGCTGAAGAAAGCTGAAATGTCCTACAAGGTTTCAATGGATATTATAGGCCATTATAAACCATATTTCGTGTAGTAAATTGTTCCTCAATAAGTGGTTTTTAATAAGTCAACAAATAAATGAAAATAAAAGTATTCAAATATAAAAATGTAGGTAGATTAGGAAAGTGGAGAAAGTGACCCGGCTATCTTCAGAAAATAATTTAATTTTTGCATGCTACCACCATAAATATAATTGTATCATCATAAAAAGAACCCAAATATAAATCACAAAGTGTTTTGCAAACCTTAAATTCAACTGTTTCATTTAATGTTACTTGTCCATAATTCCAATTTTCTCCATAATTTCCTTCCTTGTGGAAAATTGTTTTCTCCATGTTTTGGTCACTGCTGACATTAATGTTTAATTTATAGACATTTTCACCATACATATAATACCTAATTTGGAAACAAGCAAAAAATATTTGAATTCCTTCAACATTAGAATAAATACATTTTATGGTTTTTGTAATTCCTTTACTGTCTTTGAAATACTCTTTTTTCCCCTTGAATATGGGAGGTGCTAGGGAAGGGAGGGGGAATCTACCAGTGTTTTGTTGCTTTATAAATTGGAAAAGTAATAGCACATGCATTAAAACTTCAGCCAACATCTTAGTGAAATCTGTACCCAGTAACCTGAGAAAGACAATGTTAACTCATTAAATAAGACAGCATTTAACATGTGTCTATAACATACCAGAAACTAAGGCAGACTGGTTCCAATGTGGGGTCCAAAGGAAGGCTTAAAAGTCCCACTCTTTCTTGTCTCCCTCCTGGTCCAGTTGGAGTAGAAATGTAAAATCCTGTTTGAATAACAAAAAAGTTTTTATACCACTTATGTATTGCATTTTCATCCTTTGTAAGCAGAAAAGAGAAACCTTAAGATGAAAATATAAGGAAAAATTTTGATATAATGGACAGGGTACTAGACTTGAGCCCAGAAAGCAACATCTTTGCTATAACAAATTGTTATTTAGGAAATTGCTTCACATCTCTGGACCTCACACTTTATTAAACGAGAGCTTTGAACTAGAGGTCACCAAGGATATATCAAATTCTGACATGTTATGAGTCATTATATTATCAGGCCCAAATACCACTTTAATTCCACTTTACTAGATGTTTTGATTAATTCGCATCTTTCAAAACAATCAGTAGTACATGAGGATATTTACATATGTTGACTAACTCATAATATACAAAAGAATTTAAACACAAAATTACCTGAAGGCACAGGTAAGAGTTTCAAAGACTCAGTTTTAGATTCCACTGGGTACACTGCATATCTCTAAATATGCCTGATTTTATAATAATTTCATCTTCCCTTATTTCTTTGAATGATACCTAATCAGATCATGGAAGAGCAGGAAGCATGCTAATCCATATAAAAGCTTTCAAAATAGCACAAGCCACTGCATAAAGTGTTTTCTTGTCTGGAATTCATTATTCCAACCAATGATTTGAGTCATTTGAAGTGTGCCGAGTTGCTGGGATAAGAACATCTTGAGCATTTTCTTAGGGGAATTTATTTTATTCTTAGTTTGCCACTCTTAAAGTTATGACAGGAAGCAAGAATCATGTAACAAAATACAATATAAAGCAAATGAAATATCGGATTAATCCAGTTTGATTGAAATGCAATTTTTATGAAATGCTGAAATTTTGTGTTCACTTGAAATCAACCATCTACTCTCTTGTGGTTTCTGACAGAAAAATATAGGCAAGTTTGCATATAAAATTCATGCTCATTCATTTATAACATGTAAAGTAAAAACAAGACATGAAGAAAAGAAATACTAGTAAAACTGCTTATAGATATATCAATGCATATTTAGACCAGTGAGGCAAAAATTATTCAGAATAAATGAGTGTTTTATCATGGTGAATTTGTGGCCAAATGATTTAATAAATGCAATATATACATAAAATATACACATACACATATATACACATTTCATTTAGACTACAAAATGTAAAAATAAAAATAAATGTGTTTAAGATTTTATATTTTTAACACATTTCTCATATTTTACATAATGCTGTGATATTTCATGGGTACGTACTTTAGCTATTTAGTTAGTCTTCAATTATACAACATAATGAAAAGAGTAGCATAGATACAGAGGAGAGATTCCAGAATCCACTCTCTAAATGCCCAACTCAAAATTCCTTTTGAGTTGACCTTAGTTTTGGTTGCTTAGAATGTAGTTGGGGAGGAAATAATTAAAATACCACTGAATACATGAATAAATATTGAAATGGTTAGTCTAGTCAGACTAGTCTAGTCATTTCTAATTAGCTGAAATTATATAACATAAACACACATAATACTACTATACATTTTGCCCATGTTCATAGTCAATTAGTTATAATTTGAAATATTTGGTTTACTTATTGAGTAGTAATATATTTAGAATTTTAACTATGATCAAGATATGATTCTATGACTTTATGTCAGTGACCAGATAAAAGATAATTAATTATATAGACTATAGTACACTGTAAATTTTGCATAAACACAGTATAGTAAATATCATATAAAAGTGTATATTATGGAATTATAATAAAATACAGAACATTAAATTATTATTTCTGTGGCCAGCTAAATTCTTCAGTTAACAATTTAGAAGATGAAGGAAATCCTTCATAAAATTACAAATTTTAAAAATAGAGATTTGTAGTTTACACAAGAATTACTGGGTCTAATCACCCATTCATCCTTAAATTTCATGCCAATAATAGTCATTTGACCTGTTTTTAACACATGCCTCAGATGCAGCAGGAATCATTGAATTCCAAGGAAGCCCATTCAATTTCAACGTGGTTGGAAAATTCCTTTATTTTTAAATATTAAGCTAATCTGCACCTATCATATCTAATTTTGCCTTCTGGGACTATCTAAATAAGATGTTATCTGTAATAACATCTAATAAGATGTTATTTGTAGCTCTACAAATATTTAAAGGCCACTGTTAACTCTCTCCTAAGTCTTCTCAAGATTATCTATCCTTTTTGCTTTTATTAATTTTAATAAAGCACAATTTCAGTTTGCTTCTTCAATTTGATTAGCTCAAAATCAGTTGTATATCCAGTTTGTTCCACTCAAAGTGTGGACACAGGACATTCACACAGTATTTCTGTTGAAGAATCTTACCGGGTGGAGGAGTAGGAATTTGAGGTCATTTAAATCAAATTGCTAACTCTTTCAGAAAGCCTTTCAATTAAGAGTGACTATTTCTTTTGAATTCTCAGTGGCATTCTGTACTTCTCTGATGTCAATTAGTATATTCTATTGTGTATTTTATCTATGTTTATATGTGCATGCTTAAACTTGGTAGAACTTTGGGAAAAAGAAAAACACCTTGTTCATTTTTTTATTCTCTATATTGAATTAGCTGAATGTTGCTTCATATATTATTGTTACACTGATTTGACTGGCTTTTAAATTTATTCAAGTTCTACACTAAAGGAATAGATATTTTCCATAACCACGTGGTAATTTATGTGGTCAAATAATAATTTCTTTTAAAATCCTTCAACTTTCTTGAAATATCTTCTAGAGCTCCTGGGATTAATCTCAGAGTCATCTTAAAATTCATAAAATTAAATATATTTTGTTAATTTAAGCACACAGTGAATCTCTTTCTTGAGCCATTAGGTTTTTCTTACAACTTCCTTCTATCAATTTTTTTCCTTTTTATTTCTCCATGAACTAATCTAACCTTTTCCTCACCCAACACCCCTATTACAGAGCAAAAGTGCTGGGCGTGTGCTGATGCTGATGTAGAGACAGCAGAAACTAGAGACATAGTAGAACTTTCTGGAAATTTTGAGATCCCTCTCAAGAAGGAAATAGGCTTATACAAATGGCTTTGTGAATTTTTTTTCCTTCATAATATTATGGGGGTACACACATTTTGGTTACATAATTTGTGAGTTTTAAGTGCACATGCAAAATTAACTGAACCTAGTAGATAAATATTATCGAAAGTTTAGATTGGCAAATGGTGCAAGTTTAGTCAAATTCTATCAATATTAGAGAGCAATATTATTTTCTAAAATTCAACATCACAGGAAAGACAAGAAAATGAAGATGGTATTACTTTGCAAACATTGAAGTTACACTAATCTTAGAAAAAGTTTATATGCTAAATGAAATGCAGATATCTAAAAGACCCAATATACTTTAAAAATTGAGCAAAATAACTATTTTCCTCACCATACTACTTAGAACTTCAGCCGACTTGTGTCTCTTGAATACTTTTGTGGCATGAAAGGAAAATAGTTATAATACCTAATGTTTATATAGCACTTTCCATGTGCCAGAGATTTTTCTGAGTTTTTTTTTAAACATAGTAATCAATTTAATGTTCATAGCATACTTTCAAAGACAGGTCTATCATCATCAACCCCACTTTCCAGACAAGGAAATTGAGGAAGAAAGAAAGGTTAGAAAACTTGCCTAAATGGCAGGGCTGAGATTTAAACCTAGCTGAAACTCCAGAGTCTATATTTTAAGGATCTTTACTACTAAACTATGTTACCTCCCAAAGTGTTTAAAAACAATTACGATTTTGTTGAGAAAGGCAAGGAAAGAAACGCTTTCTTTGAGCTGTCTAGCTCTCCGTGGCCCCTACATTTCTGAAGGTTTCACAGGTTCCTAACCTTGTTTTCCTGGAGTTTTCTGATCAAATGGGCCACTTCTGAGCACCCCAAGACACTGCCCTGCATCAACGGCACCATCTCCCTCTGAGCACTGACAATGCAGAGAGTTTGGAGCCACTGCTCCATCAGGAGAGGATTCTTCACAAGGACTAGGGAACAGGAGGCTTAGATAGTCTTCCCTAAAGCAATATTAATTCAAAATTTATCTGTTTCTTCTAGGCTTTCCTATCATTTAAAGTAAAGGCAAAGAATTGAAACAAACAAGAAACAATAACAAAAAACCCTGCATGGATCAAAGGACCACCAGGAGAGATTTATTATAATTCTCTTCCATTTCATAGATAGGCTGTTCTGACACATAAAAAAGCAGATTAGAAGAAAAACGCCCCGTGAGGGGGCATGACTGGTAGATTATAAAATCACAGGTATTAGAGTTGGAGAGGACCTATTAAACCCCACCATCAGTCCTCATTACAGGACTTGTCTAATTTTAAATAACTCCTGCTACCTGACTTTCTCCTGAAACTCCATTTCCAACTCAACTATTTAAAACTTCCACTTGACATTCAACCTATTTCACTTTGGTCAGCTTCATCTTATTTTTTTCATTATTTAATCTGTTGGCAAACCGAAACCAATTTTCTCCTGTAATGTACTTATACTCTTCAAATATCAGTGGAATTATTTTATCTCTTATTATGATGACATAAAAGTAGAAAAATGATAATTTGAACATCAAAGATTTCAACTACATAAAAGGTATCTGTCACAGTCAATATATATAAATGCTTTCTGCAATTTCCTCTAACTATTCTTGTCCAAGTGCGGGAGAGACATTTTATTTATTACAGTAAAGGAAAAAAAAAGATCAGATTATTTGACTCTTCTAGGTCAGGCCTCTGAAGGGTTGGAGTGATTATCACTTGGGAGTTAGTCTTCATCTGTTCAGGTTACTAATTTATCCACGGAGGATCAGGCTTTGGGAGATAACTTATTCAAAGAAAATTTAATTATGTATGAGGCTATTCATGCCATCACTTTCAACACTAAACATTTTTGGTCTTATGGGATCACCCATCTACACAGAGCACATTTTTATGTGTAGGTCCACACTGGTAACTAACTGAGCAGGATCCGGTTGGCTTCGCTTTCAGAATAAACCTGGAATCTGACCTCTTCTTGCCACACCTGCTCCCTCTGATTTGAGCCCTGAGACAACATCTCTGGGTTAGGTGATAAATTTCCACCGTTTTCCCTTCAACACTCTTGCCCTTCCACAAACTTTTCCTTGCCTACCAGTCAGAGTGAATCTTTTCACATTTGTGCTCAAGAACTTTAACTGGCTCCTTGTTGAGAAAGTCAAGGCACCAGAAGCCCCATCGTCATCTGGACCCTGCTGCTCTCCTGGCTTACCTCCCAACAGGTCAGATATGCTCCCTCTGTCTGGAATAATTGACATGGCAATCCTTTCAGTTTCTTAAAGTTTCTATTCAAATGTCACTGTTTCAGTGAGGCCTAAATCGATCACCCTATTTTACTTTGCAATAGCACCTTAGCACCTGCCTTTCCCTTTTCCCTTACCAAGCTTAATATTTTCCCAGAGTTCTCATCCACATTTAATATACTAAAAAAATTACTTTTTATGTATATTGCTTATTTTTTTTTTTTGTTAAAATATGTGTTCCATGAGAGCAGAAAGTCTGGTTTATTTTGTTCACAGATATATTTCAAGTGCCTTGAATAGGGCCTGGGGCTTAATAAATGCTTCTTGAATAAGGGAGTAAAAGAATAAATTACAATGGACATGTGCTTAGATTACTTTCTTATAAACTATTTCATTTAGTCAATAACTTATGCAGAAATCATTTGAGTGAATGTAGTAGACATTCATTTATACATTCAAAAATAATTTTGCATGTTAATTAAATTCAGGCACTGAGAATATCCTAGGAATTCAAAGATAAAAAAGTGTAGGTTTTCATTCCTGAAAGAATACTGTGGTGAAAAGAAACAAGTAAGGAAATATAATGCCACATGACGGAAGACACAAAAGTATTGCTTAGATATTTAATGGAAAAGAAGTTTTGGAACTTGGAAGTTCTGGACAGACTTCACAGAAGTAGCTCATGTGATCTGTGCCGTCGATGTCTAGAACCACGCCTGATTAAAGAAGGCTTTTAATATGTATTTTGAATGGAATAGTATTCTTATCAGTAATGTATCAGCAAGTCATATTGTAAGATGGATTTTGTCTAAGAAAATATTATACATGCACAAATTTTCACTCTGTTCTTTTTCTAATTTTCCTTACTTTTAGAGATACATGTTCCTTCTAGATTTGTAATTCTTTCTTCAGTGATAATATTTGGTATTATGAATATCTGCTTCCCAGGCTTTCATGGGTGATCTTCCCACCACAAGTTCCTTATCTCCTGATATTTCCCCATGATTTCTGGTTTCTCAGTCAAATATTATTGTCTCTAATATTTCCACCTGGAATCCAATTCTAATATCTCATTCAGATCAGATGATAAATGTACTGACAAATCACAGCCCTGCCCTGAGGACCATGCTTTACAATCAGTCTTCCATAGGGCTTCCCAAAAGACATAAAGCTATCTACATTTCAATATATGATCTTGTATATTGAAAATTCTAAGTAATTCTTTAAAAAATATATCAGAGCTAACAAGTTCAGCAAGGCCGCAGTTTACAACATTAATATACAAAAATTCATTGGATTTCTGTGTACTAGCAATGAACAATAAGTAAATGAAATTGAGGAAAAGCAGACCAAAGTTCAGAAAAGTTAATTACTTCACAAGTTTACTTAGTTAATGATAAGTGGCAAATATAGAGTGACAACCTAGTCTTCTTGTCTCTAGTGTTCTCTATGTACTCCTCAATATTTTTTGAATATATAGGGTAAATGATACATTTCTTGAAACACACTCACTTTTAGTTGCCTATTTGATCACCATTTTTCATTTGAATGTATTTATTAGTCCATGATGTTAATAAAAAGAAAATCTGAAAAGGCTGTTTTGCATTAACGCTGCTCACTTTAAACTGCGGAACAACACACCTCTTTCCTTTTGATTTATGAATTAAATATGAATTATACCTGAAATATTGCCAAAAGTGTGGTCAAAATTTGGTCCTGTAAAAGGAGGAAAGGTAGTTCCCTGTACCCTTTCCCATTCATTATCATCATTTAGGTCCTGGATCCAGAAACAAAAGCCATCCTCAAAATTACAGTTAATTTTCTCATAATCTGTGAATTCAAAAAAGAATAAAAAGAAAAACTCAAATTTAGTCCACAATACTAGTAATTGTAATAAATTGCATTGAAAATAACCTTATACAGCTTATAATTGAGTGCCATGCACAAAATCATTCATTTTATTAATCTTAACTCCGTTTCATTCCATTTAGTTAACAAAAACAAATTTTTATTGCCAGTTGTGTTAAATTAATGGATTTCTTATAGCCCATAAGGACTTTAGCAAATACAAGCTTCTTGTTCTTTAATATTTACCTCTTATTTTCATTTCCCACACAAACTTTGTCCATATTTTTCTCTCCTCCTATTACTAAATTTAATACTTTGATCACAATTAAGTTTATGTGGAACTTTCTCTGAATTACTTTTATGCTAGTAAGTTTTTTTTACTTGGAATACTTACATAATATAAAATTTTAAATTTATTTTTATACTGATAATCTTTCTCAAATTGGTTATTCAACCTCTTTGAAGAACGTGAACTACTTTTTAATTTCTTATTTCTTTCTAAATATTAACTAGAGAGAGATATACATAAGAGATATTCATTAAAAGACTTATATAATGAAAATTTTGAGTTCTGATACTTTTAAAATTCCATTATAATATTAAGGCATCTGACAATTCAAAGGCTGAAAAATAAGTGATACTTACTATTAAGCTCACTGCTGTTAAATGTAGCATATGTTGCAATAAAGCCAACATAATCATTTTCATCAGATTCTATAAGAAAGGTGACAGTAACTTGGTTGGAAAAAATCCTAATTGTGCCAGGATTATTTTCCAAAATGGAAGCTACAAAAGAAAATGAATGACTGTTATATGTACATACATATCTATGTGTCCATCCATCTATCCATCCATCTATCCCCTGACCAGTCTATCAATTTATTCATTGATCTATCAATCTATCTGACATCACTCAGTTAAATAAAAGCATAGTCCTATGATTAATTTATTTTAATTCAAATATCTCTTCTCTTAAGAATTAAAAAACTTCAGGTCGGGTGTGGTGGCTCACGCCTGTAATCCTAGCACTCTGGGAGGCCAAGGCGGGCGGATTGTTTGAGCTCAGGATTTTGAGACCAGCCTGAGCAAGAGCGAAACCCCGTCTCTACTAAAAATAGAAAGAAATTATATGGACAGTTAAAAAAATATATAGAAAAATTAGCCGGGCATGGTGGCACATGCCTGTAGTCCCAGCTACTCGGGAGGCTGAGGCAGAAGGATTGCTTGAGCCCAGGAGTTTGAGGTTGCTGTGAGCTAGGCTGACGCCACAGCACTCACTCTAGCCAGGGCAACAGAGTGAGACTCTGTCTCAAAAAAAAAAAAAAAAAAAAAAAAGAATTAAAAAACTTCAAATTGTTATATATATGTAGGGTTTGAAAAAAGCCATGTTTTTTATTTTTAATTATTAGCTACATACACATACAAAAAGAAAAGATGTGTTCCTTTTCTGAAAAGTTTCCTGAAAGAAACACACAAGTTAAGCAGTTTTAAAAACTAAAAGTGAGTTTGGCTCTCTCAGGTATTTCCTGTATCACATTATCAGGGGCTAAAACTAGGTCACAATAATAAGGAGCAAAATGTATTTCTTTGTCTTTCTGTCCATATAGCTGTAAGACCTCAAAATAAAACTAGGATTACGATTTGTTTCTACAGCATTTTATACTGATTTTTACATTTTTATGTCTTGACTCTAAACTACTTAAGGGATATCTTTCCATTTTTGATCGTCGAAGGTTAATATAGTGCTTGGGATATAAAAAGTTCTAATATGTGATTTATAAAAATCATTGTATAAAATTTGTTTTTATAAAAATTTACAGCACGTATATTCTTAGAGGGGTGATACTGCCTCCACGGGGGTAAAAATTTGCTACCAGAACAAAACAGTCTTAATTTTTAAGTGTGCAAAGCTCAAATATACATAGAGTACATAAGTAGATATTCAGAATATGCTGTATTTGAAATATTAACATTTCGTATGGAACAGTTGGGAAAAAATGGTCTAAGAAGGTTTCTTAGTGGAGATGATAATGACAAAAAGGATTAAAAAACATTGGTTTAGCATTTTCGTTTGACAGTCTGAACTGCGCATTAGATTCAAGTCTATGAAAAGTACTACATTTGCAGATTGGACACAAAGCACCATTGTTATTTATTAAGTTCTGATAAAACTTTAATGAACTATTAAAAATCCTGTTCTCATTGTGTAGAAATTAGCAAACAATGTGATACATGTAATATAATTTCAGCAGAATCTAACAGAATATCATAAATAAGCATTTATTCACATCTTAATGCTTTTCCCCAAATGTATGTCATTCACTCAGTGTTTTCTCACAAATTATGTTCATTATTTATACTCTTCCCACCAGCATATGTAACTGTGTAATCTTAGTGGTTCTCATATTGAAAATCTTTATAGTTTGTAAGTGTTAGTCACTTAAGGGATGTGAACATTCTAGAAACTTTGCTGTAAACTTATCTGCCTTTCTGTCTTCCTTGCTTTCTATACCATAGCAATGGAGTTCTTTTGGGCAATGGCTTCTGGCTAGATTTGAACGTGGCTAGTGGTTCAATCACACCCATAATGGTTGTAAATGTGTTGGATCCACATGTTATTTATTGTTATTGCACTAGTCTAGGTAGTCCAGGAGTTTCTATCCTGAAGTCCATTAATTTGCTTCAGAGATATACACAAACCCCCAGTAATGGTGTAGAATATCTGTCTGTAGAGATTTTATAAAACTTTCATCAGACTCTTAAAGTGGCTTTGACTGAAAAGAGTCCCAGAACCACAGATCCAGTGAAAGCCATGTATCTTATGCATCCAGGATGGTGGAAGAGGGTTGTAGTTAAGAGCACAGGCTCCAGAGTGAGTATTCAATTTAGTTCTGGCTCCATGTCTTCCTAGACTTCTCTGTGCCTCTGTTTCGCGTGTTGTATTATAATTTTTTTTCCATAAAGATTTGTGATAAGGAGTAAATAAGTACTTTCCATGTGACACAGTGACTGCTGTATAGTAATTGCTTAGTGAATGCTAGTTATTCTCTATCTCACCAGCTAGGTTGTAAGCCCTGAAAAGGCAGAGATTATGACTTAATGCTTTCCGTGCCTCTGTCATTGTACCAGAGCACAGGAGACTTTTAATCAATATTTGAGTGTATATTAAAGATGTGAGTAAACAGTAATAGAGTTTGCCTGTCTAAAAGAAACAGAGCTGTGTCAAAAGAAAAAAAAAACCAATTACCTACTAACTTTTAAAGGCTGGATTTTTCCTGATGTTGTATTATAGCTGATAAAATAATTTTTTAAATAGTAATGCCTTAAGAAAACCCAGTGTCTTCTAAAAATCCAATACTTCTATGGATAGATATTAATTTACATAGTCTTGTCAAGCAGTCACACTTAAATGTGAATTAACTCATCATTTGTCCTCTAACAGCAAAGGCTCCGGTGCATAGGTTTTGTGAAAGAGAAAAGCAGGAAGTATGAAACAAATGCAGGGGAGTTTGGAAGGAGGGGAATGGAAGGGATGACCAACTTTATACAGAATAGGATTCAACAGATCTAGTTCAAAACTGTTTATTTTATCCAATTTATAAGAGTAAAAATGCTGCCATTACTATATCACCTTTATGATATGAAGAAGGTCTAATATATTCAACACACTTTATTGAGTACCCACTATTAATTTGTTATGGGTCCAAAGGCTGATGATAGGGAGAAAAAAATAACCAGGTTCCTATATTAGAAACATTCACATTGGCAAATTATAAAAAAATTAACTGTGAAATTATTAGATACGGGGGAAATGCTATGCGGGTACTGAGGAAGGAATCCTTAATTTTGCCAGGCACCATGATTGGGGAATATTTGAGAACTTCTGGAAGCAGAGACTCTTTAAACTAGTGCCTATTAAACTTTTTCACGTAATGTACCTCTTTAAACAGAAGTGAATGAATGGATACTTCTGAGTATACACAAGTGTCTTAATAAAAGCACAAAATTCATTGTGAATGATTTACCTTGAAAAATATTTGTATATGTTATTTAATTCCATATCCACAATATGATTATTTTTGTTGTAGGATAAATCAACAATTCAGGAAAACTCAGTATGCTTGTTACAAAGCTTTGGCTACACCTATGCATACTTTTGTGTGCTTCAGTTTTAAAAGCATGGCATTACACAACGTTAAGCTACAATATTAGCGATATATAGTCAGCAGTCCTGTGGAAATGGATACCAGCTAAGCACTTGCAATATAAAGAATGGTATAATACCTACACACTTAGAAACACGTTTCTGGGCTAGGCATAAAACCAATTTCAGTGTGCTAACCCAGGCTATTTTTGTTGTCTTTTTCTGAGGATGCATAAAAACATTTTATAGATTTTCCTGTACAAAACATTAAAGGAGCTTACTCACAATCTTCTAACCTTTCCATTGCAAGTATTGATAATTACTACCACCACTGAATTTAATATTGCACTTTCATCACTGAAATTTAAAGAAAACATTTTGAACTAACTTTCCTGGAATTTTATTCTGATTCACTTCAGTTTCCATAATTATTTGAAGACTCCATTGCAATCTATATTATCTTTCTTTATGTAATGTCCATCTTTCTTTGACACTTTTTACCAGTTAGAGTCACATCACAACATTTTTCATGACTTAAAAATGCCTTTAAAATTTGTTTATGCTGATTTACCCCTAATCAAGTATATGGCAACTATTTTATGGTACTGGATGGTTTTATTTCCTTATAGTCTCTCTAGATAATCCTATTTTCCCTAATTTAAGTGAAATATTTATAAATTTTCAACATGATGAAAATAATAACAGAATTTGAGATATATATTTTAAACTGGAATTTAATGAAAAAAAATCTTGTAAGCATCTCTCACATAAAGGAACTTGCTAAAACATCTACGAAAAGCTGGGCTTGTGAATTGAGAATGAAAGTATCAGTATTAGTTCAATACAAAATATTAACAACTTAAAAGCCATGATAGATATTACTTGTCTCTATATAGCATCATACTATACCAACATATGAAAGAAATATAAACATGTGAGTATAAATTTAAATCAACAAATATTGAGTTTCTGCAATATACTAAACACTGTGTTAGATGCTAGAGGTAAACTATTATTCGCTTTCCTAAAATAATTTATTTTTAAAATTTAACACCCAATACTCTTTATCACATTTTTTCAGGTTAAAATTCAATATTTAATTTTCAAAACTTTAAAATGGATTTTTATTTCAAAGATCTTAAAATTAAGCAAGTGCCTGTCATCATTTAAATACATATTCATAGATGTTTTTCTACTTGGATTTTTAATTTCTTATTACATTGTTGATATAATTGTGCATTATTCACACCACTAAACCTAATTATTCTAAAATTTATTTATGAATTACTGATAATCTAAGCATGTGAAAATAGTGTTTAGACAAATCATGGTATTTGAAGAGTAATGGAACATGAAGATAACTTACATCTACCACTTATTGGGCAACTAAATTCTATGAATTTATATTTTATCATTTGTATAGTAGAGATTACAATAGCAGCTACATTTGGGAAAGCATTAATTGAGTTAAAAATGCTGATAACTCTGCTTTACACATTGCAAATGATCAATGTATACTAAAATTTATTAATGCAACATATTTATATTGAAGATATTTATATGAACTAGCTTATTTGTCCACCTATGTAAACATTTATGTTGCTCATAATTTTAAGGAACTGCATTTATCAACTACAAAAATAGATTATGAAATGCTTGGTGAATTTATTTAAACCACATATGACTTACCATGAGTTCATATGTTTTATATATAACTCATTATTATATTTGTACTTGGGATTTCAAAGCACAACGAATAATTGCATAATTTCACTCTGTTTGAAGAAATGGAATTTTGGACTTGATTTCTGCCTCTAGCACTACCTCTGTGAACATGTGGTCATTGAACATCATAAGCCTCATTTTATTCTTTACTCATTTCACTCTAAAACATATTTTTCAGGTTTTTTGAAAAATATTAAATAAGAAAATCCACATAAATCACTCAGCATAGTGTCATATCAATAGCACCCAATAAAAATTAAATATTATTAGCATATACTTAAATATTTATCAAATCATTAAATCAATCAAAACTTTTATTAGAGAGAACTCAATTTTCATTACCCACAATATAATTTGAAAGGCAGAAATATTAAAATAAATGCCGTTAGTAAATAAACTTTAATCACAGGTGTCACTTGCAACCTCATCTCAGCTCAACACGACTATTTCTCCAATGTGTGAGTAAACTGATTATTCTCTAGGTTCCATTTCTACATTTTCTTCTTCATCCTCATTTTATTTCTTCCTGGAATTTTGTCCCTACTTTCACTGGCTGCCATGAAGAGTTTTGTGCATTTTGGGGCCAGACTGAACAAAGTGGGGGGGGGCAGATATATATTATTAGCGCATGTCCTGTCCTTTCCTCAGCTTCCCTCAGTGTCCGTGTATTAATGATAGATGGTCGTGTCGTAACAATATCATCCAAACCTACCATTTACTGAGCCTACCACGTGTGCTAGACACTGTTTTACCCATTTTATTAATATTAGTCCTGCAAGAGACTGAGGAGCCAAGCGCACACTAAAAAAAAAAAGAGCTGAGACTCTGTGAGTTTACAATCTACACGGTGTGTGAGAAAAATAGAATAGTAATTTTCAGGGCTTGTCTGAATTTTGCTTAACAGGCAGTAACATTTCAACAACACATGGTAACCCAATATATAATTATATTTCTTTGGCAATCTTCACATGATTTTTTAAGACATCACTTAGAAAACGACCATGTGAAATAGTAACTATTTTATTATGGAGACGACCACATAGAGCACTAATTTTCTAATTTTTATAATGAGGACCAGTTTTGCTATTTTTTTCCCCTTCGGTGATATAAATTTCAAGTTCATATTTAGTTCTAAATAAAAAAGGAAACATATCACTCCAAAAAGTTCTCCATATTTTTCATTTCAATAGTGGATTGTATATTTGTTTTAACTTACCTCTCAAAATTTTGCTTGATCCTACACCTTCATAAATACTTAATAAATCTGGATTATACACATTAAGAAAACTGAAGTTCAGTTCAATGGAAAGTCCTTGGTTTACACTAAATTAAAAGTAAAAAAATAGATTATGGTCACTCAACAGTTGTCATAATTCTTAATACATTCTAGACTTTGTATGTATTTTATTTTGTTGTGGTAAAAACCACATATTTACATTCTTAACAAACTTTTAAGTGTATTGCACAGTATAATTAACTATGAACACAATGTTGTACGGCAGCTATCTGGAACTGAAACTCTATAACCATCAAACAACAACTCCCCACTGTTTATTTCTCCCAGCTCCTGGACCACTATTCTACTTCCCTTTCTATGGCTGTGACTACTTTAGATGCTTCTTTTAAGTAAAGCCAAACAGTATTTACCTTTCTGTGACCAGCTTATTTCACTTGGCAAAATGCCCTCAGTGTTCACCCATGTTGTACCATGTATAGAATTTCCTTCTTTTTATCTATAAATAGTATTCTATTTTATGTATATATCACATTTCCTTTACCAATTCATCTGTTGATAGAAATCAGGTTCTTTCCACCTTTTGGCTTTTGTGAATAATGCTGAAATGAACATGGAAGTGCAGATATCTCTTTGACATCAATACCCAGAATTAGGATTGCTAGAGTATATGGTAATTCTATTTTTAACTTCTTGAGGAAACTGCATACTCTTTCCCATAGTGGTTGCACCATTTTACATTCCTGCAAAGAGTGCACAAGGGCTCCAATTTTTCCACATTCTTGCCAACACTTGTTATTTTCTGTTTTTTTGTTTTATGTTGTTGGTAGTGGCCATCCTAATGGGTGTGAGGTGATATTTCATCATGGTTTTCATTTGTATTCCCTTGGTGAATAGTGATGTTGAGTCTTTGTATGTCTTTAAGGTAAATGTTAATTAAAGTCCATTGACCATTTTAATTGGGTTACTTAATTTTTTTTTACTATAGAGTTGTAGAAGTTCTTTAAATATTTTAGACATTAATTCCTTATCAGTTATATGATTTACAAATATTTTCCCCAATGGGGTAGATTGCATTTTGACTCTGTGACTGTTTCCTTTGCTGCACAGAAGCTTGTTTCTTTGACATAATGAAGTGGGCCTGGTTAATTTGTGCAAAAATATAGTTAATTAGATAGAATGAATGATATTTGATAGCACAACAAAATGACTGTAAACAACCATAAGTTAGGGTATATTTTATAATAACTAAAAGATTGGTATTGGGATTTTCCTAACACAAAGAAATACTAAATGCTCGAGGTGATGGATATTCCAATTACTCTAATTTGATTAATTCACATTGTATCCCTATATCAAAACATCAGATATACCCATAATAATTAAAAACAAATATTTATAATATTAAAAATTTTTAAAAAGAAGTTTTTCTCCACTATTTTCTTCTAGGAGTTTTATGATTTTAGGTCTTGCATTTAAGTGTTTAGTCCATTTTGAATTGGTTTTGTTTATGGTGTAAAATAAGGGTCCAGTTTCATTCTTTTGCATGTGGACTTCAGATCTTCCCAATACCATTTGTTGAAAAGATTATCCTTTCCCTATTGGGTTGTTTTGGCACCCTCACTGAAGATCATTTGACCATATATGTAAGGGTTTATTTCTGGGCTTTCTATTCTGTTTGTTGGTCTGTGTATTTGTCTTTATGCTAGTACATTATTGTTTTGATTGCTATAGCTTTATAACAAGTTTTGAAATCAGGAAGTGTGAGGCCTCTAGTTTTGTTTTTTTTTTTAAAGATTGTTTTGGATATTCAGGTTTTGTTTGGTTCCATACAAATTTTAGGATTATTTTCCAGTTTTGTAAAAAATGCCATTGATATTTTGATTGAGATTTCATTGAATCTGTACATTGCTTTGGGAAGTATATCCATTTTAATAATACTAAGTCTCCCAATTCATGTACATTGTCCATACCATTAATGTGACAACTATTGTATTCTACAATTGTCAGTTACACACTTAATTGTCTTGCCTATCAGACTTTGTATGACTTAATGACAAGGATTAATTTATTTATCCTTGTATTATCCAATGCTTTGTAGAAACTAGTACATGCTTGTTGGTGTTAAAATAATATCTAGCTGCTAGGATAAGAGCATAGGAGGAAAAGTATGACAGGTTGATCCTAAAGTTTTAATTTGATAATTAAATATAGGATTTTCATTTTCAGACAACAGTTTTGGGGAAAGGGAGCATAGGAAAGCCTCTATATTCAACTCCACTGTTTCACTGAAGTGTTAGAATCAGAAATGTAAATAATTCTTCAGAGTGCTTAGGAAGTAGAAAGTTCCTCTGAACTCCTCAGAAGGGAAGAGGACTGAAAGAAAAATAAAAGTGTAGATGATAATGTTTAAGCTTGCTTGGGCATGAGGTTGGATGAATTATACGCAGAGGGAACCAGGAGAGAGGATGAAAAGGCTGATGAAACTAGCGATCTAGTTTTCAAGGCCAAACAGGAGTCTTTAGATATGACCTGGCCTTAGAGCCTCACGTTGGAATATGCTGGATGAACAAGGCCTACCGGCCAATGGCATCACAATCTTAGTTTTTAGGTATGCCATCAGTAGTAACATGGCCAATCAGGCAATTGAGGACATTTTTCACAAAGTTAGTTAATTTTTGAGAGTCTAAAGTTTATTGTTGGGAGATGTCCATTTGTGGCAAGACCCTCATTTGGCATAGACTATATTATAATTCTGGTTAGGGGACTGGAGTTCAGGGCTGGAGTTTAGTCTTCAATATTGGGGTTGGTGATAGTGAAATGGCAGCTACTATAATATAAGGGCAGAAGTTAAAGATACCTAAGCAGAAATCCAAATATTTGGACGTGTCCAATGTTTGCTTCCAGGGAGGTGAATTTAGAACAGTGGTAGGTTATTTTTTAAAAATACCAACATACGGACCTCAGCTTTGAGTATCTGATTCAGCAGTTCTGGAGTAGATTCTGGGATGTCTATTCTGAAAAACTTCAGGAGTGACTGTGATGAGCTCTTAGGTTTGAGGGCCATTGGATTAAAATAGGTAGATGCAGGGATGGTACACTCATGGCTTCTCTTTGCTGTGTTCAGAAACCACAGCAGGTTGGCAGAGAGGTAAGGAGACCAAGGTGAAGGATCAGCAGATCTTTTCAGCCCAGACAGAGAAAAAGAAAGCAAAGATATGGCTGTTGTTTATTTAAGTTCTGCCTCTGTTAGTTCAGTTCAGGGACAGGTGGAGTGAGCCTGCTGGTGCGATCTGCGGGGAATCAGAGTCAAAGCTGAAGAAGACAGAAGCAGAAGAAATGAAGCAGACTTCAGGGATGATTTCTGCTCTTTTAATTAATGTTTTGGTATCTGTAAGCAAGAATATAATGATTTATTCTTAATCTGATGTTGTTTTCAAGCTGTGAAACTAAGGAATGAATGCAAGAGAAGCTCCCTAGGAGCCTTTGTATTCAAGGGTCCTTTGCTTTCTCAAAAAAATTGGAAGTAGAGGAGAGAAAAAGTACATATGGTTTTCCGCTTTATTCTGAGTCACAAAAGCCAACTGACTTGCAATAAACCACAGACATTTATAAAAGTAAGATTAATTTGAAAATATAATCATATGTTTACATAATATTTGACATTTTTCTGATTTTTTGAAGGGATGGGTACTTTTGTAAATTTAGTTTATACATTTTATATTGTATTGTTAACTAATCTTTTCATATATTTATATTAAATTTTATTGAGCACTTAATATGTGGTTATTTTACATTCATTATCATATTTAATAATGACTTTGATCACAGTACTTAGAAATGTTGAACTCTATAGATGCAGAAATTTGAGGTAAAGTGGTGAATTTATTTGCCTGTGATCACATAACTTGAATCAAGAGAAGCTAGATTTGAATCCACACAGATTGTCTTAAGTATCTACATTCTTAACCATTCGTTGGCTGTATGCTAAATGTGGTCTTACTGTAATTCCAAGTCTGGGCTCTTCCAGTCCAAAATAGTTTAATTGAATCCTAAACATTTCTCCACTGTTTAATTATTCTTTCAAGTTTGGAGAAAAAACATTCTTTATCCCCTTTTTGATCACTATTGAGGAAAAAAACTATATAGTACAAAGTGTCTTTAATATATTAATCAGTTTTGAGAAGAAAAATAGATTCGTGATTAATTAAATCACAGTTTCATTATGAAGTACAATATGTGTTTTAGGGTAATATTTTAGATTTTTCACACATTTTTAAATTCATCCCTACACCAATGGTGAAATTCTTAAAACAGTTTTAAAAATTAAGCAACGGAAAGGAAATAAAAAGAAGAAGGCCATAAAGTTCTTAATTAATATAGGATTATTACTGCATAAATGTTATCATTATAGCAAAAATTTATTGTTCATTCTGCTTATAAACTGTCTAAAGTTGACCTATCTTTATTAAGAAGTAGATTTAACAATTAAATTATTTTTGTTTGGTATTAATATCCAAAGATTACATGAAAAAATCATTGTGTACCCAAGGATGCAGATTAGTTATGCTTATATATTTTCATTTTCAGTAAAAGTAATCTAAGATTTTCTAAGGCTGTCTACTGACATTTAAAATATAGAATTATCTTTATTTTCCTTATGAACAATGCTAAAATTATAAATGCTTCTTTTAAAATTTGATATGATTTTATATATACATGTGTGTATATATCTCTCATATATTTTATGTGTGTGTGTGTATATATATATACACATATATATATATATCTTATATATGTAGAGTGGAAACCTCCTCCAACTTGGTTAATTTTTCAATTGGCAAGAATTACTTAGAGTTACCACTTTAAATACATAATTTTTTTTTTTTATTTTTGGCACACAAATAGCATGCTGTCTAGAGTTTGAAACAAAGGAAACTGTGCTCTTAGCTATATCACATATCTTTCTAGGGGCTGCATTCCAAATAGAAATTATTTAAAGGAAACAGGATATTCGTCTTTCCTTGAATAATGACGAGTAAATGTGTGTAAAACAATTATTTCTTCACATCTCCTCTCTGGGATATGTCTACATGGGAAAACAACCCTTGTGATTATTTATGGGCCCATTTCCTATGATGTTTGGCAAGAACCCGAGGCTCTGCCTTTTACCCTTCTTTAATCAGCTATTATACCAATTCCCCTAGTTTTCTAGTGAGTCATGATAATGATTAAAATGATCATACTGTAGGTCAGATTGGGAACCCATATCCCATACAGCTGTTAAGAGAAATGAACCAGAATATAATTTTTCAAAGTGAATTCCATGGAACACTTATTCTGCATGCTTTGTGGGGGAAATAGTCAGAAAGGTTTGTTGGAAATTTAGATTGCATGTTAACATACTTAAGACTATGAGAACTCCCATTGTTTTTTTTTAAATTTTAATGAATTTATTTCTGTTTCCCTGATGCTTATTTGAAAATGTTTTTTTTTTCTTTTTGGAATATCCAAGAGGAACTTTAGGTATTTTTTGCCTGTGAAATATGTTTAAGTTAGCATTAAAGTAGATCAGCTATCAGCAGCCTTATTATTTTGATCATTATCATGACTGGATTGGTCAATCGAATTAAGAGCTTGGAGGTGAAATATATAGCAACTTATCCAAACATCACTCAAGATACAGCAAAAAGGATGTGTATAGAGGATATTCCCTGCTCTTAATCTGCTGTATCTAAATCATGCCATTGGAGATTTTCATACAGTTGCTGGCATAATGAGAAAGGAACTATCCTGCAGACAGATGTTGGTCATATGAAATTCCATTTCTTGTGATACACAGCATGCATGTGTGCTATCTGCCTCCGGAGCACATTATTTGTGCTAGCCATGGGGGAAAAAACTTGCTTCAGAGACTAATGAGATGGCCTCATTTATTAAACAGTATTGTTCATAGGACAGAATATCTTTTTGAAAGGTTAAGAACAAGAGAGAATCTTTTTAAACAGTTTGTCGGTTGCTTTGTAGCTAATGAAAACAATAATTGTTAAAAAAATACTGCTAAAAGCGATAAGACATTGCATCAGAAAAAGACTTTATGACTGAAGAACAGAAAATAGAAGATGACATATTACCTTATGATCCACTGGCAAACAGTCGGGTTGGAAGGCTCTGGATATTGGGCAGCCTGGAAAGACCCAGATGATCCAGTCAACAAAAATCTTCCATCACAAGCTGTGGCTGCAAAAAGATGACAATTAATATTACACAAAACAATCTTGGAATCCAAATTAGCTAACAAACATTTCACAGAACACTCATGACAGAATCTGTACAAGGCTATTTTACAAAACTAAAATAACCAAATGGGAGTTAATCAAATCTCATTTCAGAAATCTATTAGGTATTTTTAAATAGTCTTACACATCCCATCATGGAGTACTTTAGAAAAGCATTCCATTTCTAAACACCCATACTTAAGTGTATTCTTCCACATTTGTAAGGAAACAAATACATATGTGAATACAATAACTGATTTTTTGTCCTATTTTCCTCATTAAATTGGGATTAGGTGAATTTCAAATACATGTACAAAGTGCTATTAGAATAAGGCCAGGCAAATGATAGCGCTAGATCATTCCATCCAGCGAATCTTTTCACCCATCTTTTAAACTTCATCACTCTTGCTCCTTTTGAATAGACTTACTACCAAGCTCGATATTTTGCATCAATATTCTTGATTATAACTTTTGCTTTCCATGATTGTTCATTTTCCTCTTTTAGTTCTTGTGACACATTTATTTAATGAACCTCTTCTTCATGTCATGCATTATCAGTTGTCTTTAATGTATATCTGAATCATTTCCAACTAGATTAAAATCTTCTTGAAGGCATGAATCAGGGGCCATACTTTACAACTTTTTTGTTTACCTCATGTACTTGTTATGTATAGTATATGCTAATTTTTTATTTTTGCAATTTTTAGTTTTATTACATTATTTTCTTTATACTTACTTAGTTCTGTTGACACCCTGTTCTAGACTTACGACTCCTAGAATGTGCTCTTTTTCTCTTTGTAGATTGGAGATTTCTCATATGCCAGAAGCATTGATAGCAGGTAGAAAAATCAATAAAATATATCAACAGTAATTTTCACTTTGGGAATCTGCATGCTAGAATAAGCTAATCCTACATTGAGGTATCAAAAATTTCATTGTAATATTATATAGCAATTCTATCAAATTATACAATACAAGCTGCTATATGACATAAAATATTTTATGTGAATAAAAAGAAATGAATTGAAAAAATAGCACATAGAAATCCTGGAAAAAAATACCATGTCTTTGATTTGGTTTTGCTATTTTTGGTATATTTTTTAAAAAGCATAAACATTTACTTTGGTAAGTTAATTTTAAGATTCAAAGTCTTTTTAAGAACATTTGTATTTGCTTATGACATGATAATCTGATTACCAGTAGGAGACCAAAGAAAAGAAGAAAGGAAAGAAAGAATAAACTAAGAACAGAAAAGATAATAACCCAAGAAGCAAGGATTAAATTCTGAACAGTCCAGCAAAGACCACAGGAAAGGAAATGGAGAAAATTGTGGCTTGTTGAGAGAACTGAACATCCTTATATATAATAATTAGGGCAGCAAACAAGAAAAATTAAGTCTAATTTGTCATGATTTGAAGATAAGTAGTAAAACATGTGACTTTTTAATGCAATGCTAAATAATTTTCTAATTGTAAATCTCTTTTCTCACCCTCAACTCTCTGCCCACTGCAAACCATGATAAACAAATGAGACAATTAATGCCTTAGCTTCAATGACCATTAAAACAAAAAATGTTTGCTTGTATTTTATGTTGTATAGAGAGCCTTTTAATCACAATTTCCCAAGAAACAACATGGATTCAAAGATTATAGGCAGTGCAGTAAAGTCCACTGCTATTCTAGATAGTTTATATTTAAATTAAGATACTTGGGAACCAATGAAGTAGATCATTCTACCCTGCCAACCTTAAAATAAAGTTGCTAATATTTATGGAGTGTTTGTTATGTGCTTGCTATTGTTCTGAAGTCATTATACATGTATTCAACATAATCTTCATAACAATCCTATGAAGTTATTGGTGGGGAAACTGAGGCATAGAGGAGATAAGTAGCTAGCGTAAGGCCTTCTTCCTTATAAGCAACAATGCAAAGTCAAGCAGTCTTATTCCAGAACATACTGTGTTATATTGCCTAATATCATAATATACAGAGCTATCATAATGACATCACCCACTCTTTGAGCTGAAAAGCAAGGTGGAAAGCATAAATGAAAGAAGTAGGAAAATTTTAAAAAAAGAATTCCATCTTTTCCGCTGTTCTCAAAAGCAGGATATAAGTTACGTTTGCAATAGCATTCCACAACAAATAGGAAGAAGCAAAAAAGAAAAAAAGGATAGGATCAAAAAGGGAACAAAACAAGACCAGTTTAAGACTTTGTAAAATCTATTCGCAAAACTGGTAAAATTTTTAGTGATTTTTCACATCCATTCACTACATGTTTTTTGGGAAAAGTATTAGTAGATTTGCTCAACAGGATTCATAATTTTCCAAAAGGCTGAGTTATGTTTCCAGTGTCAAAGATGGCTCTGGTTTGATGAATTCTGTTGTGGTTCCTTCATAGGCACATAACTAAACTACACTTCCCCAAATCCTTTGCAGTCAGATGAGGTCATATGACTGAGTTGGCCAATAAACTATCGTGGAATCGACTGTGTTAATTTCCAAATGTGGTTTCTAGGAGGATCTTCTGTAACATTATTCCCTTGTCTGTCAGCGGGTTGTAAAAAAATCCAGTGGAGGACTCTGGGGGCAAAGAGTATGGCCAACAAAGATGATGCAGCCTCTTGTTATCTTTCTTGGACTGTGATAAAGGTGATAAATTCCTAAGATTATTTATCATAATACTTAGCCTATCCTAAAGAATATGATAATTTTGCCTGTCCAATTTTCTATAAAGTTGCTAAGTTTTAGTGTGAATGGATAATCTACAGGTCAAAATTCTGCTCCAAATGGCTTTGGTAAATTCCTGCATATAAGCAAAGAGGAAGAATATTCCTAAATGTATTTAAAATAAAATTACAATAGTATTAAACTACTTCTATTAACAAAGTTCAGAATGCTAAAATATAATTTCTAGGTATAGACTTGTGCAAAGATAATCCTTATATATTCTTTCATTTAATTTCAAAATGTTTCTGGAGAATCTAATTTTATATATGACAATGAGGCAGGATAGGCTTTCAAGAAAAAAAAAAGTGGTAAACCCATAGATGAGTGGGATTGCTGGATGTTTAGGATCATGACTTTTTAGACTGCACAATTGTTTCAGTGCAGCATCGGAGAAAACATTTTGAGAGTGAGATAAATGAGCTCGTCCAATAATATCAGCCATTCTATTGCACTGTCAGAAATGTTGCCCATAGTGGGATGGGATGTATAAAGGTATGCAGTTAGGACCTGCTGAGAGCTCCCCCTGCTGGCTCAATATTTAGTAATTTTGTTTTGCTCAGGGCATTCTCCAGCATACATAGATCAAACATGATCTCCACCAAGGTCTATTATGCACATACATATGAGGCATGCAAACTGTGAGGACATTTGCCAACTTCCAAATAATCCTGAGCATTGGTCTAAGGGCTATGAGTCAGTATCTTTCCTTCTCATAGGTCAGCTAAAAAGTGAACTTTCTTGCTGATGCAATTCTAATCAGAAGAGAAAAACAATTTAAAGAAATCTTGGTTCAGCTATAGTCAGCTGTAAGTCGTGTCAACCTAAATAACTAAAGACTAAAAGAGGAAGCTGCGTAAGTCAACATTAATGTGATTCTATTAATAACACAAACTAGAATTAGAGCTCACAGCTGGAGCAAAAAAATAAATAAATAAGAGTGAGAGCAAAGGTTAATTTCATATAGAGAAAATTCTCTTAAATTAATTTCAAGAATTTTTCTGTGAATGCAGATTGATGGAAAAGAGCTTTCAGGTGGAAATGATGCTCTGGAAGTTTGAGTTGGTGCTGGAGTCCGCTAGGATTTTGGGCTCACCATCATCAATGGTTAAAATGAATAAGAAAACTTAGATTTTTGATTCTCACTGGATAACGGTAGATTAATTGATTGATTCTTCCACTACCTTATTCCACAATGATTTAAATTTATCTACCAAAATAAATATAATACTAATTTTAAATTACAAATAAAAGAATCAAGAAAATGGAAAATCTGCTTAAGAGAGTTAGTAACATGGAAGGCAGGTTGTTACTAAGGTTCAGTAAAAACAAAACCATCATGATACTGAGAAGTAATAACGCAGTTTGATTATGTCTTTAGAGGAATTTAGATAATTAATTCAGTTCTAATACTGAGGTTCATCTAATGATTTTATACTGCTTAGAAAAATAATTCATGGCCTGAAAACTTATTTTAGTACAAATTGTAACACTTCGATGATACTCCTATGGTTATTTTTTGATATGCACTTTCTTAGTTTAACATGAAAATTATAAACTTCTTGAGGGTAGGGACTAAATAATAGGTGTGGTGGATTTTCTGATTATTTAATTAATCTAATACATTATTAATGCCTTTTTCCCTATTTAAGGTTATTGATCATCATTATATAGGCTTAAAGCCATGCATCTTACTTGACATACACTGTTATTTTTGAAATAGAAATCAACATCACCTTTGCTACCTCATGATGGCAGACTTGTATCATATTCTTCCTGAAAAGGTTGTGGAAAATGCCTGAACAACACAGCAAAAAATGAAGGTTGCTTTCTTCTTCTTTGAGTAACTTAGTTATATAAAATAGATTAAAAAATATTCTATAGCCTGCACTTTCTTCCAATATGTTCTGAGTGCACTTCAAAGTATGTAGTTAAACTTTAAAGGTTTGAATTCTATCCAAGAACATTTGAATTGGGATTGCTTAGTGGAAGTCTCTGTAGTACTGTTGCCTTTTGTTGAGTTGGTCCTGGGAAACAGACCAACTGTCTATCTTTTAAAGTATGTACCCAGTGGATAAGTAATTTTTTAAACTTTGGTCCTTATTGGAACATTCATCTTCAATTAATATCAAGCAAGATGAGAAAAGTATAATAAATAATAGAAAAGCAAAATGTAGCAAATAGTAAGTAGTCTTTAACACACTTCAGGAACTAGTTGTATGTAGTTAAAACTGATTATTAAACATACCAAAAAATGTACAATTCATGCTTTTTGTTTAATTTTTCAAAAACAAACTGTAGATTAGATTTATCCAAATTCATCTGTAGTCCACCCGTATCAACAGGGTTACCTGCCCTGACCCTCAGTGGATGCCTGAAACCATGGATAGCATTAAACCTTATATATACTTTTTTCCTATGCATACATACCTATAGTAAAGTTTAACTTATAAATTAGGCACAGTATGACATTAGCAACAGTAACTAATAATAAAATAGAACAAACATAACAATATTGAGAACAATGTACAATTTAAAACTTATGAATTGTTTATTTCTGGGATTTTCCATTTAATATCTTTGGCTCTCAGTTGATCACATATAACTGAAACTGTGTAAACCACTGATAAGGGGGGACTACTTTGGTTCTACCTGGTAATATTCTTAGATATGTTACATACAACAATAAATTACCCATTTGGATGCTACTTTCTAGTGACATTTTCTAAATGGAATCCAACTACTAAATGAAGAAATAAGCCAAAGAGTAAACATGTTTAATTCACTTAGAACCATGCTCAGTGTATAGTAAGTGCTTAAGTGTCAAATAACAATAATAAAAATAAAATAACATTGTTATTAGCACTCAAAAAAGATGCCAAAATATACAAATAAAACACAGATGTTTTACCCATGAGACATTAAGTTCCTATTTGTAACTGGTTTCCATTATTCACAGAACTACAAAAGGTGGATAAAAGCAACAATCAAAATTTAAAAATGGTGCTCATTGAGTTAGCTGTTGAAATAGCAAAACAAACAAACAAACAAACAAACAAAAGGCTGCTATAATGGTGAAAAAAACATGAAAAACCATTAGGAAGAAGTGAGAATGTATATGTAAGAAATCAAATTCATAATAGTTTAATATAGAGAAGGGATGAAAAATATTGCACTCTTTCCTCACATTCGTAGCAGACATTGCTAAGCACAGCATCCTTTTCATAGTCACCAAATGGAATACTGTTTAATTAATATGTTTAATGTTAATATATAAAGTTTAGGAAAATATTAATACAACTTTTCAAATATTTTGTATTAACATTAGATTATAAAATGGCTACTGGAGTAGCTCATTCTTCACCAGTTTCAGGCATCTAAGAGGATTCTTTTGTTTTTTGTTTGTGTGTGTGTGTACAGTGAGGGAGAAGGGAAAGGAATGGGGGAAAGAAGTAGGGGGATGAACTTACCACAAATTGTGTTGTCTTCATCAGAACCATCTGGACAGTTTAACTCTCCATCACAAAATAAATCAATTGCTATACACTCTAAAGCATCAGCACAAGGCCTTAAACCAGGCAGGCACTCTATTGAGACATTTCCTTAAAAAAAAATTGAAATTCTTTAATTTCCAATGGGTGAGAGATGAACAATGTTTGGATATTTATTATGTTTTTGTTTTGTCATTGAGGTACTTACTTATAAGTATATACTTCAATTCCCAACATAAATATTTATTTCATTTGATGAATCAATCATTTGTAAAAATGCAGAATTTTAAATTTTGAAAAAAATGTTTTTTCATAGTTGTTGGATAAGAATGTTTACTTTGTTGATTTTAACCTTGGTAATTAATATCATGGTTTGGACATTTAATCCTTAGTATTTACACCTCACAGTGGTGTTGTGTTATGTGGGCCATTTCAGTGGAAAATTTATTGCATTATCTGTAGCATCTAGTAGGCATTTACTCAGAAACTTATTATTTGAAAATATGGTGGCTTAAGTCAAAGTTTGCATTCTACAGAGTAAAATTTATCAACAACAGCCATTTTTAGAGTAAGACAAAACACTTAAAATTCCTGGAGTATTACAACATTGAGCAGTAAAGAAACCCAACGGCTATTTCTGCTCAATATCTCTTTGTTCCTTGGTCAGAGATTCTCAGTGGGTAGGATGCAAACATACCCTGCAAGGCTCCACTCTGATCCGGATCTGATCAATTCGTACCTCCCAGCCTGTCTTATCCTTCATCTACCCCACTTCCACATACCTAAGTAGGTACCAAGAAACACATTTTAATTCCAAATTAACTTGGAAAATTTAAGTGCAATTCTAAAAATAAGACATATTCTTATATGCCCACAAGAAAAAAATATGTTTTTATTTTTCAGACCAATGTGAAAATTTGAATATCTTTGTCTCTGACTAGAATAAGAATGATAGTTTAAAGTTTTGAAATCTTTAAATCAATAGCATTTTTTCTTTGTTAGTTTCTTAATCTTAAAGCCAGCACTGTACTGCCATCTGCTGGGATTGAAAAATATGAAATTCTGAAATTTCTCCTTATGCTACGTAAAATTAACTGGGAAAATAAAAGTGCATGGGTCTACTAAGATAATACTTAATTAGAAACATTTATAGGCAGGGTTTCCAGGTATATATACAACTAAATTAAACTTTTGTAACTAGCTCTAATTAAAATGGATATAAACCATGGGGAAATTCATGAAATATCTAACATCTAAAATAGGACAGAACAAAGATCAGAGTCATTCCAAAAAGACAGAATACACTCATTTACGATAATAAAAATAATGACAAAATGTTATTTAATAAACTCGAATGCATAATTGTTGATATGTAAGAGCTATTGATTAACAAAGTCCTTAATCATTGAGTCCCTATAAACATTTGATAAAAAAAATTTTAACAAGCATTGTACTTGAAACTCTGGGTCTTATTCTAACAGTAGCTAATAGAATTCTAAATATTCAGCATTTGAAAGACTACATTTTGGGATATAGCTAAGAAGACATCTAATTTTGGCTCTCCTAATGCTTCTCATGGGAGCTTCACTTCTTGATGCTTCACATCTCTCTGTCCATTGTATATTGAACTCTAGATTGATTGAACCTCTGAACCACGCCAACAACTGATGCTACTTGGGATCCTTTGATCTTAATAATCATTCATTCATTCCACAAGTATTTATTGTCTGAGTATTTGTGTCATGCAATTTTGAGGGATGGAGATAAAAGGATGAGTAAGGTAGAGCTCTGTTCCCACGGAGCTTGGAGTTTAGTGGGAGACAGTTCATTAATTAGCTATTTTTGAAGAGAGATATAAAAATAATGCTATGGAAACATTAAAGATTATTAGGCAATTTGTTTCCTTCTGAGGCAGGAATTAAAAATATCTCAAAGAAGAGGTCATATTAAAACTAGGTTTTGAATGATGCCTAGCAATGCACCAGGAGGAGAGCTTTATGGAAAATACTTGGTGATGTGTCAGAAGCACATCAATATCTGGAAAACATATGAGTCTAACTTACCTAGATGGCAGAATGTTTGTGGAAGCCAAAGAAGGAAGGGAGTTTGGTGCCAGATCCTGGGGGACTTTTTTACCTTTTTAAGTGTTAGAAATATTCTTCAATAGTCAATGGCACTGAGTATTTTTATACATATATACAATATGTCCAGTACATTTTTCATAAAGGCAATTCTGGGACCCTGTGGAGAATCACTTGGAAAGAAGAGATCAATTGAGAAGCTGTCTCAATGGTCCAGGTAAAAGTTGATGAGAGCTAGAACTCACGCTGACACAGCAGATGGGACATGGACTCAACTGCTACTTTACAGGTAGAATTGATGCACTCCTGACAGATAGCAGGGTAGGTGAAGAAGGGGGTGCTAAGGAGTGGGCAGGTGAATTACAGAAGTGGCCAGTTGAATTACTAATGGTCATTAGACACGATAGTGACTATAAGAGGAACAGATACTGTGGGATTAGAGAATCAGTCTAGTTTGAAGTATTTTGATTTCAAGGTGGAAACAAGGTATCCTTGTTTAGGTTTTGCTCGCTTGCTCTCAAGACTCTATCTCATCAACAGTCTTCAGCTGACTTGGTCCATGAAGAAAGAAGTTTCTCATATTGACAATAATATGGAAAATAGGAGTATAATTATAATACAAGGGTATTGAGTTTTAGGATTTTGTCAAATTGTATTTTTACCTAGTCTTCTCTTGCTCTCATTTTATTATGTATCCATATATAATTACATTTCTGACAAAACCATTGACTAAAACATTAGCTGTTACACATTAGCTGTTACAGAAATTTGCCAGATGCCAGCTTTTAAAAAATGATCCTACATTCTTAAAACTAGAGTTCTTTGAGTTGAGTACTACTTTGAATTTCACTCCTTAATTTTTGCCCTAGTATTTCTTCTTTCCTAAGAAGTCTATACCAAACTGTAATTCCTAATAGGGAATTTTTAGGAGAAGAGTTAATGAATTCTAGTTAAAGAAATGTGCACAAAGGCAATAATAATTGGTTTAGTTTATTAGAAGCTGATCAAATTGCTAGAATATTAGGTATTGTTAACTTCCGTGGCAAAAAGACTTGTACATGTTTTTATATCTACATGGTATTTTATCTTCAGGATACTAACTTTTGGCATGTTATTAAAACAAAATAGTAAATTAGTATTATTTGGAATCCTGCAAATAAAAGGTTTTAATTTTCCATTTGTATTTGTATCATGAAGGATTTAGTATAAACTCAGATGTTATGACTTCAGAGTGATCCAAAGTCAAAACAATTTTCAGTGGTTTGGGACGAGAAACCTTGTGCCTACTCAGTGTAGGCCCTGCCCCAGGCATTGTGGAGGATAAAGACTGAACTCCATTATTTTTTTCTTCCAAACCATATACAATAAATGTTGCATACAACATAATAAATTGAAAGCCATAGTTTGGAAACCTTAGATTTTATTTTACCTATTATTTAAATGGGGGTAATAGTACTTGATGGTCAAAATTGTTTGAGAGAAATTAAGCCCAAGATCCACATAGCTTAGAGTGGAAGTAGAATCTGAATCCATGAGTACTACTTCCAGAGACCAGTTTTATTTCACAGCACTATACTGAAAGATAGATATCACCTTACAGAAATTCTCATTTACTTTGATAGAACAAATCTAGTTTTTTTAAAGCAAGATTATGGCTTTTCAATCCAAATGAAATTATGGCAGAAAGATAGTTTAATAGTCCTGAAAGCATGTGAGTAGGAATGTCTTAAATTAGAGAATAGCACCTAGCAATATATAAATGTGGTTTTCTCAAACTCAGAGAAAGAAAAAACACATTAAGTCACAATACGTTTGGTATTGGATAAAGTCTTTGCATCTCAGTCTTGGAATAATTAAATCGAGGAACATAATTTTACCTTAGGTTGTTTTGACTCAACTTCATGTTCTTCACTAAATCAGCCAATTATTCTTTTTCTCCAATCCCCAAACTTTACCAATAGTGTTATTGTAGCAAGATTGCATTTTGTATGAGATTGAGAAATAGCGAAACTTTTGTTTTTCTGCAATCATTGCCTACGTAGTTAGCAACAAAGGACTAGACCAAGTTGTAGTCTAGAAATCCTTCAAATACATGAGCAGTTGCCCAAAACAGCCCCTAGGCACACTATAGCAGCCAAGAAATCAATCTGTACAAAGCGATCTTAGTTCTCATCTCTTTCTACAAGCATTCAAAATGGGTTAGTAAAACTTTAAGGTAATCGGCAACAAAGGCAATTGAATGATAGAACATAACCCTCATAGAATTTGTACCATTATCAGACAAAAATTCTCTTTGGCAGAATTTATAATAGTACTAATGCCAGGTATATGATGCATGCATTTGTTGATTTTTCTCAAACTCTGCCTTCCAGGCATATAAAAATGAGAATAAACTTAACATCCCTGAAAGACATATTCATAATAAATTACTGCTTGGAAACTGCAGTTTTCAAGTTTAATTGCCTCATTCCCCTCTAGGAATCCATAGTATCTTGCTCTATGAGAGGAATAAATGGAAATGAAGATTGGACACTCATGTAGTATACATGGATTCCATTAAAAAAAAGGTATTTTGCTACCTATTTACCTTATAAAAATTCTTAGAGGATTAATTAAGGTAGGTCAATACACTCTCCAGTAACAGATAATGTTAGGAAATGGAGTTTCTAGTAAAATATAAGCTCAGATTAAAATGAGCATTACAAAATATAATCATCTTGTTTTAAACTTAATTTTTGAAAAATTCCTTTACAAAAGTACCCAATCGGTTGTTTTCTGTTTGTTTCATCTAAGTCAGTAAAGAGAAGAGAGACGGGACCTAATATTGGCTGTGTTCCTCCATGCTAGGCATTGTGTTGACAACAGTACAGATACCACTGTATCTCTATCACTTATCTCATGTTCTTTCATGTTATTTCATTTTAAGTTTTCATGATCACCCTCTAAGTGATGTACTTTAATCTTTATATTTCAGAAAATAAATGTGAAGTTCCAAGAGGCTACATAGCTTATTAAATAGAGATAGAATAATTGGTAAAATTAGGTAATAGGTGGATTCATTCATGTCTTTCAATGATTGAGATTTTTATGTTACTTTTTGATGTTTGACTATCAACTGCTCATGTAAAATGGCTAAGTGTATAGTGTCCCCGTTGCTGTAGTTTAAATGTAAGAAAGGAGATTTCTGCTCTACTCTTCAGGAGAAAAAATGTGGGTGGAGAACTTTCACAAGTTCTCTGTCCCCTCATTGACCATTTCTGTCTTTGTCCAGAGAACACAGGACATACGGTTCAGCCAATTCTATGCATTTTTAACAGATTTATCTTCAGGACAGTAGGGAAGAAAAAATCTTTTAAGTCCAAGGCTTTCTTGTTTTATTTAAAACTGATTCTTTTTCACCTAAGTCATTCCACATATTTCTCTTAAGGCAGGTATTTTATACAGCTAAGAGGATCGTAACAACTGTGAGTTAGATGAAACACTTAATGAATCAATAAACAAACAAAAAGACAGCAGGACATTAATTTGGATATTTGTTGCTAACTTTCAAAGTTTTAGGAAAAACTTTCTCAAAATGCATTAAAATTACATTGTCAATTTGTTTTTAGACTAAAGGAATAGGCCATTAGCAATCCTAAAAGCATTTTTCAAAGTGCATTGAAAGGTGATTTTAGATGCAATGAATATGTCTTCCACATTGGAGAAGGAATGTGAGACTAGTGACTGTTTTTTCAATACATTGCACTGCTGTAACCTAAATACAACTAAATGGAGGCAGACTTATCCTATCTTTATGAGTGTTAGAGTTGTGATGGCTTGTTTTACAAAGCATTTTGATTAATGATTCATGTATTGCTTTGCTTTTGAAACACTACCAAAACCATTTTATGCAAGAATTCTTCAATATTACTGGGAATGGCATGTTCTTTCCCTTTATGTATATAAAATTTGATGTCAATTTTAATAATATAAAAATGGCGGGAATATCAATGAGAGCTGATTGAAGATCTATACAATATTACCCTTATTGAATTTACTTAAAAGATTAGGCACACAACCAGGTCATTTAATGTAAGGCAGGACTAGAGAAGATATTTTAGTTGAATGACTAGTTCATTCATAGTGACCTTACAGATACCATGATTTTATCCAATGTCTCGTGATTGGAGCGATTTGGGGGATGTTACACACACATCATCCTCATCCTCATCATACATACATATGTATGTAAAGTTTAAAATATAAAAGGAATATTAAAAGTAAGTTGGAAATGTATATCCTGGGAAAAAGTAATTAAGAAGTATGAACTTTGCAATACTATGAACTATATTATGCAACCAAATGCATGTATCTTACATTTTAATATGAACACAAAATGCCTAAGAAAGAGCTACAAGAAAAAGGGGCATCTCATCCTAATGTCATGACCTTCATGATCACAAAGTTATATTTTTAAAAATACTATAAACACTGACCTGAAGTTGTTGCAGGGCTCATTGTAGAAAAAGACTCCAAAGATTCTGGAATAAAGTAAAGTTGATTTGACACTTGTGCTTATAATATAAACATATTACACAGCATTGAGTATAGTTTGAATATTTATTCAGTGGCTATCTAATCCTTCAGTGTTCCCATATTATCTTCTCTAATGTTGAAACGTCCTTTGCATTATTTGGTTGTAAGACATTTGATACATTTTCAGAAGCTACATATTCTCTCTATACAATTTGCTTACAGAAAACGTTTGCTTTATTTTGTGTCCAAAAAGAAAAATATCTATTTATCCATCATCATTATAATATGTAGATTAATTTATATTTAAGCCAAGTAATGTAACATGACACACTAGATCCTGGCATATCTAGATTCTCCAGTATAGCACTGACACAAGTGAAAGGTATCAATTGCAAACAATCTTTCACATAATAAATATCTACTGGGAACTAAGTAATCTTTAAGTAAAAAGTGCTCTTCACATAAAAGATAAAAACTGGATATTTTCCTCAACCTTTAACATATTTAGTAGTTTTAAAATTATAGAAACTCACACATGCAAGATAAAAGGGAGAGCAAAGCATGAAAAACCCTTTTATAGTGAACTTGTTTCATTCAAAATATACTGATAGTAAGTGGGCTAAGAAGTATATGATTCTCTTCTAACTAGGTTGCTTATTTCAGCATTGCAGCATTTTTGTGTTGTCTTGTTCCTATAAGACCTATAGCAGTTTTGTGAATGACATATGCTAGAGTATTGGTGAAGAAGATACAAGGAAATTTACAAGATATTTCACGAAGAGAATGATATTTTAATTTTACTATGTTGTATCTGACAGTGTATCATATAAAATCCAAGGTATTTCTGAACTTCTTAACTGTTTTACTTTTTTTTTTTTTTTTTGAATGAGAGTTTCACTCTGTCACCCTGGGTAGAGTACAGTGGCAAAATCATAGCTCACTGCAACTCCGGAGCTCAAGCGATCCTCTTGCATCCTGCCTTGAAAGGATATATTAGATTGGATGAATATTTTTTCCACACGGGAGAAGGGAATGTGGGAGTAATGACTGTTTTTTCAACACATGGCACTGCTGTAACCTAAATACAACTAACTGGAGGCAGACTTATCCTATCTTTACGAGTTTTATAGTTGTGATGGCTTGTTTTATAAAGCATTTTGATTACTGATTCATGTATTGCTCTGCTTTTCAAACACTACCCAAACATTATATGCAAGAATTATCCATTATTTCTGGGCATAACATGTATAGTTTGGCAAATCTTCTTTCTCTCTATATATATAATATTTGGTGTCAATTTTAATAATATAAAAATGGCAATATTATCATGAGGAGCTGATTGAAGATCGATACAATAATTACCCTTACTGAATTCATTTAAAATTTTAGGCACAGAATCAGGCCATTTAATGTAAGGCAAGACCAGAGAGGATACTTTAGTTGAATGACTAGTTCATTCTTAGTGACCTTACAAATGCCGTGATTTTACTGCAAGACTTCAAGATTGGAGCCATTTTGAGGGATATTACACACATATCATCCTCATCCTCCTCATCCTCATCATACATACCTATGTTTGTAAAGTTTAAAACATAAAAGGGACATTAAAATTAACTTGGAAATGTATATCCTTGGTGTAAGTAACTACGAATTATGAACTTTGTGATACTATGAAATACATAATGCAACCAAACACATGTTTCTTACATTTTAAAATGAAGACTAATGTCTAAGAAAGAGCTACAAGAAAAAAATATATATCTTTTCCTAATGTCATGGACCTTGGTGATCACAGCTTTATATTTTAAAAAATGCTATAAACACTGACCTGAAGTTTTTGCAGGGCTCACTGTAGAAGTCTTCAAAGATGCTGGAATAAAGTAAAGTTGATTTGACACATGTGCTTATAATACAAACATATTACACAACACTGAGTACAGTTTGAATGTTTACTCAGTGGGTATCTAATCCTTCAGTGTTCCCATGTTATCTTCTCTAATGTTGAATCTTCCTATGCATTATTTGGTTGTAATGCATTTGATACATTTTCAGAAGCTGCATATTTTCTCTATACAATTTACTTGTGTAAAAAGTTTGCTTTATTCTGTGTCCATGTAAGAAAAATATCTATTTATTCATCGTCATTACAGTATATAGACTAATGTATATTTAAGCCAAGTAATATAACATGACACACTAGATCCTGGCATACCTAGAACCTCTAGTTTTGCACTGACACAAGTGAAAGGTATCAATTGCAAACAATCTTTCACATATAATAAATATCTATTGGGAACTAAGTAATGTTTAAGTAAAAATTGCTTTCCACATAACAGATAAAAACTGGATATTTTCCTCAAACTTTAACATGCTTAACAGTTTCAAAAAATATACTAACTCACACATGCAAGATATAAAGGAGAGCAAAGCATGAAAAATCCTTTTATAGTGAACTTGGTTTCTTTCAAAATATACTGATAGTAAGTGGGTAACAAGTATATGATTCTCTTCTAATTAGGTTCTTTATTTCAGCATTGCAGCATTTTTGTGTTGTCTTGTTCCTAAAAGACCTACAGCAGTTTTGTGAATGACATATGATAGAGTATTGGTGAAGAAGATACAAGGAAATTTATAAGATATTTCATGAAGAGAATCATATTTTATTTTACTATGTTGTGTATCTGGCAGTGTATTATATAAAATGCAAGGTATTTCTGAACTTCTTAACTGTTTTACTTTTTTTTTTTTTGAATGAGAGTTTCATTCTGTCCCCCTGGGTAGAGTAAGGTGGCAAAATCATAGCTCACTGCAACTCCAGAGCTCAAGCGATCCTCTTGCATCTTGCCTTGAAAGGTGATTATAGATTCGATGAATATTTTTTCCACACTGGAGAAGGGAATGTGGGAGTAATGGCTGTTTTTTCAATACACTGCACTCCTGTAACCTAAATACAACTAACTGGAGGCAGACTTATCCTAGTTTTACAAGTTTTACAGTTGTGATGCCTTGTTTTATAAAGCATTTTGATTACTGATTCATGTATTGCTCTGCTTTTCAAAAACTACCCCAACCATTTCATGCAAGAATTATCCATTATTCCTGGGAATGGCATGTATAGTTTCGCAAAAGTTGCTTCCCGATATGTATGTAATATTTGGTGTCAATTTCAATAATATAAAAATGGCAATATTACCATTCGGAGCTGATTGAAGATTAATACAATATTACCGGTATCAAATATATTTAAAAGTTTATGCCACAATCAGGCCGTTGAATGTAAGGCAGGACCGGAGAAGATATTTTAGTTGAATGACTAGTTCATTCTTAGTGACCTTACAGATACCATGATTTTACTCCAAGACCTCAAGATTGGAGCCATTTTGGGGGACTGTTACACACACGTCATCCTCATCCTCATCATACATACATATGTATGAAAAGCATAAAATATAAAGGGGCATTAAAATGAAATTGAAAATGAATATCCTTAGCGTAAGTAAGTTAGAATTACGAACTTTGTAATACTATGAACTACATTATGCAACCAAATACATGTTTCTTCCATTTTAATATGAACACTAAATGTCTAAGAGCTACAAGAAAAAAAAAATGTATCTTTTCCTTATGTCATGGACCTTGATGATCACAAAGTTATATTTTTAAAAATGTTATAAACACTGACCTGAAGTTTTTGCAGGGCTCACTGTAGAAGAAGTCTCTAAAGATGCTGGAATACAGTAAAGTTGATTTGACACATGTGCTTAAAATATAAACATATTACACAACACTGAGTACAGTTTGAATGTTTGTTTAGTGGGTATCTAATCCTTCAGTGTTCCCATGTTATCTTCCCTAATGTTGAATCTTCCTGTGCATTATTTGGTTGTAATGCATTTGATAAATTTTCAGAAGCTGCATATTCTCTCTATACAATTTACTTATGGAAAAAGTTTGCTTTATTTTGTGTCCATGAAAGAAAAATATCTATTTATTCATCATCATTATAATATGTAGATTAATTTATTTTTAAGCCAAGTAATGTAACATGACACACTAGATCCTGCCATACTTAGAACCAGTGGTTTTGCATGGACACATGTGAAAGGTTATCAATTGCAAACAACCTTTCACATAATAAGTATCTACCAGGAACTAAGTAATCTTTAAGTAAAAAGTGCTTTCCACATAACAGATAAAAATTGGATATTTTCCTCAATCTTTAATATGCTTAATAGTTTTAAAAATATAGTAACTGACATGTGCAAGATATAAAGCAGAGCAAAGCATGAAAAACCCCTATATAGTGTATTTGGTTTCATTCAAAATATACTGATAGTAAGTGGGTAAGAAGTATATGATTCTCTTCTAACTAGGTTGTTTATTTCAGCATTGCAGCATTTTTGTGTTGTCTTGTTCCTATAAGACCTATAGCAGTTTTGTGAATGACATATGCTAGAGTATTGGTGAAGAAGATACAAGGAAATTTACAAGATATTTCACGAAGAGAATGATATTTTAATTTTACTATGTTGTATCTGACAGTGTATCATATAAAATCCAAGGTATTTCTGAACTTCTTAACTGTTTTACTTTTTTTTTTTTTTTTTGAATGAGAGTTTCACTCTGTCACCCTGGGTAGAGTACAGTGGCAAAATCATAGCTCACTGCAACTCCGGAGCTCAAGCGATCCTCTTGCATCCTGCCTTGAAAGGATATATTAGATTGGATGAATATTTTTTCCACACGGGAGAAGGGAATGTGGGAGTAATGACTGTTTTTTCAACACATGGCACTGCTGTAACCTAAATACAACTAACTGGAGGCAGACTTATCCTATCTTTACGAGTTTTATAGTTGTGATGGCTTGTTTTATAAAGCATTTTGATTACTGATTCATGTATTGCTCTGCTTTTCAAACACTACCCAAACATTATATGCAAGAATTATCCATTATTTCTGGGCATAACATGTATAGTTTGGCAAATCTTCTTTCTCTCTCTATATATAATATTTGGTGTCAATTTTAATAATATAAAAATGGCAATATTATCATGAGGAGCTGATTGAAGATCGATACAATAATTACCCTTACTGAATTCATTTAAAATTTTAGGCACAGAATCAGGCCATTTAATGTAAGGCAAGACCAGAGAGGATACTTTAGTTGAATGACTAGTTCATTCTTAGTGACCTTACAAATGCCGTGATTTTACTGCAAGACTTCAAGATTGGAGCCATTTTGAGGGATATTACACACATATCATCCTCATCCTCCTCATCCTCATCATACATACCTATGTTTGTAAAGTTTAAAACATAAAAGGGACATTAAAATTAACTTGGAAATGTATATCCTTGGTGTAAGTAACTAGGAATTATGAACTTTGTGATACTATGAAATACATAATGCAACCAAACACATGTTTCTTACATTTTAAAATGAAGACTAATGTCTAAGAAAGAGCTACAAGAAAAAAAATATATATCTTTTCCTAATGTCATGGACCTTGGTGATCACAGCTTTATATTTTAAAAAATGCTATAAACACTGACCTGAAGTTTTTGCAGGGCTCACTGTAGAAGTCTTCAAAGATGCTGGAATAAAGTAAAGTTGATTTGACACATGTGCTTATAATACAAACATATTACACAACACTGAGTACAGTTTGAATGTTTACTCAGTGGGTATCTAATCCTTCAGTGTTCTCATGTTATCTTCTCTAATGTTGAATCTTCCTATGCATTATTTGGTTGTAATGCATTTGATACATTTTCAGAAGCTGCATATTTTCTCTATACAATTTACTTGTGTAAAAAGTTTGCTTTATTCTGTGTCCATGTAAGAAAAATATCTATTTATTCATCGTCATTACAGTATACAGACTAATGTATATTTAAGCCAAGTAATATAACATGACACACTAGATCCTGGCATACCTAGAACCTCTAGTTTTGCACTGACACAAGTGAAAGGTATCAATTGCAAACAATCTTTCACATATAATAAATATCTATTGGGAACTAAGTAATGTTTAAGTAAAAATTGCTTTCCACATAACAGATAAAAACTGGATATTTTCCTCAAACTTTAACATGCTTAACAGTTTCAAAAAATATACTAACTCACACATGCAAGATATAAAGGAGAGCAAAGCATGAAAAATCCTTTTATAGTGAACTTGGTTTCATTCAAAATATACTGATAGTAAGTGGGCTAACAAGTATATGATTCTCTTCTAATTAGGTTGTTTATTTCAGCATTGCAGCATTTTTGTGTTGTCTTGTTCCTAAAAGACCTACAGCAGTTTTGTGAATGACATATGATAGAGTATTGGTGAAGAAGATACAAGGAAATTTATAAGATATTTCATGAAGAGAATCATATTTTATTTTACTATGTTGTGTATCTGGCAGTGTATTATATAAAATGCAAGGTATTTCTGAACTTCTTAACTGTTTTACTTTTTTTTTTTTTGAATGAGAGTTTCATTCTGTCCCCCTGGGTAGAGTAAGGTGGCAAAATCATAGCTCACTGCAACTCCAGAGCTCAAGCGATCCTCTTGCATCTTGCCTTGAAAGGTGATTATAGATTCGATGAATATTTTTTCCACACTGGAGAAGGGAATGTGGGAGTAATGGCTGTTTTTTCAATACACTGCACTCCTGTAACCTAACTGGAGGCAGACTTATCCTAGTTTTACAAGTTTTACAGTTGTGATGCCTTGTTTTATAAAGCATTTTGATTACTGATTCATGTATTGCTCTGCTTTTCAAAAACTACCCCAACCATTTCATGCAAGAATTATCCATTATTCCTGGGAATGGCATGTATAGTTTCGCAAAAGTTGCTTCCCGATATGTATGTAATATTTGGTGTCAATTTCAATAATATAAAAATGGCAATATTACCATTCGGAGCTGATTGAAGATTAATACAATATTACCGGTATCAAATATATTTAAAAGTTTATGCCACAATCAGGCCGTTGAATGTAAGGCAGGACCGGAGAAGATATTTTAGTTGAATGACTAGTTCATTCTTAGTGACCTTACAGATACCATGATTTTACTCCAAGACCTCAAGATTGGAGCCATTTTGGGGGACTGTTACACACACGTCATCCTCATCCTCATCATACATACATATGTATGAAAAGCATAAAATATAAAGGGGCATTAAAATGAAATTGAAAATGAATATCCTTAGCGTAAGTAAGTTAGAATTACGAACTTTGTAATACTATGAACTACATTATGCAACCAAATACATGTTTCTTCCATTTTAATATGAACACTAAATGTCTAAGAGCTACAAGAAAAAAAAAATGTATCTTTTCCTTATGTCATGGACCTTGATGATCACAAAGTTATATTTTTAAAAATGTTATAAACACTGACCTGAAGTTTTTGCAGGGCTCACTGTAGAAGAAGTCTCTAAAGATGCTGGAATACAGTAAAGTTGATTTGACACATGTGCTTAAAATATAAACATATTACACAACACTGAGTACAGTTTGAATGTTTGTTTAGTGGGTATCTAATCCTTCAGTGTTCCCATGTTATCTTCTCTAATGTTGAATCTTCCTGTGCATTATTTGGTTGTAATGCATTTGATAAATTTTCAGAAGCTGCATATTCTCTCTATACAATTTACTTATGGAAAAAGTTTGCTTTATTTTGTGTCCATGAAAGAAAAATATCTATTTATTCATCATCATTATAATATGTAGATTAATTTATTTTTAAGCCAAGTAATGTAACATGACACACTAGATCCTGCCATACTTAGAACCAGTGGTTTTGCATGGACACATGTGAAAGGTTATCAATTGCAAACAACCTTTCACATAATAAGTATCTACCAGGAACTAAGTAATCTTTAAGTAAAAAGTGCTTTCCACATAACAGATAAAAATTGGATATTTTCCTCAATCTTTAATATGCTTAATAGTTTTAAAAATATAGTAACTGACATGTGCAAGATATAAAGCAGAGCAAAGCATGAAAAACCCCTATATAGTGTATTTGGTTTCATTCAAAATATACTGATAGTAAGTGGGTAAGAAGTATATGATTCTCTTCTAACTAGGTTGTTTATTTCAGCATTGCAGCATTTTTGTGTTGTCTTGTTCCTATAAGACCTATAGCAGTTTTGTGAATGACATATGCTAGAGTATTGGTGAAGAAGATACAAGGAAATTTACAAGATATTTCACGAAGAGAATGATATTTTAATTTTACTGTGTTGTATCTGACAGTGTATCATATAAAATCCAAGGTATTTCTGAACTTCTTAACTGTTTTACTTTTTTTTTTTTTTTGAATGAGAGTTTCACTCTGTCACCCTGGGTAGAGTACAGTGGCAAAATCATAGCTCACTGCAACTCCGGAGCTCAAGCGATCCTCTTGCATCCTGCCTTGAAAGGATATATTAGATTGGATGAATATTTTTTCCACACGGGAGAAGGGAATGTGGGAGTAATGACTGTTTTTTCAACACATGGCACTGCTGTAACCTAAATACAACTAACTGGAGGCAGACTTATCCTATCTTTACGAGTTTTATAGTTGTGATGGCTTGTTTTATAAAGCATTTTGATTACTGATTCATGTATTGCTCTGCTTTTCAAACACTACCCAAACATTATATGCAAGAATTATCCATTATTTCTGGGCATAACATGTATAGTTTGGCAAATCTTCTTTCTCTCTATATATATAATATTTGGTGTCAATTTTAATAATATAAAAATGGCAATATTATCATGAGGAGCTGATTGAAGATCGATACAATAATTACCCTTACTGAATTCATTTAAAATTTTAGGCACAGAATCAGGCCATTTAACGTAAGGCAAGACCAGAGAGGATACTTTAGTTGAATGACTAGTTCATTCTTAGTGACCTTACAAATGCCGTGATTTTACTGCAAGACTTCAAGATTGGAGCCATTTTGAGGGATATTACACACATATCATCCTCATCCTCCTCATCCTCATCATACATACCTATGTTTGTAAAGTTTAAAACATAAAAGGGACATTAAAATTAACTTGGAAATGTATATCCTTGGTGTAAGTAACTACGAATTATGAACTTTGTGATACTATGAAATACATAATGCAACCAAACACATGTTTCTTACATTTTAAAATGAAGACTAATGTCTAAGAAAGAGCTACAAGAAAAAAAATATATATCTTTTCCTAATGTCATGGACCTTGGTGATCACAGCTTTATATTTTAAAAAATGCTATAAACACTGACCTGAAGTTTTTGCAGGGCTCACTGTAGAAGTCTTCAAAGATGCTGGAATAAAGTAAAGTTGATTTGACACATGTGCTTATAATACAAACATATTACACAACACTGAGTACAGTTTGAATGTTTACTCAGTGGGTATCTAATCCTTCAGTGTTCTCGTGTTATCTTCTCTAATGTTGAATCTTCCTATGCATTATTTGGTTGTAATGCATTTGATACATTTTCAGAAGCTGCATATTTTCTCTATACAATTTACTTGTGTAAAAAGTTTGCTTTATTCTGTGTCCATGTAAGAAAAATATCTATTTATTCATCGTCATTACAGTATACAGACTAATGTATATTTAAGCCAAGTAATATAACATGACACACTAGATCCTGGCATACCTAGAACCTCTAGTTTTGCACTGACACAAGTGAAAGGTATCAATTGCAAACAATCTTTCACATATAATAAATATCTATTGGGAACTAAGTAATGTTTAAGTAAAAATTGCTTTCCACATAACAGATAAAAACTGGATATTTTCCTCAAACTTTAACATGCTTAACAGTTTCAAAAAATATACTAACTCACACATGCAAGATATAAAGGAGAGCAAAGCATGAAAAATCCTTTTATAGTGAACTTGGTTTCATTCAAAATATACTGATAGTAAGTGGGCTAACAAGTATATGATTCTCTTCTAATTAGGTTGTTTATTTCAGCATTGCAGCATTTTTGTGTTGTCTTGTTCCTAAAAGACCTACAGCAGTTTTGTGAATGACATATGATAGAGTATTGGTGAAGAAGATACAAGGAAATTTATAAGATATTTCATGAAGAGAATCATATTTTATTTTACTATGTTGTGTATCTGGCAGTGTATTATATAAAATGCAAGGTATTTCTGAACTTCTTAACTGTTTTACTTTTTTTTTTTTTGAATGAGAGTTTCATTCTGTCCCCCTGGGTAGAGTAAGGTGGCAAAATCATAGCTCACTGCAACTCCAGAGCTCAAGCGATCCTCTTGCATCTTGCCTTGAAAGGTGATTATAGATTCGATGAATATTTTTTCCACACTGGAGAAGGGAATGTGGGAGTAATGGCTGTTTTTTCAATACACTGCACTCCTGTAACCTAACTGGAGGCAGACTTATCCTAGTTTTACAAGTTTTACAGTTGTGATGCCTTGTTTTATAAAGCATTTTGATTACTGATTCATGTATTGCTCTGCTTTTCAAAAACTACCCCAACCATTTCATGCAAGAATTATCCATTATTCCTGGGAATGGCATGTATAGTTTCGCAAAAGTTGCTTCCCGATATGTATGTAATATTTGGTGTCAATTTCAATAATATAAAAATGGCAATATTACCATTCGGAGCTGATTGAAGATTAATACAATATTACCGGTATCAAATATATTTAAAAGTTTATGCCACAATCAGGCCGTTGAATGTAAGGCAGGACCGGAGAAGATATTTTAGTTGAATGACTAGTTCATTCTTAGTGACCTTACAGATACCATGATTTTACTCCAAGACCTCAAGATTGGAGCCATTTTGGGGGACTGTTACACACACGTCATCCTCATCCTCATCATACATACATATGTATGAAAAGCATAAAATATAAAGGGGCATTAAAATGAAATTGAAAATGAATATCCTTAGCGTAAGTAAGTTAGAATTACGAACTTTGTAATACTATGAACTACATTATGCAACCAAATACATGTTTCTTCCATTTTAATATGAACACTAAATGTCTAAGAGCTACAAGAAAAAAAAAATGTATCTTTTCCTTATGTCATGGACCTTGATGATCACAAAGTTATATTTTTAAAAATGTTATAAACACTGACCTGAAGTTTTTGCAGGGCTCACTGTAGAAGAAGTCTCTAAAGATGCTGGAATACAGTAAAGTTGATTTGACACATGTGCTTAAAATATAAACATATTACACAACACTGAGTACAGTTTGAATGTTTGTTTAGTGGGTATCTAATCCTTCAGTGTTCCCATGTTATCTTCTCTAATGTTGAATCTTCCTGTGCATTATTTGGTTGTAATGCATTTGATAAATTTTCAGAAGCTGCATATTCTCTCTATACAATTTACTTATGGAAAAAGTTTGCTTTATTTTGTGTCCATGAAAGAAAAATATCTATTTATTCATCATCATTATAATATGTAGATTAATTTATTTTTAAGCCAAGTAATGTAACATGACACACTAGATCCTGCCATACTTAGAACCAGTGGTTTTGCATGGACACATGTGAAAGGTTATCAATTGCAAACAACCTTTCACATAATAAGTATCTACCAGGAACTAAGTAATCTTTAAGTAAAAAGTGCTTTCCACATAACAGATAAAAATTGGATATTTTCCTCAATCTTTAATATGCTTAATAGTTTTAAAAATATAGTAACTGACATGTGCAAGATATAAAGCAGAGCAAAGCATGAAAAACCCCTATATAGTGTATTTGGTTTCATTCAAAATATACTGATAGTAAGTGGGTAAGAAGTATATGATTCTCTTCTAACTAGGTTGTTTATTTCAGCATTGCAGCATTTTTGTGTTGTCTTGTTCCTATAAGACCTATAGCAGTTTTGTGAATGACATATGCTAGAGTATTGGTGAAGAAGATACAAGGAAATTTACAAGATATTTCACGAAGAGAATGATATTTTAATTTTACTGTGTTGTATCTGACAGTGTATCATATAAAATCCAAGGTATTTCTGAACTTCTTAACTGTTTTACTTTTTTTTTTTTTTTGAATGAGAGTTTCACTCTGTCACCCTGGGTAGAGTACAGTGGCAAAATCATAGCTCACTGCAACTCCGGAGCTCAAGCGATCCTCTTGCATCCTGCCTTGAAAGGATATATTAGATTGGATGAATATTTTTTCCACACGGGAGAAGGGAATGTGGGAGTAATGACTGTTTTTTCAACACATGGCACTGCTGTAACCTAAATACAACTAACTGGAGGCAGACTTATCCTATCTTTACGAGTTTTATAGTTGTGATGGCTTGTTTTATAAAGCATTTTGATTACTGATTCATGTATTGCTCTGCTTTTCAAACACTACCCAAACATTATATGCAAGAATTATCCATTATTTCTGGGCATAACATGTATAGTTTGGCAAATCTTCTTTCTCTCTCTATATATAATATTTGGTGTCAATTTTAATAATATAAAAATGGCAATATTATCATGAGGAGCTGATTGAAGATCGATACAATAATTACCCTTACTGAATTCATTTAAAATTTTAGGCACAGAATCAGGCCATTTAACGTAAGGCAAGACCAGAGAGGATACTTTAGTTGAATGACTAGTTCATTCTTAGTGACCTTACAAATGCCGTGATTTTACTGCAAGACTTCAAGATTGGAGCCATTTTGAGGGATATTACACACATATCATCCTCATCCTCCTCATCCTCATCATACATACCTATGTTTGTAAAGTTTAAAACATAAAAGGGACATTAAAATTAACTTGGAAATGTATATCCTTGGTGTAAGTAACTACGAATTATGAACTTTGTGATACTATGAAATACATAATGCAACCAAACACATGTTTCTTACATTTTAAAATGAAGACTAATGTCTAAGAAAGAGCTACAAGAAAAAAAATATATATCTTTTCCTAATGTCATGGACCTTGGTGATCACAGCTTTATATTTTAAAAAATGCTATAAACACTGACCTGAAGTTTTTGCAGGGCTCACTGTAGAAGTCTTCAAAGATGCTGGAATAAAGTAAAGTTGATTTGACACATGTGCTTATAATACAAACATATTACACAACACTGAGTACAGTTTGAATGTTTACTCAGTGGGTATCTAATCCTTCAGTGTTCCCATGTTATCTTCTCTAATGTTGAATCTTCCTATGCATTATTTGGTTGTAATGCATTTGATACATTTTCAGAAGCTGCATATTTTCTCTATACAATTTACTTGTGTAAAAAGTTTGCTTTATTCTGTGTCCATGTAAGAAAAATATCTATTTATTCATCGTCATTACAGTATATAGACTAATGTATATTTAAGCCAAGTAATATAACATGACACACTAGATCCTGGCATACCTAGAACCTCTAGTTTTGCACTGACACAAGTGAAAGGTATCAATTGCAAACAATCTTTCACATATAATAAATATCTATTGGGAACTAAGTAATGTTTAAGTAAAAATTGCTTTCCACATAACAGATAAAAACTGGATATTTTCCTCAAACTTTAACATGCTTAACAGTTTCAAAAAATATACTAACTCACACATGCAAGATATAAAGGAGAGCAAAGCATGAAAAATCCTTTTATAGTGAACTTGGTTTCTTTCAAAATATACTGATAGTAAGTGGGTAACAAGTATATGATTCTCTTCTAATTAGGTTCTTTATTTCAGCATTGCAGCATTTTTGTGTTGTCTTGTTCCTAAAAGACCTACAGCAGTTTTGTGAATGACATATGATAGAGTATTGGTGAAGAAGATACAAGGAAATTTATAAGATATTTCATGAAGAGAATCATATTTTATTTTACTATGTTGTGTATCTGGCAGTGTATTATATAAAATGCAAGGTATTTCTGAACTTCTTAACTGTTTTACTTTTTTTTTTTTTTTGAATGAGAATTTCACTCTTTCCCCCTGGGTTGAGTACAGTAGCAAAATCATAGCTCACTGCAACTCCGGAGCTCAAGCGATCCTCTTGCATCTTGCCTTGAAAGGTGATTTTAGATTGGATGAATATTTTTTCCACACTGGAGAAGGGAATGTGGGAGTAATGACTGTTTTCCCAATACACTGCACTGCTGTAACCTAAATACAACTAACTGGAGACAGACTTATCCTAGCTTTACGAGTTTTAGAGTTGTGATGCCTTGTTGTATGGAGCATTTTGATTACTGATTCATGTATTGCTCTGCTTTTCAAAAACTACCCCAACCATTTCATTCAAGAATTATCCATTATTCCTGGGAACGGCATGTATAGTTTCGCAAACGTTGCTTCCCGATATGTGTGTAATATTTGGTGTCAATTTTAATAATATAAAAATGGCAATATTATCATCAGGAGCTGATTGAAGATCAATACAATATTATCGGTATCGAATATATTTAAAAATTCATGCGCACAATCAGGCCCTTGAATGTAAGGTGGACCGGAGAAGATATTTTAGTTGAATGACTAGTTCATTCTTAGTGACCTTACAAATACCATGATTTTACTCCAAGACCTCAGGATTGGAGCCATTTTGGGGGATGTTACACACACATAATCCTCATCCTCATCATACATACATATGTATTTAAAGTATAAAATATAAAGAGAACATTAAAATGAAATTGGAAATGTATATCCTTGGAAAAAGTAATTAAGAAGTACGAACTTTGTAATACTATGAACTATATTATGCAACCAAATGCATGTATCTTACATTTTAATATGAACACTAATTTCTAAGAAAGAGCTACAAGAAAAAAAGGATATCTTTTCCTAATATCATAGACCTTGATGATCACAAAGTTATTTTTTTAAAAATGCTATATACACTGACCTGAAGTTTTTGCAGGGCTCACTGTAGAAGAAGTCTCTAAAGATGCTGGAATAAAGTAAAGTTGATTTGACACATGTGCTTAAAATATAAACATATTACACAACACTGAGTACAGTTTCAATATATATTCAGTGGGTATCTAATCCTTCAGTGTTCCCATGTTATCTTCTCTAATGTTGAATCTTCCTATGCATTATTTGGTTGTAATGCATTTGATACATTTTCAGAAGCTGCATATTCTCTCTATACAATCTACTTACGGAAAAAGTTTGCTTTATTTTGAGTCCATGTAAGAAAAATATGTACTTATTCATCATCATTATAATATATAGATTAATTTATATTTAAGCCAAGTAATGTAACATGACACACTAGATCCTGGCATATCTAGAATCTCCAGTATAGCACTGACAAAAGTGAAAGGTATCAATTGCAAACAATCTTTCACATAATAAATATCTACTGGGAAATAAGCAATCTTTAAGTAAAAAGTACTTTCCACATAACAGATAAAAATTGGATATTTTCTTCAATTTTTAACATGCTTCACAGTTCTAAAAATATAGTAATACACATATGCAAGATATAAAGGAGAACAAAGCATGAAAAACCCTTACATAATGAATTTGGATTCATTCGAAATATACTGATAGTAAGTGGGTAAGAAGTATATGATTCTCTTCTAACTAGGTTGTTTATTTCAGCATTGCAACATTTTTGTGTTGTCTTGTTCCCATAAGATCTACAGCAGTTTTGTGAATGACATACGGTAGAGTATTGGTGAAGAAGATAAAAGGAAATTTATAAAATATTTCATGAAGAGAATGATATTTTAATTTTACTATGTTGTATCTGACAGTGTATTATATAAAATCCAAGGTATTTCTGAACTTCGTAACAGTTTTATTTTTATTGTTTTTTTGAATGAGAGTTTCACTCCGTCCCCCTGGATAGAGTACAGTGGCATAATCATAGCTCACTGCAACTCCGGAGCTCAAGTGATCCTCTTGCATCCTGCCTTGAAAGGTGATTTTAGATTGGATGAATATTTTTTCCACACTGGAGAAGGAAATGTGGGAGTAATGACTGTTTTTTCAATACATTGCACTGCTGTAACCTAAATACAACTAACTGGAGGCAGACTTATCCTAACTTTATGACTGTTATATTTGTGATGGCTTGTTTTATAAAGCAGTTTGATTACTGATTCATGTATTGCTTTGCTTTTCAAAAACTACCCCAACCATTTCATTCAAGAATTATCCATTATTCCTGGGAATGGCATGCATAGTTTCACAAGTGTTGTTTCCCTACATGTATGTAATAATTGGTGTCAATTTTCATAATATAAAAATGGCAATATTATCATGAGGAGCTGATTGAAGATCAATACAATATTACCGGTATTGAATATATTTAAAAGTTTAGGTGCACTATCAGGCCATTGAATGTAAGGCAGGACCAGAGAAGATATTTTAGTTGAATGACTAGTTCATTCTTAGTGACCTTACTAATACCATAATTTTACTCCAAGACCTCAAGATTGGAGCCATTTTGGGGGAATGTTACACACACATCATCCTCATCCTCATCATACATACATATGTATGAAAAGCATAAAATATAAAAGGGGCATTAAAATTAAATTGAAAATGAATATCCTTGGCATAAGTAACTTAGAATTACGAACTTTGTAATACTATGAACTACATTATGCAACCAAATGCATATTTCTTCCATTTTAATATGAACACTAAATGTCCAAGAGGTACAAGAAAAAAAGATGTATCTTTTCCTTATGTCATGGACCTTGATGATCACAAAGTTATGTTTTTAAAAATGCTATAAACACTGACCTGAAGTTTTTGCAGGGCTCACTGTAGAAGTCTCCAAAGATGCTGGAATAAAGTAAAGTTGATTTGACACATGTGCTTATAATATAAACATAATACACAACACTGAGTACAGTTTGAATATTTGTTCAGTGGGTATCTAATCCTTCAGTGTTCCCATTTTATCTTCTCTAATGTTGAATCTTCCTATGCATTATTTAATTGTAATGCGTTTGATACATTTTCAGAAACTGCATATTCTCTCTATACAATTTACTTATGGAAAAAGTTTGCTTTATTTTGTGTCCATGAAAGAAAAATATCTATTTATTCATCATCATTATAATATATAGACTAATTTATCTTTAAGCCAAGTAATGTAACATGACACACTAGATCCTGGCATACTTAGAACCAGTGGTTTTGCATGGACGCATGGGAAAGGTATCAATAGCAAACAATCTTTCACATAATAAGTATCTATGAGGAACTAAGTAATGTTTAAGTAAATAGTGCTTTCCACATAACAGATAAAAACTGGATATTTTCTGCAACCTTTAACATGCTTAATAGTTTTAAAATTATAGTAACTCACATGTGCAAGATATAAAGGAAATCAAAGCATGAGAAACCCTTATATGGTGAAGTTGGTTTTATTCATAACATAGTAAGTGGGCTAAGAAGTATATTATTCCCTTCTAAGTAGGTTCTTTATTTCACCATTTCAGGATTTTTGTTTTGTGTTCTTCCTGTAAGATCTACAGCAGTTTTGTGAATGACATATGATAGAGTATTGGTGAGGAAGATAAAAGGAAATTTATAAGATGTTTCATGAAGAGACTGATATTTTAACTTTATTATGTTTTATTTGACAGCGTATTATATACAATGCAAGGTATTTCTGAACTTCTTAACTATATTTTTTTTGTGAGACAGAGTTTCATTCTGTCACCCTGGGTAGATTAACTAGCATAATCATAGCTCAGTGCAACCTTAAACTCCAAAGCTCAAGCGATCCTCTTGCGTCTTGCCTTGAAAGGTGATTTTAGATGCAATGAATATTTTTTCCACACTGCAGAAGGGAATGTGGGACGAATGACTGTTTTTTCAACACATGGCACTGCTGTAACCTAAATACAACTAACTGGAGGAAGACTTCTCCTATCTTTACGAGTTTTATTGTTGTGATGGCTTGTTTTATAAAGCATTTTGATTAATAAATCATGTATTGCTTTGCTTTTCAAAAACTACCCAAACATTATATGCAAGAATTATCCATTATTTCTGGGCATAACGTATAGTTTTGCAAATCTTCTTTCCCTATATGTATGTAATATTTGGTGTCAATTTTAATAACGTAAAAATGGCAATATTATCATGAGGAGCTGATTGAAGATCGATACAATATTACCCTTATTGAATTCATTTAAAAGTTTAGGCACAGAATCAGGCCATTTAACGTAAGGCAAGACCAGAGAGGATACTTCAGTTGAATGACTAGTTCATTCTTAGTGATCTTACAAATGCGGTGATTTTACTGCAAGACTTCAAGACTGGAGCCACTTTGAGGAATATTACACACATATCATCCTCATCCTCATCATCCATACATATGTGTGTAAAGTTTAAAACATAAAAGTGACATTAAAATTAACTTGGAAATGTATATCCTTTGCGTAAGTAAGAATTATGAACTTTGTGATACTATGGACTACACAATGCAACCAAATGCATGTTTCTTACATTTTAAAATGAAGACTAATGTCTAAGAAAGAGCTACAAGAAAAAAATATATATCTTCTCTTAATGTCATGGACCTTGGTGATCACAAATTTATATTTTAAAAAGTGCTATAAACACTGACCTGAAGTTTTTGCAGGGCTCACTGTAGAAGTCTCCAAAGATGCTGAAATAAAGTAAAGTTGATTTGACACATGTGCTTATAATATAAACATATTACATAACACTGAGTACAGTTTGAATATTTATTCAGTGGGTATCTAATCCTTCAGAGTTCCCATGTTATGTTCTCTAATGTTGAATCTTCCTATGCATTATTTAGTTGTAATGCATTTGATACATTTTCAGAAGCTGCATATTCTCTCTATACAATTTACTTATGGAAAAAGTTTGCTTTATTTTGTGTCCATGAAAGAAAAATATCTATTTATTCATCATCATTATAATATATAGATTAATTTATATTTAAGCCAAGTAATGTAACATGACACACCAGATCCTGGCATACATAGAACCTCTAGTTTTGCACTGACACAAGTGAAAGGCATCAATTGCAAACAATGCTTCACATAATAAATATCTACTGGGAACAAAGTAATCTTTAAGTAAAAAGTGCTTTCCACATAACAGATAAAAATTGGATATTTTCCTCAATCTTTAATATACATAATAGTTTTAAAAATATAGTAACTGACATGTGCAAGATATAAAGGAGAGCAAAGCATGAAAAACCCTTATATAGTCCATTTGGTTCCATTCAAAATATACTGATAGTAAGTGGGTAAGAAGTATATGATTCTCTTCTAATTAGGTTGTTTATTTCAGCATTGCAGCATTTTTGTGTTGTCTTGTTCCTATAAGACCTATAGCAGTTTTGTGAATGACATACGATAGAGTATTGGTGAAGAAGATACAAGGAAATTTATAAGATATTTCACGAAGAGAATGATATTTTAATTTTACTCTGTTGTATCTGACAGTGTATTATATAAAATACAAGGTAATTCTGAACTTCTTAACTGTTTTACTTTTTTTTTTTTGTTTTTGAATGAGAGTTTCACTCCGTCCCCCTGGGTAGAGTACAGTGGCAAAGTCATAGCTCATTGCAACTCCAGAGCTCAAGCAATCCTCTTGCATCTTGCCTTGAAAGGTGATTTTAGATTCGATGAATATTTTTTCCACAGTGGAGAAGGGAATGTGGGACTAATGACTGTTTTTTCAATACATTGCACTGCTGTAACTTAAATACAACTAACTGGAGGCAGACTTATCCTATCTTTACAAGTTTTATAGTTGTGATGCCTTGTTGTATAGAGCATTTTGATTACTGATTCATGTATTGCTCTGCTTTTCAAAAACTACCCCAACCATTTCATTCAAGAATTATCCATTATTCCTGGGAATGGCATGTATAGTTTTGCAAAAGTTGCTTCCCGATGTGTATGTAATATTTGGTGTCAATTTTAATAACGTAAAAATGGCAATATTTTCATTGGGAGTTGATTGAAGATCAATACAATATTACTGGTATCGAATTTATTTAAAAGTTTATGTGCACCATCAGGCCGTTGAATGTAAGACAGGACCAGAGAAGATGTTTTAGTTGAATGACTAGTTCATTCTTAGTGAACTTACAAGTTCCATGGGTTTACTCCAAGACCTCAAGATTGGAACCATTGTGGGGGACGTTACACACACATCATTCTCATCCTCATCATCCATACATATGTATGTAAAGTATAAAATATAAAAGGGGCATTAAAATTAAATTTAAAATGAATATCCTTGGCATAACTTAGAATTATGAATGTTGTAATACTATGAACTACATTATGCAACAAAATGCATGTTTCTTACATTTCAGTATGAATGCTAAATGTCTAAGAGCTACAAGAATAAAAACAATGTATCTTTTCCTAATGTCATGGACCTTGGTGACCACAACTTTATAATTTCAAAAATGCTATAAACACTGACCTGAAGTTTTTGCAGGGCTAACTGTAGAAGAAGTCTCCAAAGGTGCTGGAATAAAGGAAAGTTGATTTGACACATGTGCTTAAAATATAAACATATTACACAACACTGAGTACAGTTTGAATATTTATTCAGTGGGTATCTAATCCTTCAGTGTTCCCATGTTATCTTCTCTAATGCTGAATCTTCCTATGCATTATTTAGATGTAATGCATTTGATACATTTTCAGAAACTGCATATTCTCTCTATACAATTTACTTACGGAAAAAGTTTGCTTTATTTTGTGTCCATGTAAGAAAAATATTTCTTTATTCATCGTCATTATAATACGTAGATTAATTTATATTTAAGCCCAGTAATGTAACATGACACACTAGATCCTGGCATACCTAGAACCTCTAGTTTTGCACTGACACAAGTGAAAGGCATCAATTGCAAACAATCCTTCACATAATGCATATCTACTGGGAACTAACCAATCTTTAAGCCAAAAGTGCTTTCCACATAACAGATAAATACTGGATATTTTCTTCAACTTTTAACATGGTTAACAGTTTTAAAAATATAGTAACTCACGTATGCAAGGCAAAAAGGAAAGCAAAGCATGAAAACCCCTTATATAGTGAATCTGGTTTCATTCAAAATATGCTGATAACAATTGGGTAAGAAGTATATTATTCTCTTCTAACTAGGTTGTTCATTTCAGCATTGCAGCATTTTTGTGTTGTCTTGTTCCTAAAAGACCTACAGCAGTTTTGTGAATGACATATGGTAGAGTATTGGTGAAGAAGATAAAAGGAAATTTATAAAATATTTCATGAAGAGAATGATATTTTAATTTTACTATGTTGGATTTTACCGTGTATTATATAAAATCCAAGGTATTTCTGAACTTTTTAACTATTTTACTTTTTTTTTTTTTTTTTAATGATAGTTTCACTCCATCACCCTGAGTAGGGTACAGTGGCATAATCATAGCTCACTGCAACTCCGGAGCTCAAGTGATCCTCTTGCATCTTGCCTTGAAAGGTGATTTTAGATTGGATGAGTATTTTTTCCACACTGGAGAAGGGAATGTGGAAATAATGGCTGTTTTTTCAATACATTGCACTGCTGTAACCTCAATACAACTAACTGGAGACAGACTTATCCTAACTTTATGAGTGTTATATTTGTGATGGCTTGTTTTATAAAGCATTTTGATTACTGATTCATGTATTGCTTTGCTTTTCAAAAACTACCCCAACCATTTCATTCAAGAATTATCCATTATTCCTGGGAATGGCATGCATAGTTTCGCAAATGTTGTTTCCCGATATGTATGTAATTATTGGTGTCAATTTTACTAATATAAAAATGGCAATATTATCATGAGAAGCTAACTGAAGATCAATACAATATTACTGGTATTGAATTTATTTAAAAGTTTATGTGCAAAATCAGGCCATTTGAATATAAGGCAGGACCAGAGAAGATATTTTAGTTGAATGACTAGTTCATTCTTAGTGACCTTACTAATACCATGATTTTACTCCAAGACCTCAAGATTGGAGCCATTTTGGGGGATGTTACACACACATCATCCTCATCCTCATCATGCATACATATGTATGTAAAGTATAAAATATAAAAGGGGCATTAAAATTAAATTGGAAATGTATATCCTTGGCGTAAGTAACTTAGAATTATGAAGGTTGTAATACTATGAACTACGTAATGCAACCATATGCATGTTTCTTTTATTTTAGTATGAACACTAAATACCTAACAGCCACAAGAAAAAAAAATGTATCTTTTCGTAATGTCATGGACCTCAGTGATCACAACTTTATATTTTAAAAAATGCTATAAACACTGACCTGAAGTTTTTGCAGGGCTCACTGTAGAAGAAGTCTCTAAAGATGCTGGAATAAAGTAAAGTTGATTTGACACATGTGCTTATAATATAAACATAATACACAACACTGAGTACAGTTTGAATATTTATTCAGCGGGTATCTAATCTTTCAGTGTTCCCATGTTATCTTCTCTAATGTTGAATCTTCCTATGCATTATTTGGTTGTAATGCATTTGATACATTTTCAGAAGCTGCATATTCTCTCTATACAATTTACTTATGGAAAAAGTTTGCTTTATTTTGTGTCCATGTAAGAAAAGTATCTATTTATTCATCGTCATTATAGTATATAGACTAATTTATATTTAAGCCAAGTAATGTAACATGACACACTAGATCCTGGTATACTTAGAACCAGTGGTTTTGTACTGACACAAGTGAAAGGTATCAATTGCAAACAATCTTTCACATAATAAATATCTACTGGCAACTAAGCAATCTTTAAGTAAAATGTATTTTTCACATAACAGATAAAAACTGGATATTTTCTGCAACCTTTAACATGCTTAACAGTTTTAAAAATATAGTAAGTCTCATATGCAGGAGATAAGGGAAATCAAAACACGAAAAACCCTTATATGGTGAATTTGGTTTTATTCAAAATATACTGATATTAAGTGAGCTAAGAAATATATTATTCTCTCCTAACTAGGTTGTTTATTTCAGCATTTCCGCATTTTGGTGTTGTCTTGTTCCCGTAAGATTTACAGCAGTTTTGTGAATGACATATGGTAGAATATTGGTGAAGATGATTAAATGAAATTTATAAGATATTTCATGAATAATATGATATTTTAATTTTACTATGTTTCATTTGACAGTGTATTATATGAAATCCAAGGTATCTCTGAACTTCTTAACTGTTTCATTTTTTTTTTTTTTTTGAGACAGATTTTCACTGTGTCACCCTGAGTAGAGTACAGTGGCATAATCGTAGCTCACTGCAAACTTAAACTCCTGAGCTCTAGCAATCCTCTTGCCTGAGCCTCCGGAGTAGCTGGGGTACAGGTGCATGCCCCTATGCCTCCCTAATTTTTCTATTTTTTGTAGAGACAGAGTCTCATTCTTGCTCAGGCTGGTCTTAAACTCCTGAGCTCAAGTGATCCTCCTGCCTCAGCCTCCTAGAGTGCTAGGATTACAAGCTTGAGCCATCGCACCTGGCCCTGAAATTCTTAACCATTTTTAAAATGTTATGAATTTAAAAATTTAGATGGTACAAATGAATATTAAACTCACATGCCTGAAGTTAATCTTGATATTATGTTATAAAAGTGTTTCAACACAGTCTAATAGATCAAATGTAATTGACTTAATGAGAATATTCTTGAGTTTATGTTTTGATATAGTTTATTGCATCTGTGATGCTAATTCTAAATTAAGTCAAAAATATATTTTTATTGAATAAATACATAATTTTTAAAACCATAAACTCTCCTCCCTATAATAGTACAATTGTAGTAGTCATGAAAATAATTTTTTCTTTATTTCAGAGTATTACAGGGATACAAATGTTTAGGTTACATATATTGCCTTTGCCCCACCCGAGTTTCAACATTTCTTTCAATTTATTTGCCATGACAGACCTGCAGAAACTAATGCACATTCAAATAATGAGAGTAAGGCTAGGTGCAGTGGCTCACGCCTGTAATCCTAGCACTCTGGGAGGCCGAGGCGGGTGGATCGCTCAAGGTCAGGAGTTCGAGACCAGCCTCAGCAAGAGCGAGACCCAGTCTCTACTAAAAATAGAATGAAATTATCTGGCCAACTAAAATATATATACAGAAAAAATTAGCCAGGCATGGTGGCACATGCTTGTAGTCCCAGCTACTTGGGAGGCTGAGGCAGAAGGATTGCTTGAGCCCAGGATTCTGAGGTTGCTGTGAGCTAGGCTGACGCCATGGCACTCACTCTAGCCCTGGCAACAGAGTGAGACTCTGTCTCAAAAAAGAAAAAAAATAAAATAAAATAATGAGAGTAAGACAACTTTCTTGAAGAAAAATGGCTGTGAAAAAAATCAATCGACATTCTTCAAAGATAAAACCATAACAAACAAACTCTGGTATAATAACCACAGACATTAGGCTCAGACAGTCTAGGTCAGAACCTCTGATCTAAGTCTAAATAGCTGTGTGATTTTAGACAGTTTACCAAAATATTCTGTTCTTTGGTCTTCTCTTCTGTAAAATGTGGGTACTAAAGCCATCATATAATAAGATTGACGTGCAAAGTAAATATGTTGATAGGTAAACCACCTGTTCTAGTTAATAATAGCCCAGTATTTGTCTTAAGTTCATTCAAAGCAAAGATCCAAAATAGACAGTCTCTTCTCCAGCAGCTGTGACAGAGGGACCAAGCTATAAGTAGAGCAAGCACTAAGAATAAATATCTTCTCACAGAACAGGAGATGCAGGATACAGCAAGAGACTGCATGAAAGAGGAATCTGTGCTCTACGAACCAATGCTGTAAAGAAAAGCAACTAGAGGTCCATAATTTCATATGTACTAATGAAAAGTTAACATAAAACAAAACATGTTTTTATATATGTGAGTTAGAGGCAAACCTATACTGACTGATCTCATTCTGTATCAAAACTAGTTGAAATAATTGAATAATTAAGACAGTTTGTCTTTATTCTACTTGGTGTGGATATTTATACATTGGTTAACTTTCTAACATCCAGCAATTTCTGAATTCCAAAACATATTTGGTCCCTAGGTTTATGGATATGTGATTGTGAATCTGGATGAGCCTGGAAAATTACTGTTGTTTTCAACCAAAATAAGGACAGTGTAAATGTTTGTAAATTGGAATGAATGGAAGATAACTAGAAAGGAAAATTTAAAACATTCTTAGCATTGATAAACATAGTGTTCTGCTGTTATTTTTGATGTCCCATATTTCTTCTCCTTTGGTTTATTCTTGTATTAAAAATTATTTATCATTTTAAAAATAAATTGGGAAGGGGGCCAAGATGGTGGATTAGAAGAAGCAGCCTGTACATGCCACTCTCATTGAGGGGATTGAAGGTGGTGAGTGGACATCCATCTTCAGATCACTCGTCTAAGAGAGAGCATTGTGCATCAAAAGAGAGGTGACAGAAGACACCCAAAGTGAGGGAGAGGGGAGAGAGGCAACCTGTTCTGCAGTTTGCAGGTACACAGTGGAGACGAGTGCATACGTGAGGAAGGGACAGAAGAGAGAATCCTAGGACTCAACACTTTTCCCACTGTCTGTCTCTTGTCATTGCTATCTGAGCTGCAAGAGGGACCCTCCACTTCAGAAAGCCACAGGACTGACATAAGGAGCTGACTGGAGACTGTGCTGCAGCATTGCTCAGGAGAGAAAGCACAGCAGGGACTCATTGGCTGACCAAACCCTGGGCACTGTGGCTGGTGCCATTTTAAAATCTTAGATTTAGAGCACTGTTTCTACCCAGAGGTCACATGCATTGCTGCACCTTCCCCATAGCAGCTGTCAGTCCTGGGAAAGGGAGGGAGCAGGGAGGCCAAGCACTCTTATGAGTCCTGTGGGCAGGAGCTGCTTACCTCCACTGCTGCCAGGGGCCCTAGGAAGGGCAACAATTGCTGCCACCTGTCGACATGGGTGGAACTGCACTCAAGCTGGTTCCCACTGACAAATGCTGTTGTCTACGGATCTGAGCCAGACGGCTCTCAAGCAAGTGTGGGCTGTCAATCGCTGCCACTCAAAGGCACGCACAGGGTTACACTCAAGTTGCAAAGGCCAATAACACTGATGCCTGTGGATCTAATCCAGTCAGTTCTCAGGCCAACGTGAGCTGACAAATGTCACCACCTAAAGATGTGAGCAGCATTGTGCTCAAGCTGGTACTGTCACCCACAAATCTGAGCAAGACAGCTCTCAAGCCACAGCATGGGCAGACAATCACCACCACCTGTGGGCATGGGAGGAGCTGCACTCAAGCTGGCACAGGCTGACAAATGCTGCTACCCACAGATCTAAGTGGAGCAGCTCTCAAGCTGGTTCAAGGTGAAAATCACCACAGCTGACAGAACCAGGTGGGTCTCACTCTGCAATATGGGGACTGCCAGTGACAACCACAGGGAATGGTAAAGCAGGAAATGCAGAAGAGCAGTGTTAAATGCTTACAGTGCATCTTCCTATTTTGTGTCAGGTCAATCCTCCAGAGTCAGACACAAGCGCACCATCCAGGGACCTCTGCTTTGCACTAAGTAGGAGGGTCCCAGCAGAGGAGAACAAGTGCACTGCAACTTATCTGTCTTGAGCTGAGAGAAGAGATTTCAGAGAAGAAACCAGAATAAGAACTGGCAACATGAAAAAACAAGCTGTTTTGATACCCCAAAGGATCACAATAGATTTCAAGCAGTGGATCCCATCCAAAAGGAAGTTGTTGAAATGTCAGAGATGGAATGCAGAATAAGGATGGCAAAATAAGATAAATGGGATTGAAGAGAAAGTTGAAAACTAACATAAGAAAGCCAAAAAAATTGTTCCAGGGTATGAATGCAAAAGATGAAAAACTCACTAAAGAGATAGACAGCATAAAAGAAGACATAATAGGACTTAAAGAAATGAAGAGTCATTTAGAGAATTTAAAAATATAGCAGTAAAGTTCAACAATAGGCTAGATCAAGCAGAAGAAAGAACTTCAGAACTTGAAGACTTTCAAACTAACCCAACTAATCCAGTCACTCAAAGATGCAGAAAAAAGAATAAAGAAGAATGAACAATCACTCAGAGAAGTGACAGGGGACTATGCAAACTGGGCCAATATAAGAATTATAGACATCCCTGAGGGAAAAGAAAAAGTAAACACCATGGAAAACCTATTCAAGGGAATTATTGAGGAAAACTGCCCTGGTATCACCAGAGATTCATATATTCAGATACAATATGGTCATCAAACACCAGGAAGATTCATAGCAAACAGGACGTCTCCAAGACACACAGCCATTGACATGGTCAAAGTCAAAATGGAGGAGAAAGTTCTGTAAGTGGCAAGACAAAAGCAAAAACTAACCTACAAGGGAAAACCCATCAGGCTAACAGCAAGCAGACTTCTTAGCAGAGACCTTATAAGCCAGAAGTGATTAGAGCCCTATTTTTAGACTTGTTAAAAAAATAAAAATAAAAAAAGAACTGCCAGCCAAAATTTTGTATCCTGCAAAACTTTTTTCCATAAATGATGGAAAAAAAACACTTTTCCAGACAAGCAAACACTAAGGGAATTTGTCACTACTAGAACTGCCCTACAGGAAATACTCAAAACTGCATTATATATGGGACAGTACAATAGATACCCACCAGTGTAAAAATAACCAAAAGTTAAACCTCACAGCTGTAATAAAATAATAGCACAAGAAATAAAACAAAACAAGTTATCCAACATGATGAACAGAACAATATCCCACATATCAATATTAACAGTGAATGTGAAGAGTCTTAATACCCCACTTAAAAGACATAGACTGGCTGAATGGACAAAAAACAAACCAAAGGTACATGTTGTCTCCACAAAACATATCTAACTCACAAGGACCCACACAGACTCAAGGTAAAGGTATGGAAAAAAATATTCCACACAAATGGAAACCGAAAGAGAGTAGGTATAGCCATTCTCATATCAGATAAAATAGACTTAAAAATTTTTAATTATTATGCGTACATAATTGCTGAATATCTTTATAGGGTACATATGACATTTTGATACAGGCATACAATGTGAATTAATGAAATCAGGGTAATTAGGGTATCCATCACCTCAGCCATTTATCATTTCTTTGTATTAAAAACATTCTAATTTCACTTTTTTAGTTATTTTAAAGTATACCCTAACTTAGTGTTGATTACAGTCATTTTGCTGTGCTATCAAATATTGTTCATCCTAACTATCTAATAATATTTTTGCACCTGTTAACTATCCCCACTTTATCCCCCATTCCCTTCTACCCTTTCCAGCCTCTTATAACAATCATTATACTCTCTGTCTCCATGAGATCAACAGAGAGATCAAAAAACAAAAGAGAAAAACAATCATTATATAATGGTTAAGGGAGCAATGCAATAAGAAGACATAACACTCCTAAATATGTATGCACCTAACACAGGTTCTCTCATATTCATAAAGCAAATTCAGCTAAATCTAAACAAAGACATAAACAGTAGCATCATAATTGCTGGGGACTTTGGACAAGTCATTGAAGCAGAAAATCAATAAAGAAACTCTGGACTTAAACAAGACTCTAGAACAAATGGACCTAACAGACATTTACAGAACGTTCTACTCAAAAGCTACTGAATATACATTCTTCTCATCAGCACATGTGACATTTTCCAAGATTGATCATATATTAGGGCACAAAACAAGTCTCAGAAAACTCAAAAAAAAATCGAAATCATACCATATATCTTCTCAGACCACTTCTAAGTGGAATAAAATAAGAAATCAATTTCAAGAGAAACACTCAAATCTATACAAAGTCATGGAAATTAAAGAACCTGTTGCTGAACGATTCTTGGATTAATGATGAAATAAAATGGAAATCAAAAGGTTCCTCAAACTGAATGATGAAGGACAAACAAGCTTTCAAAATCAATGGGATACAGAAACAGTAGTCCTAAGAAGAAAGTTCATAGCCTTAAATGCCTACATCAGAAAGACAGAAATATTACAAATTAACAACCTAATGTCACACCTCAAGGAACTGGAAAAAGAAGTACAAACCCAAGGCAGCAGAAGAAAAGATATCACAAAGATCATAGCAGAACTAAATGAGATGGAAACTAAATACACACACACACACATACACACACACACACACACCACAGCGTACTACTCAGCTATAAAAAGAATGAAGTAATGTCTTTTGTAGCTACTTGGATGGAACTGAAGACCATGATCCTAAGGGAAGTATCTCAGGAATGGATAAACAGACACCGCATGTACTCTCTAATAATTGAGAGCTAAATGATGGTCACCATGGGCACAAAGACATGTAAGCGATATTGGAAACCAAGAAGGGGGATAATGGGAGGGAATGAGGGATAAAAAATTCCTTAACAGGTACAATGAATACTATTCTGGTGATGAGCACATTAAAGGTCCCAATTTAAACATTATATGAGGTATCCGTGTAACAAAAACATTAGTACTCCCTTCAAGTTTTGAAATTTAAAAAAAAGAAATAAAATCTTAGTTTTTATAAATAACTGGGAAGGAGTAAACTCATTAACTCTTCTTTTTTCTTCTTTTAGCTTCCCAATTAGAAATTCGACCTTGACATTTGAATTTGTAATGTAGCCAAGCGTATAACTGAATAAGAAAGTGTTAAGTGGTCACTTTCTGATAGACAGTTTCTGAAAAGTCAGAGTTTGTTTGACCAATGCAAGGAATTTATAAGACTCACAAACATTTATGCATGCCAACATTTTCAGAATCTTTCTGATATTTGATATTTTACAAACTTTTTCTCACTGATAATTTTCTTCAAGTATGGTTTCTTCATATTTCACTTTTCTCATGTAAATGTGTCACTTTAGGCAATAATACATGTTCCTAAAGTCAAGGATGATCCCACTGCTTCCATGGTATATTGCTAGAATTTTAATTTCATAGCTTAACGATTCAAAGAAATCAAATAATGTTCACAGATACCTGAGATATCAATGCTGTTCAAATCAATATGGAAAGTGGCCAGTTGGCTGGATTTATTTGCTTCAATGCCTTGAATCAGTTCTTCTTTTACATTTTTATCTGACACCCACTGGGCAAAGAAAAGGTCAAATATGACTATAATGCTGCCATTTCTGCGAAACAAAAGATGATATACAAGGAAAAAATCAGCCATCTTCAAGTGATTTGTGTTCAATTCATTTAAAATATCTTTGAAATTCTCTGTAGTTATCACCTTCCTAATCCTCATTATACCTGTGTAAGGTAGTTTATATCAAATATTATCTTTATTTCATGAGTTAAAGAAATAGGAATTTAAAATGTAAATGCTTTTCTAAGAAGACAAATTTTCAAGTAGATCCAAAATTGGAATCTGAGTTTTCTGAGTTTCAAGTTAGAATACTAATCCCTGGGCCAAGCTGTTCCTAGAGTCACTGGTGTTAAATTAAACAAAATCACATGGTGTCCTGGCACTTATTCTGATTTTACTGTTTGAAGAGGTGAAGGGTATGGATTTGTGATTTTACTGTTTGAAGAGATTAAGGGTGGATGATTTCTAAGTCAAGAGAATTCTAAGGTAGTTTCATTGGTTTCAAAGAAAATATTTCCATATAATTTAAGAAGTCCTGATAACAAGCTTACAGCAACTAATCTACTTTTTCTTCTTTATTTTGCTTAAAATAAAATATGAAAATATATCCTCATTTCAAGGGATAGAAAGAGGACAAGGACTCCTAGGATTGAGTTGGGGTTATCTTGCCTACATGATCTCTGATCATAAGATTAGAGTTCAATCATTTAGCCCTATCATCTTCCCTTTTATTTTGTTCCCTGCTCTGTAGCATGCATTTTCAAAGTTGGTTTTTTTTTTTTTCAATTTAAAGACAGATAAAAATGAATAAAATTTTGGCCAGTGGGGATACTTGAGAGATCTTTGTTCTGCTTACATTCTATTTGCTTCATGCTATCTTTTTAGTATACACCACTTGGGAGACAAACTCTAGCTCTGATAATTACTCTCTCCCACTCAGTAAGCTGGGGGTACCCAGGATGTATTCGATTCCTTAGGAGACAGACGACAGACGAGGGAAAACCATATTTTATGTCATATGTTTGCTGGTTTTGAAATATAGGAGTTACTCTCACATATTCTTATGATATCTGTAAGTTTATGAGCTTCTTGAAGAACTTTGTTAACTCCAAAAGAGTTCTTTATATATTGGTCTGTCCATCTATGTATCCTGATAGAACATAGAGGAAATGTTATTTTTTTCCTCCATGACTGTATATAGGACCACAATATTCCTGAAAGACCACAGTAGACTAGGTAGGATATTCTTTCTTAATGTCTATGCCACTATTCAGTTTCATAGTTTAGCAGAAGTGATTCCTTTCCTTGTAGCTGGTTTTTCCTTTTTGAAATGAATAGGATACTCTCATAATATTTTCATACTTCACATCTATTAAATAAATTTTCTAAAATGTTAAGTTTAGCTTTCCAATCATTTCCTTAAATCATAGTAACCAAATTTTGTAAATGAAAAGACTTAATAACTGTTTAGCTCAGGGTTCCCCAAACTTACCAATACATGGAATCAGGGTCATCCTTGGTAATGTTACATTTTGTCACAGACACTGCTTTTATCTACTCTTTCTCACTTGTCAGTTTTTCCATGCTGGCTGAACCCTAATTTCACTGAAGAATAAGCTTCCATTTGCTCAGGAAAGATGACATCTTCTTTAACCATTCCTCATGTCAAACTTGGTTTTATTCATGGGTGTATGACCCGGCCCTTGTCAATGGAATTTCAGGGGAAGACTGAAGGGAAACTTCTGGAAAACTTTTCCATATCTAATAAAAGAACCTCTCATAATAGACTACTGGTCTTCTTTGTTGAACATTATGTCTCCATATGATTGCTGGAACTGCCACATCTGTCTTAAGGCCATGAGGCAAGCCATTGTTGACAGGCTAAACACATCATAGTGCAGGAAGGAAAGGACTTGAATCCCTGACTATGTCATTGTTATTGCACCACCAAATTAACTTGTGTTGAAACTTTCAGATTTCTTGTGATGTCATTTAATAAACACTTATTGTTTAAGGCATTTTTAGTTATGTGTTATGTTAATTGAAATTTTAAAAATCCTAACTGAAATATAACTCTCAGGCCTCATTTCATATTTATATAAATAGAAGCTCCAGAAAAGGATGATTACTCTATCTTTGCACTTGATGTTGGCTAACATTTTCATTTAAGCAATAAAGATATTGAGGCTAAGGGTAATGTAGGTAACTTTGCCCAGGGTTATACAGCTTATTAGTGTCAGAGATAGGAATGAAACCTAGGCTGTCTCTCTTTCTAATATGCTTATATGTAATTCCCACACCCCCATCCCTGACACCACTTTTATTAATACCAACTCTATCATGAAGTGTATGTCAGCAGGAAAGAGACTACAGCACATTCACCTTAGAGGCAAGTTTGGGTTTTTGTTATCTTGCATTGTAACCAAAACTTTATACACAAATAGATGAGGAAAATAGCTAGTTGGATATTTTTTGGGAGAAGGCAAAGATATTTTTATCCCTCTAATACTTTCAAGAGACGGAGTCTTCCTTCTTCATCTTCCTTCTCCTCTTGCTTTTCCTCCTCCTCCTCCTCCTATTCCTCCTTTTATTCTCTTCCTCCTTCTTATCTTCTTTCTTCTTCTTCTTTACCTTATGTCTCCCTAACCAAACTTACCACCTAAAACAGTTACATGGACAGGATTAAAATAAAGTGAGGGTGAATAATGTCCATTATTTTCTCTGTTTTCAATCCCACTGTTTCATCTTATCCTTGGTTGCACATTAGAAAATTTTAATTCTTATTAAATCTGTATTTTATTTTTATGTAATTTCACATATTTTAATATGAACACTTGCTTTTATTTTACCTAAGTTAGGGAATGAAAGAGGTAAGGTATTTTCAGGAGAGAAAGTGCAAATCAGGAATTTTCCTTCACTGAGTTGAAAGTAACTGGATTAGTTCATCCTCAGGCATAAAACATTTTTGTATGAAAGATGTGTTTTCTTAGTTGTGAATTATACATTGCATTTAATAATTTATACTTTGCAAGGACAGGAGTTGCATACCCTATATCCACATACAGTTGTATGCTTTAAGTATTTTTTTCTTATTCAGTGTAAATGTTGAGATAAGAGAGATATATAATAGAAATCACGGAATAACAATAACCAATTGTGTTTCTCCTTATAAGAAAGCTGAAGCTCTTATTTTAGTAGTTTAGTAATAATTTCATTTATTAAGGTAAATGAGAGTTCTTTCTTTAGAAAAAAAAAATGAAATGATAGCCATTTTCATTTCAAGGTACTTGGTCCAGTGGAAAAGCTGAGTCTGTTGCTTTTTTTTTTTTCACTTTCTTTTTTTTTAAATTTATTTTTATTTCAGTATATTACGGGGGTAAAAATGTTTAGGTTACATATATTGCCTTTGCCCTGCCCAGGGTGTCTATCTCCCAGATGGTGTCATGCACCCATTAGGTGTGATTATACCCATCCCCTCCTCCCCCTCCCATCTGCCTGACACCCGATGAATGTTACTACTATATGTGCACATAAATGCTGATCAGTTAATACCAATTTGATGGTGAGTATATGTGGTGCTTGTTTTTCCATTCTTGTGATACTTCACTTAGTAGAATGGGCTCCAGCTCTATCCAGGTTAATACACGAGGTGCTAGATCACCATTGTCTTTTGTGGCTGAGTAGAACTCCATGGTGTACATATACCACATTTTATTAAACCACTCATGTATTCATGGGCATTTGGGTTGTTTCCACATCTTTGCAATTGTGAATTGTGCTGCTATAAACATTCAAGTGCAGCTGAGTCTTTTTATAAAGCAGATAAATCCTATCATTGTACAGAGAGCCTGTGTGTAATAGATCTAAATGTTTCTTATCTCATATTTTCCTTAATGATATTGATAACCTTAAGGGCTGCTGAGTAAACAAAAGCCTTTCGTTTCCTAACTTTGTGACTTATCGGTGCTCAAAGGGCAAAATAAACTGTTTTATTTTGTGCATGTTGCCACAAAGGGTAAACAATCCTTTATTAAAAGAATCAACTGCTAAATGCTCTTTGAGTCAAAGCACTCTCCACAAAGCAGAATGATGGAAAAGTGTTTCCAAAGGAGAGCAACCCATTTGCTTATCCTGCAGAGCAGCTCCCCTCCACCGACCCCAACACACACACACACAATTATAAAGTTAGCAGGTGGCAGGGGTTGGCATTAAATATTTGTAAGAGTAAGAGGAAACAGAGTAGTAACTATGTTTAGTATTCTGAGTGCTATAATTTGACCATATACATACGCACAAAGATGTGGTGTGAATTTAATTAAAATCTGTAACAAAAAATGAAATGGGTATTTTAAAGGATTTTTAGATATATTTTTAAAATTTGGTATGGATATTGTTAGTAAGGTGAGAACTTAGTTTTTTCTGTTCCTTGATTTTAGCAATTGGATTTTAAAATTAAAATAATTTATAAAGCTAATGATGAATCTGTCACTTTCTCCTATTACTGCTATATATCTATTTATATGTGATTATTCAAAGTAATCCTAAACATTTCCTTGTTACTCTCCCTTCCACTTCTGAATTCCTTTTCTTATCCTCCCCTGCTTGGTCTCCCAAAGTAACAACCTATAATTTATCTTACAGACATTTTCATGAAATTCCTTTGCATTGCATTTTCTCAAAAACTCATTTCTGATTTAAAAGTTCAACTACTACCAGGGGAAAATAGCTCTACATTGATGAAGTACATTATTTTAGAATCATTATAAAATATTTATCAAGATTTGGGCACAATACTGGCCTCCTAGGTAGCTCCTAGGAGGGAAAAGAAATAATTCCTCAGCTCAAATAATTTACAGTTTCAAATATAATGATTTTTCCATGTAGAGAAATAAAAGATTACTTACTAAACACCAAAGAAAAATGCTGGGATTTTGATAGCTCACCAGGCCTATGTATAAAAGTCTATGTACAGCAAATTTTGCCAATCTAATAAACATAAAGATATCCAGTATTTTGTAGACATGTGAACATGAAGGGTTGCATTACCAAAATTATTCTGATAAACCCTGCAATGGATACTGTCCATTTTGTATGGAATTCAGTAGGCAGAGCCCAATTAAGGAGAGACAGATACCTGGGATACCTTTCCTACAGGGAGGATAAAACCTTTCAGAACTAAATCTGAATTGATGCTTCACTGCAAATCTCCAGACTCAGTCCTCTACAAAAATGGAAGAGAAATTTCTTTCCTTCACTCCAAAGTAGACAAATTGCTTAAAGTGAATTTAAAAAAAAAAAAAAAAACCCTATTTGTATGTATGATTTTACACTCACAAAATGAATACCTAATAAATATTTTATAAATAGCACTTCGAAAAAGCAAAAATAATTAAGATTTCTTGGGAGTCCACATGTCTCCTTCTAGTCCTGATATTGGGACAATGAAAGAGGCTATCAGAGATAACAAGCTCTGGAAACAGTAGCAAAAGCCTCTGTATCATAGGTAAGAATGAAGATAGCAGAAGGATATAGAACCAGCTACTGGGATTAAGATGTCAAGAATAATGGGATAAAGAATGATAACTATAGATAGATAAATAGATGAGAAAAAAAAGAAGAAAGAGAGCAAGAAAGAGAAAAAATAAACTCTTTTGAACTCTTTTGTATAAAAGATAAAGCTTTCCCCCCTTTTATTGTGTCTTTAATTAATAGGATTAGTTGTGCCCTAACAGGAAATGACAAGGCCCTGAGGTCCCTCCTGACCATTAAATAATCTTCATATGACTTCTGTCGTTGTTTCTCTAAGCATGATCTCTTTACCTTTGATTTGACCCTCCTGCCTTTACTTCATCACTAAGAATTGAGGATTCCTTTGCTAATGTCAGGACTTTGCAATGACCATGTATTGATTATCTTTGTCCCCTGGCTCTTTGATTCAATTGTTCCTGATCCAAGATAGGAGACTAACCTGTCTATAAGGTCAGGCTCATTGCATTTCTCCAGTAGCCTATCAGGTCGCTATGGCTCTCATTTGGCACAAGTTTCATGTCGGACCCCTGGGTTTACATTCAGCATACTCATGATGTCTCAACATCTTCTTAGTGGACTTCAATGATAGCCAGATTATACCCTCAACATGCTATATTAATTCTTCTTTCTTTACCAGAAAAGGCTTTTCTTTTCTTCTCTACTCAATTAGTCCCTACCTATGGTTCTCAGACTATATCCCATATTTTTCACAAAACCTTCTATGACCCACCTTTCCACATCAGGGAGACATTAACTCATCTGTGCCTCCAGAGTACTATTTTAGAATTTTAAAATTAAAATTCTACTCTACCAGAAAGTTAAAGCCATGGTAAGAGTATATATATATATGAATGATGAGGAATAAAGAAAAATATGCTAACATCTAACATAATATTCAATATATTAATAATAGATGCTAAATAAATTTTCCATTCATTTGTAAGGACTTAATAGAGCACTCACTCTGAGGCTGGCATTAGTTAGGTCTGAAAAGACAGGTATCAGAGACACATTTTCTGCCCTGAGGAACCTCATAGTCTATGACAGGCTATGTCATAGAGACAGGCATATGGAAAATTACATTGCAGTGTGAAGACTGTACTTTATATGCAGGTACAATGTGCTAAATGAGAAGAGGGGAAGACGGACCTAACCCAGACTAGAGCATCAGTTACGCATCCTTGGAGAGGTGACATGGACTGGCTCCTAAGGGACTGTAGGGATAGAATGTAAGAATGGATGCAATAGTAAGGAGAGAAACGGGAGTCCAATCAATGAAAATGTACAGAAAACAGAGAAAGCAGGATGCTTTTGAGAGTGTGCAGACCCTGAGGTAGGGCTGATGCAGAAGCCAGTGGAGAATGGGAGAAGACAAACAGGGGAATTTCTGAGACAGAACCCTGGAGCCCACCTGCATTTAGGGTGGTAACAGAAGAAACAGTCTTTAGGTATTTGAAAGATGGGGATATGAAAATGAAGATACATTTATTCTCTAAAAAACTAATAACCACAACCAGGATCAATTGGTAAGAGCCAAAGAAATAAAGTCTTGGTTGAGAATAATAAAGTGTGTTCTAGTAACTGAAGTTATACAGCAACAAACAAAACAAGCTAAAAAAATAATTATTCAATAGGTTGTTTGTAGGATGTCCACAGCAATATTGAAAATAGATTCCTGTTTTTGTTTTTTTTTTTTTCAGATATATAAGAGAATCCAATTTAAGCAGTATGAATCTCTTCTTTTGTTGGACTAGAATGAACTTTCTTCTGAGGCTGTGAGCATTCCAGACCAAAACAGTTAAGCAAAGGCTAGACTACATCATTGTATGTCTTTCTTTTTCTTGCACTGTAGCACAAACTGTATACACAACTTGCCATGTACTGCCTAGTAACATTAGTTATAATTTCTTGATTCTGCAGTATCTCTGCAACAGTATTTTAGGTTCCTCAAAGCAGGATTATACCTTCATCTTCACAGGTTCCTTGTAACTTAACTTTCTATTAATGACTGTTATATATTAGTCACCTAACTCTAAGGTGCTCTTTGTAGGTAGGCAATTAAAAACCTAATAGCCTATGAGAGAGAGGGAGAGAGAGAGAGAGAGAGATTGAAACAGTTCTAAATACATCAACACAAGAGAAAATGTCTTAATGATGGCGGTTGAATGAGCTCCTTAATAACAGGCTTTCTCTTAGTATCTGTATTCTCAGAACGTAGTTAATTGCATGGGTCCAAGCAAGCCCTATATATGTCTGTTGAATAAAAGAGAGAATGAATGGATAACTAAATGAACATTTATTTAACCCTATGTTGAGAGGACAAAAATATTTGCTTCAGTTTTCCAGTGCCATCTTAATGCATGTTTTGCTTATTTTTTAAAGTACTTGTCTTTACCATAGGTCTGCTCTCTACTTGTGCAAAGTATAGAACAATATTTTTGTTTAAATCTTGTATTCCATTATAAAGTGGTTTCAACTTTGCATTCCATGTTCTATTTTAATGCATGCTGTACCTTTCATAGAATTTGAGGGATAAACTGACTAAACTGAAGATCATTGTGGGAAGATAAGAAAAATGCTGCTTTCTGGAGATTACAGAAATTATAATGTAACTTAGTTCCTATCACATCACATTTGAAGAGCTGATTTTTGAAAGCCTGAAATGAAACAAATGTAACAACAATGTGTCATTTTCAGGAAGAGGTAAAAGAAAAGGTAAGAAATGATTACAATTTTCATTCCAACAAAACAGACCTTTAAATATTCATCTGTGTCATCCCATAAACACACACACTTTTCATATTTTGATGTGTCTATAAACCATAGTGACAGTACAAAGTTACTGTAGACTCTCTACCTCATCTTTGTCTTGCCTCTAGCTTTTGCTGAAATAATAATGAAGTCATTATGAAAAAATAATCAATTCCCGCCAAATTGGAACAGTATGACAATCTTAAATGCTCAAAAAGCCGTTTACAGGCTTCTAAATGGACCATCACACCTTCAAATCCAATAATGGATTCTTACAAAGGTTACTACTCAATTCAATTAACTCATTCCACTTCGATTTCTTTAGTATTTTTCCATATGCCAACTTTAGGAACTAGCATTGATAATTTAGAGAAGAATAACACATGTATAACCATTAATAAAGAGAAAAATTAAGGGAAAAAGATTGGAAGATAAGGTGTGTTAAACCTGGTTTGAGTATAGATTCTCCCATACGTTTTTCCATACAATGTTTAATTCTGTAAAAGGCTAAAAATGACAGTGAAGAACAAAGAAATGCAAAGATGAAAGCATAGGACTTTGGGCAAAAAAGCCTAGGACAGTTTAGGAAATGAATCCAATAAGACATTCAGAGGGAAAGAATAGTCCCTAGGAAACATGTTCCAAATACTAATCCTATAATTCCTGAATATGTGACTCTGTAAATTTAACTCTCATTTCTCTAGTCTCTGTCGTAAGTTTTTATACGAAAATTAGTAGTAGAGAAAAAGCATGATTGTTTTAGATAGACAGACATTAGCATTATCAACATAACATTGAAAAAGTTACTTAGCCTCTGTCAACCACAGATTGATAATCTCCCAAAGGTTGATCATCTAGAAACCCACAAATCTCTGGTGAGGAATAGAGTAGGTAATGCACAAAGGTGCATAGTAGTAAGGATACACAGAAGAACAAATTCACAAGTACTTGGTGATATTCTGGTTAGTATTGAGACTTCATTTTGCTAATGGTACTAAACTAATTGGTATGCCAGGAACACCATCAGCCCAATATACTTGCCATTTTCTTTTCAAAATAGGGCTAAAAATCTTAACTTTTACAAAAATAACATAATTTGTTAGAGAGAAAAGTATAAGAGAAGTGAATTTTGGAGGTGTTTTTATAATTCCTGATTATTCATCTAATTGAATACATAAGCTTTAAACATCAATGTAGAATGTGAACAAGAAAATTATAATAATTTCTACTAGACTGCAAGCTGTGTAAGAGCAAGGATAATATATAATTTTTAGGCCCCGGCATATAATAAATGGTAAATGGGTAAAAGTAAAATTAATAAATATTCACATTTTATAGGTAGTAATGCCATGAAAACATAGACAGAGACCACTGCTTTCTTCTCTAGAACTTGCACATTGTGCTTTCATTCTAGACTGTGGGCTTGCAGCCGTCCCATTGTACCTTCAGTTGCAGGGTACCAGCAGCCTAAAAACTAGCACTTGCTTACTTTCATGATAAAGGAATATGGGGAGATTGATAGTTGTAACTAAGAGCTATTGCCATTGGTCTAGCTTAGTTAGGTGTTTAACTGGCATAAAGTCTTCTCCATGCTTATCCTGGCTTTCATTATTTGGTCTCTCTCCTGTCCCAGGCTGGTCTCCTTTCTTATTTCTGTAGAAAAAGAGAAATGTCTTTTCCATTGCGTCTTGAGTCCACTCATCTATGTTAGCAAAAAGTAAACCCACCCTTCCTAGAACCAGTTGCTGTATGCTTTGGGCTCTGCTTTTCTAATCCTGATACAGAAGGAGGATATATGATGAATCAGAAGAAAAACAAAACTGGATTCAAATACATTCCTCGACACTTACTAGCTTTTAAGCAAGTTAATGATTTGATGTCTTTATTATAAAATGTTTTTTTTTTCCTTTGGGTAGATGCCTAGTAATGGAATTGCTGGATCAAATGGTATTTCTATTTTTAGTTCTTTGAGGCATTCTTCGAAATGAAGTATCATAAGGATGGAAAAACAAGCACCACATGTACTTGCCATCAAATTGATACTAACTGAGCCACACTTAGGTGCTCACATGGAAGTAATATTCATCGGTTGCCAGGCAGGTGGGAGAGGGGAGGAGTGGATGGCTAAACTCATAACTAATGGGTGCAGAGCTCACTGTATGGGGAATGGCCATGCTTGTAGCTCTGGCTTGGGCAATACAAAGGCAATATATGTAACCAAAATGTTTGTACCTTCATAATATTCTGAAATTAAAAAAAAAGAAAATAATAAATTACTTAAAAATAAATTAATTAATTTTAAAAAGTTAATGATTTGAAACAAGTTAATATTTCTAAGCCTCAGTGCCATATTTATAAATTAGAATAATTACATCTCCCTCACAGTCATTTTGTGAGGAATGGATTAGATGATATATTTTACTTAAATCACAAAATGCAATGGCCTGAAATAGAGGCTTAACCAGTGAGTTTCCTTTTTGCCACCTTGTGTCATAGGATCTACATTTTTCCTAAGCTTTTGGGATATTTTCTTCCCTTCTGTGTGTGTGTCTTTATTCTCAATTATTTTGAAGGGTTTTCCTCCTTTTTTTTTTCAGATACAAGAAGTCTTGATCAGTCTTTCATTTTTTTTCCTATTTTTAATATAATACACTCTCTTTGATGTTTTCTCTTTTAACTTAATTTTATAGCTTCAAACTGGAATTGCAGTTTTTTCCCTAAGTTTCCTGCTGATTTTTATCTTTACCCCAAAAACGTTTTGGCAGTTTGCAGTTTAGAACACTTTAGACTTAGAGTGATCTCAGCACAATGGCAGAATAGAAAACCCTGGACTTTCACCCTTGGACTCAACAGCAACAAAAACACACAGATGAATTTTCATTGTGAGAAATCCAAAAACTAGTTGTTAGGAAGTTCTTCCAAGAATTTATATATATATATATATATATATATATATATACACACACACACATATATATATATTCATTCTACATTCAATTATCCATAGTGTAATTATATCATTATCCTATCAGTCTAAGATTTATTAATTGAACACTCACTTTGCTCCAAGCCTAGAGGATATAACCCTCTTAGTACCACAGTGCACAAGTCCACTCTCCACTGTGACTTACAATGTAAATGAAGTGGGATGACAACATATTATTTTATTAATAATGAACAAACTTATTCCAAATGTCTGTGGCAAATCAAACACTATAGCTGCATCTGCATATGTTCAACCTCAGCCACCTCCGTGTGTCTCTGCAAGATTTTATTCTTGGGAGAGAGAAACATGTTAATATAAGATCAATAATCAGAAGTTATTATTATTAGCTACTAAAATGAAAGTGTATGCTGTGCCACTTTTCTCAATCCTCACAAAAATGTTGACTATTTTAAATATTCTCCTTTTTCCTATATATAGTGACACTATTACACGTATTTGCAAAAATAATTAATTTGTGATTCTGTGTTTTCTCTCAGTAGAAAATTTTTAAGCTGTACTCACTCAAAATGTAAAACTCTTGAGTTTTTATATTCATTCTTTAAATTGCTTGATTGAAAGATGTCATCTATCTAAAAAATACAAAGATTGAAAAAGTGAATTAAATTTAAGATTTTAACATTTGTTCAACAATTTATGTAAAGTGATTTTTATGTTCTGCTTAGAATTGGGACAATTTTCTCTGTGGTCATAGGACTCATATTTTAAGTATCTTGGGCATACTACATTTATTTGCTAATCTTTTCATAGTGAGAAAACAGTACCTATGTATATTTTAACAAGTAAGCAGTGAAACTGTTATGAAATTTCAAGCCCTCTGAAGAAAGATAGTCTCCTACCAATTGCTGAAGGTCAAAGGCGAGAACTTTGAAATCCACTGACAGTGTGTCTTGCAAATTAGGACTATACGTAGCTCCAGATGTTATTTTAAATGTCCCTTTGGCTTCATGACTTTGTCCAAATGCTGCATCTAAATAAATTAATGAGAAACAAAACACAAAAAATGTGACTTGTGCATAGAAGAGAATAGGCACATTTTGTTAAGACACAGAAGTAAAGTCTTGCTTAACGTGGTGGCCCTGTAACCTGTAGTTCTCACTTTTTCTTTGCAGTCTTAGTGTTTCAAAACCAGCTGTTTTTTGTTGTTTTTTATTTTTCAACTGCCTGGTCGTTTTAAAAGATTAAAAAACTTTTTCCATTCTATTTTTTTTTCTTTTCTTTGAGGTCTAAGCTTCTAAGTTTATTATTATTTTTTTATTATTATTATTGAGATTCCTGTTGGATGACACATGGACTGATCAACTTCCACCAATTATGGGAACTGACTCAGGGAAACATGGTGAGAAGTGAATCATTAAAAGTTTTGTAGTTGTTTTCAGATACTTCTTAAACACCTAGTATTCAGGGACACCACTGTTTTTTGACATGTGGATTGCTGTGAGGATTTCAGTGTTTGTAACATAGCCTTGAAGCTATTTCTTTCATTCTAATAATTACGAAAATGGCATGCATGACCTTTTGCCATTAGATGGTGACTGTCTTTATTGGAGACAGTATTGAGAATGTTGTAGAAATTATATATTCTCAATAGGAAAAAATGTAAAAATAATGGCCAAAAAGTTGAATATAAACATGGATAATAAAATGCACCATTAAGTCCTGCATAATCCCTTTATCAAGATATTTTCTTTGATATCTATTTATACTTAAAATAAATTGTTTTTACTGAAATTCACACAATGGCAAAATCATTAGTAAATGCAATAATAATGGTATGTAATTCTCACAATGACTTGGTGTGAGAAGATGTTAATAACATCTGAGATAAGGAAATAAGGGCTTAGAATGACTAAGAAAATTTCTCAAGGTAGTAAAAGTCTTAAATGAGAGCTCTAGAGTTGGACATAAAAATGACTGACTCCACACACCAGGATTTATCATACTTTCCAGTCCAGAGGAACATTAAAAATAATATTTCAGACAATAAACTCACATATAGTCTAAACAGTTATCACTGCAAAATTGATGCAACATTATTTTTATACTGTTTCATTTGTTTTTTTAAATATTCAAAATTACATTGAGATTTGCATATTTAAGTGTGGAAGAAAAGGAAAGATTGAGGAACTGTCATTGATTAAAGGAGACTAAGGAAGCATAGTAACTAAACCCTATGTAGGAATCTGCACTGGATCCTGAACAGGTAAAGGGCATTAGTGGAAAAACTGGTGACATTTGAATAAAGTGTGTGGTTCAGTTAACAATATTATATAAATGTTAATTTCTTGGCTGTGAAAATTGCACTGTGGATGTACCAATATTAATATTAGGGAAAGATAGGTTATATGAGAACTCTATACAATTTTTTCATAAGTCTAAAATGATGTCTGAAAATGCTAAAAAAAAATAATCTGTATTAAAAGTGGTATGTTTTAAGTTCTCTGGTTCTATTATAACTTTAACTTGAATAGCTTTATAAGTTTAGTTGTTCACTATTCAGTCATATTAATATATACAAATATTTATTTTCTATTTTATCTATAAAATAACTCCCTTTATATCTTTATTGAGCATCAACAATTTCAATGGACTTCCAAATGCGTATTCATCCTTGAAGTTATTCACAGCATTTAAATAAGACCAAAACAGCCACTTTTATAAAAGTCTAAATGAATCTGTATAATTTTTAGTAGTTTGTGTAACTATATAAAATATCCACAAGTGTTCTTTTTCTTTAAAATCTATTCCTTGTGTATGGCTGTAGTTTTTAAATAGGCCAGAGATTATACTAAAATTAATTTATAAAACTATAAATCATGGTTATTCCTTTCTAATTTAAAGTTATTTATTTAATAGAGAAAAATAGCTAACTCAAAAGCTGACTTTTTTTTTTTTTGGTAAAACTAATATCACTCACATGTAAAGGGTCTTACCCTGTGAATTTTCAGAAAGAATTTATATGTCCATTTGTAATTCATCATTTAAAAAATGTAATAGTTGTCTGAGAAAAAAATCAACTCTTAGTATTCAGGTTATCACTATGCCTTCAATTATTTTCTATGTACTCTATAAATGAATAAGTGGTAAATAAGACCACAAGTTCTAGACCTGGATTGTGTAGTTTAGAATCTCACTTCTGCTAACTACTAATGACACAAACTTAAGCAGTTACCTAAATTCTCTGTCTCAGATTCCTCACCTGTAAAATGAGGATACCAATAACCACACATAGGTTTTTTGTAGCAAAATAATACATTTAAAGTTTTTTAAAAAACTTGTTACAAAGTTAGCTCTAAATAAGAGTTAGAAGTTCTTAGTTTTTTCTGTTTATCAAAAGTTGCTACTCAGCTTGAGATCTTTATAAGTCTACATTTACATCCAAGTTGTTTTATATTATTATAGTAGGAGAATGAACATATTATTCTTATACATATTTATCTACTTGTATTTTCAACAATGTTTTAATGCATTTATGATTTAAATTATATCAAAATGAACTCATGGGCCATGAAACCTACTTGGTTATCTGTTAAAACTGAGAACCTTATGTAACATCATTTATTTAAACAAAAAAGGAAACTAGTCTCATGCTTGAATTCTGGATTAAGTTTCAAATTACATACCAACTAATTTTTCTAATATTCTATGAAGTCAACTACAGAGAAGCATCTAAATGCAACATAAATATCTTGTTGTGAATTCACAGCAATGAATAAAATATCCTGACAGGATAACTGAGATTGGAGTGTGTACGCTCATCTGAGAGAAACATTAGGAGCTAACTCCATGTGACTTACCTCTTTCTGATTCCATGATTGCCAGCCAGCATACTGCAATTAATCCAACACAGAGCACCACTAATGTGCCAAAGAGAACTCCCAACATGATTTCATAAGAGCTCAGAGAATGGTTCCTTGAAGGTACACTTTTTTGTGACCCCATTTTTCTTTTTTAAAGGTTTACTAATATAAGAACTGTGACAGAATATAAATACCTGCACCAACCGAAGAGCAAAATTGCTCAAATTTTTAAGCAAGATTTGTAAAGCAACAACCTGTCTCCACTCCTACTAGTCAGTGTAAAGGAGTTGTATATGTCCTTTTGGCAACATTGTGTCTCTATTGCTTAAGTATCATTAAAAGGGAAGTTAATCTTTAAGAAGACATAAATGAGTAAAAATGCCTAGAGTTGTAAATGTTAATCACCTGAACAGGCCATTTGGCAAGGTGAATGAAATTAAATTCACGTTGTAAACAAAAATGACCCTTCATCACTTTGAGAACTATTAGGAAAAAATTTGAGATTTATGACAGAAAATTAGTCATCAGGCACGTGCACTTGATATTCATAGAAAGTACCTAACAGATCTACCTTCTAGCCTCTGACTCAGATCATGATTAAGGCACTTCGCTTGTCATGTGTGGGTATAGACATTCCAAAAATAACTTCTAGGCACAGATATATGTAAAGCATAACATATATATTCTCTCTTATGCACACTCTCTCTTTCTCTGTCTCTAATGAAACTATCTGAAGTTTTATAAACTTTTCATCACCCCTGTGAAGTTACGCAGTGTAAGGCACTATTGATTTATCTTGAAGAAAAGTCCACTTAAACAAGGCATCATAGGGCAACTCTTTATGGCCCTGTGCAGTTGCCAGTGACTGGGAGTCGCTGCCATAAGAGGAATAACATATTTGTTTCTCTTTTAGGGAAATTTTCTGGGCAGGAAAGACATTGCTCATTTGTCCTAGACTTTATCTCCTTAAATGTGCCAATTATAACAAGATAACAGGTTAAGATAACCACACTTACACGTTTATAGACCCATGTTTTATTGGAAATTCAAAGCTGTTTTCTGATAATTAAGGTACAATGTATCATTGGAACTTCCACGCCTTGAATAACGAGTCCAGGATTAAAAAAAAACCCAAAAACTAAGGCAAACTAAAAACCAAATAAAACCAAACTGATTCTGAAGTAAATCAATTTTCCGTTTGGTTTGGTAAATAAAATTGGCTAGAGGCAAAGAAGCTTTAGATCAGAAACTTTTAACACACTGTAATTGAGGCACATTGTAATAGGCTAAGATGAGCAATAACCACTTTTCTTCTTCTTCACTCTTGAAAGAAGAGAATTACGTGTTGTACTCAAATTCTTGCTTATATGGAGTAGAATGTAAATAAGTAAATGTATGACATGGAAAGTATTTATCTTTTTTACTTAATTGAATTAATACTTATTGTTAAGTACTCTAAAATATGCATGAAATGAGAGATACCACTAATGGAATTGGGAAAATTTCATTTTATTCATATTCTAGGGGAATAACAATTCTAATAATAGGCCAGACTTTAATAAAATTAGAACCTGGAAAGATGCCCCTTGAATTTAGAAAGTCAAGAAGGTGATAGCACAATTACTATTTTCTTTCTATAGCTGATGCGGAAACAAACACTTTTCAGAAAATCAAGTCGTGCTCTGTTACATTTCTTTTGACTTTACAGAAGGAAAGGAGGAGATAGCAAAGTGAATTCACTTGCTCCGCTCCAAGCACAGGGTAATAATAGATAAAATATAAGATTGAAATCTTAAATGAGTTATTTAGTTTTAGAAACAAATTCAGCATTCAGATTATACATTCTCTTCAAATAATATGTTTTAAATAAGTATATTTAATATCATCAAATAAACAAGTAGAATAACAGCTTTTTTTAAAAAAAAAGGCAATAGTTTTTGTAGGACAAATGAAGCGAACAGATCAATGTGAAAAAGAACAAATAATATATCTTGAAATTTTTAGAAAATTTATTAAAATAAAACAAGACTTGCCCTATCAGGTAGCAAAACTTGTTACAAAGTTGTAATAATAAAGAGAGTGCAGTATCAGTCCCAGAGTAGAAAAACATGCCAGTGGAATTGAATAAAGTGGTCATATTCACCTCCATTCGCATATGGAAATTTTATATATCAAACACATAGTGTCACTGATAATAGGTTAGGAATGGATGGCTACTCAATACGTAATGCTGGGTTGATTTGTTATTCTCCTCTTTAGAAAAACAAAATTCAAACTTCATCTTATACCACAATGAAACATAAATTCCAAATGGAATAAATACACGTAAGTAGTACAGACTGTGTGTGATCAAGCCAGTTGCCACCATTGGCATCAGGAGCACAATCCTGCTGGGGACTTGGGTGAGGTGGAGAGCAGGTGTGAGAGTTACCCCAATTAAGGGTCAAGGAAGCCGCGATAGTTACTTTCCAAGTAGCCATGCTCATTGGTTGAGAGTAGCTTCCTGGACTTTAAGTCTCTGGCACTTTGAGCTTACTCTATGTGGATAGAACATTGACAGGAATCTGACTTCAGTGTGCAAAGAGAGGGCGGGTGGGTGTATGATCCTTACAATGTTTTCTATAGCTTACAAATGAAAAACACTATCCAGGATTTATAGAGACTTTCTACTAATTAACAAATAGAAGACAAATAGCAGGCAATTAACAAAAAACATAAAACCAAACAAAAAAGAAACAAAACACAAGCACACAAATGTCTGTAGGTGCTCAAGTTAGTAGTAATTATAGATTTAATTAAAATAATAATAAAATATTATTACCTTAAACATACTAGCAAAAATTAAAAACCTTAGCATTACTAAGAAGCAGCATTTGTTGCTTATGAGAGTGAAGATTCAAAATAATCATGTTGAACAGCAATTTGCTAATATCTAGCAAAATTAAATACACACATACAACTTAATCCCAAAATTTCCCTTCCAGTTACATGCCCTAGAGAACCTAGCAAGAGCAATGACACAATATTCATTATAAAAATATCTAAGCCACACAAAATACAGGGAATACATAAGTGTTCATGGATAAAAAAATAAAAAAGTGAATTGTAGTATTTTTATGCAACAAAATATTAAACACAAGTTAAAAGTGCATGCACTAGAGCTGTATGTGCCAGCCTGGAAATAATAAAATTTCAAGAAAAGAAACTAGTTTCAAAGTATATATGCAGTGTTATACTATTTGAAATCAAAAAGAAAACTTTTTAGTTATACAATTCTATATAACAAAAATATGCCTAGAGGTGAGAAAATTTAGTATGATCCTTTCTAAGCAGGAAAGGACATGGATACTGTAGGGTAAAATACCAAGGTGTATGTGTATTGCATTAGTTCTGTTAAAATTAAGAAATAAATTAGTGAACAGTGTTAACTCTGATAAAGCTAGACAATTAGAACCTGTGAGTTAATAATATTCTGCATTTTTCTATATATATAAAAATTAAAGGACAGGCATATGATTGAAGTCCCTGTGGCATTAATAAAATTTTCATCTTCATTAAATAATCACCAAAATGTTAAGAAAACTTAAGCAAGAAATTTCTATTTTGACAAATGTAGAGGTTACAGAAAAGTCTCCCTTAAGTCAAGCCACTGAATAACTATAGGAGAGTGAAATACTTAAACATATACTTAAAATATTTAACCATATAAGCTAAAATGTTCTACATGAAATAGAAACAAATGAGAATAATATATTCAAGTTGGTGAATGATGATAATATACAGCTCTGGACAGATAAACCTCACTAACACTCAATGAAGATTTCAGTGAGTATATAAAATTTTTGCATACCATTTCAGTGATGGGAATGACATATTCTGGTGAGATGAATAATGAAGTAGGAAGAGATTTGATGATGTTGGGTTATGAAGTAAAAAGAGCCAATGCTCAAGTTTGGGAGACTCCTAAATGATGGTTGTGATTATTTTTGCCAAGAGTGAACGAAAGGATAAGAATAGAAGAGCTAAGAAAATTAAGTGTCTAATAATCTCTTAATAATATTATTGAAGCAAAAGATCAGAGCGCTAAGGATCACAGTGCACAACATAATCTGTTCATTTGCTCAACAAATATGTGGTTTTACACTCTGACTGTACAAAGTAGCAGTTGTAATTGCAGAGTCTCTAAAGATTAAGGCCATGAACAATTATATAAAATTTCTTTCACTGTTCAACACAAGGTAGGAAAACTCAGACAGCTTTTACCTTTAAATAATTTCCAGTGCTTGGGTTGTTAGCAGACACATAGCTTGAATAAGATTAAATTTTAAAAAACTAATATAAAATAAGCTATTCTATGTTCTTCATCAAAAATACTTTTGGAGATTCTAGGGATTATTTTTCTTTCTGAAAATGTGTCCAAATGTCGCAGTGTAATGAATCAATTAACACTTCTGTGATTGATTTTCAAAGTTCAGGTAGCCTTATGAAACACATATTAGCTTGTCTCCAAGGCTGATATATTTCTTTTCTTTGACTTTCCATAAAACTTTAATATATCATTCTAAGTTCTAATTGGTAACCCTCTTTATATTTTACATTTTGTAAGGGGGCAGTCATTTTCTTTTGCTTGAAGTCTGAGGGCTATTTGATAAACATCTTATTGAGTACCAAAAAAAAGGGTGGAACTTTATTCTTAAATATCTATCAGTGAGAATCCTTAAGTACTATAAACCTAGAAATTTTCTTATTGGATATTGTTGTTGTTTTAACACTTGAAAAAAAATGTATGCATGTAAAATTTTGTTGCCATATCATCTTTTCCTCAGAACTTCTGCTATTCTCCGGCATTGAGTATTGAACTAGTGCTTTTTCATGATTGTTCAGTTCAATTTTTTGATTGCATGTGTATCAACATCAACCACTCTTTTTAAAATCTGTTTCTGGAAGGGCTGATGTATTCTGTATTCCCTGAGTTCATTCATATGTGAGAAATCTTCCTCTTTCTTTTATACTTGACTACTAATCTGTTGTGGATTAAATGCATGGGTAATTGACAAGTTTATTTTTTCTTAGAATTCTGAATATCAGAATTCCAATATTTTTCTGACAATGAACAGAATTGTGGAGATGTTTGCTGCTAATTCTGTTTCTTACTTTTGTATGTGACATGTTTTATATCTGCCTGAATAACTATCGAATTCTTTTTTCATACTTGAGGTTCAAAAGAGAATAAATTGACATTGATTATTCTGAATGAAGTTTTCTTAGAATGTGGTGTGTCTTTTTCTGTTTCCCCTTCATCTCAGAAAAAAATATTCCTTTATTAAAGTTTTGAATCTGTTTTTTGTTCAATTTGCTAGACATCTTAGTGGGCGTAGGATCCAATTTTCCTTAAGCTGAATTCTCTTAGTCATTTCTCTATATCTATACTTTTCTCCTAATTGTTTCAATATCTGTAACTCCCTCACACATTTCAATTATATGCAATATTCAACTTTGTATTTCTGTTTTCTGTCTCTAATTTATTATTTGTGTAATGTCGATTCAGATTGCAATTGATTTTCATAATTATAATCTTTCTCTTTTAATCCAATTCTGGGTTTTGTTATTTAGTTAAGTCCTTATTGTCTTGAACTCATTTTCTGAAGTTATTTTATGATAAATAGTACTGTAGAAAATTTCCTTTTGGTTGAATTTGCTCCTAAAATTAGTTTTTGGCAATATTTTATATTCTATTTCCCTCCTTCCCTCCCTCCTTTCCTTCCTTCCCAGTGTCATAAATCAATTTAATACTTTTGTGATTGATGGTTCAAAGTTGAAAGAGCCTTGTGAAATACATGTCTACTTGTCTCCAAAGCTGGTATATTCCCTCCCTTTCTCTCTTCTTCCTTCCTTTCCTTCCCTCTCTTCCTCCCTCTCATCCTTCCTTCCTTTCCTCCCTTTCTTCCTTTCTGTCTTCCCCTTCTGTCTTTTCTTCCTAGGTATATTTACATGGCTGTTACCTTATTTTCATCTAGTTCATGCTTAACTTGGTCCTGTCTAGGCTCTTTCCCATTGTTTTCCCATAGAATGAGTGAAAGCTTGCATTCATGTGAGCTGCAGTTTGAGGAGATTAAACTCTATTCTTTTGCTTTTTTCTTTTCTGTAACCTGAGTGGTTGGAGGAATGCATCGAGGGAGGAGAATAAACTCACCTGAGACTGTATACAGCCTTCAAGTCATGGCCCGTATTTCCTTCTCTTTTCTGCAATTTTGTCAAACACCGTACCAAGGTTCCTTTACACTAATGTGGGGTTTATTCTATCTGTCAATGTGTGTGGGATGCCCCTGTGCTGCATACTGTTCCCTACAAATTAATGACCAGCATTGAGAAATGACAAGCCCTTATAGTTTCTTCCCATCTCTACTGAGATCCTGTAGCAGCCACTGATCACCAGGGGTTCTTAGTCCTGCAAAATTTTCCCTGTTTTTTTGTCAGGCTGACTACTCACTAATTTGACTTCCTATTCTACAAATTACAAGGTATTAATGAAAATTATAACTTTTTTGAGTTCCTTTTCAGCAATACTGATGAGGAGGAAAAGGTTTGCAGATGAATGATAGAAAACAAGAGCCATGTTGAGCACCTTAATATTTTTGTTTTGGGGTAATGTTTCATAAACTTTGTTAATTTTATTTGGGTTGTTTGTTTGGCTGCTGGTGAGTTTTTGATTGGTTAATAACTAGTTTATAGCACTGAATTAAATTCTACAGAAGAATATTTTAAGCTTCAGCTTCACTTAAGTTTTACCCAAAAGTCTATCCAATGTAATTTATATCCTAAAGACTTAAAGACTATATAAATTTTATTCAATCTAAAGACTATATCAATTTTATTCAGCCAAAATAATACCTAAAAATTTATTTAGATATCATAGTAAAGCTCCTTGGCTCAAAAAATGTATTATAAGTAGAAAATATTATTCAATTTTCTATCCAGTCTATTAAAAATACTACAAAATTTAATATTTAGCTGAATACTATTTTACAGAAGGACACAAGAAAACTGAGAATTAATGAATTAAAATATTTTAAGTTAATAGTAATCTCTTGAATCACTTATCATGTTATTAATAAAAAGTTGGGTTTCTCTACCACTTCTAGGTTAATAGTAAATAAAGTCTGTAAATATGCTATATACTGGAATATTTTGTTTAAAATTGCAAAATTGCAATTCTTTAATTGGGCTAACAAATGCATTTGTGATTCAAAAAATGATGTGATGCAAAAAAAAATCACTAGATATGTTGACAGAAGGCTCAACTTTACATATAGGCATTGACCTTTGCTATATATCCTTGGGCATTTCACTAAAACATTTTCTGAGCTTCAGTTTTCTTATCCAGAGAACAAAGTTATTGATCTTAAAATCACTTTCATTTCTAAAATTTTATGACTTTGTGATTTTTATGGTTCCTTCCAAAGAAAACCATATGATTTATGTTCCTTTACATTAAAAAGCCCTTTTTCCCCTAGATTTGTTTCAGATATTCACCTAAAAATCACCTATGTGAGACAATGTCTTTTAAAACATTTTCTTAAGATCTTTTCCTTCATATCTCTCAATGACCTTTTGTTCTCATTGCAACTCCTTTTCATCCTTCTCTTGTCTGACTACGGTGAAACCATATTTACTTTCTCTTTGCTAATGCAAATTCTGCTTCCTCTCTCTTCATCCTTTGTTCTCACTCTACATGTGGCTTCTTACCTTGCCATATCAAAGTCACTCTCACCAAGCGTATCTTCCTAATCTACTTTTTTCTGTAAAGTGGATTATGAAACTTTTGAATAAAAGATATTATACCAGAACATGCTGAACTGCATAGCACTTAACTCTTCCTGAGGGAAGAACTCTATTCATGGCAGTATTCAAAAATAGACTTGCATTTCAGGAAAGAAAAACGAACTAGGCTGGGAGAGATTGGTTTTTCCTGGTAGGGGTTACTGCACTTTTTATAGCATCGTGGTTGGTTAAGTAGGGAGCTTTGAAAAAATGTCAGCATGTTATTCTCTATCAGCTGCTAGTTTAGGTCATTTTCAAAGAAACCCCCTATGTATACAGAATCCTAACCAATCCACAACCGCATGATTTTATATTATTGTGCCTGCCACATCTGTAGCTCAGGAAAGATTTATCTTCTCACCATGTTACTTTTTAACTTTAATCATCTTAGTGCCTGGAGGTCCAAAGATTTTTTTTGATATTGAAAGAGAGTAAGCCTACTTGTCAAATTTTCCCAGTGTTCTTTTATCTAATTGCTCTGCTATCATCACCAAAGTATTATATCAAGTTGTACTTTTTCCACAGAGTAAGTTTTCCACATCAACCTGCTAAGTTTTCACTGTCTTGTCATTAAAACAGTTCCAGGAAACTCATCTTCTTTCCTTTTCCAACTGAAAGAATACAGATAAGATCCAATTAAGAGATCATTTAATTAAGGAACTGAAGTTTCCTGACCTGGTTTGAACAGCAAAATTCCCAAGTAAAAATTTGCATTGCATTTTTCTGACTCTGTCTTTTTAGATGCCACTCATTAAATTAGTTGGGTAATAGTTTGTACTGAGTAAATTCTTTATACGGATATTATTTGCTTCTCTTTCATTATTAGGAGTGTCAGTCCCTAGAAAAAGGTGGCCAGCTATATAGTGTGTTTTTTGTTTAAATAATGTTACATTGTACCCAGAATTATGCGTTTGATTAATGTTTCTAGTAATCCTGCTGCTGCTGCTGCTGCTGCTAAGAGTTGGGATCATTAACATTAAACATAAAATAACACACAAAAACCAGAAAGGTAGCATTATTGAGTCATTATTTTAGGACAGTAAAGTCAATGACAGAAGCATGGGTTTGGTGAAGGTGGTTAGGCATAGGGAATTAAACAGGATAACAACATGTTAAGTTACTTTCCTTATGTTAGATCCTTGGAGAAGTTGTGTAAAAATAAGAGAAAATTTAAATAAACATAATTATGGTGGAGATTACTCCCTCCCTGTGTTCATTCTCCCTTTCCTCCTTTTAGTGACAGAACTTCCTGAGTTTTACGTGTGGATCACCAGCTAAATGCCCTATTTTTCAATCTTCCTTCAGTTTTGATGTGGCCATGTATACCTTGCTTATACAATAGAACTGTAACTGTTGGTTTGGATTAGGAATTTAAATGTAATTCATAATGTACTTTAGAAAACATTTAAAAAATAATTTATTTATAAAGTGATTACCTGTTTGTTTGATAGTAGCAATTCTTTAATTACCCTACTTTAATAATATTTTTCTTTTCTACTAGTAATGTACCATTAAAGAAATGTATAGACTTAAGGAATATATAGGAACTTAAAAGATTGCCATTACAATATTAAGATACTATGTCTTTTCTTTTTAGTTTCTTTAAAAATTTTCTAATTCTTATAATTTTAAGGTATTTATACTACATTTTTAAACAGCTTTATTAAGGTACAAAGCACTACATATATTTAATGTGTACAATTTGATGAGTTTGGAAAAATGCAAACAAGTGGTAAAATCATTACCGTAATCAAAGTAATAGATATGTTCAACTCTCAAAGTTTCCTTTTGTCCTTTGCTTTTTGTATGTATGTGGTACCACTTAACATGAGCTTTAAACTCTTACGAAATTTTGAAGTGCACAATACCATATTGTTAACTATAGGCTCTATGTTATACAGCAGATCTCTAGAACTTCTTTATCTTGTGCAACTGAAATTTTATACCTATTGAACAACTCCTTATTTACCCCATCCCCTAGTTCCTGGCAATCATTATTATATTCTCTGCTTTTATAAATTTTACCATTATAGAGACCTCATATAAGTGGAATCATGCATTATTTGTTCTTCTGTGACAGGCTTCTTTCACTTAACATAACATTCTCCAGATTCATCTATGTTGCACAGATAGCAGATTTTCCTCCTTTTTTAAGTCTGAATAATATTCCATTGTGTGTATATACCACATTATCTTTATCCATTTATTTGTCAGTGAACTGAAGTTATTTCCATATCTTGCCTATTGTGAATAATGTTGCAATAAACACGAAAGGTGCAAATATCACTTTGAGATACTGATTTCAATTCCTTTGGATATATATCTAGAAGTGAATTGCTGGATCATATGCTAGTTCTATTTTTAATTTTTGAGCAACCTATTTTTCATAGCTGCTGAAGCATTTTACATTCCTGCCAATAGGTATAACACTTTGTCCACCTTCTTTCCAACACTTATCTTTTGTTTTTGATAATGGCCATCCAAAGAAGTGAAATGATTATCTCATACTTTTGTTCTGTATGTCCCTTATGATTAGTGATGTTAGGCTCTTTTTCACAAACCTATTTTCCTTTTGTATGTGCTTTTTTAAAGCAATGTCTATTCAGGACTTGTGCCCATTTTTTTTTTTTAAATCATCAGGTTACTTATTTTTTGTTTTGTTTTGCCTTGCTATTGATTTGTAGGAGTTCCTTATATATTTTGGAAATTAACCCCTTGTCAGATAAATAGTTTGTAAATATTTTCTTCCATTCCATAGGTTGCCTTTCATTCTGTTGTTTATGTCGTAGATGCTTTTTAATTTGATATAGTTCCACTTACCTATTTTGCTTTTGTTTTCTGTGCTTTTGGTGCCATATCCAAGAAACCATTGTCAAGATCTATATCAAAAAACTTTTCCTCTATCTTTTATTCTAGAAGTGTAATGGTTTAAGTCTTAGATTTAAGTCCTTAATCCATTTTTGTTTGATTTTTGTATATGATGTAAAGTAGGGATATAATTCCATTTTTTTTTGCATATAGATATCCAGTTTTCCCTATTCCATTTGTTAAAAAGACTACCCTTACCTGTTGTGTATTCTTGGCCCTGTTGTTAAATATGAGTTGACTGCATAGGTGTGGGTTTATTTCTAGTCTCTCTATTTTGTTCTATTGGCCTATATGTCTGTCTCTTTTCAAGTACCGTACCGCTCCAGTTACTGTAGCTTTTGCCACTTATATTTAATAAAGTACTGGTAGTCCTAGCCAGAAAAATTATGCAAGAAAAATAAATAAAAGGAATTCAAATGGTTAAAGAAGAAGTGAAATTTTCTCTGTTTGCAGATGACATCATCCTATATGTAGAACATTCTAAAGACTCCACAAAAAAAAAAAAAACTGTTAAAACTAATAAACAAGTTGAATAAAGTTGCTGGATACAAAATGAACATACAAAAACCAGTTGTGTAACCAGGAACCATCCCAAAAGGAAGGCAATATTAGGGGCAGGTTCAGGTTGGCAGCACACACCACAGAAAAGAGGAGAGGGGACAAAAATGAGGAGGCCAATGAGCATTTGGAACCAAACCCCCAACAGCAGGAACTTGAGGTTAGGGACTATCCCTGGCCAGGAGCATGTGAGAAACTAGGAGCTCATGTCCAAAGGTAACCTTTTCTCCATTAGCATACATTAGCATGACAGGTTACGATTAAATTAGCATGACAGGTTACGATTACCATGACAAACCCTGGAAGTTACCCTATAAGGATAAAATTGAGGAGGGCTCTCTTAGCTCTAAGAACTCTCCACACTTTTTCCTTGAAAATATGACTATTCCACCTATCATTTAGCGTATCATAAGGTATAGACATAAAAGTAAAAGTGGGGTAAGACCCCAATGTCTTCTCCACTCCAGAGATAGACCCATTTCCTCTCAGGAAATGTACTTTTGCTTTCTATTCTATGCTGAAAAGCTTGCAATAAAGCTGCTTGTGTGGAAGTGCTAAGTGTCTGCCATCTCTCCGTCCCACTGGCCCTATTTGCTATTTTTCCAAGCAAGCAGCCAAAGAATTGGGACAACATCCCTCAAAAGATCAACCCTGACAATAAGAAAACAATCTATTTACAATAACATCAAAATAATAAAATACTTAGAAATAAGCTTAACTGTGAAGGTGAAATACTTATCCTATGAAAACTATGCACGTACAGTAGTAACATTCATCCAGCGTCAGGCAGGAGGGAGGGGGGAGGAGGGGATGGATATAGTCACACCTGATGGGTGTGGTGTGCACCGTCTGGGGGATGGACACACTTGTAGCTCTGATTCGGGTGGTACAAAGGCAATATATGTAACCCAGACATTTGTACCCCTGTAATATGCTGAAATAAAAATAAATTAGAAAACATTGATAAAAGAAACTAAAGGAGACAGAAATAAATGGAAAGAATTGACATGCTTATGAATTGAAAGACCTAGTACTGTTAAAATGTATATCCTAGCCAAATCTGTATATCCTACAGATTAAATGCTATCTCCATCAAAATCTCAGTGGCATTTCTTACAGAAATAGGAAAAAAAATGCTAAATTTCATATGGAAACAGAAAAGACCCACAATAGCAAAGTAATATTCAGAAAGAAGAAAAAAGCTGAAGGCACCACACTTCCTAACTTTCTACTCCAATTTAACCCTTAATTTTTCAGAATATCCTAGATTAAAATTCAGATTATCCTTACATATCTTTTGGAGAGTGGAAATTTGTAGACTTACTATAAATATAAGGCATTTGTTTTGAGAGCCCAGGGTTCTAACTTCTGATTTGCAACAGTCTCTTGAGGACATTGCTCCCTGTGATTTATCTGTTCCATTAACAAAGTGGGGACAATATCGTCTAATTTTTGCAATTCTAATATTCAGCTAAAATGTGAAACCCTTTGATAAGTTCATAAACTATTTGCAGCATATCATAAAGAATTTTTAAAATTAGTCTTCTTGGTTTTGGCTTTAAAATATCCAGATGATTTTTTACTTTCTTTACCTTTTGCTATTAGATAAACTTATTCATTCAAGAATATACACATTTCATGTCCTGCTAACATCTTAGATATACTTATCTATTGAAGACACATTTTCTATGATCTTTAGTTTGTTTTAAAGAGATTATAAATTATAAGATATTAGTTCTCAAGTAAAGCTGACTCATTCCAGATTTTGAAGTAAACCATGCCAATCAACCCTCTCCCCTAAAGATAATGGTAAAATAAGCACATCAATTTACATTTTGGCTAATTAAACAACTAATTTTTACATATAAGGTAGCAACTTTAACTGAGCATGAATATAGAACTAACTGTGATAGAAAAACACATCATGTTGATTGTAACATTCCAGCCATGTTTTACATAAAAAGGCTTAAAAAAGTAATTTCAAGATTTTGGAGCACATGTAGCCGAATCATCATTTATTTGGCACTTCTACTTTTAAATTGTCTTTTATCTTTTCTCACCAAAAACGTTATTGAAAATGGAGGTATGGTTAATGGCTACAAAATTGTACTTAGATAGAATAAATACGATCTAGTGTTTGGCGGCACAATAGGGCAATTATAGTTAACAATAATTTATTGTCTATTTCAAAATAACTAAAAGAGAAGAGTTGAAAATGTTCCTAACATACAGAAATGATAAATGAGATGATAGATACCCCAATTACCCTGATTTGGTCATTGCCCATTGTATGCTTGCATCAAAATATCACATGTAACCCATGAATATGTACAACTATTATGTTTCCATAATAATTTAAACTAAGACATTTCTAAAAGTAAATTAAATTAAATTTTTAGAAAGTCTATATTTTGTGAGAGTCAGAAGGCAATGATTACCCATTCCGACATCTTACATAATTCTGCTATTTTCTCCCTTCCTTATATAAAAAAGTCTCCCATAGCAAATAATCAGTAGCAATGACAGCCAGACTGAGATCTTTGTGGAGAGGTCCCCAAACACAGTTACGTAATTAAAATATGCAGTTAAAATAGTTAATACATTTTCTTTCTATGATAAGAGACTACAAAAAAAAGCTATTTTTTAAAACATTTTAAGATTCCTACTACATAAGCCAGTATCTATGCTGAACAAGATTTGATGTGTTCACAATTTAATTAAATTCAAGCTCTCAATAACCCTGTGATAAAAATAGAGCCTAAACCCCTCAGAAGTCTGTATCTGCTAGATGTTTCTGATCTAGAAAATAAAATTAACTCGTCAGTGAAATGATCCAAATAGATTGCCAGGAGCTAATCTTGCTCAATGTGAATTGATCCATATTAGGAAAATAATTAGGAGAATGCTGTTATGAGAGGCAGTTAGGTGTGTCAGTCAAAAATGTAGCCTGCACACATATAAACTCATACATGTATACACATACATATGCACTTACACATATAGCCACAGACATTTATATACACACGCATACACATATGCCTTCATACACAAACAAGCACACATATATTCAGATGTACACACACACACACACAATTGGAATATAATTACCAAAAATGCTATATCCATTTCACAAGGAATTTGTTGGAAAGAAATGTAAGAAACTTTACTTTCCTTAGCAGAGTTGTAGAAAGAAGTTTTGCTTGCTTGACAATTTGAAGAAAATGCCACTTGGATCTTTCTTTCTTCACCTGAAAGATAACTAAATGTATTGCTCATTTGTTCATTCAGTAGTGACCAATTAACACGAAAGAAATGATACCTTCTTTTCATCTCTCCCAAACAGGCCCTGCCCTCTGGTTTCATTTCACCCATTAATTGCTTTAACGCTTGCTACTGGATGGACGAACATATTCAAAATAGAGTGTCTAAGGGATGTCTCGCTTCTGTGTATTAAGAATAAGAGAGATAAGTACCTTATTTGGGAAAGTGTTCTGTGGTCTTTCCGCATATCTTATTTTTATCTGTCATAGCAGTGGCCAACCAGAATCAGAATGTCATTCTATAGATAGTGCTATGGAATCCTAATGATTTCATAGCCACGTATTTAGAAATGACAGAGGCCATATCTTTATGAGAATGGTGTTATCTATCTCAATATATCAGCCAGATGGGCTGCAACCTTAAACTTGGGTCAACCTTTCTGTCTTTGGGAATTGCTCTGCATACTGCCTCTAGCTAATACAGGCAAAATGTTCCCCTTCCAATTATCTTTCACCCCCACACCACTGCCCATTCATCTCTTTGCTTTGATATAGGTATTATTTTGCTCCACAATATATTATTTATTAAATGATATAGCTGCTACATACAGCTGAATTTTTATTTCACAGGAGAGAAAACTGTGATTTATGATTTAAGTATTTCAAAATAATCTTGACCACACTCTGCTAGGAAACATTTTTAAAATTTTAATCACCAGGGAAGGAAAATGAAAATGGGCACTTATGTATAACAATGGATGTTTATTGAGGGTATGCTATAAGTACTAGCTCCATGCAACAGCAACAGAGTTCATACCATCTATAATTGTAAAAGATTACACCATTTAAAAAATATTACCCTATACCGTCGTGAAAGTTAACTGTACAAACTGGGTACAGTCATACTCAACTAAATCACTTGAGAGGCTAGAGGGAAAAAGCATTCAGGGCACATAATATTGTTCCAAGAACGTAATTTTCTGCAAGCCTGGCTGCTGAAACTGTTTGCTGTAACCTGAAACCAGTTTTATCTAATAGCTTCTGAAACAACCTACTGCAACTCTAAGAATAATTTTACCCACCGCTATCACTTCCCATTCAAAACTTGCCAGGTCCCCCAAACTTTACTAGTGCCAATTAACTTCCTTATAGGAAAATATGTAACATTTCTCCTTTTTATAAAACTTCCAACCTTCTCTTTGTTCTTCAGACATACCAAAGACCACTCAGTCTGTGTGTATGCCTTGAATTGCACTTGTTGCTTCCCAAATAAAACGTATTAACTATGGAGATTCATCTCTACATTACTTCCCTTCAACACTGCAATGGTAGAAAAGTTTGTTTCTATGCTGCACTGACATTAAACCTGGTAATGCTACTTTCAGCCCTTCTTCCTATAGGTGGAAAATGCATCCTGCCCTAGTATGTGATTTTTCTTGGCTAATGAAATGTGAGTAAAAGCAAGTCAGCCAGTGGTTGATCATGTCTTTATTTTTCCCCCTCTGCCATGAGAAAAGCAATCTCCCAGATAGGACTGCTCTGTCAACTTGGGTTTCAAAATGAAGATAGTGTGAAGCAGAGCCCCAGTTAATCAAAAATGGACACACGATATGGGCAAGAAATTGATATTTGTTGTTGTTTGTCACTGAGAACTGAAAGTCATTTTTTAAATGTAGCATAACCTAGCCTATCGTGACTGCCATGGTAATATTGGAGATATGTATAGGTAAAAGAGGGCTGCTATTTCCTAAACACTAGACTATAAGTAAGAAATATAAAATTTTCTTTATGTTTTGCTAACAATGTTACCTTGAACAACTTCCTGAATTTCTCCAGTGCTAGCTTCTGCATTTGTACAATGAATAGTTTTGATGAGACAATGTTAGCTTTAAAATCCCTAGATTCTATGATTAGAGTAATCCTAAATGCCATTGCTAAAGTCACTATTATTTAGCTTTGCTGGAATTTCCTTCTTTTCTTTATTTCATCATTTGGCAACAGGGTGGTACTTTGTGATTGGATAGAATACAAAATTCAATTGAATTCGTTATTTCTGTGTGGCTAAAAAAAGTTCTTCAACATTTGGAAGGTATAATAAAAATTCTCAGATTGTAGTGAAGGTCAAATTAGTTACCAGCAATACCTTAAGAATGTAATAAAACCTATATATTATCTAAAACAATTAGTAATTGATTTATTGTTGTCATTTTTAATGCCATGATATTAGATCAATATATGCAACAGATGATAGGAACACTTGATCTTGCTGCTGTATGAAATAAGCTTTTGATCTTTGACTTTCTGTTAAAATCCTTTAAGAGAATAGGACAAATGGCATGGATAGCCTTTGGCTGTGAGGATGATACTGCCAGTGGGATGTAGATGTCACTTTGGGTCTTAGTCAGATTAGAGATATCACTGCAGTGATTCCCAGCAATATATAGTTAGAATTGCCTCGTGTGTGGGCTTTCTCCACCTTATCCCTAAGAAGTATCTAGGAAGGATTTGAAAAGGTTATGGATTTACCACTCAATACGTGGTCCCCAAACATCTTCTGGAAGCTTCTTAAAAATTCTGAATCACCCAAAAATTATTCAATAAGAATCTCCATTTTAAAAAGATCTTCAGGTGATTTATAGGCACATTAAATTTCTAAAAGCACAGAGTTTTGAGAGAGTGAGCTTGAGGAGTAACTCAAATTCTGTAACTGTTATTTTATATATCTGACTTGGGAGAGCTATACCACTAAACACTACACCACTAGTATAGAGAAACACTACAATACTAGTATAGGATCAATGCAACCTGCAATAATACAAAAAATATGCAGTATATTAGACATTTCCAATGGGCTCTCAATCATTGAATATTAAGCAAGAATCTGGGGTTTTGTGTTTTAACACCTTGGTCACAGTTTTCAGTGCTCTATCCTGATTATAAAGGAGGGAAGGCTGTTTGCATAGGAATTGAAAGCATTGGCTCTGAGTCCAAATTTCTGAGTTCAAACTTTGGCATCTTGTTACTAGCTGTAAAACTGTGGACAGTTTTTACTTAATTTTCCTGAATTTCATTACCTTGTCAATATAGCAGGGATAGTCACTGCCTAACAGCAAAATTATTTGAGACCAGATGTTCCTATCCTTGGTCAGGTAACAATTTCCCTTTTCTTAGGGCTCACTAAGACAATTATAAGCAGTGTTTTTAATTTAGGCATGCCAGAGGTCAGTACATTTTTTTTGTAAGGTAATCACACAGTTTCATTAAACAAAAATATATGACATATGAAATTTTCATTCCTTTGTTTGAGGATTGTCCTCTCAGTCTTTTGAACGCACTTTTCCTTAATCTATTTATGGAATGTTTTGTTCCTTTGTGTAAGGTCTGAATAGGATTTTTGTGATATAAAACATTCCCCAGGAAGATAATGGATTAAGCCTCATGGAGACTCTAAGTAGATTTTATCATCTGCTTTAACCTCAACCTTCATTGCCCTGATAAAAATGGTTGTTGATATATCCCTTTGGTTATGTCTGCTGAAAATTACAGTGCCAGCCTTGAGTACAGGACTTCTCAGACAATTGGAGTTTCTGCCTTCAGGCAGAGGACAGAAAACAATGTATTATCTTTCAAGGAGAATAAAGGGAAGGTTAATATTTTGATACTTTGCCTTATTATGACTTAAAAAGAATCATGGTATTCTCTAGCTGTGAATGAAGAAGCATGCAATTTTGAAAGCAGATCACAAAACATTTTATGAGATCACAACACAATTTATGAGATTATTTTGAAAATAGAATAAAATGAATTAAAACATATAATAATAATTACATTTAATGGTCATTTGCTATGTGCTATGTATAATTCTAGGAACTTTACATGTATTTACTTATTTAATTCTCACAATACTCCTGTTATGTTAGATGGTAGTAGCATAGCAGGTGCTAATACTATTCCTATTTTAAAGAAGTGGAAACTGAGGCCCAGAGCATTTAAGAAAAGAGCCTAAGATATCAAAGCCAATAGTTGCCAGATTCAGAAAATAAATTTAGGTAATCTGGATCTAGACATTAAATTCACTGGTTTTATATGTGTCACTTTAACTGAAATCTAACTTTACTTTTCAAATGCTCTTCTCTCAATAATTTTGGGATAAACTGGCCACGAGAGAAATGTGTGAGATTTGAAGGATAGTTGTGAAATGGTAGCCAGGAAGCTAGGAGGTTGGTGCCAGGGCTCCAGGCATCTCTGTAGCTCTCACATGTTGCTGATCTGCTAGCTCATCTCATTCGCATGGGGCTCAGCCAGTGCAGAATTCCTTCAGCTTCTTTAAGTCATGGGCCAAATTCACATGCAATGCCAAGGTTGAGGGCCCCAGATTCCTCTGCAGTTTACCCCAAGGCACATCATTCAAGGCTAGATGGGGAGTTATAATGATGAGAAAAGCAGCGAATAGCAGACATGGGTTAGAGGCTAGAGTTTATTCTCATGACTTATCCTCAAGGATTTTATTTGTTTTTTATTTATTCTTTGTTAAGTCCAGATTTTACTCACATTTTCCTGCTCTGCTGATCTACAGCCACTGCCTGTCTACTCCCACATGCAAAAGTAACAGTCTTCTATAGATTTCACTAGTTTTTTCCCTTGATTCCTTGCTAGTGACCTTTCTCTGATCCTCTAACCACATCCTTCATGATTTTTGATTCTGTGCATTCTCTCATAATTGTGGAGAGTTTAATTTCTAAAATAAATCCCTATTCCATATTGCTCAGTGGTTTTGCTTTCCTAATAAAACAAGACACTCACTGATATGCATCTCCATAAAACAGAGAACAAATACATTGATTCTTTATAAAATAAAATCTTCCCTCTTATTAACAGATTATAGCTCAAGGTGATTAGCATAATATCAGGGACATTATGGTCACTTTGTGATGTTCAGCATCATCCTCATCTTCATCTTTACCCTTCTCCTCTTTGAGAAGTTCACTGAAGTATTGGTGCAAAGCAAACTAAAAGGAGATATTCAATCGTGTTTTAGTTAAAGAAAGAAAAATTTCAGCTTGCATCAGTGGTTTCCCCAAATATTTTAATGGAAATAGAATTTACTCACCAGGTCTCAAAAAGAATGCTATTATATTTTCACCTCAAAAGCAAGTGTTTTGAATGTTCTTTACCAAATAGATTTGTAGTGTTATCTGAGGTCTAATATTTATTCTTAAGGCTTCCATTAAGAATAATTTGCAAACATCATAACCTCTGCTAACTTGACAGAAGATTCTACTTTCCAGCTATGTAATGCACCTTTTCATTCTGTTCAAATCTGAACATGTTGCTTAAACTCTAATGCCCAGAATACTCTCCGTTGTCTAACAAAGCTCTAAGCCCAGCCAAACATTGTGGAGAAACTATACAGCAATTCCTTTATGCAACACACTTGTTTTGACATCTCAGTGAATCTATTTACATGTAGTAATTTCCCAGTGCCAGCTAAAGTCAGAAAAAGTGATTCATTGTGGCATTCTTGCAAAATATGACAGATGGGCTCATTAGTCTTTTGATTCATAAAACCCATGATGTTGTTTTGCTTAAAATAAGAAGCAAAAAATAAGCAAGTCCCTGATAGGTTTAATTCAGAGTCAGAACAAAGTAATGCCAACTCTGCAGATTCATGTAAAGAACTGACAAAAGGAACAGCAGGAAAAAAAAGGACTGCAAATGAATGCATTATGCTTTGTAAAAGTTATGAGCTATAAAGTGATGGCTATAAAGAGCCAGGGATCTAAAAGCTAAGCAGAAGAAGTAGAGGAAAGTAGCAACAATACTGAGTTGCATGTCATTTGTTGTGTTTTCTTGAAGTAAATAGAGCAGTAGAAAGAAGGAAGAAATTAAATAAGTGAGAATTAAGAGAATGTAAAGAAAAAACAAAAAAAGAAGTCCAAGATGCCAGAGACTTTAAGGAAAAAAGAAATCCTTATCAATGGATGAATATAATAGAGAATACTATGTGTTCATAGAGAGGCTAAAACATAAAGGAAGAGATCCTTTGAATGTCAACACCAAAAACTCTTCAAGAAAACTCTGGTAGAGTAGTTACACACAAGCAAAAAGCTATTCTTATTGAAATTTCCATTCATATTAATTAGCCATCCATATTCTGTTGCAATCAGCAAACTTGCCTGCTATAATAACTCTACAGTCAAATCCAAATTTAAAATTATGGATAGTAGGTTTACAAATCTTATTGGATGTCTTGCCTTTGAACATTGTTTAAAGAAAAGCTTCAGAGCTTGCAGTATTCCTTACACAGTTTAAAAATAATAATAAGAAGAAGAATAAAAACCCAAGAGATTAGCTAAAAAGAAGTCCATAATGTAATTTGTCACTGAGCAAAAGGCTTCTGCCAACAAATTGAAAACATCTCTATCGTTGGAGAAGCAGTGGTTCTTTCAGTTTCTCATGGGTTATGTCTGTTTCTGTGATCATTTCCCATGGTGTGTGAATCATAAATTATTTCTTAAACTCTAAAAATTATTTATATAGGTACATATATACAAATAATATTTTTAAATTTAAATATGTATGTATGAACAAGAATTTATCAACATTTCAAATGTGAATATTATCTTAATGGAAAACTCTTTTGTCGTATCCACATTCAAGAAAAAATGTTAAAAAAAAATCTCCCAAGTCTATTTGTACACATTTCTCTTGGATATTTTGATGATTCAGATACATCAGTATTCTGGGCTCCAGGTAAGCTTGATGTCAAAATCGCTTAATAATCTGAATGCAACATTGCAAAAAAAATACATTATTTTGTGGGAAAAGAGAAAAAGACATTAATGTTGATTTTTAACCCCATCTCGGGCTCTGTTCTATTGGTGTTAACAAATGTTAATTAAATCTCTTTTTTATTTGCTTATTTATTCCTTCCCTAAACATTTGTATTAAACCTTTTATATTCTGCATACTTTTCTCTGTAATGATGTCTTCATTTTCCTTTTCAGCATCAATGACCCGCAATTTATTTTACAATCTTTGTTTAGCAACTACACACACGCTCACACTCACTGCAACAGAAACCATAAGTAGTTGTACTGTTCAGATATTACTCCACTTAATCCCCATATGTATTCTATGAGGTAGGAATTATTAATAGTATTATCCCTTTTATATGAGGATAATACCAATGAGCAGAAAGGTTAATTAACTTGTCTGTCGTCACTTAGCAAGCAAGTGGCACATTCAGAATTCAAGCTCACGCAGATGAGCTGGCTACAGATTGGGGCTCTTGTGTGCAGTATTGTGATGTGTAGGGCAAGAGGCTCCAGGAGAGGTGGAATTCAGTGACCTTCCTTTTCTAATTACAAAACTATTTCTTAGTTTTATTAAAACCCACATTCTGATAAATGGGTAACCTCAACAAAAGCCATTCCACTATTAAGGTCTGTTGAACTCAACCTATATTATTTCCTAGACTTCCAAAGATCACAAAATTACAAAGTTATATGTTTTTTCATTGACAATATTTGAAAAATAAGAAGGTGGAAAAATGTCTTGCCAAGTGGTTTACCAATACATAGCCCAATGATAACGTATTTCAGTTCTTCCTAGATCACCTACAATTTATTTTACAAACCTTTATTTAGCAACTGCACACACGCACACTCACACTCACAGTGACAGACACCATAAGCAGTTGGACTGTATGGATATTACTTCACTAAATCCTCATATGTTTTCTATGAGGTAGGAATTAATATTATTCCCTTTTTGTGGAGGAGAATACCAAGGACTCAGTTATAATCTAAATGATTTCCTTCTGTCATGGGTATTAAAAAAGAGAAAAATTTTTTTAATTGAATACTCTGAAACAAGAAAAGTAAAAGAAAAAAACCTAAGTGCTCCCTTTTCCATACCACCTTGCCCACCATGCCTGGTTCAGTGTGATTAGTTCCATTTGGTGTTTGTGTTTGTGCTAAAATATGATGTTATTGGAAGGAACCCAATTTCATTGTAATTTAGTATTGCTGGTCGTTAGCTGGTTCTTATAGAGGAAGTGATTGGCTCTGGGCATCAGCTTAATATGCAGCAGCCCTCTAAGAACAGATTCAATTCTCTGCTCTCTACTTGTTCATTTGTGTTTGTCTGTGGCAGACAATGTTAGTTTCTTGCCCCCAAATCTACCTCCTCCTTCTTTGCTAAAATATTTTGCTCACCTCAATTTTGATCAGGTTGTTCGAAGTGCAGAGCTCTCTGGGAATTACGGTCAGTCCAACCCTCTAGCCAATCACAACATCCCTACTTTCGACTTTCTCTGCCTCATTTACTGTTATATTTAAGAGAATAAAAGTCAATATGCTAAAGATAGGGAAAGAAAATTCTTACCTGTTTGTGTCTTTATACAGCTGTTATTATGCATGCAGATCCTCCTTTTGAACTATGTTACATGAAAAAAGAGCTATTTGTTTTAGCCACAGTTAATAGAAGATTTTAGTCACAACCAAAAGCATTCTTTATTATTATAGTTCCCCATCAGAAGCAGAGAGGCTCAGGACTGGCCCATTTCCCCAAAGGCTGTCCCATTGAAGAGGGGATATTTTCACTCTTTAGTTCTAATTGCTCTTGACCTAAACTGTTTTTTGGTTTTTTTTTTTAAGGGTCAGGTTTTGGCAACATTTAAGGCACTACTCATGGTGTATTTGCTTTCACCGTGTGCTTTTGTTACATCCTCTCCCCTTTTGATTAAAGCATGTCTAGGGATTTATACTTTATCATGAAGTTTGTCTAATGTGCTTATTCAAAGGGCTTTAAATCTGGAAAGTATTTTTCTATTACTTAATTATTCTCTTTTCTTCATTCATGTACTTTTAAAACTTTTTTATTTCAATAGATTTAGAGGGTACAAGTATTCTTTGTTATATGAATGAATTGTATAATGCTGAAGCCAGGACTTACAGAGCACCTGTCACCAGAATAGTGTACATTGTAAACATTAAGTAGATTTTTATCCCTTGTCCCCCTCCCACCCTCCCCCCTTCATAGTTTTCAATGTCCATGATATCACTTTATGACCATTTATACCCTTAATTTAGTTTCTACTTATAAGTAAAAACATGTGGCTTTTGTTTTTCCATTCCTGAGATACTTCAATTAGGCATTTAGGATAAAGATCGCTAGTTCCATCCAAATTGCTGCAAAAGACATCTCATTCCTATTTATGGCTAAGTAGTACTCCATGGAGTGTGTGTGTGTGTGTGTGTGTGTGTGTGTCTGTGTGTATGGCAAATATATGTCATTTTCTTTATCCACTTACCAGATGGGCACTTAGGTTGATTCCATATCTTCACAATTCTGAGTTGTGCTGCAATAAACATTTGGATACAGGTGTCTTTTTCTTTATAAAATGACTTCTTTTCCTTTGGGCAGATACCCAGTAGTGCAATTGCTGGTTGAATGATAGGTCTACTTTTAGTCGTTTGAGGAATCTTCATGCTGTTCTCCATAGAAGTTGTACTAGTTTACATTCTCACCAAAAGTGTATAAGCATTCCCTTTTCACCACATCAGTGCCAACATCTATTGTTTTTTGACTTTTTAATAATGGGCTTTCTAAAAAATGGGGTAAAGCAATATCTCATAGTGGTTTTAATTTGCATTTCCCTGACGATTAGTAATTCTTTTTAAAATTCCCAATTCATATATTGGGAACCCCCTGGATGTTCCATCTGTGTCTCTATATATAGGTATATATATTACCTATATAATATTTAATATTTAATAAACATTAATTCACATGTATACATATATATAAGCTTTTTCTCTGAATCCTCAGTGTCTTGCATTGGTCTTCTATGTCTTTGATTATATATCTTTAGTATTCAATATACTTCTTTGAATTTTTGAAATTGGCACTCATGTTTTCCATTGGAAAACAATTTTTAACTGTCTCATCATTTTCTCTTTCATTTGATCCAGTTGAAAATGATCATTAAATATTTCTCCAGAAAGCTTTAATATTTGGTCTGTAACATTTCCTCTGATTAAATGCATCTTGCAACACTAACTTAAGGTATATATACAGGATCAAAATGAACTGTGGAAAAACAGCTGCATATGCCCTGTGCTAACTCAGCACCTTACTCAAACATCTTATTGAGTAATCTGCTACTGAGGAGTAACTTGTGATGGATGAGATGCAGCCACACTTGAGAATGGCACCTACATCCTCCAGTGTGGCTGTGTGACTGACTAGCGAGGTATAAAGACTGACGGGATTCCAGAGCTGCCGACCTCCCTGAGCTAAAGTGGTGTCCAGGCAGTCAGCCTATTTCTCGTATTACCACACTCACGTCCGCAGTGCAGATGGATTTAGAAACGTTGCATTCTATGCCTGGGAGTCACATGACCTCTGCTAGCTGAGACCGCACATGCTGAGTGGCCTGTACTATATCCTTTCTTAAAGGTAAATAAACTCGATACTGGGTGATATTTATTGTGTCTCATGAGTCTTAATGTTAATATGAACCCAAGACCACTGTTACTGGCCAAAGAGAGTAAGAGCTATATTCTTTTTATCTATATACAGATTTACTTTTTTTCTTATGTTAGGAATTTGTATTGGTTCTTCAGCTCTAACAACCTTTTGTTTTGATTTTGAAAGACTGGTGTGCCCCCCTACTTAGATGTATGGATCAAGTTTCTAGGTCTAGTTTTATAACTTATAATAATATCACGTGTGTTACACTTGCAGCTTCACTCGATTTTCTTAAAATGATCAAATATATGTTACTATCTGGCTATAGGCTGCTGCTTGCTGCTGATCACTGAAGGAGTGTGGGACAGAGAAAGAGATTCCTGCATTACCTCTTTGCTGGGCTCCAAGCCTCTCTGGGTTTGATCCTTGCCAATATCTTTTTTTTTCTTTATCCTCTTCCTTCTCTGCTTTGCAATTTTCTTCTGTGAGGTCCCTAGCAGGCTCCAGCACTTCTCTCTATGACCTATCCCTGAGCTGCATCCCCTCTCTCCTCCCCTTTATCTGAAACTCTCCCTTCCCTCCAGATGGTTCGGTTCGGGGCAAGCAATGTCTCTAGTCAGCCATCTTTCCCTTCCCTTTCTCAAATAATTTCTTAATTTAAACATAGTTTTAGTTCACCAGAGGGTGAATCCAAGTAATTAAAAATATGTATGTATATGTACCTATGTATGTTCAGCTCATGAATCATTTCATTAAGTTTATTATCATTGGTTGCTATGTTTTTGTACCCATGGACTTTTCACATTAGTGTCAGTCTTTGTGAAACTTGCATTTCTTAGTGAAGTTTAAAAACTAGGGCATTAAAATTTGGGATCACAAGTGAAGCCACTGTTAAATGTACACCAGTGCTAGTGAATAATCACATGCCACAATTAATGGCATTGATTTTCTATTTGTTTGATGGAAGGTCTAGATTATTCTGTTATTGATAGTTTAAATGATTTCTCTCAAAGGATGTGTGGGGCTCTTTTCAAAACATTTAGTCCTAGATAAAACAGAAAAAAATTATTTTTTCCTTTGTATACCTTTATGTTGCTTGATCAAAAATCTAGGTTACCTATTTGGGCAGTAGAACATGAAGGTACTCACCTAGAAGGAAGCTTCAATTCTATATGGATAGATTCATTCTTTCTCTTGGCTGTGGTTGCCCAATAACACTTGGGCATTTTTGGCTTGTCCAGCTGGTGTGACAATCTTTATTCAGAGCCATCTGTGGTGGTATCATCACATACGCAATTTGCATCAAATGAAAGGTGGGCAGAATCACCCCAGTCTACTGCTCCATGTGCTGGTGAGATAATACAAAGTGTTAGATTGTCATTATCAGCCTCACACAAATTTGGGTCAAGGCTTCCCAATTATTTCAAGGATACAAGTGATCACAAGGCACAGGCAAAGCAAGGAGAGGTCTGGGCCACCAGTGTAGCTCCAATAGTCCTTTCTTGCTGCATCAGGATGCACTCTGGTGCATGACACATGAAATCTCTAATAATGTATGCAACTATTTTTATTTACACAGGAAAGAGTTCTTTTGGTTTTGAAACATTTCCATTTTATTATTTTAAATTATATAGCTTTTGTTACATTTTCTGGGCAATATACTCCATAAATCTATTACCAGATGTATTTACCCTGTATAGTCCCAGAACAGATAAATCCTGCTGAAAGCAATTCCTATGAAGTTATCCTTCAGCTAGAAGCACCATTAATTCCTTTGTTATGAGCAAATAAGAAAATTGTCCAGATTGCCTTCTGTCTTTGCTATGGAATCTCCCAGTAACGAGAGAGAAAGGATTGTATGCTCATTGCATCAGTTTATAGAATAGAAATTTGTGCTCTACCCAGGCTACAAATGCCTCAAGTGCTGGTCTAGCCCAAGGATCTAATTGCATTTACCTTGGTACATTTTAGATTGTGATAGAAATCCTGTGCACTTGCACTTGTTGAATTTTACTCAGCTTGACATATTCCTCATATGGTCTATCAGCCACATTATGTAAAATTTTCTTATGATCCTATCTCCCTGATTCCATTTTTTCTTTTTTCCAGTGAAGGTTCAGAATTTCTCCTCTGTTTATTTTCTTTATCTCTTCAAAGACAATATTCAAGGAGAATAGTTAAGCATACTGACTCAGGACATCTTGAATGATAATTTAAATTTTGTTTTTAACTATTGTATAGGTTTTTCCTTTTTTTGTTTAATAAGAACATTTTCTCAAAATACACTCATGTTCAACCTATGAGGAAACCTGAGCCTAAGTTGAATAACTTGAATAATTTAATTAAAATTAATTTTTCCTATATATATGTATAATCTTTCTTACTGCAACTTTCATGTAATTTTACAAGTGTTTCCACTTTAGAAAACATAGGATTTATGTATGCAATCAACAATGCCCATTGGAGTCTCTTAGTTTTCCATTTTCTGAATGTTTGATAAATGCACTTTCCAATTCTTCTTTGCCACTACCACAAATTGGATTTCTATAACACAAAGGTATATCTATTTTCACTACTTAAAGTATGTCAATGACTTACCTTTTCTTTTAGGAAAATAAGTAAAAAATATCATTTGAAGATTCAAGAAATTTTAATAAAGTTTTCTTACCTTTATCTTAAGCTTCAGGTCCTGCCACTTAACTGAAAACTTTAATGTATTTAGTTTCCTAAATATATTTTGCTTTTTCCTGACCTCACCCCTTAATATAAAGTATTCTCTTAGTCTGTATTTCTGGATTATCATTTGCTCCACTTCTCCTTACCACTTGGGAAGGAGATTATCATTCTCTCCACTTCTCCTTCCCGCTGCTTCTTATTTATCCTCTGAGACATAGTCTAAGAGTTTTCTTCTCTGATGGGACTTCTCTGAACACCTCTATTAGTTAGAGGCAATATGTCTTCAGCAATCTCCTGATTTAATTATTAATATTTATTAGACTTATAAAAAGAGTATAATATTACTTCTGTGTCTTGTTAAGGGTTGAATTGTATTTCCCCAAAAAGCTATGTTGAAGTCTTAACTCCTAGGACCTCAGAATGTGACCTTATTTGGAAATAGGGTCATTGCAGATGTAATTAAAGGAGGCTATAATGGAGTAGGGTGAGCTCCTAAACCAATATGACTGGTGTCCTTATAAGAAAGATGGCCATGTGAAGACACAGAGATACAGGAAAATTGCTATGTGAAGAGGGAGACAGATTGGAGATATGCTTCCACAAACCAAGGAATATCTAGGGCTACCAGAAGCTGGAAGGGTCCAGGTAGTGTCCTTTCCTAGAGACTTTGGAGAGAGTACAGCCTGGTCCAACTTCTTGGTTTTGGACTTTTAGCCTCCAGAACAGGCAGAGAATAAATTTCTATTGTTTTAGGACACCTGGTTTGTGATACTTTGTTAAGGCAACCCTAGGAAATGGATGCATGTCATGAGATCTTAGGTGTTATGGGAAACAGTCAATTCTATTATAGTCTAATACGCAACAATCATTCAACTATTTTTTCTCTCAGAAAAAAAAGTTGGGACTAATTACTTTTGATAATTAACTAATTTTTTCAAGTAAGTGACACAAAGATTTCTATGTACCTTTCTCAGAAAGATGAAGTTTTTATTATGTCTAGAAATTGAACACATAATATTTATAATAACCTGGTGAAAAATCTCAGTTCAGAAAGAGTATGGTATACTTACCTGGCAGGGGAGATACCATGATCACAGAAAGTGTCTGAGTTTACTCTTTTGATGTTAATACAAATTATCAGCCAGTATCCTACCACTGGACAAACCTCAAATGGGGCGATGGAGTAGTTGTAGGACCTTGCCCCTGCTAGTAATATTTGTCCTAATAAGTTTTTAAAGCATTCTAACTCTCCAAAAGATGGAAAGGAGTCTCCTAATCCAACCTGACTGATAAGACAGGAAGAGACTTCAGGAACAGCAAGTTGAAGTCAATTTGGTGCTACTCACAAGCTGTGCAAGTCTTGTTCTGAAAATAAAAGAGCAGGAGAAACTTTTTGATTAAGCTTCTGGAATTTCTGCCTAATTATTATCTTAAAAATAACAAAAGTATAGGCATATCAAAAAAAATAGTCACCTCAGATCTTGGCAAGGGCCAAAATTATATTCAGATGTACCTTCTAGTCATTGGGATTAGCTTTATACATTTTCATAAATATTATGATTAGTATTTTGTTTTGGAGTCTTGCAGAGATATCATAATTAGCATTTCTCTCATTTTGAAAAGTTGAAAAACCTCTGTCCTCATTCAGTGTTCTGGAATTTGTCCGTTTAAAAAACATAAATAATCTGACAATTGTATACCCACTGCTTACTCCGGAAGCTGCTGTTGCCAATTTGGACGTCTAGATTTAAGGGGCAGGTAGTTCTTCCACATGGATCCACTTGTTCTACTATTGCTGCATGGAGCAACAAGGAAATTACCTATCCATTGTCCTTCGTTTCATATGGAATGGCTTCAGATATTTTATTTTAGCTAGCATCAACTTCCAAAAAGATAGCATAAAGAAGGTTGCAGATCCAGCTACCTCAAAGAAAGGAAGACTCACCATAATCTATATCTACATCTACATTGCATTTATTTCTATATCAATATCTATATCTATGACTGTCTCTGTGTCTAATCTCTGTCTACATACATGGATACATTCATATGTGTATGCACACATATATATGTGCACACAGATAAATATTGGCCTTTTATTTTTATTATAATATTTAATTATACATATTAGATTCAGAGAGCTAGGTATTCCACTTTTGTCCCTTTATCTCTCTTAAGTTTTAAGATTCTCTTTCTTTAGTCAATTTAATGCTATTTTTTCTTAGAGAAGATAACAGAAGCAGACATGCACCCAGGATAGAGATTTTTTGTATCTATACAAACAGTCATAAATCTGGTGTATTTATAGAGCTAGTTATAGAGAACTTCTTGAGTTCTCTATAGAGAACTACCATGGAGAAACTTTATTCCTTTTTAAACTTTTAAAAATATTCTACTCTAATAATCTCTTACTTTAATTATTTCTTCTGAATAGGATGTATATATTAACCATCTTATTGCATAAACATCTTAATCCAATAGATGTTTTGGATTAAGAAATATTTGACTTAGAAATTAAGTATCTGGAAGAAAGACAGTTATTAAAGGGCACTACTAGTCAATGTTTAAATAAGCACATCTCAAAACTCATTATCTATTGTTCCTAAATTAACCATTATGCATAGGTTATATTATTATAACTCAAGTTGACCAATGGAATCTTTCATATATACTTAGTAAAATTTATTTCTAAGTACCTTAAAATAAAAAATATATATTTTGTACATTTTTGCCATCCTCACTGTCCTTTGAAGGAAGCAATCTTTGGAGGAAGCAAGAAGCTTTACCTTGTCTGTATAATCTGTCATTTTTTCACTTTCCTCAGATAAAAATTTAAAAAACACCATTGTTAGGGGAAACACAAACATTATTGATTCCTCTCTATATCATTCTTATATTATCAACTGGTCAAATAAAAGATATATTTTTAAAAATGGTTAAGTAACAATATGTATTGTTTCACATTTGTATTGTGCTACATGTTTTCTTTCTCAACGAACTTCATATCGTTTCACACTATAAATAACTGCCAACACTATAAACTGTAACTGGTCCTACGTCACGGTAGGAAAATCAATACAACAACAAACATCTTAATAACAAGTTACAATTTGATTTTATAACATGCAAAATGTGTATGCATGTGTGTATGTATGTATGTATTGATTTTGAAATTTTAAAGCAGAAAACTTTTGTGTCAGGCATGTCTGAAGCATCAATTTTTATTACTCTTTGCAGCCACCATTTAATGAAAGTTGAAATTTCACCATGGGGAGAATACTGAGCTAGATTTAATTAATTACTTCAAATAATCATAAGAGAATGCTTTAATGCTGATTGTTGTAGAACATTCGTTTCTCTTAAAATCACAAAGCCCAGTAGTCTATATGGTTTTCTTTAAAATCTTTTAATTAATCTGTGCTCTGAATTCTTTCTTATAAATCTTCTTTCTTATGGTTAAACAATGTTGAAAACAATAAGCTCTAAAAGTCAATTCTCTCTTTATATCCAATTCCAGATAGAATCTCTTATATGATCCTCAGGAATTACTGCTGGCCATTTGAGGTTTACTCATATTCATCTCTGTATTTTGCTTTTACAAATTTATCCATGGAAAATGGCCTTTTCTGTTATAATGCTTTGCATTTATATAGGTCATTACATTTAAAAATTTCAATTAATTCTGATAATGCCTTCATGTTAAAGGAGTGATAATTTCTATGATCTTATTATAGATGAAAAAAAACCTGCAGTTTAAAGAGTTTAAAAGACTTACCCAGGGACAGTCAGGAAGGGGACAGTTTAGTTGATGATAGCAATGCAGGATACTTATTTTAAAGCAGTTTTTATTCTTTACTTGAAGCAGTCTTTTCTACATATGTATAATGAAGTTTTAGAGAAATGTCAAGATAAAACTAATGAATGATTTTTTATTTTAATATAAAACATTTAAGTTTTATGGTCATCAGAACATAAAGTATATGGCCAAGAACGTTTATGCTTACTGCATTATTTTTCCAATTCAAATAACGCTCATCATCTTTTCTTTTAGAAATATGGTTCTGAAAGAAGGGGTGTTATTTCTAGACACTAGAGCTTATAAAAACATCATAATCAAAGTGACAACCATCAATAACAGGAAGGATGTTAAGGACAGGTATGTATTAAATTGGATTTATAGATGGACAAGAAGAGACTAGTTAGATTTCGAGGTAGAAAATTATAGTACAAGGAAGGACTAGATATCTTTAAAGCTCCTATTGAAATGTAAAGTATTCTTAGTAAATAGCAGCATAACCCAGTACAGAGAATTTATCCAAAACTAGAAATCACTGGAGAACAGAGAGTAGAGGTATTAGATAATCACTGGAAAGGCAGAAAATGTCTTCATGAGGTATAGTTGTGAAGGTGGCAGGGGCTGTTGTGAATAAATTTGATAATTACAGAGCACCATGGGATCAATGGATTCCTAGGCAAAGTGCTCAGGGAAAGTTACAGACCAGGGGTGGGAAACCTCTTCATGTTGAAAGGCCACATTAATTTAGCTGTAATCAAATAAGGCCACATTCAAGAAAATTCAATTAGATATACTTAAAAATGTACATTATTTTGTAAAATCTAATTACTATGTACTTAAAAATTTCAAACATGAAAACTATTTGTTAATTTGAAAGTTAACTAACCTTTTAATGACTTTGTTGTGTCTGCTTTTTATTGGAAAGCATTTAGATATTTGGTTGCAGCATGGAGGTCTCCAGTTTCAGTTGATCCTCTAGATGGGTGTCAGTCATTTGTGATCTTAAGGGTGTCTTGATTTGGGTTTGGTGGGAGAATGTAGATTCGCAGCAATAAGTGCTTGAAAAGCAAGAAAGCGTTTTTCAGGCATGTTGCCGAAGGTGTGGATATTCTACTGCATTTTTCTATATTTCAGTTGGATCTTTCTTAGCATTAAACAATGACTTTAAAATGTCATCTACCGAGAGCTCAATCAATTCCATTCATAGTTCTTTAGGTGCCTTGGTGATATCAACCAGGTGAGGCTGAAATCCTAATTTGAGTGTGATGTCATGTTTCTCAAAGTCAGTGAACCTTTCATCATATTCTCCAATTAATAGGTCTATAACAGTTGTGTACGCTTTAAATAATTTGCATATATTATCCTACTCATTAATGACCTTTGCTTCTATGAAATCAACTTTTTTAGATTCCACATGAGTGAGAACATGCAGTATTGGTCTTTCTGTGCTTGGTTTATTTTGCTTAACATAATGTCCTCTAGGTTCACCCATGTTGTTGCAAATGACAAGAATTCATTATTTTTTATGGCTGACCTAAGTATACCATTGTGTCTATACATATCACAATTTTTTATCCATTCATGCATTGATGAACACTTAGGCTGATTTCATATTTTGGCTTTTGTGAATAGTGCTGCAAAATACTAGCAAAATGAAACCAATAGAACATGAAAAAGATCATTTGCCATGATCAAGTGGTATTAATCTCAGAGATGCCAGGATGGTTCAACATAAACAAATTGATAACTGTAATGCATCACATTAAGAGAATGAAGACCAAAATCCATATGATCATCTCAATAGATGCTAAAAAAAACATTTCATAAAATTTAACATACTTTTATGATAAAAATCCCTTAACAAACTAGGTATAACATACTTAAAATAATAAGGTTCATTCATGACAACATCATACTGAATAGGCAAAAATTAAAAGCCTTTTCTCTAGTATCTGGAACAAGATAAGGATGCCCACATTACCACTTTTATTTGACATAATACTGGAAGTCCTGGCTGGAGCAATTAGGCAAGAGAAAGAAATAAAGGGCATCTATATTGGAAAGGAAGAAGTCAAATTCACCTTGTTTGCAGACAATATGATCTTATACTAAGAAAACCCTTAAGATTCTAACAAAAAAAATTTAGAATTGATAAAAAAATTCAGTAAAATTGCAAGATAGAAAATCAACATACAAAAGTTGGTAGCATTTATGTATACCAACAGCTGACAATCTAAAAAAGAAATCTGGAAAGCAATCCCATTTACAATAGTTACAAAGAATATAAAATATCTAAGAATCAACTTAACCAAAGAAATGAAATATCTATACATGGAAAGGTAGAAAACACTGATGAAAAAATTTAGGAAGACACACAAAAGAAATGAAAGATATTCCATGCTCATGGATTGGAAGAATTAATATTGTTGAAATGACAATACTACTCGAAGCAATATACAGATTCATTGCAATCCCAACAAAATACCAATGAAATTCTTCACAAAAATAGAAAAAAATCCAAATTTATATGAAATCACAAAAGACCCCAAATAGCCAAAGCAATCCTGAGCAAAGAGAACAAAGCTGGAGGCATCATAGTATTACCTGACCTCAAAATATACTACAAAGTCATAGTAACAAATCACCATGGTACTGGCATAAAAACGGACACATAGACCAATGGAACAGAATAGAGAAAACAGAAATAAATAAACAGAAATAAATCCATGCATTTACAGCCAGCTGATCTTCAACAAAGCCATCAAGAACACAGTTTAAGAAAATGACAGTCTCTACAATAAATGGTGCTGGGAAAACTGGAATAAAACTAGACCCCTATCTCTGGACAGCAAAGAAAACAATCAATAGAATGAAGAGACAATTTACAGAATAGGATTAAACATCTGCAATCTATGCATCTGAAAAGGGGTTAATATCTAGAATATATAATGGACTTATAATACACAGAAGAAAAAAACCAAATAATCCAATTAAAAAAATAAACAAAAGTTCTGAATAGACATTTCTGAAAAGAAAACATGCAAATGGCCAATAAGTATATGAAAAAAATGCTCAACCTCACTAATCATTAGGAAAATGCAAATCAAAGCCACAATGAGTTGTTACCTTACTCCATTTAGAGTGGCTATTATCAAAAAAACTAAAAATAAATGCTGGTGAAGATATGGAGAAAGGGGAATTTTTATACACTGTTGGTGGGAATGTAAACTAGTAAAGCCATTATGGACAAAAGTATGAGTAAGAAGGTTGCTTAAAAAATTAAAAATAGAACTACTATATAATCCAACATTACCACTACTGAGCATATATCCAAAGGATATGAAATTAGTATGACTAAGAGATATGTTTACTGAAACTTATTTTTAATACAGTCACCAAAGGTGATCTACATGCATTCGGTTCTCTGAGTATACATTGAGAATACTAGCCTATGCATTTAAAAAAGGATTATGGCTATATGTAATTGATCTTATAAATCAATACAACTTGGTAAAGGAGAGTCACTAAGAATGTTGACTCTAGAGACAAATTTCTTCATTTTATAGCCCAGTTGTCTGATATTTTGAAATATAGTCTAGGATGTCTTATTCTTTTTTTGGAACAAACTAACTCTTAAAATAAATTACGCTATTCATATTGGTGAGTTATATGAATCCAGTCAGTAAATGAGAAACTGATGTTTTACTAATCAAAATATATAAATGTAATTTACTTTTCTGACCCAAAGGGCACACATGAGAAGAACTATTGCTCGTTTTGTTCCTTCACTTGGGAAAATGAAAAGAGGAGGTAAATATTTCTTAAATGAATCATGATATTATTCCAGGAGCCTTTTTTTTTTTTTTTTTTGAGACAGAGTCTCACTCTGTTGCCCAGTCTAGAAGGCCATGGCCTCAGCCTAGCTAACAGCAACCTCAAACTCCTGGGCTCAAGCAATTCTACTACCTCAGCCTCCCGAGTAGCTGGGACTACAGAGGCATGCGCCACCATGCCCAGCTAATTTTTTCTCTATATATTTTTAGTTGTTCAGCTAATTTCTGTTTCTTTTTTTTAGTAGAGATGGGGTCTCGCTCTTGCTCAGGCTGGTCTTGAATTCCTGACTTCAAGCGATCCTCCTGCCTCGGCCTCTCAGAGTGCTAGGATTACAGGTGTGAGCCACTGCGCCTGGCCCTTCCAGGAGCTTTTGAAAATAGTTTTATATAAAACATGGAATTTCTATTTAAAATATAGGATTTGATGGTTCACAAAAAACATCTTTCACATATTCAACCCTATTTAATTCATACAGTACTTTGTGAAATGGGGATTTTTAATCCATGCTATCAATGAGGAGCAGCCCAGAGTTGGGGCTACATGTCAAGGTGGCGCATGCACATGTGTCTTCTGACTTCAGGACCACTACCGCATGTTCTACAAATGGGAAGAAAAGGAGTAAGTGTCTTCCTATCCTTTTTTTTCCTTGTGTAAATCAAAAATCAACATTCTTGAGATCAATCTCTGATATTACTTACTGATTACATAACTTTTATAAAATTATTGAACTTTCATGTGCATCAATTTCTTCTTCTATTGATGGGGATACTAATGAAACCTCCTTCCATATCTATTTTTGTCTTTGTAACTGTAATTGAGTTAATTCATGTAAAGTATTTAGAGAAGTTACCAGCACATTTAGCACTCATTATCTGCCATGTCTAATAATTGCCATTTCTTTTTTTGAAACCAAACTTTCAAAATTGTATTTTATCCATGAAAATTGTTCAGTCCTTCACAGTAATCCTCGAATCACTCTCAGATTATTTCATGTAGACTCTAATTGGAAATGTTTTTTCTTTTAGTTGGCCTAGTAACTCACCAGTCTTCTCAAAAACAAAAACAAAAAACCACAAATCTATATAAAATGGATGAATAAAATGGAATTAGACAATATAAAAAATACATGTATCATTTATAAGATTCAGCCAGTTTTTCATTAAAACATCTACTCCTCGAGTTTCCATCACTTGCTTATCACTTAAGTCTTTTATTTTCAACTTACGGAAGCAATCGATTGAATGAAAACTCCAAGAAAATAAATGGCTACAGATATAGCTCATTCAATACACATTTTTATATTCTCTTGTATACAATGCACATTAGTTTTCAGGTTAATAATCTTAACTTCATATTATCATTGCTTGTAGAAATTATCATTTCAAATGAAATAGAAATTCACATTCCGTTATTTCACATTTTTTTTCCAACACACATATCTCATCTGGGGTTGCATAATGGAAAGATCTATTTTCTTCTGAAACATTTGTCATAGTTTGAAAGGATCAATGACTATTCCCTGTGATTCAGTTTCACATGGCTATTTCCTATGAGCCCTTAAAACTTAGAACCTCGATATATTTCTGTCTGCTTAAGAATTATAAATCCTCTTACTCCATTCTGTGATTATGCCATCCCTTGACAATGGTTTTGCTAAAAGATTTTCAAAAGCTGAGTCCTGGGAGTAGAGGAAGGTTTCAACTTTGAATGCTACTTTCTGATCAATTGGAGCTACTTAATCCCCTTCCTTTACTTGACTGTGCTCTGGTAAATAGCTGTCAGCAAGGGAAGAAGTTCAATACCTCTGGGCCATGACCCATTTAAACTCTCCTTCTTCTGGGGAAAAAATCCACGACAGGCTTAAATGTCAGTATTCTCCTGGAATCCCCTTGTGTCAGCCTCAAGGGTTCAATTGCCATGTGTATATATAAATCCCAGCCTTTTCAAATGAAATACTGGAAGTTATTACATCTGTCAGGGGAAGCAGAGGTAAATACGAGCCTGGAATGTAAAGATTTGGTCCATGTACACACTGTAAACAATAACAAAGCCAGAGAGGCATTCTAATATTTGGACCTGTAGAATAAATTCTACAGTTGTGTATGATATTCATTAAAAATTGGCTGATTATTTTTATCCTACTCATTTTAAGATAATCTGCAATTAATCACTGGTACAACATTACAACACAATGTTCCATCAAATTTATTCAGAACATTGTCCTACTTTTTTTTTCCACACTGAATGCTTCCTTTTCATTTCAGATGTAGTGATTTTGTTAAAGTTCTTATTATAATACATTTCTTCACTTCCCTGGGAGTTTGGACCTATGTAAAAAATTATTTCTTTTAAGTGGTTCATTATGAACAGGAAAAGGGTAAGATGAAATAATGTGCCAAACACTATTCTCAGTTTATCAGTTGTTATGAAATTATTGTAACAGTAAGCAGTTCACACACACACACACACACACACACACAAAACTACTGAATTAAATGTCTGTTTTTATTTTAATGATTTGGTCATAGTTTTGTCTGTTACTTAATTTTATAAGCCATGTTAATCAAATATTTAGAAGGTTAAGATTTTGTATAAAACTACAAATATTAATAGATGAATTTTCCTAAATGTAGAAGCCCAAAATGAAAGCCAATATACTTCTTAGGGGGGATAAATCTTGGTTTCCAGAAATAGGTAGCTTTGAGGTCTTCCTGCTACTTTGAGGACAAGCATTACAGAAGAGTCTTGTGTGCTTACCTGGGCTCCAATTTGTCTTCCCTTTCCCAGTTTTCTGCAATTACAAAAGACATTTATTGCAGAGCTTGTGCTTCTTTAGACCAGAGGTCCCCAACCTTTTTGGCACCGGGGACCGATTTTATGGAAGGCAGTTCTCCCACATGGTGGGGGTGGAGCTCTTGCAGGGACGCCAGCGGTGGGGAGACGGAGCAGCAGCTGTAAATACAGATGAAGCTTTGCTTCCCCACCCACCACTCATCTCCTGCTGTGCGGCCTCCAGATTCCTAAGTTTCACTGAAGACAATTTTTCCGCAGACTGGGATGGGGGCTGGTGGGAAGCAAAGCTCAGGGGGTGACGTGTGCTGCGGTTCCTAACAGGCCCCGGACCGGTACCTGCGGGTTATCTCTAATAGTCAAACTCAGAGACGCAGAGAATGTCACAGTTGTCAGGAATTGAGAATAGAAAGCAGTTTTATACTTTATCTTCTCGATATCTAGTTTTCAAAGGTTGACATGTGAGCATTAGAAATTTAATACTGAAATATTTGAACTCTAATTCTGTAACAATGGAGATAATATACAAAAAAACCTCAATTTAGTTTATAAAGCTCCAGAGAGTATGTTCATACTTCTATCTTCTAATTTGAAATTTAGACATTCTGAAAATGATTTTCTAGAAAACTTGCTTAGATACTGAATGCACCATTTTTTTTCCTTCTTAATGTGGTACTGTTGTACCCTGATGAGATCTTTCCTTCCATGAAGATTCCAATTAATTCAGTTCTTCAAATAGAATGAAATGCTTTCTTTTGTCCCCAAAGCCATTTTAATATATGTATTAGTAACGGTTCTGCAAATAAACAGAAGCAATAGAATTTATACATAGACATATAAAAGAAGATTTATTATGGAATTGGCTCATCCAATTATGGAGGCTGAGAAGTTTCATCATATGCCAGTCTGCAAGCTAAAGAACCAGGAAAGCCAGAGGTGCAATTTAGTCTGAGCCCAAAGGCCTGAGAACCAAGGGGAGCCAGTGGTGTAATTCTCAGTTCCAGTCCGAGGGAGAAGGCCTGAGACTGGGGGGGCTGCTGGTATAAGTCTCAGAGTCCAAAGGTCCAAGAACCAGGAGCTCCAACATCCAAGGAGAGGAGACGATGGATGTCTTAGCTCTAGAGAGGGAATTTGCCCTTCCTCTACCTTTTTGTTCTACCTGGGCCCTCATGGATTGAATAATGCCTGCTTATATTGGTGAGGGCAAATCTTTTTTCTTCAGTCTACTGATTAAAATGCTAATCTATTTGAGAAACACCTTCACAAACACACCCGGAAATAATGTTTTACCAGCTATACAGCATCTCCTAGCCCAGTCAAGTTGATGTATAAATTGAACCATCACAGTATGAAAATATATAGTTTTTCTCAGGTGCATAGGAGATGGATTAATTTCAATGTTCTGGTAAATCTCTATTATTGTTGAAATCACATAATCATAGTCTTTTAAGAAAATTTATTACATAGGTTCTAGGTATTTCCTCATCAATATGAGAGTTAAATGAAAAATATATCTGCAGTTAAAAAATATCTGGGCTGATATATTCCTGACCTCTACCTGCCAGAAATATCAGGACTTCAGATATTAAATACCTATTAAGCTCCCCAGACCTTGGAATTATTCATTTATCAAATTTTACTTTTGAACATTTGCTCTTTGCTAGGGAAATGTCTGCTCATCCTTTAGTCCTGTGCTCAGGGAAAGACCTCCTTAGGGTTCTCAGCCACGGCTCTGACTTTATGTCAGATAGCAACAGTGACAATCAGCAAGATTTGGGGAAAGATGTGTAATTATTTAACAGTATATAAATATTTTAGAAGAAAAAGAATAACAAATAGTTGTAACTAATTTTAACAATTAAGAGTATGAAATTAAGTCCAAAAAGAAATAGGACTGAAAATGTTTCTCTTACATAGTATTGTATAAAAATCTAAATAAAATTTGATTTGGTTTCCTCAGAATAATTAAATTCTGGCTACTTAGATTACTGAGATGACTAAACCAATGCTCTCACAAATTATTTAAAACAAAATATACTCCTTGAGTAAAATTGTATGAATATAATTAACATGGGAAGTAAATCCTTTAATTAGCAAAGTCAAATAATTATTTTTCTTCAAAGAAATGAAATTACTGCAATTACTTTTTGAACAGATAATGTAGAATTATTTAACAGATAATTTTGAGGTGCCCACAAGGAAGAAATTTAACTAGTGAGTAAAATATTTGCAGGGCATTCAGGGATTAACTTTCTCCTCCAGGAAATTCCTTAGAACTTCAGCATTCATTTACAAATCCTAAACTAATGTCACAGTTTCACTGAACAACTACTTAGGCAAATTTATTTTTATCTTAGAAGTGAAATAATTACTCACATAGATTATATTAAATTAGCAATTAAAAGGATGTTATTTAGAATTCTCTTTAATTAAACTCATATATACAAAGACCACTTATTTTGTCAATTACATTTCTCAACGTTCAGAGCATTTGAATTGAACTACTTAATGTATTGGGGGAATTTGGTAATGGAATTGAAGAGGGCTACCTAGTTTCCTAAATTCCAGTATGATATGCAAACTGCTAGATTTAGATAATCTTTTTATAATAACATGGGGAAACAGTACGTAGATTTAGCAAGACTCTTACCACAAAGCTAGTTAAAATTGTTAATTAGAGCTGGATATTGTTCATGAATTTAAATTATAGATGAATAATTTAATATATAAGGAGTGCTACTATTGCTTATCAAAGTAATCAAAGCGTACACTTGGAATAAACATATTTGATTTAGATGCTTCAAAAGCAACAGAGATTTTTAGAAATTTATATTTTCCTTTTTAAAAAGTTATAACTAATTATCTCAAAAGATGAGTGACTCTCTTTAAGGTAAGATACACTATTCTACAAAATAATATGTATAAATATAAATAATTATGTAAATTACATAAATATAAATATAAATAATATGTATACATAGACTGAATTAGGCAGTCAGTACCCAAATTAAAATTTTTTATATTGAAATCCATCATATTTAGGTGATATAGTTTTGTGGTTAAGAAAGTGGGCAACATCTCTTTGGTTCTCCTGGAGAGAGTTGGAACCCATTATATTAAGTGAAGTATCCAAAGAATGGAAAACAAAGCATCACATGTACTCACCAGAAAACTGGTTTCCCTGATCATTACCTAAATGCACATCGGGGAAGAATACCAATTGGATATCAGACTGAGACGGGGGGGTGGGGGGAGGGGATGGGTGTATGCCTACATGATGAGTGCGTTGCACACCCTCTGGGGAATGGTCATGCTTGAAGGTGCTGACTCAGGGAGGTGGGGAGGGGAGGAGATGGAGGTATGACTACATGGTGAGTGCCAGGCGCACTGTCTGGAGAATGGACACACTTGGGACTCTGACTCAGGGGGATGGGCGGGACATGGACAATGTATATGACCTGAACTTATGTACCCCCATGATGAGCTGAAATTAAAAAAAAAAAAAAAAAAAGAAAGTGGGCTCTGGAATCAGACACATAGTTTTGAATTTATTCTTTGCCACTTACAGTCTGACCTTCAGTAAAGTCTTTTTAGAAATACCCATTCTAACTGGAGTAAGATGATATCTCATTGTGGTTTTGATCTGCATCTTCCCAATGATTAGCAATGTTCAGCATTTTTTCCTACAGCTGTTTGCCATGTATATGCCTTCCTTTGAGAAATGTCTATTCATGGTCTTTGCACACTTGTTAATGGGGTTATTTCTTTCTCGTGTGTGTTAATTTATTTGAATTCCTTGCATTTTTTGGACATTAGTCCCTTGTCAGATGAATAGGTCACAAATATTTTCTCCCATTCTGAAGGTTGTCTGTTCACTCCGTTGATTGTTTCTTTCCCTGTGCAGAAGCTTTTTTAGTTTAATATAGTCTTTTTTGTCTATTTTTGTATTTGTTGTCTATGCTTTTGATGTCTTAGCCATAAATTCTTTGTCTAGATCAATGTCCTGAAGTATTTTCCCTATGTTTTCTTCTAGTAGTTTTATAGTTTTAGGTCTTAAAATTAAGTCTTTCAGTCAACTTGAGTGGATTTTTGCATATGGCAAGACATAAAGATCCAGTTTCATTCTTTTGCATATGACTATCTAATTTTTCCAGCACCATTTATTGAAGAAGGGATCCTTTCCCCGATGTATATTCTTAATGCCTTTGCCAAAAATCAGTTGGCTGTAAGTATGTGAATTTATTTCTGGATCTTCTGTTCTATTTTTTTTTTTTTTTTTGAGAGATGGCGTCTTGTTCTGTAGCACAGGCTGGAGTGCAGTGGCATGATCATAGCTCACTGCGGCCTCAAATTCCTGGGCTCAAGCAATTCTCCTACCTCAGCCTCTTGAGTAAGTAGCCAGGACCAGAGACACATGCCATCACACTTGGCTAACTTTTAAACTTTTTGTAGAGGCAGGGGTCTTGCTATGTTGCCCAGGCTACTCTTGAATTCCTGGGCTCAAACTATCCTCCCAATTTGGCCTCCCAAATCACTGGAATTACAGACATAAGCCACCACATCCGGCCTTATGTGCTTATTTTTATAGCAATACCATGCTTTTCTGGTGACCATAGCCTTGTAGTATAAATTGAAGTAAGGTAGCTGGATGCCTCCAGCTTTGTTCCTTTTGCTCAGGATGGCTTTGGGCCATTCAGGCTCTCTTTGCTTTCCACGTGAATTTTAGGATTTTCTGTATTTCTATGAAAAAAAATGTTGTTTTAATAGGGATTATGCTGAATCTGTAGAATACTTTGGACAGTATTTTATATTAATGATATTCATTCTTCCAATCCAGGTAGTCTCATAGTTTTAAGTTTCTTTTCACAATAATGTTTCACTCAAACACCATATTCTTTGTCCTTTTAGCTATTTACTAATAATTTTGGTCATAACTTAAAATGGATTTATTTTGAGTGCCTTTTTAAAGTTATCAATTATCTTTGGATACTGTGGTTGTCCTGCATTCAATTCCATGTGTTATAAAATAGTCATAGTCTTCCTTTATGGAAGGAGGAATTTCTTCCTATGTCTTTGCTTTTTAAGTTATTTATAAAAAGTTTATATAAAACATCTAGGCAAAATAGTTTTGATCAGTATATATTAAATTTTTAAAAGTTAAGTTTTTCACCTCTTGTGGGACTAATTTTATCATATGATCCTTTTGTTGATAATTGTGATGACACTTTAATTTACTTTTCCTAATGCAGTTGTAAACTTCCACATCATGGAGAAAGAGTCACATCTAAGATAATTGCACAGCATTGATAACCCAAAGAAAATACATTTCCATTCTGAAAAGAGAACCACCTAGTTCTTAAGGTCACAGAATGCTGATAGTTAATTGGGCTTTTGAGAAATAAAATTTTGAATGAGGATTAAAAATTGCATTCAAATATTATTTTTGATTGTGTAAAAGCAATGCAAAACACAATGTTGTAAATTATAATAGCTTGTTTCCACAAACATTTGCTGCATACAAGAAAGTGTGATGTAATCCCTTAATTTCTGCTTGGAATTGCCATTTTTCTAATAGAGATATCTCACCTGATGAAGCAATATTATACATAGAAGAGGATCTATTTAGTGAAGTAAATCACCATTAGGCACAATCAAGCAACTCTTGTTTTTGTAAATGGCCAAATGTGAGGAAAGGACACCATAATCTTTGAATAACATTATTAAAATTAAGCAAAATAAAAATTTTAAAACATTTAGGCAGAATATCTTAAAAATATTTTTAAGGTATTGAGAACTTGAGCTTTGTCCATGAAAAATTAAAAGAAGAAGAAAATCTAAGCAAGAAAAACAGTTGATGTGTACAAATGATTTTCTTTTTTTTATTTCAGCATATTATGGGGGTACAAATGTTTAGGTTACATATATTGCCTTTGCCCCATGCATGAAGGCAAATGGTTTTCAATTAAAATAAAATAAAATTGCCTAAAGAGCTTGGTTTTCAGGACGCTGTGAAAATCTCATATTAAAAAACAAAAACAAAGTCCTACTTCCCTATCATGAGCTACAATTTTAGGACAAAAATGCATTCTGTTGAGTAGTAAGTCTTAATGAATCCACTATTGAGATGCAAATACCACTTAGAACAGTTTAACTTTAATTATTTTAATATAAAATAATTATAAAATAATTAAGATATCAGGACTTGAAAAAAAATCTTTTTGCTTGAAAAATGTTTTAGAGGAAAGATGAAAGGAGGAGAAACACAGTAAAGTTCCTGTACCTGAAAAATACAGATTCAATCAGTGAGGGAGACACTGTGTGAAGAGGATGGGGCCAATCAGGTGTCGGAACCCGAAGCCTACGAGGTGCCTTTCAAGGATGGCAACATGAGAAAGATATTATTTCACAATATTGTCTTGTGATGCTATCAATAAATGCAGCTGAGAAGATAATGGAGCAAAAAGAAGATGATTATGTGTAGATGACCCACAAACAATGGAAGGCATTTTAAAATTTCTGTAGTTTTAAATTTTTTAAGAAAAAAGAGAGCGAGAAAAGAGAAGAAACTGAGGGAGAAACAGAAGGAGAGAGGAGAAAAAGAGAAATAGAACTTTTGGAAGTTCCAGAAAAAAGTTGATGAAACCATATTTACATAAATGAAAACCCAAAATAATTGAATATACACTTAATGATTCAAACAAATTCTACAAATTTCTATATTCAGAGGGGTTACAACATTAAGGTATTATTTTCATTTTTAACTCCTTAGAGATTTAGAAGGCTTATATGGGCAATTGACCTTCCCTATTCCAACCCACTCGTTTTGGACAAGGAAGAGAGGCCCCCTCTGTGTAAGTCAGTGGGTGATTTAGCCTTAGTGCTGCAGCTTTTTCCTCTGTGCTCCTACAAGAGCATCACACTGGCAAAATGAACAATTGCTGGATTTCCATTATGGGGACACATCAGCCAATTCTGTTTGATGTATAATTGATACACAATTACTGACTACTGAAGGATACATTTCTCTTGTTTATTCATTGTCTGTGATGTCTCTTACTGGCTCAGCCTTCTTAAATCTTTCTGGAAATTAATTTCTGGTTCATGTACAGAACAATCTAGGAAACCATCTAGTCCTTCAAACAAAAAGGTAATTAAAGAATAGTTTTGTCTGTTTTTATCCACTCCATCAGTTATTTCTAAGAACTTTTCCATTATATACATTTATATGTCTTACATTTGATTTACAAATTGAGAAATGAGACACACAACTTTAAAAATACACAAGAACAGCTTCAAAAATGTTCCTTTGACCCACAATTGTTCCTTTGACCCACAACCAATGTTTCATTTATTTCATTTAACAATAAATGAGTGATTGTGCTTCCTATGTGTACTTTGTCCTCTGCCGTTTAATTTACCCTCTAGAAGACCTCCAGGTGGTGCCATATGTAATTCTACCTTTCAAAGGATAAGCTGCACCCTGTTAGGTTTGAATAAATATGTCCTGGTAATAACTCAGTTTAGAAAAGCAAGACAAAATGTGGAGTATTCAGTCGTGGTCATAAGTTATGACTTCCTCTGAATGAAAGAGAACTCATTCTGGGCCTAATAAAATTTACATGTATATAAAGTAGAAAATCACATACTTTAACATAAATGCCAGAAGAAAAAGCAATTGCAGCTGGCTGTTGAAAGCCTTGGCTCTTATACCCACCTGGCTAATGTACACATCCCTAACTACAGCTGCACTTCCAGCAGTTTCCCTTTATTTTTCAATTACAGTTTGGAGGGAGGAGGAGGGCATGCATGATTATAGAATTCTTTTGGATGTAAATGAATGTTTGTAATAAAAAAAGGGAAGTCACTTCCTTCTTAAGTGCTTGAATGCCTAAATTTATGCTTCAGACTTCTGAAAGTTATAGTTTATACTTTTTTATCTAAATTTAATTATACACTTTGATATATTAAGTTCTGGAGTTTTCCTGGAATTCAGCTTATTTTTCCTTTGCCTTCAGGCAGCATTTTTGTCATAAAAATTATGTGGATAAATTATTATCATTTGCTATTTGTTAGGTTATAAAAATATTAAATGTAATATTTAGCTTTTTAGAAAATTATGAACGTTTTAGAACTTGTGTAGTAAATCATCAGGTAATTCAACCTGAGTCTATATTCTCTTGTTCCTCATATAAACTATTATTATATTCATTATAATTGCTCAAATTTTGATTTAAAACAGGGAGGAGCCACAGCGCAAGAGCCACATATTATGATAGATTTAGATAGAGACTTAATACAATTAATGGGCAAAGTTATTTTAAGGATCTCCTATAAACTTTTTTCTGTAATCCTATGGGAAAGACAATACAAATATGGACAATACAAATCTGCAAAATTTTAAGTAGTTAGCCTTATTTCTGTCAGCCATCAGAGTAACTCAGTCTCATTAATATATCCTATCTCTGCAAATGCAATATAGTCATGTATCTTTATTACAGTTAAAGATAACTTTTGTTTTCAATGTTACCAATAAGTAAAATGATTATGAATTTTCTTAATTACCATGAATGCAAAAATAGTAATAGAACCATTGCTAGCTTATAGTAAATTTGTAAATTGTCACAGATGTATTTTACATTGTTATTTGCTTGAGTCTAAAACCAAGGAAATGTTGCTGAGTGTTTTAGTAAATTTTCATGTGAACAAATCCTCCACAGTCATGCATTCTGTAGCAATTTATACTTGGAGAATAGCCTTTGTTCTCTCCCAGTGAAGGTGATTCTAAAGCACACACATCAGGCAATCTCTACTTCTCTCATCTCTTTCCAAGTTTTATTTGGAACTTCATATCATCCTGAGCTATTTTTCTCTTGTACACAATTTCTATCCTGATACTTGGCCTCCTACATTTCATACAAATATAGAAAATAAAAATTAGGATGCTGTTTTATAAGCCCATTTGTTCTTGCAAAATTTCAAGAATATTGTGCAAAGTAGCTAAGAACTACAGATTTCTGTATTATGATACTGTGTACCTAAGTCTAAACTATACCTATCACAACTGAAAACAAATTAATTTTAAGAAAACACTGACGTATTTCCCCCTATTATAGTCTGGAAGGTGATCAATGTGTATAAAACAAGCAATACAAAAATGGTTTAAAGTTTAAAAATTCATTTTTTAATGCAAATTATGTTGTCAGGTCCCACTCATAGTCTTCATACATCTCACCTGAGTTGTACAGCCTCTTTATTTTCCTTCTTTTTTTGTTATTGTTGCAGTTATCATTAGTAATAAATCTTATTTTATTTTGCCATTAGAAAGAGAGGAAAGGATATATAAAAGGATAGGAGATGAAGAGGTTATATGATCTTACTCTGAATATTCAACATTGCAGAAAGCAAAGTCAAAAAGGCTCAAAATGCAGCATAAAAGACTTGAAATTTAAGGATAAGTTTTTTCCATTAATAGACATTTTCATGCTGAGTATCCACAGGATGATTCTCCAGTAAACCGATCTCTGTGCCATTAAAAAGATTAGTCTAGAAATAGAAAAGTCACAAGATCTATAAAGATTAGGATCATTTTTTTCAACACTTCTTAAATCTGTATTACCCATGGATGGTTGATATATGAAAGAAGTCACCCAAGCACCATTTTCTACAGTAGAACAAACTCCAAAGTGAACTAGCAGGGACAGAATTCATTTTTTCTTGCTGTCAAGGGCAGAAATTTTGAGCTTCACCAGAGCTATATTAAGGTTGTAAGATATCTCCTAAAGAAATTAGGCTATTTTTAATAACAACACCAAAAACAACAGCAACCATGTTTCTAATCTTATGTCTATGAATTAGTTATACTTGTTTCCCCCTATGAATAGTATCTATGTTGCTATTGTGTTAGATGAATCATTATTCCCCTCTTTAACAACCACCTCTCTCTTGCTTATTTTAGCTGTTGTATTTTAACATTTTGCACAACTAAATAAAAGTAAATGGTCTAAATCTGTGTTTATCACTATAGTTCCTAAGTGATTGCTGTCTTCTCAAACTTTAAGTTTTGAAAGAAAAACAGCCCAGTGTGGTGCTTCTCATGGTTCTTAAGGGCTAAGTAATGTTTGCCCAAGCTAACAAACACAGTGAAGAAATAATCATACCTCAGTGAATAAGAATATGGGATAGATACAGTATCTTAAACATGTCCTACAAATAAAGCATATATTTGAAAACTCAATAACAATATTTACTGAGACTTTTGCAACCAGTCACTCAAATGGCAAAATCACTTGGAGTGTGAAAGTTCTGCATGTCCAGGGAAACGAATGCAAGATATTGTCTGCTCCAGTAGATCTTTGTTGCCTCTCTCCGCAAGGCAGAAGCCAACTTGGCCACATGTGAAAAAAAATAGACAGGAGAATTCAACACAGCCAGTAACATGAAGGGAATTAGCAAATCAACATGATCTCTGTGGTCTGCCTGATGGGGTGAGAGCAAAGGGCAGGTTGGTGGGTGTGAGCATTGCCCTTTTGTGTGACAATGGGCTGAAGCAAACTGAAAAATGGGAAGTAAAGTGAAAATCCTAGGGAGAGACAGCACAATCCATCTTCTCTGGAGATGAAATTGCTTCAGTCAGAAGTTGCTTTGGAAGTGGATATCACTCAATAGAGAAATAAAAAAGTCAAGATGGAAAGTTTAGATTATGTAAACATTAAGAAATAGTTGTTCCGTGAGAAAAACTTACCCCTTTATGAGTGATTACCTGTGATTTTATATTCCTATCACTAAATAAATATTTTTTTCCTTAATGAAAAAAGAGGCTGGAGGTAGAAGTAGTGACTAAGTCTCATAGTTTATATATCATACCTTAACAGAAACCAGCCTGAAATTAAATAAATGTGCTATGTTCCAGAGATGAACTTATCCCTTTAATATTTGGAGCTCAACTCAGGTAGCCAATTATTTGAGTGATTTTTCTAAAAATACAAAATACAGACAGGGTAATGGCAAGAATTTAAATCTAAAAGAATGATACATATACAATCATTTAATTGGCTAGATTTATATTAGCTTCATGATTGTCAAGTAAACTATCTCAAAATAACTTCACAAATTACCACAGTAAATAAAGTTCTCGATGAGTCTACAGGAATGTTACAAATACAAATAAAGCAAGAAATGAGGTCAATAACAAAGCAGTCTGTGACAAAGAGTAGAATTAGAAAGGGAATATATAACCAGAGGTTCAATAGAAATAATATATTAAAATTTTAAGTACAATAACTCAGTGGGAAAAGAAAAGGGAACTGTATAAATGTTAAGATCAATAAATGGAAATATTTGAGGTTAAGGTTATAGGAAAAACTGCAGTATAATTATTTTAGAGTATCAATGACCTTGTTGAAAATGTGAACTCTAGGTAGTACTTCAATAAGAATGCACATTAATAGCATGAAAGATTGATGAGATTCATTTAATAAAGCATGTGATTACAGTGATAAATACTATAAGATGGATGTTATTGTTTGTCTCCAAATAAAATCCTATTACAATCACTTTAAAGGACTAGGATAAGGAATCTGTTCAAGTTGTTGTCCTAGCTCAATATTTGAAGTCCCAAGGGAGAGAGGTAATAAAGGAGTTAAATAGAATAACAAAGCACTCTTATCTAAAGGTGAGTTTCAGGTGCAGCATAAAAATCAGAAGCTCTTTATGCTGGGGTGGATTTATCAAAGTACAAGTTTCTCCTTGCCTTTGAGTTACTATCTGTTAAAAGACAAGGGAGATCATTGGCTAGGGAAAAAATAGTACGGTTTATTTTAAAATTTAGTTAGTAGAATGTTATTTTATAACATATGCATTTTGTTATTATGACCCTGAAATTTGTCCTTTAATTTATTGATGAAGTCTGCAGGCTGTATCCATAAATACAGCCAAAGCCAGTCAGTTGTATTGATTAGAACCAGGAAAAAGCATGCTGAATAGATCAAAACAGACCTCATAATTATATGATGCAGCAGGCAAAAGGCCCAACTTTGCCCTTTCTTGTAACAGTCTAACTTTCTTTTCACTACCTTTTTTTTAAATTTTATCTATTAAAATGAATGTCTCTGTGAGTGTGTGTGTATGTGTGTGTGTATGTGTGGTGTGTTTTATCCCTCATCAGATTATCTGTTCTTCATATAAATATTTTGAATAAATCAGTCTTTATCTAAGAAAGATTCTTATAGCATCTCCTGGGAATTAGACCTGAAAACCACTCTTTCAAAAAGAGAAAATAAAGTTGGTTGTAAAACTGACCATACCACTCACTCATTCTCATTCTAAGAATATCCATTTCTAATTTTTCTTTCCCATCTAATGGGAATACATGTATCTACCAATACGTAAATAGATAAGTAGGCAGAAAGATATAAATTTTGCTGTGTTTATATGTGGGTTATAATATGTGATATATATGAAGTGTCCACCATAAACAACAAAGAGAATTTTGCAAAGAAGCTAGTAAGATCTAAATAGTCAAGCTCTGGGAAGATCAGGAATGAGAGAAGTTGCAGAAGTACCAAAAACAAGATTTCATGGATTCTTCATGGTGCCAAAAAAAGATGTGCTTGGGTTTTTGCACTCTTAAGAACCTGATTTCTCCATTCTAATTCTCTACTTTATGAGAGAGGGGGTCAGATTAACCTACTCTGATTCAGGCTACATAGATATATCTTCATTTTCTATGGTAGGGAGGCAAGGATCATGGAGCCATGACATGGGCATAAGAGCTCACTCTCAGAGAACTGGTGTCATAATAAATTCAGCAGACTCCCCAAAGACATTTACTTCACAGGAGTTATATGAGACTATGTAGGCTATGTAGTCTAGGAAGATGTGAGACAATAATACAGAGTGTCTCCAAGTGGGTATTGCCTCTGATATAGACCCTTATAATTGTAATATTCATTCTAAGAGAGCTGGAACCTAAACATACTGTTTTGCTTTGTTTTCCAGTAGAGGCTGTTAAGTTATTATGGCTTCAAGTAATGATCCAATAGAAAGATTAGTAGATTTTTTTACTTGACTTAGGTCATGTTTAAATGCCAATTCTAAATTATTCTTTCTATTCAGGCAAATATTTAAAAATTTCCAAAATTAAGATAAAGGTTGAACTGAAAAAAATCTGTATTTAGAATGTTTGATATTATAAAACAAAAAGAACTTAAGAAATGAGTTAGAGTTAGTATTTTCTTTGATTTAAAATTTTATTTTCCTCCCAGTCTTTTCAAAATGAGGTGGGGGGAGGACATTTTAATTCCCCCAAAATGCTGATTTTTCTTATGGAACTAATAAGGTTAAATAGCTTATCCAACCTTAGATCCATAAATGCAGCTGTGTACTTTGAATAAATAATGATAGGTTGTTTAGCTAAAAATGACTGTTTAAGCTAACTTTATTAGTCACTACTAGCAAGTGCTATAATTTGGAGACGAAAGCCATGTACTACAAACATGGGAGCAATTACTTTGATGTAAAGCTTGTAGTGATTTGAACTTTTGGCTTTTTGTTTTCAAAATCACTTTTGGACTTTGTACAGATTTTATTTTCTCACATAGAATTATGATCCTTATCTATTAAACGTAAGATTTAATTTTATTGACAGAAATATAGAAATGCTACATTAATTGCCAAGGGCTTGGTGATACAGAATATGATAAGTTAGGTATTAATAAGAATTGTATTTTACTGCGTTCCAAGAAAGCCAAGAAAGTGTTTGATGTAATACGTGCAAGTCTGAATTATAGGAACATTCTAACAGCATTAAGAAATTATATATGAAAAAGAAATTATATGCCATAAAACTATTTTATCTGAATCATATTTCTTAGTATTCTTCTCTGTTAAATAGCTGACTTAGGGCTTTAGACTATCCTGAGAAATGATGTCCTTCTAAGTGGGATTTATAAATATTCCTTGACAAGGAAGGATACATTTACTCCATATTTTTACCATGCATTATTTTATGACTTCAAACTGCAACCCCAGATTTTTCTCCTTATTGAACTATTTTTGAATTTGTGGTAGAAAAATGGATTTCAAATCTTTCTGGGAGACAAATATTCAGAAGGAAAAATGAACTGTATCAGAAAGAAACACGGATTCTTTTGTAATCTGTTTAATAGGAGAGAGAAAAAAATACATGAAAACATTTTTCATGCTTAAAACAATTATTTTATACTGAAGTGAAACTACTGCTATAATTTATCATTAAATAAGCAAATATTTATTAAGCATCTATTGCATTTCAGGAATCTTTATATCCACATATTGATGCATGTCATATATATATCCATGTAGATAGATATATGGATTTCCGTGTATTAATGTCATTACAGCTCTGTGTGGTAGGTTTACAGGACCTAAAACAGAACATTTCCTCACTAAAATAACTTAAAGCCATAAGAATGTTTTCTATGTCAGTTACAGTACATCATTTTTAAGTATTTCTAAACAGAGCATCTAATTAGTGAAAAGTAGCAGAGCACCTGACTAATGATTAGATAATAATGACGTTGATTTGCTTGTTATAGCAAGAACTCTGAAAGAAGTCAGTCTCAGGCCTGGGCAAGGCATCAGGTAGGCATCAAGGCACTCTTGCAATTCTCTTGGTTTTCTCTCTTGATTCCAATATAGCTATGCCAACTGCAAATACCACATTCTCCCATTACGATGTCCATCAAAAAAAATTAGAAAAAGGGGATTCTATTACCCTATACCTTTCTTAAAACAGTGAAAAATGTTTCTGGAAATCCCTTAGCTGAGTTACAGAGCATTGAGGGCAAAAGTTAATATTATATCCCTAGACTAGTAGTTCTTAAAGCATCATTAATGGGAACTTGTTAGAAATCCAAATTTTCAGGTACCAAACCAGTCCTACTAAATTAGAAACTCTGGCATTGAAGCCTGCAGATGATTAACAAGCTGTTCATATAATTTTGATATACTCTAATGTTTGAGAATCACTGCTTAGACCAATCATAATTCACTCCCAGAGGCTAGAGGTGAATTAGAGTGAAGTTTCTAATTATGTATTTCAGGGTTCTCACTGAACCCTAGGCTGTTCTACACTTTTCCTGTGATTTTAATGAACAATTAGAAGTCATCAAAGGCCATCAAATCTATAGATACAAAGGACATAACATGATAAGAGTCTATTATCATAAGATATCATTTATCTTTTATGGGTTTTGGATGCCAGTAACAAACATGAAAATTTAACTTAAACTGGTTTGATCAGGAAAGGAACAGAAAAGTGACTGTGTAATTCAGGTCATGTAGGTTTTGATTAAAAAACTTAAATGATATAGTCACAGCTGGTCTCTCTTAGATCTGTTCTCTTCCAGGCTGACTTTAATCATGGCATTTGGTTTCTAGCAGCTCCAGGACAACATTTAAGAAAGTGTAAATCTAGAGAAAATATATGGTTAATTTTCCCTCCTTAGAAGTCTGATTGAAGATTGCATGCCATATGTGGCTTGCTTGTCCTTGCTGAGTTAATCACCCTTACCATGGTAATGCTTTAGATCATTTAGTTCAGATCCGAGATATGTGCTTATTCTCAGATTTGGGAATGGATTTAGATTCCAATCTCATGTGTAAGAATGTGGGTACCACCTGCTATTGGGAAAGGGTCCTCTTTCTAGAACAATAGTGAATGGATTTGGGTGGCAAAAGTAAATAATATCCATTCAAATCTGTAAAGTCATATGTGAGGAATGGAATTCATAAGGTTAAATAGCTTATCCAACCTTAGGTCCATAAATGCAGCTGCATATATATACAAGATTTTGAAATCTCTTAGTCATAACTGTGGAAAGGCTAATAGTTTTTTTTTTCCAGAGTAAATTCAATATGTAGTGACCATGTGATACATTAGCTAAAAAAGTTAATGTGGTTTTGGGAAATATTTTTGAAAAGCATAGGTCCTTTCCAAAACTTAACTCTCAAACAGATTATTGTCATTCCTCTATTTACACTGCCCCTACTCAATTTCAATTTTAAGAAATCTATAATGAGACATTACTTTGCATAAACACCAGACTTTACTTAGGTTTCACCAGTTTTTCCAAAAACACCCTCTTTCTGTTTCAGAATCTGATCCAGGGTACCACATGGCATTTAACTGTCACGTCTCTCCAGTCTCCTCTGTTCTATGAGCGTTTCTCAGTTTTTCATTGTGTCGTTGTCAGATTTGAGGAACCCTGGCAGAAGACTGTATGGAATATCATCTGGTTTGGATTTGTCTGATGTTTTCCTCATGATTAGACTGGGGTTATGAATTCTTGGAAAGAATAGTTTCGAGGCAAAGTGATCTTACCACATTGTATCAGGGAATACATAATATTAACATAAAGTTACTGGTGATATTTACCTTCATCATTGGATAAAATCATTTTTGCCAGGTTGCTCCATTTTGTTTCTATAAAATTACTATTTTTTCCTTTCAGTACTCTCTTTTTTGAAAGTATGGATATAAAATATATGTACATATGCTCATATTTTTAAAAATATGCAGGTTGAGTATCACTTGGGACCAGAAGTGTTTCAGATTTTGTATTTTTTTTAAGATTTTGGCATATTTGCATTATACTTATTGAGTATCTAAGTCTGAAAATCTGAAATCTGAATATCTCCAATGAGCATTTCCTTTGAGTGTCATGTTGGTGTTCAAAAGTCTCAGGATTTGGAACATTTTAGAGTTTGGATTTTTGGATTTGGAAGCCTCTTTCAAATTGTAGATATCAGATTCAATTTTATGTCATGATTTTTTTTCTGTATAATGCTTTCATATATCAGTGGCCCCTAAATTTGAAGTTTTGATATGATTGAAAGATGCACATACACAGCATACATATACATTAACATATAAAGGCACATGCACTGATTTTAATGTAAGATATGGTCCATTCAGAATTTGCCAAGTCTTAGGAAATGATAGGTTTGGTAATCAAGTCAAAAGATTGTCAAGCAGCTGGTGATTAAAATTTGCTTACTGCCTAACTGGGCATCCTATTCAGTTATCCAAAATGAGCCTATCAAATATTAGAATGCTTCTGTGATGGGCTGAATTGTGTTCCTCCAAAATTCATATGTTGAAGTCCTAACCCTCGGTGCTTCAGAATGTGACTGTAGTTGGAGATGAGGTCTTTAAAGAGGTGATTAAGTTAAATTAAGGTCTTTAAGGTTGGCATTAATCCAACTTGACTGGTGTCCTTTAAAATGAAATTTGTACACATGGGGGGACAAAAGATACAGCTGTACACAGAGATGTGGCCATGTGAAGACATAGTGAAAAGACCGCCAATGGAAAACTAAGGAGAGAACCCTTACTAGGAATCAAGTCATCTAACACTTGGATCTCAGAATTCCAGCTTTCCAAACTGTGAGAAAATAAATTTCTATTGTTTCAGTCACCCAGTCTGTGGCATTTTGTTATGGCAGCCCCAGAAAATTAATACAGCCTCCTTTAGTTTTCCCAGAATTATCTCACTTTAAATTTCTCCAATTCTTTCAGTTATCTGTTATAATACTATGGTGACCAATCCTTTCAGTTTGCATAGGATTATGCTGGCTTTAGTGCTACAATTCCCACATCCTGGGAAACCTCTCAGCCCTGTTCATGTATGGGTATTTAATATCTTGCTCACTTTCTTTTGAGGGGTGTTCTAGGTTGATAAAGGCCCTCATACAATATATAGTCTCCAAAGGAGTTTAGTAGGCTTTCTATAATCTAACCAGGTCAGGATACAGTGAGATTATATCCTGTGAACTGTACATGCACAAAAATTTGAAGGCTTATATGTACATATTCTTAACTTAATCCAGAGTCAAATCCTACCCAAACCTGCAAGTTTAGTTTATAAGTAAAGATGAAATGACTAGACATCCTCAGTGGATGGACTTTGAGTTGTTGTGCCAGGGTGATCATGTTGTTGCATACTCGCTCACCTATGTGCTGTCACCTTGCCTCTCTTGTGACCAGAGTTATTTATTTGTCAGAGAAAATGACTAATTTGAATCTGAGAAGGCAATTGCATTGTTATCAAATATGAAAGAAAATTATGTGGCTTAAATGGGATTTAAAATCATGACTCTGCTTCATTAGTACTAAACACGAAGCAAATGAACAAGATAAAGGACATTAACTCTTGCCCCATCTTCATGTGCTCTTGTTATATTACTAAGAGTGGACATTGCCCATCCACTTGTTCTAAAATGAGACTAACACTTATCAAGAAGATAGCATAACGAAAGGACGAAAAGGAACGTGACTTGTTCTGATTAACATTATGAGTCATCAATAACATCATTAATAGAACTCAGTCGAGTTTGAAATACTATAGTCTTGGAATCAAACTTGAAACCAGAGATCTATAATGGAAGAAAGCACAGAGTAACGATTGATATAGTAAAATCTGGGGTCGGATTACTGAAATTTGAGTCTGACAATTTGGTAACTGTGTCTGACCATTTGTTTCCTCATTTGTAATGTAGTATTGCTTTCCTTCATTTCATCTGTGGTTGGCTGACTTCATCTATTTTCTTGACTGTTCTGAACTTTCTTTTGCTGATTTGCAAAATACTGACTTTGACTGACTCAACTAATTGTTGTAAGGATAAAATAAAATAATGTATATAAAGAGCCAACCAATACTATTATTGCTATTCACTAGGTTTTTTAGATATTACACATAATCAGTTTTTTCCTAATAAATCAAAGAATAAAGATATGATTTATTAGGTTACATGTAATTTTCATTTATAGAACAATCTATGTTGCTACCTGATGTATTTTTTGCTGATGCATGCTTGATGTCAGAGGCAGGGGCCATAACCTGTTAAACTTTGTACACAAATTATCAATCTGTCAAAAATAAAACCTGCAGAAGATGGATTAGAATATAAATATTACTTATCTTGAGATAAACAAAAATCCAAGTCCTAATCACCTACATTTTTTCAGCCCTCATTACAGATCTCTTGGTAAAATTCTGTCTGTGTTATGTCAATTATTTTTTACTCTTTTTTTTTATTTTAACTTAAAATAATCTTTCTCAAGCTTTGCATAGCAATAACTGGCAGGAAAAACAATAAAAAGATCATTTAATCGAGAGTCTATTTCAAGGCTTTATAACCACAAAGCAGATTTGGTTTTTGTAGGAAATTAATCCTAATTTATATAATCAAAAGCAATGGAAACAGAAAAAAAAAACATGAAAACAAACTCTGAGAAAATATTTGTTTCCTAGATTAAGGAAAAGACATTTTTTCAGATATAATTGAGTAGTAACAATTTTTGTATTACATATAATTGATTAATTTTTTGAGTTTGTTTTCCTTTAGAAATTATGTTTGTGCTGATGTAATTTTATTTATGATAGTCATTATTTTAATTTATATATATATTTTCACTTCTCATTGTTCTAAATGTATTTAGGCTAATGTGGTATTCTTTCATTTTTTTCATTTTTTTCTCATTCATATTAATCAATTTAAATCATAATATAAATAACGTTGATAAACTGCACATAAGCAACAGTTATTCAGTTTGAACGTCAATTTTGATGACATCCCTATGAATTACATTTCCAGAAAGTATACCTTTAAATTAATATTTTTACACTTTAACAAATAGTACATCTCAAAGTGTTTTTTTAAATAAGAATGTTGCCTTAAAATATCAGTTTTCTCCTAATTTTATTTAATTTTATATTCCTCCTAATTTTTTTTATAATTGCTATTTGGGTTGGAGTATATATAGGAGAAATGGTACAATTTCAAGCTCTGAGGACAATATTTTGTGTGGAGATTTTTTTTTAAAGTTCAAAATAAAGGTTGTTTAAATCTGCTATGCCTCAATGTATTTCTTTATCATTTCTCCACCATCCTCATGAAGTCCAAAAGCTAACTAATAAATAGATAGATAAACAAAGTAAGCATTTCCAAATTTGTTTTAATATCAAATTTTTTTCTGAAATATGGCCTGGAATTTTATGAATTAGATTTGTTTGCTTTCAAGTATGAACATTTACCCATTTCTTCCAACTTGATATTTTATGACTCCATATTTTCCCAGGAAGTCTAGGAAGTCTAAATTCAACTTAAATGTCTTTTTTCTCATTTCTAATTTATATTCTTGGTGCTTTTTAATCTGTTAATATATACCCATTTCCTAAATGGGAATCAGTTAAATAAAAATTTTTAAACCCTCTTGCTTCTTTTTCTTCATACTTTTGGATTATTGCTGAAGTCCTGGACCCTAGATGCAATGTTCATTTTTTTTCCCAACCAGCTGCTATTAATACTGTCAGCATTTATGTTACCTATATATGCTTTAGTCATAGAAATCCCAATTTAGCCTCATTAGATTTGTTATATGAAATTTCCACATTCCTTACCAAATGTATTAATATTTCACTTGTAACGTTTAATTTCCTTTGCAATTTTTAAGAAGAAACTTTTATGTATATTTTTATTTCCTCTTTTAATTTTGATCAAAGCACATTGAAGTTCAGATAAAATGTGATTTTCAAGCAGGGAAAATGCATGAGTACCCTTTCTTGCCATTGCTATTTATTATTTTTCCAAACAGCAGTTAGATTCTCTATACCCTGGGCTATTTCTCAACTAAAATAGATTATACTCTGATGTTCAGCAACTGCTTGTGATTCAGCCCTTTGGTTCTAACATTAGAGTTTTGGTTTTAACGTTTGCTACATCATGATATTTTTGAGACCCAGGGCAAAGCTTTAAAGGTGTTTTATGTAATTTTTTTCCCTTTTAGTTTATATAACACAACATTTTTGTTGGCAAACCCATCAAAGATTTTAGAAAGTTGCAAATACAAACCTTATTGAAAAATTTACGTGTTTGTGTAATATATGTCTGTGTGTTATTGATATATGTATACATAATAAAAGTGCTAGGAAAAGACCTGGATATTATCTCAACCTTTTTCCTTATAGTAATTGTGTGATCATTAACAACCCACCTCAACTTTTATAGACATTATTTCTTTTTAATATGTATTTTGATAATGGTTATAATTTTTTAATAAACTTTTTTAAAAACAATTTTAGTATTATGGAAAAATTACAAAGACAGTACAGAGAGTTCCCACATACCCCAGACCCAGTTTCCCCTATGATTAACATTTGATATTGGTATGGTCCATTTTTTACAAGTAATAAACTGATATAGATACACTATTAAAGTCCATAGTTTTTTCCATAGGATTTCCTTAGTTTTCTTTTCTTATTGAGCCTGAAATTTATTTTCACTTGCTGTATATGTATCTTATGTTACACATAGTTTATGTCATTTTAAAATTTTTATTGAGGCAAAATATACATATATAATTTACTGTCTTTACTATTAATATTTTTAGTTGAAGTATGGCATTCATGCAAAAAATGCACAAATCATCATGCATGCCCTCATGAATTTTCACAAGGTGACTACACCTAAATAACCAGAATCCAATAGAGGAAATATTACCAGCATTTCAAAAGCCCCCCTTGTGTTCATATCTAGTAACTGAATCTTAATGATCAAAAAAAAAATCCTGACATCTAAATGGTTGATTAATTAATCTGGTTAACTTATTCTTATTTTTGAACTTTATATGACTGTATCATATAGTATATACTACCTAGTGCTTTTTTCCTCAAAAATTATCTCTGTAATATTTATCTATATTATTGCATATTGTTGTAGTTTATTCATTTTTAGTATTCCATTGTATACTTATACCACAATGCACTTGCCTATTCTCCGAAGGCATTTGCTAGCTGGTGAACTAAGAAATATTTGTCTTCAAAAAAATGTCAAATCAGATGCAATACAATTTTTTTAACTTAGTACTGAATTTACCAATAATTCAGAGGATATAGGGATAATATGAATGGGTGCAAAATTTTGTCAAGTGATATTTCAGCATCTGTCAAAATAATTATACAATTTTTCTCCCTTATTCTATTGACATGCTAAATAATATTAATTGACGTGTGAATCTTAACCTCCTTTGAATTCCTGGAACAAACCATATTTTGACATAATTTATTATCATTCTTTATCTGTATTGTGCTATATTTCATATTATTTTATCTAGAATTTTTGTTTATGAGCTAGGTCTTCAGCTTTCCTTTCTTAACACATCTTTTTCAGATATTGATCTCAAGATTGTGCTAGTTTTATAATCTTTCAGAACTCTGGAAGTTCTTTCAAAAACTCTTGAAAAATGTGTATTTTTGTATTGTTTCCTTTTTAAATATTTCAAAGAAATCTCCAGGGAAGCCATCTGATTCTAGGGTTGGACTCAAGATTTTAAACTACTACTGCTAGTAGTATTAAATGTAATATGCTAACATATAATAAACATTTATTTTGTTCCAGGTAAAGCACTAAAATGAATTATTTTATTTTATCTCTACAGAAACTCCGTGAAGTATTACTATTATTTTTAAAAGCCCAGTAATTGAAGTTTAAAGAAGATGAGCAACTTGCCCAAAGTTACACTGGTAGTTAGTAAAAGAACCATGTTTTTATAAGCCCTGCCTCCTTACCTGTCAAGTGAAGAAGTTGAGCTACTACAGTCTTCTGAGGTCCTTTCTTGTTCCATGATTCACAGAGTACATGTTTCAGTTTTCTTGCCCTCTAGTAACACACAAAGTGCTAGCAAGTCACCAATCCTCTTTACTGGCTTTGACTTTCTAACGCACTTCATTCTCACTCTTATTCTTTGATAACATCCTTCCCACTCATTCCTATGATGCCCACAGGAAACACTTTTTTTAAATAAATATAAAAGCAAAACAAAAGTCAACATAAAAACAAAATACTTCTAGTTTTTCTACATTTTTAGAACATACTATGTGAATAATTATGTCTTAATTGAACCTCAGTTGTCTCCTGAGTATAACGTTTTTCTTAAACCTTTTTATTGTGGCTATTCATTGTCCTGTCCCATCTTCAGTGAAGGGACCAGGGTCTGCATTTTTCTTCTGGTCTCCCATTTTAACTTTCAAATCACTTCTGTACAATATTCTGCCAAAAGTTTTCTCTTAGAGACTTATGCTCTGTAATTATATCACCCTCTGCTGGTATTTCTTGTCATAATATGTTGGTCATTTCTCCAAACAGATTGACAACTGTCACAGTTGGATAAGTATTTTGCTGCTTCTTTTTCTTTTTTCCTAGATTCATGTTAGATTACTTCAACATACGTAAATAGGACTTTACTACCATAACTCTTTAAAATCATCAACTTTCAGTTCAGTGTCACTAACCTTCTAAAATGGTCCCAGTTTGGGCCATGCTATTTCATCTCAGGCTCTTACACTTTTTATCTCAAATTTCAACATCCTATTCTCTGAATACAACCTCCTGACTTTATAGCTGCCATTCGATCCTTAATCCAGTGCAAATTTCCTTCGACAAATGTGTGACCTTCATTGTCTAGACCACATTAACCATTTTTATTAGACTACCTGCATCCTTTGATTTCCACAGCATGAGAAAAATCAGAGCCCTGAGTTTTTGCTAATACACATTTTCTGCCTTTTCCACTACTGCACCAGGATGGTTGCTTTCAAATAGGAAAATAGTGGAGAGTCCTTTGAACTGATTCTACACTCATCTTCTGCAATCTTCTCAGTGTTCTGAGAAAAGATTTGCTGCTTGGTGAGCTTTCTTTCCTATTTCCAGAGTGCCTGTCTTAATTCTTTGCAGTCTATTCAAGGGTTGTATTCCATAATGTTTCAACTCTCATCTTTAGCTGATATTCTTGCCTAACTCCTTCACTTGGAATAAAACAATATTAGGTTTAAAAGATCTATCAATTTCTTGTATTAAAATATGAGGACCCCTATCTATAGTCACCATTAAACTTTTATTTATTCTTCCATTGTTATCAGTAGAAATGTCTTTCCACTTATGTGCCTTAAATTATCTTCCCTTACTTGTTTAGAGGACTTTTTAAATCAATTATCTCCTTCCTTTATTATTTATTCAACATATATTTATTCAGTTTTTACTGTGTATTAACACTTCACTAAATGTTTTAGATATATTTGTGAATAAAGTAGACAAAGAAAACTGTTCTGTTGGTAGATAAATTATAATGGGAGGGAGGAGACAAATGCTAAACAATAAATAAATACAGTTAAAAAAATAGTGGAAGCTGGTAAGTGAGAAAAAAGAGAAAGTAGATCAAAGTAAAGGAAAACAGGGATATCTGAAGAAGGAGAAGCAGGCTACAGTATTAAATAGAAAATTATGATTGGCTACAATGAGAATGTAAAACTTGAGGAAAGAGTTTATTTCATAAGGGATTTATCAATTGATAATGAGGGGAAGGCTTTTTTGGCCCAGGTAATAGCTGGAGAAAAGTTTCTAAGTTGAGAGCATGTCTGGTGGGTTCCAGGAATGGCATGGGGACTAGGAATTTCTGGATTGGGCCAGTTAAGGAGAGAATCATAGCACATGATGGCAGAGAACAGATTATAATAGCTTGACAGATTATATAGGACCTTGAAGTTTACCATAAGGACCTGGGACACTTAAAATCAACAGGTTGAGGCAAAGAGGAGGAACCAAAAATAAACTAAGAAGTAGCAACCAGTGAGATAGGAGAAAAACCAAGAGGGTTCAGTATCTTAGAAGTTAAGAAAAGAAACTGTATCCAGGAAGTGATTAGCTGAGTGAAATACCGATGATTAGTCAAGTAAAACTGGAAATAAGAATTTACCATTGCTTGTGACAATATGAAAGTTGTTAGGGATATTATCAGGGACAGAATCATGGGGCACAGTCCCGATGAACTAAACTTAAGGGAGAATGTGAGAAGAGGACCTGTCAAGACAATGTTTTGAGTGTTTGCTGAGTATAAACAATCTTTTTGCAGTTTTGTTGTAGAGGGGAGCAAATAAGTCAGCTAATTGTTAGTGGGGAAAGTTTGAAATCGAAGACTTTTGATCAGTATATTTGTATGTGAATCAGAATAATAGAATGTGAAATATTGATTATCTAGAGGGAAGAGGGAAAAAGTTCTGGTGTTATATCCCTAAGCTGGCAAGGGAAATGAGATCTGACTCTAAAAAGTGGAACAGCAGGGAAGTGAATGCAGATTTATGGGCAAATAGGTATTGTGACTGGCTACATGGAAGCTCTTTTCAGATTGTTTCAGTTTTCTCAATGAAATAGAAAGCAAAGTCAGCAACTGGGACAAAGAAGCAGGGGTGATATTGGAGGCTGGAGGAGAGAGAAAGTGTGAGATGTTATTAAGAAGAATGTAGAGCAGTGAATATAACAACAATGTGTGGTGTGATTGTCTGCCAGCATTAAATGTTTGCTCGAAGCCAATTGCCATTATGTATAGTGAGAGCAGTCAGTGCCGTTGTTTTTATCCAGCCTCATTTTGCTACCTAGTTACAGACCAGAAATAGACACTGAGTTGGCATGTTGTTGGATTTAACCATCATTATGATTTTGCAAATGAGTACAATGAAGCAAGAGCAGAAAGGAGTCAAGGATACTCGCAAGGGAAGGATTATGATGATTGGCCACGTAATTTCATCTGAGAGAGGACACTGTGGAGCAGAGGGACATGAAAAGGAAGGATCATTGAACTGGAGACTAGTGGACTCGAAGGACGGCTATGGTAGAATTACCCGGGGGAAAGATTGCAAAGAAAATATTTGGTTGTCTGTTCGGACTATCTCTTACTGAAGTGGTTGCTGGCAATTGCTGCTGGATGCCCTGGAACCCTGTGGGAAAAAGTAGATTAAAAAACTCCTCTATCTTTTTGCACTGGGCTTCAATGCCTTATGGCGTTTTTAATTACTCTCAGTCTTTGCATGCTGCCTTCTCATCATGTTCTCCTGTGATAAATCCAAGAAAGACAAGTCTGAACGATGGCCTTTTAGCAAAGGGTAAACTTTTCTTTCTATACTTAGCGCCTGTCAGCCTCCGGAAGGCCCCTTATAACTGTCTGAAAATTCACCCCTGTACTGAATCAGTACAAATTAACATTGCTTATCTCACATGTGTTTGCCTTTAATGAGTTTCTCAAAATCAGAGTCTGTGTCTTAATCATTTTATGAGTGTACAAGAACTAGTCAGTGGCTAGCACAAATTCATGACCAAAAAGATGTTACCGTTTGAGATTCAGCTTCATATCTACATTTTCCTACTTGATTTGTCATGACTATTTCCCACTCATCACAAATTTGTAAAAGATAACATTGAGCTCATTTGCCATTTACCTACCCAAAGAAACTCACCTTTCCAATGTCCCTTCTTTCTCCCAATATTAAACGTTTTTTAAACCAACTATGTTTAGAACTTTGGGTATTTCTTTCATCTAATTTCTTCATTTTTTCAGATCATTTTACCAAGTTTTATAAATAAATAATGTAAACTGTCTCTTTCACTCATTCTTTTCTTTTCTGTTTATATTGTAGCCATGCTTAGATCCTTAATCATTTATTCATTCTATAGTATAAATATTTTTGAGCACCTACTAAGTGCCAGGAACCTACTAAATGCTAAATGCTGAAAAGACAGTTTTAAACCAACCAAGCAAAGTCCATCCTTTTATGGAGCTTGATTTCCAAGTACCTCAGCAAGAAAGTGTTAAACGATGCTTCTGTGCTATTAAAAAACTTAAAACTGAGTGATTGGATAGAAAGTGATCAGGAGGCTAGTTTAAGTTGACCAGGGAAACGGGTATTCCATGCCTCTTGTATCTCACTGTCTCCCATATCTCCTTTTGCCCTCACCCCTTATTTAAGGCATTAAATAATTTAGCCACTGAAACCATACAATTTTGTATTTTTATCATAACTGTCTCAGGCATATTAACTACGGACTATGGAATGTAAGTTCCCAGAGAGTGAGGCTATCTCCATCTACACTGACACACAGTGGAACTCCCTAAACCGGGAGATAGATTAGCTTTCTGTTCCCACTTTTTTACTAATTTACCCTTAGTCTCCAGGTAAGGCATTTCAGTTTCCTCACTAATGAAATGATGTAGTTGTGGGATCTCCAGGGTTTCATTTGCCTTCAAAATTTTGTGAGTCCCTATAAGTCAAAAGTAATATCACAATAAAAATGTAGAAAAGTATTTTTATTTCTAAGACCATTATTCAAATCTCAACAACTCCACAATGTTTATTTGTGCATAGCATTTCTTATTTTACACATAATTTCTAGTACTAGGAGTAAACATTTAACAAGAGATTCCTAAGAGGAAAACTAACCTTCTAAAACTAAAGCTCAAGGGAGTCACAATTAAGGACTTGAAATAATTAGTCTGGTTCTCCAGTGTTGAACCCTTTTTATCCTTACCATTTAGTCTTACTCAGAAAGTTCAACTAGCCCTAAAGATATTTATCATTCCAGAAACCATTATTATACTCTGTGTCTGGCAACAACTTAGTTATCAAATAATTCATCTTGCAAAGTAGAAGCACCTTTTATTTTTCTCCTCTTCCTATATCTCAGTATCTTAATTACAGTGACTCATGAGCTGAATTTTTTTTTTTTTTTTTTTTTGTCTGCCTGCAGTACTGCTGTGTCACAGAATTGTGACTACAACTTCTGCCGTAATTGATGGGAATAAATTCTTCTGGGATGTATTAATACAGCTGCAGGCAGTGAGGCAAGCGGTGAATGGAAAGTAAATGGGTTCAGGAGCTCCAGAGACACCATTGTTGCTGCAGGCGGGGAGGTAGGCAGCCACTAATAACTACAGCTTAACAGTGGGCAGAAAGTATGCAAGAGGTTTGTTGCACCAATCATTGTGTATCATGTGCACTTGGAGGTCATGATCACATCTGGCTTTCCCAAACCAATTAGCCTTCATTGTGGTGCTAACTAGCGCATATGTAGCTGCTAGTTAGAATGATCACCCAGCCTTTGATTTTAAGCACCCATGCTAAGGATTTTCTTTGGGGTTTTAAAGAGGAAACATTTCATTCTTAATCTTGAATACTTCATTCAAAGACCAGGATTCTATTTAGTTAGAATTTATAAGACGATTCCTTTACATTTTGTACCTTGTGCTTTAAGCTTGAAACTTGCAGAATTACAGTTCTTTAAAACATTTAATTTTGCTGATTAGGAAGTTGTTCTAGAGAGAATGAGTTATTTGCCCAAGACCCATGTGCTGCTTATGGACAGTGTTCTGATAAAAACAAACGAAAAGGTTTTTCCAGCAATTCAGTACAGTGTATTGAGAGCTTATGGTATGTTAAGCATACGGCTGGGGGGTAGGAATTAATTAATGATTAATTTAATTAACACTTGGAAATAACCAAACACAAATGATCTCAACATATGAATTATTGACCAGTGACATAAAAAAGTGCTGTATGAGAGTAAGAAAAAAGAAATTATTAATTTGATTGTAGAGTTGGAAACAAAATAGATATTAATATAATCAATAACAGGCATCATTGGAGGGAAAGCAGAAGGCATGTTGCAGAGTCTTTGCAAGAGTATGGTGGCATTTTATGAATGTATTTATACCCTGAGTGTCACAAATATGTAAAGCTGCTATTTTCCTATGTAGAATTTGTATTGACCTAATGGCACAGTGAGGAGAAACCAAAATATATTTAGCTTTTATGTGAAATCTTTAGATTAAGCACACTTTATTCTCATACCTCTGGAAATAAATATGTTCTCTGCTCTTGTTATTGTCAATTTCACTTACTAAATAACAACAAAAGAAATGCATACTCTTTGATTTATGGCTTTCACACCCTTGTCTTGTCAATAAATTGATGACTTCATGGCTGTCCACATACACTTGGTTTGATACTAAAGATGGCATAAATCACAGTTATTATATAGATGATTGTATATAAAGGTGCTTGTATTTTCAAATCTATTAATAATTTTTTAAACAGGCATTTTATTTTGTAAGTAGGAATTGAGCAGGAAGATAACTTACATGTCCAGTTGGGAGGAATTTAATGATTCTACCACCATATGGCATCTGGATGCTTCCTAGTGAGCCTCAAGTCACAGTAAGCATAAAAAGTCACTGCACCAGTTTCTGATGTGGATTGCAGCCACCTGCTGAAATACTCAAGGAGTATTCAATATTTGTGTCAGCTTTCAGCAGGCATTTTGATGAATATGAATGTAATAGAAATGTCTGAATCTGTGTATGAATCAAATATAAACCAACTATTAAATACCTCCCAAGAGGAAATGCTTTTTTTCTTTTTCTTTCTTTTTCTTTCTGCCTAGTCATTTCTTGAGGCATCAGACATCAAACTAGCTTAGTGCTGGAGTCACATTCTCCTGAGGAGGAAGGGCAAGTTCAGGGGACACATACAAATAAAATAAAAATAAAAGAATCTTTAATACCAAAACCAGGAAAGGATGCAACAAAAAAAGAAAACTACAGACCAATTTCTCTCATGAACGTAGACGCAAAAATTCTCAATAAAATCCTAGCAAATCGTATCCAAGTGCTGATTAAAAAAATAATTCATCATGACCAAGTAGGCTTCATCCCAGAGATGCAGGGGTGGTTTAACATACGAAAATCTATAAATGTAATTAACCACGTAAATAGAAGCAAAAATAAAGACCATATGATCCTCTCAATAGATGCAGAAAAAGCATTTGACAAAATTCAACACCCTTTTATGATAAAAACACTTAACAACATAGGCATAAATGGGACCTACCTAAAAATAATACAAGCCATATATGACAAACCCACAGCCAACATCATACTGAATGGGGAAAAACTGAAAGCATTCCCACTCAGAACTGGAACCAGACAAGGCTGCCCACTGTCCCCATTACTTTTCAACATAGTATTGGAAGTCCTTGCGAGAGCTATCAGACAAGAGAGCAGAATCAAAGGTGTCCAAATAGGGACAGAAGAGATCAAACTCTCACTCTTTGCTGATGACATGATGTTGTATCTGGAAAACCCCAACGACTCAACCAAGAGACTCCTGGAATTAATTAACGAATTCAGTAATGTCTCAGGTTACAAAGTCAATACACACAAATCAGAGGCATTCATATATGCCAATACCATTCAATCGGAGAACCAAATTAAGGACTCAATACCTTTCAAAATAGCAACAAAGAAAATAAAATATCTAGGAATATATTTAACTAAAGAGGTAAAGGACCTCTATAAAGAGAACTATGAAACGCTAAGGAAGGAAATTGCAGAACACGTAAATAAGTGGAAATCCATACCATGCTCATGGATTGGAAGAATTAACATCGTTAAAATGTCTATACTACCCAAAGTAATCTATAGATTCAATGCAATTCCTATTAAAATACCAACATCATTTTTCACAGATTTAGAAAAAATAATTATACACTTTGTATGGAATCAGAGAAGACCCCGTATAGCAAAAGCAATCTTAAGCAATAAAAACAAAATGGGAGGTATTGATTTGCCAGACTTCAAACTATACTACAAAGCTGTGGTTCTTAAAACTGCTTGGTATTGGCACAAGGGCAGGGACACAGACCAGTGGAACAGAACAGAAAACCCAAATATAAAATCATCCTCATATAACTATCTAATCTTTGACAAAATAGACAAAAACATACTCTGGGGACAAGAGTCCCTATTCAATAAATGGTGCTGGGAAAACTGGATAGCCACATGTAGAAGACTGAAACAGGACCCACAGATTTCACCTCTCACAAAAATTAAATCACGGTGGATAACAGATTTAAACCTTAAATGGGAAACAATTAGAATTCTAGAAGAAAATGTAGGAAAGACTCTTACAGACATTGGTCTAGGCAAAGAATTTATGAAGAAAACCCCTAAGGCAATCGCAGCAACAACAAAAATAAACGACTGGGACCTGATTAAATTAAAAAGCTTCTGCACAGCCAAAGAAATAGTCATGAAAATAAACAGACAGCCTACAGAATGGGAAAAAATTTTCGCATACTACACATCAGATAAAAGACTGATAACAAGAATCTATTTAGAACTCAGGAAAATCAGCAGGAAAAAATCAAACAATCCTATCAAAAAATGGGCAAAGGACATGAATAGAAATTTTTCAAAAGAAGACATAAGAATGGCCAAAAAACATATCAAAAAATGCTCAACATCCCTAATCATCAGGGAAATGCAAATCAAAACCACAATGAGATACCACTTAACTCCGGTGAGAATGGCCTTTATCAAAAAATCCCAAAACAACACATGTTGGCGTGGATGCGGAGAGACAGGAACACTCATACACTGCTGGTGGGAATGCAAACTAGTGCAACCCCTATGGAAAGCAATATGGAGATACCTTAAACAGATTCAAGTAGACCTACCATTTGATCCAGCAATCCCATTATTGGGCATATACCCAGAAGAACAAAAGTCATTCTTTAACAAAAACACCTGTACCCGAATGTTTATAGCAGCACAATTTACAATCGCAAGGATGTGGAAACAACCCAAGTGCCCATCAATCCACGAATGGATTAGTAAACTGTGGTATATGTATACCATGGAGTACTACTCAGCTATAAGAAATAACGATGATACGACATCTCTTTGGTTCTCCTGGAGAGAGCTGGAACCCATTATACTAAGTGAAGTATCCAAAGAATGGAAAAACAAGCATCACATGTACTCACCAGAAAACTGGTTTCCCTGATCATCACCTAAATGTACATCAGGGAAGGATACCAATTGGATATCAGACTGGGATGGGGGGGTGGGGGGAGGGGATGGGTGTATGCCTACATGATGAGTGCGTTGCACACCCTCTGGGGAATGGTCATGCTTGAAGGTGCAGACCCGGGGAGGTGGGGGGGGGAGGGGATGGAGGTATGACTACATGATGAGTGCCAGGTGCACTGTCGGGAGAATGAGAACGGACGCGCTTGGGACTCTGACTCGGGGGGATGGGTGGGACATGGAAAATGTATATAACCTAAACTTTTGTACCCCCATGATGAGCTGAAATAAAAAAAATATATATATATAAAAAAAAAAAAAAAAAAAAAAAAAAAAGAATCTTAAATCTGTTATTTTTTGTAAGGACGACTATAAAGCTTACTATCATCAAAAGAAGTCTTAAAATTAATAATGGATGGTTTTAATGAAGGATTTGAAGGATTTGTATTATAATTACATATAGCTAGGAAGTCATGAAACAATACTAAACATTCTTCACATATCATCATATCCACTTTCTTCAAAATAATTGTAATATATCTGACCAAAATGTTAATGCATCATAAAATCTCATGTGAATTAAATATTTCGGAAGTTAGAGGATAACATTCTCTTCACTCCCTATTTGATGAAATAAAGGAAGTAGGTTGGGCATAATAATATAGAGAAAGAGGAAATAAAAATAAAACAAGAATGCTATACAGTTATCATTTTACTATCATGGATCTTCTAGCTCCAGAATTTTTATTGATTGCTAATTGGTGCACAATGGATTCATTAAGTGCAATGATCAGGTGTTAAAAATAATCTATCTTTACGTTATGTTGTTTGAAAACTTGATAGAGCTTTAGACTGTATGTTCTTGGGGGAAAATGATTTCTTTTAAAAGAATAAGATTTGAAAACTCCCTAGGAGTATATTTCTCTGGCCATAATCGACCAGCTACAGTTTTAGGAGATAAATTTTTGCCTTCTGTTTTTATATTTGTTTGTTTAGACAATGTCATTTTTTATATAAAGAGAATAGTTATAAATGTCCTTTTTTCCCCAACTGACCAAAAGAAAAAAGAAAAAAGAAATAATACAGTTAATATGAAAGAGTTAATGTGTAGTGTGGTATTTGAGTAGTAAATCAAGGCCTAGAATAAAAAGCTTGATAAATAAAGACTTGGATTTCTCATGTGTAAGATAAAGGATTACATTAAATAACCTTCTAAATTTAATTCTTGTTACTTTATGATTCATAATATTGATTCTTAAGAACTATTACTCTTTCTTTTTTGACAAAGCAATGTCAGACATGGATATAAAAAAAACTGTGAATGAATCAACAGAGTGCTCTTCTTAAATAACTATGGGCCGGGCGTGGTGGCTCACGCCTGTAATCCTAGCCCTCTGGGAGGCCGAGGCGGGTGGATCGCTCCAGGTCAGGAGTTCGAGACCAGCCTGAGCGAGACCCCGTCTCTACTAAAAATAGAAATAAATTATCTGGCCAACTAAAAATATATATAGAAAAAATTAGCCGGGCATGGTGGCTCATGCCTGTAGTCCCAGCTACTCGGGAGGCTGAGGCAGTAGGATCGCTTAAGCCCAGGAGTTTGAGGTTGCTGTGAGCGAGGCTGATGCCACGGCACTCACTCTAGCCCGGGCAACAAAGTGAGACTCTGTCTCAAAAAAAAAAAAAAAAAAAAAAAAAAAAAAATAACTATGGTTTCTTATATACTTGTTAAAATGTTCTATGCTCTTGTCATTGTCAATTTCACTTGCTAAATTATAAAAAAAAGGAAAAGCACACTGGTTTTCACACCTTTGCTTGTCAAAATCAGTGACTTCCATGGCTGTCCACATATACTTAGAATTCATGCCTGTCCACATATACTAAATACATGTTCTATGTATTTGAATTGTTTTTGTTAACAATTTTATGTGCCCAAAGTGCTCATGTGCTTTACGTTGGGTTAGGAAGGCAAGTCACGTAGGGACATAGTACTTGTCTCTACTTCTGTATTAAATGGGATCCTTTGCCCTCTAATAATGGTGTGTTTATTTTATTATTCATCTCAAGAGAAAGAGATGCTACACTGAATAAAGAATACCAAGCAAGATGATATTAAGTCCCTTTTGAGGTTAATTTTTATGTGGTAGGTGGAGTGTGATTCTCCGAAAGATATTTCTATCTGAAACCTTGTTTAAAAAAGTAAATGTAACTTTTTTTAGACAATGGGTCTTCACAGATGTAATTAAGTAAACACGTTGAGATGAGAGTATCCTGGATTAATTAGGGTGGGCCTTTAATCCAATGATGTGTGTCCTAAAAAAAGAGAATAGGAGAAGACGTACAGAGAAGGCCATTTGGAAAGTGAAGCAGAGACAGGAGTGATGAAGCTCCAGGAACATCTGAAGCCTTCAGACGCTGGAAGAGGCAAGGAAGAGTTCTCTCCGAGAGCCCCCACGGGGAGTAAGGACCTGCAGACATGTAGATTTTAGATTTCTGGTCATCAGAACTGTGAGTGAATAAGTTTTTGTTGTTTTAAACCATCTAGTTATGGTCATTTGTCACAGCAGTCCTAGGAAACTAATACGTTATCATTGCCACAAACTTTATAAAACCCAGGACTAATACATACTTGGAAGGGTGAATCAATTAAGAACAATAGGGCACACTGTAATCGGATAAATCAAGAAAATACAACAAAATGACTATTTACAAAGGTGAGGTCAGGGTATAGGGAAGCTACAGGTGGTAACAACATATCACAGACTGTGTGGCTTAAACAACGGAAATTTATTTTCCCACAGCTCTGGAGGCTAGAGGTCCAAGACCAAGGTGCTTGCAGGGCTGGTTTCTCTTGAGGCTGCTCTCTTTGGTTTGCAGATGGCCACGTTCTCCCTGTGTCCTCACATGACCTTTTGCTCTTCGGGCTGCATCCCTGTTTTCTCTTATGCATGTCCTAATTTCCTCTTCTTATAAAGACACCAGTCAGAAGGGATTAGGGCACACAGTAAGAGCCTCCTTTTACTTTAATTACTTTTTTAAGGCTCTGTCTCCAAATACAGTCACATTCTAAAGTATTGAGGGTTAGGGCTTTCATGTATGAATTTTGAGTGGAGACAATTCAGTGCATAACAGTGCTCTTAGCAAGAGTTGGTCTCAGGGGTGAGGACAGGAAAAAGTTAGAAGAACCCAGAAACAAAGAGGGCTTTGTGGAGAGGTGTTCCTAGCAGGAGCTGTGAGCATTGGTGGAGACAGACCAGTGAAGCTCCAGAGGAAGGGAGGCAAGAGAATGAATTCTTCTCTCCTTTATTCTTCTCCTGGAACAAGAGGGCAAGAGAAACCATCTCTGTGGTGTATACACCTCAGCCTTCCTGCGCACAGAGCAAGGTTGAGAAGGGTAGAAAGAGGATCATCCAAAGAGGCCAATGGAAGATACCTAGCATACATGAAAATTATTTTGTGGAGGTGACTTGCAGCCAGTTCTGCAGCCTCAATGCATTAACAAAAAAGATGTAGAATAATAATAAAGTATTTCTTAACCACTCGTATTATAACTAAGGACTTAATGAAAACAACAAAAATAGGTAAAATATGTTGTCACAATTATAGACATGTCTTAGAAATTTTAAAATATTAATTCTTATGGAATTATTTTTCATATTTTTGATACACTGTATGTATACATGTCTTTATAAACACTGGGTATTTTAAAGCATCACACAAGTTGGCAGATATTCTAAAATTTAAACCCTGAATGCTAAGCAGAGCTGTGCTTCTGATATTCAAAATGCACTTAAACACATTTGAAACTTTCTATACTCTAGTCATCACTTTGTTAAGTGGCTAGATTATTAATATCCAATAACTTAATGAAATTATGGGATATTATTTTAATAAATCTATTGCTAGAGAAATGCTTTTTGTGAGTGTAGCATGCTTAACGTATTTTCACCACCCAGCACTAATTGATATTTGATAAATATTTATTTAACCAAATTAAACTGCAAATAGACATAGGCTCAGTTTCTTAGGTGTATAAATAAGCTGCTAGAAGATAATTATTATTTGAACATATTTATGTATTGGCAACTGGGTAATAGGGGGTAAATATTTGGATTTATTGTCAGACTGTCTCTTTTCTTCATGGACTCCTTAGTCATTTTATATTAGAATGTTTCATAGGTAAAATAAATGAAAATAATTTTTTTACAAACTGATTCATACATTCATATGTACGTTTAATTTCCAATCATATTTGGCAAGTAAATTAAACTGCTTTTGGGTGGAAAGTTGTCAGAAGTATTCTTGAGACTTGATTTCTACGTGAAAAAACCTAATTGTTAGATACTTAAAATAAATTAATGGCTGTACATGTTTTCATATGTTTTCCTAAAAATAGACAATGTTCTCATTATAATTTGTGACAAAATTTCACTAAGAACCCTAGAGTCAAGAGCAGCTGAAACTAAAGAACCGAACATGTATGCAGCCTCCCGAAAGAAAATGGCCACTAGAGGGCACTACTGCTCTTTAGCAAACCAACTTGTAGCCATACTATGAATAAATACTGAAGATTTAAAACCTAGGGGTTCAAGGTGGCAAATTTAGACTGTATGTGAAATATTCTAAAAGAAGAAAAATAAATTCATTACAGTTAATATTACTTATGGGACAATTTCAAAAACCTGAGCACTTAAACTGGCATTTCCATCAAACTAATTTCAGTAATCTTTCAGGGGTATAGGTAGAAAAACAAAATAAACATAGAGGAAAAGATATTTATGGCACCCCACAGTAAATTTGCTTAAATAAATCCTGTTATGTATTCATTGTAAAGGTTTTCTAATTTTCATGTTATAAAATAATAATAGTAATAATAACCTAGCTACATAGATTAGTTTCCCTTTGAAGTGCTATGATATATTTACTCATATACATTTTATAACATAGGACACATTCATGCTTACACATTCGGAGCGAGAAGGGGAAGACACGTAGTATAAGCATCAATTTAAAAGGGAAGAAATTGAGGTGCAGGATGTCATTGCTTATCTAAATCACAGAGGAGTTGGGGTGTGAATGTGCATTTGTGTATGTGCACACACAGGGGCAAAAGAGGGATGAAGAACTATTTTTTTCTGTAAAATTGAAAGAAGGAATGATTCACAATTAAATTGTGTGTTATACGCACATACATAACATATTCATCTTAGAGACAGAAAATGAAAATTATGTTTTATTAATTGCAAGTGCTATGGTCATTAATAAAAATCAGTAAAATATTGTGCTTACTTTGAACTAAAAAATGACTAACAGAAATATAAGACACATTCTCTGGTGTAAAACAATGGAAATAGAGTTAAGGGGACAAGATGTACATGCCAAAACTACACACATTGCATTATTTTCTGTGAAAAATATGCTGAGTGTTGTATATACAAAACTTGGGACACCATTGTGGATTGCAGTAAACTAAAGCATTCTATGGAGGGTAGAATTTGAACTTGGCCTTGAAATGTGAGCAAAATTCAGTTAGGTGGTGAGGTCATTACAGTTCGGGAAGAGACTCAGAGATCTGGATGATACACACAGACATGGTGGCAGTCCCTACTTACATCTGGCTGGAGTGGGGGTGGGCAGGAACAGATGGAAGAATCTAGAAAGATAGGTTAGGGACAGATTGTGGGTAACTTTGAACTCCAGGCTGAGTTACTTTAATATGATGCAAAGTATTTAAATCAGATGTGTGACATGATCAAAGTGGTATTTAGGAAGATTAACCTATTTGCAAGATAGATTTATGCAAGAATAAACTTCAGTGAGAGAAGACCTGTGAAGACTCTGTTTCATAGAACAAACTTGAGATGGTATAAGCCTTAATTAGGAGCGTGGTGATGGATATGGAAAGGGAAGGACTAAAGTAGAAGTCCTTTGGAAATAAGAAACAGATGGGGTTTGGTTTCATAAATGTGGAGGTCTCAGAAAGGAGGGAAGATAAGAAATGGTCATGAGGGCCGGGCGCGGTGGCTCACGCCTGTAATCCTAGCACTCTGGGAGGCTGAGGTGGGTGGATCGTTTGAGCTCAGGAGTTCGAGACCAGCCTGAGCAAGAGCGAGACCCCACCTCTACTAAAAATAGAAAGAAATGATTTGGACAACTAAAAAAAATATATAGAAAAAAAATTAGCCAGGCATGGTGGTGCATGCCTGTAGTCCCAGCTACTCAGGAGGCTGAGGCAGGAGGATCATTTGAGCCCAGGAGTTTGAGGTTGCTGTGAGCTAGGGTGACGCCACGGCACTCTAGCCTGGGCAACAGAGTGAGACTCTGTCTCAAAAAAAAAAAAAAAAAATTAGAAATGATCATGAGAATTCAAGCCCAGAGGATATGAAACTAAAGAAAGAGGAAGTAGATTTGTACTAAAGAGAAAAGACACAGAAAAATAAATTTGGTTTTAGATGTTTTAAGAAATCTTTCATTTGTTTAAATATAATGATTCTTCTCAGAGATGCAGGGCCGAAAGGAGTTAGATGGTCAGTATAAATTTAAATAGTTATATTTTAAAATGCTAATGTAACCAGAAGGAGGAAATAAATTTCTGAGTGAAAAGCAAAAGGGGAAATAGGTAATGAAAGGCCATAATGTGGGTTAGTTCACATTTTATAGTTAGAGAAAGAATAGTCACAATTGAAATATTCAAAATAATTATCTTAGACATGTATAGAAGAAGAAATGTCAGTTCACCAGAGCCAAAAAATGAGGGATTCCTTGAAGTCAAACTCTAAAAATGTCAAAGGGGTAGGGAAAATATCATGAAATTAAGTAAAAACTGGTTAATGCCATATTAAAAAGTGTCATTTCATCAAAGTACTGGGGATAGAAGTCAGATAATGGTGGGTCTGGAATGCAGATGAGGGTAAATAATGTTTGAGAATATTGGCAGCAAAATTAAATCATATAGGAAATTAGGATGAAAGTGTTGAATATTAGAATTAAATCTTGTTATAATATTTCGAAACTATTATTTTATAAGGTTCAGGAAATATTTCATGTTAATATTTAAGATAGGATATTGCATGCTTGGAGCCAAAGAGGAAAAAAAAAAGAGAGAAATGAAATATCCAAAATAAAGATGGAAAAATTGAAGGACAAAATGTCAGAGGAGATAGAAAGAGCAGAATGAGGACACAGGCTGAAGAAACAGCTTTGGAAAGCTGTGACGATACAACTTTTGATAAGCCTGAAGAGATATGTTAGAATATAGGTTTAAATGAGGATATCCTTAGCTATCTCAAATCTATTTTGAAATTATATATGACTGTGGTCCCCAACCCCTGGGCCATGGACCAGTACTGGTCTGTGGTCTGTTAGGAACCAGGCCATACAGCAGGAGGTGAGCGGCGGGTGAGCCAGGGAAGCTCCATCTGTATTTACAGCTGCTCCCCATCACTGGCATCACCGCCTGAGCGCCACCTCCTGTCAGATCAGCAGTGGCATTAGTTGCAGGAAAACCAGCTCATTGGTTTTCCTGATTCTGCATTATGGTGAGTTGTATAATTATTTCATTATATATTACAATGTGATAATAATAGAAATAAAGCGCACAATAAATGTAGTGCACTAGAATCATCCAGAAACCATCCCCCCACCCCCAACCCCAGTCGATGGAAAAATTGTCTTCCATGAAACCGTGAAACTGGTCCCTGGTGCCAAAGAGGTTGGGGACCACTGATGAAACAAGTCAATCAGAAAAGAAAAAAAACCCAGAATAGTTCCAGTCATCTTTGTGTTGCAGGGGGTAAAGTGACATTAAAAAAAAAAAAAAAAAAAAAGAAAGGAAAAAAAAAGGATGGGTCACAGAGGTAACTTTGCCTGCCTCACAATTCTGATATTTAGTGCCAAACAGTAATCCTGACTATGGTGTGTGAAGCACAGTTTATGATGAGACTGCTTTGTTGATGTCCACCTTTAAATCAAATAACAAGAAGGAAACAGAGTCTTTTTGTAATCCTGAAAAGAGTAGCAATATTACAGCACATTGATCGGTGTTCTAAACCTACCTGTCTTTGCCATTTTAGCCTGACAGGTTTCTCTTTGACATTTCCATCATTAAAAGCCAGACATTAAAAGCCTGAAATATTTTGTAATTCACAAACAATGAATAGCAAAGTGGCTGGGTGTATTTGACCACGACTAAGTAAAGAACTGCTGGTGGGATTTACTGCTTGTCAAATTTTCTCATCTTGTACTAAGCCAGACACAGACCCTTTAACCTTGCTTGGCTTTTCTCTTCCTTTGACTTTCCTGAATCGTGACTACCTGTTCGGCCTTTCACTCATCCAGCATCCTCTCTAGAAACCCCTCACCTGTGTGCTTGTGGTCCCTCAACTGCCTGTCTAGCTGATTGACTACCATGCTCCGATCTCCTGTACCAAAATCATTGTTGATCAAATATCGCTCACTTTAGTGCTAAATTGCCTCCTCCAGCTTGGTGTAGGATACGTTGACATGTGTAGACCGCCTGCCTGAACTCCTGTACCCTGTCTCCATCTCTAAGCCCTGCTTGGCTTTTCCTAATCCTAACTCAGGACAAGAGCATGGGGGCAGCAGGGTGGCCTGGCCTTGGGTGGGCTGCAGGCCACCTCCCTACTGGAAGTAAAGACCAGGCCACGTGGCCAGGACCTATAATGGGGACAGCAGGAGGAGGACTGCAGGGTGCCTCGGGGCCCTGGCCCGCCCACCAAATGGCGCCTCAGCCCCACCACAGCACCTGCCATCCACCCAGTCAATCAACCTGAAAATGTGGGAATTATCCTTTATTGCTCCTCCTCTCTTACCCTCATCCTTAGCAAAACAGCCAGAAATATTTTTTAATCTCTTTCTTTCTTTCCATACCTCTATCTCTTGTCCTAGTTTAGTCAACATCACATTTTCCTAGAACTCTTGCCATACCTTCTTAACTAGTCTTCTTGATTCGAAGATTTTTCTCTGTCTTTGTTGTTGGTCACTTTGCCCCTCCACATGGAACACCCTTTCAACAACTATTAGCAGAATTAAAAATCCCAATTTAGGAAACTCAGCTTGAGGGTCACCTCACGATGACTATCTTGATTATTCAGATCCCCACATTAACTTGGTGCCCCTGAGAGGCTGTGCACTTCTTCTCTGTTTCTGTACAACCCTGCACATGCTTCTGTCTCTGCACGTGAAACACAAATAGACAAATGGATAATAAACATATGAAAAATGCTCAACATCACTAATTATCGGGAAATGAAAATTAAAACCACAATGAGATACCACCTTACCCCTGTTAGAATGGCTTTTATTGAAAAGTCCAAAAATAGCAGATGTTGGCATGGGTGCAGAGAAAAAGGAATGCTTATACACTGTTGGTGAGACTGCAAATTATTATAACCTCTATGGAAAACAGTATGGAGATTCCTCAAAGAACTGAAAGTCAGCCTACCATTCTATCTAGCAATCCCACTACTGGGTATCTATCCAAAGGAAAAGAAGTCATTTTATCAAAAAGACACCTGCACTTGAATGTTTATTGCAAAGATGTGGATCAACCCAAGTGCCCATCCACTCAAGAATGGGTTAACAAATGTGGTATATGTAAACCATGGAGTACTACTCAGCCACAAAAAGGATGAATTAATGCCTTTTGCAACAATTTGGATGGAACTGGAGACCATTATCCTAAGTCAAGTATCACAAGAATGGGAAAACAACTATCACATGTACTCACTATTAAACTGTAACTAACTGATGAGCACACATGTGCACAGAGGAAGGTAAAACTTAGTGGAAATCAAGCACAGAGGTGGGGGAAGGTGGGGGAAGCCTACCTAATGGGTACAATGAACACTATTTGAACAATCAACATGCTTATAGCCATGACTCAAGCATTGCAAAGTATACATATAACCAAAACATTTGTACCCCCTTAATTCTTTGAAATAAAAAAAAATAAAAAAAGAAACATAATAACATGATCATACCTTTGGGACTATTTCTTCCAATAATCAGAGATCATTGAGGACAAAGAACATATGCTATTGTTTCTGCAGAATTCAGCTTAAAACTTAATACATAGTGGACATTCAATAAGTGCTTGTTAAATAAATAAATATGTAGATCTATCTTCCTACTTTATTTACCTTCCATGGTAAATAAGAGCTTTTATTTTTCTGTTATATTTGGTACTGTAACAACTATGTGGCAGGGACTTAACAAATATTTGTTTGATGACTCCATCAGTATATGCTGTACTTTTTCTCTCTCTCATGGTCTTATATAAGAAAGTCTCATATCATGTATCTCTTAATAATTTGATTGTACCTTGTAAAAAAATCTTAAAAATCCAATAAGACTTTACATCAAATAAAGTGGTGGTGGAAAATTTAGCAAAAGTTTAGTGTAGATGGTTTGGAGATTCCTACACACCTCCAAAGTCTAGACAAGAGTTCATTTTAGATGAAATAGAATTATCATAACTATGCAAGACATCAATTGTCTCCACAAATACTAATGACATATAATTATTATACAACAATATGATTAATATAATGAATATGATTAATATAATGTAGTATAATATCTTGTGTTGGAAAACCCTCTTTGGGTGAGTTAGATTCTACAAAGAGCTTGGTATAGGGAAAAGAAATTGACAGATTGCCAGAAGCTCAAAAATACAGAAATATAGCTGGGTATTAGTTAGGTTTTATATTGAATCATCGGTTATCAATGTACATTTTCTCTTTTATTTAAGAATACAACAGCTTAGTTTCTGAAAATCTAAGAACTGGCAACTTCAAAGCCTCTCTGTCCAAGGAACCGCTAATTCCATCTGTTGTTGGCTGGCAGAGTAAGCTAACTTTTGTCGTGGGTCATAGTTTTGCTTGGCATTTTCTAAAATGTTCTCAAGTAATGGAGTTTCTGTGATTATAGAGAGCTACCCAAAGTTTACGTGGACTATGCTTAATGCTCAGTGAATTAATCAAGTAAAAGCATCTGTCCAATCTGCTGTTTGCTGTCAAATGCTTGGGGCATTTGACTGCTTGACTGCACTTGTAACGTTGCATTGGTTCTTTCAAATTCACACATTTGACTTCATTTCTAATACTTATGATGATTACATATAGAGGTAAGATATATCTTATCAGATGAAATCAGTGAAATCTGACCGATACTTCTGGACCACCTTTGATATGAACTGTTAGCATGATACCTTAATAAATTTTTTTTGTCATAATATCATTTATGTGCTATGGACATATTTGAAATAGTGCTAAGCTGGACTTAGAAAAGCTTGATTTCTAGTCCTGCTTCTGCCATTAAATAGTTGCAATATTTTGGCAGTCCTTTTACTGATCTCTAGAGATTTTAGCATTAGGTTGATGTTCCATTCATTTTTAATAGCCCTCCAAGCTATACTTCACACCCTTAGTAAACGGTATAGATAAAGAAAGTTCTTGCTAACCCATGTTTCTGTTAATAAATGCATTTTCTAGTCTTAGATTAAAGATAACTAAAACAATAATAAAATATTTGAAAATAATATTATAAAATGATTGAGTAGTAGAACAAGAATCAGTCAGATCTAGAATAATAAGATAAGCCCAAACTCTTTCAGTACCTGTGAGATTTTAACTGAAACAGAATTGGTAGGAAATAGAATATTGCTTGTTTTATGTAAGCAATGACTAAATAGGATTGTAAAAGGCTCCATCATAAGATCAGTACTCTCTAAAACCATGAATGATGAGTAAAAATCAACCTGGAAAAAGGCAAAAGTGACTAATATATTAACATTTATAATCAGCTGCCAAAATCTGAGTAAATCAAATCATAATGATTAATTTGGCAGTATAATCTCAGGAAAATAGGGAAAAAAAGAAACATAAAGTCTATATACCAGAAAAACAAGTAAGAAAAGATGTTTTAAAAACTGTGCATTTTCCCCCACCAATACTCTCCAATTAATGTTCAAGTGAATGTCACTGATTATCTTCTTTGCTGAGGTATTTTTGCTTACCATTGAAATGTAGTCATTTCTACAATGAAACCAAACTTGATTGTCAAAGACACAAATGCAAATGAACTAATTACAAAACATGAAATCCAAACTGTGCATTTTATCAGAAATGCAGCAATCAAATGAATTCAAGTGATAGCCAATAAGAGTTAGCCAGTTTTCCAGGCAAATCATTAATTATCATATCATACTAGAGATCATTGATAAAATAGAACATGTAACAATTAGTTATAAACATCAAAAAAGAAAAAGAAAATTATTTAATAAATTTCATCATTTAAAACTCAAAATCTTGCTTCAACTCTATTTTGAAGATTGTCCTGGATAAAAGAAAGAACAGTCAATATTTGATTTGAGTCACTTGACATCAAAAGTCCTTACATCTCATGGCTGACCTAGCTGGTTTAGAATGAGAAATATCACTTGTTGATACTTCCCAAACATTTTGTGTCCTGTCATTATTAACTTGATTCCCCCCACAATTACTCCTGCTGCCCACAAACCTTCTACCTTACAACTTTTCCTGAGACAGCATTACCACGAAAGCCCATTTATATCTCCACCCAATTCCTGTATCACCGCAGAATAATCCTGGATTTAAGAGTGCCCACTACCAGCTGCTTGAAGAGTTAAAAATGGCTACTGCTCCTTCAGCATTCACTAATGAGAGTAGGAAGTATTATATGGATGAAAATGAGCTCTGAGTTCACTGAAAATGATTTGGGGACACCTATTTTCTGCTGAACACTTTGCTATCATTGTGGTGGGCGTAGTGAATAAGGTGGATATGAGCCTGCCCTCATAGAAGCTGCATTCCATTTGGGGAGAGCCACATTGCCTAGGCTGTGACTGGTTATTGATGAGATGACTCACCTCCTGCTCTTGATGTTTCCATTCATGTGGAGGGAAGTCCACAGATATAATCCTTCTAGCTTCATTCTGCCTTTGGGAGATGAAGTGATATTTTAGGTAGGTAAATTAAAAAAAAAATAGCCATGCTTGGCTTAAATCATGTGTCCTTTGTCGGAAAAAATTGGTATTCTGGACTGTTCCTGCAGGTCCAGGTTACCTGCCAGGGATGGACAGCCCTGCCTACAATCAGGTGGCTAAATTTATTCAGTCCTGGAGTCCACTGGGCTCTCAATGTTAGTACTTCAAAGTGTTACTATAAGTAAGAAAGGCAGTATTTTACCCCTTTTTTTTACCATTCTGTTTTTTTAATTGTTCAATTAGTTTATTACTGGGTCACAAGGTAAAATAATTATGTACTGAGATCCCTCAGAGACCTGCAACACTATCAAAGTGTGAGAATGGGTGAGTGGGAAAAATATTCACTATCCTAACTTTTGTAATAATCATTATTTCAATGTGCATTGTTCTAATAGAAGGAAAAAATAAACACCGATAAAGTTTAAAATCACTATTTTCTTGCACCAACATTAACTGTGTTATAAAACATCCTATAATTCCTCGAAATTATCCTGTGTTCATTTATGATTCTGGCTTAATTTTTGAAAAGGGAAGAATGAAAAATGGGCTTTTCATACTGTAGGATCTTTGTCAATAAACCTATGATAAACTGGTAAATAAATAAATAGTTAATATTTAAATGAGATAGATAACTATTATTTAGATCAAGAGCCAGAATAAGCCATGTATGACATGTGCTTGGGAAATCTAGACATAATGGCTGTAAGGAATAGTTGATTTAAAACTTAAAATACTACACCATTCTGGTATTGAGTTTCTGATCAGTTTTGAGCTTCAACTTTATTACAAGGAATTGATTTATAAAGCAGCTCTATTTCTTTTAGGTTTTGCCACCATTAAAAAAATATGTAAATTTGTGGATATTAAACTCTCTTGACTTCACCATTTTTTTGTAACCCAGGGTGCATGATAATTTATTGAGCTTTTAGCAAGATCCTAATACATTATCTTGATCTTCACTCACCTAGGTCATAAGGCACTTGGAAAATAGGTAGTGAGATTAGAATCTAAGCACCTAATTTGGTAAACAAATGATATCACAGTTCTAGTAGTTGTAACAGTAAATGTTTTGCAATACCAAAATTCCATACCATATAAATATGCACACTTTACTTTCCATTACTTGGTCCCCCATAGTGCACTACTAATTTGCTAACATTATTTTAACTTTCAGAGTGTCTTTTGGTATGCAAGGACTAAAAATTACAGAAACATAAGTGTTTATGAAATGTGTGTATTTTATATTAGCAAATAGTAAGAGAAATTACATTGTTATATTTTTACATTTAAAGCTATATTTTAAAGAAATTTAGAACAATCTTTTTATTTCATAATTCTCTGAGATATGTAAATCATTTTTGGAAAACAGCTCTCGTATTAAACAGAACTAAAGAAAATTGTAGTTGATAAAACAGTGTGTGCTGTAGTCCAGATATACAAAAAAAATTTTTAAGTGGAAAAAAATTATCTACAAGCATGATAAACAAGAGGATCAAGAAGTTCAAGAGCCCCAAATTGAAATACCTTAACAAATCAGTCAGGGGACTCAAATTACTGAGCCGAGATAGGTGTTGGACAACTGGTAGCAATGGGGATATGGCTGAATCAGACAGCAGAGGTCCCATCTAGAGATGTTGCTAGTACTTGACTCCAGACGGTCTCAGTGTTGGTATATCTTTTGAGTTATTTCAAAAAGTAGCTGGAAACTAAGGTTTTATATGAAGTTTCTTGATTTTAAAAACTGGCCGGGCACGGTGGCTCACGCCTGTAATCCTAGCACTCTGGGAGGCCCAGACGGGTGGATCGCTTGAGGTCAGGAGTTCGAGACCAGCCTGAGCAAGAGCCAGACCCTGTCTCTACTAAAAGTAGAAAGAAATTATCTGGCCAACTAAAAATATATATAGAAAAAATTAGCCAGGCATGGTGGCACATTCCTGTAGTCCCAGCTACTTGGGAGCTGAGGCAGAAGGATTACGTAAGCCCAGGAGTTTGAGGTTGCTGTGAGCTAGGCTGATGCCACGGCACTCACTCTAGCCTGGGCAAAAAAGTGAGACTGTGTCTCCAAAAATAAATAAATAAAAAATAAATAAAGATAAAAACTGTTTTACTTGCTGAATCAAGTGAATCTGTAGGTTAGTTTAGCCCTTGGGTCCACCACTTAGAAATTGTTGAAATGATTGATATAGGGAGAAACCCAGGTACTGAAGTCCCTGGCCTGGGGGATATAGAGGCAGAAACCAGGCTATTAGGAATCCTTGAGGACTCTAGAAAAGGAAAGCCATTCAGACACGACCATGACCATGTCAATCAGCTTGTAAGACTGCAGGCAAGACTTTTGCAAGTATTGGCAATTTCTGGTCTTTAGGGATATTTTTGCTACAAGGTAGTAAGTTATGTTTCTTGAACTACCCAGAAAGATGAGAGCATATAAAAATATCCATAGCCACCCCCAGTTCTTGGAAACTCAGACACTCTTGATTGTAGGCATTTTGAAAAAAAACATAGGTCATTTGTATAGAGAGCTATTTACTGGATGTTATTATTTTTAATGTCATATTACTCTTAATTTCTTTCCTTTTAGATTCTCATTATCAAGCTTTCCTTTGGCTCCTATTTCTCCAGATACCAATGGTGGATCAAAGAACATCATTGGCATGCTTGTCTTTACTTCAGTGTATGTGTAGAAACAAACAAACAAGCAAACATGTGTATAAATAACAGCAAGAGTAGTTTGCTCTTAAACAAATTCCCTAGGCATCTCTTTCTTGGAATATGGTACCATTGTTCAATTTAACTCTCTTAGCATTTCAGAGAATAATAAACACATGAGGGAGATATTCTTATGGTAAAATTATCTGAGTGGAAATTTACTTAATGGTAAACATTTAGTCAGTAATTAATATGGAAGTTAAAATTTCTCATGCTGCCTAGACACCCATCTGTGCATGCATTTGACCACACTCTCCTCATTTTGGCAGAAATTTGACTGAGGAACCTCATTTCTGATGTTTTTAGAGCACACGATAGAAACACATTTGTTTGTTTACTTATTTTCTTTTTGTACAGTTGGATCAATAGGCACATGATCAATTTCTCCCAAGATTGTACATTTTGGGTAGACATGAAACTATATAGAAAGAAAGGGTTTAGATAAGAATCAGAGAAATGACGTTCTAATGGGGTTAGGGAGGAGCAAACAAACTTTTTGTCTAGAAAAGTTAGCACCTTTGACAAAACAAATGGAGAAAAGAGTGGTATGCTGAGAAAAATGGTATCTGTTGATTACGGTCTATTGAAATATGTATGACAAATATCTATACAACAGTTCTCATGGGGGTCAAATTCCCCATTTTTTCAAAATTCCATTTATTTGTATCCTTCAACTTATTTAGGAGAAAGAACAGGAAATTCTTATATGATCTTCCTCAGAAAGAACCTCATTTCAGAATGTGAGCTTTAATTCTTCTGCAAATGATCAGTGATTCAGCCATCTTTGAAGGGTCCCCAGCCATGTACCTCATTGAGTTTCTTTATATCCTCTTTCAAAGACAACCTGTAATATCTTTTCACAATGCCACATTGGCGATTGGAAAATACGTGAAGTTTGGAAGGGGAAAAGTAAGGAAGGCATAAGTTGGAATATTTTTTCCTCTCTCCACAAATGGCCTCTTTCTTTTCCATCCATAAAATCTCTTTTGTTACATTTTAGGGATTCTCATTCCGTTCATTTTTCAACTTGTCCTTTAGAGACATACCTGTCTACTTCTACTTCTATTAGCTATAGTCTAGCTATGCTGCCACCAGGATGACTATCAATTATATTAAAAACAAAACATACTTTTCTTATTATAATTATATTATAACAGCTTTCTGAACCTAAAAATTCTGCGTGCAAGTGTGCATGTGCACATACACATACACACACACACAGACACACACACACAACCCCCACATTATCTCCCACCCGCACTGTATGATCTTTTATCATGTAACATTCTCTGCTGCATCCTTCAAGGTCTCCTTAAGAAGTGAATTAATTCTGGAATCCTAAATGATCTAACCCTTACCACCACTTTCTTCTAATTGAATGATATAATCCATAGCCAACTATATTACATATTGTTCTGTAAGAGACAGTAAGTTCAGTCAGATGAGTTGTAGCAGACATGTGAACCAAGTTATGCCAATTATTTTACCGTCTGTAAGTTTAGTCAGTGGGGCACAATGCTTCCTCTGTTAGAGTGTACTTAGTAAGAATTCTATTGCCCTTCACTTACAATGTTTTGAAATATACCTTCAAATGGAGTGTAACAATCTCAAAATCTGACTACAGTCATTCACCAATTTGCTCCAATCTCAGCAGATTTATCTAATTGTCCCTGAGAATCAGGCCTTCTGAGCCCGACTTACTTGTGGTTCTGCTTCACAGTGATGAACTCAGTATGTGACCCGGCGAATGAAGGACAAGTCCCATTAATACTCTCATTGCAGTGGCCGACTAACGAGTATTGCCAGAACAAAAATTGTCTTTAACAACTGATCTCAGATGTGTGTTTTTATGTGTCCAGTAGCTTCTGTTAAAATTCTTCATTATCAATTGCAGATTGGGAGCAAGGGAACACAGGCCTCAGAAAAGGCTACACTACATGAAATCTGCAATTAGGAACAAGCACAGCTGACAAAACGGAGAGTCATGGACACATGCAGAGAGCATGTCACGGAGAAGCTGCCACTGGAAAAGTTAGGAAGCAAACGCTTAGCTGACATTGCAGTACCAGCAAATGTACACGGATATTTTTTTCCCCTTAACTATCCGTCCTTTATTGTAACTATCAAATTAGCAAGTGTGTTAGAGAGAGTGCCATGCTCCTGGGAAGGGGCAATCATTTCTTCTCCTCTCACTCATATTCCTGGCTGACAGTTCCCCAGGGGGACAGCAGAAGTAAATTTAGACCTGCCCTGATGGAGGCGAGTCAGCTCATTAGCAGCTGCCATCACAGCACTTTACCTTCAGCTCACAGATGGAGACAAGGGCCCTTTGAAGGCGATTCTGAGGCAGCTTCACATGGAGCGGCATAAGTGGGGATCCTGTAAAGTGTCGTTTCCCTGGAAACCAAGTGCAACAAATACCCTGTTTTCATCAGTGCAGGATGCATATAGTTCACACAAAAATGCCGGGTTTGTGGAGAAATTTGCACAGTGGATGCCTGTGTTACAGACACACGTAAGCGAGAGGTCTTAAGGACTGTCAATCAGCTTCTTTATGGTGTCAGGAACCCCCTTTGAAAGAACAGCCTGTTCAAAAAGGTCTGGCATAAATTATTCTGATATGATGTATGGATGATACAGAGTTCCTGTATGAAATACAGTATTCCCTTATGCAATTTAGAAAAAGCTATCAATTTTAATTGAATTAGATCTTGTTTCAACATAAAGGGCGATCTTGTTAATTTCAATCCCTAGATTTTTACTTGTGGGAACACCAGTAGTGGAACTTTATCTTGTTAATAGCTCAAGTAACAATATCATCCTGATTTCACCCACACTCATTTGATTCAAAATACAAGTGGTACATCCCATCAAATTAAGGTATCAGGAGAAATTCTTCAAAACAGAATTCAAAGGGTAACTGTTCAAGTAGAAAAGTTCATAAAAAATAAATTGCCTACATATAATATAGATTAGTGGCACTTTTAACAATAGCAACTTAAATATCCATTTAAGCAATTCCCTAAGTGTTTCCACTGTATGCACACTAAGCCAGAAACTGACCTGACATCACAGCTCAGCTCTTAATTGCTTAACATGTTTTTCACAAATAATTCAATGTTGCTAAGTTTATATTTTGGTATTCATGGAAAATGTCAGTGACATCATAAATAAGCAGTCTTTACACTGTTTGTGAAGGTAGTATTGATCTTTCCATATTTCCTACTTGAAACTTCACTCACTTTGAGTGACATGGTCTTTATTAATGTCCTAAAACTCTCAGGTCCAGGGTAGGTATTATCCTGAAGTTAAACACAGGGAAAAGGAGGGATTGAGAACCTCAGTCTTTATCTGAATTCACATGATGAGTTATTAAGAACCACTTCTTCAGATTTTCCCTTTTACCATTTAATCACTAGTTTATGATAGACTACAATTCAACTCTACCTAATTAGTCTATATAATCATAATGGTTGATTAGTTAATACAGACACATGCATTTATTTAACTGCAATTTGATCTACGTAGGTTTGAAATATGGTTTTGCACATTCTAGACTGTCAGGAGAATGAAGTTCTTCCTTTTTTATGTCTTGCATATTAAATGTCCTCTTTACTCTGGCATTACTGGATCATGGCAGAGTTTGGTCTATGGATTCTCCATGCGAGTTAGCTCAAGTTTTTGTTTTTCAGCCATTAGTCATACAGTTCTAAATGTATTACAAAAAATGCTGAAGTTGAATGTTTTTTACTCTACTGTGTGTTACTAATGGGATTTTACCAAAGAGCATGACCTGTAATCATATTAATATTTAATCAAGCAATAAACATGCCCTTCTGCCAAGCTCAAAGCCAACAGAATTCTCTCTGGTGATGATTTTTCTATTAAATTGACAAGGATTTCTTTTGCTTTATCTCATTATTCTAAAATTGGGGTAAATATCTGAGTATTCAATTCCCAGTAAGCTTCTTTTAAACTCTCCTGCCTAAATAAGTGAAGTATCCCACATTGTACTTTATATATTTTCTCTAAGCTTTGTTTCTTTAGAAATGACTTCAAAAAAATGGGCCTATTAAACGGTTTAAAAATAAGAGGAAGAAGCAAAGATAGCCAATCGTTAAATTTAAGTGTTAGCATTTTAAAATATTGAGAAATTGTAAAAAAAGAAAAAGTGAGTTTTCCAAGGAAAGCAATGAACATTTATATAATACTAGGAAAAGTGGTCCAAAGTAAAAGCAATGTACTTAGATTGTACTTAAATATTTATTCTATAGAAGAGGCTGGGACAGGGACAATGTTACATAGTCATACTTTCTTTCCTCCTGGGCACATAGAAAGAAATTGACCAGGTCATCATCTACCTCCTTGCAGTCATGATGGGGTGGGTACTTCTGGCTGAGTTTTGGTCAATAGTTTCTGGGCAGAGGTGATACAAATCCCCTCCAGCTTTAATTCTTAAGGGTCATCCTATAGTATCTTTCAGACTTCTCTTCCTCATCTACAGTAAACTTGAAAGCCTTCTGTTTCAGAGGATGTTGCTGCAAGACAGAAAAGCCTGGGCTCCTATAGCTTAGAAATGTGCTGTCTTCTACTACAAATACTTATGAGACACAGCTAACCTGAAATTTCTTAAAATTAATTTATAGATCCATTCTGGCATTCACTGTGAAATCAGCTAAAACATGCAATTCTTAAGTTGTGTTTTTGAAGACGCTCTCAATGGGATACATCTTAATTATGGCAGAGTTCAGTTTCTTACATTGATCGGCCTTTTTATTTTTGTGTCTGACTTTGCTCCTCCCATAATTAGGTGATTTAATTCATGGCTGACTAAATATGCTTCAATACCAAGTAAATTTTATTTTTGTGTGTGTATTTTTTACCAAAGAGGGAGGAAGTAAGGTAGATGCTTCTCTCTCTCCGAGTCCCTGTCTGCCATTTGTGGATTTAGTTGTGAAAGGAGCAGCCTTCATCAAGGAGGAGCCTGTGGGCTGCTGGTCCTCGGGCTTGTCCAGGCTCAATCAAAGGTACTGGAGCTCTACCAGCCAGCCTCGTGTTTCACGTGGCATGTCAGCCCAGCACTTGTGTTGCTAGCAAGCCTTCCTGTACTCTAATATTCAGAGTGATATAGTTATTGCTCAGCATCTGTTCTTAAAATGACAGTATACACTCAGTGATTATTCTGAGAGAGCCATTTTCATCAAAACATTGGGTTTTCTTTGTTTTTGGTTCACGTCTCTCTCAGCTCACTTTCTCTAGGATCTGACAGATAACTACTTGCTCCAAAGGAATCTCCCTCTAATTTGGCAGTTGTTTATTTTGTTTTATTTATTCTAATAATGATTTTTTTGGTTCACCTCAAATTACTAGTTTTCAAAAGGAATGAATATGGATATAGTTAGATCTTTGCTATCCCTTAGTTAAATTCTATCCTACACTATTCCCGTGAAAGAGTCAGGAGGTGGTCTCTCTAATTCATGAAAATTTATGCAAGAGGGTCAGAAAGAATGATCTGGAAAAGGATAAATGTTGTCGATTTCTGAAGTACTAGTTCCAAAAAATGTCATGGAATATAAGAGTACTTGCCAACATTTGCACTCTTAACTCAATTTCCTACAAAAAGAACAGCTGGAAAAAAAAAACGATTAAAAATCCATTACCTGTTGTTTAAGAACCAAAATAGCATTTTTTTCAGAAGCTCCTTATCAAGCAATTGAATGCAGCAGGATGACATACAGTGCGAGTGAGGGTTAGGCTGGTATTGACATTTTGGTTTCTTACTTAAATGATTCACTAAATTCACTAAATTAGATCAAGGAATTTAATTTCTTTTCAAGCCTTTATGAATTTTCTCTAATACAGAAATGATCCAAGACAGAACACTCAAGAAAATTAAACAGAGACAACAATTTTTTTTTTTTTTAAGTCTGCACAGCACCCTGTGGAGGGCACTCATGGACCATCAAACAGAGCTGAGCATTTCTTGGCCAAATCTCCCAGTACCGTTTTCAAGGCAAATTCAGATTTGTTTGCTATATATCCACAATATATTCATGAAGCAAGACTTGAATGGTAGGGCTAAGCCTAAACTGGAGGCAACCACTCTTTATTAAGTTCTTGTAAGTACTTTTATATACTTAGAATCTAGACATGGTGGTAGTTATTAGGCAAGTTCAGTATATATAAATTCTTTTATCTACATCTAACATGGACAGAAACAAATCCACAGGGTGAAATCAATAATAAACCTGCCACAATTTAACAGGGGTCATGTTGCATATGACAGAGACAAAAAGGGGCTTAGAGTAATTTAGTGTCTTTTAAAACAAAGACAGGCTGTCCCCGGAGTAAGCAACACCAGAAAGCTTCCAGGTCTTTCTCTCTAAGGCCAGGGCAGAAATAACATCTCCTGTCCCTGAGAAGGAAGTGAGTGGGACTCACAGGTCAACACCATCACTGCCAGCCCAGAGTCGCAACCCTTTTATGACCTAATTAGTAGAGATGCCAAGGGCTGGCTTTGGAGGAGGTTTTAGATCCTCCCTCAAAAGAACAATAAGCAAACACTCAGTTTGCTGTCTGAATGTTGTTTTAAGCCATTTAAATAAATGGATAATCTAAATAAAAAATGAAAGTGCATATAGTAATAACAATTATAAGATACACGACAAATTGAGTGCCCTTAAGCTTCATCCCATTTCTAAGCACCTAGGTATAATATGATTAACAAAGGGAAGAAACATATTTTCTTCAGGAAAGAAAAGAAACAAAAATAGGCAGACCATGGATCTTGCCCTTTCAGATCATTACTCTAAAAACAAAGGAAAACACACCACTAGGATACAGAGTAGAGGCATATACATATATACACATACATGTACAAATTTTAGGAGGACTTTACCTGTGAAAATTGAGAGGTAGTTGGTGTATCTGGGTGGAAGGAGAGGCATGGAGTAAGAAAAGTAGCATTTATAAAGGTATTTTTAATATTACATGGAAAATCAGTGAAAATGACATGACGACTCAATGAAATGCCACTAAATTGATAAAATAAGCAAATAAAACACTAAAAGGTATCCAATGCCTAGAATATTCTATACAAATGCCTGAAAACTGCAGAAGTCCATAAGGTTCTCTTCAATTAGACTCACTGATGGTCTCATAATTTGATGGGTGCTGAACTTGAGAAAATATTAAGGAGATTATTTTTGCAATTTTTATTTCTACATTCTTCTTGTTCTAAAATTAACCAATAATTTAGTATTTTAAAAAATGCTAGAGAAAAGCCTAATTAGAGATTCTATCAAACCAGCAGAATCTAAAGCTAACTGCTGTGACAAATGGGGCTGCTTAAAGTGAAATAAATGGCCAGTCTCGTGTAGTTATTTGTTATATCTGAGTATGGTAGTATACAGTCTATATGTGTAAAAAGAACATGCAAATCAATAAAAAATAGACCGCCTACAGTGTTATTTATTTCATAAAAATATTATGGTAATAGGAATTGTTGAAAAATGAGTGGGAAAGCTTCATCACTCTCAGGAGTGACACTAAAGAATTTGATAATTAAGACTTCAAGGTCAAGTGATAAGTGATTGATAAAGCACTGCCTTTTATAATGTTTTTGGTGACAGAGTTAAACTGAAGTGCACTAAATTTTTTGGCTGCTTAAATTTAGTCATCACAAAAGTAGCCAAAATAAGGTTTTGTTATGCAATTTTTAACTATATGAGACTGTAAAGTGAGATAATGTGTTAAGCTTTTGTCTTTCATCATTAGTGTTTCAGTCCAAGTTATTCGTAAGGGAAACGGTGTTGCACCTCTGCATACATTACAAAATGCCTGAAATGCTTGTCATACTTGTCAGACTCTACTTATTGGGATGCTGGAATCTGAATTGAAGCAGGAAAATGGAATTGAAAATGAATGGCTGTGTGACTTTGTTTCTTTACAATTCCAAGTATGCACTCAATACAGGGAGACAAAGAATCCTCTAGAGCATCAGAACCCTGTAAATCATGACATATATGTCTGTGCCAGCCACTGATAAACTGTGCCTAACTTTTCTGATGGAAGTAACAGATATGCCTCCCCAAAGCACCGAGATGAAAAATCACACAGGCAAGCCACTTCTCCTCATCCCAAACCTTGCCCAGGAGAGGGAGGTGCATTCAGCACTGTTGCTATTTCCTATTTTCCTCCAAGGGAAAGTGTGTGCAAAGCAGACATTTTCAAGCAATCTTAGAGAGTTATCACCATTTTATATTTTCAAAAGTCTTTCAGAGAAGGATATTTTGCGGTATCCTACATAAACATGAGTGTTTATCTCAGGAACTTTTAAGTTTGATTTCACTGAGCACTGTTTGCACTTTAGTTGAGGGACATTTTTACTTGAAGCTTAATTAAATCCATTGTCCTCAGGGACTGATTTGCATCAGTACTCCTTTCCCCAAGGTCCCCATTGAGCCACCTTGAAATACTCCCAGTTAATGATACCTGTCAAAGGAATATTTTCTCACAGTAGAAAAATTCAAATTATTCAATACATCATTTTAGGCACACCACCAAATCTGCGATAATATCGTCCTTGCCATTTTTAATAAAACCCCTTTCCATAGTTTCTGGATCCAGAAGCTAGTTGGAAATCTTTGAGTTTAAAATATGATTTGCTTTTATTTAGAAATCAGTCAATGATTTGGTAACTATTATTTTAAGAATGTTGTCACAAAATTTAAAATGCTTTTGAATTTTCTCAAAATAATATAGAGTTAAATGGTTAATAGGTCAATGAAAAGATATGAAACTTTGTACTTAAAAATTAAAAGGATAAAGGAAGATGACATATGATGCATGGTTATTTGCAGCACAGCCATTAAAATCTGATAGCAGTCACAAAGTTGTCGTAACAAGCTTATTTCTACATTTTAGTATAGGTGAAATTTTATATTCATTTTACCTAGGTTAATTAAATGTTATGCCATTTGCTAGTCTTTTAAAAAACATTTTATAATTATTGTATATATATTTTAAGATTCTTTAAGTTGATGTAAGCTTATTGTGGAACATATTTTAAAATTTTTTATTAGAGTGTTTCTGGTCACAAATAATAGAAATTCTAACTTAAGCTTACTTAAACAATAAAATGGATTTATTAGCATGAGTAATTGTGAAGTCCTTTCTTTTTTTTTCTTTCTTGAGTCCTGTCGGCTGTATCCAAAGGCAATAGCTTTTCCAGATTTCATGTGCGGATCCCACACCATTCAGTAGAATTTGTTCCCTAAAAGCCTCCAGCACTATCCTTGTTCAGCTTGGGAATTAAATCCTGAGCTTATCAATATGTATGGCTTTGATGATGAAATTCAACAATTATTTTAGGTCTCAGCCATAGGCCTCACTCTTTCAAAGACAGTAAGTTTCTGAAAATGTTTGGGTTGAAAAATATTGGGTTTTAATACCTAAGTGAAAACTGGGGTAGACCCCCAGATGAAAGGGGATTCCATATGGAGGAAGTAGCCAAAAAATAGCCCAATGAGACTTATCCCACTTCCTCTTTCTCTGTGTGTGTGTGTGTGTGTCTGTGTGTGTGTCCGGAAGCTCTCTTATAATGAGAACCAAAATAACTATAGAAGATGACACGGTAGCCTGCTTCTCCCAGCTTCTCATTTGGTTAGCCATTTCCATCCTCCCTGCTATTTTGGTAATAAACTTTTTATTTGAAAATTGTTTAGATTGATAGAGAAGTTGTGAAGATATTATAGAGTTTCCATAAACCTTACATACAGTTTCCCCTATTGTTTATATGTTACATTACTATGATACATTTGTAACAACTAATATGGATACATTATTATTAAAGTCTACATTTTACTGAGATTTCTTTAGTTTTTACCTAATGTTCTTTTGTGTTCCAGGATACCATTTCCATGTGATCTTTATCGTTTAAGCTCCTCTTGGCTCTGACAGTTTCTCAGACTTTCCATTTTTGGGTGACTTTGACAGCTTTGAGGGGGCAAATGTTTTTAGAGTGTTCCTCTGTTTGAAACTTGTCTGATTTTGTTTCTCATTATTAGATTAGGGTTATGGGTTTTGGAAAAAATATCAAAGAGCTTAAGTGCCATTTTCTCCACACCATATCAAGGGTGCACACTGTCAACAAAACTTCACTTCTGATGTTCAAGTTGATCACCTGGCAGAGATAATGTCTGTCAGGTTTGTCCACTGTAAATTTACTCCCCACACCTCTCTTTTTCATACTGTACTCTTTGGAAGGAATTTACTATGTGCAATTTATGGAGTAGGGAGTTATACTCTACCTCCTTGAGGATAGAGTATCTACATTAATTATTTGATATTCTGCAGAGATATGTCTATTTTCCCCCATTACGTGCTTATTTAATCATTCATATCATTATGAATTCACCAATAATTATTTTATACTTTGGGTTATAATCAGTACTACTTTATTTATTTTATTGCCAAAATTTTTCTACTTTGGCCAGTGGGAGCTTTTCCAGTTGGCTCCTGTTTCACATTGACATACCCCTTACCTGCTGTTTTCTTTCTTAACTTCTATCCTACCTGGAGTTTTAACCAATGTCCTAGAGCAGTGGTTCTCAAATGTGGTCCCCTGACCAATAGCATCACTGACATCTGAAGACTTCTCAGAAATATGAGCCCCACTCCAGACCTACCTACTGAATTAAAATATCTGTGTGTGGAACCCAGAAATCTGTTTTTCAATAAGCCATGATGGTGATTCTGATGCATAGGGAAATTTGAAGACCAGTGCTCTGAAGCATCATGAGAAGAAAGGAAGAATAGGTTTTTTAAATGTTTTAATAGACACATAGTAATTGTACATATTTATAGGTTACATAGTGATATGTTGATACCTAAAATGTATAGTGGTCAAATCAGGGTCATTAGCAGTATATCCATCACCTCAAATATTTATCATTTATTTGTGTTGGGAAAATTAAAAATCCTTACTTCTAGTCATTTGGAAATATACAATAAATTATTGTTAACTATATAATCACTCTACAGTACAATAGAACACTACAACTTATTCCTCTTATCTAAATATAATTTTGTATCTTTTAACCAACTTCTCCCTACCTCTCTCCCTACTCTACCCTTCCCTGCCTTTAGAACATTCTACAGGAGATAATTGAAGAATAAAATAAGTAAATGATTCACCCATAGGTACTTTGCAAATATTAATACTTTACATTCTGGATGAAATGTGCTGATTTTTAGTCTGAAGCCAATTATATGATTAATATTCTGGGTTCTTTTCTTTGAAGAATTTTCCCTTTCAGTTTTAATTTAATTATCTGGTAACTTTTTTAGAAGGAATATTTTAAACCCATTTCTGTTTGTTATAAAGTCTCTCAACTCTGAATATCATTCTAAATTCTCTAACAATTCTAAATTCTCTCAATCTTGACACTCATTCAAATCTTTTTTATCGTTGTGTTTTATTTCTCTTTCATACAATTACTTGTGAGGACAAAGTCAGTAAATTGCATCTAAAACCCCGTTAAATAATCCAAGTGCCCAGCAGATTCCCTGAAAGTGAACATTAAACTACCATCCTTTTTAACCCGAAACTACTTATTGGCTGTGTGTGTATGTGTGTGTGTGTGTGTGTGTATGTGTGTATGCGTGGGTGTGTATGCAGTTGGTCTCTCACCAAAGCAATTTAATAAGTGTTGAAGAAGAATACCAGAAAGCTTTTAGTAAAAACTTTCCATTTTGAGTCAGGTGAAATTCATGGACTTCTATTCTTAGATTATGTTTTTCTGGTATTTGTCTCAATTGCTTATAACATTTTATTTGAAATCAATAATTATTTGAGTTTATAAGATTTTTTTACTGAGGTATTCATAACTTCCTTTCAGATTTTAAAATATTAACATATAGATATGACAGAAGTAACTTACAATTATATTTAATTTCAACTGAAAAACTTAGTATGTTTCCCTGTCTCTAAGAAGACTTTCGATTCTGTGTCACCTACCCCATCTTCGAAGGCCATTATTCACTTACCATAGAACCAAATTACTTTATACATATGTATATATGCATACATACATACATATGTTAAACTGTGATATTCTAAAACATTAAACTTGTCCTTTTACCAGTCATTTTTATGTTATTTTTCTCATATTTAGCATGCTAAGTTGTAAAGTACAACCTAATGCCTCCATGAGGGGTTTATATTTCTACAAAGGAAACAATTGGTGGCATTAGGTTAAGTCTATTCTGTTACCAATATGTGTTTTTACAGGTTTTTAGGTACATATGTTTAAATAAGTGAAATGATAATACATACTTCAAAAAGTATCTTTGAGCTGAGCTTCATTCTATAAAATCTGTAAGCCTTATGTCATCAAGTAAAGGATCATAGCATTGATTAGGTCTGTTTCTTATTGTCTGAATCATACCTCTCAATCTCAAAGTATTCTGTACAGCGACACAGCTGTCACTGCCAAGGACTTCAGTGCTTCCAGTTTTAGGCTGAATAATATCTCACTGCCAGAGTAATACATCAGTCATTACACACAATGACTCACACCATCCGCATCTTGGCAAGAATATACACATTGCTAACAATAGCATTTCACTGGAAAACTTTAAGCATTAATGCATTCTTATTTTTATTTTAATCCCAAACTCCCAATCATAGGAATATTGTCAACTTTTCCCACAACTTTATAATAAATCCTGGGCAGTTTTTTATTAACTAAAACCAAAGAGTAATTATATTCTTTAATAATGTTCTTGTAATTTTTTCTAAAACATCTAAAATTATTGTAGAATTATAATTCTTATGATAGTATACTTGTATTTGGATCTTTAGGGTCCATTTGTGATTCAAAATATGTATATTGCATTATTAGATTATAGATTTTCATTTAAAAAACACAAAAATAAAAGAAAGCTTTTATGTGAATAGTATACCTGACATTTAGAAATTGGAAGATTTAAATAATTAAATTTTTTTCCAACAAACATCTTTCATTTTGTAAAAGCAATATTTTACAATCAAAGTAAGACTAAAAGCAGAGCTTGTATATAACATTTTTCTATATTTCAAAAGAAAGATTTGCTCTGATCTATATCTTTTGCCTCTATAGAGTGTGATTTATTTTTAAATGCACAATGGCAGTTATTTTAAAATTAATAATTTTATAACTCATAAAAGTGTATAACTGTATATATACTGAGTATAATAGATATATTATGTACCATATTTCAAATACTGTATCATTTTAAAGATATATAACATTCAAATCATCTCTGTAGTAGTTTAAAATAGTTTTAGTATAAAAATCGGAATGAATGATTTTAGAACACCAATTATTCATCAAAGGACATTTAATAATTTAATTCATTTGGTATGAAATTGACATGATAGTCAATAATGAACTCAAATTATTGAGAAAAAGTTAATACCTAGAACCAAATAATGGCATTTCTTTCTTAGGAATTACTGCCTAACCTATTAAATAATATTTTAAAAAATGAACTATGTATTTTCATTTTGAATGCACAGAGAAGCACATACATACACAGACACACACTAACTCATATAGTGGAAATTGCTAGAAAAATGAGCTCAATTTTATGTGTTAAATTTTTAAATGTATATTAAATTATGCAGAATAATTACTGTGAGAAGATACATAATGTTGAAATCTCAACTCAATAATCTCTACCAGCAAAATTCATAAAAAGGAAATAAACCATCAATTTGGGAGAAAGAATAATAAATCAAAAACCATAAAATATGGCAAGAATAAGAGAAAACATTGAAGACTGCAATACACATGAATGTGTTAATAGCTCTAACCAACATCAAAGGCACTCTGTTTAGTTGCCAAAAAATACCAGTTATACAGAAAGGGAAAAAAAAATTAGGTTCAGAAATATGCCAACTTACATAGTTAAAATATAAAAACTAGTTACCAGTTTTCCAATTTTACAAATAAATTATTGGAAGAGCCTCCAGATTTGTTCTTTTTGCTTAAGATTGTTTTGTTTATTCTGGCTCTTTTTTGATTTCATATGAAGTTTAGGATTATTTCTTCTAGGTCCATCAAAAATGACATTGGTATTTTGATGGGAATTATTAATACATTGAAATGTGTAAATCACTTTGGGCAGTATGGATACTTTAACAATGTTGATTTTTCCAGTCCATGAGCATGGGGTATTTTTCCATTTGTTTGTGTCATCTATGATTTCTTTCATCAGTATTTTGTAGTTCTCCTCATAGAGATCTTTTACCTCCTTGGTTAATTATATTCTTGGGTATTTTATTTCCTTTGCATCTACTATAAATGGCGTTGTGCTCTTGATTCGACTCTCAGCTTGACTGTTATTAGTATATAGAAATGCTACTGATTTGTGTACATTGATTTTTGTAATCTAAAACTTTGCTGAATTTATTTATCAATTCTAGGAGTCTTTTGGTGACTGGAGTCATCACATTACCTGACTTTAAATTATACAACAAGCCTATAGTAACCAAAACAACATGGTACTGGCATAAAGATAGAGACATATATCAATGGAACACTATATAGAACCCAGAAATAAAACCATACACTTACAACCAACTGATTTTCAACAAAGCACATAAAAACATACACTGGAGAAAGGATGCCCTATTCAATAAATGTTGCTGGGAAAATCAGATAGCCACATGCAAAAAATGAAACAAGATCCCTATCTCTCGCCATATACAAAAATTAATTCAAGCTAGATTAAAGACCTAAAAGTAAAACCTGAAACCATAAAAATTCTGGAAGAAACCATAGGAAAACTCTTCTGAATATGGGCCTAGGCAATGAATTTATGACTAAGAGCAAAAAGGCAAATACAGCAAGCACAAAAATAAATAAATTGTACTTAATTAAGTTTCTGCACAGCAAAGGAAATAATCAACGGAGTAATTAGACAACTTACAGAATGGGAGAAAATATTCACAAACTATACATTCAACAAAGGGCTAATATCTAGAATTTACAAAGAACTCAAACAAATTAGCAAGGAAAAAACAATAAGGTTTTTTTGCTCATTTGTTAAGTTAATAAGTGACCATTAATGAGTAGGTAAAAGATATAAACTGAGTTTTTCAGAAGACATCCAAATGGCCAGCGGACATGGAAAAATGCTTTACTTTACAAATCATGGGAGAAATGCAAATTAAAACCACAATGAGATACTATCTTACCCCTATCAAAATGGCCATTATTTTAAAAATAAAAAAACAATAGATGTTGGTCTGGATGTGGTGAAAAAGGAATGCTTAAACACTATTAGTGGAACTGTAAATTAGTACAACCTCTGTGGAACACAGTATGGAGATTCCTCCAAGAACTAAAAGTAGACCTACCATTTGATCCAGCAATTCCACTACTAGGGATCAACCCAAAGGAAAACAAGTCATTGTTTCAAGAAGACACTTGTGCCTAAATCTTTATCACTGCACAATCCACAATTGCAAAGATGTGGAATCAACCTAAGTGCCCATCAATTCATGAGTGGAGAAAGAAAATGCGGCATATATACACCATGGAGTACTACTCAGCCATAAAAAGGAATGAAATAATGTCATTTGCAGCAATCTCAATGGAGCTGGAGACCATTATCCTAAGGGAAGTATCGCAGGAATGGAAAAAAAAGCACCACATGTTCTCACTAATAAGTGGGAGCTAAATGACAGGTACACATGGTCAAAAAGTGGTGTAAAGAACATTGGAAACTAAGAAGGGAGAAGAGTGTGAGTAAGGGTCGAGGAATAATAACTCACCTTTCTGGTACAATGTACACTATTCTGGTGACAGGCACACCAAAAGCCCTGACTTCTGCATTATACAATTCATTCATGTAACAAGAATACTTGTACCCCCTAATATGTTGAAATAGGAATTATAGTAAAGAAAACATTGGAAAAGGGTAGAAAGGAAGGATTTTATAAATGAACTATTTCTTATTTTGCTAGGATATCACAGAGGATATCTGAGGTTTGTAAATTAAGAGTTAGTAATGTATGTAACTGCTGGAAGAAATAGGAAGGAAATGATTATAATATTTGCCTCCTAGGATTAGGTATAATGGTCAGAAAATGGGGCCAGCCACAGATGCGTTTCATCATAAGCCATTTTGAACTTCTCAATTCTTTCAACCATCGGCATGCATAATTTTCTTTAAATTTTAAATGAAAATAAAAACATTTTAAAACAAATAGAATCTGGTATTTATACAATTATTCATGACTACTGAAACATTGAGAAAAATTAACAAAAAAGAAATTAAACTAAAAGTAATTGTGGGGAGGAAGGTAGTATAGATGCAGTGGTGCATATAATTATAAACTTGGGCTTTGGACTCAATTTTACCTGGCTTCAAGTTATTATTATTCTTATTAGACATGTAACCTTGGACAAGTTACTTAATTTATTTAGATTAGTCTTCTGATTTGTAAAACTGGAATAATAATAATACCATTCTCATAAAGCTGTTTATGGGATGATGAAATAATGCATATAAAATACTTTGTAGTTAGCCCTTAGCCTGGCAATGTTTATAACATCACAAATAATACTAAAGAAGCAATGAACTGTGAGGTTAAATAAATACAGACTTAATAAGACTTAAAAACCAGTGATTAAACAATGATTATTAAAACAGAAAAGTTTTGTCACCTTAAACAAGAAAATGGAGGAATCTCAAGAATGTATCATTATTAATAAGAAAGGAATTTCCTCAGTTACTGAGGAAATTTTAGAATTTGGGACAAAATTATATACGAATTATTGTTTTGTAAATTGGAAATATAGATGAAAACATCTTTGAAATTCAGATTACAAAAATGAACTGAAAAAGAGATATGAACTGTTATTGATATAATTATAGCCATAGGTAAAACTAAGATCTTTAAAACTTGGCTTCCAAAAAAAAAAAAAAATCAAGAATAGATTGCTTGCTAGTCAATTTTACCAGATTTTCAGAGAAGAGCTTATTGCTACATTATTGAGCATAAAGAATGTATAAAAAGGCCCATTTATTTTTATGAGGTTTTTAATATTCTGACTCAACAATATTTTGCATCTTCATTTATAGGTTAAAATAATTAACAGTTTTTTTTTTCTTTAATTTTATTACTTCGGTATTGTGGGGCCAGAAGAAAGTGTATGTGGGATGGTGGAGTTGGGGAGGAAGGTGAAGAAGAGAAACAAGTTCCTCTTCATAACAAAGGATGGAGTTTGGGGCTTGGGGCGGGTGAAAGGGTTTTCTGGGCAGGGTTTTATCCTCTGGGGCAGGATGCACATAAGTGGGTGGTGAATGTTGTTTGCAGGTGGGCTGTTGCAGCTGCCTTGGGAACTCCTGCAGGGCTGATGTTCTTTTCTTTTCTTTTTCTTTCTTTCTTCTTCTTCTTTTTTTTTAAGATATTAAAACCAAAGGGCAATTTTTTTTTATTTCAGCTTATTATGGGGGTACAAAGTTTAAGTTATGTATATTGCCCATGCCCCCCCATCTCCCCAACTCAGAGCTTCAAGTGTGTCCATTCCCCAGACAGCGCGCATCGCACTCATTATGTGTGTATACACCCATCCCCTCCCCCCCACATCTGCCCAACACCCGATTAATGTTATTCCTAAATGTGCTCTTAGGTGGTGATCAGTGAAACCAATTTGATGGTGAGTACATATGGTGCTTATTTTTGCATTCTTGGGATACTTCACTTAGTAGAATGGGTTCCAGCTCTATCCAGGAAAATACAAGAGGCGCTAACAGTTTTCTTATCTTCCATGTTTTCCTTTTCTTCCTTCTGCCCTTTTTCAGTTCTTCATCTCTGTTTTCTTTCTTCACCTCCTCCTCCTTTTATTTTTTTCCTTTGAATATTTTAACTATTTTTAAGAGGTCTTAAAATAAAATTTAATTTTTTTTTTAACTTAGTGAACCTTTCGATTGCTTATTTGGTGAATGATCTGAACTTGTACTTTAATAGTATTCAAATTCAAATCCAGATGCATATTCTTTTTTTTAAATTACTTGATGCCTAATAAGAGTTTTTTTTTTTAACTACATAAAGTATATTAAGTTCAATTCTCAAAACGGCTGTAATCAAACACGATCTGATATTTTATTTAATCTTTCTTTCTTTCCCCCCAGATAAATGTTTTGATTTCTATATGGTTATAATTTGTATGGTTACTGTGTTCCATGTTATATGTTAAAAGTTTTCTCCCAAAATGTGAATAATCTGTGATATGTTACTTATTACTTTATCTTTTATATTTAAAATTTTATTCCATCAGGAATGTTTTATGTATAACATGAGTTAAATATTTTTAAATGAATAATCATTTGAAAAATAATCATTCCAATGGCAGGTTTTTGACTATATCATCCTTTTACAATGGATGTTAAATACAATCTTTATCATACTCCAGAATCTCATATATACTCACTGTCAGACCTTACCTCTCGTTTCTAGTTATCTGTTAGTATAGTAATGTATATTACCATAATGTTAGCTTTCTGCTATGTTTTCCCTTATTTTCTTCAGCAACATGTAATTTTACAGATGTTATCCTATATATTTTTAAAATAAAATGTCAAAGTGTTTGAGAACACCAATGGAATTTTGATTAAAATATTTTAGAATTATATTACTTTCTGAAGAATGTTTACATTTATAACATAGAATCATGTAATCAAAAAACATGACATATCTCTCCATTTAGGTCTTCTTTTATATCCATCCTATATATCTATACCTGTATCTATATACATATCCAACCTAAATTTTTGATTTCCCAGACAGCCACCTGATTTATGCATATTTATCCTAATGGGGTTTTAAGGAAAGCTATTGCTTTGATTCGAAAAAAATAAAATAAGGCATCCTGCAATTCATGCTCTTCTGTTTTCATCATTCCTCCTTCATGGAACGTGTTTGTGAATTCTAGATATCAGCAGTCATTTTGCAATTGCATGGCAAAAACTACATGATCACATAGCAGAAAAAGGCTGGGACATTGTCATGGACTACTATATCCAATCCAAATATTACAAAAAGAAAAATAACCTATTTTTCACATACAGCTGAGCATAATTTTTAAACAGGTTTTGAAACCCTTATTCACCTTGTAGGGATTCAGAGGATCTATTAGGTTGTCAGAAATTGGGTTCATTGGGGCGCACCCACAATTGAGGAACATCTGAGAATGTGTGATTTCATCACTTAGAAAAGACCATCAATAATACTAGCCTTTTTTATGATACTATTTATTACTTTTTTAGTCAATTCAGCAATATCAACATAAAAAGCCTAACATTTTTGCTAAGGTTTTCACTATGATATGACCATAATGTTTAAGATACTATGTTGATGAGTTCAGACACTGTGTTTTCTAGGACATATATTCTCCATATAGTTTTCTTACATTTTAGGTAAATATTGGTCACATGAAGATTAATATAATAGCCAGGGATCTGGGTGTCTTTCTCCATCTGGTACTGGGAGTATAAATACAGGAGAGAATATCAACAGAGATTATCCAGATTATGTCATGGATGCTGTCACCATTGTTAATGGCCATAATGCCTATCCCTGCGGAGATCCATTCTAAAACCATCTGAAAAGCCAATAGAAAGGAAGTTAACCTCCCCCATTCTGAGATTTTATAGAAGACTTTTAGGCATTTTAATGGGCAAAAGTCTTCTTACTGTATTAATGTTGCAGAATATTTAATGCTACTTCCCACATATCTGTTGTGACACAAACTTACTGATTACCTTCTTAGGTTTTATTTTAGCTCCAAGGACAGTTCCAGGAATATCTTTGGATATGATTAACCTGATTTAATAATGATTACCTGATATGGAGGTGGTACATAAATCTTGGGAGGAATTGCGTCTGGACCTAGAATATGCTGTTTCCAAAATTTTAATCACCTAACTCATTTCAGGTGAAATTTCTTGTTAACTTTCCCCTATTATCACCTTACAAAGTATTTTTCTTAATTTTTATTGTATTTGGTATTTAAAGAGTATATCTATTTTTCCTTAGGAAAGTCAACAGCTAACAGTTGCTGGATCATAATATTCATATTTAGAATTCTATGTGATTGGCATAATCATTTGGCTTTTTTGACTGAATAGCTCCAGATGAAATATGTATTTAAAAAAACAGTACTATTCTTAGGTGAAAATTGTGTGTACAGAAGATACAGAGAGACATCCTGAGAAAGATATTCATCAATCATAATAGCTTCCAAAGTTGTGCCTTTTCAGAAGCTTCAAGAAGTGTACTTCATGTCTGCATGATTCTTCATTGTAGCCATTCTCGAGTTTTTCATTTACTCCAGGTAAATGAAAATATGTCTGAATAGACATATTGAGGCATATTTATCTCTAAAGTCAGTGTTTTATTTTGACATAATAGAATTAGAATCACTGTGGTTTTAGAGTTGTAGGTGTTGTATCCTGAATGGTAGATGCAACAGAGGCATTTTTTAAGAAATAGCAAATTATAAGAGAAAAAGTGGGTGCAACAGTATTAGTACATATTGACACTACATATGTATTAATAATAGAAAGCACCCTAGACTGTTCCATGCCATGCCATAAAATCTAATTTTCCAAAATCTTCTCTGCATATATATATATATATATATATATATATATAAGGCAGCCTAAGAGGTAAGTTATTCTGATGGCAAATGGTGCCTTAAGTGTGATATAACTTAGGTGGGACATGTAATATAGATGCTTAGAACTTGGATCTTTACTAGTGTGGCATGCACTTCCTATGTCTACTGCATTTAAGTCATTTATAGTTTAATAAGCCATCAAAAGTTCAATAATAGATATTCTAGAAACATACCAATCTGTGTGTCTTCTCTCTTCAAATGATATTTATATAATAGGTAAAGTTTATGCCTTCATGTTATTATAAATAGTATTTTCATATCAGTAGCTGGTAAATTCACATATCTGTGGACCAAGAAACAAAAAAAATGTAGCTTTCCCTGCTGTACAAAAAAATTTTAATGTGTTATATAGAATTAATTCATTATAAAAAAAATGGAAAGAATAGGTTGGCTAGATCATATATTGAAAAGGCGAAGTAGTAAGTTTTATATTTTCTAGCAAAGAAACTTTGCTGGGTGCTGATTCAGCAAGGACAGGAATAACTTAATTCAACCAGCACATTCTGCCCCTGCAAATGTACCAAAACATATTATTAATACAATTCTCCACATTCTTTCCTATTATCCTATTATATGTCTTTATCATCTCTTGCTTGAACTACAATAATCTAGCTAGGTCCTTTGTTTCCACTCATCCCTTTATAATTCTTCAGAAATGACCTAAAAACGTAAATCTGACCATGTTATTTCTTTGCTCAAAGTTGCCCATTCTTAGAATAAAAACCAACCTCTGATCACAGCCTTGGTTTTCCACACAGATATTCTAGTCCACTTGGCTCAAGAGTTTATCTTCTTTCTTTTTTCAAGAAACTATCATCATTCTTGTCTTAAGGATCTTTTTGTGTGTTTGCTTACTTATTTTTCTAACTTGATTGTTTTCTTCATATCTTTGTTAAGTAAGCTGTATTTTGCTATTTATTCAGATTCTAGCTTAAAATGTGACCTCAGAGAGCCATTTCTTGTCAACTCTCTATATTGTGCCCACCTTTCCATTATTGTGCATTATAACACCATACTTTAGTTTCTGTGTAGCTTTTCCCACTTACATAGTGTTTTCTTGACTATTAATATTTTTGTTTTCACTAGAAATATTCACCACGAGAATAGAAATCTTGCCTGTATTTTTACCTTCTTATTTTCAGTTCATAGGATGATACTTAATATGTCACAAACTTTCTGTTTATTAAATATTTGTAAGAATAAATGGAAGAAATCTCAGTTTATTATCAGAAATGATCAGTTTTTTCCCTAAATAACCAAAGAAGGGTCTAAGATCACTTATTTATTCAATTAACCCTTATGTTTTGAACTCTAATGAAGTAATCTAGTTCTTAATTAAAATGGAAGAAACCTCAGTTTATTACCAGAAATGATCAGTTTTTTCCTAAATAACCAAAGAAGGGTCTAAAATCACTTATTTATTCAATTAACCCTTATGTTTTGAACTCTAATGAAGTAATCTAGTTCTTAATTATTCTTTGAACTCTACACTAATGCATATTAAAATTTTATTAGCCCATGTATATTCTGTTGGCTTATATTTAGCCTATTAATACTTTTCCTGGTTCTGTGAAAGTTTAGCCTTGAAAAGCAGCTAATACTTCTCAAGTTGGATATTAGTCAATGTATTTAAAAGAGGGACTCATATCTCCTTTATTCCTGATTTCAAATGTATATATATATATATATATATGTTATACTCATATATAATGAAATCATATTTCCTTTGAATTTTTTATATTGTTACTTTTCTTTTCAGATATGTTCTTCTTTCAAATCACCTTTCACTTAGACTTTTCTATAGTCCGTAATATCCACCTAGACTCCTTTTATAACCATGAGGCAAAGTCCTCAGAATATCTCAGTAACTTATAGTAATTACCATGATTTTTATCAAAGTCATTCTCCTTCTTATTTCTCAATCTATTCTAAATCTCAATCTTATTTGAATCAGTTTCCTGTTTAATAACATTTATGTCTTTGCTTTGCTTTTAGAGCCAATTTTATGTACTTCCGGCTAGCATTCAAAGTCTCTTCACCTAATTGCTCTTCTATACCAAAGTAAACATCATTGTTCTTCAAATAGTTCTCTCCTGTTGGCCACTGAACACATCATGTTTAGGATTACTACAAAAAAAAAACCTAACAAATTGATCTTCCTTCTTTGAATGTCTAAAATCCTGATTACTTAATTGGAAGATTTAAATTATATGTTACAATGCCTTATATCTTGCTCTTTATATATTTTCTTTCTCAAATAGATTATAAACTATTAGACATCAAGCATTTTGACTTGTACTTGTTTTGCATGTTTTATGCACAATGCTTATAATTCTAGCTACTTAACACATTTGCTCAAAAGAGTGAAGGAATGCAATTTATTACCATGTAAACTTACTAATCACTCGTAATTTTTTGCCTCATAAGGGAACACAGCTATACAGATACTATGTTTTTAACCATCCTTGCAGTGAGATGTGGCCATGTGCCTGACTTGATCCAATGGCGGAATAGTGACAGTAATATGTGCCACCTCATGGCAAGGTCCATACAAACCTTCTATTCCTGATCTGTAAACTCTTCTCCTTCCCAGGAAGATTGATATTAATGATAATGGTGAAGTTTTGGTAGCTATAACTTGGAAGATGGAGAAAAATATACAAAGAGCTCAGGTGGCTCTCCTTCCCCTTCTTCCCCCCACAAAACAAACAAAAAAACAAAAAATTCATAGAAACTCACCAGTTAATAAAGAGATAGACTTTTGAACTTACTGTGACTCAGGGGGATGGGCAGTACATGGGCAATATATATAACCTGAACTTTTGTACCCCCATAATAAGCTGAAATAAACAAAACAAAACAAAACAAAACAAAACAAAAAAAACTTCAATCATGTTTGAACCATTATATGTATTTTTTGCTTTTGGTAACAGATAACATTATCTTAAATAATACATTATATTCCTAACCAAGTATAGTCTGTAGCTACTAGTACTTATAAAATAATTTTCATTTTACCATTGAATGATTGAAGACATGTAGCAAAAAGGAGGTACTTCCAAGACTGAATATATAAATTTTACATGACTATTGCATTTTCTCCAAAATTCATTATTATCATTTAGTATATGTATAACTCATATCTAAAATAATTTGTATTTAATAAATAACAAAAACTGGCATCATTTTAATGCACAACTTCCTTTTTAAATGGTAAAAGTATGTACTCATAAAGTAAACTTTAAAAAATTAATAATTTAGTTCCATTAAAAGAATATGCTGAGCCATTTTTGCCAAAATATGGTGAATGACTCCTGAAACTTCAGAAAAAGAGGTATCTTTCTTCTCAGATCTTTTATATATTGTCTCCTTTCCCTGTTTTAAAGATTGCAAACAAAAAGAACAATTATATAACCTCACTTGGAATTCTTAATTAGTGACATAATTTATGTGGATTAAAAAACAATGTATGAAATCACCAACATTTCTCTAAAAAGAATAGAAAATTTATCTTTGTGGATATACACACAATCCTTACAATCCTTAGTGTTTTAAGTGCTATGTGGTAATCTAAAAGAGAGAAACTCATTCATTTTTGGCAAAATAGGATAATTATCTAAATGTCCCTAGCAACTGCTGAAATTTGATTCAAGCTGATCCTTTCACATATTTTAATATAGAAAATATAGGTATTATTGATACAGAAAAGAGTGGACTTGTGTGTCAAACTCTTGCTAAAAATAGTTTTTGAACTCCTTTCCACACTTCTCCCTGCCTCCTGATAACAAGTTTATTTACGGAAGGCCAACTAATGACTGTAGTATTCAAGATCTACTTTTTTCAATTTGTTTGTTACTGCATGTGGTTTGCAACTAGTGCTTCAGGTAAACTATACTCTTTGTTCTTTTCTTGTTTCCAGTCATTTTCTCACAAAGTTCACTTTACCTAGCATGCTTTCTATAATTCCTCCTATTTTAAATCTACTAAACTCTATAAATGTAACTAAAATGTAAACACTCATGTAAAAGCCTTTTCATTTATATCTAAAAATATCTTATTCTGCTCTGTTCTCCCAATAACAACTTTTACTTCATATTGCCTCACATGATACACAATTGTGCGCATGCACTTCTTAACTAGAGAATAGCAATCATAAAGTGCTTACAATGTATGCTCTGATGCATATGACAGATATTTTGTTAATAATTGTATTAGTTTTTTTTCTTTAATTGATTTCTTAACCAAAGGTATTTTCTTTTGTGCAGCTTGCTAAAGAGTTATAATTTCTAAATAAATCTACTTTTTCACTTAACCAGAACTAACAGAGTATATATATTGAAATTTTCTTAAAGGTGAAATATTTCTCATGCTGCTTCTTAAAATCTCACTCTATTATGTTTGGTAATACATGTATTTTTTTTTTTTATTTTAGAAAGGCATTATTGCTATAATCTAACCAGTGGTCTCAAAATTCTAGGATCTTGGTAGACTATCAATACTATAGAAAATTTATCCTATTCCCACTCAACTTTCTGGTAGGAAAAAGAAAAACTTGCCTAATATTATATGGCAAGTATCATGTTACTTTTGTAAAACATAGATGATTAATAAAGGATATTTTAAGGTTACTATATATTTTGTTAGAAAGAAATAAACATTTGGTTTATTTTAAAAAGCAGCCAATATTTAGGTCAGTTAAAGACCAGAGCCTTCTTCTATAAAAGGTAGAATTATTGTTTTAAATCATTTAACTGAAGAATAAAATACATACAAACAGGCTAACAAATCAGAAATGTACATCCTGATAAATTTTCAGAAAGTGAACATGCCTTGTTGATCACTGCTCAGGCCCCAAGTTTCTTACCAGTGCCCCAACCCCATTGATCTGTTGCTATCTACCCTCTTTAACAATAGTCATTATTCTAAATAATCACCATAGACTAGTTTTGGATTTTTTGAACTTTATATAAATGGGATGAAATAATATGGATTATACATCTCTGGTATGTTTAGCACTACATTTTGTTTGAGCAATTTGCCTATATTTTTGCATAGAGCAATAATTGCTTGTGATTATCACATTAATTGTTGATAAACATTTAGCTTGTTTCCAGTTTGAAACCATTATGAATAAAGCATACTGAACATGTTTTATGTATATTTTTATAAACATACCCAAGCATTTTATATTGGATACAACTCTGAGGACTTTAATTTTAACTCTTCCTTTTGTGTTTGATACTACCCAGTTGTGTTTTTTATTCACATGGCTGTGATCATTAATGAGGTCATATACCTCTTCATGTGTTCATGCAAAGACCTTAGACAATGCAAGATCAACTATACTACGCTTCTCACTGGTATGCTAATTCTTCTGGCTGAAGAATTCACTTTAGTATTTCCTTCATGGTGGCTCTTCTGCTGACCACTTATTTCAATTTTCACTTCTCAAATTTTGCTGTCTTTGATCTTTCTTTCAAAAGTTTATTTTCAGTAGGCATAAAACTCTAGGATATCAATTTGCTTCTCATTAAAGCACTTTGAAGATATTTTTCAATGGTCATTTCGTTTCTTTATTCTTTGTTTTTCTTCTTTAAAGTTTTATTGTCTTTCTTCCTTTCATCAGTATTTTTTTGAAAATTTAGCTGTCAATTTAACTTTAACTATAATTTTGATTTTTAGGTAGCATGCATTTTTGCTCTGGAAGGTTTTAACATGTTTTTTCTTTCATTTCAGCAGGAATATGTATATCATGTCCAGTTGAGGTTTTATTCATACATATTTGTTTTAAGTTTTAAGTGCTTGTGAAAACTGTGGATTGATGTCTTTTATTAGTTATAAGACTTTTGTTGTCATTTTCTCCTCAATATTGCTGCTGCTCCATTCACTCTTTTTTCTTTTGAGACGGAGTCTCACTCTGTTGCCCGGGCTAAAGTGAGTGCCGTGGCGTCAGCCTAGCTCACAGCAACCTCAAACTCCTAGGTTCAAGTGATCCCCCTGCCTCAGCCTCTCGAGTAGCTGGGACTACAGGCATGTGCCACCGTGCCCCGCTAATTTTTCTATATTTTTTTAGCTGTCCATATAATTTCTTTCTATTTTTAGTAGAGACAGGTCTCACTCTTGCTCAGGCTGGTCTCGAACTCCTGAGCTCAAACAATCCACCTGCCTGGGCCTCCCAGAGTGCTAGGATTACAGGCATGAGCCACTGTGCTCCGCCTATACTCTTTTCTCTTTTTGCAACTTCAAGTATTCATGGGTTAGGCCACTTCACTATTTTACATGTATCTTGTATAATTTTTTCTCTGCTATCTCTATCCTTTTTCTGGAGATTTTCATTCATTCTATCTTAATTCTTTTTCATTCTGTCAATCTATTAATATCATGCATGAAATTTTAAAGTTTACTTAGTTTACTTTTCAATGGATAATTTACATTACAGTCTCTTTAAAGTTTCCATTTCTCTGTAAAAATTCACCATGTTCATGTTACTTTCTTGCATATAAACACAGTTATTTTAATGTCTATGAAAATAACTTCAACATATGGATCTTCTATAGATTTGTTTATGCTGCTGGTTTCCTTTTTCTATTGCTTTTTGTCAATTCTTATCTTCTTATCTTACCTCATTGCTTTTAAAGGAATGGAAGATATTTTGTAAGAAAAGCCATAAATTTAATACCTTGTATGATAATATTTTGTTCCATAAAGGGTTGTTTTGATTTGCCAATTAGACTGAAGGTATATTACCAGGCTTTTATCTGGCCTTTACTTCTTGTGTCTTTTGATCTATACCCTCTTCAAATTATTCTTAGAGTTCATACCTTCACGCACAATTGAAAGTCTGTGTTACTTTCTAGGGAACTTCATCCTTGATAAATACTTATTTCTGATTTTTATCATTTCAACACTATAAATTTTTTTCTGTTCAGCTTCTCATTCTTTCATTCATAGCTTGGAAATTGGCAAATATCCTAATGTGAAGAACTAAGAGGAACACTGGTCTGACATCTATGGGTTTCTCTTCTATCTGGGAACTTGCTTCCCTTCCCCTTCAAGCCCATGTAGCTTTGTAATTCTCCGATGCTTTGAAACAGATTTTAAAAATACATCTTTTTTTTTTTTCCTTTTTGTATAGTTTTTGTAGTCCCATGGTGGGAGTGTGGTTTCTGAAGCATAACATCTATACAAGCTCTTTGTGCAATTTCCTATAAACATGAAACACCTTTAAATAAAATAAAAAATAGCACCATTCTTACAAATAAAGATAACAAATGGAAGGATCAGTAACATATTGAAGTAGATTGATTCTGATTAGGATGTATTTTATTCATACTATCCATTAACAATTTTAAATTAGACATTCAAAACAATTACTGAAATTATGTACAGCATTAGAGAGGACATTACTTAATATATGTATCCATTTCTTGGTCACTGATCTCAGCGTAATAACTTATTATTGATTTTTATTATTACTCACATAAATTTTATTTCATTAATGTGTTAAGTATTGATTTTGTGTAAATAGTTTGCAATGTAGAACATTCAGTAAGCAATCTGCTGATACAAAATAACATTAAATTTTTATACTTTAATTAATGTTATTCATTTACTGTTTTCCTATATATTATAGTTTTTAACTCTAATTATATTTTTAGCATTAAAATCCCATATAGAAATAATTTTAAAAATTTTCTTTCACTGATTAATTCATCTACTTTGCCATAACAGTTACTAGATGATTATATAATGTCTCCTCCATGTCTTTTGACACTTTTAGAATGTAGTCCCAAAGAGTATGATCCATTTCACTTAAAGAAATACCCACAGTATAAAAAAAGCCCTGTTTTTTAATTTTTTTTAATTTTTAATTTTTTTTAAATTCAGACTTCTATTCTCTTTAGCATATCATCTTACTCATTATACATTTAACAGATTATTCTGGGAATAAGACTATTGAATGCCACACAAGAGATATCTGACCATAAATTGATGGTGTAGAGAAGAAAGATACTGAACAGACATTAGTTTAATAGACTCTTTGAGCCAGGAATTGTACTAAGGTTTTGAAATTACACTGGTGAAAAACATGTAGTTCTTGTAAGCAAGGAGCTCACTGGCAGATGTAATACAGGCAAACAAATATGTAATATAGCATTATATATACTATAAGAGAGGCTATTGGAAGGATTTCATGATTAAGTATTATATATCATATGGCATCTTTACATTGAACAGTGAATTCTAAGTATTTTGAGTCCATTAATCAGAGAAAACTCTTGGCATTTAGAGAAAGAAAAGATACTGCAGGGGTAAGTCTGCTGAGATCAGATAACAAAGAGTCTCACATGATACACAAGGCAATATTCTCTTCTACATTTATACTCTCTTCCCCAATAACTGGCTTTAAATATTATTTATATGTTTATAACCACCAAATATATACCTTAAGCCTAGATTTTTATTGATCGCTAATATGTGTCAATATTATTTCATGTGAGATTGGTTATGGTGGGATATTGAAAAAGTGTATGAAAACATGACATTTTTGCTAATTTATCTAGATGGATTGGGGAGCCTATTTACTATAACACTATTAACACTACTAATATTAGTAACAACCATCACTTATTATTTTTTTTGTTGTTGTTGAGACAGAGTCTCACTTTGTTGCCCGGGCTAGAGTGAGTGCCGTGGCGTCAGCCTAGCTCACAGCAACCTCAAACTCCTGGGCTTAAGCAATCCTACTGCCTCAGCCTCCCAAGTAGCTGGGACTACAGGCATGCGCCACCATGCCTGGCTAATTTTTTCTATATATATTTTTAGTTGTCCAGATAATTTATTTCTATTTTCAGTAGAGACGGGGTCTCGCTCAGGCTGGTCTCGAACTCCTGACCTCGAGCAATCCACCCGCCTCGGCGTCCCAGAAGGCTAGGATTACAGGCGTGAGCCACCACGCCCGGCCTAACCATCATTTATTGAATCTCAATTTTGATTCATTCAAAATATGATCTCATATTCAAACAATGCTACAATACAGACATTATCTTCCTGGTGTTATATTAATAGATAATAATTTGAAAGCATAGTAAAATTTATAGCCAAAGATATTTAAAACTATGAATAGAAGAGTCAGAATCCAAACTTAGATCTGTCTCTCTAAAGTAAGAGCCTATCTTGTAAAATATGGAGAAAAAATTATGGGCAGGTTTTTTAACATTTTGATTTGGAGAAGGATTTTGTACATCCATGTGAGGTAAAGCATCTTTTGAATAGTTTTGTCTGAAGCTCTTGAACATGATCCAACATAGATAATTGTTTTTAAATTTCATATGAAGGATGGGTAGAATATTGTGTGTTTGAGACCATCAAATTTAATTGTATGTAAAGATAATGAAGTGGGCAAGTATAGAATATGAAGAAGATGAACATTTTGTAAGTAGCTTTAGGAAAATGAGCAAAGTTAAGAGAATGAAAGAGTTTAAAAGTTAAGAGAAAAATTAAAATTTCTTATGACATGGAAACCAAGAAGAATGTTCCAAATGATTGTAGATAATGCATAATGTCAGTGACACAGAAAGGTTAAGCAAGACAAAAAAATGGGCTATGAAGTTCCATTTTATTGGATTCTGCCTTCTCTACACCCTCAATCAAAAAGAACCTTCCTGATAGAACTAAAAAACTTCTGGAATTTTTATCCAACCCCATCTCTCTTGAATTAGAACAGGATATTCCATAAAATGGTCATAAGTTGTTAAAAATGTTTTATCTGAATATTACTATTGAAAAATAAATTGATGAAATTATAATGAGTGGAAGAACATGTATTGTCAGATATAATTTTATGTATTTAAAGAAATTTCTAAAGATTTTTGGTAATAGACTAACTTTACTCTTCTCAGTCAAAACTTATGAAAAGTATAACAACAATGATAGAATTGTAAGAGAAGGAATGTCCTGAAGGGAAAAAAACACAGAGCAAAAAAATATTTTCCGTCTCTTTAAAACTTCCCCCACTCTTTCTGGGAATTACTGTTCTTTGTGTTACAGGAGATAACTCAGCCATCCCAGGCCTCCCAGGTGGGCCCAGGTGGGTGGAGGTCACAGGCTTTGTCTTCCAGCAGAGATGTGACAATTAGAATTGTTAAAGACAATAGCCTAAAACTGAGGGTCCTCCCTTTGAAAGCTCTGTATTTCTGCTTAGGTTCAGGAAATTTGGATTTTGAGAGGATAAAGTCTGCCATTTTTCCTCCTTTGCTGGCAAAGTAATAAACTTCTCTTTTCCTCTCCTCAAACCATTTGTTCTTGTTCTTCTGATGTGGCCTTGAGGACAAGTGCCAAGCTTTTGGTAACAGAGTTAATAAGAACAGTTATAGAAATAAATGTATTTTAGTTGAACCAGTGGTTAGTTTTTAACTCTTACTCTGAACCCATCTTCTATTTTTGTGAAGATTCTCTGTGTGCTCTTGGAAGCTATAGTCCTCATTAATTACCAAAAAATATTTGATGTTACTTAAACATAATTCTCAATGCAGCAATTTGATTGAGACTCAGCAACTTCATGGGAAAGAATTTGGACTTTCTTCATATTGAGTTTTGGACATCCATGAATATGTCTGATAGACTAAAGAAGTTCTAATAGAATTAACTCTACAGGAAGAAAAACAGGGATAGTAAAATGTGAATTGTTCAGAAAGAGAGAAGAGAATGTTGGAGTGATTCAAAGCCATAAACCAAGGGGGCAGTGATTCCAGGAGCAGGATGAGTCTATGTGAAAATTGTTTTTTTACCACATGGCAACCTCAGCAAAACACATAGTCTGAGAAGATCTGGGAGAGCCTATACTTCCATTTACAATACAAGAATATTTTTTCATATGTTTTCTAATGTTTTCAAGCCATATAGGTATACTCATTCTCTTTTTCCCTAGGAGAATTGGTTATGTTTAGAGGACGATAATTTCCACATTGCACTGAACTCTGTTAATTAATACAAACATACATTGTCATTACTAGAAGGTACATTAGTCTGCTAGAAAATGGTACAGCTTAACTAATTATCATGCTCTTTCGAATGTAGTACATTATCTGGCTCAGATATAGAAGTCAAAAGCAGACAGACTATGTATTGTAAATAAAAAATGAAATATTTGATTCACATTCTAATCTGACCTTAGTTAGAGTGTCTAGAATTTTGCTCAGAAGGATTTCTAGAGCTCCTAAACCTCAGGACAATTAGCTGAACCATTTCTAATCCGCAGTCAAACACAAGTTATAGAATGACCTGAACATTTCTGAATTAAGTATAACACAATTTTTTTTTCTGTTTTTGATTGTTCACTACTAACTTCCTTCTATCATTAATGTGTTTGTTGGGGTGGCCATTTATAATTTCTACTGCCCTGTTCTTTTGGTCTTTAACACATTTCCATTTTTAATTCTTTCATCTCCTGGCATTTTGGAACAAAGGAGAGGAAAAAAAAGAAAACAAGGAAAAGAAAAAAGATATTTTATTGTCTATAAATTTGGATAGCCAAATTTTTACACCCTATCTACTGAAAAGAATCTTTCCATTTACCTGTAGCACAATGAGAATATCTGCTAAAACATTGCATACTGCCAATAGCTCAATTATATATACTTTTATAGTTCATTACCCAAACCATCTCTCTCTCTGAGAAATCCAGAAATTTAGCTATGCCTCATTGATTCACAGTAGATATGCCTCTCTGGATGGAGTTTTTTAAAAGAAAAAAAACTACAGAATTAAAAACAATTGCACTCGTTTGCATATATACTACATTGTCATCTTGTCTGTTACTTTATTGCACCAATGTTTCTGTTAGCCCATTGAATGTTGTTGCATTTGTTTAAAGGCATAAGTAAAACAAAGCTCAGAATTTTATCTCTGTGTTAAAACAACTGGCCTTCATCTAAGGCAGTGTTATTCAAGTCTGCAGTTAGTTAAGCAGATGGAAGCTGAAAACCACTGGAAAGTTTCTTGCACTTTAGGGTAACTTTATTTTCAACTGTGTGCCCTTGTTCCTGAGAGGAGCATGTGGATATATTAGAACAAGATGGTTATCACTAAAGGATACTATCACATTGTGGTAACAATGCAAGTTTCTGAGTCTTTGATGCATGTATGAACAAACACTATTATTGATATTACTATGATTATTATAACAGGAATTTTACTCAACTGCAACCTGGAAGAGAGATTCACCTATTCTTCATGATCTTTAATATTTTACATGATTGTGTCTGTCATGGCTTCTTTTAAAGGATGTAAGTACATTTCAAAAAAATTTACCTCACACATAATGCCTGATGTTTGACCCCCATGCCACCAATGGACACCTGGGGCAAACAATATCAACTACAATTTCATTGTGCGCACTGTTAATCATCTTTCACCATATGAAAGGTTCTAATTGGTTTAATAAAATGTTTATCACTGATTATCACCCATAACTATTCACTAAAGTTGTCTTTGTTACAATCTCAGCAGTGCAGATGAACATTATCTTAATGGAATTATCAGTCATGCAGAAGAAAGCATGTACAATCTTCCTACAAATCACATAAAATTATTCAGTAACCACTTAGGTGATTTTAATTTAATGAAAACTATTTCAAGAAAAATCATGTTTTTAAAATCCCTGGTATTGTTGCTATAACTCTCTAATGGACTATTTTTTTTATCTTTATCCAAAATAATACTGGGAAAAATCTTCAAATAATTCCAATTTTTTTTTCCAGTTGAGCCAGACAATTTTGTAGAATTCTTATAAACATTTAAATTGTGTTAAAATCTTCAGTTTAATGACTTGGTCAAGTTATTACAATTGGTTTAATTTTTGCTTACAAAACCATGATAAAGAAATGGGATTTTTCTGCATTTTATTTATAAAGATTAAATAATTTGACCAAAGAAGTCATTGAAAGTGAATAACATTCAAATTCCTACTGCTTACTCTGTGGATCTAAACAGTATTTTATGTTCTCCATTTTATCAACTTGAAAATTATGCTTTTTCAATATTTAAATTGGTACTTTTCAGTAATGGAATCTTTCCAATTATTGGACAAATAATGCAATAATTTTTATGCCATATAATATTTTTCTTTCTTCTTATCTGAAACTCTTAAATGTTTACATGTTGTTTAAAGTTCTACTCATCTTTTTCAAAGTTGAGTTTTTTAATAATTATAAATAATTTTAGGTGGGTACTATTACATTTTGCTTGTTTTATTTAAATATATTGAATTTAAAATCTACTAAATTTTAAATTTTCTAAAATTAAGCCTGCACAATAGAATATCATGGGGATATGAAATATCAGTATGCCAAAACAAACAAACAAACAAACAAACCATTTTCTCTTGAATGACCTGAGTAATTTATGCAATCCAGGGTCTAGATAATCAAGAAAGCCCACTAATCAGGAGATTGGAACATACTAAAATAGGACTCCTTTTAGAACTGTCAGTGTCAAATTAGCTCTATCAGTATAACAATAAAAGATACAGAAAATACTCGGTAGTAGGCTAATCACCTTTCTCAATATGAGATGGAACAGGTCTCATTGGAAACAGGATTAGAAATGTTCATTTGTAAGCCTCTGTTTCAACTCACATATATTTGATATATTTGTATGCACAGTATTTGAAATTTTAGGAAAACTACCACACCTATATATATATATATATATGTGTATATATATATATATATACACACACACACATATACACATATGTGTGTGTGTATATATATATATGTAGTCTTTTATGGGAAACTGAACCAGTATAGAAAACATTATCAGAAAGTGTATTAGTATCATAAAATCTTTAATCTTTAGTGAGGGAATATCTTCAGGAAGAAAATTCATCTGCCTTCCTTCCACCTTCCACTTTGTAAAGTTAACTTTAGCAAGGCTTGTTAATCCTAGGAAAAATTTTCACTTTCTTTGCTTTGAGCTTAAAAATACAATTGAAAATCATTCACAACAGGCACATAATTTTCCACTGACTGATTGCTGTCTGCTTTCAAAGAACAATCATTTGTAATCTTATGATATGATGGTGAGTAAGCACCATCTTAAAGCAGTTTCTTTCCTATTAACCTTTATGTTAACTCCACAATTTGTTTACAACAAAAACAAATCAGTCAACACTTCTGTAATTTTCATTAGTGGCACAGCTTTTCTCTCTGATTCAAAAACAAAATCTTTGGTTGATATGTTCATTAAATTCTGAAAAATTTTTTCCCAGTCCCCATGCAGTATTAAAAACAGCATGTGCAGTTCTTTTTAAACAGAATTGGAGTCTGAGATAAATCAAAACTGGAGTTCTATTATCCCTAATATGCTCTTGAGAACAGTGATTGGATTCCTTAGATGAGTCAGTTTCAGCACTCAAATTTTATGTGTATGTGGCTACTATGAAAGCCAGATGGATATTTTGTGAATACTTTCCTATTTGAGAAAAATAGGAATGACATGCAATGGCTCCAGCAGATAATATTTCTTGAACCTGCCTTGTTTTAGATAATAATTGAGTAAACAAGGACTAATATTGATTACCCTTCTAGAAATTATTTCTTTTATTCTTTTTTTTTTTTGTTGTTCTTTATCCTTGGCGTAGGAAGTTGGTACATTACTATTGCATTACCACAAAGATGTACAGGTTTATTGTCTGGAAATTATGTATGCAGCTTCAATTCATTTTATAAAACATCTGTGTAAGTGTGATATACAAGGAATTTACAGTTAGCCCTAATTCACCAAATGCAAACCACATAAAATTATTTTTTCCCCTCACTGCAAAACTTACCATTAATTTTATTAATGAACTCAATTTTCAAATAACACAAAGTCCTTGGATAATGGCAAAGGTCAAATCCTCTGTGAGCTGGGCATTTAAAAATATTTTTGAAAGGTCAAACTAATTTAAAACACTAGGTTATTCTCCTTTAGCTTCTTTGATCCACAACAATTTGTACCACTGTTTGTCCAAGTGCAAAGTACACTCGCTAATAAAAAGATGGAAAACAAAACAGTGACAGTCACTGCCAGAGGTCAATACTGAAAAGATTTCTAAAAGTTCTATTTATAAAGTTAACAGTATATGATTTGAATAAATGCTGACAGGCGGTACTTCGTCAGGTGTTGTTGGAATACCTACTACTTTTGTATGACAATTTTCATTGCTGTGATAATTTGAATTTCTACCACAAAATAGCATTGCCAATAGTCCAGAACTATATAGTGTCACATCTAGTGCTATATCTCGAACAGGATCACATGGTTCCTTCCTTCTAAATACATCAGGACTGGATGAGGAATATCTGATGAAAACAAACACGACGATATCCTAATATCATTATGAAGTCATTGACAAATTTTGTCATATCAATTAAAAACATTAGCTCAACTGGAATATATTAAACACGTAAAATATGGATAAGAACTTGCTTTGTTAAAGGTTTATCATAAAGTTTCCTTAACGATAAAGTTCATTATAGCACTACAAATGTAAATATACTTAGAAAAGTACATTCAAAACACGTCTTCATTAATACCTTTACTATTTAAAGTTTCAAACAATACATGTATACACATAAAAACTTTTTTGAAATCATTGATGGAACTGGTTATGGAAGAAAGTAGGAAGAAAAGCAACAGTTTTTAAAATCTTTCTTTTTTTAAAGAGATACTTTATTGAGAATTTTTTTCTACTCCAATTTTTTTAAACTAAATGTATACTTCCAGCCCTTCCTTTCTATTTTAAATTGCTGTGGTGTAATCACAGAATTTGAAGTAGAAAGAAAAAATGTCCTCTTAAAATTGTTCCCTCTTGTTTCCACCCTCAGTCAACTGGGTTACATTTTCAAGTCCTTAAAAATGTCATGAATAGAAAATAGAGTCATTTAAACCTATATATCACCTAAAAATGTACAGAAAGGAATCTAAAAGCTAAGAGACTTTTTAGTAGTAATACACTCAGAATTTCATCAGACTTTTACAACAGTTAATAGGGTGACGGATGGCATAGCTTCACAATACAAGAGATAATGCTCCTTTCTCATAAGTAGTTATATAATACCAATCACAGCAGCACTTAGTCTTTAACAAAAGATCAAATGAGTTCTTTCTTGGAGTTACTTAATCCATAGACTAGGACAATAAAGAGACTGAGCATTACTGTGAATTATTCAGAGGAAAGGACAGAGGGCAGTGGGAGTTGGACAGAGAATAGGTGTATCTGAGACAGTCTTGGTACTAGGCTACCTTGACACAGCATTTGTACTTACAGGCTTGAGTATAGCCTTGGTTGTTGCTCGATAAATCTCTGTAAGATTTAAAGATTTCTGAGACCAAAGAGCCTTTGAAGGTTTTATTCCATCAGTCATTTGCAACAGTTCACATTTATGGTTAGAGGGAGTAATTCCTTGAGTTTATAAAATTAATTAGAACTATTCACAAGGAAGTCTCTGAGATAGCTATAGTTCTATCAACTATTGCATTTTAATACAGTCATATGATTTAGTGAAACCTTTTGACTTATACGGGTGGGAGGGTGGTGGATGGCCATTGAATCCATATCAATATCTCAGCATATTTAGTTTAGTTGGCTTAATGTCTTAGGCAGTTCTTTCCGAAATTTACAAACATTGATGAATAAACTGGAATGATTTCAAGAAAAACATTTAAAAAAACCCCATTAACTGTTAGTCTCCTCTGCATTAGTGAGGGTTCTCATCTTACAGAATTATTGTAAGAAATTGGCTCACACAATTATGAAGGCTGACCAGACCCAAGATCTGCAGTCAATAATCTGGAATCCCAGGAGGGCTGATGGCATAGTTCCAGTCCAAGTCCAAGGTCTGGGAATCAGGAGAGCTGAAAGTATAGTTCCAATCTGCAGTCTGATAGGCTTGAGACCCAGGAAGGGCCAATATTTCAATTTGAGTCTGAATGCAGAAAAAAAACAAAAACAAAAAACGAAAAAAAACCCCAATGTCCCAACTTGAAGGCAGTCAGGCAGGAGGAATACCATTTATTCCCAGAGGGGGTCAGCATTTTTGCTTTATTCAGGCATCCAACTGATGGAATGACACACACCCATATTGGAAAGGGCAATCTGTTTTACTTGGTTTACTAATTCAAATGTTAATCTCATCCAGAAACACCCTTCACAGACACATCTACAACGAACGTGTGAGCAAATATTTGAGCACCCTGGGTCCCAGTCAAGTGGACACAAAAAATAATCATCACACCCTCCAAATTTATGTCTCTATAATTTACATATTTTACTCTCTGAAATTGTAGCTGCTTTTGGGGTAAGAGCTAAGAAAGGATATGAAAGAAAGAGTATTTAATCAGCCATCAAATTGGTATTAATTGATCAATACTTATGTGCACATATAGTAGTAACATTCATCAGGTGTCAGGCAGGTGGGAGGGGGGAGGATGGGATGGGTATATTCACTCCTAATGGGTGTGGGGCGCACTTTCTGGGGGATGGACACGCTGGAAGCTCTGACTCGGGAGGGGCAAAGGCAATATATGTAACCGAAACATTTGTACCCCCGTAATATGCTGAAATTAAAAAAATACAAAAAATAAAAATCAGATATGTGTATTTTAAATAGTTCACAGTCAAAAGAATCATTTTGAATATTTTTTCTCCAGAGATCCATCCATGGTTCTTTGTTGTTTTTATAGCAAGTATTGCTTGTCCACATGTCTGGAAGGGAATGTACTTTATCGGTGGGTGGATAAGTAATCATAACTTGAACATGGACAGTGAAATTATAGATGGACAATATACTACACAGGATGAAAAATATTATCATGCTACTCCCAATTTTCAACAAATAATTGATATTAATTCACCAGTCTGTATTATAATAAACTGACATATAGTATTTTATATTGTATAGTTATAAAATTATGCAGTATAGTTTTAAATAGTTATTTGTATATATTATAACTAGTTGCATAATATTTATACAAAATTATAAATAGGTATAGTTATAAATATTGTATTTAAAATTTTTCTAAATTATGCGAAACAACACTACTGCCTAGAGAAGGCATTAAAAAATTGTCATATTAATTGTATAAAGCAATAATGTCTGTCGTACGTAAGACAAGTTTTTATATAACCTATAATAAAAAATGCACAAAGATGCAGAATAAGCAAATAAGTAATTTTTTAATAAGATTTGTGAATTACTCATTTCATTTCTGCCTTAATTAGTTTGGGCTGCTATAGCATTATCATAGACTGGATAGCTCAAACAATAATTTATTTTTCTTAGTTCTGGAGGCTGGGAAATCCAAGATCAAGATGCTGACAGATCCAGTGTCTGGTGAGGGCTTACTTCTTGGTTTACAGAAAATCAACTTTTTGTTATATCATTACATAGTGGAAAGAGAGCCAGCTAGCTTTTTGTCCCCTTTGTACAAAGCACTAATCCAATTTATGTGCTCCACTCTCATAATCTAATCACCTCCCAACAACCCCATCTTCAAAGATCATCATATTGAGATTAAGTTTTCAATATATGAATTTTTGGGGAACACAAACATTCTATCTGTTGCATGTTTAGGCAAACTATTGTTTTTTTTTCTTTTAAATTTAAACAGCCATATTGTGATATAGCCAAATTTCAGTAAACTACACATATTGAAAATGTACAAGTTGACAAGTTGTGACCCATGTTACACCTGAAAACCATCACCATAGCCAAGATAACCAATATATCCATCACCCAGAAAGTGTCTTAAGACCCCTTCCTAAACATTTCTCATTACTATTCTCTACCCACTCACACACAATTTCCTGGAAACTACTAATCTAATTTTATTCACTATATGTTAGTTTGCACTTTTTAAAAATTTACATGAATGGAAACATATATAGTACATATTATTTTGTCTTTTTTATGCAGTTTGCTAATAGCACACTTAATAGTGAAAGGCTGAATGCTTCCCTACCAAGATTAGGAACAAGACAAAGATGTCCACTGTTACTACTTCTCTTCAACATTGTGGTGGAGATTTTGGCCAGTGGAATCAGGCAAGAAAAATAAACTAGAAAGAAAGCAGTAGAACTGTCTTTATCCACAGATGACAAGATTATCTATGTAGAAATCTGAATCAACTTTTCAGAAAAGTTACTAGAACTAATAAATGAACATAGTAATTAAAATTCTACGTACTAGCAATAATATTTTGGAAATTTAAAAATATCATTTCTAATAGAATAAAAGTATGAAATATTTAGGAGCGAATCTGACAAAACATGTGAAATACCATATTCTGTATCCTGAGAACTGGTAAGACTTTTATTATATTGCTGAGAGAGATTAAAGAAGACCTAAATAAATGGAGAGCTAAACCATGTTCATGCATCTGGAGACTTAATATTTTTAAGGTGTAAATTCATCCTAATTTGTTCTATAAATTCAATAAAATTCCAATCAAAATGCCAGCAAGTTTTTTTTTTTTTGGTAGAGCTAACAAATTAATTCTAAAATTTATATGGAAATTCAAAGTATCTACAGGAACACAAACTACTGAAAATAACAAATTTGGAAGGCTAACACTGCCTGATTTCAACACATATTATAAAGTTATAATAGTTAAGATTATGTTTGTAGTGTTACAGTAGACAAATAGATCAATAGAACAGAATAGAAAATTAAGAAATATGTATATATGGACAACTGATCTTCAAAAAGATGTGAAAGTAATTCAGTGGAGATAACATAGTCTTTTCAACATCGGTGATAGAACAGTTGGATGAACTTTGGTCCATATCTCACACCATATACAAAATAAAATAAAAATGGATTATAAATATAAGCATCAAAGTTTAAACAATAAAAATGTTATTTTATAAGTAAGTTTTAATATACAAAGAGAAGATTCTCCACTTGGAATGAGATAATGCAAGGTAATTATGTCTTCTACAAAAATAAATAAGGCAGGAATTGTGAAGAACAATGATTTATTTCTTAGCTGAGGTCTACTATTAAAAATATTCATGGTCAGTGAGGGGGGGAATAAGGAGTGAGCAGAAATGCTGATGGAACAAAGGAGATTCAGTATTAGTCAATAATGAAAATTGCCCTATTTGGTGCTAAAAGGGATAAATTTCAACCAAACACGGATACTAATTTTTTCTGTTTTTATCTTCACGTAAATATGTAGAATTAATTGCCTTTATGAGTTATAACATTGGCAATTAGGTCCACTCCTGAGATTAGTCAAAACAAAATTTGTCTATCAACTCTGTGATATACACTTTAATTTTTAATACATGAGTATTTATTAAATACATAGATAAAATAGTAACAATGATCAAACATCTTTCCAGAAGATGTCAGAGTTTGAGATTGTATGATAATCTAAACTTCACTTGATCATTTGAAAAATTCTAGCACTTGATATGCCTTTTCAAAGTTTTCAGATTTACCAAAGCATATAGACCTGGAGTGTGTGACTTAGTAAAATGTTATCAATAATAAATATGCCTTATATGAATAAATGAATATTTTAGATCCTGACTGACTGACAATATTAGCAGGAAGAAAAGGAATGAAATATTAGCATTAGCAGATTCAGAAGTGCTACAAAAGTTACAAATAGGGAAGCTGGGAAATGTCATGGTCTTATCTCCCAACACCAGGAAAGAACTTTTCTACATGCTCTTGGGAATTAAAATGAGCATTAACATTGGTTTGCATCCTTACATTTATTTTCAGGAATAATTTCACCTGGATTATAGTTTTGTGAAAATACTCTCTATAATTATTCAGAAAATATTTTAAAATCTCAAAATAAGAGTGATTGAAACGTATAAAACAAATATCCAGAGACAGATATTATAGGGCTTCCTCCCTTTGGAAGGGTCCAACATTCTTCTGTTTTTCTACCCCACCATCACTGGTGACTGCATTCACCATCGAGGCAAGTCATGCTCCAAGATGGCTACTGGAGTATCAAGTCTGCTCTTCAATTCAATGCATGCAGAAAAAGACTAAAAGGAACATTCTCAACTGAGTAGGCTTTCTTTAAGGATCCTTCCTGAAAGTCAAATGCAGTGTGTCTCATTACACTCCATTAATCAGAATCTATGTTGTATGGCCACATTGAGGTGTAAGTGCAGCTGGGTGATGTCATCTTTCAGCTTGGTTTCCCTGATAAATTTGATATGCTTTTATATGGGAAGGAGAGGAGGAGGGATGTAGGGTAGGCAACTAGAAAGCACTGTAGAAGTCTCTATCGTTATTAGGCCATACTCAATTTTTAGATTATTTCTCTCTTTGTACTGAATCAGGAAAACACAAGGTAGAAACAAACATTCTTAAATTTATGCATGGATACACATGACATGGCAAGCACTCACAATTCTGGAGACAATCCTTGTTTGCATTTCCTTATGTGCATTGAGACAGTACTTTTTAAATACTAGCCTTAGCATCATAATCAAATAGTGTACTGAATAAGTTTATACAATTGTAATCATTTCAACTTTATTCACTGGATAGCACAAATTATATTTTATGCATCTGTATCACTCAGCTGCTGCCATATTACAAAGAGTTATACAATCCCAGTGGAATTTAAAAATAAACATTTTTCCTCTCAAGCATTTGTGATCTACTAGGGCAGCTCTTCTGACCTCAGCTGGGCTGACTGAAGCACCCACCTGTTGGCCCATCTAGTCTGAGCTTGGGCAGTTGGTTCTTCAGGTGCCAACAGTGAATAAAGAGAACAAGCCTAGTGCTGTAAGCTCTTGGTTGTGCCACATCTATTAATTAACATCATCTCAGACAAAGCAAATCACAATGTTCAAAGTCATGAATCAGGGAGGTATAAAACTTAGTAGGAGACATTGTAAAATTATATGGAAAGGGGCAAGGCTATAGAAAAGGATGAAGAACTAGGGCTAGTAATTCAACCTACCACGGTGCAAATCTCCAGGACTGGATTTAGGGCTTGACACAGTTGACCTCACTGGATAGATATGAAATGAGTGAAGAAAGAAATGGAATTTAAACCATCACCTTGTTCAGGCTTTTTGACTATACCTTTTAAAAAGTGTCTCCAATGTACAGCCTTACATTCTTTTTAAAAAAATGGCCATTGATGTTTAGATTTACCAGTTTTCCACTACTATAATATTAAGAACTTATTGATAATTTCTCATCTGAATCTCTCCAGTTAATGTGTGAGTTGGCTACACAATTGGTTCACCATTACATCAAAGTCTCCCACTATGTCAGAAATAACTGTAAATATAAATTAAAACTAAAGAATGTGGCATAAATCAAGATTCATTAAAGTTCCAACCTTACAAAGTTATTGTGAAGATTAAATGGATCTATACACATAAAAGCATTAAAAATAAATGCATGGTAATAACAAACACTCAATTTATAGTATGTAATTATTAACAAGTGTTTATTGAACATGCATTGCTTGAAAGATAATGTTATAATAAAAAATTAAGGTTGAATAAAAATTGGACATTTTATGTTTTAAAAAGTTCATGGTGAGAATCTGTGCTTACCCACTTACAGGATATATAACTTGGACAAATAATTCAGCTTTTGTGATTGTCAGCTATATTATTTTTTGCACAATATATATGTGATTTAAAATAAAATAAACATATGAAGTACTTAGCAATGTGCTTGATATATATTAGGCCCTAAATAAATATTATCTTCTTTTTTCTCTTTTTCCCTCTCTGTATCAGTGAGAGTCAAGTCAGGAGATAAAAATCACACCAATTACTTTACCAATAGAATTTAATATAAACAGTCGTTAACCATGTACAAAGATGTTAACTTGGTTACAGAAAAGTTCAGAGTAAAACTGTAGGGTATCACAGAAGCAGCAATTGCAGGCAGCTGCCTTTATCCCATGGCCACAAGAACAAAGGAAAAGTGCCAGGCACTTGAAGAAGAAACAAATTCCTGAGCTCAGACTAGATCAGCCAACAGGGGGATGCTTTAGTAAGCCCAGCTGAGGCCAGAAGAGCTGCCCTAGTAGATCACAAATGCTTGAGGGGAAAATGTTTATTTTTCAATTCCACTGGGATTGTATAACTGTTTGTAATATAGCAACAGCTGAGTGACACAGATAAATAAAATATAGTTTGTTGGAATTATTGAAATTTAGGAGCTTGAAGGAGGGGCCTGCAGAAATGAAACACAGATATTTGAGGCATGGGTAGTGGCGCTTGTAGGGATGCACCATGAGCACCATGAGGCTGTCTTAGCAAATGTTGGGAAAACTGCAAACTGGATTTACTTGCTGCTAAAGGGAGGAACTGCTGCTGCTGGGGTGAAGAAACATTGCTAGGGTGAAAACCACCAGAGCCACAGGGCGAAAGAAAGCCCTCAGAAGGACCAAGTCACTTTCTCCTCCTCCAGCCTTGCAGTCTCTCAGTACCATCTGGCAGAGCAAGAATGTGTTTTGCCAGGTGTCAGTCTGAGCATCACAAAGCAAAGGGCAGTTAGAGTAGAGAGAAAATAGCATAATAAATAGCCTACTTCTTGTCTCCTCCCACTCCCTTCATTTTTACCTCCCTGACTTTCTTCTTTCCTTCTGTCCATAATTTCTTTCTTTCTTTTTTCCTTTCTTTAATTACTTTTCCTCCTGGCTGGGCTTCCTTCTCTCCTTCCTTATTTTCTTTCCTTCCTGGGCATGTCAATCCTATGGGCTTGAAAAGACATGCTAACAGAAAAGTAGGCTATTGTCTTTTATGGAATAAACAGATATAGAAGATTATGTATAACTTCAAGGAGTTTACATGATTACTTTTTAAAATTGCATGGTGCCAGATACTTTAAATGACTTTATCCATATTATTAAATTCTCACAATGACAAGGCTAATGACAGACCTAAGATTTGAACCTAGCCTTTTCAGACTCCAATACTCATGTTTAGTTTTTTTTCTATCTCAGAGATTCCAGTTCACTTGGATAATTAGCAAGGAATAATTCAGTCATTGTCATTTGAACCAGGTAGGCATCAAAAGAATGTGAAAATTTTGATAGAGTGAGATGGGTAGAACATTATGAATACTTCAAATTTTATAAGCAAATTTAGGATAAGGTAAGAAATGTTCCATAAACAATATACAAAAAGGATAACAAGCTAAAAAGTTATAAAATAATTGCAATATTAATGAATATAAGTATTTCGGTGGGAATGAATATTTCAATTTTCTTATCAGAGATAAACTAAGAATTTTTAAGAAAAAAACATAAGATATAATGTGTAATTCCCAGAATATAGTTTGAAAGTTAATTAACTGTATTTGGCAAAAAAACATTAAGATAGCTTTCTTAGAATATTAAGTTGTTCATTAACTGGTATGTTGATGGCAATTTCAAAAGCATATCTTATCTACTATGGGAAGATTAATTTCAACTCATGTATTTCCTGATAAAGAGACAACATGAATTCAGAATTATAGAGATAAAAATACCACTGCATATTGCAATCCCAGAGATAAAAAAAATTACTTTCTTTGTAATTACATTTGAAAGCTTCAGAAAATATATGTATTAGAATGAGTTTACTCTGTGTATAACTAAATTACCTAAAATACACAAGGCACAAATATTAACAAGGATGAAGGCCATATTTTATGATGATAAATAAATTACAGCTATATTTCTAACTATACAGAAATCTTCAAATAAGAGTTAAAATGTCAAAAGACTCATGTTTCATCCTATATTTATCTGTTACCCTCAAAGCACAAAGTTCAGCTGGACTACTTTTTGTTATTTGGGATTAGAAGAGCTTCAGGCAATTATAGGTCCAAAACAGAAGACAAACTTGTCAAAATGGAGACAGAGAGAGAGAGAGAGAGAGAAAGAGAGAGAGAGAGAGAGAGAGAAGAAGAAGAAGAAGAAGAAGAAGAAGGAGAAGGAGAAGGAGAAGGAGAAGGAGAAGGAGAAGGAGAAGGAGACGCAAAAAGAGGAGGAAGAAGAGGAGGAGGGTGGAAGGGGCAGCAGGGGCAGAGAGAAATCAGAAAATCACCTTGATTATGCTGGATATTGGTGGAAAGAGGTGCCATGATAATCATGAATATTTAATCCCTTAGTCGAATTTTTACATATGAAGTATAAATTCCATTTCTACTTTTTCTTATTAAGAGTTTAGAATCAATAATAGATTTGAAAAATTAGAATTTAAATTCTTTAAAATCTAGTTCAAATACTAGAGATTATATTCCAGTTACTAATAGAGAAAAACAGACTTTGGTAGACCGCAGTTATACTAGGAACTGCAGGTAATTACTACTGAAAAATAAGATTCCAAAGGGCTACTCAGGTATCAATTTTGATATTTCTCTTTTTTTCTGGATAAATAATGTATCTTTAAGTACATAAGAACTTCAAATGTTTTTAACTTTTGTTACTATTATATTGCTATTCAATGATCATGGAACAGTGCATTGCACAATTAAAACTGGTTTTAACCACTTTGTGGGATGAAGGAGGAGAGGGTACTAAAGGGTCAAATAGAATGCACTGAAAACTGCTTAACCTCCCTGCACCAAAGCATTGACCCATAATGAAATTCTAAAGAAAGATTTCTTCTTTATCACCTCCTCTGGGAATACACAAAAACTGCTTTCACTGAATTCCCAACATGAGACTCCTTGCCTCACCACAGCCGTAGAGTGGGGAGTGTGACTAGTACTGACACTGTGTCACAGGGCTCTCCTCTTCATCCTCCCCCTGGCGTCCCTTCTCTCCACCCAAGATCCACAAAGTTCTGGTCACTGTATGTCCCAGCTGGCTTTACTCTTCTACTCAATATACTTTATTACCATTTTATAAATACTATAGTCGTCATTTACAATACTCTCAGATACTTGATTTCCTTGGAGAAACATAAAACATGTACATCAGATTGACTCTTAATATTTTAGCTATCAATCTATTGCAGTCAGTACCTGCCTCTATTCCCTTGGCAACACCTGAGGTTACCTGCAGCTCTGGGGGATAGTTACTGTACATGCCAGTGACTTGTACCTCAGGAAAATATGTAAACTTCCTGAGAGCTTTTTCTAGCTCCAAGAACAAAATTAACTTGTACCCAGGACACAGTGGAAGTGTCCCAAAGTAGGGATATAGTGGCTTATGCTTTAGCTTCCTGAACCTTCAGAGATATGTTCTACACAATTTCTCAGAGGGTCTCTAGTGCGGTTGAGTTCAATTTGTTCCCAGCATTAATGTCCCACTTACTGGATTTCCTTCTGTGGCTATGTATTATTTCCATTCCTTTGATTACTTCCTGGAATGACCTCCCACATACACTCTTTCAAAGAGTTAAAAGAGGCAGGATACTTGTCCTCATCATATCCCCATTTAATTCATTAGTATTTTTGTCAATAGACTCCATTTTGGCAGAAAACCAGGCTAGGAGATTTGGTATTAAAAGTTTCCCTAGAAAGTAAACCCTCAGAATAAGTTTCCAAAAACATCCACAATTTATTTACTGACTGGCCACAACACATGTATTAGTTGACTTCGATATATGTCCATTTTGAATAAAACTGGGAGCAATCTAGAGATTCAGGAAAAGTCCCTTGCTTTTCACTCCATATGAATCAATATTTGCTATAGATAAAACAGAGACATAGACCAATGGAACAGAAATGAGAACCCAGATACAAAACCATCTTCATGTAGCCATCTAATCTTTGACAAACCAAACAAAAACATACACTGGGGAAAATAATCCTTATTCAATAAATTGTGTTGGGAAAATTGGATAGCCACATGTAGAAGACTGAAAAAGGATCTGCACCTTTCACCTCTTACAAAAATCAACTCATGGTGGATAACAGACTTAAACCTAAGGCATAAAACGATAAGAATTCTAGAAGAAAATGTTGGAAAAACTCTTATAGACATTGGCCAAGGCAAAGAATTTATGAAGAAGACCCCAAAGGTAATCATAGCAACAACAAAAATAAATAAAAGGGACCTGATCAAATTAAAAAGCTTCTGTACAGCCAGGAAAACTATTACGAGAGCAAACAGACAGCCTACAGAATGGGAGTAAATATTCGCAGGCTACACATCCAATAAAGGGTTGATAACTAGAATCTATATAGAACTCAGGAAAATCAGCAAGAAAAAATAAACTTTCAGGCACAGGTATCTTTTTGATATAATGGCTTTCTTTCCTTTGGGAAAAACCAGCAGTAGAATTGTGGCATTGAATGGTAGGTCTACTTTTAGTTCTTTGAGGTATCTCCATACTGTTAGCATGCTAGTGTCTATTATTTTTGGACTTTTTAATAAAAGCTATTTCACTGGGGTAAGATGATATCTCATTTTGGTTTTAATTTGCATTTCCCTGACATTGAGTATCTTTTCATATGTTTGTTGGCCATCTGTCTATCTTCTCTTGAAAAGCTTCTGTTCAAGACTTTTGTCCACTTTTTAATGGGCATTTGATTTTTTCTTGCTGATTTGTTCGAGTTCCTTTTAGATTCTGGATATTAGCCTTTTATTGGTTGTGTGGTTTATAAATATTTTCTCCCATTCTGTAGGTTGTTTATTTGTTCTGTTGATTGTTTCCTTTACTGTCCAGAGCCTTTTAATTTAATCAAGTCCCATTTATTCATTTATTTTTGTTGTTTCTGTAATTGCCTTTGGGGTCTTAGTTATAAATTCTTTGCCCAGGCTAATATTAGGAGAGTTTTTCCTACATTTTCTTCCACAATTTTATTGTGTTCTTTTCTTATTGATAAACTAGAGTTTTCAACAAGAGTTACTACTATCATGCCTGGTTTTTTTTATATTTTTATGTTAATTATTAGGGGGAGCTAGAAGTGTTATTACATAGTGAAAATGTAGAGTGTTTCTATCACTCAAGGCATTCATGTGGGTACCTCATGATGTTTCCATGCCTACGGGTAACAGCAAACAGAAAATTACAGCAACCAGGACTTGACAAGGTCATGGTAAGCTAGAACTCAGCATTTTTTATTGTATTCTGTGTTGAAGAGCTATGTCACCCAATTAGGCAAGCAATCTAAACCAGCACAAGTGCTGGCCAAAAATGAAGGGACTCTAAAAGAAGTTGTAGAGGAAGAGATAATGAGCATCAGTTATATTCATAAGATTAACTGTATCAGTTTGAACTCTAGCTTGACTAATCCTTCCATTGTAGTTCATATTTTCTTAGGGATCATAACTATCCATTATCTTGAAGAATCTGTGAAGGGCAGAGTGGTTTTAATGTTGGCTATAAGATCTAAATGGAGCAAGGAGTAGACTTTAGGTGCTGCACTCAATGCTCCACTCAAATCTCCTTAGCTCACCGCAGAGGATAATGACAACTTTGGTGGAGTCTTCCTATGTGCCAGTGTTTTTCTACTATGCACCCATATCTCTCTGTCTAACAGCTTTCACTAGTCATATGAAAAAGATCAACTTGCCTGCAGGAAAGTTTGGAAGTGCCAAGGGGTTCCTGAATGCGGTAGCAACCATTAACCAATGAGAATTAATGAGAGCGAATAAGCAACCCACTTACCCATTCCTCAGATGTTTTCCACATATTTTCTCACTGGCATTGAACCCTAGTTACCTAGAGTAGTTACTGGCTCATTAACATACTCCTTATTGCTTATTCTCTTTTGCCTGTCTCACTTTCCTTCTGTCTCACCATGCTTGTGTTTATCTCCCAAATAAACTCTTAGCAGAAAAAAACAAAACAAACAAACAAAAGACCCTTGTTTTAGAAACTAATTTCTGAGGAACAAAATTTAAGACACCATCATCATGCAACTTATTATTGCACTATTTTCCTACCAAAAGTCTAACTTCTAGATGTGTTTTATTGAATAAATCATATGTTCTGTAATGAAAATAATATATCCATAATTTACAGACATAAGTACTTAATGAAGAATGAAAACAATATGTGTGACTGCAGAGAGATTATTAGAATCAGACTCATGAAAGAGGTCAAATCATTAAATTCATAAACTGACATGCACAAGAATCTTGATAAAGAAAACGAGTATTTTAAAGGAATCCAGAAATGGCAGCTTGCCAGAAAAGAGCTCCCATTAGAGGCATTGAAAGGACTTTTGAGGTCACATAGTCAACTTTATATCAAGAGGACATGTTCTTTGAATTATATTTTCAATGACTTTGCTAGATTTACATTGTGTATGAAGAGAGCTCTCTGGAGTGAAGGTAATAGTCAGTTTGCTACAGGTAGGAAGGAAAAGTGGTTCCCAGGGTGACCAGTGCCACAGATTAAATTCTTTGGCTTTGGCTCCTGGTATGGCTGCCTTTATTATTTGACCTTTGCTCACAGGTTCAGCTCTGCTCATAGTACAGGATCAAACATGTTTCTAGTCTGAACAAATTTAGAAAACCTTAATTCAGTTGCACAGGATGGTCAGTTCAAATGTATACTTGCAATAATATCTTTTGTCCCAGAATAGCTTAATTCTACCTTCTTGCTGTGACCGACCCGAACCAGTGCACTAAGGCTGCTCTCCTAGTTACTAATGACTCCTAAGATAAAATCCCATACTCTCCTCTCAGTTCTCATTCACAGATGTCCCCACAGTATCTGTCTACTCTATTTTTTGAAAGTTGCTTCTTCCTGGCTTGATCTAATCCTAGTTCTTCTACCGTATCAGTCAATGACTATTCCCTTTTTCTGTATTTCTGTTTTATTTATTATCCTACCTTACCCCAGAACAATAGAAAATGATGAACAGTAATAAATACACACACATATGATAGTAATCATCAAAAATGGATAAAAGAAAAGAACTATGTAAAAAGAGGCAAGAGCACAGTGCCAATAAATCAAAGATACTGATATTTATTGCAGTCAAGCTCATGACGTAGGTCTGAGCATACAGCTGATCCTAAACTCGATTTTCTGCTATAATTTCACCCACTCCTGCTGTCTCACCAAGCCACTATGCAGATGGATTCCAGGATGTCTTGAAAATGTGAATTTCTTTACCAACTTCTTACCAAGCTACACACCTGCATTTCCCCACTGCCTGTGAAGCAACTCTTGATAACTTGGCTCATTTCAAACTCAGCTCATTTCACAGTGAACTTATTATTTTCTTTGAGTTCTTTGTTTCATATTCTGCCATTTGTTTATCACCTATTTAACACCAATGATCATCAAAGTACTGTTCTGGGCCCTGGTGATGCAATGGTGAGTTTAATGCTAATATTTAGTGTGGCAAGCTGGTTTATAGACCTAGACACTAGAGTTTCTAGGGAAACCACAGACCTAGACCTCAAAGACCTAGACCAGGATCAGCCTTCATATCTTCAGCATGTGCTCCAGCCAGATAAAGAAGGCAGTCACTCAACTGCCAAAAATTGGACACCAGGAAATCCTATCTAAAATATCCAGTAAAAATTAAAGGTGACAGTTTAGTGTTTGTAAAACAACAAATTCACCTACATAAATTGATGTCATTGTTATTTCTAAGCAGCAAAATGAGAACATGATGCTGGAAGACATTGAAAAATTCTAAAGGAGCAAATGGTATTGGAGCCAGGCATGTACCTTGTCATGAACATCACTTATAACCTGCAGCCAGGTGGTCATCAGAAGTCTCCAGCTGATGCAGGGGTAACTGACTACCTACACTCACTGGTGGGATCATGGTGGTGAAATCTTATCTAGGAAGGCTTACTCCAAGGAGAAATGCTCCACAGCTCAGCCTTTTGGATGATAAGTCCCTGGAGAAAGCCAGGCTGTGTCACAGAACACATTTCCAGGGATCTGTTAGAAGACAGAAAACAAATCACTGGAAGTGGTAAATGACAAATTTGGTAAATGGTAAATGACAAAAATGGTAAATGACAAATCCTCTCCTCATATCTGAGAACTCTCGGCCTGGAATGACTGTGTCTCTTCAGCCGGCTTTATGGAGGTTTTCTTGGTACACTTGTACAGGACCCCACACTTGAATGGACTCAGCACTTGGAATTTAATGCTCTGGAATGACTGCCTTGAAATTTTTAATAAATTTATCTTTTAATTTGTGTTTTGTAAGTAAAGTTCAATGGGACACTGGAGTATGCACTTGCTCCATTGGGGCATTGGGGCCTCAGCTCCCATGCAGTCCTGTATATTATCACCTTCCTGTCTTCTCAGGACAGGTTCTCAGCCATCCACTTCCCATTTCCTGGTGCCCCAGGTCCACTTGACCTCCCGCACCTCCCTCATGCCTTGGGACTGCTGTGGCTGTCCACATGGGGCAGTGATAAGGTTGTGCCTATGAGGAAGACCTATGTTCCACCATTGCAAAGAGTCTTAGATATGAAAAGGTTTAGGATTAGACAACAGGTGTTCATTCCCCTAATCTGGCAGTGTCGGGGCATATTTTGTACGTGAACTGGTGAGGAATCTCATCTACTCCAAGTTTGTGTGTTAGGGTGATAAGCCTGTGGGAAGGGGAGATTGAGTTCCTCATGTCTGGCCAGGGTACTGCATTCCCATTTGTACAGTACCCCACAATTTATGTAGTCTTTCCTGGTCTTACCTATTATGGTATAGATAGGCCCTCCCTCTTGGTTATGGCCTTAACAAAGCCTGTTCCTGAGAAATCTTCTGACAGAGAGAGGAATATTGACAAATATGTCTTGAGCACTTACAATTTTTAAGTCCTGTGCTAAACATTTGCTGTTGACAATCTCATTTCATGCTCATACCAAGTTTATCATGCAAATCCTCCTATTAGTTCTATTTTATAGATGATTAAGTTGAAACATAGACAGTCTAGAAAACTTTACAAAATGTCTCATAGCCAGGAGGCTTTATATCTAGAATTCAAACCCAGAATGCTTGATTTGGGAACCCATAATGTTCTGGCTCATATCAGTAGTAGTCTGGTCTAATATCAAAACAGAAAAGAAGTTTCAGATTTCAGTTTGAAAAAAGGATGTGGACTTTCCTATAAAGGGACTAGTATCATATTTACTGTGGCTGACAGAGTTAACTTGTGGGATTTGAATGAGTCCTAAGCAAATTCAGGAAAAAACTAAAGGAATGTTTATTGGCCTTAGGACTGTTTTAGAAGACCATCCAGGCTTATCACGGCATCTGGCTCAGGGAGGCAGCACGAGACTTAAGAACCAGCAGGCAGCTATGTAATCTCACCAAACCTGTTGGTGGTTCAGCCAAGGCTGGAGTCCCTCCTGACTCCCACCTATACCGAACTCTGGCATGGGACAATGAGCCATTTCTTGGCTCTGGTTCTACCTCTGCTGGATGGAGCAGGGGAAAGCAGCTGGTCTCAACACAGGTAGAAGAGGCTTCTCATCACCAGGTGTTGGCTGAACCTTGATTCTTTTAGATTCTCCTTTTACACTGATCCCTTGATGGTCTTTGTTCTGAAGTAAACCAGCAGGCCCTTCTACAGACATTCCTAAGGCCTGCCTGTCAAATGAGTCATAATCCAGGTGGCAAGGTTTTCTTCTTAATGGAGATCATGGTGGCTGAGAACACCTAAGGAGAAGCTGATTTAATAGGACCATGTTCAAGTACGGCCACTCTGTGTGCAACATGACATGAGACATCCTCAGTGCATCAGAACCTTGGAAGCTTTACTCACCTGAAACTACAGCCTTTGTTGTATGACAACCCTTTTTCCTTCTTCATCCCCCCTCCCCGCCATATACCCTGTCTCAGTCAGAGTCCCAGCTAGTAATATCTACCTATACCAGCCCACTAAAATCAAAGACTCTATATGTGGAGGCTTGGACCCCAAAGACAGCACTTAAGACTTGGTCTCAGTGGGGGCTCTCAGCTTAGCACAGGCCTCTTTACCTCATTCTGTCTTGGATGGATGTTTAGGGCTTTATTTCTAACTGAATACTTTACGAACATTCTCTCCTGGGGAGAGCATTTCCCTCCTTTGCCACTATGGTCAGGGCATCCGAATTGTAGGGATTATCTCACCTGATAGCAAGGAATCCCCCAAATCTGTACTTCACAACCAACCACCTCATCACACCTCAATGTCCTTGGCAGTCTATACTGTGATATAAGCATCAGTTATTTTCATGGAAGGTCCTTGGTGTAAACACAGAAGTCATATTTGCCATAAAACCCTAGAGCTTACATAGGATATAAAGTCCTATGTACTTCTTTCACGGTGCAGGCTATGACCATGGAAACCTCAGGTTCTTTCCAGCACAGGCATCCCAGGTTGGGTGCACAGGTAGCTAGGTTTTTCTGGATCAGACCATAATTAAAGTGTGAATCCAGTTCAGAAAAAAATTATAATTTACAGATTTATATACTACCCTTAGGGAATGAAGATGTATTGTTGATATTGTTGTAGAAATGGGTCTCTATGACGTTGTCTTCCTCTTTTCAGAACTCCTATAAAGACTATTACCAAAAACTCATTGTGAAAAAAAAAACCATTAATTTCTGAGTAGTGTTTTTGACTGTATAGAAAGGAAACTTAACCCTAAGACATAAGACGCAAGGGAAGTTCCATCAAAGTTGAAGTTTGAATGAAATGAAAGAGTTAGGTAAGTAAAAGGTGAGAATCAGCAAGAATGTGAAAAGGAGAACAGTTTTTGACTGAGAAAATAGCTCATGAGAAGGCCAGGAGGAGAGGAGGCATGGTGCATTTGGAAAATAGTGAGGAAGTCACACTAATGAAGGTAAAAGGAGTCTCTTCAGATGGGGCTGCCTTAGCTGGAAGACGGTCATTTTAGTCTCCCAATAGCTTTCAGCCAAGAAGCCATTTTACTCACTGAGGTCAGGTTCCATTTCAGCTGAAAAGATATTAAGTTATATGGATCTCCCCAAAAACAAAGAGTACAGATCTAAGAAATCAGAAAACAGTGTTAAAGTCTGTAAGGGGTAAAGAGGTAGAGAATGGGAATGAGGATTGAGAAAAAGATGTAAATCATACACAGGAACCCAACATAACAAGTTGGGGGCAAATTTTTACAATAGGTCTAGGAGCTAAACCCTTAGTAGAGTCAGGCTCTGGACTGATGTGCTACTAATGAAGTTTTGGTCCAGGTCTAGTTGCAAAGAGTCCATTGATTTCTAGGACTCTCATTAGAGTTGGAAGCAGTTACAGCTTCAGGTGAAAGTGTGACCTCTGAAAATAGGGCCTGGGACTTGAGTTCTGATATAGTACAATCACCAAGGTATGTTTCACCTCTGCAGTCTCTTGGTATATTTCCATTACTTTTTCTTATGATTACCATCATTATTGTTACAGGGAATTTATTTAGTCTGTATTTGTGGTCTATTGAGCTTAAAATATTGTTTAAAAACAAGTACAATAAAACTGCTATTCCATTGAAATTATGGAAAACATAAAACGAAAGGGAGATGCATACATTTGAAATTCACAGTTATCCCCATGACATAACACTTATTTATAATTATCCCCAAAATATCCTTTCACACATCAACAAAAGCAAACTAATTTTTGTCTTCTTGGTTTTCATACTTACTTCCACTTTTGTGCATTTGCTCATGCTATTTTACTTAATTTGAAATTATCTTTGTAATATACACCCATTCTATTCATACCTGTTATTTATCATGCATCTCAAACATAATATGGCTCAAGTAAAAAAGACTCCATGAAGCTTTTCTTAATACTTCCCTCTATATATTATCTTTCTTTCCTTTAACTCTCCATCACATTTTGCATATCTGCTAGCATACTAGCAGATATGATGAACCCATCATATATTTTGCTCATTTGTGGTAAATACTGTAATATACCACCTGGAGCCCCAGTCAGGGATAAATTACTCACTATTTTAGTTGCTGGGAGGGGGACTGTCTGTAGAGACAGACCTCAGATGTTATTAGGCTTTAAGGATTGCTTCGCATGAAAGCAAAGCTTTACCTAACGGCATGCTATTGCCTGCATCAGTGACTGATCAACATGGGGATATGAACACCCAGCCTCCTTCCTTCAAAGGCAAGCAACTTTGAAGTGTCATCTGAGCATAAGAACTCCTAGTATACCAGCTTCTGAGCACTTCCCTGAAATTATATCATAGCACAACTCTTCCCCCTTACTAATTCTTCCTCCTTATTTTTTCTTCCAGTTGCTAATCCTAAAAATTTCCCCAATAAATCCTCTGTGTGTTATCATTATCTCATAATGTGCTTCTTGGGGAATCCAAACTGGATTATCATTCCTTCATTCAAATATATATGGAACTATTTGTAAGGCAAATATTTACTGCTTGATGTGCAAGATATAAGTTCTAAGTGTGGTTGAGTAAACAAAGAAAAAGCAGAAATTGTCCCTGCTCTCAAGGATCTAAGATGAGAGATTAGTTAAATATATGTATAAAAGGCACCAAGTGATTAATACATATACAGATAAATGACATTGGGGTTCTGATACAGAAATCTGCTTCCTATCTCCAGGAAGGTATTTTCAGCTCCTTTAATGCATAAGTATGTTTTTATAGACTTTTTTGCTACCCTGCTATATCCAGGTACTTGAACAAAATGGGCAGTGTGTAATTTTTGAATTGATCCCATGTTGAATTGTTCTGGGAAAAAAAGTCCAGAAGAAACATTCAACAAAGCCTCACTGACATGATGACTTAGAATAACTGCAAATTAATTTTAATGCCCAAGGAGTCATTTTGTTTGTGGGTTTATTATTGAAACAAGAATTTTAGCCAGATAACTATGAGGCAGAAATGTCAGTGCTAAAACCTGAGAAAGTGCTGAGGTTCACACTGCAAGGAACAACATTCATAATTTCAAAGACCCTCAGATTGATTGGTTTAGCTTCCTAGACAGCCAAGTACTGCCCTCCATTTATAATCATTTAGAAGCTATTATATTGTGTATTTTTCCAATTCTAATTTGCTTCATCTCCAACATAACCTCTCTGCAAGGCTAATGCACAAGACCATTATTTATCTATTTTTCACAGTAAGTTGTTTAAGAAATTCTGAGATGGTTATATGGGTCAGCAAGCATTTAAAGGAAAGAGAGTTGTATGTCAATGTCCTGCAGCATTATCTTATTTAACTTAAAAAATATCTTATTTTAGAAAAAGCAAATAGTAGTGTGGTTCAATAATCTGTATAGAAAAATAAATAAACTTAATTGTTAATTGCATTGCTAAATAACTATTTTTTAGTTTTGTTAGACAAATATAAGATAGCCAAAGTAATTCTACTAACACTAATTTATAATAACTCTATTTCACTGAATATTGGCATTTACTGAAAACATTATTTTTCCTTTTAACACCACTTGTCAATGTAACAAACAGAATATAAAGATGTTTATTTCAAGAAAGTTAATGTATATATTTAAAAATTGACCAAAAAAGAAAGTAATAGTGATTATTATTGATTTTTAGGAAACTATATTCAGTGGTGAAATAAAAAAGGAGCAATTAAATAATTAAGGTAAATTTTAATCCAACATAAAAGCATGATGATAATTTCATAACCAGTTCTAAAGTGTCATAAACATTTGAATTTTATTCTCACCCTTACTACCCGCAAATGATTGAGGATGGAGCTATAAGAAGTTTTATTTCTATTCCCTGCTGTCTCTTCAATTGCTTTTTGATATTCTTAATTAAAGAACAGTTGATTAATGACTCATGAGCAATGTATATTTCAAAATGTCAAAACACATCATTACAAAGAGATGTTTTTATAAGCTTAGATACGGACACCTACATTTCTTTTCCATTTTGATAGACTTGGCATCTATCCTGTTAAAATAGCTTTTCTTCCCTTATAAAATGCACCAAAACCATCTGAAATGAATACATAATTCCAAAAGCTCAGTGTTATAAAAGTATAAATAATGATCACATGCACGTTATGTAATGTACCTACATATCATTTTGTGCTAAATGAATCTTGGCTCTGCTAAGAACACTACTTCCCTGGAGCCTTCACAAAGGAGAGAGAAAAGAGGAGTTCTTCCTGCTCCTTATTGTATATCCAAACTTGTTTCCTTTCCACCTGCTTTGAATCTCAGGTCATCTGACTATTCCGGCCAATACCACTCCCTATTGCATTCATCTTCACACTACCTACTTACCCCTCTTCTGTACAAACACACCCATGGCTTTCTTGAAGGTATTTGTACCTGAGTCATTGCTATCTCCTCAGTACCACTGCTGTTACAATTCCTGTCTTATATGTCCATATCAATCATCCTTCAAATCAAATGAACTCTCAGTTTCTTGACTTTTTTTCCTCCAGTGATCTTGATCTCAAATTTAAATCAGTCTATCAGTTTATCCCCAGTTCTTACCCTGGCTTAGGCATTACTATCAGCAATAACAATAAATGTTTCCCCACCTCAGGATCAATTATACATTCACTCTCTGAATACTGCATATTATCTTTCTTGTCGGGGCATTTTCTAAAATATCCAATCTTTCAGACCTCAGGGGTACCTAAAATTCAATGATCCTGCTACATTTTCATTAACGCTCCTCCTCTCATATTCTTCTCACTCAGGTTAGACCTCACAGTTCCTCTTTAAACACCATAGCTGAATCAGTTAACTGTCTTTCTATTCTTTCTTTTATTTTGCTTGTTTGGACAAAAATCCAACACTTCACTTATTTCTATATACTTGAATGTGGCTGGAGAAAGATACCAAACACGGAAGTCTGGTTTCACTTTATTTTCATCAAGTGCATCATAGTGGCTCCTGGCCATTGCCCTGCATTTCTCTGGTCCAGTCCTCCTTCGGTCTCCTAGACAGCTGCTTCATCGCCTTGCCCATTCTCTTCCAACCCCCAACCCTACTTGAAATTCTCACATCTGATCATTTTGCTTCCCTTTACATGGAGGAAAGAACAATATACAAAGACTGCTTCCAAAAGCTTCCACCACCACATCTACTCAATGAACTGGATCTGTGAATTATATTGTTTCACTCTTTTATTTCTCCAGATGAAATATCTTGTCTCCTGTATAAAATCAACACTTACCTCCATTTGGGACTAATTCTATTCATTATCATCGTCTCAAGGACATCATTCTAGAAATTCTTTCTCCTCTGTCACTCTCTCTCTCTCTCATACATGCTCTCTCCCTTCCTCCCTTCCTAATTATTTCCATTATTGAGGAAGTATACCCAGTGGGGCATAGGAAATGCTTCAAATATCTACAACCTTGACCAGCTGAATAAGCCGTGATAGAGCTTACTCCACTCTCAAGGAAGAAAGTAACCACTTGATGCCCATTATTTTCACGAATCCAATCAGTTCTCCTACTAGACTAGTCCAGCAAGATAAGTTTAATCTTGGACTGGTGAGAAATTTATGGTACTTTGCTATTTTCCTTTCATATGCTCTAGGAATATTGAAATTGTTCATATAATGCATAATATAAAGCATTAATGCATGAATATCCAGATATCACCATTAAATGCATCAAAAGGAATTAACTGTACTTTGTCTCTTCCATGGGAGCATAGCAGGAGTGGATATACCTGTACTTTCCCCAAAACAGCCACCTTTCTTCTGGTACAGAATGTGACTAATCCTTTTGGGAACGCACAAGCCCGTTATGGTCAGTCCATGTGTTTTGAGTTGTGCTGATCACAGAGGTGATCACAGGAAGGCATATAATTTAGGACAAGCTAAACAAATTCCGTCTCATGATTTTAGCTGGTGTAATCAGAAGAGAGGGACACTTTTCTACTGGAGATGGCAAGATTGTGGAATATAAGTATGGTGTTTCTAGTGGCTATTTTTACTACTGTATGTGAAGAGACATCTGCTAATGAAATCAATAGATCTGAAAAGTAATGAAAGACATACTTTTGCTGAGAGTATTATTTGAGCATCTGGGTTTGGTGCTTTTTAAGTCATTCTTCCCTGAATTTTCAGTTATTTGTGTAAACAGATTTCAAGTTTGAGTTAGGTTTCTGTCATTGACAGAAGAAAGAGTCTTGATTAATACAAATATAAAGATAAAATAGAAGAATAATGAACACTACCTAAAAAAGCTAAAGTGGTGGAAGAGTGACTTCTATCATTGTTTTTCTAAGTCACAGCTGGTAAATAACTGTTGTGGCTGTAAATTATTTGTGGTTATACACCAGATAGTTGGATTTTGGAAATATCTGGCCCTTTTATAACTTTAAAGAAGAAAGCATGTATGTAAATACCAAATAGGAGACCTTACTAAAACATGTAGCCATCTCTCTCATCACCTTCCTCTCCTGACATTTTTGGAGAATTTCTCCCTAATTTTCAGGGGATCCGCAATTCCTACCCTCACTTAAGTTGTTGCTGAAAGAGCTGATGATTATACAGGTTATTGGCTATTGGTTTCAGGAGAGACTGAACAAATCTAAGATAATCATTTTCCCTTCTGGAAAGTTTATCCTTCTGGTCAATGCTGATAGTTTAATAATTGGTTCTCAGCCTAAGTTGAAGATCCTTTCTTGGGAGTTTAAAACTTGGAATTAGCAAACGAAATTTTGAGGAGGATAACTGTACTTAAACATCTACATTTCCATGCTTTGGGCTACCCTGTTCCAACATACAGACAGAGGGATGGGTTGAGAAGAATGGAACAAACATGTAGAGAAAACCCAAAGCTAGAGTAAGATTAACCTTCTTGTTTCCCCACAAAACCTAGGTCTCCAGTTTTATTCCTGAGGTCCTGAATGGCATTCCATAAAACATTCCACTATTTTTTCAATGAATTTTTTTTTTTTTTGCTTAAGTTCTAGTCAAGTTTCTGTTATTTTAACCAAAAGTAGACCTAACCATGGGACAATTTATGGTGTGCCAGTAAAGCAAATGCATTAAGCTGCTAGATACAAAGAGTGGCATAAAAATTGTGTTACAACAAAAGCATTTGATCAAACTTGTCACAATGTTTTTATAAACAAGACGAGAAATATGGGAAGACTTAAATCAAAGAAATGTGTCCTTACTATTTCTGTGGCAGAGAGTAAACAGTAGCAGTCAATAATGCTAACTTTTTGATAGGTTTCAGCAATACTTTACAGTGTTCCACCCTCAAATTTGTTCTTCTCAACAGTTTTCAAATTAATACATGGAATGAGAGTATTGATGGCATGCTAACTAAAATCAAACGTAACAATAACACGGGAGGAATAGAAAAGTATAGGTTAGTAGAATTAGTATTTTTGAAAAAAATAAGTACTAAACATTACATTAAAATTTAACATAAATAATTGTAAATGCTTACATTATGACAAAAAATCCCAAAGACAAATAAAAGATAAGCATAGATGGATCTAATTATCAGAACATATAAAAATGTATTAATTATTTGGGTAAAATTAAGCTCACTTAGTTCAATAATATAATAAGGCTTACTGGAAATGCTAAAGCAGTATTCAGCAATACTAATAAAACTATTGTGCCTAGAACAATGTCATACAATATGAATGGTAAAAGTCTTTAGATAATAGGTTAGCAAAATAGAGTAGATCTAGAGAAGAATAATCTGATTCATAAATTTGTAAGAAATATTGCATGTTTAGGACCAACTGTTGAAATATTAAGACTGGTTATTGTGAAGAATCAAGGTAGAAAGTAGGGTGAAAAGTGAGAACTTCATGTTTATACTTTAATATAAAAAAGACTACTGTAGGTAAAAATTGCAATTTTATTGTATTTATCAAATTATAATTGTATTTAAATACAAATCATATCTTTGAGCAGTTAGGAAAAGATAGAAGGAGAAAAATCCAACCCATATGCCAAAGATATGTCTGAGAAATTTGAAATTCTGAAAACAATAGAAGATGTGCCAAAAAGTTGTAAATTCTCTATTTTGCTGTTGAAGAAGAGATAGTATAAATACTACAAGAAAGTTATAGAAGGAAGACCTGAATGTACATAAAGTTCATGAGGTGATTTCTAAGGTTTTTCTCCATTCCAGACTATATCATCTATCAATTTCACTATACTGAATATATGTAGTTTTATTATGTAGCTTAGTTCATACAAAAAATGTTACTTAATTCAGTTTTTGAGATGTTAATATGCACAAGTAGAAGATGGTTTTTATGGCCTAAATTTGAGTCAAACCAAAAATATGATCACAATCTTGACCAACAGAGACAATTTTTAAAAATGTATAATTACATAGCTATCCTTTTCCCCTACTAACTCCCTTGAGCCCTACCATAGTAATTGTAAATGCACTGAAAAGTATCTAATCTAAATACACTTAAAATATATAATCTAAAAAAGTTTGGGTGACTAGAAAAATCTCTGAGATGAAAGAAACTAGAACAAGAATGGAGAGAAAATAAAGTTACAACAGAGAAAGAAGGAAGCATGATTATGATGTGGAACACACTTGCTTATGAACACTGTACACACAGTCATAATGTTATAAACACTAATTTAGCCACTGATCATGATATAGCTATAAAAGGACAGTGAAGTTTGGGAAATTGGATTGAAGGTAGTTAAGTTCCAGCTTTTTTTATATCTTCACTTTACCACATACAAAAGCTTTCTCTTCCCCATACACCCAATATAAACGTACCACAAAGTTTGGCCAATTCTTATTGTTTAAATAATTATGGCTGCCTAAATATTTTTATTACCATGTCACTATTGTACTTCCATTCTTGTTGCTTCTGCTTTCTTAGCATTAATGATTTTGTTTATTCTTTTGATTAAATTTCTAAGTTCTTTCCACTAAATGGCCTTCAAGCTTTCTAATGGAACTCTAAAAACTTTTAGCTATTTTTAGTACAGTCCATACATTCATACAGTACATAAGTTGGTTCCCTTTAGTTTTCTTTCTTTGATGATTTTCTTCTGGAAGTTTTTCATCTTCATGTTCCTGACTGAACTGTAGGCTGGCCATGCTGCTGTTATTCTGGGACTTCTCCCCATTCACTTGCTAATTCATTTCTCATCTCTGATCTGTTGGATCCCTTTTCTTGGGCTATCACATATTTGTTTTATTTTGGTGGAGCAGAGCATAGTCTTCAGAATCTTCCTGAGAAAAGATACTTAAGAGATAAATGTTCTCAGGACTTGTATGTCTGAAGATATCTACATTTTACTCTTTTCTGTAATTGATTTTTTGAATGTGTAAACAGTTCTGGATCAAAAATCATTTAAGACATTATTTCATTTTCTAACTTCTGGTATTGTTGTTAAAAAATCATTCTGGTTACATATTCTTTGTGTGTAACATGCTTTTTTCTATATAGAACTCTAGTTTTATCTTTTCCATTGATTTTGTGGTTAATTTGATAGATTTTTTTCCATTGGAAAATCAATATTTAGAAAATTTTATTTTATCATTCTCTTGCTATATTTCTCTTCTTAATATACTCAGTTTTCTTTCCTTTGATATGTCTATGTTGTACATGGAACTCCTGGATTATTCTTCTATTTATTTTTTATTTTCATTTCAATTTTTCATCTTTATCTTTGGTGGGGGTATTATTCTATTTTCTTGAGCTATACCCCAAATGAGAATATCCTACAATCCTAAATATTTAGTTTCTCTCCTACACTCCAACTCATTTTGTTATTTTTGTTGTTGCTTTTCTAATTTCATGAAAGCAGGGACTTTGTCCGTTTCGTACTATGCCTGGTACATAATAGAATCTCAAAACCTTTTTTTAGTAACATTCTCTCTTAAATTTATTTTCTAAATTTTCCTTGATTTGAAAATTTTCATGACTGCATTTTTAATTTCCAGTAGCTTTTTCTTTGTTCTCTGAATGTTTCTTTTGCATCATCCTGTTATTTTTCTGTAGATAGAATATAACACATCTTCCTTTTTAAAGATGTCAGTTATTAGGTTTTATAAGTTTCCTTTGCTTACTTTATAATCTCATTTTTTCCTCTGAATTTATTTTGTTATTTATTTGATTAGATTCTGTCTTCATGTTGTAAGCTTTCTTCAACTCTTTCGTGATCCTTGGCTCTATAATCATATTTAAGAGCAAGATGAAAAAATATATATATCTGACTGGAGATCTGTGTGAATGGGCTAGGATTATTGACTGTTGAGCCTGAGGATTATCTGTTGGTAAATGGACATTCCACTAAGATTCCCCCAAATGCCAATACCAGTAGGTGATTTGTCCTGTGCTAGATGTCTGTAGTTTGTCTGGGTTAGGAAAGCTTTCCTGGAGCATTCTAAATGTTGATTTGTAAAAGAAAGCTTAGATCCATTCCAGTATATATGTAGACATTCTTGAAGTCCCCTTAAATTCAGCAGATAGTTCACCCTGCTGTTAAGAGGAATTGGTATTACCAAACTTAATTTCTTACAACTAAACCTTACCGGAGAGTGAATTTTATGCCTCAGAGAGGAGAATAGTCTGACTCCATGGGTTGGATGAAAGTTTCTAGTATTATACTTTCTTTTTTTTGCAGGCTTGCAAACAACTATCTTATTTTTCAGCCTTAACAGCACCTGGATCTCCAGAAACAATAGTTCTTCTAGTTCTTGAATTTTTGCAGGGTACTGCAGTGAGTCAAGTGGCTTTTTTTGATGGTGATGCCTCAGATTTGCGTGCTCTGATAAGTCAATGTCGTCTCATCTATCTAGCTTCTAGCTTCAAAACATTGTTGATACTGCCATGTATTTACTATTATCCTATCTTCAATTTGCTCAACCTTCTTTAATGGTTTAATGGAGCTTTTCTGGGGTTAGCTAAAATAAACTCATGTGTTCTTTTTGACATTTTAAATTGGTAGACTAAGCATTGTATTTAGAAATAAGTCCCGGGAAAAAAACAGCTAAAATATGTCTAAATAGCTATTGCTACAGATAGGGACTGTGGTATGCAAAGCATAACATTTTTGTTGATTTTATGGAAGCCTTTTGGTAAAATTTGACATATATTTTTGGATAATATGAATATATTATTCTGATAGGTATATAAATAAAGAAAAACAGTAAAAATGTATTTTTTAAATTTTACACGTTATTTTTTCACTGTGGTTTTCAGACATGGTTGGACAAAAAATATGTGTTTTTTTAAACAATGTGTTGAATGCATAGAAATCACTCCCTAACATTGATTTTTGAGTAATCAGGAAAAAGAGAAGTAGAACAAGTTATTTATACAAGGTGAATCTAACAGAGGAAAGAATTTAAACTTGTCAATCCCTCCTTCACCTCAAAATTATACATAGAATTGAGCATAAAACATTTTCATGGAATGAAGTGTTTTTACAAATTATCAGGAAGTTTACACCCTCAAAAATAGATGATAGAAGGTCAAATGACACCTCCCTGGGAGTACCTGGGTAGATCGTTTACATTGTATGCTTGAAGTCTAATCTGAGTGTTCCAAAGAATTAAGTAATTAACTAGACTTTGATTTCTGCATTTGAAAATTGACAACTCACTGTAGGTTCAATATGTTTTGACAGATTGGCTTTTCTATTTCCCCCAAATAATAAAACAAGGCTTTTTAAAAAATTGAATGATTGATTCTACTTTTAAAAGCTCACTTATTATAAAATGCCTCAGAGATTGCTAGGCAGACAGAATCACATCTGAAGACATTCAGATATATTAGAAGATGCAAGAGACTTCATTTCACCTGCTTGTAAGTTAGTGTGTGCCCAAAGGCTTTTTCGTCAGGAATTAATCAACTAGGTAACCAATCAACCAACTAGACAATTAGCAAATGTGCATGTGTTCTTTTTTTTTAAATTTATATCCTTTTATTGAAGATGCATCTCATACATGGCTCTTACAAAATATTTCTCCAGATCTCTACACATCTTTTAGTAAGGCTACAGGACGATGTGTTTAAATATCTGTAAGGGATCATAGATTTTTATCATGCCTGATTACAGAAGGCAGTCTCTCTCCTGGAACTGACAGTCTGCACCCGCCTAACTCTGATATTTTTTCTCTACTGCTTTTTTAATTTTAATTTTTATTTTTTTGTTCTTATTTCAGCATATTGTGGGGGTACAAAAGTTTAGGTTACGTATATTTCCCTTGACCCCCCTCCCCCAGTCAGAGCTTCAAACATGTCCATCCCCCAGACAGGGCCAGTGGGCATCGCACTCATTATGTATGTATACACCCATCCCCTCCCCCACCCACATTGCGAAGATGTGGAAACAACCCAAGTGCCCATCAATACATGAGTGGATTAATAAAATGTGGTATATGTATACCATGTATTACTACTCAGCTACAAGAAACAATGGTGATACAGCACCTCTTGTATTTTCCTGGGAAGAGTTGGAACCCATTCTACTAAGTGAAGTATCCCAAGAATGGAACAATAAGCACCACATGTACTCACCATCAAATTGGTTTCACTGATCATCACCTAAGAGCACATTTAGGAATAGCATATGTTCTTTTTACGATATTCTTTGAAAGTAATTTTATTCCTATTTCAGGTAAATGTGCGCGTGGATTGGCCAGATGTTGTTCAGTGCAATGTGTAATGTGACCTGGTCAATATTGCCTGGATATTAGCCAGGTTTGTATCTTCCCTTCGTACTTTTCCTACTCTTCCTTTCTTCCTCTTTCTATTCTACTTCCTGCTCCTTCTGAGCATTCCATCACTGCCCATCCCTAATATTTAATGGCATAACAGAAACAATAGGGCTTTTATTTTCTTTTTGCTGAGGAAAGAAAAATAATTTCTAATTGAAAACTTGATCAAATAAGAGGCCCAAATACTGAATCAAGTCTTCAGCAAATCAGAGAGATTCTAACTAATAATCTAGCTTTAACCTTTGATGGCAGGGCTGTGCAATTTGGAGAAAGATGGTCTGTTCATTCATTCAGCAAGAATGTAGCACATATGTAAGGTGGTAATTATTTTAACATGCATAGCAAACAAATATCATGACTTTCAATACATACACTGCATCTAATTTCACATCAGTGAAATGTGAGTTAGATTATTTCTGCTGAATGATAAATGATTGGATTTTTATATTTGAAAGAGCGTGGAGAAGGGATTTTCTGGAAATTCTGTAACATGGTTAATTTTTAAATAGTTAATTTATGGTGATTTTCAAAATTATGAAGAGATCCGAAAAAATGTAGCTTCAGCATATAAAAGGATGTTCTCATAAAATCTTTGAGAAGCATATCACACTGATTTGAAATTTAGAATGTATTATTTAAGACATTTGTACAGCCTCACAGACCTTAGACTTATGCCTAATCTTATTTTAGACTCTCTTGACTTAAGTAGAAAAAAAGCTGTATTTTTAACTCAACTCAGTTTGTTCAAAGGTTACGTTTTAAAAACCTGTCTTCAGATTAAATGTGATTTTATTTGTAATGTATGTAATCATTATACAGCACATTACATTTTAGAGATTGCCTTATTTTTTAAATCTAAACTATACATTAGATTTTTAAAATCTAAACTATACTATATATATTGGTTTTATTCTAAACAAAGAACATAACATGTATTTTTTCTCCCAAGTTTATGGTTTCCAGATTTAATTGTCTTATGTAAAAATACATTTATTAAGATTCATTCTTGTGTTCATGGATGTATTTAAAACTATCCCTCTTGGAAATAATAGAAGTGTCTCAAAGCACAAATAAATGCACTGTTGGCCATCATGTTTGGTCTCTATTTTAAAGAGGGCACGGCATCATATCTGCTAAAGACAGTGAAAGATAAAGATTTTTTAAAAATTATTCTTAAAAATTCCAAAACAGATTTATAACTTCTTTAATATTTAAAGAAGCTGTAATTATTTCAAAATATATATGAATAGAAAATCTGATTATTTTAGCTAAAAATTGTTTTAACTACATAGAGTCATCAGAGAATGTTAATAAATAATTTGAAACCTTAGACTAATATATTTAGCATGATTGAGTCTTTTGTTTGTTTATTGATTTGGTAGCTGTAATGTTAAGGTACAGATGGTGAAGTAGATTCTAACAGTGGTTTACTGCTCACACTGTCTCTAGAGTTTTAAGTTCCAATTGCACCTATAAAAGAGGTAATTAGTCCCTTCTATTTTATTGCTGTTATGGGAAAGAAAGCTGTTTCAGTTAACTGAGAACTAGATACTAGTCTACATTAAAATTCTGGTATCAGTAACTTACTCTCCTTTTCAAATTCCAAGTCAAGAGTTCAAAACAAGTAAGAAATGTCACCTTCTTAAATATTATGGTCTATTAATTATGTCACTGCAGTGAAGTCTATTGGTGCAATTAGTTGACGGATAGGAATATCATTCTTTATAAAATTATATGTGGTGGGGGAAAGGTTAATACTAATTTAATATGCATTAATGATATGTTTGAGTGCATTCAGAGATGAGAGAGCTCTGATATCAGTAAAATGACATTTTCTGAGTTGTTTAAAAGTTTGAAATAAGAACATACTCAAATAATGTTTTTCTTCACAAATCCAGTAGTGCTGGGAAGTTGAAAATGTGTAATAATTATTTTCCAATTAGACATGCATTATTTTGATGGCAACTTCTCAGTCATACTGAATATAATTACCTAAGTCTAGAATACAATTTCATTGCTGCTTAACTACACATGTGGCTATATATAAAATGAATAATAAATATTTTATTTTAATCAAAAGCATAAAGTAGGTATTCTACCTTCCAAAATAATTTTCAAACACATGAAGAAAATTCATGTCAAGTGTTAACATAATTATGTTAAATTTTATCTTATAGTAATGTAGATTAATTCCCAGAGGATGTGGGATATTTCTGCATAGCCTTTCCCATTTAGAGATGTGAAAATGGAGAATCCCAAAGAAGATATGTAAATTGAAGTGATCGACATACCACATAAACTAGCAATGGCATTAGCATTTGTTTGTGGATTAATTATATTAATGGGTATAATTAAGATAATTTGAGCTTTTGCATTAATATAATGAAAGTTTACTTGTAATATTTTAGTCTATGTTTTAATTCTGCCAACTGTGAAATGGAGGAAAATGTCAATACTAAGAACAAAGCAGAATTTGCATAGGAATAGAAATAGCTACATCATGACAAACAGATCTTGAATTAGCTCATGAGCTGAATAATGTCATGAGTTTTTGTACTTGAAAATTTATTTTTTAAATCCATATATAACATGAAAGATTGATTAAGACAGCTGCATTTTTAATTCAAATATGTTCAGCTGTTTGGCAGAGGAGGCAAACCAAAGAAAAATTACTACAACGATTTAAGTGAAGTGAGAAAATCAAAGACAAAGTGAAGCACAATGAAATCATCATGCAAAATACACATTAAATGTAACTTCATTCATTTCAAAAAAGAAGTTTGCCTAATTTTCTTTTCAGTGTCTAGCGTAGTTTATATGTATAAAAAAAGTTTTCTTAACTATCCCTCAGTGAGGACATGAGAAAATTAAAGGTAAAACAAACTTTTTTTCAATTTCCTATTCAAGGAAGGATTTGAATCTTAGTCCTTTCATTACATTGGCAGCATTATGCTATCATCATAATATATTTTAGGCTACGAGCTTTTATTTTATCTCTTATGACAAAATCTCCACCTGGTATAATAATTCCTATCTTGTTTCCCTATACCTTATTCCCTGCTGTGAGTACTATACCTGACCCAGCAACAAATAGCTCAAGTGATCAAATATCTACACTAACTATTAACAAGTTGCCTGTACTTGCAAGTTGCTGGGATTTTGCCTGCTGTCTATTGCCTACTGTCAGATGCCTCCCATACCAGCCCACTCACTCACCAGTGTTCCTTCTTTCACTGAATTTGTTATTGGCTGTCTTGTCTGAAAGTTCAAGTACAGCTAAGAGCTGTGTGCCAGACTTTCTTTAGCCACTGCTATTATGTTCATGGACTGCCTTCTCTGTTGTTGTGGGAATTTCCACTCTACTGTCAAAAGCTTGTCCTACTCAGTTGCTTAATGGAATTCAATTATGTTAATAGTATTCATTCATTAAAAAACAGTTATTGGTCTCCTTTCTAGGCAGTTATAGGTACTAGTTATAGAACGACAAACAAAACGTATGTAGTACTTACTGGCCTGGACCTTTGAGTTTTGTAAGACGTATAGACTATACACATATACAGTGCCTTTAATTTAGACTTACTGAATAGTTAGCTATTATTATTCATTATTAATATAAGCATTAATAATTATTATATTATTGGTATTATAATAATTATGAATATAATAATTGAGAACATTTTATTGATATAAAACTCTAAGATGTGACCTTCATTGAGTACTTAAAATATACTATACACTCTTTTAAGTGTTTTATATACATTAACTTATTTAATCCTTACAAGAAATCTTTTAGGTAGGCCATATTATTAATATTAACTCCATTTTTACAGGTGAAGAAAACGCAGTACAAAGATAAGTCACCTGTCTAAGGCCACATTAGTAGTGAAAGGTTGAAATGGGATTAGAGTGTAGGTGGTTCACTCTTTTGCCCAGACTGGAGTGCAGTGGCCTGATAATAGCTCACTGTAAACTCAAACTCCTGGGCTCAATTGATCCTTCTGCCACAGCCTCCTGAGTAGCTAGGACTACAGGCACATGCCACCACACTCAGCTAATTTTTTAATTTTTTGTAGAGACGGGGGTCTTGCTATATTGCCCAGGCTAGTCTCGAACTTCTAATCTCAAGCAATCCTCTTGCTTTGGCCTCCCAAAGTGCTTGTATTACAGGCATGAGCCACCACACCCAGCCTGCCCATCCTTTTAACCACAATGGTATACCACGTATCAAGTGCTGAGAACCAAAACCTCACCTAAGCTGAGATTTGAAAAATAATAAGAATCCAGCCAATGTACTGCAAATAGAAGGAAAAGCACATACAATGGCAATCACATGGAACAGAGCTGAAATACAGTGACTATGGGAGTGAGTAGCTCAAGGTGAGGACTAAGATATGTTCACAGACAGATCTCATAGGGTTCTAAAAGCAAAAGGAAGTCACGCAAGCATTCAAAGGAGACCACTGACTTGATCTAATTCATGCCTTTCCTGTTTGTTTTGTTTTGCTTTGTTTAATGATTCTGAATGTTTTGCAGATAGCTAATTGGAATGGAGCAGAAAGGAAGTATATCAGTTCAAGGATGATGTGCACTAGGTTTGTAGGAGCAGGGATGTAGAAAGTTGGACAGAACAACATATGTGTGAGAATATGTAGGAGACTCCTATTCTAATAGATATAGAGACATTAAAATTAAATTTTAAATTATTTAGGAAAATTAAATATTCTGGATTTTAAGCAAATGAGCCAATACTTATGCTAACTAGATAAGTGTGATAGCTGCCTAATACAATTATTAATAGATGAACCTTCTGAACCTGTTTTTTGAGAAATGAAGAATCAATAATATAGCAGAAAGGTAAAGAATTATAAACAGATGAAGGAAAACAATAATATAAAATATATTCTTGTAACTTTTCCCTTTATTAAGGCATGCATATATTAAAATAAATATAAATATTAAGAACATACAGGCATAATTAATGGCATGAGGCTAAAATAATTAATAATTCCATATTCACTTGACAGATTTAAATATAATCACAGAATTAGTAGAGGAAAGAAATGGAGCAGCTGTCACATATTTGGACATTGAGAAAGTATTTTATACTGTCCCTAAAAGTTTTACTTGCACAATTAATGCTACAGACTGAATAGTGTCCCCTCAGAATTCATATGTTGGAGCCCTGTATCCCAATATGATGGTATTTTGAGATAAGGCCTTTGGGAAAATACTAGATCTAGATGAAGTCATAAAAATGGGGCCTTTATGTTTATAAAGTATTTGTGCCCTTATAAAGGATTAGTACCCATATAAGAAGAAGGAGAAAGGATACAGTTGACTCTCTCTCTGCCATGTGAAGACACACTGAGAAGGAGGCTGTCTATAAGCTAGGAACAGAGCCCTGACCAGAATCCAACCATGATGGCTCCCTGATCTCAGACTTCCAGCCTCCAGAACTGTTAGAAAGTAAATCTCTGTTGTTTAAATCACCCAGTCGATGATATTTTGTTATCACAGCCCAAGCTGACTGAGGCAATCATTTAAAAAAAAAAGATAAAAATACAGTCAATAGCTTTAGGTAAAGACAAATGGACAAGTATCCATCTGATAAAGATTATTTTGAGTAGTCTTACAACTAAGATTATTTGCTATCTAAACTAAACTGATAATTAAAAAAAGGAGGAATATACTAACTCAACTTGGAATATTCTAGGCATTAAGCTTTAAGACTTGAAGAGTGACAAATGCTCATATATTTGAGGGAGTCAGACATTTAACTTATATGAATAGGCTTGTTCTCTCTGAGGAAAGGTAAAAGTTAAAATTAATTTAAGAAAATTGCCACTTTCCAGAAAACAGCAACATTTGCAACATAAATATTAATGAGAAACATAAAGGTAGTAAACAACCCTAATGAGTATGGGAATGCATTGCAAATTTTTCCAAACAGTGAAAAAATTAAAAGTAGTCAGATCGATGAGAACAATATAACATACACATTTTTTGTTTCTAAGGTATTAGACTGATATTCGCAAAGAACGCATTCTAAAAAACAGCAGCTTACTCCTTTAAATATGCCATTTTGAAGAATGTCATGCCCATATTTTCATGATAACACTGATTTTTCAAGGCACTACTTGGCATTCTTGAGGAAAATTGAGATTATATTACTTTCCATCTGCACTGGAAATTAAAGGCAGATTCATGTACTTTGATAATCAATCTAGGAAAAGTTAGGATTGGCAACACCTAGTGAAATCGAAAACCTTTAACCAGGACAGAGTCAAATAAAATGCCACAACACAGAAATGTGTCTAAAATGATTTTCATTGTGTGTAAAGTTTTTCTCCGGAAACAATGCTCCTACATAGAGAACTGTGTTATGAAAATATGTTATCCCTTAGCACATAGCTTCACCTATATTAGCCAAATTAGTCTTAAGGTGGATGCAATCAATTACAAACCGCAAGAAATAAGGAGTGATTTTCTTTTGAGGCAACTCTAATCTTATTAAGAGGAAAACTTTGTTACATGAATAGAAATTTATATTTAAACAGTATTTATTATCTCTACAGGGAGCTAGGGTGAACGGTAGTGAATTTCACTTATCAAGAAACATTATCGAATTACATACATTGAAAATGGCAGAATAAATTCCTAATTTATCTGATTTATGATTCTTGTAGAATCTGTCAAAATAGTACTCATTCCCTCCTTATTTCTTGCGATATTATATAGCCATCAATCTTTTATTTAAAAAGAATCATTAATTTAAACTTAACTGTTTGCCCATATCAGGTGCCACCCATCCCACCATCCCAAATCAATGTGTTTCAAGAGTTTTATATCATTTATAACTCTTTTATAATTTTATATTTAAGAAAAAATTTAATTTTTTGGGAAATTATCCTTGGGCTAGATTGGAAATTATTTTGTGTCTTACATATAAAATAAAAAGCACTGAAAGATCAATTTTATGAAGTGAGGGAGATAAAGAACTTCAATAGAACTTAAACTATATTTAATATTTTTCAGATTTGTCATTCAATCACAGGTAGGTTAATCATTTGCTTGTCACCCTATCTATTTCAGGTTCTTAGGATGTGAATGTAACATGTTTTTTTTCTTCTGTGGTAGACAGACATATGTTTAAGGATTTGTTTTGTTTACTTTATTTTAAAAATCAAGTTTAAAAATGTATAATTGGTAATAAAATGAGTAATTTCTACTTTTACTAAAAGTTTGTTCCTGATTCTAACATTTCACTTTTGTATACAATACATCAAAATTCGGTTTAAAATATCACTATGAAGTCCAGATATAAAACTATAAATATACAAATAGTCAAATATCTTTCTAAACTCAATGAATACCTTTTTAAGTAGAAAAGAAACCATGAAATAAACTTTGCATGAATAACAAAGTATAGGAAAAACAAAATCTATTTATGCTAATTATTCATGGCCTTTGTTTTACTGAATTAGATATATGCATCAATTACAATGTAAATATACTAGCCTTTGGTGACAGTGGCAAGTCCAAAATTATTGGGGACAATTCTTCCTTCCAATGTATTACCAGTCATGACAGTGCAGCTAGTATGGTGCAGCCGTAAATCTGAGAAATACTATGGACTAACAGAGTAGTCAGGGAGCAGACTTTTAATAAATGAAGAATCAGAGAAAGTTAACTGTGAAAATATTCTAACAGAGTAAGCATCAATTAGTGTAGAGATGTAAAACCTTGGGGCAGATTAATTATATTTTATGACCACTGATAATGGATTCCGAGTAAATAGGTTCACATTTCATTGGGGAAGATTATTGTAAATTGAAAAGACTCAGCACAAATGCAGTTATATAAGAAGCAGAGGGAAAATCATTTAATCTGAAGAGTATTTTATGAGAAATTTCAACTCATAAAATAATTATTTAGTATAAATGGTGAAATATTATAATAGATATTTGGAATAATATTGGGAAATTGGAAACAAGGTATGAGTAATATTGAACGTTATGATGTGTGTCTTTTTTTCATTTAATATTGCAGCAGTAATTGATTCAATTTAGCTATTTAGTACATTAGGGGGAAAAAATATTCCCTAAGTTCCGATAACGTATAGAGAAAGTCCTTCTGTTCATTGACATAAACAAATATATATATGCATATCTTGACAAATTAAATTTTATTCCTGTTTTATGATGGACATTATAAAATGAGAATTTTTCTTAATTGATTAGCAATTTTCTTTCTTAAGATTATCAGCAAACAGAAGCCTGATACTGCAATTGACAAACTTACCAAATCCCACTTTTCCACTTCCCTTAGGAGAACAATTCCAGAGCAGGTGCTGCATTATGATCGTCAGAAAGCCATTTTGTTTAACATGAATAATGCCATTCAGAGGGTTAGCCATCTGTTTGCTGAGTGTTTGTCAGACCTACGCCCACAGCAGCATAAAAGCAATGCATGTGGGTGCCATAATCATAGATCTTCCAAAAAGCTTTTGTCTCTTGTAAAAATGAAGTGAGATTATTTTAAGAACTAAGTTATATTAGAAATGTAGACACAAATACCATGTTTTTTGTTGCTTTATGGATCCCAAATATGTAAATCAAATACTGTTTGGGTTTCTGCATGTAATTTAAGAGCTTAAAAAGGAGATCTGAGCAAAGTAATTATAGTTCAAAAATGTGCATCACTGAAATACATGCAGTCTGTTGTGTCTATATTTCTCAGACTTTAGATTCCATCTTAAAGTATGAGTTTTTCCAGAATATTTATATATTACTTTACTTTGTATTGCTTCTAAGAAAACAAATAACTCTCTTCCCAAATACAGCAAGGAAAAATTATTCATTGAATGTTTAAAAAAAAAATGAGCATAAGGGAAATTTAAAAAAGAATTAAGTGAAATCAAGATTTTCTCTGATGTTTCTTATTATATGGTACTCTAATGATAACCATAAAATTATCTCTAGTTAGATTTCACTATTTTGTCACTAGAACATGATGGTAGCTGCTCCAGGATTAGTTCAGTATATTTCTGAAAGATAATAAACACAAAATCATATATGTAAAACTTTATTAAGCACAGCATTAAAAACTGTAAGTGTGTATATATAGCATAATTCTTTAAGATACTTACTTTAGCCATAAACATTATATATTCCTGAAAAAAACACTCCTCCTCCAACATATGATTATCATTGTATTTAGGAAATGACTGATAACAATGCTCAAACTATTTCAAAGAAATTCAAATTTATATCAAGCAAAGAAATGTTTGGCAAGATAATTTTAAATGTATTTAGAGGTGTAGAAAATGTTTTGAGCAATTTGATTTCATCAGATGCATGGATTTATTTTTATATGTGAGAAACAATGTGAAACAATTTCAAAGAAATTTACTTGTAAATCAATAAATCATATGGATCGAATTCAGTAACCATTGGACAGGGAAGCATAAAAATACACAGAATTTCCTAATACTAAGGTTGACTAGAACCTAATATTGATACATAAGCATGAAACTATTAAAAATAATTTTATATCTATGGATCTAGATTAGGTAAGAGAATAACTTTAGGAATTTCAAGTGCTTCCTTAGGACATTTGGAACCTTTGAATATGTATGAGTTAGATTTATGGGTATTAGCCGCACTCAAGTTATGAGAAATATAGAAATGCATCAAGGAAAATATACACCAAAAACACACCCTTGGTTTTGAGACTCTCAAATGGATACAAGAAAGGGAAACTCATTCCATAGGCATTTCAAAGTATGATCTTGCATAGTGAGTTTGTACATGAGTCCCATTCATATGAGTCCAATCCACTATCCCTACCCCAGAAAACTTAACTTGACCTTGTTTGGTGGCAAATGAAGGCTTAAAGATGATGATAGAAAAAGCACCTCTTACGTGATGATGTACACATGGAGTCTAAGCTCCAGGGAAAACTATTGATGGGCTTTTAGTCTACACTGTGCACCAAGTGAAAGCATGAAATATGAAAAGAAAAGCAAAAGTAGGTCTGAACTAGAGGTCTGAAGGTCATAGGAGACATAATGAAGCCTTATGTATATTTACTGATATGGAAGAAAAGATGAAAACAATATTTGCATTTTCTGCTTTTGAAAAATGATTAATTCAGATGGTGAGAGCTCAGGAGGTAACCCGTTTCAGTTACCTAAGACTGAGATGAAGCTCTTACTGAATGGCCTATTCACTTAGGAGACAAGTTTGATGCTGATAAAGAGAGTCATTGATAATTTAAAATTATAGGATATATGTAAAACATAAAGGATTAGGAAATGACAAATCTCAGATTTTGAGTAATGGCTTCTTTGACTTTCCCATATAAAGTTATTCCTTCAATGTTCTTCTACACATCTTTGTTATATTAATAACCACACTGATTCACATTAATTTATTTTTTACATTTCCTATTTTTTGCTTACTAGGTCTTCCACTCTTTGACATAATAAATACATTTTAATTCTTTTTCATATTCCCAGCACCCTAGCACATCATCTTGGCATATAGTTTGGACAATAATATTTATTGAATGGATAAGGAATAAATAAAACTATTCTAAATTACATAGATCAATACTGTGGATATTGATTTGATTAATTTGAAAGTCGTTTAAAAGTTATGTTATTTTGTGGGTAACACACGTCATTTCAAATAAAAGTAGGGTTGAACTGATCTTCAGAAGTAAGTCCAGAACAAAATAAAAAGATGTGGCAATTGCCTTCTTAAAACCTGTGCCTAATATTGTCAAAAAAGTTAAAGTCAAGAGAATGAGAAGTCTATGAAGTTTACAATACATGTTAGACTTATGAATGTTTAAAACAACTCAATAAATAAAACAATCACAGGTTTGCCTTCAAACTTGTGACACAAGGCAATTTTTCTCCTAATGATTCTATGAAGTTTAGAAAAACTGGATTTTCTAAATTATTTATTATGTTATCATTACTAATAGCAAGCACTCTTTTTAATTTTAGCCAGTATAATTTTAACCTGAATCAACTATGAACTACTGAATTTCTGCTTCTAAAGATGGACAATGAACTAGGTTATATTATAGGGGGTCAAGAGGAAAGAATTTTGTAATATAATAATTACAGAAAAGAGAAAGTATACATGTAGAGTTGGATTTATTGGTCATAGGAGAAATTATAATCATTACCTATTTTACAGAAATTTTAACATGCATTAACACATGCTACAGACTGAATGTTTGTGGACCCCTTAAATTCATATGTTGAGATCCTAATCCCCAATATGATGATATTAGGAGATGAGAAATTTTGGAGGTGATTAGGTCATGAGTGCAGGACCTTCCTGAATGGAATTTATATTCTTATAAAAGAGACCCCAGAGAGCTCCCTCACCCTTTCTGCCATGAGAAGACACAGCTAAAAGATAGCTGTGTATGAACCAGGAATTGGGCCCTCACCAGATACCAAATCTACCAGTGCCCTGATCTTGGACTTTCCAGCCTGCAGAACCATGAATAATAAATTTCTGTTGTTCATAAGCCACCCAGTCAATGGTATTCTTTTATAGCAGCCTGGTAGACTTAGAAAACACTCATATAATATTAATTTTGAGTCCCAGAACTTTTCTAAGTACTTTATATATGTTCAGTCATCCATTTCTCACACCCACCCTAAGAATCCAGTTTATAATTTATCTCCATTTTATAAATAAGAAACAAAAGCAAGGTTACATAACCAGTAATTGGTAAGAATGAGATTGAAGCCTACATATTTTGACTGTAAAATGCCCCCTTAATCATTCTTCTATACTGTCTCTCAATAGCAAGGAAGGTATCAAGATTAGCTTGCAAAATAAAATAAAAAGAGCCAGTATCATCAGAAGAAAATGTACCTATTTACCAGATATCATAGGGAGAGGAAAAAGGAGAAAAAGTTGCCAGAGATGTGCAATTGATTGAAATCTTACAAACAGGTAGAGCTTTGAAACCAGACAAGGCAGATGCTGGTTCACTTAGTGCTCTGTCCATAGGCTTCTCAAAAGTGAAGTGTCCTATGGGAGCTGGGCCTCAGAGTGGAACTGTGTCCTAGTCAGTTTTGTGCTTCTATAACAGAATATCACAGACTGGGTAATTTCCAAAGAACAGAGATTTATTTCTTATAGTTCTGGAGGCTGAAAATTCCAAGATCAAGAGGCTCATATCTGGCAAGGACTTTCTTGATGTGTCATCCCATGGAGAAAGGTGAAAGGGAAATAGACCACACAAGAGAAAGCAAGAGAGGGCTGAACTTACTTTTATAACAATCTCACTCTCGTGGTAACAAATCCACTTCCACATTAATAACATTAATGCATTCATGATGTCATGCATTAGGCCAGTGCTCATGACCCAATAACCTCTTAAATGTCCTACCTCTCAACATCATTGCATTGGGGATTAAGTTTCTGATACTTGTATTTTGAGGGATACATTAAAGCCATAGGGACCTATAAAAGGAAATACACTTCCACTTATTCTGTTCTTGGAGGTGGACTGCAGAGAGGGCCATGTATTGGTAACAGTAAACCCACCTTACCTCTTCTCTCCTGGTGGGCAGCCTTGGAGGGGCCCTGGAACGTGGAATCTAAAATCAGTGGAAACCACTAGCCTTCTATATTAGAAGAAATTCCCAGAACAGAATTGTGAGATGAAATGTACTTATATTTTGCAAGTTGCTGCTCTGATATGCCTTACTCCTAAATAATGAATAATAAAAATTAAAAGGTACCACAGTGAGTTTGGCAGGTGATGAAGAACTTCTAGAAATGTGGACGACACACACTCTCACTTTAATAGAGAAATTATTTTCTTAGCTTTGCCTCCACTAGAAAGAATTATAAGAGAAAGGTTAGCCAGATATTATTAAAAGTTGACTTTTAGTCATGAGACTTCAAGATTTCAGCAGTGCGGAGAAACAAATTCTGTAGTTATACAACGCTAGACATGTCATAGATTCAATTGATATTTAGAAAGCTACTTTCTTTGTGGGTAAAAGCAGCTTGAGGCTTTTATGAAAGTAGAATAATTAACTGGTAATGATACTATTACCAGTGAGACAATTTATATACAAAGAACAAGCCGATTTTTTTGATTATCAAGCTCATAGTGAAAAATTAGCAAATTAATTCTTCATTTTTGGAAAATCATATATTCTTCAAGCTCAGATAGTTTATATGTATTAAACTGTAATTTTAAATAAGTGTCATTATTTCCCCTTTTATGTATTTGAATAGTTATATATTTAATGTAATTAGTCTATATTCCCCTACTGCAATAGAATAAAAATAACTAGAATTTATTTCTTCATTTTAAAAGAATTTCATTGAAGAAGTAAAGCAATTTGCTGCATAAAATATATAGATCATTACAATTTAGTTTTTTATACAATGTGTAAAATTCTCCATGATTGTAAATTACATATGTAAGCATATATGTGTGTGTACATACACGTACATATATTTGATAATGCAAAAAACATTTATTAAAAATTCCTTATTTCTACATTTATCAGTGTTTATCAGTGTTATGGCAACCTTGATGTAGCATGGGTAAATGTCCGCTCCTGATCAGGTTCAGATGTCAAAACCCACAGCCTTAGTCCAGTAATCTTTTGGTATGATTAAGAAAAGATTTATTACACAGGCAAGAAAGTCCTGGGGCAACAGGCAAAGGATGACTTTCTGGAGGAGGTGAGGTCTGGAACTTTTTATAAAAGCAAGGTTTCTTCAGCTCAAGATTTGACAGACACTGCCTAGCCTCTGCCCAGCACAAAATTTAAAAGAGGCAGCAAGAATCATGAGCTTTTGTGATGTGCGTGAAGGTAAGTTTTATCTTGGAAGACATAGATAGGAAATGAGGCTTAGAGAGGTTGCTGGTGCTAAATCTTGGGGTCCAAGTTGCTTTCTTACGGTCATATAATCACTATTAAAAAGTTTTGTTTGGTTCTATTTTTGTTTCATAATTGCATTATACCTGGGAGGGATTGGAATGTTTGAAGTCATTCCTTTATTGCATCATCCAGAATATAATTTGAATTTATAATTAAAATAAATTGTTAAATGACAATAAATATCCAATGAATGAAATATGAGTTAACCGGAAAATGAAAAAAATATGAAGCCCTAGTTGAAAACATATAATTTCAAATATCCAAGAAGGGTTAGCATGGCATCATCTAAATATCAGAGTTTATTTGCTATGAAGATTTCTTTGGCATAGTTTCATAAAATTTCAGAGCTATCTTTAATTACAGTTTAATCTCAAATTTCTGCTGGAAACTTACTTCAAAATACAAGATTTTGTTTACACTAAACATTAAACATATATTTTCCTTTCCATTCATCAGGGCTAGCAAGGCAAGGATCTTGCATTTAATTAATTAATTTTTTTTTTGGTAACAGAAAAGGAGAAAAAATATTTGCTAAGACTAAAGAATCAAGACAAAGCCTTATAAAAAACATAGGTGTTTATCATCTCTCCCTCATTAAGTCCCACTAAAATGACATTTAAAATAGGGCATATACAGAATAATAATGAGATTGAGATAATAATTTACATTTTAAGCCTTTCTGGAAGATGCAAAGTGAATGGTGAAGTAGTAAATGACTCACCATTCCAGTTAGTACTGGAGATGGGCTTCTAATTTAACAACAATAACAACAACAACAACAGCAACAACAGAGTGAGACACACTGGTTTAAGGACCAGATAGAGGGTGGTGAGTAATTTATTAGGTAATTGAAAGTGCTTAATCCAATGTGTCATTTGACAAAACATTTATGATTATTCAGAAGGCAAATAATGTACTGGATGACCTTTGGGCTATGAAATTGAAAAACAGAATATTAGTAGAATGCTATATTTTCATTGCTACATCTGGCAAAGAGAGTGCATAAAAGAAATTAGCTCACAAAAAAATGGCCAGCTTGCAAGCATAAATAACAGCAAAATATTGAGAACTCTTAGGGATCTGAGATCATATACTACTTACTAGGTAATTAGTTAGCCTGCCACAATTTCATGGGCGGGTGCTAGTAGAAGACATGAGACTTCTAGATTAGAGACAAACTTTAATAGTAGTAGCCGGAGTGTCACCATTCTGTGCTAGTTTCTTGAGTCCCAATTGTAACTAATAAATTGATCAGAAAAGATCCAGATGCCATCGGCACATGCAAGGGGTTGCATTACAGGAGTGAAACTCTGAGTTTAGGGAACACATATGTTTTATGATAGAGAGTAAACATGTTTGCTTTTTGCTCTAGAGGGAGACTTATCTTAATTATCCTGGACAGTAAGCATGTATATGCTTGGCTCTGGAAGGACGAGACTATATCTTTTAAGGCTGTTAGTTATACAAACTCCTTGAAAAAGATTAGGAGGAATAAGAGCAATCAGTGTCTCATTTGCAGGACATCCAGAAAGGGATAGACCCATGGAAAACTGTTCTCCAAATAAAAGTGGAGTTCAAAAATTCAGAGATTTATAGGATTGAATGATGTAACTCTATAGATCGTAAACATTAAAATACAAAATTAAGAAAATATTTGAGTGACAATGAAAAAACCTTGTGTCAAAGACCAAATTAACAGTCTGGTTCGCAGGCCCTTTAACGATATTACCAATAAATCCTTTCATTTGAATGATGACTCAGTAAAAGATAATAAATATGCGGCTCTCGGACAGCAAATGAATAGGCTCAAAATAATCACAAAAAGTCTAAAAAGTCAAAACAAATTTTTGGTGGGTCTCTTAAAACATGAAACTGACCAGAATCAAGTGGATAAGAAGCTAAGTTTTCAAAGAGTTGTCCTGTAGGAACCAGCAGGCTGGACTGAGCTTGTTCAATCCATGAAATGATTCTTGCACTTCCTACTTTCTAAGTGCATGAAGAAAGCTACGAAAATTACTCAGCTGCCAAGTAGTGCATATTTTCCAATGTCTTCTTCAAATGTAATCAAATAGAATAATGGAAGAGAACAGTACCCCAGAGAATGAAGCCACACCAACAAAAAAAACTATGAACTAGGGAACATCCCCCACAGAGAAGAACAGGCATCCTAACAATGGAAATTACCATTGTTCCCACTATGATGATGTAGAGCTGCCATGGTGCAGTGAATCTGCTCTTCCACCTATTCTCTCTGGTGTTTACCTTTATTATTTTTATCTTGTGTTTAATCTCTCCCTCTTCCACCATTATATATAGTGTTCAGGGGAAGCAAGTACTTTGTGTGTTTTGGTGGTGATGTTTTTGTTGTTCCTAGGTCTCTTAAGCAAGAAAAAACACAGAGATCTAGATTTGAGTCTGACGCCATAACTAAATCATTTTTTGGGTTGTCTTCTCTGGAGAATATGTGAGTGTACTTGCCTGCAGAACAAAGAGTGCAGCAAGTGTTTTTGACAAGAAGAGTTAACTGTAGAAGATTGTATTATTATTATTCAAAATATCTGCTCCCTCTTCCTGGAATAGCATTATATTTTCTTGGCCCTGGTGACATGAGACTTGTCCCGTAGCTTTGTTTGGCCAGTGAATAGAGAGCATGGGTACTGTATGTCTCCTCTGCACAGAAGCTTTCTGAGCAAGCACACTGTTTGACATTATTTGTTTTTGTCTGCCATGATGTGTGCCAATTTCCAGTTAGAGGGTGCTCCATGAGATTGAATCTAGAACAAAGTAGTATCTGGTACAGAACTTCCCTGGAGTCACTATGAACGTATAATTTTCATAAGAAATAAACCCTTATTGACTTCAGCCTCTGAGATTCAGAAGAGATTACGACAGAATACCATAGCCTATCTTATTTTAGTAGCTTTATACTGTGTAAACCTGGCTATGCTGGAATGATATTTACTAGTGTACTCTTCCCTACATGGTTCTGGGTGTGAATTGAACATGAAAAGCTTGCATGAATTTTGGGAGACAGAAATAAAACAGCAGCTGGCATGCTCTAATGCTCAGAATAAGGCACTAGGCACTGTTGCTGCCTGAATCAGAGAGCTTCGAGGTAGTGATAGATGAGTTGAAAGTTTAGTTTGTCTTTGTGAATTCTAATTGTGTTTATGGGCTCCAGTTTTTCCATTCCCTCTCCCTCTATACACTTAGTGTTCCCAACCTTAGTTTCATCACTAGAATTTCATAGACTTTTTTCACCAGTTACAATTGTTAAGGTCCAATCCCCATAATACATCCATTATTCTATACCAGTTATATCGGTTCTGTCTTTCTGATTGAACCCTAATTGATAAACTTGTAGGATCCTCTTTAGTTGTAACTACTGAATGATATTTGTAAAAGACTTTACATTCATTATTTCAAGTCTTTACAAGAGAAGAAATCCTGTTTTTAATTTAGAGATGATAAACCTGGAGCAAGAAACATCACTTTCCAAAGATAGAATTGTCAGTGTGCCATAGGAATTGCATTTGAACCCATGTTTTGACCATGTTTTTTCAACTGTGCTATGCTTCTCATTGAAAGAACTTTATTATATTGGTGATACTTTGCTGACATATAGCATTTCTATCTGGAAGAAGTCATTTTCCACATTTTTACTGTCAACTTGCAACCATTTCTTGAACTATGGAATATAGAAATGAACTTGCATAGCAAAACTGTGCACCCATTTTAGAGGCCAAGTAATGACAGGAGAGAATGTGACCCACAGAATATTGCTTTGCATGCTGCAGTGCATTTACACACGGTAATGAAGGCTTTAATATCATCAGGAAAGAGGAAAGTGACAATGAACATTAAAGCTGAACTCCTGCATTCTCTCTCAATGGAGCATGAAATAGGCATGTCATCATGTCACCATATGCTAGGAAGGATTTGCTTAGGCCCTTGTCCTTTTAGTACAGCGAGTCGGCTTCTTGGTGAGTCATATTCTCCAACATTGTGACTCTCTTACACCTCTCATTTCTTTCCCACTTCAATCCTCTGCCGTTACAGATCTACTGTGATACTAAATTGCTACCTTGTCAGGAATATGTTCAAGCCTTTTAAATTTCTCATATGGTGGTGAAGTTTCAAGAAAGGCAGATTATTATAGTACTGAAAAAATATCATTTCATGAGAGGGAAAGGACATTAAACCACATTAAAAATGCATCTTCATCAGCACTGTTTTTCTCACCTACCTATGCCATATAATGGCATTATTATGTTACTATTAATCCTAAATTCAAGCTCAGATTATGGTAACACCAATAACTCAAAACTGGTAATAATGATCATTTCAAAAGTACCTGATGTGTGTTTCATCTGTAGTAAAATATATATTGTTACTATGTCAGGTTCAGATACTTGATCTTTCTAGGCCTCACATATGCATCTCATTTGTAAAATAAAGGAACAAGTCCGGACAATCTCAAAGGTATATTCTAGGCTATATATTTTATGACAAGTTCTTTTTCCAGGCTTTGTCTCTGTTAGGGAGGGAGCTCATACCATGGGATGAAAAAGAATTCTCGACTCAAAGATTAGGATAGATTTTGAAGCAAGAAGTTTATTTTACTTTCCAAGGGAAGAAAGGACACAGCATGAAATAAAAATGGAATGCTGACACTTGGGGTTATAAAAAATAGAGTATTCAGTGTTACCAAATGGTAATGGAAGGTGGTTTTATTTATTCATTTTTTTCTCTCCTAGGGTGGTTTTATCTGACTTCTCAAAATGTGGTCTGGCAGATGAGGAAGAGGTCAACTGCCTTTTTCTGTCTGCTCTGCAGTTTTCAGGTTCTGCAAAACAAATGCTTATAAAAAACAAATTAAGCCACAGGTGTTTAAGCAAACAAAACGGCTTTAATGTACACTGATTTAGTGATTTTTTACTTTTTTTTCTGTTAAATGGTTTACTAGCAATGCTGTCCTTTTAGACTCAATCCTTGCATAATTATTTAGCCTCTGAAAGCTCTAGTGCTATGTTTAATAATAGAGAAAGTATCATCATTTTATATTCATTCTGGTTTAAGATTTCACAAATGCTATAATTTGAACAAATTAGCATAAATTGTAATAAAACTCATTGCAGAAATGAAGTTCTATTAAAAAGCAATAATTATCATAGAAATACAATGTCTGAATTAAAAGCAATGAAGGACTCCAACTTAGTCTTTGTGCATTAAGCTGCCTAAATTATTTCTATATCTACAGTTCTTTAAAGAAAAGTTTTAATATGTATTTTGAAGTTAAGACTTTATGCTAATTTCAGCCAACTTGCAATGTAATCCAGATATGGAAGATCAAGGAAAGAGGGGATACGTGTATAAATAAGGGATTAGAGCCATTGAAGAGGTAGTTTCTCACATAGAGTAGACTTAATCATGGAAACCATATGATGTTAATGAGATGTCTTGTTGGGGACAAAACTGTTCTATGTAAGCTTTTGAACCTTCTTTATTGTATATCTATCTCACAGGTTTACAATGAACTTTCATAAAAGTTCTAAGAGAGTTTGCTCTAAAGAAACTTGGATGATATGCTTAACTAACATAGTTTGCATTTAGAATCAGATTATATTATTGGCTAGGGGAAATTCCATTTCATATCATAAAGCAATTAAAATTATTTATTGTCAGTATATTCATCTCTAGGTGCAAAGCTTATTTGTATAATAAGTAAAATAAGCAGAATCATGAATTATTTGAATTGTATTTCTGTAACATTCTTATGCTAAGAAATATATTTTGATTTTTTTTGGAAGTTTCATCCATGAACTGTACTTTATTTTTTTATCTCAAGTCATAAATAATTAAGTTAAATACTTAAATACTTAATACTTAAATAGTTCTCCTATTTAATCATGGCTATTGACAGATTTTTCTCAAAAAACTTTAAATATATCTTACATTTGAGGCATATATTTCCACAAGTAGTGAGAATAAAAAGCCTTCACTAAAATTAAATACTACTGATGATTTTTTAAAAACATCTTCAAGGGCCAAGAAAAGAAAGCAAAAAATCTACAAATATTTCATTTTGAGCCTGAAATCCAGATATAAAATGGCAGTAGTGAGATGGACATTGTTTTAGCATATGCTTTAGAGATGGTGTTTAGTATTTTAGTGTTTACCAAGTATGGAAAATCTATCTTTCTTTTTTTCTTATTCCTCAAAAAGTACACTGCTAGGTATGTCTATTTTCTTGCCTTTCAATCATAACACAAAATGAAGTATTAAAAAAATCAGAAAAACCTGTTTTTCTTGATCCTGCTTTTTAAATTTTATTCTATTTTGAGAATTCAGTAAGTACTCCAAATATTAATAGGTAGAACACCTTGCAAATTTAATAAATCTTTCTTTGTTGGGATTATATTTATAACAGCCTTAAACATCCTGAAATAAAGCTATTCAAACAATTATGAATCCATGATTACTTAGTACAAAAGTAAGTGAAGCATGGTATGTATTTCTCAGAGGACATAAGACCTCTTATCATACTTTTTTCCACAGTTGAATATACAGTCCTTAAGAAATAAAAAAAAATGTGCATATCAGAGTATCCAAATTTCAGATATTAGCTTATTAAATTTTGTTGAATTGCTAGTGTGGATTTTCTTACCAGATTGTGAATATATAGTATTGGAATGATAAAGACCAGATGCTGTCTAAACAGCAGGTCTTAAATGAGAAAAATTAGCTCAGCTTCTATGGTCTTTGTTTTCTTAGTCAGAACACAGTCACATCCAGCTGGGATTCATAGTGGTCTACTCATTTCAGGTAGTCCTTCTGCCCTTTCTGCTTTTAAGAGAGAAACATATTGACCAGAAACCAACATGTTTACAGTCATTTGACCTTTAAAAGAGAATGAATCCTTGTGAGCACCAGTTAAGAAAGTCATATATGATCCATTTTTTTCTTTCAAGTAAGTAACTGAGTTCAGAGAAGTGTATTTCTATATGTCAAACAGTGCTTAGGACTCATTTTGGACTTCCTAAGTAGACGGTAATATTTTGATATGTTGAAAGTTTTGGGACAATTAAATAAAACTTATAAATTATTTTCTTTTTTTTAAAGGAAAAAAGCTTGTAAAAGTTTGGTTATTTGTGGATTTGTAAGAGAATCTTTTCCCTCTGATTATCAGTTTAAGAATAGGAAGAATTAATTGCAATAACAAAGTTAGGAAAATTTGATTACACACTATACTTTCAAATACAGGACAACTCAGTGAATAAAGATAGTTTAGTCCATGTGTCTATATACTCTCATAATATTTAGAAATTGACAAAATATTATTAAAAGATATAAATATACTTTCAAGATTCTAAGTAGTATATATATCTTCTTTAACTGAAAAATTGTTCACTTTTTATATAAAATTTACATATCATTGAATATGACATATAAATATGTACTTCTTGATTAAATATCAATGTCTATCAGGATAGTGCAATCTTGAGAGCAGGTAAAGAGGGCTGGCTACTGTTAGGTTTATAGGAACTCTACACCTAGGAATAGCAATTAAAGAAATAATTCAGAGTAATGCAAGTCAAAAACTATGTAATACCTATGTGTATATTTGTAAGTTTGTACATGCTGAAAAAAACCTGTGATATATTAAATAATCAATTACTAAAGCTTTTAAATATTCATAGACATAAAATTTGGCACAGCTTTATCAGATAAGAGGTTTTTGTTTTCACATTTGATTACAGAGAATTCTGAGTCCAGTGACAGTGCTCAATGTTCTAACTTGAAGAAATATATTTTATTAATTTTCAAGATTCAGTAGTATAAAAGCAGATTTTTTTTAAAGTGGAAATTATATATCTAGTCAGTGAAGGTGGTCTACATGATCATGAGGTGTTTTTGTTGTATAGTTTCAAATTTAATTTATTATGAAATATTTAAATACATTCTTTCAATATCAGAACATAAAGCTGTTTTATTCATTCTAATAGTTGCATATTATTATGTAAAGGAATTATTGTAAAGCTTCCCTTCATGTATAGTAAAATCCATAGACATTTGTGCCCTTTTTTCTATTTTAGTGTTTATTATTATCTCCAAATACCAATAAGTTTCACTGAACCTAACAGTTTCTCTTAATCATTTCTGGTGAATTCCAAAAATTTATTCTTGGCATTTCTTTTGTAATTGAAGGAATAATATTCACTGAAATTTGGTACTATTTTATCTACCCTTCCCCCTTTATTTCCCTCTACCTCCACAAAACTGACTATCAAAAATATGAGATTAAGAAAAATCTGATGGCAGCCTGTACCACAAAGGATTGAATGATTGACTGATTTTAGTTTTCACAAAATAAGCTCATAATGCTATTCCTTTTCCCTCAGGCCATTTGTACCATTCCACAACTCAGTCCTTCTCCTGTAGTGTTTTATATATTGCTATGAGAATGTTACATGTCCATTCAAATACTTACGGGAGAAATTTGGGAGACATCCTTGAAACTTATCTCTCTTCCCTAACACATTCAATAAATGATAAAGTCATGCATATTTTTATTCCAAAATAGTTTTTTTCTCTCTTTTTACTGTACCCACCATAACATGCCATCATGTCTTACCAAAATACTTGATTTTCCTTTTCCAGACAAGTTTCCACACTTCTGTTGATCCCAGCTTAGCCTAATGAACTTGACAATTCCAAAGCATGAACTTTGATCTTTTTTGCCTGTCTTCCTCATGTTAGTAAATAATAGCAACTTCATTAATTGCAGAAGCTGGGAAATAAGATCTTGAACCCCAACTCTCACTCATAACCAAATATAATCCATATAGAAGAAGTTCTTGTGATTTCAACAGAAAACTGTATTTTAAACCCATACCAAATATTTACTTAACACGCTAGTGGATTCTACTTTTGTTTCTGTCTTGTTCTGTTACAATTTGTCTGCTTCAAGCCTTTCCTCCACAAGAGCTAGAATGATATTTTAATTAAGGTGACTTTGATCATGACACATTTTTGTTAATATCTTTTGATATATTTCCAGTGAATTTTGAATATAGCCAAAATCCTTAAGTGTGTCTACCCTGTCCTGAAGCAAAGCATCCTTGCATACCATTCATTTTTCCTCCTAGGGTCAGTCTATTTTTTTCTTAAAATTATTCTTAGTTCCATTTAGCTTTTGCCCTTTTCACGTGATATTTTTTTCCCTGAACCTCTCCTAAAACATTGTTTTATTTGAGCAAGAGACACTTGATTTCTCTCAGTTTAAATGATGCTTCTTTCAGAAAATCTTTGGTATACAGTTCAGAGAACATATAAGAGCATGAGTATATCTTCAAAACCATTTCAATTCTCTTCCATTCAGGACACATGGTAAGATGGTAATATTTCTCCCTTTTTTGAGTATATCCATCATCATGAGACTCATTGAGATTTCAGACTTTTACCCCTTACCTAGAATTATTATTTAATTTTATTCAGTTTCATAAGCAAAAACAGTGATTACCACTGAATTCACCTCAAAACATGAATAGGCTGTGGCATAATAATTTTTCTTGTTTGGGTAACTGCTTCTGATATTTGTACAGTGTTGATGTCCAAATATCATCATATTTAGTCTCTGTAGAATACAATAAAACATGATAGATTGAGCATGAAAGGAAAGAAAATTCTACATATTCTGAAAGTTGGGTAGCTCTCCAGGGAAATGGAGTCACCACCAGGTAGAATGTATCTTCCTACTATACCAGCCTTGCTACCAACACTGACTCAAAAGCACTAAAATCTTTAGATTAATCACCTGCCTTAGAAAACCAATGATTACCAGTCAAAATAAATTAACTTATAAAAGCATCTCTGAAGAAAACATCATCAGTGAAGGAAGAAGGAGAAACAAACACCTATGTCTACTAAGATTACTGATTATTGCATTTAGTGGAGGAAGAAATTAAAGAAGCTGGACTATAATCCATTTCTTTCCTGACCATTGTGTTAGAGATCACTCTGACAGAAAAAAAGGAAGGTAAGGGACCCAGTCTTATCTCCTTACAAGCATGTTGATAACTGTGCCTAATATTTGTTAGGAAGAGACTCCTTATATATAGAATGTTATTAGCAGGATGTTCCTAACTTATAAATCAAACCTCACTTATAAATATTATCTATTATTCCACACCAGAGAAAGCATGCTTGGTGTCAAAAGGAAGGGCCTGGAAACCAAGGCTTCTCCTTGCATTGCCTATGCCTCTTAACTGTTTGCATCCTTGACATTATTAGTAAAGTTTGATATTGGGCAAAATCTCTGATTTGTATAAATTTGATTTGGGGATGTGATTTGTTGTAGTAGTTTAGCTTTCATGAAAAAATAAAAGGCAATAAAATGAAAAATTTAATTCATTAAATGTATATTTAAAATATGAGAGCTTAAAATAATAGAAAATTTGGAGAAAAATGGTAAAAAGCTCTAAGAAAATAAGAAAATAATACAAAAATCTGAAAATAAGAGAGAAAAATTAAGATTAGAGGTTCAATATAAGAAGTGTAAAACCTCTCTGTAGATACTTCCTGTACTTCCACTTTCTGTAGAAGTAGATAAGCAGAGACAACAGACAGAAGAGGTTATCCAAGAAATGCTATTTTAAAATTTCAGAATAGAAAACATGCATTAACAAATTGAAAGCAGCCTTAATTTATTTTTACTTATTTTTTTATTATTAGCACAAGAAATGAATAAAAAGTGTATATATCATCCTTTTTTCTTTTAAATTCCTGGTCACAGAGAAAGACAATAAGTCGCAGCTGACATATGTCAGTACTGACCTCAAGGCATCCCTCCAGGCGCACAAAGTGGAAACATGAGAGGCAATACACAAGATGCTGCTAACTGGAAGCATCATGAACTTTTTTTCTCCTGCCATCTATTCAATTTTCATTAGATAAGCATTTGCATATGACATTCATATCATCAAAAAATTCATTAGGATGACTGTACCTGTAAGCCATATGACCATATAAATGTTTAAACCATACCATCTAGCACTATTGTCTTGGAATGGTGGCATAAATTTTTGAATCAAAATATTACATCACTTTCACAATGACAGCATCCATATTTAATGTGAAAGATTTATGTATGCAACAATGCATTGGAATCACCATGTGAAAAGAGGGTTTCCTCTCACCTTTTTGAAGATGATAGATAAGGTAGATGAGGTTTATTTCTGGCTACAATTGGTGCCATGTTTGGATCTCTGATATTATTTTGCTCTGTGATCAAAGAGGAGGATCATGAGCTTATACCCAAGTCAGTGATCTGAAGTACAGAAGAATGAACTGTTTAAACTTTTCACTTCAGGTGTGTCTATGCAGCTGAACATCTAGACTATCAGTTACATTTCTGCAGCTGCCCGTTTTGCTTTGTTTTTAAGATTTAGTAGTTCCTGGTAGGTATGGTAGTTTCTGGTCAGCATGCTTGCTTAGTTGGGTCCCGAAGGTATCAGTAGTTCACTTTGTCCTGACTTATTATTTTTAGCAATCTGGACATGTTTAAGGGTGTCTCAGGAAGTTGCCAGAGTTCTGTTTTATGTGACTATATAACCCTAAAGAGAAGCAGCCCTGTATCAGTTTATGGAATCTTCTGGAGTTTTAGATTTCTGTTTGTCCTCATGATAAATCATAAAATTTGTTCACAGATCATTCTACATTTCTGACCTCTCCCAACAACATTAGATTAGGAATGATGATTTTTTGGAAATTTTTAAAAAGAAAAAAAGTGATATAAAGGTCAAATCATTTGCCTTTTCAGTGGGAAGCATCAGATCCTCATATTTTTCCATTTGTCTTGTCCAAAGTCACCTTAGCCATTATGATATTTGGATTTAAAAGAAAACCCTAATACAGATGCCAGTCTGAGACTGTCCTATCAGACTTATACAAATCAGGGTTTTTTTTTTTTCTAGTATGAATCAAGCTTCACTAAATAATTCCAAAGAAAGAAGCAATTAAGAGGCTGAGGAAAAGCAAAGAAATACCTGGACATTGAAAGCAACTCCTGGGTCCTGTTTCCTATCTTAAACATATCACTCTGGTGCAGAATAAAGGTTTCTAATGAAGTCTGCAGAAGTCCTTACACAGCCAGGCATGTTTAAATTATAAAACCTCTCCATTTATAAGCCCAGAGACTTGTATAGCCTATGAGACATTTTCCAGGGGGCCACAGCCCACAGATACTTGGTTTGATTATAATATAATATGAATTTTAAACCAGGACCATCCTGCTAAGGTCTTGGTAGAGCTAAGTTTAAAATTTCTTCTGAAGCGATGCTGTGTTCCCTTCCTACTAGCAAGAATTTCCTGTAGCAATATGGTGATAATTATAAGATATATGGACTAAATGTAAATAAAAGGAGAATTACTAAAGAGATCCTAAAAGGAACATATTGACTGGTTTTGTAGTCCAATGAGCAACCTATATTTTCTTTTTAACATGTCTTCTAGCTGATTCTATATGTTTACTAAAAATTATATAACACAAAACAGTTCCACACCTTCCTTTGAAATCTCTCAAATTTATTTGATCAAACTCTATATTAAGTGCAGATAAATCTGTGACAAACACCAGGTACTCACCTGGCCACCTCTCAGATTCTTGTTTATCATCTTGCTTATATATTTCATGTCTCACATAAGAAAAAGAGGAATGATAAATCACACTAAGAAGCAATGATTTTTCCTCATCTTTATATAAATTGCTCAAGACTGTGGTTTCAGATGCTCCATCAAGTTCACAATGGGGAACCTGACAACATGGATATGGCAATGAGGGCAGCCTTTGGCCTCTCCTAATGAGATTCATTGCATCTCCCAAGGCAAATTTATACCAGTATTTTCAAGTGCTTATATGTTATTTTTTGTGATAGGGTTGTTTACGGGAGCTGGTATTTACAGTTACAAAGAATTTTTAAAAATCATTAAATTGTTCACTGGGAGTTATCCTTTCCCATTGCCAGAAAGAGAAAGAACCATCTCTCATGTCTCAGAGAAGACAGCAAAATAAATCAGTATTTCTTTTAAACAATTTATTCAACTGTTCCCATAACTCTCAAAGTATGAGAGCAATGTTCAAAAGAATTTAATGCAAATTAAAAAATCACAGCACATATTTAAATTGCCTTGAATCTTATTTTTTAATCTTAATTACTGTGAGAGCCACATCAAAATAAACAAAAAAAATGGAATATATTTATATATAAAAATAATAGCGGGAAATCCCAGGAAATTACTTGCTTCTACCTCATAACCTTAGAAAGCATAGAGTTACAGGAAATGAAAAAACAATGTAACCACTATTTGTCCTCTTATTTCCTGTCTTACAGTTGACAAGTGAAGGTAGCCTTCTTAGACAGTTTCTATAAGGTTATCCCCAACTCCAACCTTGTGTCTGGACTTTGGTGAGCAACACTTATTACACAAATATTAATATAATACTGGTACACCAGTTCAGAGATACTTTTAAACCTCATACTATTATACTGTGCTAAGGACTTGTGTATACATATCCTACGGAGTAGCTAATTCCTTCACTAGCGACAATCAAGAAAATAAAACACATTCTTTAATCATCAAAAATACATAATAACTCAGCAACAAACAGAATGCACATAGCACCTTTATATAATATCACAACAAGTTGAGAATTCACAAGGAATATCAAATAGTTTAAATAAAGACCTCCTCTATCTTAGTTTGTGTTCTACACAAGTAGACCCTGAGGCAAGAATTCATGAGCAATTAATTTATTTGGGAGGTAATCTTGGGAAACACTGGCAGGGTAGGGCCTGTGGAGAAAGAAAAGGAAAGGATGATGATAAATGATTCATTATCAACCAAGTTACCACTATGGGCAACTGGAGATTAATCCCACTGAGGAAACCTGAGAGATATTACAGGACATAGGAGTTAAAGTTTTCTGACCTGAAAGACAAAGTTGACATTGATTCACCAACTCCCATTGGTCTTGTTTGAAGTTTGCCCCTGGGGTGGTATTAATTGCTCAAGATTTTCACCTTGTCCTACACACAGGCATGGCAGAATCTGGTGTCTAGAAGAATAAGTCAGGCAGAGAGTTTAGAGTAGGGCTTGGAAGCTCTGAAACGGTAAGGGTGAAGGAGCATCAGTGTGGCACAAGAGTATGTTCTATACCACCTCTTCTTGGGAATCTAAGATTTAAAGCGTGTATAACGGTCTCATGTTTATGATGTCGATATGTGTTTGTTTCCTTTGGACCAAACTAGCACATGAGAATAGAGAATGTATTTATAACTGAATAAAAATTGACATCCCCCCCACTCACCCACACACTGCCAAAAAAAGGGGAAGACATTATATATAAAAAACATTCCGTATGAGATAGACTGGGAGATGGCCAAGTTGATTTGTTGATAGAAATTTTAATACCCTGGGTTATATTTAACTCTATTACACTATGCTAGCTTAGATCATCATATTTCCACTTTCCTGAATCTACTTCCTCCGCTATAAAAACTCCCTTAGTGGCCTTAGCCAAGAGAAATTGCCATGACTGTAATCAGCCCTAATTTCCAAATATAATGCTAGGCCACTTGTTGGCCAAGAATGAATTTATCCAAAATAAATATTGCTGTAAATATCTTAAGTTCAGTTTTAGCAGTGTCGAGAAACAGTTTGCCAGTGTGGAGGTTCCAATATATACTATTCCCAACACTGCAGAGAAATTTCTAGGAATCTACTTCATCACCAATATATAGCATTTTAAGTCTTAGGTTTTAGATTTTCTGTAGATAAGTTGTGGTATTTCACTTTGGTTTTAATTTATATTTCTCTGGTTATTAAAGAGTTTGAATATTTTTTAAATGTTTATATTTATCTTTTTATAAGGTGCCTGTTTCTTGTTCATATTTTTAATTAAGTTGTCTGCCACATTTATTGATTGAAAATAGTTTCTCCATATAAATTCATTTAAATGTATTTAAAGTGATAACTTCTATTTAGTAGATTACATTTTCGCTCAATTATACCATTTTTATTAGAAATTCTTATTTATTTTAATACAGTTTAGTTTATTGTATTATTTACTTTATGGTCAGTACATCTGAATCCTGTTTAAGAGGTAGTTCCCCAAGTAATGACAGAAAGTCATTGTCCTACAAAATCTTCTAGAAATGTTAATGTTTTATCTTTATAATAGACATTATTTTTCTGGGACTGGTTTTGTGTATTGTAAGAAGGGTTCTCTGGTGATCGTTTCTCTCCAAACCTGCTGCACCACTGTCATCTTAGCACATGCCTTGATGGCTGGTACTCATTCTTTCATCCATCTCAGGTATTCTTCATTTTTGGTTTGAAACCTGGTGGATAGCTTCAAATACCATCCCAAGAAATAATTCATGGAAAACAAATTTAATGTACTGTCATATCTTGAATTATAAACTAGATACATATGCTATTCAGGATTAAAAATTTGGTATTATTTTAGAATATTAAAGCTATTGTTCTATGTCCTCTAGAAACTAATCTAGATATTGGCAAGTTTAATTCCATTGCAAATTTTGTTCTTGTTTGGTTGGCACATTTTTTTACCCCTTTAAGGAAGTGTACAAGATTCTCTTCCAGTGCACATATTCTGAAAATTTATTATCATGAGCCTTATCTTTTTTAATTTTTAATTTTCTAGATGCTTGAAATTATTTTAAAATTCTTGCCTGTGGGTGTAAAGGGTTTTATAATTTATTATTTAATACTTATTGTATAATTTCTTCCTTTTTTTTTTTTTTTTGAGGTAGCATTTTGCTCTGCTGCCCAGGCTGGAGCGCAGTGGCACAATCATAGCTCACTCCTAGGCTAAAGCAATTCTCTTGCCTCAGCCTCCTGAGTAGCTGAGACTATAAGTATGTGTCACCATGCCTGTGGAAAATTTTTTTTTTGTAATTTTTTTAGAGATAGGGTCTCATTGTGTTGTCCAGTCTGGTCTCAAACTCCTAGCCTCAAGTGATCCTCTAGCCTCAGCCTCCCAAAGTGCTGAGATTACAGGTGTGAGCCACCATGCCCAGGCTAGCACATGTATTTTTACTATTCTTCAACTGTTCATATTTCTGAAATTTTACACTTTATATTCTTGGTTACCAACATGATAAAATATGATGTAATATAAGAATATTTTATATATAATCACTAATTAAAAAAGAGATTGACAAAAGTGCAAAAATATTTAAAACAGTAGTTTATGAATATAAGGGAATATAATGTTCTTGTAATAAGGTTATCAATCATTTTGAGAAACTCATTCCTATATGGTTTTTATAGCCAATATACTGTAGCTAGTATATAGCCAAAATATTGCTATTATATAGCAAGGATTTCACAGTAAGTTCTATAATGGCATAACCTCCATGATTCATCATTTTAACAACATATTAAGAAAGGAATATTTTTAGATTGAGTAGCAAACATTTTAGATTTCTTAATAATACCTTCTCCCTAAATCTGTGAGATATATTATTCATTAACACATAAATCCAGAAATATTCATTGATGGTCTGATGTGGTAGATACTGAATTAAATAAGAGAATCTATGCAAAGTACACCAGAAAAACCTGTGATTTAAGGTGATTTGAGTATGTTGCCCTCACCTTCTTTCTTTATGATATCCTGAAATTTGTTCGTTAACATTCTCATTCATGTCATCACCACTCCCTGAAATGAAGACAAATATTGCATCATCTTTCCTCCTTTGTAGCTATAATTGATAAATTACATAATTTAAATGATCTATGTAACATCAGATTATTAGAAAGAGTTCATAATACCAAACACTTAAACCTGTCCTTTCTTCTGCCAGAAACATATAATTTATCATAGTCATTGTGAGATAAATTAAGAAATATTGAAATGTCATCTATTTTATATATAATATAATATCTATTTTATCACTCCATTTCTTTGGATTAAAAGATTTATTAAATATGTTATTTATTCAATAATTTTTATTTAGCATTTAATATGTACTGGACACTGTGCCAGAAATTGGGAGCATGATAATATAATTCTAAGGTGAAACAAAACAAAACAATCTGCACTCGCATGCCTTCATGGAACATAGATTCAAATGAATGGAGGGAGGTGGAGGAAGATGGCCGAATAGACACCTCCAGCAATCCTCCTTTGCCCAAAAAACAAATTCAACAACTATCCACCTGAGGAAGCACCTTCAGTAGAACCAAAACTTATATGAGTGATCACAGTACCTGGTTTTAACATTGTATCAAGGAAAGACACACGGAAGAGGGCAGAAAAGACAGTCCTACATTGCCTACGCCACCCCTCCCCCATCGCTGGCAATGCTGTGCCAGTGTGCCTAGTGCACAGAGAATCTCTGTGCCTGAGGAAGGGAGAGTAAAGTGATTGTAGGTCTCACATTGGAACTCAGGCCTGCTCTGTCACAGGGGAACACAGCACAGGGCAGAACTCTGACGTGGCCCATGGAGGGAGCATTTAGACCAGCCCAGCCAGAGGGAAATCCTTTGCCCCAAAACCTGAATTTTGGCTAGCTCTACCATGGGCTGCAAAAAAGTGGCCTGGGGCCTGGAATAAATTCATAAGGCAGTCAGGCCACAAAGGCTGCATTCCTTGGGTATTTCCTGTGGCTGTGCTGGCTCAGAGCCAGTGGCCTTCGGGTGCATGTGAACCAGTGAGACAGCAGCAGTGTCATGTCTGTTTCACTGCCCCCCAATCCCGCAAGTACAGGCAGTGTGGCTTAGGCAGAATCTTCTTTCCCTTGGGGAAAGGAAAGGATAGAGAGTAGAGTGATGATTGCTAGAGGATGGGATGGATAGTGGGGGTGGTAGACAAAGTGGGGGTGGTTAATGGTGCAAAAATATAGTTAGATAGTTAGTATGAACATTATTTGATAACACAACAAATTGATTATAATCAACAATAAGATAAGATGTACTTTAAAAAACTAAAAGACTAGAATTGGAACATTCCTAACACAAAGAAATGATAAATGCCTGAGGTGATGGACACTTTAATTTCCTTGATTTGATTAATTTGCGTTGTATGCCTCTATCATAACATCACATGTACCCAATAAAGACATATAACTATTAACATTATAGACCCATATAATTAAAATATAAAATTTTTAAAAAAGGAATAAATGTCAAAAAGACAAATAAGATTACAAACAATAATTGAATTGGGCAAACATAGAAATTGTGATTATAGTACATGATATGTAGAGGATTGACATAAAGATATAAAATAGATGGAGGCGACTGCTGTACCTGGGGCCATGAACACACAACTCTGGCATGACAAGTTGCAGATGTAATTTAGTATATTTTAGGGAAATCTTGTAAGCAGAGAAGTAGTAAGGTGCACATGTACACATAGTCCCCTGAACTCTCATTATTTCACACCTTAGGGCAAGCACAAATCTTTTGAATATGTCCTGGCCAAGGATTTAGTAGAGAAAAACCCACCTGGGTTCTCACTCTAAGTATGAGAACAAATCCCCCCCTTACAACCATGCTACATATTTATAGGGTAGACCAAGCGTGACTGAGAACACCTAGACACAAGACAGGTCAAGGAATCCCCAGGCCAGGGAAGAGCATCTCACGGGCCAATGTCTGCATTTTCATGCCAGGTTATTCATATCAGGACTAATCCTTGAACAAAGCACATTGACATCAGCCAAAGGCCCTTGTGTCTCTCTACAAACTGTTCAGGTCAACTGAGCCAGCTCCTGGCAAAGTTATTAAAAAGAGGGAGGTAAATGATTCTCCAGGACCATTCAGAATTGTCTCACCATGGACCTTGTCAGGAAATTCTTCTCTTAGAAATCTAGCTGAGTCTGGATAAAAGGAAGCAATACGTTGGAGGTGATGGCATGTGGGTTGGGAGGAAGTACATTTAGGTAAAGAGAAATGCCTAGAAATGCATGAGCAAAGGCACAAGACAGCATGTCACCTCAAGGATCGACAAGAAGAATGGAAGGTGAAGTACAGAAAGAATAGTGTGGTACACATGGCTGAGAGAGATCATAAGCATGACATCATGAAGGACTTGTATATTGTACTAAAAATCAACTGTTCATTATGAAGAGTAATAGGATAGAATACATCATACAAGTTGGGTACAAGGTATGAGGAGTATCAGATGCTCCCCATTTGATTTCATTTTGAAATTATCACCGTGAGTGCAGCACGGAAGAGAAGCTTGAGGAGGCCCACAGGGATGTCCACAAACTAGCAACATACCCTGTGTGGTCTATGGTGACTCAGACTGATATTTAAAAGGAACATTTAAAAAATGCAAGTTATTTATAATACCATTTTTATTGTTCAAGTTTTCAATAAGCAGTAATTGTTCACGTAAAAAATAATAAAAAGAGCTAAACCCTGGCTATTGAATTGGATTGAAATGCACTGCTCTTCAGTTTTACTTATGTAACTAGTTTGAAATCTGTGCATGTGCTACAGAATAGAGAGAGATGAATATCTAGTTTATATTGAACCAATAATGAAGGATGCTTGCTGGAAAATAGGATTTATTATGGGTTCATCTCTCCAGTTATGAAGGGAATCTTCCTTGGCACATAATCAAATCATACATACAGGTAAAGGAAAGCCTACATTGTCAGTAGGTGGACATATATTTTATTGTCCAAACCAAGAAAGCTTTTGGAGTGAAGGTAAAAGCATTATTAATGATTATTAAGAATAGTTGATATGCACCAGCACTGATCCAAAGCAAATAGGGACATGGCCACCTCAGGTAGCACGTGTTGCTATAATCCCTAATAGCTAAACAATTGTGCATGACAACTACTAACATTTTATATTTGAACATGAAAGGGTCTTCATACAAGTAATCAATTTTCTTCTATCTAAAATAAACTAGAAATATTATTATAATAATTTCCTATTCAGTCAGAATGGTAAATGAATAGACTAATTTTCTACTGATGTGGGTCCAGAATTCATGTGATAATCAGCTCTGTGGAAATATTTAAAGTACTTTAAAGTGACCTAATAGTAAATTTTTCAGATTTTTAGTATAAATAGCACTTTGAAAATAGAAGTTATTAATATTTTAAATTATTGAATCTCCTATAAATTTCCAGTTTTAGAGTTAAAGCTGTGAAAATACGACATATTATTACAATATATAAATAAAAACTGGTAGAATAATTAAATTCAATTATTAAAGGAATTAGATATATATGAGTTAATATATTGTGATGCTTCATTAATTTGGTGATATCAACTGAAGATTAGCTTAAAACAAAGCTAATTTCCTCACCAGTCATCTTAGAGTTACCCTGTCTGAATATTTTAAAGATGATGTTATCTTTTCCTATCAGTAAGACTGTCAAAGAAGTATGGGTTATACAAGTAGATGAGACAAAAGAATCTAAAAATTAAAACTGATCTTAAACTTGGCATCTCATTCAAAGCATATTTTTAAAAATAAAATAAATCATATTTATTTGTCACTATAATTTATGATGTTGGTAAATTCCCAGCTTCAAATACAGACTGCAAAGGAAAAGAGAGTAGCTCTTCACTAACAATATGTAGACCAGGTAACATCTTGCCAGAAAGGAGACGTATTCTATACTGATTGACAGAATTTTGTATTTTGAATACTTAAAAATTCCCAATAATAAACTGCACATAATTATACCCACGGAGTGATTTTTATAAACTAGATATGCAATAAAGATGTTTTTAGACTTATACAAATGTTACTTTATAGATGAAAAACAAGGAACAATGAAGAGCAGTATCAATTCACTTATATCCTTCCTCTCTTAGATGTCCAATAAGCCATGGAATCTTTTTTCAAATGTAAAAATGTCTACTTATTTCATTTACTAGGTTTAATAGTGTCCCCCCAAAATTTATGTCCACATGGAAACTCAGAATGTGACCATCTGTAGAAATATGATCTTTGCAGATGTAATTAGTTAAGATGAGGTCATACTGGATTAGGGAGAACCTTAAATCCACAAATGACTCCTATGGTTATAAAAAGACCACGTGAAGATGCACATACACAGAGTGCCATGTGAAGGTGGAGCTAGAGGTTGGAATGGTGCATCTACAAGACAAGAACTGTCTAATCACCAAAAGTTAGGAAAGAGACATGCGAGAGTTTCATATTCAGAGCCTCCAGAAGGCACCAAGCCTGCCAAGACCACGATTTCAGACTTCTGTTCTCCTGAACCGTGAAAAAATAAATTTCTGTTGTTAAAGTCACCAAGTTATTGGTAATTTGTTATGACAGCCTAACTAATATACATTTTTTTTTCACAGTTTGGAAGCATATATTTTTTTCTAGCCACTATATTTAAGGCATAGGATTTTAGTAAACTCTAATTGATTTGGACAAGATTTAATGAAATCCAAGCAAAGAGAAATAAGGCACAGTTCCTGTTCTCGAGATAATAATAGATTCTTTCAATCCTAATAAGCCATTTCAAAGAAAAAAAAATTAAAAGGAAGACAAGCCAAAGAAGTATGGTACTCCAAATGTAGGTTCCCACAAAATATTTATTTTCTTAAAATAAAAATATAAAATTAAATTAATACATGGAAGGGGACAAATGTATGTCAGGTCTTAGATACATATCCCTGAGTTTCTTGTCAGAAAATTTATACTAGTACTACCAATACCACTTCATATTTCCCAATCATGCTAATATTTTAACTGTCTCAGATTTGTCAGTATTAACACTAATTTCATATCTGTGTAGAAACAAAACCACAGTTTATTTAACTTTACTTATTAAGTACTGTGTTATTCAACAGGCTGATTATGCTTTTGTGATTTTTTTCTATGATTTGTAGGTTAGCATATTTATAGGTTAGTATTATTCTTCTATTGCAATTTGGTACTTTCTAGTACAATTTGGTGTTTTTCTTCTTATTAGCATGAGCTCATTATAAATAAGGCTATATTAGTACAATCTATGCTATTGATTGTGTCAATATTTTGATCAAATTTTAATTTAGTTAATGGTTCTGGGCATAGCTACCAACGTTTTCTCTTGGATAACTATTTGACATTTCAGATTCAACAGGTTCAAAACTAAACTTCCATTATTTCCTCTCAGATTTAAATTATCTTAAGTTTTCTTATTCTTAATTAATAGCAATTTCATCTTTCCAGGTGTTCAGGCCAAAATTCTTGTTGTTGTATGATAAAAAAATGTATTTGGTCTTTGTCCCTGGTTCCTAAAGCAGAGTTCCCAAAGTCCTTGAATTTCCTAAGTAATAGGATTATCTTTTGCTATTCCTAAGGAGCCCCTTTCAAATATACCTAAATTTATGCTAATGAGGTAACTCTTGGCTGACCCCTAGCTATCTTCAGGATGGGGGCTGATTTCCAGAACAAACAACCAGATGATTAGAAGGCTAGAGCTTTCAGCTTTACCACCTAAACTCTGGGGAGAAACAGGCGCTGGAGATCAAATTCAATCACCAATAGCAATGACTTAATCAGTCATGCCCACTTAATAAAACTTCCATAGAAAACCTTAAACTATAAGATTTAAAGAGCTTCTGGGTTTGTGGACACATCAAAGTGCTGGAAGGGTAACACACCCAAAGAACGTGTGGAAATTTCACATACCACTCTCATCCTTGTTTTGTAGTTAGTGTCAGAATTGAATCTAGCTGTTGTTAAAGCATTGGTATTAGAAGAGACACCATATATTTGGTGTTAGAAAGAACTTGAGATCTTGGTATCATTCTCAACTCTTATATTTTTCATAAAACCTAGCCAGAACTCAGGTTTTGGGGTGGAGGATTTCTCTGTGGCTGGCCTGATCTAAATGCTTCATCCGTGGGCACCAGCAGAATTCTGTGTATGGCAAATAATTGAGGTCATGGATAATGTTGTCTTTACCTTACTTTCCCTAAATGGGCAGATAATGTGTGGCATATCCCTTTGTTCTGATCTTAGCCAGAGCTAAATCAAGCGTAAGTTATAATTTTGTGAAAGATGTAAGGTCTTTGTCTAAATTCATTTATTTAAACCTATGAACATCCAATTATTCCATCACTAATAGCTGAAAAAGCTATCTTTTATCCATTGAATTACATTTGCGATCTTGTCAAAGATCAGTTTGGCAATATTTGTGTGAATCTATTTTTGGGCTTTATATTCTGTTCCATTGATGTACATATTTATTCACTTGCTAATACCACACTGTTTTGATTATTATAACTTTATAGTGAGGCTTGGAATTGTATAATTTTAGTTTTCCAACTTTGTTCTTTTATTTAGTATTATATTGGCTATTCTGAGCATTTGCCTTTCTATATTTTGGAATCAGCTTATCAATATGAATTATGTATTTATAGCTGTATGTATAAACAGTATATGTGTAAATATGTATAAACATACACATATTTTATAATCAGTTTATGTTTGCTGAGATTTTGACTGCAATTGCATTGAATCTATAGATAAAGTGAGAAAGAATGGACATCTTAACAATATTAAGTCTTCTAATCCATGAATGTATATATCTCTCCATTTATTTAGATATTCTTGATTTTTTTATTGGTCTTTTGTTTTTCCACATATACATCGTGTATATATTATGTTAGTTTCATACCAAAGTATTTTATGTTTTTAGGTGCTATTTTAAATGTGTTTGTTTTTTAATTCAAATTGTTCTTTGCTGGCATATGAGAAAGCAATTGATTTTTATATAACCTTGTTCCTGCAGACTTGCCGTAACTGTTTATTAGTTTCAGGAGTTTATTGTTTTTTCTATTTTTAGTAGAGACAGGATCTCGCTCTTGCTCAGGCTGGTCTCGAACTCCTGACCTCAAGTGATCCTCCTGCCTCAGCCTCCCAGAGTGCTAGGATTACAGGCATGAGCCACCGTGCCCAGCCTCAATTCTTAAATTTTTGATATTATCTTCACATTTCCCTTTTATAAAAATTTAAACACATGAACTCTTCACTGAGAGCTGGTATCATGAACTCATGAACAGTCACTGGCAAAGAGTAACTGTCACATTACAGTGCTGTTGTGGGGGTGAGGGGAAACTGCCCCTTTCCCCCAAAAGTTTACCAAAAGATCAAGTCGCAATTAAATTAGATTAATAAAAGAAAGAGATTTATTTATTGTGTGCATGGGAGAATCACTGAGTGATTACCCAATATCCCAGTGGGATTCAGATATTTTTATACCTTCCTTTTAGTGGGGATGGGGAGATGAGGAATACAGCTAACTCTGTTCAGGGGCAGTAAATGGTTGCTAGGGAGGATGAATTGATACTTGGGAGAATGAATGGATGGGGAGGGGGAATAGATTGATTTGTAAATTAACTGTAGAGACAGATATTATGTTTAAAATTATTTAGGCCAGGTCTGGTTGCATTCTTGATTTTTCTTTCCTGCGATACAGTGAGATAACATGGAAGGGAAGGAAGGTTGATTGTTCTTTTGATGGGTCCATCTGGTTACACAGATAGAGGGAAAGCCCCTTTCAAGGGCTTGTTAATCTCTAACGGCCTTTCATTCAAAATACTCTCTATACCAAGGAAGCACATTTTGGGGTAAAATTTTCTGAGCTCCTTTACTGGTGAACTTGTATTGGCTTATCTGAAAAAAATTGGAGTCAAGTGATGGATTCTAATGACTGATTTTCAAATATAACTGACTGATAAATTTTTTGGTTGCTTGTTTTAGTAACTTGCCACATATCACAACACTCCGAAGTTTAGTGGCTTAAAACAAACTTTATTTCATAATCTATTCTGTGATCAAAAATTCAGGGATGGTACAATGGAGATGGCTTGTCTCTGCTCCACCGCAGCTGGGACTTTAGCTGAGGAGATTTAAAGCCTGGGTAAGCTTGGCTACTTATAGCTAGAATTACACAAAAGGATATTCACTTACGTGGGTGTAGTTATTAGCCTAAATCTCACCTGGACTGTTGATGTGAACACCTACATAGGACTCCTCCTTGTTACCTGAGCTTCCTCTCACGACAGTAGCTCTAGGGCCATTAGATTTCCTATGTGACAACACAGAGCTCCAGTGTTTGTGTTCTAGTGAATGAGGCAAAAGCTGCCTCACCTTTATGACCCAGGCTTGAAAGTCACTGAATGCCACTTCAGCCATTCATTGTCTTGGTCACAAGGGAGGCACAAACACAATTTAAAGGGAATGGAATTAGCTATATCTATTAGTAGGGTTGTGGCAATGTTCTAAGTAATCTTGTCTAATGGGAGGTATTGCCACGGTGATCATTAGAAAATATGATCTGCCACTCATTGCTTAGAGAAAAACTAAATTATACCATTCCCAAATTTATATATATATGTGTGTCTGTGTGCATGTAATCCCTTGTTGGATTTGTTACATAGAGAAGATTTTAATGTGTAAAAATTCTTTGCAGTTTAGCTATTTCATATCTTTCATATGTTTGTCTGTATAATCTTATTGCCTTTTGGTTTTCCTAAAATCCTGTACTGCTTATTTCCCTGAGGATTTTTAGCTGCAGGGTTTCTGGATTAGAGTAATTGATCTATTAATACACTGGTATCTCAAACACGAAAGAACTTGTACTAAAGGGTTGGGATTTAGAAATATGAGGTTTGAAGTGGCAATTGATATTGCTTATCAGAAATGATGGACATGTCCACTTTATTCCCCTAAGCATACATTTTACAAGGTAAACCTGTGTTTTAGAGAAAATACTTGAAAGTTAGGCCAATAATTTCAAAGACTTTACAGACAAGAGTATACTGTATGTTATTAATCACTGTGAAATCTATTTTACAATTGCTGGTATTTGTTAGCAAATATTAATATGTGCTTGGTATTACATGAAAATTTGTGTTAGGTTCAAATTTTAACAGTCAATTCTGATTATAATTATAATTATAAATTTATTCAAATGAGAAAAAAGTAAGTATTCAAAACTAGATAATATGCAAGAATGTGTACCTTGACTAAAATTTGCTTTCCATATTTAGTATAACCATTAATATAACCCTTGAAGATTATGGAATAAAAATAGGGCATAGTATATGCTATATATTCAATATTATGCTAGAAGTTTATACAGAATTTTGAAACAAAATAAACATTATGTTTTCCTGCTATTTTCTCTGTGAAGTCAGATCTTTACTTTTTAAGCCATTCCAAATTTTCAGATATCTTTTGATTTATTATTGCTTCCTCAACTCTTATGCTTTCTGCCTCAGAAATACGTGTCCTTAGAATTATTATCGGTCTTTTTGCCTACATAACTAACATTTTCTTTCTCATAACTTTCATATTTTTATTCTGCTTGTTTGTATATAGAAAAAAAATCTTAAAATGGACTTTAACCAAATTAATTTTATTTAATAATCATATATTCAGAATACTATATACATACATGTTACTTGAACAATTAGTAAAAAGTAAAAATATCCAAGGTACCTACAAGTAGGTCCAAAAATGCAATATTATTAGCATCCCTGAATTCTATTACTCTTCTTTTCTGACAATCTTATCCATCCCCATCATACGTATAGCCATTAACACCAAAGAATAATTTTACTTCCTTTAAAAATTTATGTAATCAGATTGATGCAGTATATACTCTTTTTAACTAATTTTTTTTGGTTAAGATTTTATGATGTAAGATTCATTGATAATGTTGGTGTTCATTTTCATTATTTTGTTCCACAGTTTAACATACCAAATATGTGAAAACACACACACACATGCACTCACACAAATATGCACATCTAATCCATTTGACTCTTGATAGATGCCTTTTGTTATATATAGAGATGATTAGACAGGAAGAAGGAGAGGGAGGGAGGGGGGCAGGGAAAGAAGGTGAAAGAGAGGGAGGGAGGAAGAGAGAGAAGAGAATTTTTTGGGTTATAGGATATGCATAAGTTCAATTTTAATATGCAATAAACATTCAGATGTGTCCAAATTGCTTCTAAAAATATGTATGCCCAGAACAGTACATATATTTTCCAGCTGCATGGCATCCTTGACAAATTTAGCCTTGTCAATCATTGTATTTCATTCATTTGGTGAGTATATAATGATGTCTCACTGTTTTAAATTTATATTTCCTTGATTATTAAAGATATTGGGAAATTTTTCATATATTTGTCTATTGTCCATTTGGATAGTACATTATGTGAAGTGCCTTTCAAAGCTGTTACCTACTTTTTTATATGTCTTGCATTTTTTTATGATTCTAAAGAATGTGTTATATAGTCTGTGTATGGTATTTTTTTCCTTGTATATGCTAAAAATATTCTCTTATTTGTTTTTATTTTTTCACTGACTTAATGTTATAGTTATTTAACATTGATCTCTTTTTTAATGTTAAATTTATCACCATTCAATTTTTATTACTAGAGCTTCCTTCCCTACCGCAAGACGATGAAAATATGTTCCTATATTAGGGTCTAGAAATTTTGCTGATTTTCCTTTTACCTTGAGTTCTATAAATTATATAAAAAATTTTTTTTCTATGGTGTGGAAAAGGAGGCAAGTTGCATCTTTTCCCATTTGAATAACTGATTGGCCCAACATAATGTAATAAAAATCCTTTCTTTTCTCTCCATTGCCTCTTCATTTTTGTCAAGTGCCCTGTGCGCAAGTCTATTTTTGAGAACCCTCTTCTGATACAGTATTCTAATTTTCATCATTGTGGAAATACCATACAGTTTCAATTTATTTAGCTTTATCATTAGCCTTGATATCCAGTAGTGTAATTTTTCTAACTTTGTTAATCTTCTTCAAAAATTCTTGGTTTATTTGGAATTTTACTTCTTATATAAAATTCAAAACTAGCTTTTAATTATTAAAAAAAACTACAACTACTGGGATTTTTATTGAAATTGAATTGAATTATAAATTAACATTAAAATAATTGACATCATTATGGGATACAATCTTGCAATATATAAACATAATGTTCTACTCTATTTAGGTATTGTTTGGATTGTCTCAAGTAGTTTCTTATAGTTTTTGTGTCTCTGTAAAAGTAAAACATATATTTTGTTAGATGTATTCCAAAGTACTAAATGAACTTAATATATATTTTGTTAGATGTATTCCAAAGTATTAAATGAGCTTAATGCTTTTGTAAATGGTACCCTTCTAAATTTCATTTTCTGCTTTTTCATGGATATAGACATACATCTGATTTTTGTGTATTATACCTGATATCTATTTGTATTCCTAAATCTGCTTTGAAAATCCCATAGTTTATTACATTCTTATCAATTTTCTACATATACAATATCATCAACAAATATTGACAGAATTAATTCTTGCTTTAAAATACTTGATGTTTTGCTGTGGTTGTTTTGTCTTTTTTCTTCTCTTTTTAACTTGCTAGGACAGGGGTGGAGAACCTTTTCATGTTGGAAGGCTGTATTAATTTAGCTACAATCAAATAAAGCCACACTCAAGAAACTTCAATTAGACATACTTAAAAAAGAACATTATTTCATAAAAATCTAACTACTATGTACTTAATAATTTCAAAAATGAAGACTATTTGTTAATTTTAAAGTTAATTAAACTTTTAATGACTTTGTTGTATCTGATTTTGGTTGGAAAGCATTTAAATATTTGGTTGCAGCATGAAGCTTCACAGATTCAGTTGATCCTCTAGATGATTATCAGTTATTTTTGACCTTAGGGCATCTTGATTTGGGTTAGGTAGGAGAATGTAGATTCATAGCAATAAGTGGTTGAAAAGCAAGAAAGTATGGGCATATTGCCAAAGGCATTCTACTGCAGTTTTCCATACTTCAACTGGCTCTTTCTTAGCCTCAAACAATGACTTTAAAATGTCATCTCCTGAGAGCTCGATCAATTCCATCTGTAGTTCTTTAGGTGCCTTGGTGATATCAACTAGGTGAAGCTAATTTGAGTGTGATGTCATGATTCTCAAAGTCAGTGAGCCTTTCAGTATATTCTCCAATTAATAGGTCTACAACAGCTGTATATTCCTCAAACCATTCATATATATCAGTCTACTCATCAATGACCTTTGCTAACTGGACAAAATGTTCATATGAAATTTCCTTCTGAAGAAGTGTTTAGAACAAATATAGCTTTTTTCCAAAATGCTTAGACTTTTTTGCCACATGTCACATATAGAATTAGTTTTACCTTGCAAAAAAAATTCAATTGTTTTGGTTTGACATATCACACAGAAATGCTGCATTCCTATAGAAATCTTCTTTCAATAATTCACACTGCTGATTCTGTTCTTCATAAAATTTATCTGTTCTCCCAGAAAAAATTTGGCTAACATCTGTCCCTGCAATAGCCAACACACTTTAGAATGATCTGGCCAATCCACACTGAATATCTCATCATTCAATTTTAGCATGTTATAAAACTGACGATGCCACGTTGCATTTGCATGAATATAATTAACAATACTTATAACTTGTTGCAAAGTGTCACTTAAAATAGTAGCTTTAGCGCAGAGATTTTGCTGATGCAAGATACAATGAAAAGAAATTAGAGAATCTGGATCTGTTAACACTTTTTTTACTTGTGCAATAAACCCCTTATGTTTTCCTATCATGGAAGGTGCACCATCTGTACATACTCACTAAATTTACTAAATTCAGTCCATGACATTTATCTCAAAAGTTACTGAAGATATCTATTCCTCATGTTCTGTTTGCAAGAGTATCCAAAAACAAATAACTCTTTGTAGCAAAGAAAATCTTCTGTTATGACCCAAATGAAATATAAGACCTGTGCCAAGTCAGTAGTATCAGTTAATCTACCCAAATTGATTGAATAATATATATTTTCCTTTTGAAGTATTGCATGAAGTTGTTCTGTTAAGTTGAAGGCAATTCATGCTGCCAATCAGTTATGGTTCTCCTTGAAAGTGGCAGTTGTTTGTACTTTGAAACATTATTGGGGTGTAAGCATCCTACAACTTCGATAATGCATTTTTTCAAATTTCCACATCACTGAATGACTTCCTTTTTTTCCCCCTGAGTATATAAACTACTTTGTAAGTTAGTTCGGTGGCATTATTTCCAGGTCTTATTGCTGCTTGAAAGAAATGTCTTCGCTTTTGCTTTTCATCTTTTGATTTCTGCAATACAACCTTTTGTGCCTCTTCCTTTCATTTAAAATATTTGTGGTCTTTATGTGTGTTATAATGTTGATTATCATTGAATTTCTTTAATGTTGATATCGCAGTATCACAGAGCAAACAAATCATGTTATCTTTAGCAGAAAGAAGATACTATTGCAATTCCCAATGCTCATTTTAAAATCTGTTTTCTTCCCTCAGCATTCTCTTGGTCTTCTTTGACATGATGGGCTATTAAGCAGATAGAATTAAAAAATGCTATAAGAAACAATGGTGATATAGCACCTCTTGTATTTTCCTGGATAGAGCTGGAACCCATTCTACTAAGTGAACTATCCCAAGAATGGAAAAATAAGCACCACATGTACTCACCATTAAATTGGTTTCACCGATCATCACCTAAGAGCACATTTAGGAATAACATTAATTGGGTGTGGGGAAGATGTGAGGCGGAGGAGGGGGTGGGAGTATACATACATAATAAGTGTGATGCGTACTGTCCAGGGGATGGACACGGTTGAAGCTCTGATGGGGGGGGGGTTGTGCAAGGGCAATATACGTAACCTAAATTTTTGTGCCTCCATAATATGCTGAAATTAAAAAAAAGATAATAAAATTAAAAAAAATACCGTTGAGCTGTGCAACTATTGACAAATTCCACTTCAAACACAAACATAGCGCACGGTGGCTGATGATGGACTGGCATACTCAACCCCTGCAAACCCTTGCCAACCAGCCTCTTATGATAGTGCCACTAGTCAGGCGGGGGAAGTAAGCACTAAATACTAATGTCCTAATTGTGCCAATCCGGGAGGATTATTTCATTGAAACTTATTTTATTCTTAAATATGTTCATTTGAAAAATAAAATAAAAATATAAAAGCCAAACAAAAATGTACTCATAAAAATAAAAAGATTTGTTCTGTAAAATGTAGATTCAGTCAAAATCCTGCACTTAAGGACCTAGAAGGCCACATGTGTCCTTAAGGCTGCAGGTTCCCTGCTCTTGTGCTAGGGTCTCTCTTGTAATACATTAAAAATAATGAAAACAGACATACTGTCCTAAAGATTCAACATTTCACCATTATGATGTTTGTTGAAGTTTATTTGATCATGCACTTAAGCAGAATAAGGAAATTTCTATTTCTAGCTTTTAACTAAATAAATGTAGATAAATTCGACTACATCTTTGGTAATGTGTATACATAATGATATTAAGGAGCTGTTTTCAATTTACATTCTCATATATTTTGTTCATTTGGATATCCCCTTTTGTGAAATGTCTGCTAAATTTTTGTCATTTTTTACAATAAATGGGCTGAGTGTTCCTTTATGCGTTTGTTGCACTACATTACATAATAGGGATAGGAATCTGCTGTTGAGTATATGAATTACAGATACCTTTTCCCTTCTTGATATTCCCTTTCTCTGTCGTCATTTTATGCAGACAAATAGCAAATCCAATTGAGTGTATTCAAGTTTATAAATGTTTCCTGTATGTCCAATGTTTCATTTTCTGTTTCTTATTCCTGAAGATAAACTTCTATATTTTAGTTTAAAGTTTTTGCGGTTTTTCTTTTTGAATTTAGATCTTTTATCCATCTGGAAATAATTTTCATATATATTGTGAAGCAGAGTTAAAGATTCTATTTTTTTCTGGGCGTATATATCGTTGACCTATGACCATTAATTATAAAGAACATCCCTCTCCTCACAACACTGTGGGTCATATATATCAGGTATATGTTTATTTCTTAGTCTTTTTATATACGCTTCACTTACCTCTGTTTCTTGATGCAACTGTGATAAACCTTCAGTCTTCAACTGACTTTTTGCTGAGTGTGCATATACATCTTTGTATTAAATACTATCTATTTATTATAATTCTTAATTCTTGATATTGGTAGCACCAGTCCTCCAGCTTTTAACATTTCAATTAACTTATTTAATATTTGTGGTAATATTCATATTTTCTGTTGCTTTTTGTGTCAATTTAGTGTTTTCAACTTATTGGCATAAAGTTGTTTGTAGTATCTATTATTTTTAATGTCTATATACTTTTAAATTATTTCCCTTTTTATTTCTGATATTGGTAATTTGTGCTACTCTGTTTTTCTTGATCAAGTTGTTCACCAGTTTTGAGTTGTTTTGGACGCCTCCTGTGGCTCATCTCATATCCTGTTAGCCTTACCTCTGTTTCTTGATGCAACTGTGATTAGCTTTCAGTATTCAACTGGCTTGTTGCTGAGTGTGTCTAACTCAAGCCCACACATCACACTTTTCCTTATTCTCTCAGAAGTCTCTACAATGCTGAAGTATGGGATTAAGGTAGATTACTGACAGATAAAATACTGGGTATGTAATCCCCCTAGAGAACTCTCCAATAGAGGTGAGTGGAAGCTATTATAAAATGCTGATTTTCAGTCTTCTAGTCAACAATTCTGAGAAGCATTGTTAAGTACAAACCAGAATTGAAATTTATTTGAATATGTTTGTAACCAACTTGATAATATACTCTTGATATTAATTTTCTTACTTTCCTCTTTTAATGTTTGATCCCTAATCCCTGCTCCCTCAGATAATCTCCCCAGTACACTCTCTTTCACACAAGCTACCGTTTTAAGATCTATTTTGGGTGAAATACAGACTAAGACTTTAGGTTTTTCAAATAATCAATTTTAGACTTTATGAATTTATTGTTCTGGATTTTTAAAATTTCCATAATTTCTTCTCTTATCTGTACAGGTAGCTTCTTTTTAATTTCTTTCTATTAAATTAGCTGTTTTCATTTTATTTTGAGTTCACTGAGATGCTTAGATTACTGGTTGTCAGGTTTTCTTCATTTTTAATATAGGAATTTAGAGCTACAAGGTTCCTAGCAAATTTTACTTAACATGAATACTACAATTTGTGTTTTTTATTATTTTCTCATTTAAACAACATTTTATAGTTTCCATTAAGATATTTTCTTTGACCTAAGAGAAATTTAGAAATGTACTGTTTAACTTCCAATTTTGATTTTCTAGTTATAATTTGGTTATTTATTTCACTTTAGTTCTACCATAGTCAGACACCACATGTTGTATTATTTGAGTTACATAAAACATACTTTTATGGGCCTTATTACCTCCCACTCAATTTTGGGGGGGTAGTATTTCATTTGCAATTAAATAAATGTGCATTTGGCCACTGTTGTTTACATTGTTATGTGCATGTCAATTAGCAAAATTTTGTCATGCATATTGTTTCAAGTTTTCTGTTTTCTTACTGATTTTTCTTTCAGTTACAAAGAATTTTTTGTGATCTATAACTTAGATTATAGATTTGTCTGTTTCTTTTTTTAATTCTGGCAAATTTTATTATCTGTTTTGACAACTTTATTGAGGTATCATTCACATACAATTAACTGTGTATATTTAAAGTGTATATTTGGATTACTTTTGGCAAATGTTTATGCCCATGAATCCATTACCAAATTCAAGATGACGAACATACGTTAAATATCTATAATGCCCTAAAGAACATATTATAGATATCTATAATCCCCTAAAGATTCTCAGTGCTTCTTTGTAATCCATTTTTTCACCCCATTTTGTAAGCTCTCATATTATTCTCAGGCAAATAATGATATGTTTTCTGCCAAAACTGATTAATCTGAATGTCCTATACAGATGCTTTTAGACTTATGATGGGATGATATCCCAATAAACCCATGATAAGTCAAAAATACCATTTAAGTAAAAATGCATTTAATACATCTAAACTAGTGAACATCCTAGCTTAGCCTAACCTACCTTAAACATTTTGAGAACATGTTAGCCTTTATTTGGACAAAATCATCTGGCAACACAGTACATTGTAGAGTATCACTTGTTTGTCCTTGTGATCACATGACTAAATGAGAGCTGCCACTCACTGCCACTGCCCAGCAACTGAGATAGTATTATACAACATATTGTTAACCTAGGGAAAAAAATCAAACTTCAAAATTTGAGGTACGGTTTCTACTGAAGGTATATCACTTTCACGTCGCATTGTTGGTCTTCAAATTTATCTATTCTATTTTTTACCTGGCTTATGGAATTCTCTTTGCCTTAAATTCTGCCCTCCGTCTGCCTGGCACTTCCTGGTTACCTCGCAAGATCAATCTCTGATTTACCCCAAAATGTATTTCACTACCTTCCTTGTACAATGCCTTTGTTCTTCAGGTTCTGAAGTCCCTATGCCATAGCGACATTCTTATATTTTAGGCTGTCTTATTTGATTAGGAGTTTCATGCAGGAAGAATCAAGTGTTATTTACTCTTTAACCTGCCTCAGAGCTCAACACATATTAAGAGCTCAATATAGTTTGTGTTGTTATGAAATAGTAAACAGAATTTTATAATTCTCTGCCTTGTTGAATATCTGTAAAAGCTTGTAAATAAACATTTCTTACTAAATGTAAAGACACAGGGAATTACCTTGATTACTTCTAAGACTTGAACCATTCAGAGTGCAATTAACAAATAAAACGAGATATCAAGATACTTCTGAGAACATGATTTGATTTAAAATTTAATCATCGCTCACTCATGACTGCGATAGGAGTTTAACTTATTAGATACCATCTGCTGCCTAAACATCTAGGGAATATTTTTAAGGAATATCTTTCTAGAGGAAATGATAATCTTGTGCCAACTTGTTTATCACTTATCTGGCTGCTGGCATTTAAACCTTGCAACAACAAAAATTATAGTGGAGTGCATAAGGCAATAAATGAAAACTAAATATGATAAGAGCACAATGAAAATGTAAATGACTTTTTTCCCTCAGATTCATTACTTCTAGTATCATAATGAGCTATGTAAATGTGTGGCTAGGTTAAAAGACAATAGTGGAGTGATTTAGAATGCAAGCTTCATTCAGACAAGTGCTAGTTTGAGTATTGGCTATACCTTTAAATACCATTGTGACCTTGCATAATTGAGAAACCATTGTAACCTTTGTTTTCCCATCATAAATAGTGAATAACAATCTTGTAAATTGTGGTAGCAAGTGTATGCATATGTACATACTTAATTATTTTATTCATGGTCCACACAATTTGGGTAACATGATCATTTAGGACTAAAGGGGTCCAGAATGTATCACCCCACAATATACCACTTTGGCATAAAGATTATTTTGAGCCAAAGACAGTTGAAAATCAGTATATAGAAAAAGTGTTCTCTGCCCTCCTCCTTTCTGCCTAAAAGCAGGGCAAAATTTCCCTTTTTGAGGGTGGCAAAAATCTCCCTTGGAAAGTTATTACACCAGGAAGAGGAGAGAACCTCGTATTATCAGAGATAGACAGTTGGCACCAAGATTTGTCTGCATAAGAAAACCTTACTAAAATAACTCTTATCTTCATTAGTTTCCTCCATAAATTTCCTAATCTATTCCTCACAATTTATTGTCCCTTGAAGCCCAAACATGCTTTCCGTTGTTAAAATGGTACATAAACTCCGAGTTTAAACACTTCTTTGAGTTTTACTTCCTTTTTGTAAACACCTGTGCATGTAAATATTAATAAAAAATTATATGCCTTTTCTCCTGTTAATCTGCATTTGTTAGTTTAATTCACAGGCTCACAGTCTTAAACCCAACAGTTTAGAGGAAAATTTTTCTTTTCCTACAGTACCCTTATATATTAGACATTTTTACTTTGATAAAATAGTTGAAAGTATATGTATTCTAAGAATGAGATGCTTTGTAAAATCTATCTACAAAAGTTAAAAGAAAAAAAATGTTTGAAAAAACTAATTCTTCAAGATTTACCTGGTTCACAAATGTTTCTAATTACTAGGAGTATTCATCTTTGCATGCTATATACATCCTAATAGTTTTGTTATATAGCAGACATGCTATGCTCAATAAATATATCAATATTTGTAAATGCTCCTGTGTTCTCATTTAATTAGTAGTCCATTTTAAAGCTCTTGTATCAGTTTTCTAAGGCTGCCATATGTTACCACAAACTTAGCGGCTTAAAACAACAGAAATTTATTCTTTTACAGTTTTGGAAGCCAGAAGTCAGAACCAAGTCATTGAGAAGCATGCAGTGTCACTGGAGACTATAGGGAGAATTTCTTTCCTTGCTTTTTCTGACTTCAAGTGACTCCAAACATTCTTTGGCTTGTAGCTGCATAATACCAATCTCTAACTCTGTCTTCACATGGCCTTGTCTTTCTCTCATTGTGTGTCTCTGTATCTCTCTTTTTGTGTATTTTATAGGGATACTTGTATTCAGTGGAAGATGCAGGATTTATTTCCATCTGCAAAAGCCCTTTTTTTCCAAATTAGGTCACATTCACAGGTTCTGAGGATTAGAATATGAACATATCTTTTAGGAGACTACATTTAACCTACTACAACAGTGATCAATCATGTAATTTTCAATCAATTAGCTTCCTAATCATTATTTTATAGATATCTTAGTGTTTCAAATATATTTTTATTTTTCTCTGATTTTCGATCATGATCATTTCTAACAACAGGCACTAAAATCTTCATATGTATTATAATAAAACTACTGCTACTCTTGACTGCTATGTGTTTAATATATACATTACGTCAGGCAACAAAGTAAACTTCACACCCATAATTATACTAGATCTTTATCAGAAACTAGGATTATATCCATTTTACAGATGTAAGAACTTTAAAATGCTAAAGATATTTTGAAAGATTTGGGGGACTAATTCAAGGTTAGTAAACACCGGAATTAAAATCTGGAGCCACAGCTCTTTGTTTACAAAGTGGTCTTAGCCACTATGCTGTATTCTCATATTCCTGTTTTGTACATTATCCTAAATTATCTTGAGAGAGACTGGTCAGGATTTTTTGTTTTCGTTTTTTTTTTTTTTGCATCTACTTTAGAGTTGTACACCAGGTACTAGTTTTTCTCTAGTGTTGGTTCAGAATTTGCTATTTCTTTGCCTTATATTCTCTACTTTGGTCTTTGGTTTGGTTTATTTTACCTTGGTATCTTGCTATGAAATGAATTTCTTTTCTACATAGGAAAAATCCAACTATACCTTTTACTTTTTGGACCTTACATTCTATCATAGCACTATTCTGTGCTGGGTCCTGTTTCTTGGGGTTTATTTGTCGCTGGTATGGCAGGTTTCTCTATGTCTTTGTTCTATGCTTGTGGCTTTTTAGAGTTCCCAAACTTCTTAAAATCTAGGAAAAGCTTCACATCTTATTTCTAAAGCAGAGGTCTCTGACCACTTTTGATCATTTACCACTGTCTGAAAACTAATTTTTAGCTGATGGATTTATGTGTGATTGGATGTGCATGTATATACATGCACAACATACTGCTATGCTATGAACATTATAGAATATGCAAAAAATAAAAATAATAAAATTTAAAATCAACTAAAAACAAACGTAGATATTTTTTAGTATTTTCTCACTCATCCTAACAGATGGACTCATGCAACTTCAACAATTTTTACTTTGAGGTCCAGTGCTCAAAGGAACACAACTATCATATTTACTACATGGCCACATGTGACTTTGTTCTCTTTGACCACCTTTCTTACTCCAAATAGATCTGATCTCATAGCAGTACTGGCCCCAGCCTGACTGTACTGTCTCCTAACCTTTGAATATCAGAACCTCTTTGATTTTTGCCTATGCTTTGCCATAGAAGAGGTTTTGCATGGTATCTGCCCTGTCACATGGGAAGTATGAAGCAATTTTCAGAATACTGTTACTAAGATACTCTCCATTTCCCAAACCCGTAAGAAACAAAGTCTGCCTTTAAGTTCTTTTTTTCTTCAAAGTATTTTCTTCAAAGGTAATAGAACAAGAGTTGAGGTTCATATTTAGCATGAAGCTACAGAAACTCATTATCACTCAGCTGCTGGTAGAAAAAGTTTTCTAACCGTATTATGTAACTTTTCTAGGTCCCTTGGCTTGTAATCAAATGGCTGTTGCCTCTTCCTGAATAGCTCGTGCGAACTAACAACATATATAAGCTTTTGTTTTAACTAATCACTCTGAGAAGTTTCATTTGAATTTTTACTTTAGATGAAAGCGTTTTCTAACGTCTTCTTTAACATTGATTTGGTAAAAAATATGACCCTCTGTAAATTGTTTTAAACTAATCCTAACACTAAATCAAGTAAGCACAGACAATTAAGGTGAAGAAAAGTCATTGTTCAGTAGCTATTGATCTAACCAAATCCTGTTATCCATATTAAATACAGAAATCCTTAGATCTTTCTGTACTAACATTTGCAATGATTGGGGAAGAACTGGAAGTGATTATTTCAATAATTTTGATGGTAGTATTTTTGGAACCTATGAAAATAAGGTGTCACATTGACAGCCATTTCCAAAGCATCCATTTACTTATCTTTCAACATAGTAATTGAAAAAAAAAGTGTCAAGAAAATCTTTAGAATAAATTCATCATTGATTAGTATATGGTAAGCTTTTGTGCATTTTAAAATTTGTTGCTATAACCATATCTGTGCTTTCTTACTGTTTACAGTAGCCATGGGTCCAACTGTGGAAATCATTTCTTCTCCTAACTCTCCCACCTCCCGGTCTCCCAAAACTCTTAACAGTGTGATGCCGACATTTTCATGACTTCTATTTAGAATATATGACACATTTATTGGCCCCAAACAAAATGTTCTAAAATATAATTTTATGTAGTTTGAAATGATGACTTCTGGGTTTTAGTCTTAATTCTGACATTTGCCAGCTACTAAAGGAAGGATGTGTTGCTTTTTTCCTCAGTGTCTCTATTTCTTTATTGGCACAATAATGGTTTTGATTGTTTAATAGCTATTAGGCACCTTTTACCTTTGTTCATGTATGTTGAGGTAAGAAGGTACTAGGTCGTATACATTTCTTCAAATATTTATATACATCTATTATTACAGATGATTTAAAAAGTGAGTAACTACACATATCTGGGCAGGAGAGTGTTTTATAAAATAGATACAAACCCATCAAACTGTCCCTTTATATTTTATGCTACATGAATTGATCTGCCTATACAATTATTCATAGAAATATGATTTATTTATACAGAATCAACTACAGACTTGAACATATTTTTTCTCACTTCTTGAATTTAAGATTACTGTATCAGACACTTCTTGGTTTGTATATTTTGTCATCACTGAATAAACATCATTTATGCTTATGTCTTGAGTAGTTTATATCAAAATTTTTATATGCCAAGTTTCTTGACAGTATTTCTGACATTTCATAATTCAGTGGTAGATATAGTCAGCGACAGAGCTCAGTATCACATTAACCACAACATGATATTTCCTGTGTCTGCATTGTTATTCTTTTACTTAAAGCAGATTTAAATATTTTTATAAAGAGTTATGTTTTCCAGACATAAGATTTCAAGAACTATGGAATATAAATTAATATCACCAGTTACAAAGTAACTTTGCCAACTATTTATACCTAACTTCATAAGTGTGGTATATTTAAAAATTATATTTACTTGTCTATCTGTCTACCGATCTATCTTCTATCTATCTCTCTATCACTTTCTAATGGAAAGAAGTTGAAGATTGTGCAGTGGTTCACTCCTGTAATCCTAGCATGCTGGGAGGCTGAGACGGGAGGATTGTGTGATGTCAGGAGTTCGAGACCACACTGAGCAAGAGCAAGACTGTATCTCTACAGAAAATAGAAAACTTAGCTGGGCCTGGTGGTATGTACCTGTAGTCCTAGCTACCCAGAAGGCTGAGAGAGGAGGATGGCTTGAGCCCAGGAGTTTAAGGTTGCAGTGAGTTACGATGACGCCACTGCACTCTAGCCAGGGAGACAGAGCAAGACTCTGTCTCAAAAAAAAAAAAGAAAAAAAAAATTGGAAGTTGAGACAGCTCCTATTCCTACAGATAGCTTTAATCAGAGTAACTTAAAAGTGGTTTTACAGAATTTAATTACTTTAGTCTTTATATTATTAACTTTTAGTGGAAAACAAATATTTTATAACATCCTTTAAAAGTTATGGTTTTAATTTAATGCTGAGAATTGTGTTCTCACCTTTCCCATTTTTTCAACCAGAGCAATTATATTTCCACTTTTTCCAACCAAATGGCTTTGCTAAAATTAGGGCTTTTCTATACAATGAGCAGTGTGTCTCAAGATAAAACAAAACAAAATGAACAATATTTTTCTGGAGTACATTTAAGCCAAAGATATTTTATATTTTATCACAACTAAATATTTGATTAAGAGCTAACCTCAAAAATTCCTTCTCATTAAAAAAAGTGTTGGTATGCCTTTTAAAATAAATATTAGTCCTGTCATTAAATGGGTGATTGAAAGACATTTAATTCTAAACAACTCTCTTATAATCTCCTGGAAAAAAATTTGAATTATATCAATTGTTTTAAAATCTAATATTTCAGATTTTTAGACTTTTTACTATGTGCCAGGAATTATTTTGAGCAGAATGATGTATTAGTAACTTATTGAATGGTCAGAGAAACCCTATGAGACAGCCAGTTTCTATGACACAGTTGAGGAAATTGAGGTTTTGAGGTATTACATAACATGTCCCAGGCCTCATCACTGGTAAAACTCATGATGAATCCTTCAAGACTCATGCATTTGAACACACATGCTATGCTGCTTCAGAAACCAAAGACTGAAAATCCTTCAAGCTACTTTCTAGGTTTAAAATTGAAAATAAAAAGTGGTGCTCAAACTCAGATAAGAATTTATTGCTTCAGATACTTCAAACCTTTGTATATTAGCAATTTTAGTCTATAGTAGGAATCATCGAACAGTAGTCCACAGGCAAAATCTGATTTACCACTTGTTTTTGTATAACCTATACACTAAGAATGGTTGTTACATTTTTCAGTGATTGGGAAAAAATCAATACAAGAATGATATTTCTTGATATGTGGAAATTATCTAAAATGCAAATTTCTGTGTCCATAAATAATGTTTTATGAAAACATAGCCATGCCTCCTCATTTCCCTATTGTCTATGGCTCTTTTTACAGTGCAATGTCAAGTTGAGTAGTTGCAATGGAGACATTCGGTCTGCAAGGCTGAAAATATTTACTATCTTCTCCTGCAAGAAAAAGTTTAGTGATTTATAACACCAGGAAAGAGTTGTTTATATTGAGTTAGTTATATTACTATAAAATTAATGTTTTTATTTTATACATATGTAACAATTATTTTCAAAGAACCCTGAGGATATAAAATATAAGACAAATATCTAGGCAATGAATTATAACACAAAGCTAGCAATCATGAAAAAAACGAGAACAAGAACTAAAATATGAGTATTGATTTTATATGCAATAGCATTTCAAAGAAAGGATCAGATCAATGTTGGAATATGTAAGAACAATTTTATGCTGAGGGAATGGTTGTGTGTTTAAAGCTGGGCATCTTTCGAATAGAGATAGGAAGAGATAGACTTTAGGTCATAGCAAGAAACTCATTAAAAGGTAAAGAGATAATGACTAGCATACAAGAGGCCATAGATGGAGAGTTGGGCTCTGGTGAAGACTATGGATGGCACGATCAAACAAACTTGTCTGGCCCATGTGGTTCTGGTTCCTCTGCTCACCAAAATAAAACTTTCTAAAATTTCTAGACTACCTCCTCATGTGCCATAAGGTCTCAACAATGCAACAATGTAGTTTTAATTTTGTGGTTCAAAAAATATCTTCTTAAACACGCACACCCACCCACACATACACACCCACACATATATATATATATATATACAGATTCTGTCTTATTTAATCTCCCAGCCAAATAGCTAATGTTGTTGAGACAGCTCTGTCATCATGGATATATTTATCATTTTATATATATATATATATATATATGGATTGTGACCTTCCATGAGACTTCAACATTGCTGGGTCATCCTGTTGCATGTTTCTGGAAAGTTCTCTATCCTGTTAGCCTCAGCAACTATTTTACAACCTATGTGTTCCTAAAGATTATAATTTTAATTTTTATCTTCACATTTACCATATTATTTTGCTTTGTTTTCACAGGAAATTTAAATCTGTCAGGCAGGAATTCAGTCAAATTCCTCTGCTGCCACTCATGCATTTAACTTACCAACACCTTAGCATGCCTCCTTCACACAAATGTCAGAGAAAATCATCCCTCTTTTCCAAATGCAACCCACTTCCCTGACTTGAGATCCCACCTCTGCCCTCTCCCTGAAAATTTAGTTCAAATTCATGTACTTCAATCTACTTATTGGCATCTTTCTCTCAGCAGCAAACACATACGCTAAAATGTTCCACAGTCACTAACATTTCATAAGGATCAGACTTAGGTCTTTCCTTATTCTGCATACTCTATCTGGACAATTTTATTTATTTATTTATTTTTTTGAGACAGAGTCTCACTCTGTTGCCCGGGCTAGAGTGAGTGCCATGGCATCAGCCTAGCTCACAGCAACCTCAAACTCCTGGGCTCAAGCAATCCTACTGCCTCAGCCTCCCAAGTAGCTGGGACTACAGGTATGCACCACCATGCCTGGCTAATTTTTCTATATATATATATATATATATTTTAGCTGTCCATATAATTTCTTTCTATTTTTATTAGACATGGGGTCTCGCCCTTGCTCAGGCTAGTCTCGAACTCCTGAGCTCAAACAATCTGCCCGCCTCGGCTTCCCAGAGTGCTAGGACTACAGGCGTGAACCACCACACCCGGCCAGGGCAATTTTATTAATACTGTGTTTTAGACTTTCATTTTTTGGATGTTTCCCCAAATCTCCCTCATTCTTATTTATCCTCACTTGGACTTCAAACACTTTATATGTTTAAAACTTAATCTATGACAACAGGTGGGAGGTGGCAGGAGCAGAGGCCAGCTCATGGGAGGGTCTCCTGCAGGTCAAGAAATTTGGATTTATCCCAGAGCAATAGGGAATTGCCAAAGGTTTTTAGCAGTAGAGTGACTTGTGAGACTTGTCTTTTATAAAGATCATTTGGCTGCAGGTGGGGACAGAGGACAGGGCAGCCAAAGTGGGAGGCTGGCAGAGGAGAGGGGAGCCCAAACCACAGACAGGAGCATCTAGAAAGTCTCTCTTCAGGAAAAGAACCTTGCAGGGGAGAGGCTGCCTCAACCCTTCATGTGCCCTGCAAGACCAGCCAGAACTCAGCACACTTGCGGGGCAGCCGAGGTTGCTCCTGTGACACAGGCACAAGGCAGCACACATTCTCGTGCACACACACAGAAGATGTTTCTTGTTTCCTTTCAGTTCCATGAAGACAAGGCTTTTTATCTCTTCTACTCACTTCTCACTGCTGTATCTCCAGCACCCACAACAGTGCCTGGCACATGAAGGCGCCCAATCAATGTTCACTGTCGGGGGATGGGCAGAGCAAGTGGCTGGCACAAAGGCACCTGAGCTGAGATGAAGCAGCCAGAGAAACCACGTGGTTTGGAAGCCAAGGGAAGCAAGTGTTTGCAGAAGGAATTTGTGGTCCATGGATATCAAGGAAGATAAAGGCCCACAAGCACCCTCTGGACTTTGTAACCTATGCTTTCTCTCCTGCAATACCACCACAAGGCCATAGCATCTCTGCTAGCCGACAAGCACAGGTAGAACCTCACACTTATGTAGGATTGTGTTTAGGACTTTGAGGGGTACCAAAAAATAATAAAAGACACAAGTTCCATGAAGTTCACAGCCAGTCAAGAAGATCATATTATTCACAAGAATAAACAATTCTCAGTGTTATAAAACTCCACTTTTGGTTTCTGTAGATGTCTCCTGGACCATTTCCCCAGAGTCCTACAACATGATAATGGAAGAACAAAATGAGTAGGTGTGCAGACCTTGTCTCTACTCATTAATCTTTGTGGTGGGAGTTGCTCAATGTTTGCCAAGAAAGTTGCTGATGGTAGCCTAAATACAACTGCACATTTGCAAAATAAATGTTGCTGTAAAGAAGGAGGAAAAAAAAAACTTAATCTAATTGCCTACTTCTTCCAATTTGTATATACCTTCTGTTATGGTTTGAATATGTCCCCGAAAATTCATGTGTTGGAAACTTAATCACCAGTATAATAGTGTTGGGAGTTGGGACCTAATGGGAGATGTTTGGTCAGAAGGCTTCTGCCCTCATGAATAGATTAATGCTGCTATTACAAGGACTTGAGGCAGTGAGTTGGTTCCTTTCTACCTTCTGCCATATGGAGACCCTCATCTGATGCCAGCGCCTTGATCTTAAACTTCACAGCTTCCAAATTATGAGAAATAAATTTCTATTCTTTGTAAATTACCCAGTCTGTGGCATTCTGCTATAACAGCACAAAACAGACTAAGACAACATTCTTTTATTCGTTATTTCAGGAATGGAGCTACCATCTCCCCTATTTCAAAAAATAAGGAACCTTTCTTTTTCCTTAAATCTTTAGGTCTAAGATTCCACATTAATATTCCAAAATGTTTTGCTGCTTGATGTTCCCCATAACTCTGTATTCTTCACACTCTAATTTCTCTTGTCCTAAATAATATTCTCATATTTTCTCAACTGAATTTTTCCACTCCTTATAGATTTTCCTGCCATCAGACACGTCCTTCCCCAATATCATGTGTTCTCCTATTTTGGACACACTAAGCTCTCAAATCTAAGAATATGGCTATGGGATTAATAAGGGTATGGAATTCTCCTGCTTATTCCAATAATTTCCTTTGGTATGTAGGATAACAATTTAAAACCTTGCACTTGATTTGCAAGCCCCTCATGGACTGTCTTTTGAGTCTTCTCTCCTCCTCTCCTTTCCTCACAGTTTATGCTTTCTCCCAGATCTGTGCAATTATTGTTACCTTCCTTGGGAGAGCCCATATTTGCTGGTTTTCCTGAAACACTTGCATTCATCTTCTGTTCTGACTTCAAACCCAATATCTTCTATTGAGACCATTCTGATTTCTCCAGATAACCCATCAATATTCCATGTTTGTTAAAAGTATGCATTGCACATAGCACTCAAGTTAATGTTTGATTTGCAGTTTTTTGCATGTCTATTTCTCACTAGATGTCAGCTCTTGAAACTAGTGTAGAAAATAGTTTTGTCCCTCTGATATGACAATATAGATTTTAGTGCTAGAATTCAGCTTTTAATATAATAAAAAGAACTTTAGATGATGTGTGTGAGATCCTCGGCTCCACCAAACCTAATCAGTGCCATTGTCTTCATCAGGGTTAACACTTATTTTAGTGCTCACTATGCCAGTCATTATGTGAAAGACTTTAATGAGAATTATATCTTTTAATCCATGAAACATGTTTTCAGAATAGATAATAATAAATCTTCATTGTATTGACGAAGCTGAATCTAGACATCCATGTTGGTTGCCTCCAGAGCATATACACTTAATATTGAGTTATATTCTCTGCGTCCAAGGATTAATTCACATACTAGTTTTAAGTGCATTAATTCCCCAGTTTTGTTACTGACTAATCTTCACAAGTACAAAACTATTTGTTTCTCTACTTGAATTTCTAGCACCAACCAGTTTTAAGATGTAAGAAATGTGGGCTTTTGGCAGCATATGTGCAAGACACATAAGGATTTTATTGGATAGCATAATGGTCATTACAAAGGCTAAATATGATCTTACTCTGTGACAATAGAAGTATGACATTCACATTATAAGAGGCTATTGTCTACATTCAGTTGCTGTTGGTTAGACTCCACATAGAAAACTGCTCTCAGGAATGGATTTAATAGGCTTAAAAATGTCTAGACTACTTGAGTTATTTTCAAAGGAAAAGAAAGCTTATTGGGAAAGAGTTTTAAATATACCAAATTTGCGATGAAAACAAAAGATGCTGAAACATTTCACTGGAGTGAAGAAAAACTGATTTCCAAATATTTCAAGAACTTTCATGTGGAGAAGGAAGTGCATTTTTATTTGATTTTTAAGACCCTATCGGTTAGAACTAGGCCCAGTGGTTAAAGCCAAGGTGTCCTGAGATGAAATGATTGCCTGAAGATTCACTGACTTCACCATAGCTGGAAGTGATAGGGCATATCTCAGATAGATGTTTAGTGTGGATGGTATGGAGTTTAGTTATTAGAAGAATGGTTGGACTAGAAATTTATGATCGAATTCAGTCCTATTTCTCTATGACGTTAAGATCATATTGTTATTGACTTATGAAAGTTTCAAATTTCTTCAGTATCATATTTATACTTCATTTTTAATTATGTGCTTTAGAACAGAATTTGGGGGAGTTTCCTGCTTTAAAAAGTGAAGTATTTCTTTCTTTCAATATAGAGACTCTGATATGTGCAATGCATTGCCATGACATGTAACATCACATCCACATTTTAATGTCAAAACTTGATCTATTGCAAAGCCAAGTGAATTGTTATTCAGAGAAATGGAAAATGTATTTAAAAGTGTCCCCATAAATCTGTTTCCAGATTGCAGTTTACACCAGACTTTAAGCATTTAGAATGATGGAAAGTAAACATCATAAAATGATCCAAAATTATATGGAATCTATCAAAAGAATGCTTCATAGCGTAATGTGCAATGGACATCCTTTTATAGCACTATCAATTTTGTGCTGAGTTTTAACATAAAAATACTTTTTGGCAATAAAAAATTAAATAAATAAATAAATTTTCAGAGGGAATAACATTTAAAAATAAGAAATGACAACACAATTTTCAAAATAAGAAGATAATTTGAAAAAATGGAAGAAATCCATGAAATCAAAGTCATCTTATAACATGAAAGCTGCTTCAAATTAGTTTATTTTTTAAAGTTCTCCTGGATGCAAATTTTAATTACAACTAATTTGATTGAAATTGAAACCAATTAAAATTCCTTTGAACACTGCATAGGGTAACTACTATTAGTTACACTGTGTGGAATTCTATACTTTGAATTCTCTTCGCCTGACTCAGACTAATAGAATTCCAAATAAAAGTATAATGTATATAACAGGGAAGGATATTATGCTTCAGAATAGTACTATGTGTGAACTAGAGAACATTTTTATATTAACAAAATAAAATATTTAATTTATACCTAGTAAAGCTTAAAAATACTAAAACATATTTGCCTCAGTATAATGAACTAAATTGCAACTTCAAAGTGGACATCGCTATGTCCTCTGTGTCCTGAGAATTTTATTCCATTTTAGAAAATGTAAATATAAGTTGATAAAAGCTCTTCTCTACTATCTTGGTAAGATATTTGGCTAACCATGAGAAATATTCATCCTTTGTTTGGTGACTGAATCCCCATAGGGTCTCTGATTTTCTACTCATCAGCACTCACATAGTTCCTTCCTGTATTTTGCGTTGAATATTAAACATGTAATATTTCAGAGGGAGGCAACAATACAGTTCTGGATGATAGAATCATTCAATTTTTAAAACATAACAGTAAATAAATTGAAACACCATTAACCAGATGCATGATCACCCCTTAGATATAGAGTATAAATGAAATGAAGAGCTTTTCAGCAGCTCTTGAATAGGAGGATTTAATATCACATGAATAACCACTTGCTCTTTCTTCCACAGCCACGAAAGCCGTTTTGACTACAGAATCTTTCTCAAGTTACTGTGCTGGTAATCTCATTAATTTATTGCAGTTAATCCAAAAGGTAAAGTCTGTTACCTATTTTGGCTCTAAGAATTGCAGTTCAATGCAGGCTAAAAAGAATAGATAACAAAAGTTGGAAATAAGAGTTCTCAGGAGATAGAAAGCACTATTGTTAAACTTTTCTTATCTTGTTTTAATATGAATTGTCATATTTTTCAATTATAATAGACTTAAATTAAGGCACAAACATTGGGACAGAGAAATCAGTAAGTGTCTTATTATTGGAAGCGATTTGATGCTCATAGAAACTGTGATGAATACAAAGAACAGCTCACTTGTAGCTCAATAAGTGGAATAATAGCAATCTGTGAGTCCCCATATGACTTCAATATCACATCACAATAGACATATAAGAAAAGTTTATACCAGGAAGAAAACATATGTTAGGCAATATAAGGCCCTTTAGAATAGTGACTATTTGATGTAAATAAAATAGTCAATTAGAGAAACTTTTTATAACTGGAGCTAACATCCACTTTAGAAAATAAGTGTAAAATAAACAATATTTCTTTCTTCCCTTAAAAATTATTTTGTGTGTAATATAACTTATTAAGATTTAGAGGAAACTTTTTGTATATGTGTATTAAAGTATAGTTATGATAAAAAATGAAAGAAAATATATAAGCTGTAACCTTCAAAAGGGCTGAAATACACTAAGTTGTATCTACTTTTCTTCTTCCCTCCTAAGAGAACTGAACATCTAAATATATATGCTATGTGCTTTTACCCCAGTGTTTCTGGTAATTTATAGCTGAGAAGCTGACATTTTTAGTGATAATATTTGTGAACACAACTTGGTAAAACGCAAACCTTGGAAACACAACACTTCAGAGAAATCCCATTGGTCTTAAAATAAGATTATTGAACTGTAAATTATTTTACATTATACATATGTACTTATATTTGGTTATATGAAATAAACTATGTAGGTGTGTATATTTTTAAATTAGGAATTAAAAGAGTCTATACAATTTTTTTATTATTAGATGTAATGAAATACTTTCTAGTAACGAAATATAGAAATGATCCCTGAAAGTATAGTCTTAAAATACTTTCTAAATGATATAGTTAGTTAATTTTCTCCGTGAACAAAACAAACAAACAAACAAACAAACAAACAAAAAAACCATGGATTTTCAAGGTATGTCCAGAGTATGGAAGGTATGGAAATGACCAATTTCAAATGTCTCCTTGGCATAAAATAAATTTAATTCATTAGATGGAAACTTTAAACCAAAATAATTCTATGGGGTCTCATACACTCTCTAAAGGTACTCCTCACTCACCTCTAAAATATAGCTGCCTTCAGAATAAAGCTCTCTAATATACTTAGCTGCTGTCACCACTCAATAGAGATTTCAGCCAAAAAAAAATGAGGGTCTCTTTTAAGCGTTTCTATCCACAGTCCACTGACAATTTTAAAATTTTGTGTAACATCATAAAACAGTCAATGGATAATCAAAACATCATATACACAAAGCTTATTTGCCTACTACAAAAATATGTTTTTACTATACACAGCAAATAGTTTTACAGCTTCCCCAAGATCATGGGGAAGCATCCTGCTTACAAATTTAGACATCTAGGTAGCATTCACTACCAGATTTTTATTGGCTCTATTGAAATGCAATTAACATACAATAAATGGCACATATTTAAAGTGTCAATATGAATATATTTGACAGATATCAGCATTATGATAATTAATATATCATATTCATCACCTGCAAAATTTTTCTTGTACCATTGAATATTCCCTCCTTCCTATCTCCAGTCCAATCCATCCTTGACCCCAGGCAATCATTGGTCAGTTTTCTATAACTATAGATTAGATTAAATTTTCTAGAATTTTACATAAATGTAATAAAACAGCATGTATTCTTTTTCTGTCTAGCTTCTTTCACTCATCATAAGTATTTGAGATCCATACATGTTGTATGTTATAGTAATTCAATATTTTTATTGAAGTATAGCATTTCATTGCATAAATATATCACAGTATGTTTATCTGTTAACTTATTGATTGGACATTTTGTTGTTTCCATTTTGAGCTATTACAAATAATGTTGCCATGAATATCTATGTACAAGTCTTTGTATAGCAGGTGTTTTTATATACCCTGGATAAATGCTGAGGAGAGGAATGGCTGCATCATGGAGCAGATATATATTTAACTTTTAAAGAACCTGCCAAAATGTTTTCCAAAATGTTTTTTCAATTTTACATTCCATCAGCGGTATAAGAAAGTTACAGTTTCTCCATATCTTCAACACTGTGTAGGGTCACCTATTTTAATTTTAACCATTCTAATTGGTGTGTATTTATCTAATTTCCATTTTAAAAATGTTGTTTGATATATTTTGTTCGTAGGTTTGGTTGTTTCAGGCAGAAATCTGTTCCAGTTCCTTCTTCTGTCTTGGCCAGAAATGGAAGTGTCCACCCCAATAGTAGAGAATTTTAAAGAAAGAAAAGAAAAAAGAAAGAAAAGAAAAAAGAAGAAAGAAAAAGATAAAAAAGAAAGATAATATGAGATGATAACATTCTTGGATATTAGTTGATACTATTCTTGAATTAAAAAAAAAACGACAAATGACTAAGATCATAAACCCAATAAATAATCATATTTATTATAATAGCTCCAACCAATAATAGCTCCATAAGCTACTGACTTTTGTTTTACATGAGAGGTGATACTATGTATTGATATACTCTCCTGGATCTAGATATTTTAAGACATAAGTGTAGTCTTTTCAACCTTGGTTGTATTTTCTTCTCTACCATCTCAAAAATTTTAAAAATTTTCTTTTGGTTGAAGTCCATTGCTGGAGAGGTTTGTGATTCTTTGAGGGTGTCAAAACACCCTACATTTTTTATATTGCCAGAGTTATTATGCTGGTTCCTTCTCATCTGGCACCCTCTTCTTTCAGTTCAAAACAGACAACTTTGCAGTTCACCTGTTCTCCTCTGCCAGGACCTCTACTGCTCAGTGTAGAGAAGAAGAGGTACACTGCCTTCAGCTTGTGTAGGTAGGTACCCACTGTGGTATTGTTGGCAATTTGGGTAGGTTGGACCTCAGACCCCTGGAAGAATGTTTAGTTGCCAGAGGTGGTGGATTAGGTTAGGTAACCTCCAGTTTTCAGACCCCCTGATGTAATGCTTAAGTCCTAGGGGGACCATACTGAGATCGAGCTGAGATTTGAGTTTAAGACTCTGGATTTAGATGGCGGCTGTGATAGTAAGGAGTAGGGTGCTCTCCTGCTCCAGAATAATGCTCAGGCAGGAGAGGGGCAGATGCCCTGTGAGCCTGCAACAGATGGGTGGGCCCCTCTTGATCAGATTATGCGAGACATGCAAACTGCTCACATCTCCCTCTCTTGGCAATGACAGCAGTGTCTGCCCTTTGGGGGAACAAAAGTACACAGATTCCCTGCTCCCACCCTGGCTCAGCTGTAGCAGAGGTGGTGGACGATGCAGCTCAACCCACTGTGTGCAAGGCTACCAGACTGGCTGGCTATGGGCTGTGGTTGAAATGTTCCATTGGTAAAATATGGTTTTGCTAGGAACTTGCCTCCAGAGAAGGTAGGCTCCTCCAAGAAGAGACAGGCAGCTCAGGAGGGACTATTAGCTCCACACTCCCTGGAGCAGGCAGTAACTTGTCCTTGGGGCACAAGAAAGTACTTGATGCAAGGGACAGACGCCAGCCCCAAGTTCCATGGAAGTGTGGGTATGATAGGTGCTCTGTTAGGGGTGGAGCAGCTGCTCTTGAGTGCCCTGGGTCAATCTTCCCCTGTGGAACCCTCTCCAGTCCCCAGTGGAAACAGCCAGCCTGGGTGTGACAGGGACTCTGGCAGAGGTGGGGCATCTGCTCCCAACTGCCCTGGCTTAATTTTCCCCTGAAAAACCCTTGTCTGAATGTCGAGGGGGAAATGGCCTTTCAGCTGGGTCTGCCTTTGCAGCAGTGTGGGGGACAGAGGAGGAGGAAGAGAAGGCCAGAAACAGTGGGGAGTGTCTCCACTGGGAGGGGAACAGACAAATTCAGATTATGGGTCAGAGGCTCTCCGGTGCAGGATACTGTGCAGTTGACCTACCTCTGTCCTGAAAAAGCATGTGTAGCACTTCCTAGTCCCCTTCGGGCAGCCTGCCCTATGCATCAGAACTCTCGTAATACTGCTGCTCTCCTGTGTCTCCCTGTTCCTCTGTGCTTGTCATAGTCCAAGCAGGTGCTGGGGGATATTCATGCTGGATTCAGTGATAGGGACACTGAGGGGCTGTGACTTCCCCAGCAGGACAGAGGCACCTGGTATCTGTGTAGGTAGGTAATACAGCACTTGCCATTTCAGCTCGGCTCTGTGGCAAGGGGAAACAACCCTACATGGGGCTGCAACCTGGTGCTCTGCTCCCAAGAAACTCTCAGTTTGCTGATGGCAGCAGCACCTGGGTTCTTCTGGGTAGAAGGGCTCTCTGACAGATAGGGAGCTGACAGACTGCCCCAGGTATGAAGGGAGGAAAAATAAATACTGCTACCTCCTACCTACCCTTTCCACCGGGCTCCTAATCCCTCTGGGATTGGTTTCTGCCAAAATTTTGCTCCTCCTTATTTTGCTCTGCAACGTCTTCCTGTGGGATCTCTGGTAAGATTAAGTTCTGGCACCTTCCCCTTAGCATTTCACCTGGACTATGATTTCTCACCTGAACCTTATCTTTTATTTGGGACAATCTGATGTCTCCAGTCAGCCATCTTGCCCCTCCCCCAGCTTTTCCAAGGTCCTTTAATTATTTTTTTAAAAATACTTGATACAAAATATGTTATATATGGAGCACAATGTTTTTAGAAAGTCCACCAAGACATCTTTTTCACTTACTCATGTTTTGCTTTTGTAAAAAGTATGTTAAACAGAATATGTCAACAACCAAAAAGATACTGGATCTCATTGCTAATTATGACCATTAATTTCCAGAAAATATTCTAACAAAGAAAATATTGAACATTACTCAAATAAAAATGACCTCATAGCAGAATCTTTATAACATATACAAGCATGCTGGAATTTTTTGTTTTCTGTAGAGAGGAGAGACAAACAAAAGTCTTTTTCCTGTATTCTTTACTGTGCACATTCAACAAAGCCAGTCAATGTATATAGAATAGGATGGAGGCCAGGAGAAGTGTCACAGTGTCAGAGAATATAGGCACTCACTAGATTTCCTGAATACATGAAGTGAACAAATGATATGTAATAGCCATTGGCAATATATTCCTATTTGTGTGCATTTGTCTGTGTGTGTGCATGCGTGTGTGTGCACATACACAAAAATGTGGGATGCCAAAAGTATTGAGAAAAAAATCCTACCATTTTCAGTTTCTTGTGGCTAAAAAAGCTGTTCAACATTGTGGAATACAAATTTATGTCCTGATAGGGAATCTGTTTTTCTTACTTTGCTTAGCACAGCTGAGAAAACTGAGCAGAACACACAGGGGCTAGGATCATAAACCAGGAGAAATTTTGGATTCTGAGAGAGACAGGCCTTTATAAACAGAAGTAGAAGTTATTCCTGAAATTATACATAAAGGCATTACCTATCAAATACGGTGCATTATTTCACCAACATTTTCTGAAGGATGTCAAGCATGCAAAACCTCCTGATGAACATTATTAATAAAGATTATATATAATATATAAAGGGAGCTTTGTTTAATTAATAAGCTGATGCTGAAATAAGAAGCCTAAATACATGAAAATAACATGTTGGCACAGAGTGAAATGATACAAGGTGAGTGTGTGGGACTCACAACAAGGCTGTGGTGGAATAAGAATATGAATCAGAACAGACTTTTAGGCATATTTTGCAAAGGATTCTCACTTGTTCTTTTAGAAGAAAAATTGGACAAATTATTAGCTTTTCTTGAATGCATAATGATTTTATTATTTCTTAATACTTCTATTGTATGAGGCAGAATAAAATCCACCTCCAAGGTTTTCATGTCTTAATCTCTAAAACTTATGAATATACTACCTTACTTCGCATAAGGGACTTTGCAGATCTGATTAAGGCCACATCTAATTAAAATAGGGAGCTTATTCTGGATCATCTAGGTGGTCCCAATCTAATTACATGAGTCTTTAAAAAAGGTGGACCTTTCCCAAATGGTCAGAGAGGTGCTATGTTGCTGGCTTTGAAGATGGTAGAAGGCGTCCCTGAAGCAAACAATGTAGCTAGCTTCTAGAAGCTGAAAAAAGCAAGGAAGTGGACTTTCCTCTGGGACCTCCACAAAGGAACATGGGTCTTCTAACCCAGTGATTTTAACATAGTGACACAATGTTGGATTTCTGACCCATAGAAATGTAAGATAAATTCACATTGTTTAAGCCACTGAATTTGTGGTAATTTCTTATGGCAGTAATAGTATACTAATATAGCTTACTTATAGACTTACTTAACCTACTTGTATAATAAACTATGTTGAATCTTATTAGTACAAATTAGTACTTTCTCAACTAAAATTAATGATGCCTTTTTAAAAACATGGGTTTAATAAATATTACAGAACAACTAATATCTAAAGCTAGACACCTGCACAATTTAGTCCTAACTAACTACTGCCTGTAAAGGGTAAAAGTTGGTAAGTTGCATACTCTACCACTGCTATAAAAAATTACCACAATGTAATAGATTAAAACAAAGCCCATTTTTTATCTATGATCTCCTTGACAGAAGCCCAGGAACACCATGTCTCCATTGGGTCTTGGCTTAGCGTCTCACAAAGCTGAAATCAAGTGTCTGCAGGACCGTGGTCCAGGTGCCAGTTTCCTTGCTGGCTGTGTAGCTCAGCTTCTAGAGACCATCCACATGACATGCCTCCTGGCCACTGTCTTTGTCCACTTTGTGCTGCTGTAACAGAATATTAAAGACTGGGTCATTTATGACCAACAGAGTTTTATTGGCTCACAATTCTGGAGGCCGGGAAGTCCAAGACTGAGAAACTTCTTGTTGCATCATCCCATTGCAGAAAGGTAAAAAGAGGATGAAAAAGAGAAAAAGAGGGGTTCAAACTAATCCTTTTATAAGAGATCCACTTCCACAATAATGAAAACATTCCCAAAATAATGGTATTAACCCACTCATGAGGGCAGACCGCTCATGGCTTAATCAGCTCTTAAAGGTCCCACATCTCAACATTGTTGCGCTGGGGATTGAGTTTCCAACACAGGCTTTTTGGAGGACACATGCAAACCCTAGCCGTCTCCTTCTCCCATCTTCAAAGTCAGCAATGGCAAATTAGGCCCCTCTCATGCTTTGAATCACTTCTACTTTTTCCAGTGTCACATCTGTCTGACTGACTTTCTGCCCAAACCACAGCTGTGTGACTTATATAGTGTCTCTTCAGACAGTTAGAATTAGAGAAACTGAAGATGCAAACTTTGTCTTGCTAAATAATTTATCAGTGCTATCTAAAAACCCCAATACTGTTCCGTTATACTTTATGATTGAAACTGATAGGATATAACTCTATTTGTTACTGTTCTAATAGTATAATGTTTGAAGTGGAAACAGAAAAATAGAGAATCAATAAAATGTGGCAGATATTTGTGGGCTAGCAGCATGCAGTTTTCATTAGAGATTACGTAACATTGGAAAAGGCAAATCTATCTTAACAATAAGTTTGGAAAAATAGTTGTCACTATTCATTTAAGAAAATTCTTTATTATAAGTACAGAGATTTATAATATGTTTGTATTAATATGTAAACTAGCATAAAATTAAGTTGTGTTATTTATAATAAGGACAAAAAATACAGGGATATTTCTTTAAAAAAGCAACTCAGACCAAAAATACTTTTACCTAGTAGTCTGGCTGTTTTCTGTCATTGGTTCTCATACTTGTTAGAAAATTTGTGATTTGTTTTATTATTCTGATAACACAGCAATGTATAATTTCTTTTTTCAAGAGGTAGAATTTCCAAAATGCACTGAACACCTATTTGTATTATATGATTGTGTGATGTTTATTTGTTCCTTTTGTGCAAAATGAGATTCATGTATCATATTAAATTCTAAATCGTCTTCTACTTGTATACATTTTAAAGAGCTCTTAACATGCTTCCCAGAGCAATATGCACTCAATGCAATCACTCAGTGGAAGCACTTGTCTCTGTTTCCATTCAATTCTAATGTTCAGTGCTGGTCTAATGTCCAGTTTTGAATGAGGCAAAACGCTGAGTTGACTAGTGGCATATCTAGGATTACTATACATTGCAAAGTAGCTGGCATAGATTTTGAATAGCCATGTTTTTTGGCTCAAAGATTCAGAGAAAGTTGCATTTAAGAGAATGCACATTTGGGCTAGACTGAAAATATAATAAGTCATTAAGACAGTCTTCACTGTGTTCAATCCTGAATAGTTGTGGCAGGTGGTGAGGTGTGGCTGCAAAAATCCATCATTTTATTTGTACTTCCAGAGGAAAATGGTGAGATTGAGACTGGGTGACCCAGATTTTTTTGTTTTAGAATGACAGTTACATTTTTAAAAATTATGCAGTGGTAGATACATGGTCATTGAGTTCATGACTTTGAGAGAGTCCATGATACTTAGGTACATGACTCAGAGAACAGACATTCCAGAAAGTAAGTGAAATGGGAAATTAAAAAGAAAATTCAAGTGCTTCTCTTGTTACTGATTGGCCTGTGGAAATAATTTCACAGTTGGAAGTGTGTTCCCTCCAATTATTGAAAGTGCTAACCAGAACATTTTCTAGCACCGTTAAATAAGATATTCTTGTGAATATTTTCCTTGTAAAGAAGGTGTGCCATCATATACAGGCAACTATGGGGAAATTCATTAATTACTTTTTCAATGAAAGTTAGCTGAGACACATACTGTGTGTTCTACCTTATAGCAAAATGAATTGAACAAGTGGCCATGAAGATTTTAACAGTCAGTCAGTCATGATGGAGAAGTTTACATCTGTAGCAAAGAGAGTCATTATATTTCAGAGTATGGTGAGAGTTTGCTTGTTCATGCAGCTGATATTAGGGTAGTCTCAGATTTCCAAGGTTCATCTAAAATTTTAAGAGTACAAGCATGAGAAAACAAAGATAGAGGTGAGGAGATTCTGTTCACAAGTTGGGCTAACTCCCTCATTGGCTAGAAAATCATTTATTTAATAATTATCAGATGATAATTTATTGATATGCCAAAAAACTCCCAAATCATATTATTACTATCTCTTCTTTTCTCTATCACTTAAAATTTACTGTCCTCCTTCAAGAGGTTGTTCCATTGTCTAGTGTTCTACCAAGGGACTTTGACCTTTGATCTATGAGTCAACCATACTTCTGTTGAGGATAGAAACTATATGATCTGCGGTGCTACTTGAGGGTTTTTGTTGTCCTTTTCCTTCAGGTAAAAAAGCAGTCCTATAACAATCTGGAGCAACAAAGCTAGAAATGTTGAGATTTTCACATAAAATTGGCAAATATTAAAAAAGCAGGGCCAGTGTGGCACTGTGACCCACAGAGGTAGGTCTATGGTGCTCTAATTTTGTCCATCGTGGTACTTTTCATACTGGATTATTTTCTCTATTCACAGAAGGACTTTTCCCATCGATAATTCAATCGGTACTGTAAACTATTCCAAGGTCTTCCACTGAAGAGCCTAGAAATATGTATGATTTGATACGACTGGCCAAAGCAGAAATGAAATTCTGAAATCCATTTTAAATGACAAGATTCTACAACCAGGTGTCAAGCTTTGACTAAGATTCTGGAAGGAGCATGATGAGCAGATATTGTGTTTCGTAATACATATTTCTCTCCAAAGTAACGGAAATTGCTTTGGGCAGCACAGAAAAAAGGTCCCAGAACAAAGTCAATTTGAACATATAGACAGTAACCAGGGGTCATAGACACAAGCAGAGAATTGAGCAGCAAAAAATTTTTTAACCTACCAAAGTTATGCTTAATGTTCAATTTAACTTTTAATAAAGCAGCCTCTTGCAACCCAAGGGCATCTTAAGGACACAATGCATCCTCTGATGGTCTCACTCTTTTCTTTAACATATATAACTGTTTCTTTCTGAAAAAAAAATATTTACTTAATATAGGGTATTTTTCTGCCATTTTATTTAAAGCAATACAAAGATTTTTCAACCACAATTAGTTTTATTCAGTGTAATTACTCCTAGTTTTGTTGTATTCCAAGTGGGTTTTTCTTATTATTGATAAATGTCTTGGTTTTTGGTTTGACCATTAAAATAGTAGGAAAGGTAGTCATTCAAAATGTACTTCTGTGCATTCAAATGAATCTTTTAGAAAAAATGAACAAGATTGAAATCTTAAAAGGCCCTAGCATGTTCACCAAGTGCAGAAGTGATTAATCTTTTTACCTTTATGTTGGCAGCAGCCATAAAATGCATGCAATTAAAGTCTATAATGGCTTATATTTCTGTGGCACACACTGTGAAAGTTGCCCAAGAGATGAGAGGATAGGAAAAATAGGATATGTGTACAATGCTCTTCAAATAAGATTTCCTAATAAATGTGTTCAGCATGATGCATTTTGGAAGCAGTCAGCCATCAAATATTTTTTAATAACTGTTTTTCTGCCTTGGGACTGTGTTCATTCCTAGAATAATGGAAGGCAATACTTCTTTCTGATCATCTTACTGATTTCTAGTTTAGATGAATAAACATCTTAAGCAGGGTTTTAAATTTGAAGAGGGTGATGATTAAGATACTATCAGTACATGACAATATTTTTTGTTGTTTTATGCAAAAGGAAGGGCTGGCGCAGCGCGGTGGCTCACGCCTGTAATCCTAGCACTCTGAGAGGCGAGGCGGGTGGATCGCTCAAGGTCAGGAGTTCGAGACCAGATTCAGCAAGAGCGAGACCCTGTCTCTACTAAAAATAGAAAGAAATTATCTGGCCAACTAAAATATATATATAGAAAAAATTAGCCAGGAATGGTGGCGCATGCCTGTGGTCCCAGCTACTGGGGAGGCTGAGGCAGTAGGATCGCTTAAGCCCAGGAGTTTGAGGTTGCTGTGAGCTAGGCTGATGCCACGGCACTCACTCTAGCCCAGACAACAAAGCGAGACTCTGTCTCAAACAAACAAACAAACAAAAAACAAAAGGAAGGGCTATTCTATAACATTTTAAGTTATACATTTTGTAAAAATTACTCATAGCATGAAGGTTCTTATTTGGATAAATTACAGGTATTTTTATATTTTTATCTATCCATTCAGTAACTTTTACAAAGACTACCACTCATTCCCCAATATCTATTCTACTTTTATAAACACTCACATATTAATATATGGCTTGCCTGAATAGACCAGGTTTCTCAATATCCCCTATATATGACTGTGGGCCTATAATTTCTGACCAGTGGGACATAAACAAAAACTGTGCAAACAATTTATATGAAGGAGTAAAGATTCTTTTCTCATTTCTACTGTCCTGAAAGCTGGAATGCTATTGTAATGACTACCATTAGAGCAGTCACTTTGGACCACAAAGTGGAATCTAGGGACAAGATATGACCCCCTACATTGAAAACTATTAATAAAACACTACTGAGAAAAAAATGAAGAATCAAAATAGATGTAGGTATCTACCATGTTCTTAGAAGACTAGATAATTGTGAAAATGGTATTACTTCCTAATTGATCTTTAGAATCAATGCAATCTCAAGCCAAACCACTGCTGGCTTTTCTTTGTGCGTGTGTGTGTGTTTGTGTGTGTGTGTTTATGTAGGGAGTGGATATTGATAAGCTCATAAGCTTATTTTTAAAATTATGCAGAAATGTAATAAACCTATAGTAAGAGAAACAGGTCTGAAATACAATAAGATTAATCAAGATGGATTGGTATTGGCATAAAGATAGACAAATTTATGAAATAGAATAGAAAGTTTTATTCTCTCTTGTTCTCTCTTATGTCATAAGAACATAATAACTAAATAGCCTGGTAGGAGAGAGTTAAGAAAATCTGGCCGTCAATCTATTTACTCCCTTTGCTGTAGAGAGGAAGAGATATGCTGATATCACAAAGGAAAAGGAAAGTGTCAGGTGATCCAGTCTAATCTCCAGTCTAAAGGGATGTTTGGGTAACTATCCTAATGATATTTTCAAGGAAAGCTTATGTACATGATGTTTTATTAGGCTATCCGTAGCTAAAAGAGTATTAATAGTAAATAAATTCTGAGTCTATGAATCTATGAGGTATGCCTTTTTAGAGAATGACTTGCAAGCTATACAACTCCTAGGTATAATATAAAATAGAGCTGATTCTAACTTAAACACAACAGACTCCTTTGTGTGTAGAGACATGAACCTTACTCAGAGATTACAGATATTATTTTGGTTCAGAAAGTACATGCCCAGTGCAGGGAGAAAGGATTTGAAAAGCCACTATGTCCTGGAACCATTCCTTGTTCATCTGAGTAAATTGATTGCCTATAACTTTAAGACTTTTAGTAAAACTTAATATGTAATAAGATCTCTCAGCTTTTTGTGAGTCTGTTTTGACAATTTCCCTTTGTGTTAGCTCATAGGAGCTGCTTCTAAAGCTTTTGTCCCAGGATAAGAAGTTAGATGAAAAGACATACAGTTGATCCCTGATCTGAAGCACAGCAACAATTAGGCAGCAATTCTTATTTAACATAATCAAGAAATAAATATTTGCTATTACATATTGAGATTTAGGAGTTTATTTGTTACCCCAGCAAAGTTGACTAGCATAGCAGGATATATTTGCAAAGAGGGACCCCTTCTTAAGCCATTCATACACAGGTTTGCATTTCTAGTTTAAAAGCTCCAAGGTACTGCATTGTCTTACAAAATAGACCCTGAGAAGGATAATGACAGAATATATAGAATCACAAACTGTGTGTAACAAAAATTTATGTTAAGGTGTGGCATAGTTGTCATTCCTCTTATAAAATTCTTCCTGAATGATTTAGTAACTTCTTGAGAACAACTGATTCTATGGTTCAGAAAAGAGTTTTATCTAATCATTTCCACATAGTTTTCTTGCTCTTTCTTTCACCATGATATTTCAATTGGCCATAATATTTCCCACAGTTATAATATAGATTTTTAAATGTAGTAGAAATGTGGTAAAGAAGAGCAAAACGTCACCCACTCCCATACACATACACACTACTGTTTTATCAGCAATTTTCAGTATTTAACAGTGGGATTTAGGTGTATTTTCAAAATCAGTATTCTGTCTGTCTCCTTTAAAACAACACAAATCTATTCAACAATTGAATCATAAAATTCCACTTTACTTTTATGCAAAGTTTATTTTTCTTCTTATGAACTGGTTTTGAAGGATAAATTGCAGTATTAAAGAGAGGAGTTGACATGTTAAAAGGAAATATTGCACAATTCATTACAGTAGTAAACTTCTAGTTTTTCTTCTGTCAATTCAAATATAACTGTCAGAAGTCATGTTCCTACCTTAGACTACCTCTAAGTAAGTTATAAAAACTGAGATAACACTAGAAATACTACTGAAAAATGATTTCTAAGTAGTGCAATCAATGTCCACTTACAGAGGCACACAAAATTGTAGCCCATTGGCCTAAAAAAATGTACTGTAAGCAATTCACCATAAAGCAATTTCATGACAGCAGACAGCTTCTTAGGGAAAATTCTATTTTTTTTTTATTTTTATAAAGTTTAGTTTATAATAAAATTACTACTATATCACAATCTCCTGCCCATTTTTTTTTTAAAGATTCAAAGCAGGTAATTCACAGAGATTGCAATGAAGCACAAACCTAGAGACATTAAAACTAAATTGTCTATGTATGCTTACCTTCCTTCCTCCAATATTCAGCAAAAGTGCAGGGTTTTGTATATTCTTAATTAAGGATATATAATGAGACTTTTTCTACATCTAAATAACAAGAAGGCGCTTTTCTTGGAATATATATATTAACTTGTATAGAAAGGTATTAAGGTGACAATAGTTCAGAGGTACTTTTCAGACATACTTTAATCAGATAAATTCTACATGAAGTGAGAGACAGAAAATTGAATGTGAATTTCAATGTATATATCCTCTCTGGCCAACACTGAATTTATCTCCTCTACTGACTTTCCTAATAAGCTGATTTACATATGTGGAACTTTTTCATTGCCACTTTCTAGACATTTGTCATTGCAACTCTATTAAATCACTTGCAGTAGCCTCTGATTGAATGTCGTATGTGAATTCTATACACTATACTCTCAAACTAATTTATTTCTCTCTTTCCTTTGTCTAGTTCACTTCTAAATACCCTTAAAAATCTCGCTTAAGGCATCACAATTTTCAGGTAGCCTTTCCAAAATGATTAGTGTGACTTAAAAATGCTGCTTCATATTTTAATAGTAACTTGTTCTTAACATATAACACAACTACATATGTGACAATCAGTAGTCTATTTGTGAATCTTCTTCATTAAGCTTTAATGTATTCAGAGTAAGAACTCCTAGACATTTCAGTTGTCGTTTTAGGGGAAAATGAAGTTTGATATTCTAAAGTAGTTACAACATTGAGTATTACAGTAATCAAGCAAATCTCACTAAAGAGATAATAGCATTTTGCCTCTCAAGATAGAGTAACAGGAAACGGATTTACACTCCTGCCCTGAATCAGTTATGTAATATATGATAAAGGAGTTTTCAAGACACTAGACATCAGTAAACCTAGCACACTGATCCTGAGAGACAGGAAACAAAGGAGTGGAATCCTACTATTATTCTGTGTTCCTTCCTTGATAGAGTTTCCAGGTCACCGTGAAGAAGGGGGAACTGAGATAGAACTGAGAGGAAGTACTGAGCTTGTGCCTAGAGTTCATAGAACTAGAAATGCAATTTAGTATCACTACATCTCCAGCTAAAATAAAAATAAATAATAGGAATAGGAATGTAAACAAAGAAAAAATCGACAACACTATGTGGAGGCTAGAATGTGGAACAATTGGAACTCTTGTACCTATTTTTTGACATGTAAACTGGGACAATTACTTTGGAAAACTTTCCTATAATCTTCTATAAAATCTAAACTAAACATATGGTCACTCTATAAACTATTAAATCAAGTTCTAGATGTACACACAACCTAAATTAATATATGGAATATATATTCTTTACAAAAATGTTCATATGTGCACCAAAATCACATGTATAAGAACACACATATGTGCAAGAATATATGAGGTTCATCGCACTCATACCCCAAAAAATACACAATTCTATTCAACTTTGATAAGGTGTAAACAGGCAAATCACCTCTATGATGCTAAAGTTGGGATAGTGGCTACCGTGGGCAAGAAAGTAGGGATAAACAGGAATAGAGTGGGAAATGGGCTTCTAGGGGTTAGTAATGTTCCAATCTGTGAACTGTGTGGTAGCCGCATGGATGTGTTAACTTCATGCTAAATTAATATGCTGTTGGATTTCTGAATGTTTTTCTGTATGCTGTAATGAAAAAGTTTAAAACTAATTAATAAAAAACAAATTTCTAAATTAGTCAATCTCATCTTCAATTCTTTCTTTGATTATTTTTCCAAACCCCCAAAACATTGACGTACTGCTTCAAAAGGAACGAATATCTTTGAATTACTATAGGTGTGAATATCAGTAACTGCTAGGAAATCATTTTTACAACTTACTGGGCTAAAAGATCCTATTCGGGTTTGTACAGATATCTCCTTTCATCATTCCCCCCTGTAGCTTAAAAAATGCTAACATCTGTCTGCTTTAAATACATTTGCCTATCAAACCATATCCACAAAAGCTAATTCTAATGAGAGTCAACTAAAAACAGAAGCAGAGGGTATCCATCCAAGATTTATCAGAATTGCACTTTTTTAATTTTTTAAATTTATTTTATTTTATTATTATTTTTTTAATTTCAGCATATTACGGAGGTACAAATGTTTAGGTTACATATATTGCCTTTGCCCCACCCAAGTCAGAGCTTCCAGCGTGCTTTACATACAAATCTAATGATTGATTTCCATGAGACCATATTTTTGACTTATTGACAACGAGTTCAGGGATAACATTTTTGTGCCTGCAGTAAGAAATAACTTGTTCTACAGGGAAATGGTACCTCTATTTTATTTTTCTTCAAATTCTTCCATGGAAACATGTCCTTAATTTATCAGATATAGCAAATACTATCTCCTGGAGAATTAAAAAATAAACAAAACACAGGCTGTCTTAGAAATTTTACTCCATTCTGCTGGTGACTTTTTAGAATGATGAGCCCAGGATTTGTGAGTACTGAAGGTTACATAATTTTCAGGGACCTCTTGGAAAAAAAGGAAGTGTAAAAATATCTTACTGTTGCAAATTTTACTGAAAAATAGGATATTATGAACCCATTGTTAGGGCCCCTTTCTAGGAGATAATAGGAGTGAAAGAAATGTTTCTTTAATACGTATAGAACCAGGAGATAATCATCTAAAGCAGGTGTCAAAGGGAGGAGATGCCTACAGGAGAGAAACAAGCAATGTAAAGAAATGAAATGGGTTTTGTGTAAAGAAACAATAGTGCAAGGGTGATTACAAATGGAAACTTGCAGTCTCATTGTCACAGAAGAGATAATAGGGAGATAGCCAAAAAATGTAAGAGACCTGTTGAGACATAGCATATCTTAGATTTAGGGAATTCCGATGAAATGGAGAAGGTGAGTTTTCATAAAAATTTAGGTCTGTAGTATTGCTTGGTCTAAACTCTCTTCGTCTTTGTTAGTCTTCCTGAAAATGGATCCACAGATACTAAGTGGGTTATGAATATTACTAACTTCGCCAGAAGATTACCTTGAATGACTAATAATATATGGAGAGACTAAAGATTCTAGTGTCATGTCCCAACTTAAATGGGCCAAGTTGTATCAGTAGCAACACTTTAAATGGATATATACAAAATTAAGAAAGAGGAGCAGCAAGAGTGTTTACAACATAATTCACAGGTGATGTTTATTCAGGGGTAAAAAATAGGGTAAGTGTAGGCAGATGGATTCCAAAGAAATCAAAAGCTTGTTTAAATGCAAATGTTCCCAGGAAGAAGAAACATTCAGAGAAGAAATGATATGTAAATAAATTTCCCCTCAGCAGAATGTTTTCTTGCTCTGGTTTACAAGAGGCAACCTCAGGTGTCTAATGGAGATATACTGAAGAACTAAAAGTGGATACCTTTGTGAAAGGAGTTTTAGTGCCTCTAAAAGCCTGCTGTCTGAGGCACTTTATTTAGCTATGGAAGTGAACACGCAACCAAATTACAATCTTTCGTCTCTTTTAATTTTGTACACCAATCTTGACTTCAAGATGAGTTGACACTTCAAGAAATAAAAGTGTAATTTAGTCTCTCTCTTAATCCCCACTTAACTTCTGCGATAACAAGCAACTGCTTAGCGAGGTAATTAATGGGAAATTATACTTTTATATTAGCAACTTGGGATGTACTTTCAAAGAAAAAGACAGTAAGCACAGAATCATAACGTGATACCAATTATTTTCTATCTCAGCTATTTGGTCATAACAACAATATCAATCAGTAATCTAAAAGGTGGGAAAGAGAATACTGCTTAGCCCATCAAGAGGTTTTTTGGGAGGATGTGGAATAAATTAAATGTATCCTACTTTTGAAGATATGTAATCAAAAATAAATCTTTTTATTTTTTTGCATATGGTGTCATTATTGCACATGGTATGCATTTGTTATATCATTTAATCCCACAAAATGCAGTGTGATAATTGCTTAAGAAAAAATACTGAAATCTTCATACCTCACACTTTTCTGCAGTGGATAAAATGAATATTTAGCAAAGCGAGCTAGCAGTTTGCAAATGTGCAATTAAAATCCTGGCTCTTCTCTAATTATGTAACACTTAAGTTAAATGGTCTTAATAGACATATAATGATAGCTTTATAAACCTACAGTTACTTATAATCAAATGTAATTTCTGTTTCGGTTTTAAAGCACCCATTAAATGTCTATTATGATTTTTAAGTAATTTGGCAGACATTTAATGAATACTTTACAAACCTAAATAGTAATTATTTCAAGAGACAACTGTTAAGGTATAGGAGTAACAGAGCTATTCATTTGAATACACAGTTTAAAACTAGCAAACTGTTTATGCAATACCCAATGGATTTACTATAAGAAGACAATCACAACTTTAATGCAATATTATCTCCTAAAATAGAAACTATTTTTTTCTAATTTTGTTCTGGGTCCTGTAACATAACCTGTCATGTTTCAAAAATGTAAGACTGGAAATCTGAATCCTCTCAGAATCCCATGAATGCTCTTGAAAGTTATTTTTGTACTGGGCAGTGTAAAAATGTATTTTATACATTAGTTCACTGTTATATTTTGGGTATGTTGCAAGGAAACTTAAAAAAAGTTTACTGTAGACAGTTTTTCCTTGCAAGTTACAGTTGATGAATCAGCTTCCAATCTTTCAGAGTAATGCTGTTAATATTATCAAAAGACTTTTATTTCTTGCTATATAAACTAGTGTAGGTTGGCCACATTGTTTTACACTAAGATGCTTAAAATTCTTTAACATGACAGAAAAAGCTTTGTGATATAGTACAATCACTAAACTTCCCTCATGAAACAGAAATCATTCTTTGTGGGCCACACAGCTTCACTCATGAGCATTACAGGAGGATTAAAGGGATGCATTTGAATTTATAAATTAAAACTGTTTTATTGCTTCTATGAGATATAGGCATTTCAATAGTCCAAATTTCAAACTCTAGATGATATAATTACATAAATATAGATAATTATTTGAAGGTGACACACAAGTTTTAATGTCAATGTGTATTATTAAGTATTATATTTTAATTGTGGCTATAATATTATGAGAATTGATTTCATAATTTAGTTGTTTTAATATATATACTGGCTCCACATTTTGGTCATTTGTGACTTTTTCTGTCCTAAACTTCCTTGCCTTTTTTAACAAGGAAAAATAAGGCACTCACTTTGCCCTCCGTACTGGTACTCATTCCATAGAAAGATACATCTAATTATTAGACACTACTGCTAATATAAAATATGTCTACATATAAGTATATATATTCATCATATAGGTATACATAGCATACATAAAGTAATACATTTGTAAGTCTGCATATCAACAAAATATTAAGTATTCTCATTACATAAATATTCATTTGCTTTACTGATACCATCAATAATAGAATAGGCAGCCTGCTTTCCTGAGCCCTTTCTAGAAACCTGGCTGTTGTTCTGTTTTTATGTTAGTGCACTGACATAATCAAGCTGTCTATTCAATGAGAATGGCTTCAAGTAAGGTAACATTGCTCTTCTCAAAGATCCATTCTAGATATAACCCTATTTAAGTAGGGTTCTTATTCTCCATTTCTTCTAGTTAGTCTTAGACAACAATATAGTCTTAGAGAAAAAAAACTATCTCAGTAACGTTTATCTTTTCTTATTCTTACAGAATTGGCTAGATTATTAAAAAAGAGAAATAAATAAAATAGAAGTCCTAAAATTTGGATAGCCAATCCATATTCACATACTCAGTGACATCTATAAAATTTATCTTGGGTAATATATAAAATATAGTTAAATGAATTAAAACTTTATGTTAATCCTTATACAATAAATATTATGAAGTAGTGTAGAGTGGTATATAAATACAGGGCTACACTTTAAGTCACTATTTATACTGCTTATGCCTCATGATTTTGCACATTAATAGGCATCAAAGTTGTGAAATGACAAGTAGTCATTTGGATACACATGCCAGCAACTCTGCAAAGAGGTCTGCACTAGAATACACTGTATATCAATCTGCTGGGTATTGGCATATATATAATGATTAAAGCCATGTAATTATGTGAGATCAAAAAGAGATTGTATAGCTAGAGACAAGAACAATATCAAAGACTGAGTTCTATGGCATCCAACAGCAAAAGGTTGGGAAATAAGGATAAACCAGCTTACGAGACTGAAGAGATAACAGAGTAGTAGGAGGAAAACCAGGCAAAAATAAATGACTGGAAGCCAAATGAAGTCATTCTTCCAAGAAGCAGGAGATATTTAAAAATACTCCTTATGCTACTGGTAGATCAGGTTCAGTATTAAGTATTAATCATCATATTTAACAGTGGGAAATTAATTGGTAAATTGACAAAAGGAATGCTAAGGAGTGGGATAAAAGATTGATGAAGTGGGCTGAAGAGAAAAATGGAGATTAAGAAATTTTAGTATAAACCAGTATTCCAAGGCATTTTCTTATAAAGGGGGTAAAACAAATAGGACAGTAGGTGAAGGCAGAATTGGAATTGAAAGCCTTTTTGCTTAAGGATGTAGGTACAATGACATATTGTATACTAATAGTAAGATTCAATAGAGAGGGAAAATTTGAAGATGTATTAGAAAGAGGAGTAAAATGTTGGGGATAAATTTTTGCACAGGTAACGGGAAGGAACATGGTGCATAAATGGAAGTAAAGATGTTATCTAGAAGTCTCATAGTTTATCCATATGAACCAGCAATCAAGGAGTTGGGCATAGTTGGAGGCAGCTGGGTAGATGTGGTAGGAGATCCTGCAGAAGTTCTCTTGTGATAAATTCATTGTTTTTTAGTGAAATAGTAAGTGAGATCATTAGGTGAGAGCAAAGATGACTGAATAAGTTCTGAATATTTGTGGAAAAAGGAGGAAGTATGGAATAGCTTTCTAGAAGAGTGGGATGAATAATGAATTGAGAAATATAGCTTGAGTTGAGTAACTGCTCCAAGGTTAGCAGTCACACATTAAACTGAGAGCAACCAGCATGACATGTTTTCTCCAATAACATTCAGCTACACCTGTACACACACAAAAAGTCAGAAAGTTGAATATTAAGATGTGATACTCATCAAATGTGTAGGATAATGCCACAACTTTTCTATGTGTGTGCACATGCATGTGTGCTTATGGGTTGGTTTACATGCTCTATAATACTTTGTGTTGTCAAATTTTTCATGTATTTTATAAAAAACATTCTGGAATAAAAGTGATAATGGTTTAATTTTGAATGTTTCTACTTCACCTGTAAAGCATATAAAGGGATATATTAGTGTGCTAGGACTGCCAGAACAAAGTACCACAACCTGGATGGTTTAAACAACAGAATTCATTGTCTCACTGTTCAGGAGGGTAGATGTCTATGATCAGGAGTGTTGATTCCTTCTGTGGGCTTGAGGGAAGGATCTGTTCCAGGTCCTAATCTTTGGCTTGTAGATGGCTGTCTTCACTCTGTGCTTTTTCACATGGGGTTCAGTGTGTGTGTGTGTATGTGTGTGTGTGTGTGAGTGTGTCTCCAAGTTTCCACCTTTTTATAAAGAGACCAGTCATATGAAATGAGGGCTCACCTTGTGACCTCATTTTAACTTGATTACCAGTATAAAACTATGTCCAGATAAGGGCACATTTCAAGGTACTCGGGATTAGGATTTCAACATATGAATTTGGGTGGGGCACACAGTTCAACCCATAACAGGGGAGACATGCTGCATTGTTATGACACAGAAAGACAAGGATGGAAGAGAACTTAGAAGTCACTTAATAAAATGCACTCCTGAAAAAACATGGCTCATACAGAGTAGGAACTGATATTATTGAAGTTGAGGTGGAACAATGTATCAGTGAAAAAGAGAAGACAAATAAACAGAAGCGTAGGATCTGGAAGGGAGAGGAGAAAGGGCAGGGGGAAGAAGGGCTCTAAAATACCAGAATAGTAAATATACAAACTCATACGTGTTACACTTTCCATCAATAACAACATTAAAAACACGAACACAAGAATTAATTTAGCATAATATATGCTGTACCTGTTCACTGAAATCTTCAAAACCTTGACGAAAGAAATAAAAGGAGATCTAAATAAATTGAGGCATATAGCACATTCATAGATTGGAAGACTTCATGTTGTTATGATATTAACTCTCCCCAAATTGATCTATAGATTCAATGTAAACTCAATCACAATTTTAACAGTTCTTTAATAGAAATTTCTAAGCTAGTTCTAAATTTTCTATAGAAATTAAAAGAAACTATCATATACAAAATAATTATTAGGAAAAAAAAACAAAGTCAGATTAGTAACACCTTTTTATTTTAAGATTCACTATGTATTTCTTTTGGGTACCAGTCACAGAGGCAGTATAGCTAAGGTATATAATTGGATATATAACTAGTGGAACAGAAGAGAAAATTCAGAAATAGCCCTAGACTTATATGTTTAACTTGTTTTTCTGACCATGGTTTCATAGAAATTCAATGAGAAAAGAAATAGTCTTTTAGACAATTTTGTCCTGGAGCAAATGTAAATATATTTGGAGATGAAAAAAAACCCTTACCTTATTTGGCATGTATGCACATGCTCATATAGAGGTACGCAAGAGTAGATGGAAGAGAAGGAAGATGAAAATGTCACCTAAAGCCTAGGGACAGCCCAGTGGCAATATTTCCTCCCACTGACACTTTTGCATAATGTCTTTTTTCCCCTAGAAAATGTAACCAGCCACAATTTGAAAAAAAAAAGACTGACAGTGAGTCTGTCATACATTGGAGCTGTATTTATTACATTATTAGTGCACCATTCGTATCTTATCTGATTTCTTTACCATGTCTTTGTAGAAAGCCTCCATGTGTGTTTCTATTCCCAATAGTAAGCCCCTGCATTGCTAGTAGGTAACTATGCACAGGTGGCCGGAATAAGATTTGTCTGCACAAGTAGAGGATAATTGTCTTGGAACTTCTGTTCTCCTATCAACAGCTCTTAAAAAATGAGAGATGTGTCTGGAGGTATAAATACTTCAAGTTCCTTGTCTCTAATCAGGAAAATTCTAAAGCTTTGACCACACTTTCTATAGATTCCCTCTGAAAACTGAGCAAAAGTTACTCACTGTGGGATTTTTCAAATATATCACTTATTTTTGGATTCTTCATTTCCTGTCTCATTTCCTCATGTATCTATCAACTTTTCCAAGGATGATAAAATGTAATATATAATAAATCGTGGTGGTCTCTGGACATAAAACCAACTTATCCTGGTTTCTGCAAGACAGTCAAATTTTATGCCTATAATCCAGGTATAATTTTTAGACCATTATATTGTCCCATTTCACTCCCAAAACTGTTCCAGTTTGTGTGATAACTTATATGTTCACCATTTGATAATGAAAGGTAATCACAGACACAACTGTATTTCACCTAGAAGAGAGAGTGTAGAAAAATCTATGATAGTTTAAGGAAAACTGTGAGGCAAGGCAAGTGTCACTGAAGTTTAAAAACACAAACACATTTTGAACATGCAGGAAACTTTGTGGATATTGTCTGCAAGAGCCTTCTTGAGAACATTATGAGAGAATGAACTCCAGGTGGAAAGAGTAATTGCCGATCTAGCAAATAAATAAAAGAAAGGGTAAAGTTGACAGAATGGGCTGTAAATTGTATATGCTCTGACAATGTGGAAATCATTCATCTAACACAGAATGGAAGCAGATGGCTTCGGTAAGAAGATAAAAAGTAAAATTAGTTTTCTGATTACCTCATTGTAATTGCTAGGTGTCAAAGCATATTATTTAAAGCTAACAAATCAAATATTGAAAGATCAAGCCCATGTAAGAAAACAAAAATAAACACATCAAAGTTATCGATATTTACTAAATGTGGGAGATGGCATATCGTAAAGGGTGAACTTTACAACTTTATTTTCATGGTGTTTAAAATAAGAAACCAAACAAAGGAAGGATGTTTCACAAACACTAAATTATTAATGCAACTTCTAAAGCAAAATTACAAATTTCTCTAAATACTAAAAATACAGTAAAAAGAAGAAATAAAAACAGACATCCATACTGAATACTTTATACACTGTGATGATTAATTTTATGTGTCAACTTGCCTAGGATTTGGTATCCAGATGTTCTGCAAAACACAAGCCTAGATGTTGCTGTCTTACAAGATTAGCATTGATGATCAGTAGACTTTATGTTAAACAGATTATCCTCCATAATGTGTGTGAGCCACATCCAATCTGTTGAAGACCTTATGAACAAAGATTAAGGAATAAATGAGGTCCTGAACATTTAAATAGGCCATCTAAAAAAATTCTTATAAAGAAAGAACATTGAACTTTTAAATTTTACTAAATTTTCTTTCCAGTAGAAGCATCCCTTTCACCTCCATTTGAAGAGATTAAAGTTTCATTGCCTGAGCAAATTGCAATACCCCTCCCCTGAGGCAGTTTTTGTTTTGTTTTGTTTTGTTTTTATTTTTTTTGCAAAATATTGTTAATTCACTTCAGATATCTGGCTACACATACACATTCACAACCACCACCAGCTCTCTTTTGTTCTAGACTCGTAACTAGATTTAAGTCCCAGGAGAAAACTGAAGTCAAGGTATAGTCCATAAGGAGGCATTCTACACTTCAAAAGAACTACATTGTTTTTCCAGTTTATACACACAGAAATCATGGGAATATGTGTGAAATGAATATTAAGGGTGTGGGATAATGGTAGAAATGGTAGAAGGAAGATAAATTTGAATCCACCTGTATTTGTTGAATAAGGCCTGCTAAGCAGAGATTCTTCATTTAGTATTGCAGCATTAGGGGTTAGAAAGGGATCTAACGGTTTGGTTGGTTGGATGGTTGAAACATGGGCCAAAAGGTGGCCTACTCTAACAAATGAAGTTAGGAATCTAGAACTGCCTTCATATGCTGTAGATAAAGGTACCCACAGACTAAGAGAGGTTGGAATATCAGAGGAGATTTAACATGTAAAATCTGCCCATCACCCCAGAGAGTACAGATGACACAAATTTTTCTATAAGGCAGAATTCCTACATTGGGTCCCTGACCTGTAGAGTGTGGGGTATGATGGCGGGAAAAGCCAAATGGAAGCTCCTAGAAATATCCATACCCAAGAAAATAGTAACACAAAACCAATACTATATTCCTGAAGGGATTTTGGAGATTATAGTCACCATGAAGGACCTGAAGAGTGAAGGATCGTAACGCCTACCACACCCCCTTCAACTTGCCTATTTTCCCTGTGCAGAAAACAGCTGGATCTTGGAGAATAAGAATAGATTATCAAAAACTTAATGAGGGGGTGACTTCAATTGCAGTTGTTGTACCGGATGTGGTTTCATTGCTTCAGTGAATTAACGTATGTCCTGGTACCTGATATGTAGCTACAAATCTGACAAATGCTTTTTTCTCTATACGTGTTAGTAGAGGCCACTAGAAGGATTATATTAACTCTCCAGCCCTATGTCATAATTTAGTCCACAGTGAACTTGATCATTCTCCCTTCCACGAGACTTCTTGCTAGCTTGTTGTATTGAAAACATGCTGATTGGACCTAGTGAGCAAGACATAACGACTACTCTAGGTTTACTGGTAAGATATTTGCATGTCAGAGGTAGGAATTACATCTGACAAAAATCCAGGGGTCTTCCACTCCAGTGAAATTTCAAGGGGTCCAGTGGTATGAGGCATGCTGAAATATGCTTTCTATGGTGCAGGATAAGTTATTGCATCTGGTCCCTCCTACAACCAAGAAGGTGGCACAACACTTGGTGTACCTCTTTAGATTTTGGAGGCAACATATTCCATGTTTAGATGTGCTATTCTGGCCCATGTAGCATGTGACTCAAAAAGCTGGTAGTTTTAAGTGGGACCCAGAGCAAGCCAAAGCTCTGCAACAGGTCCATGCTGCCTGGAGAAAAGACAAACTCAAATTCATTTTCATCCCTATGTTTGCCACTCTTCTGCTAGATCATGGCCTGGTGACTCTTTTCTGCCATGGTAGCTCTTTTATGCCTCCAAATTGTTCTTTACAGGAAAGAGGATATCAGTAAACAGTTTAAAATAGCTATTTCCATTCTGTTTTTAAGAATTTTTAAGTAGTTTTTGCTTAATTCTTCACCTAAAATAAAATGTTAAGGGTTATATATGTTTTAATGTTTATGTTATCGACTGGTTTTCAATAGTAAAATCATATTCTACACCTTGACCTATGTTTTAGGAAAAAAATGTGTGATAAAATATCCATAAACTTTGAATAAGAACATTTTCTGATTTTTACTGTACTAAATAAGAAGGTAAAGTTAATGTAACTTTTAAAAATAGGTATTACACTAGCTATGCATTTGAAGTTTTGTAATGTAGTTCTAAATTTTTCTATTTTGGTAGAAATTTCTATTTATTCATGAAGAGTATTTATTTTATTGCAGATAATATCCCTTATTTTTTCTACTGGCTAAGTTTTTTTAAATATAGCTATAACTTTCACATACCCAATTCCACATTGAAACAATACATGAGGTTTTCATCTCAAACTTTTGTTTTTTTTTTAAACTGAGATAAAAACTCCACATCCACTGGTCTCTACATATGTCAATAATTTAGCTATTCAAATAATGTATAACTTAGAAATAAGAAAGTCACAATGATTCTTTTTTTTTTTTTTTTTTTTTTTTTTAAGAGACAGAGTCATGCTTTGTTGCCCAGGCTGCAGTACAATGGCACTATAATAGCTCACGACAGCCTCGAACTCCTGGGCTCAAACAATCCTCCAGACACAGCCTCTGGAGTAACTGGGTATACAGGTACATGCCACCATACCCAGCTAATATTTTTTAATTTTTTTGTAGAGACAGGGACTTGCTATGTTGCCCAGGCTGGTATTGAACTCCTGGCTGCAAGCACTCCTCCCACCTCAGCCTCTCAAGGTGCTGAGATTATAGCTATGAGCCACTGTGGCCAGCCTCAGTGGTTTTTATCAGGCAAAATTACTTTGGGAAGAAGGCTATTGAAAAGACTAAAATGGAAAAAAAAATACTTTTTAACATGCCTAATGTAGTCCTGATCATAGAATGTGTTTTAAACAAATATTCCTTGATTTGCTCTCCTCCCTACCCTGACCCAGTGTAGCAAGCATTTAGTTGACACTTAGCACTATGTCTGACCCATAGCACAATTAATATATGCTGCAGAAAAAGAAAATAGAAATTGAGGCCAGTAAGCAAATTTTAACTTTCATTCTCGTTTTTAGAATCTCCTGGAAGAGGCTTCTAGGCCCTTGTAAGACGAATGTCAGGAGTCTGGGCCAGCAATGGACTACTGTAATGATGTTTTAATATCTCTAGAATTTGTATGCTTTATTTTTATTGGTAATGTTCATACGAAAATTACCTTTTTTTCAGTAAGTACAAAGAAGTTGTGTGCTTACATTAAGGTTCACAAGGAAGGGAAATATGAGGGTGAATATGGGCTACTCCACAATAAATTTTTGTTTAGAAGATTCAGAAGAGACCAGATGGGAATAAGTGTTACGAAAACTGAAGCAGACTCAAACCTTGGGATTTAGAAAGGAAAAAGAAAAGGGCTCATAGAGAAATAGACAGGAACTGAGAAGCGAGCTTTATAAGCAGGCAAACTAGATTTTGAAACACTAAGGAATGGAATGTCTTCAGGAAATTAGAAAGTTTTCCACTGATATACTAAGTTATTGGATGCAACATTTACAACATTTTTTGTATAAATTATGTAGGTATATGCCAATGTTTTTCTTCAGCATCTGAGTTTCTCAAAAGAATTTTCTCAGTTCTCCCAACCCATGGCAAGTGTTTGCCTTTAATTGACTTTATTCCTTTGTCTTATAAAGAAGCTGGACACACCCACTGAATGGAAATTCCACAAAACCTTTTGCTTCTCCACACATATAGTTCATCAATTTCAACCAGTAAAGAAAATGGGAGACTTTTTTATTCTCCGCTTTTCTCAGTTGATCAGGATTAATAACTAGAAAATGAGCATTCTGCTCCCCTTCACACATGATATGCATTTAATGAGATAATTAGATCAACATCACTCTTACTTGCTACAGCCATTGTGACTGCATTTGGAAAGTAAGTGTGTGAGTATGAAATCACATGGAGTATATAAATATAGTTATTTATTTATATGCTAGTTACAGAACTATGAAACAGTTTCACTGTCAACTAAATGCTAACAATCATGACAGTTTTTCCTGACACAATCTTCACCTAGATTCATATATTTATTGTCATTTTAAATATTTTCCTCATAATTATTGTTGATTGTAGTCTTTCTATGAAATCTATGCTTTACACTGATTGGAGTTATTTTTAGTTAAAACTTACCTTAAAAATGTATTGTTTATGTCATTCATTCTAAAATATTTATATGTGTATTAAGTTATATATATAATAAAGCTTTTAGTATACATCTACCTCACTTTTAAATAAATAAAACATAAACAACACAGTTGAAGCTCCCTGATTATTACATCTTCTCAATTGAAGAATTTCATAATTTTTTATTTCATGCATTCTTTTAGTATACATGTCACTAAATGATAGCATAGGTTTTTTTAATAAGATGTGCAAATGTTATACTATGTGAAAATTTTGATAACATTCTTTATTTCCCTCAAAACAATAATTATAATATTCATACTTGGAGACCAGTTCATTTCAATACCAGTTTGATACTGTATTATGTAAAAATGCCAGATTTATGTGAACATTTTCAATGCATGAAAATTTATATTTCCAGTGCTTAGCTATCACAAACAATTCTAGTTTAGACAGTATTATCATATACTAATATATGTGTTCTAGTGGAGTAAATAAACATTTCTCTGAGGTTACTCTGGAATTGCTGAGATTTAGGGCTTGAACAATCTTTTACTTTACTGGATTTTGTGAGATTTTGTTCTTCAGAGCACTTAGACCAATTGTCATTATATCAGCAATAATACAAAGAATGCTATTATTAAAAAACCTTGACATCTCATTACTCTTTGTAATCATTTTAATGCATTTTATTTTAAAATAATATTTATCTATGGTATTGTATTTATAGTCAAATGCAGAAATTATGAGTGCTTAGTATTGGTATATTTATGTGTATGTATGTGTGTGTGTGTTTAACTAACACCCGGATCAAGATATTGAACATTTCCAATATCACAAAAAATTTTCCCCACCTCTCAGCTCTTAATTACTGCACTGTTGGTAGAAATGTACATCAGTACGGCCACTATGGAAAATCCTCCTCTTTAGGGAGGATCCTAAAGAAATTAAAAGTATAACTACCCTTTTATCCCACTCTGGAAAAATATCCAAAGGAAATGGAATCATTATCTTAAAGAGATATTTGCAACTCCCATCTTCACTTTAGCATTATTTACAATAGCCGAGATATGGAAACAATAAGTATAGACAGATGAATGAATAAAGAAAATGTCATACACACACACAAACACACACTGAAATATTATTTAGCTTTATAAAGGAAAGCCTGCCATCTGCAACAATATTCATAAACCTAGAGGACATTATGCTAAGTGAAATAAACCAGACACAGAAAGACAAATGCTGCATAATCTCACTTACATGTAGAATCTAAAAAAGTTTAACTCATAGAAACAGAGAGTAGAATGGTGGTTGCCAGAAGCTGGGAGTTGGGGAAGATAGGAAAATGTGGATCAAAGGGTACAAAGTCCCATACAAAAGGTTATTGCTCAAATCCAAGTGCAAAGAGTGTCCCTGTTGCTAACCACAATCTATTGTGTTAGAGACTATGCAAAGATTCAAATGAAGGAAGGTAACACTGAAAAGATGTACTTCATTGTCAAATGAGTGTATGATGCTTACATCTGTGTTAGTATATAGTTAAATTTGAGCAACTAATCCATGAAATTCAAATAATATTTAGTAAATGAATATATAGTTTGTGATATATTTTATCCTAAATTTAAAATTCAGTTTCAATTTAACAATATAGTTTATTAATTTTTTCACCTTGTGCTGTATGAAAGGCAAAAACAAAAGAGAAATGTGTTCAGGACCCTGAAAACAATAGTGCATCGGAAGAAAACTAATGTTTATCTTCTTCCAGACATTTATGTATAGTCAATAAATCATTTAATCTACTTTAAATTATTTTGGACAATAATGCTTAACTAATGTGGGAATAAGGTTAAACCTTCTATTGACAAGTAGTAAGCCTTCTCATTAAACTTAATCCATTGTACTGTAAATGTCACTCCCTCAAGCTCTTCTACTAACCAATATCCTCTACTATCTTTCCCTGTCAGATGAGATACAGTCAACCTATGGGATGATATTGACTTTACTCCTCTTAGGAGATAATAACATCCACATCGAACATTTTGCAGTTTCTTTTAACACAAACAGATGACTACATTATACAATTATTTTTTTTAACCAGAAATTTTTAAGCTTTTAAAAATATGAGGGGTTCTTTTTTGGTCTTTTCAACATACTAACTCTTTCCCAGGATAGAACCAGGGTACTGTCTCTCTCTCCCCTCTCCCTCTCTCTCTCTCTCTTTCTCTTTCACTCTCTCCTGCCACCCTGTGTGTGGGGGGCAGACCCCAAATTACTATGATGTGACTTATAATTTTGCAACTTTATGATGATATAAAAGCAATAGTGCATTCAGTAGAAACCGTACCTCACGTACCCAATCATTCTGTTTTTCATTTCCAATACAGTATTCAGCAAATTGCATGAGATATTCTACACTTTATTAGAAAATAGGCTTTGTGTTAGATAATTTTGCCCAACTGTCAGCTAAAGTTAAGTGTTCCATTACATAGGCTAAGATATGATGTTCAATAGGTTTGATGTATTAAATGTAGTTTTGACTTATGATTATTTTCAATTTATGATGGATTTTACCAGAACATAACTCCATCATAAATTGAAGACAATCTGCATAGACATACATTCACACACATATTATATATATATACACACATATATATGTATATATACATATATATGTATATATATATGATTCTTTCATCAATTTTTTCATATTGTCAAAATACTGTTAGCACAGCAAATTATATATTAGGAATATAAATGTTGTGAGTTCTATATTTACAACATAGAGTGGATTGAACTCCAACATATTTTTAAAACTCTGTATTGCTGTATTGTCAGAAGTTCTGGCAGCCTGACTTAAAAGAAACTCGGATTATTCATGATATAAAAGTACCTATGGCCCCAAATTTCTCCATATCAAAAAATAGGCTGAGACATTTGCTTGCTCACCAAGGAGCATGCATTTTCTAATGCTTTCTATAGGAATGGCCAAAGGGGATGAGAGGAATGAAAATATATACCACAGAATGGAACCAAGAGCCAGAAGAATGATGGACTAGGGGCCACTTCCAGGGAAGAGGACCTAGACATGGTAAAAAAATCACTGTAGTGCTAGAATAGGGTATGGTTTCTCAACTTTAGCACTATTGATATTTTGGGATAGATAACCTTTTCTCGAGGAAACTGTTCTCTGTGTTGCAGGATATTTAGCAGCATTCCTGTTCTCTAAACACTACGTGCTTCTATGACACATCCCTTAATTTTGGCAACCAAAACAATGTCTCCATCCAGTTTCAAAAGCCCCCTGCGAGCAAAATCACCTCCAGGTAAGAAGCTCTGAAGTAAGAAAACTTTCTTTTCTCAGAAAGGTTTCAGAAGCACTGTGGACCAGAGGCTGTCATAGGCATCCCATTTTTTATCTTTCCAAATATGAGTCATTGCAGTTCTTTTGTCCTTGTTGCCCCATTGTGTGTTGGGAATTGAAGAAGCAGCAAAGTTGTCTTGATTTCATATATTTCTTAAACTCATAGAAAGAATCTGGGAAAATTGATTCATATAATATTTAGATGGAAATAAGTGTTAAAAATAACAATGAAAACTTATAGTAAATTAAAATAAAACAAAATAAGATGATAGAAATAATTCCAAACTTATTTGTAATTTTAATTGATATAAAGAAATTAAATGTCAAGTTGGAAAAGAGAGACTCTCATATTTAATAAAAGTACAGGCCATTTTTTTTCTTCTTTTTTTTTTTTTTTCCCTTGAACAACTCAGTTCTATAGTATTTAGATGGAGCAAAGCATGACAAGTGTCTCTAGGGAAGGCATCCTGATGGGGTTTCAGAAGCAGAGCATGATGAAGAGGCCATCAAGTGATGGCTGCAGTTGCTATGGGATAGAAGAACCAAAACAGGATGCAAAGGGCCCCAGAAGTGTGGGAAAGCCCTTCATGTACTGCCAAAGCCCTGCAGAGTGAAGATGTTAACCTTGAATACATGGCCTACTATTCAGTTTAGGAGATTAGCAGGGTGCAGTAGGGATGTATTGAGGGACTTGATGAGGATATCAGAGCCCAAACAAAATACATGGCTAGAGGTCTCCAAGTGGATTTTCAGAATCCAAGCAGAATAAGGGCTGCAACCTGTGCAGATATTACAGTCTTACCAGGGAGAAGCCTGACAGACATCTCCTTAATCAAGTGATCACACAGAACATCATCAGCAATGGGAAGAGTTGAGGAACAGTGTGTGATTTAATAGAGAACAAAGAGAAAAAATACAGTGTCATTTTTATTTTTGGTGAAGATATATAACTTGGCTCTAATTATGAGGAAACATTAGACAACCCCAAATTAAAGTATATTTTACAAAATTTCTGGCTGCAAACTTAAAAGTGTTAGAGTCATGAAGTCAAGGCTAAAAAACTGTTTCAGACTGTTCAAGGTATGATTCATCACTGAATTATTTTACTATAAATAATATTATGAGGACACTTGTCAAGATTTGAATATAGTCCTAGGATCAGATAGTGGAAATGTGTCAATATTCATTTCTTGATTTTGATAGCTGTGTTGTGGTTATATAGGATAATTTAGAAATAAGCAATTTAGTGTTTAGGGGTAATGGGACATCAGATCAATAACTTACTCAGATGGTTTAGAAAACCAATTATTTCTGTACTATATTTACCACTTTTTGTTTGAACTTGTGATGTGTGTATATGTTTATATATGTACATACATACAGATAAACATTGTGTATGTATACCTATACAAAATACAACAGAAGGAAAATTTTACTATAAACATTAAATCTAATGATAAAATATTCATATATAGCCATCTCCTAGTATTCTTGGGGAATTGGTTTCAGGACCCCTATGGTTACCAAAATCCACAGATGCTCAAATTCCTTATATCAGATGGTGTAGTATTTGCATATAAACTATGTGCATCCTCCTATATGCTTTAAATTATCTCTAGATTACATATAATACCTAATACAATGCAAATATTATGTAAATACTTGTTATACTGTATTGTTTAGGGACTAATGACAAGAAAAAAATTCTGTAAATGTTCAGTGTAGATAAAACATCCTTTTTATTTTTTCAAATATTTTTATGCATGATTGGTTGAATCCATAAATAAATAACCCAGATATGGAGGGGCGATTGTATAAAAAGTCAGGTACAAGGCAATTCTTGCTATCATCTCTTTGATTCAACATTGTATGGAAATATTATCCAATTTCCTGTTTAAAGGATGGAAAAATAAACCCACAGTGTCCTTATTTCAATGCAGGAGGCTTGTTTTCATAAAAATGGTCCAGGAGAATTGACCAAATATTAGAACTATTTAGAAAACTCGGCAAGTTTTCTGGATATGTTAGCAATTTCTATACACAACATGTAAAGCATTAGAAAAGGAAATTTTAATTAAAATATTGTATTAAATATTTAAAATATATTAAATGTATTTAAATATAAAAGCCTAAACATTCATTAATATACTAAATATTATACTATTTACTTTGAAGCTTTTTTTTTTTCTTTTTTGAGATAGCGTCTTATTCTGTTGCTCCAGCTTGAGTGCAGTGGCATCATCATAGCTCACTGCAACCTCAAACTCCTGGACTCAAGCCATCCTCCTGCCTCAGCCTCCTGATTAGCTGGGACTACAGACGTGAGCCATCACATCTGGCAAACTTTTCTACTTTTTCTAGGGGTCTTGCTCTTGCTCAGGTTAGTCTCAAACTCCTGACCTCAAGCAATCTTCCCACCTCCGCTTCCCAGAGTGCTAAGATTACAGGCATGAGCCACCACGTCCAGGCTGTGAAGCTTAATTTTAAGTGTCAACCTGGAAATTCTTTTGGATGAGATTAACATTTAAATCAGTGAACTCTGAGTAATCAGATTGCCCACAGTAATGCAAGTGAGTCCGATCCTATCAGTTAAAGACCTAAATAGAACAAAAAGCAATCTCCCTTAGCAAGAGGAAAATCATCCAGCAGACTGTCTTCAGGCTACATTTGCATCTTCAGCTCCGGGTCTCCATGTTGCCAGACCACCCTGTAGATTTTAAACTTCCTAGCTTCCATAATTGCATGAGCCAACATCTATAATAAATTTCTTCCCTTCCTTCTCTATTTCTGTCTCTATCTTTATCTCTATCTCTCTTTCAGTGCCTATTGACTCTGCTTCAATGGAGAACCTGACTAACACATTCATAGTAGCACAGAATTATAAGGTATCTAGGAATATATCATATTATATAACATCTTTGTGAAAAAATAATTAACTTATTAAAAGAAATAAAAGAATGCTTGAATAAGTGAATAAGTGATGATGTGTTTATGGATGAGGTAAATATAGATCGAGTATAAACATGTTCATATGGAGACTCATCTATGTTTGTGTTTCACATATATGATATAATATTTCATATGAACTTGAAGTCTAAATATTAAAAATACATTAACACATCTAGATATTGATAAAAACATATTTTGGGTACAGATGAATTTCTTAAATAAGTCAAAAGCACAAACCATAAAGGAGATTAATAAATTTGACTATATTACTTTAAAATGGCACAGGGAGATATAACAAAATTTAATGGTAAACCAAAAACTGGGAGAATATATTTTAAAGGCAAATAATCAACATATGATAACTATTGAGAATACATAAATAACGGCTATATATCAATACTGAAAAGAGTATAATAATAACTAATGAATATAATTAAAATGTCAATAAAATCAATAATCAGGAATATGTGAGTTAAACTAATTCATAGTTATTAAAGGGATAAAAAAAAAGTCTGAACACACTGAATATTGGATATTGGGGAAACTGGAACTCTTAGACATTGGTGGTGGGAATGGAAATTTTTAGTCATCAAATTTGTAGCATCACTTAGCATTAACTACTAGGACTGAGAATAATATACAATGACACACTGATTCCATTTCTAGGTTAAAAGAATATGTGCAAATGTTGCTAAGGATGTTTATAGTAACATTGATTCCAATAATGAAAGAATAGTCACCTTTGACTTTGCCATTACTGAAGGTAAGTGTAAACATTAGCTTTGTTCATAAAATGAAGTACTATTAATATAGAACAGTTAAAGTAACTTTATCTATGTGTTCAACAGAAGCTAAAGCTAATTGACGTTTGAGCAACATGGGCGTGGGTTTGAACTGCACAGGTCCACCAATGCACAGATGTTCTTCTACCTCTGCCACTCTTCAAACAGCAAGACCAACCCCTCCTCCTGCTCCTTCTCCTCGGCTTACTCAACATGAAGATGAGAAGGATGAAGACCTTTAAGAAGATCCACTTCCACTTAACGGATATATTAAATATATTTTTGTTTCCTTAGCTTTGTTTATTGTAAGAATATAGTACATAACATACATAACTTAGAAAATATGAGTTAATCAACTGTTTATGTTATCAGTAAGGCTTCCATCAGCAGTAGGCTATTAGTGGTCAAATTTAGGGTAGTCAAAGTTATATACTGATTTTTGATTGCATGAGGGCTGGCACCTTTAACTCCCACATTATTAAATGGTCAACTATACATGAAACTTAACAAGAGTAAAACAAAATAATTTTACTTCTGATTATATACATATAGAGGAAAATAATAAATTTATGCACATTTAAGTTATTTTTCTTATGCTATTTGGCATTTTAATTTATTTTCCTACAAAATCCCTGCTCCTATATTTTACCCATTTGCCTATGGTATTTTTTTTCTTAATATTATTTATTTGAGGGCATTAGGAAAATTAATATTTTAAGGGTGCCTATTTTTCATCAAGTCAATTGATTGCATACTCTCTTTATGGTCTATTTGTGTAAATATTATTTAAATTATTTTTATTTTCATTTATTTATTTATTTATTTATTTATTTTTTGAGACAGAGTCTCACTTTGTTGCCCGGGCTAGAGTGAGTGCCGTGGCGTTAGCCTAGCTCACAGCAACCTCAAACTTCTGGGCTTAAGCGATCCTCCTGCCTCAGCCTCCCGAGTAGCTGGGACTACAGGCATGCGCCACCATGCCCAGCTAATTTTTTCTATATATATTTTTAGTTGGCCAGATAATTTATTTCTGTTTTTTTTAGTAGAGACGGGGTCTCGCTCAGGCTGGTCTCGAACTCCTGACCTCAAGCGGTCCACCCTCCTCGGCCTCCCAGAGGGCTAGGATTACAGGCGTGAGCCACCACGCCCGGCCTAAATTATTTTTATTATTTTATGTAGTTAAATCTACTAATCTTTTTGTGACTCATATGTATTCATTTAATATTTTTATAGCTTTGATATAAACACACAACAACCATGTTGAAACAAACTGAAATCATGAAATCATATTGCTTAATATTGTAACATTATTAATTCTTATGAAAAATTTGCCTCTGACATGCAGAAAGTATTATTTTGTGCCTACCATTGGAAGAGTTTAGTTTTTGTATTTGTTTTTAAACAGAAATTGGTGTTTTATTTTAGCAAATGACTTTGCAGCATCTTTGCAGATGAGATATACCATGAGAAACAATGAGCTTGAAGAACTAGAGGATCTCTGGCAGCAGCAGTAACAAAAGTTATGAAGGTACAAAGCCTCCCTGATTTAGTCCATCTCAAGTGTACCTGCTTCATAAATAAATTTCTCAGGTTATTTACATCCTTACTACATTGCTACATCGAAGCATGCACACAGTCGGCTTATTCCACAACTGGTACCATGTAACTAATCAGAATTGATTTAGCTTTAGCACTGGGGCAGAGTCCTGGAAATGCCCTGATACACCAGGAATCAGGTGATAGATTGTGTATTATAATGTGGATATTTCCACTCTGTTTAGAAAAAAACAGTTCATTTAATAAATTGTGGTGTCATAATTGATGTAGGAAAAGATAAATCTGAGCTCTTAAGTTGCAGTATAATCACAAATAAATTTTATGCCCATTAGAATTCCTGATTACTTGAAGCATCATCAAATCAGGCCTCACACCCATGGGCAATGAATGGAGATATTTCCTAATTCTTGCATGCATCTTTTTTTTAATTTCCATGCTTTTGGGGATTGATCACAAATATGCTTGCTGTTTCCCTAAATTGATCTGAAGACTTTTTGCCTTGTCCTTAGTGACTCCCTGCTGTTTGGGAAGCTTAATTCCATTGCTCCAAGCACTAGAGAACAGGCTCTTTGCTACAGGCTTTAATCTGCGTACTTCAGGTTTTAATCATAAACTTGTATATGCATCTCTGCTTCCTTTATTAGACTTTAGATTTCAGTTCTTCTTGACTTTGAATTTATTCTTTGTTTTTTGTCCTGGGATGTTTCCTTTGTTGGTTACATGTTTGACTTCATATTAAAATGTGTTCACGTTTGTGCGTACATGTGTACGTCTATGTGTCTGTCTCTGAAGCAGATGGGGGTTTCCTGCATTGGCACTATATTGATAAAAAATCAACTATGTGTTAAACTGTTTCATAATCGTTCCTATAATTTCTGTTCCTTGGAAACAGGAAAGGAGAGTGTTACAATTCTCTTCTAAGACTGTCAATTTCAAGGTATACTATTATTTTTTGATCATTTATTTGCATAGAAGTAGCAATTGTCAACTGTTTAAGAAAAAATGGCTTAAAAACTTAAAATGGAAAACATTATATCTATTGATTATTGCTGAAGCTGGGAAAATATTATCTTTAGGTTATTTTTGTGAGGAAACAACTCATCTCAGCTCTTGACATTTTTGTATTTTCTGGAAGCAGAGGTTGAGAATTGCTCCGCAGTAATTTATACTTTATAAACCATAGACACACACACACACACACACACACACACACTCACACACACATATATATCTTTTATCCCTTACAACAATCTGTTGACATAAGTATTATTCCTTCAAATTCCTACTATAATAGAATGTGGCACAAAAGAAAATGGCTTATCACAGATTGTCTTCCCCAAAAGCAGTACAGCAATCACTCAGACTTGGGAGAAAGATCCCATAATCTTTCTCCTAAATTACACTGCTTTACAGCAAAAATCACACTTCACATTTCTTCCTTCCTTCATTCTTTCCTTTCCTTCCTACATTTCTTTCCTTTCTTTTTTTTAAGCCTTAATTTGGATAACTCTCCTTTTAAAGAAGTTGAATAACTTTCTAATACAAATAAAACATTAGTAGTAGTTTACTAAACTGACTGTAAATTAAAATCAAGCTTTGATGCCCTGAGAATCAAATAGGTATTAATGAGTACAAAGTAGGTCCATTCACCAGAACATTGAAAAGAGACCATATTTTCACTCCTCTTCAGTCAATGTATATAACACAAAAATATTATCTGCCAGTAAGAATGGCCTTGGTCTTTTTACTTTCTGTTTAATAAGCATCCTTTCAGCATTGCAAAAGCAAAAGTTATGTCTTCCTTCTTGATTTCTACTCTTCATAATATGGCATGTTTTAATTTTTAAGAGAGAGAGAACATGCCTGTTCAGATGAAAATTAATCACTACAAATCATTTCAAGAAAGAAAAGAATTGCAGATGCTTAAGAGACTAAATGATGTTCCTTTCTGAATAAATATCTTTGATTATTCTTTTCTGTGGTTGACTAACTGTATAAAACATGATTAGATCTAATGATGTATTGATGTATGACAGTCTTAGGCAGAGTTAATAGTATACTTAACTTGGGCCTGTCTTTCTTTCTTTTCTCATTTTCCAAGCTGCAGTGTGGCATAGCCCTTAGTCAATGCAGCAACTCCCTTCTGAGCAAGCATTAAATTGAACAGATGAATGGCAGCATTTTAAAGCAGATCTGATAATCCAGACATACTTGCGGGTTTTAAAGAGGCCACATCAGATAAAAAGAACTACTGGGCACTTGAGAGCTGACATATTCTTCTAAAAAAGAAAAGATCTTGAGAAATCAATTGGGCTATAGAGAATATTCTCCAAAAGATCAAATAGGGCAAAGGAATATTTCTATTTCTCTAGAGAAACATACAATATTTAGAGGAAATGTTCTTTCAAATAGTCAAATAAATTTATTCATACTACAATTTTATATAAAAAGAGCCTGATATTTCTAAAAATGACTTTAAAATCTCCCACATTTTGTCAGCAATCTTAGACTTTAATCCTAGAAAACATCATCTTGAAAGTATTTTCCATCTCACTAGGTGCCCAAAGGAAAAATACAGTCCTCAAAAAGTGAGTTCATAAATCATTTAGTTTTTCAGTACTCAGAGAATGGAACAGAATTTCCTGAAGGCCTTCTGAAGATGTTTGTGTCTTTGTGTGTATGTGTGTGTGTCTGTGTGTGGTGTGTGAGAGAGAAAAGATAAAGTTTTAGCAGAGTATTGCACATCTGAAGTTCAACATAACATTAGCAGTCATCTGATTTCAGAAATAAAATTTTAAAACAATAGAACTTCTCTCTAATGATACTGATCTTTTAAATCTAACACTTTATGTGAAAAACTACCTCAAATTGGAAACATTTATTATTATCTAAATAAACTACTCTTATCAATCAATGGATTACATCCACTTATTAATTTAAGCCATTTCTGTGATTCCTTTTATCATTAAAAACCTATATTGATTTTACTAACCAACTAAATGGAATAGCTTATGAAAATAAAAAAAAAAAAAAAAAGGAAGAAAGGAAGGAAGGACCTGACCTGAGAAATAAGCAGCATGTACCTTTATACATGTTTAGCTCATTGTCAAGATAAACAAAACTTCACAGTTTCCAGGAAGTAAACTTAACTATAGTTGATGTCAACTGAAAATCAATGGGTTGGGTGAAAGCAATCAAGTACCAAAGTCAGAGGTGTAAACGGACTGTCACTTTAGTGCCATGAGACATGGCCTCCTTTGGTGTAACTATGTGTATTTTTAAAATGGCTGTAGGCAAGCAAATGCTTCATGACATTATCTCAACCACATAGGGAAATGGGCATGAGTAGTTACTCAGGAAAAATGAGTAACAACTGAGCACACATACTGATTTCTTTGAGTGTAAGTCAGTAAGAGTATAAGTTCCGAGAGGGCAAAAATTAGCTCACAATTATTTTTCCCCATAACAGTAAAAACTGGTGGTGGTGATGGAAGGGATCAATAAACATGATTTGAATGAATAAAGAGACATTTAAAAAATAACTATGCAAAAAAAGAATTTTTTTTTAGTTTTTTTAAGTATTTTTAATTGTTTTTTTTTCTTTCTTTTCCACTGCTCTTGCTAATATAAAATAATGAAATTTTTAGCTATCCAATAGTTTCTCTCATTTATTAGTCCATTCAGGATGCTATAAGAAATTACTTTAGACTGGGTGGCTTATAAACAATAAGAATTTGTTTCTAACAGTTTGGAAGCTAAAAGTCCCCTATCAGAGTGCCAGCATGATCAAGTTCTGATGAGGACCCTCTTCTGGAGGGCAGACTGTTAACTGCTCAGTGTCTTCACATGATGGAAAGGGCAAGGCAACTCTATGGGGTCTCTTTTATAATACAATTCATAACGGATCCTCTCTTATGACCTCATCATCCCCACAAAATTCCCACCTCTTAATACCATCCCCTTGAGGGTTAGGATTTCAACACATAAATTTGAGGGAGACATAAATTTTCAGTCCATGGCATTTTGCAGCCAATCCTCTTACATTCTATACATCTATTCCCTCCTTGCTTTCATCATCCTTGTATCTCAAATGCTATCAGGAAAAGCCTGTCTGTTTACTCAAAATTCTTTAACTATCTAGTGTATTTCACACAATCCCCACTTCCATAAATAAAACCCCCCTTCATAATACAAAGAGAATTCTATAACCCAATTATCAGCTCAAAGATAACTTATGGAATACTGCTAGTCTTCTCTCTTGATGATTTTAAGATGGGTTAATTATCTGGAATTGATTTTTCATCAAGGTTGATCACTCATATTTGTCATTGTAATTTCCAGGATGAATTACTGCCTCTTTAATATGTTACATGTTGGGTTTAACTGCTGGACTGTCTTTCTTAGTTGAAGAGAACTGAGTTTATACCACAGCCATGAGTAAGAGGAATCAATTCTTGCCTCCTCTGCCATCACTTAGGACACTCCATCATCTCTCAGCCAGATAGGGACCTGATAATTTCATATCTACTTGTTATGAATTAATTAATTGGTATCATAATTTTGTTCAGAATGAAAGATCATAATTTGTCTTCCATAAAAAGATAAGCGATGTTCTGAAAATATTAATTGAAACTACTGACTGATAAATACATAAGAGGCAATGGTTTACACATACTATATTGTGAATATTTTGTTTGCGGTTTCCTATGCTTAAAAGACAAAGACCAATTGAATGAAAGAAGCAAAAGACTGTGAATAAATGATTGTAGGATAAACATGATGCTAATAATGAAATTATTACTTTTTCATTCCATTTTGGTGAAGGTTATTCCAAAATTTAGCTTAATAATCAGCAGGTATGGTGGGCTATTTATTTGAATGATTATCATAAGAAGGAAACTAAGAAAGAAGGAAAAGCTCAGAGAAAAATATTGATGGAAACATTAGGTACATCAAAAAATCACTCGGTTGTATTGATCTAATTCATTCTTCTACGCTTGACAGAGAACATTCAATACTCAGAATTATCTATCTATCATTTTGACATTGCCCTTTGGAGAGTAATTATCAGAACTAATTTATATAACTTTTTTAGTCCACCAGGAGGTTTCAGAACTCACAGATGCTGTTGAACATCTGTGCATTTTAACTTTACATCTATGAATGCATTTTATTTACATTTTAGTCAATATGATTAGTATAATGTTTCATGTTTTTTTTTTCAAAATAGAAATAAAGTTCTTTCCAAGGTATTTTCTTAAGAAGCTTCCACAAGATTTTCAGTTTTAAGTGAAATGAATGTCTTTTTTTTTCGTTTCTCAGCATGTGTATAGCTATCTCTTGCAAGAAATAGAACCACAGAATTTAATAGGAGATGTATCTTTGAAAAAAAATCTTTGAAAGCTCTGGGGGAGTGCTCTCCAATAGAAATATAATGTGATCCACATATGTAATTTTAAGTTGTCTAGTAGTCACATTAAACATAAAAAGAACCACATAAAAATTTTATAATTTTAATATGATAAAAGTGTATTTGGTCTTTACCCTGGTTCCTGGCACAGGACTCCTAAAACCCTTTGAATTTCTTAAGTGATGAGGCCACTAGAAGCCTCTTTTGGTCTAATGAGGTAACTCTCAGTGGGCTCCTGGATAGCTTTGGGCTGGGGGCTGGTAGTAGCTTCAGAATGGGGGCTGAGGACTGGAAAGGACTAAGCCTTCATTAGAAGCTTGGAACTTTCAGCTGTACCCTCCTCAACCTTCTAGGAGCAAAGAGGGGCTGGAGATCAAGTTCAAGCACCAGTGGCCAATGATTTAATTAATTATATCTACATAGTGGAACCTCATAAAAACCTCTACATGAGTGGTATTGGAGAGGTTATGGGTGGGTGAAAACACTGAGGTTCTGGGGGGTTGGTGCACCAAAGAAGGCATGGAAGTGGTGTACCTCCCTGCCTTTGCCTTTCCACTACCTTGCCCTGCGCATTTCTTCCACTTGGCTATTCCTGAGTTGTATCCTTTATAATAAACCAATAATAGTAAATAAAGTGCTTTTCCTGAGTTTTGTGAGTCATTTTAGCAAATTAATAAGCATAAAGGGGGGTGTTGCAGGAAACCCTGATTTGTAGCAAAGTCAGACAGAAGTGTGAGTAACCTGAAGACTCAATATTTGCGCCTGGAGTCTGAAGTGAGGACGTTGCTCTGGGATTGAAACTTTAAACCTGTGGAATCTGACTCTTACTCTGGGTAGTTTGTGTCGGAGTTAAATTGAATTGTAGGACACCCAGTTGGGGTCTCATCATTTTTCTTTTGAATACAGGATCTTTCCTTTATGGCTCTGAAGAGATCAATACATTCTAGCTTGGTATGAAAGGCCTACTGAGTCTCTGAACAGACAAAAACTCAGGGCAGAGCCAGGTTTTGAAAAGTTCAAACTTTTTTTGAATTATTTAATGCTTACTTTCAACACCACTCAAGCCAGACAAAATAAATAATATGTTTTACAAAAATTGAGTTTCTAACACCAAAATTTCTAGATATTCACCCCTGAATTTTCAGAATGTCAGCAGAGCTCTGTACATGACTGACCATCCCTCATTTATCATGTAGCTCTGCCTAGTGCATCAGCATTAGTGAATTTAAAAGGGGAGTGATGAACTGGAAAAGAGCAGAAATAAAGAAGAGACTTGATATCATTTATGTACCTCTAAGAAGTGTTGTTTCAAATTCAAAATTGAGAAGGCCATTCTGAATCGGCTTGGTTTCACAGATTCGTAATGACACAATTTACTTGTCAAATTTCCATGAAGCTCAGTGACTTGCTTTAAAGACAAATACACTGTGGAGCTTGACACATTAAACTTTAGATATCAGTAATTTTGTGGCCATTTTACTTCAGGGAATTATTTAATTTGCTTGGTATTCAGGGAATAATAGAATAATACCTCTTTTATACGATTTTTTTTTTCAGTTAAACACACACACACAGTACGTAGAGTACTCTGAACATTGCTTGACATCTGCTAATGTTATTATACTCCATAGTGTCTGCACATTTCTTTCCCAATGAATACAAAGATAGTTTATAAGTTCTATTATCAAACCAAAGTCTCTCTTTGCTAAATAAGACTGTAAGAAATATATTTACAAGAGAAAGTTTGGCTACTGATAAATACACCCAACAATTCTTCTGATGGTTTATGATAATATAATTATGAACTTGATTCAATCAAACTTATTCATTTAATATGAATATTTTCCCTTTTAAATAGTTACTCAAACACACTTTGTTTTCTATTTGGGTTGTTTTATATTTCTTAAGGTTGCCAAATTTGAGATAAATAGTGAAAATGAGATAAATTGATCTTTACTAGAAATAACTTAAAAGATTATTTGATTTTATCTCAACATCAGTATGGTATAGAAACAAATTTATATTGGGTTGATAGTGTATATAAATAAATACTGTAATGTGTAATTTCTTGATCATAGGGCAATTCAATTCTTAATTTATTTTTAAGCTAATGCTATCCTAGTTGGTTTTAAATTGGGCATTTTCATAACTTTTCATTTAGGAAGAAGAGTAAAGATCAACTTATGTTGGTAATATTCACATAGTGTAGAGAAAGAGAGCCAGAATGTATGCTGGACATAAAATTTAAGCTCCTTTTAATAGCAATTTTGTTTTGTTTTCAGTGAATATGTATATTTATCAATGTAATCAGATTTAAAAATCTTTTATTTGCTGTTAGTTACTGCTTGTAAACATGTACAATAATTGAAGTCTTCATAACGACAAGACTGAAATCTTTATGCCAGCGATTTTCATTGAATTAGTGAGTGGAAAGTGGCAAATTTGAGCTAGTTGTGCTCAAAGGCAAAGCCCAAGCATGTTTAACTCTTCCACTTATACATAAAAGAGAGAGATAACTTTTAGATCATTAAGAGGAGAAAGCCACTCCCAATCTGTAACCCGGCAAGGTGCCCTGCCTCAAGTAGCTTGCTCCTCCTCTGGGAAGACCACAGTGTCTCCTGCTCTGGGTAGTAACACTTTTCTTTAATAGTAATAATTTGCAAATGTACATATTTTACCTGTGTAGGCAGCAGACAGTTAACCACACTATCCTAGTAAAAATGTATCCTAATAAAAATATGCCAAAGCATATACTTAAATTTGGTATTAGAGACACATTTCCTTATAATTCTGAGTTTTGATTATTAAGTTTTTCTTGGTTCCTCTGTTTTCTTGTGGGTATCACAATAACACTTACTTTATAATGCTGGTGCAAATACTAAATGAACAAATAGAAACCCCGTAAATGGAATTGTGACAGGTACATTACAAGGACTCTAGAGTTGCTGTTATTATTATTTATTATTATTATTAATTCATCCATGAAAATGACCCAGCTGATTATTATTATTATCAGAAAGGAAATACTGAAAGACAATAAAGTTAAATATCAGCTACATAAAATGACTTTATAAAGTAAGAGATACAAATTTGTATTTGAATAGATTAACCAAAACAATGGAATTATAAATATGTATTTTTTCTTTCAAATAACAATGACTTATTTGTACAGAAAATTTATAATGAAAAAAAGCCAATGTAGTTTATGATTGCTGATAAGCAAATATCTTGATTTAAAGAATAATCCACTTTAATATGAGAGCATATATCACCATATTCTTATATTAAAAATGTTATTCTAACTCCTTCAAAGGCATATTGACATAAAAATGTTATTTTATTAAAACAATTTATCTCCAATATGCAATCCTGTTTTCTATCTTTAAATTAAGAGAAATACATACAGTGTTTCACATCAAGTAGCTTCTATTAGGATGAAAAGCCCGAAATTCAGTAAAGAGCACTCTGTATTTAGTAACCCATGTTCAAAACCAATGGAAAGACAGAGGTGCCAGCTAGGTGGAAACCAACACTTTAGCTTTATCCTAGATGGATATGTCTGCTTACAAATGTTACTTCTGAGCTAGTTACATATCCAACCAGTCATTAGACAGCTGGATAAGCATAGCTCTATTCCATGACTCTGTACGTTTTATGGTGTAGGGAAGAAAGTCCATGCTCGCTGGTAGGAAAAACACCAGAAAACTGGAGAGAGAAGGGCTGATCTTCTCAGATTTAATTTTTCTGTACCAATCTGGGAAGTCACACCTCATCCCAGGAGAAGAATGACAGGAAACAGAAAAAGGGGAGGGTTATGGCTCTTTGGAGGATTCTGGGCAGAAAAATGAAGCAGAGGGAAATTATACATTCTAACATAAAATAAATCCATTGAGTACATTCAAATAATTTATTAATATAGGTGTCATTTTACTTAGGTTTCTTGATTTATGTTTTGTGAAATTGCTAATAATTTATTCTTTCCTTCAATAGATATTTCAAGTTTCACTATTGGAATAATTAACACTGCTAATCACTAATGTTTACTCTGAAACACAATCTTGCCTCAAATTTTCAAAACATTATTTCTTACTAAGTATATCAATTCATAACCAGTCACAGCCCTCAAAGATGTAAACTAAGGAGAGCAAGACTTAAAATCAATAATTCCTTTAAGCCCTTATAATATTTTTTAAAGCAATGCCAGGAAATAAGACATACTGGCTTTCACTTTCAGTAATCTGAAAATAATAGCATAAATTATGTAAGTAACCTCTGATTTAGCAGAATTGTGTCATATTTTTCTTTCAAAGGTCCTTGGTTAGTATGAAAAAGCTCTATCTTCTACATCAGTGGTTCTCAAAGAGTGTGTTTTTTTTTTCCCCAGAAAAAATCATTCAGGAGATATCTGTCAGTGTATGCAGGGAGTTTGCATTGTGATAAGAGAGCAAAGATGCAACTGGCATCTAGTTGGTAGAGGCCATGGATGCTGCTCCACATCTTAAAATTCACAAAACAGCCCCCACAACAAGGAATTGGCCAAAAATGTCAATTGTGTGGGTAGAGAAGCCTTGTTCTACGTGTTACTTGACTTAATCAAAGTTTGTGTTAATATCAAAGGGATGACTTTATGGATTCAAGATGGCTGACTAGAGGTACCTAGTTCTCCCCTCCTCTACAAAGAAGGACCAAAACACCGGTAGATAATCACACATTGAATAGAGTGTCTAAGAGATAACATAGGAATTCAGCAGGGAAGTCACAGGGAACCTCTGAGGCACAGAAGGAGTGGGCCTGGCCAGGATTGGCTTGGAGCCAGAAGAAGCTCTCCAGTGTGGGAAAAGGTAAGAGAAAGATCTCCAGTGGTTTACATTCCCACCAAGATCTCCTACAATACAAGAAGGGAGAGACCCTTGGCCCTTACAGTCCCTGAGACTAGCATAGGGAGCTGCCTGGAGTGCATGTGATGGCATTGTTCCAGAAAGAAAGTTCATGCTCAGTTCCACGTAACACTGAGACCAAAGCAGCTGCAACATTGCACCATTTTGAGAGTCCAATCCTTTCTTGGGGCCCAACAGCCCTTGCTTCTCCACATCCCTGGAGTCCCATGATATCCCCATACATACAGCCAGAGGGCTGCAGCATCATGACACTGGCTGAACACCGCAGCGCAGTCATATCTATAACAGTCTCTAGATCCACAGTATCGGGAATAGATGGTGCAGCTCACCAGGGAGGCTGCCCCCTAGACAAATGGAGACAAAGTGTGGCCTCTCCACAGCCTGTGAGCCACCTGTCCAAGTCTACTGACACCAACCCCATCCTTCCCCAGTAGCAGGGCCATTGTGCATCTACACATGCCTTCAGGTGACCGGGGGACTGGCCCACCTGGCCACCATCCCAGAACTTGAGGATAGGCCCACCCAGCACAATGGTGCTGGCACCCATGTGCACCATGAGGGGCTTGATGACAGTCTATTCCACCTGCCACTTCCAGTGTCCATGCTTATTGTCTGGAGCCTGGTGATTGACCTGTTCCAACCTTCTTTTACTGGCTCCTGTGTACACCATCCAGGGTGTATACAGGCCTGCCCCACAGAAGCCTCCTCCAATGGTGCCCACAGATGCCATCTGGGGCCCTGAAAACAAGCCAGCACCACCCACTACCACCACTGCTAGCACACCAATGCACTGTCTCAGGGCCTGGAGGTTAGCCTGCCCCAAACTGCCACAGCCTGTCCCTGCATATGCCATCATGGAACTGAAGACAAGACCACTCTGACTGGTACTGTCCCCTTTAGTGTCTATGCCTATCACCTAGAGGCCTGGGGATCAACCCTACATGCCTGCCACCACCTGTGTCCACACTTATCTTCCAGGGGCTTGAGGATGGGCTTGCCTAGCCTGTAAACAACATTGCCACTGTGGCCCACCCACAAATGCCACCTGAGATCCTGGGAACTGGCCCACCTGGCCAGCCAACAGCACCAATGGCACCCACATTTGCTACTTCGGGGCCCAAGGGTTGGCCCACTGCTGATACCAACATGACTCATACCACCCAGGGTGCTGAGGACTTGCTTGCCAGCACCCAAGCAAGACACCTCTAGGCCCAAGAATAAGCTCCGTAGACCTACTACCACTAGTGCCTACATACACCATCTGGGGACCCAAGGAAAAGCATGCCTGGCTTGCCACTACCACCACTGGTGCTCAAGGACAAAACTGCCTGACATCTCTGTTCCGAGAAAAGCCACTTCACAACATCCACTAACAACTGCAACCTAAGCCACTGAGGAATTCACAGACACCACTGACACTAGTTACAGCTAAAGAAATAATACAGAGACTACACTACTGTTATCATCTAGAATCAAGGCCAAAGAGCCTTAACCAACCAATACTATGAATATATCTATAGAAAAAAGTTTTCCCCATATGAATGGCAATCTATCAAATTGGGAGAAGCAGCTATTACACCAGATGCACATATGTAAGCATAAGAACACAAGGAACATTAAAAAAAAAGAATCAAGAAAGTATAACACATCCAAAGGAGCACGATAATTCTCTAACAACAGATTCCAACAAAAATGAAATCTATAAAATGCTAGAAAAAGAATTCAAAATAATGATATTAAAGAAACTCAGTGAAATATAAGAGAACACAGATAAATAATACAAAGACATCAGAAAAGTAATTTATTATCTGAATGAGAATTTCAACAGAGATAGATATTATATAATATAATATCTATTACATATTAGATATATTAGATAACTATTATCTATTAGATATATGTATATAATATATATATATATATATATATATTATATATTCTTAAGTCCCAGGATTTTTTTTTGGTTCTTGATATTATATATATCAAATTCCAGGATTTCTTTTTGGTTATCCTGAAACTTAAGAATACAATGAACAAGCTTCAGCAATATACTTGCAAGCATAAGAAAGAATTTCTGAATTTGAGACAGGTTTTTTGAAATAACCTAGTCAGACAAAAATATATATAAAAGAATAAAGATGAAGGAAGCCTACATAACATATAGGACACCATAACATGACCAAATATTCTAATTTTGGGAATTCCAGAAAGCAAAGAGATAAGCAAAGGCATAAAATCTATTTAATGAAATAATAGCTGAAAAATTTCCAAGTCTTACAAGAGATATAGATGTCCAGATATAGGAAGCTCAAAAATCCCCAAATAGATTCAACCCCAAAAGGTCTTTTTCAAGGCATATTACAGTCAAACTGTCAAAAGTCAAACGCAAAGAAAGATTTCTAGAAACATCAAGAGAAAAGCATCACATCACACATAAGAGAATATCCATCAGACTAAGAGAAGACTTTCCAACAAAAAACTTACAGGCCAAGAAAAATGTGGGATGATATATTTAACATGCTGAAAGTAAAAAACAAAAACAAACAAACAAAAAACCTGCCAGGCTAGAAAACTTCCTGGCAAAGCTATTCTTTATAAATGAAGGAGAAATAAAGCTTTTCCCAGAGAAGTAAAAACTGAGAGAATTCATCATTACTAGACTGATCCTACAAGAAATGCTTAAGGGAGTACTGCATCTGGAAGTGGGAGGACAATATACCACCGTGAAAACACAAGAAAGTATAAACTCACTGGTAGAGCAGACACAAATGAGAAAGAGAAAGGACTCAAATGTTATCTCTACAAAATACTACCAAACCACAGTGATAAACAATAAGAGAGAAAGAAAAGAACAAAGGATGTACCAAACAACCAAAAAAAATTTACAAAATGATAGGAATAAGCCCTAACATATCAATAATAACCATTAATGTGAATGGATTATTCTTCCCACTTAAAAGATATAGACTGGAAGAATAGATCTTAAAAAATGACCTAACATGCTGCCTTCAAGAAACTCAATTTACTTACAAGGACACATAGCTGGAAAGTGAAGGGACGGCAAAATATATTTTATGCAAATAGAAACCAAAAGCAAGTAGATGTAGATATACTTATATCAGTTTAAGTCAAAAACTGTAAAAAGAAGGTAATTATATAATGATAAAGGGATCGATTGAGCAAGAAGCTATAACAATTCTAAATATATATGAAACCAAAACCAGATCACCCAGATATATAAAGCAAATGTTATTAGATTTAAAAAGAGAGGTAGACTCCAATATTATCATAGTTCAGGACTTCAACATCCTATTGCCAGCATTGGACAGATCATCTAGATGGAAAATCAGAAAAGAAACATTGGATTGAAATAGCACATTAGACCAAAGGGATGTAACAGAAATTTACAGAACATGCTATCTAATAGCTGGAGAATAAACATTTTTCTCATCAGCATATGGAACATTCCCTAGGATAAACCATACATTAGGCTACAAAACAAGTCTCATCAATTTTCTAAAAATTGAAACTATATCAAGTATTTGCTCAGACCAAATGGAATAAAATTAGAAATCAATACCAAGGAGAACTTTGGAAACTGTACAAAAACATGAAAGTTAAACAACATGTACCAGCAAGACATTGTGTCAATAAAGAAATTAAGAATGAAATAAAAAAAATTTAAACAAATGAAAATGGAAACATAACATACCAAAACCTATGGGGTATAGCAAAAACAGTTCTAAGTGTGAAGTTTATAGCAAAAGAAGCTTACCTCAAAAATATAGAAAGATTTCAAATAAACAACCTAACTATATTGCTCAAGAAACTAGAAAAGCAAGAAAAAAAGAACTCTAAATTAGTAGAAGGAAAGAAATAATAAAAATCTAAGCAGAAGCTAAAAAACAATTCAAGAATCAACTAAATGAAAAGTTGATTTTTTTAAAAAATATAAACAAAATCAGTAAACCACTAGCTAAACTAACCAAGAAAAAAAGAGAAAAGACCCAAACAAATAAAATCAGAATCAGAAAAGGAGACATTACAACCAATACCACAGAAGCACAAAATATCATTAGAGGATATTATGAGCAACCACACACTAACAAATTGGAAAACCTAAAGGAAATGGACACTTTTCTGGACATATAGAACCTACCAAAATTGAATCACAAAGAAAGAGAAAACCTGAACAGATCAATAATGAATAACAAGATTGAAGCAGTAACAAAAAGCCTCCCATCAAAGAAAAGCCCAGGACCTGAGGGCTCCACTGCTGAAGTCTACCAAACTTACAAAGAAGAATCAAGATCAATTGCTCCCAAACTATAATATAATAAATTTCTGTTATTTTAAGCCACCAATTTTTTGGCAGTTTGTTATAGCAGTGGCAAAAAACTCAAAACTCAGAAGACATCATGACTTTTCATCAGTCAGATTTTTAAGAAAATCTGTCTAAGATTAATGTGATTTGCTATGGTCCAGAAATAGAGCCAAGTGCATTTAGGAATTTATGTTGAATTATATATAATTTTGAAGTAAATTAATCAGGAGTGGGGAGCCTGTGGCCTCAATGACACATGTGGCCGTCCAGATCCCCTGGTGCAGCCCCTGGACCAAACTCCAACTTCACAGAACAAATCCCTTTGTTAAAAGGATTTGTTTTGTAAAATTTGGATTCAGTCAAAAGACCACACTCAAGGATCCAGATATAAGTTTTGTAGGCTTTTATTAAGACCTCGCTTTTGCCCTTTGCTAATCTCTGTGTTACATCCTATAATGAGTAAATACTTACAGATTTAAAACTTTTGGTCAATATTTTAAAATCACATGTGATTTTAAATTAAGTTTTTGTTTAAATAATCCTCATTTTATTTCAATGAGCCAGGAATTTGTATTCCTAATTTACAATGGAAGACACTGTGTAAGGTAGACTTTGAATGTTGCTCACCTAATGGCTGTTCTCTTCTTCCTCCTTAGGACTACAACCTCATTTGGAAGGAACAGCAAAGTGCCAAACTGAAGGTGTGAAATCTCACCTTATCTTTAGTGTGTCCCATGGCCAGCTTCTTGTCTGTAAGATATGGGTGGATATAGCTGGGTTTCCCTCTTCTCAAAGAAAGAATTTTTAACATTGTCTTTGTCTTATCGTTTTGCTAGTCCTTCTTTCTGATTAGAACCCAGCTGCCTGGAAATAGAGCCCTAGAAAGCACTTCTCTGTACATTTTAGAAAAATAACTTTTTTGTTTTTTAATTTAAGCCACTGTGTTTATTTTAATGGTATATGTGCAATGTGCAGCTGAGTTTATGCCTAACAGAGGCATGGTGGCCTAGAAAGGTTAAGTAATATATCCAGGATGACCAAGCCAGGAACTGGCAAGTTTATGTTTAAAACCTAAATTTATCTGACTACAAAATTCATGTATTTTTCATGATGCTGCCTTTTCTTTTGAAAGTTCTAAGTGCTCAATCTATTGTTTCTCATTAGTGTGTCTATTATATAGCACCAACATTTTGTATTCCTCCAAATAAAACCCTAGAGAAAATAATATATTAATTAAGCTTTCAAATAGAAGAATGGATAAAAACAAATATATCTTAGTGCTCATTTAGGATCAGTTTGTCACGGAAGACGTTTTCATTGAGTTAAGAAACACCTGGGGCTATTTTAAAATGAAAAAGATTTTTCCAAGTTTTTTTATAGTTATTTTTATTAGTTGACAGTGAAACAATTTTCTGATCTATGGCATCATTTAGAGCAAGATACACTGTGATTTTTTTCCCTAGCAATAGCAGCTCTTTTCCCTTTTAAAGTATGGTTTTACCTTAAAAAGAAAATCATTAAAATGAAAATCTGTGGGCAGTACCCAATCAAAAATTTGCCGTGTTAATGAAAGATCAATATGTTAAAAAATCCTTGTAAGTTTTATTTTAAAATTCTATAAGTCATTTTGTTTCTGAAATAAATTATGACTTTACTGAATGTGAATGAAAGTATGAAATTCATTTTCTGATTCCAGGAAATATATGTAGAGAGAAGATATAAAATGCTATCAAAAAGATAAACTTGAAAATATAGAATGCCATAGGAAGTTTACTGGATGCATATTTAAGATGTACTGAAAACCAAGTGCTACCACTAATTAACTGAATGGCAATCAACAAATATTGCAAATTCCTTTAATCATTGTTCTGTTATTTGGAAAATAAATATTGTTACATTTGCCAAATGTCTTGATTTTGAAAAGATGAGACAAAAATATAACTACGAATTTTTTTTGAAAACTGGTATTCATATGAAATGCATCAGGTATGTTTGGATACAAAAAATAAATTAGAAAAAAATTCAATTTTATAGTTATTACTACAATCTTGAGGTTAAGAAGGTTAAGGGATGATATCAATAGATTAAAAAAATAATAATCTAAAACAAAAACCTAACAAATAGTTACAAGACACCTCTAAAAATTCAACTTTCCATCAATCAAAATGTCTTAATTTGGATTTATATATTTGTTACCTTTGAATTGTATAATTTTCATATTTCATCTAAGATATTATACTGACTATAGTTTGTTAAATTATTAGCAATCCTAACACGAAGAAATGTGAAATGCCTGAGGTGACGACTACCCCAATTATCCTGATCTGATTAATTCACATTGTACGCCTGTATCAAAACATCACACATACCCAAATATATACAACTATTATGTACCCATAATAATTAAAAATAAAGAAACTAAAATTAAAATAAAACTATTAGTATTAATAAGAATATCTAAAAATATAGCTTACTGTAAGATATTTATTTCTGTAAATATATAACCACGAATCTAGACATGCAAATAAGGAAATATGCTTTTAAAAGAAAGGAAAACTGTAACGCACCAAGGAATAAATAAAACAAAAAAAATACATCGTAAATATAGAAGCTATATAACCTCACTACAGAACATAATAGAAAATATGAACAATAGAAAGATATATTATGATATTGTGCAGGTAGATATGTGTCTAAAAGTATTTATTCTTCCAAATCAATATATGATTGTAAAATTCTAATTAATATTCTATGTTTTATAGGGAAAATGTTTAGGTAATCATTTTAAAGTAATTTTAGAATGTGAAGAAATAATGGTAAAGTAAAGTGGTACAGTGGGAATTGCCTAGTAATTATTCCATTACTAACTATTGTAATGCTACAGCAACCAAATCAGTTTTGTATTAGCGAGTTTAGGTGTGTAGGTCAGTGCATAACCCAGATAATTCAGAAATATATCTAAGTGTATATGAGAATCTAACATACAAAAGAGGTAATATTTCAATTCATAGGAAAAGGTAGTTAATGTTATAAATTGTGCAGTCATATCTGGTTACACATCTGGAGTAAAACTGGATGTCAAATCTGTGACACATATATTCTATCTGACCTAAAGTCTCACTACTGATGGTTTCAAACTTCAGAAAAGCACTTAGAAATACATATTAAAATTAAAACTGCACATACACATTTTTAACTATTAATTATATTCTGTGACTCTATTCCTTGGACATAAATTTGTCCAGTGTGATATAGAAAAGATAGTCAAAATCATGAACAATCATAAAAAGGGTGCAAATTAAGAGATTTTTTTTTCTACGTGGAAACAAAAATAAACATACAGTGGGCAAAAAAGAGAAAAAATTATATCTACTTTTCCATTCAATTTATACTAAATCATATTTGAAAAAAAGAAGTGGACAGAATTTTTGTTGATATATTATTCTGAATAAACATAATTTTGTCCAGCTTATGAAGACTTTGCTTTCATCATAACTATACAAATACTTTTGCAACAATAGACTATTAGCAGACATAGAAAATGATAAATTATTTAGCTATGTTTTAATCCTGCCCTTGATGTGCTCATTGACTCTTACAAGCTGAAAATGTAAATGCCCAAAATAAAATGGACTTTGGATGATTATTAAAATAATATTAATAATTCCTGGAAAGAAAAGACCCAAGCAAATATATAAAAACATGGCAAATTGCTGGTGGACAATGATTGTGGAGAAAAGTTAAACAAGGAAAATGTAAGAAGCTTGGCATTCTCAGGAATTTAGAAGCCAGAGTAATTAACTCAGAGAAAGAGTCAGGTCTTGCCATCTCTTCCCAAGTTCTCGTCATTTTTCAAAGAGTTGGTACATCTGGGGATTCTGATAGCTAAGCCCTGTATCCAATTTAGAAAGAGCATCCCTAATGTTAGCTGAAGGCAGTGGAGTAGAAATTTATCACTAAGGAATGAAATGCATTCCTCTTGGCTGAAAGCTGCTTAGAGGAATGCAATTTGTGCAGTGTAAAAATGCATGGAAATCTTAGTTGTATTTTTCTTGAAATCTGTGAAAAACTTTTTATGTCTTTGAGGGATAGAAAGGCTAAGTGGTTTTTGGGAAAATAGGAACCATCTTCAAAAAGAACAAACATTGTACAGTAACATCTACAACATATTGGGCCCTATTCTGTTTCCTATTTCACAGGCCAGGCCACCTGGAATTTTGTTACCTGATCAAATTTTAAGATCACTGTATTTTCATACAGGTCCCCAGAATTGAGAAGGATGCTTTTGCTAAGTTCAGATCCAAGAATACTTCCCGTGCAGAGTCTATTCTTGGAAAATGAGCAGAATCAAAGACCATAAATAATTGTCATATCATTTGCTGGATACATTCAACATACTTTTGAAGAGACTTCTATACCATTCAGTCTTCTAAGTTTGAATTAGAGTAAATATCAATGAATGCAGGGAAGAAGAATGGAGAACAATGTCTGACACCTAAAACACCTTGGCAAGCTCCAGAATGTTTTCATTCTCAAATAAAATGAATTCTTTTTCTATTTTTGTTTTTTCTTCAAGTTAGCAAAATAGTTTGAAACATAAAATTTTAATGTGCCAAAATGAAAATTTTCTCCTCTGGTTAACAAAGATTAGTGGTTATGAGGCAGAAAATAGTACATAAGCAACTATTAAATATATAATGGGGTAATGGTGAAACTCTGATGAACCCTAATGTGTTTTATAGGCCCATAGAGGCTTCCAGTTGTCCATAAAGTTACAGATATGAGCAGCGAACTTTTTTCTTTCTCTTGGGGTAGTGGAGCATGCCATTGTCACCTTCTCTCCAGGAGGGAAAGTTACTAGAAGAACATTCCTATACTCTGCTTACAAGTCACTCACTGATTACTCACTCTTCCCTCAAGGACTTTTCCTTTTACTTGAGAGAGAGGACTGAGAACGCATTACATAGGCAATTATGGATTGTTCTTTGCAAACAGCTGTGCTATGGGCTTAAACACTATTTTCTTTTACTGCAAAGTGGGATCCCTCTTAAGAAGTCCAGATTCTCCTGTTATTTAGAGAATGAGTAAAATTTGGGAAGGGGCAAAGGAAGGTCATTTTGAAGTCCAATAGGCCTCAAATTTAAGTCATGATCTGTATTATTTCATTAGTAAAAAAGTAGATATTTAATCTTCATCTCTCTGATTTCCAAGTTTTTGCTATCAATATGTTTTGAATTTGTAATAGACTTTAAGGTCTGAATAATTATCACTCCTAAAAACTCAAGCACGTCCCACCTAGTATCAATCACATCTTTTCCTTTAATTTCTAAAAATGGTTTATGTAATCTTCCTAATTTAACTAATAATTCCTAAGAATAGAATTCTAATTTTATAAAATTGTTATAAATTTGGATGTTTCATGGAGTTGATATTTAATTTACTTAACTTTTCTCATATTGGATACTATTAATACTTTCTTGACCATGAAGAATGTTCTGCCACAAGTAGAAGCTCAATAAGTTTTGCTGATTTGTTTTAACATGTGTAGGATTTGTTTTTCTTTGCCAGGCAAAGCTGGTTTACTAGATAAAATATTGACAGAAGAAGGAAGTCAACATTTATGGTCTAAGCATTTCCAATGTTAATATGCTTAAGAGAATACAAAATGCAAACAACGAGGCTATAAAATGACTTTGTCTTTCCTTAATCAGGAAAAAATACCAAAAATGTAATATAAACAAATGTGTAAGCTAAGTCAGTATAGTCCTATTGGCATTTATACTTCTGCTTTTCTATATAGGTCAAAATCTAGCTTTCGTAAGAACTGACTGACAATATATTATGGAAACATGATGCCTCGATATTTACAAGAGAAAATCTGATAGTGCTTAAAGGAATACCCTTCTATGTGTAAACAATTATTTAAGTTAAAAGGCTCTTTGACAAATGACACATGCTGTTCAATGTAGATTGCATGAAAGAAACTAGGATTGCCAAAATCATCTTTGGAAAAAAATAGCATCATGTTGCTACATCTGCATTTCTTCAAGACACACGCACACACACACACACACACCCATATTATGAAAAGATGAAGTCCTTTTGTTCTAATCCCAAACAAATAACATTTGTATTCTCTTTTAAACTATACCCATACCTTAATCTGGTCCCTGGACAATGTACAAATATTCTGTTTTTTACATGAATCCACATTTCATTCTGTCACATAAAAGGGCAGCCCATTTTCCTAATCTGGTTCCTATATAATATATGAATACTGTTCTCTTTTTTACATGAGTGTGCATTTTAGTCAGTTGAGCCAATTTCATTGATAAAAATAATCAGGTAGTAGAAACAAAGCTTTTTAGGTGTTTATACCTTATATGTCAATATAAATCTCAATTATCCCTACTTATTCCCTAAGGAGATAAAAACTTGCGTCCAAAATTCTTAAGAGGGCCAACAGAAAATGGAGCATAGATGCTTTCTAGCAAACTGTGTGCTTCTCATATGACTATCAGGAAATAATGTCTCTAACTCTAGGTCTCGATTCATCTCTTGCCACTTTTCTACTTCATTCTTGCCTCAGCATAGTTGCTGCAACAACAAAGTACACATTTCAGTTATAGAAACATGCAATGTTTTTGGCCATAAACATTTTTTGCCTTTTAACCCCCCTCCTCTAATTCCTAATTTATACTTTTGATTTCACTTTAAATGATAATGTCCTTGAGAAGCCATCTCTTAAACTCCTTTGATCTGGGTTAGGTATAGGGTTGGCAGATAAAATATAAGATATATGACAAAATTTGAATCTCGCATGAACAATAATTTTTAGTATGCTACAAATAGTGTGTGGGTATTTTTTGTGGATAATATCTGGGGGTAGAGAGGATGGAAGGAGAAAAATACCCACAATAAATGTAAACTTGTGAGCAAGACAGATGCTAAAAGTGTTAAATTATTTCAGTGTGAATTAAGTATTATTACAGTACAATGGCATTTCCAACTAAAACTTTAGTCTACAAAGTGGCTTTGTGTTCCTTGACTTTGAAAGATTAGATACTTAAACTATCATTTTGAGGAAAATGTACCCATGTTCCCCCCCACCCCCATGAATTCTATTTTGAATTCTATTTGTGTGTAATCTGACCAAATTATACTATTTTCTAGTTCAAAAGACTTTATTCTTGTAGGTTTTCTAGTAGTAACTAACTAAAAACCAGAGAAATTTAGACGCCATTACTGTTAAGCATGTAGAGTGAAATTCTACTCGTGCTATGCATAAAGAATGAGTACAAAACCATCTAATCAAAAGTAAGGTGATATCCACTCAGAGGTTGATAAAATGCTCACATTGCTAAGGGGAAAATTTTAATCCACTCAAATTGACATTTGTGACTGAAAAATCACAAGACATGATAAAACTTATTTTTTTTTAAATTAACCCTAGTGTTTACAAAGCACTAATACAAAGCATCTAATTCCAATCAGTATCATTAAGTTCAAATAAAATACAACCTAATATTAACTTCAGAGCATTTTCTACAATTAATACTTGAAATATTTTTTTAAAGCTAAATGTAGTGAAAAATCAGATTATAAAATTGTCAATTCTTTATGGTATCTTTAAAAGTCATCCATGTGTTTCATATATATAATACATACATATCACACATATATTTACATAAGAAAGATGTTGAAATGGAGAAAAAGGTTTAAATCACTGGATGCCTACCTAACAAAGTATCACTGATTGTTCTGGTGGTTATTTTTGGCTGGGGGTATGTGTATACAGATGACTTTAATTTTCTTCCTTGCATAGCAACATTTTCTAAATAATCTGTAATGAATATGTTTTCATCAGGTAATAAGAAACATATTTTTAAAAATAGTTACAGTTTTAAAAACATTTTACCTTTTATTACTCACATCATTTGCCAGAGGCCCAAATACATATAGACTCTATTGAGCATTATGTGCCTAGAAAACTAAAATGTGAACCCAGTTGGATGATGAAATAGCATAGAAAGCAATAATTTGTTTCCTAATAAGCTGTATATAAGTCACTTCTTGAGTGAAGAATAGGTCAATTGTACTTTGTTTGCTATTGTTATTTATATCTTAAAGTGAATATGTTTAACATTTTCCCCAGGGCCCCTTTTTGTAGTTATTGATGATTTCAGCTATTCATTGGCATATGCACACATGCTGAACTAAAATATACCAGGGGATGAATTACTCAGCTTTGTAAAAAGAGTTGATTTGTGCAAGAAAACACTACCCTGAAGCCTCTGTGCTGAGAAATTAATCTTTACAAACATAGAGAAATGCCTACTGTTCAAACAAGTTCTCAGGGCACAAAACGTAGAAAATAACCTGAACTTTGTCATTACCACTCAAATATTTTCTCATGGTTTTCTATTGAAAATCACAGAGCATGTCTAATAGGCACTTTCTAAATCTGTAAAATACTAGGTAATTTTAAATGAAGCCACTTTTACTGTGATGAGCAACTATATGGCAAAACAGGGACATAAAAATGCATCCAAATAAGTTTTATAAAATAAATTTATTAAAAAAGTTATTGCTAAAAAATTTATTACCAAGGAACAAACCAGGCATACATAAAGATTGAAGTGTAATTAAAATTATTACCATATAGTCCTATTAAATATACAATTGCAAAATACTAAAAAATATAATACTCATGGATAAGCATTTTTGATAATTATTATATGTATTCACATTTTAATACCCTTATGTATTTCCCTATGATAGTAAGTAGCACGGCTTGAATATATTTGTTTCTTCCAAATAAGTTGTGTAGGCTAAAAGGAGATGCAAAATAAATGATTGGAATAAAAATATTGAAGTCATCTTTATTTCCATTACAAATTATCTTCATTGCTGTCACCCAAGTTTTCACAAATAACTCAGGAGTGGAAAAATTGTTTTTTAGAATTCCAACCCCTCCATTAGAGTTCTCTACCTTCACTTACATAGAATGCAAGGTAGGTTAAAATTCCTTTTTCTTTTGAAGACAATTTTGAATACACCCTATCACCATTTGGTTATCTTCCCCTGATTTTCAGCTTATTGTCACCAGTCATGCCCCATCGCTCCACTGAGACCTCTTCTTAGAAGATCATGCATTAATTCACTGTTTAAAAAGTTTATGGAACTGTCTGAACCTTCTTCAATTGCTGGAAACATCTGAAACTTCATCCCCTTTGATCTATTCTTACTTCAGTGTTCTTTTTTTAAATTAATTAATTAATTAATTTTTTAATTCAGGATATTTTGGGGGTACAAACATTTTGGTTGCATGAAATGCATTTGCCTCACTCAAAGCCACTGCCACAAGCGTGTCCTTCCCCCCTACAGTGCACCTCGTCTCCATTAGCTGTGGGTTTACCCACCTCAACCCCCCTATGCCCCACCCCCTACTCCCACACCTGACTACCACCCAGTGAGTATTACTACTATGTGAGCACCTTAGTGTTGATCAATTAGTACCAGTTTGATGGCGAGTACATTTGGTGCACGTTTTTCCATCCTTGTAATACCTCACTTCAAAGAATGTGCTCAATCTCTATCCAGGATAATATAAGAGGTGCTAGATCACCATTGTTTTTTGTAGTTGAGAAGTATTCCATGGTATACATATAACACATTTTATTAATCCACTCATATATTGATGGGCACTTGGGTTGTTTCTACATCTTTGTAATTGTGAATTGTGCTGCTATAAACATTTGAGTGCAGATGTCTTTATTATGGAATGTCTTTTTTTCCTTTGGATAGATGCCTGACTAGTAGTGGGATTGCTGGATCAAATGGTATTTCTATTTCTAGCTCTTTGAGGTATCTCCAAATTACTTTCCACAGGGGTTGTACTAATTTGAAATCCCACCAACAGTGTGAGAGTGTTCCAATCTCTCCACATCCATGCCAGCATTTGTTATTTTGGGACTTTTGGATAGAGGCTATTCTCACTGGAGTTAGGTAATATCTCATTATAGTTTAGATTTGCATTTCCCTAATGATTAGAGATGTTGAGCACTTTTTTATGTTTGCTGGCCATTAGTCTGTCTTTTGAAAAGTTTCTGTTCATGTCCTTTGACCATTTATCGATGAGGTTGTTTGTTTTTTTCTTGCTGATTTTCTTAAGTTTTATATAGATTCTTGTTATCAACCCTTTATTGGATGTGTGCAAAGCAAATATTTTCTCCCATTCTGTAGGTTGTCTATTTGCTGTAAAGATAGTTTCCTAGGCTGTGAAGAAGCTTTCTAATTTGATCAGGTCCCATTTGTTTATTTTTGTTGCTGCTGTGATTCCTTTGGGGGCATTCGTCATAAATTCTTTACCTAGGCCAGTGTCTAAAAGAGTCTTCCCCACATTTTCTGTCAGAGTTCTTAAGGTTTCATGCCTTAGGTTTAAGTCTGTTATCCAACGTGAGTTGATTTTTCTGAGAAGCCGCTTAGCCAACTCTTTCTCATTCCTACTTTCAGGTTTCTCTTACTCTACCTTAAATTCTGGGCTTCTCAGGGTACTGACTTCATGCTATTTTCATGCCACTCTACATACTCTTTCTTGGCAATCATATGTATGGCATCACTATTCATAGTCTTTTGAGGTAGGTCCACATTTACATCTCCACTTTGAATCATTCTTCTTTCCATTTCTGGATATTTGGCTTTCTGGCTATTTCCACAAAGAGGTTTCATTAGCCACCTCATATTACATGTATTGCAAATGGTCTATCTCCTACTCTTGAATTCACAATCTGACTCAATGATTCTATTCCACCTGAATGCATAAACCCATATATTGGAAAGAATTTTTGACTCTTCACTTACTCCAGAAAAAGCCAACCACCAAGTCCTCTAAAGTTAGCTTTCTGGACATTTCTTGAGTTTGTACACTTCTATGGCACACTGTAGCCATCTCAGTCTGCGCAAACATCCTTTCTTGTCTGGATGATAGTTAGCAAAACTCCTTTCAACTTACTCTTCACAGAGCAGTGGAATAAATATGTGATCATGATATTCTGTACCTCAAAACTTTTATAGAAGCTTCTCATGTGCTTAAGAAAATCTACTTGACATGATTTAAAAGATGTCTATAATGTGGTTCATGTCTTTATCTAAATGTCCTCTCAAATTATATATATTCCAATAAATTAATATAACCTTTAAAATTTGAAGCTGCTAACTTATTTCAGTTATCTTATATATTTTAAGTAATATTCAGCTTAGTATCAGAGGCATATGAGTCTAGTTATATCATTATTATTATCATCATCATTATTTATTTTTTTCCTGTGACTAGCTGTCAAACATGTGAAACTTATGGGCACAAAAGCTTAAACCTTTATTAGGCTACTTCCATGCTGTCCACTTTTAAAACTTTATCTATTCCTTTTTCAAAATATGTCCTCTTTTTGCAAAGTGTTTTTAGGATTTTCTTTCTCAGTATGAGCAGGAAACTTACAAGACACTGGTTCCAATCTAACTACAGCTAGGCAAGAGAAAATGTCAACATCTTCTTTTCTCCATGTCTGAAGAAAAGACTAACCTATGAATCTGGTTTTCTATATAAATCAGTTCCTCATCTTTGATCTTCAGCATAAAGCAACATGTTTTTATTACTTTATATTTTGCTTAAAATATTTGCCTTTCTGAATTGTTTGTAATTTTGAAAGTATAACAGGTGTTGCTGATTTTACTTTTATCTAAATGTTATTAAAATTCTATTCATACACACACAACATAGATAATGAGCAGGAGATTTTTAGAAAAAAATTTAAAAATACATATATATTACCACTTAGTATATAATATCAGACATTAATGATACCATTGAAACCTCTCCATGATCACATCCCATACCTAAATCTTAGAGCTATCCATATTTCTGAATGTCTATTACATATTATCTTGCTTTCCACTCATTTTCACAAGCAGACTTATGTGCTAGTTTTTGCACATTATATAAATGGTATCATGCAGTATGAATCCATACACACTGATTTTCATAGTTTAATTTTTTTCCCGCTCTACATTTTGGTAAATACTTCATCAGTCTCTCTTTCTATGTATACATATACTGGTTAAAAATTTATTTCCATTTTTGTACACAAACAAAAAATGTAATTATATATACTCTTGTTATGGAAAGATTGGTCCTTGTTTTGGGGGCCAAATCAGTAAGAACAAGGACAAGAAGTTGAGGATAAGGAAAGAAAGATTTTTTTAATTTGCTAGCACATGAGGAGGGTGGCAGACTAATGTCTAAAAGACCACCATCCCGTTCGTAACAAAAAAATAAGGCTTTCGTAACAAAAAAATAAGGCTTTTTAAAGGAGTTGTTTTGTAGTTGGATTCAGGACTACGAAACTGACATCATGTGTCATCCCTTTGGGCCATTGTTGCTGAGCCATAATCAGTGGTTTTGGTCTTAAGTCACTATAATCTTATCTTCCACAGCAACTATCTTGTGACCCCATGGCTAAACAATATTGCTAAACCATCTCCTGTGGTTAAAAAATAAAATGGAGAACAAACAAAACAGAACAAATATCATGGGCAAACAGGTTTTAGTGTTCTGTAGGACTTTTTACAGAGAACAGTTCACCATTCATTGTCAGACTTTTAGCCCTGTTACACTCTTATGATCTACTCATTTCCTAAATTAGACCTTGTAACATTCTGTAAATGTTGTACAAATGTTTATTCATCTATATTTTCATTTGAAATTATTTTAAAAAACCTATATTTTTATTGTGTATGATATAAACTAATTTTTAATTTTTTTTATTTTTATAGATTTGGGAAGTACAAGTGCAGTTTTGTTACATGGATATATTGTGTAGTGGTGAAGTCTGTGGGCTTTTAATGTAGCCATTGCCTAATTACTGTACTTTGTACCCATTAGGTAATTTCTCTCAGGGATCATTTCTATAATTCCTTGTTTAATACTATGTTGTATTTGTTAGGTCCAGAGCCAAGAGAGAGACACACACGAAGCCTCATGTGTAGCAAAATGCTGTTTATTTTGAGCCTCTGGGTGCAGATGGGTAGAAGCTGAAAAAGGTGTCCATGAGAAAAAAGGGGAGAGCCTTGGGTTTTATAGAGGGTTTTTCTGGGAGGAGTAAATACATTCTTTTCAAACAACTGCGAGGGATAAGGAAAGTAAGTTCCCCTTCTGCATTTCATTCCTTTATCTCCCTAGGGGTCTGGCAAAGTCTACTGTCTAATACACCCCTAGGAAGGGAAGAGGGGTAGATTTTATAGGAGGTTTGGATGGAAGTTTGGGGACGGTGAATTCTTTAAGCCTAACAGTATTATATTTGTGTGTGTGGATGTAATCCAATTACTTTCACTGCTGTACAGTATTCAGTTGAATAAATAGCCAAATTTATTTATCCATTCTACACTTGATTGAAAATTTACTCATTTATAAATTTTGGCATTTACAAACAATTCTGCTACAAAAATTCTTATAATTCATGGTAAATTTCTAATTTATATACTTAGAAAAAAATTTGCTTGGGAGAGGGTGTGCACATGCATGTATAGAAAATGCCATTGTTTTTGCCAAATTATTTCTGTTATTCTTCCATTACCAGAATATGACTTTCTGAGAAGCCAGATCCTCATCAAACTTTGTTATTACTCAGCATCAACATTTTTTCACCAATATGCTAAAGGCCAAGCTATGTATAATTTTGATTTTAATTCTATTTTCCTGAGAACTAATGAGGTTGGGTATCTTCACATAAATTTTCCCGATTTATATAAGGGATTTCTTCATAAAATGCTTGATATTTTTTACTCATTTTATATCATGTTGTCTAATTTCTACTAATTGTTAATAATTAGTTATATGTTTCAACTACTAAGGGTTTGCGTTAAAAATGTTCAAATTACCCTTCCTGTGTGTGTAGTATTTTACTTTATTGTGCCTTTTGATGAACAGTTTTAATTTGAATGTAATAAAAAGGTTTTATGTTTAATAAATTTTTTATTTATGAATAATTTTAGATTTACAACTGCAAAGACATACCCTTCAAGAGTTTTCCATATTTTTAAAAATCATAACTATGTTGCAGTTAGCATAACTAAGAAACCATCATTACTGCATTATTATTAACTGAACACCCATACTTTATTTGATTTTGCTTGTTTTTCCACTAATGTCTTTTTATTATCCCAGCATGCAGTCTAAGATGCCTCATCTCATTTTTCCATCATGCCCCCTTAAACTTCTCTGGTTTATAACAATTTCTTAGTCTTTTTTGTTTTTGATTACCTTTATAGTTTTGAAAAATACTGGAAGTGTATTTTGTAGAGTATTTCTGAATTTGACTTTTCTCTGATGGTTTGCTTAAAATTAGTTTGGGGACTGATTATTATGAGTTTTTCTCATAATTATTTTTTGGGGAAGAATAAGATAAAGGTGAAGGACCCTTCTCATGGTGTCATATCAGCAGGTATGTGGTACCAACCATATTAAATCAACATGGTTATGTGCATCCTGCCTGAAAGTATTTATGATCTTGATGGCATGCTACGAGCATATCACCATTCACTATTTAATTAATACCTGTTTTTTGAAGATATTCTTTGCTTGGATAATGATGCTTGAAATTGATGACTGCTCAAAATTAATTAGCTTTTGGGCCACATAGCAAGTGTGAATTTAATTAAGTTCTGTATGGACTAGGGTGTTTCTAACAGTGTCCTGTTAGATCTAATCTAAGGAGACACTATTTTTCTCCTCTTTCCATCCAGAGCAATAGCCAGAACAGATGACAAGTTGCTTTGCCATTTTTCTTTGTAGGAAGACTTTATTTCCCCTGAAGTTGTAGCACTCAGGGGCCTTGGCTTAATGCAAAGGCCTGAGGCTCTGTCTTCTGCCCCCTCACGGGCCACTGAAACAAAGCATTCTATCACTGGGTAACGCTCACACCCTCAGGGCAGCCTCTGGCTGAAGTGACTTTCTATCTCTCTGGAGTCCTGTGACTCCTGTGGGCCTGGTGATTTTCCTTTCTATCTTACCAGGTCAGCCATGCATTTAACAATTCTTTTTAAAAATATTTTATTCAGGATTTAAAATATTTCTGTGTTGGAACGATTTTGCAGAATCTGTAGTTTGCTGTGCTATCTTTTTTTAAATATAATTTCATCTTGATTTTTACACTTTCCATGATTCTTCTCTTTTAAAAGAAAAATTAACAATTCATTTTAATATATATTTTGACATGTTATTTTGTTCATGTTTAAAGTTTTTCATTAATTATTTCAAATACGATAAAGTAGGGGAAATACTCTGAAGAAAAGCAGAGAAAATAGAATGAACATTAGCTATAGGTTGAGGATTCCTAATCTGAAAATCTGAAATTGCTCCAAATTTTGAAATTTTTGGAGTGTAAACATCATGCTAATAGGTGGAAAATTCCACACCTAACCTCATGTGACAGGTCACAGTTCAAAACACAATCAAGATGTTGTTTCATACCCAAAGTTATTTAAAATATTATATAAAATTATTTTTATGGTATGTGTATAATTGGTATATGAAACATAAATGAATTTTGTGGTTAGAATTGGGTCGCATCTCCAACATATCTCATTATGTATATGCAAATCTACCAAAATCAAAAAATATTCCAAAGTCCAAAATCCTTCTGGTCCCAAAAATTTCAGATAAGAGGTCTTCAACCTATATGATAGGATTGCAAGTATAGGAAAGGATTTGAAAATGAAGAAGGTTAAGATACGAAATATTACTCACAGTGAAACAGATGATATTCTTAGCATTAGCAATCTTACATCCTAGCTTCAATGTAGTTTATAATTTTCAGACTAACAAAATAGCACATTTTTCCCAATGCTAAATAGATGGAACATCTGGTATTATCATAAAATACATAGCTCTAGTTCTCTTATTTCATTATATATGTATTTTGTGTGTGTAAGATTATAGCTCTTAGAAATAAAAAAATAGGCAAGTTATTAAAATAATTAACTATGATATGCAAACTTAAATGCAATCATATAGAGTCCTTTTTTATAAATTCTGAGACTATTAAATTTCAGCTTTCTGAAATTTTATAATAACTCCCAGATAACCACATCTTATTATGAACATCATTATGTTGAAACTGATACGAATTTAGCAGCCAAATGGGCAGATTTTTTAAAAAATGCTAATCAGCCTTATCAACTCAGTAGTTAATTATTCATGTTTTCATGTAGAAGAAATAGGAAATACTAAAGATTTTGCATATCAAAGTTGAAGCCTGTTATAATGGCAGGAGGGAAATAATAAACAAATTCATTCACTGATACTTTCAAAAGAAAATTCTGAAAGTATCCTGTTTGAAAAGATATCAGTACTTTAAAAGTGTGGTTCTTTTTTAAGATGAAATTGGATTGATTATATTAAGTATTAAATGACAATTTACAAATTGCCAATGATAATTTATTTGAAAACTTTATAGTTTGGCCATTGATGTGCCTGAAATGCATGTGTTTGCATGTTGTGTATATGTATGTGTGTATGTAAGTGCGTGTATGTGGTATGTGTGTGTTTACCTTTACACCTTGAAATTTTTTATTATTTCCATGATGAAGTTTTTCTATTTGTTTTCTTCATATCTCTCTTCTCCATGTCTTTTATGTTCTTTCAAAAATTTAATATATCTACCCTTGATTCTTGACCCTGGGCCCCCTTCCTCACCCTTTGCCCTCTGCTTAGGTCCATTGAGGTAAATCCTTCTGTGAGGCTTGCTGGAAGGTAAGGATCATTGGGGACAAGTCCATCCATTGCTCAGTGGTAGCAAGTGCATGGACCAATAACTCACAATGATGAAGAATGATGCTTCTGATGCATGAGACTTAGTAGACTGAGTGACCAGAAATCAAATGGATTGTTAGCAGCTCTCAGCAACAGAGACTCCAGGGTACCATACAGTGAGGGGTTAGAGGGAAGTTTATAGGAGAACATATACGTTTCTGTCTAGCCTCCCAAATCTCCATGAGTATGCAGCATTTTCCCCTCAACTGTCCTTTCAGTTCTTTTGTTATTTTTTTGCCAAAGACAACAAGTAAGGTTGTCTAGAGCTTGCAGTCAGGAACTCTGACTAGTATACCATTCTTAGCTATTTGTTGGTTATTTCTCCTTCTTGGCTCTAACAAACACTGTAAACTCTTTACTCTCCATCAATATTTGACTTTTTATCTTTTATACTCATATATCCAATTACTTACTAGATATAACTGCTCGAGTGCTCAAAAATAAACTCCTCAATATTATCTCCCTCTTAAAATCTGTGACTCTTGCATTTTCACACTAAACTAAAAATATGTGATCCACTCAGTCAATTAGGTAGAAATATAAGTTATTTTTAAATTATTTCTTACTTCTAACTATTTGTTCCAAACCAGTTACAAAATACAGCATAGGTAAATTTCTACACATTTCTAGATTCTTTATCTTTCTCATCTTTCCTATCACAACTGCCTCAAGTGACATCCCCCCATGTTTTGTCTAGTGTAATAAATTTTTTCCTCTTAATTTTCTTACTCTTCAGTTTTAAATCCCCTCTGACATTAAATTTACTCCCTTAATTTCTTAGGCCATTTTGTTCTGCTGTAACAGAATATTTGAGACTGGGTAATTTATAATGAACATAAATTTATTGGCTCACAGTTATGGAGTTTAAGAAGTTTTGTGAGTGTCTTCTCATCTCATGGCAGAAGGCAAAGGGCCAAGAGAAGGCCAAACTTTCCCTTTTATAATGGCACCAATCACATACATGAGGCTGAGTGGAGCCTCCTGGCCTAGTCACCCCTTAAGCTCCCACTTCTTTTTTTTTTTTCTTTTGAGACAGAGTCTTGCTCTGTTGCCCTTGCTAGAGTGCAGTGGCATCATCATAGCTCACTGCAACCTCAAACTCCTGGGCCCAAGCCATCCTCCTGCCTCAGCCTCCCAAGTAGCTGGGACTACAGGCATGCACCACCACACCTGGCTAATATTTTTTTTTATTTCTAATAGAGATGGGGTCTTGCTCCACCTCTTAATACTGTTACAATGACAATTAAATTTCAACATGAATTTTAAATGAGACCGTCAACTCAAAATAACCAAAATGATCAGAATCCAGAGTGAAAGAGTTTGTTCAAGGAAAAAGCTGAGAATAGCCATTTAGGTAACACAGACTCCAAAGGAATGGGAGCTCAGGAAATTTGACCCCAAAATATGACTACTTTGTATAAAAAGTATTTTTAACTAAAGGACCCTAGAGTTCAACAGGCCTTTGGAAGGTGCTTTCCCTTTTCTTCATAAAAAACAAGACACCTCAAAAAGAATCAACTTCCCTTTCCTTCTCTGGTATCTCAGTATATTACAGGAAGGAAGATCAAGAATGCAAATCATTTTAAATATAATACCTGTCTCTTAGGTTAATTTAATTTTCAAAGAGAATCATTTATAAGTCTCCCTCCTGCCCCCACATCCATTCATTCTCCCAAGTATACATTCATCCTCCCTAACAACTATTTATTGCCCCTAAATAAAATTACCTCTATTCCTTATCTCCCTTTCCCATCTAAAATGAAGGTATATAAATTTCTGGAGCCTATTGGGATATTGGGTAATCACTCTGAGGTTCTTGCCATGGCCATGGTAAATGAAACTCTTTCTTTTATCAATCTGCCTTATTGTGAGTTTATCTTTCAGTGAACCTTCCTGGGTGAAGGAGAAGTTTCTCCTTACCTCCACAGTGTTCTGAAATCAAAAGTTAAAGTTTTGCTTATATAGGCAGAAAAGCAAAAAAAAAAAAAAAAAAGTAGGATTATAACATTTTCTATACAAGGCAGGTTTATGAGTTACAATAATTTAATTAGTTAAAATTTGTTTTCATTTCCATACAGTTTGTTTTCTTTACAGCTTGTTTTCATTTTCTTTTCAATTTAAGAGTGTACTTAAAATTCCATCTTAGACAATGTGGTAGTTATGAAATCTTTGTGTGAGAGAAGAAGATAACCTATAATGAATATTGACAGTCTTCCCTTGTGTCCTTTAGCCATTTACAATGTTTTACAAAACAGTGTAAGTAAGAAAAAAGGTGAATCTATAATCAGAGAAACAAACGTTACATCTTCCTAGGTTACAGTTACCTGTTTATACGTAATTCAGATTCCATAATCACATTCCCTTAAGGCTCAAAATGTTTTTAAGTTTCAACAGCTTAGATTTTGAATTATTTATTTTCGTAAGACAAACATTGAAACCACAGTATTGTTCCCCTGCACTCCCAGAACTCATGTCCTTTTCACATATAAAATACATTGATTACTTCTCAGTAGCCCCTAAACTCTTACCTTGTTCCAGCATCAACTCAAAATTCCAAAGTCCAGAATCTTATCTAAAGCACACCATCCCTGTGCTCACATTATTGTTTATATTAGCCCCATATTTCCTTTACTGAATAAGTCTCACTTTTTTTTTAAGAGTTAACTTGGGTACTATTTCTTCTTTTTGTATTACCCCTGCTCTCTCTCCTTCTTTCCCCTCACTGGCACACTGTGGTCCTTCTGGAAGGCTTTACACCCATGAATGCATTCATCATGCCCACCAATTTCTCACTCTCATTAAGGCCTTTGTAGTTGTTGTTACCTCCTTGATTTTCAACCTAGGTGTCATTTCTTCAGTGAAGACTTCCCAGATGACTCTTTTATCCATTCTTATAGTACTTCCCACCACTTCTTCTTGGCACTTATAATAATTTCAATTAGATATTTTAGGTGACAAATCTTAAAACTTCTTCTTAATCTTTCCCAATAAATTTTAGTCTCCATAAGGACATGGCACATGCCTATGTCATTCACTGCTATAACCTCAACGCCCAGAGATTCATTTTGTACAAAGATAGTATCTTTAGACATTTTAAATGTCCTTTCACATTTGCTCTGTATTAGTATCAAATTTCTTATCCTTTCCCTGTCCCCATCCTTTTATACTAATTAGTTTGCTTCCTAGTATTTTGAGATTATTGCAGCAAAAATGCAAAAAAAAAAAATAAAGACTTGATATTCATCCTTTAGCATACACATTAAGTTTTTTTTGTCATCAACAAGAAAATGATCTTTAAATTCAGGTTTTTAAAGGGAAAAAGTACTATGTTTACTATGTATCAATAAATTATTTTAGCTCTCCTCAAGACAAAGCCCTGAACGACAGAATAATAAAATTTTACTATAAGCCATAAGGTAAAAAGAATATAGAAAATGACACTGGGTGGTTTCAGGCACATAGAATTGCAGTATATGCCCCTATCCATCCCCTAAGTGAGAGAGACATGAGAGAAGAAGAAAAAATAGGAGATAAATACCCTTGTCTTACTGTAGCCCAGCAATAAGTAGAAGCTTAATGGTATAGGAGTGTTAGAAGCTGCCATATTGGTAAGAAGTAACATAAGGATACAGAATTGGTAACCTTCTTCCCTAGGAATAGAACACATCACAATGAAGAATATGGCCCAGAAGCAATAGAGTAACATTAGTGAATATAGGAGACTAGAAACAGTAGCCTGGGGCAGCAGGTCTGACTTTTGTCCACTGCAGACAGTGGAAGATTGGGCATCCCTAAGTGAGGAATGGCAGCCACTGAACCTCAGCAGTCAACAGGGCAAGGACTAGATTCAACCAACCACTCAAAGTCAGAGCCAGATAAATATTAGGCCATGAGGTCTTGTTATTTTCTCATAGGACACAAATCACATGAACTCCCGTTTCCCATACACAAATATATTAGATTACTTTTTGGAAAGAAAATGGAAGAATATAAAATGTACTAAAGATAAAACATTTATCAGAAAGAACCTAAATCATATATATTCATCTTCTAGGGCTGGCATAACTGAATACCATGGACTAGGTGACTTAAACAACAGAAATGTTTCACAGTTCTGGAGGTTGGAAGTCCAAGACCTGGATGCTGGCAGGGTTGGTTTCTGAGTTGAGTGCTCGCTCCCTGACTTGCAGATGTCCACCTTCTCTCTGTGTCCTCACATGGCCTTTCTTGTGCAAGTGTTCCTGATGTTTGTTCCTCTTCTTATAAAGTCTTCTTGGATGAGGGTCCAAACCTCATTTTACATTCAGTTAACTCTGTAAAGGCCTTATCTCCAAATATAGCCACATTAGAGGTTAGGACTTCAACCTATGAATTCTGAATGGACACAATTTAGTTTACAACAATCATAAAATAGAGATCATTTGAACGAGAAGAGCCTAAGAAATCATTATATAGTAGTACTTATGAAAATATTATTAATAGATTACTTATATAGCAATCACATGTTGAAACATCTGAATAAAAATGTATACTGGCAATGTAAAACAGCTAGACTCCACCTATACAAAAAATTTAAAAATAAACCAGGTGTGGTGTTATGTGCCTGTACTCTTAGCTATTCAGGAAGCTAAGCAGGATTGCTTGAGGCCAGGAGTTAGAGGCTGTAGTGAGCTGTGACTACACCACTGCATTCTAGCCTGGGCAACAGAGCCACACTTCATCTCTAAAAAATGTTTAAAATTAATTAATTAATTAATTAATGGAGATCACTAATTCTCTGGATATCACTTCCATGTGTTCTGCAAATTATACAAATCTCAGCTTAACAATCTTTTCATAAGTGCCTTGCTGTGGTGCTCCAGAACACTAACTTATACTTGAACCTCCTTAAGAGTCGTACAATTTAGACAATAGAATTTATTTATTTATTTTTTATTTTTTTGTTTTTGTAGTCATCTCTGGAAATAGACAAAGGAATTTAGACTGGTAAGTGGTAAGAGAATCATACTGCATGAGGAACTTCTGAAGAATTTTACACCTAGGAAATAGATTCCCAGTAAAGGATCCAATAATTATTATAAAAATATTGAGAGTTATAACTTGGAAAGAGTAAAACTATTTACCACTCAAAATATGGTAGGAAAAAAAGGCCTAAGATAGAAATTCCAGAAAGGCAGATTTGAACCCTCTATTATATAAGAAACATACACTTAATACTTGGATTTATTTAAAGACAGAATGGAATGCTTCATAAAGTTGTGGTCTCCCTGTCAATGGAAGTATTGAAGTAAAGACTACATAATCTCCTGCCTGAGGTATTGTGAAAGAGACGCCTATAGTGGGAAAAAGCAGTACTAGATTATCCTGAATACATATATATATATATATGTGTGTGTGTGTGTATATATGTGTGTATATATATATATGTGTGTGTGTGTATACTGGAATTTCAACCCTGCAAAAGTTGTTTAACTTGTAAATGGGTCCACGAGAGCATAAGTATATATGTATGTAGATTTTTTATTAAGAACATCTTGTGTAAAGAGTAAACGATCAAAAAAAGCCTAAGTACTCATCTATGGGACTTTGTTTAAATGTATTATTGGACACTCATTCATTATTGAAATTATTGATACACAGTAAGTAAAAAGGTAGGCATTGACTCCCTGTCTTGAAATGAAGATATATGACTGTGATATTGTATTTAATATTATGATATTTTGTCTAGGTTGGTTGACAAAAGAGATGCCTATTTTTATGTTAATACGTTGATTTATAAGAATATATAAATGACAAAATATAAAATGATACATAACAGGTTTAAGGGTTGCAGTTGTCATCTCTAGGATATGATGAATATAAAATCACTGCTAAGGGGAGTAGTTAGGGATAAAGACTATGGAGTTAAATAGCCAGGCTCAACAGTCACAGTGGAGAGGTCTTTGGCAAGTTATTTAATCTTAGATTTTACAAGGCTCAGTTTTCTCATCTAATAATTTTATTTGCCTCAGAGAATCATTGGAAGAAATAAATGTTAATACATGTAAAAAACTTAGAAATGTATGAAACACTGTGCACTGTGTGTACTTAATAAAGGTTATATACTGCATCCTTTTATAATTATTGCTATTATTAGATACATTCCAAATAATTCCATCTCTAACTTTACAAGAGATAAGTAATGTCTTTTAATCGCCAAAATCAGTACATTTACATAAATTTTGGCAAAGTGTATCTACTCCTTAAATGATCACAGTTTTTCTCTGTCTTTGACTTTACTAACATTATTTACAAAGAATACTATGGAAGGCCATTACTTCTACTCAAATGGACACATGTACAGCCAAATCCTTTTTCCATTTACTCTTTATCTTTAAGCTTGCCCAGGGACTGCCCTATCTGTATCAGACAAACAAAATATTTGTGTGTGCAAAATGTAGCTAGAGGCAAAGGATTTGACAGGAAAACTATTGTGTCTGTGACCCAAGGAGACAAATAATATGTTGATGAATCTTTTTAGTTTTTGCCCCTGACAAAGTAATGTCCACATATCTCAAAGGGAAATTGAAACCTGGTATGAGATGCTTATAACCTAATGGTCAATCTTTCATGACAATAGATTTGTTATTCTAATCTAAGACAACAGAACAAAGAAATATGTTATATATTATGCTATAGTTGGAATGTCTTCTTCAAAAGTTCATGTGTTGGAAACTTGGTTCCCGAAGAAGCAGTGTTGAGAGGTGGGACTTTTGGGAGGTGATTGGGCCATGATGACTCTACACTCAAGAATGGGTTAATTCATTCATAGATTAATGGGCTATTGAGGAAATAGATTAATTATCACCAGAGTCAGTAAGCCAGTTTGGTGGTCTCTTACCAGCCCCTTTTGCCATGTCATGCCCTATGCCACCTAGTGGCAGAGTCCTCATCAGCAGCAAGGCCCTCACCAGATACAGTGCCTTGACCTTGGACTTCCCAGCCTTCAGAACCATAAAAAAATACATTTCTTTTTTTAATAAATTACTCAGTCTCAGATACTTAGTTATAGCAACAGAAAACAGACTAAGACATTATAATAATCCTCAATTAGATAAAGTTAATAGAACAGAATACAAAAATCCATGACACAATTTGTGTGCAAAATCCACTCATTCTGCTTCTTTTCGTTATGGATTTCTTCACTTAGCTTTAAGTTTGACGACTTCTAAGAGTTGTAAATATGCCATTTTAATATTGTGATATGTGAACCTGGAAAATATGTTAAAATAGTTTGTGGTTGTTTGTGAATTTGTAAAACAAAACAGATAGAATGGACTTGCCACTCATGGTCCATAGTTTTGATTTCAAGAGCTATGAATTCATGGGAAGTTTGTAACTGCAATTTGATTACTGAACTTTTGAACCCCTCTCAGTCATGAATGCTATAATGTGTGCTTCTTTACTTCAGCAGAAGTTGCTTAGAGACAAATTACTTTGGTGCCAGATTGAATGCACCTCAGCAGCTAGACTGGACAGCATTTCATTCCTATGCAGAAGGCTTGCAAGATTCACTCTTTGACCTTCTGGATGGCATCTACCCGATAGTCATTATTTTCTACCTCTAGCTCACTAGGATGCCTTAGCAGAGCAGTCATTAGAGCTCCACAGGCAGCATAAATGGCCAGATATATGTATGGTTCTGTTGTCAGAAATTGGAGGGGAGGAGATGAGAGAAAAAAAAAGGTCTACAATCTTGCTTTAATTCACAACTGCTCCTTTCCCTCACTGACTCTGAAGCCCACTGCTGTTGATTTTCCTGTGATCCTTGATTTCCTTGTCGTATTTCAAACCACACCTGTCTTTTAAATGCAGGTTTAAGTTGGCTTTGTTGTGGTACTATTCCAGAGAATATTGCATGATGTTTCTGTCCTACAATTTTAAAAACTGCCTTTAAACAAAGGTTAAAATATGTTTAAATAAGCCATGTAAGAATAAAGCAAAATCAAGGCTGGAGTTGATATAAATCCTCTGAGTAGTTATATATAACATAACAATGTTTCCAGGGGGAGAGATCAGTGTTGAGTGGGTATCAATATAATGGTAAGTAATCCATTTCTCCTAATCCCTTGACACTATTGACTCCTGCTTTCTTATGCCTTCTCTATTCTCCTCTCACTTCACCTCTTCCCTTAATATCCTCTCGTTTTCTCTTCCCTCATATTCTTATTCCTTATTTTTAGTTTTTTCCCCTGTGAAGATTTTTTTTACAAATCAAGAAAAGGTTTCAAGAATTCTGAATGCTTCCTAGTTTTTCCTGTATGGAAATTATGTTTCATTCTTTTAATAATAACATGCCAGAAAAATATAAATTATTCTCTGAATGCTTTTTTTTTTCAGTTGCCATGGGTTTCACCATCATATTCCATAGATAGCTATTGTATTTTATTTGCAAGAGAATATGTTGCTGAAACTGCAAGGGGGTTTTGATCTAGATCCAGTTGCTTGTTGAACAAAGATCTGATTATTGAGACAAGTATTGCCAAGGAAGAAAGGAGTTTTTAATACAACAGACATCTTGTCAAGGGAATGGGAGAAGCTACCTCAAATCTGTCTCCCTGACTAATGGAGACATGGGTTTTTAAAGGAGATCCCACATACCTTGGGAAAGGTCATGGTATAACAAACAAGGGGCTATTGTGGTACCTTGCGGGAGGTCATGTAGGGATGGTGATTCTTGGCAACAGGAATTTTGGCCAGGGGTCTTCAGAATCTCTACTCTTTTGTTTTGCAGAACACCCATCATTTCTTGGAAACAACTCAAAATGTCAAGTAGTTAGTTAAGGGAGAAGATTATATAGGAGTCATTGAAATTTGTTCAATGGGAGGCCTGGTTACAACTATATTACTTTCCAGGAAAATAAATAAATATTGGACTTCATCCCTGCCTTAGTGATGTGCACAGTGTTGCTCTGGAGATGGAATGATATATAAAAACACAATTGAGAATGTTTCGGCGTAAAATAAGTGACTAATAAGTAGTACCGAATAATTGGACTCAGTGACAGTTTCATTAGCAATATCAATGTGCAAAGCATGTGAAGAGATTAGTAGGCTTGCACAGAAAGCCACCTTTCTTTTACCACGTATGTGTAACACAGGCCCTTGAATGAACATGAATTTGGTGCAGACAAGTTCATGCACATCTGGAGAGTTAATAGGACAGTTGCATTATCTTGCTGCCACATTTATTTAATGCTAAAACCTATTGATGATAATACATACCACACATTTTTAAATTACATTTTATGACATAGAAATGTATATAAATAAGACAACCATACTATGTAGAGAAACATTTTTATGCAGAGAGAGAGAATCATAATCAAGTACCCCTCTGTTCTTACTCCTAGTTACCATAACATTCAGCTTTTTAAAATCTAAATATCTTCAGTACAACTACTTCAGATCTAGTATTTTTACCATTCTTTGTGAATAATATCGTCTGCCTGCCTGTTGAGAAACATCAGAAACCAAATCCAGTTGCACTACACTCTTTCTCCATACTCTTTCCTCAAACCATATACATATGTATATTCTACATAATATCATTTAATTTTTCATTTTGTCAGATTAGCAAATTTTGGCTCCTACCTGTGTTCTCCCTGCCACTTGCCATCCATTTTCTATCAGTTACACCATTATTTTACCTTTCAAAGAATTAATATCTACTTGCTATCTTAATTTTAAAGTTAATATTTGTGTTTTAAGATAATGTTTGAATATAAAATTTAAAATTATCATTTAACTTATTAGGATTATTAAAATACAATTCCTTTCTGAAGTTGTAGAGTCCCAAAGGTACTTTCTACTTTCTCATATCAACAGTTCCAATATATCTCATTTACCCTGCTTTGTATTTGGCATTTCTTGAATAGAATTTTGATTTCCCAATAATTTGTTTTGCTTTTCTGTTATTGGCATAGGATAACATAATCCCCCTTTACTGAGGTCCTATATCTCTTAATCATAATATTTTTAAAAATGATTCCAATTTTTCTTGCTTCTTTTTCTTACAAAGCCTAACTAATTTTTAATCCTGCTGCTGTTTTTCTCAATTTCTTGTTCAAACTAGGATTAAGTCAAATTGGTACTTGGATCCCATGTCTTCTATATTCTGATATTCTTTATTTCCATGGAGTGTATATCCATATAATTTTTTTCCCAAGAAAGAATATATGAGAGATAAATCTTTTTTTTCTGGATTAGATAGGTTTATGCTTAATTTTATAAAGAGGGCCCAACAGTTTTTGAAACAATTTTATCCTCCTACCATCCATACAATAGAGCTCCACTTCCTTCATATCCTCACTATGTTTAGAATTCAGTTTTAAGTATAGCTTTTCAAAACTGCACATATTTAAAGTATTAAATTCGATAAATTTTAGCATATGTATTCTACTGTGAAATCATCACCAGGATCAAGATATCCCTCATTCCCCAGTTTCCTTTTCTTTTGTGATACCACCCTGCCCTTCATATTTTCTCTATCCCTTGCCTGTACCTTCTTCCCTTATAATTAGTTTGCTTCCTGTCACTATGTATTAGTTTGTATTTTCTAAAATTTTGTGTAAGTTAAATCATGTAGTATGCACCTTAAAAAAAATCCAGCTCATTTCAATCAACATAATTACTCTATGTTTTCTTTTTTCGTTGCTGAGTAATACTCCACCATATAGACATAATACATTTGTTTATCCATTCTCCTGTTGTTGCACATTTTCATTGCTTCCAGGTTTTGAATCTTATCCAATAAGCATTCATGTACCAATTCTTTGATGAATACATGCCTTCATTTCTTTTGGGTAAATACCTAGGTAGGAAATGGCTGGGTCATACAGTAGTTTAATTTAATTTCTTAAAACAAATAAAAACAAAATTTTCTTACTTTCCAAAGTAGTTGCACTATTTTACATTCAATTCACATCAGCATCTTTCTGAAAAATCAGTTAACCACATATATGTGTTGAGTCAGTTTCTGTGCTATTGATCTATTTGCCCATCTTTAGGCTAATATCATGTTATCTTGATTACTACAGCTTTATAATAAGCCTTGAAATCATATCTTGTATGTTCTCCAACTTTGTATTTTCATATGGATTTTAGAATTAACTTGACGATTTCTCTAAAAAGAATCCTCTTTTATTTTAATTGAGATCTTGTTGAATCTATGTATTTCTTAAACTTTCACTTCAGAAAATGTGTTAATTTTAAATTTCCTCTTTAATACTTTCAGAAAATATGAAATTGTAAGGTTAAAGTCATTTAACTATATAAGTTATAAGTTAATAATAATTTTCTTCTAACATGCCACTTTTGGATAAATATTATATATTAAATAAATATTATTATGTCAGATTCTTTACCCTTTTATATGACATGTATTATAATTTCTGATATTATTATTTATTAATATTATCTTTATCCTTGTTTCAAACTTTCCAATAATGTTTCTAGGTTTTAAAGAATTTTTCACATGCTAGTACTCTGCGGGAGCTTCCAATCTAAAAACTAATCTTTTTTTTGAGATCAGGCACATTTTAGTCATTCCTGTTTGTTTATTTAGTGTTTATTATTTTTTCTCAGTTTTTTTCTTTTTAAAGAGAAATTCACGATGAATTCCTTGCATTGATTTTTTTTTTGAAAATTTCACCAATTTATCACTTTCCAGTGTTTGCTTGACGTTTTTGAATATTTGCTTGAGTCCTACTGCTGTTAACTGAGCTGCGGTATGAGGGGAAACCTCCCATTTGCCCCTGGAAGTTTCCCTGAAAGATCAACTCACAACGAGGCAGATTAATAAGAGAAAGACATTTATTTACTGTGTGCACAGGGAAAATCACAGAGTGATTACCCAATTCCCTAATGGGGTTTGGAAGTTATTATACCGTCATTTTACAGGGGAGAGGGAGATGAGGAATATAGCTCTGTTCTATAGAGGGGCTATAAATGGTTACTAGGAAGGATGAATAGATACTTGGGAGAATGAATGGATGGGGGAACAGATTGACTTGTAAATGATTCTTTATGGAAATTAAATTAACCTGAGAGACAGGAATTATATTTAAAATGATATGGGGTGCATGTGAGCATTTTTTACATGCACAGAATGTGTAATAATCATATCAGGGTATCCACCCACTAAGGCCAAAACTAAAGTTCCTCTAGTGCCCTGCTGTAAGGAGTAATTCTCACTTCTCTTGCATTAGATATTGATGGTGACAGGTGTCACCAGCTTTGTTGCAAGCAGCTTTGCCTGAGATGGAAGATGTGACGACACTATGGGAAAAGATATTGCACCTACTACCCAGAGTATGAGAAGTCTCAGAAATAATGTTAAAGGACTCTAGCAGCTACGCTCATTCTTCTGATGGGCAGAGAGATTTTTGGCAGGCACCTATGTCAACAGACAAGAACCCAAAATAATTGAAAGAGGTTTATTCTGAGCCAAATATGTGTGATCGTGGTCTGGAGAGCTGTGGCCATGAAGCCTTGAGCAAGTAGTCACATCATGGTTGGATTACAGTTTGGTGTTATACATTTCAGGGAGACAGGGATTATACATACCTAAAGTCATAAATCAATACATGGGAGGCATGCATTGGTTGGTCCCACAATGGTAGAACATCTCAAAACAGGGAATTACAGGTTATAGGTGGGTTTATAGATTCTTTGATTTGTAATTGGTTAAAGAAATTAAGCTTTGTCTCAAGGCTTGGAATGTTTTAAGTTAAAATAAAGAAGTCTGTTCTGTGGCCAGCAACATAGCTTTAGGGTATTTGCGGGGTCCCCTTGGCCAAGAGGGGATCCATTCTGTGAGCTTGGGGCTTAATATTTTATATTAGTTCACACTATGCTGTAACTATTGCTTCAACATTGTCAGAAAGAGGCCACATCATCAAAGGAAACTTAAAAAGAAAAAAAGATATTGTGGGTTTTATCTGAACACTAACTGATTAGACTAGTTTCTGTAGTTCATGTGTGTTAGACTTTGGAATTTCAGAAGAACTATTAAGGTATTATTTAAAGATGATAGGAACTTCTAAAAAGCAGGTCATAGTGAACTCTGAGAAATGTTTGGTATGTGACAGCTAGTGCCAAAGTAATTTTGCTCCAAGTCCGTGAAACATCATAAAAAATAGACACAGTAAATACCTATTCCAATGCCTTCAAAACAAATATTTTTTCCCCTCTTCCTTGTGAAGGCTTCCAATTCAAATAAATGGGCCTCAAATGCTACTGCCCCTGGGAAAAACTCCTTGATATAATACATAAGTAAATGAGTCCCTTAATCCACAATCCAAGCTAGGCTAATGAGAGAATACCATATCATTGTTGATTAATTTTAAAGTGGACACTGACCAAATCATCTCAGTCAGAGTTCTTGCCTGAGGTTTTTCAAACTATTACTCTAGAAGGAAAACAATTTCTTTATGTTGATGAAAGTTGTAAGTCATAAAAAAGTTAGAGTGTTCACTGGTTACATTTCCTGCTGTTTAAAGAAAACCGTTCTAAAATGAAAGAAGATAAAGCCAGCATTTTGAAAGTAAAATAAGTTAGTATGGAGTTCTGATTGCATTGCAGTCCCAGCTTCAGTTGTTCATAAGCCCATTTTATCACTGCCATCTGCATTTTGGTGGTTTACATTTTCATTGGATTCTCTGAAGAAAATATTGTTTATTTTTTTCCATAAATTAGTTTGAGTTAAGTTTATGTCAATTGGCATCCAATAATCTTAAGTAATTTTTAAAAGCTGAATGCCTGTTTATACTCAGTAATGACTTTAAATTATTTAATTTTCTCAGAGTAAAGTTGACAAGTATTGCCATAGCAGCTCAAGTTCACTTCAAATTAAAGACAAATGTAATTCACTGTTCCAGGAACATAATTTTATCTTGATTTTTTTCTCAATTATTAAGTAAGTCTCAGATTCTGATGTTGGCTTACTTGTTAGTAATATTTATAATACCAGAAGTATATTTCTAAAAAGAAAACTCACCACTTCCCTAATTTTATAAATCCTGATTTGGACACAGTTTGATGTGTTTTTTGTTTTGCATATTTCTCTAGTATCTGCTTAAGGTACTGAGGAGAAGGCTCAGACTACACAGCTGAAATACATATGTTATCACTATAGTAGTGTTTTAAGATATATATGATTTTAATGACTGAATTTTTATCCATTGAATATAGGCATTAAAATGGCATTTAAAACAGAGAAATATTAGTATCAGGGAGGATCACTTGAGACCGGGAGTTCAAGACCAGCCTCAGTAACACAGCGAGACTCTGTCTCTACCTTCCCTGGCCAAAAAATAATTAGCTGGGCATGGTGGCACACATCTATAGTCCCTAGGACGGCTGAGACAGAGGGATTGCTTAAGTCCAGGAGTTTGAAGCTGCAGTGAGTTATGACGATCTGACTGCACTCTAGCCAAAGCAACAGAGCAAGACTCTGTCTTACAAAAATTAAAAAAAAAAGGAAAAGTGAAAATTCTTGACATAATAAGGAAAGAAAAAACTATTGTATGCTGAGCTTGCTCATGTCTATGGTAAGAATGAGTCTTCTATCCCTTAAATTGTAAAAAAGAGAAAAGAAATTTGGGCACAGTATATATTAATAGGGTTTGGTTCTATCCATGGTTTCAGGCAACCACTGAGAGTCTTGGAACGTTTACTCCATGAATAAGGGGGAACTACTCTATATGTACTTAGGTGTTTGTGTTTATATACATATACTACACAATTGTTTTAGTAGTTTAATTACTTTAAATTGCAATAATAATCTGTAATAATGTTACATGAACAACTAAATCACATGACAAAAGAATTAGGAGCAAGCATATTGAATTGCTTACTATATTAGTTTTTAATTATTATTCTAAAGATACAATATTTAAGATGACAGTTCATTGGATGTTATAAATGTTAATGGTATTCCATAAAGTTAATATTAAAGTAGTATATTTAAATTTATTGATCTTTCAGATTTTTAGAAATCTATTCCCTCTACTTTTTTTAAATGTAAGCATTAGGCAAGCTGATGAGATTGATGGGCATATAGACAAAAAATCTATAGCTTCTTTCTAAGGCATTTGGAGTTATGTGCATCATGTGTTAGGAAATGGAACATTTTTTAAGTCCTCTATAGCTTCATAAATAATATCAAGTTATTTGAACCTTAAGATATCATCTGATGGTGAGATTTCTTAAAAGAGATTATTTCTGACCACTGACACTCTGACATTGCCCAAATAGAAAAATACTTATCCCTGTGGTTAGAAATGCCTTCTGTGACAAGTGTTAATTAATCATAATCACCAGTTTTTCAATAATGAAGTATTATCAGTTTTTCTAAAAATAACAAAAAAATACATAATCCAATAAAAAAATGAGAGGAATATTTAGCAGAGGGGAACTAACTGTAAGGGCTGACTGGTTAGAAGCTAGGGTCTTAGAGCATTAAGTAACATACTCACAAACAACCATTTTATTTATTCTTCCTGCTTAACCTTGCAATGATAGTTTATCTAATATTATTCTAAAAATTGATGACTGATGGTTTTAACAAAAAAATCCTATCTTTGAAACAGAGAACAATGACAAAATTACCCTAGTTCTGTGATGACAAATATTTAGAAGGATTGTACAGTTACTTCCATAAATTCTGTTATTCATTAATACCTCCCTGTTTTAACCTTAAAACACTCAGACTCACAAACTTAGCCTTGTTCAACTTTTCCTTTTCCTTCCCCCTAGACATTTATTCAGTGATCTAGGTAAGTTATTTTTAATTATGAAATGTCCTGAGTAATTTCTTTCTTTCCTTGCTTATCATGATTCTCTAATTTAAATTCCTCTTCACTATCATTGGGAATGTTACAATAATCCCTTAATTGCCTCTAAGGTGTAAGTATTCTTATTCTTCACTGGTGATTCTGATTTTTTTTGGCCTCAGGACTCGTTTACACTCTTAAAAGTTATTAAAGACCTCAAAGAGCTTTTGTTTATATGGACTCTACCTATTGATATATGCTGCATTAAAAGGATACCTGAGAAATTTATAAAATATTTATTTATTAATTCATCTTAAAAATTCAAATCCCATTATATATTAACATGGTTACATATTTTTAGGAAGAATAATTATTTTAAGATAAAATACTATGAGAAGATAGGCATTACTTTTTCATTTTTGCTTATCTATATAATAGAAAACAGATGGATTCTCATGTCTGCTTTTGTATTCCACTTTACTATGATATCATGTATGGCTTCACACAAGTATGTAGTTTAAAGGCCATTTTTCTTTTCTTACTATCCTTTTCAGATAATTGTGGATATTCTTGTTTGATATATTATCAAAACTCAACAAGTGGTAGTTTGCTAGTAGTTATTCACAACATGGAATTAGAAACCATTATCAGAAAACTTTTACTCTCTCACATTAGGATCCATTGGTGCATCTGTGCTTTGAATCTTTTACTTGTTTATGAATTTGTAATATTATACATTGCTATTTAGAAAATACTGGTTCCCTGAGTTGTGTAGATCTCCCAAATATTGATAAATTTTATTATGCAATATAATTATATTATTTGTTATAATCAACAATATGATAAGGAAAGTATTTAGGTATAGAAAATGTCAAGCTTTTCCAAATTGTTTTTCACTTTAAAGCTCAAATTTTATCATTACCCACAAATACTATGAGTTGTTTTCTCCAAAATGACAGTAACACTTGATTAATTTTTATTAGTCATCCTTTATTTATTTTATTTCTTTTTTGTTTGTTTGTTTGTTTTTCTTTTTTGAGACAGAATCTCACTCTGTGCCCCAGCTATAGTATGGTGGCATCATCATAGCTCACTGCAACCTCAAACTCCTGGGCTCAAAAGATCTTCCTGCTTCAGCCTCCCTAGTAGTTGGGATTACAGGTGTGCACCACCAAGCCTGGATAATTTTCTATTTTTTGTAGAGATGGGGTCTCACTCTTGCTCAGGCTAGTCTTGAACTCCCAACTTCAAGTGACTCCTGACTCCTACTTCGGCCTCCCAAATTGCTAGGATTATAGGTGTGAGCCATCATGACCAGACAGTTAGTGATTCTTTCTAGTGAAAGGTGTGTTATTAAAAAAAAAAGTGATGTGTCAGGGATTCCCTAAGACTACCTCAGTTTCAGTGATACACAAAATTCAGCATACAGTCATAGATAAGGCTAAGATTCATTACAGTCAAAGGATGCAAAGCAAAATCAGTCAAGGGGCAAAACACAAGAAGCAAAATCTGGAAGACACCAAGAACGAGCTTCCAAGATACAATTAATTCTTTAGCTACAAGTGTGGCAACATATATGAAGGGTTTTCTACCAGAAAAGCTGATTAAATCTCAACACCTAGAGTTTTATGGGAGCTGGTTATGTACACACCCTCTCCCTACCTTGTAACAAAATTCCAGATTTCCAGAATGAAAGTGCAAGTTCAACATAAACCACATTGTTCATACAAAGATTTGCACAATGGTGAAAACACATCCTAAATTCAAGTCCCAGATGCCATCCAAAAGCCAATACTGCAAGGAGGCCTTTCTAAAGATAGGAAGTCATATCTGATGTATGTATTAGCTCTTTTCTGCATAAGTAGCTAGCTCATCTCACTACTAAAAAGCTATATGCTAGTGCTTTTTTCTCAATACAACCATAATAATTTGGTCTGCAATGCATGTGGTTTATTGATACTTCTCATTTTGTGACATGTAATATTAAAAAACATGTTCAAAGGCTGAGATTAAATATAATTAATAACTTATTTCTGCTTCTTCTAAAGCCTTTTTAAGTGAAATGATGTTTTTTTTTTCATTCTTTTTTACTAAACATTTGTAATGGTGAAGAATACAATAATTACCCATATAATTTGCTGCCATTACTTTGATTCATACTAAGGCATAAGCAGTTTTACTCTTCATTGCTTTTGCATCATTACTGCAAATATTAGCATAGTGAAAAAGGCAAGAAATGTCTTAGAGTAGTTTTGAACTTGCAGATCCCTTGAAAGTTCTTAGAAATACTAACAGGTCAACAAACTACAGTTTAGGAGCTGTTTTTCTACACAATTTTCCCCTCCATTGCTTAAGAAACATGATGACTCTATTTTGTATGGCATGATACCCAGGCATTGTAAAGCCTTAAAAAATTCTTACTTAAACTGGCATTTCCAGGTTAGATTACCCCCCATTTCTGCAAAAACATGCCTTCTAATCATTCCATGAACATGGTGGTCTCCCCTTTTAGAATGGTGTCCACTCTTCATAGATTTGTATTTTACATCTATTCATTTATCCACCTCTCCATCTGGACCCAACACAAATGCCATCAATATTATCTGAAAACAACTATTTTCCTAAGTTATTAATATCATTTTGCTTATATTTCTTTGTTCCCCTATTACCAGAAGACAACTTGGTACCCCTAAATTTTTTAAGCTTTTCTCAAATTTAAGTTGATGAAAATTGTGATTTCAACAAACATTATCTATACTTCCCAAGCCTAACTCTCTCCTAGTGTTCCCAAACTCAATGTGTAATGCCACCATCATCCAAACAGTCATATAATCCAAACATCTGGAATCTACTTCACACCACATTATCCCCCAAAGCCATCCTCAATTCTTTACAAATATCTGCCTATTTGCCCTTCTAAACATTTCTTTAATTTGCTTGCTATCTTCTTTCCACCATCATTCTGTTCATTATCATCATCTTCCATTTAAACCACTGCAGTAATCACTTAGCTCTTTCCCCGCATTCATTCTTGCCCTCCCCTTCAAGCTCTTCTTTGAAAAATGATCAGAAAGACACTTTCAAAATCACTAATCAAGTTCAACCCCCCATACACACACATACCTTGCTTAAGATTCTGAAATAGCTTACCATTGATCCTTAGTATGTATATAAAAGGCCTTAACTTGATTAAAAAGTATGCTATGCTCTGTTTACTATCTACTTTAACAACTTGATTCTGTGATCAAGCTTACCTGGCCTCTATAGCTTTTTCTGCCTGCACAGATTTTACATTTGTTCCTCAATTGCATCATTCTTCCTCCTCCCACAAAGCCTGAACAGGCACTCTCTAAAAATTATTTCTAATTTTATCCCTATCATTCTTCTACACTTTGTTGAAAAATTCTTCATTTTGCTCTCTGGCTAGTAACAATTATCTCAAAAATTTCTATTACAGGTTTTCAGAAAGCAATGCAATTTTCCCCATGCCCCGCTCCCATCACCTTTTAGTAGCACTTCTTGAACTTGGGATTTTTTTAGTTTATTTGTTAAGACTGGTTGGTTGATATCTGTCTTTCTTAGTGAGTTTCGTATCTGTGAGTTGAAATGCATATTTGAATTTTGCCTCTAGTTTTATCACCAACCCCTAACAATGTCTGGCTCATAGTAAGTGCTCAAAATATTTGTCAAAATTATAAGTAATAAAGCTATAGTAAATGAGAAAATGTGGTATCGGTGAAAGAATAGATAAATATTAATAGACTAATGGAATAGAATAGAAAGCCTAGGAACAGACCCACATTAATATAGTCGACTGATCTTGGATAAAGGAGCAAAGGCAATCTATACAATGGAGAAAAAATAATTTTTTCAACAAATGATGCTGCAACAGCCAGAAATTCACCTACAAAAAAAAAAAAAAAAAAAAAAAGAAAAAAAAAAGAATCTAATCCAGACACAGATTACTCGGTTTGAATGTATAACATAATCCTCAAAGCAACAGTGTTGGGAGGTGGGACCTAATGGGAGGTTTTTAGATCATGATGTTTCTGCCATCATGAATGGACTAAAGCCATTATAAAAAGGGCTTACAGGAGTGAGTTCTCTCTCTCTTGCTCTTCTGCCATGTGGAGATATAATGCTTGTCCTGCTTGTCTTTTGCTTTCTGCCATGTGATGACATAGCATGAAGGTCCTCACAAGACACTAGTTGCCAGTGCTTTAGACATTCCAGCCTCTAGAACTATAAGAGAATAAAGGTTTGTTCTTTATAAATTACCAAGTCTGGGGTATTTTTTATAGACCTGCAAAATGAACTAACACAAATTTGTACTGGAGAAGTGGGATGTTGCTATAATTAACACGTAAAAATGTGGAAGCAACTTTGTAACTGAGTAGGAACTTGGAAGAGCAGGCTGGAAACAGCCTAGGTTGCCATGAAGGTTGTGAAGATTGTTGTGAACGAGCATTGAGGGTGATTCTGGTGCAGGCTCAGAAGAAATAGAGATCTGTAGACAAAGCCTGAGTCACAGAGATTATCTAAGTAGTCATGAACAGAATGTCGGTAGAAATATGGACAGTAAAGGACATTTTGATAAGATCTCAGATTAAGATGAGGAATATGTTATAGAAAACTGAAGTAAAAGCCACTCTTGTTATAAAGTGGCAAAGAACATGGCTGAATTACATTCACTATCTAGAGCTTTGTGGAAGCCAAAATTTAAGAGTGATGAACGAAGATATTTGGTGGAAAAAATATCTAAGCAAAATATTGAAGAAGCTGCATGGCTTCTTTTAACTGTTTTTAGTAAAATGTGAGAAGAAAGAAAGGATATCAAGATGCAAGTTAAAATTAAAATGGAAGCAGAACATAAAGATTAAGAAAATTACTAACCAGGCCAAGTAAAGAATAAAAAGCTTACTCAAGAGAAAATACCAAGAATGTGGTCAAGGGACCTTTTGATAAGGTGATTATTATGGATAGATGAAAGCCAGGTGTTCTTATTCATCAACGCAATGGAACAACAACATCAGAAGTGTTGGAGATCTTCAAGGCTTCCCCACCCCCATCAAAGGCCCAGAATGCCAGAGCCATGAGGATAGAACAGTTTAAATGGACAGGCCCAGGGCACAACTGGGATGTTGGCATTCTCTGTTCAAGTCCTTCTTGGGCCTCTGCCCCTCTATCCTGGTGCAGTGCTCCTCAGCTGCCCTAGCTGTGGCTCAAGCAGGCCCAGGTGTAGCTCTGATCCAATCTGGAGAGCACAGTTTGCTGTGGCATCCAAGTGGGACTAATAATGCAGGCTCTCAGAGTGTAAGAACTGTGGAAGCACCTCCAACTAGATTTCAAAGGATGCTACTAAGAGACCCCACTAGACCAATGCCTAGTGGAACTTTGGGGTCCGGACCACTGCAGAGAGTTCCCACTAGGGCAATGCCTAATGGAGCTGTGGGAACAGGGCTACTCCTGAGACCCCAGAACTGTAGCGCCACCAACATGCAGTGCCAGCCTGGGAGAGCCACAGGTACCCAACTGCAGCTCTAGAGAGCTGTGTGGGCTGTGTCTAGCAAAGTCATGGGGATGGGACTGCTCAGACTTGGAGACTGAACCACCACCACCCTGTTGTTGAAACTGCAAGGGAATTTCAGCCTAGGTCCAGTTGCTTATTGCACAAAATCCAATTATTAAGACAATGAGGATGACCAAGGAGGAAAAGAATTTTTTAATACAACAGATGTCTTGTCGGGAGAATGGGACAAGCTGCCTCAAATTTGTCTCTCTAACTAATGGATATCACTGGCTTCAAAAGGAGGAGGGGCCTTGTGCCTCGGGGCAAGTTGTGTTGTAACTAATAAGGGGCTAAGTGCATGGGGGCATGTTATGGAGGATGGTGAATCTTGGCATCAGGAAGTCTGCCCAGGGACCTTCACAATCTCAGATCCTTTGTCTTGCAGAAAATCCACCATTTCTGGGAGACAAATCAAAATGTTAAGTAGTTAGTTAAGGGAGAGGATTATAAAAGTGTGTTAATATATAGGGGTCACTGAAATTTGTTCGTGGAGCTGTTTACAAACCTAGTGTGTCCAGAAGGTGGGATATGGAGTCAAAGTATCCTCAAGCTTTAAGATCAAAAATTAAAAAAAAAAACAACAATAAAATGGTCAAAACCAATAATAAATAAATACGGTTTAGTTAAGAAGTTGGAAATCTCAGTAAAATATTTAAAAAGCCTTTCAGGAAAGTATTAATAGCTAGGAAAAATTACAGCTATTTGAAAACTGGAAAGAATGTTTAAGCTATAAAGAAGTTCATACATGAAATAAAAAAAAAGAAGTCCATACATAGGAATTTTAATACAAAATGCAAATTTCTCATATAAGTAAAATAAAATCATTGAGATATTTATATTAAAATTATATAATAAAAAATCTAAATTATATTAAAAGAATTAAATATAATACATTTAACTCAATGTTTTCTACAAATACATAAATTAATAGTTTATACGATGTCACTTATCAAAGCTGGTTTGGATTCTAATAGGAAAAATAGTTTACTTGAAAGAGAAAAGTTAATCATGTAAGAAAAGTTCTTCATACGAGTAAAGGTACTATCTAAAGGTGGATCCTTTCAATTGTTTTTTCATCAAATGGTAAGTTCTGATTATTTAGCTCTACGAGAATCATAGAAATGATGATGTCTTCAAAGATGAAACTAATGTCACAGATCATGATTTCAAGTCTTTACTGAGATGTTTATGAAGGATAAACTGTAGCTATGTAGGGACTTCAACTTCATTTATTTTACAATTCAGAACAGAGATTATCTTGTACTCAAGAAACAGTGAATTGTTACACTTCTTTGGCTCAGAGAATCTGAGAAAATCCTTCATTGGGTACATCAAAATAAATTTATGTAACATTTCAACATGGACATATTAGGAATAGTGTATCAAAATGAAATTTCTTAGTTTATTAAATATTTCATATCATGCAATTATACAATATCTCACATGTACCCCAAATGTCACTGGCTCCTGTTCCCACTGGATCAATTATATATATTATACATATTATAAATAAATAAATATATATGTATATATATTTGAAACAGAGTCTCACTCTGTTGCCCCAACTAGAGTGTAATGGCTTCATCATAGCTCACTGCAACCTCGTACTCCTGGGTTTAAGTGATTGTTCTGCCTCAGCCTCGCAAGTTTCTGTGACTATAGGTGCTTGCCAGGAGGCCCGGCTAATTTTTCTATTTTTAGTAGAGACAAGGTCTTGCTCTTACTCAGGCTGGTATCTAACTCCTGACCTCAAGCAATCCTTCTGCCTTGGCTTCTCAGAGTATTAGGATTACAGGCATGAGCCACCATATCTGGCCATATCTTTTATACATATATATATTTATATATATATTAAATATATATTTTTAATACAAGTAAATATACAGTTAACCCTTGAACAACACAGGTTTGGACTGCATGGATCCACTTATACTCAGTTTTTCTTCTTCCTCTATCACCCCAGAGACAACAAAACTAACTCCTCCTCTTCCTCCTCCTCTTCAGCCTACTCAACATGAACAGGATGAGTATGAAGACCTTTATGATGATCCATTGACACCTAATGAATAATAAGTATATATTTTTTCCTTATGATTTCCTTAGTGACATTTTCTTTTCTCTGGCTTACCTTAAGAATACAGTGTATAATACATAACATAAAAAAGTATTAATCTATCATTTATGTTATTGGTAAAGCTTCCAGTCAACAGTAGGCTATTGGTTAAGTTTTTAAAGAGTCAAAAGTTATACGCAGCTTTTGGACTGTGTAAAGGGTCAGTGCTCCTAACCCCTACATTGTCCATGGGTCAAATGTAAGCCTGAAAACCCTCTGTGGATATTTACTTCTTTTACTAAGTTCATCATATCATGTCTTCTGTGGTGAGTGTGGTTCATTCATTATGGAAATGTCTTCAGCTTGAAGACCGCCTGTTTTTGCATCTTTCCTGAGTATTATAAATGTTAGCAGGGGAGGGCACTTAGATGGTTCTGTCCCTGATCTAACTCTCATAACTAAGTTCTGGATCATGGAGTTCTCTAGAGGATTACGCATAATTTAACAGATCATTGCTTCTGCAATCACAGACTTACCAAGTAGAGTCATTATACTTCCTTCTGGAGTAATATCCCTTCTCCATTGAGGTTCAACTTCTGCCCTGGAGACTGGAGAACCAGTAAACCCTGCCTCAAGATCACACAATTAACCTCAAATTGCTTTTCAACACTAGGTTGAGACACTCTTCTCTGAGAACCTTCCCCTTATATGCTCAGAGGTTGATAAGGCATTCTAGCTGCCCTCTAATATATTTTCACAAAGCACAGGATAGGTGATATCAAATCATTAACTCAGGGTCACATACTGGTTAATGCCCTCTATCTTCTGTTAATGCAAGGTGAAACTGAAACTTATTTCTGGAAAAGTTTATATGTCTTTAGTATCTGCCTTCATTTTCCCAGTGTGTCTGAACTGGAAGATCAGAATTTAGGTCATTGATCTTGTTAAATAGGTCCAACAAAGAATAGTAATTAAAAGAAAAAACTAGAAATTATCTTATTTGTAAAAGAGGACAGCTGGGTCAATGATATTTTTACACCATTGACATCTAGTGCTTGAATATATGTGTTAAATTTGCTAGCATAACAGCCCTTGACCCTATTCATCAGGTGATGTCAATTTCTTGATTCTAATACTATTGCTGCCTTGGGGAAGGTTGACTATTTCCATATAGTTTGACTTCTGATGATTTTAAAATTGGAAACAATGGATGTGACTAAATCATAGGGGAGGAATTTTTTTTATTCTCCTCTGATAGTCATATCTATATGTGATATTTAATTCTAACAATTTAGTCAAAACTCTAATTAACTTCAATAATGGAGAAGTGTAACTAATAATCTTGTAGACAGCATTACTCTTAGTTACATCAGACATATTGGTTTCTCTTTATGCACCTATAGTCATATATTTAAAAGCTTTATATTTGAAAAAAAAAGTGATAGATGATTGAAAGAAGAATTAAAAATAATCTTTGAGTAATGTTTGATGATTCCCTTTTCATCAAACATACACTTTATTCTTCTATGTCCACTCTGTCTCTCTTGTCTTTTTTTCCCTTTCCAATTCTACTGTTATTATTATAACTAGTGTTATGAAATAGTTTCCTCAATATGTTTCTGTTTTCTCTCATCTAATTTGATCTATGTATTAACCAAATTAATGTTTGGTATTTCCTAATTTTATAACTTTTATCAAACCTCCTCACTGATCAACATACATACATATATTCAGTGACCTTTCATTATTTATCAAGTCGAAATTCCTCATATTGTTACCAACAGTCTTACATTAACCTTCCTTTCACAATCCTATTAATATGTGATAAACAAGCAGAGTTTAACTCCCATGTCTTGCCTTTTCTAATATATAAGCCTGTTTTACTTTATTAATTAGACCTGGAATTCCTTTCCCTGAATTTTGAAGGGCAGACTCAATGAAGTCATTATCTTGGGAAAGGCCCCAAGAGCTATTCTTCCTTCTTAAGACACTTGTAGGACTTTTAGTGTTTTCTTCTTATTATTATATTCTAATTTGTATTTTAAATATTACTTCGTCGATTTAAACAATCTGTTGTGCATGAACACCATTGTAGAAAAGTTTTTATTTAATTACAATCTTGTATTTTAGTACACAGTCTTCTGTAACAAATAGAAGTTATTTATTAAAAGTCCTTCAAAAGAATGATGTAATTCTCTTTATTTCAATTAAATACAGACTATATTACTTTATTTTGTAAGAAAATGGAAGGTTCTTATAAAGAGTGTTTAAATATCTATTGATTTTTATTTCTGGGAGATATTATTTTACTGAAAATGTCATATCTAGAGTCCAGTTTTGCCAACAGTGTTTCTAAAAACATCATCTAACATTGATCTCTTTGTTATTTCTCATTCTAAAGTAGCATCACTTTTTGATGAATAAGGATTTGGAGAACCAAAACATGTGCATCTGAATTTGGAGCTGGAGGAAGATGCAGAGTCTTAAAGGAATGTTTCTTGGTTCAATGAAAGATAAAGCACATCTATTTATTGTAATTTAGGAGGCAGAGTTGTATCCTAGGAAAAGAATACATAAACCATTTTTAATGTTTTTATTTGTTATTATTGTTATAAAAATACATATCTGTTAGGGAAAGCAAGAAACTAATAATCTCTTGCAGGTAGTAGCTCTCATACTCCAGAGAGACCTCAAAGATAGCAAAATCCTATTAAAAATTTGATATTTATTAAGAAAACCTATATAAAACCATTTTGTCACAGATCTCGAATAACTTTCTTGGGGTTATAAACAAAATAAAATTGTGGTTTTTGTTTATTATGTCAGGCATCTCCAGAACATGCTAAGTGAATTTGACTATCACTTTGATAGTTCCGACCTGGTGTTTGTTAAATCTACTTTAAAATGCAATGTTTCCTTAAGCCACATTTTTCTTCAAGAGCAGTGGAACAAATCTCTATGTTTATTTGTCAGATAAAAATTCAGAATCAGCTTTCTTGAGGTTGAATTGCCACATGCTGCTGAATTAATTAAGAAACTGACTTAAAGTCAAGAGTGCTGGGTACATTGGAGTACAAATGGCCCTGCAGGCGACTTTTCTTTGTGGCTATCACACTTTTTCACTACATTTCTATCTTCTGCATCAAACTTATATTTCTATCCCTCTCAGAAGTGGATTAAAACTTATCTCTTTTCAATAATGAAATTAGATCACATAAGAAGTGTGCATCATTCTTACTGAGAAGTGAGGGAGAAGCATTTGTCAGCACTAATCTGGAAGCAGTTCCTAGTGATTTATTAACACTTTCTGTGAAAGTAGTGCTGAAAACTGAATAGCAAATGATTTCTGAAGATTGGAAATTCAGACAGAAGGGCTCTTGAGGGCTATTCCCAAAAACACACGGTGAAAAAAAAATCAAATTTCTAAAGACTCTTCAAACCAATGTCACATTTTCCAACATGGTGCTTTCTTCCATTTTCTAAGACATCTTCCCACTATGAGGCAGAAATATAATAGGAATAAATCCGCAAACATTCTAAGATTGCTTCATCCAGTCTGCAGGAATTCCCCTCAATTTATGTGAAATACATGCAATTTATGATGTCCCTGTTGCAAAAGCAAAAAGATATATTCTAGCCTCCCTAGGGTTGTCAATTGCTACTGGATTTTGATTTACACAAATATAACCATTGCAGAACCACTTAGTCACCTACTGGAAAATAGTTTTCCATGGGGTGAAATTCACTTACATTTGGATACTTTTGTAACATCTAGCAATTATTGACTTTTTCAATTTGTGCAAGTGTATTTCTTTAAACTTAAGCCACCTTTTCTACCTTTTTTTTACTACCGATGATGTGAAAAATGTGTTTTAGCTTCAAATTACCTAAATATAGTTTTTAAAATTTTATTGATTTCTTAATTGAAAAGTAAATATTTTATTTATGGTGTACAACATGTTCTGATACATGTATACATTATGGATGACTAAATCAAGCTAATTAGCATATCCATGACCTCACCTATCATTTTATTTTTGTGTTAAGAACATTTAAAATTTACTCTCTTAGCATTTTTAAGTACATAATACATTATTATTCTTATATACTATAATCACCTTGTACAATAGATCTTCTGAACTTATTCCTCCTGTATAATGGAAATCTTGTATCCTCTGAGCAACATGCCCCTAATTCCCTATGCCCCATTCCCCCAACCCTTGGTAACCACTGTTCAAGGCTCTGCTTCCATGAGTTCTACTTTCACCTATAGATGAGATAATGCTATTTTTCTGATTATACTTAATCTATGTGTATTTACTGAGCAACAACAATTTTATAATTTATCTTCTCTCTTCCCTTACATTGAAATTGTTATTAGATTGTATTGATTTTGCTTCAAATTTTATTTTAAAATATGTGTAATTACTTCTATCTTTTTTGAAGAGCATGTTATTTCTTATTGGAGGCACTTGTAAATGTTTTCCCCATCTTGAAGTCTTCCTGAATATCAACTCGTCATCCACATTTCTGAGAGAAGGGTCTCTTTAACATCATAATCTGATCATTTTACTTCCTTACATAAATTTATTTAGGGGTTTTACATTGCTAGCAAAATAAACTTAAAAGCCTGTAAAATTTAAAACAAAAACCTTCAAACTTGGTCCTGTCTTTTCAGTCTTATCATCTATCATGTGCCCAAATGTTTCCTTCTCTTTATTCATGAAACATTCCTGGCTACATTATTCTTCTACATTCTTGTCTTTGTACATATTCTTAGGAACAATAGTAATCATTTTCATAAGTCTTACCTGTGGACACCATCATACTTATACTTCAAGGCTCATATCTTTAACTTTGCAGCATAGAATAAATTTGAACTTTGATTTCTGTTTTTAAATCACTTTGCATATTTATTCTTATTAGTTCTATTAGTTCTTATGCTGCGAATGAAATAAATTATTTACTGAATAATCCATCATCATTTTGAGGCAAAGAGTGAGTTTTGTTCTCAGTATTACTGAAATTTAACGAGGTCCATTGCACTAGAAGGCCATCACTAAATGATTGTTGATTGAGGGACTCATTCCATTTTACAATAACAGTATTTAATATCAGTCTTGACCTCATGTGTTATGGCCAAATGGCTTTTTACTGAGTCAGGTGCTCAGCATTCAATAAGATTAACTTTTCCACAGTCTTAACTTGCTGAGATTTTATGTCTTAAAACATTTTCCCCGGATCAGTTTTCTAACTTAATGTTATAGATATTGAATTTTCAGCTTGGATCTGCTGTTCAATTTTCCTCCTTCCCTGATCTTTATCAACTTTTGTTTTGTTTTTTGAGCTAATAGTTTTTCAGCAGTCCTAAGGATATAGCCATGAATGATTTCTTCTAGTGAGTACCCTATAGGTCCATCTAAGTAGCAGTAATAAGAACTCAATATCCTAGGTTTATGAGCATAAAAGTTATTGTGAAAAGCCTTTTTGGGGAGTACATTAAAATGTGCATATGGAAAATACTGTAAACAGGGATGAATGTAGTGGAAAAATCAATATAACCACTAGAATCACATGGGTTTTCATGGAAAATGAGAGAAAACTTTGAATTTTTCATTTGTTACATATTTCTTGGAATGACTTAACATTTTTATTTAAATTGCATATTAATTATAATTACTTTCTCTGTTCAATTTACTATGCCAACAATTGAATATTTATGTTGAATATTAAATTACAATATACTCTTACTACATGGCAACCACTAAAAAAAAATAAGAAAAAAAATAAATTATAATATGCTTTTCTTTTGGAAAATATGATAATATTTTTCAGATATATTAGTAATATATTCTGTTTTCTTTGATGATTTGGAGGGTAAAACTTAGAAATGCAAATGACAATCTAAAATGTCTTTTTTTTTTTTTCCCCCCTCCAATAGCAGCTATCTTAAGGGATAGAGAATTGCTGGACCTTAATCAGATTATGGAAGCTTAGTAGTATGACATGCATTGAGTACTTAAAAATTGGGGGATAAGTTCATTTTAACTTATAAACAAAATCTTTTAAAGTTAAATATTTGAGTTTTGAACTGTCTTAAGCTTTAGAATTATTGTGCCTAACTCAATTAGTCAAATATTAATACTTTTTTTCACATAGAATGTGTTAAATCCTCCTGGACAGCTAGCAAAATTTAGCCTTTTCTCTTGAATCAGAAATTGATTTTCTCTAGTAACAAATGGAACTTGAATTTGCAATGTATGAGTTCAATGTTAAACTCCAAATCTATGATATTTGCGTAGGTGCTACATTTGCCAAATTGTGTTCTTCCATCCCTAAAGCTATTAGTTTCAAGTCCTGCCCATAGAAGATCAATGAAACACAAAGAAAAAATCAATATATGTTTGAGCTTTTTGCTGCATCTTGAAGAGAATACAGAGTATAATTTAATTCTGAAACATAGTTTTTAAAATGGAAATCCATAATTGCTGCTAAAATTGAGCATTAACTGATAGTAACTCTTTTAGAAACTGGTCATATTATTAATACCTTGGCCTAGTCTGTAAATATGGTAAACACATACACAAACACAGATACAACTATATAAAACCTAGAATGTAACTAATAACAATGAAATGAATACCAAGGGACTCATCAACTAAATTAAGACATACAACATACACAGCATTAAGATATCCAACATTATACAGAAGCCCCCTTAATCTGATGTGAGTCCCTTTCCCTAATAATATATTCTATCTTTCAACCATGGTTAAACACAATCCTTGTTTTTCTTTAAATTATTCTGATTTTTTTCATAGCTTTTCACTTATTCATCTTTTCTGAAGCACACGTCATTAGGCATTGCATGGCTTTAAACTTTGTGCAAGTTGAATCATACCATGTATATTTATCTGTGATTTATACCTTACATCTTGTTGCTTTCTATAACTGCATTTCATTCATTTTCAGTTCTGAATATTATTCAATTGTATCAATACATCAAAACTTCCTTTTCATTCTAGTCTTGACGAGTATTGGGATGTGCCCAGTATCTTACACATACAATGATACTATGAACATCCTATTATATGTCCAACATTATACACATGCATAAATTTGTCTAGATCCAATACTCATGAGTGGAATTGTTCCACTTTACTAGAAATTGCCAAACTGTTATTCAAAGCACATTTCTTACTTTACTCTTTACCTAGATGTGTACAAAAGCTCTCCTTACTGTGCTCACTTATAAACATTTGATCTTGTAGACCTGTTAAACATGTTAAATACCATGATTATGAAATTGACTCTCATAATTTTAATTTGGATTTCTCTGCTTTGTAACTACATTTATTTTATTAGAAATTCATTTTGACCACTTGCTGAAGTGCATGTACTAAACTTTTAGTATTATTACTATTTTTTAAAGCTGAGTTGTCTTTTTGTTATTAATCATAGTAGCACTTTACATATTCTAGATGCAGGTAATTGAAATTTATGTTTAAAATATCTTCTCCTAATTTACTGGTTTTTTAAAAATTCCTTTTCAGTGAATTTTGATGTAAAGAATTTCTCATTTTAATGTTCATATCAATTCTACTTATATTTTAATGGCCCTATTAGCTCATTAGCCTAGCAAATAGTGCCATATATAGGTTTCTATGATTAATTATTCATTTTTTTTATGGTTTGTATTTTCAGAAATACATATGAAAAGTAGTGACAGAAAGCAGATGAGTGATTATGTAGGACCAGATCTGGGGAAGAGTGTTAGTGTTAATGTGAAGTGGCACATATAACTTTTTGAGTGAAGGAAAAACTCATTTGTGGTAATGTTAACAAGGCTGTTTATATCTGCCAAAACTAATGAAACTGAACAATTAGAATGAGTATATTTTATTTTATGTAAATTACACCGAAAGCTATTTGAAAGATAAATGTTATTATGTAATATTCTGTGTCTGAGGGCTGTTTGCTGTTTTTGGTATCTTGTTTCTGTGTGCGTGTGTTGTGTCTGTGTGTGTGTGTATGTGCGCACTCTCATTTAAGATATACATTTTCGTTGGAGAATTTTAATGTGAGAATATTTTTGGTTCAGAGATGATCAAAATAAATAAGTTATTTAAAGAGAATTCCCTATAAAGTGAGATTTTTTAAAATTTATTTTTAAAATTCAGGATATTATGGGGGTACAAACATTTTGTAAATCAGTAAAGATGTTCATTAGTGAGATTTTTAAAATGAAATATTAAAAATATTCCCCCAATGCAACTGGTGAATGGACACGCTTGAAGTTCTGACTGGGGGGATGGGGGTGGGGGGAGGGGATGGGTGTATACATACGTGATGAGTGCGATGTGCACTGTCTGGGGAATGGACATGCTTGAAGCTCAGACTCGGGGGGATGGGGGGGCATGGGCAATATATATAACCTGAACTTTTGTACCCCCATAATGAGCTGAAATAAAAAAAAATCATTTATTTATTTCTTCCTCATAATTTTAGAGTTCTGTTCTACTCAGCTCCAGGTTGTGGGTCAGGTTCAGGTTCACATCACATGTCTTATTTTTTTTCATACCCAGCTTGAAGGTGCATTCACTCTCTTCACCATACAGTTAGGTTAGAGGTAAGAAGCTTCACAGTTGTCACCTCTCCACCCATTTTCCATTGGTTAAATTCAGCCCCATGACAGGGCCAAAGTCAATGGCAATCCCAAGGACCTTTGTGCAGAGGGTGGGATTGGAGAATTAATGTCTTATGATTAGTGATATATTATGGATATAATGTGTATCATAAGCAATTTTCAGGAACACAGTTTTTCATCTGCTTAGCATCAGGGTATACTATAAGCAATTTTCCCAATAGTGCACTGGCTATGGGTGAGGAAGCAAGATTTACATATGCTAGTCATGTTTTCACTAAAGCTAGAGTTAGTTCTTTGGGATGCTAGACTGATGGTGAGTATCTCCTTAAAATCTTTATCTCGCCATGAATCAGTAAATAACCTTAAATAAATGTCAGCTGCAGTTTATCTTTCTTTTCTTGATCATAGGTCTCACTTATTTTTTGATCTATATACTATATATTTGATTGTTTCTTTGTTGTGCTGGTTGGCCATAGCCTGTAACAGAACTTACAAAAATTAACCAGCATTTTTAGCATTTTTTGAAGAGATGGCAAGATACTAAGTCTGTGACTTTGTTGGAAATGAATAGATACATAAATTCTTTACTTAAAAAATATATTTGCTATAAACCACATAAAATTTGAATATAGACCTTTCACCTACTTGCTCTCCACTCTATCTCAGAGGTTTTCTCTGGCATTATCATTTTATCCAATTTTAACTCATATTTTCCCAGGTGGCTTTATCAAAGTAAGGTCAATTATTTGAATATATTATAGTCACAAAGATCTCTATAGATAATGACAATTTACACTCTCCCTATGTCTCTGCCACAATGGTCTCCCTATAACAGTGAAGTAGGTTTGAGAGAAATTTTCTCTGCAAGGAATGTAAGGAGAGCAGTTCTTATAGCTTTATAACCACTTCATAACAAGTAAAAAGGACTGAACTCTTCAGTTTTAAGTTTAGCCAAAATGCAGAAATCTTCTTTGTATAATAACTGTCATAACACTCAGGTGCTACTAATCTTTCTTCCCACTTTTAAGTTGTATATTCAGACCAGATGCTCCATTCTGTGATCACTTGGTATCTCAAAAGAGATCAATATTCAAAGACGAAACATTTTAAGAACAAGAAGACAGTTGCAGGAAGCCTTTTATGTGTGATAGATATATTCATAGATCATCATTTAGGAATACTCTTAAAAACAAACTGTTGTAAATACCCAAAGAAATGGAAGCTTCCCTAAAAAGAATTGTGAACTTCAGTAGTGTGATACAGCCCCTTCCCACAAAGATTCTTTATAGTTTCCTTAAATAAAATTGTACGTGGCTCCATTAAAGAACTATCCATTATATTCTTTTGAATCAGTTCCAGCTCATCATGATAATTTTTTTGTTAATTTCAGAATATTATAGGGGTACAAATGTTTTGGTTACATGGATTGCTTTTGTACTGCTTGAGACAAAGTTGTAAGTGTGCCCTTCACCCAGATAGTGTACTTTGTACCCATTTGATGTGATTTCACCCATCCCGTTCTCTCCCCCTCCCACCTGCTTGATTTCAGTTGAGTTTTACCTCCTACTGTGCACATGAACGCTGTTCAGTTAGTTCAGATTTAATGGTGAGTACATGTGGTGTTTGTTTTTCTTTTCTTGTGATACCTCACTTAGGAGAATGATCTTCAGTTTCATCCAGATTGTTACAAAAGGTATTAATCCATTTTTTATGGCTGAGTAGTACTTCATGGTATACATATACCACATTTTAATAATCCATTCATGAATTGGTGGGTATTTGGGTTGTCCCTTTCTTTCCACATCCATGCCAGCATGTATTGTTTTGGGACTTTTTGATAAAAGCCATTCTCACTGGGGTTAGGTGATATCTCATTGTGGTTTTAATTTGCATTTTCCTGATGATTAGTGACATTGAACATTTTTTCATATGTTTATTGGCCATTTGTCTGTCTTCTTTTGAAAAGTTTCTGTTCATGTCTTTTGCCCACTTTTTAATGGGGTTGTTTGATTTTTTCCTTGCTGATTTTCTTCATTTCTTTGTAGATTCTGGTTATTAGCCCTTCATCAGATGTATAGTGTGTGAATATTTTCTCCTGTTCTGTAGGTTGTCTATTTGCTCTTTTGATTATTTCCTTGGCTGTGCAGAAACATTTTAATTTAATCAAGTCCTATTTATTTATTTTTGCTCTTGCCGTTATTTTTAACTTATTTAATCAAATTTTGATGGATATTTGTAAGTTACCAAAGAACAAATCATAATCCTTAGCTCTCTGCCTCCCCCAGTCCTCAGACCCAAGTTTACAACTATTTTTTGGCTCTCTTCACAGCACTGCACCAATACATCCTCAACTGTCTCCAGCTGTTTACCTACAAAGCTTGTTTCTTCTCTATAATTTATGATGTTGACTAATGTTTCTGTCATTCTTTCAGTCATGTCAGCTTGAAATCTCAGAGAATTGTGAGTGTCTCTCTCATACCTTGAAAATCTATCTTCAAACTATTTTATATTGAAAGAGAATTTTATACCTGACCTCTTATTTTCACTTATTTCCACTTTTGTTTATAAATTTATTACATTTTCCTCAAATAATGTATGATTCCTTTATTCATATTCACTTTTTCCTCAAACTTAAAAAAAATCCCAAATGCATCCACTTTCTTTCTGTACCATAATGACCTTGACTAAATAGCATTATCTCTTACTTTGATCACTTTAATACTTTATCAATACTTATTTCTACTTTACTTTACCACCATACCCCTTTGTTGGTAGCAAATTATCCACTCAGAGACCAGAGTGATATTTTGAAAGTAATTAAAATCATGCCACTTCCTTGCTCAAAACTTATTTTGGTCTGAATGTTTTTGTTCCCCCCAAATCCATATGTTGAAATCTAATTCCTAAGGTGATGGTATTTGGAGGTTGAGCCTTTGAAACATAGTTAGGTCATGAGAGTAAAGCTTTCATAAATGGAAATAATGCCCTTATAAGAAGAGGCCAGAGAGCTAGCTCACTCTCTTTCCACCATGTGAGGTTATAGGGAGAAGTCAGCAGTCTGCAACTGGGAAGAGGGCTCTCACCAGAAATTGATCATGCTAGCATCCTGATCTCCAGAACTGGAAGAAATAAATTTCTGTTTTTTATCAGCCACCCAGACTGTGGTACTTTGTTTTGCCAGCCTGAAGGAACTAAGACAAAACTCTCAAAGATTTCTCATTCCAAGTAAAATGAACTCAATAGTCCTTTCTGTACCTGCAAGGCCCTACATGGCTTCAGGCTTCCTCACCAACCTCATTGTCTTCTATACATCTCCCATGTGTACTTGTGCAATCACATTGAGTTCATTGCTCTTCTTGGCATACACAATCATACTTTGTTCTCACAATACTGGCTTTTCTGTGCCAAGCACCAAGAAAAATCTCATTATAGAGACCTGGATCAGTACTTAATCTCAGTCATGCAACTGCTCAAATGTTCTTCTTTCAGTGGATACTGCTTTACCCAATGTAGCTGCTGTGCATCCTCACTCTCTGATTTTCAAACTACTTTTATTTGTTTTTCTTCCTAGGGCTTATCTACCTGATATTATCATTTCTTATATTATAGCAATTATAGTATATTATATCATTTTATATTTTATCATTTAGTATATCATATCATTATAGTATATCATTTAGTGATAAAATATTATATCATTTAGTGATATATAGTATACTATATATCATTATAGCATATCATTTATATTATATCATTTTATATTTTATCATTTTTTATTGTATTAAGTTATATTATATCAGGCTATTCTATACAATTTATTTTAAATTTTCCACTGAAATGTAAGTTCAAATAAGGTGTTTGTGTAATTATCTATTGTTTCGGTTCTATATAAACAAGTATTGAATAAATGACTGAAAAAAAGACATAAATTCCTCTAAACTCTTTAACCCTCTCAGAATATTTTCCCCAAACAGCAAAGTCAAATAACTATGATGCACTAAAACCTTAGTCAGTTGTTTATTTCCAAAAGTTGAGAGTCACAGTGGCATTGATTTTCTACCACCTGTTGCCAGACAATCCTTTAAGACACAGCTCTACAATGTAACACCAAAATATAAATTTTAACCATTCAGTTCCTAGCATTTTTTACATCTCTCACTAACTCTTGCTATTTTCCCTGTATGCAACAATTGTCTCTTTAACTGTGGTGTTGAAACCCTACATATTACTAAGTATCAACTCAAGTGCCACTTCTTATACAAGACCTTTCTTCTTTTCCCCTAATCAACACCGGGCTCAAACTCTGTAATATTCCCACTGCACTTTGCTTCTACCTCTACTATATCATGTGTGTGTGTATGTGTGTGTGTATGCATGTATAAGACAAGTGTCTCTCAAAATACTGATTTTTGTACTAGATAGTAAGATTCTTGGGAGATGGATTCATGTTCTATTCATTTTATATCTCTCAGTGTCCCTAACATGGGATAACAAGCACTGAATAGTATTGAATGTTTACTAAATAGAATAGAATAAAATGAAAAAAAAAAAAAAAGAATGGGATAAAATACAATGGGATTCCCTGGCAAATAAAGCTTACTTTCCCTTTATCTGAATTGTTATTGTGCTTTTTATTTGATTTTTGACCAGTTGCTACATCTGTTTCTTTCTTTAACCATGTTTGTAAATTCCAAATAACCAGAGCTTCCTCCCCTCATATATTAGGTTAATTAATAGAGCACATAGCACTGTTAGATATTTAATACTTAGTAATTTGGAAAGGAATACTATCTTATATTGCAGAATTTTAAATTTGGATATTAAAGAAAAATTTTTTCTCTCCTCAGTTGACAGATGAGGTGGTTGAGTAAAAACAAAGCATGCTTCTTTCCTCATATAGTTTAGTATTCTAGTGACAGCTAGAAATAACTTTAAACTATTGCTTTTAAAAGGGTAAAGATACAATTCATTATAAATTAAAATGTTCTATTTCCTTTGGTTATGTGCATATACTAATAAACATTAACATAATGTTTATTATTACATATAAACTTTCTGGGAAACTATGTGATAAAACTCACTTTGTGTGTATCTATGTACATGCAATTTTTAGTAAAATAAAAATCATAGATACAATTAAAATTTTTAAATCCCCCAAAGTACTATATATCCCCCAATTGACCTCAATTATTTGACTCCACAAAATGTAATATTGCAGGGCTTAAAAAAATTAGAATTCAAATTTTTGAACATCCAGATTGTCTAATTTGCAATGTAATACTATATGTACCATGACACAAACAATTATACGTGATAAGTGATTTTGAAAACTGAAATTATAAGGATTAGTGGATAAATAAAACAAAAAAAAAACAATAATACTAGATATTCACAAAGGTCTCATTCAAAAATACAACGTTTAAACCTGGAACTAAATGATAATTAGGGGAAAAATAAAACAAAAAAACTAATCATTTGTTAGATATCAACAAAACTCTCATTCAAAATACAATGTTTAAACTGAGAATTAAATGGATATAGAATAAATTATAGGTACAGAAAGCTGAAAGCCAGTGCAATTGGATCGTAGGTACAAGGACGGAGTGGCTACAGATGAGAATGAGAAAGGTAGCAGAGGCCAGATCATAAAAGATTTTGTGGCCATCAGAATTTATAATTTACCTGAGATGATGAAAAGTCAGTAAAAGGTTGATCAAAGAAATTATATATCAGTGTTTTTTGAAAGATCATTTTGGTATTATTGAGAGAAGAATGAAGGATCGTAAAAATAGTTGAAAAATTAGTTTCAATATCAGGAGATAATAACCCAGAATATGAAGAGTGTCAGGAATGTTAGGAACAGGTGTAGGTGGGAAGCATTAATCCCAGGAAAAAGAGGAGGCCAATGAACATTTAGAACCTAACTCTTCATGGCAGGAACTTGCAGTTAGGGACTTTTCCTGGCCAGAAGCATGAGCAGAAACTAAGAGCTCTTGTCCAAAGGTGACCTTTTCCCTATTAACATACATTAGCACAGTAAAAATCACACCCACTAGCTCCATGTTTACAGTTTGCAAATGTCATGGCAACCCCTGGAAGTTACTGATAAGGATAGAATTGAGGAGGGCCCTTAGCTCTAAGAACTCTCCACCCTTTTGCCAGAGGAATAATGACTATTCACCCATCATTTAGCATGTCATAATAGACCCATTTCCCCTCAGGAAACGTACTTTCACTTTCTATTCTATGCTGAAAAGCCTGCAATAAAAGGTGCTTGTGTGAGTTGCTCCTGTCATTTGGTCACACTGGCCGAGCTTGTGATTCTTCTAAGACAGAGCCAAAGAACCAGGCCAACACCCCTCAAAAAAATCAACGCTGACAGTAAGATGGGGGAAACTATATACATTTTAGATACTTTTAAAAACAGAAGGATTATAATTTAGTGGTTGATTGAAAGTGGGTCTGAGGAAGAGAGAAGAAAATAACTAACACCCAGAATTCTGACTGGTCAACTGTTTGCAACTGTGATGCCATTCACTGAAGGACTAGAAACACAGAGTAAATACAAAGAATGGGGTGGTGAAAAAATAAGTATCTCTGTTTAGGGAAATGTTTTAGGTTACTGTAAATTATAGGTATGCAATAGGCAATTGGCAGTGCTGGACTAGAGGTGGGAAAATAACCACTGCCTACATGCTTAGATTCTAGTTGTGAGACCAAAAATAAGAAGAAGAGACTAGCACTAAGCCCTGAGGGCCATCTATGAAGGTAAGAGAAGGCTAAGGATGGCAGATATCAGTGAAATGGAGTGACCCAATACAAGATGAAGATCAGGACAGTGCGGTAACATGACAGCAAAGATGGATACATTTTCAGAAAAAAAGTGGCAAATTGTTTCAACTTCTACAATACTTTAAATAAGATAAAGGATGAAAAATATTTTTGAAATGCAGTGATACTGAAATTGTATTAGGATTTTTTGAAAGTCATTTCAGTAGAATGATTGGATCAGAATATAAATGGGAATTAACTAAGAAAATAGAAACGAGCTCTATATGGACAGCATTTTCAAAAACCTTGGCTTTGAGGGGGATGAAAGATCCTATCCATGCCAGTAGATGGAAGAGAGCTTGGTGGTAAGGAAGTTTCAGAGAGATTTTAGTATTTTCAGATTCTTGTGCAATAAGTTTATGGATTAGGAAATATTGAAGATACTGGAAGGAGAGAACGTAATGGATAAAATAATAGTTGAGCTTGCAGTAGATTGGATATAGAGAATCAGTGAGGTAAATAGCCTTATATGTAATGTATAGATTATACAGAGGTAGACTCAGTGGGGGAAATAGCCTCATATGTAATATACAGATAATACAGAGGTAGATGTTTTGGTTTTGCTCATGGGACAATAAGAGCATTTCTTCCCAATTATTTAAGTCCTTTTAAGTGAAAGCAAAGTCATCTCCCAATAGCATTGAAATTTGAGACTCTTGACTTATATGGTGAGTGGAGAAGTTTTAAAGAGTTTATTGAGAACAGAGAGCATTGATTAGAAGAAATATATTAATAGTAGGACTGATCAGAAGTATTGAGCATCCATTTGAAATTGGCAAATATGGCTTTCATTTAAATGACTTATTGTCTGTCTCCAGCACCACTCATGTCTTAAGTGTGTCAACAGAGAAGGGAACCATTGGATTCATTCAGTATTAGGAAAATTATTCTATTTGAAAGAGTGTACTACCTATACATGGGAAAATAAGGGTAGAAATTATCTGAATGATAAGGATAAATGGCAGGGATTGATGAATTTGAGAAGAAAAACCTGGAACTTGGGAAAAATTAACCAAATAAACTATAAGAAAGGATGATACGGTAAATTGATTTTTAGAATTTATCATTAAAAAAGTGAATTTGTTAAAGATAGGAAACTCCATGTTGTGCTAAAGGAGTAGAATTGTAAGGGGAATATATGATATTGCCATTATAATAACAACACCAAAGCATTGAGAATTTAGTGAATTAGAACTGTTTTCAAATATATTGACATTAAATTCACCCAAGATGTTGGACATTAGTACTTGAGTACTAAGTAATCCAGGTAGGCAAGTGCCATAGTTTCCAATAAATATGGGTGTGCCAAAGAAGTGAATAGCTAGAAACAGTAAACCTACCATTTGATCCAGCAATCCCATTATTGGGCATCTACCCAACAGAACAAAAGACATTCTATAAAAAAGATATCTACACTCGAATGCTTATAGCAGCACAATTCACAATTGCAAAGATGTGGAAACAACCCAAGTGTCCATCAATACATGAGTGGATTAATAAGATGTGGTATATGTATACCATGGAGTACTACTCAGCTATAAGAAACAATGGTGATATAGCACCTCTTGTATTTTCCTGGATAGAGCTGGAACCCATTCTACTAAGTGAAGTATCCCAAGAATGGAAAAACAAGCACCACATGTACTCACCATCAAATTGGTTTCACTGATCACCACCTAAGAGCACATTTAGGAATAACATTAATCGGGTGTCGGGCAGATGTGGGTGGGGGAGGGGATGGGTGTATACATACATGATGAGTGCGATGCGCACTGTCTGCAGAATAGACATGCTTGAAGCTCTGAGTCAGGGGTGGGGGCATGAGCAATATACATATCCTAAACTTTTGTACCCCCATAATATGCTGAAATAAAGAAAAGGGTATCAGAAGTAGTATAGCAAATAGTATTAACTTTTAAAAAACAGAATGTGATACAAATTAATGAGAGTCGAATGACCTTGAGGTTGATGGGATAAATGGAAAAATGAGCAGTCTTCATTTGAGACTCCATCAGGATTAGAAATAACTTCTTCTGAAGAAAAAGAAATATAGGTTTTAAAGAAGTTTATAGTTATAAGTGATAACTGCTAAATAGCCTACCAATATTAGGAAATGTATTAGTTATAGTGTAGGAATTCTATCGGGGAAAATAGATTTAGGAGTGAGAGGAAGAATAAATATTTTCAGGACAGATCAACACAAGCAAAGTTGAGATGTGAGTATGAGGAGATATATGATGTACTCAGATGTTGAAGAAGACAGAAGAAAGAGATTCAGGGCAGAGGCCTGAGGTTATTGAGATAAGCATATCAGATATTACTCTCCCCCCATTGGTAAATAATTGAGGTAAACAGGTAAATAGGACAGCTAGTGCTGCCTTAGATGGCAAGGAGCACCTTGGAATAGAAAGGGTCATTGTAGTTAAGACTTTGGTTATATGGTAGCCGAATATTAATTCCGTATTCAGCATCCTATCAAATAAAAGAAAAATATTAAAAGTGTACATTTATATGTTCTTTGTGTTATTAAAAAATTTATTGTCTAACAGTGTGTTCTGTGATTAGACCTTAAAAGTCCTGATCATTTGTTCACTGATGACACGATATTAGAAATGTTGGTTTTATTCTGTGATTGATTTGATAATATCCCTTTAAGAAATAAATCTGCATCATTATCCTTATAAGGGACTTTAACTTTGAATTACCAACCCAACCTCATCCAATATTTGTCTATTCACAAGTAAATTTATTTTTTCTAATTTCAATGTGCCTAAAAGTAAATATATGAACAAATGAGCAAAGAAAGAATGGGTGAAAAACAGATTTAATAATACTACTTGAGTATTTCTATTATAGGTTATTACATGGTATCTGGGGAAGAAAATAAATTGTTGAAGTTTATAATATGTATTCTTAGCTTGTCGTAATATAAAGTATATTAATGTATAATTTGCCTCTGTTTCTACAATACACTTTGTATCAAAATGTTGCTTTTTAAAATTATAATTGTTATTCTACAAATGTCCAAAATTGCCCACAGAGTAAGATCCATTTATTTACAAAGCCAACTACTATGTGGAAAATTGGTAAATAAAGATTTATTTGAACAACATAGTGCATTCAGTAGAAATAGTGTGTTTAAAACCAGAGACTCTCATATGTTTTTCAATGGAACAAACACAAAAGAATTATCATAATAGCAACTTTCTTCCTTCTAATTTACACGAAGATAAGTGCATTTAGTAGTTGTGAAGGGGCTTGGAGATTATGAAAAAAAGATTATTGAAAGTTTAAGGAGCAACAATTTTTAGAGAGAAATATTATTGTAGTGAAATACATGAAAGAGTAAACAGATATACACATTATATGTTGCATAAAAATAAACATTAGTTTAAAGTCAAATATTTAGACACAGATTTTTAAGGCATGCACTCATTAAAGTAATGCACATTAATAGGATAGTCAAATGTTCTGTGTCAACTGGGATCATTTATTTTGGAAAGAGAAGAGAAGATAGGGATGTGCAGAATCTCACCACAGTAAAAAAAGGGAAATGTTAAACTTGGCATAGTGGTGGACATACTAAATATAAATTGCCTTGGATTCTCTTTGACTTGGAAGAGATTTTTCCAGAGACTATTTTATTTCATTTTATTTCAAAATATTAAGGAGGTACACATGTTTTGTTACATGAATACCTTGTATTGTGCTTAAGTCAGGGCTTTTGGTATGTCTGTCACCAGAATAGTGTTCATCGCACCCAACAGGTAAGCTTTTATCCCTCACCCCTCCAACGCTCTGCCCTTTTTCGTTTCCAAAGTCCTTTATTTCTCTTTGTGCCTGTGTGTACCCATTGTTTAGCTCCCATTTATTAGTGAGAACATGTGGTATGTGGTTTTCCATTCCTGAGAAATTTCACTTAGTATAATGGTCTCCAGTTCCATCCAAGTTGCTGTAAAAGACATTATTTACATTATTTCATTCTTTTATATGGCTGAGTACTCCATTAATCTATATATAATTACATAATATGCATATATACACACACACCGCATTTTCTTTATCTACTCATGAACTGATAGGCACTTAGGTTGATTCCACATCTTTGCAGTTATGAATTGTGCTGCTATAAACATTCAAGTATAGGTGTCTATTTGATAAAATGACTTATTTTCTCTTGGGTAGATACCCAGAAGTGGATTGCTGGATTGAATGGTAGGTCTACATTTATTTCTTTGAGGAATCTCCATACCGTTTTCCAAAGAGGTTGTATTAGTTTACATTTAGTTTACATTTCAACCAACGGTGTAAAAGTGTTTGCTTTTCACCACACCCACACCAACATCTGGTTTATTTGACTTTTGAATAGTGGCCATTCTGATAGGGGTAAGGTGGTATCTCATTGTAGTTTTAATTTTGCATTTCCTTGCTGAATAGTGATGCTGAGAATTTTTTCTTTTTTTTCTGACTATTTGCCTATCTTCTTTTGAAAAACTTCTTCTCATGTCTAATTTCTTGATCTCATATTCTATTCGATGTGCTTTCAGTTCAATGCATGTTCAAAGAAATAAGTCAAAAGCAAGTATTTGAGAAAATATAGCAATTTTTAATAAAACTTGAAGATAACTATAGTCTTCAATGTTAATAAATTAATAGATTGATAACACATTGCAGGTTAGAGAAAAACCAAATCATTATACCCATGAAGGGGTAACCCACAAGATGGAAATTAAGCTTCCTCAACAAAATTTCAGGCACATTGACATAAACTTTCATAATACTTGAGATAAAGAAAAGATACAAAGAGTTTTCAAGAGAAAGATTAAAAATTACATGGATCATATTCATGTTTTGGAATAAGATTGGCCTCAGACTTCTCAATAGCAGCTGGGAGACAACGGAGCAGTGCCTTCCAACATCCTGAGGAAAAAGAATTTTCAACTTGAATTTTACACACAGTCATAACACAGTTGTGGAAGGGAGGATACAGATATTTTCAAACATTATGTTTCAGATAATTTATCCAAAATGGACTCAAACTCAGAATGATATTATTAGAGGATGTGTTCAACCAAAAAAGGGACTAAATTTAAAAAGAATAAAGAACTTGATTGGGGAAACAATATGCCGCACAGATAAGGAGCAATAGGATTCACAGAATAAAAGTAAAGAAAAATCCCAGGATGGCAGCTACCAAGAAAGCAATGTCTTCTGGAGCTGGAGGATTGAGACCTCAAGATTGTGTATGTATGAAACATTTGATCTCTGGAAAATTTTATCGAGATACTTGTTGGAGTGTGGTAAAAGATTTATGCACAAAGACATAGACAACAAAACAGATTTAAAAAACTCTGAGTCTATTATTAACATTAAGAACAAAAGTTGCATGAGGAAATAGTACAGTGATTTGACCAAAGCAATGACCAATTTTTCATACTTATGAAAATGATATCTGTATCAGAGAAGGAAATCTCATGATATATAATCATTTTATTCCCACTATTTTATTTTGTCTATAACAATTTCTATAAATTTATTCATTGGGACAAGTTCTTCCCTTGTCTTCAAAGTGAAAAGTTAGGCAATCCCATGACTCCTTTGGTCAAGGTAAAAATCATAATTATAATTCCTTATAGTTCCAAAATTTTCCCCCAATCTCAATTTTTTTGATTACCTTGTATTCCACCTGTGAATTTTAAACCACACTAATAAGTTCTGGCTTATTAACTTTTACATTTTTGTATTATTTTCTATCAGCTCAATATGTAATTACATGTTGATATTATGCTGGTTTCCTAATAAGTATTTCCAATAAACATCCTGCTACAAACATAAGCACTGACTTTTAATTAAACAACGCTTGTGATTGTGATATCACCATATTAAGAGAACTCCTCCCTCACATTTGCTTTCTTTTCTCATACAAAAATTGAATATCTATGATATGTCTGTATCCATTCTTCCACTCTTGCTATCCTCTCCTGCCTATGTCTATCACACTTTGGCCCTGAAATTGCCTCATCTTTCTTCACAACGTTGTTCCCCTCCGTAGTAAGTCATTTTCTTTTCAAGATACAAATATAGGGCAGTATCCTCCATCTTAAAACAAAACAAAAACAAAAGAAAATTTTCCTCAAACTTACATCCTCCAGCTACTGTCTCATTTCTCTACTTTTCATTGCAGACTTCATAAGAATCTATGGTCCTATCCTTCTCATCCTAGTTTATCACCATTACCCCACTAGAATAAAGCCTTTATCTCCATCATTCACCAGAAAAGTTTTTATCAAGGCTTACAATGTCTTTCACATTACCAAGTTAATTATTTTTCCTCTCTACTGATCTGTCAGGAGCCTTTGATGTACTTAATCTTGTCTTCTTTCCTGGGTTTTTCCTATATTATCATAACTTGTTTCTCCTACTAATATGATGGTCATTTTTTTATCTCTTTTGTTAAATTGTTATCTACTATAACTCATTTTGGGGGAATGTGCCAGAGATCAGTTCTGAGCCTTTTCTCTTTTTATCTCACTTGTTAGGTAGTCACATCTAACCCTGCGCGCGTGCACACACACACACACACACACACACACACAAACACACACACACAATCTTTTATAGCTTCACTCTTTTGAATACTGGACCTAAAAAAGCCAATTGCTTACTTGTTATTTCTACCTGAATGTCTAAATCTTATATAAAAACTAACACATCCAAAATAAGCTTATCCTACACCCTCCCGCCCCCGGTATCTCTTCCCATTTTTCTCAACTTCAATATGATAAATTTATTTACTGCAAGTGTTAACGGGATCTATCTATGCTCTATTTTGAAGCATATCCCAAGTCTGACATGATCACCCTCTGTCTTTCACCAGTGTCACCCTGGGCCAAGCTATCAGCATCTCTCAACTGGACTAATTCATTATCCTTGTAACTGGTATTTCTGCTACCTCCTTAGAGACGAAGTAAACACTAAGCACACCAAACAAGTATATTACCTGCTTGATTACAAGTTGATTATTGCTATAGAAAAAGAAAAAGGGAAAAAAGAATAGAAGAAGGAAAAGGGGTGCTGAGTGCCAGATTGTGTTTGTGTGTATTTATGTAAAGTTGCAGTGGAGAGTGGTCAAGATGGGCCTTGGCAAAAGAGTGAGAAATCTTCCAGGGAGGTGCAAGTTAAAATAGGAAAACAGTGCAACTGGAATGAAGTCAGAGAAGGGAACATTGCTAGATGAGAATGTCCAACATAAAAGAGAACTCAATTATTTACTTAATCCATACTTGATTCCACAATTATCATATAATAATTTCTATGATTTAGGCCACAGCAAGAAAATTGACTCTTGTCCTGAGTAAAATTTGAAAACATTGAAGGATTATGAGTAAGGAGAGGCCCATTTTAAATTTAGTTTCTAATCAATCACTATGGATGCTCTGTTGTGGGTGGACTATGTTGTAGGGAAGCAAAGTGAAGAAAGATTATTTGGGAGTCTATTGCGGGAATCTGGTCTCAGGATGATTGGTGACTCAAAAAAAGGTCTATCGAGAATTGAGAAGGGCTCACATGTTGGATACATATTCTAACAGACTGGCTGCTGGAGGTGAGAGAAAGAGTACGAGTTATGGTTCCAAAGATGCTGGCTTCAGCAACTTGCAGAATAGTTTCTATCCACTGGCAGAAAGAGGCTGCAGGAGAAGCAGCTTTGTGAGGGAAAATCAGGAATCAGTTTTGGTTGAATGTGAAATGCCTGTTTGGCATTTAAATTTGAGTAGACAGCTGGATATGTGAATTTGAAATTTCTGTTAGACATTTAAATTGAGAAGGCAGTTGTATATATAGAAATATAAAAAGAGTTCAGAGCTAAATATATTAATCCAGGATTTTTCCACATATGGCCAGTATTCAAAATTATAAGGACAGATTACATTATCAAGGGAATAAGTATTGATTAAAAATGGAAGAGAAAGAGGAATAAACAGACTGAATAATACTGAGAAAGCATTGCCAACAATAAGTGCTCAGGACTTGGGGAAGCAAAGCAAAAATCAGAGGGGAGGATAAGAAGGAGTGACCAGTAATGTTGGGAGAAAATGGAGACATTATCTAATCACGGTCCTCTCCAAGCCAAGTGAACAAAATGTTACCAATGTAACAAAATGTAACCAATCAACTGTGCTACCCGATCTTAATAAATCAAGGAAAATTGATCCTGAATGGGGTGATTTAAAGATAGGTTACAAGAGAGGAGTTAGAAACAAGACACATAAGTGGATATTCCAAAGGGCTTTACTACAAAGAAGGCAAGGACCAGGGCGGATCCTGGGAGAAGACTTGGGATCTATAGAAGTGTTATTACTATGGCTGGTATTTTTTCATTTTTAAAATGGAAGTAACAGCTTACGTGGATGCTTATGAAAATGATTTACTACAGTGTGAAGATTTCTGATGTAGAATAGAAAGGGAAGAGCTGTTGAAGAAGTCTCCCTGAACAAGAAAGAAGTGATAAATTAGTATACAAGTGGAGAGATGCACTTTATTTTGGAAAAAGGCCATATCTTCTAGAGCAGCAAGGAAGAAGAAAAAGTATGTGAGAAAAGCTGCTGATTGATTTCAATTTTCTAGTAAAATAGGAAGCAAATTCATCTGGTATCGGAATCGTAGAGGGAGGGTTGGGAGTGATCGGGTGATTAAATAGACTGGTGTGTTTGCCCGGCCGTACTGAGAGCCCTGAAAGCCTGACACAGTCTGGTACCTATTACTTCTTTAACTCTATGACTTGCCCTCCCATGGTGTAGGCTTGGTTCCTTTGTTTTCTTACTCATTATAGAAAATGTCAAGCTCATTCCTGTCTTAAAAATTTTAATCTTTTGCCCCTTCCTCCTGGTATACTTTCTCCTGATATCCACATAGACCTTTACTCACTTTATCAGGCCTCCATTCAAATGTTAGAATTTTTCCTAACCAACCACCTCGTTACTCCCTATTCCCTTATCCCACTTTATTTTTCTTGTTATTACCTATTATTACTGTAATCAGATTATTTATTGCCTGTCTTTTCCCAGTAGAACTACATTTCTATGACACTATTCTCAGGTCCTAGAGAAGTGACTGTTGGTCAATAACTAACTCCTTTGAATAAATGAATGAATATATGAATTAGTGAATGAATGAATGAATGATTACGGGGGGAAGAAGAGAGAAGAAAGAGGGGTGTGTAGCAGAGCTAAATCTCCATGCACTATAATAGGAAATGAATAATAGGTCGTGTGCAAATTGCTTATTTAAGAGACATGGGTATGAGCAGAGTCTTTGATTAATTAAAATTAAATTACAGCAGGAACACATACAATTACCCAAAGCATTTGCCTTTAGGGAAGGTGTTGGCATGAGAGAGTGCACAGAACATTTATTTTTGGTTATGTCCTTTTAACATGGTTTGATCTTTTCAAACAATGACTCTGTAACATTAAAAGCAGGTTATTGTAAAATACCAGCTTGAGTGAAATGATGCATTTTACTGCCATTTCTGCCATTTAATACTGTGCGATTCAAGTTTTTTGTTGCCACCACAAAAACAACCATTTGAAGAAGCTGGAACTTGAAGGCCCTGTAGTTCAACAGTATTGATGTCAGATACCTTTTGACTTTGGAGAGTCTTATGCTCTCTTTTCCAATGTTGCAATTGGCTTTGGTAGCAGGCAGCAAATAGGTATAGAAGAATAGCCATTACATTTGAGTTCAAAAAGCTGAGTTTATTAAATTTTGCATTTTTGAATATGACTAACTTCTAATCCATTCTTCCATGGACAGAAGATGTGACAGCTGAGTGTTTGAACACCAAGACTCTGTCCTAAAATTTATTTGTTCTAGTTGTGTGATGGCATGCAAGTTATTTCACACTTCTGTGCCTTAATCTCTTCATTGTTAAAATGGGGACAACTACATTTTAGGATCATATGGGTGAAATAAATTAATAAATATACAAAGTTTAAAATATTACCTGATATACAGCAAGCAATAAATGATAATCACATCGTAATAATTATTAATATTATTATAAATATTATTTCAAGCAGCCTCCAAACGGCTACCTGGGCTTGCATATCCCTCTTTGTATATATTATCAGTAAGACGATGTTGGGTGTGGATGCAACAATACCATGTAGTCAGCAGGCAGATTAGAGTTTAACCAAGAGCTCATCGTATGTGCCAGGAAATCTTAACACTTCATATTTGGTGAAGTTTTGAGAGTTCACTATACAAAAACAAAGGATAATCTATGGATTCTAGTGCAAATGAAAAGTGCACATTAAAATGTTCTGTAAGATGAGTGAAATGCCAAGTTTAAAATGGCATATTGAAAACGCTGAGAAATCATGACTAAAGACTAAGAGTTTAAGATAGCTTTTATGACACTCCCAGAAAAATTCATACTTTGGGAAGTTATCTTTTTTTTTTTTTTTTTTCTTTTTGCTGGCCCCCCCCCCCCCGAGGTCCACTTTTCAAAGAGATGTCACCACTAATTATCTTTGACCTCCAATGTCCAAGAGTGTATTGTGTGGTTCTAATTTTTCAAAACTCTTTGTTTCATTTCTATGAATTCTTTCTGCTTGCATATGTTAGTATGAGAGAGAGAGAGTGTGTGTGTATAGGCATGATTGAGGTCAAAGAGAGACAAATGTATATAAGCATTCTTGTCTTTCAACTCATCTGAAAATCCATGCTTTTTAATGAACTATTAATCATACATCAGAAATATTTCCTGTAAGTAAAATATCTCTAGCATAATTAATTGGCCAGCACATAGCCAATAGAAGGGCCATGGGATAGTAGAGGTAGAAGAAGCCTATAGGACCTTAGGCTATGGCCACTATTTTTTCTGTTTTACACAGAAGAGAATGAAGTCTCATGTTGGGGCAGAACCCACCCAGATGTCAGTCTCTGGACCCCTGGTCCAGAACTCTTTAAACTTTCCTATATTGCTTAAAATAATCCAAAGGGAAAGATATAACTCCTGGCTGATGATTGATTGAATGTTATAGCCATGATTTTATTGTACTTTTTTTTGGTCCTGTCTGGACTGCAGTGCTCTTAAATAGACATATATTTTGTGAAAAAAAGCTATTTTTTGACCCACTCCTTCATAAAGAAATGGAAAAAATGCCACTATTTATAGGAAGATAAAGAAAGTGGACATTTTATGAAGGCATACGTTTAAATTAGATGAAGACATAAATCTGTTGCTGAAATTACCTGCAAATATACCGACAATACTACAGCTCGAGACAATACAACACAAATCAGGTTAGAAAATTATTTGCCTATAAATCTTAATCTACTACTATTTTATTTTCTCTCATCTATTTGCTATGTGGCACTCCTGAATTTTAGGTTGTTGGGTCTATTACTTGGAAATAGGCTTGCGCTAATAAAACTGACATTTCTAAAGAGCTGTTTTCGTAGAATCATGCTCCTGCTTCTGAGATCCCTAATTCAACACTGTTGACAGAGCCTCAATTCTTTGCAAGGTACAATACCGGGAACAAAGTGGAAAAAAAAAATAAAAAAAGAGAAGAGATGAGAGCAGGGATAAACTCTTAAAGCTATTTTATCCCTCATAATTCAAAAAGTTATAAAGTTCTCTTACACCGAAACTTAATTTCTTTATTTTTATTCTATCTTTGGTCTTCTACCAGTGATGGGCAAACCCAGGCAATTTTTAAAATTATTTTTGGATAAACTCTCTTTAACTAAAACTTGATATATTGTTTTTTTTCAAGTCCAGGTTTTATCTCAATTAATAGATTGGTTATATGTTACATGCACAGAGTTTTCATGGAAGTAATGAAAATCCACTAGGTTTTTTTTAAGTTAACATTTTCATCTGAGCATAACATAAAATTGCAATACTAATGATGAATCTGAGAGCAAGATAAGATATCTTATTCAACTCTTATGAAATTCACTCTAGCCAAAGTATTCTGCTCCATTCAATTATATAATTTCAATATCTCATGTGGAAGGCAGCATTTCAGCTGAGCTGAAACGAGGAGCTTCATCTATACAAACCACCACAATTTTGCAAAAGACTGCTTGCATGTCATGGTTTCTGAAGATTTTATGCAATTTTATACATTAGACTTCAAGTATCCCAGCCAAATGTGTTCTTAAAATAATTTCATATATTAGTTTTCAACACCAGCTTCAAATCTTTGTTTCAGGAAAGACAAATTTGCTTTTTTTTACACTTATAGATATTGCAAATTAAGCCTTAATTTCATTGTTATAGGAGGAATATGAATTTACTGTTTGGAAAAAGTAAACCATGAGCAATGTATGTTACATGAGGCTTTGTAAATAAATATTTCATAAATTAATTATGTAACATTAGTAAGTGATAAAAATGAGGTTTTATTTCAAATAAAGTTGGATATCACTGGGTTAAGCAAAAATAGTTTTCTTTAGTATAGGACTTATTATAAGCTTTATAACACAAACATGCTCAGTGAGTATTCTGTAAAAAATATATTACATGGTACAGCTGAAATTTATTTGACCATGTAATTCATATTTCTTGGAGCATCTTGCCAGAATTGGGTTCCAAAAAATATGGTTTTAAAGCACTGTGTTGAATAAAACCAGTAATAGTATATTTTATTAACTTTAACATAAATTATTTCATTAGACTGAGGAAAATAATTTTTTGTGATGAATTTATCATATTTAATTATTTTGGATCTGTAGTTTAAAAATGCAAATATTCAGGTAATCAACACATTTATTCAAATTGGAGTTTTAAAATGTTGTTGGCTTGTTTGGTTGGTTTGTTTTTTATCTACTCATTGGTGTGCGTTCCTTTAGACCTCCACGATCAGGGAGGTGCTTGGAGACTAGTCTAAACAGGTGATTGAAGAGCTAAGAGAACAATAGAATTTGGCAAGGCAAGGCAGAGGTAAATGGGCAGAGGGAGTCATTAGGAGCTCTGGGGTAGAAGGGAGGAGGTTGTGTAACTGACTCTCAGGAGCCCAGGTTTCCTCGCAATGTCTGGATATACAGGGTGTTGTTCTCCAGGAAGCTAAAGTAGAGGTAGCTGCTCTCCAAGACAGAGAAAAACGGAAAGAAAAAAAATGTGTGTTCCCTTCTCCCCTTCCCTGTCAGGAAAGCTGCCGAAGTGAGAACTGCGGAAATGCAGTCTGGGGGCATTAGCTCCCTGAGCCTATCAGGCACAGGGACAGCACAGTCGACCTTATCTGTTACTCAGCAGCATCCTCACCCTGATTCCCTTATGTAGCTTTCATAGAACAATTCCATGCTATACTAATTTAATTGATTATTTAATAATTAATCTATAATTTGAGGCTATAATAAATCATACAAATGAAGATACTCCCATCCTTCTTCAAAAACAAGAGACAGAAAATCCCATCAAACATCATATCTATGTCTAGGCACTAACTTTCCTGTTGGGTACAGGACATGGCTTCATTTGGTTAGGCATTTACACTAAATTCACATGTAATGCACAACCTCATTCAGAATGGTAATGAAAGGTGAAATAGATAATGAACGAAAACTTGATAAATAAATATCAACAAATGAATGAACACATAAATGAATATTATAGTAAGAGGCTTCCCAGAATATCTGATGGACTCCAGGCATAGTCTTTCTTCCCTTTTGCTTCATATACTACCAAAAAAATTGTGTCACATTAGTGTGTGCAGAATCTCCCAGCGGACTTCTTGTATATGCAGACTCAAGTTCACACTCTAACTTTCTACCCCCTACCCCCAAACACAAATGGAGATTTGGGAGGGGCTAAGAGAAATACTTTTAAACGTAAGCTATTGTTTTGAGTTAAAAAATTCTCTTCATCTCTCAAGAACATAAGAAACCATCTTGCCTCTATTTTGTTCATTGAAGGCCATCAATTTGGAGTCTCCTGATCACTTCTCAACCTTTATGTTGCAATTTGTGTTTCCTGGAAATAGATTGGAATTGCATATTCAAATGCAGGTAGTTTCTGGAGGTGTGCTCCTGCGATCCGCTCCTTTGGAAGCAGGATTGGGCAAAGAAGGTAGGGTGTGATGCAAACTCAGCAGTCTTTGTCTAGCACCCTGAGAGCACTGAAGCTGTCATGTCCACCAGAGGTACACCCAGATTGGGGCCAAAAGGCTCGGCCTTTACATTCTCATAATGTCCATTCATTAGAGGCAGGCTGTCCCCCAAAAGGGGATATGACCTTGAGCCAGGCAGTGCTCCCCAGAGTAGGGCCATTTTCAGAGAAGACTGACAGTTGAGAGTGTCAGCTGCCAGCATCCCACCAGCCAGAGGGTAAGTCTTTCTGTCCTGAGAACTGGGCAATGCATCATAGCATCAACTACATTTTACTTGTTTTTAAATTCTGTATTTTCTTCAAATCTTTTCCTCTATATCCCTTTCATTCTTTATGCATACTTTATGGTCTATATATATCCGCTTGGGACATTTCAGTCTCATTTTGTGATTTAAACATATATATACAGCTATAGGTGTGTAGAATAAAGTATGCATGGATATATATACGTCGGTTCTCCACACATAAATCACTTGTTTCTTGAGACAAGAATAGTAACAAAGAGTTATAGTAATACGTGTATAGTTAACGTTAAATTTATGTTCATTAGGGATTATTCCTTGTTTGTATATATATATGAGGAATCATAAAATTTGATACGCAAGTGCATTTTGGTTTATTTCTAAATGTTCAATATTCCTTAAAGGTATATGTGGTATAACAAAATATCAAGATATTGGCAATTGTTAAAACAGAGTGTTGGCTATGTGAGGTCATTATACTTTGTTATATACTTTGTACATGTTTAAAAATAATCTTAATAAAAAGTTTTAAAAATGTCATCAAAAGGAAAACACATGCAAGTGACACAATTGGTGATTTTTCATTGGCGTGATATAGGAAACAAGATGATAGCAGAAGATAATTCAGTTCATATTGAATTATTTTTGAGTACATAAGTGAGAAAAAACAATAAAGTTCTGAGAGAAGTAAAACGCTGAAGTATTTATACTGAAGATTTAATGGACAATTAAAATATTCTAAAGTGGATTTACAAAGAATGAGAGATATATGAAGAGCATGAAAATATGAAAAGTTAATGTACAACAGCTATAAAAATATAAGATCCTATCAAATCAGATTATAGGAATCCTTTCTAATCCACTGAAAAGATCAGTATTTGAAAATATGTACATGCATCCTTAGTCACATAACTAAATTTAAATTAATTCACTTCCTCTAGTTCCTTATTTTTGTTTTGTTTATTCATGGTTATTATATACTAACAGCATTAGTTTTGCAGTAAAATCCCTCAAGTTTTCTTTTCTATTTTGAATTCCACTTGCAGGCTTGTACCCAAAGAAACACATGACACAACATTTCCAGTGTTATGGGAACACTGAATGATAAATAGTTGCTATAAACATGGACATTACAACATCAAATGTAACATCACTTGATTTTAATTTGACTTTCATATTCTTACGCAACTCACCCATCTAGACATGGCTTTACTGGGTCTTAAAAATTCCATTATTATATTTTATGTTTGTAAAGAGTTATTACATGTTACCTAACAGAGTAAGCTGGACTGGAAAGTTAATGACAGATATACTTCACAAAATGTCACACAAATTAATGTTATCAGACTGGCCATGGTCCAACGGAAATTCTTTTATAAAGGTGCTAGTACTCTAATCAATTCTAATCCAAAAATATCTGAAAGTGACATTTGTCCTTAAAACTCATGAATATTATGCAGAGTGGAAAAACTACTGTGGAGTGAACAGAGAATTTGGCTAGCAAACACTTTAATCACTGGAATCAGTACAATCAAGGAGAAAGGAACTATACATAGATACATAGATAGACCTATATGGAGCTTGCCACTTGTTCCAAATCAATATCATACATAGAACAAAGACATAACAGATTTTATTATGAATTTCTCATCTTGGTGATAGACTTAGCTCTTCTAATAGAGGCTAATTCTTAGCAAGATATTTTCATTTCCTATGAAGAAGAGACAGATTATACAATACTTTTATGAACTAATCTGAGCAGTTGGCAGAGCTGAGGAAAAAGACCAACCAACACTAGATATAATTTTATTGATATTCAAAATTTATTTTCAGCTGGCATCTCTGTCTCTGCAAGGGATTAAGATAAACTCCTTAATTGCCTCAACAGATGTAGTCAAGTCCATGTTAACTTGCAAATCAAAATGACTCCAGTGATCATAGTTCACAAAACAATCCACATTTTGTTAGCTGGATTGGGAAAAACCCTAGTGTCAATCCTACCCAGAGCTTAAAGTGAGCTTATACTTTTTCATATAAAGAAATGGAAAATTTGTTCACAAGATATTCTACATGAAAATGAAAACAACACTTCCTAAAGGAATTCATGTGCCAAGTCATCTGAAGCACCTGCTTTAAATTGTTCTAGAGTATCTGACATAGGTAGCATGCCCATGGAAAAGCAACCACCAGTCTGAGGGAGTTGTGAGATTTGTGATAGTGGCCCAAGTGTGAAACTTTGAGGAGAAGAAACAATGTCTGGGGAAGATTTGGGAGAAAAATTCTTTGTTATATACAAAGTGAAATTCCTGATTGTACACTCTTAAAGATGACTTACAGGAAAGATCAACACTATTCTTTTTCCTAGGGAAGAGGTATTGCTCTTTGCTCTAAGCCTGCAATGAGGTAAAAACATTGTAAATCAGTTATCTAAAGATTTTATAGTATTGTTTGTGCATTATGGACATGTCTTCATATATTCCTGAGTCTTGTCACCTATAGCCATGTGGACCAGAGAGGCAGATATGGAGGATGTTTAGTTGGGAACACTGACCAAAATTCACTGTAGAACTAGTAGATACAGGATTCACCTGCTGCTAACACTGAATGTTAGACACTCCAACTCACCTCCCCAGTAGCCTTGATCCTGGGCAATACTCATCGAGAAATCCAGACTACTGCAGTGACCATTGGTGCAAGAGACAAATTGTTATTTTTCCAGTTTCTTTAAATCGCTTGTACTGTTTTAAGATCCAGAGGTACATCTCATTAGTGAAGTCTAGAATCTGTATATACAGCCTAGCTCCAAGGAAGCCTGGTAAGGCAAACATCTATTTTTGATGTCTAAAGTGGCAAGTTTACTGACTCCCCACCACCCAAGTTTCCTAAATTGGAAATTACTAAAATAGAAGATAAGGTACTGGAAACTTCAGTGACAAAAAGAATAAATGAACTTGAGTCCATCTGTTTGACAATCCAATATCACATAAATCCTTCCTACACATACACATATGCAACTCTCATTTGAATAAAAATATGTTCTTATCTCAAGCATGGAACAACTAAAATTCTCATCCATCTCCTTAGGGATTATCCCAGGTTGCAGACTATCTGAGTGATATCCATTCTCATTTTGATATTCTGTAGCCAATGGGTTACATAAAAAAGTTAATCTCTACCAAGACAAATCTTTACCTATATAAAATTGTGAACAAAGAACATGGAGAAAAGAGGAAATTGCATTATAAAAATGTATACACAGTACAGTGGTTCATGAGGCAATATGTAGAAACACATGAAGAAGGTGACTATCTCATTTGTACACCTGGTTGCAAGGCAGGCTATAACACTAGTTTTTATCTGTCCTTTACTACTAGGATGGCCACACACTATGGGCTTCTCAGTACTATATTGTTTACACCTGTCATCCTGATCTCCTGACTCATTTATCCCAGATTTTTAAAATAGTATTGATATTAAATATTATATTACCTGATAGCAACAAGTTTATAGGTGCATATTTAATGAAACAGTAAGAACATTAGCAGGTTATTGAGGTTCCATTGTATCCAACCTCTGTGATGGTTTTGACAAGTGCTATGTGGAACACTGTATTAACAGAACGTTAAATATATGAAAGACTTCCAGTAATAATTTCTTAGATGCAAAGTAACTAACACCTCTCTATCAAGGTTACTATGAAGAGCATAACTGATAAATTACGCGAAGGAAAAATCAAGAAAAGCTTAGGTGGTTAGGACTTAGGTGGTTATGGAATACTTACTTGATGTTGTCACCCCTGTCAGGCACTTGGTGCTTCTGCCTGCTGCACCATGGCTTAGTCACAAGCCACCAGTCTTCCCATGAGCAGGATGAACAGGAAATATGGGAAATCATTCAGATGTATGTATCAGCAGAGAAGAGTGTATGAGCAGTCCTGCAGTAAAACTTACAAAGAGTAGTGTGAATGATACTGCTACTCTGGATTTATTATTTATTGTAGGATACGAATCTGAAACTATTTTATTGTCATAAATGCATTTTTATTTTGTAACAAAATAACTTGATAGCAAGAAGCTTAAAGGTGAATATTTGATGAAATATTAAGGACTAATTTTTCTACTTTCCAGGGCAATGATAATAAACATGGATGAGAATAAACCTTGCACACAATATTCACCAGTGGACCAAGGTCATGTCATTTAAGTGCATGACAATGAGAAGACACAAATCTGCAGGGAAAAATATCAGCACCTACTGGAAAATATGTAGTTAAGCATCAAAGTCTGTGACCTCCTCACGGCCTGTTTGTCATGTAACATACATTTGGTAAAACTTTCAAAAATATGGTAAGTATTCAGCATAAGTAGCTAGAAAATAAGCAAACAAACTCAAAAAACAAAACCATTTCTGTAATTAAATATAGATATTTACTAATTATAAAATTAAAGAACAAACTTTATCTAGGCTTTTTCTAAATAAACCATAAATATAAACTAGATTTTGATAAATTTGTTAAGAAGGAGAGAAAAAGAAAGACAGAAAAGAGGGGAAAAAGACAGGAAAGAGAGGGAGAGAGGGAAGGATGAAGAAAGGGAAGAAGGAAGGATGATGGCACAATGTCGGTGTCATAAACAAGATAGGGGACATAACTACAGATTAGGATATCTTAAAAAATTATATTCCAATATATTTGAAAGTACACATTTGAATGTACTTACAAGTCTAGGAAAAATGTGTTATTTATAAGAGAAGACATTATGAAATATAAGTATGTTTATAGTGGCTTATATCTTACACATTTGATAATTTAACAAATTTAGTTCAAGATTCTATTAAAAATATGAAAGAATCAATTAACAAAAAAAGAAAAAAGAAGAAAAGGAAGACAAAAAAGGAAATAAAATCTATGCCCAAATAGATGATTTGACATGTGCAGTTGCTGAAGATGCATTTACATATGACATTAGAAGCATGAGGTTTTTTCTATAAAGAGACAGTTTTCTAAATATTAGTAGTTTTTGAAACACAGTTTTTCTTAGGCCTGTATAAATGTTAATAAATAATGTTTAATATGTTGGCCTCATTAAATGCAAAAACAGCAATTACAAAGAGTTAAATGATACCTGGTTTTTGAGCAGTGCCATCAGATACTTCAAACAGGAAATCAGTTGTATTAATTACAGTAAAACAGCCAATTTATGGAATAAAAATAGATTTAGGAAATAAATCTCTGACATTTTGTGAATTATACTGTAAGTCCAATACAGTATTAAAAATGGAATTATTTCTGGATTTATAGTAGAAAAACATAATGTAGTATTCAGAATGGTAGGATCATCTATAGTGAATTCAGAAGCAAAAGAAGAAAGTTACTTGAAATCGATTGTGGTACAAACATAATTCATTCATATATACACATACGTGCAAACATACATACATGCAAGTATACATGCTAAAAGTAATTGAATTACAACATTTTTGTGATAAAGTAGATAATGTAATACAGAAAATTCTTTAGCATGGCAATATACAATCTTAGATATGTTTGAGAACTTGAAGGATACTCTGCATATCAACCTAAGGGTCCTATAATGTTACTGAAGTATTTTCTAGACAAGTTTTTCCATATTTATCATGATTTTTAAAACACTATTTGGAAATCTATAATCAAATTAGAAAATCAAATAGAGCAATTCAAACACTGAGCTTCTGAAACTTGTAGAAATGACAATTATTGAAAACAGAGATTGCAAACAGGAAGACATTGAAAAATTTTGCCTTAAAAAAGAATGGGAAGATCTGGATAACTTACACAAGAAGAGTTCATAGTATGTAAAGGACTTATTTTGGAATCCTATGATAGGGTTTGTAATAGATTTTCTTATGAGAGGACTTTTTGAAAGAGCTCTTATTTTTAATAGGACGTATTTATATTCTGTAATACAGTGGAATGAAATTGAGAAAGCTATTTCAAGTTTACAGTATCTAAATTAGGCAATACATTCATAGTTGAGCAAAGGTAAAAAGATGGCATCTATGAAAAATATTTAGGCTGATAGATCTATCCATTTCAATGCAAACAAACAAAAAAAAAGAATTGAAAATACCCTCCATTTGGTAGAACTTACCCTGCATTTGCCATATCTCAGCACTTGTGGAGTAAGCATTTTCTTGGCTAAAAATAGTATGGTATATAGAGAAGGAAGTTTCAAATTCATCAACTATATAATGCAACTTTCAAGAGGATTGATAACCGGCTATTTTCTGAAAACATTAAAAATAATGAAATATTGAAACAAACAACTTCTAGAAATAACACCAGTAGCATATTATGAAAAAATATATTAAATTACATAAGAGATACCAAGAACATGCACTAAAATGCTATTTTTGATGTTTACATACTCGATATAAAAGTTTTTAATGTTATTTTAAAAGAATGTGTATGTGTGGGTGTGCACACACACATATATATAGAATTCTATATTTAAAATTATTTTTGAACAGTGTTTGTCTAAAGGTCCATTAACATAAACAAAATTGAAACTAACAAATAGGTATTTCATCAATGCCATCATTTGAATTATTTTGGGTATCTCCTTACACTCTTGAAAGTATTGAAGTTTGAAGGGTAAATTGTCTCTTTTCCCTTTCCATGACTCAGTTTGTGTTTCCAGCACCTTCCCTGAGCTCCTCATTTGGAGGGTGGTTTTATTCCAATGATGGATCAAACGATAATCCTATGGGAACAGAGCTATGTGAAAATTGTAATGAACCGTCATATGGGTCACATAACTTCTTACATTCTGGATTCTCCTTGAAAACAAAAAGCAAAAAACCCTCGACTTGCACTTGTGAAGTCATTAAAGATTGTGAAAGCCAAGGAGGTACCGCCTATACTCCCTAGGTCTATACTCCCTAGACCGAGGGTGTAGGCTGCATCAGCTGGCAAAAAAAAAAAGAGGCTTGCTGCAGGTGGTCTATTAAATGTTCTGTGCATCTTTCTGTTATTCTAAACACACGTATTCCATTTCTCTCTCTTCCCTGAATCAATAGCCTAAATTTTACATGAGACTCAGGGAAGCTGTGAATTCAACTGATGTTGAAATCTGACATTCTAAAAGATATGGTGTTTGGTTTTCGGCCCATGTAAGCCTTAAAGCTGCAGGAGAATGAAAATTATTAATATATGAGCACACCATAGAATGTCCCTGTTTTCAGCTTAAAAGTCGAGCACAGCTCCAAGCTACTTGTGATATCAGAAGTGAATACCCCACTCCGGGGCACTTGAATTTCTCAACCTCTTTGTCTTTGTCAGGGTTTCCTAGAAAACAAATCCTGAAGCAAAGCTTACGTGTTAAAACTTTATTGGGGAGCACAGTCCCAGGTTTTGGGTGATGCAGCAAAGAAAGGAGAGAAAATATGTCTGAGAGTGTTATTGTGCCCATTGAAGATTTATAGCAAATGTAACTGCTTGTTCTCAGGAGGATGAGTCTTAACAGGGGCATCTGAATTACTGTATTTCAGAACAATCAATCTGGGGAGAAAAAGAAGAACTCGTCCTGTGGCTCCCTCCAGCCTCACATAGAGTGTTCTTGCCTCACAAGTCTGGCTTACCTCACTTAGCCTCTCCAGCGTCACTGGGAACCCAGCAGAGCAAGGGCACAGGTGTGCAGCCTCAGCACTAGTCAACGCCATTCTCAGGGACCTGCCATGCAAAGCTGTGGTGGCAGTAGAAATTAATCGCCTGGTTCTACTGGCCTGGGTATGATGCAACCTTTGTTAAGGTTGTTTTGTCCAGAAAGCAAAACAAGGGAACAGATGCATGGTGCAAAAACTGAGACTGATATACTTTTCACAGGTTTTAATGGAAGTAGCCACTTAGTTTCCCAAAGAATTATCCTCATTGACCATTGCATTTTACGTGACCACAGAAGATAATCTGATAAACAGTATTATTACCATATTCCCTCAGTACTGATCCTGGAAGTTATTAATAAATGGATCTCCCCACCCCCAACCCCAAGCAGATTTGATAACCAATCCCATTCCTCAAGTCATTGTTGCCTGCAATCAATCATTCTGGTAAAGGAATAAAGTCTAGAAATTTTCACAATCTCATTTCAAAGAATCATATAATCTGGACGTGATAGCACTTCAAATTTCATAAGTAGATATTGCTAAAAATAATTTTAGATGCTTTACAAAGTAGAAATTTCAGAACAAGTTCATTGCAAATGCTTATTATGGCTTGTACTTATTTATTTTTATTAAGCACACACATTAAAATGAAAGAAAATATATGGCCAAATAGAAAAAAGTTTTTACAAAAGGTAGCATAAAGGATATGTATTTTATTGCCTGATTCTAATCCTGTGACACTAATACTTTTTAGCACCATTTAAAATAAACCATGTGTATTTGAAAGTAAATGACAATCCCTCCTTATTAATCTTCTTTTTCATGGCAGTTTTTGTACTTTGAATTTACTGCCTATTCATATTCTTTGATGAGAAATGCAGACTACAGCGATGTGTCTAATGTGTTGACTAAAAATAACCCTCAACTATATTTTAGACAGCTCTAAAGGCTAGACTGTATTATCTTTTGAAAGATCAGAACAAAGACCCTTTCAGTTTATAAAGAATGGATGAAAAATTGCTCTAATTAGTTTATTTTAATCTGTAGAGAGGAATATAAGTTGTCTACACATTATCAATGGCTAATTTTTAGTGATTAGTTTTTATTTCTAGGCATTGTACCCAACCACCTGGCTTGCCCCCAGTTAAATTTGTGCTTTTCATCTTTCTCTTCAATTAGATCATGCAAAAAAATTACTGTGACTTAAATATAAATAACACTGAGCTCATAGTGTGTCATAAAACCTGCTTCTCTGACTTAACTTTATGAGAACAACTTTCCTTCCAACTTTCCCTTGACTTCATGAACAACATTCCTTATAACCACACTACATTCAAAGTACATAAATCAGTACTAACACCTTCTCCTTGAAGATATAGCCTCTACATATGTTGCCTAGTTAGTTGTTCTGATAGTTTTTAGTCAGTATTTGATACACTAATCAAAAGTCAAAAGGTATTACTTTCAAAAAGTTTTAGTTGTTGCTTTTAAGTTATAAGATTTCTGTTTGTTTTTCTTTTTGGATCCAATAGAAGTTAGAATATTATACATTTAATCAGAAAAAGGCAAGAGAAAATAAAAGTGGAGCTGAAAAAATCTTCAGTGAGAAAAGGTAGCAAATTTATGCAATTTACTTATAATACAAAAGTGATTTTTAATTTCTAATTGACAACAACTCCCTCTCTTGTCAAGACTTTCATTCATATGCCAAACGTTTATGGAGCATCTACTATTCATGGGATAAAGGGCCAGCACTGGGCATCTGACAGTGAATAAGATTCAGCCCCTGCCTATAAGGTGCTTTGAGTCTAGAGGGGAAAATACGCCAGTATGCCGAGAGTTATGATAAAGAGTAATGAGTTCAGGCAAAGAGGTTTCATGATGTTCCCTAAGAAAGGATTCCTAATTCCTTTTGCAGCGGGTGTTGGATGAGTGTCTATAAGGGGAACAACTCCAGGAAGCTGTGATGACCCAGGGTCAGCCAGCCTTTGCATTATAAGTGATCAGCAGATCCAAGTTGAGCATGCACAGCAGAGCATGGAATACTGCCATGCTTTAAATTCTGGAAACTTAAGAGATGTTCTAAATCATATGTAACATTTATGTATTATTGTAGACATATTTTATTGTTATTTGATGGAATGATATTTTGCCATATATTAAGGCAGTAGGCCTTGAATGAGCTTAATATATATTACCTCATTCTCTTCCCCTACTCTCTCTTAAAGTGGAGGAGAGCACTTGGGATGGAATCAGGAATAAGAAGTAGGAGGAAAGACATAATGCCACTTTTGATTCATGGATACTGTATGGTCTTATGAAATCAACTTTAACAAAATGTTCTGAAACACAGTTCTAGATTTATTTCCTTAAACAATATCCTAATTATTTTCATTTCATTTTTTCAAAGTTTTATGGTTAATTTTGAAGTTCAATGAATTATTACTAGGTTTGTAAAGTATCTAGCAATAAGCACTGAAACACAAACTTGAGTTTCTTAATATAATACTTTCCTTTTAACATCCAACAAGATAAACTTACTGCCTAATTCATTGTTTTAATCAAATATTAATTTGTATTACTCATTCGTATTAACTCTTGGTCTAGGTAATTAAATATCCAACTTCACAAATTTGTTAAGAAAATTGTCAAATTAACTGCCCAACACACACCTGTCAGTGAAAATATTACCAGTCTTTTTTTTTTTTTTTTTGAGATGGAGTCTCGCTCTGTCACCTGGGCTAGAGTGCTGTGGCATCTGCCTAGCTCACAGCAACCTCAAAGTTCTGGGCTCAAGAGATCCTCTTGCCCTCAGCCTCCCAAGTAGCTGGGATTACAGGCACCTGCCACCACGTCCTGCTAATTTTTCTATTTTTAGTAGAGATGGGGTCTCACTTTTGCTGAGGCCAGTCTCAAACTCCTGACTTCAAGTGATCCGCCTTCCTCCTCCTACCAAGAGTGCTAGGATTACAGGCGTGAGCCACCATGCCCAGCCTACCAGTCTTTGATGTCCTCTCCTGTATTATTAATTGTTGCCTGGTGAAGAAAAACAGAAAAGAATTACACCAGTATGGATGATGTCATGGCTAATACATTTTACACCTTCTACTCCCTCTCTTCCTTCTCACTTCTGGTATCTCCTCAGTTGTGTTGATGATAAAATGGGCTGTTTCATATCAAACCCAGAAGACTTGAGACAAAACCAACTTAAGTTGATGAAAAAAATTTCAAATAAAAACAGTATTTATCTCATATAAGAAGATATAAAATTAATGTGAAGAATACTTGATTTCTTTAGAACATTGCGTTGTATCATCATTTTCTCTGTATTTCGATCTGCTAAAATGAAGCCCTTGGATTTTCATTCTTGTTGAAGTAATTCTGAGACCAATAGTTCAGTACCATGTTCACATAATTATCATACTTGCCCTGGATATTGAAAAATGGCAGAAATGTATCTTTTAGCAATTTTTTTTTTGTTTTACAGTATTTTATCAGTAACTCATTTTTCAAAGAAAAACAGGGCCTAGTATAATCAATGAGTGTTAATATTCAGACAATTTGAAGACATTCATATTTATGATATTATATTCTTATATACAACTAGATAATTACATGATAATTAAGCATTCTTTTCATATATCTGAAGGAGTCGTTGAACGATGAAAGACTTTTGACACAGCTACATGTTAATATTTTGATGTCCATAATTCAAAATTTCTAATTTTAAAATAGCCTTTGTATCCTACTTGACATAGCCTCAAATAGTGTCTTAATATTATTATTTGTTTAATATAAAAGGATTAGATTTGCTAGAGTTGATATAAACTAGATTTATATTGTGACTATTTTTAAAAGAAACAACACTTAGCTACACGTATGTACTTTATTAAACAATGTTACAGTTTATTTAAGCATTGTTTAGTACAAAGCTGCAAAACTAAGCTTAAATGACATTCTTTTCAGGGTATAGCATGATGAATATATTAATAGCATTAACAATTAAAAAGTTCACATATTGCTTAAACTACAAAGCTGGCCCAAAGCTGAAGATAAGCTTGTGTTATATCCTCCAAAGCTTCATACTATTGCTATTAGAATTTCTAATATATTTAATCCTCTTTTAAACTTATGGACTATTCTTTTAATTTTGATATGCAGAATATTCAATCACTTCATTCTTACAATATATGAATTCAAATTTTAAATTTTTAAAATAAAATCACATTGAGTAAATTCAAATAACTTTGAAGTAAATTACACTGTATTGGAGAATAAGAGGGGACAGAAGAATATGTGTTCTCATAGCCTAGAGTATTTTTAATAGAAAGCAAATAATGTATAGATCCAAAAACAGCACTTCCATTTTTATTAAAAATTATTTTATCTAGTATGTATATATATGTTATCTGATTACATTGGAAGCAGTGACATCTTGGTGACCATTAGTAGTACTTGACTCAAAATAAAAAGATTGACATGTAATTGATGATAATACATGCCAAATGCTTATATTTTATAAATAATTGAGATTAACTCAAAAATAGTGATAAGTTTTATTTTATTTTATTTACTTATTTATTTATTTATTTTTGAGACAGTCTCACTCTGTTGCCCGGGCTACAGTGCTGTGGCATCAGCCTAGCTCACAGCAATCTCAAACTCCTGGGCTCAAATGATCCCCCTGCCTCAGCCTCCCGAGTAGCTGGGACTACAGGCATGAGGCACCATGCTCGGCTAATTTTTCTCTCTATATTTTTAGCTGTCCATATAATTTCTTTCTATTTTTAGTAGAGACATGGTCTTTGTGTTGCTCAGGCTGGTCTCGAACTCCTGAGCTCAAACGGCCTCAGCCTCCCAGAGTGCTAGGATTACAGGCGTGAGTCACCACACCCGGCCAGTAGTGATAAATTTTTAAAAAATCATAGGGAGAGATGTACAAAATGAAAATTAGTCTAAAAACAGCTCCCTCTCTGAGTAAGTCATTGTCACAAAAATGTTGCATCATCATAATAATATCCTAACAACCACAAAATCTCAGTGGAATGTAATAACAGCCATTTATTTATCTCACAAGTCTGCTAGGGGGAGACTGACCTAGACTGAGTCCTCTTGATTGTGGTTCTGTTCCTGGTGTCTCTCATTCTATTTTTGGACCAGTAAGCTAGCCCAGGCATATCCTTCATATTATGATGGGGAAAAAAAAAAAACATTCAAATATAATGCTCAAAATATATTTTTAAAATATATTGTGTTATGTCTGCTAAAATACCATTGGCCAAAAGAAATCATATGATTGAGCCCAGCTTCAAAGGGCACAAGAGTACCCCACCCACTCTGACATTAAAGCAAGTATGTGGCTAAGCCCAGCTACAAAGGAGAGAAGATCTATACTCCTTGGATTGAAAGTGAAGGAGAGGGGTGAATATTTCTGAAAAATAATATAATTTACCCAATTACTATTTTAGTAGGACTAAGTGTTACAGTCTATAATTGATGGTGGCATTATGCAAGTAATTTTATAATTTGTACAATGGTTACTGAAATGATTTACTAAAAAATTATCTGTGATCTAATACAGTGGTCCCCAAACTTTTTGACACCAGGGATCGGTTTCATGGAAGACAATTTTTCCACAGACGGGGGGTGGGGGTGGGGGAGGATGGTTCGGGGATGATTCAAGCACATAACATTTATTATGCATTTTATTTCTATTATTAAATTGTAATATATAATGAAATAATTATATAATTTACCATAATGCAGAATCAGTGGGAGCCCTGAGCTTGTTCTTCTTCAACTAGATGTCCCCTCTGGGGGTAATGGGAGACAGTGACACCAGAAGTGTGTTGCTTATGTCCAGTGTACTCCGTACTCTCCTTTTGGTTGCTGTCATTGCAGAAAAACCTGTTCTCTGGAGCAGCTCCCTTCACACAGATAGAATGTTGGAGATGGAAGCATGCTTTTCAGTGCTTTTGTGGAAATCTCAGGATCTTCTGCCTTGACTTTTATACAGAACACATGGAGATTTGAAATTGTCTCAAGCATACTTTTAAGGGCACTGTCATTTACAAATCTCAAGCAGTTGATCCTCTTCTAGCACAAAGTCGATTCACCTGGCTTATTCACAAATGGGTGGTGGATCCATTCCTTCCCAGTTTGGGGGTCTTTTGTGGTGGGAAAGTAATGCTCAAACTCTTTTGAAAGCTGAAGTAAGTGATCATGCACCAGCTGGGAGAAAGAAGGCCCTGGCTTAGTCTCTTTCAAAATCTCTGCTAATGTTTGAACATGTCTAAAATCCCAATGTTCACTCATTGCCTCCATAATTCCAGTTTGACTTTGAATGCAAACACTTTATCTGCCAACTTGAACACAGTTGTTGTTCTCCCCTGAAGCGACAGATTGGGTTCATTGAGCAGGTTGAATATGTCACACAAGTAAGTGAGTTTTGTGACCTATTCTGTCACTGAAATGTGCTGCCTGTGGTGACCATTTTTCTAAAAGAAATCTCTGGAGTGGCTCTCATAACTCAAAAACTCTGCCAGTGGCCTACCTTTAGAAAGCCAGCTCGCTTCTGTGTGTAAGAGAAGATGTGTGTGCTCTGCGTCCATCTCCTCACAGAGCTGCACAAACAGATGTCAGTTAAAGGCATGAGCTTTAATGTGGTTGATAATTTTAATCCCGTCCTGCAAAACGTTTTTTAGTTCAGGTGACATTTTTAGGCTAGCCAGCATTTCTCTATGAATGACACAGTGTGTAGCCTCACATTCAGAAGTGACCTCCTTGACCTGAGTAGTGAAACCAGAAAGCTGTCCAGTCGACTCTGACCAATTCAGTTTTCCTGAAATGTAATCATTCAAAGACTTGAATAGTTCTGCGGCTGTGGTGTTGGTTGGCAACAAAAGTGCACATTACATATCCTTAGGCACATCCTCCTGAAAAATATTAATATGTTGTACAAAAACAAGTATTGTTGCCTTGTTGTCAACACTGGTGGACTCATCAACCTGGATTGTGTACCACAGTGACTCATTAATCCCCTTTAACAATTGTGTTCTCAATATCTTCTGCTATTTCATCACTTCATCTAGTTATGGTGCTGGCTGAAAAAGGAACACGTGCCACATTTTGAACTGCAGCCTCTCCTAAAAGTTCATGGCAAATGCCCTTAGCAGCAGACAGAATTAATTCTTCACTGGTAGTAAAGGGCTTCTGAGCCTATCAATGTGCTTAGCCACTAAGAGTGATGCTCTCAGTGCAGACACATTTGATGAAGTGGTGGCCTTCAATAATTGTTTCTGTTCCTTGTGTTCATGTTTTTATCTTTTGGAAAAACTCCAAAGCCTTGTCTTTTAATGCAAGATGCTTGTTTTCCATGTGGTGAAGCAATTTTGAAGGTTTCATGACTTCATTGGTCACCAGATATTATATAAAGCAGGCCTGGAGAATGTGAATCACCTGTTGCAATGAACTCATAATTTAAGCAGGATTCTTGGTATTTTCATTTAAATGCAGTCTTTTGTGACTAATTGAAAGTATTATTACTTTATCTATATATGATAAATAAGCTTTAGAAAGTTTAAATAAGAAAGCTTAAACTTTTCACAAATTACCATATGTATTATATAAAGGAAAATATACACGTCTTTTATGCATTATATCTTTCACTACATTATGAGAATGTGTGTATGTTTCATATCTATGACAAAGGCAAAGGATCTTGTCTCTCAATTTCTCATATTCATAAAGTAAAATATGTAATTGGCATCTTCTCTGCAATTCTCTTGTGTGCAAACAAGACATGCAGGCCGCCCAAAAGGAGAAGTTTTTAACCAGGTTATGCACCAAGAAGCTACTCACAGTTGGATATATTCTTCTTGTGGAAGGACCGATGGAAGTTGAATCTAATAAACATTCATGAGCCAGTTCATCCATGAGATTTTAGGCTTCTCAAATAATTTTATCATACATGGGTGTCATAGAAGTAAAAGTAGGAAAGATCATCCTAGAAAGATGGATTTTAAATAGCAAAGTACCAACAGATAAGAATATGAATATTGTCATCATCCAGACAATGAATAATAGCTGACATATATAACATTGTCCTAAATACATTAATATAATCTGTTATTAATATTAAAAATACTGTGATGTAGGTAACACATTTATATCTATTACCCCATTTTAAAAATGAGAAAGTTGAATCGCCAAAAGGTTAAGTTCATTGCCTAAGTTCATGTGATTAAAGAGTAGTGGAGCCAGGACTTAAGCCAGTGGTACAGCTTCAGAATCATTTCTCTTCTTCTCTATAGTTTTGATGTACAGTTGACCACTGAAAAACTCAGAGATTAGAGGCACCAACCCCTTACACAGTCAAATACCCATGTATAACTTTTGATTCCTCAAAGGTTAACTACTAATAGCCTACTGTTGACTGGAAGCTTAATTATAACACAAATAATCCATTAACACATATTTTGTATAGATACTATATACTGTATTCTTACAATAAAGTAAGCTAGCAAAAAGAAAATGTTAAGAAAATCATAAGAAAGAGAAAATATATTTACTAAACATTAAGTGGGAGTGGATCGTGATAAAGATCTTCATCCTCATCATCTTCACATTGAGTAGGATGAGAGGAGGAGGAAGAGGAGGGATTGGTCTTGCTGTCTCAGTGGTGGCAGAGGCAGAAAAAAATTTGAGTATAAATAGACCAGCACAATTCATACCCGTGTTGTTCAAGCGTCAAAGGTATATGTGGTGATGGTTTGAACTAAGACAGTAGGGACCGCAAGACAATTATGTGAGTAGGATAACATTAATGAGGGAAGCCAATAGGAATTTGTAGTGCGATTATGGTGTTTGGAGAAGAGCTTGATGTACTTATGGAATCCAAATGGAATTCTCTTGTAGCTAGCTGAAAGCACAGCTCTGAGGCTCTGAGAATTCTAAGTAGATACTAAATAGCTGGAATCCGTCAGGATGTTAGTGATAGCTGAAGCTATGACAAGTGATATGATGTACATGATGACTGTGTAGAAGGAAAGAGAAGAGATATGGTTAAGAATAGAACCTGGTAGAGTGCCTACACATAAGGAGTCTCTCCACTAAAAATAAATACACAGAAATAAACAAATGAAAATATCTGCAGATTTTGGAAGTAAAAGAAATAGCTAAGACTTATGTTTATTTTATATAAATATAAAATTATCAGACATAAATTATTTAAAATCTCCACCTTTTATCTCAGAGCATCAAATGATTTTACCAATTAAGAGAAAGAAACCCATGAATATTCATGCTTATTTCAATCAGTGGCTGCTAAAAACCTTCTATATTTCAAAAGAATTTTCTGGACAGTTATTGCACTTCTAAATGTCTTCAATTTCATGGTTTGGTAACTTTTTGAGGCACCAATATATTTAGATAAGTAAAAATATTAGAATGATTAATTACATGGTTTAGATATCAGATGAAATATCTATCCTTTATTTCACTAAGTCAAATTTGTTTGAAAAGAATTGTGAATTTTGAAATCAAAGCACTGAGGAGTCAAAGAGTTTCACTATAGCGAACAGAAAACAGAATGTTTAAATATTAACAACAAGAAATTTTATTTAAAGCAAAATGGTTTTATATTTTTATCAATAGCAACATGGAATTATATAAAATGAAATATTATTCCCATGAATAGTGCCTGAAAAATTGTTCTTTCCTATGTTATTAAAAATTGTTTTTCAAATATTTATGGGTCTCATAACAGACTTTATAGCTAAGTTCTTTAAAGAAAGAGCATCTTTATTTTCTTTCCTACATAATACCTTAAGAAGAAATCAGTGCTGAACCAGTATTTACGAGCTAAAATTCAAATTTTCTGTAGGTTCCATCTACCTTCAATGTACTGTTACAATAATAATGACTTTTTTCCCTCCTTGCTATTTTAGCAGCCATTATTATTAATATAAATGATGAGAGTGGCAGAACTCTAATTGAATTATCCCAGTTTATCACTTCTATTTTTCATAAAAATTACTTTCCATATATGTTTCAGTTTAAAATATGCTTGGCCATTTATTCTAAAAATTCTCTAGTATTTATCTGAGAAAGAAGCATTGAATGGCCTAAATTGATATAAAATTAATCTATAACTATGCCCTGATATATTGGTTATTACTTTTATTTCTGTGAAGAAGCAAGTTTAAAAAGACAAGAGGTTTACATATTGAACGCATGATTTAGAATCACTGATACTCATACAGAGGTAATAATATGTCTTGAAACTAAACATTCTCAAAGAAAATTGTGTGAAATGCATTAAGTAAACCATAATTGCTCTTTTATCATTTTTAAGGACTCTTAAAAAGTAAATAAATAAAAAGTTTCTTATTATGAAAACTTTGGCATTTCCTTGAAAAGATAGAAAGGTTTCACCTTAAATGTATAACCCAAAGGAACTGGAAATGCCTGCATGACTACAAATATGACTGATAATCCAAATATTTTATATATCTATGAAAGATAAATATGGTAGCATATTGCTAATATGGACTTGAAAGGTTAAAAATGTTCAGTTTTTTTTTCCCCCCTTAAGATGTATGGATGTAACTACTTTTTTTCTAGCTATTCAAAATCATAAGTAACTGGATTATGAATGTGGAATGTCTGGATATAGATTATCATTTTAAACTAATCTTTCTCTTTCTTTTAGAGATGTGTTTCCATCCAGAAATGGAGTTCATTTTGAGTCCCCTTCCATTTTATTTCACAATGTTGTCTGAGTGAAAATTATTTTATATTATTACATTATACTTTATGATTTATTTTGAGACATTGCATTTGGCAACTAATTGAAGGTTGGTGGCATTTTAGTAGCATGTTATATTAAACTATTCGTACATTCCAGGAGACATTTTTGATATGACATCATAGAAAATAAAAATATGCCTCACGGTCTTCACCATAATTGTCAACAACAAACATTAAAATGATCATAAAATATGATTACACTGTCCATTTCAAAGACATATTTTATTACATGATGAAATTTAAAAAATATAGTGGGCTGTGCTTCTATTAAGATGGAATAGCAATAATTTTACCTATCCCTCCTATTAAAACCAACTAAAAATTCTGGATATTATATCAAATAAAGACAAGATGACTCTAAAAGATAGAAAAAAAACCTAAGGAATTACACAGAAGTGAGGTTTCTGGGTTTCCTTTTGCAACATGTATTCCATAATTTGTCGTGGTGGCTAAACTGGTAACCCATCCAGCATGGCCAAGGTGTGCAGACCAAAAAAATAAAAATAAAAAAAAAATTCCAACATAAAAATTGTTCTTTATAGCCACATGGCCAGGAAAAGGACAGCCTAGTAAGTCAGAACATTTTTGCACAATAATCACTCTACCCATCCAACCACCATAATGAGTTGGTGGAGAGAAAGCCCCCATTTCCAATGCACCAGCAAATGCTTAGTGGAGAGCCAAAACTTTTACCCTCAAGAGGCTGAAATGAAGCATCCCCAACTACCCTGTCAAATACAAAGCTGTGACTTTCATCACTTTCAGGGGGTAAAAGGCCTCCTAACCCCATCAATGTCATTAAAGACCATGTAGGAAGCCTGGACTTCCACCCCCACCTGGCAGTAAGAAGCAGAGTATTCCGACATGTGCCAGATTTGTGCCAGAGGTTAGCTAAAATAGAATATTCAAATAAGATTCACAGAGCTCACAATGTCCAGGTTTCTTTCAATAAATTATTAATCATATCAAAAACCATAGATATCTTTTTTTAAATTTCAAAGTATTGCTGGAGTATAAATATTTTTGGTTATATGGATTACTTTTAGGATGCTTGAGTCATGTTTATAAGTGTGCTTGCTACCCGAATAGTGTTCATTGTATTCATTAAGAAGGTTACCACTCATCCCCTCCTCCCAGCTCCCCACTGCCTAATTTCCATTGAATTTTACTTCTCTCTATGCACATATGTGCTCATCGGGTTAGTGAGTACATCGGTTAGTGAGCTCATCTAATACTGAGTACATGTGGTGTTTGTTTTTGCATTTTTGAGATACTTCACTTAGGATTATGGTCTCCAGTTTCATCCAAATTGTGGCAAAGGGCATTAAGTCATCCTTCTTCATGGCTGAGTAGTATTCCATGCTATACATATACCACGTATTGTTAATCCACTCACAAATTGATGGGTACTTTGGTTGATTTAATCCACTCATGAATTGATGGGTGGTTCACCTTTGCAATTGTGAATTGTGCTGTAATAAACATTTGAGTGCAGGTGTCTTCTTGATAAAATGACTTCTTTTTCTTTGGGTAAATAAATACACAATAGTGGGATTGCCGGATCAAATGGTAGGTCAACTTTGAGGTCTTTGAGGAATCTCCATACTGTTTTCCATAGAGGTTGTACTAACTTGCAGTCCCACCAAGAGTGCAGAAGCATTCCTTTCTCTCTGCATCTGTGCCAGCATCTACTATTTTTGGACTTTTTAATAAAAGCCATTCTAATAGGGGCAAGGTGATATCTCATCGTCATTTTAATTTGCATTTCCCTGATGATTAATGATGTTTGCAACCAGAAAAGAACCTGAATAGCCAAAGCAATCTTAAGGAAAAGGAACATATCTGGAGGCATCACATTACTAGGCTCCAGCTATACTACAAGGCTATAGTAACCAAAACAGCATGGTATTGGCACAAAAATACTCACACAGACCCATGGAACAGAACAGAAAACTAAGCTATAAAACCATGCACATACAGCCTACTGATCTTTGAAAAAGTGAACAACAATATACAGTGGAGAAAGGAAGCCCTATTCAATAAATGATGCTGGGAAAATTGGATAGTGACATGTGGAGAAATGAAACAGGATCCATATCTATCACCACTCACAAAAATTAATTCAAGATGGATAAAAGACTTAAATGTAAGTCATGAAACCATAAGAACACTAGAGGAAATTGCTGGAAAAACTCTTCTGGATATCCTAAGCAAAGAATTTATGAAGAAGACACCAATGGCAATCACAGGAAAAACAAAAATAAATAAATAGGTCTTAATTAAATTAAAAGTCCCTACACAGCCAAGGAAATAATAAACACAGCAAATAGACAATCTATGGAATGAGAGAAAATATTCATGTTACACATCCCATAAAGGGTTAATGACCAGAATCTACAAAGAACTCAAGGAAATCAGCAAGAAAAAAAAAATCAAACAACCCCATCAAGAATTGGGCAAAAGACATGAACAGAAGTTTTTCAAAAGAAGATAGCCAAATGGCCAATAAACATAAGAACCAGTGATATATTAACTCAGATGAGAAAGGGCAACAAGTGAGAATGACAGAGATGTTAGAATTATCTGACAAAGATTTTAAAGCAGTGATCAAAGAATGATTCAAAGAGCCATTATACACATGATTGAAACCAATGAAAATATACAGTCTCAACAAAGCAATATAAGATATAATAGAAGAACCAAATTATGTGAAGCAAAATCTCATACAAGTGAGAAGTAAAGTAGACAAATCCATAACTGTAGGTAGAGACTTTGATTCCCCTCTCCCAATAATTGAATGAATAAGACAAAAAAATCAGGAAGGCTGTAAGAAGAACTCAAAAGTGCCATTAATAAAGAAGATCTTATGAATATTTATCCAACATTTTGCCCAAACAACAGAAAGTGCATTCTTTTTAAATGCCTGTAAACATAAACTGATATATTCCATATTCTGGGCAACAAAACTATTTCATTCTCAACAAATTTTAAAAAATTGAAATCACAGAGTGTGTTTTCTGACTATAATGAAATCAAACTGGAAATTAATAACAGAAAAATAATAGGAAAATTTGTAAACATTTGGATATTAAAAAAATATGAATTCCAAATAATCCATAGGTCAGAGAAGAGGGCCTCAAAGGTAATTAAAAAATACACTGAACTGAATTAAAAGTGAAAGTACAATATAAGAAATTTGTGAAAAAAATACTATCAATAATCAACTTTTGCAAATTCTATCAACTTTAAATTATTTCTCCCTAAGATGCCTTGGGATTCAAACATCATATCTTCTATGTATATTGACCAAAAACTGCATCTATTTAAATCTCCTCTCGGTAGAATTCATATACAAATTTTAAATTATAATGCCTTCATTACACAATAAAGACTAAACAAGATTTACTCTTAAAAATAATCTTGATTATAACCTCTAACGCATATAAATCTGTCCTTACTTTTTTTTTATTTCAGGATATTATGAGGGTACAAACATTTTGGTGGCATACAAACTACATTGTGGGAGGATTGGCTTCCTTTACACTGTCATGATTTCTTTACATCTGTTTGCCTTCTGTTTTGTGTGTTTCATGCAGAGTGTACACAAGCAAATTTTAGACAGAGAATGTGCTTGTGTCATACATACACAAATTAATATGATTCCCTTGACAGGATGAGCTCTTTGAGTGGTATTTCTGGTTGATTTACAATATAATTTCACCCACAACATAGAAATATATGCCCTTTCTCCAAGAAGGTTACTAGTACCATCTTCTATTCCCCCTTTGCTGCTTGTCCCCTGACACTGCCAAGATGCTAGCACAGCCCATCTCCTCCTGTCTCCTGTGGCGACATCTTGGTTGGTTACATTCTGCCTTCACTCTATTAGCTCTTTCTCCTCAGCATTCACAATTCTATCCCATTTAATATATAAGTAAATAGACAGGAAAAACATTTATGCTCCAATGTACCTGTCGTCTGGCCTCTCCAACCTCAGGTAATACCACTTCTTCTCTCAGCAGAGTAGTCACATTAATTTTTTTAAATCATGTTTAATGTACTTAATGGATTGAGTTTCTGTTTTCTGCTTCTATTTAACTCGTAAATAATTGTGAACATTTTTTTTTTGTCTTTTTCTCTGAAATGTAAAATGTCTAAATGCTGATTTTGCTTAAAGTGGGAACTGTGGTGATATGGAAATGTTTACTAAATTTGAAAACTGATCATGCATTCATTTTATTTTCCCACAAGCAGTTGTATCTGAGCAGATGTGTTTACCTTTTTGTTATATAAATGGGTAAATAGAAAATGTCCCTAGGTTATACTAGGTTTGTCTATTACCAGGAACCAGTTTTTGTTACTCAAAGTTGATTTGTTTCAAAAGTTGTAATTCTGAAACTTTATACTCATTAAAAATAGCCAAGCCAAAAAAAAAAAAAGAAAAGAAAAGAAAAGAAATTTGTGAGATGCAGGTAAAGCAGTACTAAGATGGAAATGTATAGTACTAAATGCATACACTAGAAATTTCAGCATTCCTCATTGGAATAGTTGCTCAGAATATCTAGCCAGATTCCTGGAAACAAAGTCTTCATGCATAGCTTTTCACAAGTTCACTTTGTTATACTTAATGAATAGCTTTTCACAGGTTCACTTTGTTAAACTTTTTTTTTTCACAGCATGAAATATTTACTTTTATTTCTTACATTTCCGTTCTTATTAATTTTCAGATTTCTTATATGGTTAATTAAAACTTTTAAAAAATCATCTGCCACAAATTTAAATATGAACTTTTTTGTGGATGGATGTTTAAGATAATAGAAACAGAACCCAGTGGTGAACAGAAATCTCTATAGATCAGTCTAATGCAGGATGGCTAGCACACTTCTATCTTGTCCTAACTGCATTGATAGCCTCCACTGATCCATGGCACTATTTGTGTTCTAGGTGGTGACACACTAAAGATGCACCCAGCTGGGAGGTCTGTGCTGATTAATGTCTTTCACACATAAGGTACAGATGGCATGGCACTTATTGCCTTAATCAATTTTTTAGGGATGCCATGTGGGAGAAACAGCTTTCCTTTTAACTGGAATCACTTGGGAGAATGAAAGCACAACTCGTTGCTATGGGACCACATCAAGTTACCAAAACTAGCTGAAGATGAAAGAAATCAATGAATTGCTTGGACAGAAGCAGTGTGCACTGGCATTTTTCCACAACTCCTACTTTGAAAACCAGATGGAATGCAGTCTGTCAGGTGAAGCAATGTTTTAAGTGTGGAAATTTTTGCTAGAGTTTGCATCAAGTGAAAATATTCTAGACTGAATTCATATGTCTGTTCAGCTGACCATTAGGATGGCATAGCTTAAAATTACATATAATAACATGTGGTGGGATGATACCGAGGCAAAAGTATGGACAAACATGTACAATTTTAAATCTGCATATTTAACAGTGTTTTTGTTTTAAATGTTACATTTGTGCTAATAGGAGAGATATACAATCTGTGCAATTGCTTAGGAAGAAAATTATCAGTATTTCTTATATAGGCACCTCTATATGTTGATCCTTCCCCCCAATTTTTTTTTCAAGATCAAGTTTAAAAAATTATACAAGGAATATGCTCAATTAATCTTTGCTGAATTACACGATCTTCCAATCAGTTTCAAATTTGGTGGCAAGTTTTCATTTCATAGTTCACTAAATCTCATGGGGTTCTTTTCAATGTACTCTACAAGATATTATTTGATTACTGCTCTTAGAGAGTTAACAGTTTAATATTAATATTCATAGCACAAGTATTCTTCACTGTTTTTTATTTTATGATAAATTTAAACATCAGAAAATCTAGGCCATTTCTTGAATAAGACATTGAAGCACAAAGATATGTATTTGCCAGAGAGCATTTATATTTAGATTTACAAAATACATACTACTTATCTTCATATTTAAAATTGCATTATCTAACTTTCTACATTAATACCTAAAAATAAAAAAATTTGTTGTTTCAGTATTTTTAGGAAGGTAAATCTATCAGTGTGTCTATGCAAAACAAACAAATCATATTTCACTGAATACCTGAACATATGGAGATTAGGCATCTCATGAATTAAATTTTAAATGAACTAACCTTACTGGATCCTTGACAGCAGGAAAAAGAAAGCACTAATAAGAATGGAAATATAGCAGAGCACCAAATTTATTGCATAAGTATCAAATAAAATAAACTATCTCTAACACAAACAAACGAAAGTATATGAACATATAAAGTAATTCTTATTCTCCTAGTTACACCATTAACCTCTTCTGTGTTATGCTTCACATACTAAATATATTGTGCAGGTATTCAAGACATGTTTGTTGAGTAGCTATTTGGTGTCAAGCATTGTGCTAGGTATTGGAGAGAATATGATGAAGAAAAAAGACAAAGTTTCTTATTCTAAGGGCACTTGCTATAAGGTGGGACTGCTAACAAATAAGAAATTAAAATCAGGTGCAATCAGCATAATGGTAGCCAATATATAGAATACTGTGAGAACAAAAGAAAAACATTTAACCTCTGCAGCCTAAGATAAATTGTATTTAGGCTGAGACTTGTTGGATGTGTAATCACGTGAAGAAAAGAAAGAATGCTCAAAGTAGAAGAAACAGCAGAAAGAAAAGTCTGAAAGTGAGACAGAGCTGTGGGTACTTATAGAACTGAAAGTAGATGTATGGTGGCAGGAAAACCTCCAGGATGAGGGTGATGAGACAAGGCAGAAGAATCAGCAGGCAGATGATGATAAAAGGCTATGTAAACCATGTATAATGGAGGATTGACTGTAGAGCTGCATTCGATGTATGTAATATTTTTGCCCTGTAATGATATTTGCTATTACTTATTGAAAATAGATTAAAACTTTGAATAATGTTGTCAACACATTAAGTAAATATTGTTAAATCTAACCCCCTGTGCCAAGCGTGTTTGAAAGAGGGCACAAACATTCCCATTTTTGAATATTCCATAATACAAAGTTCCAGATTTTTCAAATATTTTATAAGAAATTGTCAAGAGATACTAAGATTGCCCATTGACAAATATTAAGAACAAAGTGATTTTATGTGCAAACACAAAAAATTAAGAATAAATTCAAAAGTTAGAGAACCAGAAGGTCCACGGTCTGCTTTGTCTGGAACTACTGGTTTGTTCTGGAACTGCTTAATCTGAAAATGACCTTGGCAAAGATTTGGGCTTTCTTTAACTGACATCTCTAATGTTGAGAAGCAGCTAATTGGAATCACAAAGTCATCATGCCCAGAAATACTGGTGGGTGTTTTCTGCTACTTCAAGGAACACCAGATGATACCCTATATTGTTATTTAATAGTTTCCTTCATGGATAATCATGAAGATAAAAAGGGTGGTCCAAATGTCTAAGAATAGTTCATTTCATTGCATCAGCTTTCTTCTGCATCAAAAGAGTCTCTCTTAGAAAAGTATTGTGAAGAAGGAATTTGAAGGCAGTACTGCTCATCGTTTTTCCAGTAATAAATTATTCCCCTTTAGATGGTGAAGTTATTTAGGAAGTTATTCAATATTTCATGCAAGAAGTGATGTATCAGGATAATGTAAATGAGGATTGAGGAGATCTATTATATTTAATGGGCAGAATCAGTAGGATGTAGCATCTAAACAGATTTGAGAATAAGAAAGAAGAAAGAGTTCGGGTTGATACTCGGATATTAACTCTGGTAAATGGTGATGTCTTGTTCTGAGTTAGGGAACATCAGAAGATGAATGGATTTTTGTGGAAAGTTATTTTATTTGTTCAATAGAGTAAGTTTTTAGGTGTCTGCAAAACAGACAGGTGTATATGTCCAGTAGAAAGCTAGACAGCTGACTATAGAGAAATAAGAGAGGGGAGAAAGAAAAAAAAATGTAGATTTTTTTTTCAGGGAGCTTTAAGATGAATTTGGGCAAAAATTGATGTCCATGGCTACAAGATATATGTTCAAGAGAGGACTATATTTATAATTATATGAAAGCCATAAATGAGTTTCAACATAGATAGAAAGAAAACAGTACAAAGGGAGCAATTGAAGATTCAGGAAAAGCAAGTGGATTTTATATAAATAATAATGTTTTTGCAAAGGCAGGAGGCAAAGCAGTCCAGGAGACCCCTGTGGAACTCAGCTTCTAACAGAAGGAGAGAATTTCTCTCATTCCAAGTAATAAAAAAGGAAGTATCAGGAATGTGTGTTATTAAATGCATTCTTAGATCAATGTAAGGAAGATGGAGATTCCGATGGCACACATTTTTCCATGACTAGGATGAAAGATTGAAAGTATGCTGATAGGATAGTGGCTTGAAGAGGAATTACTCTGAAAATGTTGCTAAGAGAGATAATACCAAGTAGATTAAGTGAAGGACATACTGGGCAATTTTGAGAACTCACAATTAATGAGATTTGAGTTTCCAACAAGAAATTTTTTTAGATTTTCTCCAGCAGAAGGCCAAAGCCTACACATAGATAAACAAAAGAAAAAGAATTCACCATGAGGGCTTTGTTTAACCTCAGAACCCTTTACGATTCCCCCTGATAAAGTATTATTGTAAATTTTATCTTAAAGTAGTAGCTAATGATCATATATAAAGCTGACCTTAACATAATTCTGGTAAAATCTAATTTCTAGGATCATTTTTAAATTACATTATGTGATGGTCAATTTTATGTGTTAGATATGTTTCTGTGAGTATGTTTTTGATGAGATTAATATTTAAACTGATCAGGACTCTGAGTAAATCAAATTGTCCTCCATAATGTGTGTCAGGCCTCAACCAGTCAGTTGAGGGCTGGTATAGAATGAGACTGACCTTCCCTGAGCAAGAAACAATTCTGCCAGCAGGTGGCCTTGAGCTTGAACTACAACATTGTTTCTTACTAGGGTCATGCTTTCCTGGCTTTGGTATCAGGGTAATACTGAATCTGTACTTTGAAGAATGAGTTAGGGAGGATTCTCTCCTTCTTGCTCTTTTGGAATAGTTTTAGTGAGATTGGCACTAGTTTTTCTTTCTAGGTCTGGTAGAATTTGGCCATGAATCCATCTGGTCTTGGGCTTTTTTTGGTTGGGAGACTTTTTATTACTGATTTTATCCTGCTGCTTGTTATTGGTCTAATCAGGAATTCTATTTCTTCCTGGTTTAATCTCAAGGGTTGTAAATGTTTAGAAATTCATTAAATTCCTCTAGCTTTTCTAGTTTGTGAGTGCACAGTTGTTTATTATAGTCGCAGCTGATCCTCTATATTTCTGTGGTGTCAGTTGTTATGTCTCCTTTTTCATTTCTGATTGTGTTTATGTGGATCTTCTCTCTCATTTTCTTTGTTAGTCTAGCTAGTGGTTTATCAGTTTTGTTTATTTTCTGAGGAACCAACTTTTAGTTTCATTAATCCTTTGTATTGTTTTCTTATTTCAATTTCATTTAGTTCTGCTCTGATCTTCATTATTTCTTTTTCCTGCTAAGTATGGGTTTGATTTGTTCTTCTTTTTCTAGTTCATTAAGGTGCAATGCTAGGTTGTCAATTTCTTTACCTTTGTACTTTTTGATGTAGGCATTTAATACTATAAACTTCTCTCTTAGCCCTGACTTTTATGTATCCAATGTTTTAGTATGTTATGTTTTAATTTTCATTCATTTCAGTAATTTTTAAAATTTCCATCTTGATTTCTTTGTTGATCCAGGGATTGTTTAGGAGCATGTTGTTTGAATTACATATGTTTGTATAGTTTCTGAAGTTGCTCTTCATCTTAGTTTCTAGATTTATTTCACTGTGGTCTAAGAAAATACTTAAATGATTTCAATTTTTTAAAATTTATTAAGATTTGTTTTGTGGCCTAAAATGTAATCTGTCATGCAGAGTGTTCCATGTGCTGATGAAGAATGTATATTCTGTAGCTGTTTGGTAGAATGTTTTGTAAATGTCTGTTAAGTCCATTTGGTCAAAGTCCAATTTAAGTCCAATGTTTCCTTGTTGGTTGTCTGTCTTCATGATCTGTCTGGTGCTGTGATTGGGGTATTGAGGTCCTCCACTAATTATGTTGCTATCTCTTTATTTAGTTCTAGTAATATTTGTTTTTGAGTATCTGAGTGCTCTAATGTTGGGTGCATATATATGCAGGATTGTTAAAGATTGGAACAGGCTACCATTACATCAGATATGCAGATATCAATTGAAAGACACAGGAAACATGAAAAAGCACAGAAATATGACACCACCAAATGAACACAACAATTGTCCAGCAATGGATCCCAATCAAAAAGAATTACTTGTAATTCCAGACAAAGAATTCCAAATATTGGGTCTCAAAAAGCTCAACAAGATGGAAGAGACATCTGAAAACCAATATAAAGAAATCACAGAATTAATTCAGGTTATGATTGAGAAGTTTACCAAGGAGATAGATATCATCAAAACAAACAAACAAACAGAAATTCTGGAGCTGAAAATGCATTGAGGGAAATACAAAACACATTCAAAAGCATTAAGAATAGACTAGACCAAGCAGAGGAAAGAATCTCAGAAATTGAAGAAAGACCTTTGAATCCAATCAGACAAAAATAAAGAAAAAAGAATAAAAAAAGAATAGGCAAAGTCTTTGAGATATCTGGGACTACAAAAAGTGACTGAACATATGAATTAGTAGTATTCCCAAAGGGAAGCAAAGATCGAAAAGTTTGGTAATAATTGTTTATCAAAGTTGTTTGGTAAGCAATTATTATCAAAAAGGAAATAATTGATGAAAACTTCTCAGGACTATCAAGAGAATTGGACATTCAGATACAGGGGGCCTAATGATCCTCAGGCAGATATGTTACAAAAAGAACTTCACCATTGCATATTATAATCAGAATGACTAAAGTCAAAGTGAAAGAAGCATTCTAAAATTAGTAAGAGAAAGCATCCAGTCAATAGGCACTAATTCAAACAGTAATGTGTCAGTAGGCATTTAGCTTTGATTTATAGTTTCATTAACTATTTTCTAAAAAAAGAATTCTGGAAATAAGATAGTCATTTAATTATATCAAGGATAACAAGGCAGATGTTTCGAGTTCTTAAAAACAGTGAAAAGGTTTCTACTACCTTTGTTATCTCAAGCCTCACAAAACAGTTTCTCCTATAAAAGAAATCCAATCAGACTAACAGAGAACTTTTGAGCAGAAACCTTATAGGCCAGAAAAGAATAGAATGTCATTTTCAAAGTGCTAGAAGAAAATAACAGCCAGAAGAGAATTTTATATCTTGCCAAACCAAGCTTTATACATGAAGGAGAAATGAAATCTTTTCCTGGCAATTTTTTCCTGAATTCATAATCACTAAACTGGCCATACAGGAAATACTCAAAGGAGGCTTAAATATGGAAACAAAAGTACAATATTCACTATCATGGAAACACTCAAAAATATAAAACTCACAGGTCTTACAAAGCAATCACACAAAGGTGGAAGAGAAAGGAATTAAATGACAACATGACAGGTCAGGAAACCACAAAGATAAAAAGACAGAGAAAAGGAAAGAAACAAAGAAGGTATAAAGCAACTGACAATATGACATGAACAAAGCCTCATGTATCAATATTAAACTTCAATGTAAACAGATTAAATGCACTACTTAAAAGATATAAATTGACTGAATGAATAAAAAAATCCAACAATATGCTGCTTACAAGAAATTCACCTTACCTATAAAGACACATACAGACTGAAAGTAAAGGAATAGAAAAAGATATTCCATGCAAATCCAAAAGTAAGCAGGAATAGCTATACTTATATCAGCTAAAATAGGCTTTAAATCAAAAACAGTAAAACAAGACAAAGAAAGGCATTATATGATAAAGAGATCAGTTGTTTATTATTTAATAAGCTTATTTTAATTAGAATATATTCATTAGTTTATAATTCATGATATTGAAGGCAAAAATATTATTCCACTTATCTTTTGGCCTATTCTCTAACAACTAAAAATTTGCCTTCATTCATAGTCACCATAGCCTCATTATGTTATTTTAATGGTAACTTCCATTGTTTTAAAAAAAGAAAACATTTTTATAAATGCATGTCAGGTACATTTCTCCAATTTGTCTCAAGAATAAGATAATAATTTATTAGCAACATTTTTGTAACAAAATTGACATTCACTTATTTTTCATCAGAACTTTCAGCTCTATGCAGGATACATTCTTTCTAAACATTTTGATAATAAGATTCCCTACTCTGGCTTCTGGTATTTCTCTTCCACATCTGGCATCTTCACCAGGACAATTTTTGCTTTACTGTTCTTTCAACTAATAAAAAAGGAAAAAAAAAGCAATAAAAATTTAAAATAAGAATTAAAAGAAATATGCTATGTATAGGAAAAACAATTTCTTCCTATTCTCATCACATAAAACTTTACAAAGCACAATGGTTCTGAAAACAATGATGTATAGTGACACTCTGTTGAAACAATGATGTTCACCTGGTACCTCTGGCATGAAGTTCAATCACTTGCATCTAATAGAAAACAAACAAATACCTTTGCATAAATTAAGTTTATGGATTTGTGGAGATAATATGTATATAAAACTCATATTTCCTTCATGGAAGTAGTCCATAGCATTCCATGTGTGTTAAGTATATCAGTTATTATACCAGAGAGTAAAAATGTAAAGCATTGAAACAAATTTTAAATAAATATTGAATGCTTTTATATACCAAAAATACTTATAACATTTATTCTGAAAGAAATTAATACAAATAAGACATTTTCTTAGTTTGTATTTACTTAAAAATTAGTAAGCACATGCTGATTCAAACCACAATTTGAATCCAGTGTCTAAAACAAATGAGGGACTTGGGGAAAGTATATTATGCATGCTTCACCCCAATGGAAAGTATATTTTCACAATTTATTTTACCTATTCTTTCATTTTGTTAGTGGGCTCAAATATGTCAATAGAGATAATTAAAGTTTATATCACAATAATATCACCACTAGAGTCTTTGTATGGGAAAGTCAAAAGAGACACTTTGATAAGAAAAATGAAAGGTTTTAAAATGCTTTAAATAGCTTTGCTTATAAAAGAACAAACAAACTAACTATATAAAAAGGAGACAATAGCTTGTGAAGGACATGGTTGGAACAATTTGAAGTACATTATTTGGGAGAAAAGAATGGTCTTTTAGAATTATTTTCTTAATCTGTGGTAAGAGGCTTGAAAAAGAAAAAAAAGAAACTAAATAAAAAACCCACTTCATATTTGCAAAATGGTTGACAATTTCCAGTGTTACTATTTTTGACATTCCACAAATCCTTCTTTCTACTCTATCATAACTTATTTCACTCTATAATTAATCACTTCTAATAGCACTTCTTTTAACTTTCTTTTACTGGTTTCTCCCTTTCCTCCAACCTCTAAACATCAATATTAGAGATAGGGGAAGGGTTAAGGTTAGGATTCATCTTTTGGTCTCTCTCTTTTCTAGGTAGCCTCATACACTTGATGATCCCACTCAGTCTCATAGCCTTATATATCATCTCTGCCAACAAATCTCAAATTTGTATATCCAGCTCCCTTCTGAACTCCAGCCCCACATCTGCCAGCCTAATACCCATCCTTTGATGATTAGCAGGCATCTCAAGGTGGACAAACTAAACTCATATGCAAAACTAAACTCATAATCTTCTCACCTTCCAAAGTCTGCTTTACTCATTGGTGACTTGATAGCTCAAGGCACAAACTCCGAGTCTTATTCTTCTCTTCCTCCAACATGGTACATCACATTCCTCAGGAATTATCTTGACTTTTCCTTCAGAATATATCCAAAACATGACCAATTCTGACATCATTCAGGTAGTCATTTCTTACCTTGATGACAGCAATAGCCTTCAACAAAGTGTTTATTTTTACCTTCACCTGTTCTATGAATAGTTTATTCTCAACAGTGTGGCATAATGAGCCTTTAAAAATAAAGGTAAAGAAGATAAATTTATTTGCAACCATAGTATTAAGATGAAATTCATATATAACAGAATAGAAATTAGCTCACCCAGAACCTACAATTTTGAGAAGAAGTCTGGTGAAGATCATCACACATTGCTACATGCCATAACTATTTCTTGGACTTAAAGGTAAATTAAATGGATTAGTCAGTCACATACTGAAAGTGTTAGCATCACTAACATAGGATTTATAGTATTATTTATATTGATTAAAATAAATAATAAAAATTAAACTACTTATTTTCAATATTAGTTTACTATTACTTGAATTCATCACTTAAAAAAATTGACTTGATGGAGTTAAAGGCATGTGTTTGGCCAATCAGTCATTAGGTTCAAGTCGGTATGACATTGTGATCCTGACTTTCCTTGTAAAAGTTAGAATTAAAATAAACTAAAAGAAATTCTGCTGTCTGATTCACTCATGGAAAAATATATCTCAGATATGGTGCCAAACATCAGCACATAAATGTCAACAAATCTGCATATCCGATGTAACCTATCTTAAGACATTAGTATTTTGTGTTAAAAATGAACCTAGATATAAGAAAATATTTATATCTTTGTTGTAGATCAGACTGGATATTAACAGTCAAAAGTCAGCATGAACTAAAAAGGAAGATTTATTGTCTTGAGTTCATATTTTTGCATTCTTCCTCTAATGCATTCTTTAGTCTCATACACACTGAGAGACAGCATGCTTTAAAGTGAGGGTACATTAAGTTTGCAGTCAGAAGATTTGGATTGTGTACCAGTTTTCTAGCTCTAGGAGAAAGGAAATAAGATCATATGACATTACTTTTCTTACTTGCATATTGAAAACAATAAAAGTTGTTCTATATAATTCATATTATTGGGAGAAGAAATTTAGCGTTATTTTTGTGAAAAATTACACTTTTATTAATTCTTTTTATAAGTGAATATTGTGTCTAGGCATTTTGAAAATATAAATAAGCCTGTGTCTGTTTAAAAAAGAGGACTCATATACCTCAAATAAGGCTTCCTTTGATTTTTTTGGCATAAACTAGGAAAGGAATGGGACAGAAGGAAGGAAGGAGAAAGAAATATACCCAAAAAACATAAAGTATTTTAAAGTATTTCCTTATACATGCTATTACTTACATAAAATAACAAAAAATGGCTGCAATAAAAAGCACAGTAAAATAGTACCAATCATCACTTCAATAAAACTTCTGTTTGTTTCTGATTTCTGATGTATGTGCATTTAAATCCCCAATACGTAACATGGAAATACAGTTAGTCAAATACACAAACTAATTAAAACAAATATGCATTGACATGGTTAAATATAATACCCCCTCACTTCTTATTAAAGTGAATTTTCTAAGAGAAAACTTGTGACTTAAAGGAAGTAAGCAGCTCTCACAGGCCAGAATCTAAGAATGCTTAATCTATGGGACAGTGGCCTAGTTCCTCACAAAGAATTATAAAGTATCACATAAAAATTATTTTTGGAAAAGAGTAACAGGTTATAATTTATGTACCATAATCATTAGTTCTTTTCCCCAAGTAGATCTACAATACTTAATATTTAAAGATACATAAACACTTGCAGCAAAGTCCTTATAATCAATATAAAGAAAAATATTATATACAGAAAATTACTTAAAAGTTAAGAGCTATTGGATTCTATGGAGAATGATAAACATACAACACATTAATGTTAATAATAATTTCCAAATAATAGGTGCTTTTAACATCAGGGAAAGTGACAACAAGGAAAGAAGGATAAAAAAGAGTAAACAGATGTTTTTGTGTTGTAAGGCTTCATATATATCCAAAAGCCTAAATTTGCCTAAGAATAGTTCATAGAAGACAGCTGTAAAAGACAGATATGGGGGTACAACCTGGAGATTGCTTGAAGATGACCTGAAACAAAAGTCTTTAAATCATAGAAGTAAATAAAAAGTTATTTAATAACTCTTGGAGATAAAAAGATATATTTTTGTAAGTCTGAGCCTAAAGCTCTACTTTCTTAAAAACTAATTAAAATCGCACACCCACCGAACAGCTCCAGTCTTCCTGCTTACTCTTGAAAGTGAGTGATAAAACCTAAATGATAGTTCGACATCTCAAATTAATCTATTATCTGTTCTGGGATTTTAAAAGTCCGATTAAACTGTTTCTTTCCAGCATGCAACCGAACTTTAAAGACTAGCATTTTCTCAGTAAGGCTATATAGAAGCTCTTAACAACAAGCTCCTCAAGAATTCCTGCTGGCTTTTAATGTCACATCTTGATGGTAAATTAGTTCCAGTAGCATAATTTCCTTAGTTCTTGGTCCTTTGGATCACCTCTTGCCTCTTACTATAAACTGTTGAAACTATAGGACTTTATTTAAAGGAAGAAGGCAGAAGAGAGAGGGTGAACCATTTTCTCTTAGTTTGGCTGTGCTTTTGCATTTAAGAAAGGAAAAGAGGTGGTGGAAAGTTCTTGCATAGCTAATGCACACTGCACAGTACAGGAACTTTCAAGGATGATACCAATTTCCTGGGAAAACTTCAAAAACCATTTTTCTTTCAGGTACAGTGAAGGATGATTCAGTGAAATGTTGGGTGTCAATATCAAATTAGATGTGATATCTAGTAATAAGAGAGGGAAGGAAAGGAGTGTCAACTTTTATCTAATAAAAAAACAACCAAATAATGGGCACTTTTTAAAAGAAAATATCCAATGGAAATCAGATGCAGAATGTCTTCAAACTCCCAAACGCAGTCACTTGAATTTCAAAGGCAGCCATAACATTTGGAAAATGTCTATACCTATACAGACCAAGAACATAAATGTTAAATTAAAACAACAAAGGTAGGTGAAAAGCAATACATTATAATGTTAAACATGGGATAGCTTAAAAAAGATTTAGGGTATTTATTTAAATGTTACTTAACACTATACATTTTTATTTATTTATTTATTTATTTTTTTAACACTATACATTTTTAGACTTAAATGACTTGTACCGGGAAATGTTTACACTCAGCTTGATACGTAAAAGTTATAATAGGTTATTCTTTTGCTAGATAAGATAATATTTTAGGATAATTTAGAAGAATTTCATTAATTTGCTTTGCTATGATATTGCCATATCTTCTTAATGTCCATTAATATACAGCATTAACTCCCTATTTTGTCATACCCAGAAAATTATTAATACTAAACAATGAAAAATAAAATACAATTGGCATCATAGCAGATGATTAACTCATCACACTCCTTGGTAGACCAATTAATAACAACTTTAAAAGAATAATTTAATTATCTAATCATGAGCTTTATTATAGAATTCTTTTAATATAGAGAAATTTTCTCTAACCTTTGCTATATGAAGATGGAAAGAGGCCTACTCATTATTGTCACAGGTATTCCACAATCAAATTTTTTGATATTAGTTGTACTAAATGTTGCTTATAGAGGGGATATCATAATAATACTGAGGGACATTCCCTTATTTTAAAACAAATATTATTCAGAATCTTTAATAATTAATTCCCATTGCCTTACATGTAACTATAAATTTTCTTTTCTATTTAAGTGTTTACTTATCTGAGATAAATACAGTTTACTTATCTTACATATCTACTTAAAAATTAGAATATCATAATGAGCTTCCTGAAAGTCTTAGCATATGAACATTTTGTATAGTCTCTTAAATAGTATGAACATTCACCTACAAATACAATAGGATACATAGATCTTGGTTTTCTATATTTTTATAGTAAAATAGAAATTAATAGGAATTTTGATCAAAAGAACTAGTGATTAAACACAAAATAAATTAACTAAAGAGTAGGTGATAATGATTCACTTTAAAATTGTATTTAATATTAGAATCCTTTAAATGGCTAATTTTCTTCTTCACATGTAAGCTTTTCTTTATACTCCAGAAGCTACAAAGCCATGTTAATGTAAGTGTGATTAAAGTTTTGCTTTATATAATTCAACGTAGACTTGAGAAATAATTTTGTAATGTAAAGAAAGTAAATCCCATATAAATTAAACATTGCCTAAATCTATTCTTTCAACTAGCACTCTTGAGCTATTTTCCCACTAAACTTCCTCTCACTTGCAGCTTGTAGACAATTCAGGCCTAAGTCCCAACAACAACAGAAACTATATCAGTGTTGTTTGAATGAAGACTTCTGTAAGCCAGCTCTTTTTCATAATCAGCGTTGATGCTTGCTACAGAAATTCCTTGCTTTGGTCATGCCCTTGTGAACATTGCCTTGGTCAGGATTTCTGTCTTTCTGTTTTTGATCTCCTATGTTGGTCCCATAGACAGATAAGACTCCTGACTCTAGACTTGTGCCTTTACATTTAATATTTATTTCCTGGATTCGTCTTGCATTATTTGTTTTCTTTCATTTGTTTTTGGTGTTGAACCATAATTGCTGTTCACGTGCCAAATATAGACTTTTCTTCCCACTTATCCAGTTTTAATATTGATTTCAACTTGAAACAACTTAATAATTTATTTGCCTACCTAAAGCACATCTTTCACAAATTTTTCTATTAAAAAAATTCTTGAGTTCTTCCTGTATGATCACAGTGCTCTTATAATTTCCCATTACTTAAACCTAAACAGCAATTTGTCCCTCTTTTTCCACATCAAACTTGCCTCCAAATCCAGCACTTTGGATATTATGTCACACCTCATATCTGTGGTTTGACGCTCCATTTCTCTCTGGGGTGGGGTTTGAGGCCATCTTTGCCACCAAGAACAGTGCTAAGGAAGGCAGAGTATGAATGCTGATTGTAGACTGTCGATATAACTTATTTATGAGAACTAGATACATCAATATATCTATATCTATAATGTTCTGATCATATCCTGGGTACGTTTGAATACAATCTGTTTATTTATTTATTTAATAATGTGTGTGTGCATGCCTGTGTATGCACAAACACATCAACTGCATGTCAGAAACCCTTCTAGTTACCAGCAACACAATGATAAAATAAGAAAATTCCTTCCTTTGTGAAGCGCACAGCACAGTGTGGGTGAGAAACACATGAACAGCTAAGCAAATCAGGTTATGTAAGGGGATAGATCAAGTCTGGTAAGGGGACTGATTTTTAATGGAGTGGTCCAAGACTCCTCTGGAAAGGTGCCTTTGAACAGAGAACTGTGATAAAGAGAATGAGCATTGTTGATAACTAGAGCAAGATTATTCTGAATAAAGGCAGAGAACTCTAGGGACCATGAAGTTAAAGCAAACTTAATGTGTTAGACAAAACATTTAAGACATATGTGACAAAGAGGCAAGAGCAGCAGAACTGAGTGAGCAATATAGAAAATGGTGCAACTTAGGAATTACTGTTAAAAGTCTTTCCACATGAGGCTCACTTTTTATATCAATTAGGAAAGCCTAGGATACTAATGGCTCAAAACAAAACAATAAAACCCTGAAAATGTCAGTATCTTAAAGCAGTGCTCCCCAACCTTTTTGGCACCAGGGATCGGTTTCACGGAAGACAATTTTTCCACAGATTAGGGTCAGGGGGATAGTTTCGGGATGATTCAAGCTCATTACATTTATTGTGTAGTCAAACCTCTCTGCTAATGATAATCTGTATTTGCAGCCACTCCCCAGCGCTAGCATCACCACCTCAGCTCCACTTCAGATCATCCGGCATTAGGTTCTCATAAGGAGCCCACAACCTAGATCCCTCCTGTGCACAGTTCCCAGTAGGGTTCGTGCTCCTGTGAGAATCACATGCCCACGCTGATTTGACAGGAGGCGGAGCTTATGTGGTGATGTGAGCAATGGGGAGCAGCTGTAAATATTGGTGAATATTTGCTTGCTCACCTCTGCTCACTTCCTGCTGTGTGGCCTGGTTCCTAACAGGCCACGGACTGGTACAGGTCTGAGGCCAGGGGCTTGGGGATTGCAGGCTTTAAGCAACAGTTTATTTCTCAGTCACATTACATGCCTATTTGGGGTTAGCGCAGGGCATTATTCATTACTGTTGCTTTGGAACTCAGGCTGCCAAGGCTTTATCTCAACACGAGCTTCTACCATCACAGAGACTGGAGAAAAAGAAAATGGGAATTTTTATACTGACTGATAAAGTGTCTTTTGACTACTTGCTTTTCCACAGAGCATTTATGCATGCAGGAATGCACACAATATAGATGGGTAGGAATAAGGTTATGGTTGTGTGTTCAGAAGTAAGACAAGTCATTATAGCTTGTCACACATTTATGCTAACCTCACAAAGTATTAATGTAATTTACAGATGGGAAGGGTATAAAGAAATTCAAAGCCCACGTGTAAGGAACAATTTTGAATTTTATCCACCAGAGAAGAAAATACAATATTGCAAATTGTAACTTACATCAATAGGTCAATATAATAAACTTTCAATAATGTGACTTATATTTCATCTTTGTAACTTAGGTGTTTTTATAAAATTAGGTATAATATATAAGGTATTTTTCAATTTTCCTGTAAATTCAACTTTCTGGCAAAGTTACATTTCCATCAGCAACTCTGGAATTGCTATATGTTTATAAGAAATACATGTTTTTCAGCAAACTATTGGTTTTGTGTACAGGAGCTCAGAGATTTTATTTTGAAAAGGGATGTCGTCTTCCTTTCTAGTTGATCACAGAATTTCATTAAGCTAATTTTATTGTTGTTTCTTTTGGCTTCCACATAATCCCCTCCAGTCTTGATAAGTCTTATCTATGAATGTACTTGAAAGAGCAGATGGTGCTTCATGAGAGAATGGGGCTGGCTTTCCTAATCATGAGGAAGGCAATGGATTTAGATATTTCATTTTCTTCTCTGATGCATTTCATTTTAATAGAGAGAAATGATTTCATAAAGCTGAGTTTGGATTGTATTAGTATAAACACACCTGTCACAATTAGCCACATGCATAATTTCCCTGTTTTGTAATACTCAGAAAAGTATTAATTCTGCTATAATTTTTTTTAAAAGAGAAAATACTATTCTTGCCCTGATTAGAAATGAACTGAAAGTAGATGCATAGTCTACATGACAGTCTATGCTTTTAAAATAACATTTTTCATGCACAAAGCATGATCACCTCCTTCAGAATTTGGAGAAAAACTGGCTACTGAATCTGGTTATTTCTTAATACATTTCCTTCATTTTTATCAGGATTAGCAGTATGAATAAAATGTAAGCTGCATGGTTAAATGTGATTTGGAATTATGGTAACTGAAACTAGCGTATTTCCTTATATTCAAAGAAGTATACCTATAAATCACAGGTATATACTGGCATAAGTAAATATGATATTTTACTGTGTTTGTCTGTATATATTCTATATATTTATGCACACTTGCACCTACTATAGGGTCACATAAACTAGGAGATATGTGTGTGTGTATATATATGTGAATAAATGTATATACATTCATATATAGATTATAAATTTTTAGAAGTGATAGAAAAAAGCAAATATCCACCATTTTGTTCTAGAATACTTGTTCTTATATATGTGAACATTTCATTATTATGGAAAAATGAATTTTATTGCTGACACTGCTAATATAAATGGTGAATGTCAATAATGACAAAGAAGTCAAAAAGAAAATATGAGAAATTTTTTGCTTTGATTTCCCAGAAAATGACAGTGTAGAATGGGATTTGAGCACATCCAGGTGTATGGTCCCATAATGGACAGAAGTAAAGATTTCCATTCTTATAAAATGGCGACAAAGGTATAAAGAAGCTATTTCATAATTTACAGTTATGATTGCTATTAATTAACATTAATATCATATAGAGTTAATATCACAATTAACTTGGATGATTTCTATGAGCATATATAATTCTAAAAATTATTGGAGGAATAAGAACAATAATAGATAAAGTAAATATAATAAGATTCTCTTGTTTGGTTTATAATGGCTTTTCCTAATGTAACAGAAGAAAGTCACTTAAATATTGTTTTTGGTATTTATCTGAAATAAGCAAAGATTCACTTGATATATTAATCTCTATAAGAAATGCTAAAGTTATAAGCAGAGAAAATTGTACAATTCAAAATAATTTATTTTGATTTTATTCAGATTAACCTACATTTATTTTACCCAGTGCTGGTTGTTGTGAGGGTAACAAATAAGACTAAGATTTAATCCTACTTTCATGGAATATACAAATTAATGGGAATGAAATACACCAACAAATGCAAAGATCAAACAAAAAACCTCAGCTACAAAATTTGTAAAAAAATTCCAAATTTTATTTCTTACTATTTTTGTTGTTGTTGGCATATAATGACATTACTCTGCTTAAAAAACAATCATGCATTACTTAACAATGGGGATACTTTCTGAGAAATGCCTTGTTAAGTGACTTCGTCATTGTGCAAACATCATAAGGTGTACTTACACAAACCCAGGTGGTACAGCCTACTATACTCCTAGGCTATATGGTATAGCCTATTGTCCTTGGGCTACAAATCTGTACAACATGTAACTGTACTGAATACTGCACGCAGATCTAACACAATGATATTTGTGTATCAAAACATAGAAAAGGGACAATAAAAATAAGGTATAAAAAAGAAAAAAATGGAACACCTGTATATGGAGCACTTAACCATGAATGAAGCTTACAGGACTAGAAGTTGCTTTGAGTGAGTCAGTAAGTAAGTAGCGAGTGTATATGAAGGCCTAGGACATTACTGTAAACTATTATAGACTTTATAAACACTGTACACTTAGGCTACACTAAATTTACAAATATTTTTCTTTCTTCAATAATAAATTAACCTTAGCTTAATGTAACTTTTTTACTTTATAAACTTTAAATGTTTTTTTAACTTTTTGACATTTTTAAAATAATACTTAGCTTAAAACACAAACACATTGTACAACTGTTCAAAAAGTTTTTTTCTTTATATCCCTGTTCCATAAGCTTTTTTCTATGTTCAACTTTTGTTTTCTTTTTAAACTCTTTTCTTAAAAACTAAGACAAACACACACAGAAGTCTAGGCCTACACAGGTTTAGGATCATTAATATCCCTGTATTCCACCTTCACTTCTTGTCTCAAAGGAAGGTTTTCGGGGGCAATAACACACATGAAGCTGTACATCTTCTATGATAACAGTTCCATCTTCTAGAATACTTCCTAAAAATCCTGCCTGAAGCTGTTTTAGAGTTAACTTTATATATATAGGGTATTGTGTGTGCATACACACATATATATGTATGGAGTACATATATATATATATATATATATATATATGTATGGAGTACACTCTAAAATAAAAATAAAAAGTATAGTATAGTAAATACATAAACCAGAAACATAGTTATCATTAACAAGTATTATGCACTGAACATAATTGTATGTGCTATATATACTTTTATACAACCAATAGCACAGTAGGCTTGTTTACACCAGAACCATCACAAACACATGACTAATGCATTGCACTAGGACATTACAGCAGCTACAATGTTATGATGGCTATGATGTGATTAGGTGATAGAAATTTTTGAGTTCTATCAAATAATTAATCTTATAGTACCACCATTATATACGATCTCCATCATTGATTGAAACATCGTTATGCAACTCAAGACTATAGTTCATAATCATCAACCTTTTTGGATTTAAAGCCACCTATATCATTCAATAAAAGTGCTAGGTCAGACTTTCTGCTTCAACTACAACACATAATGAACTTAGAAGGCATCACTCTTATGCATTGGCTACAAGAAACCCACTTTCAATGTAAAGACACAGAGAGATTAAAAGAAAAGAGATGGAGAAAAATGTACCATGGTGACACTATACAAAAGGAAGGTGGAGTAGCTATATTAATCTAAGACAAAGCAGACTTCAGAACAAAGAAAATTATCAGAGTCGAAAACGATATTACATAATGATAAAGGCCTCAGTTCTCCCTGAAGACACTATAATTCTTAACTGATAAATACCTAACAACAGAATATCCAAATATATGAGACAAAATATGATAACACTACAAGGAGAAATATACAAATCCATATGATAGTTGAACATTGCAAAACCCCTTTATTAACAATTTATTGATGTAGCAGGCAAACAATCAGGAGGGATAGAGTTAAACTAAACAGAAACGTCAATTGAAAGAATCTAATTGACAATTATAGAATACTTCATCCAATAACAGCAGCATATATATTTCTCTAAAATTCACATGAAACATCACCAAGACATAGCAAATACTAGGCCATAAAACACCCCTTAAAATTTTAATATAATTAAAGTCATATAAAGTATACTCTCAGACAACAATGAAATTAAATAAGAAATCAATTACTGAAAGAGACCTGGAAAATTTCAATTTGGAGATTAAACACATACTTTGAAATAATGCACAAGTCAAAGAAGAAGTCTCAAAATAAATTTTAAAAACTTTGAACTAAATGAAAAAAAACACAATTGCCAGAATTTATGAGATGCTATGAAAACAGTTTTTATGGGGAAGCTTATAGCATTGACTATATATATTAAAAAGAAAGAAAGTTTTAAAGTCAATAATCTAAGCTTCCACTTCAGAAAAATGAGAGAAATAAAGAGCAATAAAAGCCCAATACAAACAGAAGAAAAGAAATATTAAAAATTAGAGCAGAAATTTAAAAAATCATAAACAGGAAATCAAGAGAGAAAATCATTGAAATCAAAAGCTGGTTTTTAGAAAAGATCAATAACATTGATAAACATCTTGCCACACTAACCAAGAACAAAAGAGAGAAGACATGAACTGCTAATAAATAAAATGAAAGAGGGTTTATTACTTCTGATTCTCTAGACATTAAAATGACAATAAAGAAATAGCATGAAAAACTCCACGCCCTAAAATTTGATAACTTAGATGGAATGTACTAATACCTTGAAAGACCTACACTACTGAAACTCACACAATAAATATGATAATATAAATCAGCCTGTATTGCCTAAAGAATTTGAATAAATATATAATAGCATTCCAGATAAGAAAGCACCAGGCCCACACTATTTCCCTGGTAAATGCTACCAAATATTAAGGGAGAATTGCTAACAATTCTCTACAGCGTCTTTCAGAAAATAGACTAAGAGGGAACACAGACTAGTTCCCTGCTACAATAAGATACAATAGATTGGGTGGCTTAAACCACAGACATTTATTTCTTACAGTTCTGAAGCCTGAGCAGGGTGCTAGCATGGTCAGGTTCGAGTGAAGGCCTGATTTCTGTTTTGCAAGTGGCTGCCTTCTCACAGTACCCTACATGGTAGAGAGAGGAAGCTTTGGTGTCTTTTCTTCTTCTAAGGGCATAATTCCACCATGGGGGCTAAAGCAAATTACCTCCCAAAGGCCCCACTTCCCAATACTATAACATTTTGCATTAGGGCTTCAGCATATGAATTTTGGTGGGACACAAAAACACCAGCACTTGGTCTGTAACACTCCTTCTCCCAAGCCACCATTACCCTAATACTAAAGTCAGATAAGGTTATTACAAGAAAGAAAAACTACAGACCAATATCTTTCATAAACAGAGATGCTAAAATCTTTAAGAAAATATCAGAAAATAAAACCTAACAATGTATAAAACAGAATTATACACCAAGACCTAGTAGGATGTACTCCAGTGTCCAGGTTAACATCTGAAAATAAATTAATGTAATACATTACATCCAACAGCCTACAGAAGAGAAACCATATCATCATGCAGAAAAAGCACCTGACAAAATTCAACACTCATTCGTGGGAAAAACTCTCAGTAGATTCAGAATAGAGAGGAACTTCCTCAATGTGGCAAAGAACATCTATAAAAAATATACAAGTAAACAAAAAATGAGAAAGAAGAAATGAGACACCTTTCCCCTAAGAAAGGAAAAAAGGCAAGGATGTCCCCTCTCACACCTCTTATTCAACATAGCACTGAAAATTCCTAGATAATGCAATAAGACAAATAGATAATAAATAAATAAAATAAAAGGTATGCAGAGTAGAAAGGAAGAAATAAATCTTTGTTTGAGAAAGACATGATTGCTTACATAGAAAATCCCCCAAAATCAACAGCAACAACAAAATCTCCTGGAAAAAATAAGCAATTATAGCATGGTTGCAGGATACAAAGTTTATATAATAAAAATCAATTGCACTCATATATCAACAATGAACAATTAGAATATGAAATTTTTAATGCAATACTATTTACATTAGCACCAAAACCATGAAATACTAAGATGTAAATCTAACAAAACATGTACCACATATATGTGAGGAAAACTACAAAACTTTGATTAGAGAAATAAGGAAGTCTAAGTAAATGGAGAGATATTCCATGACCATTGATGGAAGATTCAATAATGTTTAGATGTAAATTCTTCCCATAATTATCTGTAGCTTCCACGTATCCCAAGAAAACTCTCACCAAGTTATTTTGGGGATATTGGCAAACTAGTCAAAATTTTGTATGGAAAAAACAGAAGACCTAGAATAGCCAACACAATGTTGAAGAACAAAGCCAGAGGACTTACACTCCCTAACTTCAAGACTCAACTACAAAGCTACAGTAATCAGGACAGTGTGGTATTGGTAATAAATAAATAGATCAAAAAAATAGATCAATGAAACAGAATAGGGAGCACAAAAATAGACCCACACAAATATAGTAACAAATGACCAACGTACAAAAATTGCAACATCATATGGCATAAGGGAATTACAAATTAAAGTATCAGTGAGATACTACTGTACATCTATTAGAATGGTTAAATTTTTTAAAAAGAGAATATGAAATATTGGCAAGGATGAAGAACAATAGGAACTCACATCCATTGCTGGTGGGAATGCAAAATGTTGCAGCCAGTTTGGAAGACAGTTTGGCAAACCTAAATATTATCTTTGAAAACCATATGATCTAACAATCACATTCCTAGGTCTTTTTCCAATTGAGATGAAAATTATGACTGCACAAAAATCTGAATATGAAGGTCTATAGCAGCTTTTTTGATAAATGCCCCAAACCAGAAACAACCAAGAAAGATGTCCTTCAAGAGATGCATGGAAGAACAAACATGTATTTCCATACAATGGAGTACCACCTTATTCAGAAATAAGAGGAAATGAACTATGAAATTACTTAAACAGAAAGAGGAATGTTAAGTGAAAGAAGCCAGTCTGAAAAGGTATTATGTGATTCCAACTATATGGTATTCTGTAAAAGGAAATAAATAGAGACAACAAAAAGATCAGTCCGTGCCAGATGTTTACAGAGGAGAGAGGAGGGGTTGACAGGTGAAGGGCAGGGCATTTTTAGGTTGATGAAACTATTCTGTATGATACTGTAATGGTGAATATATGACATCATGTGTTGATCAAAACCCATAGAAAATACAACAACAAGAGGAAACCGTATGTAAACTATAGATTTTAGTTAATATTGAAGTCAAAAGTAGTTCATTCATTGTAACAAATACAATGCAAAAAATCAGTGATATTAAATGATATATTTAGGGGAGAGACATGTATGGACACTCTCTGTATTTTCCATCCACCTATTAACTAATTTTTTCTGTAAATCTAAGACTGATCTAAAAAATAAAGTCTACAGATTAAAACAAAACAAAATCAATACTCCAGGTAAGTATTTTGCTGAAAAAACAAACAAACAATACAGGACAATAGTCTGATCTCCATTTTCTTATCTTTATCTCCATTTATTTATTTTTCTGCTTTAATAATTCTATGAAAAAACACTTTTTTGCATTATTATAAGATGGCCATTGGATATTTAAGAAAGACAAGAGAAACACACATGCGAGTTGATGCTGGATTTTTAAACTATCTCTTAATTAATTTATATTTGTTTTATAGATTTATAAGGATATGGGTTGTAATGTTAAATAGTTTTTAAAAGCTTATAAGTAAAAAGTGCTCTCTTGATCTGTGACTTCTCACTTTTGATTAATACTCATTCTCCACAGATTTCATCTTGTTCAACATTTCATTTAATTATCTGTACTAGTTATATTTACTGAAATTTCTCAATTGAGGATTTATCTATATTATACAATATCCTACCTTCAGTAGTCACTCTCTCTCTCTCTGCTTCTTCCAGTATAATTATATTGTATTTTGGTTATATCAGTATTTTGAGCTACTCTTCTGTGACATTTTCAACAATTTTCACAGCTAAACCCTGTAGTGCAATATAAATCATTTTCCTTTATTTTGTCATTATATTTAATAACTACTTTCTGTTTTTTTAAATTTATTATTCTGAGTTTTTATCACAAATATGTCTCAACTCTACACCAATAATCTACATCACATATGCACTTGTTTTGCTTTGTTTTTCAAAAATAACACAAATTAATTGTTTCATTTTCTTTCAAGAGGGGAACTTCCTGAAATCCTCCATCCTCTGGAGCTACCTGTACTGTTTACTCTGTAATCAGGATGTGCAACTCTCATCCTGAGATTTGCTTTTGCCTTTTATTTTATTCTGGAAACTTTCTCTGCCTTCTTTTGGGTTGGACATCATGTTTCCTGGATTCCATGTGATCCATTTTCTGTAGTTGTTTTCTCATTTTGATAAAACATACCTCCTTTCTCCAGTAGCTTCTTTTAGTCATTTTTCCTTTTGTAATTTGAATATCTGCATGTGTTTTTGAATCTTAGTATTTGACAGTTTCCTAGATTTAAATCTGTGTGCCAGCGATTGTTTCATTCAGAATTTTGGATTCTGTGCTCCTTTTCGTCTATTTTGCTATTAACTCTGATTCTGTTGTCATTCTTAATTGTTTGTATTTGATCAATTGTTTTGTTTGTTTGCTTGTTTTTCTTTTCAAGATTTTAGGTCATTGGACCTCTCTTTTTCCCAGATGTGAATAATTTTTATAAAAATGTACTTTTTTTTAAGCGCTAAGCACTTAAGGTCTTTAAAGATGGGTACTAAAGACTTTCAGTTCAGAGAAACTTTCTTGTTAATTTATAATTTTATCCTCTCATTTTTCCTCTATTCTTTGTACCTTTTTTATGGGTTGTACCACCTTAAGTTGCTCACAAATTATTAAAAGACAAAAATCTTTCTAGCCTATTTTCTACCCCTTTTTTATTCTACTTTCTGTGCTATCCTTTTTATTTTTATCTTCTAGTCTTTTGCTATCATATTCCAAATTCCCAAAGCTCTTTTCCTGTTCTCTAAATGTTCTTTCTTACAGAATCCTATCCTTGCATCTTGATCAATACCTTCCTATCTTCCAAAATTTACTTATTATGAAGTATACTTTTTGAGCTTTCATTCTATTGGCTACTTCTTCACTCTGAGTTTCTTGTAGAGAATAACAAAGTTAGAAAAATTCTTTTTTGTCTTCCTTTGAAGCATACTGCTAAATTTTCACACAAAAAAATAATTATTTTCATAGTGGCTGCTTTGAACAGATCCCTCATTCATGTAATGATAGGTGCATATTTCCTTATCCTAAAAGATAAGGACTAGTGACACAAAATCATCCTCACAGGTAGAGCCAAGAATATGAAGGTGGATGTCTGGTGCAAACTTAAACAAATAATTGGCGTTAATATATTTCTCTTTCAAGTATCATTGAAACCAGACATTTGTGAATCCAGCCATGCAATTTCTTTTTCAATGTTTGGACATACGTAAGTCCTCTGGGTATTTTCAATAATATTTTGAAAGTAAACTCCCTGAGAATACTAGAATTACTCCTAAACTATGTGGAGTGTGGTGTCTTAAAATAGTTAGAATGTGAGGCATTTATTTATTTGTGCATTCGCTCTCTAGTCAATAACCTATTATCTGGTATGTGTAAGAAACAATATTATGCATTTAGGATACAATGATGAAACAACATAGACTCATACTATGCCTACAAGGAAATGACAGTCTAACAGAAAACAAAATTGAAAAGAATAATTACTCTAATAAGCATATAATTACCATCTGTGAAAGTTGTAAAGAACTTTTCATTGTGATCATACATCAGGGGATGTAATCTGAGGAAGAGGGATGTTTGCATAAAGAACTGATATGAGTAAGAAATAACTCGGCAAAAAGTAAGTGAGAAAGGGAAAAACATTCTAACTCTTAGGGAACAGTATGTGAAAGAGCAAAGAGCAGAGAATATTGAAGAAACTAAAAGAAGACCAATGTGTGTTTTAAATGTAGACAGCAAGAAGAGTGTGGGTGATGAAGCTAAAGAAGACATAGGTAGAATTATGTAGGATCTTGCAGAACAGAGTAACATTTTTAGATTTTTATCTCAAGTATTATATGAACAACAAAATGAGTAATGGGTCTTATATGCATTACTGAGACATTTGCAGATTAACAAACCTATGTTTGTGTTTTTACTATCTCTGGAAGATTAAGCATTGGAAAGAGTTAACGGTATCAAATAGACCTGAACCCAAATGCAAGTTTGCCGTTTACTAATTGTGTGACACTGGAAAATTGACATTGCATTTCTGAATATCAGTTTCTCTGTCTATGAAACGGGAATAGCGGTATCTACATTAAAGTTGCATGGAATTAAAGATCAAATAAGAAATGCATGTGACACATATTAGCAATAAATTAAATGTTTGGCATTATCATTTTTAAGACTATTCTACATTAGAAACTGATATAGATAAGTAGGTATGGATGGAGATAAATTCCCAGAGTATTCAATTAAATATTAAAAAGAGAGAGGTTCCAAAATATCTATTATGTCTCTGTAAGAAATACCCTAAACAATAATCACTTTATAAAACATCATATGATTGCAAATTTAATGTCTAAGTATTGAAAAAGCTTAAGTATAATGGTAGATTTATAATCTTTCTCTTTGTTGAAAACTTAACAATGAAAGGCTTCTATTTTAAAAAACATTTACTTAGGTGGATTTATCTTCTATAGCTACTTTCTGAAATGAGCTCTTGGATAAATCACTTTGATTTTGCACATAAAAAATATAAAAGTTACAAGATGACAGCTGAGCATATGGAGGTCTTTATATTAAGCTTTCCAGAATAAAAGGGCATTTGACGATACAAATTTCTTGAACTGAAAAACATGAAGATTCAATATTTCTTGATGTTTCTTTACAAATACAATGTTCCTAGAAATTCAGTGTTTCTGAACAGTAAAAAGCTTGCCAATAATGTGACTGATATGGGACACTCAGATCCAGAGGGTGAAAGGAAGTGTGTAATGACCCTGCACTGTACTCAGAGAAAGAGAACGAGGCAGATCAAATTATGGAATTTATAATTCAATAACCAGGTTCTCCTCTCTAATCCAATAATCTCACCAGCTCTGACTCTTCTTAGAAAAACACACAGATGTTTCTCTTCTTATCATATCATGTGTTGTTATAAATAAAACGAATGATGCTATTACATATAAGGCACTGTCTTATTAGATATATTTAGACAAATTTAAAATTAAATATTTGACGCCCATGTAATTTATCTTACAATAAGACTTATATTCACCATTATAATGATTTCACTCATGATGATTTCCAAGTTCTTCGTAGGGAATAGTGCATTACCACTAGAGCAGTGGTAGCAAAAGAGTCCTACTATGCACGCAGATGGTGCAGCATCTGAGGGTTTTGATTTCAAGATCACTGGGGAAGAATCTTGATCCCCAAATCCTTTCTCCCAAGTGCTGAAAGATAACTACAACTTTATTAGCAGATATTAAAGATAATAATAAAATATATCCTTAGAAGATGAGAAGTGCAGAAATAATTTTTTCATGAAACTATAAATTACTATTCAACCTTTTATTCTATAGAGATGGAGAAATGAAGGAGAACAATAAAAAAGTAGAGGAGTGTATATCACTATGGACAGCATAAAAAGAGACAAAAGAGTACAGAAAGCAGTTAGAGAGTTCAGAAAACAAATTTCTCTTTTATATGTTGTGTTACCCAAAGCCAGTCCTTGAAAGTTATCTATTTTTTAAAATGTAAGGACTTGTATATTTAGACAGTTTATTCATTATTTTCTGGAAAACTAATAATAAAATTATGACTAATATAAAGTTTTTATCTGATATTTTAGAGACAAAGAGAAAAATTGAGCTGCGAAAGAGGGGGAAAGTTACAAAGGCCATGTAAACTAAGGAATATGGCTAAGAAATGTACTTCTTTTTGGATTGAGGGCATAAATATTAGCACTTCATGGGTTGGAGAGTGGTTAAATAAAACTAACCAACTTCTGGAACCTACAAGAGAGCAACTTTTTTTTTTTTTTTGCATAGTCAAAGAGACTTGAGCTAGACATTGGTAGTACAAATTTCACTTATTTAAAAATATAATAGTATATTTTTTACATAGCACTAGACTGGGAATTGAGAATCTTATATTTTAGTTTTTACTCCATTTATAACTCTGTAAGCACTAAAAAAGTAACTATTCCCCCTGGGGGCAATAATGTCTCCCTTTATAAATATAATAGGAATTTTGTAAAGATAAACTTATAAAAATGTTGACTTCCTTGAAAAGTGACTGATTAAGTTAAAAATATCATTATTTTTCAAAGCAGTTTCCTTGATTGAATTTTTATTTTGGTTGACTCTTCCAGGTGAGAATTAAAGAAAATATTTTTTTTCCTTACATAATGAGATCTTAAAACTCTTAAATTACCCAAAATTCTATAATAATTCTTAGAAAGTAAACTTCATTCAATTTAGAAATATCACCTATTTGGTAAATGATTTTGTAGCCATCGTTATTGTTTTAGACTTGAATATTGGCTGGAACTAGCAGCAAGATTTTCTAAGAAATGTGAAGTCAGTAACTGATTTACTGGTATTAAAGCCATAGAAAAGATAATACAGCCACTTTGCCCAAGGTATGCCTGCCTTACTTTTTTATTTATGAGTCACTGGCACTGCTGGAAAACAAACAGCTGCATCAGTATTTTCCGCCAGTATTAAAGTCAGTTTTATTGATGCTTTTGAACTTGATGTATCATCTCATAGGGACACTGCAAACAAAGCCCTAGTAAATATACAGTTTATTACTGAGGAACCTATTTAATGAAAATGTCTGCTGTATGTAAGAAAAGCTACAATCGTCCGTTTGGAAAACATTCAAATTCTATTTCCAATTATGTGTTAGTGTGAGGTTCTTGGGTTTTGCTCTTTATCTTTGTCTTTTAAAATATCAGTATGATGATTATTGATCTCTCTTCCACAAAGAGACAGTTGTAAATGTGAACAAACAGTAAATATTTAGAATATTATGAATGTGTTATGGAAATGCACCTCCAAGACATAAACACTCTCTACGTAAAATAAGGTTTATTTATTTTGTAAGTGAGTTGAACTAAACAAAATGTTATATTTAGGTTACTGATTCAAAATTAGGAGTTATTTTGATCCTTAGTATATCATCAGAAAAAATTTAGTACATTAATTTAAAAATAAATATCTTGTCATTATTAATCACTCAAAAATTATTTTCTTATTGAATGCAGACAGTTTAAAGTATTACCAGTTCTAACTTGAAATTGGAAGACAGTATCCAAGAGAATTTAATTCATTATAAATATTTTCCTTTTTTTTAATAATATGGTCAATGTATACCTCTGAAAAAGAAAATGCCAGATTAAATCCAATATTGTATTTCAAACTATGACATAAGTCTTTCTTTATAATACTGGCAGTTTTCTTTTGAGGCAGTCTAGATTGCAAGATGACTAAAATGCTATATTGTTAAAAGGAAATTAACATGATATACTGATTTTATTTCAAGAGGAAAAAAGAACAATATACTTACATGAATATAAAATAATATTGAACTCCAGTGTAAACATGAATCTATGGTTTTCTCTGTCTCTCCTAGGAATATAATAAAATAAAAACAACAACAAAAATATAAGAAAACAAACAGGACCAACAACATTTTTAGTGAAACTGAGAGAAAGGTATAATTTACACACTCCAAAATGCATGTGTCTTTTCAAAGTTGAATTTGAACACAAGTTGTGTGGGAGGAAGTGAAAGGGCCAAGCAGCCGAGCACCTCAGAAATCTCCAGCAAAAATTCATGTTCTACAGATGAATGTCTTGTTTGATGCAGAAAACCAAACATCTTTCTTGTTCCTCACTCCGCTCCAGTTGGATTCAGAGAAACTTGTGCAACATGGCGATATAAAGAATCATCCTTACGGTCTCTGACACGGCAGACAAAGAAAAAACCATCTAGATACCTTCCCAACCCACACCCAAGGATTTTTGCAAATAGTCAAAACCAGGAAACTCCAATTCGTTATGATTAGTAATACAGAGAAACTAAAAACCACTGATACAATGCTATTTTTAATACAGAAGACAAAAAAGAAAACCAAAACTGAACAGATGAACATTAATAGGAAAATATAGAAACACTGACACAGAGAAAATAAAACTATGATAAAATATTTTGCAATGGATTAAAAAAATGAGTGGAGCTTGTACCTCTATAAAAGTGTTGAGAGAGGGGAGAGGAATAGGAATAGGAATAAGGAGATGAAATATATGAGCCACCTATCCCTAGAGAAGAAGAAGAAATAAAATGATGACACATAAAGGCAAAGTTGGAATGAATTAGTGAAAAAAGAAAAAGATGCTGGGGAAAAAAAACCTAGAAATAGATAAAGAGAATAGATACTGAAACATAGAATGGCAACAAAGAGATAAAAAAAATGCAGGCGTGCAAATTATACCTTAATAAATCTGTTAGGAAGAAAGAAAGGAACAGAGGGAGAGATGGAGGGGGAGAGGGGAGGAGGGAAGAAGACAGGATAACAGAGCCCATTGATTTTAATCTTGCCAGACACTGCACCTGAAGCTATTCTGCTGATCAGCAATAAAATCCGAGAAGAAAATAATTGTATTTTGGCAAAAGTACTTGAGAATGTTTTACGTCAGCAAGATAGAAGGCGCTTTAATGCCCAGGATGAAAGTCAGCTGCGACTCCATTAAAAAAAAAAAAAAAATCCAGAAATTGCACTAGTTCTTGGGGTAAATGGGAATGAGCAATTGGAAGTACCTGCTCTGAAGATGACTCATAAAGATCAATGTGAAGTTTCCAATATACATCACATCACATGTTCACAAAAAAGTCAGTAGGAAAAAGAAAACCTCAACTATGTGATCAGGTACACAAACTATCATTATGCAATAGTAGAGATATCACAAAATATGAAGAGGTAAAAGCTACATACAGCAAAGAGAAAAGTAGTTGTAAAAATACAAACTGAAGTTTTGTTGTCCTTTTAAGAATTTGAAGTTTACAAAACCCTACTGTGTAATATATTATTCTTTTCTCCATTTATGTTTACTTGATTCTGTTACTACTAAATCTGGAAAAAAATAGACACCCTCAATAGCCAAGAAGATAATTTTAAGGAACACCGTGGAAGTTGGTTTCTTTAGGAATTACATTATACATCCTTAAATTTCCAGTCTATTTAGAGTGAATATTCTTCACTAAAGGTAACATGTAAAATATTGCAATGATTTAAGTCCATTAACTACCTACCTCATTTTTTATGCTTCAGATTTCAGAAGAGTTACATCTATGTATTATAAATATCTGTAAGACACTGCTATGAGTTTTAAGAATGAGATACGTTTTAAATCTATTAACAGAAAAAATAACCTGTATATTTGTCATTTCTGATGCTTTTCTTTCTTTACTAAAGATCAATGTCTCTATATGGTATTCATTTTCCTTCAGCCCAAATAATTGCCTTTACCATTATTTTTTGAAATATAATTCCATAGGCAACAATTTTTTTTAATTTTCTTTTATGTAAAAATATCTTTATTTTTGCCTTGATTTTTGAGGGATATTTTCGTCGGATGTAGATGAGTTTTTATAGCTCAACCAAGTTTATTGTCCATTGCTCAAGAGGAAGCCAACACACTGAGACAGCAGGGTTTATCGCAGAGAAAGAGTTTAATATCGCAGGCGCCATGTGAGGAGATAGGAGGAATTTCTCAAATCCATCTCCCCAAAAATTTGGGAGAAAAGGTTTTAAAGATATTTTGGAAGGCAAAAGCCTACTCAATTGGGTCTGCTACTTGGCTGGATTGGGGGCAGAACCATAGGGATGTAGAAATTGTCTTCTTTGCTGAGTAGATTCTTGGGTGGGGGTTGCAATACCCAGTTGAGTAAGTTTCTTGGTACAGGTTGCTGGTCTGGGTGGGTCAGTTGTTCCCCTGGAATGCAAGGCCTGGAAGATATCTTAAAAACTAGCCTCAGGTTTCACAAGGGTGATGTTACCAACGGGGAGAGTTAAAAATCTTTATGACCATCAACTATGTGTCTCCTGTGTAGCAATTATAGGAATGCGAACTAGGGGACAGTGGCTGGTTATTATCATTATTTTTAGCTATGCCTGTTACTTTGCAAAAGTTAGGCCCTTACCACAGGTCTCACCTTGCACCCCTTTATTAATTTGTAAAAAGCAGTTTCAGAGAGTTATTTTCCTCCAGCAATTTAGAGATGTTGCTTCTCAGTCTTCTGCCCTCTATTTTTTCTGATAAACAAGGTTTCAGTCAAGACTTTTTAAAATCTGTGCTTTCAGTAAATTGATTATGGTGAGCCTAGAAGTTGTTTCCCTTGTAATTATCCTGCTTGGGAGTCACTGGGTGTATTGAAACCCAAAATACTTGCCTTTTACCAAATTTGGAAAAAAAATTTGCTATTATTTTCCAATATATTTTTTATTATTCCGATTCTTTCTCTTCCTTCTCTACTTCTGGGATACCAAGTTAAAGCATATGCTAATCTATGTGATAGGGTTCCAGACTTTGATGAGCTGTGTATTTTTTCCATTTTTACCTATGTTTCAGATCATATGATTTATATTGACCTATTTTTCAAGTTAGTGACTCCTTCTTTTGTCACCTCTCTTCTGCAGTTAAACCCACCTAGGGATTAATTATGTCAGATATTGTATTTCTTAGAAACTATATTTCTGTTTGGTGAAATACAGCTGAAGTATCTTATCTTTTCATTCAGTGTGAGTGTATTTCCCTTTATTATTGAGGAAAGAGATATTAGCTTCCTGATATCTGTGTTTGCTAATTCTAATAACTGGGCCATTGTTCTTGCTTGTTCTTGATTGATTCAATTTTCTCTTTAGACTGAGTCACATTTTCCATATTTTTTGTATTCCCATGTTGATTGCTTCTAAATTTTAGCTTGAATATAGGGACCTTATATTCTGCAGTTTTCTGCTGAAGAATTTTTAGCAGGCACTTGGCTTGCTTGGTTGGACGCAAACTCAGTTTCTTTAGAGGAAACTGAATTCTCGATGCAGTTATTTTATCTTTATCTGAGTTGAATTGAGTCTGCCCCACACATGCTTGGGTCAGTGATCAGACAGGGTTTTGGACACATTTTAAATAGAGTTTTTAAAGCTTTTCAACTAGGAATATATCTTTTCATTGAATCCCATTCTTATTTCCAGCTGTCATGGTTGCTTCAAACTCTATCCTCTAATTCTTAAATCTGGAAAGAGTGCAAGTTTTCTATCAGAGTTTTAGCCTTTATGCATAGGACTGACGGTGGCTTTCTCTCAGGCTTACAGTTATAAACATACAAAAAGTTTCTCTTGTTAGCTTCTTCTTTCAAGTATTGACTGCCCTCCAGATTTTGCCTGTATTTGTTCATAATCTAAGGTCTTCAAGTATTCAAAGAAAAACATCTAGAGTTTCTAGCTAATGGCTGAAGGAGGACCAATCCTTAGTAGGGAATTACTGAGCTTTATGGTAAGCAAAATGTCAAGACAAACAGATATGAATATGGAAAAACACAATAAATTATATTGCTATAGTTCTTTTTTAAGGAAAGTAATACAATGGCAAGATAGGGCTGGGATATGACTAAGAAAACTATGAAAAAATGATTATTATTAATAATAATGAATAATATTATGAATAATATTGAGAATATTTAGCTGCAAAGTGTATTTAATTGTACATAAATTTGAATGTGAATGGCACATGCCTTGACTTTAATAACTTTAGTAAAAGTTAGGTGAGGTAAGAGGAGAAAGGAAGAGACTAATACAAGTTTGCTAGATGTCCAATCACTAAGAGCAGAGTTAAATAGAGTAAAAAGAACATAAACATATTCAACAGTATAAAGGTAAACTTTTAAAGTAACCAAAATTATCAGTTAAAGAAAAGAAGAGAAAGGTATTGAAGTAATTTTGCTTATAATGACTGATGCATATAATATAAATACATGTTGAACTGAGGAGATACATTTACAATGACACATACCTGAATAATATAACTAATTAGATGTCTAGAGCTGTGTGGTATATTCATATGTATTAGGCATGAAGAAAATCCTGAATAATTTTCAAAAAGGCAAAAGTAACATAGAAAATATTTTTTCATTACAGAGCATGAAATTAGAGATTTATAACAAAGTACAAATAGAAAACATCTCTTTTATACAGAAATTTCAAAATGTTTTCCAAGCAATTCTAGAGTCAGAGAGGAACTAAAAATTGAGATTCCAGACTTCTAGCATACGTCAAAAATAAACACAGTATCTAGATATAGTTTAAACTGTGCTTAAGGAAAATTTATAAAATGTAACACTCTAACTGGTAGTCAATTAACAATGAAGACAAATAACAGCTGACTGAAAATGTTAACAATATCAGGATAATTAGAAAATAAACAAAAGAGAAAACAAACACCCATATGAAGTCGCTAGAAAAAAGCAACAAAACCAGTCACAGTTGAAAACAAAGAAGAACTGAGAGAGATTTGCAATTCTAACCGCAAAGATCTGATCTCCATTAAATAGAGAAATTATACAGAAATTTATTAGAAAAATACCAACTACTCAATAAATATGGATAAAGGTAGTAAATGGACAAGTCACAAGAAAGGAAACATAAATAGCTTTTAAACCTATGAAAAAACATCACGTTCACTCATAATAAGATAAAAAACAAAGTTCTACTAAGATACAATTTTTATCTGCCATATCAGCTCTAGTTACCAATGGAAAACATATGAAGTATGGGGAGTATATTTAGAGGACCATAGATATTTAAAAGAAAAGGGACACAGATATAGAGTCCCTGTAACTAGTGGAATAGATGCATAACAGGAAAAGAAAAACGGGTGTCTCACACAATTTTCAAATGTCTTACCAGGAATTCATGTATTCAAAAGAGTTGTTTATAATCATCTGAGCCTAGAACCTCTATCAGGTTTCTATAATTTACAAAATATCTAGAGAAGAGGATTCAAATGACATTCAATTTCCCTGTGACATAACTACCTTATGAATGAATAGAAGTATCTAATTTATTTTCACAACGTTATCAAGAGTTGTCCACAATTTGCAATATGACGCCAACCATGCTAACTCCATGGGAGGTATCTGAGCTACCAACCCAACTCTTCTCTGTCAGGACATTATTTCCACTTCGTACACACATCTGACTACTTAATTATAACTTCTTGTATAGGTACATCTGTGTATTTACATATTGAAACACACATATTCTTAAAGGTTTGTTTATTTCCCCCTTAGATTAGAGTTATGACAGTATATTGATTTATTTTTAAAATTACGTTAAGTATGCAGAGAGTGAAATTTACTGTAGCATAGTACAGGGAAGCATTACAACATATATATAAAATATATTTATTTACATATATATTTAACATTGGTTTTAATAGAATGGAGAATGACTGATGTATTCTATTGACAAAAAAGTAAATGTTTAGTAAATGCACTTACTTTGCAAGTCTCTAGGGAAACAAGCACATTAATATATTACTGGTGGGTGTACAAGTTGGTACAATTCTTAAGACTGGAAATGTATATAGACGTTTGGAAATATCTGAAACAAAATACATCCTAATGAATATATCATTTTATACCTGAGAACCTACTTGAGAGATGAGATGACATTTGTACCAAATTATTCATTGCAACATTGCTAGTATTAACAAAAGATTGGAAACAACCATGTAATCAATGCTTGAGTACTGATTATATAAATTAATCCACATTCATAAAATAAAATACTGTGGCCTATAAAACACAATGGGGAAGCCATTTCTGTTCTGATATGGAGAAATTTCAAAAATATTTTGCTAAGTGAAATAAACAGAATAATGTGCAGAGTTGTGAGTTCTATTGAGCAAAGATGGTGGACAACTGAGAATATACATGTTTGTGTTTTATTACATGTACCTTGAAAGAAATCTGTGGAAGAAAATATAAATTCCAAGAAACAGTGCTCTACGGAGTGTGTAATAGTGGAAGAGTTGTCAATGTTAGAAAAATGGGTAGTTGTACACAAGAATGAGTGGCTGACTTTTCACTGTATAATTATTTAACCAGTTAGATGTATTAATAGTAAAATTAAATTAAAATTGAGCTAAAATATATGACCTCTGCCTAAAAATTATATCTTGAAACTTTTGAATATAAAGTGTTTCCTGAACCTTTTCACAGAAAAATTTACATCTAGCTATTAATAAGAGAAAAATCCATTAGCACAGGAATAACAGATTGTGAATAAAAAGCTGAACATTTACCGATCTCCATTGCTGAATTCATACTGTGAAGTGTTGTATGACTTAATCCTTGTCACATTATTAAAGTGGCAGAAACAGAAACACATAAACAGTGAAATAAAATGACAAGACATTTTCTGGCTAGAAAGAGAAATCATGCAAATTTTGTCTATTTGTGTTCTTTAAAGAAACATCACCAGGATAGAAAAGAAATAAATCCAAGTTTTCTCAGTAGGATGAGGTTTGAGGAAGCTGCCTTAAAAAGTCTATTTCCTCCTGATAACATCTCAACAACAAACAATAACCATTCAGTGAAATTTTTCTTGCCTGCTTTTAGCAAACACAACCATTTTTAATAGGGGGTCTTTCTTCCAGTTTTAGGTAATTCTTTAGAGTGTCTTTTCCGTATGTTGTATTCTGTCTTAATATTACAGCAGAAATATCTTAGTATTACAGTAGAAATACTATTAGAATTTGCAGCTGAATAAAATGGGACACCCAAGTTACTTTTGACCATTAGTTTTCATAAAGAGAGGTAATATTCTCTTTATGAAAACTTCCCCATTATAGGGGCCTGGAGAATCAATTGGTCAGAAAACAGATGAGTATGTAGGAAATGATTATGAATCGGTTATTTAGCAGACACTCTGTTTTTATTTATATTATTCATTTGGGATGGCTAGAAGGAGGTAAAAATCATAATGTTTTACAAAGTAGGCCAGTTATACAATGAAAGTTATTGAATGAATTAATGAAGGAATGCATTAATATAGATGGAAATATCATTATTATAACTAAAAGTAATATATGAAATTTGACAACTACCAACTATCCATTTAAGGTAGTAACTTTCATGTATATCTGTATAATATTAATTTCCCTCACCCCACATAGCTAAAAATAATAACCAGTGTGAAAAATTATTTTTCTATTTTTATTTTGATATTTTATTTTTTTCTTGTTAAATAAAAGGTTACATAAGCTCCATTAAAAATGCAGTGAGTAATAGAAGGTAAAGATTTAAAAAAATGAAATAAATTAGATTTGTCTTGTCTCTGTTTTCATAGATTCAAGTTTTCTATGTATTCTTTTTGTTTAAAAAGCTTCACTAGCTTAGTATATTAAATGAGAAAAACATGACTTCACCTTAAACTAGAAGATTGTCACTTTCTACATAATTTTTTAAATTAATTTGAGCTCTAAATAAATATAATCCTAATGTTTTAGAGAAACCAAAAAAATCATAATTTGGCTTGAAAATAATGTACTAGTGTTTATAATTATTTCCGTGATATTTTATTTAATATTAAAAATATGATGCTTTTAAACCTGAACTATGTATCAGAGTTATCATGTTTATTATTTATTTAATCTTGAAGGATAAATACAATTTTCCACATTGGATGAGTAGGAAAAGTTGCAAAATTATTGTATGAATTACCCATACTCTGTGAATCCAACACTCATTCACTCATACTCTTATATTGTGTATCTGTGACAAATATTGATCTATTGCATAAATGATGCCACTCTCTTTTATTATTCTATCGTATTATGTCTTATTTTCTTTTAAGCGATTTTCACACAACTAGAAGAGCCTCTCCAATATTTTTGTCAATAATTTTATTTAAAATACAAACTTTAATAAAGCTGTTACACATTCAATGGGTTGTCAAATCGATCAGTTACAATATGTCTAAAAGCATTCTGCTTGTCTCTTCCCAATTATTACCAATGTGCCCAGTGAGCAGGTGAAATGCATAATCTCAGAAAGCTAATGAACAAGACAGGACACAGTATTCTATTTCAGTCTCAAATAGGCTAATTCAAATTACTTTTATGCAAGTTTTCTAACTATTCAATTTGGGGTATGCAATTATATTTATTTTACTGGCTAAGAGATGAACAGTGTAACTCATACCAAATAGAATATCTGAATAATTTATTAGTACAACAAAATCTTATTTCATAAAGGTATTTGGAGGATTAAGCTATTTCCAAAAGTTCAAACAACCAAAAGGTAACCAGGGTTCTATTTTACTATTAGTTTTCCAGTGTTTGTCCTAAGCATTATAATTACATTTATTAAGAGTTCAATCTAATAGAAAAAATAATTAAGAAGAAAGTTACAATAGTCTAGGTTTAGGTTGTCATTATTTCTCTAACATTATTAAACATTCGATATTCTGGGAGACTGAGGTGGGAAGATCACTTGATGCCAGGAGTTTGAGACCAGCCTGGGCAATATTGTTAGACCCCACCTCTACAAAAAATAAACAAAGTTAACCAGTTGTGGTGGCACATACTTGTACTCCTAGGTACTTGGGAGGCTGAGGCAGGAGGATTGGTTTAACACAGGAGATCAGGGTTATAGTGAGCTATGATTGCGTCATTGTATTCCAGCCTGGGCAACAGGGTATGATCCTGTAACTAAAATAATAATAGTAATAATAAATGCTATTTATTATTTACTAATTTTGAACTTTATATTTAAATACAATCATGGTGTGTGCACTGTTTTGTGATTTTTTTTTTTTTGCCCAACATTAATTTTATTATATTCCTCCAGGTTGTAGCCATAGTTTATTCTTTTTAGATTTTTGCTGGATTTCATATTCCATCTACTCTTGACACTCATATAAGGGGTTTTCACTTGGTTTTGCCCCCTCCCTTTTTGAATTTACCACAGCTCTTTCTATTATGAGTAAAACCCCTTTGTGTATATTTCCTCAATTATATATGTACCAGTTTCTCCAGGAGTGGAGTTGCTGGGCTGCAAATGTTTGCAAATAAAGCAAAAAGCTTTATTATGTTAACTAGGCAAAAATATTAATGTATGTCTCCTCAGATTTACTGATGTCAGAATCTCGGCTACTTGTTCAATCAATAGCTTTAGCCATCATCTCATCTCTAAACCCTCTATTGTGCTCAACTTGGTGGCAGTCACTTTAGCTCCAGGTTCTAGGTCCAATCCAACCAGATCACAAAAGTTTTGAGAAACCTCAAACTGTCCAAAGTGACCCAGATTTAGTACAGAAAGAAATGAATTTTAATTAAGAAAATACAGGAAACAGATTCTATAACACAGTTTTCATACTTTGTCTCTTCTAACAGTCTGCTCTTTAGCACAGAGGTTTCATAAACCCTCTGCAGAGAAACTTTACTTGACCAAGCAAACAGCTGTATTTCCTGGGAGGTTAGGGTGCTACTCTACATTTGTTTTCTTCTTTTTCTTCATCATGTGTCTCGTCCTTCCATTCTATTATATATTGACCTAGGACTTCGACTATGCCAAATTCCCTCTAAAGAAAATGTTCCATGTTCACATGAACCAGCAGTGAATATCAGACCTATTCCTCCATTATCCCATTGACACTTTTCATTATCTGACTTCCCGTTTTCTGCCAACATCAAGGGTAAAAAATGGCATTTCATTTTTATTTTTATTGCATTTTTCTAAGTATTACTAGTGACAAGACTTTATAGACCATTCCTGTCTCATGTACCTGATATTAGCTCATGATGCTTACCTCTTTTCTTCTTTGGCTGTTTGGCTGTTTATCTTTTTGTTGCTGTTCTTTTTATTTGCATGAGTTCTTCATATTTATATAATACAGATATTAGTGCTTCATCAGTTATGTGATTAATATAGCTTATCCTGATTTATGATTTGTACAGTCAGCCCTCTGTATCTGTGAGTTTCATGTCTATGGATTCAACCAACCCCAAATCAAAAATATTCAGGAAAAAAAAAGGCATAAAATTTCAAAAAGCAAAACTTGAATTTGCCATACGCTGAGTATTACATTTAATCCACGTTAATGAAGTGATGTGTGGGCATTGTATTAGGTATTAAAAGTAATCTAAAGATGATTTAAAGTATACAGGAGAATGTGCATAGGTTATACACAAATACTGCACCATTTTATATCGGGAACTTGAGCAGCCACAGATTTTGGTATCTGAAGGCAGTCCTGGAACGAATATTCTATGGATAATGAGAAACAACTGTGTTTTTACTCTATTTATGGCATATACTAAAACAGAAATTTGTAGTTTTAATCTTAGTAGATTTATCAATGTATTTCTTTTTATTTTGTATGCTCTTTGTCTCTCTTAAGAAATCCTCTGCTATTCCAAAACAATGACGATATTATTCTTTATTGTCTTCTAAAAGTTTTATAATTTACCCTTCACATTTACATATTTAATCTACCTTCTGTTGATTTTTTGCCTGTGGCTTAAGGTGTCAATACAAGCCTAGAATCCTTCATTATAAAGTCCATATTACACCCACTGATTATCAATATCTACTCTGACACAAATCAAGTTTAGATTGTTTCTTTATTCTATATTCCATATCAACAGTCTAATGTTCTATTTTTGTTCCCAAACTCCACTGTTTTATTTAATAATGCTGTATAATGAGGTGCAAAAATTGTCAGGGCAAGATCTACCATATCGTTTTTCTTTGTCTGTTTTACTTCCTGTAGATCCAGAAGCCTTCTTGAAACCATAAGCATAGTTGACGGGAGTCCGACGGTAACATCAGTGAGCTAAGCTGAATGAACACCAGCACCTGCTTATCTTGAGATTGATTTCTTGGTATATGAGAAAAAGAATCCTCCTTTTTTTCTTTTTTTTTTTTTAAGACAGAGTCTCGCTCTGTTGCCCGGGCTAGAGTGCTGTGGCGTCAGCCTAGCTCACAGCAACCTCAAACTCCTGGGCTCAAGCGATCCTCCTGCCTCAGCCTCCTGAGTAGCTGGGACTACAGGCATGCGCCACCATACCCCACTAGTTTTTTTTTGATATATATTTTTTTAGCTGTCCAGACCATTTCCTTGTACTTTTAGTAGAAACAGGGTCTCATTCTTGCTCAGGCTGGTCTCGAACTCCTGACCTCAAGTGATCCCCCCACCTCTGCCTCCCAGAGTGCTAAGATTACAGGCGTGAGCCACCGTGATGGACCAAGAATCCTCCTTTTTAACAGCCGGTGTTATTTAAGATTTCTGTGATGTGCTGCCAAATGTATCCTTAATTGACAAAACCATTCTGGGAGAATAATTTGTACATTCGAAAAGTTGTCTTTTACTCAGGGCTGATGCCAGACCATTATACCCACACCTTAACTAGTTGTTCACATCTAGTGGACATTAAAATTTTACAGAACCTACGGCCTGTGGTTTGTTGAATTTTTTTATTGTCACTCACATTTTCATTATTGTACAATTTTCTGCAATATCACTAAAATCCCTCAAGTTGTTCCAAGCTCTCCATAAGTACCTTTTTCATCATCTATGGAATGGTAGTTTTGCCATGTTAATTTTGAAAACCATTTTCTCTAAATATTTAGTGATAGTTTAAGTTAAAAAAAACACAGATTTAAGGATTTAACAAATATATACACGGGCAAATATAAGGAATGTGCCTTGTAGAAAATAATAAACAGACCCCCTACTCAGAAAAGATGGATATTAATATTTAGTACATATCGAAGTGTGCCAAGAACAATGATGAGTAGCTAAAATATCCCATTTAAATAATCCACATAATTCCCAGGATGTAAGGATGCATTGTTTGCAAGTGAGAAATTTTTATCCCTGGACAAACACATCCAAGTCTGAGGGGTTATTATTCCTTTAATTGTCCAGTTGATACTGTTTCATTCTATGAAAATGAATATCACATATTCTTTGGCTCACCACAAATACTGAACTCCAACTTTCTCATACCCTGTATTATATAACTTTGTGGAAACTTTTTGGCCACCATCATTGTAATCTAACTCCAGAAAGATGGCCAGCCTTGGACTGTGGTTCTGAGGAGAAATTCATGTATGACATTCTTCTGCTAAGATCATGGATGAAACCACTGAATTACCTAAATCAGTGGTTCTGAATTCCAACCAAACATTAGAATGACCTGGGAACGTTTAAAACATACTGATGATTGAGAATTAGTCCTAGAATTCCTCTTTAATTTGTCACAGATTGTGCCCATGGATTAGTTCTTTGTTTCTTACTTTATTTTATTTCTTCTGTTATGTTTTGTTTTTAACTTTCCTCTGGAGTCTAATGTGTCATTGGTGCTGAGAAACTCTGCTCTGATTCTCTAACACTGGGTGAGGGAGAAAGGTAGAATAATGTTAACCTTTACAGTCAGTCTTAAAGTTTGGAATTTGAGAATGGATACACATGTTGGTAGCCACATTATTCACAATAGATAACATGTAGAACCAATCCAGGTATCCAATGATGGATGAATGGTTAAGCAAAATGTGGTACATATACAGTGTAATATTATTCAGCTTTAAAGTGAAAGGAAATTCTGACATATTCTGCAACATGGATGATCCTTGAAAACATTATGCTAAGTAACGTAAGATAATCACAAAAAGACATACACTGCATAATTCCACTAACATGAGGTACATAGAGTACTCAAAATCATAGTGACAGATGCAGAATGGTGCATGCCAGGGGTTGGAGTGGGGGCTGTGGGAATAGGGAATAAGAACTCTGTAGAGTTTTAGTTTTATAAGATGAAAAGAGTTCTGGGGGTCGATGATGGTTATACAATATTGTGAATGTATGTAATATCATGAACTGCACATTTTAAAGCGATTAAGATGGTAAATTCTATGTTATATGTATTTTACCACAATGCAAAATATGGAAAAAATAAGAAAAAGAATGGATGGTCATCTCTTAATGTTCCCAAACCTTTCATGAAGCAATTCCAGTCTTACAGACTTTTCATACCTTAATTATTAAAATAGTGCATACCCTCTATAAATGAGCTAACTTGAAATATCAATTTCAAAATACTGTATAGAACATAGACATACTAGGTACCTTTCCCTTAAAATTGCAAGGAAGGTGAGGCACAGGCCAACATAAAGTTCCTTGTCTTCTAAATGACATTAGAAGAAAGTGAACACACCTGTTCTTCAAAATAGTTAATTCTCTAATAATTAATATCATTCAGGAAATACCTATAATGTGCAAAATAGCTTCTCCTGTGCATGATTAAGATTGTAGTTTTCCCTCTAACCTGATTTCTCATTTATCCCAGTTACAACTTCTTTCTATTATTCCTAAGAAATTCTTCAAATGACTGGTTTGTTAATGACTTCCTTTCTAGATTTTAACACTGTAGTGGACCTATTTCTTTGAAACCTTTGCTATCATTCTAAATGAAAAGATTATGGGAAGACTGACATTTCAAAAAAAAAAAAAAAAAGAAGTAATAAGTCATGGAAATATTTGATACAGGGTATAAAACATGAAATAATAAAGAATGGCTGAATTTTCTAGCTTCATAAAAAAGTTAAAGTACTAAAGATGTAAATAAAGTAGTGGTAAAGTGAAATTGTTTGAAAAGGAAGAGAAAAAATTCAGTTTCTTCTTGAAATACAGAAAATTATGTATTTATTTGAAGAGCACTCTCTCTCTCTCTCACTAATATAGAAGGTAAGAATGAAAGAAATAGTAAAGGTTACTTATATATTGAGGAAAATATTATGGGGGTTAATGAGCTATTTAATGACAGATTATCTCAATCTTTTCTCAATAAACTAGGAAATGACCTCAGCTTAATGAGGGTGAAGATTTTGGCATGAGAAGAAATGAGAGTTTAAGAGGAACAATGAGAGACTAATCAAAATATCAATGACCCACAACAAAAATCAGGTTTAAATTAGAGATCATGAATCTGTAATTTATCAAGTTTTATGTCTCTTCCTATTTTTCCAACAATGTTTTGTTCCTCTGGAGAGAGAGAAGGGGGATAGGAGAGAAACTGTAGATAGTAAGACATAAATTAGTTCAGTTAGTTCATTCAACATTTTATTTCATTCAATAGTTATTTAGTATTTATGATGTGCTAGTAATGTGTAAGTCGAGGCAAATGAGAAGGCTTCTCTACTATCAATAAATTTATAGGATATCAGGCAATAGATGTTTAGAGTAAAAACTATGATAATATATTTTGCCAAATGTTTTAAACAGCTTTTTTAAATCCAGGATTAAATCATCGATTAATTTGCAAAGAAAACATATATTTTTTTCAAAAATGTATATCAGGCCCTAATGAAATATTGGGACATTTTCAATGTTAATAGTGTTAATACAGAGATCCTAAGACTGATAGAACAGACTCATTGTGGCAATAAGATATCAAATTATAAACAGCACCTAAGGCCATCCATGCCAGGCAAGGGTTAAATCATGCACCCTATACTTAAAGACTAAACTATGTTCTAACTGTCACAAGGTCTTTCTTTTTCTCTAGCATCTAAGTGAGTACTGGCCTCAAAATAAGCAATATTAAAACAATTGCAGCTCACTGACCACCAGAACCTGATTAACTGACCCCCTACCCCATTCAATAAGCTGTAACCACAGGTTTGATTGGACAAGGGACTGATTTCAATAATTTTCTCTTGATAAGAGAATACCGACCATGGGCTGGTTCTGGTTGGTTTACAGAGACTGCATGCTGAATGCTTTCATTTCTCTGCTTTACCTTTTAATTATAATATGTTTAAATGTTAGGTCTCTACTCCTAAGTGAGCATGAGGCATATGTAACATGCATGTTTTCTTACTATGCATGCACACATTCCCCTTCATGAATATTCACAACTCTTTTTGTAACCTGTTAAATATGTATGTTTAGCCAACTCATTCAGCATAAAACTCCTGCTCTAATGCCTCCTCCTTCAGTGTTTGGTTTTGGTTTCAGCTGGAAGCTGCCGTTCCACGTGCAGGTTGTGATCTCCTTTTTAAGAAATAAAGCTCTCCTCTCCAAATTTATTAACTCTTATTTTTACAATTGACAATGGTACCATTATATCATTGCAGTTTTCACAAATCAGTAGGAAAAAAAAGCCTGCACATGAAAGATTGAATGAATTGATTATCACGTTCATTATTTCCATGCAACTGACACCTACAATCTTTGGGCATGTCTCTTAGAATTAAGTTTTTTATGCAGACATATGCTAAAGGAAATATATCTAGTAAAATGGAACAAAAATAATCTCCAAAAGATCATTCCTGTTTTCATTGCCTCTCATGAGGAGATGTGACATAATAAAAAATTATATTTGGTCTTTGTCCCAGGTTCCTGACATAGTTCCCCTAAAACTCTTGTAATTTCCTGAGTGATGAGAGTAAAGAACATCTTATACAGCACTCCTAAATACCCTGGAATTTTCTGGGTGATAAGAGCATCTTTTATTCTTGGTGGGCTCCTGGATAGCTGCGGGATGGGGGCTGATCATCAGAAAAACCAAGTTGTGATTAGAAGCTTGAAACTTTAAGTCCAACCTCTGTCCTCCAGGAGGGAGAGAGGGGCTGAAGATTGAGTTAATAAATAATTGTTCCTATTTGAGGAAGCCCCATAAAAATCCATAAACTGTAGGGTTCAGAGAGCTTCCAGGTTGGTGAATGCATCCACCTGCCAGGACTACAGTGCACCCCAACTGCATGGGGACAGAAGCTCCTGAGCTCCAGATCCTTTAGACCTCACTGTATGTACCTCTTCATTTGTCTGTTCATTTGTATCTTTTATAATATTATTCATAACAAAGTGGTAAACGAAAGCAAATGTGCCCCTGAGTTTTGTGAGCTGTCCTATAAAAGTATCAAGACTGAGAGAAGAGTTGCGGGAACTCCTTACTTTGTAGCCATGTGGAAACTCATTATTTGTGACTGGCATGTGTTGAGGGCTATCTTGTGAGACTAAGCCTTTAACCCATGGAGTCTGACACTAACTACCTGGACACTAACTCCGGATAGTGTCAGAATTGAATTAAATTATAGGGCACCAAGTTGGTGTCTGGGGAGTTGGGAAATTAACTAGTTTGGGAAATACACACACACAGACACACACACACACATATATTTGGTATCAATAGTGCTGTGAATAAAGGAACAATTTTCCTTTAGGAATTACTTATTTTTCAGGGGAAAATGTTTTTATTAGAAGTGAAGCAATTAGAACAGACATATAGATTTTAAAGACCTTGCCTGATTTTGTGTTCTTAATCAAATCTCTCCCTTTCTCTTTCTGCATGTGTGTAGTGATGTCAGTTAGTTTTTTAAACATTAAAATATTATACCAATACTTTCCTTTTTTCATTTTTTCCCTAGTGATTGCTCATTAATCCAATCTTCTAAAAAGGTAAAAATATAGAGGAAACAACAATTTAAAACCTAAAGCACTTGATGAAATACCATTATACCGATTTTCTATAATTTGCAACAATTTTCCATAAAAAAGTGTGGCTTTGGAAAGTTTTCTCATTGCAAAATTCATTCAATATGTCATATTAACGAAAGTAGTGAGCAAATCTGAGGCCGTGTATTAAGACACTGAAGAGTCCTGCACTAAAACAAGGCTGTGGATGTGGTGGTGGGGGGGTGGATTTTCTTTCAGTATAGTTGAAATACTTTTTTTTTGAGATACATCAGAACAGAGAGGAGGTATTTGGGTAATTAGATTGAGAAAAAGTAGGTTTTGAAGGGAATGAGATATTCTGGAATCTTTAACTCATGGAAACTACATAAAAGAGTAAGAATCCACTTGTAAAAATTGAAATTAACATTCACACATTTTAATCCCAGAAAATAGTTAATAGTGTTAAAGTTAAAACCTGAGACAAGTTAAATTTAACAGAGTTTAATTGAGCAGAAAAAAGGTTCATGAACCAGGTAGCACTCAGAATCACAAGCAGTTCAGAGAGCCCCATGCCTGAAGGAGTGAAGGCAATATTTATAGCCAGAAAACCAGAAATGACTGATGAAAAAGCTGATTTGGGGAACTTTGACATTTGCCTTATTTGGATGTGTTTTGGTAGCTTTCAGCCTATGAGTGGCTGAAGGTTTGGCTGCTAGGATTGTCTGAGAGACAAGGCTACTTGTTACAAGAGCATACTCTCAGGTTAGGTTGAAGTTTGTTTACACATTGTTAGGTAACAACAATTCACTATTTATAGAGGCAGCTGTAAGCTAAACAATAGTAAGTAGTAAGTAACAATAATAAGAAAAAGACAATACTTAACAATGACTAGTCTATTTCATTATTTGCTTGGAACCTACAGGCAATAAAACAAATTAAAGGCATTTCCTAAATATGATTTGCATATTAAAACATTCTAAAAAATAAATGTTGGCATTCAAAAGCTATTTGCAAGAGAAAATTAGAATTTCAAATTTATATCTTTCTTACATTTCAAGCATGCATAATAAAAGTTAGTTGTGTGCAGTTCTGATTTAGATGTCTATTCTTCCCCTTCTCTCATTTTCTTTCTTATTCAGCTATATTTCTCTATTTTTTCCCCATATAAACCAAGAACAATCTTTAAGTTTATTTTCTGCACTGCACATTTTATTATCCCTATTAATGTGTTATAAATTTTAATTATGTTGTCTTGTTCCTTACAATCTGTCTTAATCACATTCATCTCTATTTTTGTATCTGTAGAATTATCTTGTTTTTCTCAGAGGGCTTATTTTATTTTTACTTTAAGGGGAAAAATAGATAATTTCTTAAAGCTTTTTTTTTAAACATTCATATTATAGTCTTCCATTATGTTTGATGTTTTTTCTAGATTTTGAATTTGTTTATGGTTTTGTTTTGTTCCATTGCATGAAAGATGCAAACTGGGTTTGTAGACTGTCCTTGGATTCTCAACCCCATTCGTTTGCCTTCTGGTTCTTGGGCTTCCTGATTCTTTTTGTAAACTTAAATGGTCAGTTCATAAATTCTTCTCCCTAAGAGAAATCAGGCAGAATAAAATATGGAGAGTTCTACAAGGGAAGTAAGGAGGTTTACCTATATGCTAATATCTCCTGTGGGTTTCATTCTCTCTCTTTCTCTCTCTCTATATACATACATTATTTATTAATATATACAATAAATACATTATAAAATATATTATTTATGTATTATATATAAAATTTCAATGTTCAGTCTAGTCTAGTGTGCATGCTTGAAAGATCCTTTTTACTTATAAAACAGTTATTTTAGCTTTAAAAATCAGTATAATTATTAATTTATTAGCTTTATAACAATTGGAGACATCTGATTCCTGCTACTATGTGCTCGCCACCCTCACTTGGGGCAAAGGCTGTCTCAGACTTGTATATATTTTATATGTAGGTACCCTGGGACTGCAAACAGCTCTTCACAGAGTGTGGAGTGCACCAATTAAATGAAAGGCAGATTTTACTGTAGATAAAGGTTCTTGTTCTTCTTTACATTATTCTCACCCTAACTTTAGGCTTCTGAGTGAATCGGTTATTCCGCCTCAGATCCTTGGCCCACCTCAGCCCCAGGTCATTCAGTGACAGTTTGGAAGATTTCTTTACACAAATTTCCACACACGTATTAACAAGGACATGTAGGGTATTCACTGTGCTACATATTTTCCTACACAGCCTCTGCAAACAGCCCAATTACTCTGTCCAACCGCTGCTGCCCATAGTAGCTGAATTAGAAACCAGTCCTTTCTTCTATCTATGTAACTCCATTTTGTGTATAAAAATATTATTTCTCAAGGGGATGAGCCTGCTAAATTTATAAATAATAGATATTAAAGAGAATACTTAGCGTTTTAGTTTTCAGCATCTGTATTTAGATATATAATGACACCACAGGGTGTGTTGTTGCTGCTGTTTCTTCCCTAAGAACACTGTGAGGTTATTTTATATTTCTTCTCTTAGAAAATATTCCATTTTGAAAGTATTTCCAAAACTAGGGAATCTATTTTGAAAGCCAACTGTTGTATAAGTTTGAAAAGTCATCCTTAAATCACTGGGCATAGTGCCTGGCATATGGAATTAGTTTAATAAATGGCTGTTATTCCTTCATTAGGTACCTGATTAAAATTAGGTATAAATCAGGGCTTTAAGCTTAGGAGACCAAGTTGACAGTTCTGTTAAAAATTTTCATGATTTCTCTGCCCTCTGTTAGTCATGAGGTTTGCCCCTAGTTTTCAACCAGGGGGAGGTGAAGATTACAACGCTCTCCTCTACCAACCTTAATAAGTTTTAGAGGGATTGTGAGAAGCTAGAACAAAATGGAACTTGAATTACATGATCAGTCACGCTTGTTGGGCATATTAGATACATATGGCTGTCTTCAAAATCCCTATCTCCATCCCTGAGAGCATATAACTGAGAACCGTGAGACACAATTTTTTTTAAATCCTCATTATTAATCAACTAACTTGGAAATTATTTATATGAACCTGAATATATGTATAGATCTTATTTTTTTCTATGTAAGTTGAAAAATCAAAGCAATGGATAACTTTCTGGGTTGAATTTCAAAAATAAGTATACCATGGAGTACTACTCAGCTATAAGAAAAAACGGTGATATAGCACCTCTTGTATTTTCCTGGATAGAGCTGGAACCCATTCTACTAAGTGAAGTATCCCAACAATGGAAAAATAAGCACCACAGGTACTCAGCATCAAATTGGTTTCACTGATCAACACCTAAGAGCGTATATAAGAATAACATTAATTGGGTGTCGGGCAGATGGGAGTGGGGAGGAGGGGATGGTTATATACGTACATAATGAGTGCGATGCACACCGTCTGGGGGAGGGACACGCTTGAAGCTCTGACTTGGGAGGAAGGAGAGAACAAGGGCAATATACATAACCTAAACTTTTGTACCCCCACAATATGCTGAAATAAAAAAAAAAATAACCAGGCATGGCAGTTCACACATATAATCCCAGTGACTGAGGAGGCTGAGGTGGGAGGGTTGCTTAAGGTCAAGAGTTCAAGACCAGCCTAGGCAAAATAGAGAGATCTCATCTCTAAAAATCATTAAAAAATTAGACAGGCATGGTGATGCACCTCTATTCCCAGCTACTCTACTCGATCTTACTACTTCACTCCAGCCTGGACAATTGTGCAAGACCCAGTTTCTAAAAAAAAAAAAAAAATTATAAAATTACCTCAAATTCATTATATAGCCAGTTAGTTAATCACATTATAAGTTATTGAAGTTTACTGATTTTTTTGAAGATTCAACTAGTTAAAACATACAAATCAGTCAGGTTACTTTCCTGAAGAGGCTATTAAGTCATTAATATATTGATGTGCCAAATATTTATACTTCAGGATTTAACATTCAATACCACTCTCATGGGGCTGCAGATGTGATTATAATATCATATAAATTCAGAAGGAAAAGAACTGTTTGAGTTGATATCTAGAAGGGTCATACTCAATTGTGCCACTGATTTAATATGGGAGAGGAGATTTTTATCAACATTGCCTTCCAAACAGTGAGATAAAGAGCAAATGTCTTTAGTAAATCAATAATTTTAAAACTTGGAGTACATCCACTGAGTCATTAGTAGTATTCAATTTTATACAATTATTCAAAGAAAGCTTCGTTATAAAAGTATAACTATCAATAATTCTATAAATTATACTAACAAAAGCAAACTTTATGTCCCCACTTCTCAGAGGTATGCTAAAAAAAAGTAAAAAGTCATTATGTTTTTGTAAGTTAATTAAATGTAATTTTGTGAAGGAGAAAACACTGGTATATTATTATATTTGGAATATGACAAAGTATTTAGGTGGTTGTTCTAGTTTTCTAGGGCCACCCAAACAAAGTAACTAGGTGGCTGAAAAACATAAATTATTATTTTCACATAGTTCTGAAGGCCAAAATTCTGAGATTGAGGCCCACTTCTTCTGAGGCCTGTCTCCTTGGCTTATAGAAGGCTGTCTATGCATATGTGTCTGTATCCTAAATTCCTCTTCTATAAGAACATCAGTGATATTGAACCAGGGCCCACTCTAATGACCTCATTTTAACTTAATTAGCTCTTTAGAAACTCCATCTCCAAATACACATTGTGAGATACTGGGTGTTAGGACTTCGATGCATGAATTTTGGGGGGAACACAATTCAGCCCATAACAGAGATCAAGAAGAGAAGTTATGCATTATGAAGAATTGTATACTATCCAGAGACAGGCACATTCAACCTCCTTCCTATCATAGCATTGTTCTTGCTGGTTGCCTGACAAATTTGTTTTCTTTCTTAGATCTTTATCCCTGCTCCACTTGATATTTATTTTCACTCACACCTCTGTAACACTGAAGGCAATTATTTAAGTCTACCTTGATACCAACTCTCCCCAAAGTGCTAAAATATTTCTGGATCAATGCATTTGTTAGGTATAGATTTACATTTATTACAGTAGTTTTTTACTGTTCCTGTAACATACTAGAACACACTTAGTGGCCTAAAACAACACAAATTTACTGTTTTAAATTTCATCAGAAATCCAAAATAGGTCTCCGTGGGTTAAAATCAAGGTGTCGGCAGGGTTTCTTTCTTCCATGGAGTCTCCAGGGGCAAATTTATCTTCTTGTCTTTTCCAACTTCTAGAAGTTGTTTGCATCCCTTGGTTTGTGGCTCCTTCCATCTTAAAGCCAGTAATGGCTGTTCAAGTCTTCCCCACATAGCACCACTTTGACACTGACTTGTCTGCCACCCTCCTCTACATTTAAGGACCCTTCTGATTACACTATCCACCTGCATAATCCAGGATATTTTCTGTTTAACGTTGGCTGATTAACAACCTTAATTCCATCTGCTACCTTAAATCCTTTTTATCATGCTCTAATCCTAGAACACAGACATCTTTGAAGGAGTGAAGTTGTCATTCTTTCACATTACCAACTGAAATAACGAAAATCAGTCTTCTGTATTGAGATTTAGAGCCATCTAGCACACCAATCTCTGAACAATATTATTGCTTTGGGGCTTAGAATGGAAACAGGAATGACACCAGCTTCATAAAAATCTATTCTCAAAAGATCATCATAAAAGTTACTCTAAGCAAAGTGATGAATTGAATCATATATAATTTCCACACACATACTATTGCATTTGGATTCCCACCACAAAGCAAACACTGAAGCAGCAGTTGGGTTCAGACAGTTTATGTTGTAGGTGTTGCTAGGAAGTGCAAGCAAAGCAATGGGATTGTGATGCGTGAAAAAGAGGAAAAGTAATAGGGAATTTATTAACTAATAGCAATGTGAAGAGCAACTGGGGTTCATTTATACTGTAAACATTTTACAATAACCCACATCAGAACCATTCCTCAGGAAGCTGGGGAGGCTGGATGTCTTCTTCTGACTCCTGTCTCTTATTGACTGTTAACCGTGGAAGTAAACAGAAACTCAATTCCAGATTGTAATTGAGTATGGCAGAGCATAGTCTTGTGGTGCTGGACAAAGTAGCCAGAGGAGTGGAGCAGAGAGATGTACCGGTAATTGGGGTAGGAAGCTGTTAGCATGCAGGACACAGTCTACAAAAGTTGTAGGTAAACCCAGAAGTAGTTTGTGCTGACATGGAGTGAGCAACACTATAATTCGCTTCTTGTGCCTTTTAATCTATACATGCCCAACACCAAGCACACTCAGTTACTTCAGGGTCATTGCCACAACCTCTAAAGAAGCCATAAAATGAATGGTTAGTGAAACAAGCTACAGTCTGTGTTGTTTCAGCTGGTTCTATGGCCATAATAAATATAAATCATTCTCCTTCTCTACCACTCATTCTATGTTTCTCATAACCTTGGTGGGCAGTTCTGCTTACCTAGGTGGCTTGCCTGTTCCTTAGCCTTGGTTATCATGCCTGTGACTGCAATTGCTATTTACTGCTATCACTAGGCAGGACACACCATGAAACACTGCAATGAATGTCTCAAGTTCAGATCTACCTCTTTATGCCCCTCACTATGTTGCAGCACCTTAGTAATACATGATAACCACTGCTGACAACCTAGTAACTCCTTTTTTTGTTTGATGTTTCAATCAGCATGAAGCCCAAAATTACTAGATGGTAGTCATAGTATTAGGGTAAGAGAAATTCTGATTGCATTGATGGGTACAAACCTTTCTTACATAGAATCCACCCCACCCAGGGAGCATGACCTGTTATTCTTCAAAGCCTAAAGTTGCAGTGTTAGGAAGCATAAACTTCAAGGGGTCACAGAGAATGACAATGAGTGAAGTTATTCCTATTTTCACCCTTTCTTTCCTTTTGTATTCTAGCTATCGGGGACACAGCATCCCATAATCTTAATTGGTTCAACATTTACACTGCATCCTGGAGGATAGATTGACAACACTGCAGAGTGGCATTTCCAGGCTGACATCCTAGCTGAAAGGTCATTCCACATTCTATCAGGCCAATAGCTTATGGGTGATATATAAAGATATGTATATAGGTATATTGCTCATAATGGATTCCTTTTCCTCATATGCATTGTCAAAATCCTTAGCCATAAATGAGTCCTTTGGTCCAAGGTAAAATTTCACAGAAGACCAGCCACTGAGAAATCCCTGACAGAGGCATTTATAGGCAGAGAGGCAAAACTGGAGGCATTATATGTATAAATTTCAAAAAGATGAATTACTGCCTTCTCCAGGATGAGACAAATTTATCAACTAGACATCAAATAGATGGTGTCTTCAAAGAATGGTACCATATTGAGAGCTCAACATTAGTCTGTGAGACCGATATGTCAAACATTCAGCAGTTGTAGTAATTATATCATCCTCAACATAAGAAGAGGCATATGCTAATCAGTGCATTTGTAGCCTCCAAGCCAGCCACCAAAGGCCCATTGTACGAGTGTAGGATGGCTGAGGACAAATTAGAAGATGTCCTTTGAATGAATCATACTTTCCAGTTGGTTTTTCAGTATCTCCACTGCAGGGGTTACTCTGTAGTGAGTGATGGTATGATACACCATGATCAATTTGTTTTGGGTTCATTCCTCCAGTCCAGTCTCATTCCACTTTTCCAGACATTGTTTTCAAATTTGCTTCTCTCATGTGCCTGACTATACAGCCATGTCATTGCCAGTATCTGTCCTTATCTCAGCACAGCAACTGAAAAGACAGGTCGGGCCTAGGAAGATTCATATATGTTTTTCTTCTTTAGTCAATAGAGAACAATGAGTGATTTTCTTTTCTGAATGCATATTTTAACTTGGAAGCATTTATTTTTTCCCTCATTGGCTATTAAAGAGATATTTACTAGGATGGTTTAAGACCAAAGCCTCACACTAGAAAACTACTAACATACAATATTATTACTTTATATAATGTGTATTAATACAAAGACTATGAACTACAATTATTTTAAGGAAAGTGATAAAAATAATATATATACCAAATATAGCCAGATCCTGGTGGAAAAATACCAAATAAACCTAAAATATCAATTCTCATGAAATTATGACGGTTGCCCAAACATATTATGTAATTCTGTTTAGATGAAATGTCCAGAATAGGCAAAACTATAGAGTCAGAAAGTAGGTTAATGGTTGCCTAGAAGCAGGACTGGGGGCGGGGGTGAGTGAGAGGCAGTGGATAATGTAATGGGAAGTGACTACTAATGAATGTAAGACTTATTTTGGAGGAAGATGAAAATATTTAAACATCAGTTCACAGTGATGGTTTCATAATTCTGTAAATATACTAAGAACCATTGAATTTTATACTTTATATGGAAGGATTATATAGATAGATACATAGATGATATCCCAATAAGACTGTTACAAACAAAAGTAAAGTAACGAAAAATGGGTCCCATAATATGAGAGGTTCAAATATAAGATGGTTCCCTCTTTTATTGGGGGTGGGAAGGGGATAGAGTATGACTTATATTGGGATATATATGATTTTCTTTGATCCTACTTATAATGTTGAAAGGGCATGAGGACTAGACCTGATATTTGATGGAAAGGCTAAGCATGTTCTATCTGGATGTTAATGATGTTTGGTTATTTTAGGAGATCAAATGTCACACTTCTTGCTTTTGTTAGAACAAGTGAGTCATAACGAGTTTTACAAATATGATTTCCCCATCTTTTCATAATTAAATCTATGTAAGCGTCAGTTTCTTATTCCTTTAAAAGCAAAATAATTCATATCAAACTATCTTGAACAAGAAAGGCAAACCATTCACAAGTCTACAATATTGAAGCAAAGGAAAAATGATGAGTTTTTTGCTTAATTTTCAAGTTTGGGATCTTCAAAAGTAGTGTTTAGTTTCTAGAGGGTTCAGCAATGCTATTTATATCAAATAACTAGTGTGCCAGCTGGACAGTCCGCACTGGCTGTCCAGCAAAAATACATATCACCTATACTCAATTTCTGGTATCCAGTGTGAAATGATGTTAAATCCCTGCAGGAAGTGTGCTAATGTCTCTGTTCTTTATTGAAATCCAGAAAAATTTACCCTCTATACCTCTTCATCAAACTATCTAATTATATCAAAAATATTTCATTGACAGGTAGATATTTTTTGTTTATGCCAAGTAGCCTAACAGATACAAAATGCATTTATTATTTTTCAGTGTCAGAAATAATTTCAAGAAATAGGGCTAAATTTTAGTTAAAAAGGTATGCATATATAAATATATCATAGGATGGACATAGTTTTCTTAGGAAATGCTACTTGGATACAGAGAAAGATATGTTAAATTCTAATAATTCTGGAGAAATCCAGTAACACTTCATAAAAGATGTAAAATTATCTTGTTTTTTTATCTGAAGAAGCATTCCTGCTATACCAACTACTGTAAACAAAAGCAGAAAGGCAGAAATGCTCAGAAAATGATGAGTACAATTTTATAGTGAAAACATATGCTTCCTTTGTACTGATGTTGGGATTTCAGATAGAAAACACACGTTGACCTAAGTGTGTAAGATATTTTAACCTCAGTTTGTAGGGAGCCTGATGTAAGACCCTCACAAAACAGGTGAGCTTTGGTGGGGAATACTCCCCCAGTCTGGCTGAGTCTTTTTCAAAGCCATGTTGAAATATGAGGCTTTTTCTACTCAATCTTTCTCCTTTCTTTCTCTACTTTCACAGGGGGCTGAACATTCACCCCACCTATTTCTGCTTCCTAACTTTTTTATTCTTCACAAGTACCTGCTGTAATGAATCTCATACATGTTCAATCCAAACATTATGACTGCTTTGGAGAAGGAGCAAAGTGACATAGCGGCCCCGGGTCTTTCTCCCCAGCTGCCTTCAACCACTAATCTTTTCCCAACTGTTTCGTTTCATGCAACTGATTGCCTCGGGGTCTCATTAAATGCTGCCTCTTCTGTCTGGGATTCCATTTCACAGGTTTTTAGTTTTATTCAAAGAATATCTTGATCATGACTTTGGTGCTGTCATAATTCAACAAAATACCCCTTCACCTTTTTACCAAAATATCTGGACCTCAGAAAGTTATGTGTAAAAATCTGTATTCCTTAGTGGAATACATTTAAAAATGCAAATATATCTGAGGAAATATAACCTTGAACTCGAAAATTTTTATCTGAATCAGTATACCTGAGTTTTGGGGAGAAAGTTGTTGTTAATAATAACTACCATGTGAAGGGCATAGACTAAAAATATATGTATATAAGTGCGTCTCTATTCCTTCCTTCCTCCCTCCGTCTCTCCTTTCCTTCCTTCTTTCCTTCTTCTCTCCCCTCCTTCCTTCCCTCCTTCTTTCGTTCCTTCCTTCCTTTAAGCAGGGGTATGGTAGAAAAAGTAGAGAGCAGGATGACCAAGAAAGACAAAGGCATAATGTCTTAGTGAGAGACTGGCCCAAGTAGGTTATTATTAGAGGGATCTATGAGCAAATAAAGTCTACCAAGAAGATGCATATAAGCAGAGAATTAATGAGGGGATCAAAAAGACAGAAAAGAAAAAAGAATTGTAAGTTCGTTATACTTTATTTTCTAGATATCTGACACTAATTTTAGAAACTTGATTTGGTCAGGGCTGTCAATTCAACAAAAGGGATATTATCTCTAGCAAGCACAACCTTTCTGAGCATATTGCCTCAAAAGGCTGAAAGCATTCCTTCAGGCATCCTGGAAAGAGGTTTCTGAGAAAAGTGAAAGGAAGGACAATGTTGGCATCTTACTATCTAGACTTTTTAAAGACACAGTATGTGTGTGTGTGTCTGTGTGTGTGTGTGTATGTGTGTGTGTGTGTGTGTGTGTGTAGTTTCTACTCTATCAGAAATTCATTATAGAAGGCACATTGCATATTTTATCACTTTAAGGATAGGGAAGCTAAGTCATGGTGTTTTAGTAATTTGCAAAGAAAAGAGTAGACTATTAGAAATCCATGAGTAGAAAAAAGCCTATTAAATGTGCCATGAATATAAACATACTGTGATATTATTTTGCAAAAAAATGCAGAAAATAATTTTATTTCACATAATTTTGGAAGTAAACTCATATATCATTATTTTAAAATTCATATATATATATACACTTTTAAGAAATATACTTGCAAACTTATATTGCCAAAGTATTTTATATCATCTCAAGTTGGCAATTGCCATGAGATTCTTGGAAAATCAAAGTTTAATACTCAACACCATTGATATGACCTTGTATCCCTGATAAATGGATGCATTAAGACTCTACCCAACAGGGTTGCATTTCCCACCTGCATTTTGACCAGTTTCCTTAATGACCTTCCTGACTGATATAAATTGCTTTTTGGAGGGAACCCAGAGGAGTGTTAGAAAGCTTAAAGATTTTGCTTCATGTTACAGTAGATGGCTTTTAATAGTGAATAAAAGGTGGCAACTTCTGACATATAAAAAGGCCTCTTTTTATCCTGACAGTAGATAACAAGCACTTCCTTTTAGAGTATCCAGGCGGGGATACTTTAAACAGGGACATGCTAGATAAAATACGCTAATTAAAATTATGTGTCACTCTTTCCGATATTTGTATTGTGACCTCTGTATAGGCTGTACCTATTGTAATCACTTACACTAATCCAATATATTGTCTGTTATTTTCAACATAGCCTCACATCAGTATATACTTCCAAGTCAAGAAGTGTCTCAGCCTCGTAATTAAGCATGTAAAATAGTCTTTAAATCATATGACTGAGGTCTATTGAAAAATTAAAGATCATTGCTTTCCTCTTATAATTGTAAAGACATATAATTTTGTAGTGTTCCAAAGTGACTTTGTAATTCTGTTGTATAGTCTCTCACTTGGAAGTGAAAAATCTATTGTTAATTAAATTATAAGCAAACTATAAAAACATCTGTCATAGGAACAAAATGAAGTCTATTTTGCATTCACATCTATAGCTTATATTAATGCATTTTTTATTTATTATATATATTTAAGGTGCTCCAGGTCTGTTAAATGTATGACTGACTGACTGAATAAATACTCAATAAATCGTTAGATGATTTGATTTAAATGTAGATACACACACAGACAATATTAATGAATTTATCCTAAGTGATTTTGAAAATTATTCAGGCTTTTCAAATGTTATTTACCCAACAATTTTGCATTATCTTATTCACATTCGACATATACCATACACTTTTTGTCATGCAGAGCCTACTTTTTATTTCTGTATTTTTTTCTGTATTTATTTCTGTATTTCTGCAACCTCAGAAAATAACTACCATCTTTACACGTAAATGTATTCGTCATTCCTCATCCACTCCACCAAACAAAAGAAGATGTGAAAATGAAAGCAACAGTGTATTACATAACTATGAATACCTGTAGTATCTTTTTTAAAAATAAATTAAACAACAACAAATATACAAACATTGTTAATGTTTTAGAGAACAACAATCAAATGTGTGAAGGTAAGATTCACTGAGGAAATATCAAATGTAATTTAAATTTGGTTTAACAAATCAGTTGAGACAATAAATTGCTTTCTGGCAGAGTTCAAAGAAATTTACCTTTTACTAGCCTAGCATAATATCTGGCAAAATATTTCTTTTGGTATTTCCTGGAATACTTTCATTCCCTGGGGATTCTACCAGGATATCTATATTCAAACAGGCATAGAAAATAGGACTATATAGAAAAGAAAATATTCCCCTGTGAGTCTAGACTATTACTGCCAAGTATCATTACAGAACTTCAATATAAAGCTGCAGTTACTCAAACTCCAATTGGTCGATATATTCATTTCACTCACTCGATCTAAACAGATTGAAACTTTCACAGTAAAAATCCAATTTTACCTATCAATCATTGTGGCATAGGCTGTGACCAAAATTATGGCTCCAGTAGCCATTTTCAATGTAGCTCAAACATTTGGTTGCTGTGACTAAGATATAATATAGCTAGAAAATTATAAATTGCTTTTTGTTGGTTTGATGCATGAGCAGGTAGGCAATATCATAAAACTGTCTATTTCATATGGTTAATATTTTTGGTTTCTATAAACATTAATTCACACTTCTTTGGAAAGTTTTGCTAACAGAAAAAAAATAACTAATGAAAGTACTGATGGTGTCATAACTTTTTTCTATCACCTTTTGTTAGAACATAAATATGGGTTGACATTTCCTTCATTTCCACACAAACCAATGAAGGTTATCAAAAACATAAAGATGATAGGTTTAAAATTACAGTGTGGATGGGTTAATTAGTTGCAGCATCATCTCGATAGGAAATTCATACCCAATCACTTAGAATTCATGTACAATCTTTGTTGTGAAATGAGGTAATATGTCAAAGTGCCTTAGATGTCTGACAAAGAGCAGAGTGCTCTTCTACAACTCTGACCTTTTTTAAAGTTTATACTTCCATCGTGTGTGATGATTATAGCAAGTATTGCTGTGTTCCTCCTTCTTTGTATTCAGGATTTGCAGCTGAACATTTAGAGACATTGTTATACATCAGAAACAACTCAAATTTTCAGTTAGATACAAATTTATATGAAATTGTGCTTCTGAGACTATTAGACATCATTCACCCTACTTTTATAAATATTAAGATTCAGAGAAATAGAAGCTCAGAAGTGAGGTATAAAATAAACCCTAAAGAGATGGTATAAATTAGTATCTCAAACTCAGAATTGACCTACAAGCCTTAGCAATAAATGCCCTCACTTTTCACTCCTTCACATCAGGATTCAATATTCTTTTGTAAGGAAAATTTATTTTCAACTATCCGTAGCCTCAACCGGGGCTGCAAATTGAAAGAGGTGCTAGGTTTTGAAGCACAGTTGCTTTTTTAATCATGAAAGACAGAGTAGGGAATTGCTAATAAAGAGAAAATTTTAAAAGTAGAGATTCAAAATAAAGGGATGTAGAACAAAATTTGGCATTGTCTGCATTTGTATTTTATACCATTATTCCTTTTGGAATAAAAAATCAAAATTTTTCAATATTTCCTTTTCATTTTTATAAAAATATTCCCCTGTCTCAATATCTTCACCTATATAAGGCATGCATAGCCAATTTTGATTTAAACACACATAAATGAATAAATAAAGTATTTTATTACTCATCAGAAGCAATTTATAGAGTTACTACTATTTTCAGGCATTATGTGTTGATATTAGGTGACTAAAACTAGATCTGGATCTTGCTTTCAAGTAGGGAAGAAACCATGATAACTGTGATTATAACAGAAAGCAACATGGTACCATGAGCATATGCAAGAAGAGGATATAATCTAGTTGCTTTCCTGAGGAAATGCTGTTTGAAATAGAATCTGGAGTGTGAGTAGTAATTAAACAGTCAAAAGCAAATGAGAAAATTGAAGAATTCATAAGAACATTATAAGCAAGAGTAGCACATGTGAAATATTTTAGCAGGATAGCATAAGACACAGTAGAATGTGAACAAATGTGATTAGAGTGGAAAGAGAGAGGCAGGTTGTAGAAGAGACTGCTGACTTTTCACCAAACATGCTGTTCTTTTTCTTTCTGAACACACAGCATGACTTTATGTCCCATCCTACTTTACAGGACTGAGCTTTAGCCAATGTAAAATGAATGGAATTTATATATGCTGATCTAAAAAATCTGGTCTAAAAAATCTTCCCCTCATGCTTCTCCTACTGGTTGCCTTTCCACCGACTAATTGGAGATGACCACGACGACTTTGGGAGTCATCTGTTGAAATAGGCATAGTATCCATCTGCTTTTGCATCTGCTTTTTGGCTGCATGGAAGAATATTTCTCTAGCATCGGTGTGCATCAGAATAACCCACAGGGCTTGTTAAACCAGAGATCACTACTCCCTGCCCCTGAGGTTTCGTGGTTATGTCCAAGTGAGATCTGAGAAGGTACATTTATAACAAGTTCCCAGGTGATAATGATGCTGCTAGTCCAGGAACCACAGTTTGAAAACCATGTGCATAAAGCAGAGCACTCCCTCTTATCTAAAAAACTGAGAGGTATTGTCTGTGTAAAATACATAATTTCTCTTTTTCTCATTATATATTTTGGCCTGTTTTTTGAAATAGACAATGTTACCTGAATTAATATGGATATTAATGTACTATAAGGTGGATAGTTAGTTTCTTTGGAAAGGTGCCTATTCTCCAATCACCGCCATTGGTTTATATAGTCAGCGTACCATCCAGTGTTGTTTAAAGTGAGGTAAGAGGGAGTTTATTGTGGAATGATTAGAAGCTTTTTTCTTTACTGCACACCTATGAAACAAGTTCTGTGGAGATGGTCGATTTCTGCCATGTCTGAAGGCAATACCTGGAACCCCTACAGCCATCCTGTGATGATAATACATGACAGAATGAGAGCAAAACCATCCCAGTAAGTATGGCAAAGTTGCTCCCAAGAATGGGACTTTTACCCAGAATAATGGAGTATAGATCAGAGGCACTGACATTAGAAACCAACCTAATTCAAGGGTAGTGTTATATGACATTATTTTAGTGGTTCTTATCCTGTTAGCTAAAAACTTTATATAGTACTGTATACATGGTATTTTAAGGATGTTTCTATAAATAATAGAACAAAGGAGTTATATTCTGAAATAATGTACCACTTAACTAATTTATTCAGATGGGTACTCAAATTTTTCTTCTGTGAGTAATTACCTATAATTTTTTCAGGGCTGCTAGAGCCTAGAAATTAATCTCTCCAGCTTCAGCTAGCTAAGAGTAACTAATATTACTAACATGCTATAACTTAACTCATTTAGTAATATTTGCCCTAAAATATGTACCTTTGATATTGCTACCATTTGAGGCATAAAATGTGATTACTGCTAGTTCAAATCACTAATTTTATAGAAAGTTTTAGGCAAGAAAGAAAAACCAAGTTATTCTTCATATATTAGATAGTTGTAAGATTTGCATTATTAACAATGAACTTAATGAAAAATCTTGAGTTGAGCTTTAAGACATTATTCATCAGGGTAATCAGTCTTCCCAGAGAAAGGTAACATAATTTATACATGAATACTTGATCCAAAGTACATGGTCAAAGTCTGAAAGCATTTCAGAAGGGAAAAAAAGTAAACTCAAGGTAATTACACTTCACCAACGGTAATGAATCTAAAATTATTAATTACTCAGCTTATTGAGTAATTATTAAGACATTGGGATCCTGATTCCCTGCCTTCTTATAATAGATGTCATTTCCTTCCTTTTACCAAAAATCAACTCTCTGGATCCCAGTCGTTCTATTTTTCTCTAGAACTTGTATCATTTTCCTCTTTCTACTGTGTGTTCAACCTCACTCTCTCACTTGTTTTTATCCTATAAGCATTTAAACTTTCTAGTGTTGTCCATCAAAAAAGAAGGAAAAAAAAGCATTGACAACAAATCTCCTGAACTACATATTCATTTTTCTCCTTCTTTATATAGCCAGAATTTCCTAAATGTGAATATAATGATTAAAAAGTCAAATGACTATAGACATGCAAATGACTAAGTCGATTGTGATGGTCCTAAAGTTCCTACTTTACTTATATTCTTTCTCTATAATCTTTTTTTATTACTCATCACATATCAATATTCTTCTCTTCCATGAAGTCATATTCTTCCCTCACCTTTCTTAATATATAGGGGGCTTTTGATTACTTAATTTCCCTATAGTTGTTAGAGGCAGAAGGTAAAGCAATACTTTATTTCTTAATGATCCAATAAGAAAACATACTATAAATAACATGCAAAAGAGTAAGTGACATTCAGTTCCATATCAGGGAGATAGAAAAGGAGAGTGGACACTGAGTGAAGTTCTAGAACAATACAGTTCAAAATCACATTTATGGACTTTGCTGATGTAGACCAACTTGGTTGCCTGTGCTCAAAGAAATAAGTACAGACACTGAGATTAGACTTTTATCTTATATCTTCATTGATTGACAATTTGTGAGAGATATGTGTGGTTATCTCATTGTGGACCCATGTAAAAACCAGGCCCCACTTAGAGAAGCACATGACCCATTGGAAAGGCACAGTAGGTACTCAGTTATAGCCATTCTTATTGTCTGTGGTGTAATTTTAGACATTGCATTGCTGAATTATAAGATTTATTATTTCATATTGTTAATTAATGCCATTTAAATAAAAGATAGTCATCATAGCGGGTGAAATGCATTCTGTAGCCCACTTCTGGTCAATAATCTTTCTCTCAAATTTCTCACCTCCTATTCTGATCTCAAAATACTCCAAATTGCATTGTATTCCCACATTGTATTAAGACTGTGCTCACTAATGTCATTAATCTCCATATGGCTCAATCCAGTAAATATATTTTTAAATTATCAGGATTTTCACTGTCTTAGCAGAATAGACACATTTTACCTCTTCCAACTACTTAAAGCATTTCTTTTCCCTTAGCTTTCCTTCCCTGTCTCTAGGATCTCCTTATTTATTTATTTATTTATTTATTTATTTATTTATTTATTTATTTATTTATTTCAGGATATTATGGGAGTACAAACATTTTGGTTACATGTTATGATTTTGCCATACCCAAACCATGATTTAAGGTGTGCCTTTCCCCCCCAGCATGCTCACCATGTCCATTAGTTGTGAGTTTACCCACCCTCAACCCCCCAATCCCTGAAGAAAATGACTACCATGTGAGCATGTTGACCAGTTAGTGCCAATTTGATGGTGAGTACATGTAGAGCCTATTCTTCCTGTCTTGTGATACCTCATTTTGGAGGATGGGCTCAAGTTCTATCCAGGAAAATATAAGAGGTGCTAGATCACCATCGTTTCTTGTAATTGAGTAATTCCATTGTATACAAATACCAAATTTTATTAATCCACTCATGAATTGACAGACACTTGGGTTGTTTCCACATCCTTGCAATAGTGAATTGTTCTGCCATAAACATTTGGGTGCAGATGTCTTTATTATAGAATATCTTTTGTTCTTTTGGGTAGATGCCTAATAGTGCTATTGCTGGATCAAATGGTATTTCTATTTTTAGCTCTTTGAGGTATCTCCAAATTCTTTTCCACAGAGATTGCACTAATTTGCAGTCCCACCAGCAGTGTAAGAGTGTTCCTGTCTCTCCACATCCTTGCCAGCATTTGTTGTTTTGAGATTTTTTGATAAAGGCCAATCTCACTGGAGTTAGGTGATATCTCATGGTGGTTTTAATTTGCGTTTCTCTAATGATTAGAGATATTGAATAAAAATCTATCTAGAACTTAAAAAAATCAACAAGAAAAATCAAACAACCTTATCAATAAATAGGCAAAGGACATGAACAGAAACTTTTCAAAAGAAAACAGAATAATGGCCAGCAAACATATAAAAAATGGGACCTCCTTTTCAATTGCATTTATTGGCTTTTCTTCTCCAACTTTACCTTTAAATATTAGAGTAACTCAACTCTCTTCTTTTCCTAAATTAGAATCTCTCCAAAGAAGTCTCATGTTTTCTTATGACTTAATTTACCATATAATGCAGACAACATACATATTTATATCATAAGCCCAGACTGACATTTTTGCATATCTTAGATACCCTTCAAAAATATCATCTCCAAAATATTTCATTAGTCTTCAACTCTTGTTTATGCCAACTCCTAAATATCACTGGCTTCAATTCACATTGATCTACCTTTATTGCCATTATCTAAAACAAGCTGTATTTTGAACACCCTTACTGAATACAACATGGATGAGAAATTCAGCGAATGTGTTGCCTACTTTTAATTTTTTTTAATTTTTTTATTTCAGCACATTACGGGGGTACAAATGTTTAGGTTACATACATTGTGTTTGCCTCACCCAAATTAGAGCTTCAAGCATGTCCATCTCCCAGACAGTGTGCACTGCACCCATTAGGTGTGAATATACCCATCCTCTCCTCCCCACTCCCACCGGCGTGACACCCGATGAATATTACTACTATATGTGCACATAAGTGTTGATCAATTAATTATACACAGTACAGCTAGAGAGGTTTTGTGAAAACCATTGATCTCTTCATGTGCTTAACATAGTTCAGTCTTCCCTTGGCCCTTAAGAATAACTCCAAACAACAAACACCACATCCTTATATAATCCGAATTTTGTCTCTCTTCAGACTCATTTTGTGCCTCTTTTCACTTGTTACTTAAGATCTATCCAATGTTTGGTTTCTTTCATGTCCTCAAATAGATTTTTTTTATTTCCTACCTCAGTCACTTCACTTTGCTCTTTCTTGAAATACTCTTACCACTCTTTCTGGTTAACTCCTGCTAATTCTTTCTCTAGAAATCTTTTCTTCCCACCCACCCCATTTTCAAGGCTTATCAAGGTCCATGGCTTCCTGTGCTTCCTGTTGATAATATTTGCGTCCATTTACTCACTATCTAATTTCCTTATGCTATAATCTCCATGAGACAAGCATTGTTCTGGTTTTATCTTTAACACCTTACAATATCTCCTAATAGTATGGGTTACATTATATTTATAAAATGAATGCATAGAGGCTTCCAAATTTGGGTGGAGGTGAAGCAGGTTTTTTTTTTTTTTAATTTTATTCTTTCTTGTATTTTAAATTTATAAAATAAGCAATTATTGATTACACATTTTAATTAAGTTTACATGATTTTAAGATATTTAACTTATGAAATATTCTATTGATGTTGTAATGTCATTCACAAAGCATATAAAATTTATTTTTGTTTGTTTTCATTTAGATATTTATATATATATGTATATATGTATATACACACACATATATATCTTATTTTTAAAAAATCCTGAAACAATTATTTTTATATGTATATATCCTAATTTTACTCTAACTGGTATTCTTATTCTATAAAGTTTGACAGAAGCATCACCATGTATGTATATATAATGTGTGTGTGTGTGTGTGTGTGTGTGCGTGTGTGTGTATGTGTATGTGAGAGAAAACGTGGAAAGTAAAGTCATTTTCAGAGAGTCTGTATTCGAGTATTGATTCCAGGTAAACATCATTGACATCTCATAAAATTATGCTGCCTTCCAATTTCTACCCATGTAAAATGAAAACTAAAAAATGGAACTGTCACAGGATAATTCTAATATACTTCTAATGAACTAATGAAATGATGTGAAATTCCTTTGTAAATTTAAACACCGTAGTCAAATTTATCTTATCATTATTTTTTAATTTAACTTGCAAAATTATCCCACATCTTTATCTTTGATTAAACTCGAATATAGGCCTTAAAAATACAAAAAAATTACAGATTATTTGTTATACTTTAAAAAATGAGTATAATAATTTTTGGAGTGATATATACCAGGTTTTTATTATTTTATTTCATTTTTGCGTATTTAGACTGTTGTCTCCACCCACTAAATCCTTACACAGTCTCACATCTTTCCTCCTTAGACTAAGCATCTAATTGCCATTTTTATTCTCTGTTTTTATAATAGCTGTCATTGGATAATGGAAGAATCAATCAAACTTTTTTTCCCCTTCATGTCCCTGCAGCAACAGAACTTTATTATTTTTATTCCAGTGACAGTGAGAAGCTTGAATCAATATTGACAAAACATCAGGCCTTTCTGAAAAACTTTGCTATGATAGCACTCAAAGCTTAACCATTTCACGTCTTTTATAGCCAGGGAACCTCAAAATTTATTTTCCTCACAAACACATACATCTTAATCCCTTGGAAAATCGCTCTGCTGCATTTGAAATGCAGTTACCATAATTGACTTTCAAGACACAGAACTTGGATTCATCTCCATATCTGAGAATAGAATCAAGACCTAAACAAAGGGAACTTTATAATCAGGTTTTGAAGATTAATGTTGCTCTAGAAAAAGACGCCAGTCTTGGAAGCAATCTAATTTTCTTCCTGCTATTGATAGAAAAGTTGAGTTTCTAGCTGAAATGGTAGAGAAACTTATTTACAGATAAATGGATACTTTAACCATACAAATAATTTACATTTAAACTTTGTTCATTATTGATAGTAATCACTTGAAAACTCTCTGAACCACACACATACGAACATCTCTTTCTATTGAAATACTATTAATATTATTCATAGTATTTTAATTTTTAAAGAATAAGATAAATAATATAATACATTTTTACCTAAATAGCTCACAGTTTATTTTCCAATGCTACAGATAATATTCTTGTAATAAAGTCTCTTCAAATTCAGGCTCTGATTCCTAAAGTTGCTCTTTCTTTTGTTTGTTTGACATTCTTTTGCCCTTTATCCTCAAGAAAATCATTTAATTTAACTGAATCTCCAATTTTACTGTTAAGTAATGCTTCTAAAACAGAACACATCACTCAATAGCTGATCTCATTCTTAGTTATGAGTTTAAAACTTGATTAGAGTTGAATGAGAAAATTTGTAATGTAATAAATAGAAAAACAGACTATGGAGAGTAAATGCATAAACATATTTGTTTCCTAAAGTCCATATATATGATTATCTTTTGTTCCTCAAATCAACATGTGATTTCACTAAAGACACTTGTGCTAAATATATAGCCTGTGATGCTGGCATCATCCCCTTTCTTTTTTTTCCCCACAAGTATGGATGCTATGTCAAATCTAATTATTCAGTATAATATAAAGACTTTATAGATTTGCAAATGTAACTCAGATCTCCCAACCATTGTTCCAGAGCTCTTTATATTAATATTACAGCATACTGACCATTCCAATTTAAATACAAACATGAAAGCTCTCATCCTCTGTTCTTTCCTGAGTTTTGATTTTATGTGCCAATTAATTTTTCTGAATCCTTCTCTACTTTTTTGCTCTTCTTTGCAATCAATGGCTTTAATATTTGAGGCAGCTGGCTTCTGTGTAAGAAAGAGTTAATGTTTTTAAAATTCAATATTTAGTGATTTCCAAAATATTAAATATTTCTGTTAATGTGTTGTCATCAGAATAAAAAAAAGTTTTTTTTAAAAGATGACAAACACTGAGAGAAAATATTTCTATCTATATCTTTTAAGTATGCAGGATTATACAGATATTCAAACTATGTTCTCAGCAAAACCAATTTTTAATTATTTATTTTTTAATTAAAAACAATTTTAATGTGTTTGTGTTCAGAGTTAAAATGCTTCTTGATTTTTATATGCAATTCACAATGGTAGCTGGATTAATCATGGAGACTACTTGAAACACTAGTAATAGCAACTCGTAATCAAAACCGGGGTGTACGTGTGTGTGTGTGTGTGTGTGTGTGTGTGAGTGTGTATGTATGACACATATATACATACCTACCATGAGAGAAACAGAGAGAGATATGAATTCTTACATCTATACCTATTTATTTATGTAATACATTTGCATCTATATTATCATCAGTTTAAATTTTCATTTGTAACAGCTATATACTGAAAGCAAACACAAACTTAGTTTTCTCACATGGCAAAGATAAATCACTCACTTTTAGTTCATTTTGGCCTAAGTATTGTGGTGCTTATGCAGAAGGAAGTTTGTACAGATAAAATAGAACATGAATTAAATCCCTTGCTCCGAAAGAGTCAAGCATGACACAAAATACTAAATTTATTTAACCTGCATGCTTCATCTAGCAGAATTGAACTTTCTAAAGGGAAAAAATATAGATTTGTGTTTTAAAAATTACTACAAGGTATAAACTATGCTTTTACTCTTCAACAAGCCTAATATATTAGTATAAAAGTCCATAAAAAATTGACGTTTGTAAGCAAACTTACATTGCTTCATCACTGTTATGTATGTTATTGCAGACCAAGTTGATATTAGAATTCATGATTGATTTATGAGTATGATATAAATGAAGCAGAAAGTATTGGACTTTGTTGCCAATGAGTCCATTTTGAACAACCAATAATTACACTGAGAATTAGGTTGTTTGGAATTGGAAAAGTGTAAGAGTCCATGACATGAGTAATTATGTTGAAAATGAAATGAATATCTTATAGAATTTGCTTTTATATATAATTTCTCCTCTGGATATTGTATTTTCTTCATGTTCCTTTTCAGAGCTGGCTGATATTATTGTATTGACATCTGTTTTAAAGTGCAGTAAGAAAAAGCTAAAGCAAACTTTTCCTCAAACTTTAGGCATGAAGAAAATAAAAATAAGATGGGAAGTGATATTTTGTTAATATCAATACAATCCCATAAATGCAATCTCTGTCACTTGTCTGGTTTTCTGTTTATATTAATAATCGGTTAGGTGAGAGTTGGAAAATTCATTCATCTTAAATGCTATGCAGGCTTAAAAATTCCTTGCTGAATAGTTTATTTTGTTTCATTGGTTAAATACACACACACATACACACTCACACACACGCATAGTGTTTTTATTAATTCTATAGTTCAGGAAGTTTTAGCAATAAGCTATTCAAAACTTACAGAACTAAATCATTTTTTAGAGAGCTTCAAAGTTAAAAACAGAGTATATAAGAATATTTAAATTTGCTTTAAACCTTACTACATGCCATTCAAATAAAAATATTTGATTTCAGCTGAGTATAATTTTGCGGAAATACAATTTAAATATGCTTTTTAAATTATACATTTTATAAATTATAATTTAAATGCATAAATTAAAATATATTTAAGAGTTTAGGTATATACTATTTTCAAATTCAAATACTTTTCCAGCCATGTCTAAATTTTTGCCTAATGTCTCCTGAAACATTTATTTTGTAATGGGAACTAAAAATGCTATTAATCACCCTGAAATTGTTTTGCATTAGATGACTGGGTTAATGTTTGTAAAGTGATGTTTTCAAAATGCTATTTTCTATTTCAATAATCCGCACTCTCAGTTTTTTATAAGATAAAGTCCAAAATAAAATTATGTTAAAACAGATTTATCTTTGTAAATGTGCTTTGAACATTTATACCTTAAATTGCTTTTTTATTCTAAGATAAAAAATAATAACCTGGAAGATATTAATAAATTACTTCACCAGTGTATTATTAAGTTCAATATTAAGGAACTATGAGTGTAGACATCATAAACAGTGAATAAAGTGGTAGGTATGAGAAAAGTATGAATGTAAAAACAATGTTTTGATATATTTGGAGATGTATTTTCATGTCCAGTAAATTTGTATATCCAAACTATTAAATAAATGGCATCTATCCCTTCAAGAGTTGGATAAAAACTACCAACAATAAAAGGATCCTTTTAACTTGAGTTTTGAAGTCAGCCTTATTTTTCAAACCATAGTGAGGTGCCCTCTTAAGAAATAGATGTTTCCCAGAAAGAAAAGAGAGGTCCAAGCTCATTAAGGGACCCTTCCATGTCAGAAGCATAGCTTGGAAAACTTCAAATAGAAAAGGGAGAATCAGAGTATCTTATAAAGGAAAATTCATTCCAACAGAAAGACAGTGGAAAACCCATTCATCATTGTCCAAAAGACAGTGGAAAGGAGAAGAGAGAAAATAATGACATTTATTTTAAGAGGTCAGTGTCCTTGACCTTGACCGTTTAATGTGTATATGGAAGAAATACCTAGACATATTTTAAGGAAGCCTAGAATAGCAGAGCTGATAGATTGCTTTCCTGAGAAGAGTCTGGAGGTTTATATGCCTCATGACAAAGCCTCACATCTTCACATTTAACTTAGGGAAATACCTCGTGTGTAGTAATAGTGAATCATTGCTCAAGGAAATTGTTCAGTTAAATGAGTCTGGAAGACTCAGTTCCTAAGACACTGTAGGTGATGTGCAAATAACTCAGAAGTTCATGCATGCTCAGGGTCACACATGAGCTGAAAGAGGCCATGAACAGCAAATTTAGAAGCAAAAACCAATGTTTAAAGCCTTTTTTTTTTATCAGAGTTAAATAGATGCCATCCACAGCATTATAAAGAAAGAGCTAGTTAGCTAGTTAAGACCAGTCGCACCTCATAGATACTAGTTCAGTGAAAAATATTAGAAAAAACGTGAGACAAAAGTGCATCTGTGGTGCCTCTATTTCCCTGCCATCAGATCCTTGAAGCCCCCAAATATACCCAGATACTCTTTTGAAGATAAGTAGGAAGCGATGGAGGGATGTTGCGAAAGCCTGAGCAATAAACAGAAGGAGACAATTTACATAGAAGAAACTGAGATGTACTAATAATTAATTGGCAATTTCAATTCTCTTTATCTTAATAGGCTGGTCATCCATGAGAAAAATTAAGTATGTTTCAGAAAATAAAGAAACCAAATTTTCTTTGTACATTTAAGTTAACTGTTACTTATTACGTAGTATATTAGTTTTCTATTGCTGCCACAGCAAATTGCCATAAATGTAGTGACTTTAAACAACATAAATTTATATCTTACAGTTCTATAGGTCAGAGATATCACTGGGCTAAAATAAAAAGGACGGTGGGCTTCATTCCTTCTTTAAGTTCTAGGGGAGAATCTGTTTCCTTAACTTTTTCAGCTTCAGAGTCTCCCTACATTTCTTTGTTCATGAGGCTTTGCTGTATCTTCAAAGCCAGCAAAAGATCATCTTCAAATCTTGCTCTGTCTCTCTCCGTCTTTCTCTGTGTCTCTCTCTGATTCTGACACTCTTACCTCCCTCTTACAGCTGCCACTGGGATCATCCAAAACAGTCTTTCCGTCTCAACATTTTTAATTTAATCACATCTCCAAAATTTCCTTTGCCACATAAATTAACTTACTCACAGGTTTTGGGATAAGAATGTGAACAGCTGGAGGGGCCATTATCCTGCCTATCACACATGGCACGTAGATGACAAGAAAACTCCAAACATTCCTTCTGGCCAACCGTGGATTGTCACTCAACTGTAAAGAAAAATATTAAATTTTGTTGCGGAAACTTAAATAAATGTATCACATATGTATAGGGCTAGGGAATTTAAATTTATTCAGCCCAAGACTACTTTCAAAATTAAAAATAAGTTCTGTACTTAGGTACATGTTTGTGGCTATTGTCTTTGGAGCCTTTTGTTCACCCCCCAAAAATTAATTTAGATTTTACTTTACTCTTTGATGTATGTCAAAGATAAATGGTAATAGAGATCTGGTCAGAGGTAACTATTAATAGTTTTCTCTTAATATCTATATTTTTATCTTAATTAGTAACAAAACTAATTTTTATTCGGCAATATTTTCAATTTGAATAAAGCTTACATTTTCCATCTTCAATTTCAAGTAGGTATGGCCATGTTATTAAGTTCTTAATGAAATATGTGTAAAGTAGTCCAACAAATGTCCATGGAATGCTCTTAAAAAAAGGAAAGCCTTTCTCTGTTATTTCCCTCTTGCAGTTGCTAGAATTGCGTGCTACAATGGCAGGATTACAAGGTGCCATCCTGGATCATAAGGCATTATCTAAAAATTCAGGACAATAAGACAAAAGGCCCTGAGCTAGTTTACCTCCAAAATGCCTACCTCCTAATTTCCATGTTATGAGAAGGAATTCAACTTTTATCTTTTTCAACCAGTTATTTTGAATGTATATGTTGTATACAATTGAATCTAAATCTAACTTATATAGGCCTCATACAGATCAAATATTTATTATCCATCAATGAAAAATTTATACTAACAAAACAATATTTCTACATTAAGTAGAGTCAAACATGAAAACTTTTTTCATAGTCAGTTGGTGCAATTATGGAGAAGTGGATAAGGTAAGAGGGCAAAGATGAATAAATAGGTTATTTCATATTAGTATAATGGGATAATATTCTGATAAATGAATTTATGTTGCAATAGCTATATATTTTTCTCATACTCCTAAAACTTGTTAGCTAGTTGATGAGAACTACATCCTTAAAATTATTTTTCTTTTCTGATTTTACCTTCCAGATGCCCTTGAAGTCAATGGGAGCAAGATAATTGATTTTGTGTGCCAGGAAACAAACAAACAAATAAGAAATGGGAAAAAAAAACAATAAGAACAACATAATAATGAGTACGTTCTGTGTTTATCAAGGCCTGAACCCAGATTTCATAGTAGCATCTGGCATAGACTGAAAGACCTCAAGTGGGTGAGAGCATGATGCACCTAATTCATCAGAGATGATGAATTAAGGGGAAGCCTCATCAGAGATGTCCATTCCCCAGTTGCCACAGAAGTGGCAGGAACACTGTAGCTGAAGGAACTACAAAGCCCTGGATAAAAGGAAACCTCACTGGTAATTAACTGAAGTTGTCTGATGGGTGCTAAAAGTAGGGTTAATTGTCTGCATCATTCAATCCAGAGATTAATATGAATTCTTTTATTTTGACAGCAGTAGCCTACACATATATTTCTACTGTGAGAGTCTGAATGTTACATTTTTTGGTCCCTTGAAATTAAAGAAGGAAATTAAATATTGAACTTGAGTTCTGGGTAGTGCTATCATTTTTATCATCTACTCAATGTACCATGTCTTTGCACCATTGCTCATGCAGTTAATTCTCCACTTAATGCCTTTCCCAGTATTCTTCATATTATCTAAATTATATTCATAATTTAAGGAGTTAGGCAAATATTTTATGAATAACTTTGGCTGAGAATATTCATAAGTCTCTGTGATCATATTACATTCTTGCAGAAGTTCTTCACAAGCTTTCGTCTTTTATATATATACACACTCTGCTGTAGAGTCTAAATAGAAACAGAAACTTCTTAAATTCCTTGGCATTCTGAAATAAAGAAACATGGCATAATCTCTTAGCCAGATTCCAAATTACTAAATTTCACTCCAGAATAGATAAATACATGATAAATAAATAAGTAGACAGATATAAAATATATATTAAAATATATTTAATTTAACATATTTGGCAACTTGATAGAAAAATATTTGTATATGTATCTATAGGTATATTTTATATAGTCTAAATTTGTAATTATTTTTACATATCTTGCCATTTTACATATTTATTTTGGTTATTTTCTTTTATTAAAATTCCCTGTACATTTTTCATTTACTTATCAAATATACTTATTTTTCCTTCTTGGATCCTAGCATTCTTGTCATATTTACAAAGTTCGTTCTTACCCTATGGTTTATGTAACAATTTAAATATATTGACTTCTATTTATTTTGTAGGAATATTTTATATTTAATTTTTCTAGAATGTTTTTGATAGCAAATGAAGAGCTACTTTTCCCAAGAAAATATATAGAAAAATTTATTTTGGGACAAATGCTATACAATCTGTCACCAGTTTCTACTGCACTTCCAGAAATAATTCCAATTTTCTAGGAAATAGCAAGTCCTTTGAGACAGAATGAGAAGAAAATTTTCAGTTAGTAACTCGTCCATAGGGGAGATTTGGGGGCTTCTCAAAATCTTTACTGAAATCACAATTTACTCCTTTACTTTTTTCTAACACGTGTATCATCCAATTCTGAAATGTTCATTTTGTCAAAAATTGCAATTCTAATGCCAGCACGGTTACTGCCATGCCTCCTTGGCATGTGAGTTTCTGTCAAACCCATCAGGCTGGGTCAGAATGACTTTTCCATTTGACCACTTAATTCCAAGGGTCTGTCAGTTCTGTCAAAAGTGTTCTCTCTGCTGAGGTTCAGGCAGAAAGAAATATGATTTCCACTAGAAGTACATGTGAGCATGAAAACAAGAATACCCATACAAAATATAACCAGAATAAATTTCCAGCCCCAAGTAGCCCTATTTCAACATTCAAAAAGAACAGTCCATCAACCAAAAGTAGTGTAAAATAATTCTAATATTCTTGTATTTTTTGAAACTCATGAAAGCACTGTACTTCCTCACAAACTGTTTCCCACTTCTTGGTGTCCTCCATGTCTCTCCTCCCATGAAATGGCCCTGAATCCCTCTCTACATTATTCCTTTTGAGGGGGGGACCATTATTCCTTTTGGGGGGGGGACGGGTATCCTTCCTTTTATTTTCACAAAGTACGTGGTAATGGAGGGTCAAGTCTCTAGCACAGGGCCTGGATGGAATCATTCAAATCTGTGGAAAAGTAAAAGGAATTGTTAGGAAGCCACTTTTAAAGCCATCTTTTTAGATTTGTGCCATGTAATGCTGCAGGTGCTAGCCGCCATGGCTGTGTATATTAATTAAAATTAAATAAAATCGGAAATTCAGTTCCTCTGGCATGAAAGTCGTATTTCAAGAGCTTAGTAGCCACATGTGGCTAGTGACTACTGTATTGGACAATACAGACATTTAAAGATTTCATCATTGCAAATGATTCTATCCAACAGGGTTAATCTAGAAATTTAAGAATTATAAAAGGCTCATGAGGCTAATTAACATGACCATGATGGGTTCTGTGGCTTTCTACAATAACTGATGACTGATGGTGAGACTGGCAGCTGGAATTCTTAGAAAAGAATTGATTGGTAAAGTTAATTTTAAGTTGCTTGCTCGGAAGTTGTCACCTCCAAACCTTAAATAACAGTATACCAAAGTTCTGGGATGATGCTATGTAGAGAAGTTTGTAAATTAAGACATTTTGGGGGGTGATAATATGAAGCTAAAAAAGGACATTATACACAAAAGGAAAACATATAGGCAAGGGATAGAAACTGGAGTTCAAAAAGAAATAAAAGCCAAAGCTAACTAGGAACAAACAAAGTCTTTAAGAATCCTTGGAGATATTGAAAAGGAAGTTGCTTTTCTATTGTGAATAAGATAGGATTTATACCAATTTATTTATCTAGGAGAAGGCAATCACAGCCACTTTAGAAGCAGCCAAGTCTCTGAGTTAGAGTTGTATGATTGCATGAGTTTTATCAGTGGGTATAACGTAAACAGACTAGTGTTTTAGAAAGAGTCCTGGATTTAAAATGGAGAATGGAGAGTCAAAACTATAGGTAGGAGAGGGAATTAAGGGAATGTTGCAGTAATAGAGAGAGATGTTGTTGATTTGAGCAGGTGAATTGGGAGATGGAAAGAAATATTTGGATTTGAGGGCTATTTTTAAAAGTGTTCTCTCTATTGGTTACAAAAGTGTTCAGTGGTGATTTGACATTGGAGATAAGAAAAAGAAAAGAAACAGAACAATGATTATGTTTCTGGCTGAAACTTCCAGTTGTATAGTTTTGGCCTTTATTGAAAATTTTAAGTATTTTTCTGAAACATTTCTTTGATCCTTTATTGAGCCCTCTGGTACTAGTTTATTTTCCTTTTTCTGGAATATTTAACGCTTGCAGTATCATTTTCCTCTTTTTTTTACTTCTCCTTGAGCATGACATAAAAATGGTTGTTTTCAATAACAACATTATTCAGATTGCTACTGTCCATATCCACGTTATACTACCCACACTATACTGGGTTTCCTGCTCTGATATGTAGCTCATGAGCAAGTAAATATGAAAACCTCTCATCCAGTGTGTCGTTCCTAGCAGGCTTCTGTTGCTTCGTGAGTCTGCTTGGGTCTTACTGACGTCCAACACCATCCCAACTAATTTCTTTAATACTCAAAATTATCTGAATATTTTAAAAACTATATGTCCTACAATGCATTGGCAATAAGGTTATTCTTGCCCTATGCCTTCATAGAGAGTATCCCTTGTATGAATGCAATAGCTAGAAAACAGTGCCATTGCCGATCGGTTCAGCCCGTGCTGCTTCTGTCCTGATACAAACTAAATCAAACACAGACCTCCTGTTGAGCTGTGTTTTATGGGAGTTGTCATAGCTGGAAAAGATACAGTGTATCTTCCTCATTTTTTTTTGTTTTTTTTTGGGGGGGGTTAGACTGTATTTTATGAGGTAAATTCTATATAATATTTTGCTTTAATTCAAACCTCTGTGCCTTAAGAAAAATGAACTTTTCCTTGGAGTTTTTGGCAGCAATGTGTTTCTCAGTTTGATTTCTTGTTTGTTTATTTTTGTACTTTGTTTTCATTTATTTCTTCATCTCCATTAATTTGAGAGCTGCTTGATTAAGCATATTTTATGTTGGAAATTGTCTTGATGGAAGAAATTTAGTTTACCAAAATGGAAAAACAACATACATTATTTCTTACTTAAAATATTTAGAGCAGCTTTAACTTCCCTTATGAAAATATTCATAATGATAACTACACTAGAGATTTTTAGTAATGGCTTTATTGAGATATAATTCAAATACCATACAATCGACACACAAAGTTTACAATTAAATTTTTGTTAGTATATTCACAAAGTTATACAACCACAATTTTAATCTAATTTTAAGGATCTTTTCCTCCCTCCAAAAGAAACCTCATACTCATTAACAATAATCTACTTTCTTTCTTCATAGAATTACCTACTTAGACCTCATATAAATAGAAGCAAATGATATGTCATCTTTTATGAATGGCTTCTCTCACTTCCCATATTGTTTTCGAGGTTCTTACATGTTGTGGTATGTGTCAAACTTCAATCTTTTTTGTTGTGGAATAATATTCCATTGTATGGATATAACACATCATAATTTTTCATTCTTAAGTTGATGGAAACTTGGGTCATTTCTACTTTTTAGTTATGATAAATAATGCTACTGTAAATATTCATGTACAAGTTTTTTTTTTTTTTTTTTTTTGAGTCAGAGTCTCACTCTGTTGCCTAGGTTAGAGTGCCGTGGCGTCAGCCTAGCTCTCAGCAACCTCAAACTCCTGAGCTCAAGCAATCCTCCTGCCTCAGCCTTCTGAGTAGCTGGGACTACAGGCATGTGCCACCATGCCCGGCTAATTTTTTATATATATTTTTAGCTGTCCGTATAATTTCTTTCTATTTTTTTAGTAGAGGCAGGGTCCTTGCTCTTGCTCAGGCTGGTCTCGAACTCCTGAGCTCAAACAATCCTCCCGTCCAGGCCTCCCAGAGTGCTAGGATTACAGGCGTGAGCCACCACGCCCAGCCCATGTACAAGTTTTTGTGGGGTATTTTCATTTCCTTTCCATATATGAAAAGAATGAAAATTGACAAATGGTTTTCCAAAGTTGTGGTAATTTTACATTCCTATTAGCAATGTGTGAGAGTTCCAATTTCTCCACAACCTCAATAACACTTATTTTCTGTCATTTTATTATAGCCATCCTACTGGTTGTGAAGTCATATCTCATTGTGGTTTTGACTTGCATCTCTTTAATGATAATGATTTTAACATTCTTTTCATGTGCTTATCAGCAATTTGTATACCTTCTTTGGAGAAATGTCTGTTGAAATCCTTTGGTCATTTTTTTAAATTGAGTTTTTTAAATCTTTATATTATTGAGTTGTTAAGACGTATATATAATTATGAATACAAGTCCCTTGTCTGACATATGGCTTGAAAATATTCCTTTCTATTCTGTAGGTTGTTTTTTCACTTTCTTGATGGTTTTCTTTGCAGCACAGTAGTTTTATATTCTAATGTTGTCCCATTGATCTACTTTTTTTAATTTCTTTTTTTTTAATTCAGGATATTATGAGGGTACAAACATTTTGGTTACATGAAATGTGTTTGCCTCGCTCAAGCCATGGCTACAAGCATGTCCTTCCCCCATACAGTGTGCCCCATTACCATTAGCTGTGGGTTTACTCCCCCACCCCTTCTATCCTCCCACCTGACTGGCACCCAGTGAGCATTACTACCATGTGAGCATCTTAGTGTTGATCAATTAGTACCAGTTTGATGACGAGTACATGTGGTGCATGGTTTTCCATCCTTGTGATATCTCACTTCAAAGGATGGGCTCAATCTCTATCCAGGATAACATAAGAGGTGCTAGATCACCATTGTTTTTTGTAGTTGAGTAGTGTTCTATGGTATATATATACCACATTTTATTAATCCTCTCATGCATTGATGGGCATTTGGGTTGTTTCCACATCTTTGCAATTGTAAATTGTGCTGCTATAAACATTCAAGTGCAGATGTCTTTATTATAGAATGTCTTTTTTTTCCTTTGGATAGATGTCTAGTAGTGGGATTACTAGATCAAATGGTACTTTTATTTTTAGCTCTTTGAGGTATCTTCAGATTACTTTCCACAAGGGTTGTACTAATTTGCAGTCCCACCAGCAGTGTAAGAGTGTTCCAATCTCTCCACATCTACGCTAGCGTTTGCTATTTTGGGACTTTTTGATAAAGGCCATTCTCACTGGAGTTAGGTGATCGTAGTTTTGATTTGCATTTCTCTAATGATTAGAGATGTTAAGCACTTTTTTATATGTTTGCAGGCCATTGGTCTGTCTTCTTTTGAAAAGTTTCTGTTCATATCCTTTGCCCATTTATTGATGGGGTTGCTTGATTTTTTTCTTGTTGATTTTCTTAAGTTCTATATAGATTCCTGTTATCAGCCCTTTATCGGATGTGTAAAAAGCAAATATTTTCTCCCATTCTGTAGATTATTCACTCTACTGATAGTTTCCTTGGCTGTGCATAAGCTTTTTAATTTGATCAGGTCCCATTTGCTTATTTTTGTTGCTGCTGTGATTGCTTTGGGGGCCTTCTTCATAAATTCTTTACCTAGTCTGATGTCTGCTTTATTGGTCACTTTCTTGGAAGTTTTAGCTAAGACACTTCCTATATTTTATTCTAAAAGTTTTATAATTTTAATTCTTACATTTAGGTCTATGATTAATTTTGAGTTAATTTTTGCTTGTTTTTATATTTAGCCTGGCTATTCAGGGTTTGCTTCTGTGTCAGTATATTTGTATTCCCCTTGGCTAGTTAGATTTGAATCCTTTATTGCTGGATATAATGTGGCTTGGATGCTGCTATCATTATTTAGGAAATTTACATTTTTGTCCTACTCAGCCAAGGACTAGTAGCTTGGAAGTCCCCTAATTGCCCCTAACTGGATGCAGCCTCGAGCATGCACACAGCTTTATAGTCTGCTGAGGATGTAGGTGGTTTTATTTTTAATCCTTTGGAGTCACCTCTGGTTCTAAATAGCTTATTGTTCAGTCAGTGTTTGGTCAGAATTCATGTTTAAGCCCCTTGTGCCTGTGAGCATTCTGCCCTGTGTTGATGGATCAGTGTTCAACCTGAGGAATGTTTTAAATTCTTCCCATATCCTGCTCTGATCACTCCTGAGTGGACGCAACTCAGTACTTGTGCACAGCCTTTCCAATCCCCAGAATTGACTCTGATCCCAGGACAGCTCTTCTTAGCTGCACTTTCTCTATTAAACTTTTGGCTGCTCTACTATTTTACTAGTATTACTGAAATATCAGCTTGCTCTTAATTGCTTTTCACCAAGATCTTCATTATTTTTGACAATGCCCTTAGGTATGAAGTTCTCCATTCTCTGTTCCAAATAAAGTCAGTCCCCTCAAACAGACCTGAGGAGCTCATTATCTGTAAGTCTTGGCTCTCCCCCTGGACAGAACTTGCATGCCACTGTACACGAGCTGGGAGTGAGAACCTGCTTTGCCCAGAGTTACATTCCTGCTCCATTAGCGAGCGGTATTTGTGCTATTGTTTGAATGTTTGTGTCCTCTCTGAATTCATGTTAAAACTTAATCCCCGATGCAACCATATTAAGAGGGGCAGGGCCTGTAGAAGGAGATTAGGCTAGCAGGGCTCCGCTCTCATGAATGGATACTGCCTTATAAAAGGGCTTGAGAGGTGAGTTTGTCTCTTCCATTCCTTTTGCCACCTGAGGACACAGTGTTTGTCCCCTCCAGAGGACTCAGTGTTCAAGGCACTATCTGGAAGCAGAGAACAGCCCTCTCTAGACACTGAACCTGCCAGTGCCTTGATCTTGGACCTCCCAGGCTTCAGATCTGTGAGAAATAAATTTCTGCTGTTTATAAATTACCCAGTCTCAGGTGTTATGTTATAGCAGCACAAGCAGACTAGAGAGAAATCGTGTGTGGTGTGTGTTTGTGGGATTTAGCAGCCCCTGATCTTCTCGGCTTGCCATTAATGACACGAAATCTGTGTCCTCTGGAAAAAAAAAAAAAATGGGATGAGGTAATCAGGGCCCCCGTATTCTCAGCCTGCACACCTGGGGTCACGTTTGGCTCTAAGAGTCAGGGCTGGATGGGAAAAGGGATAGCTGGTCTCTCTACCACACCTGCCTGAAATAGAGCTTCTGAAATGTGTGGTTGGTAGTAGAGGATGATAAAAGTAGACAACCTGCCCCTACAGGGGTAAAACATGCAGCTGAGTAGAGGGGAAGTGCAGTAACTCAGTGGGTTATGACTCAAGTGCCCCAGGCTGGCTGTTGCTCTTACTCAGATTTAGTAGATTTTCTTGATTAAATGTTTTACCATTTTCTATATGCCCTTTGGATAATATCCAGACTTTAAATGATTCTGTTTTTGTAATTTTCACCAGTTAAATGGCCAGAAAGAGGGGCCACTGTGTTCCTTACTCCACTGTCCTGTAAGTTCTGACTATATGACTGTTTTAGTATTTTTAAAACTTTTGATTATTACAAATTATAATAAAATTTTATCTTTTGTGTTCTGCATATTGAATTTCTGCACTCTTAGAGATCAATTTATGAAATATAAGCCTACAAATAGTAATAAAACAATAAATGTTAATATTAAAGAATCTTGTATTTTCTTAAATAAGTATGAGCTGCATTAGGTTGTAATTAAATATTAAGTAGTTCATTTACACAGCCTAGTTTTATTCATTAACACACTTAATTAGTGGCAATTACCTAGGACTCTAGAAACAAATTTCTGTGTGTATATAGGATGACAGTTTGATCTGATGTTAAGCATTTTCTTTATAATTGATAGATTGCCAATGTTAATTTAAGAGGAATGCCACATAAATTATTCAATAATAGTACTTACACAGCAATATTCATCTCCTCCCACTGTTTCCTATTTAAATATATTATCTTCTATAGAATACTCTTTCTTAAAATTTTTGTACATTTCTTACACTTAGAAAGTTTATTTGATGGATACTGTTGTTTATATAAGTTTTATTAATAGTAGAGTAGTCTAAGCTACTATCACCTTCCTCTTTATTATGTATTATATTTCTTAAGCCTAAGAATTTTAATTTTGTTTCAAAATTTGTAGAGAATGGACTTAAATCTCTCTCTGGAATAAAATCATCATTTGTGAGGATTAGGTGAGATAAATGTAAGTAAGATGAATGTAGGAAATCTAGAAGGAGATATGAAAAAGAGGAGTTATTGAAAAAGCAAGAGAACACATTTCTTAAATTTTTAATAGGAGCTTTTGTACCTTTATCTTCATATTAGAAGCATAGATACTTATGAGTTTGTTATTACATAAAATTTTGAAGATAGAAACATAAATACATACACACATATATATATGTGTGTAAGTAAACTATACACTGAAAGGGTTTCCCTGAGTAATGTAAATTGATGCATAATTACTAGTTAACTTTATTGAAATTCATTGGGTCACACTTATTTTTCACATTTTTCATACATTTTTCATTCACTTTCTCCTAGAAAATAGACTGTTGTAAAGGCAAATCTAAATATAAGTTTAGAAATTTAGAAGAAGGAAGCATAAATTTGTCTGTGAATGCTACTGTAGTGACTTTAGCTTGTGTGGAAGTTCTTGTGAGGAACCAATATAAGGTATGATTCTGCTAACTTTCAGTGTCTTATGTCTTTGTGCATACATGCATGCACTCACATGCACATATGTGTGCCTATATCCAAATCTGTATCTGCCCATTTTGCCAATATATGTTCGCACAGTGATTCCAGATTCTGTGAAAGTCCTTGTGAGGGCCCACTACAAGATATTTCATAGTAATTTTGATATGGGGGGAGTGTGTGTGCATATGTGCATGTGTGTGTGTGTGTATGTGTGTGTGAATGTGTATCTTTATCTCCAAAATTTGTCTGTATGTGTCCCTGTAGTGGCTTAAGCCTGTACAAAATGTCTTATGAGAACCCACTATAATGTATTATCCTGGTAGCTTGAATGTGATTTACTTTGAACTATGATCTAGTTTTAGTCTTACTGTCATTTAAATTTGCTAAATAACCTCCCCCAGATTTTGTGGCTTTTAGCAACAAGCATTCATTCAGCCCCTGATTCTGCAGACTGGCAGTTTGGGTTGGACTCAATTGGTGGTTCTTTTGGCTCCTGTGTTTGTGTTGAGCTGTGTGATTGCTGGCTGGAGATAGTTGTTTTGTGAAGGCCTTACCTGGGAGTGTCGCTGACTTATCTCCTTTCATGTAATTGCTTCTCATCTGCAAGCTAGAATGCATCTATTCACATGATTGCAGGGCTACAAATGCACTAAGGGAGCAAGCGGTGAGCTGCAAGTGCTTCCCAAGTCTTTACTTGTGCTCACCTGCTACTTCTCAAGTGTTCAAGGTAAGTCACACAGCCATGCTGAAAGTCAGTGGGAAAACAGACTTCATCTTTGATGAGAGAAGCTGGAAATCACAATACATGGAAAATGAGTAGGGAGGAAGCTCTGTGGCTATGTCTGCAATTTACCACTCTCCTGATTTGTTAATGTTTCATTTGATTATACAGCAATTGAGTTCATTCCATATTGTATAAATAGGAAGAACCACATCCTAATTTTATTGTTCTAAGTGATATTTTAAAACTTAATTCATTCCTGTAAAGGTTAGTTTCTCTATACAGCTGTTGTTGTCGTTTTCTCTACTATTCTGAAATTATGTTCTTGAAAATTGACAAATTGAACTTCAAAATAGTACAAGCTGCATATTGGATAAGTTTCTTTGTTTTTCCCTATTTTTCAAAATCTCTTTCTATTGAGTCATATTTTTTCTTTGAGATTGATTGATATAATTTAACTCAAATGGTAATAAAATTGAAATAAGATATGATTGCAAGCTAATTTTCCCTTTCAGATTTTTCTACTGATTATTTGTACTAAATAACAGAGAAATAGAGAGATGTGTATATATATTTGTGTATGTATATGTGTGTGTCTGTAGAACATATATTTATAAATATATGTATAAGTAATATACAGTGATATGTAAATATAAAATGCATTTATGATATATATATTTGTGGAGCAAAATTGAATGTTAAAGTGTTTTTGAATTATCTTAAAAATAATTATGAAAGTTTAAGTTGATTACAAAAAAGGAACAGCATAGAAAACCAAATCTTCCAAACATTATAAAACATTATCCATGGCTTATTTTATTTTTTTCTAGAAAAAAATGTCTAGATGTCTTTAGAATTTATTTTTGGCATAGCATTCTTTAGGCCAGGAAAATATACATGTTCAGTTATTTAAGATAATTTTTGTGCTTTATGGTTACCAATGGCAGCATTTTCATGCACCTACTGAATTTCTGCTCTTATGTCATTGTATTAATTAATTATTAATACTTTAATTCAGAGATTCTCAAGCCAACCATGCGATTGGGAAAAAAGTGTTGTGCCATTTTCATTTCCATTTTTGTGAATTACATAGTATATGATTTTTGCTGATATTTGTGATTGGCTTCTATGTAAAGAGAGCAAAGCCAATATTACCCAAATAATAGTGTCATGTTCACTTATGTGTTGTCAGCCATATTTTTTGGAATAGACTAGAGAGAGGTAGCACTTGACCACAAGAGAAGCCTGTGGGAGTGCTGTACATGAGAATGTCACTGATCCTGAATTTTAAGATGATGAGAAAAAATAGAGAAAAACTTCTATGTTGTATATGTTATGTGAATTGAAGTCTTATGAAAATATAGCACTGAACAATGAGTGTATCATGACACTATTCATAATGAAAAATGACAGCAGTTGAATTTGTCTGCAAATATCTTCACGTATATTGCCCACATATATTTTGGAATGTGGATTTACTGTTGTAAAGAGCAGGTGTCTAGAATTATCATATTATTCAAAGCATCAAAGGAAGGTTAAGGTGAGAGCACTAAGTGATATGTATAGAAAATAAATTTTATAAGCAACTTACAGATGATGCTTGTAACCCCTCCCTTCCTCCCAGTTTCCACTATGATTAGAGCAGTCTGATATGTAGGTTATTAACTATGAAATGTCCAATTTCCTTAAGTAGTAAGTTTGGAATTCAAAAATTCACATTATTTTAGAGCATGAGTTCTGTTGTGGAGCCAATGCTGCACAGACAGCTCGAAATGTCAATGAAGTGTTTGGGAAGGATGTGGCTAATGAATACACAGTACCTCAATGGTTTGAGAAGTTCCGTTCTAGTGACTTTAATCTTGGAAATGAGCCACATGGGCGACATGAGCCTATGGGGGATAATGATGAGCTGAAAACTGTAGTGGAAGTGAATCTATCTCAACCTATGTGTGAATTAGCAGCAAGGTTTGATGTTACTATTCTAACAATATGGGACCATTTGAAACAAATTGGCAAGGTAAAGAAGCTGGATGGATGGGTAAAACATGAATTAAATGAGCATCAGAAATGCTACTGATTTCTATACATTGATTGTAACTCGAGACTTTGCTGAATTTGTTTATCAATCCCACTAGTCTCATGGCAGCATATTCGGGGTTTTCTAGATATAAGATCATATCGTCAGCAAAGAGAGATAGTTTGACCTCTTCTGACCCATTTGAATGCCTTTGATTGGCTTTTCTTGTCTGATTGCTCTGGCTAGGACTTCTAGCATTTTGTTGAATAGAAGTGGTGATAGATGGCAACCTTGTCTGATTCCAGTTCTAAGCAGGAATGTTTTTAATTTTTCCCTGTTCAGTATGATGTCAGTGGTGGGTCTGTCATATATAGCTTTTGGCATATTTAGGTAAGTCCCATCTATGCCTCTTTTTTAAGCATTCGTATTATAAAAGGGTGCTGAATTTTGTCAAATGTTTTTTCTGCGTCTATTGAGAGGATCATATGGTCTTTATTTTTACTTCTATTTATGAATTGAATTACATTTATAGATTTGCATATGTTGAACCATCCCTGCATCTCTGGGATGAAGCCCACTTTGTCATGATGGATTATATTTTTGATAAGCACCTGAATTCAGTTTGCTAGGATTTTTTTTTTGGAGAATTTTTGCATCTGTATTCATAAGGGATATTGGTCTGTAGTTTTCTTTTTTTGTTGTGTCCTTTCCTAGTTTTGCTATCAGGGTTATGTTGGCTTCATAAAATGTGTTGGGGAGGATTCCATATTCTTGATGTTGTGGAATAATTTCTGCAGGATAGGCACCAATTCTTTATAGGTCTGGTAAAATTTAAGTGTGAAACCATCTGGTCTGGGACTTTTTGTCAAACTAAGAACCAAATAAAGCACTCAATACCCTTCATAATAGCAAAAATGAAAACAAAATACCTAGGAATATATTTAATTAGGGAGGTAAGACTTCTACAGGGAGAACTATGAAACACTGAGGAAGGAAATAGCGGAGGACGTAAACAGGTGGAAAACCATACCATGCTCATGAGTTGGCAAAATCAACATTGTTACAATGTCTATTCTACCCAAAGTGATCTAAAGATTCAATGCAATCCCTATTAAAATACCAACATCATTTTTTTCAGATCTAGAAAAAAATAATTCTACACTTTGTGTGGAAGCAGAGAAGACCCTATATAGCAAAAGCAATCTTAAGCAAAAAGAACAAGTTCGGAGACATTAATTTACCAGACTTCAAGCTATACCACAAGGCTATTATAACTAAAACAGCATGATACTGGCACAACAACAGAGACATAGACCAATGGAACAGAACTGGGAACCCAGATATAAAACCATCCTCATATAGTCATCTAATCTTTGACAAAGCAGACAAAACATACACTGGGGAAAAGAATCCTTATTCAATAAATGATGCTGGGAAAATTGCATAGCCACATGTAGAAGACTGAAACAGGGTCCACACCTTTCACCTCTCACAAAAATCAACTCACAGGGGATAACAGACTTAAACCTAAGGCATGAAACTATAAGAATTCCAGAAGAAAATGTTGGAAAAGCTCTTATAGACATTGACCTAGGTAAAGAATTTATGAGGAAGATCCCAAAGGCAATCACAGCAACAGAAAAATAAATAAATGAATGGGTCCTGATCAAATTGAAAAGCTTCTGCACAGACAAGGAAACTATCATCAGAACAAATAGACAACCTACAGAATGTAAGAAAATGTTCGCATGCTACACATCTGATAAAGGGCTGATAACTAGAATCTATATAGAACTCAAGAAAATCAGCGAGAAAAAAATCAAACAACCCCATCAAAAAGTGGACAAAGTACATGAACAGAAACTTTCAAAAGAAGATAGACTAATGGCTAACAAACATGTGAAAAAAATGCTCACTATCTCTAATCATCAGGGAAATGCAAATCAAAACCACAATGAGATATCACTTATCTCAAGTGAGAATGACCTTTATCAAAAAGTCCCAAAATAATAAATGTTGACATGGATGTGAAGAGATAGGAACACTCACAACCTGCAAACTAATACAACCTGTGGTGGGACTGCAAACTAATACAACCTCTGTGGAAAGTAATATGGAGATACCTCAAAGAGCAATAAGTAGAACTACCATTTGACCCAGTAATCTCATTACTGGGCATCTACCCAAAGGAACAATAGATATTCTATAAAAAAGACATCTGCACTCAAATGTTTATAGCAGTGCAATTTAGAATTGCAAAGATGTGGAAACAACCCAAGTGCCCAACAATACATGAGTGGATTAATAAAATGTAGTATATGTATACTATGGAGTTCTACTTAGCCACAAAAAACAATGGTGATCTAGCACCTCTTATATTATGTTGGTTAGAGCTGGAGCCTATTCTACTAATTGAAGTATCAGAAGAATAGAAAAACAAGCACCATGTGTACTCACCATCAAATTGCTATTAACTGACTTAACTTACCAACACTTAAGTGCACATATAGTAATAACATTCATTGGGTGTCTGGCAGGTGGGAGGGGGGAGGAAGGGATGGATGTATTCAGACCTAATGGGTGCAGTGTGCACTGTCGGGAATGGACATCTTGAAGCTCTGACTTGGGTCGGGCAAAGGCCACATATGTAACTTAAGCATTTGTACCCCCGTAATATGCTGAAATAAAAAAATTAAAAATTAAAAAAAAATAAAGTGTATGTATTATGTGAAAAAAATATATACTGCAAAGCTCTGATACCCAAGATAGCATGATACTGTCATAAAAAGAGAAACATAGAGCAGTGGAACAGGATAGACAACCCAGAAATAATTCCACATATTTACAGCCAACTGATTTTCAACAAAGGAAAAGGACACCCTCTTTAATAAATGGTGCTAGGAAAACTGGATATTCATGTGCAGAAGACTGAAACTAGACCCTTTTTCTCACCATATACAAAAATCAACTGAAAATAGATGAAAGACTTAAATATAAGATCCAAAATTTTGAAACTACTAGAAGAATAGATAGGAGAAATGCTTTGGACATTGTTCTCAGCATAGATTTTATGGATAAGACCTCAAAAGTTCAGGCAACAAAAGCAAAAGTAGAAATATGGGATTGTATAAAACTAATATGTTTCTATACAGCAAAGGAAACATTCAACAGAGTGAAATGACAGCCTGCGGAATGGGGGAAAATATTTGCAAACTATTCATCCAACAAGTGATTAATATCCAGAATACACAAGAAACTCAACTCAATGGCAAAAAATAAAAAGAAAACTGATTAAAAGTGGGCAAATGATCTGAATATACATTTCTCAAAAGAAGACATACAAATGGGCAAGTATGTGAAAAAGTGCTTAGCATCACTATTGTATGTCTTACAATCATAAAGTAAATGCCAAATATATATTATTTATTCTTACAGTGGTTTGTATAAAATGTAATAATATAATATGTCAGACATAGACTCTATTTCTAAATACCTAGATTTGGGAACAAACTCTTCACCATTAAAGTGATTATGAGGGGTCATGCACTTGGGGAAGAATATATTTTTAGAAGATTGAGCAGGCTTAATTTCTGCCTCTGATCCTTTAAATGCTATGTTAATTTAGAAAAGCCATTTAACCTGTCTATATCTCAGTAGATGAAAAATGAACAAATAATATATTAAAAATCTTTTTTCAGAATTAAACAAAGAAGTTAATATGTGAAAAGTATTTATAACTGCAACTGGTTTATGTTAACTAATACAACTTTATGTGTGTGTGTGTGTTTATGTGACAGAGAATGTGTATATACATCCATAAGTTCAATTGTATATTATAAACATTTAATTGAGCCAGAGAATATCAGCATACATTATAGGATGGTCATCTGTGTATTTTATTTGTTGTATAAATATTTCTTTTCAGACTTCATGTATATAAATGTAGATTCATTATTTTCGTCCCAAACTGCCTCAATACATATTTTCCATTTATAGTATTCTAATTACAAATACAATACATATAAATTAATTCTCTGCTGTTAGTAAATTGTGGGACACACTCAAATAGAGATACGACATTGTATGTTATATTTCTTTCAGTAAAACAGAAACAGGTTTATTTATTTCAAGGAGAATGAATTTATTACAGGAACTTACTTTTATACAACCAATGGAGGGGCTGAAGAAGAAGTGATTAAAGAAGTATCTGCTGGCTTTCAAGAAAGCGGGAAGAAAACTCTGCTCTGATGACTCATGATGACCAGCTGCCTATAGATAAAGTGAACAATTTTCAGGAGGAAAAGCAGAATTTGCTGGCAAATGCCCATGACTCTCTCTGCTGATGCCTACTCAGAGCTTGGACATGTCAACTTCATATCTTATAGCTCATTATCTTCAGAACCATTGTATCTATATTTTTATCACATATTAAGTGATGTTAATAAGTTTTTCTCTGCAAACCTACCGCATAACCCTAAGAATTTATAACTTAGGGTTATAAATTTTGAACTTTATTACTATGTAAAATTTTGAACTTTATTACTATGAACAATCTAAATTTACAGAAATAGAATCTTAACAAAAACTGCCTCAATATTCCCTTTATACTGTTGCAGTGTCATTTTCCAAAAATATTATATTTAAACTCAAGAGAATAGCCACTGTTTTTTCCTAACACCTGTCAGCAACTGCCCATATCTCACTGATGTGCTGTTTCTTGCATTCTGACACGTGAGATCTAGTCACATTTTGTAAGACACATCACCATCAGAAGCTAAAAATAAAAGGAAAAATATGACAGCCCAGGAGCCACCATGCCTAAGAGCCACAAATAATTGTGATCAAGAGGGATATTTCCACATATTACAAAAACACCTCCAAGTTCTACTTCCTTAGAATTTTTGTGGTTTCTGTTTGATTTCATCTTTCACTATTTAGTCAACAACGGTTTATGATTCTGTCAGTGAAAATATACAAAATGATACTTTTTTCCAACAGAAAATACTGACATAGTTTTGAAATCTTTTGTTGAAAAGCCACACTAAATGGCAATCCCTTGGTTTAGCTACTTCTGAGGAAAGGCAAGACAGCAACTGTAATGGAGGCTATAAAAATGTATAAGAAGCCAAGTAATTCACAAGTGATTAATGATAATGGTAATATAGAAAAGACCTTTGGTGATAAATATACAACCGAGCTTAGAAAATACTACAAAGAGTAATTAGATTAAACTGAGTTATAAACAAAGAGCATGTAAAAAAGATAGCAAAAACAACATATTTTGATATTATTCTTGTGCTTGTATTGCTGAAAGCATAAATTGTTGCATAAATGGAGGGACGGGTGTGATTTAAGTACTTTTGAAGAAGAAAACTCCTTTAGTTATTTTATGAGATAAAGACACTCATTGTAAATCATGCCTACATTTGTATGAGGGCAAAATAAATTGCCTTGATAAAAATCAAACTGATTTAAACTATACTTCTTTAATAGCACTGGATGAATTTAAAGTGTCCTATATCTTGGATAAAGGCTAAACCAAATTTCTCTCTCACACAGAAGTGCACACATATACACACTCACACACACACACACACACACACACACACGCATGCATACACATCCATTTACTCACAACCCTAAATCTCATGTTTTTTTCCTCAAAGACAAACTCACACCCCCAATTCCATAAGGATTTTTTTTTTGCTTTAGTCGTTGTAACTTGAATCCAATTTTTATAAATAGTTTCACATTATAACAAAATGTTTCATAATAACAACCAGAAAGAATCTGTGTGTTGAACTTGTAATAAAGACCTTTTAGGTCTAAAGCCTAAATTTTATACACATAATTAGATGAAGATTAAAATAATAAAAATTGAGTTTCATAATATAAACAGATTTTGCCATTTGTAAAGTGAATACCGTCTCTTTTTTATGCTCTCAACACTTTTGGGAAGATATACAGAGCAATATCTATTATTGCAGGGAAAATAAGACTCAAAGAAGTAACTGATTTGCCAAAAGTCACAGAACTAGCAAATGATAAAACTATCCATTAAATCTTGCTTTGAAGTTTCTAGGACAAATATTCTTTCCCTCATTTCAGGATTCTTCTTAAAAGTTTCAAGTTAAAATGGGATGAAAAAAAGTAAATTAATGAACTGTATTATATAAAAAGAAGGATAAGTGATATTTTATTATTTTTAATAAAACATATTTTGTCCTATTAAGCAAATGCTTCAATGAATATGGAGCATCTCAAGAATTAAATCCATTTCATATTATTAAATGTGCATTTATTTTATCATTCTTTGGCAGTCCTGCTCCCTCATTAAGATTAGGACTTTGTGTTGCTGGTCAAAATTTCAAGCATTTTTATTTTTATGTGTTTTTAATAATGTACCTATCATGTTCCTCAGAATTCAATCGAGTAGATTTCTCCGTAATTGCCTTTGACATGAGGGCCTGTTCACCTTCATGTTCATTCTTTGCCCTTCTAGGTGTCTCAGCGGCCTGACACATGCTGCTAGAGGTTTCCTTTCCCAGTCTCCCATGTTATTAATACCTTGTCTTTCTCTGGGTTCTGGCTATGGCAAGCTCTGGCTGGGGATTGGCAAGCAGGAGAATCTGAGAAGCTAGGCTATTTATTTTTTTCCCTTCTTGCTCTTTCCCAGGAGGCATTACTGGAACTGACAAACTTATCGACTCCAGCCTCCACCAGGGGATCCTGGGCTCCGGGTCTCAGTATGTCCTTGCAGTCTAGGGAGGTAGAGACTTTCTGCAGTTACTAATTTCTGGGTTGCATTACCATCCTTTATTTGTCATCTCAGCATTTTCTTTATGGTTTAACCAATACTTTGCAATATCTTTCCTTCACTTTAAAAACAGACATTCTGTTTGTTCTGCTTATATTACCCAAAATATTTACCTAACCTATTTGTCATTTACTGAATGAGTACGAACTGAGTCAATTTTGGTCATCAATCAGAGGAGAGGGCTGCGTTGTGTATACTGCAGTAATCAGAACGATGTGAATAAATCAGCAGGATAGTTTTATGATACAATGAAATAATGGCATAAATAGAATGTCATTAACCAATAACACTATGCAAATCTTATTTCAATGGACATAGTTCCAAGGGTAGAAATAAAAGATAAGTTGCATTTTAAAATAGCACTATTTATAGAAATTTCCTTTTTGACAAACATACATTGAACTATGGTCTTCAAAATATACTTTCATACATAATGTCCTGTTACAATTACCTAAAGAAAATAAATTTCATGATATAAATTATTAGGGACCATATTTAACAGTATTTCTTTGCAACAGAACTTTTAAGTTGTTTTATATAGCTATGTTTTGGAAGAGTCTGGTAAGCTGAAAAAATGCACACATTTATGTAGCATACAAAAAATGTATGTGTGCTCTCAGGCTGAATATGTATTACAGAACGTGGTTCACCAGGGATATATTGAATTCTACTTCTGCTATGTTTGGATGGATGCATCTTTTCATTTATATCCAATAGGGAAATAAAAGCTCGCTGCTTCTACACAATGAGGTAATGAACAGTATAAATAGTTCCTATAACTTCTAGTTATGCATCATCTACCTAATAACAATTCACATAGTATATGAAAAAGTAGTATTACTGTTTTTGAAATAAATGTTTATATAGAGGTGATTATTCTCTCCTTTCCTGTATTGTGTGAGGTTTTAATGCCTCATACCTCAAATTTGCTTATTTTAATATTCAGTGATAATATCCTACTTTGCTTTCAGCTTACACAAATTTTCGTTGAGAATCTCTATTATTCCTCTTTGTCTATTTCATGTCTTTGTTCAGCTGCTGTTTTATATTTTGTTCTATTCTTATTTAGAACAATTACAGCCTTTTAAGCCTTTTTACGTTTGACTTTAAGTTTCTAACATTGGAAACTATACTCATCATGTTATGCCCTAAACAAGCTTGTGTTTAGATTCCCCCTTATACATTGATTTTTACCAAGAATACTGTTATAATTCTTTAAAAGCTTCTCTTTGATTCTTTTTCTTCTCTCCTAAAAGCAGACAAAGTATACTACCTCATAAAGACTCCTGGACCCATCTCTTCTGCTTTTGTTTTGCCATCATCCAGGATTCGTAACACCTCACTTTTCCTCTACTATGAAGTTTCTACACTTTTCCTACACTTTTCCTCTATTATGAAGTTTCTACAACTTCATAAATAGTTTGTAACTATTTATGAAGTTGTAACTCTACACTGTACTGATACCTTGGGATGGTATACCATGCTTGTGGATCGGAAGAACCAACATTGTTAAAATGTCTATACTACCCAAAGTAATTTACAGATTCAATGCAATCCCTATTAAATTACCAACATCATTTTTCACAGATTTAGAAAAAATAATTATACACTATGTATGAAATCAGAGAAGATCCCGTATAGCAAAAGCAATTTTAAGTACTAGAAACAAAATGGGAGGTATTAATTTGCCAGACTTCAAACTATACTACAAGGCTGTGGTTCTTAAAACTGCTTGGTATTGGCACAAGTGCACGGACACAGACCAGTGGAACAGAACAGAAAATCCAAATATAAAACCAACCTCATATAGCCATCTAATCTTTGACAAAACAGACAAAAACATACTCTGGGGACAAGAATCCCTATTCAATAAATGGTGCTGGGAAAATTGGATAGCCACATGTAGAAGACTAAAACAGGACCCACAGATTTCACCTCTCACAAAAATCAAATCACGGTGGATAACAGATTTAAACCTTAAATGGGAAACAATTAGAATTCTAGAAGAAAATGTAGGAAAGACTCTTACAGACATTGGTCTAGGCAAAGAATTTATGAAGAAGACCCCTAAGGCAATCACAGCAACAACAAAAATAAACGAATAGGACCTTATTAAATTAAAAAGCTTCTGCATAGCTAAAGAAACAGTCATGAAAATAAACAGACAACCTACAGAACGGGAAAAAATTTTTGCATACTACACATCAGATAGAGGACTGATAACAAGAATCTACTTAGAACTCATGAAAATCAGCAAGAAAAAAATCAAACAACCCTATCAAAAAGTGGGCAAATGAATAGAAATTTTTCAAAAGAAGATGTTAGAATGGCTAACAAACATATGAAAAAATGCTCAACATCCCTAATCATCAGGGAAATGCAAATCAAAACCACAATGAGATACCACTTAACTCCAGTGAGAATGGCCTTTATCAAAAAGTACCAAAACAATACATGTTGGCATGGATGCGGAGAGACAGGAACACTCATACACTGCTGGTGGGACTGCAAACTAGTGCAACCCCTGTGGAAAACATTATGGAGATACCTTAAACAGATTCAAGTAGACCTACCATTCAATCCAGCAATCCCATTATTGGGCATCTACCCAGAAGAACAAAAGTCATTCTATAAAAAAGACACCTGTACCCGAATGTTTATAGCAGCACAATTCACAATCGCAAAGATGTGGAAACAACCCAAGTGCCCATCAATCCACGAATGGATTAGTAAACTGTGGTATATGTATACCATGGAGTATTACTCAGCTATAAGAAATAACGGGGATATGATATCTCTTTGGTTCTCCTGGAGAGAGTTGGAACCCATTAGATTAAGTGAAGTATCCAAAGAATGGATAAACAAGCATCACATGTACTCACCAGAAAATTGGTTTCCCTGATCATCACCTAAATGCATATGGGGAATGATACCAACTGGATATCAGACTGCGGTGGGGGTGGGGGGAGGGGATGGGTGTATTGCCTACATGATGAGTATGTTGTGCACCGTTTGGGGAATGGTCATGCTTGAAGGTGCTGACTCGGGGAGGTGGGGGGTGGGGGGACAGGATGGAGGTATGACTACATGGTGAGTGTCAGGTGCACTGTCTGGGGAATGGACACGCTTGAGACTCTGACTCAAGGGAATGGGTGGGACATGAGCAATGTATATAACCTGAGCTTTTGTACCCCCATGATGAGCTGAAATAAAATAAAATAAAATAAAATAAAATAAAATTGAAAAAAGATATTAAAATCATTAAATTTTGAAATAAAAAAATAAATATGCTTTTGGAACTTGAATATAATACAGCAAATTGATGCTAAATTTGTAAAAACATTAAAAACAAAAAGACCAGACACTTCCTGTTAAACCATTGTAAGCAAGATCTTAACAGACGGTTTATGATCCATTAAATAATTTAAAAAAAATGTTCTGAGTTCCCAGGATAGTTTACATCACTGTGGAGAGGAGAAAATTAAAAGCAAACAAATGAACAAACAGCTGAAGCACTTGTCTTTTCATATTGTGACTGCCGAGCTTTTGATAGTCTTTGGTGTTGCAGATCATGCCAAATAAGGTGTATATCTGTGTCCCTTTAAATTACTAAATGTTCTTTCAATGTTGTCATTAAACAGTTATACAAAAAATTTAAAAAAAAAAGAATTTAATGCTATGGTTGTCTCCTATTTGTTTACTCTGGTTTTCAACTATCACTCTTCTTTTCGAAGTAATCTTTCTGAAATACTATGATTTCACTCCAACTTCCCTCCAACATTCACCCGCAGATACTTTCGATTATCTGCTGTTTCTTGGAGGGTAAAATTTTATCTCATAAACTTGGCCTTTGAAATTTTTCTACTAACTGTCCTTGTCTACATATATATCATTTTAGTTATTACTCATTATAACTTTCCTAAAGATATTCACTTCTGCTAAACTGTTTCCATTCATGATTCCTTTAACATGACTAGTGCACCTTCACTTCAATTGCTTGCTGACATAATTTCCTCTGGAAGGAGGAGAAAGTGAAGGAAATGAGAAGAAAGGAAGGGAGGAAGGGGAGAAAGTTTGTCAATATCAATGAGCACTTTGTATTTATCAAGCACTCAGAGACAGTTCAAGGAATGGGTAAGCTGGACATTTTCATAGGGAAAAAAAAAATCTATGTTTCTGAAATTTCACTGTATGCTAATATACCTGAGAAATTCTAACTTGGAGAAAATTATTTTCTCAGAACCCTTCTCAAGAAGTGTACAGTGTATAGATAGATATTAATAAAATAATTTTATGAGCTCTTGGTAAGTGTGAAAGTTAAATTATGCTATCAGTAATTCAGTGATCTTGCTTTTCTTCTCCTTTTATACAGCCTTTACCCTATCCTCTAAATAAATATTGAGCAAATATTAATATATAAAGAGCATTAATTCTAAGGGATACTAAAATATTAGCAAAGGAAGCTCACAGATTTTAGCATTCCCTTATAGTTATTATATTAAATTTTTTCAAACACAGTATTTTATGAAATGCTCATGAGAACCTTGGGCATTCAGTGTTAGTATTCTAATTTTGCGTATGCACATACTTAAGTTTGACAATAGCTAATAATATTGTATTGTATACTTGAAAATTGCTAGGAAAGTAGATCTTAAATTGTATCATCATCGAAAGGAATGGTAATTATGAGAGCTGATGAATATGTTAATTAGCCTGATTGTGGTATCATTTTAAAATATATAAATGTATCTAAACACATTATATAACATATATGTATATAAAATATCAACAAATTTTGTCAGTTGTACCTCATAAAAGCTGGAAAAAATAGGATAAAATAATTTAGGCATATTTCAAAGGTCACTAAGTTTACAGCTGCAAGACAACTTGTCACAGTCTTATATTTTATGCTTTTTGAAGAAATATTGAATATTTATTGACTATTATCTATTAATTATTTGTACCCATATATGAAATATAATATTGCCTCTCTCTTTATCGGTCTGATTTTTTTAATAGAGCTATTAGTTCTATATTTAATTATGATTTCTCCTTTATAACTCTTCTACCTTCTTTCCTTCTGCAAAATCCCATATAATAAACAATGGGAAAATTTTCATTGTGCAATAAGGTACATTTTGCTTTAAACTTTAGTGGAATATTATGTTTATGCCTCATAAAATAATAGACCATGTTTTATATTTTCGTAATTGGACATGGGTAAGAAAACTGCTCAGAACTACCAAATTGTAAGAGTTTATGCACACCGAGGTAACTCAAGTAATCGCTGAAAGTTAGCCTTTAAAAAACATCACTGGAAATGTTGTAAACTTAGTGATCTCACTCACAATTCTGAAATGAAAGAAATAATTGGCAATTTATATCAAGTACCTAAGTTTCTCCCTTGAGAGGAATTATCTGTTTACAGAGCCACTTCTAATCAGGAGGGGGTCATTCAGGGTTATAGGACAGATGCAATAAAGGAATAAATGCCCCCTTGGTGGAATGAAGAAGTTATTGCATTTATTCATTACTAGACCAGAGCAACCAAGTCAAAGGCACTTGGAGAATGAAACTGATTATGGACTATATTCCCCATGTGGAATTAGGGATTTAATAGCTGTGTATTTTATTTTGCCACTATTGCTAAAACCACACACTTAAATTTTCACTTATATTTCTACCTTAAAGATCTTTTATTTTCTTTCAACATTTTCAACCTTTCTAGATACATTTGTAGGGAAAAAAAAAACCCTACCTTGAAACTAAATTATCATCCTAGGAATTTTATATGAGTGGGGAAATGGTAGAGTTTCTTGCATACATGAGTGGAGAAGTCGTCTGAGTATGTTATGAATAAAGAGTTAGCCAAGTTTCTCTTGGTTCAGTAATAATGCTTGGCTATTAGAAATAAAGCATCTGGGGATTTTGGCTGATAGCTATTCTTAAGGTATACTTTCAGTAAAACTGACTTAAGACATTGCCAGTACAAGGTGTCTCATATGGGGACAGGTAGGGGAATGTTGTGTCACATAGTGTGGAGGAAGGACATGCCCCTTTATATCAATACAGAATATGGCAAAGACACTAGAACATGAGATAACTAGATGTTATAGCATAGGGGCATGATTGCAGCCCCATTGCTACCACAGGACTTCAGAAAACATCAGTGGGAGACTGTGACAATGGCTGCAGCAGTAGAGAGGAGACCTGGAAACAGAGGAAAAAAAGCAAGAATATGAGAATTTCAAAGAGATACTTAGTGCCATTTTCTCCCTCATTTTCTAAAAATGATTTTGAGAATTCCAGCATAGTCTCTACTTACAAATAAAAACCTGCTTTAAAAAGCCTGCTTGGAATAGATGGATTCACAATACAACTTTATTATCTTTTGGAGTAGGGAACCTGTGGCCTTAGGGAAATATGTGGCTTTTTGACTGAATCCAAATTTTACATAACAAATCATTTTATTAAAAGGGTGCAGCAGAGAAAAGTGAAGCTTTTCTTGCCTTCTTTGGTGCTTAAAAAAGAATAATCTTGAAATCAGAAGACCACAAGTTCCCATTAAGTCTCTACATATCAAGACTTTAAAAAAATAAGAATATCTTCTCAATTCATCTTGTACATTTAACAATATAACATGTAAATGCATTTTAATATTGTGAAATAATATCACTCATGAACATATATGACAAATTATAAATAAATTATTAAAAAATAGAACCTAATAGTCTTTCAAATGGGTAATATGCAAGTACCAAGAAAATTTATCCAATAGTGCAAGAATGACTCAAAAAGAGAAAGTATTTCAGTATAATTGGTAACATTATCAAATAACAGGAAAAAATTGTATGGTATTTCCAATAGAGGGGTCTGTTTGTACAATACAGCATCCATTCCAACAAGAACACTAAATAAAATAGAAATAAGTGAAATTTACTTAAATATAAGGAACATAATTTTTCAAATCTGTAGCAAATATTGTCTTAAATTATAAAAATGTTTAAGGAATGAGAGATAGATGGTCATCATTGTTACGCAATATTGACATGAGTTTCTGGTAAATAAAAAAAAGAAAAAATGGAATAATGAGTATAAGTAGAATTGAAAGACAAAAAATAAACCATTGTTTATCTGCAATGGTACAACTGTGTGTCTAGAAAATCTAAGAAACTACAAAATTATAGAGATTACCATAAGAATGTGATAATAAAAACAGTATAATACAACTACTTTATAATTATTATACTCAAAATATGCAAAGATCTATAGCTTTGCTGTGTTTAACATTGGTAATACTTTTAAGATGTAAAAATAATTGCTTGGCAATAAAAAGGGAAAATCTGCAATTTATAAGAATAAATTTAATTTAAAATAACATGTTTTCACGCGGAGAACCATAAAATATTATTGATAGAAACAATAAATGAATAAATGGAGAATCCTAATCACGAACTTAAAATACTTAAATGGAGAACAGCTTTTATCAAAGAGCCCCAAAATAACAAATATTGGTATGGATGCGGAGAGATAGGAACACTCATACACTGCTGGTGTGACTGCAAACTAATACAATCTCTATGGAAAGTAATATGGAGATACCTCAAAGAACTCAAAATAGAACTACCATTTGATCCAGCAGTCCCACTACTGGATATCAATCCAAAGGAAAAGAAGATATTTTATAAAAAAGACATCTGCACTGAAATGTTTTATAGCAGCACAATTCACAATTGCAAAGATGTAGAAACAACCCAAGTGCCCATCAATACATGAGTGGATTAATAAGATGTGGCATATGTGTATAATGGAGTATTAGCCATAAAAAAATGATGGTGAACTAATATCTCTTGTATTAGCCTTGATGGAGCTGGAGCCCATTCTTCTAAGTGAAGTATCACAAGAATGGAAAAACAAACACCACATCTGCTTACCATTAAATTGGTACTACTTGATCAACACTAATGTGCAAATATGGGAAATAACATTCATAGGGTGTCAGGCAGATGAGTGAGGAGAAGGAAATGGGTAAATTCACACCTTACAGAAGTGGCATGCACTGTCTGGGGGATGAGCACGTTTGTAGCTCCAACTAGGGTGGTGTAAAGGCAATTTATGTAACCAAAGCGTTTGTGCCCCCATAATTATCTGAAATAATAAAAAAAAAACACTAAGTGGTTCTTTGTGAAATTGAATAAATTTGATTTTAATTTTATTTGAAAAAGCAAATACTGTTTGCTATTTCTAAAAATTTTAATTTTTTATTATTATGGGTACATAATGGTTGTATATATTTACTGGGTGCATGTGATATTTTGATACAGGCATACAATGTGTAATAATCAAATCAAGGCTATTTTATTTGGTTTTTGCATCTCTGTCTATGAGTGAGATCAGTCTGTAGTTTTTGTTACTTAAAATATCTTATAATATCCTTTACAATCTTGAATCAGTTCAAATTACATTTTTCTAAGAAATAATCAATTTCACAGTTTTTGCTGTCATATATTTGAACATAACATTTTTTTACATTATAAATTATGCTTTCCTGTAATTTTTGTTCCTAATATTGTTGCTGACTTTCTTTTTTCTTCATTTGTCTTGCAATAGTACTTTTTTCAGGTATTTTTGTTGTTTTTGTTTTGTTTTGTTTGTGTAAAGAAGAGTAGTAGACAAACCAACATTTGATTTGTATCCTGTTTCAAATCTCCACTTTCTATTTCAATAGCTTTACTATTTGACTCCTTCTATATTCCTTCTGCACATTTCAGTGTTCTAATGTTAAGGATATATATTTAGTTTATAAATATTAGACCTTATGTTATTCAAATATTTATGAAAATATCACCCATTTATGGAATATATAGCATTATCAATATTTATATTTAATTTATATTTAGCCATGAGCACATATCCAGAAACATATTGGTAATTAAATGAATATCTGTGAATGTATAAACGAGATCTGGGGAATGTAATAAAAATGGATTTAGATTGTAAAAATTTGGTAGGCTTGATAGAGGAAATTGAAGGGTACCATTTTATGAATAAGGCAAAATAAGAATAAATTCTACTGTATTATTCTGAAACTGCCAACATTAAATTAATATTTAAAAGTGAATGCTGATTGACAGTCGAATAGGAAAAAAAAAGTTTTAATTATTTTGCTATATAACCAAACATCCAGCTGAATATCCCAAAATAAATTTAAAAAAATTTCAGTTGTCAAAAAGTAATCAAAACATATCAAATAAATTAATTCCTCAGTTTCAGCATAGAAAGTAACATGAAAACTACTTTGTAGATGTGATAAAATCAGTTTTCTGACAACATTTCCAAGTACGTGTTCAATGTGTTACTTACCAGCCAAGGCTAAAAATAATAGAGGTTAGTGAAAATGAATCCAAAAACATGTCTATCTAATAAAAAATTTCACATCAGGATTGAATCATCAAGTATTTACTCTTTTAAGAAGTAAGATGCAGTAACCCATAATTTAAACCTGAGTAACTTATTAAATAACTCTCTAACTCAAATACCTTGTCATCCACAATTGATTATTTTTCAATTTTAAAATTGAGTTTCTTTTAATAAATAAGGTTTAGTGGCTATGTTTCTTATATTTCAGAAATATTTATTTGTTAAAATTTTGTGCATTGTATTTGTCAGACTGTTAATTCATTTTTTTGACATTTATTACCATTTACAAAATAATTCTCAGGTGAGATTTAATTTGATCAATAGGGTTTTTTTTTCAATAATTGACTTTCATATATAGCACTTTAATAATACTTTAATTAGTATCAAGAATCATATATATGTTCTTTTTTTTTTTAATTTCTCAAAGCTATGGTAACTAAAAGAGCATAGTACCTGCACAAGAACACAGACATAGACCAATGGAACAGAACTGAGAACCCAGATATAAAACCATTCTTATATAGCCATCTAATTGTTGACAAAGCAGACAAAAACATACACTGGGGAAAAGAATCCTTATTCAGTAAATGGTGCTGGGCAAATTGGATAGCCACATGTAAAAGACTGAAATAGGATCCACATTTCTCACCTCTCACAAAAATCTACTCACAGTGGATAATAGACTTAAACCTAAGGCATGAAACTATAAGAATTCTAGAAGAAAATGTGGGAAAAACTGTTATAGACATTGGCCTAGGCAGAGAATTTATGAAGAAGACCCCAAAGGCAACAACAAAAAGAAATTACAGCAACAACAAAAAGAAATAAGTAGGACCTGATCAAATTAAAAACCTTCTACACAGCCAAGGAAACTATCATGAGAGCAAACAGACAACCTACAGAATGGAAGAAAATATTCACATGTTACACATTCAATAAAGGGCTGATAACTAGAATCCATATAGAACTCAGGAAAATCAGGAAGAAAAAAATCAAACAACCCTATCAAAAAGTGGGCAAAGGACATCAACAGAAACTTTTCAAAAGAAGATACACTAGTGACTAACAAACATATGAAAAAATGCTCAACATCTCTAATCATCAGAGAAATGTAAATCAAAACCACAATGAGATATCACTTATCCCCAGTGAGAATGGCCTTTATGGAAAAGTTCCAAAACAATAAATGTTGGTGTGGATGTGGAGAGATAGGAACATTCATACACTGCTAGTGAGACTGCAAACTAGTATAACCTCTGTGGAAAGTAATATGGAGATTTCTCAAAGAGATACAAGCAGAACTACCATTTGATCTAGCAATCCCATTACTGGGCTTCTACCTAAAAGAAAAGTCATTCTATAAAAAAGACATCTGCACTTGAATGTTTATAGCAGCACAATTCACAATTGCAAAGATGTGGAAACAACTCAAATGTCCATCAATACCTGAGTTGATTAATAAAATGTGGTATATGTATACAATGGAGTTCTACTCAGCCACAAAAAAACAATGGTGATCTGGCACCTCTTGTATTATCCTGGATAGAAGCTGGAACCCATTCTACTAAGCGAAGTATCCCAAGAATGGAAAAACAAGCATCATATGTACTTACCATCCAATTGGTAATAATTGATCGACACGTAAGTGTATATATAGTGATAACATTCATCGAGTGTCAGGCAGATAGGAGGGGGAGGAGGGATGGGTATATACACACCTAATGGGTGTGGTGCACACTGTCTGGGGGATGGACATGCTTGAAGCTCTGACTCGGGTGGGGCAAGGGCAATATATGTAACCTAAACATTTGTACCCCTGTAATGTGCTTAGATAAAAAAAATTAAAAAAAAAATTCATGAGTGGATTAACAAAATGTGTTAAAACTCAGTAAAACTCAGCCATAAAAAAGGGTGAATTAATGTGTTTTGCAAAAAATTGGATAGGAATGGAGACCATTATCCTAAGTGATGTATCTAACCAATGGAAAAACAATCATCACATGTACTCACTATTAAATTGGAACTAACCAATGAGCACATAAGTGCACAGAAGGAGGTAAAACTCAGTGGCAATCAAGCAGGTGAGAGAGGAAGATAAGGGGAGAGTTGAAAACCTACCTAATGGGAACAATGAATAAATACTATACGTATAGCCATGATTCAAGCATTACAAAACCAAATCATGTAACCAAAAACATTTGTAGCCCCTTAAGTATTTATTTCAACTTTTCAAGTCGTATACATATATGTCTGCTTGGTGTAGTATTAAAGAAACCAAGGAGGAAAGGAATCTGGGAAATCTAATCCTTAGCACTTTATCCACAAAGCATGGAGTAAGCACATCACAGGGAGAAAGTCATGACAATTAAGAGAAAAAACCAAAGTCTTATTTGGTGAGTGAACAGAGAAAAACAAGATGCCAAAAGTAGTTCAAATGATATAATTCTAAGCAAATATGGAACATTAATGTAGCAGAGACTTCTAATTTTCTTCCAATATCCATTCACCGTCCATTTTACTGATATAACTATAAGTTTTAAACAGTCCTGTGGTCACCTTTCTAGACAGTATTTTCCAGCTTGCCTTAAAGGGAAAGGTGGCTATATGACTGCACTTTGGTCAATAATACAGAAACAGTAAACAAACAGAATTGCAAGGAGGCTTTTTGCCCTCCATTGTCTTCATTTTCCCATGGGCTGGAACATGAACATAGGTTCATGTCCCAGATTTGGTAATATGAATAAAGACAACATCTAGCAGATGTTGCAATAATAAACAAAAAGAAATCTAGATCCATGCAGCTCATAGATCTATCTAGCTCAAATCTAGACCTCATGCAGCTCATCCTGGAGCAATGACTACCTCTGAACTTAGATGAGGGAAATAAATATTTACCTTTTGTAAGCCACTATATTTTTTTGGTTTCCACATTATAGAAGCTTAGCCTATATCCTAAATAAAGCAAGAGGTAACTGTAATTCACCTAGACAAGAGAGTCCCCCTTAAAGAAAGGTAATATATAGCGTAAAATTCTACAGAATCATTAAGATATGATCACAATATATCCATTACATCTGGTAATCAACAAATAATAACTGATAATGTTGTAAAATGAAATCAGACTTGACTAGTGTGGGAAAAATTCATACAGGCAGCAGATTGAAGAGTGCATAAGAAGTGTGAATTCCAGACACTCCAGGTTGATCTCTGTTTTTCGGATCATTTCCAGAGAAAGGAAAACTGGATAGTGACAGGTGTTTTTTTTTTTTTAAATGGCTGAAATTGCTTTTAGTTATAATTTTATTGTTGTTATAGCAACACATATGCCATACATGTATAGCTTGTTATTTTTGCATTTACATGAGCTTTCTTAAAAAAACATCGGAGAATAAAATATTACCTCTGCTATCATCATCTTGACTTGAACCATTCAAACAAGTAATCATAGTCTCATAAACACCAGTTTTGGACTCCAGTAGATATGGCTTTATATCCTCTGTCACTTAGTAGTGCTATGAGACTTGGGTGAAGATACTTATATTTTTACATGTATAAAAGGCCAATAGCAATAGTGAAATCATTTCTTTATATTAAATTAAATAATTAATAAAATTAAATAATTATATATACTTATAATATTTATATATAAACAATACATATCATTTATTATATGTAATCAATTAGAAATGTTCTTAGTGTTTGATTTTGACAAACTTGTAAATTATTATGACCATAATCATGGTTATAATCATCATAATCTTCATAATAATGATTGATGTACGTGCCTAAAAATGTTCTAAATAAGAATTTTATGTGAAAATACAAATATGTTACTAGGCTACTCTTTACTCAGCATTTCACTATCTGTGCAATAATAGATCCTAAAAAACAGGGAGTCAATCCTGTAATTTAATGCTATTGAAGATTTCTCCCATTATCATTCAAACTTGTATAACTTTATACAAGACTGATACAACCATATGCAGGATATAATTTGAATAAATCTAATTATTTTTTGCTTAATGTTAAAATAGTTCTAGGAACTATTTAACTGCACCAATATGATTTTATAGTTCTATAATTAAAGCTATAATTCTAGACTCATGGAATTCTAAATGGTTCACAATGTATTACACATAAAATAAATTGTGAAGGTCTGTTTCTCAAGGCATAGTGATGTTAAATTTTTGTCTTGTGTTTCTTTATTGTAGCTATTATTAACTGTCATTAGGCAGGCACAGACCTAAGCTTTATGTATTATTTTATTGTCATGAAAACCCTATGAAAATACATTTTTTGAATTAGGAAACTTAGAATGTTGAGGTTATTATAAGATTTTAGTGAGTTCAGGGAGTTGGAATCTAGAGCCTGTACTTTTGTCTGTTATGTTTTATTATGTTTTATTGTCTTCCTGAAGGGTTTTTGTCTTGATTGACACAGAAAAAGTCATGCCTTCTAGAAACATGTACATTAATCCCATGACTCTCAGTAGAGAGCAGAATGAAGAAAGAATAGAAAATTCAACTCTCAACATTCTTTTAAGGGATTGTCAGTGTTTTACTTATTTTTGTTAAGCTCCTCTGGTCGAACATGGCTATGAGTACTTAATAATTTTCTTCTTCCTCTCAAAAATTAATCTTCCAAATAACTACCCTCTTCTGACTGTTTACTTCAATTTCTGAAATAAAATGTATTAATTAAGTTTCCATGTTCTTGTCAAAGAAACTGTTAAAGTGTCTGAAGAAGTAGTTGGGGAATAAGGGTGGGAGGGTAAAAATATTCCTGATGGTACAAGAAATATGTTTGCTTGGCAGTAAATTATTTTTAGCTGTATTTTGATATCACTTTGTTCTATAACTCACTCTTATCTTTTTCTTGCCAAGAACACACTGATGCCACAATATTATTATAAGTTGAACCACATTCCCATTTAACTTCTTTAAATATAAGCAAAATGAAAATTTTAAATATGTTAATATCACCAATTTTTTTGGAAATCTGATAGTCATAAATAAGAGACATTCATGTCATTTGATAAAGTAATTAAGGTATTAATTTAATACAGTTAGTATTGTATTTCATAATTGTGAAAATCTATTGGTTGCCTCATAATGATTACTTTCAATAACAGTTAGCAAAGTGGCATCCATTGGCCAAAACTAAATGCTTTAATCAGAAAATGTACATAAGATAAAGACACTTTAGTATTAATTGTTGTAATAAATGGTATTATATACTTCTTCATAATATATATTAACTGTCATTCATAGAAGACAGCTATAAGAATGAACAAAAATCAAAGGGCAAATAAATATCACTCTTTTGTAGAAGGGACTTATACATTTTAATATCTATGTTTATTGCGTAGTTAAGATTTACACAGTGAAAATTATATATATGTGGATGTTTTTGGTTATGTGTATTTTATTTATTATAGCATTAAAATTGTTCCCCCCAAGAAACCTCTCAAACAGGTTAGAGTTTCAAAGGTATGGGGAAAGTAATGAAAATATTATTTTCATTATTATTACATTATTTTTATTGTTGTTAAAACAAATAACATCCATAAAATAAAAACAAATGTGTTTCTGGAGGCTTACCATCTTCCAAGCTTTCTCTCTCTTTTTTCATGTAGGTAGGGCCCCAGATTCTCTGGAACCATAGCATGCATCACTTCTTTGCAGAGATTTGTAGGTCTTTAGGAGCTTCCGAGAAAGCCACTTGGGAAAAAAGAGGCATCTCAAATAAGTGGGGCTCCAAGTTTCCTATCCTTGTATTTAGGTACTGAACTAGTCTGGAAATGACTTCTGCTCCAAAATATTTTAGAAGACCATCCTTGTTTAATAGGATCTTGTTCCTAAGAAAAAGTAGTTCAGAAAGTGAAAGTTGAGGTTTTAACATTATATAAATTAAATGGCATATGTTAATGGATGGCACAGCTATTTATCTACTTATTATATATTTAAAAGTGTCAGAAGATAAATACATCTATAGTATTCTACTTGATAAATATAAAATAATTTTACAAAATTAGCAAAATCCAGGATTTGACTTGAGAATTAAGTTCAGTTTCTTAGGTATTATAATATATAATTATAAATACCAATTTTTAATTAAAAATTTCCATTTTTTTCAGTAGAAATGGGCAAAATATTAATAGTAGAACCAGGTGTGACTAAAGACCTTTCTTTTTATTCTTTTGAGATTTTTTTTTTCTTCCTGTGTATGCTAATTTCAGCTGATCTTTAGGTTAAAAGGTGCAACAATGAGTCCAACACATTTCTTCTTTTTCTACTGAACACACAGTTAAACTATATTTTCCAGGTTCCCTTGCAGTTCAGTGTGGCTGACTTTATGATTGTGCTCTAATCAAGTGAATAAAGTAGATACCTCTTCTAGGATTGTATCATAAAAAATATTCCTTATTTGATTCTTAATACACTTTCATATTTTAACAGGTTAATGCACCAAAAATAATGAATTTGAAGATGGATGGTAAAGATGATGAAAACCCAAGCTGGCCTTGAATCATCATATAGACATTCTTTGCCTTCCAATCAGGAAGACCCATTTTGAACTCTGCCTAAATCAGTATGAAATGACTGAATGGCAGCTAGTGTAGGCTAATGCTTAGCCAGATTAAAAATAGGTTCCTTGAAGTAAATCCTGCCATTAAAAGTAGGCGAGTACACACCTAAAGGACAAGAAAATTAGGAACCCATCCAAATGGTGATTGAGTGCAAACCGATACTAGATGCTGAAAAGATGGAGAACTATATTATGCAGCAGCAAAACATCATGTAACTACTAACTCTGTAAGTCTGGGGCAAATGAATGAAAAGAGTCAATTTGTACGTTGATGTTTAGTTTTTGGCATTTAGGAAGATATTACAAGGAAAAGAGAACTTCAGGCTACTTGAGCCTATGGTTGAAGAGGACCACAAGAAATCATCTCTGCAGAGAGAAGAACATGTGTGCAAAGAATCAATAAAATGGAAGAAGATTTCTATTTTCATCAGTACCAAAATGCATATTCACTCATACTTTATGTTTGCTGATCAGAATGCAACTAACAATTGCTACCATCCATATGACAAGGGTGATATGGCTATTGATGCCTATATATGCATGTACAAACTTGCAGAATAGGTTCTGTGGCTTGAATATCCACAATATATTATTTGAGCACTCTTAAAACATACTATGTCACCAATACATTTGATGACACAAAGCCTAATGTAGTATGAAAGAATATGGAGATATAAAACTCTGAACTAGAATTCAGAAGAGTCAAACTCTATATGTGAAGAAGTACCAGGAATAATTTAACCAATTTATTTATTTATATATCCTTTATATTATGCACAAGTATGACATTTTATGTAAATTTATATCTAAATAAGTCAAATATAATTCTTTCAAGAAACATAAAATGAAAATTTTAAGTGATAAGAAAGCATTAATTCAGGCATCTTTCCCTTAGTGGTACATAAAATAATAGTGTCTTAAAGCAGATGGCATTTTTGATTCCACAGATGCAGTAAAGTTCTTCTTTGGAAAGAACTTTAGGTACAGTTATTGGCACATGAAATTAAATAGAAGGAAGTAGATCAGAGGCAGGCTAAATTTATAGTGAATAATATTCCCATCAAAATGGTTTACCCTAGATAATGAGCATTTTACTCTTTAAGGCTTAAAGTATCTCTTGTTCCTCCAAATTTGCCCAAACATAAAACAGGACGTGAAAGTTATATTAGCCAAAGAAAACATCTTTTCAACACTAAACTTAGGTGTAAACATGAAATTACTGTCCAATGACACAATGCCCAGCAGTATCTGAGAACAAGGGACAAGAAAGTATTTCCCAGAGGAGTATAGATAGGGTTAATCATAAGACTTTTTCCACTTTCAGGGCTGAGAAAACTTTCCATGTTGGCTTTTCAGAATTTTATGAGTTCTAGAAAAGGATTACACAAAGGAGCTCCTTTGTGTTGAGGGACACTGTGTCTTGCAAATGGTGGTGGTTACAAAATTTTTATTCAATCTTGTCAGTTTACAAAAGCAAGAGTGGTCTTGGCAAACATATTACTTCACCCTTTTAGGCATCTGGTATAATTGAGCTAAAAGACAATGTGATCTCTTGCCCTAAGACTCTTTCAAAGTTTTAAGGTAAGATTGGATTTCCTTCAATTGTATAGCCCATTTATTTATTTCTTTATCTTCAGCTACTATTCCTCTTTTTCTCTATCAAAGTGCAAACTTTTTCACCCTTGGAAGGCACATTAGAATCAGCTCTGTGATGGTTCAGATTGCAGGCAGCAATACTAATCTAGTAAATACCTCCTCCTCAGTCCACTCCAATTCACCTGGGGTAAGGTTACATAGGTGCAGAATTAGTGAGTCACCTTTACTATCAGGCAAGATAGCTACATTCACTCTTGGCCCAATTTTGCCAGATTGGGTACAATCTCATCAGGCCCTTAGGAATTTTGACATAATGTTTAAAAACATAGTTATAGTTACAGTTTCTTGATTAGGATCTAACAATTACTAACAGCTACTGAAAACCAGCAGCTACAATTTTCAGCATTTGTAGTTGTAGCTCTGGTTCTAAGACCACTGCATTAGGTAGGGGAAAAAAATGTTGGTATGATATAGGGAAGAAAGAAAAAAGAGTATAATCATTATAATTAGCATACTCCTTTCTTGGCAAGAAGTGCGTCCTCATACCAGCATTTTCCACATCTCCTTTTCCCCAGATCTATCAGAAAAACAGAGAAAATCCAGTGGAGTCACTCCTCAACTCATGATGAGTGTGAGCACACACTTGTGAAAGTGTTTAAGCCAGCCCTGCAGGCTTTTTATTTCCCCCTGTGTTAGACAACCACTGTTTTAATTGCTGGTTTCACTTCTTCATCAGACTCTTACTACATTTACCCATAGCTGGACATCATGGGCTGTACATGTTCCTTGATCTGACGAAATGACCACTGGCTGTGGAAAGCTGTGTAATAATTTCTGTTCTATTTTCTTATGGCATTCTGAGCATTTGCATTATTCACTGGGTAAGCATCTATTTCTGTCAATACCCATTTGTAGATGCCCAGGGCTACCAGTGTCTGTCTCACTTGCCAGATAGGTTCAGGGTCTTCCCACCTAGGAATTCATCCCATTGCCATCCTCAGTCTCTGTCCGTCTTGCTGAAATACAGAACAGTCCTTACTGGCGTTTTGTGCTTCAGAGGGTACAAGAGGAACATATCTGGATTTAATCCATCTCTGCACCACTGCAGTACCCCCATATCCACTCATCTCACGGACCCAGGAAGCCACATTAAGGGAACATATTGGGATATCTGCTTTTCAATTCCAACTACCTTCCAAACATGGAACAGGGCTTTTCTGACGGGCATGGACATGTTCTGTTGAATGCATCTCTCAAATTACTATAGGGCCATGCCCCATATAAGGCTCTTTTTAATGGGCTAGGTTTCCATTGCCTTCCTACTTGATTGTATTGGCCACTGCCCACGATTCTGTAAAAACCCAAACACAGGAGTGTTGCCACTGTTCAATTCTTCAGCATGCAATTCAGCCTATGAAACTGATTTATTTTTTTCACAGTATAAGATACTTCCAAATAGGATGTTATCCATTTTCCTTGGAACTTTTGTCAATCAGTTGAGAGCTGTTTATAGTTCACTGTCCAAGTGACAACAGAATCCAGCAACTCCTTACAAAAGTCCCAGGGAGTTGGATCCATCTTTAAATTCCACTGATAACTATTACCTATAGAAATTGATTGCAGCACAGCTGCAGCCCTATACCATGGGTGACCATGTGGTCACACAGGAATCAAAGGTTCCTCATCTCATCCCCTACCTTTTCATCTTACCTTTTTCCAAACCTCAGGTTTCTGTGGGCCAGAACCATTCTAGTGACTCCTACTTCATTGACACCAATTCTGAGTCAGTGAGAACCCAAACTGTGTACCAATCTTGGAAATTGTTCAATAGCTATAAGTAAAAAGTGTTTTGTGAAAATAGGGAGAGCATGATTAACATAAAGTTACATCTGTCTATCTAGAAGTAATCAGTATACAGTGGCACTGATCCTATGAGGTGAAAAGTACAAAAGTGGTTTTCTTTTTATTGGTAAATAAAGAAATTTAGAAAGATACATGTGAAAGTTGGAAAAAGGTTCATTCAGTCAGCTGGAGGAGGCTTAGAATTCCATTTTTAGTTCAGAGATGTATTTATTATGCCCAAATATGGCAAATGATAGTCTGACAAAAACTAATTATTTTGAACTATATTGATAAAAATATAGTAACAGGAAGAAACACTGTAGTCTAACAGCATGCTGCTCAGATCCTTCCGGGGAACACTGTCTCAAGTTCTAGACCCAATACGTAGTGAGAAGGAATATGTTGAAATATAATTTCAGGATTGCTCTGTTTTGGCCCCATTATTCTTTATTCAGAATCCTGGTTGTATGCCCCAAAGAACTTTCTGGCATTTCCAACCACTTTATTTGTTTCCTTGTTTGTTATTTAACACCATCAGGAGAATGCACGTGCATTATATGAGGAGCCATATCTATCTTGTTTATAATTTTGTCTCAGAACATTACATAGGTCTTAAATAATAAGGCATTATTAAATGTTTGTGAATAAAGGCATGAGGGTGTTGAAGTCATTTAAAATAGAGACAAATCTCATTTAAAATGTTTTATTAGGAAACAAAGATTTCAGTTAGGGCAAACACAGAGACAGGGTGGTCTTCAGTGCATCTGAAGAACAAAGAGAAGGTTAGAGACTCTATAAAAGAGACATGTTACCTTTTTTTCAAGTGAGTTTGTTGGCACTAGTAAAGTTTTGGAGAGCTGGCAAGTTCTGATTGGTAAGTGATGGTAGTGGGTAAAACTATTCTTTGAATTGCAGCAGGTTGTTTCAGAAGCTATTTTATAAAACTAATTTCAGGTTATAGCAGTCAGGCTTGCAGAGAATTATATTCTTGGAGCAATATTATGTACATTCATGGCTTTTCACCCTTGGCATCTTGACTATTTTAGTTGGGTATGACAAGAATGACTCAATTCGTATAATCATCTTTCACAGGAAATGGTATATTAGAAACCATGAAATAAAGAGAAAGTTCGCAGTTAATGGGAGATGACTTGCTCAGAGAAATAATTTTTTTTCTTTTCTTTTTTTTCCTTTTGATGGGGACAAGGATAGATAAAATGTTCACACATGGTATAAAATATTTTTGTATAGTTTATATTAATAGCACATAAATTAATATCACTAATAACATCATTGATATCAATAAATAATTAAAAATAAAACATCAATTTAATAAAATAAATACTGAAGAATTAATAAAAATTAATAATTATTAACTAATATAGTGTTGATTTATGATCATTAATAATACATTATTAATATAAAATATTCATGTTGAATGTATTATGACCAGCGGTTAAGAGTACAAGTAGAAAATGTGGTCTTAATGAACAGTAATTTTGTGTCGAAATAGCTTTGAAGGCAACTTCTTTAACTGGAAAGAAGAATGAATGCCTTAGAGTTTCTGAGACTTAGAACATATGGGACCATAGGCAAAGTATTTGGTTTCTAAATCCATTTAGAACCTTGTCATTTGCAAGGTTTGGGACCTTGTACAAGTTATTTAACTTCTGAATTTTGATTTCACATTTATAAAATGGTAATAATACCATTCACATCTCACAAGTTTGTGAGTGCTCTATGTGTATCATTTTTAAACGCATTATTGAGATATCAATATTATCATCACAACATTTTTAGGTTTTCAAGTATAAAAAAGTATTTATACAAAAGCCACACAATCAACTAGAAGTATTATAAAAGAATTAGAGAGCTAGTCTAGATTTTCACTCAGCTCAGAAATCCTTTAATTTATCCACAAGGAACAGACAAATATACTATGTCTCCTCAGTGATAAAAGGTATTTATCATATAGCATAAGAAATTAAAAGTGACCACTACAGCTCATTATATTTGGTGTGCATTGCCTATTCCACTGTGGATATATTAGCTAGTAATTTCTTTTCCTGAAAATAGTTTTTAAACATTACCTATTTTAACATTGAGAAATTTCATCTACTTTTTTGTTCTAATTTTACATTTGTCTATAAAGATCAAAATGCCGTTCTTTTTCCAGAAGCTCTCTGATTTTGGAGTGTCAAAAATAATTTTTCTTAGAAGTCAAATTCCAAAGCTGGACTGTGGGTAACATTTTCACGTATAAACTCAAACATTTTACGTATGTATGTAATTGTACTAATAGGTAAGATAAGGAAAATGTAGTGTGTTTGTATTCAGACTGCCAAGTAAACACAAAGCACCAGAGTAGCTAGACTAAAACACCTGTTTGACTTACCTGGTGGTTGAGTTTATTATAATTTTTCAAAGAAATATTTTGTAAAAAATTTAAATGGATTCTAAACCTTTAAAAGAAGGTTAATATAAACTAAATATTTTAAAAGACCTTTGCAATTTCCTGCTAGTTTACATCATTTTTTTAAAAAATGTATTCTATATTTTTAAGCACATCACATTTCTATATACATGAAAATACAATATTTAAATATTAATGTATTAATTATATATGGAATATATATTCATTTAGTTTGTATTTATTATATAATGAATATATATGTTCATGTATCTACATACATATGTGTCTAGCAGTATAACTGATAAAATAATTAAACCAGGTATACTCTTGGTTAATAAATATATTTATATTGTTCATTTAATACCAACGATTACGTGTAAATCCTCTTTTTATGAAGATCTCAGAACAAACATTAAAAAACATAAATTATCACAACTTTTTTTTATAAGGATGGTAACATAAAAAATGCAGCTTTTTCCCAAAGATTTCACCCTGAGGAACATTACGTTCTCAGTGTTTTGTTTTGTTTTTCATAGTCTTTCTTATAGAGCTTGAAGACACCCCCAGAATCATTCTGAAAGATTGTTTCATGTTATTTTTGTAATTGGTATTCTAGAGAGTTCAACTTCTGAACAGTAAAATTTTCCCTTATGATGTTTATTTATTGAATGCCAATGGCCCAGAAATTATTCAAGAGATTGATTTTATTTTATAATTAATATTTAAATCATTTAAGCCTTTCAAAACTAAGTCCTTATTATATGTTACATATATATTTTATCATGAACTAAAATATCACCTCTCAACTCCTAATTATAACCCATTATTCTTCCATCCATTCTTCTAAAAGATAGCACTTGGTTTAGACAAATCTCCTTAAATGATTTTTCCTAATAGTAATGCTAACCTGTCTGTACAACATGTTTTAGTTGACAACCAAAATATTGATGTTATAGCTCCCTCCACTAATATGACTTATAATTCTGCAAAATCCTCACTTGATTTATAGAAGATACTTCAACTTCCATTAAATCTTCCTTTTAACAATCTGAAGCCCTACCTTTTTTGTAAGAGCATCAGAATTCCTAAATAAAGCTATATAGAAATGTCTGAAGAGGCCAAGCCATTATTTCATCAGAGTTACGGGAAGGGATTTTTTTTCTTTGATTTAATGCACTGCTGACTATAGCAATGATTAGTTTGCTATTTGGGGTTCTTTGGTCTGAATGTTAATGCCAGGAATACATTTATTCATCATAAATCCTTAAGTTTTTATTTTTGTTTAAAATGTATAAATAAGAATATATATATTTAAAAAATTGAAATTCTTGTAACAAGATTCTTTGCTATAGTTTGAGTATATTTCCCAAAGCTTATGTTTTGAAAACTTAATCCCCAATGCAACCGTTTTAGTAGCTAGGGATTAATGTTGTTATCATGAAAGCAGATTAGTTATTACTAAAGTGGGCCTGTTATGAAAGAGAATTCTATGCTTTTCTCTCTTACTGTTAGGCTCTCTTGCTCATCCATCTTTCACCATGGGATGATGCAAAGGCCTTCACCAGATGCCACTTCCATGCTCTTGGACTTCTCAGCCTCTGGAACCATGAGCCAAAAAATTTCTACTTTTTATAAATGATCCAGTCTTAGCTATTCTCTTATAGTAACACTAAATGGACTAAAACATTTCTAAATTTTTTTTTTTTTTTTGGAGATAGTGTCTCACTCTGTTGTCCAGGATAGAGTGCAGTGGCATTATCATAACTCACTACAGCCTCAAACTACTGGGCGCAAGCAATATTCCTGCCTCATCCTCCCAAGTAGCTGGGATCATAGACTTATGCCACCATGCCTGGCTAATTTCTTTTTCTTTTTTCCTTTTTCTTTTTTTCCTATTATCAGCTAGTTTTCCTATTAGACTTCATAATTCAGAATGACATTATGGTATTTACTGGAAGGTATATATTGGATCATGTACAAGGAAAAGAATTCTAGGTAAATTAGAATATAAAATTTAAAACTTTTGCCTTTGGTGATACAGTCTATCAGGGGAATAATCATAAAAAATTTCTACTGGAAAATATTTTTTACCAAAAAATTCTTTTGCTCAAACTTAGTTCTTTAAGATCAAATCTGCCTGGCAAAATAATGACATTATTTTATACCTTTCCATTTGAGCTAGTTATGAACTAACTAGTTAGTAATAATCAGCAAATAGGTACATTGATTCCTCATTTAACACCATTGACAGGTTCTCAGAAACTGTGACTTTAAGTAAAATGATATATGGCAAAACCATTTTTTTCTCATTAATGTTACAAAGAAATGACAGTGAAGACAATGATATTATTCAAGGACCTACTATTTGTTGTTTCACTTAAAGTTGAAATTTACAAGAATCTATAAATGTTAAGTGAACAATTACTGTATTTCATTTATTCAGTGTGTGTGTTGAAAAGGAATTTTTAAACTCTACTATGTCATCCTATTTACCCTTTTGCTCTCTGTATCTAATAGATTTTCTTGGATTTCTCAATAGACAACATTATGACTAAAATTGAAACAAGTTGAATGACAATTAAAAAATTGTTCTTAAAAAACTCATATTTCTGTAGAATAATTATCATTTTAATCGGGTGTTGGGCAGATGTGTGGAGGAGGGGATGGGTATATACATACATAACGAGTGTGATGAGCACGGTCTAGGGGATGGACATGTTTGAAGCTCTGATTGGGGGGAAGGGGGGAAGGGAAATATACATAACCTAAACTTTTGTACCCCCATAATATGGTGAAATAAAAAAAAATGTAAACAATAGTTGCACAGTTGCTAGCACTCTTGATCCTCTTTGTTATTCTCTGATTTTTCTAAAACATATATGCTATGGTCAGAATGTGTGTGCCCCCCCCAAAAAATAATATCTTGAAATCGTAATTTTCCAGGCAATGGTATTAGGGAGTAGGATTTTGGGGAGGTGATTAGGTCATAAAGGCAGAGCCCTCATTAACGGAATCAGTTGCCTTATAAAATATGTCCTAGGGAGTGCACTCACCCTTGGACAATGTGAGGACACAGTGAGAGAAGGCATCATTTATGAATCAGGAAACAAGCTTTCACTAGACACCAAATCTGCTGATCTTAGGCTTCCCAGCCTTCACACTGTAAGCAATAAATTTTTATGTATTTTATCGTAGCCCAAACATAATAAGACAGTATGTCTTCTAAAATACTATAAAATTTACTTATTTATGAAAGTTTTATTTATTGGTTATTTTTTATTATTTGTGGGAGAAATCTGTAAATGAATACATAAATAAATGAACTGGTTTTTCTTAAATAAAGGTGAAAATGTGCAAGTTCAATGACATGATAAAATTGAAGATGTCCACAATGATGTTGGAAGAAGTGTTTTAATAAAGTAATGCTTATTTAACTTATGCTTGTTGAAGTATGAAAATCATTATAATGAGATAGCAACACAAAAATAATTATGTCATTTTCAGATAAGAGCTATGAACCTTTTGATGTAATTATTTTCATTGATTTTGTGTGTTCATAATATGATTTTAGTGTAATATTTTGTTATAATCATTCTCCATTTTATTGGCTCTCAACCAGTATGAGATTGCCTTAAAGACTCCTTCCTCCTGGTGTATGCTCCCTGTATAATTGCTGGTGTCACACCAGTGATTATGTTATGTGGCATGGTGACTTTAAGAAAAGTAGATTATCCTGGGCATATCTGACCCATCAAGTAAACCTTTAAAAAGGGCTATTCCTAGAGAAGAATCTCAAAGCATGAGAGAGATTCCACATGAAGAATAAAATACCTTTTGCTGGCTTTGACAATGGAGGGGCCATGTGACAAGGAATGGCGGCAGTCTATAAGAGTTCATAATGACCTCCGGCTACCACTCAGCAAATAAATGGAAACCTCCATCCTACAACAGCAAGGACTGAATCCACCAATGATCTGAATGAGCTTGGAAGAGAATGATTTTCCTGAGTCTTCAAAAATAAATAAAGTACCAGCCAGGCATGGCGGTTCACACTTGTAATCCTAGCACTTTGGGAAGTGAGAGGATTGTTTGAGGCCAGGAGTTCGAGACCAGCCTGAGCAAGAACGTGACCTCACCTGTACAAAAAAATAGAAAACTTAGTGGTTGTGGTGGTGCACACCTGTAGTCCCAGCTACTTGGGAGGCAGAGGCAGGAGGATCATTTGAGCCCAAGAATTTGAGGTTGCAGTAAGTTACAATGATGCCACTGCACTCTAGCCTGAGAAACAGAGCAAGACCCTGCCCCTGTCTTAAATAAATAAATAAATAAAGTCAAGTTGACAAGTTAATTTTATACTTGTAAGACTCCCAGCACAGACCCCAGCTGTGTTCTGCCTCAGTCTTATAGAATTGTGTCTTAATAAATGGATATTGTTTTAAGCCACTAACATTGTAGAAATTTGTTACACAGCAATAGAAAACTAATGCAACTAGTATTTTCAAGCCCATCTAAATTTCTTTTCTTTTATTACATAGAAAAAGAAAGAAAATAATAAAGATGACATAAATTAATGAAACAGACAGAATACATACACTAGAGAAAGACACTAACGACGAAAGTTGATTCTTATAAAGATTCATAAAATTGGTAAATCACTAAGAAACATAATTATCTAATGATACTTCGGAGATCTGGGACTTTTCAAATTGCTGACCAATTTTACTTTTGCCAAATGTCTAATAAAATCTTTATTTCTTATGTCTCAGTCCTCAATTCATCTTTGCCAATTTCTGGGCTCATATGTTTTATTGTTTTAATTTTCAAATTTTGATTACTAAAAATTTAAAACTTACCTTGATTTTTAATTCTCCTTTGTTGAGGTACATATTCATATTACTGGGCACTTTTATACAGTTATTCATTGCTATTTTTGCTAGAGATACTTAAATATTGAGATATTTAGCCTTTTGTCCAATATATCTGTTTTTCTGATATTTCGATTTTCTCTTTAGAATTGTAGATTATTATTTTTAACTCAAAATATTTAAGATTGAATCATTTTTAGATTTAGAAAAAATAATAAAGTGAAAATATTATCTAATAAAATGAAATTTATAATTCAAATGTGGATTTGAGATACTTGCATTATTTTCATAAGTCTGAGATTTCCTGATGCAACATTATGTAATGATTGCATTTGCAAGGTATTTAACCATTTAAATAATCTCTTCAGAGAACATGTTTTTGACTATGATGATCTTCTCTGCTTTATGTTTATTTCTACTTTATTGATTTCTGTTCGTATTTATTTCCTTTCCATCTTTTTGAGATTATCTTGCTGCTACTTTTCTAACTTTCTAAAAGTATACCTAATTCCTATATTATCTTCATTTCCAGTTTATGTAAGTATGGCACTTAATTTCCCTCAAATTTCTGATTTAACTGGCTTTCATATATTGATTGATAGTATTTGTGTTATCACTAAATTAAAATACTTTCTAATTTCTACTGCAATTTATTTGTTCACCTGTGAATTAGCTACACGTATACTGCTTAATTTTTAATATATAGCAAATTTCTAGCTGTCTTTGTGTGCTAGACATCAACTTAGAAACATCCTCTTAGAGAACTTATTCTGTATAATTTCATTTTTTTAGATTTACTTTGACTAGTTTTATGGTTTAGCATGTTGTTTTCTACTATAAATGTTTCTCGTGCACTTTATAAGATGTATGTTTTGCAGATGTTGATTATAGAGTTCCGTAGAGTTATTCAATTTTTGCATATGCTAAATATTAGGTAGTTTTGGAGTTTCAAGTGAGTGTGGGCAAAAAGCAATTGAATATAAATGTCTGGATCTCATGAAGGAGTCATCATTCTCTAAATGATAATTTTTTACAGAGAATAAGATGCTCAGAGATAAAACTAGATGTCCTATGTAAGAACTAGGTAACATCATAGTAAAGAAATAGGCACAGAAAATGGAGTCCATAAAAGAGACATACCAGAACCAATGTGTTTATACCTTTATTCACAAAATTTTACTAAATTTTTCCCAGGAAAATTTTATAACATGTTTCCTTGTAAACAAGACATATAGATATTGAATTAATCATAAAATGATTCACATATTTTATTGGTATTATGAGTAGATTAATTTTTATTTTATTTTTAAACTGGTTATTTTTGATATGTAGGCAATTTATTGTCCATATTACTGAAGTTGCTTATTATAGTTATATTTTGGGTTAAATTTCATGGAGTACATAAATAGACAAAAACATTATCTCCAATAATTATTTCATTTTCCTTTTTTAAGAACAACCACATTTGAAAAATATTATTTAATGATTTAAAATTTCTTGTACAATGGAACATTAATGATGTTAGAAAACCTGTCGATTCTGTGGCTAGATGTACTGTAACAACTGCAGTATTTTTATTTTTTCCTATGGACAACTCTGACTGTTGTTTGGAATGGGCTCTTCTTTATCTGAATTAGTTAATTAATTTCAAATTTTGTCATATTCTTATTTGGCATGTTAAGATGATCATGTTGTTAAAATATCCCGCTACATAGATGCCACTCTTGTTTTCCAGGACCACATTTAAAAATTTTTGTAATCAAATTAATGAGAATTTTGCATAGAAAATTTAGACACACCCCCTCATACAACTGCATTAGCCAGAAGTGAACAACTGTTATTTTGATTTTGTGCCCATAGATCAGTGCCTTGCATAAAAAACGGACATCTTATGTTTTAAAGCTCCACAGAGAAAATATGTCACCTTTTTTGGTGGCTTAAATATGGTTGTGATATTTTGCAAGAAAGGTTTCATAAAGTAAGAATAAGGACTGTGAAAACTGCTATATATATTTATAAGCTACAGTAAAGAAGTTTTCACGATAGAAATACTTTGTTATTAAGCTAACATGAAGAATCATCATCTTCAGAATTTTACTTTACAAAAATTTGTTTACTCATATTTTAATAAAGTGTTATTTAAATTATTAGAGCAGTATATGTTTACTGAATAAATAAATGCATATTTTATAAGCTCCAATCATTTTATTCTGTAGTCGTTTTTGATAACACTCTAAATGCCTTTGTGAAAATAAAAAGAAAAGATTTGTATAGTTATTTTAAATTCGTATTATAGTTCAGCGTTGGCCTGTCATGAAGCTTTTAAATGAGCTCTAATTAATGTTTCTTCTTTTCTTCTTTTAAATTTCTATTGTAACTGCACAGGTATGTGGTACAAGTTTCTCTGAACTTTTTTAATAGAAAAATAGCTTGGTAGGCACTTGTTCAAGTAAGCAATCATTTATTTTAATGAGTGGATTTTCAATAATTTTTGGAAAACTTACATTTAAAACTTTGAAAACAGAAATACTAAATTTATGAAGTTTTAATCTAGACAAAATAATTTATTGGCTGACATGTCTTTACAAGCAAAATGTTCTTTTTTTTAATTTTGTGAAATACAAAGGCAACCGAAAATCGGGTTATTAACAACTATAATTTTGTCAGCATAGATAACAGCCTATAAATTTTGTTGCTTGTGAATATCTAAAAATAAATTCCACACCATAAAATCATATGTAGGGAAAAAGGAGAGTAAGCAAATAAGCATTTAGTCAAATTACAATTATACTTTTTATGTTTAATAATTAAACATTTAGGTGGTTTCAGTCTACATCTTAATTGAATGATAAATATTGCTAATGTTTATCACTATTAATATTTAAAATAGAAATAATTTTTACATTCTTTCATAATTACTGAATTACTGAAAGTATCATGTTTTCTGGTTGTTAATAAAATTAAGTTATACTTTTGGAATTCAACTCCAGAAACCATTGTGTCATTCTATAACTATTTTTTGAAATAAAATGCCCTACATAAATCCCATGCTGAACACCACACTTAATCTCATAGCATTTTATTTTCCTAAAAAAATTCTCTAATAACATACATTTTATTCACAGTATGAGTGGAGAACTAACTAATGCTTGTAAAGCATAGTAATTTAAAATTTTAGGATATCAGTAAATAAAGCTTAATTCTCTCCACCACAGGGAAAGAAGTGCTTTCCATGAAGTACTGAAGAAAAACATATTTCCTATCTATGAGTAGATAAAATGACAGAAATCGTAATGACTTTAATTAATGCTTCATATAGCTTATTTTATGGGAAAGAAGAAAGGATAAATTTATATTATAAAGCATATATAAACAAACATTAAAAAAATAACTGGAACCTAAACTTCTGGTTTCCAGTCTGGCATGTAAAGAGCTTGGAAGTCGTCACTCTGTCCTAACAAGGAAAAAGCTGAACAAACTGAAAAGTCAACAACTCTTCTTGCATCCTTCAGAGAAGTGAGGTCATATAGCAAGCAAACTGCTGCTCCCAAAATTGCAGAGACTGACAGGTGAACACAGAGAATCACAGCCTATTAGAGCAGAATCACAACTTACTGGAGCAGAAACTCTAGAGTACAAACCTCTGCAGGAAACAGTATCAAACCTAAAGTGTAATTGAAAAATTGCCGGAGGCTTAGTGTAAACAAGTTGGAGAGTTAAAAACTCCAGGGGGACTCACTCATATAGGGGACTGCACATTTGTGTGAGTTTTACTTCAAGGACCTCGACCATGTTGTCACAGTGAATTTCCAAGAAAAATCCCTTCCTACTTCTGACAGGAGGAGGGGGAAAAATAAAAGCATTTTGAAATATGCCAAAGCACTCTGTTCTTCTTAAGAAGACCTGCTCTCAAGACAAACTATTTTTATCTCAGCCTAAACTATTGGATTTTTTTTCAGAGTCTAACTGACCTGGAGAAAGGGAATTATCCAATTCCAGGTCACTGTACCTATCCGGTCCCACCAAGGAGGTGCTGAGAAGCACTTGTGAAATTCAAAGTCCAAGGGCACAGGCTCATTAAAAGATTGAGACCTAATATTAGGAGTATTGACTATTTCCCTTTCCCCCTACACCTTACCACCACATTATCAAAGATCTATTTACTGTAGTTCCTTTTACATAGTACGTAATTTCTGGCTACCAAGAAAAAATAATTACAAAATATACTAAAAGGCAGAAAAAATCAATGAATTGATTCCAGATTTTATATGGAGAGGCAAAAGACCCCAAATAGTCAGCATGATTTTGAAGGAGAAGAACAAAGTTGGAAGACTGACACTCCCAGACTTCAAGACCTCCTATAAACCTACCGTAATCAAAAGAGTGTGGTATTGGCAAAAGAATAAACAAATAGTTCAATCACACAGAATAGAGAGCTCAGAAATAGATCCACATAAATATAGTCATCTTATCTTTGGCAAAGGAACAAAGGCAATACAATGTAGCAAGGATAGCCTTTTCAACAAACAGTGCTGGAACAACTAAATATCTACGTTGAAAAAAAGATGAATCTAGATGCAGACCTTACACCCCTCACAAAAATTAACTCAAAATGGATCACAGACCTAAAATTAAAATGCAACTATAAAACTCCTAGAAGATAACATAGGATAAAACCTAGATGTCCTTAGGAATGGCAATGACTATTTAAATATAATACTGAAGATACAATCCATGAAGGAAAGAACTGAAAATCTGGATTTCATTAAAATTAAAAACGTGGTGCTCTATTAAGGATTTAAAACTTGTGCTCTATTAAGGATACTGTCAAGAAAATGAGAAGACAAACCACAGACTGAGAGAAAATACATTTGATAACCGATTGTTATTTACAATATATAAAGAACTCTTAAAACTCAAAAATAAAAAATGAAAAACTTGACTCAAAGATGGGCAAAACACCTGTGAACAGACATCTTGCCAAAGGAGATATACAAAATGCAAATAAGCATATGAAAAGATACTCCACATCACATGTCACTAGGAAATTTACAAATTAAAACAACAGTGAGATCCCTCTATACCCTTATTAAAATGACCCAAATGCAAAACATTAAAAATTAAAAAATGTTGGCAGAATATGGCGCAACAAGAACTCGTCATTGCTTGTAGGAATGCAAAATGGTACAGATACTTTGGAAAGCAGGTTGGCAATTTCTTATAAAAATAAACCTACCCTTACCTACTCTTGCAATTATGCTCCTTGGTATTTACCCAGGTCAGTTGAAAGCATGGTCACACAAAAAGCACGCAAATTTTTGTAGCAAATTTATTCATAATTGCAAAACTTGGAAGCAACCAAGATGTCCTTCAGTAGGTGAATGAATAAACTGATGCCTCCAGTCAATGGAACATTATTCAACACTAAAAAGAAATCTGCTATCAAATTATGAAAAAACATGGAGGAAATCTAAATGCATACTACTAAGGAAAAAAGTCATTCTGAATAGTCATCATACTTTATGATTCCAACTATATAACGTTCTGGAAAAGGCAAATTTATGGAGACAGCAAGAAGATCAGTGCTTTCCAAGGATTAGGGAAAAGATGCAAGTGAATAGGGGAACACAAAAGAATTTTTAGGGAAGTGAAACTACTCCGTATTATATCATATTGGTGAATACGTGTCATTATACATTTGTCAAAACCCATAGAATTATACAAGTCCAAGTACGAACCCTAATTTAAACTGTAGACTTTGCTCACATGAGAATATGTCAATGTTGATTTATCAGTCGTAATAAATATACCACTCTGGCCTGGGATGCTGACATTGAGAAAGAATGTGAAAATGTGGGCTCAGTGAGCATGTGGAACATCTCTGTACCTTTAGCTCATTTTTTTTGTGAATCTAAAACCACTCTAAAACATAAAGTCTATTAAATTTTTCTAAAAGACATAAATTGTCTCACTTTGCTCATCCTCTAGACCAGAGATTATCAACGTAGGGCAATTTTGCTCCCCACTCTCTAGGGACATTTGGTAATGACTGGAGACATTTTTGATTGTGATGCTTTCAGGGGGTGGTGTGGGTGTGTTGCTCCGTCCAGTGGGTAAAAGCCAGGGATGTTGCTAAACATCCTATGATGTACAGGACAGCTCTCCATAACAAGGTGTTATCCTGGCCAAAATATCAATAGTACCAGGATGAAAAACGCTGCCCTGAAGCATGCAAAGTGAGTTTCTCCTGACTAGGGCATATTGCTGAAGTAAACATTTGTTTGAAAACCTTTAAAAACCTGGAACCACCTCATTAAAATATTGCTCATTATCCATGAGAGCATGTGCTAGTATTCTCATTTGTGATGCTATGTGAAATATATCATCATAAATGCTAAATTATATATAATGTTTAATTTGAATCTACACATAATAGAATTTGTGAAAAATTATTTTCCCCGGCTTGTCCTGTGTATGCAAGGCTTCAGCAACCTCAGAGTAACTCAATGAAGTTTTTAAGTTTCTCAGGACTGATCAATATGCATATGTGTGTCACTGTAGAACATACTGCATACCCACCCTTCTCTTTACCTCTGCATATCTTGTTGAACATGGCAACCTTCTTCCAAGTGTTAACATTGACACACTTGAATCTTCAGGGTTGCAAACCTACATGTTAGAGATAAGCACAGGGAGCGCAGTGCCAGGAATCAGCAAGAAGATTTTGAGCTGTGTGTACTCTTGCCACTGAAATGCTGTAACAGAGGGATGGTGAGTGAAGAATAGAAGAGTCTTAATAAAAAACCCAGGGTTTGGCTTTGTACATGCAGCCTCAAATTGTTTTAATTTTGTCATGGAATTCCTGTTATGATTCAGCTGAGAATACAATAACGTGAAAGGTTCCTGAAGATCACATGTTAGAACTAACTATTTGATAATCACAAAAAGAGCATCTCTTCCTCCCATTCCTTATCTTCCTTTCCCTCTCAACTCCCTAGGACAGAACAGTAGCGAAGGGAACTTGGGCCATGAGTTATGAAGTCCCAAGTGTCACAAACAAGTGCTGTATATTGTTTTCTCATACAGCACTTGAGTAAAAATTTGTGCATCAAATTTAGAAAGGTATTTATTCATTTTCTTCCTGGGGAATAATTATAGTTAATTTTTATTTTTAAAAAATTTCATTATTACTGAGGGAAACATATGGAGAGAGGAACAGACCAGTCCGGCTTAAGAAATCACTAGGATAACAATGGGCTTGCACTTGCCAGGCAGCATCTGTTGCAAAGGCAATTCAGTACCTGGTAGTGGGCTGGCTGGCTGGTGGTCAAACTCTATCTATTGTGCAGAATATTGGATCTACTATGACATTATGCATTATGGATTTTTGGTTAAGTTTATTAAATTTAAGATATCCATTGCTCAAATGAATTTTTTTTTTTGTAAAAAACAATGTGAGAGAGAGCCAAAAAGGTAGATTTTTTTTTTTTTTTTGTAGACCTGAAGCACAAATGCAAAAGTTTCAGAATTTCCATAGAATGTTTGGAGTCTTTTATTCTCTTAGTTACAGAACTAGGATACCTTGTGCTTCGTGAATAGAAAGCCCACAATATGCAGAAATCATGTGGATTGCACTGCAAAGTAAAATTAGCATCCTACCTGGTTTCTTCTCAATCTTGTAATTTAGATGATGTGAACTCAAATCACTCTGGTAAAATGGATTATTTCTAGTATTACAAAGCTGAGAATCAGAGGAAAGATCATATAGGCACATTTAAAGAAACTGGACCTTAGGAAGCCCACTACAATTAACCTTTCAGTTTACTGCTACATAAAGTTGTCAAATTTAGCAAATAAAAATACATACACCCAGTTAAATTTGAATATTCAGTTAAAGAACAAAGTTGTTAATGTAAGTATGGCCTATGCAATACTTGGGACTTACTTATAGGACGGACTTACAATAGGTTTTGTTGTTTATCTGAAATTCAAACTTAACTGGTTGTCCTGTATTTTTTTTTTTTAAGAGATAAATCTCACTATGTCACCCAGGCTGGTCTCAAACTGGTAGCTTCAAGCAATACTCTCACCTGAGCCTCTCAAGTAGCTGGGATTACAGGCACAGGCCACCATGCCCAGATATCTCTGACATCTTTGTATCCATTCTTGCAAACACATTTCATGTATTTTCCCCTATATTAGTCTTCTGAAAAAAAAAATACACATTTCTGTTTTCAAATAACTATTCAAGATTTGGAAAGAAAACAGAGCTTGGGGGAAAATCACAGACGAGCAGTATTCAGTAGGACTTTCAAATGACGCAGCTAGTACAGAGTAGAAAGAAATATATCGCTCACCTGTGCTTAAAGATTTATTTGAAAATGCACAGATTGTTTTGACTTCTCAAGATTCAAGTTATATTACTTTAGAGTAATTTCTTTCTTTTTTTTTGTGGAAAGAAATGAAAAAGAATCATTAAAATACTTTTATGATATTTAATTGAAGAAACATGTCTGGAGTAAAAAAGACTAATTTGAATGTTATTTAATTTTTAACATTAATATTATTTAATTTTTAACACTCATTTAATCTTTTGAAGAAAAGAGTTATTAATCACCTGCTAGTAAAATTGTTCCTAAAAGTATGTACTTATCCACTAGCAAATAGTCAGTTGCTTGATTTGGTGATTCAATTTGACTCTTGAACCATCACAGTTACAAATCATATTAAGGTTACTTAAATTAAATACTAAAGATTTTCCTAAGCGTTACAATGAAGCTAATTACTCTCCCTTTCCTTAGATTGTAACGTTGAGAATGGCTCCATTGGGATCTAGGTATTAGGTTTATAAATTACCTATGTGCATTTATTTCCAAAGAAGTGATTCGGCAAAACTGAATCAGATGTTGGACAGGCCTAAGGGCAAATGAAGTTTTCATTTTCTTCTCTGTTGAACTGAAGACAGCTGCACCCTTACAGCTGACTTAACACCCCACAGCAGGCTGAGAAGATATCTTTTCTGTGACCCTCTCCAGCAGCAATTGTGAATATCTGTAGAAAGGCTGGCCTGTTTTAAAATTCTCTGCAAAGGAGAGGGTGCTAGAAGGATTCTATTTCAGATGAATAATCAGAGGCCAGGTTGACATGTTTATCTTTGATGTTTTATCTTTTCAGGAACTCAACAAACATTTCTCTGCAGGGTGTGAAACCTATTCCAGTCTTCCAAATCTCGTGCTGCCTGATGCCTAGATCAATGGCCTGAGGACACACATGTTGAAAGGAGGTTGCAAAGAAGATGGCAAAAATCTTTTCATATTGTATTTAAGAATACAATATATACTGGAAGAATCCAAATTACGTTAGTTCAGAGAGGTGAATGGAAACTTCAGGGCCTTGTATAGTTAGGACAAGGACTTCTTGCTCAGTTTCTTGTTCTTTTCTTGTAATGGACCAGGCTGATAGGATCAATCTGCAGAAAAATGGTTTTCTTTTATATTTTCTGTGCTTGGTTCACTGACTACCATACTAAGGCTGAGGTCAGAGGTTTATTTAAAGCATTAAAAATCAGCAGAGATCTAATGTTAGGTAATTATTTGTAGGTATTATAAATTTCAGGAAGTATTTCACTTGAGTTTCTTTCTGGTTCTTTTTTCCATACTAGTGCAGCTTTCCTGTCTCCTAGTTGTGTGATGAGAATAAATTCTTATTTGTTTTGTGGTCCCCATATTTTGATATATTACCATATTTCATCAGTTTTAAATGACATATTTTTACATATTACCATGTTTGAAATTAAGTTGGGTCTTGCAATCAAAAACATTGATTTTATTCATTCAAGTAGTAGATATATTTTTTTCTTTTTTGATGATCATAAAAATCAAGTCAATTAAATAGCATTTTAGACCTAAAGAAATACAGTAGTTTATGTGTAGCAGTTCTTATTAACCATAAATGTGTTTCTTTTGACATTCATACTGGTATCCTGATTTTTACAAAGTCCTTCCAAATTTTGTGATTTCCTCAATTCTGATATTTACTTTCTGGTGCCATTTTGTGTGTTTCTGTATATTTCTCTATTTTTATATACGTTTTAGTAGACATTTGAAGCTAGAACTCTCAAGGAGCCTAACTGTTCCTGTAATTTTGCCCAGTTAACAAAAGGGACATCTTTAGTTCGTGCCCCTTCCCATTTAACAGGATGTTGTGGGAAAAACATCAGAGTCTCCTGTTGAGCTTCTCCATAACAGAGGAGCCAGAGAAGAGCCCAGCAATTATGTTTACATAGAAAGTTTTTAGGAGAAAATCATGTTTAAAATGCTGTAAAAGCCGTAAAAACTCTTCTTGACACCTCTAATCATTCCTCACATTGCAAAAGTCAATTAGTTGTTCTAAACTTTTAAAGATTATCTAAATGTTGGCATAAGTGATATAAAACTATTGATCTAAATGAAGATGTATTACCAGGATTTTACTCTCCCTTTGAAAATCTTCCTAGTATATATATAACAAATAAATAATAAGAAACTCTAATAAAATTCTATTATTGTTGTATATATTGTTTTTAAATTCACAAATCTTTAGGGACCACTATAGTTTCTTCAAAAATCCAAAGGAAGTAGATTCCAGAAACTTTTAAATAAAGGCCTGTCTTTAAGGTATTTGTAATGTGCATGTTTACACTCTGGAGGTTTACTTGAGGAATTTGTTGTAGAGTTTTTCATAAATTAACCCTATTACACTTGATTTTTCACTTTATATACAAACTATTAAAATCAAAAGCACTTCTCACTATTTGTACTATCTCTTGTTTAAAATGGAGTACTAACTCATAGGGGTAGCATCATTCCCCATTGTTGTCAGGCCAAGATAAAGCCATGAAAAAACAAGTTAAGAAGTTAAGAAGATTGAAAAGGAAAATTTAAAGATCTCATGATTATATGTGGAACAAATCTGTAGTCATTTTGTTAGAATTAATAAGTGAATTTATCAAAGTTGTTAGATACAAGCTTTATCAGAACCATCTTCGAAAGCCATAGATAATCACTGACAGTTCATTAATGCAATTTAACTTATGTAGATTTATTTTTGCCTATTCATACATGGACTATGGCATGCAAACTTGCATATATTTTCTATTGATAAGGAAAACCCCCATCTATTACTTGGCACAGCAGCCACCTGGGACCCCCACCCCTCACGGAAGACCCACATCAGCGTAACACTAAATCTATTACCTGGTGCATCAACTAACCTATTACCTCACACATCAGCTAACCTATTACCTGGCAGGCATTAGTCACCCGAGACCCCACCCCTCAGAGCACCCCAACTTAATAAAAGTGGGAAAACTTGGGTAAACGGGGCTCAGAATTTGGTGGCCCTCTGAGCCTGCTGGCGAATAAACCTTGATTCTCCAACTCTCCGTGTGCCACTTGGTTTGTCTTCAGGACCACCCTTGTAACACTTGCTGTAACAGTATGACAACAAAATTCATATTTATTTTTAATTTTTAGTAAATAAAAGAAGTATTAATGTTTCAGTTCATAAATTTGAAAGAATATATTTATTTCATCCATTACTTCTGTTATCCAACCTCCGTTATTTTCACAATGGCTCTCAGTGCATCTACTAAGTTCCAGAATTTCATCATTAGGAAATAAAGGTAAGTTTCCATGAACTCTCTTATTCAATCTCGTTGTATACTTAGGTTACCTTCAAATCAAATGCAGCAGTAAAAAATGTACTCTGTGGTTAGCCATTTCATAAATGATATTTAATTTTAATTTCTTTTTACTTTTGACATATTATCTAAGTTCTTACCATTGGTAACTAATGCAAAATCTATGGAAGATATGTTCATTAGTATACATGAAATATATTTGTATATATTTTAATTAGGATGTATTTTAAAGTTTTTTTCTCAATGGGAATATTTTCTTCAAATTAAAAAAAAAAAGGTTTTAACAGAATTGGAATGATTTAAATTATGTATAAAAAATAGTTTAGCCATGAAGGGGGTGTAGGTGGAGAAGCCCTGCATGTACACTATTAGCATCTCAGTAGGTTGCCCATTATACTAATATGTACACCATTCAGAAACCTAAATAAAGGAGAAAATTGCTTTCTGCAAATTGGACACCGTAAGCACACACAGAGCGTGTAATTAATACAAAGATTGAAGGGTGTATTCATTAGGCATTTTTGTACTGTAATAAAATGGATTATTCTTGGTCATAAAGATATTAATGGAAAACTAAGTTTAATGTAACTTTTTGTAGAGAAATGAAACTCTAGCATTTAGATTTAATGAAAACACACAGTTTTGAATGTGTTACATTTAAAAACATATAGTAACTGATTTTTAATGGAATTCTTTATCAAATTACTAACAAATTTTTCAGGACAATACAATAATATATGCTCTGCTAAGAGTAATAAAAAGAAAAATTCACATATCATTGAGTGCACCTATCTATAGATGGTCATGGTATGAATACACTTTCATCCCTCTCTTTGTCATCCATACTAAACCCTACAATTGTTTGCAGCAGACAAATTCTTACCTACTCTGCCTCTTCTTGGCAAACAGAAGATATACTTCTGCTCATATTTTATTAGTCGTAGCAAATTACTTGGTTGGGTCTCACTTTAAAGCATGTGCTTTAAAGATTAACCATTAAGTTTTTCCATGTCCCCTAGTCTTGGCAAAGTGAATTTCCATAAAATCTCAAAAGGAGTAATTCTCTCCCTCCCTCAAATACCCTGGTGGCTAATCGAAATTGCATTGAATCAAAAGATTCATTAGGGAATAAATGACAACTGAACAATACTTAGATTTCCAGTCCAGGTATACGACAAATACTTCCATTAATGTAGGTATTTCACAATGTATCTCAAAAATGATTTATACATTTCTTGTGAGTTCTTGTACATCTTTTTAGCAGATTTATTGCTAAGTAGTTATATTTGTTGCTATTGAGTGATTGTTTCTTTAAAATAGCACTTCCTAAATTTCTGTTGCTTATATAAAGAAATAAAATTGGTTCTGATAATGCTTGTATCTAACAACTTTGATAAATTCACTTATTAATTTTAACAAAATGACTACAGAGTTGTTCCACATATAATCATGAGATCTTTAAATTTTCCTTTTCAGTCTTCTTAACTTCTTGTTTTTTCATAGCTTTATCTTGACCTGATGAACAATGAGAAATGATGCTCCCCCTATGACTTAGTACTCCCCCTTCAACAAGAGATAGTACAAGTAGTGAGAAGAGCTTTGACCTGGAACTTATGATTCAGCTATAGCACAGGGCAGCTATGCCATATTGGGGAAGTCAGTTTAGCTTTATACTTCCCACTTTCTTTACCTGTAAAATAATATCAGTTGAAAAGATTTCTCAGTTTTCCTCAATTATAACGTTCTATTCTTTTTAATATAGGACTCATTGTGATAGAATTTTAAATTTTACTTCTATAAAATACCTTAATGTTACCTAACTGAAAAATAAACTTAAAATCTAACTTCAAAAGAGCTATGTAGTTCCTGAAGTCATTAAGAATAAATAAAACTAAAAAGAGAATGTTAACTTATCCTGAAAGATTTACATTCATGCTTGTTAAACCTACTCACATAGATCATGCAAAATATTTTTATATTGAAAATGTTTCAATAGATAATATTTTTTCTATTCTTCATAATATTGACCTCTCTTTTACCTATTTTTACACATGTATATATAATGATATTTTGAATCCATGGAGACAGGCTCTAGAGTCAAGTTCAGTTTCCTTGAAATATTGAAACCTAAATGGACAGCACTTAATGAAAATAAGACTGACATCACCACCCCATTCCACACACCATATGTCACTGAATAGCCTCCACTCTCTGCCAAGATGTAATTCAAATCAGTGACCTAGAAATAAAAGACTACATACCCCATTACCAATCAATCCCCTGAGCCATTCAGTCTCTACTCAGTAATATTTTAATAAATCATTTCCGTTTATATTGATGAGCTGTTAATGCAAATTGTAAGTAAAAGGACAGTTGACTTTTATTAGCAAAGATATGAATATATAATATGCTACACCAAAAATTCTGTGCTCTATGCTTAATATGATACAATATAACTATTACTACTCACCAGAGAAAAAGATAAAATACTAGTAATTTTTATAGAATTTCATGATTCATATTTTTACATTTCCTTTAGTGTCTTAACATTATTTCTAAACAACTGTAGAAAAAATTTTTAGAATTTTGTTCCATTCTATGTTATGTTTCTGTTTCATTGATGTAAATTAACAAGAGGTAACTCCAATGATGGAAAGAGTTTGACAACTCCTAGTCACTCTTTTCAATGCCAGTTGATTGAACCTCATTTGGTTGAAGTCTACATTTTTACATGTGTAATTCCATACCTATGTGTCAATTCTACCTGCCCCTTCACCCTAGTGTTTCACTTATACTGATGGTGTCACTCATGTTATTCAAGCAACAGTGACATCAATTAACTCCAGCATTTTCAAGGTTTTTGAGGTTATACATTGCTATCACATTAATTATGTCTTTAAGGCTACTCCAAACTCTGTACAAATGATATATATATATAGTGATTCAATCATTCACTCTACATTATTTGAGCTACTTTATGCACTGTAACAAATGCTAGGAACACAAAAATAAAGACAAAATGCCCCAGGCCTAATGAGTATGTTAGCAAGGGTTATTTTCCCTTAAAAGTTATATTATTATTCTCACATACTCAGTGCTTTCAAGAATCAAAAACAAATCATCCTCTTTAAATGAGCAGAAAATACAAATACACCTTTCTACTCGATTGCAGAAACCTGCTCTTCTGGAGTCAAACTCTGCTGATTGAGGGAGGGGCAAACACTATGGTAATGTTCCTTGAGCTGGGTAATTTAGAGTTTGGCACAGTATTAATAACGGTTTTGATCAAAACATTTTCTTGACGAGAAAGTTTTATAACTTTCCATATTACATTTTTATAAGTTTTGCAATATACATTAAAACTTCTGAGAAATACTGTAATAAATCTAATTTGAATTTATTATTTCTAAAGTTTCTCAAACACAGGATCACTTTCTTTCAGGAAAACTTACAGTAATATAATGTAGATATTGCTCTTCTATAGACTCGTAGAAGCATTAAGCTAAACATATTGGAATTGGTTTCTAGAACTCATTTTACCATTCACTTTTAGAGATATTGTATTTATCTCAATGTCTATTAAATATAGAACATTAACATTCATGGAAACAATTTAATTCCATTGCATTTGTTGAAAATGTAGAATATCAAGTCACAGCCTAGATTTAATAATTTGAAATTTGCATATTAACAAGTTCCCAGGTGATTTGTAACCATAATAAAATTTGAAGCACTAATGGAGATCAATGGTTCTCAAAGTATGGTCCCTAAACTAACAGCATTATCATTACCTAGGAACTTTGGGGGAATAAAAATTCTTAGATCCTACCTCAGATCTATTGAGTCAGAAATTCTGGGAGTAGAACCCAATGATCTGTGTTTGTAAAGTCCTTCTGGATGATTCTGATGTAAGCGAATGTTTGAGGATCACTGTGCAGTAGTGGATTTACATTAAGTCATTTGGAGAATATTATTTTGTTTTGTTTTAATATTAATGTTTAAGTACCATTCTCAAGGAAAGCAAATGACAATGTGGGTAGGAGAATGGAAAAGGACTTATTTAATGACCAGGGGAATAGGGGCAGAACATACACTGATGTCATGTTAACAGAGTACCATTGGGTACCACAATGTACCCAATAAAGAGATTGAATTACCCCTTGCTATGGTTTGGATATGGCTTGTTTGTCCCCACCAAATCTCATGTTGAAATTTAATCCCCTGTGTGAGGATGTTGGAGATGGGGCATAGTGGGAGGTGTTTGGGTCTCAGGTGATTCCTCATGAATGGTTTGGTGTCCTACTCATGGTAGTGAGTGAATTTTCACTCTTGTGAGACTGGATTAGTTCTCAGGGAAATGGATTAGTTCTCTCCAGTGTCAGGTTGTTATAAAGAGAGGTTCTTTCTCCTGTTTGGTCTCTCCTCCCAAGTGCCTGCTTCCCTTTGATTTTCTCTACCATGTTTGAAAGAGTGCAATAGCCCTCACCAGGACCCAAGAAGATGCTGGTGTCCTGCTTCATGTACAGCCTGCAGAACTGAGATCCAAATAAACCCCTTTTCTTTTTCAATTACTCAGTGTCCGGTATTCCTTTATAGCAACACAAAATGAACTAAAACAGTTGTACTTTTTTGTCAAAACAAAAGTTCTCTTGGAATTAGTTAAATCCCACTGGTATATCAAGGGGGTTGGGAAGTGGGCTTTCATACTAATATGCTCACAGTACTTTTTAATTTGGCAGCCCATTCTGTTTTTTTTTTTTTTTTTGAGACAGAATCTCACTCTGTTGCCCCAGCTAGAGTACCATGGTGTCAGCCTAGCTCATAGCAACCTCTAGGTCCTGGGCTTAAGTGATCCTCCTGCCTCAGCCTCCCAAGTAGCTGGGGCTACAGGAATGCCCCACCATGCCCAGCTAATTTTTTCTATATATATTTAGTTGTCCAGCTAATTTATTTCTATTTTGAGTAGAGACAGGGGCTCACTCTTGCTCAGGCTGGTCTCAACTCCTGACCTTGAGCGATCCTCCTGCTTCAGCCTCCCAGAGTGCTAGGATTACACATGTGAGCCACTGTGCTTGGCCTCTAGCAGCCCATTTATCTTGTCTTTCCTATCCTCACCCTGCCTCCTCCCTGCTAGCTGGGGCTTTTCTAAAACCTCATAGCTGCTGATGGTGTACTTTGACCATGAAACCTAAAGAGCAAGAGCTATCCCTTAAGTTTATCTAAAATTCTTCACTTTCATGACTCCCTCTGCCTCTAAGTCCTCTGTAAAAAAAAATGGTGGTGATACTGCTGTGTGTATCATATACAAAATTCAAGGCCATTTTATTTCTACAAAAAGCAAGCACATGTGAAATAGGGAGAAATGCCATCTTAAAACTTTCTTTAAAATAGGAAAATTGCCAGTTTTGTGTGGAGGAGTCAGCTAAAGCTGAAATTACATGATATGGCAACAAAAAATTTTTAGCTCAACATCCCTAATCATCAGGGAAATGCAAATCAAAACCACAATGAGATACCACTTAACTCCGGTGAGAATGGCCTTTATCAAAAAATCCCAAAACAACACATGTTGGCGTGGATGCGGAGAGACAGGAACACTCATACACTGCTGGTGGGAATGCAAACTAGTGCAACCCCTATGGAAAGCATTATGGAGATACCTTAAACAGATTCAAGTAGACCTACCATTTGATCCAGCAATCCCACTATTGGGCATATACCCAGAAGAACAAAAGTCATTCTTTAACAAAGACACCTGTACCCGAATGTTTATAGCAGCACAATTTACAATCGCAAGGATGTGGAAACAACCCAAGTGCCCATCAATCCACGAATGGATTAGTAAACTGTGGTATATGTATACCATGGAGTACTACTCAGCTATAAGAAATAACAATGATACGACATCTCTTTGGTTCTCCTGGAGAGAGCTGGAACCCATTATACTAAGTGAAGTATCCAAAGAATGGAAAAACAAGCATCACATGTACTCACCAGAAAACTGGTTTCCCTGATCATCACCTAAATGTACATCAGGGAAGGATACCAATTGGATATCAGACTGGGATGGGGGGTGGGGGGAGGGGATGGGTGTATGCCTACATGATGAGTGCGTTGCACACCCTCTGGGGAATGGTCATGCTTGAAGGTGCAGACCCGGGGAGGTGGCGGGGGGAGGGGATGGAGGTATGACTACATGATGAGTGCCAGGTGCACTGTCTGGAGAATGAGAACGGACGCGCTTGGGACTCTGACTCGGGGGGATGGGTGGGACATGGAAAATGTATATAACCTAAACTTATGTACCCCCATGATGAGCTGAAATAAAAAATATATATATATAAAAACAAAAAAACAAAAAAACAAAAAATTTTTAGAAATACATTTAAGACGTTTTTGTTTTTCAATATTGATCTTGACCACTAAGACACAATGAATTTGGCCAGATCTCTTTCCAGACATGCCCAGGAGTGCTGGATTATCATCCCTTTCCCCCTCCTTTATCTTCTCTTTACTCTCACTGCCTCAGTCTATCCAACGTTGTATGCTTGTGCTAAGCACAAAATACCTCTTTCTAAAGGTGAGTAACCTAATCCATCCGGGTAAGCAGAAGATAAAAATGACTTCACTCTAGCATAAACTACTTTCCTTAGAAAGCCATTGTGTTTATACAAGGTGACCAGTTGTACAGATTTGTATGTGACAGTTCCCATGTATATTTGTTGTCCAGGCATTATGTTCACTTGAAGTTTGTTCTACTTTTTTTTTTTAATTTCTAACAAACTATTGTTAATAATTGCATGAAAACATGTAAATTTGGGTTTAATAAAATTTACGTAATGCTTCTAGTTTCTGCCTTTGGCTTGGTGGCATTTACTTAGAGCTTCCTGCTTCTGCCTTGGTATTATCTAATTGTATGTGGGGCACATGTGCAGTGAACGGAGTTCCCACATTACCTCTTGTTTAAATTTGAAGGAGAATCGCTCTTGACAATGTTTTCACTACAAAGTAACTATACCTTTTACAAGGATGACATACAGGTACTTACTGATGAAAAGAATTGCAATCAGAATCCAACAATCAGGGACTGCTGACTCCTTACTGTCTCAGGTGATGATAGGAAAAATATTCAGTGCAGCTGCCTCTGCCAGACACTTGCTGTACCATTCATGGTGCCGCAGTCCATGCTGTTGGCAGCAGGGTACAGAGAAGAAAGGAACCACCAGACCACCAGTTCAGGGATCAGTGGAAAAAATGTAACTTTGTAGGTGAAGTATACAAAACAAACATAAAAAACAAAAAGTCATTCTGAAAACAGAATCTGAGCAGACCTACTGTCAAGTGTGAGAGTTATATGAATGCGTCTGCTATAGTAGGATTGTTACTATGTGGTGTAGATCTACATTTAATGTATTTCATTGTTTAGTAGCAGTTTTTCATGTTAAATGCTGACTTTCAGTACATAAGATCATCATATAGACAAAATATAGAAGAAAATCTCAACTATAGAAATAAAGTAAACATTTTCGAGTTTGGCATTTTTAAGTACACGTTACCAAGTGAAAGTACTCTAGACAGAAGTTGGTTGCTTCCAGTCTTATGCCAGTTATGAATAAAGCTTCTATAAATACTTGTTTGCAGATTTTGGAGTGTGTGTGTTTGTGTGTGTGTGTGTGTGTGTGTACATAAGCATTCAAATCAGTTGGGCAAATATTTAGGAGCATAATTGCTGAATAGTATGATGAGACTATATTTATCTTTGTAAAAAACTGCCATATTGTCTTCTAAAATGTACCATTGTGACAAAAGATTCTTCCTTAACTATGAATATATAACCAGACTGAGCAGGAGTGAGACCCTGTATTTACAAAAAAATGGAAAAATTAGCAGGTTGTGGTGGCATGCACCTGTAGTCCCTGCTACCCAGAAGGCTGAGGCAGAAGGATCGCTTGAGCCCAGGAGTTTGAGGTTGCAGTGAACTATGATAAAGCCACTGCACTCTAGCTGGGGCAACAGAGTGAGACCTTGTCTCAAAAAAAAAAAAAAAAAGATTATATAAAATAATCTCATTGAGGATGAGCAAAAAATACTGACTTAGGTAATTTGGAAATGACTAGAATCTGTAAAACAAACGGCAATGAAACTGCACATAAGCACTTAACTCCAGTAGGAAATGTTGTTTGCCACAGGGGCACAGGTTAACAATTATGAAACTAATGTACATATATACTGAAATTGAACAATTAAGTAAATAGAATCAATTGTAAGAACCAGGTGTTCACAGCTGGAGTGAATTACAAGTAAGCAAGGGGAGGAGGCTAAAATGATCTGGTAATGGATTAGAGTTAGAGTCATTATGAGAAACTCATATTTAGCTCAATATAGATACTAATAGCTGCATTAGTAGTAATGTGTAAATGAATATGTTACAATAGACTCATTGTCTTGCTCCATCAACTGAAAGGATCTTGTAGCTATGACACCCCAGTAGCAATAAGGATACCTAATTCCCAGACCGTAGTTTCTAATCTCACTCTCAAAGGACACAGAGCTTCTTGGAGAAAAGGCTTATTCTAGGGCAGGGCAAAGAATATACAAGATGAGACTGAAAAATCTTTTAGTGCCAGAAAGAAATGGTGTTCTTAAAATAAAAAAAGAATAAAACCCATGATCATGGGGAAAGTCAAAGGGAAACAGGGCCACCTAAAAGAGCTCTCAATGGTTAAAGTTGGAACAACTTGAACAATGAAATAAATCAGTGTCGGATCGCAACACAAAGTATAAAATGAATGTCCATGAGTTCACAATGACATAAATGATTGAATAAATAAATGAGGAAGAATACACAAATCTCTCTTATAGAAAAATTCAAAATAATTTATGTGGATACTCAGCCCTTAAGGATGTGGAAAATAGTTCCTCATCCCTTAAGTGTGGGTTGCACATAGTGACCTTCCAAAGAATACCAGATGGAAAAGGGGTGGGGAGAGTAAGTTTACATTGCAGAAACCTGGTAAGTGCTACCTTGCCCAAGCAAGCAAGGTTAATGTCAACAGTGATAGGTCATGTTCATTGTATTTACACTTGCTATGATACCATGAGCACAACACTTGACTTCTGTGGTCTTCCTTCCCAAAACCTATAATAAAAAAATTAACTGAATTTTCATTTCCCAAGAAAGTTGATAAGGAATATATAACTTTCATACAATGTTTATGGACATTTATATTCCACTGTAAAGGCCATGATGAGACATGAAAACCAGAAGATGAAGATCTAGTGAGGAAGCATCAGAAGCTATTTTTGAAGTAAAAGTTTTGTGAAAGAGACTATGCATGACATTGATGGTATAATTCATCTGGCATTGCTCTTTGCCTAACATTTATGTTTTACCTAACATTTTGTGAACCTTAAGTTTTTATGTAGGAAAAAATGAATGTTTTTAAAATTATTTTTATTTTGAATTTTAAGTCTTATGTACATGTTGAAATTGAAGAGATAATTGCTAATAGTTATGAACATTTTGGCTCAAATAACAGAAGCAGTTTGCAAAGAGTTAATGCAACGTTTTATATCATTGCATTTGAAGGCTTAAAATAGAACATAAGTTAAGTTAGTGCCAAAAATTATTTCAATTTAAGTCCAATTTATGTCATCAATTTGTCAAAGTTTATACTGTGAAGGGAACATACCAAATATTATTTTGAGTGCTATTTTAAATGTAGTTAAGAAGTTCATCACTGTGAAAAAAATAGTGTTTTTATCATGATAATACCAAAGCGAAATTTGGTGAAAAGCAACCAATGGTAAAAAACATCTTTGTTAATACATTGAAGACAATGATATGAATTTGGTATGATACACACATAATTTATGGTTGCATCCAAAAAAGCTGTGATATTCTAACTATTAAAATAAAAGCCATCAATGACAAAAGTTTAAAAGATTATGTATACTTTATATAAATAAAGTTTAAAACATTATATAAATTTAAAAAAACTATATATATATGTTTTTATAAGTTAAAAAGATATATTTTTAAAAAATCTATATACATACGTAAATATTTGTATATATATATTTATATATACACTTTCTAAAATAAAGAGAAAAGCGCATTTGTTATAATTAAGCTGTTAATAAACACAAAAATAAAACTTACGGCTCTCCTGATTTGGATGATAAATAATATGGGAACTCCTTTTAGATGGCCAAATATTGTTATAAATGTTGGTTTTGTTATGTTTTGTTTTTGTATTGTTTTAGTGCTGATTTCCAGATTGGAGCTTGGTAGGATTCCACTCTTTATCCCAGTGAGTTAAAATCCAGGTAGGTGAACATATCAGGTTTAGTCTTTAACTTAAACTGTGCGGGTGATTCCTCTGGTATAACCACCTAGCATTCCAATTAAAATAGTTTAACAGCTGTCCATAGTCTCCATCTTTGATTGGTTAATCTTGTGCTCTCTTAAATTATTCTTAGAGCACAGCTCCTATCAGCTCTTTCATACTCAACTCAATATTCATTTCAAGCCTACCACCAAATTAGGGTAGGAGTCTACCTGAGAGGATTAAACATCACATAGATATGGTGAGATGAATAAAGATACCAGGTAACACATGGTGTGTGTTTAACACAGAGATGTGCAAATAGTAGATGTTCAGAAAATGTTCACAAAATCAATGAAAGACTGAACTGGAAGCACTAACTGGATATTGAGGAATTATTATCCTAAATAATAGGGATGCAGTGTTTCAAGGCATATAATATTATTCAAAAGCAAATATGTTTCATGTAGACACATTTTTATTTTGATCTACATAAAATGCTATACAGCATTTTATGTAGTCCTCTAATATAACATTTATTACCTTGTCTATCGTTATTTACTTGGCTTACTTTCTTGTCATCTTCGTGGTTAAAATAAATTAATAAAAGCTTAAAGCATAAAACATAGCATTTATAGTGATCCTTGGATGATTGCTTCTTTTTTTACACTGCATTTTCAACCAGTTTTTAATGTACATTATAAAAATATTCATATATCAAGTATTTCTAATGGAGTTATCCTAAGTAAAGTAGTTCCCCTCTTGAGGATTATAACACTACTTGATTTAATTAAATTAATTAAATTAAAGCAAATGGTGGCATAAGCCCCAGAGTAATGTATGTTTCAGTTATGGAAACTGCCACTGGAGTGCTTGCACTTATATTTGAAATACTTTCAGATCTTACTTCATAATAGATTATTCAATTATACCAAATAAAAGGAATGCTGACAATTTGAGCAATTTTAATTAATTTAAAATGTATTTCTTTAACACTAAAGAAATTTATTTATAATTATTGTTTACTACTCTGAGTTATTACATGGATGAATACTTAAATACATACATGAATTTAAAAAGTTAAGGAAAAATTTCCAAATGTTGAAGATGATGTATATTCTTCTATTTCAAATACGTTGTGAAAGAACATCTGTGCTTAAGAGCTAAGAGATTATTGAAGTCAATGAGAAAGAATGTGTAGGTTTTGTTATATAACATATTAAGGGATGATAAAATAATTGATGAACTTCAAAAATACTAAACATATTAAAAATTTTGGAGCTTTAACTTTATTCTCGCCCCAATTTTTAGAAATCTAAATAAGTGCAGGTGCTGCTATCCTGCTTGTGTTTACTGTTTAATTTCATCTTTCCTTGAATTAAGCTTAGGTATTTGAGAAAACTCACATGACCTGTGCAACTGTGAAATAATTCTATCCTCTATAATGGGTATGTAAATAAGCAATAGCATTAATTCTTTCATAAATGTAAACCATGTATACTGCACTGGATCTCCATATTATACAGTCTTCTACCTAACTTGTAGGAACTGTTGAGCAGTATAAATTATAAGCAGTATAAATATTATTTCTAATATCTCAGGAGAATTGTACTAGACTACAGATATCAATACAGGTTTTTTTTTTTTAGCTTATTGTCAATAGCTAACTGCTAGAAGTCATTAAAGTTTCAATTCCCAGTTTTTTAAGTACACTGAATGAGAGTGGAAAGGGTAGGGAGGATGCACGATTGAAGAAATTGCCAAAGGCGAGGACAATGACTACCACACACCCTAGAAAAGGACAGTGCAGGGAAAAAAACAACTAAGATTGAACTAAATGTCTGCATTATGACATAGTAACATAATGTATGTCTATGCTGATGAAACTATAGTTATGAAGTCTGTACATTTTTTACAAAACATTTATAATTCATTCATTTTTACTACTTTCTCATAGATGTCTATGCCATAATCAAAGTAGAAATTTATTCACTTTGTTTTAGAAAGGAGGCTATGTTTTGATTTAGAAGGTGAAACTACATATTTAGTTCTAAGCCAGCGATTGGAAACCAGATTTTTATGGTACAAAGATTGCTTGAACTGCTCTTTCCTATCATCTGATTAATCCACTATAATTGAAGATCTGTCTGGTTTACCCACGTAAGCAGAGAGCAGTCTTTGTTTGCATGGCTGAAGCACTTAAATCTGCCTGTTGTGTAGGTCCCAGGTGAGTTTTTATAGATCTTGGGGTGATGAATGTGTGAGGTACCCCACCTATAGCAGAGGTACGAAAAGACTTCTGAGACAGCCAAACAGCTGTCACTTCAGCACCTTACAGACAGGAGCAATGCTTGAAGTGATGGGCCACATGTTAGGCTAGATAGGAATGAAATTGTTATCAAGAAATAATAAATAGATCAAAAGTGAAGGGAGAGATAGAAGTCTTGGAAATTCCGATGAGATTATAAAGCAATTATAGTGAATATAGCAGAAAGAAAAAAATCTGGAAAAATGCATGGTTGCTGGAAAATAATGGGATATTGATCTTTAAGAGTTAGGAATGATCACTATATGATTCTGAGCACACCCATTCTACAGAGCAAAGTCATCGCTTTACCCTGTGCTGTGAGAAAAATTGCAGTTGGTTGTTTCTTTTCTTTTCTTTGTATTGTGTGTGCCTATGTGCATGTCTTGATTATTTGTAAAAGCTATGTGAAAGCAGCATTTATATGAAATTGGTAAATGCAAATAATGTGAGACAGGTTGGTTAGAAACTAAAATTGGTAATTTGCAACACTTTCTTCTACACAGTTTGTCAGCTAAGGTAAAAATCTCCACCTTTATTTAATCAATTGCCAAGTCTTCTAGATTCTAATTTCTAAACATTCTTGGAATCTGTTCACTTTTCAATAATTTCAAAGCAAACCACCATCATCTATCACTTAGATAACGACCTTTCTACCTGGTTTACCTTCTAGTAATCTTGCCCTCTTCCATTTACTTATTGTATATACAGCAAGTGCCTTCATCCACAAATGAAAGAGCAAATTTAACATAGCACCTTACTGCTTTAAACTTTTTTTACCCATTGTATTTAGCATAAAAGCATGCACTTATCCACATGGATTTACAAGGTGCTCTATACTAGCCTGCTTCATCATCCTCTTCCCAGCCATTGCCCTCCATGCATTCTCTACTCGACTGTCAACCTTCTAGGTTTTTGAAAATTCCTTACTTTCACTCACCTCCTGTCTTGCTCACATGTTATTTCCTGTGTATGAAACCTTTTTTCTTTTTTTTTAATGTTGTGCTCCTTGTCAACCTTAAAATACCTAATCCTCCTCACAGAACTCTTCCCTGGGTGCTGGACTAACTTGATTAAACTGGTTTATTCTCCCACAGGGTATTGTATATCCCCTTCTATAAACCCCATCAGACGTTTTAATAATTAAGTAGTATCTAATATCAGACTTCTTCCTGAAGAACCCTAAGCTCTTTGAGGTTTGCATATATACTGTGTTTGAACTGTGGTAATATTTTGTTTTAATTGGAGTTTTTTTAGAGACTGTGTTGTTGGGATCATTCACATAGACATTAGAGTATATAAAAAATGCAACTGTAAGACAGTAAGTCATAATAATGTTATAATAATAGTAATATGTCAGGTAATCATTGTAGAAATCCTATGAAATAGACATGCTAGATATCCATGTACTACAGATAAGGAAAAATTAAGCAAAAATAAGTGAAGTTCCTTGCTTATAATCATATAACTAGTCATTAGGAGATCTGGAGTTTAAATCAAGGCAGTCTGTGATATAGTCTGCTATGTGTAAATGTTCTTGAAAGATGCTGTGAATGAAAAAATGTAGATAGTTGCTAGAAAGAGTGGTAGAAAATGGAATGGTCAGATTGTATAAGACCCAAAAGAAAAGGAGCTTTGCACTAGCATGGAAGGTTAGCACTACTTCTCCATTACTCTGGGAACAGTGCTGGTCGTTTACACTGAATTTGTTGTTTGAAGCCCCAGAAGAAGCAAAAAACTACATCCACTGGATATATTCCCCTAATCTCTTGAGACACTAGGAAACTATGAAACTGAGATTCCTGCTAAGGTTAATGTGTCTTCATGAACAATGTTCTTTCCATAATAGCATGTTGTTTTCCAACTCAGAATGTTTAAAGAAAAAAATAAATAAATAAGAATCCCTTTCAACATAGAAATCCTAGGGAGCAATGAAGGCTTGGTCTTACAAAAAGACATGCTTTGAGTTCCAGTGATGAACATAGCCCTACACTCAGTGACAAAGTATGCAAAATATGCAAAATTAAGTCTTCTCTCCTATGTTTTGCCATCTTTTTAGGCTCATTTTCTTTTTTCTTTTGAGATGTTTTCAGATGTTTAAATAAAAGAGAAAGATTTCTGAAAAGTCTTGAAGGACAATGTAATTAATGAAGTCTTTAATGAGTTAAGTTTTTAGAACTGTGCGTTCCTGCAACACCCTATTGAAGCACTCAATTAAAAGTTAATTAGGATAAATCATGGTGAGAAAGTAGATAACCTTACATCTCCAAGTACAGACCATCTTGTTTCATGTATAACTTTCAAGGTGACTCTTAAAGCTTCTTCAGAATAACAGGAATTAAGTACAAGGATAAGATCCATTTTAATATTAACAAATTTAATTTAAAATATACCATTTTGAAGTTGATGTGATCAGAAATACATTTTACACGATTATATGTTAATAAAGTTTTCCTGAAAGAAAGTAGAAGATATCTGTCAATCATCTTCCTGGTATTAACGTGAACAATGCGAACAACTCATTGCTATTTTTATGGGTATTCATAGATCATTCATTCATTCATTTATACATTGGGTGCCAGCTGTGCACCATGGCAGAATCAAGACTTCTTTGCACAATATTAAGTTGGATTTTGTCTGAAATTTAAAAAAAATTTATTAAATTTTTCTCACATTTTCAAAACTTTAGTAACAAGACTATACTGTGGGAATAAAGTACCTAAATATAATTGCCTTGAGAGATGTAAATTATTTGAATTGTATTAGCTATAAATTTTAAAATCTTTAATTGTCCGAACTTCTAAGTAAAACTCCAATATGCATTTCACTTGCTGAAATTATTACAAGCATATTTCCAAATCATTAAATACAAGGAAAGAAATGTATCTTGAAGTGACAGATGATAGTACTTATAAATTTAAGATGCATCTTGTATTCATTCATAAATAAATAATCAGACAAATCAAAGAAAATTAGTGTATACATAAATATACCTATATGTGCATATGTATGTGTATTTATATGCATATGTATTCAAAGTGTGATTTCATGAGTGTATATGAGTGTTTACATTCAGTACATGATAATGAAAACAGATGACTTAGATTAAAGATCCTTGCTATGGCTCTTTCTCTTACTATCTTTGTTATTTTACACAATTACTTGCACTCTTTGGTCTCATTCCTCTTTTATTAAAATAAAAATAATACTAATTATTATTTGAAAGAATTGTGATGATTAAATGAATATATGAAAGTAATAGAACGATGTCTGGTACACAGTGAGAACTCAATAAATATAAGCAATTATGTGGTGTGTATTTTACTATGGTTGGACACATGTTCACATTCAAGGATGGCAGGGAAATGGAGAAGGAATGCTTTTTTAGATCTGAAATTCTGCAGTCTTTATTTAAGATATTGAGAGAAAATTGTCCCCAGTTATAATCCAAAGTTTTGTTTCAAGTTATTGAATAAAACTGGCTTGTCCTAAATAGTATTTGTGTTCAGGGTTGATCACCATCAAAATAAGAAGTTTTAGGGAATGTGATTATGTTTTACAAAACAGATTTTTACATGTTTTTATATGTGATGATGTAGCATACCAATGGCTACTACTTGCCCCTCCCTCGCTTTGATGTTCTTCCCTGGTTGAGAGACTTTTTCTTGTTATTGAAATTTTAAAATCACCTACAGGTTATTATAATTCTCGTTCAATCAATTCTTCACAGAAATTGTAGGATCCAAACTCTTACTTGCCCTTTAAGGGCTGCATTCATCTCCTTTCTCTGTTACAGAGTTTTTTAGCTAGGCATATAGTCATCTATGATAAATATTTTTTCCAACCTTCCTTGTACCTAAGTATAACCATAAAACTAACTCAGGCCAATAATATGAATGTAAATGGTCATCTGGCATCTGGCCATCTGGCAGCATTTAAGAGATGTTCTCACGACTGAGAGAAGACATACCTTTCACAGTCTTTTTCATCTCCCCCTCCTTCTTGCTTCCAGAAAAACAGATATGAGAGCTGTCAACATAGACTCTGAGGCTGAAAGGCACAGAGTAATTAACTAAGTGAAGTGCCTTACTGTAGGCAAAGTGCCAGATAAAATGAAAAAAAAATACAGCAAAGTGTATCTTACCTAGTCTAGCAACTGATTGATCTCTTAGCCAAGAAAGTTATTTCAGTTAAGAAAAAAAGAATCAGTATCAGCCTTATGGTGTTTGCCATGCCTGTTGTCTGTGCTGCAATGCTTTTCTTCCAAATATCTTCATGGCTAATTCCTTCACATATTTAAAATTATAACCTAAGAACCTATCCTGTAGTACTTCTGATTTTTTTAATTGGCTCTACTCTTCCCCTCCCCCATTGTACTCTTTACCTTCTAAAACATTATATAATTTATTAATGTGCCACAATTATTGTACCTACCCCATTAATACATAAGTTCAATGAGGTAAAAGATGTTTTAATTTCTTTTTCTCACTGAAGTGTTGTTCCACATGCTTAGCACAGCATGTGAGACACAAGATTCAACTGGTGTATTTTTAAAAGGGAAAGAAAATCAGTCTATCCAGATAGAGAAAACACTGCACGTACAGATGATGAGTTGAAAATATTTTAAAACGACATATATTGAGTTCTAGAATGGATCCAACATAGAAAGAAAATAAAAAAGCAACATAAGTTGAAGCTTGAGGTATTGGGAAGGGCCAAATAATGAAGAAATTTCTAGTTCTGAAAAGATTCAGGGCTTTTAAGCATCATTAGAAGCCAATGAGAGAAGGATAAGTTTTGGACTGTTGAAAAGAGAGTAACTGAATTGATAAACCATAAGATTTACTTAATAAGGACAGACTTGTAGACAAGTACAAGTACTTGTAAGTATGTACAGTGGAAAAGAAGAGTTCAATTCAACAATGGACTTGCTGGTCCTGTAGTATTAATCTACAGGTGTCAAGGGATTAAGTATGTAAACAGGCCAGAAGTAGAGATTACTATCAGTAAATGGAATGTCAGAACTAATGATTTCAGTAACTCCAATTTCAAGTGATTGTAGTACCCAAGAGTTTGGCTCTGGAATGGAGAATGTGGCTGAAGTGAAGGGCAGAATGTGAGTGAAGAAATAGCAGTGGAAGGACAATGTTAAGGAAGGGGGAAATGACTGTGTAGTATTGGCCATTTAAAGAGCTCACACTGTTTTAAAAGAATATGGCTGACACAGACAATAAAGACCCATTCAATTAAATAAATAGGAGAGAAAAGGTGGTCCTTATTCAAAATCTCTGAGTGTATTATGAAAACAATATACAAAAGATGTTTGAAAAGAACAGTTTCAGCAGAAAGATGAAATAGAATGAAAGCCTGATAATAGTTTCACATTTTGAAGGACATTACAAACCACTGATGTTTATGAAAAAATACATCAATAATAAGTTATTACAACTACACAGTAAGATGGAAAAAAAACTTGCAGATATCACAGGAAAACATTTTGGAATAAAAATGCCATACTAAACAAGAATATGCAGAATTATCAAGAGAGAAAAATAGTCAGTGATGAGGAAGATTAACAATTTTTACAACAGCATTATGATATAGCCATTGTCTCAACTTTCCAGAGGAAGAAACCAAGCTCCAAACAAGGAAAGGAATATACTTTGTATTGAACAGCAAATGAACCACAGAACACTGTTTCTCACTTGGCTAAGTATCTCTCTTTCATTCAGCTGAAGTGGCCATAGCTTTACTGTTAAAGCACACGGTGTGATGTCCAGACTCCACTATTAATAAGTGACATTTTCTGGGAATTATGTTGAGAATGCAGTAAGCTAAAATATGTGAGGCACTAAGAGAGTGACTCACATACCATTCAGTGATAAATGATAGCTGATATTATGATAATTATTGTTGCCATTATTTTTACTACCATTGTTATAAGTGAGTCTCTGTAAAAATTATCTTACTTCTTTAAAATTCAGTTCTATCATCAGTAAAATGAGAAAATAATGTCCATTTTTATAAATGAGGGAATAAAGCCCTCCTCGAAAAACTGTGGTAAAAAAATATTAAGTGTGATAATGAATGGGAACATTCTGAAAAAGCATTTAACTTAGGATGTTAAAACTACTCAGTAAAGTCTTTTGAATCTTGTGCAGTTGAAGGTGTGCTCTCCTCCAGAATAATATTTCTAGATTCTTCACCAGAATAGTTTACACCTGTCTGTTCTGTTGTAAATATAATTCCAAGGCTTGAGTACAATGTTTCAAAGGCTGCCTGACATGGACATTGCTTGCACTGATCTTAACTCTATTTCCTAGTGTGGTTTCACACCGCATTTAGCAGCTACGTTATGCTGCAGTTTCATATTGAAGTAGTGCACAATTAAAACTTTTTTTCAGTTGTGAATTGTGCTGCTATAAACATTCAGGTGCAGCTGTCTTTCTTATAGAATGTCTTTTGTTCTTTTGGGTAGATGCCCAATAATGGGATTCTGTATCAAATGGTAGGTCCACTTGTATTTGTTTAAGGTATCTCCACATTGCTTTCCACAAAGGTTGCATTATTTGCCATCCCACCAGCAGTGTATTAGTGTTTCTCTCCGCATCCACGCCAGCATTTATTGCAAAGATGTGGAAACAACCCAAGTGCCCATCAATACATGAGTGGATTAATAAAATGTGGTGTATGTATACCATGGAGTACTACTCAGCTATAAGAAATAATGGTGATATAGCACCTCTTGTATTTTCCTGGATAGAGCTGGAACTCGTTCTACTAAGTGAAGTATCCTGAGGATGGAGAAATAAGCTCCACATGTACTCACCATCAAATTGGTTTCACTGATCATCACCTAAGAGCACATTTAGGAATAACATCAATCCAGTGTCGGGCAGATGTGAGGGGAAGGAGGGGCTGGGTGTATACATACACAGTGAGTGCGATGTACACCATCTAGGGGATGAACACTCTTGAAGCTCTGATTCGGGGGGGGGGGAGTGGGGCAAGGGCAATATATGTAACCTAAACTTTTGTACCCCCATAATATGCTGAAATAAAAAAAAAAGAAACACTTTTTTTCATCATGAACTTAAATCTCTCTTTTTTCTCTACCTGATGTTTGCTTACACTATTACAAAGGAAATCTTACAAAGCTTGTATTGAAACATACTAGACAAATTATTTTTACTACATAAAGTTAATTGATGAAATGTGAGATGTGCACTTGTGTTTGACCAGAATTAACACCTGGTTATGATGTAGACTATGCTTATCTTTGGGCATTCCTATTCTGTGTCCATTCTTAATCACTCCATCAACAAAGCTAAATTATCTCTCACTCTTATCTCTTAAGGCCAGGTGGCTACTTATATGATCCATTCTTATGGACTCACCTTTCCCTTCAGTGAAAGAAACATCTCATACTAAATTATATACTTGAAGAACCTAAAAGAAATATACAACTAAAAGTACTTTAAGAAATAAAATAATATATTGCCTTAAAATGACTTCAAATGAACATTTAGGTTATTAGTAAATTATTACTATTATTGTAAAATGAAAACAAATACTGTGGAAACATTACAGTGAGTGCTGTTATATCTAGACTAAAATCTCTAGGTTTTAATATGGGTTCCAAAATTTACTAGCCTCTCTGTGTCTTGCTTTTCTCATTTGAAATATAAGAGTAATAACAGCATCTCCCACTTAGGGTTCTTTTGATGAACAAATGATTTAAAAAAACACAACATTGTTTATAAGAGTGCTTAGTAAGCACAGAATAAATGTTATTAATAGTTATTACATATTTATAATTACTACTTTATATCTAAAATATTCTACATCCAATAGTTTTGTATAATTTTCAAATATTAATTCATATTCCCTTATTCTTAAAATCAATATAACTTGACACTGAAGGAGAAGTTTCAGTAATATTTCTACTGGCAATTTTTAAAAATAAGTAAGTTCTTTTGAATTCTCTGTAAAGTTACTGAGAGTATGCAGACTCCAAAGCATCAGTTCCCAACCTTTTTGACACTAGCGACCGGTTTTGTGGAAGACAGTTTTTCCACAAACGGTGAGGGGTGGGGATGGGTCACCGTTGGATTCTCATGGGGAGCACACTATGTGGATTCCTTGCACGTACAGTTTGCAGTGGGGTTCAAGTTCCTAAGGGTCCAATGCCGCTGATCTGACGGGGAAGGGAAGCGGGGGAAGTGGGGCTTGGCAGTGATGCGAGTGATGGGGAGTGGCTATGGGTGCAGGTGAGGCTTTGCTGGGGGCTCACTCGCTGCTGGCATTCTGCTGTGTGGTTTGGTTCCCGGTGCCAGTCTGGCCTGAGGGTTGGGGACCGCAGCTCTAAAGGACATTTGTAATTTCTAGGTCAGAAAGAAATTAAGGCAGGGCTTAAGTCCCACATTTATTCTTACATAACCTCTCTGTCTTCTCAACAACTTCGATCAGTCACACATCAATCTGCCTTTGAAAGAAGAGGAAAGCATTCTGCGCTTTACAATGAGAACATATCAGCACTTATATTTAATTTACAAAGTGAACCTTTAAATATTTTTAAAGGGAACCAAGATGTAATCTGATTGAAAAAGCATCTTCTGACATTTCATTTTCTGCAAATGCACGTTCATTGTGGTGATGGATGACTTGCTTAAAATAACTAATTTGTATTTCAGTAGGGAAAAATATGTGCTAACTCCACTAAAAGTATCAATTATATATTCTCTAGTCCTCTTCCTTCATTTCTTTATGCATTATCAAACACAGGAAGTTTTCTAATCAGAAACGTGTCATTGCCTAGACAAAAAAGATTTCATCAATTATAAAATAAGGTGGTGGTGGTGTGGGTTGGTCTCTGATGTTACCTGAGTGCACGCGGGAAAGGTAATAGGCAAATTGAAATTTAAGTCATTTGAGGAGGAGATTTCAAAGCTGCCCTGTCATTTTCAGCTTTGAAGTCTTCTCTCACCTACATTAACAGGTACATAAAGAATATTTTTCTCAGCACAAATTTTTCCTATTCTGGGTTTGAATGGACATTGATGTCTTCAGTAGAGATTTACTAAATGAAATTAGAAGAAAAGGCACTTGAGCATAACAGATCACCTGTATCAATGCACTTGAATTTGTACTCATGCTAATAGATTCTTCTTTCTTTAGTGAGAATCTCAGAAGATTCTTTCTTTTTTTATTTCCATCTTTTTCTTTTTCTTCTCTCTCTCTCTCTCTTTAATAAAAGGCCTACTGACTTCTCTTAGTGCTTTGATTTGTTCAGAAGTTACTAGGGATATAAGTGTAATTCTACAGTCTCTAGGATGTATGTGATATGTAATATTTATATAGCTGACACCTAGGGTCTACTTACTTACAGTTATTCCAGCCCAGTAACTATAGGATACTGTCATTAATAGACCCATGACATTCATGCTAAGAACCAGAAGGTGCCACACATATAGTGTGGCTAGTGTAAGTGATGATACTGGTACCCTGTCCCACTCCCCATCTCCCAGCTGCTGTGGGAGTTGACTCACAGCTTCTCCTTCCATGGGAAAATTAATTGCCTTTGGCCAATGGGAGCCACTTACCAGGAAACTACGGCTTCCCCATAACCTTCCTGCAGACCTGCTTTGCACTGGGATAACTGGCCCCTTGCCTCTAAGTGGGACTGTCTCTGAGGTGCTCTTGGGCTCCTGCATTCCTTCCTCCTTAACACCTTTTCCCTTGCAGCCCTTCTGCTGAAATAACTCCATCAGTAAGATACTTGAATCAAAATCCTTATCTCAGTTTGGGTTTCCCAGAAAACCTGAGATTTGGGTTTCCTTGAAACACAACCTGAGATGGCAAGGGACAACACTGTTCCTCATGTCTGACCATTGAGATATACCCTGTTTAGGGTCACCACCATTCTTCTCTTTTTTTAACATTTTCTTTTTATTCACAAATGCCCAATCACACATTCATATGGCTGTTATGTTAAATTCATGTTCATATTTACATTCCTATTTAATGTTAAGATAAAATCACCTAATATTTGTAAAGTAAAATTTCTAAAATTCTTCACTTATGCAAGTTTTTTTTTTTGCCTCCAGCTACCATCCCAACACTCAAAAACAAACAAAACATCATAGAATATTACATAAAATTAATTTTTGAAGCATTAATGATAAATAATGAGAAAAATAATTTTTTCTAAAAACTTATGATTTTTTTCTTAAGACTAGAAAGTGGAGTCTAAAATATTCAGGAATATGGAGATCTATTACTCATCTATCATGAAGGCAGTAGGTTTATAACATGCTTCCCAGTAGTGGCGTTTTCGTACTTCAAGTTTCACAGTAGAACTCTGAATTCTACAATTCAACTTGCTTGCTGGGAACACACCATTGCCATAATTTCCAGTATGGGTCTTGAGTAGATCTGAATAGGGCTGATGCAGAGAGAAACACTTAAGCATGAAGAAGGGACCTATTTTTCTTCTAGTTACATTAGGATTTCTTTTTATTCTTTGTTGGTTTAAAATGGCTAGTCAGAATAAAAAATAAAAGGGCCTCTGTGTAGAGGCTGGGGTCTCCTCTATTTAGAGGTTGGAACCCAGGTATCCCTCTACCCAGCACCATCCTGAAGTGGGCTGAGGAGTAACCCCCAAGGGACAATTGGAGGGGCCTAGGCCTGCCACTCCTTTTCTCTATCCCCAGTTTTGGACATGTGATAAAAATTATTTCTTTTTGGATTCTTCTCTCTTGGCCTAGGATTTTCAAATTATTTTAGCTGTGTAAGCTAGGGAAGGCTTTGAGAGGCTAGTTGAAGAAATCTACTCTAATCTCTCTTCCCCAAGAAGAGGGATCATTCAATATTGCTTCTTGAACTAGGCCAACAGTTTCCTGATCTGCATCCCACCACTACGAGTGTCATGGAGTTATGACCCCTTTCCTGGGGAAATATTTGTTTTAGTCTGACTGTAAGATTTTGTGTTTACATATAGGTAATAGTTGCCATATTGTACAATTCTAGGATGTGTAATTTAAAAAGAATTCAACAGGAAGCCTATGGAGCTCTTGTAGGTAATAGTGATCTTATCCCAGGATTTTCAAGTCCTGGGGATTTGCAAAAAAAAGGAGACTGGGAGGTTTTTATTGTAACACTCATGCACTGTGAATTGTAAGAGTTTATATAGTTCTAATAAACAAATCATTTTTATAGCTGAAAAAAATATATAATAAACAAAATGTAAACCTGAATTCTCAACCCAAATTTGTAAGGTCTTGCACAACTCACTTTGTATTTCTGATACTTAATTTTCTCAATATAAACTGAAGAACTTATAATTAAACATGCAGGAGAAAACATGCATTTAACTACCTTCCCTCTCCAATGTCCACTAAAATGTCACTAAAGAAATTAACCCCATCTACATCGCCCAACAAAAATGAGATTCCAAGAAGACAAAGAGAATAGAAAAAGAGATGATTATCTACAGGAAATGCCATTTAAATTTTGGCAGCTGGAACACTGAGGAACCAGCCACAAAGAAGCAGATTGGAGAGAGTTGTAAATTAAGCTTGAGTGGAAAGGGTGGTAAGGTCAAAAAGAAAGTAAGATGGGAAAACTCAAGAAATAAGGGTGCTAGGCATCCTGTTGGCTACACATATAGTTAAATCTTCTGGTTTCTTCCAAACTTTGAGCTCATTCCTACCCCAAGCCTATATATTCTGAAACTGACATTCTCTAGTCTTGGAGTCAATAGGAATCTCTGGGGACAGAAACTATTATAGGTACCTGAATTAACTCTTGAGGGAATACATAAAAGTAAATGTAATAAATTTTAAGACTCTGTAAAACCCTACAATTATTATAGAATGCTGGTAGTCCATATTTATATACCTCCTACCTAGCCAGAAGAGTGAATAATTCCTGTGTATGAAATTAACCAACCTAAGAGAAATAATTTTCCATTCATTCATGTCATCTATAATTACTTTCACCAATGACTTGTAATTCTTCTTGTAGAGATCTTTTACCTCCTTGGTTAAATTTATTCCTAGGTATTTTCATTTTTTTGAACCTATCACAAATAGGATTGAGTTCTTGATTTGGTTCTCAGTTTGATCATTATTGGTGTACAGGAATGCTATTGATTTTTGTACATTGATTTTATAACTTCAGGCTTTGATGAATTCATTGATCAAATCTAAGAGTCTTTTGGAAGAGTCCTCAGGGTTTTCTAGTTATAATACATAACCAAAAAACAAATTACTGTTCACATCTTCCTGCATACTCTGAGTGATAATTACATTTGTGGTTACCATCAACAAAACATGGTAACAACATTTGATGGAATAATTGGATAATGGTTAGCATAGATCATACAGTATTATGAGTAATAATGCAGCCAGCATTAAATACATGGTATTAGGGCAAGAAAATTCATGTAGCTTAGGGATAAAGGAGTGATCTTGAATTAGATTAATACAGCAAAGTACCAGAGATGAAAGGAGACCTTAAAGAAGGCAGAATAAATCAGATACAGGAGGAAAGAAGAGGAATTCAACTTAGATAGGAGGAGAAAGGAAATTCCTTCATTGTGTTGTGAGTGAAAGCAAAGATGATAACAAATATTTCTTGAACTATAGGTTTCATGGAAATTAAAAGATATATTCCTTATTCTTTAATTTTTGTTTGTGGAGTAGAAATAAAAATATCTGCCTCTAGGTTGCAGGAAGTGTTAAGTTTAGAGGTACGTGGTCTCTAAGGAGAATTCTAGATGTAAAATTTTGTTTTATGACTTGTATTATTTAATACAATGAATAATACATTCATGGAATATATCCACTAGGAATTTTGTCTGGCAGGGAATATGAATGAATAAAAATTAACCTGAGGAAATAAACAAATGACTATATCATATTTACCTCTTATAAGAAAACTCTAGGAAGAATAGCTGTTACATCTCAGTTAAGAATAGTTCAATACTGAGATGCTATTGTGAGCAAGGGACTTTGTGGATATAAGGACTAGGAATACTAGTAACAGTCTGTATCCTTAGGAAATATAGCTTCGGTAGAATACAGACCATAAACATAATTTTATTGTAATGGATTAACTGTGTGTAACAATATGCACGGATCCAATGAGCCCAGAAAGAAGTAGCCACAGTAGATCCTTCTAGTAAATATTTTCTTAGTTGAGTCTTAGCAAGAGTCAGTTTTATGAAAAATGTGAGATGAATGTGTCAGTCAAAGGGAAGTATGTGGGAATGCTGGTCAGCTATTTCCGTGTAACAAGCACCAAATTTATTGACTTAAAACATTGACCATTTATGGTTGCTCTCCATTATGTAGCCCTCAATGCCCTTTATTGACAATTTCCATTTGACAATTTGGACTTGGCTCAGCTTGCTTGTGCTTCTGGTCTTAACTGAGTGCTTACGTACAGTCACAGGCCTCTGGGCAGCTCTGCTTCTGAGAATTGGTTGGCATTGGACTGAGGCAAGGGGACAGTCAGAGGAGACTTTGCCACATCTGTCAGCATTAGGGGACTATCCCGAGCTTGTTCCCAGGGAGGCTTGGCAAGGATTTAAAAGGAATAATGGAATTAAATCCTATTCAAACCTAGGATTTGCATTGGTGTAACGCCACTTCCACATGTTCTGTTGGCCGAAGTACCAGCTACAGGAAGACACAAAACCAGGCCAGATTCAGGGGTACACAAATAGATTTACCTCGAAATAAAAGGAACTGCAAAATCCTATTAAAAAGTGGCATGCATTCAGGGAAGAGTCAGAATGCATTTATTTATTTATTTATTCATCCATTCATTTATTTATTGCATTTTACTACAATGAATAAAGCTTCTAGGCATAAGGCAATTTGGTATAAAATTTATTAACTTTACTAATAAAACTAAACTTTTATTACAAACTAAGACTTTAAGTGGCAGGAACATAAAATGGGACGTTAGAGAAGATGAAGCTGGAGATGTAAGAATCCTTACAAAGAATGTTTGACTCATGGAGATATGACTTTTGTTGGTAGATTATATTTCCCCCCAAATTCAGGCATAGAACAATGTTCTGTTAGGATGGAAAAGTATTACTTGCTTGAGGACAAAGGGGAAAAAAACACACAAACTTTACCCCCTATCCTTGGTAATTTCCAAGGTATATCAAAATATGAAAGGTGTTGAGAAAATCCTACACAGAAAAAAATGTATAATTATGTTCATGTCAAGACACTTATGCTTCTTTGAACAAAGACTGCTTTCCTTATTGCCACATGCTAATATTGAAGACCGAACAACAGTTCAAAGGAGAAAGTGAAATATTTTAATCAGGTTGCTACAGGTAAGATGTTTTACTTTAGACACATTGCCTTGGCAGTAGACTGGGTAAAAGATAAAAATGTGTCAGATCAGCATGATGGAAAATAGGTGACTACTATAACAGTATAAGAGAGTAAAAATGAATTTCCAGTCTCTGACTTTGGTTGTAGGAATGGAGAAAGAATGGGTTTAAACAAAGTGTAACTTAATCATGGATTGGATCTTGGGAGTCAGAAAGAGTGGAATTTTGAATAACAAACAAGTTTCAAGGCTGACTGAGAAGTTAATTTTATCACTAAGGTAGGAGAGGAATACCCTTGACTCACTTTTGTCCATTACACAGGTGTTTATACTAACTCTCAGACTCAAAGATGAAACATGAAATGAGATTTTCATGAAGTCCAACTGTAACTATCATTCAAACTGAAAGCATAAACTAACCTAAGAATTTTTCTTGGGGGAGCAGGATTAAGGATGGCGTAGGTAGGGTGAGAAAGATATTTTTCTAAAGTCATGTTATTTAGTCTCTTATATGTATTAATATGAAAGGTTTAATATAAAGTAAAAAGAAAGAATGAATTTATTTTCTATTCTATGTTGAATTTATTTAATATTGTTGTAATTAAATTCATATTACATTTGTAGACAAAAAAATAAGAAATACATTAACTAGAAGCAAGTTTGCATATGCCCAGAAATTATTTTTAAACATGTCCAGATTTACATAGGAATCTATAGCCAAATTTTGTAGCACATACATTAGGATGGATCTGAAGATATGTGACCAAGTAGGGAAGAAATACTAGATGGGAGCAAGTGAATGTGCTATTTTATGTCCTGAACTTGGAGAGAAAAACTTACGAAGGAAAAAAAAACACTTTCAAATTTGTTGACCAAATCTGCTGTCTGCACCATTGATGTTCCATATGTCAAATATTAAATACAAAATGTATTTTAATGCGAAAAGTTAATTTAACTGGTATAAATTATTATGCATTGATATCTATACAAAAAGGCAATATAGATTATCCTATGCTTTCTCTGTCCATTTTCAGGTAGCAATGTCCTAATAACTGAATTTTGTTTTGTTTTTATATATATTGGTGTTCAGCAATCTTTAAATTATTGATTTGCCATTTTAATTCTTTGTAAAAGTGTATATTTCCAGGAATGTATCTTGTTGCATACACTATAAACATCCACGTGCAAATCCACACATACACACACAGTAATTAAATATAATATACAGAAACTACTTTATTTATTTATTTTTTTTTTTGAGACAGAGTCTCACTGTTGCCCGGGCTAGAGTGCCGTGGCATCAGCCTATCTCACAGCAACCTCAAACTCCTGGGCTCAAGCGATCCTTCTGCCTCAGCCTCCTGAGTAGCTGGGACTACAGGCATGCGCTACTATGCCCAGCTAATTTTTCTATATATATTTTTAGCTCTCCGTATAATTTCTTTCTATGTTTAGTAGAGATGGGGTCTCGCTCTTGCTCAGGCTGGTCTCGAACTCCTGAGCTCAAACGATCCACCCGCCTCGACCTCCCAGAGTGCTAGGATTACAGCCGTGAGCCACCACGCCCGGCCCAGAAACTACTTTCTTAAAGGTAAAAATTTTCATGTCATCTCTTTCTTAAAATAAACATTTTTTGGTATAACTTTGGGGTTAAATGACAACTCAAAGTTTTTCTTTTTCATTACAACTAACACAAGGATTTCCAGTTTATTTAATATGTAACTGATAGTAATTCAGAGACTCCTGGAATAATGCAAATGGAATTCAGTGCAAAAAAAAAAAAGGTATATTATTAGATTAGAAGTTAAAAAATAAGGATATATTCCTCTGCATTAAAAAAATAAAAAAAATGAAAATCAGTTACTTCAATGTCTAATCACGAGGAAAAGACATTGCTGGTTTCCATAGCAACAGAGTCCTGAGTGTTCTTCATTCATCTCTTTTGTACCAGAATCTGCCTCATTATGGTGAAAAGAAATTCAGTGTCACATCAATAAAAACTCTAATATTTATGGATCCAAATACATTTTTCTGTCCAGTGTGACTAAGTAAAGATGCTGAAATCCAGCATTGGCTTGAACAAGAAAACTTAATTTAAATGTGAGAAGAACTGAAGCTTCTCTTGAATTTTACTTATGTATGCAGCATCTATTATTTGAGCATCCGAGAGAGATGTTTTTTTCATCTACTTTGACAGGCTCAGCTCTTTGGAGAGTTTATTTTATCTCCTCTAGTCAGAAGTTGATTTCAGTGCACTTCTGGCTCCAACTTAAAAGTCAAAATACAAAAGAACTAGCACATTTATTCTTGTCTGGCAAAGATAAGATTTATTGTGTGGTGTAAAAACACCTGACAAACTATCTACTTGATATTGAACTTTCAAAATACTTTCAGACTATATTTTCTAGTGGGAAAATATGTTAGCATAATTGACTGTGAGTTGTGCTTCCTGTGATTATGTATAAAAATATATAAATTTCAGTTACAGCTATTTTATATAATTTAATAGCATTGATATTTTGATTGATCCATTGATGGATTTCTTGATCACAAGTTACAAAGCAATTATTTTATTTTAGAAGCACAACTTTTAACTTCTCTAGTTTTGCCATGTAGTAGTCACACAGTTCAAACGTGTAGTTTTGACACATTTATCTTGTGCAGTGTCTCATGTTCTGTGCATATTTTATTTCACTGGTATTTTTCCATAGAACCCTCTGCATTTTTCTGCATAACTCTGTAAAAAATGTTTTTCTGTGGTTATTGATCTAATAGCTATAATCCTCAGAAGACTCATGTAGGAAACAAATCTCTTGTTTTGTGCTGGATCTCAGTACCCGACATAGAATCTAGCACAAAGGAAAGGTCAATAAATATTTCATGAATGGAGGAATGAATAATGAGCTAAAGAACATTATATATAATGATTATATTAGCATTATTGCCTTTAGATCTATAGCACATAAGCATTGTAGTTTGTGTAAAGACGCAAGGAAATGGGTATACATAGCTAAATAATATTATCCATCAAGTTCATGGCTTGTTTTTGTTTATAGATATAACACAATACAGATGTACCTCAGGGAAGAATGATTGGAAGAGAAAATTTAAACTTATCCTGGAATTGACAACATACTTAGAAAGCAGAGATAGAAAGAAGAAAGCAAAATAAGAGAATAAAAGAGATCAAAAGTAACCATACCTTTTCTTCCAATTTCCTTCTACGAAGGCTAGGAATTTTAAGTAGATTTCATAATAAACCTTGAGGTCAAGCAATTAGCTGAACAGATATCATAGATGTATGGCTACATGATGTTTGGAGACTATATATTCATTACAAAATACCATGTGGCCAGCATGTTTCTAGTTACTTTACTTACAGCAGTAAACAAACAAATTCTCCATTCTCACGATTATATTCTAGTGGGATTATAGACAAAAAATCTTACAACATATATGAAGAAAAATACAGAATGAGACTAGAATAGAATAGGTGGAATAGGAGAGTATGTTATTAGGTTTTTAAGTACAAAATGTCCGATTTCCTTAAGTACTAAGTTTGACAGTTGTCATCTCTACATTTCAATTTGACACTTCTTGTTTTATGTTTATTGTAAAGATACATCCTTATCTTTCAAATTCATGTTTTGGCTTGTGATTACCTTTCAGAATTTTTTTAGAGTAATTTTTGTGAAACCATGGATAAGTCAAAAACTCATGTTATTTTCAAATATGAATTTCATCCTGGAACCAGTGCAGCACAGACAGCTTGAAATATCAACAATGTGTTTGGGAAGGATGTGGCTAATGAAGGCACAGTATGCCAGTGGTTTGAGAAGTTCTGTTCTGGTGATTTTAATCTTGAAAACGAGCCACACAGGAGACCTGAGACCAAGGTGGATAATGATGAGCTGAAAGTTGTACTGGAAGCAAATCCATCCCACCCTACGTGTGAATTAGCAGCAAGGTTTGACGTTCTTATTCCAACAATATTGGACCATTTGAAACAAATTGGCAAGGTGAAGAAGCTGGATAGATGGGTACTGCATGAATTAAATGGGCATCAGAAGAGAAATTGTCTAGAAGCTTACCTTTTTTTGTTATAATGATATAAAGGTAAACCATTTCTATACCATATTGTTACATGTGACGCAAAATAGATTTTTTTTTTTTACAATCTCAAGCATTCGACACAATGGTTGGATAAAGATGAAATGTTGAAACACAGTCCAAAACTGAATATTCATCAAAAAAAGTTAATGGTGTCCGTTTGGTGGTCCAGCGCTGGTATTATCCACTATAGCTTCATGAAACCTGGTCAATCAATTACAGCAGATGTCTACTGCACTCAGTTGGATAAAATGATGAGGATGCTTGCAATTAAGGAGCCAAGAATGGTCACTAGAGATAGACCAATCCTCTTGCAAGACAATGCTCGACCACATGTTGCACAAACAATGCTGCTCAAACTATAGAGGCTGGACTTGGAAACTCTCTGTCATCTACCATATTCACCAGACCTTACACCAACTGACTACCACTTCTTCCAGGCTTTGGACCACTTTTTGCAAGGAAAAATATTCAATTCTCAACAAGCTGTGGAAAATGCCTTTTGAGATTTCATCTCCACTCCTTCTTCAGGCTTCTTTGTTGCTGGCATAAACAAGCTACAGTTAAGATGGTAAAACTGTGTTGATAGTTTAGTTGATACTTTGAATAATTGTACTGCTTCTTGTTTGAGTTAAAATTAACTCTACTTTTGATTCAAAATTGGACATTTCATATTTAATACCTACTAAAAGGGGTCATCGAAAAAACACTACTGATAAGATGTCATGTGAGCAGAGAGCATCCGAGGCAAAGATTTAAAACAGGCAAAAATCTACGGAATGATTTCCAGACAGAAGAAATAACAAATAAAATTCTCTGAGTTGAAGTTATGCTTAGCACTTTCAAGAAATAGTGCCAGAGCCCAAGAGCCTGTGTGGTTTATACAGAGTGAGCCAAGGGGAGAATATTAGAATATGAAATCACAGATTTAATGAGGAATCTAATCATTCAAGGCCTTGTAATTCATGATCATAAATTCAGGTTTTACTCTGAGTGTGACAGAAGCTGTCGGTTGGTTTGGAGCAGAGGAGTGATAAGCTCTGACTGACAATATAATAGGACCATTCCACCTGCTCTCTGGCAAGTGGGCTTTATGAGGGCAAAGGTGAAGAAGGGAGACCATCCAGGAGGCTGTTGCAATAATCCAGTTGAGAGATTATTGTGCGGGGGTGAAGTTGGTAGTGATGGAAAAGGTGGAAATGAATTTGACTCTGAACATATTTTAAAGATAGAATCAAGAGGATTTGCTAATAGAATGGATGTAAGATATGAGAGAAAAAGAGGAGACAAATCTGAGTCACTGTTCTGGGTCTGAAAAATTGAAACCCAGAGTTTTCATTAATTGAGGAAGGAAAAAGAGCAAGTGTGAGGGCAGTGGTACAAATTTTGAGTTTGTTTCCTAAGTTTGAGATGCTTATTACACATCTAAGTGGAAATGCCAAAAAGCATTTTGCCATGTTTTATCAGACAGTGACCTGAACAAGAACAGAAGGGTGGAATTCAGAATTTGAGTTGGGGTTTTAATATTAGAGCTCAGATGTTAGGAACTGAGGCAATATTGATAAAGAAAAATTAAGCCACAGTGGCAAATGTAAAAGGTGGCCACAACAATGTAAACTTTTTCATCCAACATGAATTGATGAAGGACAGTCACAGAATAGAAATGTGCTGTCCTGGCCTGTTCATCCATGTGCTGTCTTTGGATTCACAAATCCACAATCCATTCTTTTTTCTATTCTTTCTTTTGAGGGAGGTATGACTGATTCATGAAGTCAACATGTGTTTATGTTCTAAGTGCCCGAATGGATCTCAGTACCAGTAAGTGGTAATTAGTAACCACTCTGAACATGGAAGATTTAAAAAGACAGATATGTGTGGATCCTTACAAAGATTTATAACACATAATCTGCAATGGAGAGTATAGGCAAATAATCATTATTTTCTGTAATTTTATGACAGGGAAAATAAGATAATAGGAAAGTATCCAAGGTATCCATATACTCATCTGGGAAAAAAATCTTCTAAAGCAGGTAGCTCTTAAATTAAAACTTATCCTCTGATTCCCATATGATTTTATGATTATTTTTTATCCTATCTTCTCTTTCCCCATGCCTTCTAAGCTTGTCAAAAATTTGAGAAGGTAACGACTCCTATTCTCTAAATTAAACTTAAAAGAAATGACTAATGCATCTTTACTACTTTTTCCATTTGTAAATAAAATATAACTATGACACTGTTTTGCTCAGTGAGCACTTTCCTTTGGTGTTGTAGAACGAATGTTTGTGGCCACCTCCTCAAATACCAATATTGAAAGTCTACTATCCTCCCCACCCCACACACAATATGATGGTAACAGAAGGTGGGGTTTTTAGAAGATAATTATTATAGTATTCGATGAAGTCATGAGCACAGAGGCCTCATGAATAGGTGAGTGTGCTTATAGGAGTGCTCAGAGGGCTTGCTTAGCTCTGCTTCCTGCCATGTGACCATATAATGAGAAGTCAGCAGTCTGCAACCAAAATGCAGACCAAAATGCACCAGAATCCAACCACACTAAGACCTTGACTTTAGGCTTCTAACTTCCAGAACTAATTTTAATATAACCATTTTAATATAATATAGTACCAAAGTGTTTGCAAATGGTGGTATCCATTTTACATTCTCACCAGAAATATGTGGGAATTCTAGTTGCTACACATTTACTCCAATACATTGATTTGTCATTCTTTTTAAGACTTTCAAATGAATGTACAGTAGTATCCAAGTATTATTTTAATATGTAGTGCCCTGGTTACTAATTATGTCAAATTTTTTTCATGTGCTTATGATAAGCACTGTTCACATTTTTGTCTGTGTCTTAATTGTTTTTTTTTTTCTTATTATTCTGTGGTATCAATTTGTTACATTATCTAGATGGAACTTCTTTACCAACTATACATATTGCAAATATTTTGCCCTGTTCGTAGCTTGCCTTTTGGTTTTCTGACCAATATTTTGATCCTATCTAATTTATCACTTTAAAAATTTATGATTTATACTTTTTATGTCTTAGCTAAGAAATCTTTGCCTATTCTAGGTTGCAAATATTTTCTCTTACTTTTGCTTATAGAAATGTTTATGTTCTCTTTCCAGATGCATAAATTGTTCAACATTACTAATCATCAGGGAAATGCAAATCAAAACCACCATAAGATATAACCTCACACATATAAGGACAGCTGTCTCTTCCATGATGCATTTCATTTAATATTTTTATGGTCTGTAATGAGGGGTGTTAAATATTTTTCACCATGTATAAAATAACCTACTTTAGCATTGGTTTTGTTTCAGATTTTCTGTGAGAACAATCCTTTCCCCATTGAACTTTTTAGAATCTTTGTAAAAAATCCATTAACTATAAATGATTTGGTCTATTACTGGAATCTCTATTCTATTCCATTTTCTATATGCCTATCCTTTCATTGTTTTTATTACTATAGCTTCATTGTAAGTCTTGAAATAGTCTAATTTCTCTAATTTTTTTTATATTTCTCCTTCCAACACTCAAACTCTGAAGATTTCCTAAACTCTCATCTCTGTCATCTCAATTAAAGATATTGCTAGGTTGTCTTTGAGATCACCGCTTTATGTCCTAATATTCAAAATGTGTCTGCAGGCAGACATCCAAAGAAGTTGTAGCATGTCCCAAACTCATTTCCTTCTCTTAGGGATCACAGATAGGTTTTATCTATTATCTAATATCTGGAAACTACTGTTTTATATATTTTTCTGATGTTTTTGTTTGCTTTTGAGTGGAGTGAGTTTAAGTCCAGATTATATATTCCTTTTGTTAAAAGGCAGAAATTTAGCATCTATTTTTTAAATTTTCCCACAGTACTTCCTGCTGTGCCCTTCACACTGACTTATAAATTAAAGACAGATTCACTTATCTGGAGAAGACTGTTCGAATACCAAGTAGATAAGTATTTTCTGAACAGAACTTGGAAAAGGACTAAGTAACCTCAGAATCCCTCAAATGAGAATTTAAAATGGTTCTAATTTAATATAAAACATTATCTGTAAGTCTAACAAGTTCATTCAACAAATATTGAGTGTGTACTTTGTGCTAAATGTGTTATAACTAAAGAGGATGAGCAAATTGCTGGTGAAATATCATTTGATTTTATATTTATATACATAATTTATATATACATATATATATGTCTCAGTTACATATATATTACAAAAAATTCCAAGATTGTAGAAGCTTCAGTTATTGTTTTGAAGTTGAATTTGTTTTACATTCAGAAATGAGTATAAAAATGTTTGTGTATACATGGGAGAGGAGGGAATTTATAAGTGAAAAAGAAAATGTTACCAGACCCTTGCCTCAGTAGTTCTTTCATCTGCCTCAGTAGATGCAATCTGAGTAAGAAAACACTTTTCATTTCCCAGTTATTTTCACCACCTAGATGTTGGTATAAATTATTTAACAATTCAGTTGTGTGCATGCTGAGCATGGTCTATAAACTGGTCTACCTGAATCATATTTGTGAAATGCATTCCATGAATTTCAGTTTTTTGCAAAATAATATTTCAAAAATCTGAAACATACATTAAAAATAAACTCTTACACTCATAGGAAAAGTGTGTAAATATTTGATGACATCAAAATCTCTATTGTTATTGTTTTTAGGAATAAAATATTTTATGTTATTTATAGTTTTTAATTACAGGCATACCTTGATTTATTACACTTCACTTTATTGCACTTGGCAGATATTTTCTTTTTCACATTTGTTTTTTTTTTTTTTTTTTTTTTTTTTTTTTTTGAGACAGAGTCTCGCTCTGTTGCCCGGGCTAGAGTGAGTGCCGTGGCATCAGCCTGGCTCACAGCAACCTCAGACTCCTGGGCTTAAGCGATCCTACTGCCTCAGCCTCCCGAGTAGCTGGGACTACAGGCATGAGCCACCATGCCCGGCTAATTTTTTGTATATATATTTTTAGTTGGCCAGATAATTTCTTTCTATTTTTAGTAGAGACGGGGTCTCACTCTTGCTCAGGCTGGTCTCGAACTCCTGACCTCGAGCAATCCACCCGCCTCGGCCTCCCAGAGCTAGGATTACAGGCGTGAGCCACCGCGCCCGGCCCTTTTTCACATTTGAAAGTGCGTGGCAACCCTGCCTCCAGCAAGTCTAGCAGTGCAATATTTCCAATAGCATGTACTCACTTCATGTCTCTGTGTCATATTTTGATAATTCTTTTTTTTTTTTTTGGGACAGAGTCTCGCTCTGTTGCCTGGGCTAGAGTGAGTGCCGTGGCATCAGCCTAGCTCACAGCAACCTCAAACTCCTGGGCTTAAGCGATCCAACTGCCTCAGCCTCCCGAGTAGCTGGGACTACAAGCATGTGCCACCATGCCCAGCTAATTTTTTCTATATATATTTTTAGTTGGCCAGATAATTTCTTTCTATTTTTTTTTTAGTAGAGATGGGGTCTCGCTCTTGCTGGTCTCGAACTCCTGACCTCGAGCGATCCACCTGCCTCAGCCTCCCAGAGTGCTAGGATTACAGGCGTGAGCCACCGCGCCCGGCCCATATTTTGATAATTCTTGCAATGTTTCTAACTTTGTCATGATTGTTGTATCTGTTCTGATGATTTGTGATCAGTGATCTTAGATATTACCATTGTAATTCTTTTGGGCAGCATGAACTGTGCCCATATAAGATGACAAACTTAATAAATGTATGTTCTGACTGCTCCTCTGATTAGCTGTTCCCCCAACTATCTCCCTCTCCTTGGGCCTCCCTATTCCTTGAAACAAAAGAATGCTGAAATCAGGACAATTAATAACCTACATTGTCTTGTAAGTGTTCATGAGAAAGGAAGAGTCGCACATCTCTCACTCAATTTAAAACAAAGGCTACAAATGATTAAGCTTAATGAGGAAAGCATGTCAAAAACCAAGATAGGCCAAAAGCTATGCCTTTTGTGCCAAATAGTTAGCCAAGTTCTGAATGCAAAGAAAAACTTCTTGAAGGAAATTAAAAGTGTTACTATAATGAACACACAATAATAAGAAAATAAAAGAGCATTATTGCTAATACGGAGAAAGTTTTGGTGGTCTGGGTAGAAGATCAAAGCAGTCACAACATTCCCTTAAGCCAAAGCCTAATCCAGAGCAAGGCCCTAATACTCTTTAATTCTATGAAGGCTAAGAGAGGTAAGAGAGTTTTAGCAGAAGAGTTGGAAGCAAGCAGAGGTTTGTTTATGATGTTTAAAGAAAGGAGCCATCTCTGTAACATAAAGTACAAGGTAAAGCAGCACGTGTGATATAGAAGCTGCAGCGATCTAAGATCATTGACGAAGGTGACTACACTAAACAACAGATTTTCAGTGTAGATGAAACAGTCTTCCATTGGAAAAAAATGCCAGCTAAGACTTTCATAGCTAGAGAGGAGAAGTCAATGCCTGACTTCAAAGCTTCAAAGGACAGGTTGACTCTCTTGTTAGGGGCTAATGTGGCTGTGAACTTTTAAGTCGAAGCCAATGTTAATTTATCATTCTGAAAATCCTGGGACCCTTAAGAATTAAGCTATATCTACTTTGTTTCTCTATAAATGGAGCGTCAAAGCCTGGATAACAGCACATCTGTTTACAACATAATTTACTGACTAATTTAAACCCACTGAGGAATGCGACTGCTCAGACAAGATGCCTTTTAAAATATTGCTGCTAATTGAAAATGAACCTGGTCACCCAAGAGCTATGATGAAGATGTATGAGGAGATTAATGTTTTTAAGCCTGTGAATACAACATACATTCTGAAGCCCATGTACTGAGTAGTAATTTCAACTTTCAAGTTTTATTGCTTAAGAAATATATTTTATAAAGCTATAGATGCCATAGATAGTGATCACTATGAGGAATCTGAGCAAAGTAAATTAAAAATATTCTGGAAAGAATTTACCATTCTAAATGTTATTAAAAACATTCATGATTCATGGGAGGAGGGCCAGATATCAGCATTAGTAGGAATTTAGAAGAAGTTGATTCCAGCACTAATGGGTGATTTTGAGAGATTCAAGACTTCAGTGGAGAAAGTAACTACAGATGTCGTTGAAATAGCAAGAGAAATAGAATTATAAGTGGATCCTGAAGATGCGATGATATTGCTGAAATCTTCTGACAAAACTTAGATGGATGAAGAGTTGCTTCCTATGGATGAGCAAAGAAAATAGTTTCTTGTTCCTGGTGAAGATGCTATAAACATTATTGAAATGATAACAAAGGATTTAGAATATTAAATAAAATTAGTTTATAAAGCAGCAGCAGGGCTTGAGAGCTTTCACTCCACTTTTGAAAGAAGTACTACTTTGGCAAAATGCAATCAAACAGCATAGGATGCGACAGAAAAATCTTTTGTGAAGAGTCAATTAATGCAGCAATATTCATTGTTTTCTTATTTTAAGAAATTTCCACAGGTACCCCACCCTTCACCAACCACCACCATGATGAGTCAGCAGCAATAAACGTAAAGGCAAGACCCTCTATCAGCAAAAGGATTATGATTGTTGAAGGCTTAGGTGAATTTTAGCATTTTTTAGGAATAAAGTCTTTTTTAATTAAAATATGTACTTTTTACTTTTTTATTTTTATTTTTTTAATGTTTTACCATTTTATTATAAAAGTTTTCAAACATAGATAACTTGAAAGAGTTTTACAATGAACGCCAGTACATCTCTCGCTTAATTTCTGCCATTAACATTTCACCATATTTGTCTTGTCAAATATCTATCCATCCATCCATCAGTCACATTTAATTTTATAAATTTTATAAATAAAGATTCTGGAAACATTTGAGTATGGGTTTTTGTATGGACATATGGTTTTATTTCTCTTGAGTAAACACTTAAGCGTGGAATTTTTCACTTCTAGAATTTCCATTTGGCTGTGTACTATAGCTTTTATTTGTCTGCTATTTTTTTATTTATTGTGAACATATTTTCCTTTATGCAACTTTTGAGAATAGTTAAAATAGCAGCTTTAAAATTCTTGCCTGCTAATTCCAAACCCTGGATCCACCTCCAAGTTGGTCTCTGTTGATTGTCTTTTCTTTCAAAAAATGGGTCATGTGTTTCTGTTTCATCAGATATCCAGTAACTTAAAATTGTTTGTTTAGATGATAAAGTAAATTTAGATGACAACATTGTGACTATTATGTTATTAGGCAGTGCTGATGTTTTTGTTTTAGCAGGAAATTAACTTGGTTGTACTCAAACTGCATACTCTGTCTCTTGGGCAGCAGTTCAAATTTCAGTTCAGTTTATTTGGTCTTAGTAGGGCTCCTTAGAGCCTGTCCTACACATGTGTTGTTCAGAGGGCAGCCAGAGATTTGGACAGAAATTATCCACAGAATTTAGAGTTTTCCCTCTAGGGCTGTCTCTGAAGTTTCTTCCTCACTTTAGAGCAGCTGCAGTTGCCTTAAAATATGTACTTTTTAAAGACAAAATGCTCTTGCACACTTAATAGACTACAGTATAGTATAAACATAACTATTATACACATTGAAAAGCCAAAACATTTGTATGACTTGCTTTAGTCACTTTGTTGTGGTGGGCTGGGACTGAACTCACAATATCTCTGATTTATATGAGATATGCTCATATAAATAAATACAGTAAGCAATACAAAGAAAAAAATATTGTTTAAAATCTGTAAATATTTTATTTATAATTTATACCCTCAATTTTAAAAATAATTGAGACAATGTGAAATACTAAAAGCATTCATTCATTTTGCCATTATTTATTGTATGCTAACAAAATTACAAACCTCTGTAATAAGGCACAAATATATGAAAGGAAATTGTCCTGTGCTCAGTGAACAAAATGTGAACTGGCGGAGTCCTACAAAATTATCATGAAAAAAATATGAAATAAAGATAATTAGGATATAATATGTATTCAGGGCAAAGAAATATATCTATAAGACCCACAGCTAGTATCATACTGAATGGGGAAAAATTGAAAGCCTTTCCTCTAAGATCTGGAATAAGACAAGGATGCCCACTTCCACCACTGTTATTCAACAGAGTACTGGAAGTTCTAGCTAGAGCAATTACATATAAAAAAGAAATAAAATGCATCCAAATTGGAGAGGAAGAGGTCAAATTATCCTTGTTTGTTGATGATATGATTTCATATCTAGAGAAACCTAAAGACTCCACTCAAAAACTATTAGAACTGATAAACAAATTGCAGGGTAAAACTGAACATACAGAAATCAGTAGCATTTCTATATGCTAATAGTGCCAAATAATCTGAATAATCCTCAGCATAAGAACCAAACTGGAGGAATCACATTACTTGTTTTCAAATTAAACTACAGGGCTGTAGCATCCAAAAGGGCATGGTACTGTCATAAAAACAGACACATAGATCAATGGAAGAAAACAGAGAACCCAGAATAAATTCACATACCTATAGTGCACATATCTTTGACAAAGTTGCCAAGACCATACAGTGGGGAAAGGACAGTCTCCTCAATAAATGATGCTGTGAATACTGGATATCTATATGCAGAAGAATGAAACTCAATTCTTATCTCTTGTCATATACAAAAATCAAATAAAAATTGATTGAAGCTTAAATGTAAGACCTGAAACTACTAAAAGAAAATATTGGCAAAATGCTTCAGGATATTCATATGGGCAAGGACTTCTTGAGTAATACCCCAAAGCGCAGACACTCAAAGCAAAATTGGACAAATGGAATCACATCAAGCTAAAAAGCTTCTGCACGGCAAAGGAAACAATCAACAAAGCAATGACACAACCCACAGAATGTGAGAAAATATTTGCAAACTACTCATCTGACAAGGAATTAATAGGGGTTAATAACTGGAATATATAAGCAGCTCCAATAACTTGGTATGAAAAAGTCAAATAATCCAATTAAAAATGGGCTAATGATATGACCCCTGACATTTTTCAAAAGAAGACATACAGATGGCCAACAGGTATATGAAAAAATTTCAACATGATTTGTCATTAGAGAAATGTAAATCAAAACTACAATGATATATCATATCATCCTACTTAAAATGGCTTTTATCAAATAGGCAATAACGAATGCTGATAAGGATGTGGAGAAAGGGGAACTTTTGTACACTGTTGGGGGAAATGTAAATTAGCACAACTACTATGGAAAACACTATGGAGGTTCTTCAAAAAACTGAAAATAAAACTACCACAATTTCCAGCAATCTCACTGCTGAGCATATATCCAAAGGATGGGAATACATTATATGGAAAAGACAATTAGTAGTCCCGTGTTCATTGCAGCACTATTCACAATAGCCAAGATATGGAATCAACCTAAGTGTACATCAACAGATGAATGGATAAAGAAATTGTAGTACATATACACAATAGACTATTATATAGCCACAGAAAGAATGAAATCCTGTCATTTGCAATATGGATGGAACTGGAGAACATTATGCTAAGCGAAATAAGCCTAGCACAGAAAGTCAAATCTCACATGTTCTCACTCATATGTGGGAGCTAGATATTAAAACAATTGATATCATTGAGACAGAGATTAGAATGATGGTTTCTAGAGGTTAGGAAGGATAGTGTGGAGGAGGGGATAAAGTGGGAGGGGTTAAGAGGTGCAAAAATATAGTTAGATAGATAGAATGAACAATACTTGATAGCACAACAAAGTGACTATAATATAAAAAAAGCTAAGGTATACTTTGAAATAACTAAAATAGTGGAATCAGAATGTTCCTAACAAAGAAAAATGTTAAATGCCTAAGGTGATGGATATCCCAATTATTCTGATTTGATTAATTCACACAGTATGCCTGTATCAAAACATCACATGTACACTATAAACATGACTATTATGTACACATAAAGTAAAAAAAAAAAATTAAAAAATTTAAATGGAATTGTTCCTAGAGAAAAGAAGGAAGCTATGGTATGGTTTTAATAATCAATAATCTTTAAACTTAGAAAAAGAAAAAAATATGTGCAGTTACTAGGGAAGATACCAAATAAATATTATAAGCACATATGAAGTTTTCAAGAAGAGGTGAGAGGAGATGGGATCGAAGGACATGTAGTCCATAAGAAATCCTCCTTGAAAAACATAGTATGTCTAGAGATTACTAAAATTGGTACTCAATGGTAGACAAAAGAAGGAGTTTGTAGCATGGTATTAAACAAGAAGGCAGGAAAAATCCACATTATAAAAAGCTTTGTTAATTACCCAAACATAGAAAAGGTGTTAAAAGTTTTTGGTGGTCATAAAATATGGCCAAGACCTTTGTACTAAGGTCTTCAAATTTTAACCTAATACTTTAATAGGATGATGTTGTGTCATTTTAAGCAATGGAGAACACTGATCACATAAATACATTTTAAAAGTATGTTCTCTAGCAGCAGTGTGAAGAGTGAACTGAGAGTGGAGAAAGTAGGGGGATTGGTAACTGATAGCCCAGGGAAGGGAGATCAATTAGAAGATTGCTGTAGTAACCCCAACAAGAAATCATGTAGTCTTAACTAAAGCAATGGCATTAGGAAAAGAAAAGTGACAAGATTTCAGAAATATTTAAAAGAGAATGCAATAAATGGTTGCTACAATGAAATGAATTAAAGAAAATAAACCAGGAAAAATAGAAGCTGCATGACTCGGTATGTTATAAAATCAATTTACCAGATTTCAAATTGTGCTTAAGGTTAGGTCCAATTAGAATGTGTCCTTTTCTTAAAATATTTTCTCCATTTCTTTATCTAGTTAAATCCTTTTCACAGTTCAGGTCTTAATTCAAACGTTGTATCTAATCAGAAGCTTTTCTTAAAAACAATAGCCTGGATTAGGTGCCCATTTATGCACTTTCTTGTTACCTTTTTCCAGATGTAATTATAGCAATTATAGCTTCTTTTTAATTTTTTCCTTTCTACATTGGAATGTAAGATCCATGACTGAAGGGTCTTTGTCCATATCAGTTCTCTTAGATGCTCTAGTTGCTAAAATGGTAATTTAAGCAGCAAAATCATGATAAATATTTGTAAAATAAAAAACCAATAAACTAAGAAAATAGAAACAAACTTGAATATTATAAATGTATTAATATTAATGTTTTTTTTTAAATATAAGAGGCACAATCTACATTTTCTGTGTCTAAATATCAAGAATCAATTCCTGCAATACATACTTCTTAGGCAATCCTCAAAGGACATTTTGGGCTCCTATGCCCATGATATATGTGATTTCTTTAATCATGTCTCCCCTGTGAGTTATATTACTTGCTTTAAAGAGTACGTGGGCAGCCATTTTGCTTCTCAGAGTAGTGCCAGTGTTAGTTTTGATATGTGGTTTAGTCCTTAGCTATTTTTAAGGTCATTTTTCTTCACATATGCAGCTATAAACTTTGAGAATTTCTAAAGTGTTTCTAATCTAATATTCCTTGAATTAGAGAGCTGAGAGCTAAATGAGAAGTATTCAAGGAGAAAGATGCTTACTATAATATGATTCTTAGCTCAAAAATTCATTCATCCGTAGCTTTAAAAAGACCCAAGACTACAGACCTTCAGGTCAGGGGAGCAAGTCACAATTTATAGAGATAGACAATTTGAGCTTATAAAGAATTTCCTGTAGTTTATCATTTCTCTTTATAGAAATAATAGCTTTAAAGTGCAGTAATTGTGGACCCAAAGGAAACATTTTTTTGGATCATTTTACTGTAACAGTTTTTAAAAGTCCCAGAGAGAAATGAAAAATAGGTAGTCCCCCTCTCCCCATATCTGTCTTTTGAATAGATAGTTAGACACACCTAACCTAGTTCTTTCTGTAGCAAATGATTAGAATTCTGATGAGCTTTCATTGGCATAATTACTAAGAAACATGTTCTGTTTATTTCTCTATAGCTTTAACACCACAAAGAAATTTATTTCTCGATTAATTTTAACTATGTTGATAAGACAAAATAAGCAAAGTCACAGAGTTGTAAATTTTTCTCTGGGAATTAAATATATCTAGGTATTAAGATATTTAAACACACCTAGATTAAAAACAAACAGGCAAAAATTATTATGTGTGGTATCGGGACTATACATGATTCGCATTTGCAAGACATGGGCTCTAATCCTGATTTTGTTTCTATCTTGCTGTTAAATCAGTACTTTTTTGCTAGGTACAATAAGAAAAGTATATTAGATGACTCCAACTGTGCCTATTCAATCAGTTTCTTAGTTATGAGAAACAAAACCTATTATAGTTTGTTAACCTAAAAAGAAACATATTGAAGTATATTATATAGTATACCTTTTTGTCCATAAAGACATGAAAATTAGGCTTAAAGCCTCCCCAGTTAGGAATAATACTCCATTACAACTACAAGAACATCATTGGTGCTGGGGACCAAATGGTACTTTCTGCCTCTGCCACTGCTTTCTCTAACACAGGAGTGTCTCTGCACCCGCCTTTGACAAGATGAGCTCCCCTCTCAATTCTGACTCAAAATTGCATCCACTGACCAGATTAGAGGAGCCAGGTCACGCACCTATGAAGTAGATATAAAGGAGTACTAGAAAGTAATTTTCTGGCCTCTATTTTGGGAAGGCATGGACTCAGGTGGTTATTAATAATTCTGCAAGTATACAAATGGTTCTTCAAAGATTTTGATGGTTATGAAACACAAAGTCAAGCTTCACCCTACACCTTCAGTCCTAAAATTATAGGTATCTATGTGTGAGAAAATATGTGGTTAATTAAATTTTCCACTTTGTATAGAGCTGTTTTGACATCACGGAAATGCAGTTCTGATCAACCACACTGGCAGTAGCAAATAGGTATTAAGAGTCTTTTACATGCAAGACCCTCAGTTAGGAACTGGAACTAAAAAGGGTCCTTGTGCTCCTCAATATACCTTGCTACTGCAAGTCATGATAGTGCTAACACAATTAACTGAATAGAAAAAAAGTCAACCAGATGTTGTGTCAATGCTTCACCCGGATAATTTTGAGTAATAGAATTTAAAACTTGGGGTCAAAACTTTTGATAAACATCCAGAACCCCAGAGCTGCACAAAGGATCAGAAGGTGAAATTTCTTTTTAGATCTGGATAAAATTAGTCTAATTTGTTTATTTTTATACATTTTGTATTTGTTAAGTAATATGTAAACATTCTGATTTTTTTTACCCATGATACTTCCCTCCTATTAGTACAGTAAATAAATGTATGATTATGAAGTTAATTTGAAAGTCTGTTTGGGAAAATTAGGATTTTTTTCTAGCCCATGGAAATATTTGCAATCATTCTAAAGCTACATAGTGAATTTTAATGAAAATTTCCCTTGCATATCACCTGCATTTTTGCTAGAGTTGTGTATTTGTCAGTAGGTTATCAATTTCAGCCCTTGTAGGTGGCCAGCTGTTCTTCTCTTGTTGTACATCCTACAGAGTGTGAGCATAGAACGTGTTTGACGCTAACATGAATATCACACTAGGACCAGTTCAAAAGTGTGTGTATTCCTTTCCCTCCTCTCTATATCACACAACTCTTATGTCTATTCTTCTATTTTACATTAATTTCCAGAAATATTCTTGGCACAAAAATACAGCTCAAAAAGCCTATATAACTAGTCTTCTACTCAATCTAAAGAAATATCATTTTTTATGTTTAGCTTATAATTTAACACTAGAGATAAATGAAGAAATCGTTACATCATTGCTCGTATTATTACTTTGTCTTTAATAATTACTTCTCATTTCAGCAACTATACTGAGTTCAATTATAATTAGAGATGAATGCTGGGTCCCAGTTCTGACAATGCCAGCACCAATATCATAAGAATGAGGGTGTGGCACTGAAGAAATGCCTGACCAAACAAGCACACAAATAAACAAACGAAAACAGGTACTCACTCTCTAACTTCTTTAGGCATCTTTTATTTCTCTATTGCCTTATCTAATCTAATCAGTTAAATATTATTTGATTAAAAAAACATGAGAAAGATATAAATTTGGAAGAGATTGGGGTGCTAAGGAAAGGTTCAAGATGAGGTAGGCTTACAAAAAAGATGAAAGCAGGTGGAATCCCTGAGTCTGTACAGGAAATGAAATATAAAGGAAGAGTATTACAGGTTGCAATCCCAGGAGATAAGAATGAAACCAGACAATAGGCGGCATACTATATTAGTTCTATAAGAGGCTTACTTTACTTCATGTGTGAAAAATGTTTCCCAGAATGTAATATTATTACTGCAATAAAGACTCTTCACCCAGTACTTGCATATGCAATGAAGGATGGAAGAATAGCTCCTCAAAAATATGCCACTTTGTTATAAGGATTATTTTAAGCTAAAGATACTTGCAAATTAGCAGATGGCAAGAAGGGCATTCTAATCTCTCCTTTTCTTCCTGAAAACAAGAGATAAAATCTCCCAAAAGATGCCCTCTCTGTACCAGGAGAAAAGAAACATTCTTTAATGGGGGATCATATCCAAGAGAATTCTCTACAAACAGACCTTTTTAAAATAATTATCTTCCTTTAGTCTCCCCACATAATTTAGTTGCTTTTCCACAATTGTCTTTCTTTGTTCAACCCAAGGTAAAAGATGTGGGTTTTGCCACTGCTTTGAGTCTTTATTTGCTTATGAATGCTCCTGTGTCACATAAATATGTATTAAATTTGTATGCGTTTCTCCTGTTTATCTTATGTCAATTTAATTCTCATGCCCAGCTGGGAACCCTAAGAAGGTAGAGGTAAAGTAAGGTTTTGCCTCTCCTACAAGAACATGTATGCAATCATACTACCAATTCCTGATAAAAGATTACTGATTAGAAAAAGACATTATTGTTTATTTTGTTGCTAGTGTTCTTTCAATTTCACATTAACCAAGAACATATAACCTACTGAATAATTTGGTTTCTGAGGAGATATGGAAAGAGCAAAAATGTAGAGGAGATTAAAAGCAATGATATATATGTAGAAAGTATTTTGGTTATTGAAAAAAAGGAAATTAAAATAAGATGCAAAATATGAAACACTGAAATTGTGGTTGAAATATCATTATCTTATTTCATATTCCTAATATATACTTGTGAGTAATGTAGTAAACTGTTTGCAATCCTTCATTTAGAATAGGAAGATAATATGTACAATGTTCCCTTAAAAAATGAAATTATCCAGTATTGAGTTAATTCTAAAGTAAACCAGATATAGTGACATTAATAATGATTTTTTAATTAAAATTATAATCTCTCTTATAAAAAGAGATTAATATTTTGAAAGATCTTTAAACAGAGCTATTTTGCACATATAAATGAAGACTGAGATTCTTTGAATTAAATTTTATCATTAAAATATGTTTGTGTTTATGTGATGAAAACAAATCAGTAAGTCTACTAAGAATATTTTTTATTATATTATTTCTCTTTGCCAATAAGGAAAAATATTTTTGTATTGCATGTCATTTAAATTGCACACTGTGATCTAGTTAGTGTAGGATTGTTGCCATAACTAAATGTGTTATTTACAGTCTCTTCACTTTTCTTCAGTGACTTTCTTCCTTTTTCACTGTCTTCCTTCTATTGATTCTTTTTTCAAATAAAGTAGGTATCAATGTGTTATCTGCTCTTCTCATATATTTTCCATTCCTTGAACCTAAGTCCACATTTCCTGATTTAAAGTTGAGTGTGGGTAAAATATTTGTGCATTTCTGCACAGTTAGGGTTTTCTGAAAACATTTTCCTCAAATGTGAAACTCTGGTCTAAGAGCAAGACTTGCAACTTAATTTACAGGTGTATTCATAGAGGAAGAACTCCATGGAAATTTACCTAACTCCAAGGGTATGTGTTTATATATCAAGAGAAGGAGACCCAGTACCTTGGAGACAAATCTAGATGGAAATATTGGGCTTATCTGCCCTTTGGAAAATTTATTTACATACTAAAATGGTTGGAATAAGGAGTCATTCTCTGTACTTTTCCAAGAAACATTCTCAGAAAGTGAAGAGTTAGAATAGTCTGTTTGCCCTCTAAAAGCAAAGAAAAAATTTTTTTTTCCTTTGTTCCTTGCATGAGGACTAACTGACCACTTGCATGAGAGATTTATATTTCACTTTCATCATCATAACAAGGGTGAGAATTGAGGCAAAAAGGACCAATAGTTATTATAATGTAAATAATAATAATCTGTCTCTGATCCAGAACACTTCATATAGACAGTATAAAATTAATACTGACAAGTATTAAAAACCCAATATTTGGAGTTTGATTTGGGAAGAAGAGTGTCAGAAATGCTTGCCACATTCAAAAGTTTTATTAGAATGACTGTTTTCATCAATAGAGGATTTAATAAAAGTTACATTAGGAAAGAAGCAGTAGAATAATAATTTTTTTTACAGTAAAGCAAAAAAATGGTAAAGGTAGAGGAAACAAACTACTATCATAGGGATTAAGGATGCATTTCTTCAGTGCAGTAGAGGTTAATATGGAGGAGTGGACAGAGCTTAGGGAAGTTTGGGAGAAAACTAGCTGGAGGGTAAACTCAGATCAGATGGGGATAGACCATGTGTGCACTGATAAGAGATTGAGACTTTAAAATAATAAGCGATAAGAAAAAGATTTGGCTTTTTTTTTTTTTTTTTACTTTTGAGTCAATTTTTGTGATTCACTATATAGAACTCATAAAATAAATACTGGCATATTTATTACACCCTTTATAAAAAGATAACTATAAAAATTCTACATTTTTCCAGAGTATTAAAATGTTAAATATACAAATTCATCCCCTAATCCATCAACTTCCTTTCCCCTGTCTTGTCATATAACTACACATATAACCACTAACCTGAGCTTAGTCTTTATGTTTCTTATGCATTTTACTAACTGAACTACATATATGTGTCAAAAACAATATAGAGTTTTTGGGTTTAAAATTAAGTGGTGGTAACACGTGGAAATTTCTTTTGTAATGTGCTTTTCTACTCAAATTAAGATATACCTTATTTGTTATTTGTTTAAATATGGGACTGCTTTAAGTTTCAAATTATTTATTTATTTATTTTCCTTTAGAAATATGTCTCTGAGGGATGTTGGACATGACGGAGTAAACAGAACCCATGACACATAACAAAATGTCTCCAAGAGAAAAGATGAAAATCAAAGAAAATAGATAATTTTAGGGAAACTAAGTCAGTGGGCATCACTGCCAGCAGTGGGATAAACTTCAGGTAGAATCAATTCATATATCAACATAGACATGGAAGGTAATATTGAATAACAAAAATTACTCATGTAGTGAGAGTATTTTTTGTTCTCTTTTTATATCTATTTTCATTAAAAAAATTTAAGATTATTGTAGAACTAACATGAAGTTATAAGAAAGAATACTGAGAGAATATATGTACTCTTTATCCAATTTCCCTTAATGGTAACATCCTTAATAACTGTATAGTATAATAATATCACAACCAGGATATTAACATTCATACAGTCAAGATCCAGAACAAAGAGAGTTACAACAAAATACATACAAAGCAAGTGATGCTTCCTTTTATTTTGCTCTTTTTTTTATTAGGAACGTGTCACGGGAGTTTATATTCTTAATTTGAGACTTTTTCCTTATTCTAATATATGCATAGATTTTCTGCTTTGCATTGCTTTAGCTTCATCCAACAAATGTTATTTTGTATTTTCATTTTTATTCACTTGGATGTATTTTTAAGTTTTCTTTAAGATTTCCTCTTTGACCTGTAGGGGCGAGGGGAAACTCACCCTTGCCCCCAAAAGTTCACTGAATGATCAACTCACAATTAAGGGATATTAATAAGAGGAAGGTTTATTTATGTGCACATGGGGAGAATCACAGCATGATTACCCAATATCCTAATGAAGTTCAGATATTTTTATACCTGTCTTTTTGATGGGGAAGGGAAATGTGGAGTACAGGTAATTCTGTTTAGGGATGACAAATGATGCTAGGCAAGGACAAATGGAGGAGGGAGACAGATCGACTTGTAAATTAACCTGAGAGACAGACATTGTTTCAAATGACTTGGGCTAGATCTGGTTACATTCTGCACTATATTGAGATCACAGGGAGAGGAAGGGAAGTCAAGTCCCCCTTCAATCTGTTGATTAGGTCAGTCTGGTTTATGCAGAAATAAGGTAAAATGTACACTATTCAAGTGATGGGTACACTAAAAATCCAGACTTCACCACTATGCAATATATACATGCAATGAAATTTAACTTGTACCCCCTAAATCTATTAAAATAAAAAGGGGAAAATTAAAAAGTTAACTAATGACTACTACATTATTTTCCAAAAACATTTATTCAATTTCTGTTTTTAGTGCAGATATTGACTTTACTCATGGAATTCATATACATTGGTGGGAAGGTCCACTGTAAACATATGACTCAAATTATGGTTAGTTATGAAGGAAAGATGCAGAAAACTTTGAAAATATATTGAAGGGGCATATACTATCCATAAGTCGATGTTTAAAGAAGGCTTTCATAAGGCATCTAGAAGCAGCATAGCACAGTGATTAAAACATTGATGCCAGAACCAGACAACTTGTATTTGAATTCTAGTTTTACCACTTTGAGACCTTGGGGAAGTTATCAAATCCCTTTGTGCCTCATTTTTTTTTTCATTTCTGAAAATAGAGATACTAATGCTTAGTTTTTAGGATTGAATGATGTAATATTTGTAAAGTATTTAGAAATGTACCTGACATGTAGAAAGTTTGGGATTAAAAATTTGTCTTATAAGTTTGCGATTAAAAAATAAAGGTGATACTTTAAGTGGAATGTTTTTAAATAAATACCATTTCTGGGGGAAAGGGTGAAGACTATTCTTGGCACAGAATGAACCAAGAAAGGGCACAGTGATGTAGGAAAATAGCTCCATTGATGCCATAGTTGAGAGTGCAAGGATAAGCAAGAGAAATAATGAAAACAAAACAACACATGCAATTTACCTCTGAATGGGGGAGAAAGGGGTCCAAAAGAACATGAGAAATAGAAAAGGACCAGAATCATATATGGCCATGTCATAGTTAATCCATATCCTAAAAGCAAGAGGAAACCATTCAAGCATTATAGGTGTAGTCAAGATCGGATTTTATTTTCAATGAGAATGTTGTCCACTGTATGATAATTGGATTACTTCTGATTCTCACTTAAGGAAACAGGAATAAGAAGACAGATTTTGGGCCAGTGATAAACTAGTTTCATGTAAATTCTCTGGGTAAATTCCCAGGATAAAAGGAATACAAGCAATGATATTTTCCCAGTGACTGACAATTTATTCATTGGCAAAATACAAAATTTCAGATTGCTCTATATGCAGGTCCAGGTGTTCTTTGTATTCATTCACAGGCTTACATAGATCTTTACAATTACTCAGCAAACAAAAAGTCTCAGTTTAAAATAGAAGCATAGCAGTATCAGGATGTATCTAGTTTCCTTTGAAATAGCCTTAAACTGTTGTTCCTCATGGAATAAACACCTTGCCTCAAAGCCATTAAGTTATGAATTGTATATATGAATGCTAAAGATGTGGGGTGTTAAACATGATTATAAAAACATATGAACAAGTTGAAATTAAAAATATTTTACTGTTTTCATCTATTTGACTCTAAGTTGTCTGTCTTATTTTGTAGGTATTGCTTATTCTGGGAGGAAATAAAAAAAAATCATTATTGTTTGTAAAATTTTAACAAACAATTATTTATGACTTTCAAGTATGATTGCATTTTGTCCCATGCTATAAATATTTTTACACACTATTAATATTAAACAGATGATTGGTATTCAAAGCATTGTCTTATTTTTACTTCAACATGTCATTATAGCAAATGCAATAAAAATAAAATAGCATAAGGCTTTGTTGTAATAATTTTCTTGCTACTACAAAGAGGCCTATGTTCCCATCCACTGAAGACATGATAGTATTAAAAGGGCTATATTTCATTTATTGGCCTATGTGATAAAGTAACTTTTACAAGGATCTTATTATAAATTAAATCACATTTTTCCATACATTCTACTTCTAAGATATGGAAAATATAGAAAGATAAATAGCAATTAATTATATCTGTATAATAAATCCAATTTTTTGAGATAGGGTCTTACTCCAGTTCAAGCTAGAGTGCAGTAGCATGATCATAGCTCAGTGCAGCCTCAAACTCCTGGGCTCAAGCCATCCTCCTGCCTCAGCCTCATAAGTAGTTAGGACTATAGGAATGTGCCACAATGCCTGGCTAATTTTTGAAACTTTGTAGAGAAGGAGTCTCACTATGTTGCCCAGGCTGGTCTTGAACTAATAGCCTCAAGTGATCCTCTTGCCTATGGCCACCCAAAGTGCTGGGATTACAGGTATGTGCCACCATGCCACAATAAATCCATTTTTATCATATTTTTACTATATTATTTCTTTCATCAGTTGGATTATTCCATACAATCAACTGCCTAAAATTAAAGGCATGAAAGATGAACCATTTTATATGGCTTCTGATTCTTTGAGTTGATTGGGCTATGGTCTGAGTCATATGTTTACCGGGTTCTCTCATATGTCTGTGGTCAGCTAGCAGGTAAGTTGCCGGCTGCATGATCTGAATAACTGTCTTCACATGTCTGGTAGTTGGCAAGCTAGTTGATCTAGGGACCTCAGCTGAGCTGGCTCATTTGGCACTATGTAGTCTCTTACCATGTGGTAGGCAAGGCTTGGTTTCTTCACATTGTGGCCTAAATGTTCCAGAGAGCAGCAAGAGAGGATAGGCTTTAATGTACAAGTTGTTTTCAAGTGTGCTTGCATGGCATGTATTATTGACCGTTTGCTAAAACAAGTCATGTGGCCATAAACGAGAGCTTTGTGAGTGGGGACAATAACCAACAGCATGAATATAAGGAGGGATATTATTGCAACCACTTTTGTAAAACTGTCCCCCAGTGTTATTAACCTTTGCTCTAAAATGCACTACATAAGAAAATAAATATCAACACATATCTGCCTGAGCCTTATCTACACCCCTAAATGAAGACCAGAGATGATGGTGTGGGCAAGGTAGGATGGGAAAAGCCACATCAGCAATTATATAGCCATTTTCTAAACTCCCATTTGTCATAGGAGCCATCAAATAGGCTAATAAAGCCTATAGGTCCTTCTGTCCTGGTTACCATAAACACTAGCATTGTCATTATCAGCACACTTCTCTGTTATGAAATATCTTATGTGGTATTAGAATAAAGGTAATAAACAGAAATAGGCTGAAGTGTCTCTCCCAGGGGAATATTTAAATGTGTCAGAATAAGCATAATGAGACTGTGAAATAGGGGCCTTATTTTAGCTTCAACCATAGACGATGACCCTCTAGGGACATGTTAATAAACATTCCTATCCCCAACAAAGGACAGACATCTGAAGAGCATTTTGTTAGATAGAAAAAATGAGAGTATCATCTACCCATTTGTGCTAACCACACCATTCTGTCATTAGTAACATGGGTTCAGCTAGATATTCAGATATGAAGAACTAAGTGGCTCATTCTCCAATTCTCAAGATAAACAGCCACAGTGGCAAATAAGGCAGTTTCCAAAATGGGGGAAATAAGAAATATGGGAAAATGGGGAAATATCCTAATCTATCAGTCTATCCTTCCAAGCAATGCTAAATTTTTTTTTGTTTCCTAGTAATTGTCTTACTAAAGGAGATTTCAGAATTAAATTTAACATTATTTACATCCCAGTTTTCTTCTTCCTTACAGAAAGTGATTTGCTCCCATGTATTCTTTGCTGTGATATCATTCTATTGTTAATTTGCAAGCTTTCACTCCTGAAGGCACCTTCTTCCTTTTTCATTTTTCCTCCAAACCAGAAAACTCAATGAGTTGCAGGTTCATGTCATAAAATTTCTTCTCCTATCTTAACTTAAACCTGATAATAATCTACTAATATAATTTTCTATGTTATGTTTTTGCTAAAGGCTGCTTTTCGTTTTATATTCAAGGTTGGGAGGCATTTCGGCTTCTTTGTTGTAAAATGTCCTTGTTACTCCTATGACTTAAAAAAAAGAAAGCTATATCCTTTGAGATTTATGTGTCCAGCTTCATCTCCATTTGCCCTTACTCACTTTACTCTTTCCCTACCTGTTCACCAAAATCTCTCAATTATTTATTATTTTGGCTCCTAACTTGAAGAGACTGTTGGTAGAAACTTAGATGGTAAAGGAGATCCTGGTAAGGACCCAGAAAAAGGTAAGACTTATAAAGGAAGCTTCTATCATCTTCACGAATATGTATATTAGGCTGAGAGTGGTGGCTCACTCACTCCTGTAATCCTAGCACTCTGGGAGGCTGAGGCAGAGGATTGCTTGAACTCAGGTGTTGGAGACCAGTTTGAGCAAGAACAAGACCCATCTCTACTAAAAATAGAAAAATTAGCCAGGCATTGTTATGAGCACCTGTATTTCCAACTACTCGGCAGGCTGAGGCATGGTAATCACTTGAGCGCAGGAGTTTAAGGTTGCAGTGAGTTATGATGATGATGCCACTAAACCCAGGGTGACAGACCAAGACCCTGTCTCAAAAAAAGAAAAATAAAATAAATGTCTATACTGTCATGGACAGAATGTTGGTAGAAAAATAAATGTTAAAGGTGTTTCCGGTAAAATGAGGACAATGTCAATGAACAATGTGGGAAAGTGATCCTTACTAAGGAATACCAGAACAGTTGGCTAAATTCTGTTCTAGTATTGGGTGGAATGTAGAAGTTGTAAGCAATCAGCTTGGATACTTAGCAGAAGAAATTTCCAAGCAAAGTATAAGAGATATGACTTTGCTTCTCTTTGCTTTTTATATAAAAATACAAGAGGAAAGAGATAAACTGAAGAAGGAACTATTAAGCAAAAGTAACCAGAACTTGATCATTTGGAAATTTTCAGCCTGTGTTGCAAAAGAAGTTATAATATGCTCTGGAGGGAAAACCGAGGAGTGGTTAGACAAACTTCTGCTGGAGAGATTAGGTGTATGACTCATGTGCTGTGGTTTGGAAATGGTTTGTTGTTACCAAAATTCACATTGAAATATAATTCCCAATGTGTTGGTGTTGAGAAGTGGAGGACAGTGGTAGGTGTTTAAATTTTAGGGGAACATCTCTGATGAATGGCTTGCTGCTGTTCTTGTAATAGTGAGTTTGTTTTTACTCTCATGAGACTACATTAGTTCTTAGAGGAATGAATTTGTTCTTACAAGAATGGGTTGTTATAAAGCCAGGATGACCCTAAGGTTTCCCTCTTTTTGAAAGTATGCACTTCCCCTTTGACAATATCCACTGACGTGATGCAACATGAAACCTTCACTAGAAACGAGGACCATGCCCTTGAACATCCCAGCCTGCAGAACTGTGAGCTAAATAAATCTATTTTCTTTATAAATTATCCAGTCTCAGGTATTCTTTTATAGCAACACAAAACGAAATAAGACACTCACGTATCCAATAAACAATCTCAGCAGAAGCCATGAATAGAGTTGAGGTCATTTGTGAAGGTTCAGTGGAGAATTCCCTTGACATATATGGATGACTCACAAGGGTTTTAAGAATGTTATATCAACTAAAAAATTGCCTGTTTGGACTGAAAAGGACAGAGATGAAATAAAATGAGGGAAGATTTGTCCTTCAAGGACTGTACAGGTGAGAAATGAACTGAAAGAGCTACTTGGCTTCAAGCATATGTTACAATTTTGGGTGATATTGGGACAGGGTGAATGAAAGTTGCAAATGGATAGATATGAATTTTGGAAAGGGGGAAAAGGGAAGATTGTATAGAGTTGAATAGTGTCCCCCCAAATTTAATAGGGTCCCTCAAAATTTATGTACACTCAGAACTTCAAAATGTGACCTTACTTGGGAATAGGGATTTTGTAGATGTAATTAATTAATTAAGGGAGGTCATACTGGATTAGACTGGGACCTAAATCCAAATCAAGTAAACTTATAAGGAAGGGGAGCTTTGGAAACACACCGACACAAAGGGAAGAAGCCACTGGAAGCTAGATGCAGGGACTGGAGGGATCTACAAACCAAGGAATGATAAAGATTTCTTGAAACCACTAGAAGCTAAAAGAGAGGGAAAGAGGCATCACTACTAACATCATGGTTTCATACTTTTGGATTCCTGGACTATTAGAGAGCAAGTTTTTCTTGTTTTAAGTCACCTAGTTTGTGGTATTTTGTTACAGCAACATTAGAAAACCAATATTAATAGATTATACAACAAAATTTAGTGAAATTAGTCTATAATCAATAAATTTATCACCAGATGCTTTCTTAGGTAAAATGAAAGTAAAAATAAATGTCATACTTTCTGAGTCACATACCTGAGAAAGATTAAAACACATGAAAAACAAAAATTAAGGTTGCTAGTATTTTCACATTCAGTAAAGACATAAAATATTTTAAAATAATAAAATAGGAAATGATCATGTTAAGTTATTGAATTTTGATAAGAAAGACCTATTTAGTAGAAATAATTCAACATGATGGCTTTAAACATTCCATATTTTAAATGTGTTTCTTTTATTAAATCTACAAAAATCTAAATATGATTATATAAATAAAGGTTAGAACTTAACAGTTTGTCGGAGGCACAGATGTCAAAATGAGATATTGTTTAAATGAATGGTCATGAGGAATTTAGCTATATTTTTCAAAGAGCATAAATTGAGTTTGGCAATAAACTTATCCTTAATTAGAACAGCTATTATGCTAGTAATAGAAATAATTACTGATATCAGAATGTAATATATCACCAACAATATGTAAGGTCCCCTTAGTATTTTGGTAGTTAAAGAAGCACTAATGCTATATTTTCTATTAAAATGAGTGAAAATTATTAAAAATATGATTCATGATATTTTGGATTTGTCTTTGAGTAAGAAAAAGGGACACATTTCATTATCAAATGTTCTTTTTATCTTTTCCAATTACCCTGTAGCATTAAGAAAACACATTTTCCCACATTTAATTAAAGTTACACATGATCAGCTTTAACTGGTAAGCACAAATAAGTCTTTATAACTTCTATGTTATTTAGTGCATCTACAAATACTCAAAGTCTGTAAAATATGTTGTTACTAACATCACACTGTTAAAATCAATTATCACAATGTATGAGGTGATCTATACTAATTTTTCGTATATGTGTATATATATATATGTGTTTGTGCTGAATTCAACTTGCCATTATTCTACCCAATGCAATGGTATTTTAGAATTTTTTATGCATTACTAAAACAAAAGGGGCATATTTTGACATTAAACTTTAATTTTATGTTGTAGAATTTCTTTAAAGTGAAATGCAGATTTTACCCTTTTATTCACTGTTAAGAAAATAATAACTTATTAGCCACTTACTATATACCAGGTGCTCTGTTTCATGCAGATGACTTAAATAAAACAATAAAAAATCCCCCCTCAAAAAGTAAGTATAATAGATAGTCATTTCTGTTACATTACAAATGAGATACATAAAATTATGACAGGATGTGTAGAAAGATGAGAAGAATTAGAAATGTACCAGGTGAATTAGGAATAATTACATAGAAGAGAAACTTAAAATATTTGAGATCGCAAGCATGGATCCCAGGTGGTGACTACTGCCATAATATAAGCAAGAGATGATGATGGCTCGGCCTGGACTAAAGGAGATGATGAAAACAGGTTTGATTCTGGATATATTCTGAGAGTTGAATTAACAGGAAATTTTGATGGAACATATATGAATTTGAATGAGAGTCAAGAATGTTCTTTTCTTTTCTTTTCTTTTTTTGCTTTAAAATATATTGCCTTTTAGCACAATTGGGAACACTTTGGAAGAGATATGTTCCAAAGAGGGCATGGGGAAATCCTTTGTACTTACTAAACACAGAATATTTATTAGTCTCAGTTGAGGCAAAGAATAAACAATAGATTTATGAGTCAGAATCCAAGACAGATTTGAATTTGGGAGTCATAAAACTTTAAATACTATTTAGATATGGAAGTGAATGAGATCACCAAAGGTGTGATTCTAGGTCATGATTTCTCAATATTGGCCATATTTATATGGCAGACTGGATAATTCTTTGTTTTAGAAGGCTTTCCTGTCTATTGTAGGATGTTTAGCAGCATCCCTGGCCTCTACACACAATATGCCATTAGCAACCTCTAGTTGTGATAACCCAAAATGTCACCAGACATTGCCAAATGTCCCATATGAGCATAATTTTTTCCAGTTAAGACCACTGCTCTAGATAGAAAAAGAAACTCCAGGATTAACTTTTAGAATTCTCCAATGTTTTAAGCTAACCAGCAATGTATCTGCAGAGAGGGAAACGAAGTCTCAAGTAATAATAATTCTCTGAAAGCCAAGAGAAGAATTTGTCAGAAGAAGAAAAAAGAAATAAACTGTATCAAAAGCCACGGGTTGATTAAATAATAGCTAAGACAAAATTTGACCATTGTTTTAGTAACTTCAAGATGTCAGGAAATCTTATCAGGAACACTTTTGTGGAGTAGTGTGGGAACCTGGATATTTATATTATAGTAAGTTGAACTCCACAGATTACATGAACATTGAAAATAAACACTTCAAATTGCAATGGAAAGATGAAACTTTTACCACTTGAAACATTAATTCATCTTAGAATTTCTTAAAGTGAAACAAGAAGATTGCAAGTTCTTCCTAATTTCATCCAATGTAAAGTATACAGTGTCAGGTATGAAGTATTATGTAAATACACTAGCTGTAATGGTGAACCCAAGTTAAACTTACAGTTTACAGAAATAATGGAACTAAAGGAATAAGTTAAATGACACTATAATGAAACAATTAGAGAAATTTAGAAACTGGGGCATTCTACATGACATCAACAATGCTTCTATGGCATGAGTATAAAGGATGGAAAGATACTCAAGAATAAAATAGGATTAAGATACAAAAAATGCAATTTGTAGGCCTTGTCAGATCTTGACTTTTTAACAAACTAAGTGTAAAAAAAAGTGAGGCAATTGGGAAGATTTGAGTATAGGATGAATATTAGGTAATTTAAGGAGTTAATGCTATTTTTGTTGTTAAGTCTGACAAAAGATTCTGGTTGTGTTGTGGAATGTGAAGTATTTAGATAGTATAATATTCTGACTCTGTCTTTTGATATAAGACTGCTGACATCTTACAAGCAGACGGGATTGCTCCCTCTTCCCCTGTGCCTCACTACGGGGCCAGTAGATAACAAAGCCTGAGTGTTTCTTTTCTTGATGCAGGTGGGAGAGTCAAGACAGTCAAGTCTATTGAGCACACCTGGAAACTCTCACCCCAGCTGCACCCACCAATCACAATAGAAATCTCAAACACTCTTTTTCTTACTCTCTGAAGTCATTTTTCAGACCAGTGTGCCTTATCCCCCTAATGCCTTATTATTAATATGTTAGTAATAAGCTTTCTCATATGCTCTTGATGTGTGTGTGTGTGTGTGTGTGTGTGTGTGTGTGTTTGTGTGTGTGTGCGCCATCATCATTATTGACAGCTGGACCAAATTTAGGGTTAGGTCCATTCTGCTTCACAGCAGGATGCAATGATACAATGTCTGAAATTTATTACAACATACTCTGAAGACACAAAAAGAGAGAGAGGGGAAGGAAGTAGGGGAGGAGGGAGGGAGGAAGGAAGGAAATGGAAAAGGAAAGGAAAGAAAGGAAAAGAAAGGAAAGAAAAGGAAAGGAAACAATAAAAAGGAAAGAGTAAAGTTTAAGTGTGGCAACTACCATGTTCAAATTTCATGATTCTCTTCATTCCCTCTTTGCCTCAAGGCTGCAGAAGAAGTTAAAGTGAAATCATAATTCTGGTGAGGAGGAATATCACCTACTGCTATTTTCCAGTTTCTTCATAGAATTTACTGCTGTGACATAACCTACTTTTTCTTGAGGGGCTGGTTTTTGCTCTCACTGCATCTACTGGGCTTGCTCAAGCTATACTGCCCTGTCTTTGTTGTCTTTGTGAGTTGAAGTTAAAACACTCTACACTTTAGTAAATCCAGATGTACGCCAGTGCCTAGGTCCTGTAAGCACATCCCTGGCCCAACTACCTTCCTAAGTAATGGCTGTGTTCCTTGTTATCATCAGGTCCAACCCTCTACCATAAAAGCCACACAATCTTTTCATTTCTAATTCAGGTTTCCCAGGTTGCTGTGAAGAACTCTGAATGACATTCCCTTCCCAGATTTTCAACTGAGGGAGTAGAATAATCCTCCTATACACTAGAATGTTCATATGTACCCACGGGTTGTCACTGACACAGCAACATGGAATTAAGAGTCATTCACCGCTCTCTCAGTCCATATTTTCTCCTCTCATCTGGCTCCTTCCCTAGCCTGGAAAGGGTTGCTAGTGCTGTCCCAGCTTGTTAGGGTGCTGAGCCTTGTTCTATGCTTTATGGTACAACACTGTGCTTTGAATTTACCAAGCTTTGGTTATTGCCTCTCTCAACCCCAATAAAACCTTTGTAAATAAGAACTCTGTCTTTCATAAGTATTCCTGGCAGAAACTATTTTTTGAGGCTTAACTAGATTACCGACACTTGTGTTTTCTGTTTACACACCCTCAATTGCCTCACTCCGCAAACCACCACAAAGGATGCCTATCCAAATGATCCTAAGTTAAACTGCAGCAAGAATTACTATGAATTAAAAATACATCAGACTTTATTTTAAAATCTATTCTGTCACATGTACTTCTAGGTAATCATATTCTCCAACTACATTAGAAATCCTAAATGTTCACCAATCTTGACATTATTCCTGTGAATGGCCCTGTAAATTAACTGCAAGTATGTCTAGTAAAGCAGTCCTTTAATGCTTTACTCATTCACATATTAACTCATTATTTTATTTTAAAAATATATTTAGTATCCACTATTTAGGCATCATTTTAAAATTTTGAATATCTAAAATTAAATAAAACATACATATCTCTTTCCTTCAAGGACCTCACAGTTGTGAGGGAAATTAGTTTAATATATAGATAATTCTGAATAAATATAGAAATAAACATGTGATATACAGAGGGCATTATGGGAACATTGAATATTTGTTATTAATCCAGCCCAAAGGAGTTACATGAATCTTGATCTTGCATTTAAAGGAAGTTGACCAGCTCAGAGTGAAGAATTATAATGATTAGTAGTAAGTAAAACCATAAGAGAAGATGATGAAAGTCAGAAAATATGTTCAGAATGATCACAGGTAGACCAACACGTGAGAGATACAAGCCATTAGGAGATTTGAAGAGGAATAGTTGTCTTGAAGGACAGGAAAGAGAGTCAAAGAATTTGAATGTGGAAGGTGTGGACTCAGATGAACAAAGAAAGAACATCAAGCAATGCATTCTCTCTTCTTCAGACCTCAGATTAAATGCAAATTCCTTAAGATGCCTTCATTGATTCCCATATTAAATTAGGTCCTTCTATAGTACTATTTTTAACAAGAATCTCAATTATAGGTTTTCTGTAACAACTTGTAAAGTTTTTAAATTACCTACTAGAAAATAAATTTTCTGAGGGCAGCAACTAACGTTTACCTTTAGTGGCAGGAATAGTATTGTGCATTAACATATTGCCTTCGAATATATTTGTTCAACTAAAAAAGACAGAAGAATCAAATGAATAGATTCAAGTGCATGAAAGCAGCCTAGGATCATAAATTGAAACTGTAACTTGGATTTGTATTGGGTGAACATTTGTGCCTTTAAGAACATTTTTGATAAAGTGATGGGGGTTGGCTCTAGAATGGAGGGGTTGGGACATTAATTGGAAATGAAGAATTGAGATCGATATATGAACACATAGACTGTAAAAAGTTGAATGAGAATAATAAACAACAGGCCAGCAGTGGAAAGAAATTGGAGGTAAAGAGATTTAAAAAAAAAATTCATGCTTCTTTTTCCTCTTAAAACTAGAGAGACTTGAACATACTTTAATGTAGACAAAATTGAATGAGGTCAAACAGTTGTACTGAAGATATAAATTAGTCTTTAACATGAAAAATACTTTATCCCTTATGGCTAATGGAAAGGAAATGTATATTGAAGTGAAATCCAACAGAGGTCCTCAACTTTCTCTATAAGCCATGAGATAAGTTAATGATCAAAATATTGTGGGAAAGAGTAAATATTTGGAATATAGTTTTAATAGGAATAACGGGTTGATTAAAAGAGAAATCAAAACAGATTTTGGTGGGCCCAAGATTCTAACTGTAGTTTTAGTACACATATTTCACAAGAATTTTCACAAGTCAGCATAACTATAATTTCCTCCAATAGCGGTTAATCCCCCAGAGCTAGTAGCAGAGAAAATGGATTATAGTATTGATTCAGAGAGTTCTAGATAAGCTGGATAGATTGTGTAGAGGACACAGTGTTGAAGGTACTGTGATGTTCATGAGTAAGTGCCAGAGAAGTGAAATCATATACAAGTAAGATGGGAATGTTATGAGACATGAGATTACGTTTTCTGAATTTAAGCTCTTCCAAATGCAAAGTATGATTGCCATTACAGTTCAAGTATTCTATAAGTTTTGAGAAGAGTTTTGTGATGGACCTGCCAAAATTGGATGTTATCCTGTCTGTAAATGCTTGTAGGCATTTGGAATGAAGATAGAATGTTTCTCATTCCTATCTAACGTCACGGAATGAAGGGAACTAACTGGATTATGGAAAAGAAAGGGTATAAAAGCAGGTAGCCTTAAATTTACAAAAGCATGTTCAAATAACAAAGATAAATTAAAAGGAATGATGGGGTGAACATCCGTATCTGCTTCTGGCTCTCTGGATCATGTTTGGTGGGAGAAATTACATAGTAAGGGGCCACAGGGGAGTGTGTTCCCAGGGCAGAACCAAGTGCTGGCAAGCAGGTGACACAGCACTGTAGAAAAAGGAAGAGGTTGAGCAAGGTTGTTTACAATGGCACAAATGTTCCAAGCAGTGGAGGAAAGGACTGGAGGGGGAATCAATTTTGGGAGCCTCCAGGGGACAGAAGAATCAGTGCTCTAAGAAGATAATAAAATAAGAGGACATAAAAATTAGAATGTTATAGTTTATGTGTATAACACCAGAAAGATGACATTTTTTAAAACATTTGTATAGTACTGTATAACTTACCAATTGCTATGACACAGATAATTCCAGTCTATCCTCAAAACTATGACCTGAAGGAAAAGGGGATTGAAAACTTATAGGATCCATTATAAGAACAGGTAGCAGAAGTGTTGCTTTTACTAGGTTTACAGATAATGAGATTAGCAGGGTTTACAAATGTGTGAGATAAAACATCCAGTAAATTAGTGGAAGCAAGAATTAAATTTCAGCCTCTGACTACAAGTCTAAAACTTTTACCACATCGCCATAACTGTGCCTTAGAAAGAAATGTGTATGATCCTCTCAATAGATGCAGAAAAAGCATTTGACAAAATTCAACACCCTTTTATGATAAGAACGCTTAACAAAATAGGCATAAACGGGACCTACCTAAAAGTGATACAAGCCATATATGACAAAGCCACAGCCAACATCATACTGAATGGGGAAAAATTGAAAGCATTCCCACTCAGAACTGGAACCAGACAAGGCTGCCCACTGTCCCCATTACTTTTCAGCATAGTATTGGAAGTCCTTGCAAGAGCTATCAGGCAAGAGAGCAGAATCAAGGGTGTCCAAATAGGGAAAGAAGAGATCAAACTCTCACTCTTCGCTGATGATATGATGTTATATCTGGAAAACCCCAAGGACTCAACCAAAAGACTCCTGGAATTAATTAATGAATTCAATAAAGACTCAGGTTACAAAATCAATACATACAAATCAGAGGCATTCATATATGCCAATAACATTCAATCGGATAAGCAAATTAAGGACTCAATACCCTTCAAAATAGCAACAAAGAAAATAAAATATCTAGGAATATATTTAACTAAAGAGGTAAAGGACCTCTATAGAGAGAACTATGAAACACTGAGGAAGGAAATTGCAGAACACGTAAATAGGTGGAAAACCATACCATGCTCGTGGATTGGAAGAATCAACATTGTTAAAATGTCTATACTACCCAAAGTAATCTACAGATTCAATGCAATCCCTATTAAATTACCAACATTATTTTTCACAGATTTAGAATAAATAATTATACACTTTGTATGGAATCAGAGAAGACCCCATATAGCAAAAGCAATTTTAAGCAATAAAAACAAAATGGGAGGTATTAGTTTTCCAGACTTCAAACTATACTACAAGGCTGTGGTTCTTAAAAATGCCTGGTATTGGCACAAGTGCAGGGACACAGACCAGTGGAACAGAACAGAAAATCCAAATATAAAACCGTCCTCACATAGCCATCTAATCTTTGACAAAATAGACAAAAACATACTCTGGGGACAAGAATCCCTATTCAATAAATGGTGCTGGGAAAACTGGATAGCCACATGTAGAAGACTGAAACAGGACCCACAGATTTCACCTCTCACAAAAATCAAATCATGGTGGATAACAGATTTAAACTTTAAATGAGAAACGATTAGAATTCTAGAAGAAAATGTAGGAAAGACTCTTACAGACATTTGTGTAGGCAAAGAATTTATGAAGAAGACCCCTAAGGCAATCACAGCAACAACAAAAATAAACGAATGGGACCTGATTAAATTAAAAAGCTTCTACACAGCCAAAGAAACAGTCACGAAAATAAACAGACAGCCTACAGAATGGGAAAACAATTTTGCATACTACACATCAGATAAAGGACTGATAACAAGAATCTATTTAGAACTCAGGAAAATCAGCAAGAAAAAATCAAAAACCCTATCAAAAAGTGGGCAAAGGTCATGAATAGAAATTTTTCAAAAGAAGATATAAGAATGGCTAACAAACATATGAAAAAATGCTCAACATCTCTAATCATCAGGGAAATGCAAATCAAAACCACAATGAGATACCACTTAACTCCGGTGAGAATGGCCTTTATCAAAAAGTCCCAAAACAACACATGTTGGCGTGGATGCAGAGAGACAGGAACACTCATACACTGCTGGTGGGACTGCAAACTAGTGCAACCCCTGTGGAAAGCATTATGGAGATACCTTAAACAGATTCAAGTAGATCTACCATTCGATCCAGCAATCCCATTATTGGGCATCTACCCAGAAGAACAAAAGTCATTCTATAACAAAGACACCTGTACCTGAATGTTTATAGCAGCACAATTCACAATTGCAAAGATGTGGAAACAACCCAAATGCCCATCAATCCACGAATGGATTAGTAAACTGTGGTATATGTATACCATGGAGTATTACTCAGCTATAAGAAATAACGGTGATATAACATCTCTTTGGTTCTCCTGGAGAGAGTTGGAACCCATTATATTAAGTGAAGTATCCAAAGAATGGAAAAACAAGCATCACATGTACTCACCAGAAAATTGGTTTCCCTGATCATCACCTAAATTCACATCGGGGAAGGATACCAATTGGATATCAGACTGAGACGGGGGGTTGGGGTGGGGGGAGGTGATGAGTGTATGCCTGCATGATGAGTACCAGGCGCACTGTCTGGAGAATGGACACACTTGAGGCTCTGACTCAGGGGGATGGACGGGACATGGACAATGTATATAACCTGAGCTTTTTTGTACCCCCATGATGAGCTGAAATTAAAAAAAATAAATAAATAAGAACTGTGTCTATAGTTAGAATCAATTTGTAGGATGATAGTCCCTTTAAATTGATGCAAAGCATCAGTCTTCATTAGAGAGCCAGCATGTGGTAGGGAACTGATTAACTTATAGCTATTTTAAAGGTACCCACAGGTATTCATGTCAGCAGTGTACTATTTACCAGTCACTAATCTAGAGGTGATCTTAATATGGAAATCCTTAATTTGAAAATAAGGATGATTTCATATTACTTTCCAAAGAACGTAATTGTCTTTAAATTGCCCTTCTTTTCTCTGAAGATTTGATCTCTGAAGCCTGAAATGAAACTTTAACATTTTCAATTAAATTCAAGCCTTCAAGGTTTGGTTGAAACTTAAGAAAATGATTTGTGAAACTCTTTTTAAGCACCCTTTGAAACAAGCTTCAAGCTAGTAAAGTTCTGATTCTTAACATTTAGACCAGTTATAAAAGAGAAGTTTTTCATTGCTGAACTTCTGTCATAATGTTCAAGCTAGACGGAAAAAAAAAAAAACGAATAAAATATTTTTCAAGTTAATCATTATACTTTTATTTCCATATCTGAAACTTTTTAAAAAAAGTAAATAGCTTATTTTGTGCATGCATTGTTTAGGAGGTAGAGGCAGTGAAAACACATAAAGTCAAATAAACAAATAAAACCATCTTGTTGTCTTCTATTATTTGGTATCTATGAGTTATACATACTGCAGTTAGGATACACACTCTATATGTTTAATGTTCTCCCAAATTCTGCTAAGCATTTTGATATGTTTTCATGTCAAACATTTCAGAAAGCTTCACTCTTTTACTTTTTCAGTTTACTCTTTTCAAAGTGGCAACGTAGTTTTGCCCCTTTCAGGAATGAAGTGTTATTGTGGTGTATTATTTTCAAGATGTTCATAACTTCTGTTATCTGCCCTATTATAATAGGAAATCAATCACTAATACTGATCTTAGAATCCCACCTTATGTTGTCCCCATTCTGCATGCCATAATATACATGCCACCTGTAGTTTCACCCTTCTTTGACCCTTTATATCATATTATAATAGAAATCCTATGATCCCATTTTTATAAGACTTTTAGAGAATTGCAGAACACTACTAAAAACATGATAGAATTTTGAAGCTCTTTCATTTGTTTTTTTAATCCCCCATTTACTGGCATCTTTCAATATCTCTGCACTGATAGATTTTCAATCATTCCAGAAGATTATAGACTGGAGTGTTATTGCATAGGTACAAATTTATAAATTAAATATAACCTATTAAAGGAGAAAGCAAAGAAAGTTTATTTCACCACCATACCTGGACATATTGCTAGAATTTATACCTAGCCTTCCTAGACAAGTGTTGCAATTTTACAGGCTCTTGAATCTTGAATCTACATAACATATGTATGAATAAGGATCAATATGAAAATATCATAAGATTCAGTGGGTTCATGTTGCAATGAAGTCTAAAATAATTTATCATCTAAAATATCATCATGAAACCAAAAGTGAGGTAGTAACAACATCGGTAAAGATGAAATATCAGTTTCTTGCTTGTTTGTTTTTGTTTTCTTTTTCTGATACAAGGAATAAAATATGGCACAAAATCTAGTCCTAAAAAGAAAGAGTCCATTATTTGTATGTAAACTGAAATAGCTATGAACATGCAAAATATAAATTTCTAGATTCATTTTACCAAATAGACTGGAATGTTATATATTATGTATAGCTACTATGTGGACACATTTTATTCCTCTATAATTCTAGAAATTTCTTGTTTATCTCCAATAGAAATTTCATAAAGGCTTAGATTTGATCTTTCAAAAATAAATATGATTACATAGGCTGTAAACTCTAGAGGCTATTTGCTTATATCAAAATAATAACTTTTACAATTATTTATCATAAAGTTTAAAGAATAGCTGTTTAAGTAAATGCCAATATATTCTAAATAATAGGTACCACTAATAATTCTTTTATATTTTGACTACCATCACCCTATGTCAGTTTGTACCATACCAGCAAAATTCACTTCAGAAAGTCAAAGCCTGAATATTACTACTCTTATTTAAGTTATCAAAGAAAGGTGACCTTGTACTACTTCTTACTAGCTAATACAAAATCAACCTTATAATGGATGTATGCTGTTTCTAAATAAGGTGTTTAATATTCAAATATTTCCAGTGACTGGAATAAATCACCCATTTCATATCTTAATCTACTATCAAATGCATGGCTATCCATTTTGTGCTGAATATAGATCTACTGGAGGGCCAATAATTTAGCATGCTAGTTAAATAGTCTGGTCATGTTATTATTGATTTAAGAAAAGATTTTACCCTGTATTTTTGCACGTTACATATATTATGACTTTGTGAGGATTTTTTTTTTTTTTTGGTACTTCAAGATTAGCCCAAAGGAATAAATAGTAAGATTAAAAGTTGTGGCAACTCCAGAATATTTTCAAAGCAAGGAAAACCTAGCAGTGTGAACTTCTAAACTTTAGCATTTATATTGTCTTGTATAATGAATGTTATGTATAAATTACCATAAATAAATGTCCTTATTAAAGCATAATTTATGATCTCTTCAAAACTGAGACAACTCAACCCACGACACACATAAACTATTACAGAACTGTTAGGAATAAAGGATATCAGAATTTATTTCTCAATAGTAGAGTTAACTATAACAGGACTATGAAATGAAAATAAGCACTTAAAAATTGAGCATTTATACTAAATATTAATATAAGCACTCTGACACATCAGGGAAGAGGAAAATGAAGAAAGAAAGAATACAAATAGAAAACAATTAGAAAGGAGGATATAAAGAAATAAAAAGGGGAAAAAATGGCAATGGATTTTATTATACTTGCTTCTGGTTCATAAAAATTCAGGGGAGAAATTCTTTGGTACTAGAATTCCAGCAGTCATTGACCCATGCATTCGTACATGTATCCTATTTTCTTATTTTTTAACCTTATATGTAACCTATTTTTCAGGAAAATTGTTATTTATCTCTATTGCCCCAGTTTAATTATAAATAGCTCCCCTAATATCCCTAAAAATAGAAAAAAACACAATATATTATATCATCATTCTCAACACATGTGTCACTTTGAGAGCCAGGAACTGTGTCTCCAAAGTGTTTCTTCGAGAAACAGAAAAATATTCTTTAAGTGACTACTGTAAAAAAGCACTCAAAAAAGAAAAGAAAAGAAAAACAGGAGGGGTCATTATGTAATGTAAAAACATTTGAAAGCTAAACATTCAAATTATCTTGGTTTGTTTCAACCCTAATTCAGATAGATTTCATGATCTCTTATCTGGATTACTGGAATCTATTAAATACTGCCCATGTATTCCATCCCAGCAATTCGTCTACCACATTCAATAATATAGGTCTTATTGTTTCAATCCCCTCTTTTTTCTTCTTCTGGGCCAATGATTTTTTTTTTATTTTTAATTGACATAATAATTATATGTATTTATGGAGTACAATGTAATGTTTTGATTTATGTATATATTATACAATGACTAAATCAAACTAATTAACATGTTTAATACATAACATGTTTATCATTTTTGTGGTGAGAATATTTGAATTTTACTTTCTTAGCAATTTTGAAATATACATTATTAACTATAGTCATCATACTGTTCAATAGATCTCGAGAACTAATTTCTCCTGTCTGACTGAAACTTTGTACTCTATTACTATCATCTCTCTATTCCACCTTTCCCCCACAAACCCTCCAGCCTCTATTAACAACCATTCTTCCCTTTGCTTCTAAGAGTTCAGCTTTTTTAGATTCCACGTATAAATGAGATCATATGGTATTTATCTTTCTGTGACTGGCCTATTTCACCTATCATAATGTCCTCCAGGTTCATCTATGCTGCCACAAATGATAGAATTTCTTTCCTTTTAAAGGCTGAATAATATTCATTGCTATGGTTTGAATGTGTCCCCCAAAGTTCACGTGCAGGGAACAATCCTCAATGTGGCAGTAGGAAGATGGAGCCTAATGGAAGGTGTTTGGGTCACGTGAACACTGTCCTCATGAATGGATTAATGTCATTATCACAGGAGTGAGTTCCTGATAAAAGGACGATTTTGGCCCACTCCTGTTCTCTCTCTTGCCTTCCTTTTCCCTTCTGCTTTCTGCCATAGGATAACACAGTAAGAAGGCCCTTGTCAGATGCCAGCCCCTAGATCTTGGACTTAGCTTCTAGAACTTTGAGCCAATACATTTCTGTTTATTATAAATCATTCAGTCTCTGGTATTCTGTTATAGCAGCACAAAATAGACTAAGATATCCATTGTGTACATGTGCCACATTTTCTTTATCCATTCACCCACTGATGAACACTTTAGTTGATTCTACATTTTGACTATTGTAAATAATACTGTAAAGAACATGGTAAGGAAGATATTTCTTTGACATAATGATTTCAATTCCTTTGGATATATACACAGAGGTGGGATTGCTGGATCTTATGGTAGTTCTATTTTTAGTTTCTTGAGGAACCTTCATTTAGTTTTCTATAATGACTATACTAATGTACATTCCCATCAACAGCATATGAGTTTCATTTTCTTCATATGCTTGCCATCATTTGTTACATTTTATCTTTTTGAACATAGCTATTTTAACAAGCGAGAGGATAAAAAGAAAAAACAAAGAGGTAGAAAAAAATACTGAAACATGTATTTTAAATTGATACATAACATCCATATTCTAAAGGTTTAAAGTGAAAATCTTTTGCAAATTACTTCATCCTTTCCAGACACTCTACCATACCCTCTCCACCTTAGCCACCTTGTACTATTCTCGGTTCTCTGGACATGTAGACTATCTCAACTCCATGCCTTTAGAAAGGTAGATACAACACACTGGTATGTCCTTATCGCATGTTACTTTCACTGCCACACACATACATACCAACTTCTTCTTTACCTACCTGGTATAGTTTTTTCCATGTTCAAAGATTTTCTCAAATTTTACCTCCTCAACCTACAAATGGAACTAATCATTGTCTCCTCTGTATGCTAACATTCAAGCAAGCATTTATCAATTGTGATTCATTCCCAAATTGAAAATTATTTTAAACAATTATTAATGGAATATATATAATAAAATTATGATAAAATATTTATGAACATAAAGAAAACTAGAGATAAAATAGTTTTTAAAGATAAAATAAATATGTTTTGGTTGTTTTTAAAAGAACAATAATAAATTAAATACAAGGTAGAAGCTAAATATAGCAACAGACAAACTTACATAAATTTAAGAAGAAAAAAATAGTTAAAAAACTCAACATACATAAAATTTTAAATGTTACCTGTATAAATCAAGGTAGCAGTATAAGATTAACTATAAAATATTAGCATCTTAAGAAAATGGAGATATATTTCCTACTCGCGAAAAATCCAAAATAGCTCTTCTTGACCTGATGATAACTCTCCTTCAAGTAGTGGTTTAAAAACCCAGACTCTCACTTGAATGTTCTGACTAGCAGGGATGGGGAGTGGGGGAAGGGGATGGGGGTATAACTACATGATGAGTGCAATGTGCACTGTCTGGGGAATGGACACACTTGAAGTTCTGACTCAGGGGGATGGGCGGGACATGGCCAGTGTATGTGGACTGAATTTTTGTACCCCCCTGATGATAAGCTGCAAATAAAAAAAAAGAGAAACAGAATTAATAAAAGTTCTAGAACAGAAAAAAAAAAAAAACAACCAGACTCTCTTCATATTGCAGCTACATCATATTTAATGCCAGGCTTCCAAGGAGAAAGAACATGGAGAAACAATATGTGTGGCTTTTTCTATGGGTCATGTCCAGAAGTAACATACATCAATTAGACGCATTTTCTACTGACTAAAATTTATTCACATGGCCAATATAACTGCAGGCAAATATTATGTAATTTTACATGTTATAAAATTGAAATTATAATTTAAAATGTAAAAGATAAATTAAAAAGCAGTGGCATTATTCATATGTTCTTAGATAAATAAATTCATTTGTCAGAAGTCCTGTAAGTTTGACCTTCAAAATGTAAGTTTTGTACTGCTAAACTTTAACTCATCTCTTATATTTTTTTATATTAACTCAATGAGATGTATTAGGCTTTACATTAACAGTAAAGAATGGATAATTGTTCTGCAGAAAGGAAACCTTATATTTTAATAACCACAGTAGCCATGAGTAATCAAAGTAATAGTCTACTTGGTAGTGTGGCACCATTAATTGTGAAGCTGATCCTTGAACAATGTGAAATTAGAGTGTATGTAACTTTTGAATCCCCAAAAACATAACTACTAATAGCCTATTGTTGACCAGAAGCCTTACCGATAACTCGTAAACTGTCAATTAACATATTTGTATGTAATATTCTTACAATACAGTAAACTAAAGAAAAGAAAATATTATTAAGAAAACTATAAGGAAGAGAAAATACATTTACAGTACTTTACTGTATTTACTAATATTGTAAATTTATGTCATGATGAATTATCTATCTAAAATGGTGGGCCACTATACCTGCACACCTCAATCTATGGTGCTTATCAAGCAATTCAATTTTTTCTTGTAACTCCATGACTGTCTCTGCTTTTTGGAAGAACTTCCAGAATCACTAGTGAGACACTTCATATGGGTCCAATGGTGTTGTTCAAAGTTTATGCTATTGCACTAAACATGATGAAAAATATATGAGAACCACAAGGAATCACTTTTTACTATGATACACAATTTAATGGAGGTGATTAGCATCACACCACTTTTTAGGGGGATACTCATAACACTTGAGCTCACCACAATAGCAACAAGATGTGACTACAAAGTTATTACATCAATACAGTATGCCGTATCGCTAATTTTATAGTTATGATTTAGTATTGCATCTTTTCATTTGTTTATGTTTCTCTCAACTTCAAATGGTGCCATGTGCAGTCTGTAGGTGTTTGTGTGCATAAGTTTGTTAAATTTTAATTTTTTATCATAGATTTGTGGATATATTATGGTATTAAATTATAAAATAGACTAGTATCTACATATATTTTATGCACTCATGACTTATCTTTTAAATTTTTTTTGATATTTCTAGAAAAACTATCATAAATCTCCAAAAAACTTTCCAATAATTTATTGAAAAAAATCCATGCATAAGTGGACCTATGCAGTTCACATCTGTGTTGTTCAAGGGTCAACTGTGCAAAGATTTGGTGGCATGTCATAATGGACATTGTGATGCACTAGCCATACATATATCCTTTCAAAACTAAATAATTTATTTTTCTAGTTGTTGGCATGTACCTAATTTATGGCCTCCTATGGAAAGTGTTGGCTATAGAGAGCCAGCTTGGGTATGGCCAAGCCCCTTACCAAGGGCAGCCTGTATTCAAAGATTGGTTGATGCAATGGTATGAAGGTTTAATTTCTTTGCCTCATTTTGGAATAACACTTAGGGCCATTCCAGTTTGGCTGAGACCTTCTCTGAGGTTGTATCACATTCCACATTACCCCTTGACTATGTCACGTTGTCTTCTTATCCCACAGGAAAATACTCTCTGATAAACCTCTTATATGCTAATCTTCTCTGGGTCTGTTTCCTGGGGAACCCTACCTCAGGTAGTTGGCACAAGATGTGAAAGTAAAAAGTAAAATATAAATTGAAATTTTCTAGCTGGGTCACACACTGGCCGTATAACAACAGGAAGTCCCTCCCTGGTGGCTAATGGAACACGGATAAACTCTGGCGCAGATAGTAGCGCAATTGTTTAAATTTTCACAGGTGAAGGTCTTCCATGGTATATATGAAAATTATCAGGCATTTGCCACATATGCAAGGACTAATATTATAAGGATAATAGAATTGTGTGGCTGTTGCAGGGGGGAAATTGATGTTTTGGGCAAAGATAATGAAAGCCTGAAAGTGATTATCACCTAAAGGATAGGTGAGAAAACTAGGAAGCCCCCCTGGAAGGATATAAAATGATTTCTCTCATGCAGCTGCAGGTGCAATGAAGCCGAGGAGCAGGTTTAGAATTGAATAATAATAACAGCAGAGCTTGAGGAAAGGCTGATTTTTCAATCTGGAGTGTTCTGATATTCCAAGATTAGGGCCCTAGTTAGGTATACACTTGAAATTTTGACTCTCCATTGAAGTAATTTCCTTTCCAACTTCTCCTTTTAAAGGCTAAATCTCTCTCTTATTTTATGAAAATGTGGATGGTGAGAAAATGCATACCTCCTTACCAAGATCTGTCACTGCCTAGTTTGCTGTATACCAGACCATAAACTAGGATTAATTGACAACATAACTTGTCAAGGTAAATTGCATTTGTTAACAAAGACCAGGTACCATGACAAAGCTGCAAAACCTAAATGACAAATACTGATAGGAAATGATAGAGTATGTGTAGATATGTGATAAGATATTAAGGTTCTAGATCAAGAGAGGAAGAATATATAGTTTAATAAGAGAGAAATTAATGTTTATAGAAGCATTCTCCTAGAATTCAGGGTTTAACACTCTGGTATATACCCAGGGCATGGTGCCTATCTGTTGCTGCCATGGCTTTCAGAACTTTAGAAAGAGTGGGGCTCATTACAAGATTTGCCCAAATTGCCAAGTCAAATGGTGGAAGAAGATGTGAACAGTTTCAGAGACATGGACAAGCTAGAGTAATGTACAACACAAGGCCAAAAATCTCAACAAATGACTATTCTCCTTGGGAGGAACTAAATTTATCAAAACAGTAGAAAACATGTGCTTAGAATAGTAGGATAGGCAACCTTGAGAAGTTCAGTATTGGCTCTTCTCTGTAGACAAGGACTGACTTCAGAAAAGTCTATTATAGATTGGACTCACTGATAACAATTGGGACAACAATAGGATTCCAAAATTGTAGAGGCCAGCTGGCAGTACTTTACTTTCTGAAGCAAGGTAGTAGCAGTTATAACGTGAGTCAACGTCAGAGTGACAGCGAGGCAGCCTAACTCACAGAGAGTTACGGGGACATTAAAAGAACATAGAATCCTCAAGGGAAAATACATGGGCAGCCAGTCTAACATTCATAATTCCTTTATCAGTTTTTAGACCTGAGTCAGTTTTCCAATCTGGATGCCATTGATAGAGGAAGAGGTTAGAGGTCTCTAGAAAAATGACCCTATAACTTCAGAGCAAGTATATGAGGTGATAATTCCCCACTCCTTTCCCCAGGAAATCTGCAACATTTGCTTAGGTAATCATAAGATTACCTAATCATAAGAAAAACAAAGTCTTCCAAGTTTTGAGGACTGTTGAACACAAGATCCAACCTATCATTTATACTGTGCCTGTGAAGCATTAACATAGCTCCCTTATTAAAATGGGGGCACTTGAGAGATAAGTAATAAATGGAGCTCTGGCCCAGGTCTGGCTTACAAGAAATCTATTTGTTTGATAGATTCACCTCGTGATCCATTTTTATTATTATTCCTAACTGTAAATTATAATGGGTATAATTGGAAGTTTGCATAATCCCTCTGTTAGTTTCTTAGCCAGTAAGGTTTGACTACTATGGTGGAGAAGACCAAGTGGAATTCTTTGAAACTCTCCCAGTCACCATCTGAGATAGTAAATAATATTTCCTAGACTAAATATAATAAATCAGAGCCACCTTGAAAAATCCCAAGGTGTAAGAATGGTGGTTCCATAGATAGTCCCATGTTTTCAGTGAAATTTGACACTACAATATCATTGGCTTATTGGAGATGGATCGTTGAGGATGATGGTAGACTTCCACAAACTCAACCAAGTTGAAAACTCCATAGCTGTTTTTAGCCCTAGCTGTGATATTTTTGCATGATCTTGGATACACAGTAAATGATCACTTATCTAACAAATGTGTTCTGTACATTCATATCAGAAAGACAAATCAGAAACAATTTGCATGTGCTGTTCTAGAGGGTGGGAAATAAACCCTATGATGTCTCAGGGCCTTGCAACATCGATAAAGTTTTCAGGAAGCTAATGATCTGGAACTTGCTAGCACATCCCCTCTAAAACCATAGTTTTCTTAATAACTGGAGGGAAGGGAGAATCCCCCCCACCCCCGTGGATATTTGGCAATATCTGGAGACATTTTTGGTTGTTACAAGTGGGTAGGCACATTACTATTGTCTAGTAAGTAGAGTCTAGTGACACGCTTAAGCATCCCACAATGCATGGGGCAGACCCTCAAAAAACAAAAAAACAAAAAACAAAAAGACTTCTCTGGCCCAATGTGTATGTAAATAGCACCAAGGTTGAGAAGCCCTGCTCTAAAGTAAGGAAGAATTTATTCTATCTGACACTTCCCATCATGAAATATACTATTTTTGGAAAACTTTATGTTCCCTCTAACAATTCCAAAGGGCTATCCCTGCTTCAAAACTTCCGCTGGGATTGGCCAGAGCCTTTGTTGAGCCTGTGGGACAGCCAAGCTTCTCTTTCAACCCACTTCCTGCTCTTCCCCCACAGGAGATGATTGCAAGAACACATCCTAATAAAACTTCTGCTAGGTAATCTCTGTCTCAGAGCCTCCCTTCAAGGAAATTCAACCTGCAAGAACAGATAGACTCAAGTTCAATTTCTGGTTTAGCTACTTAACAGCTAAATTATCCCAGGTATTCAATTAACATTTTTGAGCCTCAGGTTTGTCATCAATAAAATGCAAATAATAATGGTCTTATCACAAGAGTATTTAATGATATTAAACTATATACAATAGTCAGTTAATAAACTATAATACTAGATTTCTGTTGTCAATTAAATGAAATATTTTGGTTGAGAAAGGGACAAGATTAGTCCTTTAATATTTAAAGGTAATAAAGAGTTGATAAGCCTACTATAATAACATATACAGTAAATTTAGATCAAAAGGCCCTGTAATTCTTTTTTTTTTTTTTTTTTGTGACACAGAGTCCTGCTCTGTCACTCTGGGTCCCTGGGTACAGTACAGTGGCACCATGTTAGCTCACTGCAACCTCATACTACTGGACTCAAACAATTCTCTTGCCTCAGCTTCTGAGTAGATGGGCCTACAGGTGTGCACCATGACACCTGGCTAATTTTTCTTTTTTTTGTTTTTTTGTAAAGACAAGGTCTTGTTCTTGCTCAGACTGGTCTCGCACTCCTGAGCTCAAGCCATCCTCCTGCCTTGGTGTCCAGAGTGCTAAGATTACAGGCCTGAGCCACTGTACTAGGTCCTGTAATTCTAATGAAAATTAACATTTTGTTTGGTTCCTTTAAATAAGCAAACAAATGAATCAAATTTCTTGTATTAAATAAAGCTCTTGGATTTCTTTGACAATTTTTGTTTTCAATTTTATGTTTCTAGGATGAAAGTATCAATTTAGTTATTTAATCAGAGAACAATGCTATATTATGTTCTTCAACCATAAAAGAAGTCTTTTTTAAAGCAGCTATTGACAAGTAATAGTTCAAGTAAGAAACTCTAAACTCTGTCAACCACTAATTTATCAGATGGTTTCTAAGAGTTTTCAAATATACTTGAATATGAAACTATAATAGTTTAAAAACATATCTAAATTACACATTTAGAAATTTAATAAGATTTGGCATTTGTAAGAAAAATAAATTTTTCAAACATTACTACTTTACCTAATTCTCTTTTACATATATGAATAAATCTAATTAAAATTAATCATACTCAGTAATAATGAGAAAAAACAATTAAAAAACAATAGAAATAAAATGAATCCTATTAAGAACAATTGTTAAAGTAAATTCAAAAATCAAAAATAGTGTAATGATAAAAAACATAAGTTTTAATTATTTTGTCATATTATAAATGAAATTGCTAACATTTCAAATGGAGATGCCATTGTATTAATATAAAATTGATAGTATCATGTCTCTAGTACAAATAAATAAAATGAAAACAAATCTTTATTTAGGTTTAACTTTTTCACCAAAATGATTTATTTTAGTAAAAATACATTTAATAGATATTTAAAAGTATAATTAAAATATAAATTGCTAACAATTAGTAAAATGCCTCAAAAGAGAGTAAAAGAAATGTAGAATAGTAATAGCAGTAACTAAATGCAAATGTTAGTAATAATTAAGAATCATTAAATGAAAATTCTAGACATGAAATATAACTTTATTTAAATTTAAAAAAATTAATTTTAAATTTTTAAAAAAATTTATTTAAACATTTTATTACTAATTAGTAAATAGTAATAATTTAAATTTAATTTTAAATTTATTACTAATTATTCAAATTTTTATGTTAAACCTCCTAATTATATTGGCATATATACTTTTTAAACAGAACAACTAAATAATGAAATTTCATAGGCAGGGAGTGGATGAGGGCAGAAATCTTAATAATGTTCATCTGGGAGGTGGGGCAATCAAAGTTAGAATAATGTTGGACACTTTTACATTTTAGTCTATACGGAGTCATAGAATCTAAAGTTGAACTATGATGTTGGCTGAGAATTCTATTCAAAGCAAGCAGAGAATCAGTTAAAACAGGGAGCATTGAATATACTTACCAGACAACTAATTTATTTTCTTATTTAACATCAACAGACTCCAATAATAATCAAAAAAGTATTATTTTTATTTTAGACATGATAAAATTGAGGTTGAGTGAGATTTAAAAACATGCAAAATGTCAACAGATAGAAATTTTTGGAATTGCTATTCATACTGGCTTGGTTAATTGAATAGCTCATGCTTTCTTTATTAGACCAAGATTTTTCCATTTTACTTCTTTCTATTTTTCTTATAAAGATGATGAATTATTTTCAAAAGTTAGCTACAACTAACTGAGTACACTAACTACAAGGGGAAAAAGTAGAATAATACAATATGATATGTAACATTGATCCCTTGCCTGAGGCAAAACAGGGGGCATATATAAGGTAACTTAATTAATAAATATTATTCTTCTCTCCTGAGTTTGAGCAGTAGCTGGAGCTTGAGTCTTAAATAATTCATAGCACAAGAGGGCCCAATACATTGTACTTTGGTTATAGATAGCTAAATTTTTCTGGCACGTATTTGGTGAAGATCTAAAACCTGGTGTCCCCTTCAGCATGCCCTCAGATTGAAACAAATTTTATGGTTGAGTAGTGTTTCTTCCTCCTGCGAATTATTCTCACGTCATTTACACCTTAAATACCCTTCTTATGCTTGGCTTTTTCTTACAGCCATCTGTTTATATGAAATCTCTCATATAGGAGTTAAAGTTCCTTGAGGATAGGTAAGGATTGAGCTGCTTTTTACTTCTGTTTCTCACAAAAACTAGGAGTGCCTTGAGCATGATGGGAATCTACCATATTCTTGATAACTAAATTAATTGAAATTACATTTTTTGTTTGCTTTTAGCCATCAAACATCACAACAATATATAATACCATTTATTCAAGCACAAAATGTGTTAATTGTTATAATGTCCAATTGTCTATTTTATCTTTTGTTGCCTGTGCCTCTGGAGTCATATTCAAAATATCAATGCAAAATCCAATGTCATGAAGATTTGCCCTATTTTTTCCCTCTTTTTCTCTTTGAAGAGTTTATAGTTTTAGGTCTTAAAGTCTTTGAACACTTTGAGTTAATTTTTGTTTATGGTGTTAGTTAAGGATCCAACTTTATTCTTTTACATGTGAATATCCAGTTTTCTCAGCACCATTTTTTAAGAAGATTTTCCTTTTCTCATTGAACAGTGTTGGCACACTTGACAAAAATCATTTGACCATATATGTAAGGGTTTATGTCTGCACTCTTTATTCTATTTCATTGGTCTATATGTCTGTCTTTATGGGTATATTATACCATTTTGATAACTGTGGCTTTATAGTGAGTTTTAAATTCAGGAATGGTGAGTCCTCCAGCTTTGTTCTTCTTTTTCAAGATTATTTTGGCTTTTGGGGCTTGTTTGAGATTCCATGTGAATTTTAGAATAGATTTTTCTATTTATGCAAAACATATTGTTGGGATTTTAATACAGATTTCATTAAATTTGTACATTACTATAGGTAGTATGAACACCTTAGTAATATCAATATTAAGTCTTTCAATCCATGGACATGGGATATATTTCCAATTATTTATGTCCTGTTCAATTTCCTTCATTCTCTTCTAGTTTTTATTGTACAAGCCTGTAACCTCCTTGGCTAACTTAATTTCTAAGTATTTTAGTCTTTTTGATACCAGTTTAAGGGGAATTATTTGTATAATTTCCTTTTCAGATTGTTTATTATTTATGTACAGAAATGCAACTGAGTTTTGTGTGGTGACTTTGTATCTTGCAACTTTACTGAATTCATTTATTAATTTTAACAATTTTATGAACTTTTTAGAGTGTTCTACACATAAGATCATATCATCTGCAGAGATAATTTTGTTTCTTTCTTGCCTATTTGGGTACTTTCATTTATTTATTTATTTTTCTTATCTAATTGCCGTGGCTAGAACTACCAGTACTATGTCTAATAGAAGTAGTAAAAAGAGGCATCCTTGTCTTGTTTCTGATTTTAGAGGAATGGCTTTCAATCTTTCACCATTGAGTTTGATGTTTGCTGTGGGTTTTTTCATATATGGCTTTTATTATGTTGAGGTAGTTTTCTCCTATTCATAGTTCATTGAGTGTTTTTACCATGAAAAAATGTTGAATTTTGTCAAATGCTTTATCTGCATCAATTAAAATGATTATGTGATTTCTTTTCCTTCTTCAGTCTGTTCATGTGATGTATTACATTAATCAATTTCATATGTTGAAACATTTTTGCATTTCAGGAATAAATCTCACTTTCTCATGGTATATATAATCCTTGTAATATGATATTGAATTCAGTTGCTAATATTTTGCTTCAATGTTCAAAGGGATATTAGTCTGAAATTTTTTTGTAATCTGTCTGGATTTAGTAGCAGGCTAATGCAATATCTTCTTTTATTCGTTGATTGTTTAAGAGTGTGGTTTTTTTTTATCTTTGAAAATCTCTGCTTCTAAAGTAGTATATTTAGACTATTCACATTTAAAATGATTATTTATATAGTTATATTATTTTGCAAGTTTGTTAATGCCTTTAACAAATTAATAATAGTTATTATATTTTAAATTCCCTGCCTGATAATCCCAAAGTGTGTGTCATTTTTGAGTTTAGTTCTGAAGTTTGCTTTTTTTTTCCTTTAGCATGCCCAATAATTTTTTGTCAAAATCTAAGTATGATATATTATATAACAGGAACTGAGGTAAGTAGGCTTTAGTGGAAGGTTTTGTATTAGTCTGGATAGGAGCTGGGCTGTATTTAATGATGGAGTTATAGGTGCCACAGATTTCAAATTCCTCCAATGACCTTATTTTTGTCTCACCTGTTGATTTTGGGCTTCCCTAAGTACTGTTCTCATAAAGTCTGTATCTTGAAGGTATTTCAGTTGTAATCCATGGTTATACTTAATTTCTTTCACTGTGTGGGTAAATTGTGCGGTAGTGTAAGCATTCTATAACCTTGTTTTTAAATTTCATGCTTTTAATGAATGTATTTCCCTGTACTGTGACTTTCACAAGTGTTACCAAAAGTTCGGCACTTGTCCCTGAGGCTGAATAAGTGAAAACAAAGAACAAGGACAAGTGATTTGAGGAGAAGGAAAGAAGTTTATTAATTTGCAGGCAAAGGAGGAGGGTGATAGACTAGTATCTCAAAAGACCATCATCCTGTCTTTAAGTAGAAATATAGGGCTTTTTAAAAGGCAGGTTTTTGGCAGTTGGACTCAGGTCTTAGGCTCAATCTCTGTGACTGGTGGCACATGTTGTGGCTTCAGGCTACTGTTGTTTAACTATAATTGGTGGCTTTGGTTGACCTTATCTCCCTCCAGTGACAACAATCTCATGACCCTGGTCTGGACAATTCTGCTCAGCATCTGCTATGGTTTAAGATACTAGAAAACAAACAGCAATGAACATTTTTTCTGCCCTTTAGATTACTGGCCTCAGAAAGGAATGCAGGTTTTAATTCCCCAAAATTGTGGGGGTTTCAAAGAGATGACTCATAAAACATTTTGTTGCCCTTTTTTCCAACCTTTATCTCTGTTACACAAGCATTTCTTAGCTTTTCTTCTTTCCTTAGGTGAGAAATTCTGGAGGGCCTTAGAGTGGGGGAAATGCTGTTCCCCAAGATAAAATGGGTTCTGGTTAAATGGTTTTCCTGGAGTGTAGGCCTTTGTTATAGAGAAAACTCTGGGTGTATTTCAGAACTATTTGTTTTCCCCTCCCCTTGCCAAGACCACTAGGAGATCTTTCTCAGATCTTTCTTGTGGGTTTCTGAAGAGAAAGTCTATAAAAGTATGCTCCCTACACATGTCTAAAGATTGTAACCCCCAGTAGTTTATCATTCTCAAACTAGTCCACACTTTATCCTCCAGCAGTTTTTAAAAATTAATATCTAAGTGTTCCTGTTAATTAAAGAGTTTATCAGGTTCTTGTCCTTATAAAAAGAACTCTGTCTTAATTCTCTGTGTGAACTTATTTCTACAGATTTCAGGGTAGCAGTTTACCTAGGAACCTCAGTTCTCTGATTAATCTAAGAAACACCATTGATTTTCAGTTTGTGCAATCATTTCTTACAGGAAGAATAGAAGTGATGACTTCTAAGTTCTTTAAATATTGTAGCTGATGATTGGAAATTCACTAATACCCATTGGTAAAGTGTTTTGCAAAATTTGCTTGGGCCTCCATGCACTTAATTTTTGTCTTGTATGTGAAATTTTCTTTCCACTATTATTTTGGTTATTGGACAAAAAGCTCTTGTAATTTAACTCCTGTCCACATCGACTTGTTGGCATTTGAAACATCCTTACCTTAAATTTTCATGCTACCCCTCTTTCTCTTGCTGGATAAGAGCTTGCTCAGCTTATACTTGTCAGGAAGCTTCCATTTCCACATTTCAGTGCTTCTGCTCTTCTGTTGAAGAGGTGCCCTTTGGCTATTTCCTACCTGCATTTACTGGTCCCACTTACCAGGCCTTAATTGGGCTTCAGCTCCTGCCATGGTGCCTGGCACATAGTAATACATATGCTATTCAAGTATAAATGAATAATCACCATCCAGCAATAACTATTCATAAAAAGTTTATTAAAATAATATAGCTTTATTAAAATAATATAACTTCATTACAATTCATAAAAGTTTATTAAAATAATATACCTTCATTAAAATATGAGTATCTTTCATTTTTTTGAGAATGCAGATGATGTTGAAATGTACATATTTACTTAGAAAAACATGCTATTTACAAGTCTATTGTTTTTATTATGCCAAAACATTCAGTGTTCACACTGTGCCTTTGAACTATAAGCCTGAGTAAAGCACAGGAAACATCTTACTCAATTCTCTCAATTTTTTTTTTTTTTTTTTTTTTTTTTTTTTTTTTTGAGACAGAGTCTCACTTTGTTGCCCAGGCTAGAGTGCCGTGGCATCAGCCTAGCTCACAGCAACCTCAAACTCCTGGGCTTAAGCGATCCTACTGCCTCAGCCTCCCGAGTAGCTGGGACTACAGGCATGTGCCACCATGCCCGGCTAATTTTTTCTATATATATTTTTAGTTGTCCAGATAATTTATTTGTATTTTTAGTAGAGACGGGGTCTCGCCCAAGCTGGTCTCGAACTCCTGACCTCGAGCGATCCACCCGCCTCGGCCTCCCAGAGTGCTAGGATTACAGGCGTGAGCCACCACGCCCGGCTGAATTTTTAATTCACTCATTTTAGAGATAGGAAAGTTAGCCCCAAATAAACAAAGCAAGTAGCACAGATTGCAAAATCCACCAATTTATAAGCCAGGGCTCTTTCATTATATCACTCTGTTTTCTGACACCTCTGAATAATTTGCTCGTTCTAGACAGATAAATGGAGGGTATGGATTGCTACAATTTTTAGTCAAGGCAGACTGAACCAATAATGTTACCAACAATATCCCCTACAGACATATTTATTACAACTATTCCCTGTTATGTTCTGCATCAGCAGGTCCATCTGGCAGTAAAGGATTGACCAGGTGTTCTGGGAAAAATTGGCACACAAATGCCTTGAATATTGTAATACTAGCAGGAGGGGGAGATTTAAAAAATGAGAGGAAATTAAATTATTCTTAGTATATATGAGGTTACAAGACATTTTTAGGTAGTAACAATTACGGAACATCTTTTTGCTTTATTTGTAGATGTTTTTTGGCTTGGTTTAAAAAGTCAGAATGAAGTATAAATATTCAAGGGAAATACAGTGTCATCCCCATTAGTGTAATGAATAAACAAAAGTTTAGGTAGACATCCTTGGAAATTTGCAGTAATAGAAAAAAAAGATACACCTCATCAAAACCATTTGTTATTCTAAAGAAAAAATAACAATAAAACCTCTCTCTTGATTAGACTTGATTAGTTAGTACCTGACTCAGGTTTTTCAATCAGATGCTCAAAACATTGTTTACAAATGACCTTTCCCTTACTAAATTGAATTTTATGGCCTGAATTAGTTAATCTTTTCCCCAAAGTGAACAATTTCCTATGTATCTTAGCTTATCAAAGACAATGAATGTATTAAGAGAGCAGACCTCATTCTAATACTGCAGAACTTAGGTTGAATAACAAATGTAGTACATGTCCACTGAGGCTTCAAACAGCCACTGAAGAAGCTTTCACCAGGCAAAGAGAGTGTTGCTTTGTGTCGTGCATCTGCGCACACTAATGAGCAACCTCCTTTGTTGGTATCAGCACTATGCAATGCCCTTGACTTTCATTATGTAAAAATTAATTCCATGGCAAAGGGCTTTTATCAAACTTGAATGTGCATACAGTACCGTACCCACCCCCCTATTTGCAGGGGATAGTTCAAAGACCCACAGTGGATGTCTGAAACTGCAGGTGGTACCAAACCCTATGTACACTGTTTTTTTCCTATACATACATACCTATGATAAAATTCAATGTATAAATTAGGCTCAATGGAAGATTAATTATTATAACTAAGAAGATAGAACAATTACAACAATATGCTGGAATAAAAGTTATTTTATTCTTTCCTTATTAAATGAAGGACCTTCACATTTTCATTTAAAGGAAGAACTTTACAGCTTCTCTTTCGCATACCCAAATTTCCAGCATCACTATTCTTGTGCTTTGGGGTCATTATTAAGTAAAATATGGGATACTTGAACACAAGCACTACCATACCACCATGGTTGATCTGATAACCAAGATGGCTACTAAGGGGTGGGAAGTGTAGAGAGCTTGTATCCACTGGACAAAGGGATGACTAAGATCCTGGGTGGGACCAGGGTTATATGGAGCAGGACAGTGGGAGGGTTCATCATGCTACTCAGAACACCATACAATTTAAAACTTATGAATTGTTTATTTTTGGAATTTTCCATTTAATATTTTTGAACTAAAGTTGATTGAGCATGAGTAACTAACTGAAACTATGGGTAACTGAAATGTGGAAAGGGAAACCAGAGATAATGGGGGGACTACCGTATATTATATTATAAAACACAGAACCATACAACATTTCCATAGCCTTTTAATTCAGGAAAAAAAACTTATTTTCTATGATTTGGTTAATTTTTTAACATTTTATATTTATATATTTCTAACCTTTTTACCATAACCTTTTGCATTTTATTTAACCTGTTTAATCTTAAAGCATTACTTAATGATTTTAGGAAAAGCAAATAAAATGTAAAAACAAAATTGATTATTCCATTATTTATAAATAACATTTAAATGTATAATTCTCTTTTATATATAAATGTGTTCTTTCACATCTTTTATAGATATGGATTTATAATGGTTATGACATTGTTTTCTAATCTTCCTCTAACAAATTGCCATATATTTTTTCACTTTACTATTGCATAAAGACATTATTTTAAAAAACCCAAATATATAAATTGAATTAAAAAGGATAAAATTATACTTAATATATTCCACTGGAAAAGAATTTAAGGACTCCCTGGGATAAAATATATCAAGAGCTTAGCACTCATATTTCTTCAACATTTTCTTTATTGAACTGCTAGTCCTGTTGTCTAGAATATTTTTACTTTGTTAGTGGTCATAACACTATATTATTCAGTCATCCTCCTTACAGGGTGTATTCTTGGCTCTATATTTAAGTAAATTTAATAATCATTACCAATAAATCACCAAGGCTTCTCCATCAAGTTCTTTATGTTATTTTTTAGAGTGTTGAATTTAATTACCAAGGATTTTTCCCCAGAAATATTCATTTTATATTTTCTAAGGCTTTTTATATTATAGAATGTCAGCCAGTCCTTTTAATTTTCTTATGACTATTGCAATGGGAGTCATATTCTTGGATTACTCTTTCTTTTCTTTCAGGACTTGACAATCACCGCTTTACTTATTTCCAGGAAGAAATCTAAGGCCAGCCTGACTTTACCCTTATAGGTGTTTTATCATACTGCTTGTAATCTGAGAAATTATTTGTCTTTAAAGTTCAGTGATTTTGATGTATATAACATGAATGTCAATTTTTCTTTTTCTGTATCATCTTTGTTGGTACATCGTGTAGATTGGTGTTTTTTATTTTTCTGTATATTTATTCTGTGAATTTAGTTTCTATACAGTTTAAGATTTTTTCCTAATTTATCTCTGTGAACATTATTGTATTGTTTACTTCAGCAACACCAATTATTTCATGTTGCATTATCTTTGTCTTTCACATAACTAATATTCTGTGTATTGATTTAATATCTTTGATTTTTCTTCTATGTTCAGTATGACTTCTGAGGCATTTTTTTCATAACAGCAATTTGGTATTCTACTGTATTCATTCCATTTCTTTCAGTTTCTAATTTATTGAATAAGTCTAGTATTGTTCTGTGTTTCAGTTTGTTGACTTCTGTTATCTATCTCTACATAACAACCCATCTTCAGGTGCCTATTTCCTGCTCTCATTTTAGTTTTATTATTAATATCTTCAATAACTCAATGCTTTTAAGAAAGTTTTTATCTGTTACTTGCTGTTTATTTTCGCACTGTTTCTGCTATTTTATGTAGGGCATTTACTTATGTTTTGTGACACTCCTTTTCCTTGCAATCATGGATAGTTGGGGCAGCATTCTATAGGCCCAACGTGTTCTATCAAAAAGCCTTCAAATTGTCCATGACATGTATCCTAATTTAACTGGTATTTCTAATAGCTTTAGGATGTGTGGTTAACAGAGGTTAAAAGTTTGCCAAGAATGCTGGGGTCTCTGTTCTATACTCTAGGATCCCACTAGATTTACTCTTTTAAACGCCTCTCTACTCTGCCAAGTTTCCGTCACCCCCTAATTCCCACCCCCAGCCCCACGAGATGTCCCTCACTCTCCCTTCTCAACCCAGTGACAGATTAAGTTAAATGACCAATGTACAAATTCAGAACTTTTTGAAAAAATTATGTTAAGATCTTTTAGAACTTGAAGTTCAAGTACAATGCATCATGGCCATAAAGAGATTGATAAATACAAATACATTAAAATTTAAAAAAATTTAAATCAAAAACATTGCAATAAAAGTGAAAACTGGCAGAAATGCCAAACATTTCAGCCAATATATTATAATCAATAGAATCCCTTGTGCACTTATGGGAGCAGAAAATGAAAATGAAAAATGAATAAGCTCTTTGGGTAAAAAATATGGCACTATCTTATAAGGCTGGTAATTTCTATCCTCCATGACAGAGATATAGGTAGGTATAGCCATATGACTCGTTTATACCATTGAAATAAGAGCAAAATTGAGTGTGCTAGTTTTCTAGGGCTGACATAACAAAATACCACAGACTGAGCAGCTTAAACAAAAGTAATTTATTTTCTCACAGTTCTGGAGGCTAGAAGGTATCCTCAAGTTTGTTTTCTCTTGAGGCCTGTCTCTTTGTCTTACAGATGTTCCTTTCCCACTGGGGTCTCGACATTGCCTTTCCTCTGTATGTGAGCATCTCTGATGTCTCTTTCTCTTTATATAAAGACTCCAGTTATATTGGATTAGGACCCCACCCTAACAAACCTCATTTTATCTTAATTGCCTCTTTAAAGTCTCATCTTCAAATACATTTATTTTCTAAAGCATTGGGGTTGGGAACTTCAACATGTATATTTTGGAGGAACCCAATTCAGCCCATCCCAGTGGGGTACATCATTTTGGGGCCAAGGTTTCTAGGAGATAGGTGTGCTACTTTCATATTCTCTTTGGGCTTCTAATAACCTTATGCATATAACCATGTGGCACAAGAAGAAAGGAACCTTGATTTCTGTCATACTGGATGAAGATTAGCCACCTGCCTTGAACTGATAAATAAACATGAAATAAAGGTTTAATGTATTTGACTCATTTACACATTTTGGTCCATTTAAGTCATCCTAACTCACCATAATTAACATAATCCAAGCCCCATTAATAGCACTACTATACAAAAGCAACTTTTGCACTTAGTAACAGGTAATATTTATTGATATTACTTGTCTAATAGTTTAGACAGGTTAAATGTTTGTTATTACTGTCATTCTAATAATTATATAATCAGTTGTATATGATACTTTAAATTAGAAAGAATATCAATAAACCAGAAATACTTTTAAGTATCTAATTAGCAGCTACATATCTCTACTAGAGCTAGGTAAAATTACTAATGTGTTCAATAATATTTCTGTGTTCCATTAGGAAATCATGAAACATACATACTTCCCCAAAGGATTAAAAAGCCAAATTTTGTGAAGAAAGGATCCTTTGACAACAATTGGGATTTAATTGCAAAGAATATCATTATGATTTTATCTTGAAAGATTTTTCTACAGAGTAATGATGTGCACTTTTACTAGTTCAATTACCTTGAAATCTTAAGGACATGAGAATCTTTAGTTAATCAAAATGTAGAAATCCGATAGAATTCATTATTTCTCGATTCTTTTTGAAGAAGCATGAAGGACAGTTCAGAAAATGAATATTTCTAGAGAGAATTTGGCTTAAGAATGCTAGACGTCAGAACAGCACTTTCATTATCCTTTTAAGAAAACTGTCTGCATTTCAGGCTTAAAGTATGTTCTGATTAATTTGTCATCTAATTTATAATATTTAGGGGCATATATCCTAGGGGATTGAGAAAAGAAGTTCCATTATTTCTTAAAAATTTTATATTTTTTACATATTTTAGTGTCTGTAGCCTCTCAAAAGTACTCTTCAACATTGATATTTCTTGAACTCTCTGCACTATTTTTTCATTTATTTTTTAATTTTCTCTGCTTTTTGTTAGACTCCTTTTGCCTTCCCCTCTTCATTTTATCTCCCTTTCATTAAAATGTTAAAAGGAAAGAATGAGGGAGAAACAGAAATATTATGGCCAACATTGTTATTTTATTTTTGAAATCAGGCATTGTATATTAATGGAAAGTGTACAGGTCTTTTATAAAATGTGTATTCACTTATGGAATTGGGTATGTTTTACACAAATTTAAACTTCTTTATCTTTGAAACAGGTCAATAATGTTGAATTAGAGTTATTAAAAGAATAAAAATAATATATGTAAATCCCCTAGCACATATTCAATATTCAATTACTGGTAGCTATTATTGATGATTTCATTGGGCTTGGCATCACTATGGAGAGCAGGAAATAGATTTATATGGTTCAGTGTAGCACTACAATTTAGAAGTAAAAAAATGAGTCATACTCAGTATTGGGACATTTTTATAATTTGGTAGGACTTAATCAGAACTAGGGTTTGGAGATTAGAATCTTTCCAAAAAGCAAGAAGATTACCAGATTCTCATTCCTAGAGAAAACTTTAACTGAAACTACCTGATCTTGAAGCAAGATGACTGATCTGACCAATATGGAGGATCAATCCTGGAATCCCAGGTACTGCTGGGGCACCCAAGGCTCAACTTTGGTGCACAGTGTCTGGTAGGAATGAAACATATGTGTTGAGTTATAGGAGAAACTAGCAGCTGGAATCACTATCAATGTTATTTTTGTTTTTAGAAAGCATTTGAGAATTGAATCAGCTTCAGAAATCCATCAGTTAATCAAGTTCAGGAGGCAGAAAAGACAAACATTAAAAGGAAGACAGATTCTGATCTCAATAACATGAAGCCATAACTAATTTCTTCTTTCAATGAGGATTTCCTTAAACAGGTTTCTGAATTTATATCTACTGGAACTTAATCTATGTAAATTTAGAATTTCATCCTCCAACTAGCTACTATACTGTTGAAACATGTGTACCAAATTTAGTATTATCCCAGACAAGAACAAATCCTTCTAAAAGCCTAATTTATTTATAGTGCTTTCTTCTAAGAACTACTCTGATACAGGAGATTGGAGAAATTAGATAAATTGCATTGAAATAAAAAAAAATCCTAGTCCATAATATTTCATGTGCAACTATTCAGAGAATAGAAATGATTATGATATTATTTCCATAGATTTTTAAAAATAAATTAAATCTAAGCTATAGAAATTTAGAAGATACAATTTATGACAGCATATTGAAATTATAGAGATACAAAATAAATACTTATTTAATGGCATGTTTAAATAATGAGCCTCGAAACTTATGCTCACCATGTAAACATAAAAAGAAGTAATAGAAACAATGAACAAAACATAAACATCTATTAAGGCTAGGCACTGTGGCTCACACTTGTAATCCAAGCACTTGGGAGGCCAAGGTGGGAGGATTGCTTGAGGTTAGGAGTTTGAGGCCAGCCTGGGTAACATAGTGAGACTCCATATCTACAAAAAAATTATTTATACTTAGCCAGGCACGGTGGCATTTTTCTGTAGTCCTACCTACTTGCAGGGCTAAGGCAGGAAGATTGCTTTAGCCCGAGAGTTTGAGGTTACAGTGAGCTATGATCAGGCCACCGCACTCTAGCACAGGAAACAGAGTGAGACCCTGACTCTAAAAAAACTTTTTTTTAGTTAAAAAAAAAATCTGCAAACTAATGTAAGGTAGTAAGTGAAGGACCTTGAAAGGTAGAATAGTGACTCATTTAAGCTATTTTGAGTGATACCTTTTTTTCTCTAATTATAAAACTAATGCATGCACATTGAATAGAAAGAGAAAAAGATGAAAAATACAAAAAAATCTTACCACTTAACAATGGAACTATATCTTTATGCTTTCTTATATGCTTTTTCCTACTAGTAGTTTTACTCCTGTGTTTATTGTTTTTTTAAGTTAATTATGAAATGTTTCAGAATGCAAATAGATTTCAAGAAAAATATGACTATTCCACAAGTGCCTACATGAAGCCAAAGAAATAAAATGTTACATAAATGACTGAAGCCCCTTTTGTTCCTTTCCCAAATCTTTCTTTCTTCTACATAGTTAAACACTAGACAAATTTGATATTCTTTTTTTCTATACATGCACTTCATAGTGTCACACAATTATGCTGAAAGTATTCCTATAATCTGTATGTGTATTTTTTTAAGTTTTTTGACACAGGGTTTTCCTGTATTGCTAAGCTGGTCTTGAACTCCTGGCCTCAAGCAATCCTTCTGCCTCAACCTCCCAAACTGCTAGGATTACAAGCACGAGCCGCCACACCCAGCCAGTAACCTATATTTTTATTCTTAATATTATGTTTGAGATTCATCCAAGTTGATACATGTTATTCTAGGTATTTATTTCAACAGTTGTATGGCATTCTATTATATAAATATAATTGTCTATGCAAATATTAATTTTTAATCTATTACCATTTAAAATTAAAAATGTTATGACAGATTCTTTAGAAATAAAGCAGTCATGATTCTTTAACATTTAATAATATGGACATCCTATAAATATGCCTAACAATTCTTCTAATTTTAGATATTTGAGTTAAGGTTTTTTTCTCTCCAGTTTTCCTGAGAATTTAAATATTGCCTAGTTCATAACAGTTGCCTAATAAAATCATTTTTAAGAGGATGACTTCCTAGTTTTTCTTGTTATAATTATTGACTCAAATAGAATTATAAATGAATTTTCATCTGATTATCTGTCATTTTTTAATGCTGTGTTAGAAGATTGTTGTAGAAGAAAGGAATTATACAATTAGGCCATTTTCTTTCTTACTCTTATACTCTAGAGGTAGGATTTGGGGATTAGATGAGCCATGCTAGAGCCCAAAACTTTGGAAGGGAGAAATTGGTTGATTGCTGGCCTACCTTGTCCTTAAAGCAGGTGCATGATAAGCAACCCTGAGCTCAAAGGTGTTGCCCTGCCATTTCGAGGAGATGAAGCAAAATTAAATTTCAAGTTGAAAAAGATGAAAGCTCTTTGCCACATTTACAATGTGCTCAGATCTTTCTATTTTAGCAGGAAAATACAAGTGCCAAACTATGTTGTCTTTCTTCAAAAATCAAATAATGTTGAAAATTTAATTTATAAGAACACTTTTTCCCCTGTGGGGCTTAATAAAACACTTTTATTTTCACTTAGGGTGGTGGGGAGGAGTTGTTGCAAATAAATAATTTTATTTGTCCTGAATAGATTCTTGAGTGGAAAAAACTGTCACGTCTAAAGGGAAGAGTTAAGAGACGTTATTGTTCAGCTGAGCTCAACATCTTAAGGAAAAAATAAAAAAGGAAGAGATTCATGGAAAAGTTTCAAGCAAGGATTATTAATGTAAATTTGCCTGGAGCAACCAGCATCCCCTACATTTTATTTCTTATAATAAGTGATAGATGACTGGGTGTAGCAGCTATCTAGTCGAGGCAAGAGAAACTATATGAATACCTCTTGCTATTGTCTATTGTCAATGTTGGGTTAACTATTATCCCAGCACTTATTCCATCTTAGGATACTGTAACCTAATTGGATTTCTTCTCTATGCTTTCATATGTTTATAAAATAAGTTGGATATGTTCTGGGCTTCATCATCATAATTCCGTCTTTGTTAAGTAGACCTTAAAGTGACTCAAAAGATTCCCATCCCCTGGCATTCACATGCTATGTAATCTTCTCCCTTTGAATATGACTTGTTTCTAGTCTATGGGATATGGTACGGGTGAAGAGATTTTGCAAATAAGATTAAAGATCCTGAATCAGTTGTTTTTGACTTAATCAAAAACATTATTATAGGCAGGCCTGGTTTAACCAGGTGAAGAACTTTAAAAGAGAGAATGTGCCATCCTTGGTGTAAGAATCAGTCTCTCTTTCTCTCTCTCTCTTATTGATTTTGAAGAAGCAAATGTCCTTATTGTGAAAGAGCATATGGTCAGGGCCCTGTGGCAAGAACCCCAGTGGTCCTGAAGTGCTAGGAGCAGTCCCGGTCAACTGGAATTCAGCATATTCAGCAGGAATACGGAATCTCAGTGCAAAGTCACAAAGAGATGAATTCTGCTAACATGAGGACCATGGAAATGGATTCTTCTCTAGTCCTAGACCACGGCCCCAGCCAACACCTAGATTTCAGTCTGGTGAGACGCTGAATCAGATAACCCACCTAGGCTGTGCCAGATTTCTACCATACAGAAAATGTGAGATAATAAATGTGTGCTGTTTTAGGCTGTGAATTTATGATAATTTATTATGCAGTATAGAAAACTAATTTTTCCTTCTTAAATACTGGTCTCCATTAGTCAAATTCACATTTTGACTCAACAGATATTTTATGAGCTTTTATTTTATGCCAACTGGTGTTAAGAATTTATCTCACAATTACGTAAGTCAGTAAATAGCAGAGCCCAGAAGGGAATTCAGACCTTTTTACTGTTGGCTCAGTGATCATTCCCTTACAATAAGCAGTTGTGAATACACTAATTAAAGAGTCAAGCGTGTGATTTTCACAAATATTTGTGTTATTTCAGGTTAGAACTATTGTTTCATCTATACATGCCAAATTTGAAGCTGTGCCGATACTTATAGAATGCTAAGCTGGGAAAAGGAGATTAAGCAAACAATCCTTTTTAAAAATGGTCATCAATGTTTATAGAATACATAGGTTCAAGTTTTGCTTTGCTTGAAGGTCAAAGAGAAGTGAGAATTATATGGTAAATATGTCTTAAGTGAAGAGACATTTAATGATTCCCACTGACAAAACTAATAATATCTATGAGTTCTGGTTCATAACCAGGTGCCATCATCTGGATATCATCATTTAAACTTTCCTATACATTTTCTGCATTATTTTTTGAGTTTTCTGAGATTTGATTATTTCAAGTTTTGACGGAGAAGCTAAGTTGATTTTTCAGTCAAAATTATTATAATAAAGCCAGAAAAATCATTTGAACCATATTAGTGGAGCTGCAGTAAAATTAATTGAAAATTTTGTAGACAGTAAAAAATATATATGGAAATTGAAAACTAGCTTTTGTTTTACTATAATAGCTTCTTTAGAAATCTATAATGTTATAATAAAATACTGTAAAATAAATGGTTTGGATTCAATTTCTTATTTGATAGGATCTAATAGTTGTGTGGAGTTGAATAAAAAAGTAAATTATATTAACAGATTTTTTTTTCCTTTAATTTCATTGAGAACTACATTTAGACTGCAATAAACCAGAGTTCAGATTCAGAGAAAATTATATCTAACTAGCGGTAGCAGCAAAAAATAGTAACCAGAATTTACTACAGTTTTATGAGTTCTTATTAATATCAGTAATGGAACTGGAGAAACAATGATGCTAATGTAATTACTTATTTTTTCCATATTTGAAGTTTTAGAATACATAGGATTATTCCAGAAGTGTAAGTATTTGTTCATTTGGCTGAAGACAGTAAAATCTGTCTTATTAATTAATAAATTATCCCATATGGTCTGTTATTAATGATGTTGGTAGCTGAAATATTTTCTTTATTAATAGATAAATCTTTTGTAATGAGTTCTGCAGAACAAAGAAAATGTATCACTTACCTTTCATTTTCACCATCATGTAGATTGCACTGTAATTTAATATCAGCATTTCTATTTACTTACTCAATAAGTCTGAAGATCAGAGTCAACTGGGAAAATAATGGTATTTTGACCAGAGTGCTGTTGAGGCTGTCCTAATAAAGTGACAGCAAGCAAAAGTTGAAGTCAAGCTTTCAGTCAGGAGATTTTAAAATGCCTTGCTGCACAGCTTTGTAAACAGGGTGAACTAGGTTGCAACAACTTTTGTTTCTCCAACAGCATGTAATTTTTTGTCATTATCATTTTCTAGTTGATGTTTTTGAGAAAAAAAAAAGTCCATATATTTTTACAATAAAGTAAAAATTACCATTAATCTTAAATCTTAAAATGTTATTTTGAGATCAAATCAAAAACTGTTAAAATTCTATCACTAATAATAGTGGGCAAAATTAGTGAGTTTATAAAGAAAGATAATTTTCCCATGTAAATAGGCAATTTTTATTTTTTCCAATTGCTTGCTATTTTACCCTAACTATAAGCTTCTTGAGGTCAGAACTACATTTTATTCCTCTTTATCTCTTCAGTGATTAGGGCAATATCTAATTTAAATATTTTGATTATAATTTATCCAGGTTCTCAGTAAAATTCTTAAATAAATGAATCAAGTATTCATTAGGACTAGGAGATCAATAAATCTATCCTAATCTTTCAAAATTAAAAGTAACTATACTCATCTTGGAGGCCAAAATTATCTGTTTTACATGACTTAACTGTTCTTTGTGCTTGTGGCCTCTCCATATATGAAGAAAGGGTATTTTCTTAAATTTACTAAGTCCTTCTGCCATTTAAGTACTAACTAGGCCCAACCCTGCTTAACTTCCAAGATCAGACAAGATCAGATGCAGTCAGGGTAGTATAGCCATAGACATAGTAGGTCCTTCTCTACCACACATAACAACCTTCATTTATTGTAAAGTTAAATTTCTCTGAATCCTAAAATATTGCAGCTCCTAAACAGATAATTAACTATCACATATTTTGCCAGCCAAGGAGATTTGAGCTGCCAACTCAATAGGAACATATTCTCTAGGCTCTAGTGAGTAAAGTTCAGCAGTAATGGCAAGGTAATCTGAATTCCAGATTTGGTATGTTAGATACATATTAATCAACTCTTCCATTAACTGCCAATATAATGGGCAAGACTACAATCTATGCTAGTCTCTACCGTTTCCAAAATGGTATGAAAAACTTTATCTATCCAAGTGTTTTATGAAAAATTAGACTCAGGTCATGGCATTACAAGAAATTTAAACTATAATAATATGTAACTTATTAATATTTTATTATCATTATGATGACTAGCAATGAAGGTAATATGCATATGAGCAATTAAGAATCAATTATGAAGCTAACAATTATGTGATCATAATATTAATCTAAATCAATTGGAAACTCCATTTAAAAGCATATTTGCAGATTTTTATGTATTTTACTTAATCTTAAGTCATGGTTAGAGAGAATGCCTCCAAATTACTCAATTACCTACAGGCATTGTAATGCTCTTTTATATTTGATGGAAAAATCCTACTGGTGGCCTTGAGGGCTCACCTGTCTGATTCTTGCCTAGGCTTGCAAGGATATATTTAGTAAAATAGATAAAATGTTTTGATTCCCTTTTGCATACAAAAGCAGTGACTCTTTAGAATCTCAAAGGTAGATATGTGAAAACAAATGTTAATATTGCCTGATGTTGGGGGTATTGTTTATAACATCATTACTATAAGGTTTTACTTCATTGGAAATTAATGGATTGTAAAAAATGGAGATTAATTATTATGAATTCAGTGTTCATCTGGACAATTGTTATAATTAGATAAATTCTTACTTTTAAAAATCATTCAGAAGATGAATCTTTTGATGGTGTTAAAGAAAAAAAAACATGTAATTATACTTGTTACAACATAGTAAGGCAGACATTATTCAAAACTGTTGAGTTGGACATAAGGCCCACCTCAATGAGATTTTGCAGTGGGGGAAAGAGTTGGCCTCAACTCTGAATACAATATGAGAAAATGAGAATTTGTAGCCAAGGAGCAGGGTGGGAGGTCAATGGATGTAAAATTACTAAGAAGAAAACACCAGGGGTAAGGTAGACTCTGACTAAATTGACCTAACAGTATTTTTACTAAAGACAGGCCATGGTGATCAGATATCATCTGGGGGATGAGGAATCTTCAGATACTGAGGATGATCATGTATCAAAAATGGGGGGCATTTGTTAAACTGACTTAGCAGGTTTGCTAAAACTAGATTTTACAATGAAGTGTACAGAGAGAAGGGCCTAGGAGAAGGTTTGGGAGCCTCACTAAAATTTGGTTCAAGCAAAGAATCTTTGTGAGTGGCAAACATTTAAAGAAATACATTCAGTGTTAACGTTATTGAAAAGAAATGATGGCTAAAACGCTTCCTGGGAGAGGCAGTTCTCTACAGCCCCTGAACATCCCAGCATGTTCTTGCTGATAATGTTATACTGCAAGATTTTCCTCTCCTGCAACTAGGCAGTTTCTGTAGTTAGTAACATAGGTAACAAAACAGCTCAAAGCTGCCTCAGTGTGAGTATTTTGTAACTGCTCTTTGCTTGGGAAGGGGGCTGGCTTGCTTGTCACTTGCTATAATATCTGTTGCTTGCTACAATGATTACTGCTTGCTCAGAAAGTGCAGAGTGTTGGGCCTACATTTCTCACGTACAGCACAGCCTAGCCTGCATCTAAGCCTGTGGTTTCTCCCTGGGGACATGGGGGGTAGGGGAATAAGCACAACTCAGCTGATGCTCTTGATGTTTGCTCTGCTTTGCATAATAAACTGTTGGGCCCTGATCCATTAAGTCTCACTGTCCATTTTCCATGGAATAACCATGCTATTGTGGTAAGCCAACCTGCTTGAATACCCACTTATCTCCATTGTGGTAGTGTTATGCTTTGTCATCCTCTAGAACTGTGGTCCCCAACCCCCTGGGGCCATGGACCTGTACCAGTCTGTGGCCTGTTAGGAACTAGGCTGCACAGCAGGAGGTGACTGCTGGGTGAGCAAGCAAAGCTTCATCTGTATTTACAGCCTTACAGCCATTCTGCACCACTCACATTACCTCTTAAGCTCCGCCTTCCTGCCATCCCACCCACCATGTCTGTGAAAAATTTTATCTTCCATGAAACCAGTCTCTAGTGCCAAAAAGGTTAGGGACTGCTGCTCTAGAGAGTTAGGGTACTTCCTCCACAACTCTTTTGGACTTTTTTTCTCTTCTGTGTAAAAATTATGTTTCTTTTTCCTTTTTTTTTTTTTTACTATTTTAAATCATTTTAAAAATTGTAATTACTCTCGGGGTAATCACTCTGTGATTCTCCCCATGCACATGGTAAATAAACTTCTTTTCTTTTATTAAAAAAGTCAATTACTCTTTAGTAATTAAGTGCAGTTCTGTTGCATTAATATGTCACATTTCAAAATTTTTATAAAAATATTTACAATAAATTTGAAAAGTTGGCATGTAAGCCCTATTAACACTGATTTTAATACTCAGAGGCAGGTTGTTAGATAAGACATAGTTCTCCTGAAATAAAAGAAGAAGAATGTGATGAATGGTTCTCCAAATCATAGCATGAGACATGGAAATCGGTGGTTCAGTCACTAGCTAGCCCTGTGATTCTGTAAGACTTTGCACCTTCAAACTTTTCTTGATCTTAGTTTTCTCAGGAGGGTGTTATATAGCTACTTAATGGAAGACATATTAATACAAGTTTTAAAGAGCAGCTAGTGTGTATCAGCCACTGTATTATGCACTGCACCATGGGCATGAGAATGTGTAGGGCTCAGGGCAGAACTCAAGGTGTTCACAATCTATAGCATCTCTAAGAAATGTCAGTTTAGTAATTTTAGAACTCTAAACATTACCATTGTTTTATAAACAACTGTATGTTATTTATTTTTCCTATTGATAATAATCAAACCCAGATCGTGTGCCAGACAGTGTGCAAGGTGCTTGGGATCATCACTAATATCAACATCATGTACAACATGATGCTTCGTCTCGTGGAGCTTCCTGTCTAATGGGAAGGGATGGCTGTAAGACACACCACAGAGAAATGTACTGCATGAAGTGATAGAATAACAGAGGGTTTTAAGAGTGTATAATGGGGACATCCAAATACTTAGATTTTTTATATATTAAAATATGTTTTTTATGTACCTGTAACATTTTTTTTAATTCCCCTTCTCTGTAGAACAGATGTTTTTACTATAATTTCTCAATACAATGGTTCGCTGCAATCAGTTGATATGCAGGGTTTTTTTTAAAGATTACTCTTACGATTTTGCTCTTTTCATTTTACTTTTTCCTAATAGTATTTTCAGAGGGGTTTAAAAATTGTAATGTCATCAGTAGGAGACAATTCTCTACGGGTTTCTTGTGTTTATGTATGTTTTGTAAGCAAAAGCACCAACTGCTTTGTTTCAATCTATTGATTGCATCTGCACAGCAAAACAAACAGTCTTGGATGATAGAGATAGTGTCTGCCTCTATTCCCACTCCACCATACACTATCAGAGAAAAGGTTTCTTTATAACTTTAGAGGATAAAATTACCTGTCTCTGGAGCAAGAAGCATGGATGTGAAATATGGCAGAATATGCAACCGAAAATGTGTCACTTTGGTATAAAGATTATTTTGAGCTAAAGGCACTTGGAAAACATATACAAGAAGGGCGTTGTAATCTCCCCCTCTCTTCCTAAAAACAGGAGAAAAATAAACTCTCATGTTAATGATGACCTCCCTGTACCAGGAAAAATAAATAATTCATTGATGGGAAGTCATAGTTAAGATAATTCTGCATGAACAAGCCCTGTTATAAGAATTCTTGTCTTCCATTAGCCTCCCCACATAATTTAGTTACTTATCTATAATTTCCTATCTTTGTTCAACCTAACATAAAAGCTTTTAGATTTTACTACTTTTTTGGGTCTTTATTTCCTTATGAGGGCTCCCATTTCACGTAAACTTACATTAAATATGTGTGTTTTTCTCCTGTTTATCTATCTTATGTCAATTTAATTATTAGGCCCAACAAGGATCCTAAGAAGGTAGAGGTAAAATTTGCCTCTTCTACACATGTCTACTGCCCAGTATTAAAAATTTGGGCTCAATTAACTTAGTATTCCTCTTCCATAATATAAACCCCTGTGACGGCAGGTGTCACTTGGTCTCTTTGTGTTGGCTGGTGGAAATTGGAACTTGAGGAACCAATGCAAACGCTGATACTCTTGCTATTGTTATTGAAGTGAGTAATAAAATATATTCATTATTTCTAACCTAAATTTTAAGCCGTGTATTAACATCTCTGAAACTCTGGCAAGCCAGTTTGTTAGTTTGCAAGTAGGATAAAAATTCAGATGCTTCAGAGTGCTTAACATTAAAATCTGAACCATCAGGCATTAAGAACATACATGGAAAGTTTTTATAAGTGATATTCTCAATCATGTGGATCAATGAAATAGAGAGGAATAAAAAGGTTAAGAAATGCTAGTTTAGAAGTTTGAAATATAAGTCACAATAATACTTCCATTTTCCCCCAAGTGCAGGAAGAAGATAACTATGCCCAATATAGAACTCAAGATTCTCAAAAGATTTCTGCCAATTATTAATACATTTGTCTTTTCTGCCTTCATTAACTGCAGAGATAAGGACAGCTGTGCAATTGAACCTCATTTGATGTGTGTGTATGTGTGTGTGTGTGTTTGTATGTGTGTACATTTGTGTCTGGCCAGGAGAGAAAAATCTATGTCCTCATACATTTTGTTTTTAACCAATTCTTTTCATTACAATTACAAATGGTTAAAAACTCTTTGAGCTTTTATACTTCTCTGCCAAGCCATGGCCTTTCTTATATCTGTTTAAGGGCCCTTGGGAGGTGGGTCCCAGTAAAATAGATTATACAGCTCTTACCCAAATTTCAACCAGAGGAGCTTGCCTGTCTTTACTTTGCATCTTGTATTTTGAAAAAAATTGAGAAAGAGTGCTTCAGAAAAGAAAGATTTGTAAAGTATCATATCTTGGCAATTCAATTTATTTTAATTTTTTCTTTTTTCTTTTTTTTTTTTGAGACAGAGTCTCGCTTTGTTGCCCGGGCTAGAGTGAGTGCCATGGTGTCAGCCTAGCTCACAGCAACCTCAAACTCCTGGGCTTAAGCGATCCTACTGCCTCAGCCTCCTGAGTAGCTGGAACTACAGCCATGCGCCACCATGCCCAGCTAAATTTTTTTCTATATATATTTTTTAGTTAGCCAGATAATTTCTTTCTATTTTTAGTAGAGACGGGGTCTCGGTCTTGATGGTCTTGAACTCCTGACCTCGAGCGATCCACCAGCCTTGGCCTCCGAGAGTGCTAGGATTACAGGCGTGAGCCACTGGGGCCTGGCCATATCTTTGCAATTCAAAAACTCACTTTATTGAGTGAAGCCAATATGTTTATGAGGCTTTATCTACTATTAATATGATGACATTAGTAACCACATCTCTATGTATTCATTTCTTAAATTTAGAAGCAATCCAGATAAAATTCTCACCAAGAAGATAACAGGATCACGTCTATTCAAAAGCCTGTCATTCTAAATTATAGCAGGTCTTTTTGGAGGCAACTAAACTGTGGAAGGGAGAAAACAGTATCTCTGTGTGTTCATTCTATACTTTCAAATATTAGCATTTTAGATATAACTGTAAAATTCCATTAAATGGAAAGAATTTTGGTGAAGAACTAATGTTCAAAAAATAACAATTTCATTGAGGTTAACCTTTGAAACAAAGGACAAATGAACTGCATGATTGTCTTTCCTCATGGATAAGGTTGATCTGCTTTGAGAGCTTACAGACATTTACTTAGTATTGTCAAAGGCATTCATAATTAAAATCCAATAATATATGATTTATTATGTTCACAGTAGCTGCTTTTGATTATCTTAGAGTTATCTTTATTCCAGCTTCATTATGAATACATTTCTCTAATATTTTGCAATTTTGTTTAGTAGTTTTTTCCTAAGAATGTAAAAGTCCTATACCAACATTAACTTCCATAGTTTACACTTTTATTAGGTTTATGTTCATTTTGGAATTTTTAACAGCTGTTTCTTTTGCCATCATAATTATTCAATCCTGATTTTCACCTGCATGCTAAAAATAGAGGATTGTTATGAGATTTTAAACAAATATAAATGAAGTTAATTCCTATCTGTCACTAAAACCATGGATCTCACTGTATATTCATCATTTTTTTCAATCATCAAACTCTTTTAAAAATGCAGTAGATTCAAAATATTTAAAACTTTTCCAAAACATGAAATTTGACCAAAACCATTAAGATTTCCTATTAACTTTGATCATCATAAACAAATATTAAGTATATATGAATAAAAATACATTAAAATGACTTAATTTTTAAAAGTCTGACATGTCAAACTCTTCATGTAAGAGACAAGCAAGATGACACATGGAATCAGTTATGCTTATCTGATAGCTACTAATAACCACACATAATCACCTAACATCCACAGAAGCTTCTCAAATTTTGAAATAAGAGGCATTCTATTTAAAAACTAAATACGTATATATATATATATATATATATATATATATATATATATATATACACACACATTAAATTGTTGTTATCTTTTAGCCACTGGGTTTTTCTGGACACCTTGGCTACTTCTAATGTTCCTAGACACACATATTTCAATCTTCTCTTTTTAAAACTATGGGAATTTATACTGATTTGTTTAGTACCATCCAACTAATTAAGGATAGGGCCAAGACCAGAATCCAAAACTTTTATGCTTGTTTGAATATATTTAGACACTCTCCCAGCTGCATAATAGTCATTTTAGCATGAAAAGCTATTGTCATCCAACCAGCATTGATTATAACCAAATCTTTAATAGATTATCCCAACATTCTATTAGTCCAGTTGCTTCTAAGGACGCAGTACATGGCAAGACCAGTGAATTTCATGATAGGAAGTCCATTCCCTTGCTTCTTTGGTTGTAAAATGTTTCCTTGTTCAGGAGCAATTATGCATGAATACCATGATACTGAATAAGTGTGGAACAAGTTATTAAGGTGGTCTAAAAAATTTGGGTGTAGGTGAAAAACATCTATAACCTGAATTGCTATTTCTGTGAAGATGAATTATTGTCTCTACCCTCCTTCCCCAGGTGATGGGAGGAATTCAATATAATTTAATTACCCTCAGGTATCTGGCTTGTCCTATTGGGAAATAGTATCCTTAATGGAAGTTTGGTCTTTGCTGTTAGGAATTGGTCACTCAGCTAGATAAACCTCACTTAATGGAAGACCTCATTGTCCACCTCAGGTGTAACATGCATCTTTTCTGAATTTTCCCAGGGTTTATCTCCCACCACATGGTACATATATCTTACAAATACATCTAGAGGTTATTTGGTATATCTTGCTCACCAGATCCAATTTCCATGATATTAGGGTATGGGAATTATACCATGATAATATGGTATGATAATATGTTCTGAGGGATGATGAAACAGTTGAGGTCCTTGTGATACAGAACAGAGATGCCCTATTCCTGAGGTAATACAGTGAGGATGTGCTGCTCCCCACACAGTATGAAAGCAAATTTTCTGATGTCTTTCCTAATTAATACATAGATGAAAGCATTTGCCAGAGTAGTAATTTTATACCAGCTACTGAGCTTCCTGCTATCTGTTCCAATATATAGACCACATCTAAAACAACAGCTATAATTGGAGTCAACTTCTAATTAGGTTTACAATAATTCATTTTATTCTCCATCATTAATATTTCTTCATAAGCCTAAATGGCATGTTAAATGATGATAAGGGATATTTGTCAATTTTTTAATGTGGCATAATTCTTTTGGATTGTATGACAAATGACATATGACTTTTGTTTTTTTTTTTATTTTTTTAGGATAAAACAAGATCAGAGGGTTAACTTTTCCATTATGCCACAACAGCCTTTTTTCTCTTGGGCCAGGGAATTTCTATGGGGATTCTGCCAGCTGTGGAATATGGATATTTCAACTATACATTGAAAATTTAGGGAAAATAACTACAGAGTGGTTTTATAGATTTACCATGCCCACTTAGAGCTGGATTTAGGCCAACATTCCATTTCTCAACTGATTTCCATCAGCCCCCACTCTCAGTAGTAGACTGCAGTGGCCTGTTGGATTAATAAAATTTCATGTCAGTTCAAACTCAAAGCATTACTCAAAGTATTGAGTAATACTTAAAAAGTCTAGATATTTCTCCTTCTCGAAAGCAAGTTACTTTGGAAAATATTTACAAATCTCTTTGGGGAAAGTTGGAGAGACTATTTTCCTTACATATTTATAGATTTTGTGGTTTTGTTTCTAGGATCAACCTTCAAGGGGAACCCAGTTTCCCATTCATTACAGGAACTCTAGAATCTATGTTTTGATTCACATCTGGGAATTAGGTTAGAGGCCCTTGATTCTCCTACTTTGTTGTTCCCTCAAGTGTCTTCAGCTCATTTATATTTGTCTTAGTCTGATTGTGCAGCTATAACAAAATACCTGAGACTAAGTAATTTATAAAGAACAGACATTTACTCCTCGTGGATCTGGAGACTGGGGAATCCAAAGTCAGGTTCCCAGTAGGATTGATGTCTGGTGAGGGATGCTTCCTGCTTCCAGGATGTCGCCTTATTACTGCATCTCTGGAGAGTAGGAACACTATGTCCTCACATGGAAGAAGTGATAGAAAGGCAAGAGAGTGCTCCTTTCAACCTCAAGCCTGAGGGTGCTAACTTCATTGGTGAGGGTGGAGCCATCATAACTTAATCACCTCCCAAAAGCCACACATCTTAATACTATTGAATTCAAGATTAAGTTATCGTATGGATTTTGGAGGGGATACCATCATTCATAGCATTGAAGATTTGTTTTTATTTATTTTTACCTATTATACATGGTAAGAAAAAATTTACTTGTTTTCTATTTGTTTCCTCAGAGTTCAATCAGAGGAGCAGAACCACTAGGACATTTATTGTAGGAAATGTTTTATACAGTTGTGGCAATTGACTGAGTGGTTTTTGCAAGGGTATTTCTGTGTCTAACGCTCGAGGCAAAACTCCGCAGGAGGACCGGTAGGAAGAGAAGGCTGGAACCTCTGACGTTAGAGATGAGCCCATCCTATAGAAAAGAGAGCCCTTTGTCATAGAGTTGAACACGCATATACTATATATGGCCAAAGATTTGGAGAAAATAAAGATCCAGAGAGAAGAGAAAGCAGTGGAAGACCCAGCTGCTTTATGCCAATAAGGTGAGGCAAGAGATTATCATTATGCGTGCTATGAAATGTCTGCTTCCTCCCTTCTACCTATACTTATTAGAGACACATAGAAAAGGAAATTCTGAGAAATATTTTTCAGCTTAGCCAACTGGGCAAATAAAAATGTCATCACATCTGTCACTCTATAAAGGGAAATGGAAATCTCAGGACTACTCCCTAACTCCTTATGCAAGAGGGAAGTTTAAGCCTGGAGGCTGAGTTATACAATACCCTCTTACAAATGAATAGCTGTTACTAACATTATGCATTAGTGATCCCCACTGAAAAGTAAAAAGCCTTAGGCATCTACAATGGACTGCCCCCACAGATTATGCATAAGGAAATTCTTTGCTGGCCTCCCGCAAATAAGAACATGCAGACTGTAACTCTGGGTCTGTAGGCTAAGTCTAGCTCCTACAACTAGATTCTGTCTGGGTAGGCCAAACTTACCTACCCAGGTACAGAACAGAGACAAGATGAAATCTATCATTCTTCCACCCACCCATAGATATCTGGATAATTGAGTCTCCCTTTACTCCCTTTTGATCTTCAAATATTCACCCTATCTTATGTAAAATGTAGACTTCCTGGGCCCCAAGAGAATGTAACCATTTGTTTTACTAACCATCCTCATCCTCCTTTTTCTTTCTGTATGCCCATTCCCCTTTAAATACTGAGTTCCCAAATCCCACTTCAGAAAAAACAGCCACAGAAGTGTCCCCGCCTTGTGTTTTTCTGGGGTGTGTGCTCAAACTTTGGCTCAATAAACCTCCGTTGATTTAGCTTTTTGCCTCAGTCACTTATCTTGGGTTGACCGCTCTCATTCCCAGGAACACCTTGAACAATTACCTCTAGTCAATTCTCTTCAGGCCAAACCATTTTGATTACTACTCTGGAATTGTTTTGGATTATGCTAACAATACCCACCCTAATGATGCAGGTTAAGAGCTGTGAGTTGACCTATGACACTCCAGATACTCCACAATTCCATTACCACTACTGAAATAAAGAAGGCAACACTTTATGAGCATGTTGGTGTCCTTCTCACCACTGGTATTTCTCAATTCACTTAGGAAAGGACCATCTTTTGGACCTTTCTCAATTCACTGGTGAAAGAAATACCCTGTGTGTTTTTCTTGGGAACAATTAACTTGGATGCATGAATAATCCATGCTAAATCTGTTAGGTAGACAGCAAGCAACCTCCCACCTCCTGGAGACAAAGGCAGGTGTCCCCAGCAATTTCCACACCTGGGGGAGGAGGGAGCACCCTACCAATCTTCCAGTCAGAACTTAAAGCACTAACTGCGAAAGAATGCAGAGGATTCCTTAGCATGCTGGCCAAGCAGCACAGGTACAATAGGGTCAGAAAGGTGACTAGAACAACCTAAGGCTAATTATCATGTCATTAGCTTAAATGTACATCGCAGTTCACCCTGGCCCCGATGGGCTTTCAGAGAGGCTCATGGGATATCCGCATGCATAGTAAGATTCAGGTTATATAACTCCCAACTGTCCATCAAACTGGTTTGATGGTGACATGTAAACCACAAGGAGGGCCCAGCCTAGCCAATATAAAACAGGACTCCAGATCATAATTAGGGTCCTCCGGTTATGACAGGGGGTCCATTCATCATCTGTAGCAAACATATCTTGCTTTTGCTCTGTTAACCTATCTTGCCCTTCCTCAATAAACTTCATTTCATTCTTGCCTTGCTTTTGTTGTGTCTGGTCATTCTTCAGCCAAGAGCACACCAAGAACCAAGAACAAACATCTACAACCCGACAAATCTACTCCAGATAGCTTCTCTTCCTACGAGCTTTCATTGTTTCCCTGCATTATATACTAATTATGTTCCATTATCTCAACTGCATTTAATGTAGGATAATATTAAATCTACATTTCAATTATTCATCAAATACACTATTAGAGCTACTCATTATTGCTCAAGCTATAACTCATATTAATAAATTGACCCTATCTAATGTTATTATTTTTTCCTCCCTAAAATAATGTTTATAATTTTCCCCACGTGCATTTCCAGGTTTTGGTTGATATAAGTTAACAAAAATCTGGCAGATATTTTGGTTTTTACTCTCTCTTTTTTTTTTTAAGTAGGAAAGAGAATTATGGTATCTTTTCTTTTCTTTTTTTTTTTTTTTGTTTCAGCTCTTCATGGGGGTACAAAAGCTCAGGTTATATACATTGTCCGTGTCCCGCTCATCCCCCTGAGTCAGAGCCTCAGGCGTGTCCATTCTCCAGACAGTGCGCCTGGCATTCACCATGTAGTCATACCTCCATCCCCTCCCCCCCCCACCTCTCAGATCAGCACCTTCAAGCATGACCATTCCCCAGACGGTGCGCAATGCACTCATCATGTAGGCATATATCCATCCCCTCCCCCCACCCCCCAGCTCAGTCTGATATCCAATTGGTATCCTTCCCTGATGTGCATTTAGGTGATGATCAGGGAAACCAATTTTCTGGTGAGTACATGTGATGCTTGTTTTTCCATTCTTTGAATACTTCACTTAATATAATGGATTCCAACTCTCTCCAGAAGAACCAAAGAGATGTCGTATCACCGTTATTTCTTATAGCTGAGTAATACTCCATGGTATACATATACCACAATTTACTAATCCATTCGTGGATTGATGGGCATTTGGGTTGTTTCCACATCTTTGCAATTGTGAATTGTGCTGCTATAAACATTCGGGTACAGGTGTCTTTGTTATAGAATGACTTTTGTTCTTTTGGGTAGATGCCCAATAATGGGATTGCTGGACCGAATGGTAGGTCTACTTGAATCTGTTTAAGGTATCTCCATAATGCTTTCCACAGGGGTTGCACTAGTTTGCAGTCCCACCAGCAGTGTATGAGTGTTCCCGTCTCCCCGCATCCACACCAACATGTGTTGTTTTGGGATTTTTTAATAAAGGCCATTCTCACCGGAGTTAAGTGGTATCTCATTGTGGTTTTGATTTGCATTTCCCTGATGATTAGGGATGTTGAGCATTTTTTCATATGTTTGTTAGCCATTCTTATATCTTCTTTTGAAAGATTTCTATTCATGTCATTTACTCTGTCTCTTTTTAAGTAACAATTTATCTTTGTTCTTTTGAGGATATGCTGGTCATTTTGTCAGATTTCAGTCTGAAATATTGGTTCTTGGTTCACTCATGGCCGAAGAATGACCAGACAGGCCAAAGATAAGCAAGCATGAAAATGAGATTTGCTGAGGAGAGAAAGATGGTATTATAGGGCAAGGGCAAGATATAGGCTTACAGAGAGCATGGTACATATGCCACAGATGACAACCTGGCCCATTGTCAGAGCAAAGGGAGAGCAGAAGGAAGGATGAAAAAGAATAATTGGCTATGGTCTGAGTTTTATTTTATAATGCCTGTATAGGGACCTCCCTCGTGATTCAGAGGTCACCATGGAACCACTTTGATTGGACAGTTGGGAATCACATGACCTGAGTCTCAACTATGCATACAGGTTGTTCAAGGTCATTTTCCAGACTTACAGTACCTATGCTGCTTGGCCTGCAGGCTAGAGAGTCCTCTGCATTCTTTTGCAACTGGTGTGCCAAGTTCTGATTGGCTGATTGGTAGGGTATTCTCTCCTCCCCAGGTATGGAGAATTAGGGTGGGGTAGGACCATGATGGGGGCAACAACACCCACTTTTGGGTCCCTAGGAGACCCGGAATCCCTCACTATCTACCTAAAAATTTAACTGTGGGTGAGAAAAACAAGAGAGATGGTACTTGTGGGCCATGAAAACAATCAGTATCCCCTTGAAAGGCATCTACCTCAAAGGAGGTTATTAGAATCTTAAAGCAAAGGAATGCTAACATTCTCTGTCAGGGAAGAGATTTTTCTTCTTAAAAGCAAAGTTAAAGAAGATTGGGGTGTGTGTGTAAATAATCATACTATCAGAATCCATACAAATTCTCTCATTTCATATTCAGGGTTTTTCACATTTTTCTAAATCAACATTCTCACTTCCACTAAAGAACCCCAGAGAGGTTCTGCATTTCATTTGCATTGTAAACCTTTCACTTGCAAAATAAAAATTTGGTATGCTTTTTCTTTTTATGAGCCCCATGGCTACAGGAGATAAAATATTCTTTTAGGTCAGTCATAGAAGCTCATAGAATTATATATTTCCTTTATGTAAAAAATCATACCTCTTTCTCTCTTTTTCATGCAAACATTTGCTCTCTCATGCTCTTTTTTCCACATCAATTTTCCAAATGATTTTTATGGATTTCAAGATAGAATGTACATTTAATACAATGTAGAAGAAAATTGTAAAGAAAAGTTATCAGATAAATGATATCAAAAATACAATGAGGTGGGGATGGAGATACCATATTTTAATATTTTTATATATATTCAAGAACTGATATATTGCTTAACTCTATTAACTGTCACTGTGGCATAATTTTAATTTTAAAATGGACCCTAAAATTGCCAATCTTTGTTGTACATATATAATTTTCTCATCTTGAGTGCACTCGGAACCTGTGAAGTTGATGGGATATTATTCTCACATTTATGTCATAGTACATGACAGAGAGGATTTTGCAGATGTAATTGAGTTTATTAATTAGTTGCCCTTGAGTAAATGAAATGGGAGATTATATAGATAGGCCTGACCTACATGAGCCCTTTATGTCTGGGTCTAGAAGTCAGAATGAGAGAACATAAGATTCAAAGCAACAGATACATTCTCTTGCTGCCTTAAAGGAATAATTGTCATTTTGTGGAGAGGGCAGAAAATAGCAGGTTATTCTCCATGCTGAGAATGGCTTCCTCTGTCCAAGAGCCAGCAAGAAAGCTGGAGTCTCAGTCCTGCAACCCAAAGGATCTGTATCCTAACAACTTAAGTCAGTTTGGAAGAAGACTGTAAGCTTCAGATGAGGCATCTTGTTTTCAGACCATGAGCAAAGAACCTAATCATGCCATGCCAGTCTCCTGACCAATGAAAATTGGGTGACAATAAATTTGTGTTGTTTTAAGCCCTTTAGTTTGTAGTAAACTGGTACATAATGAAAGATAACTAATACAATTAGGTAAAGTATAAGCTGTGATAATAGCAAAGAAAATATAAAATACTCCTCACGAACAGGTCCAGTGGAGTTATTTCTTTAGTTCATTCTACAACTGAACTATTGGAACACTAAAAAAATTTTAGAGAATCCACACTGGTCAACAACATTGTTTAAAAGATGGCAGAGTGACTAACATGAGGATAGATTTACTTCACTACTTAGTAGTTTTATCACTAAAAGGACTTTAAACAAAGTTAAAAGATGTGAAAGGTCTTTCTTATCACTATCCGCAATGTGTAAATGGACGAGACTCTTTCTTTCAGTTTTCTTCTAGCTATTCCCTAACTAGTTTAAACCTTTCAACCCCTTTCCTATTGCTCTATGTCTAAAATTTATACTTTAACATCTGAAAAACATAATTATGTTACTACTAAACCACTCAATTACTCATTTAGCACAAAGGACTCTTCCTTCCTTAACTAAATCGTTAATTCCTTAGTTCTTCCCTTAATTCTTTTCTCTCTCTTCCCGATACTCCCTGTCTAGGGTATTGAAATATTAAGAATTTTTTTTCTTTCTATTTAAACCCTTCATGTGTCCTTTAGCCCATCCTCTCCTGCTTCTTGTGGAAAACAGCTTCATTGATCACCTCCATCCCCTTTTCTTTTTTGTTCTTTCCTTATGTACTGGCTTCCTTACCTCAATATAAATATTCCTAAAGTCTCTTTCACTCATTCGCCTCTGCTAAACGGGACCCTGTCTCTACCCTATATTTCTCTAGATGTGCTTTCTAGTTTCTCTCCTGCTCTTCTAGAAGCAAATGACCACTTCATGTCCACTGTATCACACATTAAACCCCCAGAAGCTCTGCAGTTTGATTTATTGCATTAGTTCACCTAAACTGTGCTGCTAAGATCACAACTGATTCCCTAATGAACATTAACAGTTCTTTTCATGGCTAAGATTCATTGTAGTATTAACAATAATATTCATTCAACTATGAATAGTAGGCAGTGTATTATTAGGTTAATATAGTAGACCCAGGCTTTCTGAGGCTACATCTCAACAAATGCTTCTGTGATTACCATAACAGATTTGGGGTAGAGGTGTGTGTGGGGGGAGAAGTTAGGCCATTACTGGCTTTCACTTGGCAATAACATGTCTTTATTACTCATATTTCACTGATTAAACAAAATCTGTTGATCATGACTCACTACAAGAGAACAGGGAGTATAAACTTCTCATGTGCCTAGGGGAAGAGGGAAATGAATATTAGTAAACAGTAGTAATGACTTTGACAAGTTCCAGTGTTATTAGTTATCTCCATATCTTTTACAAAACTATTTTCTTCATGATAATCATTTCCGACAATTTATTTTCAATCCATTCATAAGTTACTATTTTCTTTCCACTCATTAGGCTTGCTTATCACCAATATTCCTAGCTCAGGTTAATACCACTTCACTCTGTATGTTTTCCCTGAGAAATTTTCTCCATTCTCCTGGCTTCAACTAACAAACACTTCGTGACTAAAACTCTTATGTTTCCAACCCAGCTATCTCTTTCCAGGCCTTACACACACATATCTACCTGCCAACTGGGAGTCTTTACTTTCACCTCCAACTTGGCCAGTGCATAAAATAAAGTTACCTAGAAATTGACTTTAATTTGACTTTATTCCTATTTGAATGACATCATTTCAACATTATAATCTGTTAATCAAGTGAAAAAGCTTCCTAAATCTCTCTGCTATTTCCACTCTTATTCCCCTTGAATCCATTTATACCATAGCAGGGAAAGATCTATTTTTAAAAAAAAAAAAAAATTCTGACCATGTAGCTGTCAAGAAAAAATAATTTCTATAAATGTTTCATAGTGTCTCCTTACATAAAAATTCTCAAACTTCTTAATAATTTCTTTCGTGTTTTGGTGCTTACTGACCTATCCATACTCATTCCTTTTCAATCTCAGCTTTCCATATTATATTTAAATACACATAATTGCTTGTATTGCTTCATCAATACTATGCTATTTCTTGCCATAATTATTTACTCTGTGTTTTTTTCTTCCTGAAATGCTCTAGAACTTTCTTTAACTTGTCTTCATCCTTTAAGACTCAAATCTGGTACCCCTTCTCTGACCAGTCCACACTTCTGGTCCTCTTTCCAATGAAATCCTGTGAATTTCTCTAACAGTGAATTTTGTTTCACATTAGATATCTATGTGACTATGCTACTTGCAGAAAGAGTCTGTGCTTCACTTTTGATTCCATAATGCTTTATGCAGTTTGTTTTAATGGTATAAATATATGTATTAACTAAGTGCATGTAGTGTAAGCATAAATTTGTTTTTACAAAATAGACTCAAAGTACCTGAGAAACATAGTTGCTGATAATCTTTATGTTCCTGATCTTCTTTCAATTATTTTATCAGGTTTTGACTCTTAACAGATAACTAATGAATACATGGAAATCCAACTCTGGGTAGAAGACTTGATGGAACTAGCAGCAACTTCTGCTGCTAATTTTTCCCAAATAATATAGTATTCTCATAAATTGGCACCAGACTTACTTGTTACCTCACTCTCAAAGGAGACCTTGAACATCAACTCAGGGAGCTCTTGTTTGCTTATTCTACATATCTAATAAATTACCATGACTTTCTTTATATCTCCTAAAAGATTAAAAATCTTTTATATCTTCTCTATCAATATTGTCAATTGCTATAGTTCATTTCCAAATTATCATATATCACCTGGACTTCTTCAGTATCCATCAATATGTCATCACTGCTTTCAGGTTTACCAACTCAAATTAATTAATTCAAATCATCTACATTCTTCTAATGTCTGAAAACAAAAACCTGATGATGTATGATTTACTCTTTAATGGGCTTCATACCCAGGGATCTATAGGATCCAGGTGGGAGAGTGTTGGGAATAAAGGTTGAAGGTTGATTTTACCCCAAGGGTGAATCTCCTTTGTCTCAAAGATGCTGGATTGGGAAAAACAGGTGAGTTGATTCTTCAATACCAAGCTGGTTGGAAGTGAACCAAGACCAGAGAGCAGAAGGGTCTCTGATGATAGTCTGTCCTTAATCCACAGCTACCCAGGGAAGGAGTCTCATTTGCCTCTAAAACCCTGAGGATTCTGGTCATGAAATATATTCAAACATTAAAATCTAAGTCTCAATTCATTGGCAGAATGAAATTGTAGCTTATCTGATAGGCCTGGGAAAGTAGAGAGAGAAAGATAAGATGGAAAATGTGAAACACATGGCAAGGGGAAAACTGCTGAAGGAGACAGATGGACACCTGATTTGTTTTAAGCACTTAGGAAGATACATTCAGAAATTGGATTAAATGAAAGGAAATTGAGACCAAAATTAGTGACTTAGGTTTAGGAACATTAGCAGGAAAAGAATAGGAGTTTCAAAGGGAAGAAAAGGGACAGATGGAGAATCAAGAATGACAAAACAATTGATCAAAGAACATTTCTCTAGGCTGAATGAAGAACTGTGTCTTCATACTGAGAGTGTTCACTGAGTTCCAGGCTGTACTGATAAGAAAGAGTTTCTAACTGAGCATATCCTGGTAAAATGCCTGAGCTCTAATGATAAAGGAACAGTTTTATAACTGTCCATATGTAAGGATAAGTCACCAGCAAAGGAAAATAATTGACTGATATCTTTGCATTATCAGTATTTACACAGAAAATACCACTTAGAAACTACTGAAAGAAATGGATTCAGCACAGGAATTCCAAATTTCCTTGAGATTTTTTTTTTTCTGTTTTCTTTTGCATTTCAGGTGCAGAAAAGTGTTTGAAGATATGTAGTAATTCAAAAGTGTATTACTTAAGTGTGTCCCACCTGTGGAACAATAAGAACTACTAGTCTATGTCCCCAGTGCTTGGCACAAACTCCTAAAACCTTTATAATTTTCTGAGTGATGGGAGTGCTAGGAGAATCTTTTGTTCTAACATTTGGTCTCTGCACCATATCCTGACACAGAGCTTCTGCATTCCTTGGAAGTCCTAGTGTGATAAGAGCATCTTTTGCTTGAATAAAGTGACTTTTGGTAGGCTCCTGAACGTGGACTGGCCACCAAATGGACTGAGCCATGATTATAAGCTTGAAGCTTTCAACCTCACCTTTAATTCTCTAGAAAGAGAAGAAGAGCTGGAACTTGAGGTAATAATCAATCATGCCTACATGCAAAACCTCTGTAAAAAGCTCTGAACTGTAGGGTTTCAGAGAGCCTTAGAGTTAAAAACAAATCCATGTGGCAGGAGAGTGACACACTGCAAATCCTTGGAAATAGAAGCTCTTGCACCTTGGACCCTTTCAGACTGCACCTATTTCTCTCTCCATCTGGCTGTTCATCTTTATCTTTTATTATATCCTTTATTAATAAACCAGTAAATGTAAGTAAAATGTTTCCCTGAGTTCTAGGAGCTGCTACAGCAAACTATCCTAAGGAAAGGCTCATGGGAACCCCAATTTATAGCACGTAGGTCAGAAGCACAGGTCACAATGTGGGATTTGCAAATGGCATCTTCAGTGGAGGAGAATCTTATGGGACTGAGCCCTTAACCTGTGGGATTCGTTGCTATCTCCAGGTAGATAGTGTCAGAACTGAATTGAATTAGAGGACACCCAGCTGATGTCTGCTGGAGAATTGCTTGGTCAGTGTTGGGGAAAAACCCATATATATTTTGGTGATCAGAAGTGAATGAAGTATTCTGTATTAAGAGTGGGAAAAACACTTTGGGTTTCCTTTCTCTATATTTTCCTATCCTCTGTTTGTTAGACTTAAAAGTTCACCCTCCCCCAAACTTCCATCCAAACCTCCTATAAAATCTACCCTTCTCCCCTTCCTAAGGGTGTATTAAGGCAGTAAGCTTTGCCAGACCCCTAGGGCAATAAAGGAATGAAATGCAAAAGGAGAACTTACTTTCCTTATCCCTCCCAGTTGTTTGAAAAGAATGTATTTACTCCCCCCAGAAAAACCCTCTATAAAACCCAAGGCTTTCCGCTTTTCTCTCCTGGACACCTTTTTCAGCATCCACCCATCTGCACCCAGACGTTCAAAATAAACAGCATTTTGCTACACATGAGGCTTCCTATGTCTCTCAGCTCTGGACCTAACACTATTTACCTAAGGAAAATATTTAAAGATAAAAAGGACTACTATGAAACAAAAACTAACCAAAACTGAGACCTCAAAATGTGGCAATAAAGGTAAGATGGAATAATAGTATGAACTTTGATATAAATTGATAGACGAAGCTATAGATGTAGACACATACATCATGTATCTGTATATATACATGTAGAATAAACTCTTAATGAACAAGTTTATACATTCTGTTACTGTTTGAGTACTACTCAAAGAAGGTACACGTTGTAAAGATGATCTCTAACGAATTCTAATATTTCTAATAAATTCTAATATTTCGGCTAAAATTTAAGGCAGGTAGGAATGCTGAGAGAAAAAAAGTTTGAGTTTTCCAAAGGTCTCATTCTGTTGGAAGAAGAAAGGGAAGTTTTATTGTATTCTAAACAAAAAGGAGAAAACAAGGGAAAGAGAATTAGGGCATCTGGTGAGTCAGATAAGCATCTGGAAGGAGCAATTGTTATTATAAACAAAAGTAAGATCATGTGATAGAGAGGAATAATAAACATTAATTCAATGGGAAAGAAATACAGTAAAACATTCAAATACTAGTTTAAAGAGGAATGTTTTAAAACTGACAAAATCAGCATAGATAGGGTAAGGAAGCCCAGATCTAAAATAACAACAAACTTGAAGAAAAACAGGTATCTCAAATTAAATTAAAAATGAAAGAGGTGAATTTCTAGTTTGATAAGTTTTATTTATAACAATTTTAACATCCTCTTCAACAAATGAATGCATTTTAGTTAAAGGAAGAATTTTATTCTACTTTAAAACAAATAGGAAGTAGAGATACAAGTTAGGTATTTCAGGTGTTGAGTGAAAAGAAACAGATATGTTCTATAAAATATGTAAACCTAGGGGAATCAGATGCACAACAAATTGAGAGTTATGGGAATACAATATATTACTTGAATAAATTAAAACAACACAAAGATGAGATCACCTGACCTTAAGGTTATATAATCAGAAACAAGTATATCTGTATAGTAATAGAGTGTGGAAATGTGGATCCTAATAATTGGCTTAAAAAGGAAAAAAAATACAGCCATAAAGGGATATTAGAGTTACTGAAAAATAAGTTTGAGTCACTCCTTGGCATTGTTCACAGTGATCTGAAACCTGTTAACCTTCTGACCATTAATGGGTTACTAAAGCCAAGTGATTTGGAAAGTGCAAGCCATATGCAATCAACCACATATAACAAATATTGTTAAAGTTTCTTAGGTTGTCACAGTTAATTACAAGCCACCAGAAGCAATAGAAACTATATCTTCCTCAAGAGAAAGTGGAAATCAAAGTTAAGTCCCTAAACCGATGTTTGGTCGTTAGGATACATTCTCTATTAATGACTTATGGGGAAACACCATTTCAGCATATACATACATAATCAGATTTCTAAACCACCTGCTCTAATTTCCTCTTGAAATAACATTAAAGTTCCTGGTAGATTAGATACTTTTAAGATGTGTAGAAGTGTGGTTTAATAAGGGACTCTACACAGGGTATATCCATTTCAAATCTCCTAGTGTATTGTCTATTCAATGTCAAACTTACCCAGGTAATCAGATGGTTAAGAGAGCTACTAAAGAAATTAACATATCCTGGACCAACTTGTTGGTCTGAATTCTCCTAACTCCATTTTGAAAGCTGTAAGAACTTTATATTAGTGTAGTAGTAGTGAAGGTTATGATTTTTTTCATCATCCAGTCCTTTTGCAAAACATGTTACAAATGATTTGCTGGTACTCATATCCCATCCAATAACACCTGTAAAAAACTGGACTCTTGTACTCTTAATTCTCTTTGGAAATCTGTCATAGAAGACTACTTCATTCTGAAATGTTATGTTTCCACATATAATTCCCAATAAAAAAGCTAAAAATAGCAACCACTCCTGTATGTATTAAATTATAGAATTAGTTTTTATCTATTTTATGCTTTACTGTGAATTTGATGTTTCTGATATGATTTCGCACTGAAATAACAGGTGAAAAATTGAAAGATATTGAGAAAAATTATGTAATTAAATCAAAATATCACTTGCATCCTATAAAGATATACTACAAATAATATGTACCCATAATGATGAAAAATTTTTTAAAAAGCTTTTAAGATGGTCCTGAAGTTTTTAAGAAAAAAATTAAAGAAAGGGAGGTAGGTAAGTAAAAGAGAGGAAGGAAGGAAAAGAAAGGAAAGGAAAAAAAGAAGAAAGCAAGGGCTCAATTGACCTATAGAAGGATGTAAACTCTCTTGTCAGATTAAAACTTAATACCCAGTAATCTAATATTAAAAAAAAACCTCTCAAAACAAAGGTTTTTTAAGTTGAAATAAAGGAATCAGCAAAGAAACAACAAGCACATTCAAAACAAAGACATATGGTTTTCAAATATTAAGATAAGGCAACATTGAAGAATATAAATAGAAAGAATAAAGAAAAGCATCATATATTAATCAAATACAGTAGGGACAAAGATTTTGCTTCATAAATCCATTTGTATCAAACATGACAGCAGCTAAACACATTGAAAACAAGTAGTAGACCTAGAGAAAGGGTTCAACATAACTTTTTAACACTCAGATCCTACAAGGAAAAGAAATTGCAAATATTTACTGAATAATGTAATCAATTAACTTGATTTAATAGTCTTGTAAAGAGTCAGAAGTCTTTCCAATTATGAGCATATACATTTTTTCTTATGTCCATATAGTTACACCTTTTAACTATCATTCTTCCACTGAAAGCAACATTTCTAAAACAGGTTGAAGATGGATTACTGTTTTTTAAGATTATATTAGAAAAAAATGTTCTATGTGTAAATAAGTTTCAGGAATATTTGTATACATTTTATATTTTCTTGACAATTTTCTGTATGTGTGTATGTGGGTGTACATATATATATGGAGAGTGAGTGGCGATGAAATCCTGAAAGGCATTTTCCACAGCTTGTTGAAAATTGAATATTTTTCCTTGCAGGAAGTGGTCCAAAGACTGGAAGAAGTGGTAGTCAGCTGATGCAAGGTCTGGTGAATATGATGAATGACACAGAGTTTCCAAGTTCAGCCTCTGTAGTTTAAGCAACTTTGTTTATGCGAAATGTGGTCCAGCGTTGTCTTGCAAGAGGATTGGCCTGTTTCTATTGACCAATCTCAGCTGCTTAATCACAAGCTTCTTCATCATTTCATCCAATTGGTTGCAATATAAAGCTACTGTAAATGACTGAAAAAGTTTCATGAAGCTATAGTGGATAATATCAGTGCTAGACCACCAAACATGCACCATTAGCTTTTTTGGATGAATATTCGGTTTTGGACTATGTTTCAGCACTTCATCTTTATCCAACCATTGTGCTGAATGCTTATGATTATCAAAAATAATCCATTTTCATCACACGTAACAATGCAGTGTAGAAATAGTTTGCCTTTATGTCATGACAGCAAAGAAAGGCACGCTTAGAGACAATTTCTCTTCTGACACTCATTTCATTCATATGGTACCCAACCATCCAGCTTCTTTACCTTGCCGATTTGTTTCAAATGGTCCAATGTTTTTGGAATAGTAATGTCAAACCTTGTTGCTAATTCTTGCGTAGATTGAGGTGGATTTGGTTCCACTACAGCTTTCAGCTCATCATTATCCACCTCGGTCTCAAGTCTCCTGTGTGGCTCATTTTCAAGATTTAAATCTCCAGAACGGAACTTCTCAAACCATCGGTGTACTGTGCCTTCATTAGCCACATCCTTCCCAAACATATTGTTGATATTTCAAGCTGTCTGCGCTGCATTGTTTCCAGGATGGAACTCATATTTGAAAATAACATGAATTTTTGATTTATCCATGGTTTCACAAAAATTGCTCTAAAAAGTTTTTGAAAGATAAATCACAAACCAAATCATGCGTTTGAAAGAATGAGGATGTGTCTTCACAATAAAAATAAAACAAGGAGTGTTAAAGTGAAAAGTCAAAGATAACACCTGTCAAACTTAGTACTTAAGGTAATTGGACATCTCATATTTAATAACTTAATATAATTTTATATATTCTCTCTCTATATTACATTCTTCCCTATTCTCATGATGGTTAAAACATCTAATTTCTTACCTCAGGCTAGTTTCTCTCATACACATCCCATTTCTCAGAATCTTGTAACTTCTATCTACTAGTCACCACTCATAAACCTTGAGATCTAAGAGCTAGCAAGTGAATGTGGATCAATAGAAATGTGTCATCTATTCCAGAAAATCAATTATAAATCATCTCACTGAAAATAGTTCAGCAGTGTGAATTATTCTGCTGTATAGAAAATATTCCTATCACTTTATATTTAAATGTAGTGTATGATAGGTTTTAGAACATTTTTAAGAAAGTAGATCATTTCAAACAACTGACAGATCCAACATCATATTTGACATTCCCTATTTTCACTTAAGTGCTAACCCTTAACTGAATTAAATGGTAAGAACTGGCAAAAATGTTGAAAAATAAAACTTGTTTTATAATTGTTTTTTTTTGTCATTTTTATTATTTCTCTAAACAGTTGCGATTCTCTGAAAAGCATAGGGGGGAAGGTGATAAATATTGTTAAAGATACAGTGAAGTTATGCTCAAATTATATTTTGCTTAATAAAGTGATTGAAATATAGTGTAAGGAACAGGTATAGAAGATGTCACAAAAGAGTTACATTCTAAACACAAAGGCAAAATGTTTGATATAGTTTATAAAGTACAAAAAGTATTTTCAAACTACTATGGTCTCTAATAAAATAGTACATAACATCAAGTGATTAATATTTTCCAACTAAAGGAATGAGAGTTTTACACGTTGCTTCCTTTGATCCTACCAATAATACTTCAAAGTAGTTACTGTTTTGTCACCATTTACAGGAAAAGGAATTGACCTTAGAACTAGAGAAAGGGGCTAGAGATAGAATGTTGAGTTCAATCAAGAGGGCAGGTGAGTTACAAGACAGGGAATTTATTTTTACTAAATGAATCCTGTTCAAACCATTTTAAGTGCATTACCTACCTTTGTGGCCCTCTAAGAATGGACTAGTTGAAAAGATTACCCTTGAATTTCAATTTCAGAAATGAATATATTACTCTATAGCAGTTGATAGGCTTTTACATTGTGGACATTCTGAACCCCATAATTCATGGTATTTCCTAGTTTATGTCAGAAGCTAGAGTACAGAGATAAACCAGTGGCCAATTTATAGTAAGAGAACTGAAACTCTCATACTACTTTTTTTCTTTGTTTTTATTTTTCTGAAGTTCCAACATCTTTGGTTATGTGAACCTGCCTGAAAAAGGTCTATATCCATTTGAATTTTTTCTCCCTTCTGGAAGTAACTGGTATAAAAATAAAAGCACAAATATTCAAATCAACCACTGTTTTATGAGAGGAGGTCCCATGAGAGGTATAGATAACTCAAATCTTCTCCTCATTAATCATCACTGATGACTTCAATCACATCCTCCTACTTCCTGATCTCTTCTTTCTTATAAAATGATTATAAGAAAACTGTTATTTTTCCTTTCTTTATTAAAACCTCTGTGATAGTGAATACTGCATTGTCCTTTCTTTCTATAGTTATTGCATTATCAGTGATTAACAAACAGCATTTGAACCGTCTACCCTCTTTAATGGCAGGGTCATAAAGAATGAAAATACCTGCTCATGGGTTGGAGGTTGCTTTCTGGTTAGCTATATCTCTCATGGGACCCATGGGAACACCATCTGCTCTAATGAATACATGGTGGATATTTACACTCACAATGTTCCTGTGAAGGGATTTTATCATGATGACCTTTAGACTATGATACTGACCAACTCAATCTTCCATGCCTGTTCAAAGAATGTCAAGATCTACAATTTAAATGGTGATCTACAGACTCCCTATCCAGGTCTTACCCCCAAAATATTCCACCTGTAATAGGAAGCTCCCCACATCCTGAACACTACCATATGATGACACAAGAAATGGCTTCATAAAAATCACACTGCTATGCAGAGATTTTTGAAAGCAGATCTAAGAACTCATCAAAAATTTAAAACTCAGAAAACAGCAGATTTATGTTTATTTTTACCATAGATAAGATGGAAACTCTACAAGGTACAGAGAATCAGCCAAAATGCAATATTCTGAAATATGTTCAAGTTGTCCAAACAACCAGATTTGAGAACAGTGAACGATGCTACATTTTCAGTTTTCACTCAAACCCTAGCATAAAATATATCTGAATCAAACACTACAATAAATTATTTTTTCAATAATTGACATATATATATATTTCAATGAAATATAGTATCATTATCATCTTAAAAAAAGATTGACGTAGCATCTAATTGTAACAAATTTGATAAAATTTATTTGGACTCTTCTTTCTGTACTAAAAAAAAAAAAAAATTCAGTTTAGCTTTTACCAGATCCAGATTCTAAAGTGTTTTTATATAAAATCTCCTTTTCTATATGATCTTTATTGCCTCAAATAATAAAAATTTCAACATAACCATTACTGCCAAAGGCTTTTCTCCTAAAAGTTATTGTTCTATAGATTCTGGTAAAATAGGGTTAGCTCTCTATACCATTAATTATATCTATAAGGCAGTAATCACCATTTGATATCCTTCACTACTTCTTTGCAAATTTAGCTCCTAAATCTTTTATCCTTATCCTAAGGCAATCAGTAGGCAATTAAAGTAAAGCTGACTTTCATTCTGGTTTGTTTTTCCATACTCAATAAAAAAATGAAAGGTATTTCAATAAGCCCAAATTCATTTATACTTTCAATAAATATTTACCTAGTGTGTACTATATATTTTATAAAACAAACATATACAAATGAATGAATAGAGAAAAAGTTAAATACAAGGAGCTTTCCTTTCCAGTGAATATTTTAAACATATTTATAGGTAACATATTTATGTCATGTAAAAATATTTTCAAAAACTTATTAAATATGTGTTAGACACCCAAAATAGACATTTTATTAACAATTTTTTCCTCATAAAAACAATAGGGAGATTTATTAGGACAGCCATCACAAGTCACACTTCTCGATTAGATGTCCCTAGATGGTCTGTGCATGTATGTATATGTGTGTGCACTAAGGCAGGGAGTGGGTTTTGGAGCTATATATCATCCATGTGTATGTGCAGGTATCCACTTCTGGGGAGTAAAGAGTTCAAGTTTAATTGGAACAGGAACTTTTGTCACCTATTGTGTTGGCATAATTTTTTTTTAATTTCAGCTTATTATGGGGATACAAATGTTTAGGGTACATATATTGCCTTTGCCCCACCTGCGTCAGAGCTTCAAGCATGTCCATCCCCCAGATGGTGCGCACCGCACCCATTAGGTGTAAATATACCTGTCCCCTTATCCCCCTTCCCACCTGCCCGACACCAGATGAATGTTACTACTATACTTGCTCTTAAGTGCTGATCAGTTAATACCAATTCATATTATCCTGTCTTGGCATAATTACTATCAGCACCCCCTTCACTTTCATAAGAGTCCAGAGTTGGAAGATAAATTGTAGAATCAGCACACAAAGAGGTAACAAAATAAAGGTTAAGATTATTGATAAAGTGAGCAGGTTAGTATTTCTAGAGAGAACAATTATCATATATTGAAGTTAAGAAGTCATCAGATGAAATACCATTATATTCCACACCACTAAGGATGACAAAACCCTGTGAAATCAGTTCGGATACTTCATCAATTTTAATAGGTAACCCAATTTTAGAGACATCCAGTAGTGAAAAGAATGTGCATCTTAGAATCAAATGTATGTACTAGTTTAGTGGAGAATGAATTATAATCACAACAAATAGTTTAGAGTGAATATATTTTTGAAATGTTTGAAAATTTTTATCTCAAGAGAAGAATTAAATATATATCAAGGGTACCCTTCAATAAGTACTAATGTCCTCTCTCCACAGCTGAAATATACAATTACATATAAAAATATTACCAAATGTATGATTTATAAAATTATAAATAAACTATATCCATTATTTTCAACTAAATCTTAATGTATAGAGACATGACACAAAGGATGTTTTATGTTTTACCTTGCTTTTCCTTCTCTGAATCCCTCTCTCCTTTCTGAATTCAATAAAAGAAAAGTTAACAGTGGGATTTCTTTGAATAATTAAAGAAGTATCTCTCCACAGCTGAAATATACAATTACATATAAAAATAATAGCAAATGTACAATTTTTAAATTTATAAATCAACTTTATCCATTATTTTCAATTGAATCTTAATGTGTAGAGGCATGACACAAATGTTTTGTGTTTTACATTGTTTTTCCTTCTCCAAATCACTGTCTCCTTTCTGGATTCAATAAATGTAAAGGTAACAGTAGGATTTTTTGAATAATTAAAGAGAAGTATCTCTGGCAGACTGGCCCATGCCTCTCACAGAGTGCTGCCCTCTGAGTGCACCATTTCATTCTGTCCCTCTTTTACTTGTCATGGGGTCAAAGGATTGTTCTCCAGTGCTCTAAGTGTAGTCAAATAGCCTTACGAGTAAACATCCTTTACAAGCCAAACCTCTAGGCAGACCGTAACTTTTCTACTTTGTTGAACTCACCTGACAGGACAAGAAATACTGCTCTGATTAGCTGTAGCCAGAAGCATTTTACATTCAAAGCCAGACTTCCACTTCACTTCCCAGGAGCAATCAGATTCCTTCAGTCAGATACCTTCTCCTTCTAGGGTCTCTTTTGTTCTGAACTGTAAGAACATAGTGAAATAGATATATTGTAAACAGACATGCATTTATAAGAAATAGATTACCAATGACATGAGGAATTATTACAGAGTAAATAATAGTAACCAAAATGATACTTTGATCTTAAAGACAATATAAGTTTATATAAAATCAACTAAAAACAATGAAACTGTTTTTTTTTATACCAGTATTGAAATTCTAAAAGCATAAAATAATCTTTTTATATTTAATTTGGGCAGTACTGTCACCCTTCTCTTACATTTTGGTCTGTCAAACTATAATTTTCCAAATATAAAAACATGATCCTCATATATAATAACTATAGAATAAATACATGTCAAAGATTTATTCAACTTATTGAAGTGAGTACAAGTAAGATGGGAAGGATTCCAAGAACATTTGAGGAGGAAGAGCTTGCATAATCTATTACGAAAGGCATTTAAATAGAATATTGGAATAAAATTGTTAGATTAAATATAACATAGATTCATATCCTAAAGGGAGATAAAACCATAATCTTTGGGCATATCTCTTTTATTGGACAGACATCTAAAAATAGGCATGTAACTTCCCAGTAACTAAGCACTAATCAATTAACATATAAAGCCAAAACAAAGATCCATTCTTCTAGAAAATTAAATAATCCTTTGTTGGGCCTGTTAATAGTACAGTATGACACTAAGAGAATATACAGATATTCTCTTACTTTATTTCTTAGGTTCAGATCACATTTTTTCTTACAGTTCCTTCTAGTTGTAGGCGATCACATAAATGCCACTCAAAAATTCTACTTTGCCTTAACTATGGAAGTTGTTCAGATATTTGAAGACAGCTTATAAAGGAAAAATAGTCCACTTAACAAAGGTCTATAAGTTAGTATGTCTGCCCAGACATCAAAAAATTTATAGGTTGCACCTGCCAATTATTTTGAAATTTCTAGAACACTAAGAGTTTTATATATTTCAGACAATACAATTTATATCTCAAGTAATTATAAGATTTTCTTGTCCAAATCTTGAAAATGCCCTAATATACTGGAAAAGGGGAAAAAATACTTCACTGATTAGGACTAATTGGCCAGGTTAGTAAATTATGGTATATGTAAGAACCTATAATTTAAACTTTATGTTTTAAACTTGAACAATATTGTCATCAATAAAATGTATTCTAATGTGGTGAAAAGTTATTTTAATACAGTATATTTTTTATAGTAGTTCTATCTTTATACCTTTATAACAATTTACTTTTCTTTTTGATATGTTGTATTATAATTTTAAAATTTCATGATAATATATACAAGCAATAAATCATGGTAATTTCTGCTTCTTCAAAAATTATACTCTAATTAATATCTGCTGTTTTTTCTGGCAAAGTGCAATGACAATGACTTTGTAATGATGCTGCCATATCTATTTTCAAAGTAAAGAGGTACTTTCTAAGTTTAAAGATGCATGTATGTATATTATTAATTTATCAAAATTCTTTCCAAAAATGAAAATATTTTTATGGTATGTTTTCCAATATTATTTTTAAACATTAACATTAGCCATGGTTCCCTCCAGAAAAATTATTTTGTTTTGAAAATCCAATGATAGTGCATTTATGTATGTGTGTATGCATCTAACGTTTGATCATTGTAAAACAAATACAGAAAATATGATTGAAAAATGTTATATTAGTGAATAGAATGATTCCATGTAATTTCTTTGTCATGTTTTACTTTTGCTTTCATATGCTTTCAAATAGAGAATAAAAGAAGTAATTGACCTAAGGCATTTCACGCAAAGGGGAACATCAGAGTGAACACCTTACTTTTTTTTCTCCTTAAGATGGCTAAAAGGATCAAACAAATGCCACATTGAAATCTTCAACATACAATGAGCAGTAGTCTCTCTCATTTTCCCTGCTATTGGGAATTAGTCATCTACATTAACTAAAATTGCTAGGATACAGATTAATAAACAGTAGTAACAATTTCCTTAATTGGGCAAAATTCATTTCAGGTTAGAATATCAAAATACTACTACTTATATTTTACTAAGTTTTTGGAGTTTAAGAGGTAAACGTTGTTGTAATGTGTAAATGGTTGCTTGAAAGAAATAATCTATTTTTGATCTTGATCTTCTTAAACATAAAAGGGGTTATACAATATTTTGCTATAGCTGTTTATTTTTTGTGTAAGAATTACACACTAAAATAATATTTCATGTTAAAATATATCACTTTGCGCTTTCTCAATAATAACCATAATAATAGCAACAAGAGCACACATTCTATGCCAGTGATTGGGCTACATGTGTTTTATACATTGTTCTTTGCCTCACAATAACCTCTCAAGTTAAGTATTAGTGTCCACATTTTCAGAGGGAGGAACAGAACATCAGCTCGGTTCCTAAGCACTCAGCTGGCAAGCAGTTCATCCAAAAACAAAACTTAATTTTGTCTAACTTTAAAACTTATATTTTTATTTAATCATAACTGCACATTATGCAGCCTGAACTCATAAAGCAAAACACTTTTTCTATGACACCAGTTTATGCTATGTCTGGGTAACCTGACCTCTTAAATAGCCCATTCATTCTCCTATAAGTGATATTTCCATTTTTAGTTGGAGTAAGGGTGAACTGTTTGTCCTATAATTTGTCAGAGGTAAGAATTTTCAAAACTATTGTTTAATTAAGTTTATATTACTCCCTAGGATATTTCTTAACTCGTTGATGATAAGTCTAAAAATTTGGGATTCGGTGCAGTTATCACAGTTTATCATTCACATGAAGTTTGGGTGATCTTCAATTGTCCTCTAAAAGTAGCCTCAGATTGAAAAGTTTCCTTATTCAATAGGAAAAACTATAGAAATAATTAAAACTAACTTGACTTTTCTTTCTTCGTATCAAGTCTTTTCAAATTCTATTTAACATAAGCAAAGTAAGAAAGTATGATCCTTTATTATTCTTAAGAAAAAAGAACACAAACCAAAATAATGTTTCAGTAAAGCATCACTCAGGGCAGAGAGATTCTCCACATTAAAAAAAAGAAAAAAAGAAAAAGTTACCTGTAGACCTAGATGCACTTGTATTGTTTATACATTTTCAATATTTACAACTTCTTAGAAGCTAAGGGGTAAGTTTCTCCAAGGTTAAAGAAATTATACAAAGACTCCTTGTCAAAATGTGGTCAAGTTGGAGTTTTGAATCATGATTTACACTGGAGATGTGAGTGAGGTGACCCTGCAGTATATATTTCATGCTCTAATTACTCTGCCTCTGCCTTGTCAGTTAATGTGATTGTTGAACTTAAAAGGACTCCTTCAAAATATACCTATAATGGAGCCTGGACTGATGTAAGTGAGAATTCGAATATAACTTTGAAAAGTTTGACAGTGAAATGAATGTGACGTCTTTCTAAAAAAGAGAAGTCAACCAGACGTGAATTCAAAAGAAATAGAGAAAGAAAATACGCAAAGAAAGTGGATTGAAATTTAAATCTACAGTGCCTCGTAGAATGAGTAGCACATATGGGATTTAATAAATTCAACACAATAATGAACAGGATTGATCTGTTCTAAGAGGGAAACTTATTCAAAGCAGTAAGAGGAATAAGTATGTAAACAGTTACCAAGCCCCAGGCTTCTTCTCTGGGAAGATTCTTACACTATCCATTACTTTTTTACTTCCTTTAAAGACATTCTTGACAAAAGGTACAAGATAAGCTGAGTGAAGATATTAAAGTCTCAATCACCAAAGCACATCTGCTTTATGATCATCAGTAAAGTATAGGCTGGTTTGTGACTTGCTTTTTGTGACTTTCTTTTTCCAACCGAGTATGTTAGCAGTGATGGAGAGTCAGTTATAAGACTTCAGGAGGCCTTTTGCACTTCTTTCTCTTACTTCCTTGTTATCTACTGAAACTGTGTCTAGCTTAGCCCGTTGGAGAAATGTGAGAGAACAAATGTGGAAAAGTTGGGCTGACAGCCAGTCAATACACATTATGTGAGACACCCCAGCCTCAATCAGCAGGGCCATCTCCCTAGCCTAGCTACAAATATAATACTGAGCCAGCTAAGACACAAAGAACCACCCAGCCGAACTATCAACTTGTGAACAATGAACAATGATATTGCTTCTCTTAGTTTGAAATTTCAAGAAGCAAATTCTGAGACTTGGACTCCTGATCAAGTGATTATTGGAGGCATGCTAGCAGGTAAAGAGGAGAAAAAGGAAGCAGGATAGGGCTAGGGAATAAAGCTAAGCCCAGGTAGATATCAGCCGGGGACTACATACATTCTGATCCCAAGAGGAAGCCTGAAACACAAATAGTACCACAAAGTTCATCCCAGGATAAGGAGAGGGAGTGGTCCTTCCTGCTCTGGTATAAGTCAGTTATTGGCAGAGGGCTTACCTCCAAGGGAAATGCGACTGGGGAAGAGGGTTGGGGAGAAGTCTTTGGGGCTAAAGGCTCCCATTGGTTGAGGGCTAAGCACCATAGAACGGGCAGCTGGGAATGGTCAAACAAAACTCACAACCACGGGAGACTGGGCACACCTGCCACAGAAGGGAATTGTATTGTAGGCACCAGTAGAATCTGCTACATTGTTTTAAGTAACTAAGTTAAGCAGCAAAAACTAATAGAATAATATTTTCATAATTTCCTAGCCACTTTTGAAGCCAAAAGTTTACATGTTTACCTATTTTGTGCTTATGGGATATTAGAATAAGGAGTTTAGATTATTTTTACTATAGAAAACAGGAAACTGACAGAAATTTGTTTTTGTGTTTTGCAGAGGAATATGATAAGACCAAATTATTTTCTGGAAGAACTCCTTTCATGAAATTTTGATAAATGAACTGGAGTGCCAAGATTCAAATAACAGACAGCTCAGTGAGGAGGATGTAGGGAGAGTTGAATTATATATTCAGCAAAACCCTGAATTAATCTGCATTATGTAGATTGCTGAGAAAAAAAAATCAAGACATGGTGTCTTACCTTTCTCAGGCTGCTGTGACAAAATATCATAAGTTGAGTGGCTTAAACAGGCACTTATCTCTAACCATTCCTGGGACTGGAAATTCCAAGATCAAGGTGCCATCTAATTTAGCTCCTAAGGAGGGCCCTCTTCCTGCTTGTAGATGGCCTCCTTGTCACCATAACCCTTACATGGTGAAGGGAGGACAATCGTATGCTCTTTCTCTTCTTATAAGGGCCCTAATCCCATCATGAGAGTCCCACCGCCATTCCCTTGTCTACATGTAATTACCTCCCCAAATCTCCATCTCCAAATAGTCTCATTGGGAGTTATGGCTTCAACATATGAATTTTTTTTGAAGTGAGGAACAATTCACATAAGATTGGGCATGTTCAGGATGGTATGGGCATAGATGGGGGGGCGGTGCACAATACAGTATATAGAACATGGTAAACAAGTTAATATGAAAGGGTAGGAGGAGAAAGTACAGAAAAGAAATCAGAGCCAAAAATTTTATGATTTCTCCTGGATCTCAATATATTAATAATTAAAAACACAGAAGAACAAATTGACTTGAGGAGAAGATTATGACGACACATTTGGCATTGCCGAGTTCGGATGCTTTAGACTATTCAGATAGCACTACAGTATAAGCATTTGAAACATGGCTGTAAATCTTAGTTGAATCTATGGCGTAGAAGATTTAAAAATAATTAGCATATTATAGTTTTAAAAATTAATCTTTTCACTTTAGAGTGACCATTTTAAAATGGAAGGTACCAAGGATAGAGTTCTGAAATATTATGATCATGCAAAACAGTAAAAGACAGTATATAATACTACTTTTCTTTAGTGAAGTCATTAATATGTGCTAAATTCTATGTTCATATTTTAAGGTTATTTTGAAATATCCTCCTAAAAACCTATCAGGTAAGGTCTAATGTTTCTATTTTACATGTGAAAAAAATGATTGGAGTAGTTAATTATTTGTCCAAGTTTTCAAGATTATTAATTTGATGAGCCATGATTTGAACACAAGCCATTTGACTCCAAAGTCTACATTATTAATCTGGAAAAAAATCATGGAAGATTTTTCTGTGTGACAGGTGTGTTATCTACAATGTTATTCTTTATGTCTACCCACTCTCTCACCAAATCTGTGAATTTATAAATAAGTATTATCAATGGTATTTGACCTTTTTACAAACTGACAAATAATGAAGTGTTTTCTTTGTAAACCATCTTTGCAATAAATCATTTGTTAGCCAGGATGCTCCTACTTTCAATACTGATAAAGATCACTAAATTAAAAATTATGAAATATGTACAATTTAAGTGGTGCATTAGGTATATATTGATTTTTAAGGCATTAATTTATAGGCTTATATTAAATAGCTAATAGACAGCATACAACCTCTGTTAGTACTCATATTTAACCTTAAGACTAATAAAATAAATCAGAATTTATCAAGTTAAAGAATTTTTATTTCTGTCAGAGTTAATAGGTTAAATAAAAATTCCATGAGGATTTTTTTTAATTATCCAAAGAGAATAAGACTTACTGTTTAAAAATATATGAAAGCATATCTTGAATATTTTAAACCAAAATGCAAAAGTCTAGTATGCTGCTATACATTCATTTCTAGATATAAGCTATTCCATTTCAAATCATTATCTTCATTTCAAGCTATTATTTTTATAACACAGAATTTAATAGACTAAGATGGAACTAAATACACTCTCACTGCTAGTAAATATGACTTTGTACTACTCTTTTTTGTTTTATTTAACTAATGCATTTGTTCATGTATATTTTATTTCACTAGTACTTTTAAAAAATGTTTTGTTACCTACAGAGAGAAACATAGATCTTTGCTATTCAAAAATTATATTAAATCTGGATGTAAGCTTTCATGCTTCCTATAAGCATGGCTTACCATGTATTGTATTAACTGTGTAATACCAAAAAGTATCAAAAGGTAAATCCCTTTTTTGGGCCATTTTACCTATCTTTTTAATTACAAATATTCCAGAATATGTCTTTTCCCATTCTCATGTATTCAAGAGAATTTGAATTACTTTAGCTATGCCATGTGTAGTTAAATATTTTTCAATTGCAGATATTTCCTAAAAGAACAATAATATATTAAAAGCTATAAAAAATAATATGTATGGTATGAGCATATGGTATTTAAATTTTTTACCATGGAAATTACTTTACTTGTGCCAGACAAGAAATAGTCAGGTTCTGCATTTTGGTTGAGTGTTGCTTTTATGAGTTTAAAAACAAAACAAACAAATGAAAAAGTTTATCACAACCTTAATAGAGACTTCTTACTTGAGGTAAGATACCAGAGAACTTGACATAAAAAATAATACCCGAAGAAGTCCCCTGTTACTGAGAGGCAGACAGGGATAATGTTTTGACTTCTATTTATTTAAATCGATCCCTACATTCATCTTAAATTAGGTGAAAGATAAATCTTCATTTGAAAATAATGACACATTTGAAAAAAACTGTATGATCAAATTTGATATACTATCTCTAAACGTATATATTCCTTTCATTTCTGCAATATTTCATGCCATGAATTTCTGCAGTATCCTTCACTGAAGGTTCTTTTATCTTTAAAATTTCATATCCAATAGGATTAATTCTCCTGCTTCCCATTTCCCTCCAACCCATTGGCTGCCAACCTTGAGTAAAAACCTCTTTTATTTAAGCTAATGTTACATCTACATATCACTTTCCATTTTAAAAATTTATTTAACCTCTATTTTCAGGTCACTTTCTCATTACCAAGAACTTTAGAACCTTGTCCATCTTAGCACCAACTATTAATATAAGCTTTAGAGATTCAAGTGGCTGTTTTGTGTTTCCTTAGTGTCTCACAATACTTCAAATATTTTACTTGATATATATTTTATTGTTTACTTTAAATCTGTTGCTGTGTGAAACATAAAAGGAAAAAAGTTGAATCAAATAGAATTTTGGGCTTCTGTACTAGGGAGATAGGCACAGAAGTGAATAAAACAAAATCATATCATAAAGTAGACATAAATACAAAACAGAGAGCATGGAGGATGCAGTGGTTAAGTCTGCAAGGCCTCTTGTAAAAGACCTATAGATAACACAGTATAGATCATTTACTTTTAATGTGATTATTGATACGGTTAAATTTAAATTTATCCTCTTGGTATTTGTTTTCCATTTATTCCATCTGTTCTATCTTCCCTTTTCCCTTTTTATGACCTTTTCTGGGATTGATTAAATACTTTATATAATTCCATTTTAATTCCTTTGTTGGCTTATTCCTTTTATTTTGATGATACCTTCATTCAGCATTTATGGTAAAAATCTGTGATAGTTAATTTTAGGTGTCAACTTTACTGGATTAAGTGATGCCTAGATAGCTGGTAAAGCATTATTTCTGGCTATGGCTATGAGGATGTTTCTGCAAAACTGAGTGGGGAAGATCTGCCCAGAATGTGGGTGGCCACCATCCAGTTGGCTGTGGCTCTGGTAGAAACAAAAGGAAGAGAAAAAAAAAAAATTCACTCTCTCTCTTTTGGATATGGGACACTTATCTTCTCTTGCCCTTAGAAATCAGAACTCTAGATTCTCTGGCTTTTGAACTCCAGGACTCGTACCAGCAGCCCTCTGGGTTCTCAGCCCTTTCGCCTCAGACAGAGGGTTACACCATCAGCCCCCCTTGTTCTGAGGCCTTCCCGCTTGGACGGCCTTTTAGGTTCTCCATCTTGCAGATGGCCTGTCCTTGGACTTCTCATATGAGCTCCATAATCTTGTGAGTCAATTTCCCTAGTCAATCACCTCTCTTCTCTCTTCTCTTCTCTCTCTCCCTCTCTTTCGTATGTATCTCCTATTAGTTTCATCTTTCTGGAGAATCCTAACCAACACAACATCTTTACCCTATCACAGTTTATTTTCAAGTAATATTGTACCATTTTACATACAATATAAAAACCTTACAACAGTGTACTTCTATTTCTCCCTTCCCAGTATTGATGCTATTGCTGTTATATGTTTTCTTTCTATTTTATAAAACTCACAATTCATGGTTATTATTTTTACTTTAAATTATCAATTATCTTTCAGAGAAATTTAAGTAATAATACTATTTATATTTACCCACATACTTTTGATTTCCAGTGTTCTTTCTCTTTTTGCATAGGTACAGATTTCCAACTGAAATATTTTCTTTCTGCTTTTAACATTTCTTCAGATATATTGGTCATAAGTCCATTCTTTTTTATATTTCAAAAAGATATTTGGGGCCGGGCACGGTGGCTCACGCCTGTAATCCTACCACTCTGGGAGGCCGAGGCGGGTGGATTGCTCGAGGTCAGGAGTTCGAGACCAGCCTGAGCAAGAGCGAGACCTCGTCTCTACTAAAAATAGAAAGAAGTTATATGGACATCTAAAAATATATATATAAAAAAAAATTAGCCAGGCATGGTGGCACATGCCTGTAGTCCCAGCTACTGGGGAGGCTGAGGCAGGAGCATTGCTTGAGCCCAGGAGTTTGAGGTTGCTGTGAGCTAGGCTGACACCACGGCACTCTGGCCACGGTGACAGAGCAAGACTCTATCTTAAAAAAAAAAAAAAAAAGATATTTGGATTTTTATATTGAAAATATTTTCATTGGGTATGCAATTCTGAGGGGACTATTCTTTTATTTCAGTCCTTAAATGATGTTTCCCAGCAATTTTCTGGCCTATATCGTTCCATTGAGAAACCTGAAATTATTCTGACCTTTTTTCTCATAATCAATGTTTTTTTTTTCTGTTTTAAATTTCTCTATCATAAATTTTAGGAATTTCCTTATGATGTGTCTTAGCATAGTCTATTTCATGTTTCTTGAGCTTGGGATTCATTGACCATCTCAGATATGTGAATTTATAATTTTTATCAAATTAAAAATGTTGACCATTATTTAGTAAAGTTTTTGCTCCCTCTTCTTTTTTAGGGGGACTGTGATTATTTGTGGATTAGGTCACCTGAAGTTGACTCATAGATCATTGTTGTTGTGTTCATTTTTAAGCATTTTTCCTATCTATATTATTTTTGGTCATTTCTATTAACATTTATTCAAGTTTTTAAATCTTTTATTATGCACTGTCTAGTATGTTGTTAATCCTATCTGATCTATTTTTTCATCTCAGCCCTTGTAATTTTTATCACTAGATTTTCATTTGGATCCTTTCTGTATCTCCCATATGTCTACTTAAAGACATATGGTTCTTTTATGTTACAAGGTTCTTTCCTGTATTTTTAACATCAGTGACATTTATGAATTGGTTTCAGTTGACTGATTTTCTCCTTATTGTGGATCACATTTTCCTGCTTCTTTGCATCTCTGGTAATTTTTAATTGGATGCCAGACACTGATTTTTAATTTGCTGAGTGATGGCTATTTTTGTGTTCTTAAAAATATTCTTGAGCTTTTTTCTGGTGAAGTTAAGTTACTTGGAAATTTTTTGGTACTTTTGAGGATAGCTCTCTCCTGAGCATTCTACCTGTTGCCCCACGAATTATGTGATTTTTCATTTTGTGTGAGTTCTTGACACCATTCTCTTTAATCCCCTCAGGTGGTCATTTCTCTAAACTTGAGTAGTTTCCACACATGTATTCCCTAATCACTACTCAGATGGAAAACTTGTGGGGGAGTGCTCTGCGGATCTTTATAGATCTTTTTTGATTTAGCTGTGTCCTCTTTAGTACTTTGTCCTGTAAATTACAGCCTCTTTGTCCTTTCCAGAGTCCCAGCTCTCGTTCCTCAATTCAAGGAGACCACCAAGCTCCACATGGAATACCCTGCCTGGCACTGTGGCCTAGGAACTCTCCCAGACATTAAGTTGGGCTAATTGCAAGACTCATCTCATTTGTTTCTTTTCTCTTAGGGATCATTAAAATTTATGGCCTCACATCCAACATCTTGAAAACCATTATTTCCTATATTTTGTCTGATTTTATATTTTTTAGGTGGAGGATAAATCCAATTCCTGTTATACCTTCTCGGCCTGAAAAGAAACTTTTCTTTTTTAATATTACTTTTGTAAGCATGTCTTTTACAGACTTATGCTAGGCAGACACTAGTCAATGGTGTTTTTAATTCCCAGAAAATAAATGAGTAGGGTGTGTTTTTGAAGCTAAAATGTATGGCTTCAATTAGGTTTTGAAACAAAAAACTTTTGTTGTAAAATTTTTGAGTTCTTCGTTAAATGACAGATTTTAATATAGCTACAATAATAACATTACTAATATGTTTATAATCTTCCCATGTATTATATTATTATAGAATCTATATTTCCTGTTGCGAGGTGAGACTTAGAGCTTACCATGAAATGATTCTAGCTTAATATTCTGGATGCTAGGTACTAACCTGCAGTTCATGCAACTGCATGGTTTCTTGTTCCTAGCGAGCATATGGACAAATTTCCGTTTTCAGTAAAGCTCCCCACCCTAGAGAATGGTTGAGAGGTTGTATCTTAGGCTTGTTAAAACATAGATGCTTTCAGAGGATGTCAACAGCAGGTTTCCATCTATATAAAGACTTGGCCACCCCAGGAGATCGCTCTTCCAAATGGAAGTGTGTTGTGATAACTCTTGCTTTGTATAGCCATATCCATGCAGATATATTTCTATATATTTTTATATTAAAATAATAATAAACTTTAAATCTGTCTGCCCTTTCTGTACATCACCATCATTTTATGATGCCTAAATTTTTCACAATTAAAAATACTACAGATATAAAATTTGTAAAGAAATTAAAATATATAATTTTTAGTACTAATAGTTTAAATGCAAAAGTTAAAAGATCATCTTCCAGAATCTGTCTAAAATCATGAAAGACATAATTTCATAGGGAATAAAATCTACTAGAGTGCTTGAAAAAAGCAAGTATGTAATCTACATGCCTCAAATTTATAAATAAATTGAGATAAGTATAGTGCATATAAGTCTTAATGGAAGAAAAGTAGTAAGAGCTTATCCACGATTCCTCTTTCTTTTAGTAGAGCAGATACTAGAAGAAATACAGCAATGTCCATTATTTTGACAAGCTACAACCTGCAAATTAGGTTGTACTTTTGAGCAGAATAAAAAGTTCACAGCTTAAAGCCTTCCACCAGTAATGATATTGTGTTGATTTTTTAAAAAAACATATTTTTAAAATTCTGGAGATAAATATTAAAAATGCTATAGATGAAACAATAACAATAATAAAACCTTCCACCAACATTGAGAAAGAAAATACAGTTGTAGCTATAATAAGAAATCCAGTGATAATTTTAAAAACAGTTAATCATATCTCAGGCTGTGTTCAAATTTCTTTATGCATATAGTCTCATTTTATCCTCAAATAACTCTATGAGGTAGGCATTATTATTACTATTATCATTACCATTATCATTATTGTTAGAGTCAGACTCAATCAGAAGTTTGATTTCCAAGCATCTCATCAGAATGGGCCTTTCCTTTTCATGGTAATCTATGTGAATGACCCCAGTGGTTCAGTCAGAAACTGTAATCTGTTTCCACAGTTGGTGACCTCTAAGAAGGGTGATTTCTAATTTAACAATCTTTATTTTTCCATGTGACAGACTAAACATCTTGATCACTGGCAAAAGGATAAGAGTCAGAGTTCTGCCTTCAAACAGAGTGACCTCATCTACTTTTGGTTCTGCAGAGCTGGAACTGAGGCTGGACAGCTGCAGCTTTCTGATGCACATCTGGTTTCTACTTTCCGTACCATCAGTGAGCCTGGCTGAGGCATTTAGGGGAAACTCTAAATCACGCACCCCAGTGACTGAACAGCTTTGCTTCAGTAGGTAGAGTGGGGCATAAAGTCCCCATATAGCTCTATGGGATAACTAGCGATTTTTCACATAAAGCCAAAACACCACTGGGCCCAGGCAGGTGTGTTCTTGAGTATACTGTTTCTATTCTGCAGGCTTTCACAGCTTGTTGACCATGGAGTCCCAGTAGACTCACCACAAAATAGAGATCTCGGGTCAGAGAGTCACATGGCCCCTATGAATCAGGCATTCACTTTTCACAAGGGCTGGGTAGCACGCTAACAGCTACTTTTCAAAGGAGGTGTGCCTGTTAGCTGTGTCAGGGAAGCTTCAAGTACGAAACTCCAAGGGTCATCTCTGGGGGAGGCTGCCTCCCTTTACCAGAGGCTTTTAGTCAACAAAATCATCAGTCACAGAGATTCGTTCTGTCTCCATAGCCAAAATGGCAAGCAAAATGCTAGGCCTTCTTTTTTTATGGCAGAAATCTGAAGAGAAAGCAGTTTTTACTAGACTGCTGGAGGGATAATTATGAATCTCACCCCCAAAACTTTATTTGGCCCTCGGATTTTGTTGGGGCCTCCTGCTGGTAGAGGTATGATAGCATTGCAGGCAGGACATCTGAGACTGCTGCTTCTAATTTGCCAACCCCTGGGACATCATCTGTATAATAAAAGCATTGGTCAGTGATGGTGGAGGCCCTCACTCTAAATTCTGACCCACCCACTGCTAGCAAATGACAAGGAAGCTTGTTTCACTTCTCTTTCTTTCTATTGCAGTTCTTCCCCAATCAGGTTGATTCTATGGTACTCACAGGATGGGAAATTCAAACATACAACCCATCAAATCCTACTACATATTTAGGTACAGAAAAATTCAATTGAATTTGCCCAGAGAGCCCCACATACAAGGTAATGTTTCCTCTGTGTCCCCCCCATCACCTATTGGGAACCTTGTCAAAACCTATCAGTTGAATTCATATGTCTTCTCCTTATACTAGTCTAGGTAGAATGGTGACTTGAACATTTGCATCAACAGAATCATAAAAACATGAATTTATTCCTTTGCCCAAAGTTCCCCAGAATATTTAACCCCTTTCTTAAAGCAGTTGAGTTGGAGGTAGAGGGGAAATAAGAGATCTAGGGCAGGAAGAGTGAGAGCGGTTTCTCACCTGCCACGTTCACTTTTCATTTCGAGCAGATAGATGACTCAATTATGCTTCTACTATTTTCAGATTAGCCCTGTGCCAGCTTTTGGCTCCTTAACCATCTGCTTCTTGCCTAGAAAGTAAACAAGCAAAAGATTCATTTAGGTGACTTTTTTCAATGTTAGCTTCTACGCTTCAGGATCATTAAACGTTAAGAGAGTGGAGGTGGCTTTTCCTTACACTCCACTTCTCTTGCCCACAACTTGGAACTCTAGGGAGTATTCTCGTATCCCCCAACCTGGCCCTTGTACTTTCCTGTCTTAGAAAGCCATGTCTGTGTCAGCATCCCATTCTCCAATCATCTACAAAATTGTCAAGAACTGTGAAGGGTCTAAGAGTTTACCCTACTTGAAAGCTAACAAGTTTGGCTGTCACAATGTCATGGACACTGGCAGAAGCGTCCCTGTGTCAGAGACAAAGAATTTCATTAATTGTGGCATAACAGCAGTATCAGCTTCAGATTTGCTTTGGTTCCCCTTGCCCCAAAAATCCTACGGGGAAAATGCAAAGGTGGGCACTGGTGGATATTATATACTGTGGGTTTATGTCACAGCTGTGGGACCTTGAGCTTAGGAAATCCCTAATTTTATAAAAAAGACTATAAAGAAATCTTCCTAACTTTTGCCCCAGAGCGAGACTTTATCTTTGATATCCTGGTCAGGATATATGTAATTCTACTTTCTGCCCCTCTATCTTTTAAGGGCTTTTGTTTTAAAAACAAGGTTTTGTCTTCCAATACTTTTTGCGTTACAAACATCCTTGAAAAGATAGTCTGGAACAAAAGCTGTTATGTGTGTAAGCACCCTGGAGAATTTTCCCCAAAACAATATTTTCTGTCCCCTTTTCCCAATAAGTCGCCAGGAATGGGATGGAAAAAAGGGAAAGAGCTCTGGGAAACTTCTTTCTCCACTTCAAATGGAGAAGCCATACTTTTTTATATACTGAGCTTTAAAAGGCAATTATTGGTCTATACAAATCTTTTAATAGTACAAATAACATTATACAATTATTGGTTTTAGTAAAAAAGAAAACAATTTTTGGTAATTTCGTAGAATATAGTCTTGTAAAGATGAGTCTTTTGATTTTATGCATTCATTTATACTTCAGGCATTTGTGTTCTCCTTAGTTCTAATGTCACCTGTATCTTACCCCATATTGACAAAATAATAAAAGCATTAAAGCCACTAGAGGATTTAGTGAATGTCTGATAATGATAGAATTGTAAGTAAACAGAAAAAAATATCAGTGTGAAAATGAAATATAGATTTCTGATTATTTCATGAGCATCATAACATCATGGAAATATTTTGGGAATAAAAGCAAGAAAATATTTAGCATAAAAAAGATAAAGTCCAATATTTACTCCATCTGTAAATCTCTGGAATTTAGATGAGTAGCAGAGATGAGAACATATGGTAGGGTATATAAGGGGAAAATATTTTTCAAACTATTCCTTCCTTCTTTTTGCTTACCACATTTAATAATAATGCTAATTATGGAAATTTTAATAAGGACATGTAGAATATGCAGCCAGACAAAAAGAAAAAGAAAATTTAACATTGAACAATCACTGATGGGGCATTGGAGAATAAAAAATAAACATTTAAAATGTTAATTGACTTTTCCTGCACTGTAAAAACCACTCACTGGTGTCACTGCTTTCAAGGCCCCGAGAGACTCAAGCACAGAGGACAATTCTATCACCTTTGATACCCAAGATATGAATAACGGAGACAGGTCTTTTAACTTTTGACAATGCTAGTGCTTGCTTTATTATAAAATCTCAAAGGCTGATTAAAAAAAAAGAAACAGAATTATACTTGGACTTTGTATTTGACAAACCATTGTTTGTGAAAATATGTTTTCTACTCTGCCTAAAATTGTCTGATATGCTTACATGGTGAAGTCAACCCCTTCCCCTGTTCATCCCTAGCATCAAGCAGTACTGCTACCAAATTATACCTCAGTGCCAAAAAGATATCATGAAATGGAAGATTTATCATCTCTTCCTTTTTCCACTAAATAATTATCATGACTTTATTTTTGCATTCTCTCCTCTTCCTATATCTTAATAGCAAGTGAAAAATTAAAGTGCCAGAAACAGAGATGCTAGTAATTTTTCTTTCCCTGGAGTGGGGAATGGAAATGGGAGATTAGTATGCTTGTGGGGTTTTCTCATGTATTTCTGAATATAAATGTTAATCCTTGCATCTGATCTTTCTAAAACAATATGAAGCATTTCAAACGTTATTTAATTACAATGAGAAATCTACATCTCAACAGTAAACCTTGAAGATAATTACTCTAATTTCAAATGTGACTTCATATAAACTTGAAGTATCTTGGGAAAATCAAAGAAAATATAGTCATTCCTCCAGGCTCTAGGAAGCCAATAGTGATACTTGGTATGAAGAATAAAATTGTCATTCAATAACCATCACTTAATATATATTTAGAGCTTAATTTGTGATATTAAATAGATACTATTCTATGTATTGGCAATATAAAAATGGACAAAGGCAAAGTTCTGCCTAAAGGGTCAATATTTTGATAAAGTAAGATAATTTTTTTGAGGCTGTGTAGCACAAAGTGGGTATTAAACATATATTTTAACATCTCCTGATATGTAGCAAAGAAGGAAAATTTAGTAACTATTACATTGAAACAATAAAGAACATGATGTCTTAATTATTATTTCACATAATCAATCTTAATTTTAAATAATTTAAGTGAATTTGAGGACAGATTGATTTATTCATATTTTAAGAACCATCAGTGGTTTATAAGAAGCAATTACATGTTTAACAGTGTTATAAATTGCAGAATTCATTTCAATTAATGGTAACATCAAATTGATATATAAAGGAACAACAAACCACACAATAGCAATTATTCTTCACATTAATGGAAACATAAATATGTGGTAATATAATTAGAAATTTCAGCCATGAGTCACTCTTTTTTAAAACATCTTTATGGAGATATTATTCAGGTACCATAAAGTTTACTCATTTATAATGTACAATTCAGTGATTATTAGTTTATTTACAGAATTGTGCATCTGTCACCACAATCTATTCTTAGAACATTTTCAAAGAGAAACCTGTCCTCATTAGCATTCACTCTTCTTCTCATTCCCCACCATGGAATCCACTAATCTACTTTTTGTCTCAATGGATTTGTCTAACCTGGACATTTCATATAAATGGAGTCATATGTCATTTGTGAATGGTTCCTTTCCCTTATAAGTCATCCTTAAAACGTCTAGGAGGTGCCGAGATAACTAAAATTGATGACATCAGCTAAATTTGAATAAAAATAGCCAATCCATATTCAAAACTCATTCTGTAGTTAAGAGTAAAGGTATGAGAATATATCTTCCCAGGAACCGAAATTCAGGAATTGTCTAAATTTCTATAGACACTAGAAACTGTACTTTGTGTTCATGCCAAAAACAATGCCAAGAAAAATTTCAGAAATGCACTGGCTGCTGCAATCCCTGTGCATGCAAGCAAAATTCCTATGTAAGCAGAGTTGCTCAAAACTTCTCAGTTCCTTTTTATCATAGCTTCCATTCTTCTTGAGCTTACTCTTTTCAAAAGGCACAGGTGAGCACAGCAACTAACACAATATAGAAAACAGAATATCAATGAAGCGCCAATATTTTAATTTATCTAAACTTCCTGCAGATGAACTTCCTTAATTTCTCTTTCTCATGGGAACTCCAGCAAATCTCAATTGAAGCAGCATAATCTGACTATTTTAATTTTGACTTTATAAATTCACCATCGATATAACCCTCCCAATAATATTTAAAATTAAGTAGAAATTTTTTAACAAAAGGATTCCATGAGCTAAATGACTTGCTAAATGGATGAAAGAGACACAGACTACGTATTCAAGAGATAATTATCATACACTGTGTGCCAGGTATTTGCTTGGCACTGAGGTTGTGTTGGTGGGTAAGGTAAGTGAATTTTCGTCTTAGAAATTTACAGTCAAGAAAAACATAACATTAGCCAAGGGCTAGTCATAGTTTGAGATAATTATCATAATAAGCTATGTAAGGAGTTCTATGGGAGTACATAAGTTAGTCTGGTGGGAATGTCAAAAAGTCTCTAAAATCTTTTCATAAAACTTCTGTACAGTTGACCCTTGAACAATATGAATTTGAACTGCATGGGTCCAATTATATGTGGATTTTGTTTTTGGTCTCTGCCATCCCTGAGACAGCAAGATCATCTCCTCTTCTTCCTCCTCCTGCTCAGCTTATTCAATGTGAAAACAAGGAGGATGAAGAACTTTATGATGATCCACTTCCACTTAATGAATAGTAAATATATTTTCTATTCCTTATGATTTTCTTCATAACATTTTATGTTTTCTACCTTACTTTATTGTAAGAGAACAGTATATAATACATATAACATATAAATACGTGTTAATTGACTGTTTATGTTATCAGTAAGGCTTCCAGTCAACAGGAGGTTATCAGTAGCTAAGTTTTTGGGGGATTCAAAGTCACATGCACACATTGAACTGTGTAGGGGTCAGCACTTGTAACCCCTGAGCTGTTCAAGGGCCAACTGTATTGTGAGGGAGTTTCCTTTTTAAATTTTTTTTTCTGAAAATAAATATATTTTCCCATCTACAAGATGGTAGCAGTAGTAGTGCATTTCTTAACTTTCTACTGTCTAGAAAATCTCTCTGATATATAAGTAAATGGTTATATAAGAGCTATAAATTATCTTATTTCATTTGATGGCCACCATAATTGATCTTAGAATCATTTGTGAATAGGCAAAGGAAATTCGAGTTAAGATTGAACAAATGTCTTTTTTCCATATCTTCTTAAAATATACCATTAAAAATTTTTAAAGTGATATGAGGGCAAAGAATGGGAGAGAGAAGACTATGAAGACTCACAAGTATCTGTATGGAAAATAAAAAGAGGTCAGTAACCCGGTAATTCACTTAGCAGAGCAGAGGAAAGCAAAATATAATTTCCTGAGTGATGAAAGCCAGCAGGAAGCAAACAGGTCATTACTTCAGGATTTAAAGATTCAAGGACTAGAGAAAGAATTCACCAGGGAATGCTGAAGGTAAGTAAAGCAAGATGGGGCTGAAAGCATTAAAGTAGAAGTGATTGAGCATGTGAGTAAAGAAGAGTTAGCTTCTCCCTCGACTCATTTAGCCATGCTATTATACATATCATACATACAGAAAGAGGATTGGAATAGAGACTCGTTTCTGAAAGAATGAATCATAGGTGCTCCGAAATTGGGGACAGTAGGCCAGCCAAAGGCACAGTTTTAGGCACTATTTTTGCTTATGAATGTAAGTCTGTATATTGAATGGTAAAATATATTCCATTATTCCTTCCCACTTAGGCTCCCATGATCTGGCATTTAGGTTTACAAACCCAAAGGAAAAAATTAGAGTACTGATATTTACAGAAAATGATTGACTCAAGAGAAAAGAACTATAGATACATACATTTAAGGCTCTAGATCAAAATACTTGATTACCTATATAATCAGCACATAGTGATACTCACAAGTGTTAAAGCAGCCCCTATCATGCCAGTTTTTATTGCTTTGTTCTTAAATATAAACAAAGAACTAAGAATTACCATGTATTTCAGGAAAACCTCTATTATAAAAGTGGGTAAAAGAAAACAAAAAAAATTTAAAAAATCAGAAAGAAAACACTTGGAATCAAAGAAAGTCTCAAAAAAAGCACTCTATTACATTTACATAAATGAATGCATTAGAATACACTACATCAATAAAACAAAAATGGAAGACTAAATAAAACTAATCTTCAGCAATCAAAGAGTACTAGGAAAATTTGAAAATATGTAGTTTTCTTAATGATTTAAAGGCTTTAGAGATTTTAGCAGGCCCCATTAGACTTCTGAACAAATTGAGCAATTGATAACAAAAATCACAGATAAGTAAACAAATATTACCTTTATTACTGATAATGCTTAAAATGAAGAATGTGACTTATTTTGGTGGGCAAATTGAATTTGTAATGCTAAATGCCGATGAGACAGAATTACTGGACTCATCATTGTAGCACTGCAAAAGATAGGTTTCTCTCCCCAATGGGGGTTGAGCTTTATCTAAGAACATTTCTGGCTTAAAGGAACAAAACATAGCAGAATCCACACTTCCTTAGAAAACTTATTGACAACAGTGCAGAGGAGGAAAGGGACTAATGAACCTAGTTCACCCTTCCAGTCAGATTAAATGACTATTGCTGTCATTAGAGGACATAGAGGGGCAAAAAGTGGCCAGGAATGAGATGCTAGCTGGTATCTTTACATGGAAGAAAATCACCAACTGCTCCTTTATATGTCCTTTTGGGACCACAGGTGGACAGTGTATCTTTTGTCAACAGACGGCTCTGACATTCAACAGAGAAGGACATTCCACTACATTAATATTAAAGCAAAAGTTTACGCCATGTTGTTATTTCCCACTACAAATTTTGTCCAGACACATTGACCAATATGCCCTTTAAGAAGTAATGCAAAAAGATCAAATGGCACCATAAAGGTACTGCAATAATACACTGCTGTCAACATAGGGATGCCACAAATTTGAATATAAACCTTGTCTTATTATAAATTTCTATGGAAACATTAAGTCCAGAGGTTAAACTCCCTGGCAAGATAATGTGAAAAATTATACAATATCCAAGGTACCAAAGATCAAAATCTAATTTTGATTTTTCAAAGACTGATGAAATTGGAGTCCTGAATTAATCCTTTCCATGTCTTCTGTGAAGGTTCAGCTAGAATGTGAATGATGAGTGCTGGTTCCCTCAACAGCTGTGTGTCTTCCACAAGTGTGAGAGCAGTTCTTTTAAGACCTCAGGATTTAAATTATCTCATCTTTTCATTGTTTACAACTCAGATACTAAAGTAGATGAAAAAATTTGTCATAGCATTAGCCCTGCACACACCAGATTTAGAAAATAAGTTAGTATCAAGTTAGTATCAAGGATTTAAACCAAAAAAACAAAATCTGTTTCCAAGATTCAATACTTCCTGTCGTAAAAGACCGAAGCAGAAATTATTTGATCTGAACAAAGGAAGTTTATGAAGAAAGTGCTATTTTTTAGCTTGCCAAGAGATGAGCCTATGCCAGATGGCCAGAGTCCACCTAAACTGAAAGTCAATTTCCCATCAAGAAGTCAAATTTTTCAGGAATATATTACTATCATTGGTGTGTGTGTGGGAGTACCTTTTCACAGTGTCTCTTCTCTCAAAGTGACATTTGTGACATTGTTGCCTTTTGCCAAATTTCCAAATTTATCACACAGACGGCTCCGATAAGAGGTCTTATTTCAGGAACTTCTGTTCTCCATCCAGCATACTCAGAAACTTTTAATTTCCTCTTTCCTTTGAGCCCATATTTATGGCTACCTCATTACTGTATTAATGGTGGGCTCTGTATAGTGACATAGTTTCCCTTATCTATTTTGATCTAGAGATTTCAGTTCTTGGTCATAGTGGCTGCTTCTTGCTATAGACTTGATTAGGGTCTGTAAAAAATGCTTCTAAAGAAAGGTTTTTCTCTCCTCCCAACATTTGTTCCAGCGGCAGAATCAGCCACAGAAAACCCTTGAACTGAAACTGCCATTGATTCAAAGCCTAACATCCTAACAAGAACCAATTACCTTGCTGTGTGCTCTTCAAGATAGCATTTTCATTCAGCTTCTGGATAAAATAAATATTTTGAGTAAAATATGTTACTGCCATTTTTCTTCAGTAGTGGAATAGTCCTCTAATGGTTTATTTACCTCTTTCAGGAAAGTTCATCTAAGTTTATGTTAGGTTAACCTGCTTTACCATTTAGTCAAATTATCCAGCATTAATATTTAAATTCTATAAAATTGCTATTAAATCTGAATTTTTTACTTATGTTCTTGCTTCTTGCACTCACACTATGATTTCTTCCAACATTTTTCAATACTGATCTTTGGGACAGACATACAATTCATTATTCAAACAGATTCTCTCTACCACTACCTTCCTGAGCTGGATAATTTAATCCAAGAGACATGCCCCAAATCTCCCTAAAGAGTTTTAATTTCTTTTTGTGGGAGACCTTTGTGCTAAATTAAGAAAAGGATATTGAAAATAAAGAAGATGGGAAATAAAGCAATTGTTAACTTTAGGGAATTTCAAATTTATTTGTTCAAGAAAATATGGTTATATATATATGGTTATATATTGCCCTGTAGCTCAGCTACACAAAATTATTATGAATGAAAATTCAGCTTTCATTTTTTTTCTTTATGTCACTTTGTCAGTTTTTACCTTTGATCAAACATTATCATTCACCTTCCAAATCTTTAACTCAATGTTACACTTCTGATCCATAAGTTCTTTCATGTTTCCTCATTCCCTAATGTCTGACTTCATTAAGACTCTAGTTCCTTGACCACTCCATTTTTTTCTCAATTAATTAGACCTTTCATATATTTTCATCTTTTGTCTCTTTGTACTTGATCTGTGATCCATAATTTCAATCATTTTTAACTTTTTTATGAACAGCAACTTTTGTTTATGGTCTTTATTCCACACTATATTAAAACAACTCTAACCACAAAGAATTCCCTCAGTATTTCTATTTTTACCCTGAGCTCCAGGACACTGCTAAAATACCAAACAAAACAAAAACAAACAACTGTGCAGAAAGATGTCAATAAAAACCCATATTCTATAACCATGTATGTCAAGGTTACTCAGAATTCATATGAATTACCAGTACCTTCTTTGCCCATTTCTTACTCTATTGTGAACCTTCAGTAATCTCTGTCAATCACCCACTTCCAACACTGTCAAGAACAAACAAACTCAACCCTTTACCACAATGCCTCTCAGTCTGTGGATTCTCTGCATTGATTTCCAGATTAATCATTTATGTATTGTCTCAGGGAACAACATAACTTTTCTTTCTTTTCTTTGTTTAATTTAAAAGTATTAAGGGGGTACAAAGGTTTCTGTTATGTGGATAGCTTTAGACAGAACTATAAGTATACCTATCACCTGAATGTTGATCATTGTAGCTGTTAGGTAAGTTTACACTTCTCCCTTCCTTCCCCTTCTCGCCTTCTTGATTTCCAGTGACTTTTACTTCTCTCTGTGCCCATGTGTGCCCACTGATAAGTTCTAAATTATTAAACAGTACATGTGGTGTTTGTTTTTTCATTCCCAAGTTAACTTCACTTTGGATAATGGTCTCCAGTTAGATCCAAATTCCTGCAAAAGACATTATTTTATTCCTTTTCATGGCTGAGTAGTACTCCATGGTCTATATATTTATATATACACAACATTTTGTTAATCCACTCATGAATTGACATAGCTTTTCTTTCTTTCATATACCTGTTGTCAAACTTGCTTTCTCATTTTCCTTGTTCCCTGCAATCTCTTTCTTCAATTCTGTGATAATAAATAAAGTGTCCCTGAGCCTCTTTTTAAGGAGTTTGCTGGTGATGATATTTATTCCTTTTTTTTAATATGACTTATTTAATTGTAAGTTTATATGACAATTTTTTATTAAGATGTCACTCACATGCCATAAAAGTCACCATTTTTGTGTACAATTCAGTGGTTTCTAGTACATTTAATAACTTGTGTAATCATCACTGTTACATAATTTCAGAATATTTGCATCACATCAAAAAGAAACTCCATATCCATTAGCAGTCACTTCCCATTCTGCCAATCTCATCCTCTGGCAAACACTAAAAAGGTTTTTGTCTATGGATTTGCCAATTCTGGATGATTCATATGACCAGAATCATGCAATATGTGGCCTCTTATGTCTGATCTCTTTACTTTTTTTTTTTTGTTTTTAAGATTAATCCATGTTGCAGTACATATTAGTTCTTCATTTCTTTTTATGGCCAAATAATATTATATAAATAGTCTACATTTTATTTATCCATTCATCAGTTGATGGACATTTCAGTTATTTTTGCTTTTTGGGCATAATAATGCTATTGTGAACATTTGTGTACAAGTTTTTGTGTGAACATATATTTTCATTTCTCTTAGAAATACACTTAGGAGTAGAATTACTGGGTCATATGATGACTCTGTAGTTAGCTTTATAACGAACTTCTGAACAGTTTTCTGCAGTGGCTGCATCATTTTGCATTTCAACCAGCAATGGATGAGGGTTCCAATCTCTCCACATCTTCTCCAATACTTTGCTATTTTCAATCTTTTATTATAATTTTTAATAATGTTACTTTTTAATAACCAGCCTGCAAAATTTTTCACAATTAACTGTCTACTCTCATGGGCTGGTACAAGCAAGTGTGAGCTTTAGCACATACTGCATACAGACCACCAAAGGAAATCCCACCATTTTTCTTGCTAGAAAGGATGCTGTGGTTGATTAAACCTGCCAGGCTCAAGGTTTGGGGGCTAGTTTTTGCCATCATTCTCCTTAAGCCTAGGTTAGGATCTGGCAGAGGAGGTGAGACTTAGGGGCCCCCAAAAGATTCAGATTCAACAGTTACTACTTACTGAGAATCTGTCATAACTACCCTAAGAGGCATACCTTGTGGGAAATGACCAGCTCCTCTATCTGTGATCTGGATCTCTTCATATTTTGCCTTTTATATATTTCATCTGTGCCATAATCTCTCTGTCTTACAACAATGATTTCTCCCTCTCCACTGGATCACTCTCCAAAGACCGCAAATCTGCTCTCTAAGCTCCCATCTTAAAATAACCCACTCCCCTGTACGCCTTTCTTTCCCTCTAACTCCATCCTCCCTTGATGTTTTGTTCCTTCCCATTTCTCTGCTCCATTGCTTTGTCCATTTCTATGCTACCTATTATAGAAAGAAACACCATGAAATAGTTGTTTATAATCTCTTCGAATTCATTACTATCTAATACTCCAACCAGGGCCAGATACATAATTTGTGGGTCCCAATGCAAAATGAAAACTCAGCTTCTGTTGTTCAACTTTTTAAAAAATTTCCATTAAAGGTATTACATTATAAAGTTTTCATTTAAAAATATTTTATGTTTGTAAAATATAGTAAGAATAAGAGTGATACATGAATAACAACTTAGACTTACTAGTTGAAAAATAATACTGATTTTGTGTCATAATTTTATAGTATATGGAACAATATTTTATTAATGTGATATCTTGATATGTCTTAAGATTTTTCTGCTTTTTTGAAAATTCATTAATCAGCTCATCATAATTTACACATATAGAAATTTTATTTTAAACTGATACAAATGAAAGGGGAATCAGTTACTCTTGGCAGATGGAAGATTGCAAGCGATCTTTGATAATGTTTTACTATTAGAAAGATCTTTCTGCTGATTCATCTTTCCTGGAGCTGTTAAGAGTATTATATAAGTAGTGACAAATACACATAAATTCTGATAAATTATTTTGAAATATAAATTTTAGTACATCTATAACTGATGACTCTTATGGGACAGTTTTTCTTAAAAGAATTAATTCTTCATACATATTAGTTTCATGTATCTGAATTTAATTTTAAATAAATTTATACATTGCCATTTTAATGTTTTCTCTGACATTTCCTGTAACCTGTGGAGGTTGTACAAGAAACCGAAAGTGATTTCTTGACTTGTATATAATTCAAAATGCCAACTGAATTGGTACATTTTATCGCTATATCTTCAATCACAAGGAAAACTTAGTTTTAGACTGTCTTCTTCGTCAGTTATTTGTTCATCCAAAGTAGCATATGAAGACTATGTTCTTTTCTGTTTAACTTGATGATCTCTAAGTTTAATTTGTATCTCTAAGCCTGTAGAAGTTTACTTTGCACTGTTGTAGCAGCTTTCAAAACCAGTTTCTACATTTGTTGAAGACATCTAGTAATTACTTATGGATGCTTTTATTTGGTAGTAACTGACAATATTTACTGCTTGAACATGGCGATCCTTGTCTTTACACTTAGACCAGAGTTAGTATTTGTGAAGTCATGGTGCACATGTGTTCCAGGGACAGAGGGTCCCAGAACTGCTGGCATGCAGAGCTTCTCCTCTCCCACAACTGCTGCTTCCAACATGAACTTGGGTGACAGCCCAGCAGCCATAGGTTTCTGGGTACCTCAGAATGCCTGCAGGCACCTGCCTACACACTTTGCCTACAGGCTAATTGCTCTGTACTCACCTCACCTGCCAGCCGGCCTATCTGAGTGGGTGCATGCATAGACGGTCAGCATATCTCAGCTGTTTATACACGTTCTCCATTTCCCCATTATACTTCATGTAATGGGATGAATTGTGTTTCCCCAAAATTAATATGTTAAATCCTTACCTCCAATACCTCAGAATGTGACTGTATTTGGAGAAAGAGCCTTTAAAGAAGGCATTAAGGTAAAATAAGGTTATATGGATTGGCGCTAATATAATCTGATTGGTGTTCTTATAAAAAGAGGACACACAAAGATTAATGGATAAAGAAAGTGGTATGGGAAATGAGAAGATGGCAGACTACAAGCAGCTCACCAGCACACATTATCAAGGAAAGGATTATAAATTGCAGACAGATGCTACCTATGGATAGCTCTTCTTGGAAGGAGCATTGTGAAAACCCAGAGAAGTGATGCGGGACACTTGGAGTGAAGGAAAATGTCCGTACTACTCAAAGTGATTTATAGATTTAACACAATCTCCATCAAAATATCAATGTCATATTTAAAAGATCTAGGAAAAATAATTCTATTATTTGTTTGGAACTGAAGAAGAGCCTCAATAGCCAAAGCAATCTTAACCAAAATGAAAAAATCTGAAGGCCCCACATTACCAGACTTCAAACTATACTACGAGGCTATAGTAACCAAATGACATGGTGTTGGTACAAAAATAGATACACAGAGCTATGGACTAGAACAGAGAACTCAGATATAAAACCATCTACCTACAACCAACTAAGCAGACAACAACATACACTGGGAAAAACAAGCCTTATTCAATAAATCATGCTGGGGAAATTGGATTGCCACATGCAGAAGAATGAAACAATACCCCCATCTCTCATCACTTTCAGAAACTAATTCAAGATGGATAAATGACTTAAATGTAAGGCAAGAAACAATAAAAATTCTAGATGAAAGTGTAGGAATATCTATGTATCAGCGTACACAAAGAATTTATGACTAAGACCCCAAAGACAATTGCAGCAACAAGAAAAATAAATAAATGTAACTTGATTAAATCAAAAACTTCTGCATAGCAAAAGAAATAATCAACACAGCAAATAGACAACCTACAGAAGGGGAGAAAATAACCTCAAACTGTATAGTGGATAACAGGCTAATCTACAAAGAACTTAAACAAATCAGTGAGAAAAAAACAAACAAATGAAAAAATGTTCAACATCACTAATCATCAGAGAAATGCAAATTAAAACCACAATAAGATATCACTTTACCCCTGTCAGAATGGTTCTTATTACAAAGTTCAAAAAAAAAATAAATGCCCGTGGAGATGCAGAGAGAAAGGAATGCAAATGTACTGTTGATGGGACTCCAAATTAGTACAATCTCTATGGAAAACAGTATGGAGATTTCTCAAAGAACTAAAAGTAGACCTACTATTTGACCCAGTAATCCCACTACTGGGTATCTTCCCAAAGGAAAAGAATTCATTTTATCCAAAGACACCTGTACTCGAATGTTTATTGAAGCACAATTCCCAATTACACAGATGTGAAATCTACCCAAGTGCCCATCAGTTCATGAGTGGATTAACAAAATGCCATATATGTATACCATGGAGTACTACTAAGCCATTAAAAAGGATGAATTAATGTCTTTTGCAAAAGTTGGTTGGAACTGGATACCATTATCCTGAGTGAAGTATCCTAAGAATGGAAAAACAAACACCACATATACTCTCTAATAATTAGAAACTAATTGATGGGCACACATGTACACAGAAGGAAGTAAAAATCACTGGGGGCTGGGAGGTGGGAAGGAAGGTGTGTAAACCTACCTAACAGGTACAATGAACAATATTCAGGTGATAGGTACACTTACAGGTCTGTCTAAAGCATTCTAAAGCTATCCATGTAACAAAAACCTTTGTAACCCTTAATATTAAAAAAAAAATTAAAAAGTATGAACATTTGGTATACATACACAATGGAATACTATTTACTCATTAAAATAACACAAATGTATAAGACAAGGTAAGAGGGTTCTGGAGAAACGAAACCTACTGACATCTTGATCTTGGACTTTCGGCCTCCAGAACTATGTAAAAAAATAAATTTCTGTTGTTTAGGTGCCCAGTCTGTGGTATTTTGTTATGGCAACCCCAGCAAAGTAATACACTTCAGTTACAAAACACACGTTCAAAGATAAAATTAAGGATTTCAAGACAGTGACAGCACAACAATAAACGAAGTAAGCATTAAGCCAAATCTTTTCTGAGCAGGGCCCTTTGAGACTGCACAGGCTGTTTATTCATGAATCATCTAATCCTGACACCACCAAAGCTATTCTTGGCAAATGGCAATATAACTTCTATGTCTCTAATTCCAGTGGACATTTTTACTCCTTATCTTGAATATTAGTGTTCTGAATTTCTAGTACTTGGCCCTATCATTTGATTTCATATCTTCCTGTAAGTTCTAAACCAGTTCTATTGCTGCAATTCCTACTTACATGCTAATTAAAGATATATCTCTCCATATCCACATGTACAATGAGCATTTCAACTATACCTCAACACACTTTAAAATTTTTAAAGATGAATGTTATTATTTCAAATAATGACATTTTGTCTCTGCATAAAATAAGTTCTAAATTTTGTTCTTAACTATATCTTATTAAAGTAAACTGATTACATATAGTGTTATATTTATTTCTCACAACACTGTAAATAAAATTCTATTAATATTCCCATTTTAAAGTTATTGAAGCTGTAGCACATTAAGATTATAAAGTAGCGCAATGTCACAGAATTAATAAAAATCTGAATCCAAAAGTAATATGAATTTAGTACATAGGATCTTTCTCCCTAAGATATATCTTACCTTTTGAATAAATACTGAAAAGATACACAATATGCCCAACTTCCCAAGGCAGAAATCTAAGGCATTGCCCTGGCCTCATTTTTCCACATCCATCCAGGCATCAAATTCTATTTTCCGCCTATTACATGCATATTAAATCCAAACTTTTACCATTTCCACTTCTACTACTTATCACTCCTCATCTTTTTTTTATTTTTTTGGTCTCAATTACTGCAAAACTCTAACTACAGGTCATATTTAGTTTTAAAACTATTCCTAGATTTACATTTATAAAAGGCAAATGCAGATCCGCTCTATGTGAGAGAAAGTCTCAGGGTAGCATACAAGGAATTTTATGATCAAGCTTCTGCCAACTTCTCTTTATGTTTGACATCAGATTCCAAGGCCTCAACCTGACTTCATGCTCCTGTGATGGTCTTGTGACTGTTTATCTCTGCATAAGTTGCATCTTCCCTCAATGGGACCCTGCCTTTTACATCGCTCCATGTCTTATATGTCACCTCCTCATGTAATCTTCCTTAATTCTTTCCCCTTCTAAGCCTGAATTGTTATTTGTTCTTTATTATCAATAGTATTTAGAGTATCAGGAAGTTAACAGAAACTGTCTTTTAATGGTTTGGTTGTCTCAGATACCTTTAGGGAAAGAAATTTTTGTTTCTTCACATGTTTAAGTCTAGATATAACATATCCAAATGATGAAGTCATCAGTTTTGGAAACACTGTGTGTGTTCAAATCTTAGCTATGACACTTAATACCTGTGTCTTAAGTGGACAGGTCATTTCAATGTTTCCATACCTTAGTATTTTAGGGATGTACACTTCACAGGATTATTGTGAAAAATAAATTGCATAGTACCTATAGAACACTTTAGAACAGTATCTTGAACAAACTAATCTCCATATAAATTTTATACAAACACCTCAAAGATATTGTTGGTTCATTTCCGGAACACTACACTAAAGTGAATATTGTAATAAAGTGAGTCAAAAAAAGTTTTAGTTTCCCAGTGCATATAAAAGTTATGTTTACACTATAATGTAGTCTATTAAGTATGCAATAGCATTATGCATAAAAAATGTACATACCTTAATTTAAAAATACTTTATTGCTAAAAAAATGCTAGCAATCATAGGAGTCCTTAGTGAGTCATAATCTTTTTGGTGTGGAGGGTCTTACTTTGATGTTGAGGGCTACTAACTGATCAAGATGGTGGTGGTTCAAAGTTGGAGCGGCTGTGGCAATTTCTTAAAATAATACAACAATCAAGTTTGTCACATTCATTGACTCTTCCTTTCATGAAAGTTTTCTCTGCAGGATGCAATGCTGCTTTTTATAATTTTACCCACAGTAGAACTTCCTTCAAAATGGGAGTCAATCCTCTCAAAACTTGTCTCTACTTTATCAACTAAGTATATGTAATATCACAAGTCCTTCATTGTCATTTCAACAATGCTCATAGCATCTTCATCAGGAGTAGATTTCATCTCAAGAAACCAGTTTCTTTGTCCATCCATAAGGGGCAATTCCTCATCTGTTAAAAGTTTGACATGAGAATCTGGTAATTTATTCACATGTTGAGTCTTGACTTCTAATTCTAGTTATCTACTATTTCCACTGCATATGCAGTTACTTCCTCCACTGCAGTCTTAAACTCCTCAAAGTCATCCATGAGGGTTAGAATCAACTTCTTCTAAAATCCTGTTAATGTTGATATTTTGACCTCCTCTCATGAATCACGAACATCCACAATGCCATCTAGAATGATGAATTATTTTGAAAAGGTTTACAATTTACTTTGCCCAGACCCATCAGAGGAATTACTATCTATGGAACCTATAGCCTTAAAAGTTGTATTTCTTCAGTAATATGACTTAAAATTTGAAATTACTCCTCAATCCATGGGCTCCAGAATGGAGATTGTGTTTGAAGGCATGAAAACATTAATCTCCTTGCATATCTTCATCAGATCTCTGGAGTGACTAAATGCATTGTCAATGAGCAGTAATATGTTGAAAAGAATCTTTTTTTCCCTAAGCAGTACTTCTCAACAATGGGCTTAAAATAGTCAGTTAACCATGCTTTAAATAGGTGTGCTGTTTATCCAGGCCTTGTTCTTCCTTTAATAGAGGACAGGCAGAGAAGATTTAGCATAATTCTTGAGAACCCTAGGATTATTAAAATGGTGAATAAGCATTGGCTTCAACTTGAAGTCTTTAAGTTGCATTAGTTTTTAACAAGAGAGTCAGCCTGTTCTTTGAAGCTCTGAAGCCAGGCATTGACTTCTCTCTAGCTATAATAGTTCTAGATGGCATCTTCTTCCAATAACAAGATATTTTGTCTAAATTGCTGCAGCTTCTGCATCAGCGATTGCTACTCTCCTTTGCACTTTAAGGTTATGGATACAGCTTCTTTTCTTAAACCTCATGAATCAACCACTGTTAGCTTCAAACTTTTGTTCTGCAGTTTTGTCATCTCTCTCAGCCTTCACAGAATTGAAGAGGGCTATAAGTTATTATGAGCTATGGCCTTAAGAGAATGTTGTGGCTGGTTTGATCTTCTATCCAGAACACTCAAACTTTCTCCATGTCAGTACTTCAGTAATAAAGCTGTTTTATTTTCTTTTCATTTTATTTACTTATATATATGTGTGTGTATCTGGAGACAGGAGATGGAGAGATTTATTATGGGAATTGCCTCACACAACTATGGAAGCAGAGAATTCCCATCATCTGCCCTCTGCCAGCTGGAGAATTAGGAAAGCTGGTGATGTACTTCAGTTCAAGTTCAACAGCCTAAGAACCAGGGGAACTAATGTCCTAAGTTCCAAAATACAAAGACCCCTAAACCAGGATCTCAGATGTAAAAAAGCAGGAAAAGATGGGTACTGCAGCTCAAGAGGGGAGAGAGGGAGAGAGAAAGAGAGAGAGAGAGCGAAACAGAATTTACCCTTTTTGTTCTACTCAGGCTCTCAAAAGAATAGGTCAATGTCCAACCACGTAAGTGAAGGTGGTTCTTCTTTACTCAGTCTACTGATTCATTCCAATCAGTAAGTATAAATTTATTTAAATGTCATTTATTTTTTAGGAGTAAGTCTATAGATAATATTTCCATATTGTGGATAACATTTCCTATACCCTTCCCATATATTTACTTAACCTTCACTTGAATCCATACAAAATTTAATTTATTTAAATGCGAATTTTATGCTATAGACTTATCAGCTCCTTAAAATAGCACTACTGTAAATAGTAAGCAGAAATTTTATACAGCGACTTGTACCAACTCTACACTAATATATTTGGAAATACATGCTATTAAAAAAGATTATATTGAATAGTCCTGTTTGAAATTTCTCATCGTAAAAACTTTTTATTTAGTGGTCAATAAGGTGTCACCTTAAATGACCTAATTTATTAAGAAATAAGTGAAATACCTGGGAAAATTCACTAAGTCTTTTCCTCTAGCCAGTAGGTGACACATGGTTGCATTTGTAATATTAACTGAGAAGCTACATGTATTTTTTATTCGGAAGAGTGCTACCAAACTCATGAAAGCTAAATCATTCTTGTGTGGAAAAGATTAACATATAGAAAGAAAACCAGAAAACAGAGAGGAAAAAGAAAGAAAAACACTGAATTCAATAGCAGTGCAGTAGTAATCTTTTCGTACCTTTCCTGTGCATCTTCCAATTTTACGATGGTCTGATAAGCCTTTCAGAACACTTTGCCCATATCCAGCACTGGAGCTCTACTCCTAAGGGCATAGACCCTGGAAATAACATACTCAGAGTCCTCCAGCTATACGGTGTCAAGTTCAGACTACTCAAATGGGGATTCCTTAAAATTAGGATGTGTCATCAATTGGTTCTAAAAATTGCACTATACTGCATTGTCTCCTAAAATCATGAGCATTCAAAGTCAGTAAACATGTTTTAACATTTTGCAGGTCCCGATAGCACATGTCCTATGATGAGTACAGAATAGGTGCTCAGTAGACATTCCCTGAATTAATGAATATAGACATGAGAAGCAGATGCCCTATAAATTCACATAATTGTGCTTTTCTATATGAAACTTCGTTCACCTCCCTGACGAAAGCAGATAAACAATGGTAGAAAAGACTAGTGTTATAACCTCTCAGATTTTCTTTCTATTTATCCATTCCCCAGGTAGAAATAATTATTCTCACTTTATAAAAACAGCTCTAGATGTACTTCTTTCATATTATCCCACTAGTAATATTTTACTGCACTTATTTATTTACAAGTCTGCCTTTATTTTTTTTAACATAGTTCCTTGAGAACAGGAATCTCTTTGATTTCTGCAGTGTCTGTTACACTGCTGGGTATAGAGTAGATGTTTAATCTGAATGGATGGGAATTTGAGACTCTTGAACACTTAAACTGGTATTGCCTAAGCTCTTTTTCATGTATTCAAACCTTGGAGAAATCATTGATTTCAAAATTCTTTGGTTCCTGGTGCTTACATTAATATGTCTCAAATGTATATATTTTATAATCTGCTTTGAGTTATATTGGCAAAAATCATATAATATTTAAGTATGTATGCCATATACCTTAAGCCAGTTATCAATTGCATAGAAGCCTGATCCCCAAATTAAGACATAGACCCTGCTCATTTGATTAATATACTTCTAGTCACTGATCAAAAATGAGCAGCAGATAACATATCTGATGAACATGGATTTTGTGTATCCTTGAATCTTGGAAAGATTTATAGCTCCTGTGGCCACCCTGAACAAGAAAGCATTTTAAGAATCTGACACCATAAAACATTCATCTGCCAGGATATGATGATATTTGTGCAATGTCATTAAAAATCACTTTCTATTTGGCATTTTCCAATTGGAATTCCTCAATTTGGATGCCATTGTCTTCTTACATTTTCCACAAAAGTTTTCAACTTTTCAATAATTTCTCTCTCTCTTTTTTTTTTTTTTTTGGTGTGTATGTGTCTCTAACAGGTTAAATCTTCTAGTTTAAAATCAAAGGGTGTGATGTTTGTATCTTCCTCAGTTTCTTGAGGATACAAATCCCAGTAAACTGCACTCTACTTTGTGCTTTGTTGTTGTATGTGGGATTTGATGTTTACTGAGTGAATGAGAGATTGAAGTGTATCATGCCTCATAAGTCTTCATCCTAAGTACCCAATTCTAATTCAAATAAAAAGGAAGTCTGTTCTGGAGATCCTAAGAATAGAACTTAACATATCCACATCCGGAGCCTCTGGCTGTTAGGCCAGTTATTATACTTTCTTGTAGAATATTTCTATCACTTAGATTTTTATATGAAAATCATTTTGTGTCAATCACTTGATATTAATATATTGCTTGAAATAAGCAACTACATGAAGTACTACTCAGCTATAAGAAACAATGATGATATAGCATCTCTTGTATTTTCCTGGGTAGACCTGGTACCCATTCTACTAAGTGAAGTATCCCAAGAATGGAAAAAAGGCACCACATGTCCTCACCATCAAATTGCTTTCAGTGATCATCACCTAAGAGCACATTTGGGAATAACATTAATCAGTTGTTGGGCAAATGTGTGTGTGTGGGGGGGAGGGGATGGGTGTATACATACATAATGAGTGTGATGCACACCGTCTAGGGAATGGACACGCTTGAAGCTCTGATTTGGAGGGGTAGAGGGCAAGAGAAATATATGTAACCTAAACTTTTGTACCCCCATAATATGCTGAAATAAAAAAAAAAAGAATTAGAGTCATGATAAATGAAAGGAAATATTTATTGAAGTACTCAAAACTTCACGAAGAGATGCTAAGAACTGAGTTAGATCTCAAAAACTACATAAAGGAAGAACAAATACAACAAAGATGTATATACATGCACATACACACAAACTATAAAAACTTCTTCGATGAAAGAGGTAAATTATTTATTTAATGTCAGAAGAGAAATATGGAAAGATATTTTGTGCTCATTGGGAAAAAAATAAAACAGTTTACCAAGGATCAAAGAATATTTTCTATTGAACTTATAAAACTTTCTATAAAACTTTCCTTCTGGCTACTGTTAATATTAAATTTGAAAAAATCTTGAAGAGTTCTTTGAAGACTCATGATTAGATAGAAAGGAGAAAATGCATGGTTTCCAAATGCTACTGCCCAGTTGCTTTATGAATGATGAAATATAATTTTAAGCCTCCTTTTTAAGAACGTTTTTAACAAATGTATTATTTGTAGTACGATGAATCAACGTGAAGTTACTTGAAAAGTAGTTGCTATCTAATAACCTCCTGTCAAATACATAGATTGAAATTTGCTTGTAGAGAAATAAAAAATATGGCAATTTTGATGATCTATTTTTTAACCTTAAAAAGTTAGTCTGTCTGACTAATAGACATTCTGTGAGTAAAACTATTTGATAACAGAGAATTAATTCCTTTAAAAGCACATGCAAATTGAGGGAAAAGAAAATATTTTGACATCATTCAATTTTGAGTCTAATTATTAAAGTAGATTCTAATGGGCAAATTAAAAAGGAGGAGCATACAAATCTACATTTTAAGAAACAAAATATTGTTTCACAAGTGCCATCAAAAACGTGATCCAGAAGGACTGGTTACTTTACAAATGTTATTGAAGGTAGGAGGCTCAGGAGATTATTGAGATTCAGAGGGAAAAAAATAAGGAGTAAGATTTGAAGGCTAGGATGATAGTGAAAGCACAAACAAATATAAGGAAGGCCTGAGCCAAGGGCAAGTTGGGTTTCCTAAGATTTTAATTTTTTAATACCTTCATTATCCATCTAAAACCTAAGAAAAATAAAATATATTCACAGAATATATGACTCTCATAGTTATATTTTCAAATATAATTTAATACCATCATAAATTGTAAAGATATTTTGGGCATTTATTATCATTGTATAATGAAGTCATGATTGACTAGATCTCCAACAATCCCATTTCTTCTACTTGGTCTAACAGGAAGTTCCCACAGGAAATGTAGGAAGACTACATTTCCAAGCCTCCTTTGCAGTGAAGTTGGAGACTGATTAGTTCCAGACATTTGGGTAAGAGTAGAGGTTTCTACACTAAAGCCAGCTAAGTCTAGCCCTGATCCCTAAGATCTCCTAGAGACCACAGGATCTCTGCCTCCCTCCAGTCCTCCTTGGCTTAATGAAGGGCCAGATTATGGCATAGCCACACAAATTAATTTAGCACTTTGAAGGAGTTATCACTTTTAGGGAAACTTTCCAGGAGAAAGTTTCATCTAAAATGATCTGTTGACGGAGAAAGAAAAAAAAAATTATTGTTATTTATGTCACTGACATTTCTCATTATTTGTTTCAGCAGCAGACATGTGTTACCCTAACAGACAATAAATATCCTCATTATTTAGCAATAGTGATTATATGTGTTCTGACACAAAAGGTCAACACATAAGACTAACTTAATGAAAAACTTGGCATGGTCTCCAGATCTTTTCTATCCAATAGAAACCATTGGGCTGTTTTCATATTTCTCTTTTTCAATATTAATTTAATTTCTCCTGAAAGCATGTGTTAAAAATGATTGATTCTGTGATTATAGTTGGATAATCAGTTTTTAATCACAATTTCATTTTCAAGGTGAAAGAGGAAGGTTTTCTTCTTTCTCCCTGAACTAAATGATTAAAAGCCATCACTGTCATAATCTATTGGAGGTAACATTGTCATCAGAATGTACACTCTCAGTGCATTCATTTCAGTGTCATATTTCTATCCCTTTAATTTATAACTGAAGTCATTAGAAAATTCATACTGTACTTCCAACTAACAATTATGTGAAAGTCACAAAGACTTCATTAAATAACTCTGTTCCAAGAAGTATTGTAGGTATTAAGTTACAAATTTCTCAGTGGAATTAACTCTGTAAGTAGATGTTATATATAAACACTTAAGTCCAATTCAATTGTAACATATCTCATTGCATTTGTGATGATTAGTCATAGGAAGTATTATCCACACAAATAACTCAGTTCTGCTTAATCTTGGTAAATAGTGTGATATTATTTGGAACACCAAGAGAATTGTACTTATAAAATAATCAGAATAAACATATTTTTATTATTTATGCTTTAAGAATATTTGATTATATTCTTAACTTTTCTGTCCTAGCATAAAGTGATTTATCCCTGCTAATATTCACACACACACACACACACACACACACACACACACACACTCTTTCAGATATTCTTACTTAATTCTAATGATAAAGATTCAAGCTGAGTATGACTGTATGTTTTACAAATAAAAAAACTGGCCAGGCGCAATGGCTCATGCCTGTAATCCTAGCACTCTGGGAGGACGAGGCGGGTAGATTGTTTGAGCTCAGGAGTTCGAGACCAGCCTGAGCAAGAGCAAGACCCTGTCTCTACTAAAAATAGAAAGAAATTATATGGACAACTAAAAATATATATAGAAAAAATTCACCAGGCATGGTGGTGCATGTTTGTAGCCCCAGCTACTCGGGAGGCTGAGGCAGGAGGATTGCTTGAGCCCAGGAGTTTGAGGTTGCTATGAGCTAGGCTGACGTCATGGCACTCTAGCCAGGGCAACAGAGTGAGACTCTGTCTCAAAAAAAAAAAATAAATAAAATAAAATAAATAAATAAAAACTTAGGAACAGGAAGCTGAAGATCTTGCACAACTATCAGAACAAGATTTTAACCCAAGACGTCTAAGTCCTGAGTGCTTCATCACTGTACTAATATTTTATTGATTCTAAGATACTATATTGTGTTTTTATCTGTATCATCAGGAAACCTAAACTTTAGTATGTGTTCCACAGACTGTATGATATCAGACAACGTATTTATTTTCTTCATGTGGGGAAATGTTATTAATGAATTGATTAATTTTAATTCATATCTATCAATGTGTGTCTATTTGACTAACAATCCTTTTGTATTAAGGTAAAATATATGTAGAATCTTAATAGAGAAAATAGAGAAGAGAAAATTATATACACACACATATATAGCAAATACTTATCAAGTAGCAAACACTTACATAATGTTTTCCAGGTGCTAGACACTGTCCTATATACCAGATAGATAGATAGATAATTCTAACAAAATTCTGTAAGGAAAAAATATGGTTATTACCACATTTTACAAGTAAGAAATCAAAGTTAAATAATTTATCGAGGGTCACATACCCAGTAAAAAATAGAAGCTTAGAAGTTTGAAAGCTGGGAAATATGTTTCCAGAATTTAATCTCTTAACTATTATGGTATACGAGATCTTACATGTTTTTTTTTTTTCTAGCCTGAATTTGCAATCAGTTGAGAAAGTTAAAAGAACAGTCATAGATCAAATGACCATTTTTATTATTAAAAATGTTAGTGGAGAAACTGACTTTGATGCACAGCAGAACATGGCTCTTACGATGATGATGATGATGGTTTGAACCTCAAACTAGACTCTCCTATTCAGTTTGTGGCATTCAGCACTACCTAAACTCAGGTCTCTCCACATGGAGCATGCCAGGTGAATTCTATAGCCTGGAGAAGCAGTGCAGAGTGCAGAGCGCATACTTACCAAGGGCAGTTGCTACCCAAAGGCAAAAAGACAAGGGCTGAGCTCTTCACGCTTCCTTTCCGCCCCCACATATGTCAAATGGAGGGAAAAAGACCAGGATTGCAGCCGGATGGAGATCACACCACATAGAAAGCCGAGGTAACAGAAAGACTAACTAAATTCCCTTGTTAGAAAAACGTGGAAAAATCACTGACAAAAAGGACGATAAAATCTATGCTGATTTTTCATAATATATTTGTTTGATTTTTGAAGTCATTTTAAACTGACAGAGCATTGCAAAAATAGTACAGAAAATCCTGAATACCTTACACCTAGCTTCCCTTAATGTTAAAATCTCAACTAACAATTACATGTTAATTAACAGTGTTACATGTTACTAAATAAACTGTGGATTTCATTTGGGTTTCTCTAGCATTTTCACTAATGTCATCTTACTGTTCCAAGATCCAGTTCAGTATCCTACTTAGCATTAAATTGCCATGGCTCCTTCATCTCATCCAATCTGTTACAGTTCCTCACTCTGTCTTTGCCTGACAGTGGGCATTATGATAATAGATAATAAAATAGAATAGATATACCTTACAAATACCATATCCTGGGAAAATTTAACTATACAGTAAATAAAATGTAACTGGTATATAGTGCATAGTAAATGATTTAATGGAAGTGTTCCAATAGTGGCTAATATCAGTATTATTTCTTAAAATGTAAATTTAAACTTAAAATATACTGAAATCCTACTTATCTTTTTTTCAGCCTTCCCTTTTCTCATTAATAATATACACACCTTATCCTGTTTTTGTTTGTTTGTTTGTCGAATCATTCTTATGCTTTTGTGTCTTTCCATGCTCTTTACTTTCCCAATTTCCTCATTATTACTGAGGCCACATCATCTATTAATAGATATCATTGGACCCAATATACAATTTCCTGGATTTTAAAATGTCTAACATGTGGGTATTTATTTTCAAAAGTGTACTTTTTCTATGTAATTTGAGGGTATTTTTGGTTTATACTTTTTTGTGCAATTGTATAATCTTAAAGATGTCTTTTGATTTTATTTACTTATTTGTGCTTCATTATGTTCCTGATATTTTCCTATATCATCCTTGAACATGCTGAATTTTCTGTGAATGCAAAAGTATTTTGAATTGCCCATAATGTAAATTCTGTCTTTTAAAGTGATACTCAATCTTCTGTCCCAGAATATCCTCCGTATAAGAGGAAGGAAGAAAGAACAGCATTTTATTGTTATAATCCTCTGATATTTTGGAGTTGTTATTACTTTTTTTAGTGTGGCTAGCATTAATTACCCTAAAATGCTCAATATATATCAAATGTATATCTTCTTGGCATATTAACATAGTTTTCCAATTCTCAGTTTTTAGCTAGCTAGTATTTCTATTTTGTTAAGGCTCACAAGGTGTAGTATAATTTCCTACCCTTATTACCTGGTACACTGATAAGAAAAGGAAGAAAAAGAATGAAGAGGAGAAAAAGCAAAGAAAGAAGAGAAGAATAAAGAGGAGGGAGGAAGAAGGAAGAGGGCAGGAAAGAAGAAAAGGAAAAGGAAAAAACAAACAAATATTCCCCATATGCAGTACTATCATAATTTATCTTGTCTCTGGTTTCACATGTAGCCGCAGTTCTGTGTGACAGCACATCTAAAATATAATGTATTCTGCAAGACTTAGCTTCTCTCTAGTTCACTCTGCTGCTTGCTACACTGATTTTTTGTCTCTGTGTTGACAGAGAAACATAAAAGAAGCTTTCGGAATTGAAGGGGAAGGTCATTATTCTGATCAGGTAAAGAACAGCACCCATTTGAATGAGCGAAGATTTTCCAGTTGTGTGGATTATATTAACCATATCTCATTAAGTAGGAAACTAACTATAGAGAAAAATTACACAATGTCTTCTATTTTTCCAAATAGTTTCTGTTTCATGCTTTAAATTTAGAGTAAAGGATCAGCAGATACCCTGGGAGGTGTCTGTCAATCAAACTCTGACAGGCCAGTAGCCTTTCAAAGGTTTGTGCATTGCTTTCCCATTGTGTAGTTACATCAAGCAGCCGTGGGGCCCAGAATAACAATTTTTAGCCCAACTTGTATTTTTGCAGGTTGATGTGCCTGAGTTCTGGCTAATAAAATATGGTCAGAAATTTTACATTTTACTTCCAGCATGCGCTTCTGACAATCTCCTGGGTGATCCTTGATTCTCTTCTTTCTCCATTTGCCAGCTTGAACTTGATGGGTATACAATAGATTAGAAATCACATTCCACATTTTTTTCCACCATATTATGGGGGTACAAATGTTTAGGTTACATATATTGCCTTTCCCCACCCAAGTCAGAGCTTCAAGTATGTCCATTCCCCAGACAGTGCACACTGCACACATTAGGTGTGAATATATCCATCTCCTCCTGCCCCTCCCATCTGCCCAACACCCGATAAATGTTACTACTATATGTGCACTTAAGTGTTGGTCAGTTAAGTCAGTTAATACCAATTTGATGGTGAGTACATACGATGCCTGTTTTTTCATTCTTATAATACTTCAATTAGTAGAATGGGCTCCAGCTCTATCCAAGATAATACAAGAGGTACTATGTCTCCATTGTTTCTTGTGGCAGACTAGAACTCCAGGGTATACACACACCACATTTTATTAATCCACTCATGTATTGATGTGTACTTTGGTTGTTTCCACATTTTTGCAATTATGAATTGTGTTGCCATAAACATTCCAGTGCAGATGTCTTTTTTATGGAATGCCTTTTTCCCTTTGAGCAGATGCTCAGTAATGGGATTTCTGGATCAAAAAGTAGTTCTACTTGTAGCTCTTTGAGGTATCTCCATGTTACTTTCCACAGAGGTTGTACTAGTTTGCAGTCCCACCAGCAGTGTATTAGGGTTCCTATCTCTCTGTATCCATGCCAACATTTATTGTTTTGGGACTTTTTGATAAAGGTCATTCTCACTAGAGATAAGTGATATCTCATTGTGATTTTGATTTTCAATTTCCCTGATGATTAGAGATGTTGAGCATTTTTTTCATATGTTTGTTGGCCATTAGTCTATCTTCTTTTGAAAAAATTCTGTTCATGTCCTTTGCCCACTTTTTTATAGGGTTATTAGATTTTTTTCTTGCTGATTTTCCTGAGTTCTATATAGATTCTAATTATCAGCTCTTTATCGAATGTGTAGCATGCAAATTTTTCTCATTCTGTAGGTTATCTGTTTGCTCTCATGATAGTTTCCTTGGCTGTGCAGAAGCTTTTTAATTTGATCAGGTCCCATTTATTTATTTTTGTTATTGCTGTGATTGCCTTTTGAGTCTTCTTCATAAATTTTCTGCCTAGGCCAATGTCTATAAGAGTTTTTCCAACATTTTCTTCTAGAATTTTTATAGTTTCATGCCTTAGGTTTAAGTCTGTTATCCATCGTGAGTTGATTTTTGTGATAGGTGATAGATGTGGATCCTCTTTCAGTCTTGTACATGTGGCTATCCAATTTTCCCAGCATCATTTATTCAATAGGGATTCTTTCCCCCAGTGTATGTTTTTGTCTGCTTTGTCAAAAATTAGATGACTATATGAGGATAGTTTTATATCTAGGTTCTCAGTCTGTTCCATTCATCTATGTCTGTGTTCTTGTGTCAGTACCATGCTGTTTTAGTTACTGTAGTCTTGTGGTATAGTTTGAAGTCTGGGAAATTGATGCCTCCCAATTTGTTCTTTTTGCTTAAAATTGCTTTTGCTATATGGGGTCTTCTCTGGTTCCATACAAAGTGTAGAATTTTTTTTTTTTTAGATCTGCAATATGATCTTATATCTAGAAAACCCCAAAGATTCTGCAATGAGATTACTAGAATTGATAAGTAAATTCAGCAAAGTCTCAGGTTACAAAGTCAATGTACAGAAATCAGTAGCATTCCTATACTCCAACAACAGTCAAACTGAAAACCAAATCAAAGACTCGGTACCCTTCACAACAGCAACAACAAAAAAGTAAAATACCTAAGAATGTATTTAACTAAGGAGGTAAAAGTCCTCTACAGGGAAAACTATGAAGTTCTGAGGAAGGAAATAGCAGAGGACGTAAACAGGTGGAAAATCATACCATGCTCATGGGTTGGCAGAATCAACATTGTTAAAATGTCTATACTACCCAAAGTGATCTACAGATTCAATTCAATCCCTATGAAAATACATTCCACATTTTGAAAAAAATCAAATCTTCAGTCATCTTGGATGTCTGAATAATTTTGTAGAATAGTACTTTCCTCCTTTCCAGTTCTGAATAACTAATTATTTTTATGTATAAGAGAAATAAACTTTAATTATATAAAATTTTAAATTTTTACTATTACAGCATCTAGCATTGCCTTAACAGATTTAAATGTAATTTTGCTTATTATTAGCTGATATTACCCTTGTCTTAGTCTCTTTGAGCTTCTATAACAGGATACCATAAACTAGTAGCTTAAAAACAACATAAATTTATTGCTCACAGTTCCAGAGGCTGGGAAGTTTCAGATAGAGTTACTAGCAGATTCAATGTCAGGTGAGGGCCTTCCTTCTTGTAGATGGTGTGTTTTTGTTGTACCCTCACATGGCAAAAGGAACAAATAAGCTCCCTCGGGCCTCTTTTATATGGATACTAATTCCATTAATGAGGGCTCTGCCTTCATGACTTAATCATTTCCTAAAGGCCCATCTCCTAATACTATTGCATTGGAGATGAGGTTACAATATATGAATTTGGGGGCACACAAACATTCACACTATAGCAACTCCCATTTTCACATATTAAATTTTCTGTTAATCTGAATGTTTGTAGTTTTTTACATATTTTTATAATGTTTACATTTTCTTGGTCAGACTAGTACAACATTGAAAGGAGTATATTTTTTAGGGACTGAGCCAGAAACTAACTTTAGTAATAAATCCCACTAAAATGCATATGAATTATTATAATTGAACTTTATATAGTAGGCAACTAAATTCTGCTAGAGACAGATCTAGTTTTAAACCATGTGTCTTCAAAACCAATGAACAATTAAATAAAGATAACTAAGAGTATATTTTGTATGAAATAAGGATTAATCTCAAGAATAAAGACTAAAATATCAAAAAGCAATGAAGAAAATGAGCAAATAAAAAGGCTTCTTACAAAATTAGGGCTAAATTATTTCTATAGAATATTAGATAGCAGATTACAATTAATCATTGAGTAAAATATCTTAGAAAAAAATTTGTTGTTTAAAGCAATATGGATACATTTTCATGTCAATAAAAAAACAATAGAAAAATATGCATAATATGCGTGGTCCCACATTCCCTTCAGGAAAATCTATGTAAAGATTTAGCTGAGTAAAATGACGAGTGAATAAAAATAAAAAATTTCAAGTATGGAAAATTATATTTTTGTGAGTTTTGTAATTCAAAAATAGACAAAATCATGATGGAATGATTTATGAAAAAGTTTGCAAAATTTAATACTGAATCAAAATATTATAGAAAATATTTATTTGGTGTAATCACACTGCTATAATAGGATAGTATATCTATAACTAGGATCTAATTACAATATCTGGAAAAGTCTAGCATTAGAAACAAAAAAATATGAATCCTAATTTCCTATTAAACCAGAAGCCAATACATATTGATTTGTTTATAAAGTGTATTTTTGTTAACTTTAATGTAACTTGAAGATAATTTAAATTATTGAAACAATAAAAAAACACTTAAAATTTAATAAATTGGGTACATTGAAAACATAAACAACAAAGTATAAATACATAAATAATGTCAAGCAAATCACATGTAGTATATATATTTGATATATAAATATATATAACTACAGATAAAGATACAGTTAATTTATTTTTTTATTTTTTATTTTTTTTGAGGCAAGCATGAGGTGAAATTTATTGGGGGGGAGCAAGATAGAATTATAGGGCAAGAGCAAAATATAAGTTTACAGAGCAAGATGTATGCTCCACAGATGACGTCCAGATCCCTTGTCACAACAGGAAAAGAGAGTTTGGTTATGGTCTGTGACTTTTTTTTTTTTTATTTAAACATGTACCATGCAAACATATATTTTGCATATAGTGTATGTGTGTGTTATAGGATATTTGTTTAAGTCATTTTTCATTACCTAAACATTTGGCATGAGTGAGAGCAAAAGTAAATCCTAGTGCTATATATTTCCTATCTCCCCTCTTTCTTGCACATCTCATGACTTACAGAAAGAGAGAGCAAGAGAGGGGCAGGAAGCAACTCAGAGAGAAGCATACTTTGACCAATATTCACAGAATTAATTTTTTTTCCTGAAAATAGACACAAAATCAGGAATAATATAGGTTTGAAATTACATAGAAATAGAAATGTTTTGTTTCCAGTATTATACAACTTCCCCACACTGAGTATTGAATTGGAGCACATGAAAGTTATGTAACCCCAAAGTCCAGTTGCTTATTTCTGTGGTAACAGTTTTAAAAAGATGGAACAGGAAAAACTGATCATAGTCTGCTAAAAGCTGGATTATAACACTAAGTAAGATCTTTGAATCCCAAGCTCAGTGGTTTATACTCTGCCAATTCTAATGATGCTTCTTGACCACCATGCTTTGGCTTGAGAACAACGTAAAGGTAACGTTCACATCCATTGCAAGCCACACCCATTGTGAGGACGATAACAACATCACGAGGGATGAAAATCAAGACATTAGGATGAAGGTAATTAGTGTAAACATTATCTTTACCTCCCAAGTTAATGAGGTTTATTCTTTTTACTTTTTTGTTAATATGTAGTATTAAATAATAATTTATTTAGTAATTAAATGGATGAAGCAGTTTGGCAAGAAATATACATAAGTTAGTCTATCAGCAAAGCTACCCTTTAATAATATAAAATTTTGAAATATCTTTTACACATATTATATATATATTTTATTTATAGTTACTATAAGTATGAATAAATAAAATTTTAAATTTATACAAAGAACTTGGCAGCAGCTCATTTTTCTATCTGTTCATTACAGATATACCAGACACAATAAAGACACATAAACAATCTAAATAATATAATTGATAAACATAAGAATACATGCAGAGAATATGTATATCTTTTAGAGATAAAATATATTCTTTTCAAACATTACTGAAAAATTCATACATTCATACATACATAAACATACACAAGTACCCATATACAAAATAACAGCACTCACAGGAACACCAGTAACTAGGCTATAAAACAAACAGAAATAATGAAACATAAAAATTATAGATTCCACCTGTTAAAAAAATTACTAATGATATAAAGTAGAGATATTTGATATAAACATTAAAAATCAGTAATATCTTATGGGTATGAGATATGGGAATTATTGCATATTTCAATATTTACATTATATATGTATATGTAATATATAATATTGTAAATAAACATATATAGAGAGAGAATTGGATGATAATTCATTAGAATGTTAACAGTTTTCTTTCTTCATCATCTCTAAGTAATCCATTAATTTAATTCATTTCTCTAGAAACAACAGTGAATGAGAACAATTTTTTTTCTATACCTTTAATGACTGTACTTTTCCAACCTATATGAAGCCCTCCAATCACATGACAAATGCAGATAGATTGACCTATATATTTCTCCCTACTCAAAACTTCTTTACAGTTCAAGCACAATGGGAAAAATGTTTTATTCTTACATTAAAAAACCTAAATAAAAAGCAAGAACTAGTTAGAATGGTTGAATACAATCACAATGTATTCAGTAACTCCACATGGGAACATTTAAAATGTGCTTCATCAAGAAACACATCTTCGAATGTGTATGACTTATTCTTTAAAATTCCTAGCATTTGTTTCTTTCTAATAGCTTTGAATTAAGGGCACAAAGAAGACTTGTGAAGTAGATATTCTTTTCCATTTTGCTATATTATTCTCAAAATTAAATAAAAATCAAACCATGATTATTATAATCAATCAAATGTAGATATGTAAAACGTTATTACCCTCTTACTACACAATTTCACTCCTTGTTTTATAACCAATGATAGGAACTCAATGTGTAGCCTATCTACTCTTTTTTATGTTTATAGAAATTTATAAACATATACAGAAGATTTTTTGGTGATTTTGTTGTTTTGTTGTTATTTATTTCCAAAGCAATTCATCTAATATAACTGCTCTGAAACTTGAATTTTCACTGCATATAGAGATAGTTAACAACAACGTAATATAAACAAATCACAATTAATAAAATAGCCACTATGGGTAAATATTTAGGTTGCTTCCATTGCTTAAGTAAAGCAAACATTTCTGTAATAAACATTCATATATCCTAACTACTGATTTTTATTTCTGTGGGATAGTACAATAGATAACATTTTCAAGTCAAAGGAAAATAGGTTCATAAACACCGTTAATGTATTATATAAAAAGCTAGAGAAAGACTGTTAGGAAATAAAGTTGAAAGGGTTGGCAAGTCGAAATCTTGTAGAGACTTATAATCCAAAGTAGGAATTTGCTTTATGCTAAGTGACCAGAGAATTCTCTGGAGGTTTTAGGCAACGATGTGATATGAATAAATACCAAGGTCACTATGGTGGTTGTAAATGAGACTCAAAAAAAGTTAATAATTCCCTTATCATTATGGGAAACATTTCTATATTGAGCTGAATACTTCTTTTTAATGACCCCTGCATTGATTGCAGAATATCTATTATATTGATGACAATATTCCACTCACTTTATTTGGTTATCTAATTAGTTCTCCTTATTAGATTTTAAGGTTCTTGAGTCACTGAACCATTTCATAGGACAGCACATTGTGTAATGCTCAGTAAACATCTGCTCTTTGACTGCTGATCTGAAGGCATGTAGAAAAAAATACGGAATAGTGATATCAAATAGTTACAGGGATAATTGAACTTCAATGTTGAGTAAGTAAAATTTAGTGGGAGGTAAGAACTTTTTGTGTAACTGTTTCATGTAAGATTTTTTTTGGCCAGAATGAGACAGATACTCAATTCCTACATTGCTACGAAGGAAATAACCTGAAATAGGTAGTGTATAAAGAAAAGAGGTTTATTTGGTTCATGGTTCTGCAGACTGTACAAGCACGGTGCCAGCATCTGCTTCTGGTGAGGACTCCAGGGAGCTTCCAATCAAGGCAAAGGCAAAGGGGGATCAGAGGAGTCACATGGTGAGAGCAGGAGCAAGGGAGGGAGGAGATGGTGCCAGGTTCTTTCAAACAACCAGCTCTCTAGTAAACTAATAAAGTGAGGACTCACTCATTTGCACAGGGAAGGAACCAAACCGTTCATGAGGGGCTCTGCCCTCATGATGCAAATACCTCCCGCTTGACCTCACTTCCAACACTGGGAAACAAATTTCAACACAAGATTGAGAGTGACCAAATATCCAAATGAGACCGTATGCGAAGATGGAGAATGAGATTTTTGCTTAGAGAATGCCTAGTACAACAGATTTAAGGAGGCAGTACGAATGACACAGAAAAAGGGATGTGTACATCTGTCCTAGCCACAAATGCTGTCAAGTGGTTTAACAAGAACAGAATTATTTACCTTCCTTTCCAAATCTCTTCTCCCACACTCAGTAAATAACAATATACTGAAGTATTCAAACCAAATTTATAGGATTTATTCTTTCTTTTTGTTTCTTCTTTCGGCTCTCACGCCGATAGATCATATTAACTCACTCACTTCTCCATGACACTACGGTTACCAAACTAGCACAAGCCATCACCTTCTCTCACCTGGAGCACTATACCATTCACATGGGAGGGCTTCTTCCTGCTGTCCTTGTCCCTTCAATTCATTCTGTCCCCTGACCTGTATTTCTCCTTTGCCTGATATATCTAACCCTGTTTGCTTTTATATGAGATTAAATTTGTCTATCTTGTCAATACTAGGATTTTTAAATTATTAATAGCTTAAGATGTCATTCTAAATACAGTTTTATTTAATTTCAAATGGCCAAATGCATCAATCCTTTTATGTATGGCTTTTGAATTTTTAAATCTAATTCACATCCCCAAATTTAAAAAAAAGACTTCTAAAATTTTTAACCCTTTATGGTTTGTTTTTTTAAACAATTTTGTTTCAGTATAATTTACATATTATTAGGTTATTAAGTATGACATGTCCAATTTCCTTAAGTACTAAATTTGACAGTTGATATCCCTGACATCTCACTTTGACACTTCTGGTTTTATTTTTATTGTGAAGGTACATCCTTAGTCTTGCAAATGCATGTTTTGGCTTGTATTTATCTTTCACAATTTTTTTTAGAGAAATTTTTGTGAAACCATGGATAAGTAAAAAATTCATGTTATTTTCAAATACGAATTCCATCATGCAACCAGTGCAGTGCAGACAGCTCAAAATATCAACAAAGTGTTTGAGAAGGAGGTGGCCAATCAATCCACAGTATGTTGATGGTTTGAGAAGTTCTGTTCTGGTGATTTTAATCTTGAAAATGAGCCAAGCAGGTGACCTGAGACTAAGATGGATAATGGTGAGCTGAAAGCTGTAGTGGAAACAAATCCATCTCAACCTATGCGTGAATTAACAGCAAGGTTTGAGGTTACTATTCCAACAATATTGGGCCACTTCAAATAAACCAGCAAGGTAAAGAAGGTGGATAGATGGATTCCGCATGAATTAAATGAGCATCAGAAGAGAAACTGTCTAGAAGCTTACCTTTCTTTGCTGTCATGACATAAAGGCAAACCATTGCCACACTGTATTGTTACATGTGATGGAAAATGGATTCTTTTTGACAATTGCAAGTGTTTGGCACAATGGCTGTACAAAGACGAAGTGCTGAAACACAGTGCAAAACCAAATATTCATCAAAAAAAGCAAATGGAATCTGTTTGGTGATCCAGCGCTGGGTTTATCCACTGCAGCTCATGAAACCTGGTAACCAATTAAAGCAGATGTCTATTGCAACCAATTGGATGAAATGATGAGGATGTTTGCAATCAAGCAACATTCTTGATTGGTTAATGGAGACAGGTCAATCCTCTTGCAACACAATGCTCAACCGTATGTTGCACAAACAGTGCTGCTCAAACTACAAAGGCTGGCTTTGGAAACTCTCTGTCATCCACCATATTCACCAGACCTTGCATCAACTGACTACCACTTCTTCCAGGCTTTGGATCACTCCTTGCAAGGAAAAATATTCAATTCTCATCAAGCTGTGAAAAACATCTTTCACAATTTCATCAGTCAGCACTTGCTCTCTGGGCTTCTTCGCTTCTGTCATAAACAAGTTACCATTAAGATAGCAAAACTGTGTCAATGGTTTAGGCTCATACTTTGACGAATTGTACTGCTTCTTGTTTGAGGTATAATTAACTGCACTTTTGATTCAAAATCAGACATTTCAAATATAAGATTGACCTGTTTTAAGTATAAAATTCAATGATTTTTAGTAAATTTACAGTTTCACCACCATCGCCACAATCCAGTATTAGAACATTTCCATCATTCCAAAAGATCCTCATGATCAATTCAATTTCAATTTCCACCTCTAGATTCTACTAATTTGAGCTCAGTCAGTATAAATTTTCCTTTTAGGGACATTTCATATAAATGGAGTCATAAAATATGTCACTTTTGTGTCTAACATAGTATCTCTGTGGTCCAAATCAGTAAGTCACTTTTTTTATTGCTGATTAGTATACCATTGTATGCATACACTGCATTTTGTTTATTCCTTTATTAGCTGATGGACATTTGGATTCCTTTCACTTTTTAGCCATTATGAACAACATTTTTTGAACAATTGTGTACACATCTTTTTAATTTTTCTTGGCTAGATATCTAAGAATAGAACTACCAGTTCATATTTTAAATTCATGTTTAACTTCTTTAGAAACTGCCAAATCATTTTCCAAAGTGTCTGTACCATTTTCCATTCTCACTATCAGTGCATGAGGATCCTGGTTCCCTCCATATCCTTGCCAAAACTTTTCTTTCCTTTTGATTAAAGCTATTCTAGCAGGTGTAAAGTAATATCTCATAGTTTTATTTCCCTAATGACTGATGATGCTAAGCATATTTTTCAGTGCTTATTAGCTATTCTTATGTATTATTTGGTGAAAAGCCTACTCAAATATTTCCCACATTCTTAATTGACTATTTGACTTTTGTTATTGTGTTGTAAGAGTTATTTTTAATATTCTGAATACAAGCCTTTTCTGAGGTATATGATTTTGAAAGGTTTTCTCCTGCTCTGTGGTTTGCTTTTTAATTTTATTACTCATGTCTTTTGAAGCATAAAGGTTTTAATATTGATAAAGTCCAACCTATCTTTTTGTTATTTGTTGTTATTTTATAAGTCCTGATTTTGGTATTATATCTAAGAACTCTTTGTGTGACATAAGTTCTCAAGTATTTTGTTTTGTATTTTCTTCTAGAAGTTTTATAGATTTAGCTTTTACACTTAGATCTATTATCCACCTTGAGTAACTTTTGGTGTATAGTATGAGGTAAGTGTATGAATTGATTTTTTTTTTTTTGCATGTGGATATTCACTTTTCTCTCATGATTTGATGAAATGACTATTCTTTCTCCATTGTTTTGCCGTGGCATTTATATCAAAAATCAATTGACCATGCATGCAAGAATTTGTCTCTGGACTATTAATTCTGTAACATAGATCTATGTATATCATTATCCCAGTAAGATATTGTCTTGATTTTTATAATTTTATAGTAAAATTTGAAATTGGGAGGTGTAAGTTCTCTACTTCATTTTTGAAGAAATATCTTGTTCATTATGAGTCCCCTGCATTTCCATGTAAATTTTAGGATAAGCTTACAAATTTCTGCAAAAGCTATGCTAGAAATGTGATGGAGAGTATGTTAAATACATAGCTCAATTTGGATAAAATTGCCATGTTAACAATATTGATTCTTTCAATCCATATATACGAAATAGCTCTCCATTTATTTATATTTCCTTTAATTTATTTCAGCAATATTTTATAATTTTCAGTATGAAAAGCTTGTGTTTCTGATAAACATATTCCTAAGTGATTTTTTTGGAAGCTCTTTTGAATGGAATTATTTGTTTAATTTCAAGTTCATTGCTAGTATGCAAAGAAACAAAGTTCCATTTTAAAACTCAATATATCTTTTCTTTTATAAATATTTATATGAAAGTTAGTATATTATAGGAATAAACAGATTTTCTAGTCAGACAGATAAGCTCTGTTATTATTATCTATGATATATTGATCAAGTTTAGTATTGGGTTTTTATAGCATTTCCATTAGAATATAAGAAAAATCTCTACCTTACAAGGATTCAGTAATTGCTATTTGTGTTAAACTTTATATCTGGCTTACTTTGTAATAGGCCGTCAAGTACTATTAAAATTTTTTAAAATCTTAATTATTTTTGATAATTATAATAATTATTCATAACTCAGGCATTCATATCATTTCAACTTAGATATGATAAATTCTATATTTTATAATAAATTATATGTATATGTCATAAAATATATATAGCATATAAAGATATAAATATCCTTCTCTATATAAATTATATAGATGTATATTTGTATACACATATATATGTGGCTAGGAACTCAAGAATTCAGAGTGGATATAAATTCTGATGAACAAAACAGCTCTCTGTTGAATTGAATACAAAGGTAAGAATTTATGCAGGACGGGAGCAAGACAAAGTCATAATGTCAGTGTCACCACTGAGGATAAAATAGTTTCAATTATCTAGTCAGGAGAGAAGAAAGGCTTTTATAAAAATATAATTGGCATTCATACATTGAGTATTCATAAGTTCAATTTTTATTTTTAAAGATTTTGCCTTTATTAGTCTCATTTACCTTTATTACTGTAGGAACAGAAATGTGCCATACCTTGCCTCACTCATGATAAAGGGTCACAACCAACATTCCTATAACAAAGGACAGCTTAACAAGAGAAAGTATAACAAATTTATTTAATGGAAGATTTCTGTGACATGAAAGCCCTCAAAAATCAAGAACCAAAGGCCCAGGAAAAAAAAAACAACTGTCCATTTTTATGCTTAGGTTCCATGAAGAATGGACGGTAACGTTGAAACGTGATTGGACAGATGGGTATGGTCTAATGGTAATAGACTGAGGCGAGAAACCCAGCAAGGCCTGTCTGTCCAGATTTTTTCCTGGTCTTGCCATGTAGCATTTCTTTCTCTTGAATATGGGGTAGGATCCTTCTGGAATTAGGGTCTTCTAGGGAGATGAGAGAGATTCATCTTTTGAGGTTTCACGGCTTGCTTTGGGAAAGAAGGGGTCTAGTTTCTACGACCTGTCTTGGGGAAGAGGAATTCTGGCTTTTATGACTTGTTTTGGGGGATAACGAGGGGTGGGAAACAGGAAGGTGGGAGAAGGTCAGAAAGACCTTGTTTCTGAAGACTTTTCAATCTCTTTCAGTTAAAAGTATTTAGCACGCCAAGGCACTATACTTTGGGGTATCATGTTCTAAACTACAGTATTACTTGTGTACATTAACAAATAAATAATAGATAAATAACAAATAATGAGGGAATAGTTGAATTTCAAGTGACTTTACTCCTTGGCATGGAACATAACTAATCATTTATATTTTTGTGGTTTTCCATCATGTTTTATTGTTTTATGCAGAGGTTGGCCATAGAAAAATTAGTCATGACATTTGAAATAAAAGATCAGTATATTGTAACTTCCTAGGACTATGTGCATTAAATTTAACTCTGCAAATTCTAGATTTATCTAATTATTTTAGCTGGACAGAAAATCAAAACAAAATCGATATATCATGTGAAAATAAATAAGGTAAATATTTATTATTTTTTAGAAATTATAGGTAAAAAATGATTGCTATTTTTACTTACAGGGGAAATATCTCATAGTCTTATTTTTATGCATCTCCAAAATTGTTAACATTAATTAACAGTATTTAGATATAATCAGCTCCTTTGTTCAGATAAAAATTCTCAGTAGAAACATATATTTCATCAGCGCTTTTATTTTCAAAAAATTTACTAGAAGGAATTTAGAAAGCTAATACCTTGTTGAAAAAAACAGCAGCCTTCTTGATACAGTTTTGTCCATTACAGTGTGAGGCATGAAATAACATTTTGACCTACTCACTACTAAAATATCCTTGAGAATCCATCAGCAAGACAGAATCAAGTGCCCTGTTTTCCCAGGAATTTGGGCTTGGTGGAGCTTATGTATCTATACTCATCCTCTTGTGCTAAGGAAGTAATTACAAGTGTTCAAGCCAAATCCATAAATCATGATGTGGTGAGAATTCTGGTTTCCTTTGATGTCCTCCTTAAGTGAGTGCAATCGCAATGGTAGTTGATACCCTCTAAACTGCTCTTGCAGATGGTTATTACATTTGAACTTAGAAGCAATTTGTATTCTTTGATGGGTTTTTGTCTTTGAAATGCCCTTCCCCTTATAATCCAAATGGAATGTCAATGTTAAACCTTTGGTTTAGTCACATTCAAGAAATGGAACAAAAATAACCATATGTATTAAAGCTCTATAGCAATGGATTTAAAAAAAATACTTGCACACATAAAGACACACACCACATATATCTGTGCAGGTAGATGGTGCATAAATCAGTTTTAGGAATTTTTTTTTCAATCTCTCTTTTTGCTTACTTTGCTGTCCAATATTAACTTTTTCTGGTTCTTGACATTTATTTACATATATTCATTTCTTCTATTTATTTTTGTCCATGTTTATAGGAATGCAATTTTGAACCAAGCCTGAATAATCACCATAAATAAATTTATAAGAGCGAATATAGTTTAGTTAAAAGACTTGAGAAATTAAAATCCTAAGCCTCTCCCAACTGACTGAACAGACCCTCTCTTAACCAAGGGTATCTCAGAGAAATCTTAAAAACTGAGTTTCAGACCATGATGATATTGGAGGCTGGACACACCTTGTTATACCCTGTCAGTCACTAACCACCATTTAGACTTTCTTTCCTAAGGATTAAACAGAAATCAGCTGGCTAGGACTTCCCTCCCTTCTTGCAGTTTCCACATAACAATTAACCAGTGCTCCTTTTTGATAAGAAACTGTCCACAATGAACTAGCTCTGCTCAGTTTATAAAGGCTGTCCACAAGATGCTTTTGTGTTCTCCCTTCCACCTTTTGATGCATAGAGCCTAAGTTTAATGCATTTATTGTCAAGTCTTCACCCTGAAGTGAACATGAAATATATGTAACAAGCATGTTTACCTACTGTGAATTTGTTCATTCCCCCTTTATAAATATTCATAGCGACTCCTATAAACTGTTGAATAAGTATGCTTACCTGTCCCATTCAGCATGAATTTCTGTCTCATCTTTATTCTCTTGAAGTGTGTTTGCTTCCAGTTCCTGCTAGAAGGTAGGCATCCCAGCCTGTGGGATGCCAGCCTGCAGGTTGCAACCCATTATAAGAAAACAGCTCATCTCTTCAAATTTATGAGCCTCATGATACTTCAGTTGACTCACTATAGCTTATGTAAAGAATGAAGTAAAATATACTTGTGCTCAAAACTCAGCTCTACCGCTAAGTAGACACACGGGCTTACCTTTCAAAATCTCAATACCTGTTAACTATTACTGCTTGTGTATTAAGTGAATGATTAGGGTTTTTTGTTTGTTTGTTTGTTTCTGGACAGAACAATGTAATGTTTGATTAATTAGGAGGATTAAAATAGCTACATGTTGAAGACATTTTGCCTGTGTCATTTACCACTATTCCCAAACAAATCACCTAGTGCAAATACTTTCACACTCACAGAAAAAGTCCTTTCCACCTTTGAAGAAACTTTTAAGTACCTGTTTTTCAATTATGTGTTTCACTGAACTGATCTAAACTTTTTGCTACAATGAGCTTAGGAAGCAAAAAATAATCTCCTGCTCTAAGTTCAAACACTCATATTTGAGGTATAGATAAATATATACTATTAAATGCTTTGTGCTTCAGGGTTTCCCAGGTGAGGTTACTGGAAAACATGTCCTGGACCATGTTTCTCACAACATGAATGAAGGAGAGAATTATAAGCCTTGCCTTCTTTAGGTTGTGGCTCTTTTTCCTTAAACTCTACCTGTGAATTTGTGCTTCATCATTAAGGCTAAAGAAAGAGGTTTTAAATCAATAACTTGTCTGAATTACTTGTATACCAAATAGAGAAACATAGGGGATGAAATTATCATTAAGACTAAAGGGAGAGAAATAATAACAACAAAACCATAATTGTAGGAACCTTTTTTATTATTTCCTGGGCACCATGCTATGATGCTTTTTCTACATTGTCTGCTTTAACAAATAGCCTATAAGCTATCTAATCACCACCATATTACAGATCATAGAAAGGAAAGTTAGACATGTTAAAGAATTTGCTGGGGGTCATATAGAAAATAATAGCAAAGCTAAGATGTAAGTTCATGTTTTCTTTGTTACGTTTGTTAATTGATACCTACTATGGTTCCTGACCCTTAAAGTCTATTACCTTATTGTCTTCCCAGTTGCAGTAATAGAAAATGGGAGCCTAATATACAAATGCATGATATGTTACTGATATTATTATGGGACAGCTACATAAGTAAACATTCAGATGGGGCAGGTAAACCTAGGAATTGAGAATGAAAAATGAAGATGGAAAAAGTGGAAAAAGTGAAAAGCAAGCAAGTAGCTACTACTACAGGAGTGGCAGTAAGGTAGGAAGAAGAAAACATTTCAAGTACAATATGCATAAATTCACAAACGTTATACAATTGACTAGCTTACCATTGTGTCATATTTTACACATAGGAACAAACTGCAAAGCTATCAAAATTTTATCAACCCTACAAATGGAATATATATTAAAAGTGTTTCTACTTGAACCTTGAGTAGGGAGGAAGTAAGATCCATTCCCCAAAATATAAGTAGAATTTTGTAGCATTGCTGTAATATTTTACCTGTTACTGAAAAGGTAATAATACTGAAAAAAACAAAATCATGAGACTAAAGTAACAAATTTATTATTCAAAAATTAAACAATAACTGAAAAATTCAGACATTGGTCATAACATAGTATAAGAAAAACTTTATAATGCTGTGAAAAATTCATATGAAATTTAATAAATTAAAAAGCCAGTAGAGGCTGGGCCTGGTGGCTCATGCCTATAATCCTACCACTCTGGGAGACTGAGGTGGGAAGACAGCTTGTGGTCAGGAGTTCGAGACTAGCCTGAGCAAGAGCAAGACCCTGTCTTTACTAAAAATAGAAAAAATTAGTAGGGCAACTAAAAAAAATAAAAACAAAAAAAATTAGCTGGGTTTGGTGGTGTGTACCTATAGTCATAGCTAGTGAGGACGCTGAGGCAGGAGGATGGTTTGAGCCCAGAAGTTTGAGATTGCTGTGAGCTAGGAAGACACCATAGCACTCTAGCCCGAACAACAGAGCAAGACTCTGTCTCCCAGAAAAAAAAAAAAGCAAAAATCTAATAAATAATTATTTAAAAATAAAATTATACAATAAAAATTGAAATTTTTTTTGCTTATAAAAAGTGATGATTAACTGCACATCAGTAATTATTTGCTAAATGATGATTACCTCTATCTCTATAAAAGTTAATTCTTCTCCAAAATGTGTAAAATATTCCTAGGGAGAAATTATCATCAGTGTATTCTAGATATTTTCTGTATTGGATATTGCGTAGAAAATCATCAGATCGTTTTTTTCCTCTTTATCACTGATACATTTTTAAATACATTAGGATAGAAAGTGGTGAGCAAGTCAAGCAGACAAAGGTGTCACCATGTTTTGTGTTTTCTTTTTTTTTTTACTTTTCTGTCTAGATTCATTCTGCTCACCTTTTTACAAGGATAATTAATTATATGGAATATATAAAAGCATTAGTAAAAGCACACTTAAGCTCTAGTGTCCTAAAATGGCTGGTTTGTTTGACTGCTTGATTTGTTCTACAAATAAAATTGTTGAGTACCTAGGTACATGGTATTCACGAAGAGGCTGTAATTTAATTGTGTTGTAGAAATAAAAAGGTTAGATTGGGATTCATTCATTCCCAAATGGATATAAGTGAAGTATCTTCTATGTTTTAGAAGGAATTTGAAGTATGTATATTCTCAGTGTCTGCTTATTCCAGACACATTACAAAAGACATTTCTTTAATAATGTTAACATGAATTTTGCAGCAACTGTGTTAACATTAAACTAAATGGCCTGGTGAAGTTGAAGCAGTACTCTACTAGGAATCATGCGTATCTTAGGAGCATTGTGGAAGATTAGATAGACTCTCAGCAGTGTAACTAAGGAACACTTATAGCCAACGGAAAAAGAAGAAAGTCAAGAGATAATTTCTACCCTCAACTCTATAACTTCCTACTATGTTACAACGAGTAAATCATGGAAATATACAGAACTTAGTTTGTATTTTATAATCTATAGATTATGATATTTATTCATCTTAATTCACAGCTGACTTTGCTTAATCCGTAAAATTTCTACTCAGGCGATTTATGTAAAAGGAAGCATTTATTTATTAAATAAATATGTACAATATGCTGGAGAGAGAAACATTAATAGGAGCCAAATCCTACCCTTAAAGGATCTCTTAAAGAACCTCTTAAGACTTGTAGAATTTGGTGGAGGAAAAAAGAGTCAATTACTACATCTTGTGTTTAGAGAAACAAAAGACAAAATCATGGAGAGACTTGAGAGAATATTAGAGAAGTACCTAAACTTTGGCTTCAAATGCTTAAATACACAACTTAAGCCTAGATCTTGTTATTTTTCCCCCTGAACTGTAGACCTGAAAATCCAACTTCTTACTGTACTTGTTATTTTGGATTTTTCATAAGCTCCTCAAGTGAAGAAGTCTATAATGGGAGTAATCTGTCCTCACAACATCTATACCTAGTGGTTTCTTTAGTTTTCCTTAACACTGTAAATAGTATGAACATTCAGTCTAATTAATTTACTTAATCTAATCTTAATTAATTTACTTAATCTACTTAATTTCTTGTCTAGTTTTCCAGCTACTTCCAAAGTAAATTTTCATTTTACTTTCTAAACTCCAGCCACTTTGGACTTCTTTCATTCCTCTAGCAGGTTGTTCTGCACCACGCTTCTCACTCATATTCTATTTCCTCCTGGGGAAAAGGTTTCACTTACTATAATGAGGCATACAGGCACACTGTGAGTTTGAAAGGTTTAATAAAGAAAGCAGAAGATGTCAATGAAGAAAGAAAGGTTAAAAGTTCTATGTAAAGAAAGAAAGGCCTGTATTTAGGAAAATTAAGAGAGGAAGTTTGCCTTATGTTAGTAAGAGGCTGTACTATTCTTTTTAGAATGATGCCATGGAATTTTGATATAGAGAACAGCAGTTTTAATGCACTTTCCTTCTTCTGAGTTTTCACACTTAAATAAATCAAAAATTGATAATAAAAAAAGTAGAGTCTTTCTCTTTAATTTTTCCATTTCAGTTACTTTGGCTTCACTCTCAGAGTAGCTGCCATGGTTTAGACACTTAACAATTTCTTGCCTTAAATAAAGAAAATTTCTTTCTCTCTCTCCCTCTGTTAAAGTACTTCCTTACTTTTGCTTTCTACAAGATGCTCTAGGCTTCTTTGTGTATTTCCTGCCCCAGAGTCTGTCATCTCTCTATGGACCCTGTTTCCTTTCTTAAAGAATGACATGAGAACTTTTTTTTCACTTTCAAAGTGAAAATATCTTGATTTTATTTTCTGATTATAAACACAAAATGTCAGATTATAAAAGACACTGTATAAAAGAAAGTAAATGTCCAACTGCCCTACCCAGAATACCACCCAATCCGATCCTTAAGAAATAGCAAATTTTAGAACTATAACTCACCAGAACTAATTTGCGTGCTTATGTTTTAAGTTAGGAAAATAAATAATTTAAAAAGCAATTACTTCACACAAGCACTTGCATGCTAATAGTTACCTATATCTAAAGGGTTTCTTTCTCTGTCCACACATAGACACCTTCATCTAACATTCTAATATTATGTCCTAATCATTTAATCTTTTAATTACATGGACATACTATGTATAATGTCCTCAAAAATAATATTTAGTTTATTTTCAATATTTCATCAGCTATGCTCTACTAGAATTAATATTCTTTAATATATATTTTTGACTTTATTAATGTTTCCTTGAGGGGAAAAAAGATCTAAGATCATTACCTTTTATTTGAAGAGAAAGCATTATTGTATATACTTGCAAATTTCCTTCTAAAATATGCCTTTCCTCAATTCTTGTTTATATCACATCTTCCTTGATTATTCAATGTTATTAATCTTTTCCAATGCAAGTGGTGAAAAGTGATACGTTAGTGTTATATGTGCTTTCTCTTTTTCAGGTAAATTTACAAATAATCATGTTCCTTTGGAATCTTCACTAACAATATACAAAAATAATTTTTTTTGGTTAGAGATTAGAAACAATTAGAAGATACTAATTCCTTAAAATAGACAAATATTAAGATATTTATAATTTTTGTTGTTATTCAGAATGAAATAAAATACCCAGGTAAATAGGTTGTGGTGTTAATAATGGTGAAAGTAGAGCTTTAAAAGTGGCGCTTTTCTATAAAATATTTTTAAGGTACAGGCAGGTCTGAAGGGCCTGAAAGCACTTATGGATTGTAAACACAAATCACAGGTGCTGGCCAAGGGTACAAGTAGTAAAATCTGTAACAGTTGATCCATTGATTCTGCCCACGCTGCTGGAAATCAATTATTTTTAAGTGAACATGGTTCTGAATTTATATAGGAGACTGAAGCACACAATGAGCAAAAGGCACTCTGCTGCTGAGGCCTATTTAGAGGTGACATTATCCAGCAAGCAAAATTGTAGGTATGGTTAAAAAAAAAGATACGTTAGTTAATTCACTTGATCTTCACTCCCTTTCCCCCCCCCAAAAAAAAAAAAGTAAGTTTTTAAATTATCTGCTAAACAGAAAAAGATTTTCAGCCAAGAAGGCATACATTGATCTATGGATTAACTCTATACCAAATGTGTGCAATATGTTATGTGTGAAATATTTTCAGGAATTATAAAGTGTCATAAAAACTAAGTTAATATGGAAAATTACACCAAAATATCAACTAGGAATCCCATATTATCATGCAATTAAAAAACAAAAACAAAAATAAACAAACAAAAATAAGTTCCCAACTTAGGAAAGAAAAAGCAGTAGCAGAATTATTTTTACATTAAGATTTCCAATTGATATTTTTTCATAGTATTTTTATTTATCTAATTTATATGTCTCAAAAACAAAAAAATTAAAAATACTATATTATGGTGTATATATTACTATGTAGTAATATAATTTATCTGGACTTTATAAATTCAAAATAGAATATTGTCACTTAAAATTACCTTAATTCGGTTCTTATCGCATTCTTTTTTAACATAACTACATTTTACACTAAATTCAATAAATCACCTTTATTTTCATGGACTAAAATCTGATGATTATATCATTTGTTCTTTCAACTACTCCTTGTGCTTGTAAAAATCATGTTACTTCCTTACCTTATTTATCCTAATATTCATATCTTTCTCTTTGAGTAACCATCTCTCAACATACGTAGTATCTCCCAATTTGCTTCTATTAATGCCTCATTTCACATCAAATCAGCATTGTGTGTACCAGTCTTCCAAGGAAAGGCAGAAAAGAAATTCTCAGAGGAGTTCAAAATTATTTATTTGACACTATGTGCCCAAAACTGTGCTGAGTGTTTGACATATGCTAGCTCATGTGTAGCTATTCCAGAAACTCTTGCACAATGTTAACTCAATTCTTTTTCCACTTAAAAATAGGTGACCTTGGGCATGTTTCACTAGTAGAACATGCTGCATCAAGTCATTCCCTTCTCAATACTTCATTTTAATAAATTTAAAACAGAGAAAGGACTAAACCTAAGACAAATTCTTCAATATGTCATAAAAACAAGTAAATTCTCTATTATATAATATTTCTACAGAACAAGAGACAATTTTACCACCCCACATGAGAAGAGAAAGATGTATTTAGATATCATCAATGTCATTCATATCAGAAATGAAAGGTTATCACACTAAGGAAGGGAAGCAATGTCCAGTCTTGACTAAAGAACATGATTAAAGGGACCTTTTTATTTTCTTCTCACAGCAAATGTGATATTAGTATATTGAGAGTAGGTTTTCATTTCTGTTTGATGTATGAAATTAGATGAAAGATATGCTAATTACTCTGATCTAATTGAAACATTACTATGTGCCCCATGAGTATGTATAATTATTGTCAATTAAAAAAATTAAATTAAGTTTTTACAAAAGTTATCAAATACAAAGGGCTGAAAACTAATAATACTATTATCTGCTTATTACCTTTTAAAAAGTATAATAACATGTTTTAATTATAAAGCTTTCACATGATGCAATATAAAAAAAAAACTTTTAATTTTGTTCTTGACATGAAGAGGGGAGATCTTTCCTAAAATAAAATCCTATGAAAATAAAAATATATAGATATCTATAAACTAATCAATCATTCCACTACAACACTAAAATAGCATGATAATATTTATATCTTTAAAATACATATTTTATAGGTTAAAGATTTTGCTTTCTTTATAAATAATTTCTCACTTCTTATCTCCCCTATCTTTTTCTTTGTTCATTGCATTTTAACCTTTACTATTGCTTCTCATTTTATAACCAAGAGATCTGAGTTTTAAAACAAGCTAGATTTAAAAGATATTTTAGTTTTAAAATATAAAAGAATGTTATGTAAATCTTAATTGTATCTTTTTATTTAATATTCAATTCTAATGCCATGGATAAGGTCAAATCAAATGGAGATTATCTAACTTTATTAACATTGGGCATAATTACTGAAAGGATAAAATTTTGAGAGGTCATCTGACTCTTGTTCAGGATCATTTCTTATTGATTGACCAGGAAATGGAACAGTCGAAGCTTTCCTCTAATTATTTAAAGCCATCTTCACTTATTATATATTTATAATATTTCAAATTAACAATTATGATTATATCTTCATAAGTGTTACTGTGCAAGATTAAGTCATTCATTGAAAAAACTGCTGCAATTTCATCAAATGATTAAATAATAGAAAATAGAAAATACAACCATTGAGTTGGAAAATCTGCATGCAAATAGGGGATCATCCGTGAATAATTTTAGTAACAACTTACAACTTGTATATTTAAGCTTAAAATTCCATAATCCATGTATAGTGTTTGTGAGGGAGTAATCTTAGTGCTGTATAATATGAAGATATTACTCTTCTGCAAATGATAATATTGAAAATTCTACTCAAGGAGTTCACAATTTCCACAGTTGCAAGTGTAGTTATATATTTGTATTTTTAGTTTGTATTGGGAATTACAAAAATCATTTCAGTCCATACAGTTGGACTTTTTGCAAATAAAATTTTATGAATAATGAAAAAGTAAAACACTACAGAAAGAAATAGAGCTGTTCTTGTTTAAGTGGGTGAAGCCCAAACCAACTCCTCTGGTGGCTTCTAATGCACTTCAGGTAGATCAGACAGGACTCTTTTGAACGCAGATTTAGAAAAAATTTAAAGGAAATTTCATATGGAAACATATGTAAAAGCATTTTTGGCTGATTGTAAGGAATTATAAAATATATGTTAAAGTAGTGTTAAAAATCTATTTTGGGGCAAGTAAGAATTTCAGTAAAATTAAATAATATTAGCATATAATATTTGTTTTTGTTTTATTATTTTTAATATATCCACAGATTGCATTTTAAATAGACCTAATTTAAAATTTTGTACCACAGTTAAATATTTGGAGATCAATTTTAAATCTATTTTTATTTTTACTACATAGTACTTTTCCCATATGACTGCATTATTAACTCTCTTTTTCTGAAATTGTCAGGAAAAATAAGGCACTATGAGTAAAAATGTAACTTCTGTGACCATGAAGCAAATTTTTGTTTTATGACAGTTTTTATTGAATATGACTACAGCTAATGAAGTATTCATAAAATTATAAGTTTTAGAAAGACCTTGAGAATGCAATTAGTCTATCTCCTTTCCTGAACACTTTAAGACACTTTATTATTCCATTTCATTCTGAGAACTACAAGGAAGACAATTCCATAAAATCTTTCAGTGATAATACATTTCAGGTCCTTTAAAGCAACATGACAATTATCTTTCTTCACAGGTCTGCTTGTTTCAAAGTATGTTTTATCTCTTAAAAGTGGTTGAAGATAATAATTTGTACCTGCTAAAGTGAGATTTTTGCCTTTGCTCCACAGTTATTTGCTCTTTACTTATCCAAAATAAAATACACATTCAAAATGTGATTCCCTCATCTTGAATATTTTCTTCACCTTGCATCTTAATACCAGTGATGTCATCTCTCAAGTGATTCTTCCACTACTAAATAGATAATTTTATGATTTTCCCAATGTCAGACTCTTCAAATAGACACTTTTATGATTTTTTCTAACTTCGGACTCTTCTCTAAGATGCTATGATGATTTTCGGCCAGCATAGAAATTGGTTCAAATTATTACTATAAGTTTCAAAGTCTTGTCAGAGAATGAGCTGTTAAAGGTAACATCACAAGAAAAATTTATAGGATGCAAAAGCTGATGAATAAGAATAAGTAGTTATATAAGCCATACTGGTTCATAGAAACCAGAGTGCCTTCCAATGATCGGTAGAAAATCGGTAATTGTTAACACTGGTAGCTCACATTCCAAGACAGAGCCTGTCACAGAAGAAACTCAAAGATATTTATGGATAATATCCATGTCTACAATTTCTGGTATAACTGAAATCCAGAAACATAGTTTCTTTATTCAAAAGAGGCTGCAAAACAAAAACAAAAACACATAAATATCTTCCCATATGCAAAAGAAACTCTTTCTGACATTCTTATTATTAAAAGTGAAATTTCTTTTTTTTAATTTTTTATTGATACATAATAATTGTATATATTCATGGAATACATTTTATATTTTGATATAAGCATATAACATATAATGATCAAATCAGGGTAATTGGGACATGATTCACCTGAAACGTTTACCATTGCTTTATGTTGGAAACATTTGAAAACTTCTAGCTATTTTGAAATATAATAAATTATTGTTAACTATAGTTGCCCTTTTGCACTCTTGAACACTAGAACTTTTTCCTTCTATTTAACAGTATTACCCATTAACCAACACCTCTTCCTTACCCCTTCCCACTACCCTTACCAATCTCTAGTAGCTGCCATTCTATTCACTACCTCCATGAGATCAATTTTTTTTAGGTCCTATATATGAGTGTGAAAAGGCAATATTTGTCTTTCTGTGCCTGGTTTATTTCACTTAAAATAATGTCCTCCAGATCCATTCATGTTTCTGGAAATGACAAAATTTCTTTCTTTTTCAAGGCTAAATAATATTTCATTGTGTACAGATACCACATCTTCTTTATCCATTTGTCCCTTGATAAAAACTTAAGCTGATTCCACATTTTAGCCATTGTGAAATTTCAAACATAAAGTTTACTTGAGATTTCTAGATTTCTACTTTGTTCCCAATTCTTTGCTACCCTGTACCCACATTTCATCAGTCACTAGCACTGTCAATATTTTCATTTTTATCACTTTAAGGACATGTGCTTAGGTTTATCTTTTAATTGTAATGTTTAATTTTTACAAGCATTAAAAAGTGTTTTCTAGCTATTATCATGAAGAAAAATGGGAAAAGAAGGCTGTAAGAAATTTTATACAAGTTGCTTTTAACCTTTCTAATAATTACCAGGGTCAAAATGTGATTAAATATTTTATGTCAATTAAGAAAGCAAACTTTCTAGCACTGTATCACAAAAGCTTCCTATTTTATTTTATTCTTTTGATTGAATAAAAGAATGAGTCAAAAAATTGTTCAGAACATGATGTTTTGATAAGATGTTAATTCAATAATAAGAGTTGTAGAAACTGTTGAAAGAGAGAAACAATTATGTTTACTGACCAGTACGGGAAAGTGACCTGAGCTCCAATGCTTTGGGGGCAAAAAAAAGGTGAAACATGTCCTCCCCACCTGACACCTCTTGGCTTATGATACAAAGTTGTCTGCACTCTTCACAGTAGAGATATGGGTGCAGAACAGAGTTTGTAGGGCAGTAGAGTTTTTCCACCCCAGAACAAAGACAGCACCGGAGCCTGGAAAGGGATATGAAGAAGGGGACTTCCCCTCCCCCCACCAACCACTGTTGCAGATATAGCCACATCTGTTCCCAGGAAGGTTTGTCCCGGGAATGCTGCAGAACAGCCAGTCCTGGGCTTGTAGGAGGAGCTACATCCCCACTAATACTGTGTTCATCATACCTGGGGTTTGGCGAAAGTGTGGCTTGTTTCCCTTCCTTCATAGAGAGGGAACATTTTTGTGGCTGCCCTGACCAGAGAATCTCAGCCCTGTTGTCTCTGCATTGCTGGATCCACAGCTAACATTCACCAGCACCTACTAGTTGACTTACCCTCAGGCAACTGGTGGGTTCTGGGGGAACTGTGTGATCCCCAGGGCTTGTACATTCAGAGCAGGCTGCTTCTAAGTGAGAGGGAAGTGCAGCAGGCCAAGGGACACCTCAGGACAAAGGGGACAAGATTGCCAGCTCTCCTCCATTTGGAGTCTTCTCCTCCCCTCCCCTGCCTACTGGTGTCAATGTAGCTGTTGCCGTCTCTGCACAGGGACAGTGTGGGTACCCTAAGACACAATTAAGCTAAGGTACTTGGGCACAGCTGGCCCCCATGTGCCAGTGTGCCCGCCACACCCAGAATTTGAGCTCCTATTGAAAATGCTATTGGTTAAGGTCCTTCCCCTGATTTCTGCCTTCTTAGCAGAGTTTTTCTTCTTCTATACAGTCTGAAAATTACACATAATCAATTTTCCAGTGTCTGCTCAAGAATATATGCTCAGGACCTGGTTCTATGCGACCTGAAAGTATCTTGGGGATATTTCTGTGAACAATGTTCCTCCCTGAGATAAGAAAAAGTCATGGGTGTAAAGTCCCAATCGTATCCATTTGGATATTTATGGGAGAAAATTTGATGCTGGTACTGCTACAGCCATCTGCTACCAGGAAGGGCACAAAGATACCAGAGTGAAGCTGCCTTAAGAGTTTGACATAATTGAGCTGAAGCAGCAATACTGAAAGGTCTACTTTCACGTATTTTATTAGGAAAGTCAGGTATTCTGCTATTTGTTATTGATGTATTTTAAATCTATCTTTTCCTTCTCCACCCTCAATTTTTTTATCACACCATTTAAAAAATAATTCTGTGTTCAATGTTTCAAATATCAGGAAAGCATACATATTAACAGCTAGGTTATTTAACATATGCCTTTTACACATCTTTTTGTTTTCCAGTTACTTTTTCATGCTCTTAACGTTTTCCCTGATCTGAGGACAGTAACAATAATTTCTTTAAGCTATTATCCTTTTGGTTCTTATTTTCTCTGCCTCATTATTTTAGAGTTTGCCTTTCATATTAGAGTATTTACTCAAATATCTGAGGACTTTTTGTTCCAATTTTTTGCAAGAGTTATTTTTTAATTATACAATTTGTAATAGGAAATTTGAAACACACAAATGTAACAGGGATAGTACAACAATCACCTTATATTCAGTACTCTTTTCAATCTTATTTAATAAAGCCTCCTATATATATTTTGGTTTGCTAGATTATTTTAAAGCACATTTTAGACATCTTGTCATTTCACCCATGGATAATTTGTTATGATCACTAACTTCAATATTTTTATTTTACATCACCACCAGGTCATTAACAGTATATATTATACCTCAATATTATCTAATACTCTGCCCAAATTCAAATTTTCCTCATTGTCCTAAAAATTAGTTTAACTTTGTTTAAAATCAGATGCAAAGTTCACACATTGCATTTTCTGTTTACTTATTTTCAAAGAGAGAATCATAGTTTGACACTCCTATATCATTAATAAAAGACAAAGGAGTAATTGAGTCACTATTTTTATACACTGGCAGTTTGATGATTATATTTCTTATGAAATCATATAAATTCATGGTTGGATACCTTGAAAGAGTTCATTTTTTCTCATCTATCAGTATATGCATAGATCCCTTTAGCACCATATCCAAAGAATTATATTCATGCCTCTGCTTAAACAATTCCAGTGACAAGAATTTCACCATCTCCAAAGCAGTCAGTCCCACTATTTGATATTTCAAATCATTAGAATATTTGTTCTCATATTGAAATGAAATACTTCCATGTGGCATGCATTGTTAGTCCTCAATGATATATAGGATATATACTACTGATTCTATCTCAAATATTACATATATTTTGTTTAAATTAATAAACTATATGTTTTAGAGCAGTTTCAGGTTTACAGAAAATTGAGCAGCAAGTAGAGAGTTGTTTTATATCTCCCTACTCCCATCCTCCCACATGCACTAGCAAGATATATTTGCTGCAATTAATGAATCAATATATGCATATTGTTATTAAAGCCCATAGTTTACATTGGGTTTCACTCTTTGTGTAGTACATTTTGTGAGTTTTTACAAATGTATAATGGCATGTATCCACCATTACAGTACCATAGAGAATAGTTTCAATGCTTTAAAATCACCTGCGCTTCACCTATTCATCCCTTCCTCACTCTAACCGAATTTCTGGCAATTAATGATTTTTAATGTCTCTATTAAGCTTCGCCTTTTCCAAAATGTCATACACTGGAAATCATATGGTATGTTTCCTCTTCAGATTAATTTCTTTTATTTAGCATTGAAAGTTCTTCCATGCTCTTCTCATGGCTCATTTCTTGGAATCATGAGTATATACCGCAGTTTGTTTATACATTTACCTACTGAAGAACATCTTGATCTTGCAATTTGTGGTAATTAGGTAAAAGCGGCTATAAGCATTTGTGTGCTGGTTTTGGGGGTGGTCATAAGTTTTTAACTTATTTGGGTAAATATCAATGAGGTTACTTACTATGGTAAATGACACAAACTTTGTATAAAGCTGCCAAACTGTCTTCCAACGTGGCTGTATTATTTTTCATTCCTAACAGAAAAAAGTGAATGTTTTTTCTGTTCCACATTCTTGTCAATATGTGATGCTGTCAGTGTTTTGAATTTTAGCCATTCTAATAGGTATGTAATGGTAACTCAATGTTTTAATTTGCATTTCCCTGATGACGTAGGACATGGAGCATCTTCTAATATGAATATTTTCTCTTTTGATGAGGTATCTGTTCAGATTCAGATCTTTTTCTCATTTTTAATAGGGTTGTTTGTATTTTTATTGTTGTTGAGTTTTAAGAGTTCTTTGTACATTTAAATATCAGCCTTTTATTTGATACATGTTTTGTGAAGATTTTTCTCCCATCTGTGGTTTGTTTTTTCATTCTCTTAATGGTGTGTTTCATGGAGCAGAAGTTTTCCATTTTAATGTAGTCCAAATTGGCATACTTTTTCTTTCATGAGTTGTGCTTTTGTGGTTGTATCAAGAAATCTTTGCCAAACTCAAAGTCACCTAGATTTTCTGCTATATTATATCCTAAGAGTTTTAGAATTAAAAAAAATTCCAGTTAAGTCTGTGAATCATTGATTTTGAGTTAATTTTTATGAAAAGAATAAGGTTTGTGTTTAGTTTTATTTATTTGTATCCATAAGTTCACTTGTTCTCACACTATTTTTTAATCTTTTTTTTAATCTCAAAAAATTTACGGGGTACAAGTGTTTTTTGTTACATGGATGAATTTTATCATGCTGAAGTCTGGGGTTTAAGAGAACCTATCACCAGAATAATGTACATTGTACTCGATAAGTAGATTTTTATCCCTCATCCCACTTACATCCTCACCTCTTCTTAATTTTAAATGTCTGTTATCCCACTTTATGATCATATGTATTTCCCATTTAGCTGCCCGTATAAGTGAGAACATGTGGTATTTGTTTTTCCAGTCCAGAGATATTTCACTTAGGATAATAGTCTCTGGTTCCATCACAGTTGCTGCAAAAGACATTATTTCATTCTTTTTATGGCTGAGTAGTATTCCACAGTATATATAAACCACATTTTATTTATCTACTCTTAAGTTGATGGGCACTTAGGTTGGTTCCATATCTTTGAAATTGTGAATTGTGCTGCAATACACTTTCAGGCAGAGATGTCTTTTTTATCAAATGACTATGTTTCCTTTGGGGAGATACCCAGCAGCAGGAATGCTGAATTTAATGACAGGTCCAGCTTTATCTCTGAGGAATCTCCATACTGCTTTCCATAGTGGTTATAGTAGTTTACATTCCCACCGACAGTATTTAAGTGTTCTCTTTTCACCACATCTGCACCAACAGCTATTGTTTTTTGACTTTTTAATGATGGCAACTTTGAGAGGTGTAAGCAGATATCTTTTTGTGGTTTTAACTTACATTTCCTTGATAATTCGTGATGTTGAGGTTTTTTCATATGTTTGATGGTCATTTACATTTTTCTTTTAAGAAAAATCTATTTGTGTTTTTTGCCCACTTTTTGATGGGATTAGTTGTTTCTTTTCTTCCTGATTTGTCGGAGTTCTTTGTAGATTCTGGATATTAACTTCTTGTCGGATGTATTGTTTGAGAATATTTTCTCCCATTCTGTAGGTTGTCTATATACTCTGTTAAATATTTACTTTGCTGTGTGGAAACTTTTTAGTTTAATTAAGTTCCATTTATTTATTTTTGTTATTGCTGTATTTGCTTTTGGGGTCTTAATCATAAATTCTTCACCTAGGCTAATGTCTAGAAGAGTTTTTCCTATGTTTTCTCTACAAATTTTATTTTCTCAGGACTCACATTTAAGTCTTTAATCCATCTTGACTTAATTTTTATATATGATGAGAGATAGTGATCCAGTTTCATTCTTCTGCATGTGGCTATCCAGTTTTCCAACACCATTTATTGAATAGGGGATCCTTTTCCCAGTGTATACTTTTGTCTCCTTTGTGAAAAATCAGTTACTCATAGCTATATATATTTTTTTAATTTCTGGGTTTTCTACTGGTGTTCCATTGTTCTATGTGTCCACCTTTCTGCCAGTACCATGATGTTTTGTTAGCTATAGCCTTACAGTATAATTTGAGTCAGGTAATGTGATGCCTTTAGATTTGTTCTTTTTGCTTAGGATTATTCTGGTTATTTGGGCTCATTTTTAGGTTCCATGTGAAGTTTAGGATTATTTTTCTAGACCTGTGAAAAATAATGTTGGTATTTTGATGGAATTGCATGGAATTTGTAAATCTCTTTGGGCAGGACATTTTAACAATGTGATTCTTCTAATCCACGATCATGGGATATTTTTCTATTTGTTTGTGTCATTGCTGATTTCTTTCATCATTGTTTTGTACTTTTCCCTGTAGAGATCATTCAACTCCTTGGTTAAGTTTATTCCTAGGTACTTTATTTTATTTGCAGTTATTGTAAATGTTACTACATTTTTGATCTGACTCTCAGTTTGACTGTTATTAGTATATAGACATGTTACTGATTTGTATGCATCAATTTTGTAACCTGAGATTTCATTGAATTTATTTACCAATTCTAAGAATATTTTGGTGGAATCTTTAGGGTTTTGTAGATATAAGATCATATCATCAGCAAACAGGAATTGTTGTACTTCCTCTTGCTGATTTGGATGCCTTTTGTTACAGTATATTGCCTGATTGCTCTGGCAAGGACTTCCAGTACAATGTTGAATAAGAGTGATGACAACGGGCACCCTTGTTTTGTTCCAGTTCTTAGAGGGAAGGCTTTCAGCTATTCCCTATTCAGTGTGATTTGGCTGTGTATTTGTCATATATACGGCTTTTCTTATTTTGAGGTATATTATTTGTATGTCTAATTGTTGATGCTTTTATCGTGAAAGGGTACTGGATTTTATTGAATACTTTTTCTGCGTCTATTGAGATTATCATATAGTTTTTCTTTTTCCTTCTGTTTCTGTGGTGAATCACATTTATTGATTTGCTTATATTGAACTATTCTTACATCTCTGGGATGAAGTCCACTTAATCATAGTGAATTACTTTTTTCATGTGCTGTTGAATTTGGTTTGCTAGTATTTTTTTTTTTTTGAGGATTTTTCATTTATGTGCATAAGAGATATTGGTCTGTAATTTTCTTTTTTTATTGTGTCCTTTCCTGGCTTTGGTATCAAGGTTATACTGGCTTCATAGAATGACTTAGGGAGGATTCTCTCCTTCTTGAACTTATGGAACAGTTGAAGTAAAAAAGGAGCCAGTTCTTCTTTGTAGGTTTGGTACAATTTGTCTTTGAATCCATCTGGCTGAGGCTTTTTCTGTTGACAGTTTATTAAAATTACTATTTCAAACTCACTACTCATTATTGTTCTGTTCAGGATTTCTATTTCTTCTTGTGTTCTCCAAAATTTACCTATTTCCTCTAGGTTTTCTAGTTTGTGTGCATAGAAGTTTTTATAGTATTCACAGATCATATTTTGTATTTTTCTGGTATCAGTTGTAATGTCTCCTTTCTCATTTCTATTTAGCTTATTTGAGTCCTTTCTCTTCTATTTCTGGTTAATATATCTAGTGGGCTATTAGTTTTGTTTATCTTTTCAAGAATCAACTTTTTGTTTTGTTGATCCTTTGTATTTTTTTTTTGTATGTTTCCATTTCATTTAGTTCCATTCTGAGCTTTGTTACTTCTTTTCTTCTGCTATGTTTGGGTTTGGCTTATTCTTCTTTTTCTACTTCCTAGAGGTGTGACAATAGGTTATTAATTTGTGATCTTTCTATCTTTTGATATAAGCATTTAAGGCTATGATCTTCCCCCTTAGCACTGCTTTTGATATATCCCATAGATTTTTGGAAGTTTGTGTCATCTTTGCCATTCAGTTAAAAACATCTTTTTATTCCTGTCTTAATTTCATCATTGACCCAAGGATTGTTCAGCAACAGATTATATAATTTCCATGACTTGTGTATATTTGAGTGTTCCTTTAGGAATTGATTACTGGTTTTATTCTACTGTGGTCTGAGAAAATACATGTTATAATTTTAATTTTCCTGACTATTTTATAAATTATTGCTTTTTGTATCTCTAATTTTACATATTTGGGCTACCAAAGGGAGAATTAATATAATCGACTCTATATTATTATATTGTAGATAACTGAGGTTCAATGTTATGTTTTCTAGAAACATTCTAAGAATGAATATGTACGTACACACACACACACTTTATCCTTGTTTTTTTTCTTAATGATGAAAAAAGAAATTCATCATGAGAATTATCTAAAAGTAAACATTGATGAAAGGTAATGGATGAGAGTATGCACATACATATACTACAATTATTTGCTATGGCCTATGATATTATCTTTTTTAATATCAGCTCTTCATCACAAAGAAAGCTCAATGTGTAAGCATATTTTTATATCTTACTGAAATTTTCATGTGTCTATTATATGTAAGGTACAAAAACAATCTTTATGGCTATATTTCCCAATTCTTTTTACTTGTTTGAGACAGGCTCTCAATAGTAAAAGTGTTTGTGGTAAAGCTCCCTATACATAAAACGAAAAGAAAGAAAGAAAAACAAAATAATGTAGAGAAGGTATTCTTGTGATTTGGGAGAAGAGACAGAAATGAAATGACAACAAATCGTTCATACGCCATAACATTAAGAGAAGTTGGGAGTTGAATCTAAGCAGACGAATATAGTATATATTACTACTCCTGGAAACAGAGAAACAGAATATTATCTACATCTACTGCTTGCCATATGCTGCCACATTTCCCCCTGGTTTTTCAATAGTAAGTTAAATCTAATGAGAAAAGCACAGAGAGGTAAATGACAAAGGCTAGCTAAAGCATTTGGCAGCATTTAAACAGCATATTACAGGCTGCACATGCATCTGCCTTTATGAGGATGAAAGATCATACTGGAAAAAAGCATTCTGATTTTAGTTACTGTCTCTACAATACTGCATGCAATTAATTTGAAAAAAACAAATAGATCTATTCTGTTCTAGGGGCAACTGTGTCTTAAGGAACTGATTTCCTATTTTGCTGTTAGCTTAATTATAAATTCTTAATTGCTACAACTTTATGTAGAGTTTGTGTCTCAGTAGTTGAGATCTTATTTATTCTATTTTATTTTTGTCTATTAATACATCAAAATTGGCCATTAAATCATAGATAACATGTAGCTTATAAGCCTTTAGGATATAAAACTTGATACAAATACTATTCTTATAAATTAATTTATAATTAAGTAATAACTACATATACTTCATAAAGAAATTTATCTGGCTACTATACTTCTCCACTCAGACTAAAGAGAAAGATGTGCATTCCTTTGTTATTCGTAGCATATAATATAACTTCAGAAAAGTGTCACAATGAAATCATGAAAGTAGTCTTTTAGTATAAAAAACGCAGGTATTGAATACCCTTCCCAAAAAAACCTGTTTAGGAAGCACTTTAGGTATTGCTATACCCAATATTACACTGATGTGTAGAATTTTAGCCATTTCTCAAAGTAGTCTACAGAATTAGGTATATCTATGGATCTTTCATAATTTTATCAATTTCTGAACCTCACAATTATACACACACACACACACACACACACACACACTTCAGAATTATATATATACACACATACATATATGTATGCATACTATATAATTACATATAACTTAACAACAATGTAATTATTCAGTTTTAAATAAGAAAAGGCTAATATATATTAAAATATGTGGAACCATAAGGTAGCTATATCTATAGATACTCACTTAAATAACCAAAATATCTTGCATAGCTATTCCAAGTAAGTGATTATATTGGACAATATGGATGTAAAAATAAATGTGGTACAAAATAGAAAAATAAATTACAATATTGGATACATATGTCATTGTGTAGATGATTATATTCTAAACTTGCTAAGATGTATTATATTACAACAATTCAGTAATTGTACATGTACATCTCTGTGACTATATCTATGATATTTTAAGCATTGCTATTATTAAACAACATTCTGAAGTTAGAGTTAAGTAATTTAAACCAACACTATAAATACTGAATAAGTAGTAGTACATATTGAGAAAAATATATAATCAATATTCTCTGCATTTGATTAATAGTAAGAATATGAACATATGATCAAGTCTTCCCATGAAACACCCAAACTTATCCCTGCCTCCTCTCCAGGTGTTTCACGTTTCTCCTCTCCCATGAATACTCAAGTATTTTATAACTAAGCTTATACATATGACACCCACTTCATATCATATATTGATGACAGAAGAGAAAATTTATTTGGAATTCTGATTGCCGTATCCACTACAATTAAACATACATATATCCATTGACTGAGTATTTCTACTTATAGGGATAATAATTCCATTCAGTGTCTTTCTTATGTTTTTTTCCTAACCTTTAAAATAATTTTTGGGGGGATTGCAATCTCATTTTTGGGCCAGCCTTATTATTATTAGGATTTGTTCACAGCATTTATATTAATAACTTATCACTGACACATAATGAGAACTGAATAAATGTAATCCTCTCTTTTTTTTTTTTTAACTCTGGCACACAATATTGTTTAAATAAGCAAAGAATAACTAGAGTTTTTTTTTCTTTGGTGTTAGGATGATTTTCATTTTCTTCTTTGGGCAAGTTTTCACATTAGTTGATCACTTTTGTAATCACTGTTCATGTGAGAAGCTGCAATGATATTATGGTTGTCCTTCCAGCCTCCATTTTTCCACACCCTAAACTTTACCTTGATTGATCTCACCCTCAACTCCAAAACTGATTTTTGACTGGCCCAAGTCAATCACATCATTCTGTTATACCAACTACAATGTAATTACTTCAGGCAGGTAATCATAAGCAAAATAAATTTGCTAAATAAGAATGAAGTCCTGAACTTTTCAATCATTCTTTATGGAATATCAGCTCTCTTTCCTTTCAAAGTTGTGATATTATAAAATGAAGCTTGGACCACTCTTAGCTATATCACTAACTTGAGGGAAATCTGCCTAACAAAAAAGGGTTGAAAAGAGCATGATGAAGCTATAAAGATTGCATACAAACAGAGTGAAAATCTTGATAATACCTAATAAAAACCCATACTTCCTCTGGGATTTTCAGCCAGTCAGCTATGATATTCCTTTCTTTATGACTGTTGGTTCCAGATAGTACTTGTGAATTAGTGTGGTTCAATCAAAGAATGCTCTGAGATTTTTATTTGATGTTTGGGGAAGAGAGTTATCTTTTCTTCTACATGATGGTGGGTCCATAGATGAGTCCAGGACTGTTGAAGAAATTTTGCTAAAGTAAGAAAAACATAAATGAAGGATGTGGAGCTCAGAGACTCAGAGGAAAAAAAAAAAAAGCCCTGTGTTCTTATTAAATATAACTGAAGCCTAGTCAATCTATTGACTTTTTCATTTACTTAACCTGATAAATTCTCTTTATACTTTTAGCCAGTTTGATATTTTTTAAAACAATCCTGCCCTTTTGACTGTGAAGTCTGATCCATGTTTTATCGTATGTTTTATGTCTCAAAATGTGGGAAAGAACTTCCATCCTCCAAAAAACTCTGAGTTACTGTTACAATTCCCGTTATTTCTTGTTAGTAAACTTAGAGTAGTTAAGCAAATTTCCTCAAAGTCAGCCAATTAATAATTAATAACTATGGGATACAGAGTTTGAAACAAAACTTTCTCATTTTGATGTTATATAATTGTAATTTTTTTATAAAAGGTCCAATTTTATGAAAAACACAGATATGCCCCACCTTCATTATGAATTATAACACTGAAATGTTTCCTACATTTCTGAACTCTGTAATCTCCTTCACCTATTAATTTGGTCTACTTGGCCAATTTTAAACAATATTGTAATTTATAAATGATTTAATATTAGTTAGATCTAGGTCCTCCTCATTTTCCCAAAATGTTCTTTATTTGTTTCATTTGTCCAGCTATATCATATTTTTCATTCAAAAATGCACCCATTTGAAATTGTAACTGTCATTAATTTTCACAATCAATTTGGCAAAAATTAATATCTTAACAAAAATTGCCTCAGACTCCAGTGTGTGAGCTGGCTTGAGAATTAGTCTTAGCAAGGACACTGCCAGAGAGAAGATGGGGTGAGTGGGCACCAAAACGATGGCCAAGGCCCAAAGCATACTGTTCTTGCATTACTGCCAGAGCGATATTGACAAGCGTGACAAGAACAAGTGCATGCGCAACGGCAGAAGGCAGCAGTGAAGGCAGAGGTGGCTGCTGCATCAATAAAGCCCTTGGCTTATTATTAGTCTGCCAGCTGTTAAACTATTTTCTTTCAACTCTAAACCCAATGATCTATACCCTACTTTTGGATGCCAGGGATGGGACTTTGCAAACTATGTTTATTCTTTGCCAGCTGGCCTCTTGTTAGGTTATGCTAATGGAGAACAAGGGAGGAAGATGGGAAGGCAGAAGGAGGGACAAGAACTTGCTCCTTCTTGCTTGTACCCTCTTCTCGTTAGGGGCTCTCTAGCAGCACGATTCACTCTGCCAGGAGCATTTGGTTTTAATCTCTAACTTATTTTGGTCTTTTTAATATCAGCCTTACTATATCCTCTCAGAATCTGGGCAGCACACGCCAGCTCAGAATTGTGAGCTGCAGATCCATAGGACCACTCTCCTACACTGCTTAGGTCCAGCAACATGTTGGACAAACCTGAATATTTCATTGATATGAGTATTATTTCTTAAGAACATTTTCCATCAAGTTTTAATCTTATTTCTAGTTGAGTATATATATATATATGTACATATATATATACACACTCATATACATACATACACATATATATGTTGTTCTATATAACAGATCCTTGAATAATGGCATTTTGCTCAATGCCATTTCGTTATAACGTTGATGAGACAAAAAAAGAAAAAACAAACAAAAAAAACCTGATTTTTAGCTGGGGCTACAGTGTGTGTGAAGGTTGTACATTCTCATCATGTCTGTGTGGGTTTTCTCTGGGTCCTTCAGCTTTCTCCCATATCTCAAAGATGTGCGCATTAGGTTCACCATGGTGTCTACATGTCCCATGACCATGTAAGACGAGAGAGTGCATCTGCAATGGGATGGCGTCCTGTCCAGGGCTGGTTCCCATCTCGTGCCCTGAGCTGCCGGGATGGGTTTCAGCCACCCGCAACCTTGAACTGGAATAATTTTTTATTAATTTGTCTTAATTGTATGTATAGCTCACATTTATTTCAATATTTAATATTAGAAGTGTTTTGGTCTTTATTTAGAAGTTTGCTGACACTTTTGTGACCAGAAATATGCTATGGAAACTTAGATCTTGTTTATTTCAATTAACCTATGGGAAAACTGCTTCAAGTCCCAGTTTCTAAGAACCTATCAACACTGTTAAGGGAGGACTTACTATACACACACACACACACACACACACACACACACACACACATATAAAATATATACATATATACACATATTATATATATACACACATATATATATACATATGCATATATTAATACATACACATACAAATATATATACACACTAATATATATATTACATATACATAATTTGTTCAGGCTACTATAACAAAATATTTTGGATTGGGAAACTAATAAATAACAAATTTATTTCTCACAGTGCTAGAGGCTGGAAAGTCCAAAATTAAGGTGCCTGCAGTTTGATGTCTGCTTCCCTCATAGATGAAGACCTTCTTACTGTAACTTCACATGGCAGAAGTCACAAATCAGCTCCCTTGTGACTCTTTATAAGAGCACTAATCCTATTAATGGGGGCCCTGCCCTCATGACCTAATGTCCTCCCAAAAGTCCCTGACTCCTTATACCATCACCTTGGGGGTTAAGATTTCATATGAACTTTGGGGAAAAAGAAGAATTTGGGTCAAATATATATATATATATGTATGTATATGTACACATTTATGTATGTGCATGCATTTATATACACACACATATATACATGCATGTATGTGTGTGTGTATCCATAATATTTATTTCAATATGATTTGTACCATTAGAACCCCCTACCATATTTGGGCTAATGTTAAGAATCACTATTCTCAGTTTTAATTTGTAACTACACTAAACATTTAGCACACAAGAATTCTGAACCATAGAAGAACTTAATATATTTTTAGAAACTTTCATGGTGTAAGACAAATGGCATAACAGACATTAGAAAATGAAACCAAAGAAGATTTTCTTAAACATATTTTCCAAAACAAGAAGAACATTTTTAAAGATAACATCGGTTATCCAGAGAGTGATCAGAAGAAAATTCAATCTACCTGAACAACACTCACATAGTAACCTTCTATTTTGGAAATTATAATGTTACATAAACCAGTGCCAAGTAAAATAAAATTACATATAATTTACTGAGTACAATGATTTGAGTTTTATTTAGCCTTTCCTATATAATGGAAATCAATGCAATGATTTTATAAGTTGTAATCTTTTTTCAACCTAAGGAATAATATAATAAGTATAATTAAAGTTCTTGAGGTGTAGAATGATTTTATGAATAGAATTTATACATAGCATTATAGACAAATAAATTAAGCTAATGATATAGCATTAGACTGAAGAGAATTAGATGGAAGAGTCAAGGGTTTAGAATTATTAATAATATGTAGAGTTGCTATCTACTTGAAATGTCTAAGAGTATGACCTGTGTCGTCTTTATATTATGCAACAGTCTTGTATGTGTAACAGAAAACAATGACTTCCCATATCACACATATTAATAGCTGTATGCATCCTTGATATTATGAAAGAGATTGGCATATCATCTAAGGTCCTATCTTGATGCATGAAAGAGGGAAAGAAAGTGAGTAAATTATTTTAAAAGTGAAACAACAGTTTAAAGTAAAAATAAAATTTTACTTCAGGACAAAGGTAATGAATTGGCCGAGGGGAATGAAATACCAATCATTTCTCCCACTATAGTGGGTATTACATTCATAAAGAAATAAATTGCTGATCAGGTGACGTGCTAGTTGCTCAATGGTTTTACCCCCTCTGGTTACTATCTTCAGAAGACATACAGATTTGACAGAGATAAATACGGATTCAGACACACAGGCAGTAATCAGACTTCAGAGTTTATTAAACATCATAATTCAGCAACACAATTCTGTCAACAATTACATCCAAAGAAGACACAAGTAATTTTGTTGGGGCCATCAAGAATTGAAGAGATTGTAAGAAAAAAAAGAAAAAAAGATAAAAAGAAAAAAACCACACAGACAGAAGTTTCCAACCACAAAAAAACAGTTCTAACATCAAAAGCCTTCAACTAGAACTAGGCAGCGATTTCCTGATTAATGGGCTGTGTAATGAAAGAGATGCTTGAGCATGACCTTTTTCAATCTATATAACATGAACAGTAGTCATTTAGGTGCCCTGCAGAAGTGTTTTCAGGGCAAAATGTCTTCAGAAGAAAAAGTATCCTTTATGAGAGAACTAGGCTGTTGTTTCTGCATTTTATAAGAGCTAATATAGCAGTTCATTTTAAATATCATTTTTGAAAAGTACTAAAAATATGCTATGTTATTTGAACTTAAAAAATAACATAAACTTTTCTTTTATAAAACTTCAATTATAAAAAAAGAAAACAAAAATATGTGGGAAGGAATCTTTAAATTGCTGGGTTTTTTAATAGAGAACATAATTATGTTTTAAGTTTCTGAAGATACAGAAAGGAAGGAGTGTTGACTGACAAACACTAGAATGTAGTCAGAACCATTTAGGAAATTAACAATAGCAAGAATATAGACAATAAGACTTTTTTCCCAACAAAATTAGTGAGAGTACTTTTACACATGCAGATAATTTTCACTCTTTCATCACCAATTATCTATATTGTTCCTAACGTTACAGTCTTCCTACTGCTCCCCTGTGCTACCTCTAGGCATAAGAAACATACCTAAGAAGGACATTAAGAATTAATGTGTATACCATGGAGTATTACTCAGCTATAAGAAATAACGGTGATATGGAGCCCCTTTTATTCTCCTAGATAGAGTTGGAACCCATTCTATTAAGTGAAGTATCCCAAGAATGGAAAAACAAGCACCACATGTACTCACCAGCAAATTGGTTTCCCTGATCGTCACCTAAGTGCACATTTGGGAATAAATCAATTGGATATCAGACTGAGGTGGGGGGTGGGTAGAGGGGATGGGTGTATACCTACATGATGAGTGCGATGTGCACTGTCTGGGGAATGGACACGCTTGAAGTTCTGACTGGGGGGGATGGGGGTGGGGAGAGGGGATGTATGTATAACTACATGATGAGTGCATTGCTCACCGTTTGGGGAATGGACATGCTTGAAGTTCTGACTCAGGGGGATGGGTGGGACATGGGCAGTGTATGTGACCTGAACTCTTATACCCCCATGATGATAAGCTGAAATAAATTAAAAATAAATCAATCAATAAATAAATAAAAATAATTAATACATGAGAAATAATTTTAATTTTAAAGTTTTTATTTTCTTAATGCCTTTATAATGGAAAAAGTAAAAGGCATGATTTTGTCATGCATTGGCTTAAGCCTTGAACATTTTATAAGCAAATGTAATTTCTAAGAATGATAGGAGAAAAAGAGTCTTTAAATCTATAGAATAAGTAAGAAAGCACTGCCGTCTACATTATGGAGATGCGTTAAGGGTTGAATTGTATCCTCCAAAAATTACGGTCCCAATTCCAAGTACTTCAGAAGGCAACCTTGTTTGGAAATAGGGCCATTGCATATGTAATTAGTTTGGTTCAGATGAGGCCATTAGTACGAGACTTAATCCAATATGACTGGTGTCCTTATAAACAAGAACACGCAAAGGGAGAATGCCACATGAACACAAAGGCAGAGATCCTGGTGATATGTTTATAAGCCAAAGAATGCCAAAGATTTCTAGCAAACCAAGAGAAGCTAGGAGAGAGAACTAGAACAGAGACTTTCCCAGTGCCTTTAGATGGAATATGGCACTGCCAATACCTTGATCTCAGGCCCCTACCCTCACAAACTGTGAGACAATGTATTTCTGTTGTTTAAGTCACTAAGTTTCTAATATTTTGTTACAACATCCCTAGGAAATTAATACAAGGTTATCATTACAGAGGTCACCTACCTCTGCTGAGTGTAGGCAGTAAGGTTTCTCTTTCGATGGCACTGAAACTCACAGAGCCTGCATACCACTCATATGCAGTATCCCGTGGGACAGGAACACTAAGCAATCTTAGCATAGTAAGACTAAATTGAATATTTCATACCCATTAGACTTTGTTAGAAACATTTTAAAAATATAATTGAGTATCAAAAGCAAATCGAGAACATAAATAATAATGAAATCAGTAAGATTAAATTAATTAATTTACTTAATTAATTTAAGTAGGGGAAAATATAGTGTATAAAATGAAACATAGTATATTAACATTTGGGGCCTAAAGTTATATTGCTAACTAAAGAGGCCTTATTTTTTTTTTAATTTTAAATATGTAATGTTTATGTACAATGACAATAACAATACAATTAATAGGAATTTCATTTGTATTCTTAATACAGCCAGACACTTTATCACAAAAGCTATCCCTTCCTGGTAAAATTAGTTTTAGACTCTGGCATCCCACCATATACTATAATAAAAAGTAAGCTAAGGAAGCTTTACTAATTTTTAGGTGAATGTAAGACTTTCTCTTTTACTTCTTCATTAATGTGGCCAATGAAAAAAAAAATTTAAAGAGCAAAAATACAGCCATAGCTCATATTGGAAAGACTTTCCTCTTTTTTCATAAAGAACTCAGACAAAGTACCTTGCAAAATTAAAGCAGTGAATAGCTCCATGCAATGTGAGTATATTACAGTTTTAAGAGGAGACAGCATCTTTAATCTGCTATTGCATGGAAAATGCTGAAACTCACACTTGGGGATTTTAATTCATGTGCCCGTCATTATTGACAGTTAATGCTACCATTTTATAACATGATTATAAATGCCATTTATATTTCTATCACTTTCTCATCAACATTAGTAGAATGGATTATTACTAAAATTGTTATTTTCTTATTTTTAAGATAGGAAGAAGACTCATTGGCACACTAATAGGTATTTAAGAAAAGAACAAAAATTGTATACCACTCATCATTGGTCTAATCCATCTTGCTTTCAGAAATATAAAACTGTGAAAAAATGTGGCATGTTAGAATTAAGAAAATATGACAATAAGAAAAGGAAATGTGTCTTTCAATGACAGATTAAATTTTTTTTTACTACAGATTAAGAGAAATTGACTAGGGAAAACTTGATGAAAATCTTTAAGAAAAATATTTGGTGAACTATTTCTCCCTCCTTGGTCCCCACCACATGTACTTTGATTTTGTTTACTTTTTTCCGTCTAGTCAAATTCCCACTACGAGACAATAAATAAACTATAAAGATACGAGGGTAGTGCAGTGGTTTAGAGATAGTTTGTCTGTCCCCACCAAAACTCATGTTGAAATTTAATTCCCAAAGTGTCAGTCTTAACAGGTGGGGCCCAGGGGTAGGTGTTTGGTTGAAGGGGGCAGATCCCTCATGAATGGCTTGGTGCTATTCTTGCGGTAGTGGCTGAGTTCTTGCTGTCCGGAGACTGGATCATTTCTTGTGGAACAGATTACTTCCTGCAGGAGTGCACTGTTACAAAGCCAGGACAGCCCTCAGCATTTTTCCTCTTCACACTCTCTGCTTCCCCTTGGACCTTCTCCACTATGCCCTTGAACTTCTCAGCCTGCAGAACTGTGAACTAAATAAGCCTCTTTTCTTTATATATTGTCCAGCCTCAGGTATTCTTTTATAACAACACAAAGGAGACTAAGACAGGAAGCAAACACAATTGTATTAAAAGAGCAACAGTGAAGTATTTTAAGCTTTAACAAGAAACTGCAGAATACCCACTCTGCTGCTTTTGATATGCTGGATCACTTTCATCATTTAACAAAAAGCACCTTGTTTAACCCAGGCTTCAAATTCTGATTTGTTTTCTTTTGTAGCTCAGGGCAGATATAAGTAACCCATAACCACTCTCAAAGGCTCAAAATTGAGTCAGTATTTTTGTTAGTTTCGTTCTGCTCTTATCAATCTATTTTCACCCAAACATACCTTTATCCATCATTTTTAGAAAACAAGGTAAAAATATTTCCCACAAATACATACCTACATACTTACATAGTATCATACTGTCTCAGTCATAATTATTATTATTATTATTACATTAGGGTTCACTTTTGGAGGTACATTCTATGGGTTTGGAAAAACGTATAATGACATGTATCTGCCATTATATTACTATACTGGGTATTTTCACTGCCCTAAAAACCCTCTATACTCTGCTTATTTATCCCTTCCTTCCCATTACCCCTGGTAGCCACTGATCTTTTTATCATAGTTTTGTCTTCTCCAGGATATCATATAGTTGCAATCATAGAGTATGGAGCCTTTTCAGGTTGGCTTCTTTCATTTAGTAATATACATTTAAGTTTCCTCTATGTCTTTTTGTTGCTTGATAGCTCATTTACTTTTAGTGCTGAATTATATTCCTTATTGGTTCATAGACCACAGTTTGTTTATCCATTCATCTACTGAAGGACATTTGGTTGTTTCCACATGTTAGTAATTATGAATAAAGCTGCTATAAACATCCACGTGCATAGGCTTTTAGGTTGACATACATTTTCAACCCCTTTGGCTAAACACCAAAATACCATAATATGGTAGTAGTATGTTTAATTTTGTAAGAAACCACCAACCTATCTTCCCAAGTGTCTGTGACCTTTTGCAATTCCACCTGCAAAGAACAATTGTTTCTTCTGCTCCACATCCTAGCCAGCATTTGATGCTGTCAGTGTTTTGGATTTTGTCCACTAACAAGTATGTAGTGGTACCTCATTGTTATTTTAATGTGAATTTCTCTGATGACATGAAATGTAGAACATCTTTTCATATGTTTATTTGCCATCTGTATATCTTCTTTGGTGAGGAATATTCTTTAACTAAGAAATATAATTGTATTTACTTCGTTTGATCCAAAAGCAATTTATTGAAGGATATTGAGTAGTTTATAGAATTTCTAGGAGGCACAAACGACTAGCCTTGGAGGACTGCCTGCAAGTGTTTGTACTCTTTTTGTTACCATGGACACCAAACATTTAGCTCTGCATCCAGGGCTCCTGTCACTACCTGTCCTGGGTTTCCACCTCACTCCATTCAAAGAATGGATTATAAATAAAAATGAGCTATTTGACTTTCTCTCTGCTGAAATGGAATTCTTAGTGGGTACCTCTGAACGAGAGCACCTAGATCATCTGTGTTCACCCTGAATGTAAAGGAGACGACGATAGGTAAGACGATAGGTAATTCTGCCTGCTACCTTGGAAATTAAGAATAGAAATTACAGATACATTCAAACATGGGAATGGCATTCAAAAGAAAATAGGCTTCCACAAATGTCTGCTATCCATGCCTTTATACATGTATAACTGGCTATGTCCTACTTCCAATGACCAGACCTTTGTTTTTTTATTTCATACAGTTCAAGTCTCTGCCTTGTTAAATATTATTTGTGTTTGACTCATCTTCTGACTCTACTTTTGTAGATGTGTCTGGTACCTCAGTCTTTTAGTCTTTGTTGGACAGATCTTGCAAAAGGCTATGCAGTGGTTACCTCAGCTGCCACCCAGCTCTATAGGACTTCACAAAGACAGTGACTTTGAAGGAAAGATAGACACAAAATTGCATAAAAATATTTTGAGAATACTGGAAAAATGATACAATTGTGTTTCTGTTTATAGGATTACAGAATGTGGCATTATATCTTGGAATATTCTTACTATAAAAGAAACAACAGACTTCCGGCCTCCCTCTAGCTGCCATCTTGCGTCCCCGTATGTGCGCCTAAACTCAGCTGGTCTTCCGGAGATCCTCTGAGCGCCAACCCTAGTCACCCCGCGGCCCCTTTTACACTCCGACAAGATGAAAGAAACTATCATGAATTGAGAGAAACTCGCCAAACTGCAGGCACAAATGCGCATTGGTGGGAAAGGAACTGCTAGCAGAAAGAAGAAGGTGGTTCATAGAACAGCTACAGCAGATGATAAAAAACTTCAGTTCTCCTCAAAGTAATTAAGAGTAAACAATATTTCTGGTATTGAAGAGGTGAATATGTTTACAAACCAAGGAACAGTGATCCACTTTAACAACCCTAAAGTCCAGGCATCTCTGGCAGCAAACAGTTTCACCATTATGGGCCATGCTGAGACAAAGCAGCTGACAGAAATGCTACCCAGCATCTTTTTTTTTTTTTTTTTTTTGAGACAAGAGTCTTGCTGTGTTGCCCGGGCTAGAGTGAGTGCCGTGGCGTCATCCTAGCTCACAGCAACCTCAAACTCCTGGGCTTAAGTAATCCTTCTGCCTCAGCCTCCCCAGTAGCTGTGACTATAAGCATGCGCCACTATGCTGGGCTAATTTTTTCTATATATATATTTTAGTTGGCCAGATAATTTCTTTCTATTTTTAGTAGAGATGGGGTCTTGCTCTTGCTGAGGCTGGTCTCGAACTCCTGACCTCGAGCAATCCACCCGCCTGGGCCTCCCAGAGTTCTAGGATTACAGGCGTGAGCCACCATGCCCGGCCTACCCAGCGTCTTAAACCAGCTTGGTGCAGACAGTCTGACTAGTTTAAGGAGACTGGCTGAAGCTCTGCCCAAACAATCTGTGGATGGAAAAGCATCACTTGCTACTGGAGAGGATGATGATGATGAAGTTCCAGATCTTGTGGAGAATTTTGATGAAGCTTCCAAGAACCAGGCAAACTGAATTGAGTCAAATTCTGAAGAAGATAAAACTTGAAGAAGTTATTGGGAGCTGCTATTTTATACTATGACTGCTTTTTAAAATTGTTTTGTTTATGGATCTGATAAAATCTAGATCTCTAATATTTTTAAGCCCAAGCCCCTTGGACACTGCAGCTCTTTTCAGTTTTTGCCTATAAACAATTCATTCTTTGCAGCTAATTAAGCTGAAGAAGCCTGGGAATAAAGTTTGAAAAAAAGGTTAATAAAGTTCTTTGCGTAGTAAAAAAAAAAAAACACAGAATACAGTCAGACTGATAAAAATGAGCAGAAACTATATAAAATGATGATGGCTGTTTTGATGAAACATTCTTCTGTAGAGTCTAATGAATAATTTATAGTTTGTAATCTTGTAGGTAACATAATTTTATTGTTTGCATTTCCCCCTCTTTAATATGTATCTTTAACATTATTAAACATTCACCAAAACAGGAAGTCCACTGACCCAAGGGACCTTAGCATGCAGAACACTCTTTAGTAAGTAAGTAGATTCTGGAAGTCTCTAAAACTACTACATGTCATTATACTGCTAACTTCAAATGGTTTCTTAGCAGTTTCACTACAGGAATATGAGTTGAAAGAAGAAAAAGTCTATAGCCTGTTAAATATTATTTCTATAATGTTATGTTACATTTACTAAAATTAATTCTTGTAAGTCATAGGAGGCATATGGTTTAAATAATTATAAAAAAATGGTTTATGCTTTCAGTACTTGTTGACCATTTGCCTTTAACTGCATAACTTAGAAATACTTTTATTGATTTTTTAAAAAAGTAATCCATCGTGAACTGTTGTTCATAAATTTTATTATATAAGAGAGCATTAGTCTCAGGAACTGAAGTTTAGCATTTTGATGTTTAAATCTGTAGCATATAATAGGCTGTTTTGAAAACCAAAAGTATACCTCAGATGCATTGCTCCCTGAGGAATACATAACTTTGCATAGGGATGGATTTATATGAGATCATGGAGTAACTAAAGCTTTTTAAACAACTTGTTTTTCTTTATTGACTTCTGGCATTAAAGATACTTAATATATTTAACGGAGTCTCTGGCGCTTCAGATAACTTTGCAGCAGGTGTCTACTCTCAAAGTTTTAGTGAACCCTTTCCAACAAAATATAGCTGACCATACACTTTAATGACTTTTAATGGATAATCACTGATTAATAAAATGCCTTCCCCACAATATTATGAAGACTATAAAAATGATTTAAATGTAAGAAATTGGGACCAAGGAGTAGTAAAATGTTATTTTACTATCAAAACAAGCAGTGATAAAATCACTCCCAGCTACATATATGTATCTTAAAATAGATTCAGACTTATTAACCCTAGATTTACTAACACTAACTCATACTTCCAACACACCACACACACACACACACACACACACACACACACACACACTCACACATACAAAAAATCACCTATTAGGTATATGACCAATAAGGGTAAATTTTCATTATTTAACATATTGACCTAGTAAAACATATTTTTTCTATTTTTACTCATACATTATGACATAATAAAAATATTTCAAATCACTCATAATTATCTTAAACATAGTGAACTTTCAAAAACAGAAAGGAGGTCTATATGCTGTCAATAATTAGACTATTCTAATTTATTTCTATTTAGTTATCCTGAAGGTACATTTCATTTTCTTTATCCTGATATACTGGTTCATTTGAATGCATTCTGTCCAATCAATCATGTCACTGAAAGTAGTCATTTTCTTATTTTAATTGCTTCTGGAAATCACTTTTTCATAAAAACTCAATGTTAGATGTTTCACATGAATATTTATGGTAAAACTGGTTTAATAAGCCTGTCCGGTAAGTCCCAGTGACTTGGTCTATATTAAAAAATAATTCTACACTTCATCTGAAACGAGAAAAGAGCCAAATATTGGAGCAACCTTAAGTGAAAGGAACAAGTCTAGAGGCATCACTCTACCAGACTTGAAGCTGTATTGTAAGGCTATAGCAACCAAAACAGCATGATAATGGCACAAAAATACAGACATAAACCAGTAGAATAGAACAGAAAACCCAAACATAAAACCATCCACATATGGTATCTGATCTTTGACAAAGTAGATAGCAATATACATTGGGGAAAAGAATCCCTATTCAATAAATGGTGCTGAGAAAATTGGATAGCCACATGTAGAAGATTGAAACAGGATTTATATCTCTCACCAATCACAAAAATTAATTTAAGATAGATAAGAGACTTACATCTAAGATATGAACTATAAGAATTCTAGAAGAAAGTATTGGACAAACTCTTCTAGATCTGCCTAGGCAAAGAATTTATGAAGAAGACCTCAAGGGCAATCACAGTAAGAATAAAAATAAATAAAAGGGACTTGATTAAATTAAAATGCTTTTGCATAGCCAAGGAAACAATTGACAGAGCAAATGGACAGCCTACAGAATGGGGGGAAATATTTACATGCTATATATCCTACAAAGAGCTAATAACCAGAATCTACAAAGAACTCCAGCAAATCAGCAAGAAAAAAAAATCAAACAACCTTATTAAAAAGTGGGCAAAAGACATGTACAGAAGCTTTTCAAAAGAAGACAGACTAATGGCAAACAAACATGAAAAAATGATCAATGTCACTAATCATCAGGGAAATGCAAATCAAAAATCACAATGAGATATCACCTAACCCCAGTGAGAATGGCTTTTCTCAAAAAGTCCCAAAACAATACATGCTGGTGTGGATGGAGAGAGAAAGGAACATTTATACATTGTTGGTAGGACTGCAAACTAGTACAACCTCTATGGAAAATGGTATGGAGATTACTCAAAGAAGTAAAAGTAGACCTACCATTTGATCCAGCAATCCCACTACTGGGTATTTACCAAAGGAAAAAAAAAGTCATTTTATCAAAGGAACACTTGCACTTGAATGTTTACTGCAACACAATTCACAATCACAAAGATATGGAATCAACCCAAGTACCCATCAATTCATGAGTGGATTAATAAAATGTGGCATATGTACACCATGGAGTACTCCTCAGCCATAGAAAAGAATTAATACCATTTGCAACAATCTGGATGGAACTGGAGACCATCCTACTAAATGAAGTATCACAAGAATGGAAAAAGAAACACCAAATGTACTCACTATTAAATTGGAACTAGCCAATCAGCACTCATGTGCACAGATGGAAGTAAAACTCAATGGAAATCAAGCAGATGATTGGGGGAAGGAGGGACTGGGTGAAATCATACCAAACGGATACAATGTCCACTGCCTGAGTGATGGACACATTTATAACTTTGACTCAAGCAGTACAAAAGTAATCCACGTAACCAAAACATTTGTACCCCTGTAATATTCTGAAATTTAAAAAATCCAAGGAAGTTCAGCTACAGTGGTAGCAGCAATTGTGTGTCTTACTTCTTACTTGATTGTTGTTTTCTTTCTGTCACTAAATGACTACCATTCTTTCAGCGTTCTCTATTTTGTTAGTCCATGTTTCCTAGTCTCTCCTTCCAGTGCCTGAATAACAAACAAAGAAGACCGTGTTGGAAAAGCCAGCATTGTTTTTGGTCTAAATATTCTATTAAACAGTAGCTGGTAGAGTATTTTTGAAGAAGCACAAGCTGTAATAAATCATGGCGTCTACCAATGACAGTTTCAAATGAACACGTTTATTGGGCCAGACAAGTACATCACTAAGAGTGTTATTTACCTCAGGTGCTGACATATAGTGCCAGATGTTGAATTTAAACCCTGACTCAGTGATTGCGGCTGAAAACTGCATTGGCATTTTAAAAAGCATCTGTTATAAACACTGATCCGAATAAAACACGAACCACAGAGCTGAATGTAAGCAATACCGAATGAGAGTTTAAAGTGATTACCTTGGCAAGTTCAGAAAGCATGAAGGCTGAAGTAAACTCAGAGTACGGAACATGTTCCTGTTAAAGGGAGCCTTTTGGGGTCACTTTTCTAAACACTTTCACATAGAAGTATGAAAAATGTGTGAATAACTTCTAAAGTAGCATAAAAATGATAATATTTTATGAATTTGTGATATTTTTCCATATATTTCATTTTAAAAGATACTCTTATTAGTAATACAGTCACACCCAGCAAGAGGAACTTCTGAATTACCGCAATATTTGTAAAAGTTGCACACTGCCAGCAAGAAACATTTTCAATATGATAAAATCATATTATTTAAAGTTGTATAAGGAGCCTTATAAGTGACATATAAAGGCTGATACTAATTCTTTACATCAGTAATTAGATAGATATTAAATCTTCAGAAATACAGCAACAGTTTTGTTTTTAGAAAATGCATTATATAGACACTATATGTGTAAAACATACACCTGATTTCAAAGACTTACCTTGAATAAAAGAATGTAAAATATCAGAATAAGAAGTATTTTATATTGACTCAAATAATTAGCTTTACTCAAATACATTTGGTTTAATATTTTGATATTTATGCATTATAACTGGTATTTTGCCTGTAATTACTAATTTTAAATATTCTATAAGAAAAATGATCTTATTTAAAACACTGTTGGTACTCTATGCTTACCATAGTTTATGTTTTGATAAAAACTCATTCAAATTTTGTAAAATGAATAAAGTTCATAAGTGGGATTAGTGTCCTTATAAAAGAGACCCCTGAGGTGTGTGTATCCCTTTTCACCTGCCCTCATGACCTAATCACCTTCCAAAGGCCCCACTTCTTAACACCATCACATTCATGACTTGATTACAACATATTAATTTAGAGGGGATGGGGGACACAAGTATTCAGACAATAGCAGTACCTACAATTCTTCCTGAGGAGGGATGTAAATACCCTGTCTCAAACACTCCAGTCATGAATTTTCTTTTCTGCCCAATACAGTACAACACTTTCCAAAACTGCAACAATGTCAGACAAAACACAGGGCACTCAGATTATTGAGATAGAAAAGAGTGCAGGTGTTATACAGTCATTCAACAATTGTCTGCTGAAATAGGTAATCTACACAATCTCAATAGTTTAACTCAATAGAGGTTTAGTTCTTTCTCATATGAAATCCAAATGTGTGTTCTTGATGGACATAAAGTACTTCTCCAAGCAGTAATTAAGGCACTCAAAGCTGCTCTCACCTTTGGTTCCTCTGTCTTTAACTTCTGAGTTTTAAGAATCTGGTGCTTATCTGCATCAAGCCAGAAGGAGAAAGAACAAGGAAATTTGCTCCTGGGAGGTTTCTAAGGGCCAGCCATTGAGGTAGAACATATTGATATAGTGTATGTTCTATGTCCACAAGGAACTGAGGAAAGCAGAAAATGTGGTATGGCTGTGCTTCCAGAAAGAGGAGGAAATGGATTTGGGGGTGAACACATCACACTCAACCACAATCTACCCTCTGGTCATCACGTATGTTTTACAACAGAGGCTGATAAACTGAACAGTTTCCACTAACTCTAGAGACTGTTCCTCCCCCTCCTCTTGTTAAACTCAACTTGACCAACTAATATCTGCTAAACTGTGGCCCTAGTCTTACAGTTACTGAATCCTGTCCCATGTCTAATGCAATCTAAGTTCCTCACATCTGCTACGATTTTGAACAGTGCTAAATTCTTAAAATAAACTGACTCTATCTGAACCTATAAATTCTTTAGGCTACTTCCACCATGTAGAATAGTCCTCTTGGACTGTCCTCACGTTGAAATGTTTTAATCAAAGCATAATTGATTCTTTTCACTCACAGATGATGCTTTTTATTTTTCAGTACATTTCCATTTGTGTCTGTACCTGTAGTGAGTATTTGGGAGCTTAAAAGTTCTAATATCCAAAGAGCTAAAGGTCCTTGTAGTTTAAGTTTCTGTAATTTTTGGACATGTACTTTCCTTGATTATTTGTAAGATTCTTATTTTTGTTTCTAATCAGTTCCATGTGCCAGTAATATAACCACAATTTCTCTTAAACATAATTGCAAGTCTGCTTTATTTCTTAACTCATATATCATGGTCTCTCATGTTAATGACAGCTAACTTGAGTCTACCTGTGATATTAATCTGGGAGTGGGTGGAGGTTCTTTATTCATCTGCTCTTTATAACAGCTGAGCTTTAATGGTCCTTTTCTTCTCAAGTTTTCTTTCAGAGTTATCCTTACTATTTGGCATCTAAAAGCATTCATTCTTTCCAAGACTTCGTTGCTCAAAACTTCTGTATACTTTTTATGCCTTTCTCATTTCTGCCAACAACCTAGCCAATTATTTCTTGAACTCATCTCTCCCACATAATGTCTTCCTAAAAAAGGACAACTTAAAAATCAACATAATTATTTTTTCTAAACCAATTTTCCTATAGCTAACTGATTCAATGTCAGTTTTTTTCTTTGTCACAATGCTAAACAATGTTCTATATTTTAGGAGTTTACTGTCACAAGACTTCATTTTTGGGACAAATTCCATACTAGGTGTATAAATCTTACTACTGAAAAGATAAATCAAAAAACACCTCAGCGGCTTATTCATGTCAAGTCCAAATGCTTGATCAGGTGTCCAGACATCCAGGTCCTGCTATTTTGAACCAGTGCCATCTTAGGCTCCCAAATTTATCTCCATCAAGCTAGAAACAGAGTAAAGAAGATGGCAGATAACCCTGTCAGGTAATTGGGTATGGACACATGCGCCTATAAGGGAGGCTGAAAAGTATAGTTCTAGTTGTGAGTTGAAAAGTGGAAATAGGTTTTGGTGAACACATGGCAGCTTCCTCACATTGAAAAATGAAAATTTTGAACATGTAAAGTACATTTAAAATAGCATTCAACTTCTCATTGTTCTCTTATTACATAATCAAGGAGAGGTTTCATATTAGCCATATCAGAAACTCAGTAACAGTCACTTTTAGAAGACAGTGGTATACTGACAAAGGAATCACTCAAATTGCATTATTGTCTGGATGCACATGGTAGGAACAACAAACAAGACTAGAGAATAGTGAAAGCGTAATTTATAAATAAAATGTTGAACAACTTAAAAAGACAAATCTCCTTCTAACTAGCACAGTCTGACAAGGGCTAATATGAAACACAGATTAATTAGAAATAACATAAAGAAAGAAGAAAGGCCAGCAGTTCAGAAATAGGACACCAATTTTCCTCAGAGAAAAGATTTGTAGAGATAATTAACATTACATTGTAGGGAATACCTTATACTATTTCTAGTTTGTATGTGCATTTCTTTCATACTTTGGTTTCTGACACTACTAATATATGAAGCCATCTTTCAGTTGCAAAGTAAAAAGAATCACTGGATATATTTTCAGGGGAATAGAAATGCCTAAGTATGTTTGTAGCTAAAATGTTGGAGCCCAAAGTAGAAAGAACAACTGTACAACAACCTTATTTAGTGGAGCCTCAACAGGACTTTCTCTTTTTTGGTGTTACCATGTATTCCATTTTCATGCTCCCTAAGTTACAGAGGTCACAATAGCTCTCTCCTTTTGCTTCCATATTAAAAAAAAAAAAAAAAGAATCATTATCTCACAACACAGAGAATATTGGGTCTAACTTTATTTTTTCAATTAGCAAATGCATGTCAAATCTTAATAAGTGTATGTTATATGAGACAGTGAAATACTTTAAACTAGCATATTTTAAGCCCACGAAAACTGTTGAATATTTTAAATTATTAGGTCAAAGTTCATGCCAATTAATCAATATCAACATTTAACCTCGATTAAGAAAGACAAAATTATAAAAGACTAGGAAGATTAGAAATGACTGTAAGTGTTCTTTCCTGAAGTGGAAAGCTCTCATTAGCTATTCATAGTATTCTAGGGTCTGTTGACATTATTACTTATTATTGCAGAAAACTTCAGCAGTAGATATGTTTTATTTTCTTAACAACAGTAAAATGCATGAATAGAGAATGTAATAGATTTATTTCCTTCTCCAAGTGGCTTCATCTCAAGACAATTCAGCATCATGTAAATGTAACAGTGATATGTCTCTCCCCTAAACACACTTAGCCTTCTTATCTCTATAATTGATTTCTTTAAACTTCTTAAGTTTTCATTCTAAGACAAGATGATTAAGAGTAAAGTGATATTAAGTGCTTCTTGGCAACTATTGTATCACTTTCCCTGACCTTCAAATTACATATAACATTTGTCTTTGGCAAAGCTATATGATTGCTCAATGTTGTGGACAGCAAGATTCATCTGGCATTGTTAATATGATCAGCAGTGAAATAAAAAAGTTAACTGAGCTTACATTTTTTATAACCCCAGGAGAAGTTTTAAAACCATGTTAGGAGCTTTAGTACAGTTGATGATGGAAAATTTGTGCTGCAGCATAAATGATATAGCAAGTCAAACAAAATATTCCGTTGAAAAGACTATATTAATTCTGCAATATTTTTATTGTATTTTGAATACATTTTATACCTCTGTTATGAAAAAACTCAAACTGTTTTTCCTCTGCTCTCACACCACAACAATCAACAAAGAAGACTTATGTGACCAGATGGTGGGGATTTGCCCTCACCAGCAAGTAGGTAATCAATTCTGCAGCACACCAGCTGGGTGTTCTACAATTCAATTTTGACAATATCTACCTAGAGATAGCATCAGATCCCACAGATCGAGGGCTCAGATCTGCAAGACTATCACCCATTTCTGATGCCAATTGTAAGCCCCAGATTGTTTTATCTGTGCTTCTGACCTAGGGGCTATAACTTAGGATTCCTACAACTTCGTCCTTAGCTTCCATTAACTTGCTAGAGTGGCTCTCAGACTCAGGGAAATACTTAAGGTTTACCAGTTGATCATGAAGGATATTACAAAGGCAGCAGATGAAGAGATGAACAGGGCAAGGTATAGGGTAGAGGTATGGAGCTTCCATGTTCTCCCCCGAGGGAACCACACTCCAAGAACCTCCATATGTTAAGCTATCCAGAAGCTCTCTGAACCCTGTCCTCCTGGGCCTTTTATGGAGATTTCACTGGACAGGGATAGACAACACTGAACTGTGAACAACCATGAAGAATTCAACTGGACAAACAGGGTATGCTCTAATACTAACAGGCTGAGTGGGGAAATCCAGCAAGGCCTCTCTGTTCATATTCTTCTTGACCTCACTGAATAGCATTCCTTCCTCTGGAGTATGGGACAAGGCGCCTTCTGAAATGGGGGTCTTATAACCTGTGATCAGGCAAGTTAGGTCAGAGAATAGTTTTTATGGCCAACTCTAAGACAGAAAGGTAGGAAAAAATTCCTACCTTGAGGAGAAAAAGGAACAGATGAATGGAGAACAGGAGAAGGTTAAAGAGAGACATTTTGTATTCTGAGGCCTACTTCTGGGGCCTAAAGTGTCCCAGTATTATTACAAAAGACTATAACAAAGGCTATGGGAGCTATGAGCCAGGAACCATGGAGAAAAATCAATACATACACACACACACACACACACACATACACACACACACATACACGTATTATGATATCATAATAGCAAAAGATAAATAAATTAGAACTACAAGAAATAGTAGCAAAGGTTTGAAAAGCCCAAGTCAAAATGTGATCATAAAATTATTTACAAAATTTATACATAAAATACAGTCTGAATAATTTGAGTATTTTCTATTAAAAGCATTTGTTCATCTATAATGATAATTTCTGGCCAGGATATAACTAGCAATATCCCAAGTTACAGATAAATTGGTAAAATGGCCAATGTCTCTAGAAAAACTTAATAATGAGGTTGTAGTGTCTCTGGCACAAAGTCACCTAATTTCAGACAATAATAGTCAAGGAAGAAATCGCCTAATTCTAAGGGAACAAATAATATGCATAATATATATAAATGCAGATTTGGGGTTATTGTATTTCTTATAAGACATTAGTAATATTATTTATTTATGTATTTATCTTAGAAATGAGGTCTTTCTCTTTTGCTCAGGCTGGAGTGCAGTGGCATGATCATACCTCACTGCAGCCTTGAATTTCCAGGCTCAAGTGATTGTCTTGCCTTAGCCTCCCCAGTAGCTGGCATTTGAAGCACAAGTCTCCATGCCCAGGTAAAATACTAATAATACTTTTAAGAAAAAAATACTGAGAATAGTAAGTAAGATAATTTTGGAGTAAAATACTTCCCAGAAGACCAGTAGTATTGTTACAAGGAAGATGGTTGATTAAAAAGGAAGGGAACCAACAACTCTAAACATTAAGTGCACATGGAAACTATAAAAATTATTGTTTCTTTTTCCAAAGTCACCAATCTTATTAAATTAATTTCCAAATTGTCATCTCTGTTTACAAATTTTGAACTAATTATATGTTGAAATGTGTTTCCTTGGTTTTTTGACTTATGATCTTTATTCTTCAGTAAGTAATTTTAACATATTTTTCAAAAGAGAAATGAGACTAAGAAACAAAAATTTTAAGCACACTATATAAAAGTAACCTAGAAAACTTCTAAAGAATAAACTTTCAGTTTTATTTCTTTCAAGTAAACCTCTTTCTGTTTTTGAAATTATTTTATGTCACAAACCTATTTTATTAAAAAAGATACACTATTATTTTTAAATTATAAACTTTTAATATCTGCTAATAAATTTGTAGTACTTAACTATTATAAATATATAAAAAGGTAATAGAAATAGTTAAAATATTCAACAAAACAACATATTTTTTCAAAATATTTTTTTAATTTTTTATTTCTATGTTAACTAAATTTCACATTTTTCTCTTTGTTCACTTCTTTTGACAATTCTTAAGAATTACTTTCTATATAATTTTTGACAACATTCTTTTTCTACTCTGTAATAGCAGACACTGCTATAAAAGCAGACTTCAGCATTAATTAGTTTCATACCTGCTGGAAAAGTAATTTCCTTAGAGAATCAATGTTTAATAGAGATATGTTTATGCCTCCCATAACATTCATAGAAATAAAATATTTAATGACCATATACTATGTGTAAGACCCCTTAACAAACCATAACTTAAAGCATAAAATAACATACAAAGCAAACATTTCTTTCTTCTATAAAATTATAATTCGTTTCATCTTATAAAGTTTTGCTAAGACCATTTAAAGCAATAGTCAATTTTCTCACAACAGATTTGTGAATAGTATCTATTTAAAATGAAAACTTCAAAACTTTAAGACAATTGTCACATGTCCATTAAACTATATCAACTCAAAGGTGATTCTGTAGTTATTTCCTGAATAACTCATTAATAATGTTTGGGCCTCTTTGCTAAAATGTAAATTTTCTTGCATACACACATTATGTCATAATTATCCCTTTTAGAATATACTATGCACAATTAATATGGCTTTTTAGGTTTTTAGTATGCACAGAGAGAAAGAACACTATATCTCTTTATTTAAGAATAGGAATTTATTAAAAATCCTTTGTTCAACTTCATCGCATTGTGGTTCTGTGAAGATATTTTACATTTTATAGTTATAGTATAAATGAGATAAAGCAGTAGAGAAAATATTGTCCATATGCTATCCCTTCCAAATTTAATTCCTGTGTAAATCTCACAGGTGGTTTTCTTTGGACACTATTTGATAATGTTAAGCACATACATTGACATCTACTATCAGCAAAGCTATCATTATCAGCAAGGACTTTAAATAAATATCTAAACATTATTCTCCTGAAAGCAATTATACATTCCATTTGATACACTAATTTTGCCCAACTAGTAAAGAAATGTACACTTATAATAAAAACAATTAAAAAATAATATAGAAAATATACTCCTATAAGCAATTATTATAAATAGTTTTGATTTTGTTTCTATAAAGTATTCACATAGCTTAGATCATGTTACAAATATTTATATTACTTTATTTTTTATCAGAAAAGCAGTCTCATAGTAGTAAATTTAAGTTACTTTCAAATGATCTATGATACCTACTCAGTAATTTTTACTTGAATAAATCTAATTTACATAAGCGTATTCTCATGGGTGGACATTTTATTTCTTTCCACATTTTTAGAGTAAATTTAATGCTACAGTGACTGTGTCTGTAGGGTTGATCCTTGAACAATGCAAGGGTTAGGAGTAGTGAATCCCCACAGAGTTGAAAATCTGTATATAACTTCTGACTCGCCTAAAACTTAACTACTAATAGCCTACTGTTGACTGGGAGCAGTACCAATAACATGAACAGTCAATAAACACATATTTGGTATGCTGTATGTATTATGTACTGTATTCTTACAATAAAGTGAGCTAGAGAAAAGAAAATGTCATTAGGAAAATCATAAGGAAGAGTAAACATATTTACTATTAAGTAGAAGTGGATCGTCATAAAGGTCTTCATCCTTATTATCTTCATGTTAAATAAGCTGAGTAGGAGGAGGAAGAGGAGAGGTTGGTCTTGCTCTCTCAGGGGTTGCAGAGAGAAGAAAAATCTGTGTATATGTGGACCCAGGCAGTTCAAACCCATGTTGTTCAAGGATCAACTGTACACGAATTTTTATTCACATTTCTGAGAATTTGCTAGGACTGGTTTTCCAGAAGGGTAATTATTAAATTAATTTGTATAAATAATTTACAAGTTCATAATACATGTTACCAAGTCACTTTCCAGAAAATATCAATTTACTCTAACAGAAATGTATGAGAGTTTATAATACTGATCTCAGGGCTGGATATTTTTATTAAAAATACAAAACACATATTCAGATTATTATTTCTAATACAATGGTGTTATAACTAATTATAAATTCCAGTATATCATGTACCTACGTCTATAGCTGTCTATCTACATCACACTTCATTATTTGTGAATTCCATATTTGTGAATTCTCCACTTGCAAAAATTTATTTGTAATCTCTAAGATCAATACTTGCCCTTTCTTGGTCATTTGTGAATATGTGTAGAATAAAAATTTGATTCTCTCAAATGTGCATGCTTCCATTCCAGTTGAGGTCAAAGAAGGTCATGCTCTACCTTCTTGCTTCAGCTTTTATACCATTAATAAGGACCACTTCTGCAGTTTATTTAGAGCTTTCTGTTGGTGATACTGCTGTTTAAAATGGCCTCCTCAGCAAAGTGCTGAAATGCTGTCCATGGTTCCTAAGCATAAAAGATTGTGATGTGTCTTACAGAGAAAATACTGTTCACCCTTGGTGTCTGTAGGGGATTGGTTCTAGGATTCCTCACAGATACTGTAATCCTGGGATGCTCAAGTTCGTTATGTAAAATGGCATAGTATTTGCACATAACCTATGCACATGCTCTCTCATATACTTTAAATCACCTCTAGATTTCTCGTAAGACAATGAAAATGGTTGCTATGCTGTATTTTTAAAAATTTGTATCATTTTTTATTGCTGTAGTGTTATACTTTCAAAAAATATTTTCCATCTATGGCAGGTTGAATTCATAGATGTGGAACCTGCAGATAACAGTGGGCTGACTGTGTGTTAGATCAGCTTTGTTTAGTCATGAGTCATAGTGCTGTCGGCTTGAGTTCAGTGTTCACAAATCAACACTATATTTTAAATAAGGTGTCTCAAAACAGAAACACACATAAAACAGATTATATATTAATATGTTGATGGAAATGTTGTGAACAGAGGATTACAACAACAGACTTACCCTGCATTTCCCCTAGAAGAATGGTTCAGTATTTGTTAATTTAGTGTTTGTGACTTTATAGAACACAATTACAGCAAATAACAAAAAGTAACTATGTTTATCCATATGTAAACCTAGTCTTCAAAAGTAAAGGAGATATTAGTCAGGGGCTGGATTTATTAGGAAGAAGGAGGCTAATGTTTTAGCAGTTATTTGACAGGAGATGAGATCTTGGACTCTGCAAGATTGTGGAGTATATAAATAAGACTCCTAGATAAAACCAGGACTAAATTTCACACAAGAAAAAGTGACTAGAATGATTCTATCCACCAGCTAGAATAGAGAATAAAGAAATGTGTCTCTCTCCAACTCGATTGAAAATTACCTAATAATAATAAAAACAATAAGGCCCTATGATACAACTTTGGCCTAGCATAACTCAGAATTAAAGTTAAAATTTACATTGCCTTCCTAGATGGGGTAACTTAAGCCTAGACATTTATGTTAACATGGTAAATCTCCCGGGGCATCTGTTAGCAATAGAGGCAAAACCTCTTTGATGAGACAGACCCAAAATACAGGTCCTGAAACATTCCCCCAAACAAAACCATATAAGATAAATTTCAATTTTCAAACATATTGAAAACACATGGAAATAACAGCTGTAACTAAAAATAAAAAGAAACATAAATAGAATTATATCCAAAAGACTCTTACAACAAAATTTATGTCTATATATGCATATATATATATAGAAAAAATGTAAGATAGACTAAGTACAAGCATGGATTAAAAATAAAAAATGAAATCTTAAAAAAATATGTTACAGGACTGAAGTTGAAAATACAGTGGAAAAAATACTCAGTAGATAGTTTCAATAGAAATTACATACACTTAAAAATTTATTATTGAACTGTAAAATAGATATGAAGAAATTATCCAGAGGAAAAAAAAATGAAAAACGTGAAACAGAGATTGAAAAACATGGAGGTTATAAATATATGTTTTATCATTTGTCCAAGGTGAACGCTAACAGGGGAATAAAAACAGAGGTAGGCAATATTTCAAACTATAATTTTCTAAAATATTCTGGAATTTGTGAAATACATGGATTCTCATAAGCGCAATTCCAAGCATAATTAACACAAAATAATAATACCTCATCACACTAAAACCACCTCTATAATAGATACTTATTTTAATTGTAGAACACTAAAGTGAAAAAAAGTTTTGTAAAAGTCACCAGAGATAAAAGACATTAACCAAAAAGATAAAATAAAGAGACTGAAAGGTAGCTTCTCAAGAATAAGATCATGAAGATAATGTAATAAAAACTATATAGAGGCATTGCAAGTTTTATATGAAAATAATGTAAATAAAGAGGAAACATAAGTCAAAAGAAATCTAGGGAATCCTAATAACTGTTAAACGCAATAGAAATACTGCAAAAATTTATAAAAGATAGGCCGGGCGCGGTGGCTCACGCCTGTAATCCTAGCTCTGGGAGGCCGAGACAGGTGGATCGCTCGAGGTCAGGAGTTCGAGACCAGCCTGAGCAAGAGTGAGACCCCGTCTCTACTAAAAATAGAAAGAAATTATCTGGCCAACTAAAAATATATATACAAAAAAATTAGCCGGGCATGGTGGCTCATGCCTGTAGTCCCAGCTACTCGGGAGGCTGAGGCAGTAGGATCGCTTAAGCCCAGGAGTCTGAGGTTGCTGTGAGCTAGGCTGATGCCACGGCACTCACTCTAGCCCGGGCAACAAAGTGAGACTCTGTCTCAAAAAAAAAAAAAAAAAAAAAAAAAAAAAAAAAAAAATTTATAAAAGATAAAGATTACTGCACAAGAAAAAATTATCAAGAAGACATAGTCCAAATAATTTTGAATCTGTTGATAGGAACACAAAGACATTTTAAGAATATCAATGTAAAATATTAATTTATATATTTAAGTAATTGACAAAGCTACTATATTTCTGGGATATTTTAACGCATTTGCTTAGTCATTTAGATACTAAGCAAACAGAATGAGTAAGAATAAGATTACTTAGGAATCAAAATTTACAAAGTGAAATAATATGGGTGGATTAAACTTTTTACTCAGTTAATGTTTTAAAGTATAATGAGTAGGTTACAGAACCCCCAAGCAAACTAGAAAGTTGAACCCAAGGATAATATTGCCTGCTACTGTGATCCCTGTGTACAGTGGGTTAATAACAGAGCTCTGTACGTGTAGATGGCCTCTAAAAATAAGATGTCCTCCTACAAAGTTTTAACAGTTATGCCAGGAATCAATTATAAATGGCATCTAATGCTTCATGTTTTTCTTCCCAAATAAAATATCATCTGGACGCCTCTAATTGGCAAAGACCAAGTCACATTCCTGTGCCTTAGCTGAAATTAGGTCTGATTTCTGCCTTTAGGAGGCAGGTTTCTATTGAATGGTGATTCTTACTGGATTTCATTGTTGTTGTTCTTGCAGAGGTTCACCATCCTAAGCAACAAAAATTAGCATTCTATAAAGGTAGAGGATATGTCTCTCCCTCCTAACTATTTGATCTTCATATTTTACAGGTATTAAACTTGGAGCCAATTATCTCCTTTATAGTAGAGCCAACTGCTCCCATTCAAAGGGTAGTACAACTTTCTCATCTCTGTTGGTGCCAAATGCTCATGTTCTGGCACAGAGACAATGCCCTCATTACCCACGAAAAGACTGGCTCGTGTTACTGAGTAAGAGATAAACTCTTTCTTTTTCCAGAAGGGAAGTGGGACAGATGTTTCAATGACTACATAAACTCTAAGATTCGTAATTTCAGAGTTCAGCTCCCTGTGGTATCACTCCATTGTATATGAAAGTGTAACCATTTGGTTCTTATGGTGTCACTCTGTGTGATATTGGGTATGAGGAAAAGGCATTTTCCATGTTACTCTGGATGCTGTTACTGCTGAGAACTCTAAAGGTCTGATCTGAGTCAGAGGATACATAATAAGATGGGCATCATCTTAGATGCTTCTTAGTTTCTGGCTGAACAATTTCAGTTTCGTAACAAGAGCATTTCTCAAATTATGGGAAGTTATTAAAACGTTGGGTTTTTCCTAAGAATGAGTTTTAGTATTAGAAAATACATTAAAAATTCTTAGATGCAGAAAAAAATATTTGATACAGTTCAACCAGTTATAATAAAAACCATTAATAAACTATAAATAAAGGCCAAATTCTGAAACACATGAAATGTACAGACCAAATCCTACAACAGTCTCTCAGTGTGGAAACATTAAAAGAATTCTGTTTAATATGAGGACAAAACCACTGTTTCTATCCAGCAATGTACTGATGGTCTTATCCAAAAGAAATAAAAGGTATGAGGATTCAAAAAGAAAAAGCAAAACTGTCATGTCATTATTTATGAATAAAGTCATTCCATACTTCAATAATTCAGTATAATCTACAAATAAAATATTGAAATCAATAAGAGAGTTTATTAATTTTACTTCATGTAAAATTAACATACAAAATTCAATTATATTTTCATATGCCAGAATCAACTAGAAAACAGAAACTTTAAGAGGGGCTATTTATAATATAAACCAAAACTACAATGTATCTAGAAATACATCTTATATGTAAAAGACCATAAGGGAGAAAATTATAAATATTATAAATAAATATTTAAAGACTATCAATCAATATTGAAATTAATATGTCTATGAACAGGAGAAAATACATTAATTTTTCCCAAATTAATTTATCAAATTTATGAAATTTTAGTTAGAGATCACAAGATGAAAATTGCCAAATTAATTCTAAATTTCATATGGAAAGGCAAAAGAAGAGTAATAGCCAAGAATATTTTAAGTAGGAAAAATTGGATGAGAGAATTTATGTAATTGCAGATATATAATAAAGCTCTAATAATTTTACAAAGTGTAATATTAGTGTAGATAAATAAAAGATCTATTAAATAGAATATATGGCCCAGAGAAAGAAGTATAAATACATGAAAACTAGATACATGACGGAGGTGGTATCCCAAATTAGTAAGAAAACAATAGACTGAGCAGGCACAGACAGTTATCCATATGAAAAATAAAAAACATAAGTTAATATGTATAGGCACTGTGCACAACGAGTTATTCTAGTTTTCTTAACATTCATATGTATTCATTTATCATGTCAGTTGGAACTCTTGAAAATGATAAGATGTGCTTACTGAATAGGTCTTTAGAACAAGAGATTTAAACTGAGCCTCACCTGGGCATAGGCCATAAACGTGCACTTAGCCTTAAGTATGAAAAGTGTGAAAACTTCTGCATCTAACAGAAAAACTTGATTGAAATCTCTGTGTTGATTCTCTCATTTAATCTCTGTAAAAATTGATGATCTAGATATTACTATTACTAATATTTTCCTTATTCAATTACTGTTAGCCTTTTCTAATGTTAGGTAGAAGATTTCTAGTTAGGAAGAGAGATTGCCTTCTTGGTGATCGTAGAGATAAAATTCAAACTATTTACAATATGAAACTAAGCTCATGTTTTATTTACTAGTGCATAAAATGACTAAAAACCTGATGTTAGTTAATTTCAACTCTACTTTAGTCCTTTGGAAAGAATAACGTAATTAAATACTTTGCTTATGTTTTTGAATACACCATATAATTATCAATGTATAATGTTTCTCCTATTAATACATATATGATACTGTTATAATAAACTAAAACGGATATCTGATTAAAAGTGAGTGATCCAGATGGAGGCAGAATACCAAGAGGTTTCTGGGGACCAATTAAGGGCACTAGTAAATACTGAGCATATTTTACGCTAGCTTTTAGAAAATGTAAATGGAGACCTGATTATCATTCCAACTGAGAACATTACATAATCGCTCCATTGACTATACTTACTTTCAGGATGTTCATGTTCGATTTAAGACATACATTATCCTCACATAAAATTCTTTGTGGCTTCTATCCTGGCATTGTAATGGACTTTCTCTTACAAATGATTAAATTGCTCATATTTTTCAGTGAACATTTAAGGTCACCAGAGTCCATTTGAGGAATATTCTAATTCAAATATACCAGTGACTCACTTTTAAAAAGGAACAATTCATTCATTTATGAATCAACCTGGATCCAATGCAGTCATATTTTAAAATAGATCAATATTAATTATTGAAGGACAAATTTCATATCATGAATAATTGCTTAATACACCCTTAGAAAGTGGTTATAAGTCCAACTCTGATCAAGATCATGTGTGCATTTTCCCATTTTATAGTATTGAAACATTGACTTAAAGAGTTATTTATTTTAAATATAATAGAAATGATAAATTCAATACATGTGAAAATTACTTATTTTCAAATGGGTCTTAGAATTTTTCAGGGAAATATTGTTATTGCTTTTTTAATTAAAGAAGGAAACTAAAGCATCAGATAGTTCTTTTATTTTTTAAATTCAGCATATTATGGGAGTACAAATGTTTAGGTTACTTACATTGTGCTTGCCCCACCTGAGTCAGAGCTTCAAACATGTCCATCCCCCAGACAGTGCACATCTCACTCATTATGTGTGTATATACCCATCCCCTCCTCCCCACTCCCATCTGCCTGACATCCAATGAATGTTATTGCTATATGTGCACTTAGGTGTTGATCAGTTAAAACCAATTTGATGGTGAGTACATGTAGTGCTTATTTTTCCATTACTGGAATACTTCACTTAATAGAATGGGTTCCAGCTCTATCCAGGAAAACACAAGAGGTGCTCTATCACCATTGCTTTGTGTGGCTAAATAGTACTCCGTGGTATACATATACCACATTTTATTAATCCACTCATGTATTGATGGGCACTTGGGTTGTTTCCATATCTTTGCAATTGTGAGTTGTGCTGCTATAAACATTTGAGTGCAGATGTCTTTTTTATAGAATGTCTTTTGTTCCTTTGGGTAGATGCCCAGTAATGGGATCGCTGGATCAAATGGTAGATCTATTTGTATCTCTTTGAGGTATCTCCATATTGTAAAGCAGAAGATATTTCAAAGCAACATGAACATAATTGGAAAAAAGAAAGTGTCAATATTTTAAAATCTATAAGAAAAGCCATCCCCTTTATCAACCTAAATGACATCTGTTTTAATGAGATACATGTCACTTTCTTCATTTCTTTCTCTTCTTACTGTACTGAAATCTCTTAAAATTTGATGTAAGGAGTACAGGAAATGCATAGAACCTTTAGAATAAAATAGAAATAGACAACAGAGAAACTCTGTCTTGAATTGAGTGGTGTCCATTTTAACTCTGAAGACATAGTAATCAAATACCAGAAATGTTTATTCTTAATATGGGACTTGATGAAAATCCTTTTCAATAACAAGAAAACAGAACCTGCAAATTCATGATGTGTACAGAAAAGATGTTTAGATAACACTGGCATAAATAAATGAGATTTAAAATGTGAGACAGTAATTTTTTGAATTTATATAATTTCTTTTAAAATTAAGAGAAATACATATTTAAAATAAGTAATATTTTCCATCTCAAAAAGGAGTTATTGATTCAGAATTTTATGAGACAAATGTCATTGACACTCTTAAGTAAGTAGGTACATAAAAATGAAAACACCGCCTAGAGACAGTGGTGTCAATAAAATCATCAAGGGCTTCAAGGGCTGTGCTAAGGAAGGAGAATAGCCAAAAAAAAAAGGAAGGTGACTAGAGGAGACAGAATGAGAGAAAGGGGTTAGGCAAAATTACATTCAGGGATTTGTTAATGAATTTAAGACAAAGCACCAGAGTATACTAGATACATCTGATTGTTGAAACACTGTGTGCATACATACAAACAACGACATCACAAAACAAACCATCAACACCAAGCATTGTCATTTGTTTTTTTGGAATCATTCCTTTTATTTTAGACTTAGTTCTCCTCCACCTCACTCCCTTTTCTCTTCTTTCCTCTCTTTCTTTCCCCCACCCCTTCTTGTTCTTGTTCTCTATCATCTTCTCCTTCTTTTCTTCTGTTTATATCTGCATGTTAATATGCATGTATAACAGGTGCTTCTATTTGCTCCTTGAAATTAATTTTTACCCGTGAATCTTATGGCTCTTAGTTTTGAGATAAAATGTTTTGAAATAGGAAATAGTTGTTGAAATACTATGTAATATGTCTGATATATTCCCAGTGTCTTGAATAGTGTCTGCCTCATGGCGATCACTCAATAAATATTTGCTGAGAGAAGGAATTGTTTTGCCTGCTTCTATTCTTATCTTTCTAAAATCTGCCCATCAACAAGTCATGAAATTATTTTTTAAATATATCTTGAGTCAGAACACCTAGTATTTGCTAAATAAATACTTGTTGAAAATGAATACTGAAAAATGACCATGTCACTTCTGTAATGAAAGCTCTTACATGGCTTCTCTTTGCTCCATGGTATGCAAACCTAAGATATCTCAGGTCTCTTTGCAGTCTGCATCTCCAACCTCATCTGTTTGCTCATTGCTTGCTTGCTGGAATCAACATAGTCCTTCTGTCTGTCTCAAACCTGCCAATTTGTATTCTGTCCCCAGAACTTGTCAATTTCATGTTTTCTTTCTCCCACATTAACTGTCTTCATCCATATTAGCTTAGCTATCTTCTTTGTATAGTTCAAGATTTTGTGCTTTTCATCTCTTCCTCAGAGAAGACATCAATGGCCACCCTACATCGGCCTCTTCAAAGGCATTATCCTTGATGAATTCATATTATTTAAATATCAATTTATTATCTTTCTCCCCAATAGAAAGAAAACTCTAAATGTATAGGGAATTTATCACCTAGGTCCCTGCCTGTAGGTTTTTAATAACAATTTTGTTTATTTGCATAATTAGCCTGTCTTTATTGTTACAGAAAAATAAATAGGTCCTTTCAAATCCAATGTTTTCTCTTAACACCTGAATATCTTCTACACCTGTCTTCTCAAGGACTTCACACTTTCAATTATCTATTATTTCTCTTATGCCATACTCTATCTTTAGATATATTTTTATTATACAGACATGTTCTAGAACTGCACAGTCTAATAAGGCAGACACTAGCCACATGAAGCTATATAAAATTAATTGAAATGAAATAAAATGAAAACTTCAGTTCCTCAGTTGCACTAAGACATTATAAGTGCTCAGAATTTACAAATGGCTAGTGACTACTATATTGAACAGTGAAGTTCTAAACCATGTTCTATATTATAGGATAAGTCCATCATAGCAGAAAGTTCTATTGGGTAATGCTGCTCTAGAATCTCTTTGTTCCTACAGTACTTTCCAGCTGGTTCCCATGTCTTCAAAACTTTCCACAGAAATAATTACACAAATAGTTAACTACTCTTTTTTATATAATATCTTATCTCCCATTTAATCTTTTAATTATTATGAAAATGAGATCTTTATATTTTAAATAGCATGTTTTATAGGACACCCATGTTCCCATCCTCCTGATTTGGCACTTGCATTAATGTTTTTGAATCAGATATGAGCATTTAAAAAATAAAAATTTACAATGGATTGAATTTTTGTGTCCCCCTAAAATTCATATAATGAAATCCTAACCCTTAAAATCATAGCATTAGAAGGTGGTGCCTTTGGAAGATGATTAAGTCCTGAAGGGAGAGCCCTCATGAATGGGAACGTGCCCTTATAAAAGACTCTCCAGAGAGATCTCTCACTGCTTCCACAACGTGAGGACATGAGAACAATCATCTACGAAACAGAAAGCAAGCCCTCACCAGACACCAACACTGGCATTGCCTTGATCTTAAACTTCTCAGCCTCCCAAGCTATGAGAAATAAATTTCTGTTGTTTATAAGCTACCCTGCTTATTGTATTTTGTTATAGCAGTCCAGATAACCTAAGGTAAAATTAAAATTTCTCCTTCATTTGGAGAAAAACCATTTTATTTAAATTTTGTAATTGTCATTCTGCATTCCTTATATATATATATAAAATCCAAATAATAAACAATATTTCAAATCTGTTTTAACTGCATTTTTTCTATTTCCTATTTTTTTCTCTGCTATTATTTTATTCTTCTGATGCTTTCTATTGAGATATTCAAGTTTTTGATATTACACTTTTTTCTTTATTAGTTTAGAAGACATACCTTTATTTCTAATCTATAAATATGAATATGACTCCTCTGTTTAAAATATAAATTTGATCTCACTCTACTCTTCTATAAGAAAAATACAAGAAATTTATAATATTGTAAGTGTGTTCATCCCTTTGACATATTCGATGTTACTTGTTAGATATATGAATTCATGATTTTTTAAAATTTCAATAGATTTAGGGGGTATAAGTGTTTTTTGTTACATTAATGGTTTGTATAATGCTGAAATCATGGTTTTTAGTGTACCCATTGCCAGAATAATGCACATTGTACCTGATATGCAGGTTTTTATCCCTTATTCCCCTCCCAACCTTCCCCCTTCTTAGTTTTCAATGTCCATTACACCACTTATGACCATTAAAGTCCTCATTTAGCTCCCACTTATGAGTGAGAAATGTGGTATTTGCTTTTCCATTCCTGAGATATTTCACTTAAGATAATGGTCCCCAGTTCATTAAAGTTGCTGCAAAAGACGTTATTTCATTCCTTATTATGGCTGAGTAGTACTCCATACTCTGTGTGTGTGTAACATTTTTTTCATCCACTCATCAGTTGATGGGCACTTAGGTTGATTCCTTATCTCTGCAATTATTAATTGTGATAAACATTTGGGTGCAGCTGTCTTTTTTAGAAAATGACTTCTTTTCATTTGGGCAGATACCCAATAGTGGGATTGCTGGATCCAATGGTAGGTCTACTTTTGGTTCTTTGAAGAATCAGCATACTGTTTTCCATAGAGGTTGTACTAGTTTACAACCCCACCAGCAGTCTATAAGCATTTCCTTTCCACCATATCTGTACCAAAATCTATTTTTTTTGTTTGTTTGTTTTTAATGGCAATTCTGACAGGGTTAATATGGTATCTCATTGTGGTTTTAGTTTGCATTTCCCTGATGATTAGTGATGTTGAACATTTTTTTAATATCTTTGTTGGCTATTTGTATATCTTTTTTTGAAAAAAAAAATCTGTTCATGTGTTTTGCCCACTTTTTGATGGAGTAACTTGCTTTTTACTTCCTGATTTGTTCTTTGTAGATTCTGGATATTAAACTTTTGTTGGACGTATAGTTTGCAAATATTTTCTCCCATTCTGTAGGTTGTCTATTTATTCTGTTGATTATTTCCTTTGCTGTGCAGAAACCTTTTAGTTTAATTAAGTCTCATTTATTTCTATTTGTTGTTGCTGTGTTTGCTTTTGGTGTTTTAGTCAGAAATCTTTTTCCTAGGCCAATGTTCAAAAGAGTTTTTCCTCTTTTATCTTCTAGAATTTTTATTGTTTCAGTTCTTAAATTTAAGTCTTTAATCCATCTAGAGTTAATTTTTTAAATGATGAGCGTTAGGGATCCAGTTTTATTTTTCTACATGTGGATGTACAATGTTCTCAACACTATTCATGCATCCTTTCCCAGTGCATGCTTTTGTCTGCTTTGTTGAAAATCAGTTGATTATAGCTATACAGTTTTATTTCTGAGTTCTTTAGTCTGTTCCAATCTGTTCCATTGTTCTGTCTGTCTACCTTTATACCATTATGATGTTGTTTTAGTTACCATAAACTTGTAGTATAATTTGAAGTCAAGTAAACTGATGCCTCCATATTTCTTTTTGCTTAGGATGGTTTTGGCTGTCCAGCCTCCTTTTGGATTCCATATGAATTTTATAATTATTTTTTCTAGATATGTGAAATATGAAGCTGGTATTTTGATGAGAGTTACATTGAATCTGTAAATCAGTTTGGGCAACATGGACATCTTAAGAATGTTGATTCTTCCAATCCATGAATATGGAATGTTTTTCCATTAATTTGTGTCATATCTGATTTCCTTCACCAGTGTTTTGTAGTTTCCCTTGTAGAGATTGCTCACATCCTTGGTTAAAAATATTTTTAGGTATTTTATTCTCTTTACAGCTATTGTAAATGGTATTGAGCTCTTGATTTGACTCTAAGCTTGACTGTTATTAGTATATAGAAATGCCACTGATTTATCTACATCAATTTTGTAACCTGATACTTTATTGAATTTATTTACCAATTCTAGGATTCTTTTGATGGAATCTTTATAGTTTTCTATATATAAGATCATATTACCAGCAAGCAGGGATTGTTTTACCACCTCTTTCCTGATTTGGATGCCGTTTATTTCTTTGTCTTGCCTGATTGTTCTGGCTAGGACTTCCAGTACTATGCTGAATAGAAGTAATGGCAGTGGACATTCTTGTCTTGTCCAGTTCTCAGGAAGAATGCTTTCAACTTTTCCTCATTCAGTATAATATTGGCTGTGGATTTGTTATCTATGACTTTTATGATTTGAGGTATGTTCATTCTATGCCTAGTTTGTTGAGAGTTTTTATCACGTAGAGTGCTGGATTTTATCAAATGCTTTTTCTGCATTTATTGAGATGATCATAGGTTTTTTGTTTTTTATTTGGTTTATGTTACAATTCACATTTTTCAATTTGCATATGTTGAACCATCCTTTCATCCCTGAGATGAAGCCCATTTAATCATGTTGAATTTTCTTTTTGATATGTTGTTGTATTTGGTTTGCTAGTATTTTGTTGATGATTTTTGCATCTATGTTCATGAAGAATTGATATGTAGTTTCTTGTTTTGTTGTGTCCTTTCCTGGATTTAGTATCAGAGTGATACTGGCTTCAGAGAATGAATTAGGGAGGATTCCCTTCTTTTCAATATTATGGAGCAATTTCAGAAGAATAGGAGCCAGTTCCTTCATGGTTGTTTTTTTAACTTGCTACAAATTAATAATTTTTTTGGTTTTGTTTTCTGTGACCATTTTTATTTAGAGTTATCCATGTGATTACCAAGCTCTTAGCTTCCTATTGCTTCTTGCTTCTTGTTTCTTTCTTTAAGATTATATCCCTCCCCGTTTCATCATTCTGTGGTGCTTTGATAAACTGTATTTAGTGTTAAAATCTTGTTATTGGCCTGAATTTTTTTTTCCTCTTAGCCTTAGGATTATTGTCTTTGAATTTGCCAAGATGGTATTAATGTTCCCCTTAGCTTAACTAAACTTTAGTCAAGTTTCTTCCTAATCATAGAGCCCTTACATCTTTTCTTAGAGCATTTCCTTGAGATAACTCATAATTACAAACTCTTTCTTTGCCCCATTGGGATCCATATTTTCTCCCAGCCTTTTGTCAATTTTATAGCCCAGTAATATCTTTCTCAAGACCTAGGAGCCATTCCTTAGAAATCCAGTCTTTCATCCTGAACCCTATTTTCCAATATCTGTTGATAAGAGACTAATTTCAATAAGCTACAATTAGCAAACATCGATGGCCTAATCACACTAACCAACCTCACCCCTAAATTATTCATTAACTCACCCCAGTGCTTAAGAATCTTCCTGTCTTTTGTTTCAAGTGAGTTGATTCAGTCTCTTTCCTCTATTGCAATAATCTTGGCATCCATTGAAATAGTCTTGAATAAAGTCTTCCATACCTCTTTAATTCATCCAGTATAGTTTTCCTTTGAGAGAATTTGTTGTAGTGCAGCTTTCTATCCTTGTAGTTAATTTATAAAGAGTTTTTCTTCAATATAAGAAGTCATGCTTTTTTATTAATTCTGGAAAATTATAAGCAATATTTCTCTCAGCTACTATCTCTCCCCCAGTGTTATTTTTTCCTTTCTGACACATGTTGCCCACCCCAATACAGCTTCCAAATAGCTTCACTTATCTTTCAAAAACATCTTTTCATTAATTCAAGATCTTCATCTGGCCTTAAAATAAATTTTATTTGAAATGAGTTCACATTCCAATTGTGGATTGTATTAGCATCTTCCTTCCTTCCTTCCTTCCTCCATTCCTCCCTCCCTCCTTCCCTCCCTCATTGTCTTTCTTTCTTTCTTGCCTTCCTTCCTTCCTTCTTTTTCTCTCTTTCCTTTTCTCTTTCTTGTATGTGTGTATGCACACACATTCATAATAGAGTTTTTTTCATATCAAACCACAAATCTAGCAGATCCTGTGGCTAAATTCCTTTTGCAAGGCTGTGCAGTAAACTCCCTATCCTTTCATGCTCAAGACATTTGAAAGCATTTTTTTTTTTCAGCCTCCATTTAAGATCTGGAAGTCTCCTTCAGTAGATAATACATTCCCAGTCCCTTTGTTTCTTGGGATTTTTATTTTTATTCCCCTTTGTCTATGACTTGCTCTAGAAAATGTAATCTAGCACATACAAAGATTCACCTTTACACAACTTCTACCATTATGTGTTTTTATTCCATTTCTGTAACACAGAAAGGTTTATGTTGCTTTGGGGCTCATAAGTATTTGTCTAGTTGTTGTTTTCTATCTTTCTACTTATCTAATAGCACTGTTTGTTTGTAGGAAGAAATGCATCAAAATGTGAGTTCTTTGTAGCATGATGAAAGGAAGCCCATGAATTGAGTTTACATATTTATACTTTTATTTAGGCTGAAAATTTACATGTTTGTACTGTCAGTGAGTCTGAACTCTAAACTTACTGCCTACTGCCTTCATGGTAAATTCATTTGAATGTTTAATGAGCATCCTCAAGTTAAATATATTCAAATCTGAACTCTTCCCAATTTTCTCCATTGCAGTAATTAAAATGACACCACATTTCTGCAAACCCAGTAAACTTTCTGAGACTTTCTTTCTCTACATCAACTACATCAAATCTAATATCTAGTTCTAATCTGTTCACCTTTCTCTATCTTGTCTGCTTTGTGGTGAATCTAAATTTTCACCACCCACTTATTCATAATCTTATCACCTTATTTCCCTCATAACATTTATCATACTTGGAAATTGTCTTATTGGTATATTTGCTTATTTATAAGTTATCATTTGCCTATTAAAATGTAAATTAATTAAAGCTAGGACATTAGCTATCTTGAACATTGCTCCTTTCCCTGTGTAAAAAGCTGTGCCTGCTAATTGTACAAATTCAGCAAATCCTGGGTAGATAAATGAAAAATATTCATCAGGATCAAACAGCCAAATTAGGCTTTGAATTCAGCTTTTATGGTCCTATAGCCTGCTTTTGCTTCTCAAAAATAAATAGTATGAAAAAGACTTAGGTAATTATTTAATTTATACTTTCAAACTTTTATTTTATTTATACTGGGTTTTATATTTAAAGGGAAAATAAATTAAAAACAATTTCCATTGCTATTTCATATAAATTGAAGCCACGAAGAATGAATTTCTTGATAATCTGGTTTATTCCCTGCAATATACTATAATTTTCACTACATCAGATACAACCTATCAACAGCATGACTTTTTGGGAGATTAAAATATGCCACACCAATATGGCATGATTTTCTGAGTGTAATTACCTGAGAGACTTTATCTGTATAATGAGAAAACCTCTGTTCACAGTGCATTTCCTCCCCTCACTACCCCAACAGCCTAGTGTCACCTCCTCCCAGAAGCTCCAAGACCCTATTTCTTTCTACGCAGTATAAAAACTTCACTCATCTGGCCCTTCTTTTAGTCTCATATTTTGTGTGGCTCCCATGAACATGGGCACATAGATAAATTTGTATACATTTTCTCCTGTTAATCTATTGTCAGTTTATTATATAGACTCAAATTATTGAACCTTTGAGAGAGGTGAGGAAAATTTCCTTGACTCGTACACTTTCCATGGAGCTTACTGAAAATTTGTATGACCGGGCAGCTCCCCAAGTCTATTGAATCAGATTCTCAATAGGTTGTAAGTGCTGAACATTTCTGTTGCTTCACCTGCAAAACTGGAAAATATTTAGCCAACTAAATTCTTAACCAGTGAGAATGGCCTTTATGAAAAAGTCTCATAACAATAAATGGTGTGGATGGAGAGAGACAGGAACGCTCATACACTGCTGGTGGGACTGCAAACTAGTACAACCTCTGTGGAAAGCAATATGGAGATACCTCAAAGAGCTACAAGTAGAACTATCATTTGATCCAGCAATCACATTATTGGGCATCTACCCAAAAGAATAAAAGACATTCTATAACAAAGACATCTGCACCCGAATGTTTATAGCAGCACAATTCACAATTGCAAAGATGTGAAAACAACTCAAGTGCCCATCAATACATGAGTGGATTAATAAAATGTGGTATATGTATACCACGGAGTACTACTCAACTATAAGAAATAATGGGGGCCGGGCACGGTGGCTCACGCCTGTAATCCTAGCCCTCTGGGAGGCCGAGGCGGGTGGATGGCTCGAGGTCAGGAGTTCGAGACCAGCCTGAGCGAGACCCTGTCTGTACTAAAAAAAATAGAAATAAATTATCTGGCCAACTAAAAATATATATGTAGAAAAAAAATTAGCCGGGCATGGTGGCGCATGTGTGTAGTCCCAGCTACTCGGGAGGCTGAGGCAGTAGGATCGCTTAAGCCCAGGAGTTTGAGGTTGCTGTGAGCTAGGCTGATGCCACAGCACTCACTCTAGCCCGGGCAACAAAGTGACACTCTGTCTCAAAAAAAAAAAAAAAAAAAAAAAAAAGAAATAATGGGGATATAATACCTCTTATATTTTCCTGGATAGAGCTGGAACCCATTCTACTAAGTGAAGTATGCCAAGAATGGAAAAATAAGCACCACATGTACTCACCATCAAATTGGTTTCACTGATTATCACCTAAGAGCACATTTAGGAATAACATTCATCTGGTGTCAGGCAGATATGGGGGTGTGTGGGGATGGGTGTATATATGCATAATGAGTGCAATGCGCACCGTCTAGGGTATGGACATGCTTGAAGCTCTGACTGGGTGGGGGGGCATAGGGGGGCAACGGCTATATACGTAACCTAAACTTTTGTACCCCCATAATATGCTTAAATTTAAAAAAAAAACAGAATGAATAAATAAATTCTTAAGCACAAATAACATGATATGTGCAAGTCCTTAGTATAATGACTAGTGCATATATGTGCTGGAAAGTCTTTGCTATACTCACTAGTTTTTTCAGAATTTTTCAAATTATCTCATATCACTCATTTGATGAATAGGAACTGATTCAAGCACAAGTGATAAATATTAAACTATAAATTCAAGGTTAGCTATTAATCAAATTTAAAAAAAAATCCTTTAGGTTATAGCTGGGTCCCATTTGGATAGTAGATTGTATTTCACTTTTGAACTTGAATGACATAAATCTTGAAAATTAATTATAAATTGTTTATGAAGTACAGTGTAACTACAAAAAAAAATAATTAACAGCTTTTCCTTGGCTTTACAGATATTTTAATGTGGATGCAAAATGTCTTCACCACATGATATTTCACATAGTAGACATACTAGAAAACAGTGATAAAAATATTATAACTTAAATTTCATCTATCACCTCATTTTCATACTCCAAGTATTTGTCTAAAAATATAGTGTGTGTGTGTGTGTGTGTGTGTGTTTGTGTGTGTCTATATAATTTTACCTTGTCTGTCCACTGAATGAGCAGTGATCAATCACACATACTAGCTAGAATTTGGTTTGTAAGTATTATTTTCATGTACAATAAAACAGGGGACTTTAGAGAAGTGGCTGACTTGTATTCTGGGTTGTGGACATTACACAGTGAGCCTGGGACTTCTTGTACCAGAATTAAAAATTGTTCCACTACCAATATCTTCATATTATAAAGCCACAAGAACCAGCTTAAAGAAACATACAAGTGCCTAATCGAGGAAAAGTGAAGCATCAGCATTTTCTTTACATACTACCAAAATAAATGAATTTATATAAAATTTTAACTTAAAACTTTCATTGTACTTAATATATTATAATTCTGAAACATCCTAATTTTATTTATAGTGTAGTCTATCACTTCAATTTTTATAAAATTGTTCTATAAAACACAAAAAATTCTTTCAGAAAACTATTTTCAGAAAATAAGTAACTACTCAATACTATTTAATTGTTTATGCTTAGTGTTTCATCAAAGTAAATTTAAATACATTTACAAATCCAAAATAAATAAATCAACAACTTACATAATCTCAACAAATCTCAAATAATTGATAGTTCTGTGCCAATAATGTAAACAAATTGATGAAGAAATTGTATTAATTTCTAGAATATATCAAATATTTGAAATATATATTATAAACTGTATTTTATTGTTAAATATACCTTATTTTATATACTTTTCTCTCCTCTATAATTTGGTAAATAAAAATTAAAATTTAGAAAACACACATTCACAACAGAAAATTACCTTGTTAAATATACATTTTAATATACATAAGACTTTATTATAACTTTTACCTTTTCTGTATTTTTCAAATGCCATATGTGATGAAAATTCAGGTACCTTTATAAATATCATTATATCCATAATGGTATAATATTCACGTATTCTCTGAACTATTAAAAACCGAATTTTTTTTTGTTTTTGGTTTCCCTTTGGAAAAACTACTGCATAAATTTCTAATTTTTTAAAAATAATACTCAATATTAAAATCTTTCAATGTTTTTAATTATTAAAATAAATCACATTATTTCCAGAATTTTTTTGGGGGAGGGGTCAGGTATAAAAACAGACATGCATAATGTTTTGTTCAAAAACTCTTATTAGCCTAAGTATAAAAGCAGTCTTCAAATTCTGGCCAGCTATGTTCTAAAAGTCAGAGTTTTTTACAAATGCAAGATGATTGCCACGTTAAATATTCAAACATATTGTATTCTGTGATTTAATGCATATTTTGGATTAACATTTGAAAATGGAGATCTCTTCTAAAAGAGATTTGTGATTATGGCTGTTACAAATTAATTCTTTAAATATTTAGTATTCGGAATGTTCTGGAGGATAATTTTTGAAAGTATTTTTATGAGTAATAAATATTATTTGTTTACTATAGTTTTCTTAGAAGTTGACATTAGAGAAGAATGACAAATCAAAAGAAAACAGAAAAATAAACAGTTGCCAGGAGACATGGATTGTTTGGATACTATGAGTGAAAGATGTCTCTTCTTTTTCTTTGCCTTCTTCAGGGAATATAAGTGAACAAATTTGGTTCCTCGTGAATTTTAAGGCAAAAGAAGAGAAGGCCCCTAAGCTTAGTTAAATAACACATAAATGTGAAAAAACATATGAGAAGATGAAAAATTATAGAATATTCAAACTAGAAGTAAATCAGTAGCATAAAAAACAAATTATAAAAAAGTAAAAGTTTTTAGGAGAGCATTCCCTGCTTGAGGTAAGGCCATATTTTAATTTAATTATACTCTACCATCATTTCTTTTGGCATTTCACGGTATTTTCATTTTCATAGGAAAGAGAAATGGTTTGTAATATTTAAAATGCATTTGAGAGATGAAAAAAATCATTTTTTTCATGAACTCTTCTGGGTACGGTTTTTCAATTTCATTGACAATTCATGGGATTACAGAGCTGGACAATTTATAAACTGAAGCATATTTTCCTATTGAATTGATACTGTAATTTTAAATGGATGTTCTATTGAGAAAGCAATTGGTAAACAGTGACCTCTTTAGGGTAAAACTACTATTCTACATATTATTCTATATTTAAATGTTTATCAAAAAGTATATAATACCTTTAATTAAAATTTTAAGAGTAAGTCAATAGAAATTCTTATTAACTAAATACAAAGCATTCCCTTTTACCTTATGTTCTAAAGTATTAATTACTGGAACCAGAATCAACATTGAAAGAAAGGTCATGATTTGTGTTTTCTGTAGTTCTTAATAAAAGGAAATAGGTAATATCACTTAAACATTTTAACAGAGGCATACAAATTTACTTAATTCCCTTGGCACATGTGATTTTCTAAGTATGCTTTCTCATTAGTATGTGAATCCTTAAATAGGTTCAAAGTGCAGGATTTAATTAATTTATAGTTCTTAAAATGACAAATTGTTGAACATCAGTGGTTACATAGACTGCCATGTAGAACTTCTAACGAGGTTAATTTCTTCATTGTTTGAAAGAACATTAGTGTTGTTTTATTCAGATAACTGTAACCAGTTTCATAAAATTAAAGACTGGAAAAGAGGAGAATAGTAAAAGAAATTATGGGAGCTAAGGTTAGAAAAAGTCAGGAATTCTTCATGGAGCTTTTGTATACTATGCTAAGAAAATCTGAGTTTATTCTGGAAATAATGGAGACATCAAAAAGCTTGCAAGTGGTGAGAAAATGGATTGGATAGATTATGAAAATAATTTTTTAAACTGGAAAAATATTAGAATCAGAAAGATGAGTACCTGAACAAAAATGGTAGCTGTGAAAAGGTGGGTAGTCAATTTAAAATGGACGTGTATGTGATGTTAAGATGATAATGCCTCAGTTTTTGTGATGCTACAACTGCAGACATAAACTGAGGGATTGTCACCAGACTGATTTGTAGTGGAGGACCAGGATGATATTACCCAGAAATTGTGCAGAGCGAGCAGAGAAGAATAATTGAGGAAAACTAACTTGGTAGTCCTGGTGGAGAAATAGAAATCCCAAAAACAGAGAAATAGCATTTGAGACTGAGTGAATTATTTTGTGTTAGTAAAGCAAATTTAAAGTTTTAAGAGATGGAATGGTCCACAGAGTCAATAACACAGTTTCAAGTCAGGAATGTGCTGACTACTGAAAATGATGGAGGTCAATAATTGCAGGGAGGATTTTCTCCCTCCCTCCCTGTCTTCCTTCCTGTCATTGTTTAACTTTCTATGTACTCAGTTTTCTTACATTGATCTTGATTTCTAGTTATCAAATGTTCTGTTCAGTTGATTTCTTAAATATAGTCATTAGTTGGCCTTTCCTCCTCACATCATATCTACTTTCCTGTTCTTTTTTTCTTATTTGAGAAAAAATAGAATTAAAGCCAATTTTTTGCTATTGTAGAAATTCAATAGCACTTTTGGTTCAAGATTCTTAAAAATAATTTGTGTTTAATATTTAATATTTGTTAATAAAGAAAAACTGTGGTACATTATCTTGCATAATTCTGAATCGATTTTTATTGCTGGTATGCAGAAAATTTATCTACCCAAGGGATAGAAAGTGATTTCTTAAAAAATATTGAAATAATAATTTTAAAATCTATAAATTTAGGAAACAAAATGTTAATTCTATTCACAATCTGAGCCACAAGAAGAAATAAAGTAACAGGAGAAAGAAAATATAAATCATTCTGAACATACTTTATATTCCTTTTGGCCTTAGAGAAAGTGTTGGAAAATGTATACTTAATAATTAATTGCCTAAAATCTCCCATCATTTAATGTTTTACAAGATAAATGGTTGAAACTAACTGAAACCAAAGCCAAAGTCACAATAACAAGCTTTGTAAACTGCATGGAAACAACACTTCTGTAAGAGTTTCAGGTAGGAGTGATTCTTAAGAAAAAACATTGCCAGACTAAATTGTTTGCAATAAGCCCCTTTAAAAACTATATCATTCAAATTTTAACATAAATCTAGATTGTGCTGTAAAAAGGTGTTTCTTCTAGTGTTTGTTACTGCTTCCTCATTCCTCACAGCTTGTTTCCAATGCATGCGGCTGCCTTTATGCTCTGCAGATTCTCATCACACTAAAATCTTCTGTGTTATCTGCTTCCTCGAGGCCATGATCCATTACATCTGTCTCAGCTCAGCGGATGCTCTGGTTGTGGCTCTCTTTGCGTTGAACATTGCTGCCACACGCATTTGATCCTTTAAACCTAAACTTAAATGAAGGTTAAACCAAAATGTAGAGAGCAAATAGTGTGCAAAAGGAAGTTTAAATAGCACTGATTAATCTATCCAACAAAGTTTCTTGTTTTTAGCCCATCACCTCTCAACAAACATCAAGTATTTATCATGTACTAGCCACTATGTTGCTTTCAAAAATAAAGATGTTACATAAATAATATTTGGTTCCTGCACTCATTGGATATCATTTACATATGTATGTGCATGTGTAGACAAACAAAAAGACAGTAATAATACGACATGGATAATCACATTATATGCAGGGACTATGTAATGTGTGACCCCAAAAAACTACAAGTAAAAGGTGACAACGAATATGCACCTCCTCATCATCCCAATAACATCACTAACACCCAAATCCACTCACTGGGGTGTTAACTCCATGAGAGCAGGGATACTTTGTTTTTGTAACTACTGTACTCCCAGCCCCCTATAATTACTAAACACTCAATAAATATTTGTTGAATTAATTAATGAATCATCTTTAAGTTTTTGAACAAAATTTATATTCTCAGTAATCTCAAGTTTCTTATTAGAAGACTCTTAACAAATAAAACTAGGACCACTTGCATAATTCTCTGCAATACTTCTCACTTCCCAGAGCTTTAAACTTCCAAATAAAAAAAATGTAAAGAAAGAAAACACTGTAAAAATAAAAAAGAAGATATTTTTAACTTAAATTTTGGAATCTGTAGATTTCATATTGATTACACTTTTACCCAAGCATTACTCCAGTTTTTAAAAGGTTTTTTTATGTACTTTTTCTGCCTTAGTTCTTTCATTTACAACAAATTGAGAGTGTCTGGAGAGAATGAAATTATCTTGCTGGTGTTTTTTGCTTTGATAAGCATAATTAGTTTCAAGTACTAAATTTGGTATGGAATAAAAGAATGAATAGTCAAGCGGAAAGCTCGTATTATTCCAACCTTTTCCATGCATTCCTTATTAACTGGTCAGCAGTTAATGTGTGAGTCCCACACAGGTCCTAGCACCAGTAAAGTGAAATAAGCAGTTTTCTACCTTTGAAAAAGAAAATACAAGCATATTTTCAAATCTGAAAGTAACAACTTGAACACCTTTAAACTAAAATCCTAAGAACACCCATTTCTCCTCTTTGGACATTCTTATAGAATGATCAAAATGCTTCCAACTGCTCAAACATTTGTGTAAGAAAAACTGGGGAAGAGAAATTGGAAAAGTTCCATCACCTTTCAGCTGACTGGTTCTTCAACTTTTATAGAGAACGTGGTCCTCTGTAAGTTATGCATTTATTTATTTTTTGTTTGTTTATTTGTTTAAAATATTATGGAATTACAGCATACTCTGCATACTATTTTTTAAGTATATAACCAGCTGAAATGAGCCCTGTTTTTCAGAGAAAACTTTAGATTTCAAATTATTGTATTGTTATGTGTGAGAGAATATATCTTCCATATGCAAGCTTTAAAAATTTAAGCCAACATATTTTTTTCTAATTATTGCTTTATTATGATGGTCTTACAGGTGCATTTATAGAAGCAAAATGCAAAATATCTTTCACATTCCACTTTCCAAAGAGGAAAAAAACAATTTTAATATTTTGGAATACGTGTGTATGTGTGCATCTGTTTGTGTGTGTGTATGAAATTCCATATTGTTACATTATGTTTTGTCTCTTATTCTTAATATTATATTGTTAATATTTTGCAAGCTATTCAAATGTTCTTTGAAAATTTGATGTTTTATTACTGTATGATAACTTATCCAATGAATGCACTATAACTTTTAAAATATTTTGCATTCTAACTCCTAAGTAATCAACTTCATATTTAACAAAATGATGTCAATCAGTGTTTAATATTGATAATAATATTTCTATCATTTTTTGTGTGCATTATTTAAGCCAAGTAAGGTCCTAAGTACTTCATATGTTAAATTTCATTCAATCATTATAGTAAATGTATGAATCAGGTACTATGTCATCCTCATTTTGCAGATGATAAAACTTAGATAGATACATAGATACCTCATTTAAAATGTATACATATATGTATATAAATTACCTGTCTCTTGTCATATTTCCAACACTTGCATCAGAAGATAAAAAATCTGATGATATAGTATTAGTAATTATGTATTTTTATAATCTGCTATAAATGATTACACTAAACTCTATTGTAAAGAGAATTGTGTGTGTATATGAATTAATTAGATAAAATGAATTGTACAGAGAAATTATATATACACAGAGACATACACAAACATATTTATATAATTGAATATTGTAATTGAATATTGGCAAATTAATCTTTATTACTGTGTATCAGTCAGGGTTCTCCATAAAACAGAACTAAGAGACTATCCTGTCTCTCTCTTTCTCTCTTGATTTATTATTAGTAATTGGCTCATGAAATTACAGAGAAGTTTCACAAACTGATATCTGCAAGCTAGAGACTCGAGAAAGCCAATATGCACTTCTAGTCCTAATCCAAAGGCCTGAGAACCGGGAGATCTCATGATGTTCTTAGTCTGAGACAAGAAGAACAATGTCCTGGGCTCACCCTAATAGAAAAAGTTAATTATTTCATCCTCTGCCTTTTTGTTCTATTCAGGCCCTTAACAGCTTGGATGATGCCCACCTACATTGGTGAGGGTCGATCTTCTTTACTCAGTGTACTGATTCAAATGCTTATCTTTTCCTGGGTTGCAGAACCTGCAGAAGCAGAGAGAGGACTGTACTTAACCAGGTATCTGGGATTTATGTGTCATCAAATGGACACATAAAATTAACCATCACATATTGTATTCATGAAGTCTAACAAAATAATTCCCTCCAGATATTTTCATAGAGGGTGTGACTGGTTCTTGCAGTCAAGGTTTCAAGGATCTGTGTGTGAGAAAGGGGTAATAAGTGTCACACCTTATACAATGTTGCCTTTTTCAGACTTTATATCCTTTTAATGGAATCTGTATTAGGTTGCATTAATAATAAAAGTTCTAAAAGCAAAAAAAGAAAAAAAAAAAACAGGAAAATTTAAACCATCCAAATCATGACATAAATGGAACTCTTACACTCAAAATGTTGGAGAGATTTGATGTAAGACGGCAAAACTTATAAATCAAATCATATTCTGATATCATAAAAAAAGGAAAATTTATTTTGAAAATGATAAGCTGATTTCAAAACCAAAAACCTTTTCTAGGAGCTGGAAATACAAAGAAAATCCACAGGAGATGATAGAAATTAAACCTGCTTACTCCAAGGAGATAAATGCCCTATTCCAGTAAGTTCCTTGGTATCTGTGATTTTGAATCCCCAAGGGACAGGATATGAATCCACAGACACGCAGCATAAAAAAGCTGGAACTGGATTCCCCACATAATGCTAGGAACGGGGAAGGGGCAATTCCACTGAAAAAGCTCTAATTGCTACTCTGAGGACATGGCACAGCAGGCCCCCCTCTTGGTCTAGGGGCAAAAAGAGAATCTTACAAGAAATAAAAGTTTCACAGCCTGTGACATGTCAGGATGAAAATCCACAGTTTGGGAAGAAATGTGCCTAGATAAAAATGTATTTTTGGTATTCATAAGAAAGAGAGATACTTATTGATTTAAAAATTTTTGATTTTTTTCCAGTGTGGAGAAAATAAATCATTGCAAAGGACAGAATTTAAGTACCATGCTATCTTGGTTGGAAAAAGAAATAGACAGTCTTGTTGATCTACTTATTCATGACAATAACTAATGATTTGGCTGGATAATAGTACTTAAATAATAGTATCTCATTTAGGGAGCAAAACTAGAAATTTCATTAAGAGGAGGTTTGAGGAAGAAATATGTGGATAATTTTTAATAGTCCTAGAGGATGAGAAAGTTTTATATTAATGTTCACGAAAAAAACCCACTGTGGGTAAGTCTCTTAATAGTAAAATAGTCACAATGACTTACTACATGGATCTAGACATTCTCCTTCCTACCCCTCCCTGATTAATCAGTGGACTTCTAAACAATAGGATGAAAGATAGCTACATGAATTTCCTACTCACGGCCATAATCATTGATGTAAGCCTAATTATCTATCAGCAAAAAAACCCAGAATGAGAATAAATTATATTTGGTAGTAGTTTTATTGTATAGAGTTTCTCTGCTATACAGATAAAAGCAAGTTGTTCTCACTGGGTAAACACAATCTAGATTTGAATTTTTTTTTTCAAACTGGTTTTCAGGCTTCTTTCTCCACAGCTGCACATTATCTTAATGCTATATATATTTCCATGTATTCCATCCAGCATTGTTTTTGCTCAAGATATATACCTTCACTGCAAAAATATTCTGCATTCCACGGAGAAAGGTGGTCTTACATGGATTGACCTACAGATGTTTGTTACAGTATCAAAGAGAAGACAAAATATGCAACATGGCTTGCTGCCTGCCAAAATACTCTCTGTGTACTGAATAACAACCATATAGTGTATTTTTTTTTCCTCTCATAACCATAATGCACACACAGGGAAGAGTTCCCCTCTTATGATTGTTTTATCTACTTACTTTCAAAAATTAGCCTCTGAAACCCATGGGTCTAAGTTTTTTGTTTTAAAGCATTTGGTACACAAAAGAGAAATGCTTCTGCCAAAGCCTGCAAAGTGAGTTCCATTTAAAACCGGGCAGATATCTTACCATTTCAGTATCTCTCTCCTACTACATGAACAGGTGAAATGGGACACAGTACTAGCTGCAGTTATCGATCTTGACTATACAGAGGTTATAGAAGTGCTGCTTTCAAAGAGAGGCAGGAAACATGAAGTCCAAGAAATTCCCTGGCATGCCTCCTGATACTAACATGTTCGAAATTCAACATTAAAAGAAAATTACTATGTGATGACTCATATCCCCCACTAGATAAAGAATTTCACCCAAAAGATGGACGGTGAAGATAACATAGACTAGGTAATGTATAGAATTAATATGGGCTTGTAGACCTGACTTGTATTTTTTAGCTACTAGTCATAAACATGTTTACGCACTTCATCAATTTTCTCATTAAACATATCCACATTCCCTTTGTGTAGATGCATCATGTTAATGGTACTTAATGTTAAAAGTTTATACATAGGCTACAAAATATTGAGAATCAGAAAGTAAAACATTTTCAATAGTATTGGATGTGAGTCACAGATTCTAGATTTAGGGACTGATGCCTTATTGATAAAAGTTATACTTGTCCCCATTGGGGATGAAAGTTAGTTCACATCTGGTAATTTGGATATAAATCCTTTATATTATGTGATGTTTGTTTTGTTTTCATAGAAGATTTAAAAGATGGATGGATGAGTAGATAGATGTTTCACAGATAAAAAAATTCAACTACGATTGACATATTTTGTTTTTCATTTTTGGTTCCCTAGTATCAAAACATGCTCTTTATTTGGTGGGGCTTTCTCCACTGGTTATATCTCAAGCTGGGGTAATGATTTCCTTACACTAAGAAACTGAACATATAAATACTTCAGTTCGCTTTGTAGTTTCCGAACTCAGAAAACCATATTTTTTTCTCTTCTACATCATAAAAAAGACATCACAAACACCTACACATAGGTCTTTGAATAATATTAAATAATTTGTTTATATCATTGGAAAAAAACATTCTTCTGCCTATTCCCTTGCAGGGAATGATCAAATATGGGTGACGGTACTAAAGTTGTGTGGGTATGTGTATAAATGCCCTTACATTCACTTATTAATACACATACATACACACATATATGTATATGTATATACACATACACGTGTATGTATATATACATATTATATATACTATAACTCAACATATATAAATAAGCAAATATAGTTATTTTTATAGCAAAATTCATAAAGGGGAATAGTATTCTCTATAATAAATGAACAAAACAATTAAATAGTGACCACATATACATTTCCAGCACTCTGTTCTGCTGATAATTTGAGCTATTAACAATTGTACTAAGAAAGTTTGTCTCCTCAAATACAAAGTATTCCAAATAGACTGATCACTGGTTGGATAAGACAAAAGGCAGAAGATAATCAGTTCTACTCTTTGTAATTTCCTACACCAAGAAGTCTACTTAGGGGCTTAAGGAGATAATTTGAAATGGAAGTTCATTACATACAGGCATCCATTGGCCTTAGAATTATTTGTTATATTTTGTGTTGTTTTATTTTATTGGTCCTTTCCTAGATATTAATATTTTGTTTAATTTTACTTTTCCTTAGACTCTTTGAATAATTTTAATCTTCAAAATATTCTAAATTATTTTATGTCTTTTACCTAATTTTGTTAAAAACCATTTTAATGTATCTCCAACTGATCAATATTTAAAATTTATTTTTCTTATTATTTTATTTTGCTTATTCTATTTTTGTATTTATAATTCCTTTATCAGCTTTTCTAAGTTGACATCTATTTAGCTACTTTTTAAAATACTGTATTATTTCTTAACTTATATTTTCTAAATACATTCTCATTCTCTAGTACATTTTATGTGGATTATTAATTATTTATTTTTGACCCAGCAATCAGGGAATGTAGACGTAAGGATCCCACCTATTGTAAACAGTTAAGGCTGGGCTTTTCCTCTCTCATGTATGCAATAATTCAACTTCCTTGCTGATTAATTACCCACTATTCCCATAGTGATGAAATTTCCTCTTCTAAAAATCATTTTATCTTCTTATGGCATTATCACTGATACGTTTTTCTAAAATATTTCTGTATGTATTTGTATTTTTTGCCAATATATTTTTGAGATATTTCATTCCATATGCCCACAATTCTCAAACTGTGGGTCAAGGCAAAGTCACAGGAATGTCATGGGATATTTTAAATTTTCAAGGGAAAAATAGCAATACTTGGCATGTCTTAAATATCATGCACATTGCTTGCTTAAGGTAATTCACAGTTTCAATATTATATCATAGTGTATTTCTTTAGAAGATGTCACATTTTTATGAAGAGAGTTTCTTGGCAGTGGGGCACACATCCCATTGGCAAGTAATTGGGGTTATTTAGCAATGCAATAAAAGTATTAGGTTTTCTTTCCATTTATATGAATTGTTTTTTTCAAAGGATTACTAAATTATTGGGATATATATTCTTAAGTTGTTTGGAAATAATGCCTTAATAAACAGAACTCTGGTATTTCTTTTACTCTAGGAGGTCTGTGAAAAATTTACTGAGATTCTCAGGCCACCATGAATAAAGACTGTTTGGTAAAAACTGCCACAAATCTATATAGAATGGGTTCATATCAAAGTGCCTTCTCTTGGGTGTATGAAACTGAACTTTTTCAGGTTTCAAAGGTAAATGCTTATCCTGCTTTAGAAAGAAGAAATTTTAATAAGGCAAATTTTATACTTGTTTACATTTTGTTTTAGGTACTTAAATATTCAGTCTTCGCTTTTTCTAGCTAAATCATATAAGGTCTTTAAAATTTTCTTTGTAGACCAACTCCTATACTTTCTTACCGTGGTAGAGATCGCTAAGGTTTCCCATTATCTATTACCTCCTTCTTCCTGGTAGCAGTAGAGCTCTCCTGACTTTGAGGTGGGTCCATGGCTGCCTTTCTTCACGTTGGCAGCCTTGCTTGTGGCAAGGTGTCATTATGTCCACATTAATGAATGTAAGCCTAATGTAGTGTACAACTTTCAAGTCATCCTCAACTCAAAAAACTTTTCTGAGAATTTCCTTACCTCATATAGGAGTGCAGCCAGGGCACTGACTCCTGTTTGGCCATTCAGCAATGGATAAAACCGCTGGGGGTGGCAAATAGCAAACAAGCCTGTGAAACAAAGTCCCCACGAGCTTGGACTGTCATTATGTGATAGAGAAATGCATTTTTACTGTATATAGTCTACTCTATTTTTAGACTCTTTGTTACAGACGGTTTATCCTAATACACTTACCATTTAAATTTTCTTTTTAACATATGATTACATCTGTCCATAGTATTAGAGTATAAATTCAACATTATCTCATAGAAAAGTTTGTTTATATTCTCTGTGTCGTTCTTAGCCAGCTTTTCATTAAAAGCTATTGTTTGGACAGGGCATAGTGGTGCACACCTGTAGTCCCAGATACTTGGGAGGTTGAGGCAGGAGAATCACTTGAGCTCAGGAATTTGAGGTTACAGGTTACAGTGAGCTGCGGTCACGCCACTGCACTCCAGCTTGGGTGACACCGTGAGACCCTATCTCTAACTAGATAAATAAACCCAATTGTTTTGTTGATATTTTTGCTCACTATAGCACATAAAGACTTACATAAAACCAATAAAAATTATCTTTTAACTAACATTCATGGACTTTGACTGATTGTTTAGTTTTCTTAATTATTTGTGAATACACTGGATTTATATAACTTAGACATGAAAGGTTAATGTGAGCAGATACCTCCTGACTTGCATCTACCCAGAGTCCACATACAGCTGATCACACATGCCCAAAAAAGTTTCAAATTCCAAAATGTTTAGTGAATTATAGATGTTGTATGAAATGACTTGAAGAAACATAATGTAAGGGATTTGTATTTTCCATCAATCAGCCATCCTCTCTTTGGACATCTCCCTTTTGAGCACAAAGTTGTTTTGCTTCCTGTCTTCTAAAAATGATATTTTTTCTTTTTCTACGGCCTGTATATTTTTTTATTTTTCACAATAATCCATCTTGATCCTTACTTAAATGCAGCAAAGCAATCCAGCAGTTAGCATGGCCTACCACATTCTCTTTGAAAGGAGTTCAACAATAATTTATGGTCATTCAAGTATATCATCTCTAGTTTTTGGCCATATTTAAGTACCATATCCATTTGTTTTAAGAATGAAATTTCAGTGCTCTTCTCTGTCATAGTTTTTAAATATGTCCACTCATCCTTCAACACTTCTTCCTCAAAAAGTACAACCTAATTCTCCTGCCAGTAACTGTGGACTAGACTTAGTGACCCACTGATTTAGAACAGAATATGTCAGAGTAATGGTGTGTGACATTCAAGGTAGGTCATAAAAGACCTTGAAGCTTTTCTCTTGCTCACTTTCAGTATAACTCACTCTGGGTGAAGCCAGCTGCCATGCCAAATAACTCTCAAAAAACTCTATGTGAAAGACCTACATAACAAGGATCCTGTGGCAAAGGCCATGTGACTGAGCCACGTTGGAAGCAGATACTGTGGCCCCAAGAGTTTTCAAGTGATTTCAAACCTGGCTAACATCCTGATTACACATTCATGAAACATTAGATACCTAGTATATTATCTTTAAAGATAATTTGAAGATAATTAATATTAAATTAAAAGAGATGACAATTCCAAAATATTTAGGTTTATAACAGGAATGAGATAGACAATCACCCTATCCTTTTCAGTGTTGTTTATAGAGCTATTGCTCACTCGCATTTAGGGAACTGGTTTCTATTCTCAGAAGTATAATTTTATCTTGTAGTTATTTGTTTCGAAGCAAGCCTATTTCCTATTAAATACAAGGTACTATGTCTACCTCCTTCACTCCTCTTCTAGTCTTACCTGTTGCAAAATTCCCACAGAAAGTTACTTTATTCAATTGTACTTAATCGTAAGTATGGATAATATTTGTTTTCTTTAGATAAAGAAGTAAAATAAATAAATCTGTTTTTACTCAAACTTTTGAAATCACCTAACTGTAATTTTACCCTGCCCTCAATTCTTATTTCATTTTTACAGAAAGCATTTAATTTAGGTGTATATTGCATTGAGGGTTGAATCTATAAAATCACCTGTAGTCTCTAAACTCTTGACATTAAAATAGACTGTAATACCTTTACATTGGTTGTGTCTGCTCCAATTTGTGTCTCTGGTTTAAAATATACTTTTTATTTCTATACTTTTATTGCAATTTGAAGTATAATAGAAAGTATTATAATCATGTTTCACATTACTGTATTATTTCCAAAATTGAGTCTGATGATAACAATACCATTCAAGATAGTTAGTAAATTTTTCAAACTGGAAGAAAGGATATGATCTTCTGGCCATCTGTCTGAGACAAAATTCCATTATTGTATAAAATCATTCAAATTTTGTGAAATGTAGCATAAAAAGTCCAATAGGACAATATATTGTGTTGGCTAAAATAGTAAATATGTTCACTTTCATAAGTCAGTTTTTCAAAAACAATAAACCATTATTAAATAATTTTCAAAATGCCATGGAAAGGATAACATTGACTTGGAAAAGGTAAACATGGATATGCTAAAAATAATATTTAGAGGAAGAGATTGATTTACTGTGAAAAGGTGATTTTTTTCTATATGTGTGGAAAAGTTCTCTTTTGTTATTTCATGTACCTATGTATTTATAATATTTTCTGGAATATTACTGGTTAACACATTTTATATAAGTTTATAAACCTGAACACTAATTTCTCTTTTTTTAAAATAGGTAAAAAATCACCACCTTTACCCAGTGAATCATTCTTATAATCTATTTTCCTGAATTATTTTCTTTTATATGAAAAATAATATTTTAGATATTGGCTTTACTAAAATAAGGTAATAAAAAAGGTAAACTCCTTAATTCACTGTTCTGAGAAGTATGCCTATAAACTACTTGATATCTATTCAATGAAGAAATATTTCTTGGCCACCTATATGTGAACAGTTTTGTGCTTAGAATGAAACTTTGACAGAGTCACTTTGGAAGGAACCTATTCCTTATATAACTGAAAATATCTGAGTTAATAATTATCTGTTTCTTGGATTAAATATTTATGGTTAATTTGCCTAACCAAGACACAATTGTAACCAAAGTCATTTTTTACTATACTTTATAATTAATAAAGGAATCAGGCAAAACATTGCAAAAGAGCATTAAATAAGCCAATTGCTGAATAAATGGAACCAAAGTAAAAATAGGTATGGTAGAATGAAAAACCTGAATAGGATGATAAAAGTTACATTGTAAAGTTGGAAGTTTTATTGACTAGATTTCCAAGTTATACAGAAAATTTATGAATTATGGAAGAAAAAAATCTATTTGTATGTATTAGGTAGAAGTGAAGTGTTGAAAACGACCCTTTAATAGTGTAGTCTCTTAGTCCTTCGGGGGTTGAGAGTGAAGCTGGGAAAATCAAGGAAGCTAGAATAGCAATTGCAAAATGAGGGAATGATAGCTTTATTTACTATAAAAATGATTTTGATATAATGTGTTTATGCAACTTGTTCTGCTTCAAGAAAACTTAAGTAAACTAAGCTGCAAATAGTTTGGTATTTTTCAAAACACATCCATATGGAAGACAGACTGCCTATTTCTAGCACGAAATTAATTTCAGATTGAATCAGGTAACCAGAGCTCAAAAAGAATACATGTGTAGTTTTTATAAAATTAAGTAATAAAATAATTTGAAATAACTCAAATTTATAATTGAAGGGTGATTCATTATTTAATACTCATATTTCTCATTTTGCAAACAATATTATTTTCTATTTACTCTTTACCCATATATTAAAAATCCCATAATCAGTCATTTTCTACCTAAATTTGTAAAGCATCCTCCAGGTTTTTATATGTTGTCACCTATATTTTCCCCAGGATTATATTGAAATAGTAACTATAACTGATCATTGCTATAAATGTGTATAATTGCTTCCAAAATTTTCTTCCAAAACATTTCCTACTTGAGCTCCTATATTCAACTTAGAACATAAAGAAAAACGGAGCCAGGTCAAAAGGTCTAACATCCAAAAGAAGAACATAAAAGATTCAGAAAGAAATACTTCAAGAAATGATGAATGAGAATCATCCAAGTATCATATTAAAAAATCCAGGTATTCAAGAATCTCAACAAATGCTAAGCATAAAAATTCAAAGAGAAATACATCTAGGGGTATCACAAGAAAAGAAATTCACATGGTAATAATTTCAATGAACATAGACACAAAATACAAAGCAATATATTAGCAAAATGCATCCAAAAATATATTAAAAGATAATAAACACATCATACCTATGAAAGGTTGTCCCAGAGATGCAGTTTGGTTTACCATTTGAAAATTAATTGATTTTGTTGATGGCCTTAACAGAACACAGTAGGAAAAACATGATCATTCCAATAGATGGAGGAAACACTTTTGATAAAATTTAACACTTTTATAATATAAGCTTTCAGCAAATTAGGAATAGACCTTCCTGAGTCTGATAATGAGCAGTTACAAAAAGCCTAGAACTAGCATCATGCTAAATGGTGAATCTTGAACAACATCCCTACAAAAAGAAGTATAAAGCAATGGAAAAGACAAGGAAGTCCATGATCTGCTACTGAATGGAAGACCATGTGTTGTATTGGCAGTGCTAGCTAGTGGAGTAGGTAGATAAAATAAAAGGCATAAAAATGTATCAGAAGTATAAATTGTCTTCATTCACAGATAATTTAACAAATACTACAGTATACAAAGGAATATACAACATAGAAGAAAGCCAGTGTGAAGGGACACAGGTAGAAGACACCATCTGCAAGCCAAGGAGAGAGACCTGGAACACATCCTTCTCTCACAGACTCCAGAAGGAACCGACCCTACTGACACCTTGATGTCTGACTTCCAGCCTCCAGAACTGATATTTCCCGCCTTCATTTCTGACTGAGAGATGTGACAATATGGCTGACCGGAAACACAGCTGCTAGAACATCTCAGTAAGAAGAAATTTTAGATGCAAAAGAAAAAACAAAGAGACAGACAGACATAGATCAGATGTGGGTCTGAAGGAAGGGTGCCAGAGGCTCCCAGGAGACTCCATGAGAAGAAGTCACAGAGCAGAACAGGAAGAAGAAAGGTATCAGCAAAGATCAACCCCTGAGAGCTTTGGAGTCCACTGAGAAGCATAGGTGGAATGTGTTGTTTCTCCCTCTCTCATATTTCTGATAGTTGGTGGGTTCCTGATCTGCTAGAGATACTTTCTACCCACATAAGCCCAGAGGCTGTGAGTTCTGATGAGCTGGGAAGTTCCTGTGGACAGGGCACCAGGCTCCTAGCCCCATTGGGGCACTCCCCGTCCCCACAGACCCAAGTGGGGATGGCAGGTGTCATACTGCTTCTCCACCCACTGTGTACCTTTGTCCTCCCCCATGGGCTTCAACTCCTCAGATTTCATGCTGCTTGTTCCCACACAGATATTTCCCAACTCTGGCCCAGACTGCAGAAGCCACAGGGGTCGAGTGGGTCCCAGGTGATCTGTGTGACTCAAGAACTTGGACATTCTAGGCAGGCTGCCTCCAGAGAGAGGGTCAGAGACAACCAGAGTGCTAGCATTCCTTCATACAGACTCTTCTCCTCCCTTCTCCCTCCCCCATCTCTGGCTGCCAAGAGAGAGAATTGAGCCACCACACAGAGGCTTACACAGAGAGTGGGACTCAAGCTTTTCCTCTTGGGGTCCTGCAGCAGACTGAGGGGTGCTCAGACTGTGAGCTCCCTGCTTGCCAGCCATCCCTGGTGCTGTTTGCCCAGGGACTCCATCAGAGCAAGGCACACCCTTTGGTGGAGGGCCATCAAACCTGCTCAGGCATCCTGTGGGAAACTCAGAACCAGTGTGCTTCTCCCTAGCATGGTCAGGGGTTGATCTTCTTGGTCTTGAGTGGCAAAGGAGCCTGTGTGCAGAGATTTGGGAGGAGAATGCAGTGTGCATTCTAGCTGTGGCATGCTCACGGAACCCCTTCCCCCATGGGAGGGCTACACTCCCAGCTTAGGCCAGGATCCTGGACAGGGAACTGCCTGGCCCACATCGCAGTAGTGGGGCAGCTGAGCTGGCTTGGGCTCCTGCCTGCCAGCAGCCATCAGGGGGAAACTGTGGAGCAGAGGAGGTGGGGAGAGGAGCAAGGCCCATTGCAGACTGCCAGTTTTGGAATCTCAGATGGATCTGCCTCCATAAGCAGACTTGTTGGTTAGGTGGGGTCACTTCAGCTCCTCCCTGGCAGCTCTGCCCAGAAGTTGGGAGCAGACATTTGAACTTGCCAAAGCCTGAGGGAAAACACACTCACCCCAGCCCCATCCAGCCACTCTCCCACCCTCCTCTGATGTGGCAGAGAATAAAGACTCTCCTGGAAGTTCCAGGACCCCACCCACCATCACCTATGGCATTTGACTACTTCTTCTGAGGGACTAGAGCCAGCCACAGAACCCAAAAACAACATGGTAGCTTATTCCTTCTGGCAAGTGCCACCTACTGACAGGGAGGTCAATTGGCACATACTTTACAGCACATACTGACTCAATTTTACTGAGTGTGTGGGGATCCAAGGACTGGCAATTTGGGGAGCCCCTCACCGTCCCCACAGAAAAATTATGCTACTAAATAAGGACACAAATAACCCAGCCCAGGGCCTTAGCGTACAAGCATTTAGCTCCCTTCCCCATTAATAGCTCTCCAAGTTTGGAGAGCTTGTCCTGACCTTCCTATAAGTATCTCCCCCTAGTTGCTGGAAAAGTAACTTCTGAGCCCTGCCGAGGTGTTGCAAAGCCTTTTGGGCTCCCACACTCTAGCCATGAACTGCCTTGCTCCTCACCCTACCTCAGTGGTGGTGGAGATCAAGAAACACCCTGGGAGCTACAGGGTCTCCCCTAAAGCTTGGGGCACTCAAATATTCCACCTGGGGGACCAGAGTCTACCAGAGACACAAAAGAACATCTTGGAAGCTGGCTCTATCACAAAACATCAACTAATGACAAGTAGAAAAGTGATACAGCTCATCATAGCATCTTCCAACTCAAACAAACAGGGTGTGGCTCATTCACACTCACAAGTACTACCCACCATCAGCAAGAATAAGCTGGGAGACTTAACTCACTACACACTGCTGAGAAAAGGTGAATACAACAGGTCAGAGGTAACCTGAGAGGTATACCAAGCCTGCTAGAACACCCCATAAGCAACTCAGGCCCAGCACTCCTCTCCCTATCATGCTCAATGATCGATCTTCAGGGACAAGGAGACAGGCCTATAAGCCAGGCCTGGCACCCCCAGGTCTTGGCTGAGAGGCCAGATGGGAAGGACTCAGTGAAAGAACTCTGGAAACATGAAAAATCAGAGGGAAAGGACATCCCCTGAAAGAAAACAATAACTCCTTACCAATGGATACAAACTAAAATGAAAAGATTGAAGTGAAAGATGAAGAATTTTGAATAATGGCCAACAAAGAGAGGAAAAAATTCTCAATGTCTCTAATCATCAGGGAAGTGCAAATTGAAACCACAATGAGATACCACCTAACTCCAGTGAGAATGGCTTTTTACTGAAAAGTCCCAAAACAATAGATGCCAAAGTGGATGTGGAGACAAAGAAACACTTATATACTGCTGCTGGGACTGCAGACTAGTTCCACCTCTATGGAAAGTAATATGGAGATACCTCAAAGAACTAAAAGTAGACCTAGCATTTTATCCAGCAATGCCACTACTGAGTATTTACCCAAAGGAAAAAAAAATATTTTATAAAAAAGACATTTGTACTCGAATGTTTATAGCAGCACAATTCACAATTGCAAAGATGTGGAAACAACCCAAGTGCCCATCAATACATGAATGGATTAATAAAATGTGGTAAATGTATGCAATGGAGTATTACTAAGCCATGGAAACTATGGTGAACTACTACCTCTTGTAACAACTTGGATAGAATTTGAGACCATCTTCCTAAATGAAGTATCACAGCAATGGAAAAACAAACACCACACGTACTCACTATTAAGCTGGAACTAAATGATCAACACTCATGTGTACATATGGTAGTAAAATTTAATGGAAATCAAGTAGGTGGGAGGTGGGAGTCAAATATGGATAAATTCATACCTAATAGGTACAATGCATCTAGGTGGTGGACACATTTGTACCTTTGACTCAACCTGTACAAAAGTACTTCATGTAGCCAAACGTTTGTTCCCCTGTAATATTCTGAAATAAAAACCAAAGGAATATAAAAGAAACTGTTAAAACTAATATTTGAATTTGTCAAAATTAACATACAAGGTAAATACACAAAAATTATTATATTTCTGTATCTAGCAAGATGGTGTGCAAAAGGGCAAGAGTAAGCACATTAAAAGCTGCTCAAAATCCTTATTAATCAAGGAAATATTAGTATGAATCAATGGTAGAATGAAATATTCCTACATCCCCACCAGAGAGCTAAAATTAAAACAAAACAAAAACTGACTAGTGTTAGAATGTGAATAGAGAGGACTATCACACATTGTGGTAGCAATGAGAATGGAACAATCACTTTGGAAAAAAAAATCATTTGGAAGTTACTAATAAAAGACAAAAAGAGGCACATAGTCATTAATATCAGGGAAGTTTAACAGCAATGTAAGATTATTTCACAACCTTTGACAAAAAGTAATCTGATCATATGGAACCATTTTAATGATATGCTAAAAGTAAGAAAATACAGATAGGTACAGTAACTACGGAAAAAAAGTAGTCAGTATGCAAGAAATTTGAAGGTATTTTCAACCTACAAAAATATAATTCCACTTTGAAGTGTAACCCATAGAAGAGATCACACATGTATATAGTTTTATCATAAGTAGATGTGGTCTAAGGAAACATGTACTAAAAACTTTTGCTAATGATTTTGACCATTTGTGTTTCCCTGTTATGTAATTGTCTGTTTTTTAATTGAAATGTTTACCTTGTCTCCATATCTTATAGGAGTTCTTTATTAATGTTGTTTGACATATGTTTTGCAAATATCACTTTCTAGGCTGGAACTTAATTTTCTTTGTAATGTCTTTAGGCTTATAGGTATAAATATATATATTTATATATACATATAATAAGCACACACACATATATATAGTCAAATTTATCTTTTATATGATATTTGCAATTTTTAAATCTGGTTTGCAATGCAATTCTTTATATTTTTATGTTTTAGTATGGTATTAAACTAGTGATTTAATTTTGTTTGTTTCTTTTCCCAATGTTGAGAACAAATTGCTCCAAAATCATTGGTTAAAAGGTCCATTAGTTCTCAATAGGTTTTTTTGAACCATTTCTGGTACATTCAAGGTCTTCACATAGACAATGTAGGACTTCCTCCCAAACATATTTCCATAAATTATTAAACCAGTTACCACTCTGGTGAGCATTTTTTATTAGCAATCCCAAAAAATCTCAGTAGCATTTTTCTACAATCAAGCCTATTACAAATGTATTAATAAAAAACAATCGACGTGCATTAAATCTTCAGTCATCTTGGGTATTTTCCTTTATTCAAGATAATATTTATTACTGATTTGCATTTCTTTTGTTAAACTTTGAAACCATCCATCATAAAGCTTAAATGCTAAATTTTTCAGGTTTCATCATTAAATTTTAATAAGTTTGATATCTGAATGTGTCAAGATCAGGATATAGCTTTGTAAATGTATTCCTAAGCTTTTTAGTTTGCAATTCTCAAGAAGAGTACCAACTGTAATTTTTTTAACATGTGCTACTCTTCATTTGGAATTAATAAGGTTTATTTAAAAATGTTAATGTATCTTAACTTTGACTTTAGAATAATGTTGAAAAATAAAATATTTAAAACATGATAGATATAGTTACAGTATGCACATGAGCACTCATTTAACTGCTATACTATAGAATATATTAATAAGCTTTGAATATTATTTCTCTTTTCACAATGATATACATATCTAATATCATAGTATTTCCTTATATTTTCCATCATATATATGTTTATATCTGTATTTTACAATATAATTACTTACTAATCCCTGATCTATTGGATTGATGAGATTGTTTGGTTTTGGTAGACATGTTAAGATGGTGAATTAAATTATCAAATTCTAATGTTAAATAATGATTTTTTTCCCTGTGATAAGCTCTGTCTAGCCATTTCTAATCTTTCACACATTATTGGATTTGGCTTATAGTGTTTTAATTGTTTTTTGCATTTGTGTACAAAAGTAAGTCTTCCTTATAATTTAACTTTCCAAAACTATTCATATATATATATATATATATCAAAATATATATACACATGCAGATGTTTACATATATAATATATGAATATATATAAAAACTACAAATTTTACTAGTTTTAAACAAAAGATTGAGAAACTTCTCTCTTTTCTAATTATCTCAAATATTTTGCAGAGCATAAGAGGTTATATTTTTCTTTTTTTTTTTTGAGACAGAGTCTCGCTTTGTTGCCCGGGCTAGAGTGAGTGCCATGCCATCAGCCTAGCTCACAGCAACCTCAAACTCCTGGGCTTAAGCGATCCTACTGCCTCAGCCTCCCGAGTAGCTGGGACTACAGGCATGTGCCACCATGCCCGGCTAATTTTTTCTATATAGATTTTTAGCTGTCCAAATCATTTCTTTCTATTTTTTTTGGTAGAGACGGCGTCTTACTCTTGCTCAGGCTGGTCTCGAACTCCTGACCTCGAGCGATCCACCCGTCTCAGCCTCCCAGAGTGCTAGGATTACAGGCGTGAGCCACCACGCCCAGCCAAGAGGTTATATTTTTCTTGACATTTTGTCAAATTCAGTGTTAAAACTGTCTGAAATTCTGTTTATTTGTAATTATTTTCTCTTACTGCTCCAATTTGTTCAATATCAGTTAGTATATTCCTGAGTAAATTTTTTACTATTCCTTTTTTGTTTCCTCCCAAAAGCTGTAAATTTCTTTTAGGGAAGAGATTAGCAAATTCTTCTGTAAGGGCTCAGATAGAAGTATTTTTGGCCTTGCATTCTCTGTCTCTGTCACTATTAGTCAATTCTGCCCTTGTAGCTCAAAGTAGACATAGACAATATGTAAACAAGGTCTGTGTTCTAATAAAACTGTACTAAAAAACAACAAACAGATTGAAGGGTCAGATTGATACATGGACCTTATTTTGCCAATCCTTTTGCTAGGCTTTTCAAACTATTGTTACTTCTCTGACATCTTTGTGTCTTTTGCTTTGTCAAATCTAATCTTGTTTGTGCATGTGTCTTCTCTACTTTTTTTTATCAAGTTTGAAAGAGGTTTACATAGTTTATTTATCTTTTAACACATTAGCATTTGGTTTGATACTATCACTAATTATTCAATGTTTTCTATTTTATGATTTTTTTATTTTTAAAATTATTTTGTAGGTTATTTTTATAGTCCTTTAGATTTTAATATTCTAATATACACACTTAAGATTAGACATTTCTTTTTAATACTTCCTTAGTTGCATTGCTGAAATTTTGGTTGTTTAGGGGTTTTTCATTATTCAACTATAATTATAACAGAAAAACTAAACTCTGTATTTCCGTAAGATCAAAAAAGGGAGATTAGTTTCTGTATTTATGGTAGTTGTTTTTTTCCCCCTTTGACCTTTAGATAGTTTTGACATTTTACTGAGCCTTCCTTAATCCTGGGAATGTCACTGTGGGCTGTATTAAAGTTCTGTATGGTAGCATTATGCTTATTTAAAAAAGTGATTGAAATATACTGTCATCCAGGGTCAGGTCTTCTCTAATTAGGCAAGAACATCTGGGCTCCCTCAAGTGTCTATGTTAAATGGTTTATTATTAATTTTGTATGTTAATGATTTGGAACCCTTTAATTTTGTGATGACAGCAGGGTTATTATTTTTGCCAATGACCCACATTACATGAAAAAGTCTCCGTAAATTAAATGCTTTTTGTAATAGAACAATGATGTGGCAGAAATCTAGCTTAAAGTTGGCTATCAAAGTTTTAAAAATTAAATTAACAATTATTGTTTAAATAAATAAAGAATATTCATGATAAGAAATCAAATCAGGGAATCACATAATTTGAATAACCAATACCAGGATAGTTATTTTATCAAAATAAGTAGGAAGTTCTATTTAAGAAGAAATTAAATATATATATAAGTATGTGTGTGTGTGTGTGTGTGTGTGTGTAAGCAATAAACCAGTATATTTGGATTTTTTTTCCAAAATATCGAATAATAGTTATATAGATACATTGATAAGATTTAATAATGATTTAGGAATGACTATCAATGGTAAATTGCAGTTTGGAATATTTATTTTTAGATAAACATTGCTTTAAGATTATTTTATATCTGCAAACAAAATTTGCTTAAAAATTTCAAGATCACCTTGAGAGTATGCCCTAGAAGGCTATCATTTGTATAAATGTATGGATATAAAGCTAACTTATGTTTTTGGAACCAAGATCAGTTTAGTATAATAATCTCTCTAACACAACCTCCTATGAATCATTCACATGTTCAAAATGTTAATTTGCTTGAATCCATTTCTCTGCATTTTCTTACAAATTGTTCCTATTAGGGATAATTTATTACTTGCCAAATTTCCAAGTCCCCTCAAGATCAAGACCACAGATATTTCACATCCTCTGTGCCGCAACTGGCACCGTTTTACATTTTCAGGTCATCCTTACTATTTGTCCTTTGACTCTTCTCTAATTTGTATATAGCCAATATGTTTCCATGATTCAATGTAATTCAGTGACTGCTAAGGAGAAGTTAAATATCTTTTATACGAAACTCGACATATGGTTGGTTTTTGTTATTGTAATTTTTCTTAATATAATTTTTCACATTATCTAGCAACTCTTATGATAAATGCAGTTAAGGTAGGGTATAGAAATTAATAAAAAAAATAATGCTGTGTATTCTTCTCATGTACACATGTTATTTATCAGAGATGCTGCCAACTCTTACTCATTTTCAACCTTAAATTAAACTCAGACCCTTGCTGCCATGTTATGACTTAAATACCTCGCTCTCGAAATCCCAGTAATTATTCTAGCCCATTATGTATATACAGGTATCCATCTGGAATATGGTATTTTTTAATATCTAACCTCATTATTCTGAGCATATTACTTCTACTTCAAAATAACTTTGACAAAACTCATAATATCCTTATACCAGCAGTGCCACAAAACTCTAAATTTTCAGAATTATGTTTCCAAATATTGAGAAAAAAATCTGAGTTGTCACATTCCTTATAGCTCTCTTGTGGGTAAAATAAGTTAAATACATTATATATAAGTTAAGTATAATTTATAGCAAGTCTAAAGATAATTAAAACTAGGTTGTGGTGGATTTCCACATGAACTTGTACTTTTAGGAGCATAATTCAGTAATGTATTAAATATTTGCTACAGAGAAGTTGCCTAAAAAAGAATTGTTGAGGCAAAAGCTGGGTTACAGCTTACTGGGGAGTGTAATGCCAGTGAAGCTGGAGGAAAGAAAGAGGAAAGAGGCAGCCAAGGAATTAGTAAATACCAGAAAGTATATTACCAAGCTGGCCACAGTTCTCGAAAACACAGCTGACAGCTCTATCTTGGAGTCTTCTGGAGACAGTCCGAATGAAACTATCACATTTTAGGATTTTTCTTTTGAGGATGGAAGGGGGATTTCAACAAATTGTGAGATTTGCTAATTGAGCCTCCTGTTCTCCTCCCTCACACTGGTCAAAGTTGGCTGCATAATCATTATCATTCCTGCAATTCTGACTGTGGTAGCTGGACCTCGCCAGGCCACTTCAGGAAGAAGAAGCCAGAGTTTTAACCAATTCATTTGGCAAGTCTGTAGATATGGTGGCTTCTCATTGTCAATCAACAGTACACAGGTTTATCAGTTATATGCTTTTGAGTAATAAATTATCCCAAACACAGTGGCTTAAAGCAACAAATATTTATTATCTCAGGGTCTAGAGTTAGGATAGTCCAGTTGTTGGCTGGGGCCATTCTTAAAGAAATTCTGAATTCATTCATTTATTTTTACTAAATGCATGTCTTGTTCCTTTATACTTTCTTCCTCACTAAAGTGGTAATCTAGTTGGGAAATCAATGGAAGTGGGAGGAGATAAACACCAAACTATCATCTTTGTTACCAGAAATATTGATATGATGGAATACAGCTTTTATATGGTCTTGTTTGTTTCTTAATTTCTCTTGATGATCTAGTCATCAACAATGCTGAAAGACCATAGACTTATACAGCCAAGTTTACTCACAGCTGAAAGACATTTAGTAAATAGATTCTCTGCAGCTAGGATAGACCCCAATCAGAAGCGTAAGAAACAGAAATATGAAAGCCAAGTTCTTTTTTCATTCCAAAGCTACTAGCTGGGTCCCTCTTCCAGTGAATGTAGTGGAGAGGTTGTAGCAGCACAGGGAAGAAAATGTAAGAGGAAAACAATACTTGCATTTAATAAAAGAAAATGAATAAATTTAAATGCTGCAATGAATATGGCTCATAAACAACTATTAGTATTGATAAAAATATGATCAAGTAGCTATTGATTTTGATAAAACCAGAGTACCATCTAAATTGAAAGATCATGAGTATTTATTAAGGTACACTTTTGGAAAAATTTCAGTGAGGAAGATAAATTTGTATTACATTATTACTGACACATTCTATGCATTTATCATTGGATTATTTTCAATTGTTGGCATCTACGTATTATTTAAACTGTCAGAATTGAAAAAATAAGATTTGTACTTACTAATAAAGAAGGGATTACATGCAACAAATAAAATTTATGTGGTTTATCAAGTTTTTGTGAAACTGAATAATTAAAAGTAACTCACTATAAAGAAATAGAAGTTAGCTAAAGGAACTTTTATATTGCTTTCCATTAAATGTAAGTACTCATATAGACATTTATGTTACTTTCTTGTGAAATATAAGCCCCAACAATATTTTTTAAAAAATTAAATCATTTTAATAGCAATGTTCTTTTCTTGCATTAATGTAACCACCTGGTGGCACTATTGATTAAACTTGGAAAAAATTTAAATTTTTGATGTCTTTTTAAGAGCATTTTCTATATTAAAATTGCAAATTAGATATGATTTCTGCTGCTCCTGCTTTATTTGAATATATCAAGGCTGGAGGGCTGTCGGTAGAGAAACAAATTGAAAATTATTTGAAAAATTTAAAATAAGATAAAAATTGTGTGCTTATGATTTCTATACTTATTGGGAGAAATCGTTCTAAATGAGATTTATTCATTAAAAAATTAAGACAAAAAGTATATCTTATTTTCTTTGATGGTCATCTTCATGATTTGATTTTAGATAACATGACAAGAATGTCACTACTCTCTGAGGTAGAGATATCTGCTTCTAAAACATAATCTAACATATAATTCATATGTCTATAAGATTACCTTACAAATTCATTTACAACGTGTTGGTATGCCTGCTTAGAATTTAAAGAATTGTGATAAACTACAATATTAATTAATCTTTTTACTTCATAAAGTATGGAAATTTTGAAAAATGAGAAATTATGTTCAGGATGCATTTATAAACATTACAGAAGTTTTAATTAAACTATTTCTTGTAAAAGAAGAATGGCACAAGGTATCAGTTTACTGAGACAGCTTGGAATTCATTTGAGAGTTGAAGAGGAACAATTATCTTAAAACTTGAAGAGAAAAACATTATAAACATGGTTTGAAAGTAACCAACTTCTTAGAGGGAAGATATAATTGTCTCACATTAATAAAAACTAAAATGTATTGGTCATTTTGGGATGTCATATATCAATAATTTTCTAATTTTATAACTAAAATTCTAAATTTTAAAAATTGTACATAATAGATTTGATTTAGATATTCCCTTATATTTATGCTAACAGAATTGATATGAATTATTCAAATGAATATCATTCAGATATAAACTTATATAATCAATGATTTGCTTTTTTAAAAAGTTCAGTTTCTTTACATGTTAATGTATATGAATATGGTTTTTCTAGCAAGCCTTTCAAGTTATATATTTTTAATAATGGTGAAGAAAAAAATCTTTGCTAAGATAGTGTGTGATTAAAAATGATATCAAATGTTCTGAGAAGAATTATAGCATGTGAAAGTAACTGAGTTTACCGAGTAAAAACCATGGAAGATTTTACTGTGTGCTCATGAAGTTCTGCCAGAGACAGCTAAAGTTAGAATAATGTATTTAGGTTATATTTGCTTGGACTTTGGGTTTTGCAGAAAAGGAAGAGAAGCTTATCTTATGAAAATTTATTCTGTATGAATTCATATAGTTATGGGTTAAGGTATTCTGAATAAATCTAAGGAAAATTGAAATCATAGTCAAATTTCTAAACTTCCCTACATACACCCACATACACACACACCATGAAAGTCAAAACTAGAAACACATCTGATGATTCTGAACATAATTCGATTCTTTTTTATAGTTCATAAAGATACATAGTTTTTTAGGCTTTAACATAATTTTACTATTGTAGGTTTATTTTACACTTTGGTCTGTAAATTTATTCCTTGAGCCACAGAATTTTAGATATTTGTTCTACTGTGACAATCACTGTACAGTTATGCTTGTCTTTATTTGTAGGACAAGATAACTGAACTGTGGCTTATGGAGAAAAACAGACATTATCAAAACAAAAACTAGAACTCAGGAGTAGAATGAGGCATATTTTTGGTTTTGGTTAAGTCCTCTGCAACCCCTATTTTCAGACATGAGTTGATCTAAATATTTGCTAATATATACAAATTACTACTAATTATAATTCATTGGTTAGATCAAATGAATTTCTACACACAATGCAAAAATAGTGCAGAAATTTAAAAATGAAAAATTATTCCATTATTAATAGAATTTTAGAAAGTTCCAATCATGTTAAATTCAGAATTATACTTTGATATTTTTTTTCGTCAGGATTTTTAAGAGAAACAGAACCAATAGGGTGTGTGTGTACATGTTTGCATGTATTTATATCCATGTATTTATTTGTTTATTTATAAAGAGAGAGACAGATGAATGAGGAATTGATTTGTATGATTATGAAAGCTAAGACGTTCCATGACTTACCATCTGTAAGTTGTAGTCCCAGAAAAGTTGGCAGTGTAGTTCAAAGCCCTGAGAGCCAGAGAGCCAATGATGCATATTCTAGTCCAAGTCTAAAGAAAGGCATGAGAACCAGGATTGCCAAGGACAGGAGAAGATTGGTATCTAGCTCCATCAGTCCAGCTGAAAAACAATTCACTCTCCCCCCCACCTTCTTGTTCTATTCAGGCCCTAAATGGGTTGAGTGATGCCTTCTGCTTCTCTCAGTTCACCAATTCAAATACTAATCTCTTTGGAAAACACTGTCACAGACACATCTAGAAATAATCTTTAACCAGGATATCTTGACATCCTGTGGCTCAATCAAGGTGACAACTAAAGTTAACCATCACAACTACTCTTCTCTGTAAAAGATAGAGCTATATTCTGAAGTTGAAACCAAAAAGCAGGTAGTATATACATTTGTTCTCAAATAACATCCCCTTAAGTGTTATGCCCATGTATTAGCTACACTATGAGTAATATCTAACAGTGCACAAGCTGTGCAAAATCCAGTTGATACCAAATTTGGGGTATATCATATTTAACTGGAATTCTTTTTTCACCAGTGATTTTGTTAGTAATGCGATTGATATTTTATAAAAATTTAATAGTGGCAAGTGCTTGCCCCCCAAATTTATAATCTACAGATTACAATTTATTGGATATAATTTATAATATGTAATTTATAGGCTCATTTGCCTGACAAAAGAGACCCCTGTAATTGTTCCTGCTTATTGTTTCTCCATATTCCAGATTAATGGGAAAGAAGCACAGAGTCAGCTATGACTGTCTCCTGCTCCCTAAATTCAATAGACTATTGAATTAACCATAATCGTCTCTACCTACTTCCTTAGTATTTATTCTACCTGACTCAAATATAATTCTTCCTGCAGTTACCCTTCACATAACTGCAGACAATTTTAACTAGCACTTTTTCTGTGTACTTAACTATATTTTTCTACCTCCAAGTTTTTCTCTTTCAATTGGTCCATGCTGAAATGCTCTATTTTTCTTTTCTGTCTATTGAAATCAATGATTGTAGAAGAAAATAGCTGGTTTTGAATCTTATGCAATTTTGGAAAAAAATGCTTTTGACTAGATCCAATGATAATATGATGCCTGTAATAGATAAAATACCCCAGACAACTTTCTTTTTTACAAAAAAGTCTAAGTTGTCTACTATTCAAATTTTCTTGACAAATTCTATAAAAGTAAGCAGCAAAGGAATGCCTTTTTGCCTAGGAAAAAGTCCAGATCACATAAGCAGGAGACATTGAGCTTTCCACTCAGATTTCACACTTTGTTCCCTATGCAACAAACTTTCTCAATATATTTTTATCATATTGTGATTTTTCAAAATTTAATTTTTTACTGCATCTAAGTATGCATTTGTTTTTATCCCTTTAAGTAGCATTATTTCTCAGTGATCTAATAAGAAACTACCAGTAAAAATGTCCTGAATAAGCATGCATGAATGCAAAATTTTTATATGTATTTAGTTGTATCTCTTCATAGTTCTTGTGCTTTTTCATTTAATTAACAAACATTATTTCATGCATGCTATGTTTTTATCAGAGTTTTAGGTACTAGGGAAATGGCATTGGTGCTTACATTTATAGGAGAGAGAAGTGTATGTGTTTTAGATCATTTATCCCAGTAGATATATTTGGAAAACTAAACATTATCATGCTCTATAATGTTAATATGTTATTCTTTTCAAAATTTAAAATGTTTACCTTGATACAAGGAAATAGCATAACTCAAACAGCTATTCAATGTTAATCTTAAATTAAACTCACTGCATTCTGTACCTAAATTCATGAAAACTTTTATCTTTCTAGATGCTTTATCTTTAAGTTAATGTTCAGGCAGGAAAATGCTGTGGTTTTATGGATATCAACCCCTTCAAGCAATACAGACTCAGGAGATTTCCCTGTTAGAGAGCACTGCAGCTGTGATTTATTAAATTAAACATAGTTCATGGCAATTAGCCATGGAAGTTTCCTTTGGGCCACTCTTCTGATCACAGAGAAATATAACACAAATGGCTGGAATTCCACCAACGGAGCTGCCAATTCCCTGCAAGGTTCCTGCTCTTCAGGGTCCACCTGCTATGTCTCATAGTCCCCAGGTCTATGTTCTTCCTCAGATTTTTATCACTATTTCTCACTACTTTTTCAGTTTTATATGGGCAAAACATCCATTAACTGAGCTTTACATATTTTTTAATTTTTGTTATTATATTTACTATTTGCCATGGTTTAGTTTGCAATGGCCAGATCCACAAATGTATACATGAAAGCCTAAGCCATAGTGTATAATTTCTATGGAAACATGAACTGCATTACTTATTAATAATTATCATTTGTTCTTTCCTATTTCACACTGGCTGTAAAACCTTTCTCTTTTTTTGGTTGTTTTTCTTTCTTTCTTTTGTATTTTTTACTCTAATTTCAATAAAACTCTTAAATTAGGTATTAGTAATGCCAGCTAATTGGTTTCATAGTTGTGACCAAAATAACAAAACCACTCTCCCCGGCATCCACAGGAAACTTTTTTTCTTCTAGTCTCTATGCTTAAGTACCTGTAATTTTCTCTGCATCAAGTAGTCTTGCCTACATATTCATGTGGATTGCACTCATTATTTGTTTTTTAGCTCAAATATTACTTCTTTGAAGAGGCACTTCGTGCCATGAGTATATCCTATGTTCACTACAAGTAACTCTATCTACTTACTTATTTTAATGTTTCATTGCACTTATCATCCCAGGGAACCATATCTCATTTACCATCATCATCTGTCTCCCACTGAACATAAGCTGAATGAGAACAAATCCACATCAGTCATGTTCCCCAGGAAAGAGAGACTAACACAAAGTAGATTATACCTAAATATTTATTTAGTGCATGCATAAAAACATTTTTAGAGATGCTAAAATAACATTATTGATAAATTCTATGATTTCTTAACTTCTGAATTTTTTAGTAGTACAAAAGTAGTTGCAAATTACTGATATCATTATGCTGCAGTCCTTTCTTTTTCATGGTTTGTACCTTTTTAAGATAATTTTGTTGTTGTGAGTTTAGAAAGCCAAGAATATTGGGATTTATTTGGAGGTATTAGAAGAAAGCACTGGTATTCACATATCCTGTAACAAAAAACTCAACACTCTTCTTTGCAGAAAGCCTGCCCTTTTGTACCTTTATAAACTTAAAGATATATGTGCATGAAGGCTGGAGGAGGATTAGGAAAGCTCACCAGTCACATCAGAAACTCATTTCTGGTGATCATGGGGTGATAGACGATGCCCAGAAAACCCTTCCATCAAATATAAAATGTCTTCCTTTTTAATATTTTATAATAGTCTATTTTTTTTCTTTTTGTATTTTAAAAAATAACCTAATCTAAAATGGTTTTAGATTTAGAGAAAAAATTGTAAAGATACTACAGAGAGATCCCATATATCCTATACCCAGTCTGCCCTATTATTATGTTAATATATTTATAGTACATTTGTTACAGTTAATGAATCAATATCGCTATATTAACTGAAGTCCCTACTTTATTTATATTTTCTACTTTTTACGTGCATGTCCTTCCTTTTCTCCTTCAGGATCCTGTTGACATACTACGTTACACTTAGTTGTCATATATCTTTAGGCTTCTCTTGACTGTGACAGTTTCTCACACTTCTCTCATTTTTGATGACCTTGACAGTTTTGAGGGGTACTAGTCAGGTGTTTCATAGAATGTCCCCTCAAATGGGATTTGTCTAATTTTTTTTGTTGTTGTCGATTGACTAGAGTTATAGATTTGAGGGGAGAAACAAACACAGATAAAAGCTATTTCATCACATCATATCAAGAATACATACCATCAACATGACATTGCTGCTGATATTATCCTTGATCATCTGGCTCCGGTAGGTTTGCTGGGTTTCTCCACTGTAAAGTTAGTCTTTGTGCTCCCTTTCCATATGCTCACTAGGTACAGCCCTCACTAAAGGTGTGGACTCCACACTTCAGCAGTGGGAAGTTATGCTCTTTCTCCTTGAGGGCTGGCTATCTGCATAAATTATTTGGAGCCTTCTGTATGGGAGATTTCTATTCTCCCACTTTCATTTATTCATTTGCCCACTTAATCACTTAAGTAAAGATAGACTTGTGAATATTTATGTGATGGTTAACGTTAGAATTCAAAATCCTACTTTTTGTAATTTTTTGCTCAAATGTTGCCAGCTTTGGCCATGGAGAGTTCTTTCAGTTGGCTCCTGTGTCTCTCTGACATATCCTCTTTACCTTTTTTGTTTGTTTATTTTTAGAGAAAATCCTGGCCCTATAAGATACTTCAGGTTTATTTTCTGCTATAGTCCTAGAATCAGACATTACTCTAAGAAATCCTCGTTCCTTTTATTGGAATATGGTATTAAGAACCAAGATTTGAGGACCAAGTTTACTTGTTGCTACTGGGATATCATTGCTTCTAGGTCTTCCCAGTTGACAGAATAAGGGAATAGACGTGTGTGTAAGTGTACGCTGACACATATTTGAAAATGTGTCTATATGCAACCATGTGTATCTATATTAAAGTAAGCATGAGTTCATGCTTATATCGCCAACTCTAATCCATTACTATATGGGTCATTCTAGCCTCCTCTGTTTGGTTATCTTTACCATCCCAACAGTAAGAAACCTGACACCCTTTGTCTACCATCCATTTACTTAGTTATATAATTCCAGTATATGTGTTTAGTGCTATCAGAATTCAGGGTTCTGATGCTTGCTTTGTACTGTCAAGAAATTAATGTAAATAATCCAGCTTTCATTTGTTTATTGTTAACATGTTAAATCTTTTTCCATCTCTCTATTTTAAAAAAATCCTGTGCCTTTATATTTAATGTGGTTTTATCATAGCACACATAGAGCAGGGTCTTGTTTGTTTATGCACTCTGCAAATTTCTTTATTTTAATTGGTATATTTAAGCCATTCATATTTAAAGTGATTGTTGATATGTTTGGATTAATACCTTCCTTTCTGAAACCATTTCCTATTTTTTGTGTTTGTTTTGTTCCCTGATCTTTCATTTCTGTCTTTGCCTTTCATTGAGCACTTTGCATGCTTCCATTTTATATTTTCTTTTGGCATATGAATTATACTTCTTTTTAATTTTTTAGCAATAGCCATAGAGTTTACAATACAAATTTTAAATTATAAAATTCACCTTCAAATAACACTATACTACTTCACGTGTGGTACAGATATCTAATAACAGAATATTTCCAATTCTTCCTTTCCATCCATTATGGCATAGATAACATCCATTTCACTTTTTCTTATGCTATAGTCATGCATTACATTGTTAATATTTTTACTTTAACAGGTATGTTTTAGATGCATTAAAAATAAAATATGTGTGTATACACACACACATAATCTTACCTTTATTAATTTCTTCTACAGCACTTTTCTTTTCTTTATGCAAATCCAAGTTTGTAATGTAAATCATTTACAATCCCAAAGAATATTTCCTTTTACTATATCTTACAGAGCAGATCTGCTGGCTATGAACTGCCTCAGTTCTTGTTTGTCTAAAATTGTCTTTATTTCTGGTCCACTTTGGAAAGATTATTTTACTGAATATGGAGTTCTACATTGATACTTTTTTTGTCTCAACACTTTAAATATTTCTCTCTATTCTCTTCTATCTTAGACAGTTACTGAAAGGCCCACAGTAATTTTATCCTTGGTCTTCTAAATGCAAATTCCTCCCTTTCCAACTTCTAAGAATTTCCTTATCTTTTCTCTCAATATTTTCTTTTTTGCAGTTTGCTTATGATATGCCTAGGTGAGCTTTCTTTCTTTCTTTCTTTCTTTCTTTCTTTCTTTCTTTCTTTCTTTCTTTCTTTCTTTCTTTCTTTCTTTCTTTTTCTTTTCTTTTCTTTTCTTTCCTTTTTAGTTTTTATCCTGTTTTGTGTTGTCTGGTCTACCTAGAGCTCTTGTTTAGTGATTGTCATTAATTCTGTAAACCTCTTAGATTCTTGTTTAGAATGTTTCTTCTGTTCCTTTTCTGTCTTTTCCTTTATATATTCCTACATGCATAGCATATGTAACACATTTTGAAATTGCCCCTTAAATCTTGTTCTTTTTTAAAAAAATTTTGTCATTGCGTATTAGTTTGAGAAGTTTCTATTGACCTACATTCAAGCTCACCAATTCCTTTTATGGCCACTCCTGCCTACTAATGAGCCCATCAAAGATATTCTTCAATTTTGTTACAGGGTTTTTTATTCCTAACATTTGTTTCTGACTCCTTCTTAGACTTTTCATCTCTCTCCTTATATTACTCATCTGTTCTTGCATATTGTCCACTTTTTTGTTATAGCCTTTAACATTGTGATCATTTTAAATTCCCTGTCTGATAATTCTAAAATCTGTGTCATATCTGAGTCTGGTTCTGATGCTTGCTTTGTCTCTTTAGACTGTTTTTGGTCTACCTATTGGCATGCTTTATAACTTTTGTTGAAAGCCAGAATGATGTATCAGGCAATAAGAAGTGAAGTAGATAAGCCTTTAGAGTATTAGGCTTTTTATGTCACTCCAGCTAGGAGTTAGCTGTATTCAATCCTTGCTACAGATTCACGTGGCAGAGGCTTTAAATTTCTTCGATGTTATTTTTGTTTCATTTGTTAAATTTGGACTTCCCTAAGTACTACTCTCAGAGAGAGTCTGTGTCTTTCAGCCCTTTCAGCTATAACTCCTGTTATTATACCGCAGTCCTATTGATCTGATAGCAAATTGTGCAGTAGAGGAAAAATGCTATAATCTTATGATTAAATCTCAGTCTTTTAGTGGAACTGTGACCTTCACAAGTGTTTCTTAGCTCTTTTCTTTTTTTCTGGTTTTTTTTTTTTTTAGATGAGAAATCTAGAAGGAGCTGAAGTAAATAAATGTCCCTTTTCCAGGCAGGATAAGGCACTGATTAAATCTTCTCTCCTGGATCACAAGCCTTTGTTATGGAAAACACTTTGGGAGCATTTCACAATGATTATTCTCCCCTTCTTCACCAGAGCAACAGGGTCTCTCTCTCTCAGCTCTTCCTAGTGAGAATCTGATGGGATTCCCTGAGTTAAAACCTATGAAAATGTGGCAGTCCCCTAAGCTGAGGCCCCCCAAAGTCTTGCACTATCATGTTTATTCATACTTAACCTCTAGTGATTTGTCAAAATTTACCACTTTATTGTTTCTTCCATTTAGGGCTCTGTAAGCTTGTTTGAATTGAACAGATCTGAGGTATGACCATCTAGATTCATCTACCTCCAAGGATTTCAGGGTGGCAGTTTGCCCTGTGATCTCAGTTCTCTCATAGGTCCAAGAAGTCATTTGGTTTATTTACGTTTAGCTTTTTTCTTGTAAAGACAGAAGTGACAACTTCTAAGTTTTTCACATGATGAAACTGAAGCCATGAATCTATCATTATCTTCTAACATCACTGTACTGTTTCTCACCAATCTCCTTGACATTAATAATACTGAATAAGAACACAGTGATAATTGTAGGTTCTGGAAAAAAATCAAATGTTTTCTTAGTAATTGAATTAACACAGTACAAAGGATGAGGAAAGAAGGTTTCCTTTCCAAGAAGCACAGAGTTATTTAATACATCTGAAGACATAAATCGATGCTTTGACATTCCCCATTACAGTAGAGGGGTCATAAACTACAACCTACAACATAATTAAACACAGCAAATTTATGAATCAATTAAAAAGGATAGAAGGAGGTGCTGCTAAGATATGCATGCAGACTTAAATGACAGCTACAAAAGTGTGCATATGCTTCTAGTTGAATTAAGCATATGATTAGGTGATTATTATGTTGATTTGATTTGCTCAATTTGTGTCTTGAAAGACAAGACACTAATTAAGATATAAAGAAAAATTCTATTTTCATAATGATATAAGAGAACTAACTTAGAAAAGTCAAAAACTTAGCTTTTATATTGGCAGTAGTGTATTAACTATATGAAGAAATAAAACAGAAAAATTCATATATAAAAAACTTGATATTTGAAATAGAACTGAAGACATTAGATTTTTATAAAAGAACAAAACAAAGTTGTCCAAATTCTGTTCTTACTGAATACGAGAAGTCATTTTGAAGAGTCTGTCTGCCTTCATGGACTTTTTTCAGCTTAAAGTGTCAGCTTTTAATATAACATACTAAATTATCATTAAAATTTACATATTAATGTGCTTTCAATAAATAGCAGATGTTGCCTATCTCTAGCCATTATTCACACGCATAGTAAATAACTTAAAAATATTTTATTTCCAATACCTTTAGCATAGACAAAGAACAGGAAATTACCGTGTGACTGATAAAAGAATATAAATTTTGTAGATTAGAGTAGGAACAGGTGAAAAATAAAAGAGATGAGGCATTCAATGCTGTATTTGTCAAAACTCCAGCAGGTTTGCTCAATCTTGTGTTTTAAATAAATAAAAAAGGGAGAAAACCAGAAATGAATTAATTGGGAATTGTGAAAACCAACTTAAGTGAAACTGTAGGACAAACTTATTTATGGTACATCTCAACAATGTTATCCCAGTGGACTTAAATGGTAGGTTTCTGTACTTAAGCAAATTCTTCTGCAATAACTTGTAACTCCAAGGCAGGTAGAGGGCTTCATTTTGTTTTAAGACCATCTTCTGTGGAGCAACTTGCCAGAAAGTTGTTGGAAATATGTTGGTCAGAGTCTTTTCCCCAGGGAAGAAGAACTCAGATGAATAAACTGAAGTCAGAAATAGGACTTTAATGCTAGGAAGGAAACTAGAGGATGAATCATTAATTGAGTCAGAAGTGTAGTCAAAAAGGCTCAGAAAACTAGACTCAGTTTCACCAGGGTTAGCAGCTTAGAGGATATGGGCACAAGATCTGGCCAAGAACTTGAGATATAATAGTTATGACATAATCTAGATACCATCTCACGGTATAAAATAAATTAATAATGTTTTACCAGTGTAGATGTTGCAGGATATAGAATGGCTGACTGCAGCTATAGCTGAAAGCAAGAGTAAGGTAGTGGCAACTGATACCTGGAAAACCTCCAAAGCATATGCATGTTTTATAAGTATAAATAAAGACTGCATTATTTGGCAGTAAGTATAGAGGGATCTAAGTAGATTAATGTTTTAATCTAAGCAATTCTGAACAATTTTATTGAATAAATATGTCCCACAAAATAAGCCTTGAGCTATGTAATTAATAATGATATTATGTCTACTCACCAACAAAATATTATAATATTAATTGTATATTATTTATTTCATCATGATAGTGTTTAAACCAGAAATAGCCATATACCCCCAAATTGTGTTTGCAATAGAAATACAATATTATAAAGGATTATAAACTTATGTATTTAGAAATCCTTATTACCTTATCAATGTATTAAACTGTGAGAAGGATATCAAAATAAAAATGTATGTGAGCCTGCTTCTCACTGAGTCCTTATAGACCAGCTTGTTTGGATTTCCTCTAAATCTTAGAAGACTTAGAAAAGAGTGTGATATAAAAACTGGTTGTTAAACAAATTCACATGAAACATCTCTATATTTGAATTGTTTGGTAGTTTGTCTGTTGGTTATAACCAGGTACTTTCACTATCCCACTGCTTGGGCATACAGAAAGATTTAGCAAAACCAATGACTAACAACTTATAGACTACATTTGAGGATATCACTGTGATTTATGACATCATACATTTATTAATATGAACTGATGAATATAAGCATTCTTTTAAACATGGAAGCAATCTCCAATGTGTTTGTCAAAACATTCAAGTTCTATATGACAAAATATATTTTAATTCCAATAGTAAAACTTAGCAAATCCACGTTGGTTAATACATCTTCCAATGGTTGTGCAGTTTATGCACCAGGTGGAATGAGTATTAGCTCTAGACATCGATTATTAAAATTAGATATTACATGTGATTACATTTAATTATTCAGAATCTCTGTAGCATGTAATAAGATATCTTCCAGTATAATTAGAAACATAGCCATTTCTGGAAAAAAAAAGTATTTATAGAATTTCAACAAAAGTTACAATATCCTATATGCTTTCCTGCACTTTGAGGCAGAATTTTTCTAACCATTTCCTGATTGCCAATCAGGATAGATGGAATTCTCTGCTCTTATAATATTAATATATAAAGGCATCACCATCGTCCACCTAAAAACTCTTTGCCTCTACATAATTAATTTAAAGTATTTACTAGAACTCATAATTATAAACTTTGTAATGCTATTTAGTTGAAACACAACTCACCTCTTCTGTACATGAACATTAAACACTGTTCTTCAACAAAGGCACTAGTTAATGTGACATAGTATCCTTTGGCTTCTTTTAATAGCATTCTATTTATAACACTTGACACAATGTGCCCTTTCTGAAATTGAAACATGAGCACAATGTTAAGAATACAATACAGTGTAAAATAAACACCAAGATTATATTTTTAATATTATAAACAAACTTACATTTTTATAGGTTGAAAGCAAACTGGTAAGGTTTATGGTTTTGATTCATTATTTTTCTATTCAAGAGCAAGTTTACTCCAAACAATAAGGTATAATAACTTTTCATTTATTCAACAACTATATCTTATACATTTATAATACTAGAGGTTAGACGACGATCTTACTTCATGTTCGTAATTCCAAATAATGACTTGAACTGCCTTTTCCTTGGCAAGCCTAAACTATCACTTTTGATGTTAATTGATTTCCTTGTCTTACCTCTCCCAAAGGAATTCATAACAGCAACAAACTCTAGAATTTTGTAAGACCTATTCTTGTGTTAATCCCCATCACAAAATCCTGCTTTGTGAAAAGACAAACCAGATTTTACTAATGTTAATCTCTTACTTTAAGAAAAAAGCTAACAGATAACATTTAGAACATAAGAAAAGAAGGCAATGAATTTATTTTTGATTTCAACATTGAAATCTTTGTTATTCATTTTACTACTAAATAGCTTTCTTCTAGAGAAAGCATGTTCATTTTATGAATGTAAACCTAGTACCCTCCCTCTCTGGAGATTTTAACCAATGGAAACCAGCTTATAACCTCTATATTCTCAATACAAACTCACCTTTCATTTGCTTCAAATCTGAGAAATCTCAGCTGGTAAATAATATATTTTAGTTTCATTTGGATGGTTTCCAAAAGTTCCTGGAAAAACAAGTTTTATTCAATTATTAGAGTTTTGTTCTGAAGAAAAAAAGAAAAGATATACATTGATTTTCTAAGTGAAAGCTGTGGTATAAACTCTGCAAACCTACTCAGATATTTAGGGATTGTTTTTTTCTATATGCTAATTCTTTCATTATTGAGGGAAGAAAAACTTAAAACTTGGGCAATTCCTGTACAATTTAAGGCAATTCTAGGAGGATTGTGTTATATGTTCTCATTTTCTTCAATATTAAAATATGCTACTATTACAGATATTCAATTAAATTTGGTTGGTGTTGGAAAGGTAGTGCCAACTATTACATTAAATCATTTACTCAATTGCACATAGTATTTATTTCTTGAATTTAAGAGGCATTATTATGAAATCACAGGTGTGCTACCACCTGACTGGTTTTTGATAGAAATTGAGGAAGTGTTTAAGTTTGCTTTAGTTATTGGAGAAGCTCCTTTCTTATAAAGCACTGACACATCTGTGATGTGTCCATACGGCAGTAAGAATAAAAGAATAAAAAAAAAATGACCCTTTTTTCTTATTTTCCCCCTCAATTCTTACAAGTTACACATGAGAAACATTAATAGGGTTATTTGGAAATGTTATGGAGCTGTCAGTATTTCACATCTTAAGAACATGAGATGTGTATTTTTTAAAAGGTGAATATTCAGTTCCTTTCATGGGGGGAACAAGTGCAGTTGTATGATTAATGGAGCATTCAGATCATGAATAATGCAGAAAAATGAAGAGTGTTTCTCTTCTTTTTATACCCATTTTCTCTGCAAAAGTAATTCTAACCTTAAAATAATGTTCGTATAAATCCATCAATGAGTCCATATACCTTATTGAAGGTGAGATAGGACAGGTTAATGCTCCAGTGATAATCTTATGGAGGCAATCCTTTTTTTTTTTTTTTTTCCTTTTCTTCTTTTTCTTTGTTTGAGACAGAATCTCACTCTGTTTCCCTGTGTAGAGTGCAACCGCATCATCATAACTCACTACAACCTCAAAGTCCTGGGCTCAAGCATCCCCCTGCCTCAGCCTCCTGAGTAGCTGGGACTACAGACGTGCACCACAATACCAGGCTAATTTTTCTATTTTTAGTAGAGATGGGGGTCTCTTGCTCTAACTCAAGCTGGTCTCAAACTACTGATTTCAAGCAATCCTCCTGCCTCAGCCTCCCAGAGTGCTAGGATTACAAGTGTCAGTCATGGTGCCTGGCCTAATGAATGTAATCTTTAATTACCTTTCAGTTCCTTACTACTGCCATCAAATCATGCCAGCAATTTAAATATCATCTTTGTTTAATATAAAATAAACACTGTCCATGTAAACTAAAGAATAATGCTAATTATATTTGTTATTAAATTATCTATACGTACAGAAATTAGCATGCTCTCTATTTGAAAATTTAACACTATTACATGTTAGAGTAATATAAGTTTTATCCTTTTCCTACTGACCCCCCATAAGAAAGCATACTGAATTAATGAAGTTGGAAATGCCTGCACATTACAGAATTGAACTTTTTCACTTGAAACAGTTTAAACTGTAGCTGTTGAAAGTTTATTAATGGCATTGTCTTATAAATATGCACAACATATGCATGAACTCTTTTGTGAGCACACAAATGTTTCATTGATCTCTCTGTGTCAGGGTCAAAAAAGTTTTCAACAAAGGAACCATGAAGCCAGTTAAACATTTCTGGTGTTTGTGCATTTATTTAATTTTCCTCAGTCCTTTTAATGTTACTATTAAATCAAAGGATAAAACTCATTTTATCTTCAACTTTAGTGATGTCAGAGTAGTGGACAAGCTGCATTTCTCAGCTTTGCTATTTCAGTCTGCTAAATTTGATAGCAATGCTCATGAGGTTATCCTGTGTTATTTGAACCTTTTGGTTATTTGAACCTTGGTTATTTGGTTATTTGAACCTTTTATTACTATTGTCCCACATCTATTTCTTGCAAAGACTTCACAGTCTGCACTGTTAGTGCAGTCAATTATTCATTCCTCCAAAAGTGGAAATTCCATTGAATTCTGTTCTGATAGTTGCCTTTTTCTATATGTGTAAAATTCTTTCTATGGGTAGGCTTCTTTGTGTCCCTAATAAAACCATAGCATATTGCATTGCCCATTATGTGAGATGCAAAATGTTTGGATTTTAATACAAAGTTAGATTCTTTAAAAATTGAACTCTTTCAATAATCAAATGATATGGGAAAACATGGCATTAATTTTTTTGGTTTAATCACCAAGAAATTGACTTTAGTCCATGTGAAAATTTACTTCTTTGACAATCTAAGTATTTGATGGGAGTTTGGAGGCAGAATTTAGCATCTTGTCCTCAAATAAATTCCAACAATTTGGTATTACTCAATTTTCTTAAAGATCAAGTTTTATTTTTCTTTCTTAGATTGACTGGCCCCTCTGTTGGTATTAGTAGTACATTTGTGGTAGGGCAGCTATTACCTTATTGTTATGTATAAATTACTGTTTATTGCATTGAATTCCTGATTATTTCCTAGAAGGAAAGATAAATAAGTTCTGATAGCTGGTTCACATAGGTAAGGGATTTGTCAATATCTATTTATTGAACATTGTTTATTGACAATTTGACATATGCTTTTCTCAAGTTTTTATTTTGGCTGTAGTACTTTTCTTGAATATCTGAATATTGTTTAGACTAAATGGAACAGTTCTTATTATTGCACACATGTATCAACTATTATTTCTTGAAATCCCAGTGCCTATATAGTTCTAGCACTTAACCTCGAAGAGCTCGTCTATTTTGCTTAGTTCAACTTTGCTGCAAGCCAGCAGATTTCTCATTGGTGGAATTCAATGTTAAATAGTTTAAAATAACCTTGCAGTGAATTCTTTTCTTTCCTTGTACTCAATTACCCTCTTTGAGCTTCTCATAAAGCAAAGGACTGTGCAAAGCTTCACTGTCAGTGCAGCCAAGACCAAAGTGATAGAAGGAAGAAACGCTCTGGGGAATACTGCAAATGCAATTTCTGCTTCTTGCTTGGAAGTTTAGAACCAGCAACAGTCTAATAGAAACCCTTTGCTTTCTGGATGATCCATTTACAGTGTGATAGGCACTGCCGTGGAGTTAATATCGTTTCTCAGAAGCAGACCTTTTCATACAGTTAACTATGTGTAAAATTGTCTTTCTTTTCTTTCTTATTTGACACATATCCCAAATTTATAACCAGTCTGCCATGTATTTCCACTAAACAGTTTGATCTTCCTTTTAGTATTTGATTTATGATCACTTGAAAAAGAGATATGTCTAGAATGCCTTATTGTGTATATTTTCTTGATACATTTTGTTTAGTTTTCTAATTCTGATGAGCTTTCTATTTTTAAATTATTTTTTGTGGACATCTGTATCATTTTAGAATGTGAAGTAACTTATCAGGTTTTTTTGTTCTATGCATATACTCTTTTGAGTTTATCTCTTTTGCTATATAGGGTGTTATTTTCACTATCCATAGGGAATAATATACTCTTAATGACTCTATATTGGAATGAACAGCATCTTTACACGCAAAGTCTGAGTGCTCCTCCCCATGTTCCCTATGATTACATTATATCAACTGTAGTATCAGTAAATCTACCTTGGGGACCTTACAATACTACAGAGTAAATTATTAACCTTATTATTCACATGGTTGAAAGCAGCTATCAAAATTATTCCTTTTAAATAAACCATTTATGCCCAGGGTAGCCAAAGATAAAAACTGCATTGTCTGTTAAGTTAAAAATAGAAATTGTTAAAAATTATTAACATTGATGATTGGATTTGTTTTGGATATTGGTATCAATTTAATGCAATAACTATGTTAGATTTTTACAAATCTGGGAGACATTCCATTTTTGCTTATGTCTTATGTAACAATGCTTAGAAAAGCAGAGCTCATTGCAATGGAACTAGTAAAGCCACTCACTAGCTATTGAAATATCTCACAAATTCTACATTTCCGTGGAAAACCATTGGTTGAAGAGCGAGAGAGACTTGGATTTGAATTCTTGTTCTGTTGCCTGCCTAAAGATGGATGATTTGCTTAAACTCTCTTGACTTTAATATTTCCACATATAAAATTTTGGTAAAATATACTGCAGTAATTATTTTTGCCTGCATTAGCCAAAAAAAAAAAGGGGGGGCGGAAAGAAAGAAAAGAAAAACAAAAGAATGACTTAAGTGCTTTAAACCTAATGGGAAATTATGATCATATGACATAGGAAGACCTCACCTAAGTGTGACTCCATAGTTGTTTAATTCTATAAATTGTTTCATCAGAGACTTACTTTGATTTCAATTTTTTACAACACCATTTTAGCTTTCCAACTAGTCTTCAGTCTAGTAATCTTTATTGATTCAAGATGTGCAGCAATTCTAGCAGTCAGTCTTTACTTCCTTGCATTATAATGTCAAAGAAACCCTTCCCAGAAGTCCTATAGAAAGCTTCTTCTAATTACTCTCCAAACTGAATTACATCACATATCTCACATCTAATCCAGTCTCTGCCAATTATACTGAAACCACATGCTTAGCTAAGGTCAGTAAGGGGACTATGAGTAGTGGATACTCAAATTAGAGTTTCTGGTGGCAGAATGTAAGCAAGGATAGTTGCTAGGCAGACAATTGAAAAATATATTCTACAAATATACTAGGTTTGTTGTGTAAGGTAATATAAGCACACATGTAAGTCACCCAGCACAGTGGCTGACTCATTGTAGGCACTCAAAAAAGAAGAAATTAATTAATTGCATTATACTATAATATATTGAACTTCTAACTATGTGTCAGGTACCATGTAAGCCACTAGCAATATAAATGAATTGAACATATTTGTTGAAATCAAACATCTAATTATGGAAGAGTAAAAATATATACATAATACACAAATAAAACATGCAAACAAGTGAGCACACTGACTCACAAATCAATGTTACAGATGCTGTGAAAGAAGAAAACACATACTGAAATAAAAGCAAATAAAAGAGCATTAATCACAGATTTGGATGCAAGAGTGGCGGTGGGAAAGCAGGAGTGAATGCAAAGGTGGTATACTTTATTCTTAAAGTATGGGTTATTGTTAGCAAGGGAAGAAACGTAGGTTGGATTTTCCTAGCAAAAGATGCAAATAGGAACACACATGGAAAGGGAAACAATTACAGAGGTATAGGTCCCTGCTTCCCATTCCATCCTTGGGTAGCAGGGAAGGGCTTCAAAGTCTAGGGAAAAGGTTCTTAGTTTTAGGCTGTGTTCTTTAAGCTGTATGACTAGGGAAATACCGGTCCTTTTCTGCTGTTATCTAGGAGTAAATTCAACAGCATAAAGAAATGATAGAAGCCTGGCTGCAGCCCTATTTTGCCAGCTGAACATTCATGGTTGGGAAACTTTGGTCTGTCTTCTGCCATGGTCAGGCAACAAGGCCTCACATTGGGTTGTTGCTAATATAGTAGAGTAGATGAATGACTTGATTTGCTACCTTCAGCTCTCCAGTGAATTGATTGCCTTACAACTTGGTTGCCTTGATTTTTCATGGAGCAATTCAGGAGGCCAATCCAGTCTTGGGCAAGTTGACCCTCACCTCTCAAAGGGGTTAAACGTAATGTTCTAATTTTTTCCAGTCCTTGCTTTTGCCCATGCTTTGTTAAATTCCCTTTTCTGTTCTTTGGAAAGGCTCTATAACTATCTAGAAACTTAGTTTTAAAAGTCAGTCTCCCCCAAATTAACGAGTTTAAAACCACATTGGCTCACCCAATTCAATACTCATATTCTCTTTTCTTTGTCCAAATCTTTCTCCAAATTTCAGAGAGGTGTCTGTCATACATTAGGAAAGTGAATGACATATGGTAATTATTTTCCTCTCACTTCAATTTCTCCTTAAGAATGTATTCAACGTTTGGTGCATTTGAGATTCAAAGAAAGGATTAGGAAAACAGCAACAGTTTTACCTATCTAGTGGTGAAGTCATCCCTTTTGGCTGTTATTATTTACCTGATAATACCTTCCATGCAGCATCTGGCTAAATGTTTGGTTTCTTGTTTCACACATATATGATTTCTTGGAAAATCTCATTTGAGGGACATTCCCATTTTGTTCCTAATTACTCTGATTTGACCTTTTTACCTCTTCTCAACTCCCACATTTTTTTTTTTGATCTAGCTATTACAGAGGCCCTCTCCTAGCAGCCCCGTCTCTCAATGGCTTACAATGACCAGTGCATTCTTATCTTATGAAATAATGGCATACAGGTTGACAGTTGAGAGTCTCTTTGTTTCCCCTACACCCTTTTCCATTTGTCATAGCTTCCTGTTCAAATAATTATAAAAAGTGATCATTAATGCCACTATATGTACCAAAACAGCAAACCAGACAATGAGATGCTAGTCTTCCCTTTATATAACCATCCCCCATCTTTATCAGAAAACATCTTGAAGTCCTTCTTCATATGTTTTAATGGGATCCTATAGATATGTCTGTGACAGCATCTTGGAAGGTCTACTTAGAATAACAGGTAAACATACATACTCTCTAGTTATGCTTTGAGCTTTGGGGCATATGGTAGAATGAATTATTGTTTCAGCATTCTACCTTCCCTCAGTAACAGGATCATGCATTCACACCTGTTAGGTTGCAGCTTGGGAGGGACATAGTTCCTCACTACAAGAGTCAAAGTGCAGATATTCACTTTGTCTTGGGGATGATCATTCAAGAAGCAAGCCTAGGTTTGAAAAATGCTTGTACTCTTGTACCTATTCCAGAACATATGAAATTATTGTGAGAAAACATGGCTAGTCTAGTCTGTTTTTTATCAGGAGAGGAAGATTTCTTCCTCATAGAACAGAATCACCCTGCTCCATCTGAGCCCAACCTTGAAAAATTGGACCCTGACTAATTCCTGCTAGGACCCCAGGCACATGTGGGAGGGCCACAAAGCTCAGCAGAGACACCCAGTTAAACCCAATCTTTATTAACTAACTCTCAGTTGATCTGGAAATCAATGAGAATAAATTATTATTGTTTTAAGCAGCAATTTTTGAGATGGTTAGCTATGCATCATTTTACTGGCAATAGTGAACTAATACAAGGATTTAGTCCCAATTATCAAGCCACAGGAAAAATCTAATTTAGTATAATATTATACCCAGATCAATGGAAAAAAGATGAATATTTAACTTATTACATTCTTTTTACTTTTGCTCACCTGAACTTACTGAAGAAGTAAAAAAATGACAACAAAACAGGTTTAACATTTCAATTTTTAATCAAATATGGTTTTCCATCAAATACATTTGTACTAGTAGTGAATTTGATTTTACTAAGAAACACCATCAAGTGTCTTTTTATATGGACACACAAGTCATTGCTTAATTTGCAACTCCCTCTGAAAAATGTTCTGTAGTTAGAAATTTTACCTTCATGTGATTACTTGTAATTCCAACATTATAATTTTTTTCAATTCAATTTGGTTTGAATATAGCTTAAGTGATCCATTCTTTTTCAAATTTAACAAGTTTCTACTGCACATAATATTGAAAACAGTTGTAATTTCAATAACATTTCAATAATATAAAAACATTTTTTCATTTGCAAATTCCAATTAAAATTCTAAGTAACACTGAGATACATGATATATATTTAACATTAAGTTAAAATGAGAATATTAAAGAGCTAAAATGCTTGAAATAGTAAAACAACCTTATAGTCAAAGCTAAAAGACGTTTTCCTTTTTGTTTTAGCTATTTTATAGTTTTAGTTATAGCAAAGGTTTTCTGAATTTCAAGTTATTCTGCAGAAATTAGAATAAATGCCACAGAGGAATTTGGGGTTCATAAAGTATATCAACCACTGTTTATTGCTCCTGTTTCATTTTTACACTTTCTAGTTCTTTTAAACACATCAAACGTGCCTTGGGGTTTTTCTTAAAATCATTCTGAAAGTGAGTTTCTGTTTTGACTTATCAGTAGGAAATAGAGTTTTCTGAAAAAGGTTGGCTAAAATAAGTTTTCCTTTTTTACATGGGTGGATAGCAGGTCGTATATATGGGGTTTCCCTATGTGTTTAAATGACAAGAATTCAAACATTCTGTTGAGAAATGATGCTTTAAAATGCAAACATACAATATAGATAGATTCATTTTTTTTTACCGTGGAACATTATTTAATTATATTTAGAAGTTAAATAATAGAAAAAAAATTGAGGTTCAAATGAAACAGAGCCCAAATCAACTCTTAAAATTCTGTTTTATTAATACCTTTACATGTTAGAATAAAAACTCAACACTAAATTTAATACATTTATTTTACATTTAACTTGAAACCCAAATGTCTCAAGTCATCTATTATTTTAGGAAATTCTGACTATTTTGGCTCATGTTCTAGTCTATGTCATATGATGTGCTAACAAGTATCGCAATTTTGTGTAGATTTTGGTGCAGTGGTTTGGGATTGAATTTTCTTGTCACTATTTACAGTTATCAGTTCTAAGTAGCTAACTTGTACTTATCTAGGCTCTAGTGCCTGTTGTTCTATTTCTTACTTCACATGTGGAAAGATGTTCTTCTTCAAAGCTCATAGACTAAGTATGTTAGGTTGTTTGAAATAACAAAAAGTTCTATTTAAGAGATGATCAAAAGCTGTAGCAACATAGTGCAGAACAAGAGACCCATTACATATAGGTAATTAGCAAAATATACCTAAAATTCCTGACACTGAAGATTTCTTGGTTATTTTCTGTCTTTACGTTTAGTTCTGAACTTACCAATTGTTTAACATTCCTTTTCTACTGAGACTCTCTTTCATTTAGAGTCCATATTCTAGGCCATAAAACAAACTTCAAAAACTTTTTAAAAAACTGGTATCATACTACGTTTGGTCTCTGACTCTGATAGAATGAAATTAGAATTAAATAGCAGGTAAATTATACCCTCAAAAAACTCCAAACACTCAGAAATTAAGAAAGATATTTCCAAATAAAACATACATTAAACAAGTCTTAAACAAAATAAAAATATGTGTTGAGGTGAATAAAATTAAAAATACAACACCTCAAAATTTATGGAATTTGGGAAAAGCAGTGCTGAGAAAGAAATTTATGCACTAAATGCTTGTATTACAAAGGAGGAAATGTTTCAAATCAATAATCTCAGTTTGCATTTTAAGAAACTAAGAGAAGAAGAAAATAAGCCCAATACAGGTAGAACAAAGGAAATAATAAAGATCAGAGTAGAAATCAATGAAATTGAAAAAAGAAAAACATTAGAGAAAATAAAAGAAAGAACTTAGTTCTTTTAGAAGGTCAACATAGTTGACAAGCTTTTAGCAAGACAAAGAATAAAAAAAAAATCAGTTACCTTCATTAGGGATACAACAGAGGATAGAAATACAAACCACCTACATAGTAAATAGCTAATAAGGGAATAGTAGGAAGAACTCTAAGGACACAAATTCCACCACTGGGATGATGATTAATTTCTTAAAAAGTACAAACTACCAAAACTCAGCTAATAATAAATGTAGTTCAACTTGCTTTTTATCTATTAAATAAATTAAATTTGTAGCTAGAAAATTCTCTTAAAAATAAATCTCCAGGTACAGATTGTTGCACCAGGGAATTCTAGTATACTAAAAATTCCAAACATTAACACTGATTCTAACCAATCTCTTCCAGGAAATGGAAGATGAGGGAACACTTCCCAACTCATTTTATGAATCCAACACAATCCTGACACCAAAATCAAACACATGCAGTACAAAAAAAAAAAATCTCCTGCATCCGGGTGCAAAAATCCTCAAGAAAATGTATAGGAAATCAAATCTAGCAATATGTAAAGTTGATTATACACTGTGACCAAGGCAGTTTTAGTCCAGAGACTCAAGGTTGCTTTAGTATTCAAACATCAGTCAATATAATCTACCATGTCAAGAAACTAAAATATAAAAATCACATGTTCATATCAATTGATAAAGAAAATCATTTGACAAAATCAACAACCACTAGTAATAAAATTCTGAACAAATTGTAAATTTGTAAAGTAAATGGGTAAAACTTCCTCAACTTGATAAAAGCCATCTGTAAAAATCCTACAGTTAGTGTTGTATTTAATGATTAATGACTCATTATTTTCTTCTTAGGTCCAGGACAAGGTAAGGATATCTGTTGTCACCTCTCTTACTCAACATAGTCCTGACATCATTTCTTTCCAACAAATTGGAAAGGAAGAAATAAAACTGCCCTATTTGCACATGACATGATTGTTTACATAGAAAATCTTAAGGAGTGTGCACAAAAACTTCAAAAAGTAAAGCCACTAAGGTTAACAGAAAATCAGCTATATGTCTGTACACTAGCAATGAGCATGTGAAAACCTAAATTAAAAACACAAAAACAGTTACAATTGCTCAAAATATGAAAAATATATATATGAATTCATACAAAAGATGTGAAGGAGTTATGTGTTGAAAACTCAAAAATGCTGATGAAAGAAATCAAAGATTTAAATAATTCTGGAAATACATCGTGTTTATAGAAGATTCAACAAAGATACCATTTCTCCCAAACTTTATCTATGAATACACGCTATTAAGAGAAACTTATCAGTAAATTCCTATATCTAAATAAGCAAATAAACACATCAAATAAATAAGCAGCTTTATTTTGGAATTGAGCAGAATTGGTAGTTTCTTCAAAATGTAAGCATGAATCTATTATATGACCCAGCAATTGCACTCTGGGCATTTATCCCAGAGAAATGAAAACTTATATTCACACAAAACAATTGTACATGAATGTTCATGGCAGCTTTATTCATAACAGTCCCAAACTAGAATCTATCCATATGTTCTTCAACAGGTGAGTGGTTAAACAAACTGTGGTACAAACATATTATGAAATACTACTAAGCAATAAAAAGGAAGGAACTACTGGTACGTACAACTTGAATTACTCTCCAGAGGATTGTGCAGAGTGAAAAAAGACAATCCCAAAATGGTACATATTTTATTAATTTATTTATATAGCATTCTCCACCTTGTACTCACCTTGATTCTATGGTGAAATTGGCTTTTATTCCCTCTTCTGGAGAAGGCAGAAGCACTTACCCAGTGCATATCAATCTAAGGAAGGAGTAGGTGTGACCCAGAAGCTGGGGCTGGAAGAGCAAGATTATCATTCAGAAGGGCCTCTCCCTGTCTACTTCCTGTCCCTTGGCTCTAAGGGTGTGCACACAAGACTCATTTCCCTTTGCTGGCAGTTCCTGCATCAGTGGCAGTCAGGGAGGTATGTGCTGGAATTCAGAAGAGGAAGGGGGAGCGGGAGCTCTGAGTGAGTGAGGAGAGCTCCAGGGAGGCCAAGCCCACACCCGATGCCTGCACAGGATGGTAATTTTCAAAAGGTCTGGTGGTTGTGACTCTTCTGAGAAAAGCCTGAAGGCCCCAGGGGCAATGTTCAATCTGATGTCTGGTCCTTTAAATGTCCATCTGAAACTGTGACTCTTTAGTGCTCATCAGTTTTTATTCTCAGCTGTTGACACAGGTGGCTATGGCTGGCCTCCAAGGGGGTGAGGGCAACTCATAACCGGCAGGCCTGGCGTCTCCAGGAATGGTGGGCAGGTCTTTCTGGTCATAGATAGCTGTTGTACCTGCCAGGGTAGAGCTGAAGAGCAACAGGAGGTGGTGCTGTAGTTCCCAGGTACAGCTTCGTACTACCACTGAGGACCAAGTGGCCAGTGGCAGGGATGGCCTCTGGGTCTGACTGAAACTTCTTCCCAACCCCCCTCTCCTAGACACGGTCCCCTTGAGCACTTTGTCTGGAGCCCAAGCCAATTCTATAGTACTCTTAAAATGAAAAAGATCCATACATATCAGTGGCTGTCAGATCAGTGGTTGTTAGAGTTTAGGGACAGAGGAGGAGAGAAGGTTAGTATAATTATAAAAGGACAGTAGGAAGAAGATCTTTTTCGTAATTGAACAGTTTCATATCGATTCTCATAGTTATGTGTATTTGTTAAATAGTAAAGTATGAATAAATTCTGTGGATTATACCAACATCAATTTCCTGGTCTCAACGTTGTGCCATGGTTGTGTGAGATGCTACAATTGGGGAAAACTGAGTAAAGAGTACATGGTGTCTCTCTGTACTATTTTGCAACTTCCACCAAATTTATAATCATTTCAAAATTTAAAAAAAAAACACTTTTAAAAATGATTGTAGTTTTAAGACAACTAGTTTAGAACAAGTATTCATGAATCTGCCACTTACCCTGGAAGACAACTCTATACTGCTGAGGGTAAAATTATTTCTAATTACAGAGATCACAGGTTATTATAATATCAAACATGGGAGACACTTTAGAGCCCATGAAATGTTTATCATTCTTATTAACCAGAAGAAGAGATGCTACTATTTAAAATGAATAGCATATAAAGCATTGTTTTTTTCAAAAATACTGGGAGGTTTAAAAACATAATTTCAAATTCCTAAAAATATTTACTCAAAACTGTTTCTTATATCTACATATTTTTGTGTGTATTTGATGCTATGCAGTAGTATAGCAGGATTAAGCAATGGTCAACATGATGATTCTTCCCAGATTAGTAAGGGTACTTTAGGATTTACAGGTAAACATTTTAACTTTTGCATTCACAAAAATTTTTTTTGAGAGTTGGGACAAGTAGACTCTGTAGAATACCCCTGGTATGTTATATTTTTGTGTATATGTGTAAGATAGCTTGGAACGTAGAAAAACTATTTACCAAAAGGATTAAAATATTTATACTTCTAGGCTATCCAAGAATGTAGTAGAATTACTGTTTTTATGTTAAAATGAAAACATCAAGCTATTGTATTTCAAAAGTATTTGGTTGTCAGTAACTAGTGCAAGGGTATGGGTTGAAATGTATAATTTCTTTTAGAGGCTGCTCATCTTAATTTTGAGCCAAATGTTTATTGTTTAATTTTTTTCAAGATTATTACATAAATGCAGTTCCATAAATTTACTTCCTGCTGCTATAGTCACCATCAAGCATTTGTTTGCTTCACAAAATTTTATGATGTTAAATTACTTAATATTACTTATTATTTCTAATAACAAATTATTTAATGTTATTTCCCCATATATTTTAGTGTTTTAGAACAGTTATTTTTAAGGAGGTGAAAACATGCAGGAAAATAAAGGAAATTTAAAATTCCTAAAGTGGTAAAGGCCTGAGGCAGATATGCTATTTTTACTTAAATAACCTCCAAATAATTTGTACAGTAAAGAATCATAAAGAAGGAACTAACCCAGTCAGAATTTTAAAACCTAATTATCATTAAATGCAATAGTTACTGTAATAATAATTGCTGCAGGCAAGCTCCCTTACTGGATGTTAAAATCAGCAGGAGAAAGCTTATGGAGAAACAGAATATTTGTGTAGTCTCAAAGTGTAGCCTCATGATATTTATGAATTACAAAGAGAAGAATATTGATGTTACAGTGGAGAAACTCAGAAGACCAAGAGAGTAAGGGTAACATCATTAGTAATAAGACATGATAGCATTAGGTACCCTCTGATAGGATACAATGAAAAGACACCACATCATTCTATGGTATTCTTGAAAAAAATGTTTTACCTGAATCTATTCAGCAGAAAATCTAAAATTGAGAGATATTCTGAAAAAAAAAAAAATCCATTCTTGGGATACTTCACTTAATATAATGGATTCTAACTCTCTCCAGGAGAACCAAAGAGATGTCGTATCACCGTTATTTCTTATAGCTGAGTAATACTCCATGGTATACATATCCCACAATTTACTAATCCATTCATGAATTGATGGGCATTTGGGTTGTTTCCACATCTTTACAATTGTGAATTGTGCTGCTATAAACATTCGGGTACAGGTGTCTTTGTCATAGAATGACTTTGTACTCACCAGAAAATTGGTTTCCCTGATCATCACCTAAATGCACATTGGAGAAAGATACCAATTGGATATCAGACTAAGGTGGGTGAGGGGGTGGGAGGAGGGGATGGGTGTATGCCTACATGATGAGAGCATTGTGCACTGTGTGGGGAATGGTCATGCCTGAAAGTGCTGACTTGGGAAGGTGGGGGGTGGGGGGAGGGGATGGAGGTATAACTACATGGTGAGTGCCAGGCGCACTGTCTGGAGAATGGACACCCTTGAGGCTCTGACTCAGGGGGATGGGTGGGACATGGGTAATATATATAACCTGAACTTTTGTACCCCCATAATAAGCTGAAATAAAAAAAAATCTTACAAATGTTCTTCAAAATAGTCTAAAGGAAGAAAGTCAAAGAAAGACTAAGGATAAGAATAATCTGATAATTGGACAGTGGTTATATTAACTGTAAAACAGGCTAGGTCAGGGGTGTATGTGAATTCTGTACCTTTTTTCAACTTTTCTGTAGGTCTAAAATTATTTCAAAACAAAAAGTTTAAAAAAACAAAAAGGCTTGTTCTCTATTCACAAGAGTTTGCAACTTTCACTGAGGCTATTACATTAAATCATTCTCTTTTTTCCCAAAATAAAATAAAATAAAATGATAAAACAAAGTCATGGCCAGATTCTGTTAATGACTCAATGATTGTTGTAGAATTGATTTTTTCATCCCCTCCGAAATTTCCTCACTAATCTTGACAGAGCAATAAGAGAGCCAGTGCAAAAGACACACAAATAAAAACTGAACCCACGGCAATATTGTAAATAGAATTCATGGAAAAGTTACCTACCTTTTCCTTGCTCCACAATATTAACAAATGGGATCAGATACTGACACCAGAAAGACTTGGTCAAGGTGAGCAGCTGCGTAGGAGAGCACAAAGGTAATGAAAAAGCTAAGTGGTCCTTCACTTAAACCTTACCTTAAAGCAGAAAACCAAGAAATTGTCCACAGGCACTCCCCTCACTGCCCCCACCAAGAAAATGAAAGTGGAAGATTCAGCAAGTGGATTTTGGAAAGACAATGAAATCAGAAAACAAGACTGCGTAAGTTGCAATGTGTAAATGATGCCAAAATTACCGCGGAAAGTTTGAAGAGTAGTAGGTGGTGGATGAGGCAAAACTCTCAAAATACCCAAGAAATACACTTTCACAGAAACCCACACCGGGGAAAAAAATCTCCTAAGAATAGACTGTTAATTAAATTGAGTAGGAATACTGGCAGTAAAAAGGAGAAGAGAGGAAAGATGCAGATATTAGTGGTTGAGATGTCCAGAGATATATATCACAAAGTACTAGAGAAGTCACTACACACAGAGATTAAATATTTATAGACCAAAATATATGTTGTCTACAGGGACCCACTTTAAAGCCTTTTTACTTAGGCAGATTAAAAGTAAAAAGATAGAGAAATATATATCATGCTAACATTAACCAAAAGAAAGCTGGAGTCACTATATTAAATTCAGGCAATAGACTCTAGGAAAAGAAAAATTATCAGACATGAAGAGAGGTGTTACACTGTGATAGAGGGGTTGATTCTCAAAAAATACTGTACATAAAAATATTAAAGATATATGTACTTAAAAACAGATTATCAAAATACATGAGACAAACTGATAAAACTACAATGAGAAATTGACAAATTCACTATTATTGTTTGAGGCTTCAATACCTCTCTCAGTAACTAATACATTAAACAGTTAGAAAATCAGTAAGGAAATAAGTTATCTGAACAGCATCACCAATCAACTTCTTCCAATTATTGATAGAATATTTCATCCAACAACAGTAGAGTGAGTATAGATCTTTCTCAACTTTACATAGAACAATCACCAAGATAGACACTTTCTGGGCCATCAACCACACATGCCTTAAGACATTTCAAAAAGTGAAAAAAACATGCAAAGTATGTTCTCAGACAAAAATACAATTAAACTAGAAGTAAATTACAGAAAGCTGAAAAATCCACAAAGGTTTGAGGATGAAAAACACACCTCTACATGATACGTGGATTAAAAGAGAAGTCTGAAGAAAAATTTAAAAATATTTGAAATTATTTGAAAATAATAATACAACTTATCAAAATCTGTTGAATTCAGTGAAAGCAGCACTCAGTGGGGAATTTTTATCATTAAATGGATATACTAAAAAAGACGAAAGATCAAGAATCAATAATCCAAGATTTCACTTTTGGAAACAGGAGAAAAAAAGCAATTTAACCCCAGACAAGCATGTGGAAGAAATAATAAAAAGTAAAACTAAAAAGTAGAATATATCTTATCTAACCTGGGCCAATACAATGTAGGTTCTCACAGTTTTGAACGTGGGACTAAGAGAGTCAGAAGATTTTGACTGTCCTCTAGCTAAGAGAACTGATGAAAAATTACAGTTCATAGCATGTGCATGGAAAAGCACAAAAATTGTATACAAGTGCTTCAGGGACTTGGGAATGAACCCTGGCAAGTTCCCAGGTCCAGGTCTCAATTCCATTCTGAGGTTTTACTGCATACCTCCTCTTGGATTCCATGAGATTCTTTTGTGGAAACTAAACTTAAATTAATTCAAGTTGGGTTGTATTATTAGTAAACAAGAGGTGGGCTATCTAAGTCATGTAACTATGCAGCAAAGACACTTAAAAAAAGATAATTGATTTTAACATTTCCCGCCCCTCTGCACCCTGTCCGCTCTTCTTCCTTCTCTACTTTCTCCTTTTTCCTTATATCCACCAGAGGATATAAATGTGTTTGGGCTATTTAGCATCACTATTTTAAACCAAATGCTCGTAAATACTTTGTTTATAAAATAATCTTACTTGGAAAGTAGGAGCTTAGATTTGGATGCATATATCATTTCTGTGAGGTTGTTTATTAAATGGACAATATGGATAAAATTTACTTATATGAGATTATGAAGTAACCTTTAGCTAATGTGATGATATTCAAAAGAATATTGCACTGGAAATATTGTGGTCTATTCTGAAGATAATATTTTCTATATTGTGAATGCAGGAGCCTTTTCAGCACTAAATAGTGTCAACTTATTTCTTGTTGCTGACCTTGACTAATTTTTATTTTTGTATGTGATCTTTTGTCAATTCACACATATCAATATATGAATAAACAAATAAATAAATGCACATGTATGTTTATAGTAACCTTGCTATTTTTCTACTCTGTGTTTTCTTTTTAAACTTAAAAGTCCTTTGTACCCTCTGAAATTCTAAAGTTGAGAACTTTTGAAAAAAATCTTTAGAACTCTATACCAGTATCATTGTGTAAGGCAAGTACATAGCACAATAGAGACTAAGGACAACCTATATCTTGAAATAACACCTTAGACTAAATGTACAGAGATTTCAGAACCTTATGATAAAAGTCATTAGCATGATACAGATTCTTGATTACTTTTGTTTAAAAAAAGCTTTGAGATTATTCCACTTAGTGTTTTGGCCAACTCTTTTGATTAGTTCAGAGTTAATCAGTTCTATCTCCATTCTTTTACTAAGGTAAAACGCATTTTGAAGTTTCTTTTCTATACAGGGCATTGGTATCAATGGCAGTTCATTTTCTCTTGGGATACTATTGCAATTTTGCTGTGCTAAATGTTTCCACTAAGCACTTAGTCTAGGCTGAGGTCACCTTTCTTTTGTTAAAGAAGAAAAATTGCAACCCGTTAACTCAAAGTTTCCCAAAGTGCAGTGTAAAATTGTAATTAAAAAATAAAGCCTGCAATTAATTTTTAAATGACATAGAAGTAAGTTTCCTTATAGTTATCTATTCCTGTCATTTTGTTAAGTAAATGTTAATTTGAAACAACATATTAAGACCCAAAAGACACTAATTTTATTCCATCATGTCATATGCCTTGCAAAACATAGTGATACAGTATGAGAAATCAGATTTCTTTCGGGTATGATAAAAAAATACCATGTTCCAAGTAAACATATTTTCTATGAATGTCATGACAAAGTCATTGCCAGTGTGAGAGTTTTCAGTAATTGATAGTTTATAAATAAATGGACTAATACTATTGTTGATATCACTTAATAGCAGTGTTACTATTATATAATTTTGAATTGCTCATTTAAACTTATAATGAAATCTATACCCTTCTTAGTATTCCACATGCATGAAATATATTAAAGCCCTACATTTCTAGGCTCAGATGCTGATTTGATCATAGAACACTTTTGTCTTTTAGAGAATGGCCTTTAATTTCTAAAGTAAAAACAAATCTTCATGTGTAGTAATGAGTAAATGAGGAATTATGAAATAATTTTGCTATGCAGAAAATTGTCAGTATTGAATTAATTCTGGTTGCTTTTTCACCAGCACCTGAACACAATAAGAAAGGCAAAGATTAAGACTCTTATTTTGGGACAATGAAATGATTTGTTGTAAAGTATATTCTCTAGAATTAGAAAATAATAAGAAATAAATGTCTTCTTAGAGCTGAACTTTTAAATATATTTATGTCATAAATTTATTTATGTCAGATTTAAAATGTATGCTTTAAATGAAATGAATTCCATGCAACTGACCTGGGTTCTATTCTAATCTGTTTGAAGCCAATAATATATACAAAACAGAACTGTGCTATGGAGAGGGGGACTCATTCAATAAGAAAATTACAGAAAAGGAGAAACATTGAAGCAAATATTGTTCATACTCATTTCAGAGGAAATTTTGAATTCCGTCTACAGACTTAAGCAAACTGGCCTCACTAGCTAGCCAAACCCTACGGAGGAGACACATGCATTTGTTGACTCACCCTTTTGCCACTGAATACAAAAACAAAACAAGCTAACTCAATTTGCTTATATTTATAAACACAAAACAACTTACTGCTCCTTTCAGGGAGAGAAAGTGTTAGGCATATACCTGTGAGTATTGCTGTGTCAGTGAGGATTACTTCTCATTTAAAAAAAAGATACTGATTGTTTAGAGTTTGGATTTTTCCCTTAATAAAGTTAGTAACAACATTGGTGCTGTTAAAAAGTCAAGACTGATGGCAAGAACACAGACTTTGGCAAATCTGTTAAAATAATGACAAAGCCCCTGTGAGGCTTCTTGAGAATCATGTCATAAATGTAAACAAAGGCGATCATTAGGCACCTACACCAGGTCCATCACAAAAAATGCACCTGTAATTACTGTTATATGCACATCACTGCAAAAATACAGAAATATCTCTTCCAGGCAAGAAGAAAAAGAAATAGGATTAATAAATAGTAAGCCGATACTGTTACTTTACTAGTCCCGATATCATTTGCTGACCTCTACAATAGATGAACTACTAGTGGCTTGGTTTCAGGGAGACAAGGCCTAGTCTTCTCACAAGGCTGTGCACTGGACATCAGGTATTTTCATAACATTCAAGATCGTGCAATTTATCTCTTCAGTTAGGAGACAGAATAAAAAACAAAAGGCTCATTCAGCAAAGGGGGATGACAGAGACACTACTCAAAATATGTCTCAAAAACAATTCTTAAAAGATGCCCTTTAGTAAAAAGGATTATTTCAAAGGAGGGTACACAATTAAACAATAAATACTACTAAGAAAAGAAATTGAAAACCATGAAAATAATTTCAGACATTGGCTATTTCAAATATTAATACTGTGTTATTATTTACTTAGTAATAGTGAAAATAAAATGGAAGTAAAAAATAAAAAACAGAAAATACTAACTTGAAACTTGAACTATAGTGCCCGGTATTACATTTTGTAAGGCTTTCTTTTCCCCATTTTATTAATATCATACTTGAAATGGACACAGAAATGTTTTAATTTTAGACTTTGCTAAAATCGGCATTCAACTTTATATTTTAGGTTACCGTGAATAAAGGAGAAATAGATATATCATTTCCAAACCAGGAAAAGAGAAAAATAGTTTTGAAAACAAAGCCAAAACAAGATAAGACAAAACAAAGCAAACAAAAAAACACCCTCAAAGATCAAAGAAAAAAAAAATGCAGGAGAGGAAGAAATAAGAAGAGATTATAAATGATTGTCTTAGATCCAGTTTCACAGAAGTAGATATAATAATGAATTTTCTAGTATAAGTGATTTTTTAAAATTCTTGTGAACCCCATAAGTAAGTAGAGGGACCAAGACAGAGAAAGGATGAAAACAAAGCCAGGATTTGATTCCAAGCAAAGTCTTGCCAAGGGTATCCTCAGTCTAATTCTTCACAAGAGCTCTATGGTATAAGTTATATTTCAGAATTCCCTAGGTTCTCCTAACTCTCCACCAGCAGGCAGAGTGATATTCAATAGCCTAAACATAGTCCTCCAAATATGATTCTTTAAAGGAGCTACACATACATGCTGTTGCCAAATCCAAGAGGAAACACAAATGGTGAAAAGGATCTAAGGGAATCTACACAAGGTTCCAATATCATCTGCTGCAGAGACATATAAGTAAAATGCAAAATAAGATAGTTTAAATATTTTCAAATATAGCATTATGCAGAAAAATACAAATGGACTGAATTATCCAATGAGAAGCAGGGGTTGCAAAACTGGGTTTAAATAGCGTCTATTTTTGGTTTAAATATAAATCTATATTCTATTTACAAGAGACACAAATAAAACATAAGGATATAGAAAGATTGAAAGTAAAATTTTTCAAAAATGTGTATGAGGCAAATACTAATGAGTTAGAAACTCATATAGCTGATAATAGCTTAACAGCTTATACCCAGATGTATTATAGAGGATGAATAGGGTCCTCAGATAATAATAATTCAATAGACTAAAATTATATAACAAAAAATTATTTGTTGATGTTACATGGGCTCTCAAATATATGAAGCAAGTAACAGAACCACATAAAAATTTACAAACCCACCTCAGTGGAAGATTTCTTTTATATACAATTTTAATAATTTAAAATATGCATATTAAAAAGTATACAAATGTTAAAGATACAATACAATACATTGTTACTAGGTGAACACTGCCACAAATAGCAAGGATGCAATTTCAAGGAAAAGGTCAGGAAATACCCTGGAGGCAGTCTTTCTGTCACAGAAATATCCTCCCCCCAACAATTTAATTCCTCTGCTGACATAGTACCATCAGTTCACATTCCTTATTTTATAATTTTTATAAATGGAATAATATGCTATATACTCTTTTTTGGTTTGATTTATTTTATTCAAAAATTTGTGTAATTTTTTTGTAGAAAAATTGTGGAAAATGTTGTAAAGTTTAGAAGTTTTGTTTTTCTCATTGTTGTATAGTATTCTCTTATATAAATAAAATGTTTACCCATTCTTCTACTAATGAACATGTGCATGTTTCCAGTTTTTATGTATTATTCTGAGTAAAGTTGCTATAATCATTTTTCCATATAATTGTTAGGTTTATACACAGTCATTGAAATGCCGGTTCATAAAACATGTGTAGGTTTACTCTTAGTGGATATTTTAAATAACTTTGTAATGTGATTTTTGAAAACTAAAATTACCATCAGAATTCTGTAAGAGTTCCCTTTGCTCCATACTTTTACCAGCTCTTAGTATTGTAAGCCATTTTATATTTAATCATTCTCATTTCTGCATAGTGATATGTCATTGAGATTTTACTTTGCATTTTCCTACTGATTAAATAGAGTAAGCATTTTTCTATGTTTGTTGTCTTTTTAAATATCATACTTTGTTGGGAGGAAATGCCATTCAAGTAGTTTTACACTTTTGAAAAATTTGTTTTATTTTCCTTTTGGATTTTTGAAGTTGTTATATAATCTGGATATTGGAGGTTTATTGTATATGTTACAGATAACTTTTGCTACTTTGTCAATAGCTTTTTAATCTCCTTAGAAATATGTTTCATGAACATACACTCTTAAATTTTGTACACTTGAATTTATTAATTTGTGTTTTTGAAATTAGTTCACTCATTTTTATTCAAGAAGATATTATATTTCCTACTAGAAAATTTACTATTTTAACTTGAAGACTTTAATGGGTATTTTAATACTATTCCACTTGGAACTGATTGTATTTTGTAAGAGGAATGAATATTCTTTTTTTTTCAGTTGAGAAATTCAACTCTTTCCCCACTGATCTGCAATGCCAACTTTGTTATAACTCAAGTGTCCATGCACATGTGGTTCTTTTTTTAAGTTTATCTTGTTCCATTTAGTTATATTAGTATACCCTTGCATTTGACAAAATTCAACATTTTTCACCATAAAAACTCTCAAGAAAATAGATATAGAAGGAATGTTACTCAACACAATAAAAATTATAGATGATAATGCCAAGGCTAACATTTAATTTTCTAAAACCAAGAATAAGACAAAAATGCCCACTCTCCCAGTTCTATTTAACATAATACTGGAAGTCTAGCCAAGATGATTAGGCAAGAAAGAAATAAAAGGCATCCAAACAGGAAAGGAAGAAATAAAACTCTCTTTGCTGACAACATGAACCTATATATAAAAAGCTCTAAAGACTACCAAAAAACTGTTATTAATAGAACCAACAAACAAATTCAGTAAAGTTGGAGCCTAAAAATTCAATATACAAAAATCAGTAGCATGTCTACATATTAACAATTAACTATCTGAAAAAGAAATTAAAAAAACAACTTCATTTTAAAATTGCTTCAAAAAATACTTAGACGTATATTTAACCAAGGAGGTGAAATATCTGTATACTGAAAACTGTGAAACACTGATGAAACAAATTAAAGATAACAAAAATAAATGGAAATATATCCTGTGTTCATGAATTGGAAGGATTAATATTTTTATAATATCCATATTGCCCTAAGAAGTCTACAGATTCAATGCAATCCCTATCAAAATTCCAATGTTCTTTTTCACAGAAATAGAAAAAACAATGCTAAATTTTGTGTGGAACCACAAAAGATCCCAGATAGCTAGAACACTCTTGACCAAAAAGAACAAAGCTGGAAGAATCATACTATCTGATTTCAAATTATATTGCAAAGCTATAGTAATCAAAACAGCATGATGCCAGATTTAAAATAGCCACATTGACCAATGGAACAAAATAGAGAGCCCAGAAATAAATCCATGCTTCCACAGTCAATTAATTTTTTACAAAGATGTCAAGAACATATAATGAGGAATGAATAGTCTCTTCAACAAATAGTGTTGGGAAAAGTGGCTATCTACATGCCAAAGAATGAAATTGGACTCTTATCTCACTCCATATACAAGAATCAACTTGAAAGGCTTAAAAACTAAAATATAAGGCCTAAAACTGTATGACCACCATAAAAAAATAAGACAAAAACTTCACATCATTGGTCTGGGCAATGATTTCTTAAATATGACCCCAAAAGTACAGCCAACAAAAGCAAAAATCAGACAAATGGAATTCTGCCAAACTAAGAACCTTCTGCACATCAAAGCAAACAGTTAATAGAATGAAGAGAGAACCCACGGATTGGGAGAAAATATTTTTAAATCAAACATCAGGTAAGCGGTTCATATCCAAAATATAGAACGGATTTAAAGTACTCGAGAATAACCCTGTTAAAAATGAGCAAAGGACCGGAAATAGACATTTCTCATAAGAAGACATACAAAGGGCCAAGAGACATATACAAAAAATGCTCAACATCACTAATCATCAGGGAAATGCAAATTAAGACCGTGACGAGATATCACCTCACACCTGTTAGAATGGCTATTATTAAAAAGTTGACAAATACCAAGTGTTTGCTAAAACATGGAGAGAAAGTAGTGCTTTTATACTGTTTCTTGGGAACATAAATTAGTATATACTTGTGGAGAACAGTAAAGAGTCCTCAAAAAACTAAAAATAGTTAAACAGGAGGAATAAGTTCTGACGATCTATTGCACAATAAAGTGACTATAGTTAATAATGTATATTTCCAAATTGTTATGAGTAGGTTTTAAATGTTCTCACCAAAAAGAAATGTATCTAATGTTACTTCATGTTGCATATGTTGCCTTCATCAGTCAGTTAAGTATTTCTGCTTTTATTTCCTCTAAACATTTTTTTTTATTTTAGGGTAATTTTTGTTTTGTTTAATATTTGAAAGAATTCACTTATCTAGGTCTACACTTTTATTTCATAGGAAGATTTGTAATTAGGGTTTAAATTTACTTAATACTGCTCACCTATTTGGATTTTATTTCTTATTAAATAAGTTTCATTAAATTTTATTTTTCTAAGAATTGGTCATCACAGCCACATTTTCATGATTTCATGTCTTAAATTCTTACAAATTATTTAGGCTTGCTTTTTGGACCATTTTATGAAATATTTTGATTAATCTTCATTACTTATCGGTTAAGTCTCTTTTGTCAATCATGTTGATCATACCTTATAAACATAAATAATTACTTGATTCTTAGTCTTTCAGTTACAGAAGGAAGTGTATTAAAAGTACCTACTTAAGGGCCTGTAATTCTAGCACTTTGGGAGGCTGAGTCAGGAGGATGGCTTGAGCGCAGGACTTTGAGGTTGCAGAGAGCTATGATGATGTCACAGCACTTTAGCTGGGGCAACAGAGTGAGATCCTGTCTTAAATTAAAAGAAAAAATATATATATACACTTAAGGTTGCCAACTTACTAACTTATTCTTTGTTTCTCTCAATTTTTCTTCACAAATTTAGAAGCTATGATATTAGATGAGTGCAGGTTTGAATTTGTGTACCTCCCTGGTGAATTGCCTTATTTATTTTCATACAAGTATCCATCTATATCTTAATATCTAGTAGTTCCCCTTATCCTAGAGTTTATTCTGCCTATTATTCAATGATTCCTACTTTCTTTTGGTTAGTGTTACTGATAAATTCTTTCCATTTTTAGATGGAAAAATACTTTTAATTTTCCTTCAATGCTGACTTTTTTTTTCTTTGCTATTATGATCTTCTAAAAAAGCAGTTATTTTTTTCCAGCAGTTTGATGACATAGTACCAAATGTTCTGCCTTTAGGTCTATATTTGAGTAATCAATCATCAGTTTTATTATTTCTTCTTTGAAAATAATATGATTTTATTTTCTGTCTTCTTATAAGATTTTCTCTTTTGTTTTTATTAGGTTTACTACTATGTGCCTTTGGGTAGTTTTCTGTGTATTTATTCAGCTTGGTTTTAAAAAGCTCCTAAAATCAGTTATGTACTGTCCTTAATCAATTTTTGAAAATTCTTAGCTTTACCTCTTTATAGCTATTCATATTCTGTCGGATTCTTTACATCTCTTCTTCTTGAAATCTAATTATATGCTTAATTCTTATTATGGTGATTACTAACATGGACTCAGTAGTCATATTTATTAAAATTAAACTTGGACTTTGTCACTTACTAGTTATGTGATATTAGCTATATGTTTACCTGACTGTTTTCTAATTTCTAAAATAAAGATCATAACTACATTCATATCAGATGACTGGAGTAAATATTAAGTGAGAAACATATATACTATATATATACAATTATATATGGAGAGAGAGCATACTTAAGACACAGTGTTCGTTTCTTTACTTAATAGCGTATTTTCCTAAAGTTTTCTGCTTACAAAATAGGCAGTGAGTAAAATAAATTGCTATAACCAGCACCTTTAGTAAAAGCCTGATCATCGTTCTTTGTTTTGTGGTCAATGTAGTCAAATTGTCATTGCAGTGTATCTGAACTGCAGGCTAGATATCCCAATGAAAATGGACTTTCTTGCCCTTGACAAGCACAGTGACACGTGCTTGCAGTCTCATCTATTCAGGAGGCTGACGTGGAAGTATTGCTTGACCCCAGGAGTTTGAGTCCAGCCTGGGCAACGTAGTGAGAACCCCATATCTTTTTTTTTTTTTTTTTTTTTTTTTTTTTTTTTTTTTTTTTTGAGACAGAGTCTCACTTTGTTGCCCGAGCTAGAGTGAGTGCCGTGGCATCAGCCTAGCTCACAGCAACCTCAGACTCCTGGGCTTAAGCGATCCTACTGCCTCAGCCTCCCGAGTAGCTGGGACTACAGGCATGAGCCACCATGCCCGGCTAATTTTTTTTGTATATATATTTTTAGTTGGCCAGATAATTTCTTTCTATTTTTAGTAGAGACAGGGTCTCACTCTTGCTCAGGCTGGTCTCGAACTCCTGACCTCAAGCGATCCACCCGCCTCGGCCTCCCAGAGCTAGGATTACAGGCGTGAGCCACCGCGCCCGGCTGAGAACCCCATATCTTAAAAAAAAAAAAAAAAAAAAAAAAAACAATCAATCAAAAAAAAAAAACTTTTCTTAAAGAAGAGTTTCTTCTAAGAAGCAAGCTTATAACTATAGTAATACTTTCCAGACTTTATTCATTAGAGTAGTAACTCAAGGAAGGAGACTAAAAAGTACTATGGGATTGTAGAAAAGAGGCAGGTGAGTGAATTTTGTGATGGTCCAGTGCATTCTCCCTGACTACTCCTACCTTGCTGATTATTGGTCTGAAGATTCTGTAGGCATTCAATAGATATCAACCAACCACTGCTGTGAAAGACAAAAGAAATTAAACAAAGCATTTTAGGAACAATATTAGTATATTGGCCACTTTCATAAAAACTGACATTGAAAAAAATATAACTATTACTAATTAAAGTACTAATTAAGGATATTTTAAATTTCCGTATTCACATTAAATAATTTAAAGACTGTTGTTTACTTGCTAAAGCAAATTAAAAGTTAGTATCTCCTATTAAACTAAATGTATAATTTTCATCTTTCAAAAACTAAAGGGCAATTATTCTCTTAATTCTATAGCTGCAATTTTAGTCATGAAGCTATAGATTCATTATACAAGACTGTACATAAAGACTAATGGAGCATTGCTATTTCAGTTTTGTGAAGATAATTGGAGTTTAATGGAAAGAGAAAGTTGCAGAAGTTATCCAGTGATTCCCTGCAGATTTTAAAATATCTTTTCTTTGTTTATATTCTGTGTCTAAGTACAAAGAAAACATGTGAAAGTTGAGACATGGCAATGTGTTTATATTGGCTTTGTAAATCAATTCTATGTGATTTCTACTAAACATCAACAAATTCAAAAAGAAAAGGCAAGTTTTTAAATATGTCTGCATTGTGGATTTTATCTATTAATCAAGCAACCAACTCTAGGAACAACTTCCCACAGTAGGTAACAAAGAGCACAAGAAAAAAATGTAGGCAGTTTTGACCGAATATGTTTCGGTTAATATGTCTTCTGTCTTTTGCCTAAATCCAGGGAAAGAAGTTCAAAGACTAAAAATATAAAAAAAAAAAAAAAGTCAATAAGTAAATGTGTCAGGTACATAGAAAATGATGGCTGAAGAAAGTATAAATTCTTTTAATTATGACATGATACGTTTGTAAGTTCTAGATATTCTGTCAGAAATATAGTATTATGGTAGTATTATTTCTAAATTATTAATCTCTTACTGATTTAACATTATCATTATCCATATCTTCTTAGATAATGGTCTATACATATTCTAAATGTTTCTTCACTTAAAAAAAACTATATTTTTATATTTTTAGTTAAATTTGAAGTCCTATAAAATTTATAGTCATCTCTAAATCACATTCAATGCCACTATTAGTTCTTATTTAGCACTTTAAAAATTTGACTTTGATGTAATGAGTGTGTGTGTATGCATTTTATTAATATAAAACATAAGGCAAACAAGTAAATGCAAGCTTGAATTCACTGTTCATATGCTTAAGTAAAGATGAATATATGACAAATTTAGAATTCACAATATTCTGCCCAGGCTTGCAAAGAATTAATTTTATCAAATTGACAAGTAATAAATTTAATTTTGCATATTTCTTTTACATCTATCCACATGTAAATTTCATTTTTTGTTAGTTTATTTCTATTTCAACCTTTTCTAAATATAAGACACTGTAAAATACATAGTCTTTTATAATGGTGGATTTAGATAAAACAGGTAAGACATCACAGGGCTAGAAATGTTTTCTAATAAAACTACTGCTTCTCATGCTTTTAGATTTTTTTCTTGTTATCTCCCTTAAGTGAACTACTAAATCATAGTTTTATAAAGGCTAACACATTCCACCTATGGCAAAACTGAGGAACAAATAAACACATTGAGTTGTGTAACATCAGAGAGAAATAATTTCTTAGCAATGATTTTTGTATTTATTCCAAAGTCCAAAAGACCTGTATTTTAACAAAACATCCACTATTTCTGCTAGTGGTTCCATCATGGAATTGAAGATAAAGACACTTGGACTCATAATGTAAAGAATACAAGTTTTGAACGTAAGAGGAATCTTCATAAGTTCACATCCTATGAGACTCACTCTCTTTACTCATGACTTGAAATGGTGCAGTAATACATGTTTGTGTGATTAAATTGGATAAAGCCATAAAAAATATTGTGCATTAGCTACTTTCCTTTTAACCTGGTTATTCACAACACAAAACTGTATTTTATTATTTAGGGGATTCATATAGGTTATCATCAAGGCCATGACCTTACTGAAATTGGGTACAAGAACCAAGAATGAACCAAGACTCAGTTGTATTTACTCCAACTAATTCTTGACCCTGTCCTCATGGTTTCTCTTTCTATCCATATTTGATTTCCTCCAATAAGCCTCATCTCAAGTCACTAATCTTTAGCTCTGACTTTAAAGTTGTAGTTTCAGACTTATAAACATATTTTATATGTTTAAAGCTGTGTTTTTCTTAGAATTTTTTGCTGTTTTTGCCTATTATTGTTACAGAAAATCTCTTACCTTTTATAGTCTCAAAAGAAAATAATTTATTTAATTCAAATGCCTTTAACATACAAATTAAAACAGATGCACAGTGTGATGTAGCTCAGACTTTGGTGCCTGGATAAATTAAAGCCTAATGCTGTAAGTAATAAGGACCACCTATATTACCTATATTTTCTTTTTTCCCCCTACACTATGCATTATGAACTTTTCTTTCTTCCTTCCTTGTTCCCTTCCTTCCTCCCTCTCTTTCTTTTCTTCCTCCCTCCCTCCCTTTCCTTCCTTCCTTCCTTCTCTTTTTTTTTTTTTTCTTTTTCTTTTTGGCAAATATACCAGTGACACACTTATTTCACTCAGATTCCTTGAGGAGCATTTTCCCCAAGTATGTCCATGTTGACATTAGCGCCTTTACGCTGAGTAAATCTAATCTAGCAAACATTCACATTTGTTTCTATGTATTTCTTTGTTCTCTTCAGCCAAGTGAGAGACAGAAACTTGAGTAGACTGGTTTACACTATGAATTCACACTCATTTTAAAGGGTCTATCCCAAGGATTATATTGAGAAGAGAGGAGCTAGCAAGTCTCTTTGATTTTTACTTCAACCTACAATATATAACTTTATTTCAACAATAATAAAGTTAATATTTTGGAAACTAGAACTATTCTATTTTATTCATCAAGTGTTCAGAAAATGAAAGAAGACTTGCAGTATTCTTTATTTAAAGTATTCTTAAATATCCTAATACCTATTATTTCATTCTAATTTGAATTCACCAATTCTTAAATTACTAGTGGAGCTGAATGCCTGCTTATGTGTTTAATTGCCTCAGTCTTTCTTTTTTGTGTGAAAAATGGCTCCTGTATTTTTTTTTGTTTTTTACTTAGATTATTGAAATTTATTTATAATCTATATTTTATTGATATTAAATAAATTAGATCCTTTTTCATTTGACCTTTTGAAAATATTTCTCAATTTGCTATTTGAATTTACAATATTTTAATAAGCATTTTATAGCCCTATTTAAGTTTAATATTGTGATGGAAATCTATAGAGAAACCCTTCCTGTAACTTAGGAAAAATAACTCAAGTAATATCATACCATTTTCACTTTATATTCTGTATTTTAGCTTCAGAAAGAATTCATTTAAGTTCATGAACTTGCTGAGCCTTTCATGAATTAGAATCTTATATTCTATCACTGCTATTTTGAACTTAAAAATACTAGACACATTTTCCCTATGAAAATGATTTTGTAACATTTATAGATTTCATTAAATCATTGCACTACACTTTATAGAAATGGAATGTGAAAAAGTTGGCAGCCATCCATGAGGTACTTAAATGTATAATACACTCAATTTTTTTCTTCAATCATTTTTATGATTAAGCTCTTTATAATGAGTCACATATAGTTCCATAACCTAACTATATAAGCTATCATTGAAACAAGTTTAAATGATACCAGTAATTCACTATGATTCATAATGTGACAAATACATTTGAGTAAAAATGTTTAAGGTAACAATTGTCTTGGCTCCTGGAAATATTTCGTTGTCCAGTAAAAAAAAAAAAAAAAATGATTCCTTATCCAAACATCTGAATAACTTTAATTAAACTTCTGAGTTATTTATATATCTATGAATGAATCCCTGTTATATGGAAAAAATCAAAACAAATGAACAAAAAAACTATGGCAATATATAATTGGTTGTCTAAAATGTTTAGTTTAGCCATCTTAATACGATAGTAATTTTTATTCCAAAATGCATAGAAAACTATTGTTTACTTCTGGAAAAATAAAAATAAAAAAAATTTAAGGGAAGGAATTGTCTGATCAATGTAACACTTGCACCTAGCTCATCTTAAGCCCATAAATATATGTTTGCATAATGAATGAAGGTTACTCACCTCAAGTAACTTTTTTTGTGAACTCTCTTAAGAAAAGACCTCCTACCTTTTGAGAAAAATACATTAAAAAGTTAGAAGATAGGTATGTAGGTATAGATAGATAGATAAATAGATATAAACGAATATTTACTCTTGCGGTTCATAAAGAGAAAACACATGAGAGACAAAGACTAGAAGATTATAGCCCACAGAGTAGAGTCATTGTGGTCCAACCTCAATAACTCTGATAAACAGGGTCTGTAGACCTATTTCCTGCATGGTTGGGATAATTCTACTTGCCTGTGTTTGGATTTAGATATGAACTGATTCCCCACAACTTTAGGTAAATCAGTTGCTGCAAAATCCAAAACTGGATATTTGTCCCTTGTTTCAAGCTTGGAAATGAATTGTACGTGTAATCCACAGTTTAGCTGCTGACATGACACCAGTTAAGAGATATGAAGAGGGAAAAGCCAGGTCATGGACAATGTATGTATCACCTCACTGGCAAACCTTTTTGGAAGAGAATTCTGGCAGAAAGTGAACTGTTATGTAAAAAATTCAAAACATACAAGAAAGACAAGCATCTAAAATGGAGAGAGGATAAATTCCTTTAGATTCTCTTACAAAAATCAAAACAAGCAAACTCTAAAGTCAATATAGATGTGTAAAGATTCAGGAAGTGTTGAGACAATTCTGAAAAGAGAAAACCAAGAGAATAGGAGTCTCCATAGCCAGCCCCTAAATTTTAGGATATTTTATTACACAGCAATAGGTAACTTATCCACCAAAATTTTCCTTCTTGTTTTAGATCCTAGATTCTAGTCTTGATCTAGTCCACTAACAGTTCAGTGTTTTTAAGGATTTTTTATTTGATTTGGATATTTTTACTCTTTAAATAATCACTACACTTAAAGTGAATTCCAGACATAATATTAGGCCAATAGAATTTCTTAGCATAACTATATACTTTATTGTGGCAAAAGATATTTTATGGGCATTTTAATATAACCTAATCTGAATAATAAATTAATACTGAAATAACTAGGTCAAATTCTAATTATTTCACAAGCAGTCATTTGATTGTAATTATTTCTAAAGAAGTCCAGTCTCACACAGAAGGTAATTCACCATCAACTAATTTCTATTTATGTAAATTTCAATTTCCTAAATAATAATATGATTTATTTAAATTATAAAATGGAATGTTCTCTTGCTAATATCAATGTCTTATACTTTGCATATGTAAGAAGTAGAAAATTTCTCAATCTTTTGTTTCTATTTTTGTTGATGTCCACCACAATTAATAGTATTTTTTCTTTTAATTAGGAAATAATTTTATATTAATAAAAAGCAACAAAGTAATGCAATATTTAGTCACGCTCATTTGTGTTCAGAACTTTTCCTATGTCATTTACTAATACTCATGAATTATTTTTAAGATCACATAAACCATATTTAGTAGCATCTGAAACATTAATTATATTTTTATGATGCTTATAACTGAATAATAGAGATTGAAATAAACAAAAATCTGAAATGCTGTATCAATCTAGAGGATGCTTTCTTAGTTGTTCCTTCTTCAACAATTATGGATTTGATTTGATTCATTGAAATTTTCTAATCAGTCTCTACTGATACCAATGGCACGAATTTGTGAGCTTGATATATAATATATCTAGGTAATACAAGAATACAAACAGCTTCTCTATAAGTTAAGCCTTTTTCCTTGCAATATTGGAATGGAAATCTTGTCAAAGAATTAAACACTCACAGTCTGCAATCATGACCAACCCTCAATGATCTATACTAAAATAAGTATGAATATTGGAGACGGACTCTATATCTAATTTGAGTTTATAATCATTTTAATATATGATAATAATGCAAATTCTTAAAAAGTTTTCTTAATATATTTTTATAAATTCTCTTAATTATTTTTCAAAACATTCTGCTTATCTATTAGAGACCAAGAATTCAAGCTGTTTCTCATAAAAGAGGAAGAAAAACACAAATTGCACTTTTTTTTATTTCAGCTTATTATGGGGGTACAAAAGTTCAGGTTATATATATTGCCCATGGCCCTCCATCCCCCTGAGTCAGAGCTTCAAGCGTGTCCATTCCCCAGACAGTGCGCATCGCACTCATCATGTAGGTATACACCCATCCCCTCCCCTGACTCCCCACCTCTGTCTGATACCCAATTGGTGTTATTCCCAAATGTGCACTTAGGTGATGATCAGGGAAACCAATTTTCTGGTGAGTACATGTGGTGCTTATTTTTCCATTCTTGGGATACTTCACTTAATAGAATGGGTTCCAACTCTCTCCAGGAGAACAAAAGGGCTTCTATATCACTGTTATTTCTTACAGCTGAGTAATACTCCATGGTATACATATACCACATTTTACTAATCCACTCATGAATTGATGGGTATTTGGGTTGTTTCCACATCTTTGCAATTGTGAATTGTGCTGATATAAACATTTGAGTGCAGGTATCTTTGGGAAAGACTCTTACAGACATTGGCCTAGGAAAAGAATTTATGAGGAAGACCCCTAAGGCAATCACAGCAACAACAAAAATAAAATGGGACCTGATTAAATTAAAAAGCTTCTGCACAGTCAAAGAAACAGTCACGAGAATAAACAGACAACCTACAGAATGGGAAAAAAATTTTGCATACTCTACATCAGATAAAGGACTGATAACAAGAATCTATTTAGAACTCAGGAAAATCAGTAAGAAAAATATCAAACAACCCTACCAAAAAATGGGCAAAGGACATGAATAGAAATTTTTCAAAAGAAGATATAAGAATGGCTAACAAACATAGAAAAAAATGCTCAACATCTCTAATCATCAGGGAAATGCAAATCAAAACCACAATGAGATATCACTTAACTCCAGTGAGAATGGTCTTTATCAAAAAGTCCCAAAACAGTACATGTTGGCGTGGATGCGGGGAGACAGGAACACACTCATACACTGCTGGTGGGACTGCAAACTAGTGCAACCCCTGTGGAAAGCATTATGGAGATAACCTTAAACAGATTCAAGTAGACCTACCATTTGATCCAGCAATCCCATTATTGGGCATCTACCCAAAAGAACAAAAGACATTCTATGACAAAAATTGCACTTTTTTAATGGGGTCTACAGTCTATGCAGATAGAAATAACTACAAAAAAACAACAGAAGGAAAATAATGCTTGCATAACCAGCTAAATAAATGGTTTGCTAAATTTGACATGAAAATGTTTTGTTTTTAATTAATGCAACTCCTTCGTGATGGAAAGTACATTTTTCCTCCTGCTTTAAATACCGAAGTTGGAATTTATATTTCATGGAAATAAATTGCTTGGTATTGTAAATATATAAAATATAGATGGTCTAATTCTGTGTTATTTTTTTCCATTGCATAAATAGGTAAGTAGATAGATAGATATTAATGTGCCTATATAACTTATTAAGTGTGAGCAAACATGATTTTTAAAAAAATCTCTCAGACTATTTTTATTTATTTTCTAAATTCTAAAATTGTGTGAGTCTCATGGCAGTCCCTGGTGAAATCTGGAGTCTTTCTTGAATAGATGTAACATTTCAAAGAGTAGAAAAACTTCTTCCAAAAAATATGTGGCCTTTCAAACTCTTCTTTTCCATCCCAGTGACAAACTGGGAGCATCCATCTGACACGACTGTCTTTATGTTCTCCATAATGCTGGCTACAATTTACTTCAGGAAGACATGAAGTACTGTTCTTCGCAATAGCTGCAGTGAAAGAGAATTGTGCCTTTTATCTGTCTTTTTTTTCCAAGATAAATGGAGCAGGTGTACAGGAATTAATGAAGCAACTGCCAAATTGCAGGGGTCATTGGTGTGTTGAAAGCTATAAATTAGCCAGGTCTTGTGGGAAATTACCCTCTACCTCTATTGAGATTCTGCCATTTCTAAATTCAAGTTCAAGACAAGAGAACAATCTATTTGAAAGTGGAAAAAGAAAAGTGCCAGTTAGTTTTTATTACTTGGAGTAATTCTAAGCAAAAAAGCCACATACTAGAATGTTTATAAATATTTACTGCACAGTGAAATTTACCAATGTAAATATAGTGAAAATTTAACTTATTCTATAGAAGAAAAGAAAATTTCACATTTATTAAAATATATATTTCTATTAATGGGAATGGTTTAAAACTACTAGGAATACAATATAAACTGAGGTTCACAAACTTATTGATCTCTTAAAATATATTAAATCCAATATTTTCAGAAAATTGTTATAGCATAAGACTAGGGATTTAAAGGAATTTGAATTTAAAAATGAGTTCACAGGATATTCTTCTCTCACTTTCTGATGCAGACTCTTTCTCATTGTTGAATAAAACATTAAAGAGAGTGCTTTATTTTAAAATACATTTGAGATAATGCAGTAAAAGATAAAAGAAGATAATCTGAGAAAAATCTTTTGAAACAGATGTTAAATTTTTATTTATATTAATGTGTTTAAGAGTTACAAAAACAAACCAATAGCTCTAATGCAGTGTTGCACGGAAAATAACATACTTGCACAACAGACACATTTGTAAATTATGTCAGTTCTTATAAATAAATATTCTGCCTTCATAAGAATCTAGAATTCTAGTAAATAGTTTGAATGTACATAAATCTGTGTTGAATAAATTAAAAGGAAAACATTATTTGAATTATATTTGATGTGTTGATCAATGTGGAAAGAAATAAAATATTATATTGTTAAATCATCTCATCAATTAAGAAAGTAAAATTGTCCATTTACTCGGCATCTTGTATACATGGCAATGAAGTTTTAAACTCTATCAATCCAGTTATATTTTTATTTTTTGTATACTCATTCCTTCAATATCTGAATTTTCCACTTACCAGTTTGGATCCCATATTTCACCATTATAAAATCATATATACAAGCACAACTACCTTGCCACAAACCAGTTTTCATGATGCAAACCTGATAAAGCCTGATTTATGTCCCCAGCAGGATGGCTAAATGTGGGTTAAGATAATTTAAAACCTTGCTGAGTAGCCCTACTTTGAATCTAGAAACTCTAACATCAGCTATGCCCTTGCCAGTTGATTGGCATCAGTTATGCTTCTCAACCCTACTATATTTCTGACAGTCCATTTACCTTTTCCTTCTCCTAAACTACACTCTTCTCTCCTCTTCAAATGCCTCCTCCTTGAGCCTGGCTCTCAGCTGGTGACCTTGCTTCACTGACATAATTGAAAGGAATTAAAGAAACAACTTGTACATGACCTCATCAGCCTTTTACTATTACAGACTTCTTTGTTGGTTTACCCTTATTTCCCTGGATTTAAACATTGGAGCATGTCAGGGTGACATCCTCAGACTTCATCCCTTCCAGGGCTCACTGTATAGGTGATTTTAAGTTTCATTTATATGTTGGATTTCACCTTAACTTTATGAGCTTCCTAGTTTTCTCCCTCAAACTGAAGACACACATAGCAAGTGCCTTCTTAACACTTGGAGATCTAATATGTTTCTCAAGTTTCACGTGTCCAAAATGGGAGTCCTAATTTTCCCCACATTAACCAGTTCTTCCTGCCTTCCTCGTCTCAGTAAATTTCACTGTCATTCAGGCAGTTACATAAGCTGTGGTAAAAACTGGTCAACTGACTAACTAAACCCAATCCCTTTTCTAGATAATATGTCTCAACTTCTGTTGTGTAGATGAGACTTTGTTACTAATTCTGGCCACTAGAATGTATGCAGAAGTGATGTGTACCACTTCGAGTCCTAGCCGGTAAATAAATAACACTTGCAGTGCTGATCCTTACTTATTTCTGCTCCGGTGGCTGAGATGGAGACAATCCTACTTCAACTTTGGAAGTCACATGTAAAAAAGGGAAGAGCCATAAAATGAAAAGCGGTAGGACCTCTAATTCGCTGCTTGGATGAGATTCTCCTCACCAAGAAAATACATAGCAGGTTGATATGAGTGCAGCAAATGCACGCACAGTATGTGCTTGACATTTCAAGAGTTTGTTTCAGAAAATAGAATCATCATAATAGTACCAAATATACTGAATCATCTGAACTCTTCATATTACACATTCATTTATGAATTACATTTATAATTTGGCCATTTTTACAACTTCTTTGTTGTAAGCTTCTATTCTAAGCCCCTGTTTTTGCTCAATAGGATTATAGCAATTGTTGCAGAAATATTTCACATAGAAACACATTTACATCCTTTTCCCACTATAATTTTGTTTTTAAATAATCCTGTGAAAATTTAGTCAGATAATGCCACGTTCTTGCTCAAAACTATACAGTGGATTCTCTACTCAGAATAAATCATACAGATTTTACATGAACTTCCTCTTCCTCACTACCTCTTTGACCTGCTTTTCTACTTTTTTTGCTGCTCCTACTCTGCTGTGATTCATTGGCCACTTCCTAAGTCCTCTGACAGCTAAGTACAATCACTCGTTTCTTTGCTGTAGGTATTTCTTTTGCTTGAAAGGCTTTCCCCTCCAAGACATATGCAAACTTTTCTTATCCTATTCATTCAGGCATCTGCTCAAAGTTTGGAGGGTACGAATATAAACAATGTATTTATATATTTTATTTTAGTATTTTCTATTTTATAACATATGACCTGTTTTTAGTAATATGTTTTTATAAGCAATGCAAGTTTATAAGCATATTTGAAAATGTCCCGATACGGTACTTCTTAGATTATATATCTTGCATTATGAATTGATTGTTGGGTGAGGAGATAGGGATTTGTTACAACATTCTAGATAATTCAAAATAGGTAGGGCCAAATCATACTTACAGTTTCAGTAGATGAAAATTCTAAAAGTTTAAACTCTTTGTCAAAGCCTAGACTTGTTTTTTAACTTTTGTATTTTTTCTGATAATCTAATGAATGCGGTTTAATTATCAGTGCCCTGATCACTATCACATTTGGACAACTTTTTATACATTTATGGATCATTTGTGTAGCCTGTTTTGTCAGATGTCTGTTCCAATCTTTAGCTTATTTTTTTCCTATAGTTTTCCATGTTTTCTATCAACTGAATGAGTTACCCTTGTTGCTAGTTCTTTATGTGTTATATTAGCTGTATATATTTTCCTTCAAATTGTAACTGGTCTTTTAAAATTTTTGCTCTCTCTTTTAGTAATGTCTGTTAAGCATCTTAATGATAATAAGCACACAGTTTATTAATTTTTCATTTTTGTATTTTTCAGCTTTTGTGCTTTTATTAAAATTATTTTAAGAGCTCTATTTTTGTATTTACTTTTTATTTTTTATTATTATGGATATATAATAATTGTATATCTTGATAATTATGTTGGAAATAAAAATAATCCTGGAATATGAATTAAAACTCTTGTTTAAAAGCACATAAAGGAGGTCTCTATTGCCTTCTTTTTGATTAGTCTCATGAAGGGCTTATGATATTTATTGACATAAAATTTAAAATATCTTTTATCTTTAAAATGTTTGCAGTAACTTTAAATGTGCCATTTTTTTCATTCTTGATGTTTAAGAATATTTTCCATTGTCTCTTGTCTTTTCATTGCTCCTCTTAAAGTCAGCCACCAATCTTACTGTCATTTATTTGAGAGTAACACATATTTTCTTTTGTTTTTATGACTTAAAAGAAAACTATGATTTTTCAGGAATCTTTAAATGTGGTTTCCTTTGTATTTATCCTGCAGTAGGTTTACTGATTTTTGAATCAATTGTCTTTCTCAGCTCATTGAATTCTCCTTCATTTCTATCTGGTTCTGTTCCCCCTTCCCCTCATTAACTTTTTCTTTTCATTTTTCAATATGGATATTTTTAATTTTTATTTTCTGAATTTGCTAATTTTGTATTCTTATGTGTCCACTTGCTGTTAATTCTATATATTAGCTAATTTCAGATATTGTATTTTTCTATTCTAGGATATGGTTATGATTATTTTAAAGCTGCCAAATTTCTGCTAAAATTCTCCTTTCTTTTATCTATTTTATTCATTAAATCCATTAGTCATTACCTATATATTTTCATGATATTAAGAACAGTTATAGCCATTTTTCCTGATAACTCCAAATACTTGACAGTTTGGAGTACTATTTTTCTGCTAGTATTATCCATCTACTATCCATCTGCTAGCATTATTTTTCTCAAAATTATCTGTCATATTTTGGTTTATTCCAATGTCCAGTAATTTTATGGTATTCTAAATCATATATATTTATAAATATACTTTAGAGACTCTAGATTTTTTTTCACTAGAAAAGATTCTCTGGTTCTCTGTTATGCAGATAGAGTCAGAGTATGATCATTTTATTCTGAAAATAAATATAGCTGGATCTGTGATGGACTGAAATTTGAGGAATACTTGGAATACTCTGTTTCGTTCCTGTTTCTTGAGCATGGGCTCTTGGGCTTTTGATTAAGAACCTATCTGGTTTTTGCAACCTCATCCCTATAAGACTATAAACATTAATTGGTATCCTTAGACATGTATCTACACTATATGCCCAATCTCTTATTTCAAAGCAGAATTAATATCTGGCACATATATGTAGGTGAAAACCAGTACTTTGTTCCTTAAGCACAGTGACAATGCCAGTAGAAATGCTCCTAACTTAGGTCTCTGGCCACTTGAACAATCCCAGCATTCAGATAATATTCTGTGGTAGGATGCAGGCATATGGTTTATACTCCATAAATCTTGATATTTCGATTACTGAAACTTTTACTGGTTTTTCTTTCCCCCAGAGTTGTTTGTCTGCTTGTTCTGAACCCAGTCCTACAGCCAAGCCTGGAATTAGAGAAGACACCCTGCTTAATGAAACAGACACAAACAATACTGGTGAGCATCAGTTTATATTGAACAAGTTCTAACCTTTCCTGAGTAAGGTATAAAACTCTAAAATCTATTAATATTTAGTGAAAGCTATAGTAATTCAACTAATTTATAATAGATGGATAAAAATTATTACTAGCTTCATACCATTTAAGCTCAGAATTTCATACCAAATGAGTTGATAATAATTTTATTACAAATATATGTTTTTAGAGTTTTCTTATTTTGATATTTGTGGATAAATGACTTTGATTCTGCTAGTATCCCCACTTACCTTCCAATTAACACAAAATTAGTAAAGCAGTAAAATATTTTAATCCCACTTACCCCTTATCAATGCATATACTACTTTTTGCCATATCTTTAACTTTTAGCATATTTTTAATGTAGAAATCATTGTTAGTATCATTCATAATGTGGTTATTTATTTACATTTTTCTGTGCAATTTTTCCTTATATTTCTTTTTCAATCTTACCTTCCATCTGAAATAATTTTCCACTTATTTTAATTATTTTTTTAAGTAATACATTTATATTTTGTGTGATTTTGCTGAGAGAAAACTAAAGAAATCTCTGGCTAATATTCTTAAGATATGTTTGTATTGAGTACAGAATGCTAGCTAGAAACTTACATAATTTTATAACAGAAGATAAATTCCTTTGATTCTTAGATTTTATTTTTTATTTTGAGAAGTTAGTATAACTTACCACTAAAGGTAAACTTGTTTTCTCCTTAACATTTTTATATACTCCTTTTTGTTCTCTTTATAACTTAATACAGGTTTTAGGATTTTTAAAAATTTTACCTTACATATTTCATTTTTATTGTCTTGATTGGAATTTATGGGTACTCTTGTATATTTTAAGTAAAGCTTTTTATTTGCTCCACTATTTTTTCTTCCAGTGTTGCCTCTGTCTCATTCTCTCACTCTTCCTTGTGTAAGTCCAAGCAGACTTGCTACATTCTCTCACAATCTGTCATTCCATATAAGCTCACTTTTATGTTTTTATCTACTTGTCTCTTGGAAGCTATATGTAGACTGTCTTTATTTTTATCTCTGGCTTCTCTAATAACCTTATCTATTCTTATATAAAATTGTGTTGAGTTTGCATTATTTGTATTTTATTGAGGTAAATTATACATTGAGTACTCATACAAATTTTATTTCTTCAATTTGACATTCCATCTAAAATAATTGATAATTAAATGAATGGAAGTAAATATTAATATATGCACTTATGTATCTATGATGATAATCAAGATATATAACTTTTTTGTCACTTGAAAATCCCCTTATGTCCTTATCAGTCATTTCTTATACCCCATAAATAAACATAGTTCTGTTTTTTATAACTGTAAGTTAGTCTTAGTTGTCTTAGTACATTCAGGTTTCTATACCAAAATATCATAAATTGAGTGGATTATAAACAACAAATTTATTTCTTACAAATCTGGAGCCTGGAAAATCTAAGATCAAGGCACTGGCTCATTGGACGAGGGTGAGTGCCCACTTCCCACTTCTTTGATCATAGATGGCAGTCGTTTCACTGTAACCTACAAGGCAAAAGGGGTGAGAGGTCTCTCTCAGATTTTTAAAACAAGGGCACTAATCCCATTCACGAGAGCTCCACTCTCATAACCTAATCACTTCCCAAAACCCTACTAGCTAATATCATCACCTTGAAAGTTAGGATACAATGGCTGTCTCTTATGTTAATTTACAAGTCAATCATTTTCCCTCATCTAATCATTCTCCCAAGTATCTATTCATCCTTCCTAGCAACTGTTTATTGCCTCTAAACAGAATTACCTATCTATACTCTTCATCTCCCCCCACTCCAAAGGTGTGTATAAAATATTTGGATCCCACACTCTGTGATTCTCCACATGTGCTTGGTAAATAGTAAATAAACCTATTCTTCTCATTAATCTGCCTTAATTGTGAGTTGATTTTTCAGCAAACTTTCAGAGAATAGGCAGGTTTCTCCTCACTTCCACAGTTTGGCATAGGCAGCAGGCACTGGATTGAGTCATTTTGGAATAAATATACCACTGAGATTAATGGCCAAAAGATGGACCCTTTAAATTAAAAGACTTCCAAGTTTTTTAAAAATAAATTTTAGAAAGCTTTTATTGGAAACAATTCCTTTATTTGTATTAATAAAGAAATTAGATTAAAAGAAAGACACATAATGTGGTGGCTAGCCTTAAAAATTCCCTTGACAATATTGAAGAGCAAATATCTGCCATAAAACAAAGATAAAAATCCTTTGAACCCTGCCTGCGAGGGGAAGAATGGCATGGGCCAATTTACCTAATAGTTAAAATTCTGTGCTTTCACCAGTCTAGGTTTGTTTCCTGGGAAGGGAATGAGCCTGTTCCAGTTTGATATTTGTGTCACTTTCACCGTTCATTGATTCTCTTCCCTTCTGTACACAACTTTTGCTTTCCTGTATTCTGTGGAGGCATATGGGGCTTTTAGATATTTAGAGCAGCTTATATTTCATAATAAAAGATCATAGTCTCAGAAATATTTACATGTTCCTGTCAAAGATTTTACTATAAATATTCCTATCAGTTCTCCACATTTTTTTGAAATTATTACATGTTCAAAACATCTTTTCTCTTTTCATGCTTTCCCTCTTTACAGATCTTTTTTCTTCTTCATATAAAAATGGAAAAGATTTTAAAATTGTCTCCCATTATACCTTCTCCCTGTCTGCATGAAGAATGCTGGTGTTACAAAGTTATTTAAAATGCTTTGGGCCAGGTCTGGTTGAGTTCCTGATTTTCTTTCCTGCAAACTAGTGAAATAACAAGGAGGGAGAAGGAAGTCAATTGCTCTTTTCCAAGGGCCTGTTACTCTCTGAGGACTTTAATTCAAAATACCAAGGAGTCATATTTTGGGATGAAATTTTCTGAGCTCCTTCATGTATAAGGTGAATATGAAACATAAATAAATTTGATACTTAGACTTGTGTCCCATCCTCAAGATATCTCATTGTGCATGTTAAGTAGATAGCAAGGGATTCTGGGTCTCCTAGGACTCTCAGAGAGGCTCATGAGATATCTGCATATGCAGTAAGACTCAGGTCATGCAGCCCCCAACTGTCCAATCAAAGTGGTTCCATGGTGACCTCTGAACCACAAGGGAAGTCCCAATCCAGGCAATATAAAACAAGATGTAGACCATAACCAGTCCCCTTTTTTTTTTTTTTTTTTTTTTGAGCTCTTCCTTTTGCTCTCCCTTTGCTATGACAATGGATCTGGTCATCATCTGTGATGTATGTATCATGCTCTGTATACCTATATCTTGCTCTTGCCCTCTAATCCTATCTTTCTCTCCTCAATAAACCTCATTTTTGTGCTTGCCTAACTTTGGCACATCTGGTCATTCTTCGGCCATGGGCACACCAAGAACTGACATTTCAGATTAAAACCTGACATGTATATGCAAATATTCCAAAATTAACAAAAATCTGACATCTGACACATTCCTGGTCCCATGGATTTTGGGTAAGGCATACTCAGCCTGTATAATTGACACTGTTTTTAGTATTTATTAGATCTAAAGGTGCTAATCTATATTAGGAAGTCAATAACAGGTTTTTGTGTATTTTATTATCATAAATGTCTTGTCCTAATTATTACTGTGACTTATGAGGGACCAAACACCATAAAAGCATTTTTCCAAGATTTGAAATATCAAAACAAAAATTTAAATGTAGTTTAAAAATTAATGTCCTGTATAACACATCAGTATTACTAAGATATTTATTATATATTTCATAGCTTTGCATTTTTTCCTCAAGTATATTATTTTTCTATAAGTAATCAATGAAATCTTTCTGTTAGGTAGATAGCAAGGAATTCTGGGTCTCCTAGGTATGAAAGTGGGTGCCATTGTGGTTCACCACACCCCAAATGAGCTTTTAGTGAGGCTCGTGGGAGATCTGCATGTGTAGAAGACTCAGGTCATATAAGTACCAACTGTCCAATCAAAGTGGTTCCATGGTGATATCTGAACCACAGGGAGGTCCCTATCCAGACACTATAAAGCAAGACCCAGATCATAACCAAGATATCCCTCTCTTTTTGGTACCACAATGAGTCTGGTCGTTATCTGTGGCATATGTATCTTGGCTATGGAAACCTATGTCTTGCTCTTGCTCTATAATCGTATCTATCTCTCCTCAATGAACCTCGTTTTCATGCTTGCCTTATTTTGGTGTTTCTGGTCACTCTTCAGCCATGAGCGTGCCAAGAAGCCAAGAATTGACATTTCAGACTGGGACTCGACATTTGGAAGTCCAAAATTTTCTGATCAAGAAAAATATCTATGCCAATAATAAAAATATGTTTCATTTTTTTGTTAATAAGTAAATATTGTTGAAATTATGAGGAGTGTGTTAATCATTACTTTTTAACAATATGTGAAGGATAATTCCTATCCGTTTTAAAGACGCATAAAAGTGAAAGGAAAAACATCAGTACTGTTAATCATTTTCTTCTTTTGAAACATTTCCTTCATGGTCAATCTTTCTCACATTCCTGACCTCATAACACCAAAGTGCTCCAGGCAAGAGCCTACCGAGCTCTTTTCTATGTATTCTCAGTCTACTGATGATTTTACCACTTCTAGTGGCTTTCACTCTTCTCTGAAACTGATGATTGTCCAATTGATCTCTATTGCTCTGACATCTTCATTGTGTGCCACTAATACATCTTTCTCCCTACTTGACATCCATTTCAATACATAAGTCAGCATGTCTAAAAGTCAGCTTCTCATCTTTCTTACAATTTCTTCCTCTCCTATAGTGTTCCCCAGCTCAGTTAAGCAAAATGCAGTTTTTCCAGTTTCTTAGACCAAACATTTTAGAGTCATCACTGACCCCTTTCTTTTCTAGCCCCTGTGCCATTTCTCCACAAATCCTGTAGATATTTTCACAGAATCTCACCACCTATTACCTTTTCAGCTGCCTTCGGCCTGCTCCAAGCCCCTGCTAATCTCTTGCCTGTATTATTGTCATTACCTCACAGCTAGTCACTCTTTTTTTTCTTTTTTCTCCTTCAGTTATTCTCACCACAGCATCCACAGTGACCCTTTAAAGTAGAAATGACTCTTTTACAAATAACCCTATGCTCCATTCAAACTGTGAGTAAAAGTCAAAGTACTTAAACTAATTTGGCCACCTCTTACTTCCTGGAACTCATATACTACTACTAGTCTTTCCATCGCTCATGCTATTTTTGTCACACTGGCCTCAAAGCAGATCCTTGAAGATGGATGCCAGCTGCAACTTTTCTGGGAATCCTCTTCTGAAGATATCCATACGGGCTTTCCTCTAAGCCCTGTCCTCATTCTTTGCTCTAATTGCACTCTGTACATGAATGTTTCCTTGACATTCAATTTAAATTTGACCTCTCCCCACATCCATTACTTCCTATGACTTTTCCCCGCTTTCTTTTTGTTCATAGCTCTCACTCACATCTAACTTACTACATGTTTTACTTATTTGCTTTTGTATTTTTAGTAGGTTAAATGTTTTCCCCTCTCCTATCAGAAAGTAAGGTCTATCAGCTTAAGTAAATTAAAAAGCCTTTGCTCAGCAAAGGAAATAACCAACATAGTAAATAGACAATCTGTTGAACAGGAGAAATTATTCACAAATTATGCATCTGACAAAGGGCTAATATTCAGGATCTACAAAGAACTCAAACAAATCAGAATAACAAACAAACAAAAACAATTCCATCAAAAAGTGGACAAAAGACATGAACAGAAGTTTTGCAGAAGAAGATAGGCAAAAAGCCAAAAACATGAAAAAAATGCTCAACATCACTAGTAAGGGAAATGCAAATTAAAACCACCACGAGATACCGTCTTATCCAGGTCAGAATGGCCACTATTAAAAAGTCAAAAAACAATAGCTGCTGGTCTGGATGCAGAGAAAAAGGGACAGTGTTGTGCAAATTAGTGCAAGTTGTACGGAAAATAGTATGAAGATTCCCCAAGTAAATAAAGGTAGATTTACCATTTGATCCAGCAATCCTACTACTGGGTATCTACCCAGAATAAAAGAAGTCATTATATCAAAAATACACCTGCCCTGCACTCGAATGTTTATTGCAACATAATTCACAATTGCAAAGATATGGAATCAACCTAAGCGCCCAACAATTCATGAGTTGATAAAGAAAATGTGGTATATATATACAGTGGAGTACTACTCAGCCATAAAAAGGAATGAAATAATATCTTTTGCAGCAACTTGGGTGGGACTGGAGATGATTATCCTAAATGTAGTATCTCAGGAATAGAAAAAACAAATACCACATGTACCCACTATAAGTGAAAGCTAAGTTATGGGAAACAGGAGCACAAAGAGAAGTAATGGTCTTTGGAAACCAAGAAGGGCAGAGGGTAGGAGGGAGGTGAGGGATAAAATGTTACCTAGAAGATACAACAAACACTGTTCTGGTGGTCAGCACACTGAAAGCCCTGATTTCAGCATTATACAACATATTCATGTAGCAAAAACATTTGTACACCCTTAATATTTTGAAATTAAAGAAAAGAAGGTAAGGTCTATTAGATGTACTACTTTTGTATCTCTGCAGTAACAAATTACCTTCAACTTAATGGAACACAAATCTACTATCTCAGTTACTGTGGGTCAGAAGTCTAGGTACAGCATAGCTCAGCTGGGTTTTTTGGTTAGCTTCCTGCAAGGCTGAAATCAAAGAATCAGGAGGGTTGCATTCCTTTCTGGAGACTTTGGATATGAATGTGCTTCCAACACATTCAAGTTGTGGGCAGATTTCAGTTTGATGGAGTTGTCAGACCTTTGGTGGTTATCAGTAGAGGGTAATTTTTCACTTCTAGAACCCTCTCGAATTCCCCAGCTCATGCTACTTTCATCTTCAACATCAGCAATGGTGGCTTGAGTTCCTCTCATGCTTTAAGTCTCTCTGGCCTCTCCTTCTGCCTCATATCTCCTGCTCCTAGATGGAGACAATTCTCTGCTTTTAAGAAGTCATGTGATTAATTTGGATGCACACCAGTATACCAGGATAATCTCCCTAATTTAAGATTCCTAACCCAAGTCCCTTTTGCCATATGTAATATATTCAAAATTTCCAGGAATTAGACCCCGGATATGCTTGGGGGTTTGAGGGCATAATTTTGCCTATCATATGGGTTATGAATTTGTGAGTGTGGGCACGTATACTTTACAATGTCTAGTTCAAATTTAGTGCACATTAATATGTACTTAATAATTTGTCAAATAGTCAACTTTCAATGAATCTTCAGATTAACATTGAAATATCAATTTAATATATTCTAGTAGTGCTTAAAAATAATATTGCAAATTGAACAGCCACATCCTTTCTAACTTATGCCCAAACATTTTAGATTCATTTTAGTACTATAATTTGTCTGAAAAGCTCCAAGAATTATTACCAAATTTAATGCTTGGCATTGTTACCAAGAAATTTATAATCTCCTAAATGGCATATAGAAAGGTCAGAAATAACTGTGAAATAATGAATAATATTATATGTCATGAAGGGATTTATGCTTATTGAAAATTATGAGAATATATGGTGACAATGGTGAAAAGAAGCAGAAAAATTTTCATCAAGAAATGTGACTTGAAGAATTAAAGTGATTTCAATTAGATGTGATACCTGGGGAAGATGACCATAAACAGAATAAAATATGACAAAGATGTACATGTACGAAAATGTAGGGCTTGTTAAAATGAGAACAAGCAGGGTCTGTGGATTTTTCTGAAAATAGATGGTATAAAGGGAGGCAGAAAAAGGTAAGTCTGGAAACAGTATTAGTAACATCTATTTATTAAACCTCCACAGTGAATCATGTACCTTCAAGAGGCTTATAATACAACAGAGAACACAAAGTTCCAATGGGTAGGCACAGAAAGTAAACAAATACAAAAATATATACCTCAGAAAACAAAACATTTTAGGATGTATCTGTAAAAAGTGTGAGGGATGGATCCATGTTGATCCCTGATGGAATAATTTTCCAAGGGAAGAAAAAAAGTGTGCAAGAATCTGCTGCAAGATGGGCCAGGAACAAGTTTAATTTATTTGAGAAAAAGAGAGAAGGTTCATATACCAGTAACAGAAAGAGCATGTGTGGGGAAGAAAAGTGGTAGGAGATGTCATCATAATGTCCATAATGTCATCATTTACAGCCATATTATGGAGGCCCTTAACTGAAAGGCTGAAGAATTCTGACTAGCTGCAATGAGTCGCCATTAGAAATTCCCTGAGTTGCATGAAAATGATTTGGCACTGTTTTTTAAAAGATGGCTCTGGAAACAATACATAGTATGAAGTCAAGCTGGAAGAGATTGTGGGTGGGATACATGTATGGGGCTATTGCAATAATCTGGGGGCAAAGCAGAACATTGGTACTTGCATACATGGTGATGGTGTTGAAGCTGAACAGGAAATGAGACACTGTAAAAGGACAATTGAGAGGTGACATAGATGAAGAAATAGGAATAGAATTTGATACATAATTTCCAAATTTAATGTAAATGGAAGTCAGGATGAAACGATCATTTGGGGAAGATAAAATATATGTTGATTTAAAAATATTTTATATGAGTTGCTGTTTCAATATTGTACCTGACACCACTTGTGGGATGCCTCAGATTCTCCAGATCTTCCTTATATCCAGAGTTTTCTTGGCTTGATTCACTCAGAAGAAGCTACAATAACCAACTCACTGTGTTCATGAGGTTTTAACATCTGCAAAGTTCCACCACACAAAGCTGTTGCCTAACATCTTGAGATCCTCCTCGTCAAGAAGACCCAAGTTTGAGTCCTTAATTTGGTTCTCCATTTGACTGTTATTGGCATATATGAATGCCTCTGATTTGTGTGTGTTGATTTTGCAACCTGAGACTTTACTGAATTCATTGATCAATTCCAGGAGTCTCTTGGTTGTATCCTTGGGGTTTTCCAGATATAACATCATATCATCAGCAAAGAGTGAGAGTTTGATCTCTTCTTTCCCTATTTGGACTCCCTTGATTCTGCTCTCTTGCCTGATAGCTCTCACAAGGACTTCCAATACTATGTTGAAAAGTAATGGGGACAGTGGACAGCCTTGTCTGATTCCAGTTCTAAGTGGGAATTCTTTCAATTTTTCCCCATTCAGTATGATGTTGGCTGTGGGTTTGTCATATATGGCTTGTATCATTTTTAGGTAGGTCCCATCTATGCCTATTTTGTTAAGCGTTCTTATCATAAAAGGGTGTTGAATTTTGCCAAATGTTTTTCCTGCATCTATTGAGAGGATCATATGGTCTTTATTTTTGCTTCTATTTATGTGGTGAATTACATTTATAGGTTTGCATATGTTAAACCATCCCTGCATCTCTGGGATGAACCCCACTTGATCCTGATGGATTATTTTTTTGATAAGCACTTGGATTCGATTTGCTAGGATTTTATTGAGAATCAATTCACGGTGGGTAACAGACTTAAACCTTAGGTGTGAAACAATTAGAATTCTAGAAGAGAACGTAGGAAATACTCTTTCAGACATTGGCCTAGGTAAAGAATTTATGAAGAAGACCCCTAAGGCAATCATAGCAACAACAGAAATAAACTAATGGGACCTGATTAAATTAAAAAGCTTCTACACAGCCAAAAAAACAGTCACGAGAATAAACAGATAACCTACAGAATGGAAAAAAATCTTCACATATACTACACATCAGATAAAGGATTATAACAAGAATCTATTTAGAACTCAGGAAAATCAGTAAGAAAAAATCAAACAACCCTATCAAAAAGTGGGCAAATGACATGAATAGAAATTTTTCAAAAGAAGATATAAGAATGGCTAACAAACATATGAAAAAATGCTCAACATCCCTAATCATCAGGGAAATGCAAATCAAAACCACAATGAGATATCACTTAACTCCAGTAAGAATGACATTTATCAAAAAGTCCCAAAACGACACATGTTGGCGTGGATGTGGAGAGACAGGAACACTCATACACTGCTGGTGGGACTGCAAACTAGTGCAACCCCTGTGGAAAGCATTATGGAGATACCTTAAACAGATTCAAGTAGACCTACCATTTGATCCAGCAATCCCATTATTGGGCATCTACCCAGAAGAACAAAAGTCATTCTATAAAAAGGACACCTGTACCCGAATGTTTATAGCAGCACAATTCACAATTGCAAAGATGTGGAAACAATCCAAATGCCCATAAATTCATGGGTGGATTAGTAAATTGTGGTATATGTATACCATGGAGTATTACTCAGCTATAAGAAATAATGGTGATATGGAGTCCCTTTGGTTCTCCTGGAGAGAGTTGGAACCCATTCTATTAAGTGAAGTATCCCAAGAATGGAAAAACAAGCACCACATGTACTCACCAGCAAATTGGTTTCCCTGATCATCACCTAAATGCACATTTGGGAATAACACCAATTGGGTATCGGACTGAGGTGGGGGGTGGGGAGAGGGAATGGATGAATAACTACATGACAAATGTGTTGCGCACCGTCTGGGGAATGATCACGTTTGAATGTTCTGACTTGGGGGGATGGGGATGGGGGGAGGGGATGGGGGTATAACTACATGATGAGTGCAATGTGCACTATCTGGGGAATGGACACACTTGAAGTTCTGACTGGGGAGGATGGGTGGGACATGGGCAGTGTATGTGGCCTGAACTTTTGTACCCCCATTGATGATAAGCTGAAATAAAAAAAAAAAGACTCAATTTTGAGACGGGGGTTTCAATTCTATCCTTTTGAATTAGTGAATTAAAAAGAAAACTAACTAGTCATTACCCCCAATTTATGCCACAAATGATTTTTAAAGAGTTTATATAGGGAAAAAAAAGAGTGATGGAAAAGCAAAACAAGGCATAAAGCACCATTTGGAATAGCAGTTATACACCTGAAGAGGTAGAGTCACATATTTGAATCTTAGCTTACTGGCAGCACAAATAATAATGTTAAGCAAAGCATTAATAATAATTTCATTGTCAATAGAGTAAGAATATTATGTTCCTCTGGGGAAACTAAGCTTTCCTGGAATTATTTCAGATTTTTTTTCTTTTGTGAGTCTATACATCAGTGACAATGAATTACATAAAGTGCAATGACCTCAACCATATTTCCTCAACAAATGTAATTGTGGGTTTTAAAACCTGATTTTCATAGGCTCTTCAAAGAAAGATGAGACTATGACACTAAAGTGAAACTCAGATAAATTTGGGGGATGGATGTGAAGGAAAGGAAGAAAATCATCTACCATTTCTCTGGTAGAAAATCCCAAATCAAGTTAGAGATAGCATGCTAGCAACAGCTTTCCAATGGTCCAGCTTATTCCTCTCTAGTGGAATGGAAGTGTAATTATGCAACATGTGGTCTCTGCTATTAGCAGATTGGGCATTCAGTTTTTGGTCTGTTTTTCGTTTTGGGGGCTTAACAAGATGCCAGGGATCTCACAAATCCTTGACTACCATTATATTCCATAATATGCAGGACAGATAACCAACAGTATGCAGGCCGTTCTGCTTCCATACTGGTGAATTTGTCCTGACCAAGCATTAACAGGCATTCTTGGTCTAGGACACCTAAAATCCATTTCCACAAATATTTCTTATATCTGTAGATACAAACTATCAAGATTATCAACTCACTTATCAATGTCTATGCCCATTTTTCTTTTTTTTTTTCTCTTTTTTTTTTTTTATTTCAGCTCATCATGGGGGTACAAAAGCTCAGGTTATATACATTGTCCATGTCCCACCCATCCCCCTGAGTCAGAGCCTCAAGTGTGTCCATTCTCCAGACAGTGCGCCTAGAACTCACCATGTAGTCATACCTTCATCCCCTCCCCTCACCCCCCACCTCCCCGAGTCAGCACCTTCAAGCATGACCATTTTTCTTACTTTGTAATCTTTTTCTATGGATTCACTATTCTTCTTGCCAAAATATATCATTCAGTAGTTCTTCAGTTGAGTGCTGTGGGTGATAACATTTCTTTCTGTTTGTATGTTGAGTTTCACTTTAAGTACAATATCTTATCAGTGTTATGTTTTTAATGTTTTCTTGTTATTAATGTCCCTTAGCATTGCTAGTACACATCTAAATCTGAATTTATCATCTTAATTTGAGAACACATGTCTTTTCTGGGACATACTTTCAGAACAATTTTTGTTGTTATTTATTAGCAAGTCAATTTAGAACAATCTTTGAACCATAAATCCAGCAAGCCAACAGTTTAAGCTCTCAATCTTTGTTTCTTGTTTCAAAAGAAGTTAAATTTTAATTTTCCATACAAATATGTTTTCTTTTTTGTCTATCATTACAATGTATTTACACTTGGGCTTGGTTGAAAGCTTTAACTTATAAAATCCATTCTGAATTATAAATGCATTGGTACTATGGCTAATTTTCTTATGAAATCTAAAACATGATTTTGTTTAAAAGAGCTCATATTTACTTTTTGAAATATTTTACATTTTTTCAATTTTAAAATAATATTATTAAATGACTGGAAAATAAACATATTTTAAGGTGAAGATTACAAAGGCAAATATGTTGGGGAAATGTTTTATTTGAAGGAAGGATTTACCATCACTCAGATCCACTCACTATTAATGCCAAGACCTTCCCTTTTACATTGCTTTTGGTTTTTTGTGTATCGGGTATCTAAGCATTTAATTTGGATTAAATTAAGTATAAAGATTTGAGTGACTGGGTTAGTCAAACTGTATGTCTAGTTACAGCAGTTCAGATAGGTTGCAGTCAGTTTCTGGGACATTGACAAGACATTATTGTGGGAGAAAACTTAAAATCAAATTAGAGGAAGCTATTGATGGAAGGCACATACTTCATAGTTAACATGAGTTTTAATGATAAGACATTACTTGTATTTGGGGACACTGGCTATACAAGGTGTTTACAGTGTTTCTAGACATAGTCTTCTTGTCTCTGTCTCTAGATTCTAGAGCCAGCCCCCATCTTCTTCCTACCCAAGAAGTCCTTCATTTATTTTCCTAGAACCATATGACATAAACTGAATGCTTGTTTCCTTTAGTTCTTCCATTTTAATTCTCAGCAGTTTCTTTTGGAAGTCAAAACTTAACAGTGATTTTTATTTCCCTTTTAGTTCCAGTTTGAATTACCCTTCTTTTGCAGGCAATGTGAACACTGTCGACTTATCTGCTTCAACTCTTAAGGTTCAGAAGTCCATATTCTTTCTATCATGCCAAGCTTTCCTCTTTTAGGCCTAGCCCTATGATGAATCAGGAAGAAGTTGCCTACAAGCTGTAGTCTGGAAAACAAAGACAAAATATTTCAAGTTATTGTCTTGCTTCAAAATTAACTTAAAAAATATATAACATATTCATAACACGCTGCCTCTATGGGATATATAAATATTGAGATAATGTTAAAATTTTTATTGACTTATTCCTCTGGCAAGATAAAACTTTCATTGGAGACTTACAGACTGAAATTCTGAAAATAGCTTTAAGTATGCATTTTACAAACAATGGTGCAAGTTTCAAAAATCCAAAGAATGTTTTCAGATAGCCATTTAACTCATCACTCTGTTTAGCAGAACTACACCTAAAACAAAGATATAGAATGTCTTTTCTTTAAAATTAGATCAAATCCATCAGCATTTTTGCAGATTCAGCAAAGATGTTAGCATTTACCAGACTCAGTTTATGAGCCACACACAGTTATTTCACATTTTGAAGGATTTCCAATATCACTGCTTACCTAAATGATATTTAAGGTGGTGGCACTTAATGAGGTACACGTAATAGAGTACTTAACTCATAACATCTACCAGAGAGAAAATACTTTATTAGCTGATCCTGTTCTATGAATATAAATTGATTTTTCCCCATGGTTTGGAAAATTGGCTCTTCAACTATACTTAAAGATAGAGTTAACTGGGTCCATCTAGCAAATTAGAGTAGGTTTTCTTGCATAACGACAGCATAAATGGGAAAGGGTACTTAAGTCTAGTGATCTTTGTCCCTAGGCATCATGTTTATTGATTGCCCTACATTCAGGTCAGGAAGAAAGGTCTTACCTTACAGTTTGTAGAGACCCTAGAGTTTAATCACTTTGCTACAAAGCATTAGGTAATTCTTTTTTGTTTGAATTCTTTAAATGTCAGGGTTTTGGCACTAATAGATAAAGACCTAGAAAAAAATATTTTTTTTTCTTTCATGTTCCTTGCTTCTGAATCACCCTGTCTTTATCTATAAATGGAAATATTTATTAGTTATTGTTATAGTAAATAATATTATTTACTGTATACTGGAAACCCAGGGTTATGTCATTTAAAATGGAGATGGTAAAAGAACCATTAGTTTGCTCCATTTTATCAAAAATCTCTCAATAAAGGAAGAGAGATATAGAGGTAAGGAGAGAGAAACAGACACACACACACACACACACACACACACACACACACACACACAAATTGTGGGGGGGGTGCTGTGAAGACGAGAAAGAATAGAGAGAAAGAAATACTGAATGCAAATAGTTAAAATTTTTTAATTCAGGCGTAAGAACAATCTGTCTTTAGAAAAGGGAAATTTTCTTGTAGGTATGGTAAAGAGGAAATGTTTATAGAGGAAAATTGACTTGAGTTCAGTGTTTAAGGATGTATAGAATTACTTAATTTAAGAGGAAAAAGAAAGTGCTTCTAGTTTGGTAAAAAGTAGAAGTAAATTTCCTAAGGTAGAAAAAAATTTAACCTGTAAGGAACAGAAATGAAAGTTACCTGATTCATGTGGAAGCAGCTCTGAGACATGTCACTGCTAAGTTGTATTATTTATTTATATATATTTTGACAGGGTCTCTCTATATTGCTCAGGCTGAACTTGACACAGAGCAAGCAATCCTCCTGCCTCAGCCTCACCAGTAGCGGGGACTACAGGTGCAGGCCGCCATGTTGATTCGGTTGTGCTATTTCCCAACTGTGTTATATTTCTTTTAATTTTTTATTTGAAGCCTTACAAAGAAAATGCAAGCTTTTACATTTTGTACACAAAATAGAGAGGAAGGTCTAGATACTACGTGGAATAAATAGGATATATGGTGATTCATGTGAAATGTACTTTTTAAATTATATTTATCATTTTTGCTGTACACTAATTTTTGGTTGTATTGCCAGTTTCTCTGGAAAGTGAAGATTAAGAAGAAGATATATAAAACTTGACTGGTAACATATACAGGGCTGTCATTTAAGAGAAATGTTAGACTATTGTGTACAATACCAAAAGGCAAAACCAAAATAACAGGATAGGAATTACAAGTAATTTGACATCTAGTAAAAATAATAAATAGTTTTTGCAAAGTCAAATATTAGAAATAGCATAATAATAAGGAAATAGTACCCCATTACTTAGTGTATTTAAACACAATGTGAATGATTCTTAGACAATGGGTAGATGGAATTCCTACATTATTTTGAATAGCATCTAGGGTTCTTATTCTAAAAATGTAATATTGTGTAAGTATATTCAGTAGGTTAGATAAGGACAAATTACAAAAGTCTTGGGAATAAATATTGAGGATTTTATTCTTGAAGAAATGACCACTAGAGAGAGAATCAAAATTTTATTTAAAAGATAAACACAATGTGTTTATAGTGATTAAGGGAATATTAGTCTGGCAGTGATATAAGAAACCGAAAAAAAAATAAAACTTCTTTTAGGAATCCTTATTAAATTCCTCTCAAAAACGCATTGATTTATGTAACTTTGGCTGTGGACTATCTTTAGAGCTAGGAAGGAAGTAAATAATAGATCATAAAAGCATAACTTGAGTTTTTGCATTAAAATAACAGAGTTTTGTTCAATAATTCTTTAGTTATTCTTAGTTCCAAAAATGTCATAAAGTCAAATATGAATGATTGGTTTTTCTGATTTTAAAAAGGTATATTTTTCATGATTATATTTTGAATAACATTCTTTCTGGATTCTTTTATTTGTTGAAAAACTGGAGAAGGGTAGAGAATGAATCCACAGAAACAAACAGAGAAGTGGCACAGTAAGTTAACTGTACACACAGACTCACTTGAGCATACTTAGGTATTTCAATTAGGAAACCTTCATTTACATGTAGCAGAAAATGCAAATTAAAGTAGTTTAAACAATGGCAACTTTTATTGTTACATATAACAAGAAGTTCTAAGATATTTATATTATTCAGTTTATTAATTAGGCATTTTGTCAACATCATGCCACTGTCAAAACTGCTTTTCATCTTTCTAGTGTCTCATACTCAGAGTATAGCTTTGATCATCAGGCTGTTTTCCCTTATGGTTGCAAATGCCACATCAAGAAATAAAAATTTCTGATAGAAAAAGATTGTATTTTTTAAAAAGTTAGGAGACCTTTTATAGAGACATATCACCCCCTGTAGACCTCCATCACATATCGTTAGCCAGAAATTGATAACGAGCCCATCCCATATACCTGGTACCTTCAACAGAACAGGATTTCCATGACTGACTTAAATAATTAGGATTTATCCATGAATCACATGCATGTAATGCAGATACTGGAAAAAAATTGGGCTTTGCCAGTAGGAAAGAAAGAGAGAATGGCTGTCGCATCAAAAATGTCTGATGACAATTCATCTCTAACTGATGAATAAATCACATATATTTTTTTCCATTCTATTGTTGCAGATAGTTTCTTGCTGAGCTAAAACCCTTGGAAGAAAATACAAGAATTATGAAACAGAAAAACACCTAAATTTATTACTGCTATAGTCAAAGCAGTTTGCCTTGGCAAATGAAAACTAAAAATAAACACACTGTAATTTGCTCATGATTCTGTCTCCTTTTCAAATGTTAGCAGAGGGAAATTCCATAAGTCATTAAGTATTTGCGTTGATGAAAAATGCACACAAAACACACATGTGCATATATATGCACATACACACACACCCACCCACCCACTCCCCCCACACACACATAGATTCATGAACATTTAATTACCCCAAAAACAGCCAACTGTTTGGCTGGCTTTTTTATATTCAGTGTTGGGGCCATGAAAAAAAGAGAAGTTATAATTGACTGAAGTGCTTCTTGTTAAATATATGTTAGGTATACTACAGCATGTGCTTACCCTTGCAATTTATACTTTCTTAATTATAGAATCTGCAGAACTTGGGAAAAGATTTCTTGCTCATTAAGGATTCTGATGTGCTGAATATATTAAGAAAATTATAAGTGTACTTCACTCTTATTTCATGTGTGTCCCAATGTGACTCAAATGATGGATTTTGAGCACTGTGAATGTATTATTATTGTTCATTTTTCTTTAAGGTTTGCAATACTAATTAATAAATGAAATTATGTAACTTTCAGTGACAATCTACAGCACAATTTTAACTTGAATTCCTCAATCTGATTACTGAAAGTGTTACTTGCTCTTCCACAACATACAGATTTCCTTCAATTATACTATTAGCATTAAAATAATCTCACCATTCTATTTTATACTAATCTGTGAAGAGCTGGATTACATAGTTAATCAGTGTGTGTGTGCATGTGTTTTTAATTTCTTGACTGTGTGAATTCATCACAGATCACCAACATGTTTTCACCTTTTTAAAATTTTCAGTATGTTACTATGATATTTATATTCACATACCAAATGTATGGAACGTTTAAAAATATTTAATGAGTAATTATAGGGAATTAAATTGTGTTTGCTAGCTTAAATAATTTGAGAATAAAACATTTTTCAATCAAATTATTTTTTAAAATATGGAGATACCAGATAATCCAGAACAGATGCAGTAAGTGGATCCTGAAGTGTATATACTTCGGGGATGCCTTTTTTAAGGAATATGGATATATAATTACAAAAGTATAATTTTGGTATGAAAGTAAAATATTTATTTAAGATCAGAAATAAAAATCACATCAAATACTAGAATCTGCCAGAAACACTTGCATAGAAATGCTTTCTGATTGCAACCTACTTCCTTTCTCATCTAGAATATTCTATAACTTCAAGCAAACCCTAATACTCATAGAAGCCTGACCAAGTTAAAGATTCTGAAACTTATGCATCATTTACTGGTTAGTACATCCTCCTCTAAATATAAATAAAAAATAACCACCATCTTTGATTTAAAAAGAGGAAACTATTTCCTCTCCATTCTGGATAAATGGGAATTTGCTATGTATTCAAATGGAAATGTATTTCAGCATATACACTCAGAAAACATAAGAAGAGACTGCTGTCAAATTAATTAGTTTGTTACTAATATCCTTCCCTCAACTCATCATTCTTGTTTATACTTGATGACCTTTATAGTACTTTTGATTTCTACATTTCTATAAAAATCATTTAAAAATATATAATTAGACACATACTTATTCTCTAATTCTTGTCTCAGTCTATTGTCAACTAATCCAATAAAGTATTCAATAAATATTATATTAATGAATAATGCATTATTCAATAATAGCTTAAGAATTTATTCTACAAGGGCAATTATAAAAGAAATAAAAGGCTGAAAGGAGCTGTTATCTGTAAGACATGAATCAGTGGTACCTACATGAAATGAAATTTCTCAGTAGAAAGCTAAATAAGTAACCTTGATTTTTTCCTATTTTTGAAGAATTTTAATATAATATATGTGTACATTTTGATTTTGAATGTTATTATAATATGTAAAAATTCTTAAACCCATGATATGGATATGCTTGAACACATTAAAGTCTGCTAAAATAGATAATTATATATTAAATGTTAGCATTTATGACAACAATTCTTGAAAGGTAGGACTTTATGAAACATAATTTCACTTTGGTGTAATTGTATTTTGAGAAATTTTCCTTTCTCTAATATACTCAATAAGCTGTAGTGATATATATATCACTAAACCAACTAGCTATGTATATTACTAGACCAACCGTGTCAGGCTTATTGTGCTAACAATGAAGAACAGCCAAAAAAATACTGCGAAAAAGTTTGGTATTTAGTTTTTAAAGTAGTTTCAGCATTGTAATTATCATAGTGTGACAATTACAACTTGGTTAGGATTCCCTTCGCCTATGGTATATACATAATTTTTTTTTAAGTTTTGAAATAAAAGTGGAGGGCCACAATCATATATTAAATATTTAGACCCTTTGAAGTCTGCTCCTATTCAGATGACACATTGGACCTTACTCTTCAGTAAGATTTTACAAAAATGTAAAGATATAACTCATTATATACTTAAGACTGTACATATGTGTGTCATAGAAGAAGTACTTATCCAACTGCTTTTGATTTATGAAAATGATTATTTTAAGTTTTTCTTTGATCATAAAGGCAATTATTCTTGAAAGATTTGTCAGAATGTATCAAAGAAGAAAAACTGGTCAGTTATTAAATTTTCACCATGAACTAAATCTCAGATTGCCTTGTATATGTCTTGACTGTCTTTTCATAATGACATAATGAACAGTAGATATTTGAAAGAGTACATATTACAGAGGAGAAAAAATTGAGGAAATTTCACACTTTTGCTGAGTACAAATAATGTTCTCAGAGAATCATTTTGTCTCCCAAATGTAGCCAGTCTGGTGTCATTTTTACATTAAAAAAATAAATAATTAAAGCATGTGTTTTATGTCTAACTTCTCAACTTTTTGCTGAGCAATAAAATAGTGTAAATAAATTAATTTGATACACATCCTACAATTATTAGAAAATAGCTATTGCATTTTCAACATATATGAAAATCTTAAAGATATTCCAGATGTAAGGAAAAGGAACAAATAATGTTCTGTTTTGTTTTCCTAAGTTTCTCTAGAGTTTCCTGGTTTACTCGGGCTGCTGTAAAAAGTACCACGACAGAGTGGCTTAAAGAACTTATATTTATTGTCTCACAGCTCTGGAAGTCTGAAATCAAGGTATCAGCAAGTTTGTTTCCTTCTGAGGGCTGGGAAGGAAGATCTCTTCCAAGGCTTTCCTCGCGGCTTATATATACTTGGCTGTCTGTTCCTCGTGTCTCTTCACATTATCTTCCCTTTATGATACATGTCTGTCTCTGTCTAAATCTCCTCTTTTTATGAGGACACAAGTCTTATTGGTTTGGGGCCCAAACCAATGACTTCATTTTAACCTGATTACCTTTACAAATACCCTATCACCAAATAAGATCACATTCTGAGGTACTAGTGATTAGGACTCCTACATATCCTTTGTTGGGAGGGACACAATCAACCCATTAATGGTTTCCTACTATATTCAAAATAGCTAAATATCTATACTATGTATATGTGTATGTGTAGTAAAACATAAAATCTGCCACAACACTTATTTTAGATATTTTAATGTAGTGGTGAATACACCCAAGTGTGAATGCACACACGCATACATTGTGTCATTAACTTATACACCTGACAGGACATTAATATGATTAATCAAAGGCTTGACAAGAAAACATGATTTATTGAAAGAATAAGCTGAATCATCTATTGAAATGAATGTTATTCAGAAGTTCAAAGTATTGCAAAAAGGAACATTACATTATTATTCTAATAGCAGGCTAATAAATTCCACTGTAGAGCTTCCAGTTTTAGAAATTATATTATATTGAAAAATAATCCTGTGGAATCTAAAATCTATCAGATTTATTATTCTTGGTGATTTTTAAAAGTTTTACCACAATGAACTTGGAATTTGTACAGACTGGAATTATTAGAAATATAAAACAGTGTTATATCTGATCTGTTCAATTCATCCACGTCATATACCATATGATTTTAATAACATTATTTCAAAGGCATTTCAGGCAAAGTCAGTTTTGAATTAATTCATAATTCTTTGACTCACAAATCAAAGAATGAAATAGTCTGCTCTCTTTCTTCAGAGGTAAAAAGAAGTGAATGTCTGTAGAAGACAGGAAAGTCTGAAGTTATTTTATTTGGAGCCATTATGAAAGAATAGAATTTTATTGAAAATGTGATATTCATGAGCTAAATAAAAATACAATTTCAAATTGTTCATTGGCATACACACATGCATATTACATATATATTTATAAGAATTATACAATTTTATTTCACTTTAGAGTTCCTAATACTTTGATTAAAACACTACCACTTCAAAAATATACAACCTAAAATATTGATGTCACTTATCAAAATAATTGTCAGCTATATAAACATTTTAACTGTAATTAGATTTTATAGAAACTCAATTCTTCTCTTTCCTATGACTTAGCACAATCTCTTCGTTTCTGTAAATTTCTAAGTATAGTCCAGACCTGTGAAGTCTAAGAATAGTTGACTTGTAGAAATATCCTTCCTTACTCTTGAACCATCAAATGCAGGCCTGGGTATATACAGCTATGCATCACTTAACAATGGTGATACATTATGAAAAATGTGTTATTAGGTGATTTCATTGTTATGCAAGCATGATAAAACGTACTTATAGAAACCTAGATGGTATAGCCTACTATGCACCTAGGCTAGATGTTATAACCGATCACTTCTAGGTTACAAGCCTATACAGCATGTTACTGTACTGAATATTGGAGGCAATTGTAAAATGATAGTAAGCATTTGTGTATCGAAACATACATAAACACAGAAAGTGTACAATAAAAATATGATATTATAATCTCCTGGGACCATTGCCATATACACAGTCTGTCATTGACCAAAATGCTGTTATGCAGGACATGACTGAACTAGTAGCCTAATTCCCAGTAGCAGGTAGGAATAATTCCGGGCTCTACAAATAGTGTTTAATAGCTTCAGGTTATTTTTCTGAGTCTTAATATGGAGCCAGAGCTATAGTCTTCTGCTTAGCCCCAAATTCAAAAATTCATCCCCTACTGTGCTTTACCAGTTCTTCCCTGAGAAGAGAATCTTATCTCAGCAGTGATTGACTGCTTGGCTGCAAGCCTGTGAAGTTGTTTGGCCTGTGCCGTCTCTCCATCTCTTGGGTGACGATCCCTCTCTCTCCATCCACAGTCATTGATTATAACTCTGTACTGAGGTAGCTACATCCCTTGGAGCTAAGTGCTTGACTGACTACTAGAAATGTAGCTATCTAGAGACTCCTACTACAATCTCATCTTCTGAAAAAGGCCCTTTGGATATTAATGCCAATCTTAATCTGAAATGAGTTTTCTCTTTTTAAATAATTTTATTTGCAGTAAAAAATAGGAAACACTCATACTTCTACTTACTATGTTTACCAAATCTCAATTTTATATGAAATTCACACTAGATGTTTTAAGAAATTAAATATAATAGGTATATATCTCCAGTAAAATTGTACAGATTCACACTTCTAGCAGGGCATGTGAATTCTCACTGCTTAATAACATTTAATGTTGTCTGAGGCTTAACATTGTGTAGCTTTGAAGAGATTGAAATGCTTTTTTCCTTCCTCCAAAATGCCTTGCGCTCTTTTGTGTTCTTTAATGATGAGGTTCAGTATTGCATACACTTTATTTTAGCACTTCTATTAACTCTTCTGTGAATTCTTTTCATTTGTCTATCTTTCTATTAGCTTATTGGTTTTATTGCTATTGGTTTGAAGTGTATTATTCTGTATACATTTTTTCATAGAAAATTGAAAATATGTTCTCCCAATCTGTGATTGATTCATTTACATTTGCTGTTTTTTTCTGTTTTTTCCAATATGTTTTAATTGCAATATAATCAAACTATTCTTTTCTTCTATGTTTTATACTTTGATATCTGACCAAGAACAATTTATTCTAATTTTGTGATAGTTTTGTATCATGAGTAAGTGTTGTCTTAGTAGAATATTTTCTGTATCTTACTATTTATATGTCCTGATTATTTCTGTCTCTATTCAGTTACTATGACATTTTCTACTAATTGATATTATGATATCAAACTATTATACTTACATTCCTGGGAAAATCCATCTTGATCAGATTTTTTTAATTTAATACTAAAAATATATGTTCTAAAGTTTGTTTGGTATTGTTGAATTATTCTAAGCAAGATTAGCTTATAGTTTACATTAACATAGTGCCATACTCTTGGCTGTCAAGGTTATGCAATTTAATTGGTAGCTTTACTTTTTTTAATTGCTCACTTGCTCTTTATGTAAATTAGGGATTATTTGCTCCGCTCCGAGTGAATTTAAAATTCTTTCACAGAAATTCTTCCATAAAATTCTTGGTCTTGGTGTTTATTTTTTAATAATATTTGAATGGCTTCAAATGGTTTTCTCATTCAGTCTTTCTATCATTTCTTCATCCAAATCTGCTAAATCAAATATATGAGAAGTCAAATATGTATATATTCAAATATAAGCAAAGAGTTATGCACAGTGTTCCTTGAATATTATATTCATCTTTAGCATTCAAAACAACTTTTATGAAGTCAGTTTGGAAAATCTCTGTTTTTATCAATTATACTTCTGTTTTCCTTCCATCTCACTTTTGAAGTATACATTAAAAAAAGCCTACATCCTAATTCAGATGGTCCTTATTATAATCTTCATTTACTTTTTCCTATGAACATTTCATAAGTTCCAAATATGGGACTGACATTGCATTAGTCACAGCAGAGGCCCATGGTGGTTAATTTTATGTTACCTTGACTGAGCACAGGATGCTCAGATATCTGATTAAACATTATTTCTGAGTTTGTCCGTAAAAGCGTTTGTAGACTAGATTAGCATTTGAATTGGTAACCTGAGTAAAGCAAATGACCCTTCCCAATACGGATGGGCAACATCCAATCCGTTGAGGGCCTCTGACTGTTTGGGCTGAAACGTTAATTTTCTCCTGCCCTTGGTGCTCCTGGTTTTCAACCCTCAGACAGACTTGGAGTAGAATCTGTACCTGGACCTTCCAGCTCTCAGGCCTTTGAACTATATCACTGGTGGCCTTCCTGGGTTTCTGGTTTGCAGACAGAAAACAGTGAGATTTTTTTTTTGCCTCCATAAACATGTGATCCAATACATTATAATAAATCTAGACAGATAGATACATTTCTATTGGTTTTATTTTTCTGGAGAACTTTGACTAATACAAGGCCTATAGTCTTTTATGAGAGAACTATATGAAAAAATAATGGGAGTAAGCTTCAAAGTGAAATAGTGCAGATATTAATACATCAGTCAGTCCTCTTTCTATTCCAAATGATGATACTGTGTTATTTGTAAAAAAAGAAATTTATTAGCTAATGTAACTCCATGGTACATGAGGATGTCTAGCTTCAGTCAGCCTTACCCAGAGGCTCAATTGTTGTTGTCACGGCTCTATTTCCATATCTAAGTTCTGATTATTTCTCACTTATTCATGTTGTTATTGCCCTGCCTTTAAATGCTGGCAAACATTCTTCATATGCTGAGACATACCTGGTTGGAGTCCAGGTGTATAGTATAATGTCACAGATACAAACGCTAGCTCCTAAAGAAAATTTCAAGGAAGATCCATATAAGGCTTGTTTTCGGTCAGATGACAACAGTAAACCAAGGATCTGTCCAAAAACTTCTGTAATTAATTACCATGAAGTATTGATGGAGGATTATGTGATTGACAACCACATCCACATAGAGACAACATTGAGTAAGGAAAAATTCTCAAAGGAACCAAAGTGGGCTGCGGAGGAGAAACACACGCTTGAAGCTCTGACTAGGGGAGAGGGTGAGGCAAGGGCAACATACATAACCTGGACATTGGTACCCCCATAATATGCAGAAATAAAAAAAAATTTCGTTACATTTAGAAATACATAAAAGGTACACTGATAGTTTATCTGGAGGAGGGGCATCACACCCATCTACATATATGAAAAGACTCTTCAGAGAAATCTTGAAGAATCGTAAGAGTTCTCTGGGACTAGAATTTATGTAATACATTTTTATTGCAAAAGGGTTCAGTGTGTATGTGTGTGTGTCCATTCTCACTGTGATGAAGCTTCCCAGGGAATAGTCTGTGCAAGTGTAAGGGCTATAAGACAGCAGGACATAACAACAAATCTGCAGCTATTTTAGCAAGGCAGTAATATAAGATGTGACAGATCGAGAGTGGCAGAAGAACTTATAAACAGCGTAAAAGCCACAAGACAAAGCATGCCATGCTAAGTATTTTTAAGCAGTCTTCATTATCGACCATAGACAGAAAGGTATCAGGGTATTTGTTGGCAGGTTGGTTTTCTATGAGTTTTTGATGCTGTTGTTTTGTTTTACATAAGAGTAATATGATCAGATTCAATTTTTAGAAAAGAAAAAGTTGACAGCTAGTGGAGAATGAAAAGAAGGCAGAGAGGAAAGTGAAAAGATAATTGTAACATGCTTGATTACAAGTAATTTTTTTTTATTAAAGTGATCTCAGAGGGGAGGGCAACTAGAAGATGGTTGTGAGACATTTTTAGATAATGAAATTTGTAAATTGTTTTGCTTGATTGATTACAGGGTATGAAGGAGCTAGAGGAATTGAAAATTACTCCTAAATTTTTTATTTAGAAGAATATATAAGGCTTCTGAAATTAACCTAGACAGGTAAACTGAAATGGGATTGGGGAAAAAAATTTTGAGTTCAGCTTTTGCCACATTGACTGCAGAAAACCGTGAGAGAGCCAATTGGAGATGTGCTCTCAGCAATTGGATGTTTGTCGATAGAGCACAAAGACAAGGTTTGGTTTAAAGGTATAGGAATGCCCAGAATCAGCATGCAATGAATATTAATAGAAGCAACCAGCCAATCTGAAATGTTGCAAAAAAATGGATAAATTCAGAATCAAAGTATTAATTCCGAAGAGGATCCAGGCATGGTGGTGCAGGCCTATAGTCCTAGGTACGCGGAAGTCTGACGCAAGAGGTTCCCTTGAGCCTAGGAGTTCTGAAGTGAACTATGATCACAGCATTGCACTTCAGCCTGGGTGACAGAGCAAGACCCTGTCACTAAAAACCAAAAGGTATCTATGTGGAACAGCAACCATATTTCACCACCAATTTAACTTGATTCAAGAAAGGGACATTAATAGATGCTAAAAGCATTGGGTAAAAGTTTCAGGGGAAGAGAATACATTCACATGATCTCAAATCAATATTCCACAGATGACTTACTGATTACAGAAAAAAACCCAAGCCTGTATGTTAACAATGGAAGTATCTAGTTACCAATTTAACTAAATGATTGAATTTAGTATGACAAGTAGTAAGAAAAATGACATTCTGTTTCTTAAGAAAAATGGCATTCTGTATTCTCCTGATGTATTGCAATAAGGCATACACATCACCTGTGTAGAGCACCAACAAAGTAAGCTCTGCCTGGAATATAGTCATTAAAAAAAATAAAAAATAAAAATTCAGAATGGGTACATTCTACAGGACAACTGGCCTGGAATCTTTAACAATCCAAGGTCATGAAAAACAGAAATGTAGAAATGTTCTGGATTTAGAGAGAAAACTCAAAACAAATGTAATATAAGAACTTTATTTGTATCTTTCAAAGAAAATAAAAAGATAAGACATTTGGCAGCAATTTGGAAATAAGATTTTCCAAATTTGCTAATTTTATTAAATTAGTGTTAAATATGCTAATGTTATTATAGTTACATAGAAGAATGTCCTTTTCTTTAGGAATATTTAGGAATAAAGGATGATGATGTCTTTAACTTCCTTTAAATGGTTCAGGGGGAAAAAGTAAAGATATTTTCACAAAAAACTAGAGATGAAAAATATCAACAACTGGCTAATCTAAGTAAAGGGAATACTAGAGTTCATTGTACTGTATTATTCTTTAAACTCTCTGTAGTTTTAAAATTTGCAAATACATGAACAGTTTTCATTGAGTGATCAGGTTTACATATGAATATTGGGAGACTCAAGTTTTGGCAAGAACCTGTACAGAAACATATATGTTATGCTATAAAATCAGATTTGCCAATGCTATGAGAGAATAATAAAATAAAATTATTCTACCACAAGATATTATTCCTCTTTTTATTGGTTTAGAAAACAAGTATAATACTTAGTTTTAGGCATAATATTGTGTTCTTAATAAATATATAATATTGAAATATTTTCCTTATATGTATATTTTGCTTCTTTAAGTTTATATTTATTTCTCAGCCACATGAATCTTAAAAGTATTTATCAGTTTCAAATATTCACAAGTCATAACCAAGGAACACAGTAGTTTGCTTACTTTATAAACACTATTAGCATAGTTTTTGTAAACTATTAAATAAATTCCAGGGTAAAATTAGAAAACTCTAAAACTCTTAAAACTTACTAATCAACAATTATTAACTAAACTCGAAATGACACATTTTATTGATGATACTAAAGTACTGGTGCTATTTTAGCCCTATGTTTCACAATAGTAAAAACTAGTGATGAACAAAAAATAATGGTACCTGCGATTATGTTTGACTAAGGATATCAGGTGATATATATTGAACATTTCCACCAGTTAATATTTTTCATTGATGAAATATTTTATTATAAATTATTAAGTTAGACAAAGTTATTGAAAGAATAGGAAACTTTTTAAAAGTTTCTTTTTTCTTAATTACACTTTCTCCATGTATACTCAGACATCATATTGAGTTGGTCGACAATTTAGCTTTATAATTATGGGTTTTAAAATGACGTCTAGTTTTCACTGAAGTTCCAAGTAGATGAAGAGAAAATGGGAAATAAATGAATGATCACATTTTTAGGCCATAATGGTAATTCTATTTCAATTGCCATACAAATAACAGAAATTAAACTCATTCTAAAATTTGGGTTGGAGATGTTAAATATCACAATATCATTTGGAAAACAAATTACACAAAAAACATCACTCTCTCTCTCCCCTGGCCCCCACACATAGAGACATATCCTCCCCTCAGAATCTATTTGATTATGATAGCACATGGAAAATAAAGAGAGGTAGTATACATCTTACTGTCAAGTTTTGCTACTTTAATTTACAGTATGTTTTCTGAATATTGTATGTCTCTTTCCAGAACATATCAATACTTGCCTATTGCAATAGCAAAAATAGTTATAATTCGATAACTTTCTATCCTGTTATACAATGTATATGAGTTCAGAATTCATTCATGCTATTTAGTATTCCTAGTTCTTTCGAACATCAAAAGTAGAGTAAAAAGTAAGTTTTTTAAATGAAATTCCTTACTAACTCCTCTATTTACCCCAGTTTGTCCTTCAATTTCTTTCTATTTCTTTCTGTCCTTTATTTCTTTCACAAGATTCAAGAAGCCATAGTTTTGAGAATTTTGTTATTAGAGTGAGAAGTGCTATAGAATTATTTAAACCACAGTCTGAAAATATTTTGCCTTCTTGAGCTTCTATTAATATTTGAAGTTGGTATTAATATTGTGGGTACTTTCACTTGCTTTGTAGAGGACGCTTTTTATAGATAGAGGAACCACAGAAACATGAATACTTACAGAGACTTCATTATGCTTTATTTCAACTTTTGGCCAAGCATATATCTACATAAGTTCCACTAAAGCATACGTTTCCTTTCTTAATATCAGGCAAGGACACAGAGTAGATTAATTTTTTTTTTGAAAATTCTTGGTATGAGGTTCAGTTGAGGAAATAAGTGATAAAACTAAAAATTCCTGAGTAATGAACTATGGTAAAGTTATCAAATACTAATTGTCCATCTCATTAAAGAATAGCTGATTGCTAAACTATGAGTTATTGAGAGGGAGATCAAATAAGAGAGATTACCAAGAATTCCCAGAGGAAGAGAAATTTGAGAAGGCATTTTTGACGGGGCAAGGTTTTTGCAGATGGAGATGAGCAAGATGGGTTAACCAGAAAGTATTTTAGAATAATAATTCTGGCAGCAGTAGGACATCTTCAATGATTCTGAAAATTGTCTAAATATGTGAAATCAATGTGCAAATTTAAACTACCCTTGGGAATTAGACATATACGAATTAATATTATCTCAACTTCATAAAATCCATAAGCGATGCACCGTTGTCATTTCTAAACCTGTAAGGTTAAGAGAGTGTGTAACAGAGTTCTAAGTTTATTTTAGTATTTGGGTTTCTATTGTGGTTGGCATTCTACATTTTTCTTAAAAGGACCATTTTGAATAGATTCTTAAAATATTTACGATAATTATTAATACTTTTTCTGATATTTGAAAACACCATGGCATATAAAATCATAATGAGACTGAATGTTAAACCAAACTACAAATATAATAGCCTTGGGAACTACATCATTACTAAACACTTCTTTGTACTTTTTTCTCCCTAGGGGAAGAAATGAAAACTGCATTCAGATTGCTTTATTTAAATCAAATTAGAATATAATTATAGTTTTAAAACATTTGATTTGTTGTTAAAGAATTACAGAAAAGTACTAGAAAATAATAATCAGTTCCTTCATTGAACACAATGTCTATGTAAAATGAAACAAACATTGCATAAAATTGTGTATTTTCTCTCAAAAAAGCAAACAAAGTGGAAGAAGCTTCAAATGATGAAGACGTAAAAAAAAATTGGTGCTGCAATTTTCTATCATTGTATATGTTTGGTTTTTGAGGCTTATTACATTAACCTATTATAAAATGAATCAAGCATTGTATATTTTACTGATTCTTCATGGGCAAGGATATATAAATGTATAATAAAATACATAATAACTATATGTGTACATATTTAAAATCTATGATTAAGTAAATGACTATAAATATGAAGAAATTAGTTACCTCCTCACTGAAACTTATGTGCTTTCAACTAATGTGTATAATTATCATTTTTCTGTCTTGAACTAAATAAAACTTATTCCAAATATTTTTCCTAAATGATTGAAGGATTTGACTAGTACATATGTGAGAGTTTAGAACATCTACCTATATGCAGTAATTATCAAATTGTAGGTAACGCTATAGAATTGTGTATCAAATTTGTGTGTTCATATACGTATACACACACATGGTTATAACCTTTACTGTTCCCAGAGAGAGAGGGTCTAACTGAAGCAAAAGTACAATAGAACTGGGTCTACCTACAGCTTATCTTAGCTTTTATATGCCATTTTTCACCAAAGTAAAGGCTCCCTGGAGAAATGGCTGATTCTAAGTTTGAGATAGGAAAACTACAAAGTGATACTGGAAACATCATTTTATGTCAGAATATATAAGAATGTGCTAAAAAGTTACGGGGATGTGTTGAAAGGACAAAGAATTCAGCTTGAAAAAGCTACCACTGGCCAAATTTAGGGCAGTTTGAGGTTCAAGATAAATACAGTTGACCATCTGTATCCGTGAGTTCTATATCCATGCATTCAATCAACCTCAGATAAAAAAAAACTAGTATAACAACTATTTATATAACTTTTACATAGTATTAGATATTATTAGTAATCTAGAGATGATTTGAAGTATACAGAAGGATGTGCCCAGGTTATATGCCAATATTTTACAAGGCTGTCTGGAAAGTATCCAGCCATTTCATATAATGTTTTTCATATTACATAGCTGGATACTTTCCAGACAGCTCTTATATATTAATATTATCCCACTTTCTATCAAGGACTTGAGAAACCATGGATTTTTTTGTACGTGAGGGATGTCCTGGAACTAATCTCTCATAGATACAGAGGGGCAATAAAAATAGTTTACAATCCATTGAATAAAATAGAAAATCGTATGTGTGGTTTAAATGAGATGTATTCTATAAATACATGAAAGATCAAGAACAATATTTTCTGAGAAAATTGATATTTACAGTTTTAAATTATATCTACATAAAATAATTATTAATTACAAAGAAAATGATAGTCACTTAACATTGAAGAATCCTAGTAGACATTATCTTAATCTAGTGATTAAGGAAATATTACCAATAATGGAACCAATTGAAACTGCATACTTTTCTGATAGAATGTATTCAAAAGAACCCAACATCACTTCTCAGATATTTATGCAAAGATGCATAACCAGAAACTATTCATAAGGAAGCACTACTTAAGGGACATTCTACAAAAAAGCAAATTAAAATAGTAACATAACCAACTTCTATCAAGGCGTACAAATCAAGAGAAGTTTAAGGAACTCTTCAATACAAAAGGCTAAAAAGCATGACTACTGAATGCAATGCCATGATTCAAAACCGGATTCCCTTTTTTTATTTCAAAATATTAAGGAGGTACAAATATTTTTATTATATGGATAGCTTATGTAATGCTTGAGTCAGGGCTATCAGTGTGCTGATCACCTGAATGGTGTTTATTGTAACATTTAGGTAGGTTTTTGCCCTTCTCCTCCTGCCCCCGCCCCCTGGTTGATTTCCAATGACTTTTACTTCCCTCTGTACACATATGTTAGTTCTAATTTATTAGAGAGTATCTGTGGTGTTTGTTTTTCCATTCTTGAGATACTTCACTTAGGATAATGGTCTACAGTTTCATCCAAATTGTTGCAAAAGGCATTAATTCATCCTTTTTAGTGGCTGAGTAGTACTCCATGGTATACATATACCACATTTTATTAATCCACTCATGAATTGATGGGCACCTGGATTGATTCCACATCTTTGAAATTGTGAATTGTGCTGCAATAAACATTCAAGTGCAGGTGTCTTTTTGATAAAAACAACTTTTTTTCCCTTTGGGTAGATACCCAGTAGTGGGATTGCTGGATCAAATGGTAGGTCTACTTTTAGTTCTTTGAGAAATCTTCATACTGTTTTCCATAGAGGTTGTATTAATTTTAAGTTCCACCAGCAGTGTATAAGCATTTCTTTCTGCACTGGTGTTATCACATGTAATGAAAAATGGATTCTTTTTGACAATCTCAAGCATTCAGCACAGTGATTGGATAAAAATGAAGTGCAGAAACAAAGTCCAAAACCGAATATTCATCCCAAAAACTAATGGTGTCTGTTTGGTGGTCCAGCACTGGTATTATCCACTGCAGCTTCATGAAACCTGGCCAATCCATTACAACACATGTCTACTGCAATCAGTTGGATGGATTGATGAGGATGCTTGTGAATAAGCAGCCAAAATTGGTCAATAGAGATAGGCCAGTCCTCTTGCAAGGCAACGCTTGACCACATGTTGCACAATGCTGCTCAAACTATGGAAGCCAGACTTGGAAACTCTGCCATCCACCATATACACCAGATATTGCACCAACTGACTACCACTTCTTCCAGGGTTTGGACCAGTTCTTGCAAGAAGAAATATTCCATTCTCAACAAGCTATGGAAAATGCCTTTTACAATTTCATCACCACGCACTCTCTGGGCTTCTCTGCTGTCATAAACAAGCTACCATTAAGATGGCAACACTGTGTCAATAATTTAGGCACATACTTTGATTAATTTTACTGCTTCTTGTTTGAGATACAAACAAACTATATGCTTGATTTGAAATCAGGCATTTCATATTCAATGACCTAAATATTTGGAGAATGCAATAAAAGCTTCACTGACTTTGAGAATCATGATATCCCATTCAAATTAGCATTTCAGCCTCACCTAGCTGATATTACCAAGGTACCTAAGGAACTACAGATGGAATTGATTGAGCTCTCAGTAGATGACATTTTAAAGTCATTTTTTGATGCTGAGAAAGATTCAATCGAAATATGAAAAAATGCAGTGTAATGCCCATGCCTTCGGCAGCATGCCCCAAAAACGTTTTGTTGCTTTTCAATCACATATTGCCGTGAATCTACATTCTCCAACCTAATCCAAATCAAGATACCCTTAAGGTCACAAATGACAGACACCTATCTAGAGCATCATCTGAAACTGTGGACCTCTATGCTGCAACCAAATATTCAAATGCATTCCAACAAAAAGCAGTCACAATAAAGTCATTAAAAGGTGCGTTAACTTTAAAATTAACAAATAGCTTTCATTGTTTGAAATTATTACCCACATAGTAGTTAGATTTTTACAAAATAATGTACATTTTAAAGTATATCTATTTGAGCTTTCTTGAATGCGGCCATATTTGATTATAGTTAAATTAATGAGGGCTTCAACATACGAATGTTCACCACCTCTGTTCTATTAATATAATATCCAGATTCCAGTCATTGGGAATGGGGGAGTATGAGATAAAGAAAAGGGTATGAGTCTTGCCTTTCAAGTATAGCACCAAGAAGTTGCATACATAATATAACTTCAGTAATTTTAGTGTTAATTTTTGCAAGATGTTAAAACTCTTCTCTTCTGTAAAATTTACATAATAACAGTACATACTACATATAGATAATGTGAAAGTTAAATGAGTTACCATTTTTAAAGCATTTGAAATAATAAGCACAGTAAAATTACTGAATACAATTATCACTATCACTTCTTTTGTCATCTATTGAGCGAGAATTAATTATATGACCACAATTTGTTGCAAAGAAACTAATAAATATAGTGTTTTTCTTGACTATCATGTGCTGAGGTATAACTTCTATTATTATAGGAGAAAAAGAGAAGATATTAGGAGGGACAATTGCATTGTCTGAGACACATTCTTTTAATTAAATACAATATCAACAACAACATATTTATTCTTTTTTTGAATATGGTTTTCTTTCAACCTGAGACTCTTTGTCCTTGTGTAGAGCCATTTTTCTCAAGACATTTCTTTCCTTGTATTTCTGAATTATATCACCTTATGTATTCCTCTTTCTTGGATTTCATTTTCATTTGATGGATCGTATTTCTCTCTCTCTTTCTGCCTATCTTGACCATTTCTTTGCCTCAGAATCAACAAAGACTACATAAATTTTCTAATTGCTGGCATATGAAAATACCTTTCTTTTGCTCTCACATTTTGAATGATTACTCATCAGGGTACAGATCTGGGTTCAATATCATGTTTCTACAAAGATTTTTGAAGACATTATTCCATTGTTTTCTAAAAGCTAGTGTTGATGAAAAGTCAGGTGTAATATCAGTGTTTTATCTTTTGTAGAACTGTTACTTTCTTTTAAAAAATTATCTTTGTTGCTCTAAACTTTCTGGAAAAAATGTGTCAAAATCTCTATCATTTTTTATGACTTATGCTGTTTAGAACTCAGTAAGATCTTTCAATCTGAAGGTTTTGGGTTTTGATTCCATCTGCAAATTTTTTGTTTCTTTTACTTTTTCTTCCAATTTTCCTTTTTTTAAAAATCTTTTTCTGAATTATCTATTTAGAAAATTTGTAAACTTCATAGTGCTCCACCATATAATTTCATTTGTTTTTCAAATGTTGTAATTTTTTCCTCCTTTACTATGCATTGTGAGAATGTTTCTAGGATTTTACCTCCAGCTTCTCAACTAGAGACCTTACTGTAACAATCCTATCTTAACTTCCAAAAATGCCATCATATTCTCTGATTATCCTTTCCCCAAAGCACTCTAATATTTTGTAGGTGTTTCATGAATCTTTCTAAAATTCTGATTAGAATTATGAAAATTTTACCTGTTTCCTGGATTATTTTAGGCTCCTGTAAATTTGTATTCTGTGTTGTTGAATTTTCTCTCATGCATAAAATTATTTATTTGCCTTTCTGATTTTAAAATGAAAAACAATGGCTTGGTTACTATAAAGGCTTGGTTGGAATTTCATTGTGAAACTCCTTTTCCCTATTTGGCCTCTTCCTTAAACGTAAAGCTTGACCTTTACCTCTGAGAGATGTACCAACAGATTGGTTTCACTTTATGATGTTTGCTCTGGGAGCACAGATTCATGCTTTCTTCACTTTTCTGACCCTGTCTTCCCAAAATAAGCGGCTTAAGTCTAAAGTGCCAATACCCATACTATAAGTTCAACCCTATTCAAAGTCTTTAGAAAGGAAATACCTGCTTTAACCTGTAGTCCAGTGTCATTGGTGCCATTCTATCTGTTACTACTCAGAAATTTAACCAGCGCATTCCCATTGACTGACTGGACCTACTGACTTCAAAATTGGAGTGTTTCCAGGATTTGATAGGGAAGAAATAATTCCACCCCCACTCACTTTCGCAATTCTTTGCTCCTGTTGAGACTAATTACGCTATGATATATCATTCACTATGAGCTCACCTGCCTTAGACCTTTCAGAAATGAATTAATTTCTCTGGTCCATTGTGTCTCTTTCCTTGCAAAATGCTTTGATTATTTTTCTATACCTTGGACTTTAAGGAGGGAGAAAAGTAAATACATGTCTTCAGGCTCCCACATCAAATGGTAAAGTAGTGATTATTTTAAATCTTTGGAGATCTTCAATAATGAGGTAGGCAATGAAAAGATCATTTTTTCAATATTAAAATGAGAATACAACCAATGGGACTGGAAGCAGATATACCAAATTATGTTTGAAACACAGAGGCATAAAATTCTCTTGGGAAGGAAATTATGTACTCAGTGGAAATTCTCTTCAAAAAATATTCATATTGTTTATCTAAAATATAAAGTTAATTAAAGCTTTGGCAGTGAATAAAATTCAATGCCAACTCATTTATTTGGTTCATGAAATTATAGTCATCCCTTGATATCCATGGGAAATTGGTTCCAGGATCATCATGGATACGAAAATCCAGGGATGCTTAAGTCCCTTGTTTAAAAATATCATATTATTTGCATATAACCTATGCACATCCTCCCATGTACTTTAAGTCATCTTTAGATTAATTATAATACCTTATCATATCTAAAACAATGCAAATTCTATGTAAATTGTTATTATATTTAATAGCTTTAATATTATTTTTATTGTTGTAGTGTTTTTTTTTTAATTTTTTTTTATTTTTATGAATATTTTTTATCTGCAGTTGGTTGAATTCATGAATGTAGAACCTGTGGATAGGGAAGGCAAAATGTAAAGAATTTACTTGAAGTAGGTACAAGTATTATAAGCTTTTAAGAGCTTAAAACTCTCAAAATACTCACATGTGTCTAGTGGATGATAGCACACATTGATATGAAAAGAACAAAGTTTAATGAGCCACAGAGCTGGAAAAACTAAGGTTTAGATTGGAGTTTTATCCTAAATAGCTGTGTGAACTTAAACTGGTCACTTAAACTCTGAATTTCTGTCACTTCATCAGAAAAGTGGAGAACACCATATTTTCTTAAAAAATTTTAAGAAGATGAGAAGAAATTTTATATATATGTTATATTTTACACATACTAGGTACTCAGTAATGTTAAAAACACACTTGCAGTGCCAAAAAAAGATTATAATTATCTAAATTTTATCTATTCTCTGTATTATCTCTGATCTCTCCAAGATCAGTTATTTATCTTGATATTTATATAATATCTATTACATGTCACCTAATTTTCTAAAATTAATCTAATTTAATAAAGTAGGATTAATTTATATAAAAGTACTTATGAATTGACAAAAAATGTAAAGAACTGCAGAAAATTGTTTTTTAAAAATGAAGAAAAAATTAGTTCTCTCTGATAACAGATTCAGTAAGTTTAAAGGAAATAGCAACAAGGATATCTCACAAGAAATCTTAAATAAGGACATTTATTATTTAAATGTCTTTATTTATTACTTATGGTTGATTTTCAGCGTTACAGAATCAAATGCATGATTTTGTCAATGCCGAGAATGAGTTATTTTCTGAGGAAATCTCATATAAACCAAGCTTATAAGAAGTTAAAAGAAATCCAGCATTAAGCTGGAATATATCTATTTACAGTAAGAATAACTACTACCGGGATTAAAAACTATTTAAATTTATATGAGATAATGTCTCTTTAAAGGCAATGCAAAAATATAAAGAAAATAATTATCAGCTAATTAAGTCATTTACAGTGAGTATTCAGTCTCAATGAATAACTGGCATACCCCAAGATTTCAGTCTCAATGACTATTATAATAACCGGTATATCAAAAGCTTTCAATATCTGCATCAGTCTCCACATTGGGAATGATTTGGGATGTAGGCCCTGAGGATTCAAACATTCAAATCACTGTTTCTGTCCACAGGAGAATACTTAGATAAACATTAGCAAATTTGCCTATGTACTTCTACTTCGATTTTTAAGACTGTTCAAACTATTTTGATGGAAATTTTGTTTTTCAGGTCATATTAATACCAAATAGAACAAAGAATATTATTGAACACTTACAGTGTTGTGCACTTTAAATTGAATATCGTTTAAAGGGACATTTACATATTTCTATTCTGAACCATTAAGGATATGAAACAAGGAAATTTATTAATTTACTCAGTAGTTATTTACTGAATACCTGTCATGCAACATACCAGATGTTCCAATTACAGTGGTGGACAAGATAGATATAATCCCTGATCCTATTATGCTTCAGACAAATGACTATATATCAACCTTGAATCCTCCCTTCTCAGTAATATGGGAGTCCTGATTTAAAAAGGACAATAATGTGGAAACAAATGAGCATAATGATACTATGAGTTCTCATGTTAAAGTATCCCTGCTCTGCTGTGTGGATCCTTACTCACATTATTCTGATTAAAGCTACCCATTCACTGAAAGGTGCACCCCTCTGAGAAGGGTGCATCTCTCTAACACCTATGACTATTTTATGTATTTCAAGTACTTTACAAAGTGACTTATATGGGTTTTATCATTTCCTCCTTATAATATGATATCTCATTCTATTTATTTCAAATATGCACATAATGAAACTTAGATTAGGGAGATGAAGTCATTTGCCTAGGGTCATATAGTCCATTAATTGTGAAGCTAGAAGTTTATCCCAGTGTCATGGGCTGAATTGTACACCTTCAACATGCATATGTTAAAATCTTAACCCCTAGTTCCTCAGAATGCAGTCATATGTGGAGATAGAGTTTTTAAAATAGTAATTAAGTTAAAATGAGCCCATGAGGGTCTAATCCAATATGACTCTTGTCCTTACAAGAAAAGGAAATTAGGACGCAGACAAGGCTAGACCATGTGAAGACAAAGGGAGAAGACAGCCATCTACAAGCCAAGGAGAGAGACCTCAGGAGAAACCAACCCTGTTGACTCCTGGATCTTGCACTTCCAGCCTCCAGAATTGCGAGAAAATAAATTTCTGTTGCCTAAGTTCCCCAAAGTCTGTAGAACTTTGTTATAGCAGCCCTGACAAACTGATATACCAAGAGAGGACTGACTTCAAATAATCAATCCGAGGCAAAATTTATGGAATTTATAAGGAATATATAAGGAAATAGTATAATCTGCAGACTGTTAATCATTTCTTCACACATAAAAGGGGTTAATTATACATGTTGCAAATAAAACATGAGTGTTATAGATTTCAATTATCCTCTCTCAAATATAGTTCTTAAGTAAAAGTAAAGTGAATAAAGTGACACAAGAAATAAAAGAACTATTAGCAGGAATTATTAGTTATTAGGTTATGCAATAACAGGTATTATTTTATCTTCAGCATTCTATTCTATGACCTAGTGATTGTTTTCAGTAAACTTCTCTTTCTTTTTAAAACTCATATTAAATATTATCTGAAGTATTTCAATCAATAATTATTGAAATCTATTACAGGAAATGTATCTGCTAGATGTGTGGAAAATGTAGGAGTAGAACACATAGATTTATAAAGCATAATCCTTGCAAATGCATCCACTTTGACTTTCTTGACTTGCTTCATTAAATCATGGTTTAAAGATGGCCACTTCTCTGTTATTGATTCTTTTTCTCATTAAGCACTAATGACAAATTGCCCACCCACATCACAATAAAGCTGTCCTACTAGAAGAATTCCAAAATTTTCCTCTTGAAGACTATTTCTAATTCCTTATGGTGAGAGGTAGAGACGCTATTCAAGTCTCATTGCAAAGCCCAAGTGCATAGCGTAGTTGTCATTTCACTGTTGGTTCCAGTGGTTCTTCATTGTTCCAAACTGGTTGGTACTGCTGCATTGACACACTTGTCACGTGAACTTCTGAGGCTCAGTTACCTAATGGTTTCCCATGGTTGAACCCCAATGAGAACGTCCTTGTAGTTGATGTGCCCAGTTATTTTCGCTTTGCCTCAGAGTCAGGGAAAGCTTCCCAGGGCAATCTTAAGTCATGTCCAAAATAGCCTCTATCCCTGAGATTCAGGTGCTTATTCTGAATCTGGGTAAAGCCCAAACTTTTCCATCTTTCCCAGTGAGTACTCCTTTTGGGGCATTTTACCCTAATGCACAGCAATATATGTTCTCTCTAAAGAAGTGATCTGCAAATTCCAGTAATTTGTTCTAGTCATATGTCTCTGCAACACCAGGTTATTTTTAGTATAACTTTCCCCTGTTCCCAAAGGCACCAAGATGCCTCATGTTCAAACATACACATAAACAAAGGAGGATTACTCAAATGTATCTTCATAGAGCATAAAATCTGTTCCAAACTGTTGGTTGTCTTGAATACCGGAGAGATTAGATTTATTGTAAGTAAATACTTTTGATTGAACAACCTACATAATATCTATTTTAACAGATATTCTATTACAAGGAGATAAGTAATTGGCCTAAGGTTAACTATTGAGGATGAGTATATATTTAACACTTAGCATTCCACACTCTAGCACTTCCCTCCTTCTACATTCATTCTTTGTCGTTTCATGTATAGTTTTATGTGCTTGCTCCATTTTATTGTAGTTTTCTTTATAGTTAAGAGTCTATGGCTTACTTTCTTTCCTCATCAATTTGTTCCTTATAATGTAGCAAAACAATGTAGCCAAATCAATGATATTTTAAAATCGTTGTTACTTAAGTAATATAATACTTGGTAATTATTTAAAAAGGTGAACAATACTAACTTGTACTAGCTAGAAGAAACTATTTTAAAATGACTATGTTTTCTTTGTCCTTGAATCCTACTTCTCCTTTATCTGTTTCAATTTGTTTGCACGTTTGCAGTGGAAAAAAATGTTGATCTACAAGTCATTGTTTTCCTTCCTTCTCCTTTTCTTTATTCCAGCAGGTTGTTCATTGAATCAATTGGTTTACAGAAATTCTGTCTTTTGAGCAAAAGACATAAGTCCCAGAGGGGGAAGTAGAAACAGTTATACAGAGCAAGCATCTGGGGAAAAGGTAGAAAAGAGGAAGATTTATGTATCTCAGCAGCAGAGACAACTTGTACCCTACTTCTCTGCATCTGCATGCAGAAGGTAGCAACAACACTCATGGAGAACAGACACCATTAAATGAGTTCCACAAAAAACAGAGTTTGATGCAGAGAACTTATATACCAATTATTTGTCAGGGGGCATTGCTGGGAAAATGAGAATGAGGAGGCAAAGGGAGTCCAATAGGGAAGGAGGAAGAGCAAATACAAAGCGATGCATTGCCAATCTGGGGACAGCTTAGCATCAAAACACAATTGGTTGCTGTGACACTGGGGGCATCTCCCACGACATTGCTTTGAACAACTCCATTTCAGAACAGTCCAGAGTATGTGAAAGGGAGGGAAGGAAGATTGAGCAATTAATCTGCTGTCTCTCCTGTCTTCTCTCTCTTTATAAACACGGGGTATAACTCTCAGGGCTCCCACAATCACAAAGTTATGGACTGTGTTTGCCAGACCTTTTAAGCAGCCTTTGGGGGAAGTAAAGCCATCACAGACTCATTCATGCTCGTTGATCTCTCGTCATCAGTGAGTACAAGGAAAGGTGGGGGATATTCTTAGTGCTGGAGGCTCCAGCAATGGTACCCTGAGCTTTAAAACTGTAGGTACAGAGTGCACCATCAATAGAACTGATCCAGCAAGGAAGAAAAGCAAATGACCAAAGATCAGAACTATGGCATATTTTGGAAGATATACAAGAGAACCTGAGGTAAACTTTGTATTAGCCGGACAGTACGAGCCTTTGAGTGAGAAATTATTACCTGTGTTTCCAGTTTTTAAAATACCTACTCACTATATTAAAAAAAAGGTCTTCTGTGGGAATATGCAAAACAAATCCATAATCAAGGATAGATTATAAGGGTGATAATACATGTCTATACATATTTATGCTCATAATTTTGTTTCATCATTTGATATAGAGACATTAAATGGAGTCTAAGGATTCACAGCTCAGAAACACCAGAGAACACTGATGAGAGTTTTGAAGTACTACAGTTAAAACTAAATTTAACTAAAAGTGTGTAGTTTTAGTTAACAGTAAACAAAACCATCTGGGAGATAGCCGAGGAAATAAAGAGGTCAATGAAGTTTGTTTTTTTTTTTTTAATAGATTTATTTTGCTGACTTTTCAGAATATCTAGGAAAAGATTATGTGTGTAATTATCTTTAAGGACCCTGTCTTAAATTCTAAATTTCTAAAAGAAAGTAACCAACAAGCAGTAGCAATGCAATGAAATTCTTCTTATAGTTAACAAAAAAGGTATAACCTGATAAAGGACAATCTTGTTTTTTGACCTCTTTCAACATCTAAAATTGGAAAAAGGGCATTAGAGATGGAGTTATGGACTTGCTTCTCCAAGGAGAGAATAGAGTCAGAGGCCATATCAACTCAGGACATTTGGGGACTTTTCATGTTGCGTCAGTCCTCAACCACACATCAGCCCTACTCCTCTGTCACCATCCCTTTGCACTGTGCGAGGCCCCCAGGTATGTGGCATGACCCTGAAAGGGTCCACAAAAAGAGCTGAGGTCAAGCTTAATGTCTTGTTGTAAAATACAGGGTTTAGAGAGATAAATTAGGTTAAACTAAAGACAAATAAAATGTTATTCTTTGTACAACTGAGTTTGCTGATAAGCATTCTCTCTCTCCCCTGCCCCATAGGTATACATAACTCAGAATATTGACAACATATCACAAAAATATAAATAGAATTATTTCCCATTTTTAAATTTTTGCTTTATTTGGTAAACTGTGACCAATATCATTGGATATAAAAATGCATTGAAGTAGCACATTAAAGTATATAGAATATGCCATGTTATACTTATTTATACTTCTACTAGTGGGTATCTTGGCATATACAAACTCTGAGAATACCTCTGTTTACTTCCTGAAGAAGAATTTCTAGAAAAACAATTACTTGTAACATTTTTAAAGATTCTCAGGGTATTGCAAAATTGCACTCCAGAAAATTCATTCCAATTTATAATCACTCTAGTCATATATCAGAAAGCATGCTTTATTGCAACCGTTCACTGGAATTATCAAATGTGTAGTAAGGAAACCAAAATGTGGTATTGTTATTAATTACTATTAATTCCATATTTTTTATTACTAGTGACAGTGAACGTGTCTTAACGTACATACTGGTTATTTGGATTTCTCCTTTGTGAAATGGCTGCTCATTCAATATAAGCTGTTTTTAATATCTTAGTGTATCCCTTTTACTCTCTGATTTTTTCAATGTACTTTATAGTATAAAAGAGGGGATTGATTTGCCCTACCAGTATCAAGGCAATATGTATTCTTTCAGATCATAAGCTTTGTGGTCAGTTTGGAAGCCTGTGCTTCCTCATTTACTACTGATTAGCTCAGTGACTTTGGATAAGTTACTTACCATCTGTAGACGTTAGTTTCCTTGTCTATAGAAATGGAAATAATACAAAAATATAAATCTCCTGGTGTTGTGTGATTTAAATGGCATGATATATCTAAAGTAATTAGCATGGTACTGGCACGTTGTTTATGTTAAATAAAATTTAACTGCAAGAATTTAAGGAAGGACAGGTGATAGATCTGCTAAAGAGATATGTAGATTTGATCTGAATGTCCCATTCTTTCTTCTTAAAAAACAGGCCAAAAACTGCCAAATCAGTATTTTTTGAAAATAGTATTGATGTGCCAAACCAAAATATGAACAATTTTATTCTAAAATAACCTTATAAATATATAATAATCAAGTTAATGAACTGGTTCTTTGTTTTAAGAAATGAGTGGTTTTGATGAAGACCCTTTAGATTAAGAAGGAAACATTGCAGAATTTTGTTTTTCTGATAAGCATATTATTTGGTATTTATTTTTGTTGTTGTTACTTCTTCATGCTAGTTGCCTGTTAACTGAAAAAGAATAGGCCTTTAGAAATGTTCCAGGCTTTTTTTTTTAATTTCAGCTTATTATGGGGGTACAAAAGTTTAGGTTATGTATATTGCCCATGCCCTCATCCCCCTGAGTCAGAGTTTCAAGTGTGTCCATTCCCCAGACAGTGCGCATTGCACTCATCATGTAGGTATACAACCATCCCCTACCTCCACCCCCCACATCTGCCCGACACCCAGTTGGTGTTACTCCCAAATGTGCACTTAGGTGATGATCAGGGAAACCAACTTACTGGTGAGTACATGTGGTGCTTATTTTTCGATTCTTGGGATACTTCACTGAGTAGAATGGGTTCCAACTCTTTCCAGGAGAACATAAGAGATTCTGTATCACCATTATTTCTTATAGCTGAGTAATACTCCATGGTATACATATACCACATAATGTATTGTATAGACATAGATTTGGAAGTTGTATCCATTAGCCTGCACTTGATGTAAGTAACATAAACATTCAACAAATAGTGAATATAAATATGTCTTACTTTAACACACAGCATGTGTATAAATCACGATGTCCAAATGTAGGCTCTCCTGGTGGTGTTTTTGTGATTCAACAGAGTCATTAGAGACTCAGGCCTTTTATTTTGCCTTTCTTTTATCCTTGGAGGTTTGTCTGTTGCATTTCCAAGACTTCGGATCTCATTAAATAGACTTGAGTTCTCCTTGGACGGTAGTCCAATCCGGAATAAAAGGGAAAGAGATTAAAGAGGCTTCTCTCCTTTTAAGTCTCTCTTTTACCATTGAGAATATTATTTCTCATAATTTCTCCTATTACCCTTTCTCTTATATTCCCTCGCCAGCACTGGATCACATATCAACCTTTAGACTAATAAAGGAGAATGAATTCAGCATTAGGGTCTTAAACCAGTCATGATCTATACCCTGGGTTTATCCACCCTGCTGTTTAAACAAAGCTGATCTCCATAAGAAAGGAAAAGCAGACCAGGCTATTAGGAAAGCAACCATATATCTCCAACCAAAGTAATTGTTAATTTTGCCCAATCACACATGTTTGTTCATTTAATTCCCACATAGCTCTGTGAGAAAAACCTCATTTTTAACTCTGAATCTCACATAAGTTAATTAACATGTTCAAAGTCCAACGGCTAGTGATAGGTGGAACCGGGGTTTCAATTCAGTCTGAACTCAAGTTCTTAATTAAAACTCTATTCATTATTTTCTAAGAGTTCAACTTTGAATTCAGACAATTCTAACATAACAGAGGAAAATTGGTTAAACAATAAAGTAAAATATCTCAATAATTGTTTATCAAAAAACCACTCTTGTACTAGAGAAAAAAAAATGTTTACACTTGAAATGCAGCTCTGAATAAATGTGAAGGAGGCACGATGAATTTAATTCAGGGAAGAAAGCATGAAACACAAGAAACTACATGATGATCCCTTTGCCCCAACCTGGTTATAAAGTCAGCTCTTAAAATATGAGGTATGATTTAATGCCAAATGATCAATTTTTACTACAGACAATATATTTTCTATTGTACTCTATAGTGAGAGGTATGAAGATTTCAAAATTACTGGGAAAAAATATCCCTATCTTTTGCTATTAATCTCTGAGTTTCTCTCCTGCCCCAGTGCAGGAGATGTCCTTTGCAGCAATAATCAGGATTAGATCAAGAGGTTCAACAGAAGTCCCAGGTGCTAAGATTTGCTGCTTTTAAAGTAGGACATGCATTTTTTTTTTTCTAGCAATGAAGCAGCTGATCCAGGGCGCATAAGTAGACTTTGCCTGGATTTTCTTTTTCATACTCTCTGTGAGTACTTGCTTTGAAATTTACCTGGAGTCAGAAAAGCAAGGTGCTGCAGTGAAAAGAACATGATCATCAAAGTCACGTTTAACTGGATTTGAGGACTTGCTTCATTTATTTACCTGGAGTAATTTGGACTAGTTTCACAACACATCTGAATTTGTTTCCATAGCTGTAAAGTCAAGCGCATGTGTATTAGGGGTGGGAATAGGAAAAAGAACATCTTATGAGGAAATTGCAAGCATTAAAGAGTTAACCCATATAAACTATCTGGTCCATAGCAGGGACTCCATAAAATATTAGCTTTCTGCTGGAATTCTTCTCCACCAGGTTAGGTCATGGTTCTAAGCCTCACATCTTACCAGCTGGTTGACCATTCTCTGAATCGACAAAATGGTTTCTAATGTCCTCATGAGCATTTCCCTTTTCCTCTCCTCCTCTGCTCTTCTTTGTCTTTTACTTTACTCCCCCTCCAAATTATTATATGATTTCAAGCCTTTGTTACCCCTGGAAATTTCTAAAATAATAAAGACACAGATCAGATCTTCATGATTTTTATTTCCTGAATAAAACATCTCAGTCTGTCAGGGCATTATAGAAATTTACTACTTACATCATAGGCAAGCTGTGCCAACTTGCTCAGTTTCTTTTCTAGCTCTCTTCCTCCTTTCCCTCCGCATCCTTTACCTATTCGTTCCTGCGGATGTATGTAGCCTCATGGTACCAAGACTGCTGGAGTGATAATACTGACCTCAAGGTATTTACATTCTTTATTGCTAATCTAAAGGTCCTCTTTAGAACCTTGTTATCTAAGAAGTTGTTTTAATTGCATATTTAAGAATATAAGCCAACTTCGTTTAATATATTGTCAATTTTAATTCTGAAAATAAATATTCAGTTACAAGTTACAATAGATACACTTAATTTACAAAGATTTCAGTAACTTAATCCAGGGAACAAGCATTCAATTATAAAGATCTTTTATATATATGTATGTGTGTGTATATATATGTATGTGTGTGTTTGTATATGTGTGTACATACATATGTGTGTACATACACATACATACATATATACAGAGACGTATAAAACACTTTTATTCCTATAAAGATTGCTACATAGCTCTCATGATTAATTAAAGCATATCTGATGATAACAATTTTTCAAGTGTATTTTTCCACTTTTCTTGGTCTCATGCAAACGAATAATTTTGAAGGCTGACATTTTATTCTGAATAAGTTTTAATTACTTGCTAACAATCCATCATTAAATTATAGTATATAGAGAGAAAAGTATACAAATCATAAATGTATAACTAGGTGTACTGTCAAAAACTGAACACACCTGCATAACAAATGCACTGATTAAAGAAGCATACTTGATCAATGCATCTGACATTATTCAATCAGATATAGTGATTCATTATAGAGATTTGACTTTTCACAATTGAGGGAGCTGGTTTGCCCCTCTCTGTAAGGCTCTTTTCTTCTCTCTGTAAGGCGCTTTTCTTCATGTCTGATGCTGGAGGTTGGAGTCCACAGTGCGGGTGGTCAAGAGGAGAAGATGTCTGTAAAGCAGGGAGTGCTATGGCAGGCTGGAACCCACAGGCATAAGCTGGACCCCACAAAGGTACACAGGGATTTGTGTCAATTGTTACTCCCTCCAACCTTTCTCCTATACATGTCTTGTAGGAGAAGTTGATATCATTTCTCCTAGAACTAACCATCATACTGGCTCAGGAGTTAGAAAGTCTCAAGAGGTATACAGGGGCAGCTGGTGCATTTGAAGACCGAGCTGCTCTCCCACAGCAAGTAGGTAAGCTAGCTGATAAAGCAATAATGTGTGAGGTACTATGGTGCTTGCCTGAATTTCTGAGAGCAAGAAACAAACAGGCTGCTGCTTCTCTTCTGACTCCAAATACTTAGTAAAATATCTCTTGTGATCTATCGTAACTGGGAACACAGTGAGAAGAAAATTTAAGAAACACAGTTAAGTACAGCTCCACTGACATTTTATAAAGCTACCAGAACCAGTAACCTTGTTATTCTAGAGAACTACGTGTGAGAAAAGCAGGGGTGGGGGTGGGGAACTGCATTGGTGTAAGGCCACCCAGAAAACTGTCCTGAATGTGTAACGGTAGCATATTGGTACTATATCATTGCAGTTTTAATTTCGATTTCCATAATGGTACATTGGATACACATATTTCGTTGGCCAGTCTGACATTCTATTTTCTGAAGTGCCTGTTAAGGATTTTGCCTTTCTTTGTGGAGGGGAGGGGTTTTAGTCTATCTTTCTTTTATGGATTTGTAGGAGTTCTTTACATATATTTGAGATATGAGTCATTTGTTCTTTTTTTTAAATATATAAACATATATCTCTTACCACTCTCTGGGTTGCCTATTCTCTTAATAAATATGGGTGACTTTTTGATTTATATAACAAAGAGCTTTATGTTGTATATGAGATCAAAGACTTAAACCATAATAACAGAAAAGTAGTTAAAAATGCCTTAATCAGATATATTGAAGAAAACATTTTTAAGACAAACACACTTAAAATTACATGTACAAGAAATTATTATAGCTTGTATAATTATAATATACTTTATAAACAATCATTTAGAATATTTATTTTAAAATGTGTCTTATTGTTATTTCTTTAATATGAAGAGTAGGAGAGTCTTAAATCATTTAGAAAAACCTAATAATGTTTTAGATAAAAAATATTGAATAACTTTATAAAATAAAAAAATACTGTTTGAGTGGAATGTAATTATAAAAGAAATAGTGGCACATGGTATTAAAATAATAAAACACATATGCAATCTGCCTTTTATAGATAAAGCCCCTCTAGCTTATTGTTAGGGGAAACCAAAGTAACATTTTTATCTGATTCCATTTATCCAAGCTTTTACTTCTTTTCTTAGTCATGAATTTTACGTTTCTTTTTTCTCTCTTTCCCTATCCCTTTCTCACCCTCTCACCTATTTAGGTAAAAGTATCTCAGGATTTCTAATGGCCTAAAGGAAAATCCATTACTTAAACAAGCTTCATCAGGCACTTAGTGTAAAATTCTATTAGCTTTAACACAACACATGGCAATTAGCCCAAGGCAGTTTCCTCCAATTCAGCGCCTATGAATACCTGGCGACTTAACTTCAGTATTCTGAAATCACTAAGGTACTTTCCCATTCCACCAATAGAATAAAGCTGACAGCTCACAAAATCCATCTTTTGCCCTTTCTTCTTACTTTTCTCCTTAAAGATAATCTCTATGATCTAATCCTCACCCCTTTACATTCTAATCTAGTATTTCGGGACAGGAATGAGAATGTAGATTGTTTCTTACAGCCACTTTCCTTAAAATTGGGTGTTTCTAAGTATTGATTGTCTTTAAGTATTAAATATAAACCTAATATATTTCCTGAAGGAATTAAAGTCTCTTTACTGTGGTTTATTGGTTTAGACTAGGAGACTTATTTTAGAAAAAAAAAATCTTTCTAAAGGAATGTAATAATACTAAAATGTCTATTTACATTGAGACCAGAGGGGACAATGATATCAAAATTGTCCTCACAGGGGAGGGGACCATATCCATCAACAAAACACATCTATCAGTGTTCCCCTTTGCATGGCTAAGAACACCCAAAGTAACTTGGGTGCAATTAAATGCTTAATTTGATAAATTTGACAATTTATCCAAGTTGTATATAGCCTGGTGTAGTCAGTGCTGATTAAAGCAACACATATATTGCTGCCACATGTTGGCACATGGTTATAACTTGGATGTAATTTGGCTACATTGTTTGCTCCATGAAGTATTGCTTGCCCCATGAAACTGTCAATTATATTCTACTTTCATTTATAGTTCCATCTTAGAATGCCACAAGGCTTCAAATAAGTAGCCTCTTCCAACTCATAAGGGACTTGTGACTTCTAAGCTTCACTCAGCCTAATCCTCTTGAGCCTACGCAGTTCCCATGGCAGTTTTTTAGAGTCATTGAACCCAAATTCACATTTGTCCTTGTCAAAGAGCAAAGCAATCTCCAAGGTACTGAGAAGATGGCAGCAATCTGTTTTCCATCATACGTAGGTAACAGTATTAGCATCAGAACACATTTATTCATACCTACACATCAATTTGTTCAGTAGCGTCTATCCTGTGAGATTCCAAGGTGTTTGAGATATAGAAAACATCAAAGTGATTTTTTTTTAACTCACACACCACTCACGCTCAACACAATCCTTCACTTCTGACACCAGATGTATGTTTGTTTTTTTCTACACAGCAATCAATTCTCCAGCAGACACCAACTCAGTGTCCTACAATTCAATTCAGTTCCGACACTATCTCCTTGGAGTTAGAGCCAGATTCCACAGGTTATGGGTTCAGTCTGAAAAGACTGTCTCCACTTCAGATTCCAGTTGCGAGTGCCAGGTTGTGACTTATACTTCTGAACAACTTCTGGCTATAAATTGGTGGTTTCCACATCCTCTTCCTTGGGTTTGATTAATTTGCTAGCACACTTCACAGAACTGAGGTAATCACATGACCTGTATTTATGCATGCATTATAAAGGATATTACAAACGATACAGATGAACAGCCAGATGACAGAGATGGATAGGGGGAGTTATAGGGAAAAGGGCATAGAATTTCCATGTCCTCCCTGGATGTGCCACTCTCCAGGCACCTCCATGTGTTCAGCAGTCCAGAGCTCTCCAAGTCCAGTCCTTTTGGATTTTCATGGTAGTGACTGATTAAATCATTAGCTATTAGTGATCAATTCACTTTCAGCCACTTTCTCCTCCCTAGAGATCAGGGGTGACGATGAAAATTCCAACTCTTTAATTACATTATTGGTTACCATGGGAGCCAGCCCTCATCCTGAAGCTATCCAAGAGCCTGTCAAGTGTGGCCTCATTAGGACAAAAAGTTTTCCTATCACCCAGGAAATTCCAATGGATTTGGGAGCTGTGTGCCAGGAAATGGGGACAAAGACCAAATATATATATATATATATATATATATATATATATATATATATAAACATATATACACACATATATTTATTTCTTATTATAAATGACAAATTGCAAAAGGTAATAAAGATTGTTAATCATAAACCAAATGATAGCTCCAATTTTCTGCCAGTAAGCTAATTGATACATTTCATAATTATGGTTTGGATTATCCAGATGTAATCTTTGGGCAAGGCCTAAAATGAGCAACTGGCTAATTTCTCTTCTGCAGACAAAATAGTTCAGGTAGCCTCTCCCAGCATCTGCTGTGTGTTGATGCTACATATGAGACAAATTCCTAAGAATCAAATAATTTTTTCTACATACACTTGCAGGTAAAGAGCTACTACTTTTTCCCCCTGGCATCACTATCCCTTTGTGCATCCTCTTTCCATTTTCCATCATATTTCCCCTGTTCATATTCTAATTATATTAATCCATATCTTCTTCCTCCAGTGGGATATTCTGGTTTAGAAATACTATCTACCAATGAGGAAGCAATAACATTATTTACATCAAGACTTTTTCATTCCCCACATTTTCAGTGTGATGTCATAGGATTTGACAGGTAAAAATTACAAGAATGTCCCTGACACTTATTAATGGAATCACTTTACAATTAGCCTTAATATGGCAATAAAGGGTGAGATTAGATCCACCTCTGAGGTTCCATTTGTAGGACACACAGTCAAATCCAGTGCTGTAGTTGCCATGTCATATACAGTGATGCCTCCTGCTACTACCACAAGAAAGTAAAACTCTTGCCCTACAATAACTCAATAGATGGAAATAAAAAGAGAAAAAGTAAAATAAAAAAGAGATAGATATGAAGAGTTTTATCATTTCCCACGCCATCATTCCTATCACTCAATCTTAGAAACAGCAGCAATAGAATCTCCCCTAGAGCACCTCTCATATTCACAGAGACATTGATTTTCTCAGTCATTCTTTTAAGCTCCTTTCCTCTTCTGTTTTAAATAACAGATGTTTTATTTGCACATCCAATTTTTAACAGACCACTGCTCCATTGTTGATAAGGAATGTGATATGTCCTTATATTTTTATGCCAAGTTTTTTTGTTAGTGGCTAAAACGAGCTGTCAACCTATAAGTAAAGGGATTATCAGAGAGACAAAACTGAGAGAAGTTGTCTTTAGTAAACTGGTATAAGAACTGCTTTACAAGTATTCTATGAGTTTAAAGAAATGGTATCACATAGAAACTCAGGAATAAAGAACACCAGAAAGACTAAATATGTTAGTAAATATAAATGATCTTTGTTCTATATCAGTGATTTTCAACCAAGGATGAGGGTAATTTTGTCTACCTCCTCCTAGAGGACATTTGACAATATCTGGAGACATTTTTATTATCATGGCTGGGGTGGGAGTGGGGATAGGTACTACTAGCATCTAGTGAGTAGAGACCAGGGAAGTCGCTGAACATCCCACGATGCACAGGACAGCCCTCACCAACAACAAAGAATCATTTAGCCCAAATGTCAATAGTGACAAGGTTGAGAAAACCTGATCTATATATATAATTACGTTTCCTTAAAGACTATTCACTGTTTAAAGCAAAACAAATAAAAAATAAATATGTATTTTATAACATTTGTGGAAATAAGATAAAAATAAGTACAAAAAGGATTGAAATGCAATAATCAATGATAGATTGCCATCATCATTAAAATAATGATATAGTAATAGAATTCTTTTGACAAAGACAAAACACAGAACCATATTGAAATCCCTAAAGGAACCATCATTAAAATAACACAAATAGGCTTAGCTTAAAAAGTCATTAGAAGAAATAAAATGGAACAATAAACAATATTTGATTTAACTTAAAAAAGGCAAGGGATAACTAATGAAACAAAGAGCAAATAAAATACACAGCAATTAAATACCAAGAAATGAACCTAAATCCAAATATATCAAGTTACTTAATTATAAGTTTACTAAAAACCCCAATTAAAAGCCAGATCTTATAAAAGAGTAAGACCTTACATGTTATTCTCCATATCTCCCCCTCAAATTCACAATTGACATCTAAAGATACAAACAAATCGAGAGTATTAAATAGAAAAAAATTACATGCAAAAACTAAAAGTATGAATGCTGTTTGGCTATATTAATATTAGAGGAAATAGATTTCAAGACAAGAAAAATTACTAGAGATTAAAAAAGTACATTTCATACATAAAAGTTCAATTGATCAAGAGAATACAAAAATGCTACATATGTATGCACCCAGTAACAAATCTTCTAAGCATATAAAGGTAAATTGACAGACCTTAATATTCCCTCTCTGATATGAATTGAAAAAGTAGACACAAAGTAGGCAAGGATATGGAAGATTTGAAGAATACCACCAATCAATTTGACTTAGTGAATATAACATATATAAATCACTACACCCAACAAAAGAAAAATGCACATCCCTCTTAAGTGAGAGAAAAATTAGCAAATATGGATGAGTAATAGAGAACTAATAAAAGAATGAGAACAAGATGTTGCTATGAAAATCTAGAGGTCATGAAAATTTCAAATATTCTCCTCTTGACTATATATATTTTAAGTCTGTTGAAAAATAAAATTGAATTATTGGAATAATATTAGAGAATTATATCAAAAGACACAGATATCAGTGAAATATGGCATAAAGTGAACTGACATAAAATGGATGGAAGAACATGTTGGGGAAATTAGAAATTATTTAGAAGAGTTGCTGTGAATGTGTAATAATAGGTAAGCAGAAATTTATTTCAGTGACTTCTGAACAAGGGGGCTGAAGAATCCCATGAATTTGTGACAAAGTGACCAGCATTGCTTTATGTTAAGTAATGATCATAGTCTATAATTACAGAAAGGATATAGTGGGATTGATCCAGAGTCTCAGATTGATGTGGTAGGAATATTAAAATAAAAGCAAAACAGGAAAACAAAAAAGTGGATATACATATCATGAATAAAGATGCATAAATTCACAAATTAATCAATGAATGACTTTCATTTTAAATCAAATATTTCAGAATTTTATCATGTTTCTTTGTATTGTCCCATGCTTTTGAATATAAAATTATCATATATTACTTCTGAACATCTTGCTAAGTAAGACAATAATGTAATATTTTTTCTTAGTAAGAGGTTTTAGAGGTAAAAAGTAAGCATTTGTTGACTGAGTATGTTTTATCATTGTTCATATTAAAAATTTAGAATGTATTATGTTATTAGGGTGACCTTTGATTTAAATAACTGTGATATTGCTAATTTAAGAATATATTAGTTTACAAAGCTAATCAATTTTGAGCAAATGCATAAAGTACCAGAAAAACACAAATAAATTCTCTAAATGCAACTTTTAAAAAAGTAAATCACCATGGAGTATGCAATTATTAATTGCATTACAGCCATGAAAAATTAAATTACTGTTCCTGTGCAGTGTTAAATTTTCCACTCTGATATCAGAAATAAATCAGATCTTAAAACCTAATTAGTGTCAATAAGAAAAGAGAAGTTTTGAAGTCATTTTTTTCAATTAATTTGAAGAAATAGCCAACACGGAGCAAATTTCCTCACTGTTGTTTACTGAAGATATGTCTGTCAATAATAAAAGACATGTTTTAGGACATACTGTACCTGCATAAATCTGTCACATGATTGCTATTTGTAATGCTCAAAATTATCCCTTATACAAATTTGGCATATAAACACACAAGATCAGTAGTGAAACAAACACATTTATGTCAAATATTACCATGTGTATAGCATGTCTATTTTATGTCTATTTTATTACACCCTTTTTTCTCTTTATTCAGTCATAGAAACATACGATAACAAATCTGGAAGACACTAAAAATTATACAATCTAATTTCATGTTGCTTTTAAAACAGGGGAAACTGAGGTTCCAGAGAAAAGACTTGACCAAGGTCAGGAAGCTAATTCAGGGCAGAACAAGGAATCATATGCAAATGTACAAAAAACCACTAACATCTTTTGTATTGGGCAAAGAGCTGTGTAAATTTTCTGGGTATGCATGACTAATTTTCAATCTGGTAACTTTGTCATAAAATTCAACAACATTGTCAGCACCAAGTTGTTACAGATTTCACATAGCACGTTGATCACAATTCATTAATAATTTCTTTCCATTATGAATTTAAAATATAATTAAACATTGATAGTCATTATCAGGACCAAACACATGGTGTATGTATTTCTGCTGCTAAAGTCAGCATCTGCGCTGTTCTGATGATAAAAGGGGAAAGAACAAACAAAGTGAAGAGCTGACATCCATGTGATGCTGAAAATATTACATTATAGAGCTGGCAAGATATCTGAAAGTTACAGACCTCGAATTCTGCTTCGGCATGAAAGCAGCAGCTGGCTGAAGAACAGTGGACAAAGAGAATGATGAATCAAATCAGGATTTGATGTGGAGTAGAATACAGGAGCAAACATTTTAGTTCCGTTGTGGAAGGATTTATTTCCTTCCAGTTTTTCAAAGAGGTAAACTGCTTCAGAATGCTCAGCACACTTTTCTGTCCTGTCCACTGAAATGCCTTCTTTTCTCTTGTTTATTTCCTGTGAGATTTGGCCCTAACTGCTAGTCTTTTGGACAGTGAGCAAGCAGTTGCATTTAGTTACTCTGAAAGGGAATTTTGCAGAGAAAGTTGTAGGAAAAGGTGAGAAAAAAATATATATATATATATAATTTCCTTTCCTTTTCTTGTTTCACCTGCAAAACACAAAGAAAATATGAAAATATTTGGGTAAATATCACTCATCATATTCAAAATATATTCTTCTAAGACAATGTGTAAAACTATTTTGTTTGTAACTATTTTTTGCTAATTGAGATTTATAGTAATGCAAAAATATAGAATTAGTTTCAAGATACTGAAATTTAATTTATATCTCAGTCATTATCTTAGATGGAAATTAAGATAAAGAAGAACTAGCATATATGAAGTCCCAAAGTGTTTGACAGTTTACCATTTAACAATCCCTTTTTTTGTTTGTTTTCATTTTTGTTTTGAGACAGGGTATCACTCTGCTCCCCTGGCTGAAATGCAGTAGTGTCATCCTAGCTCACTCATCACAACCTCAAACTCCTGGGCTCAAGCAATCCTCCTGCCTCAGCCTCTGGAGTAGCTGGGACCACCATGCCCAGTTAATTTTTCTACTTTTTTTATTGTTGTAGAGATTGGGTCTCATTCTTGTTCAGGCTCCTCTCCAACTCCTGACCTCAAGCAATCCTCCTGCCTTGATGTCCCAACATGCTAGGATTACAGACATGAGCCACCACTCCTAGCCTCATTTAACAATTTCTAGCACACTTATGTAAAAGAAAACTGTTCATTATACAAAAAGTTACTAACAAATTAGTTTATACATATCCATTTTCCTTGTACTTCAAAGGTTCTCATCAAAGATTTTAATTAATAAAGGGCATAAAATAATCTAAAAGTGTTATCCAAGTTGATGACTGCCCTCACATAAAGAAAAAGTTTGATCAGTCTCTCTATTTTAGCCCATGTCATATCTTATCAGCCCTGTACTCCAAAAACTATAACCTGATTTTGACTATAACATGACAAAAATATCTTAGCAAAGCAGAGGCTCCAGGAAAAGTGCAAGAAATATTATCAAAGTCAAATTTATATGAATTTGTTTAAAAGAGTAGTCATCATCAGTAGGCCTGGACTTTGAGTGTGCTAGGCAAATCACATTAAGAAAATAAATTAATACAAAGTTAACTTGGAGGAATGCAATTCACATCCCATTCAAAAATTAAAATTTGTATCAAGTATTGTTTTATTACATGAAATATGGAAGACTAGAAATACTAAATTATCCAGTGATCTGTATCTTAAAGGTATTAATTTTATTGAAATTTGACCTTCATTTTCAGATGTCTCAGAATTTATAATATAATATTGGAGGCTTTCTTTAACAACAACAACAGCAAAACAGATTGGTGGAAAGCTGTGGATTAGATGTATTACTGTTCAATCTACTATCCCAGAGATATTTATAATATTTAAACAAAGAAATATTTATCCATTTTTAGAAAAGTTTTCTAAAATTATGTTTGCCTATTATCTTAAAATTTTATGAATGTTCTAGGAACTACTATAGACAAGAGACAATGCAATAGTTTGTGAGGAAAAGAAAGAAAGTTGCACTAATTTGCAAATATTTAGAAACAGATGAATGGCAAGCCAGAGGGAAATGACTATCATCAGGAAAAACCCTAATAATGAACATTGAAGAAATATTTTAGGTAGTTCTTCACAGTGTGGTCTATATGTGAACATAACACCAAAACTTTACTAGAAAGGGGGAGGGCATTCTGGTTGATTAGTTTACCCAATAATTATCCCATTTTTAATCATTTTTGTTCCTCCTAGAAAGAAAATATTTAGTACCGTACGAAATTGGAGGATCGGGCTAGACCTGAGTAAGGTGGTGAATTGGGCGTTTGCCTCATAGATCTTTGTTAAGAAATATAAAAGTAATTTTGTTGCCGGTTTTATATACATACAATTGTGATATAGATATAGTCATACATTGCTTAACAACAGGGGTACGTTCTCAGAAATGTGTCAATCTCGTCATCATGTGAAAATCATAGATTGTGCTTACTCAAACCTAGATGGTATATCCTAGTACACACCTAGGCTACATGGTACAGCCTGTTGCTCCTAGGCTACAACCCTACACAGCATGTTACTGTACTGAATACTGTAGACAATTGTAACACAATGGTATTTGCATATTTAAACATATCTCACTGTAGGAAAGATACAGTAAGAATATGGTATTATAATCTTATGGGACCACCTTCTATCTTTTCTTTAATTTTTTTTTTTTTTTTTTTTGAGCTAGTGTCTCACTCTGTCTCCCCAGCTGGAGTGCAGTGGCACCATCATAACTCACTGTAACCTCAAACTCCTGGGTTTAAGCAATCATCTTGCCTCAGCCTCCTGAGTAGCTGAGACTACAGATGTTATATTTCTAAATATACCACTCCAGCTAATTTTTCTATTTTTTGTAGAGAGAGGGTCTTTCTCTTGTTCAAGCTGTTCTCGAACTCCTGACCTCAGGTGATCCTCCTGCCTCAATCTCCCAGAGTGCTAGGTTTATAGGTGTAAGACATTATGCCTGGCCCTGCCTTCTGTCTTATGTGCTGTCCATCCTTGACTGAAACACTGTTATGCAGTGCATGAATATAATTTATTATTATTTTAATTAATATTTGATAATCACATGTATGTTTCCTAAAAAGAACATGATGTTTTGCTTCTTTGTCTGATATATGAATACTATCCTTAGGTTTAATTTATTTCATACATGCTGGAAAGAAAAAAACATCATTGCTTATTTCTCTGCTTTATTGAAAATACAATTTCATATGGAATGGTATTCTATCCCAGTCATTATTCAAAAAGAAATAAAGAAGTTTTAAAAATACCAAGTATGTGTCCATGTGTGTATATGCATGTGTGTACGTATATGAAATACATAAACATATATCTCTTAACATGATCAACTTTTTTCCGGTAGAAATGTTTAAAACCCTAGTTATGAATTTGAGTTTTATGGCCACCATGGAGATTTTTTTTAATGTGAAAAGATTTTTTACTTTACAGTTAAGCATTTGTTCAACAACAAGCAAGTTCACTTTGAACACCAGCAAGATGAATTGCCTAAAATTCAAAAGTAGTAGCACTTTCAATATGGCATCTTGTGGCAATACAATATATTTCGAATTGGGATTACAAAGTTGAATTTCACTTACTTGATATCCAAATTCCAATCTAACTAAAGTGATAATTACATAACCCAGTATCTAGAATTAAAGAGAAGAATTATTAGTCAAGGCAATCAATATAATGTATATGTACATATAATGTGTGTGTTAGTATGTTCCTATGTATATACTTTAACTCTATTAGAAGTTGGATTTCTTACTTTTCATAATTTCAAGAGAGTTTGTATCTTAAGAAGTAATGACTATAATATTGACTAACAAATAAGGGGTAGCATTAAGAATAAATAAACTCTCAACTAATAATTTCAGGAAACAGAAAATAGCATTTGGAAATAAATATAAGATGGCACACAGAAAGAACATATAATTGTGGTCAAAGAGATTTGAGTCAGAGTTCTGATTCTAACGTGTATAAATGGGGGATCATGTAGTGATTATTTAATCTCCCAGAGCCTCATTTAAAAAATATGGATTATAAATGTCTTTCTCAGGGTTGTTGAAAGAAAGTAAATCATAGATAATACATAATAGATGATAGGTAGATAGATAGTTATGGATATCTATATATAGAGCCCTTAGCTAAGACTACAGGGAATGTGTTCAATACACGACTGCAACTGTTACTATTACTAAATTTCTTCCATCTATTCTTTTGTTGTTTAGAATTGCCATAAAATATATCTATTGTGCAACATTTATTAAACACATTCTATATTTGCCAGAGATTTAGCTTGTTACTACAGCTATCAAGTCAACATGTCATGGTGCTCAAATACCTCATGCTCCCAGTTCAGTTTATATACAATATTTGGCCAAGTATATATTCCAGTAATTGAATATTCTAATAGAATCTGTAGCACACTTAAAAGTCTAATTTTATATAGTTACAATTCAAATATGCATTCACAAATAAATATTTAATCTATCAGTGACTATTCAGAAAATAGTGTGTTATCATGATGGAATTCCAGTTTTCATTTTTCAATGAAAATGGGTAATGGGACACTGGTGAATGCATTTTGAGCTAGAAATACATCTTGCAAGTTGCTATTTGAATAATTCAATATCATTAACAGTTTGGAATTTCATTGGCTCTTTCTACTGGATGTTTGAGTGTTCCTGATTAATGGCAAATGACTCAATGTTGCCAAATAAGATAACTCAATCAATTATAAAGTTGGAATTAAAAGGTGAGTTTTATTTTATTTTAATTTTCTTTCAAGTTAATTCTGATTAAGGATACTCTTTTCTTCTATAATTTGTTCAAGTAGCTTTTTTTAACAGCCATCTAATTATAGTAATCAATCACCAAATTTTAATAGAATAAATTATACAGTTACATTCTGGAATGACAGTTTTTAATATCAAATTAATGATTTATATATGCATTGTGTGTGCATATTCTAATAATAGGAGAAACTGGAAAAAGTTTAATTTATATGTATAGTTATTACATTTCAGAATTCCTTATGAATTTAAATCCAGAGTCTATCATATGTAATGCTCAATAATTTAGAAATAATGTATTTATTTTTAGTTTTATAATGAAAACCTTATACTTAGGAGAAATACATGAACTCAGTAATAAGAACTACAAATTCTCCTTTCAATGCATTTCTACTAAAATATGGCACCATATTTATGTTTAGTACTTACCGTGTTATCATAGTTAGTTGTGTTTTCAATTTTATTATTTTCTTCATCTCAAAAGTGATATATAGATTTACAAGTAAAATTACACAAATGAGCTATGCAAAATTAAAAGAAAAAAAAATGACCAGCAGAAAACCAAGTTTAATGTGGATAAGTAAAATGTAGTGGTAAAGAGAATAAAAGCAGGGGGAAAGGAAGAAATCTTGAATGTCTATTACAAAAGACTGCTAACACATAATATTAGAAAGGGGTCTACTGGTGAGTTGAAAAGATCCCAGGGATTCACTACTATGCCCAAATCTATTGCTAAACTTAGGGAGAATTTTCTTGTGTCCTTTTTTCCTTCTGATAATTGGGTGGAAGAATTAACTGCTGGAAGGATACAGGCAGAGCAACTAATTATTTGGCATAAACTCTCTATGAAGAAAGAAAAACAACAGGAATTCATATAAAAAGAGAAAACCTGAGGTTAGAGAAAAAACACATTAATCTTTCTCAAATATCATGAAAAAATACTTTTTGCAGAAAATTTTAAAAATCACCAGAAAATGAATGGAAATAAAATATTTCAAGAAGGATTGACACACATTTAGTTGAGTTACTCACAATCCTCAAGCTACAGAAAAGTAAATAAAACTCTCAAACTGTAACTAGAGAGAATCAAGTTACATTAAATATAATGGAATGGTAGTAAAGGAAAATGAATTCAATAATTATAGATATGGTGAAAGTTGATGAGATTAAGCATAGTAAAGATCTTTAAAATACATTATAAATATGAAATTTTAAAAGTGCCTGGAAAACAAAGGTTCTAATCTAGGATTAACAAAGGAAGATAATAAAGTTTCTTTCAAATAATTTGAAACTGGAAACATTTAAAATAAAACAAAAGTTTAACTGAGTTAAAAATTAAGTAATAAACTCATTGCCATGTGAGAGACATTGTGATTTTAGAAAACAAATTGTGAACTAAAAAACTATCATTATAGGAAATTAAATAAATGAGAAAGAGTTAGACAACTTACTTAAATAACAGACTTAATAGAAAAATGGTTTTAATAACTTTAATAATTTAAAAGTAAAATAGAATAAAAAGTATCCTCAGGTTTAATAAATGAAAGTTCTTTGGAATGACAAGAGCACTGCAGATTCAGCTCCAAATAACATCCAACATTTATACAAATAAATAAATTAAACAAACAAAAATTGATATAGAACTTCCAACAATAAGAGTTATCCCATAGAATTCAAGAAATAAATCTTTAATAAAGTATGTACAGAAGAGTTTATGTGGGTTGTTGGTTGGTAGAAGCAGAAACAAGCATGACCTCAGATTTCTTTATAGCAATTTTCAAAGTCTCAAAACAACAGAATAATGTTCAAAAAATTCTCAGGAGGGAAACGAAAAGCATGAACCAAGAATATTATTCTCAGCTAATGTTTAAATAATTAAATAGCAAGTAAACAATATTTGCAATTGCAGAATAACTTAAAATATGGAGAAAGGAACTACTGAATAACAAGATTTAGCCAACTAAGAGAGGTGTTGAAATTTGAAATTTTCTGAGTTCCCCTTCCAAAATTTGTAGATCACCATATTACTTATCCATTGTTGGTAACAAATTATGCCACTGCTTAGAGGCTTAAAAAATACCACATATGTATTTTCTCACACTTTCTCTGTGTTAAGAAACTTGGTATGGCTTAGCTGTGTCCCTTGCTGCAAGGTTTCGCACAGGCTGCAATCAAGGTACCAATTGAGCATTCCTACTCTGAAAATCCAAGATTTGAAATACCCCCAAATCTGGAACTTTTGGAGCACCCATATGACACCACAAATGGAAAAATCTACACATACGTACTTAACACAAATTTTGTTTCATGCATGAAATTATTAAAAATATTGTATAAAATAATCCTCAGCCTATGTCTAATAAGGTGTATATGAAACATAAATAAATTTTGTATTTAGACTTGGGTCCCATCCCAAGATATCTCATTATGTTTATGCAAATATTCCAAAATCCAAAAACATCAGAAATAAGAAATACTTTTAGCACCAAGCACTTCACATAAGGGATATTCAATCTGTATTGGCCAGGGCTGTTGTCATCTCAATATTTGACTGACAATAGATCCATTTCCAAGCTTGCTTATATTATATATATTTTTTCCTTTTTTTCAGGGTATTACAGGGATACAAATGTTTAGGTTACATATGTTTCCTTTTGCAAGATTCAATTTCTTGTGGAGTATGGGACTAAGAGCTTCAGTTATTCACTGACTGTTTGCTATAGTCCACCTTCAATTCCTTGCCACCTTGACCTCTCCAGCATGGCATCTGGCTTCATCAGAGCAACCAAGCAAGGAGAATGTCAGAGAAAGTTCCAGCAAGACAGAAAGAGTATAAGCCTGAGAAAAGTCACAGTCTTTTACAACCTAGTCTCAGAAATTACATACTATCATATTTGTTTGCAAAGAGTCAGTAATTTCAACCCACCCACAAGGGGAGAATATTACTTAAGCAAGAGTATACCATAAATTGTGGATCATTAAGAAATGTTTTACAGCCTTCTATAGTTTATTTAAGATTAACCATTACATTAAGAACTATTAGAAATGTTAGAAAAAATTCAAACAAAATATTTTTCAAGGCATTGGAAAACTTTCAAGGCATCAAAGAATTTTAGGACTACGATTTCAATGAGAAGGGATGTCCAGAGAATTGAATTCAACATTTGTAATATTTTTATCCTCAAGTCACTTACATTTTCAAAAGGAAAAGCTGAGGAAATTAAAAAAAAAAAAACTGAACTGAGAGAGTTGGGGAAAATATTAAAATTCAGGTATCATCTAGGAGAAGGGACCCTGTTTTATGCCCCAGGTGTTTAGTTTGAACCTCAGAGAACTACACCCTAGACGTACAAGAAAACCACAAATAGAGTGGCTTAATGTAATATAATTATAGAACCTAATACAAATGAAAGAAAAGTTCTGAAGGAAAAGCAAAAGCAAACTGGAAGTTGAAAATATAGCTGGAAAACATAAAAGCATTTTGATTACAGCACCAGTAACTTTTCCTTAGTCAAAATTTACCAAGCAGAAGATCTAAATTTATTTCAAAATTATATGTTGAAATATAGATGAAATCAATTATCTAAGAAATACAAATACGAAAATCAAATTAGAATAAAATGCTTCCAATAAAAATAAGTTTCTGAATTCTAGTGAAAACTGCAGCAAGATTCTAATAAACCCAGAAATGTACATAATCCTTGCAGTTCATTAAGATAGTTCACTTACGTAATGTTTTGGAGTAAATTTCTATTTAAATTGTTTGACTTCAATAAGCCCTAATCAGTTTGCATTTGCTTTGTACATTTATATAGTTGCGCTTAAATATTTATATTGTAAATACTACAATATATAGATAGGTTTGCATTACATGCATAAAGTGAAAATATATTACAAAATAGATAATTATGCCACAATATTTTTATAAAATACCTTAGACATATTAAAAAAAGGAGGCAGAGTATTGTTTATGTGCCACTAAACACTTCATACAACTTATAACTGTCAGAAAATTACAATATTAAAACCATAATTATGCTATTCAGTGTTCATTTTATAACCTACACTGGTGGGGGAGAAGGGGAGGAGGTTCTGTTCAAATGAAAGGCAGTTTTTCTATTTTGTAATCAAAGCTAATTCTATATGATATCTCACAAATATTTCTGAATTATTACTTTACAGTTCTTCCACTTATAAGTAATATTTGTGTTTGTATTTGTGTGTGCATAATTTGCACCCATGAAGAACAACGAATTGACAAACATCTATTAGTTTTGATTTTACTCAATTCTCTTCTGCAGTGATTTCTGGGATTCCACCGATGCTCATCCATTTCGCATATTATCCTTATTGACTCATATCAGCAAAGAAGCAGTGTACTCCACACTAGAGCTTTTCCCATCACTTCTTTCTGTGTTTTGAATTCTCAAGTCATTTACCTCCCCAACGCTTTTCTCCAAGACTAAACATGAATTTTCTTTCTCATTATTTGATTCCTAAAAACTCAGCCAGTACTGAATTAGAATTTAAAAACCGATGAATAGTAAAAGCAAAAGAAAAATAAAACAAATAATTACGAATGAATAGGATGTCATGTTAAAGAATACAGTAGTTATTGATAGAATCATTTGACCCATAACTGACATCAGAGCCACCTACTGAACTTTACATTGTGAAGGACTCACTGATGCCCACCAACAAACCTGGTCCAACCCCACCAATCCTTTGTCCTGAGGAACAGGAGGAAATCACTCCCTCTCTCAGCCCAAGGCCTGCTTTTTCTCTTCGAAGCGTGAGCCATTGCGGGAGGGAATGTCCATTTTCTCAGGAAAAATCAAAATCCATTCTGCCCTGCTTCTGCCACCTCAGAATGTGTTTGATTTCTGTGGCTCAGACAGGGCAATTCTCTAGACTGTAGGACATCTTTAAAAACTGATTTATTCATACACACCATTTGTTGCAAAACAAAAATCTATTCCCCCGTGTCTCCTATGCTCTATTGCAGTATTTCTTCTCGTATCATGGGGAGAAAAGCTCAGGCTTGCACTCCCTTCTAAGATTGTGTGAACTCCCAACTTCTTGTGAGCAAGGGCTTCTAGAATACAAATCCTTCCCAATAAATATGATTTTCAGGAATGCATTAGTCTAAATCTTCAAATGAGAAGAAATGGCAAAAACAAATAAATTTTTGTCTGTCAAAGGAGGTAGTTTTGACAATGTATCTGATTTATAATAGAAAACAAACAAACAAAACCTTTTGATTAATCCTCTGATTTTTTGACCTACATTAAATCCTCATGGTTCTTAATATCTGATGGAGACTGTATAATTAGGAAGGTGCCTCAACAAACCCCTGGGACATAACTACTCAAGTATGTATTGTTAATTTCTTTCCGGGAAATTGAAGCCAGTATTGAATAACTTTGATCTGAGGGAAGCTAAAGGCAGCAGACCATAGGCTTTGTTAAACATGTAGCCCTATGAAACAGTGAAAAATAACAGAATGTTGGTTTTTGAACTAAAGAAAAAAGAGAATATAACTATTCTATTTATGGGCCTGCGATCCTGAACACACTATATGCACAATCATTGGGTTATTTGCTAAAAGAAGAGGATTATCACAAGAAAATACCCAAGGTAAAATGACTGCATTATCTATTAGGCTATGTGGTTTAAGAGATATTGCACATGTTTGGGATTATTAGAATATTTATGGGTATAGCCAAAGTTAGTAGACCTTTTGACAACAAGACTGCAGCAGCTCTTTCATATTCTTATTTTGGGCATGATTTAGCAGCAAGACTACTAGTAAATCTATATCCCAATTGGTTAAAAATCTCATTTTGAATTAGGGCATCCTCAGAGATTTTAAGGAAAAGGTCATCAGTAGACATGTAATAGAAGAATTTTCTTTGCACAGTTGAACAGTAGATACTTCCTATTAAATAGCAGTTGTGATAACACAAAGGAAAAAAGAATGTTCCTTGGGTAAGAATCTGAAATGTCTGGGAATTTTTAGAGATAACCGTCACTGGAAAAATTGGTTAACTCCAAGGTAGAATTTATGACAGCAGAAAGGGTTAATATGGACATTGTTGTGACTACATCACTGTTGTCCTGTAATATGTAGGAAAAAAAAAAAAACGCTCCTTGTGAATTTAAGGGTGCATTCTTTCCACTGGAGGACCTTCATTTTTAATATTGTTTTTTATCTTCCATTTCTCTGCTAATGTGTAATAACTGTTTTGGAACTTCTTGTTTAGTTTTGTTTTGTTTTTTTCAGTATCTTTTAAGTTTACAGTATCTTCAAATGTCTTTATCAACAGATTTCCTACTCCGGCGTTCAAAAGTTGGTATGGGAACATCTAGTTATTTTATCTATAAGGCCATCAATTTATTCTGTCTTATTTTTCTTTTGTTTTGAGGCTTTTTCAAAATGTTCAGCCAGGCCCTCCATGGTGGCTCATGCCTATAATCCTAGCACTCTAGGAGGCTGAGGCTGGAAGACTGCCTGAGCTCAAGAGTTTGAAACCAGCTTGAGCAAGAGTAAGACCCCGTCTCTATTAAAAGTAAAAATAGAAAAATTAACCAGGCACCATGGCGTGTGCTTGTGAGGCTGAGGCAGGCGGATTGCTTGAGCTTAGGAGTTTGAGGCTGCTGTGAGCTACGATGACGCTGATGCACTCTACCCAGGGTAACAGAGTGAGACTCTGTCTTCAAAAAGAGGAAATTTGAGCCCTCTTCCTCACTCCCTGCCCCACTTTAAAAAAAAAAAAAAAAATGACAAAATGTACAGCCAGACATTGGAAATACGGCAGTAGGCATATTTTCCATTCCAGTGTTTGCTTCCCTATTAAATTTCCTATCACTGTATAAAGGCCATTCACAAAAAATAACGCGAAAGTGGATCACATTTGTTTTAGGATACACTTCTGAATGCTGTCTACTTCGCCCATCCCTGAATTCTCCAATGGGCTCAATCTTTCTTTACTTAGAACTGGAGTCTTCAGCTATAGCCTGCTGCCTTTTTTTTGTAAATAAATTTTTAACAAAGTACAGATATGCCCATTTATTTATGTATTGTCTGTGCTCTCTAAAACAGCAGTTTAGTAGTTGCAACGGAGACCACATGGCCCCCAAAGAGTAAATTATTTATTATCTGGCCCTTTAAAGAAAAAGCTTGCTGACTGCTGGTTTATACAACTGAATTATAGACTAATCTAACTTCACCAGAAAGGCTTCAGAGATAGCCTCCAAAAACCCTTCTCTAACATCTGTGCCTTTTCTAAACTCTTGTTTTCTATACAATGCAATGTGAGGTATCTTGAGACACGATCAGATCCTTCCTATTCTTGTCTTTCCCATCTAATTCTTTGCATCTGATGTCCCCACTGATAAGGAAGCTAATCAATATAGTACCGGGAAACCTAAGATTATCTTCCTAGAACAATTCTAAATATCTCTCAATTCTGTCTTGTTTAGGCTTTGGAAATTTTCATAAGAGCTATCAGTTGAGACAAAGCTTGTAATCATTTATAAGGGGCTTTTCCTATTCTGATGTGATTTTGTTTCAATAGGTAATTGAGATTCTGGGTTTTCTGGCTGCCAGGAGGGAATGGAAGCAGGTCAAAATGAAGAGAAGGAGAGGAACATAGAGCAGCATAGGATAGGAGAAGAGGAATGGTAAGATAGAGGTTATTGGGTCAAGTTTTTCACATTTGTAATTTGTTTTGGTCAATGTATCTCTTAAGAAAGCAATTTTGGAATCTGCATTATGTTTGGAACCTCCTTCATACCAAGGTAATACAAGGACAATTTAAACATTTCATTTCCTGTTTATTCTAAAAAGTCTTCTGAATGGGTAAGACAAAGTTTATTTCAAAAATACCTCAAAGTAGTCACTAGGAATTTAAATTACCTTTGGTGAAATTATGACTTAAAGAAAGATGCATAAACACATTTGGTTTATAATGTAAATACGTATAATGAACACAAGTATAGCCCACAGGAGATGCATACTTAGATTGAGTCAGAACTTTGAGAGTTTTGACTGTAGCTGGCTCAAAGTTTTATTTCTGTGTATCATGTTTTGAGCTCCCAAACGAATACCTGGTTGTCTTAAATCCAAATACAACAATCTGTGAACCCCAGGAGATGGAAAGTCTGAAGGATAAATCTCTCCCAGAACCACACTTCCAGTGACAAAACAAGACAAGATTGAAGAATGCTCTAACAAGTTTTTGATAGGAAATTCAACACAAAGTGTGTCCTGTAGTGATGCTGATCTGAGAAGACATCTTAAACACCCTGGCCCATGGAGCTGTGTTAAAAACAAATTTCTTGTAACCCCTACCCATCCTATTCCCTATGAACTTGCTCTTGTAGATTCACAACTAAGATGCTAAAGATTGACAAGTACAAAAAGTAGGTTTGTTAGTAACAGGGCAGGTTTTCACTAAGAATAAAATTTTGCTGGACAAGAAAGTCATGTCAAATGTGATAGTTAAACAGCATTCATGACCATTTGAATGATCTTAGTTTTTAATATTAGACCATGTGGCTGTATATGTCTAAGTTCTTTTATATCACTTGTACATCCATGATTTATGTAAACAAATACTTAGAAAATGTACAAGAAGAACACACTCCCAAACAACAATGGTAGGAACAGCTAGTGTGGAGATTGGCAACAAAAATGGTAATCATAAGGAAATTGTCTTTATTTTTTTTAAAACGTAGTAGTGTTTATATTTTGTTGGTATAATTAAATATATGATATATATTTTAAATTTGATGTTTCTGAAATTGTTATTCCTTTTTGCTGTCCTACAGAAGTTGTAATTAAACTATGAATTAAGTATATATTTAATTAAAAAATTCATTCTTTGGGAAAAATAAATTTTCCCCATCAATTATCAAACATTACTATTCAAATATACTTATCTAAATTCCATATTTTTAGCCCAAATCAAAAAAAATAAAGCATGTTCAAAATCCAAAAGCAACATAAATGCTAATGAATGATAATTAAAATAGATTTACACAAACCTATTCAAATAACAAACATTAAAATGAGGTTTAACTCTTATGTGTGATATGAATTTGGTTTCTCTTAATAAATTAGTCAAAATGTAGGCAGCTTAATTTCCTAATATCTTTCAGTGATTAGCATATATTTCATAAAATCTTTGATTTGTGTACTGTTGCGTTATGTTGGCTATATTTCTTTACATACATGTGTATGTATGGTATGTATATTTTTATTATACTACATGTATTTTTATTCAGATATAATGTATTTTCTTTAGTAACTTATTTTTAATAATTATGGACACATAATATTAAAAGTTATATATATTTATGGGACACATGTGATGTTTTGATACAGGCATACAATGTATAATAGTCAAATCTGGGTAGTTGGGGTATCCATTGCCTCAAACATTCATCATTTCTTTGTGTTGGGCACATTCCAATTATACTCTTTTAGTTATTTTAAAGTATATCATAACTTATTATTGACTATAGTCATTTTGTTTTGCTATCAAATAATGTTCATTCTATCTAACTGTATTTTTGTACCCATTAACCATGCTCATTCTTCTCCTCCCCCTACCATAACCCTTCTCAGCCACTGGTAACCATCATTCTATTCTCTATATCCATGATATCAATAGTTTTAATAATTAGCTCTCACATATGAGTGTGAACATATTATATTTGTCTTTTTGTGCTTGGCTTACTTCACTTAACGTAATATTCTCCAGTTCCATCTATATTGTTACAAATGACAAGATTTCGCTTTTTGTGGTTGAATAACATTCCATTGTGTAATTGTATCATATTTTTCTTTTATTAATTTCAGAATATTAAGGGTGTACACATGTTTTGTTTGCATAATTTGTTTTTGTACAGTTCGAGTAAAAGTTATAAGTGTGCCCTTCACCCAGATGGTGTGTTAAATGTGAATTTATTCATTCCCTCCCCCCTACACCTGTTTGATTTCCATTGAGTTTTACTTCCATATGTGCACATAAGTGTTGATTCATTAGTTCCAATTTAATGGTTCTTAAGTGTTTTTATCATAAAAGGATGCTGAATTTTGTCAATTGCTTTTTCTGCATCTATTGAGAGGATCCTATTTTTTTTGCTTCTATTTATGTGGTGATTTACATTTATAGATTTGTGTATGTTGAACCATTCTTGCATCTCTGAGATGAAGCCCACTTGTGGTGGTGAATTATTTTTTTGATGTGCAGCTAAATTTGGTTTGCTAAGATTTTAAATTGGAATTTTTGCAACTATATTCATAAGGGATATTGGTCTGTAGTTTCATTTTTTTGTTGAGTCCTTTCCTGGCTTTGGTATCCAGGTGATATTGGCTTTGTAGAATGAGTTGGGGAGGATTCCTTCCTTCTCAATGTTATAGAATAATTTCTGCAGTGTAGTTACCTGTTCTTCTTTGTGGGTTTGGTAAAATTCAAGCGTGAAATCTTCTGGTCTGGGACTTTTTTTTGTTGGAAGATATTTTATTGCTGCTTCAATTTCCATGCTTGATATTGGTCTGTTTAAGAGTTCTGTTTCTTCCTGATTGAGTATAGGGAGGTTGTGTGTTTCCAAGAATTTGTCTATTTCCTCTACGTTAGAAGCTTATGAGTATAGAGATTTTTATAGTATTCAGAGATGATGTTTTGTATTTCTGTGATATCAGTTGTGATTTCTTCTTTTTAATTTCTGATAGAGCTTATTAGAGTCCTTTCTTTTCTGTTTCCTATTAATCTAGAAAGAGGCCTGTCAATTTTGTTTATCTTTTCAAAGGACCAACTTTTGATTCACTAATGTTCCATATAATTCTTTTGTTGCATCATATTTTCTTTAGCCATTTAAATTTGATAGACACTTAGGTTGGTTCTAAATCTTGGCTATTGTGAATAGTGTTGCAATAAACATGAGAGTGCAGATAACTGTTTAATATACTGATTTCCTTTCTTTAGGTTATATACCTAGCTATAGGATTGCTGGATTATTCTATTTTCTAATTTTGTGAGGAACTTCCATACTGTTCTCCATAGTGGTTACACTAATGTATATTCCCACAAATACTGTATGAGAGATCTGTTTTCTCCACATCCTCACCAGCATTTTTTACTGCCTCTTTTGTTGATAAAAGCCATTTTAACTGGGGTGAGATGTCTCACAGCAGTTTTGATTTGCAATTCTCTGATGACTAACGATCTTAAGAAATTTTTCATATACCTGCTGGCCATTGTATGTCTTCTTTTGAAAAATGTCTATACAGATCTTTGGCTCATTTTTTAATCTAATTATTTGATTTTTTCTTATTGAGTTGTTTGAACCAGTTATATATTCTAGTATTAATCCTTTATCAGATGGATAGTCTCAAAAATTTTCTCCCATTCTATGGGGTGCATCTTCACTTTAATGATTGTTTTCTTTGCTATCCATAAATTGTTTAGCTTGATGTGATAACATTTGTCCATTTCTGCTTTGGTTTTCTGAGCTTTTGAGGTATGACTCAAAAAATCTTTTGCCAAACCAATGTCCTGGAGCATTTCCCCAATGTTTTCTTTTAGTAGTTTCACAGCTTCAGGTCATAGATTTATGCCTTTTTATTTGAGTTTTATATATGGCAGGAGATAGAGGTCTACTTTCATTCTTCTGCATATGGATATGGAGTTTCCCAGTACCACTTATTGAAGAGACTGTCCTTTTCCTAATGTATGTTCTTGGCATCTTTATCCAAAATTAGTTCACTATAGATGTGTGGATTTACTTCTGGTTTCTCTATTCTGTTCCATTGGTCTATGTGTCTATTTTTATGCCAGTACCATTTAGTTTTGGTCACTACATCTTTGTAGTATAAATTTATGGTCAGGAAATGTGATTCCTCTCGTTTTCTTCTTTTTGCTCAAGATGGCTTTCTTTATTCTTGGTCTTTTATGGTTTTCCAAAATCCTAAATTTTAGGATTATTTTTTTCTATTTCTCTAAAGAAATAGAAAATGGGATTGCATTGTATCTATAGATTGCTTTGGGTAATATAGACATTATAACAATATTGATTTTTCCAGTCAATGAACATGGAATATCTTTTTTTTTTTGCATGTCCTCTTTAAGTTCTTTAATCAATGTTTTATATGTTTTCAATGCAGTGATCTTTTACTTCTTTAATTAAGTTTATTCCTAGATATTTTATTTGTTGCTGTTGTAAATGGAGTTATTTTCTTGTTTTCTTTTTCATATTGTTAACTGTTGATATATAGAATGCCACTGATTTTTGTATGCTGATTTCATATCCTGCAAATTAAAGAAATTATTTGTCAGTTCAAGTAAATTTTTGGTGGAGTCTTTAGGTGTCTCTTAATATAAGATCATGTCGTCTTCTAAAAAGAATAATTTGACTTATTTCTTTCCAATGTGGATGCGCTTTATTTCTTTCTCTTGTCTGATTTCTGTAGCTAGAACTTCCAGTACTATGTTGAATAAATGGTAAATGGGCATCATTATCTTGTTCCAGATCTCAGAGGAAAGGCTTTCAGTTTTCCCCGATTCAGTATGAGACTAGCTGTGAGTCTGTTGTAAAAGGGTTTTATTGTGTTGAGGTATGTTCCTTCTACACCAATTTTCTTGAGAGTTTTAGCATGAAGAGTGTTAAATATTATCAAATAATTTTTCAGAATCAATTGAAATAATCATGGATATTTTTTCCATTGTTCCATTGATATGATGTATCACATTGATTGATTTGCATGTGTTGAAGCATCCCTGATCCCACTTGATCATAATTAATAATCTTTTTAATATGTCATTGAATTCAGTTTGGTAGTATTTTGTTGATGATTTTTGCATCCATGTTCATCAGATATATTGGCCTATAGTTTTCTATTTTCTTTGTGTCTTTGTCTGGATTTTGTATTATAGAACTACTGACTTCATAAAATGAGTTTGAGAGTAAGCACTCCTCCTCAATTTTTTGGAATAATTCATGTTGAATTGATATTAGTTCTTTAAATGTCTGATAGAATTAATTAGTAAAGCCATTGGTTCCTGGGCTTTTCTTTGAAAGTATACTTTTTATTACTACTTCTATCTCATTACTTGTTATAGGTCTATTCAAGTTTTGAATTTCTTCTTGGTTCAATTTTGGTCAGTTGCATGTACCTAGGAATTTACCCATTTCTTTTAGGTTTTCCAATTTATTGTTATATATATATATATATATATATATATGCTTATAGTAGCCTCTAATTATCCTTTGAAGTTCCATGGCATAAGTTGTAATGTCTCTTTTTTGATCTCTGATAATATCTGTTTGGCTCTTCTCTCTTTTTTTCTTAGTCTAGCTAAAGATTTGTTTATATATTCAAAACCAACTTTTCACTTTGTTGATCTTCTGTATTTTTTATTTCTATTTTATTTTATTTATTTCTGCTCTGATTTTATTATTTATTTTCTTTGGAAAGTAAACATATAAGAAGTTAAAAATATGCTCCTGGGCTGGGCACGGTGGCTCACGCCTGTAATCCTAGCACTCTGGGAGGCCGAGGTGGGTGGATCGCTCGAGGTCAGGAGTTTGAGACCAGCCTGAGCAAGAGCGAGACCCCATCTCTACTAAAAATAGAAAGAAATTATCTGGACAACTAAAATATATATAGAAAAATATTAGCCAGGCATGGTGGCGCATGCCTGTAGTCCCAGCTACTTGGGAGGCTGAGGCAGTAGGATTGCTTAAGCCCAGGAGTTTGAGGTTGCTGTGAGCTAGGCTGACGCCATGGCACTCACTCTAGCCAGGGCAACAAAGTGACACTCTGTCTCAAAAAAAAAAAAAAATGCTCCTGAATTACCAGTGGGCCATATGTTTTAATTTACATGTGTTCATATAAATTCCAAAGTTCCCCTTGTTATTGATTTCTACTTTTGTTCCATTGTGGTCAGAGAAAACACTTGATATAATTTCAATTTTTTGAATATTTTAAGACTTGTTTTGTGGCCTAATATATGGTCTATCCTTGAGAACATTACATATACTAAGGAAAACAATGTGTGTTCTGCAGCTGTTGTGTGAAAATATCTATTAGGTCCATTTGGTCTATAGTGAGGATTAAAAATCTGATGTTTTTCTGTTGATTTTCTGTCTGGATCATCTGTCCAATGCTGAAAGTGGAGTGTTGAAGTCTCCAGCTATTATTGTATTGGGGTTTATATCTCTCTTTAACTCTAAATATATTTGCTTTATATATCTGGGTGTTACAGTGTTGAGTGCACATACATTTAAAAGTCTTATATCGTCTTGCTGAGTTGACCCCTTTATTATTATACAATGTCTTTCTTTATCTCTTTTTATCATTTTTGTCTTCAAGATATTATATCTGATATAAGTGTAGCTAATGCTGCTCCTGTTTTGTTTCCATTTGCATAGAATATCTTTTCCAATAAATTTATTTTCAGTATATATATGTGTTTATAGATGAAATGAGTTTGTTTTATGCAGCCTATAATTGGGTCTTATATTTTATCCATTACATCACTTTATATCTTTTGATTGGAGACTTTAGTTCACTTATTTAATACACTCAATATTATTATTGATAGGTAAGAACCTACTATTGCTATGATGTTTTAGTTGATTTCTGGTTGTTGTGTGGTCTTCTCTTCCTTCCTTTCTTTCTTCTTGTCTTTCTTTGTGTGAAAGTGATCTTCTCTGGTCATGTGTTTCAATTTCTTTTTTGTTTTCATTTTTTTGTGTATCTGATGTACGTTTACTTTTTAATTTGAGGTTAAAATGAGGCTTGCAGAAAAATCTTATAATCATTATTTTTTAACTGAGTGAAACTGAACTGCTTTAAAAAAAGCAAAAATGCAAAAAAGAAAACAAAAAAATTCTGCAGATTAAATCCATTCCCCAACTTTTTGACTTTTTGTTATTTTTATTAATATCTTTTCATACTATCTCTTAAAAACTTGTTATAATTATTATCTTTGATATGTTTGTCTTTTAGTCTTCATACTCAAGATATGAGTGATTTAAACAGAGCAATTACAGTGATAGAGTATTTTATGTATTTACGGTTACCAGTGAGGTTTAAAACTTAAGATGATTTTTTATTGTTTTATTCATTAATGTCATTTCCTTTCAGATTGAAGAACTCCTTTTAGCATTTTTTGTAGCACAAGACTTGTGTTGATGAAATCCCGCAGCTTTTGTTTTTCTGGGAAAGTCTTTATTTCTCCCTCATGTTTCAAGTATATTTTGTAGCATATGCATTCTAGGATAAACTTTTTCCTTCAGCACTTTGAATATATTATGCCCCTCTCTCCTGGCCTGTAAAGTATCAGCTGTGAAGTCTGCTGCAGATGTATTGGAGCTCCTTTTTATGTGTTTTTTTTTTTTTATTTTTTTCTCTTGCTGTTTGTTCTTAGGACCCTTTCTTTATTTATGACCTTTGAGAGTTTATTATATGCCTTGAGGCAGTCTTATTTGGGATAAACCTGCTTGGTGTTCTATGACTTTCTTGTATCCGAACACTGATACTTTTCTCTAGTTATGGAACATCCTTTGCTATAATTTTTTTGAATAAAACTTTCTACCCCTATCTCTCTCTACCTTCTCTTTAAGGCCAATAACACTTTCATTTGGTTTTTGAGGCTATTTATTAGATCTGATAGATTTTCTTCATTCCGTTTCATTCTCTTTTCTTTATTCTCCTCTAACTTTGTAATTTCATATAGCCAATCTTGAAGCTAACTAATTCTTTCTTCTCTTTGACCAATTCTGCTGTTGACAAATTTTGATGCATTTTTTTAGATTGTCAGTTGAATTTTTCAGCTCCGGAATTTCTGTTTGATTATTTTTTATTTCAATCTTTTCATTAAATTTCTCTAATGGGTTTCTAAATTCCTTTTCTTTGTTGTCTTGAAGTTCATTGAGCTTTCTGAAAACAGCCATTTTGAATTCTCTGTCTGAAAGGTCACATCACATATCTCCATCACTCTCGGATTGGTCCCTGGTGCCTTAATTGTTTCACTTGTTGAGGTCAAATTTTCCCGGATATTCTTAGAGTTTGTGGATATTTATTGATGTCTGGGTATTGAAAAGTTAGGTATTTATTCTTATCTTCTCAGCCTGGCTTGTTTTTACCCCTCCTTCTTGAGAAGTCTTCTCAGATATTCAAAGTGAATTGAGTGTTGTGATCTATGTCTTTGGTCGCTGCAGCCATATCAGCACTGGTGGCCACTCCAAGCCCAGTAATGCTGTGATTTTTGCAGACTCCTGGTTCTACAACCTTGGTGGGCTTGGTTAAGATATAAGAGAATTCCCTGGATTACTAGCCAAAGTCTCTCACTCTCTTCCCTCACTTTTCCTCAAACAAATGAAGGATCACTCTCCATGCTGGGCTGGCTGGATTTAGGAAGGAGTTGATACAAGCACTCCCTTGGCCATCACAGCTGGGCCTGCACTGGGTCACACCTAAAACCAGCATAGTACTGGGTCTTGCCCAAGGCCTATGGTGACTACCGCCTGCCTATATTGCTGATGCTTATTCAAAGCCCAGTGCTCTTTAGTCAGCAGATGGTGACTCTTGCCTGGACTAGGTCTTTCCCTTCAGGGTAGCAAGCTTCCTTCTGGCCTTGGATGGGCCTCAAAATGCTATCCATAAACAAATACCTAGAATTGTGGGCTTCAGGAAGGTACTTGGTATTATACTTTTCTGTGACTGAACTTGTACCCAAGTTGCAAGAAAAAATCCTCTATACTCTTCCCTTTTCTTTACTCAAGAAGAAGGAGTCTCTCCTCAAAGCTGGACAGGCTGGATTTTGGGGAGGAGTGACACAAGATCTCCCTATACAACTCACAGCTTGTCTCTCACTGGGTCATGTGCCCCCCAAGTCCACCTACTCAGAGCCCCATGCAGCACCAGGACTTGCCTAAGAACTACAGTCTTTGTGTCCTGACTGCCCTTCAAAATTATTCCAGTCCCCAACGTACTTTAGTCAGCTGATGGTGGAGCTAGTAGGAACTCAAGTTCCTACCACTGGGGCAGAGGATTCCCCTCCAGCCAGGGCTGGTATAAATGTTCTCTCCATGGCCACTGACAGAATTTTGCCCTGTGTTGTGTTCCGCTGTGATAGAGCAGCACTGAGTTCTGATGCAGAGTCCCATAGTCACTTCACTTTCCCTTCCCCAAGCACACAGATTTTCTCTCTGTGGAGCCCTCCTGGGGGATGGAAAAGGGTGGTGTAGGCAATGCAAGATTATCCATCCTAAACTCTTCAGTGCATCTTCCTTGATATGATGTTAAAGTACTGTAAGTGCTCACCACATTTTTGGTTCTTATGAAGGTGCTTTCTTGCATGGATAGTTTCTCAATTTGATACTCTTACAGTGAGAGAATCACTGAAGGGTTATATTCAGCCATCTTACCCTGCTTTCTTATGTTGTATATTTTAATATATGAGTGTTTCAATGTTAATAAAAATTCACATATGTATTAGTTTGCTAGGGCTGCCATAACAAAGTACCATGGACTGTGGGTGTTTAAACAACAGAATTTTATTTTCTCATAGTTCTGAAGGATAGAAGTGCAAGACCAAGGTGTCACATGTTTGGTTTCATTTGAGACCTCTCTCGTTGGCTTTCAGGTGGCCAGTTTAACTCTATGTCCTCAAATGGTCCGTCTCTGGTGTACAAGCATCCTGGTGACTCTCTTGTATGTCCTAATCTCCTCTTCTTAAAAGAACATCAGTTTTATTGGATTAGGGCCCATCCCAATAGCCTCATTTTTAAATTAAGTCTTTAATGGCCCTGTCTCCAAATACAGTCACATTTTGAGATACTGATGGTTAAGTCATGAAGATGTGAGTTTTGGAATAACACAATACAACCCATGATAATATGTAAGTTTAAAAATATATTGATGATGATATAAATAAAATTAAATGTATTCACAGTAGCATAATTATAAAATACAGAAAATACATGAAAAAAATAACCTTGATACTTTAAGACAGCTATGGATAAATACAACATATTTAATGAATTTATAATATTGCATACTGTGGTCATGTAAATAGTACCCTATAGTTAATTTAGGTAATTTATAGTTATTTAACTACTATGTACATATATATTAATATTTTATATTTATATTACTTTATAGTATGTCCATATATAATTCTTGGTCCATATTTTATATCACTCTTCTGCTATATGGAAATGCATTTATAATTATCTAATAATTTTTTTCATGCTGTTAGAATAATTCACACTATTAGAATAATTAACTAGGGGGCCATTAGACTGAATCAACTCCAGTATTCTGTGTTCTTACTTAATCAAACCAAAACCCAATTCAGAGTCATAGCCTATGAAAATAAAACTTATACTAACCAGAAACCATCAACTAACTCCTAACATAAGATTTTCCACTTTAATCAATTGAATATTTTCTTTGCCTTGTTTCCATAAACACCTTATAAACATTTTCTCCTTGGATTACCTCAGGGGAGCCTGAACCACTCATGGTCTAATGCTGCCTGATTCATGAATTGCTCTTTGCTCACATAAACTCTTTAACATTTTAATGTGCCTGTGTCTATCTTTTAACAGCTTTCATATCGGCATTGCAGGCATACGTCTCCTATCTTGTTGAGATATTGTGACTCTTGCAAGTAAAATGAAATGAGAATGACAAAGTTCATATCAAAAATTAAGGAGGTGTGGTTTTGTAGGGTTCCCAAGGAACCCTAAATTAGAATTATTGCCAAGTAAACCATCATGGAGAACTCGATCATTATTTAGCATACAAAAAACGTCATCAGTTTCTTCATTGTATATAGAATTTAGTGGTGTCTTTCGAATGAACTTTCTTTACTGTCATCTCCGTAACAGCTCCAAATTATACTGCTCTATCAGCATGTGTTGCCTCCTGTATGGCTTCCCCTGCAGTATTTCCCAAATGCTTGCTATGTGTCATGCATAGATTGATTGGAATTTCTATCTTCTTTTCATACAGGACTCAGCTTTACCTTACTCAGTCATTTATGTGGCTCCAGGTGGATCTCAAATTTAGTCTTCCTTAGAGAGAGAATCTAAGGAGTTCTGTCAGCCATTAGTTAGCCAACAATTTCCCTTCTGCAGACAGTTTTCAACCTAGTTCACCTCACGACAACCAGACAGTTAAAAAGTGGCTACCTGAGGTATAATCATCTCCTTTCTTTCTTTAAATAATCTGTTTCTAAGTTTACAGGTAAAATGGCATAAAAAATATTGCCCATTATTTGGCATATTGAGGATTATTCCAAATGTATAAATAACATGAAATTTGAAATTGATAACATATTATAAATTTCCCAAGGATCATTTGTAATTCCCTAATTCTTTTGACAGTATTATACTGTTTTCAACTTGTGGCTTTATGTATCAGGAGGAGTTACAATAGACTTTTTGAAAACTAAGAGAAAGAGCCAATAAGGGAACTGGGAATTTATATAATAATTTATCTCAAATGCTTTTCTCACATTTGTCTTTTCTTGATTTTGTATTCCCATTATATTAGAGAGAACTTATGAAATTGTCAATATTCAACTGTTTTTGACTTATCAAAAAATCATGATCATGTAGGATAATTTGTGATTCAAATTAATATTACATAGACGAGTTATTTTAGGTTTATGTCCTTCTCTTCAGTTAGATGTAAAGTTTTTGAAAACAGTATCTGTATAATACTATTACAATGATGCTTGTAGTTTATTTGACTAGAATTATAGTCTCAGCAGAAACAGAGTTTCTTCATTTATATTTTTCAAAGTCTTTCATGGAAAGTCATAAGATGAATAAAATTTTTAGTTTTTTTGGATTATAACTATACAATTAAATATGATTTACATTCCAATAAGCCATAATTACTTTGATGAAATTCTTTGTTTATATTGAACATGTGATTTTTTTCATAACTAATTTCTTACTTGTATGAAAAGAATAAGCTAATATGTTTTTCTTATTTCAAATAAATGATAAATTTGAGTAATTATATTTGATTATGAATTTTAGTGCAAATATTGTGACTTGAGAGTTAGTATATAAAAGTAACATTTCCCAGAAGGATGTCCTAATACACTTACTGCCAATAGTTAATGTCTTGTGAAACAGCCTAATGGCTTATTTTTCCTTTCTGAACCACTTCAAACAATAATTGAATAATCCTTCTGCTCTCTTACAATATATATCCTGTGTATTATATGTTATAAAATATGTATATATTTATATGTATGTATACACACATGATATATTGTACATATACTATATATATGCCTTTGTAAAACACATGCATTACAATTTCCCAAAATATTCACCTTTAACATGTAACATTTCTAGTAATCAGCACTATGTAGAAAGAAACTTACCTAAATTTGCATTAATGGTATTATAAAATAGACTGAATAATGGGTCCCCCAAAATGCCCTTGTCCAAATCATGAGAACATGAGAATATATTACCTGACATAGCAAAAACTATTACGAGACATACATAGAAGTCAAAAAATACTTGATAATTTTTAGGAGGAATCCCATTTTGAAAAATAGATAAACAGATTAATTAATCAATTAGAAATCATATTACTCTGGTACATTTACTGTATTTCAAAACTGAACTTCTTCCCACTTAATATCCCCTCTCTCCACCTTATTTTCTCTCCCCCTTATTGAAAATCGAATGAAACCAAACCATAATTTTGGGAGACACTGCTATTATTCTAGACATGAAATTGTATTTTAGACATTTTAGCATGTTCTTATGCACTGTCAGTAAAATAGATTTGAATTATTTCTGAATGTAAACATTTTAAAATTATAATAAACTTTTAATTTAAGATGAGGTAAATTAATGCCCTCCTTTAAGGTATAATTTATTTTCTCTGATTTGCTAAGCTTTGCTGAGTGTTATATAATTATATAATTATAAATAATTGCATAAATTTCATATAATTATTTACAAAGAAATAATGTGAGGGGCTAATTTTTAAAATTTTTCTTATTTTAATGTGCACTCTATTCACTGAAGTCAAAGCAACAGCTGAAAATTAAATAAGAGAAAGGAAAAGTAGAATCAAGGTCCAAATGTTTCTCAAACTAAAAATGACAAACGTGTAAAATTTGTACTAACAGTCAGGAACTTTTATCCTCTAACCCAATTAATTTATCTAGTTTATCTCCTTAATATGTCAGCTTAAAGCAAAAACATCTTATCAAAATCAAAATTATACAGTAAAACAATTTTCATGGTTTATGATTTTTTTGTATTGTCATAACTGATTTAAGTGATTCAAAGAACTATTCAAGCTTGTACCTATTGAAAAAATCTAAGCACAGTTGATATAAAAATATTTTCAATGTCTCTCACTTTGTATAAATTGAATCATCTTTTTGATCTTTAATATAGTTAACTTGATGGATATACTCACTAAATTCACTGAAATTCTATTGTGTAAAATAATCTGAACATCTTGTTTTTTCCTATTGTATTTTTTTTCTCCTAACAATGAGTTCTATTCAAAGACAAGTATAAACTGAAATATTTAGCAAATTAACAGTCTACTAATAATGGGAACAATGACATAGCAGATCAATTGGTGGTAAGATATAAGCCTCTATATTTTACCTCTAAAATTTTATCAGTCCCATGTTAGAAAAGTGAATTCTGATAGGAAAGAAAATTAATGTGTGTGGATTTTCTAGAATCAACTAAGGCATATGACATTTCATGTCATAAAAGTAAAGCAATCCATAGGCCTTTGATCAATATAACTCAATATTAAGAAGGAAAGTTGAGACAGCAAAAGAAGATATTATTATTAATATTTACTATTATTTTAATTTCATTTTCATTTCTTTAAATTTTCAATTAAAAATTGTGTTGGGAAAAAGCAAGTATTTTATTAGAATCTAACTAAGTTAGTAGTGAGATGAAAGTACCAACTTCAGCTGCTGATTCTGTAGAGTGGCATGTCCTCTCCAATAACTACTTTATCTGTTTCTGCTATGTAATCAGACTTCCAGATAGCAGCCAAGAAAATTAAACCAGGTTCAAAAAGGGACTGACAACTAACCTATTACTCTTTAAGATAAGCCAGTCTGGTAGTCATTCTAAGCCATGGCAAATTTGATTGTCACAAGGATGGGAGTTGGGGGGTGCTAGTGGTATTTAATACCCAGAGTCTTTTTTTTTTACTTGATATTGATGCAATATTTAATTCTTTTTTTATTTTTTATTTTTTTAATTTCAGCTTATTATGGGGGTATAAAAGTTTAGGTTATGTATATTGCCCATGCCCCCCCACGCCCTGAGTCAGAGCTTCAAGTGTGTTCATTCCCTGGACAGTGTGCGTGGCACTCATTATGTAGGTATACACCCATCCCCGCCCCCTACCCCCCACATCTGCCCGACATCCAATTGGTGTTATTCCCAAATGTGCTTTGATTTAAAAAGAGACAGGCTACTGCTATTTTGTGGGATTGTGGCACAGTCTTGAGATGGCCAAGCATCCTGTAACTGTGCCACAATCCCACAAAATAGCAGTAGCCTATCTGTTTTTTAAAAAAGTGAGAGACCAGGTTCTCTGTTTCTTTGATTTGGTTTAAATACATCTGGTCAAATAGGGGGTCTGATACTGAAAATGACCCCTGGCCACTTAACTTATTGGTTACATTCAAGCATATGATGAATTTCTCTGCCAAAGGCTAGGAAGTAAAGAGTAGATGATAAATCAGATATTATAATATGATATTCAGGTTGAGAAGCAAAGGTTAGGCTGCTATCATTTGCAATATTGTCTGGCATTCTAATGATGGAAACTATGGAAATAGAGACCCAATGGCTAAAGAAGCATATCAAGAAAAGACTCAAGTGCAGTGTTATTCCCTTGTTCTTTTCATTATGATAAGACAGCATCACTATCTTTTTATTATTTAATTAAAAACTTGGAAATGTTACAAATGTTAAAATGTTACAAAGTACAATATCTACATAAAGTGAAAATGTTGCTAATCAGTCTCAGCAGATTTTTAAAAATCTTGTTTTACTGGCTCTTCTTCACTCCCTTGTGGCTACTTTACCCTGGACCACCTCGTGGAACTGTTTTTAAAGGTTTTCAAGTCCTGGGTAAAAGCAAATAAAAGTGATGCTTGCTCTGTCAACCTCCTCTAACCCTCACCTTTACAAAGTGGAGCTGTTAATGACATCTACCAGTGTGATATGTTTTACTTATTTCCTATAATTTTATGCCATTTTCTGAAGGAGGAGCTGTAAGTTGACCTTCACCGTCTTTCAAAGTGTTTCGGGTTGATGGCATCCTATTTTCCTGTTTTACAATGGTAGTGCATGTCTATCTTTATTTTTGTATTTCTTTGGTTATTTCAATAGTGATCCATGATGTGGTGATATACAAGAATAATATACCTCTACTCAGGTCACAATCTTATCAGGAAGTCAGAACTGATGCACTTTAGGTAATCATAAAGTAATGGAAAAATGGAAAAAGATGTCTGCATCAAATTTAAGGTTTTTAAGTTTCCTAACTAATAAATATTCTCTCTTTCTCAATCTTTTTCCATCTTTTTTTTCCTTTTTTCTTTCAAATTTATTATTTTTTAATCATTTGTATATGCCATTTACTTCAGTATAATTCACTGGAGAAACATGGGGCATTTCTTTCCAGATCAACGGTAACATATTCTTCAGGTGAAACAGAAGAGTTTCCTTAATCATTTAGTACTCATGTTTCCTATTCATCCAGTGAATTGCTCATGTTCTAAAGTCCAAGACTTGAAAGATGAGAAACTTGAAGGAGAAGACAGTCTAAAACAGAGCTGAAGAGTAGCTGTGACATACTTAATACGTAGTAAACTAAATTCTGGAGAAACTCTAGCAGTTCTAAGTTCTCCACATTTACGTACTCCAATTGATACCAGGGTTTTATGTTTCCTCTCTTTTATATAAAGCTGTGTTCATTAACCATAAGATCATACTTGTCATAAGGCCTTTTCTGGTCCAATTTAATCTCTTAGAGCCTATATGTGTCTCTTCCCTGAAACGGAAGAAACTTTCAGATTTTTGCCTGACATAACTGTGACATAAGAAATCAGATTATCTTCCTTTTCTATGCTAATTGATCCTTTCCTATTTAAACCTCTTGCCGAGATGGACTTCATGACCTCCAAATTGAATGGATTATTCTAGGTGCAGCCTCTCTGGACTGTTTTGGGAGTTAATTGTAAACTAATGTTCTAAGGTTGTGTTCCTTAACCCCCAGGCCACAGAATGGTAGCAGTCCGTGGACTGTTAGGAACCGGGCTACACAGCAGGAGGTGAGTAGCAAGCCAGGCCAGTAAGGGAAACTTCATCTGTATTTACAACCACTCCCCAACACTCCCCCCACTGCATAAGCTCCGCCTCCTGTCAGATCAGCAGGGACATTAGATTCTCACAGGAGTGCCAACTCTACTGTAAACTGCACATGGGAGGGATCTTGGTTGTGGCTCCTTATCTAATGCCTGACTAATGATCTAAGGTGGAGCTGAGGTGGTGATGCTAGCACTGGGAAGTGGTTGTAAATACGGATTATCATTAGCAGAAAGGTTTGGCTGCACAATAAATGTAATGTGCTTGCATTATCCTGAAACCATCCCCCCTGCCTCCGCTGTCCATAGAAAAATTTTCTTCCATGCAACTGATCCCTGGTGCCAAAAATGTTGGGGACTGCCATCCTAAGGCATTCATTATAGGTACTACCCTTGGGAAAAATGAGTAAATAGTCTCTGAAATCATTTTCTGCAATCTTTTAGAAATAAAGAGCTTATATTGTCCCCATGCCTATTTGGAGGCTTCTTATACTTCAAGTTTCTCATCTTCCAAGTTTTGGACTTTAGAACATGCATCATTCACTGAATGAATAGGAAACGTGAGGATTCCTTGTCCTCACATCGTCTGTCTATTCTAAGAGATTCTTTTCTTTTTGTTTTCCACTGGGTCCTGAGGGGAATGGGATTTTCCTGTTTCTATTAATATCTAGAAGGAAATGCCCTTTTATCATACCCTATTTTATCTTTACTCTAAGGTTTATTAAACAAACTCTATAAAATAGACCAGTCTTAGTTCTTGATATGTTAAAATTGCTTCAAATTCAAGATCATCTTTTTGCTCTGGACTCAAATACTTTGTTACGAGATAATAGCTGTCACAGGAAAATAGAAACAGGTACTTATAGAAGAATGAGAGATAAAAGTACAACAACATTTTTTAAAATTATGTAAACCCAGTTGTACCCATGTGAAAGTTATTTTGTCTTTGAGTTATTCTTGTAGTGCAAATGTTGACAAATGACCTAGTGAATTTGAATCTCTGCACTTTCAAATACTCAGCTGAGCTTTGTTTAGCCACCTGCCCATGAAATCAAGGTAATAGTTGCTCTGAGATCATATATAACTGATTAAGCTTAAGTATAAAGAGTTTCTACTAATCATGTTGATTTCTCTACATATAAAGCTTACCATCTCTATAATCATTCAAATATTTTTACTGTATGCTCTGCTACTGCAAAACCAGTTAAAATTTTATTCATGGCATATGAACAAGAGTGAATTTTGTCATTGAGGATCTAAATGACAATATTGTTACTTGTTACCTAGTAACTTTAGTTCTTAAGTAGAGGAAAATTTAATAGGCAGTTTTGCTTTGCCTGGTGAAATTAGGGCTAGATACACTACTTAAAAACAATCTCCAAATTGCTTTAGATTATTGGCTAATTAAAACTAAAAATAAATTAGCATTTTATCAAATTCACATAGCCATTATGTCAATTGTAAATCACAGGAAAGTTTTTGAAGACTAGCAAATTATAAGCCATTAAAAATATTTTTAAAACTTACATGCTATATTTTATTAATATTATTTCTTGTGCTCCTACCTGCATTCCACCCTTGTTATTTTTTTCTATGACATTACAACACTTTAATAAATAATAATGAATGTGTATTTTATTTTTCTCCAAAAATCAAAGAAGTTATTTTATAAGAAAAATAAATCTATATTTTTAAAGCTGTATAAGGATATTTCACAAGCAATTCGAAATTCTCAATGATCTTTATATAGAGAATTTTTTTGAAAAGTTAAAGTAAAAAATTAGAATAATTTAAACCAAAACTATTAATCCATTTAAGTATAAATTAAATATTTTTGTTGTCTGATGTAGACTTACATTTTAAATGATATATGATTTTTTAATTGTTTTTATTTTTAATTATTATGGACACATAACAGTTGTATATCTTTATAGGCACACAATTTAATAATTCTTATTCACCAAAATATTCCTATTCAATTGAGATGCAAGTAAATTCTTAAATAGGGAATTCAGTTTGAGGATTTGTTGTTATAACAAGTAATAAATTAAATTCTACAATCCTTGTGAGTTTCTCTTTTGTTTAGATCCACATGGAAAAAGAAATTTCTCTAAAGACTTGAAACAGGAAATTAGAAGACTATCATGATAATGTTTCTAAGCTGCTGACTTTTTAGCTTTTTTACCCTCTTGGCAAATGCCCAAATACAGCAATATAATTAAACAGGTCTGCCATCTTAGGTGCCACCAAAGGTGCCCATTATTGATGGCAGTCAGATGGGATACCATCTGGCAATAGAGATTTACTATTTAATTATATGCCACATTTTATACACAGTTAAATATGTTGTCCTTTAGACACTACATTTTTGGTAGGATGACTACTTTAACAGTTGAGTGTTATAATATTTAGAGTCCCAGAAGATTATAGGTATATAAAAGTACAAAAATGCCTAGATCTATGGAGAGTTTAATTAACTTTGTAGGCTTCTCTTTTCTTAGAAACTATGTATTACATTATTAGTAATTTAATTGTAGACAACTTATATATAATAAACATTGACAAAAGGTATAGGGGAGATTGCTTTCCTTTCAGCAAGTGGTTTAAAAATGTTATTAAAAACTGTGAAGAAGAAAAAAAAAAGAATGCTATTGTTGCTTTGGCAAAAGAATACTGGCCTTGGAACCTGAAAACTTTGGTTCAGATTTTCTTTCACTTAACATTTACATATTTTTATCCAATTAATTTTATCCCAATATGTAAAATGGGTACAATAATTGCCTGGGCTATAAAGATGTATACATGGAATTATATATGAAAATCTATAGCAGAGAAATACATACATACACACACATATATATACAGTTATTATTATTATTTTGGAATATGAGCTCTTTGAGTAACAGGGATAATTATTTTTCCTAATTCTCTGGAATACCTAGGATAGTTCCTATGATATAGTTGATAGTAAATGGTTATTCAATTTAAATAGAGTTAATCTTCTTAAACTAGTGGGAGTACTTAAAATTAGATTTAAAGTTTTGAATAATTTTGTCTAGGCCTAAATATATGGTATTAGGAAAACTCAGTTACTACCTTTGAATATTTTTTTGTAGTCTTCCCATATAAAAGTAAAATACAAGGTTTATTTCAAGTGGAATTTTAACAGGGACATATTTGGAAGCATAATAATTCTTTGGAACACCTTCCCTCTTTTCCTCTAGCAAAGACATCTCTGTTGTTATCAGATAGGAAGTTTATGGAGCTTTTTTAGAGTACATGCTAAATCTTGGGATAAACACAAAACATCTTCCAGACGCATTGATTAATTAGATATTAAGCGTGTAAAATGTTTATATATAAGGTTTATTTTATAGATTATATATAAAATCTCCAATTATTAATTAAAGTACAAGATATTGCTTATTGTTAACATTTGCAGCTGGCCATATTCCTACAATCCTCAATGTTTGTTGGGGTAACCATTCACTCTATTTTGGTACTGAGGCTAATTTGAAGAAAAAGTTTAGCAAGTACAATGATGTTTTTATTATTTCCTCTGTAATAAAATCCCTGGTGTTATGACCCTATTTAGTTTCACTCACTAAAAATATGTATTATTTTGGGATTTCCTCACTGTTTATTCACATCTGAAATATCTGTTTCTATGTTGGTTTTTCATTTATTCTTCTATAAAAGCTTCTTAACTCGCTAATTAATATTTGATTAAATGTGGGATGCTATTGGAACATTCTACATTTTAACATATTTTTGGCATGTTAATCAACTTTTGTATTGCTATCAAAAATGTTTTCATGCTGCACAGAGGTTGTTTCCAAACATCCATGCTTCCTAACTATGAATTTGAATGTAAATGTTTGGCATCAGTAAAAATTTAAGAGACATTTAATCACTTTTTTGGTAAGATGATGATTAGAGATTTAAAGAAAAATCAATGTTGCTTTGAAAGCTTCATTTGTGATTGAAAGAGAGAGAGAGACTGTGTGTGTGGTGGTGAGTCCCCAAAGCTTCCCAGAACGTTATAACCCTCAGTAGATTTTATTTGATTGCTTTCGACCATTCTGGGTTAACAGTTCTTAGTATTTACCTGATTACCTTCTTGGCAACTCTTCTGCTGTTCTTATACATACTCTGGATTCAAAGAATCAATTGACTTGATTGAGTTGAAAGGTTTATTACAAAAACATACAGTTTTCCAAATGTTGTTTGCTCTTCCAGAATTACAGGGTTTTTGAATAATCAGGTTGTATGATTACCATACATACAACTGGGCTCGCTTTTATCATGCAACTTAATCTAATTTTTGTAATCATTCCTGTCAGCAATTGTGGCAAAGATAAGGATTTACTCCGAGTCACTCATTCAACTTAATATGACTTAACATTCTATTTTAACCTAAAGTAACTTTAGTGTATATCCTTTCTAAAAAAGGACATTTCCTTAAACTCTAATCCTTGTTCCTCTTACTCTCCTAGTTTCCCACATATAACTCAAGCTATGAAGTCCTCAAATTATATGCAAGTAATATACAGAAAATACTTTCATCTGATTGAAAGATTGTTTTGAATTAAACAGTAATTATGGTCCTATTCTACCTATTTGAAGCTATGATTAAATCAAAGTATTTAGCGGTATTTCTGCTGGTAGAGAGATAATAATTCTTTTGGCCCTAGTTTTACAAAATTGTAATGACATTTAAAACCATGCAATTAAGACTAATTAGTACAAATGCAACCCCCCAACACATTGTACTCAGTGAATATTCAGATACTAAAAGAAATGTAAATGTTAAAAAATGCCAATGTTAAATTTCTGGTGAATTCTGAGGCTTGTTGACATATTGGATGTTAAAAAGCTGTTCTCATTGGAGAAAATTGGAAGTATTCAAGATGTATTGATGGACAAAAATATTCTAGATGCTTTTCTTACTCTTTCAATTAAAATCTAAGTGAGAAATCCAGAGGGCTTTCCTTGCAGCCTAAAAAGACATCCTAATCAATTTCAAATGGAGAACACAGAAAGCTAAGAAAAAGCCTGCAGTCTTAATCACCATATTAGCAGGCAATTAGCAGAGCTCCAAAGGTGGTCAGATTGGGCAGGTGTTTTAGGCCAAGATCAAGGCCCTGGTTGGGGTAGAATGGGACATCATCTCAGTTGTGCGCTTAATACCTTTTGATCCCCAGGGCCCCTGAACACTGTGAGTCAGCAGGAGTGACCATTTCCTCTCCCTTAGGACTAGCATCCCTTCATTCTTGGACAAGATGCAAAGGTCTGTCTCTGCAACTGTCCACGTTCCCCACCTACACTATGCCAGGGGTTGGCAAACTATAGCTCACAAGATAAATCTGGTCTTTGTGTGTGATGTACAATCTAAGAATAAATTTTACATTTTTAATGGCTGTATTTAAGAGGAATTAAATTTGAACAATTATAAAAAATCCCTGCTTATTAATCGTTGAATTTTCCTCTTGGCCCACAAAGCCTGAAGTATTTACTATCTATCTTCTACAGCAAAAACGTTTGCTGATGCCTGCACTATGCCGAAAAGTAGGGTTAAGTCACAGAATAACCCAATTTTGAACTTGCTCAAGATACAGAAGAAAAGACTGTATTCGTACAGCAAAGGAGCTGCAGAACTTGACCAACACAATCTTGCAGGAGCTGGGAGAGTACTGAGAGGGCAAGAATCTGAAAAAGCTGGATCAAAGGAAGTCTCCAAAAACTCAAGAGAGTTACCAGCTCTTGTCCTTGGTTTGTATGTATTTTCTTTTGTAGCTATAATAAATTGTCACAAACTTAGAAGGTTAAAACAACACAAATTTACTATCATACAGATCTGTTGGTCAGTAGTCTGACACAGGTCTTACTGACCTACAATGGAGGTGTTGTCAGGGCTGCATTACATTCTGGATGCTCTGGGGAGAATGCATTTTTTTTTTTTTTGCCTTTTCCAGACTCCATAAGATGCTCACATTCGTTGATTCCTTGGTTCATGGACTCCTTCCTTCATCTTCAAAGCCAGCAACGTTGCATCTTTCCAATGCTATTTCCACATCATATTTCTCTTTCTTCTCCAGAGATGATAAAGGTTCTCTGTACTCATATGATTAGACTGGGCCCACCTGGATAATCCAAGATAATCTTCTCATGTCAAGGTCCTTAACCTTAATCATACTTGCAAAACTGTTTTGCCCCATATAGCAACATGGCCATTAGTTTTGTAGATTGGCACATAGGCATCCCTGGGGGCCCATTATTCAGTCTGACATATCTTTCTTTGTTTTGGAAGCTATGAAATACAGTAATATGTCCTTTACTTTAGAAGGAATACTTAGACATGACCCAGGCTACTAAAAATTCCATTAATGTGATAGGCCTCTGAATTTATCTGATGAGTAAAAAAGTATCAAGTAATTTGCTGCCCTTGGTAAGACAACATATGTTCTAGAAAGAGAGAGATAAGCACAATGTCGTTTCAAAGTAGGAAGGGTCACTTTATGATCAACCGATGAAGGAAGAAAAAGCCCAGGCATGGTGAGCACCACAGTCACATTAGAGATGGAAATAAATGGAGGCTGCTCTACAGACCCATCAGGAGTGGTTGTGAAAGAAAGCAGTGAGGGGAAATTCTCTCAAGAAGCAGAGCTTTTGGTGTTACACATGGCCAACTAACTTGAGTATAAAGAAAAGTGGCCAGGTTCCAGTTCTGTTGCCGCTGGACAAGCCCTCTGCACTACAGCCTACGTCCCCTGCTGATGAAAACTAAAATTCTCGCAATTAGCTGAGGACTTTGAGAAGTTAAATTTGAGTGGGCAGATTGTGAATGGGGCTTAGAAGTTAAAGAAGCAATCTGTAAAGGGGTGAATTTCTATGTTATTAATTTTTTTAATTTTAGCTTTCATAACTTTGCCCTAAGTGTGGGCTCCAGTCACACTGCTGCTCAGGGGAGTAACAGCACAGATGGCTAAAACACTGAGGCATACTCTATATTTCTGGACAGAGGGATAAGAAAAATGGCCCCCTGTTTCCTAGAAAGTGAAAAACAGGGATCCTAGAAGGGGAGCAACAGGAGAATGGTATTCCTTAATTCTGTATATAAGCCCAAGCAAATCTAAGTCATCCTGAGCATGCATTAAACTCCAAAACAGCACCATAAACACTTTGAAAATTGAACTAATATTTGAAACGCCATCTAGTTTACAGATTTTCCCCTGAATGATACACATAAGACAAGCCCAAAGCAGAGTAGTAAAGGTTTTGAAAAATAAATATTTAAACAATGACAAGGTTACAATTAACCCCCGAGTAAGTAACAGTTGTACATGACATATTTAAACCAGAATAGCAAAGCCTCTCAAAACTGAACTGATATTAGAATCATCACTCACAGAAGGCAAGCTACAACTTGAGTTATAAACCTAAATGGATATATACACATAATGAATAAATGATGAAAAATAAGATTCTTCAGGGTATGCATATAAAATATTATTCAAAATGTTCAGGATTAAATCTAAAATCATTATATATACAAAGAAGAAAATTATCAAACCTCAAGGAAATGGCAATCAACATACGCCAACTGCAAGATGACTTAGCTATTGGAATGATCAAATCCTTTATTTATTTATTTATTTATTTATTTATTTCAGAGTATTATGGGGGCACAAACACTTTGGTTACATATATTGGATTTGCACAGCCTGAGTCAGAGCTACAAGCATGCCCATCCTCCAGATGGTGTGCACTGCACCCATTAGGTATGAATTTACCCAACCCCTCTTTCCCTCTCCCACCTACCCAACACCCGATGAATGTTACTAGTATATGTGCACATAAGTGTTGACCAGGTAATACCAATTTAATGGTAAGTAAATGTGGTGCTTGGTTTTACATTCTTGTGCTACTTCACTTTGAAGAATGGGCTCCAGCTCCACCCAGGATAATACAAGAGATGTTATTCATCATTGTTTTTTATGTCTGAGTAGTATTCCATGGTGTATACCACATTTTATTAATCTACTCATGAGTGATAACAACTCAAATCAATTCTTTAAAGTGGCTATTATATTATGCTACTCAAAACAAAGTTAAACATGTTTGGATATTTTTGGAACTGAAAAAAAATTAAAAGAAATACTGAACCTACTCAACAGAAGAAATTTGATAAAAATTAAAGCAGTAGGTGATTTGGAAATAAATCAGTTGATATTCTCTAAAACAATGCTATGGTTTGGATGTTTATCCTCACCAAATCTCATATTAAAATTTAATCCCCAGTGTTGCAGTGTTAGGAGGTGGGAGGCCTAGTGGGAAGAGTTGAGGTCTTGGGGGCTGAACCCTCATGAACAAATTAATGTCCTCGCTTGGGAGTAAATGAGTTCTCATTCTGTTAGTTTTCATGAAGAGCTGGTTGGTAAAAGGAACCTGGCACCTCCCACTCTCTTTCTCCTCCTCTCTCTCCATATGGTCTCCACACACACTGGCTCCTCTTCACCTTCCTGCATGAGTAGAAGCAGCTGCAGCCCGTACCAGATGCACCTGCCCAATCTTGAACATTCCAGCTATCCAGAATGGTGAGCTAAATAAACATTTTTCTTCATAAATTACCCAGTTTCAGATGTTCCTTTATAGCAACACAAAATGGGATAGGACACCCACAAAATGGGATAGGACACCCACAAAATGGGATAGGAAAAGAGATTTTAGGAAAGGATCAACAAACAACGAAAAGCAAAAAAATAAATGGAAAAAGCACAGAGACTCAAGGACCAATGGGGCAAAATCAAATGGTCTGATGTAAGTCTCTTTGGAGACCATGAGGAGAGAAGAAAGCAATTGGAGAAGAAAAACATAACTCACAATTCCATTTCAAATTAACTGTCCATAACTGCTCATCCCATAGTTCCAGGTAATCATAAGGGAGGCTGAAGACTGGCTATCCACTGGCATTAGTGAAACCCAAAGCAAGGATGTAAATGTGGAGTCCTGCATTTCATATAGTTACATGTTTAAAATTTATAAGTCAAAAGATTGCTGAGTAAAGTCAGTTTTATTCTCCCATCTTGACAGATGTACATTGCAGGATATTTCTCCAAGTGGCCTTTGGCCAACTCGCTTTACCCCCTTTCTAATTTGTAGTTCTCTAGAATAACCATACAATATTCTGGAAATACAACATTCTGAGATGAGGGGAAAATGCCTGGAAGAGCCCAGGTTCTGTTCCAGTTCCCCCTAGAAGTAGGATGTCCTTGAGTGCTTTAGCCCAGTGTGTCATGCTACCCCCACGGTAAAAACCCAAGCTGGGCTACTTTTCAGGGTTCCTTAGCTGCAGTGCAAGTGGGGCACACACAGAGGAGACTCCATCTGACCTGGGCAGCTTTCATTAGCCTTGAGGGACCAGCTTGTAATAAACCCTAAGCTTTGGTGTGTCCATTGCTGTCTGTCTGTAAGTAATAGACCTGCTTTATATAACATGTTGTGTATGGGGGTATTCTTTCTCACCAGACTCAAACAAGTTGGTGACCAGTGCACAGTGAACCTGCTTCACATACATACATGACATATGAGAGCAGAAAATGAAATGTCTGGGACTTCTCAAAATTTTTCCCAGGATCTTGGCAGTGCAAAGGAAGTATGCCATCCTCCCGCCCCTTTCTAATGGGGTGTAATTCATTCCTTTTTTTTTTCTTTCTCCTGTCTCTATCCTGCATGATGAGGAGTCTAAAAATCACCTGTACAGATACTCCAGCCTCCAACCTCTTTATATGTAAAGAACCATTCTTGACATCCCTTGGTCATAGGGCACACACATTCTCAGTTGGATTGTCCTCAAGAGGAAAAGGTCCAGAGAAAAGGCCTGCATAAACCCTGAGAACAGTCATGGGTCTTTTGAGCAGGGGCTTCTAGGAAGCTGGAAAACATGGGTGTGATGGCAGATGTGGGCTAAGTGCTTTCTCTTAGACCCTGTAAAGCCCTTTCTCGATGAGGTATGTGGCCAGGAGTAGCCAGGACTAGGCACTTGAAAATATAGGGCTCTGGGAACCAGCTCTTCTTTTCCTGGTCTAAGGTTGCTAAAGGATGAGAATCAATCTTTTGGCTGGGCACATTCTCACAATAAACTTTAAATTCTGTTTCAACGTAAAAATAGGAAAGGACATGGAAAATATAAAAGTTCATTATTTGTACTTCATCTACCACAGTGGCCATGCATTTAACAAGTACTAAGTAGATGTTCAGTGAACCACTGGATTTCCAGTATTATATTGAATGAAAATAAGAATCAGAATGATTCTAGAGTATGACTATAATATCTCTGCTCTGGGTCTTTTCAATTAGGCATATTATGATATTCAAGAGACTCTTTTAGGGCTGGAAATAAATGTGGATAACAACAAAGATATTTTCTGAATGGACTCTTCTGTCTTTGTCAATCTGTTACATTTGATTTATTTCTGTGAGTCAGTGACTAATGGTTCTGAAATAAAGATAAACAATACTATTTTCTTTTCCAGGATTTTCTATAGTAAATAAATGAATACACCCAAGGTATATGAAACTTAATTGACTTCTCTGTGATTACACAGAAAGTGAGTTTTAGAACTGTAATTAGAATCTCAAATGTGAATTAGGCCATTTGTACTATGGCCCAAGAGTGTCTTGCAAGCTTAAAGATTTAGATAACTCTGTGTTAATAGGAGGAAAATATGGTTGTTATCTGATTTGGCTGGAGAGTGGGGTAGTTCAGATAATTACAAACTTTTAAAAAATAAATAAATTTTAACCCCAAATGATATGCATAGTATCAAAGAATTAGAATGATATAGGTCTGTATCACAGCAAAAAAAATTATTCTTTCATGTATGAAAAGTATTTACAGTCGATCAGAGCTTCCCAAAGGAAACTCATGCTAATTTTCACTACAATTTATTTTGCAAAATTTGTGGTGTTGAAACCAATAGAAAGTACATTTAAAATTTAAAGTGTATGATGAAACTATGTTACTTTTTTATTTAATGTGTTTCCATTTGCTTTAATGTTTGAAATCACTCACCAGCCCTCTAATATCTATAATCAATGCTTATTTTCTCACCATTCTTTTTCTACATCAATATTATGCCTTTGTGAGAACACTCAGCAGTGATACAAACATGACTTGAATACTGTTCTCCTTCCATTGAGAGATGCCCTATCGGAAAAGCAGGTTGGAACTGGGATCATGCATGGTATATACGTCTTAGAGCATCATTCTAACAGTGCTAAAGCAATCACAAAACTACAAAATAGCTATGGAATTTTTGTTTGGCCATCTATAAGTTTTCACAGAGTTTTGTGTGTCTGACATTAAAGCTTATTTTCTATGTGTTTTTTAAATTTTCTCATCATAATATTTCAATTACAAACTCTCCTATAATTGATACATGGAAAACATGCTAATATTGGGAGAGAGAATACATATTCTGTGCTTTTGCTTTTTTATGGTTTGATTTCATTCAATGAGATTTTTCAATATGAAATTTTAAAATGACTTACTCTCTTCATTAGAATATATACGTACAGTTTTTAGATTTATTATCATTTTCTTGATTGGTAGAAGGCATTTTCTTCAACATCATCAATATGGTTTATAAAATAAACATGTGGAAATGTATTTATTTTTATAAAATTAAATTAAGCCTAAGTGATGACACATACATGCACACATAATAGAGGTCATTAGCAATAATGCAACATATTTTATACTTTTTTTACTTTTTTAGCAAGATATTACTTGATTGTTGCAATTTTGCTTCTGACAGTGAAAATATGGCCTTTGTCAATTATGTTCTGCACAATTTCCAGATAAACATTTTTTGAGAAAGTGGAGATTTCTGCTGGTGCTAATAACCAGGCATCAAGACTTTGAGCAATAGAGCCCACAGGTGGAAAACTTTGAAAGCCTGACATAGTTTCCTAGAAAATAGTGTTGTCAAAAGCAGAAAGCTATCCACATGGGATCAGCTTTGCTAATGCTTATAAGAGGGTGGGGGACAGCAATAAAAGAAGAGAGGCAGTTACATCAACAAATATATCCTATGGTCATATGTCCTTAGGACAGAGGGAGAATGTCCATTAAGTGCAATTGCCAAAAATGGTCACATAAACACACACACACACACACACACACACATACTACATTGCCTAAAATTACTTAAATGCTGCATTTGAATCTAGGCTCTCAGGCCCATAAGTGTACTAACAGAGTCCATACTTCAACCATCTGTGCTTTGGACAATTTAACACCTTGATAAAATAACATTGTTCCTTTAGTGGGAATCTATCAATCTAGACAAATTTCAAATAAATTCTAGATATAAGGGGGTGATAAGTCATACCCATGGTCTCAGGTATTTGTGCATAATTAGAAATTGTGGATAATGTTTTAAGAGTGTTTGTAACATTTACCAAAATATAAGATTAGGCATGATTGCGTTTTAAATTAAATTGAGTAACTGTTTTTAGATTTGTGATCTTATGTTGAAAGACATGAGGGTTTGTTAAATTACTGTGCTAGTATGTTTAAGAGAACTTAGCATCTACTAAATGAGTACATTTAATAGAATTCATTAAATCAGTTTTTTCAGTGCTTAACAAAAATTTGCTTATGCATTCCTTAGTTTACCTGAAATTAGAATTCTTACAATTTAAATGAATTAATTATGTTTTTTTCATAATTTAGTTTTTAACCTTGAGTTGATCCTTGAAATTGATTAGCTTCTAAAACCAAAGAAGACTCGTTTTGGTTTTTGTTTTGTTAGTTCAATAAACTAATATTAATATAAATACTAGTAAGAATATGAAGTTTCTTTATGGGATGATTAAATTTTCTAAATTGTGACAATGATTACACATTTCTGCAAATATACTTTAAAATATTGAATTGTACACTTTAAATGGGTGAATTGTATGGTATATAAATCATATCTTAGTAACATAGTTTTAAAAAAAAAGTAAGTTCACATAGCTATCTTTGCTCAAGATTCATCAGTCAGTAATTAAAATTTGTCTTCTCGTTATATAAAGTATCAATTTTTATTTTGAAAACTCATCAATGTTAACAATGTAGGGTTTTCTCCCTTTGGATATTTTAATTTATTTGATTTTCAAATGTTTTAAGTGTTGCCTTGTACATAAGTTATTGTGCCATGTCTCTTATCCTTTAGAATAAATTCCAAGAATTGTTAAAGTGCTTGAAAATTTTAAAAATTTGATTCAAAATTTTGATTGGTTTCATAAATTCTTATAGCAAATTATACATTTGTCCTTGGTGTATTATCGCCTTCATCTTACTACACCCAGCTATGCAAAGGATTTTAATCATTAAAAAACAAAGGAGCCAGGTGCGGTGGCTCACTTCTGTAATCCTAGCAGTCTGGGAGACCGAGGTGGGAGGATAGCTCCAGGTCAGGGGTTCGAGACCAACATGAGCAAGAGTGAGAACCTGTCTCTACTAAAAAAAAAAAAGAAATTAGCTGGACAACTAAAAATATATAGAAAAAATTAGCCAGGCATGGTGATGCATGCCTGTAGTCCCAGCTACTGGGGAGGCTGAGGCAGAGGGATCGTTTGAGCCCAGGAGTTTGAGGTTGCTGTGAGCTAGGCTAACACCACTGCACTCTACCCCAGGCAACAGAGCAAGACTCTGTCAAACAAACAAACAAACAAACAAAAAACACAACAAACAAAATAACAAAACAAACCAATAACTATAGCAGTTTATTTATCAAGATGCAATATCAGTGTTGTTTTGGGGTGTATTTGAGAACTAGTAATGACAACATCATTTTTCTTTATGTATGTTCTGTATTGGTCTACACCCAATTAGGAAAGAGAAACCCTGTAGATAAGTGAAAACTTAATGAATAATTATTAACTATAACAGGAAATTAGAGTAACAGGGTTTCACTTTTATGGAGTAAAGATAATTCTGTAGGATATAGACATAGTAGATGTAAAATAAGCTACTACCACTTGGGCTAAGATAGAGAACCCAAGGAAGATTCCCTCCCCGCTGCCCCCAGCCCAGGGCTGAGATTGAAACTTCCTAGGAGAGTACTTGGTCATGGCATAGAAGTCACTATGATGTTGTGCTAATGGTACTTGCTGGAAAGTTACCCTTTAGAATGCCCCAGAGAGCTATTCCCCTGGCCTGCATCTCTCCAGAGGCACTCTATTACAAATCTTCCATTAGAAGGTGCTGGAGAAAGCTGTGGGCTGCTGAGTGCTGCTGGCCACCATGGACTGCAGGAATTAGGTAGTAGGAAATTTTCAAGTGCTGCAGGAGCTGTGTGCTGGGAATGTCCTATACATGCAAAAGCAATCACACCAGAACCAGGAAGCAAACTGTTTTTTCCTACAGTATTTCTAGTACATTCTCCACTGACAAAGTTTCTAAGGAAATTGGCAAATGAAAAATATTTAAAATGAAATAGATTCATCTTCACAGAGCAGGCAAAAGGGGTGAATTTGGAGTTGAAAAGCAAAAATTCATAAACAGCACAATAACTTTAATTTTTTACATTAAGAATTGTCCACTTAGGCTGGGTGTGGTGGCTCAGGCCTGTAATCCTAGCACTCTGGGAGGCCGAGGCGGGTGGATCGTTCGAGGTCAGAAGTTCGAGACCAGCCTCAGCAAGAGCAAGACCCTGTCTCTACTAAAAATAGAAAGAAATTATCTGGCCAACTAAAAAATATATATATAGAAAAAATTAGCCGGGCATGGTGGCACATGCCTGTAGTCCCAGCTACTCGGGAGGCTGAGGCAGGAGGATCGCTTGAGCCCAGGAGTTTGAGGTTGCTGTGAGCTAGGCTGACGCCACGGCACTCTAGCCTGGGCAACAGAGCAAGACTCTATCTCAAAAAAAAAAAAAAAGAATTGTCCACTTATTTAATATGTTTTGATAAGAATTTCAGTGTTGATATTGATTTTAAGATACCTTTTCATATTGTTAAAAATGATTGGCTTTGTAATTTGACTTTTTTGTTTGAGTTATACTTTGATTCACCTCAGATCTTAATGTTTCTTCAAGAAACCTATTCATGTATTTCTCTGTGATTATACTATTTAAAAATTTTTCACCAGTTTGGATGGTTTATATTTTTAATCTCTATTTTTATGACATTGTCTTATTTTTATACTTGATATTTTTAATCCATGCGGAAATGATTTTATCATGTGGCATGGGATATTATATTGCTAGCATCCACTGAGACCTCACGCCCAGCTGCATCAATAGGGCTGCACTTTGTCTCACTAATCCTTTTGTTTTAGGTTTCCACCAGGAAACCATTCGACAGAGTCGTTGACGAGTGGTACCCAGGATCATGTGAAGAATTAGATCTGAGGAGAAAAATAGTGAACAAAAGAAGACTTTGTGATGTGTAGTGAAAATTCCACTGCAAGAATGGAGAATTTCTTCTCAGAGCTGCTGAAACACTTTCCCAGAGAGCAGTCAGCAGTCGGCTGTCTTCAGAAACTGCCTCAGCAGGAGAAAGCCAGCTTGCCCAGTGTCATACTTGCTTCCCAGAGATGCCCGTACGCAATGATGGTCTATAGTGGTGGGTGCGATGGGTACAGTGTCAGACCCTTGGCTGAAACTTTGGACAGCACTGAAGGGCCCTCGTGTCTTCCAAAATCCACAGGTGGATGACGGACTCATCATTGAGGCTGCATCATAGCTCACCTTGTCCCTTCACCCAATCTTACTATTTACCTTCCTTTCCTAATGAATGCTGATCCTAAAAGACTCCCAAAGCATTTCCTGCACACTAATCTCCATTTTAGAGTCGCTCATATTCTGAGCTCTGACCTTCTTTTCACAAAGTATACTTATAAATAACTATTTAGTTGAAGTCATCTGCACGAGAATGTTTATAGTAGCACAATTCACAATGGCAAAGATGTGAGTGTTAATCTTAATACCATGCTAATACTTTACACTACTGTCTTTTATCCCCATTGATTTGATTTAATTTTTTGATTGCTCTTCTGGGACTCCTGGTTGCAGACACGTTTTGTAACATGACTCCCCCTCAACTCTTTATTTTTTAAAAAATGATTACATTTACATTAATGCAACTGTATTTTTTTTTTTTTGAGACAGAGTCTCGCTCTGTTGCCTGGGCTAGAGTGAGTGCCGTGGCGTCAGCCTACCTCACAGCAACCTCAAACTCCTGGGCTCAAGCAATCCTCCTGCCTCAAGCCTCCAGAGTAGCGGGGACTATAGGCATGCACCACCATGCCCGGCTACGTTTTTCTATGTATTTTTAGTTGTCCAGCTAATTTCTTTCCATTTTTTTAGTAGAGATGGGGTCTCCCTCTTGCTCAGGCTGGTCATGAACTCCTGAGCTCAAATGATCCACCCACCTCAGCTTCCCAGAGTGCTAGGATTACAGGCGTGAGCAACTGTGCCCGGCCACAATTGTATTTTTGATATTACCTTAGCATTTGAGATTTTTCTGTCCAAATTCCCACGAATTCACTTATTTTTTTTATTAATATTTGCCAGAGCCTGAGATGTATAACTCAATTCACTCTGGGCTCCAATCCTTTCATTGTGAATTTTAAGATTAAGAATGGTCTATCTGTGTGATGCTGTGTTTTTCTTTGTTCAAATATAATATGATCATAGACTTATTAAGCTAGTAAATATAGAAAAGTACAGTCAAATTCACTGGTTATTAAATGCTAATTTTAAAAATAAACTCATTTTTTCCCAATTCCCCCAAGTGATAAATGTTGGATAATACATTTAGTTGGGGTATAAAGTGACAGATACTCTTCAAAATTCTGGAAAACTACAAATTAACTGGTTTTGTAGACATTGTCATTACAGAAACTGTCATATACCATTAGAGGACAACTATATTACCCATAGTTTTATTTACATATATATAAATACATATACATGTATATAAATACATACATTATATATATTTATATTTATTATATATATTTTAAAATAAAATTGAATGCAGAGCCTGCCAATGGAATTTGCAGCAAAGACATTTGAACAACCACATTTAGGAGATGTAGCTGGCAAAAGAAACATTTTAGGCCTTTGGAAAATACCTTGATGTGGGCACTTTTTGGATGGCAGGATCAAACATGCAATTTTAAGACTATTCTTTCTTTTAATCACTGAAAATCTATTATGTGACTTTATTATGAAACAAGAATTGACATCTGTCAGATATCTGGTCAGGTTGCCTTTGGCAGGTGCAACTTAGAAGCAACTGACCAGTACATATCTTTACCAAACACTTGTTACCTTCTCCACTTTCTAATGGGGCAGAATATACTCAGCAGAATTAGGTTAACAAAATTAAATCTTATGACTATTCTATTGATAACTGGCTAACACATTACCAGAGATATTGGTTAATTTAACCAATATTTCCTGAACTTAAGTCCACTTAAAATGTCTATCAAAGAGTCAAAATGAGAATAAAAATACATTGAAAAAGCATTTGTCATTAGAGTTGAAAATTAGAACGACAACAGCTACGCATCAATTAGAATGGCCAAAATCCAAAATGCTGGCAACAATAAATGCTGGCAAGGATGTGGAGTAAAGGAAACCCTCATTTGTTGCTGGCAGGAATGCAAAAGGGTACATACACTTTGGAAAATAATTTGGTAGCTTCTTACAACACTAAACATACTCTTACCAGAAAATCTAGTACCTCTACTCCTTGATATTTACCCAAATGTGCTAAAAACACATGTCCACACAAAAACCTGCACATACACGCTTATAACAGCTTTATTCATAATTGCCAAAAACTTGAAGCAATCAAGATGTCCTTCAGTAGCTGAATGAATAACTTATTGTACATTGAATGGGATATTATTCAATACTAAAAAGAAATGAGCTATCAAACCATGAACAGACATGGAAGAGAATTAAATGCATACTACTTAGTGAAAGAAACCACTATGAAAAATTACATACTATATGATTTTAACTAAATGACATTCTTTAAATGGCCAAACTATGGAGAAAGAGAAAGAATCAGTGGTTGCCAGGAGTTAGATGGGTGGGAGGGATGGAGCATGGAGGATTTTTAGGGTAGTAAAACTGCTCTGTGATACTATAATGGAATATGTATGTTATTATACCACTGTCAAATCCCTACAATGTACAACACTAAGAGTGAACTCTAATGTAAACTGAGGACTTTATATGATAATGATGTGTAAATGTGGGTTCATTGATTCTAAAAAAGTACCCCTGTGTGAAGGATGTTGATTGTGGGGAATGGTGTGTGTGTGTGTGTGTGTGTGTGTGTGTGTACTGGGAAGAGGGGCAGGAGGTATATGGGAACTCTGTACATTCCCCTCAATTGTACGTGAACTTACAACTTCTCTAAAAATAAAGTTCATTAACTGAAAAAAATACATTGAGAATAGTTTAATTTAAAACCTCAGAATATGTACATAACATACCCCATTTTTACAAGAACAAGTTTTATTAACGAAGTCTTATGAGTTTGGTTTGTTTGTTTCTTGGCAATTACTTCTTCTAAATGTGTGATAGTCCTTCACAAAATTTCTGCTATGGCAAATTCATAAATATCATGGTATTTAAGAAATCATGATCAAAGAGAAATTTCTTTGATATGAGGCTACTACATATTTCATAGGCAAAAGACTACAGGATTAGTTAAGGCTAAGTTTATGTTTTACTCCCACGTTTTCTTAACTAAACAGGACAACTTGAGCAAGGATTTAAGGGTTTGTTTTTGTTCTTGTTTTCATTTTCTGAAAGCCTGTTTTTCACCTGTAAGATTAGTTAAAATTAAGAACGTATAAAGCCCCTTCACGCTAATCTAAACTATGTCTAAAATCTTCCTTGAAGCCCTTTGAAATGGTGCCAAAGAATATGACCACATGAAAAAGGTGTTGGTGCTCTGCTTCTATGTGTATTAGTTGGGATTCAAGTCAAACCAAATAGAAAATGCAGTAGAACACCACAACCAATATATTTCAACAAGTATCTTGTTCGCTTTTATTTCTTTGTAACATATTGAATTAAAATTTAATGTAATACTGATCAATCAATCAACACTGAATTTTCATATTTAACTTAAGGAAGCATTAAGAATTCAGTCTGGACCAGGCACAGTGCCTCACACCTGTCATTCCAGCACTTTGGGACACGGAAGTGGGAGAATTGCTTGAGGGCAGCCATTCAAGACCAGCCTGGGCAGCATAGCAAGATGCCCCCACCATCTCCACAAAAAAAGAAAAACATAAATAAAATAATTCCATCTCAAGGAGATGTTTGACATGTCTTTTACCTTTATTGTGGCAATGATATTAAGGGTGCCTTCATATGCCCAAACACATCAAATTGTACACTTTAAATATGTGTGGGTTTTTATATATCAATTATCCTTCAAAAAGTTATTTTTTAAAAAAATCAGAGTCTCAGGAATATAGCATTAAGACGAGTCCTTGTTCTTCCCAATACACCTGGGAACAGTGTAGTTTTATTTAAATATCAAGTTGATATCTTTATACATTCACAGTCATAGTGGGATAAGGTTTGGCCCATAGATAAAGTGAAGTTGTAACATGAAATTTTATGTTAAGAAATTCATATCAATATTCTAGAAACTAATGCTTTGTCCTAATAATTTTATGTGTTAGCAATGAACATCAGAATTTCCTGGATAATTATTTCAAAATAAATATACTTGTGACCTTCTCCCCAAAGAGCCTGATTTAGTTTGCAGCTCCCCTGGTGACCATGAGCTATTCCACCAATTGTGAAGAATGGCTTTCCTCATACAAAGACCTTATGGCTGTAAATGGATCTTTAATGTAAATTTTCTCATTGTTAGCTCCATTGAATGTCTTTCTATTAATTAACTATCTCAGGTTGTTAGAACATTTCTGTCTTTGCCCTGTCCCCCTCTTCTCAAAAAATTGTCTGCATAACAAAGTCCTCCTCACCATTAAATATCCAATCCAATTACTGTCTTTTTGTGAAGCCTTCCCTTAGTCTCTGGGAAGTAGTCTCCCTCATGTTCCAAAGTGCATTACTAATATTTCTGTCATACCATTGTGTGACAATGATCTGTTTATAGTATGCCTCATTCACTAGACTATCAGTTTATAGTGCAGTATTCAAGTATGTAAGCATATTACTAAACAGTAGCAATAAAAATTGCTTTATTGAATTGCTTAAAATAAACAGTGGTGGTGACATCTCAGTTGCAATAAGATCATAGCAACTCAATGTCATGACACTGCGATTTTCAGACAATATCAGCCTCATTTCCTTGTGTTGTCTTTTGACAGCAATAGCACTTAAAGGGCAATTTTAAGAAAACTCAGCTAATATTCTTGGCAGATATTTAACCTTATGAAAAGAAATCACTTATCCGGAGTTTCAGTACAGTATTTTCATTTCAGTGACATTTAAAATGGAAATGAGTCCATTTTCTTTTCAGATTTTTGAATATGCTTTAGTTGAAAAATTAAACACATTCAGTGAATTATTCAACCAGCACAAAATCAGAATATAACTGATTTTTAAAAAGCAGACTTTTTTTTAATATGATTCTTTTATTTAACACATCCTATCATATACATTGATTATAACAGCAGGTAAAATATACAATTTTGTGTTCAATAGAGTAATTATTTCTAATATATAATGAATTAACATGTAAGTTTATTGCTGTATACATGCAAGATAATTTATATAATTTCAGCATATATTCTGAGCCTTTAATCAACTGAGGAAAATAAGGAGTGATTTTTTTAAATGCCTTAATTTATAGAAAGGCATTGAAAACATAATGAAAATAGAACTAAATTCTAAAGTATTAGTAGTCATTTTTTATTAAAGATTTTAAAAATTATTTCCTAATAAAGAGTTGAAAAATGAGGAATGAGTGTATTATTACTATACCTATGAGAACCTAATGGATTTAAGGGGAATGTGACAGGATTATCTTGGTTGTGCCTCTTTTTTTTCCCCCATGTCTTGAGATAACTCCCAATATTCTCAGAACATAATATTACATTCAAATCTAAAGGCCTTTTGAATAATGTAGTCTCAATAAGAGAGGAAAGAGTTACCTTGTACCCTGCCTAGCACACTTATCTTCTAAAAATAAAATATTTGTAAACATTTTTTCTTTTTTCATGGCTCCTCTTCCTGTGTTTCCTGTGTCATCCTTTCACTTACTGTTCATCACCTCTCCCATTAGTTTACAAAACAACCTGGTTCAAGCAACTGCCCCACATTTCCTATTACATTGCATTGAGCATTTGTCAAACCAAAATGTAACCAGAGCAAAGCAATATAAAACTTAAGTTTGTACTTGACTCTCACCTGTCTCATATACATGGCTGTGGGAAATGAAGAGGCCAAAAATCAGGGAATTTTCTTTGAGATACGTACACATTACTGGGTTTAAAATAGCAACAGCAAAAGAGGCAGGGATAAAAGGGTTCACACTTTTAAAGTCATGACACTGAAATGATATTTTTGATTCATATGTGAATTAAGACTACACTACAATTGGGCTGGATCTTTATCTGGAAATTTGTTCTGAGCCGTATTCCACCATGGTTCATTTTCTTGGCCATCCCTTATTAAACCAGCAGTGGACACCTTTCCAAGTTGGTTCATCACCCTATGTCCCCAAATTTGTAATCAGGACCAATTCACCAGTTCACTTAGCTGAAATTATAAGATGTAAGCTCAGTATGGTATCTTGTAGGCAGGCTTACTTTGCCTTGTGGTCTGAGGAAGCAAAGATTGTCCTTCTAGAAGTGGAAAATAATTGAAGAAAGGTAAATAGAATAATATGGAGAAAAGTTATAGAAAGAAAGCCAAGAGATTTGGCAAGTGTTTGGTTTCAGCTTCTTCCTAAGTTCTCCTGTACTCCCATTTTTTACTTTTGAGTTATTTTTAAGTTGATTTAGTAAATATTTTTAAAGTAATAAATAACATGTAGAGTTTAAAGATTTCTGTATTTCTGGCTCTATTCAAGTCAAAATGAGCTACAACATCACAGATTTCTGTAGATACATATTACTGTGCAAATGTATACATTTAGCCTAGTTCTCCAGATCCAGGTAAAAGAACATAGAAAAAAAAAGGTAAGGCACATAATAAACTTTTTGATACATAGATTAGATGTGTTCTGGAAAGGAGTAGAACAGAACAAGGGAGTAACTATGGAGATCTCTAAATTTTCTGTTCTCAAATTTCTCCTTGTGTTCTCTGGTAGGTAATTAAGAAGTGAGTCAGTTAACACTTATCAATTATGAACAGATGGATAACGTATAGGAGTCAAAATGCAAACATCATTCCTGCCTTGTGTGGAATCAGAAAACTCTTTAAGAATGTTACAAACACATGAAGAAAAAGAGTTTACAATGATGATAAATGTAGCTTTTGTATTTTATTCTCTGTCATGCATTTTCATCTTCAAATCCATTATTTTTTCTCATATAAGATGCCTGTGCATTAAGATTCATAGCCTTATAGTAATCAGAACAGCATGATACTGGCATAAAAGTGGACACATAGATCAATGGAACAGAATAGAGAACCCAGAAATGAAACCATATACCCACAACTGACTGACCTTTGGCAAAGCTGACAAAAGCATACACTTGGGAAAGGATGCTCTATTCAATAAATGTTGCTGGGAAAATTAGATAGCCACATTCAGAAGAATGAAAATGGACCCCATCTCTCACCATACACAAAAATTAACTCAAGATGGATGGAGTAAAGACCTAAATGTAAGACCTGACACTATAAAAATTCTAGAGAAAATGTATGAAAAACTCTTCTTGACATTGGCCTAGGCACAGAATTTATGACTTAGATCCCAAAAGCAAATACAACAAAAACAGAAATAAATAAGAGGGAATTAATTAAACTAAAAAGTGTCTGCACAGCAAAAGAAATAACCAATAAAGTAAATAGACATCCTATAGAATGGGAGAAAATATTCACAAACTATGTATCCTACAACAGACTATTGTCCAGAATCTACAAGAAACTAGAATAAATCAGTAAGTGGAAATAAAAAAAAAAAAGAAAGGAAAAGAAAACAAACCCATTAAAAAGTTGGCAAACAACAAGAACATTTTTCAGAAGAAGATATATAAGTGACCAACAAGCACAGGAAAAAATGCTCAACATCACTAATCATCAGAGAAATGCAAGTGAAAACCACAATGAGACAGCACCTTACTTCTATCAGAATGGCTCTTATTAAAAAGTCAAAAAACAATAGATGTTGCTGCAGATATGGTGAAAAGGGAGCGCTTAAACACTGTTGGTATTAATATAAATTAGTACAACCTATATGGAAAACAGTGTGGATATTCCTCAAAGAACTAAAAGTAGACCTGCCATTTGATCTAGCAATCCTAGTACTGCATATCTGACCAGAGAAAAAGAAGTCATTGTATCAAAGAAATACAGGCACTCATATGTATATTGCAGCACAGTTCACAATTGCGAAGGCATGGAATCAACCTAAGAGCCTATCAACTCATAAGACAATAAAGAAAATGTGTGTGTATTTATATACACACACTATGGAATACTATTCAGCCATAAAAAGGAATGAAATAACATCTTTTGCAGCAACTTAGATGGAACTGAAAGCCATAATCCTAAGTGAAGTATCTCAGGAACAGTAAAACCAATACTGTATAAACTCGCTTATAAATGGGATCTAAGTGATGGCTGTACATGGTCATGTGGAGTGGTGTAATGGACTTTGGAGACTCAGAAGTGGGGAGGGTGAGAAGGCAGTGAGCAATCAAAAATTGCCTATCTGGTACAAAGTATATTATTTGGGTGACAAGTACACTAAAAGCTCTGACTTCATCCATGCAATACATGTACTTCATCCATGTATTGAAAAACTACTTGTGCCCCATAAATCCATTGACATGCATGCACACACACACACACACACACACAAATTTCATAGCATTGAGGAGCTAACAAGGCAAATGCCAAAGCAAATTTGGTCACAAGAAACAAAGATGGTGATGATTTGATGAGGAGTTTGTGCACCCTGCTGTCATCCGCAATCTCTGCAGGACCTTTTGCCTTTCCTGTTGTGTAGTTTGACCAATGGTGTTGGATGCTATTTTGAACAGTATAGTTTAATACTGGGTAATATACAACTTTTGATTTTTAATATTGAATCATTTTTTATCATGTCAGCAAAATGATTGATCACTTTCTATTTTTAGCTTCCAAAACAGTAGATTTCTGCTATGGTTTGGATATGATTTGTTTGGCCCTGCCAAGTCTCATGAGGAAATTTGAGCCCCATTGTTGGAGGTGGAGCTTAGTGGGAGGTGTCTGGGTCATGGAAGGAGTGCATCCCTCATGAATGGCGTGGTGCAATTCTCTCCATGGCGGGTGAGTTTTCTATTAGTTCTCACGAGAGCTGCTTGTTAAGAAGAGTCTGGTTCCCCCCCCCCCCACCCCGTTTCTCTTGGTTCCTCTCTCATCATGTGATTTCTGTACACATTGCTCCCTTTCACTTTCCACCATGAGAAGAAGCAGCCTGAAACCTTCCCCCAAATCAGATGCTGGTGCCATGCTCATTGTTTAGCCTGCAGAACCGTGAGCTAAATAAACCTCTTTTCCTATAAATGACCCAGCCTCAGGTGTACTTTTATAGCAACACAAACTGATTAGGACAAATTTCCATATAATACTTTTCAATTATCTAACTGGTTGCCATCTTCCATTACAGAAGAAAATCCTTAAATGCTTATCTACTGAGTTATAAAATTACACTACTGTTATTGTGTGCATCAGTTCATTATTTTGTAAATATTCTATATAAAGGAGAAAGCAAAAATAAAATGACAAGATGAAAATAATATATTGTACCTTACAAAAATGATATTTCCATAAAGAAATAGGTTACATTCATAAAAATTAAATAAGTTAAAAGACAATATAGAAAATTTCTATTTATATAGTTGCTTACTAAATACTCAACTGGACTGAACAAATTTGTAGTAGCATATAGCCAAAAAGGAAATTGTTTCTATAGTCTAGAAAATAAATAATTTGCAGGTATCATAATTTTGTTAAAATTTTACATGGAAATAATAAATAATAGAAACACTTTTTAAAATATTTATAATGCAAGTATGTGATTAATTAATATGCAACTTACTCTATATTTTAATTTCCAAATAAGAATTTTTACTGTTAAAATTGGCATAGCTGGCTCTTGCCTTCAATCTAATAATCTACCATTATCCACCCATTTTGGAACATAGTCACATGCCTACCTGTGCTTCAAGATGGTATCTTCTAAAATTTATGTGGCCACTTGATTTTAGCGATGGTGCTAAAATATCCTAATATTTCTAAAGTATCTCAACAGCCTGCAAAGATGTTGCATTCGTAGAGTCTCTGCAGAGCAGAGACTTGCTTTCTACATATTGTCACTATCCTTGATTTAGGTTGAACCAATGAGGAAAAGAAATTATTTCTTCCAAGGTACTACTCTGTTAAGCATGATAATTGTACAGTTTCTTCTCAACTTATCAGAAGGTTAAGTCCCAATAAATCTATCCTAAGTTGAAAATATCATAATTTAAAAATGCATTTAATATACCTAACCTACTGAACATAATAGCTTAGCCTAGCCTACCTTAAACATGTTCAAAACACAAAGATTAGCCTACAGTTGGACAATATCTTCTAACAGGAAGCCTGTTTTATAATAAAGTATTGAATATATCATGTAATTTATTGAATGCTGTACTGAAAGTTAAAAGCAGAACGTTCATATTGGTGTTTGAAGCATGATTTCTACTCAACGTGTATCACTTTTGTACCATCACAAAGTTGAAAAATCCTGTTGAGAAATTGTAAGTTGGGGACTGTCTGTATTCTCATTGGTTCCTACAAAAATTTTAGCAGCATTAACTTTGTACAAATTACTTATCAAAATTCTCAAATGGGCAAGGCTTCACATCTCTGTGTGGCCCTGAACCACTCAGATGGATCTATACCTGTCTACTACAGCATCATTTCCAAGCTTTGACTTTTTTTAACAACAAAAAACATTGCATGAAGTGTAGAGTGCAAAAGTGATTGTATTAGTTATCTCTTGCTATGGAATAATATTGCCACAAATTTAGAAACTTAAAATAGCATAAAATAGCACCCATCTATTATATTACACTTTTGCGGTTCAGGAGCCTGGCCCTGGTTAGCTGACCCCTTTGCCTCAGGGTCTTCAACCTGCCATCAAGGTGTTGGCCAGGGCTGCAGTATCATCTGAGGCCTGGCTAGGGAGAAATAGACTTCCAATCTCATGTGGATGGTTGTTGGCAGAATGTAACTATTTGCTGACTGTGAACAGAGAGCCTGTTTCTTGTTGGTTTTAGGCCAGAGGCTGCGGTCACCTCCTTGCATTCTCAATGTGGTAGCACACAAAATAGTAGCTCGCTTTTTCCAGGCCAGCAAAGAGTCTCTTTCTAATATGAGTGTTTCAGTTTTATGTAACATAATCATATACATGTAATCCCATACATCCTGTCACCTTTGCCATATACAATTGGAGAGAAGCAGAAGTGATAACAAAGGCATTAATACCAGGAGGATGAAATCTTAGAGTCCACTTTAAAATCTGTCTCTCACAAACAACCTTGTTCTCCCAAAACTAACTGAAAATGTTATCGTCTCCTCAAGTTCCTCAACTCTTTTTCTTTGGCCTTTGGCTGGGCCTATTCTGCAAACTTCTCATATGTTCTTACACATGACTATATTGCTTGAGAGTGCACACAATGAATCTCTGAAACCACTTGCAACATGACATGATTCCTAAGGATATTGTTGTAAAAATGTATTTATTTTTATTCCAGCCACTTTTTCCAATGGATGGACATTAGAAATTATCTATGCAAGCAGAATCAAAATATATTTAACATTTATTCCTTATCAGTTATTATCTCAGAGACTTACACTTTTAAGTTAAAATGTTTTTTTTCTCCAGTCTGAGAACAGATGTGAGCCATCTGTTTTTAATCAAAAATCCATATTAAATTACACCTTTAATTCTGGTGATAAGTAGGAAAAACATCCAAGTGTAATTTGACTTGTGTATATTGTTTCTCCATTAGGTTTATCCCCTTTTAGATGTGTCAAAACCTCGTTATCTTGAATGCTGATGATGTAATGAAGAGATTAAGAATCTCTGTATCATCTAAACCATGAAGAGGCACAGGAGAAAATCTGAATTACATAAGCATGTGCTGAGAGGATCATTAAGCAATTTGGTTCATGTAACATTATATGCCCATATGACTCTTCCATATTTTGAAGCAAGAATAAAATTTGAGATAATTTCTGAATTTATTATTCATTTATAGTACTTTATTCTATGTACTATCTCAAAAGTCTAGGATTGAAAACTAGAATATTTTCATGTATCTAATCCACAAAATCTTTAAATACAGACTTGAGAGGTAATGCTTATGCATGATATGGAAAATTTTATATTCATTCTAGTTTTTAAAGGGTAAATTCATGGCCATGGAAGAAAACTTTTTCCTAAATGATTGAAAGCTTTCATGTCAATGCAGAATTTACCCTCCATTTAAAGACAGGCTAGACTATTATAGAGCCTTTCCCCCCAAATTTCTTCATCATTACAAGAGCATAATAGACGGATATTTCTCTTTTTGTTCATTAGATGCAATGCCAGCACAGCTCGCAGTAGCACAATTCCAGGTTACACGAGGGATAAGAGAGGAGAAAAGAGATTATTACAGCTGTGATGATCCTCCTTTTTGGCAGCTCCATATTTCCCTCTGGGGACAATACTGTTGTCCCTTTGATGCCACCTCTATACTCTGGCTTTTTGGAGATATCCCTAATCTATATCACAGCCCTGACCATGGTCCTAAACAGTCCCATCTTTTCAAATCACAAAGATTCATAGCAAGGCTTTATCCATAATATATGCCAAACTAAATTGTATCAAAATCACATGTTTTTCTTTTGCTTTTGTATTTTATATCATGTTAACAGCATGACATATTCCAAAAGGCTCAAAGCACAAGTTCTACAGAAAAACATGTTAAAAGAGGTGCATCTGCATGACTGAAGCAGGTAGAACTGTAATAGTTTTGGATGTGTAGGTAGGCAGGAGTCAGCCTGATTTTTTTTTTTTTTTATGTTTTATCAGGTACCAAGCAAAGCACTAAAAGAAATTCTACATGATGTGTTTGTCCCAACCAAACAAAGGGACACTGGGCAAGTTTCTCATCAAGGCCAGAAAACCAGGAGGATCTTGCACACCTTGGATACCAGGGCCCAAGGATCAGGCAGGCAGCAGGAATACCTCTTTCCATTCGCATATGAGGAGTAGCGAAGTCACAGCAGTGTCAGTTACAGAATTGTTGCCTCCTAATGCTGCTGCATGCTGAGAAAAGTTATGCCAGACAATGAGTTTCCAGACACAGAGAAACATCAGACTTTCAAAACGCTTCCACTAAATGAACAAAGGCTACCAACACCTTGTCAAACCTGACTTCTGCTCCTGTCCCGTACAGAGAAGAGGGCTGAGGGTACTTCCAGAGAACTGAAGAGCATATACCTTACTGAAAGACAGGAAATGACACTATGTGTGAAAAAAAAAAAAAAAGAGCAAAGGAGAATACTAAAACAATAAAATAAAAAACATTTGTTGCACATCTATTGATTAGAAACTCTGCTACACACCTGGATGCTTCAAAGTCTTGACTTCTCAACTCAAGAGATCATAAACAAATGTTATGCTGTGTTTTGAAAAGGATACATTTTAGGAAGACTATTAAGGCAGACAAGGGCAATAGCCACGTGGGGACTGGGGAGTTAAAACTTTAAATAGGACAGTGAGGCTTGCTTCCTTGAGAAGGTAACATTTGAGCACCTTGATTAAAAAGGCAACGGAATGAACCATGCAACTAGCTCTCCGCAAGCAGAGTATAACAGGGAAAACAATAGCTCTTACAAAGGTCCAGAAATGAGAATGTGCCTGGACAGGGACCAGCAGGTACAGAAGCCCTGACGTGAGATCCCACCTGGTGCATTTTAAAACAGCCAAAAGGCCAGTGTGGCTGGTGTTGAGTGAACAAGCTGGTACATAAGAGAAGCTGATGTTAACAATTAAGATCATAGTGACCCTTTTAAGCCATTGTTAGAACTGAAACTTTATTGTCTGAGAAATAAGAAAATATGGAAGGCCTTGAGAAGAGGGATGAGATTATATGATGTAAGTTTTAACAATATCACTCCAACTACTGTAGTAGGTAATGTTTTGCTTTTCACAGTTTTTCTAAACTGCATTTTTCATATTGTATTTATGATTAAAATGAAAAAAAAATGATGGCAGTTGTAGGAGCTGGAACAAAAATCTTATCTTCTGGGACTCTGATAAAAAGACCTGGCAACAGTTAGGCATTGTCACTCTAACATAACATGTAGGACAACTAAAAACATAGAGCCTGTGGCAGGGGTCAAACAAATGTTATCCAAGTTTGTAAAAGTCACCTACTGGCTGCCGTGCAGAAATAATCATTCAAATGACAAAGAACACATATTGTCTCTACCTGCTGCATGAAAACGGAAAGTATTCAGAGACACTTGTCACATTCTTCCTATGATCTTGAAAACCACTGAATACTTCTCAAGTAATTGTTATGCTTTTTTTATTGTTGTTGTGAGCAGAGTTACAGATGGAAGTCACAGACTGTGACCACTGTCCATTGTTCTTAAGCAAGATTCCTCAGAAAGTGTGTTCCTACCTGGAATGTAAATGATCTATTACAACAAGAGAAGAATGTCTGGAATGTTTGCAAATTACCTATGAGGTGTCTCTCTCCATCTAAAATTATTCTTGCTTGCTCTTAATGTTTCCATACTAACAAAAATAAATCCAACGCTGCATTGCTACATATCGGTTAGGAGCTATAATTGAGTAACCTGGTGAATTGACAATTTCTGACCAAAGCAAGTTATTGTCAATGTTCTTTTTTGGGTGGTTGGGTTGTTGGTTCATGTGTGGGTCACCATATATCTAAAAATAAATAAACTAATAAATAACTAGAAGAGGGCTATGACTGAACCAATGATGACTGTGTGCTGTGACTAAGGATTATGATTAATTCTCTTCAGTGCAGCTGAGGTTTATTTGAGGAAAATATAAAAAGATTAATTAAAAGTTAGTTAAAATCATTTAACTGCTGTCTATTATTTGGGCCCTGCATCTTTTCCCCCATCATGGTAAAAAGTAATCTAAAAGAGCCAATTGGAAGTATTCTTCAATATTAAAAATTTGCAAAAATTGAATCCCAGTAACATCCATCTTGAAAACCTAATTTTTTCTTTATTCTGTAGATCCACTTATTAAAATGTTTTCAAAGATGGGACTTTTTGAATTATTTTGGAGTTTCAGAATAAGCAAAAGAAGTCACTTACTGTTTATATTTTGTTGGTTTTTATTTAGTTTTTAAATAGATTTTATTTTTTATGGCAATTTTCAGTTTTACAAGCAAAACTGAGCAAAAGGTACAGATTTTCCATATACTCCCTGCCCCCACACATGCATAACCTCCTGCATTATCAATATCTCCCAGCGGAGTGGTACATTCATTATTATAAATGAACCTATCTTGACACATTGTAATCACCCAAACTTCACAATTTACATTGGAGTTCACTCTTGGTGGTATACATTCTACGGTTATGATAAAATGTACAATGATGTGTCCATTTGTACAATGATGATACTGCAGTATCATACAGAGTAGATTCACTGACCTAAAAATCCTCTGAGCTCTACCTGTTATTCCCTTCCTCTTCCTTAACTCCTGACTGACCCTTTTACTGTCTCCATAGTTTTGCCTTTTCCAGAATGTCATTCAGTTAGAATCATAGAGTCCATAACCTTTACAGATTGGCTTCTTTCACTTAGTGATATGCATTTAAATTTCCTGTATGTCTTTTCATGGTTTGATAGCTTTTTTTAAGTGCTGAAGAATATTTTTTTGTCTGGAAATACCACAATTTATTTATTTATTCACCTACTGAAGGCCATCTTGGTTGCTTCCAAATTTTGGCAATTATGAATAAAGCTGCTGTTAATATCCATGTGCAGATTTTTGTGTGGACACGTGTTTTCAACTCATTTGGGTAAGTACCAAGTTGTGTAATTGCTGGATCATATGGTAATAATGTGTTTAGTATCATAACGACCTGTTAATCTGTCCTACAAAGTGACTGTATCATTTTGCATTCCCACCAGCAACAAATGAAAGCTTCCATCATTCCACATTCTAGCCAGCCTTAGGTGTTGTCAGTGTTTGGGATTTTAATCATTCTGATAGGTACGTAGTGGTATCTCACTGTTGTTTTAATTTATATTTCCCAGATGACATATTATGTGGAGAACCATTCCATATGCTTATTTTCCATCTGTATCTTTCTTTGTTTGTTTGTTTGTTTTGGTGAAGTGTCTGTTAAGGTCTTTGGTTCATTTTTGGTTGGGTTGTTTGCTTTTTTACTATTGATTTTTAAGTGCTTTTTGTATATTTTGAATAGCAGTCCTTTATCAAATAAATGTATTTTACAAATAGTCTTCTGCCAGTCTGTGGGTTTTTTGTTGTTGTTGTTGTTGTTGTTGTTGTTGTTGTTCATTCTCTTGACAGTGTCTTTCACAGAGCATAAATTTTTAGTTTCAATGAAGTCAGGCTTATCAATTTCTTTTACAGATCATAACTTCTTTTGTTTTGTATCTTGAAAGTCATCAGCAAACTCAAGGTCATCTAGATTTTTTTACTAAGTAGTATTTTCAATAAATAAGAAACTGAAAGCTAATCTAATAGGACTGTTCTCTTTATCAGAAGAAAAGACACCAAGAGAAGAAAGACCACATGTGGGCAAAGTGAGAAGGTGGCCATCTGCAAGCTAGAGAGGTCTCACCAGAAAACAACTCTGCCAGTACCTTGATCTTGAAATTCCAGACTCCAAAACTGTGAGAAAATAACATTCTATTGGTTAAGCCACCCAGTCTGTGATATTCTTGTATTGCAGCCAGAGAAGGCTAATTCATTCATATCTGGTTTAGTGATTTTGTGCCAGGACTTCTGATTTTGATCCTCCCCAGGCTGTCTTAGAGATGTATACTCTTATCAGAAAATAGTTGTATTTACACTCGTGTTCCTTCTACTTTTTTGTTTTCTTTTTATTCTTATAAGTGAAGGAAATACTTGAAGGCTATTGATGATATGTGCTGTTGTTGAGTGGTGAAGAAAGTTTTATTTTTTGTTCATTGAACCTGAAAGGACTTATGCTATAAATGACATGCTTTCCTTTGGTTATCTGCATCTCTTCTCCACGTGTTATAAATCAAGTGTCCTTCCTAGTGGTGGTCACGCCTCAAAGAGCCATGTTAGTAGCATCAGATGTCACAAGAGACATATTGAAAATGGAGCAGGTAGCCAGAATGTAATGGCTCAAACCAAAGAGAATACTAGTGGCTAAATTGTTACTATTATTTTTGTGAATATTTAATTTGCTCACAATTTCAAATAACATTTATGTTTCGACTCCTCTGCTCAGACATATACGTTTGTATCTGTGTGTGTCTGCCTTTGCATACATGTATGTGTTTGTGTGCATAAGCATTCTTGGATTTATATTACTATTTTTAAATATTTCTCTGGAGCACTAAGGGAGGGACAGTGACATGAGCGTGATTTCTTTAGTCCCTCAGTAGGCCATTCTAAATTTTATATTTCTGAGTGGCCCAATACACAGTCATAAGATTAATGTGCTGCAGTTCTCAGGATCCTTCTAGTGAGAGTGACTCTCCGGATGCATATTATTTATAGATTTTATGTTACTTTCTTAAATAAGAAAGAGAGAAAGAACTTGTGAACTTATAAACTAAAATCAATACAGATAATAACCTCTCACACAGAAAAGGTTGGGATGTCTCTGTTTATTTCATAAATGCTCTTGCGGATTAGACATATTCCTTATCACTATGTGACTTCATGCTTTTTGTGTGTTTTTCCCTCTTTTTCTTTTTCTCCTTCACCATATCTCATTTTCTTACTTGGCTTTCCTCTCTCCCACACAGAAAATCATGTTGGATTTTATATTATTACTTGACTAAATAAAGTCACTGAAACAGACACAGGAGGAGGCAGGAACCCATTTATTTCACAGTGTGATAGTGATAGTTCAATATTCAAAAGAGAGCAATAATAGTATATATGGAATACATTTTTTTCAAGTGTGATCATTATTTGAAAGATTTTTCACCTACGAGTATCTTGTTTAGAGTTTTGTAAAATAGTATTAAATGAACCTATGTCTACAGAGATTTCTGTAAATATTTAAAAAAATGTCTTCACTATGCTTATGAAGTATAATTCAATGTATGCAGCAATTTTAAGAAATGATCCAAAAGAATTGGGTAACTGAATATATTTCCTTGGTTTGTGTTAGAGAGAAACTATATTCTTAAATAGAAGACATATTTAACTACTATAAATGTTCTGTATAAATTATGACTTTGCTTTAAGATAAGACACAAAAGAAACCTAAATGCTTCTTCCTTTATGGCTTAAGCCATAAAGAACATGAAATTTATTCTGACAATTTTATTAGCCACATATTTTTCCTTCTATCAAACTAAATTGTTGCATTAAATCTATACAGAATCTAAATGTTTATGTATTCATTTATTCTGACTTTTCTGCATCTTTTAAAATTCCTAGGGCATTTTCTTCACATAATAACCAGATAAATGCTGTTTCTAGGAAATACTAGAGACATGTGATTTAACTAATTTGTACTTTCTAATGGGCATGGATTGTGGATAGTTACTAATTAGCAATTGTGATCTATCATACTGGGCAAGTCTGCCTCAAGAACAGTGATATTTGTTCATCCCAGTCTACATGGTTGAGAAGTTCTAAACATGCTGCCAATTATGCTGATGAATTGGTGAATGAAAAGTTTCCCCCCATATTTGTATTGCTGTTATAATAGAGCAATGGTGTTAATTATGAGCAGACTTTAACAGGAATGGGAATTTTATTACATAGCCAGATTTGATATACAGTATATAGTATAAAACAATTTATCAATTAGAACAAAGAAATTGACAAATATTTTATGCTCTGTATAAGACAATGATAATTGTATTGTTCAATTTTTCCACCTCTGGCAACTATTAGCATTGGTAGAGAACGTTTAAACACCTGTAATCCATTAATTGAACAAGCACTGTGCAATATGCTTTATTTTATTGATTCTGATTACATCCAAGAAAACTACAATGTAAACACAATTTTTTTCACAATGTTTGCCACTGCTTTATATATCTAAGATTGTCTCAATGTTTTGGATCAAAAGTCTATGGGGCAAGGGGAGACAGGCATGAATTTGTGTTCACATTCATCATCAATGATAGTAGCAGATAGATTATGTGGTATAAATTTTGAAGGATTCAAAGCCTTTCCTAGTTTAACCTATCAATATATAAAATATCAAAAACTTTCTCATATTTTTTTCAGCTTTAAATATAAAACATGGCTTTTTTTAAACATTCATTATGATCTCAATTTGTGGCAGAAATGGAAAATGCTTTAATGTATGCTCCAGAGGACTAACAAAAGGATGGGATTGTAATTAACAATCAAATTACTGGCAAAACACAATTTCATTACTTTTCTCCTCACAATAGAAAGTGAAAAGTTGCAGGATAAAAAATGAAAATTTAAAATATTGACATACGAAAGAAAAGAAAAAAAAGAATTCTGCATGGCAATAAGGTAAGGTCAGCCAAGGAAAGAAAAAGTCATGTAAAATATTACTGATATTAAGAAAAATCCTATATGATTGCAAATGATGAGAATCAATAAATATAAATAAGTTATCTTTTTCAGTGACATAGGAGAAAATCTTGAAAAGAAAAAGAAAAAAAAATGAAAACCCATACATGATTAAAAAACAAAAAAAAAACAGTGTCTACAGGGTATCTCATATAGTGAATTAATTATAAGATGCTCCAAATTGTCATTCTATACTGTTTTTGATGCAGAGGCTGGGGCTCTGCAAATTACACTTCCACTTTGCTTATAGATTTCCTATTTGTTTCTGCCAAGAAGGAGCACTAGAAAAACCAGGCATGGTGGCTCATGCTTGTAGTCTCAACGACTTAAGAGACTGAGGCAGGAGGATCACTTTAGCTGAGGAGTTTGAGGCTACAGTGAGCTGTGATTGTGCCACTGCACTTCAGCCTGGATGACAGAGTGAGACTCTGTATCAAAAAATAAAATAAAATAAAATAAAATAAAATAAAAGTGGAAGCAACAAAGCTGGAAGAAGAAGCGAATTGCTCCTTCCTGATTTCATTGTGTGAGCTTCCATTTGGTGTGTTGATCTTGTGAGCTCCACTCTGGCAACGCTGCTTCTCCCCTTCAGTAACAGCTCCTTTCTGTAATATCAGCTGAGTCTACTTTGTAGCTTTTCCAAAGCTTGCAGAACAATCTGTATCTGTTCTCCTCAGAGATGCTAGCACTAGCAGCATTCTTTCCTCAGAGTCTTGGTCTCAGCTCCATGGTGGGCTTCCTCCCAGTTCTTTAGTGGGTGGACTGGAATCGTAGCATCTTCCTAAAGTTGCCACATCTGCAATACCTTAGTGTCTCTTATCTTTCAGTCACCAGTTAGCAACTGTATGCATAGGAGAAAGAGTAGTTTAAGTTTGCTCTGTTCAAACAACTAGTCATATTTCTGTGAACTAAAATAAAATCTTAAGCACCCCTCATCAGCTGACTGAATGGACCCCCATTGGGGCAAGAAGATACCCTAAAACTGAGTTGCTAGCCATGAGAAGAGAGGTCAGACATGCCTCATCATGCTCCCCTCCCTTTCTTTTTTTTTTTTTACTATTAATCCATGTTTATCATATGAAAATTAGAAAATACAGATATAAGTAAGAAGTAAATTCCCTACCATCCCATTAAGTCAGGGATGATTGTGTTAATATGATTTGTATATCCAACCTGAGTTTTTTTTTTTATTTCAGCTCATCATGGGGGTACAAAAGCTCAGGTTATATACATTGTCCATGTCCCGCCCATCCCCCTGAGTCAGAGCTTCAAGCGTGTCCATTCCCCAGACAGTGCTCCTGGTATTCACCATGTAGTCATACCTCCATCCCCTCCCCCCACCCCCCACCTCCCTGAGTCAGCACCTTCAAGCATGACCATTCCCCAGATGGTGCGCAACTCACTCATCATGTAGGCGTACACCCATCACCTCCCCCCACCCTCCATCTCAGTCTGATATCCAATTGGTATCCTTCCCCAATGTGCACTTAGGTGATGATCAGGGAAACCAATTTTCTGGTGAGTACATGTGATGCTTGTTTTTCCATTCTTGGGATACTTCACTTAATAGAATGGGTTCCAACTCTCTCCAGGAGAACCAAAGAGATGTCGTATCACCGTTATTTCTTATGTATACCATGGAGTATTACTCCCCTCCCTTTTTGGAGATATCCTTTGTTACTCCTTAACAGGCCTAAGGCTATGCAAGACAAATCAGAAGATCCTCAATGTATATATCAAATCACTTCAGTCCAGGTATATGTCTGGTGGCTTGTCTCTAATTAACAGACTTCTTTATGTTAACTTAAAACATTGCAAGCTTTTAGACAAGGTGTCATTTTTTTAACCAATTACAAAGCAAAGAGTCTTTAAACCCACCTATAACTTATAAGGCCCCACTTTGAGATATCCCAACTTTTCATGCCAAACCAATGTACACCTTCCATGTATTGATTTATGACTTTACATGCAATTCCTGTCTCCCTGAAATGTATAAAATCAAACTAACCCAACCACAGTGAGTCCACTTGCTCAAGGCTTCTTGGGTATGGCTCCGGACCACGGCCCTCAATTTTGGTTCGGAATAAACCTCTTTAAATTATTTTACAGAGTTTGCCTTCTTTCCCATTGATATCTTAGTCTACTGATTTAGTTTCCCTCGCATATACAAAACCTAAAGAGAAAAAAATGCTAGAGCGCTTAGTCATTACTTTTGGGCAATTATTCTTATTTGATGAAAGAAATCAGAATATTTTACCCCAAAATATACATCTTTGACATATATTGAGATGGTTCTTCAAAGAGCCAGCAAATAGAAGTAGCCCTGCACAGCTGTTGTTTATGGAAGAGATTTTTCTCTGTGAAGAAAATCCTGCATTGATGCAGTAAGGTTTTCTCTGAGGCCTTCCCTTGTTTGGATCTAGGAAAGATTAACTAAGAGTCTGACATCTTTAAAGAGCTGAAAGAAACAATTATCATCTATTTTCTCTGAGGGCTGCTACCTGTGAGATTTCATCTACATAACAAGACAACCTTTGATAGCCAGGACTCCTCTTCTCTCCCTTTCATAACTTGTTGCACCACCATACCCTGTTTTGCCACAAGCCAAGCTCCCATTCTTTCTGTAACTTCAGGATGGTACACAGACTTCTGAACTCCATTGGAGGGTGAGGAGTAATTCCTCTGTGGTTTTCCCCATCTGCACTTTAATGAATGTGTGTGCTTTCTCTCCAGTGAATCTCCTTTTGTGAGTTGATTTTTCAGCAATCCTTCAGATGGTGAAGGAAATTTTTTTCTTATCCTTTACATTGATAACTTAGAAGTATAGTGTACAGATTGTTAACAAATAATAAATGACTAAAAACTAGAGTCACACTCAATTGAAGTTCATTAAGCCAAGGTTTCAGGATGTGCCTGGGAAGAGCATAGTCCACAAAGTGTCTATTGCAGACTGGGTTCTCCACAGAAGGGTTTGATAATTTCACATTTGAAGGAAAAAGGGGGCACAGAGAAAAGGAGATCAGGAGTGAAGGACTTGATGGTATTCTTGTGAAATTCTACTGGGTGCTTAAAAATCTATGAGGGGGTAGAGGAAATAGTCGATGTGATCTTCTCAGGGTGGGTTGAAGAGTAATCATATCTCTTTACTTGTCTTTTAGAAATTAACTTAGATGATGACTTCTAATTTCTTTCACAACCCCCATAAATGGTTAATATAACTCCACAACTGACTTCCTTGGTACCCGGTGAACACTTACTATATTAATAACATTTATTATGTTGTTTAGAGGTATCTATTTAATTATCTCTCTCTTCTACCACGCACTCTTTGAAGAACTGATCAACCCTTATTCACTGCAACTTGAGTATACATTAGCACTACTGCTACATATTAGGTGCTTAAAAAATAAGTGTTGCATGAGTAAATAAATAAATATTTCAAGGTTGGGTTATTTTTTCAGAATTAGGGTTGACAGATTTAATTAATAAAAATATAGGACTTCTACTTAAAATTAATTTCAAGTAAAACAATGAATAATTAATATAAGTATGTCTCAAATATTGCATTGCTAAAATAATTTGCATTATTAAATCCACAATTCAAATTTAACTGGGTATTCTATATTTATCTGGCAACTCTAGTCTGAATAAAATCTTTCAAGACTGACTATTGATTGAATTCTGGGGAAAATTCTTAATTTTATATAGACTGTTTTTATCTGTAAGTCTTGGTGTAAATATTCAGACATGGTCTTCTTAGTTCAAGGTGTATGTAAAAATCTGTAATCACCTATTTTATTATTCAATGAGTTATTGTTGATTCAATGAACAATATTAATTATCATAGCTTTTTAGAACAATGTGTACATATTGAAATTGTATGTATACATACAGATTTATTAATTTACATTTGTACCAACTATGAAAATCATAAGACTATATTTTATTGTGTCATTTGATGGACAGAGCCACTCCAATTGCTGTAATAGGTAGACTTGATGCCCTAGATTCAAGATTAATGTTTTCTAACAAGATTGGAACATACATTATTTCCCAGCAGGGCATGTCTGGGTCTCTATTGACAGGTCTTGCGGTGTGACTCAGCTAGGCAAATACCAGCCTGAAGGTCACTCTGAAAATTATACTGTTCCAGGCAGATCCAATAATGTCAATCTATCCTCCACCAGTCCTCAGGTTTGTGGTCTTGGAATATAAATGTTCCAAGCACAGATTTTGACAGCTAATAATTGTTTAATAAATGATGACTTCCTTGCCAAATATATTTGAATCCATTTCAAAAAATGAAAAGATTGAGAGAAACTTCTGGGCCTGAAAGTTCAGCATTTTAGAATCACCACCTCTGCAATTAATCTAACATTAAGGATAGTTATGGTAGTTTAATGGAATGTTGAAACACACACAATTTTGCTTAAAACACACCCAAGTGCACATATAGGAATAACATTCATTGGGCGTTGGGCAGATGGGAGGGGGGAGGAAGGGATAGGTATATATATACATAATGAGTGCGATGCACAGCGTCTGGGGGATGGACATGCTTGGAGCTCTGACTCGACTCAGGGGGAAAGGGGGGCAAGGGCAATATGCAGATGCTAAACATTTGTACCCCCATATGCTGAAATAAAAAAAATGGCCACCTGTAAGTCTTAAGATGTATTCTGGAAATTTTTGACACAGAAATATTTTCTATTAAACTTGTTTTAATCAGGGACAAGAATATTCCTTAAATAATGTCTTGTGTCATTTATACTTTTAAGGCTCTTATGATCATCAATACTAATGTTGTCTAACTTCAAATTTTATGAACTGAAAACTTGGATGAATGGAGCTACCCTTGTGTGAGATTAGAGAAAAGTGTAAATGGAGCAGATTTTGACAAGGAGTGGGGTTGAGAAGAGATTAGGAGTTCAGTTCTGTACATTGTAACTTTGTCAAGTCTTTCAGACACACAAAAGGAAATGTCAAGTAGGCAGTTGAAAAATGAGTCTGGAATTCAAAAGAGAAGGGAGGGCTAGAGTTATACTTGGGAACCATCTCTATATAGACTTTATTTAAAGTCATAACACTTGATGTAATCCCCAAGGGACAGAGGTAGATGAGAAGATGATGGAACCCAGGACCCAGCAAGAGCCCTGAGTTACTCACTTAAACTTTAAAGGCTGGGGACAAGAGTAAAAAGCAGCAAATGTGACTGTGTATGACTTAGTAAGAAATAAATATTTCCTCTCTGGTTTCCTACACACAGCTCCTAAAACCTTTGGGATCTTCAAAGTGGTAAGTGCTAATGAGATGATTGACAGCCAGTGTGCTTCTGGATAACCTCAGGGTGGGTGCTATTTGTCAAGGGACCCAACCTAGAGATTACAAGGTTGAAACTTCCATCCCCACTACCCTGATCTGCAGGGAAGTCACTAATGGCCATTAATTTCATCAATCATACTTAAATAATAAAGCCTCCATAAAAACCCAAAGAAGAAGGTTTGGAGAACACATAGGTTGTTGCACATATTATTGTCAAAATTTCGAGGAGGTTTCAGTCTAGGTCCAGTTACCCATTGCACAAAGATCCAATTATTAAGATGATGATTGCCAAGGAATAAAGGACTTTTTAATATGGCAGCTGTCTTGTTGGGAGAATGAAAGAAGCTGCCTCAAAATCCTCTCTCTGACAAAGGAAGATCATGGGCTTTTAAAGCAGGGGCCGTGTGCTTTGAGGCAGTTCCTGGTGTATCTCACAGGGGCTACATGTATGAAGCAAGTTGTGGAGGATGGTGAATCTTGGCTCAGGAAGTCTGACCAGGGGCCTTCAGAATCTCAGCTCTTTTGTCTTTCAGAAAATCCACCATTTCTGGGACACAAGTTAAAAGGTCAAGTATTAATAGTTATTTAAGGGAAAGGATTATATAGAGGACATTGAAATTTGTTCAATGGAGAGCCTGTTACAGTATCAAGTTGCCAGCAGGATGTCACAAGCAGAGAGGGCATGGAAGCTCTGTACCTCTTCCCCACTACCTTACTCTATTCATTTCTTCCATCTGGCTGTTCATCTGTATTCTTTGTAATATCCTTTATTACAAATAAGGCAACCTAAGGAAAACACTTTCCTGAGATCTGTGAGCCACTCTAGCAAATGGTTGTGTAGGGAAGTTTAACTTTTCCCTGGAGGTTCAATAATTTGAGTCAATAAAACAAACTGATAACAATTAGTAAAGAAAGAGGCATACGAATTTTATTACATGCACACATGTGCACTGAAGTCATACAAGATATAAAACTCAAAGGAAGCCAAGATAGTTGACACTTTTATAAAATCTTGAGGTTACAGAAAGCGTAAGAACTTGGATAGTGGCAAAAGATGTTACAGGATGGGGAAGGAGGCATCATGCAGATGAAACCTTAAAGGTAGCCCCCTCAGAGAGAATAAATGGTAGCCTTTGGTACATGTTTCTCTATCAGAACTTTAAAGGTGTCAGACGTTCAGTTAATCTTTCCTAGATCCTAAGAAGGGGGATTTCAGAGAAAGTCTATTTGCATCTATTGCTTAGTTCACTCTCTGCCCTCCACAGATGCAAATCTTCCCCACAAAAGACAGTTTTGCAGGTCTGCTTTTGTTTGCAAGCCTTCTGGACAGCCATCTCAAACTATGTAAAATAAATGTATTTTGGGTTGAAATATTTTAGTTTCCTTCAATTGATCCTGAGGAGGGTATCTTGGGAACTCCTAATTTATAGCCAGTGGGTCAGAAGTTCCAGAGGCATCTAAAGGGGATTTGCAGTCTTTTGGTATCTTAACCTGCGGGATGTGACCCTAACTTCCATTCGATGCCAGAATTGAATTGAATTATAGTACATCCTCTTTGTATCCACTGGAGAATGATGTGTGAGGGAAAAACCACACATATCTGTGTCAGAAGTGAAGTATTAAGGGTATTGAGAGTACAGTAAGAGAGAAGAGTTGATTCCTTTCATTTAATTCTTTTCCTACTATGAGTACACACTGAGAAGCAGAGTAAGATAATCAGACAAGAGTGTGGTATTCAACAATTGATATATAATTATGTATTGTGTATTATATAAATGCCTCAGAATGGAGTTACTTATAACAAGTGACTCAGCTCACAGTGAAATTGCTGGCCTCTCAAAGTGCTAAGTATTATATGTATGGTGGACTGAGGTGATAAGAAAACCCATGCAGTGGCCAGGCACCTCTAAGACCTGACAAGAAAGTGAAGCCAAAAGGCAGCTGAGACGATGGCTATGGACACTCCTGTGGAGGATCTTAAAAACTGCAAAGAACCTGGCCATGACTGACACACCTATAGAGACTCTGCCTGTGTGAATTCTGACTTCTTTACCATTGGCAGTGGCCTCTGGAAGAAGCTGCAGGAGAAGAGCAGTGGACACGCCCCTACTAACACACATTCTTTGTATGATCATCCCCCTCCAATGGCTCTGCTGGTCAGCATTTCCAGGGAAATCCAGTATCTGGACCCAATGGGCTGTATCAGTCAGTGTGCTGGTCTCCCAAGCTACTTTCTGTGGTTCCTTCCCCATCTCTCTTATTACTGCCTCTGTGCGTTGAATATATTTGCATGATTGTCAATGTGTGAAAGTCTTTCAATAAAGCATGAATTCAAAAGCATTAATTGGCCATTGAGTCATTGTAAACCACCCCCTTACACAGATACACCCCCACCTTGGAGTCAGCACAACTAGAATGATTTCAACCTGACAGGATATAAGTCTAAGAGTCTATGAGAAAAGCATCAGACATACTTAATTTGAGGAACATATTACAAATTACCTGAGAAAATATGCCTCAAGGTCATGAAAAATATGGAAAGCTTGAAAAACTGTCACAGACCAGAGGAGGGGTAAAGAGAAAGTACAACTAAATGCAATGTAATGCAATGAGGTATCTGGGATTGGATCCTGCAACAGATAAATGACATTGATAGAAAAATGGTGAAATCTGAATAAAATCTAGAAATTAATTTTTTAAAAATCTTCTTAAATATCAATGCTATAATCTGAAATTTATTATAGTAAATTGTTGATCTGAATGCTATGTTAGCTCTTAGATTGCTGTGGGAACTTCACATAGAGCTTGGAAGTACTACTTGGTAAACATCAAATGAAGAATGTACCAAATGCTTTAACAATGGCTTGGGACCAAGATCTTTGTTCTATTTTGAACCTTATGAATCAGTTGTAGAAGCATAAACATATCCCATGGCTCTCACTGTCAAACCAGATGTGTTCTTGCTTTCTCTCTGTATTTTTAATTAGTTTTAATTGCCCTAAAGTGATCATAGAAGTGATGAAAGTGTAAATATTATACTGGATTTCAATTTTACATCTAATTACACCTCAAATGACTTTCAGATATGTATAGTGTACCTAGGGCCCTCGATGATTAAAAGATATCTCTTGACTACATGGAGAAAATTTACAAATTTGCCTATCCACTTAGCGATGCAGCACATTCTTTCTAATATTTTAGAAATCATAGCCATTTCAAAGTTACCCATATTACAACTATATTTTATGTACTTATAGAGATAATCTATATATGAATAAAAACAAAATGTGTATTATCTCTATGTGTTTAAAACATTTTTCTTTGGCTTTTTTTTTTTTTTTTTTTTTTTTTTTACTTTTTCTTGTTCAGGGTTAGCGTAATACTTGAAATGCTCCAGTGAACCTTTTCACTTTACTCTTCTATCGACTTATTTCTTATATGATAGGATTCTATTAAATAGCTATAAACCTTTCTGCCTTTGGTTTGGATATAGTTGTATGGTTGACTACTCTTTGCCAATCACATGTCAACAGCACACTGTCTTGTTCAAAAGAGTAGTCAAGAGGCAAGAGATTTAAATGTATGTAGGTTCAATCTGATGTTTACTAATAACTCTTTCTGAGACTTGAGTAAAAGCATTTGCTTTCTCTTTAGCACGCGTGCACACACACAAACACACACCCACAATTACCTATTGCAAATTACCACATTCACAATCCATAGACAAAATACCTTCAGAATATTATTTTCCCCCTCTACCCAATACAAATCCTGATATGCATTGGCATTTGAGAATATGAAAGCAATAGCGGTTTTAAAAGAAGCTACAGAAGTTTTCCTGTGATTGAAACCATTCTGTTGTAAAGTCAAAAGGACAGAATCAATGAGGCTGAGAAATTTTGTTTTGCTTTGTTTCCAAACTTCTAAATTGCAAACTACATTTAGTTATTATAAACCAAGCTTGCATTAAAACATTCTCTTCTTGGGGAATGTCGTCTTATCTTCGTAACTTCACTCCATCTGTTGAATAATCATTTTATTTGTTCAGAAAGTCTATTTATTTATTTTTACCATGCACAGACAGCAAGAATGTGGCTTTGCATGCTGTGGTGTCTACCATACATTCAGCAGGAAGTCTCCCTCTCTCAATGTATTCAAGAGCTGGTGTTTCATTTTTTGTATATATGTTCATACCTCCTGGCTAGACATTCATGTCAAAAGTATTTGTGCTATAAAAAAAGGATATATAGAAAGTAGTCCCAAGTATGTTAGCTGCTACGATGATCTAATTTCTTTGATGGACTCTTAAAACACCTGGGTTTCCAAAATTGCTGTAAAATAAAAAAGAGAGGTAAAAGGCAGTCTGTAGCAAAACAAGGTTTATAAGGAACATAATAGAGTAATTCAGAGTTAGAACATAGTTAAAGAGAAAGTAGTCCCATTCCATGTTATCTCATTTCAAACTGCAGTCTTCCATCTGCTGCTTGTTAGAAAACAAAAACTATCTGTAGCTAGTCATGTAGAAAGGTGTGAATCAAATGAAGCTGTACTTTAGTGGAGTCCTGGTACTTACTAATCACAAAAATAAACAGATACAGTATTTTTTCTTAACAAATAGACTTCTTATGTCTCAACAAATTTACCTAAATCTGGAAGAGAAAAGTCACATTGGAATGTTGTTATTGAATATGGGTTAAGCTGTAGGAAGACTGTATTAACTTAAAAAAAAAGTTAAGCTTCTAAAAATTTTAAAACACTCTATAGGGATTATTACATCAGAACAATTACTACGTAGTACAAAATAAAATAATGTCCATGCATACAAATGATTTAAATTATAGTTTTTTTGCATAAACACATTAAATTACAATATTTAATCTGCTGGGACTTTAAGAACATGGCAGGGATCATTGTGCTAACTTCTCAAGCCACTTATCTCTTTTACACATGCTGAGTGTAAAACCAGCTTAGACAACAATCTTAAACAACACTCTTCATTAGCATTAAAGCATATTTGTTAATACAATGGGATGCTTTTTCTGCATAAAAGAAGCTTAAAATATTTTCGTGGTTGTGGAACATTTAGATTAACAAAAGATTTGTAATCATATTAAATTAAGTGGCTAATTTATCCAAGTGAATTATCTGCATAGATAGCCAGGGGAGCTTAAGTAGTAAATTTAGACACAGTTATAATAGTCACCAACTGAGATCATTGGATGTGGGGTTAGCTACTTACTTTTGCCATTCTGCTTGCTCTTTATCTGTGACTACATTACATCTATTACAAAAGACCTTGGTAATGTATGTATTTAATTATAATGTGTGCTATTCCAGAATCCTTAAACATTTTTCCAGTATGGCATGTTTGTAGATGTGGTTTATATTAAAAGTATCACTAATAAATTGGAGAAGAGCTATGTATCTGTTTTCATTATTTCCTACTATTAAATTCTGGAAAATACAGGTAAATAGATAGACATATAGATAATAGATAGCTTTAATCCATATTATACAGTGATCTGATTTGTTCATTTTAGAGCATCATTATATTTATCAGTGTGCACAGACTTTCCTTACTACGTCTGCCCCTTACTTGAGCTACTTAAGCATAAATACAGAAATGCTTTAGTGCTCAATAAAAATATTAATTATTCTTAATACTATTCTATCAGGCAGAGTATTTTTGTAGGCTGTTGGAAAGAATCTATGCTTCGGTGCTCAGAAAAAAGCCAGAAATATGGGGAATTCTTTCTATCCCTGAAGACATGGTACAATACTATATGGATGTGCTTTATTTTGGTCCTAAGCAATTTGACTATTGCATTTGACCCTGTGAAATGCACAGACTACTTAATCTATATTTGTCTTAGTTTCATCTACCATAAAATGGGGATAAGAAAAAGGCCACTATAAGGACAGAATGAAATGATGGAAAAGTCCCTACTACAGACAGTACAGAGACTCAATAAATGGAATCTTTATTAAATTAATATGTTTATAGTTACACTGGCATATTGGAAAACTATTTTACTTAGTTATTAAGCACTATCCTTTTTGTTACTTGAATAAAGTTAAATAAACTTAATTTAAACTCTAAGAGCTTCTGTTTCCTCATTTTGGCAAGTGTAAAGTTTTGACTCCAGGTTGTAATAGAAACAATAGAAACAAAATAAAAACAAAAAATGTAACTGTTGTAAATTCTCTGATTTTTGTAGATAGAAATAAAGTCAACACTGACAATTTCCATTGCAATCAGCTTCTTTCATGATTTTAGGTCTGTTGTTTACTTCTTCAATGGCTGCTTTGGTAAAGCCTGCCTAAAGATAAAAGGCAGCAAATTATGAAGTGTTAAAATGTTCTTGTGCCTCATGGTCCAAGAGGATGAGGCCAACATTCCTGTAATTAAATTTATAATTGGATCTCATTTCTGGTTTATGTCACCTTTGTAAGAAATTTATGTCTTTTATCTTTCATATTTCACTGACTTCTTTACTCTGGAACATTATAGTCTCTGTTTTCTCTAAGCCCGTCTAAGGAAATAATTTTGTTCCTGACGTGCCCCGGTTGATATTGCTTTCCCCAGCCTCTAGTAAAGTAATTTGCATATTTGTTGACTCATTGACTAAATACTCTCAACTCAGTCAGCTCTAAATATATTCATTTAGAGTTCAGGTGTGGTGGCTTATGGCTGAGGCCAGGAGGATTGCTTGAGGTCAGGAATTTGAGACTAGCCTCACCAAGAGCAAGACCCTGTCTCTACTAAAAATAGAAAAAACTAGTCGGGTGATGGTGGCATGTGCCTATATTCCCAGCTACTCAAGTCCAGGATTTGGAGGTTGCAGTGATCTATGATGACACCACTGCATTCTAGCTGGGGTGACAGACGGAAACTCTGTCTCAAAATAGATAAATACATAAATACATACATACATAAATAAATATTCATTTAGAATTTTGTGTTTTAATTCTCTACAACAGACTCTAATTTTGACTCTGCCACTAACCTAGCCACTAAACATATCTCCTAATCCTTGGATCACTAAACAAATCTCTGAATATCACTGAATTTTAGCAGAATATTTTAAAATTCATTGTTATATGCAAAATGATTGATAATTAAGTAGAGATTAAAATAATACATACTCCATTTAAATAATGAGTTTGGACATACACACACACAAAATTAAGAGATGTCTGACCCGCTATGTATTATACAGATTACAAATATTTATAAATCTTAAGGTAAAAAATATTTATTAAAACACAGTAAATCCATCTGAGTAATTTACTCATCATGTGGAAAAAAGGCATAACATTCACACATATATAGTAATGTCTATTTTGGGAATGGAACTAATCACAATAGGTTGGGACAGTGTTTCATTCTCTATGGTATCTCTGGATTGCTTTCTGTATGGCATAAACACACTCCAACTCACCTTGGTCTGCCTTACACGTGTATAGCATCTCAAGCAAAAATGGAAGTCTTTGTATCTTATTTTTGGAAATTAATCTCTCATTCTCTTAGGGTCAACATGTAGTTTGGACATTCTCAATCTTGTTGATGTACTCAATTAAATATAGTAAAATTTAAAAAAGACTGCATTATCAATGTTTAAAATTGTTACATAACTGAATTACAAGTTCATTCAATAAATGCTTCAATACAGAGTATGTGGTTCTGGGTAGTCAGTATAGGGTAAAAGCAAAAGAAATCTGCATTGTGTGTCCGTATTCCAGTGTTGAGTATTCTTACAGAGAATGCTCTATTATAGCTTCTTTTCTCTGATTAGGAAGCCTGTATTTTCAGTTCAAAAGCCTCCCATGACTTGAGAGTGCAAGGAAAGCATACACTGGTGAAGTGACTTGCCAGACCATTGAAGTTCAATTTAAGCATACAAGGCAACTCTGGGGAGAGTGGAGCTGCTCTAGTCTGTGAAGATATCTATATGCCCAGAACTGGTAGGAGGTACAGGGAAGTGATGGCAGAACCACAGGATATCTTTGATTCACAATAAGATACTGCCTCTTTTAGAATGAAAAGCCACCTGTTGTTTGTCAAAAGGTACTACTTACTGATTATTGCTTTACATATTAATGCAAAGAACCCTTGGAGTTAGTCTGTGGTGCAGCTGCTGAAAGTCAGTCTTTCACCTGTCTCCAGTGGGGCAAACTTAACAAAGAAATGTTTTGTACAGACAGCAGAGAATGCTTTTTTCTTTAAAGAAATCAGAGCTGTCTGCTGGGGGCAAGAAGGGGTGAGGCTACAGGGAGTATTGAGTTGCTTATTGCCAAGCACAGAAAAATGCTAATAAGATTCGTGCTGAGAAAAGCTCTCACTCATCAGGGTGCATCATTGCAGACATTAAGCTGAGACAGTGAATTGCTATTAGCCAAAACTGGAGAAAGGCTAATGAGAATTGTGCCAAGAAATATCTCTTGTCACCATGTGAATTGCTGTCTGGGGACATGAGGTTTGTTGTATTGTTTTTGAAATGATTCACATAGCCAAAGTTATCTGGCAACTAGGTAAATCTATTGTATGATGAAGGTATACCTACTTATATTAATATTTCCTTTTCTGAGAAATATAAAATACTAAAAATAATTTTATGATTTAATTAATAATAACATGCATCAATGGAGGCACATTAATTATATACATAGTAATCTAGTGTTTTATCTATTAGGTTCTGAATTTCAATTAAATGAGATTAATATGAGATCAAAGAAAATCCGAACAGAAGCATTCACTGTGTTTTCACAAGAAATTTTATATGAGTCCACAATGAAGAAATATCTAGCCCCCTTCTCGCTCTGTTTTTGACAATATGGCAACAAATATCATGCATAACAAGCAATTTGCAAACAGGTAAACACTCAGTCTATTTTTCTATGAGAAACAAAACAGATAATAGCATGGAGTATCCACCAATTCAAAATTAACTGGACTGAATGCTGATAATTTTATGATTCTTTTTATTTTAACATTGCCGTTTGGCTTATGCATTTCTGTTTAAGTGCATGTGAAAACGAGCTCTAGGTGAGTGATCAATGAGGTGCTGGAGAAAATTAAATACAGTGGATTCCCCGGTGTTGCTTAAAAGGTGCAGTTTAAGGTGTGCTAATGAGCATGGTTCACTTTACTGCCAGTAACTATAGAGACCATCTGATAAAAATGTAAAAAACATTTTTTCTTTTCTAATATAAAAAACCCTGATTTAAATATGCCTTCTTTGCACTCAGGTAGAAATTCATAGAGTGAGGGAGATTAGGATTATGAAATTTGGGGAAGCTAAATTATATTCCCTGTTCTTTTGCTAATTCCCCTTCACGGAATGACTTCAATCTGCACCATTTACTAAATTTCAGACCTATGATAATGTATGGACTTTATATAAAGGCAGGAAACTAACTCTCTCCGTCACCCATTTGGCAGTTCAGAAATAGATGGAATGCTCCAACATTTTTCAGTGTGTCTATGCACGAGTGTGGGCATGTATATGTAAAATAGTGATCCTAAAATGTCTTGCTTGTGAAAATTTCCTAATAATTAATATTAAGTTTCTTGTTCTCACTTATATCACTTCCCTCTATATTTTCCGTTATCAATTGAGAGCATTTTTTAGGAATCATCTAGGGAATGGGCCTTTATTCATGTAAGGTTTTTAAAGGCTAGGATGAGCTGGTGGAGAAATACTGTATGAAGTTGAGGAGGAAGGCCAGGTGATTAGGCCCTCTGTGTTTGCTAATTGTCACTTACTTATCTAAGTTAGGCTCCTACCCTCCCACTGGCACTGGGAAACAGGGGCCCTATCTTTCTTGATGTTACATTTCATAGGAATGGCTCCCAGATCATTGTGAAAGACAATCCGATTATAGATTTACATCTTAAAGAGGCAGAAAAAGAACTTACTATTGCAAAGTTTCTGAATTGAATATCCTAAGAAGAGAGTTCAGGGGCCCATAGTGGGTAAGCTAGTCAAGAATTTAGTCAAGCCCAGAGGAACTTTAAGGTTGTCTTGGTCTGATGCAGGTAGAAATGAGAATAATACACAGACAGACAGGCAGACGCACACTCCTTCTGGCTCAAAAAAACTATTCTTTCTCTTGTGGAGAGGTTTAAGTGAAGTAATATGAGCAGAAAGAAAGACCAGAAAATGTTCTCTGTAAAACTATTTCCATTTGAAAAATATGCAAAGTCTCCATAAGCTTCAAAACAACATGAAAACTTGGGCACTATCACTTATTTTTAATTTCTAACCATAATCAATGAATAATAATAGAACATTTCCAGTGTAAGCATCAGTATCCTAAGAAATTCTTTGTGTACTTCTGTCAGCAAGCCATCTAATGACACACAAGACTGGTTTCATGAAGATTATGCAACCCTAACACATTTCAAAATACAATTTTCTTGCTCTTGGTCTCCAATAATTTAACTTTGTTTTCTAAAAAAAAAAAAAAAAATTGTCAATAGAATTTCTAGTTTAATTCTCTTATGGTCAGTAAATATACTTGATTTCAATTTTTTAAATACATTGGGTATCATTTTATTGTAAAGAATATAGCTTATCATGGTAAGTGTCCCATGTGTACTTGAAAAGAATGCATATTTCTCTGTTATTATGTCGAATGTTCTAGAAAAGTCAATTATGTCAATATGGGTGATTGTGCTGTACAAGTTTTATGATCTGTGTTGAATTTTCTTTCTAGTTTATCAATTTTTGAGAGAGGGATATTGAAATCTCCAATTATAATTGCAAATTTGCAGTTTTTCCACTTAAGCTTTAGTTTTTACCTTATGTTTCTTGAGACTTTGTTAAGAGGTGCATACACATTTAGAATTGTTAAATCCTCTTAAAGATTTGACACTTTGTCATTATGAAATTGCCCTCTTTATCTCTGGTAATAGTGCTTGCTCTTGAATCTGCTTTGAAATTAGTATAACCACTCTGATTTCCTTTTGATTAATATGTGCATATTATAACTTTATCAAGCTTTTAATTTAACCTATCATTGTCTTTATATTTAAAGTAGGTGTCTATTAGACAGCATACAGTTGGGTCTTGCTTTTTTGAAAATCCGTGCTAACAATTTATGCCTTTTAATGGACATGTTTAGATCATTTTTATGTGGGATGTAATTTTAGATGGGCTTGATTTAAATATGTCATCTTCCTCTTTGTTTTCTATTTGTTCCATTGGTTCTTCATTACATTTTTCTTTTCCTGTCTTCTTTTGGATTAATAGACTAATTTTTATAATTTCATTTTGTCTTCTTTATTGGGTTACTAGCTATATAGTATTTTTTTTTAGTGTTCACCTTACGGTTTATGATATATACTTTTACCCTCTTACAGTGTATTTGAACATAATATTGTATTACTCCAAGCATAAAAATCTTATAATAGTATATCTCCATTCCCCCCACAGCTTCCCAGGCTTTATGCTATCTTTTCAACTGTATTACTTCTACATATGTTTATTTTTGGCCTTGAATGTCAATTATCTTTTATAGAGTTTTAAAAGTCTATCTTTTATATAAACTGAAATATTTACCTTTCAGTTTTTCTTCATTTATTTATCAATTGCTTGTTTTTGATGAGGAATCTGCTGTTGTCTTTGTTCATTTTATTTCCTTTACTCTTGTTGCACTTATTGTCTATCACTATTTTTCAGTGATTTGGTTATCATGTGTTGGTGTGGTTTTCTTATTTTTGTACTTGGAACTTAGCAAGCTTCTTGGTTCTGAAGGCACATAGTTTTCATCACATATTTGAACTATTTGTTTAATTTTTTTCTGTAATCCATTTCCTCCTTCCAGTACACAAATTGTAGCTATTTTATTCTGCTTTAAGTTGCCTCATAGCTCATTTACTTTCTTTTCATCTCTCCCTCAGTCTATTTTCCCTCTCAGTTGCATTTTGAGTAATTTCTGTGTCTTCAAACTCACGGATTTTTCTTCCAAAAGAGCTAATCTGTTGTTAATCTCATCCAGTGTATTTTTCATCTTAGATATTATATTTCCTTTTTCTAGAATTTTGATTGGGTCTTTGTTATACCTTATAGTTCCCTCTTTATTATGTCCATGTTTTCCTCTACTTTTTAAAATACATGAAATAGCTGCTTTAATATCATTGGTTACTAAGTATATTATCTGTCATTTCTACATCTATTTCTATTGATTTTTTTCATCTCATTATGAATCATATTTTTTTTCTCTCTACACCTAGTAAGTTTTAATTGGATGCTGGATTCTTTTGTACATGTTTTAATATTTTGATTTGCTTTTATGGGATGTGATTATATTTCTTGGAAATAATTTAATGAATTTGAGGCTTGCTTTTGAGGCTTTATTAGATGGGATCAGAGGAGCCTTTAATTTAAGGCTAATTTGGTCACATTACTGAGGTAAAAACTTTCTGAGGACTCAACTGGCTAACCTGTATTAGTAAGTCTTTATAGTTGTATATGGGCTTTTTTTTTTTTTTTTTTTTTTTTTACACCTATTCCTTCATAGTGCTTCTTACAGGTGACTTTTATGCAGCCAAAGACTCAAGGGAAACCTCTGCAAGGTCTAAGACCTCTTCCTCGCTGTGTAACCCTCTCCTTTCTGGTCGTCTGCCTCCTTGTACTCTGAACTTTGTCTCCTCAACTCAACAAGATTTCCAGACTTTCTTTTAGTTCCCTTTACTTGATTGTGGCTGAGAAACTGTCCATGCAGTGAGTGGGAATTTGTAGTGCTCACTTAGTTCATTTCCTCTCTCTCTTAGAGATTCCTGTCCTTAGCTGTCTGTTGTCTAAGAGCTGAAAATAGTTGTTTTATGCATTTTGTATAATGCTTTATTTGTTTGATGTGGTAGAATAAAACTTCTTGCTGTTACTTTGTCATGACTAGAAATGTTATCTTTAGAGTTTCCTACAGCATGTCTGAATGTATGTAGGAGGTAGAGTAACAAGGCACAGTTTGGTAAAAGTGAATCTAAGAGGAGCTAATCATATAGCTCTTCCATAATCTCGTTTAGAACAATGGAAATATTTGAAATATACAAAGTAACATTAGCCACATTTTGTTCCATAGAAAATGTGCTTTGAGAAATATTAGGTGCTCATTTGGGAGTGATATTATAAGATAAACATTGGAAATTTAGCCTACTAAATCTCATTGTTTTAAAGTCATCATAAGCATTTGAATATTTACCATCCGTGTAACCTTGAATAAGCCACTTATTCTCTCTCTATCTCAGTTTGCTCACCTTTTATATAGTGATTATAATAGTATCTCCCTTTGTTCTAAAGATTAAGTGATTTCATAAGTATTATGAGCTCAGATCTGTGCATGCACATAGTATTAGCAATATTTATTTTTTTCTTTTTTTTCTTTTTTTTTTTTTTTGAGACAGAGTCTTGCTTTGTTGCCTGGGCTAGAGTGAGTGCTGTGGCATCAGCCTAGCTCACAGCAACCTCAAACTCCTGGGCTTAAGCAATCCTCCTGCCTCGGCCTCCCGAGTAGCTGGGACTACAGTCATGGGCCACCATGCCTGGCTAATTTTTTCTATATATATTTTAGTTGGCCAGATAATTTCTTTCTATTTTTAGTAGAGACGGGGTCTCGCTTTTGCTCAGGCTGGTCTCGAACTCCTGAGCTCAAGCGATCCACCCGCCTCGGCCTCCCAGAGTGCTAGGATTACAGGCGTGAGCCACCGCGCCCGGCCTAGCAATATTTATTAATCTGACAAGTCATAAGTTTAAACTCATGCAAACATATATAGCTATCTAGATTATTTTACTACACCTATGTATGAAAAGGGGACTGTTACCTCAGAACATAATTTATCAATTGACATTAAATCTATCTGATTTGAGAAGCATAATATAAAGAAAAAGAAAAACTATATATTCTCCTGATTATTCTTTCATAAATATTACTTTTCATTGCTACTTTTTTGTTATGTATTGATTAAGGTTTCATTTTTGGTGGGGTACCTATATTAGGTTCTCTGAAAGCCTCAGTGAGGCTTGGATAGGCTTCAAGTATTTCATACTCATCCTTAGAGTGCTTTGTAACCACACATTTAGTGATACCATGGTAAGTGGATTTCTGTTGGGATAGACACATTTCGTAAATCATCATTTCACTGTTTTCAAAAAATTTCCCCCTAAACAAGCCAACATTTAAATACCCCTACTCCTGCTTCAAAGTTGATGCTGTCATACCAGTTATGTGTTTCATGTTCTCAAATGAATAGAAAAGTTAGGTCCATGCCAGACAGGTTATGGTCAGAATACTTCTTGGTGTGGGGAATTTTGTTGGGCTTTAATTATTAGAAGAGGTCAGGACTTAACAGTTTGGATGTGTCAAGGTGTCTCTGATTTAGTAGTCAAGAAACCAGAAGTCATATGCCCTAATAGATTTTTGAATTTTATTTAGTACAGTTCAACATGGCTTTTGCAGCTGCTGAAGATCATCTGGAAAGATGAATGAAAAAATCTTCATTACAAAGCTCAGTAAGGACATTCTGCAACTGGGAGAGAGGAGCAAGGTGAAGAACTCATGACTTAACTCTCTTCCATTGTGACTGGAATAACAGGTGTTTCCACTAATCCTCCTGCACAAGACCTAGACTCATGAGGAATTTTGCATTATTGCTTCATGCTGTTCAACAGGGCCACTTGAGGACTACTAAGAAAAAAAATATTGATGACATTCAGGTTAATGTTAATCATTGTGTTGGGATGTGAAATAATTCTTTTCATTTAATTGAATAGAAAGAATCTTCTCATACTTTCCTATTATTTGAATTGTAAGAATCAGTCAATGTTTTTAAAAAAATCTATGCAGAGTTTTCAATGGTGAAAAAAATGGTAATTTTATCATTGTTATTGCCTTAGTGAGTTCAGCTGTTATAACAGACTACCGTAGCCTGGGGAACTTACAAACACCACAGATTTTTTTTTTCACTGTTCTAGGGCCTGGAGGTATGAGATCATGAGATCAGGGTGCCAGCATGGTCAGGTTCTGGTGAGGGCCATGTTCCAGGGTGCAGATGGCCATATTCTCACTGTGTCCTTACATGGTGGAAGAGACCAGGGAGCTCTCTGGAGTTCCCTTTATAAAGGAATTCATTCCACTCATGGTGGCCTCATCCTCATAACCTAATCACCTTCCAAAGGGCCCACCTTCAAATATTATAACATTTGAGGTTAGGGCCATTCAGTCCATTGCTGTCAGAGAGCACAGATTTCGTGTTACCTTCAAACAAAATCACTATATATTTGCATTGAGAAACTTAGTATGCTCAAAGAGATTAATCTGTGTTAAATTATTTCTGACACTCTATATTAATTTCATCAGTGGTTGAATTGTAATAATTTAATCTTATGTAATTTTCATGCTTACTAGACCCTTGGGGACATTTTGTACATGAATTTTAGTTATTTGATTAGTAACATATACCTAAATGTTAGTTGTAGGCTTCTGACAATATTTTATCTTTTCTTTTCCATGTCTTAAAGAAGTAGTTCTTTTAGAATGCTAAGCACGTGGTTAAACTCGTAAGCAACTTCAACTCTATATGCACGTTATTAACATTAACACAATTAGTAGAAAATGTCAAAGCTATCTGTAGTAGGGTGTCTAAAATAATGTCTCCCAGCTTTTTAGCGTATCCATTTGGTTTCACTGATCATTTTGCTACAGTGGTTTGCTATTTATCTAGTGTATAGTAGAGCGAACCTGTAGAATGCACTGAACTGTTAATGCTATGAACTTAATAACAAGCTAAAATGTTAAAGAAAGAAAAATAATAAATCTATCTAATTAGCAAGAGAATTGTCCTAAAAGGAAAAAAGGAAATTAATCCTATATAAGTTAGGTTAACAAAAACAAACAAAAATTTGTCTTTTAGCCTACCATAATGTCTGTATACGAAGGTAATTTTATTTATGTATGTATGTACAAACACCATATACACACATACACATATAAATAATATCTATATATGTAGTAGCTGTGTATTTTATATACAGTTATATATTATATATAACATAACTATAGGTTATTGCAACTATACTTTTATCATAACTGTACATAATTATATATAATTATGTTTTATATATAGTTTATTAATATTTCCACACATTATTTGGTCCATAATGTTTTTAACATGTGGTCCCTGCATTAGCAACTTATAGGTCAGCGCATGTATTGCATCTGTGCAATATGATCTCTGATGTGTACCCTCAAAGGTTGTGTCTCTGGTTCTCTGATAGTCACTGCATAACCTTATGTCTGTAGCATAGTTAGAAGAGATAATCAAAGAGCTTCAAGTTGGTTAAAAAAATCATAATAGCTTTGTGTTTGGCACTTAAGGCAACATTTATTTTAACTTGGTTTTTCACTAAATTTTTTGTTAAAGTGATTATAAGGCCAACACCAAATGTGGTGTTAAAATTTTATTTAAAAATATTTTTGGTAATTTTCAGCAATGTACTAACTGTTCCATGATAGTAACATCATGAACACCAAATTCATTATTTAGTATGAGTTGATAATGCTGTTAATGTCAAAAGGAATCCAAAGTTAGAATGCTTCATCCCAAAGAAGTAGTAAAAAATATCTCTTTCTAATACTTTATGTTATGCATAGTTATCATCTAGATTAAACTATATATTTTGTTCAGGGTATTGTACATTTGTTATTTTTTGGCAAACCAATATGTGGGCCCCCCTACCTTTGCTTTTGTTAATAGGAATTTGGAGATTTTCCTTTATCCATACTTAGTCCATAAATTTGACTTTAGATCTAAGACAAACCATTCATTTTATCCCCCTGACTTAATGACAGCTTTATGTATAGTCACTTAATTCAATCAGAGCAAAAGGATTCAGTAAGATTTTTGATTAAAACTCTGGGGAAGAGACCCACTGATTTCCTTAATATAACACACACAAAAATTATAAGGGCTGAAGCTGAGGCTGCTGTATTCTGACCACTTAGTAATTGATAATGAATCTATCCCAGAGGAAGTCAATATTGAGAGTTGGATAGGAACTGACTCATGGTAACACAATTCGCCTATTGCCTTGCCAGTAAACATTTTAATACGTGAGAAAATAATTTATTTTTCTCTAGTCCAATTGATAATAGTTCTTTTTTGTTTTGTTTTGTTTTGTAAGCAAAAAGTAGAAACAGACAACCTGGCTGGATTTATCATCCCTTCACACAGCTCCCTGTTCAGGGAAATATGACTAGGATTGGATAATATTAGGCAAAAGGTTAACATCTACTGACAGTTAGATTCACAGATAGGGTGGTCAATAATTATGAGTTGAAAACAAGAGCTAAGACAATTAGCTTCCATTGACTCTTGAACTGATTCTTACAAGAAAAATACAAGAATTTTCTTATTTGGAGTGTAAGTCAGAGAAGAGCAGGGCCATATGGAGAGGCCAAGTCACAGTAATCATGGAGTGTGAGATTTGAAGTCATTCAACCTAGTATCTCTGTCAAGTCCTGTGATCTGTCCTTATCATGATTCTTGCTCTTCAGTGAGGATAGATTTTAGCTCTTTGTCTCATAAATTTCTTCTTCTTTTTCTTCTTCTTCTTCTTTTTTTTTTTTTTGAGATAATTCAACCATTGAACCAGTCTGCTTCAGGGAACAAAAACAGCTTAATTAAAATGTTTCTTTTTGATAACATATGGATTTATATGCTTTGAGACATATATTTTTATGTTAGGCTATTGAAATAATGTTAGTACTCCTATTTTTCATCATTTTTTATTCCAACTCTAAAATTATTTGGGCATAGTGATAATGGTTACATAAATTTCTGTCATAACTCACAGATTTGTACAAAAAGAGTTAATTAAATTTTGCTCAGTATAAATTAAATACCTAAGTAACAATATGTATTACTGGAAATACTGCACAGGTAGCTATCATCATCATCATCCTCAATGCTAATTCTCCCTGCCTCTAGCAATAGGGTGAATGGTAAATGGAGATATGAATGATGCAACAATGGCAGAATACTGATGACTGTTGAAGCTGAGTGAAATTAGGTGATGGATAGCTAACGAACATAGAGATTTATTATGGTATTGGTTTCTATGTTTGAAATTTTCCATAGTAAAAATTAAAAAATAAGCAAACACACACACATACACTCATTCACACACATACCCCAGACAAAAATATTTTGTTATTGAATAAGGAATTATCAAACCTAGAACATTGCCAGTCATATAAGGATTTGCTTAATGGTCCTTAAATTATTTGTCCAAGCTTCAGTTAAAATTGTCAAAAATTCACTAATTTCAAATAATATGCTTATGAGAGATGAGGCAAGCCTCTATTCTGGGAAATGATCTGAAAATAAATAACAAGACAAGCAAACTATTTTTTACAGGTATCTAGGAACAAACTAGTCACCTGATAGAATGGTGACAGTTCATGAAACTTTAAAATCTAAAAATGATATTTGGAGACTGATTCTTTCAATTACTGGCTATGTGAGGTTACCAAACTAATTTAACCTCTTGGAGACCCAGTTTTATCAGTAAAATATTAGTGATGGCACTTGCCTCATAAGATTGTTTTGAGGAACAATTGGAATAATGCATGCAAGAGCTATTTGTAAAACTTAAATTATGGTTATTATTCATTCCTATTTTGTGTCTTAGAAACTTTTTGAATAGAAATGCATAACCATCAACTCACTCATTTATTCTGCAATTTGTGAAGAATTCAAAATGTTGAAAAGTGTTTTCTCTTTTATCTAGTATTTTTCTTTTTGATTTTGTAGTTCACAGACAACTGCAGTCAATTACTAACCTACATCCAAACGCTTTAATAAAATCATTCTCTATGCTCAGAGCAAATAACAACCTGACTTGAGAAATAAATTGTTGAATAAAATATGGCAGAAAACAAAATATTTCGTAAAAGTACATAGATAGCAGTGTCTAAAACATCAATGCATTTATTTCACTGAGAATGCATAAGCAAAAAATAGCTTCGTTTATAAAACATGCACTTACATCATTGATTTTGTAGATAGTATTTTTTAGTAAAGAATAGACTATAGATAGGTTTGGGAGAGACAGCTACAATGTTGAAAGACAGATGAACCTGGCATCCGAGCACTTGGGTGAAGGTCTTCACTTTTCTCATTGCTAAGCATTTGATCTTGAATACTTGCATGCTTCTCAGAGCATTAGGTCCTTGAAATTCTGAGGAATAACTCCAACCCTTGCTGTTCCAAAGTTCTGGTAAACATTTCATTAACTAATCTGGAATATATTTTAATTGAATTTAATAATTACTAAATGTGTTGATAAAAAGCATTTTGCTCTTGTCTTCTTTCTTTTCTTTTCTTTCTTTCTTGCTTTTCTTATTTATTTATTTACTTATTTATTTATTTATTTTTCAGACAGGGTCTTACTCTATAGCCCGGCTAGAGTGCAGTGGTTTCATCATAGCTCACTGCAACTTCAAACTCCTGGGCTCCAGTGATCCTCCTGTCTCAGCCTCCCAAGTAGCTGCAGCAACAGACAAGCATCAGCACGCTTGGCTAATTTTTTTTTTTTTTTCCGTAGAGACAGGGCCTTGCTCTTGATCAGGCTGGTAGTTTTCTTTTTGAATGAATTTATTTTTATAAAATTGCATCAGGTTTTATCAAAGATTGCTCATCATGAAGAATTAATAAGATGCTCTAATTTTGGTAAGTTTATGTTCTGTGATCATAAAATTTAAAACTTTTCCCTAGATTTACAATAAGGGAAGTTTTTCTTGAGAAAAATTTTGTTAAATAGTGACTTTCACGTTTGTTCAATGTACAGCCCATATTTCAACAAAGTGTGAGCTGTAGTGTTTGTAAAATGAATATGTGTATATACAGAATTATATGTATTATATGTATATTAATATGTGTATAAATGTTTCTACCTCTGCCTATACATTGTATAATTTCCCATATATAAACAAGTTATTTAAACTATGTGGTATATTATTAAAAAGAGACCTTTAGTAAATTTATTCATATTTTCCTTGATCTTATAATAATCTGTTACTTTCAATTCTGTATGATTCATCCAGTGAAAGTTTATAATCTTGGTTTAAGATTAAGTGTATGTTTATTTCCAATTAATAGATTCAGAAATTCACAGCCATGTATAGTATATAATGCATCTTTAATCAACAATCCATGCTGATGATAATATAATTAGAAACAAACATATAATTTTTTGGTAAATAGTGCTGAAGACACAAGATGGCAGTACTAGTCTTTATGAGTTACTGGAAATATGGTAACACATTTGAAAACCTTTCATGCATTTGTCTTGCTTTCCTTCTCTGCATTATTAAAGAAACTTTCATTTTTGTGCACAAACCTTCACAAGTTTTGTGGAATTTAAAAAAAAATGTCTCTGAGAGTATGCTGTTTATTTATTTATTAGTAGCCACTCCATGTGGTAAAATTACTTTGCCTTTAAAAAACTTTAGTTTCCTCATCTATATAATGAGCATATTGATCTAGATAGCCTTTATGGATTTTCTACTTCTGGATATCTCTCCATCTATTAAATCAGAAGTTATACATACCAAATGAACACTGCTACACTTAAATGAATAAACACACTCAAAATTTGAGATAAGAATGGTAATGGACTTTTTCCTTGTTCAGTGGTTGAGGAAAGATCGTTGGTGGCTATGATTTATTCTTACTATATTGAGAAGATTTAGATTTTCTAACTTTTATGTAAAATACTAATATGTTTATTACTATGTAACATATTAACAACCATTGTTAATCATTGCAGTCTGTGTGAAAAAAACACATGATATACCATTCTATTTTATTAAAAACTGTCAAGCAAGGGCCCTGCCAACTTATAATTTTTCAAAAATCCAAAAATAATTTTTCTCTTTCTATTGGTTTTAGAAGAATTGAGGACTACTTTTTTTTTCCCCTAGAGTTTTCATCTTACACATTTCTGTTTCTTTTTCTTTTTCTTTTTCTCTTCAAGAAAGGTAGGTTTGGATTTTTAATCTTGGTTTGATTTATCCTCCACCTATTATGTAACTTAGCAAACTGCTGTAGGGAAATAGCCCCACCATGGTGCTATGGTCACACTGCATGGAGCCACATAGGACAAGTAGACAACACTCACATGCAGTGTGATCCAAGTCTCTGTGTAACACCGTGTAAGCTTCCCAGGAACAGGCAAAATAGTCTTGTGAAAAGTTGTTGCAAGGCTATTTCCCATCCATTTCTTTGTCTTGTGAGAGGCCACTACAAAATGGTTTCTCATTAGTCTCCCTGATTCTGATGAGCAATGGAGCTTTCCACCTCATCTTCCTTAGGGTACAGCTGGAGGTCAAAACCACTTGGTTGCACTGTAGAATTGGCTCCTCCATGACAGAGTGAACCCACTACCCATAGTATCTATCACCTGCACCTCCCAATTTGTTGTCATCTTCTGGACACGGGAAGCTGACACCATGCTAATATTGCTTACTTTATCTGTAAGTATTATAATAACTTTATCTGATTTCATTTAGGCTCACTGTATTCTTAGTGGACAGATCCATGGAAGTATGATAAGGAACCCAGCAATTGTGGTATCTATTGCTTTTCTGAGATAACTTGACAACTTCCAAGTTTTATGTTAAGAAATCCAAATACTTTAAGGACTCCATGAGATTTTATGTGACAGAAAAAATAAAATTTAGCAACATATTGCAAAGCAAGTTCACCACGCACTGGTAACAATCCCAGGAGAGGACTCCAAACATCTTTCCAATTCCATACATTGGTATGAATCCACTGGCATGAGGCTGGTGAGACGGAACACCCACACAAGTTAAGTGAAGCAACTTTATTACTCATAGATAGGTAGCAAGGGACAATCAAAGGATAGTATGGTGAGCTAGTCCCCCAAAGCTCAGTAAAGCTGTCCAGGGCAGATGGAATCTTGTATGCATGTGCCCATATTGTACCACAGCTGAGGAACAGCAAAAGCACACTCTGCCCTTGGTTTTATATCTGGGTGGTCACTTGAATGGCTGGGCTAAAGCATTACAAAATATCATGTTTTGGGAGGGATGAGAACAGAGCCCAGGCTGTTCTGGTCAGTTGCTCCTGATCTCCGGATGTTGCACTCCCAGCACATTCTAGTTATTCTTGAGAACTACAAGTGAGAAAGAGGGTTGGTCAACATCATCCAGGAACTTGTCCTCTACATATAGCTTTACTTTTATTTTGCCATTAAATAATCCATGATATTACTTCTGTAGTGTTTTCTTCCTTTGAGCAGAAGTCACAGTTTTGTACTATCATATTAAAACCTTTGCTTGATTCTTTTCTTATCTATTACTGCTAGATGGCAGTCCATATTTGGTTTTTATTTTCCTGAAATGATTTTGTACCCAGCAGTAGCCAGTATCTACTATCTCTTTACCTACTCTCACTCTTAGATTCCTAAAGATAAGTTCTATATTTATGGTCTGATATAAATGAAGTTTTATAATTTCAGAGGTTATCTGGGAAATTAATTATTTTCAGTACTTATTTTACATAACCTTTGCATCATTTTGTATTTTGACCAGATTTTTAAAAGACCTATTTATTTAATGATTATCTAATCACCCTATTGTCCCTTACTTAATAAATCATCCCTTGGTTTTCACTAGTTTATGTTCCTTTTTTAAATACTGTAAGTGTTTTCTAAGGTTTAGTTCTCCTTTCGCTTTCCTTTTCATGCAGTACACCTTGGAAATATTTACCACATTTCTATCTTCCAAAATCACTTCCCATATGTTACTGTCACATACACTAACTAAATGTACTGATTATGCAAGGTGGTCTTCATACTTGAATGATAATATGGATTTTTTTTTTTGTTCCTGACTAAATATAGGAAGAGGAGCCAAATTTATCCACTTGCTTGAAATAACAACAACAAAAACAAAATATATAAAACACATGTCTTCAAAGCATCAAGCATGAAGCTACAAAGAACAGTGACACTTGAGAAATGGAGACTGAAAGTCTCTATTTGTGTTCCCCCAAATTCATATGTTGAAACCTAATCCCCATTGTGGTGGTATTTAGAGGTAAGGCATTTGAGAGATTGGGCCAAGATGGTGGAGTCTTCATGGATGGGATTTGTGCCTTTGCAAAAGAGACACCAAATCCTCCCTTGTACCTTCCGCCATGTGGGAACAAAGTGGGATGGTGGTTTTCTATGGATCAGGCAGTGGACCTTCGCCAGACACCAAATCCACCAGTGGCTTGACCTCAGACTTCCCATCCTTCAGAACAGTGAGAAATACATACTTTGTTTATAAGTCACCTAGGTTATCATATTCCGATATCAAAGCCTGAATGGTCTAATTCAGATTGGGAGGAAAAAAAAAAAAAGTAAACTACATGATTGTCCCAGATAACAACCTTGAGAGATTTTCCAGACTATGGCATGATGTCATAATATGTTTTGTGCTGCTATAAGAGAATACCACACACTGGGTAATTTATAAACAATAAAAGTTTATTTGGCGTATGTTTCTAGAGACTAGGAGGCCCAAGAGCATGGCACTGGCATCTATCTAGTGGAGGCCTTCATGCAGTTTCATCTCATGGGGAAAGGCAGAAAAACAAGAGGGGCAAAGAGAAAGACAGGGCCAGGTCTATTTTATCAGAAACCCACTCATGCAATAACTAATCAACTCTCATTAATCCATTTATGAATGCTCTGCTCTCATATCCTAATCACCTTTTAAATGTTCCACCTCTCAATACTGTTACTTTGGGGATTCAATTTCAAGACACGGATTTTAGGGTACATATTCAAGCCATAGCCCATGAGGAAGATGAATGCAAGGTGAAACCCCACAGATTCTATGAGTCAAGAAGATGGAGATCATATTTTGAGGGAAACAAGGCAGCTAAGGGTCAGATGATAACGTAATACAGAGGAGAGACCTACACAGAAAGAGCTCTCTAGAGATATGCAGAGGTTGCTCTTCAACAGGTAAACAGGGTTGGGCATGGTGGCTCATGCCTGTAATCCTAGCGCTCTGGGAGGCTGAGTTGAGAGAATCTCTTGAGTTCAGGAGTTCGAGACCTACCTGAACAAGAGTAAGACCTCATCTCTATTAAAAATAGAGAAAATTAGCCAGGCATGGTGGCACACACCTATAGTCCCAGCAACTCTAGAAGCTGAGGCAGGAGGATTTCTTGAGCCCAGGAGTTGGAGGTTGCATGAGCTATGATGACTCCATTACACTCTAGCTGAGGGAGGCGACAGAGTGAAGCTCTGTCTCAACAACAACAACAACAAAAAGTTAAACAGAGTTCTTACTGATCAGTGCATATGTGTTAAGGAGCTACCTGAAGTTAAGAAAATAATGTTTTTCAATTCCATCCATGTTGTTGCAAATGGCAGGATTTTATTCTTCTTTGTGGCTATACAGTATTCGATTGTGTATATGTACCACAATTTTTTTTTTCATTTATCCATGGATGGACACTTGGGTTGATTCCAAATCTTAGCTATTGTAAATAGTGCTGCAATAAACATAGGGGTGCAGATACCTTTTTGATACGCAAATTTCCCCTCCTTTGAATATATACCAGCAATGGGATTGCTGGGTCAGAAAACAGCCATCAGAAAGGATTAAAGGAAAAAGTACCTGACACTTACACAGCATGGGAATCAATGTTTTCTCCCAGCAGCTGGAAAAACCTCATAATGTATGGATAATTAGGTAGAGTGGTCAGAAATACCAATAGTAAAAGAAAAGAAAAAAAAAAGCCCTAGATTAAACACTACCCCAGCTTTGCCTAACAAATTTTAAAAGCAATACTCAAATAGACCAAACTGTCTACAAATATATATATATATGCATATATATGTATATATGTGCATATACAAAGCTCAAGTAGGTATACAAAAATGTCTAGCACCTAATAAGCAAAATTCACAATTTCTAGCATCTAGTTAAAAATTACCAGGTATGTAAAGAAGCAGAAAAATACAACTCATAATAAGATAGAAAATCCAGAAATTGAATCCAACTGAGAACTGACAGGTTAAAATTTGTAGAAAAAATATTAAAATCATTATAAACATATTCCATATTTTAAAAGTTAAGAAGAGACATAAAATGGAAATGATAAGGAAAAGAAAGCCCAAATTTATTTCCAGAGATGAAAAGAGTAATGTCTGAGATGAAACATGCACTAGATAGGAGTAATGCATACTCTATTATGAAGAAATAAAGATTAGTAACTGTAAAAACATAGCAATAAAAAGTATTCAGAAATAAATATGTAGAAAATAAATTTTATGAAGTAAATATCATCAATAAGCTGTGTGAAAATTTCAAGTGGATAACTCCTTGTAATTGATGTCACTGAAGGTGATATTATAAATTCTTGAAAAATAATGGCTGTAATATTTCTAATTTGATGAAAACTATAAACTCATAGATGAAAGAAGTTCATCAAACCCCATCCAATTAAAAAAATGAGCAAAATATTTTTAAAAAATCACTGAAAATGAGATATGGAATGTAAATGCAAACATGAGAAAACCCTAAGTATCTTTAGACATTAGGGAAATACAAATCAAAACTACAATGAGATAAAATTGTACCATATAATTTTATCTGACCATAAAAAGGGATGTAGAGATTATGGAAGAACTGGGATTCTCATACACTGCTGGTGACCAGTAAAATCATATACCCACTTCAGAAAACAATTTGTTAGTTCTTTAAAAAAGTCAAATACACACATATAACACACTCCACAAATTCCACTCAAATATGCATTTCCAGGCAAATGGCAGCCACTATGTTCTTCAAGTACAAAAGCAAAAGAACAGTAATTTCCAAAGACCCAATGAGGAAATTTGGATGCTAGACAATTTAGAAATAAATAAAAATCATTAATTTGAAGAAAAAAATCCTTTCTTTCCAAATCTACCTTTTCCTTTTGCAAGTAGAATTATTTAGCAGAATAACAATATCAACATCCCCAACCAAAGCCTAAGAGAAATAATTAGAAATCTTGCTTATTGTGAGCTTCATTTTTTGTACCAAAGTACATATGGGAAGTTTAAAGTCAATTGAAAGTAGAGAATAGTGTTAAATGACCCTGATTCAGTGGAAACTTTGAAAGGGTATGGAAGATTTAAAAAAAAAAAGATCATCATATTTCTCTGAATTGCAGGTATTTTCTCTTTAGGCAGCCTGCCAAAGCCCTTTCGTGAAAGTGAAAGTAAGCTGTGTGCTACTTTTTGATGATATTGCCCATGATAAACCTCAAATGGTGAGGAAGTTCATTTCAGATACAGATCTGAAGCTAACTTATCCAACTTATCTGGTCAGAAAATCTTGCTGTAAATCTTTCAAAAACAAGATGACTTGTGAGATTTTTAGTAATCCTAGATTGTGTCTTGGGAGAAAATGTGGTATGAGCAGTTTTCTCTGTGATTTCAGCTAAGAATAGGAAATACATGACCCAAGGAAATATTTATCCACACATGAGCAAGAATACCAAGTCTTCCCAGAACACATAAATGCAAGAAAGATTAAATTGTGTGTGCTTAGTGAAGTTATAATTTTATTTACCCCAAGGAGTTTTCACATTTATCAAATTCATTATACCCAGTTTTAGAAATTAATGACTAAAATAAAGATAATTCAAATTTATTATAATTTTTCAAAATCAAGATCTTATCCACAGTCCTGTTTTCTTGAGGCAATGAATAGAATAGTAGGGCATATTTCAAAAGTGTCATCTGATGCTTCTAGTGATCTAGAAGGGCTATGCTAACTTGATTGAGTTCAAGTAGAAACTTGGAACTTTTGGCTAGTCTCAAAATCTGCTAGAACAATACATTTTCAATAAATTAGACTGATTTTGCTCAATTTCTTTTTCTTTTGAATAGCAGTTATTTGGCATAACAGACTTTACAAGAAAATTTCAGTGGGGAACTATAACAAAAAAGGTATTTTGGGAATATTGAATTATGAATACTGAACAGAATATGTTTAATTTCTTTGGATATAATATTAAAGTATATTAAAACATAGCCTTGCTAACATATGTGGACCTCCCTTTTTCCAGAGAAAAGCAAAAATGCCTAAGTCCCATTTGCAGCCCTTAGAGTTATTATATAACTATAAATAAGCCATCTTCTTGCCACTCTCTTCTTAAAGGATTTCAGACAAAACACTAAATCACTCTTAACCTCAGATTAGCCATCTATAAAATGAAGGATTGGAGCAGATTATCTCTGCGTCTTATAACTGTGAAATTATATGTTTTATATTATTTCTATATTTTTTCTTCAATTGCCCCCACTGAGATGAAGACAACAAAAAATGAATAGCGTTTGCTATATGGTAGGTCATTGAATATTATTTGTAACAGCAAACAAAATAATACTCTGAGCTCTTTTAAAACCTAATTTTATAGAACATGATACTAAGGCTCAATAAGTTTAATACCTTGCCCAGACTCATAAAGATAATTAAGTATAGAACAGTAATTTAGTTTCAGCCCTATTTGAATAAAAATCTTATATTCTCCCACTGACTGTACCTTAACCAAAAAAAGTAGATAAGGTTCAATATATTTGGTATTTTAAGTGTATTTTTAAAATAATGGTCATATGCACTTTGTAATTATGTCCTTTGAGTCAAATATACTTGTGAAATTTAAAAGATCTGGTGTATGTTTATTAAAGAATTATAATATTGGCTTAAAGAAAAAAATAGAAAACAAAGACTTGTGACTTTAATAATAAAGAAGAAATAATAGATAAGGACATAATAGCAAGTTAATGTAGACTTAGCAGCCCAATCCAATCACACCTTCCAAAGCATAGACGTTTGTTTTTGAAAGAAGCTAAGTGTCAAACTAAAAAAAAAAAGAAAATATCAGGGTTAAAACTATGCAGAGCCTGTCTATGAGCATAGCCTTGTTAATAGTTTAGAAGTAAAAGTTTGAAAAATATTGAAATTACAAAACAATTGTATAATGATGACCTAATATGGGAATACAAGAAAATGGTATTGATTGCACCATCCTATCAGTAGAGGGTCAGATGGCGAATTAAAGAAATCAAATAATCACTATCTATATCATTGGCATTCTGGAGGAAATCTTTTTGGAGAGAGAAGGAGAAAAGATAGATATTATTTTTTTAAAGAAGAAGGGATTAAATCTAAGATGTATAGACAGTTAATATTGGATAAGATTCCTTAAATAGCATAAACTTTTCTTCGTCTTCCAGTGTGCTTGTCTGCCTGTATGGAATACCCCAAGCTCACATGTGCCTTATTTTGTATATACAAATTTTAATAATATTTATTAGGCACTTTTACAACACAGGTTTTAGTCATTATGCTCTTGTCCTAAGATTTCTATTTACATCTAATTTCCATACATTCAATAAATAATTTAACAAGTTTTTCCTTAATTAAAAATTATGTGTACACATTTTAGGAAATATATAAAATATAAAGCATAAAAGAAGTCACTTCTGTTAATATTTTCTTTTCATTCATGTTACCTACTGAAACAATGGTGCTATGTAAGAACTGATCATAACACTCAGTGATTTAAAACAAAAATATTTATTACGGTCACTTTCTTCACATCAGGTGGAGTGTTGCTGCTCTAAATTGAGCAGAGATGGACTTCTTATAATATCTGTAGGTTGGGTATGGGTTAGCTCCACATATCTCTCATCCATGCACCTTGATCTGACAGGTGACACAATGCATGTTCTTCTCATCTGATGGCAAAGCATAAGAGGGCCAAGGAGAAATACAGGATTCCTCTATGTAGCCAAAACATAGGATTATACATTATTATCATTCCTACTCACATGCTATTGACCAAAGCAAGGCTAAACCCTACATCAATTTTTTTCCAATATAAATGTTATAAAATTCGTTTAGTGAAAACTTTGTCCTATAGATATTAATGTAGCTAGAATTACTAAGCAAATAATTTTTATTGAATTCAAGAAATGTTTTACAGTTCCATTTATAAATCCTTGATTATAAGATAAACTGGTTTTAGTTTGTATTTCTTTTTTTCTCTTTTTCCCTGCTCAATAGACAAAGCTTGATAAATTATTTCATAAATAGTTTTGCTCTTCCATTGGAAAGAGACTGCCTTAAACTTAATATGAGAAGGAGATATCACCACCTTGTAAAATTTAATAATTAATCATCCTTCTATGGAAGTATCATAAAAGTTTCAGTTTCATTATGGGGAATCTTAGTGCTCTGCAGGTTTTTTTTTTAATTTCAGCTTATTAAGGGGGTACAATTGTTTAGGTTACATATATTGCCCTTGCCCCCCCCAAGTCAGAGCTTCAAGCGTGTCCATCCCCCAGACGGTGTGCATCGCACTTATTATGTATGTATATACCCATCCCCCCACCTCCCATCTGCCTGACACCCAATAAATGTTATTCCTATATGTGCACTTAGGTGTTGATCATCAGTGAAACCAATCTGATTATGAGTACATGTGATGCTTATTTTTCCATTCTTAGGATACTTCACTTAGTAGAATGGGTTTCAGCTCTATCCAGGAAAACATAAGAGATGCTATATCACCATTGTTTCTTATAGCTGAGTAGTACTCCATGGTATACATATACCACATTTTATTAATCTACTCATGTATTGATAGGCACTGGGGTTATTTCCACATCTTTGCAATTGTGAATTGTGCTGCTACAAACATTCGAATCCAGGTGTCTTTTTTACAGAATGTCTTTTGTTCTTTTGAGTAGATGCCTAGTAATGGGATTGCTGGATCAAATGGTAGATCTACTTGTATCTCTTTAAGGTATTTCCATATTGCTTTCCACAGAGGTTGCACTGGTTTGCAGTCCCACCAGTAGTGTATGAATGTTCCTATCTCTCCACATCCACACCAACATTTATTGTTTTGGGACTTTTTGTAAAGGCCATTCCCACTGGAGATAAGTGATATCTCATTGTGGTTTTGATTTTCATTTCCCTGATGATTAGAGATGTTGAGCATTTTTTCATGTTTATTGGCCATTATTCTGTCTTCTTTTGAAAAGTTTCTGTTCATGTCCTTTGCCCACTTTTTGATAGGGTTGTTTGATTTTTTTCTTGCTGATTTTCCTGAGTTCTAAATAGATTCTAGTTATCAGCCCTTTATCAGATATGTAGCATGTGAATATTTTCTCCCATTCTATAGATTGTCTGTTTGCTCTCATGATAGTTTCTTTGGCTGTGCAGAAGCTTTTTAATTTGATCAGGTCCCGTTTATTTATCTTTATTATTGCTGTGATTGCCTTTGGGGTCTTCTTCATAAATTCTTTGCCTAGGCCAATGTCTAGAAGAGTATTTCCAACATTTTCCTCTAGAATTCTTATAGTTTCATGCCTTAGGTTTAAGTCTATTATCTGCCGTGGAGAGTTGATTTTTGTGAGAGGTGAAAAGTGTGGATTTTGTTTCAGTCTTCTACATGTGGCTATCCAGTATTCCCAGCACCATTTATTGAATAAGAATTCTTTTCCCCAGTGTATGTTTTTGTCTGCTTTGTCAAAGATTAGATGGCTATATGAGGATGGTTTTATATCTGGGTTCTCAGTTCTATTCCAGTAGATTTTTAAGAGGAAAGATTTGAGCTCCTCTCTCTATGGAAGCCCAGTGTTGTGTATGGATTAATGCAGGGGAAACAGCAGCTCCTGAGAACTCATTCATGTCTCTTGGCAGAAATGGGTAGCGAAGGGAAGGAGAGGAAAAGAGTCTGCATGGAGGACACCTAGCACTCTCGTCATCCCTGTACCTCTCTCTGGAAGGCAGCACGCCCAAAATATTCAGGCTTTTGGGTCACCCAGATCTCCAGGGACCCACTGGCCCCTTGTGGCTCCCATAATCTGGGTCGGAGTTGGGAAATGTTTGTATGGGAACTAATGAGATGAAAACTGAGGGGCTGAAGCCCCCTGGGGAGTATAAAGGCACATAGTGGGTGGAGAAGCAATATGGTGCCTGCCATCTTGGGAAGCACCTCAATGGGGCTGGCAGGCTGGTGCTTTGTCCTCCAGAAGCTCCCAATTCACTGGCAGTAGCAGCTTTTGGGCCCATGAGGGTAAAAAGGCTCTCCAGCAGCTCAGGAGCCAACTGACTGCCAGAGATGTGAGGGAGGGAGAAACAAACCACTACAACTACCCTTTTTGCTGTACTCCAAGCCTCTCAGGGGTTGTCCTCTGCCAATATCTTGCTCCCTCTTATTCTGTTCCATAACTTCTTCCTGTGGAAACTCTCTTAGATTCTTCCATTTTTCCCTCAGAATTACACCCAATCTATGTTTGTTTTTTCTTTTTCATCTAAAACTTTTCCTTCTTTCTGAGATGTTCTGGCAGCTAGTGTCTCTGGTTACCCATCTTGTCCCTTTTGTTGGCCCATAATTCTTTTTGTTTAAATTTAGTCTTACTGATGTTTAGGGTTACCCTAGAACAACTACCTAAAAATTTAGTGTCAGTGCATGATCTATGACCTTTCTTGCAGCATATGGAAAATTTTAAAACTCTTTTTAAATTACAATTGCATATGTTTCCGTGTAATGATCTACTATCACCTTTATTCTCATCACTAAATGTTCTTTCAATTAATGTTCATATACACATGTCATTGCATTTGATATTATTCAAAACTAGATCAGTAACCTGTATGGATCTTTGTTTAAACTAGATAATATGCATATAAACATAATAGGCATCTATATAAAGTGCATGGTATAAAAATTATAAGAATAAGAAAATTACAATGATATAAGTATGAAATTATGTCAACTATAAATTCTTACTCTATTCATGTAAACATTATATGTTTACTTATAAATTAGATATGTATGCATATATGATGTAATGATATAATATTATAAACCCTTTCTTGTTTTAAAAGATTTTATAATTGAGCCCAAGAGACCCTCAAAAGTTTGACTACATGCCAAAATTAAAAACATAACTTTATTTTGCCTTGGAGCCAGAATTAAATGCTATGTTTATCCTCTCTGTAGAAAGCCTCCCTATACTCTTTTATTGATACATAATAATTTGGAAATCAAGTCTTAACATACCTACTAGTGATATCTCAGTTAACTTTCCGTTTATGTAATATTGAAATTCCTTATAATTTATTTATTGAGAACCTACTATGTGCCAGGAATGTGTTTGGTTTTGAGAATAGAATCATAAGAAATCAAAAATCCCTGCTCTCACAATTGTGATTGAAGTGAGGGGTATTGTGCTTGCATGAACTGGAAATGATTTTACAAATTTGCCCTTAGGATTCCTTCCTTAACATCTGATATTATTGAAAAAATTTTGTAACACCTAGGACACTTGAAAAATTAATCACTTTGTTCCATATTTTCTGTACATAGCCAAGTTTTGTTGTAGATTTTTAATTTTTTATTTGCTTTTTCATTAACTTTTATTCTTATTTGTATTACTCTCCTCTTCCTACTTCATTTGTCTTTGCTATGTTGTTTTTTCTAAATTTAGCAACTTAATTTTCAGGGAGCTGATTATAATCCTGAAAGACAATCTCAAATGTCACAATCTCAAATGTTGAAATTTCAAAAGATAAAAATCCCCAAAACATAATGCTGGAAAAAATTAATTAAAAAAATTATTTTAAAATATTTATTTACATATATAAAGGAATTTATTTGAGAAACATATAAAAACATAATAGAACACCTATAAGACACTTTGCACAATAAAATAGTCAATAATGACATACATCTTTTGCAAGCATAAACATTCAGGTATTCTAATGACAGTCACATGGGTATAACAGTTATGAACAGATGATCTATATTCATAAAATATAGTTCAAAAAGTGAAACATATAAATGCACATCATTATAATTGGTAATCATGTGTACCCAGGTTTATAACTTTGACCAACTGATATATCATAATGGACAACCTACGTTTTTTCAGGAAAATGATCAAAAACAGAAATGGATCACCACTGTATACACAGTTCACTCAAAGAACTGAGATCTAGAGAAATATTATCTGTCACAAATGCAGCTGTACAACGAGAATATCTCTTCATTTATTGGGAAAGTTTCAGCATTTTTACGTACATACACAATGCTTACAAAATCAATATAGTGATGCTGCACTTTAGTCAAATTTGCAAATAGTGCATAAAACAAATTAGAACTGTCTAAAAGCTTTTACACAATTTGTATCTCCAGTATTTGAAATTACACAAAGATGAAATACATAGAATAGTAAATTGTAAAAAATAATGCTAGCAATGCAAGACAGTGGACAAAAAAAGAAAACAAAAGAAATAAAAAAGAAAAACAGTGAAAAAGGAAAAAGAAATTCAACCATATGTAAAGGTGTATTACAGAGACAGATTCTGGGCAATTGCATAGAGGTAGTCCATAAGAGCTGGCTGACTTTCTCGATCATTAACTATTTTTGAAGTCATACTTAGTGATGAATAGCTGTTTTTCTTTTTCTTTTTTTTTTTTTAATCTTTTAGGGCATAATTCTCCTTAAAGAATACATTCACATTTATTTTCTACATGGCACTGATTGTTTTGAAGTCCTCCCATGATTCTATGTACACCAGCATGAACATTATGTTTTGCAATTTCTTGTGCTATGCTTCTAAGTTGTTTTGAGTACAAATAATTCCATTGTGTATGCACTCATATGCAGATTGCAAAGTTGGTGTAAACAACAATGGTGAACAGTAATACCAGTGCATGTGTCAGAGAACATCCTACTTTGCACATAATTATTTTAGAATCAGTGACTTCTCTGGCTTCCTCAGGCAAATTCCTCTTCAATCCATTAGAAGCTCTTCGAATTCCATCAGTTGGAAGGATTGCCAATGCAAATCAATGATGCATTTTTAAACTGAAGTTTTTGTTGGTGTCCATACCACATGACCAATCTACTCACCTCAATTTTCTGCCAAATGCAAAAAAAGACAATAACAAGGTAATATTCTGCCTAACCTGATGCAGCTAACATGATGCAACTGTCCTGCATGCTATCAAAATGGACTAATCTCTTCCTCAGCATTTACATTTCAGGATTTCAACACTTGGGATTTCATATTCAAAATTATCATTGTTTCTCCTGCACTTCCTCTACTACCTTTGGTTCTAGAAGTGTCCCAGAAGGCAGACTCAAATACTGTATAGGTATGCATAGAATTCAGGATACTGACAATGTGAACAGAAGACAAACAACCATAAAGAAAATCATTTCATCTTAATCTTAACTAATTGCTTAATTAAGCAATACACATTATACTCTAAAAATTATGATATGTAACATTTGGTTAGCTTTATTTTTTTTGTTATGAAAACTATCTAATATTCCAAATCATTGATCAAAAAAAGTAGGCCAAACATGACATTTCTGTTACAAGTGTTTATCCATTCTTGAATATGTAAACTTTCTTTTAGGATTATTTTGTCAAAGGAACCAAATAAAGTTATATTTACTTTTACTTTATTTTAATTAGTACTTTAACCATATCATATATTTAAGTAGAAGTTATGAAATTTTTATTTCAACTAAAATATTCTATGTAAAGATGTACTTTTACTTTCGATTTAAGAAGAGAACATAATATGTTTTCAATTTCTGTTCCATTTGTTCTGAATGATAAATGTCTCTTTCTGTTTAATGTCTTTTAGATAGGACTTTACAAAATTTCTTTAAAGGGAATCAAAACAATTATCCAAGTCTGTAGCAATAATTCCTGAGGCTTTTCATTTGTCATTGTGATTTTCTCATTTTCACAAATAATTTTGCTTCAAACCATAAAATGTTTTCCCCAAAGATAACTTTCATTTTATCTCCTTTTATATGAAAAATTCCTATCCATGTTGTGCTTCTAATTTCCTTTAATATTGTCAAAAATATTAGCACGACAGTAAAATGCTATTAAATTACCTCATCATTCTTTCAATTCTTCTGTTTCTTGTCTCAAAGTGGTAAGCAAAGCCAGGACAAATTTTTCTTAGGTGGTTCCTGAATCAATCATAAATCATTTATTTAATAAATCATTCATATTTTCTCCCTTTTTGCCTCCTTATTTATTTATGCATATTTTTTCCTCTTCTTAAATCAACTTTATCATGGGTCTGCAATAAGGATCATTTTATATAGACTCAACTTACAATAACGGGATTCTTGTATTCAGTTGTTCTTTTATTCTTTTTTTCATGCACCTATTGTGAGAGGTGTTGATTTGCAAAGTAGTTTTTAGGTATTCCTCAGTTCTTGTCAAAATTTTAACTTTACTTGACAACTATTTTTAATTTACATTAGTAGTATGATCAGCATTGATATTAATATTTCCAAGAAATGAAGAGGAACTTTCCTTTCCCTAAAACTATAGTCAATCAAAACAATTGCCTACTCCTGGGGGATTAAAAAGATTAAAAACTCTATAAAACACTTGACAGAAGTGAAGTATGGTTTTCTATATTATCACATTATTTAAGAAAAGAATTTTATAGAATCTTCAAGTTCACAGAAAAATTCAGATGAAGCTACAGAAATTTTCCATATATCCCCTGCCCACCCAGAGATGTGTAGCCAACATTTGTTGGAGCATCACCAACATCCTCCACAAGGTAGTACATTTGTTACAATTGAATTACCTAAAGTGACACATCATAACTATCAAAAGTATATAGTTTACATGAGGATTCACTCTTGGTATTGTCTATTCTATGGGTTTGAAAAAGTGTCTGACATGTTTCCACTTATTCAGAGTACTTCTACTGCCCTAAAAATCTTCTGTGCTCTGCCTGCCCATCCCTCCACTCTTTCCTACTCCTGCCCAACCACAGGCAACCACCAATATTTTTCCTTTTCCAGAATGTCACATGTAGCCAGAATTATACACTATGTAGCTTGTTCACATTGGATTCCTTTATGTAGTAATATAAAGTTTTTCCTCCTTACCTTGTATTAGCTTGACAGCTCATTTCTTTTTAGCATTGAATAATTTCCATTGTCTGGGTATATTACAGTTGGTTTATCCATTCACCTGCTGAAGGATATCTTGGTTGAATCAAATTGTTGTCAATTATGAATAAAGCTGCATCCATGTGCAGGTTTCTTTGTGGACATAAATTTTTAGCTCTTTTGGATAGATATCAAGTAGCATGATTGCTGGATTGTATACTAGGAGTTTGTTTAGTTTTGTACCAATCTATAAGACAGTATTACACTGTGTCTGTACTATTTTGCATTCCCATCAGCAGTGAATGAGAGTTCCCGTTCCTTCACATCCTCTCCAGCATTTAGCATAGTTAGAGTTCTGAATTTTGACCATTTTAATAGATATGTAGCAATACTTCATTTTTATTTTAATTTTCATTTCCTTTTTGACATATAATGTTGAACATCTTGTCATATGCTTACTTTTCATCTGTATGTCTTCTTTCATGAGGTGTCTCTTAAGGCCTTAGGCCTATGTTTAATTTTTAAAACATATCAAAAATACAATATGTATAAATGTATATCATATTATATATAATAAATGTGTTAAAATGTTTTAAATTTTTTTATTGCTGAGTTTTAAGAGTTCTTTTTAATATTTTGGATAATAGTCCTTTGGCAGATGTTTCTTTTGCAGATATTATCTCTGAGTCTATGGTTTGTCTTTTGATTTTCTTGACATTGTCTTTTGAAGAGCAGGAGTTTTAATTTCAGTGAAATCTAATTTATCAATTTTTTTTCATGGATCATGTTTTTGGTGCTGTATCTAAAAATACATGGCCAGAGTTAAGACAATCTAGGTTTCCCCCTGTTATCTTCCAGGAATTTTATTGTTTTGCATAAAGTAAAATAACTTTTAGGTCTATGATTCATTTTAACTTAATTTTTGTGAGTAGTGTAAGGCCTGTATACCTCTAGAGTCTTTTTTTTTTTTTTTTTGGCAAGTAGATGTCCAGATGTCCCAGCATCATTTATAGAAAATATCATCTTTACTCCATTTTCTGATCTTTACTTCTTTGTCAAAGATCAGTTAGCTATATTTATGTGGGTCTATTTCTGGTTCATTGATCTATTTGTCTATTACCAAAACCAACTCTTTTTTTTTTTTTTTTGATCTGAGGGCTTCATTGTATCACTCAGGCTGGTCTCGAACTCCTGGGCTCAAATGATCCTCCTGACTCAGCCTCCTGGGTAGCTGGGGCTACAGGTACACACCATCACACTCAGATCACATTGTCTTGATTACTGTAACTTTATAGTAAGTCTTGAAGTCAGGTAATGTCCGTCCTCCAAATATTGCATTCCCTATTTTTGTGGTTTTGCCTCTCTATATAAATGTTACAGTAAGTTTATCAATATCCACAAAATAAATTGTAGAGATTTTTATTGGATTTGGATTGAATCTATAGATCAAGTTGGGAAGAACTGTCATCTTGACAATATTGACTCTTCATATTTATAAACTGGGAATATCCTGCCACTTATTTAGTTAATTTCTTTCATCAGAATTTTTTGTCTGTTTGTTTGTTTTATTTTTCTCATATGACATTTACTTATTTTAGTTGATTTATATTATATCTAAGTGTTTAATTTTTTGGATGCTAATATAAAAACTGTTGTATTTTCAATTTCAAATTTCACTTATTCATTACTGGTACATAAGAAAGCAATTGGCTTTGTATATTAATTTTGTATCCTGCAACCTTGCTATACTTGCTTATTACTTCTAGAGGAGTATTTTTGTTCATTCTTTGAATTTTCTACATAGATGATTGTGTCATCTGTGAACAGTTTTATTTCTTCCTCTTGAATTTGTACACCTTTATTTTATTTTCTTATTTTATTGCTTTAACTAGAACTTCCAGTATGATGTTTAAAGGAGTAATGAGAGAAAACATCTTTTCCTTATTCCTGATTTTAATGGGAAAGCCTTTAGTTTCTCACTGTTAAGAGGTTTTAGGGTTTTTGTTTATATTCTTTACCAAATTGAGGCAGTTTCCCTCTCTTCCTAGTTTACTGAGAGTTTTTATCATGAATGGGTTTTGTATTTTGTCAAATGTTTTTTCTGTATCTATTGATATGATTGTGAGATCTGTTTTTTATCCTCTAGCTATGATGGATTGTATTAGTTATTTTCCAAATGTTAAGCCAACATTCTTAGGGTAAATCCTACTTAGCCAAGGTATATAATTCTTTTTATATGTTGTTGAATTCTGTAAATTCTATTTCTTAATATTTTGTTGAGGAATTTTGCATCTATCTTCATAAAAGTTATTGGTTTGTAGATTTCTTTTCTTATAATGTCTTTTTCTGGTCTGGGCATTAGGGATGCTGGCCTCATAGAATGAATTTGCAAGTATTTCCTCTGCTATTATCTTCTAAAAGAGATTAAGGATAATAAATATAATTTCTTCTTTAAAAGTTTAGTAGAATTCAGAAGTGAACCCCTTTGAGAGCAGTACTTTCTGTTTGGGAAGGTTATTAATTATTGATTCAATTTCTTTAATAGAGGCCTATTCAAATTTTCTATTTCTTTTTGTGTAAATGTTGGCAGATTGTGTCTTTCAAGAAATTGGTCCATTTCACCCAAATTATCAAATGTGTAGAGCAATACGGCTGTTCATAGTATATTTTTCCAACTAATATCCATGGGACCTCATATTAGTAATTTTTGTCTTCTCTCTTTTTTTCTTATCCTGGTTAGAGGCTGATCAATGATACTGATCTTTTCAAAGAACCAGCTTTTGGTTTGATTGATTTGTTTCTATTGATTTCTTGCTTTTAATTTCATTGATTTTTGCTCTAATTTTTAGTATTTTTTTTTTTTTTTTGCTTCTCACTTTGGATTGGATTTTTCTAATTTTCCTAGGTGGACAATTAGATTATTAATTTAGATTTTTCTTCTTTTCTAATATATGCATTCAATGATAAAAGTTTTCCTCTGAAGACTACTTTCACTGTATTTCACAAATCTGATTAGTTGTATTTCCATTTTCATTTAATTCCAAATAGTTTTTTCACTTCTTTTGACATTTCTCCTTTGACCCAAGTGTTATTTAGAAGTGTGTTGTCTAATCTCAATGCATTTTGGGATTTTGCAGTTATCTTTCTGTTATTGATTTCTATTTTAATTCCACTGATGTCTGAGATCAGATACTGTATGATTTGTAATTTAAAAAAAATTGTTTATGTGTTTTTTATGGCCCAGAATGTGGTATATCTTGGTAAATATTCCACGTGATTTGGAGAACATTTTGTTGTTATTGGATGAAGTAGCTTATAGATGTCAATTATACCTAGTTGATAGATGAAATTGAGTTCAACTATTTCCTTGTTGGTTTCTACCTGCTAGATCTGTCCGTTTATGATAAGAAGGGTGTCAAAGTCTCCAAGTATTACAATGGATTTATCTATTTCTCCTTGAACTTCTATCTACTCTTGCCTCACGTATTTTGATGCTGTGTTGTTAGGTTCACATACAGTAAGGATTGTTATCTTTTCTTGGAGAACTGAATGTTTCATCATTAGGTAAAACCATTCTAACATCTTAATAATTTTTTCTTGCTTTGAAGTCTGCTCTGTCTAAAATTCATATTGCTACTCCTGCTTTCTTTTGATTAGTGTTAGTATGGAATATTTTTCTATATCCATATACCTTTAATCTATATGTACCTTTAAAGTGAGTTTCTTTTAAACAACTTTGAGTGTTGCTATCTGATCTACTCTGATAATCTCTGGATGTTTTTTTGTTTGTTTGTTTGTTTGTTTGTTTTGTTTGTGTATGTAGACCATTGATGTTCAATGATAGTTGGTATAGTTGGATTAATATCTATCATATTTTTCACCTTTTTCTATTTCTTGTCCTTATCCTTTGCTCCTGTTTTTGTCTTCCACTCTATTTGACCTTTCAGCAAATTTTGACCCCGTTAGTCCTCCTTCCTCCTCCAAAAACTTTCCTCCGATATCTTCCAAAATCCTGTAATCCCTGTTTTCCATCTTTCTTCTTCCATTGCTCCTTTTCAGAATTCTCTCTTGTTTTCTTATTATTTCTCAAACTTCTGATCTTTGTACTTAGAACTTTTTCTTTCTCCATCAAAACTTTCTTATGGTGTATAGCCCAGTTTCATGTCTTTTGTTGCCAACTATATATTAATTACTCCCAAAATTATAACTTCAGGCCACAACCCTCATCTGAATTCCAGTTGTATATATTCATCTTCCTACTGCACACATTTGCATAGATGACTAGTTAGCAGCTCAAATTTATCATGTCCAAAAGTTAATGTGTGGTCTTCATTATCATCACTCTAAAGCTGCTTTGGTTTTCTTTTCAGCAGTGCATAACAACTTTATTTTTTCTTCTCTACTTTTTCCCTTTGCAATGATTGCCATCTGTCAAGTAATATTTTATTTGTATACTTTATTTTTTTATTTTCCTCCACTAAAATGAAAACTAAAGATGTATCTTTGATATTTTATTTTTTCAAAACTCACACTTAGATGGTGTCTAGCAAAGAATTCAGCATTTTTGTTGAACAAGTGATCAAAGTTTAGAATTTTAAAATGAAAAAAATTTTAAAGTGAGAATTCAGTAACATATTCTTTAATATTTTTCCTCCATAGAGGAAGGAAAATTATGCTGATTATTTTTAAATCCTCTTTGTTTCTGAGCAATATTATTAGTCCTTGCAAGCATACCATTATAAAATTTTAGTCTCTATCTTATAAAAATAATTTATAATACTTACATAGCTTTTTTGAAGACTCTTTAATATGTAGTTTTCTTTATTTCTTAGTGTTCAACTATCTGCTTTTTTCCCTCTTTGGTGAACTATTATAATTTTTAAAGCAATATTAAAAACCTATGGAGTATAGTTAGAGGTTAGATTTTCTATGTTATCAAACAGTGCCAGTCTGAGTTGCTATAAGATATATTTTAAGGCTGATGCAAGAGCCTATGTGTATGCTAACTGAAAAATCATGTTACCCTTTTTTTCAAATTGAATTTTTCTGAGTTTAAATGAACTAATTTTAAACATTGTACCTAGCTAAAATTTCAAAAGATACATGCTTATTACGCTCATGTGGAAACAGAAAGCAAAAGCACACAGAGCATACAAAAGTGATATCTCTTAATCCACTTCTTCTTTCTTCTTTTACCCCTTTGAAGAAAGATTTCTGGTGGTTATATAAAAAAGGTGAGTATCTAAACACAGTAAGATTTGATAAAATACAAAAGTGATTCTCTGCATTCAGCATCTGTCTCCTTGTAGGCTTTCAAAATAATTATATAGATATTTCTGGCATTGCTTTTTAATATTGTCATTAGGTGGGTTTTCTTCAGGGATGGCTACAGGGCATTGATTTCTTTACTCGATGGCCATTTGCCAGTGACTTAGTAAATATAGATTTTGAAATGTGTTTATGAATATATAGTCAATTCAAAAGATATGAATTTAATTGTTATAAAGCCTGAACAATGATAATCTGAAACTTATGTATTTACATATATGCTAAAATTAAAAATAAACAGGAATGCTAAATTTTCTGTTATATTATTGAAGAGATTGAATGTTATATGGACATAAATTAGGGTAATTTTATAAACTAAATGTGAAGCATATTGGACCTATTAACTTAGAGGAAGTGTCAACATACAAATTCAAATATCCTATAATCTGGTTGAGTATAATTATCTGTCTTCTGGCATGTAAATAACTGTTTGATTATAGGTCGGTATATATGTCTGAATTAGGTAGGTTTTACTGCAATAATCTCAATGATTTAAATAGATCAGTTTATCTTTTGTTTATGCTACGTGTCTTGTTATGTGTTGTCAGGGACCCTTGATTATGATGGCCAGATTTAGCAAATAAAAATAAAAGGCAGCCAGTTAAATTTGAATTTCAGATAAATAATGGATATCATTTTTAGTGTATGTCCCAGATAACATTTGGGATATATTTCTACTGATATTGTTGTTGCTATTGTTTTTTGAAAATCAAATCTAACTGGATGTTTTGTATTTTATCTAACAACCTCATCCTTGATTTATTAAAGTAGCTCAGGGAAGCAGGGTGACAGAGTAGCCACAATCCCAGACATTGATGGTCACCAGAACAGAGAAAAGGGAAGTCTGGAGTTTCTACATCAGAAGGCAAAGATCAGATCCCTCAATATCATCACATTTTTTCTCCCTGTGCTATTTGCAGACAGATAATCCCAGAGAATGTTATTTTTTTTTTCATTTCTTAGTGTACATAAATTAATTCTACCTCTAGGATTCCTCCACAGGTTTACAGCCAGTTTTTAATATTACCCATTGGGAAAGTAAATTAAGGAGAGTATGTTTTGATAATAATTATATTTCATTAAAAATGAGAATATATTTTCTACTAGCTCAGTAGGTATGGTTAAGAAAGATATGAAGCCTTTGGTCATATCTATGGGATCATATGTTAAATTAGCTAAAGGGAACATTTGAAATTGCAGAATTATGCAAAATATTTATTGGATTTAAGAAGAAAATGTAATATAAAATATAGCAGGTAGACAACTTGTCTAACAAAAATAAACATAGCTGGACTAACCCAATAATGCTGATTTTTAAAACTATTACTGGAAACTATTTTTTAGCAGATAGCACTCCTAAATCTATTTTTATTTAGAACATGTGTTGCATTAGAAAGATTTAGATCCATCTGTTGTTCCATATTTCTTTAACATTTCTGAAGAAATAAAGGTCTATATTGACTATATATTATCCATCTCTCCCATAAGGTAAAAATCAAATTATGAACTTATATAACAATAGCTGAAACTGAATAATTTACAATATTAGATATCGAAGTAGCAAAGATAGACAAGAGCAAATTAGGTTAATTTTAATGAATATTTAGTTGAATTTGGGAGACTATATTGGAGGGTTTTTTAATATTCAAAAATTATCAAATCTGAATGTACTGTTTAGTTTGGGATGGCACAATATTGAAGTGTATGAAGAATGCAAACAATTCAGATGAATAAAGGATTAGGAAACCAACAATCTAAGAATGATTTATAGTGTGTTTGTAATCTGGTTTTACCCTATGAACACATTGCTTAATGCTTTTTTTGCTTGTTTGTTTGCTTTTGCTTGAAGATAAGGAATTTACCTTATATGTAGGAAAACTTGCTATCCCTGAATCTGGAATTTCTATGGGCCTCTTTAGGTTTAAGGAAAATATGAGAGATTTCAAGTATTACTAATGAGGTGATAAAGATTTAACACCTTCTTCCTGCTTCAGGATTCGAAGATATTTGTTATCTTTATGAGTTGTAATTTTTAGGTTATTAAGTGCATTTAAAAAAATAAGGGATGGCTCTGAATCATATGCCTCCTTTAATCTCTTGCATTAATTATGACATTCTATCATTATTACTATAAATACTTACATTTCAGGGGTATATTTGAACCTTAGTATCCTTAGTATTAAACATTTGTATAATCAGAAGATGCTTTAATAGATATACTCTTGAACTTCTTCATACTACATTTTACTTATCATAAAATAAAACAAACTATTATTTACTGGAAACTATATGCCTTGACTGTAATTTTATTACAATTCATAGATAGATACATCTTATCATTATTACCATTGATGGTATATTCATACCCTTGTTATTGAGGTAGTGGAAAATTTTAAAAAAAAGTTGTAAAGCAGAAGTTTTACCAATGGAAGAACTCACGTAGACCCACACCCACATACTGAACACAAGCTATAAATAGTGTTAAAACATATTGTTAATGGTATGAATTGATCACTTGATAATAGAATATACATAAGATCAAATAAGTGCTAACTGTACTGTTTACCTTCCATTTTCTCTGTCCTAGTATTTTTATTGGAAATCATAAAATGGTTAGTATCATATGAGACTCAGAAAAAGAAAAATTGCACAAATGTGGGAAAATTATCTACAATTGTACCTCCTTCATAACAGATGATAAAATTATTTAAACAAATACTTTTCATCAATTCTCTTTAAGTTTATATTTGTATGGTAAATATTTCAATGGACTAATGACAGGTTAAAATAGTGTTCTAGAATATCATTCTAGCTTGCATAGCGTAATTCTTTCACAGATGTTCTTTAGCAGCAATCCAAAATACTCTCCATCAACAACAAAAAAGAAATAGTGTTAAAAATTTTAACAACATTACCACTCTTTATCTCTTCCCCAAATCTGAGGAATAGAAATGGTAAAAGGATGTGGTCTCTATATATTAGAAAATGAAAGCAGAGAGAGACATTAAAACCTATGTTCAAAAGAACAATATTACTTAATGAGAGAATGATTATTAAGAGAGTTGTAGTCTAATGTGATTTTCATTTAAATAATTTATGACTTTTCATTTCTCAGTAAAAGGACAAATCTGTTAATCCAATTTATTTCACCTACAAGGTACTTTTTATGGAGACTCAGTAACTGAGTCTTTTATCAAGTGCTATGGTCTGAATATTGAAGTCCCTTCAAAATTGAAATATTGAAATCCTTACTTCCAAGGTAATGGTAATAGGAGGTAGGGCTTTGGAAGGTGACTGGGTCATGGGGGAAGGCCTTCATGAATAAAATTACTGCTCTCATAAAAGCGGCTCAAGAGAGACCTTCCTCACCCTGTCCACTGTGTGCGAACACAGCGAGAAGGTGCTATCTGTAAGCCAAAAAGTGAGCTCTCACTAGATAGCAAATCTGCCTGGATCATGGGCTTCCCAGCCTCCAGAACTGTTAGAAATAAATTTCTCCTGTTCATAAGCTCTCCAGTTTGTGGTATTTTGTTATAGCAGTCCAAATGAACAAAGACACCAAGTAAGGCAATGTTTGAGGTTGTAAGCTCCCAACACAGCTTTGACTCTGTGTCTAGAGACAGTAAAACCTCTCAAAAGGCTTAGGTCTTATCCACAAAGTCTCCTGAAGCTTTTGAGAATTTGTTCTGATCAAAGAACAGTGCCATTTTCAAAGACACAGTTTAGAAACAAATACAAATATTACTTCAAAATAATGCTAGTTGTCTACAATAATTATAAAAATATGCAATGATTTTCAAACATTTAAGAAGTTAATCCAAGTAACATTTCTTAACAACCTCTACCTCTCTCATTTATTTTCTTTACACTTTTCTTTATCTCCCTAGGGCCTTTCTTCTGCCTAAATACCCTACACATGCATTATTACCTTTTGGCCACATGCTTCTATCATTCATTAACTTTTTTTCTCTACTTGAAACTTTGTTTTCTTCAGTCTAGTCTCCAGGTTCTCCTTTATTAAAGCCTACAAACTTTAACTGAATATGACAGATATAGCTGAGAAAGTCCCCAGAGTGACTAAAGAATGGAAATGAACTTTTGAATATAAACCCCATATAGAGGGCAGATGGTATGGGGGAGGGAACAGGAGCAGTGGGAGGGAAACAATGGAATTTTTATACATTAGTAAATAATAGTTTTTGTCTTGTTCATGATCACTTATGCTCTTTAACATTCAAATTTATCTCTGTAGCTTAGATTACCACTCACATGCCACACTGTTAATTTATTATGGATATTTCTACTAGGATATCTCAAAGTCATCTCACAAATAAAATGTTCAAAGGGAGTATCATGAAATCCCCCTGCGAGACCAATCTGATCTTCCCATAAGTTTATAAATTCTATGTAAATCCGTCACCGATCATCCTGTTGTGCAATCTGTAACTCAGTGTTCCTTCTTTTATATCTCACAAACTCTCACACTCAAGTTTATCTCTCTCATGGCCTGTCAATGCTACAGTGTCTAACATGTTTCTTTAGGGTATCCATTTTTTTCTTAGTCTTTACCACTACCACCCTGCAAGAAGCATCACCATCTCCTTAAGTTACACACTAGCTTCTGAGTTGATTTCATCTTAGTTTTTGTGAGCTCCTTCTAGTATAAATATGTTATCTACATTTCAGGCAAGAGTAGACAATTTGAAATGCATAAAATCCTTTAATGGATTGTTTTAGGACAGATAACTTTTATATAATCTCCAATGCCTTGAGTAGTCTAATTCTTGCCCATCCACCTCTGCCACATGATCTTGTCTTTTTCTACCCTTTGTTTTTATAATCCAGTTATAAACCCTTTTTCATTTTTCTGGGAGGGATTTTAATTTCTTTATTACATGATCATTGTCCATCATATTTCTTCTGTCAGGACTCTCACTCATTTTCATAGAAATTAGGAAATACAAGACCAGGTAAGAATTGACTGGATCTTATTATGTGGCTGGACATAAATAGAAATTATTAATTAAATGTAACTAGTGGTCTTGAGACTTAACATAAGATTGTAAGACCAATTTTGATACAAATAGAGAAATGATCATTGCATTTAAGTGTAGTTAATGAATTCTCTATAGAATAACAAGAAACTGAATGGAGGAAGTAAGCTCAACCTGAGAGATAAAATATTTAATGTGTAGAAAAAATTTTACAAAATTTTTTCATGTGATAAAATAAAAAATATCAGGTAATCTATTTGCATAATTTAGGAAATATTTTTTCTTAGTTTCCTAGAAAATTATTATGAATCATCTTCTGACAAAATAATTATTTGAAATATAACTTCAGTTCTGTTTTCAAATTTGTATGAAAACTTCTAGAGTTATTCTGCAAGAATATATTCAAAGTTCACTTCCCTGGATGAGGATATTTGGTTTCCATTCTATTTTAGAAAAAGGGTATTACTTAGATAACCTATGAAGACCTTCAAGCTCTATAATTTTATAGGTTAGTTTCATCCTTCTTCGTGGAATTGAATGAATTTAATTTTTAGTTCTAGTCACAGAAATAAGAAACATGAAGTCTGGGGTCTTTTGGAAGGGCTTGTTCTTGAACAAATCTTTGACCCTTGGCAAATTGCTAACTTCTCTTTGTCTGTTTTCTTTAAATGGTACTTCCCAAAAGTGCCCTTTAGAGCTGTTTGAGTATTAGCTAATTTGTGAAAAGCACTATATTAACACTAAATGTCTCTGATAACGATAACGGAATAACTATAACGGAAACACTCTAAAGTATATGTGCTTCTGTCTTCTACAGTGTCACTATTCTATTAACTTTCTTTTGCTAAAATAATATATACACACTTATTATATATGAAAAACTTTAAACAAGAAGTAATTCATTCAAGAAGATATATTTACTTTCAATATGTACAGAGCAGTGTGCTAGAACCTAGGAATTTAGTGATGAACAGTGATTTGCTGTTTTACAGGCTTTTGTTTTTGGTGGGAAAAATAAAAATTAGGCTTCCATGAAGAAGGAGATTATAGGCAAAGGGCCTCATAAGGCATAGCTTTGAGTAACAAATAGAAGGCTCTGTGAATAAAATACAAAGTGCAAGGAGGTGAGGTGAACGGACATAAGATTAATAGTGGTCTTCAAACTTTTTGAATACACACTCCATCATTAAAAAATATTGAACACTCATCCACAGTACATAAACATTTATCTATTTACACTAGTAATTGTCTAAGTATACTAACGCAGGTAGTAAATGTTATCAAAGTACACCAGACATAAAATTAAAAACAATGAAATAAGATTGAAGTAAAATATTCTTACATTTGTCAATGCAACAATGTTTTTTTTTCTAGCTATGACTGAAAATATTACTATAAAAATACCATATTGAAGAAAAGCACCCTCAGCCAGAATTATTAAAATCATAGTATGTATTTTCCGTCCTCTAAACTTAAAAAAATCAGCATTTTTTTTTTTTGATCATCTTTTTGGTTACTCAGTTGTTCCTGAAAACAAATCAAAGAATGTTGTATTTTTGTTTTCTAAAATATAGGTTTAAAACCCACTGAAACTCATTTAGGAAACAGTTGAACAGATCAGAAATCTATGTTGCTTCTTTGTACTCAGTATCATTTGCTAATATGTGAAGCCATCACACATATTAATATTATACTTATGGTGAAGATGAAAGCTAACATATTTAAGTTAACAAACATTTAAAATGGCATTTTAAAGCATTTTATTTGCCTAATTTTTTTTATATCTGATTCAATTTCCATTGTACTTCATCATAAGATGAATAACTTACCTTAAAGCAGGGGAAATGGTAGCACTACATTTTTCTTTTTAAGTACAATAGTACAATAATATTAACAGGATTTTCTTGAATTTGAGGGAGAGGGGTTAGCAGAAACTAAAGTGAGTTTACATGTTGTTAGCTTTAGTTTTGTTATAATGATAGAAATAAATGATATAATTAGTAAATCAGGCACAGATAAATTGCAAAATGCCAGAACACTCTAAAAGAAAAGAATGAAGGTGGGGGAAATTGTTAATTTATCTGTATTTGAAAACTTTATTTTTTCCCAAGAAAACTTCTTACTTACAAACCAAGTAAAGGAGAAAATAGAAACTTGTACATTAAAACATAAATAATACTATATTTCTAGATGACTAATTTGTTCAGAAAAAAGTTTTGTGAGGCTGGAAGTGGTGGCTCATGCCTGTAATCCTAGCACTCTGGGAAGCTGAGGCGGGAGGATCGCTTGAGCTCAGGAGTTTAAGACCAGCCTGAGCAAGAGCAAGATCCCATTGTCTCTACTAAAAATAGAAGAAATTAGCCGGGTAACTAAAAATAACAACAAAAAATTAGAGGAGCTTGGTGGAGAGAGCCTGTAGTCCCAGCTACTCGGGAAGCTGAGGCAGGAGGATCACTTGAGCCCAGCAGTTTGAAGTTGCTGTGAGCTAGGCTGACGCCACGGCACTCTAGCCAGGGCAACAGAGCAAGATTCTGTCTCAAAAAAACAAAACAAAACAAACAAAAAAAAGCAAGCAGTTTTATATATGTCATTTATTGTTATTATGTTCATACATGAAAATATGATATCCATAAACATGTATTACACAAAATAGTAAGTAATTTGAAGTAATTTTAATACTTAAATTACCTAATTCTTGAAATCTTCAAGAAAATCCTAATTATTAAAAAGTGTCATACTAAAATTGTAATTTACATAGTGATACAAAAATGCATTTTAAGCCAATAAATTTATAAAGATACAGCCGTGACTAGTTTGAGACTATTTTCCTAAATGTAGGCACCAAAAAATGGTGAGTTACGGGGTTTCTTGAATTCACCTCATGTCTTCATCAGAAGAGAGGTTTCTAAAGTAAAAGAAGATTTTGTAATCAATGTGCACATGCTCAAAGTAAAGATTCTTTAAATTCAAAGAAAAAATTACTCAGTTATCAAATATTTAGATGTTTATTACTATAATTGCTTTATGCTACATTTTCCAAAATATTTTTCAACGCTCTTGACTAATTTTTCACCTATTTCCTGCCTTCTTAGTAGTTTTGAAATTAGAACTAAATTATGATAATAGTTATTGTCTTTCCACATGAACAAGGTCTCAGTCAACAACTGGGCCATATTCCTCTCAAACAGAATCACACATTATTGAATCAACCTAGCTATAAAAGACAAATGAATCTAGCAGGTGCATGTTGTGTAGTCAGAACTGTGCATTTGATTTTCTATATTGTTGAACGTTTCAATAAATTAGAAGTTGTATTTGTTACATTGCCATACTTAAGTTGTGATGAAGATTGTCCACATTGATTTAATATTTCAAGATATAAGGTTCTTTAACCTTGTAGTAACCTTTGACATATACAAGTGTTCCAAATTTATTTAGTGATTTAAGCTCTCACATCTCATTCAAAACAATTTATGAGGAGATGATAATATCTGATAATATCTCTGTTTTCAAAAGAAATAGGAATCCTTTTTTATTTTCTCCTGATATTATATTGAGTGCTCTTTACTATGGTCCATAATACTATTAACCTAATTCTATAAATTAATGTTAAATTTTCAAAATATTATGGATATGGTGGCAGGGATTTAGGGACTATTGAATATGCATAACTATGTTGATGAAAATATTGTACAAATAAATATGTTTCATTACAGTGCTAGTTAAATCTGCAAAGCATATATCTAAATGTACTTGTTGAATATTTACATTGATAATGCATGAATGTTAATTACTGCCACTAACAACAATAATTGTTAAACATAAATAATTAACCTTAATAGAAGAATTATATTGCAACCAGAACAGTGTGATGGCAAGATGGCTGAATATTGTATTCTTATTGTAACTCTGCCTCAAACATGTGATCTGTAATTCCTTAGAATTTCTAAGTCTAAATATTTTTGTCACTAACATAGAATCTTGTTAAATGATCTCTAAAGTCTCTTGGAACAATAAAACTCAGTTCTCTACATTATTCAAATAGTAGTTAATTGTATTGATATAAAATTATATTAAAATATAAAACTGCAAGTCTGCATAGGGTAAGAATGTGATGCAATCTATCAATCTTCCAGCTCCCAACCCCCCTAAAAATGATATTGGGAATCTTTAAAGTGTACCTCAGGGTCTTTTCCATTTTTAGGTAGGTTTTCCCAAAAAGTGACTCTTTCATTTTCTGTAGGTATGATTGGATCTGAAAGGTTTAGAGGAATTTTATACATTTCAAAAGGGTTACAAATACTGCAACCTCAAAATCTATAAAAATAAAACTTTTATTAATTAACTTCCTGGGACAATGCTATAATATTTTTTTACTTTTTTTTGCTGCAAACTCTTGCAGTATCTCATCATGTGACAATTTTTAAATATGTTCTATATATAGGATAGAAAAATCTTTCACTCTTCCTCATAGTCTTTCAAAATGTATTTCTTATTATTGACAATTTATATAAATTATGTTCTAATTTATTTCTTGCTATTCAGTTACATTCTTTCATATTCATTCATCTCAATTTTTGTTTTTCTTTTTTTTAATTTAGAAAAAAACCTCTTGTCAATGTAATGTTTTATGTCAGCTGTAATGTGTAAGAATTTTCAAAAAAATAGTTTTTTGTGTTATTCTTTCAAACTTTTTTTTTCTCCTCTGCTGCTCACATTCCTAGAGACATGTTCTGGAGGGCATGTTCACAGTGTGATATAACCTCCTGCCCCACACATTTATTCACATTGCTGGCACATTGGGCAAAAGAAGTATTCCTTGGGGGATGATATTATAATGGTGTGGCTATCAATATCTTAAGTCTAGGGGGAAATCACTGCAAAACCACATAAATATATCCTGTTGAACTCAAGTATATATATCCCCAACTCCTCTTCCCTTTAACCAGATCCCAACAATCACTTTGGCCAGCATAAGCACAATTGCACAGAAAAGGAGAGAGGAGAGAAGAAACGGAGAGAGACGAGAAGTTGGAGAAGAAAGAGATGGTGATTTTATCAGTCAGGGCTCTCCAGAGAAAGAGAATCAATAGATTATATATATGTGTGTGCATATATATATATATATATATATATATTTATATAATGTAAATATGTAGTATTTTATATTTATAACTTTATAAATATATAAAATTATTTATAAATATACATACAGTATAAAAATTAATATTTATAAAATAAAATATATTTATATATTTATGCATAAAAAGAATTATATATATTTACATATACTTCTATAAAAATATTATATATTTAAAATATAATATATAATACTTCACATTGTGAATATGTACATACACATAAAAGTATCTACAAACACACACATTAAGGGAGTTGTTTTAAGGGATTGGCTCATGCATTTGTGAGGGCTGACAATTCCAAAATTTATAGGGAACACACGCAGGCCGGTAACTCAAGCAGGGGTTGATGTCATATTCTCGAGGCCGAATTTCTTTTATATAGGAAACATTAGTTTTTGCTCTTAAAGCCTTTAACTGATTGGAGATGCACCCAGGTTATGGTCAGTGATGTCCTTCACTTAAAGTCAACGTACTGTAGATGATATCCACATCTACAAAATATCTTCACAGCAACACCTAGAATTGTATTCAATTAAATAACTGAGTACTATAGCCTAGACAAGTTGACACATACAATTAATTTATATGTACAAAATTCATAAAAAATAATGATACTGTGAACACATCGCTATATCCTAGTAATAAATCCATCACTGACTCTTACATTTGAAAAAACTTCTGTAAATAACCATGCACAAATAGTGAAAGACAAGGCTAGAACACCCTGATCCACAAGAATATCTCATAATATGTCCCTCCTTACATTTGTGCTTTATACGTCAAATTCATTTTATAGCCTAACCTTTCATTTAAAAACAAAAAATGTTTCTTTTTAAATTGAGATCCCACAATGAATAATAACTAGGTGGTTGAATTCATGTTCATGATATTGAAGAATCCATGACAGTGCAAGGAAGTAGAGTGAAAGACAGGAGAGAAGTAGTAACATAGCAGACATTAGGAGAAAAAATACGTTTTTAGCAAGTAAATTTTCTTTATTTTATAGGAGGCAAACTAACTTTAGGGCTGTTGAAAGAGGAATTGATTTTTAGAAGTGCAAAATCCTCACAGGAATGAAAAAAAAGTTGTTAAATATCAATTTACATTAGATAAGAATTCTGCAATATAGTACAAAAAAGAAATCTAAAGCCTTATTCTGTTATTGTAGCTAGCTTATATTTTAGAAGAAAGAAAAAAATAGAATGTATTTATTTAATCCTTTTTGTCAGTGATACCCAGGGTGAAGAATTCATTTGTAGCTTTTTCATTGCTGACTTGAGTGTTAGAACTTTACATATGTTAAAGTAAAATGTTATACCTTTTGATTCTAAGACTTCAAGATATGGTTTGTTTCTATTTATGAAAAGAAAAGGGGTTTATATAATGAAAATTTCATGTAAATTTTCTAAAACTATATCAATTATCAAAATGAATATATTTACTGTGTTTTGTTCTTAGAACATATCTGTTTAAGAATTTAAATTTTGTATAGTTTACATTTTTTTTCGCATTGAGTCACAAAAGGTGGATAAGTTCTTAAATATCTAATATATTTTGTAAAACATTTAGGAGAACGTATTGCAACAGCAAAAAGAAACATATCTTGCATTTCCCTTTAAGCTCCAATGCTGTCGCTGAGTTAACACTTACTTTTTGGTTAGATAATGATCAGCTGGAGAAGTACTTATACATTTGCCTTCAAAACATTTCTACTTCTAGTAAGGCAGATAGATAGATAGATGAAATGGAAGAAAACTCATTAAAAAGATATAGCCTATTAAGAATTTTATTATTTTGTTTTAATAAAAATTCTAGAAGTCTGGATCATTGATGGAGAGTCAAAAACAGGGAGGGAGGAAGAGAGTACAATATGGAGGAATCTTTAAAATGCTATGCTAAGTGAAAGAAGCCAGGCATAAAAAGTTACATGTTGTGTGATTCAATATCTATAGAATGTCCAGAACAGAAAAATCCAGAGAAACTGGAAGATTGTTTGCAAGGGAAAAGAGAGACTTGGGAAGACTAGAACCAGCAATTACATGCTTCTTCATGGAAATGACAACATATCTACTCATATTTGTATATATCTATTTCATAAGACAAAGCAAATAACATGGCCACGCCTACCACTTGAGGAAGTGAGAAAATGCAGTTACCCCATGTTCTCAGAAGGAAGAGAGACAGGCATCTTGATGAATAACAGCAGGCTCTAAAACAGTGAACTTTTCTATATTTTAAAGTTATAGCCATATCACACACTACCTAATCAAAAATATTATTTTATTTAAAAATTTAATTCCATCAAGTAAGAAAGGAAAGTAGCTATATAATTTTTGGAAATAATCAGTTTATAAAATATTATGTTAAGAATGAATGCAATTTTATAAAATCTCTATTTATCAATTATATCTATGTATCTTTTTTTTAGCATGCAGAGAAGATTGCTGAAAGATATACATAAATAAATGGGTTATCTTCAAGTAATGGAAGCATGAATAATTCTTATTCTTTTCATATACTTTTCTAGAGTTTTTTTCCATAAATTTTCTAAAGTATATATTTAAACACTAAATGCAAACTTTAACGTGATTACTGTTTTTAAATGGCACATCCATTTTATGGCTATTTACACTAGCATTTTGATATCATAAATAATATTTTGTAATCAATGTTATTAATAATACATAAAAGAGAACAACCATAGCTTCTTTTTATAGTAATGTACATGAAATTGCAGTGATAATGTGCTTGAAATCTTTTATTTACAAATAACCATAAGATCCAATGTGGATATATTGGTAATCTGTGTTTTAACTATGATGGATTATTTTTTGGGTTTTTTTGATTAATTTGAAATTACGTATTTTTTACATACAATGTGGTAGATAGTAGAGGATAGAACAATACATAGAACTAGAAGCAGAAGGGGCTATTATTATCCTTAGGCCTGAAAGGAAAATGGTAAAGACTTGTACCAGAACCTAGCAGGACACGTGCTATAAAAATCCCTGGGAGAAGCAGTGATGTTCAGTCAAGGGACAAAATCAGCACATCGTGTTGGGTCATGGATGAACTCAGAAAAATAAGTACCCTGACGTTACCATGCTTTTTCTGTCCTGTCTCCCTCTGAGGTTCCCACTGATTGAACCTAACTAGAAGCAAGAAGGCATAAGAGTCTTTTAAGTAGTCCTATAACATAGATCAGGCTTCAGGACTGTTATGAGAGGGTGGGGTGCACATATGGACTGGGAGAGACATACAGAAGCTATCTGGAAGATGTATTATCACTAAATCATATTTTGAGGAACACTATAGCATATATTTTTTTTACAAAAAAATCTGTTATTATTTTTATTATAAAGAAAGAGAAAAATGACATGATTTTTTAAAAGTAATAATGGTCAACAGAACAGATTAAGATGACAATGCATTAGAAAGCAATTATAAAATTTTGTGAAAAATTATTTAGGAGTGAATCAACTGTAAAAATATGAGAGATTCATAATGATACAGGTATATATTTAAAGAATAGCTCTATAATCTTATTGCTTCACCTGTAATTTCATAATGTAGAAAGCAAAAACTGTCATCTGTACTTTAACCAAGAGACATATAAATGTGAGAGAGACAAATAATCCCTTTTCTCTGATGGATTACAAGCAATTAAAACTTTCAGAGATAATTTCTTTATACACTGAAGCTGTGCAAAATTTATTTTGCTCAATTAAGCAAATAGGCACAATTTAGGGGATGGTTTTAGAGAAGAACAAAAGACAAGACATAGATTAAGTAACCATTTAGATAGTTTAAATGTGGAGGCGATGCGCTTTATATGTAGAGCATAATTTGTTTCTTTGCCTGCACTAATTATGGAAAACATTGCTTGCTGCACTTCTGAGATACATGCTCCCATTCTGTTGTGCAGAACTGTTTTGGGGTGTGGTCCACCTGCCAGGCACTTCATTTTCTAGCTCCCTGTGAGAAAATAATATCATCACATGCTGGGGAGTAGATGGAAGGGCAGTATGTGTCACTGAGGGGCTGAGATGGTGACTGCACAATCTCTTCAAAGTTCTCTTTTCCTTGTCAATCTGCTGGAAGCAGTTGGTATAGGAGAGGACTTGGAGGACCTGGGCCACTAGATGCAAAGAACTTGGATCTCAGAGTCATCACCTGGTGGAGAGCTGTCTGGGAGGGCCACCTGATTGGAAATATTAACATTTTACTTATGAGAAAGAAAAAAATCCTATGTTACCGCACTGAGATTTGGGGGGCTGTCTTTTTGCTGTAGCTAATACCAATTACCCAATCTAAAACCACAACTGGTATTAACGAAAATAGAGAAAAAGGAAGAAAATAAGGGGAAACAAGAGTCAAAAGAAATCCCAGACATAGTCACCATTAACACTTACATATTAAATAAATATATATGACATATACATTTTATGTACTATAAAGTTTACATAGTAAAATATAAACTTCACTTGTCGGTAGCTCAATTAATTTTTACATATATGTATACCTGTGTCTTCTATGCAGTTTATTATTAAAATCATTTAAGAGGTTTCATTTCTTTGTTTCAGATATTGTATTTTACAGCTCTAGAATGACATTCTATTGTGTTTATACACGTTATAATTTTCTGTTGAAATTCTCATATTTTCATCCATTTGTAAATCATTTATATTATATTTAACATATTAATAAGTCCTTTTTTATACTTCCATCAATATTTTATTTATTACTCCATTTCTATTTGTTACTGGTCAGCTTTTACTTGCCATTTTGAAAGTCTGGTTATTTTTTAAAGAACCGTAGAGGCTCCAGAAAGTAATTTTCTGTCGAAGAGGGCTTTCCTTTCTCTGGTAGGAAGACAGGGTAAAGAGCCAATCTCAGACTAGACAAAGATGGAATGTGTGTTCTCCAGGCTGCAAACTTCATAAGACTCGATCTAACTCAGACATCTCTGTTTTGTGAGCACGTTCTTGGTACATCTCAATCTTTGTACTGAGAGACTTTTTTGTCTTTTACTCCTTTAGCTATGTTTTTAGAGAAAGATTTTTTCTGAATTACATCTATACCAACAGTATGTGTGCTATGATTTGAATGTTTGTGTCCCTCTAGAATTCTTTTTGAAACTTAATCTCCAGTGCAATGGTATTAAGAGCTGAGGCCTTTAGGAGGTGTTTAGGTCATGAGGAATCTTCTCTCATGAATGGTATTAAGGCCCTTATGAAACAAGCTTCACACAGTTTTCTACCCTTTTGCCTTTTCATCCCTTCCACTATGTAAGAACACAGCATTCCTCCCCTCTGGAGTATGAAAGAACAAAGCACCATTTTGGAAGCAGAGAGCCGCCCTCGCTAGACACCAAACTGGCTGGCGCCCTAATCTTAGACTTCCCAGCCTCCCGAACAGAACTGTGGGAAATAAATTTATATTATTTATAAATTCTCTAGTCTATGGTATTTTGATATAGCAGTGCAAATGGACTAAAACGGTATGAAAGTCCAGTAAAATTATTAAATGTAATACAAAGAAAGTAACAGAAATACACTATTCTTTATTTGAATTTCTTGATCATTGGTATTTAGTGATTGAATACTTTTTGATATTTATGTAAGTAGAAAAAAATGAAATTTAAATTTCCCTGGTCTTATAATTTTTATGTCTTTCCAAATTTTTCAGCATAATATGAAAAGTATTTTACATATGTACACAGATTTATATTTACACAGCCTATGACTCAGATTCAAAATGCAGTCTATATTGAGCATTATTCAAATTCAAATTATACAGAGGTAATCTTGGTCACAATAAAAATATTTTTGTAGTTTCAAGATCCTTCTGAAATAAATTTAATTCAAAAATAGAAATGTTATTATTTTCTTAGCTTGATTGGATAGATTCCAAAGAGAGTATATTTAAGGTCCAGAAAATGTGGCAATTACTGAAGAATATTGTTTCTTAGTGAGACCAATGATTGACATATGCAGTTTTTATCCAAATGTTGATTTATGAGTGGTATATTCCAAATTTTTGCTTCACCTCTTTATTTTTTGCTTCTTCTCATTATGATTTTTTTTTTAATTCTCTAATGGGGTATAAATTTGCTTGTGCATGTCAATATGAAAAATAGAAGTTGGGAAATTAAAAAAAGCCATGACTTTCCCTCTTCCAAACTATCATATCTCCTAAATAGGAATATGATGCAGCTGATGTATTTGCATTAATAACATCTGCTGCTTTCATCATTAAATTCTACCCACTGGTTAATGCCTGGAGCTGCAAAAATATGAGAATTATCTGAAAGAGTCTCAAATTAAACAAGAAAATTAAAGCTTTGAAAACATACATTGCCATCTATAATCTTTCATAGTGGGCAAAATCAGTTAGCCTCTAGCCATATACAGACTACATCAAACTCCTTAATAGTGGAGGAAATTTAAATCAGAGGAAAATTGTTGTAGGAAAGTTAAAGTTAAGTTGTTGGGTTAAATTAAGACTAAGAAAATTAAGCAATAAGCTTCATAAATGTTATGTTTATCCAAGGTCTGAATTTGAGATAGATGACTCATTTCTGAGTAATTGTATAACTGAATATGTATCATATTAGGTGAATTGTAAGTAAGGGATATTTAAACTAAATTTAGACATTAAATGCAGTTAACAATCCTGATATATACAATATGTATATATGAAAATGATTCTTTAAACCTATTTGACATCATAATGTAAAGATTAAAGAACAAAGAATACACTAGGAAGGATATCAGTAGGTAATCATCACAATTATATTCTTGGTCCTTGGTTTTACAGTCCTTCTTTACATATTCCCTCTCATGCCACTCTCTCAAGATATGCTTGTTGACTGCATTTGTTCACTCTAGGATTATCTTTCAGACAAAAGTCGAGTTGTACATGACTGCCATAAATCATAATAACACCTTCATTTTCTAATATCAGTTCATAAGCATAAGATTAGGATCTATGTCTAGGTTTTAGAGCCTTGGTTTGAGGAATTTGGAAGTGAGATTCTTTTGTTTACATGCTAAATATCCATTTTGTCCTCATTTAGAGACTGCTGAGATTCTTTCATGCAAGGAGATTATGGTCTTTATTTTCAGAACTGGTAGCTCCATTCAGTTGATCTTTGCATTCCCTCCCCATCATTTCCCTTAGCAGCATCCTTCATGACACACCGACACTCTTGATGTTTTGGTAAAGTGGCTCCTAGCTTCTTGTCATTAAGCATTTGAAACAATATCCAGAATTTTGAGAATATATTTCATGATTACATAATAAATCATAGATTTTTAGAATTCTAAAGATTGCTAAAATGTTAAATCTCTTATTTCCCAACAAATAATTAAAATTGTTTGGTTATACCTGGCTTTATTAAAATGGAACAAAATATTTTTACAAATATGTTTCATGATATTAATGCCTTAATATCTGATGATACCATTGATTAATGAAAATTGACATTTATCTGAATACTACAGGATTTAAATCATTTGCTAGTACATTTAGCAAATATAGAGTATAATAGAGAATATTAAGACATATCCTGATTCATCAACCAAAATTTTATTCAGAATCTGAAATCAATGGTAGGCTTAATGCTTTTTAAAATAGATAGCACTGTTTTAATTAAAAATGTCAGCAATGTAATTACTCCTTAAGCAAAAGGCCACAGAGAGGAAAATTGGATGATACTTAAATTGAGCATATAAGAAAATTAATTTATGTTAAAAAAGTAGCAATTAGACATTTCTGTGGCAGCATGAGAGATCATTATTTCAAGTCTTTTACTCCTTTGCAAAGTAACATTTACTGAATTTACTTATTTTAAAGCAAAATTGCAAATCTTCAAATTATGGAAAATAGTACTAGCTACAAAACTCCAATAAGTGCAGATTATCTTAAAATATTTCTGGGATAGTTCATATTTCACTTGACACTTTAAGTCTTTTGCTTTTTCATTCTCATAATAAATGAGTTAGACTAAAATTTTAAGTCTTTTTAAAATCTAAAACTCTGAGATCTCTATATGATCTTGGTGGTTTCTTAGATGATTGCTAAACTATGTACTGCTTGATATCTGAGCAGACTGATCACTTAAAGTTTGCTCAGTTTGGGAGTGGATGTGCAGTTTGTACACAGAGGTATCGAGGAAGCTTGATTTGATAATGAAATTCTAGGGAATGCCAATAATGAGAGGACAGTTAGAGAAAGAGGATTCAGTGAAGACATTTGAGATGGGATGTTCAGAAAAATAGGAGTAAAACCTTGATGTCTTGGAGCCAAAAAAAAAAAAAAAGAAAGAAAAGATCATCGCAATGCAGGAGGACATGCCAAAGTTATAAAATGCTTCAGAGAGATTAAGTAAGAATTAAAATGTTTCCATTTAATTGAGTAATAAGTAGGTTTATGTGGGTCACATTTATGAGTCATTTAGTGGAATGGTAAAATTAAATGCTCAAATGAAATAAGTGAAAAAAGCTGATGAGGTGAGGAACTGAATTATACATTGTGGTTTGGGTAACTTCATTTGGATAGATTGGCAAAGAGAGGGAGAAGTATTGGAGGAAGGAGGGGTAAATATTTGAGTATTTTTTGGCCTCATGACATCTATATTGTTTCTGTTCAGGAGGAAGTATGATTCCTGATAAAGAGAAAATGCAGAATGGTAGAGGAGTTACCTGTTTGGGAAAAGAAGCATGTAAGATGGCTAGGTCAAAGTTTTGATACAGTTACCTTGAGTAAAATTATGACCTGAAATCAATTACACAGAAACAGTACTTAATCAAGAAGAAAAGGTAAAAGAAATTAAGTACCAGACTCATATTCAAGTGCTGATCTGACGCATTTCCCTGTATCAAAATCTACTTGCATACTAAATTTTACAGCTCTTTAAATAAAGAATAGAAGCCATGACTGAACTATGCCCAGAATCTCTTCACTAGCAGGGCTTATATTCTGGTAGTGGTCATAACCCAAGGTCATATTGGGGAGGTACCAGGTTAGCATTCACTTAGCGGGGAGGCAGTACATACGGCTGGATCCAATCTCAGACACTGGCATTCGATAACCAGAAAGGGAATGTTAAAGCCTGTGGTTCTTTGACTACAGAAAACCAGTTATTCATTTTCATTCAGGATAGCTATGCAGATCTTAAAGAATTGTTGCAGCAGGCTAGACTGATATCATTGGAAGTTGGGCAGAAGATGAAGACAGTGAAATTTAAAGCACAAGAAGGATTCACCGTGCCATAACTTGCTTGACAATGGAAGTGCCTACATGACATGGAATGCAGGTAACCTCTAGAAACTGGGCATATGGCTAAATCTGCTGCTTATGTTTACATTGGCCACATTCTTGACTATTTTAGAAACTTGTTGCAGCCTAGTAAGTGCTATTTTTCTTCACACTTTCCAAAGGCAAAACTAAATCTTCACGGGAAAATTGGGAGCTTATTAAGTTGTCAAGGGTCTACAATGTTGATCCGTCATGCTTCAAAAGAAGAGGAGATAGAGACCTTAAGTAAAATGTCTCACAAACTAACTGAGTTTGGTGTTTGATGAAATCTTTGTGTTCATTGTTCCCTTGATATTAATCTTTGTGGTGGAACCTTGCCATGGACAGACGGACATTTACATAACAATATTCTCTGTAATTGGATTATTGTCAGTATCTTGTTTTACAAGCCTGGACATTGTTATTAATAACTTTTTGTGGGAAAGTCTGTCCTGGACATACCTTGGCTTGGATTCTTCTATAATACTAAGCCATATAGTCTGTGTACACACACGGACTAATTATCTAAATAGGGCTATGGGGGATATATTCAACACTTCTAGAGGGATCCCATCAAATTTCTGTATTCTTTACAACATCAGTTTTAACTATTTCAGCACTTCTATTTAAGGAGTTATAAAATATGTGTCCTGATTGATGGTACTTTCAGTGTTTACAATTTTGTGAGGAAAAGTCTGGCATAGTTTTGGACCTCTAAAGCTGTCAGTTTTTATCTACTAAGTTGGTCTATATCTTTTCAAAAAGGTGGAAAAGCAATGAAAGACAATATTTCAAATATGCATGTAATTCTCAATAAGAGGAAAACTTAACCAATGCAATTGACTAGCAAACTGGAGAAAATCCCCTAGAGAAATGGAAATCCAAAACCTTTATGAATGAAAAGTTTTTAAAAGTTAATTTTGAATATCAAATGTATCTGAAAAAGAATTTTCCTGTGTTAAGCAGAATTTTAAGATGTTCCCTGTGATCTTTACTCTCTGTGATCTTTACTCCCAGGTGTTAGCCCTATGATCATGTTATGCTCCATAACAAGAAATTTTGCAGATGTCAGTGAGATTATTAGAGTTGATCACAAAATAGAGAAATTATTCAAATGGAACTGATCTAATCACATGTGCCCTATTAAAGCAGAGAGTTTTCTCGCTGTTGACAGGAGATGAAGTCAAAGAGAGATGAAACACAAGAATTTGCTATGTCATTCCTGGCTTGAAAATGGAGGGAGCTATATGAAAATGGATGAAGGTGATATGTAGAAATTGAAATTGGTCTCTGTATGACAGCCATCAAGGAGTCAGGGACTTTGGTCCTATGATGACAAGAAACTGAATTTGGACAACAACCTAAATAAGCTTGCAAGAGAATTCTTCCCCAGAACCTCCACATAAGAACCCAGCTCAGCTAACACCTTGATTTTGGCTTATAAGAAACTAAACAGAGACCGAGTTGAAGCTGTCTAGAGTTCTGACCTATAGAAACCATGAGATAACAGAAAGGTGTAATTTTAAGCCACTACATTTGTGGGTACTTGTTACTCAACATTAGAAAACTAAAATAGTACACAAATAATGTTCTCTAAAGAAAATCATTTAAGGTGTCACTCATTTAAAACAAGACCCATTACGTCTCACATTTCCACTGTAACAGGTCAAGAAATTGAGAGTACATGGTTGGTTTCTATTTCTATTAGCATTGTATGATTTTACGGGTATTTTAAATGTTTCCTTCACCAATAACTAAATAATTTCTTCACTGAGGAAATAAAAAATGTAAAATTTTGAAATGTACTAGTGTGCTAAGCCTTTTCACTGGTAAATTTACATTTCATTTGGTATTCAAACATAAAGGCAAAAATGTAATATCCACTACAGTATGTAATATAATGTATTATTTGCCTAAAATTATTTCTATTTTTCTCAATCATGCCATGACTTCCCTGTGGGTTGATACTCTAGTGACACTCTAGAGTCAAAATGTGAGACTTACTTTGGCCAGCGGAAGGAGAACAGAAGTGGACCAATTCTGAGATAAAAGTCTTAAGAGGCATGGAAAGTTTCACTTCATCCTTTTGGAACTTTTATACCACTATCTTCAGTGAGAAAATAGGCCCCAGGTAAACGTTGTAAAATAATTTAATTACAGTATTAGGATCTACATTCATAATGATTAAGATATGGGAAACGCATCAGTACTTTTGTCTGCTTTTATTTTTAAATAAGTATCTGACTTATGCTTAATTCTTAAATTTAAGGTTTAGAAATCTCATTTTTGCATAGATGAAGGCATATCTAGACCTACATAGATGAGTATGTCTAAGTTAATTCAATCAGCATACTACTGGTCTTTAAAATCTAAAAATAGATTTTTAAAAGTCCTTTTTAACTCAGTAAAACAGTTACCTTCTTTTAACCATTGAGCTTTCCCTGTAATACATAATAATGATATATACAAAATTATTTTATTAATTATGCTTATATTTCAATTTCAATAATAAATAATCCCTATTTTGAGCATCTAGCATTATACAAGATAGAAAGTAACTTTATGTAACAGAGATACCTTGTGCCAGGTCAGGGAAATATCTTTGAATAATATATCAAAGATTAAACTTTGCCTCATTGTCCAAGTAATTAATTTCATAGTGTGACTACTTAGCTTTACAGATGAGTATAACGCAGGGGAAAGTTTTAGAAATATTATTATGTCTACTTAAGAAAAATATATCATATAGTATTTAAACTAAAAAATTTACAATGCATAATGTGAAACAAAGTGCACTGGAGGCTAAGTGGAAAGAATTGATGATATTCAATTTTGACTATAAGGCAGCGGTCCTCAAACTTTTTTGGCACCAGGGATCAGTTTTATGGAAGACAATTTTTCCATAGGACGAAGATGGGAGGCAGGCAGAGCTTAAGCAGTGATGCAAGCAATGGAGAGCTGCTATAAATATAGATGAAGCTTTGCTCATTTCACCCATCACCTCCTCTGTGTGCCCCCCACCCCTCAGCCCTGGTTCCTAAATTTCATGGAAGACAATTTTTCCATGGATGGTGGGGTGGGGGGTGGCAGAGGTCTGCCCCAGTCCTTAACAGGCCACAGACCAGTACCCAGTCTGTGGCTCAGGGGTTGGGGACCTCAATGAAAAAATTATAAAGAAAACTATCAATAAAACCCATCCAGAGGAGCACAAGTGGCAATACCCTATCTCGCTTTGCTGTATTAATTTCAGGATGCATGTAATTTCTATTTTAGTACAGCAAAGTGAAATAGGGAATTGCCACTTGTCCTCCTCTGGATAAGGACAGCCCTCAGAAGCAGGCTTAAGTGAAGCCTGTAAGAAATAGTTTATGAGAGACCCTATCTAGCACCTCAAGGTAAGTATGGTAATATAACCATGAGTAAAGAAAGCAGAGTAAAGGAGTATGTCAAATGAGTGGGTCAGGTGCTAACCACTATGCATGAGTTTGTCTCTTTCAGGTGAGACTGCAAACTAGTACAAACACTATGAAAAAAAGTACATAGATTCCTAAAAGAACTAAAAGTAGACCTACCATTTGATCCTGCAATCCCACTACTGTATATTTATCCAAGGAAAAAAGATCATTTTATCAAAAATACACTTGCACTTGAGTGTTTATTACAGCACAATTCACAATAGCAAAGATGTGGATTTAACCCAAGTGTCCATCAATACATGAGTGAATTAACAAAATGTGGTATATGTATATCATGGAGTACTACTCAGCCATAAAAATTAATTAATAGCTTTTTTAACAATCTGGATGGACCTGGAGACCATTCTTCTAAGTGAAGAATCGCAAGAATGGAAGAACAAACGCCACATGTACTCACTATTAAATTGGAACTAAGTGAACAGCACTCATATGCACAGATGGAAGTAAAACTCAAGGGAAATCAAGAAGGTGGGAGGGCAGAGAAGGGGGTGGGTTAAATCATAGCTAAGAGGTACAATGTACACTATATGGGTGATGGACACCCTTATAACTTTGTCTCAAGAAATACAAAAACAATCCATGTAACCAAATGTAACCAAATCATTTGTACTACTGTAACATTCTGAAATAAAAAAAGAAACCATATTACCAATGTAAGTATGAAGTTAATGACACAGAATTCAATAAATAAATATATTTTGCTATAACTAAGCAAAAAATAAAATAAAATGTGGCCCCTAATTTGAAGAAAAGAAAAATTTAATCCAGAAGTAAAGAAAAAGAGAGGCAGAGACCTAACAATATCATTTTAGCATGAAAATGTATTCTTGCCTTACTTTTAATTATGTAAGCCAGAAATTCTCCTTCTTACTATATTGTTTCTTTAATATAAAATTTTTAAAATAAATGAGCTTTAAAGATGGACTCATTATAAATGTAGACAAAGATTTGGAAACAGTGGTAAAAGGTGTTTAGTATCTTTAATCTGTCAGTAATAACAATGAATCAATTTTTAAACATTTTACAGTATTTCAATGTAAATATTCAGAAAAGTGCCTTGTAATTATACTCAAGAAGATGCCTAGTTGCATGCCTTCCTAGAATATAACAAGTGGTCAATAAATATTTGTGGAATAAATGAGGAATTGAATGGCCATTCTATTAAAAACAAATGAAATACATCTCAATCTTATGTTTTAATGAAAATATTTATATGTTCTTTTTCTTCTCTTATTTTTTCACTTTTCTCTTTGTTGTTTCCAGCCTGGTGTAGAAGGTTTAGCTAATTTATTACTATAATTTGCATGAAGAAATAGCACTATAAATGCTATATACAACAAGGAAAGTATTATTAGTGTGTATGACAGACAAATATAGACCTAATAGGTTAGAAAGACTTGCCACTCTATAGTATTGTAGCAGGGAAAAAGAAAATTTGCCTGATAATCTGACAAATATCCAAGTGCTTAATTATCAGACCAAAGAACAAACATTGTTTTGTACAAAACAGAAAGTAACTGCAGATTTTTCAGTAGAATAAGGACATAATTAAAGTTTTAGGAAGATCTATTTTACAGCTTTTGCTAGAGAATGGAGTATGTATGTGTGTGTGTTTGTATTGAGAAAGGTACTTTGTAGGTTCAGGTGAGAGTAGCCTAGATATATTGTATTGTTATAATTTCTCTGTTAGTTTAATCTAAGTTCAAGGGAAGTGTATTCTTTTTTATTTTGAGTCTCTCTGGTGCAATATCAAAGTGTGTAATCAACAAGGGTGATTATTGGATTGGCCTATAAAAATCTTCTTAAATTCTGTAGGTAAAATGTCTGGTCAGGTGCAGCTAGATTCTTAGCTAAGAGACCTACAAAGTCTAAGTCAATGTTTTTTTCAGGCTCCTAATCTGGAGGCATCTGTTTCCAAATTCATTCAAGTCTTTTTGGTTGTGGTATTTAAATTCCTGTTTCTGTTATGATTGTCAGCCAGAAACAACTTAGGTGCTCTTGGACAACTGCATTCCTGGTGAAATGGCCACCTCCTTTCTCCAGCCAGTAACAGTGTGTTGAACTCTTCTAATTGCTTCAGATCTTTCTCACTTCTGTCACCAGCCTGAGAAAACTGTGCTCTGTAAGGGGCATGTGATTGGATTAGGCCAGCTAGGAGATTTCACTATGTAAAGATCAACAAATTACCAAATTCAGCTACAATCTGCAAAATTCCTTTGCCACATAATATGAAATAAACATAATATGAAATAATCACAAAAGTAAAACACCAGGGGCAGAGGTTACAAAGGCCATCTTAACATTCTGCTTAACACAAGAAAGTGTATTTTTGGACAGATTCTGATGCTCAAGTTTGTTTAATATCAGAATTACAGTATAACTTGTAAGATACTGTTTTCTCAAAAAGTCATCATATTTCCATTCTTTGAAAAGTTGTTTTCATCTGTTTTCTGTGCAATCCCATAGGTTAAATTTTCTTTATTGTTTTAAGAATTGCATTTGTATTAAAAAGATTTCTATTCATTGGTTTTTATTTTTTTACAAAAGATAGAGACAGGTTTGCTAAATGAAAACTGACATCTTTAAAAGCATGAAATAGCCTCACAATAATTATAAGTAAGGAAGCTACTTAAGCCTGAAACTATTAAGAATAGGCATAATTTGCTACTCCTTAAAAAGAATAGCTGAACAAGTTAAAACTGTTATAAAAAATACATAAAAATCTTATGACCCACATTTTCTCACAATTTATTTGTTTATAAAAGATCAATAAGATATTGTTTGCAGTCCTCATTTAACCCTGTATATTTGATAATTTAAAAAAAATTGCAGTTCTCTGGTAAAGCTGTAAATGATTAATGACTACAGGTATTGGAAGATTCAAATATTGCAACTTAAAATAAACCCCAGTATTTTCTTTTAAGAATTACAAATATTAATATATTCTTTGAAATAACACTTGTCACCAAATCGGATGAAACTGTTATTTTGCCAAAGTTGGAATTACCATTAGGTACTCATAAATGTTTATTTTTTAATTCTTGAGGGAAAAGGTTGATTCAAATGTCTTCTTCTTGGTATAACATTTTAACTATTATGGAAGATGACCTAAAGAGTAGATACATAATATTTGAAGATATAAAAGTGAACAGTAATTATAAAAAAACTTTTGAGTAGTACCAAATATTCGTCAGGGTCACCGAGTATCTTTATGCACTAGAAAAGTGAAATGAGTCATAGAATAAATTAACGAAATTAATTACAGAACATAAATGGCATCATGAAATTTAACATTTGCATAGTGATTGTAGTTTAGAGTTCGCATGTTCAGTTGAATTTTTCTTGCTGGTAAAAATTAGAAGAAGGTGGTAAAATATATAATCATAAACATTTATTAACCCTTAGATTCATGCTATTTTATTTTAAAATTAATATCCACAGGTCATATTTGGCAGGATTGCCTTTTGTCTACAATTTTTCTTTATTATTTATTTATTTTTTGCATTGCAAAATGTCTAAAGATAGGTATTTGCAAACGATGTCTGTTTCTAAGAATAACAGTAAAATAACAGGTAAAAAAGACCTGAAGATATATTGAGTATACACAAAAATTATAAAATATTACCAAATGGGAGCTATTCCAGTTAGGTCATGTATTTTAAGATTAACCTAATTGGTGTGTCTAAGTATATGAATGAATGCATGTTTTGTATATATATTTCATAAATACAGTGAAAAAATACACACACAGCTACTGATAGATTTGCATACACTTGTGCTTGTATGTTAGAATAACAGGAAGAATAGAGCTATGAAAGGTTATAATATGTATTTTGCAAATTGGTAATTTACAGTGAATAATATAGAATATTTCACTGCATTCATTTCTGTGCTAAATCAGTTCAATTTTAAAATTCTGTATACGCTATGTTAAAAGTTTGTCACTGAAAATTTCTATTAATCTAACAAAGTAAGAAAATAGAAAACTGTCCGAATATTAACTTTTCTTGTGTTTAATAATGGGTTGTGTTAAAAAAGTATTCAGTCTTTTTAGTTAAGGACTTATAAATTTATTCAAATTCCCTATCAAAATTTATTCAAACTTCAAAATGGTGGGAGAATCTACTCTAGTTCTCAATGATTGAATTATATGAAAGATTTGACAGTTCTAGCACTACCTGAGCATTTACATGTGAATTATCAGGCAATTATAGGCCAATCAAAAATTGTTCAGATTAGAAAGGAGGTGTTTGAGCTATTAGATTAATTCAGTTTATATGAAGAGTGAACCAAGATGTCATTCTAAATATAAAGCCACCGTATTTTCTGAATTACATTCCTTGCCTGTCTTAAGTTAGCAATTTAATAGAATAATTGGCAAGATTTAGAGCTCTTCAGGCATAACCTTAAGCAAATAATTTTAATATTTGGTAATATAGATAGACATGTTTATCAGTAACAAGTGGCAAGATACATTATTAAATTATAAGACAGAATAATAGTGAATTATGAGAACATTAAAATAAAGATGGTTTAAAATTGTCAATAGAAGTATGCGTTTGCATAACTTAGGAAGATCTGAAGAAATATGTTTAATTAAATAGTTTCAGCAAGTAATACTGGAAGATATAAATGAAAAATTAGAAAACAAATTGATATATATTTGCTATATTAGTTTACTTCATTGTACATATTTAGCTAATTATGGCAATCAGAAAATACTACTAATAACAGCAGTTTACTAGTGTCATTTTATAAATACCTACATATTTATTAGTTCAAAGATTTTAAGATGCTCAATTTCAATATATTTATAATTATGTGTTTAATTTTTCAAGTATATAAATGAAAAATCATTTTTCTCAGTATTAGCTTTGCTTTCTTGCTTTAGTGAAATGACCTTTGGTTCCATAGTTTATGCTTTCCCTGTTTCTAATCATCCTCTTATCAAAAATTCAGATAAAAATGACCATGACTGCACTGATGAGACCAGTGAATTTTTGGACTGGTTCAATTAACTATACAGGTAGTACACAATTACCCTTAAAAAAGACTTTGGAAGTCATTTTGATGGTTTATAAAATGGTACAGCATAAAACACAAAAATAAAAATTGAATAGTTATTTTTTTTGATATTTCTTGAAAGAGCATAAGGAACAGATGATTCAGGGACTTGGATTTTCTTTGCTGAACTTCAAACGTCAATACTATATAATATACACTATGAAAACTTGTTTCCATTTATGAAACAATAGTTTGGAATGATGAAATATTAAGTAAAATTCCCCTTTGATCCATTAAGAGGGAGGAGGGCTCTTTCACACTGCATTGCCTTTTTAAGTTAAGTTTTAGGATGCACACTTTACCCCCTTTCCTTAATTTCATTGCCTGTCAGCTTTGCTTTTTGCATTCGAATAACATAACCCTCAGAATATTAGTTACTCAAGAGGCTTTATTTCATATCTTAGAAGCTGTCCAATTTTTATAACCACAGAGATTTTTTATTTAAGGTCAGTTATTATATTATGTGCCACATCTCTTAAAAATTAAATACAACCATCTTTATCTTTCTGTTTCACCTGAGGGGCCAGTGTGTCATGCTTATTACCCAGCACATAAATTGCTCTTTAAAATGAATTGGATTTATTTGGTTTAAAAAAAACTTTGATATTTAAATTAAACACAACCTTAATTAAATTTGTACTTTAAGAGGAAAGGCAATGATGCTTCACTGTTCCTAGAGGGAAATAGCTTTAATTGTACCCACTATGTAAGAGATGAGCCAATTTTACTTTTACAAATTAGTGAGAAATATGTAAACATTCTGGCAACTGCTTTCTAAGTTATCTATGTATCTCTGTATCTTTTATCTGTAAAAGAACTTTTATCTACATACCTCTATATCTTTAATTTATATCTTTTATCAATTATAGCATTATGTTACATATTCAGTACTCATTGTGATTATGGACTTTTAGGCATGTAGATTTAAACCTTATTTCCATTCTTTTATAAATGTATGTTCATAGGCCTGTAACTTAATCTCATTTTTTGATCTGTAACAGGGAATAACAAATTCCATATATAATGTAGCATAGACTCTGGAACATTGGAAACAGTCAAAATAGAAAGTATTGTTTTAATCTTATTAGTATTTATTTAATATTATTTTGATCTTATTTTAAATTATAAAATATTTTACATAAAACCTTCCTAAAGTTTCTCTAAAAATCCAATTATGTGTTTTCAAATATTGCCCTACTCATTGGCAAGTATTTCCAACAATAAGTTATATTACAGATCACTAAAGTATGAGTATTAAAAGTGTAAAAGGTTAAGAATCAGGAATTTATAATCATAGAATGTTATAGTTCTTATTCTTAAAGATCACCTCATCCAGCACCTTCATCTTTGAGACAGAGACTAATTACATAAATTCACCAACTAGTTATCAGCAGACTAGTATTTAGAAAAAAGTTATAATGGTGACAAAGCAATCTATCTTGAATGCCAAATGCCTCATCACTAAATGCTATTCTTAAGCTTACATTGACTTCCTTTACTTATGTATTTATTTTTACAAATGAGGTCTTGCTCTGCTGCCCAGGCTAGAGTGCAGTGAAAAAATCATAGGTCACTACAGCCTCGAACTCCTGGATTCAAGTGATCCTCCTTTTTCAGTCTCCCTAGCAGCTGCAAATACAGGCACACACCACCACCACCAGCTGTTTTTTTCTTATGTTTTTAGATAAGGAGTCTCACTATTTTGCCCAGGCTGGTCTTGAATTTATGGCCTCAAGCAATCCTCCCACCTTGACCCCCCAAAGTGGAGGGATTACAGGTGTGAGCTGCCACACCTGGCTCACTGATTTCCTTTAAATAGCATTATAGTACATATACATTTAAGATGAAGACTTACAAACTAATGAAACAATTTAATTGAAAAACAATAAAAAATTCTTATTCTATTAACTGGATAGAAAATGCATATTCACTTCATCACATTTTTCCTAATCTTTTTTTCTTCGCTTCCTATTGATTACAGATTATATACAATTAAGTATATTTACTTACCTAAATTAATGTAATTGTATGTATAGTTGCTGGGAAATTACATCTGTCAAATTTGTCATAGGATTTTGGAAGCTAATTTATAGGATATTATATTAATGATCAATTGCTGTGTAATAAATTATCACCCAATCTTTGTGGCTTATAACAGCAATATTAATTATCTAAGTTTCTGTTGGTCAGAATGCCGGGTGCTACTCTGGGTTCCCTATAGGCCTGTCTTGAAGGTGCCAGTTCCACCAATAGTCATCACAAGACTGCAAAGGAGACCCTAGGTTGTTCAGTAGGACTCAGTTCTTTCCAAGATGGAAGTCACAGCCCTCTGTAAATTAACCTTCCAAGCAACATCTCATTACTTTTATTGTTTTAGATTTATTAGAAGCACATTCCTAGTTCCTGTCTAAACTCAAAGGAGGGTATTACACGTGTGAATATCAGGGGGTGGGTATCATTGGGAACCATTTCAGAAATGCCTACAGCAGATATAATAATTGAGGAAGTTGGCTTTACTGATTTCTAAAATCTCAGTATAATTTTCCCATGCTCATGTAAAAATGGCTTTATTTTTAAAAAATGGCCACAGAGTTTTATTCCAAGTATTTCACATTTTTTTCTCGATACATTTAAAAATAATTGTTGAGTTCCCTGCCACTCATTGAAACATTTTTTCCTTTTGATGAGATACATGAATTATTAGAGTGGTCAAGCTGATATTAAAGTAATGATAACCACATAAGATTTTATTTCTAGGCCCAATCATAAAGTTGAGTATCTATTTATAGCATCCATTTTCTTGCTTGTTATTTATTTGCTGATATACATTTCAAACTACAAAACTCACTTTATCACTTCACAACTTTTTTTGTGTGACAAACATGTTAAACTCAACTTAGCAACGTGACGCTGAGGAAAATTTCTTTTGATCTCAAAAGTACAAATCAAACTTTTAATACACATAAAATGCCATAAAATATTCCGGCAGTGCACTTTTTAATTAAACTAAGCCTCACTAAACTAGATGGATTCTCTTATAATATAGGTCAAATGGATTGCTTTTCTACTTCCATATAATAGACTCATTAATATAATATTGAAAATGCAGTTCACACAGATTAGAATTGAGGAAAAGGACAATGGATGTATTAATGTTGAAGCCAATAATTTTAGTAATTGCAATATTTGACACAAAAAGCAGGAAAAAATTAATTTAAAATATACCTATAATAAGCAAAAAATATATAATCAGAAAGCATAATATTAGTAAAATATAATATTGATGTCTGAGTAACATGCTTTGCTTTAAAACAGAAAGAAGTACTTTCCTTACCAAAGTTTTGGGAAACTCCCATGAATTTAATTTTTTGTTGGAAGGGTAAATATAATAACAAATAGTGAAAATACTTAAGGTCATATGAGTATCACTTTACATTTGTTTTCAATTTCATATTCATTTTATATCATCAGGCATATAAATAATGACTGTGCTATTGAAATAACAATTTTGGAAATGGTGTCAGCGTTAAATGAAACAGTGTAATTAAAACACTGCCATTGAGCTCTCATCTGCAAATGCTCACAGAAAGTAGGATAACATATTTGAGTAGACAAATTTCCATTTTCATTTGAATAGTAGGTTAGTTTTGTTCTATTATTTTTATTTACTTTTAGGTAAGTAATGCCTGGTTACTATAAAAATATTAGAAGATGCAAAAAATATTTTCAATATTACACTTAACAAAGTAATCATAATTAATATTGTGTTCCTTGTCTGCTCAGACTTCATTCAGCATAATAAATATACCTATTTTTATATTAATTATATATTTTATTAATATATTTCAAACTAACTTTACTGCTAATTTTACTGCTTTATGATCTACTACTCTTAATGTAAATACACTGAAGGGAAAATATACCTAGAGATTAATTTTCTATAATACATATGTACACCAACACATATACGGATCCATACTTGCCCTTCTTTACACTTTCTTATCCTGTCCTTCCTCCCATCCTTACCCCAGCAGGAGTAGGGAAGAGGAAAATTTCAGTGAATACTAAATATTAAAGTTGCATTTATTTATTACTAATATGTGGAACTAACTAAATACATTAATGATTGTATTGTTAAATAACAAAATGAAATAATCCTGGGTTACCTGGGTAAACCAATGGAATTACAAGAGTCCTTAAATGAGGATGAGGAATGTAGAGGCGTCAGAATCAGAGGTGACATCATATGAATGTGTCAACCAGCCATTGCTAGCTATGAAGATGGAAGATGTGCACACACCAAGAAAGGCAGGCAGCCGTTAGAATCTGGAACAGACAAGGATACAGATTGTCCCCTAGAGCCTTCAGAAGAAGAACAGCCCTGAAAACACCTTGATTTTGCCTAGAGCATTTTGCACTTCTGACCTAGAGAGCTATATGACAGTAAATTTCTGTTACATTAAGCCATTAAATTGGTGGCAATATATTACAGAAATGATAAGAACTAATACAGGACATTTATCCATCATATTCCTTTGTTGAGAGTCAAGTTTGGAGCATTGCTTTTGTTTATCCTTCCCCATGAAAGTTGCTATTGCCCTGTAGTTAGGGCTATTTGCCCTGTCCCAGAGCCAAATATTCAAGAGGACTCCAGGGAGTACTGGAACTGTCTGTAGGGTAAGAATGTCATCCCTTATATGTCTTTTCAGGTCTTCTGTACCTTTACAATTATGCATACATACATATATATATTTTTTTTTTCTCTGAACCACTTAAGAGTAGGCTGTTTACTTACCCATAGCTCCTTAATAATTCAGTATATATTTTCTGAGACACAGTTTAGTTCCCTATATCATCATAGTACAGTTATAATATAGTGTTCAAAATCAGAAAATTTAACATTAATGAATTCCTTTTATCTAATATAATCTCTCAGAGTTATTTATTTCATTAATTTGGCTAGAAATATCTATTTCATTTTAATTTTTAAAGGTTAATTTTTTTATGAAATAGCATTTTTGGATTGTATTGTTTTCTCCAAACATTAAGATGTCATTTCTTTGTCATCTTACTGCCATAGTTTCAGTTGAAATGTCATCTTTTTGTCCTATTTTTGCTCCTGAAAGATAATATGTCTTTTTCATCTGGCCACTTTAAGGTTTTCTTTCCAAATTGGCATTTAGAAGCTTGACTAAGTACTATTCCTAAGTTTTATTTTCTTTGCATCTATCCTACTTGCAGTTCATGCATTTCTTAAGTCCATAGGTTTTGTACTTTCATCTGTTTTGAAAAATACTGATCAGTATTTCAAGAAAAATTACTTCTGCCATTTTAGCTTTCTCTAAATCATTGTTAAACTTTTTTGCAAGGTCTTATATTTCCATTATGTGTTTTTTTTTAATGTATTCTAAACCTTTTTCTCTCATGTTCAAAATTGGATGACAAATTAGTAGAAAATATTGAATTTGGAATATGAAGAAAGAAAACATTTAAAAACAGATTAATGTTTAATCCATTCCTATTTTCTTTCTCTCTGTCTCCCTCTCTATTTAAGTACTGTGTTCCTGTTTTCTGGCATGCGTGGTAATTTTTTTGAAAGCTCTTAAATTTGTATAGAAAATTCAGTTATTGGTTGATATTCTCTTTTTCCAGAATTGTTTAACTTTCTTCTGGCCAATATTTGGAATTCAGGCAATATCTTTGATTCTTTCATGTCTAGTGTATTTATGGTTTCACCGTAGTCCAGGATGCACATTTTACTCTTAGAGTCAAGCTTTACTTCTAGAGCTTACACTTCTGGGCTCTAAAAGTCCTAACATCACTTTACCCATACTTTAATCTTTGCTTCTCAGGACAACAAGATTAATATGTTATGCATTGTTATTTTTCATCCCAGCTATTGTTTTCTGCTTCATTTCTCAGTTCCGTTTTATATATGGCCAGCTTAGAAGTTGGCAAATGGCTCACAGAGCATAGCATGCATGCAGAATTTTTGGCTGAACAGGGTTTTCATCTTTTTAAGTCCCAGTTGCTTTGATTGCTCTTAACATTAGCCTGTCTATGCTACCAGGTGAAACTACTGTAAACATAAATAAATATCTTTGTTTTTGGATCCTTATTTTCTACACTGGGAATCTGAAAATTCCATGTGAGAAAATTGTATATGTAAATATGGGGCTAGCTTCAGTCCCAGTGGACCTCCCTTCTCCCCAGAACGTTGGGCCCACACATTCTATGTACCTTTCGTTGTTCTCTTAGATAGTATAAGAGTATTTCTGTTTGTTTTATAGGTTTTATACTAGTTTTCAGCAGAAATTTTAATTTGATTAATTACTGTTCAGTCAGAATCTAATGTAGAAGTCCTATTTTTAATAATGTAAATTATTTCTTACAACTATAAATATGACAATTATGCATGCATACAATGAAAATATATAGGTAAAGTTATCTTAGGTTAAACTATCACTTAAAACTTAGACAACAGAGTAAACTTCAAAATGCACATTATCATCATTTAATTTTGCTTACTCTACAAGTACTATTTATCTAATATTAAATGAAACATAGCACATTGCTTAATTACAATCAGTAATAAGTTAATGGATGTATTTAAGAGTAGCATTCAATGATATAAGAAATCCTTAAGGCAAAGAAACATTAAGTTATTAACTCTGAAATATAGGTCATTAATATTACCTGAAATTACCCATTTTGACAACAATTTCTGCTACAGTATAGAGTCAAAAAGCTTAAGGGGTTTAAGAGTGAATGAGTGAATCTTTTATTTTGGTAAACACTATTTGAAATTACAATCTTCCACAATACATAATTAAAAACTTGGATATACAAAAAACACTCCAAAATAGGAAATGGAACATTATTTGGTATCTAATACTTAGGAAAAAAACTTTTCTTTAGCAAAGTCATTAACAGAATTCTAAGATTTGTAAAAAATTAGGTTCAGTGACACTAGACCAGTCTCCTTTAAAACATTTACAAGTTTTTATTACTGAAGATTCTATGTTTAATTATAGTAATAAAGATGAATATTATTTCATTTCCTGGCAGAATCTAGAAATGTTAAATAAAGAGACTGTGACTTGGAGTAATCAAGCAGAATTGCAGGTTGGCTACTACTACCTAAATATGTCTTTCCATTCTGAGCTTTCTCAAGACATAGCAGAAGGCAATTTGTTAGGTGCTCAACTTAATTAAAATGATTCTTTCATCTTGAAATTTACATAAGCAATTTCAATATATCATGAAGAATTTATGTTATATGGACCATAGAACCTTAAGACAAGATTATTTTATTTTATATTTTTTGGAAATAACAATAATATATTTTCTAAAAAGCAACATTACTTTGATTTTTAACTTTCTTCTTTTTATAATTTAGCTGTAGTTCAAGATGTATTTTTCAAAATTGAAGATGGTAATTTTATATTCTAGCATGTTCCAGAGTGGCTACATAAGATGTTTATTATAAAAAACATATTCTGATCAGCTAATTAAGGTACCTTTTCCTCTTTTTCTTCACCTCTTTCTCCTTTTATTTTCCTACTTTCCCTAGTTATATATCATATCATTCCTTCAGTTCTGAATTTTGTTGTAAAATATATTTGTGTTACTGAATAACCTGAAATAAGAAACACATTACTCCCAAACTCCATGTAGTAGGTTGATACGTTTTGCAAGATGCCAGATCAAGATACGCAATGCATGAAGGACATCAGAGTGATTTAGAAGGATGGGTGGAATCATTACAGGTAAGAGGCAAGGAATATATCCCACACAAACAAGACCCAGATATGCCTACAAATTAGATAGAAAATCAAAAGTGTAACTAGAACCAAGGATTATAGAGGATTTTCGTCAATATAACTAAAATAAACACATAAACCAAGGATCAGTGTGACATGGTGTTTTCTCATGAAAAGACATTTTAAGCAAAACATTACTTTCCAGGAGAACCTGTAGTTTAAAAAGAAAGTGAAAATGGCATACAAAATCAGAAAGGAAAAAATACATATTGTTAGCTTTTGGGGGGCCAATCTGAAGTAAAAAGCACTTGAGTTTTAAGCAGTAACAATTATAAAAATCAAGTATCAGGCAAATGCTATCTCCAACATATAAATGTTATAATAACATTTTATGGAGAAATTCTTAAAGGTTACTCTAACAAATTATATACCTTATTTTTCATAATTTTATTAAAAAATCATATGCTACAAAGAAAGAAATTGAGATGTTCAGAGTTTTAGTACTTTTCATAAAGTCACATTTTCAGATACACTACTCACATAGAGGTCTTTGCTTTGGGCTCATTTCTGGGAAGAACACAGTTGAAGACATTCTATTCTAAAAATATTTCTTTGAAATTCATAATCAAGAATTCAAACTTAGGAGTTACTGACTATGACATTAAGAAAATTTGCCCCCCTCTCTACTTGAGCATAAGGTTCTAGCAGTAATGATGATCTGTGTTGAATTCTTGTTTGTAATCCCCAAAGAGCTAAGTGCATTATCTCAGACACACTCCAGAAACATTTGTGAAAATAATCTCGTCAAATGCTTTATGTTATCAGGACTCTTTTATACTAATACTTTATACAAGGCTTAATATTAATAATATAGTACCTAAAAAAATCAGAAAAACCTTGATGAATAATATAGATGATATAATTATTGTAATGTATACATCCATATTTTCTACATTAATAAATTGTATATATTAAAATTATGAATTTATAAAAATTGTATTAGATAGAAATCATTTACCTCAATGCTTTAAATAATGTTCTTTCATTTAAATAGCCTGATAATCATCTCTATGATCATCATAACAATAACAATGCAGTGTTTCATGTAACCATAGTGGTGAATAATATTAATATATACATTCAAATAACTTCAAAAGCTATAAGTTATTTTTGTTAATTTACTCACTGATTATTTCTATTACTATCTGAAAGCCTATAATTTTAATCATGTAGCATTGCATTCAAAGTAAGATTTGTTGATAATTAAAATGATTTAGATACAACCAAAAAACCTGTTGTATAATTAGTATAGATGAATTTTCCAGGTCATCAATAAATATTAAAATACCTAATTTATTTTTGCTACATCATGTCGCTTACAAAGATTGTAATTTGCAACTACTATTCAGCACTCTTACCTGAGATTTAAAAAAAATGCACAACCAGAGCTGATGTTGTCACATTACGGTCACTATCATTTCAGAAAGAATTCTTGGTTTGCTGTGGTATTTGAAAGGCTATCTCACCCACTTGGTCCAATGAAATCAGTTTTAATGTGAACCTCTGGATATTAAAATCTAAACACACATAAACACAAAAGCTTATTTCCTTAATGTGGTGGTAAGGAGGAAAAAGTGGTAAACAGGAATTAATTGCCCATCCCTTTAGTTTCCCACCTCTTATTCTACAACAGAAACTTTTTACAATCTAGAAAATTTCAGTCATGAATAATGAGATTGACTATAGGTATGGTGTCATGACCTATTTTTGATAAATATTTTCCTACTTTTGGACTCCTTAAATTTTTTTTTCATTTCTTTGCTGCCTCAAAAATAAAGAGTAAAATTAGATCTCAAATTATTGTTTGAATTTGCAAATGTCCATAAACACTATTTCAATGGCTAATTTGAATTTAGCCATCTCAGCATGAGTTCTCCTCTAGCTTGTGGTCTTTAGAGCAAACCTAGTTTCTCATAGGTCCCTCTCCTTGAAGGCAATTATATCAGAAATACGGGAGATCAATGGGAGGGCAGTACTTAATTTTCAATATATTTTATCCTACTTTTGAAAAAAATTTGCAAATATCGCAATTTTAAAAATAAACGAACTATTTTAGCCCAGTGGTAATGACCAGTACATATCCATTCATTCAGTCCTTTATTCATTTAATAAATATTTCTTGATTTTCAAATATGCTCCAAGTATTTGGATGGTTGTATAGTGTGCACAGAGTTCACAGTACTTGCCCATAGAGAATTTATATTAATAGTACAGAGGCAACCTCAGGAAATAAGCAAACATACAAGCAAAAAGGTAAATTAATTATAATTTGTGACATGTTAGGAACTAAAATAAGATAGCAAATACAGTTACAGAGAATAATATGGACTATAACTTAACAAAATAATCACCTGTAAATAAGTCACCTTTTTTCATTGTTTTAGAATAAAAGGAAAGACCAAGATATATGAAGATAATTTTAGAAAGAAGAATTATGATGGACTCAGGTTTTAAGGGAGAGAGAATAGCTTGGAAGATTTAGGAAACAGAAGAAGGCAAGGATTCCTGGAGCTTCCTTATTAAAGGGGAAAACACTTTAGAGACAGAAACAATGATAAATAACTTGAGAACAAAATAGGTGATAATGCATAATGTAGATTTCGCCAAAAATATGACGGAAAAAACCTGAAGGGTTTTAAGCTAAAAGGAGACACAATGTATCTTATTTTTAAAGAAAAATCTGGCAGAATATGTGGAGGGGAAACAAAAGGATTTGGGAGACCAGGTGGATGTTGATTGCAACTGTAAAAGGACAAATGCTTTGTTCTTGTACCAGTACCGCTGTCTGAAAAGTTATTAAAGAGTAGTGTAAAATAACAGTTTATCAAGTTGATTAGAAGGGTCTTATATGTATTACTGGGACTAATGTTAGGTCCAGTTAGACTCTTTTAACAGCTTCACAAATGATTGGGCGGAAAGAAGAGGCAACATGTTAATTAAATCCCTGGAGCCATTAAATCTAAGTATCAATCTAAAAAAAAGAAGACAAATGCTATTTGCTTGAACTAGGAGAGGTATCAATAGTGATGAAGACGGTGAATACATTTATGTAAGGTCCTGGAAATATGCCACGAGAGAACATGTAAATTGATCATGTTCTTCACATCTTTGATCAAGCATAATCTTTACTATATAATGCCTTGACATTTGATATTACTAAAGTTAATTCAGTGTTTGTGTTATAAGGATATTATTAAAATGGGAAGGATAGACTATGCATTAAAAGGAAAGGAGAGAGTGAATGATATTAAACAGGAAAAGCAACCTATATTGAGTCTGTTGTTCTACTTGAATTTGGCTGTCCATTTCCTTGCTCTAATTTCGAATTTTTTTATCCATTATTTTTTCAAATGAGTTTTTTTGCACCATTTGTCTAACTCTTCTCCTTCTGAGTCTCTCAAAGTCTGTATATCAATGTATCAAAATTTCCAGAAACTTTGACTGATCAACACTAAGGTGCTCACACAGTAGTGATATTCTTTGGGTGTTGGGGGGTTGAGGGGGTAAACTCACAACTAATGGATGTGGGGGGAAAGGGCACACCTCAAATCATGGTTTGGATGTGGCAAAGTCATAACATGTAACCAAAATGTTTGTACACCCATAATATCCGGAAATAAAAAAAATTCCCAGAAACTTTTTACACTTTTTAAAATGTATTTTTTATTTTTTATCCTCCGAGTACATTATTTCCAGTGACTTATTTTAGAATTTTGTAACTCCTTCTTTTGCCCAATCTAATTTGATGTTTAACCCCTCCAGTAATTTTTTTTAGTTCAGTTATTGTATTCTTCAGGTACAACATTTATGTTTGGTTCTTTTTTATATGTTATATCTCTTTTTTGATTTCTCATTTTTCATCATTTTCCTGAAGTCATTGAGTATTTTTATCATGGATATTTTTAATTATTTTCAAGGTAATTAATATATGGATTGAACATACCTAATCTAAAATCTGAAATCTGAAATTCTACAAAATGTGAAATCTTTGAGTGCCACAAATGGAAAATTCCACAGTAGACCTCATGTGATGGATCTCAGATGAACGATAAATTATTCACTGTATCTCCATCAAAAAAGACCTACCCAGCCCAGTTCAGTTGTGATATATCTTTTCCACGAATGCCAAGATTCCCCCAAGCAAGCATGCCCACTCAGGTTAACACAATGGCAGGTTTCCCATGATGCTTCACATGAGGCCAGGACCTATGTGTTTTATACACTTTGTTTCTCTACTTATTCTCTAATCTGTGTTGTATAGATGTTGTTGAAAATGTCTAAAATGCCTGCATAAACATCTGTAGATAACAGTGATAAGAAAAAGAAGAAGCATTTAGGCTATTTATAGCATAGAACATCAAGCTGCTGAAGAAACCGGACAGTGATGTAAGGGTGGAATAGTTACAGAAGAGTAGAGTGTTAGAACGACCAGTATGCATCACCAAAAGAAACAGAAGTATAAACTGTGACAGTTCTATACTGAAAATGATGAACAATACAAAATTAAATTTTTTAGGGTGATTATTTTGTAGTCATGAAGCATCTGCTGATCATGAAGCAGTGAAGAAATTCATTGACAAGTTTGCTAAGGTCATCGCTGATAAAAATATGGTGTCAGAACATCTGTAATGCTAATAAGACATGACTTATCACATTATTGTCCAAGAGAGACACTTATTATAGCTGATAATACAGCTCTTACAGCAATTCGGGATGCCAAGTATAGAATAACTGTGCTGGGATGTGCTAATGTGTGTGTAAATTTGCTGTGATAGAGAAAATATTGTGTCCTCACTGTTTTTAAGGAGTAAATTTTTTTACCAGTCTATTATTATGTTAATAAAAGGCATAAATTTCAAATGACATATTTTCTAATTAACAGTGGCTTATGCCTATTGCAGGGAAGATGGACTGTATGACGACTGCAAGATTTTGTTATTCCTTAACAGCTCTTCTGTTCATCCTTCAGCTGAAATTCTCATCAATAATAATGTTTACTCCATGTACTTTCCCCTAAATGTGACTTCATTAATTTCGCCACTTGACCAGGTTTTCCTTTGATCAATGAAGAGTATATATAAAATACTTTTTGGATAGCATGCTAGCTTCAGTAAACATAGGCATGGCATGGGTGTGGAAAGTTTTCAGAAACAGTTTAGCATGAGAATGCCATATATGTGCTGTTACCAGTGCTTGGATCATGATGGTAAAAGACACTGAATATTGAAGAAGTTTTATATTGACAATTACGCTCCCAGTCTTCATTCATTGACTGATAGTGAAATAGTCAAAATTTTTCTGAATGAAAGTGATCATGAAAATGGTGACAATGAAGAAAGATGATGTTTTTAACACTGCAAAAAAAATGCTTATAGATGACATCATTAAAATATGTGATGAGCTTACTGAAGGGCTAGAGCAGTGTGCATTCATCACAGAATAAGAAATTATGTCAGTTTGTAAAAAGAGAGAATTCTATGACAAAAATTGTTGTTAATGAGGCAGGTGACTCTGGAGTAAACATTTGAAAAAACAACTAATAGAATGGCTTCTGATACGCTTTGGATGTTTGGCCCTTCCAGATCTCACGTTAAAATTTAATAACCACTATTTGACGTGGGGCCTGTGGGGAGGTGTTTGGGTCATGAGGGCAGATCCCTAATGAATGGCTTGGTGCCCTCTTGGCAATAATGAGTAAGTTCTCACTTTATTAGTTCATGCAAGAGCTAGTTGTCCAAAGGAGTGTGGCAACTCCTCCTCATTCTCTTGCTTCTCTCACTATGTGACATGCCTGCTCCCCCTTTGCCTCATGCACTGATTGGAAGCACCCCAAAGCCCTCACCAGAAGTAGATGTTGCCATGATGCTTCTTGTACAGCATGCAAAACCATGAGGTGAATAAATCTCTCTTTATTTTTAAATAAATTACCCAGCCTCAGGCATTTTCTTTATAGCAAGACAAAATGAACTAACATTCCTAATCCCTAGAAGACCCACTTCCTAGCCCTTCAATTGCTTCTTACTTATTCTCATCTAAAAATCAGCCATTGGGACAGTAGGAATATACACAACATTTACAAATTACGTTCACCATTTTATATAGACACAGTTCATGGCATCCAAAAACAATTGCAATAGTAACATCAAGTTCACTGATCACAGATCATCATTGCAGATATAATAATAATGGAAAAATTTGAAATATTATGAGAATTACCAAAATGTGATATAGAGGCCTAAAGTGAACATATTTTACTGGAAAAGTGACACTAATAGATTTATTCAATCCATGGTTGCCACAAACCTTCAATTTATTAAAAATAACACAATATCTGTGAAGCACAATGAAGCAAAGCACAATAAAATGAGTTACGCCTCTATATGTACATATAAAAAGCAAGTTATTAAACACAATACACTTTCTAAAGGACTCGCCTAGTACATAGAGGTATTTAACCCTCCCTGTTTCTGTTGTTAGATGGATAAAAGCAATAAAATTAATTGCTTTGACAATTATAATAATTAGTGGACAATGAAAAAATATATACAGGCTGGAAGCAGATGATAATGAAATGTATTTATAATATTTGTCACAAGTCATTTCATTGAAAAGACATAGCATTTAGTTGTGACTAGTACATCCTATTCAATTATGGAGTAGAGTTTTAATGCTGGGTTATTCTACAACCCTTGAGATTAGTAGCAATTTTGAAAAAGTTACCCTTTTTATTGATTTTAATTATTTGAAAGCATCCTAAAATTAATAATAGTGGAATATTATTTGACATATACATTGAGTCTTTGGTCATGAGTCCTATAATTTGCTGTAATTATTTTTCCATTTCATAAATATAAATTTTAAAATTTACACATAAAGTTAAAATAGAGCTGGATGTCTGTTATGCTTAATTCTAAATTTGAATATACAAATAAACCAGCCAAAAAAATCATCAAGATGTAAATAGAGAAATGAGAAACCTTAAGATTGGTTTGACTGACATGGACAATCCTGTTGTTCAATTAAGAGCAGCAAGGAGGCATTGTAAACTGATTTTTGTATTTTATTTTATCAACCTTACTTTCCTTTATACAGCCTAACCATCCTTTTATTTTACTTTTTAGAAAACATTTACACATAATTCTTCAATAGCTTCTTGTCTAGAATATTCAGGTAAAGTTTAAGCATCTATGTAAAACCTTTATTAATAGTTGTGATTACTTCAACCTTAGGTGATAGTATTGATATTAAATTCATAATATTGAATTTCATAATTACTCTTCATAATAGTAAAAAAAATAAATCAGCAATAATCTTCTACTATTGACTTAAAATAGTGTTGGCTTTTTTCCAAAAAAGTAACTATTTTTTATATTGACCAAGCATTGATAAATGAATTTATATTGATAAGAGGGGAAAAAAAGGAACACCTCTGCCAGACTCAACTTATAAGTGTGCAATATTGTACTCTTGTTATTCTTTACTATTAATCAGCCTTTTGCAATTGCACACATTTTGATATTTTTAAAACTATTAAATTTTACATGATTTTAAAATACTAAAATATTCATATGGTGCTATTTACTCTAAGATATAAGCATTGGTGTGACTTAAAAATTATAACTAAAAGTAAACAGGTTTTAAAATGTATTTACAGAAAATAAACTGTTTTGCATTTCAAATCTTTTAAATAAAAAAGCAACACAAATTTTTAAATTAATGAATTAATTATAGGTAATTAATTTGTTAATTATATTTGAGTGAATTTGTTAAAAGTCATTTTTTCTGCCTTTCTTTTATATTAATAAAATATTATTTATCTTGACATATTTTTCTCATTTTATTTAAATCACTAATAAATATGTACAGCTCAAGAAAATAACAGATTTAATAACACTGTAACACATACTGTTGACTTTTTTTTCTTGATAATTACTGTCATGGGACAATTAGCCACTTTAACCTGAAATATTTTTTTGGACTACAAGAACTGTCATTTTGTACACTTTTTAAAGGCAAGGCACCAAGCTCATTCTAAATTTCTGTTTTGGTAATACTTTTGAAAAATGAACTAAAATACAAACTATATTAAGATTTCTCCAGTGTTTACATTTATGTACTTTTATTGTTGTAAGATATAATGCAAAATATCACATTGCATTTAGTTGTCATGTTTTTTAGTCTGCTCCAGTATGTGGTGGTTTCTCAGACTTTTCTTGTTTTTCATGACCTTGACAAATTTGAGAAGTAATGACCAATTATTTTGCAGAACGTCACTCAAGTTGGATTTTTCAGATCTTTCCTTATGAGTAGATGGTGGTTATGGGTTTTTGAAAAGAATTCTACGGACATGAAGTGGCCTTCTTACACATCATATTAGGAGTTACAGGCTACCCATATGACATCACTGGTGATCGTAAGTGTGATCACTTCATTAAGGTAATATTTGCCAAGTTTCTCCTTAAAGTTACAATTTTCCCCTTCTATATGCTTATGACTTAGAAATGAGTCACTAAGTCTAAACCATAATACTAAAGAGGAAGATATTAAACTTCTTTTGGAGGACAGGTCCACATATATTATTTGAATTTCTTCCTTACTGTTTGTTTATTCAGTCATTTATTTATATCAATATAACTTATGTAGATTTATATTATACTTGGAGTTAGAATCCAATCATATGTTACTTATTAATATTTTTGCTCAAATTGTTCCAGATTTGGTCATTGGGAACTATTTTACATAGGCTTCTGTGTCCCTTGGCATATGCCCATCTTTTTGCTTTTTGAGCACTTCCTTACGTTCTAGTACTACAGGATGCTCCAGATGCATTTTTGGTTTTCCATGGCCTAGTGTAGATTCAGGCATTTCTCAAAGAAGTCCTTCTTCAATTAAATAGAGAATGGTTTTTAGCCCAAAGATCTGGGCACAGGATGTGCCCACACTTACTGGAGTGTCACTGATGTATGACCCTCTCAGCAAACAAAGGTAATATATTTATGTAGATTGACCCACGTATATATGCATATTTACAATTGTTTCTGTATCTATCATGTGCATTTATATTAAGCTAAATACAAATTCATATTGTATAATTCTAATCTAACAGCTTATTCTAGCTTCCCCTTGTTGATTGTTTCTAACTTCTATTCCATCAGCAAGAAACATGGACAGTAATTTCAGAATATTTAAACAGCATGTTTGTTAAAAGCCAATTTAGCAATTTGAGTACAGTGTTTATGTGCAGTTCCTTTTGCCTTCAGTCTCACAGATTCCAGCTGAAACAACTTTTCCAATATTTGTGAGACAGCTTTTTTTCCTCCTTGAAACTTTCAGTGTGGTTTTATCATACATTTTTAACAGATTCATTTCTCACAGTCCACATTTTATCCTGGGATCTTCCAAACCTCTGGTTTTCTTGATGTTTGCACACATTAAATTGCCCTATTTTTGATGTACCACCACAGCTCTATAGAGAACACTGCCTTTATGTTCAATTTTTTTCTATGTGGTCTGTTTGTAGTAAATCACTTTCCACCCACCAAAACCTGGCCAATGTTGATCTCTTTCTAGAGTTGTTTTCCTTGAGATATAATTAATATACTATACACTACACCTTGTTAAAGCATACAATTCAGTGGTTTTAATATATTCTCAAGGTTGCACAACCATTGTTATGATTTAATTCCAGAATATTTTTATCATACCGTAAAGAAATTCCATGTTTAAAGTCACTCCCCAATCTCCACTCCCCCAAATCTCTGGCAATCACCAGGATACATTCTGTCCCTAAGAATTAGTCTATTGTGGATATTTTAAAAAAATAGAATACTGTGATTTTTTTTAAAAGATTTTTTTTGGTCAAGCTTATTTCATTTAGCATAATGTTTTCAATGAATATTCATTTTGTAACATGTTTCAATATTTTATTCCCTTTATGACTAAATAATATTCCATTGTATGGATGTATTATATCTGTTTATCCATTTGTTACTTCATAGATAGCTGGGTTGTTTTCATTTTTATATCATATTAATAAATAATGCTATTAAGACTATTCATGTACAAAATTTTGGAGTGGACATATGTTTTCAGGTCCCTTGGATATATACCTAGGAGTGGAATTGTTTGGAGAAAATGCCAAACTTTTTCCAAATTGGTTGGATCATTTTATATTCTCACCAACACTAAACACTGTGCTGACCACAAAGGAGCACAGTGAAATTTAAAGGATGATAAATCTCTTTTTTTAAATTTTGATGGTGGTAGTGGTTCCAGGACTGTATTCATCTGTCAATATTTGAAAAACTTTACCCTAAGAAAGTGCTAATTATTTTGTAAGTAATTATTTCTTAATAAAATAATGTGAACATTTTAAAAATATCAATCAAAAACATGACAACATTTTAATACAGAAATATCACTGGGAAGACATTTGATACAATTAGATATCCAATGTAAGTACTTTATTCACTTTTTATGGTAGATGTAAAAGATAATAACCTTATTCAAAATTGATTGATAATTATAATAATTCACTAATTATTTGCATTTATTTAATCTGAATTTACTCATTGTTATATAAAAATAAACTGAGCAAATATTTGCATGAGAGTGATTAATAGTTTTTGCCACATATATAAATGAATTTCCACAAATGAAATATATAACTTACTTTGTCTTTTATGTTCTATAAAACTAGTTTTCTGATTGGAATAAACATAAAATACTTCCAGATTTCATAGGTAGCCTCAGAAGAAAAATAATAATATTTATAGGTTGTGACATAGATATTATTGATTTGTTTTCAAAGCAACGTGAAATTTTTCTCTGTATATTGGCTATTATGTTAATTATCAAGGATAGATATCAACAGGACTGAATATGTATTAATAATATCTTCAGAGATGTGTGTTTGTGTGTGCGTTTGTATGTGTGAGAGAGGTCACATTTAAAATGGCTATCTGAAATCAGCAAGAAAAAAACAAATAACCCTATTAAAAAGTGGGCAAAAGACATAAACAGATGCTTCTCAAAAGAAGAAAGACAAATGGCCAAGAAGCATATGAAAAAATGCTCAACGTCACTAATTATCAGGGAAATGAAAATTAAAACCAAAATGAGATATCTAACTCACCCCAGTTAGAATGGCTTTTATTAAAAAGTCAAAAAAACAATAGATGCTTGAGAGAATGTAGAGAGAAAGGAACATTTATGCATTGGTGAGACTGCAAATTAGTGCAACCTCTATGGAAAGCAGTATGGAGATTCTTCAAAGAACAAGAAGGAGATCTACCATTTGATCCAGCAATCCCACAACTGGGTATCTACTCAAAAGAAAATAAGTCATTCTACCAAAAAGACACCTGCACTTGAATGTTTTTACAGCACAATTAACAATTGCAAAGATGTGTAATCAAACCAAGTGCCCATAAATTCATGAGTAAATTAATAAAATGTGGTATATGTACATCATATGTATATTCAGCCATAAAAAAGATGAATTAATACCTTTGGCAACAATCTGGGTGGAACTGGAGACCATTCTCCTAAGTAAAGTATCTCAAGAATGGAAAAATAAACACCACATGGACTCACTGTTAAATTGGAGCTAACCTATCAACACACAAATGCACAGAGGGAAGTAAAACTCAGTGGAAAGAAACCAAGGAGGAAGGGGGAAAAGGGGACAGGAAGAAGTCAGCCTAATGGGTACTATAAACAATATTTGGGTGATGGGCACACCTATAGCTAGGACTCAAGCATTACAAAATGATTCATGTAACCTAAAACATTTGTACCCCCTTAATATTCCAAAGTAAAAAATAAATAAAATGGTCCTCTGACTATAAAAGGACTATTATTATTTAATGTATGATACAAATCTAGGTACATTCAGGAATTTGTAGAATTGCTAAACAGGCAATTTGCCAATCTCCTTAAGTTAGTCTTCTTATTTACAGTTTAATAAATAGGTAAAGCAAATTAGTTTACAGTTTTCTATAACATACTCATTACTAGTCATTGGGGGTATGGTGATGAGTAAATCATCCCTAACATGTAGATATTTATAGCACACTGAAAGAGAAAGACTTGTAATCAGGTAAGTTCAGTAAAAATCACAGAGGTGAAACTGGAGATGGCAGAACAATTATACTACACCCATTCTTTCATTGAATGCCCTCACCATTTCCCTAATTAAATTCATTTCAAGTCATTTAAATAGATGTTGCTAATGACTTCTTACGTTCTTCTTGCATATTGTTAATGATTTGTTATGAGTCTTGAAATCATTTAACTGTGTAAAACTATTCATCAAAAACTTATAGTCTAGTCACGTAACTTTTACTCAAATGCTGTCTGTGCTATATTTATAGATAAAACAGCTTTGCCCAATAAATTTACTTTTAGATAGATGATTAGCCAAATGTTGATAAGCTCTTCCTTAATATGATACTGCTCCCTGAATCATATTGAAGAAAACTGAAAGAAACAAAGAATTTATAAATTTCTTAGAATAATGGCATCTGGTTCTGTCCCAGTTGCTGCAAGAGACATAGACATATTTCATTACTTTTTCTGACTGAAGAATATCCCATGATGTATCTGTATGTGTGTCTGTGTGTGTAAAGAATGTGGTACACAAACACACACACACACAGATATACACCACATTCTTTTTATTGACTCATCAGTTGATCAGGACTTAAATTGATTCCATATCTTTGCAATTGTGAATTGTGCTATGATAAATGTACAAGTGCATATGTCTTTTTGATGTAATCACTTCTTTTCCTTTGGGTAGATACCAGTATTGGGATTGTTGGATCAAATAGAAGGTCTCCTTTTAGTTATTTGTGGAATCTCCATACTGTTTTTCATAAAGTTTATAGATATTCGTATTCCTACCAACAGTGTGTAAATGGTCTCTTTTTACCCCATCTGCACCAACATCTATTGTTTTTTGACTTTTTAATAGTGGTCATTCTGACAGGGGTAAGATGGTGTCTCATTGTCATTTTAATTTCCATTTCTCTGATGATTAATGATGTTGACATTTTTTCACGTTTGTTGGTGACTTGTATATGTTCTTTTGCAATATGTCCATTCATGCCTCATGCCCACTTCTTAATAGGGTTGTTTGTTTTAATTGTTTGTTGATTTATTTGAGCTTCTTATAGATTCTGGATATTAGTCAGTTGTTAGATATATAGTTTGTAAACATTTCCTCCCATTCTGTAGGTTGTCTTTTTACTCTGTTGGTTATGTCTTTTGCTATGTGGAAGATTTTAGTCTGATTAAGTTTCATTTATTTATTTTTGTTTTTGTTGTATTTGGTTTTGGAGTCTTAGTCATAAACTCTTTGCCTAGGTCAATGTCTAGAAGTTTTCCTGTTTTCTTCTAGAAGTTATATGGTTTCAGGACTTACATTTAAGTCTTTAATCTATCATGAGTTAATTTTTGTATATGGTGAGAGATAGAGGCCCACTTTCATTCTTCCCCATGGAGCTCTCCAATTTTCCCAACACCATTTATTGAATAAAGTGTTCTTTCCCCAGTGTATGTTTTTGTCTGCTTTGTTGAATATCAGTTGATTGCAGGTATATGGTTTTATTTACGGATTCTGTATTCTGTTCCATTGATCTATGTGTATATTTTTATATCAGTACCATGCTGTTTTGGTACTATGTTTATTTTTTCTTCTGCTTTGTCTAGTCTGTTTCTACTATATTTCAAAATTCCCTAAAGTGACTCTTTCCTTTCCAGAATTTCTTTTATGTTTTTTTTTTAAAAAAATCTATTTCTTTTGTGACTATGTAATGCATGCCCTGAATTATTTTTCTGGTTTTTTTTTTTTGGTTTGTTTTTCCAACTTTCTCATGGATACTATTGAGCTTACTTGTGATTCACATTTTGAATTCCATATCTGACATTTCAAAAATTTTCTTTTGGTTGGAGTCCACTACTGTAAAGCTAGTGTGATCCTTTGGGGGTGTCAAAACAGCCTATGTTTCATATCTCCATAGTTCTTATGCTGGTTCCTTCTCATACAAAACCTCTTCCTTCAGCTCAAATCAGATAGCTTTGTGGTTGTGTTCTCCTCTGCCAGGAACTCTGCTGCTCCGTGTAGAGAGGGACAGTTATACTGCCTTCCCCTTTTGCAGATAGGTGCTCATCCTGATGTTGCTGGCAATTGGGTCAGTAGGATTTCAGATCCCTGGGAGACTGTTCAATTGCCAGTGGTTGTGGACTAAGTTAGGTAATCCTCAGTGACCAGGCCCCTGGATGGCATGCTTCAGTCTTGGGGAAACCAGACTGAGACCAGGCTGGCAAACATGACCTCAAGCCTCCCTGAGTTCAGACACTGGCTGTGACAGTGAAGGGTACAGTGATCTCGTAGTCCAGAGGAATGTTCAGGCAGGAGAAGGATATAACCCCCATATAATCAGGGAACCCGCTGGGGGAGTTGTGGTGTAAGTTTCCTTGTGAGGTAGCTCCCGTCAGTCAAGAGCATTTCTCTGGAGATATGTGGCAGCTCTTAGCTCTCACCAGTCAACCCTCATGATCACTGGGGCCAGATGTAACAGGGGTCTAGGAAGCACAACTCCATACTTACCACTACTCATAAAAATGTCTCTGTGTGTAGGCTTTATGTCTAGGCTCTTGTAAAACAAAAACTGGATACAGTAAATATTCATATTTATCAAATTATATTTATATTTATTTTCCAAAGAAATCTGGTACATTTATTAGCAAATGATTTCACAAATCCTGTATTCAAAGTGACAAAACCTTTGTCTACTTGTACATAAAAGTACTTTAGAACTTATGTATTTTTTGTAAAACTACTGCCATTCTTCCTAAGGAACCAGAAACACACCATTAAAGCTAGAAAATACACATGGCTGACCTTGATACAAATATGGGAAAAGGAAACTCACAAAAGAAGCAATTATAGATGACCGATTAAAATGTAAAAGAAATATTTAACCTCACCAGCCATAAAAAAGTTCTCTACTTTATATGATAAGTTCTACCATAGTAGGGTTGGGATATTTATATGACAGAATTATATACCCTGAAAGTTGTCTATGTATTAATATAAAGGAGGAAAAAAATAATCAATGTATTCATGGATGTAGGGCTATGGGAGTCAATACTTGACATAAACACTCAAGACAATGAAAAAGTCTGAGTTAGGAGTTTAGTCATAGCTCCATTTCCTCAAAATTTTGACTCTACTCCTCTTGTATCAACATGGTACATATAATCTTATATTTTCAGTTCCTCTAAACCTATGGGGATATTTTTTAATGTTGCTCCTCAGAAATATTTTCAATTGACTATACAGAGCATACTATCGAAAAACTCAAGTTAAATTAGTCCTCATTTTTTTACCAACTAGAATTATGTTTAGCTTTCTTAGTTAAAACATTTATAATACTAGGCTGTAGTATGAGCAGCACATGAAAACAAAACTTAAATCATAAAATACCAGCCCTAACGTTTTTTTGCTACTTTAAAGATTTAATAATAATCTTTTCATTACAATGTCAATTTTTTGTTCTCACAGAAAGTGCCCAAATGGGTACAGAGAAAGATAATTTCTTCAGAAGATGCAGTGTGGTTGGTCTTAACTGCATCAAAATATCACAAATTTTAATTATTCCAAGTCTAAGGTTAGAATATATACATTTTTCAAGTTTCCAAAGATTCCAGGTGAACACAGGACACATTAGATTAGCCAGACAAGAGCTAAATATTATAGGTTCTGCCCTTATCCTTTAGTTGCCTTTAAGAGCTTGCCTTTCATTCAAGGCTGAGACAGACCTTGTCCTTTGTAAGATGGAAAAGGTTGAACCTTCTGTAGTTCAGAGAAACATCTGTCTCAAGGCTTACACGTTTCCATATGATTAACTTTCTTAATTGGATATAATATATACAGTTTCTATCTTGTTACCCTGTATTCATATAGAGCTCATTTTTCTTGTTAGGAATTGCAATTCAGATAGGTCTCACCATCACACTTAGAAATTATTGTCAACCTCAGGGCCAGTCAATTATTCCTGTCTCAAAGCTCTGCTTACTACGCTCCCCACTCCACAAAACGAAAGGATTTCAGACACATTTTTAGCTCTTTGCAAGACACTGTGACAACATGTCTTAAAAGGAGTAACAACATTAGTCTTTTGTATTCTCTTCATTCATTAATGTATACATTTTATTTCTCTATGTAAAATATATTTTAAAAGAGTTTAAAAAATTTCTTTGATTATGAGTCCACTGATTCTTTCCTTTTATAAAGAATAATAACACTAGGAACAGCAATGCAAATCAAGTTCATAACCTGCCATTTTTGTATTATTTTTCTACTGTTTTATGTGAAATAAATAACTGTTTTGAAATAACGAAAGCCAGACCTATTGTACACAATCATAATTTTATCTATTTTAAATATTTTTAAACAGCCTTGCAGTTAGGGTCATGGTCTCTAGCGAAGCCTATTCTCCTCTTAAGAAATGACTGTGAACATTTGAGAAAAAGCCAGGAATTTTCAATCCCTTTTGAACAAAGAGAGAAAATAGTTATTTTAAAAGCCTGCTAATAAATTAAATGGAGATCTAAAGGACAAATTTACAATAGACTTTTTAAAGAGGCAAGCTCATTGTGCTGAATTGAACTTATAATTGTTCATGGAATATTTGCATATGAGAATTATCTGCATTCCTCAAAATAGTGGGGTGAAATTGGAATTCTCCTCTTTTTCAATATATTTGAATGCATTCATGTGTGCATGATGAGTTGGAGAAATGTGGCTATTGTGGTTATTTTACAACAACAACAAAAAATAAAACTACTGATATCTGAAATATCTCAATAAAGAAGCAAATGGTCTTTAAAAATGGAATTATGCACTTCTCTAATTCAATGCTTCTATTTTAATTTTTAAGTTTCAAAGTGTAGATCATTCAGCATCCACAACTAAGAGGAGATACATCAAATATTCAGACCATCTGACTTGTTTAGTTAACATAGTAACACATGATTCATGTGGTAGGTGTCACAAATCCTTGCCCAAGTGTGTAATTTTTATAGAAAACCTGAGAGTTTCAGTCTTACTGAGTCCAACATGGTTTTATAAACATGACTATGAAAAAGCATGTATATCTATCTTTAATCTAAGAACAATTCAGTATGGAATCCCATTAAATAATTTCATTACTTATCTTCAGAAATGTTATTATTTTAATGCATATCTTTATTTGAAAATTGAAGCTGACAATGATATTACAGAAAAAACACAAAAATAAAAAATCTCCCATACTTTGTGTACTTTAAGCACTTCTAATATTTTTCTGTGAAATATTCTATTACTTCTTTAGCATCTTTCTTGTCCATAAATATACACATATTTACTAATTACAACTTTAGCATGCATATTTATTTTCTACATTATTTTCAATAGATGTTATTTTTTAGAACAATTATAGAGTTAAAACAAATAGCTATAAAGAGAGTTCACCTGTATCTCCCTCCTCCACATACAGTTTTCACTATTACTGACATTTTACATTAGAATAGTGTATTTGTTAAGAAGTGTATTGGTTAAGAAATATTAATAGGTTGATATTAACTAAAGCCCTTGATTTATCAGATTTCCTTAGTTTTTCTCTAATATCCTCTTTCTGTTTCAGTTCCATCCAGAACACTGCATTGCACGTACTTGTCCTATTTCCTTAGGCTCCTCTTGGCTCTGACAGCTTGGGGAGCATTGTTTGAAGGTGCACTGGTTAGCTACATTGTAGGATGCTCTTCCATTGAAATTTGTCTGATGTTTTTCTCTCATGACACGACTGGAAGATCACAGCTACAAAGTCCTATTTTCATCACATCATATATAAAGGGTACCTACTATCAATAATGGTTATAATTGTGGATATAGATCTTGATCACTCAAAAGTCACTCTTATTTTTCTCCATTCCCATATTGTACTGTGTGGAGGGCTTTCACTATTCACAGCCAACATTTAAAGTGGAGAATTAGGCTGTCCCTTTAGGGTGGAATATCTGTATTAATTATTTGGAATTCTTTGGCATGTCAGATTTGTCATTTCTTTCCCATTTATTAAAATATTCAATCATTTATGTGTACCAGTGCGGACTCATGTATAATTATTGTATATTTTGAGTTATATCCAATACTACATTATTTATTTTGTTGCTTGACTGATTCCAGCTTTGGCCATTGGGATATTTTCAGTTGGCCCCTATGTCCCTTTGATACATCCATATCAATGTTGCAGTGTTTCTATTTGTTTGTTTGCTTTGTTTGTTTGTTTTTGAGAACTTCTTTACTCTCTGAGGCTACAAGATGCCTCAGGCTCAAGTTTTATATTTTCTGACCCAGTTCTAGAATCAGCCACATCTCCAAGAAGTATTAGTTCCTTTTCACTGGAGAATGGTTTTAGAAACCAAAATCTGGGTGCTTAGTGTGCTTTTTGTTGCTAGGATACCATTTCTTTTAGGCCCTCTCAGCTGATAGGAAATCAAAAACAAAAATGTATATACTTACCTGTAGAAATACACCCATGTCTATAAATATTGTTATATAACCATCTGTATCTGTATTAAGCTAGACATGAATTCAACTATTCCCAAATCTTATACATTACCACATAGATCACTTCAACTTTCTCTACTGAAAATTCCACTACAGCAGTGAGAAACTCAGCCCTGCCATCCAACATGATTTACTTAGTTGTTACTTTTTGGAACATTATTAACTACAGCATATAGATTATCCTTAATTTTTAATTTTTTTTTCAGATTACTTTGGAATTTGCAATAATTATTTAAAACTAATCTGAGCTCATTTCCAAATAAGTATGATTTTAGATAATAATACCACAATATGAGTATTGCAGATACCTTATAATACAGTATTTTTAATTCCTTCCTCCCATACTTATCACAGCGTAGTTATCTATTTATTAGATCAAATATGAATAAGAAAAATAAAGGATCTTATTTTAACTTTCACTATTCCTTCTTAGACATTCTTTAGATAGTTCTGTGTTTTTGACAATATAACTTCTCTGCTATTTGTAAAACTTCTTTAAACATTTTTAATGGCAAGACTATTTGTCACAAATTCCTTCAATTTGTGTTTGTCCAAGGAACTCTTTATTACTGCTTCACATTTGAAGGATAATTTTGCTGGGTATAGAATCCTTGGGTTGGTGTATTTTTCTTCTTCTCCTGCTCCTTCTCTTCCTCCTCCTTCTTATTCAATACGTTAAATGTTTAGATTCAATTTCTTCTTTTCTGCATGATTTCTGACAATAAGTCTTTTGTAATTTTATTCTTGTTCCTTTATATGTAAAATGTTATTTTATTTTGTTCCCATGCATGTGTATCAGGAAAAAAAGAAAAAAAAGAGGAAAGAAGAAAAAAATGTTATTTTTCCTCTGGTTTCTTTCAATATTTTATTTCCAGTTTCCTGTAGTTTAAATAACCTTGGTGTAGTTGGTTTTTATTCGATTTTTAGCATTTATCCAACTTATTCTCAGAGATTTTTGGACTTGGCATTTGATGTCTTTGTCATTAATTTTGAAAATCCTCAGCCACTGTTACTTCAAATATTTTTTATTCTCTTTTACCTCTTTATTCTTTTTCTGATATTTCAATTATGTATACATAACACTTTAAAAAAATTTTCCACAATGCTTAATTGTTCTATTTTGTTTTTCATTTATTTTTCTCCTTCCATTTTAGTTGGAGAAAATTTCTATTGGTGTATATTTAAGTTCAATAATTATTTATTTGAGTATGTGCAGTCTACTGATAGCTCATCAAGAGTATTCTTCATTTCTATTACAGTATTTTTTATTTCTAGCCTTTTCTTTTGTTTTTTTTTATACAGTTTCCACTTCTTTGCTTATTTTACTCACCTGTCCTTGCATGTTGTCTAATTTTTCCATTAGAGCTTATAATGTATTAGTTATGGTTATTTTAAATCCCTAATTATAATTCTAATATCTGTGTCATATCTGCATCTGTTTTGATTTAGGTTTTGTCTTTTCACTCTGCAATTTTTTTCTTATCTTTTAGTATACATCATATATTTGTGTTGAAAATCAGGCATTTTGTATTGATTAATAGAAACTGAAGTAAATCAACCTTTGGTGTGAGGTTTATGCTAATATGGTTAGGTTGAGCTGTAGTTAATGTTCGTTATGGTCGCAGGTTCCAGAGGCTTCAGTTTCCCCTAGTGTCCTTATTTATGCCTTTCTGGTTTTCCTAAAAACACCTACTTAACTAGAGTCTGTGTCTCACAGCTATTTCAGCTGTAATCAACTGTTATTTTATTGGAGCCCTGTTGATGGGAGTGGGAGGAAGTATTCTACAATCTTACAATTATACTGCAGTCTTGTAGTGGCCCTATGTCCCTGCACTGTGACCTCTGGAAATGTTTACTAGATTATTTTGTCCCTGTTGGGTGAAGCAGGAAGGCAGACAGAGCCGGGGCTGGTGATTTTTCTTCCCTTATGTCTGAGAAGGCTCTGGTAAGGTCTGTTCCCTTGGAGAGTAGAACTTTGTTATGGGCAGGACTCTGGAAGTATTTTCAAATGGTTAATTTTCTCTCTCCCTGACAGAAATAGAGGCACTTTACTTAAATCTTCATCATTAACTGAGAACTGCTAGAGTCCCTGGAAGTAAAACCCTTAAAAGTGTGGAGATCCTCTTAAGACTGGGCCACCAGAAGTTTTTCCTTCTAAAGCTAGTCCATTCAACCTCCAACAATGAAATCAAAATTACTATTTAAATGGCCTTAACAGTTTGTGGCTCCAGTGATTTCTGCTCCAAGTAAGCTAAACTCTGCTGTGCTTCTATGTATTTACTTGTCTCTCCAGATTTTGGGATAGTGTTTGCCCTGTGGTGTAAATTCTTTAAGTGCAAAAAAAGTCATTAGTTTGTTCATCTTTCTTCTTATTATATGGATGAGAGTGATGATTTCCAAGCTCTTTATATGTCAGAGCTGAAACTGCAATATCCATTATTTTAAATACAAAAACTAGGAAAAATGTAGAACTTTTTTCTTTTCCTCTGAAATAAGTGCTTCCAAAATAAAGTGTGCTGATTTTTATTATCAAACTTTAGAATTGTTGTATTTGCCTAAAAATATTTTTTTTCCTGAGTAGTTAATCAAATAAAGTCCTGCCCTTATCACTCAAAGTCATTTAATAATGCTTGAAGCATTCTGAATAGATTTTCCTTCTATGTGTTATGTTGTCTTCATTGTGGACCTAATAGTTGCCTCTGTACCCTCCATTTTATTCACATGCTAAGTATGTAGCAGCATCTCTAGATATGACTTTAATTTGTCTACACCAGTAGACAATACACTTTGGATTAGTTTAGATAATTCAATCTGATAATTCAACAGATAATCTGTTGATGCTTTCTTTTCTGACTGTGAGAAAGGACACCTATATCAGCAATTTTCCTGGGGTAAGCCAGTTATAGGACAAAATCAAAACATAGGGAACATAAAAGATGAGAGAAATGTATAGAAATTTTGAAATTTTAATTTTACATATAACTTCTGAAATTTTCAGTCTTTTAGTAGACATTTCTTTAAAAGCCAGAGTTGAATTTTATTTAATTGCAATTGAATGCATTTTTCTGATACAATGCCTATGTCCTAAAAGTATATACAGTATAATAAATTGTAAAAGCACTTTTCTCATTATAAAAATATATCTGTTCTCTTAGAAAGCATAAAATAATTAGAATAATAATTAAAATAATAAAAGCCAAAAATAAGTATAGCAACCAAATATGAAATGTTTACAATTTAGTACCCCTTTCCTTTATCTATAAATAGTGTTTGATATTTTACTATATTTTATTGAATATTTTAAGCATTTTCAAATGTGATTTTAAAATACTCATTTATATCACATGGAAATCTGTATAATAGTCCTCTCTTTATCAAAATTTACTTATCCATTATTCATTTTTTTATAGTTTAGAACAGTTAAGTCTTTTCCAATCTTATTATTATAAATGCTACTAGATTGAGCCTTCTTAAAGTTTTTGCCTGTTTTACATTTTATTTAGAATAAAATCCCAGATTTGAATTATTGCAAAGAGTGTAATGTTTTAACATTGTAGATCATTATTTGCAAATTGTTTTTCAAAATATTTCTGTCAATATCACCATCATAATTAATGTATTAGCTCATCCTACCACACTATTGTCATTACTAAAGATTATTGCTTTGAATAATAGATTATCCATCTCAGAAATAAAAATTTTAAAAAAGATAAACTAAAAACAATAGCATGTGACTGTTTGGATTTTTATTTCCATAATTGTAAAAGTAAGTTAAATGATAGTCTCTAGGCTAGTCATTTTTATTTTTATTATTAGTAACTGCCAGTTTCCTTTCCATGTATTTAGTTAGATTTGAATGGAAGCTACTTGATTATGTTCATTCTAGAGAGATTTTGATGTTTGCATAGGCTTTAATGTACTTAATAAGAGTATGGAAACTTGGTCACATTTATTCAACTTTTTTGCCAATTTTCTTTTTAATGATTTTTAAATAGTCTTTAAAAAGTTGACTAGAAGATTAATAAATCCTAATTTAGAAGGTTTGAATGATATTGAGAATAATATGGATATTGTAACTTTAATATCAAAGGTACCATTTTGACATTACTAACAGTATAAGTATATATTTACTTTATATAATTTTTCATGAAATAGCCAAGATAGTTAATAGTTGTATAGACTTTTAACTGTTAATATATTGTGAATATTTGTTATGATATTCAAGCTCTTCTATCAAAATGTTTTTAATCTACATAAATTCCATCTTTTTTACTGGTTAGGGATATTGCAGAGCCAATTTATTTATTATTACTGTTTTTGAAACTTTGAATATCATCCAACTTTTTTATTATTAGATTTGGTGGATATCTCTCTAGATAAATATTTGTACACATTAATTATTTTACCCTTTGGATACATTACCGGAAAGTAACTTGGTTAGTCAAGGATTATGAAATAGCTATAAATGTTACATTCCCACTATCTTCTGCAACTGTGAACTGTCTACCTTTCTAGTAGTGTTTTAGAATAACTATTTCCCAAAAGCCTAACACCAATTGAATATTGGATTTTAAAATTTTATTAATAAAAATCAGTATCATTTTATCACCTTTTATTACTTTTATGGTTAAGGTTTTTAAAGTGTACATTTTGGTGATTTTCATGTCAACGTATGTAGACATATATATAAATTGCTCTCCTATGCCCATCTACATTTTTGTTATTAGAATATTAATTAACTATGCAGAATGTTACTATTATATACCTCTGTTTATCTCTTCATCTATCCATATCACCTATATCTAGCTATATCAATTCAGAAACATACACACTTTGTTCAATTCTGTTTCCCTTTTGTAATTGTCTACAATTTCTTTGTTCAAATATTTTAAAAACATATTTTAACTTAAAAATAAAAAACAGAAACAAAAAACTATATCAAACATATATAAGTTACCATAGGTCAATATGGGTTCAACCAATACTGCTCCAGAAATCCTCTTGCTTCTCCAAGTAATAACCATTATACTATTTTTATAGTAATTACTTCCATTTTCATTATTCTCTATCAACTATTATCCAATAGTTTAGAAATCTGAATGTGCTTTCCTATTATGTTTAGTATTTTTTGGTGGTTTCTTTTTATTTAAGGAAAGTATTCATGAATTATAGTTTTGGTTTTTATTTTGTTCCTTTGCTTTGGTTTTCTTCTCCAGTGACACTTCTTATCCATATATTTGATCTTCTTTGCCTATTGTTAATAGTTGCCGTTTTCCAGTGCCACTTTTCATTTTTTACTTCCTTTTGAAACACTGAGGAAGGAAATTGCAGAACATGTAAATAGGTGGAAAACCATACCATGCTCGTGGATCGGAAGAATCAACATTGTTAAAATGTCTGTACTACCCAAAGTAATCTACATATTCAATGCAATCCCTATTAAATTACCAACATCACTTTTTAGCAGATTTATAAAAAATAATTAAACACTTTGTATGGAATCAGAGAAGATCCTGTATAGCAAAAGCAATTTTAAGCAATAAAAACAAAATGGGAGGTATTAATTTGAATTTAAAAATGTTTCTATTTTTCATTTCACATTTCACTTAAGGCATTATCTGTTGTGTTCATTCAGTCTTGTTTTTCTCCTAGTTTGCTCTTCTTATGCATTTTGTTATTTTTAAAATTATTTTCTCCACCTTTAGGAGATTTTCACATTTTGATTCATTATATAACAATCTATTTATATGTTTAGCTTGTTTTGAAATAATAGGCTAAGATTTTGAATTTTTTACTGGGCTCCCCCTTACTGGCATTTTGTTACTTGTTTTTTTACTAATAAATTTTCATGATTTTTGACTTTGATTTTTTTTTGTACTTGTTTTTTATTCTGTGAATTTTTTTTTTTTTTTTGAACTTTTAAAATGATTTGGGCTTCAGGAAAGTTTTATAATTTCACAGATTTCACTTTTCTGTTGTTTTGGTATAGTGTACAAAAACATGTAACTTGCTTTGTTAGATTTCTTGGCCCTGTTTATTTCTCTACTTTAATCTAAATATCCTTTTCCTTTCTTCTGTTGTCTCTCATCTGCTCAATTATGATTCAATGAGTATAATTTCTCCTTAGTATGGAGCTCTGTCCTAGAAGAGATACATGGGGGGACATTTTCAAATGTTTTTTAGGGGCTTCAGTCTTTCTTTCCATGGTTACCAATTTTATAGAGGGCAAAACCGTTCTCCATTTTAGCTGCTCTTCTGAAATTGTCCCAGTGCATTTTCTAATATACCTTTGGATATATTGGTGTTTTGTATGCAAGTTTATTAGACACCAAATATATATTTTTTTATTTCCTAAGATACCAATAACATGAAAGTCTTATGGTTATTGGTGGCTTATTACTGACTCACTTGTATTTTAGGCTCAGTCTTGTGATATTTTTGACTTAGTTTTGTTAGTAATGTCATAGTGTCAGATATCAATTCTTGTAGTGATTCACTCACATGTGACTGAATGTATATAGCCCATAAAAAATAGATGCTTAAAAATCTTAATGATAATGCAATCTAATTGTGAATCGATGTTTTCATCCTGTACCTTTTTGAGTCTATCTATCTATGTATCTATGACATAAAAGAGTGAATTTCCAAAATTCTTACCCATCCCAAACTGCCATTTGGTTTATTGTTGAAGGATAGCATTCTTATCTCTCAATATTGGGAGGCTTATTTTTTTTATAAGCTCAATTATTTTCTCATATTTTAGTGGAAGTTACTTCTTCTCTGATAAACAAAATTTATCTTTCCTAGATGAATTGTCATATATGTCACTAAGTCTAGATAATTTTGTATAGATTAAAAAGTCAATTAAAATAATTATTGATATTCCATATGTACATAGGCTACAATGTAAATAATAATACAGTACTTGGTTGCTAAAATTATGTTTGAATGAAAAATTTGGTGGAAATAAAGTGATACATTTGTGTCAACAGGTCTCTGTATAGGGATAACTATATTTCCACTGTGCTTCATGGAGACCTAAATATGTGCTCTCATAACTTGATTGTAAGTAACATTATGCTACAGTCGATGAGGGAAAGAGGTAAAAGGAATTATCCAAAATAATTTGAAAAGCTAGTGAGTCAAAAGTTTGACATTCTGACCAAAGAATGTTTATTCATGAATTTTTGATAAGACAGTTGAAGACTCAATAAGCCAAGAATCTATATGTGATCCCAACATTTCAGTGTTATAAACAGTCTATCCTAGTTTTGCTGGTACAATATGACCTACAAATTGGAGAATGTTTACAGCTTGTCCTGTGTTATTTCTATATCCTTTTCCCTTTACCCTTATCTTCCATCCCTCAAAAAAGAACTACTTCCTCCAAATTATATTTTTATTCTTCAGACCCATCTTTATCCATAAAAATAGAATGAAAATAGAAAAACATAAAATACATAGAATCTCTATGCTCATTCTTCATGTTACCATTTGTTCTTTTTAGATATACATAGTGTTAATGAAATGAGAAAATAAAGAATATTTATTCATATAACCATAGCTATTTTGGTTATTCTGGCATCACATTCAAGCTCATTACTTAACTTTATTTTTTCTAAAAAATGCCCCATTATAAACTTTAACTAAATCCCAGTATCAAACATAGCCTTTTAGGCTCTGTTACATTCTATGTCCACCTATTGAACTTCTGTAGAAACAGTGAAAGCGCATGACAGGACAAGCACACTCTAAGGGTCATATATTTGCATAAACCAGATTAGGGAAAATAATAACCTAAAAGAGAAATGTGCCTGGATAAAGCACTGAGCTGAATGTTTCAGGGCTGAGTTTCTCGTAGTCTGTTATCAGCTCCTAACTTTTTGCTACTTGATTTTTACCATTCATTTTGTTTTGCAAAATTATTTTTTCTGAACTTTTAAAATGATGTTGGCTTCAGGAAAGTTTTATAATTTCACAGGTTTCTATTTTCTGTTGTTTTTGTACAGTGTTCAAAAATATGTAGCTTGCTTTCTTAGATTTCCTGGCACTGTTTATCTCCCTACTTTGGTCTAAATCTTTTTCTTTAACTGTTGTCTCACCTCTGCTCAATTATGATTCTATCATAATTTCTCCTTAGCATGAAGCTCTGTTCTAGAAGAGAGATCTGGAGGGCTATTTTTAAAAGTTTTTAAAGGCAGAAGACTCTATCATCTTTAGTCCCTTTTTCCAAGGTTACCAATATTGTAAAGGGACAAAACCACTTTCAGTTTTAGCTGCTCTCTAAAACCACCTGATGGCCATGCCTAATTTTCCATCTAAAAGTGTATAGGAGGTTTCAAGTGATTGGAGCTGATCAAGGAAAAAGATATGACCACAAGAGGCAATAACACATGATAAGTTAAGACAAGTTAATCATGCTTGGACATGATTGCATGATAGAGTAAGTCCCTTACAATATGAAACTGTCCAGAGGATTATAGTAAGGAAGTCACCATCCAGAAGGGAAGAAGGGTAGGGGAACTCCAGGGAAGAGGGGACACAGAGAGGGGGCTTTCCTCTAGGTGATGTCACTCTGCAGCACGGTGGGGAGTCTCTGGCTCAGAGAACTTCTATGGGCCACAGATATCTTGGACCTTAGAAATATAAGGTCCTATCGTATCAGTGGCTGGAAGATTCAGGGTGAGGTGCCATAGGGCAAAAAAATCAGGCAGGCTCTAAGTGACTAGAAATATGCTTTTCTGGGCTATTACTGAAATAATGATTTTGAATTTGGCAGTGGAGGACTTTTGAATAGGTCTCAGCCTGCGGTGAGGAAATAAACAACCTAGGGACCAATACAGAGGCCGTCTTTGGCTCATTTATATAACAAAGTGGAATAATGATTCTTGTCACATACTTCCACATGAGTATTGGAAGGAATAATGAGATAATATTTGTAAAGCCTTTTGGAGGTCTTCTCATGAAAGGTACTTTATTAATACAAAACTATTATTATGGCAAGAAGTCTTTTCCCAAAGTAGCTTATGCACAATCACTGCTGGTGTATTTATTGCAACTGACATAAGCTGCTCATGGAGACTGTAAACATTAACATTATTCCTTTAGATTTTATTGCAAGGGCATTAGCTTACATATTAAAATATTTCAGTAGTATTTCTAAAATCAATTTAAAGCATTGTTTGAATAGAATTATAAAATGAACATTTGGATTTGAATACAATTATTTAAATGATTACTTTTTCAAGGACTATTTGTATTTGAATATGTCTTGTTATATATAAACTGAGGAAAATATTTTTAACATTATAAATGTAAAACATTATTGAATTAAAAATTGTTTTAACTTTTGTCTAAATTAGTGCTATCCAATTTAATATATTTCTAAATTTGTGCCTTTCATTCCTTTGGGGGAATGTATTTTATTTGACATTTTAAAATAAGTGAATTCACTCTTCATACAATTTCACACATTAGAAAATGTGTGTTTTTGACAAACTTCCTTTAATTCTTTTTTTCAAGACATAAATCTTGCAGTATTTTATATTTTAATCAGAAGAAAATTTTCTCTCTTTCTCACATTCATTGAGGTTCAATGCCCAATTTGAAAAATGTCCATTTAGTATACAAAGGGAGCAGATATATGTTTAATAAATGCCCTTTTATGCTTTATTTGTATTTATATTGTTAATATGAACATGGAATGAGTGGGTGAAAAAATAATTTAAATACTCCTATATAGTCTTTTTAGCCAATTGTGTGTGTGTGTGTGTGTATACATATACACATATATATATATACATATATATATACTTTTACTATTAACTATTTCATTAGGTAGAAAGTAAATACCAAAGATGACAACTGATGCTGGCATTTGTTCTTATTTTTTACACAATTCCTCTTAAAATTGTGAGTATATAAAAAGAGGAACAAACATTGAGTTGAAGAAAAATGAATGAAAATTGTATAATTAAGTCGAATTGATTATTGTCAAGATCCTGTTTATTATTTACTTATCCTATATCCCTATATGTTAGCTTTGTACTTTGTCTTTTTTTACTGTATCTATAACCTTCCTATATATATGCATGCTTTAGATTTCTGAGCAAGGTTAACAGACAAGTGGACACTTTTTATTTCTGCTTGGAATCTCTAGTATGAATCTACGTTTGCCTGAGATTTTGACTCTGAATGTATCTTTAACCCCTGGTAGTCAAGCCTGAATGATATTTAGATGAAACAGCTATTGCTATACATGCAGATATTATATTAGGAAATTTAGAAAAGGAACTGAGCTAAATATTTTGAGACTCTATTTCTTAATTCTTACTAAACAATTAAACACATGTTTCAGAAATTAAAATAACCAGATAGTAACAGGATAAAAACATCCAAAATCACTCCATATTGTCAATATAATGGATAATGGTTAATGTAATGATAGATATGGAATAATTTTTCTTATTTAGGTTTTTAGTCAACACAATTGATTTATAATGAGCAAAGCTCATTGATAGTTGGTTGCCCCAGTGGAATCTAGGGACAAAAATGACTAAGGGCTTAGGAAATAGATTCAAGAGGATCTGAGGTGGTATCTAATAAGTGTCTCACACAGTCTCTGTTAGTCCATTCAGATCTGTCTATGTCCTTAGTTTCAAATTCCCATCCAAATCTACAGAGCCCCCAAATTTTGTGAGAATGATATACCTTCACTTCTTACCTGATAATCAGTCATAATATCTGAAAAGACAAGGTAAGATAATTAATGAAACAATCTACAGTTTTTTTTGCTGCAAATGTTCTCAAGGCTGTGAGTGATATTCACAATCCTCTTCCACAACCTATTTAATCCTTCCTGTACTTTCAGCCAGAATTTCTACTGTTTTGGGTTGCTTGACTGGTGATGTGACTCAGACCTTCATCCCTGAGGGGTTTGTGCTCTTAGTTACCAAGACCTTGTTAACAAGTGCTTGCTGCAATTTTCTATTTTCCATTCTTCTTGGGAATGGATATATCAAGAAATGTGCTGGAAAATTTATAAAGTTCAGAAATGCTTCTCCATTTCTTCATTGTATACAGGAAACTTTAGCCAACCTTGGTAAATAGAGTTGATTACCCAATCAATTTTACAGATCCATTCTTTTCCTTCTGGTTCATTTGCATGAGGAAGTCAACATAGTAAGAAGTTAGGTTCTGTTCCTATTCCAGTGTAAATCATAATGTTTCTCTTGAGGGAATCATTCTTTTTCTAGGAACCAAGGCCTTGAATCTAGCAGTATGTAAGATTGCCAAGATGTAAAGCACACACTAAAAATGATGATGATAGGGGTTGATCTACTCTTTGGTCCTGGATCTACTGACCTAGTGAGGCACAGTTACTGAGGTACACCACTGTATACCTACTCTTGGTCAGTGTGTCTAGCATATCCTGGAAACAATGACTGAAGCCTGAAGGGTGTTTTGTCCATGCTGGCTCCCTAGAAGAATCTTTAACAGTCATTACACTGGTCTACCATATTGGCTTATTTTTTTTAGGATACATGACATGATATGTATATATTCTTGAAGTTATTTCATCATTATTATATTTCTTTTTTCATAAAATGGATCTCTTCTCTGAGGCAGTTTTGTTTTCTGTGACAAACTGCATAAAGAAATCATTCTTGAGCCCTTGAATGGTTGGTGTGGAGGCACTGACTACAAATGCCTCAGTCAGTTTGGGCTGTTATAATAGGATACCACAGTCTGGGTGGCTTAAACCACAAACAATTATTTCTCATAGTTTTGGAATATAAACATCCAAGGTCAGGTTCTTGGTTAGGGCCTTTCTCTTGCTTTATAAGTAACTGTCTTCTCACTGTATCCTCACATGGCAGAGAGAAAGAGCTCTGATCCCTTCATCTTCTTATAAGGCCACCAAACCCAACATAGGGCCTCTACCCTCATGACATCATAATTATATCCCACTGGGGAATAAAGCTTCAATATATGAATTATAGGGCATGTATTCAGTCCGTATCAATGAGGAAGACAAACACATATATAGTTATCAGCTATGGTAAGGATGGATTGCTGTCTTCTCCAAGGTGGAGGATCTAATATAGTGATAGGAGGACCTATCACTAAATGGCTGAATAGTTCACTATGGAGTGATTATGGTTGATATCTGGAACAGTGACTTTGGCAATTATCAGCGGAAGTGGCTGGAATTAGCTTTGATGAGATGATGCCTATGATTTTTGGCCTATTCACAACTACCATCCCTGCCACTATGACTCTATTTACTGTTAATGATCTCATTGTGCCATCCCTGGAGGAGCAGAGAAAAGAAAGAAACCTGACATCTTTGTCTGATGGCAGTTGTGCAAAACTCAAATATCTGTACATTTTGTGCTTACTTATACATATATATATATCTCCTTTTTAGACCTCCATGTCCTTCATCTTCCATCGATCTTATTATTTCCAAACCCTTGATAAAACATTCAGGTATTCATCAGGAGACCCACATTTTAGGCACCTTCTCCTTCCATAGTAATCCATGTGAATTGCATGAAGTATAATGCTCACAACTCTGCCCACTTGGAGGAATCATTGAGTAGAGCTATCATGTGCCAATTTTTTTTCTGGCTTTCAGCAACAAAAATCTCTAACTCATCTGTGAGCTACATCCATTCCTTCTCTATCAGTTAGATGTAGAGAAATCTCCATGAGACTATAATTGTGAGGTGGGTAACATGGTGGTTTGTGTCCCTTATATAATTTGTCTATATCTTTAGACCTGCTTGGCCTGATCTCAAACAAACCACTTTCATTAGATGAAGGATTGCTTCAATTTCTGCTTAATCTTTTTGGTGGTGACTCTAATATTATCAGCTTCATAAAAGTCTGATATAATTGCATACTAACTTGATGTTCCATGTTCAGGTGCTCAGTATTAAGACTATAGCAAGGTAAGGAGTTAATTTAGAAATGGTGGTTAGTTCTTTGATGTAGAAATCACAGCCTTGTTTTAGAATCTTAAGATACTGTCGGGTGTGGGGACCACATGTCAAGTCCATGTTCCCTGGTTCTTGGTACCCAGCACTGAAAAATGGTTACTGGCACCAGGTCGATGGAGCAAATGAGCAGACCAATCAGATGTAAGCAAGCAAAGTACCAAGGTGCTTAAAGCGTAGTATATTCCAGAGAAGGAATGGGTCAATCCCCGTGAGTGGACGAGACCCTGAGTTTAACAAGATTTCTCTCCTTTATGCTGATTCCCTTGTTCTATGTTAAGTGGGGCAGAATATTCATGTTTTTTCCTGGAAAGAAGTGGAGAATTCCCAGAATGGCAAGTCCTCCTCTTTTCTATCCTTGTAAGGCAATTTCTAGGGGTTGCCATGATATTTATAAATGGTCATGGCACTAGTGGGTATGATTTTTACTATGTTAATGAGGGTAGGTCACCTGAGGATACTGTCACTTACTTGTATGCATGCTCCAAAGACCTTCTTTTATGGCCTTAGTCATATCTCTACTTTGTGGTCTTTCTATCTCTTTTTGGTTGGTCAGTCTTTGGAGAACCCCCTATCATAGACCAAACATCTGTTTAGTCCTTCAAAGTCCCCTTGACATGTTCTCTCTCCCTTCTTGGAAACTTCCCTTCTAGTCAATGTGTTCCTTCTATTATAGACAAAGCATCTTCTAGTGCCATCTGCTCCTCCCCCTCTTTATCCCTACCTAACAATACTATACTATTACTCTTTTACTGAGGTTTACTGGGGGCAAAGCATCCTTGTCTATGACAGACACTATTAGCACCACCAAATCTTCAATGTAATATGGCCCATGTGGCAAGAGGGCTTGCAGTATACTCTCAACATGCTGCAGAACCTACTATTGTTACTGGCCTCACTTGAAATTTCTGCTTCTAAATCCTCCAAAATGTTCACAGTAGTTTTCCAAAATATATTGTAGTATTTCTACATCTAGAGAGGCTCACAAAGTGCTATGCCTTAGTGGTAAGAGATATGAAGTTAAAACAAACAAACAAACAAAACCTGATGTCCTACCTTAGTAGTCCTATCATACCCCAGAAAAATGAATTGATTTCTACAGTTTTAACTTATGTAATAGGCCTCTGAATTTTCATGGAATTTGTCTTTCATCTCCTGGAATGCATTTGTTTTATAAGGAATTTTGAAGTATTTACCACTTCCTTCTTATTAGATATAGTTAACATGATGTAATCAATATGAGTAAGAATGCTATTATTTGAAATGTTGGGATCAAGGATGTGGACTATATTATGATAGAGAGCAGAAGTTTCTAACTAGTTCTGGAGTAAGACAATGTATGTGTACTCTTGCCTTTGTCATGTAAAGATTAACTGACTTTGATTCTCCCTAATGATAAGGGTTAAGAAGAATGCATTTACCAGCTCAATAAGCAAATATTGGGTGAGTCTGCTCCCACATTGAGACGGCAGCCAGCACAGCACAGCAGCTACAGGTAGGGACACTCTCTAGTTAAGCTCACTATAACTTTTAATCGTGTGCTATAATCATGTGCTTTTCAAAAAGGCCAGATAAACAAAATGAATGGAAATAGATGGGAACCACAACTCTCGGATTTATCAAGACTTTGATGATAGAACTCAATTGTGAACTTAACCTAAAATTTGATTATTCTTTTGTTGCACTATTTTGCTAAGGAATACAGTATTTTTTTTTTTACAATAATGTCCTTTTATTCTACAATGAGTTAGCAAACATAAGACCTCTATGACATTCTTAGTATATCACTCCAATTTGGACCTAATGTGATATAGGCTTGAATCGAAACTCTATTTATAAATACACTAGCCAGAAAATATGATATTGTTTTAGGTCTTAGTATAGTTATTTTTTATAAATAACTTTCTAAGAGATGGAAGGCAAATTCCATGAAGATTCAGAAGCCCATTAAGTAAGTAAAGATTTTAGAAATCCATTTGTCCTTGGAATGTCAGGGCTACTAAGATATGAAAGGTTTTTTTTTGTTATTGTTTTGCTTTTAACCTTATATCTCCTACCACTAAGGCACAGCATTTAGTGAGTCTTTTTGGATTTTAGAGGTAGTATTACGTATTTTGGAAAACTATTGTGAACATTTTGGTGGATTTAGAAAACTGAGTTTCAAAAGGGGCCTACCTGGATAGGGACTGCCCTCAACTTATCTCTGAGAAAGCCTGGAGTTACAGTACTGATCTTTAGCAAAGATAATGGCAAATGGGCTAAATAATGATTTTTAACTATAGCCTGCTGTTTAAAACTCCATACTTTCATAATTGATCCCAAGGCTGGTTTGTTTATTTGTGGCTTACGCCTGATGTAACCTGTTAGCCACCCTCGCTTATGTGACAAGAGAGCCATAAAAGACCCTGTTAGAAACTTTTTTGGGGGTGGAGAACTTTAGAAGAGTCCTTCTAAAATCAAAATTCCTCACATAATCCTTGATAATTAAATGTCAGGAGATAAAGAAATAACTTCACAAGAAAGAACGCTGGGGAGATATGCCTCAGAGTGGTTTGGGCCTTAATGACTTGTGAATATTCATTTTCTCTTCCTATATCATATTATTTGTCCTCAGTCAACCCTTACAATAGTATACTTTGTGGAGCTGAATGAGTCCATTTCATTATCTGACCTGCATAATATTTGCAGTGATCCTGTGCCAGTGTCAACTAAGATCCAAAATCGAAGAGTTCACAACTAGCTGTTGATGTTCTTGGGTAGGATCAGAGGAACGTCTATACATGCAGTGGCATTTAAGTGTCTTTGTGCAAGAGGATTCGGCACTTTTCTGATCAAGAGGCTCTGTGACTGATTTATGTCAGGACACTGAATGGGAGATGACTTTTTGTGCACTGGTAGGCTTTAGCCTTTTTCTCACCAGCTCTTGTTATTTATTTATTTTTTGTTTATTTGCATCTGTTATTAATTTATTTATTATTCTTGAACTTACACAATTTCATAAACACTGTAGTTAACTGCGTACCTGGCATGACTCTAGGAGCACCATGGCATGTTAGCCTCATATATCAGGTAACTGATAGTCAAATACCCTGTTTTTCACTCTGGCTTTATGTCTTCCATAGCTATTATCTCTGCCTTGCTTTTAACAGTTAAATGCTGCCATGTTGATGTCTCCAATATCAATAATGTTATGAACCCAAGCTTCATGGCAGCAATGCCTACTACCAACCCCTGCCTATTGAGGATAGCCACCATAGAGTTTCTCAAAGAGACCAGTGGTCCCTTCACCAGGGTATTCATTATTGCTTCAGTGAATGGAGTGTCCTCTGCCCCTTCCAGGAAGTATAGTCAATATTTCTTGGATATTACATGCTAAATATGTTCAGAAACTTCTTACTCCTTCCTCAACACTCCAACAAAGTGGTTTATTATTTTTACCACATTTATTCTAGGCATCATCATGATCTACTTTCAAGAAGACATTTCAGAAGAATGTTAGAAATAAGTCCAATGTTTCTTCCAGTACATAGAACCTCTGGTAACAGTGTGGCCATATCAATAATTTCTTTACAATCCAGGCTTTTATGTCACCTGTCTTGTTCGTACACTCTTCAATCTACTCAAAAAGTGCTCCTCCAGGTTCTACGGGACATACTGCCAGCTTCTGTATCCTCCTGGGAAAATAAACTATTTCTTCTTGGTCTATTAATCATGCTGACCCCCATAGGATCTGTGAGAAGTGATGCTAACTAACGTCCTGAAGGCAATGAGGGGTAGCACAGACAGATCTTGAGGAGAACAAGCATCATCTTGTTAGGAACTCACTTCTAGTGAGATCATTGCACATGTTCAGGCAAGAGGGCATTTTTCACATCATATTGGGAAGGAGGAGTGTTCGTCTTGGCTCAGAGTGTTCAGCAGAATATGGAGGTTCAATATTCTCAGACTGTTTACTTTAGCACTTTGCCATGTCTTAAGTTCCCAATATTTACTTGTCAGAGCCTTGCTGAAATATAGGAACCTTGTCAAGACTGGCCATTAATTTTAATTGTCAGCTTTGTTACCTTTACAATTAGATTGGTGGCTTAATTTCTAGTAAAAGCTGCCCTAAACCTGTAAGAGACAAGAGTCTACTTAAAAGCTATCATAGAAGCTCTTTGCTTTTACAATTTCACAGCACACTTTCAATTTCCAGTTGGCTGCCTTGAGCCTATAATTTTCTTTCCACAGGCCTTCCAATGTCATTAACAGAGGCCAGCCTACTCTTCAGTATTTATTATTATTATCATTGCCCTCATACCATTCAAGTGCCATAGCCCAAGTATACCCAAGTATACCTCTCCATCCACTTGTACATTTTTGCAATTAATCAAAGGTGAAACCCCTAGCACTTGCGATGTGAATGCATATCATGTTTTATCACCAGGATTCATTCCTGGTATCAGCTGTTTTATCGTTGGATCTTCAAGTAGAGCTCAAGGCCCGTGCTCGTAGGCTACTACTTTATTAGGAAGTGTAATCCAAAAGAAATCAGAGGGGGAAAAGTGTGAGTGAGGCAGGTAATGTTAGGGAGAAAATAAAATCATGTGTTACCAGGGTGGATGCCACTAACTTTGTATCAAGTTAGAGCATTTGTTTTGAAGAGCAGTATGTTTCTTTGTCTATCAACAATCCAGACCTGGAGTGGAAGGAGAAGAATTTATCTGCTAGTTTCTATTTCTCAGTGGTCAACACTTTGCTTTATGTCTCTTCAGTGTGGGGCGGGTGAGGGCAATGTGCATGTCCCACAAATTTGCAAGTCTTAGAGTTAACAGGGAAAAGCTGAGGAGGAAGTTCTGGGACACTTGGCATGAACATGGGATAAAGTGATACTGAATTGGGCTTGCTACTTAGACTGCACTTGGCCAAGCCTACACAGGGACTGTTGCTGTAGTTGGCTGGTGCAAAACAAGTAGGAACTCTAGACATATATAAATTGCAAGTTTGCAAAATGGTGTAAATGAAGTGTCTTATGCAAACTTTAACCCAAACCAAATCCAACAAAACAAAACAAAACAAAACAAAGCCGTTCTCTTCTCCACACTCTCCTACTCCTTTGATTCTTACCTCCCAAAGGCAATGACTTTCAACACTTTTTATCATTTTCTGGTATCTATCAAAATATTCATACAGAACATATAAACTGGTGTTTGGCAAACATTTTAGAATAACATGCTTCTACTATTCTTCCTCTTTTCCCTTTAAAGAAATTAGGCATTGATTATTGACTCTATTAGTCTGAAGCTGAGGAGTAGGTCACTTGCACTATTTACCACACTACCATATACAACATTTCAACAAACACATGCACAAAACAGTGCACTCATGCCCGAATACAGATATGCACCCTAGCATGTGAGCACACACATACATAGTTCTGTTATATTCATTCTATAAATAAAATTTCATTACAATTTTTTGATTGAATTAGTATTACAACCACATAAATGCTGTTCACAGCTGTCCCACATTCTAACAGAATTTTGTTGCTGTTCCATTGATCCAGGTTTAATAATTGACTAATTCACTTACTTGCATGGTTTCCAATAATGCTATTACTATAATAATTCAGCATCAAACAATAAAACAAACCAAACCAAACCAAAGTAAACACACAGGGAAAAAGCTATAAAACATCTCTAAATTTCATTAAAAAAACAAATTTCTCTTGTGAGCCACCATCCTCTTACTCTGCAATGAAGTGCCTGCTCACGGGTAGATACGACTTGTAGCTATCCTTCTGGGATGTCCTCTCACAATTACTCTGGAAATTGCCTGTGTCTTAATCATATCATGAATTCTTCAGTTATGTAATAGATTATTCCTCAAACTTCATGTTGAAATTTGATCTCCTATGTCTCAGGTGAGCGTAATTAAAAGTGTTTGGGTCATTGGTGCTCATCTCTCATGAATGGCTTGGCGCTTTCCTCGTGATAATGAGTGAGTTCTGGCTCTGTCAATTTTCTCAAGGGCTGTTTGTTAAAAAGAGCCTGACACTTCTACCTTTCTCTCTTGCTTCTGTACTTACCACATAAACTCTGCACACCCTGGTTCCCCTTCACCTTCCACTTTGAGTACAAGCAGCATGAGGCCGTCGCTGGAAATTGAGCAGATACCAGTGCTGTGCTTCTTGCACAGTATGCAGAACCATGAGCCAAATATAACACTTTTCTTTATAAATTACCCAGCCTCAGGTATTTCTTTATAGCCAGACAAACAGACTAAGACATGTTACATTCATGGACCTTATGGATTTCTTTTGCTTGTTTTACTTCATCATTTAATGGAAGTACGTCTTCTAAGAAAGGAGGATTGTAATGTTACATTTTAACACCACCCTTTTCTGAAAACTACATTCATATGGCTCCTGTGTTTTAGCTATTTTGCAAGTAGTTTTCTGCCAAGTCATTTAGTCATTTTTTTTCCCTCACATTTCATCAGGACTCCCATCTGATTAAATGTTGTTTCTTATGTGTATGCAGCTTTTATTCTCTAATAGTTTTTGATTGGGAATTTAGGAAGAAGTGTATATAAATATGTGCATTAATCAACAATGTTAATCGTAAGTTCATATCCTCAAACCTTTTATTTTTAAATAAGTTCTAAAGAAAGAAAAGCTACTCATAGAAATATATAAACCTGTACTATCATCACTTAAGATAAGATAGGTCACTTGCACTATTTACCACACTATCATTTATAACAATTTGACACACACATGCACAAAACAATGCACTCATGCCTGAAGACAGATATGCACCCAAGCATGTGAGCACACACATACACAGTTCTGTTATACCCAGTGGGAAGTTCACTTTTTTGGACATCTGATTTCTCAAAGTACCCTATATAAAAATACATGCCTGAAGATGATATTCAAGTCCAGTAAGATGAAAACATCACCACATTTTAGTGAGTCCTTACTGTCAGTTGAGTCAGCAGTTTCTGAATCATACAAACGTACAAAAATTGTTCGATAATTTCTTCAATAATTGTGTCAAAATGCAAGTTTAAAACTGGACATAAAACACATTTTAGATATTAATATTTTTAGAACTTGCAAATTTAAATTGAACCCCTTAAATTTTTATTTTCTCTCTCTCTTTTGAAGTTACTATATTTGATTAGATTAGGTGACCTATGCTTGACTTTCTTGATGAAACACTAATTATTTATAAGAATCATTGTAAAGTCAGAAAACATAAAATAGTGAAACACATGTTTAAAATGTATTATTATAAAACATTATGACTACATGGTTAAAATATTAGCTACTTTTTCTCCTATGAAAATATAGCTGTCTCTCCCTATCTGAGGGAAATACATTCCAAGACCCCCAGTGGATAGCTGAAACTTTGGATGGTACCTTATGTAGATTATACAAGAATTTTTTTTCTTTCTTCATAATTTCATGGATAGAAGATCCATTCCTATAGTAGATTATGGCAATATCAACATATAATTTTTTCTCTCCTTATTAAGTTGTGAACTTTAACCTTTTCACTGCCAGAAGCACTTTAGGGCTTCTCGTTGGCATATCCAAAATGCTGGCGTCACTACTCTCACTTTGGGGCCATTATTAAGTAAAAAAGGGTTACATGAACATAAGCACTGTGGCACTGCAACAGTATTGTGGCAGTAGATCTGATAACTCAGCTGGCTACTAAATGACTAATGAGTGGGGAGCATCTACAGTGTGGACACACTGGAAAGAGCAATGCTTTACATCCCAGGGTGGACAGAACGGAATGGCATGAGATTTGATAACACTACTCAAAACCGAGCAATTTAAAACATAGGAATTGTTCGTTTCTGGGATCCTCCATTTAATGTTTCAGGAACTTGGTTGATTTTGGGTAAATGAAACCCTGGAAAATGAAACCATGGATAAGAGGGGACTACTATGTAGGCATAACGAAAGTTGAAATAAGTTGATAGAAATTTTCTTTGAATGTCGTAAGGCTGAGATTGATTGGCTGCTTTTTAAATATGCAATGACCATTATTAAATTCAATTTATAGGTCACCTCAACTTTCTGGAAGTAAAATTATTTTATAAGAATGTTAAGACTATGGTAGCATTCTAGAAATTAATGATCATTCATACATGCGTATCATGTTAGCACCTGTCAAATATTTTAACCTTTTAAACTTTGAGAATGTGATTTCCTTAAACATTAAAGCTACTATCAATATAAAAGTTTTTAAAGTAGCATTAATTAAAAATATTTTGGCAAATAATAGTATCACAATAGTAGCAGGGTTGGAAAGAAACAACACTGTATTCAACAGAGCAATATAGAAGCAGGTACATCTTTGTTCACTTACTGTTAAAAAATACAGTCATTTGAAAGAATTTACTAATTTGCTTCAGCTTCATTTCATTCATAACTCTCTATATATAATATTTTGATGTGAAGGAAAGATTTAAAAAATGATATTTTCCTTCTTTCTTAATTTAGTTTTAGAAAATCAAATTTTAAAACGTGACATTCTAATGAAATCATGTTGAATTTTTGGCCTGTGCATTTTGCTATATATTTTAAAAACAGTGTCAGTTTCTGGCTTCAGATGGTTCTGTGTATGAATTATTAGAAGTGTTTCATACTGAAGAGATTTAAATGTTCCATTGCTAAGACTATAATTATAAATATGGAACATTTTTGCTTCAAAAGCTTCCTTTAGAGAGACTCAAAAGCATAATAAATGACTTCTTGTCTAAAACAGAACAAATATGTTCAATAATGGAAAGAAGAAGAAGTGTTGTGACCTATTTAACTTACCGTAAGATTGTCCTTTTTCGTGGAGGAAAGTGAAATAGTCAATCCTGCCTTTCAATATGATTGCTCTAAAGAAATTTAATAAGGAAAAATTGAAACTTCAATATCTTTTGTTTTCCAGTGAGTTACCAAATAATTTACCTTCATATATACTGTATTAGCTAAAATCTTAAATTAATTTTCTTCATATCCCTAACTTTATTCTAATCTCTAATGTTTTCCTTTCATGAAAAATAAGTGCATTCTAAATTAAACATGTTCAACACTGATTCAATTAATGGTACAGGCCAGTTTTTTGAGGTTTTCAATAGTGTGTTTTTTTTCTTATATATATAAATAATGTAATGATTTATTACATAACAATGATGTTGGGAACAACAATAATGGATTTAAAGGTCTATAGGTCTATGGCCTTTTAAAGAATATATGAAAACCTTTTGGATGAATGATTAATTCAAACTAGGTACAAAGACAGATGGTGTAAGATCTTTGACATTATAACATGTTAGTATTTCAGACCAGTTTGTTATAGAAAAAGGTCACTCAATATTAGAGACAGCTTGTAAGAAAATGTAGCTTGAAAGACTGAGGAAATAAAAGTTGAGAATGTAATAGGACCTCCCTGAGTATTAACTATTTTCTGATTGCAGATGATAATCAAATGTATTGAAAAGTTCTTAAAGTTTATAAAGAAATAAAAATGATATGCCTTTGATACAGCTACTAGGGAATTTTAAGGTATTTTCACTTCCAATTGATTTAATTTGTAAACTTATATAATTAAAAACCTCTATGGAAATCAATATGGAGATACCTTAAACAGATACAAATAGACCAACCATTTGATCCAACAATCCCATTATTGGGCATCTACCCGAAAGAACAAAAGACATTCTATAAAAAAGACATCTTCACTCGAATGTTTATAGCAGCACAATTCACAGTTGCAAAGATGTGGAAACAACCCAAGTGCCCATCAATACATGAGTGGATTAATAAAATGTGGTATATGTATACCATGGAGTACTACTCAGCTATAAGAAACATTGGTGATATAGCACCTCTTGTATTTTCCTGAATAGAGCTGGAACCCATTCTACTAAGTGAAATATCCCAAGAATGGAAAAATAAGCACCACATGTACTCACCATTAAATTGGTTTCACTGATCAACACCTAAGTGCACATACAGGAATAACATTTATCAGGCAACAGGCAAATGGGAGTGGGGAGGAGGGGATGGGTATATACATACATAATAAGTGCGATGCGCACCGTCTGGGGGATGGACATGCTTGAAGCTCTGACTTAGTGGGAGGGGAGGAAAGGCAATACATGTAACTAAACATTTGTACTCCCATAATATGCTTAAATAAAAAAAAATCATCTTATGTCTGTCTTTTTCTGTCTGACTTCACCTTCTCCTTTGATTATTGCTTTATTCCCTTGTCTGTAAATACTATACACACTGTTGATCTTTAAAATTACATGTAAAAATTCCTTTGATATTTCCATTTGAAAATATAAAACATCTTAACGTTAACATGGACATAAAACAGAAGTATTGATTCCTGCCCTCACATACAATCTGTGTCTCCAAGATTTTCCTAATTTTTTTTTTTATAGTATCACATCTACCCAAGAAAAAAATCAAGGACATATTCCTTATCCTCTTTCCTTAAACCTATACCTCATTCTTCATTATGTTTTGCAATCTCATTCTTTAAAATATGTATAAAATTCACACACATATTCCATCTCAACTACAACCATCCACATAACCATTTTTTTGGCCCCCTAAACTACTATAATAGACATTTAATAGTCTCTCTGTTTCTAATCCTGGCCTTTAGCTTCCAGTTATTACATAGACAATTATTGTCAACTTTTACACACAAAATAATATATTTAATTTTCTTGTTTAAATTGTTTCAATAGTTTCCCAAAGCAGGAAGAATAAAACCCTAATTCTTTAATTAGATTACAAAACCTACATGCTATGGCCCTACCTACATCTTCCTTAACTATTTACTTTCCCATATCCTATTTTTTTTTTTCAATGGCATTGGCTTTTTTAAATGCTCCAGATGGTTCCTGGTCTAGGTCCTTTGTGATAGTTGGTTGCTCTTCTTGAAATATACTTCCTTTGGTCTTCATATACCTGACATCTTGCCTTGTTATGTCTGTGCCTTAGTGTCCTCATCAACGTGTTCTTTAATCAATTGTTTTATTATCAAATTATCATGTAATTCCATTTTACTTCTCTGCAGAACAATATTCTCTTTTTGATATATATTTTCATTTATTTTGTGTATTTTAAATTAATTTATGGTTCCTAACCTAAATAAATCACTAACATATGCAAAAATTGAAATAATGGAAAGCAAAAAGAAAATACAGGATCTGGAAATTATACCGTGAAGTAAAGGGGAAATCTTGTTATTTATTACACTGCATTGAAGACACAAAATAATAGTGCAGAAGCCAAGACTCTAGATATTTGTATCCAACAGTGAATGCACTTGGATGTTATATGGAGAATTGCTGATCTTTCCTCATCACCTCAAATCTGTTCCACTTTCCCATCTCAAATGGTGGTTAATCAATACTTCTAGTTGCTTTTGTCAAATTCCCTTAGAGTTGTCTTTGACATCTTTTTTTCATAACCTATATTGGGTCTGTCTGCATTTTTGTTATATTTTTAAAATATATCCAGAATTTGATCACTTATCACCATATCCATTACTACACCTTGGATTAAATTCCCATTCCATATGGTACCTGAAATAGCCTCCACAGGGACCCTAACAAAAGTAAGTCACAGTATGTTTCTCCTTTGCTGAAAACCTATCTATAGATGATTTCTTATCTTACTCAAAGAAGAATTAAGGGCTGATAAAATGGAAATAGGAATAATCAGGATCTGGGATGTCATTTTCCACTGGTCTGTTTCTGTCACATGGGCCTCCCTAATCTGATAACTGAAATCAGGCTTTCAAAGGCCTCCAGGGTGTGTCACTTCCTAGATTGTCTGCCTTAAATTCTCTGAACCCTGGCATTTACCTGACTTGCTCATACATCAGATTCAAGTCTTTTCCCAAATCTTAGCTTCTCGATGAGAGATGCCTAACATTATATTTAAAATTATATTCTCTTTCAGCTGACATTTTCTCTCTACCTTACTTTACTTTTATAAAAATTTTCACCATCTAATATTCTATACACTATAGTCATTCAATTTGTTTATGCTCTCTCATTCTTTCTCTTCCAAAAGACTATGTTATATAAAAGTAGGGATTTTTGTTTGTTTTGTTCAATTCTTTTTCCCCAATGCTCAAACGAGAGGATGGCAAGTAGATTTATTCATTAATCTAACAGACAATATGAAAACTTTAAAAGAGAACACATTTAAGCTTTATGAAAAGATGTTAAAGTATATATAAATCAATAACTTTTAAACTGGTTTGCATAGATAAGAAAAATTAATATTATAAGCTTATTGATCTCTTCAGAATTATAAATTTAATGTAATTTATATCAAAATAACAAAAGAAATTTTTTGTGAAACTTGGTAAAGTTATTAACATTATGTAGAATAGCAAAGGACCTAGGATAGTCAAAATACACCTAAAGAAGGATATGTTGGTGTGATTTGCCCTATCAGACAACAATTCTAATTTTAAATACACAGTGTAGTAGGCAGTCTCTAAGATGGAGTTCGGTGAATTCTACTTCCAGGTATTCACACCTTGCTACTTTATCCCTGTGTGATCCCCTCCTTGTAAGTATTTCCTGGATTTATTGACTTGCATGTAATAAATAGCATATGAAAGATATAGCATAATGTCATATTAGAGATTAGGTAATAAAAAGACTGTTTTTGTCCTGGGTGTACTCTCTCTAATTTCCTCAAATTCCTCTCTCTGGGAATCCAGATGCCATGAGGCAGCCCTGCAGAGAAGCTCAGGTGGTGAAAGACTAAGGGCTACCAACTTTGGACATAGCTCCTCCCTCAAGTTGAGTAGTCAGATGATACTATAACTCCAGTCAATACTTGGACTATATCCTCATGAGAGACCTTAAGCCAGAGAAACACAATGAAGTCAGGCTTGCATTGCTGACCAAAGAATGTTTGAGATCATAAATATTTGCTGTTAGAGTTTAAATTTGGGGGTAATTTGTAATACAGCAGTTTATGAATAAAATTCATGCTACTCAGAAAATGGCAATGATATATATATATATATATACACACACACACATATATATATATATATATATATGTTCAAAGGAAGAAAACATCCTGAAACACACCTAGACATAATACAGAATATTGCTATAAAACAGGTATGCAATTACAGAGTAAAAAATGAAATAAAAGAGAACTGCTTATTCCTGATTTTTGTGTCTAACTGAATTTAAAATAAGTGATTTTTTCATTTAAAATTGCATAAGTGAATGGAAAAATAATAACTCTTCCAGAATGCCACTTATTTCCTTGGAACTCATGCACTGAAACTTTATCCCTAGCTTATGGAAGGTCAGATTATTTTGGCAAAGTTCTCATTGTTACTGGAATATCAAATGCTGTAACGAATTGGTACTGACAGAAGAATTTGACTAAATTATAAAATGCACTCAGCCAAAATTCAAATACAACAAAATCAATTGCATTTCTGTTGCTTTGTTACTTAAGCTCCTTTGTCTTAATAGATGAAGAAAAAGGAAGGAAAAATGTCAGAAAATCATTTTATTCACCAGAATATTCTCATTATTTTGCTGGAATAAAAACTTTTATTAATTACCTGTTGTTAATGCTAGCAGTATACTTAATAGCCTACTATAACCAACAGGACAAAAAAATCCTGTAATTATTACCTACTATCCTAATAACTATACATATGTACTCATGTAGCTAGTTAATAATTAACACCCACTGGAAGATATCGTGGTATCTAGCACCAATCATCACTCATTTTACACAGAATGTTCAGCAAGAGAGGGTAAGTGCCTTATCAAAAGCCACACAGTAATTTAGCTGGTAAAAGAAAAATAAAACTGTTTCATCTCTCATCAAGGAGAAAGATTGCTTTGTTATCGTTACACAAATATTTCTTGACTAATTTATAGTTTGTGTGACTAATCATTCCTTTTGGTCACTACTTTTTTATTAATATCAATAAAATATTAACTTGAGTTAGAATTTTTCTATGCCTTGCCAATTTTTGTGGCATAGTGTTTTTATCAAATAAAAATATAAGGATCAGAATATCCAACAGTTTATATTTCTCCATTTAATTCACTAAATTTATGAGCTATAAAAAGAAGAGATTCAACTATAACTTTGTCAGAGCATAAGGAAAAAGGCTTAAAGTACCTGACCTCATAGACTTTGTATGAATTAGTATCCATCAAGATTGATGAAAAGCTATTAATTGAAAAAATATGAATATGTAATAAAAGTTTTAAATGCAGTTTAGAGTTCTCACAATCCATCAATAGTGTATAATTGTAGGAATTATTTTGGCAAACTGTCAGACTTAATTGTGTGGTAGAAATATTGATTTATAGGTGATGATATTAGTAACATATTTTGCAATTAAATGTAGTTTCTCTGATTATTTAAAGTAAACTTCTGGTAGCCTCAGAAGAAAAAATATATATATATATAGATTCCACCTCCAATTTTTTCTTTAATATGTTTATATATATAAGAGGTTGTACCATTTCAACTCCCCAAGTTATGCACAAAAGCTTTCTACCTTGCCCTTAAAAGATATTTCTTCAGCCAATGATTGATGGAAACTCTAGGAATTGATGACTATTATAGCAGATTTTTCAAAAGAAATTATTTTATTTTCCCATATGATGCAAGCTCCAAGACAATAAAATATCAGCTACTCATATATTAAAGTAAGGTAAGTTCACCCTGCAGGAAAAAAGCAGATGCTGCCTGAAAACCAATTTCTGACTTTTCTAACATTATTCACATTCAGGACACAAAATAGTCAAGATTGGGAGATTACAATAGAACTAGGTCCATGATAGAAAAATCAACAAATCAGACTTTATTGAAGTTAAAAACTTTTGCTCTGCAAAAGACCTTGTTAATTAGTGAGAATAAAAGCCACAGAATGGAAGAAAGTATTTGCAAATCACATTATCTGACAAAAGTTTTGTATCTAGAATATACATAGAGCATTCTACTCTCAACAGTAAGAAAATAATCCAATTAAAAGATGTGTAAATGAGTTAAACAGACACCTTCACTAAAAAAAGTTAGGCATTTAGAAAATAAGCACATAAAATGTTGTTTAGCACCAATAGCCATTAGGAAAAGGCAAATTAAAGCTGCAATGAGATGAGAAACTACTACCAACCCATTAGAATACCTGAAATAATGACACTTGGACATTTATATTATACTAAGTGCTGGCAAGAATACAGAGAAAGTGAATCTCTCTTATGTTCCTGGTGAGAATGAAACAGCCATTCTGGAAACCAGTTGAGTAGTTTCCTATAAAACTAAAACATGCAACTACCATACAACTAACCAATAAACTTGTTGAGTATTTATCCTCGGATAATAAAAAAAAATATTTTCACAGAAAAACTAGTACATCAACATTCACAGCAGTTTTGAGAGCTCATACAAGCCGCAAATTGGATGCAACACAAATGTCTTTGAATGGGTGGATGTACAAAATGTGGTACACACATGTAATTTAATACAATTCAGCAATAAAAAAGAATGAACTATTGATTTAGATAGCTGTAGTGTATTTCAGAGTCATTATATTGAATGAAAAAAGCCAGTCTCAAAAGTATGTTGCATACTTTTATGATCCCATTTACATAACTTTCTTGAAGTTATACAATTTTTTGGATGGAGAACAGATTAGTGTTTTTATGGGTTAAAGTTTGGGGGAGGTTGTAACACGGGGAGTTTCTTTATGGTGATGTAACAGTTTTTATTTTCTGATGTGATGATTCTTAGGTGAATCTACACATGATAAACACCACGAAAAAAAGTGCTGGTAAAAACTAATGAACTCTAAATAAGGTCTGTACCCATACTGACAGTATTATACCAATGTCAATTTCCTGATTTTGACGATGTCCTACAGTTATTACCATTGAGAGAATCTGGCTGAAGCATACATGAGAACTCTGAATTTTTCTTTTATACATTCTTGTGAGTCATTTTCAAAATGCAGAGTCATAACAATAACACTTAAAATCCAGTCGAAGTATTAAAATAGTCATGATGGGGTATTCAGGGTGGCATTGATTCTCTTTATGATTGCCTTTAATTCTGTGAAGTCTGTAGTAACAAAACATAACCATTAATTGTGTTTGCATCCTACTCCCTTAATGGAACCTCACTGGGACCCCATAGAGCACTTGATGTACTTTCTTTGTGTTTTGGAGAGCTCAGTAGACCTGTGTCTGACTCGCCCTTAAATATGTTTAAAGAAAGAGAAGGCAACTGTGTAGATGCTCTCATGTGGGAAAAAGGAAACACGGGCTGTGTTGTGGGTGTCTTGTACTACCAGAGGGACATCTTGTGTGAGAGACAACAGGATGGGCAACAGGAAGAGGTCTGGATATAATTCAAGGAATAGCAAGTTCTAAAGGTTCCAAAAGTTATTGCATCTTTGAAATTATGTTTGGCATTGAAAGCTAAAGCTCACACAATTCATTTAAAAAATAATGTCATTTTTTTAATGTGGCTACAACAGAAATTCCAGTCATTAATATATTCTTTTTGAAATACCTAAAAGGTTAGAAAGATACATCCTAAGATTCTTCTGGAAATTTTCTTCGTTCCTGTCTCAGAAAGAATGTGTATTGGTCAACTTTTCCATTTTGTTGATCTAATGCTTCATACATTTTTATTTTTTTTCTTTAGCACTTTACTTTTTACAGTCTTTATTACTTGGATGTATAATAAATGGGAGGGATTTTTTTCTTCTGCTGCTAATATTACCTTTCTTTTCTTGAATAGCAAAAATAATAAAATAGGGTTATAGTAGTTACAAAACAAAACTTCTTGAGGTATTATTATTTATTCTTTTCCCTTTTGTTGTTCTAATTATTGGCTATATTTACAAAGAATTAGAAAAACAGGGGTAGGATGTAAATACTTTAGGAGAAAATAGTACCTCAGAGACACAAGCAGATTTAGACACATAAATCCAGATAGCATAATCTGTTTAGTCTATAATGAGTATTCTTTAAATTTCTTATTTTATTATTTTTGTTTGTTTAGTTATTTGTACATCAGCGGATATCTTCTTGTGACAGGAGACTTTTGTGTTCATTTATTTATTTGTTTATTTGATATGTAGGACACTTGTATATATTGCCTGGGTTTTATAGGTCTCAATTTGGGAATGAAGCTTGTCTTTCAAAGAAGAGAGTAGGTAAATTTTCCTTAGAGTTGTGTCTAACCAGCCCATCATAAATATCAATAAGACACAATTTTCATGGTTCAACTGACTGCTAGGATGTATGGGTACAGCAAAATAAAATAGAGCTCTTAAATATTTTCTTGGTTCAATGTAACTAGGCTTCTGTGATTTTATTTTGATCCATTTTATTAGGAAAACAAGAAAATTCAAAGATTGGATATTGTCTTGCTTATCCTTACCTAGCAACTGTGATGATATTATACACAAGACAGGGTAAACAAAGGCCAGAATGACTCATCCTTGCCCTCAATCCCATGTTAGGAGATAGTCTGTTATATGGTAAAAGAGAAAAATATCTCAATTGTCATTATTATTTAAGATATTTAAATTGGCTGTTTTGGGGCATGTTTATAATACTAAAATACTAAAAAAAAATTCATAACCAGAAGAAATAACTGATTAAAAATAGAAAGGTACATAATTAAGAAGAGATAAGATACTACAGATATTAAAATTATATTAATATCAAAGAAGGGTGCTCAGTTCTGTAGATAACCCGAGAATTTAGATACCAGATATTAGAACACTAAATTCTAGTTTTATGTTCCTCTTCTTTCGTAATTATAACCAACAGTTACATTTTCCTTCAAGTCTATTCAAAAGTCATTTTTAATATCAGATCACTCAATTATTCTTCATCTGGCTCTTCCAGCATACATTTCTTAAAATTATTTTATATACTGATTCATTTTGTTTCATGTGCAATCTAGCTCCAGCAAATTCTGTATCATTTCTTCCAATGCCAGCAAAGGAATGTGAGGCAATAAGATATGATGCAAAGTTTCTTTAGTCTCTCACACAGCTTTTGATAATTAAAAATTGTCTGACCAGAATGAGAAACCACGAAAATCATCTTTTATTTACATAGAAATGCTCTTTACATTTTAGTTACTTTTCAAAATTTGTCAAAGACTTTAATTATAAGAAGATCCCACTGTTTTTAAAAAGACATACTTTCTTATTTGGAGACATTTAACTCCTAGGAAGTTGTTTTATAGCATACTGACATTATTTTTTCACATTCCCAATGACAGGGTGCTAGAATGTCAGGCAGGAATTATTAGACCTCATAAAGCTTCGATTTGCACTATATTCCCAGTAGGAAGTTTTGCTGAATGAAGAATCCACATATGAGTAATGTTTGATTGGAAGCTTCATCCGCTGACACGATAGATACTTTTCTATTTTACAATGTCTACATTCCACCCATGGCTTCATTTCTTCATGCATTATTATTTAGTTTCTGATCTGATCTTAGTTTCAACTGCCTTTAGGAGCCCCTGACATTATGCTGATTTGTAATCCATTATCATTTTAATTCCTCCAGGATCCCAGTCAGTGGTATTGTCAGTCTAGATTTCTTTCTTGTGTCCAGTGTCTTCTAATAATCGTTATATACTCAACACTAACCTCTCTATATAAACTATATATTTGAGTCAAAGTCTGAAACTTTATAGGGTGTAGAAAAATCCGATGCAAATGAGAATAGTTCAGATCATGGCAAAGAATATTTAACTGATTATGTTATAAAACATGTATGACTTATATCCCTAAATTATTTGAAAGCACAAAAAACTCTGCAAACCAATCACGTTAATGAATAATAACACAAAAATTTTAAATAAAACATTAGAAAACTGAAGCCAACAGAGTACTAAAGAGTATTTTCTATGCCATATTAGTAATTATGATAGGAATATATGAATTCATAAAAGGTAACCTACCAACATATTTAATCAAAACAATAAGCTAAATAAAGATCATATTGAAAAATCTTAAATTTATAAAATTCTAGTAAATCTGTTATGGTAAAAATTGATATAAAATTTTAAAAATATGCTTTAAAATATTTGTCTTTATAAATACCATGTAATTCACAATGTAATTTAAGATAAAAATGAATTCATTGGCAGGATGTGATCACGTGATAGTATTCTTGAAATTTGAGCCAGTGGAAAAAGACAAGCAACATAAATACACATATTTGAAAGAATGTTTCAGGATTCCATTTGTATGAATCCTTCAATTACCTACTTCCAAAATACAAGAAATGCAACTGTAAACAATTAGTTCTAGAAATTTTGTTTAGTATGGTGCTTAAACTTAAGTTACATATGTGCCTGTTTTTATTTTATTTTTTTGGATATTTGCAGATAAATTCATCCTATGATTAGTTACTATAAAATGTGTAGGAGCCATTTGAAGAATACAACAAAAATTCAACGACAGAAAAAAATATTTAGAGAAGAAAATATATTATTAAGTGAATATTATTTCCCAAACTATGTAATACAGAAAATTTCAACCAAAGTCAATGTGGTTTTTGATTTGTATTAACCTAAAAATTATCATGATTAATAATCATTTGAAATAGCACTAACAAGAGGATAGCCAAGAACAGTTTTCAAAAGTAAAAACATTGAGAGAGATCAACCATGATCAAACATAGACTATACTATAAATCTATAAATGTTAAAATCACATGGTACAGGGTAGAAACAGTCATTAATTATGTCAAAATAGAGCCTATATATAGATTTAAGAATATGATTAAATATAATAATTATCTTTTTCTCCTTACAGACATAAAATGCATGGGTGCACACATACAAACAATTAAAAATATAAGCACCAAAATAAATCATTAGCAGTCATTTTGTCAATTAATTCATTGCTAATGGTTATTAATCCATACATACTTTCAGATGATATCTAGATAACCACTCAAATGTTCATTGACCCTTGAAAGAGTCTAATACCAATAATTGCTTATACAAGAAATTTGTAAAAGCTTATTTTAAAGTCAGATTATACATGTAATTTTGAAAAATAGAATTTCATCAGGCAAGTGTTGACAAGTCATACAAAACAAATGTTTCTCCAAAGACTGGTCTGTACAGATCAGTTATTAATATTTCCACTAAGTAACTTCCTCGGTTGCATTCAAAGGAAAGGAGAAGATCAGAAAATTTGCAAAAAATTACAGAGGATTTTAGGAATTCTCACTAGATTGGAACACATAATTTTAATTTTTAAATATTATATGATGAGTTACATCTGATAATTTTTAGTTGCTGCAACAGAAATTACTCTACTTTTATAGGAAGTAAAAGGAAACCAAATGGCTGAGCTGCCAGAGTGGTAGTTGGAAGAAAAGACAAGTATTAACTAGACTGATCCCTGGTTCTCATTTTTAATGACAGACTCTAGCATTCACATACCACTCAATAAAGCAAGATCTGGAAAGAGCTGCTGCTGCTGCTTGTGAAAAATAACCCTACACCCATAACAGACAGTCTTGGACTGGATGTTGTCATTTCACAATAGCTCCTTTTCCACATTTCCTTTGTGTTAATTCTAACACTCACAGAATTTTGAAGATTGAAAGATAAATATGCTTATTGTTTTATTTCCTCAGTGTTTTATTTCTTCTCAGTGATATCTCTGCCCTTAGATCTGCATTTCTTGTTTAAAGCTAAAACAGTGGGTACTTCTTTTGTTTAGAATTGTCATATGTAAAATTAGAATTCCTAATTAGAATAATAATGGTAAGACGAAGGAGATCATTAAGTAAAAAAGGTGAGAATGTTTTGGTGCAATAAGCTGAAAATAGTCAACAAGAATGACATGCCAAATATATAAAGAGAAAAAGCACGGCTAGGGCATGTTCACTGTTACAAACTTGCATTGACATTTGATTGCAAATATCTGCAAAAATGTCCTGAAAATAAAGAATAATAAAAATTATATCTTAATTGATTGTTGTTTTTTTTTTCCTTGTCCACATTTGACTGTCTGGCCAAACTAACAGTTTTAAGTCAAAATAGTTTATTGCTTAAGTTAATTTTCTACATAAAAATTGTTTTTTTTTGTATTTGTATGAATCAGCAATAATTTGAATTCCTATTTTTTAAAGTCAGATTTTCAAGTAATTAGATTTCATTGTTTTAGAATGTAAGCTATTTTACTTTAAATCATTAAGACAATTAGAAATATATTTTGTGAAATATATTTTGTATCGATATTATACGTAGGGAATATTATCCCCTCTAAAATGAAAAGCTTATGTAGATATGTAGATTATTCTTCATCCAAATTTAAATAGCACAGTATAAAACAGTAAAGAGAAGATTAAGAGAAGTAAATTTCCCACTCCCAGTGTAATTCCAAGACAGAAATAATTTTAATCTAAAAAAAAATCTTTAGATGACCCATTCCAAATTCTCACCTTATCCTCTTTCCAATACTTATTCTTATGGTATTAATAAAATGTCAGGTATACCTCTCTATGTTGTTCTGTGAATTTGAGTCTTCATGTTGGATTGTTTGTATGCTGACATTAGTTTCCCTAAATTTCTGCTATTTATTTTTCTTTTCAATCTCACCACTTTTTGCTTTACCTTTACTTTTAACACTTTCAAGTTTGCTAATTATGATTCTGTATCTATAAATGGTTTTAGTGTTTTGTGCCTAAATTTGTTATAAATCCGAAGTCAATCTATTGCTCTCTTTATTAATTTTGTAAATATGCTTTATTGTGTGATCATATTATTGTCAGGCCCCCCCCATTGATAAAACAGTATAAATCCTGAATATGGAGAAAATATTTGCAACTTAAAGGTCATCTTGATCTTTTTTCTTTTTTAACATTCTATGTGTTGAAAATCCTACCCCATTGTGGTTTACTCTGACTATGGATTAGCATTTTCTTTTATACCTTTCTGTTGTTTTTGAGTGTTAGGGGTGACATTTCTAATTAATTTTATTTTTCTTGTTTACAAAGCAAAAATATTGCTTTGCCATGCTGCCACACTTATACAGAGTTGGTAATAGAGCATATGTGTAGCAGAATCCTCATTTCCTCCCCGTAGACATCTCTCCTAGTGTCCTTTGTCTGCCAGCTATAATCTGGTTTATTTACTCTCCAGATCCAGTATGAAGCTCTCACTGTGGGATTTCCCTCTTCACTCTTTACCACTTGGGAGATACTGCCTCCTGGTGTTTATGTCACCATTTTCCCATTTTTAAAAAAATATTTACTTTATTTTTGTGGATTTTAATATAAATCTAAATGCAGTCAGTTTCCCTTCAAATTTTGAAGGCTGCTTCCAATGTTGTCTAGCATATAGACTTGCCAATAAAATCCTGTTGCCAACCTGACACCTGTTTCATCGAGAGTATATAAATCATTTGGGTTTTCTTTGTGCTTATCAGTTGAGACTCCACAAGTATATGATTAGTATGAATCAAATTATTTGATATAATGCCAGTGGATTCTTTTCTTTTAAGTTATTTGTCAAATATTTTTGGAAATTTCATTTTAATATGGTTGATTATGTCTGTCCTTCCATTGTATTTTCAGATATTGTACCTTCTGCAGTGATCTTCACATCTTAGGATTTCTATCATATCTTTCTTGTTTTTATCCTTCCTTCTAATTTTAGGAAAATTTTCCTCAATATTGTTTTGAGTCCTTTTGAATCTCTGGTCTTCCTCTCAATGATAATCTCAATGATAATTACAGCTGTCTGTTTACTTTTTTAAAGTATCCTGTTTATCAACATCTTTTCCTATATTACTATATTATATTCCTATAACCTAAGGATATATCAAGAAGTATTAATATTTCCATTTGCTATTTCAATTATGCTTTCCTCAGATCCGTAATAAGGTTTGTTTTTAATGTGTTTATTCTTTGTTTGGCTGCTTAGCTGGCTGGCTAGCTTCACTTTGCATGCTGCTAGTTGTCTGCTTGGTTGTCCATTCATATTTAAAAATAGAATGTTGGATTGTTTCTTTTAAATTAGAGAGACATATTTCTTCTCCAATACTCTACATGCATCTGTTCCCTTACAGGGTTTGTTAAAACAACACCAACAACAAACTAATTAGGCCATTTACCCAAATAAAGGGGCAATTTAACTGAACAGCTTTATTTTGAATGGTCAGTAGAGATCCAGTGCTACTCTGCCAGCCCCATGCATATGGTATTTCAAAGATAAAGATTTTCCCTGGATGACCAGCAGATTCTACAAAAAAATTTTACTCTCCCCTGAAGCTTGCATAATTTTAGAGAATGTTCCTATTGTTAAAATTTTTCCTCAAGTGATACGTATTATTTCTCCTTTTTAAAATTAATTTTTATATATTTTTATTTATATATAATAGCTGTACATATTTATGGGCTACATGTGATATTTTAACACAAGAATACAATGTGTAATGATCAAATCTGGGTAACTGGGATATCTATCACATGAAGCATTTATTGCTTCTTTGTGTTCTTTTACTTATTTTGAAATTTACAATAAATTAATATTTGTTTATTATAGTTGCCCTATTGTGCTACTAAATACTGGATCTTATTCCTTCTATTTAATTTTATTTTTTAACCCATCAACCAACTCTTTTTAATCTCCCCTCCGTACTGCCATTTCCAGCTCCTTGTAACCACCATTCTACTCTCTAGCTCCATGAATTCTATTTTTTTTAGCTTCCACAATATGATTGACAACATGTAATATTTGTCTTTCTGTGCCTAGCTTATTTTACTTAACATAAGGTTCAGTTCTATGTTGCTGCAAAAGGTGTGATTTCATTCTTTTTCATGGCTGAATAATATTCCATTGTAGTCATGTACCACATTTTCTTTATCATTTCATCTATTGATGGACACTGAGGTAAATTCCAAATCTTAGCTATTGTGCATAGTGGTGAAATAAACATGAGAGTGCAGATATATCTTCAATATGCTGATTTCCTTTCTTTTGGGTGTATACCCAGCAGTGAGATTGATGGATAATATGATAGTTCTATTTTTAGTTTTTTCAGGAACCTCCACACTCTTCTCCATAGTGGTTGTACTAATTTACATTCCTATCAACAGTGCACAAAGGTTCCCCTTTCTCTACATTTTTTCCAGGATACGTTACTGCCTATTTTTCTGATAAAAGCTATAATTACCTTGGTGAAATGATGTCTCATTGTAGGTTTGATTTGCATTTCTTTGATGGTTAGTGATGCTGGACATTTTTTCATATGCCTGTTTACATGTCTTCTTTTAAAAAATACCTATTCAGGTTTTGCCGATTTTTTATCAGATTTTTTTGTTTGTTTTTACCATTTAGTTGTTTGTGATACTTATATATTTTGGTTATTAATTCCTTGTCAGATGGGTTGCTTTCAAATGTTTCCTTTCATTTTTTGAATTGTCTCCTCACTTTTTTGGTTGTTTCCTTTGTTTCGCAGAAACTTTGGCTGGATGTAATCCCATTTGTCTATTTTTGACTTAACTGCTTTTGCTTTTGAGGTCTTACTTAAGAAATCTTTGCCCAGACAAATGTTGTGGGCCTTTTTCCCCCCTGGTATTACATAATTTCAGGTTTTACATTTAAGTTTTTAATCCATTTTGATTTTATTTTTGTAAATAGTGAGAGACAGAGGTCTAGTTTCATGATCCTGCATATGGTTATCCATTTTTCCCAGCACCATTTTTTGAAGAGACTACCTGTCCTTAATTTATATTCTCATATATCTGTTGAAAATGAGTTGGTTGTAAATGTATGGATTTATTTATGAGTTCTCTAGTCTGTTCCATTGGTCTATGTGTCTATTTTTATGCCAGTACCATACTATTTTGGTTAATAAAACTTTTCTAATATAATTTAAATACAGGTAACATGATACCTCCAGAATTGCATTGGCTATACTCTGGGTCTTTTGTGGCTCTGTAAAAATGTTAGGATTATTTTTCCTGTTTCTGTCAAGAAAGTTATAGATATTTTGATAGGGATTGCATTGAATCTATAGATTTCTTTGGGTAGTTTGGGCATTTTAACAATATTGATTCTTCTAATCCATGAGCACAGAATATCTTTCCACTTTTTTGTGTCCTCTTCAATTGCTTTCCTGTCCTGTATAATAACTCTACCTGCTGAATTCCTGAGAGATTCCTGTCTGATAACACAACTGGCAGACAACGTCATAATTCCTTTTAGTGTATTTTAATGTTCAGCTGCTTTCATATTGCTTAACTTTAAACAATATTTATCAACAATAGAGATTCCTGAACATTTTAATCAGATTTATTTAATTTTAACGGTGATTTTCTTCCCCACCCTTTCATGTTCTTTACTATCATGAAATTTTTCTTTAGTAGTTCTGCATTATCATTTCAGTAGGAGGGTTTGGAAGAATAGGCATCCACTTGATCATTTTACTTAATATTTGAATTTTTGATGTCATTGTGTCAAATATATAATATTAATTTCCCTATGAACTGAACAACCTCAATTCCAAATGTATGGTCTATTTGTATAACTATTTATGCCAAGCTAAATTAATTTATTAATATTCTTTTCAATAATATGTGCATGCTAATAATCTATAATGTATATTTTGTACTTTATTGGGCTTTTGTGAAGATTAAATTAGTTAATACTAAACAAATAATATTTCTAATATTAATAATTTATGATATTTTCTTACTATTCAGTTTATCTGAATTCATTATGCAGATTATCTCTATAATCTTACTCTTTAAGGTTAAAGAATATTCATTTTTCTGAAAAGTAAATTTAAGAATGTATACTCAAATTTTTGATAAGGTATGATGATATTTCTATCATCATATGAATAAATGTGAATAAAAACTATTCACATAATTGAACAATTAAAACATTCAACCTAAACAATAAGAAAAAAAATTTTATAGTTTAGTAAAAAGACATAGCCTTCTAAAGCACTTTATTTAAGTAGGTGTTTGTATATGTTATATACTAGACACATACAGAATTTTTCTGCAAAGTCAATGACAGTTTATGTGTAACAAATTAGACCAGTTATATTTGCTTATACCTCTCCTGAATAACAAATCTTTCTAGTATTCTTTATTTTCATACTATATTTATTTTATAGTTAACATTGTTGTTTAAAGCATTAAATATGTCTTTTTATTTTTGATCTTTTGATCCACTTTGTTGATACATTGTCACTCCTTTTTTTATCTCCTCCTCCTTCTTCTGGATAAGTGAATTCTTATGATTTATTTTGTAATGGATGACAGCATTTCTTAATGAATAACATTATTCAAACTTTTAACTGTTAATACTTTTCTCAGACTTATATGTATTTCCATTCTATGCCAATGCTATCACCAAAAAAAATATTTCTTTCCTTATGATTTAGCATTGCAAAGGATGATGACTATGTTTAGATTGAATCCAGTAATTCTAATATATGATAAATTCTTAAAAATATTTTTAGTTACAAATGGAGCTTAGAATTATTTTTTCTAGGTCTGTGAGGTATGACGTTGGTATTTTGATGGGTATTGCATTGAATCTGTAAATCACTTTGGTTAGTATGGACATTTTAACATTTAACAATATGAAGATATTTTAAAATAATTTATTTTACTTCTCTATCTGCTCATTCAGGAATTTATTTATTACATATTTTTGGAAACTTATTTAGCTCTTTTAAAATATCATTCATAATCAATTTTCTCTCTAAATTAATAAGAATCCAAAGATTATTATTTTGTCAAACATTTTTGTCTTTAGCTTCCTTAGATCTTTATCTACTATATCAAATTGTAGAATATATATTTCACAGAGGAAATGTAAAACAAAATCAACTGTTTTCTGCTGATGTCAACACTCACACCCTTTAACTGACATATGCTGAAAGGATGACAAGCTGAAAAATATAATCAGTGCAGCAACATGACTTTTACTGGTACATAACATTTATCTTCAAACTGTAACAAACACTTTGCTTACCCAACTTTCCAGTTGGCACCTGTGAAAGGTCATAATGACATATGTACCCAGTGTTATGAAAACACACTTACCACCCCTGGCATGGTTCTGCTGGGAAAAAGACTTCACAATCTGTATATCCTGTTATTTAAGGGCTTGAACATTTCCTATGATATGGAATCTTACAGGCACCTCAGTGTATGCCTAATTCATGAACAATTTTTACATTTATTTTGTCCTTGACATTTTAGAATCAAAATAATTGTACAAGAATATTTTTTTTTCTTTTTAAAACTGTGCTAGCCATTTGATGATGACTTTCAATCTGAAGATTTAGAATACATCCCAGCTCTTAGGATGTTGGCATAGTACATACGTACATATACGTGTGTCCATATATTATACATATATAATACATATATTATCCCTCCTAATTTTCTGCTTCTCTCTTTTTGAGGATTCTATTTAAATATCTGCTTTTATGTATTGCTTTCAGCTCCTTTTCCTGTTTTATTCTACCTCTACATTCAGAAACAGTTCAGGATTTTTATCTACCAATTATCCTATAGAATTTTTATTTTACTAGTCATATATCTAATATTTAAGAGTCTTTTATTTTAAAAAATTTTACTTACTCAAAATGCCATATTTGTTATTTGAAACTAAATTCTCCATATTCTTTAATAATCTTAGTTAAAATTGTGACATTGATTTAAATTAGTTTTGCCTTCCTGAATTGTGCCCCTCTGTCCTCTTTGCTTATTTAGTTTCTTCTCTTGGTATCTGTTTTCCACTCCAGCTTTATCTTATAATCTTACATGTCTTACCTCCTTATTCTCTGCTCCAATCATACTGATTGTTCTTATTAGTTCTGATCTCCAGCATCACCACCAGCATCACCAGCATCATCATTTGTTCCTTGAATGCATCATTCTTTCTCATGTCATATTGCCTTTGCAAATTCTGTTTGTTTGGTTTTTTTTTCTGCCTAGAATATCCTTTTCCTTTCATTCATTTCACATAATTAACTATTAGGTTGTTAAATATAAAATGCCTGATTTCAAATCGAAAGTTTAGTTTATTATATCTCAAACAAGAAGCAGTACAGTTAATGACAGTATGAACCTAAACTGTCCGCACACTTTTGCCACCTTAACAAGTAGCTTGATTATGCCAGCCATGAAGTAGCCTGGAGAGTGAGTGGCGATGAAATCCCAAAAGGCGTTTTCCATAGCTTGTTGAGAATTGAATATTTTTCCTTGCAAGAAGTGTCCCAAAGGCTGGAAGAAGTGGTAGTCAGTTGGTACAAGGTCTAGTGAATATGCTGGATGACAGAGAGTTTACAAGTCCAGCTTCTGTAGTTTGAGCAGCGTTATTTGTTCAACATGTGGTCCAGCGTTGTCTTGCAAGAGGACTGGCCTGTCTCCGTTGACCAATCTTGGCTGCTTAATAGCAAGCATCTTCATCATTTCATCCAATAGGTCGAAGTAGACATCTGCTGTAATTGATTGACCAGGTTTCATGAAGCTGTAGTGAATAATACTAGCACTGGACCACCAAACAGACACCATTAACTTTTTTTGATGAATATTTGGTTTTGGACTGTGTTTTGGCACTTCATCTTTATCCAACCATTGTGCTGAACACTTGTGATTCTCAAAAAGAATCCATTTTTCATCAAACATAACAATACAGTGTAGAAATGGTTCACTTTTATGTCATGACAGCAAAGAAAGGCACGCTTCTAGATGATTTCTCTTCTGAAGCTTGTTTAATTCATATGGAACCCATCTATACAGCTTCTTTACCTTGCCAATTTGTTTCAGATGGTCCGATATTGTGGCAACAGTAATGTCAACCTTGCTGCTAATACACGCTTAGGTTGAGATGGATTTGTTTCCCCTACACTTTCAGCTCACCATTATCTGCTTTGGTCTCAAAAACTGCTCTAAAAAATGTGAAAGAGAATCACAAGCCAAAATGTGCATTTGAAAGAATGAGGATGTACCTTCACAATAAAAAACAAACAAACAAACAAAAAAAAAACAAGAAGTGTCAAAGTGAAATGTCAGAGATATCAACTGTCAAGCTTAGTACTTAAGGAAAGCAAACATTTCATACTTAATAATCTAATAATATTATTTTTATTTGCTTAAGTCTTTAATTCTTGATCAACACCTATAAACTTTCTGAGAAAAGGGAAGCTATTTGTTTTCACTTATCATGTTATCTGCACTGTGAAACGAATTCCCTGGCACATGAATAAATAAATCAGAGATAAATATTATCAACCTTAATGATTAAAACTGATGTTTTAATAGTAGATACAATAAAATTACTCCATTTTGGCTACTTGAGCTTGGAATTCTGTATTTATATGAGAAAATAAATTGACTCCAAAGAAATAACTTATACTCTTATTATGCCTCTCATTATTTCAATATGTACTGTCTTTAAATCCTAAGAACAGGCTTGTGAGATATATATACCATCTTACACTCTTCCTCCTACTTTGTTTCTGATGAAGAAACTGCACATCATTGAAGTTAATTAACTGCCATGATCACACTGCCAGCTATCTATTTTAATAACATGCATGGGCTTTGATTTAAGTAAATACAAAAGACATTATACTCACAGTGGTCAGGAAAAGTTTCAGAAATGTCAGTGTTTGGACAAAGTTTGAGAAGGGCATAGTTTTTCAGAAAGTAAATCAAGAGTGAAGAAAGACATTCCTGAAAGCATACACAGAATGAATATTCAAGTTTTGCCCTTCTTTTTGAATCATTCATACCAGTGAGCTTCCAAGACAGAATGTTTCTCCTTCCAGTGATTGTCAGACATGGGCCTATGTTATGTTCATTAAATCAATAAATGAGATGTATTTTAATCGATTGCCTATGACATTGAGTAACTAGAGCATCTCCTGTGAGGACCTGTTAGCCTGTTAAATTCATCTCCACCTAAAATTTTACTTTGTCCTTCTAAATTTGTCACTCAGAAAATGCATGTGCGTATAATCAAAATTTGTTCTAGCAAATTTTCTGAATGGTGATTTCTCTCTTCCTGTTTTGCTGTAGCATATGCTTTTGGGGATCACAATGATACGACTAGATATATGTATGAGATCACGTAAGATCAGGACAGAATGGAAATGGGAAGCATTTTAAAGGAAATGAGTAGGAGGTGTCAGAAATACCTGTTATTTGATTTCTCCAAATATTTATACTTTGGTATCCAGACTCCTTGTACTTGTAACCAAAGAAGCCTAAAACAGTAGAGAATTCAAAAGGTGCTGCAGTTAAACAACATATGAGAGCATTGTTTGGACATTTTCAGCAGTCTAGAGTTCTGACTACACCGGGAAATGTTTCCAGTTATAGTAGTGACATTGTCATTAACAACAACAATAAGAATTAATGACATTTATTGTGTGCATATTGCATCCTAAGCCATGTTTTTAAAGTTTATATGTATAAAGCGGTTTAATTCAAACTGTATTTCCTAATCTACTTATGGGTAGACTATACAGAACTAAACTAGTCTGATTCCTGCTGCAAATTATTTAGTGAAATTTAAAACTCTCATTCCATACAATTATTTTAAATCATCAGCAAAAGTGGTCTCTAGGTATTCACTTTCAGCATCCAGATCCCAGCCGATTACCATCGAAAACTTTATTAAGTATATCATCAACACAAACTCATCTGGCACTGAGAGAGCCTTAGGTCCTTCTGCTCAGCTGCTATGAATCAACCAGCTCAATTTAAGTCCACTAGTGTTAGCAGCCTTGTTCCTGGATCCCCCCCCCTTTTTGATCCGTTTTTATTCTGGCTCCAAGGAACAAAGAATGACTCAAATCATTGCATGAACAATGAAAACCTATTTTTAATATAAGTTTAAACAATAATTGGAATCAGAAAACTACCAGGAATTATGTTACAGGGACCAGCTTTGCTATCCATTTTTACTCATTGAAAAATTTTTCATTCTGCATATTTCCTTAGATTTTACTTGATAACCTGTTGCATCATGCTCAGTAAAAATCCCAGAGGTGGTAAGTGCTTAGTTCTGAACCTTGAGTAGGGTGTTACATCCTGCGCAATTTTAATTAGAGAGACAATTGGGAATACCTACATAACTGTGAGGTACATGTTCATAAAATTAATTCAATTACTGTAGTTGCTCCTTTTTTATAAAATGAAATTCAAGTTTAGAATGTCATCTTTACCTTGAAATTAACAATGCTTATTCACTATTCCCAAGATTTCATTTTAAAAGTAGAAAATGTTAGAATTTAAATAAATATGACGTATCATTATCAACTAAGAATAGCTATTATTTTAATCATATGGGATATTTAAATGATTAAGATGTAGATATCATCTGCATAAAAAATGTTTGCAGCCTAGAGACATATATGATCCTATATGACATTATTATTCATTATACGTATTTTTTTTCCCACTACTGTGACCCATGGAAGAATAATGAAGCAGAGCAATAAGTGAGGAAAAAGAGATATAAGTCATGTGGATGAATGGAAGAGAGAAGGAAAGACAGAAGGAGGAAGAAAGACATTTTTGATAATGTTCATAAGTCATTAGAGTTAAAAGTAACAAAAGCAAAACTAATAAAAAATGAGTATTAAGGAATTAAAAACATAAATCTGAGTGACTAAAGCAGCAATATAAGCAAAAGTAAATGTAAACACACATGATTTATTTGGGATTTGAGAATGGCAGGCGGGTAAATACAGTGAGAGCTAAGGATTTTATACCAAGCCAAGTTATTCTTCTGTTGAACAATATTAACGTTATAGAAGCATATAAAAGACCGCAGAGCAATGACAACAATGATTTTCAAAATGCAGGACTCAGGGAATATATTGGGCCACAATTCTTTCTTTTGGCATCTAAAAGACGATGAACTTCTTCTAAAGAAGACATAATTTAGGAAACATTGGCAAAAGAAATAACTTTGACATTTAATGTACTTAAAAGTAGTCCTCAGGTAAAAAAAGTACACATGGATATAAATATTATATGTTCTGACAATGAAGAATTAATATAATTGGAAAGGGAGATGAGAAAAAGGAAAAAAAAATGAAGTAGATTAAGCTAATTATCTGATTTATAGAAAATAGATGGGAGTCAAAGAATACCATTAAATCTAACCAGATACTAAAAGTCTAAATAAGAAAACAGGAACCTAAGGGAAATTTCAAAAATGATAAGAATAGAGGCAACCACTTGAACAAAACTACAAACTTTCTTAAATGTCAATGTAATTTTAAAATTACAAAAGAAAGTATATTACATAGAGAAAGAAAAAATTAAATACTGTATAATAAGCATGGTAAGTATAATATATACTATTGTACAACTTGAGATCTAATATATCAGCTTATCCATAAATTTTAATGAACCTAACTCATTTATTAAAAGAAAAATAAATTTAGTTGTAAATCAGACAGGTACATAGATAAATTCAAAAGTAAAGAAACAATTCAAATGCTAGACTAAAACATGGGTAAATTCCTCAATAACCTAAATTTTTGGAAAGTATCTCTAAATATATGTAAACTTATTTAAAAATAGTTAAAATAATTAAAAACATTCAATAAAAGATAGATGTATCAGACATTTCATAAAAGCATTTAAAAACATATTTGTCACAAAATACTATAAACACAATTAGAAAACAAATGACAAATAGGTAGAAGAAATTTGTAACATCAAATAAAGTATTAATGTATCTTTAAGCAGTATAAAACACTCTTAAAATGGAAAGAATCCAAGACCAAAAACTATACAAGAAACTAAAGAAAACAGGAATGGTGATTTCCCCAAATTATGTAACCATTAAAACATGAAATATTTACATCCACTAATAGTAAATGTATGCACATCAAAACTACACTGAGATACCATTTCTCATCTACCAGATTATCAACTATTAAAATCTTGGTAACTTATTCTGGGGGTAAAGGTATTAGAAAACAGGCCATCTCAAGATTCATATGTTATGAAAGAAAAGTTGGTTATATTGAACAAAAATATGAATGTGTTTACATTTGACTTAGAAATTTCACTGAAGATAACTTCTACAGATATGAAAATACTTATTATAGCACCATTTGTAATTCCAAAATATTGGAAGCAAATTAGATGCCGATGAGACTGATTAAAGAAACTGTGGTAAATCCTTATGCAGCAATATGTAGCTGCAAAAAAAATGTGGATGATTTCTATTAACTTTCATTGATCGATTAATTTTCAGACTATATTGTTACATAAGAAAAGCAGACTGCGAAAGAGTATATATATATTTTTTCTTTTAGAAGCAACAGAAATACAAAAGCAAAACTCTATTTAAAGTAAGTTCATCCAAGTGACATTTCAAATGATTTCCATTGCTTTCAGTTTCTACTTTCATTAGATATGCTCTGAAAGTATTTCACTCCTTGGTCAACCACTTGGTAGCTTTAAAAGAACTTTCTTTTATATAATTTGCAGGACAGAGACATATTGTTCAATTGACAATGCAAAATATCTCATATATTTCTTTTACTTGCCTTTCTGTAATTTACTAAATGTCCATTTTAAAACATTTTTATTGTTATTTACTAGGCTTTACCCTGGAAGCCCAAATACTTTATTTTGTTATTGTATCACTTTACTAAATAAAGCCAGCAATGCAAGAAGAGTAGAGAAAATTGGTTTTCCTCTCAATTTTTCAGGTCTACATGATTAAACTGCTTCTCTGCCTCTGGAAACTGTGCACATTTGATGAATACTAACTTCAAGAGTTTTAGAAAGTAAATGGATTTTAAGTCAAAAATAAGTCTAAAATAGAAACATTATTTAAAAAATTTGGTTGATTATCTTACATTAAAACTAAGATGTACTTTTTAACATTTCTTGCTTCTTTTTGTCTTATATTTTGAACACTGAAACAGATTAAAATTACACAAAGTATATACATACATGTGTCATAAAATGAAGAGATGATAATCATAGAGATTCTATTATGAAGTAAATAGCTATGAAACTAAAGGATTGGTATGATCATTAGTTAATTATTTTCATTTAATTGTTATACTACCATAGAGGAGGAAAATGCTACTTCAAGTGGTTTAAAAGAATGAAGATATTGGGGGCGGCAAGGGCAATATACGTAACCTAAACCTTTGTACCCCCATAATATGCTGAAATTAAAAAAATGAAGATATCATTTAATACATTAAAATTCTTTAATAATAATTAATATATTTTATTATAATTATTTCATAGTTACAATATATTAGTAACATATAGAAATATTTGAAAATATATAAATCCTGCTTTAATTGGAATTAATGTTGTACTAAAAAGGCTCAGGGTTTCTTTTTAAAATGAAATGCATATTTCATTGAAAATCTAAAGCAATCATCTTACAGATTCTATCTTCCAAGGAGCTATAATTTTTTCTTAGGTGCAGCTTTGTCCATAGATTTAGTAATATCGAGGTCATTTATAATACAAAATGCTAGAATACAAAATAAGACAAAAATACCACAGGACCAGTTAAGAAAGCCTCTGATATGTGAGACTTAATACCTATTTGCATATGAAGCATAGTCTGAGTTTGAACAATTGATGACAGTTTAAAGTTTGCAGTGTTCCACTTCTTTGATTTTTGTGGATTCATACAGTGGTCCTTACCCTGTAAAGTTAGCCTTTGAATTCATCTGGAAGATCAAGTTCTCTGAGAAATATATTTTCAGATCTGTGCACATCAATAATTTAAAATAAAAAAATGAAGCACTATCAACAATTAAGCTCTTAAAGCATACCTTTTAATTATAAAAGGATGTTAAAATAGGGCAACGCTGTAAAGTAGTAAAATGATACTCATTTGTAACATATTGGCAATTTAACTTATTTCTTTTTTTACTATTCCTTAGACACTCTGTGCTGTACTCATAAGGCAATTCTAATTCTTTAATGCTAGTTTTGAATCACAAGTTTAAGCTCACATTTACTAGGTTCAGTTTCTTATTTCGGGCATTTAAGTTCCTACATGTTGCTTTTGAAAATTGAAAAGGCATTTCCTTCTTTGGCTGTTCTATATTTTTGTAAAAAATTATATTTTTATTGATTTGTAACAATTAATTTTCTATACTGTACCAAGTAAAATACAGTAATATATTAAGAAGACTTTATATTCAGGAGTCTGATGTTGTCGATGAGGGTCTGAGAACTTTATATCTTACATTTATAACATTTAAACAAAGAAAAATTTTTCTTGAAGAAGCACATGTACCTACACATTAGTGACTAAGTAATGATTTTAACCATTCTCTTTAGGTACATTTGCATGCATTTAACTACATTTTAATAAGTGCCTGCTGTTTGGTAGGCACTGTGAACTGAGGAATGGCCTCATTGCAATCATGTGCCACGTAACCATGTTTCAGTCAATGGGTAATGCATGTTATGGTGTCCCATAAGATTATAATACCATATTTTTATGGTACCTTTTCTATGTTTAGATATGTTTAAATACACAAATACTTGCCATTGTGTTCCAATTGCCTACTGTCTTCAGTAGAGTAATATGCTGCCCAGGTTTGTAGCCTAGGGGCAATAGGCTATATCATATAGCCTAGCTCTGTAGTAGGTTATACCAACTATGTTTGTGTAATTGCCCTCCATGATATTAATACAGCTATGAAATTACCTAATAACACATTTCTCAAAACATATCCCCTTTGTTAAGCAATGTGTGATTGTATATTCTTCACAAGTCACAAAATTCTCCGCAGGGAAAAACCTCTTTTGTCTGCACTACATTTGTAGAAAACACACCAATACTTCCATTTCAAAAAATTAACTGGAATTTGTAATTTAAACCATTTTTACTATTAATAAATACAGAGATCAGACCATACCTACAGTCTCAAGTGTCCAACTTTTATATAGAATGTCTATTTTATATAAGAAAATATGTGTTTACCAGAAGAATGGTTAATCTAATGCAGGACACAGTCCCAAAGAATGGAATAAGTGAGTGTTTTTTAGAAGGGATACTAGTCCTTCTTTATCACATGAATTAGAGTTCTTATTCCTCAATATCTCTATATTCTTTAGTATTTTGGTATCTTTCATAATTTATCAGAGACATTCTTGCAGCTATTCATATGGAAGGGTTGATTACTATGGAATTAACAAATGTCAAAGGTTTATGGTTTTGTCATTATTTTATCTGACTAATATTTAATGGGATCAATTATGCCCCTAGCATTTAGTTACCTTTGCATGCACCTTTGTCATGTTTTAGATTTACTTTCATACCTTTGGGCCTTCACACGTGCTATTCCTCTTGTCTGTAATGACCTTTTCCTTATTCCTTATTTGGATTTTTAATTTGCCCTCAGGTCTTAAGCAAGGTTTGACCTCAAGGAAGCTTTCTCCAACTTTCCAGTATAGTATGAATAAAAATGCTCCTCTTCAGTCTTCACAGATGATTCTTTGTTATATCTGTAAATGTATTTATTGCAATACATTACAATTATTAATTTTCTTATTTACTCTATATTCAAATTCTCTTGTACAACAACTGGTTTTGTACAAGAATTAAGATTTTCAACTGTCATTTATTTAAGTGAATTTATTGTGTATTTCAGACAGTTCTTAAAAATAATGATGGATTTACAATTTTGTGTGCCTGTCATTCACATGTAGTTTTGAGGAGTCAAAAATTAGACTGTTTTATACAATATGACGTTAAACTAATATTTATTGAATAATGATATGTGTCACACACTATGATAGGTACGGAAGGGGGATATATAAAGAGAATATATAAAGATAGTATGACAAACTTCTGGTCCTGGACATGATGTAAAGTGACTATTACACTAAGTTTTTCAATTAGAAAAATTTAAAGTTTGAAAAATTATCCCCCACCCCCCAAAAATCTCTCTCTTGATTGCAGAGAGCAATCAAGGAAGTCAGAGCTTGAAAGTCCAAAAGACTGTCAAGAAAGGAAGAGTTAGTACAAAGAGCAGGGAAAGTAGAGGTTAAGTGAGAAGCAGCAGCCTGAGATTTGTAGCATTGTAAATAAATTGGAGAGACTGGAATTGAAGTCCAGACTTTGAAAGTGGCTGAATTGAGGAAGCCGAGATCCCAGAGAGAAGAAAATTAGAAATAATTGAGTTTTCACTATGCATGTCCTTTCCCTGGAGATATTTGCCTACATCATGTGTTATTTATATACATAGATATATGCATCTATATACATTTATACATGTATCTATATACATGGACGTTTGTCCAGAAACAACCAGGGGATGGTTAAAAATGTCAGCAGAGACACTGTCAATCTGAAGATTCTGAGGTGTCTGAATTGGCAGTTGTGGGACTGTGGAAGTGGGGACCATAGGAAACATTCCATGCTTTTAGTAGAGATCCTTGAGAAGAATGGGAAAACAGGGAATTATTCAGGCCTACCAACAAATTAAACACCCAGTTGGGTCAGCATTATCTCCATATGTATATGTATGTCCAGAAACAACAAGGGTATGGTGAAGGTCAAATGTTAATCAAGTGACATCTTTATATGGTTGAGAAAAAACATTTTGTCCAACAAGAAATCTTCAACCAAAAATTACATCCTAGCACACTAAAGTAAAATAAAGATGCTTTCTTTAATTTAAAAAAATATACATAAAAACTTGGGGAGAAATCAGCAAGGATATAAGCCCTAAAATAATTCTTCAGGAAAAATGGTGAAGATCCTAAGTATGTGGAAGCACAGTAATGGAGAAAGAAATTAACAGTTCAAGAAAGTAAGTAAGTTGGTAAATAAAAATAAATATTGACTATGATATAAATAAATAAAAATGTCTCGCAGCATTTAAAATATACATGAACTAAAATATTCATCAGCAGTAAGTGGGCAGATAGAAGAAAGCAAATGGAATTAAGAGTTGTGTTTCCTAGAAGTTTCTTAGGTCCATGTTATTCTTAGAAATATGAAAGTATCGATTTTGGATACATTGAAACAATTCAAAGATGCATATTGTAATCATTATAATAAACATTAAAATGATTTAAAATTGTAACTACAATATTAATAAAGGGTAAATAGAAATATAATAAGCATTTAGTTCATCTAAAATCGATAAGAAAAGAGAAAAAAGAAAAGAACACATGGAAAAAAGAAAAAAGTGTATTGTAGATTTAATCTCAAAAATGTAACTGTATCTTTAAATGTAAATCCCAAAAAATTCCAGTGAGAAATATTAGAAAAATATTTTCAGACAACTATAGTACAACTATACTGTAACAGCCATAAACTATACTATAACAGCCATACTGCAACAATGATATACTACTTACAAGATATGCATTTTAACTATAAGTATACAGAGCAAAGTAAAATAATAACTTACACCATGTGAACACAAACTAAAAGAATAATATAGCAAATGAGTACCATATAAAATACTATATTAGGCAAGATGTGTTAAGATATATAAAAATAATGATAAATATTAACTTCCAAGAAGAAAAAATATCATATTTTTATTTATTCTATACTTAAAAAGTGACAAGTATAATAGAATTATATTGCAGAGCTGTAATTATATTGCAGATTTTAAAAACACTTCTCCAAATATATGATAGAAAAATCAGACTATAAGATCTGTAGGGAAAAAAACAGAGTTGACAATATGATTGAAACACCTAACCTTAATTTCACATGTAAAGCATTTTAACAGCAACAACAGAACATTTTGTTTTCATGTTCACAAGAAACAGTCAACAAAATAGAACATATAGAGCCTAAATTTAAGCTCAAATAAACCATAAATCAAGTCTTAATAAAACGTTAAATAACAAAATGATTTAGAGTATGTTCTCTCTGTACAATATAAACTATAAATTAATAAATAATAATCAACAATAAAACTAAAAGCATACATATTTATGAATTTAGAAATACACTTATATACAAGTAATATAACCTATGAGTTAAAGAATAAATCTAAATCTAAATTTGAGTATATTTTGACATGATTTATAATAAAACTGTGGCATAAAATTTGTGGCTGAAGCTAAAACAATTTTACAGGAAAATTTATAGTAAAAATGCATTCATTAGAAATGAAGAGAGTTTGAGAACCAATACCTTAAACATCCATTACAAGAAGTAAGTTAAACACCCTTCACTCCCACACACGCAAAAGTAGCAAAAAAGGAAACAGTAAACACAGAGCAAAAACAATGATTTAAAAATCAATCATATAAAAGAAGAAACCAACAAACCTCAATTTTTTAATAAAAAAGATTAATAAAAACATATCTAGGAAATGTTTAAAAAAATTATGATAGAACCTATGATTTATACTTAATAAAAATGTAAAAAAAGAAATTCTGCCTATCAGATCTTAAAAAGGTTATCACAGTATAACATTTATGCCAATAATTTTTTAATTATATGAAACAGATGAATTTCTTGAAAACCAGGATTTTCAAAACTCATTCAGGAAGATTTAGAAATATAAATAGTCCTATATTCATGAATATATGGAATCAATATTTGCCAAGAAAAAATATTGCCTAAAAAGATTCACCTGTGAATCCCTATGATCTTTTTGAAAAGCACTAATGTCAATTTTACAGAAGTTTCTGTAAAATTTCAGTGAATGTATAGAAAGGGAACATTTCAAGGCATTCTATCAGGCTAACATAATAATATTAATACTTAAACTTTATGAAAACAATAGAAGGATATAAACTTATACCAAATTTCTGTCGTGAATGTAATGGTCAGGAGCATAGTGGTCAGAAATGTACATAATATAAATTCATTCTGTCATGAATATCGAATCAAATATTTTAAGAAAAATTAACAAATTGAATTCAACAGTACATAAGAAGATAATAATATAAAGTGAAAAGGTATACTTTATTTCAAGGTTGAATTTATGTTAAACATAATCAAAGTACTATAAATATTAGCAATATAGAGCACAAAAATATCTACTAATTTTTGTAGGTGTAAAATAATGCAAAAAATACACCTGATAAAATTTGAAATCTGTGATTGATAATTCTCTTAGCATATTAGAAAACCCTACTTCTTCCATTTGATAAAAAGTATCTATAAATAACCTATCAAAGGCATCATATTTACTAGTGCTATGTTGAAAGCCTGTTTTCTGAGATTGGACATAATAAACACATACTCTTTCCCAAATTCTATTCAACATAGTGCAGGCAGTTTTAAAAATCAGCAAGAAAATATTTTTAAAATGAAAGAATAAAACTCACTATGCACTGTTGTCATAATTGTTGCCTTTGCCCAATAGGGCTGCTATAACAAAGTACCTTAGACTGGGTGCTTTGTGAACGACAGAAATTTATTCCTCACATATTTTGGAGGCTGGGAAATCCAAGATCAAAATGCCAGCAGAATTGGTGTTTATTGAAGGCTTGCTCTCTGCTTCATTAATGGCATATTGTAGCTGTGTCCTCACATGGCAGAATGGTAATCCAGCTCTCCTGGGCCTCTTTTATAAGAACACTAACGCCATTCATGAGGTGGAGCCCTAGTCATCCTGCAAAAGTCCTACCTCTTAATTCCATTGCATTGGGGGACTAGGTTTCAACATATGAATGGGAGGGGGGGTCACAAACATTCAGACAATAGTCTTTGTATATGAAGTTCAATTCTACAGATAAATTAGTAGACTCAATAAGTAAATTTCATACGGTTGCTTGAAAAAAGACAATAAAAATTTAAATGATTTTTGTTATCATAATAGCAACTATTAGAACATGAAATTTAACATGCCACTTACAATATCATGAAAAATATCTCATACCAAATCCAAAATATTCACAACACCAAATGCTGTTGAGGATATGGAGCAACAGGAGTTCTCATTCATTGCTGGTGGTATTACATTGGAAGACTTGTTGTCAATTTCCTACAAAATTAAACATACTCTTATGAAATTGTTCAACAATTACACTTTGGTATGCTCAAATAAATTGAAAATGCATGCCTATAAAAACAAACAAACAAACAAAAAAAAAACAAGCAAGGACTTTTGTGAACTCACTCCTGAAGTCCCTTTTTATTGTGGCTTTAATCTATTCATGAGGGTGAATCTCTTATGGCTGCATGATATTTTAAAAGTCCCAGCTCTTAATACTGTTACAATGGCAATTAAATTTCAGCATGAGTTTTGGAGGGCACAAACATTCAAATCATAGCAGTCACCATCTACCAAAGGTGTACATTTGTCCTGTGCTCAATCTATGACCCAACCATTCCACTAAGGTATATTTTCAACATAATTAAATATTTAAAATATATATTAGAATGTTCATCTAAACTTTATTCATAATGGCATTCAAGTATATTTTCCCTTGTATAAACTGAAAGCATTTATGTTTTCAAAGTATTATGCTGAGTTTTGTTAATCCTGGTAAATTTTGGAAAAATTACCAAGACCCCATTTCAGCCTATATATTTGACTTGCCAGCCATATTAGCCAGTGAATATTTATTGATAAATTACTCATGTCTTTCATGTCGTTTTCTATGCATTATATGGAAATAGTTAATATAACAGTATTGAAAGAAAAAAAGTAAGAAAATAAAAATTAAACTTGTATTTCTTATTACTAATTGCAAAATATTTGATTAGAACTATGGTGATATGAATGGTTAAAAACAGCACACCTTTTTTATGAATGGCTTTGGAATATTTGAATAGGTCAAAGGGATAATTAATTAAAGGATAAAGGGAGTATTTATCTTGAACCTCTACAACAAAAATCGTGTCCTTTAGAAATGCCAGAAATTCTACTTCTAAAGCCTACTTTTCTTTGCAATTTAAAGTTTTTCTTCATGTTAAAATTCTTTTCCAGGAAGTGCAAGTCTTCCTGTTGACCTCTCAGTCATCCTCTCTCTCTCTCTCTTTCTTCCTCTCAGGCACAGAGTAAAAATATAATAAGACTATTTTAAGGTTAAATGGTAAGACCTCTTTCAAGCTGATTTCATGATATGTCTTAAAATACGTGTGATGTACATTTTGATAAAGGGGTGGAGGTGACGGTGTTGTGTGTCTTCATTTGCAGACTGGTATGAAAAGAGAGCTATGTGTGGCAGATCCTTTCATTTTTCAGCATCTCCACTCTAAGCAAGCCTGTTTTCAGCATGTCAACTTGAGTGCATGGCATACGTTTTTGTACTTTCTGTCACAGGTTCTTTACTGAAAGCTCAGAGAAGTGCAGTTAGGAAGTGGAGCTGAGTTCATGGCTCTCCTCCTTCCCCCAAAAAACCACCGGAGCAAGGGAGACCAGGGATAATTGTCCCAGACTAACTTCCTTTGAACAGACAATTCCAGGAGGTATATGATTCTCAGATGTCCTGGATGATTGAGTTCTTAAAAGCTGCACGAGGAAATTCAGTTACAGACCTCTTTTCCTCTGTCTATTTTCTTTCCCAAACTCCTATTCGCTGGAATTGCCCTCTATCCCTTCTCCCCCCACCACACATACTACCTGCACCCTGATCCTGTTTCATGTTGTGCTTTCGAGGCAACATAAAATAAAAACTTTAATTTGGAACAAAGCAAAAACAAGTCGCATTTCATTTGTAAAAATATATAAAAGGCAGAGGAAAATTGACAGTCAGGCAGAGATTTGTATTTCAGGACAACATAGAAATAGAAATAATTATGACATTATAGCCAGGAACAGAAGCATGCCTATCTTCTATCCTTCAAAACATAAATGAAAATATAAGTTATATACCATTTGAAATACTGCAGAGAGTGAAATGCAAAGTATAGAACAGAATCCTCTTAGAGATGGATTTAGAACTCAGAAACTCTTAAACCAGTCTGGTCAAAAAGAAATACTTCTTTTCTGGGAACTACTTTGTTTAAAGCTCTCAGAAACGCTGCCATTTAATTGGAAGATTAAACACTAACGTTACAGCAGAATGCTAAATGTTTTAGTGTCATTTACAATGACTGTCAGAATTTGAAACTTACTGTGATTTGCAGGCAGTCCTCAAGTTTTACTTTTTAGTAAGTTCCTTCCACTTATTAATCTCTTCTGCTTCCCTATAATGTTGCTATGCAATGTTCATGCATAGACCAATGAGTTTAAAACTACAATATTTCTGGAGAAAAAGTGAAAATTTCTCACAACATATATTTCAATACATTACTGCCACAAGGAGTTTGTTATCAGATACTTTCGTTTTATTCCTGTAACATAAAGCAGAAAATGTTATGTAGAAATCAATGGGCCATCATTTATATTTTCCTCCAAATTATGATATTTACAAAGCCTTAGAAACAGAAATTGTACCTTTTACCTGATGTGCTCACAGGAATCTTTTTATTACAGTGTTGCTTAAGCTACTGCTGCTGTACTTGTTAACAGGCATATTATTTAATCAATGTATCAAACTGTGGTTTTGAGAGTATAACTGCACTTCTTCATAAACTGGTGTATCATACTGCTGTGTTAAGTAAAACAAAGAACAATTTAAACCTCTTGTAACCACATAGTTTTACTGCTCATTTTCTCTTAAAGTCTTTCATATTGAATCAATGGCAGGAGAGTATTTCATAATAATTTTTGTTTTTATTAATAAAACTTACTTTAGATTACATTAATGGCATCTCCCGGTTTCCCTACTGAGCTTCCTGAAATGGAAATTTGACAGCTAAGTATAATATATATATAGTCTTTTCAGTTTGAAAATAAAGTGAATATATCTGTATATTTATAATACCACACTGGATTCATTGTGATTAATTGCTAAGATGTTTTGAGCCAGAAGTATTTAAAATATTCAAAAAGGTTGAAAATATGCTGGCACAAGTATTTGATTTTTTGGATGGGGAAATTCTAAACCAAAATGGGCTTTGTATAAGTGCATGGAGAGTCAGATGAGTCAAAAGTTTTTGCAGATGAGCAATTTCCTTCTTCAAGGTAAATGCAGATGTTTTGGGAGCACAGAGTATTGTGTACAAAGATAGAAAAGATGATTAACTAAATTACCTGCTGTTTTGGAGAAATTAACTTGCTTCACTGGGAAAGCTATTTATTCTCAGAGTATTTTACTGATTCAGATTCATGATAGGGTCAAATACCTAGCTTTCTGCTTAAGAGTCAACCCTACATTAAAGTACTTATGAAGGATTAAAGTAAATTGATCATTTATTTCTCTGACATTGAAAACAAGCATGTAGTGCCCGTATCTTCTTAACCACACAGAATGAAGCTTATAGCTGTTAATATCATCATTGTTATTGTTATAGAATATATTGAGTTGTGTGTCATAATATCTATTAACCAAATAAAAAAACAATTAGGCATATTGGAATAATAAATGTTAAGAAAGCTTAATTTCACCAAAAACTAAGATGTTAAGATGGTATTCTATGAATATAATTTTGGCAAAGAAAATAATGTGACCAAGCTATAGTTTTCTCTCTAATCTTTACCATTGACTATGTTTTATTAACTTACTACTTAATAAATACAAAGGGCAAGGATTAAAAGAAGTAAAAGGGAAAAAAAGAATGTCTTTAACTACTCAGAAATTGAAGAAGTTGTTAACCCTCTCACCTCACTTGCTCATCTTTAAAAAAAAGGAGAGAAAGAATCACTAGTTAGTTCAACTTTCTTCATAAATCAAGTTAGACTCTCCCAATTTACACACACAGAAATATACACACAAATCTAAATTTTTCAAGATTTTATTTAATCACTAAAGATTTTAAGTGTAAGTATTTAATAGCTCATTATTACATTAATCATACTTTTTTATTAGTATTCTAATTTTTATCCATTCTAATTGTGTATTTAAAGTTATATATATCATGCATATATTAAATATTATGTATATCTACTGAAATAATTCTATTTATAAATATATTTAAGATACGCCTGCTATGCTTACTAGAGGAAGCATTTGATTTAGTGAATTTAGTAATTTAGTGATTTAGTAATTTAGTTATTTTTAATTTTGCCATAAATTTCAAACACATGAATTTTTGTTTCATTTTGGTTATTGCTATAAAAACAAAATCACTGTATTCTCAAAAAGTGCTATAGAGTAAAAATGACAAATTTATAAAATATTAAGTATCAGCATGTAGTTTATATTAAGAATTATTATACAGTTAATATTATCAGTGTTAAATATATATGGTATAAATTGAAACGATCATAATCCAGTTTATGTTGATGTAACCTCTAAAGGTGAGTCATATTTTTAAAGAACTATCTTTAAAATTTATTGTCTCAAATGGCACAGATATGTGATAGAGTAGAAGTAAATATATGTTGAGTCTTTCATGCTCGCTTTTGATGTTATAGCGTTATTGATTCTAACTTGTATGTTTGTGTATCAGTGAATGGGAAGTTAATCATGTTAATCTTGAACATAAAATTTTATTTATTTGTTTATTCTTTTACATAAGGAATACCCTCCACCCATGAACTTCATGAATCCTAAATTGTTGAGTATATAACCACTATGAAAATAATAGTCATGAAGACCTGCTAAATATATCTTTCTAGAGTAACATTTTAAATATGGCATTGCTTTTCCAGTCAGCTCATTATAAACAAGGTATCGTGACTAGGTTTGAGAGTCATTAGGACCAGGCATCCATTCTAGGAGACAGACAGAAGTGCATTTTTTCTGATCTCTTTAAAGATAATAAAAGGTTTTTCTATATAATATTTGTGACTCTGGCATGACAACCACTCACTAGGAAATTCCTCAGTGGTTCATATGGGGTTCAAATTAATTAGAGTATCAGTTTCTCCCTTCATATTACCATTCTTACTAGTGTTTTTAAGACCCCTGCAACCAGACTAATACTTGAATGTGTAGTATGCCCTAACATGTATCAATGACTAAAAGTAGAGTTAACTTCATTTTGCAGCCACATAATAAAGTGCAATAAAGTGCAAAATGGAAGAACAGTTTCAATAGCTCTTCATTAGTGATAATCCTAGTCATGCCCTGTTCCTAACACATTCTTGTTGTATGGAGCTTTTACTTTGCATCATTATTTAATTTTGTCACTGTATTAGCCAGAGTTCTTCTACAGAACCAGTGTGTGTGTATGTGTATGCATATATATATTGTCTTAGCCAGTTTAAACTGCTAAAATGGACTACCATGGACTGATTGGCTTATAAACAACATAAATTTATTTCTCACAGTTCTACAGACTGGAAGTTCGAGATCATGGGACCAGCACGCTTGGGTTCTGGTTAGGGCCCTCTTTCTGCTGTCTTCTCATTGTATCTTCTCATGGTGGAAAAAAGATCTAGAGAGCTCTCTGGGATATCCTTTATAAAGGCACTTAACACATTCATGAACACTCTGCCCTTATGGCCTAATCATCTTCCAAAGGCCTCACCTTCTATTACCATCACATTGGCATTAGAATTCCAGTATATGAATTTTGGGGGACATAAACATTAATTCCATTGCATACAGACATGTAATATTCTCTTCTGTGTGTGTGTGCATGTGTGTGTGTGTGTGTGTGTGTGTGTGTGTGTGTGTGTCTGTATTATATAAGAAGTGGGAAGAGATTTATCTTAGGGAATGACTAATAGGATTTCAAAGTCTGCCAAGTCCAAAATCTGCAGGGCAGCCCAGCAGGCTGGAAATGCCAGGAAAAGCTAATGTTGCAGCTCAAGTCTGAAGACACTGTGGAGGCAGAATTCCTTCTTCTTCCAGGGACCTCAGTCTGTTTTCTCTTAAGACCTTCAGCTGAGTAGAACTCCATGGTATACATCTACCACATTTTAGTAATCCACTCATGTATTGATGGGCACTTGGGTTGTTTCTACATCTTTGCAATTGTGAATTATGCTGCCATAAACATTCTAATGCGGGTGTTCTAGCACTTCTTGTATTATCCTGGATAGAGCTACAGCCCATTCTACTAAGTGATGTATCACAAGAATGGAAAAACAAGCACCACAGACACTCACCACCAAATTGGTATTAACTGATCAACACTTATGTGCACATATAGTAGTAACATTCATCAGTTGTTGGGGAGGTGGCAGGGAAGGAGGGGATGGGTATATTCACACCTAATGGGTGTGGTAGGTACGCACTGTCTGGGGGATGGACATGCTTGAAGCTCTGACTCAGGTGGGGCAAAGGCAATATATGTAACCTAAACATTTGTAACCCTGTAATATGCTGAAATAAAAACAAGAAAGAAATTAAGAGGAAGGAAGGAAGGAAGGTAGGAAGGAAGGAAGGAAGAAAGAAAGGAAAGAAAGAAAGAAGGAAGGAAGGAAAAAAAAGACTTTTAACTGATTGGCTACTCACATTATGGAAAGTAATCTGCTTTAATAAAAGTCTAGTGATTTAAATGTTAGCCTTATCTAAAAATATGCAGCAACATTCACACTGGTATTTAACCAAATATTTTGGTACTATAACCTAGTCAAGTAGAAACCTAAAATTAACCATCATAGGTACCTATAATTTGATATAGAATGCATGTCTGTATATCAGGATTTTCTATTTTGTTGTTTACATTGCCTCCCTATCAATTTAATTTCTCAACCTCCAGATATGTCTTTATTTTTAAAAATTTTAACAAAATGCAGTCTTATCTAATGCAATCTTGACATAACTCCGCTGTATCTTCTAATTTTCATCAAAATTGGATTCCTTTTTTGCTACTTCTCTTTGGCTTTGTGAACATTGCCTTTTCCTCTTCTGTATATTTTTATGCTTGTTTGTTGTGCTAATGAGAGGTCTTTTTATAGGTCACCTGGCTTTTACATAAGGAAATCTTGCCAGTTGAGTACTACTCAAGAAAACTTTCCCTTGTTTTGAAGGTTACATTGTTTTATTTGGTGCAATACCATATATTCCCCACCCCCAATACATTCTATCTATTTTTTATTAATAATAATCCTGTGTTTAATTTTCACATACTTCCATGTCATTAAATTTTTATTGGTAACTCCTATAGCAAGAATGTTTGTGCACCCACCCCCAAAGTTTATGTATTGGAATCTTAACCCTCAATGCTATGGTATTAGGATGTGGGGTCTTTGTGATGTTATTCGTTCCTGAGTTCCTGAGCTTGGAGTCCTCATGAATGATATTAGTGCCCTTATAAAAGCAGTCTCAGAGAGCTTGTTCCCTCGCCTCTTTCATCAACCTTGTCAGAATTTTGAGAAGATAACCATCTAGGAATCAGGAAGAGGTCACTTACCAGACGCCAAATCTGCCAATGCCTTGATTTTGGAATTTTCAGCCTCCAGAATTATGAGAAATAAATTTCTATTGTTTATAAACCATGTGATTTATGGTATTTTCCTATAGAAGCCTGAACAGTCTAAGACAATGAAAGGCAAAATAGAAATTCAAAAGCAAAAATGCAATCAACTTAGCATGCATTTTTATTAAACATAGACTTTATTGTACATAAAACTTTTAAATATGGTTTCTCATATGCCACCATATTAATAAATTGCTACTTGCTTCTAGGAGCCTAAAGAGAACTTCATGTCCTAAGAGACAAATGTATCCCCACCCTAGAGAGTATCTAGCACATAGTAGGTGCACAATAAATAATAGCAAAATGAATGTCAATTAAATGAGGTCACTAGATTGACTTGCCAAAATGGTCAGCCTTATGGGAGGCACTACGTGGTTCAAATGAAATATAAAATATGGCTTATATCCACAAGCAACTTTTAAATCAGTTTGAAGAATTCAATCTTAAATATAATAAAACACTATTGAGCATCATGAATAACATTACTTAAATATACTGTGAATACCAATAATACACTATTCAAAACAGTTCAGTACATAATAGTGTGATTTTTATAAAGCAAGTAGGCATTATTTTCAAAAGGTATATAGAATAGTTGATCAAAATTTTCTAAAGCTATATGTAAAATCCGCTAAGAATTGAAATATGTCATGCCACACTGGGCAGATCGCAAAGAAAATTTTTCAAAGATGGTCAGTTTCCAATTGGGTACAAGGGTGGTCTCCAGGCAAAATAGGTAGAGCAAAGGGAAATTATGGAAAGGACACTGCGATCACCACTGATTGGATATTATAGAAAACCCTACAAAATATTTGACTCCAGTAATATTCTTGTAACAAATTCCTTTAGTCTGCAAAACAAAACTAATGAGAGAGAGAGAGGGGGAGAGAGAAAGAGACAGAATGAGAGAAACAGACAAAGAGAGACAAAACCAGAGAAACTTGAAAATATTTTTCAGTAATGCACAAATTCGGGTGTTCTAAATTGAGGTGAGGTACCTGACACAAATTATCTTCTAAGAATAATGCACCTAAATAACCCATATATACAGTTAATCTTAAATGCCAGTCTTCAGTGTTACAAAATCCACTGCCTTTGCATGGTACATAATTTAAGCTAATTTGCTTCTTGGGCTAATATCTATGACAGAATCTCACTGGCATAGTCATCAGTGACTTATTGGCAATATAAATTAATTGAAATTATCAACAGATAAAATTAAAGGAGATTTAAATGATAGAATTATAGTACATGCCTGCAATTTCTCAAAGTGAATTAACCAAATGCAATTGCACATCTCTGTTGTGTTCTAAAGTTCAGCAGCTTAAAATGTTACTGAATTACACATGGATTAATAAGAAACTGCATGCCAAAATGGGGGGAAATAAGAGAAACTGTTTAAAAACTATACTGGCTAAAATCTATTAATGATGCCTGGTGTTACTATGTCCTATTTTCTGTTACATTCCTTCTAGATGCTTTAACCAAAAAGTAGGAGTCTAATGTAAATTATCTATTTATACATATATATTATCATATTAATCAATCTTGTCACTAAAATATTACGATATAAATCTCATTCTTTTTACATTATTTTATTTCAAAATACCTGACTTTTTATATATTTGTCTTCAGTTGAGTTTTTTTATTTTAATATGCATACATCTGAAATTTTTAAGCTAATCTCTCATTCTAACCTATTGCATTTTTGAAGGATTATGTTGCTATAAAAATGGTGGAGCATGGATGGTGTAAATGATACTTATCTTCTCTCCTTTTGCAATTATAATGAAACCAGTATTACATAGGTGTGAGTAATTTCTATACTACAAAAAGTCTGGTGATTTGTCTTAAATAATACTGATTAGGGTATTTAATAGCTGGAATTAAAACTATCATACCTACTTATATTTTAAAGAAGAAAATTTTAACTACAATGTACTCATAGGATTTGGTCATACCAAAAGAGGAATTCTAAAATACTAAGGGATATATGAGGAAAATATCAACTGAAATTCAAAACTATTATTTTCTAAGAAAGTAGAAATACACAATTTTCTGATGAGTGCGGGTTTTTCTCTCAAATTCAATTTTTCTTTCGGAATATTAGGGAGGTAAAAACACTTTGGTTACATGATTTGCTTTTGTGCAGTTTGAGTCAAAATTGTAAGTGTGCCCATCACCAATATAGGGTGCATTGGACCTGTTAGGTGTATATTTACCTGTACCCCACCTCCGCCTGCTTAGTTTTTATTTTATTTTACTACCATATGTGCATGTGGGTGTTGTGTACTCCCTATTAAATTGGAAATAGTTGATCTCTCAAATTCTGAAACATGAGAGAGTAGGTCCAAACTGTAATTAAAAGACATGAACAGAAACTTTTCAAAAGAAGACAGACTAATCGTCAATACACATATGAAAAAATGCTGAACATCTCTAATCATCATGGGAGTGCAAATCAAAACCATGATGAGACATAACTTATCTCCAGTGAGAATGGCTTTTATCAAAATATTCCAGAACAATTGCTGGTATGGATGTGGAGAGATAGGAACACTCATGCACTGTTGGTAGGACTGCAGACTAGTATTACACAACCTCTATGGAAAGTAGTATGAAGATACCTTAAAGAACTAAAAGTGGAACTACCATTTGATCCAGCAATCCCACTATTGGATATTTACCCAAAGGAAAAAAAGACATTCTAAAAAAAAACCCCTGCACTTGAATGTTTATAGCAGCACAATTTCACAACTGCAAAGTGGAAACAGCCTAAGTGCCCATCAATACATGAATGGATTAAGAAAATGTGGTATATGTATACCATGGAATACTACTCAGCCATAGAAAAAAATGGTGTACTAACACCTCTTGCATTAACCTGGATGGAACTGGAGACCATTCTTCTAAGCAAATTATCACAAGAATGGAAAAACAAACACATGTACTCACCATTATATTGGAGCTAATTGATCAATACTTATGTGCACATATGGAAATATCACTGGTTGGAAATCTAGCAGGTGGTGGGGGAAGGAGGAGTTGGGTAAGTTCACACCTAACAGGTATAATGCATACTATTTGGGTGGTGGACACACTTATAACTTTGACTCAAATGGTACCAAGCAATTTATGTAACCAAAATGTTTGTACCACTGTGATATTCTGAAACAATATATATATATGTATATAATGAAAAAGAAAATACATGTGCACTTTGAACTATTTGAAAATTGAATACATAGCTGACATATGTGCATCCATACAAATATGTTTGTGTTTCAATATTTTCAATTATTTTAAAAATAAAATGTAAATCCAACCAATGTTCTGCTGGATTTATGATGCTTTTATCTCAATCAATGTATACAAGTACAGCTGCTAGTGAAGAAAAAAACCTGCAAAATAAATGGGAAAAGATAATCTTAGAGAAGAACACTTAGACAAAACTTTTGTGTATCTTAGGGGAGATAACATTATGGAATGTATAATGGAATAATTTGGAATGTAATAGTCTATGTTGGGAAATAGAGCTGCTTGCTTAAAACTCCTTTTCTTTTTGTTTTTTCAGTTACTTTAAAATAATTTTAATTGACAAATATATATTGTGTATATTTATCATGTATAACATGTTGTTTTGAAATATGTATACATGTGGAATGGCTAAACTGAGCTAATTAACTTATGCATTACCTCACATACTTGTCTTTTGTTGTGGTGAGAACACTTAAAATCTACTTTCTTAGTAATTTTCCAGAATGTGTTCAATATATTAACTATAATCACCATGTTTCATTATAGATCTCTGGAACTTATTCTTCCTAACTGAAGTTTTTTATCCTGTAAATTTATGTCTTATTTTTAAAACATATCTTTTAATTAATCAGGAAAATCTCTTACCCAACTATAAATTTTAAATGTTTAAGACATTTTCACCAGTGTGATATATCCTCATTGCTTTGAAACTTTGTAAGTCTTACAATGAAAAGCTACTCACCGGACTTACCACTTCGCCTTCCTCAGACATTTTCAAACTAGTCATCCTCAACTCATACAGTTATTTCTCTAAGACCTTATCTCCATATTTCCTGATTAAGTGATTGAAAAGCTATTTTAATGATTAATGTGTTTTATACAAAATGTCATGACTGCTGCAAGGTAGTGAAAAATCTTCCCATCAACATTTTCATCACCCCTCACAGTGACATTACAATATTTGGATAAATAATAGATAACATTTACCTTATATTCATGCAAATAATAATCAATACTGAGTCTAAATAACAGTACAATTTTTCACCTCTTTATTTTTCTTCATACTAAAAATTGTCTCATTATTTTCACTTACATGATTTTCTATGGAGTTATCATTAATTTTAGAAAAGTAAATTGTTCTACCACTTGCCTTTCAACAATGTTTAAATGTTCAAAAAAATTAGTTCTATGCTCTCTCCCTGAAATCTTCCAACCAGAATCCACAGCCTTCCAACTTCTATTTGGATCATTTGCTTGTCAGGTCTGTAATATCAACATCCAACTGTGGATTCTTCGTATAATCTTCTTAGGATTTCCAATCACATATATCCTGCATAGATCAACTGTAACATGTATCTCTTTTAATCACTTTTTATTTAAATTCTATTAATACTTTGCTGGAGCACATCTTTTATTAGCTTTTTAAAAAGGGTTAGGGATTTATAAGCTACCTATTACAAATATACACATGTATTGGAGCACATACAGGACAGAGTCATAAAACATTATAAAGAAGAGAGAAAAGAATATACACAGTAAGTTAATCACCTCTCACTGTCAAGCTCACCAAAATTGTTTCACATACGGTTTTGAAACATTTTTGGAAAATAAATTTAACTTCTATAGGTATAATACATTTAATATTATCTAGGTATGATATAGTGATTATCACGTTAAAATATAAAATATTTTATTAATACTAACAAAATAGTTAAAACTTTTTGTTCATTAATCTATAATATTTTATATATTTTCCATTTTATATAAGTACCTTTATTTTCTCTTATGTTATTAAAGTTTAATTTGTTAAAACCTTTCTTACACTTTGATAAAGGAGTGATAAATGCTTTATTGAGGACATAAAGGTTTGTTTTTATTATCTGCAAATTCATGAAGGGAATGCAAAATTTCTAGAATTGTGTATTTTTTAAAAAGTACCTATGCAAAATTAAATAACTGGAATTTATCGAATGCGTACCAAGTGTTGGGCACCTTTCTATGCAGTTAATATGTATTAAATAATGCAATACTTGTGACAACCCTTTTGCATTTATGCTAAGAGTATCCACATTTATAGATGAGGAATTGGCTTAGGCACAGAGAAATTTAGTATTTTGTTCAAGGTCACAATACTTTGTGCATAGTAGTTACTAGATAAATGATCATTTGTTAATAATGGTACCAAAACAATTACTTAGCTTTAACATACAAATTTGGTATAAGCTTCATAATTTCTCATCACAATCATATGTATTAAAAATATGATTGGTATTGCTTTCAAAAAGTAAAATCTACATTATTCTTATGTAAATGTTTCATTTTTCTAGAGTAAGGCAAAAATAATAATAAAAACATTTTATTTTAATTTGTCTTACCTCAGTGTGAGTATAATTTGTTAAAGGAATCATTCTTATAACAAAATATTGTAACTGGATAAACACTTATTTTAGTAATTTAAACCATAACGTCATCTTGTTTAGAATGTGCTATTAAATTAATAGTAAATTTAGCCTAATTTGTAAGTTAACTCTATTTTTCCCATATTTTATTCAAAGCTGCCATAATTTTTATTAGTAAAAAGAAAGGGAAATGATGTAATGTACTATTGATCATGTAAAGAACTTTTAAGAAAGAATGAAAAATTAAATTTGCATCCTGTTATTTGTATAAAGTTATAATATGTACAAAAATTACTACCAACACATGCATGTTTGTGGAAATAAATACATTATACAGATAAATGAAATAGAATTTTACTCTTAGATATAATGCACTACTTCCTAAAACCAAATTGTATTAATAGAGGGATAAAAACATTTTAATAAAGAGAAGAATTCAGAGATTTAGAGTGTTCTTTCTTCACCCATTCACTTACCTTTCTAGACACATGCTTATGTCACACTGCCAGATTCCCTTGTACTTCAATGTAGCCACGTTTTTGAGTTCCGGTTTACTTCATATATTAATATATGGTAATGACATTTCCAGGCCAATTGCAAAAAAATTTTCCATATGTAATCCAACTTTTTGTTTCCCCTTGATACTGCTGAATGTTTAAGATCTCACGGTCACAATGAGATAAAGAGCCACAGGATTAAAAGAATCTTGATCTCCAAAGAGATTTTATATGAATAAGAAATGGTCAGACATGAGCTATTGAGATTTTCTCATTGTTTGTAAGTGCATACTGTGCATCCTGACTAATGCAGGTTCAAGAAAGCATTCCTTCCCCACCAAAATAAATATTCTCATGACATGTTAAAATATCTACCAAATCTATGTTAAAACTTTTCAGTATGTACAACAATCATTTAGACTCTAATTTAACAGAGACAATTTTGAAGTAAGCTTTACTGAATTTCTTTCATTTTAAGATTTATTTCATCAAAGTAAGCATATATCATGTTGAATTACATTATATAAAGTTGAAATCATTGAAATCAAATTAGATCATCCTGTAAACAAAATATATAATCAATTTTGAAAGTGTGAAACGTAGTTTATCATAAAGAAATTTTTTTTTAGAAAACAAATAATGAGATCTACATTTGCAATATCTGTTGCTTAAATAAAATAACTATTCTGAAGAAAATTATAATTGCCACATTTTTTCTGTTTCATTTACTAAATCTAAACAGATCTGTTTTCTTTAGCAGGGATTAGAATTTCTTTGAATTCACAAAACTGTGGCTAGAAAAGCAGTGACCTTTGTGAATTACCTGGCATTTTGGTGTAGAGAGTGAGATGATGTTTTTGAATATAATTCTATCATATGTTCACTCTTTTCTTTCATTTTCTTCCCTGTATAAGATAAAATTTAAATGATGAAAAATGGTCAATGTTTTAAGATGTTGTCTTTTTTTCTTCCCTCAATTTGAATTCTAAGATAGCTCTGTTTCTGAAAAAAACAACTCTAACAGTATTTCCAAAAAAAAAAAAAAAGGCTTTGTGATTCATCATAGATAAATAACCATGAATGTGTAAGGATTTAGTACAGGTTTATATGTGTCCTCATCTTAATGGTCAAAACATGACAGTCATCCTGAGTTTTGTTCAGCCATCTTGAATTTTATATGCTCTCTGTATTGTAAGTATACACCTATCTTCTCTTATAATTAATTCTGGAAACAGCAACAGACCCAGCAAGCAGAAAAACAGGTTTGTTGAAAGCCTCAGTGCACTTTCTTGGCTGAACTGAAAATAAAATTCAAAACGCACTTGCTAATAAATCATAGCAAGCATTTAAATAGATAAAAATAAATTAGCAAATGGCATTAAATTCTCCTGTGCTTTCACTAATAGACAAGAGATATATTTTAAAGCAACAGTAATATTTTTATACAATGTAATACATCTAATTAAAAATAAAAACTGTGCCTATTGAAAGAAGCCCAGTGATCATACTTCAATTCAATGGACAGGTGTATGGTAAAAGTAATATGAAAGAGTGAAGAAAAGGAATAAACCAGAACAAATACCTTAAAATAAACACATAACATATACATGGCAGTAAAAAGGCCAGAAAACTAGAAAGAAAAGTAAGCAAAATGACGACTGAGGGAAGAAAAGAATGGAGAAAGTGGAAAGATGTACAGCTTCCAACTTTAACATCATCCCCATCATAAAACCACCTCTACAGTTACCCCAACACATTCACCAACATCATCAAAAATCACCACTACCGTGAAAATTACCACCACTACCTCTAACACAACCATCAACGTCAGTTTTGATTACTACAATGTATCAGCACTGTGGATATATTCTAAGCATACAGTATTAAACAAAACAGAGAGTCCCTTTCAGAAAAGGTAGAGATCAAATGTGAGGGAATTTCAAAGGTTTGTGTAAAATTGAAATTAAAAGGTTAAAATAAAAAATACAAACTTTATTTCTCAACATAATCTCCATTAAATGCAATACACTTTTGTAAGAGATGATAAGTTTATCATTAGTTGATCTCTAAAAATATTGAGGGCTATGAGAATTTTACCATTTCAATGAATCATTTTTACATTATTAATTGAAGAAGAATGGATGTCCCTTAATTGGTTTTTTTAAGATTAGGAAACAAAAAGAAGTCAAAAGAAGCCAAATCAAGCTGTAAGGTAGATGCCTAATCATTTCCCATCAAAATTCTCACAAAATTGTCCTTGTTTGATGAGAGGAATGAGAAGCAGCATTGTTGTCATGGAGAACTCTCTTGTCAAGATTTTCTGGGTGTTTTTCTGTTAAAGCTTTTGCTAACTTTCTTAAAACAAAATAAACAGATGTTATTGTTATTGGCTCTGAAGAAAGTCAACAAGCAAAATGCCTTGATCATCCCAAAAAATGTTGCCATGACTTCTGCTTTTGGCCAGTCCACTTTTGCTTTGACTGGACTTCTTCCACCTCTTGGTAGCTATTGCTTTGAGTGTGCTTTATTTTCAGGATCACACTGGTAAAGCCATGTTTCATTTCTTGTTACAATTTTTCAAAGAAATGTCTCGAAATTTTGATATCACTTATTTAAAATTTCCATTGAAATCTTAGCTCTTGTCCGCAGGTGATTAGGGGGCAAGAGTTTTGGCACCCATTGAGTGGAAAGTTTGTTTAACTTTAAATTTTCAGTCAGAATTGTATACACTGAACCAGTTGAGATGTCTGTGGTGTTGGCTATTGTCTGTGCTGTTAATCGTTGGTCCTCTTCACCTAAAGTACAAGTAAGATAAATTTTTTTCTTTGGAAATTGATGTGAATGATCTGCCACTGTGGGCTTTAGCTTCAACATCATGTTGTCCCTTCTTGAAATGAGTTATCTATTTGTAAACTACTGATGTATATGGGGCATTGTTCCCATAAACTTTTTGTAAAGCATCAATCATTTCACTATTCTTCTACCCAACCTTCACCATAAATTTGGTGTTAGTTCTTGCTTCAATTTTAGCAAAAAAAGTTCATATTGGTTTATTTTGGTGCAAAACATTTGAAATCCATGCAGAGATTTTTTCAAAATATGCATTTTAATGAACTTTTTGAAGATCCCTGATAAATACATTTCAATTAATTTGAGAAATATAAGTGTATAAAAATGCTTAGAAGTAAAAATCAGGTGTCTTATAATAAAGAGAACCAAACTAACCCTGTGAGCCTCCATACAAGAATATTCCTTGGAGACAAAGCATAATTAAGTTCAAATTTACAGAAAGAGATTATATGGCCAAAAGCTAAGAAAAGTATATGGATATACAGAATGGTAAACTCAGTGCACAGAGTCAGGAGATGTGTCTAAACAGGAAAAAAAGATTATACTAACCTTGAGGTTTATTTGAAAGATGATAGACTTTGTTCTAAGAGCATAGAATACCTTATTTGGAATAAAGATACTTGATAGATATATAATGTTAACTCTTCTCTCTCATATTCTTATTTTATTTCACTAGTAGTTTTAACTGATAGTCTCTCTATCTTTTCTCCTCTTTGTTGAAGGTGTAGCATTTCCTTATCCCATTTAGATGTCTTGAAATCTCATTAGTGAGCTCCTAGGATGAGAATGAAGAATTACAAAATTTCTCAGTCTGCTTATGCTACCACAATCACATATTCACAAGAATATGAATTCAGCTGTAAAATAGATTATAGGTTAACTGATGTAAATATGTAAACCTTTTAAACAACATAACTAGTAATAATTACCACAAAGTTTGCAATTCCAAAGTAAAATGACTTCTCACCTAGAATTTTATAATCTAACAATAATTAGTCAACCATTATAATGAATAAAGGCATTTTATAGATTCAAGGGCTCAGCAATTTTCAATTTTAAAAATCATTTTTGAAAAGCTATAAGAAAATAGTCTTCATCAAAAAAACAGAAGAAAGTAAAGAAAGGAATGTGTGGCACCTGGGGGCATAGAATGCAACCAGTCTCAAATAAAGAAATACAGGAGAGTTGTCACTAAGAAGAAACACAGAACTGGTAAATTATTTAATGTGGTTTTTCTCTAAGGAGAGAAGTGTTCTAATTTTCCAACTTGATAGAAATTTTCAAATTAACCAGTGCTAAATGAAAGGAAAAAAGATTTAAAAGAAGAAGTAAATTATTAATTTAGTAAAAGGAACATTATATAATTCAGATATAATTATAAACCATTTTGTTATTAACAGTATTTGTATTATAATATTAAAAATACTAAATGTTGTTTCAAACAAAGTTTCTAGCATAAGGGTATTAGAAAAATAGAAGAAGAGAAAGTATTTTTTGCTGGTATTGTGATATCATAAGATACTTATATTTTTTACTTCTGTAAGTTCTAGCACTAGATAAAATTAATAAGTTAAGAATAAAGAAATAATATTTTAGGTATATTACATGGATAAAAGTAAGTAAATAACATAAGAAAAATTTGAGTTAAAATTTGTTGAATCTGGCAATCATGGATAGCTATTTACTGAAGAAAGGAATTTTGTAATAAGCTCTATAGTATTTTTTTAACTATTTAAACAATGTTCATTCAAGTATTTGATATTTAAATTTAAACTACTAAGAAAATATTTAATATGTATTAATTCTTCATATGTTCAGGAGGTGAAGGAAACTATTATTTCTACTTATTTACAAGAAAATATGTAGAGAAAACTTATGTGACTATTTCCCAGTTCATGTTCATCTTTGTTGATAAGACAAACAAACGAGAAAAAAAAATGAAAAGAAAATTCCCTGGACTTGAGTATTTTATTTTATTGGCTATATTGTGGTTTTTAAAGGAAATATTAATTATAAAAATTGGATTAAAATGAGAGGTTTTTTTTCTTAAGGTAAGATAAAAATATTTGGGCATACACACTGATGTATACATATACATACATATATATTATACTTCCATTACTTTTGAATATATAATTATATAAATTAGCTGCTGAAATTCTTTTTGAAAATTTGTTTTTTTTAATTGCTTGGCACCAATTACCTTCATAACATAAGATGGGAATTAGTTTGATTAGTTTGATGACATGTTCTGATAGAGACACCTCAGGCACAAATCAAAATTGATTTAATTTAATTTCCATTTGTGATTTGATTAGAATCATATTGCAGTTAAACTTATGCAGATGGCTAGAAATTACAAAGTTTTTTTATTACATGAATTTCATTTTAGGAAAACCTAATCACTAAAAAGTATTAATTGACATTTATAGAGCATAATATCCATATAACTTCTGATGTGACTCCTTAATGCATTTGGAGAATATTTTCTAATGCTCTCATTATTTTTAAATTTGATTTTGTTAGAATTGTATGCGTACCTCTGGAACTCTGTGAAATTGTACATGTGTACCAAAATGGTACACATTACAAAGATGTAAAGATAAGTCATTTCAAGGACAATAAAATAGATCAGATTTCAGGTATTATCATTGTTTGACCATGGTAATATTCAAAATGTTCATTGATCCCATTTTTTCTCTTAAGGAAAAAGTCAAAATAAAATATGATATTCTAGACAAAGCTGCAATTTGAATTTGTGTTATCTAAGCAATGAAAGTATTCATGGGTACAATTCTTTACCTTAAAGAAAATTTCCCAAGATACTTAGCTTTTCATTATATTGAAGATTTTCTAAATAATTTGAAGTTACCACAAAGCAATAAAGGTGCTTTTTTTTTTCTTAACTCCTACCTGTCCGGTTAGATCATGGGACAGAAATTAAACCTTGATATATATATTATAAGAACTATTAAGGGAAGAAATAATATATTTGCATTAAGATTAAATATTCTAAACCTTAAGAAAAAACATTTTAAAAACAATATTGAAAGGCTTTACTATTTCTGGGGGACGTTTTCATGTATCTGCTTAATTCCAGCAGTTATCAAATGTCATTATTTTTTCTCAAAGATCTATTTAGAAGAATAAAGATGCGTTCTGCCTGAATGCAAATAAGGTACCAAGTTCAGTTTCTATCCAGATAATACTCCCAGGCATATCTTTCAAGGGATTTTCATCTTCAGGATAAAATGCTGATTTATTTACATTCTTTTTTTCTTTATGAAACAGCCATATGACCTACTCCCTAAGCATTTAAAATAGAACAAGGCAACTTTTTTTTCCAAAAAGAGGAAATTTTTGCACTTAGTGGCAATATAACTGGTGCAACTTTTGTTTTTGTTTGTATGTGCCTGTGGTTTGTGTATGTGTGAATTTTGGTTGTTTATTTCAATGCTATTGCAATTCAGTTTTTTAAGATCAACTCAGTAGTCATTCAACAACAAATAATTTTATTAAAACAGGATATTATAGATAGCTTTATTGTATTTTTATACAACTTACACATTTGCCTATGGGTAGAATTATTATTTATAAAAGTCAAATCTACACACGAGAAACACTTTCCTAAAAAAAAATCACAAAATATCTTAACAGTAAATTTTAATTTCATTACATATTGTAATATTATGTGTAATTGAAATAATTCTAGTAATTAAAATTAATTCATTCTTTAGATGAACAGGTCTTCCATTACTCTTGAATCTTTATCAAAGACCAATATTGCAAAAAATAAAGTGTGTGGTTTGATTCCACTATACATGTTTATAAATTAGCTTTAACCGATTAGAGGCAAGATATAAGCAGAATAATGATATTTAATGACTACTGAAAGGTTAATTCTGCTCTTACTTATTAAGTTTACACTGAACCGTCAGAGTTTCCCTACTAGTCAGAACAGCAATTTAATTTTAACTCAAACATCTGTAAGCAATTTGGTCATGATGTGTCAAAGGTAATGTTTTATGTAAGATAGTCCAGTTTATTTAGAATCCTAAGTTTCTAACTAAAATATCCATGTAAATATCCATATGATAAAATAAGCAATAGTTTGAGATGTAAATGAGAAGAGTACCTGATTCTAATGTGAGGGAGCTAGTTTTTGAACAACAGCAGCAACAAAAACAACAGGAACAGCAAAGAAAAGAATGTTTTATGCCATCTTCACTCCCAACTTTATATTTGGGACAGTAAAATGTCACTCACTTGAGTGACAGATGATTGGCAAGGTTAACAAATCTAACAGAAAGTCCCATTTGGGTTATACAACCATCAACAGCCAGACTTCATTTAACTTCCATGTATCAGCCACAATAAATTCTTACAGTCTTAAGAACTTAATAGTTCATTAATGTGTTGAACACAGCTCTGTTTCCACATGAAGTGTGGGAATCTAAATATGAAAAAGGTGCATACTCTGTGCTCAAGGATCTCAGAGGCTAACAGAGGAAATACACACTTCTTCAAGCATATTTTGACATTCCATGATGAATGAAATAATAGAAACACGTATAAGATAGAGCTCAGCAGAATAGAGTTATATATTTTTTATACGTAACCTAAATATTTGTTACCCCTGTAATATGCTAAAAGAAAAAAAAAGAAGTATATTTAGAGTTAGGTAAATGTGCTTGCCTTTTATCCTGGAGGTATCAATTCCAGATATACATATACAGAAGTAATCATACAATATTAAATCTTTAAAATCTTCTGTTATACAGAAAAGCTAGGAGCTTAAAACATGCTTCAACATTATGGATATCTTTGGAAAATTCACACTTTCTAAGCTCTTTGCTTAGTACTTAACACACAGTGATGAACATAAAATGATTTAAAACTAGGAAATATATTTTTTATGTTATCCAGATATTAGGACAACAAAACCAAATTAGTAATTCAATGAATATTTTTAAAGGACTTTTTACATTAATAGGGTGGAAAACTTGATTTACGTAAGAATAAACGTGGACAAAAGGACATGAAGTCCTAAATGTGCCTACAAGTCCTGAGGGTGGGTGCTTGTAGGAGGAGGAGATCACATTTCCTGTGATCATGTCAGAGGTCATGGATTGTATTTGTAGCTCTGTCACCTGACTCATATGTAATCTTTACAATGCCACTTGTAATTCTCTAAATGTCTCTGTCTACTTTTGAAGCCATATCTCTCTCTCCATATAATTGCTAGAGTTAAAGACCAATGTTTGTTGAAAGCATTTTGTAAAGAGCATGGTAACAATGGGTTCTTAATAAGTGTACATTGACTTGAATTATGAGTAAACTCTATTGGGTCCGTATGTTTGGTTTACCAATTAAGTAGAAGGACATATATTTTTGTTTTAATACACAGTTCAAATAACCTTTATTCATTATTATGTTATACACATGCATATGTTATAAAATTAAAAAGCATTTTTATCATTATATTTATTTTACTGTGTTGAAACAAGAGTTAATTGAATTTCACCATGCAGTGTCTTATATTATGAGGATACGATTAGTGCATATGATGCAAAAAAATGCTACCATATCACATGTCTTCCTTTTAATATGTGATTATTAACTTACTGGAATTAGATGAAAGAAAATATTATATCCACTGTTTGCTATAGTTTGAATGTCCTCTCCTAAACTCATGTTAAAGTTTAATTGCCACTGTGATGGTATTAAAAAGGTGGAACCCATTAAGAGGTGATTAGGCCTTTAGGGCTCCACTCTTATGAATGGATTAATATTGTTATTACAAGAATGGATTGCTATAAAAGCCAGTTTGGCACTCTCTCAATCCCTAGCTCTTAGACTTTTTCAGCCTCCAGAATCATAAGTCAAATAATTATTTTTAGAGACTATGTTTTGCTCTGTAACCCAGGCTGGAGCGTCAAATAAATTTTTATTTTTTTATAAATTACCCAGTTTGTAGTAGTCTAGTATAACTGCCATAAATGGACTAAGACATTCTTACTTTATTTTTTTAATTTTAACTGTTATGCATGCATAATAGTTGTGTATCTTTATAGGGTAAATGTGATCTTTTGATACAGGCATTCAATGTGGATTAATCAAATCAGGGTAACAGGAGCATCCATCACCTTAAGCATTTATCATGTCTTTGTGTTAGGAACATTCCAATTTTACTCATGTAGTTATTTTAAAGTGTACCCTTATTGTTGATCACAGTCACTTTTTTGGTTTTTAAACAATTTTATGAAAGCTAAAAAAGTGTCACATTAGGGAAAAATGAGACACAACTAAAATTTGTTTAGACATATTTGCTATGTTTCTGCCTTCACTTCAGGGGGTTTAACAAAGTCTTTACAGATACAGTTGCTTGCTTGTGCTTGAAGTCACAATGGGTCTCTCCACTAAGCAAATTTCTCTGTGTCAAGTGCCTGCCTTGCTGAATAGATGCAACAACATCCTAAAATAAATTTATTCATTATATTTCAAATGAGAAATCCTAAATTCTTGGTATTTGCCTGAGGTTGTTACAGCTTCTTCTTTTTATTTGAAATGTCTTTTTCTTAAACACCTTGAATTTTCATTTGTGTTAATATACTTTTTCTTATTGCTTATAATTTAAGATAAATCAAAAATATTAGAATTTATGTGACTGATTTTTCTCAAATCAAGACAGGTAAAAGCTGCAGCAGGACATGAATGTGTTTTGAATTGATTTTTGAATCCATTTTGAGATGTTGAACAACTGTTCTTTATATTATGGAACTTACTCTGAATTTTCATTTGATGTCACAGGAGGGTCACATATTTTATCCAGTTATATTTTTTAAAGTGTGTATGGATTACAGCAGGGAGATATCCAGCATTTAATCAATTTCCTTGGAATTAACTTCTTGATTTTCCTGTAAAGTAAAGGCTTTTGTTTTATTAAAAACATCCATAAGATAGAATAAAATGACTAATCCATGCTTAGTACAAATGGAAAAATATTGAAATAACCCCTTGAGAATCTCATGCCCATTAGAATCCATCTCCATGTGAATCTAGAATGCTCCCTTTATACTACCCTAATCATGAAGAAAGCTCTAAACACTCTTTGCAAGACTTTTTACTTTTAACTGTTTGTAACTACTATATTCTCTTCCTAGATATTTTCACTGCTAAAATAAATGTTGTATATTTGATTCAATTTTTTATAAACAACTCAATTTATTTAAATCATATTTATTTTTATAACTTTTACTTCTTTATAAAAGTAAATTTAGTGTTTAAAAAATATTAAATCCTGGTAATTAATTTCTTCACATATAATATCATACATAGCACTATTAACATGAGATAATAATTTATTTGCCCTGTTATGATAATTATTCTCAATCTCTTATGATTTCATAAGGGAAATTTTTCCATGGAAAAATGTGAAAAAGATAAGAATTTCTTTGTTAAGGCTAAGAACAATAAAATAGAGTTTTTAGTACAAAGATGTATCCAAGTTTGGCTATGAGACTATCCACTTTCCCAGTATTTCCAATCTACCAAAAAAAAAAAAAAAAAGAGAGAAAAAGAAAGAAGGAAAGAGAAAGAAAGAAAGAAAGAAAGAAAGAAGGAAGGAAGGAAGGAAGGAAGGAAGGAAGGAAGGAAGGAAGGAAGGAAGGAAGGAAGGAAGGAAGGAAAGAAAGAAAGAAAGAGTAGCATTTTGTATACTATTGCACAGGAGTTTTGCTGAAAGATGAGGTCTATTCATAGTGGAATACACCAGCAATGTGAATAACATCACAGGCTCAAAACTGAGTGTTTCTTAGGAATTACGGAGTGCAGAAGGTTTGAAATGCGAATAGTAACTTTATTCTCATTATATCCTTGAGTGCCACTCCTTTAATAGATTAAAAGATCTATATTAAATATTAATCATAGATGAGTAGTAGTTTTGGATATTATTTCTTCCACAGGACCCACCAATAAATCAGGAATACAACGTCTATCAGGGGCAAATGAGCATTACCAAATGGCAAAGGTGCTGCATTTCTCAAAGAGGGGCATGGATGATCATTAGAGATTATTTCTGAGGAACTCCTACAGTAGTAAGGATTTATAGAAACATCTCCACTTAGAGATGGAGAATCACCTTAGAGTTCAGGGGGAAAAAAAAGAGATTTGTTGCTGCAGAAATTAATGGAAAGAAATATGCAGTCCTCAGGTGAGAGGAAAGTGGTTTTCCCACATGCATGATAGCTTTATTTGGAGATGGAGATGTAAAAGTTCATTAATGGGGTCTTGTACAAAGAATTACAGTGTCACATAATTGTGCTGTGGCAGCAATTCGTGCAGCTTAGGGTTATGTGTGAAACTTAGGACATTTGGAGCAGTGAATGAATCCTAGAGCAATTTAGCTGAATGCAGGTAACCTAGCATTCACACTGGTAAACTTTTGAGAGCTAATTGGGGAGCTATTACTATTAATAATTGTGCTGGAACAATAAGCATAAACAAGAACTATCTCGAGCAAGCTGTAACCTACATGCACTCTAAATTTAGAGTGTGATTTTTTTCAATCCATGATGGCAAGTGATATTAAACAAAGACAGAAAAATAATACTAATTAATTCAGGGAAAACAATGTTCAACAAAACAGGCCAGGAAACTCTTAAACATACTTTTATTTTTGTCTTGCAATCATATAGTCCCAAATCAGGTGCCTTGTTAATAGTTTGGATAATTTTCCTCTCCAAATCTCATGTTGAAATTAGATCCCCAATGTTGGAATTGGGGCTAAATGGGAGGTGTTTGGGTTATGGAGGTGTATCCCTTATGAATAGATTAATGACCTAGGGCTGTGATCCTCAACCCTGGGTCTCAGTCTGGTATTGGTCAGTGGCCTGTGAGGAAACGGGCCATGCATCACTGCCAGAGCTCAGTACCACACTCCCCTCCATAGCTTCCTACCTCTGTTCCCTCTCCCACTGGTTCATGGAAAAATTGTCTTCCATGAAACCAGTCCCTGGTGCCAAAAATGTTGGGGACTGCTGCCCTAGGGGATGAGTGATCTCTCACTCTATCATTTCCCTTGAATGCTGCTTGTTGAAAAGAGGCTGGCATATCCTTCCCTTTACTTCCTCTCTCAATAGGTGATGTCTGCACATGTTGGCTTCCCTTCATTTTCCACCATGATTGGAGACAGCCTGAGGCCCTCATCAGAAGCCAAACAAATGACAGTGCCATGCTTCCTGTACCACTTGCAGAACAATGAGCCTAATAAAGCTCTTTTCTTTGTAAAATGTATAAATTGTCCAGCCTCAGGTGTTCTTATATAGAAACAGACTAAGACACCAGGTACATAATATTGTTGATAAAATAATGTATTGACTATAACTCCATATCCATATCCCTTTCAAACTCAGAAAACTTCTTTTGTGATGTAAGTGAAATTTTTCTCTCTATGGATTACCTGTGTGTATCTGTAGTGAAACAGGCACTGGACAATTTGTTACAAAATAAAGTGATTCAGTTCACATGAATCCAGAAGATTAAGAATATTTCATTTAAAAAAAATTAACATTATTCTCCATATGACCTTCAAATTGTGGGATTGTTATGGACTGAGTATTTATGTCCCCCAGAAATTCATATTTGAGTATAATTGCCAATGTTGTAGTATTTTGAGGTGGTACCTTTGGAAAGTAATTACATCATAAGGGTAGAGCCCTCATGGATGGTATTGGTGCCTTTATAAGAAAACACCATGGGGTTAGCTCTTTGTTCTTTCTGCCTCGTAAGGATACAAGGACATATTGGTCAAGTGCAACTTGAATGAGGGTCCTCACAAGAAGCTGACCATGTTGGCATCCTGGTCTTGGACTTCCAGTCTCCAGTACTATGAGAAATAAATTTCTGTTGTTTATAGATTACACTGTGTATGGTACTTTGTTATAGCAGCTCAAACTAAGACACATTTAACAAGACTTTATGGAAATGCCAATAACACTTTAGGTGGAATAGAAAATAGAGATTGCCTTGTCCATAATTTCAAAGAAATAAATTATCTCTCTGTATCGCAACCTATAAGAAATAAGCATTGTTCTCTATTGGATTTGGCAAAAGAAGAACAAATAGGAAGAGTCTCCCTAAAACTGACATAAAATGTCCATCTAGTATGTTGGTTACCTGCTGTTGTAGCTTACATATGTGGATAAACAAACACTCTGATACTCAATAGTGGATGAAAATTGTGATTGATATTCAAGTCTCCATGTGGAACTGGGAGAACTTATGTTAGCTGCCAATGGGAAAAAGACTCTTAACATTTGATACAGTGGGAAAGGACTCTTACATTTGATAATGGATCTATTAGAACAGCTTCAAGTTAAAAAATTGATGCATAAAGGTAATGGGGTGACAAGGTAGTGACAAGCCCACATTTTAAACTACCAAAGAACTAGTGTGGAGAGCATCAACTTAAACCTGAGTATGGAATGGTATAACATGATCAAAGAAGTATCTTGTTTACTCTGCCAGTGGGGAGCTACTGGGAAAGAAATTAGAAGCAAGAGAAAGTTCAGACACAATGATTTATTGAGGAGGAGATGATGTAATTTTCAAATGTTTAGTTGGGATTGGGCATACAACATTTCTCCAGGAAAGCAGGTAAGCATTTTTCTCTAGGCATTAATTTTTATTCTACATTATCCATGCCCGATGACTCCAGTATCAAGAAATATGACCAAAAGAATGACTTCATACATGGGAGATGGAAAACTCGGGAAAGAAGTGGCTCTTAGTTTCCAAATAAAAGGATGCCTAATTGTAGATATTGGAAAATATAATTGATAGCTTCATTGACCTAATACAAGCTAGACATTCTTTAGGAGAAAATTGCCATTTTGGTTTTATGCTCCTTGGTGGGCAGACACTGTGGTAAACTCCAAATCTCCTATTTTCACAGGAGTTAGGTTAGTCCTCTGTTATGATCTAATCACTTCCCAAAGGGCCCACTTCCAAATGTCATCATATTGGGGATTAGGTTTCAACGTACACATTTTGGGGAGACACAAACGTTGTGTATAGTAAGTAGTACTTTTAATAAAGGCAAGGAAAGAGATTGAGTTGTTTACTTTTAACATAATAAAACACTGGAGTTTTTCTAAAAGGCTTTTAACTTTGATTCTTCAAAATTTTATTTTCTAGCTATTTTATAGGAGATTGACCAAGAAGGGCTATTTTTCTTTACCCATTACTTCCCTGGGCAGTTCCTAAAAATAACAATCTATACAAGAGTCAGTGAAAAGGGAGTACATTCTGAAGGTAAAGCAGAGGAGGTTTAAACTAAGTAATTGATAACAGTGAGGAAAAAAAATAGAAAATGTTATTATTTTGCCTAAGGAGAAAATTATATGAACTGATAGGAAAAAAATTTGATACAGAAACAGAGAAATGTCAATATATCTCTTGTACCATCTGTTGGCATGCATGTGTGCTCTATTACAGAATTCTAAGATTTCTTAATAATGGAGCTTGTGCCTTCCAACCCTTTTGTATGTTAAGGGCTTATACAGCAAAAATGTAAGATACAAGCATCTGGACATAAAATTTTATTTTCAATTTATTCCTTGAACTCTTGTATTGGTAAGTATAACGGACATTAGGTTTGGGGAAATCACACTACAAACATGGTTTGTCTGCTAAATGCAGTGGGCATGCTGGTTCAGTTATTGTTTAAAAAGATACCTAAAATATACCATGTATTTAAAGTCTAGGGTTTCACATTCCAGCATCAGCAAATGTTTGCTGTAATGAATTGAAATACTTTTCTATTTCCCTACTTACTTAATTCAGTTGTCTAGGGATATCATAATCTGTTCATAAACATAAAGCCTTTTGTGACTATTCAGAATCATCATTGCATGAGCAAAAGCAGAAATGAAAACACAATTTAATTTGTCAAGCATGTTTTTTTTAACAATCCATGAATATTGCAAGAAAAAATTAATTTTACTTTTAAAATAAATGAACAACACAATTAATTTTTCAGTTTAAATAGTTTTTCTTAATTAGACATTTGGGTATTTTCTGTGATGTTACATTTAAAATTTGACTTTGGAAAATTGTTTTCAAATATAATTCACATATTATAATAAATTAAGAATACATGCCATTTTCGGAAACTGTAGACAAATGGTATCAACTTCTAATTTAGTCTTGTTATAGAAAGAACTATTGAATATTCCATTTTGTGTTTATTTTGTATTTCTAAGGTGAATTTATTCCTTATTTTACCTGAGAAGATTTTTGAATGTAGGTTAAATAGATTCTGAAAAAAAAAAAAAGATTCTATCTGGATCCAAATCCAAATGTATCTATTTATGGCAACCCTACAATTATTATTTTATTATTAAGATATGGCTGCTTTAATGTGAAAACACATCATTTTTGTATTGTAGAACTTGAAATATGTACAAATAGGCACCATTTCAACCTCTCAACTTCTTAAAATGTACCTATTTGAGCCATAAACCTTTCTCATTGACCATTGTATGTGATGTCTATGATATATTTCCAGAATTACTGGAAGCTACTATTCATTTGAGATATTCTCTTTACTGGAGTTTCTTCCTCCCTGGGTCCATCTACCATCTCTCTTCAGCTTGAACTTCTGTGCATATATGCTCTGCTCTGTTTTCTTAGATGGATATCCTAGGTTTGAACTTTTCCTGTTGTTGAAATTTCTTGTTTGAGCTAGTATGTGAATCAATATATGATGAGAATGTCATATATTATTCATTCATGGGATATACAAAAAATTCTCATGTTGGTTAGGATGTATAGTTTGATCAGCTTAATCCTAGTTTACATGCTAGAAATTACATTTTAAATACCTTGTCAAGTAAGTATGGCCATCAAGAAGCAGACTTGAGGAGTAACAAATGAAATTATTTGCTCTACTTTTCATTAGATTCTGCTGTTATTCCAAAGGCATTTTTTTTTGTTGTTGTTCTTTGAGAAAGGCCATAGTCTCAATTTATTTAAAACAGAAGATGAGAAACATTTAAAATGTAACCAACTAGAAAAAAATTTTATAATCTATGCTTATTGAAATAACTACAGTTTGAGGTTTCTTTCTAAATATCTTTTTAATAACAGAGCTAAGTTTTATAAATTTATTTTTCTTTCCACTCTATAATATAATGATTCTGGCATAAAATTTCTAAGTTTTAGTCAAATGAGTCTTAATTGTGTTCTTTGTAAATTCATTTGACTGCATGATCCAGAAAAGCAATATTTCAATATACTCTTAATAAAATCAGTAAATGCATAGCTACCTAGGGAACAATTTATCAAGGCTATTGAATTTTTAACTGTACATGAAAATTTTTACAGAAGTTGGATCCATTAAATTATGATAGAATACTCTATAAATGCATAGTATATTATATATTTCTATTTTATTTTAGTTATGACATTAATGCTTGACCTTATTTCTGTAGGCAATAAGAATATTCTTAAAAGTTCAGAATACTGCTTTTAAGATAATAAACTATATATTTTACTATTTTAATCAGTAAATTGTATTTCTACTCCCAATAACTATAGTTTATAATTTCAAGAGATAATGAGATTTTAACTATATTAATATTAATTTTATCATCTAGGATTTTAACCTAGGTCTATGCTAAAATCTAAAACTGAATTGATTTTGGCAGATGGCAGTATTTGGTAGATGAAAAGTTCTCAAATGTTCAGTGAAAAATAATTCTTCCTTTAAGTGAAACGGATAGATTATATAGTTGCATTTATATATAAAAACTAGTTTATCAATGGAAAATTAATTTTTCCACAAAATCGATTATTATAATAATATCTGATTATGTGTATATGCATATATACATATAATAGAAGTTTCTATTAATCTAAATTTTATCCTTATCATAATTACATATGTTAGATAGACTTTGCCCATTAAATGTTTTCTTCTTTCATTTCAAGAATTCCTTCTTGACAATAATCACACATTGATATGCAAGTTGAATACAAAATGTTCAATAATGAGCAGGGTAAAATCTCTTTCACATGGGTATCTATCATAAGACCACACTGAAGATACTCAAAACCATCTTCCATTTGTGAGACGTACAGGTGGTTAATGAAGATGACCATTCATTTCTGAAACAACAATCCAACATTAAGTTGTCCAGGGCCTTTGACACCCTGATTTCCATCCAGGTATAAGAAGACTGCACAATCATCAAACCATTAGCTAGTTGGCAATGAAACCTTGGCAAAGCCACAAGCCTTTTAGGATGCTTCTTATTGCTTTTGCCAAAGTCACAGCCACATAACCTCTGCTTGATAAAGCGTAATCTTGTAGCACTTCTCAGCTTTTGAAAGCAAAGCAAATTATTTTCAGAGGTTTTCTAATTTCGGAAAGTCTCATGTGTTCTTTATTACACATTGTATGATAATACATAACAGGGAAGTAGATGAGCCAAAATTCTATAACTTTCAAAACTCTACATTTGAAAATTCCTGTAAATCTATTCCTTGAGATGATGGAACTTAGTTCCTTATCAATCCTTACAGATTTATCCTTAAATTTGGCCCAAGTGAAAGACAAATGAATTTTTGTTTTATTACCTTTCTGATTATGAAGGCAAATCTTTAACGGTTATCATAAAGTGCTATGTTTCTTTCCTAAAACATATAAGCAAAAAAAAAGGGGTTGGAAATAGTTGGAGAGGACACACAAAATCAGATTTGGTATAGCTGCAAAGTGCTGGCCTCAGCTGAGAATTCACTAACCAGACACTATGATCACATCAACTCAAGCTATTCTCAAACTCTTCAAACTCATTGAGCCTTTCCGAACTACTTTCTTGCATATTCTAAACTTTTCTTTGTGTACAAATTACAATATTTTGAAATTCTTTAAATTTTGAACAAACAGCTCTGCTTTTCTAAAAAAGACAGTGATTTGACAAGTCCAGGTTTAAATCAAAGCTAAAGCTAATATTTTTTATGTCAATATATGATATGCTGATATAACAATGACCAAAATTTCGCATCATAGAAATGAAGACGTTTATTATACGAGAAAAAAATGTGATGAGAATGTGTTACAGACAAAATTAATAGTAATTGTATTCATTATTTAGCTGCCTGTTAAAAGTTTAAGCTTCAACTTAGGTGTTTTCAATGTGAGCTGATTTCTTTTAACTCTAACAGGCCCTAATTTTCGATTTGCAGCTCATTGTAAAACCCATGTATTCAATTAAAAGGAAAAGTACTATTCTTAGATTAGAGCAAGACAAATGTTATATTGATACAACTGACTATAATCTTCTAAAAGAAAGAATCCAAAATAGCCTACTGAGATGATCTTATTTCATATTTCAACCTCAAGAATATGGTTTCATCAAATCATTCTAAATATTTTCAACCTTAAATACAGTATGGTATTTTTTAGTTGAGGTAAAATAAAATAAATATACCAAATTTTAATATGACATATTTTGTTTTAAGAGTTTCTGTAATTCTTTTAAAAATAATTTCAAATAGTGTTCCAAAGACTGAATAAGTTAGGAATGGATTACTGCTGCTTCGGTTTTGGTATTTGTTTGCTATTGACAGTCTCACCTCTTTAAGTTCAATTTCCATACATTTATAATTATTTGGGTGATGATATGCAAGAAGTATTTCTTATTTTACCATGTGTTGTTATAAATTTGTTTCTTTATTTCATTATAACTTGACTTAAAGATATTAAAGATGGAATTTTAAATATTAATAATTTTCATATAATTTTCAATAATAAAAATGATAGCATTGTGTTATGTGCTAATGTAAGTTATGAGAATTATGCTATCCATTACTCAAAAGGATGCTATACACTAGATACAGTCTGACATAGCATACTGTTATATAAGAGTTGACATGGCAGGAATGCAGCTCAAAGAACTAATTTGCTTGTCCGTGGTCAAGCTCTTAGTAAGTAAAAAAGTAATTATTCGTACTCGTATCCATTTTACTTTTGCATCTCTTACTATATATATGGTACTGTGTCTTTCCATTATTTTCTGGAATTTTATAGTCTGATTCATACCTTGGACTATCTCAATTACCAATATAAATTTTGTGAATTCTAGTCTGATTATAGAGCTTTATATTCAACTCTGTTCCAACACGGTGGCCTGTACAAATAAGAGTATTTCTTTGAAAATACTGGTGGAAACGAAATAAAAATCTTAAATGCTTTAGAAATTCAATAAGAATTTAAATGGCACGTTTAGCAAAACTGTTTAGTTTCATAAAGTAACAGTGTTAACAAAATATTTCTCTCTTTCAATTTTAGATCCGCGTTACCTATCATTTTATAATTCTAAAATGTATTTTCTTTTGTATTTCTCTAATGCTCCTCCCTTTTATTTAAACCACGGCATTAAAGTAGTCTCTAATGATCCTTTGGATTTCTTCAGTATCAGTTGTAATGTTTCCTTTTTCAACCTTGATTCTATTTATTTGGGTCTTTTTTCCTTAGATAGCCTGGTATGTTATAAATGTCATTTATCTGTTCAAAAAACTACCTTTGTCTTATTGATCTTTGCATTATTGTTTTTCAGTTTCATTTATTTCTGCTCTAATCTTTATAATTTCTTTTCTTCTACTAAATTTCAGTTTGACTTGTTCTTGTTTTTCCAGTTCTATGAGATACATCATTAGGTTGAAGTTTTTCTACTTTTTTAATGTAGGCACTTATTGCTATAAAATTTCCTTGTATTTACTGCCTTTGTGCTATCACATAGGTTTTGAAATGTGTTTTCATTTTCATTTGTTTGAGAAATTTTTTTAAATTTCCATCTTAATCTCTTCATCGATCATCTTGTCATCAGGAAGATCTTGTTTAATTTCCACATTTGTATAGTTTCCAATGTTCCCCTTGTCATTGATTTCTAGTTTTATTCCAATATGGCAGAGGAAATACTTGGTATGGTTTCAACTTTTTGAATTTTTTGAGACATGTCTTGAGGACTAACATATTGTCTATGCTTGAGAATGATCCATGAGCTGAGGATAAAAATATGTATTCTGCAGCTGTTGGATGAAATGTTCTGTAAATACCTATTAGGGCCATTTAGTCTATAGTGCAGATTAAGTCCAATGTTGCTTTGTTGATATTCTGTCTGGATGATCTGTCCAATACTGACGGTGGAGTGTTAAGGTATTCAATGATTATTGTATTGGGGTCTACCTCTCCCTTCAGTTCTGATAATATTTGGTTTATACATCCAGGTGCTCCAGTGTTGGGTATATATATATATATATATATATATATATATATATATATACATATATTTATATTTATAGAATTGTAGACTACTATAAGTAACTATCTGCCAATAAATTGGAAAACCTAGAGGAAAAAGATAAATTTCTAGACACATACAATTTACCAAGATTGAATTGGGAAGAAATTCAAAACATGAATAAACCAAAAATGAGCAAGAAGATAGAAGCAATAATAAAAGTCTCCCATCACAAAGAATCCCAGAGCCTGATGGCTTCACTGCTGCATTCTACCAAGCATTCAAAGAAGAACTAATACCAATCTTACTTAAACTCTTCCAAAATATTGATGAGGAGAGAATACTCCCAAACTCATCCTATGAATTCTGTATCACCCTAATACCAAAACCAGACAAAGACAAAACAACGAAAGAAAACTATAGGCCAGTATCTCTGATGAATATGATGCAAAAATCCTCAACAAAATGCTAATAAACCAAATTCAATGACACAGTAAAAAGATTGTTTATCATGATCAATTGAAATTCATCCCAGGCATCCAAGGATGGTTCAACACATGCAAATCAATCAATGTGATGCATCACATAAAGATAATGAGGACAAAATCCAAATGAATGTTTCAACTGATGATGAAAAGATATTTGATAAAATGCAACATTCCTTCTTGATAAAAAGTCTCAAAAACTGGATATAAAAGGAAATTACCTCAACATGATAAAAACCCTTATATGACAGGCCCACAGTGAGTATCATACTGATTGGGGAAAAACTGAAATTCTTTCCTCTGAGATCTAGAACAAGACAAGCATGCCCACTTTCACCATTGTTATTCAACATAGTACTGGAAGTTCTGGCTAGAAAAATCAGACAAGAGAAAACTAAGGGACATTCAAAATGGAAAGGACAAATTCAGTTTATCATTGTTTATAGACAATATGATCTCATATCAGATAAATCTAAAAACCCCACAACAAACTATTAGATTTGATAAGCAAATTCAGTAAAGTTGCAAGATACAAAATCAACATACAAAAATTAGTAGTATTTCTATATATTAACGGTAACAATTTGAAAAAAAAATGAAGAAATTAATCTCATTTACCATAGCTATTAACAAAATAAAATATGTAGAAATAAACTTAACAAAAGAAGTGAAAGATCTCTATAAAGAAAACTATAAAACATTGATGAAAGAAACTGAAGAGGCCACAAAAACACATGAAAGATCTTCTATGCTCATTGATTGAAAGAATCAATATTGTTTAAATGCCCATGCTACCCAAAGCAATCTACAGCTTCAATGCAATCCCCGTCAAAATAACAATGACATTTTTCACAGAAATAGAAAAAATAATCCTAAAATTTATGTGGAACCACAAAAGACCCAGAATAACAAAAGTCATCCTGGGCAAGAAAAAGAAAAATGAAGAAATCACATTATCTGACTTTAATTATACTACAGAGCTTTAGTAACCAAAACAGCATGATAATGTCATGAAAACAGACACACAGACCAACGGAACAGTATGAAGAACCCAGAAATAAATTCACACATCTATAGTGAACTTATCTTCAACAAAGTTGCCTTAAACATACAGCAGGGGGGAAGGATAATCTCTTCAATAAATGGTGCTGGGAAAACTGAATAGATATCCATATACAGCAGAATGAAACTAGACCTTTATCTTTTTTCATATGCAAAACAGAAATCAAAGTGGATTAATTACTTAAATTTAAGACCTGAAACTAGGAAACTACTAAAAGAAAACATTGGAAAAGTTCTTTAGGACCTTGGTCTCGGCAAGGACTTCTTGAGTAATATGCCCAAAGCCCAGGCAATCAAAGCAAAATTGGACAAATGGGATCACATCAAGCTAAAAGGCTCCTTCATAACAATGGAAACTGTCAGGGAAATGAAGAGACAACATACAGAATGGGAGAAAATATTTGCATACTACCCATCTGACAAGAGATTAAGAACTAGAATATGTAAGGAACCCAAACAACTCAATACAAAATCAAATAAGCATCACATGTACTCACCAGAAAATTGGTTTCCCTGATCATCACCTAAATGCACATCGGGAAAGGATACCAATTGGATACCAGACTGAGATGGTGGGTGGAGGGAGGGGATGGGCGTATGCCTACATGATGAGTGCGTTGCACACTCTCTGGGGAATGGTCATGCTTGAAGGTGCTGACTCGGGGAGGTGGGGGGTGGGGGGAGGGGACGGAGGTATGACTACATGGTGAGTGTCAGGCGCACTGTCTGGAGAATGGACATGCTTGAGGCTCTGACTCAGGGGGATGGGAGGGACATGGACAATGTATATAACCTGAGCTTTTGTACCCCCATGAAGAGCTGAAATAAAAAAAAAAAAAAGTAAGCAAAGGTTCTGAATAGACATTTCTCAAAAAAAGACATACAAATGGCCAACATGCATATGAAAAAATGCTTAATATCATTAGTCATTAGAGAAGTGGAAATCAAAACTACAATCACATATCACCTTATCCCAGTTAAAATGCCTTTTGTCAAAAAGATAGGCAAGGATGTGGAGAAAAAGGAACCCTCATACACTCTGCAAATGTAAGTTAGTGTAACCACTATGAATAACAGTTTGGGGCTTTCTCAAAAACTGAAAATAGCACCACCATATGACCTAGCAATTCCACTGCTAAGTATATATTCAAAGGAGGGTAAATCAGTATATTGAAAAGATATCTGCACTCCCATGTTTACTGTAGCACTGTTCACAATAGCCAAGATTTGGAATCAACCTAAGTGCCCATCAGAGAATGAATGGATAAACAAATTGTAGTACATACACACCATGGAATACTTTATATACATACATATATATATATATATATATATATATATATATATATATATATACACACACACACATACATAAAATGAAATTCTGCCATTTACAACAACATGTATTTCCATGGAGAACATTATGTTAAGTGAAATAAGCCAAGCACAGAAAGATAAATCTTGCAAGTTCTCACTCATATGTTGGAGTTAAATATTAAAAACAATTGATCTCATGGAGACAGAGTAGAATGATGGTTACCAGAGGCTGGGAAGTGTATCAGGGATGGGGAGAGATAAAGTGTAGATGTTAATCAGTGTAAAAATATAGTTAGATAGATAGAGTGAACAATATTTTTATTTCAGAAAATTACAGGGGTACAAACATTTTGTTATATGAATTGCTTTTGTACTGTTTGAATCAAAGTTGTAAGTGTGTCCATCACAGGTAGTGTGCATTGTACCCACTAGGTGTGAATCTACCCTTCCCCTCCCTCCTCTATCCTCCCACCTGCTTGATTTCCATTGAGTTTTATTACCATATGTGCATATGAGTGTTGATCAATTAAATCCAATTTAGTAGTTAGTACATGTGGTGTTTGTTTTCCCATTCTTATGATACTTCCCTTAGAAAGATGATCTTCAGTTCTATCCAGGTTGTTACAAAAGTTATTAGTTGACCTTTTATTATGGCAGAGCAGTACTCCATGGTATACATATACAACATTTTATTAATCCACTCATGTATGGATGAGCACTTGAGTTGATTCCACATCTTTGCAATTGTGAATTGTGCTGCAATAAATATTCAAATACAAGTGTCTTGTTGATAAAATGACTTTTTTTCCTTTGAGTAAATAGCCATTAGTGGGATTTCTGGAGTAAATGGTAGGTCTACTTTTTGTTCTTTGAGGTATCTCCATATTACTTTCCATAGAGGTTGTATTAGCAATAGCACAACAAATTGACTATAATCAACAATATGTTAGGGTATACTTTAAAATAACTGAAAGAGTAGACTTTGAATATTCCTAACACAAAGAAATTATAAATAACTGAGTTGATAGATGCCCTAATTAGCCTGATTTGATTAGCTCACTTTGTATGTCTGTATCAAAACATATGTATTTTATAGAGATATACAACTATTATATACTCATAATAATTAAAATGAAAAATAAAATAAAGAATGACATTATAAAATTTAATTTAAAATAAATAAGTGAATGATTTGGCTTCTAAGTATTAGAGAAATTTTAGAGTAATAGTAACAGGTATGTGACACAGACTTTTACTCCTGTGAAATTTTCCTATGCTCTCTTTCCCTCCTCCATTCTGCAAAACCCTTAGATTTAGAGTTCTGTGTTCAGTCTGGCCAGGAGACACTGAGAATAAATGTGGTATTTCCAGACAAAGAGATTAAAGACCTAGGGTGTGACCCTCTATGTTTCTTTTCTTCTGCTTTGAAGAACTCTGAAACTTTTTTAAGATAATAGAGTCTATGGATATATCTCGATGAGGAGGAAAAAATCGAACTTACCATCATTAAGTCATGGAGATTCCAAAGTTTACTGCTGTATAAGCCTAGATTATTTAATAATACAGAAGGAATCTGTTTATATTTTCTGTTTTTATAGACTCTATTAGTATATTTCTTTTATCATGTGCATCTTATTTTATACTAGAAATGTCCTAGTATTATATTGCTTTCAACTTTCAGTTCCTATACTATAATTTTATTTGTTTTCCCTTGTTTGAACTATTTCAAAATGTTTTTGAGTAACTACAATAACACACTACATAAGTTTAAATGAACTATGAAAATGCATTTTGGAAAATCAAACAGTGAACTGCTTAATTTTTCTAGCAAGGTCAGGAACTGATCCCCAGAATGGAAAATATTTAGGCCTGGGCTTAGAGATGGATGGACATTTTTCAGTAATACAACATGGCTTAGTTCATCTCATGCAAGAAACACAAAAACAAGAGAGCTTACAAAGAATTAAGAAAATGTAGAGAGGCTCTAGGCTCTAAATATGTTTTATTGTTGCAACTGAGGGGATAGAACAGGTAACGCTGTTGGTGATGCTGTATATACCATTAATTAACTTTGTCTTGAAATGATAATCATATATATATATATACTTTTTTTTTTTTTTTGCTAGTGAAGAGTCTGTCTCTTTGTTAAAAACTTCTATGACATCTTTCAGGCTTGACCATAGTCACTTACAAAGGCTTTACCTGGCATGCCTCACAGGCATAGCTGCCCTTCTTTCACCAAATTTGGGGCAGAGCCAGTGTACTGCAATCTCTGAAGGGAGTTGCAGTCAAGGACTCTGGATCCCCTGTTGGGTCATGCTATGAACAAGATTCTATATTGTTAGCGCAGCCTCTCCTTATTTGAGGCCTTGGACTAAATTTTCTTCAGTTGCCTCTGCTGAAGCCTCCTTAAGGATGAAGGAAGGAGGACACTTAAAGATACTTTTCCCAACTCTGATTCAGTACTAGTATTTTTCCATGCCAAGCTCTTCTCCCCCATCCTTCCTTCCTCCACTTCAGAGCCCATAAAACTGCCAGAGCCGTTTGTTCTCCACTCTCTCAACAGTGAGACAATTCCCATGTCTGCACTCATTTCCTACTCTCTACCAGAGTGCTGTTCCAAGGGGAGTCTGCATTTTCTTTGGTTTTAGATTTTGCTTATACCATTGCAGCAACTGATTTAAAGCTTAACACTTTCATTTTTATCTTGTTGCTTTAATCAGTTACTCCAAAGCCACATAATTTAATTCTCACTCTTGCTGCTCAGATGAGCTCCTGACAGATATGCTACAGATGAAATTATAAACCAAAGGAGTAGAGAACATAATAGATGTGATGCATCTTGCCTTAAAAAATCTACAGTATACTATTAACGTTGTACCTATTTCTAAAAAGTAATTTGCTTTTCAATTTGGAAGGTGTACCCTGACAGTCTACAAATAGTGAAATCTAAGAAATAAAAATTTGCAGTAGTACATGAAAAATTTTCATATTTTTATTTAATTTTCTGGCAAGTATGTATTTTTCCTGGAAATCTAGGGTGTTTCTACTTTTTGTCTACCTATTCTTAATAGAATTTCATCATCAATATAGTGGATAAAGGTATGTTCTTTGGGATGTTGAGATTATCTAGGCCCCTATTGGCAAAATTATGTCTTTCTGTGGACCGGAGACATTATATAGCCATTAGGTAAAACATGGAACAATATTGTAAAACTTGTCCATTGAAGGCATTGAAGGCATGCTGCTTTTCACATTCACTAACTATTGGTACAAACCAAAAGATAATTTTCCAAATTGACTGATACATGTCAATTGTCAAAGTCTATGTTGGTTTTCTCCAGTAAGTAGAATACATTGTAAGAGAAAGAACAATTGAATTCATTATGTAATTAAGTTTATGATAACTCACATCATTCTCCAGGATCCATACATATTCTGCACAAGCTAAACATGCAAGTTGAATGAGGTTATATTAGGAATCCCCAATCTTGTCTATCCTGGAGACTGCTATTATCATTGGTTTATAACTTGTTTAAGAAAATACATTTCAAGGTCTTCGTTAGTGCCATTTCAGTAACTATTTTAGTTCTAATTATAGGGAACAATGTAGGAGTTGAAAGCACATACCAAAACCACAGGATGTATTAACAAGATGGATTCAAGCATCCATTTGGATCCCTGTGAGATGACCTTATATCAAGACTCCTTTTTCCACCAACTTTAAGGTTCCACTCTGGTGAATTCAACTTTCATTCTCTGACCAGGAATTGTCACTAGCTAATATCAATATTATAAATCCATTTTCTGATAGAGACCTAAAAAATGATGGTCAATTTTGGAATACATGTGCCTACTTCATACTTTCTCTCAAGTTTAAAGACCTCACTCTTGAATAGGGAGAAATTATGTTGTCATGAGAAGAAAGAACAAATCCTCTCAGCCCCCATTTAGCAATAATGATTTTTTAAAAAATGTATTAACTAGATTCAGTTAAATTGGTCAGAAGGTTTTAAGGCAAGAGAGAACTAGGATAAGAGTCCTAAGTGCAAAGGATTCTTCTTTTACTTGCCTATTTTTGGTCCAACTGATTATTTCCCCCAATTAGTAGATTTTTTTTAACACTAATTGTAGGTATATTTAACTGCACTATATGCAATATATGCAGGTAAATTTTAACTTAGCTCTTTGGAAATAAATGGAAAGCTGTGTTTATCTGAGAAACTCGGGAGAAGTTTATGAATTAGTTACTTGTAAACCATAAAAATTTCTTATGAAGACAAGTTAAAATATTATATATCCTCAATTAATCAAATTTATTTTTAAAGCCAATGCCCTAATGTGATATGAAAACAATTAGAGGAAAAAGGATATGTCTAGGAGAAATTCCAAGGCAAGATTAGACTAATGCTGACCTCTGCTTATAGTTCTTTTAAAAGTTAAAACCTAGGATAAAAATCTCACAGAACACCTAGAAAATTGTTTTAAGGTATTCATTTGTACAATGATCTGATCAAAGACTGATTTCTGATTCTTGGGCATAAAATAGTCACTTTCACTTAGAATGAGTTAAAAGAGGTGTTTGTCACATTTTTTCATAGGAAAGCAATCATAGCTCCAGGAAAACTGAAAGTGTACTACTCAGCAAAAGATGAGAAACTACTTTTAGCTTACTCTCTATAGTTATATTTTACTTTATCAAAGTAAATTGTTAGTAATATTCATATGCTAGCTTGTATTAAACTAAATTATTGTCCTTATATTGCTGTTATAAAACATAGAATATCAATAACCCTATATACTTCTTAAATATTACACTATTATTTTTATCCTGTATAATTTTGTAAGGTTTGTATAGTCACTTTTCGAACACAAGAAAAAATCCTTTCCCTTTAACTCAATTTAGCATTGTTTTAATATTTAATTTCTTGAACATCAACTGCTTCTCTGCATATTACTGCAAACAATCTTTCCTTAGATACCATTTATACCTAGTGTATGCTGGTATTAATGTAAGTCCTTGTATTATCATTTTAAATAGTATTACCAGTTTTATTAAGTGATCAATTTCAGACTAGGCTGGTCGCCAACACCATTTTGACTCGGCCCCATAATTCTTTTGAGTAATCAGAATCTTCCAGGAATGAACTCCCTGAGTAAAAGTTCAGTGCACCTTTGATGACATGCACTTATTCTTTTGGAAAATGTATTAATACTTTCAAGTCACTTGGGCACCATTTGCTCAATATAGCCACATAGTGGTTGCACAACTTAACGCTAAGATTGTCGTATAATATTTGGGTGGAATAGGATCATAAGTAAAGTGTGAGTCTTTTATAAGCTTATGAGTCTCTGATATAAATAAATATCTTACCCTGTCTCTGCCTTCTCAGGTCTCAGGTTATTACGTGAGACTAAAACATTACGCCTTTACTGGCCTTATTCCATGAAACTTAGTCGGGCCTCTTAATTTCTCTAGACCAACAGGCCAATGCTCCACACTGGAATCCTCAATTAATTTGCCTGAGAGTAACTTCTACACCTTCAACAGTGCATGCAGGCTATGCATTCTGTCATTTCAATAGGTTTTATTTTAGAGCAAATTTATTTCTTCTCTTTTAAATATTACAAGAACTTAATGATGTCTTAAACAGAAATGGAATCAGCTGAAGTTGTAAGTAGTTTAAGAAGATTCAATACTTAGATTTAATTTTGAACCATTGAGGAGCACTTGCAAACTGTTTATTGACATAATTTTTTACGTATACAGTTGAATTCTCTAAACCGAGTAAAGTGCAGAAAGAGTTAAAAAAGGTATTTAAAAATATAGGTATTAAACTAGCACATTAAATGTTTGGAATAAAAAGAAAGTATGGCCTAAATCAGGCCACATTTCTCTTAGCTTTTGTAGTCTATGTAAGAAAATTCCTGAAAAGAATAAACTAGGTTTAGAATGAAAACAGTATTTAACAATGATATTAATATTTTTCATAAATATCCAATCTTAACAGTTTGAGAACAAATCATTATGTGCCTCACAATGGAAGTGTAGTGTGAAGGCTCTTTTTGTTTGTTTGTTTGTTTTACTCAATGTTACTGCTAATGAAAACACTCAGTAAGTATATGCCTATATTTGCCAAATTATTAAAGAGTTGCAGCTAGTAATGTGCTGGTAAATGTTTTATAACCTGCATTTTAATGCAGAATTTTCTGAATTTTTACCACTTTCCATTTCATGTGATGTAAGTACTCCTCCAAGACCAAATTCATGCTACCATCCTGATATCTCTGCAGAGTTACCCCAAAATGTGAAGAGATACTCCAAATTGGCTCTCATAAAATGAGAAAAGTCAATCACTCCAACCCAACGCTGGATTCAGTCATGATGCAAACGCATTAGAATGTCACTGTTGTGATGCTAATGTCGGACTGCAAGGATTGGCATTTTTTTTCAGTTGTTTACAGTTTTTATATTTCTGTGTGAGCATTTGTTTGGAGTCATTTCTGTACATATATCTATTCCCTCTTACATATTTTTATTGCATTTATATATAACAATCTGTCTTATTGGGAAACGATGCTACTGTGTAACTGCCAAAAGTGCATGTAATAAGAAGTGGCTTTCCAGTAGCATTAACAAATTTAAATGATTCAATCCACAATTTTGCACTTATTCACACTTGTTGGCAGTGCTTTTATCTTTCCAAACATTGATGTGCTCTTTTTTATGATCAATCAAGGCCAAGTTAACTAGTAAAAGCAGGATTAGCCCTATTAGATTTCATTCTCTTCATCGATATAAACATATTATGTGTGAGGAGTGCACCTTACTATTCCCTATTCTACTCTCCCTTATTCTCATTGCCATGGGCAATGGAAAGGAGTGGTTGCATTAACCACTTCATAGAGTTGTTGTGAGACTTAAATGTGTTGACATAGCAAAGTGTTCAAAAATGTCTCAATGTAATTTTTCCTATATATGTCTTTATTACTATTAAAATATTTAGATCACAAATATTGTGCTTAATAATGGAGAAAAAAGATAATAATAGTAATATAGATGTATTCAGAGCTTAGTGTGTATCAGTAATTGTTCTAATCACTTGGCAGGTATTAATTTATCCTCTCCTTCCAAAACTCCTATGATGTGGGTTATATTATTTTCTCTTTTATATGGGTGAGAAAACTGAGGTTGACAGAGGTTATTAAACATATTTCCTTAGATCATGAAAGTGGCAAATGCTCACTAATAATTTGAAAAGAGGAAGTTTAGCTACTGAAATCTTGCCCTAACCATTCTACAACATATCTTCACAGAATATTGACTAAGAAGTCAAAAGATTCAGAGCGATAACATTGCTGAAATGGATTCCCTATATAAGCTCAGTGGCTGACCAGGTTCCAATATAGGACCTAAGACACATTCCCTTCTTGAAACAATAAAACAACAATCATTAGGAGGACCGTCCAACGTCACTGAGAATCTTTGCTTGAGCAAAGTAGCTCTGAACAATTGTTTTTATTTATTCCATGTTGCTTAGTAACCCAGTAGTTATGTTCTGGTCCTCACCATGCTAACTTGCTCTTACCATTTTTTCTGTATGTCTGTTCTTTTTCCTTTTTGTACTTTTCTGGTTATTTTCGTTGGCTATAACTTTCAATATTTTCTGATATGGTCACTTTACTGTTAGATACATTTTAATTTATTTTATTGTATTTTTTTTTAGCTCTCGAGTTTCTATTTGTTCTATGGTAAAATTCTCCACTTTATCAATATTTTGAAGAACTTAATCACTGGGTTTTTTAATTTTGTTTTGTTTTTTAAGAGTCAGAGTCTTGTCCTGTTACCTAGGCTGGACAGCAGTGGCCCAGTCACTCACTGTAACCTCGAACTCCTAGACTCAAGTGATCCTCCCACCTCAGCTTCCCAAGTAGATAGGAGTACAGGCATGTGCCACCACGTCCACCTGCTTTATTATTATTATTATTATTTTTTGTAGAGACAGTTCCCAGGCTGGTCTCCAACTCCTGGGCTCAAATGTTCCTCCTGCCTCAGCCTCCCAAACTGCTAGGATTGCAGGCATGAACCACCGCACCACGCAAATCACTGTTATTTTTAAGTCTGCTTTTTATAATTCTAATATCTTGAGTAAGTTTGGGTGTTGTTTTATTGTATGTTTCATATTTTGGTCCTTTGCATGGCATAAGTTGTTAATCTTGAACTTCTTGAATGAATGAAAGATATTGTGCCTAAAAACATAAATAAGTAAAACTTAAATTGAAACATTCTCTCAGTTATATCCTCTGCTAAGCAGCAGAGGACCAGGTCATGGCATTCTAATGACACCTTTCTGGACTGTAGTCTTTATAATGTTTGGCCATTATTTTGTATTCCTTAACTATTGCTCTATGGGGTTCATACTGAATTTTGGTTTTTGTTTTATTTTTCTATTTAATTATTATTTTCTTGTTTGTTTTTATTTGGGACCACCCTACTTTCAGAGTTCTTAACTCAAATATTTGTATCCCTAGCAACATATGTCTGCTGAAAATTTTGCTTTTTGTTTTTTTTTCCTTTCACTTATTACTTGGCATCTTTACCTCATGTCTTGCAAAGCTTAAGTATCAGCAAATGTCTCCATGGGGAAAGCCAAGTGCCTGGGTCCCTTCTCTGCTTCCTCCTTCCACCCAAGATCTCCTCGGATCTTTATCTAGACAGCCTGAAGTGACACTTTTTATTTCCATGTGACAGTGGTTACTCCTGCAGTCTCCTCTGCATATTAATTGCTGTCTCTTCCATGGCTCGTAAGACCAGAGTTGAAATATTCTCCAAGAGGAAAAGCAGCATGTAGAATATTGGGCTCAGTTTAATAGGTTTTTCTTCTCTGTTGGATCTTACTTAAAAATACCATGTGAACACATTTCTAGAATTCATCCCAGTTCCCTGAAAAGTTCCACTGTAAGGAAGGAGCTATGAAACTTTAGATTTACCAGCTTATCAATAAAACCAACTGTGATTAAAATAAAGAATTTAATAAATATCCCAATACTCTCTACATATCAATGGATTCCTTAGGTGATATAGGGTTCAAAATTCAGTGATCAAAATTTAGACTTTGCTAGGAGAATTTAATGCAGATTTTCTATTAGAAGTCAGTAGATATTAAAAATCATTAATATATAGAGTCAAAGAGGTTTGAAGTAAGAATTGAGTCTCAGGGAGGTAGCAGCTATGTAAGCCTGAAGAGGTATGAAGCCTTACTATCAGTTGCTCAATACTGCTGGAGAACAGAGGATGCCTGGGCAATAGGTAGAGAGGATAAACTGTAAAGATAAACAGTCAGAAAGCAGATCATAAAGAGCTTTGTATATCATGATAAAAATACTATGCATTAGATGTTTTTCTTGTTGTATTAGTGATAATAATGGTTATTATTATGACTGTTAGAAAGACAATTAAAAGTTTCAACCATAAGTAAAACAAGTTAAATTCAGTGTTTTAAAATAAAATGAGATTAAAAGCCAGAGGACAGGAATATTACTGTTGACTCTTGTTTCCAGCCATTTGAAGTAAGGCAAGTTGTTTAGCATCATTGAGATTTTATTCCTCATTGACGATAATGTTGTTTTTACCTTCCCTGTCAGTCTCATTTATGTTTTCAATATTATTATGGAATAAAATAAATTAAAATATTTCTATGTAACTACATAAATGCAAGGCCCTAGAAAATATGATGGACAGGCACAGCACAATATTTGATTTCTTTTTTTGTTAGACACTAGACTCTCACTAAAATACAGCGAGTTTATTGTCACTGTTACACATTAGATTCATTGCAAAGAAACTCAGTTCAAAATCACATGTACTTGAGAATAATGCATGTACAGCGGTCTGAAATCATAGTATATTTACATATTTAGCAAAGACAAGATCCAAATTCATTTAAAATGCTCTGTCAGTGCTCAGGTGCAATAATCCCTCATCACATTCTGGGGAAGGTCATTGAAAAGAGTAGTTTCAAGTGCCTTATTAAAATGGCAATGAAACCAGTCAATACTGCCAGACAAATGAGAATTTGAAGAAGTGTTTACACCTTCTCTGGAGCATGTCCAGATGTTATGGGACTATATTAAATAGCCTGTGTTCTGATTTCATTTCATTGACCCTTGGGAATATTTTCAATTCACCACAACTCTTACATTTCAAACTGCACAATGTGAATTTGTACTTCACTCCAGTTACTTTTGTGGTCATCCTCTCTCCTCTCTCTGTCTCTCTCTCTCTTTCTCTCTCTTCCTTCTCTCTTTCTGTTGTCAACTCTAACTCCTGCTTATATCAGGAGAATACATTACCATTTTGTCCTTAAGACGTTCAGATGAGTTGAATAATTTTTATCAAATATAAACTTTTTTTTGGTATAATAGCCCTTTTCAGTTAAGACATACATACTACCTTGTGGATTCATTTACATGCAGCTTGTGGAATTTCAGATTTGCATAATCTATCTGGAATGATATCTGGTAAAGTTTACTTTTTACCTCAGAGACATGAAATAATTTATGGCATGTCTATTGGCTGCAATATAGTTCAGCCATAAATATTTTCTTCTGAATCACACTCGATTGACATGAGGAAACTGTCATCACAAAAAATTTATTAAAAGAGCAGATAAAAAATTTTAATCCAAAATCTTTAAATATATATCTGGGTTCACAGAAGCATAATATAGTCGCTCACTCAAGCCTCAAACACAGGAGACATTTTTGAAAACTCTGTGTATCTTATAAGGCAAAACAATTACAACAGCCTAGGAGTCTTAGCAGTACTTTTTCCAAAACACATGACTTCAGGCGAAGCAACTGCTATCTCAGACTAGTAACCTTGCTTCTACTCTTACATACCTACCATAAACTCTTCTTCATATAGCCTTTAAGTGACCTATATAATTTAAAATAAGAAAATGCAGCAGTATGGGTTTACATGCAAGATTTGGATTCAGACTGTGTGGGTTCACATCCTGGCTCTACCATTTACTGGAGATGTAACTTTGGAGCAAATTTCTTAATTTGTCAATCCTCAATTTCCTCACCTGGAAAAAATAACAGCACCTCTCAATAGGTATTTTTAAGAAATGTGGGTCAAGTACTTGGACCAATGTTTGGTAAATTATACAGATTTAATAAAAATTAACTTTTGGGGATCTTTTCAAAAATTTTTCACTCTGTACCTTAAATCACTTCAAACTGCTCACCAAGAATTTCTTACACTAATCACGTTTTATTCCAACCTCATGTTTTCTTTCTTTCCACAAGTATTCCAGGGTCCTCCCTGCCTGAGAACTTTGTACTTGCAGTCCCCTCTGCCTGGAACATTCTTCCACCAGATCTTTTCACAGCTCACTCTTTTTATTTAAGTCCCTGCTCAAATGCCATTTCTTCAAGTGACTCAGTCTTGATCTCCTTGTCTAACAGTCATATCCTATGAGACACTATTATTTTATCCTGTTTCCTATTTAAAAGAAATCTTATTACCATCTACAATTGTCATTACTATTAATTTGGTATTTGCTTTGTTTTTGTTCTCCAAGAGTCTAAACTCCAAGAGAGCAGGACCCCAGTTTATCACCATTCCCTGTGCTAGATCAGTGTACAGCACTGTATTTGTTGAAAGAGTCCATATAGAAATGAAGAACTCAATGAAAAAAGGGATGAATAAATCTCTGTATTTGTTGAAATACAAATACAGAACCTCTGTATTTGTTGAAAGAGTCCATATAGAAATGAAGAACTCAATGAAAAAAGGGATGAATAAATCTCATCCACAGGGACTTTGGAAAGATCAGGTAATGTTTTTCTGATGCCCGTGCCCAATTCTCTGCAATTACACCTGGATATTCCCTCACTCAGGGAATCATTTTACTCAAGCAGGTACCTCTTTTCAACACTTTAGAACCATGATCACTTCTAAATATGACTTGCTGGGTACATGAGAAATTTTACCACTTTTGGGAAATTCCATTTTACCAATATTTCTATAAAACTAGAATATATAAACTTTGTGAAAGTAATATTGATAAAATAGTTGACTTCCCAGTGTGACATCTATTTTCTTGAGTGATTCAAATGATGGAAATAATTTTTAGATGTATTTCTCTTCAATTTCTAAAGTATTGTTTACAGAAATCTATTTAGTTACTAAGAGGAGAAATAAAAATTTCAAGACAAGTACATTATGCTGTTGTAAATTTATTTTTCTTTATTAGCACAAAAAGTCAAATTTTATGCTAAGACAATATACTTTTGTATAGAAAATATTTAAATTACCCATTTTGCAAAATATGTAGAAATATGAGCTTTTCATTCAACATGTACCTAAGGTTGATATTTCTTCTGCTTATAATATTTATTTAACTGATAGGCTGTTAAAATATCTGTGTTTTGTATATGCGATTATAAAATGCTTTATTAAAAATTTTAACTTTTTTTGGCCCTCTGTGTCTTACAGAGAACATTTTCAGCATACCCAAGAGTTTCAACAGTTCAAACAAAGAGGAAGATAGATTTTTTTAAAGAAATTCAAATACTCCAAATCAATTAGCTTTAAAGAAAGACATGAAGCATATGTACCTTATCATGAGATTGCTTTGCAAGGGTTCCAAAGGACATGTGTCATTCTGCTGATAACTTAAGTACGTACAGTAGTGCCAGGAAACAGGGCATACATTAGCAAACTTTCATGTGGACCTTTCTATAAATGGCTCTCCATTTTTAAAAGCATCTTATTCTGGGCCCCTGTCATACATATATTTAAGTTGCTAATAGAAATAATTCCCTTCAACTATGTTTTTTTGTGTTGTTTTGTTCTTTATGCACTATAATTTACTTGCTTTACTGAGAAAAATATTTTTTTAATTATTTTTGTGAAAGGATAACATATTCCTCGTACTTGGGTGTGCAAATCAAAATATAATCAATAGTATGGCAATATTCTTTGATATATATTTATTTAATAAGTTTACACTATAAAAGAACATAAAATAATTGCCAGTTTGCAAGAACAAGGTATTGAAGAATTTTTTTATTTTTAGAATTTTGTATTGTTTGAATAATGTGATGATTTTTTAAATGACAGTATGCTCTTATATTTATTAACTGTAAATATTCCACTAAATATGTTTCTGTTTTCTTTCAGGAATTTTAAAATCATAATTGCATTGAGGTCCTTGCTAAGGATAATATATTTTAAGGTCCTGAATTCCTATATAATCAAGTCTTGTCTTACAGAACAAAGGAATTCTTATTTGTTTATGTTTATATTTTTAATGTTTGACTCTGAAATGGACTCATAGCTTGAAAAATCAGGAAAAATTTAAAATTGAAATATGATTGCCTCAAATATTCATTTCTGTATTACGACTATTTTTTTTTTTTTTAAATAACAAACTCAATAGATCCTGTTGTTTTTTTGAAGTGCTTGGTTGGAAAGGATGTCTCATCTTTTCACTTAAAAATGTCAAAATTAGTGTGGGTTATCACAGAAATCATTCCAAATCTTGTATAAGATGAGCTATCATTTTACATTCGAACAAAGAAGTAATATGGATATTGGTTTGGTTTGTTTTTTACCCATTAAGTAATCATAACTAATTTATGAATTGGTAACTTAAATCATTTCAATACTAGAGTAAATACTATATTTTATAAACATATAAGAAAATTAATAACTTTAATGAATTTATTGGCTAAATGTATTAATCTCAATTATGTTATACTAGTAATTATGATATATTAATGGATTTATTTACTTATTACACCAAGTAAATTAATGACTATAGATAGCATAACACGAAAAATAAAATTAATGAAGGAAAGCACTAGTTGTTCTATAAAAGTTGCCTACAGTAAGCATTGTAATTCTCACAAAAATCTTATAAGTAGCATTATTATATTATACCACGTATACATGAGGAAAGTATGATTAACTAAGCTATCCAAGAAGACATTGCATGAGTTTTAATCATATTCATCTTCATTTGTATTCAGTTCAATATACATCTGATATACTTCAATATACATCTGATATACACATGTGGATATATAATATGTATCTATATTTTAAATCTGATATATATTAGTGTTTATTACATACATAAATATACTAAAATTGTATATATACACATACATTTTTGGGGAGATTCAGACATCTGCATAAATAATTTTGAAATTGCATTGCATAATGTATATTTAAAAACAAAAGGAAAATAATCCTTATATTTTAGAAAGTTTACAAAGATTATTTGTTTATCACTCTACAAAGAAAGGTAGAATGCTAACAGATATAAGCTTAAAGTTAAATTGCATGTAAACCACAACTTAGATCAATTATTCACTAGTATAACAATTAGCTTGTCAAACACTTTAAAAATCTAATTGGTGATAATGCTAGCTAGTCTTTTTTTCCTGATAAAGGGGTTTATTGCGATATAAATGTATTTAATGTTAAAAATATATCAATCATTTAAAAAAAAAACGTAACCCCAAAATTTATTTTTTTAATTTTTTTTATTTCAGCATATTACGGGGTTACAAATGTTTAGGTTACGTATATTGCCTTTGCCCCACCTGAGTCAGAGCTTCAAGCATGTCCATCCCCTAGATGGTGCACACAGAACCTGTTAAGTGTGAATATACCCATCCCTTCTTCCACCCTCCCACCTACTCAACACCTGCTGAATGTTACTACTATATATGCACATAAGTGTTGATCAGCTAATATCAATTTGAGTCTTAAAGAAATGGCTATAAAAGGTACATGGTTCCACAAATTATAATAGGAAACTTGGAGCTAGCTTATATAGATCATTTGGCATGGCAATCCAACTGATGTGTTTTCTCTTTTTTCTTGTTTTGTATTGTTTTGTTTTCTTTTTTCTAACTAAGAAGATTGTTGGCAAACTTTTCTATACTGAGTGTGCAGAACTTAGAATTGAAATTTCTTCTTTTTATTTCCTTTTTGTAATTACATAGTTCAGTGGTGATTATTAGCAATAGCAAAGAGAATGTAACAAATATATTTTGTTCTTTAAATACTTCACAGACCCGTAAGTTTCTCTTAATTTTTCTGTTTTGATATTTAAGTTTGTTGTTAATGTTTTAATTTCATTCTTTCTCTCTTCCTCTGTTTCCTTCCTTCTCTCTTTGTCTTTCTTCCTTACTTTTTTCTTTTTTCTTTTTTGGATTATTTCTACATACCTTACAGGATCTGTCATAGCCCTCTGTTATTATCTTTTAATTACTGATAAAAAGGAAGTAAGGATTCTCTGAAAAATATTTTAGATTTTGAAAGCACTGAAGTTTATAAGAAAGAATTTAGAGGAAGAAAAGAGATTTGAAAATTATTTATTACATATACAGAGAATTTAAAAATTGAAAGCTTAAATATCATTTAGAAGATAAAGCACCTGTAAAGTAACTAAAAATATGCTAGAACCTGATAAAATAAAAAGGCAAGGATGAAAGAAAAATAAAATTATTGCTAAAACAAAGATTTATTCAAAAGTTAAGATAACACTTAGAGGTAGTAAAAAACAAAATTTTTAGTGAGAAAACTGAATCAGTGATTTACAAAACAAGCCCGATTAAGAAAAAATATTCTATTATATAAGACAAAGTTTAAAAGCTTAAAAAATAGAGAATACATATAACAATTATGGATTATAGAAAACAGATCCAATCTAAGGACTTATGTTATATAATAAATATAATTGGATAAGTATATTAAAAGGAATTTTTAAAGAATCAGTTAAAGTTTATTTGTCACCTAGAAAAGTATGCCATAATGCAAATGTTAAATGCTGACTTTTCATTCTATAAGAAAAGGTAATGTAAACACAATTATCTAGATAATCTGTGGTAAATATTTTAAATAACAAGAATAAACAAAAAAAAAAAGAGATCATGTAATAGAAGTTGTGTCTTTTAAGCTAATAAACAGGTAAGCCCTGAGATTTCTGCTGCAACTTCTTAAATAGTCAATTAAATAAGACATTTGCTGGGACGTGTGTATGCTACCAAGTTCACTAAATATCTGAAACCACTAATAACTATGAATAAAACTGAACAAACGTATAAAAGAATCAATGTGAAGGAGCAGATCTACACCCTAATGCTTCATTCTTTTGAGCTTTCAAGCAATGACTAAATCTTATATAGTATAAATTGCTACAGAGAATGGAAAAATCAATGAAGTGTTCCATTTTATTTTATGTAAAGCAAAACTTTAATATCAAAATGAACAAGGTAGAACAGATTTTCATAAAGTTAAACATGGACTCTTAAAGTATTTAAAAAGGAACTAAACATCACACACAAGTAGACTTTATTCCAGAAATATACCAATTATATGATTAATCTATGAATGTGTCATGATATTAATACATTTTATAATATATTTGCTAGTAACAAAATCCTGTTGTCCACAGTTTTAAAAAATTATGACTAGAATAGACTCTTACATGTAAATTAATTATATTAAGCAAAGATCTTACCTCACATTTAACATAGGCATAACAGAGTAACTCCTCCCAATGAGTTTCAGTGGAATGCAATTTGTCCAAAAAATAATGAAACATCACCAATAAAGTACCAATTACTGGTACTGATTTTATTAATATTTTTCTATTTTTTTTAATAAAAAGATTGTTCAGCAAAGTGATCCATATACAGGGCCTAAAACTCAAATTTCTTCTATTTCTATTATATTTCTATTTCTTTTTTTATTATATATCTCAGCAAAAATCATTAATAAAATTCCATAAGTGGATTGGGAGTGGAAGTTGCTTGGGTGAAGTGAAGAGGCATGCTCATTTGTTTCTCTAAAACATTAAGTATCCCAGATCTCTTCTAAATGAAAAACAATTTCATGAGCCAAGATTCTAGAAAAACGTATGTCTTTTAATGTAGAATTTTCACAAATAGCAAGTAAGTGTAAGAAAATAATTCATTGGCTTATATTTGAGCTTCATGATTTGAAGTCATTCACTTAGTGTTAACAGAAATATAACTTTTACTTTGTTGTATTTATATTATGGCAAAAAGTACAGATGCAACTATATAATATGGTTTCAATGATGTAACTATAGTATTTGACTGAGAATCAACTGACAAATGTTATTACTTTGATCCACCAGTTCCACTACTGGGTATTTACCCCAAGGAAAAGAAGTCGTATTATGAAAAAGACTTCTGCACTCAAATGTTTATAGCAGCACAATTCACAATTGCAAAGATGTTGAATAAACCCAAATACTCATAAGTTCCTGAGTTGATTAACAAAATGTGGTATATGTGTACCATGGAATACTACTCAGCCGTGGAGAAGGATGACTTAATGCCTTTTGAAACAATTTGGATGGAACTGGAGACCATTATCCTAAGTGAAATATCTAGAGAATGAAAAAACAAACACCGCATGTATTCGCTGTTAAATTGGAACTAACTGATGTAAACACATGTACACAGAGGGAAGTAAAATTCAGAGGAAATTAAGCAGGGGGGTGGCTGGAAGAGAAGGTGGGTGAAAATCTAACTAATGGGTACAATGTACACTATCTGGGTGATGGGCACACTTATGACCCTGACTCAAGCATAACAAAATTGACACATGTAACCAAAAACATTTATATCCTGTAATATTTTGAAATTTAAAAATATTTATTTTTTCTAGAAAAGCTATTTGTTTTACAACAATTTAATTTCCTAGAATGTTTTTAATCAGGATTTTGAAGGGCATTGGTTACAATGAATGAGTATATCCATTAGGATTTGCCCTAGTATTTCTTCTAATTATACCTGAATATACCTAATTATATTCTGAGTTTCCTCAGAGGAGAAAATTTGCAGATAGTCTTCCGGAATAGTAATGTGCTCATAATTTTTTATTTTCCCAAACAAGCATCAGAAAAGGTTCTAACAATAAAAACAGCTACATGGGTAGTGCTTTCAGAATTTACTAATTAATAAGTTAATACACTGGAAGTTATGTTTTTCCTGTAAAATTAAAAAAATATATAATATTTTCTTAAAGATTAGAAAACCTTGGATAGAGAAAAGAAAAACATCATTTTTATCAAAATATAATTTTTTCTGACTTTGAAAATTGTATTCTATAAAGTTTTTGCAGGCTTAATGACATTTAGATATAGTATCTGAGTTTAGCTTTATATTAAACTCATATATTATTTAAACATTATAAGAAATGTCAATTTAAAAATTATGCATGAATTATAGAAATTAAAGAGCTCATTATTCTTTCAAAACTCACATATTTTGTTGTTGATTTATTTTTATATCATTTTTACCAATAAATAATTTTTAGAATTATCTATTACAAATTTTCTTTTTAAAATGTTTTTCTTATTGTCTGACTTTGATATGCAAAGAAGATACCTATAAATTAGAATTGCCTGATTGATGAGACATAGGAATGATCCTAAATGTTGCTTACGGTAGTGATGTAATTTCTGGACTCCCTCAAGATAATACCAGATGTGTTTGTGCAAAAGAATAATAAATCTCTCCAATTACATTATTGAGAAAGGGATTGCTGACGTTGGGTCTAATATGTCGTCCCTTTTAGCATGTCTAAGTGCTGGAACAATTTTAACACTGTGTCACCTTTTCTTCCTGAAAAAGAAAATTATTGTATTTTAAAGCTCAAGTAATGTTCAAACTATAAAAGACTTACTTCAAAAGTAAGGGCTTAATGAAAGGGTAAATTCTGATTTTGAGGATGGAAACAAAGTTCAATATTGGGTAGCAGGCATCTGTGAAATAAAACATACTTTTATGTAATTTTACAAATGTGATAGGCAAGAAATAAAAATACAATTAATTTGTCAGGACTGTGCATTCTACTTTCTGCTGCTAATTTAGGACCTAAGAAGGCACATTCAATGTCAGTCAGCAACTGCTCTCTTGACCTTATAAAATTCTCCTTCTATGGAGAATCTTTCCCACCTCCACCTCCACCCCTGCTGCTCTCCTTTTACCACCAGCTAGTCTTCAAAAATGCATGTGAAAGCTGTACCAGCCTGTTATCTAAGCCAGTAGGAAGCACTAATTCTCTTGGCAGGAGGTAGTTGTGTGAGGAGGTGTGGGTGTCCTCTTCTTTGATACTTAGCTGGTGTTCAACCAAGGATTATGGTTTTCATTTCAAATTAAAATCATCGTTTTACAAGCATTTCCAATTTCTCTTGATATTGAAAAGTGAAAGAAAAAAATGAAACAAAATGAAATAGTAAAAAAATTAAGAATGAGAAAATGGATTTTAAACATGAAGTATTTGTCATCTTTTAATTCCTCGGCTAAGCAGCTTACTGGGGCTTTGGGGTCCTACAATTTTAAAGAGTGTGCAAATCTTTGATATCGTGCTAAATAAATACCCCAGGTAAATCAATATACAAAACACTGTTTCTGTTAGATTATAAGTTGTTAGCACTTTGATGTAAGAGGTACTTGATATTTCAGTCAATGCCCAGTTCACTGAGCACTAGTCTTTTCACCCTCTCACGTTATAAACTGTTGCCTAGCTCAGGCAATCAATAATTGATCTCAAACAACGTGCTATATACACAGCCATAGAGCAGCAACCTGAAGTGGGGGTATATTTCTGCTAAAACTCTTGACTACAGCCCATGGGGCAGTAAGTCTAATGTCAGTTCCATGCTTGATGTAATTAACAAGTGCTCTTTGGTGAGCTGAACTCTTTTAATGAGATTATTTGTAAGTATAATGGGGACTGTGGAAATGTGCCAATTGAGGAGTCAATGGGAGAGGAATAATAGGGATAATGAGTAACACTGACAGAGAAACAGGTAGGCCAAGAAAATTGGGCACATTGAGAACTTCGTAAAATCAAGTGAGTGAATTATAGCTGTAAGAGGATGTCTAATGGCAATTATTGATGTGTTTTATAGCTAAGAGTGTGAAAGTCACTTCATGCATTCTCTTTTTGATAATTAAGAGTAATTTATAGGCTTGCCACTTTTTCTGTTTCAAGTGGCAAGCCTCCAAAGTCCTTCTTGACTATTACACTTCCGTGCAGAGTGGTAACAGAACAATCTTCCCATACATGTGCTAAAATTCCTAAGTTATTGCTATCAAACAAATATTTTGTTAAATGACTTTGTTATGTTTTCTTCTTAATTAACATTTCTTTTTAGTAGAGACACTTAAGTTTGTGTTTGATGATACATTGTGTTTATGTATTTTCTTTATGAAAGCATAAGAACACTATAACTTTGCGAGAACTAGTGAATGGATGGATGTTGATAACAATAGTTTAAACCTACCTGCATTTTTATATCCCCAGGTGTTTATGTATATAGACCTTTGCCAAACATATATTGGAGCATCTCTTCAGTACTTGTATCTCTTCTAGATGGTTTTTATTTTTTTTTAATTGTTGTGACTGTCAAACTGTAATCCTTTTCCCATGTCTAATAATACATACTATGGCATGTTTTAAGCTGCTGATAATTAATATAGTTTTAAATTTTAAATAGTGGATGGAGTAAGGGATTAGAGTAACAATAAAAATCATGAATAAAACCTGTTGTTGGCTGCTATCAAGAAAAATGGAAAGCACATCTAGGGTAGAGAACAAATGCCAGTATAAGGGTAGATTTTGTTTTTGTTTATTTTTAAATTTCTCACATATTTGATTAATGTCAGTGGAGTCAAATAGGAAAAGTTAAAATCCTGCTTCTATTAATAATATTACCTTTGAACTCCAGATGAATGGCTAAATTTTCATAAACCTTAGTTTGCTTATTTTTGAAATGAAGATTGTACCTATTTCATAGATTTGTTGCATGCATATAATTTGAGGTGCTCACTTTGATTTTCATCTCTCTTCATGTTCTGGCTTCTCTCTTGCTCTGCCTCCTCTCTGACCCATTACGTAACAACCTTAGAGGAAATTCTCATAACAACTTGGCAAATGTTATCATTGCTACCTGTGCCCCATGTTCTCATTGAACTTGATGCTCGATTTATATCAATGCAGCATTGTCAACATATAAAACACATTATAAAGCATCAGCCAACACACACACACACACATACACACATATACTCTTTTCCACATGTCTATTGGGTAAAATGTATCTCACTTAATGTGAAGAAAGAACACCTAATGTTTATTAAAAAGCATAAATGACAATGCAGAAGGTGTAGTCTATCTCACTCTAGCATTCACAAGGACAATCTTGATTTCTAGGGGCAGTGTCCTTTTATTGTTGTTGTCATTTGATCAATATAAAGGCAAATCTCCACGTTTTTACCTACAGTTTTCATTTCCAGGATGATTACATCAAATCAGACTTTACTTTCTTAAGTCAGTATTTACAAATTGAAATCTATGGACAATTGGGGGAACTGCAAATATATTTAAGGAAATTTCAGTATTTCCCTTTAACATATAACTATATTATTCATGTTTGAAAATACTTCTCTAATTGGTTGCTTTGGAACAACCACAGTAAACATATTCAATGGTTTTGTTATAAGACATTGTAACTTGTATAAATTACTTTAAATAAAGTTGTTTGTCCTGTTTATTGTTAAATTTGATCGAAGTTGAGCTCCACTTTTTTCCCCTCATCTCTGTTTTTCAGTATTCCACTCTGTAAAAGAATGTGTGCACATCTGTTTATTTTTAAAATGTCACATACAGACACTCATTTTCTTTAAGATAATGGTCAAATAGCCCATCAGTGTTTTAGCACAACTACTTAAGAAGATTTTTTAATTAATAAAATTGAGTACTACACAAGACATTCCTATCCATGAGTCCCATATTTTAAAGATCATTTTGACATGTTTTTATTCTAAATTCAATGTTTTAAACCCTCTGTAATGATTTACATTATAAATTAAAACAGAGTTTAACTTTTAGCTTTTGAAATTATACAAAATACTATTGAGAATACTGATTATAAAATCATTTTTTTATCTATCTCCACAATATTCAGTCTTTGAAAGTATTTTAAATTCACTTATAACTTTAATTCAAAGGGATATAGCACGTTATTAAGTCCAGTGAACTAATTTACTTCATGCAGTTACAACAAGTCCATCAGATCATTTCATTCTTTCACTTATATTAAAATCAACATTTTTCATAAGTTCATTATGCTTTCTTCTACATTATATTTCTGAAGAGCTACTGTGAGCTTAAATCTAAAATAATTGGTGTCACAAATGGAAGAGTAATATTTGAACTGTTTCAGCTATACTATCAAAACCCTTTGATCAGTTTCTCAACTTTTGTAAATTCAACATTCTTATCTTTAATTAATAGAAAATATGACATCCTAATAATGAAAATGCTTTATCATATTAAAAATGCCCTTGAGGACTTTTAAGATGACATTAGAATCCTAATATATTTTCAGAGGGAAAATAAAGGCCAAAGCAACTATATCTGTTTTTTTATTGGCATATTTTCTCAAATTGGTATCTACTTTCCAAGTTAGTGAATCATTTTTCGCAATTCCACATAAAGCTCATTATCTGAATTGTGGGAGAATATAAAATTTCATTAAGAAGAAAATGTTGGCACAATAACCAAGCACTGGGTGTAATAATGAGACCATCAGACTCATTTGTCAGGAAGTGTCACCATCCACCTTCATGTTCCTATTGATTCCCCTTTACCACAGTTTCATTGGTGCATGTGGGAGGACAGTCTCTCTGTATGGAAAATGCCAGCGTAGGTGGACAATGACTGCTTTATAATTGTGCAGAACATTCAATGTAACATAGAAAATGTTTCTGTTTTTGTTCTTTTCATTAATTCATTCAGATAACTCAGTTTATTGAAACTTTTATTTTCCTTAGCATCTTACTAGATGCTTGTCATATAATCAGAAAAATGAGTCGAAATTCACATTTATGTGGAATGTCTTATTGCTTAGGGTCCATGTATGAGCTCACTCTCTCAAATTGGAAGCAGGAGACCAGTGAAATAAGTATTTTTCTTGACTTTGCTATAATAATAATGATATGATTTTGTGTGAGAATAGATGATTTTATGTAAAGGAAACATTTGAATTCCTTACTTTGGTGCATGTTAAGTGCTAAAAACAAGTGTTTTATATCACTATAACTAACTTCAAACATTTGTTGATGCAGATAATTTAATGACTCGAAAATTTATTTTTATAGTCTGTGAATTTATTTATATTATAGTTCTAATTTAATTTTTAAAAGCCAAAGATAGTTACCTAGATTCAAGATAATAATTGACCCTTAACATCATTTTCATTATGAGTCATTTTCAAAAAGACTTTTTTTATTACAAAGTAAAGAAAGAAGAGATTCAGATTTTTCAAATGTAAACTGGATAATGAAAAAAAATTATATCTGTTCCAAATTCTTTACTTTTTAAGCATTTATTTTTCGAACCTGCATGAAACAAAATTTAGGGCAAACTATGACAAATGTTTATTTTCTTAAACAACTTGCTAAATATTATTTTAGTTGGTGTTTTCAAACTATTCCAAACTGTACAAATAAACCATGAATATTATTTTTAAAAATTTTAACCATCACAGCAACATTTTTATACACACACACACATACATGTATACACTTACATACACATAACACACATGCACATGAACTTAAAACATAGGTATATTAACATGATTTAATAATTTTAAAGATATACAATATCAATACTGATGAATAATACAACCTGTTCTTCATTCCTCATATAGTATATATCTAAAAAATTAAAATGAAAACTGAGTATTCAGTGAAGTGATTCTATCAATAACCATAGCCAGCCTGGATGACTCAGGAGGAAAGATCAATAACAGATGGCCAGTTATAGTCCAAGGAAAACACTGAAATTCTTCCAGCAGGGCTCTTGGCTTAGCCAAAGAATAAACTATCTTATTTTCTTTGAAATAAAATTTTACTCCATGCAATACTACAAGCCTTTAGATAAAGTGGATTTCCCAAGAGCACTAGCTATGGCAATGTTGCATATGTAGTCCTAGTCATCTTTATTTCAGTTTTAACCCAGAAGTTTAGTAAATTTATCCACTTGGTGAATCATTAGTAAAAACCAAAAAAAAAAAAAAAATCTAGTCAAGTTTTGCAAATGTGTGGGAACTTTTCATTGGAGTTCTACATAAAAGCAAGAAAAGAGAATTATTGGAATTAATTTTCTAAAATTGTGCTTCCTTTCTAAGCAATATTGTTTAAAAGTGTCATGCTCTGTAGAACATTCTAGGAGGTAATCATAGTATAACAAAGACAACAATGAGCCAATCATAAGTATAATGGAGTTCTAGTAGGAACCAAAAATAAATGCACAGACCAAAGTGTTAAGGTAGCAAGATTATCAGTGTCATAAAGAAAAGCCAATAGTTAAGCCACTGTTTAAAATTTATGGACAACTGGTAGAATGTTCAGAAGTTATCTCCTGTCTGCAAATTAACATTTAATGTAGACATAATTCATGATAAACTTTGGCACTATCTATAATACTGGAATTATTTAATTTATATTTTTTATGTTAACTTTTTAAGATTTATATTAAGAGTGTTAGAAAATATTATAGTATAGCTCATCCCATTCTATATAACAGTTTTAGAAAAAGATGGAAAAGGTCAGGCAAGTTGATTTATGAAATGAAACATCTAGAACAAATGAAAGGATGCACAATCCACATGTGCAATATGAATTTTAATTTTTATAATGTGTTTTGCAAATCAAGCTGTCAATATTTGTATTCCATTTATATTCTAATCAAATCCTATAGACAAATATGTAGGTTTCTATCCCCAAACTCACATAAATTTTTGTTAAAGACCAATCATTTTATTAGTTTTTATGTTGGGAAAAGAATTAGAACAACCATCAAGAGAGACTTTACTGCTTAATTCCCCTGAATAAATATGTATAAGAACACTGAATGACACAAGTGTGTTAGATTCACAAATGCCATTTTGAGATCTCATTCACAGACACATTTCTAACCCCAGCATGAATGCTGTTCTTCCCTAGGCATTCAGCATTCATCAAACCATACATATGGATCAAGGAGCTAAAGGTTCTTTGCTCAGGAGAGATTCCGATTTCTCTTATCTCCTATGTATACTTCACTTTATCTCTTTATACCAAAGAATATAGCCCATGGGAAACACAGAGATTTCTGATGATTTCACTACAGAATCTGTCATGCTATAATTTTTAGTCTTTCTTATACATTTCCTGGGAATGCAGGAAGCTTCTCTTTGAATCAGTACCTCAACAATAAGCAGATGCTATTATTCTATATTTAGTCATAAAGGACAAGAAAGCAAAACAAATGCATGGATTATTTAAAGAATTAATAATAATTGAATAATACATAATGAATAATAATTTAATAATGCATTGATAACAAACAAATGTGTAAACACACACACACACAAACACACACAGTCTCCATTCTAGGACCTATACCTAGAGTGTAGATTCTGAAGAAAGAAAGCCCATTTGTGTAAAGCAGGTTTACTGTGCAGTGGTTACCACTCTAGTCCACTGCATCTTGTACTGCAATGTTACTACTTGCCTGAGTCCAATGGTACAGAACACTTAAATACACAAGTTACATGAAGTGGGTTTATTATTTACAGATAGGCAGCAAAGAACATCAGAAGCCTGGGATTTATGGTGAGCCAGTTCCCTCAAGGCTCAAGAAAGCTTCCCAGGGCAGAGTAGTACTCCATGGTATACATATACCACATTTTATTAATCCACTCATAAAATCCTATCTTCATGTGCCCCACTTGCACTATAGCTGAGGGACCCTGGAAAGCAGCCCACCCTGAGTTTTACGCCCTGGGGCTTATATGACATGCTTGGCTAAAGCATTGGAAGACATCCTGTTTCTAGGAGGGAGTGTAACAGAGCCTGGGTTGTACTTCAGGATGTTGCATTCCTAGAATATTTTATAGTTATTCTTGAGAACTGTAAGAGAGAAAAGAGAGAAAACTGGGTTGGGCCAAGGCTACTCAGAGAATTGTCCTGCAATTTGATATTTAGATTGTATCTATGGTGGAACAGATATTCTTAGTTCTCAGCATGACCTTTGCAATAATGACCTTTGCAATGATCTTGGTAATATTTTCACATTGTATGGACAGAATTCAGGAGGCCTGGGATCTACTCTTAGTTCAGACAGTTTTTATGCAGAAATAGACAAATCACTTTCTCTCTTTGGATATCTTGTTTAATTTTCATTATCAGACAAATCATAAAAATGATATGAAATAAAAGAGCTGAGACAAAGACTAATGGCAGAATTTGAAAGGGGAGAAAGCAGTGTGGCTATACTTACCCCTACTAGAGTCCGTGTCACGGACAAGAAAAGGCAAATTGGTAGTGATAAAGAGCAGTGACTTCTATTATGAAACTGAATTAATTAATCAAATCCTTACTTTCCTTTATATTTCTTACAAAGTTTACTTATACTAAAGGTCAAAAATATCCAAACTTACTTTTAAGATCTACACACACACACACACACACACACACACACACACACACATTCACACACACATATATATGCTTGCATACATATTGGAGTCCAAATCATTTGGCTATAAGAAAAATAATCAGAAGCCGCTGCTAAGAAACCTGAGTTATTTAAGAGAGTTTGGGGAGTGTATCAGATAGGTCCTATGCAGCTCTTAATCCTCTTAGATTTCCCTGTCTCTGTAAACTTTGGGCACTGGTTCCAACCTGAGCCAACACTGTAGCAAACAGTTGTATGTGAACTCTGTCCAGCCTCTTGTAGGTCTAGCCTGACAGCACAGCATACTCTTTGCCTTCTTCCCTGGGATGTTCCTGCTAAGACTGAGGGGACCACTGGGCATGAAACATCTACAACTTAGCAGTGAAGAATTAATGTACTATAAGGCAAACCTTTGACTACAGGGGAAAAAAGATGAGGCAAAGAAATCTTTTATCTTCTCCCTTTGTGTAGATAGTTTCAGGCAACAGTTATAGAGCATCTAATAAGACAGTTCTGGAAGCAATCATTTTGATTTCACACCATGCAGTGACCAAATGAAAACATAATACCAATATTGGCTTTTTTTTGCTTTCCTTCTCTCTCCTCCTGTATCCCTCACTTATACCAGGATTGTATTCCCTAATAAAATGCTTACACACGTATCTTTGCTCAGGCTCCATTTTCTGTGCAACAAAAGCTAAAGCAATTGATATGAGGAATAGCACTAGAAAGCAAACCCTCAAGATAAAATCATGGAGCTGAATTACAGCAATATGGACCAGGTTCTGAGGGTAAACACAATGAGTATAACCCCTGGCATGCAATAGCACCAAAACTATTAATGATGATTGGGATGAGGGTCAGCTGGACTCTAAGGCACTGACATGTGTTGTTGCTCTGGTGTTAGGAAGTTACAGGGCTATGACAATTAAATCAATTAGAGCACTCTCAACAGCCACCTGCTCCAATGCCTGGATGGATATCCAGTGCCCTCTCATGGAATCCTGTGAGTACCTTTCATTCAGTTTTTCAGACAATGCAATCACAGGATGAAACCAAATTATAAGAGTGTAAGTCTGCATGATATAATCAAGTATGCCACCTCAACTACTTTCATTTGTCAGTGTTGAACACTGATGGATGAGTAGAACCCTGAAATCTATGATGGGAAATACAACTGAATAAATATGAAAAATTTAAATCTCCAATTTCACAGAATTCATTATTTCAGCAGATCCTGCTGCCCACTCCCTTTTTAGAGAGAAGAAGCTTCTCCTTGAATGGTGACCTTGAAATGACCACACTTGAATCAAATGTTTAATGAGATGGAAGTTATTTTCATGGCCTCCAGGAGAATTACTAGCACAAGATTAAGCACAGACCAAACAGGGAAGTAGAATCTCTCTTCCAGAAGGATACAGCTTGCACATTATAGGAACTACAGAACCTAGCTAATATTTACTGGCAGAAACTGTTAGACAGTGCTTAAATATAGATCTTGAGTATATTCATCCAAGGGGTATAAAATATGGCTAACAGTAGACAATTTAATTAGTTTTAGAGACATATCCATGATAAGGACTCTTAAAAAAAACCCAATAACTTGTTAGGATGGCTACTTGAATCTTGCACTCAATTAAAGTAAATTAATAATAATGGCACTTATTCTTTGACATAGCAGTGAGGGTGAAATCAGAAGACTCAGAGAATATGGAAAGATGATATGTATTTAATATTTAAGAGCTAAGAACTCACCACAAGTCCATTGTCCTCAGAATATTCTAGATAATTTTCTCTTTAATAAAACAATAAGGATCGCATTGATGAGGAGGTACTAAGGTCCTAGTAAGGACTATGTTTTTTGTCAGGGAACACCATGTGGCTGTATGACTGGAGCTGTTCATTTTGAAGGGTGTTATATCATATTCATTTCAGCATAATATCAGGAAGAATACATGGACAGGATACTTGAACCTATTGTGAAATTTGAATGATATGGGAATTTGTTCCAAGCGTATCAAACAGCATATTTAAATTATATGCATAAGTGACCCTGATGCCGATGTCTCTGATCTCTTAGCACAAATGACTTTCCTTCAACTCATACTTAGGGACTCGTGGAGATTTCCTATGCCCCACTGATGGAGCAGGACAAATCTCAGCCCAGTTTATAGGTGGATTATTGCAATATGTGTGCATTAGATGAAAAAGGACTACTGTCTCATTATAAGCCTACAAAGGAGTGGCACTAAAGTACAAGTATGAGGGATATCATTCCAGAGGGCAAAACTATGTGCGGTCACTTAACTGTCACTTCTTATAATAGAGACCTGGACAGAGGTATGTGTATACATGGACACTCGAAGGATGTGAAATGCTTGGTTGGTTTGTTTGGACCCAGAAAAATAAGCAAACAAAAAAAAGTAAAGATCCAGAGTTCCACGGAAGAGACATATGGATGGACCTATGCGAGTGGACACACCCAAGTTTTTATGTTACTGGCTACAAAAATGATAAATACTATGGCTTTCAGTAAGCCTTTCTGCTCAGCCCACCCAAGTTTGGACAATGGCCCATGAACACAGTGGTGTTCATGGGTGTTCATGTGTCTCATCCACTGGTCACTCTCAAAGAGAAGAAGGAAATTGACAATGAACATTGCTGAAGGCATTCATATTGATGCTTGCAAAACAGCAATAATAAAAAACAAAACAAATGGACAAAAAACAAAGACAAACACAAGACCAAAGGCAAAACAAACAAACAAACAAACAAACAAACAAAAGTCTGAGCAATCTCATTCTTTCATTCAGGAAACAAAATAGTAACATCAACAACAACAACAGCAGAAGTAGTAGCAGTGGTAGTAGTAGTGGTAGCAGCAGAATCAGCAATACAAGTAGTAATGTTCACAGTAACAGAATGTAATAGTAGCAGTAATAATGTATATATGCAGAATTTAAAAAATATCTTTCTTATATATTGAACTTTATCAGTTACCCTAGGAAGAAAGTATTGCCTCAAGACATCATATTTTCAATATTACCAGAGCTTAAAGGGCTCAGATATGGACATAAAACTGATAATGGCCCCACTAGGGTTTATGCCAGGTCATATGAAAGGAGGTAAGAGAAGCTGTAGGTCTCTTAACAGACTGGAGATAACATTCCTTTCTCACCTACAGCAGCCACTCATTTGGTGACTGAGTGGAAGAAAAAGAATGATTATTTCTGCTGAAGACATTTATTACAGAAATTAATTGTCACAAATTATTTCATACAATATATTAATGGATAAGCTCAAGAAATAAAAAGTCTCACAAATTATTAAGTCAGATGCTTTGAGATTCATTTATCTCCATAGAATAAGTAGTTAATGCTACAGTTAAAAAAATGAAACAATTAATAGGATTATAAAATGGAAGATTTGGCTCTCTATATTTTATTCAGAACAGTCTATCACATACTAGATTTCTTAATCTTTGTTGCCAGTTGCTTCTTGTTCCAAAGTTTCTAGAAATCCAGAAACTAAACATCTGTTAGTTTAAAAGGGAGTAAATGAAATTAACTAGCAAATGGACTCAGTAGCTTCTTCCACATGATATTCAAATTAAATTCCTGAACTGAAGAAAATGTATATTGAGATTTTCACTTCAAAATTAGAAGGAACATTGCTAACGTATCCTCCTTTACTTCCTTGTTATAATTTAAAATGTTCTTTTTCATGAGAAATATTAATATAACAGTCCATCAACCAGCTATAGGGCTTGAAGGTTGTAAGAAATAACTTGACCCTTTTTTCATGATTATAGACCATAGACATTTCATCTCATGAGAATTTTGTTCTTTTTTTATTTTTAAAGATATTAAAATAACTAAAGTATTAATATCTAATGATGAAAATTGAAAATATTAGATACTATTATAGAATTTAAATTGTATCACAGTAGATTTAGCAAAACATTAGAAGATTGGAATCAACACAAAATAAAATAATATTACAAAAGAAGAGATCACGGACTCCTATTTATTTAATTTCATATTCATAAACATCAGTCTCTTAAAATAATCTTTGAAAGCAATCATTCATTCATTCAGCAGATAAATATTGAAGCTTGCTATAATCTACATATGCTGACCCTCGAGATGTGCTTGGTGTTTATATTATTGAGTTTTTTAAATCAATGTCTTTTTATTAAATGGACTCATAAAATGTCTTTGACATAATTATATTCTCAGTAATATGAGACATTAGCAAAAATTGCATCATCAATGGATTTTTGGAATTTTTTGCTTCTGTAAGGAGAATATTTGTGTTTATGTGTATGTATATGTGCCTACATGTAACATATATGACTACATATACATTACAATATGTATGTAATGTAAAACAGCCTAGAAATATATATATACATACATACTATAATACTTAATCTAGAACAAGAAACTTGTTTTTCAATTTCAGATACAAATTTTATAGTTTGACTACACAATTGACAAAGATGGTCAAAAGCTGTCATGTAGTCAAACTACAGAATCTGTGATGTAAAATTTGAAAACAATCTGTAGGAACTGCTCCTTCTAAAGAAGAAATATTTTTATAGTCTCAGACTTCAAATCTTTACATAATTAAACATCTCTTTGGGATGAAGTTTAATATAAGAGTTATGTTGAGTCAGGACCCAATTTTAAGTAGAAAAACATATTAATATGTTAAGAGATACATGATATTCTTAGAGGAAAATAATAAGAGGAGAATTTAAAAATTTGTGCCTCTTTATTAATAAGCTTTTTTTGTAACCTCAGAATTTGGCAGTCAGTTCTTGAAAGAAATCACTGTCTCTTATAAGAAGCATAAACGATGAAATTTAATGAAGATTAATTGTGAGTTTGTGTTTCACTCCAGAAATAGATAGTTAAAATTATTCCTAAAGCTACCCTTCTCTGTTCATGACACTAAAATAGAAAGAGATTAATTCTTTAAATGTAACTATGCCTATGGGTTCAGTAGTTTTGGACAGGAAATCGGCTATCAATCTAATAGCAAAACCTAGGCACATATATATCTGTATTACATATACATATATATGTAAATGAGTTACATAATTCTTAATCTATAACAATAGATTTGCTAATTTAGAAAAATAATTTCTTTACTGAAAAATAAAATTAATTTGATATATGAGTATAATTAAATTATATAGAAAAATGCTGATGTTCGGAATTACAGATAATTTTTTAACTAGGTATATGATAGAAATTAGCTTGCCATGAGTAAGAATATTAATAAATGGTTCACATATTTCTAAGTATCAAATTTGTTCAAGTGATTAAGATTGATGAAATTGCATACTAACTACCAGCAGTAGGGCTGGGTTTCTGAGTTATACTGAGAGGTTGAATAACAGGAATAGTTTTATATTTCACTGTAAAAAGTTACCACAAACTAGTGGGTTAAAATGATACATCTCACAGTTTCTGTAGGTCAAGGATCTGGGCTAACGGTTGGGTTCTCTGTTCAGGATTTCACCATCCTCAAATTAAGATGTCTCATCTGAGGGTTGAGATCTTCTTCCCTGCTCACTCAGGTTGTTGGTGGAATTGAGTTTCTTTTTCTTTTTTTCTTTAAACCTCTGAACTTGATTAAAATTTATTTATATTTATTTATTTATTTATTTATTTATTTTTTAAATATCAAACTATTACAGAGGCACAAATTCTTGGTTACATGGATCACTTTTATAATGCTTGAGTCATGGTTATAAGGGTGCCCATCACTCAGTGTTCCTTATACCTGTTAAGTAGGTTATTGTCCATCCCCTCCACCCCCTTTCCCCCTGCTTGATTTCCCTTGAGTTTTACTTCCCTCCATACACATGTGTTCTCAGTGATTTGTTCCAATTTAATGGTGAGTACGTGTGGTGTTTGTTTTCCATTAGATACTTCACTTGGAATAATGGTCTCTAGTTCCTTCTAAACTGTTGCAAAAGCCTTTAATTCATCCTTCTTCGTGGCTGAGTCGTATTGCACACACACACACACACACACACACACACACACACACACACACACCACATTTTGTTAATCTACTCATGGAATGATGGGCACTTGAGTTGATTCCACATCTTTATAATTGTGAATTGTGCTGCAATAAATATTCAATTGCAGGTATCTTTTAGTTAAAATGAGGTCTTTTTCCTTTGGGTAAATACCCGATAGTGGGATTGCTGGATCAAATGGTAGTTCTACTTTTAGTTCTTTGAGGAATCCCCATATTGTTTTCCATAGAGGATTAACTAACTTGTAGCCCCATTAACAGTGTATAAGCATTCCTTTCTTCATCCATACCAGCATCTATTACTTTTGGACTTTTTAATAAAGCCATTCTAATGGGGGTAAGGTGATAGCTCATTGTGGTTTTAATTTGCATGTCAAGACCAGATCTGCCCTGCAGGAAATACTCAGAACTACATTCTAGGATACACAGATCAGCACAATGGTCATCCACCAGTGTTTTTCCATTCTTTAGGTATTTCACTTAGGATAATGGGATCCGTTTCCATCCACACTGATGCAAAAGGCATAAAATCATCCTTCTTCATGGCTGGGTGGTAGTACTGAGTTTCTTGTGGTTGTAGAAATGAGGTCTCCATTTTCTTGCTGGGTTGATCTCAGCTATTAAAAGCCACACTTACGGTTTCCCTACATGACTCCTTTCATGGGCAGTTCATAACGTGATTATTTGCTTTCTTTCTGGCCAGTAGAGAGCATCTGCTGCTGCTTTGCCTCACACATGATTAGGTAGAGCCCATTCAAGATAATTCCCCTTTTGATTAAATCAAGTAAATTGACTACTGACCTTAATTAAATATGTAAAATCTCTTTTATTATTGTATTAATTTGTTTGGGCTTCTGTAAACTGGGTGGCTTAAACAACTATTAATATTTATTTCTTAAATTTCTGGGGGCTAAGAAATCTAAGACCAAGGTGTCATCAAATTAGGAGCTTGGTGAAGCCTATTTTCCTGACTTGAGAGTTCTAGTTTCTTCCTCTTCTTATAAGGACACTAATCCCATATTGGGAGCCCCACACTCATCACCTAATCTAAACTTAATTATCCCTCAAAGACCTCACCTCCAAATAATATCACATTGGAGGTTCAGGCTTCAAGACATGAATTTTGGAGGAAATGAAAATATTCACTCCATAACAGTCAGTTATGGAAATGGTAGCCGATTATGCTCACAAGTTCTCCCTGCATTCAAAGGGGAAGGGGTATTACACAAGATATGTAGATCTGGAGACAGAAATCTTGGATTGTAGAATTGTGCATGAGACATTCACTTTATACTGTGTCAGCTACTGATTAAGTTGACAAGAAAGCTGATTTAAATGAGAAACATTTAGAATAATCTCAGTGAAGATCCTCCAACACTCTCTGCTCTTTTCTCCTTCTCAAGCAGGTATCAGATCTCTTTTACTAGCTTTATTTTTTTTTTTCTCAGCTTGATTGAGGTAGAAATAACCAGGATAAAGGCACTGGAAAGAATCATCTAGTGTAGCTGTAAATTTTGTACATTTATATTTACAAAAGTAACTTAAAATATTTGAAAGTCTGAAGGAAAAACTTACATTGTGTGCTTGCTTAATTATCGAAAAATATGAAATCAGATAAATTAATTATTTTATAAAATATAACACCCTGGCCCACTGTTGTTATTACCAATAGCACCACCAACAACACAATTTTTTATTCCTCCTCCGCCTCCTCTTTATCTTTCTTCTCCTTCTCTTTCTCCCCTTTCCTTTTCTTCCCCCTCCCCCTTCCTTGTTTTTCTTCTTCTTCTTCTTTCTTTCTTCTCCCCCTTTATCATCAACAGTATATGAGAAATAATTCAAGAAATCTCAGAGTCATTATTTTTTTTATTTTAGCATATTATGGGAGTACAAATATTTAGGTTACGTATGTTGCCTTTGCCCCACCGGAGTCAGAGCTTCAAGCATGTACATCCCTCAGATGGTGTTCAAAGTTATTCTTGACTCTTCTAACTCGACACTATATTCAGATGGTCAGTAAGCTCTGTCAATTCTAATTTAGAAATATAGTGCATATAAAATACCTAGTTTTCTTGTCATACATACCTCCATTTTCTTAACACATTGTTTGCATTATTCTTTTCCATGTCTATTCATGTAATACTCGAATCTATTCTCCATGGCAACAAATCACCATTTTATTATTTTCTCTGTTAGATTGATATAGCATCTCCCATAGTGCTAACATCATGTCAGACTTTTCATGACCTTTTTTTGTTCCTACTTCCCAACCTTTGAATCTTATTTTACATGCTGTGTTTCATACCAAACTAATACAGATCCTGGATGTCATGCACTCCATAACCTACATGTGTTTGTACATCCTGCCCCCCTTTCTCTGTAATGCTTTTCAGATGGTGTAATGGGTTGAACTGTTTCTTGAAAAATGACATGTTCCAGTCCTGACCCTTGATACCTGGGAATGTGACATTATTTGGAAATGAGTTATTTACAGATGTAATCAGGTTAAAAGGCAATCATATGGATTAGAGCAGGTCCTAAATCCAGTGACTGCTGTCCTAATAAGAAGAGGAAAGTAAACACACACCAGAGCAGAAGGCCTTGTGAAGATAGAGGAAGATATTGGAGTCAAGCAGCTATAAGCCAGTGTATACCAAGGATTTCTGAGAGCCACCAGAAACTAAGAAAATTTAAAAAATAATTATTATCTAGAGCCTCCAGAGGAAGCATGACCCTGTTGACACTTTGCAAAGTTTGAGAGAATAAATTTCTGCTGTTTTAAGTCACCAAGCTGGTGATACTTCGTTACAGCATCCCTGAGAAACTAATACATGTGGATATCTCCCACTGGTTTTCAAAATTTATTTCAGTTGCTACCTCTGCTAGGAAATTATTGACTTCCACACTCTGAATTGAATCTCTGCCTATATGCACCATCCATTCCTACACTACCACTTTGCATCTGAGGAGTATTTGTTTGTTTGTTTGTTTGTTTACTTATACATGTTGCTTCATGAGCTTTTTCAACAGGCTTTTGTTACCAAGACAGTGATTGGGACACAATAGATGTAAAATAAAATGATTTTGAATATATGAATACATCACAAAATTGCTACTCTGTGTTTTGCACTAAGATACAGGAATATTTAGGATAATCTCAGTGAAGATCCTCCAACACTCTCTGCTCTTTTCTCCTGCTCAGGCAGGTATCAGATCTCATTTACTAGAAGCTTTATTTTTTTTTCTCAGCTTAGAAGAGTATTTCTACACAGTCAGTTTCAGTTCTCTCAAGATTGTTTTTAATCCTATTCATGTTGTTTTGAAAAAGTAAAATTCTTAATTGCTCAGTTTTTAACCAAAAGATTTGCCTTGGGATGGTTTCATCACATTCAACATTCAGGCCACAAAGTATTAATAAAACTATTCACTGTAGCAGCTGCACTATGGAGTAGTGCTTAAGTCATTTGAAACTTTGAATGATTCTAGGCAACCCTACTGGTCTGGTCTGATGAAAGTTCACTGACTCTTGTAATTGCACTGGGTGGAGGGAGAGAAAAGAGAGGTGAAAGAGTCAAGAGGCAATTCTCAGTTTCTCTCAGAGCCTGCAATATAGATCCCATTTGTTCATTCTAGCAGTTGTCAACATAAGTACATAAAAGCATTTTTGGAGGAAAGAAGATTATTTGTGGCCTAATTCCAAAGCTCTGTAGAAAACAAGTTCTATTTGCAGTTTTTCAAGGTTGAAAGTTGCATTTCAAAATAACTTTGAGTAACCCATATATGCTCATATAAAGTATTGATATGATTGTGTGCGTATCTCTAAATGTCAAACCTCAGAGTGGGACTAATATATTGTCAATGGATGACAACTTTTTTTTTTTTTTTTGGAGACAGAGTCTTACTCTGTTACCCTGGCTAGTGTGCAGTGGCAACAGCTCTTAAACAGCACTCAAGGTGTTTCAGGTACTTTATCTGGAAGCACTTACAAACTATATAAAGTTTGTCTGCAGTTACTTTATTATTTGCAAAATAATACTTAGTATTTTTTGGAGGAGCTATCAGAAAGGATAAATATTAGAAATAGAAGAGATAATAATGAGTAGGCAAGTGGAATCTAGCAGAAATAAGACCAAGACCACCATCACATGCATAAGGGCCCATGTGTCAAATGGTTTTTGGTACCCTCACTCTGTGTTAATACATCTAAACACAATAAATTCATAGTAATGATAAGACTTATAGGAAGATGCTTTATCATTTTAAAAACTATAAATGAACTTCATTTAAATAATGGTCGTGATTTTTTTTTCTTTTGTGAAGTTTATTGGCTTGTTGTAATATAATTAGTTAAATTTAACATTTGAACCAGTTTCTCATTTTCATTAATACTGTGAAGTGAGCATGTTGGGGGAACCTAATGATATCCATTTGGAAAAGAGATAGGGATGCACTCATTCTCTCTCAACTAAGATTTAAGTCTCACGTTTTCTCCAAAACAGTTTAAAATAGCAGTCCAAGTCACATTTATTTATTTTTGTTGTTGCTGTAACTGTGCAAGTCCATGTATGTGTAGATTTTCTTCCACCTCTGCCATTCTGAGAAAGCAAGATCAAACCCTCCTCTCCCTCCTCCTTCTCAGTTACTCAACATGAAGGCAAAGATGAAGACCTTTATAATGATTCACTTCCTCTAATCAATAGTAAGTATATTTTATCTTCCTTATGATTTTAATAACATTTTCTTTTTTCTAGCTTACTTTGTTGTAAGAATATAGTATATAATGTTCAAGTAATTTTAAAAAATTTGTTTTAAAAACTAACATTTTAAGCTAATAATGACCAAACAAATCTAAGTAATGTTGTACACAACATTTCTTTCAAGTAGTCATGTCTATAAGCTTATATTTATCTGAATCAACTTATTTGCCTCCATTGGAAAGGGAATAAATAATAAAACATCTTTTTCTGCAAAAAAAATATAGCAGTTCAAAGAAGTGATTTAGTGAATGCTGCTGTAATATTTCATGATTGTCTAAAAATTTGAATTTGAAATGGAGATGAAGTTTATTCGCTCAATAGGTTCACATACAAAGGCAGGTGGACATTTTAATTGTCTTATAGCAATAATTTATCAATTTAATAATAGAGTGCCTAGATACCTAATGTCAAATCAGACAATGGTAATTCCAGTGCTTTATGTCAATTGTATTCATTAATATAATTATACTTTTCTGGCCATAATTGAGTATGTTAACAAGAAATCTGACAACTTCTAAGGAAATGTTGGAAAACATCTCTAGTATAAAGACTAATTTTCAAGAAAGAAAAACATAATACTAAAAGTTAAGTTTTGTGATTATTTATAAAACATATCTGATATTTACCCTATTTTGTTAGGCAGAGCAAAAATAGAATACCTACAATAATGATGGGGAAATGTTTATGTCACCTGCAATATGCAAGAAATACATAAATATGCTACTTAGGTTAAATATTTTGCATTGATATGATACATGGTTGCACCACTAATTTAAGACAGACCTGTTCAAATATCTGCCTTTAAAAAACAAGCAAAATGACAAAAAACACTAACCAAATAAACTGCCATTATTATTAATAAAAGTGCATATCTGAGAGGCAATTTTGGAAAGATAGAGTAGAAAGTACCAGGAATCTGTCTCCTGACTTGAACAACAATTGCACCAGTAGAATCTCTGTGATATAACTATTCTAGAGCTCTGGAATCTATTGAAAGCTCTCAAAGTCCAGAGAAAGGCATAGATGGTAAATTGTTGTTAATTTTGGTGACTTTTAGCTCTTTACATAGTAGCAACTACCCATCTCCCACACCAGCCTTGTGGCAGGCAGCTACACACATACTTCTGGAGAAGCTTTCATGTGGTTTGTGGGGCCAGGGTGGCAAAAAGGGCCCTATCCTCCAAATATTGGTGATTTGTGCTCTGATCACGAATTTCTGCTTCTAATCACAGAGGTTCACACAAAAAGTCAAGTGGCCATTATGGTTGTACCTCCTCCTCTGGCTGAAGTGACTTCAAGAAATTTTCAAGGTATGGTCAATACGCACCTAACAGGTACAATGCACGCTATCTTGGTGATAGGCTCACTTACAACTTTGACTCAAACTGCACAAAAGCAAATCATGTAACCAAAATGTCTGTACCCTCCTAATATTCTGAAATAATAAATGAATAAATAAATAAATAAAAGGCACCCTTTTTTACTTATTTCATGTTTTTCTTCCTTCTAATTTTGGCAACCAGACATTGAAGAGTAGGGCATTCAAAAGTGACTGCCTACACAAGAAAATTAGAAAGTAACCACACATGTCCAGGAAAAGTCACAGGCTCAGAAAAGACTTGAGAAGACCTTAAATTCATTTATCATCCTGACCTTTGGCACAAAGACAGCTCACAAAAATAAAAAATAAATAAATAAATAAATAAATAAAACAATAAAGAAGAAAACCAACCTCCCCCCACCCCCGACCTCAAGTAAACCCTGGGAAGTAGGGGAATCCGATTTTTAGAGTTACTACATTGCTAGATTTAAGGATCCTGTTTTCAGTAATAAATCACAGGGCACATTCAAAGACATGTGAAAGTATTCCTCACAAAGAGGATAATATAAATCAAGAGAAAAAGACTTGATGGCGCATCTACTATTATTATTGTGTACTTTAAACATTGTTAATTTGAACTAATTTTTTCAGATTGTTCTCTTATCTCTAGTTCTTGATGTGCTATATCTTGCACTTCCTGTTTTCATTCACTTTCTCTCATTGTGTCCCTTTTAAAATTTATTTTATAAATTAATTTTGATTGTAATTCACCAGAAGTTGTTGGGCATGAGTGTCTTGTGTGCCTTGTGATTGAGAAGCATATGCTGGAACTTTCATGTAATTATTAATTGTTGAACAGTAAGATGTTATTTAATACCCTTAAGAATTTTGCTTTATCTAAGTAATAAAAATGATGCCTATACCCATGAGTGTTGGGAATTAGATTTCTGATTTATTTTGTATTATGCTTTTTTCTGCATCTAAGCATTGGGGACAGTTTAAAAATTGCACATGATAGTTATTTTAAGATTGTTTTTATTGAAAGACAATCTACTGAGGTATTTGGTTCTTCATATGGTCTGTCTTCCATTTTCCAACCACTCCTAAGTCAGAGATATTATCTTCTATTTCTATGAAGCTATTAAATCCTTGTTTCCTTTTTTGGAGTTCATATTTGAATCTTAATGTTTAGACTTTGTGGGGAGAAAGGGAACATGAAAAGAGACCCAGAAGGACTAGTTGGTAAAATAGGAAAAACAGCAGGGGAGCATGTTTCCTGCAAGCCAAATGAGGAAAGGATTTCCAAGGTGAACAGTGTCAAACATTACTAATAAATCAAACACCATAAACATTAAGAATTGGCTATATAACTAAGTATTGTGAAAGATAGAGTCAATTTTGACCAGAGTAATTTCTTAAGGGTGCATGCTAGATGGAAAGAAGGAGGCCTGAATGCAGTGAATTCAAAAGAAAATGTTAAAAAAGAAATTGGAGTCAATGAATATCAACTATTTAAGGAGTTTAATTTCACAGAAGAGCAGAATAAACCGGAGGGAGAAGAGATAGGAAGATTTTACTGAAGAGTGACTATGAGTTCCAGACCACACATTGGAGATTTTTAAAACGTTGATGCAGCCCAGAAATAGCTTTTTTAAATGATTATATAAGAGTCTAACTTCAGAACATCATGGATGACTAAGACGCCAGACTTTTTATGATGTCTAAAAGAAACAAGGATGGAGAGAATATTGTGAATAATCTCAATGGTCTAAGGCAAAGAAGGATAGGGAGAGTCTCTGAGAATTGGAGGTGGTGATGGAAGGGGGTTTTCCAGAGCCCATAGAGTTCTGGGGCTTTCTCCATTCTCACAAGTTGTAGGGTGGAGAAGAGGGTGTGCTCTCAGGAAAATAGCTCTGTGACACTCCCCTGACGTCTGCACATGAAGACAAGGAGGCTATAAAAAGGTCATCTCTCCTGAGTGCCTACAGCACCCTCTTGAATCCTTTGCTTTTTTTTTTTTGATTCTCCAAAATTCCTTGTGTAGTAGAAGTGTTATAGTGGAAGCTACAACGTACCTCAGGATTTCAGAAACAACCATACAGGTTGTTAGTACTTTCTTCATTCTGATAGGCAGTAATATCTTCACTGGTTAAGAATTTGGATTAGAAGCCAGTCTGCTAGACTTGAATCCCAGACCTACCATTTACCAGTAGGGCATGCTTGAGCAAGTTATTTAAACAAGCTGTACCTAATTTTCCCTGTCCACACAAAGAGTATGTTAATAGTGCCTACTTTATAAGGTTGAAATGCTGAATAAATCATTTAATGAGCATAATGTGTTTAGAACAGTACACTGTCTAAAAGGTATTAAATACTCGGATTCATTAACTTAATTATTCTCTGGTGTCTCACCTCAATGTGTTTTACCTGGCTTCTATTTCTGGACAATCCATTTTTTTTTTTTTTTTTTTTTTTGAGACAGGTTCTCACTCTGTCCCCTGGGCTAGAGTGCAGTGGTATGGTCATAGTTTACCGCAACCGGAAACTCCTGGGCTCAGCAATTCCCCTGCCTCGGCTTCATGAGTAGCTGAGACTACAGTTGCGTGCCACCATGCCTGTCTAATTTTTCTGTTGCTTATAAAGAAGAGGTCTCACTCTTACTCAGGCTAGTCTCAAACTCCTGGGCTCAAGCAATCATCTTGCTTCAGCCTCCCAAAGGGCTAGGATTAGAGGCCTGAGCCACTGCGCCCAGCCCAATTCAGAATTTAAACTCAAATTTAATTTTCCCCTTGCCTCATAGCCTCCTCTTTAAAACAGAAATAAATAAATAAATAAAAATACTATTTCTTTTTATTTAACGCACAGGAAGTGCATTAAAAAAGAAGTTTCAAAGTACAAAGAAAGAAAATTTTCTCCTAGGTTCCAATCCATTTCCAGTTTTGCACTTCCCTACCACAGTTCAAACTAATTTTAATTTAGAAAATCATTCTCTCATCTACTTGAAATTGCAGGTCACTGGTACAAAAGACTTTCTATCAAACACAGCGGACTTTAAACAGGGTAGCTTAAGTCAAATAAGATACCTTCAATGCTATTGAAACTGAATGAGGAAAGCATTACGTCCCAAACTCCTGCTTTTTTTTTTTTTACAAGTACCTTAATGTATCAGGTACATAGCATCATTGTGCTTAGTCATTCACTCCCTATCCCTTTCTAGAGCATTATATATTAACACACCATCACTGCTAAATTGTTCCTTTGTAATTTTGATGAATGATCATACTTCCCTGCCCCATTGACAGTATCTCAGCCTTGTGACTAGCTTTAGCCAGTAAAATTTTAGCCATTATGATATATGACATAGTTATATTATATGTCACATCAGAGCAGAAGATGTAATTGGAATTGCATGGTTTGATTCACCCTTTTTTCCTCTTGCTTTTTGCCACAAAAATGGGCATGTTATTCATAGGGATTTCTCTTGCTGCTTGAGTACTGAGATAGAGACAATCAGAAACAATTTGGACCAAAGTGAGACACAGCTGATGGCTCGTCTTTGGCCATCACTCTGGATGTAAGTAAGAAATGAATGTTATTGTAAGTCACATGAATTTTGGAGTTGTTTGCTATGCAGGAAAGATGAGACATAAATGATGTAACTTCTAAGATAAAAGACAGAGCAATTATGTGGCTATTTTACTATTGTACTTCCAATATTTCAGTCCAGTAGATTGGTGTCCCCACTATAATTCACCCTGCCTTTACTCCACTTACTCTAAATTATAAAGATGGTTATTTTTATCTTGTACATTAGTACTGAATGTTTTAGTTGCAAGTGATAGAAAATCAAAGCCAACCATGCTTTGAAAAAGAGTGAGTGGAATTTATTGGTACATTAACTCAAAATCCATGAGCTTCAAGGAGAAATGAAATCTGAGATTCAAATAATTTCCCCAGGACAAATCATTCTCCGACACTGCTCTATTCTGTGTTCATTGTTAAGATCTGTGTGCTATCATGGTAGCTGCCAACTACTCTTGGCGTACATTCTCAGAGGTACAATTACAATGATAATAGTTAACCTTTGAGTACTTACAATGTGCCAGGCACTCTTCTAAGGAATTTGCATGAATTAACTCATTTCATCATCACAATAATTATACCAAGTAGAAACTAATAATATCCTAATTTTATAGATAAGAAAACAGATGCACAGGAAATTAAATTGACCCATAGTAACCACTGTTAATAAAAGTCTAATAGAAAAGATTATATTCTTGCAAAAATTGTTCAAAGTCTTAAATTTTACTTTTAATAGCTCAATTATGTCATAATTCCAAAATTAACTGAATTTCTATGTTTAAAAAAATTCAATATTCTAATTGTCCCCAACTGAGGCATATGTTTTTTGTTTACCTTCATGAATTTTTTTTTCACTTAAAGTATACAGACAAAGGAATGACAGAGTGTTCCTCAGAGAAAAATAAGGGCATTATTATTAGAAGAAATGCTGATGTGTTCAGGTGTCAAAAACTTTTAAACATCTGAGATTTTTATACTATTTGAAAACTAACAAGTTAGCCTGCCAAAGATTCAAGGATACTGAGAAAACACATGAGATTCCTAATTCAGATCCTAAGGACTTTATTACTCAAAATATAGCAGGCAGCATGAACTTCATGTTTTCATCCGTTCTATTTGTCTTCTCAGTCCCAAGGGCTGGGCACAAAGTTACCAGTTGAAAGGTGAAAATTTAGACTTAACCTGAGTAGGTTGTTCAGATGGTTTATAATACCCACAAAGTTAGTCATTCTGTACTGTTAGATTTACCAATAAATCAAAACAGAAGGATGCACATTTAATAAGTCACTATTTTAAGGTCACATTAATAATTGACTAGATACATATCCAGAAGGATATTACTACTAATAACTAACATCATTATTATATGTAAATAAATAAATTATTATATGTAAATAACATCATTATTATATGTAAATAGACCACTTTTTTTTTTTTTTTTTTTTTGAGACAGAGTCTCGCTCTGTTGCTCGGGCTAGAGTGCTGAGGCCTCAGCCTAGCTCACAGTAACCTCCAACTCCTGGGCTCAAGCGATCCTCCTGTCTCAGCCTTCTGAGTAGCTGAGACTACAGGCTCACATGACCACGCCCAGCTAATTTTTTCTATTTTTAGTACAGATGGGTCTCATTCTTGTTTAGGCTGGTCTGGAACTCCTGACTTCCAGCGATCCTCCTGCCTCAGCCTCCCAAAGTGCTAGGATTACAGGCGTGAGCCACTGGCCTGGCCTAGAACACTTTCTAATAGAAAATTTGGTCTGGTACCAGGCATAATGAAAATAATTTCTATATGGAGTTACATTTGAAGACAAAAGTTATTTTTATCAAATTAGGTTACAAGATATCTCATTATTAATATTCAAAATAACACCTAGAAAAACTTAAAGGGACTGGGTGTTACACTTATTGATGCTAATTTTAAAATCCAGTTTAAGTTTATTTTCTTAAGTAGAAGAAAAAGAATATTCTTTCAGTTGCATTCTAAATCCATAGATCTTCACAATTTTTTTTTTTTTTGCTTACTCTAGGTATCTCTTCTCTTTACTGATGTCTTTTACAAAGATGCTGCTCCTAATTATCAATCAGCTTGTTAACCTCAATTACCTAAGTCTCTGTGAGTGCATTGAACTGTAGTTAAAATGGCATGGTTTATACATATTAAATAAGTAATTGATATAAACAATGTTGTAGAATTCATGTTCACTTAGAAGAAGCAGGTATGGGTAATTTACTTTTATACTTGGATAATAACAATCTTATTCCAAAAGCTTGGAGGATAAAAACATAATTTTCTGTAGTATTTTTTATAACATTTATTATGATTTCAAGCCCTCATTTTGCTGCAGTATTAGAACATCAATTAGTAAAAAATTACTACTCTCATTTCCTTTTGAGATCTATTTAGGGTTAAAATAGCATTGGACTCTATTGCATTTCTCCTTTAATCCAACGGCCTCTGAAGGCCATGGAGATCATTGCGATGTACTCAGCTCAGGTTAGAGTCAGCAAACTACCATCTTTCTAAAGAAACATATCTAAACATTATCTCTATCTCCCTTCTCCCATGCACAGCTTCTCTGGGTCGTTCCTTCTTGCCTGGGGTCTAGAGGGCATAGCATGAGGGAGGGGAGTGAATATGCCTTGCACTTAATGACATTATCTTTCAAAATCTTTATAAAGAGTTTTATATTTTATTGTTATTTTTTGGGTTTAGGCTTCTGAAGAGTAAAATCTAGATTCCACATGTTTTGCCCCTCTTATTGTCACTGAAACCTCTTTTCTCTGAGATAGGAAGCTCAGAATAGCCTAATTACCAAAATAAGACAAATATCAGTGAAGGGAAATAAAAATGCTAGGGAGGAAGAATTGTTAATGTTTCAAAATATATTTTTCAGCCATACATAATTGTTACAGATTTAAAGTTAAAAAAAAAAATAAAGAAAAAACAAACAAAACCATGATGAGATGGCCTGCTTGAAAAAAAAAATCATGTTCTATTTTAATGGAGAACCCAGAAATAACCTAGCTACAACCAACTGATCTTGAATGAAGGAGACAAAAACACACACTGGGGAAATGACACTGTATTCAATAAATAGTGCTGGGAAAATTGTATCCCCCTATGTAGAAAGATGAAACTGTATCACTATCTCTCACAATATACAAAAATAAACTCAGGATAGATTAAAGGACTTAAATGTAAGACTCAAAGCCATAAAAATTTTAGAAGAAAACATAGGAAAACCTCTTCTGGACATTGGCCTTGGCAAAGAATTTATGACTAAGACCCTAAAAGCACACATAGCAAGAACAAAAATAAAGAAATGGGACTGAATGAAACTAAAATGTTTCTGCACAGCAAGGAAATAATCAACAGATTACATAGACAAGCTATAGAATGGGAGAAAATATTTGCAAACTATACATCTTACAAAGGACTAATATCCAGAATCTACAAGGAACTCAAAGAAATCAGCAAGAAAAAAGAACATTAAAAAGTGGGCAAAAGACATAAACAGATTCTTCTCAAAAGAAGATATACATATGACCAACAAACACATGTAAAGATGTTCAACATTACTAATCACCAGGGAAATGCAAATTAAAACTACATACCCCTGTCAGAAAAAAAAAAATAAATAAGAGTTGGATGAGGGAAAATAAAACCTTATTTGATAAATAAATAAATGAATAGTAAAAAAAAAATAGATGTTTGTGTGGATATGATGAGAAGGGAATGCTTATACATTGTTGATGGGAATGTAAACTAGTACAATTGCTATGAAAAATAATATGGAGATTCCTCAAAGAACTAAAAGTGGCATAAACAGAAACTTTTCAAAAGAAGACAGAATAATGGCCAGCAAATATATAAAAAAAATGCTCAACATCTCTAATCATTTGGGAAATGCAAATCAAAACCACAATGAGATATCACCTAACTCCAGTCACATTGGCTTTTATCAAAAAATCCCAAAGCAATAAATGCTGTCGAGGATGTGGAGAGATAGGAACACTCTTACACTGCTGGTGGAACTGTGAATTAGTGCAACCATTGTGGAAAAGAATTTGGAAATAATTCAAAGAGCTACAAGTGGGACTACCATTTGATCCAGCAATACCATTACTAGGCATCTACCCAAAGGAACAAAAGTCATTCTATAATAAAGACATCTGCACTCGAATGTTTATGGAAGCACAATTCACTGTAGCAAGGACGTGGAAACAACCCAAGTGCCCGTTAATCCATGAGTGGATTAATAAAATATGATATATGTATATAATGGAATGTTACTCAATTATAAGAAATGATGCTGATCTAGCACCTCTTATATTTTCCTGGATAGAGCTTGAGCCTATCTTCTGAAGTGAGGTTTCACAAGAATGGAAGAATAGGCACCACATGTACTCGCCATCAAACTGGCACCGACTGATCAACACTAAGGTGCTCACACAGTAGTAATATTCTTTGGGGGTAGGGAGGTTGGGAGTGGGTAAACTCACAACTAACGGATGTGGTGAGCATTGTAGGTGGGGGGGAAAGACGTGTCTAAAATCATGGTTGGGATGTGGCCAAGTAATAACATGTTACCAAAATGTTTGTACCCCTATAATTTCATGAAAAAAAAAATAAAAAAGAAAAAGAATTAAAAGTGGACCTGCCATTTGATCCAGCAATCCCACTACTGGGTATCTACCTAAAGAAAAAGATGTCATTATCTCAAAAAGATGCCTACACCTAAATGTTTACTGCAGCACAATTCACAAATTCAAAGATGTAGAATCAACCTAGGTGCCCATTGTCTGATTAGTAGATAAAGAAAATGTGTGTGTGTGTGTGTATGTGTGTGTGTGTGTGTGTGTGTATATATATGTATATGTATATATATACACACATTATCCAATACTACTCAGCCATATGAAAACATGAAAAAATATATTTTGCATTAACTTGGATGGAACTAGAGATCATTATCCTAAGTGAAATATCTCAGGAATGGAATAACAAATACCACATTATTACTTATAAGTGGATGCTAAATGATGGGCATATATGGTCATACAAGGCAATATAATGGACATTAAAAACTAGGAAGAGAAAGTGGGAGGGATGTCAGGGTTCAAATATTGCCTACTGGGTGCAATGTATACTATTCTGGTTATGGGTGCACTAAAAACCCTTACTTCACCATTGTACAATTCATCCATGTAACAAAAAACACTTGTACTCCCTAAATCTATTGAAATAAGTTTTTAAAAAAGAAAAACAATATGAAGTCATCTTTTTGATGTTAGCAAAGTAATAGACAGGACTTTTACTGTATAACTAGTGATTTTTATTTATTTAGCTAAGAGCAATGGCTATATGATTTTGTAAACTTTATATAATCACTTGTAGATAAAATTTTAAAATACTACCAAGTCAAATGTATTAAATCGGCCCTTATTAACAATTTTGAGGTTATTGGGCTTTTGTTACTAAGATATTTATCAATATTTAAGAAATATATTTTTGTACCTGTGAAACTCCCTTAGTCACTCCTTGCTAGACATGTGCCTTGGTTTTTCTCAAAACATACGTTCGTTGCTTCAGGATTTGTGAATTCTTTTCCCTCTGACAGCAAAATTCTTCCAAAATATTCCTCCTGTAATTTCTTCAAGTCCCTGCTCAAATTTTTCCTAGCACAAAGGGCTTTTCTGAAAACCATATATAAAAAAGCACTGCTCTTCACATCTGCCACTCTCTATGCCTCATCTTTATTTTTGTTCATAACATTTATCACACATGGCATAGTACTATTTTGGAGTATAAGCTTAAGAGGGCTGGGACATTATTTTGTCTATTCCTGTATTCATTGTGCTTAGAACAGTGTCTAGAACATAGTAGGCTTTCTATTATTTCTGCAATGAATAATACTATGAGTAGAAATCATCATACTATTCAGTAAACCTCATGCATTAAATTTCCTTCTGTACAAATGAACGTTAGACAAAAGAAGTGCACAGCTTATGTGAATGGTTTTAATTACTTCAGGGCACGTTTCTTACACTTTTATGAGTATGTAGCTTTGTTTCTGGGGAATGTTGAAGCGTTAGTTTTACTTTTATCTTTTGGGAGAATGTTTAGGTTGATTAATGTTTATCAATTTTAATGTACTTAATATTTAAATAATCATGTTTATAATAGTCATACAATAATTTAATAATCACCTATTTTGTAAGTGTTTAAGACCATAAGATCATTTAACAATTATTAAATGATACAAACATGTACATATAATTTTTTATTTACACTGTACAATAATTCTATGAGTTTAATAACATTAGTATTTCCATATTTATCCTACTTGAGACACAGAAAAGGTTTTCAAATTCCCAACATATGCGAGCACAGTTTTGAACTTTGGAGAAGGAATTCACCAACTTTTAAAAATAATATTATTTTAATTTGAATAAGGCATTATATTTCAAACAGTGTTTTATTTATTGAAAAGTGTCTTTAGAATATGTTCTCCAGTCTCCCAGATACACGTACTCTTCTTAATAGTGTTACTGTGTGAAAAAATGTACAATTTTCCTCTTGATTTTTTTTCTCAATTAAGAAAATAACAGCAGAAACAGGATACATTGAGATTATGAGAAAACTGATGTTTTTGGAAGTGGTTGAGTTACTTTATTCTAGGGAGTAAAAACTTATTTATGTGGAATTAAAGAAAATTAGGCAGTAGAATTGAGTATTTCTATTTCAAACATGCACACTCCTTTATTAAATTATACTGAATCAACGTACTGTAAGGTTTGGAATTTTATTGTTTGTTTCCAGAGTAGAATTCAATTACTCTAGCAGTTGAGCCACAGTGGACTCTAGAGAATTAAGAGTCTAATCAGTTATATAAAAGGTTAGAATTATACTTTCTCAAGTTCTTTAAGCATTTTATGATCATTAACATTTTCATAGCACTCCTATGAGCATAGCAGATGATTAATTGAGTCTCATTTCAAAGTGACCAATTAAAAGAATTAGAAAAAGATTAACCCTGGTTTCCATTTTAATAATGGAACCTATAGTGGATATGTGTATATGTGTCTACTATACCTCTTTAGTAGGACCAATTGTTAATATTTTCTCTAGGTGGCCTTCAAAGGTGACTTGAAATTGGAATTTCAAGACAAATTATAAAAATAGGAAGGTATTTTTTAAAATGAGAAAACTATAGGTAATTCCCCTATAATGTAATTTCCCATTACTCAAATGGCAGTGTACATTACCAACTATTAATAATTTATTTGTTTAATCTGTCAGAGAAAGAGCAAAGTGCTCCTATCATCTGGTGAATTTTACTGAAAACTACAGATAGTAATGAATCAGCATTTCTAGACACTAATAGCGAGGCTTCCAGAACTGAGGAAATCATTTCCAAGAAAGACTTGCAAAGTCCATTCAGTCATAAAGAAATGCAACAACTATATATTTATAATTCATTCTATGAGAAATGCATATATTTGCATACTTTAATATTCTTCTGAAAAAAGTAATATTATCTATATCGTGCTTATGAGAATCTGAATTTCACAAAAGAAAAGCAGTTTCCAAAGTCTGATAGCCTACTGACATCAGAAAGTTAATATAATGCATCCTTTACTCCACTGATAGATGGAAGATTCAAAGATAATAACTGGGGAGCAAATCTGAGAAGTTGGAAATATAAATTTTCTTTTTCTTGTGATAAAGTTCGTTACTATTAAAAGATAAGCTTGAAAATAATGTGTGTTTTCTTTATTTTCCCAATACCACTCTCTTTTATATTTCTTCCTAGGATAATTGATAGTCTCCGGAGAATTGTCTATCGAGTTATCCAAGTTTCTTTCTTAGAAATGTTCTAAGAGTAAAAAGAATAAAGAATAAAAGTAGAAGATGCATTTCTTTCTCATTGGAAATGCCAAGCTTCTTTTATCATATTAGATAAGGAGCAGTTCGTTGCTATTTTTAAGAAAGTGCATGATGCAGTGCCAAGTCCGAGATTTATGCAGGGTCTGAATTTAAGAGAGCTTTCTTTAGACTCTCAGGCTTTGGCTGGCACTACCTACCTCTGCCACAAATGAAGAGTCTCAGGACCCCTGCCCTGCCCCCATCATTCTTCTGATCAATTGGTAGGGATCCAAATTAATATGTAGTTTGGCTTAAATCAGTAAGCCTTTCTATTACATATGTCTTTTTAATACCTGTGGTGCAAACTTGTTTCTTTTTCTGTGAAAACATGTTTGATCATATCCTCTAAGGTAAAACATGACTTTGAAATTTATAAGGCTCTAAGGAACCAAATACAAGTTAGTAGTTTTGTAGATAACAAGGTTTGTTTCTTTTATGTGTCACTGTTCATATTATACTGTGAGTTTATTCTATTCTCTTAAGTAAACTTTATAATTTCCATGAGTGTTATTTCAGGAAAATAATTTATTGCATTTTATCAATGTTTGAAAGAATATTTTTAGAGTTGCTCTTTTCTCTTCATTTCCTTATAGAAGTAGGTGAGAAACATACTATAAAGCTATGGTATAATAGTACAGTCATCCTTATTGTCAATTCTTATTAAATGTAAAACATTCTCCAAGATTTCTACTGCCATATTTTTAAATGATTAATATTATCCATTCAAAATAATGCTAATCGATTTTGGGATGTATAAAAAATGCTGAGTCTAAATACCAGGTAATGTAAGATATCTATTAGATTGGTAGAATCTTTGAAGATCTACTTATCATGTCATTTGATATGCAAATATGCCCCCCTTTCACCCTCAGCGTTCTGTCTATTATTAGTGCATAACCATGAGAGGTAGATACTGTTAGTGACATTATTCATGTACATATAGCTATATTATTTTCTTAAATTGTAATGCTGTTATTAATAATATCAACTTGCAGAGGCAGGAGTGCAATCTCAATAACTACATAATTTTGTCTGAATATTGGTAGGAAAGTAGAGGATAGTGTAAATAGGTTGCTATTCTACAACATGTTTAAAACATTAGTAATAACATTCATCAGGTGTTGGGCAGATGGGAGAGGGGAAGAGGAGATGGGTATATACATACCTAATGGGTGCAGTGCACACTGTCTGGGGGATGGACACCCTTCAAGCTCTGACTTAGGTGGGGCAAAGGCAGTATATGTAACCTAGATATTTGTACCCCCGTAATATGCTGAAATAAAAAAAATTAAATAAAATTAGTAAGTAAATTTAAAAGAATTAAATGTAATCAGATTACCTTCATGAGGAATCCTCTGAAGTAAACAGCAATAAAAAGTTATATGGATGGCAAAACATAGTAGTAACTATGAAAATATTATTCCTTTTTAGCACATTACAGTTGAAAATTTCTACCATATTCATGATTTTACTTAATATCTTTTGGATAATAAGTTCAACTGATTGAGAATTATATTATGGAAATAAACAGTGCTAGTTTTATCCATAATTGAAATTAGCATTGCTTTGATATCTCCTTGAAAATACCAGCCAATAAATTAAAATCAGTTTACACAGGAAAGAGCAGGGTCAAAGTCAAAAGAACATTTGCCCCTAAGCTTTATCATGTCGGTTTTAAACAGTTATATGGTAATTCCCTGCTCATGGAGCCTAGTTTGCTCTTTATTGGTGGGCTACTGTGGTAATTTAGGCTTTGTCTACCCAGCATAGAAAACGCTGGGAACCTTATTGATGGCAGAGTTTCACATTGTTGATAGCTGAGTGCCCTTTAAAATATGTCCGAAATACCTTGGTGAAAATTCCTCTACCCCACATTACAATTTCTGAATAGAAATTTCTGATCATGCTTTTTAATCAATCATACATGAAAATTATTACAAACATGTACATCTAATACTGGACTGTCTGGGATTAAACTGCTGTACAGAGAACTGAGAGTTAGTTGTGGCTGGATCAGAATGAAAACTGGATATGGGTAGGACCACAAGGGACATGTGACTGTGATTTCACTTCATTGAGGACAAGAGAGCACCTGCTATTTCTGTTCTCAGAGTTGTGCACTTCAGTCAAAATGGCAAATTTGAGGTTGCTTATGGAAGGCATTGCAATATCGAAAAGTCAACATAGACTCATCTTGGTTTAGAGAGTTGCATAGAACAAAATCTTACCAAATGGGTAAATTTTTCATTTAATTACTCATTTGCAAGTAAATAGAGCTTGTTATAGAAGAAACCTTGGGATGTGACATATAGAAAATTACATAGTGATTGCCCATTACAACTACCATAGAAGAGAATAAATCTCAAAATAAAACGGGTAGAGAATAAGATAACATTTTTTAAAATGAGCATATAAAATATTTACAGAATTTAAGAGAAATTTCTTTCAGATATAGCAAAGTGGCTTGGTTAAAAAAGATGACAACTTAGGGAAGTTATTGTGCCATTTTATATTTTATGAAATTTATTATGAAGAAATATTACAATCATTATTTTTCTTTATGGTTATAATTCAGTAGCAACATAATATATGGGGTAAATGTATAAAGTAAGAAAGAAATATCACAAAATGACTCATTTTATAATAAGATAGACTCCTTAGAAAAATATATATGAAAAGGAGAACTTTTTAAGACGGAAGAATTGGTAAGTGTTGCAATGGGAGGGGGATAGATCCATGATACAGGAAGAAGAAATGACACAAAGAAATGATGAATATTTGAGGTGACTGATATTCCTATTACTCAGAATTGATCATTACACATTATATTTATGTATACACATATTATATTTATGTATCAAAATATCACTTGTATCCCCAAATATATACAACCATTATGTATCAATAAAAATGTGAATAAATCAAAAGAAATTGAATATAACATACAGATTTTGATGAGAGAGCATTAGAATTAAACTTTGAAAGGGAAAAATAGAAAAAAATAAAGAGAAAACAGCATACTTGTAGAGTGGTTTTTATGTATTTAAATATCCCAAAAGTAAATAAAGCCGTCAGCACACAATTAGTCTGACTGCTGGGGTTAAGGGCTCTAACAAATTATACCATGATCACTTTACCTCATGACAATGGCATTTTAATCTGAAAAACTGCAGGCAACTGTTGTGACCTATCTTGCAAGTGAGGATCATATGTGACCTATTTAATTTCATCTTGGAGGAAAATCTGAGGAATTGTGGAGGGACAATCATGAGACATGAGAAAGTAAGAGAAAAATAATGAGAACTATATACAAAATAATAATCTTTCCCAGACTACACCAAGGCTTTGCATTCCTGTAGATATGTAATTTCTTATGATACTTTTATATCAAATATTGTTGTAAAAATATTTTATACAAATCCCTTAGCATTTTAGTATTTTTTTTCACATTTTCCCTAGGCCAAAAGAAATTCATAACTGAAATACTAATGTATTCCAAACAACTTAATCATAGTAATATGCATGGATTCTGACAAATGTTTGGTGATTTTCTCAAAAATTTAAAATACCCTAGAGCACCCTTGTGAGTTTTCTAGGATGCGGCAGGATGCATTGGCACACAGTTTAAGAACCACTTGTGCAGTTGATTAATCCAGTTGTCACATATCCATGTTGGCTTCCCTGTTTTATGTATTTGAATTGATATCTTAAACAAACCATTAATTAGATCTCTGTATGTTTACCAGGGTTTGCAACAAGCCAGTAGTTTGCCTGGTTGAACTCTTACACTTCCATCTCTCTAGAGGTTCAATCTCACACAGGATTAGAATCACCATGAAGGCCAAGTCACTTAGGACAATTATGGGTAATGATCTGAAGTAACTACAAGAAAATAAAATGTTAGAGAAAATTTTCATGACATGGCATATAATTCTTTGTTTTTATAAGGCATAAATGTTGTGATTTATGGTATGAAATGAAAATAACACCCTCAACTTCCATGGTGATGCACCTTATGTGCATTTTTCATTTAATTCTTCAGTCACACAATGTATGTGATATTGTTATTTCAATTTTTTCAGATGAGGGAACTGTGTTTAGGGAGCCTATATAAAGTTTTCAACATAAGGAACAACAGAGATAAATAATATGCAATTCACACCTAAGTTTTCTGACTCTAAATTTTACAGATTTTCTTTCCAAGTTTATATAATGTGTGTGTGCGTGTTTTGGTGTTGTAATATTACGTAAGCTGATTACTTGGATAACTGAAATTTATTATAAAATCTTAAAAATTTCAGAGAGTGCAGAGAAGTTAATATATTAAAGGAAAATAATTGCAGTTATGTATTTGTGGGTAGAGAAACAAAGATAAATGATTGATAAGGAGGGAGAGGGAGAGTGATTTCTTTTTGTTCCTGAATGGTGTCTTCTCTACTATATTATGAAATTAATATATTTAAAATGTGTATTTCTATATCAGTTTGACAATGTGGTTCTAAGATTTATTAAAGAAACAACAACTGTAAGGTTTTTCTATGGCTTGCATATTTCATGCTCCCCAAAATTTATGTTAAGACTTAATCACCAATGCAGCAGTATTAAGAGATGGAGCCTTTAGCAGGCGAGTAGGTCATGAGGGCTCCACTCTCATAAATGGATTAGTGCCATGTATAAGGGATTGGGGGTGAGTTTGCTGCTCCTGATCTTTCTGACATGTGAGGACACAGTGTTAGTCTCCTCTGGAAGATGCAGTGTTCAAGGCACCACCTTGGAAGTGGAAAGAACAATCCTCTGTAGACACTGAACCCACTGGTGCCTTGATTTTGGACTTTCTAGCCTCCAGAAGTGTGAAAAACAAATGCCCATTGTTTAAGACTTACTGAGTCTCAGGTATTTTGTTTTAGCAGCATAAATGGGCTAAAATAGTTTGTAATAACTTTAAAAGTCTTGAGGCAAGATGTAAAAAGCAATGCAAATGGAGAAAATTCTGAAAGAGTTGAGCCTTGCATTGTTTACTGCGATGGTATAAGCCAGAAACAAAATTGGAGAAAGGACTGACACCCCCTATTCAATTTTTCCCTACAGAAAAGTCCTTGTTGAGTGTCAGAGTCAGGGAAATCAGTGCAAGTGTGGGAGTCGTCTTACTATTGAGGGAGCCATGGTCTTTTCTGGATGCTAGCGTGGGGAAATTGACGGGAGAGGGCTAGGACTAGAAAAACACTGAGTTCAGAGTCAGAGTGAAGAAAAGTGTATTGGAGGTTTCCCCCTGTTCTCTCTGCCCTCACTCCACCCGCTATAAGAAGACCTTCGCAGAGGCACCTGAAGAGGACTGTGCCTACTACCTCAGATAAAAAGACCTAGGAATAAAGGCACCTGGGCTAGGAGTGTAGATGCTTATATGAGCATGACTGGCCAGCAGGGCTGAGTCCTTGACGGACACTCCCTCCCGCGACTGCAGTGCTCTGGCTGTGCCCTATCTGGTTGGAGATGGGTAACTTTCTCCCCTGAAGCCTGCCAGGTAAAGCTTTTGCGATCGTCTATGGTTAGGCTGGAAAAATCACACGTGCGTTCTTAACTTGGAGCCAGGATCCTTAGGAGCAGACATAAGCCTAAGGGAGCAGCAAATATGTGTCCATAGTTCAAGAAACTATTGGCAATAGAAGTTACAACATCTCTTAACAGCACTTTTCACTGCACCCATCTAGATGAAAAAGAACTAAGATATTTCAAGCATTTTGCCCACATTCTGTCATCTAAATCTCTCAGGTATCAGTGAGATTGATGTCATTAGAAACACTTTATAAATGAGAAAAAAATTCACCAATTCCACAGTGTTTTCCACTACATAATAAAAAAGGAAAAGCTTTATTCTATGTAAAGATGTTTCTAAATATTCCAAAGAGTCAGTGTGCTGCCTGACTTCCTTCTCCCATCGTTTATTTTTGATAAATTTATGAAACTAATATTGAAAACTGGATTGAGTTTCAAATTTGCATGGGGTCACATTTATCAATTTTTGTGTTCTGATTTTAGTGAATTGTCTAAGAAATTATTTCCAACTGCAAACACAAAAATTAGTTGCATAATTTTAATTTTTTACTTTTATATTTTATTTTAAATAGTTTTAAAGTTTTGTTTTCAAATATATAATTATAATAAAATTAAAATTAATAAATATAATACAGTAGTTATCTCTATCTCAAAAGTTGGATTTTTTCTCCAATATTATTTAGTATATAGTTCATTTTTCTTCCTCTATTTTATAATACCTACTATAGTATACACCAAATATCTATTTGAGTGTGGATCTATTTCTAGCATTTTATGATTAAATGTAAAAATAAGGACTGAATAACTATATGCAAAATTATTGATAGAAATTGTCTCCAGTTTTTTTAAGCACTTAATAGTTTGGGAGGTTCAAGTAAAATGGGCATAAATTTTATTATCTGTAAAGATTTTATTTTAACCCTTGAAGAAAATCAGAAACATCATGAGTTAATGCTGGATGGTTGAGTCATAGTTGCTTGAAACATGACTTTCTAGACTTTTCTGTGTTATTTTTATCAATATAAAAGACTTTGTAACAGAAAGTTAGCATTTGCTTTTCCTTAGTGTCATAATGGGAAAATTGTTTGGCAATTTACTAATAAAGAGGTTTTAAACAAAAATAATGGCATTACTAGATTGACTCAAGAATTATTTGTATTAAATACACCCCTAGAAATGACTTCCAGCTGCCTGCAACTGCTTCTGTTAACTTATGATCCATACTTCATCTTATTATTAGGAATGACCTTAATACATAGGCAGAACCCAGAAACCATCTATATGGTACTATTTTATGGGCACCAGGAAGGCCAACTACCCAAAATTTATACCCTGCAGCCTGTTATGGTCTCTGAACTCAATTATTAGAGATTTATTTCTTTGTTTCTCAAACCCTTCTCAGTCTTCCGAAACACTGTCAGAATGCAAATAGCCCTCGGACTGTAAACTCAGAAATGATAGTATTTACTGATGAAAAAAGAAGAGACAAACTTTTTTAAATCTAGACTTCTTACTTAAGTCCTGAATCTCAGTCTGAAGTTTTTGTTTACAATAAAATTTATTTCTACCAGATAAATATAAAAGATAAGTTTGTTTTAAATTCATTTGGCATTCTTTCATGTGCTCTTGTAATAATAAGGAAAAGGCTCTCTCAACATTAATTTGACTTCCCCACTAAACTCTCTTCAAAAAAACAAACATATACACACACACACACACACACACACATACACAAAGTAAACAGCAACAAATAATTCTTTTTATCATAAGGTTAAACTAGCAGAAAACTAATGGAGCAATTATTTGCTATTTATTATTTATCATTCATATGCAAATACATTTATTTCTAAAAATTGGTACTTCCTTCAGTTTCTCCACTCTTCAATCCTAATATCTCATATTTATATTTATTTAGCAATTTTATATAATAAAAATAAATTCTAGTTTCTATACGCTTAATAGCCCCTAATGACTTCAGAGTAGAATGGAATTTCTTTCAGTTTCCATAGGCCATTTTTGCTTTCTTACCTTATCCTGACCTTAACCAGATCCTTTTAGCCTGTGAGTACAGTTGTTTATTATGGTTCCTGATGACACAACTCTCCCCTCTCATTCAAAGAAGTCTCTCCCACGTATTATCACTTACATGATCTTAACCACTGGTATTTAATCTTTCTTCAATATTAATAATATAAACATTGCCAAATATATCACATCAAGGAAGAATGTATTTTAAAATATGGTATACAGGCAATTTTTATACCTTCTTTTCTAGAACTAACTTAAGTACCTGTGTGATGGCTGGTACAGTCTCCCAGCATGGCATCTAGATGCCTTTAATCTACACTCCTTATGATTCTCACTCTACAGGTGGCAAAGAGGCTGTATTTTGCAGGCCAAATTCATTTGAGTGAAGTACATAAGAAGATCTGTTCTGTAGCCATGTGCCTGCAGCAGCAGGCTGGACAATAGAGAAAGAAATGAAGATACAAAGGTTGTGTTATTGCTACTGCAGATTCAATCCTACTTGATTCCTTCCTTTTTATGGATTTCATCAGTGGATTCAATTCTCTCCTCTATGGTGTTTCCACTACACTTTGTACTTGTCTCTGATTCACAGTGTATCATAATTTATGGTTTGCATTAGTTATTCTCTTAAACATTTAACTCATTAAGTAATGAGTTTTACTGATTTTTATATTTTCAGTGCCCGGGAATGTGCTTAGTGCACAGCATAGGTCCAATAAATATTTTGAATAAAAGAATGAAAAAATATGGAATGTTATTGTTAATTTTTGTATAATGAGAAATCATTAAATTGAATGAAACAGCTAAAGTGGAATACACATTTAAAGATTAGCAAGTGTTAGCATGTCAAATTTTAGAATGCCTGAAGCATGCAGTTATATTTGAAAATTATATAATTATCCATTAAAAATGAGTCAAACAAAAACTAAAAAACTCATATCTTGTTTTTTTTTTAAATATGTAGAAATGTTTAAATGAAAGTTCTATGCCAAAAATCAATAGTAAAATATTGATGGCTGAATTAACATGTAATTCTGTATGTGTGTGTGTGTGTGTGTGTGTGTGTGTTTATATTAGATATATAAAGGACAATAAGCTTTAGTAGATTACCCCAGTTTGCAGTTTTTAGTGAATTCTTCATGCTAAGTGAACTTAACAATACAATCGAAAGTGTCGTATTGTTAATGGTCCTAGAAAATAACATTTTGGCTCTAAAAAGTTAACAACGTGGAAAGAGTAGTACCAATTACAGACATAATAGATAGAGATAATCTATTTCCTGAAAGTCAGCTTTTTGAATTGAAACCAAGAGCATGAATTAAAAATATGGGTAAATTTTAAATGCAATAAATATGAATTTTGAGGGCATAATTCTATGCATTTGAATATAGTATTAAAAAATTTTTATCCATCTGCCATTGCTTCATTTCTTTACTCTCTCAGCTTTCTAGTTTGATCATTGTTAATATTTTGATAAGAAACAGTGAACTGAGGATAATCTTTCTTAAAGTAAATATGATTCTACTTCTGCTCCAATAAGAATGCTTGAGATTGAATAAGCATATCTAAATCCTTTAGGGAAACTCATTCAATGTGAAATTGAATAGATATTCTGATAACCAGCAAAACATATCCTCTTAGAAACTAAATCCAATATATACACACTTGAGCCTCTTCTCCAAATCTTCATCCCTGTCAATGGCAACAGCATTTATCTGATACCATATAGACATTGTTCTGGAGAACTTTTTTATTCTCTTGGTTCTTCTTCTTTATACTCTTGCAGATCTGAGCCTCAGTTTCTTTATATGAAAAAAAACAAGATATTAGAAATAAATCACCATATAAAACCAACTACCAGCACTGACATGTGGTAGATGATGTTAATAAATGTTAGTCTTTAGTATCACTCACTTTCACTGTTACTAGAACTGAGTCTGACTGAACCTTTATATTCTATACCTGTCCACTGCACATTCCACTTTTTTCCAGGTTATTTTAATTTCCTCCTTGGATCTTAGTAACTATATTTTTAACTAAAACTTTGTATCTGTCTTTTTCATTTTCATTGTATAACAACTTTATAAATAGTATATCCCCTGAAAAATTTATATATGTCAGAAACCTAGCAGGCAAAATCTAAATTTATAATCTTAACATTAAAAACCTTGCATTAATTCATTCTACCGTATCTATATTACTGCATGTTTTTTCCTTCATAAATTTATTTCTGCCATATATTAACTGGAATTACCAAGAAACTACTCTGACATTGTCAAAGCATGACATAATTTACATTGAAAGTGGGAATGTAAACATTACAACTATTCTAGAAAGAAATTTGCTAATATTAGTAAAATTGAAAATCCCAATTTAGAGTAAAAAAAAAAGGAAATTTGAATATTTGCATTTCACCTTAACCACTTTTAGGAGCACACTCAATGGCAATTTTGGCTACTGCATACAATGATATGTGTACTTGGCTATTCATTGGAGCAATGTCTATAATAGAAAAATATTAAATGCATACAATTACAGGTAGGAGTATGTATCACTATGTAATGAACACAATGCAGCATTGTTTTTGAGAACTACTTTGGAGCTATAAGCAAAAATGTTGTAGAAATATTCATCCACTCTAGGAGTCTAACTTTAGGATTGTTGCAACTGAAAGAGAGAGAGAAAAAAAAAAAAAAAACTTCCCAAATGGGCCAGAGTGGATTAAGAAGAAGCAGAAGTTGGATGGTCTTAATAGTTGTATGGAGGCTGAGAGTCTAAGAAAGCATCAGTCATGCAGATAGAGCAATAGTAGTTAGGGCACCTTGTATCAAATGAAAAAGTAGGATAAATTGCCAATGTTTACACAAACAAGGATTTTTTTCTCCAACCCTAGAAACTTCCATGACAATAGTACTACTGCTTCTCAGTAGCCCTAAATTTAAATGCAGAGTTTTAATTGCATCCTAGAGTTCCAGCTATCTGACTGGTGCAAATAAACCTGAGAATGCCTGATTTCTTATAGGCATATGTCTGAAAAATTTTCCTCCAGTCCTACTGTATGTCATGATATTATCATGGAAAATATCTATATCCATGGTGTCTTACATGTAGTTGATATCATATCCTATATGAATTACATAGCCTAATGTATGATATGAGATGACACACAATAGCAATCACCAAATTTACAGATAATAATAATATCACAAATTGTTAACGTTTACTGAGGGCTTACCGTATGTCAGACACTGTTCTGTTTTCATTTGTTAGAATCAATATACTTAATTCTCAAAAGAACCATAAGGAAAGGTATTTTGAAAATTACTATCTTACAGATGACATAACAAAGGGTAGAGAAGTTGAACAATTTTTCCAAGACCATACAACTAGTTGGTGGTAGTGTTAACCTGTATTATTAAGTCTGTCTGCCTTGAGACCACAGATTTTAAATATAAGTCAAATTAAGTTTCTATATAATTTTACTCTTTGAAACTATACATATTTTTATATATGTTTTATGTCACATATACCTAAAATAATATTATTGGATTGGGTTTTAATAACAGATAATGAAGTGGCACGAAGAAAGGAATAGCAAATTAAAGGAGACAGGAGGATTTGCCATCAAAAGGCTTTCATCCCATTAAGATGACCAAAGAAGAATTGAGTGTTTATTGTCTCCTTACTTCCAACTTTCTATTCACTCAAGTTTTTTTCCTGTGAATTAATGAGATGTACTTTGTGGGGCCACTTAACCATGGAATTTTTTACATCTCTGCTACCCCTGATATATGTAGACCAACGCCTCCTGTCCCTCCTCCTCCTCAGCCAACTCAACATGAAGATGACAAAAATAAAGACCTTTATGAGGATCTACTTCCACTTAATGAATAGTAAATATATTTTTTCTTCCTTATGATTTTCTTAACATTTTCTTTACTCTAGCTTACTTTATTGTAAGAATACAGCATATTAAACATAGAACGTACAAACTATGTATGTTCTTGTTATCAGTAGGGCTTCTGGGCAACAGTAAGCTACGAGTACTTAAATTTTTGGAGTGTCAAAAGTTATACATGGATTTCTGAATGTGTGGGGATCCATGCCCCTATGTTGTTCAGAGGTCAAATATACTTTAATTTTACAGAGAATATTTGAGACAGAAGAGAAGACAACTTTTTGATATAGTTCTTGAATTTGAGATACCTGATTTTACTGCATCTTATATACCATTTAATCATCTTACATATCATTTAATTTTTTTCTAAAAATGTGTTATGAGGTTGTATATTTATTTCTTAGGTTCTGATTTTATTTTACTGCTAGGTTAAACATGAGTGAATTGTTCATTCTACCTAAAATAACTTCTTAAACTTACAAGCCTATTCTTAATGCTTGATGTCTGAAACAAATGGTTTACATGTTTTTGTGGAAATGAGTATTTTTGTATCCTACGTCAAAGTCCTACCCATATATTGTCCCCAGCTAGTTCAGACTTAGCAAAAAGTCTTAGCCAGTTCTCATCTTTCACTGGTAAATGTTTTCTTTAGTTTTGTTCTTGTTTATTTAGTTCCTACTCTAAGCATACAAACCTAGCAGTATAATCCATTTGCCTGTGTTTGTTCATCCCATTAAACTGCCTTTTAAGGGCAAGGAGCAAATAAAAACTGTAAATCTCAAGCTACTTATTGCAATGTCAGGCACCTGGGAATGCACAATAAATACAAGTGCATAACAAACTGTGGAGCATCAGGAGCCATGAATAAAGACAAGGAGAATGGGAATCTAGCACCACACGACTCTAAAGTAACTTGCCTTGCCCTGAAAAACCTTTAGAGTTAAGGTCAGGAAATTATCAAGTTTTGTGTTGGTTTGCTCTATAACATTCTCATTTGTACAGTGCAGGGGGCATAATGCTTAGTATTGATTTTCCTCTGACGATTGCTTAACAAGCACAGTTATGCCTAAGTGACTGATGAGACAAGTGATCTGCCAAGGTGGCAATGGGACAAAAGAGATGTATCTACGATGAAGGTAAAACAATTAGAATGAAATATATTGACCAGGTTTTGCAAGTATTGACTTGCTGAATCAAACTATGTGTGTCTTTTCTTAATAACAGGATGAAAATAAATTGCATAGAGATATCAACATACCTTTGCAGGATATCTGTTCGATTTCTGAATTTGGTTCCCAAATAATTATGCTGATTATTCCTATAAAGTAAAATTGAGATTACTTCCCTTATATTGCATAATAATCATTATACTTTTTAAAGTTCTGCCTTATCTGAAAAGGGAAAGTCTAACAAAAAGAAGTCTCTTCATTTGACAACAGAACACTTATGCTTTTGCTCCAAAGTAATGTTTGATTTTTTTTCTTTTTTACAAATATGACACAATAGTGTCACTCACACTTGTGACAGCAAAAATGCTAGTGAGAGTTTCAAATCCCAATAAAGTATAATCTTTAATCATCTAGGGGTTTGCATATCAACCTGTCCTTGATTACATTTCCTTACAAACTATAAACCATATGAAATGTTGGTAAAATACCATACACTTTAATCTGACCTTGTGTTGTCGTTAAACACTGCTTCCCATATTGTCCCATGCTAAACTTGACAAATAGTTAAAGCCCAAATTCAGCTTAATTGGATAATTAAATGAATAAAATGGATAGAAAAAATAACTAAAGAAAGGATGCCCTGAGACATAAACTAATAGGAAGATTTAGCCTAAAATATGTTTCATATCAGTAGTCTCCACGTTTTCTGAATTAAGTTTTCAAACTTACTCCAGAGTTCAAGTTGATATTATTTATTGTTTTACTCTATTATGCCCCTAGTCATTTATTAATTTTAACCTGCAGTCACTTATTTATCTTGTGACATAACTACTGAAAGGATTTCTAGGGAAGTTCAGCGTTTATTTTAAAAAAGGTATAAGGGCAGTTCAAATCAGGTCGAGATTGAAATTTTTCATACATTTTTATTGCCTGGAGTTTTTATTGTCTGAATCCAAAATTAATTGGATTCAACCAAGAAACCTTGATATTTGAAGAGAGCTAAAGCAAGGAGGCGCTAAAGTTTGCTAAACGTAGTGTCCACTGCTTCCAGAAAATTTGATGGTGTACCTTGATAGAAAGTGTAGCTGGCTACTCCAGAAGCAGAATGAAAATCAGGAGTCATAACTTAAAAACAAATAATAACTAAGCTCCCTCCAGTAGGTGTCAGGGAATGGGGTCATTAGATAAATGTGCCTTTTTAATAATTGTGTTCCTAGAAATGTGCAGTAGACATGAAAACAAAATTGTGGTCAGAAGAAAGAAATAAGTAAAATGAGGTACATAAAGTATGAGAAAGCTAAATTTTACATTGCTAAATTCATGAATGCTGGGCTTTCTTTTGGGATTAGTACTGCTTTGTGTACCTGTTTTTATCAAGGGGGGAATGATGTTAAAAGAATGGAGATGTGTTAAGAATCAGTCATATTAATAATGCTTGCTTTCCCAACTTACTAACTCATCTTCATTTTTTTCCCTCCTTCTTTGTTAGTTTGGAGTTGTTGGAGTGAATTTTTGCGGGGAGTTAGCTACGCTCCCAGCAAAGAAGTTTTTTCTTCCGATCAGGTCTCTTAGGCAGGGGTCATCGCAAAGGATGAAAAAATAGTAGGAAACAGAAATAATAATAATAATAATACACAGAGCCAAAGATATAGTTTTTAAAGTAAAGGTTTATGAAAATAGATAAAAGGAGGGTATCCGGATGGGGATATTTCCTCCCGCTAGAAATATCTCCAAAATTTAATATCCACACAGGTATTATATAGGGTAGATACAAGCTCCCTTTGCCAAGGGCAACGGGATTCACATACTAACAGGCAGTTTGCTTTAGGGTCAAAGTCTTCTAAAAGGCTACTACAGATCCTTTAACTAACTCTAACTAGGGGAACAATGAGTTGTAAAATCTTCTTGGGGCAAACTTCTAAGTTTTCTGATAAGGCTATTACTTTAGCAAAAAACAGAGACATCTTGGCTCCATTGATTGTGTTCTTGGAGACAGAGATGATTTCATAAGTCAACATGAGCTGTGCTTTGTGTTAACTACTTTAACCGCATGGCTCCTTCTGGGCCAGGCTTGGACATTAGCATATCTCTCTGATCAGCTCTCATCTCCGGGGTCCTTGCCAGCTCCGGCAACCCATGGCTCTAGGAAGAGGCCTGTCTTGTCTTTCAAAACAGGTGAGAAACATAGGCCCAGTTTACAGCTGTCTCTTTGAAGTGCAGCTATTACTGACCAAGGAGATGCCCTCCTGAGACGAGGCAGCTTTTGAACCAACACATTTCTTTTTTCTTCAAGGCAAAGCCTTATGTGACTTCTGAAATCAAATCTTGTCTCCCGAAATACAGGGGCATTTCTATGACTCAGTATTCTTAGACTCAACAAATTTTCATTTGCAGAATAAGATAGGATAAACATTAACATAAATCAATATGAGATAATTATTATGTATGTCAGGCAATCCAATATTCCTGAAATATGTTCGAATTCAGAGGGTAATGGCAAAAATGCAATAGTACGGAGAACAAGTCAAGAATATTCACTCACTTCACCTTTTTTTGCTGACAGCTTACTGATTTCCTATACATATGTGTGTGTATATGTGTGTGTGTGGTGTGTATGTGTGTGTGTATATATATATAAAAGAAAACTAGCCGGAAATATTAGTAAAAGCTATGGAAAAGTACAAAGTTTTTACTTCTTTGCAAACAAAAACAATAGCATATTTTAGTTTTATCCCATAATAAGTGTAGAACAGTGGTTTTAACCACAGTATTATGGGGCAGGAGTCAATAGTGGATCAGTGGAAAAAAGTTGTACTATTGTTACTGTATTGAAAATGCTATCAGCCTATCTCTCTTATTCAATAGTCACTAATGTGATGGAACAAATATAAAGGTGCCTCTCACATGAGAATGTCATCTATTCTATATGTCTTAAAACATTTGAGGGTACTTAATGAAAAGAAATACACACATACACATACACACACACATATATATATATCACTTATCTGTAGCCACACACACATAGACACGTTTATGCATAGACACATACTGCAATCCTAAACAAATTTATGTAAATTGCATGGCAAAATATTTTAAGTGAGATGAATTTTTGTTTGCATTTTTGCCCTCACAAAACAAATCGTATTGCCAGTTACTTGCTATTTCCCCACTGCTTGGAAATTTTGAATCAGGACTCTTAGGTGAGATTTGGAAAAAAATATATTTATGTACATACATACACAAATATGAAAACATAACAAAACACAACCTTATAGCTTAACTCATGAAAAACTGAAGTAGCTATTGGGCGTTTGACTTATATATGTTCTATATTCCTACAGTTTGGTCCAGCTGGGTGCAGTTTTCTGTGTTCACCTAGTATTTTTTGCAAATTAAATCATGCATAAGCAAATGGAAAATTCCTATTACATTCAGAATTTTCTCTCATGTAACAATCACATACGAACAAATTTGTATTTTCAAAAAAAGCATTTTAGCAGAACTGACTATATTTGTATATCATGACTCCTTCCATGTGGCCTCAAGGCTGTGCAGTCTCTAAAGCAATTCTCAACATAGTACATTCCCTGCTTGCTGTTGAAATTCTCTTACTCATATCCCTTTCATGAAGGATACAGCTTAGTGGTGATAAAAACAGAATAAGAGAGAGAGAGATAGAATAATTGCTAGAAACATTTTATTGTTTGTTCATGGAGCATTTATGCAAGCATTCATGTCTTCTCTCACACGTGAATACAATTTAGAACATAAAATTATGATAAATGCTATGGGCATTTCTCATTTTTGGAAATATGTAGTTAATTTAGAATTCAGACTCACATACACAAACTCTCTTTCTCTCTCTCTTTTTCACACATACAAACACACACATACACACATAATAGAAGTCAGTATCCTTCCTACAAGTGTTCTCTATAAAGTAAACCCGGGGTAATCCAAAAAATCTCCTTGGGCTCAACAGCTACAGATAATGAATCTCCAGTTTCATGTTAATTCAAGGAAAGTTCATGGGAAGGACAGAATGTGTGATATTTCAATGCTGAACTGAATTAAAAAGGAAAAAAAAATAGAGGTGTGGAAAGAATAATGAATGAAGGAAGAATATAGGAGAGAGAGCATTTGTATCGCTATAAGTCAGAGGTCTCTAAAGATAGTCTAGGAAATTCTGGGGTTTTCCAAGTTCAAAACTTTTTCCATTATGATATTAAACCACTATTTACGTTTTTCAGTCTCATTCACTCAAGAGAAAAAAGTAGGATTTTCAGAAGCTGCATGACTTGTGACTTCACAAAAGATTAAAATAGAGTAGTTTTGATAACCCAGTTGTGTTCTATTATCAGGCATTGTGAAAAAGAAAAATGATTTCATTCTCTTCACTAATATTTATACTGAAAAAATACTTATTTTACATACATGTGTTATTTATATTAACATGTAATGGGTGCATTATTGTTAAACTAACATATATTTCATAAAAGTATTTTAATTTCTAATATGATAAATATTGATAAGTATAACCCATTTAAAATTTATTTGGGTCCTCAATAATGTTTAATAATTTAAAGTTGTCTTGACAAAATGTTTGAGAAATGCTATACATTTTAAAAATCTGTTGTAGCAAATAAAGTAGTTGAAAAAATAATTTTAAAATATAAAATTTTAAAAATGCCGACATCATTAACCACATAACTGATTGTCTTTGTGTAATATTGTAGCTGGTTATTTTCTGATTTTTTTATTTAAAATTTTTCCCATTCACATAGAGTCACACTTAAAATGCATGGTAAATAAATCTATAATAAATGATAAAATCAAGCAGAAGTATTGATGTTGCCAAATATCTCAAGTCAAATTTCTGGGTTCATAAAAAATTTGAACTATTAATATAAAATCAAGAAACACTGTATTTTAATGAAGCCTCCATGAAAGTAAAACATATTAATCTAAAAATATTAATATGGAGGGATACCATTCTGAAAAATAAATTGAGTTAAGGAAACGCTAGTTGTTAAACAACAACAATGGCCTTTCTCCTGAAGTCCAAACTAACAACTATCCAATTGGCTTCTCCTTTCAATGTTTACTAGGCATCCTTAGCTTGACTTGGGGAAATAATATTCTTTTACCTCTGCACAAACCTATATGCCCTCCAGTTATGCCAATCTAAATTCTACTATCATGCACTGAGCAGCTCAAGCAAAACAAAAAAGAACCCCAGAAAAACTCATTTTTCCATCATCCTAATAGCTGCTACATGAACAACTCATATTATCTCCAGAACTAAAATTTGTTTCCACCTTAACTACCACCCCTTGGTATAAGCCAAGAACATCTCTTTCAATAATGACTAAAATTGTTTCCTCACTGGTCTCCCTGTTTCCATTTTTGTCCCACAAAACATCTACTACCACACAATAGCAGAGTGAGCTTTTTCCAACCTAAAACAGATTTTGTGAGTTTCCTGCTTCAAAGCCTTTAGTGATTTCGTATTGATTTACAGCAACCCCCCTTTCCCGCTTCAAATTAGTTATCTAGTCACTCATGGTTATATTACCCCACACTTTTCCTTCCAATTTACCTATACACTTGTTTAATTGTCATCTTTATCCATCAGGAGAAAATGGTATCTATAACAGAAAGAGCTATTATGAGAAATTATAAGCTATTATAGAAAATTATTTCACATAAAATTACCCATACAATTCTTATTTTTGTCCTACTTTATATGAGACATTCTTCTTGGTACTGTTGATATCAGAGGGGTAAAAAGGATAAGAACTCAAACCTCATGAACATCACATATTTTGCTAAATATGTGTCCTCTTTTATTTTTGGTGGATATCTGGAAAAGATACAGACCCTGGATTTCAGTAATTCATCTTGGAAACTAAATGGAGGAAGATAGTCCAGACTAAAGCTGCTCAATGTACACTCTCCTGAAAAGCCATGAGGGTATTATAACTCCTTTGATGTTAATAAGCAGAAAAAGAAGAAAAAAAAATGGAAAGAAATTACTTTTCAGTTTTAGTTTGTTTTCTCCTTGTGTTAAAAATGATTGAAATGATAGTGTTAGTAAACATTAGTGTTAAATGTTACATGATATCCACTTTTTGTCACATTTTTGCCATTGAACTCTTAGAAATTTTCTTTCAGAGGATATTCAAATTATAAACTCTTCTGCTAAGACTGACCAATAAATTAAACATTTAAATGTGAGAAATAAAATGGGCTCCTAATTTTTAACTTGAGAATATTTCCTGAAAATTTATTTTTAAAATATCCTGCTGAATCCTAGATGTAATATTTTGGTTAATAATAACAAATAATCATTTAAAAATTTTGAGTACCTGGTTAAGTGTGTGAAAATAGTAAAGACCTCTGAAAATGCTATCTTCTACCAAAGGAACAAAAAAACTAGCAAAGTTTACAAAACTAAACTTCTTCACTACTCTGGATATTAACCAAGGGCTTTCTTTAATCCAAGAGGCATTCATTCAAGAAAGTGGATTCATTCTATTAGGAATAGTGAGCATTGTGGTGTGTTTACTCGGCCTATTCCTATTCTCCTCTCCCGAAATCTGAAGTAGCCTTAAAAACAGCTTTCAGTCAGGGAGAGAAACAGCAGCCTGAGAGCCAGTGGAAGAAGCAGAACAATATTTAAGTTTCTTCAAAATTGTATTCGTAAGGAATGGTTGTTATTTATCGACCACCTATCTGGTGGCTTCTGAGAAGGCCCTCCTTACAAAGTTATTTATATTTAATCTGATTCAGAGCTTGCAACTTGTGAATAAACTTTTCCCCATGGGCATTTGTTTAAAAATCAGAGGCATATTTTTAACAATGTGGCTGGCTGAATTAGTGTATAACTCAGAGTTGGGTCAAAAAACAGGCTAGTCAAAAAGCTTGAAAGAAAAAAAAAAAGCTTGGGGAATATGAAATCTGTAGGGGGACTTGAAACTCTCCTACATGTTACTGGGAATCTTAAATGACAAGGGCATATGTCATAAAAAGTATAAAAATGCTGTAAGGTCCACCTAAGGTTAACTGTGAGGACTTATGAAAGCAGGAAGTAATGGCTAAGGTAGAATCGTGAATTTTTTGTTTGAGTGTTGAGAAGTTTTGCCCCAACATGGACACAAAATGCCTCATTAAAGTTTTAATGTGTATTGATTTCAGGCATTTAAAGAAATTTATGTCCAATATGTTAACTAACCACTAAAATAATCACCAGGAATTTCAGTGGCTACACATGGCAAAGGATATAGGCTCAACAGAATTCATTCAGAAAAGTCACTCAGCAAATAATGAAAACAATAAACAGAAAAAAAATATTCTGAGGAAATTTGTTTTGGAAATCAGGAGAATCGAATATCCAGAGTTGCCACATTACATTATTTAAAAGTCCAGTTTTCAAAAAAATTTATGAGGCAAGCAAAGAAACAGAAAAGTATGGCCCGTACATAGAAGAAAAGAAAAAGTAACTGTCTCTAAGAAAACCTAAACATTGGACTTATTAGACAAGGACTTTAAATCAGTTACTTTACATAGTTGCAAAGAGCTAAAGGATAAAGAACAAAGGGAAATATGAGAATGATCTTCCACCAAATAAAGAATAGCAATAGAGATAGAAATTATTTTAAAAAATACATGTAAATTCTGGAGTTGGAAAATAAACACAATAACTAATTTAAAAAAAATTACTAGACTTGCTCCAAAACTGATTTGAGTTGGCAAAAAGAAAATTCAGCAAACTTAAAGATAAATTGAAATTAGCCTTCTGAAGAAAAGAAAGAAATATGAATGAAGAAAATAAAACGTAGGCTCAATGACATGAAGAATACCATCAGGTATCAAACACATCATGGAGGCAGTAATGGAATATTAAAGATACAAAAATGGCATAAGACATATAGCAAACAAATAAAAAATAACATATGTAATCTTATCTTACCAGAAATTGCATTAACTACAAATGGTTTAAAAATTCCAATTAAAAGTCAGGAACAATGGATTTAAAAAGTTGTTCACCTATATACTGTCTATAAGAAATGCATTTTATAATCAACAGACATAAATAAGTTGAAAGTAAAAGTATGAAAAATAAGTATTATGCAAACCACAATCAAAAGAGAGTTAGGGTAGCTATAATAACAGACAAATTAGATGATAGAAGAAAAATGTTTCTAGAGATAAAGAGGAGCATTTTAAAATAATATAAGTTTTAAACCATTAAAAAGATATAACAGTTATACGCATATATGCATCTAAGAACAGAATCTCAAAATAATTGAAATAGAAACTGAAAAAATGGAAGAGGGAAATAGACAATTCAACAAAATTTCACTTACAATAATATCCAAACAAATTAGATATTTAAAAATATTTTAAATAAATAAGTGTAAGAAGTTTACACTGAAAATTAAAATAAATGACATTATTTCCTCAATTGATATACAGATTCAACACAAAACCTATAAAATCCAGGTAACTTCTTTTTAAAAATTGAGAACCTGATTCTAAAATTTGTATGTAAATACATGAGAGTAAGAACAACAAATACAATATTGAAAAAGAAGAATATAGTTAGAGAATTCACATTTTCTACATTCACAACTTATTACAAAGCTACAGTAATCAAAACTGTATGATACTGGTGTAAGTAAGGACAAGTTGATAAATGTTTCTGGGACAACTAGATATCCACATACAAAGGAATGAAGTTGGACAGAGTATCCTCGATCATATGCAAACAAGAATAACTCAAAATGAATGAAAGACTCAAATGTAAGACCTTAAACTATCAAACTCTCAGGGAAAAAAATGTATAAATTATCACAATCTTGAATCATGTAATAATTTCTTAGATATGACATCAAAGGTAGATGCAATAAAAAGAAAATAGATAAATTCAATTTTATCAAATTGTAAGACTATTTCAAGGACTCTATCAAGAAAATGCAAAACAACTCACAATACAGGAAAAATATTGACAAATAATATATCAGTTAAGAGTATATTTTGAATATATAAACATTCTTATAACTCAAAAGACAACCTAATAAAAATATGCAAGGGATTTAAATAGATTATTTTTTCCAAAAAATATATACAAATGTATAATTAACACATGAAAAGATGCTCAACATTATTAGTCATTAAAGAAATACAAATCAAAACCACAATGTGATACTACATCACTCCCACTAGAACGGTTATAATAAAAAAGGCAAATATATCCATTGTTGGCAAGGTTGTGGAGAATTTGGAACCATCATACCTTGCTGGTGTGAATGTAAAGCTGTGTAGTCTCTTTGTAATATATTCTCCCAGTTCTTCCCAATATTAAACTCTGTTACAATATGACTCAGCATTTCTAATCTAGATATATACTCTATTGAAAACACATGTCCACAGAAACATCTTATATGTGAATATTCATAATGTCATTATTATAATAGCTAAAATGTGTAAACAAACAAATGTCCAGCAACTCATGAATGATTCAACAAAATGTGGCATGTTCATACAATGGAATATCATTCAGCTACAAAAAGAAACAAGGATGGATCTTGAAAACATTATGCTAAGTGAAAAAAGACTGACACAAAAAACCAAATATTGTGTAACTCTATTTATTATAAAGGATCAATTTAGTCAAATTCACCAAGTCAAAAAATAGGTCGCCAGGTTTGTGTGTGAATAGGGAGTGACTGTTAATGGATACATGTTTTCTTTTGGGGGTCATGAAAATGTTTGAGAATTAAGCATTCTTGGTGGTTGCACAACTTTGTGAGCACACTAAAAACCACTGAATCACACACTTTAAAAGGATGGAATTTATGTTATGTGACATATTTAAATAAAAATAAAATTGGAAGCAAGGTTGATTTGGCTCAAAAGCTATAGTTTGCCAACTCTTCTATTTCCCAATGCTAAATTATCTCAAAAAAAAAAAAGAAAGAAAGAAAGAAAGAAAGAAAGGAAAACAAGAGGATCTAATTTTCTAATCAATTGTCACTAATTAAATTGCAGAAGTACAGTGACAAAGATTTTAGAAGTGACCTAATTTCCAATGTCTTTATTTTGAATCATCTTTTGTTGCATAGATACAATCAATTGGTTCTTCTTTCTACTTGATTTGAACTGTTATGTATGGATTTGCTTGTTTGTTATACTAGAGGCACCCCTGGAAACATTTCAGCCTGAGTTCTTTAAATATTGAGAAAAATTGTCAAATTTGCTTAATATATAAACTAGGTTAAAATTGTTAAGTCAAAAATCCCCTGGCAACTTAAAGCCTTTAGAGTTAAATTGAAATTAAACATACTTTACCACATTGATCCTCTCAATCTTTCTTGGTACTTGGAATAGACTTTTAATAAGTGTACTTGACTTGATCCATTGGCCCTTGAAAAAACCAAAAGCCTTGGTTTAGTTGACTGAAAGCTTTTTTCCTCCAGGATTTTGTTTGGAAGATTTCTCCCTAATATGTGATTACATTCTCTTATTGACACCCCCATGATCCGCCAATACCTCCTCCCTACCCTCCTACATATTTGGACTGGTTAGTTCATCAGCTTTTCTAATTGGAAACTATTTGACTGTTGCTTAATATTAATAGTAGATGAGCACAATTTTTCACATTGTCCTACTCTACACTCCGTATGTGTCCTGGTTTGGTCCTGTGATAAGAAACCATAAAATAAAATGAAGAAAAACTCTACATGCCTTACCTTAGTCTGCTCTGACATTGAGTGTTTCTTTGGAGAAATCTGAAATTAGCATTTTTTCTTCATGAGAAATCTACCCATGATAGTAATTTATTTTCTGACCATATACAGGAGTTCAATTATACTTTTTTTAGTTAAGTTATTAATAACACTAGGGCTTTTCTGCTTATTAACATGTATCAATTTTTTAAATTTAATTCAGTGTTCCCTTTGAAACTAAGTACTTCAGGAACATTTTCCTTTAATATAAATTATTTTACATTTGCAATAATTTCTTCCATGATGACACCACTCATTTCTTCTTTCTTTTCCAATTCTTTCACTTTGTCTTAAATCAGCTTTTGTGTACAAACTTCTATATTCTGTTTTATGTGTTTTTCACAAATCTGATTTTGTGATTTCAAGGTTTTAGTTTTTGTTACTGCTAAATAAATTTTGTTTATGTAATGGAATTTTTGTCTTATATATTCCTTTCATTCTGTTTTTTAGTTCAGTTTTATCACTTGTCCTGCACTATTATCATTTTTTTGTAATCTTTATTTTTCATATCACTGAGTCACAAATTTCTTTGAGAGTATATACAAAATAGGAATGATAGCTAATATTTATTAAATATATAAACTATTTCTTTGAATTTAAGTGAAACAATTTCACTATCATTAGACAATTTCTGATTTCAAAAATATTAAATATACGTCATGGATTTAATAAGAAGAAGTATGATATACTAGCTAGTCTGTTACATATTTTTTTATTATGGCATTCAATCCATAACACTACTCTGAAATAACGGTCTCAAGTATATAGGTGAAGAAATTGAGAATCACATAGGGGAAGAAAATGGTAAGAATTACAATGACGACATGGAAAATTGTGTGCTAAAGGCCAAAGCAGATGATGGTTAACATTCCCAGGTGACAGGGAATGTAGCTCTCTCTCTCCAGACTCCCCTTCACCACCACCCCTGCAAAGAAACTGGTACAACCATGTGCTAAAAGAAGTCAATTCTTAGCCCCATGTCTCTGTGGGATGCTTACCTCTGCATAGAAAAGCCAATCCAAAGTCAAACAATGTTGAAGAATACAGTTATGATATTTTATTTCCTTAAATATACTGAGGACCTAGATATATGACTCCCATGTACCTCTTTGCTAGGAACTGCAAAGACTAGAGTCAATCTTGAAAAGCTGTTCTGGATCCCCAAACTATCGCACAAGAAAATCATTTCTGGATAATTGACAATCTTTGAGACTCAGGAGAGGAAAACTAATGGAAATGTATATAAAACACAAACTAAATGGAGGAAGTTATAGTTACATAATTAGTCTTAGCATTAAAGAGATTAGTTTCTGATAAATGAGGTGACTTTCAATTTTGTAAAGTGGTTCTGAAATGTTCATAGAATGAATGTAAGATTCTAAACCCACTTTTAGATTACCATGTTACCACCAGCCAACAAGACTCTCACAGTTTTACTTCATGTTATTTTTATAAAAATAGGTATGATGCATGTGCTATTTCAAACTATGTACCTTTGATCCAATATTATACCCTCATGTCCTCCTTCTGTCAGAGATAGATATACCACAATGGTTTGATTACTGTAAAGCTGTTGTTTTACTTAATTACTTTGCACCAATTTATAGTATCAATAAGTTTATTTTAGTTTAAATAATTCTGTTTTCAATGTTGATAAAGCGAATGAAAACCCTGATCTATCAACAGGACCTGTATAATTGGTAACATCAGACAGAAAAGACTAGGTTGTGTATGTGTGTGTAGGGGTGTGTGTGTGTGTGTGTGTGTGTGTGTGTGTGTGTGTGTAAAAGCATGGGATTGTTGAATTTGTGAATCAGGCAGAATCAATTTTAACTCTTCTTTGAAGTACTCAAAATTGTGCTGACATGGACTAAAATAATAGCCTTTGCTAACATTTGGGCATTTGAAGTCTCAGGGAATTACAGGGAAGCCATTTAGCAGAAAGTGACAGAGAATGGGCCTTGAAAGCAGGTAGGACCAGATATGGACATTGCAAGCATATCTGGGAGGATCTTTGATAAGTGGCTTGACTTTCATAATCTTCAATTTAATTTATTTAACCTCTAAAACAAAGGTAATAATATTATACATCATTTAAAGTTTTTGTGAAAATTAAATGAGACAACAAATGCAAAGTACATAGGCTATCACATAGTGTTCAGTGTATATTAGCTTTCTTTTATACGATTATTTGCATACTTTTCTATTATTTGCATTTTAATTTTGTATGGCATGTCCTATTGGCAAATATCAAAAAGATGTTAAAGCTTTCCTTTCATTTTAGTCAAGGTCAAGCTTTATGATACAACAGAGAACAGCCATTGCATCATTAAAAAAGAGTTGATTTCTTTAATTTTTAATGCTATAATTTTAGGACATCTTTTTACTGCAAGAGCATCATTCAGTTCTCTGTTGATACACGATGTATTGCAACTTTCTATGCAAATTGCATTTATATCTACACATCAAATGCAGAGATGTTGTCATGCAACTTCTCAGCTCAGAAAAGGAACCCTACTTGCTTAAACCATAAAACTTAAAGTTTAAACCCCTTAAAGTAGAATTTGATTTTCATCTCAACTTGGCCCCAATCATGCTTGTCTTAGATTTCAGTATATCTTTCCCACCCCCATTCCTTTAACATATGGACAGTAGAATTTTAGTAGGATGATTTGGAAAGATTTAATTGGTTCAACATAAAAATTTCAGGCAAAATGCTCAAAAGTAGAGTAGAATAAACATCTTTGCAATGTGTGTATCACATTCTGAAATCTATAGCAATATCTATTAAATGTTACTAAAAGATATTTTTATCATTTTACTTTATACATACTATCCTCTGAAATTATAAGAAAAATCAGTTCACTAGTTCTTAAATAGTTCTTCTTTGTGCAATTCAAGATTCTTCTAAATTTATAATTTAAGGCTAAATTGTAATTGTAACTAAAATATAATGAATTTAATGTGCATAAAATATACAAAATTTCTTCAAAATATTAATATGTATACCTATTCAAGTTAATATTAAATATTAGCATTGTTCTCTAAAATAAAGTCAATTACTTTATATTTATTCTTTAAAGTGGTTAGTCAGTTAATTTTGTTCATTAAAGAGAGCAAATTGTTAGACTTATCTACTTTTAAATGGCAATCTTAGCTTGACATATACATAATGACCTCTCACCACCGTATCTTCTATAAATTATTGAAACGACCATAGACATTTATACTGCCTATCTATTTACCTTTATAAAGACTTGAAAACAATATACACTCTTGAAATTCTGAAAAAATTTAATATATGTCATACAATTCTATTTATTTATGTAAAACCTCCTAAAATAAGAAAGAATTATGAAAAGGAGTATCCAAATTTTAGTTAAATTAATGTCAAAGCAAAACAAACAATAACGATGAAACAAAACTTGCTGGAGGAAAATAATAATGAAATTACTCAGCAAAATTTAAAAAAACTTCCAGCTTCTAGGCGCAAATGGGCTGAAGAGAGCAATGGGAAAGAGTGCCAGTGATGAGTACAAACACGCACTAGGAACACACCTCTGTGGTTTGCACACACAGATGGATTTCATACTATGAAAACACGTAGAGCCATCAGGTTGCCCCTAGAGTAGACAAAGTGCTGAACAGAATGAAAGTACCCCAGACAGCGTTCTCAGGGTTGTCAATTATCCAAAATGGAAATAAGAGCTACTTCTCTTGAATAACTCTCACTAGCAAAATAAGCTAGGAAATAAACTTGTGAGTGTATAGGTGAGATATACACCTTCTAGATGTATAAACACTAATTACGTACATATGCATACTTCTCCTAAATCTATAGAATTGTGAATATGTCACATAATTATGGAATAAAGAAATTTCCTTTCATAATAGTCGTACATCCTTTGCAATGATTAAAGATCTCTAACTCACTTTGTATTAAAGATAATATTCAAATATTTAACTTATACCTTATTCTATAAACTATTCATTTGTATATGTATACATGGAAGTATAAACATACATTCTTAAATGAATATCTAATATCTCATTGTTTCAATCACACATAGTTTTTTTTCCAAAATAAAAATGTAGAAAACTGTTTTTGTAAAAGAAAATGCCCAGAAGTATATATTATTGTAAAAATCAATTTAAAAAATCTAGATATAAACTTTATGAATAATCTATTTTATAGATGTTATTTCTCCCAGAAGTAAACCATTTTTGTCACAGAAAAGCTCTGAGTCAAGGGTATAAGCACTAGAACAAGTTATGAATAAATAAAGCAGCACTGTCTATAAACCTGTATTTCATTCTGTCAGCAGGAAATTCCTGAAATCTTAAAGCCACATTGCTTTGTATCTTTTTGAAAAAGCCTTAGAAATAACAGATAGCCTAGCAACAATTCTTACTATATTGTTTTTAAAATTATGAGTGTATTTTTACTTTAAATTATATGTTGACAGTTCATTATATACTGAAAGTACTTCAGTAAAGATTGGGATTGGAAGGGTAAGGAAAAAGAGTTCCTTTTCTATAATAACCCATCAAAGTTAGAAGCAAGAGAGAGTGGTTGGTTTAGTTTTTTAAAAAATTCTTTCATAGTAGGAACCAACACAATCATAGTGCTATTATTAAGTGTTGGATTGATGACAATTTTCAAGTGTAAGTTAACACAGACACAAAATTCATCCATAGTCCTCTCAGGTATTTACAGGTACTATGAAGTCACTAAGGATTCCATAACTTTGCCTAAGGCTATTACTCCTTTCATTACGGCTTCCTTTTTTTATTATGTTTGGGTTTTGACCGATTTTTCACCAAAGGTCAAAGTATGAGTTTCATGCCTGAAGGCATGCTTTTGGAGTGCAAAAAAAAAAAAAAATCTCAGCTAAAATAAAGGATCTTCCACTAAAAAACTCACTTCTATCTTCAAGTTCACCAGTATCTTTACAATGAAACTAAAGATAAATCAGTTCCTCTGCTGGGAGGAGTAATCTATAGGACTGAATTAGTTAGTTCTGTATTTGTAATAATACAATAATAGAATAATTGATTAAAATGTTTTAAAAATACTACCATTTGCCTAAGTCATAAGGTGAAGCATTCTTTGCTTTGTTACCATCAGAATTTTGGTTATTTTCCTTTTAAATTTAAAAATGGTAAATTTTATTGTGACATACTGTTACCTGTACCCGAATGTTTATAGCAGCACAATTCACAATCGCAAAGATGTGGAAACAACCCAAGTGCCCATCAATCCACGAATGGATTAGTAAACTGTGGTATATGTGTACCATGGAGTACTACTCAGCTATAAGAAATAACGATGATACGACATCTCTTTGGTTCTCCTGGAGAGAGCTGGAACCCATTATACTAAGTGAAGTATCCAAAGAATGGAAAAACAAGCATCACATGTACTCACCAGAAAACTGATTTCCCTGATCATCACCTAAATGTACATCAGGGAAGGATACCAATTGGATATCAGACTGGGATGGGGGGTGGGGGGAGGGGATGGGTGTATGCCTACATGACGAGTGCGTTGCACACCCTCTGGGGAATGGTCATGCTTGAAGGTGCAGACCCGGGGAGGTGGAGGGGGAGGGGATGGAGGTATGACTACATGATGAGTGCCAGGCACACTGTCTGGAGAATGAGAACGGACGCGCTTAGGACTCTGACTCGGGGGGATGGGCGGGACATGGACAATGTATATGACCTAAACTTCTGTACCCCCATGATGAGCTGAAATAAAAAAATAAAAAAATAAAAAAATAATAAAAAATAAAAAAAAATAAAGTTCATATTTGCTGCTAAAAAAAATAAAAATAAAAAAATAAAAATGGTAAATTTTATTGTGACATACTGTTCATTTTCCAACTGAGATCAAGCTCCGTGATTTTCAGGGCAAGGCTGGTACAGTTTGGTCAAGATGGGGAGGATATCAATCTCTCTCTCCAAACTGAGGACAGTGCAAATACAATTAATTCCACAAGAAGCAAAGGGAGAAGGAAGCTAAAATGACAAACAATATGCTTGTCAATTTTCACACATCCCCTCCTTTTGAATTTCCTACAGTCCTGGCAGGTGAATGGTTTACCCTATTCTTTCTCTTATATGTTATGCTACCTCCATACTTAAATCTGCTTTTAGCTAGGGCCAATATGGAACTCAACATGTGGAGCAGAGAAAACCCAATGTCCGTACTTCCAAGTGTATTATGTCCCAGTCCAGATGAGACTGGTCATTAATTAAAGTTTTTGTGAATGAGAAAATGTGGAGGAAACAAAGTATAGCCTCATGAAATGGGCCAGAAATACTTATTAATTGAGTCAGATCACCCAAGTTCATTAGCTGAGGTTTTGGAATGCATTTCTATCCTCATGGAGAGTTATTTTGTGAAATAAACATGAGACATTAGGGCAGAGAAAGCAGTAAGTCAGGTGCACTTTGAGTTATGTAGCAAAGTTGCACCCTAATGATCATAGAATCCTCCCAGATAGTTAAATGGCTCTCAAAGACCTATGAGGACTGGTGTGGGGGAAGGTAACAACAACAGAAACAATAGCAACAGTAACAACAACCATAAGCAATCCCATCACCCTCACTTTTGGAGACATAGAGCAAACACAAAATTGAAATGGAAAGACCTAAGCTAAAGTCTTTCTCTATCTATTAGTACCAATACCATATGGACCAAAGCTCTGTAAGTTATAATAATTTCACACTATTATGACCCATGCGATATAATTTACTGAACTATGCTCTAGAGATTAATAAACAAATGGAAAACTGTTATGAGGAGAATTTGGAAAGGCAAAGGTTGGGATCTTTCTCACATACTTCACATACATTTGTATCTTACTGCCTACTCCATATTTCCATTTGGATATACATTAGGCATGTCAACTATAACATTCCTAAATTGGAGCTCTCATACTCCTTTCCAAAACTTGCTTCTTTGTCTATTCAGTTACTGCTAACCCCACATTTGTAGTTGCTCAGGCCAAAATTCTACTGTGATCTCAAAATGTACATCCTTAAAATGATTTAAGGTGACTGCAGACAGTTTTCATTTGAAAATGAAAAATTGCAAGGTCTCCTAAGAATGAATATGAGAATTGGTTCATTGTCAGACCTGCCTCTTTTTAATGGTCCATGCAAGTAACAAGCTACACACCAAGAAATGAGGTGGAAAAATGTATCCTCCCCATTTTATAGGAGGATTTACATAGTCTCATGACAAAAGCAGTGGAGCTAGAGAAAGGTGAGTAAGATAGGACAAAAACCAATCTGCCACAGGATAATTTCATCTCCCCCTCATGTACTTGTGTTTATTCATGAAACAAAATATACTGAGTGTCCACTCTGTGCTAGATTTATGAATAGGTAAATACATAAAATATGATGCAACATAATATTTTTCATTCCTTCTTTTATAAAGATATATTTAAATGGAAGAGTTAAATACTTAAACAGTAAAAAGGTAATGTACTTGTGATAAGTACTATGAATAGATAAGTAGGGTGCTGTGATTTTGAAGAAAAATTTATTTTGTTTAGCAAAGTAGGTGACTAAGTTGAGACATAAAAGACAAAGGCAGAGCATACAAGAAAAACTGAAACAAAAATAACTTGAAGGAGAATGATGCAAGTACATGTATACATATACATGGTAGGGATGAGTGTTGTGTATGTGTGGATATGTTTGTGTGTATCAGGTAAAGCATGAACCGTGGCATCAAAAGTACTAAATTCAAATCATGCTCTCTACTCACCCAGTGTGTGACTTGGGAAGTTATTTAAGCTCTTGGTGCTGCAGTTGCAAATACCTAATAGAATATAATAACTATGAAGGGAGAGACTTACTTGGGTAGTGAAGGAAAACTTAAATTTTTTTTAAGTGATCATAGGCTTAAATACTCAGAATAGTATCTCATACATTACAGAAATGTTAACTAAGATTTTGAATATTTATTTAAAGACAAATTTACTTATACATTATACATAAAATAGCTAAAACTTTTGAATACTTATTTGAAGTCTTTTCCATAATTTCCTAATTTAATATTCAGGTCAACTGCAAGAGATAAATGAGGTAATTATCTTTATTTTATAATTGAGAAAACCAAAATTTACAGCAGCTATCCATTTGTCTACAGAAAAAAGGCTGAGACGCTTGAACCTGGAATTTGTGCCCAGGCACTCTGTGTCTAATACTGTATGCTTAGCTACTGTTACTGTACTCAAAGCCATCATATATTGCTTTAGCACTATTAAAAAGCAGTTTGTAATTGTCACACAAGTAAAAAGTAAATTTCAGAAGAAAAGCATACAGAATTATTTCTCCTATTTCTGTTTCTCCATATCTGAAATGTCTCCCTTGGACAACCCAACTTCCATTTTCCTACTCAGAGAACTGAGTATGTACTCGTATGAACTTTACTTAGCAGTTCAAAGTACATCCTTCCATGTTCCTTTAAATTTCATCTAAAAAACAGTTTTCCCAAAAATTCCATTCTACGGTGTTTTTTCTCTTATTACTTTCCCCTAGCAATTCCATCTACATCAACAATTAAATTAAATAAATTAAGTGATAGTCCTATCTTTTCCACAACTATACTTTTCGTGTCATTTTATTTATCACATTGACAAGAAATGTGCACTTCTAACAACTTTCCAGACATTTCCATCTTGAAGGTCTACAGTCATTTCAACAAGCCCAACAGAGTGGTAATATCCCCTTCTCATACCCAAATCTTTTTTAATTCCCAATTTTCTATCCAGTTAAAAATATTATAATAGTACTGATCTAATTATCTAATGTCAGAATTGTCATCAAGTCACAATTATCCCTTTCAATCTATAATGACATTTTCTGTCTCACAATTTTATATTGATGCCAATTTTCTATTTATTATCTTGAACATTTATTAAAATTGCCATATGTGTAGGTTTTTCTTCAATTTTTTCCCACTCCCATTTTTTCCACAGATAGTATCCTTGCCATATAAAATACAGATATGATCACTTTATTTCTATCTTTAATGCTTGCAATAAACTGAATGTTTCTGTTCCCAGAAAATTCAAATATTGATGTTCTTAAGAGGTAGGGCCTTTAAGAGATGATAAGGTAATGAAGGTAGAGCCCTAATGAATGGGATGAGTGCCTTTATAAAAGGGCCCCCGGAGAGCTCTCTAGTCCTCTTTCTTCTGTGTAAACATGAAACAAGAATATGGCTATGAACTAGAAAGTGGGCCCTCACAGAACCCAACCATGCTGACGTCAAAGACATCCATCCTTCAGAACTATGAGAAATAAATTTCTGTTTTTCGTAAGCCACATAGTCTATGGCATTTTATTAAAGCAGACCTAAGACAATGTTTTAAACGATATCCACTCTTAAATGCTCACTGATAAACAGACAAACAAACAAGCAGATAAAATGAGCTTAACATATATTATTCTCTGTATTTTGCTTTCCTGAAACTCCACATGATGTATCTTCTAGTTTGGTAGTACTAAAACTGTTAATGGTTCCAGTGAATTTCCTTAGACACATCAAATTCCTTCTATCTTCCAACAATTTATATGTCCTGTTAGAAGTCAACTTTTCAAAAAATGTCTGTATATTTGATTTTATTTACTAGATGTCACAATTCTTCTATTTCCTCTATTGATAATGTATTTTTTATAAATTAAGATTTTTCCTAATAGTCTTAGTTAAAATCTTCAGTAGCGTCTATAGGATAACTGCTCACATTTCCAGTAACATTTTGTTTTGACATTTGTTTGATATTTTTGGTTTGTATTAGTCTTTTCTCAATTTTATATTAATTTAAGAGTTAATGTTATTGCATTAACAAACTTACACTTTTGAAACCCTTCTTCAAAGGTTATATTAATGTTAATATGTACATATGAATAAGTTTTAGTTATCATTGTGCACATATAAATATGTGTGTGTGATAGTTTATTGGAGGCAACCATTATGTTTTATGTACAAGACACTGGTCTAATGGTAAATGTTTGTTCTGGAACAAGTCCACTGCTGGCCAATTTTACTTTAGCTTTAATGTATCAGTATGAATATTCATAATATGTAGCAATTTTACAAATGTGCTTGAGTAGGCAGCAATAATCGCTGCAATATGTTGAGAGTTAAATTAACTGAAGAAAGCAAAAGTGGCAGGAACTAATTTAAAAACTGGAGCAAGAATGAATGGAGATTTTTTAAAAGTACCTTATAAAATGTTTACTAGCCAGTTCATTTGTGAGAGAAAAACATATTATAATTCAGAGATTATTTTTGTTCTGGGCGTATTGAATATTTGTTACCTTTTTACAAATTATTTTAGCATTAACAAATATATAGAATTAATTAGTTGAAACAAATATCTCTCTGATATACCCGGAAGAATTCTAGTTTTGGGGAGAAATAATAATTAACCAATTCGATAAATATTTTTATTATATATTTACTATATTTGTGAATAAATAAACTAAATGATCTGAGGGATTAAAGACTGGCTAAAATACAATACTTGGTCTAAAAAGTAATGCAATTTACCAGGGAAGATAAGATACACTCAAAGATGAGCTTTATGAAAGTGAAAACATTGGCTGGTGAATGATAACAAGATATTAACGGGAAGATTTAAAAGGAATAGTATTTTATGGAGAGAAAATAGGAGCATGGCATTGTGTGGTAAAAAAGCAATGTGATCATAGATACTACGTTCTTATTCTTCCTTGGTATTCAACAAGAGTAAACCACACTTCAACTTCCCTAGCCTGGGGAAGTTACATAAACCTGTCCTCCTACTTTCCTCCGTGTTCTTTTGGAAGCAAAAGAATCCAAAAGCCATAGAGATCAGTGGAACTCCACAATGGAGGGATATTGATTGCATGATGCTTCGGTTTAATAAATATGTTTTACTAAATATCCGTGACAGTTATATGAGTGATAAATAATGTGTGTTTGTTAAGCCACTGATATTTAGAGATTGTATGTTATAGCATTACCTGTTGTCCAACTAACAGAGGGAGCATATTCAATTTTACTGCAATTTTCCAAGATTATTGGTAAAATGAAAGAGTATGGTAAGAAGTAAAAATGGAAAAAAGGGAAAGCAAGTTGGAAGCTGATTTTGAAAAGAACCATTTTCAGGAAAAAGGAATTTTAAAACTTATTTTTCAGACAATAAGATAAAATGAGGGTTAAGTTAGGTTGAAATAAGATAAACAAAACTGGTATAACCAAGATTACTCTGGCAGCAAAATGAAGGATCGAGGACGGAGGGAAGATTCTAGGAACAGGAGAGCAACAAGTAGGGCAAGTTTGGAAGAACAAAATTACTTTAATTTAACAGAATAAATCTCAGGCAGGGATGAATCTGGTTTTGCTCAGGGATGACCTGACAAAGACATTGATCTTTGATTCTCTCAGACTCATAAATTTTCAGGAACATGTCAGGGTTATTTTGTGCCAGTTACTTATGCGTGATGAGTAGGTAATATGTGGCTAGCATCTCAAGTGTGCAGTGACTGAGAAAATGACCAAGGTGAGATATTTTTCATGGTACAATCTTCATGTGGACATTTAGATTTTCCTAACAAGAAACTGTGGAATCTGGAAATCTCCAAGTGATTTAATTCTGATTATCTGTGATCTACTCTGAATGAAAATCTTTGAATGATTATATCCTTGTCATTAAAAATATGTCATATTAACTGTTCCTTTTGACAATTCCCCATCAATCTCATTATCATGTCCTGGGGAATCTCCATAGAGAAAAGAGTAAACAGGTAATGAGGAGAAAGATGATGTTCCTAAGGAAAAATGGAGAGTCTACATTAGGTCTATTTGAGAATACAAGTGGAACAGACAAGTTTTGATTTTTAATTAGGATGTTTAGCCTTTTGACATACATTGTTTTCTTACTTATATTTGAGTTTGTGTCTACTGTCTTACTTTTTGTTTTCTGTTTGTCACAAATCTTTTATATTCTTTTTTACATCTTATATTACCTCCTTTGAGATTAATCAAGAGTTTTAAATTTCATTTTCCCTCTATTGTATCTAATGCAAATTTATAACTACTCTGTTCCCCTTGCATCATGAATCCTTGATATATTATAGCTACACATAAATGAAAAAATTTACCACTTGTCAGATAATATTGTGACTTTAAAAGACTTTACCCCTCTTACCACTTATGTGATTTTTAAGATTAATTTTAATTCTCTATGTCTTTAAAACTTATAAGAACTCACCTGGTTTTTATTTTTTATTTTTTAAATTTTTTATTTCAGAGTATTATGGGGGTATGAAAGCTTTGTTTACATAAATTGCCTTTGCACCACCCAACAAGTATGCCCATCAACCAATTTAGACTTAATTGTATAGTTACCAGCCCTATTGCTCTTTATTTTGTTCTAAATTTCTTTTTTTTTTTTTCCTCTGGGACTATGTTCCTTCTGCCTGAAGCACCACTTTAATGTTGTTTATATAACAAGTCTGCCAGGACATTGTCCAACCTTGTACTCTTGTATGCCATAAGTTTTATAAAGGGACGGGTCCTTTCCTCTTTTAGGGAGAGGGCAACTTTTAATACATTGCAGGGAAACATTAAAAATTAAACAGGACCTGTAACTGTTGATGGCTTACTTTTTTTCTCTCAAAATTGTTTGCTTTAAGAAAACAATCAGTAGCTCCCCTCTTATTTCACTGTTGGCTGATAATCTACTTTCTCATTTCCTGATGAAAAGTTAAGCATCGAGAAAAGAAATTGCACAGCAATCTCTTAATTACAACTCTCCATTTACTGCTATCTGCCCATAGAGATCAAAATTGCACATGTAGACATTACACTTTAACACTGGTGGTTCTTAAGGAATTCTTTGGCCCACTTTAGATTGCTATCAAGTAGAGAAGTGACTCTTAAGTTTTAGCACACAATGTACTTGACCTTGGCCTGGTATAGAGGTGATGACCTGCTTCCTGGCAGGTCTGATTTGAAGTAAGATTTGAGGCCAGATGAATGACTGCAGTAGACAATGGCTGTGTGGAATATAGGAAGCAAACATTCTCCGCATGCTACTCTTCTTGGGACCAATGTGTTTCCTGGGAAAATATATTCTATTCATATTTGCAGGAAAATTTTACTTCTGAAAAAAATGGAGATTGGGGAGTGAAAGGGGTTGAATCTTCCCAGGTCCAGTGTTGTCTGTCTTAGGAGAAAGGGTCTTTATCATGTAGTAAATTATATACTCAAAATTAAATAGTATCTATCAATAATAAGTATTACACCTTAGAGTATTTCTGCAACTTAGGTTGTAAAATATTGGAGATTCAACCAATTTTTATATTTTAAAAATTTTAGTTTAATAATAATTGTATGATTTATTTGTGTGGTACAATATGATTTTTCAATACAATTGCTCATTCCATAATATATTTGCATTATGGAATGAGCTAATCAGACTAATTAACATATGGCCTCACATACTTATTTCTTTGTGATGAAAACCTTTAAAATCTACCCTTTTACCAACTGTGAAATATACACTACATTATTGTTAACTATATTCACCTTGCTGTGCAGTAGGCCAACAGAAATTATTCCTCCTATATAACTGAAACTTTATACTCTTTAACCAACATTTCCCTGTTCCTTCCCCAGCCTTTCCCCACCCTTCAGCCTCTGGTAACCACTATTCTGCTCTCTCCTTCTACCAGTTCAAATTTTTAAACTCCATAAATAAGTCAGATCGTTCCATATTTGTCTTTCTATGCCTGGCTTTTTTCACTTAGCATAATGTCATCTAGATTTATCCATGTTATTGCAAATAACAGAATTGTGTTCTATTTATGGTTGAATAGTATTCCATTCTATATATATATCACATTTTTTAATTCATTCATCTCTTGGCTATTATGAATAATGCTGCAATGAACTTGGGAGTGCAAACATCTCTTCACCATATAATTTCAATGATGATATATGATTTGCAAATATTTTCTCTCAATTTGTAATTTGTCTCATCAGTCTATTTATTGTTTCTGTTGCTATGCAGCTTTCTTTAGTTTGACATAATTCCATTTGTCTGTTTTTGCTTTTGTTGCCTGTGCTTTTGTGGTCATATGTAAGAAATCTTTGCCCAGACCAATGTTGTGTAGCTTTTTCTCTGCATTTTCTTCTAGTAGTTTTTCAGTTTCAAGATTCTCATTTAAGTATGTAATTTGTTTTTAATTGATTTTGTATAAGGAATGCGATAAGAGTCCAGTTTCATTCTTGTATATGTGGATGGCTAATTTTCCCAACAATGTTTATAGATGAGTCTGTCCTTTCCCCATTCTATATTCTTGATACCTTTGTCAAAACTAAATTGACAATAGATGTGTCGGTTTATTTATGGGCTCTCTGTATTGTTTCGTCTGCCAATGTGTCTGTTATGGAAGTACCATGCTTTTTAATTACTAGAGCTTTGTAATAAAATTTGAAGTAAGGTAGCATGCCTTCAGGGTTTTTTTTTTTTTCTTTTTGCTCAAGATTTCTTTACCAATTTTGTATCTTTTTCAGTTCCACTTCTGTAAAGAATGACATTGGGATTTTCACAGGCATTGCAATGAATCTATAGATTGTTTTGGTTAGTATTAGTGTTTTAACAATAGCCATTCTTTCAATTCATGAACCTAGAATATCTTTCCATTTATTTGTGTCATCTTCAATTTCTTTCATCAATGCTTTTTAGTTATTAGTATATAAAAACAGATTTATATACCTTTTTTACCCTTTTTAAAGTGTACATGAGACGGTTAGCAGAGAGGTAGAAAAGTTGCCAGACAAAAGGGAAGGTAGCTTATTTGTTTTTATATATTTTGAAAAGTGATGGTCCTGCATAATTTATATGCTTACAGTGTCCATAAAGAGAATGAAGTTAAAGGCACAAAACAGATGTGGATTTGACACTTGGGGAAAGGTCCTGTTAGAAACGAGAAGAAAAATATCTGGAAGTATATATATGAAAAGGGAAATAAACATTGTTTTGGGGGGAAATGTCACAGAAAGTTAAATTTGCTTTTTGTACTTTTTGAGGCTATTGTAATACAATTGTTTTCTTAAATTTTTTAAGAGAGTTTGCTGTTATTATATAAAAATTCTACTGGTTCTATATGTTGATTTTGTAACCTGCAAATTTACTGAAATTGTTTATTAATCTCAACAGATTTTTGTGGTGTAATAAGGGGTTTCTATATATAAGATCATACTTTCAACATATAGAGACAATTTTACATTTTCCTTTCCTATGTGGATGCCTTTTAGTTCTTTTTTTGTCTAATTGCTCTGTGGGGTAGTCAATTCATCAATTTTCATTTTATTTCTCAATTTGTTCAAAATTTGGACAATTATATTTACCAAAATATATGTATATGTTGGTAGATATATACAGCATTATGAGAATGAGAACAAATAGGGAATGAAATCTATCTTAATTAAAATGTTAAGAAAAAGGGAACAGAAAGATTTTCAGAGGAAATGGTGGCTTGTTTCTATATTTTGAAATAAATAAGATTTCTTTGGGAGGAAAAGCTGGGAAAAGATAAATACAGAGGAGTTATGCCCAAAGAAATAAAAATATGAAGCAGCCTAATAAAGTTTGGTATGATCTGTACATCTTCAGGCATGCATGCCTGTCTCTCTGAAAAAGTGCCCAATTTCTATTCCCATTCTCAAGATAGAAAATGTATATTTAAAAATGATAATAATAATCTTATTTCTGTGAAGTTTTTCTCAAAAATAAGAAATTCCGTATGCTTTTTTATATATATACACTTGCAGAAATTCCTTTTCACCATTTCTAACAGTAGCTTTCTTCTTATGTGACTCCACATTTGTTTTGTGTCTTTAACTTCACTCTCTCTATGGACACTTTCGTCTAAGCAAAGTAAATTAAGCAGGAGTACCACTTTTCAAAATGCATAAAAACAGATAAGCTACCCATCCTTTTATCTACCCTTTCCTTTTCTACCTCTCCACTAGCCCTCTAAGGCACACTTCTAGAAAGAGTGCTTTATGTGTGCCTCCTTTATTTCCTCAGATATATTAACCTTTTAATGCATTGTTTTTTGCCTTTGTATTTTATTTAAGCTGTTCTTGCAAATACATTCAATATCATACAAATGTCAAAATAGAATGGAGATTATCTGTCCTCAGACAATCATACTTCACTGAGAATTTTTAACATTATTGCCTCCTTTTTTTTTTTAGCTTTCTTTAAATTTTCTACTCTCCTTCCTGGTTTCCTGCCTTTTCCCCTGCACTTACCATGTTTAATATTTTGAAGCTTTTCAAATGCTGCAGTTTCTTTAGTTGGTTCATAACCACAGTACTCATTCTATTTCACTCTCAAAATTTTAAACATAGCATAATGCTTATGGATCAAAATTAATTTCTCAAACCTTTTGTCTTTCATGTATTTTATGTTCAATAAATTAATTCAAATTCATATGGGCATTTTCACTTGGGTGTATTAGACACATATCCAAAAGTAGTTCATTGTTTATCTGACTTGCTTTGTCTACATCTCCTGTATCTGTAAATAGCACATTTGTTTTTACCTGCTGTGACAACTTCATTCAAATACATATTTGAATATACACATAGCAGTGCACACACACACACACACATACACACACACACACAATGGTTTGAATGTCTCCTCCAAAACTCATGTCAAAATTTAATTGCCCCTGTAATGGAATTGGGAAGTAAGGCCTTTAAGAGTCAACTAGGTCATGAGGGATCTACCCTCATGAATGTATTAATGCCATTGTTGTGGGAGTGGGTTAGTTATTGTGTGAGTAGACTCCTAAAAAAAGGAATGAGTTTGGCCCAATTTTCTCTCTCTCTCATGTACATGCTTCCATTTTCCTACCTTCTGCCAGGAGATTGTCCCCTCCAGATACCAGTGCCATGCCCTTGAACTTCCCAGCTTTCAAAACCATGGGCCAAGTAAACTTCTATTCTGTCTATTACCCAGTTCGTGGTATTTTGTTATAGCAGCAGAAAACAGAGTAAGACACATGCGTGTGTGTATATACTTATACATATATATATATATATATTCAGTAATATTTTATGTGCACTCCTAAGTCTATATCTATATTTTACATGCTAGAGCAAGTCTAAAACTTCCTAGATAGATAGATGAATAGATGGATAAAGAGTGGATATTTGCCTTATTTTTTGAAAATTTTTATTTTGGGCATATACAATATTGTGATACAATTTGCTAAGGAAGCAGGCCATGGTAGATATCCAAATTAAAGACTTTATTTACAACTTAACAACAGAGCTATGATTTTTCCTTTGTCAATCAGATACACTCATCCTAGATTGAGTTATTTAAAAGAATCTGAGTTATGCAGATGAATGGTGTGTCATACGTGTCCAAAGATGACATGGGCAATGAATCTAGGGGCAGCCTCTGATATGTAGTGTCTGTTGTTAGCACTGTGTCTGAGTACTAGAGGTAGTAAAGGTTAGGTCTTCCTTCAACCTTGAATTCTGTGCACCGTGATAAAAGAATAAGTTGAATCCAAATTTTTGGAGGAAAATTTGATAATATTTATCAAATTGTACACTTTCGTGTGTTTTAATCTAGCAAGTACACACCTATTAGATTGTGTTGTAGGTAATCTTGCTCATTAGCCACAAAGAAAAATAACTTTTGCTTATGTGCTTAGCAAAATATAAAAACAAATAAATTTTTGACCAATTGGTAACTATGTATATTCATAATAAAGAAAATTACTGTGGGTCTCACAAGCTGCTATCAAGGGTTTAGCCAGCTGTGTCCTCATCTGGAGGCTCACATGGGGAGTAACTTACTTCCAGGATTACATGGGCTGTTGGCAGAATTTGTTTCCTTGAGGATCTATGACTGAGGGGCCTGGATCTATGCCGACCACCTTCATCTCCTGGACTTTTATATCCTGCCACTTGACCTTCTCTATAGGCAAACCCTCTCCAAAACATGGAAGTTTTCTTCTTAAAAGTCTGTAGGATGTAATGTATTCACAGGTCTGACATTCCTTCACACTTTCCATATTCTATTTGTAAGAAGTTAAGTCACCCATCTAGCTCACCCTCTAGAGGAGGAGATACACAAAAGTTTGAACATCAAGACATCGAATGAGTATGGAATGTCATTAGGATCTGTCTACCACAAAAGGAAGAATCAAATTTTAAGAGAGAAAAATATATTCCATTTGGACATATCATAGAATGCTTAAAGAAGCTACATAAATGCGGTTGGAAGTATTTCTAAATTAGTAAGCAAATATCCCTCACAATTTTATTTTATTCTTAAGGGAATCCTAAATAAAGAGAACTATCTGATGACTGAGCCCTAATTAAGTAATCTTTCCTTACTGTGTAGCATGATTCTGTGCAAATAATAAAATATTCATTTCTGCTAACTAATTTGTTATGTTGATAATAAAATATATTTGTGTAATAAAATTGAAAATACATATTTTCAAAGCAGGGATATAAGTGAAGATGGTGACATTTTTATGCATACTAATCCACTTCTTTTAACTGAGACTATAATCCTACTGTTCTCATTATAATACAATCTCAGTTCGACAATTATTGAGTGGTGTTATTTGTACATCTCCAGATTGTCATTATTTAACCCTTCTGATTAAATGATCAAGTCTCAGGTATTTCAATATTGTGCAAAACAGTCTTAGTGTCTCTAGATAACGACAATAAAGGTAAGCTGAAGCATACTCAAAGCTTCATAGCACCACCAGAGAAATCAAGTACTATTATGATGCAGTGGTTCATTCTCACCCCGTCTTCTCTTACCTTTCACAAACTCCATTCAACCACATGCATGTTGCTGTCATATGGAGTGGTGCTTAATATAGTTGTGGAAAAGGAAATGGGAAAAAGAATAACTACATTGCATTAAAATATGTGCAGGTAATAATGTTTTAAAGAAGATATAAAATATTTTTGTTGAATATAGAAAAATCATGCAGTGTTAAGAAAATTTCCCAAATTTCATCCAAATTTCATATCTTCTTGTATTATATAATATTTATAAGATTTAATTGATGCTTCCTTACTGTAAAACAAATACTGCCTTTTAAATGTAACTAAAATAATTAGGATGTGTTTGCAAATGAATTTTCTGTTGCTTATGTAATTCAAAATAGCCCATTAGAATAAGAACTTTCAACTGAGGAAAAAAATGTAGGAATCGCCCAATGGAATAATATTGTGCATACAGCTATCTCCAGGAGTAAAATACCAGAAAATGAAGATGCAAGCACCCACAGACAACTCCAGACATCTTCTAGCACACTGCAATCTTTAGTCAATAACATTTATTTTTACTTTTTATCTCTTCCTGCAGTAATATATGCTCTATACATGCAGGGATTTCTGTCTGTGTTGTTCTCTGATATAAACCTGTTGCCTAGACTAGTGGTGAACACAGAGTATACAAGTAACTTTTTCAAAGCTATCTAGATAGTTGCAAGCTCTACTCCTTTAATAATGTGTGGTTAAAAAAATAATTTACTAAGCAGACATGTATTCTTTTTAAATACATCTCAGGTTTTTCCATTTACAGTTAATGGATGCTATGACTTGTTCAAATAATCAAGTTATTTTTAAATTTTCTTTTTTCATCTAAGCAGAAATTTCTAAATGTTAAATCAACTATGTGTGATGTGGTTCATGCTTCATTAGCATATACATTTATTTCTACTTTAAAAATCTAAAAGCTTCAGTAGTGTTATTTAAAAACAAGAATTTTGTTCCTGAACCAGCTTGAAGTGTGTGGCTCTAAAATAATTTCTTTGCATGGTGTGTTTTACCTCAAAACTGGGAGAATCTGTCTTTCATCTCAAACTAAACTGCAAGGGGAAAAATCACTAAAGAAAGAAAAATGCATTAGATGATTATTTTACTGTGTATTTCAAGAATATTTGTCAGTAAACCAGCTTAGAGTTATACTTCAAGGATTATTTAAGTGTGTAAGTAACTAAAATAAATGCATTTATAATCAGACTGAGTGGAAATATATCTGTTTTCTTAAAACTGCTTTAGGTAAAAAAGCTAGAGACACAGATATAGTCATTAATGATACAATCTAATATAAAATGACTATGCCATAATAATGTCTATGGTTTTAAAAATTTTATTTTGAATATAACTTTATGTATATGTATGCATGCATACATGTATGTATTTTTTCTCCTTTTAAATAGACTATTCTTTATAGCAGTTTTCGGTTCACATTAAAATTAAGCAGAAAGTTCAGAGATTTCACACATACTCCTTGGCCCCCAAATATACAACTCCCCCTATTATTAACCTTCCAAACCAAAGAGGTACATTTGTTATTATACAATTAATGGTCCTGCACTGATGCAAAATTATCACCCAAAATCAATAGTTTATGTTAGAGTTCACTCTTGTTGTACAATCTATGAAATTTAACAAATGTATAATGATATATATCTACCATTATAGTATTGTACAGTATATGTTTAGTGCACTAAGAATCCTCTGTGCTTTACCTATTCATCTCTCCCTCACCCTTAACTCTTTTCAAACAATAATCTTTTTATTGTCTCCATAATTTTGCCTTTTCTAGAATGTCAGATAGTTGGAATCATATACAGTGTGGTCTTTTCATATTGGCTTCTTTCACTTAGAATATGCATTTATATTTCCTTCATGGCTTGGTATCTTATTTGTTTTTAGTGAAGAATAGTGTTTCATTCTCTGGATGTCCTACAGTTTATTTATCCATTCACTGATGAAATGACCCCTTCATTGTTTTCAAGTTTTGGCAATTATGAATAAGACTGCCATAAATATCCAGTGTGTATAATTAATATTTTGGGGTTGCTGTGAATTTTCAACTCATTTGGCTAAATACCAAAGACCACAATTGCTGGATTATAAACATGTGTGTGTGTGTGCACATGTGTGTATCTCAAACTGTTTTCCAAAATTTCTGTACCTTTTTGCATTACTAACAGCAATGAATAAGAATTCATTTTGTTATACATCTTTGCCAGCATTTGGTGCTTCCCGTGTTCTGGATTTTGGCCATTTTAATAATGGCATCTACTGGTATCTCACAGTTGTTTTACTTAGCACATTTCTGATGACAGGTAATGTGGAGAGGGTTTTATTTATGTTTATTTGCTATCTGTATATGTTCTTTGCTGAGGTGTCTGTTCAGGTCTTTTGCCCTTTTTAAAATCAGGTTATTTATTTCAGCATTGTTTAATTCTAAGTGTTCTTTGTATATTTTAAATAATATCTGATATGTTGTTTATAAATATTTTCTTTGTGTCTTTGACTTGTTATCTCATTCTCTTGACATTTTCAATCACAGAGCAAAAGTTTTAATTTTAATAAAATCCAGATAATTAATTATTCTTTCATGGATCATGCCTTTGATATTGATTCTAAAAAGTCACCACCATGCTAAAGATGATCTAGATTTTCTCCTACGTTATATTATAGGAGTTTTATAGTTTTTGTTTTACATTTAAGTCTATGACAGATTTAGAGGTGATTTTTGTAAAAGGTATAAGGTCTATACCTAGACTGTTATTTTACATGTAAAAGTCCAGTTGTTTCAGCATCATTTCTTGAAAAGATTATCCTTTCACCATTTGTATTGCCTTTTCTCCATTGTTAAAAATCAGTTTACTATGTTTACATTATTACATTATTCAGTTCTATTGATCTGTCCATTCTCTCATCAATACCACACTATCTTGATAACTAGTTTTACAGTAAATCTTGAAGTCAAATAGTGTGAGTCCTCCAGCTTTGTTACTTAATAATTTGCTGTCTATTTGGGGGGGGGGTCTTCCCTCTAAATATAAGCTTAAGAATATTTTTTTTTATATCCACAAATAACCTGAGGAATTTTGACTGGGATTGTACTCAATCTGTAGATCAAAGTGGGAAGAACTGATATTTTGAAAATATTAAGTTGTCCTATAGATTAACTTGATATATCTCCCCACTTATTTAGTCCTTGTATGATTTATTCAAAATGTGGAGTTTTATTCATACATATCTTGTATTTTTAAAAGATTTATACCTAAGTATTTTGTGGAGGGAAGTACAAATATAATAGTATTTTAATTTAATCAAATCCTATTTATTTATTTTTGTTGTTGCTGTAATGGTCTTTGGGGTCTTAGTCATAAATTCTTTGACTAGGCTGATATCTAGAAGAGTTTTTCCTACATTTTTTTCTAGCATTCTTATGGTTTCATGTCTTACATTTAAGTCTTTTACTCATCTTGAATTAATTTTTGGAGTGGTGAAAGATAAGGGTATTGTTTCATTATACTGCATGTGGCTATCCAATATCTCAGCACCATTTATTAAATAGGGCTTCTTTTCCCCAGTGTATGTTGTTGTCTACTTTGGTATTTTATTTTTATTTTCAAATTGTACTTGTTATTTGATGGTAAATAAAATAGCAGTTGTCTTTTGAATATTAATCTGGTATCCTACAACTTTTCTATAATCATTTATTAATTTTAGGAGTTTATCAATTCTTTTAGATTTTCTACACAATCATGTTATCTATATATAAAGACAGTTTTATTTGTTTTCCATCTGTATAACTTTATATCTTTTTCTTATCTTATTGCATTAGCTAGGATACCAGCATGATATTGAAAAGAAGTTGTGAGAGTGGACATATTTGCCTGGTTACTGATTTCAGCAGTATGTATTATTCAATACTTTTTATATCTGACTAGGCTTTAGTCACTGAACACAGTTGTCTTTGGCTCTGAGTACTAAAAGCATGTAATTTATGTCTAATCAAATGAGGGTTAATTGTTATATAGCACTTATTAGGGAGTAAAGGAGAGATTTAATAAGTTGCTAAAGGTTATATAGGCACATTTTTTTAATAGAGCCAAGTTGCAAAACCAGGGAGTCTGGAGATAAAATTTTTCTGCTTGAGTATGAGGGTATAGAAGAAATTGAAGGGTGGGGAACCTGAAGCCTTAGGGCCACATGTAGCCTTCTTGATCCTTAAGTACAGCCTTTTGACTGAATACAAATTTTATAGAACAAATTCTTTTATTAAAAGGGGTGCAGCAGAGAAAGATGAAGCTTTTCTTGCCTCCTTTGTCGCTTAAAAAAGAACAATCTTAAAATCAGAAGGCCGCAGGTTCCACTTATTGAAATACCTGCCTTCAATATTTTATAGTCTAAAGTTATTTATTTAAAAAGTTAAATTTTGCTAATGTGATTTTGTTGACGAATAATACCAACATTAAATAATCTAATAAATTAGAGAGGGGAAGGTCAATATGGATAAGCCAGCCTTCATATGAGTCAATAGAAAGTTGTAGGTTGGTCATTAAATTTGAGGGAAGGGGAAAAGAAGGGAAAGTTTGGCTGAGCAGGGTCTACATTATAAACTAAAGATAATTAGATGAATGATGAGGTAAATCAATGGAAATGGATTGTTCAAAATGGTATAAGGATAAGAAACAATATTAAATCCATCACTGTTATTAAGATATAGACAAATACGTAATTTTGTATAATAAATGGTATTTTTGAAACACAAAAGCTAAGAAATAAGTGGTAAATGTTTATCTTCCTGACTTCATTTTTAAATATCAAAATTTGTGTATTAAAATAAACTATAAATATAATGGAAAGTGAAATGATAAACTGGGGGAAATACCAACATATCTTAAAAAAGGCTAATGTCATTTATTTATACATAAATTAAAGCATAGAAATCAAAAATAGCAATGGAAAAAAATGATCAAAACTTACCAGCATCATTTAACAGTGAGTTAAAATAGAATTAAAAAGCTAAAATATTGTTAAATTTTAATTTCAGATAAAGCTAAACTTCTTTCTTAGAATGTGATAGAGGTGTGCACCAAAACTAAAAGTATTACATAAAGTAGTGATTTTCACGCAAGTTTTATATCATTTTATATCATTACTTGCTCAGACAAATGCTTTGTATTTACCCTTATGGATCTTTAATCTTTTTTTTTTTTTTTTTGAGACAGAGTCTCACTTTGTTGCCCGGGCTAGAGTGCCCTGGTGTCAGCCTAGCTCACAGCAACCTCAAACTCCTGGGCTTAAGCGATCCTCCTGCCTCAGCCTCCCGAGTAGCTGGGACTAAAGGCATGCGCCACCATGCCCAGTTAATTTTTTTTCTATATATATTTTTAGTTGGCCAGATAATTTCTTTCTATTTTTTTTTTAGTAGAGACGGGGTCTCTCTCAGGCAGGTCTCGAACTCCTGACCTTGAGCAATCCACCCGCCTCGGCCTCCCAGAGTGCTAGGATTACAGGCGTGAGCCACTGCGCCCGGCCTGGATCTTTAATCTTAAAGTTTTTCAGATTTTTTGTTGAATGAGGATGTTTAAAAATGTGCTTAGCATGTATAAGTGTTCCAAAAGGAGAGCATTCTTTTTTTTTTTCTTTCAATTTCAGCTCTTCATGGGGGTACAAAAGCTCAGGTTATATACATTGTCCGTGTCCTGCCCATCCCCCTGAGTCAGAGCCTCAGGCGTGTCCATTCCCCAGACAGTGTGCCTGGCACTCACCATGTAGTCATACCTCCATCCCCTCCCCCCCCCACCTCCCCTAGTCAGCACCTTCAAGCATGACCATTCCCCAGACCGTGCACAACGCACTCATCATGTAGGCATGCATCCATCCCCTACCCCCACCCCCCGTCTACATTCTTGAGTAAGCATTATGTAAAGGCCTGAAACTGTTAAATAATTCAAATTTCTAGTTGTGCAATCTTGAACAAGATAAACTCTATGCTTCTATGTTCTTAACTGCAAAATGACTAGGTAGTAGTTATAAGTCCCACTTCACAGATTTCTTGTATTATGTGTTAATACCTGTAAAGGTATTTGGACAATGCTTCACATTAGCTAGGCATTCAGGAATTATATATTATTTTATAACATTTTGTTACATTATAAAATGATTATTTCTGTAAGTAGTTGTTTTAGGAAGTAAGAACACAGAGTGGGATACAGAGAGATAAATCTCTTTGTGCTTTGATTTGTCTGTGTAAGCAACAAAGATATTTTCCTACAAATCAAATATAAGCTTTGCCTTTTCTATTTAAACTTCCATTGACTTCCAGGCTGTAATCAAAGCCCTTTCCCTTGGGATATACTATCCTACAAATAGCCTCAGTATTTCAATAACACTTCATCTTTTATCACTTATTCCCCTTCCCTTTGGCAAAGTCCTCAAGAAATTTCTCATGTTCTCCAGATTTATCACATTCATTGAAGCTTTGTGGTTTCGCAATACTATTCTATTTGGAATACTTTTTTAAATTACATTCTCCTCATAAAAGCCTCTATTCATCCTTAAAGATATAGATTTTTTTCCCCATATTTTTTGAGAGGCCACCTGCTGCTTCCATTCAGGTTGGATTGTTTTTGTCTTCATATAAATCTGCTTTCCTATAGGTTGTAAATACCATAAGGGCCTATAATGACCTTATTTGCACTTTTATTTTGTATCTCCATAATGTTTTGAACATAAAGGAAAACAAATGTTTGCTGAAGGAATCAGTAGATCACAGAGCTTCGTAAGTTAAAAAGGGTCTTTCCTAGCTAAACAGTCCTGATGTGCTTAACAAGTTAGAGACGAGAGAGGACTACACCTACCCATTTGCTATATACTTTACAAAGTATATAGCTTTGTATATCACTTACCCTTCATCAAATTTCAATTAAGTATAACAGTCCTATTTTACAGATGAAGCTATTATGCTTCACTTAAAAAAAACAGGATTCTCTAATTTTCATGTATTTCAAAAGGTTTGGCTTTTTAATTTTAATTGTTAATTTTTACTTTACTTTTTCGAATAACAAAATAATCATTATGATTTCTAATGTAACTTTGAAATAAACAATATTGAAGTTACAACTTTGATTTATTTTTAACAAGATGAGTAATTTAATCAGAAAGTTTAATTATTGAACAAATTTTGTGGTATGACATTTTAAAATAACTTTTTAATACATTTATCACTGAAATGATGTAACTGTTTAATTTTTAGTTAGTCTAACATTCTTCAAGTTCTTTGGTGGTATGGATATCTTATTATCATACCACAGTTATCTATGCAATATGGGAAAGTGGAGAAAGGTCAAATTTTTTTCCAAGCTTACTGCTCTGGAGAAGATTTAAAACTGTGCGGGGCAAAAGTAAACACAATTCTTGTAAAATACAACATTTGAAGTAACAACTGAAGTGGTCAATATGTTATAACATTTTCCTTCTCTGTGGCTCACAGAGTAACAATAATAATAGCAACAAAAGTCACCTTCCATCTGAATATGAGATATAGATTGCACCGCCAAGGTAATGAACTTCCTGACACTATTCTTAAGAGAACAAAGAAAGATGGAACCATATTAAAACAAAAAGGTCAGAATTAGTTTAGGTGTGAACAGATTAAATGATCACTAAGGAAAACTCATTAGTTAACAAATGCAGTCATATGAAATTGAATTCCTTAGTGAAATGAAAATATTTACATGGAATATTTGAGATCATAGTGCTATATAGCAAAATTGTAATCCTCTCAGTGTATTACACTGTAAATTTGAGTGATTGATAATCCCTGGAATATATAATTTTTGAGGCATATTTCATGGTATATACAGATGGTTTATTTTTATTAAAAGTGAAATACTCAAACAAGTTTGCAAGATATAAGTATAATAAATAATATTTAGGGTAAAAAGTTGGGGAAGGTGTGAAATTTTAAGTATATGTCAAAGGTAATCCTTATGATTTGATCAGGAACTATACTGAAGTTGTTAAATAATTAATAATATAATCATATACAAAATTGCAAACATAAGAAAAAAAGTGAAAATCATCTATTAGTTTTCAGATTCTACTATAAATAACCCTTATATTTTTATTTGTGTAATAATAAATCTCAAGAGAGAAAAGCTATGAAGATTACAAAAGAAATCTATAATAGAGTACTCAGCATGGAGCCAAAAGCAACTGAAATGGACCTTTTAAAAATATATAAAATATAGGCTATTTTTCTTCTGACAAGAACATATTGGTGTCATAATAAATAAGATCAAGGTTAGAAACCAGTATGGGTTCCTAGCTGAACGACTTTCACTGTTAATATTTTCAGAATGAGAACAGTTGGTGCCTGAGCTTAAATAGTGTGTTTCTTCCTTGCCATTACTTGAAGTGTCATAAATAGCTGTAACGGCAAACAGCATAAAGGAAGCTGAAAGGAAACCGTTAAAGCTCCATTATTGGAGGGAGTGGTAAGAAAGGAGGTAAGGGAGTGGCACTCTATCTTGAGCCTAGCGAACATAACAGATTTTTAACACAATAAAATATAATCTGCTTAATATTGAAAAAAAAGAGTTTTATACAACGATGAACTTTTACAGCATTACTAAAGGGAAAAATCAATCCTAACAATAAAGAAAAGCAAGACATTTTGCACATTGCTCCCCACGTATAGAAAACTTGGTAAAATGATACATGCAGTTGTTAATGAGGGGTCATGAAAATGAAATGGATGTTTTGACTGCCTTTTAAAGAGTTCAGATTTTCATCTGTGTTAAAATCGGAAATGTCTGGCACAAAATAAAATGAGCACTAAGTCACAGTCATATTCAGAAGTATTAAGGAACTATTTTTTAATGTATAGCATGCCATGATTTCAAAATTGGGATTCTTTTTATCCATGGTGAATGGTTTAAACTTCTATTTGCTTTCCAGATTCTTGTTAGGAAGCCTTAACTTCACAGAAAGAAAAATTGAAACCCGAATAACTGTTACACTTGCTGGAAGTATGTACTTTTGTTCTATTAAAACCCTGATGTTCATGGCTTTTCATGAATGTGGAACACCATTTCATATTCTATAAAGCCTATCCTCTCTGTCATTTTTCAAGTTTCCTTAGACATTTTTTAAAAGTACAACACAAGATCAGTATTTAATATATGGAAAAATTGGTTATCTACAAAGATAAAATTATAACTAATATGTATTAAAATGCTATACAGAGTTTATTCATAATATGTTTCTGCCATGGGTTCATATAGAACAAGTCTCCAGTAATTTAATAAGGTCCAGGAACAATTCTATAAATGCACTTGACCTTATTTCAGTGCTGCATATCAATAATTGAATATGCTTACACATTAAAATGTAAAAATGCTGGTGCACACTCATAGCCAAATAATCATAACTCAGATGCTTTATTTAAATATATGATAAAATGAATGGAAACAATGAAAGTTTTTATATGGGACAGATTTCAAGAAACAAAATTGCTGGAACACAGAAATACATACTTTAAAGGCTGAATCTGACAAATCAATTTCTAAAAGTATATACTACCTGGAGACTCAAACAATACTACATGAAATTATCTATTCTTCCCATTCTGGCCACCTCTGTATTTTATGAGAGCTGATCATCGTTCTAAAAGACACAGTCCTGAACACTATGAAGACAAGTGTTAAAATATTGAAAGATCAAAATTTTGAAAAAAAATAAATATATTTATTTACATTTTTAAAAGAGGATTTATTGGAGAAACATATAAAACACAACAGAACACTTCATAGGCCACTTTAGATAGTAAAATAGGCAATAATAATGTACATATTTTGCAAACATCAACACTTATATTAATGACAATCACAAGTATAACAGTTATGAGCAAATTGTATTCATTAAAAAAAATAGGTCAAAAAGGGAAACATACAAAGGTATATCCTTATTCTTGGTAATTGTGTGCATCCAGATAACTGCAGTCACCTGAAATACCATCACAATCAACCACAGTCTTTTGAAAAAATTGATCAAAAATTATGATGGTCACCACCAATATACTCAGTCACCCAGAAAACTGAGATCTCAAGAAATTTTATCTTTTACAAATGCAGATGTAAAAAAAGTACATCTCTTCACTTATTGAAAAAGTTTCAATATTTTTGCATATACACATAATGCTCACACACGAAGTCAACATTGTGATAACACACTTTTCTGGAGTCAGATTTGTGAAAAATTTATAAAATGAATTAGAACATTATAAAAATCTCCACATAATCTATACTGCCAGTAATAACATATTGTGAAGATGAAATATATAGCAAAGCTAATTGCAAAAAAATGATGCTGACAATTTAAAATAGTGAGAGAAATCTATAAAAAGAAAAAATTCCAAACTCCACTAAACCAAAAGGAAAATCCAACGTATGAAAAAGTGTATTATGGGGATAGATTGAGGGCAATTGCAAAGAGGCAGTTCATAAGAGGTGGCTGACTTTCATGATCACTAACTATATTTTTAAGTATTGCATCATGATGAATAGCTGCTTTTTATTTTCTTTTAGGACATGGCTCTCCTTGGGGAATACATTCAAATTCATTTTCCACATGGCATCGATCTTTTTGACATTCTTTTGTGATTTGTTATACATCAATATAAGCATTCTCTATTAAATGTTTCCATCTTCTTTGCCATGCTTCTATGTTGTTTTGGATACATGGAAATCTGTTCCACATGAATTCATATACAAATCACAAATTTGGTAGAAACAATACTGGTGAACAATACTGGGGTTGCAACACCATTGTGTAAGTTGTCTTCTTATCCTACTATGCCCATAATTACGTTCAAACCAGTAAGTATTGTGGCTAGCTTCTTTAGGAAAATGTGGCTTTACTTCATTAAAAGCTCCTATAATGTCATTAGTTGAAAGGAATTTCAATGCAGAAAATAACACATTTTTAAACCAAAGTTTTCATCATTGCCATACTGTGTGGCCTATCTACTCATCTGAATTTTCTGCCAAACACATTGGGTTAAATGGAGAAAAAAAACCAAATTCTACTTTTTACACCTTGAAATTCACATTTAGGTTCCTTGACCTTATCTAATTCCAAATCTGTCATCATTGTTTGAGGATTCAACTGAAATCCATTTTCTTCCACCAAATCCACCAAATTTTCAAAGAAACATTTATAAAGTGCTTTATTTTTTTCCAGTTATTAATTCATATATGAGCAGATAGGTTCTAGAATTTTTTAATTTAACAGATGCATGAATTGTACATAGTTGATAAAAAATGGGGGTAGGAGGCAGTTTTAAAAGTGCCATCCATTGGCCAAATGAAGCAGTTTCATGTTAGATTTGGTGATAAATACACAAACTCTATCCCCTTTGACAGTCAAATCCCTAATCAAGAATAATTCACCCTTTAATGTGTTATATAACACTGGAGGAAACTCAACACGAGCAAATGTCTTTGGTTCAGAAGTTTGTCGAGTATGCCAAATTCTTATTCTCTAACAAGCAGCATTTTTTTTTTGAAGGCAAGCATGGCACTGTGTAAAGGGACAGAAGTCTTACATGACTGAATAATTTGGTAGGAGAGAGTTCTTGTATTTTTCACCTGTATTTTCACTTCTGTGATCTTTGAAATACTCCCTCCTCTTGTTCTTGGAGAGTGGTTGTGGTCTACAAATTTTGTAAGTATATGCTGACCGTTTGAAACTCTGGTTATTGCTTGCCCATTGCAACTAAGCAATTTTCTGCTTTCACAGTAACAATGATAATTATCTGTTAAACGTTTATCTTTCAGCATTAAGTAGCCTCTTGCACTTATGCTATCCTAGCCTTTTTGTAAGGGAAAAACTTTACAGATCTCTTCCATTGTATTGTAAGAAATACAGTAAGGAGGAATGATATTTAGCTTTCCTGATACCAAATCTATATTAGTCAGGGTTCTCCAGAAAGCCAGAAGCAAAAGGAAGGATAGATAAAGATATAGATATAGATATATGATAGATGATATAGATATAGACATAGATAGAGATGATATACATATAGATACATGAAAGGGAACTTATTAGAATTGACTCATATGATTGTGGTGGATGACAAGTCCCATGACAGGCCACCTGCAAGCTGGAGACCCTGCAGTGCTGGCAGTGTGGCTCAGGGCAAATCTTCAGGACCCAAAGGACTGCTGGTGTAAGTCCTAGAATGTAAAGGCTAGTGAGCCTTGAGTTCTGAGGAGCAAGGCAGCAAAAGAAAAGTCTGTCTCACCTTCAGTGTTTGTTCTGTCTGGACCTGCAGCTGATTAGATCATGCTCCCTGACACTGAGGACAGATCTTCCTCACCTAATCCACTTAGACTCACACAGGAATCTTCTCTGGAAACACCCTCACAGACTTACCCCAAATAATCTGTACCAGGTTTCTAGGCATTCCTTAATCCATTCAAGTCGACACCTAAAATTATCTAACCGGTTGTTTGTCAACTTGGCCCCATACACATATACTTAAACCATAACTGGTTTCCAAATAAAGATAATAAAAAAGAGTAGTCCTGCCTAATGTGATACAATTATCCTGTGATTGTTAGTTTCAGAATTTTAGACATCAGGGATTTTAATCTTTTGGGGTGTCAACATTCAGGATTATGGCAGTAGGGATTGTGTCTTTTGGGATTATGACCCAAACACAGATTTTACTGATTTTCTTAAATCAAAATTTTTACTTTTTTGTCAAACATAATTGAAAAGGCATAGCTCAAGATTGTGTTAATTTTTGAAAATTATAGCATCCTTAAAATTTTAAACAATTTTATTTATGAAATGCTTATTTTTGCCACTTTTTGAGTTGTTTGTTGTTATAATCAATAAGAGAGAATTCTTGCATTTTAATGGTATTATACATTTGTTTTTGGATCAGAAGAGGATCTCTCTTAGTAATTTGTTTGCTTTTTTTTTAAGTGAGAAAAGTTAATTATTTGATACTCTACTATAACATTCTCTGCACTTTGAAAAATTAAAATTTTCCAAACCATCTTATTTTAAAATTAGACTTGGCATTATCATAATTACTTTTTTCTTTATGTCATTTTATTCACTTTCGACAAAAAAACTTATTGGCAAAATCTCAACCTAGCAATGAAAAGTTTTGAAGGAAAAATAACAAAGTAACAGTGGTGTAGATTGGATTTTGAAAAAGCTCATGCTTACTTTCTAGCTCAACTAATTTCCTGAGGCTGTTTCATAATAAGCCATACTTTTTTCACTAGTAAGTTAGAAAACTACATAGATAATTACCATATTTCAATGGCATATAAGATAAACTTACCCTACTTTACTGAAGTGATACAATTTCTCATTACATGCTGCTTTTCCTAATAACTAAAGAATGTTATGTTTTCCTCCTACAGTAGATACCATGGATTATTTTGCACAGAGTACTGAAAAAATATTTTCAGCTGTGCCCAATGTTTACTGTTTGTGTGGGCAGTTCTTGGCACTTGCAGTCTGATTTTAAGGTGGAGTTGAGTTTTCAAAGTACATGGAAAGGCTTGAAAAATTTTAGAAAAAAAGATTTCCATAAATTCTAAAATGTTAGTAATTAATTCAAAGTCACAAAAATGCTGTACATTGAAATATTTAATAAAACTTTAATATGAAATAGAATCACAATCAGGTAAAATCATCCAATATTTGGTGGTGAAACATCTACATTTAATAGCATTACATGGAAAGTGTGATAATGTTCATATATGTCCACTAAGAGATATATTTAGTTTATTTTATATATCAAAACCCAAATCATAAAAACAAAATATTATGTCTCAGTTCAGTACTTGATCCTATATTTGTGATTAGGCATTTCGGTCTCATCATAAACTAGTGCGAATTCAGTCACTAGCTCAAAGGTGGCCTTTCTTGGAACCTCTGCTGCCTGGCTCTTTGTGTGTCCTCAGCTGTCTAAAGACAAGCAGCTTTAACATAAGCTGAAGTTCCAGGCAGTGGTTCCCAGAAGTATTATTTTCAAGTTCTTTTCATTCACTAGGGAATCTCATAACAATACCTGGTTTTACATAACAAACCTGGCTCTGATTCCCACCAGTATAGGACATTTTATTCTCCTATTACCCCACAGGCACCAAATTCTGGGCAACATCTGCCTGTTCTTGGACCCAAACTAGTTCTGAAACTTCAGCCCAAATCATAGATTTGCATTTCTGCCCCATTTTTAGAACACACTAATGTATATTATTTTATTTGTTTTGTTGGTTGAAATATGGATTTTGCTAATTTCTGAAAAGTCTACATGCAGGAAGAAAAGATGGAAGAAACTACTGGCCAGAACACAGCAACAATCAAACTTCCAAACTCCAGTTCTTACTACATTTACTGTGTAGGTTCTGTTTATACATGTGTACAATTCAAGATATTCTACCAATTTGGAAATTGTCCTCACATGAAAACAAACTTAAATAAAGTAATAATATACATTTAGGAAACAAATAAGTATATATTTTAAAAGAAGTGATAGTAGCAAGGTAAGATATACATTTGTAAGAATATGAATATAAACATTTGAAATGAAAAGAAGGCACGCTATTCATTTTGAAGAACAAATTGGGCTATGATATTGAGGCAGTCCATATTTTTTTTGCTAGTTAATTTTTTAAATGTTAGAATGTATTATGTAAAGTTGCTTGGATTATACGGGCTGATTTTATCATAGTCCCCTTTCTGTGAATGTATAAATCTACACTTTTATACCTATGTATTTATGAGGCTAAATTTATACCTTTTCAAATATCGCTACTTTTTTATCATCACTGTAAAAGAGATACTTGAAGGAAATGAACAGATGAGAGGTAGATAAGCAGCGGTGAACTACAAATGTCAACAAGGTAAAGTTGTGAGAATCCTGTCAGCATTAGGCTAGAAGTTTCCTAACTCATGCCAAATGAACTTCAGTTATGTGTCTTGTGTAATCTCACCATTTTTATGAGTCCATTGTGGTTTCATTCAACTGAGGACATTACAAGCTAAAACCTTTTGAAACTTTGTAGTCAAAATTATCATTGAGTGATAAAATTTGGGGGGTTATCCTCCTCACTTTTGATCATAACTGGTGTTTGTAACTTTTGGAAAATTCAGAGTCACCTGATTTTGATGTGGTTAGGGCTTGTCTATGGGCCTTTGCTGGATTATAGAAGAATCTGTAATGAGATGCATGTATCTGCATGAAGGTGGTTCAGAAATTTCCACAAGGCACTGAATGATGAGCAGTGCTTTCTTTCTAATTCCTTTCCAGAGATACAGTCATCCAACTGGACAGAAGTTAGTTGATACCAAGTCCAGTACGGACCTGGCTGCCAATCTTAAGAAAAAGAAACTTAGAATAGAGGTGAGTCTTTGACAGTGTCAAGAAGGTGTTCTCCAGGTGTTGAAATCTTCTTGAGTCTTCTCATGATAATTTCCTGTCACTTGTACACCATAGTCCTATAAACTGCAGACTATAAAATTATAAAAATTAGAAGGGGCTTGGTACACCTCTTTTGTGGCAGTTTTGATGTCAAAATGTTTGTCAGTTCAAGGAGTAATTATTTAGCCAACATTTCTCTATTCAAGTTATACCCTTCACCTGATTCTTCTGTGTAGGAATAGAAATCTGCAGTTACCATTCAAATAAATAAGCTCTAATATATGTAATGTATTTGTTACATCTTTGTGTTTGAGAAAATCCTAAGAAATGCAATTTTCAAAACATTGCAAACAAATGAATTCTATATGCACTGATTCTTAAGAAACAAAATTATATCTATTTATTTTTGGATATTTTACATGTCTTGGAGAATAGAAAATTCCTATTAAATGATATATTTAATTTTCTAATTTCCAAGCTGATACAGTAAATGTGTAAGTAATATCAAGCTTGAATAAAAAATCTTGACAAAAACATTCTATTTTATTCACAATCACTGTATGCCAACTTTTCTCTTTATATCATTGTGGACTCATGACTTTTTGAATTTATTGTTTATTATTGATCTCAGCCAATATTCCCCTTCTGATGCTCACATTTCTCAAGCTGGCCAGTGGGAGCCCATTTTAGATTGGCTTCTGTGTTCTTTCAACATGATTTCATTAATTCTTTGAAAGATACATTGCTTTTTGACACAACAAAATATTTCAGAATCAACTTATTTCAGCCCCAGATAGGAAGTTAGCCATTTTTCTCAAGGTGAACTAGTTTCTTTTAATAGAAACTAGTAATAGACCTAAAAATTACCTGTTGGGTACAATGTACACCATTATGGTGACGGGTACACTGAAAGCCCTGACTTCAGCATTATATTAATACAATTCATTCATGTGACAAAAAACACTTGTACCCCATAAATCTATTGAAGTAAAAACAAATCTAGTAATAGAGATATAAATCTGAGCTCTAATGCAATTTATAGTGGAGATGTTCCTCTAGTCCCCATTTTAGTGGCACAGTTACAAAAAAAAGTTGATACTTTTATTTTTTATTATTGTATTTTAACATAGATTTATAGATAATTTAATATCACTTTTTGTAATTTTCATTAAGTGATTCTAACAGGAGGGGTTTTTTTAAAGTTATTTTTTTTCTTATACTGATATTCTTGATCCCTAATAAAATGAATATAATTACTTATTATTACTATCAGACTTTACAAGTAAATAGCTGCAAAATAAAAATATATTCTTAATAATACAATACAATGACTAAAGGAATTTCAAAATATTCTAGTTCTTTTAGTTTTTAGAATTTATGCCATTATATACCTGCAGTCAAATTTCTTTATTTTAGAATTACTTATATTGTTTTGTCTGTGTAGCTATGTAAATACTTATTGATGAATATGTTTGGTTATTTCAGATTAGTCTAATTGCTTCAATTTGATTTCCATATGAGAGTCTTGGCATTCTACATCTTACATTTCTAAATTCTTAGAAGGCTGAGGTTTTTCTTGATAGCAATTGCTATTTACTAGAAAACAGAAAGGTTTGTTCAAACCTGAGATTATAGGAAAGAAAATATCAAATATCCATTCTCCAACAATTTAAGACTCTGTTTGATTATCTTAGCACTAAATATGACTTCATACTGTGTTATATTAATAAGTATATCTTCACAATCATGGCTTGTGGAAAAATAAATAAATTTTGCTTACTATTATTCAATTTCATATATTAGAATTCATACATTTAATAATTGTCAATTATAATTATTTAACTTTTGTAAATCTTATTCTGATTTTCCAGCATAAATTTGTCTTGATCTTTTTCAAAAGCTCACTTTTCTCATTTTATAATATCTAACATTTTCTTTACTAAGGTATTTATCATATGTTTTACTGTATAAAACCAAATTCCCAATATCCTATTTTGTAGCAACTGTACTTATTAATACAGAATAAAAAATCTATTACATGTAAGAAAATTAAGGTACACTGATCATTTTTTCAATCTCACTATATAATATTTTTAAACATATTATTTGATTTTAAAATAAATTTAATTGTAAGATAAATAATTTTTCTAGGGTGAAGAAGCTCTGAGATTTCAAATTTATTATTAGTCTTAACCAAAGAAAATGCAAATATTTCCTCCTCTCCACCTTCTCCCTACGTCCCCTGACAACCTTCTGGAAACTGAACTTTTACCATTAGAAGAAATTGAAACATACTAGATACAGGGCCAAGTTTCTTACCTGTTTCTTATTCTGGTTATTCAAAGTTTGTACTTTGAAGCATAAAACTACAAAAAAAATTGGTTTAAAATAAATTTAATTATACACATCTTATATTTTTATATCCAGATATACACAATCATCCTATATTTCTAATTAAAGTTAGCTTTCATGCCAGAAATAAACAAATGGAATTTGAAATTTAAAACACATTTACTTTAGCATTCAAAAACATAAAATACTTGGATATAAATCTAACAAAATATGTACAAGCTTTATTTGAGGAAAACTACAAAACTCTGATGAACGAAACCAAAGAACTAAATAAATGGAGAGATAGTTTATGTTCCTGAAAAGGAGTATTTGGTCTGTCCACATGTCACTTTTTCCTAACTTGATCTTTAGATTCAATGCAATCTTAACCAAAATCACAGAAAGTTATTTTATGGATATCAACAAACTGATTCTAAAGTTTATATGAAGAGGCAAAAACCCAGCATTGCCAATGTGATATTGAAATAGAACAAAGTTGGTGGATTGACACTACCTGACTTTAAGATTCACTATAAATCTGCAATAATAAAGACAGTGTGGGATTGGTGCAAAAATAGACAAATACTTTAGTGGCATACATTGAAGAGCCCAGAGATATACCTACATAAATATAGCCAACTGATCTTTGACAAAGAAGCGAAAGCAGTACAGTGGAGCAAAGATAGTCTTGTAACAAATAGTGCTGGGACAACTGGACATCAGCATGAAAAAAACATAAATCTAGACACAGACCTCACACTCTTCCCAAAATTAACTCAAAATGCAGCCATTTTGGAAGACTTTGGTGGTTTGTAATGTTAGCAAAAGACCAAGAGATCTGTGGAGGAAACAAGGAAAACCTTAGTTTCTATGAAAAACCATTTGCAAATTGGGGAGATGCAGCCTCCAGTGTAAAGTGAAAGTGCACCACCAAGCAGGGCTGGAGAGTTAGAGATTGTTAAGGCAAAAAGCACAGGGGAGGGGAGGGGAGTGAGGAGAGTGAGGAATAATAGAGTGTTGATTGGATGGCCTTTAAGCCACAAATCACCAGTCTCTCTTAATTGGCTGCTTCTAGTTGGTCAATCATTGGGATGCAGGTGGTCTGTTGGGGGTCATTTGGGGAATTTCCAGCTGCAGTTTATCTCAGCACCAACAAGAGGAACTGGTTTGGCTTGATTTTAGAAAGGGAGGTCCTGTGACACTTTTACATCTTTCTGAAAACCAGAGAGCGTGTGACACCTCATTCTGTTTTAACTTTGAGACCTCAGTTAGCCACTGAGAGTCAATTTTGCCTGTTGGCCAGGTGCACACTTCAATAATTACTAAAGTCTAAAACAATGACAAGACCAAAATCTACGAAGGACATGGAAAATGAATTCTTATTTATTGCTGATGGGAATGCAAAATGGTACAGACACTTTGGAAGACAGTTTGGCAGTTTCTTACAAAGCTAAATATACTCTTGCCATATGATCCAGCAATCACAATCTTTGATATTTACCCAAATGAGTTGAAAACTTATGTCCACACAAAGGATCTACACACTGGATATTTATAGCAATTTTATTCATAGTTGCCAAAACTTTAAAGCAACTAAGATGTCCTTCAGTAGGTGAACAGAAAAATAAACTGTGGTACATACAGAGAGTGGAATATTAATCAACACTAAAAAGAAATATACTATCAAGCCATGAGAAGAGATGGAGGAAGCTTAAATGCATGTTACTAAGAGAAAAAAATAATGCGTGTTACTAAGTAAAAGAAGCCAATTTAAAAATGTTCTATATTGTATGGTTCCAACTATATGGCATTTTGTATAAAGCAAAACTATGGAGGCAGTAAGAAGATCAGTGGTTGCCAGAGGTTGATGGGGTTGGTATGAAGAGATGAGGCATAGAAAATTTGGGGGACAGTGAAAATATATGTGTAATACCATAATGGTGGATTTGTATTTGTGCCCAAATGCCTAGTAAAGGCACGTCTGCCAATGAACTGACAACTCTGCTTTGAACCTCAAGAGTGAGTAAAATGTACAACATCAACAGGGAAACCAAATGTAACTATGGAGTTTGGGGAATTGTATTATGCTGATGTGGATTCATCAATTGTAATAAATGTACCACTTTGGTAGGGGATGTTGATAATGAGGGAAGTGATGCATAGTGGGGGCAGAAGTATACTGGAAATCTTTGTACCTTTCTCTGAATTTTGCTGTGAACTCAAACTGCTCTTCAAAAAAAAAGAAAAAAAAAAACCTCTTAAAATGTTATTTTCCATTCAATCAAAATATATAAAATCATCACATTTCATACTTTTACCATGTTGTTTATCTTAATGTTTTGGTAGGATAAGGGGCACACCCCTTTTTCAGTAAACAATTTTCAAAGTCTTAAGATGTTTGTACAATATTTAAATTTTAAAATTTTAAATGGAAGAAAGAAAAAGAAATTACATTGACAGTTGTTTCAGGCCTTTTGTTTTGTTTTGTTTTTAATGAGAAAGTCCAGTTCTTTCATATGAAAATTTTAGAATCTACTTAGTTCTTCCAACGCATCTATCCATTGCTCTTGATCTGAGGAGTTACACCATCATAACCCTTTCTAATGTCAGCACTAAAAGAAAAATATCATTGCTTATGTGATACAGAAGTTATTTTTAGTAAAATATGCTTCTTTTTTGAGAGTTTTGAGCTCATTTTTAATGTATGTAGGCAGACGCTGCTGGCCATGATTTCTAAGGGTGTTTTCAATCCCAAAAAGGACACTAGAGAAAATTATCCCTGAATATGTTGCATTCACTCCAGGATAAGAAATAGGATTATAAAATGGAATGCATAGAATGGCAAGCCACTAGTGCATTCAGTGAAGGAAGAAGGGTAAAGGGAAACGTTTATTAGTAAAAAGAGATTTACATAAGCTGCTTAGAAATATAATTTATTGGTTCTGGAGGTTCAAAGCCGGAGTTGTCAATTGATTGGCAAAGATGCCCTTACTAGGCAAGTGTTCTTCTGAAAACATCTTACCTGAATTAGTGCAGTTTTAAATAATGCTTTGTAATAAATCTTATCAATATAGGAGGTGTGTGGAGGATGTGAAAGAGTTTCTTGTGGGCTTTTTAGAAACTCTTGGAAACAGTTCTTATCTCAGACATATAAGCATGAGCCTCCCCGCCCTCATGCTTTCTCAGCCTTACTTCTTCTGTGTCTAACAATTGATTTCATTCTGATATTTGCAACTTTCACAGTGTCCTCTTGGAGCTTAGAAACTTGAGTAATGATGGTTCTAGGGCTTAAAATATTTTGAAGCTATTGGATGAAAGAATCCTTGGCAACCCCAGGAAAGAGAAATCTGGAAGCTTATGGCTATAATAACAAAGATGTAGGTTACCGATATCTTTTCAGAGTCTCAATTTTCCTTGAAAAGGAGATAGTGCAAAGTTTTTAAAGCCAACAGCAACAATGGACTCTGAGCGAAACTTAACTTTAAACATTGGTTAAGTTCCACAGAAGGCTGGGTTCAGATGATACAGTTAAGTTACAGATTGCTGACAGTCACAAGTTTATGAGCTTAATTTTCTCCTGAGTTTGGCAAATTTTCTGTAAACAGTTTCTGTTTTCTTCTTCTGAGCCCTGAATGCTTTCTGTCTTCCAATACAGTATTTCCCATTTTTCATTATCAGAGTTCCATAGGTCCATCCTCTTTTCTGTTAGCCCATAGTATGTATAAAAGAATACTGAAAGATAATCACAAGGCTGAGTAAAGGAGTCTACCAAAAAACAAAAACAAAACAAAATATAGGCTGGGCTTGGTGGCTCACGCCTGTAATCCTAGCACTCTGATAGGCAGAGGCGGGCAGATTGTTTGAGCTCAGTTCGAGACCAGCCTGAGCAAGAGTGAGATCCTGTCTCTACTAAAAAATAGAAAGAAATTATATGGACAGCTAAAAATATATATAGAAAAAATTAGCCGGTCATGGTGGCGCATGTCTGTAGTCCCAGCTACTCGGGAGGCTGAGGCAGGAGGATTGCTTGAGTCTGGGAGTTTGAGGTTGCTGTGAGCTAGGATGATGCCATGGCACTCACTCTAGCCCGGGCAACAGAGTGAGACTCTGTCTCAAAAAAATAAATAAATAACATAACATAACATAACATAACATAACATAACATAACATAACATAACATAACATAACCAGAAACTTTCCCAAACTGGAAATAGCTTTACTATGGGGCAGCCACAGCACAAGAGAAGGTAAGAAGAAATACAACAGACAACAATGGGTCTAAATGAATATATTTTATCCTTCCTTTACTATTCCCCCTATCCCAAAGGGCATGTGCTGCACCAATGTGTTGTGAATATTAAGATACACAATAGACCACTCTTCTTATTCTTTCCTTCCTTTTTTTTTTCCCTTAAAAAATTGCATTAGCCATTGATTTAAGAAGAAAACAAAACAAAATGTACATGCAGTGAAAAAATGAAGAAAGCAAGTCAGAATTCAGAAATATACCCCACAACGATTCTCTGTGTCTGATTGCCTAAAATTTTAGATATTTTGTTTTGCTTTTATTTTTTAAGCATTGCTATAGCTTTACAACACTGTAGAACCTAAATACATAAACTTTCAATGTATTTTGAATGTCATTTCTGCCTTATTTGTTGAGAAACATAATCTGAAAGTAATACAAGCTCAAAGGAGAAAAACTATTCTACATAAAAATTGAGAGAAGCTGATATCTCAAAGTGAACTTTTGAAGCCAATGAAAACATCAAGGCTTTCCTACTGGTGGTTTTAGTGAAAGGTTCACTTTTATAACTTCTCATTATCGTAGAATATTCTTAAAGCTCATAGGCAATTGGAAATGTTCTAAAATCCTATTTTACTTTTAGATTGCTTTAATTACTATCAATAATGCATGTTGTAATATCAAACAATATCAATATGTCAGGGGATTTATTGGTATAGGAAAATTGCCTTTAAGCAAAGGGCACATTCCCTTTGGCCTCTGAAGCTTCCCTGCAAATCAACTGACAAAAAGCAAATTAATAGAAGAAAAGGTATACAGAATTTATTTTAATGTGCATAGCACAGAGAATCACAAGAGAATAATAAGGCTATAACTCAGAGGGAAACAGATACTTCTACAGTTTATACCTTTCTTCAAAAGGAAAATGAAGATGGGGGAATGTGGATGATTTTAAGAGGGATAGTAAATAATTTTTAGGGGAATTCAATGGGCTTGGAGAATATACAATGGCCTGGGACAAAGTCTGTTGGGCCCAATGGTTTGTGTCAAATCTATCAGGTGTGTTGACAGACTTCAGTCTTACATCCTGTGATATCAGTTTTAATCTCCTCTGGTTAGTAAAAATTCAGGGAAAGAAAGTGTGCTTCTCTTTGTCAGATCTGGTTTCTAGATAGATCATCATCCTGTGCTTTGGAAAAGACAGAAGATTGAGAGATGAAGAAGGGAAGGTTAGAGAGACCCTGAGATTACTTCTTTAGTGCAGCCATATTTTGTGGTAAAATATTTCAGATTTCTTCAGTCCCTCATTGGAAACTTTAGTTTTAGAAAATCTGTCTCTTAAACCTGGGCATAGGTCCATCCAATTAAGAAGTTGTACAGATTGTGTGAATGCTTCTGTTCTCAATATTTCTAAAATACCTTGCAGTTCCTGAGCCTCTCAGAAAATGACATTGCTTAATTACCACAAAGTTAGGAATCCTGTAAGAAAACTGTATAGACAAAGACTGGGCCAATTTTTCCAAAAGCCTTTTAAAAGTCAACTACAATCCCTCAACATGACATTCCAGTCAAATCTTTGGTAAAGTAACCAGTGTTTCCAATTGTATTCTTTTATAAAAGACAAAAGATTCTTATTACACTTATGCAAATAATAATGTTGTCATAAAATAAAAATTTTAATGAATAGTTCCTGAATTCTGGAGGGATCAGAGAGAAAGGTAAATGTTTCAGTTTTTCTCACAAAAGTGTATTTTACCAAATTTCTTTAAAGCTATAGATATTTTAATAGAAATTGTTATTTAATTCTGTGAAACAAAACTTAAACAAAATCAACAGTGTTTCAAATAAAAAAGTCATTAAAAATTATATCATAAATTTCATCCCATGTGATTAATTCCTTTTCTTCTTGATATTGTGTAGCAATTTTATGAATATAGTTTTTTTTTATTAGAGCTTTGGAATTTTTACCCAGTCCAATGATATGATCTTAAACTTATTATAAACCTGTACTTGTCAAAGTTCTTTTCACCCTCTTCATAAACCTCTTTGAAAACACGTTATAATTTGCAAAGAGATTACATTAAAAAAGCAAAATAAAACATTAACAATGGACAAAAAGACTTAAAAAAGCCATTGCTAAAGATGAAATTGACAAGAAAATTTGGTTATTTCTGTGACCTACAACAATTTAATATAATAGCCATACTTACAACTGAAAATATATACTGAGACATCTTAGGATTTCAGAAATCTCATAAAATTTTGGAAAACATATTAATAAATTATCTGTACAAATAAAATTCAAAGAAAGTTAAATTTCATGTTGAATATTTTTTCATATATTTACTGGCCATTAGTATGTGTTCTTTTGAGAAGTGTCTATTCAGATCCTTTGCTCCCTTTTTTTTTTTTTTTTTTTTGAGACAGACTTTCACTCTGTTGTCCGGGCTAGAGTGAGTGCCGTGGCGTCAGCCTAGCTCACAGCAACCTCAAACTCCTGGGCTTGAGTGATCCTCCTGCCTCAGCCTCCCGAGTAGCTGGGACTACAGACATGCGCCGCCATGACCGGCTAATTTTTTCTATATATATATTTTAGTTGGCTAGATAATTTCTTTCTATTTCTTAGTAGAGACGGGGTCTCGCTCTTGCTCAGGCTGGTCTCGAACTCCTGACCTCGAGCGATCCACCCGCCTCGGCCTCCCAGAGTGCTAGGATTACAGGCGTGAGCCACCGCGCCCGGCCTTTTGCTCCCTTTTTAAATTGGATTATTTGATTTTTTTTTTCTGTTGAATGTTTGGAGCTCACTATATATTCTAGTTATTCATCCCTTGTTTGATGGGTAGTTTACAAATATTTTCTCCTATTCTGTGGGCTGTCTCTTCACTTTGTAGATTGTTTCCTTTGTTGTGCAGAAGATTTTGAGCTTTATATAATTGTATTGTCCAATTTTGCTTTGGTTGCCTATGATTTAGGGGTATTACTCAAGAAGTCCTTGCTCAGACCAATGTCCTGAAGCATCTCTCCAACATTTGCTTTTAGTAGTTTTATAGTTCAGGTCTTAGATTTAAGTCTTTAATCCATTTTGATTTAATTTTTGTATGGCAGGAGATAAGGGTCTAGTTTCACTCTTCTGCATATGGACATCTATTTTTCCCAGCATCATTTATTGAAGAGACTGCTCTTTCCCCAGTGCATGTTCTTGTTAACTTTGTTGAAGATCAGTTCACTATAGATGTTTGGATTTATTTTGGGGGTTCTCTATTCTACTCCATTGATCTATGTGTCTTTTTTATGTTAATTCCATGCTGTTTTGGTTACTAGTACTCTGCAGTATAATTTGAAGTCAGGTAATGTGATTCCTCCAGTTTTGTTCTCTTTGCTCAAGATTACTTAGGCTATACTTGGTTTTTTGTGGTTGGTTTCATATAAATTTTAGGACTATTTTTTTTCTATTTCTGTGAAGAATGTCATTGTTATTTTGATGGGGATTGCATTGAATCTGTTAGATTGCTTTTGGTAGTGTGGATATATTGATTGTTGCAATCCATGAACATGGAATATATTTCCATTTTTTTGTGTCCTCTTTAATTTCTTTCATCAAGAATTTTTAGGTTTTAATTATAAAGTTCTTTCACTTCTTTGGTTAAATTTATTCCTCAGCATTTTATTTTATTTGCATCTATTGCAAATAGGATTACTTTTGTTTCTTTTTACAATTGTTTACTGCTGGAGTATAGAAATGCTACTGATTTTTGTATGTTGATTTTGTGTCCTGTAAATTTACTGATTTTATCAGTCTTAATTTTTTTTGTGGAGTATTTTTCAGCATCAGTAGAAATGATTATCTGGATTATGGCCTTCTCTCTCTTGATATGATGTCTCACATTGACTGATGATTCACAAATGTTGAAACATTTTTAAATCCCTGGGATGAATCCCATTTGGTCATAGTGAATAGTCTTTTTAATGTGCTGTTGAATTTGATTTGCTAGTGTTTTGTTGGGTATTTTTGCATCTGTGCAGGTGTGTTGAGAGACTTCAGTCTTTCTTCTGTAATATCAATTTTAATCATCTCTGGTTAATGAAATTTGAGGAAAGACAATTATTTCCTTTTTGCCAGACCTGGTTTCTAGGTAGATCTCCATCTTGTGCTTTGGGTGAGAAAAAGAATTGAGAGAGAGACGAGGGAAGGTTAGGGAGATCTTGAAGAAGTTTCTTTACTTCAGTCATATTTTCAGGTCAAATATTCTGATTTCCTACATGGGTAAACTTTTAATTCTTGCTCATATTCTCAGTCTTTAGTGGATTAGAAGGCTGTCTTAATTCATTCAAGTTCTGTAATTAACTACCATGAATTAAGTAGCTTATAAAAAACAGAAGTTTATTTCTCAAAGTTATGGAGGCCATGAAGTCTAAGATGAAGGAAAATTTGGTGTCTGGTGGGGACTTGCTTCATAGATGACACCTTCTCACCTTGTCCTCACATGGCAGAAGGGTTGAATGAGCTCCCTCAGGGTTCTTTTTTTTTTTCTTTTTATTTCAGGATATTATGAGGGTACAAACATTTTGGTTACATTTTATGTCTTTTCCTCACCCAAGCAAGGATTAGAGGCATGCCCTTCCCCTCTACAATGCTCACCATATCCATTAGTTGTGAGTTTATCCCCCCAACCCCCCAATCCCCGGAGAATATTAATACCATTTGAGCACCATAGTGTTGATCAGTCAGTGCAAATTTGATAGTGAGTACATGTGGAGCCTATTCTTCCAATCTTGTGATACCTCACTTCAGATAATGGGCTTAAGTTCTGTCCAGGAAAATATAAGAGGTGCTAGATCACGGTCGTTCTTTATTATTGAGTAATATTCCATTGTATACATGTACCAAATTTTAATAATCCACTCATGAATTGACAGACACTTGGGTTGTTTCCACATTCTTGTGATAGTGGATTGTTCTGCCATAAACATTTGGGTGCAGATGTCTTTATTATAGAATGTCTTTTGCTCTTTTGAGTAGATGCCTAATAGTGCTATTGCTGGATCGAATAGCATTTCTATTTTTAGCTCTTTGAGGTATCTCCATATTCTTTTCCATCAATCTGCAGTCCCACCAGCAGTGTAAGAGTGTTCCTGTCTCTCCACATCCTCTCCAGCATTTGTTGTTTTGGGATTTTTTGATAAAGGCCAATCTCACTGGGATTAGGTGATATCTCATTGTGGTTTCAATTTGCATTTCTTTAATGATTAGAGATGTTGAACATTTTTTTCTATGTTTGCTGGCCATTATTCTGTCTTCTTTTGAAAAGTTTCTATTCTTTTCCTTTGCCCATTTATTGATGGGGTTGTTTGATTTTTTCTTGTTGATTTTTTTGACTTCTAGATAGATTCTTATTATCAGCCATTTACCAGACGTGTAGAGAGCGAATATTTTCTCCCATTCTGTATATCGTCTGTTTGCTCTAATGATGGTTTCCTTGGCTCTGCAAAAGCTTTTTAATTTGATCTAATCCCATTTATTTATTTTTGTTGCTGCACTGATTGCTTTGGGGGTCTTATTCAAAAATTCTTTGCCTAGGCTGATGTCTGAAAGGGTCTTCCCAACATCTTCTTCTAGAATTCTTAAGGTTTCGTGCCTTAGGTTTAAGTCTGTTATCCATCTTGAATTATTTTTGTGAGAGGTGAGAGGTGGGGATCCAGTTTCAATCTTCTGCATGTAGCTATCCAGCTTTCCCAGCATCATTTATTAGAAAGAGATACTTTTCCCCCCGTGTATATTTTTTGTCTGCTATGTCAAAGATTAGCTTACCATATGCAGATGGTTTCATCTCTGGATTCTCAGTCCTGTTCCAAAGGTCTGTGTCTCAGTTCTTGTGCCAGTACCATGCTGTTTTAATTACTATAGCCTTGTAGTACAGCTTGAAGTGTGGTAGACTGATGCCTCCCAGTTTGTTCTTTTTACTTAAGATTGCTTTGGCTATATGAGGTCTTCTCTGGTTCCATACAATTATTTTTTCTAGATCTGTAAAGAATGATGATTATATTTTGATAGGAATTGATTAATTCTGTATATCACTTTAAGTAGTATGGACATTTTAATGATATTGATTCTACCAATCCATGAATAAGGTAGATTTTCCATAATAATAAGTAGTAATATTTAAACATTAAAATACTATATAGGTGGGGGGTGTATAAATATGTAGATTCTGTTTCTCTAAAGAACACTGAATAAAACAGTATGAATACAGAGTATGGATATGGTGAACACAACTTCTCTCCATATTATATTAATCAGAACTAGATTTATGCTCTTGCCTGAAAAAAAAAAGGGTGTTAAGTAATAGTCTTCCATATATGCAGAAAAAATAAAATGGTTCTAAAATTAATAGTATTATATCTGTCTCAGTATACCCTTCTAGTCTCCAATTACACAACTCATTTATTCTGTTATAATACTTGAAGCACAATCATTTCTTCTGCAAGGGAATCAAACCACAGTCCCATCTCGAAAGTGAATTCTGCTTAAAATGTGATATGTAATCCTTTTATCAAGCCCAGTTATAGGTAGTTTTAGACTGACAGAGAAATGAGGGAGCAAAAGTGAGAGGGAAAATGAGTGGGAGAAAGCAACAAACCAAAGTTGATTTATAGCAATGTTTGAATCTTATGAAGCAAGCACTGCAGAGGCCTTACATGCATCTGCTCTAGAGAGATGGAGAGTGTGGGGGAGATTGGGGGAGAGTGGGGGAATTCTTTGTTTAAGTTTCTTGACTCCACACTCTAGGAGATTTTCATCTACCCTTCATTTACCCTTCCTGTTCATGTCTAAAATAAGTGAATGGACAGACTTGAAGCTCTGACTCAGGGGGGTGGGGGGACAAGGGCAATATACATAACCTAAACTTTTGTACCCCCATAATATGCTGCAATAAAAAAAATTATAAAAATAAGTGTTGTGGGATATGTTTTTATTGGATTCAGTAAGCATTTACAACTCTTTCTGAATATGTAAGGAAAAAACAGAAGTTTGTTTATGTCATATTTAATCAAAGCTTTTTTTTAGTACAAGCTGGTGACTTCTTAGCAATAGAATTATTTCAATATTTCAGTAGAGTTCTTTTGGCTTTCAATTAATTTCATGTGCCAGTGAATTCAAAATTATTCTTCAGATATTACTCTCAATCTTGGTTTAACAGGCTTTCTCCACCAAATTCTTCTCTTAATTCACTGCTGACTATTTTGAGACTATACAAATAAAAAAAAAAAAAGTAGGATCACTCCTTTAATCTTATTTTTCCCTTGAGTCACCATATTCAGCTGAGAAGTTTCATTGGTTATTTATCACTCAAAAGTGTTTATTAAATCCTATTTCTTATTCTTTGGGACCAAAAAGAAAGCAGTGTTCTCACCCATACAAGAATGGGGAAATAAATATGTCAATCTCACTGTCCTCCAAACTTCTGATCTCCTGATTCTGCTTCCCAGTGGCCAAACACATCAGGATGTCAAGGAGCAAAAGAGACTTTGAGTACAGGTCAGTCTCCCAGGACACAACAAGGTAGACAAGAATGGACAGTGGATTTGGGGAGAGAAACAAGAAATAGCTAGCACAGTACTTATTATTTTTTTTTACATATGGATATGGAAAATTGTTTTTGCAATTTCAATTTATATTCTGAAGCCTTGTATCAGTAAAGGAGCACAAAAACATTTAGTAGCAATGGGTTCATTTAATATGAACCCATTTAAAGGTTATAGTAGGGGGCCAAGAAATTTTCTTTTTCTAGTTTTAATTATGACAAGTATGTTAGTAAATCATTAAAGTATTCAATTCTATTGACTAAAGGAAGTCAAAAGCCCTTTGGAGGCAAAGAAAAATTAAAAGGGAAAAGCAAGATTTAAGATGTATCGAAACAATTGACTGTTTGGATTTTGTTCGGATTATAGATGGCTTTATAAAATGCGGAAAAATGTATTATTTTAAATATTACTGTACTGATCTAAGATAACTTTTTTCCAAATCAAAAGATGTCTGCATATTTTTAATGCTTTGGTGTTATGTGGTTCTACTTTGTTTCAAATGCCATCAAACTCTGTTAATAACAGTAAATAACTAGTTGCAAAAGGATTGACTTAGAATACTTAATGGAACAGCAATAACAATCATGAAAAATGTGTAAATTTTTTCGGCACTGGCTTACTGGTATTATTTTGAGCCATCTAGTATATTGCTGAGGATTGCTAAAAAAGGTTAGCAATTTGTGAAAATGCCATCATGTTAATGTATACAACTTTCTTCCTGTTCACATTTTGTTAAATAGCACACTTTATTTTGCTTTTGTAGATTGCCAAAATAAAATATTTCAGAAAGTTTCCTGAGTAAAAACTTAGGATTATCATTTTTTACTTTGCAATATTTGTTGGCAATTCATTTTTTAAAAAAGGCAGTAATGATAAAGTTTACTAAAGTTTAAACTTAAATGAATAAAATGATTTGAACAGAATTTGATGTACACTTGAATGAGCAATTGCAATTACTTTCTCATACATAGTTTAAAATTTGCCTGGATATTTTTGCTTCAGGAAAAACCTTTGTTTTATAATATTGTATTATTGTCCCTTATGACAGCCTTGTCAAGATGATTAGATGTTATTCTTGAGAAATATTCATTCAACAATTAGTATTAGCAGTAACATAATGGAAGTCTCACTTCACATTTTGTTCCTAGGGCCTAGTTCAATAGATAACTTGTAATCAGAACTTAATTAGAATCTTATCATATATATAACATATTATTTTGTCTTTCAATAATCTACTATAAAAGACAAAAATAAGAAGAAAATTAACGTCATAAATTTTACTGAGAAAAAAAAATAATGTTATGCCTCTAGAGGATACCTAGAGCATAAGTTTAGCCAAAAATATATCCTTTCATCTTGCAGATGTGTACATGGCCAAACACAATGTCCAAAATGAATATCCTAAAAAGTAAAGTTAAACGTACACCTCCCCCACACACGCAGTCCTGAGTTATAAGAAAGATTTAGTTATGATGCTTTATTCAGTTATAAGACCATGAATTCAGGCAAATTGGTTGAAATAGAAGAAACTTTGTTGTTAATACCAATTGTCAGATTTGTCTGGCCATCATACATATATCTTGTTTATAAATATGCATGTGTGTGTGTCTGTGACTGAATATGACTATGTGAATACTATATATGTGTCTACAACTGAGGAAAGAGATAGTACCGTTTCTGAATCTGTGTCCAATGACACTGTTTTAGGTTTTGTAAAATTCATGGAAGGCTAGTTATTATTGGAAATAAATCAAAGGATCTAAAATAGCTAAAGTTTACATTGATTCATTCAAATATTTACAATTTTTGTAGTGTTGAGATCCCTAGACACCACAGGGCCCTGAGTGTCTCTTACAACCTCTATATCTCATGGAGCAAATTAAATGAGACAGAGTACTATGAATGAAATTGTTGACATAATGTGAGATAGAGAAAGAAACACTTCAATCTTGTGAAACAGGAGATTATTAAATAAGGTAAAAATCAAGAATAGAAGAGAGAAGACAAGAATATGCTGCAAACTACTTAACTAAATTTCCCTTTTTTATCACTGCTAACAATGAATTCTCCATAAGTGTTAAATATTTCAATTCATCTTTCAAGCATGTATATCCCCAACACTGAAATTTTTAGTATATTATAAACAAAATATATGCTAAAATCACAATGCACCATGTAAATATGGCAAACTTCATGCATTGTCTCTATTATTAATATCTAAATTCTGCTATCATTTTCAAGGCACATTTTGCTTGATTGGGAAACTATAATAATTACTTAGTGTATGCATAAGTTTCAGCACTCCCCAAAGTACATGAACAGGAGTTGTTGAAGGTAATTTTAAATATGTATGATGGATACAGATTTGGGCACATATAATATCAGGCTCAAAGTTCAAACTTTACCTAACATGTAAGAGAAAACGAAGGAAAATCAGTGAATATGGTATAACTTGATTAGAAGTAAGAATGAAGTAATTCAGTGCTACAAAAACATGAACATAAACAGATGAAAATGAATTAACATTTGCTCTCATGGACCCAATAGAAATTGGAAATTAGAGGAAAAGTGAATAGTTAAAATTCTATAGGAAAACAGTATAATTCGTTTACTTATATATCCTATTTGAGGCACAAAGAATTAGTAATTCAGAGAAAACCTTTGTGACATATTATTTGACCTGAGTCATTAATGATAATAGAGAATTTCAAATACTCTATATCCTTCAAATCTCTTCATCATAGCCCATCAGATCCAGGAGAGCATAGATAATCTCTACTTCCTTTAAATGTTCCTAAAACTATGTTTATTTATTTTTTGGAGCTAAACTTCATGTTCTAGTATACACTGAGCTGTATGCATATATTATCTACATCAGAAGATCAATTTGTTAGAATTTGATTGCGGTTTAATTATTTTTATATCTCCCCAAGTGCCTACCTAGTGCACTAAATGCCTGTAGTCTATTTAGGAGAGGATATACCAAGAGTCATTTTGATCATATAATGCTTAGAGTAAAGGAGCTGAAATATTTGAAGACTCTATTTAGTACCCTTAATCCCAGTAGCAGCTGCCGGTCATCAGAAAATTACTACAACCCAAAATTATGAATGTTGTTTTTGTGTGTGTATCTGTGGAGGAGAGACAGAGAGAAAACTAATTGAAAGCACTGTAATATTTTAGCAGCCATATGTTCTTAGACAATTTTTAAATTTGTTTCATTTATAGCTCAAGGTCTGACAAACATTGTATGATACTTACAGGCATTGCATGATACTTGAATGCAAAGAAGATTTTAAATATTAATTTGTTGTGACTTAGACACTAACTTTTAAATTAATATATATTTAAATGCACTTAAAGGTGAAATTGAACCTTAGATTTTTGTAAAATTTGTTAGTGTAGTCATTTTTTAAAGTAATGCCCTCTCGTAATTATGTTTCTTTTTGCCTCCTACAATTTGATTTAGAGATTTATCTACAATACAAATTATTGCTTTTCATATAATTGGAATTGGGTAACAGAGGAGTATCTATATTCAACATTAAAATGTAATGATGTACAAGGTGCAAACTAACAAAGGGAGACATTGGTCAGAATGTGGGATTGTCTCCTGGGATGAATTCCTTAACTTATCATGAATGAGATACAGCTATCATCACAAAATTATTAGTTTTGAGTACTTCTGAAGATAAAGAGAAATGTAGAAAAAGGGGGATGTGCATATTTTCTAAAATTGCCACTAAGTAACTGGCATGTTTTTTTGTTGTAATTGCAGCTGTCAATATGAGGATCTTTGAATATAAAAATTTTAAAAATAAAAATATTTATCAGAAAATTAATAAAAATATTTTGATTCACATTCACATTATGGCTATGTAAAGAAAAGAATGAATCGTTATTGCTAAAAAGTGTACAGAGAGAAGTCGAAAGTTATTTTGACCCAGCTTAATAAGCACTTTAATATATAGTAATATGTTTTCATTTTTTGCATATTTTGTTGCTTTGTATAAATGTAGCTTTGTAAAGTATATCACAGAACTAATTAGGATGCATACTGTACCTTGAAACCTAACTAACTATGCTTCCTATCTGTACGTTGTCAAGGCAAAGTGTGATGTTTGATAAACAATATACTTCTGGGAGTTTGCAAGGAGAACTGAACGATACTGTGTTTCTCTCTTCATTCTTTTATTTATTTATTTTTTGCATCAGTGACTGTCTTTGAGTTGAGATCTCTCTTTATTTTATACTTATCATCACTGCAATAGTATTAAATTCAAAAGAAGAGCAATTATTTCTTCTGGGACTAACGTGATGAAAATTTAATGTTGTTGAACTAAAATAACTCCCCTTACACACACACACACACACACACACACACACACACACACATACACACACACCCCTTTATTTTTCTTTCCACTGAGCTTGTTTTTTTTTTTTTTTTTTTTTTTTTTCTTAATTTTCCATTTTCATTTCCTGCATGGGGCCTACTCACTGCCTTTCTTACCATCTGTTACTTATCTTCTTTTCACTAGAGAAAATTTAATAGGGCTTAAGGCCAATAACTTCATATGTATTTCCCTTCCAATTCCTTTTTTCTTCTTCTAATGTCCACATTGATCTAAAAAAATCACCATCAGGTGTAGAGCTGTCTCACATAAAGCATTCATTTTAGAGAAAGGAAAAACATTTCTGCAGCTTCTATTTGTAAACTGAATTACATTTTAATTCAGTACTTCCTATTTCACTGAAGCATGCACTCCACTCAATTCTTTATAACTTTCTAGTACAGAATCTTGAGACAATCATTTCGATGCTCCGTATTAAAAAATATATTAAATGCTAATTTGTTAAAACAATCCCAAATTTGTCACTTGCATACTGCTTTAGCATTAATTGCTGCCCTGGGATGACGGCATGTGACTTCCAGCTTGAAAAGAGCAGTACACTGGCATCTCAGGACACCAGCTGGATATGGACAAGAAGCTGTAAACATGCATCTAGAGGATACTTAGTGGGCCAAATTATTCCAATATTAGTGAGTCAAGTCTGATAGCCTTCTGCTAGCAACCTTTAGTACTATGTCTATTGAAATTTTTTTTTACCTTTATCATTCATCTGTCTATCCATTCATCCATTTACTCAATTTTTATTTATTTAACATTTTTTAAGTTGGGAGAATGAGGATTTTAAAACACTTTAATCATCAAGCAAAACAATCATTTATATATGTGTTTGAAAATTCACTGAATTAATTTTGTTAGAGCATAAATTAAATGTGTTTTAAATTTCTAATGTCTACAAGTGAATGCTAGAGGTTCTCTTTATATGACATCTTGCGGGGATGAAAAGTCATTCTAATGGTAGATTTAGGGGTAAATATTGCTTTATTTTTTAGCATACACACCTGTAGAAAATTGGTATGTACAGTGTGTATGTGTGTCTATACTCGAACACATTGAGATAATTAAATTCTTAAATTTATTACTAAATTTCTAAATAAGTTATATATTAAAATAAATTATTTTTTAATTATATATAAAATAAATTATATTATATATGAAAAGTCAACAGCATCAAGAAACACAACAATGAATTTAATAACATCTCCAAATGCAAGGGAATCTGATATTTGGTCAATTATCCACTCTGGGGATACATAGTAAAAGACAATAATTTCTGAATGAGAGAGGCTCACATCAGACATTGAAGGTTCAATTGGTCCTCTCCAAACCCAACTTTAAATATTTAAGGCTGATTTACTTCTATACATGATAAATTTGAATAATTTCTTAGTATTTCACATTTTAGCTAGGAGTATCAAATAAAACTCAGTGGAAGTCAGTGTTTAATATAATTAGAAAGGAAAGTCAATTTCAATGTAGTTCACTCAGGTACATACACCCACACTATCAAGTTAACACAACTTCCTTCAAATACTTTTCTGAAATTAGAGGTGTTCAAAATAACTAAGAGAATAAATTTCAAATGTCTCACCGTAAAAAAAGTGATAGGTAAGTGAGGTGATAAATATGTTAATTAACTTGAGTTAATCATGCCTTTCATACATGTATACATATATCAAAACATCACATTGTACCCCATAAATGTATAAAATGATATGCCAATCAAAAATCTTCATAGTAATTTTTTAAAAGATGAAGATAATCCAGTTCATCCTGAAAAAAACAAAACAAAAAAAGAGCTAGACCAAGGATGGAATGACAATCATTCTATTACATGAGCTATCAAGAGCATCTTGCTCGATTGAAGATCTTGCTTGATTTCTGAAACCCATGAGTGGTATTCCAAAGCCACGCATTATCCATTGACATTAAAATCACAGGTAGATTTATTTTCCTTTTAACCCACAGGAAAATCATCACCTGAGTCAATGCTTTAATCATGCCTTCTCTTTCAGCTGGTTCAAGACTTTGTCTCTCACATAGCAGCCCCCCTCAGAAGTCTGGGAACCAGGAGCTTGCACCACAGAAAAGGGATCTTCCTGTCTCAAAATGTCTTATTCCTTCACTTCCCCTTGACGTATATTCCAAGATTTTAGTATCAATATGGGGGGAGGGTAGATTAGAGGAATAACAAAAATATGACATATTTGGCCAGTGCTGCTTTTAATTCTTATGAAATATTTACTATGACCTTTATATAGCAAATAGGCAAATGCTCCTTTAATTTCAATGTAAATTCCTCAGCTCCTGTCACCAACAGTTTAACATCTAGCTGGCCACCATCTTGGAAACAATACAATCAAGGCCACCATAGATGGACTATATTCCTTGGTGTTCACTTGGATTATGCAAAATTCTAAATCCCTACCAAATACAAGATGCTGATGTAGACTGTACTTTTTGTTTCTTAATTTTTTGACATTTCCAATGCAAGGAACTACAGATTGCTTTCTTCCTTAAAATCACCCAGATGAGACACATGACCAGTCACTCTGACAATATGGAACCCTAAATTCCTAAGAACATCCTCTAAGAATTTCTTACACATTTTTCCAATAGGCTCAGGGTTACACATGTGGGGACACATATTCATTTCTCTAGATCAATAGCATTGATCTAAGAATGAGATATCAGACTCTCCTCCATCCAGATTACTTAGGTCCCTAAGAACAGTTCTAGGAGATCAGCTGACCCATTACCTGGCTGGGTGTGTGTATATGGGGAGTGGCATTCCCTCCTCATTTAACTAACATTTTCTTTGATTAAATCTCTACTTGAATGATTTCTAACTTTTTATATTTTAAGAAACACCCTCCTACAATAAATTTTAGTCTTCAGCTTATATAGGCTAGATGAGATAGTAGGGCTGAGGAGCAAATAATCCACCTTTTATACCCTTTACTAAAACTTATGTAGCTATGTCTAAACTGCTTCTCATGGGCTATGGAGAACTGACTATTGCAGATTTTCAGCTTGAAGATTTTAGACAAAATTTCAATATGAAGGAAAACTATCCTTTAACATTCTGATTATGTAGGTGCATATATATATATATATATATATATGATGTATATACATATACTTGTATGTAGAATTCTTGTAATTATATTTATCATAACATATGTATTTTAAAAGAAATGATAAAAACAAAAAAATTCTGTTAATAAAGAAAGATTAGATATGTTATATTCCATCCATATTCTGTGGTATATTTCAGCTATAACAATGTCTAGATATAGCTATCTACTATATAGTATGTGTGCATATATGTAAGTATGCATGTGTATATATACTTACACATATATATGTATATATGTAACTATGTACATAAACATATATGCATGCATATATGTATGTACATGTGTAAGCCTGGAGAAAGATATAAATTTATGAAGAATAGGCCACTAGATTTTTTACTCTGAACATGCTTAGAAGGGTGAGGGTGTGGTTCAATAGGAGTTGTAGAAAAATTAACTTTTTCTTCATAAAATGTATTTTTAAATAAAATCAATAAGTTCCCATTATTTGTAAAAATAAAAAATCCATTAAAAAAGCTTGTCTCTCTAATTTAACAAAAAAATTAGCCCACTTATTAAACTTTTACATTAAGTAACCTTTTCAAAAAAAAGTCAATTACAAATGAATATTGATTGCTATAAAAGATGGAGCTTACCTAATAAGCTAATAAGCTCTATATAATATATTTTATTTTATTGATTCTAAAAAGTTTTTTTTATTTGCATTTCACATTACGTTCTCTATGATCATGATCTAGTGTTTTTATACACTAAGGCATGTCATTTAATAATTGAATTTACATTTGAACCCTCTACATTTCCTCACAGGTGTTAAATCTGTTAAGATTTTATATAAGTATTGTTTCCAAAATGGTCCTTTTTTGTTTAATGTTAATAGCATTGTTGGTACTATTATTAAGCACTATGGTATAACTTAAATAATCAGTTTTACTGAAAGTAAAGTATATATAGTATTAATATAATATACATGAGTTCCTATAAAGCCTTCATTAGAGTTAACAGGAATTGTCTACTGAATTTAAAACCATAATAATGACTGGATGTTATGAAAATGCTTTTTATTTGGAAGAGGAATCATGAAAAAGTGAGTATATAAGCAATAGCTTAGTTGGAAAATTAATTGCACTTTAAAATCAGAATCATGTAACATAATTATGAAATCCATTTTATCTAGAAGTCTTAGCAGTATTTTTAAATTTGATCTTTTGCTCATAGCCACTGATTATAAGTGAATGTCTTCACACTAATGTGAATGACAACCATAATTCCATAAGGCTTTATATGTAAAAATGTAATAAATTGACTATAAAATACCTTCAATGAATATTTTTCTCTTGCTCCTCTGTACATTAACTCTAGAATGGATGATAATATTTTTGTATTTTATAGACTTGAAAAATGTTTTCTTAGATCATCTTTAAAAATGTGAGTTTTAAATATGCATATAAAAAAAAAAGAGTACCTGTAACGTAGCACAGATCTAAATGTGTTATGGTTATTAACTAATTTAATCATTGTATCTTTTAACCATTATATTACAAAGCACTTTGGCTGAATAGATTAAAATGTAGACCTAACTTTTGCTGACTTGTCAATGAGAGGTTAAGCTTTACCTTTTTGTATAACAGTTCTTTTGTGCACCTTCAATAACACATCAATTTGGCCATCTTAATCCATTTTTATTGGAAGCATTGCATTATTCCCTAGCCATGAAGAAAAATTGGGGGAAGCTTATTTAAATCCTACTCAAGTGTTTTCTCCAAGAAAATTTGCCCACAAAGGAAATTGTCTATCTGACTATATGTTCTTAGATTAGGAGCCCAATATGCTATAATTCTCTCATGAATATCTGAAGTTGGCTGTTCATAGGAAGCCTACTAGTGTTGATCAGGATCCATTAATCCTGGTGAGGATGCAAAGACCACACAGTTACTAGTCCAAGAACTACTACAACAGTGCTTCATTGAACATAGTCTTTTCATTGCTTTTCCCAGCACTGTCCATCAGGCCACTGAGTGTGTAGATTTGCAATAAAAGTGAAGGACTATTTGGTAGCCATATAGCAGATATGAGCTAAAAGCAGAATGCCAATTTGAACTTGGTAAATTCCAATATATGAAAAAAATTTAGCCTACATCATAACAGAATTTTTGCAACAAAAGCAATCTTGAATCATAAATTGGGATTGTATAAGATTGGCAATATTGCCTGTGGTAAAGAATAGGTTCTAATTATATAAAACTGAGTAGACTAAGGACTGAATAATAGCTAGATTGTATTCTACTTGTATAGAGTCAGTAATCTATAATAAGACATAAGGATATAATTTTACATTTGAATGATATTTTCATTTTGAGGACATATGTACATGCTCACATATCCTCCCATACACACATAAGATGTGTCTTCACTAGGACCACATCTATATTTTGTATTGCATTGTCCATGTATGGTGCCTATTTGACCACATTTTGCAGTAGCTTTCCATAAAAATGAGTAGAATAGTAGCATCAGTAATGAAAATGCAAAATATAATAATTGAAATTTATACCATTTTAATCATTGTAATAATCTGACCTTTATCTTCACATGAATACCCTTTATGCAAAGAATAATTATCATATACAATGCACTCTTTATGATTTCTTAAAAATAAACTTTAAAATGCAGATAGTTTGGACATATTTTCCTTCTAATATTAAATTATAATGTATGTGTATGTATATATAAAGCACATCTTAACTCAGTAACTTTTTCTCAGTTTTTTGTTTGAAACATGAGAGAAAAATAAATATTTACCGCAATTAAACTATTTAATCAAGAATCCATTCAGAAAATTTGAAGACTAACACATAGCAGTCAGAGGAGATAATCTATTTTATTGTCACATTATTGGGTTTATAGAAAGAGCTGGATTATATAACATCATCACAATTGTTTTATTTTTTGTTAACCTGAGTTAAAAAGTGTCTCTGGAGACTGGATTTTAAATATAATGAAACTAGAAGTCATGCATGCTATAATAAAATCTGACATCTCTCCCGAGATCATACGGTCTCTTTCCTCTGAGAAGAACTTCTAGGACAAATCTTCCAATTGTGAAAATATAAATCAATACTTATTCATTGATCAGAGATCATCCACTTCACACTGAAATGTCAATGTTAAAAATGTCACTTAGGTCTACCAGTATAACTAGGCCCTGGCATGGTTAGAGGAATGCTTTACCAAATATCTAAACCATATCCTCCTCCTCAGCAGGAATGTATGTACATATTCTTTAAGGGAGGTAATGTCAATATCCAAAATAAAAATTGGATGGTGTAATCAGGATGAAGCTGGCATATATTATTTTGTGTTGTTAATGACTCAAACAGAGACCAGATACTGCTATAATACTGCATCACAAATACAGCATCAAAACTCACATGTGGTGTGATTCCAGAATTTCTCAGAGGTTGGAAAATATATATACTGAAAGACTGTGATTGCTTTGCTCTTTCATGGAGACTATAGCAGAATTCTGGTTGATCCCTCTTCTTCCGTCCCCAAATCTGTTCTCGCCATTTTTCATAGTATTGGAAGTTTATCTATGCACCTGGATCTGTAAAGATTCTGTTTCACAATTGGGCCTACAAGTACCTTTGACCATGTGGCCAATGTCTTGCCATCAGAATGTCAGTGCAGATATGTGAAAGTTCTACATCACCTGTTAGCTACTCATTTCATCTTTTTTTTAATTTTTCACCAGCTAGAATCTAGGGATGAAGTTTTCCCAGCTTTGGTTACATAATAGCACAACCTTCTAGGATGGTAAAGCCAGAGATGGGAGAAATCATAAAACAAAATTACTTACCTATCCAAGAACATTTATTATTTCCAGACTGTCATGTGAAGGATAAAGATATCTTTATCCTATTTTAGTCAATATAAATTTGAGAATCTGTTTCAGCACCTTAGCCTTAAATCTTCATCAATAAAGAAATCAGACCATACCTAAGGTGAGGGTTTTCACTATACTGCATGATTATTCCCATTTTCATTTATGTGGGGACAGAAAAATAATCAGGCAGTACTTGATTTTGAAATAAAAGAGCTTTCTCTTCTTATATTTTATAAGTATTAATTTGAAATATTGAGGAATCAAGTTGTGGAGAATCTTGGAGATTCTCATAGATGAATGTTGAGGTGATGTCACAGCAATTAGTCCTATTAAAAACTACATGACAACTAATAATTTCAAAACAAGTATTTGATAAACACTGTTAAAGAACATACACAGGAAGCATTCGCATTACAACAATTTGATTTTCACAAAAATTTCAGCTTAGAATGTGGATTTATTTTATTTTATTTATTTTTTTTTTATTTCAGCTCATTATGGGGGTACAAAACATCAGGTTATATATCTTGCCCATGTCCCCCCATCTCCCCGAGTGTGAGCTTCAAGCGTGTCCATTCCCTAGACAGTGCGCATCGCACTCATCAAGTAGTTATACTCCCATCCCTTCCCCCCAGCCCCCACTTCTGTCTGATACCCAATTGGTGTTATTCCCAAATGTGCACTTAAGTGATGATCAGGGAAACTAGTTTGCTGGTGAGTACATGTGGTGCTTATTTTTCCATTTTTTGGATACTTCACTTAATAGAATGGGTTCCAACTCTCTCCAGGAGAACCAAAGAGATGCCATATCACTGTTATTTCTTATAGCTGAGTAATATTCCATGGTATACATATACCACATTTTGCTAATCCATTCATGAATTGATGGGCATTTGGGTTGTTTCCACATCTTTGCAATTGTGAATTGTGCTGCTATAAACATTCGGGTGCAGGTGTCTTTTTCATAGAATGACTTTTGTTCTTCTGGGTAGATGCCCAGTAATGGTATTGCTGGATCAAATGGTAGGTCTACTTGAATCTGTTTAAGGTATCTCCATATTGTTTTCCATAGGGCTTGCACGAGTTTACAGTCCCACCAGCAGTGTATCAGTGTTCCTGTCTTTCTGCATCCATGCCAACATGTATTGTTTTGGGACTTTTTGGTAAAGGCCATTCTCACTGGAGTTAAGTGATATCTCATTGTGGTTTTGATTTGCATTTCCCTGATGATTAGAGAGGAGAATTAAAAATCAAAACTAATGTTAAAGTTAACTTACAAATATTCAGATATTTGACTGGGGGGTGGGGGGACAAGGGCAATATACATAACCTAAACTTTTATACCCCCAAAATATGCTGAAATAAGAATTAAAATCATCACCTAAATGCACATTGGGGAAGGATACCAATTGGGCATCAGAGTGAGACGGGGGTGGGGGGGTGGGGGGAGGGGATGGGTGTATGCCTACATGATGAGTGAGTTGCGCACCGTCTGGGGAATGGTCATGCTTGAAGGTGCTGACTCGGGGAGGTGGGGGGTGGGGGGAGGGGATGGAGGTATGACTACATGGTGAGTGCCAGGCGCACTGTCTGGAGAATGGACACGCTTGAGGCTCTGACTCAGGGGGATGGGCGGGACACGGACAATGTATATAACCTGAGCTTTTGTACCCCCATGAAGAGCTGAAATAAAAAACAAAATAAAAAATAAAAAATAAAATAAATAAATAAATAAATAATTTAAAAAATAGAAAAAAAATAAAATAAAAAAGAATGCACTTAAACATGATTAGGTCTAAGGGTTATAATTCTAGATATTAAAGATAAATTTTAAAAATAATATTCATAATATGTATTTTTTATCCTAATAGAGTAGAGAATTATAAGTTTCAGATGAAACAGAGAAAAAACAATAGTAGGTTGGTACTAATCTATCACGGTCATTTAAATGGGCATTTACAATCCAATAATTTCTCATTTCTGTACAAACAGAACTTCACTTGAGGGCAAATGCTCATTTGCTATATATATTTTTGTAAATATTCTGAAAATGTGGCTATAAGATTTTAATGGTTTCCAATGGTAAGAGGACTCTGCCCAAAAGAGATTGGTTACGATTAGCAGTAATGGAAGCCTGACTTTTTTTTTTTTTTTTTTTTGAGACAGAGTCTCACTTTGTTGCCCGGGCTAGAGTGAGTGCTGTGGCATCAGCCTAGCTCACAGCAACCTCAAACTCCTGGGCTTAAGCGATCCTTCTGCCTCCAGCCTCCCGAGTAGCTGGGACTACAGGCATGTGCCACCATGCCCGGCTAATTTTTTCTATATATATTTTAGTTGGCCAGATAATTTCTATTTTTTAGTAGAGACGGGGTCTCCACACTTGCTCAGGCTGGTTTCCAACTCCTGAGCTCAGAAGATCCACCCGCCTCAGCCTCCCAGAGTGCTAGGATTCCAGGCGTGAGCCACCGTGCCTGGCCCGGAAGCCTGACTTTTTTAAGTGGAATATGATGAGTTACAGAGAAATAATAGCAACTAAAATCTCATCTTTGAATGCAAAATTTGAACTTAGTTTTAAAATTTAAAAAATATATATATATTTTTCTTTCATATTTAGACAATTAGATAAAAAGGATGACAATAAACTTGCACTTTGAACTTGAATGCAAAATTAGAAATCAAATATATTTGTACTCCTGTTTAACAGTTTAAGCTAAAGCTCTCCCTGAGCATATGTCTTTGTCTACTTGCCCACATCACAATATTTCTATGTATGTAGTTGTGTGTGTGAGAGAAAGATAGTAACCATACATCAATACTGTGGACAGACACACAAACCCCTATTACTTTAGAGGAGTCTCTTGTACTATTTATTCCTATTACTGTTTACTCTACTTGATGGATTTTACTTAGGTTGATTCCCATGAATCTTTATAAAACTTTGAAATTCTTACTATCCCATTAATAGGGAGATTATGTGATTTCCTATTTTTTATGTTTTTAAATGAATTATTAGTAAAAATGTACTGAATGACAAATGTATAATATTCTCTAGAATTCTGTATGTAAACATAAAGTAGGAAAAAAATAATTCATATAGAAATTTAGAATGCTATTTATTATGCCATGAATGAGTAATTTACAAATTATAATGATTATAAACGTTTCTTTAAATTACCCAAGCTAGTATATCTTGTTAAATTGCATTTCATTTTTATATCATATTAATGTTGACATAGAAATAATGAATTAAATATACCCCTAGTTTGGTCAGGTTTAAAAAAGGGATGATAAAAGCATGATGATGGTGGCCGTGGAGTATCTTTTTGAAGCTCTCTTAAGCTAACCATCACCACCCACAAGGCCCTCCCAAACAGAAATGATAGTAACATAACTCAAAACATATGGACAACATCTAAAATAGAAGTAAATGTCAAGATGGTGGGCAGTAGTTACATGCTGTATCCTGCTTCTATTGGCTGCTATGGGGTCTGGAGAGCCAATTATGTATGTCTGTTTCAACTCCAAGTTAAGTGAAGTCAAGTCGATACTGTGAAGTCAGCCTTGGTGGCCATATTACTATAATGGAAATCAGACAATGCTACCAATTAGACCTTTCTTTAAGAGGAGCTACTTTACAAACATGGGACTGATAGGAAGACGTTTGGTCTTCTTTTCTACTGCTGGCTGACAAACTACCACATGCACATATAATACTAAACTGTGACTATTTATCGTATTTCAGTTCTTTGGGTAAGAATTCCAAAGTGGCTTGGCTGTATTCTTTGTGTAGTGTCTCATAAAGCAGCAACGAGGGTGCCAGCCAGACTGGGCAGGTAACTGAGGCTTTGATGAAAAATCTACTTCCAAGCTCATTCAGGTTCTGGTAGGATTTAGCTCCTTGTGGTTGTATCAGTGAAGTCTCTGTTTCTTTGCTGAATGTCAGCTGAGGGCTGACATCAATTTTCAAGTCAGACTCAGATGTTAAGTCTCTCTGACTTATTCCTCCACTATGAGGAAAAGAAAATGCTTCGTTTTTAAAAAGCTCACTCAGTTAGTTTAGTCTCACACACACACAATACTCCCAGGTTATGGTCAATTAAAAAGTAATCGTAATTATATTTGCAAAATCTCTTTCCATGTACTGCAACATAATCACAGGAATACCACGAGGTAGCAGAGATAACGGGGAATGTCTTAAAATGTTGCCTAACATAATCTACCCTCTGGTTCTCATTATTCATATCCTTCCTTTCATATGCAAAATACATTTATGTGCCTTTCAATATTCTCAAGTTTCTTACCTACCTCATTACGGCATCAGCTAAAGTCTAAAATCTGATCAACTAAAAAAGAATTAAAGTAATTTTCTAAATCATCTAAATCAAGTACAGATGAAGATCCTCAGTATAATCCCTTAAGTAAAAATCTGCAGTGCAATTCTTCTCCATATGTGGACTTAAGTAACTGAATGGACAATTTATCTTACCTCAACATTCCCAATATAAAATGGTGGTGCATATGTGCATACCATAACACTTACAGACATTTTAGTAATTTCAAAAAGTATAAAATATAGAAGGCAAAAAAAGTGATCCAAAGCAGTTGTCAACCTAAAAAAAAAAAGACATCAAACAACAATATCTCTTAATATAATGATTTTGTGAGTAAGCAGAAAAAAATATAATCTGGGATGCACGGCTATAGGAAGCCTCCTCTCTGAAGAGGGTAGTTAAGGTAAAATGAAGCTTTTCTAGGAGAAGGAGAAGTTTATTAAGATGCTCAAAAAGAGAATTTATTGGTTCCAGAGGCTCAAAGCCAGAGTTGACGTCAGTTCATTTGTCGAGATGCTGTTACAGTGTAAATGGTTTTTCAAGAGCACTATATCCCAATTGCTGCAATTCTAAACAATGTCTAGTGATAAATCTTGTCATAGAAATATATGTATATGTGCAAAACATGCAAGCCATGCAAAGCATGAGATGCGTGAAGGACTTGAGAGAATTTCTTGTGGAGTCATTTTTAAGAATCCTCGAAACAACTTTTATCTTGAGACATGTAAGCATAAGTTCCTCTCCTTTATGCCTTCCTGGCCCCAATTCATCTGGATCTGACTAGAGTGCCTTCATGCTAGTATCTCCAACTTTCACACATGGTTTTTATATCAATGGGCAAATTCAAGCTGGAATTATTTGATTAGGTTTCAAGCCTGGGAATTATTCCTTTGTGGTTCTTAGACACTACCTAAACTCTTCGTTCGTTCCACTTACTAGGCTTTGAGCTCTGCCCCTGGTCTCTTGTTTCTGCCCTCTGAGTTACCCTTCATTTTTCATGAAAATTAGTGCATGTTCCCAATTGAGTATCTTATCAGTATCCATTTGTCATTATAATTTTGGGGGGTCCAACACCCTTTCTCCAATTCATGTTCTCTCTGTCCTTTTCAGTCCAGATGTAGTATTGCTGATGAGAACAATTCATCCAGAAACTCATAGGCCTTGCATGAATCACACTGGGTTACACTCTCTCAGACAAAAGACATTTTCGCAGATATTACTGCCATAATCATTTTTCCATTTTTGGCTTCATCTTGATGGCTGTGGAACAACACCCCTCTTCATATCCCTCTGATTTGATTAAGCGGATCTTTGAGACATGCCTTTATTCTGTTGTGAATGAATACTCTGAAGTTTTGATCTTTCCAAAGTTTCAGCAAAGGACTGTATATACATATATCCTCTTTTCTCTAAACTACACTTTCAGCTGGTGTTTCAGAATTTCACTATCTGGAGAGGCTAAATGTTCCAAAATCTCAGCTTGGTTACTTTTTGTCTAATCACTGTTACCTTAGCTTCTCTTTCTCCTCTCACCTTTTGCCATAAGCAGCAAGAATAATTCAGGCAATGTATTCAACATTTTGCTTGAAAATCTTCTTAGCTGTATATCCAAGTTTGTCACTTACAAGTTCTGCTTTCTAGATATCTGTGAGATGCAATTTTGTTAAGCTTTCTCAACTGCATTTCTCAAACTCTTTCCTCCAGTTTGGAACAAAAGATGTCCTCATTACTTATGAGCCCTCCTGGCAGCGTTCATAAAGTCCAGATTTCTGCTAATAGTCTGTTTATGACAATTTTGTCTTTCTCTAAGGAAGTTAAGGATTTCTCTATAATGTTCCTTACCTGTTTTTTGAGCCCTCCTCAGAAACATAGTCCATATCTATATTTTACTAACACTCTGTTCTAGGCAATCCTAGCTATTTTGATCACATCCTTCGGAATTCTTCCAGTCTTCATGTACTATGCAATTGCAATTGCAAAGCCACTTCAGCGTTTTAGGTATTTCTTTTAGCAGAACACCACTTTCAGGTAGCAAAACTTTATTACTTTTTTTATCACTGCATAACAAATGATCACAAACTCAATTCAGAAGCTTGATTACCCAGTCATCTAGTCACACACTGTATACTCACCCTTCCTCCAGTTACACTATAACTTGTGACTGTAAAATTTAAAATTCATACCTCACAGGTATAATGCCCACTATCCAGGGGATGGGCACAATACAAAAGCAATTTATGTAACCAAAATGTTTGTACCCCCATAAAATTCTGAAGAAAAAAATAATATCAAATTTCATATCACACTCCTGTACTATGCAAAGACATACTAACTACAGACTTTTCAGAATAGGTTAGGATTCTACTTTCCAATTTAATGAATTGATAAAATATTCTGAGGCATGATGATACAGCTGCAGCTGTAAAGATTACAAAAAAAATACTTGAGTTTTCATATAAATGAACCATGCTGTAATAATCTGAGGAAAAAATAATTAAATGTTGGAGAAACTCTTATAGACATTGGCCTTGGGAAAGAATTTATGAGGAAGACCCCAAAGGCAATCACAGCAACAACAAAAATAAATAAATGGGATCTGATCAAATTAAAAAGCTTCTGCACAGCCAAGGAAACAGTCACGAGAGCAAACAGACAACCCACAAAATGGGAGAAAATATTCACATGCTACACATCCAATAAAGGGCTGATAACTAGAATCTATATAGAACTCAGGAAAATCAGCAAGAAAAAAAAATCAAATAACCCTGTGAAAAAGTAGGCAAAAGTCATGAACAGAAAGTTTTCAAAAGAAGATGGACTAAGGGCCAAGAAACATAAGAAAAAATGAGCAACATCTCTAAGCATCAGGGAAATGCAAATCAAAACCACAATGAGATATCACTTATCTCCAGTAAAAATGGCCTTCATTAAAAAGCCCCAAAACAATAAATGTTGGCATGCATATGGAGAGGTAGGGACACCCATACTCTGCTGGTGGGACTGCAAACTATACAATCTCTGTGGAAAGTAATATGGAGATACCTCAAAGAGCTACAAGTAGAACTACCATTTGATCCAGCAATCCCATTACTGGGCATCTACCCAAAGAAACAAAAGACATTTTATAAAAAAAGACATCTGGGCTGGGCATGGTGGCTCCCACCTATAATCCTAGCACTCTGGGAGGCTGAGGCGGGAGGATCATTTGAACTCAGGAGTTCGAGATCAGCCTGAGCAAGAGCGAGATCCTGTCTCTACTAAAAATAGAAATAAATTAGCTGGACGATTAAAAATATATAGAAAAAATTAGCTGGGCATGGTGGTGCATGCCTGTAGTCCTAGCTACTCGGGAGGCTGAGGCAGAAGGATTGCTTAAGCCCAGGAGTTTGAGGTTGCTGTGAGCTAGGGTGACACCACACCACTCTAGCCCGGGCCACAGAGCAACAGAGTAAGACTGTATCTCCAAAACAAAAAAAAAAAGACATCTGCGCTGGAATGTTTATAGCAGCACAATTCACAATTGCAAAGATGTGGAAACAACCCAAATGCCCATGAATACATGAGTGGTTTAATAAAATGTGGTATATGTACACCATGGAGTTCTACTCAGCCACAAAAAACAATGGTGATCTAGCACCTCGTGTATTATCCTGGATAGAGCTGGAGCCCTTTCTACTAAGTAAAGTATCCCAAGAATGGAAAAACAAGCACTACATGTACTCACCATCAAATTGGTATTAACTGATCAACACTTAAGTGCACATACAGTAACAACATTCATTGGATGTTGGGCAGATGGAAAGGGGGAGCAGGGGTTGGGTATATACACACCTAATGGGTGTGGTGCTCACCATCTGGGGGATGGACATGCTTGAAGCTCTGACTTGGGTGGGGCAAAGGCAATATTTGTAACCTAAACATCTGTACCCCTGTAATATGCTAAAATAAAAAGAAAAAGTAAAAGAATTACATGGGAAAGGCAAACATAATAATTGTAACAATCAAATGTTAAATAATTTCAAAACAATGCTCCAAAAATGTGTCTGTCATTTATTATTAAGAACTAAGGCTATGCATAAGGATTCACTCCTGTAATCCCAGCTCTTTGAAAGGCTAAGGGAGGAGTATCTCTTGAGGCCAGCCTGAGCAACACAGCAAAACCCTCTTTACAAAAAAATTAAAAAATAAATTGAAAAAAAAACTAAGATGTGGATCTCAAAAACACTTGTTCATAAATGTAACTCCTAAAATAATTTCAAAAAGTGCCTGCTGACAATTATCAATTCATTATATACACTAAAACCAGTAAAACAACAATATTAATCATTTGGTAACATAAACTACCATAGAAGACTTTAATGCTAATGTGTTTTAATTTCTCTTTTATAGGTTGAAGTTGTATGAAATAATACAGAACTTGACATGTTTTATTGAAAAATGTTATCTTCAAACAATACTGATGAAAAGACATTTGCCAGATATTTTTATTTCTACTGCTTCATTTAAACATCACAATATCATCATTGGAAAAGTATAACTTATAAATAACTACTTTTAATTTTATTATTTCTGCATACACTAAAAATTTATTTTCAATTTTTGCACCTATTTATCTTTATTTTTCTCTGACTTCTGGTATAATTCATGAAGATGCTTTTTTTTTACTATAAAAATTCTTCCTAAATAATGTTATGTGGTATTGGCATCCTTTATTATGTTGTAATGGTGTTTGTTTTAAGTTGGAAATCATGTTTTTGTTTTACTTTTTGTTCTGTTTTTGAGACAGGGTCTCCCTCTCTTGTCTAGGCTAGAGTGCAATGGCGTCATCATAGCTCAATGCGGTCTCAATCTCTTGGGCTCAAGCGATCCTCCTGCTTCAGCCTCAGGACTAGCTGGGACTACAGGCATGGATCACCACACCTGGCTAATTTTTTTATTTTTGGTAAAGACAGTGTCTCAATGTGCTGCTCAAATTGGTCTCAAACTCCTGGCCTCAAGTGATCCTCCTGCCTAGGCTTTCCAGAGTGGTAGGACTACAGGCTTGAGCCATTGCACCTGGCCAGAAATCATGTTTTTAATAATTAATATTACTAATTTTCTATGATTTTATTTTTTGGCATGTGTGATACTTTATCAAAAGTTTTAGAGGTTTTAAAATAATTTCCAAGTTTCCTTGTAGTTTCACAAAGTTTTCTGGCATAACCTGCTAGCTGAACATTAAAATCTTCCACTGTTTCAGATTTGACAGATTAACTCCATTTCCCAGCTTCGGTTTTGTCAAATGTGGTAATGGGACTAAACCAATGGAATAAGAATGCAAGTGATATGGGCCTGTGTAAATCCTAGCCCATTAAATTCACCCTTTTCATTCAGCTCCTCCAAGTTCCTTTCCCCTGGACTGTCTGGAATGGGTAAAACTCCCAAGGCAAACCTGGGATATGTTTGTGGAAGATACAAAGATCTCCAGCATTCTATTTCCTTGACTGAATGTGGAAGAAGGAAGGAGAGACTCTCTGACAACGTGGACATACACTTTACACTTTAACATAATAAAGAAATACATCATTTGTGTGCAGAGAGCTATTAGATTTTAGGGGCTCTACTTTTTCCAGCTATTAGCAACTCTTTCCTCCCCAAAACATTAGCTGTCCTGAATATAAGTTTGGTTTCCTTCTTTGGAATTGTTAGGCCTTACTTGACAATGCTGACGATGGTCATAATTTAGTCCTTAAAGAGTGAAAATTTTTCTTCCATTTTTTAGGCTGATTTAAATTCTATAAATCATGTTTTAGCCCTCTTTCAGTAATTTACTAGGCATGATTTTTTCATTCTTATCTCTTTAGAATGTTAGAAACCAGTCCAACTGCATCCTTCTTTCCAATTGCTAGCATTCTGAGAAGGCTGCCTCTGCATCACTACACGCAATTCATTCATTCATACTGACACTTGTAAAGTGTAAACTGCTACCTATGATCCTTCTTTTCCTCAGGATCTGGATCCTTGGTTAGAAGGTTCTTTTTTCTTTTCTTTTTTTTTTTCCATATTACTGGCTGAGTTCAATTTTATCCATATGTTTGGAATTCTGACACACAATTTTATTAAAAAATTAATTACCTGATGGGTTTCTGCCAAAGTTAATGCACCCCCAATTCTCCCTGATAGAGTCCAATAATTCCCAACCCTCATTGTGCTTTAATTTCCTTCATTGTATGTCTAGTTTGTAGAAATAGCAATATGTAGGTGAAACCCTGGTTTCTAGCAGTGTCACAGAATGACAACATTTGACTTATTACATTGGTTTGGTCACTTTACTACAAGTCAATCTTTTGGACTTATAATACCACATTAAATTTGGAGTCCAAAATTTTATGCTAAACAATTAAGGGGGTACTGAAATTGCATATGAATAAATAAGTATATTAGTCTATATAAACTTACAAAAATACATCATTACATTTACTAGTCACTTAAATTGAGTTATCACCTACTTCCAAATTCATATTTTCATTTTAAAAGTAACACAGAAATGCATCTGTAGGCAAGAAAGTATAGTAAATCTATCATTGCAGGAGAACTAGTAAGAATAATATTTAAGGATACAAGACTTGTAACTAGAATAAAAATAAGCATTTTTTAATATAAAGAGAAACACTTTTGTAAAGTCAGCTATTACATTCAATGTTAGAAAATATTTAGATTTATGGAGATAAATTGTTCAAATGGATTTCAAGGGCCTCACAGATAAACAGAATAAAAGGAAATGGCATTATAAGATGAATCCTGATAAATATCAATAATCAGACAGACACCTACTCCTTCAGTTGAAGAATAAACTAGAGATTTCCCAAAGAAAGAAAAGTAAATAAAATCTCAGTCAGTAGAAAAAATATTTTCAGGTCCATATTTTGTGTATTAGTCCTGTCTGAATCCATGAAGAGTCTATACACACACACACACACACACACACACATATATACACATAGATAATTATATATATTTATATACTATTTCTCTATTGAGGAAAAAAACATTAATTAATAGATATTTAAGGTTTACTTTAGAAAAAAAGGCTTTGATTAAGTAAAATTATGGAATGTAGGTTGACTGAAAAACAAAAAAAGCACAAAACATCTAAGTTTAACTTTTTGCATATTAAATATATTAAATTTATATAAACTCATCTATGATATTCAAAATGAGCATTTATAACAAATGTTTAATAAGCAGACACACACGTGCATGAACACACTGTCAAAGTATAAATGATAATGTTGGTCCATTAAATTCTAACCTTTTCAAATGTCATCCCTATGAATGATTCATCAGAATGACCATTTATAAGTGATTTAGATCTGTGTCCAAATCCACCCCTTTTGTAAGGACACTAGTCATGTTGGATTAGGGTCCCTGCCTACTCCTGTATAACCTCATCTTAACTAATTATATTTGCAACAACCCTATTGCCATATAAGTTCACCTTCTGAAGTACTAGGGATCAGTACTTTTGACATCTGAAATTTTGAAGGACACGATTCAACTCATTAGACCAACAAAGAACACTTTTCCCAAAATATTTTACCAACAAGACCCTGAATAAAGTGAATAGAACATGAAATGAGGCTAAAACATGTCTTTTCAATATAAAATGAAAAGGCTTAGGGTTCATCTCATTAATTCTTCAGGCGGAAAATAAGACGTTGAGGCATTAAACTGCAGAAGATATGAATTATTTTGTTTTATTAAGTTCAGTGTTTTTTAATTTAATAATATCTTGAAAATATGTCGTGTCATTATATAATCTTAAGATGAAGGGTATTAAAAAGTTTGTGATTCTTAGAAGAATAAATGATGATAAATATTGAAAGGGCAACAGGGGAGAATATGGTGCTTTGTGCTAGAAGAGAGAGAAGAATACAGAGAACCTTTGTAGTCACAGAGATGAATTAAAAATTGTCTACCAGGAAAGTAGTTTCAGCCTCAAGATAAAAGAAGAAACTAAAAGTTGAGTGAAAATGACACTATCAGAGATACCTGCTGCAAAATGATGATTCAGTTTTTGTAGAGAAATAGTATAAATTACCGAAAGCATTATCAAAAGTGGCTCCTAGAATAAAACTTAAAAGCAGAGTAAAAGAGGAATTTAAGAAGAAAGACTTAATGTCTTAAAATTCTATATGATTTAAAGAATATGAAACAATAGATTATCACATTCAAGTTCAATATTAAGAAATTTGAATTTTCAGTGAAATTCACTAATCTGCATTTATGCTTTGTCTTAGTTTTCCTGAATTCATCACTTGTAATTTAACCTAAAACCATTTCTGAAAACAGAATTAAACTTTAAAAACTTATTTTACATTTTAAAGTAGTATTTTAGTATGTAAAAAGATTTTATTGTTTATTTTATTTGTGTTTGCATTTCTAGATGAATAATTTGCTCTATATTCTGTCCATATCAAGCATATTCCAACACAGGACACTTAATATTTCCATAAAAATAAAAATGCTGGTGAAAAACGTATCCATTTTTATAGTCTATTCACTCAGCATTATTGCTCATTCATATTCATTTATATGTTATTTTCCTGAATTTTCTGCAATGGTTATCATATCTCAAACTGACAGCTTCCAAAATTAATATTGAATCCAATTCTTTTTTGTAGATTTAGGTGAAATTGATTACCATCCTCTTCAATACTCAGAGATTTTTGCTGAATTGCTGCACATAAGCAAAATATTTAATGCCTATGCATATAAAGCTCAATACAGAATAGGCATTTAAGAAATGTTTTGTAAATAAATGAATGTGCTATGGAATGGATTAAAAATTAAGAAATAGGAGAGCACATGACATATGAATGCAGTATTCAGTGAATGACAAGGCAAGTTGCTAACCCCACTTTAGAAAGATATTTTCCTTATGTGGATTTTGCCAATTTTTATCAATTAGATATCATTACCATTTATTCTAACAAGGTGATTATTAGTAAGTCTGTATTGTTTAATTACTAGAATATTATCCTTGAAGAAATTAATGTAAAGAATAACACCAGGAGGGGAACACCATGCCCAAATATGAAGATTCAGAGATCATAGTACACTATCCTTCATGCTTATTTTTCTATTTGTTTTATTTTGAGACAGAGTCTCACTCTGTTGCCTGGGCTAGAGTGCCGTGGTGTCAGCCTAGCTCACAGCAACCTCAAATTCCCAGGCTCAAGCAATCCTCCTGCCTCAGCCTCCCAAGTAGCTGGGACTACAGGCATGCATCACCATGCCTGGCTAACTTTTTCTATATATTTTTAGCTGTCTGGTTAATTTCTTTCTACTTTTTAGTAGAGACGGGGTCTTGCTCTTGCTCAGGCTGGTCTCAAACTTCTGACCTCGAGCAATCTTCCTGCCTTGGCCTTCTAGAGTGCTAGGATTACAGGCATGAGGCACCTCTCCTGGCCCATTGTACACTATCCTTAAATCAAAATATTTGAAAAAAATCTTGTAGAGTGAGACATTTTTAAAAAGAAGACATACAAATGGCCAGCAAGCATATGAAAAAATGCTCAACATCATTAATCATCAGAGAAATGCAAATTTAAACCACAATGAGATATCATCTTACACTAATTAGAATGGCTATCATTAAAAAGTCAAAACACAACAGATGTTGGCAGGAATAAATAGAAAAAGGAATGCTTATACATCATTGGTGGGAATGTAAATTAGCAAAACCTTTATGGAAAATAGGATGGAGATTTCTCAAAGAAATAAAAATAGAACTACCATTTGATCCAACAATCTCACTACTATGTATATACTCAAAGGAAAAAAATCATTACATCAAAAGATAACTAGACTCACAATAGCAAAGATATGGAAACAACCCGAGTGTCCATGGATGATTGGATAAGGAAAATGTGGTAATTATACACAATGGAATACTTTTCAGCCATATAAAAAAGAATGAAATCATGTCTTTTTGCAATAGCATGGATAGAACTGGAGGCCTTTATCTTGAATGAAACAACTCAGAAACAGAAAGTCAAATACTGCATGTTATCATTTATATTTGGGAACTAAATAATGTGTACATGTGGACATAGAGTGTGGAGTGATAGACACTGGAGACTCAGAAGAATGGGAAGATGAGAGTAGGGTGGATGATGAGAAATTACCTAATGGTACAATGTACATTATTTGGGAGATGGATATGTTATACTAAAAGCCCAGACTTCACCAACACACAATATATGCATGTAAAAAAAATTAAACTTGTATCCTTTACATTTATAAAAATTAAAAAAAAAGAAAAAGGATATTTGTATTTAAGTAAATACCTTTTTTTGAATCACATGTAACCAAAATATTTGACATGCATAAAATCATCTTTTTTGACTTTCTAAAGTAAATTTGTCCAAATGCTTTCTGTTTTGTAAACTTTTCTACACAAACATACATTATAAATTATGTTGCAGTTCAAATTTGTTACAGCTTGATAAGGTCATTTTTTCTAAACTTTAAAGTGTATTAATAGAGATTTTCATATTTTAATGGTGTCATGAATATTTCAATAAAAATTATATGGACTTTTTTTCTTTTGGTCTCATATATCTGTGTTACTTTAATGTATGTATGACTTGTAATTTAATCTTTGAGCAAATGTCCCTTATTATCTGATTGTTTTGTTTCACTTGTTCAATCTTTTTTTTTCAAATTTGATAGTGATAACTTATCTGAGAAATCAAACTTTATTCCTAAATTGGTAAGTGAGATAATAAAGTTTTCTTCATTGTCTTATGCAAAAAGTATTTACAACCAAACAAATCTCATAGTTTTCTCTCAGAAATAATGACTATTTTTCATGTATAGTTGATAGTTACAGAATTACATAAAGCTATGGTTTTATGGTGAGTGGATTAGAGTATCTTTATAATATCTTAAACACTTCCCTTTGAAGTATTTATTCATTTAAACATTTATTTCCCTTAAAGGAAACAAACTGATCTTTCAGACATAGTTGTATGATTTAAAAAAAAACAAAAAACAAACTCAAAGTTTATTCTCTGACATTTTATTATGTTTATGAAGTATATTGGATCTGCAGTTGCTCAGGGTTGCAGGTTGGACTCTAAGATTATGTGGAGTCTCACTTCTGAACCAGATGGTAGAGGCTATGCTCCTTAGAAGTACACAGTTGGGGATTGCCGCCCTGTTTGGGTGGAGCTGTGGGATTGGCTTTTGGCTTGAGTGGCTGTTTGACTTTCCATATCAAGCAGAACTATCACCTATGTTTCTCCAAAATATACATATATTAGAGTCTTCCTGACTGGGTGGGATTATTCAGCGGGCTTGCGTTCCTGAGTCAAGATAATCTTGCCCCTTTGCTTCTCTGATATATGCAAAAGTGGGACTCACTCTGCTTGGGTAGACTTGTTGTGAAGGCTTTGTGGCTAGGTAGAGTCACTGCTTGCCTTTCTGGGTCAAGTCATTATAGCTCCTTTGCTTTTCAATAAATTAAAGGTGGGAATCTCCATGTTGGTGTGAAGTCATTGGGAAGGCAATTTGGCTGTGAGGAGCTGCTTGCTTTCCCAGATCAAACCTGTGTAGCCACTTAATTTCTCTCAAATCTGTGAAGGTGAGAGTCTCCTTCCCTGGACAGGGTTGTTGGGTTGGATTCTGAGGCTGGCCAGGGAGATTAGCTGTCTAGAGGCTCATTGTACTCAAGCTGGATTGTTTTCTACTGTGCTTCTAAAGGTGACCAGCTCAGCTTTGTCTTTGTTGTTGTGCTATGATGTTGGCTGATACTTCTAATCAAGAACCACAGCTAGCAGGATGCAGAGGGACCACCAAGATTCATGTGCTAGTCGCTTACTTTGTTTCTATACAATACCTGGGTGGTCAAGCTGTGCTAATTGTCCTAGTATTCTTTGTAAACTGAAACCAAAGTAGACTTCCTGAGAAGTGTCTCAGAGTGCTAGGGAAGTCAGATGACTGCCTCAAGTTACCTTTTGCCCCTGTAGAAATGTGAGCCCAGGAAAATTTTCATCTGGTGTTGTGCCACCCTGGGGGAGAGGGAGGTGGTGGTGCAGTTGGAATGAGGTCATCCCTTTTACCTTTCTAATTCAGATTTTGTTCAGTACTGCATATCACATGGGTTTCTCAGGCTTGTTTCCAGGTTTTGGGATCTTTGAAAGGATGTTATAGTCTGTAGATAATTGCTAGTGAACTTTCTGTTTTTTCTGTGAGGGAGGAATGGGACTCAAGCATTCTTACTTCACCATCTTGCTGACATCCTTAAGTTTGAATTAATAATATTTTTATTTAAATGTCAAGTCTGAATTATCAATATGTATTTCCTAGAATATTGTTTTAAGAAACTTTTGAGATTATAATCAGGCCTTTCATGAAAATATAAGAAAAACAGTGTTACTTGTGATCTATGGAAGAAGCAAAAGGGCAATTTTTTTCAGGTATTTAGGATTCCTGTTTTTAAGTTTATTTTTAATTATTCACTGTTATATGATATTTTTGACCCCAAAATGATTTTAAATGTAAATATTCTAACACACAATTATACTTGAGTATTTTTCTGCTGTTCAAGGTAGAAGATGCTGATTAAAGTTAAAAACATTAATAATAATAAAAATAGTTATGTGTAAAGCATATAGGGATTTATTATATGCTATATAATAAGTATCTTGAAATCTTCATTCAAATAAGTAAATTTGACTTTCATTCAAATAAATAAATAATATAATTTTTTGAAGTGAGATTTTATATTTCAGGAAATATACTTATTATAACATGGTTATATTTAAAAATTTGCTATAAGCCAGAATATTATTTATATTAATGATACTGTTGGTTATTAAAATGAAGAAACTATATTTCTGGATATTTAAGTGACTAACTCCCATGATTTATATTGATATGTTTTTTCTCTTAGAGGGTTTGAACAACTTGCAAATATATCATGCTAAAGATACACTAATGTAAACAATTAAAATCAAATTGAAGAACTCATGTAAAATTGTATACTTTTTGATTCCAAAGTTCCTTGCAGTTAAAGGACAAAAATTACTTTTAAAAAACTTAATATTTTATTTTACCTGCTTATTCATATTCTTATTAAAAACACAGGTCTATTTACTTGAAACAGACTTACTCTGAAACTAAACATAGAAAAATATTTTATTCACCATGTGAGTCTTTTGTAAGTGATATTGAGCATTATGGTAGATAATAACTTTCCAATATTTTAAATAAATTTATTGAATTAGGATATAGATACAAAAACTATAGATTAATAGAAATTTTAAATGTATAGGTGGATGGATTTCAATAAAATGAATTATCCTTCTAACCAACTGCTAGATAAAGAAATAAAGCATCACAGACTCCCAAAAGCCACCCTCAGCCTCCCTCCTAGTCTCTATAATTCTCTACCAAAGTGATAAACTCTCCTATGTTTAACACTGTAAGTCTTTTGCATATCTTGTATGTGTAAGGTTGTTTGATGGTCAGCACCAGAGAAAGAAAGACAGCAGAGTTGAAAGGGTTAAGCAAAGAGGCTTTATTGGAGCGCTCCAGGGTGAGAGTAACAGATCCCAAGGGAGAAACCAGGGGCTCCGGAAGTCACAGTCATCTGGGACTGAGGCAAGGATTTTTATATGCGGTGAGGGGCATAAGTGGAGGGGGCTTGCTTTTTAGGTACTTGTTTAAGTGGATTATTAAGTTCTTAGTGAGCAGGATGTCTCTGGGGCTGCAACAGGATGTCTCTAGGGTCGGGTAGACAGTGTGGGGGCTGGGTGTGCTGCCAGTCACAGGATGTGGCTGAGGTTTGGTGGGGCCAGGTGCTTGTTCAAGCAGAAAAGTGAAGCTGACTCACTGCTTTGGGCAGAGGGGCGTGTAGCAGGGGAGGAGACTACATGCCCCCCCCCCAACCTTATAGCATGTCGTGCAAAAAAGAATTTTACTGTATAGATTCTTTTGTTTGACATTTTTAACTTGGTCACATTCATCTAAATAATAGTTATTTTTTGTTTTTATTGTGTAATATTTTATTATATGAAAATCTAAAAAATGTGTATGTGTGTATCTTACTATTAATTTGCAGCTTTCAGTTTTTGGCTATTATAAGCAGCCCTGCTATAACATATACTTGGGAGTGCAGTTACTGAATATTGAGTCCTAGTAGAAACTGCTGGTTTTCCAAGTTGGTTATACTGACTTACACTACCAACAAGCGTTTCAGTTACTCCACATTCTGGACAGCATCTTCTATTGTCAGGCTTTTTCATGTTATCCATTCTAGTGGTTGTGTACTGAAATTTAGTTGTGGTTTCATCTTGCAGTTTTCTGTTACTTAGTGAGTTTGAGCACATTTTCACATGTTTTTTAGCTGATCCACTTTGTAAAAATCTCTTCCAGCGCTTACATGTTTTCATCTGTTGGTCTGTCTGTCTATTATGTGTGAATTTTTTCTTTCAAAAATTCATATGATATGAACTTCTTTGGAAGTAGGGTCATTGCAGATGAAATAAGATAAAATGATTCATACTCTAACAGGAAGGACCCTAATCCAATATTCTTAGTACCCTTATAAAAAGGGAAAATTTAGGCACAGATACAAGTACACACAAGGGGAACATCCCATGAAGACTAAAATAGAGATTGAGGTGATGTAGCAGAAGTCAACCAATACCAAAGATTGCCAGCCAACCACCAGAAATTAGGAGACAGGCAGGGAATAGATTTCTTTCTTACAGCCCTCAGCAAGAACCAACTGTGCAACACCTTGACCTTGAATTTCTAAACTCCAGAAATATTAGACAATAAATTTCTGTTCTTTAAGCCTCCCTGTCTGTGGTTCTTTGTTTTGGCAGCTGTAGCAAAGAGATACACTGTCTCTTTCTTATTGATTTCTAAGAGTACTATATATATTTGGAATATGAGTTGTCAGTAATATGAATTGCAAATTAGTCTGTGACTTGCCTATTCATTCTCTTAATGATGTCTTTTGATAAATAAAAGCCATTAAAATTAATGTAGGTCAAATTGTTCATATTTTACTACATTGGTGCTACATTATGTGTCCTGTTTAAGAAAATATTTGCTTACCCCCAGATCATGAATATTATTGAAATAAAAATATATTTCCTTCTAGATAATATTATTTTATCTTTTGTAAGTCTACAGTGCACCTAGTATTGATTTTTATAAATGCAAAAGTCAAGACACATATTTTTGTAAGTGAACATTCAATTGATCCAGTACCAAAAAAAATCAGAAAAAAAAAATCATCCTTACTTCAATGCATATCACTTTTTTTTTAATGTCAAGTGACTCCATAAGTCTGTTTCTGGGCATTTTATCATATTCTCCTTGTCTATTTGTCTATTTCTGAGCTAATTGCATACTATCATAATAATTATATATGTACAATTAACCTTTGTGTCTGACGTTAAAAGTTCTTTAGCTTTTTTCATACTTCTGTAATGTTTCTCAAGATACCCCTGGCTTTTTATTTTTCATATAAATTTTAGAAATAGCTAAAAAAGTTTTGCAAGTAAACTTGTTGGGATTTTCATTGGGATAGCATTGAATCACTATATTCATTAGGAAAGAATTCAGATCTTCACAACATTGATTTTTTTCAAAACTTGACCATTGAATAGTGTATTTTATTGAGATATTCTTTAATTAATGATATTCACATTTTGTAGTTCTTATTGGAGGGTTCATGCTCCTCATCTGTTATACTATAGATTTTATCTTTCTAATGTTATGGGAAACACTATATTTTTATCTTTTATTTTCTAGTTGTCTTTTCCTATATGTAGAATTACATTTGCTTATTACAATTTGTCTATATATTTTTATTTTCTCTATATACAATCATGCTATTTGTAAAAGAAATACAGTTCTATGTTTTGACTTCCAATCCTTATACCATTTGCTTTTTTAAAATCTGTCTTTCCTTATCACACTGGCTATAACTTCTATTACAATACTGATAGAACACACTAGAGTTTTAAAATATCCATAAAATCTTCTCAGAAAAAAAATACATATAATTCTTAGTTAATAAATATTCTCTCATTTCCTTTCCTTTGTAATGCAGTCATTTGAAATAATACACTTAATGTACTTGACTCCTCACCTCCCAATCATTTTACAACTGAACATCCACCCGCTGACTTCTTCCTTCCTATACCAGTGATGCTATAAATGCTATCCAACACTTTCTAATTGACACTATATTGCATAATTATCATTTCATTTCTCTGTTGTATCTACAATGTTTTTGAAGTCTCTCTTTATTGTCTTCTGTGAAGCCACCCTTGTCAACTTTAGTTTCTATAAGAGGAGTTTGGGAATCAGGTAAAGCTTATGTTTGTGTGTTTCTATTGATAGTTTCTTAGTTAAGGCTTTTAAATTTTTTAAGCCTAATTCCTTTATCTTGATATGAGATAATATCTGCTTATAAGACTTTTGTAGGAAAGAAAGTGTGAAGGGCCTAGTTTATGGCCAGGCACATGATCAACTAACAGTGAATGACAGTTCTTTGAAATGTCTACTTTCCTTCTTATATTCCTCAAAATTAGGATTTCCTATAGGTTTCATTTTGACTAATGTTGTCTTGGCATTGCATTTTAAAATAAAGCTTGAACTTTATCTCCTTTTTTCTTCTTAAGCAAATCTAACTTATATGTTCTTCCTTTGTGTTCCCACGATATTCTCACATATCACTTGCTTTGCTCTAATAGCAAACACTTATATTATCCAACTTAAAAGTAAGTTTTTTTATTATTTATTTTTTTACTGGCTTGTTTTTTATTTCAAAGGAAAATTGTGTTTCATTTCTGTACATCAAGATTGAGAGACTTGAGGTTTCATAAAGCCACTCAAACTTCCCTTTATAGTGAATGTGGCTGCTTAAATTTATTACAAGACCTTCACTATTATTATTCAAATGATATCATGACAGTATACTGTGAGTAACATCAATTATCAAGAAAAGTATAAAGATAGAATAATATACACACGTAAAAATATAAAGGTAAATAATACACAGACATAAATGGCTTACCCTTTATGTCATTTTTTACTCCAGTCCTTTTCATTTATAACCAGAATTCTTCCCAGATTTTCTCTCTAAAACAGAAGTGCAGTGATTCTTCGTTTTTTTATGGCATACTTGATGGGTACAGGGAATGGGCACTTTAAACCTTACCATTTATTTAGTAGATTATCTTCTAAATATTTAGAACGTTTACACTCTCAACAGCAATCTATTATTAATTTTTTTTCTGTTTTCCCATATCCTGGCCAATATATGTGATTTTGAATGTATTTAGAATTTACTAATTTAATAGAATGAAATAACATTGTATTTGTAGATAAATCTGTATGCTTATTAACCTTTGATTTCCTATTACTTTGATCCCCCTTTTGCATAGTTTTGTTTGGTTTTCCTTACTGGGATGTTTTTATTTTACTTCTGATATATTGTTGTAAATTTTTAATTTTATGTTTAAATTAGTGATTTTGTATCTTACATGTGAATATCTTTCCTCAGTTTTTTATTTATTTTTAAATACTATTTATTATACTTTTGCAATCACAGAGACTTTAAAGCTTAATGGAGTCACATTCTGATATGGAAAAACAATTAGCAAATTTCCCCATTAAGTTTTGAAAATGTTTTGTAGCTTAATATATGAATTTGCTTGCCATATGTAATGATAACCTTTTCTTTTTTGAACATATTCTTTGTTATTGCTGATTCACTGAAATACTGTTATTATATTTTGATACAATTACTCTGCTAAATACACTTTAGTTTAAAGAACTGAATATTGATTTTCTTTTATATTCTAAGTCATTATATGATTAATATAAAAATATCACATTGTTTCTTTTCATTTTCTCCTTTTTGTTACTCAAGTTTTTTGTCATATGTTTTTGGCTAGGACTTCCAGTACTCTGATGATTATGAGTTGTATTAATGGGCAAGCTGGCATTTTACTTAAAATAAAAAAAAAAATAATCTACATTTTTCCCCTTTAAGTAGGATGTTACTTTGATTCTTGGCAGACAGGTTTATCAAGTTGCTAGAATTTATCATAATGGGTACATTTTGTTCCGATGCCTTTTTGAATCTACTGAGAGTTTTTCTTTTTCCTTTTAATCAGTTAACGTGGAGATTTTCAATGACAATTTTAAAATATTAACCCTTTTTATTTTTTGGCAAAATTATACTAGGTAATAAGTTTAACAGCTTACAATTTTTACTCTAAAATTTATCTAAATTATTTTTATAAAATGTATTTTTATAATATGTATGATTATATTTTCGTAATAAACTTTTATAATATGTAGAACATGTTTATTTTTAGGGGGAAAATTTCTAACTGTTGACTTGTGAAGGCTATTTGTTTATTAGTATTTTCTATAATGCTTAAATCACTTTTGCTTTTGTAGTAATTGTATTAGTTTTCTACTGCTGAATAAGAATTTACCAAAAAGCTTCCCCTCAAGGTCCTAGCTTGCCTTAAAGATATCTGAAATATCCTCAGGGTATTTCACTCTCCCATTGTTTGGAGGAGTAGAACCTGGCTTCCTTGCATCTATATTGATCTCTTTCGCAAATAGTTGTTTGGCAACATCCTTAATATGCTCTCCCAAACAGGATTTTTATTTTTTACATGACCAGGCGGAGAAATTTAGTTAGATTAAAATATCATAGTTTTTTTTTTTTTTTTTAACCTACAGTTTCCACTGGTCAAGAGTCTTGGTATAAGAGTCATCTGCTCAGAGTATCCAAAGGCTGTCATAAAGGTGTATGCAATGGTATATGCTCATGAAAGGTTCAGTTGGGCAAAGATTAACTTTCAAGCTCCATTTAGTTGTTGGTAAAATCGATTTCCTTGTTGGTGAATGACTTATGGCAGCTTGCTATTTCAATACAACTAGAAGAGAGGCATTTGAACATAAGGAAGTCCCCAATCCCTCTTTTATATTTCCTCTTTTTTTTTTCCACAATATCACAGGGATACAAATGGTTTGGTTACATGAATTACTTTTTTGCAGTTTGAGCCAAAGTTATAAATGTGTCCATCACTGAGACAGTGTGAATTGTACCTGTTAGGTGTGAATTTACCCATCTCCTCCTTTCTCCCTCCCACCTGCTAGATTTCCGTTGAATTTTACTACCATATGTACACATGAGGATTCACAATGAATCAAGTAGTTAGTAAAAACTGTCTTGTTGAATTTTCTTGCAAGCATAATGCTATCCACACAATACTTAAGACAGTATGTTTGCTCTTTAAAAGACAACAAAAAGCAAAGGAAAACAAACATACCATGAAATACTTCTGAGAGCTTCTGGCAATTGTAAGTTAACTAGTGAAACTAGAACTTTTTGTCCATATTTAAATCAAGCTTTGTTATTAAATTCAACTAAAGAGCCTTGTGCCAGAAAAGCAATAGTTATCAATGCTTTTGGAATTATTGACATATTTTTTGCCCATGATTATTTAAAATACTCATGGTTTATGTAATAATGTTTAATATTTGTTTAGCTCCTGTATTTTCCCAGGTTCAGTGATAAATTTTTTACATATGATATCTAATTATTTAAAATAAATTCAATTTTCATATAACTGAAGAAAATGAGAACAAAAGGAATTAAGTAATTTGTCTTCATGGAAGATCTAGGTTTTGATATCTTGATATTCTGCCCTGGTTTAAAGCATAAATCTTTGTATAGCTGGGTAAACAGGAACCAACTCCCCAGTTGTAAGTATGCTGGCCCACCTGTTATACAGAAAGTAAACCAGTAACTTCTTTTATCATAAGTTACCATGGTCTCTCAATGAAATTCCCTAATTCTAATGTCAGTACCTAGAAGAAAACTTTCAATAGTGTTTTATATAATATTACTATTCTCTACTAGATTTCTCCTCTTTGCTTTTCTCTAAGGTTATACGAGCCTGATATTTTTATTCGACTTTGATCCATATCATTCCATGGCCCTTCTTAACCATGAAGTAATATGAAAAGGACAAATTTCTCCATTAATACAGAAAAAATAGTTTGTCTCCATCTTGTAAATGTGGCCTCCAATTTGAGGTGGCACAACAAAGCTCAAAGATTAAGACACACAGTCTAGGATGAGGAATGCAGTCTGCCTGGGATATCTGCATACTTCTCCTCCACTGCCCAAATACATGTATTCCCTATCTCTATTTTTTTCCTCCATAAAGCTTATCAAAGTCTAGCATGAAATATATCTCCTCATTTATTTGTGATTGTTTTGTGTGATAGTCTGTCTCTTCTGAGATGCAGACAAGATAAAGTAAGTCATGCAAGAGATCTATCAGAAACAATGCCTATGAGGGAGAATAAAAGGGAGCTGCAAGAGTCTGAAAATTTCACAGACCTTAATGCCAATTGTCCTTGGGTAAAGAAAAAACAAAAATAAGGAAAGAGTGAAACATCTTAGACTGCTAAACAGACCTAAGAGATTTGGCGAAGCTATTGTGGAGTCCTTGAGTCAAAATGTCCCATCCTAACAGCTCCATATCCTTCGCCACAACAAGCTCATCTTAATACACTCGAGACACTCAGTGACTGGCATGGAGAAACAACAGAAAGCACAGGCTCAGCACAAGTGACAGAGTTTGGTACATGATATTTGTAACTGTCAGTTAATTACATTCTTCTAAGAGGCAATGTTAAGTACAGGGGCTTTGTTTGCTGCCCTACCCCCATTACCTACAATGGTGCCCGGGTCATAGTAGTAATCAATAAATGTATGAAAATAAATGAGTTGTTTCTGGGAAAAAAAACGTTTACATTTTCTGCAGTGTCTTCTTGGACATTATCCTTCTTCCAAGAGCTACTGGCAATCTAGAACTATAGACTACCTAAGAGGATGCCTGAATCCTCATCCAAGTTTTACAATAAGGCAAAAGAATTTTTAAGTCACTATTTGGCAAGGAACCAGAGAAGTGCTTTTGTAGAACACAAATTATTCCTAACACTAGTCACTGAAAAGTAATTACATGGAGTTTCAATGGCAACTGAAACAGGATGAATGCTGATGAGTTTCAGAATGAAGTGTGGGCAATCTGGAGTTCAGATTACTTGTGGTGCCTATGTTCTCTCTCATTAAACATAGTCATACTTACAAGTACTTAAATTATCTAAACACAATGTGCTCTATTATTTGAGAACATTCAATTCTGCGAAAAATGATGAAAAAATAATAGAATGGGTAAAACTCACAGAAAGTGTTAAGCATACATAGTGAGTTAGCAAGTAGCTTCTAAGATAAAGAAAGAATTCATAAAGTTTGTTATGAATAGAAAATAAGTTAGCAACCGATAATGTAAAGTAAAAGATACATAAAATAAATGGTCTATATAAAGACAAAAATAAGAGTGCTTCTATAGATAGAAAGAGATGGAGGGAACAAGTAAATCTGAAATATAAGCACAAGTCATAAAATCATATCACCTCCAGTTTAATAATCAAATCATCCCTATTTAATTACCCACTGGTGACATTTATTATGATCCCATTTGGAAATCATGTGTACCCTACCCCAGAAATGTACTTAAGAAGCATGGTTGCACAGCAAATCATAGGCAAGTCACATTTGTTGGACAGGCGTACTTGCCACACATCTTTCCAATAGAGTTAGTAAACTTGACTCCAGTCATCCTGTGTCTGCTGAGTCCCTTTGCACAGATTTCACCTTTGATTCTCATGACTGCATCGCCATCAGGGAAGGATGCTGTGGCTGAGAGAGTGAGAGACATAAGACATATGAATGTTGTGTAATGCAGGATTCAGAATGTGGCCATGTCACCTCACTTGTACCCTATCCTTACTCTGTCAGCTAACCCTATTTATCTCCACTTGATTTTTACTATGTTTTAAATTAATTCAGTAAACAGTATAATTAAAAATCTTCAGTAGGTCTGTGAGGCTTTCAACTCCAGGTGCTCTGGAACACCTTACCAGGTGGTTTCTTGAACACTACCATTGCAGAATGGTGATTTCCCACATGAGGCAAATTGTTTTCATTCAAGATACTTCCCTGTAAATATTTTAGGTAGCAGAATAGCTGAAGCCAGCATTCCTCTTGTGAAAGAAACTAATTTTGGAGGGAAACTAATTTTGTACCTGCACAAGCTACTCGGCATAAAAGGTTTCGAGAGAAGCCCATACAAAGGTTATCACAAAGTGTTTTGTCTCAGGAAAAAATGTGACTGAGGTAAGACAAGAGTGAAGAAGAAAATGTTTTAGTCCTTTTGTACTGTTATATCAAAATACTTGAGAGTGGGTAATTTACAAAAAAGCATAAATTTATTTCTTAAGTTGTGAAGGCTGAGAAGTCCAAGATGAAGTTACCAGCACATTCACTGTCTGATGAGGGTTGATCTCTGTTTCCAAGACTGTACCTTGCTATTGTTGTCTCATGTGGCAGGAGAGATGGAAGGGCCAGGCAGCTTTCTTTTATAAGGTCATTAATTTAATTCATAAGGGAAAATCATTCATAATTTAATCATTTCTGAATAGGTCCACCTCAATACTATCACATTGGACATTAAGTTTAAACATTAGAATTTTGGGGGAACATAAAATTCAGACCATAGCATAAAGGTACAAAATGAATGACATGATTTTTACTACAAAATTTGGACCAGCAGCTTCAGAACTGTATAACAAAGTCAAATTTGAAATAATTTCTATGTCTTTGATTTAACTTCTTCCTTCTTTTCAGCACTCCACATTAAATCTTCAAATCTGGTACAAAAACTCTTAAATGCCCACATTGTTATTAGAAGTTTACTCTTTTTCTGCCTGGCTCCTTCTTTATTCTATACAAAAAAAAAAAAAAAGATGCAGCATACTATTTTAAAAGAGAAACATTCAATAAAAAAGTAAAGTGATGTCTCAGAGCTTTCTACAGAAATATAACTACCTAACTTTACTCACTCCAGAATTAATGAATCTGAGAAAAATAAAATAATTTCCACCAGAAACAGAATATAAATTCAAACTTAACCAGAGTTTAGAGACCTGGAAACTTGAACTGATGTCACAATCATGTAAATTCATAGTTACATTTTAAATGCTTAATGTAATGGAGTGCCTCATTAACTTGGAGAGAAAAGGGAAAATTATATGAATTAGATTACAGGATAGAGGTCCTGGCCCAACAAGGGTTGGTAATAGAGTGTGTGTTAAATACGTGCAGAGGTATTGATTTCTTCAGCAGACAGGTGGACTGGGTTGGGCCTACTTGACCTGTAGCGCCTTGGCCTGGCAACTCAGTCTGTGAGAAGCCTCTGAAACACCAGTTTTTGTGAAATATTATCATTTTCTTTGTGAGCCATGATATTAATATGCTGAGAATCACTAGATTATGCAATATATTGAAAAATATCCTTGGCGATAGAGGTCAACATGTCCTCAAAAGGCCAATGAGGTTCCATGTAGAGTAAAGCATCAGACTGTGGGAACTCTCTTAGATCATTGTATTTCTCTACAATATTCCAAAATGATAACTGGCATTATTTCACTTAGTTATGATAATGACTCTTAGAGATAGATAATATTTTGTCGGGAACTTTGAAAACTTCATGAAAAAATGAAATTCAAAGATTAAAAACTATATACATTTTATTTCTCAACATGCATTCTGTCAAGGTCAAGGCACTTTTTCAAGCAATGATATCAGGTATTCAGGCCATCGTTAAAGAACTGAGGGTCCTAGGAGTTTAACCATGTCCATGAAGACTTTTTTATATTATTAACTGAAGAAAAATGGGTGCAGTTTAAATATTTTTTTTTTTAAGATTAGAAAAAGAAAGAAGTTGGAAGGAGACAAATCAGGACTGTAAGGTGACTGTAAGGTGCTTAATGATTTCCCACGGAAACACAAAATTGCCCTTGTTTGATGAGAGAAATGAACAGGTGCTTTGTTGTGGTAGAGAAAGGCTCTCCAGTAAAGCTTTCCTGGGTATTTTTCTGCTAATACTTTGACTAACTTTCTCCAGACAGTCTCATCACAAGCAAATGCTATCATTCTTTGGCCCTCAGAATGTCAACAAGCAAAATGCCTTGAGCATCCAAAAAAACTGTTGCCAGGACCTTGCTGCTGATCAATCCACTTTTGCTTTGACTGAATCCCTTCTTCCTCTCAGTAGCCATTGCTTTAATTGTGGTTTGTCTTCAGAATCATAATAGTAAAGTGATGTTTCATATCCTGTTACAATTCTTGAAAACATGCTTCAAGATCTTGATTCTATTTGTTTAAAATTTCCATCAAAATTCTCCTCATTGGCTTCTAATCTGGGCACAAGTGGAAAGTGTGTAGACCACTGCAGGCTTTGTCTTCAACATATTCTCTTCCCTTCTTAAAATCATTGTGGAGTGAAGACAAGCCATGAATCCTATGCCCTTTCTAAGTTCCAAATCCTTTAAAACTATAAGCATAAGAAAATAGGAGAAGACTTGAAGATGGCCAAATAGAGACAAAGCTTGTCCGACTTTCCTGGCACAAGAGTTGAGGGTTGGACTGAGGAGAGCAGAAAGTGATTACTGCTTGGAAGTAGATCACAAGAACTGACAGCAGTGGAGTCTGGGGACAACACCAGGAAGAAATAGGCAGTGGAGAGAAAGATAGAAGGGAGAAATCAGTGTCAACCAAATCCAGGGAGTTCCGGAGCCCAGGGAAACTATAAGAGTGTTTTCCCCCTCTGTCACCTGGGTGCCTCAGGCCGGCAACAGGACACATGGCTCTCATCCTGCAGGGCAGTGCTACATAAGAGACCAGTGAGCTAGCGTCCCTGAATCTAGATGCCTTCTCCTCTGCACATCCTCTATTCCTGGCATCCCCGGAAGTAATTTTGGCTCAAGTGCTCATAGCCATGTGGTCACACCCATCCCATAGCAACTGCCAAAGTGCCTTGCACTAAGTGGCTTGGCTCACTTCAACAAGAGCGCATTCCCAGCCGAGCCTGCCTTGCACAGCATAGCCACTGTGACGGCTTTGAGAGGAGGGTGGTCACGGTACTGTGGCCATGGCTCAGAGAGGAGGAGGATGGGCCGGAGCAGTACAGGAAGATTGTGGCCTCATTCTACAAACATAGGTGCCATTGGAGATCGCTATGCTGAGTATCCCGCTTTCAGTGCCAGAGGCAGTTTCTACCTGAGTTGGCAGGGCAGCCTCAGTTAGTGATCTTGCTGCCCACAGGAATTTGGTGTGTACCTACTGACAGTACAGGCAGTGGGATGGGGAGGGCTGGGGGAGAGGTCCCAGTTTCGGGGGGGGGGTGGCAAGTGAGAGCCTGTGCCCATTAGGAGTGTGTGGAGGAGCACAGGAGAACAGGTCTGTAAGTGCACCCATCCTCTTTTCCCCCAAAGAGCCACCATATTGGAGTATCCTGCCTCACAGAGACTCAATTTGCATAAGTAATGGTTCCCCTCATGCACTGCTGGTGGGTCTGCAAATTAGTGCAACCTCTATGGAAAGTAATATGGAGATATCTCAAAAAACTAAAAGTAGCAATCCCACTACTGGGTATTTACCCAAAGGAAAAAAAAGACATTCTATAATAAAGACATCTGCACTAGAATGTTTATAGCAGCAAAATTCACAACTGCAAATATGCAGAAACATCCCAAGTGCCCATCAATACATGAATGGATTAATAAAATGTGGTATATCTATACCATGGAGTACTACTCAGACATAAAAAACAGTGGTGAACTAATATCTCTTGTATTATCCTGGATAAAGCTGGAGCCCATTCTTCAAAATGAAGTCTCACAAGAATGGAAAAATAAGTACCACGTATACTCACCACTGAATTGGTACTAATTGATCAACACTTAGGTGCACATATGGAAGTAACATTCATCTGGTGTTGGGCAGGTGGGTGGGGGGAGGAGGGGATGGGTAAATTCACACCTAATGGATGCAGTCTGCCCTTTCTGGGGGATGAGCACACTAGTAGCTCTGACTTGGGTGGTGCAAAGACAAGATGTTACCAAAATGTTTGTGCCCCTGTAATATTCTGAAATTAAAAAAAAAAAAAACTCACTTCATAGTAAAAAAAAAAAAACAAAATAATTGTTCCTTTATTCCACAAAGTTTGAGGTGGTTATTCAGTGATAATAAATGGAACAGTAGCTAACTGTAGCCAGGTGAATAAGTTTGAGCCAACGAGACGTAAGTGGAAGTTGAGAATCACATAAATGGTTATTAAAGGAACCACACTACTGAGCTAGGTTGTACCCACTGTAATTCTTTTTTCCACTTTTCTGCACACTGACATAAAGTTATAATATTAATAGCTGGATCTCCAGCAACAATCTTACAGCATGAGGATGAGAACCTGAGGATGGAAGTCTGAGAATGGCAATAGAGATACATAGATAAAAGGAGCCTAAATTCCTGTTGACCTTGGGACCTTAGGTTTAATCACTGCAGTATACTGTCCTAAGGGCAAAAGGGCAGTTGCCAAAAATGTGAATTATTGTAAATTTTTTTAAAGGATCAAAAAATAAAAATATCATAATCATAGACTTTTTTTAAATATAGACAACATGAATTATTTTCTTGTGCAGAAACTGCAGCAATTGGATTCCCTACTACCTGCTTTTGCCAAGGGCATTACTAGTCACAGACAAAATCTTTACTATATATCAAAATTTAGGTTAGACAAAACCTTTTTGTTTTTCTATCCCATGTGTATTCAGTGAAGGTACATTTTGTATATTAATTTAATATATAAAATTCTTACAATTCATTAAAATTAATGATATATTTTTGTCCTTCTGTTTTTTTTATGCAAACTCATTATAGTACAGTCATATAAATAAAAAACTCTGTTTGTAAAATCAAATTCTAACATGAGAAACTTCCTTATGGCCCTAGGTTACAAATAATTAAGGAAACATCCAATTCTGTGTAAGTGAAAAAATCATTCTTTCTGATTTTCTGTGCACTTGCATGTTTGTAACTCACTGGTTTCATTTGCAGCAGGGATATTGAAAACACATTTCAAGGGCTCCTACTGATTTTAGAAATTTATTGTACCTTAAGGGCTGTCAGAGGAAATTTGCAAATTACTATTCCAAATTATTTCAACAAGAAAACGTACTGATATGTTCAGGTAATGGAAAGGGGGAAAAGATTAACATAAGTGTCATAAAAAAGCTATTGTGCTGCATAAATCACAGGTAGTCAAACATGTTTTGTAAGAAAGATGCTGTGCTAAAATGCAAGAAAGAATGTATTAAATATCTTATACATTGTTTCTCATTCAAATCAGAGTGCCCCTTTGATTTCAATGTTAAAATATACACTTCCTCATTTTACTATGCCAGGAACAGGACTTTAAGCCATTTTTTTCTTCCTTAAAATACTGTTTGATGAATGAAAAACCATTATCTTTCACCTAGGTACCTATGGATATATTTCTATATATATGAAAAACTTAATCAAAATATTTGGTGATTCAACAAACCCAAACAAATTGATTACAGTAGGTACCCTATTTAATCCTTACTAGCAGAGATTAAATTCAGTTACATTTTAAAGAAATGGATCATATGGTTAATGTTTTCCTTTTAAATTTTTATTTGAACAATACACTTAATTTGTCATTAATATAGTCACATGTAATATGTACTTGTCAATACATACAACTGAGAAAATCATTTTTAAAGTAACTTAAAAGCTGGCAACCATTAGTAGATGAATATTACTGAGTTATGAAAACATCCAATAGCCTATTTGGGCTTGGAAACAATAAGATCTAGACAATGCATGAAAGAAGAGGGTGAGGACAAGGCATTTTTATAATATTTACATTAAATTAAGTAAATATTTGAAATGCTTTGCTTAGGAAAATGGAAAACTTTCTATTCATTTCTATTTTGTTTATTTTTAAAAGAAATTTTCCTGGGAAAAATGGCACTGGTGGCAGTGACTGGAGGAGGTCCTGTGTTTTTTCAGAAAGAAGGAGTGATAGTAGGAGAATGGAAATAGCAAATTGAAAGGAATTGTGGACAGTGAAAACACTCAATTGTATATTTTCTATTGTGTTGTAATTAAAATTCCTATCATCCAGGATCTCTCTAAAGCTTCCACAGAATAAAATCCTTACTATTTGTTATATGTTGCAAGCAAGTACTTGTGAGCCTTTTATTTACTTAATTAAAAAAAAACAAAGAAAGTGATTGGGTACCACATGCAAAGAGAAGCAAGGAGAAAGGTATCAATCACATTGAGCAGTAAAGAAAGAGCATATGTTTGGGGGTGATTTAAATGGCTTTAAAGCCAGAATACAAACCAACTCTATGATTGCCAAGTCTCTCAGAGATTAGCAGGGATATGATGCTACAATCTGGAATAAGACAGTACTAAACTTCAAATAGTCCTTGAGTCAAATGAATTTCAGAGATTGCATTGTTAATACAAAAACATTTTTTTGTGTAGATATTCTCAAAACCTGTGTGTGTGTTTGTGTGTGTGTGTGTGTGTTTAAGTAACAACATTGAATTTGGCAGATGAGCTTGATTAATCCAAAAGAAATATATTTTTTAACAATGACAGGTTGCAGTAACCTGACACATTTAAAGTAGTCATCTGAGTTCCTTAATTTTTCCTAAGCAAACATTATTTTTCATAATTAGAAGAAAACTCCAAATCATTTTTTCCTATTGAGAGTGATGATGAAAGTATATGACATGTTTTATTATTCTAGTATGTTTAAATCAGATGTTTTATTTTGATACTGCCTGACAAAATATATCTACCAATTTAGACTGAATTGTCTGGTAAGATCTTGATGAGGAAGGTGAAACAACTTAAACTAAATACTTAAAATTACTTAGTGAAAATTTGTTTATAGGTTGATCTACCTGAAGCATAAAACGGATGTGTTCAGAAGAATTTTTCTTTTATTTTTTAATTTCAAAGTATTAAGGGAGTATGAATGTTTTGGTACATGGATAGCTTTTATAATGCTTAAGTCAGGGCTATTACTGTGCCCGTTACCAGAATGGTGTTCATTTTATCTGTTAGGTAGGTTTTTACACTTCCCTCCTCTTGATTTCCAATGACTTTTACTTTTCTCTGTGCCCATGTGTGCACATACATTAGTTTCAAATTATTAGAGAGTATATGTGATGTTTGTTTTTCCATTCTTGAGATGCTTCACTTAGGATGATATTCTTCAGTTACATCCAAATTGTTACAGATGACATTACTTCATTTATCTTTATGGCTAAGTACATATACCACATTTTGTCAATTCACTTATGAATTGAGCACTTGGGTTGATTCTGCATCTTTGCAATTATGAATTGTGCTGCAATAAATATTCAAGTGCAGGTGTCTTTTGATTAAATGACTTCTTTTCCTTTGGATAGATACCCAGTAGTGGGATTGCTGGATCGAAAGATAGGTCTACTTTTAGTTCCTTGAGGAATCTCCATACGGTTTTCCATAGGGATTGTGACATAATATTTGTTCTAGGTGAAAGTTACTCATAACTTAGTACAAACTTAAGCAAGACACTCTTAAATATTCTATCTAATTTAATGTAATTAATGATATTGTTACAATGAGTAAAATAAACACATTCATTTTATAGACAGAGCTTAAGGGCACAACAAAGTACACTTTAATTTTCTAAAATAAAATCTTTAATAACATTATGTAATAAAGCTTATTATTCTCCAACAAATATATTTTGCTCTTGGGGTAATGTTTTGTTTTCAGGAAGTAATGCTTATTGTACTTGAGACAATTTTTTTCCAATTTAAACAAGCAATTTAAGATTATTTTCTATCCCTAATATATTGGTTTGCATTAATAAGCTTTTATTCATAATGCACAGTCATAAATGCAATTAGAAGTAATGACTAGTGATATTTGGCTTGTATCTTCTTGAAAGTAGCAAGCTCACAAAAGAGATGCCACTATTATTAGTTAATTAGAATGATACAGGGCAGATTATTATAAATACACTATTGAGTAGGATAATTAATAAATGCCCTAGAAAGTTACTTTCATATGGGGGAGATATAGAAAAGGCCTGTGAAGTAGGAGATATTTAGGTGGGTAATAAGTTTTGTAGCGATTCTAAAAGGAATTGTGTTGGGAATTCCAAATGAATAAAATATTATGTTAAAGAAAATAAGTGAGAGTTTTGCAGCACAGGAGAAATGAGATTAGAATTCAAGGTGTGGCCCAGCAACTAACAAGATGTATATACTCAGCAAATTAATTAAACATCTTGAGCCTTAATGTTTGTATTTTTATGCAATTTATTTGATCTTTTAATATCTGAATATAAGAAGAATCACATTTCTTTTTTTTATCCCATTAAAATTATAATAAGACTTTGAGCCTCTTGTCTACCAGTGTGGTAGAATGTCAACTATTAGGTTTTATTTTTTCTTTCCCCACTTTGGAATAAGACAGATTTAATTTCTTCTTCTGTCCTTATTAATATACAATACCACTTTAGTTACTTAAACCCTTAAGCGTTAGTAGCATTATCTGGAAAATGAAAATAATAATTGCTGTCTCCCAGGTTTTTTATGACTTTTAATATGAAAACTAAAAAGGAAGTGATTATTGTAGCATGTATTATATGGTAATTGTTTGATTTATTTTAATTAAATTTTTGGAGAGTAAGGTTTTTTTATGAAGTCATTTCAATAGGAAAGAAAAATACCTCTAATTTATTCTCAACTTGAAGTTTTGAAAAAAATCACTTAAAATCCTCTCTCAGATAATTATTTCTCTTTTTAAAAAAAGAGATTGGTCTCATTTTAATATAGAGGTATCATATGGGATCCTTCATTTTTCTTTCAGAGATCAGAAAAAATAGTTGTGACCATTGGTAATCATTTGAGTTTTGTTCGAGAAGAATAAGAAAAGGAAGCTGATTGAGGGAAATGGTAAGGAGATGCTGGAACACATATTCAGAGAGAAGCAGCAAACTGCATACTTTGAGTACAGGAAAGAAAAAAATATATAGAAACTGTTGGAGAATCAGAGAGTATAGGTAAGGTGTGAATGTTTAACAAAATGACAGTAAATTCTTTGACACTCTTCTTATTGCTAGTTAGGATCTAGCCTCCATCTCATTGGATCAGAGTAGATTTTTAACTGCTGTGACTTTTAATAGAGTGTGGCAGAAGTGATGCTATGGAACATCTGAAGATAAGTAATGAAACACAGTGCAGGTTTCTCTTTGGTCATTGGAATAGTCAGTCTGGGTACCCTGAACTACCATGTAGCCATTCTGAGCATCTTACAACCACCACGCTGTAAGGAACCAGAACACACAAATTTGCTAAGTATCCTAAGTATTAGTGCTCTGGTTCACAGTCCTTGTCTACAGGTCATTCCAGCTCACGTTTCAGGCCTATTAGTAAAGCAGCCTCCAGTTAATGTTAGCTTTCAGTTATTACATTACCCTAGTATTTCAAATCTAAAAAGCTGAGGTCCCAGATACTGTGAAGCAAAGACAACCTCTGTTGTAGTCTGTTCAAGTTTCTTATCCACAGAATCCAGAAACATTAAAAAAAAAAACAGGCAGCATTTCAAATTGATATATTTTGGACTAATTTGCTTCTGGGGATAATGTTAATTGCTTTGAGATATTCAATTAACAATTACATTAGCATATTATTTTTTATTTAATTTAGAATCATGAACTCTCTACAAGCCTACAAAATATCACTTTTCTAAAACTGAGTTTCTACATGAAACTTCCTTTAACATGTCTTATATTTCAAGTCTGATAGTGATGAATTATTTTTGCTTATTTGTTTGTAAAAGATTTAATTTTGCCTTCTTGCAAAATATTTTTTCTGATAAAGAGTTTTAATTTTAATCTTGTTTATTTGTTTTCCATGACTTTAAATAGTCACTTCACCATCTTGCAGCATGTATAGTATTAATGTCTTACTAGAAGTCAGCTATAGAACTTTTATGAAATTGTGTCATTTTTCTGTGGCTGCTTATAATACATTTTTATCAATGTTTCTCAGAAATCTGATTATGATGTTTCATGTATTCTATTCATATTTCTTCTGCTTAAGGATCACTGAGATTTTAAATACATGATCAAATTTAAGATTTCTCTATCATAAATTTCAGAAATATGTTTATGTTATTATTTGTTGTTTTTCTCCATGTTAATTCTGTGTTCATTAAGAGGTTTGTTAGTTTTTTAAGTGTGAGGTCTTATATTAATAAATTCCCTCAAAATTTGAAAAATAATTAGCTATTATTTTTCAAATATATATTTCTTTTCATCTTGCTCTTCTACTTCTCACTGATGTATTAAAACACTTGATATTGTCCAACTGGTCACTGATGTTCTTTTAATTATTTTAGTCTTTTTTCTATACTTTATTTTTTCAGCATTTTATATTGCTATGTCTTTAATTCCTATTTTTGTAGTATCTAATATGTTCTTATTCTCATTCATTATATTTTTATTTCATGTATTTCATTTCATATATTTTTCATCTATAGAAATTGAATTAGTTTTCATTTATTATAATTTTGTTTCTCTCCTCATAATGTTCATGATTTTCTCTACTTTCTTAAAAATATGAAGTATGTTTATATACTAATGTGCTAATTCTAACATATGTGTTATTTCTGGATTTTTATCTCTTTTTATTCTTATCCAGTTTTCTAATGCAGTTACTTCTCATGTATCCTTGGTCACTTTTGATCAAATGTATGAAATTTTGAGTTTTAGAATTGCAGATATTAAGTCTTATTATATTCATTTCTATATTACTGGAATTTGTTCCATGATGCACTTGTTACTTGAAATCCTTTTGATTTATGAGTACCGGGAAGGCTTCAGCTTTGGTGCTGCTAAATTTCTGTGTATCATGTAGTCTTACATTCTGACTCAGAAATATAAAATATTCCTGTCTGTGTGAGCTCAGTGATCATTCTGCCTACTCCTTCTCTGGTGTCTTCTGGCCTTCAGTAGTTTCCTCACATATATACTCAAATCAGTAGTCAGATAAAACTTTAGGGGACTCCACTGCATATTTTCTAAGATCTCTCTCTGCACAGTTTTCTCTTTGGTGTTCTCTCAAAATTCTAGTCACAGTAGCCTCAGCGAATTTGAAACTCTTTCTCTTCCTTTCAGTGAAGGCACTGTGTTTAGCTTGGTTTCTCCTGCCTTGTGATGCAATCTTCTAACTCTCTCCAACCAGTAAGATGGGCCAATATAGGTTTCACCTTATAGGTTTCCTGTTATCAGCAATTACTTTCTTCTCTTCTCTGTTACTCAATGCTTGATACTAATTTTTATTTTTTATTTCCATACGTATTGTTTAGACTTCTAGTTGTTTAAGGTAAGAGGGTAAGTATAATCCCTGTTACTCCATTGTGATCAAGAGTGAAAGTCCTCTTCTTCTTGAAGAATTTATTTTTCATTAAAATGAACTATGTGGACACTATATAAAAATTGAAAATTCAGAAAAGAAAAAAGTAGTGAGAATAAATTAATTATATTCTCACCATTGACACTCAGTTGGAAACTAGGTCAAATGTTATTTACCAAAATATATAGGTGAATGACACCTACAGCATAATTCAAAAAAGAAAAATAATCAGTAAATTGGACTTTATCAAAAGTAAAAACCTCTCTGTTTTTGAAAGACACTGTTAAGAGAATGAGGGTTAAATCCACAGAAGGAAAAAAATATTTGCAAAATATATCTGGCAAAGAATTGCTATACAGAATATATAAACAAGTCTCAAAATTTAATAAAATAAACATACCAACAATCAAAAAAAAGGAAAACATTTGGTTATTAGAGAAATGCAAATTAAAATCACCATGGGAGACTACTAAGACTACCACACACCTATTAGAATGGCAAGGAAAGAAAAAAAAAAAGACAGAGGCCAGACCAAGTACTGGTAAGGATGGGAAGCAACTAGACCTCTCAATATCTTGATGGTGCAAGAAGAGGAAGTAAAGGAGTATAGCCACTTTAGAAAGCAATTGGGCAATTTCTTATAAAGTTATAAACTTGCCCTACAAGGAGACATAGCATTCATACTCTTAGGTATTCACTCAGAATAAATAAAAACATATTCACACAAATTAGCATGTGAATGTTTACAGTGGCTTTTGTTATAATTGCCAAAAACTATAAATAACTCCAATGCCCTTAACATGGTGAATGGACATGCAAACTGATAACACAAAATCCCCATATAAAGGAATGCTAACCTACTATTAAAAGGAAAAAATTATGTATACACAGAAAAACATAAATAAATCTCTAATACATGTTTGCAAGTGAAAGAAGCCAATCTCAAAAGGCTACATACTTAATGGTTCTAGTTATATGACATTCTTGAAATTCTTGAAGTACAAAACGCAGAGAGAAACATTACCAGTGGTTGCCAGGGGCTGGAGAAGAAGTGAGAGGTTATCTACAAAGGGTTATAAAGGAATTTTGGAGGGTAATAGAACTATTCTACATCTATCCATGAGCTTAATTAAATCCCAATATACATATGTGGTGGCTTCAGTATTGTTAACTCACATAATAGTGGGAAATGTCTTTATCAGCTAGAGTATTTATGTGCAGTACTTTCATCTTTAATCTTAGTTATTTTACCTTTTAGTTGTTTTCAAAATTGCTTAAATCAGCACCATTTTTACCCACCTCTTCATTGAAGTTTATAGTATAACTCTGACACAGTTAAAGGTTTTGTTCACAGTGTACCTTCCATCCTAGAGTCCTTCAACCTCCTCAAAAATTTATTTTCATTTTGAATGTATTAAAGTTCACTCTTTTCTCTTTTGTTGTAAATATCTTTGGGTTTTGACAGATGTGTAGTATTATGTATCAGTATCACACAGAATAGTTTCACCACCATAAATACTCTCATTTGCTTAGTCCCACCTACCTGGGAGGCTGAGGATTGATTGAGCCCAGGAGTTGAGTCCAGCCTGGGCAACACAGGGAAACCTGACCTGTAAAAATTCAAAACCAAGACCAGAATAAACAAACAAACAAAAACTTCCGTTTATCTATTCAACCACCCCACCCAATTTAACTTAATCTTCTGGAAGCCACTGATAACGTTTCCATCTCTAGTTTTACCTTTTCCAAAATGCCTTGACATTGTAATCATACGGTAGATAGATTTTGACTTGCTTCTTTCACTTAGCAATACGCATTTAAGGTTCCTCCATGCCTTTTTATGCTTTGATAGTGTGTTCCTTTTTATTGGTGAATAGTATTACATTTTATGATAATATGACACTTTGCTTATCCATTCACAGATTCATAAACATTTTAGTTGCTTCCAGAGTTTGGCTATTACAAATAAAATAGCTGTCAATATTTGCATGCAGGTTTTTGTGTCAACATAATTTCTTAAATCAGTTGTATAACACCTAGGAACTTGCTTTCTGAGTTGTATGGTGAAACTATGTTTGGCTTTGTAAGAAATGGACAAGCTATATCTACTGAAGTGTGTCTGCCTTCCCGCCAGCAACGGATGAGAGTTCCTGTTTTTCTGTTGCACCACATCTTTACCAACAATTGGTATTGACTATTTTTTGATTTGCCATTAGAATTTTTGTGTAGTGGTTTCTCATTTTTGTTTTAATTTATAGTTCTCTAATGACAAGCTATGTTGAGCATCTTCTCATATGCCTATTTTTCATCTCGTATCTTCTTTGGTAAGGTGTCTGTTTAGAACTTTTGCCTGTTTTAACTGTGTTGTTTGTTAGGTTATTGTTGAATTTTAAAATTTCTTTAAAGTTTTTAAATTGCATTTTTTGGACACAAGACCTTTAATGGATATGCATTTTGCAAATATGTTCTCCCACTCTATAAATTGCTTTTTGGTTTTCTGTTGTTCTCTGTGTCTTTCAGAGAGAAGTTCTAATTTTAACAAAGTCCAACTGAACAATATTTTTCATGAAATTTTTTGGTGTTTTATTTAAGAACTTATCACCAAAATCAAAATCCAGTAATTTTTCTCCAATTTTTACTTTCTGAAATTTTAGAGTTTTCCATTTAACAATTAAGTCTATGATTCATTTTGAGCTAATGTTTGTGAAAGTTGCAAAGTTTGTGCTTAGGTTCACTTTTTACATATTGACATCAATTGTTCTGGCACCAATTATTAAGAAAAACTGTCCTTTTGCTATTGAACTGCATTTTCTCTTTTGTCAAATGTCAGTTGATTATATTTGCTTGAGTCTATTTTGGGGCTCTCTATTCTGTTCCATTATCTGCATGTCTATTCTTTTGCAATAACATATTATTATGGTTACCATAGCAAATATTAAAAATGAATGTTATATGAACTGTAAATTTGTTATATTTCTTCAATTTTGTGCTATTCAAAATAAATTTTAGAATACGTTTGTCGGTATCTATAAAATATCTTGCTGGGATGTAGATTGGTATTGTGTGGAATCTATAAGTTAAAACGTTAAGACTAGTCATCTTAAAAATATTGAGTCTTCCAAACAGTGAAGGTGGATTATCTCTCCACTTATTTAGAATTTTGATTTAATTCATCAATTTTTTCTAGTTTTTCATGTATAAATTCTATACATACCTGTTAGTCTTATCGCTAATAATTTCATTTTTGGTTGCTGTATTTAAAGATTCTTTTTTTCAAATCACAATTGTTTTTTGCTAGAATACAAAAAAAAGTAATTGACTTTTGTGTATTATCCTTGTCATGTGGTTTTGCTGTTGCTTATTGGTTTCAAGAGGTTTCTGTTGATTCTTTGTGATATTCTACGGACATGGTCATGTCATTTGGGAAGACAGAAATTTTAGTTCATCATTTCCAACATGTATACCTTTCATCTCATTTTCTTGTCTTACTGTACTAGCAAAGATTTATAGTGCAATGCTTAATAGAGTCATGAGTAGGGCATTCTTGCTCTTGATATTAGGAAGAAAGAGACCAGTTTCTCACCATTAAGTATGATATTAACATTAACTATGGGTTTTTTGTGATTGTTCTCTATCAAGATGAGGAAGTTTCCCTCTATTTCTAGTTCATTGCAAGGTTTTTTCTTAATCATAAGTGTTAGGTTTTGTCAAATACTTTTTCTATATCAATTAATATGCTAATATTCCATTTTTTTTCTGTTTTAGCACTTGATATAGTGGATTACATCAACTGATTGTCAAATGATGAACCAACCTTGAATAGTTGGATGTATCCCAAATGGTTATGGTTTATTCTTTTTATACGTTATTGAATTTGGTTTGCTAATATTTTGTTGAGAATCATTTTTTTGTTAATGAGAGAAATTAGTTTGTAGTTTTTTCTCTGTTTTAATGTATTTATCTAGCTTTGATATACGAGTAACTCTGGCCTCAAAGAATAACTTAGAAAATGGTTCCATTGCCTTTATTTTCTGGGAGAAATTGTGGATATATGATATCATTTTTTTTCCTAAATGTGTTGTGGAATTTACCTGTAAAATTATCTGGGCTTAGTGCTTTCATTTTAGAAAGTTTTTAATTATTTATGTGACTTTTCTAATGGATGTAAGACCATTCAAATTTTCTATTTTTCTTTGTGAGAGTTTTTGTAATTGGTATTTTTCAAGGAGCTTGTCCATTTCAACAGAATTTTCATATTTTGGCAGAGTTGTTCATAGTATCCTTTCATTACCTTTTTAATGTCAATAGAACAAGTAGTGGTGACTATTTGTTGATTTGTAATATTTGTAATTTGTGTATTCTTTTTCTCTTAATTTCATTGGCTAACCAAAAATCAGATTATGATTTCATTATATCCTATGTTAATTTTTTGTTTTCACTTTCATTAATTTTGCTCTAAGTTTTATTATTTATTTTCTTCCATCTCTCTCTTACTCATCTATTTTTCATCGCATCTACTTTGTTTATTAGAGACCTTGACTTATTAATAAGAGTTATTTTTAATCCTTATCTGATAAACCCAACATCTGGGTCAGCTCTGAGTCTGGTTCTGATGATCACTTTGTTTCTTCTTAACATATTTTTTCTTGCCTGTTTTGTACTTTTTTGTTGAAAGCCAGATATGATGTGTTTGGTAATAGAGACTGAGGTAAATAGGCCTTTAGTATAAGGATTTGTGTTAATCTAGCTAGGAATTTGGCTGTATTTAATATTTGCTATATAACAGATGCCAGAGACATCAAATTATTCAATGTCATTGCTTGTGTGCCTTCTCCTTTGATTTCCGAAAATATTCCTCTCTAGAGACAGCCTGTGTTTTATAGCTCTTTCAGTTGTAACCCACTGTTGTTATACAGTTCAATGTCTCATTATTAACTGTAGATTATGTTCTGTAAAGCCACCATGAATACTGAATTGAATTAACAAATACTGAATTATTGCCTCCAAAGGAAATACAGGGTTAAGTTCCTGTGAGCCTCTTGTCACATATTCACCAACTAACATGACTTTTGTGTTATACAGGTCCATTTGCCAACATCCTTATAAAACAAGGCATTCTCATCAAGGTTGAAAACCAGTTCTTTCTCATAATCCTTTTTCTATATAACACTTAGCAGATTTTTTTTTTTAAGCCTGCCACAGCCTCCTGTTCTGCAGAAATTGCCTCATCCTAAGTTTAACATTTTTTGTGCCACATCACTTCTGAAACATGCAAGTCAACCAGCACTAGCTAAGAAGGGTTTCACATTTTTCTGACCGTAGGTAACGTGGCTGTAAATTTCTTTGGCTTTTGGCCTCAAAGCAATGCTGTCCACTATGCTCTTTTTTGTCAGTTTTGTCTAATTAATCCACAAATTTCACCACTTTTCCATATTTTCAATAGCTTCATCACACACTATAGATGTTATTTTAGCACTTTCCAGAGCAGTGTCATGTACAGATTGGTGAATTTCCTGTTTCTTTTTATGGATGTACTATATTGTGATTCATAACATTGAACTCACAACCAACAGTACTGTAACTCATGGCTGAATGAAGCTAATCTAACACATATTTTTTTCTGTAAGGCACATCACAGCCTTGTTGCACTTAGGAACACTAGACAGCCCTTTAGTACTTCCCTTGCAAGCCATTTTAAATGGTGAAATCACCCAAAATAACCACAAAAAAAAGTTTAAAATGTAGTACTAAATAGACCACAAAAAGGACTCCTGTTTAAAGCACAAGAGCTGAAACAAGAAGGCAGAGAATTAGTTTGTTCCATTCCAGCTGCAATGTGCATGTCAGGCGATTCAAATTTTCCCCACTCTGTGCATGCCTGCATGCGATCACAAAAGCTCAGGAGTGGGTTTGGGGTTACAAATAAATTTTAGCAAGTAGGTAAATTCAATAATAAAAAAATACAAATATTGAGGATCTAATATGCTTTACCAATCTGGTATGGTAAGTTGTGTGGGAAGCGAATCTTGTGATTAAATTTCAGTCTTTTAGTCAGTCTGTGCCTCTGCAGTGAGAACTTCACAAGTCATTCTCCACTTGTGTAGCTGTTTTCCCTTTTTTGGTGAAATCACAGAGTAAAAAGGGGGTGTGGTTGGAAGAATGTTCTTCCCTTACCCAGATAAGACTCACTACAGTCTTTTCCACTGAAGAGTAGCCCTTTGTTATGCAAAAGTTTCTGAAAGAATTTCAGAAAGATTATTCTTCCTTTTCCCCTGCCAGAGCCAAAAGGAAATCATGCTGGGATCTTCATCTTAAGAGCCTTGTGGAGTTCGCTGAGATAAAGTCTATGAAAGAGATAAAACAAAGTCCCAAAAGAACAAATGCTGGCATGGACATGGAGAGATAGGAACACTCATACACTGTTGGTAGGACTGCAAACTAGTACTACTTCTATGGAAAGTAGTATGGAGACACCTCAAAGAACTAAAGGCAGAACTACCATTTGATCCAGCAATCCTACTACTCGGTATTAAACCAAGGGGGAAAAAAAAAGACATTCTATAAAAAAGACATCTGCAGCACGAATCACAATTGCAAAGATGTTGAAACAACCCAAGTGCCCATGAATATATGAGTAGATTAATAAAATGTGGTATATGTATACCATGGAGTTCTACTCAGGCACAAAAAAAAAAAATTGGTGAACTAATACTCCTTGTATTAAAATGGTTGGGCTTGGGGACCATTCTCCTAAGTGAACTATCACAAGAATGGAAAAACAAACACCACATGTACTCACCATTAAATTGGAAGTGATCAATCAACACTTATGTGCACATAGGGAAATAACATTCATTGTAAATAAAGCAAGTGGGAGGGGGGAAGAGGGGATGAGTAAATTCACACCTAAAGGGTACACTGCACACTATCAGGGTGATGGGCATACTTATAAATTTGACTCAGATGGTACAAACACAAGTTATGTAACCAAAATGTTTATACCTCCATAATATTCTGAAATAAAAACAAGAGAAAGAATAAGAACCTCCTAAGAGTGTATCCACTAGGAGATTCTCACTTTCAAGCTAACTTGTGGTTCAGTCTCCAGAAAAATCATGAAAATTACAATTTATTAAGGAGTCCTGTCATTTTATGGTTCCAGCAGCTTTCGTTCCAGGTAATCAGATCATGGCCATCTCTACCTGAATGCTCCAAATCTTGAAAGCCGTATTTGAGGGTGATGATTTTCCCTGCAACCATAATTCACTGAAAGGTTCAAGAAACATAATTTATTTTCAGCTTATTCAGCTTTTCCTTCTTGTAATATTAGGACTGATGACTTCCAAACTCTTTACATTTCAAGCTAAAACTGGAAGTCCCATTTTTTTTTCTCTTTTATAAATTTGTTGATTGTAGCTCAAGACAAAAATACGAAATGTATATAGATCATGAATATATGTCTTAAAGAGTAATTAAGAAATAATTACACTTGCGTAAACATGACCACGTAATGTTACAGAATACTAACAGCACTCCAGAAGTACCCCCATTGCCCGTTCCCAATCACTCACTATTCCACCCTTTCTTTCTAAAGTTCCCCATTATACTGACTACATTATACCACTGCAACCTCTCATGGTGTTGCTTATTTTTGTAATTTATATAAATGGCATCAATCATCATTATGTCTGGCTCTTTCATTTGATAATTTAGGATTTATGCATGCTGTTGCATGTGGCAACAATATTTTCATTTTTTGTTTAGTATTTTACTCTCTAGAGATATCACAATCATAGTTTTTACTATTAAATCACAATTCATTTCTTTCCAGTTGTGAATCTATTTGAATGTAACTGTTCATTCTGGAATATGTTATTTGGTATGTATACAAAAACATATATTTTAGGAATTATTTAGAAGTATGATTGCTAGGTCATAGTTAAAAGAATTTTTTGTTTTAGTAGATAGTGCCAGTCAGCTTTCCAAAGTGGTTAAACAAATTTACACATTTTAATACATTCCATTGTATACTTTATATGAATTTAAACCAATTAACTTCTTTTGATATATAGGCAAGATAAAAATCACATATAAATGAACTCATAATTTTATTTAAAAACTTTTACTTAATCTATTTTTAAAATCTCTTTCTGGGTATTTATAAATTTGAGCATAGATAACTATGCTATTATGCTCACGTGAAAGTTGCCAGATGTTGTAAAAATGATATGATATTTTTAAGTAATTAACATGCTCCCTTATATACCATTCAACCTCAATTATTCATCCTAGGCCATGAATCATTATTCTTCACTAACTAAATTTATTGTGATTCCTATTTCTCTTATTTAATCATAGTACATTTATAACAGAAGAGTTTCTTATTTGCATTACTAGATTTAAGACACTATGATAGTACCTCCATAGTAACAGATTAACCTCTTAAGTTTAAATATTTACACAATAATAGATTTTCTCTTTTTTTTCCTATTGCATTGATATCCCTTTTTTCCTCCCCTACATCCTGAATTCTCTATTCAAACTCCACATACACACATATAGTCATTGGCCATCATATGCTATTAATCTATAGAAAATAAGATATATTGTTAAAAAGAATTCTGTGATGAAATAAGTCATATTAAAAGTAAATCTGCATACCTAAATAACAACCTAAACAGAAATTTTTACATGGCCTTGTTTCTGAGTAAGCAATATGTGCACATGCATATTTTTTTATCATGAATTTCTTGTTTAAGGTTTTAGTTTTTTTACGTTTATAAAATACATATAAATGCTAAAAAATATTGTAAGATTATGTAGATTAATTACTATTAAATGTTTATTATTAGCTTATTAGTTTGGCAAGAATCCCAAAGCTTGACAACACTCTTGGTCGGCTATGGTGTGAGAGAACATGCCTTCTGATACATTGTTTGTGGGATGCAAAACGATACAACCTCATCTGGAGGGGAATTAAACCTCACTGCTATCTATGCCATTCCTCTTTGACCCAGCAATCTTACTTCTAGAAAGTTACCCAAATAATATACCTTCAATATCAAAAAAATATATACATAAAAGGCTAATTGACCTTATTTATTATTGCAAAATATGAAGATTAAAAACACAACTTGTCCATATTTGAAATTAGTTAAACTATGGGTGAATAAACCATGAACTGATATGAAGTGATCTTGAGGATATATTATTAAGTGGAAAAAGACTCCAAAAATATTAAACAGTCTGTTTAGTTTTAAACTTTTGTGTAATTTTTGAAAAACAGAAGATAAGTAACCAGAAACCTATGAAATTTATAGAGGTGTGGCTAGGTAGGAATGGAATAAAAGGAATGTGGAGGGAGTAATATTTTCTTTGCATACTTTTTTAATGTTTCATTTTTATGACCATATTAATGTTTCTCATATTCAAAAATTACATCTAATTCAACAAGGATAGAAAAAAATGAATCATGATGTTTGTTGATAACAGTTTAAGACATTTTGAAATTATCTTCTTAAAATTAAAATCATATACTGGGTTAAGAGTGCCATCTTTGAGCCAATTTTCAAACTTAGAATTTTATAAATGAAAATTCTTTTCTTCCACATGGAAAGTATTTTTTCTTCAGCTGTGCTTTCATTATCTACAAAGCTAAATATTTAAACTAAAGGAAACATATTATGAAATGTAATAAATTTAGTCTGTCGAGTTGATACAAAACTCTAATCCTTATTATATGGTTCCCAACTGTCTCATGGAACTATAAAAGTCAGCTAAAGCTGCCTTTTTTTGAACTATTATATCTCCTCATCAATGTGTAGAGAAACACATTTCTCACACATGTATAAGTAATTAAAATATGTTTTACTTACTATTCTTGACATGATAGGTAAACCAATAAAAATTTTAAAAAATTCTACTATATTTTTTCTTTAGTAGTATGGAAAGCTTTGTAAAGAAATATTAAGAGATGTTTTTAGCCCATTAGGTTTTAACAGCTTGTTTGAACTTGTTAGGATACATTTTGTCAATAAGTTCCTTCGGGATCTTTATACTTGTGCTTGTTTGGCTATTAGGTATACACATTATGCTCAAATGATGAATTCATGTTTATAGCATATAGGTGAAGAAAAGAAAAGGAAACCCCTTTCTCCAAAATATTTTAAGGCAAATTATTTTAATGTACTGAATTTGCTTATAACAATGTTATTTTTAAAAGTACAAAAATTTATAAAGTAAATATGTCTTATTCTCTGGATATTGACACTTTAAACATATTTTTTACATATGGAATCTCTTAAGATAGCATGATAGTTCTATATCATCTGCTAAAATTTCAGATTTTTTTTTAATTCTTAAGGGCAATGTACAAGGATAATTTAAAAAGTATTTGTAGATATCATGCAAGTGTAAAGCATGCTCACTTTAAAACTGAAGGAAACTGGGACTCTGAGTTCTCAAGTGATAAAATTAGGATGCAAGTCCAAATTTTCTGCCTCCTAGTCCCGTGTATTTCTACCTCTTCTTCAAAAATTAATAATTTTCCTATTTATTTTTTAACAAATTAGTAATTGATTGGGTCATCCTTATGAAGAATTAACTTATACCTTATTACATGTGTATGTATATAGATAATATCAACTTTTGTTCATGCAATTACTTTTTAATCTATAAATTATATACTTTTTTGGCAACCAGTACTTCCAAAATATTGTACTAGGCAGTTGTGAATAAAGACCAATAAAAACTGGCTTTTTATTTTCATGTCAATGCAGCGCATTATTTTGTAGACGTGGTAAGCCTGGAAGGACATAATTACCATGGAGAAGTTGCTCAGCTGCAGAAGTGATTGCCTCAGCAAGGATCAATAAGGTTAGAGTACAGAGGGTGACAGAAGTCTCCACAGAGCAACTAACACTTGACTTGGAAATTTAAAAACATTAAACTAGGTAAAGAAACACGGAACAAAAGTACTCCATGCCAAAGACAAAAATGTTTGATTAATCTCTGGTGTGATTTGCATGGAAATGTTAAAACTCTCTGGATTGCTTGATATGAAGAATAATTTGCATTATAATACCCATGTATAGGACATAGTTTGTATTGGCCTTTCTAGAATTTGAGCATTACATTTGTTTAAATTTCATTGAATTAAAATAATGACAATGCAATTCAAAGAACATCTGAGTTGAATATAAGTGAAAATATTATCTAGTAGAAGAAACTATTGAACTCTAAAGTTGTTGCACATCTTATTAATATCTTGCATGACAATGTCCATTTGCTTGAACACTAGCAGTCTACCAACCTAAGAATCTTATAAGAAACGTCATTTCAGGTTCGCTGATAGAAAATTCTTTCAAATTGTTTCAATTTGAAATTTGTTTCAATGTTTCCCCATTGAGTCCATTTATTGCTCTAATTTTTGCTTTTTACAACAAAGTAAAACAAGTCAATTTTCTCTTATAGACATCCATTTTCACATATTTTATAAGTCTCTAAATGACAGCTTATGGATTTTAGAGGTCTTAATTTAGTATTCAGGTGATTTCATCATTTTGTTATCTATCCTGTTGGTATGTTCTCTAAGACACATTCAACTGTGAAATTATATGATTCAATTTAAATTATTAAACAATAGAGTATATTAAAATGCCTTCCCTGGATGGCCACTTTAGAAATTAGTATGGGCTACAACTGATTATAAGGAGAAAACAAGAAGACGGCATCAGTAAAACAGGTTTCCAGTATGTGTTCTGATGTACTTAAACCCTACTTTACATGTATATAAAAAATAGAAATAAAAACATCTATTTCACAAACGTTTAGCTTAGATTAAGCAATTTGACTAATTAAATAAAGTATGGCTATGATAGGCATAGAAAACAATAAGCTATGTCAGCACAGGCCTCTCTTTGAAAGACAAGCCATTTGCCTGCAAGTGTTTTTGTGTGTAACAGTTTTGGTGTATCTCTATATTCTGAAATTTTGGTGATCCTTGGACTTTTGTCTCTACATTCTGCCAGGACTCTTTACAAAGCCTGGATCATTTAAGCCATTTTACTGGGAAGAGTAAGTATCTTTGAAACCAATTTGTTTCCTGGGTGGAAAAGTTGAAAAAAATGTCCATTATTTTATGGCTTTCCAATGCTTCTTGCTACTTTGACATGTTAAAGGCAATTGGGCCAATTGTTAAATTGATTAGTATTTTTCAATGTGACTTCCTTGAAATCCTATACAATTACTTGGAAAATCCTATTGTGTGTCTTTGTAGAAAAGCTTGTTACACGTGTTTTTCGAGACATCTACTTCTTTGGGCTGCAAAATCTCAAAGGAAGACATTATTGGTGTGGTTGTGCATCTGAAAAAGTTGTTCACATAATGGTGAATGTAATTTGGAATACATTTTTAATTGTCCATTTTGATTTATTGTTCCCTTTGATTATGTATTGTCCCCTTTCATATTAAATTACTAAATAATCACTTAAATAAATATAGAGTAGTGGTGGAGAAATCGGTCACAGAAGTGTAGAGTATGCAAGAACCCCACATTTGGAGGATACTACTGTTTGTATAGCAATACCTTGAACTTTAGGAAATCACTTAATCCCTTTAAGCCTAAGTTATGTTATCAACAAAATGCATATACCAATAATATCTATTTCACTATGTTGCTGAATAGATTAAAGGAAACAAGAAATCTCATGAAAAACACTCAGCTCAGCATTGAACACACAGTGAGAGCTACCAATGAGTATGAGCCATTTTTACTTATCAAATATTGCAGAAAATGAATATTTTTCATCTTTGTGGTGTTGCAGATCATATGGAAATAATGAGTTTTGAGAAATTATTTTAAAATTTGGAACAAATTTACATTTGCTTCAGAGAGTACCAATTAATCAATTAATTAGTTAAGCACTTCTGTACTGCAATAGCTACGTGGAATTTTTCCTGCTATTTCACTAAAATACCATCTCCAACAAAGTTAATTTTACCAAAATCAGTTAATTATAAGCTTTTGTTACATCTCCAGACCACTGAATCTTTGTATTTTGAGAAGCTGGGTTGAGGGAAAGATAATTCCTCTATCAGAAAAGTATTTATGACCACTTAGACACTCTCTTTTGTTTAGATTTTTGTAACTCTCAGGACTCCAGTGGGGTCTCTTCAGATAATGCAGCCCTGATCTTAACAACATATTTTACCATATACTCCAAATATTTTGTTCCTCTCTGTCTCTCTCTTACTCCCCGCCCCTCATATTTTCACATTCACACAAAAACACACACACGTCTTTTCCCTAATAGCAGTGATCATGCATATGTAGAGTCAATTCTGCAATGAAAAACTTTCTTTTTTTTAACAACTTTGAGTATTGCTATGACTTCCCTTGATTATTTTCTCCTTTGACATCAGAAAATATATTTATTGAGAGATATTTAGGGAATAGTTTCATGCTGGCTTATATTAGTAAATCAATACAATAGTGTTAATTAGACTTTGTGATTGCATTTCCTTTTTAAACAAATGACACTTTTATTTTAAGCCAATGACAACAAGATTCAAAGTATTTTTTCCAAAGTAGACATTTAAAAATGCATATTAATACTTTAGGTTAAGAGAATTCTAAGTTATATTGAAAGAGAAATAAAAAAATCTAAAACAAAGAGTGTAGGTTTATCATATACATCAATTTACAATCATTATTAAAGGTTATATTAGCTATTTAATTAAATAGCAAATATATTTGAATTAATATACCTTTTTGAAAATGATACTTTATTCACTGTTTTTAGAGATAGTAACAAAACTTAGAAATTGACATTGATTTTTCAATGATTTCAAAAGCAAATAATTTACCTATATTATCCTGCCATAGTTTAGGATTTTACTCCATGCAATTTATTCCATTTCCAAATGGCTGTGCAATTTTTTAGAGAGAAATAAAGAATATTACAACGATTAAAATGGTTTGAATTGAGTTTCTATGCATATAAAGGACATTTTGTCAATAATTTTTTGAAATAGTACTTCCACATACATTGTTGTTTTATAAATCTCTAGATATTAATACAGTCTCTAAAACGGGAAAAATAATCTTCTTACATTGCTATTGAATGCATTGATAGCAATGTATATTAGGTTCAACAATTTACATTTCTTCATAAAGTTTTCAATTTGTGGAAGAAATAGTTTATTACATAGCACAAAAGACCTAATATTTTACATTTAACTTTCTCAATTGTAGAAGTATCCACTTCTAGTCACAATGCTTTACTCTTCATTGCATCTAACACATAAATGCTGTATGTAGGCTGAATTCATAGCCCACAATCATTTCAATGACATTTTCTGTATAATAAGTGCTATTTAGTCAAATAAAGTTTATTTGAAACTGCCTATCACTTACAAGTTAGTAAGCTTGTCACTTCCAAGTTAGCCAGAAGGAATCGAATTTCTAAGATATTTTGCTAATTAAAATTCACAAAAATGTATAAATGTTAACAACTCATTCCCACATAGTATTCTGGGTTATAATTAAAGTAAATATTATACCTTCTTTGATGCATCTTTTGGTAACTGCTAACCAGGCCATAGGTAGCTTTTGTGTGGATGGAGCTTATAAAATTTGAAGGGAGAGGAGCCTTTAAGTCTGTGATTATCTTTTTTTTCTTCTTTTTTTTCTTTCTTTCTTTCTTTTTTTTTTTTTTTTTTTGTGGAATAAGTCTGTGATTTTCAAATGGAGATGACACCCCGTCTCTCTGTCAGGGAATTTTGGAAATGTCTATACACTTTTTTTTTTTTTACTGTCACTGGAGTAGAATCTAGTGGGTAGAGGCTATGGGTGCTGCTAAACAGCCTATAATGCACAAGATAACCTCCCCAACAAAGAATTAGAATTATCCATCTAAAACTGCCAATATTGGCCCTATTGAGAAGTGCTGCCTGAATGAAATAATAAAAATTTTACAAAGAAAATAAAAGAAAATTAGATACAAGGGTAAGTGAGGGACCCTGAAGAGTAAGCTTCATTAATTTCTTAGTTAAAACTACTTCAGCTATTACTCCAAAACAAAATCTCAAATCAAGTGCATTTCCTTTTGGATACTGCATTAGCCCTTATACATTTTTACGTCTGGCTAAAGGTTTCAGAACAGTAAAGAAATTAATGTGCTTTAAATGGAAGGTCTCTGTTCTAATGAATTTAAAAGACGACTACATAATACACGATAATGAGGTTGGCAAGCACCAGGGCACAGTGATTTGATTAATTTAATGGAGTCTAGTGGGGAAAATCAGGTAGAAAGTGCACGTACTGAAGGCAGCATTTTCCTAGAAGTAGCAAATTAGTGAAAGTAGGAAGCATTTTACAATTACTTCATTACATATTTTATACCTTTGGAACTTCTTTACCACTCAAGATATAATAGTTTTGTACAACTCTATTAAAACATATTACAAGTCATGTATTGAAGCTCTTGTCAGTAACGGACAGCTACAGAAAAGCATATACCATGTGTCCTTGGTACATGTGATGCCAACTAATGTACAATGATCCACTTCTTTTTTTTTTTTTATATATATTTTTTTATTTCAGCTCATCATGGGGGTACATAAGTTTAGGTCATATACATTGTCCATGTCCTGTCCATGATCCACTTCCTTTGACACACACACGCACATACACACACAAAAACACTCATTCCAGGATTTCTAAACCTGAGGATTTGTGTGACATTATACTGTCCAAGGAAAAACTTTCAGAAATACACATTTATATTACTATAAACAGAGTTTCTACAAGTATACTATTTTGTTAAATAGAGTCGATTTAAACACTTCAAAAAGTTAGAAGTGGATCTTGTCTTGGTTATTTGAGAGTTTACACTTCAAAAGGAAGATAATCTGGAATACATAAGGAACTCAAACCATCTCAGCAAAATGAATAATCTAATTAAAGAACGGGTAAATGACCTAAACATTTTTGAAAAGAAGACATAGAAACGGTTCACAAATATAAGAATAAATACTTATTACTAATCATCAAGCAAATGCAAATCAAAACCACAGTGAGGTATCATCTCACCCCAATTATGATGGCCGTTATCAAAAGACAAAAAAAAATATGCTGGCAAGATTGTAGAGAAAAGGGAACTCATATACTGCTGGTGTGTATGTAAACTAGCACATTCACTACGATGAATACTATGGAGGCTCCTCAGAAACCACAAATAGGACTATCTTAGGATCCAGCAGTCCCACTACTGGGAATTTAATCAAAGCAAAGAAAATAATTATATAAAAGACATCTCTACCCCCATGTTTATTACAGCACTTTTCACAATCACCAAGATATGAAATCAACCTAGGTGTTCAACAAAAGATGAGTGGATGAAGAAAATGTGGTATACATACACAATGCAATACATTTCAGGTATAAAGAAAAATGAAATCCTGTCATTTGCAGCCACGTGGATGTAACTAGAGAATATTATGTTAAGTGAAATAAGCCAGGAACAGAAAGCCAAACACGGCATGTTATCACTTACATGTGGAAGCTAAAAAAGTTGATCTCATAGAAGTAAAAAGTAGAACAGAGGATACTAGAAGTTGAAAAGGGCAGGAGAAAGGGAGGGATACGAAGAGGCTTGTTAAAGGACACAGAATTACAGCTAGATAGGAGGAATAAGCTCTAGTGTTCTGTACTAGTTTAGGATGACTATGGTTAATAATAATATATAGTTTCAAATATCTAGAAAGAGGATATTGAATGTTACCAATGGAAAGAAATATTAAATGCTTGAGACGATGTATATGCTCATCACCCTGATCTGATCACTATACATCATATATATGGAAACATTACTATACTGATTAATTTGTACAATTAGTGTTTATAAATTCCAAAAAACAAAAAAAAGGAAGATAAGTGTATTAATCTGTTTTCTGTTACCATAACAAATACCAGACACCAGGTAACTTAAAAAGAAAAGAAGTTTATTTCTCCCAGTTCTAGAACTAGGAAGTTTAAGAGCATGGTGCCGGGATCTGGCCAGAGTAATCTCATGGGGAAGACATCACATATCAAGCAAGCAGGTCAGCCAGAGAAAGGCACTGAGGGCCTGATTCACTTTACAATAACCCTCTTTCACAGTACCTGATCCCACAATAGTGACATGAATTCATTCATGAAGTCCTCGTGACACAATTACCTCTATTAGGTGCCACCTACAACCACTGTTGCAATGAGAATGCAACACGAACTTTTACGGGACACATTCAAACCATAGCACAAGGAATTGGCAATATAGGTACATATATGAGAGAAATATTTTAAATGGCCAAAGCAACATTCACTTGCACCTAAAAATATAAACTATTCTTAGCTTCAATGTTTATGTTTATTTATATCTTTGTCTTTTTCCTCTCTTCAATAACAAGCTTCTCAAAAAAATACTTTGTGTTTGCTGTCTTGATGTCCCTGCTATCCACATTCTTCTATATTAATAATTCCTGCATTCTACCCTCCCTCCCCCAGTGTCAAATTGCAAGTGCTTTCTTGAGGAACATCACTGAGCTCCTAGGTTCATATATAGTTGCAAGTGTGTTGTTAGCTCCTCGTTTTCCTGACATCTCTGTCAACTGACATACGCTTCTTAGCATTACTCTTGAAACCTTCATAGGCTTGATCATGTCTTTTTTAAAAACTAAGATATCATTTCTTCAAGTCAATGGTGTTTTCCTCTTCAATAACTTCATATGTGGATGAGAGTCCCTTTCAGGGACACCCATAGCACCGTATGTTTTAATTATAGACGGTATCTGTGTATTCTAATTGCCCGCTTAATCATTAGCTTTCTTCAGTGAGTGGCAACTTACTCGAGGATGGTCACTGTGTTTTATTTGGTGACGTGTATAACCCCTAGCATGATGCTAGGCACAGAGCAAGTGTGTAATAAATCTTTATTTAATAATGGATAAACAATCTATATTCCCTGTTTCTGTTTCTTCTTCTTGCTTCTTCTCTGCTTTCCCTGACTTCTATAAACTAGAACGTCAAGTTTTATTTTTTCCCTAAGTTCTTACATTTTCTTCTGTATTCTTTTCATTGGTGAACTTAATCTATTGCCACATTTTCTTCTGTTATTTGATGTCAGCTGGCAGATAGCTACCCTATTCCTGTAGTCCAAAAATCCCGCTCTATGTTTCGGGATGACTGTATGTTAACGGAGTTACTCTTATCAGCTAAGGTTTTCATTCTTCATGATCCCTATTTACCATAAACTTCTTCCTATTTTGTTTTTTTAGATACATCAGGCAAATGGTAAATCTCTTCATGATTCCATCTGCTGAACTACACAATCATCATAGTATAAGATCTTCCTTTTTAACTTTCTCACTTTGTTATATATTTTATTTTTTATCAACAAATTAAACTTGCATATATTTATCATTTACAACATGTTTTGGAATATATATACATTGTAGAATGGCTCAATTCAGCTAATAAATACATACATTACCCCACATACTTATCATTTTTATGGTGAGAACACTTAAAATCTACTGAGAGATTTTAAAAATACAATACAGTGTTATTAACTATAGTCACCATGTTGCACAATAGATTACTAAAACTTATTTCTCTTATCTGAATAAAATTTTATATCCTTTGACTAACAGCTCCCCAATCTTCCCACCTCCCAGTCTCTGATAACCACTAGTTTACTAGTTTACATTTATGAGTTTGACTTTTTTTACATTCCATGTATAAGTGAGAGCATGTTTGCCTTTCTGAGCCTGACTCATTTCACTCAACTTTAACGTTCTCTAAGACCATCCATGTTGCTGCTGCAAATGACAGGACTGCCTTCTTCTTTTTTTTAAAGCTAAATAGTGTTCCAGAGTCTATATACACCACATTTTAAAAATTCATTTACCCCATCATGGACACTTAGGTTGTTTCCTTATCTTGGTTATTGTGAATAATGCTTCCATGGAAGTGCAGATTTCTATTTCATATATTGATTTTATTTACTTTGGTTACATATGCAGTATAAGGATTGTTGGATCATATAGAAGTTTTATTTTTAATTTTTTAAAGAACTTTTGTATTATTTTCCAAAATGGCTTAATCTTAAATAAAGAAGTCTCCAAATCAATAAATCTCAAACTTTAGAGGTATGTTTTAACATTGCCTCTTTATTCTCCCACATTATTTAAATTATTAACCAGTGTTAATTTAGTTGTAGCAATATTACTTCCTCCTTACCCTAGTTTTCATTTCCATGGCCAGTTTCTCAGCAAGTCATGATTGCCATCAAAATGAAGCAAAGCAAAAGCAGTTGTCCTACTATCTGATTAATATTCCTCCCTCTCAATTCTACATCTGATTTTCACCTGCTCAAATACTTCCTTGAGTCCCCTGATAATCAATGCTATTTGCCTACACAAACTCCATCTCACACAAAAGCCTTTAACTGAAAATAGGCCACAAATTATATTTGAGGTGATTATGTACCTTAATATATATTCATTTGAGAGCAAGCATTTCAGTATCAATAGCTCTCTGACAGAGTTATTGGTTAATTATATGTGATCATAAGTCTGCTGGGATTTTGTGGGAAAGTTTTAAATTTCCTGATAAAATGAAAGTGCTGTAGCTGATGTTACCGCTCCACAGTTCTGCTTGATTTGTAGGAACATGATGTGCAGAATTACAGCAGCTATCCTGAATCCATGAGGCAACAGCATAAAGATGAGGCCAACGTACCTAAGGATAGCAGAAAGTGAATATATTAATATTTGGATTCTTAAATGAAATTTCGGGTGATTGAATCAATGCCAGCAACTTCTACTCCTTGATTTTACGGTATGCAGATAATAATAATGAAAATAATAATCCCTTTAGATACCAGGGTGTTGCTTGCTGGCCTTTTAAACAGATGACCGTATTCTCAATGTACGCATCCAAATTCCCTGACTCTCAAAACATTCTCTGGCTCTAAACCTCAGTTTTGCATATTTTTCTCAAATCGCTACACAAACACCTTATCTTTCAAAAAACCTAGATTTCAATGTTCTCAAAATCCCCACCTGAACAGAATTGCATAGGAATTATATTGAGTTGGTTATAGGGGAGAGGAAAGAAAGAAAGAAAGAAAGGAAAGAAGGAAGAAAAAGAAAGAAAAAGAAAGAAAGAAAGTAAAGAGGAGAGGAGAGAGAAAGAAAGAAAGAGAGAAAGAGAGAGAGAGAGAAAGAAAGAGAAAGAAAGGAAGGAAGGAAGGGAGGGAGGGAGACTGCCTTAGGAAATTTGGTCAAGTTCCCAGGCTGCTTTTTGACAGCAGGTGGTGAGGCTACCCAGAACTCCAGTTTCAGAGCATAGGATTTCTCTCTGGCCAGACTGGTCAAAATGCTCCTTCCATTGGCACCAGAAGAATTCTGCCTTGTGCTGTGTTCCCCTGTGCCGGAGCAGCCCTGAGTTTCAATGCAAAGCTCCACAATCACTTCACTTTCCCTCCCCCAAGCAGATAGATTCTCTCTCCACTCAGCATTTTGGGTAGGGGGGGATTAAGGTTATGGGGGAGGAGTGCCATAGGCAATGGTAAACGTCTTTTCCGCCCTCTTCAGTGCCTCTTTCCTTGATATAATGTTAAAACCAGGTAGTATGATTGCTCACCTGATCTTTGGTTCTTCTGAAAGTGCTTGCTTGCCTGGAGAGTTGTTTAATTTTGTGGTTGTGCGGAGGGAGGATCACTGGAGGTTTCTATTCAGCCATCTTGCTTGGCCTCCTCTTGGTGATCTGAAATGAATCTCTATAAGCAGATTTTTATTCTAAATTATTTTAAAGATCATGAAAATCCACCAATGTCTCTAAATATCCTATAGCTCCAAATCATTTTAGTTCTGTCATTTTTAAGTCATGGATGCCCACTTTCATCAGTGTTATTTAACTTAGTACTGGAAGTTCTAGCTAGAGAAACCAGATAAGAGAAATAAAGGGCATCCAGACTGGAAAGGAAGAGGTCAAATTATCCTTGTTTGCAGACTGCAGACAGTATGATCTTACATAGAGAGAAAACTAAACATCCTACCCACAAACTATTAGAACTGATGAACAAATTCAATAAAGTTGCAGAATAAAAAATCACATACAAAAATCAGTATCATTTTTATATGCCAACAGTAAAAAATCTGAAAAAGAAACCAAAAATGTAATCTCATTTATAATAGCTACAAATAAAATGAAATACCTAGGAATAAACTTAACCAAATAAGTGAAAGATCTCTATAATGAAAATTATAAAGCATTGATGAAATAAATTGGAAGTGACACAAAAAAAATGGAAAGATATTCCATTCTCATGGATTGGAAAAATTAATATTGCTAAAATGTCCACACTACCCAAAGCAATATACAAATTCAATGCAATCCCCATCACAATACCAATGATTTTCTCTATAGAAATAGAAAAAATAATTCTAAAATTTTTATGGAACCACAAAAGACCCAGAATAGCCAAAGACATCCTGAGAAAAAAGAACAAAATGGGAGAAATCACATTACTTCAAATTATACTACAGAGTTGTAGTAACCATAACATCATGGTACTGGCATAAAAGAAGATACATAAACCAATGGAACAAAATAGAGAACTTAGAAATAAATCTACACATCTATAGTGAACTTATCTTTGACAAAGTTGCCTAGAACATACAGTGAGGAATGGACAATCTCTTTAATAAATGGTGCTGGGAAACTGGATATCCATATGCAGATGAATGAAACCAGATCTTTCTCTCTCACCATATACAAAAATAAAATCAAGATGGATTAAATACTTAAGTCTAAGCCCTGAAATATGAAACTACTAAAAGAAAACATTGGGAAAATGTTTCAGAACATTGGTCTGGGCAAGAACTTCTTGAATAATACTCCCCAAAAACACAGGCAACCAAAGCAAAATTGGACAAATGGAATCACATCAGGATAAAAAGCTTCTTCATAGTAAAGGAAACAATCAACAAGGTAAAGACACATCCCACAGAATGGGAAAAAATCTTTGCAAAGTACCCATCTAACAAGGGATTAATCACTAGTATATATAAGGTACTCTAACATCTCAGTAGGGAAAAATCAAATAATCCAATTAAAAATAGGCAAAGGATCTGAATAAACATTTCTCAAAAGAAGACATAAAAATGGCCTACAGATATATGAAAAACTGCTCAACATGATTAGTCATCAGAGAAATTCAAACCAAAACTACCATTAGATATCATCTCACCCCAGTTTATGTGGCTTTTATCAAACAGACAGGCAATAACAAATCCTGGTGAGGATGTGGAGAGAGGGAACATTCACACACTGTTGGTGGGAATGTAAATTAATGCAACCACTATGGAGAATGGTATGGAAGTTCTCGGAAGACTAGAAATAGAACTACCATGTGATCCAGCAATCCTACTGCTGGGTAAATATCCAAAAAAAAAAAAAAAAGGTAAATCAATATATCTAAAAGATATCTGCACCCTCATGATATTGCAGCACTATTTACAATAGTCCAAATATGTAATCAACCAATGTCCATGAACAAATGAATGGATAAAGATAATTTGGTATATACACACAATGGAATATTATACCACCATAAAAACGAAGGAAATCCTGCCATTTGCAACAACATGCATGGAACTGGAGAACATTATGTTAATTGAAATAAACCAAGCAGAGAAAGACAAATCTCATGTGTTCTCACTGATGTGTGGGAGCTAAAATTTAAAAACTTTTGATCTCATGGAGACAGAGAGTAGAATGATGGTTACCAGAGGCTGGGAAGGGTAGTGGTGAGGGGCAGGGTAAAGTGGAGATGGTTAATTCGTATGAAAATATAATTAGAGAGTTAAATGGAATGAATAATATTTGATAGCACAACAAAGTGATTATAATCAACAATAGGTTAGCATATCATATACTTTAAAATAACTAAAAGAGTAGAATTGGGATGTTCCTAACAGAAAGAAATGTTAAGTGCCTAAGGTGATGGATACCCCAATTACCCTGATTTGATTAATTCACATTGTTTGCCTATATGAAAACAATACCTGTACCCTATAAAGATATGCAACTATTATGTACCTATAATATTTAAAAATAAAATTAAAAAATAAAATTTTATAAAAGAAAAAAATAAAATGAAGATTCAGTTATATATTTGAGGCCTTCAATCTTTTCAGGTCCTTTTTGATTCTCATTAAATATTTTGAAATTCAAGATAAGATAAAAATGTCTCCTTGGTAATTAAGATACCTGTTAAGTAACTGGAGGGGTCTTTTATATGTTTAAAACCAAAATAGAGAAGTAAAACTTTAAAAATTCTGCAAGAGAAAATTAGTACTGTCAGCTCACTCTATTCATATCGGATATCTGATGTGTACAAAATTAATTTAGGCTCTGCCACACATAGTTCTTAAAGAGATAAGTATAGTTAATTCTAAGCTGTACTATTATCAATGACATGAGAATTAATTTGTTCATATATGAATATCTATATGCACTGAAAATGTGGAATAAGCAACAATGACAATATAAAAGTTCAACATCAAGTTTAAATTCATCTATCATACTTCCTGATTAATATACGCCATGCCAATATTGACTTGTCCACTTATAAACTGTAATTCTTCCTTATTTAAAATAACTTAATTAGGAAATCATTTAGAAATGATAATTTCCCCTTACAAGTATTCATTTTGTCAGCCATATTATGATCCAAATGGACTCAGATCAGATTTAACAGGAAAACTGCTACAGGGGAAATAAGAGAATAATGAAAGGGAATAAAAAATCAATAAAGAGCGATTCCCTAAAAATCAAATGACTTTGGGGTGGAAGAATCCCATGAGACATGGAGAGAGAGGTAGCTAGTTCTAGGGATTTGGCAGGCTTAAATAGTTAGCATTGGCATTGTCATTTTTTCTTTCCTGAAGGGACATTAGAATAAGTTAGAACCTAGTCTGCGTGGATACAGGCAGATGACAGCATTAGCATCAACCAAAACAGTAGTGGTTAGCATCAAGCTCCTCTCCTGATGGGGAAGAAACACACTCTGAGTATTTTCTCTTTCCTAAGTAGGAAAGAAGATGGAAATCTTCTTAAAGACTTTGAGTTCATGTGAAGCATTTGCACATGTTTTGGAGGTCATAAGACGTTTGCTTTAATAGCCTGGTATTTGGAATAGAAAATCCAGTGAACAAGGGCTTTTTTCAAACACGTTTTTGACAAAATATATTAAATATATAAGGAACTATGTGAAACATACACCTGAGTAATGAAGCGTATAATAGAATGTAACATCTATGCAGCACAAAATAAAAAATCAAAGTATTACTAATATTTTTGAAGTGACTTCTGTGTTTCTTCCATATCTTACACTGTCATCTTCCTTGTGCTATCACCCACAGAAAACCACTAATATAAATCAGTTGTTCTTCATGCCTTGCTTTTTTCTTTGATAATTTTATAACCTGAGCATGTTTTAAACAATATATATTTTTTAATTTTGCTTCCATTTACTCATTAGAAAACATATTTTCATACTTTAGGCAAAGCTCCTGGGATGTTCATAAAGTTATATCTGAAGTTTTCAAATGTAAAACAAACATTTTGATGCATTCAATTATTTAAGAAAAATACCTAATGGTATTTCAGGAAGTATAAAAATTCTACTGCAATTAACCAAAATATCTGATTCAAAGATTCGTTCTAACCTAAATAGCAGGAAGATCTTCTCTGGCTATTTAGAAATCCATAGGCAGAGTTATTAATTGCTGTGCCTTTTTTTTCACCTAAATTAACATAATTATTTTAATACTAATTATTTAATGCTTTAGTGAAATTCAGAACTATAATCAAAGTAAGTTGTAATCTACCAAATTGATCTGTTTTTCCTGAGTATTTCATCAGGAAATATCATTCTAAATTATCAAAGTCTGTCTTAAAATCACATCTAGTTAGAGAAAAATAAAAGAAAATAAAAGTGCATGTTGTTATTCACATGTTCCTATTATAATTTTCTATTTCACTTAAGAGAAAAGATAGCCATGTAGATAATAATTACTAAAAAATAACTCTGGAAATATTACTATTCACTAGGAGTCTATAGAATCTTTAGCTTTGCTATGAATATGTAGCCAGTTGGGCAATGTGACTCACACTTATTTTATTCTATTTTATTTCAGCTTATTATGGGGGTACAAAAGCTCAGGTTATATATATTGCCCATGTCCCACCCATCCCCCTGAGTCAGAGCCTCAAGCGTGTCCATTCCCCAGACAGTGCGCCTGGCACTCACCAAGTAGTCATACCTCCATCCCCTCCCCCCCCCACCCCCCACCTCCCCGAGTCAGCACCTTCAAGCATGACCATTCCCCAGATGGTGCGCAATGCACTCATCATGTAGGCATACACTCATCCTCTCCCCCCACCCCCCGCCTCAGTCTGATATCCAGTTGGTATCATTCCCCAATGGGCATTAGGTGATGATCAGGGAAACCAATTGTCTGGTGAGTACATGTGATGCTTGTTTTTCCATTCTTGGGATACTTCACTTAATATAATGGGTTCCAACTCTCTCCAGGAGAACCAAAGAGATGTCGTATCACCGTTATTTCTTATAGCTGAGTAATACTCCATGGTATACATATACCACAATTTACTAATCCATTCGTGAATTGATAGGCATTTGGGTTGTTTCCACATCTTTGCAATTGTGAATTGTGCTGCTATAAACATTCGGGTGCAGGTGTCTTTTTTACAGAATGACTTTTGTTCTTCTGGGTATATGCCCAATAATGGGGTTGCTGGACTGAATGGTAGGTCTACTTGAATCTGTTTAAGGTATCTCCATATTGTTTTCCATAGGGGTTGCACTAGTTTACAGTCCTACCAGCAGTGTATGAGTGTTCCTGTCTCTCTGCATCCACGCTGTGGATGACTCACACTTATTGATGAAAGCTGTTTTTCAAGTACACTGCTGTGATGTAAAGCACAACAAGCATCCATCTAGAAACACTTTATCATCAGAAAAGATAAATGGTAATGGTGATATCCTTTTTGAAAGGTAAAGCAACGGTGCTTGATAAAACTAAATTAAATGAAGTTTTAAATAGTCATACAAATCCCATCTGCAGCTCCATGGACTTCAGAGAATATGTGAATGTTGATTTGTTTGATTATGAGTATTAAATTGAATTAAAGCCACTTGCAAAATATCCGTAGAGAGCATAAAAAAACTAAAATTTTCTGAAAAGTTGCACTTTTCACCTAGTTGCTGAATAGACTTTTTTGAGCTGTCTAACAAACCTGAGCTCTGACTGAACAGATAAGAAAATGAGGCTGGCAGCGCTGTCACCATGCGTTCTCTATCTCTGTGAAGAAGTCTCCTGGGACTACTGTTAATCTGGACTTTTGTGTGTTCTGCATCTGCAGGCACTCATTTTCTTTTTTTTTAGACCACCTCTTCTTTTCTGGAGCATTGAACAGAATTCTTGCTACCTTTTCAGTAGCTAAACACTCTGTGTGTTGTATTATATTTACATCCTACCATTAATGTCTCATTTATCTGAGGTCAATTAATACACATAAAGGGCACACTTTGAGATGTTGTACATTTTCACTGAAGAGTGAAGGTGAATTTTGACACACATTTCCAAAGAGAGATGTCAAGCTTCCTCTGGATGAGAAATAGATAGGGATTCTAAACCACTGTGGACCACCCAAAAGTGTTCAAAATATAATCTAGATTCTACAGAGTTCCTGGTTGGGTTTAAAATGAAAACAAGTCAAACATTAGCACCCAAATATGTAGAACAACCGAAAGGCTTACCTACATATAGTAAAAAGTATACTTATGAGAGACAAGGGCTACACCTACAACACCTGCAATGACAGCAAAATCACCTAGAACCTAAAATTAAATTTTATATGTTATTGTCAAAATCATTCAATTTATTTCAATGATATACTCTTTTAAAGAATCTTTTGTTCTCTTATATACACCCATATCTTTATATAAAATACAGAATATGGATTGCATGAAAAGTAAGTTTTAAAGAGATACAAGGATTATTCTTCCATATTTCAAGTAAAGTTTTTAGTTTGGAAGACTTTTATATTCATAAAATTATTGATAAAAATAAAACACAGTTTCTATATACACTTTATATACTTTCTCCTAATATTAGCATCTTCCTTAACTATGTATAAACTCTAAAGGATTAATACTGTAACCTTACTTTTTACAAAACTCTAGATTTTATTGAGCCTTGTTTTACACTATGTGCTTTTTCCATTCCAAGATCCCAAGATCACACTACCTTTAGTTATCATGTCTCCTTAATCTCTTTGAACTGTGAGAGTTTATCGATCTTTCTTTGACTTTCACGACCTTGACAGCATCGAAGGGAACTTTTCAGATATTTTGATGAATGTTCCTCAATTGGGGTGTGTCTGATGGCTTCCTTATGTTTAGTCTTGATTAAGTGCCCTTTTATCCTACCACATGATGAAATGCATTCTATGATAAGATTGTAATAAATAGGGTAGATGCATGGATGAATAGATAGATAATTACAGATATGTGGGAATACATGCCTTAGGCTACAAACATATATTTCCTGGTTTTGTTTGCATCTAAAAACAATAACACCCCAATAGAACTTAATTTCTTTTTTTTTTTTTTTTTTTTTTTTGAGACACAGTGTCACTTTGTTGCCCGGGCTAGAGTGAGTGCCGTGGCATCAGCCTAGCTCACAGCAACCTCAGACTCCTGGGCTTAAGCGATCCTACTGCCTCAGCCTCCCTAGTAGCTGGGACTACAGGCATGAGCCACCATGCCCGGCTAATTTTTTTGTATATATATTTTTTAGTTGGCCAGATAATTTCTTTCTATTTTTAGTAGAGACGGGGTCTCACTCTTGCTCAGGCTGGTCTCGAACTCCTGACCTCGAGCGATCCACCCGCCTCGGCCTCCCAGAGCTAGGATTACAGGCGTGAGCCACCGCGCCCGGCCTTAGAACTTAATTTCTAAATACTATTATCCAATAACAAGAATCATGCCTCCTTGGAAAAGGGTCCTGTCAAGTGCCTTTCTTATCCCATCACACAAAGAGATATATCTTGTGATGGGATGGTGTACATGATATCAACAGACTTATCACTGATGATGTTAAACTTGACAACTTAGTTGAAATATTGTCTGCCAGGTCTTTCCTCTGTAAAGTCTTCATTTTTTCCCTTTCTGTGCTCTGAACACGAGCCACTAAGAATACTCCACACTCAGGATGGGTGCAGGGATAAAAGTCCATCTCCTGAAGGGAGCAGTATCTACATATTACATGGAATTCTGCAAGAATGATTTCTCTCTTCTTCCTTATCTATCTATTTATTTATTTGTCTATGATTTATATCACTATATTCTTGTTAATTTTACCTTTTGGGTTTTAATACAATACTACATCAGTTATTGTGCTGGTCAAATTGTCTGAAGCTCCTTCAGATTGGCTCCTGGGCCTCTCTGACATGTGGCCTTGCTTTTGGTTTTTGAACACTTCCTTTGTTTATATACTACAAGATATTTCAGGATCACCTTGCATATTCCCTGAGCCAACACTAAAATCAGTCATTCCTTTCTCTAAAGAGGCATGATTCCTTTTATTGGAGAGTAGCATTTAGAAATAAAGATCTATTGGGGTATCACTTCTTCCAAAAGCAAACAGAACTAGAAAGTATATGTTTGTAGCCTAACCTATGTATACGCACATATCTCTAATTATGTATCTATCATCTATCTATCATCTATCCATCTACCTATCTATTAAACATGAGTTCTTACCAATGACTCCATCTCTAGTCCAATATCTCAGGGTTCCATCTAGCCTCCTTTTGTTTATTTGTAACTTCTATCTCTGTTAGTGAGAAATCTAGCTTCCATTGCCTAATATTTATTTACTTGTTTATTCAACCCTAGTACAGATATAACTTACTTTCAGAATTTTCAACCCATACCCTTGTGAGCAACAAATTTACAAACTAGAGTACAGTATTTATGTACATTATTATTGTATTACATTTTCTTGTCAAAATGTTGTTATGCTAAGTTACTTAGGTCAGCTCCTTTTTTTGTCCAACCCCTTCAGTGAGATTCCATCAGATATTTATAACACAGTTACATTCATTTATCATGGTTACTGACAACAATTTACAATTTTCACATTACTTCTGTCTGAAATACTGTGTTTTAGTCCTCTTTGTCAGCTAAATATGCGTTTCCCTCTTAAGATTCAGCACAGCCATTGCCTTCTTGTTGAGACTACCAGACTCAGGAACCTTTAGGATCTCTTGCCTCTAGGCTCCATTTTAGCTGTGTCTATGTAGTCTGAATGTCAGTTTACCTTTATGTTTTCACATGGCACTTTTGAGCTCTGCCCAACAGTGCTGAGGACAGAACCTGGAGGAAGAATAGCTGGTGCCCATTCATGTTATTGACACTGATAATAATTAGTTCCTTAATTTCTCCAATAAGGCAAAAACCATGGCTATGCACCAGATTTCTTTTGGTTTTGCCTTTTTTTTTTTTTATTTGACACGAGATACTTTCATATCCTTCCCTTTTTTTGACATTCATCACTCTATGATTTTTAGTGATATTGCTTAATTCTGCTTCTTCTCCCAGTTCTGGGGCTATCCCTTCTACCACATTACTAAATGTTAACATTCACAGTTTTTCTGTCCTTGGTCTTCAGAAAACATAATCTCCCTGAACATTCATTCTAATCTCTGCTTAAAATAACATTGCCATGAGTAAATGAAAAATGAATGCCTTCATTTGAAACTTAACTAGTGATGTTTATATTTTCATATTCAACTACCTTCAGGGAAAGTCCATGACACAAATACTTTAAGCTCATCATTATTTAATGACAGTTTCTTCTAAATGTGCTCATTCTGTTATATTTACCATTCTGATTAATGGTAATGTGATTTATTCTCCTAAGTCGGAAACATGGACAGTCATTTCCAAATAAAGTAAAAATTTCAGTAATTTCTTTCCAATTACCACCTCTCTGTATAGTCCACTCTCCAAAATGTGATTTCATCAACCACTATTTAATCACATTTAATTGTTAATATATTGATCCTATCAACTTTTTATAGTAACTTATACCCCATCCACCAACATTATTTATACTTACTACTTTACCCAGAATAAATTTCACAAGTGATGATTACAGTTTCTCCCTTGTGATCGCCCTATCTCCTTTATCATGTTACTGCATTGGTTTACCCATTTGGAAGAGGAATAACACAAACTATTTCTCAGACTTACTATTTGGACCCTCCTTAATTTCAAAACAACTTTTTAAAGCGCTCCTGATAGTTTTTTTCTCCTAACAAACCATTCTCCTGAAAGGAGACTCTCCCTAATTGAGCTTATAAATTTTTTTTCTGACTGGTACTATTCAAATGTTACCTTCGAATCACAGATTTTCACATTGTTTTAAATAACAATTTTTCTTGAAACTCTTTTTTACTTGTGAAGAAATCAACTTGCATTACACAAGTTGAATAAAGATGGAGTCCTTTCTCATAATTCAAAAGATTTTAAACATTGTTTCATTTGATTTGTGTCTATGTGTGTGTATTTGGTAGCAGTGCATGTTGCTCTTTGTTATCATGAAATAGTTTTGTAATTCATTTTCGTTAGTGTTTTTTAAGAACTCTTGATCCAATTATTACTATTATTATGTACACAAGTATCCATCTGTGGGGGGATAGATGACTTGAAATTGTAGCATGTTGCAGTAATTTTTAAAGACTAAGGACTGCAAAAAAAATTCCATGAAAATTTCAGAGAATTGGGAAACATGTATACAACCAGGAAAGAAAAATACAAAATATTGATACCTTTCAGTAGAATGAGTTGAAGACATGTCCAGCGCCAGGCTGAGTTACACTGTACCTCAAAGAGAAAAGGAAAATATGTGCCCTGATTTACATGTGCCTATTAATTTTTAATAGAATTCACTTTTTGAAATGACTTTATATTTACAGAAAAATTGGGAAGGTAGTACAAAGAGTTCCCATATACCCCACATCCAGTTTTCACTATTATTCATATTTCATATTAATATGGTATATTTATTATAATTGATGAATTAACATTGATTAATTATTACTAATTAAATCTAATCATTTATTTATATTTCCTTGCTTTTTATCTACTGTCCTTTGTCTGTTCCAAAATCCCATCCAGGATACCATTTGACATTCAGTTGTAATGTTTTCTTTGGCTATTTTTGGTTATGGGAGTTTCTCAGACTCTCATTGTTTCTGATGACTTTGACAGTTTCCCCAATTGTTAAATGCTTTTTAATTAAATACTTCAAAGAATAATCCATTGTGAAAAAATTCTTTTTATGAGTTCTAATTCTAATGATATTAAAAATATGTATGCAAAAATTCAGCCCATTTATATGTCAAGAGACTTCAGAGGGAAAATAAGACGGAAGCCTATAGCAATTATATGTTTCTACAGAGCAACACAGTTTTATACTTTCTTCTACATGGCCTTTGGCAATCTGAGGCAATCTAATAATTTGTGCCTAATGAGCTCTTTATTTATTGTGCATTTCAATTCCACTTTTTATAAAAAGACAAGCGTGTTGGATTATTGAATATTTTTTTATTTTAATACATGGAAGTATTTTGTTTCTTTCTCCTGAAATCAACAAATATTTTAAGATATGGAGAGACTTGGAGATCTAAATTCTACTTACTTTTCCTTCACACAATTTTTCCATAAGGGACAGCTTAATAGTTTTTATGTTTTGTTTTTAAAGAACTGCAAGAGATATCAGTTAAAAAGAAAATGTATGATGTTGTGGAATTATGTCTTTCTACCATGAAAATTGCTTTCAGGATGACATAAAGAACTCATTTGTCCATCAGCAAGTACAAATGCATTAACTGCCTAATATATGCCTACAGAATAAATACATGAGATGAAAAAATAAATTGATATGGCCTCCTTCCAGGAAAGACTACTGTCCCATGATTCAGTAATAGACATTCCAGTGACAAATAATTACTGAGAGCCTAGTCCATGCTAAATTCTATGACAGGCCTTAAATATTTAAAGAGTTACTGTCCTCAGAGAGCTTGCACCTGTTAAGGAAGACAGAAACTATTTCAATATTTTTCTATATTTTATGCAGAAATATGTGTTGGTTGCTATAAATATATTGTGGGAGTAGCACCTAAATTTGCTTAATAAGAAAAGTCTAATCTACATTCACATCTAGAACTCTAACAATACTAAAGAAAGACCTTTCCTTTCAAATGCTCCAATAAGTTAAATCCAGCTGTCCTTCATTGTTTTATGACAGAAAGTTTCTGGAAATAAAAAAATGAAAGCTATGTATTTGAATTTTGGCCGAGATGTGATTTTGTAGTGCAGATGGCACATTGGTGCAGTAGCCTAGTGTTCATCCTATCACGATTCTGAAAAATGAGCATAGAAAGAGTAAATGAAATTTGATTAGCAAGTCTTCTTTTTAAACAGATGTTGTGCCTGATATAAATTATTCTTTTAGAATTTCTAACATATGCCAAAGTATTTATCGCAGATTAACTACATGAACTTGTATGCTATTACCAACTTGTCTGAGTGTGAAAATGGGTGGATGAATTTTTCACAGTCTTAATCAAAAGGTATATGATAATGTGAAATTGTAATTCATATAAGAAAACCTATAGTTAAAAAAGTAATAACACGATATGCAAAAATTTGAAGCACTTCCTACTTGTTCTGTTATTTTCCCCATATTGGAAGGTAAACAATACTGAAAAGTACTATTTGGAATTACTGTACATTGTATTCTAAATGCACCTTAATACTAAACATTTTAAGAATTGCTCAAAATATTTATATCTGATTTTCTTTTGTTTATGATTATTTCATATCCTTCACAAATGAGGTCCTTATTTCTAGACATGTCCTAAAACAGTATGTTTAAATTCATTATTTTGTGTTGTTGCTTTGTCGAAAATTGTCCAATACGTGCTTCCAAATCCAAGCTGGAATTTACTCAGCACCAGATAATTTGAAACATAACAATGAAAATAGTGTTATTTTTTAAAATAAAGATCTTATTTCAAGGTAGGTTCTTTTTTTAAAAAGTTATTTCAGAATATTATGGGGGTAAAAATGATTTGGTTACATAAATTGTTTTTGCTCTGTGCCCATCCCCCAGATACTGTGCGTTGTGCCCGTTAGGTGTGATTTTACCCATCCTCGCCTTCCCCCCGACCTGCTTGATTTCCGGTGAATGTTATGTCCGTATGTGCACATAGGTGTTGAACGATTAGTTCCAGTTTAATGGTGAGTACATGTGGTGTTTGTTTTATGTCTCATTCTGTGCATAGGAAAATGAACAATTTTTCTATACCATGATTAGTACTTTTCCCATGCTATTATTGAAATTAAATTCTTATCTTAAATTTGATGTTTTCAGAATACAAACACTAAGAGGTCCATGCAATTAAAGAGAGATGGGCTAGCTATTAACATCAGATGTTACTTGTTTTGCTGGTGTGACCTCTAAGATAATTTGTAATATTTTGGCTTTGCCAGAGCAGGCTAATCCAAAGAGGAAAAATATTTTATATTTTCTCATTAATTTATCCTGTAGATGTTTTCTTTATTTTTAAAGAAAGTAAAATGGGAAAGAAACCAGTGTTGGAATTTTATTGCTTTCATATAAACCCTGGATTGAGCCTGGTGAGGTTATGGTTACCATGGTAACGGATGTCTGCTCTTTAAACAGTTTCTATCTTAACTGCTCTTCTACTTATACTGAATGATTTCATCAAATATAGGACTCATGGGGGTGTAGTTATGAGAAATTTTGTTCCCTATAAGGATACTTATCCATATAATTTTTCAGGAATTACTCTGGCACATGGAGGTTAATTAGATATAAATGTTAGCAACATAACTTTTAAAAGTGCAGTATTCCCCCAGTAAGTAGGCAAGTGTGGGGAAATACAAAATGAGGAAGTATCCTAAAAAGAGAACACAGATGACACAGGAACTAATACAAGCATATTTTATATTTGTGAATAAATATGGAAATATCTCTCAGAAAGTGTGAGGATGATAAGAAAATTTATTTTATATGTTACACTTTTACAGGTCAAAATGGGTGCATCACTTTTAGTAAATTGCTTCAAAAATGCATAGCAGTGATTTTGTTTTTAAAATGTTTAGACATACTGAAATAAATAGATTTAAATCTACATCCACGCATACATACACAGAAACACTTGATATGGACTGAATTTTGTCCTTTTAAAAATCATATCCTGCATCCCTAACCTGTAATATGACTAGATGTGGAGATAAGCCCTATAAGAAGATAAAAGTTACAAGAGGTCATAGGAAGGGGCTTCAGTCCCATAGGACAAGTATCCTTATAAGAAGAGGAGAAGATAACAGATCTCTCTCTCTCTTTGCACATGCAAAGATGAAAGGCCATGTGAGGACACAGCAAGAAGGTGGCCCTCTGGAAGCCAAGAAGAGAGGCCTCACCAGATACCAACTCTGCTGGCACCTTGATCTTAGACTTCCACCCCCAGATCTGTGAGGAAATAAATAAATTATATAGATGTAATTATATACAATTATATTGTATACAAAAGTATATACAAGTATAAAATTTCACACATTTTCACTACTTCCCTCCAAGTTTTTAAGATTGACAGACTATATTACAACTTTATATGTTGGTATTTTTGTTTCTTTTTCTCTAATTTCAAGAAAAACTTACTCTCAACTCTCTTTTTATTTACCTATGAAGCTGCTGTAATTGAGCCACCTTGATACTGCTATTCCACACTCATGGTGATTTACTTGACTAACTGGTAAGATGTAAAGCTTTCCTGTAGAAAAGAATAGAACTTGAATCATAAATCAATCACTACCCGGGTGATTTGAGACAAGTCAAACATTCTGATGCTTAAGTTTTTAACCTCCAAAGTTGGGACAGTGATAACAGTTAAATACTTTGTTTTCTTATTATGTCAAATAAAAATAAAATTGACAGATGTATTATTAATCAGTGTGGGCTGCCATAGACTGGATGGATTAAATAAGAGAAATGTATTTCCTCAACTTCTGGGGGCTGAAAATCTAATGCCAGCAGTTGGTATCTGGTGAGGCCTCTCTTCCTGGCTTGCAGTCGGCCACCTTCATGCTGTGTCCTCACATGGCCTTTCTACTGTGCAGGTATAAAGAGAGAGAGAGAGAGAGAATGAGGGAGAGATGGTGTCTCTCCTTCTAGTTATAAGGGTAAAAATCTCATGGGATTAAGGCCCCACCCTATGACCTCATATAACTTTTAGTAGCTTCTTATAGGCTTTATTTCCACATATACTCATACTACACATTAGGGATGCAACATATAAATTTCGGAGAGACAAAATTTATTCCACACTGACAATGTTTTGCCAACTGTAAGTTACAGAATACATACCGATGAATTTTTTTTTTCTCTTGTTATAGGAATGTGTCCTTTAGGAAATGACTGGCTGGCAGTGCAGCTTCAGCCAAATTAACTAGTCGCCAAAGTAATAAACCATACATAAAGCTTTGTTTTTAATATATTTCTAATGGACTAAGTACACTAGACCTGTGTAAAAAACAAAGAAAAATTAAAAGTCTCACAGTTTTTTTAATATCTCTTTAAGAGCAGTACTTTTATTTTTGTTAGAAGTATGATATTTCCCAGCTAATGTTTTTCTCTTAATTATTAGCTAAGCTATCTTCAGGAATTACAATTGGTTATATCATCATTAGTTCCCATTCTTTCTGGCTTAAGTGACACTCATGTTCCATATTCAATTCACAGTGTGGATTCACAGTTGTCACTCTTTGTTTTGACTAAGTTTCTTGTACACAGTGGCTCATGAAAAAGAAAGTAATTTGCTTTTCCATGTAGCTAGAGAAGATGTGTGTCACAGGGAATCAGGGAGCCAAAAGAAGTCATTCTTAGGTGTCTGCTTTGGGACTAACACTGCATCACTGAAGTCTCAAGGCACTCCAAGTCTGGATGGTTTTCACCATAATCCCTCCCCACAGAGGTAAACTTGTCCTTTGGGGCACATTTTAAATAGGACACGGAATTCCACACTAGACAAAAACCAGTTTTAAGCATAAAGACTTTTATTTTTTGACACCCATCTTTATAAATATGTTCTAAAACAAGCCAAACCATGCATTTGTGTAGACATATCTGCTCAGTAGAGTAGCAGTGTTTTAAATATCTGTGACCTTGAGACAATGCCTTACGTGTCCTTGAGAAGTCAATCTAAGGAGGATACAGCAAATGGTGTGGCTAAGCTGCCACATGATAGAAATTTGATGACGATAAATGACTACGGAAAAAATTAATTTGAGGGGTAATGAATCTTCATAAGCTTTATATCAGAAGGTAAAGACCATATCCTTGCAAGTTTTTTGCAAAGTTATTAGTACAGGTTAAAATAGAAGTGAATCTTTTTGATGTTGAATGGATAAAAGACAAGAATAAATAAATAAATAACAGCATGCAAGACAGAGTTTATCCTATAGCACTTTAAGACATAACATTAAAGTTTTTCCTAGTCAATGTTTTCATTAAAAAGGAATATACTATCATAGAATAAACCACGTTGTTTTTCTTTCCTAACTTGTTTTTCTTTCATTATGGTTTTTGAGGAACATATTAAAGCATGACAGAAAGAGGCAAGAATTACCTATATTTTGTGGTCCCGAAATCATTCTATTAATATGAAATCAAGCCTGGAATGTAAACAGCAGAAAGTTCTCTTTCATATTGTGTCATGTTGACATATCTTTTATTTGAATTGTCCAGCTTTTCAGCTGTTTGTACCATTCTTTGCATGTGATATTCATAACACTTGGGCTAAATATGGTTTACGTGCAAAGCCATTTTGACCCCCCCCAAAAAATAGCATCTTTTGATATATTTTATCTAAAAGTTTAAAATAATATTAATAAATCACAGAGAAGATTTTTGTGCTAAACTTAAAAACTTAGTATCTAAACTAGAGAAGAGTATTTAAATATTGCACCCATTATTTAGATAGAAAAAAATGTTTAAATATATAAATCTAAATACATGTGTGAAATAATGACATGTAATACATATTTTTGAATCTGATACTTTAACCATAAATATCTTTTTAAATGATCCAGGTAATGCATGCCCTAATATAGATACCACATTCTTTTCTTACATCTTTACAATACTAAGAAATTATGTTTCTTTTGACTAAAATTTGGCAATATATTTGACATTTTATCTCCATTAGCATATGGATCCTATAGTAAGTTCTGGTAAAAACTAACTAGAATATTTGGCCGGTGGATTCCCATGGATACATTTTAGGCACTAAATCTTTGATTTCACCTTAATATGGATCTAGTACAAAAAAATATATCATCTTAGAACCTACTAATGAAGATTTCATTTCCTCACCAGAACTGGAAAAATTACTGGAATCTACCTCAATTGGGGCCCTAACGTCATTTTAGAATCTTCTCCCAGGACATAGAATCCCCCTTAAAAACAAATTCTGTTAGTCACTGGCTACAGAACTGCTCTAAATTACTTGAACATCCTGAAGAGTCAGTCATGGATCGATCACTCCAGAGAGACTGATCCCTTTTTTAATAAGGGCATTGCACCTTTAATTCTAGTATCTGCTACCAGGCTGGAAGGTTACAGGTGGCTTATGAATGTAAGCTTTCACACTGGACATGGATATCTGAAAAAAAGATTAAAAAACAATTTAATCATTTAGATATTCTTACATCAGAGTTAATTTCTTAGCTTTAATATTCCCAGCATCTTTGATGGTGGCTAACATATGATATTCAATCTATATGAACAATTATAAAAGAAACAAAATTAAGAAAATAAAATACCCCTTGACACAAAATATGAAAAAAAGAGAAATAATGTGATGGTCAATTTTATGTGTCAACTTCACTGGGACATGAGATGCCCACATATCTGTTAAACATTATTTCTGGGTGTGTCTGTCAGGGTGATTCCAGAAGAAATTAGCATTTGAATTGGTGGGCTGAATAAAGCTGATGGTTCTCACAATGTAGGTAGATATCACCCAGTCCACGGAGGGCCTGAGTAGAACAAAAAGATGGAAAAGTTGAATTCTCTCTTTCTCTGCCTGACTGTCTGAGCTGGAGAATTGACCTACTGCTGTCCTCAGATCTCCTGGTTCTCTGGCCTTGTGACAGGAACTGGAGTCTATACCATCAGGTCTCTGGCTCTCAGACCTCTGACTATAGCATAGGTTTTCCTGGGTCTTCAGCTTGCAGAAGGCAGATCATGGGACTTCTCCAATTTCATAATCACATGAGCCGATTCCTAATAATAAATTTTATTGTATATATGTGTGTGTATATCTCCATCATATTATTTCTATGGAGAACCTGGTTAATGCAAATATTTTGATATTATCAGTGTTTTCTTTTTCACCCTTTGTTTTATATCCTCAGCATTGCACATGTCTCTATTACTCATATGATTTTTTTCACTGAAAGGAAGCCCTAGAATTTGACTTTTCTAGAAAAATGGATGTTAAATATTCAATTAAAAGCACTTATCAAATGATGTTATAGGACCTGATGCTCAATGTGTTTTTGTTTATAATATCTTACACTTTGGTTTGCTGATTTTCTCAGCCTCTGGTTTGATAAACTAGAGTTAAATATAACTCTAATTATATTATCAATATCTACTGATTGAGATTATTTTCAAGGGCCTTAAGCTTAGTTAAATACTCCTTGTGCTGTCCATATATTTTGTGTCAAAATAGAGAAAAATATTTTAATTACTAAAATCTTATAAGTGTACTAACTTAAAATACATATATTCTTAGGGATATTTTGAATGCTCTTATTCACTACATTTAAAAAATACTCAGAGAAACTTTACTACATATGGTGGCTAATATATACCATGAAATGCATGATACAATGTAAATACATATGATGAGTTTTCGTAGGTTCTGAAGAAAAATTGTTGAGGACAATGAACACATATTCTTCCTCCATGGACTAGCTAACAAACAAAACATACTTTTTGAAGTTAAAAATTCATTTAGAAGGTATAGGAAGTCCATCTTTAGCCATGAAGGAGCAGTTGTTGCCAAATTTGTCCTCTTTCCATTAAGAAAAGAACAGTAAATCTGGGAAAATATAAAGTAACTAATTTCACATAACAGTAGGCAGCACAGACCCGTGGTCATTGAGAGAAGATAAAATGATAAGGTGAGATGCAATCTCACCTGGCTGTCTGTCAGGGTAAGTTAGAGACCAAGCAGAATCTGGTGGTCTCAATAAGTTACATAGGCAAAATTTGCAGTTTGAGGTTGTTTTAATTTTCTAGAATTTTCAGGGTTCTGGAGAGGATGGAGCTGAGTGGGTTTGGGGCGTTGCATTCTGTGTGGGTTTCCTCTTGGTCCTTGTTCACATTCAGTATGAAACTTCACAGCACATAGCAGAGAGCAGCTGCTATAAGATTTAAAGATGAATGGTCATGCGTTTCAGGAAAATGATATAATTTTAGACAATCCAGAAAGGAGAAACCTCATTAAACATTTATGAAATTCAGTTGAGCCTCCAGAATGTCTATGCTTAGACAATAAGTAAATGCTACACCTTATGAATAAAGTTAGAGAGGAAACAGACCTGTTCTAAAAATAAATAAAATCAAGCCTACAGGATAAAAGGGATCTAACAGGAATTTAACTATCTAAAAAAACAAAACTCAACACCCTTTTAAAAAAGACAAATGTATGCAATGTATAAATTATCATGTTCAGTATAAAAACAACACATGAAAAAAGTAGAAAATCTTGATCACTAGCTTTAGTAGTTGTTTTTAAGCTTCCTAATTATTCTCCGTGTACATAAATATGTCATTTGCAAAGAAGGGAGTTTTATTTATACTTCTTCTATTTTATAATTTTTTTCTTTCTTTCATGCCTTATTAAATGGGCTAGATGATATATACACTATTATGTTTTAGTAGATTGAGTTTTTTTTTTTAGTATACACATTGTAATCATTAGAGCAAGCATTAAAAGCAACCCATAAAGGCATAGACAAAAATCCTTGAAATACATAGACTAGTGTATGTATATCTATATATCTCTCTATCTGCCTGTCTTCTATCGGACTTTGTATCTCTTCAGATATTCCAAAGGAATTTTTCAAAAGTGAAATGGAGGAGAGGAAAGGGAAGAAATGGGGCTAATAGAAAACAAAGAGCACAAAGTGAAGGTAAACACAAATCCCTCAACAATTACTTTAAAATTAAAGTTAGTAAATACTGACTATATGCTGTCTATAAGAGGTACAATTTAAATACAAAGACACAAGAAAGTGGACTGCATGAAAATAGAAAAAATATATCATAAATTCTTGAAAATAAAAAAAAATCCACTTTTGAGTGACTGTATTAATATAGGATAATATAGATATCAAGATAACACAAAAGCTGTAAAAAACATTAAGCAAGTTAGACCATATCTAGGGCCATAGGAAAAAAGTTCAAGAAATTTCAAATAAATGGAATTTACAGATAAGGCAAAGTTATAGGACATAAAGTTAACGTACAAAATTATTTTATTTATATGTAGTTAAAAACTGAAAACAAAATAAAAATTAAACATATAAAAATATCCAAATAGATAACAAGAATAAATTTAACAAATCTTCAACTGAAAATGGTAAAACATTGGACATAAAATTAAAAATATGTAAATAAATCAAATTACCATCATTATGAGTTGAAAGACTCAATTTTTTAAAATGCTATTTATCCTCAAATTAATCTCTAGTCATAATACATCTCCAAACAAAATTCTTTTTTGTTTGTTTTTTAATATTTTATTGCAGTAAAATTCATGTTACTTAAAATTTACCACTTTAACCATTTTAAGCATACATTTCAGTGGTCTTAAATACATTCATAATGTTGTACAACCATCATTAGCACCCTTCTCCATAACTCTTAGTCTTGTCAAACTGAAATTCTGTACCCATTAAACAATAGTTGTCTGTTCTCTCTTCACCCAGTTCCTGGAAAACACCATTCTATATTCTGTCTCTATGATTTTAACTACTCAGAATATCATATAAGTGGAATCATAGAGTATTTGTCTTTTTGTGACTGGCTTATTTCACTTACCATAATGTCCTTAATATTATAGCATATCGTAGAATTTCAGTCCTTTCAAAGGGTGAATCGTATCCCATTATATAAATGTACCAAATTTGCTTATCTGTTTATTCACTGATGGACACTTGGGTTGTTCCAATCAAAATCCTAACAAGTAATTCCATAAAATAAAAAAGTTAATTTTTTTTTTTTATTTCAGCTCATCATGGGGGTACATAAGTTCAGGTTATATACAATGTCCATGTCCTGCCCATCCCCCCGAGTCAGAGCCTCAAGCGTGTCCATTCACCAGACAGTTCGCCTGGCACTCACCATGTAGTCATACCTCCATCCCCTCCCCCCAAATTTATGGAGAAATACAAAAGAAGAAAACTAAGCAAAACAATCTTGAGAAAGAAGTACAAAGTTAGAGGATTCACATTACTGGATTCAAGATTTGTAAAGCAATAATAATCAAGATATATAGTATTGGCATTTGATAGATGAGTAGGTCTAAGTAAAATATTAGACACAGAAAGGGCACATACATATATAGTAAATAGAATTTATGTAAAAACAAAGCTGTGGTGCTAGAACAACTGTATAGGATAAAAACTTCAGAGTATGTCATACCATAGACAAGTTAATGCAAATAGTTGGTTTATAGACCTAAATATCAAAGCTAAAATTATAAAGTTACTAGAAAAAACATAAGATAATAGACTTATATCCTTGGATAGGGCTTGTATTCAGCCATTACAAATTCTTTTTTAGTTATTGTTAAGTACATACCTTCCCTATGGCCTGGCAATTTCACTCCTAGACATTTACATAACAGACAAAAAAAGTCAGTAGAAGATTTCCACAGAATGGTTATAGGAAACTTGATTCAAACATATAGAAATGTCATCTTGAAGCACATGTGGGACAAACTAATGATAATATAATAACAAAGAGACAAAATTTAGGAAATGAAAAGTAAAATTATATCAGAAAATGCTATCTGTGGAAAAATGAAAATACAAAACAAAATAAAACTTAATTCTAAGCTTTCTATCAGCTAGGACACAAAGTAAATAAAATGAGCTACATTGTTGTTTTTATTTATTAAAACAAAAAAGATTCTAAGAAACTAGAAAATTTTAACTATTTCCTGGAATCAAGTTCTCCATATGATATTAAACAATTTAAAGAAGAATAAATTTAATGATTTTGTATCAAGCTTAGGGTCATTACTCAAGTACATCTTGAATTTTCAATTACCAAAAGAAAAGAACATAATATTATTTACCAATACAATTTGATAAGGACTTAGAATTTTCTAGTTTAAGCTCTTAATGGGAATTTATTTAATATAAGAATAATATTGGATTCACTGACATTTATATCTTACGTCCTCCTAACATCTCTAGATCCTACTCTGACTGGCAAAAAGTAGCCCACTACATCCATGTGTATAGATGAATGTGTATATATTTGTATAGAAATCATTGCTATAATAAACATATTTGCTTTTTGGTCCTCTTGACTTTCTCTGGGTCACAAAGTTATTTTTAGGTAATTAGTAATCCCATGGAATATCCTTATAGATATGATTTTTCCATATCTATTTCATAGGTTTCTAGATATTTCCTTTTAAACCTTTCTTTAGATACAAAAAAGGGCCTCTTTATATACGGTTAGTAGAATTTACATAAACATCAAACTGTGGTGCTAGAACAGCTCTATAAAATAAAAGATTCAAAAAGTATGTCATACCACACACAGATTAATGCAAATAGTTGGTTTATAGATTTAAATATGAAAGCTAAAATTAGTGTTGTCCAGTGATACATCCTTGGCACATGCCAATCTCTTTGGTCTTCTTGGCAAGTCACATGGAGCTCACCAGTGGTTTGATAAGTGCATGTATTCAAACCTTAACTCTCAAGCTAATCTCAAACCCATAAATGCAAACTTGAAACGCTATAAAATATCTTTATAACCAAATAAATACCTCAAAATTAAAATTTCTAATTTCAGGATACCTAAAATATTCATAATCAAAATATCAATATATGATCTGTCATAGCATTTCAAACTCAAAACATTCAAAGTGAAAATCACCAAAATTTGTTTATCATCCTATATCTACCTTGACTGCATTGTTTTTCAAGCAGAAACATTAGAATTGTAGATTTTATATTTAAAAAGTAGAAACCATCTACTCATTTTCTCGCTTCCTTTAGTATCCTGGATAAGACCCTTGTTATTGGAATGACCTAACAATATATCTTTAGAGCCAAGTATGAGAAATAGACAGAATCTGATAACTTGACACATTCTCCTAGATAGGAAGAATATAACACAATTCAGAGTAGAATCAAACAATCAATAACTGAATCCAAATCAGTGACAAAGTAACCTGGATAAGGAGCTGTAGTATTAGTGCAGACTTAAGAATTAGAAGTATGTATACTTAAGCACAAGGAACGTGGGCTGTGAGATTCCTATTCTGAAAGAGTATGGGTGGGCTAGGAACTCCTGCTGCTTCTATAAAAGAAGGATCAACTTAGCTTTTACAATCATTAGAAACAACTCCTTAGAACTCTGCAACTCCAAATTTTGTATTCAGATCAAGTTCTCTGGACTATAAGCAATTTCAGAGCACTAGGAAACTTATTCTAATTCTATTGGAAGAGTGAAAAATTTGTTTGGGACTGTAAAAATAATTTCTCAGTAGGTTGTTATCTTTAACTCTGTGGAATTTAAAATTTAATATAAAGAATGATACATATAATAATGCTTGAATTACTTCAGGAATTGCCCATATATGTATTGTTTTAATCATTTGGCATCTGTAAGAGAACAAGCCTAAGAGAGTAACAAATAATTTACCATTATAAATCAAATTTAACATGTTATTGAATAGATTCAAACTTCAGATTTTAATTTAAAGGTAAAAAGAACTGTAAGTTTTCAAATAACATTACCATATTCAGAAAGCAAAAGATTGACAACATTTATAACTTTATTAGGGTCATACCTGGGAAGGTTTTGTTTATTGCTTCTAAAAAATCAAACATATTACATTTGTAAATGCATTTTAAAGTATGTAAGTTAATACAATTATAGAAACTGTATAATGCTCTTAATGTGCTGGCTAGTATTTACTAGAAATATATGTAGTATAATACATTTTCAGGTTTAACTAAAAGAGTATAAAAACAAACCTCAAATTTTTTAATTTCAGTAAATTTAATATTGACTTTCTCAGAAATAATGTTTTTAACTTCAATTAATAAGCTGAGTTCAAGGATACTAGAAAGTTTGCAGTTGTAACTTTTTCTTAATTTAAGTTACTGCTATCATCTTTGTAACGTTCTCCCTGTTGGCAATGTTTCAGCCATTAATTTCTTCTTCCATTCAGTAAGCAGAAAGAGTTTTCTTCTTAAAATACCTTATTCATTCCTTTATCTATAACTACATCAGGAATCTGAGAGCCTCCATGGTAGTTACAAGTGACTTTAAGTGCATATTCTGTGGCTCAATTAAATGTACATATATTTTCTGTACTCAATGTAAAAAAAAAAAACCACATTTTTCTAAGAATGGTCCTGCCTGACCAATCAGCAGAATAAAGGACAGGTCAGGCAGGAAACAAAACTTTAATGATATTCTCAAAGAAAATGAACAAAAATATAAAAAAAACCTCATCTTTAAGTATTTGAAGTACATGTTCTTAATTTTCATAGGACTCATGTTCCCCAATGTCTTGAGCATATTTTTGAATACTTTTCCTGCTCACTCTTAATCCAGTGACACTACACTCTGTTTTCACCACATACTGGGCCACTACACAACTCTGTGACATTGCTCATATTTTTGCACCGTCTCACCATTTCTTCGGATTCATTGTCTTATAACTCTCAGTCACCTGGTAAAACCAATCTCAGAGGCAATACCTTTGAGAAAATTCCTTCTCGAATCTTAGGATGAATAAATTGACTTTTATTATATTTTCGAAGCAGTCTTTAAGTACTCTATGGTAAGATTTTCTACATGGCGTTGCAATTATCCCTTTGTATTTCTACACATCACTAGAGTTTAAGCCTCTTGAGTGTTTTTTATACTGTTTAGCTAGCTTAATCACTACCATAGAACACACTGAAATTCCTCCCTGAAGTGTCTTTTATTTTGAACGCATGGACTCTTGAATACCCGTCACCTTATTTAGCCATGTCGATACAAAACAACAGGAGACTAATGAGAATTTATTTCATATTGTTATTGAAATAAATTTCCTACTGCCAAGAAATTTGTTTCAAAAGTATTGATCTATTTTACTGAATGGTTACCTTTATCTACTGATTTTTCTCCCTAAACCTAAAAAGGACAAATATCTCAGAAAGAGCAAGTCAAACAGCAGGCTGAATAGGCTTCTCTGAAGCCTGGCACAGTCTAGCAACCCAGTGAGGACAATGGGTAATCCAGCCAAGTGAACTAGATAAGGGTAAATGAATTGATATGTAAACTGAGCCTGCCCAATCTTCAGAATAAAGGACAGGTCAGGATTACCTAATAGTTTTCTTTTTCCTCAAATGTATGCAGGTATAAATTTATCCTTCTATTCATAAATCATATGTCCTTCATTATCACAAACAAAAAGGAAAAAAAAAGCTTTACAATGTAAAGTGTTGGCAAGGATGTGGATCTATGGTAACTCTCCTACATTGCTGGTGGGAATGCAAAAATTATAGCATGGTCTGGAAGTTTTTAACATTAATAAATTTAAACACACTTACCATTTGACCCATAGTTCCACTCCTAGGTTTTTACTTAAGGGAAAGAAAAGTATTTCCACCCAAAAGCTTGCATGCCCATGCGTATAGTGGCTACTCTTTATTTGGCAATTAATAGTTCTTAAAATTGGAAACATATAAAACACATTGATTGGTAAATTGGCCAAATCTATGCCTCAGCTACAATGTCCACAAAGTGGATGACTGACTAGACATTAAAATAAATGGACTGCTGATGCATGCAACATCAAAAAAGTCAGATTCAAAAGGCTACATGCTCCATCATTCCACTTATATGACAGCTGGGAAAAGACAATATCGTCCTGACAGAAAACATCAGTTTTTGCCAGGGGCTGAGGGCTGGGGAAGTAGGTTGATTACAAAAAGCACAAAGGACTTTTATAAAGTGATAAAAATATATTGTATCTTTATTGTGGTGGTCATTACACAACTATATGCATTTGTCCAATCTCATAGAAATGTACACTTTCATAAAGTGAATTTTACTCCATCCAAATTATACCTTTTTAAAAAATCCGACTTTCAAAATCTGCCTTACATCACCCTAAACATCCATAGGAATAAATTTGTCCATTGAAAAACATAAAGATATTTTTTCAGTTCATCAAAGCAATATCAATAATTTTTTTCCAATTTGTTAAATATTTTCTTTATGAAATCCACAAAACCTTAATACACTAACTTAACCAACTGATAAATGCAGTTCACCTCTTTACCAACAGTCAGAAAACAACAACATAGAAAACCCCCACATCTTTGCAAAAGTATTGCCAGTATAATTTAATATTTTCACATTGGTATTGTCTGCTATGTGGAGTCCCTGAAATTATATTTCACCATAATTTAATTACTATGGACATTTTATATCCACATTATTGGATGGCTTATACTATATAATTAAGATCAAAAAAGAGAAAATATATTATTTTAGTAATTTTTTATCATGATCTTTCAATGCTGTGATTATCAGAGAATAGTGACATTACATATTGATTATCTTTTCTTCCTGGTACTTGCTCAGTCTGTTTTTTTTAACAATATTTTTCCTTTCTCAAACACTAATTTACAAAAAGCCAGTAACTTGACTATTCGAGAAACTTTTCTAAGTATTATTCTTTTGTGTGCATTTATGCACACACACAGACGTACACAAATGATAGCCAGCTAGCTATCTATCTAGCTAGCTGGATAGATAGAAGACATAGACAGGCAGGTGACAGACAGACAGGCAGATAGATGTGTATGGCAAAGAACAATATTTTAAAGAGGCAAAGTTCAGTAATTTTCCCATGCAGGAAAGCAAATCCATGAATAAACAATTTTAAGATGATAGACTTCATTTTTCATAACAATGAAAAGCATGATCTTCTAGCTTTCTTCTAATATGCAAATTTTGTTGAGACCTCTCTTTTGTTCACCATCCAATTTTCATATTTTGTTGTCTCAGGACTAGATCTTTGGTCCTCTTCTCTCATTTACAAGCTCTCTGGTTCTTCTCATTTATCTTTAGTGGTTTCACTCCACCCAGGTGCTGATGACTGCAAAATATTTGAACCCGAAATCTCTTAAAAATATATAAACATATTCACATGAATATAATGTGTCACTAGTGCCTCAAATATAATATATTTAAACTCTAATTTAGGTTTGAATTAGAGAAGAGATTTGTGAAACCATGTTCTTCTTAAATTCTCTACTTCAAGGAAAGGCAACTCCAGACATTCATTTGCCAACAAAAAAATGTCATCATTTGTGAGTTCACCTATTTCTTTCCCATCTACATTTGATCACTGTGCAGTCCTGCCAATATTGTGTCTCTCAAATCTCTTTGCTTCTCCTCATTTTCACTGCAACTAATTTGCATTACCATAGTCTCTAATCTTTTTATTACAATATCTTTCTACACATTATTGTTCAGGCCTCTGATATTCCTGCTAACCACTTATTCTCCACATTGTAGTCACAGTCATGTTTCATGGCACTCCCTCTGCTTAAACCTTTACCCTGACTCCCTATTGTCTCCTAGGATGGCATCTAACCTTCTTACATGATTCCCGGGTGCTCTTCAATATCTGGTTCTTTTTTGTTTCTCTGCCTTATTTATTTCATCTTTCTAAATATAGGGTCATTTATTCTGGATTACTTTTTATTTCCCCAAAAAGTCTATGCTTCCATTTGCCTATGGGTCTTTGCATATTCTGTTCCTTTTGCTTAGGCATTATTGTCCTCCTTCTAGTTTATCCAGTTTCCTTTATATAAAATATCTAAAATGCCCTTGATTTTCAGATTTCCGCATACACATTACTTCTAAAAGTTTTATGATCATTTCTTGCAGTCTGTATTGACAATATCATAATGTTTTTATAATTGTGTAAGTCCTTGTCTGTATCTCTATGTTGAGTGTTGTTAAAGAAAAATTATTAAATTTGGTAAGATAATTATTATTGTCATGACAATTATTATTAACAATTATTGCAAGTGGTAATTATTAAAGATTATTATTATTAAAGCTGGTAAGAAATTATTGTGATTATCATTAAAGATGGTAAGAAAGACTTTATCCAAGAGAAACTACTGAAATAGGATTTTGCAGTTCATAAGAGAAATGGGGCTCAATACCTAATACAGCAACAAAAAGTGAGGTTTATAGCAAAGGAGCAATATGAGGGTCTATGGATGGAAAATTACTGAGAGGAAACACCAGAAGTAACAGTGCTTCTGGCTAAACTGACTTAACAGCATTATTGCTGAAGATAGACCGTTGTGATCAGACATTCCCTGGAGGATGGTGGGGGGATGAGGAAGCTGATTGGATATCAAGAATGATCAGATATTCAAGATTGGGGATTCCTGCTAAACTGACTTAGCAGGATTCTTGCTCTTGAGGACAAAGCCCAAGGAAAAACAGCTTAGAATATTCTGACTAAAGGATGGTTAAAAAGAGAGTCTTCATCAGTGTAAATATATATGAATATATATGTATACACATACATATTTAATAATGTCCTTTATATTTATAATTTATATTTTAACAACAAACTATATTTTTACACCTGAAAGAAATGATTTTTAACTATTCCTTAAAATTCCTGTGAATATCACATGAAATGTGGTAGGAAGCCTTTTGCCTAAGCTATATAATATTGTTCTTGATTAGAGGGAAGAAAGTATCAAATGAAATTGCATATAATAAAAACATTATTATGTACCAGTGTAATTACTCTCAGAATAGCAATTATGTGCCAGAAAAAAATGGTAGATTACAATACATACTCAATAAGAATGGATTTAGGGAACTTCATAGCAAAGCCTGGTCTTTCTAACACTGAACAACAGACTATATTGGAACTGTAAAATGGAAGAGATAAAGCAATCCTTCATATAGGGGAATATTTGCACTGACAAGCAGCAATAAAACATTCAGGTTTCAATCTTAATATACCTTAATATAACTTTATCTTCTAACTTTTCAAAGTAGAGTTCTTACAGTGTACTTTTTTTTAATCTATGCTGGTGAAATCTATAATGACTAATTTTTCTCAAAAAATTTTTATTCTCACCCATTTGATGTACACATAACTAAGGAATAAAGGTAATATACAACCACTAGAGCTCCTATTTCCACTAAAATGAAGTGAAATACCTCAAACAAGAAAAAAAATAGCATGTTATTCTGAAGGAATATATGAATAATGGGTTATACTTTAAAAATTCTGGCGGCATCAAATTCAGAATAAAAAGGCAATGAGAACTTTGACATTTGTGAGGAGTTACGAATTCAGGTCTCAAAGATTGCAAGCTACAATCCTTGCAACACATACCACTATGTGTATATATACAGTATAAATATTACATAAAAATATCAGATATGATTAAAATTAGTGGGAAATTATGTAAGACTTAAACATCCTTGGATTTGGTAGAGAAATGTATACTTTATATTTACACCAAATATTTAAAGATTCAAGGAAACATAAAAGTGCACTTTGGCTTCATTATTATTTATAATAACGTAGATTTCTTCATCTTCACATTTACATGTTTTCTTATTTTCTTCATGATTTATCTTCTGTTCCTATTTTTTTATTGTGGTAAAATATATACAACAAATTTTACCATTTTTAAATGTACGGCTCAGTGGTATTAAATATATTCATAATGTGCAGCCATCACTACCCTCCCTTTCTAAAACTCTTTTCATCCTTTAAAACTGATACTATATACCCAATTAAAACTAAGTCGCTATTTCCCCTCTCTTCCAGACCCTGCCCACCACCATTCTATTTTATGTCAATGATTTTGACTACTCTAAGGATCTCCTATAAGTGGAATCATGCAGTTTTATCTTTTTGTGTTTGGCTTATTTAACTTAGCAAAATGTGATCAAGGTTCACCTTGTCGCATCTGTCAGAATTCCTACCTTTTAAAGGCTGAATATTATCTCATTACAGCTATATGCCACAGATAGAGACACTTTGCTTATCCATTCATTCTTCCACATTATATATATTGTGAAATATTTGCACATTTTAGCAATTGTAAATAATGCCACTATGAACGTGGGAGTACAAATGTCTTTTTGAGACACTGCTTTCAATTATAATATTTTGGATATAGACCCAGAATTGGAGTTGCTGCATTGTATGACAATTCTATTTTTAATTGTTTGAGGAACTACCACACTGTTCCATAGTGACTTAATCATTTGACATTACAATTAACAGTTCACAAGGCTTTTAATAATTTCAAATCCTTGCCAACTTTTATTTTCTACTTTTTTTTTGGTGTTAATAATCCTAATGATTGGAAGTTGGTATGTCATTGTGGTTTTTATTTTATTCAACAATTAGTGAATCCATACGAAAATATATTCATATGATGAATATGATTTACATTTCCCAACCTTTCTTTTCCAAGGTTGTTTCTTGTTTTTCTTTTTGTTTTTACTTGTTAGAGGCTTTCTCGATGCCAAGAAATAGTCTGAGGTGTAAATTTAAGGTCCTTTCAAGTCTTTTCTGAGCCTGTGCCTTTCCCTAGGCATGAATGATCACTTTCTATAAGGTTTTTCCTTATATTTAATTGCTTTGGAATGTCCAAGTCTTTAATGTCTGGGTCACAAAAGATGAAAAGAAAAATGAGGGGCAAAGAAGATAGGGTTACAGCCATTTAAAGCTATTGGAAGTTACTTTAGCCTGAAAGAGAGGAACTTGCCTCAATGGGGCAAAGTGTAGTAACAATGGCCACATGCCTCTTCATCATCAGTTCTGTGATCAGAAGCAGCAAACAGTGATCCCAACATAGATCCCTGATGTTTAGAGAACAGGGTGATTTTGCACACCCTGGCTCACATAAGGTGCATTTAAGCTGCTCCTTGAATATATGTACAGCTGCTTGCTAGGGTTCTGGGGTTTGGGGATGGGTAGTTATTACTGTGCTAAGAGTGAAATTCACTGGAATATACTGCTACTTATTATTCAGTCTTCCCCTGGAAGTTGCAAGCATCCAACATACTCCAAAGTTACAAAATAGTTATATCAGACATATTCTGGCAGTACAATTCGTGGTGCTTCCTACAATGCCATATTTCATTTGATATATCTTTTATCCATGGATTATTTAGAAGTGTTTCCTTTACTTTCCAATTGAGATTGTCCAAAATAGTTAATGCTATTTATTTTTAATCACTTTGTGATCAGACAGTATACTCTGTCTTTTAAATCTTTTAGATTTATTGAATCTTGACCTATAACTGAGACAATAGTCTATTTTGGTGAATAGTCTATATGATCTTTCAAAAAAGTTTGTCTTCTCAGTTGCGTTTTGTGTTTTATAAATGTCAATTTGGTCAAGGTAGTTGCTAATGTATTTATTTCAAATTAATTGGAATTTCTGATGCTTGTGACTAGTTCTATCAAATATTAACACATTGACTGCCACACTAGAAAAAAATTTTCCCTGGGGCCAGTTTTTTATTGTTTTCTGTGCATGAGTTATATGCAACACAATCCACGTTTTTAGAATTAAATTGTCAATATTAACTGTAACAATAAAAACACCAAAAAGTAAGATTTTCATGAACCAACTGCAGGGTTTTGCGTCATGTGGGCCCAGGCTCAAAATTAACCTGAGTTAAATACAACTCACATGGCAGTCAATGTTTTAAAAGATTGGTGCTAAAATCTGCAGCTAGCATGGTGACTTTGTCTATTTCTCTTTTGCTTCCTTCCTTCTTTCTGCTTTTCTGACAGAGTTATACTCTGGCACCTGGCTAGAGTGCAGTGGCATCATCATAGCTCACTGCAACCTCAAACACCTGGGCTCAAGCAATCCTCCTGCCTCAGCCTCCTAAGGAGCTGGAACTATAGGCATGCACCACCACACCTGGCTAATTTTTTCTATTTTTAGTAGAGATGGGTCTCGTTCTTGCTCAAGCTGGTCCTGAGCTCTTGAGCTCAAGCAATCCTCCTACCTCAGCCTCCCAGAGTGTTATGATTACAGGGGTAAGCCACCGTGCCTGGCCTATTTCTTCTATCTTTAATTTAATAAATTTTGCTTTATTTATTTTTAAGCTCTATTATTAGGCACATATTATTTATTATTTTTATGTCTTCATAATATCTTAACCCCTTCATTAATGTCCATCTTTATTTCTGATAACACCCTTTGCTTGGAAGTTTTCTGTATCTGACAATATTGTATCCATCTCCTATATTCATGCTTACATTTGCAAGATGTAAATTGTTTATCCCATTACTTTTACCCTATCTATGTTTTATGTTTAACACGAGTCTCTGGCATATAGCATCTACTTAGGTTTTATAATTGTATTCATTTATTTTTACCCTTTATCATTTAATAAGAATATTTAGTCTGTTGACATTTAAAGTAATAATCCACATGGCTGGATTATGCCTAGTACTTTAATTTTTTTGGCACCTTCTGCTTTTATTACTTTTATTTCACTTGTGCACCCTTAATTTGAATAATTGGATATTTATTTAGAATTGAATTTTATTATCTTTTGGCAATGTAACATGTACCTATTTGCATTATTTTAGTTTTTGCTCTACAAATAGGCATTTGTGACTTTTCACAGTCTATAAAGACTTAACATTGCACAACTTCAAGTAAAGTATAAAAACCATACAATGATTTAGGACTATTTACCACTGCTGCAATTCTTTATCACATTGTCATTACATGTATTATACTTCCATTCATCATAAACCCCATAAGGCAATGCTATAATTCTTTTAAACAGTTATGTATACTTTAAAGAAATATATAGAAAAAAACACAGTCTTTATATTTACTCAAATATATTACCTTTCCAGTGCTTCTCATTCTTTCTTGAAAATCCAAATATTCATTGTGTATAATTTCCCTTTAAAGTTGAAGCACTTATTTAACATGGTTTTTATTATGCAAATTTTCTTTTCATGTATTTAATAATGTTTTTATTTCACCTACTTTTTAAAGAATATGTTGATTGTATACAGATTATTTAATTTTTATTTGTTTGCTTGATTCCTCTTATAACAGTTTATATATATCATTCCACTGTTTTCCACTAACCATTGTTTCTGACAAAACTTGACCAGTTAGTTATTCAAACTGATCATGCCCTATATGCATTGAGCTGTTTTTCTCTGGTCTCTTTCAAGATATTGTCTGTATTTTTGTGTTTCAGAAATCTGTCTATAATGTTCTTGGTATAAATATATTTCTTACTGATTATACTCCTCCAGTAATTACATAATCTCAATGTATTTCTTATTAATAATTTTAAGTGCATCCTGGTCATCACTTTTGAATGAGTTTCTCTGAATGTTTTATTTCTCCTCCTCTTCTGGATCTCCAATTACACCTATGTTATGTATTTTTATATTGCCTCACAAGTCCTTGATGTTTTGTTCATCATTATTTCCAATCTTATTGCCTTTGTTCTTCAGATTGGACAACTATTTTATTGATCTCTATTCACTCTCACTTATTTCTCAATCATTTCCAATCTTAGGTTCACTCAGTAATTTTTAATAATTAATTTCCTGTATTTTCTCTTTCAGTTCTTTAATTTCTACTTTTCTTTTAAACAAACATTTTCCTTTATATCTTTGAGAATTGTTTCTAGTGTAGTAATTCCAACATATAAGTCACTAGTGGGTTGGTCTCTAAATATTTTCCTTTTTCTTCGGTATGAGTCACATTTGCTGTTTTTTGCTATGTATAGAAATTTTGTATTCTTTCTTCGGTATTATGAAGAATAAAGTTTAGAGACTTTCGATTCTGTTATGTTTTCCAAACATATTTATCTTTTATTGTTTGTTTGTTTTTAATCAGGCAATTAATAGGCTGCACTTAGACTCTAAGCCTCTAAACTAAAATCTCATATTAGTTTTTTTGGCCTGACTTATACTACTTGGAATGTGACTTCGCATGTATACTCCAGATATCAGTGAGAGATTTGAGCATGGATTATACAAACCACTGGGATTTTCTACGGTTTTCTCCTATCCACAGTGTGTCCTTCCTGTGGGCATTTCAGACAGTAGGAGCTGTCCTTTGGTGCTTCGGAGAAAAAGATTAAAGGGTTTCTGTCTGGGATTTGACCAACTGACACAGTACAGTTGGGACCTGTTCTCAGACAAAAATCTCCAAAAATTGGTAACTCACCTATTACATTTTCCTCTGACAGTATCTGACTGCTTTTGTTTATTCTCCTGTGTCATCAATTGGTTGTGATTTTTTTTCATAATTTTTAGTTAATTGCAGGAAGGATTTGTTGATCTAACAGTAACTACTCTACCATTACCCTGAGAATGAGTATTTAATTATATGGCATGAATAAAGATATATTTTCAAAGTGTTCGAAAATAGATGATTTTCTTGTATATCTTCCATTTTCTAAATCTGTAATTCTGTATAACACACTTGGGAAGCTATCCTGTTGCTCCCCGTATCCTATTTTGGAGTTGACAGTATTTACTCAATACCTTAATAATAATTGGCTAAAATATCCTGAACTTGCAGTGTTTTAGTATCGTTTTATTTGAACCCTATAGGCATAACACAATACAGATATGACAGACTTTTTTATTTATCCATTAAATTATGTTGTTAAATCCAACTGCTTCAAGGTGAAGTTGTTGCTATAATATTTATGAAAGTCATATTATTGCAGAGTCCATTGCAAGAAAGGATGCAGCTGGATCACAGGTTTTGGATATAACTTTTACTGCCTGAGGCTGTTATTTAAGTTTCAGGACTGACTAAAGTGATGTAATCACCATTTTTTCAAAACATACATATCATTTTCACTTGATCTTAGCGAAAAGGCCAAGAAGTGATTACTTCCCATTTTCTATTAGTATTTTCTATGAAGCTGGAACTAAAACTTATGAGGACAACTGCATTTATACATATATCCACATTATATTTAGCATTCTATTTTTATTTTTTTCATAAACATAACTGAGAGGTCTTAATAGTGTTCATTTAGTGATGTGATAAGGAACATATTCAAAATCCTGATGAGCAGATGTTTTCCAGTTTATTTTTTTGGCTATAATCAACAATAGAGCTCCTTTAAGAGAATATCATGAAAATCATTTAGCTCTCATATGTAGTATAAAATATGATAGTTTGGATAACATTGCAAATGGATGCTGACTATAGAGAAATATGTTGGAGGAAAAAGACAGAGTAGGCAAGAAGAATTTTCAAAGATTTCTTGCTTGTTATAATTTTGGAACAAGACTTTTCTGTGGCTACCTGGTACTGCTGACTTTTTGTGTGATCTAATCTCTCCCATGACTACGCTGTCCTGTTTTTACTTCCAAGATTTGTCTCTTGAACACACGCCAGAATATTGTCAGTGTGAGGAGCTCCACGGACTCACAGTGTAGCAAAACAACACTACTCAGTGAAAATTTAAAATTTTTAAAAAATTAAGTCTCTGCAAATTATCCTTAGGGGTTAAGACCAACTACTAATAGTCATTGTTAAAGAAAATATACTAAGCATCCTAAAATATATTAAATCTTGGTAAGAACAAGGAAAGTCTTTGGCACTTGAGCCATATCCTTCATTTATTTCCTTCCTCCAGCCCCCACTTCAGCATGATAAAAACTTCATTCTGGGTGCTTGTGGCCATTAAAATGGGGTTCCCTATGAACCCTGCTGCTAATCAGAAGATGAAATGCAACATTTCTCATCTCCACAGTTTTTGGTGAAGTCTAAACTCAAGGCAAGTACGGTTTAGAAATCTGCCACTCCTCTCCTCCACCAGCTCCATGTGTTAGAGCAGAGGCTTTAACCCAGGTATGGCAGACTGATACTGGGGCTCAGTTAATCCTCACGCAGACTACTCATGAGGTCGAGATTCCACATGGGGAAGACAAGCAGCTACCACGCTTGGCTAGGATTGTGAACAGAGGCGTTCCATCTGGAAGAGCAGGCCTCTTCCCCATCCCCTTCACTGGAGCAGTAGCTCAGAGATGTTGCCCAGAAGATAGAGGCCATAAAAACAGAGAGCTCCAAACCTCTCCCAGTGGACTTACTTTAGTTGGAAAACAGTTTGAGGAAGTTCACATCTAAGGGTATTCTTATAGACAATAGAGATCTGGGTAGGAAACAATTAAAAGGGCTATGATAGATCTATGAGAGCAAACAGCTAAACCTTAGGCCAGCTAGTTTGCCAGAGAGAATTAGGGAAAGGAACAGATGAGAAAACATTCACTGAAGTCAAAAGGGACATCAAAGGGTGGTCTCAGTCTGTGACTGGCCTAATCTGTGATAAATAATAAAAAGTTCAGAATTTATTTGTTTCAGACTGTGGAACAATTTATATACCAGGACATTTTTTAAAAAAAAAAAACAATAGATAAAATGGCCTGCACTAACTGCAGACTACTAGCTGGGTCTGACACATTTGGGTAGAATGCAGGCAATATAACAGATATCAGGGAAAGAGAAAGTCAAAGAGAGTCCTACTAAAACCACTATCCTCCAAGATGTCAAGGGAACAAATGGGGAGAACCAGACATTTCAAATAAGAAGGTTAATGTAACAAACTCAACAAATATATATTTGTGCTTTTTTCTTATTTCAGTTTCTTTATAAAATTTTTTAAACTAGTAATTACAGCAATATATTATTAGATTTGTTACATATGCAGATATAATATGCATAGCAATGATATCATAAAAAGCAGGAAGAAGGAAAAGATCTATATATGGGGAAGACTTCTACATTTTGATTTCTCATTAGCATTAAGTTTCTATAAATCTGAAATATATTCTAAGTTAAGATGCATGTGGTAAACCCTGGACCAATCACTGTTGGGGATCAGCATGACACCCCAAAATATGTCATTTTGGCATAAGCAAAAGGCTCATTTTGTGACTTTCTTCTGCTTTGCTCTCTGAGATTATAAATAGAATTGTCCAAAAGATCTTTATTTGATTGATGTTCTGCCCTACATCCAGAGGAAGGGAATGAAGACACAGGGATATAGATAAGAATCTGAAGAAACAGGCCCTGCTAAGTTTCCCCACTTTATTATTAGATCATACCCTTTTTGTCCAGTTGTACTTCTATGTGATTATCCATTTTTCATTAAACCTAAACATAAAATACACAATTTTCCCTGGGTCTTTATGTCTTCATTTCTGAAGTCTCCCATGTCTTATAAAACTTTGGTGAAATGAATTTGTTATGCTTTTCTCTTGTCAAAATGTCTTTTATTATAGGGTTGTCAGCCATGACTTTGTGATGCATAAGAAAAAGATATTACTTTTTCCCCTTACACAATTAAGGAAGTAAATGAAAAATATATACAATGAATAAAAAATTAAGCAATTGAGATATTATTCTAGAAAATATTCACTTAACGTAAAGGAAGAAAAGCAGTAAAGAGGGATAGGGGATCAACAACAACAAAGATACTAGATGTACACAAAAAGAGTAAATCTGCAAATGTAAATCTAATATATGAATAATGGCATTAATATGTATGCATTAAGAAAAGTTCAATTTAAAGATAAAGATTGCCAGGCTAGCTGAATAAACATAGGGTCCGATTATATATTCACGGGACATACGTTTTCAACACAAAGGTACAAACAGGTTGAAAGCAAAAAGATAGGAAAAGATATATCATACAACAGCAATCATAAAAACTTAAATTGGCTATACTAATATAAGACAAAAACAGAATTTAAATAATAGACTTTTAAGAGATAAAGAAGGACATTTTATACTGATAAAAGGGTCAATTAATCATGACATATTAGAGTCCCAAAGTACATGAAACAAAAATTAACACAATTTAAGGAAGATAAATACAATTTAAAAATAATGGTTTCAGAGTTCAATACTGTGATGGTTAATTTTATCTGTCAAACTTGACTGAGCCTCTCAGTGCTCAGGTAGCTGGTTGAACATTATTCCTGGGTTTTTCTTGAGGGTTTTTCCAGAGGGTACTAGCATTTGAATTGGTGAACTGAGTAAAGCAGATGGCTCTCCCTCATTTAAGTGGGTACCATTAAATCTCTTAAAGCCTTAATAAAACAAAAAGATAGAGGAAGGTTGAATTCTCTCTCTCTGCCTGACTATATGAGGTGGAAAATTAATCTTCCTCTGCCCTTGAAGCTCCTGATTCTCAGGCCTTCAGGCTAGCAGACTAGAACAGGAATCTACACCATCAGTTCTCTGGTTCTCAGGCCTTCCAACTGCTACACCAGATTTTCCGGGTTTCTAATTTGCGGACAGCAGATTGTGAGACCTCTCAGCCTTCATAATCATGGGAGCGAAAAGCTTAGAATAAATTTCTTCATATATTTTTTCTCCTATTGATTCTATTATTTTAGAGAACCCTGACTAATACAAAGATCCACTATTTAATAATGAATAAAACAACTGTGCAGATCATCAAAGAAATAGAAGACTTGAAAATCGCTATTAGCCAACTAGATCTGTTATATATGTAAACTTCTACCAAACCATAGCAGAATACACATTCTCTCAAGTGCACATGGAACATTCCCTATGACAGACCATAACTAGGCCATCAGAAAAAATCTCAGTAAAGTTTAAAAGATCTAAATCATACAAAGTCTAGTCTCTGGCCTCAACGCAATACAATTAGAAATCAATCACAGAAATAAATTTGGAAAATTTCCAAATATGTACAAATTAAACAAAATACTACTAAATAACCAATGAGTTCAAAAAACAAATTTCTAGAGGAATTAGAAAACACTAAGATAAATAAAAATGAAAACAAAACATAACAAAAGTCATGAGCTGCACCTAAATCAATGCTTAGAAAAAAAATTATAGCTGCAAACAGCTACATAAAGGAGAGAAAACTCTCAAATTGTTATAGACTTAATTTTTAATTTCAAATATTATTAAAGTGCTACCTTTTAGTACCACAGAATATGAATGTATTTGTACCATCTTTATAAAGGTAATTAACATAAAATAAGGTCATTAGTGTGGACCTTAATCCAATATGACTGGTGTCCTTATAAGAAGAAGAAATATGAATATAGAGAAGTACATGTAAGGCACAGGCAGAAGATGGCCATCTACATGCCTTGGAGAGACCTCAGAAGAGATAAATTCTGTGAACACCTTGACCTCAGAATTCAAACTCAGGAATTACGAGAATATAAATTTCTGACGTTTAAGCCACACAGCATGTGATACTTTGCATGGAAGCCTTAGCAAATCAATAATTTAAACATCCCCCTTAACACACTGAAAAAAGGAGAACAAATTAAACTCAAAGTAAGCAGAAGGTTGGAAATAATAAATATCTGTGGTAATCAATATAATTGCAAATAAAAATTTTTAAATTGGTCCTTTTAAAAGGTAACTATTGACAAATATTTAGTTAGCTTGAACAAGAAAAAAGAGAGAAGACTCAAAGTACTGATATCAAGAATAAATGATATTCCAGCTATATATATATATATATATATATGAAATACAATAATACAATGTCATATTATTAGAATAAATGGAACAAAGAAAAACCAAAATAGAACCATGTAATTATCTCAGTTGTTACAGAAAATTGTTTTGACAATGTCCACCACCTCTTCTGGATTGAAATATTCAATAGACTAGGAAAAAGAGAAAGTTTGCTAATCTAAAACGGGGCATTTATGAAAATTTCACAGGTAACATAATATTTAAAGCTGGAACATTGAATGCTTTCCTCCTAAGATCAGAAGCAAAATAATAATGTCATCTTTCAACATTACTATTCAACGTTTTACAGGAAGTACTTGTCAGGGTAATTAAGCAAGAAAATAATATAGAAGACGTATCAACTAAAACAGAATAAGTAAAATTATCTCTTTTGGAGGATAACATAATTGTATATATATAAAATCCTAAGACACCCACTAAAAACACCTCCTATAAGTAATAAATACATTTGGAAAGGTTTCAGGACACAAGTCCAATATGTGAAAATAAATTGTATTTCCAATGAATAGTCAAAAATGAAATTGAGGAAATAACTCTATTTACAAAAGAATAAAATACCTAGGAATAGATTTACCAAGGAAATAAAAGACTTACACTTATAACAATAAAACACTGCTGAAAGAAATTAAGAAGCCCTACTTAAAAGAAAAAAAATATCCCATGTTCATGGATTAGAAAACTTATCAATAAAAACTTATTCATTTTAGCAGTGTCTCTTATAATTTTTATTATACACACAAAAACTCTAAGACTTGGCTATTATAATAACTTTTAAAAAGCCAATTCAAGAGCTAGATTAGCGCGTGTGTTTATCTAATTCTACCTCTTTGCTATATAGTCTAGACATTACTGTATATTTCCAATTAGATGTCCCACAGACATCCAATCTCATCACATGTGAAATCAAATCAAATCTGACGATCTTCTCCCTTAAAGCAGCTGCCTTCCTAATATTTCTTGTTTTCATCACTTTTTTAAAATGACATTATCTTAGATAACTCCTTGAGCACATCACTGTTATTTCTTCTAGTTCACCAAACCTTTTCAGTTGGTCCATGTTGACCAACTGGGCCTCATCTCCAAGCCTTTTTTTTCATGGTTTCACTTTTGCCTGGATTATTTTAACTCTTCTTTCTTCTTTTAGTCTCAACCTCTCTAATTCATCCTAAGAACAAAATGTCTCATTTATCTATTGCTGTACAGCAAACCACCCTAAAACACAGTTGCTTAAAACAACAGTTTGTTATTTCTTATGATTCCATGGATGGGTTGGGTTCACCTGGTTGGTTTCTTGCTGGGTCTCCCCTGTGGTCCCTCATCTGCTGTTGCAGTTTGGGATTAGAGTGACTAAGGTTTTCATTCACATATTAAAAGTCTTGGTGCTGGCTAATGGCTGAGCCTTTCTCTATGTCATTTCTGATTATTTAGAAGTCAATCCCAGCTACAAGGTGGTGGGAGTATTTCAAGAGAGTAAAGATAGAAGCTGCAAGGATTTTTAAATCCCAGGTTCTGAAACTCGCACAGTATAATTTCTGCAACTTTCTTTTTCATCACAGCAAGTCACAAAGCCAGCTTAGATTCCAGAGTAAGGGAAATAGACTCCATCGTTTTAAGAGAAGCTGCAAGGGATTTTTAATATTTAATTACCCATAATAAATGTAGCAGTGTTTAATTAACCAAATAAATATGATTTTAAAACCACCTATATATTCTATTTAAAATTTATTTATTATCTACATGATTATAAAATAGTAGATCAATAACATAAATTCAAGATAAGAATATATTTTATCTCGATGACAGTGTTAAATAATGAAGTTTAATATCTTCAGAAAGGGGATGATATCTTAAAATTTCAGTTTTTCCTTCATTTTATTTTGTAAAACATTTAAATTACTGGCTTAGCTTTGTAAAAAACTGAATGTGTGATCTTCAGTTCTACAACTTAAAATTCTATGCTACTAGTATGGTAAGCAAGTCGCATTCATAACCTGACAATTGCCTGACTTTTCAGCTAAATATTACCATGCCTCACAGATTTTATTTTTTATTACAAGCCACAAAAACTATTTGATTGATTATAACTTTCATTCTTTGTGATAATAATGCATAGGTCTTAGAAATAAGGAAGTTGAGTATCCAGTGCATTGGAAATAGAACTGGGGTAGAAACAGGGATCTTGGCAGCCAAAAGTTGTGTACCAGGTATTCAGGAGTCTATCATCAAATAATTCAACAGAGTTCCTGGGGATCTTTTAAATTTCACATTTCCAAGAGATAGTCTGATGGAACTAGCATGGCTTGCAAAGTCATCCCTAAGCCTTGGGAGTAAAAGCAATTGGATCTGGCGAATGCCAGCCTGATCCCAATTACAATTGTCAGAGACACAATGTTATTGGAAGAATGAGCATAATGTGTAATAAAATAAGAGGGGAGAAGTGGGGGGAGAGAGAGAGGGAGGGGGAGAGAGAGAGAGAGAGAGAGAGGGAGTCAGAAAGGAACTACTTACAGCTCCCTGAATTTAGCAAACTCTTTCAAAAACTATGTTCCTGACACCACCTTTGCTGTTTCTTCTGCCCGGAGCTAACTACACACGTGAATGAAACATAAGGCTCTAAAGATTCATTTCAACCAATTGTAATTTTAACAGAACCCTAGTTTTTCATATAGGAATACCATAAAGGATAGTCTAAAGGGATCTACCACGTATTTTTGTAGACTAGAATATGAAAGATGGTACTATAACCAAAAGACTAGATTTTGCATTCCTATTTTAGCTGTGCTTTTATTTTTTTAAACAAATTACTTGCTGCTAGAAACCATCAAGAGCCACTTTCCACAGTGATTAAACGTCTGGAATGTCATAGGCTATACAGAGGATTTATCTGAGAACACACATTTTCCTTGTTGAGTGTGGAAATGGGATTCATGTCTTACAGCTCAATTCAATACAGCTTGTAACTGAATTCAACTTCAGCTCAGAAGTCCTCCTTTTGTCCAATGCATTCTCCCTATCTCCAAGGATTCTTGTTCCACATGCTCTGACCATCCCACAGAGACCAGCATTCTCTTGTTAAACCACATGCCTAAGAACTTCAACTCATATCTGTGTTTTTCCTTATACAACTTCAGGCAGAGAGCCTTTACACATCTCGACCTCTTCATCCAAAATACTTCTCTCATGTACCTCTACACTTAGTTACTTTTTTTTCAAATCTCAGCCCCATGACATCTCCAGAGCAAGTGTGTTTGACCTTCTTAATTATATCGGCTCTAGTCACCATGTCCTTTACACATCATCAATCCTCTGCCAAAAACGTCTGTGTTATGCAAATCTCTATTTTTCACTCAGATTAATTGTATGTGCAATTTCTTCTGCTGGAATACTCTTTCTTCTATATCCTTCTTATCTTTTATTCTAGGACTAAATAGTGTCTTATCATTTATTGCCCCCATGAACCTCTCATTTGTCTTCATTAGTAACACGTATCACAATAATTATTTTTTATTTAATAATACCATATTTCTTCCCTACCACACTGGTATATAATCTGCATGCAGACAGGCTCAATTTCTTCTTTTATTACTGTGTCCCCAGTTCAATAACAGCTGCATAGTAGATTAGTAAATGAAACTTTTAATGAATGCATCAGCTGTCATGCGGAGGCAAGGGTTATCTCTGTCTACTGTTTATACTAAATCCATCACTTCTTAGAGTTTTCTCTTTTTTTTTAATAATGCACAACACAGCACATCCTGGATATCCTGTGACCAACCTAGTATTTGCATATGAACTTTACTCTTCTACAAGCTCATCTGAAATCTTTAAATGTTTTACCACTAGACATGGTACAATTTAAGAAGTTTAAAGAATGCTAAAATGCTAGAGATTGAGTACATTGTCCAATAGGTACTTTTCCTAGAAATTTAATGCAATATTTATTTATCTGTGTAATCACTACTCAGTGGTCAGCCCACATTTATCTTGCAGTTTGGGATAAATAGATATAGATAGACAAATAGATAAAATGAAAGACAAATTATATTGTCTAATAAAGATTTTTTTAAATTTGGCAAAATGGACTATAATTACCTTTAAATGGATGTAATTGCTAACTCAAAGAAAATAAATCTTTGGTTTCAATTTAGAATTAAATTTTAGTATTCCATTGAATAATAGTAAACAAGTCCTTTATGATAGACTTGTTTTCTGTTGTCTTAATATCATAGCAACACTGAAAGTTATGCAGGATAATTGTGAGTAATAAACATTGAGTAATAAAAACAACTTTTTATTAGACACAGTCTCATAAGATAAAATTTAAGAAAAGTAAACTGGGCCGGACACAGTGGCTCACACCTGTGTTCACAACATTTTGGAGGCCATGGTGGGAAGATCAGTTGAGGCCAGGAGTTTAAGGCCAGCCTGGGCAGCATAGGGAGATGCTGTTTCTACAAAATTTTTAAAAAATTAGCTAAGGGAGATGATACATGCTTATATTCCTAGATACTCATGTGGTTGAACCAGGAGGATCACTTGATTCCAGAAGCTCGAGGTTCAAGTGAGCTAGGATCACATCACTGCACTCCAGCCTGGTTGACAGAGTGAGAACGTGTCTCTAAAAAAAAAAAAAGGAAAAAAGAAAAAAGGGAAAAAAAACAGTATTTTATAGCTTATTTAAGTAAAATCATGCTAATGTGTGGCAATAAAAGATTGATTTTGCCATTAACATACCAATTGTCTACAAAAATCGATGTTCATTGTGGTCTTAATCAATAGATTGAAACAATAGAATTTAGAGATAGTAACATATAAATTAAATTTCATTATACTTTTTCCAATAGCATAGCTTTGTAAAATATATTTTATTTGGTTCCATCGTAACAATTTGCTAATTTTAACAAAAATACAAGTTGCTAGTGAATTAAAAATTAAGTCATATAATTATTCTGTTGTTTATAGGTTTTAGTTATCAATTAATTTTTATATTGATTATTGATTTTGAATTATGAGTATAACAATTATACTTATAAAAATATTTTCCCAATTATAAGAAAAATTGGCATTCTGAAACAACAAAGGAATTCTCAGAAATTTTTATCTGTAGCAAAATCTTCAAACTGTAGACACTTGTATGACTAGAAAACAATAACAAGAGAAATATTAAAAGGCAATACCTTGGGATTAAAATTTTACTTAAGAATGCAAAAAACCTGCTTAAAAATTAATAAAATTAATTTTTCAATACATCATTCAGTATAGTTTCACATTGAAGTGTCCATCAATACATGAGGGGATTAATAAAATGTTGTATGTGTATACCATGGAGTACTACTCAGCCAGAAAGAGTAATGATTAACTAGCACTTCTTGTATTATCCTGGATAGATACAAAGCACCTTCTACTAAGTGAAGTATCACAAGAATGGATAAACAAGCACCACATGTACTCACCATCAAATTGGTACTAATTGATCAACACTTATGTGCACATATGGTAGTGACATTCATCAGGTGTCTGGCAGGTGAGAGGGTGGAGGAGGGTATGTGTATATTCATACCTAATGGGTTCTATGCACACTGGTGGATGGGCATGCTTATAGCTCTGACTTGCGTGGAGCAAAGGCAATACATAAAACTAAAAAAAGTATACGAAACTAAAAAGAAAAAGTTAAAAAAAAAAAAGAGTTAGTCTTAGGTTTAGTGCAGTCTTATCAAGAAAAATCTAAAAATATAAATATTGGAATTATAGTTAGATAACGATCAAAAGCAATACAAAAAGCAGAACAGCTAAATTGGTTCATGCAGGTAAGAGGTGTTTACTGGAAGTCTTGTTTTTTACTAAGCACAGATTTTGATCATGAAGAGTTTTAAATTGATTTCAAATTCATTATTTTTTTTATTTCTTATGGGGAGAAGATAAAAGAAAACTCAAGAAAAGGATAAAATATAGAATCAGAATTATTTTTTGACATATAATTTTTTTTTCAAATCTTATCTTTTCCAATGGAGAATTACAAGTATAATTTTGCAACATTAGCTTAGTAACTAGGTGGCCTTGCCAAACTAGTTGCCATGACAGTTCAGTAACTAGTCTTGGGAGCTGTAGTTCATCGAAAGGTTAGCTGATTGCATATGGTGAGCTACATGTACTAGAAATAGACATGGGGATATTTATCATGAAAGGACAGCGGGTTTAATTCATAGATATGCTTCCCCCAGTGAAAGGTGCATTGTGAGTATTCCTCCCAAGCTGTCAAAAGAAAGATTTACTTCAAAAAAAGCAGATTATTTTTAAAATGATTTTTTTTTTTCAAATGCAAGGAAATAAATAAGAACTAAATAGGAGCCCAAGGCCGATGAAGGGAAGTAGGTAAATTTGGAAAAAAGTGGCTATAACAACACAGATTACAACTACTTTTCTGAAGTTTCTATTTTCTTGTTTAAATATACATGGGCCAGTTCCTAACATTTTTATTACTCTTAGATAATAAAATCAAAATTGGTAAAATCTAAATTGACTTATTCAAGGTAGGCATTCAACTACTATTTAAGGGCTTTTATTTCTACCATTCTAAAATACTTCATTATCTTAAACCCCTCACAAGGAATAACTATGAAGAGTGGATTAAATACTTAAAACAATTGTTGAAAGGTATTGGAGAATAGCCAAGTAAGTCAAAATGGAATGCATGAAAAATCCCATATACAAGGGAAGCACAAGAAAGTGAGCCTCAGATTTGCCACTGCTGTTTCTCTTGGGTTATTTGGTAATTCATAGTACAGGGAATAAAGACTTAGGATAACATGGGGCCAGTGGCTTACAGAAGCTTGGTTGAGATCTGAAATTGGGGGAGATAAGTTGGAATTTGAGAAGCCTAGAAGTCAGTGTGTTGAAGTTCAAATTAAGTCCCTAACCTTGTGTGCAATATTAACTCAAGGCAATTATCAAATCCTAAACTGTTTATTCTCAAATTGAGATGCCCAGACCCAAGGACAAAAATAAACAAGCAAAGAAAACACAGGTGGTTGTTTAACAAGCTGACAAAGATTTCAGTAATATATCTATTGGGGAGAGATGGAAAATTAAGTTTAGGTTAAAATCCTAGACTCCAGTTGAGACCCAAGAAAAGCTAATCTTAGTGAGTTGTTGATTAGCTACCACATTTGGACATAGAAGTATATAGAGCAAGCTGGCTCAATCATATCACCAATGTGACTAGTTACAAAATGCATGTGTGTACACACACACACACACACACACACACACATACACACTGGTAAAATAATAATGTTTTAATAGAAATACAGGAAAAAGTGAAAAGTTACAGACTTCACATATTATTCTTCTAGTTCAGTGATAATTCAAGTTTATCTTTAGGGCAAATAATGAAAAATAACAAAAGTAACACCATTCAGAAAACAGGTATCGTGCCTTTTTGCTTAAAAATTAAGTATCTGTACTTTAAAATACAATTAAGATATTTTATATGTATGGCAGTGTGTTGCCTATAACAAACTCAATTTTTATATGAAAATAGCATTAGAGTTAAGTTCTAAATATAATTATGTTAACATAAGCAATATAAAAAATTATAAAAATATCTAATTCTGGCATAAACTTTGTGTTCATAAATGCCTAGACAGATAAAATAACAAATGACATAGAAAATCTAGGAAAGTTAGCTGAGACTATGAAATAATATTTATTAGAATATATTTTCAACTATTAATTATCTCTAAGAATGAGGAAGTGGACGTGCATCCAAAGAAATACTCTACCAGCAATGCCCACGATCATTTAGCCAATAGTTAAAGATTCTCTACTACTAAAATTTTATAGGGACTCTAAATTTGCAAAATGGACTATAGTTATTTTTTGTTCTTGTGCCATAGTTTGAAATGACTTAATGAAATTGCTGTAACATAAAATGCCATACTTTATAACTCAGAAGTGTGAATGTGATTGAAGTACATGTAATATAAACAAATATAATAATTCATGTGATTGTAGATGTCACATTTTATCTAACCATAAACTATACCAGGCGTGGGAAGCAATAAGAAGTCTAGTTGGAAGAATTCAAAAAGTAAATCATGTGCTGATGTTCTAAAGAAAATTACATAAAATTATCATTTATAACTGTGGAAGAAATAAGAGTGAATAATTTTAACTCTTTTTTTAAAAAAGTAAAAAACTTACAGAATTTGAAAGATGGAATAATATATTACATTGCTACTTAAAGTATCAACCACAGATCATTGCTTATCTGTAAACTGCATGTTGAGAGTTAGCTGTGAAATAAGTATAAAAGTGAAAGTGACTGTTTAGAAAAATGTATAGCATATTGCAGTGATATATTTTTTTTGTATGTTACAAAAGTATTGGATATTTATTTAAAAGTCCTTCACCAAAGAGAGTTTGAGAAACACTGTGATAGAACCCAAATGGTGGCTACAGTAGAAAATAATAAAAATAAGAGATGGGATGAGGAAGAGTGGATGAAATACCACTACTAATAAAATATATTTATTACTGCTTTTACAATATGCAGGCATATGGCTAGGAAGTTTACACAGATTTATACATTTGTTTTATTCTCAAAACAATAGGTTAGAAAGTATTGTTATTATAATCTCCAGATGTAGAAACTGAGGCCCCAGAATATTAAGTAACTCATCCGAGGTCTCAAAGGTAATATATACAGAGAGGGGAAATTGAATCTAGATCTAAACAAAATCTAATCGCTTTTCTATATTGTGTTTTTCCCAAGAGCAACAGCAAGCATTATAATGGCATCTAACATGATATTTGTAAGTGCACCATACCAACTACAAAGTTTTACACAATCTGGTCTTGAATGAGGATATTGTCAACTATAACACGAAGAGAAAAATAAGAATAAAAACCTATTATTGGTATTATTTTTTCAGGTTCCACTATACGTGAGACAATGGACCAGATGTTTTCACAAATGTTATTTAACTTAACCGGTAGTTAAATGCAAGCCCAATATAAATCCTTATGGCTACTTTGACAGTACAAATTAAATATGCCTATGAGTCACTTTGTGTCCAACAAATAGATGGTTAACAGTTTACCTCTCCAAATTTGACACAGGATTTATTTTATGAAATCAATTAAAATCTGATAGCATAGAGTTGATTTAGGTGTATTGAAATAAAAATACAGTGTTTAGAAATGTGAAGAAAATCTAAACATCTAACAGACACAGAATTTTATTTGTTATTGTGTTTTGATATGGCAGGTAGTATATTCCTTTTCAAGAATAAAATTATTCAACTTCGGAGTTCTAAGGAGACATAAACATCTTAATGTAAATTTTCATAATGTGGATGCACATACTGACATCTTTGTGGATATATTTTCCCTGAAATGATAGTTAGTGGAAAACAGTCTATATTATTTCACTTCAACTCTTTAACATTGTTTAGTGGAGTGCCTATTATACAGCAATCCTAAAAAAGAAGGTAAGAATGTCTATTATCCTGATGATTTTGGCCACAATGAGAAGGAAGATTCATTCTAGGAATGTAATGATGGTTCAATACTAGGAAACATATTAATATACAAATTAATATACATCAATAAAATTATAGATTTTAGAAAAAGTTATGTCTATGATCCAAATGAAACCTTTGAGAAAAGTCAACATCCATTCCTAATTAAATGTATTTTTCTTGAGAATATGAGAAGGTATGGATAATTCCTTAATATGACAAAATATATATACCTCAATTCTAAAGCCAACATCTTAATGGGTAAAAACATAGAGTTAGTCTCACAAGAGTCCTGAAAAAGATATGTATGCCCACTATTATACTAATATTTATCATTGCTATTAGTCAATGCAATTAGATAAGAGAAAATAATTGGAGGCACACAAATTAGAGCAGCAGAAAAAAACTTCCCTGTTTGAGGTTTTAATAGTATATACAGAAAACCTAGAAAAATAAAAGATAGTACTAAATGATATAATAAAAATTATGCAAGTTAGCAGGTTGTAATTTTTTAGAAATCAATATTATATCCATATCCATGTAATTATCTATTGTCTTTCTACCATCTATGTATCTTGATGTCCATGCCATTTACATAATGGAAAGACATTTTTTGTTCTTGTTTTTGAACCACTCATCATCATCAGGAAGTCAGTTCTACATATTTGATTTATAAATTCAACATTATCCGAATCTAAATAACAATAGACATTTTTATGGAACTAAATAAATAAACACTAAAGTTCTATGGAAAATATATATACAAAATAGAGAAATATTTAAAAGAAAAGCTGTGAGAAAGAACTAGTTCTACTGAGCATTTAAAAGAGTCTACTAAGCTTTTATCATTAAAATGTGAGAACTATGTGTGGATAGACTGCGGGAATGGTATAGGAAGTTGAAAATAGACTCAACTATCTATTAATATATTAATCTAGTTAATGATGAAGTGATCTCAAATCACTGAGGAAAGCTGGACTTCTAAATAAATGGATACTCATTTAAAAAAAGGTAAACTCAGATTTAATCCTCAGAGTTTACATTGGTAAAAATTCCAAATATGTCAGAGATCTAAATGTCAAGTATGAAACAGTGAAAGGTAAGGAAGAGGCCCACGGTTTGAATTTAAATAAGAATTTTCAAGGTGAATTTAAAATTTCTAAAGTATGTATTAACATATGCCTATGCATACATATTTTCATTTATGTATATAAAATATGTATTGTACAATAAATTGTATATTTGTATGTCACTAAATTTATTTCCTATCTCTATGTTTTGAAATTCTCTAAAGATAAAAACATTCCAAAATCAATGAGTACATTTAAAAATCCAATATCCAGATCTTGTTTTTTAATACCATTCCCTGTTAAAATGAATCAGAGCTCTTTCAAAGAGTGGCTGATGCCAGGGATAGGTCAGAAAAGGTAAATAGGAGCCCAAAAATTTTTCTTTGCCATAAAGTAGAGATGTGCTTAAACAGAAAAAAATCATGGGGATAAAAAATGATGGAAATATATCACAAAGACATAGGAGTCAGCTTAAAGGGGTTCCTAATGGCCAGCTATAGGACAATTGGAACATTTAAGTAATTAAGGACTGTGATAAATAATAAATCCTTAAAATTTAGGAATTGCTGCACTGTATCCGTACAAACCCTTGACCGGGTGGTCTAAATTAATATCACTTATGCTAGGCAGATGGACACCATGAGCTTCCAGATGTTATTCCCTAGGAAGGACACAGTGGGCTTATGTAATTTGCAGCTTGGGGATGTGTAAGCTGAATCTATTCACAAAGAAATATAACACAAAGGAAAAAATTAATTTTAATAAGCGAAAAAGACTATAATCTTCTAAGTATCAATTTTATTTTTTTTTTTTTTTGAGACAGAGTCTCGCTCTGTTGCCCGGGCTAGAGTGAGTGCCGTGGCGTCAGCCTGGCTCACAGCAACCTCAGACTCCTGGGCTTAAGCGATCCTACTGCCTCAGCCTCCCGAGTAGCTGGGACTACAGGCATGAGCCACCATGCCCGGCTAATTTTTTTTTTTGTATATATATTTTTAGTTGGCCAGATAATTTCTTTCTATCTTTAGTAGAGACGGGGTCTCACTCTTGCTCAGGCTGGTCTCGAACTCCTGACCTTGAGCAATCCACCCGCCTCGGCCTCCCAGAGCTAGGATTACAGGCTTGAGCCACCGCGCCCGGCCCTAAGTATCAATTTTAAAAAGGCTGAGGAATCCTTCCAAATCAAAGGAAACTAAAGAGAAATGATACATAAATGCAACCTGTGATCTTAGAATGGGTTTTTTCTTGGACGGAGAAAAACATGCTATAAAGAGAATGGGTTTTCTTTTGGAGGGAGAAAAACATGCTATAAATCATATCATTTGCTCAATCAGCAAAAATGGATATAGAAGGTAAAGGTATAAAGGTATAAAGGTACTGTATCAAAGTTAAATTTGTTAAAGTTGACAATTCTATTGTGGCCTTTAAAAGAATTCTTCTTATTCCTAGAATATATACTTTAATATATTTAAGGCAAAGATTTATAATATATGCATTTTATACTCAAATAGTTCAAAAATTATATGCATATATACATATGTGCATCTATATTATATATAATTAAACATATACATAATACATACATGTATGCATACATACGTGCATGCATATACACATGCAGAAAGATAGCACAACGGGGCAAAATATTACCAATAGATGAATCTGGGTGGTATAAGATATTCTTTTTACCAATTTTTTAAAATTTCAGAATATTAAGGGGGTACAAACATTTTGGTTACATATAATGCCTTTGCCTCATCCAAGCCAGGGCTACAAGTATGCCCATCCCCCATACAGTGGGCTCCACATCCATTAGTTGTGAATTTACCCACCACCACCGTCAATAAACCCACAGCCAAAATCACATTGAACAGGGAAAAATTGAAAGCATTCCCATTTAGAAGTGGAACCAGACAAGGTTGACCACTATCTCCACTTCTATTAAACATAGTGCAGGAAGTCCTAGCCAAAGTAATCAGACCAAGAGAAGGGAATTAAGGGTGTCCAAATGGGGACAGAAGAGGTCAAACTGTCACTGTTTGCTGATGATATGGCATTATATTTAGAAAATTCCAAAGATTCAACCAAGAGACTCTTGGAATTGATAAATGAATTTAGTAAAGTCTCAGGATACAAAATCAATGCACAAAAATCAGTGGCATTCATATATGCCAATAACAGTCAAGCTGAAAATAAAATCAAAGATGCAACACCTTTTGAAATAGCATCAAAGAAAATTAAATATTTAGAAATATATTTAATAAAGGAGGTGAGAGACATATATAGGGAGAATTACGAAGCACTGAGAAAAGAAATTGTAGAAGATGGAAACAGATGGGAAACCTGACCATGCTCATGAATTGGCAGAATCAATATTGTTAAAATGTCCATACTACCTAAAGTGATCTACAGAATTAATGCAATCCCTAGCAAAATACAATCATCATTCTTTACAGCTCTAGAAAAAATCATTCTACACTTCGTACAGAACCAGAGAAGACCTCATATAGTCAAAGCAATCTTAAGTAAAAAGAACAAATTGGGAGGCATCAATCTTCAGGCAGTTTACTACGAGGCTATAGTAACCAAAACAGCATGATTTTGGCACAAGAACAGAGATCATTTTACTATTCTTGAAATGATGTCCCAAATTATTTGTGAACTAAAAAAAAAAAAAACAAAAACATTTAAAATTAAAAATAGTTTGTACTGAAACTGATATTTCAATGTTCCAAGAAGCAGGCTCTGAGATAGAAACTAGTGTGCAAATAATTTTTATAAGAAAGTAGCCCCAAGAAAAACAGGTAAATCAGTGGTGAACTTAAAACTAGTAAGTGGAACAATCTCAACAAGTGCATTTTTTAATTCATGGGGGTGATGGGGGTGGTTTTCAGCTTGATCCCAGTGGGAATTTAGAAATGAAGTTATACGTTAGCATGGCCCTGCCCGATGGCACGAGAGCTAGTCTTTCATACTCAAGAACTTATCATCCACTTCTGGCTTTCCTGGGGGGCAAAGAGGCTGCCATTAGACAGAGTGCAATTTCCAGAAGAAGAGTAAGGCTGGCTGGCTTATTGGAAACAAATGCAGTGGAAAATGAGGATAAGGGCTCATAGTAAAGGTAGAAAGTGATCCCAGGAGATTCAGGTGGAATACTACTTCATACGTTGTAGTTTAGAACTTCCCTGAATATATTTGAAAAAGTAGGAGGGGATGGGTATATACATACATAATGAGTGCAATGCGCACCCTCTGGGGATGGACATACTTGAAGTTCTGACTTGGGGGGTGAGGAGAGGGGGGCAAGGGCAATATATGTAACCTAAACATTTGTGTCCCCATAATATACTGAAATAAAAAAAAAGAGTAGTGCGTAAATTTGAAAGAGAAGGAAACTTTAGAATTATTTAAATAGATGATAGTTACTCTATTCTAGATGCCATTTTTTCAAGTTGATCCAAAATATGCCAAGTGTCTTAAGGAAAAGAATTGTTTTTTTCAAATATTAAACTATCTAGACATATGAAAATTGTTTCTTTTGCTTTTAGTAATTAAAGGCAATTTTTTACTACAATTCAATTCTAAGTGCTCAATACTTGAAAGAATTAGACCAAATATTGTGGTTTTAATATATTTTTTTCTCTTACCCATATAAGAAGAGAACCCTTTGGTGATTTTATTATTTTCTCCACAATTTTCATCAGGCATGCTAATGACATTTTAGCAATATAATCTCCTAGTGTGCTATAGTATTGCAAGCATTACAGGAAATTTAACTTCCCTGAACCCCATCTGTAAAAGATCAGTAGTGACCCTCCTCCACTCTGTAATTTATTCAACAAAATGCCTCCACATATTTCCAACATGTGTTTCCAAATATCCCGTAGGTTTCAGTGGCTATGGTATGTATTATCTGTACAACACTGGAGCAGTTCAGGAATATAAGACTTTAAAAATTCAGTATAGACATTGCTAAATATTGTTTTCCAATTCTGAAAGGTTAGAGTATGTTATTTTTTTTCTTTTCTTGAATATTATAGAACTCAAAAGATAATAGCTATTTTGCAGAACTTAATATCAACTGGGGAAAAAGAATCATACTTAATTCTATTAAATATATCACAGATATAGTCTAAATAATTTTAATTGTGTTAAGGTCATATTTAAACATTAAAGGTAGCATTTCTTGGAATTTGGTATTTTTAATTTTTTAGATTGCAAATAGTTTCTTTTGACAAAACATGTAGATCTGGATAATGTCTTTATTGTCTTACAGATTTTCCAAGTTGATGAACATATCCTCAAACACTAGAGACCTGGAACTTTTGTCAAGCATATAATTTTAAGTATGATTTTATAATAGACACAATATACAAAAGAACGGTCTAATTTATATCATAAATTATATTTCAGGAAAAAAGCTATTATTATGAGACTCTTAAAGAAAAATTTTTTTTATTGCAGCATATTACAGGGGTACAAATGTTTAGGTTACATGTATTGCCTTTGCCCCACTCGAGTCAGAGCTTCAAGCATGATGGTCATGCTTGAAGAAATAATTTTTGAGTATAGGTAACATAAATATCAAGAAATAAACCCTATAATGTATTCAAACTATGCCATTTTAATTCATTTTACAATATATTAAAAGTTCACATGGGTTTTATTTACTGCATTGTATAGTATTATATATGTACAGTTATTTCAAGTATATTAACAGATATATAAACTGAAAAAACAAGCAAAATCTGTTCATACCTATTTTGACATATGACTAAATAAGAAGAATAAAAAGAGAACAATATATTTGTGAGTGTGTTTTTAATCAAGTGCCGGAATACTTTACACACATTAGAATTAATTACAACTCTTCAGGTAATATTAGGCAAAATAACAATAGCAAACCAATTCACCTGGCTCATAGTCTTTGACAATGTTAATAAAGCATACTGAAAAGAAGTTCTATAGAGAATTAGCTATGTGTAGAAAAATAATTTTCTGGTGTGTCTTCAATAAAAGAATTGTATCACAGAGGTTTTGCTCATTGTGATTAAAATGTAGTGTTTTATGTTAAGTATGTGTATAGACAATTTAAAAGAAAAATTTAATGAAATGTCTGAAATTGGAAAGAAAGTATATGTACTCCAGAATGCTTATAAAATAAAATGGACACTATTAAAAACAAAGGATAAAATTGAATGTGTACCTTTAAGGAAGTAATCAATTGTAGTAGATTTTCCCATTCTCTCAAATAAATATAAATTCATGTAGATGAAAATTTTATTTCCAAAAAGTTATCTTAGTTTTCAGAGATAATACATTTCCAAGAGTAAGACACAGGCTGATTGTAAGAATTTATAGTATTACAAATGGGTAGTTATTGAGCGAAGAAGTATAGCTTTTTATTACCCAAAATGTTTTACATATTTTATACATAGCTTCAACAAATGTCAAAAATGTAAATCAATATCTTAGAGTTCAAGACTAACCGCAGAATTGAAAATATAAAAAAGTTTTATTTTTAAAGTAAATTTGGTAAAAAAGTTATTCCAATGCTTAGATACTTTCAATATGTATAAGCAATAAGACATTTGATTTTTATTTTCTTACATGTGTATGGTAGTTAAGTGTTCAACATGTCTAATCATGAGGGAAATGCAAATCAAAACTACAATGAGATATTACCTAACTCCAGTGAGAACGGCCTCTATCAAACAGTTCCAAAATAACAAATGCTGGTGTGATGTGGAGAGATTGGAACACTCTTACACTGCTGGTGGGACTGCAAATTAGTACAACCCCTATGGAAAGTGATTTGGAGATACATCAAAGAGCTAAAAATAGAAATACTATTTGATCCAGCAATCCCACTACTAGGAATCTATCCAAAGGGAAAAAAGACTTTCTATAATAAAGACATCTGCACTCGAATGTTTATAGCAGCACAATTTACAATTTCAAAGATGCTAAACAACCCAAATGCCCATCAATACATGAGTGGATTAATAAAATGTGGTATATTTATAGTATGGAATACTACTCAACTACAAAAAACAATGGTGATCTAGCACCTCTTATATTATCCTGGATAGAGATTGAGACCATCCTTTGAAGTGAGGTATCACAAGGATGGAAAAACATGCACCGTATGTGCTCCCCATCAAACTGGTACTAACTGATCAACACTACGGTGCTCACATGGTAGTAATACTCATTGGGTGCAGGTCAGATGCGGGGGTGGGGGGTGGAGGATAGAGTGGGTGGGGTGGGTAAACCCACAGCTAATGGAGATGGGGTGCACTGTACGGGGGAAGGACATGTTTGTGGCCCTGGCTTGAGTGAGGCAAATGCATTTCATGTAACCAAAATGTTTGTACCCCCATAATATCCTGAATTAAAAAATAAATAAATAAAAATAAATAAATAAATAAATAAATAAAAATACACAGTCTGATTTTAAGGAATTTTTTTTTTTATTTTGCCAAGACAAAATACAGAATTAGTCTTATCAATAACAGATACAAAGTAAGTTTAGGTTAAGAGGAGTAAAATAATCACAATATATATATATAAGGACTATATATTGGTATAATTCTTCTAGAAATCCCTTTTATAGCATATCTTGGTGTGTTGTAAAATGTTTGTCTTTATAGTTGGATCATTTCTACTTCTAGAAATATAGCTGAAAGAAATAATCCTACATATGCAAAGATTTATACAGGAAAATGTTCATTGCAGTGTTACTAATAGTTATTAAAATATAATCTAGAAATAGAATATATTTTAATTTTTAAGGAATTATATGAAATCCATTAATATAAATATCAGTGAGTAATTGAAATTATATTTGCAATGACATTTAACCAATTGTAAAATTTGCTTTTACTAAGTTATAAAGCAAGGTATACACTTGTGTACAATATCACATTAATTTTGATCATGAAAATGACTTAGACATAGGACAGAAATCGGCAAGAAATTCTATTAATTTACAGCATTACCAGTGATTTATGTGGCTAACAATTCCACATTCTTCCCAACACTTGTAATTATAAGACTTCTAAGTTTTGCTATTGTGAGAGTTACAAAATACTCTATCATTAAAGTCTATGTTTGTATCTAGCTAATGATTAGAAAATTTGTAAATAATTTTATTTCTTATAAGTCACTTGTATTAGTTTCCTAGGGTTGCCATAACAGAATACCAGAGACTAAGTGGCTTAGAAAACAGGAATTAATGTTCTCATAGTTCTGGAGGCTGAAAGCCCAAGATCCAGGTGTTGGCTGGTTTGAGGTTCTTCTGAGGCCTCTCCCCTTGACTTTCAGATGACCACCTGCTTCCTGTGCCTTCAGATGGTCACATGTAGAGATAGAGACACAGGTGCCCCTGGTCTCTCTCTCTCTCTCTCTCTCTCTCTCTCTGTCCTACTCTTTCTTCTTATAAAGATACTACTCATCTTGGATCAGGGCCCACTTTAACAGCCTCTATTAACTGAATTATACTTTAAAGGCCCTATCTCCAAATATAATTACATTCTGAGGTCCTGGGTGTTAGTGCTTCAATGTATGAATTTTGGGGTATACAATTCAGCCCATAACACCATTCATAGTTTCTCTCCTGAGAATCAGTTTTACCATTTTCTATGTTTTTCTACTTTATTTTTTGTCTTCTTAATAATTCTGCATAAGACATCTAATTTTAAAATATTTCACAGATTTTTGACATACAGAATTTTCCGTTTTTCATACGTACATACTTTTTTGTCTCTCTATTCTTTTTTTTAATATTTAAATTTTTTCTCTTTTTTTTTAAATACTTAGCCTTGCCTGAGCAAGACCTCAAAAAATTTGGTTACTATATCATAACTGTTTTTCTCCACGGAAATGTTTGATAAAAGGCAAAAGATTTATTAGTTTTGAAGAGAAACAAAATATGTCTCTTTATTCTTTACAGCACTGTTCTTTCCAATAATTTTGTATTGTGCATGACAGAGGACATATAGTGAATGAAAGCTTCATTTCTGGATTTAGATGCCTAGATTTGGGGATAGTTTTCCCACTTACTAAGTAACTTTGGGCAAGTCCCTTCCTTGAGACTTAGTTTCTTCATCTCTAAAAAGGGAAAATAGAACCAACTTATAGTGGAGTTGTCAGAATTAAATATTATAGGCAAAGCACTTAGAACAGTTCCCAATCCACATTAAACACTCAATTAATGTTCATAATTATTATTATTTTAAGGAGTGCCACTGGTAGTAAATGTGGAAGTAAAATGTTCTTTTTAAGAAATTTAATCGTATTTCTGAAGAAAAACTCTAACAAACAATAAACTACTAGCTTTTTGCCATAAGACCAATATATCTGTAAAATATGAACTATTTTGGGATTTCTACAAACCACCATCAAAGAATTGATGTTTAATTTTACAAAATGCAGTATGATATTGCATACATTAAATCTTTATCTGATATATAGAACCACAAATATCCAATTTGATGCCATGTTAAATGTTAAATGATAAAATGTTGCCAGGATCACCATGCATTAACGAAATATTTGTCATCTGCTATCTCTAACACATTTTTTTTTTCTGCAAGACTTCTGTAATTCCTATCATCTTTTTTGGTGTCTTTTACTCCTTCTGAGTGTGATACCCCAAGCGTTTTTTACTAGGTTTTGCTTTTCTGTATTAATCTGTCATAGAGTTGGTCTGCTAGTCCTATGAATAGAACCCAACTAACAACTTTTCTGTCTTTTTGTTCTGTTACTGCTAAAATTAACACACACATGCATGCGCGCACACACACACACTTGAGCATCTTGTTAATATCTACTAAGAAGGTGGATCTTTTCTAATTATTTATTTATTTAGAGATAGTGTCTCACTCTGTTGCCTGGGCTAGAGTGAGTGCCATGGCATCAGCCTAGCTCACAGCAACCTCAAACTCCTGGGCTGAAGCGATCCTCCTGCCTCAGCCTCCTGAGTAGCTGGGACTACAGATATGCGCCACGATGAGTGGCTAATTTTTCTATTTTTAGAAGAGACTGGGTCTCACTCTTCTGCAGGCTGGTCTCGAACTGAGCTCAAGCAATCCTCTCACCTCGGCCTCCCAAAATGCTAGGATTATAGATGTGAGCCACTGTATGTGGCCTTGCCTAATACTTTTAATCAAAAATGACTAGCAGTTAGAAAGGGAACCTGCGTATACCTCTATAATCAGTACATAAGAATCATATAAAAGGAAATGATGTTATTATTGAAATATGAGACAAAAAAAAGATAAAATATATAGAATTTGTGAAAGAAATCCATGTTTCTTTAAGAAAGTAGTAAATGGGGGAAAAAACATTAGGCTTTGCAGTCAAAATAGATATTAAATATTTTAGCTAGGTGAATTTAGAAAAATGACTTCCCATCTCTCAGTTCCAGTTCTAGGCTGTAAGACCAGAAAAATGTTATCAGCCTCTCAAGACAATGTTTTGCACGCAGATTAAGCAAAATCAGTAGTCTCTGCTTCTTCAGGATGTCGGTGAATCCAAAATAGTTCTCTAGAATTGTGAAGTTAGAATTTATTCAAAATTCCATGAACAGATTTGTTTTGCTGCCATGTTTTACTTTCTATGTCAGTGTGTGCAGGGCTGGGCAGTGAACATGTCTACCAAAACCTCCCTCCACAGCTACTAAGTTCACTGGGGCATAGTCAACCTACAGTAATGGTACAAGGCTACAAAATTCTAAACTGTCATCTTCTTTCTCACTGTAGCAGAACACTTCTTCTCACTTAGAACTGTATCTCCAAAACTGCATAAAGGACAAAGAGTAACAAAAATATGCTCTCTATTCACTTTATACAGCTTTAAAAATAGTTATCTGCCAAAAAAATTGACTAATCAGAACAATTTAAATGTAAAATTTGGTCCTCTCCAATTGAGATGTAATTTGACAACTGATGATCCAATGGTCTAATTTTCATGAAGGATCAAGAATACAATTTATGTTTTGGCCAGAATATGATTTATATTTTACACTCAGCTGAATAGCATTCTGGTGAAACAATAGTAAAGCAGTTAGACAAGACACCTGCCCAGGAAGAACCTAAGGAAAGAATGGAATACTGTGAATTAATTGAAGTCAAAAGGAAAGCATATATAAAGAGGAGATAATATCCCATGTCAAATTTTATAATGTTGGAATGAGAGTACAGAATGACAGTAACTGAACTTGGCAATCAGAAATTTACAATAGAACAGGAAAGATTATAATGCTGTAGTTTTTAAGTAAATGAAGATATTACATTTGATATGGAAAAACATATTTTTACTAAACTGGTTTACTGAAATAGGTGATAATATTTTTATTTTTGACAATAAATATAAATGCATTGTTTTATATTTTGCAAAACAAATGCAGAAGATATTCAGGTGTGCTGAATATTTTCCATTTCTTCCTGCACATAACGTTGCTGACCTCTGGGAGGCTATCCAGGAGGCTGATCTCAATTAATTGCATGCAGGATTTTTGCACCCTCTGTTTTCTAGGTGACTTTAGCCAACAGGAGGTACTCACTGAGTAGAGGATAATATATTATACGCTATATATGTTATGCATTATTTTTAATATCCTATATAATGTATGTTATATGCAATATAGTATATATTTTAGATTATGTCACTGCCATTGGTGGATAAACTTAGATGTTTGTGATATGAAGTCAGATGACCAGATCCTTAAAGGTTTATATCTTTTTGAGTACAAAGGAGCTATATTTTCATAAACTGAGGGAGATACTCACTTGAATGAGTAGATTTCCATATTCCATGAGTTGTCTAACAAATTATATTTATGACACATAAATTCTCAAAAATAATCAGCTATAATGGAACAGATTACATGTATTGATTGAGTCTTCTTACAACTTCAGCTTTATAATAGATTCAAGAAAACATATGATTCTGTCTATTATCCAGGTTGTTTTAAATTGTTAGAAAGAAAATAATTTTCTCTTGTTACTTTCTACCTTTACACAGAAATTTCAGTGATTTTCTTTCATTCCATTCAAATCCCAACTCCTAGAAATGTGGCTCTATTGGTGCTCCTTTTTTTTTATTTCAAAATATTAAGGAGGTACAAATGTTTTAGGTTACATGGTCATTTTTATAATGCTCGAGTCCTGGCTATAGGTGTGCCCCTCACCAAATAGTGTTCATAGTACCCATTAGGGTGGCTTATTCCCTTTCTCTCATCTCCCCTCCCCCTGGTTTCTCTCCACTGAGTTTTACTCCCTCTGTGCACTTGTGTGCTCATCAGTTAGTTCCAATTTATTAGTGAGTATGTTCTTGAACATGAACGTACCCTTGCTCCTCCTCTTCGGGTGTCTGTATCTCCATTTATCACACTTAATCCTTTCCAGCAATTGGAACAAAAGAAGTAAAAGAACTTGTGATTCCCCTAGAGTTAATATTATTATTATTTTTCTGTTCTTTTATACAACACCTACCATGTGCCAAGTATTGTGCTAAGTTCTAGGAACAACTTAGTAAAGCAAAAAAAAAGAAAAAAAACACAAGTCCTCGCGCTCATAGAGAAGGACATCAAACAAATCATATTACTCATACAAAATTACGCACTCAAGTGAATTTTGATGTGGGAAAAAGCAGATATGCTCTGTTCAAGGTATGAATGATCAGAACTAGAGGTTCAAACAGCATCCTCTCAGATAGAGAAAAACTGGGTTGTTTTATGCATAGATATATCATCAGACAACTATTTAAAATTTGGAAATTTGTCCACAGGCAGACATTCCCAAATACTATGCTAAAGTAAAAAGAGGTAGAATTCTAGCCATTGTGCAAAGAAAAGATGCTGGCCAGCCCTTGTGCTCACCAAAAACCAAAGTACTCACTTAGTTATTGGTATAAGATAGCAACCAGAAGACTGGTGACAGGAGGGTAGAAAATAGGACTGATTTTGACCTCTCAGTAAGGGATCAAGGAATCCAAATATGAGAGTGGAAGCTGTAGCAGGGCTGTATTGAGGCTGATGGGGCAGAAGACTCACCATGTGCTTTTCCACTGTTGCATTTCATTTTAGGCTTACTGTCATCTTCAGAGTCCTAGATCTGAGGTCAGCATAATAGAAGGGAAGATGCAATAATGATCAGCCTGAGGTGGGAAAATGTGGTTAGTTTAAGTACTAACTGATTTAAGCCTCAGATGGACTGGGAAATGAGACAGGCATGAGCTTGGCAGATAAAGAAGCCAATGCCCACAGTAGGAGTGGAAAAGACCAAGGCTGGACAGATGACACTGGGCACTGGTAGGTGACCAGATGTTGTGGAACAAAAATCATTTTCTCAAAGTCATTTTTAATCTCTAGCTATCATCATTCATCCAGGAACCACCCCTTATTTGAAAGATTCATATAAATTACAGCACAAGTCTTCAGTCTCCTATGAATGTTTAAATTTTGTAGCAACATACTTTTTTAAAAATTATGGTTATACTGACTGAGTTTGACCAATTGTGTAATCAAAACAATAAAAAAATAACATTGCATGATTTCTGAGCATAACTGTCTGATATCCTACTGATGGTATCTTTAATAATAGATTGCACTTGTTATTAGATTTAAAAATATGGACCTATTTTGAACATTGATACTGTTTACTTTGATTTTATGTAGCTGCAGGTTTACATATCCTAGAAACAAACCATTTCTGGAAAACATAGAAACTGCATTTTGTGTTATGTCACTATTGTGCATGATACTGAACAAAGAATGACAGCAATATATTTGGGAGGTAGCTTTCAGCATATCAAATCATCATTCTTTCGACTGTACAGGAACAATTATTTGATGTTTACCTCAGGGTGTCTTCATAATTTTGAGTGGTTCATAAACCATATACATTAGGTTTCAAAATAATTAAACTTGTGTTGTGCAAAATCTACCTTTCTACGGACAGGTATCACATTCTAAATTGTAACAAATCAAATAGTGTCACAAACATATGAATCTACCTATAAATAATATATAAAAAAGTAATAAATAATAAATACCATCTTATCGTATCTCAGAATAATGCCAAATTCAGTTTATTCTGTGAAATCTGTTATTTATGTTTCAGGAAAAATCACTCTTTCCTGGGTATTTGATAAAAATCTATCTGTCAAATGCTGTGTGTGTTAGACCTCAGCTAGGCTCTATAAAATGAAAACAAAGTTAAACAACTTCACAAGAGACAGAAATGGCCTTTTAAGATTCACAGGAGTGTGCCTTCTTGTCTAATCTGGGCAGCCATCATGGTGAGATTGATGTACATTGGCTGAGAAGTGTTTCATGTGGTGGCTGTCTGCTCAGTGGTACCAGAATGGAGCTATCTGTCTTCATTGTGCCCCATTAACATGCCCCTCAGACCTAGCAGGCAAATGTCTGCATACCTACTTTATAAATTATTACCATGACAGTTAAATATTTCAGAACTTGTTTGGGAATATCACTCACCTTATGGCCCTTAATTTACACGCACTCATGATTTTAAGCATTTTAAGTTTGAGGCTTACTTAGAACTATTCTTACACCCTTGCTTTGGATGAATGTCTTCTGCTGATAGTAATATATTGGGTTTTGAACAATGCAGTTTATTAAAGTAAATCAAAAAAAGAATGCAAACTATTCACTAACAAGGGCACATTTCTTTTGAGAATCAAGTAGTCAGGATTTCATATGAAAACGACCAGAAAAATAAAATTATATTTGTTGTCCTTTTAATGCAAAATAATTCTGAACTAAAAAGAGTGCATTCGAACTATCTGTGGTTATTTGAAATGTTTACTTTTATAATTACTTTTATTTGGCTCATTTAAATTTCACTTACACACTGACATATAATAGTTCAATTTGTAGTAATAATGCTTGAAAGCAAAAAGTTTTACTTTAATAATTTTAGTGTATTAATTGTTAAGATCTCAAATTGTTAAATGTTATTCATGGAAAAATTATTCCAATCTCTTCCTGAACTATAAAACTAACTATACATGAGTTCAAACTGGATATAGAAATAGAGACAGGGAACAATTCTTTTCAATGTAATTAAAAGAAATTTGAACTGAATAAAGTCAAATTAGCTTCAGATTTAAAATGCATTGTATTTAGTAATCAAAAATTAGTAAGTGAGAGTAGAGGTGGCTTTTCATTAATCTCCTCTTTTAGTCAGATGAGAGTGCATAACTGAAATAGATGTATTAAAATTGGACAGGCATTCTTCATGGATTATAGAACAATATTTGGAAGGAAACCAAATTGTGACAGTATCACCAAGAAATAATTAAATTTGCTTATCATGTTGAAAGGGCAGAACTGGAATGAAATTTACTGAGGCTACTGTAAACCAAAGACTGCATATGAAGTATTCTATTATATCTTCATAACAGTACTTTGGGGTGGATTTTTTTTTTCATATATCAACGTTATAGAAACAGGTTTAAGGAAGTTAAGGCAATTTAAAAAAAAACACCAAGTTGTTTTGGGGGTACCTCATTCAAATTTGAGTTGGAGCTTGGTAAATGGACATTTACATGTACCTGACAAGTTCATCATACTAGTAGTTCATTATATAAAATACATATACTGTATTCAGGTAAATATTAATATAAATCACAAGAAAATTGTTTATCTCACACCTTTCACTTCATGTGTATGTGAAATAGGGCTAGGAAACAATAATAATATGTCTCTGTTGTGTGTAAGTGAATTATAAATAAAATGAAATATAATTTATGCATTTTCTTTTGGAAATTAAGCATCTGGTTTATTTTATTTTTCTACTTCCATTCCTTAAATACAACAAATGGTAAGAAGATATTAATAGAAACACCTATATTATTTTTCACATATATTTGTACCCACTTTAATATTGAAATAGTATGAATGATCTTATGATTTTATATGTGTCATTCAAATTTCTGTGTTTTAGGATGCTGGTGCTAAACTGCCTCATTGTTTTTGGACTCTAATAATTTCCCTCAGAAAATTTTATTTCAGTTAGAATATAAACTCCTTATATGTTTATATTACCACATAAATGGAATTCTCCCTATTGTTTATTGAATAAGTCATCTTAAAACTACATAATGTGCACAGAAATATGTGTTATGATACTGTTTTGAGAAGTTTGGTTTAATGTTTTACTATAAAATATACCTACATATTACAATTTCATTACTTAAATTCATTATGAAGGGCAAAATAGTATCAATAATTTTCTTTACAAAAATTCTTTCCTAAATTAAAACAATTTATAGTTTCTATTTTAAGATAATTTATAATTCTTTAGGTAAATATGAATAATAGACAACTGTATGCAAGTTTCTCAATTTTACCATCTTATAAAAAGCACAAAGGAAATAAATCTGATATGATTATTGAATTGGGAAAATGGGATCTAAGGAAAAATGCTGGTCTCTTCTAACACATCCCATTCTACCTAGAAAGGTATTTTATCAGATACAGTTCAGCATAGTTCAACACCCCTAGCATTTCAATGGCAAATTAATTCAACTGCTGCATTACAATACATAATTTGGGCATACAATGTTTGTATTTAATTTAATACAAATATAAATGAAGTACAAAGTTTTATAGGTGATTTTTCTCAGCAGTGCAAATTATATATTTTGAAATATTTACCCTATATTTAAGCCTGTAATGAACATTTAAAATGATTGGATCAGTAATATTTTTTATTGAAGATCTACAATCAAATAAAGAGATAAAAATGCTTGTAGTCTTTTCCATCAAAAATGTGAATTGTGAATAAACTTTTTAAAATAGCATAATATATTTCAAAGGTAGGAATATATAACATTATTTTCTAGAAAAAAAAGAAACTTTGTAATATTTTATAAGCTAAGCACATAAGTGCCAGTAGTAGTGTTTCTTTGTGGTAAAATAATTGATGTTGAGAGGAGAAAAAAATTTCCAAATGATTTATGTTCGGTACAGCATTTCCTCCTTTCCATATCCAATTGACCCTTGAAGGATGTGAGAGTTAGGGGGACCAAACTCCATTCAGTCAAAAGTCTGCATATAACTTTTGACTCCCCCAAAACTTAACTACTGATAGCCTACTGTTGACCAAAAGCCTTACCAATAACATAAATATTTGATTAATACCTATCTTACATGTTTTACACTATATTCTTATAATAAATTAAACTAGAGAAAAGAAAATATTAAGAAAATTATAAGGAAAAGAAAATATATTTACTATGTAGTAAAAGTAGGTCATCATAAAACATTCTTCATCCTTGTCATCTTCAGGTTGAATAGGCTGAGGAAGAGGAGAGTTTCCTCTTACTCTCTCTGGGGTATCAGAGGCAGAAGAAAATCTGAGTATAAGTGGACCCACAGAGTTCAAACTCATGTTGCTCAAGTGGCAACAATATATTAAAATAAGTTACCTTAAGTATTTTTATTTAGTCTCGGGGAGGAATTATACTTAATTAAAGTCAAGACTTCAGCTTTAAAATAAAATAATCTTGGAAATAATTAAAATAATTCACACCTAGAAATATGCTCTATTTATTTATTCATTTATTTTACAAATATGTATAATATGCCCATTGCATTCCTGCAAGGGTTACTGCAATGTGGCACTTTACACATATCATCCCTTTAATAAAATGTTTTAGCTTTTTTTGGCAAACCTGAGGGCCAGCATACATTTATGTACATAGAATTTTGAAGTGCTTTAATTTTGAAATGCTATAATTATCTTCAAATATTTCTAGCTTGCTCCTTGCCAATTTATATGAAATGCTACCACCAGGTTAACATTTTTCTAATAGGGTTCTCTCAGTATTTTTATTCCAACATATACAGTCTTTTCTACATTTTGAAAAATATAAAACTTAGAAGAAAATATGAAAACTTACCTTCCAATAAATTATCATCTTTCTGACTATTTCTGGTATAGTTGATACCAGTGATTATGTTATTTTTTTTTAATTCCATTCACTTCCATATCAATACACATTCTTGGTCTCCTCCAACCTGTCTGAATAAATCTTAAATCTGGGTACAGCTTACAATTTCAGCCTTACTTTTCCATTCTCACTCTAAATGCTTTCCTAGGGTAGTATCATCTGCTTTCATAGGTGTATAACTAACTCTGATATGTTGAAATTCCAGATTTCAATTTCCATACACATCCTTTTCTAGTATTTCAGATCCATAAATCCAATTTGTCAATTTGTCAACCTATATTTTAAACTATTCGATTTGAGATACAGGTACCTCAAAGTTAACTTAGCTCAAATAGAAATCATATTTGATAAAGAACTTGCATTGCTGACACATTCCTCTTGAATTTATCTTAGTTATACCCATCACTTTTCATTTTCCAAAATTGCAAACCTAGGAAATTTCCTCGGATCCTCCTTTCTCATTTGATACATTAACTAATGCATCAAGTTTTTATTTTACTTCTAGGTAATTTTCACATCTGTTTTTTTTTTTTTTTTTTTTGAGACATAGTCTAGCTCTTTTGCCCTGGCTAGAGTGCTGTGGGATCAGCCTAGCTCACAGCAACCTCAAACTCCTGGGGTTAAGCACTCCTTCTGTCTCAGCCTCCCGAGTAGCTGAGACTATAGGCATGTGCCACCATGCCCAGCTAATTTTTTCCTATATATGTTTTTAGCTGTCCAAATCATTTCTTCATTTCTTTCTATTTTTAGTAGAGAGGGGGTCTAGCTCTTGCTCAGGCTGGTCTCGAACTCCTGACCTCGAGTGATCCCCGCCTCCCCCCGCAACCTTGGCCTCCCAGAGTGCTAGGATTACAGGTGTGAGCCACCGTGCCCGGCCACATCTGTTGTCTTCTCTCAAATTATCCTCCCTCAGTCCCAGCCAAATCTCATAATCTCAGACCTGGAATATATTATAGTCTCCTAACCATTCTTCCAATCTTTATATGGCCAACGTTAACTTCCAGGCCACTGCCAGGCGGACCTACAGGAAACACAAATCTGATAACATTTCTCTGCAGCTATCAAATATTCTGTAACTCTCTCTTCTCTTCTCCAGAGTTAGTCAGCAGTCCCTTAGCTTGGGAAAAAAAAAAAAATGAGTCTCCATGACATTTCTTGGAATTGCTATTTTTGCCTTATTTTCTCTTTCTGAATACACTTTCTACTCCAGCAATACATAATTATGCTCTATATTCTGAAAAAGTAATGCAACGTCTTCTTTTAGCGCCTTTGCTAACATTGTTAATTCAGCTTGGATCAGCTTTTCTCCCAGTTCTTTGTATAATTTCTAATTATACATTTTCTTCTATTCTTGTAAAACAGCCATTGTGGTAATGGCTGTGAAGATGTGTTTTATAGCACTAGGAAAGCCCTTAATGGAGCTTTGACTTCATCTGTGTTAAAAAGGTAGATTTACAGGGCAAAAAGAGTAATCTGAGGTAAATTTTAAATTCAAGCTAGTTATGAGTTTAAGTCTGTCTCATGTAATATTTGGGATATACTTATACTAAAATGATACTTGCTTTTTACATGAAATTCACATTTCATGATGCCCCAGATACCTTGGCATCCTGTATCTTGTCCAGCAAATCTACAAGCATAAAAAGAGCATTCTGAGGATAGAGAAATCAACACAAAAATGATAGGACATAGGATTGAAAATATGAACTACTATTATTAAATCTTCCTAGATAATAAACACCAAGTATTTTTTTTTCTGCTCTGGAAAAAACATTTCGGTTGTAAAATCTTAGCAAAATTTACAGGACAAGCCATTACTGCTATTAATTATTGAACATATATACAAGACAAAGACTGACATTGCAATAATATTTCAGACTGGCCTGACCATTCTTTCAAGAACCCAAAGCTTACATGCTGACAAGACTCAAAAATTTCTATCGTGTTCATGAATATTTATGTTCTTTATCTAAAAATAAAACTGGGAACTTAGTTTCAGATATAGTCCTTGCCCCTGTTTACACATCCCCATAATTTGTTTTAGATCACTCTGGATATGACATCTACCCATCTGCTTGGCCAAAGTTTATTTTCTGTTTTTCCCCTTTTACAACTTTGTTGAAGTATAAGGAAAATAAAATAAAATGTACATATTTAAAGTATTTTGACAAATTCATATGCCCATGGAAACATCACTACAATCAAGATAATAGGCATACTCATACCATTAACATTCTTCTTATATTCCCTTATACCCAGGCAAAAACTGATTTGCTTTTTGTCTCTATGATTTTGGTATTTAAAAAGATAAATATAGGATCATACAGTAGATACTAGTCTAGCTTGTTTAATTCAACATAATTATTTTGACTCATCCATTTTATTGTTCATTACTGTGCATAGCGTTTAGTTATAATAACCTTTGATTTGTTTATCCATTCACCTATTGTTGGACATCTGAGTTGTTTACAGGTTTGGGATATTACAAATAAAGTTGATATAAACATTTGTGTATAAGAGTTGTACACAAATGGACTCATTTTCATTTCTCTTGGGTAAATACCTTATTGTGTAACGACTGAATTATATTATATGCATATATTTAAGAAATTTTCAAGTTGTTTTCCAAAATTCTTGTAACATTTTCATTGCCCCAGGCAATGTAGAAATATTCCATTTACACTACATTCTCATCAGTGCTTGAAATTGTCAGTCTTTTTAATATTAGATTTTCTAGTATGTATGGATATACTTTGTAATTCCCTAAAGAAAAATGATGACAAAAATCTTTCCATGTGCTTATTTGCAACTGTACATCTTCTTTGGTGAAGGATTTTAGATCCCCACACTGCAACTCCACAGATCCAGGCTTTCTGTCTTGGGGGGAAAGTGTGTGTGCTCTGGAAGGAATGTGTAGGTGGCTGAGAGAATCCTGTGGGTGTCACAGCTGATGATTTCTGCAACAGCATCAAGGGTTGTTTGAGAGAAAAAGGCAACACTTAAAGTGAATAGGTGTTTCTACATAGAGAATAATATATCAATTAGACATTTTGTAGGCATTCCCAAATTTAGGGTCAGTCAGAAGTCACATGTTGGATTAGTATTTAAAATAAAGTCATTTTCTCCACATTTTGTTTAAATCCATTGCTTAATTTTTAAAAATAACTTGTTTCTTATTATGGAAATTTTAAAATCCTTTTTATATTGTGGATACAAATTCTCTTTCAGAGATATGCTTTAAAACTTTTTCTACCGGTTGGTAGCTTGTTTTTGAATTTTCTTATCAGTGTTTTGCAAATAATCAAATTGCTTAATTGTGATCAAGTTCAGTTAATATTTTCGTCTTATATATTTTCTATTATGTATTAGTCTAGACATTTTATAGTTTTGAGATTTACCATTATGTCTGTGATCATTTTCCACATGGCATAACTAGTTTGTCACTGTTACGTGTAAGAGGAAATTTTAATTTATAGTAAAATAGGTATTGCTATAGTTTCAATTGATGCTCCACTCATCATGGATTAAATAATACTTGAAATAGATTTTTATTCATATTTTAACTAAACATACTAAAATTCCTTATTTAGAAAATAAAAAATATTTTCTCATGGCATTAAAATGAAATACATATGCAGTTAATTCATCATAGAAATGAATTAACTATATTTATTTAAAAACCCTATGACTTTATTGCATGATACTATAACAGATTTCAAGAAAAAATGATGTTAATTAAAAAAATAAAATTGATATGTACTTACGAATTCCAATGACATGAATTTGTCTTATGTGTAAACCTGTTATTTAAAGTGAATGTAATGTATTTAAAACCCTTTAGACTATCTTTGATGTTTATTTAAATCTAAATACTATAGTGATATAACAGAAGCAAGATGAAAACAGACTACTAAACATAAATAACCTTTCTTTACCCAACTGATTAGTGAGTATTTTATCTTGCTGGATATACTTGGATTCTCATCTAACCAAGCCATTATATAAAATGGAAATATTATTGAGACATAAATATTTCTGGAAAAAATAAATTAATGACAACAAAATATTTAGCTTAATTTAAAATCAATATTTACAAAAGGTGTTATCACATTCCAAATCTTATTGCACGTTGCCATCCTGAAGAAATGCTTTCTATTAATACAAAATTACAAACCCTAAAATATTATGAACTTTTCTAATTTTATTATTGGCAAAATGATTTAGTGCAGTCAATGAATTTATTTGATGGCATAAATGTTTACTCCTAAAAGTATAGGCTACAATTATGGTAATGTGACAAAGGGGAGAAATTTTTTTCCCCTCAGTCCTCATGAATTCCTAGTTGAGACAGACCCCTGTAACAAAATACAAATTAGCAAATTAATGAGAGAAAAACAAGCAAGTTTATTAACAAGCAGCATATACCCTGTGGGAGAAACTTCAATGAAATGTAATTCAAAGCAGCAGCTTAGAACTCTGACTTACATAGAACCTTCAACAAAAAACAATAAATGTTTAGGAAAACAACAGGACAAAGGAAAGTATCTTTGGGCTTCCAAGACTGGGAAACTGTGGGAAGGTAAATATATGGGAGGAAACTAAAGAAATAAGGTCTGTTCGTAGATTTTTCTGGTTCCACCTCTGAGTTAATAAGACTCTAGAATTGACTCCAGTAAAGGAAAATTTAAATCCTTTCTTTAGGTAGAAAAGTGGAAAATAGAGCTTTTTTTCTACTTGCTGCTTCTTAACTGCCTTCAGCTCAAAATTAATTTTTATGTCAAAAAGACATATTTAGGAGTGACATATTCTAATTTCCTTCAGTGGCAACTCCTAATTAAATTAAATAATATATAAAATTTTAACTTGATACTGTTGTGTAATTTTAAAAGGTAATGTAGAGATACATGTGTATTTTGGATATCTCAGGATATATAATCATTGAGGTTTAAAAGTAATTGGTAAAGGACCTCTATAGGGAGAACTATGAAACACTGAGGAAGGAAATTGCAGAACATGTAAATAGGTGGAAAACCATACCATGCTCGTGTATCGGAAGAATCAACATTGTTAAAATGTCTATACTACCCAAAGTAATCTACAGATTCAATGCAATCCCTATTAAATTACCAATATCATTTTTCACAGATTTAGAAAAAATAATTATACACTTTGTATGGAATCAGAGAAGACCCCATATAGCAAAAGCAATTTTAAGCAATAAAAACAAAATGGGAGGTATTAATTTGCCAGACTTCAAACTATACTACAGGGCTGTGGTTCTTAAAACTGCCTGGTATTGGCACAAGTGCAGGGACACAGACCAGTGGAACGGAACAGAAAATCCAAATATAAAATCATCCTGATATAGCCATCTAATCTTTGACAAAATAGACAAAGACATACTCTGGGGACAAGAATCCCTATTTAATAAATGGTGCTGAGAAAACTGGATAGTCACATGTAGAAGACTGAGACAGGACCCACACCTTTCACCTCTCACAAAAATCAAATCACGGTGGATAACAGATTTAAACCTTAAATGGGAAACAATTAGAATTCTAGAAGAAAATGTAGGAAAAACTCTTGCAGACATTGGTCTAGGCAAAGAATTTATGAAGAAGACCCCTAAGGCAATCACAGCAACAACAAAAATAAATGAATGGGACCTGATTAAATTAAAAAGCTTCTACACAGCCAAAGAAACAGTCATGAGAATAAACAGACAACCTACAGAATGGGAAAAAATTTTCGCATACTACACATCAGATAAAGGACTGATAATAAGAATCTATTTAGAACTCAGGAAAACCAGCAAGAAAAAATCAAACAACCCTATCAAAAAGTGGGCAAAGGATATGAATAGAAATTTTTCAAAAGAAGATATAAGAATGGCTAACAAACATATGAAAAAATGCTCAACATCCCTAATCATCAGGGAAATGCAAATCAAAACCACAATGAAATATCACTTAACTCCAGTGAGAATGGCCTTTATCAAAAAGTCCCAAAACAACACATGTTGGCGTGGATGTGGAGAGACAGGAACACGCATACACTGTTGGTGGGACTGCAAACTAGTGCAACCCCTGTGGAAAGCATTATGGAGATACCTTCAACAGATTCAAGTAGACCTACCATTTGATCCAGCAATCCCATTATTGGGCATCTACCCAAAGGAACAAAAGTCATTCTATGACAAAGACACCTGTACCCGAATGTTTATAGCAGCACAATTCACAATTACAAAGATGTGGAAACAACCCAAATGCCCATCAATTCACGAATGGATTAGTAAATTGTGGTATATGTATACCATGGAGTATTACTCAGCTATAAGAAATAACGGGGATACGACATCTCTTTGGTTCTCCTGGAGAGAGCTGGAACCCATTATATTAAGTGAAATATCCCAAGAATGGAAAAACAAGCATCACATGTACTCACCAGAAAATTGGTTTCCCTGATCATCACCTAAATGCACACTGGGGAATGATACCAACTGGATATCAGACTGAGGCGGGGGGTGGGGGGAGGGGATGGGTGTATGCCTACATGATACGTGCGTTGTACACCGTCTGGGGAATGGTCATGCTTGAAGGTGTTGACTTGGGGAGGTGGGGGGTGGGGGAGGATGGGATGGAGGTATGGTGAGTGCCAGGCGCACTGTCTGGGGAATGGACACACTTGAGGCTCTGACTCAGGTGGATGGGCGGGACATGGACAATGTATATAACCTGAGCTTTTGTACCCCCATGATGAGATGAAATAAAAAAAAAAAAAATCAAAACCACAATTTCTTTTATTCACAGGTTGAAATATATACATAGAAATCATGGGGAGAAAGGTCAAATGCCAAATATATATATGTATATATATATATTTGAATTTATATATACATATATAAAATACACTGTAATTCTGATGTTTATATCATGAGCCCAAATGGCTCTCTAATACTCCTCTCCAAATTATTAGCAATTATTCACTTATTCAACTAGTAACAGTGGAAAAGTACAGGCTTCCAACAAAGGGGCAGAAAATAATGGCATTATACTTTCTCTGTAGAATATGTGCTCCAAACGTATGGGGATGAAGAGGCTGAAACTCACTTCACCAATCAGCAAAGTCATCCCTCCTTCCCTGGATGATAGTGAGTAAGTTAGGGCCTTGAGGCCAGGAGATTTTTTTATTTAATAATTAATAATTAATAATTTAATTAATTTCTGTGATGCTTAATAAATTCATAAATGGCCTCTTCTTCAATTATGAATAGTCCAATAAAACAAGAGGTCAGGAAAACAGAGTTCATAAATCCTATCCTCCTGCTCACTATGCACAAAAACTGAAAAATCAGTGTAAGGTTAGCCAAATGGTTTGGGACAATTTCTGCTGCAAATTCTCTTCCATCTCCAGAATTCAATGCAGCAAGAAATATGGAAAAAAATATATAGTTTGGCCAAATAATTAATTGTTTTAACAACAGGAAAGAAACCAATAAGTATTTTTTAAAAGAAGGTGATGGAACAACATTATGTTGTATAAGTTTCTTTTTTTAATGTTAGAAACAGCTTATGACAGTGCTGACTTGTATCTGTGCATGATAGAAATTTTATTTGATTTTTCCTATTCTGTTTCTTTTAATTTTTAATTAAACAGCTAACATCAGAAAAAGCCTTTGTGTTGTAACACAGAAAATATTTCTTTTCTATTTTATTGCTAATGAGTGAAAAACATTCCTGTTCTTCCTGTCCTTTCAGTATAGGCAGATAATCTGGGCAAAATTCAGCTGAAAGCAATAACCAAAAAGAGGGTAACATGCAAAGTTTGTAAATGTTAAATTCTGGTTCTTGATAATCAAAAACTTATTAAATTTTAAACATATGTTATGACAGTCTGTTTTTATATTTATCTGTACATCTCTTTTCTTCTTATTACTGAAGAAATGTTTATATATATATATATAGTATATATGCACATATGTATATTTCCAATTCTACCTCTAACAAGCTATGAATGGGTGTTGACATGTCTCTTAGCTGTCTAATCACTGGTTATGTAATTTTTAAAATGAGATCTTGGGTACAGTTTTCCTGTAAGGTTTCTTGGAGTTTAGTGATTCTAGATAGTAACTTGTTGGATGGCAAAGTCTATGCATTATATATCTGTAATCAGGCACATCTCTTTGCTAATAAGCAGATACTAAATAACAGTTGTTCTGAAGCATGTTTTCAAGTGAAACATATAGAATTTGTTTTCCTTCATCAACTTATTTGAATAATAGTAAAATGAACCTAGTTTTTATTGTTGAGTTTATCAATATAAATTCACGTGTTAAGTCATAAATGATAAATATTTCTTTTTAAGATTTTAAATCTTAAAATTTTTTGAATTTTATTTTCTCTTAAGCTATAGCACTCACAGCTTATCCTACACATTCAAATCTGTAACTTACCTAAGTAAGCATATTTGAGATGCTTTTTCAGTAGTTCACCTGATAATCAAGAATGAAGTATTATATTCTACCCGTATTGATGAAGGACTTCTGGGGAAAAATGGCACATCAATGTCTGATCACTTACTCTATTTCTATCAATGCCAAACAATGTGATCAAAAGACAGAGAGATGGAAAACCCTCAATATATCACTTAGAGCAACTGAATAAGGGATTATATTTAACCTCGTGCTATAAACCTCAGGGAAGGGAGAAAGGAAAAAACAAGGTAACAATGAGGATGGTAGGGAACAAAACACCAACCTGCACCAACACAAAATAGTGAGGGAAACAAACATAATTTTACCTCAACAAAGAAAGAGAAGAAGACTGATTTACACACAGATAGTTTCAAGGAAAATTAAAGAAATTGCCCTAAGAGTAGAAGCCCATATTTACTGATGGACTCTCACCTTTGACCAAAACATTAGTGAGGATCTTGTGAGTCTTCTGCTTGACTAGATCTTATCTTGGTCTTCCCTGTCTGTCCTTGTAGAATCCAGTTTGAACAAGAGTCCTGCTAAGTAAGTTTAGTGAAAATCCCCCACACTTGGTATCTGACCACCCTCAATATCTTACCATTTCAGACCAGCCAAGAGTTTGGTTGACCCAGTCTCACAATAAACCCATTACCCCTGATGTTTCTTCCTAGTAATTTTCCATCTACTGAATCTTGCCATGCTCTTTGCTTATATATCCTCACATGCCCTCTTGGAGATAGAGTTGAGTCCAAGCTCTCTTTCTCTCCTTGCCTACCAGACCCCATTGCAGTGGTCCTTATACCTATCACTTTGGTCCCCTTGCATAAAGTCTACCTCACCATCTTTACCAAGTGTCATAGATATTTTTTTCTTTAACAACACCCAGTAAGACTTCATAACACACGGGAGAGATGTCACTGGTTACTAACTGATTACTATATTTTAGAGTGCTACACTGGGATATCCAAAAAAAAAAATGCTAAAAGTTAAATGTGAGTTCCCAAGAAGACTTCCACACACAAAAAACAAATTTCATTCTTTCTTAAACTTCAAATTTAGGGCTCAGAGGGGCAAATTAGGGAATAAAGAACCCTCAATTGATTCTGAAAGGGAGAAAGGTACCCATTATATCACCACCAGATTCCATGGTTCAAGTTGTTGGAGACATCACAAACTATCTTAGTATTTCACTTCCAAGGAAAGAGGTAAATTATTTTCTAGAAATGTATGATAACAATCCAAATGAATTTCATGAATACTCAATAATTCTTATGGTGGCCATTAGAGATGTTCTTCAACTGAAGAAAACAAATAACTTCCAAGTGAGGTGTACCTTTCATTGTAAGCAAAGGGAATTTGAAGGTCCTTTGATTGGGCTGGAAAATAGGATACTCAACATTATTTTCCTGCTGTTGTGGTCCTTCAGAATGAAAGTTGAAATCTTCCCAATCTCTGAGCCTGGGAATGAGAGGTTATATATGTCTTTGAGAAAGAAAGAGACTCATTAATAGTTGGGTATATTTTCATCTACTACTAAAAAAAAATCAATATTATAAATTTGGAGTAAATACTTATGGCTTCAAAAACCAGAGAGTATTAAAATCTAGTGTGTGAGAAAAGTTTTTGATTTTTTTGCCCTCAGATGCCAAATCAAATAGTTATCTTGAAGTAAGAGAAAAATCTAGAATTACTGCAATATGTTCAAATAGAGAAAAAAAAAAAGCTGGATGCAGTGGCTCACACCTGCAATTCCAGCACTTTATGAAGCCGAGGCAGGACAGTTACTTGAGGCCAGAAGTTTGACACCAACCTGAGCAACACAGTGAGACCAATCCCTACCAAAAAAAAAAAAAAAATAGGCAAGCATGTTGGTGGGCACCTATAGTCCCAGCTACTCGGGAGGCTCAGGCAGGAGAATCACTTGAACCCAGGAGTTTGAGGTTGCAGTTAGCTATGATGATGCCAGTGCATTCTAGCCTAGGGGACAGAGTGAGACATTATCTCAAAACAAAACAAAACAAAACAAAACAAAAACAAATAAACATTCTCAATTTAGAAGGCTGAAAATAGGAGCAAAAATGGAGGAATCAAATGCAGCCACTCTGCCCCTGGAGGAGCTGGAGGACAGAATCAGATCAAGAACTTTGCCCTTAGGCTTTTATTTTTCAAAAACAGAAAATTTCATGTGTCTGATGTTACTGAACTCACCTATAACCAATCTTTAAGTTTGTAGAAGAAAGATTCAAATTTTGACAACACAACCAGAAAAGTAAATACAGGCAACATACTAAATGGATTAAATATCTTAACTCCCTTTAAGAAAGTCCTGAGGTTAATCTGATTAAAATCTGTATTCTAAGATAGCTAAACTGAGGCATGAACTAGTTAAATAATCTGTCTAAAGACATATTATTAATTGGTGACAGAGATGAGATTTGAATCCATGCATCAAGAAAAAAATAGAGCCTGAGATCCACAATGCTTACTGGCTTTGCTTTCTTCATGATCATCACTATCATCATCATCGCTTATATTTCATATTTTTACTCTTTATGCAGCTTTGTTTCATCCTTACATTTATAAAGAGGAGAGGATGTGTGGAAAGGTATTGCATGGAAACAGCCTGTTTGCTCTCCACACGCTGACGTTATTATTTCAACACTTCCTAGACCTGAATGTTTGCCACGGACAATTAAGCAGGTGATAGATGAACTCTTGGTTTTCCTGGGATGTAAAATAAACTATACTGAGTCTGAAAATATCAACATGCAATATGAATTATGAGTCCTTGCAGGCTAGTTTGCATTTCTATCAGCTTCAAATTGGTTCTCATTGTTGAGTCATAAACATGTCGCAATATTGTTTAACTGTCAACAAAGTGTATTTTTTTGCCAACTGAGCTAAATATAAAAATTTAATATTAGTGTTCAATTATATTTTGTTCATGAGATTGTAAAATGTAACAATTAATATATTTCAGTGATAAAAATTATATTTGCAAAGGCATGGTGAATTTATATATGCATGTATATATATATATAGAGAGAGAAATATTTCAATATAGGCCAATGTACTCTAAATCATATTTCTAGCACTGTTTGGTGCTTATTCAATATTTGTTGACTGAATTCATACATATTCAATGCATGCCATCATTTAAGTCTAACTTCTTCTATTTATTTATTTATTTTTTGCAATACTGACCTCTTTACTTAATGGAAGAAGAGCTTTCAAAACAAGTTGCATGCAAAGAATAAAGATATGCACATTTATCCAGGAAAATGCAGCACAATGCTAAAAAAATGCTCAGATAATAGTAAGAAATATCATCTTAATTTATTCTTCCCATAATTTTGTTTGTTTTTCTCTATTTCAAATGAAAAAGAGTAGAGGAAACCTCAAAATATATAATATTATGAATATTTTATTAATATATACACATTTGGCAAAAGTATAAAATTCTCATGGAAAAGAGACACAAATTATCATGTTACTCCTATAAACTGTGGGATTGTACAAAATGTTAGGTGGAGCATTAGCTATAGAAGATATATTGTATTTCTAAAACAAAAACAAAAACAAAACAAAACAATGGAATAGTGGATTGAATACATGTGTGTCTCATTATTTTTCATACTTTTCTGTACCTTTTAGGTATCTTTTCATTTTAAAATGAAACCAATTAAAAAGAGAAAACAAAAGCTCAAGATATGTGAGAAAATACTAGAATATTTATAAAATATATTTAAATCTAAAAACAGATAAATGTATTATAAAGATAATTTTCAAATGGACAGGAAAATAATTCTCAAAAAAAGAGGATTCCTTCTTTAGAAATCTGGTACCAAAAATTAAGTAGGGCTTTTTGAATCTTTATATGAGCATTATGAGCATTTGTATGGAATCATAAAATATTTGAAAAAATCATTAGGATATGAATATTTAGACTAGAAAATAAAAAATCTCAAATGAGACATGATTTTTGAAATGGAAAAACTCACAAATGAATCAGCATACCCAGGATAACAGGACTATAATTGGACAAAAATTTACTTGTGAGAAAGCCATAACGGTAATTATGAAGAGAAGAGAGATGAAGACTAATATGCTTAGATTTCAAGTCATTATTATTTTATTTATTTATTGAGACAAGGTCTTATTTTGTTGCCCAGGCTGGTCTTGAACTCCTGCTTCAAGCAATCCTCCCGCCTCAGCCTCCCAAATAGCTGGGACTACAGGGCTGCCCCACTGCACCTATGAAACCCACGTATGTCATATTCTCTGTTACTAATTTTAAAATAATCATGTCTATAACATCTATAAAGAATCTATGTATGTTCTAAACCTGTTTATTGGATGAGATACTGGGTCAGTGCTTCCAAATTTACCCATAGATTAGTGAAGCCAATAATACAAATTCAGAAATAAAGAATATGACGTCAACCAGAGGGAGAATTCGGAGAATACTACACAAAGTAGGAACAGGAAACACAAAGGGTTTAAGAGGGAAAAATGCCTGATACACAAAACAGCAAGGACGTTGTTGTACTTGAATCATAACAAAACGTGGAGTGAGGAAGAATGGTATGAGAAGAGATCGATGAGTTAGGAAGGGGCCAAATTATGTCAGCCATGATATTTAGGTGTATGGGTACTTTTCAATTTGTAATGGAGAGGCTATTAAAAGATACAAAGCCAAAGAAGTGACATAATCTGTAATATATTTTCAAAAGTTTATTTTAGCTGCAAAAGTGAAAAAAATGGAGTCTAACAGAAAATTATTGCAAATAGACCATATAAAAATGATGGTGCCTTGGAATGAGGTTGAGTTAACAAGGATAAAAAGAAGTAGACAGGTTGAAGATATATTTATAAGTACAATATGAGAAAAGCAAATATGTTCCTGATGTTTTATGGTAAGAAATTCTCTTTATTCATCAATCATGAAATTTTTGAATAAGACACGTATCATTCATTCCACAAACATTTATTGGTCATCCACCAGTTGTCGGGCACTTTTCTACATCAGTAATGAAACAAATAAGGATTTCCCATCTCATTCTAGCAAGAAAAGATGGATAATAAACAAACACAGGAGCAAAGTAGCACATTTACTTAGTATGTTAGAAACTGATGAATGCCTTGACAGGTAAAAGGGAAACTATGTAAGTGGGATTGAGAGCAGGAAATAAGCAAGCTATAGAATGCATGAGAATTGTCAGGGTGGGATTTATTGTGTAGATGACATTTGAGAAGAGGATTATATGAAGTGAAGAAATTAGCTGTGCAGATATCAGTTGGAAGCTCAAATTATTCAGAAGTACTAATAATAGAAGGACAAAGCCCCTAACCTGATAAAGGCCTTAAAATTTTACAAGTAATCTAAGCAGGGATACAGTGTGCTTGAAACAAAACAAGTCAGGAAGAGAATAATAGAAGGTGAGGTCAGAGTTCACAGGGGAAGGAGATTCAACCCTGGAGGTCTAGCCCATTGGAAAGACTGGGAAAAGGGGGAATCATTGTAAGATTGTTTTTTATTTCAGAATATTACCAGGGTACAAATGTTTTGGTTACATGGATTGCTTTTGTACTGCTTGAGACACAGTTATAAGTGTCCGCATCACCCAGATAGTATACACTGTACCGGTTAGGTATGATTTCACCCATTCCTTCCACCTCCCTCCCACCTGCTTGATTTCCATTGAGTTTTACTTCCATCAGTGCACATGAGTGCTGTTGGGTTAGTTCCAGTTTAATAATGAGTACATTTGGTGCTTGTTTTTCCACTCTTGGTATACTTCACTTAGGAGGATGGTCTCCAGTTCCATCCAGATTATTATAAAAGGTATTAATTCTTTTTTATGGCTGAATAGTACTCTGTGGTTATACATATACCATATTTGATTAATCTACTCATGAATTGATGGGCACTTAGGTTGATTCCACATCTTTGCAATTGTGAATTGTGCCACATTAACCATTCCAGTCAAAGAACTAAAAATAGATTGACCATTTGATCCAGCACCCATTACTGTGTATTTATCCAAAGGGAAAAAAAAAAGTCATTTTATCAAAAAGATTTTGAAAAGGTAGTGAAATTACTAAACACTTCAAAGAATGTCTCTGACTTCTGTGTCGAGATTACATTCTATTAGGGCAAAGTAAGGAACTAAAAATTTGATATAGAGAATATTTAAATAATCAAGGAGAGAAGAATTAGTGGATTCCTCCAAAGTAGTAACTGAGGATATGACAATAAGTAATCAGATTAAGAATGAACTTTGAAAAAAGAGACAAGAGTATTTCCTTGTGTTGTAATCTTGGATGAGAAGATTAAGAAAGCAGTATTAAGACAATGTTATTTATTATTTTTATTATTATTTTTGGCTGCCATTATTATAGATGAGGAAGTTCTGGAGGGATTGATGTTTTCTCTTGGGCATGAAAAAGAACAGTTCAACTTAAAACATGCCAAGTATCTAAGTGGCGAGGCTCACTAAGTACTTCAATATACAAATTTGAAGTTTAGAAAGGTTTAGATGGATGATATAATTTATGGAGTCATTGATATACAAATAAGAAGTAAAACTGTAAGACTTGACAAGAGAACTAAGAAAGTGTATGGATACTGTCCATATGTGATTTTTGATCATGAATTTAAAGTGAGTCCACTTAACCTAGGAAATGGATGGAAAGTTGGATTTGGACAATGTTATGAGAAAATGTGAACAAAGGAAAACAGCAAATTATATGAAAAGGACACTTGGTTCTAGTGTTAACTGAAAAATGACGAGGTTCATAAATTCGGAAAGGAGGCTTATTTTTCATAAAACTTTGCAGCCTGTAGGTGGCCATTTCCAACAGGCTGGAAAGCAGAGCCCCCAACAGAAGCCACAAACACATACTTCGAGGCAGAAACAATGGGAACAGGAATTTATACTGAGCGGGATGGCCAAATTTACATATCTAGCAAGCTATAGAAGGAGTCACAAATATTGATGAAAAGAGAAACACACACCTACGCAATCAAGCTTTATGCCCTTTATGGGGTCCATGTTCAGAAATGCCCACCATTTGGTGTCAAAAGGTGAATCACAGGACTTGAAAATCTTCTCTGTGCATGCTCCATAGACTAGTTAAAAACCACTCCATGGTTGGTGGTCACTTATGAGGAAAAAATGCTGATCTGAATCAAGAGATTGGTTTCTGTTTAGTCCTTAGGAAAAAAGCCTGATGGCCATTAACAAGGGAAGGGGTATAATGAGATATGTCTGACCTCTCATCCAATCATGGCTGAGAATACAGTTTTAAGGTTTCTCTGGGGTCTGCTTGATCAAGATGGGGTCCATTTCGTCAGTGGGGGTGTAGGATTTTCTTTTAATTGACATTAGCTATATTCCATATACTTTGGCCATGTTCCCATGCCCTCATTTTTGCTCAGCACTAGTACCACTAAACCTAACTTTATGCTTCTCTCTTGAATTAGTGCTGAAATAATCTTACTACTTAGGTCTGAATTTTCTGATTTTCATTTTTAAAGGTACTTTCTTTGGTCTCACTTTATTTCTAATACAGTACACAAATAGAAAGTTAAAGTTAATTAAGAAGAAAAAGTTTTACCTCTTCTTTTTTAGGTAACTATATCTCCTGGCAAAGCTAAGAACAGAGAAAAATAAATAAATCAAAAACCTTAGCTCTTGCCAATAAAAAGCTACATCATTTTCTAAAATACCTGAGGGGGGCGGGAAACTTTTGCTAGCATTTCCTAACTTAAACAAAATAGGAATAGAAGAAAGGTTTTTTTTTAATTTAAATTTTTTTAAATTTAAGATTTTTTTAAATTTGTGTTTTATTGTTTTTTTTTTTTTTTTTGTGTGTGTGACGGGATACAAAAGCAAGCTACCCTGTTCAAGATATTTATTTTAGAAGAATATTTTTTAAATAAAAGTAATGCCACTAAAAATTCACCTCAGTTTTTCTTTAAGATCAGAAGCCTTTTATTAAAGCTTACCATATTCTATTTTCATAACAGCATTTTACTTAAGAATTGTTATTGGAAATATTTTATTAGTAAATTTCAGTTAAAATTTAATGTTTTTTTTCTATAAAATAATCTCATGGTTCATTTCACAAATAAATATTAGAAGATCCTAAAAATCTACAAAAGGTATACAATAAAATGGAATTAAAAATATGTAAATGCTACTAGTCATCACACACAAACACACACACACACACACACACACACACACACACACACAGTTAATTTTCTCTCCTCTGAACTCCTAATAGCATTATTGCTATCATCTGCTTCAGAGAACATTTGTATTGAAGGTTGTGTGTCCATTGGACTTATGTATTAAACATAATACCAAGGATTCTGCTTTTCACATATGTGCATGATAATTTTTATACACTATCACTTGTTTTCAGCACTTATCCAGTAAATATTTTCAAATGAATTGAGAAAAAAAATAAGTTTTAACATTAATATATGACGCCATCATAGGAAACTATGATGACCCTAGCATTTCCTGATCAAAATGTAGAAACAGAATTTGCCCCATTAGTAATATTAATCCACTGCTCTAATATTGCCAATGGTCATCATAGTGAAATACTCATTCTAGAACATCTGAGCAACAAACTTCCTAAATCAACCTTCGTATGGTCAATGTTTCTCTGAATATGTTGAGTAAATAGATTATAAATTGAAATCCTGTAGGAAAAAAAATCACAATTTTAATTTTGGCATGTGCGATATATATGAAAACAAGTCAAAACATGATACTGATTGATTGGGCGTGGGTACAAATAGATCTTAGAGATTGATGGCAATATTCCAGATCTTGATCTGTGTGGTGGTTGCAGCTACACAAGTGAACATATTTGTAAAATAATCAAGTTAAATACCAGATTTGTTCACTTTTTATTGACTTTTATACATCATTAAAAATAACATCTAAGTATAAACTCAACAACAACAAAAACTGTGATCTGGTTACCTTTGCAGAATGTTGTCATCAGCAAACAGAGGCAGAATAACTATAACTTGAAATGGCACAAATGTTTTTATTAGACTTGTGTTTGAGACCTAGTTCTGTCATGTGCTCCTGATGTGGCTTTGAGAAAAGTAATCTCTGGAAGCTATGCCATCTCTGATGTAAAAATAATAGAGGTTACTACCTCACATGGTTGTTATAATGCTTAAATAACAGAAGCAGAACATTTAATGATGTATGGCAAATATAAAAAGTGCAGTGAAGTTTACTTGTTATCTTTGCCTTCAGATTTAAGACAAGACCATGATATTTGGATGAAAACTGTCAATGCTTTAAACATCTAAATAATTATTCTTTAAAATTAATTGAGATATTCTGAGTAGTGAAGAAAATTATAAAAACTAAACAAAATAAATATAATAGCACAGAATCATAATCACAAATATAGTTGACATAACCTAAAATAATACCTAAAAGCATTAATCTTCTTGAAGTCAATTTCATAATAATGAAAAGCTGTCAAGACCCATATTTTATTTCACCCTTATCAAATTGCCAATATTTTCAATGTTTTTCATGTCACTCAAAATGACGAAGTTTGAGTTCTACTTTGTCAAGACAGAGCACAGGGCATAGTCTCCGTCACCACAGAAACCTAAAAGTAAAAAGAATAGATGTATCATTAATACTTCAACATATTCCATGAAAAATTGCACTCCCCCAGGAATTTGGGTTCTCTAAAAATGAAAAGATACTATGTAAGAAAATTTAAAAAATAATTAAATTAAACTGTATTAAACCCTTTCACATTTAAGATACAAAATGAGATAAAGCATAATTTTCTAGGCTAGACAATATCTTCATATTTATTTAGTTGATCATCAAGGGGAAGGAAATGAGATAATGCAGAGTGAAATAATTTGGAAAGTACTTAGGTAATTGTTAAATAATAATAGTAACAATTCAAAGCTTCAGCATCCTGAAAATATTATGTTGACTCCATAAAATTTTCTTTTAAATAGTTTGAAAAGCTCAAAATATTATCTTTCAGTTTTCTTATGCAGAAGCAAAGAAACAGGATAAAAATATTATTCAGAAGAATCAAGGCAGAAATGTAACACAGTCTTTAGCAACCAGTGCACAGGTATAACAATTTTTCCTGCTTTAGGAGGCTGCTTCTTTCATTGACCTGTTACATACCGTACTTTTACATACACCATTAAAGTATACTCTTTCAAAAAGGAGGTGATAAATTCACAAATGTCAATACATCTATTGTTCAGAATGAAGCACCTTTATTTTCCCTTAAAGTTGGTATATAATGGAGAAGAGGATTGGTTTTCTAATTTTTACGAATCAGAAAGTATCTTAGTACACATCTCTGTACTTTATTTTAGGGTTGATGGACTTCTCAGCATTCCTGGAATTGTAATATTAAGCATAGGTATCAATTATTATGACTATACACATATTGTTACATGCCAATGTGTAAAGAATCACTGTAACTTTTACAAGTAAATTATAGATCAAAGTTTATGCTTATACTAAAGAAACAAAGTTGAATGAATTAAGTAAATTCAAACACTTGTTACTAATAGTATTTTGTAATTGTGATATCTTTTTCCGGCTTCTGTAACAAAATAGCATAAATTTTGTGCCTTATAAACAATAAACATGTATTTTCTCACAGTTCTAAAGGCTAGAAAGTCCAAAATCAAAGTGCTTGCAGATTTGGTGTCTGGCGAGGCCTTCCTCCTCATAGAAGGCATTTTCTCACACGACAGAGGGGGGCAAATAAGCTCCCTTGGGCCACCTTTATAAGGATACTAATCTCATTAATGAAGACTTCACCCGCATGACCTAGTCACTTCCCAAAGTTCCCACCTTAATACCATCACATTGAAGATTAGGTTTCAACCCATATCAACCTTTGAATTTTGAGGAACACAGACATTTAGAATATAGCAATCAATATATTTAAATTAGTTTGTTTTGAGGATTTCTTCCTTATAAAACTTCCTATACAAAGATGCATAGTTTGAATAGTAGACAGCACTGTGTACTTATTAACTAATGGTCACTATCAGTTGAGATATAAGTTGTGCTACAATAAAAATGTCCTTAAAATCTTTGATCACAGAAATAAAGTTTCATTTCTTGCTTATGCTCATGTCAGTCCTAGATTGGCTGTAGATCTACTCTATGTCATCCACACTTCAGGATGAAGATTTACCAGGTAGCCTTTCTCTGGACATCTGAGACAAGACGAAGAGAAATGGAGCATCACACACTGGATATTAAAGCTAATGAACTCACATGGGAATCCTGAGAGCTGCATGATGGACATAAGTAATCCTCCTATAGAGCAGGCCAGGAAAGAAGTGAAATCACAATATTTGGAGACGACATTACATTCCCCACAATACTTAGCATTTCACTTTATCCCATTTGGTTTACAAATGAGAAAATTAGCCTTAATGAACACAAGTGACTTGCTCACATAACATAGCTATTTAATTATCATGTCTATCCCAACATGCAAGTTTAATCATAGTCTTTTTTCTCACAAGATTAGTACACATAAACATAAAGGCTATAAGAAATTCTGCATCATGTGACAGAGGAGGAAGGGAAAATTGGGATAAAGCAAATGGCATAAAATATGTCTTAGGCTATTCTCTATTATTAAATAAATTATCAATAGCAATATATTCACCAAGAATTTCTGTATTGAATAGATAGCCTCTACTTATTTTCACATCTAAAATAAATATTTCCCTGGAAGAATAGATTATAATAAGAAATACATAATATTTGGGGGGAACCAAATATTTGTTCATATATTATACAAAGTGCTTGTTAACAGTTTCTAGAAATCTTTCACCTTTCAATCTGTCTAAACTCTATAGCTCATTTGAGGACAAGTGTATCTTTGAATTTCTCCATTTTTCCAAATTATGATGAATTAACATAATTATTCATATTGTTATTTAAATGTTTTGAGGATCACTGTATGTGTTCACAGCAAGTAGATTTCACGTACTTGAAAAGACCATGATTTCATTTGGTCCTGAGCATAAAATAGGCAAATAATAGATAGTCCATAAATACCTACTTAGTTGTTAAATAATAAACAGGGCATTAAAACAAAAATCATTTTATACTGTGGTTCACTGATAATACTAAATAGACATGTAGAAGGAAAAATAAAAATTATCATTCTCAAAAATGCTCAGTATTTAGGACTTTTTATATAAATTATTTGTTTACAGTTTTTAGGAAAATTAAATTCAAAGAAAAATAAAAAGATTAATTTTTACTGGAGGTCTAATGGGTTGATGAAATTTCATTAAAATAAGCTCAGTAACACAAATTAGAACTCAATTCTGCTCAAATTAACAGTATGAACCTGGTGTGGTCTTCAATGTGCTTGCTTTAGTTTCTTCATTGATATAATAAAGGAAATAAACTAAATTACTTCTAAAATTACTTTTACCTCAAAAATATATAGCTTATACCTTACATATGATTATAATCTTATATTTTGAGGGGGAAAAAGGGTACACTTTATTTAAAGCATAAAGCCACATACTTCATATTATTCTAAACCATATAGCAATAGATTTTTCTTCTTTCTGTATTTAAAAAGTGCAAAGTGAAAATTCTAACATATTTTACTCTTGCTATGCATGCAATACCACTGTAATTGGGTTTTGCAATGAAAACTTAATGTGAAATAAATAATATATCATTATCCAATATAATGATGAGCAGTGGTTTTATGAGTGCTCATCTTAATTTTATTCTATTTTACAATACAACATTATGAACAATCCATTGTAAGCACACAATGAAATATCCAAAGATAAGGCATAGTCTGTCTATATTTTGGCAAATATATAAGTCAGAAAGCATTTATAGGCTAGAAATGTAAGAAAGTGAAATCCACTAAAATTCATTTGGTAGGAATTTTATGATATATATGTCACACAATAAGCACTTTCCCCCATATTACCTTATTTAAATAGACCTGTTATTCAAATGCTACAGTACCACAAAAAAATTCTTCTGGGCTCTTTCCTTCTGTCTTTAATGAAAAAGATATTTTTGGAACCTTAGCTATTCCTTCCAATAGCAGTCCAATAACAAGCTTGTGAGCAAGATGATTCTCAGTTCATAATGAACAACTCAGGTGACACATTCACTTGATACCCTGTGATCAGATTTTCACTTTTGACCATTTCCCAGTATCGTTCTGAGGTCAGTTTCTCCAAAAAATAGCTATGTATAAAAAATAGCAAGAAATTGCTCCCAAACCCTGGCTGTAAACTTCTTATACTGAGATTTACAGATGGGAGTTCCCAGAGCTCATTAGAAGCCTTCCTATTTGCCACAAATGTTTTGAGTATTGTTTGTTTAAATGTTTTCTCAAGTATAATACAAAGGGCAGAATAGCCACCTGCAGCTTCCAGACATACTGCAGAGCTTCACTTGCCCTAGACCCTACTCAAACTTTGTCGCCTTCCTGGTTACCCAGTGCATGTGTCAGAGTAGCACATTCAAACATGCAACGTGGCCTCCAAAATCCAAGGAGGCCAACTGAGTGCTGTGCTTCCCTAACAATAGCACACCACGCAAATTGTAGCAATTGTCCTTCATCTTAGATGAAGTATCTTAACAAGCTCTTACTTACCCACAGGACCAACAGAAACTTTTCCAAAAGAGAGGGTTCTTTAACTTCTTTCATGTTTTTCTCTCAACTTCTAGCATATTTTTCTCTCAACCTCATGTTCTTCTCACAACCTTTGGTGTGTTACCAAAGCATCTAGTTACTTTTTTCCTCATCTCATCATGTCCAATGTCAAGAAAGGAGAAAGAGCATGATATTATGCAGGATATTAGGAAGATGAAGAGTTTTGCACACTAGTTGATGGCAGACGCCAGAATTAACAGAGAGCTGGGGTACAACATTGATGTTATACTGTTGTCTACCAGGTAATAGTGAACTACTTGTGTTGATTCTTCTAAATGGCTATAGAGATTAAAAGCATTTGGTAGATCAATAGCCACGTATCTGATCACAGGGTTTTGTTGATTTGCTTCATTCTATACACCACATATGGAACAGCAACTCAAACTAGAATCACTGCCTGATTCTGATCTGCCACAGTCATTCTCCAAGGTGAATCTGCTTTCTTTACAGGTGATTTAGTTTGAGGTAGGATAGAAATCACCAAACTTTGGCAATAGTTTAAAATTCCTGGCACACATTTATTGATAAATAAATATCAAATACTTTTTCATTCATTTTATGTGATTGTTTAATAGAGAAAAAATGGTAAGCTCAATAGAGGATCTTGTTGGGCATTTGACAAAGAGATATGTTACCATTTTCCAAAAGTAATTTAAGGATTTTCTTCAACAGTCAATTCTTCACAACTGAGAAGTATAAAAAGTATTTCATGTAACGTACTTTCCCTTTAAGGATAAAAATCATCACCTCCATCTGAATATTTCCTTTAGTTTTTTAAGGCCTGAAACAGTACCTAATTCCATTTCTCATTTAGTAAAGACATGCACTCTATTATTGTAATATTTTTGTGGTTTTTTTTATTGTTTTCCCTCATAGTAACTACACATCAGCCTCCATGTAACGTCTAGATCTTCAAGTTGGAAACACTTGTACTTGAAGGCAAAATTATTAGGTGTATAATCAAATTCTTGACATTTAAGAGATGTGCAGACTTTAAACTAATTACTGTTTCTAAAATTTATATTCTTCATTGCTAACATGGTTATAATAAGACAAAGATGGAATTACTAACAAAGGAGTTCTTAGGTTCAAATCGACACTATAACACATAAAGTCCATAGGTTAGGTATCATTCCTATCAGAAAAGGATTCCAGTTTTCCTAATTATTTCTTATACGAGCATATATGATCATGAAGAAGGAACTGAATGGGTATGGCCAATTCAGCTCAATGAAGTCTTCTGATTGAGTTCTACTCAGCTTTCATACCTTCCTAATCATATGGCACCCTCAAGGGTGTGAAACTAATTCCATTTTCTGATGCACATCATTGACTATGTATTACATCAATTATATCAATCACAGTTTCACAATATAGTATTTCTGGAACCAGGTACAATATGATTGGACAATTGTACTCAGTATTTAGCAAACTCAGAAGAAACCTCATTTATCTTGGATAAGCATACATTCCTTGATTTAGTCATATAAGGAGTTAAAGAATCAAATCTTCATGTATCTTTTACTACAGGTGAATGATTACTGCTCAATTAATTACCCATTTCTTTAAATGCACGTTTCACCATTGATACTATTTTTAGCACACACGCCTTAAGTATTTCGTTTTCTAATTGGAACTATCTATGCTATTATTTAATGCACAACAATGTAGACATAATAAAATGACGAAGACTTTCAGGTCATTTCCTCAAACTTCCTTGTAAAAGGGTTATTTTCCTACATACCATATATCTTCCATTGGTGGGTAGGTCACTAGAGGTTAGTGCAAAAAACATAGGGGGGTTCATCTAGTGAAAGACCTAACCATATGCAGCAACCCAACAGAAACTTTACAAATGCAGGGTTTCCAGTATTATGTTGGATCACAGCCCAATTTACTCCCATTTGAGCTCAGCAATGATCCTCAATTTCTGTTATCATGACTAACTGAACTATATCATACACATGTTAATTTTAATTTACAGCACATTGACTGTGAGTCAGTTACTGTAAGATAAAATTTGTCATGGCTTAGAACGGCCATAATGTTCTAATAGAGGTAGTACTCCAGCACACCTAGCCACTGACCATTTAAGTACATCAGATACCATTGCAAGCAATATTCCAATGAGTTCTTCCTAACAGTGTCTATGGTCTCCTTGAGAATCGTTGACAAGCAGGATGCTCTAACAGTTTAATAACATGCATATGTCATTTACACATTGCTTCATAATCTTCTAGGCTGACTCCTGAGTCTTGTCAGTATTCTGGTAGAATGCTCCTTCTAGTGTTCCAAACTAGGTTAGAAAGGTCTTCTCATTATTAGGGATGAGGTTTCAGGAAAACCAAGAGTTCCACAGGGCTTAACTGCCTTTTTCACATTGAAGCCATCAAATTGGAATCTGTTCTGCTTATACCACCACAAATGCTACTGCCACTGAATATTGTGGTATGGGTGCAATTTAAGAATATTGTAAAAACATCCAAAAGTAGTGTGCCCTTATGGATATATTAGGTTCTGTATATTGAACTCCTAAGAGCAGTGCATTCTGAATATGATACAAGGCTTCCCATAATCATCTTCCCATGTATGAATTATTAATATAGGGACTCATTATATCATGCCAATATTCACCCTCTTGGACATAATGCTGATTATAAAATCTTTTCATTACATATTATTCTACCACTTTTGGGTTTGGTACAGTCAAAATAGCAAAGTAGACTCTGAAACGCCAATGTGTTTACTTTCATCCTAAGGGGTTATCTTGGCAGACAGGGTCAGAGTGATTCAGCTATTCATTGCCAACTGCCAGTCACACACATATAGTCTGATTCAAAGGTAAAATCTCATTCAACATTGAAAAACAATAAACATTACAAATGTAAAACACAAAATATGACCCAAATTATAATTCCAATCTGCTATTATGCAGGTAGATCACTAGGAAACAATGATTGATATAATATAATCTCTTTAAATTGCCCAAATAGAGTTCATGTGTAAATTTTAAAGTTTGGCTCTTTCAACATAAGCCATAGCTCTGAATCACAATAATGAGAAACAGACAAGGGTTTGATTTTCTTGCACTGAGAAACTTTGTTGAAAAGTGAGTGAGATTATATTATTTTTTTGCATTTTCGCTCATTTCTTTGCTCATCATTTTATCCTTGCCACTAATAAAGAGACATATGGGCACACTGATAGGTGTTTGTTACACTAATAAATTACTTAAATACTGAATGATGTAGAAAATTTAATTTCCCAGTTTTATGGTTAATTGAGAATGTTTTCACTATAAATTCTGTCAATGCTAAGTAAATTTTTATAAATTCTAAGGAATTTTTTTGTAAATTCAAAGACAATTACTTATTACTTATTAACAAGAGTTAGTTATTTTATTTTGGTGCCTGTGAATATATATTTTCTCTTTATTTAGGCCAGATTTGACATACTCTTGATATAGAAATAAGACCCAGATAGAATGCTATTCTGATTTTACCCATCAAGGAGAGAATAAGTTAAAATTTATTTTATTCATAGGTAAGATATTCACAAATATGTTATACATAAGTAATTCATGCTAGCAATTATTGTAATATACCTGCATTTTCTCACATTTTTCCAGATATTTTCCTTTAATCATATCAGTAAGTAACTACAATAAGGAAGAGAATGAATTTAAATGTTAATTACAGGGAATTTATATCTTACACAAAAAATTACATGACTTAAGATCATTATATAGTTAATGCTACAAAATATTAGGGAAAAATTTTCAAATTGCTTAGAATAAAAATAAGTGAAAGCAGTTACAAATAAATCATCTAAAAAAGAATGAAAATCTTAATAGTTCAATTAACATAATATCATCAACAACTAAATTTAAGGTAAATTTATAGGATATTGTACCACGACCAATTGATTACTTAGAATATACTTTAAAATGACATATTCTTTAATGTAAAATGAAAAGTGAAAGTGAAAAACAAGGTACCCAATGCAAATACAGAAGAGAAGATAAATAGTTCCTGGACTGTAGAAATTAAAATTGATTCTAATTTCCAATTAACCCATAAATTGATGAATTTACAACTTGAAGAAATATTTAGCATGTTAACTTGTTCTCATGTCCTTTTATTAATATTAATATTAATTGAACAGTGGCTGTAATATGAATCTCTAGAACTGATTAAAATATTGATTAAATAAAGACATGGTATGGTTTTATTTTCTTGTTGATTTCAAATGGAGAACAATGAACAAAATGATGGATTCAAATAACCCTCTAATTTATTTTAGTATTTAGCTGTAACAAAATAAAATATTATCTACCTTAGGTCATTATATTGATTTGACCAAGTTTTATTTTACTTATGAGGACAATAATAAAATGTATTAATGGAAAAAAAATTAGAATACAGTTTAAATATAAATGGATATAAAAAAGAACAAACTATTTTTAAAAGGATGTCAGTAACTAAATAAAAAATCATAGCATTGTTTGACATATTAAAATTTAATATTTGAAATTCAAGTGAAAAATTATGTTGGGGGTCAGAACCCATGAATTACTCTTGGAGAACGTGATAATATGTAATTATATATTTTATATAGCACATTAAAAATACCTTCAGAAAAAATTCCCATTCGATTCAAAATAATCCTGACTATTTTAGTGTAATTTTTTTAACCAAAGTAGTAAATTTAAGAAAATAAACATAAATGATAAAATAAAAACCTGCCATTTAATGCTTATGTTTTGTTGTCCAAAGTCATAATTAAAGAAATTATTAACATCAAAATGTGGATTCTTAAAATCTGATGTATGATTCCAAAACAATTACTCTTTGATATCCCTAAATATTATTTATTTTCTGTACTCAAAATAGATTAGTAGAAACTCTTCTTCATTTAATTACTTATAAAAGATGTCATTTCTAGGAAGTAAAAGTATATGACTTGTTCATATGTCCATTAATATTAGTGAAATTTCATAAAATTACTGGAAACACTCCACTTTTTGGAGTTTTGGAATAGATTTATAAGAGAGAGACTAGAGCTCTCTACTGGGACCATAATGAGTTGAACTAATATTTCAAGCTTTTGACTATAACTTTCACCCCAAATTTCTTCCATATTCTTCTTTCTTTCAGCCTAATTTTATTCTTGTTTACTCCCCATGTTATCTTCCATAGAGTTGGAGTTTTCTTACATCTTGGAGCCTATGAAGCTGTGGTTTTCTAAACGTATCCTGTGAACTCTTTTGTATCATAATGTTCAGACATGTGCTCCTCCAGTGAATCATCAATTTCTTGCTAATATTCCTATATTCTGAAGATTTTTGACATGTACTCTGCTGTTTGCTTCCCTAGTTATTCTTTTAAGAATGGATGACAACCTTTCCAGGGTTGGTGTTACAGAGACATTTATTGGCCCCAGAACCATCACAAAACAGTTGAATGTGAGCTGAGGTATTAAGTTCCGTTTCCTAGAACATTAATGTGGAGTAACTCCATGGTGTTTTGTTTTCACTGACTATGACTCTCATAGTTTTCAAAATGAGATTTATTATGTGACTCTTGCTTGCCAATATATTCTGTACATAGAGTCAGGGCTTGCTTTAGCATTATGAATGGAATCCAAAGCTTTTAGGTCAGTCCTTTTCCAACAGTGATTATAGAGAAAACTGAAACTAAAATCCACTCATTTCAAATGACAATGCATTATACCTTGAAGTTAAAGGCATGATCCTTAGTATCATAAGCCCTAATATTTTGTGTAATTACTTCTTGCCTTAGTATTTTTTCTCTTTCAACATCCTGAACTACTGTGACATTTGAAATTACCTCTCCACTTTGAACAAAATGCCCCATCCTCAATCTCTGAATTGTCTTTCCCCCCACATATTATAACTAAATGTGACCTTACTCCAAGGGCACCAGTTACTCTGATGTCATTATAAGTAGTGATTGTTTTATTTATGTAGTTTCCAGGAATTAAAACAAAAATTCTTTCTATCTCTATATATAGATTGATTATTTTATTTATCACAGTCCCTGGAAATTAAAAAATATTCTGTAGATAAATAGATAGATTCAGATATAGATTTTTAATTTTTTTTCTTTTTTATTTCAGCATATTATGGGGGTACAAATGTTTAGGTTACATATATTGCCCTTGCTCCACCCGAGTCGGAACTTCAAGTCTGTCCATCCCTCAAATGGTACACACCACACTCATTATGTGTGTATACACCCTTCCCCCGTCTCCCCTCCCATCTGCCCAACACCCGATGAATGTTATTCTCATATATGCACTTAAGTGTTGATCAGTTAAAACCAGTTTGACGGTTAGTACATGTGGTGCTTGTTTTTCCATTCTTAGGATACTTCACTTAGTAGAATGGGTTCCAGCTCTACACAGGATAATACAAGAGGTGCTAGATCACCATTGTTTTTTGTGGCTGAGTAGAACTCCATGGTATACATATACAACATTTTATTAATCCACTCATGTATTGATGGGCACTTGGATTGTTTCCACATCTTTGCAATTGTGAATTGTGCTGCTATAAACACTCAAGTGCAGATGTCTTTTTTATAGAATGTCTTTTATCCTTTTGGGTAGATGTCCAGTAATGGGATTGCTCGATCAAATGGTAGATCTACTTGTGTCTCTTTGCGGTATCTCCATATTACTTTCCACAGAGGTTGTACTAGTTTGCAGTCCCACCAACAGTGTATGTGTGTTCCTATCTCTCTGCATCCACACCAACATTTATTGTTTTGGGATTTTTTTATAAAGGCCATTCTCACTGGAGGTAAGTGGTATCTCATTGTGGTTTTGATTTGCATTTCCCTGATGATTAGAGATATCGAGCATTTTTTCATATGTTTGTTAGCCATTAATCTATCTTCTTTTGAAAAGTTTCTGACAGATTCAGATACAGATTTAGATATATAAGTATAGATAGATATGTGTATATTCTAATCTCCTCTACCATTTATCACTGAAAAATATAGAATAGTACTTCTTAATTATCCTTATTCCTTAAATACAAAAGCTGTTCCTCTTGCTAGCTAATTTCTAAACACCATTTATACATCTCAAGTACATTCAACCTTTGTCTTGCAAATGCATCTTCCAATTTATTTTTAAATATACAAATATCTCAAATAAAAATATATGGACTGCCACAGAAACAATGTATTTCTTTCTTTATCTTAATACTATGTTTATCAAATCCTTTTTCTTAACTACTAGCTCCATTCCTCACTTGCTGCAAATATTTATATCACTCCTCTGAAACGGCTCCAATTTTGCCTTCACATCAATTTTATAGAGATTTTTAGCTTCCATAATACTTGACTTCTCAATGAATTTTTGCTTGTTAAGGACTGTGCCCTTTTGGTAACACCCTATTATTTAGTTTTCATGAACTATTTTCTTTGTTTTCCTACTATGAGTCTTGATGGCTGATGCTATAGTATCTGGACACTAACAGTTGTGAATTCTCAAGATTTATTATAAATTATGTGCTTTCCTAAAATTATTTTCTTTCCCTAAGCTATTAGAAATTGTACACACACACACATACACACCAAATTTTTCAATTCTGCAAATAACTTACAGATATATTTCTTAATCACCTCTCTGTTCAGCAGACCCTCATGTACACACCCATAAATTTGATATTTTTTCTTGAAAGTCTTAGAATTATCTCAAGCAATCCAAGAATGCTTGCTATGATGTGGATGTCTGTCCCCTCCAAACCTCATGTCAAAATTTGATGCCTAATGTTGGACGAGGGGCCTAATGAGAAATGTTTGGGTGACAGGAGTTAATCCTTCATAAATAGATTAATGCCCTTCCTTGGGTGGTGAGTTCTCAATCTGTTAGTTTCCATGAGACATGGTTGTTAAAAGGGTCTGGCATCTCCCCTGTCTCTCCTATTTCATTTCTTTTGCTTCTGCTGTTATCATATGACCTCTGCACACACCACCTCCCCTTCACCTTCTGCCATGAGTGGAGGCAGCCTAAAGTCCTCACCAGATGCAGATGCCCAATCTTGAACTTTCCAGTGACTAGAATCATGATCCAAATTAATATTTTTTTCTTTGTAAATTACCCAGACTTACGTATTTCTTTATAGCAACATAAATTAGATTAAGACAATGCTCAGTTCTTAGGCGGAATGCTTTCAACTTTTCCCTATTCAGTATGATATCGGCTGTAGTTTTGTCATATATGGCATTTTTAATTCTGTGATATGTTTTTTCTATGCCTAGTTTGTTCAGGGTTTTTATCATGAAAGGGTGTTGAATTTTCTTGAATGATTTTTCTGCATCTAGTGAGATGATCATATGGTCTTTGTTTTTGCTTTGGTTTATGTGGTGAATCACATTTATTGATTTACGTATGTTGAACCTTCCTTGCATCCCTGGGATGAAGGCTACTTGGTCCTGGTGGATTGTTATTTTGATGTGGTGTTGAATTTAGTTTTGTAGAATTTTATTAAGGATTTTTGCATATACATTCATATAAAATATTGGTCTGTACTTTTCCTTTTTTGTTATGTCCTTTCCTGGCTTTGGTCAAGGTGATATTGGCTTCAGAGAATGAGTTGGGGAGGATTCCCTCCTTCTCAATATTATGGAATATTTTCTGTGTTATGGGTGCCAGGTTTTCTTTTCATGTCTGATAGAATTCAGCTGTGAATCCATCTGGTTCAGGGATTTGTTTTGTTAAGAGGATTTTTTTTTATAATTATTATTGATTCGATCTCATTGATCATTATTGATCTCTTCAGGAGTTCTATTTCTCCCTGGTTGATTCTCGGGAGGTTGTGTGTTTCCAGGAACTTTTCAATTTTTTCTTCATTCTCTGGGTTATGGTCATTGAGATTTAAATATTATTCATGGATGATGTTTTGAATATCTGCAGTATCAGTTGTAATGTCACATTTTTCATTTCTGATTGAGCTTATTTGGGTCCTTTCTCTTCTGTTCTTGGTCAATCTAGCAAAAGGCCTGTCAATTTTGTTTATCTTTTCAAATAACCAACTTTGTGTTTTGTTAATCCTTTGTATTTTTGTTGTTGTTGACGTTGTTCTCCAATTCATTTAGTTCTGCTCTGACAGTTTTTTCTTATTTCTTTTCTTCTGCTGACTTAGATCAAAGGCATGAAACCATAAGAATTCTAGAGGAAAATGTAGAAAAACTATTCTAGAGTTTTTCACTAGAAGATTCTTGCCTAGGCAAAGAATTTATTTAAAAAAAAACAATGGCAAATGTGGCAACAACAAAAATTAATAAATTGTATTTGACTTAATTAAAAAGCTTTTGCACAGCTAAGGAAATAATCAATAGATCAAATAGACAACTTACAGAATGGGAGAAAATATTCACCAACTATGCATCCAATAAAGGGCTCATAACTACAATTTACAAAGAACTCAAGTAAATCACGATGAAAAAAATCAAACAACCCTACTAAAAAGTGGGCAAAAGACATGGACAGATGCTTCTCAAAAGAAGATAGATGAATGGCCAAGAAACATATCAAAAAATGTTAATCATCAGGGAAATGCAAATTAAAACCACATTGCGATATACCTTACCCCAGTTAGAATGGCTTTTAGTGAAAAGTACAGAAATAATAGATGATGGTGTGGATGCACAGAGAAAGGAGAGTTTGTACACTGTTGGTGGGATTGCAAATTAGTGTAACTTCTATGGAAAACAGTATGGATATTCCTCAAAGAACTAAAAGTAAACCTACCAATAAATTCAGCAATTCAACTACTGGGTTTTTATCCAAAGGAAAAGAAGTTATTTAATGAAAAGGACACCTGCACGCAAATGTTTATTGCAGCATAATTCACAGTTGTGAAGATGTAGAATCAATACAAGTGCCCATCAGTTCATGAGGGGATTAATAAAATGTGTTATATGTACATCATGGAGTACTACTCAGCCAAAGAAAAAGATGAATCAATATCTTTTTCAACAATCTGGATGGAATTGGAGACTATTCTCCTAAATGCAGTATTGAAGAATGGAAGAACAACCACCACAAGTACTCACTATTAAATTGGACCTAACCAATAAGCACACAAGTGCACAGAGGGAAGTAAAATTCAGTGGAAATCAACCAGGCGGCATGGGGACAAAGGGAGGGGAATAAGCCAACCTAACAGGTGCTATGAACACTATTTGGGTGACAGGCACACCTATAGCCAGGTCTCAAGCATTACAAAAATGATCCCTGTAAACTAAACAATTTGTACCCCCTTAATATTTTGAAATTAAAAAACAAACAAACAAAAAAACAATGCTCAACTAGGACCCAATAATCTTCCTCATGTATGCCAGCCTCCTCTCTGTCTCATTGAGTGGCATGCCTTTTCTTACAGTTTCATATGCCAGAACCGGAACATCATCTTTACCACTGTGCCTTCCCTTGTCTTCTCCATCATCATCAAGTCATGTCAATTTTCCATGCTATCTTTGACCTTTGAACTCCCCACCTACCCACCTTAGTCTAATTTACCATTATGTTTCTCACCTGGACTATTGCTATAGACTCTAACTAGGCAACTGGCATCCAAAATTGTTTTTTGTCCAATATGTACTTCACATTGTAGCCAGGATTCTCTTTCCAAAGTGTGGACTATTTAGGCTGAACACAAATGTCTTCAATGCTGCACATTTATGTCCTCAATGCACATAAGTAAACAGAAGCTTCTGAAGAGGTTTATAATTTTCCGTTAGACATAGATTTCAGACTACATTAAAATTTTAATTTATTCCTTTGTATCCTGATGTTAGAGACAAATTGTCCTAGAATCCCTTCTGAATTTTTTATGGTTATATATATGTTCTTTAAAAGTCTCTTTCAAATATCTATTGAAATAAATATGCTATTTATTAATAAATAATTTATTAACAAATATACTTCAATCGATATGTTATGTATTGAAATCATACTTAATCTATGACTACTGGGTTTCCATCACTTTTCTAGGCTCTGGTAAAGACTGATAAAAAAAATAAAAATACAGAAAGGACATTGATTTCTTGGAGGTTCATTCTAATGAGAAAGGAAGAAAATTAACAAGATGGTGAAAAGTGCTATTAAAATTAATAAAGCATTAAGCATGTAAGAGAAAGGCGTCATTAAGAAGGATGTTGTATAAGATGTTTTTCAGAAAGTCCTTTTTGTTAAGAAGACACATTGGCCAGGGCTCTCAATGAAGGGATATAATAAGCCATATGGATTTCTGTGGAAAACTCATGCTAGAAGTACAATGAGTTTGGGGTAAAATAAATAAGGTGCAAGAAAAAAATAACAATTAAGGTCAGCACAGTAGCCAAAACAAGATTATTTAGAAATGTGTAAACCACAAGAACTATCAATTTTTTCCTGAGTAAAATAGAATCCCAAATTCAAAAACACATTAAAAAATCATTCATCATAATTAAGTAGGATCCATCTCAGGGATACAAGGATGGTTCAACATATGCAAATCAATAAATGTGATAAATCATAACAACTGATTGAGGGACAAAACCATGATTATTAGAGAATTTTGAAAAATCAGATATGCATGATTTGTTCTATGCTTTGAATGTTTCCTACAAAATTCATGTTGAAATTAATTGGCAATATAACTATATTGGGATGTGAGGCCCTTAAGAGGTAATTAGGTCATAAACACTCTGCCTTCATGAATGGATTAATGCCATTATCACAGAAGTGGGTTAGTTATCCTTCTGCTAAAAGTATGAAGTTTGGCTATCATTTTTGTCTTTGTCACATATACTCACTTGTGATTGCACCATGTTATGATGCCATATGAAAGTCCTTGCAAAATACAGGCACCATGATTTTGGATGTCCCAGTCTTCAGAGCCATAAGGCAAATAAACTTCAATTGTTTGTAAATTACTCAGTATAAAGTATTCTGTTATAGTTACAGAAAATGCACTAAAACATCTGTTTTTCAAAAGGATAATTTTGATTTTTGAATAAAATAGGAATTAGGGATTAAATGGGGAATTGGAGAAATCAGTTCAGAAACCATTATAAAACACAAAGAGGGATTCATTGGCTAAGAATAGGATGATAGTGATGTTAATAAAAGGGCTTGAAATTAGAATATATTTTGAAGATAGAGACAATACGATTTGCTGATACATCTGATTATGGATGTGAAAAAGAAGAGTATAAAATAACTTCACATATTTTATTTAAATCCTTGTATTCTTTTTATTATCTCTTCTCTATAAAATAGTCTTCATCATATGTGGATTTTCAAATGCTTAGACATTATATCTTTTGACTTAACTGAAGTTTTCTGATTTCTATCTTTATCACATTATTTTTATCTCTTTTTACCTAGCTAATTTTTTATTCTGAGGCTATTATTACTCTTTTCCAAATTTCTTATTTTGAATCAAATATCTTATATCTCTTGATTAGCCATATGCCAAAGCACTGATAATTAATGGAACAACTTAAGTCAAATACAGCATTATTACACATAGTTGACAATCAAAACTAGTTGGGTGGTTTCAACATTTCAAATAGAAGGCAATTCAAGTACTAATTCTCATCACAACTCTCTATAAATTAACATGTTCCTCAAATTGGAATCCAGGCTTCTGGAAATGGCTGGACAATTAGAGAGGGAATAACGTTCAGTTTCTTGATTTACCATATTTGAGCCTAATTAAATTCCTGTTGTGAAGCAATCTTTCCATGATGATACTGCCTACCATTTCAATACACAAGTTTCTGCCATTCCCTCAATGGAAAAATGTTTAACCTGATGTGGGTTTTTATAGTGCACTTCTAGGCTGTAGAAGTTCTGGATTGTAGTGGCATGTGCTGAAAATTAAGTATAATTCTAGTTCTGACTCACAATATATCATGTAGCAAAGTTATGAGAATAATATGAAAAACGTGAACCAAAACACATTTAATATGATCATAAAAAAAGATAGTCAATTATGGCTTTGCAAAAGCCATTGTAAAGTTGAAAAGATTGTTGGTGTAAAAAGCTAATCTGGTTGCATTACTGACTAAGGTGTATGATAATTATATTTATGTTATCAAGTGCGAGCAGGCAATGAACATAAAAGAGATAAGAACAGATGATCCAATCTCAGTATTATCTAATATATATCTGCCTTCTACAAAAATGTATTAAGAGAAAGAGCAATGTTGTTATTCTACTGTAAAAGAGAAATTATGAAATTTTAAAGTTGTGCTAATAAAAGCAAAGAAAAATGGAGAGATGGGTGAAATTGATCTCTCTAAGCAGCTGGTTTCAGTAATTCAGTCTGCTCAAAACAAATGTTTATGATAGGAAGTCAGTAGCACAGGGAAGTTGCTAATTTATGAATGTGGGACCTAACTCTCCTCCAAAATACTTTATCAAAATATATCTTTTTGCAAACTCATATGCTATGGAAGAAATACTTTCAGTTTCTAGATGAATATTTACTAACAGCAGGTCAGATGTAGTTAATTCTACTGTTCTAACATTGATATTCACATCAGGCTTGTGCAGGCAAAAAATATGCGGAGAATAATACATTTAACATAAGATTATGCATTAAAAATAATTAACATTTGAAAACAACAAATAATTTTATTCTTATATTTTAAATGCAAAGTTAAAATATGTTACAATTTATATTTAGACAAAGTTTAGCACTTAAGGTTAAATGTTTTGATAAACATTTATTTAAACCATATTTGAATTCCTAATTATTTTCACTACTGAATGGGGCATTATGACTAAGTACAATTATTAGAAGAATAAAGAAAGCAATATTCATTACTACAAATGTGAAAAGAATAGCATTTTAAGGGTTAAAATTGTAATTTATTATTTCAAAATTTAAAGAGTGACATAATGTGTTATAAATACATAGTATCATAATGTCTTAATTTACTAAATTCTTGGACTTCATCAATAAACTTATAAAATGTTTCCTTAAAAGGTTAACTAACATGCTATGAAACTGAAATCCATTTTCTAGAACTGTACTGTTTGATATTAAAGTCAGTAGTAGCAGTCCTAGAGTAGTATCGATTCCTATATTGTATAGCACAGACATGGACTATTTCCATTATCACAAAGCTCTACAGGATGGTGCTGTTATAGAAAACATTAAATATATATAAAACAATTTCATGACTTGCCCATGTTCTTTTCTTGTTCATTTTTTATTAAATATGTGTACCAATGTGGGAATTTAATATTAGCTCATAATTTGTATGGAAAACATAAAATCCATAGCTATTTTGAATGCAAAGTCTCACCGCAATGTCATTGCTTTTCTTTAACTGTTTTCTAAGTCAGTTCAGAAAAAAGAAGGTAAAATTAAATCACTATTGATTAAGCATCTCCAAGCAATAAGTCTTTCATTTCACCTTGTCTCTTAAATGCATTAAAACTCAGACCAATTAATCTTTACAAAGAGAATACAATGTAAAGACAGGAAAGTGGAGGACTTAAACATTTCAGGGTGTAATTTTTATTCATTTGTATAGAAAAATATATTTCTATACAACTTTTGTAGAACTCTGAAATAATTATACAAGGCAATCTTTTCTAAAATGAAGAACTCTTAGACTTCTTTGACTATGTGCATAGATTTAATTTTCACAATGCTCCTTCTAATGTCAAAATGTAATTATCTGGTATCCATCATTGTTATAAGGCTTAATTCTTTAACAATTATATGCCACTTTTTAAACCAAGAACTGTGAGGTTCTGTATTCATCCAAGTTTCTCTGATCTTTGTTAAAAGAAAAACTTTAGAGAAATTAAATTTAATAGAATTATTTGAAACCTGGCATGGTGGCTCATACTTGTAATCCCAGTGCTTTGGAAGTCTGAGGCAGAGGATTACTTGAAGCCAAGATTTTGAGACCAGCCTAGGAAACATAGTGAGACACCTTCTCTACAAAAAATTTAAAAAAATAGCTAGTCATGGTGGTGTGTACCTGTAGTCCTAGCCACTCAGGAGGCTCAGGCAGGAGGATCACTTGATCCCAGGAGTTCAAGGCTGCGATGAGCTATGATTGCACCACTACACTCCACCCTGGTGATACAGAGCTGTCACTAAAAAATAAAACAAAACAAACAAAAAAAATAGAGTTTATTTGAGCAAAGAATGATTTCATAAATCGGGCAGCACTCGGACCCAGAAGAAGTCAGAGAGTGCTAATCAGCAGTGTGAGCTGTGAGCTTTTATAAGCTGAACATAAAAGCAAATTAGAGAAATGACCTGATTGGCTACCTCTATGTATTTGCCTTATTTGGGCATGGTATAATGAGGCATTTGCCTTATTTGGGCATGGTCTGATCAGTTGGCTGCCTATGACTGGCTGAAGCTCGGCTGTGATTGACCAAGACTCAACTATTTGTTACAAAAATGTACTCCTCAGTTATGTTTTAGTGTTTTTTGCTTACCAAGTTAGATCGTGGTTTATCATTTAGGAACTCAAAGTACAAAGATAGTCTTAGGCTAATGATCTTCTGCTTACCTAATTGACACTTCTTCCTCTTTTAGCAACCACTGTTTCAAAATAATGTTAAAATATCTGGTTCATATGCTGCCATTGTCCTGTGTTTCAAAATGAATGATCAGGATTTTAGACTTCTCTATGTGACTATTTATTTCTTAAATTTGAAGTCACTTAAAATTTGGGGTTTTCTGTTTTTTAATTTTTTTTTACTGTGAATAGGTTACACTAGACATTCTCTAATGTTGCTTCGGAGACTATAATTATCTTTTAAGATTCTTGAGTTTAAGGTTCTTGTTTATCCAGTTAACAAGTGTATTATTTTACCTGGCAAGACACCAGTGCTTATGGTAGATTCACAATAAGTATAGGTTCAGCGAAGTAAATAGTCCCTTGAATTTGTCAGAGACCTGGCTTATAATGTTTGATCAATAAATATTTGTTGAATGAATTAAAATATCCCTAAGAGGCATAGAAGAGGGATAGCATAATCATCGATATTCATTCACCAATGTAAAGGTATGCATTATTTTCTTAGTTGAGTCCACTTATGTTAATCAAAATTGCAAATCTTCCCAGAATTGTTTATTTTATCTACTGCAACTATAAAAGACTTAAAATATGCATGCACACACCCACACCCACACCAATTGAATTGTCAAATATGCAATTTCTTTCTGCTTTAGGGTACTAAATAATAATCTGGAAGATAAGAGTCCAAGTGGGCAACACATAGTTTTATTGCAAAGAACAGTTGAAAAAGTACTTAGACTTCATGTTTCAATTTTCTATATATTAAACTACAAAAAGTGGAGCAATAGATGTGTGTTGATTTTATGATCTTAAAAAAAGTCACTTAAACTCTCCAGACATCAGTTTATACCACTGAAAAATATAATCAATAATATCTGTCTGAGTATAATTGCTTTTTATAAATATTAAATTAAATCAGTGTTATGAATATTCTTTGAATGTAAGACCCAATATTTAAAGGTGAAAAGATTATATTTTAAAAACATAAAAACATTCCATTTTAAGTACTTAGGAAGAGCACATAATAGCACCTGGAGAGAGTTGGAACCCATTATATTAAGTGAAGTATCCAAAGAATGGAAAAGCAAGCATCACATGTACTCACCAGAAAATTGGTTTCCCTGATCATCACCTAAATGCACATCGGGGAAGGATACCAACTGGATATCAGACTGAGACGGGGGTGAGGGGAGGGGATGGATGTATGCCTACATGATGAGTGTGTTGCGCACCATCTGGGGAATGGTCATGCTTGAAGGTGCTGACTTGGGGAGGTGGGAGGTGGGGGGTGGGGGGAGGGGATGGAGGTATGACTACATGGTGAGTGCCAGGCGCACTGTCTGGAGAATGGACATGCTTGAGGCTCTGACTCAGGGGGATGGGCGGGACATGGACAATGTATATAACCTGAGCTTTTGTACCCCCACGAAGAGCTGAAATTAAATAAATAAATAAATAAATAAATAAATAAATAAATAAATAAAAGTTTTTACTATTAAAAAAAAGAATTCTATTTAAATATTCTTTAAATAAAAAAATCACCTTTTTACCAGACATCTACTTTAGAACTTGATACTTTTTCAAATACTCATTAGTTATTGAGAAATACTGACCTAATGTGTAGTTCATAGATGGATTATAATTCAATAATTTGAGTGGACACGATATTTTCAGAAATTAAAGGTAATTGTTTGGCTGATAGGTATTTATGTCTTAAGACCTCAAGAAAACTGGCTCAAGAATCCCTTTATTTCAGAAATTTTATCTTGGTATATAAGATTCTTCAGAAAATCCATATTCTAATCTCATATTAATGCCATTTTCAAATGTTATCAGCATATTGGTTTCTAAAAGAGTTACTATGACATAACTGACAAACATTCTTAGGTGACTCCATTAAACTATCCGTAATGTTCCAAGCCATTATTGATTGACTCATTGAATGAGTTATATGTCCAACAAATACAAGAAACTGTTATAGAATATTTGACTCTAAAATAATGAGTATATTAGCTAACATTTAAGGGATATACTTTTCTAGAGATAATGATTTTAGAATTGAAATAGAAGTTAAAAACAACACAAATTTTTAAAGTACTGAAATTACTATTTGATGGACTCAATAAATTGAATAGCAAAATCTTGTGAACAGTTTCTATTGTTCTAAAATAGTTCATGCAACTTAAAAAGTTTTCATTCAGGATCACACCGGTAAGTTTCATTGGTAAAATGACTTATAATGGAAGTTTTAGTTTGGCTTATATTTATAAATGCTGAGTTACAGGAAATATGATTGCTTTTTCTGCATTTGATCTTATAGGCAAAAGCCACATTTTAAAATCCATTGTTCTAATTATATTCAACCATCAAAGCTGTGTTTTGTCAGTTTTCCTCTAGGACATGGATTGATGTTTTTATCTTCTATGAAAACCAGCATGATCACTCAGCAAGGATAATACCTTATTTTCTGTTAATAGAGTATGATATTAATATTGGAAGCTCTTGGATATTATTTAAACCTTGTCATTTTCTTTGCCCTCATTGAGTGATGATTGATGAGGCAATATTTGCAAAGTGTAATAAGTTTCATGAGTGAAAGCTGTTGAATAAGTAATAGAGTAAAAGCTACTCTTATTAAATAATAAAATTTCCCCATTTTATCTCCTTCCTAGGAAACTTAGAATCAAAATAAATTATTTATGACATTTAAGGAACCAAATTAAGAATTTTTTTTTTTTTTTATCATCACAGACCACTCGATAGTTCTTGGCTTCTTGTTTAGGATATTTCTCCCCAGCAAATATCTTACAATAATAGTAGCAAAAGAATGAACAGCAATAACATCAACAAAGGAAAACAATTTTAAATGGTAGAATTTTCTTGCATTTATTCCCACTTATGTAAAACCTAATAACTGTTAATTATGCTATTGTTTCACATAATTTTATCATGTAGTTTCTGTTTTCTATTGTACTATGCAGTAACTTTTCTAGTGGAATGTACAAAAAGAGGAGGTGATTTCTATTTAATGTTAACTATAGTTTAATTTCATTAAGTATTTTAATCATATAAGGCCAGATTGCATGAGTTTAGTCAAATTGACTTTTTTCTTATATGTATGTATGTATGTATTTTTAGAGATTGGGGGGAGTCTCACTATGTTGCTCAGGCTGGTCTCGAACTCCTGTCCTCCAAGGATACTTCTACCTCAGCCTCCCAAGTTACTGGGATTATAGGTGCCCAGATAAACCTATTTGTCTACAAACAAATATCATTTCTTTGTTGTTTTTAAAGAAATTCCAGAATTTTGACTTAGACAATCAAACCACATTTACTTATTTACAAAGATGTTTTGAGAATGGATTTTAAAAATTACTATAATTAAGCTGAAATATCAGGCCAATAGTATTCAAAATAGATACTATATAATGCATACTCTAAATATCAATTGCACTTTTATTTATCTTTATAACTGATAAAGAGTTATATCCAGTGTTATCAATATTACCATATTTACTATAAAATACAATTATCCTTCAATGTGGAATTTATTAGAAATTTTGAGCATATCTTTAAAAATCTGATAAGTCATAACTAAAATAAGTTTTCAATGGAAATTTTCTTATTAAATATACTTTCACTGAGTACATTTGGCTGACATTTTGAAATCAAAGGCAAACAACTCTCTAATAATTCAATTTTTGAAGATGAGCTTAATATTAAAAAATTGTTACAATTTAATAGGAATTTGTAACACATTTAGTAATTCAAAATCAATTCAAAATATTTCACATAATACCCAAGTGCATATTAAATATTCAACTGATTTAGAAAATTATCAGGATAAATATTGGCAAACCTGGTTTCATTTAATAATTGTTAACAATATCGGAGAATGTTTTTATATTTAGACAAATTTTAAATGCATGTTTTTAGATCAAAATTTCCATGTGGGCATATGTTTTGTCTATGAGGAAATTTTTTCTACTCTACCGATAGACAAATTGAAGAACCATTAATCTGATTCTAAACTTAGAAGTAAAATGGAATTTGTAGAAGCTTAGAAAATGTGCCAGACAATATAACAAACCTGTTCATTCAAAAATTATTAGGCAAGCTCTGTTGATCCTGAAATTGTTAAAATTAGTAAAGAATTATTAAGAGACAATAACAATAGTGAAAAAAATTTCCAATACTTGTATCTGCTAATTAACTTTTTTTTTACTTAAAATGAGTTGTAAAATTACATAGAAGTATTTTTTTAGCCCATTAAGCCATTTCCATCAAGTTTATAAACCTTCTGGCAGAGGTGTAATACAGTGATGCTTTCTAATACTGTTACTGTTGCTTTTTTTATTCTTAAAATTGACTCATTTAAAAATAGCTCTGCTTGAAATAAATCCCATTTTTCTCTCTGAAGTCTGTATTTGGTTGCTATTTTTTTGCTAGTATTTTTCTCCCTGGGTAAGAATGTTAGATTAAAACTATCATGCAAAAAGAAGGTAAGTATTCTTTCTCCAAACCCTAATAAAATTGTGGATGTTTAATCTCACTAGAGGCTGAACAGAAATACCCCATATTGTAGGAATATCTATCAGGTGAGGATCAGGGTACCCCATAAATACCCCGTAAAAATCACTGTGCTGAGTAAACCTCTATCCCCTTCCACCAACTGATGCTCAGATCTATGGCACCCAGGTGCTACCATTAGGCAGGGCATCAGAAGATTCTATTCTGGTATATACGCTCTCTCAACCAAAAATGATAAGTATGAATGGTTGTGACTTATGGAGAATGTATTTTTTTTTTTTTTTAAGCAGTTAGCCTTTTTTTCTCAGCCCTTACCCTACTCTGTCCTATATATCTAGGCTGGAAGGTACTTGACCATATCTCCAGTCTTCCCTTGTCTTTAGTGTTCTGAGCTGATTTTCACAATCAGCAGTGCATTCCACTAAGTTTTGCAATGTGGAGAGGAAACAGAAGCAATTTTCTTCTTCCTCCAGCAGTGAATGTTGGGGATTAGGTGGGAATTTTTGCAGTGACCTCTGTATTCCTCTAGCATCCATTCACATAGGCTGCAGAGAAACTGTTAAGTGTCCTGCTTCTAGGTGGCAGTAGCTGTTTTCTGACTATATCTCCTTTGGGTCAATGAGTCTGAAAATTAGTGTGGTGGTGCTGTGCTAACTTATCTTCCAGGCCTTCCAATAGCTTTAATGTTTAGAGCTCACTTTCATGTGGAAATATCTAAATTTTTTCACTAAATCCTTGGGCAATAAATACATTGTACTATAAAGAGGTGAAAAGATGCTACAAAGATTGGAGAAAATTTCTTAGAAAGTAGGGGGAAAAAGACAAAAATAGGAGAGAAAATTTTTAAAACAGAATCAACGTAAGTGATAGCAGTTCTTCTGTTAGGAAACAGAGAGGACTTGAACAAATAACTAATTCAAGATTGTTTCCCTGAACTGACAAAGTTTCCAGCTTTAAAATGCACACAAAATGATGGACACAACGAATAAAGAAAAGCCACATCATGGATGCACTCTAGTGAAATTTGAGAGTTCTGAATTCTGAGAGAAGTTTCTAGAAACTTATAGGAAAAAAGAGTGCACACAAAAGATCAAGAATCACAACTGTATTTGTTTTCAACAGCAACAATGGAAACTACTGGATTTAAAAAGGCGTTCAAAATTCCAAGGTTAAATTCTTTCTAACTCAGAATAGAATTTCTAGCTAAAAGATAAACAAATTGCAAAATAAAGTTTCCCAGTTATGAAAAGTATCAAAAGTTTTCTTTTTATTACAGTTTTCTCAGGAAGCTACTAAAGAAGATACTTCATCAAAATAATTTTCAGTATTTGGAGATCAATATTGGAACATGTTAGAGGGCTTAAGACAACTATATCTTAGAAATGAAAATGAAATTTAAAAACATGGTAGTTGTGCATTTTTTAAAAGGAAATATACATGTAGAGAAAACAAAATAAAGGAAACAATGATTAACTCTGTGGAAAACAAACAAGAAAAAGATGTATAAACATTTAAAAATAATCATTGTAGCCTCTTTACTTCAGTTGTAAAAAAGAAAAATGACTTATATATAAGGTATGTAGTATAACCTATATTTGTTAATAGGAAGCCAATGAATAATCACAAAATATAAGCATATTCTGTACATATATGGAAAAATATCAAAAGTTACAGCAAAAATTCTTTAAAGTAGCTGCCTCTAGGACAGTATACATAGGAAAATGTGAGAAATTCTTCTTTTCCATTTCAAGGATGCTAGAAAACCTACTTGACATTTTCACCTCTTTATATATAATGTAATAAAAGCAAAAATTGCCCTTTAGTAAGCCCATTAGGCTGAATTGGCTTTGTAATTTTTAAATCAACTGTGCATTAAATTTCAAACTCTAAATTATGTGTTTTGACAGTATATAAAGTTTTAGGTGAGCATGCATTTGTACAGCAGAAAACAATAATCATGTTTTAAGGTGAAGAGAGGACAAAAGCATGCTATATTTCTTAAGATTGTTTATAGATGTGAGAATATTCACCTATGAACATTTTACCTTGAAATACAAACCTACACAAGTGTTTTCTTTAGAACTCTGTCAATGCCCTTCCATTGTCTTCTAGCTTTGAAAATTTCCTGGGAGTATTTTAAGACCAGAATCATTTTTATGCTTATCCTGAAGATAAGCTACATAATAGTTGATTGATTAAGCTGGTATATAGGTATACTTATTATTAAGACATGCGAAATTCTTGCTGAATGACGCTGGTCTTAGTTTGAAAATTGTTCTAGTTTGCATTCTATTTTGCACAAAGGATTTGGAAGAAAAATTCTATTATAATTATGATTGTTTTGTAGTTTTCTTTTTGTTGTTTGTTGTTTGTGAAATTTTTAGGTATGCATATCAAAGTGTTGTTTTTTACATAAAGTTCAAAATTTACTATGCTTTTTACTAGCCTAAATAATAAGATATGTATCCAATTTGGCAATCTGGTGACTTTCAAGAATGCAGTTTGTCAATAAATGCTTTTGCTTCTTCAGTGGTAGTTAAATTTTTAAGGAATGATTTTTCTTCTTCTTGAAGTAATATTTATATGTTGACAATGATGTTATAATATTAATAATAATATAATTATTATTTTGAAAAATGTTTTACTTAATAATTAAATTTTATTTTAATATACTTATTTATTTAAATAGTAATTTAACTAACAAGAACATTTTAGGTGATTTACTTCATTCTTCTGTATAATGTTCTTAATTTCAAATACTCTCCATTTGAAGTCATTTACGTTTTTATTGTTTTATCTGTTTGCTGGTTTGTTTTGCTTTATAATTTTCTTCTCTCATCCTGATGTGTGAAAATCATAAGGCAGAGATTTCAATTTCTTTGAGAGACCTTAGTTATAGAAATATGATACAATAATATTTGATAAAAAGTGTCTAGAAGATAATTTTGGCTGTTATAGGAGTTCAAAAGCTATATTGAAAATTACCACTCTCAGCAAGATAAGGAAGAGGGGGTTAGATTACTTTAACATATAAATGGCCACAGAAATTCTATTTAAATGAAAGGAAGAGATAAAGACTAGTTTGGTGCAGCAAAAATCTTGATATGATTAGAGCATCTCTCTTTAAAATCTGTAATTTGTCTCCTAGGAATACAAATAACAATGTCATATAGCTAATTCTTTTCATAAAGCTTTAAACACAAGTTACAAGAAATTTTGTTTACTTAGCTGTGTAACATTTTCCATAGAAAATCAAAACTAGTCATTTAGCTATAAAAATTCATAAAACTTGTATAAATTAATCTATCTTCATATATAATATAATGTGTGTATTTTCAGAATTCATTTTGACTGTTTATTTTCATGAATGATGCTTATGTTCATGATCATGATCAATGTGCCTGAAAATTCTCAAATATAATATCAAGTTTTATTTCTTCCAAAATTTATATGCTGGGAGAAAAGAAATCCAGAAACAAGTGCTCTAGATTATATCACCTCCTTGATGTTGTTATTTTTTTAAGTCATCAATCCTTACCATGGAGGTCAGTCTATGAATTTAAGATTTGACTAAACATAAGTCTCCCTTAGAACACCATCAGAATGTGTGTGAATCTGTGTGTGCTTCCTAATTCTGACACACAACAGAGGAATGACCTGCAGGCTTCATACCCAAGCATTTACTGTCAGCAAACTAATAAGAATATAGTAAATACAAATGAACAAACATTAAACAAAGAGAGATGAAAAGGATAGGGAAATGTTCCACTTTATAAAAAAAGAATGAAAGCAATCAGTGTCATTCAAAATTCAAAAGACTGACATCGATGAAGAAAATTTTACCCACAGACATCAATGATGAAAGTATAAACAACAAAAATTAACAGTGAAAATGAAAGTTATAGAGTACTTTTCATTGTTCCTCATTTATACACCAGCTAATAATGTTAGAGAAGTTAAGATTCTCACAATTTATTTTAATTTAATCTTCTTCACACATTTCAGACACATTACAGATTCAAAATGTTTATGCACATTTAAAACCTCCAGAGTAGTCATAAAGAAACTGAATAATTTTATAATAGTATGAAATGCCAAATGAGTGGCAAACAATTTAATATCCTATATCAAAATACTACATATAGGTTATTAAGTATGAAATGTCTGATTTCCTTAAGTACTAAATTTGACAGTTGGTATCTCTGACATTTCACTCTGACCTTCTTGTTTTATTTTTATTATAAAGGTACATCCTCAATCTTTCAAACACACATTTTGGCTTGTGATTACCTTTAATGACTTGGTCATTAAATATAAAATGTCTAGTTTTCAATCAAAAGTGTAGTTTATTATATCTCAAACAAGAAGCAATATAATTAATCAAAGTATGCACCTAAACTATCAACACAGTTTTGCCCTCTTAGTGGTAGTTTGTTTATGCCAGCAGTGAAGAAGCCTGGAGAGTGAGTGGTGATGATATCACAAAAGATGTTTTCCACAGCTTTTTGAGAATTGAATATTTTGCCTTGCAAGAAGTGGTTCAAAGCATGGAAGAAGTGGCAGTTAGTTGGTGCATGATCTGGTGAATACAATGGATGACAGAGAGTTTCCAAGTCCAGCCTGTGTAGTTTGAGCAGCGTTGTTTGTGCAACATGTGGTTGAGCATTCTCTTGCAAGAGGATTGACCTGTCTCTATTGCCCAAACTTAGCTGGTTAATCACAAGCATCTTCATCACTCCATCCAATTGCTTGGAGCAGACATCACCTATAATGGGCTGACCAGGTTTCATGAGGCTGCAGTGGATTATAATATACCAGCACTGGACCACCTAACAGACACCATTAGCTTCACTGGATGGATATTCAATTTTGGACTATGGTTTTGGCCCTTCGTCTTTATCCAACCATTGTTCCAATTGCTTGCGATTGTCAAAAAGAATCCATTTTTCATCACACTTAACAATACCATACAGAAATGGTTTTGCCTTTTTGTCATGATAGCAAAGAAAGGCAAGCTCTAGATGATTTCTGACTCTCATTTAATTCATGCGGTACCCATCTACCCAGCTTCTTTACCTTGTCGATTTGTTTCAAACGGTCCAAGATAAATGGAATTAACATCAAACCTGTTCCTAATTCATGTGTAGGTGAGATGGATTTGCTTCCTCTACAGTTTTCAGCTAGTCATTACCCACTCAGGTCTCATGTCACCCATGTGGCTTATTTTCAAGATTAAAATCACCAGAACGGAACTTCTCAAACCACTGATATACTGTGCATTCATTAGCCACATCCTTTCCAAACACTTTGTTGATATTTCAAGCTGTCTGCACTGCATTGGTTCTACAATGAAACTCAGATTCAAAAATAACATGAATTTTTGAATTACCCATGGTTTCACAAAAATCACCCCCGCAAAAATTTTGAAAGGTAATCACAAACCAAAACATGCATTCGAAAGACTTGAGGATGTACCTTCACAATAAAAATAAAACAAGAAGTGTCAAAGTGAAATGTCAGATTTATCAACTGTCAAACTTAGTACATAAGGAAATTGGACATTTCATAATAACCTAATTATTAATGGACCAAATGATCTAATTGTCAACAAGTCCTTAAAGTAAGAAACCTATCAAATATCCTTGAACTTGAAGCAGAGGATCTTAAGATGATTTTGATACCACTACTTGTACAGTTAAATGACTTTTTTAATGAAATACAGTTTAAAGATCATAGATCGAAGTGAATTATGGTATAGTTTTCTCACTATGATACACAATGCTTGTAATAGATAACTTGGAAACTATTTCTGATACATAGTTTATAAACTTACTTTTAAGAAAAGGCAACTTTATGAATAATAGGGAAGAGAATTTCTTGAGTTTGGCACTAGCAAAGAAATAGATTTATGGATTCCAAATACAAATAATAAACTGAATCACTTGGAACATGGAAAGATTAATAACATAAGAGTCCACGAAGTTTACCTAGAAACTTTCAAATACTACAGTCGATTGCTCGTGTTTATGTTAGCAAATTGTAAAAATGCTTCCAGAATTTGTAGAATACCCACAGCTGTGATAATAAACTAATTGCACATTATTTATGCAATATTATCTTTCAACCAGTGGAACATATTTTAATAATAGCTATTCAAAAAATTTAACTAAATTTCCCACAGTTAAATTATAGATAGCATATTCAAATATGTTTAATAAAATCTATAATATTTGCTTGATGAATTGACATCTTTATTAATTAATGGGTAATTTAATAGTTATATACTCCAGTTATTTTAAAGGAAGCTATCTCAAAACTAATATCTAAAATATGATGAGAAAATTTTGTTTGATTCACAAACTGACAAGAGAATTTCTATTTTGTCAATTCATCTTGTACTAAATTTTTATTGACAGGTGCTCTATTTTACACCCTTCATTTGATGTTTCATCATAAAACTAATTAATGTATTCATTCAAAAGGCATTTGAGCACATTTGTTGTGAAAGTTTGTGTTTGTCACAAAGATGATGCATAAGCAGGTAAAGTAATTGCTGTGCTGTGAATGTCTCCTCCAAAACTCATGCTGAAACTCAGTCACCAATGTAGAAGTATTGAGAGGTGGAACCTTTAATAGGTTTTCGGATCATGAGGGTCTGTTCTCTTGAGTGAATGAATTCATTCACAGATTAATCGATTAATGGGTTAATGGATTACCATGGCGGTGGAACTGGTGGCTTCATAAGAAGAGAAAGAGGGAGCTGAGCTGGCATATTAGCACACCCAGGCCCCTTTGTCTTGTGATGCCCTGAGGTGCCTCGGGACTCTGTGGAGTCTCCCCATCAGTAAGTAGTCCCTTTTCTGCATAAATTATCTAGTTTTACATATTCTGTTAGAAGCAACAGCAGAGGGACTAACACAGCAAACCACTCCCCGCACAGGGGTTGGGAGACTGACTTAAACTTCTATTTCAGAACATTGTCAATATGGGAGAAGTTATAAATGTAAAATATGCAAGTATCTTTTTATTTGCATTTCATTTTTTTTTATTTCAGGATATTATAGGGGTAGAAAAGTTTAGGTTACGTATGTAGCCCTTGCCTCCCCTCCTCCCCCCCATCAGAGCTTCAAGCATGTCCATCCCCCAGACGGTTCACATCGCACTCTTTATGTATGTATACATCAATCCCCTCTCCCCCCACATCTGCCTGACACCTGATTAATATTATTCCTAAATGTGCTCTTAGGTGATGAACAGTGAAACCAATATGATGGTAAGTACATATGCTGCTTATTTTTCCATTCTTGGGATACTTCACTTAATAGAATGGGTTCCAGCTCTATCCAGGGAAATACAAGAGATGCTATATCACCATTATTTCTTATAGCTGAGTAGTACTCTATGGTATACATATATTGCATTTTATTAATCGTAAGTATCTTTATATTTTAAAAATTATAAAGACATAGGCTAAAGTTACTCAATTATTACTATATATCTAAGCCCCACTTTGTGTCAATTATTTAACATAGTTTTCATAACACGTGCAATTAAATTCATTGCACCTATTTTGAAGATAAAGGACGTAAAGTTTAAAAGAGGTCATGTAATTTTCCCAGGGTCATGCCAGTTTTAAGTCCATAGCCAGAATTTAATCCAAGAAGCTTGAGTCCTGATTCTAAAAATTTATACGCTGGTAAACATATTATTTATTTAAAAAGGCCCTATTCAAAAGGCATTTTTCTTCTTTTAATCACCTAATCTTAAAAACTATCAGTTGAGAGAATCAGTAGGTAATAAGTACAGTTGACCCTTGAATAAAGCAGAGGTTAGGGGTGCTGGCCCCACACACAGTCAAAAATCAGTATGTTAAGTTTTCTCTCTCCAAAAACTTTATTACTAATTCCCTACTATTGATCAGAAGCCTTACCAATAACATACAGTCCATTATACATTTTTTGTATGCTATATGTATATATACCATATTTTTAAAATGAAGTAAGCTAAAGAAAAGAAAATGTTATTAAGGAAATCATAAGGAAAATAAAATACACTCACTGTTAATTGGAAGTGGTCATCATGAAGATTGTCATCATGAAGATTGTCATCATCATAGTCTTTATGTTGAGTCCACTGAGGAGGAGGAGGAAACAAAGGGGTTGTTCCTGATGTCTCTAGGGTGGCAGAGTTGGAAGAAAAAAATCCAGGCATAAGTGGGCCCGTGCGGTTCAAATATGTGTTGTTCAATGGTCAACTGTATTAGAAATGGACATTTTAAAAGAAAACTAAATTTGATAATGTATATTACATTATTTTCAGATTAAACATTTTAGATAGATTCATTCAATCATTCAAAATACCATGCAGATGAAATGTGGAGGCATAGTGTTGATAAAAATTAAATGGCATTCCTGACCTCATAATATATTTTTAGAGACGTAACACCTCCAAAAGTAATAACATATTTTTGATATCACACATTTTAAAAATCTGATGTGTGCAATTTCAAATGAAAGATATTCTAGGAAAAGGAGAAAGAGGATGCTAGGAGTGGAAGTTGAGAAAAACAATCCCCTGAGAAAATATTACTGGCAGAGATTGGAAGGATGGCATAAATGTAGCAAGATGAAAGTATCAAACAAAAAACCAACCAAACAACAAAAACAGGAAAAAACAACAACAAAAAAATATTTAAGGCAGTGGAACCAGCACATGCAAAGATTCCACGTGGACAAAAATCTCAGCACTGTTGAAAGCCTCATGTGTTCTTTTCAATGTGCCTGAATAGGGAGATAGGAGACAGGGTACCCATTATTCATAGACCACGGTGACAAGTTACATCTTTTGTTGAAGAGCAATGATGATCAAATACCAAAGAAGTTTAATCAAAGAATGTAGATATAATTGTTATCAATGAACACTTATTTCAATAATGAATTTAAAATTTTAGTGCCATTTTGTTATCATTGAGGTTTATGTTATCAAACATATATTGAATTAGAAGTTATTCTGCTTTGCTATTTACAAAATCTAAGATGGATAAACTGGCACTACCAAATGAAATAAGTCAGATGGTAGATTTTTCAGATAAAGAAATCATAGCTCATATTTTAAAAATGTATTCACACAGATATTGCCCAGGGCCATGTAAGTTTTAAGTTCATGCATATTAATGTTCTCAAAAGATGCCTGCATTGGGCAGTAGTGAAAAAAGTGGTAATGGTGGTGTTGAATAGTCAACCAAAAATCTGTCCTTTAACATTTTAAATTAAAATTCTTATAATCTGCCAGTATGTTTTATCTATTAATAATTAAAAATAATAACCTTATACCATATTGTATGCTCTTATTATAATGCCAGTTGAGATATTGGTATGGTTGTTCTTTGATCTTCCGTCAGATTGGAGACCATTCTGTAAAGAAAATCATGTAGGAGTCAGATAGCCAAGGCTAGGATCTCAACTCTACCAGCTCCCAACACTTTCACTTTGGTAAAGTGGTTATTTTCTAATATCTTGCTGCTCAATGTCTGGTCCCTGAACTGGCAGTATCAGCATTACTGGAAATTGTTAGAAATGCAAAATCTCGGATCTTTAACTTTGAAGTCAAAGCCTGGGACTGTCTAATGAGCCCTTCAAGTTACTCCCATGCACACTCATATTTGAGAATCATGATTCTAAATCTTCATATCTTCAAATCTAAAGTCGACTTAATAATATTATCTATTTCATCAGATTGAAATAAATATATTACATATTCCTGGCAAAGTGAATATTACCATTGCTCACTAAATATTATATATGATTAATATAATTATTTCACTATTTTCCATTAGCCTCCAGAAGATAGTTACCTCATCCATAGAAATGAATGTTAGACTAGTGGATCTCCAGGTGTGAACCCCAGAGCAGCAGCAGTAGCATCACCTGGGAACTTGTCAGAAACACATGTTCCTGGGCCCCACAAGACCCCTACTGAATCAAAATCTCTGGAACCATTGGGGTTTTAACAACCTTTCCAAGTAATTATGATTCATTCAAATATTTGGGAACCACTGAGTCAGTTACTGTAAGTATTTCCAATCTGCATAATTTAAATATTTTGAAATCAATCATTTATTCTGCTCCTTAAGTGAATGGATCATGACATTTTAAAAGTAATCATATTAATTGCATACATAATGTCCTCAGTATTCGGAAATTTGCCCATCTTCTAAATTCTCTTTTGCTACTTAAATCAGAACAATATTATAAAAATAACAGTGATTTAATCATTCAAATATTACATTAATAGATAGATAAGTAGATAAATGGATAGATGAAAGGTAATAGATAGACAAATAAATATAATGGGGAATAGAAAGGTTACATGCTTTGTAACATCAATAATTGTATAGTTTTTTATATGTGTCAAAATATAAACAGCTTAAAGTATTGTAATTACTATTTACCAGTGTGTGTGTATATATATGGATAATTTATCACAACAATTGAGAAAAATTAAGGAATTGTATCTAGCTGAAAACTGGTGAGGTTTAGAAATGTATAAGATACTATAAAATTATCAGCCAATTGTTCAACCCACAGTATTTCATTACTTGAAAAAATTCTCTGTCTTATATCTCTGTATGTTTATGCGTATAAACACATATACACACACTCATACCCTAGCAGATCCAATCTCAGAGAAGTATAAAAATGTTTGGTTAGAAATTGTGCTCCTTTAACACTTAATGTTATTTTGTGTTCTTCTCAAAGAAACAGCACCCAAATATAATAAGTTTGAAAATTATTTCCAGGTTTTCTACATAAATGACTAATGGGGTATTCAAATTTTTGTCTAACAGGAGAAACATTATAATTTTGACTAGAATATATACTTCAGCTTCCATATGAAATTCTAAACCTGGTACCAAACTTACTCAAAAGTTAATAAATATTATGACATTTATTCAACAATTCACTACTATCTGTGCTGTTATCACAAGGCTAAATTTCATTTCTCTATATTGTGTATGACAATATTGTAGAATAATATTATTTTGACACACTACTGTAAGCATAGCTCAGAACTAATAAATAATTGTCAAAGAAAAAAGTTCTAAATTAACATTTCAGATTTTAAAATATGAAACAGTCAAAAACATTGATGCTCCAACAACAACCAAAAAATACTATCACAGGAGTGTTATTGAGGAAATGTAAAAAGAATGACAGAAATCCCTGTCACAGCCACTATGGATGCACAAAGCCATTCATAAGCTATGTCATTGGTGTATTTTATCTGTTCTACTTAAAATAAATCCTATGTTCTTGAAAGAATGTCATATTTATAGTCTCAGGAACTGTCTCGTTAGTCATGTAGTTTAGCGACACAGCCAAAGATAGTTCATACTTTCCTCACCTTCCCAATCTAGAATATAAACCTTAACCTGGAAGGAACAGCTTTGAAGTCAGAGGGTGGTTATATATCTGTCTGATTTTGATCCTTAGTTTCTCTACTGAGATTGCAAACACTTACTTGATATATAACATAAAATGTTCTTTTACATGCACTCATGAACAGTACAAATGGTATTTAAACCTACCCCATCTTGCCAAATATCACTTGTGCAGTCAAAATACATCTTTCTTTTATGAAAGACATCACACTGCCTTTCATAATATTATGAATTAAAAATTGTGTTATGCAATATGAGTTGTTTCACTTCTGTGAGCTGTGCAGGATTTGATGACATCTTATTGACGAGACAAAAGTGTATGTTGACATGCTGTATTATGCATATGTTTTTAGAGAAGAGTTTGTGCTTTAAATATGTACAAAGATGGTGATATAGCCATTGTTCATTCAGTGGGAATCTCAAGGAAATTGTTATAGAAATGTATTTCTACATTCAAAAGATTAAAATAAACTTGATTTGTTTTATTATTTTATCTTTTATGTAATTGAACTTTTATGTATTGGGTTAGCATCTGTATTGTAAATGTACATAAAAGTGTTGAGATTATTTTTGGTTTCTTGTTTACAACTAATTAAATTATATTTATACAAAATTATTTTAAAAAATGTCAACTAATGAATATTTTAAAACTCTAGTATGGCAGTAATTTACATGTATAAATATATATATTTCTAAAATCTTACATGAATATAAATATTATAGGGTCACATATAACATACTTAGTGAATAAGTAAAACAAATCAGAATTAGAATGAAAACTCTGTTATTCTTTACTATACTTACCTATATGATATAGAATTTAAGCAAATATGTTTTCAAATAATATAATATTTTATTTGTTTTATAACATATTAATTTTTAATCACTGTGAATAACTGAAAATAAACTTAATAAATTGCAATGAGTTATATATTTAATTTGGTCATGGCATTAAAAGAATCTTCTATCAAAAAGGGGTCTTCAAGAAGAAAACAAATTGGAAAATTGCTAGTGTAAAATTCTAAAAGTGCAGTTTAGAACTACAAGACCCTAATTATTTAATACAAATCAAGTGACACAAGTCAAACTAGAAGTGCTTAATTAACAATCTGTTTACCTGAGCATTCTCAGTAAATTTTAACTATTTTTGAAGGAGACTGACAGGAATTTCTCTTTGCTATGAGACAGCCAACATGACCTTTGAATTCTCTCTTGAATTCTGAAGGAGAAACAAAGAAGATGGACAAGGTTGGTCAATTCTGATAATCAAGGGGCCACTTGACATTTTTAGTAGAGAGAAATGGAAATTTTAAAGAGAATGTTTAGATAATACTAATTAAAGTGAGCTTGGTGGTATGAAAGTTAACACAACCCAACTGATAAGAGCCACAGATATAAGTCACAAGTAAATTTAGATATTGAATAGACAGTGAAAAGATCATGAATACAATTGGAACTTGAGAAGTAGGGTGGAGAATTGCCCTATGTATACTCTGAATTTTTGTTATCAGAATAAGGATGATATACTCCACTTCTCTAGAGTTTTAATACTGACATAACATAATACTCAGTATCAAAGGCTAAATAACTACATCTTACTTTCTAATCCTAGGATTTTTTCTACATAGGTAAGTATTCTATAAAATTGCAAAATTAAAAGTGTACCCAAAATGTGGCTACTTGTTGAAAGTTTTATTAGAAACAATATTGAAATGTAACCAGAAAAACAAATTTTATGTTTTGTGTCTATTTCTAAATAATTGTGTATAGCTTGTGGTAATTTGCTCACCCAACTTGATATTTAGTTAAGAGATAAAATGGATAAAATTATATTAGGATACTCCAAGGTAATTTCAGTCCAAACTCACTTTTAAAATGAGACTAAATATGGTTATCTATAGGGTTATTTCCAGGTCTAAAATGTATAATTCTATTAATATATCCATTAATATGTAACACTGTCATGTTACATATGAATATCATTAATATTTATAATGTTTACTTATGAAGAATACTTTTTCATTGATGTTATTCTAGTTACTTTTTCTACATTTTCCCTGAATCCTCTCACTAATTTACAATGATAAATTACTGTAGGTAACTGTTGTAAAAGACACAAGGTAAGGTGAACTCACTGAATAAAATCTTATGCAATCCTCATTCATTAAATATAAGCAAAACCTGTGACATTTTTCTAACCAAAAGATATGGCAAAGTTGAAGGGATTTTGCATGAACAATTAAGGTTTTTAACCAGTTATCTTTGAGCTAATCAAAAGAGGGTACTGTAGTACCTCTATTGTAGTCCTGACCTTAACAGGAAACATTTTTTAAAGAAGGTAAAGGAGATTCTCTCCCAGAGATAAGAGACTCAAAGAAGCAGAGACTCTTTATCATTATTGTTCAATTTAAGCAGCAAGCTGTCATGAACCTACAGCTGCAAGGAAATAAATTCTGCAAACAAAATGAGAGAACTTGGAACTAAATTATTTCACATTATAAGCTCCAGATGAGAATGCAGCTTAGTTGACACCTTGATTTTATCCTGGTGAGAACTTGCAGAGAACTGAGCTAGATCATCCCTACACTTCTGATCTGTAGAACTGTTGCATTAGGTTAACAAGTGCATTAATAAGAGTTCTCCGGAGAAACAGAATCAGAAACACACACAAGATTATAGAAGGAATTAACCTATCAGATTATGGAGGCTGAGAATTTCTGCAATCTTCCATCTATAATGCAGAAAATGAGGAAAGCTAATGGCATAATTGCATCTGAGTGCAAAGGCCTGAGAAAAAGTTGATAGAGCTGATATTTGAGGTCAGGAGAAGATCAATGCCCCTGCTCATACAAAGAAAGGATGACCCGTCCTCTGCTTTTTTTGGCCTGTTTGGGCTCTCAACAGATTGGATGATGCCTGTGCACATTGGTGAAGGCATATCTTTTTGATTCAGTCTATTGATTCAAATGCTACTCCCTCACAGAAACACACAGATACATCCAGAAATGTTTTATCAGCTATCAGGGTATCCCTTAGCCCAGTTAATTTGACACATAAAATTAACTATCACTCTAAGTTTGTTGTATATTTTTTATGCAGCAATGGAAAATGAATAAAACCACTGAATTTACATATTGAGAAGTAACCACCTTCTTTAACTCACTACAAACCCTTCTAAATGGCTATAGATATGTCTAACATGAATCCCATTGACACATCAACTTTTATCAACCATAATTTTTACCTCAATTTTGAATATCATCTTCAGTGAACAATATCAAACCAACCAGTCAATGTAGAAGTCTTGAATCAACAAAACAACCTAGCAAGAGGCATGTCAATTTTATTTTTTCAAAGAAACAACTTTTTGTTTTATTAATATTCTGAATAGTTTTTTGTTATCAATTTCATTGAGTTCTGCTCTAATCTTTGTTAAAGGAAGGACTCTAATAAGCTGAATCAGGAAAAAAAAGGAGAAATGACAACTGATACCACAGAAATACAAAATGTCATCTATGATTACTATAAAAACCTCTATGCACATAAACTAGAAAACGTGGAGGAAATAGACAAAGACTTAGAAACACACAGCCTCCCTAGGCTCAATCAGGAAGAAATAGAATTCCTGAACAGAACAATATCAAGTACCAAAATTGAAGCAGTAATAAAAAACCTTCCTAGAAAGAAAAGTTCCAGACCAGATGATTTCACACCTGAATTTTATCAGACCTACAAAGGACTGGTATCTATCCTTCAGAAATGATTCCACAACATTAAGAAGGAAGGTATCCTCTCCAACATGTTTTATGAAACCAGCATCACCCTGATATCAAAATCAGGAAAGGACAGAACAAAAAAAGACAACTACAGACCAATATCCCTTATGAATACAGACGCAAAAATTCTCAACAAAATCCTAGCAAACCGAATTCAGGTGCTTATTAAAAAAATAATCCATCATGACAAAGTGGGCTTCAACCCAGAGATGCAGAGATGGTTCCACATATGCAAATCTATAAATGTAATTCAACACATAAATAGAAGTAAAAACAAAGACCATATGATCCTCTCAATAGATGTAGAAAAAGCATTCAACAAAATTCAGCACCCTTTTATGATACAGAAGCTTAACAAAATAGGCGTAGATGGGACTTACCTAAAAATGATAGAAGCCATTTATGATAAACCTGCAGCCAACATCATACTGAATGGGGAAAAATTGAAAGCATTCCCACTTAGAACTGGAACCAGACAAAGATGCCCTCTATCACCACTTCTATTCAACATAGTGCTAGAAATCCTAGCCAGAGAAATCAGACAAGAGAAGGAAATCAAGGGCATCCAAATGGGGGCAGAAGAGGTCAAACTATCACTCTTTTCCAATGATGTGATCTTATATCCAGAAAACTGCAAAGATTTTTCCATGAGACTACTGGAATTGAGAAACAAATTCAGCAAAATCTCATGTTACAAAATCAGTGTACAGAAATCAGTAGCATTCATATATGCTAACAACAGTCAAACTGAGAACAAAATCGAAGACTCAGTACTCTTCACAACAGCAACAAAGAAAATAAAATACCTAGGAATCTATTTAACTAAGGAGGTGAAAGACTTCTACAGGGAGAACTATGAAACAATGAGGAAGGAAATAGCAGAGGATGTTAACAGGTGGAAAACTGTACCATGCTCATGGATCACCATAATCAAAATTGTTAAAATGTCAATACTGCCCAAAGTGATCTACAGATTCAATGCAATCCGTATTAAAATACCAACATCATTTTCACAGATCTATAAAAAATAATTCTGTGCTTTATATGGAACCAGAGAAGATCCCATATAGCAAAAGCAACTTAAGGAAAAAGAACAAATTAGGAGGCATCAATTTAGCAGACTTAAAGCCATATTACAGGGCTATAGTACCTAAAACAGCATGGTACTGGCACAAGAACAGACACATACACCAATGGAACTGAATTGAGAACCCACATTTAAAACCATTCTCATATAGCCATCTAATCTTTCACAAAACAGACAAAAACATACACTGGGGAAAAGAATCCTTATTTAATAAATGATGCTCAGAAAATTGGATAGCCACATGTAGAAGACTGAAACAGGAATTGCACCTCTCACTTCTCACAAAAATCAACTCATGGTGGATAACAGTCTTAAACCTAATGTGTGAAACTATAAGAATTCTAGAAGAAAATGTTGGAAAAACTCTTATAGACATTGGCCTACACAAAGAATTTATTAAGAAGACCCCCAAAGGCAATCATAGCAACAACAAAAATAAATAAATGGGACCTGATCAAATTAAAAAGCTTCTGCACATCAAGGAAACTATCACGAGAGCAAACAGACAACCTACAAAATGGAAGAAAGTATTCCCATGCTACACATCTGATAAAGGGCTGATAAATAGAATCTATATAGAACCCAGGAAAATCAGCAAGAAAAAAATCAAACAACCCAATTAAAAAGTGAGTGAAGGACATAAACAGAAACTTTTCAAAAGAAGACAGACTAATAATGGCCAGCAAACATCCGATACAGTGCTCAATATCTAATCATCAGGGAAATGCAAATCAAAACCACAATGAGATATCGCTTAACTCCAGTGAGAATGGCTTTTATCAAAAAAATCCCAAAACAATAAATGTTGGGAGAGAAAGGAACACTCATACACTGCTGGTGCTACTGCACCTAATACAATCTCTGTGGAAAGTAATATGGAGATAACTCAAAGAGCTAAACGTAGAACTACCATTTGATCTAGCAATCCCATTACTGGGCATCTACCCAAAGGAAAAAAGTCATTCTATAAAAAAGATATCTGCACTAGAATGTTTATAACAGCACAATTCACATTTGCAAAAATGTGGAAACAACCGAAGTGCCCATAAATACATGAGTAGATTAATAAAATGTGATATATGTATACCATGGAGTACTACTCAGCTATAAGAAACAATGGTGATACAGTACTTCTTGTATTATCATGGATAGAGCTGGAACCCATTCTACTAAGTGAAGTATCCCAAGAATGGAAAAACAAGCACCACATACTCACCATCAAATTGGTATTAACTGTTCAACACTTAAGTGCACATATAATAGTAACATTCACCGGGTGTCAGGCAAGTGGGAGGGGGGGCGTAGGGATGGGTATGTTCAAACCTGATGGGTGCAGTGTGCACCATCGGGGGAATAGACATGCTTGAAGCTCTGAGTTGGGTGGGGCAAAGGCAATATACGTAACCTAAACATTTGTACCCCTATAATATGCTGAAATAAAAAAAGAATTAAAAAACAAACAAACAAACAAAACAAAATAACCAAATAAAACACCTGGACCCATCCTTATATATTTTTTTCCCTCTAATCAAACATGCCTATCCTATCACCTCTGATGGTTTCTGTGAGTATGTCACTGGCTACAAACCTCAAATATCTCTTGAATTCTTCCTAGTAATCTTTCCTATCCTGCCTCAAGTTGGCTCCTATTCTTTGCCTGAAGAGATTCCACAGCCAAAATTCCCCCTCTCAGATATTTAAAACACAAGATTCCAGCACAATTCACAATTGCAAAGACGTGGAAACAACTCAAGTGCCCATCAATACATGAGTGGATTAATAAAATGTGGTATATGTACACCATGGAGTACTACTCAGCTATAAGAAACAATGGCGATATAGCACCTCTTGTATTTTCCTGGATAAAGCTGAAACCCATTCTACTAAGTGAAGTACCCCAAGAATGGAAAAATAAGTACCACATGTACTCACCATCATATTGGTTTCACTGATCATCACCTAAGAGCACATTTAGGAGTAACATTAATCGGGTGTCGGGCAGATGTGTGGTGAGGAAGAGTTGGGTGTATACATACATAATGAGTGCAATGCGCACCATCTAGGGGATGGACACGCTTGAAGCTCTGATTTGTGGGGGGAGGTGTAAGGGCAATATATGCAACCTAAACTTTTGTACCCCCATAATATGCTGAAATAAAAAAAAAAACAAGATTCCATACACGCTTATAACATATTTTGCTTTGGAAATGTGAGAACCTCCAATATCTTCAGATAAGCTTTTATATGATTCTCTACCTACCAAGTTCCCAATTATAATTATAATATTCAGACTAGAAAGTATTGCTGTGACTCTTGTACAGTGACTGTTGCCAGAATTACTTACCTCCGGTTTTATATTCCTTTGGACTTCTATTTCTGCCTCCTATGAGTCTGTGTAATATTTATTACAAATTATATAGCTAACATGACTCTTTCTCCTGCTAGACTATAACCCTCAAGAACAAAGGATATGTCTTAATCTCCTTCATATTCCAACATTTGCACTGTGGTAAGCAATCATAAATACTTAGTAAATGTTGTTTGCATAAATAAATATAGGTTGCTATTAAAATCACACATAGGCATTTCTTGCAATTGTACACAGTGGCTTTAGGTTGATTTGCCAAAAAAATAATTTTCTTCATAGCCTGTTTGCTGAATGGTCCATTCATCAAATTTTCCAATATATGAATCAAAAATAATGCTCTATATATTTATAATACATGCAATGTTTTGTATGGACCGGAATGGAATGAGTTGCAGAGCCTCTGAAAATACAAGCAGAGCTGTATTTTATTTGTTTTCATGTATTTCCTAGCAGCATTAGTTCTAAAAATGCTTTATCAAACACAAAGAAATGATAAGTATTCGAGGTAATGGATACCTCAATTACCTTGATTTGATTATAACAAATTGTATGCCTGTATCAAAACATCAGATGTACCCTATAAATATATACACCTATTATATTCTTATAACAATTAAAAATAAAAAAAATTAAAAACTAACATTCATAATATGCTTTAGCATTCTAAGAATATTTATAAAATTCAAATTAATACATAATAATCATCACTTCAGCATTTCATAGGTGAAAATTTCAGTTTGTAATGATTTTGTACAACTTTTGACTGTTACTTTCCTAAAGAACATTTTAAATTAAGTATTTTATTTCTAGCAAAAATTAGTACATATGTGATATGGGGTATGAATCCAGGTGTTTTATTTTGTTATTTTGTTATGTTTTTATCTTAATTAATTTACCCAACTTTAACACTTTTAGAATATTTAACAAATGCATCTTAAATTATTTCTTTCAATATATCATATTCTTATGAGTGTGTCCATCAAATTTGAGCTGATAACTACAGCAGATATTATAGTAACCTACTGAAATTACCTGACAAAACAGAAAATAGAATTTTGTAGATTAGATTGGATTCTTGAGGAATTGTTCTATATCAATGTCAATATTCTTTTGAAATTGTACTACAGCTATGAAAGATGTTACTGGGAAAAATTGGATGAAGCACGTATAGAATCTTCCTGTATTTTAAAAAATGAATGTGAATCTACAATTATCTCAAAATAAAACAAGTATTTATTTGTTTTTATTTTTTTATTTCAGAATATTATGGGAGTACGAAGGTTTTGATTACATGAATTGCTTTTGTATGGTTTAAATTAAAGTTATAAATGTGTGCATCACCCAGTTAGTGTGCATTGTACCAATTAGGTTTGAATTTATCCACCCTCTCATCCTCTGCCACCTGCTTAATTTCCATTGAATTTTACTACTATATGTGCACCTGAGTGTTGATCAATTAGTTCCAATTTAGTAGCAAGTACATGCGGTGTTTGTTTTTTCATTTTTGCAATAATTCACTTAAAAGGATGGTCTCCAGTTCCATCCAGGTTGTTATGAAAGGTATTGTTTCACCATTTTCTATGGCTGAGTAGTACTCCATGGTATACATACAGCACATTTTATTAATCCACTCATGCATTGGTGGGCACTTGGGTTGTTTCCACATCTTTGTGATTGTGATTTGTGCTGCTGTAAACATTCGAGTGCAAGTGTCTCTTTTATAAAATGCCTTTTTTTTTCCTTTGGGTAAATACACAGTAGTTTAATTGCTGGATCAAATGGTAGGTCTACTTTTAGTTTTTTGAGGTATCTCCATAGTACTTTACATAGAGGTTGTACTAGTTTGCAATCCCACCAACAGTGTATAAGCATTCCTTTCTCTCCACATCCTCGCCAGCATCTGTTGTTTGGGACTTTTGATAAAAGCCATTCTCATTGGAATGAGGCAATATCTCATTGTGGTGTTGATTTGCATTTTCCTAATGGCAACAGGTGTTGAGCATTTTTTCATATGTTTGTTGGCCATTAGTCTATCTTTTTGGAAAAACTTCTGTTCATGTCTTTTGCCCATTTTTTAACGGGGTTGTTTGTTGCTTTCTAGCTGAGTTCTTTCTAGATTCTAGTTATTAGCCCTTTATCAGATATATAGCATGCAAATATTTTCTCCCATTCTGTAGGTTGTCTATTCACTCTATTGATTGTTTCCTTGGCTGTGCAGAAGCTATTTAATTTAATCAAGTCCCATTTATTAATTTTTGTTGTTGCTGTGATTGCTTTTAGGGTCTTCTTCACAAATACTTTGCCTAGGCCAATATCTACAAGAGTTTCAAAATAAATTTTTTTTAAATATTTTAATAAATGTGTTTGTATTCATTAACAGCAGTTCCTCTTGTTTCTTAAAACTTTTTTCTTCACCCTATTTTGTGTAGGCTTTTGTTCTTAACAATTAACTTAAATCATTATCATTTCCATATCAGAAATGACTTCCACAATTCTGATTTTAGTCCTCAACTTACTTAGCACAGATAATTAATTCTTCCTTCTTTATAGCTTTTCATAAAGCTTGCAGGGCAGCATACTCTCATACCTGATTCTCCTCAGTCTGTTTAGTTGACTCTTGCCCTTTTTTTTCCTTGTTTTTTTTTTTCTTTTTGAGATAGAGTCTTGCTCTTTTGCCTGGGCTAGAGGGCAGTGGCATCATCATAGTGGCATAGTGGCATGACTCATGACTGCAACTTCAAACTCCTGGGCTCAAGAAAATCTCCTGCCTCAGCCTCCAAATAAACTGGGACTTAAAGACACATGTCACTATGCCTGGCTAATTTTGTTTTTGGGGTTTTTTTTTTTTTGTAGAGACAGAATCTTGCTCTTGCTCAGGCTGGTCTCCAACTCTTGGGCTCAAATGATCCTCCTCCCTCAGCCTTCTAGTGTGCTGGAATTACAGGCATGTGCCATGGTGCCCAACCCTCCCCTTTGTTTTTAACATTGGCATTCTTCAGGACTGAGAGTTTTTGCTATCTTCTTTCTATATAAAGATGACAGTATCACTGTTTTGGTGATCTTATTCAGGCCAATGTTTTTAATAAAATACTATATAGATTCTGGTAAATCCCCTGTATAAATCTCCAGCTTATAATTAATTCTCTTACTCTAGATTCTTGTTTCTGGCCGCCTGTTGCACACGTCTCAGACATCTCAATCTTGGCACCCAAGACTGAACTCTGATCTTCCCCAGCAAAACCAGTTTTATACACAGACTACCTTATTACATTATTTAAAAATCCCCTTTCACTGAAGACAATCCTTCCCAAGGTTTTCTCAGTCAAGTCTATAACTCCTTGTACACTTCTGTTTTTTCTCAAAGCCTACTTTCAATTTATCAGTAAGGTTCTCCTTCCCTCTTTTTAAAAAATTTATGTAGAATCCAAACACTTCTTACTACCTCCATGATTGCTTCTCTGATCTGACTTACCAAAATCTGTTTCCTGGACCACTGTAATAACAGCACCTAGAGTAATCTTAAATCTGAATATCAAGTGACTATGATCAAAATTCTATAATAATTTTTCATTTTTTCAAAGTATAAACCTATTTTTCAATATGATCTAATTTCTTATTTGATAGTTTATGCTTTTCTTTTATCTAAGATATTTTGGCCCCCCTGGGCCACCTATTATATCTCAAAAATACTAGGTATACTCCTATAATATGGCTTTCCCATTGGCTTATTCTTCTGGATTGCTTTTTTCCCCTTATAGCACTCATCAAAAGTCATCTTAATGGGGCCAGCTCTGATAGTCCTAGTCTATACTAAAAACTGTTCATTCCCTATTCTTCCAACTAATTCTCCATTCCCCTTAGCCCTAAATGCTCTTACATTGCTATCTATATTTTTAAGTACATCATCTATAAATATGTGTGATTTTGTCATTACATATAAATGGGAACTTTGTTTTGTTTTTTAAGATCTAATTCCCTAGAAGAGTGCCTAGAATATAATATTTCTCAAATATTTTAAATGAGTTTATTGATGAAAGATTACAAATTTAATAAAATATGTAATTTATTAAACTTCATAATTTCAATGAAGGATGCCTTAGGTACATATTTTATTCCAACCCTTCCTTTCATCCAACTAAACTATGGAGAAAATAAAGAAATTAAAAAAGAAAAGGAATTTGGGCCCTAAGAATGGAGAGAGGCCAAAGTAGATATTAGCACCAATATTAGCATTTGGAAAACAAGTGAGCTTTTCCTTAATTAGTGAATACATAGCATGCATACAAACATATTTATCTCCCAAGTATCCTAGAAATGTTCATAAAGTAACTACTTTCAACATGAGTATACACAAGGAGATGAAAACAGGATGACAGGTGAACAACATATTTAGACTGTCTATACCCATTCAGTATAACCAAACATATCCACACAGATTTTTAAAGATAAAATTTCAGAATTATTGCAAGTAAACTTATTCTCCTAAGGCAAGAAATTGAAAGATTTCTTTGTGGTGAAACTATCCAGTCAAAGGGGTAAAACTTATTATCAAGTAGTTAAAATTCCATACTAATAATTGAAAATGGCCATCTTTACCCACTTCCAGCAAGCCAAGTTACTTGAAGATTTCTTGGGTCTATGAAGCTGAAATATAGCGTTGACTCATTCAAAAATATGGCTAATTACTCAGGGTTGATGAGACATTTTAAGAAAGGCCAGAATATGAAAGGCAGTGAAAAAAAAAAACAAAAATTAAAAAAAAAATTTATCCTTTCAAATTTAGGGAGAAAATGTCATGCATGAAATCAATCTAAAGAGAAACATTCAAAAACATTAAAAAAGCTCATGGAAATTAAAGTAAGAATGAAGTAAGAAATACAACGAAATGAGTAGAAGGTCAAGTTATAGGAATCTATGGATAATAGAGAATTCAATATGTAATACCACACAACTAAGAATTCAATGATTTAGTCCACAAAGTCCAACACCTAAATAAGAATTTAGATCTTGAACTTTTATGGTGAAAATGAGAGGAAAAATATCAAACCAGTAACGCAGGAAAATTTCTCGAAGAGAAACCAAGACATATCATTGTGAAATTTCAGAATAGTGTGAGTAAAGAGGTCTCATATCTTTACAGAGAGAATATAAAGGCAGTGGAAGATCACATGAAAAGGGTTAGTAAATAAAACAGCATGAAGCTTCTCACCAGGGAGACAAAAGTTGCAATGTCATAAAACCATTCATTCAAAATTCTAAGCAAAATTGCTTTCAAGTGGAAGAAAAAAGGAAATTAAATTGACATAGTTCTTGTGGTCTACAGACTGGAGAACTATATTCCAGAAACTGCGGATGAATTAATGAAAAGTACATAGAAAACTAATAACAAAAGTTGTATGAGAAAGGAAAGAATCATGGTATAGCTATAAAAATGGCTTCATACTCATAAACATGTGATCACAATAATGAAAGCCTTGAACATTGATTGCTTTAGGTAAAATGGCAATATAGCTATATTGAAATATAGATACAGAGGAGGTGCGTGTGATGGGGGCTGGGGGATATAAGGAATGTAAATGGGCAATTTTACTTTAAGAAGTAGATAATATGTAAAATTGAAAAAATTAAGAAAACAAATTAGAAGCTTATATACTTATAAATTATGTAAGCATGACATTTCCAAATCTAAAGACAAACTGAACAAAAGTGGGGAGAAGTTTAAGAGGTTTAACTTGGTTTCCTCTCAGAACACTTAATCAAAGATTGTTCTAGAGGTTGCTTTTTTGTTGTAATGGCCTAGAGGTTGCTTTTTTGTTGTAATCCTTTAGGAATGATTAGATTATTTATATTATTCTTAGATTATATTATGTAATGTAATACTTTGATAAAAATAATAGTAAGAAGTAACTGTTACTATAATTAATTTTACTCTTTATCTTTTGTTGAAAAACAGAATATGTATTGCCTCTTGTTTTAAGGACCTCATTTTATAGGATTCTTTCCCACTTTCTTTCCTATCTTTAGTGGTTCAGTTTCTGACATAGGCACTTGAAGTTTAATGTAATATTGCTACTGTTGTTTTGTCAGTTGCTTTCTGAGAGGCACAATGTTCTAACTACACAGCTGTGCTGCTCATAAAATACTGTGATCTGATCCTTAAATGCCAGATGAAGCAAATGAGGGGAAATTGTTGGAAGAAAGATTTGAGCCACATAATATTTTAATTATTTCCTTTCTCTGGTGACCAAGGTACTTAACTAAGCCTTCTAAATTATGTTTAACAACCACATGTTTTATGTATACAGTGACTGTATGATAGTCAGAAACCTAGAGATAAATACAGGGGAAATTGAACACAGGAAGAAATTAAATGGTTTTTTTTTTAATTTTATGGAATTTGGTACACCTAAAGTGGAAGAAATGTTAATATTTGTCAAAATTATCTTTAGTTTAAAGTGTGGGGCATATTTTAGAAATACACAGGCATGAAGGATGTTGATCTCACTGATTAAAACAAAGACAAGAAAAATCAAGAATGGCATCTCTTTTCTTAGTAATCAATTTATCTGTGATAAATTGTATTGAATACACCAGTTCTTCATTGTTCCCTGTTCCCAAGTCCTTTGCCTTGTTTCTTTGCCATACCTTATTTTCTGATTCTGGGCTTTGTCTAGAAAGTTTATTGATAGTCACCCCAAGGTGGAAATGACAGTGGAATTGGTTCCTTTGGCTTTCTCTCTTAGGCTTCTGAGATTGCCATGTGCTCATGACAGGGCTGGCCTTTTGGAAAAGAGACAGACATGTAGAACCCAGACAAGGCTAGCCTAAATCATATAAAGAGAGCTGATACCCAGCCACCAAGGCTTACCTTTGTATGGCCCAAGCCACACCTGTTCCCTCTTGAGCCACATCTGGGGCCACCAAGGACTGCTGAATCAGATTGTGAAAAGCAGAGACTGAAGGCAGGTGCTGGGCAGCAAGGCCTGAGGGCCCACAACCTCCTTGCACTCATCTGCTGTTCTACCTTCAAGACCCTGTGATGGGCTTGGCAGCCTGGAAAATCTCCAAAATGCCTTTGAGATCATTCTCTCACTGTCCTCATCAATAGCATCTGGCTTCCTTATGTCCATACTAAGACCTGTCCTGAAGCAAGCTTCACCTACACCTGGGCAAGGACAAGAATGCTAAATGTACCTACCAAAGATAGGCTGCCAGGAGTTGTATCTCAAAACAACTCCTTCCAGAAGAATTAACTGCAGGAGTGAAAAGGCTTCAGCAGACAGAATAGCGGTGAGCAAAAAGGCAGAATACCAGTGGCATATGGGTATTCATAAGGAGCCAGGCAGTGCCCAGGAAGGGCAAGTTTTAGAGGTGCTGAGGGCAATGATCTCAATGAGAGAATAGCAAATACACATACCCCCCCCCACACACACACATTCACACACACTCACACACCACATTTTTGGAAAAAAACAGTAGTTTAAGTGAGGTTTACAACTTGGGTGGCTGCACTGGGCTCCCAGTTTAAGCCAGACAAGGAGAGTGCAGAAAGTATTGCATTGCACCTCATACTTCTTAATATTGTAAAAATTTAAGGTTACAATTTTGATGTTTAATGATCCTCCCAAATATATTATAAAAGATCAATCTCTTTTCAAGGTTGGATAAATTTGGAGGGTTCCCTGGAAAAATAAATTGCTCAAGACTACATTGCTTTGAAGATGCCCTGGTTTTATGTAGATGCCACATTTGATTTCTCATCCTTCCTAATGTGGAACTTTCAGAGTGTTTTTACCTTTTTCTTGATCATATATTATACTTTTTACTATATTTAATTATTTAGGTAAGATTTCTAAACATGGAATGAGTGGAATGGGTTAACTAACTCCTATTTGTGAGTTGATTTCTACAAATGATGTATTAGTTAACATTTCTAGAACATAACAATGCCAATTTTAGCCATCATTGCGCATTACCATATTTAAGAAATTTATCAGTTTTAAAAGTATAAAGATATCCTTTCTTCCTTCCTTCTTCCTTTACTTTCTCCCTCCCTCTATTCCTCTCCCTTTGCTTCCTTCCATCTGTACCCCCATTTTTGTGATTATTAAGCCTGAATGGATTATCAAAACATTTTCAGATTTTTATTTATATTATTCTGTATTTTTGCTATTCATTTATTTTCTCAGTGCTCTATTTTGGTTTTATGTGTGTTTTTCAAAAAATTTTAATATTTTATTATACATTTACAAGTCCTCTATATCTAGGATATGTGAACTCATGATTTATTTATTGTACCTATTTTTACAGTCCATCTTGTCTTTTAACTTTTTCATGTATTATGCAAAGTTTTAAATTTTCATATAGTCAAATATATTGATCATTTTCTTTAATGTTGGAACCACATTACATATTCCTTAATTAATGTAATATCTTATTACCTTACCTAAAATAAAAGCAAATATTTGAATGAGACTAACATCCAGTAAAAGATGAAATACGTATTTAGAAAAATGTGAGCAGCAGTGAGTTCACATAATAAAATACAATTTATATCTCCTAGGTTCAAATCAGGAAAGAAAGTAAATTTAAAACAAGTTAACAATTTTGAGTAATGACGTTAGAAAGGATCTGAAAGTGCACTGGACGTGAAGTAAGACACTTAGGCAGTATCATCTTGTGACCCAAGTAAGAGGAACCCAATTCTTGGACCAGAGCTTTAGAGATCTTAGCCATGAACCATCTGCCCAAGCAGCCATTGCCCTGAGGGGATGCGCCCACACAGAGCCTGCACCCCTCTACTGCAGTATAATCTGGGACCTTGGAATTCGCCATCCAATGTACCAATCCTTCTCCTTGGCCCTATATCTTCTCTTCCTGAGAGCCTCTTTGGTGTGCACACTCTGGGGCCTACGGGGTGATAAGGAGAGTGGGAATGGAAGGTGTAAGACATTCAGAATCTATAGATGGAAACTGGCTATGCAGATTTTGTTGTTCAAATATCAAAATTCATGATCAAGAGACCAGCCAAAGAAAAGATGGAGCCAGGTATAAAAAGTAAAGAATGAGCATGCTGGACAGGAAAATATTTGGGTGGCCTTAGACCAATCCAATTGTCCCTCCTTTGTTCCTTGTTGTCTTCACAATAACTGTATAATGTGCTTGAATATAACATCTGAAGATAAAGAGGAACTAACCAGAAGAACTTGGGCTGTGTTACTGTCCTTAGGACAGGATGCTCCACAACTCTTTATTATTCAGTGATTAAAGTTTCTCCCAGGGTATAAAACCCAGTAGAGGATGCTCAGCTATGGTACAAGTGGGGCATGTGTAGAGAAGACTCCAACTGCCCTGCACATCTGTCCTGAAAGTTGGGGGAAAAGGTTATGAATCATAGTATTCTGTTGTATTTTGCTGTCTATTTGTAAGGCCCCACTTCTAACTACTATCACATTAGCAACACCTGAATATTTAAGAGGATGCATGCAAACCACAGCACCTTCCCTCTATGTGCCTTAAATCTCTCTTACCTTCCTCTTAAAATGATGCCTAAATTCAGTATGATCATTTCTTGGAGATCTTTAACTTAAATATATCTGCAAAGACACTATTTCCAAATAGGGTCACATCCTTAGGCAATAAGCATTAGATGCATTTGATGTTTTTAAAACATCAAACTTATATCAAGGACTTCGGGTACTATCCTTCTCTACTATTAATTTGACCTTTTGTAAGCCTCATAGTGATTCAAATTTGTGTTGAAAGGTGACCGAAAAAGTATCTACTCTAACTTCTTTTACAGTTGAGGAAAGAGATAACATAATTTATTCATTTGGAAATCAGAAATAATATAGTGTGTAGGTGTCTAACTTTTTAATAAGACAACCTAAGTCTAATCTGGTTGTCACATATGACACATCTGTCACTGAGGGTCATATTTAAACATTGTGAGTATTAATTTTGTCATCTTAAAAGTGTGGATAATAATACCTAACTTACAGTGTAGTTAAAATGATTAAATGAAATAACTCATAAAAGATCTACTGCAGAATATTTATTCTGAATATAACAGATATTATCCTGATAAAGGAACTTATTAGAGTCATATGAAGAAAATGGAATAACTTTTTTCTGATGCCTCATCCTTATTCCTATTTCTCTTTTCATTTATTTAACTTTTTTGGTCTCTCTTATGTATTAATATGACTATGTATCCTTTGCATATTTTTCATAAAAAAGAGAAATGCACTACACACAATAGTTACTCCTGAGAGGGGGAAGATAGAAATTAATTTTCTTACTTTTTTTTTTTTTTGAGACAGAGTCTCACTTTGTTGCCTGGGATAGAGTGGGTGCCGTGGCATCAGCCTAGCTCACAGCAACCTCAGACTCCTGGGCTTAAGTGATCCTACTGCCTCAGCCTCCCGAGTAGCTGGGACTACAGGCATGCGCCACCATGCCCAGCTAATTTTTTCTATATATATTTTTAGTTGTCCAGATAATTTTTATTTCTATTTTTAGTAGAGATGGGGTCTTGCTCAGGCTGGTCTCCAACTCCTGAACTCGAGCGATCCACCCGCTTCAGCCTCCCAGAGGGCTAGGATTACAGGCGTGAGCCACCGCACCTGGCCAATTTTCTTACTTTTTATATTTCTAGATTGTTTAAATTTTTCTAACAAGCAAGTACTACTTCTGTAATTTTTAATCTTTTTTATAATTTCAAAATATTAAGGCAGTATAAATGTTTTTATAGCATTAATAACCTATATAATGCTTAAGTCAGGACTATCAGTGTGCCCATCACCCAAATAGTGTTCATTGTACCCAATAAGAAGGTTCTTACTCCTCACCCACTCCTACCCTCCCCCCTTCTTGGTTTCCAATGTGCTTTACATCTCTTTGTGTCTCTAAGTCCCCATTATTTAGCTCCCAATTATTAGTAAGAACATGTAGTGTTTGTTTTTCCATTCTTGAGGTATTTCACTTAGGAGAATGGTCTCCAGTTCCATCTAAGTTGCTGCAGAAAATATTGTTTCATTCTTTTTTATGGGTGAGTAGTACTCCATGGTATACATATAACACATTTTCTCTATCCACTCACGAATTGATGGGCACTTAAATTGGTTCCATATCTTTGAAATTGTGAGTTGCGCTGAAATAAGCATTTGAGTGCAGGTATCTATTTGATAAAATGACTTCTTTTCCTTTGGGTAGGTACCCAGTAGTGATATTGCTGGATCAAATGGTAAATATATTTTTATTTTTTTGAAGAATTTCCACACTATTTTCCATGGAAGTTGTACTAATTTGCAGTCCCACCAACAGTGTATAAGCATTCCTTTCTCTATGCATCCACACCAGCATCTGTTGTTTTTTGACTTTTTAATAATGACCATTCTGTAAGTTGGTATCTCAGTGTGGTTTTAATTGGCATTTCCCTGATACTTAGTGATATTGAGCATTTTTCATGTTTGTTGGTCATTTGTCTATCTTCTGCACAGCTAAGGAAATAATCAGCAGAGTAAGTAGACAACCTACAGAATGGGAGAAAATATTCATAAACTATACATTTGACAAAGGACTAATATTCAGAATCTGCAAAGAACTCAAACAAATCAGGAAAAAAAAAACAAATAATCCCACTAAAATGTAGGGAAAAGACATGAACAGAATTTTTTTCTTTTACTTTAAATGACTGAACCCCGGGATTATCCTGTGTGTTCTTGAATGATTGGCCCTACTATTCCCAGAGCACATCATTATTGCAACTATTTATAGAAATCTTGAAGTTAGGCTTTCCATTATATTGATGTGAATATTATGAAAAGTTGGAAAAATAAATTCACATGTGCACATATAAGGAGCAAATCAAAATATATAGCAGAAATGTGTGTATCTATTAGCTACATACCAAAAGACATGAACTTTTTAAAAAGACTTAAACATAATATTTCTTTGGTAATGTACATGTAATATTTATTCATTCATTATTTTCAACAAATACATGATGGGCTTCTAATTTGTGCCTAAAATCATGCTAGATTTATTTGAAAAAAAAAAAAAGAGATTATTTGTTTTCTCCCTTTGTCCCCTCATAGATTCAGAGTGTCATTGAGGGGGACATTGGTGGTGAATGAACTTCTCCAGATAAGCAACTATTCTCCCTAGATAAAGCATTATACCCCAGTAAATTAACCCCTATCTTGTGTACTATAATAATATGCTCATAAATACCACAAAAATATTAAAGATAAATGGGGACAAATATTTTCAAGATATACATTTAAGAAATCCATATTTCATTACTTATAGAAAAGATTATATCTGTCTATCAGATTTTCCAACTGATCTTTGCAAATTTTGATTTCTTCAACGTGCATGTATATTATAAGCAGGTGAAGGAATTTTTATATACTCTCAACCCATATTCAACAGTTTGTCTTCCACCTCATTTTTGTAATATTCTTTCTCTCACAATCCTCTCCCCCTCCTTCTTCTCTACTTATTATCAATCACCCCCCCACTATGCCACTTAAGAGTAAGTGTATTTGTTTTGTGTGACTGTCATGGCAAATGCAAACCTACACTGATTGGTTTAACATACAACTTAGTGATTTAAAATAAAAGACATTTATTTTCTCACAGTTCAGAAGACAGAAGGCAAAAACAAGTTCTCAGCAATGCCATATTCTCTATAAAAGCTTTAGAGAAAAATCCATCTCATGCCTCTTCCAGCTTCTGGTGGCTGCCAGCTTTCTTTGGCTTGTTGCCACATTACTCCAATCTCTGCCTGTATAGTCAGTTTGCTTTCTCCTCTTCTCTTCCAAAAACCCATCCGACTTTCTCTTGCAGGGATGTACGTGATAGCATTTAAGACTCACCTGATAATCCCAGATATTCTCTTCCTCTCTAGGTCTTTAACTTAATCACATCTTTTGTCATATAAGGTAATATTGACATGTTCTGGAGATTAGGAATTTAATGTATCTTTGAGGGTGATTTTTCTCAACAATATTGAGATATCATGACTTTATACTTCAATTTTTCTTCAGTGTATATTTTCTAAGAAGAAGGCTATTGTTCTTTTAAACAACAATGGAACAGTTGACAAAATCTGACCATGTAATATTGATACATTAGGCTATTAAGTATGAAATGTCCGATTTCCTTAAGTACTAAGTTTGACAGTTAATATCTCCGACATTTCACTTTGACACTTCTCGTTTTATATTTATTGTAAAGATACATCCTCATTCTTTCAAAAACATGGTTTGGCTTGTGGTTATCTTTCAAATATTTTTTAAGATCAATTTTGTGAAACCATGGATAAGTCAAAAATTCATGTCATTTTTGAATATGAGTTCCATTGTGGAACTTATGCAACACAGACAGCTTGAAATATCAACAAAGTGTTTGGGAAGGATGTGGCTAATGAACACACAGTATGTGGATGGTTTCAGAAGTTCCATTCTGGTGATTTTAATCTTGAAAATGAGCCACATGGGAGACCTGAGACCAAGGTGGATAATGATGAGTTGAAAGCTGTAGTGGAAGTGAACTATCTCTACCTACTGTGAATTAGCAGCAAGGTTTGACCTTACTGTTCCAATAATATTGGACTATATGAAACAAACTGGCAAGGTAAAGAAGCTGGATAGATGGGTTCCACACGAATTAAACAAGCATCAGCAGAGAAATTGTCTTGAAGTTTATGTTTCTTTGCTATCACAAGGAAAAACCGTTTCTACACCATATTGTTATGTGTGATGAAGAATGATTTTTTTTTTTTTTCTGAGACGGTGTCTCACTCTGCTGCCCAGGCTAGAGTGCCATGGTGTCAGCCTAGCTCACAGCAACATCAAACTCCTGGGCTCAAGCGATCCTCCTGCCTCAGCCTCCCAAGTAGCTGGGACTACAGGCATGCACCACCATGCCCGGCTAATTTTTCCTATATATATTTTTAATTGTCCACATACTTTCTATTTTTAATAGAGACAGGGTCTTGCTCTTGCTCAGGCTGGTCTCAAACTCCTGAGCTCAAATGATCCACCTGCCTGGGCCTCCCAGAGTGCGAGAATTACAGGCGTGTGCCACTGCACCTGGCCAAGAATGAATTCTTTTTGGCAATCATACAATAGTTGGATAAAGATGAAGTGCAGAAACACAGTCCAAAACCAGATATTCATTAAAAAAAAAAGCTAATGGTGTCTGGTGGTCCTGGGCTGTCGCATGAACAATGCTGCTGAAGCTACAGGAGCTGGACTTGGAAACTCTGTCATCCACCATATTCATCAGATACTGACCACTGACCACCTTTTCAATGCTTTGGACCACTTCTTGCAAGGAAAAATTATTCAATTCTCAACAAGCTGTAGAAAACACCTTCAGCGATTTCATCAACATTTGCTCCCCAGGCTTCTGCACTGCTGGCATAAATAAGCTACTATTAAGATGGCAAAACTGTGTTGATAGTTTAGGTGCACACTTTGATTAATTGTACTGCTTCTTGTCTGAGATATAATAAACTACACTTTGGATTTGAAATTGGACATTTCATATTTAATGACCTAATAATAAGTGTTTTTCTAGCCATATTGGAGCCTGAGTCAGAATGAATAATTTGTAATATTGACTCAGTAATTATGTAAAATTTACATGTTTTGTCTTAGGCCTTTCAAGCTGCTATGACAAAAATACCATGGGCTGGGTAGCTTAAACATTTATTTTTTCACAGTTCCGGAGTTTGGGAAGTCCATGATCTGCTTGCCAACAGATTGAGTGTCTGAAGGAGTGCTACTTCCTAGTTCATAGATTCCCCCCTGATTTCTTCTTTTGTCCTCACATAGTAGAAACGGGATTGAGAGAATGTTCGAGGGTCTCTTTTATAATGGCATAATCTGATTCATGAAGGCTCTACCTTAACAACCTAAGTACTTCCTAAAAATCCCACCTCCTAATACCATCACATTGGCAGTTACGATTTCAACATATGAAATTTGGGGAGACAGATTTAGTCCATTCAGTTCATCACTGATTTTTTTTTTAATATAACATCCAAATGTTATTTGATTGCTAAGTTTTTTGTTCCACCATAAATTTCATGCCTAAGACAAGTGACTCCCTCATCTAATAGTATCCCAGTCTTGGTCCACAGGCCATATTCAAATTTCATTAATTTTCTCAATAGTTTCTATAACTATTTTCTCCCATACAGAATCCTATAGAGAATCAAACACAGCACTTACTTATTTATGTCTCTTATTCTAGAGGTATTTCTCAACCTTTCTTTTGTTTCTTAATCGTAAAATTTTGAAGACAGCAGGCCAATTATTTTGTAGAATGTCTTTAAAGTTGGAATTGTCTACTATTTCTTCATGTTTGATTCTGGTTATGTAGTGTGTGTGTGTGTGTGTGTGTGTGTGTGTGTGTGTGCGCTATGGAAGGAATATAACTGAAGTGATGTGACTTATTATGTGTGTATCCTATTAGGGAGAACATGATGTTACTTTCTTCCACTATTGGTAAAAGTAGGCTAAGTTACGTTTGGTGACCTGATTAAGATAGGTGGTATCTGCCATATTTATCCACTATAAAGTTAATACTTTTTACTTTACAATTATTAAATATTTGTGAAATATCCTCAGAAACTATGTCTTTGTTCATTTTCAAAATTTTACTCAACTGTTTTAACATCCACCACTGATTTTCTAATTCATTTGTTATTATACTTACAAATATTTTTATATTATAATTGTATCTATTATTTTTAGTTAAAATTCAACTGTAAGAAAAAGATTTTCATTCTCTTTGTATGTATGTATATGATATCAACTCATGCACTCATATTTTCTTCAATGGTATATTAACTTTTCCTCAGTATGGTTAATAAGAGCTCTTCCATCTGGCTTTTGTATTATTTTGAGGATTCCCTATAATTGCTTGAGCTTTTCTCATGTTTCTGATCCAAACAATATGTGAAAACATCATTTAGTATTTTGCATGCTCCAGTCCAGAAATCAGCTATTTGTCCAAAAATTTGGGGATTATTTAGCAGAGAATGGCCTCTGTTGCTAGCTATTATTTATATCATTATTTCTCTGTATGTAAATTACAACTTTGTATGACTTCTTTCAAGATTTTCTCTCACTCTGATGTGCTTTGATGTGGTTATATTTATCCTGCTTATAGTTCATTGTTCTTGGATCTATAAGTTTCAAATTTTCATATTTAGAAAATGATTTGTTATTATTTAGTCAAATATTATCTTTTCCCATTCACTTTCTTCACTCCTGTGGGAATATAGATGCATATATTTATACTGAAGAATACTGAATTTTTTTTTATTTTCTCAATACCCTCTTTCTCCTATATATCATAGAAATTCTACTGGCTTATCTTAATATTGTCCTATAGATCACTGAATTTTTGTTAATTTTCATTTTTCTATTTGATATATTGTACAATGCTATTAAACTGCCTTCAAGTTGACTGATCTTTCTTACTCCTGTCTGTAACCTGCTGTTTAGCCCATCCAGGAATTTTTTTTTCCATTTTACCTATACTGTTTAATTTAGTTATCACTGTTTCCTTTTTTTTTCTTTTCCACAGTTTTAATTTCACTGTTCATATTCCCCAAATATTTATTTCATTGTGACTAGATTTTGTTTCAGGTTCTTGAATGTACTTATAATAACTGCTTTAAATTTCTTCTCTGCTAATTTCAACATTTGCATCATCTTGAAATTTATTTCTGTTGACTGACTTATTCTTTGAGTATGAGTCATATTTTTCTGATTCACTCATCTAGTAATTTCTTTTACTGCATTTTGGGCAATGTAAATATATTGTACGGTTTCTGGTTCCAGTAATATTCCCCTCCAGTGTATTGCTATTTGTTCAACCAGTAAGTTAGATTGGCAGGCTCAAACTTCAAATTCTGTCTTCTTTATAATGGGCAGCAGCTGAAAAGCTACTGCATCCTTCTAGCTTCTAGCTACTTTATTTTTCAGAATCTTTGTTGTCTCCTTTATGCTTAAATAGATCAGTGAGTAGTCCTGAATTTTGCATAGTTTATATGTCAGTGTTGGTCTCTTTATGTGAGACACTCTCTTTCCAGAATTTTCCCCTTTAATTTCCCAGCTAGTATACCAGCCCCAAAGTCTGTACACTGACTTCATACCTGTGCAACAGGGAGATTTGAGAGTATCCTCCAACAAAATCCTGAAAGCATGCCAATCTCACCTTGAGCAGTTCCTATCTTTTAGGAGTCATCCTTTTCCAGATTTTCCCTGTTTTAGATCCATGTGTAATTACATCAAAATTTTTTTGTAATTATGGTATACAGATTTTCCGGTTGTTTCCTATGGGAGAGTTTGCATATACAAATTTCTCTGCCATTACTGAAAGTTGGAACCTCAAATTCAATTATAATTTTGCAGATTTTTTTTGAGTGTGCATGTGCTTATTTATTTATTTATTTATTTTTATTTCAGCTTATTATGGGGGTAAAAAAGTTCAGGTTATATATATTGCCCACGTCCTGTCCATGCCCCTGAGTCAGAGCCTCAATCGTGTCCATTCCCCAGACAGTGCACATCGCACTCATCATGCAGTTATACCCCCATCCCCTCCCCCCACTCCCCATCCCCCCCCCAGTCAGAACATTCAAGTGTGACCATTCCCCAGACGGTGCACAACACACTCATCATGTAGGTATACACTCATCCCCAACCCCAACCCCCTACCTCAGTCTGATACCCAATTGGTGTCATTCCCAAATGTGCACTTAGCTGATGATCAGGGAAACCAATTTGCTGGTGAGTACATGTGGTGCTTATTTTTCCATTCTTGGGATACTTCACTTAATAGAATGGGTTCCAACTCTCTCCAGGAGAACCAAAGAGATGCCATATCACCGTTATTTCTTATAGCTGAGTAATACTCCATGGTATACATATACCACATTTTACTAATCCACTCATGAATTGATGGGTATTTGGGTTGTTTCTACATCTTTGCAATTGTGAATTGTGCTGCTATAAACATTCGGGTACAGGTGTCTTTGTTATAGAATGACTTTTGTTCCTTTGGGTAGATGCCCAATAATGGGATTGCTGGATCAAATGGTAGGTCTACTTGAATTTGTTGAAGGTATCTCCATAATGCTTTCCACAGGGGTTGCACTAGTTTGCAGTCCCACCAGCAGTGTATGAGTGTTCCTGTCTCTCCACATCCACGCCAACATGTGTTGTTTTGGGACTTTTTGATAAAGGCCCTTCTCATCGGAGTTAAGTGATATCTCATTGTGGTTTTGATTTGCATTTCCCTGATGATTCGGGATGTTGAGCATTTTTTCATATGTTTGTTAGCCATTCTTATATCTTCTTTTGAAAAATTTCTATTCATGTCGTTTGCCCACTTTTTGATAAGGTTGTTTGATTTTTTCTTACTGACTTTCCTGAGCTCTAAATAGATTCTTGATATCAGTCCTTTATCTGATGTGTAGTATGCAAAAACTTTTTCCCATTCTGTAGGTTGTCTGTTTACTCTCGTGACTGTTTCTTTGGCTGTGCAGAAGCTTTTTAATTTAATCAGGTCCCATTCATTCATTTTTGTTGTTGCTGTGATTGCCTTAGGGGTCTTCTTCATAAATTCTTTGCCTAGGCCAATGTCTGTAAGAGTCTTTCCTACATTCTCTTCTAGAATTCTAATCGTTTCACACCTAAGCTTTCAGTCTGTTATCCACCTTGATTTGATTTTTGTGAGAGGTGAAAGCTGTGGGTCCTGTTTCAGTCTTTTACATGTGGCTATCCAATTTTCTCAGCACCATTTATTGAATAAGGATTCTTGTCCCCAGAGTATGTTTTTGTCTGCTTTGTCAAAGATTAGATGGCTATATGAGGATGGTTTTATATTTGGATTTTCTGTTCTGTCCCACTGGTCTGTGTCCCTGCACTTGTGCCAATACCAAGCAGTTTTAAGTACCACAGCCTTGTAGTATAGTTTGAAGTCTGGCAAATTAATACCTCCCATTTTGTTTTTATTGCTTAAAATTGCTTTTGCTACATGGGATCTTCTCTGATTCCATACAAAGTGCAGATATTTTAAATTACAATTTACACACACTCCAAACACATAAGGTAGAAGTAGAATTGCTCTAGGTGAATAAAGGAATCAAGATAGACTCCTGACCCTTGTAAGTACAAACACACATATGACACAAAATTACTCAGGTAGCACTCTCCAATAATACTAAGTTTCCACAGACAATTTGAAAATAATTTATCTATACCAAATAATGAGTACTTATAAGAGGAACCATATGTCATTCAGAATGTGTTAACATATGTGACCAGAACCACTGATCACAAATTTTCATCACATTTTTCAGGCAAAACTTCAAAGGACATTCTGTAAAATACACATTACTTTAGGTACAATTAAGAAGCCTTTCAAGTACACTATTATATACTTTGCTATTTACACACTTCTGTAAGTACAGCATATAGAATTATTACCATTCTAGTACTGCTACTATTTTATAATTCCACAAGAACAAAGAAAACATATAATTTCTTGACTATATAAGACAGACACTATGTTAAGAGTTTTGCAAATATTATCTAACTTCATTTTCACCAAAAGCTTGTGACGCAAGGATTATTAGTATGATTATATAAAAGTGTAAACTGAGCTATAAAGACATCTTAAGACTTATTTAAAGAGAAGCAAATAGTAAAAATATGATCCACAAATCAGACACCATTCTATTTCCCTGCAAAAGCACATTCTTTCACACATTATATCATACTACATTTCCCAAAGAAGGAAAATGTCTTTGAAAGGATTAAACATTTTGACAAGGTATATAATCATTATACTATAGAAACTGGACTACAAACAAGTTCTTCTCATGATTGTACTCAGCCATTTTTGTACTATCCCTTACTGCTTGACAGAAAAGGAGGAAGAGCAAGATGATATTAGGACATTCAGTGTTACCACTGCAACTCTGAGATTTCAGTGGTTTAACTAAATTAAAATTTATTTTTCATTTACATAAAATCTGATGTTTATCAATACCCTCCTTTTACTTTGGACTGTAATTTGAACAAATGGTCTCATTAAGATATCACTGTAAGGGTATCATTCTAGCTGAGACTTTAGGATAGTAAGGGTGTAAACCATGCATGGCATTTGGAAGAGTATTCCTGGGAAAGACACAGGAAGTTCAAAGGTCCATTGTGAGACTACCCTTAGCACACTGAAAAACAGTGAGAGGTAAGTGTCCTTGGTACAGAGAAGAGGGAATTGCAGAAGATGGGTTTGGGGATGTAAAGCCTATAGGTCCTTGAAAGTCTTTGTCTTTATTTTAAATTAGATGGAATTCTTTTTCTTCAGTCCACCCCACCTGATCCTAATACTTATCACCAAAATTTGTATAATAAATCTTGTAGCTCTATGTGCATGTTTCCTTTCCATCTTTGAGACTAGATTCTGGTTATGTGTGTTAGCATATATACAGCAAACCTGTTATGTGTTTGGCACCTGATCTAGAAGACATACTGGCTGCATGTTTCTTCATCAGATTTCATGTTCTACTTTGCCTTTTCAGTTTCATGGATGTCGTCATGGGAATGTCATTATCTTCTTTACCTGCTTAGAGCCAAGTCATTGGATTTTCACTGTGATATTTTCTTTGAACCTAAATAAGTTTGGTTCTCTATAGTGAGCTCTACTACCAAGTACACAGGTTATCAAGTCTGCAAATTTGGACACTGTCATCTAGGTTAATGAATTTTGCCATTTCACCTCACCCCATGTTAATGTAGCCTTCTATTTTGACTCCTGTGTTCTACAGCTCGCCATCCTGTCCTGACTCCTGCAGTCTTTGTTCCTTCAGCTCCCCTCTGTCCCAACTAACAGAACTGACATCAGCTCTAATTATTAAATAGAGTTTATGAAGGTGTTCTGACATCCTGGAGAGTGCAAATGACCTGAGAGTGTTCTTAACTGTGCAATAAATTCAGACTTGATAGGCTACTACGGTTATGTATTAATACATACAATTTCTCCAAAGTTTTCATTTTGGATTGGCAATGCAAAAAACAATAAGTAGATTCGGTGAGTTAAAATGATCTGCCTCATCTTTGAAATATGTTTTATCTAGGTAAGAAAAGTTTAAGGATTAAAACACAGGTAGATTAAGGAAATTAGGAAAAGGAAGTTATGGAGAATTACTGTGAAACTAACAGATCAAATATATTAAGATTATAAATATACATGATATTTTAGTTTATAACAAACATGACATTTGATATATGTTTGAATGATTTTATTTAAAATTAGTGAATAATATTAGTGAATTAATGTGGCAAAAATAATTCTTAATACCACATTTGTTCTGTTTAATTAAGTGTACTTTAAATACTCATTTTGAAAGCAAGTTATATGAATAAACTAGTAAAAGAAACAAGTAAAAAATTGCTGTCAAATATAGTACAGATGCTATTAATGATGCATTTGATTTCAGTTTGTATAGAGTGTTGAACAGCTTTCAAATGAAAGCCAATGGAGAAATATATACCAATACAAACAAGCTAAAATTTATGTTATTATAGTGAGTTGCATATTTTTTTCCAAGCTAGGGTCTACAAAGATATAACTATTTCAGTGAAAAAATATTTTTTTCCAAAACAGAATTTCATTATTTTTACCTGTTGTATCTATGTTTTTTTATAGTCTGTGCCTCTATAAAAACTGCACTAGTTTAAGGGATGAGCAAAGTCCTTCTATGTCAAATTGTAGAAATATTTTTCAACAACATGATTTTTTTCCAAGGCTCTGCTTTGTTTTCCCTGTAGATTTCTTCCTGAAACTGATAGATATCAAAGTTTATAATAGGAAAGCTAGAAATATGTTTTCTTCTTCTCAATCTGCATATCTGGAAATACATCTAGATTTTTTCCTAGATGTAGAGACTATAATATCCTAACAAGGCATTCTGTGTGATTTTTAAATATGCTTTTCCCTTCTCTCTCCTTGAGAAAGTGTATGTTGCTGAGCAAAAAGGTGTTCTTCAGACTTCCCAGAGCAGCAATATTCAAAGATGCAGGTATTCCTTTGTGTCCTTGAAGATTTTCATGGAGTAAATGTGAAAGTAGAATATTAATAGGGGAAAAAAAAAACCCTCCATGTCTTTAAGTTTCATTTTCATTTTTTCTTAAATCACTATGCCTGAGAATGCACCCACCAGCTCAAGGCAGAGTGCTGGTCTTTCTTCTGAACCTTCTTTCAAAATCATCTTTCTCCATTTACAAAAGAAATCCATATCTATATTTTACACATTACTATACTTCACTGTTACTTTTCACTCTTGAGTAAAAATCCTTGTGGGTACCAACAAAAGGAACAATTCAAACTATTGAAGTTTGTGAAGACTCTTTTATTCAAGACATCAAAAATTCATGATAGGTCTTTGTGTATTTTACACACATGCATGCATGCACACATTCTATTAAAGCAGAAAAGCGGCATTAGAAATGAGATATTATGACTTATTCTATAATATCTGAATTAAAATGTAGAATAAATTTGTGGGAGTTATATCAACTTCTCCTAAATACTTTGCCTCTTTCATTCCTATGTTAACCAATGCATTTATTGTTCCTGAGAAAGAGAACAAACAGGGAGAAAAATCAGAGAATTAATAAGAGCTAGAAAGGGTTGACATTTTATTCCATGGGATAACATCTCACAGTGTGGTAATGTTTTATTTGTCTATAGAAATTTTAGAAGATGCATGATTTGTAAAATTATGCTGGTAAACACGAAGCTAATGCAAACTTGACCACTCTAACTGCAATCTCACCATTATTGATAATAAGAAAGTCTGGTAAATTCTTTTATTAATATGCATCACAGATATATAAAATTCACATTCTATATGACTTTAAGAAAACTATAAATCTGAGCTCTTAATTTTTTGGATATTTATTTAGAGTCAGAAGAGAATTATCTCTTTTTCCCACCTCTACCATTATGATTTTGGTTAAGCCACCATCTTCTCTTATTTGGATTATTCCAATCACCTCCTAATTGTTTTGTGTTTCTAAACCTGGTCCATTATTGTCTATTTGCAAAATACAGCAGCCAGAATGCCCCCTGTGAAACATAAATTTTGTTACACCAATTCTCTGCTCTAAACATCCACGGTAAAACCTAAGGCCTTGGTATACTGTAGGGCTGGCCCCTATTACCTCTTTGACAGATCCTCTTACTACTCTCCCCATCTGATGACTCCTTTCAAGCCACGCCAGTTTCCTTGCGGTCTTCAGACATGCTAGAATATGTTCACCTCAAGATGTTTGTAAGACTTTATTTAAGCCCTTTTATAAGGGGTGGTGGGGTGACAAATTTTAGTCAAGCTATCCAAGTATTTATATTTCTTAGAATATAATAGTAATGGTGGTTTAAAACATAATTGTGAGCAAAAAGTGGGATAAGGCAGGGAGATCATGTAGGGCATTATTGCAAATATTGGAGGAAATTAATAAAAAAATCAACTAAATCAGAAATCATAGTAATAGAGAAGAGTAGAGTATGATGCATTTAGAAAGTGTCTGACCAGCTCTATGAGGGAAATAAAAAAAAATATTGACATGATTTCGAAGTTTGTTTGCCTGGGTAATTGAACAATGATCACAATTAAAGAATGATTATGGCATTACATGAGATAAAGGATAAATACAAAAGAGCTTAGAACGGTAGAACTGACCTTTATGTACATATCTGTTGTATAGACTGACTCAAGAAAGTGTAGGTAGCTCATGGGGTTGGGAGAGACAAATCTGGACTCCTGGAGATTCATTTCCTCTTCCTTTATATGAGCTTAGCAGCTGGCTCAGAAGGTCCATGCAGTATCATTTAAAAAAAAATAAAAATAAAAACACTGAAACCTGCTTCTAGGTTACGCGAGTTCCCCATATCTAACACAACCATTAAATGTCTGATTGGTAAGTTCAGGTTTTATGAAACTGCATAGATGTTTCAAATGCTCCTGAAGTTAAAAATATTTTGAGCATTGTAAGAGTGGAGCCATCCTCTACCAAATATTGGCCAAGATGACATCAGACCACCTATACCCAGTCCAAAATATGCGACAATGTAGTTCAAGGGGATTGTGATTGCTTTACTAATTCTCTTAATTTAAGGTTTTCCCCTTTCTCCTAATTCATGATAAAAGTAATTTTAATGAAAGTATTTTGGCTTAATTAGCATACACTTTTACTATTAAACAATTACATTAAAATTCTTCAGTAGGAACTGTATTGTATGTATATAACATTTTTGTTGGAACTATTGATTTCTATTCCTAACTATAAATCAAATTTTTATTTCCTCATGTCTTAGTTTTATTTCATAGATACGCCCCTATTCCTGGACTCCCAACATTATAGAAGTAATATTTACAGTGTAACGAGATTTTAAAACTAGACTATTTCAGTTAAAATTTACAAATATTAAAAAGCACATTTTAACTAAAGATTATTATATAATTGTGAACAACATAACACTCAGTTATTCGTGGACTCCTCTTTTCTCAGTCTAATTATTTTTATATTTCATTGCCTTGCTAGTTAGTGCTCGTGACATCAAAAGAATTAAGTTGTAGTCTGTATCTGGATTTCTCAGATACAAAATTGCTCTTCCAAATTTTGGTTGATTTAAATAAAATCCAAATGGTAAATAATGAAAAGGCCAAGAATGCTAGTTCTTACTATGTAATTCTATCCCAGTTACAAAGTTAAATACACATAAATCCAAGGAAAATCCAAAAAATGCACAGAAAATGCAGACTATTGAAAATGATAAAAAGTTACAATGTCCTTCTCCTGAAGTCTTCTAAATTTCAACTAGGTGCCTAGGATATTGCCATAATTGTATTATGTTCACCCTTTTTAAATTCCAAAAAGTTTTATTTTATAAGCAAGAACATTTTTATTATTTAAATTTTAGTGATTGCATATGTACTCATTTTGAAGGTTAGTAGGGGGAGAAAGGAAAGAAATGAATGGAACATGCATACTGCTTTGGCTTCATGTGAATTCTAGGAGAAATAATCCATAAAATCAATCCAAATTGTCAGCCAAATTAGAAGCCATTCAAATTAACCAGGCATTTCTCCCTATTTCCAGAAAGAGTTAAGGAAGTCCAAATACTGCCATAAAGATTGATACATTGAAACCATCACACATATGGTTTTATCAGAGCATATTCTCCTTCCTAAGTGAAAATAACCTCCTTCTGAGAATAAAAATGTGAAAAGGAATCCCATTTTTGATTATCTGCAAAAGCTACAAAAGCACTTATGGGCCAATTCAACCATCAGATCGGCAGAATTTTAGGAAAGTCCATTCCTGAAATGTATCTTTATTTCCTGAAGTGCTTATTGCCAATGTTATTTTAGCTGTTAGAGTATCTTAAAGACATAAAAGCAGTTGGCTAGATGTTCTAAAGATGACGGCAGTAGCCTGCAGCTTGCATAAACTCTATAGGGTCCATGGACATAGTTGCAGTAAAGCAGAACATCAGAAACACAGCTTATATAAAACTTAATACACTCAGCCCGGAAGATACTTTTAAACATTTGCTAAAATTACTTTACAAGCAAGCATGTTCACTATAAAATCATCGTAATGGAGAAATAAAGCAGGAGTACAGAATAAAAAGCAAGAAATTCGCCCAAACTGTTCCCTTTAAGCATCTAAATAACCACCAGGGTTATCTTGATACAATTTACAGAGTTCCTTTACATGAAGACCTCATTTATAGCAATATGGTACAGATAATTATCTTATTTTATGTTGGTCCCAAAAGCTTTCATGTTTTTGTAACATCTAAACAAGGCTCTGACCTATTTACTTTTCAGATTGGTTCTTGTGAGTGTGTTTGTCTGTGCTATCTGTTAATTAAGATGAATTCACAAGCTACACCTACGGCCACACATGCTTGTGCTTATTAGCAGTTAATTTTATATAAGATATAAGGCTTATTATTGACGGGGCATTATTGTTTAGTGGGAAGAATATTATTAGGAGAAGGTATTATTAGGAGAAGAAAAGTTGTCAAAGCCAATTAATTGAAGTTTATTGTTTGTGGTTAGTGAATTCAGGTAAGATATCAAATCCAGAACTAAACTGCAAGGATGTTTTTCCACTGAATTGCTGCTTTGTCATTATTTTTTTATAAAAGAAGGACAATTAAAGGGAAGCAATACCTCCGCAGGAATGTGATCTCATGTGGAATACCCAGTGAAGCAGCTTAGTCACAGGATGTATCTGAGGACAACAGGAGCAAGAAGGCCTGGTGTATTCTCTTGATAAACCTGTTCACTTTTCCCAATGAAGTTTATTCCCTAATACATTGAATATAACATTGTAAAATTTACCTGGAACCTAGTACTTGATAAGTTGTGATTACAAAAAGACCCACCACCTTGTTTAGCTGAAAATACAGATATAAATATGTACATATATTTAATCCTTTAAACAAGAATATGTTTTGCTATCCTGTATGGATGTTTAATCATCTTCTTTCCTAAGGCCATACTGGTCATGGCATCTGGAAATACTTGTAATAAAAATCATAGCATTCATACTTGTCCTTCCATTTTCTATTAGCATGTAGAAAGTAGCATGAAAACATTATATCCTATGTAACAAAAATAAGCTCAGTAGTCTACAAGTCTACAAAATATTTTTTTTAATTCCTTAAGCCTATCAGATGACTAAAGGTGTAAGGCCCTCTGATGAAATGAAATCTAAAGAGTGAGAGTGATGATTCAAAGAAGTAGAGTGGACAGACAAGACAAATGAACTGTCTTACATTAGGCAGTTCTTCAGGGAGAAGAGATGCTCTCCTTAGCAGCAGGTGAGACAGCAACAAAAATGTAGCCAATTCTTAAAGGTGCAGGCTAGCATGACAGTTCAGAATCCCAGGAAGCCTCCAAAGCAAGGGGAGTCTGCAACTAACTACTCTACAACTCATTGCTATAGTCTTCCGCCAAGTGCTCACAAGGAAGTTTAGTGGCAGGGCAAGAGGCCTGAGAGAAATGCCACTCCACGGTGCAGACACGCAGGAATTGTCAAGGTCAAGCAGCAGAACCTAGAGAAAACTTTCTGCTCACTGGACCCTGCATAAGGTCAAGGTCATGGTTGACTGCCACAGGGAGACAGACAACATCAGACACTGCTCCGATTCAAAGCACAAGCCATCTGCTTCTGGAAGAGGGATAGAAAACCTGCTCACACACAGAACTCTGCACTGACTTGAGGTAGAACACCTCTGCCACACAGAGAAAGGCAAAGACCACCTGGCCCCAGGCCTAGCACTGTGTAAGTGGAAAAGGCTGATTGCCATAGGAGGGTCAGGACTGCTGGAAAGTCCTACCTGTGAGGCACATCTAAGACTAAGGCTGGGGCAGGAGAAATGAGAAACCCCTCTACTCACATTATGAACTTGCACCAGGACACACACACACACACACACACACACACACACACACAGAAAAAAACTGCAGAACAATATTATATATATGTGTGTGTGTATGTATATATATGTATGCATGTATCCTTAAATAATATTAACAAACCTAATCAAACAATATTTAAAATGATAATATTCTATTATCAAGTTAGAATTATCTAGGGATGCATAACTGGTTTACCATATGAGAGTTAATATAATTTACCACATTAACAGATTAAAGGTATAAAATAATATTATCCTTTAAATAGGTACAGAAAATCATTGGAGAAATACAATCTTGTCATAAAAAAATCTCAGCAACCTAGAATGGGGTAAACAAGACAAAAGAAATTCTCAGCTTTATAATGTATATTTACAAAAAAGCTACAGCTGGTATCATCTTTTAACATTGACAGTTTTTCCATTAGCATCAGAGACAAGAAAATGATGGTCTTTCTCACTACTTTCTCACACAGCATTGTACTGGAAACCCTGGGCAGTGCAATAAGATAAGACCAAAATATTACAGACTTTATTGTTTGAAATTGAAAAGTCAGTCTTTCTTGGTAGGTAGCTAAATTGTGCACATAGAAAATCCTAACAAAAAAGTCCTAAGAGAAAGCAGCTTGGCAGATTCTTATAAAACTTAGCATATAATTGTCATATGACTAAGTAACTGTACTCTTGGATATTTATGCAAGAGAAACAAAACCTATGTTCACACAAAAACCGGTACAGAATGTTCACTTTCATATAAATGGAGCTTTATTCATAACAGCCCAAAACAGGAACCCACCCATATTTCCTTTATTTAGTAAATGGCTCAAGAAACTGTGATTTGTTCATACCATGGACTATTATCCACCAATAAAAATGAGCCAACTATTGATACATGTAACTTATATATTACTAGTAATATAAACTTTGATATAGTAAAATCTTATAATATTTTACACTTTTGGAAAAAGAATTATTGAGCTTTCATATAGATCAATACAAATGTTTCAAATGGAAATTTGAAGAGAATAAAGGATGAAATAGAACAGAACATCCAAAAAGTGTATGGTTGTATCAAAAGATGTAAAAATATACATAATGTAAACAAAAGAAGAAGAGAGAATAGAGCAGAAGACATATTTGAAGCAATAATGGCCAAAAGCTCTGCAAAATTAATGACAGACACCAAAGCACATATCCATGAATCTCAGAGAAAATCAAAACCTTGGCAGGTCTAGTGAATAGACATTCTCACCCCAGTGTTCCCCTAACCTTCATGGGAGTGACTGTTTCTATAACTGTAGTGATGCTTTAATGGAGGGAAGTCTCATTCCCCAAGTATTAATATATAGTCGGGGAAAACCCTATGCCACACTGGTCAGGGTTCTTAAGTTTATAATTTTTAGATTTGCTTAAATATTCTCTTTCTTTTGGCACAAGTATGTTACCAGAAGCATTGGTTATGGTCATTAACCAATATTAAATAAGATTTATAGGAGGCCATTGTTTTTGACTAGGCCCCAACACATCAAGCCAAACTAGAAAAGAGTTACTTATACTAGATGCCACATAATCAAACTGAACTTTAAAACAGGTCTGTTTTCATCTCACCTCTTTGGGCCAGGACAACAATTTTGCCTGCTCAAAGTGTACCCCTGTCTTAAACAACACTGGCCTGTAAGTCATTGAGGAGTTGTGGTTTTAAGTGTTAGCCGCTCATTCTCCGTGCTTGGCGCCCTGCAATAAAAATGCCTATGTCTCTCGCAGCATTAAAAAACAGGCCAGTTTCAACATAACAGGAGATTCACAACAACCAGTGCAACCAGGCCCAGTTAACTTAAGTTAGAATGACAAGGAAGTCCCCTCTGCTTTAACCCTATAAGGAAATTAACTTTGAAATGATCCATTTATTTTCTATTTCTCATTTCTGTTTTCTTCATCATTTTCTGCCTATAAAGCAAGTTCAGCTCAGTGGAGCACCTTTCTATTTCACACATGGCATGTTGACCAAATCAAGAATCACTAACAAATTTATATCTTAAACACAAATTGTGGAAATTTTGGTTTTTGATACCCGTTCGGGTCACTACCTCACAAATCTGAAAAATCTGTTATAATCTATCCACTCAGTGTTCAAGGCATCCCACTCATCCATTTATTTCTCCCTTAAAGTAATTTTTTATTCCAAAGTCTCCTTACTGCTTTCAGAATCATTCTAAATTTGATTTTTAGTGAGCAGGGGTCTTTTGTCCATTTTCTCACAGGTTTTCGGCTCCTGCTTAGCAAGGGGGAGGCTTCACGTAGCAACCTCCTTCATCCTCACCCTCACCAGTCCACACAACACACAAACGCAGGCACATTTGCCAGAGATCTTTTATTGACCTAAAAGCCTTTATTGTTGCTGATGCTACCTTTTGTTAAATTATGTTTCTGGATCTGCAAATGCGGTCATCATACAGGTCTTTTTCCAGATAGATTTGGTTCCCTAACCATGATAGTGATTGTAAGGAAAGGCTTGTGGGTTTTTTTTGTTTTGTTTTGTTTTGTTTTGTTTTTGAGACAGAGTCTCACCCTGTTGCCTGGGGTTTAGTGCCATGGCATCAACCTAGTTCACAGTAACCTCAAACTCCTGGGCTCAAGCAATCCTCCTGCCTCAGCCTCCCAAGTAGCTGGGACTACAGGCATGCGCCACCATGCCCGGCTAATTTTTCCATATGTATTTTTAGCTGTCCATATAATTTCTTTCTATTTTTAGTCGAGACCGGGTCTCGCTCTTGCTCAGGCTGGTCTCGAACTCCTGAGCTCAAACTATCCACCCACCTCGGCCTCCCAGAGTGCTAGGATTACAGGCATGAGCCACCGTGCCTGGCCAGGCCTGTGTTTTTAAAAACATCAATGCACTATATAACACCATTTTTGTGAGTCGAGATATTGTTAAGAATTTCTCAGCTTATTCTCCAGAGTTTACTCACCAAAGTCTAATCTCATGGAAAAGTAAATAAAACTGAAGTGTTTGAAAAGGTGAGTGGAAATCAGTTCCCCAAAGGAGCACTTGGTATGTTTTTAGCCATAAATATCAAGGGGCAGGGTCTTAGGAGCTCCTCTCCATTTCTTGAAAGTGTTCTGAATTTGAACTCCTTTCTTTTTATATTCTATTGAGCTCTGGAATGAGAGAGATGGGTAGTGACCTCACCTTCAAGTATTTGCTGTCTGAAAGTAGTTACTCTTTGAGTAGCATCATCCTTGCATATAGTTTCTCATGACATTCACTTATAAGTATCTCCTGATTTTTTTAATGTTCTTATACTCTATCGGATTAAGGCTTTGCCACAACTTGTCCATGCTCAAGGAGTTCCTAACTGATATAGACTTCCTGGTATGGGCGATATGCAGCAGATTTTCCTGGAATTCATTTTTTTCTAGTATTTCCTGTTATACAGTGCGGTACTTCTGTACTTTCAGACCTTGGACAAAAATGGCAAAACATGTCTTTCAATAGCATGTCTTTAAATAAAATGTTACCTGCTATGTGGCAAAGACACATCATTGATAGACTTCAGTGTCATGTTTCTAAGTTTGTTAATTCAATAAATATATTCTAAGAACTTTGATTAGCTCTGTTTCCATTTTAGATCTTAGGGTTACAGAAATAATTAGTCTGATTCACTGTGCTCAGGAGTTAGAAGTATGTAATTGATGAGCAGTAAGTCAAGAAATTACTACTATAAGGCACCGGTATTTGGGCTAAATCAAATATTAGGCTCATTGCCCAAGTTCTTTATGAAGATATCAGAAGGAAATAGGGAGAATAAGCAAACACAGTCTTACTTCTCACAAAATTAGAAAGTGAATCTTTAATTTTGAGGTTTGGATACCAATTCCTAATTTCTCATTAATTAAATGGTGAATCTACTTAAGTAGTGTGGTTTATGGAATAGAATGATTTCTCAGAAGCATACTAACTCATGTTGCCTTAAATATACACTCACACACAAATGCACCTGCACACCTGCTGTACTCATAAATTTAAAAAAAAGTGAGAACACATTTTACTAATAACCAACCCAGATGCACAAATATTCTCTCAGAAGCAGATACCCCCATTTGAGCAGGAGATAGGGGATTTCTTTCATCAGAATCCCTGTTAATAGGTTGATCTTCCATACTATGCATTTCTGTTAAACTAGGTTATCAATTATGAAACTTTACAACTATTTACTTTTCCTCTCCTATATTCTCATCTTCCTGATGGTTTAAGTGTTTTATTTTTCTTTTCCTTCCAGAAATCAATCATCCCTTCTCTCAAAAAGTTATCAGTATGCCCTGGATCCCTTAATTTTAATCAAGTAATTGCACCTTTTTAAATATAATATTACTTTCTCCTAAGATCACAGCTCCCGTTACACTTTGCCAAAAGAAAAACTGTAAAATAACCCATACACAGTGTGGGAGATGGCATCATTGTAATCTTAATTTTCCTTTCGTCTAAAGAAAAAAAAATCTGTCATTTTTGAGGTTCATATCTCTTGCTTTACCCATTTCTACCTTTCCCCATTTTTTTAAAACTTTTAAGAATTTTAAAGGTGATATTAATCTTGACTCATTCTCATCTCTAAAACTGCTCTGAATTTTGCCCTTTTATAAACAAAATTTCTGCAGAAAACACTGGGTGAACATATAGCATTTTAGGAACCAAGTCATGTAGAAACACACAACACAAACCTCAAACATTACCAACTACTTGTGTTCATCACCTGTGTTATGAAACACCCTTTCCATGTCTGTCTTGTAGCTGTACATCTCATTGCACATAACCTTCCATCCATCATTTCACTGAACATCGAAAGCTGCAATCATTTCAATACCCACTTCTGCAAGTGAATTTCAGGTCTTTCCAAAGGTTAAGTGACATATTTGTTGTATCACTTATGCTTTTTTTTTAATAGTATAACCTATGTAATCTTGTGCTACTGTTTTTCATTATTATTCTTTTAAAAAATGTATCCTCGGTAAAGTTTTGCAGTGTTATATCCTTAATTTTAGTGTTCTATAAGCCCTGTGGTTTTTATTGCTTAATTTTGCATAGCATCATGGTTTTTAAGAATGTATATGCTACAGTATAGCAGAGACAACTGTTTCTCAGTTGACAAGATTTTTGTAGAAAATGAAGCTACTAAGATCTGAGAGGAAACATTATACTGCTACATATTCTAGCATTTAGTCTTGCATTGGACATTTATGTAAATTCCAATTCTTCTGTTTTCCCTGTTGTCAACTATCTCTCTATTCTCAGAGGTTATTATTTTAATATTTATTTATACTTTCAAATTTCATATTGGAAAATAAGTAAGTCTGAGACAATACATTTTAGTGGTTGTGAAAACAAGAAACATACCAAGTATTTGAGAGATTAGCTACAAACAAGCAAATAAAAAAACATGGAACTTGACTATGGAGGCTGATTCATGAAGAAAACCCTTAGTATTCTGGGTTAGATGATTGGATAAATCATGCTACCATTAATCAACATATACAATATAAGAGTTGCTTTTTGAAAATTTTGATATAGTTTTGTTCAGTGTGAAGTCTATGTGGATCAGCATATAAGAAAAGATGGAGACTAAAAGAAGAGATAAGAGAAGGTTAATTTTTCACCTGTTTGATTATTGGTTTTAACATTGGGGATATATAAACACTGAGGGAAAGACACCAAGCAGTATGAAGGAAGACTTTGAAGAATCAGGAAGAAAACAAATCTACAAACCAACAAGTTCTCTTGACAATCAGAAACAAGTAGAATCCAGAGGGATGTTTAGACTTGGGCAATGTGAATGGCACTCTCCCCTGGGATGTGGGGCAATGAAGATCCAAGTACAATTACAGGTGGCTGATCAAGAGTACAAAGCAGTTCTAGGTTGATGCAGTCTCTTCCCAAACTTAGGTATTACTAATTGATCACCACCTAGAAGCAGTTGTCTGCTATTCCCTTCAATGGACAAAAACAAACAAGACAGATCTCTTATGTTCTAATCACAACCTGTGGAAGTCAAATAATACTTGCATATACATTATATGTATATAATATATATTTATATATATAAAATATTTCATCCACTGCCTTCCAATTCCTGAATCAATTTAACATGTGAAACAATCAATAATCACTTGGTTATATAAAACTCATGAAGAGTAATTTTAAACAATTGTTAAGACGATCAATCATTTAAGTATTTTTTCAATATTGCATTTCTATAGTATTAAAAATATACAAGCTTCTTGAAAAATAATGACATATAGTACTGCCTTGGGACCATAATTTTATTAATTCTTATCTCCAAAATCTCCATTTCTGTAATGTGAAATATCAACTAAAGTATGTAGGGAGAGAGAGGAGATCTCTGTATATAGATCTGTCTATTAAGAAACAGCATTACATTGCCAATGTAAACATTAAATCTTGGTATGTACAAACCTAAACATTTGTACCCCCATAATATGCTGAAATAAAAAAATAAATATTGGTCTGTGACATAGTTCTTCTGATGGTGAACATTACCGTTTTCTTAAATATCATCATATTATGAAAATAATTATATTAGTCCAGTTAGAAAATATCCATTTTTTCAGCTCGACTCATGTAAAATGTAAAAGAAACATTCTTTAAAGCTATAAATAAATTTATAAATAAATTCATTATTTATTAAAGCAAAATACTAACAGATATATATCATATGTTTCTTTTGGAAGGAGATAATATAAATAAATAATTAATTTAATATAACAAATGCTGCTAACACTTATAAAAAATATTACTATTTCCTGCTGAGGAAAAATCACATAGGGATCTACATATAATATTTTAGCTAGCCCAGACAAGAATTGTCCTTCTAAGAAAACTTGCATTGCTCATTCTTGACATAATTATAAAACCCTGTCATACATTTCTTAAATACGGCAAACATTTGAGGGGAGGCAACAATGTAACCTTCTGGGCAATGGTGAAGAAAGAAAAAAAAAAAAAACCTCAGGCTCCTAAGCAACAGTGCCAATGAACAAATGATTTTATTATAAAATATTACTCTAGCTGAAATCCTAGATTAAGGATACACAGTGACTATGAAAGACAAACTTACATAGCTGAGTGCATCTAATAAATACAGTTAAGGTCTAGATTCCACTAAGAAAAAATATAGTGAGTAATAGTGAATTAAGTTTATTGATTTACTGCTTTTTTCACTTTTCTACCTATTTGTTTTGAAGTGAAATCAGATGAGAAAAGTAAAATCTAAACTGATGAAAAATGCCTTTCATACTTTTATGCTCTACAAAATCATAACTTTCTATCAAGCCTGTGCGTATGTTGTGACACCTTTTCTTTGCGGGAATCTCCCACTTGAATACAAAAATAAGAAGCACTATGCTGTTGCCTGACAAAAAGAGAGCAGAAACAATATAAAAAAAATGAAGAAAAGAAAAGAGTTAGCTATTAATTGAGTCACTAAATAGATATGAAAAACAGACAGTTCATACCATACCTGGTTGATTTTTACATGAGTAATTAAAGGTTATACAATTTGTAGACTCCAATATTAATCGAAACTTCGAAAATATTCTCACCAATATTTTATAACATATATGCTTAAAATTATAAAAAAGGAGGAATCGATTACGTATAAAAATACTTAAAGCTTGCACTTAGAATAAGTGGCATGACATTAATTTTATTGAAGAATTGTCTGTTAGGAAAACTTGAACTATTATATTTTTAATTTTTAAAACTGTGTTAATAATTGCATAAAAATAAAGTATTGAAATATTGTATAAATGACACATCATTTGGCAATTTGAAAGGGTTAGATAGAAATTGATCATTTAAAGAACAGATATAAATATTACTCTTCTCCAGTAATTTAAACAATAGGTGGTATTTATTCAATATCTACAAATTTATTATCATTATAATGGAGTACAAGAAACGTATAAGATGTATTTCCACCTATAATTTTTATAAGTTTGTAGGTATAGGTAAAGTACACAAAACAATTTTTGAAGAAATTGAAGAAAAAAGCAGCATTGTATACTGACTCAGGCAATTAGAGAGGGGTTGAATACACGAAAATATATTAGATACCTGGAATTCTCAATCAAAAAACAACAGTTATAGAACAAAACCAGATATATAAAGAGGGTGACTTCATCAGGGTACTGGAGCTAAGGCCACGCCCACAATGTGTAATAACAAGAGCAGGGTGAGAATAAGATCAAGTAAGGGTAATGATTTTATGTTACTTGACAGATTAATTCATATGCTGTATTACCAGTTATGATTGAAATTAACTGCATGCAAGGGCTGATTTTTAGAAGTAAATTAAACAAAATAGAAGCTATGTCTCTGAAAATATATATGCATAAGTCGCCACACTATATATATGAATTTGAAGTAGTAGGCATTTTATGGCTGGTATGGAAGGCACCGTGGGATTGCATTAGGCTCCGGTGTCCCACCTACTGTTCTACTGTCCTCAGCTCATTGCTTCCATTCCAAGTCACCACATCATCCAGCAGCTCTGCTGGACCTTTCACTTCACGTGTGGCTCGATGCATTCTAGGCTCAATGCATCAAATACGCGGTGAATATTCCCCACTCCTCTTAGGAAATGCTTCTTGGAATTATAATACCATGTTTCACCTAAAATATATAAATACAACTTAATAATATAACCTAGCTGGCTTCAATAGAAGTTAGAACGTGGGGTGTTTTAGCTGTGCATACCTGATAATGTTTTATTACTAAGTGTAGGCTAGTCTCATTATTTGCATAGTTAAGTTTTATAAAGTAGCCATAAACCCAGAATTAGCAACCGTGAAACCATTGCTACCAGGAAAAATATAGGGGTAGCTTCCTGTGGGCCTCTGGCCACATTTTCCTCAATTTATCGTTACATAACCTGAATGTGTGTGTGTTTCTGATTTAAGATACCTTGCTTAATATACACTGTTGATTCACTGACATTGAATTCACTGAGAAGCTTACCATAACTCATGCCTGAAGGAAGCATGTCTAATGTGTATTTCTTTGTAGGGCACATCATAGCCTTCTTGTACATAGGAACACTGGACATCACTTCAGCACTGCACTTGAGGAGCATTTTAAACAGTGAAATCATCAATAAAAAGCACAAAAACGAGAAAAAAAAATTACCCCTACATAGAACACAAAAAGGACACTTCTTTACAGTGTGAGAGCTGAAACAAGAAGACAGAGTGTCACCTTGTTCAGCCTCAAATGGGAATGTGTGCTTTGGACTACTCAAATTTTAACCACTCTGTGCATGTTTAGGAATGACCAGAAAAGCACTGTGAATATTGATTTGGGGATTAGAAATAAATTGTACCAGGAGGCAAATTTGCAAATATGGAATCTGCTAATAATGAGAATTGACTGTAATTCCTAGAAAATTCATATTAAGATGCTAACGCAGATTCAAATAGCACACCTTTGGAAGATACCCTGTGTGAGGGATGTCTACCATTTAACTTCTACATTATCCAAGATAGGATCTTTTTTCCTCCTTTGCTGCAGATAAAACTGAGACCTAAAGAGTTGAAGTAATTTGCCCAGAGTCACATACATAATTAACGCTGATGGTAGGAATGCAAAAACATGTATTTTTGGGTTACTCTTTTTTCCGTTATAGGAATGCTTCTAAGAGCCCACTGTAAAAGAGCAAAAAAGCATCTTCTAGTCAACAGCAAAAGCACACAAAAGTAACATAATGTTTCAACGTCAACCTAATTATGTGGAAAAAATTAAAATTATCTTCCATATTAGTTGCAAATAAAAATGAATATTTGATAAGCAGATTATGAGCACCATCCTGGGCATAATAGTGCTTTCCTCTTTTTATGGTAGAAAACAGATAATAGAGTGTGGTATGGATTTATGCTGTTTTTCTTTGGAAAGAACAGATGGAATAATACAAGAAACCTGGATAAACCAGAGATGATTTCCTACTGAAAGAAATGGCACATTCAGAGAATACGTAACAAAACCACAGAGCTGAAATTTAGCGGCTATCCTTGCTGATACAAATGATGTTTTATTTAGTGGCTTTATAAAAATCAATTTTCTGCACAATGGGGGAAAATTAATTAGTATAAAAATCTTCTCAACACTTTATTAAAGTATAAAATCCCTTTAAGGTGAAAAAGTCAATTATTATGTGTAAATTCTGTTCATTGTTATTTTCTCTCTTTTTTAAGAATCTTAATTCACTTAGAGGAACTATAGCCAACCAAAGAATATTAGCACAAATTAAACCTCTTCATTCTTCGAGAGAGGGAACTAAGATCCAGAGGTGTAAGAGACTTTTCTATTTAAATTCCAGATAATGGTATAGAAAATGAAGAAGTTAAGTGCAGGCACACTTAGGTCCTGAAAAAAAAGGAAGGAAGATTCCCAGTTGTGAAACAGATTCACTGTGCACTGGTTACCACTCAGTCCACTCCATCTTGGGCTACAATTTTTACTACTTGCACAAGTCTGTTGAGACAGGGCACTCACACAGGTTATATGAAGTAGGTTTATTACTTACAGATAGGCAGCAAGAGATAATAGAAAATTGATTCATGATGAGCTGGGCCCCCAAGGTTTGGAACATCTGTGCAGAGTAGATGGAACCTTACTTGTGCATGCTACCACAGCTGAGAATGCCCCCCAAAGCAGCCTGCCCTGAGTTTTACAACCCAGCGACAAACTCAAATCACTGGGTAAAACGTTGTGGGACATCCTGTTGTAGGAGGGATGGGAGCAAAGCCTAGACTGTTCTGGTTAGTGTCTCCCTATCTCAGGATGTTACATTCCCAGTACATTCTGAAAACTACAAGCACAAAAGGAGGGGCATCTGGGTTAGTTCAAGAACACCCAGAAAACTATCCTGGACCAGTACGCAATATGCCAATTCTTTAATTTTCATACTTGGCTTCATCTATTCCTTGGCTGGCCCTCTGGGTATGCATTTGAACAATAAAATACACATAGCCAGGGTCTATCTACAGCCTCTAAAAGGCCTACACCCTCCATCCCCACTCTCTTTCATCATTCTTTAGGTCTGGGAGTGTGCATACCAGTGGGGCTCTCAGAAAAAGGCAGAGGGCCCGGGAGAAGGCTTGATATGTTGGGTGTGGATTTCAAGGTCCCAGTTCATGTTTTGAAACAGGAGTGCAGGCTCTGTGTGGGCATATCCCCTCAGTACAATGGCTGTTTGGGCAGATGAGTCACGGCTAAGATCTCTAAAGCTCTGGTCCAAGTACTGGGCTCTTCTTGCTTGAATAACAAGGTGGAACTGCCTAAGTATCTCACTTCATGTCCAGTGCACTTTTAGCTCCCTTCTAACCTCCTTAATCAAAATTGTTTTATTGTTTTAAATTTGTGTCCTTTCTCCATTTGGAACTAGGAGATTTTAATCCTAATTTATTATGTGAACTCACTGCTGCTTACATTTTTCTAAGTAGGTATTTCATTTTTTTATTAAATGTTTGTCTCATTCTAATTTTTTAGTTAAGATATTCCACTGCTCAGTGAATATATAATGTATTTCCAATATTAAAGGAAATGGTATATTTGACTATATGAAAATTTAAAGCTTTGCATAATAATAGATGAAAAAGTTAAAAGACAATATGAACTATAAGAAAGGAGCAATAAATCATATCTTCACATATGTTAGATATAAAGACGTGTAAATGAATAATAAAACATTAAAATTTAATAAAAACACAAAATAAATAGAGAACATAGAGAACATAAATAAATAGTCAAAGTACAGGGTAATATAAACAGATGTCTGAAAATGTTGTGATGATCCATTCAGGCCTGCTAATCATAAAAAAATGAGAGAGAAGGAAGGAAGGAAAGAAGGAAAGAAAGAAGGAAGGAAGGGTAAGGGAAGGAAAGAAGGAAGAGTAAGAGAGAAAAAGAAGAAGAGAGGAAGGAATAAAGAAAATAGGATATCTTCATAACTTACAAACTTATATATTTCTTAAATATGGTAATGCACAGTGATAGCCAAAATCTGTATTGGTAGATTTCTAGAAATAAAACATTTATGGAAATCAATTCCAAAATGGGAGTTACTTAAGCCATTCCACCATTCCATGTCTAGAAATCTAAACTAAATAATTAAACATAATAGCAAATACAATGTACGATCAAGAAAAAAATGAAAATTCTGTGAAGATTGCACATTAAGAAGGAGGATGAATCAAATGTGGAGTCTACATAAAATCAGAGCACATCCAAAGCAATGTAAGTTTTGAGCATCATTTTTTTTTTTTTTAGGGAACTCTGTAAATTTATCCAACATTGAAAAGTGGTTGACTGTCTATCAGACATTTTGAAGGATCATTAAACATCAAAATTTTAAATTTAAAATTTTTAGACTATCAGAAAAGAAGAATGAGGTGCAACTCTTTTTGCATTCTCCCTGCCCAGCTTAAACAGGGAGCCCAGTGAAGCTACCTAATGTAAAACCTCAATTAAATTACTGTTTTACATAAATGAGTGTGTGTGTGTGTGTGTGTGTGTGTGTATGTGTTTGCTATTCTCATTACCCTCAGCTTCTCTAAAGCTGCCTCTGCTTGGGCACTTCCTGGCTCCTTATGAATCCCCGTATGTCCCCTGGTGTTTTGGCTGTCCACTCACAGCTTTCTTTCTGCTTAAGCCATTTCACTCCTGCAGCCAATTCTCCTGGAAGGGGTTGTTTTGAGATACAACCCCTGGCGGCCTCTCTTTTGTAGGTACATTTAGTATCTGTGTCCTTGCCTAGGTGTAATTGAAGCTTGCTTCAGGACAGAGCTTACTATGGACATAAGGAAGTCAGATGCTATCAAACAGAACAGTGAAAGAATGTCCTCCAAGGCATCTTGAAGATTTTCAAGGCTGCCATGCTCATCACAGGCCCCAAGTGCCAGGGTCTTGAGAGCAGAACGGCTTCAATGGAGGGGCCCAGGGCACCAGAGGGATGCAAAACAAACATGGGACCTTGGAGCCTGCTGGTCTCAACATTCTAATGTAGCATTCCTTGATCATCCCAGTTGTGGCTCAACAGGATCTGGAAGTGGCTCTGGCCACTGCTCCATTGGGCACAAGTGGTAACTGTTGGTGGCATCCACATTGTGTTAACTTTGCAGGCATATAGCATGTATGACCTATAGAGACATGGCTTCCTTACCTAGATACCAGTGGATGCCACAGTGAGCCTTGGGGACCAGGCAGAGAACTGCTGCAGAAGCAAGGCCACCAGAAAGGGTTCCCACTGGGGAATGCCTACTAGAGCCATTGGACAGCACCACCCCTGTGACCCATAGCTATAGAGCAACCACTGTGCAATGCCAAAGAGCTGCAGGCACCTGACTCCAATCTATGAGAGCTACAGTGTGGGATGCACACAGCAAAGCCATCCGGAAGGTGGCCATAGAGTCAAAGATTATTCTCAAGTTTTAATGTTGTTTTCTTTCTTGTGTTTTGGATTTATTTCTTGGGACCTGATATTCCTTTCTTCTTGCCTATTTCTGCCTTTTGGAATGGGAATGTCTATCCTATGTCTGTCCCTCCATTGCATTTTGGAAGCATGTAATTTGTTTGATTTCACAAGCTTGTAGCTGGAGAGTAATTTTCTTCAGGGATAAATCACACCTTGAGTCTCACACATATCTGATTTAAATGCAACTATAGACTTTAGATTTTTGAGTCACTGTTGGAATGAAGTAAGACTTTGGGGACTAATTGAGATTGAATGAATGTATTCTGTACGTGAGGAGAACATGAATTTTGGGGGCCAGGACAAAATACTGTGGTTTAAATGTTTCTCCTCCAAAATTTCTATATTGAAACTTAATGGTCAATGTGATAGTATTAAAAGGTATGACCTTCAAGAGGTTATTAGGTCATAAGCGTTCGTCCCTTGTGAATATAATTAAGGCACTGATAAATGAAACTTCACGTAACATTTTTGTCACCTGTTGCCCTTCTTCTATGTGAGGACATATTAAGAAGGTCCTCACCAGATTCTCACACCTCCACTTAGGACTTCCCAATCTCCAGAACTGTGAGAAATAAATTTCTGGTTTTTACAATTACCTAGTCTGGGGTATTTCGTTATAGTAGCACAAATGGACTAAGACACAAGGCTTTAAGATATTGGGATACTTATCACAATTGTACATTATTCTTGGCCTCTGGGGTCTTAACTGAAGCCAAAACAAAATTAAGTCCATGTTAACATTATTTTATATACTTTATGTTTGCAATTGTCCAGAACAAGCAGACTGTAAATCTTCCTCTTCTTTGTGTATTAGCTATCACCCAGAAGATGGAACCACACATCTTATCCAGAGGTACAATGTCCATGCAAATCAAAAACATTTTTGAGATAAAATCCACTGGTTCCATATCTGTCATCTTTTATCCATCCATCAATATATTAAACAGAATTGTATTATCCCAAGAGTTTTGTAACATTATTTTCCTCATAATGAGTTCTACTTTATCGTCACTAGCTCAGCCTATATCCCTCTTTCTTCTTTAAGTCCTCCTATATAGGGCTCCATAACTGCAGAATTCTCTGTATTTTCAACTTTATTAGCCTTCGTTAATAAATGCATGAACTGAACTCTGATTCCCTTTCTGGGAAATGTATATTATGCCTTATTCCAAAACTCTTTTTAAAAAATTGTTTATTTTCCACTTCCCTCTGATGTCAGGATACAGAGGAGGAGATTGATGCTCTTCTTGCCTGTTCTAGATCATTTTTTTCTCTTCAAATATTTTCTATTTCTCTTTCTTTTTTACTTCCACTTTTTCTTGAACACTTTGGCACATTGTTCACAATAATTTTCTCTATTCCTAGGTTCCATTGTCTTCATCCTGAGTGGATATAAATGTCCACACAGAGAACTCAAAAACCAACTAAATTCTTGGTTTTATGATTGTGTATGTCCAGTGAACTTTAGACTGTCACTGTCGAACCACTCTCACAATTTCAAATTTGATCTTGTGATTACCTATAATGCAATCTCCAAATAAGTCTTTAAACATCACCCATTCAGTGATTCCACAGCCTCCTGTATTAATTACCCAGATGCTTGGTCAAAAACTCTTGGTCAGAAACTGAAACCTCTATACATTTTACCCCATCTACCTATATTTTTCACTTTACCACTATCCAGCTTGGGCTCCATGGTCCATTATTTCAAGGACATTCTTGCAAATATTCTAAATGTTCTTGTTCTTCTGTTATTTTTGTTGAGCTTATCAAAAAAAGCAGCAAGCTTGGATGACCCAAATAATCATAATACAGCATGCCTTTACCCCAGCAGCTGAGCAATATTAGATAATTTCACACATGAGGTCATAGTAGCCTCCTAAAACACATTATCATCATTTACGAGCCCTCAGTAATGCCCATCTATCTCTCTCATCACAAGATGTTTAATCTTCTTTTCTTCTCTCTCTTCAAATTTTGACACATCCACTTCTGTCCCTCGAATAGTTGTTTTTTCCATCTACTTGTCAAGGAAAATAGAAGTTATCAGATTAGACTACAAATACATGTTTTAATACTGAAATGTACAGACATACTTATAATTAGACTCCCATCTTTTCTAAGATAAATCCTTTAATATTTACTTTGGAATCAACATCTTTTCATCTCTTCAGTATAACTACATTGTTGATTTTTCCTCATTTATCTTGTGCATTCAATGTTTATTTCTCAACTAAAAACTCACCATTGTTCTTTTATTAATTTACTTTACATTTTAATCGAAATGGTAAATGTATTTAATGTACCTTTTTTCTACCCTCCTATAGCATGGTGAAGACAGATGCAAATTTATGTGATGAAAGGTGATTACCTCTCTGAAACAACCAGTTGAGCATAGCCTGTCACTCACTACCATCTGGACAGTGATATGAACAAAAAATAAGTTACTTTTGTTGTTATCAACCACTGATATTGTGATTTATCTTTTACAGTGTTATAGCAACTAGCATTAGTTTCACTGATATGGAAACTGTGCCCTTGAAGTGGCATTGTGTTGTAAGAAAAATTAAAATATATGCAATTAGAAGTAGTCGGGTGTCATGAAAATGGAACATAATATTTACATTTGTAAAACTGAAAATGTATGCCATCAAATAAGATGGCTACATTATCTTCTGTAAGAATTGGGAAGATAGGAAACATGCAAATTGTATCTGTGACTTTAGAAGAGAAGGTTAGAAAATACACTTATATTAGTGATTCTTGATGTTGCCATGCACATATAATGAGGCCTTAGAAGAAAGAGATGGTCTTAATGGAAAAAAAAAATGTCTAACTTTCCAACAAAAAAATTATAAAGAAATAAGGGCCCAGAAATACGGAGACATAAGGGTTGGAAAAGTTGACTGCTTCTAGACTCTGAACGGTAACAGATAAAATAGATAGAGGAATATTTGGTCAGGGAATGGCATATTAAGAGTTGGCACTGAGACACTTCAAAAGTAGCCTGGAGGTTAATAGACAGTAAATACTCTGAGCAGAAAGCCACGGGTCACAGTAAATAGTGTATGTGGATCATCCTGGGAGTATAATCAGGATTTACTCAAAGAAAAATTCTTCCCTACAGGAAAAGTGCTCTCACAATTATGCCCATTACGATTTCATGTCTGCTATGGAATAAAACTGTGGGTTCTTCCAGAATTCTATTTTCAATGAAAGTTTTCGTGTGGTTATTTTGCTCCTATTCCAAAATTGCACATTGAATATGTCATTACAAGGAATAAAGATAATTTTTACTTTCAGAGGATAGTTTGCTAAACCACAGCTAGCCACATCTGGGTCTGAGGGAGAAAGCAGAGGATCACCAGGACATTACGCAGTTTGGAGTAACTGGACAGAAACTAGAATTGTTTTCCTTGGAGAGTGTGTGAATACATACTGTGTCTGAAAGAAAGGTGCAGGCTGAGATAGTTGATGGTCAATTGAATAGATACTAGCAAAGAAAAAGAGCCAACCACCAAAACTGTGTGCTCACATTCTCTAATGTGTATTGGTTGAAGATTTGGGGCAAATTCACTTCATTTTTCAGTCTGGAAACTTCATTTTCCAGTCTGCTTTCAGCAAGGTGCCGGGCTATGTGATTTGTACTTGACAATAGAATGTAAGCATAAATTACATCTAGAATATAGAGTGTGCCTTTTTCTGGTCCATTTTTAATGCAAATAATTCCTAATTGATAGATATAGACTAAGATATGAATTGGAAGAAACCTATATATTTTCTTCACTCTTTCATAGAAACACTTCCTCTTGCATCCACTAGGTATCCCACTCTGTTGTTGTTTGGACTGTGACATGAGCTACTGAAATTTTGGGCTTTATCTCTTACAACAACTGTCACTTTAAATAATAATATAATTTATACATTTTTATATATTTTAAAGAATCAAATGGTAGTGCAGCAGTGGCCAGCTCCTGCTTCTCCACCCATCTTCTCCCCAGATGCCATCACTGAATGTTATTTTTCACATTCTTTCTAAATTTATGTCCATATTTCCAAGTTGCATGCTTGCATCACCATTTCAAAATAATAATTTCTTGGTCTTCTACTATCGTCTATATTATGCAAATATTTGTATGTATCTATCCATTATGGTTGCGTGTATCAAACATGTCATAGAAAGTCAATAAATAGGTGTATTAAATATATATTTATATATAATATATCGAGTATAAGCATTATATTATCGTGTGTTATATATTATTATTATATGTAAAATATTTAATAAATATATTTACATGTGTTTACACACACAATTTATTTTCCCTATGTTATAACAGGATTATATAATGATTGATGAATGAAGAAATATTTATTATTTGCTTTTTTATGATTATGCAAAAGCATTCACAGGAGCTCAAAGCTTTCAATAATGCTTTAATGTCTCCCTTAAAACTAAAAAAAAAAAAAAAGCAAGCCCTTCAGAAACTAAGATTTCTTGCAAATTAGTGGTAATGTCATTTTGTACTCCTTTGAAATGAATTGTTCATTCAGTTGACAAAAGTTTTAATTCTTGTCTCTCTATAATCTCCCTAGAAATAAAGGGTTAATAGATAGTTCTCTAAGCTTTCCTCTAGCCTCAGGGACACTTGAGGATTTTTAACTGTAGCTTAAATCCTCCTTGTATTAAAAACTCAAGGAATTGTTAGAAATGTATCTATACACATGAAAGATGAAGAGTATCCAGCTAAGGGCTGTTTTCAGACCAACCACTGTGTAAATTGATGCCTCTAACAACAATGGGTCAAGAGTCAAGAGAAAATCCAGGTTAACATGAAAAGAGAGGCAGTCCTCTGTCCTTATCAAGCTAATCTGAAATTCTCTTAGATGTTTTCTTACTTTTATTACCTTGTTCATCTTTGTGTTATTGTAAGTGCCATGAAGAGATAAAAGTGGTGCTACATCATCTATAGCACTAAACACTTGCATCCACATGGTGTAGTATTTGACCAGTAAATCTTTGCAAAAGCAGAGTCATTTCTGGAAATTCAATATTATATGGCTGACAAGGCATAATCAGTGTAAAGTAATCAAGTCAGAAAACTAATGAAATAGTCAAAATATTATACATAGAACTGTATGAATTTGATTAGTTTTATTTCTTTTTAATGGAATTGTTACATAAAGACTACACAAGTGACATATAAATAAAATATACCATGACTATATTTATTTCTTTCATATATCATCACTCTGGACTCATGCTAAAGCTACCTAAATACAGTTTGCATATTTCACACAAAGTAGAACAATAAAAACAAAGTGTTGTCAGTTGTGAAAATTTTAGCATTATAATGCGTTGAGTATCCTTAATGCCTTATTACCTGTATGAACTCTATATCAGCATGTTAGAGTGTGTGAAGTAGGGATAGTATGTGTATATATATTACACAGTATGTAATGCATATTTTTTCTTGCAATATGTCATTGAAATGGTTTACTATAGTCTCTCTTGATATTCAACTCAAATTATAAGCAGTATAAATTTTATGTACACATACATAAGATTATCAAAAATTCACATTTGTAGGAGTAATTCAAGTATGTATTTTAATTTTTTGATTTTCATCAGTAGTAAACATTTAAAAATTTAAATCATTTAATGATATTTGAGTCTTTATTAAGATAAAAATATGAAACAAAAATCAATTATAATTAAACAGAAAACAACTTATTGTTTAAACAAGTAACTAAAATTTGGAGTAAATGACAGGCTAAAATATTTCTCTAACATTTTGATAAATAGTTTCATGAGTCTAATTCCTGGAGAGAGTTGGAACCCATTATATTAAGTGAAGTATCCAAAGAATGGAAAAACAAGCATCACAGGTACTCACCAGAAAATTGGTTTCCCTGATCATCACCTAAATGCACATCGGGGAAGGATACCAGTTGGATATCAGACTGAGACGGGGAGTGGGGGAGGGGATGGGTGTATGCCTACATGATGAGTGCGTTGCACACCGTCTGGGGAATGGTCATGCTTGAAGGTGCTGCCTCAGGGAGGTGGGGGGAGGGGGGAGGGGATGGAGGTATGACTACATGGTGAGTGCCAGGTGCACTGTCTGGAGAATGGACACGCTTGAGGCTCTGACTCAGGGGGATGGGCAGGACATGGACAGTGTATATAACCTGAGCTTTTGTACCCCCACGAAGAGCTGAAATAAAAAAAAAAAAAAGATTTTTATGATACCTTAATGATTACAATAATTCAGAAAAATGATAATAGGTTAATTATTACAATACAGGTATATTAACTTCCTTTTAAGATATCTGACTTTGGAATATAAAAGCTTACACCTGAAAAATGGAAAAGTTTATTTGACAACCAACTATTTAAATTTGGTAAAAGGTGATTTTCTTAAATTAAATTTAACTTCTACCATCTAGTACCCATCCATCTTTCCCTTTCATATCAGTTAGCTCCTCTACTGCTTGAAATTAAAAAAAAATATTAGAAGAATAAGAGAAAATTCTTAATCAGTGTAATATGGTCTGGTTAGATATATTTAAATTATTATGGTAAGCAACTTCTAGGAGCAGTGCAGGAAACAAAAATCACCTTTATGATTTAGTTTTCAATGACTCAGATTGTATTATAAATTTTATGGCCACACAATGCTATATAAATGTCCTTGTTATGAAGAAGACACTAAAATGTATATGGTATGAATTTTTAATAGGCCAATTATGAGTGAATAGAAAAATTGGCATTTCTAAGCAATCTTTTGAGTACAGAGAATATTAGAGGAAGTATCATTAAATCATCTAACCTGGTCTAAATTGTGATGCTCTTATGAGTTCATTTTCAAATCTATTATAGCTATAACCAAAGGGTATTAATTAATAGAGAAAAAACATGCTAAATCTTACTGTATGGCATCAGATGTATGCAGTTTATTCTTCATTTGCCTTCATAGCCATCGATAAATGTCTACCTTCTCTGTGCCCGGGAGCCTAATCTGTTAGACTGGATCAGATAGGTTCATTCTCTCACTTGTGCCTAGGTGAGCTCAGCAAATGGAAAACTCCATTAGTCCTTAGAGAAGTCCCAATCGACTTTTTTCCATGTTGCTTCAGTGCCATACAGTGCTTCTGGTGTGTTATCTAAGACCCTCAACCATAGTTCCAACTCAGAGTCTGCCCCTTGCCCTTTTAATCCCTGTACACATATGTAAGCAGTCCCTTTATTAAAACTTCTTTATGTGAATGAACTCAATTCACTGACAGTAACAGTAGTATTAGCCATCCATACCTTGTTGATTACAGATAACATCTTCCTTTAAGAATAATTGAGGTGTTCAAGTTAAATAGATTAAAGCTGTAAGCATCATTTGATTTTTGAAGAATATATATGTTCTCTTTTTTAAATTACCTTTTCATGAAATGACTTGAGTCAACTTTTTGTTTAAAATATACTCCTCTCCATTCAAATAATAGTCAAATATTGATAGTTTGAACATCTCAACTCACACGATACACATACTTTGAAAGAGCAGTTACTTAATCTTTAGACAGAATTTTCAGTCTCAGATAATGGGGAGCTGTTACTTAGAGAAGTAAATTTACTATTATAATAATAGTTGCTTATATTGATAAAATTTGAACATTAATAGGTTAAGAATGTCCCAGCATCAGCATTGGACCCAGTAGGTGCACACTAAATGTGTCAAATATATATTGCTTAAATTAATAAACATATGAAAGTTTGAATTATACAGCATTTCACAATAAAGTGCTTTCATAGGTACACAGGGATAAGATTTTTGGCTTTTTATAATAATATGTATTATGTATTGTTGGATGTTTTATGATCAATTTTTCAAATAAAGAGGGAGATTTTAACAACTTTTCCAAGATCACATGGGTAAGTAAGTGTTAGAGTCATGAATGCATTCACCTGTTTCTGTAATCTTTTTCAGTAATGTGATACCACAATATGCATCCCTTATTTTCTGATATGGTTCAGCATATATGAATACATGTACATATTATATAAAAATATAAGTCACTATTTATTGAATGCTTATTATATGTGATGTGCTTACTTATATACTTTCATCATTGCTCTTAATGTTAAACATAACTTTATAAAAGAAATATATTATTATTTATCATCATTAGTATTTTGTATAATAGGGAACTGAGACAGAGAAGGCTAAACTCCAATACTATAGTATTGCAAAAGACACCTACATGTAAGGCATACTAGCCCATTTAAAAAATATATTTTATTTGTTATTAGCAATAATGAAAAGTAAAACTAGCTTTTAAAAAGACAATAGAAAACATTAACAAGCAATGAGAAAATATCCAACACTTTCATTTCCATAAAAATAATCATTGTGACCAAATTTTGAAGTGCATTGACACTATTCGTCATAAAATGGGAAACAACAAACAACTACAGAAAACCATGTTTTCCTGTAGACATAGTAAGTCTGTGGTGTGTGCTTCTTAACAAGATTTGGATCAAATCAAGACACCATAGAGATTAACTCAATATCTACTTAAATACCAGTGTACAGAATTAGTGAAAACATGTTTGTGCATTCTTAGTCAGTATAATTTCATTTTATTAGAATATACATTTTGGGGCTTTATTAAAACATTACTATCTCTCTCTTTTTTTAAAGAAGCTATTTTGTTAGGCTTGATCTTTTCTAGTGCTGCTACAAGAATTACTCTTGTATGAAGCAAAATTTTCACCATTGGCAAACTTTTATAAGAAATTTTTCCTTTGAAATTGGAATTTGTAAATTTTATTTCCTAAAAAAAAAAAAAAACTGGATTCAACATACAAGGATAGCACTGTCTCACTAACAAAACCATCACAAATAAGTATTTGGCTAAATGAAATGTTCACGAAGGCACATTGTTTGAACATAAATGCCTGAAAATACTCCCCCCAAAATAATTATACCTGCTTTTAGCATTGACACAGAGCTTATTTTTATAAAGGGTTTGCTTATATCTTCCATTTTGCTATTGATACATATATGATGTGTTCTGTTCATTCATTCTTTATTTCTTGGTATTTAGACCCATCTATTTCTCACTTGTTATTGTTCAAATAGAGAAATGTATTTAACTCAATTTAAATGTGATAAAGAGGAAATAAATTCATAATAGTAAGTAGAATCATAAGAATACATTTTCCTTATTCTAAAACATATCTGGAAATTGCTATCAAAAATCTGAAAAATAATCAGTGTTGAAAGCTAGGAATTTCTGACCTAAGCATATGATATAATAGTTTAAAATCATTTCCACATCTTAATTGTTACTCTGCATTAAAATTAATTTCATCAGAATATTATTTTGTTTGTGCCTGTGTGCATGTATCTTGATCTTTTCCAACTGCAAATCAAAATTCAAATTTGAAGTGTTAGTTACTTCCTTCTACATTTACCTCTGAATGGCCTATATTAATAAATGTTTTTAAGAAAATGATAAGAATGAACTTACGTTAAACAGAGTTGCAATATTGATTGTAAAAAATGTACTGTGTTGCTGTCCTTATGACAGATTTCAAGACAGAGAAATAAAAAATAAGACACAAAACATGGATAAAACTTTTGCTGAAGGGGGCGCTATCAAAAAATGTGGATGGCTAGACATAGAGATTAAAAGTTTACAGGATAGCATCCTTTTTCTGCTTGAATAGTGTGGTGGAATTTAATGAATTAAGCAATAAATGTGTTTTTAACATGCATTATATATTAAGTTGAATCATAGGAAACTGTCAACATTTAACTACTTTTAACTTCCATAAACAATGATTCAATCTACTATAACAAATAGTAATGTTTGTATATTGAACAAATGTGAGCATTTGCCTTGCTGAAGTTGAAACTAAATTGTCATGACTAAAAATTAATATTAATAGTAACAACCATTAATAATATTTACCTGCATGACTAGCTCATAATGAAGAAAGATTTGATCTCTAAGGCATGAGGGTCATATATTTAATACATTAATTCATTGATAATTAAAATTGCATAAACATATATATGAATACGTAGTTTGAGTACATTATATTAATGCATCCTGATTGCAAATGAATGCTATTCAGTATTTTTTTAAAGTTAGACACTCAAAGTGAATTTCAACAAATTTACTTTATGTAAAAAAACAAAAAATTAGATTAATAACCTTTGTGCATATATAGTATTATAGCATGTGTAATTCTTAACTTTGATAATGTCAATGAAAAGAATGCCAAAAGATACACTTTTTTCATTTGGAATTATTTTATAGTACTGCAGACTTCCAATAATTGTTAGCTACTTTTACTTACCAAAAAAACTTCAAATATCCACTAAATATAATTCTGCAAAAGGGAGTACATTCATGGGGGTAGAGGTAAGAGTTAAACGAGAAAATTCCTATTCAACATCATGATTACCTAGATTATTTCCAGTTTCTATTCGTTAAAAGTGACTTTGTTCTTCGGAAAATTGTTCAGTCACTCCAAATTTTAATTTCTTTATGTGGAAAATGGTAAAGTTAATTGGGTTAATTCAAAACATGCATGAGCCAATTCATATGAAAGCACTTTGTAAAGGACCTAACATGTGATAAATATTCAATAATCCATAGCTCACAATCCTTTTCATTATCATCACTACCAGGGCTGGATACATAATTTGTAGGTCTCAGTCCAAAATGCAAATACAGAGCCCTTTTTTAAACAAGCAAAGAAAGAAGTGTTCTCAAAAGCACTAAAATAAATCATTTCTGTTTCGTGGCCTTTTTGCTTTTCTCTAAATATCACAAATTCCATTTGAATGCCTATGCATGCTTCCTCCCCCCTCAAAACTTCAATTTGCACATAATTTCAAAATATCTTAACACTGAATATTCCTCAGGGAAACTTTGATTACTATCCATACCCCCTGTTAACAGCTAAGTCTTTTCATTATTTGAAATCCAAATGCACAAAGAAGGATTTTGATTATTTCATCCCATGTTTTTAAAGTAGGACATGTGGTCATTGGCCTCTACATACTTTTTGTTTTTGTTTTGTTTTGTTTAGATTTCATGCAGTCTCAAGGTATTTTTCTTCCCCCCGTAAGCTTCCTGAGCTGGGACTACAGGCATGTGCCACCAATCTTGGTGTCCTCTACATACTGACTTCCTGACTTAACTGATTAAGCTACCCAACGTTGTTCCGGACAACTGTTTGTCTATGGGTGAGTGAGAGGAAGATTCACATAGTGTCACACACAGAAGGGCAATAATGGTTATGCTGAGGGATTTCTCATCGGAACAAAGGGTGGGCAAGTCAGTCTCTGATTAACATGTGAGAAATATAGAAGAACACTATTATCCAAGCAGTTTAGTTTGGCAGAAAATCTGTAAAAAATTAAAGGTAGTATACAAAAGATACATTCGTTTTCATTTTAAAAGTATGTGTAAATTCATTTGAAAATCTTGGCATTTCAGTCCAAGGGCTCTGCTTACAAGTTTTATACTTTCTTCCTTTTTTTTTTTTTTTTTTACATAAACCATGCACATAATTCAGCCTCTGAAATTTTCTGTTTCCATCTCTTTAAAGCAATTACAAACACTTGTGAAGCAATTTGTGTGCAGAATCCTTTTAGAAGTCTGTGATTTTTCCCATGTTTTTTAAAGTTGTCCAGCCCACACTTGACTTTGAAAGTATATTTCAAGCAACTCACCTTTACAGAGTTGTTTTCAAGACATACAACTTCTGGTTTTCATATAAACAACCTTCTTTATTTTCACACTCCTATTTTCATACTTTAAGTGATATTTAAATAAATTTTGTAAGTGAAAAAACAAAAACAACTGGTATAAACAGATTTAGGGATAAACACATCTGATACTTGCTACACATACTACTGAAACATAGAGAACAGAAGTGCAGGAACAGAGAAATCTGCCAGACAAAAGCACTCAGCAAACATAGACTTCAGCAAATATGTTTAACAGAGGGACTGGAAAGCATTGTTTAATCTAGTAAATTGATAAAAATGGATGTCATTTAAAAGAACTTTTATTATCTTCTTATTCCTTACTTTTTAAAATTTAGCTTATTTTACTCCAGCCTTGTCAAATTTGTCTCTAAATGGGAAGAGGAAGTAGAGAAAGATGTGGCTTTTTCACACCTATTAAACATGTAATTAAACACGTATAATTTATTTCGTCCACATAACGTGATAATGTGTTTCTAGTTTAAATGATGAGCTTTTAATCAATATATTGTTTAAATACACTATAGGGCAGAACTTTAGAATGGAGCCCCAAAATAAAACATGTAATGAATGTTAAGTATTTGCAGTTTAATAAATATGACAGCAAAGAAAAATAAATGTTTTTAAAACATGGTAGATCAATTACAGAAACTTGTCAGAAATGATATGGTTAATAATGATAGTTTATTCAAAGAGAAAGAAACTGGGGGAAATTCCAAAGATTATTTGTCTCTCTTTTTCTCCTTAAGGACCTTCACTGTTGTCTTTTATGCTTGTATTTTTTCCTAAAACAATAGTTCTTGAGTTTAGTCATCAATGCTATATTTCTATTCATTATGATTTACCCTTTTATCTTTCTTTTCCTTAATTCTTGAGTATTTTTTAATAACAGTCTTCTAATTGATTGATTTGATTTAATTTAATTCAATAAAATTTTATTTGGTTTCCAATTTTCTTGGGCAAATTCTAGGTATTGTTATATATAGCTTTTTTTACTATATTTGTGATTAATTTGTAAAACTATGATATCATTGTACTCGAACATGAGGTAACTTAAGTAGATTGTGAACTTTGTTGCAAATTTTTCTTTTATTTCTGTAATTTTGCAACATTGTTTAAAAATGGTCTATGACCGTACTAAGCAGGATCCAGGCTGATTAGTACTTGGATGGGACAAAATTTAGCCTGTAAAATCTCCTCCTTGATGCATTTTTAAAATAATTTGTCTCTGTGTGTGTGTGTTTGTGTGTGTGTGTGTGTGTGCGTGTGTGGTCTGTATGTGTTTTAACTCATAACTATTCATTACTGTTTCAGAACTAGGTCACAAGCACTTAAAAGTTACATGTGTTTTCTCTATGGTTTAGAGTTCTCATTATTTAGTAAGTTTATAGCATTCATCATATTCTGTTTTCTTCATATCATTCTCTTGTGCTCATTTCATTGCTCCAGAGTTAAGTGATATCTAAAGCAGCTCTCCAGTGCATTTTATATTGTATTCATTAAATATTTTTTCAAAGCATGTTTATACCATTTTGCTTTTGCATTAATGCCCATGAATGTTAGTCTTTTTTGGATAACTTTTTTTTTATTTGATAATATTTTTCCTGATTTCTACATTTACATGTAAACATTCTTATTCCTAGTTATACTGATGTTACTCTTGTTAATTGGACTGAATCATTTCACTATTAAAATATTTAGTTCAATTTGTCTTAGTTTTATTGTTCATAAATTTAAGAAAATACAATATGGTGAGAATTTTTTCTAGTTTTCTTGTGATTTTTATTTTTATTTTTTGTTATTTCTTTGTAACCTAACTTGAGAATTCTATTTTCAGCAATACAAGTTTTAAACTAGTTAATATTTGGATTCAGTATTGACATATTGAGTCATTTGTTAATTTGGTGCATTTTCACTTTGTTTTCTTATTGTTATGTTCTTGATTTACCATGCATGCTCTAGAAACTGCTTTTCCTGTGCCTTTTTTTTCCTAGCATTGATTTTATGAAAAAGATATATCATTAATTATTGGCTTTCTATACTTGAGACAGGTAATATGATCTATAGTTTAAACACATATGATAACCAAAAAGTTTTAGAGCCTTGTATGTTACCAGGTATTTAACAAGTGGTAAAACCAAGATGTTAATATGCTTCTAATGCTAATGCCATATTGTACCTAGCTCACGGAAAAGAAAGAATTCCATTTGTACATTGTACTAAAGCTAATAGTTCACCTATTGAGCTATAACAGACTACTTGAAAGTGCAAGAGAACATGGGCTGAGATGAAATGGGATGAGCTCATTCTAGTAAAGTATATCTGTGTATTGAGGGTTTCTCTGTGTTAATTGATGTAATATTTTAAAAGACATGGTCAGTAATTTTCATTTGATATAAGTGCCCATTTGGCAACATGATAGTGCTGTAAGAAGCTAAGTAATGGGATCAAAAGGACACTTGCCTTAGCTGACTATTACTTCTTATTTAATATACATTAAATAGTCTATTAGTCAGGAAGCCCTGTAAAGAGGCTACGGCACCATATACAGTTATTGAAAATAATTTAGCTGAATTGTGTTAGAATAATTAAAAAACAGTGTTATACATAAGAAAATGTACAAATAAAGGGCAAGAAGGATTTGATGATTCTCTAAACTAGAATATTAGAAGTCACCTGAAAATGATGAAGAACCTAGTCTTTATGAGTGTTAAGTTCCAATTAACACACGGCCAAAATCTGGTCAAGAGAATAATAGCATTATTTTTACACATGTTTAACTTGCATGCAGATGAAAATGATTAGGGTGAAAATATAAGAATTATGGCTATAAACATTAGCCTGGATCAAAATGTCACATGCAAATAAATATCCTATAATAGGTTGAGGAATATTCCTTCCTATACTACCTATTTACCTAAAATTTACCAGAAAGGAGTGCTAGTAATTGGAAGCAACATATAATGCAGGAGGGGCATCCATCCTAAAAATGTTTTTTATATATTTGCAAATTGTTATAAATCTTTATAAATCACTTCTTTATGGATATGCTAGTAAATCTACTATGAATACTTGAAAGTGTAGGAATATTTTGGAGATTGGATGTACTTAGAATTTCTAAGAATATCAGTAAATGCTGGGCCAACAGATCTATTTGACTATGATGTAATGATGTGTAAAAAGAGCATGGGTTTTTGAAGAGACAAACAGAGCAATTAGCAACCTCAAATAAATCAAGACAGACGTCAACTCACGTAAAGAACATATTCATGGTAGATTATGAGAGGAAAATATTTGTATTGTTTATGTTTCACACAGATCGGTAGATTTCATACTGTCAGGATAGAGTTCTTATGGTTATGTCAATTGCATTTTAATCAGAAAGACAGACTGTTGACAGATAGACAAATAAATGAACAACATAATTTCAGAAAGAAATAATTGATCTGAAAAAAATACAGTGATGTGATAGAAGATGATCAGGATTATCAGGAACATTATATTAAATTATTGATGTGATGGCAAAATTGATTAATATAAGCACAAAAATCAAATATTAGACCCCAAAGGGAGGAAACATAGTGAATGATGTTATATTTTTATTGTATTCCAACTTCATCATGAGAAAAAATTGAAAGAATGATCTCAACAATCAAAATGAAGAAGAGAGAAATGATGGATTGATTAAGATCACCAATTTCATCAAATACTCATTTAAGTCCTTAAAATCCTTGGAACTCTTTAGTTCCATATTCAGGGTTTTAGAGAAACCAAACCTGAATATAGAACTGTTCAAATAAAAATGTTATGATAAGTGTGAGGATTTCTCCATTTTCTGCTTGCATAGGTTTGTTAGTTTCAGCAAATAAAAACACAGCACTCAGCCAAATTAAGTTTTGAATAAACAATATATATATAATGTTATTGTATAAGTATGTTCCAAATATTGCATGAAACATATGTATGGTAAAAAATTTTTAGTTACATGAAATTCAAATATGACTGGCCATCCTGTATTTTACCTAACAGCCCTAGGCTGGTAAGACAAATTATTATATGATAACAAATCAGTTGTTTAAACTATTGACTTTTGTAACTTAGAATTCACAATCAAAGCCCTGGAAGAATATGGGATATGGTAGAAAAATATTTATTTTTGGAGAAAATAAGACTCTCCAAAAGATATCAAGCTATTGGTGTGTGTCAGTGATATGTTCACTCCTCAGTAATGTACTAAAAGAGATGATTGTTACTGTTGCTAAAGAGAAAAGCTTCAGTTTAAGCTTATCTGTCTGAAAGAAGTGAAACAGATACATATATACAGTTGTGAGAAAAGAGAGCCCTTCTAATTCTTGCCAGAAATTCGACAGGGCTAAGCATCAATAATTTAAAACTGCCAAAAGTGATTTCTTTGCCGCAAGCTAAAGTTGTAGCAAGCCAAAAAATGAAGGTCAGAAATATCAGGATTTAGCTTGGCACCTAACAGGAAATTAAAACAAAACAAAACAAATAGCAAAGGGACTCATTCTTTATTACTTCCTAAAATACTTCAATGGACACTGCATTTGGCAAAGATAATAGTATCCTCACCCATAGGCACAATTTATAAGATGGCAGACAGGGTACAGGGTTGGCTAATTTTGCCTATTATTTATCAGTGATTGGAGTCAAATACCAAGAAATGAAGGCCTACAAATTGAGGCCTACAAATCTATGGCTAAAAGACATAAAGTTCAAGAGTGGGCTCCACATTAAAATTTTATGATTTAATGGATTTCCAGTACTGGATATTAATAACAGAACTCCTAATCCCCAATTAAATCTTTGCTCAGCAGTCTAAGGTTTTAAGGAAATTAGAGCTCTGGCATAAAGCTGTGTAGGAATGCATGATGATTCCTTTCACAAGCCTTTATAGTCACATCAACAATGAATGGGTAGACTGCAGACCAACAGCCTTAGAAATGTGTCAATAATGAATTTTCTTTAGTATTCTTGTAGAGTAGAATGTAGTATAGGCCCTGTATCAGTGATTACTGTATGTTCCTTCAACTTGTAGCCTTTTCTAAATTAGAATACTTATTGTGGATGCCTTGTTTTTCCATTTACTATTATATTTTGTACATGAAGTCATGTTTAAATAATCAGAGAGCTCAAAGGTTGTAGGTTTTTAAAGAGAAACATATACATGTTTTAAATTTATATGCACCTCATGTTCATACTCTGGAATATGATATGATAGTACCTATAAATAAAAGCATAATAGCTAGATCTTCATTTATGCAATTGGTATATAGGAAAGTTGCACTGGATTAGAAATTATTGGTTGTATATATGTAAGTTAAGATAGTTTCCTATATACAATAAGAGTGTGAGTTCTTGGCTCCCAAGGAACAGACTACAGCATCCTTTGTTTGCCTGAGTTCGCTATCTGATTTCATCATGTGATTCTAGTTACCAGGGAGGGGTGCCTTTTTCACCAGGGATTGGGTTAGAAATAGCCACTTGATTACTTGATTCAACCACAAGCCCCAGGCCTTTTCTCTAAAGCTGGTGAAGAAGTATCACTTTTATGTAACCCATAGAACTGAAAGGTCATTACTCCAGAGTTCTCAGCAAGTATATTCACTGCCATATAAAGACAAGAGACAGAGAAAAGGATATTAGGGAGAAGGAATAAAGAGCAAAAGAGAAAGTGCCCTGGAAGCAGTTAATACTAAGACCCTATTGACTATTGTTTTCTATCTGAATATTACAAAATATTTGTGGGTTATAAAATTTATCTAATGGGTGATGGGCAAGAATTTCTTTAAATAAAACAGAATAAGGTAGAATAGAATAATATAATAGTATAAAATAATTTAAAACATCAATATGGATCATATAGAATAAAAATATTGTTTTTGATACTTTAATTTCATTTATTTATACAGTATATATGCACATGTATGGTTTTCCAGAATTGTGATGTAAAATATATTTCTTACTTTGAGTAGTTGTTCAAAAATGTTTGAAATCCATTGATGAAGACATTTTAGTTCCTGAAAATTATCCTTTAATGTGTAAACTACCCCAATATTTCCTCTACTATTTACCTTCCTTTTTTGTTTTGCTTAATTTAGTGTTATAAATTATTTATATACAATGAGTCATTTAATCCTCCCAACATCTATCTGTAGGAAAGAGTTACTATTACTGTCCCAAATAGAGCAATCAGAAAACTGAAGCACACCTAGTTTAAGTAACTTGCCTAAATTCGTTCAGTTGCTAAAAGACAGAGTTAGGTTTATAATGGCATCCTGTAAAACTATTAGGTGAAAGCAATGGAATACAAAACAAAATCTGTAAAAGAAGACAATATTGCTGAAATTGGAAAAAAATGTCATATTAATTGTGGTGCACTAGAATAAACGTCACACATTCTTATTGTTGAGATCCCTAAGGGCCATCTTGAGCCAGTTTTAGGTCTCATGAGAAAGTCAATGCTGTGATAACTGCTTATAAATTGGTGACAAATCCTTGAGTTCATAAAATGTCCCATATAGATCTTTAAAGCCCTCTTTATTTATAATAACATTAGTAACTATTTGTTCTTACAAATACATTATTTAAAAATTTTAGTTTCAAAATTGTATTTATAATATCTATTCAGAGACCAAAACAATATCTTTTATAATTGAGAAAAATGCTATTTATATCTAAAAATAAAATATTGAATTTAAAGTGGAATTATCTTTATGTGATAATATCTAATTACTTCTAAATACTTAAAGTTATTAATGATAGAGTCAGAGGATGAACTAGACTTCCAAATGAAGATGCAGAAAGGTTATCTAACTACTATGCATTTGCTTCGATCTATACGTATAATATAAGGAACTCATAAATAATATAGTTACTGTGCATTGCTTTAGAAGAGATAAAGAATAAAAATACAGTAAAACTCTTACCTGTGTAGGACACCTCTATGCTAGACGTTTTATGCACTTCACTTCAGAACAATAATGGAACATAATGAACTGATGCTCTGGGAGATTAACGAAATGGTACAAGGCCATGCAATACATTAGCTGAAGAATTAACATGTAATTCAGATATGCCTGAGTCGAAACTATATACCTTTTCAATTACAATATGTTGCATTTTGGGGTAAATATTGGAGGCCTGTACCAAAAGGAGAGATGTAGAAAGCATTATTTATTTTCAGAAAAAGTAAAAATGGACCAAAGGTACAATAAGTAGAAAAACATACTTATTTTTGTGTCTAGGTTAGGAATGTGACAAAGGGTTTAGTCATGAAGTGTACTCATTTTCATACAAGCGTTTTGTGTGTGCGCATTGCGGTGCGTATGTTGTGAGAGACAGTAGAACTGCCCTGGAGAGAGCCATATTAAGACACTGTATAAAATCAGGATCATTGTTTCAGACCGTGGGCAATTTTAATTAAACATGATTGAGTTCCTTTCTGTACCAATGTGGGAGGCCACGATAAAGCAGCAAACTCTAAAGGATTTAGTGCTAAAATTCTGGAAGTCTTTTACATTCCTAGGTTATCTTATTCAGATACTATAGCCAAAAGTGCTATAAAATCTTTGTGAAACAATGAGTTTTACCAAATTTAAAGCACTTTTTACTAGCCTGGCATTTTATGGGGATAGTTGAAGAAATAAACTTTGCAGGGAAGAAGTTAAGATTTTTCCTCAGATGTACATACACATTATCGAGATCATTATATCAGAGTCAAGAAATAAATATCTGTACATTAGGGTATGACACCCATAAATAAAGAATTAACTGCCTAGAAACAGAGCTGGCCCACCAAGGTGTCTTCATTCTTTCTTTGAAAAAATTTTCTCTCTTTTACCGTGATCTTAATTTTTTATTCACCTTAGATACCCTACCCTTAATTTTCCTCTTTAAATGTCCTAGAAACTCAGTGACATCAAATTCTGATGACTCCCTTAGTGCCTTCACAGCTTTAAGTATATTTTATTGCTGTGTGACTTGCAGGGCATAATTTAAAGCTAAATTTTAACTTTTTAATCTTTTTGGTTCAATAAATTTATTGTCTATTAGAAGTAAAAGAATAATAGGGGAAATAATTCTCCAATGATTAATATTATATAACCACTTTACCACATTTTCTCATCTCTAGGGCTCAGCTGAGCAAGAAGGGCCAAGGAAAATATAAGGATGCAATTGTTTTTCTAGTGATAAGGAAAAAAATTTGGCATAAACTCCTTGTAACGATGTTAATTGAGACCCTAGTGGGATTGTAAAACCAACTGAAAAACAGTTAAACATGGTCATACAGATATATTTCTAAAATTATGGTTTTGAGTTTAAATACTATATTCTAATAACTGTACTGCAAGTTTACATTCCTGACCAAAAATCAAACTTAGCTGAAGGACAAAAATTATGTGCCAATCAGAAATCATTCTCTCCTCACACTGGAATATAGGCCATTTTTCAATCAATCTCAAGACACAGTTTTCTGTTAGAAAATAAAGTGGATCAGACAACACATGTGAAGATACCAAATGTATGGTTTGAGATCAGGGTATTCTAGATTTATTTGTACTTACTGTTCAAGCCTACATGACTAGTTACATATCTTTTCACACACTGGCGATATGCTAGATAAATTACAATCATGTGAATTTAAAGTGACTGTAGTGAATAAGATTCTGTCTTCTAGCATTAAATCTGAGAAGGAGAAACTAGCAGGAAGCAAGTGGATAATGAGAAAGTAATTGACTTTGTGTGCCTACACATTTCTTGTTACAAAAAAAAAAAAAAGAAAGACTATAAAGTGAATAGGGTATATTGTAGCACAAGAACAAGGAAAAACTGCCTTAAAGATTTGATGATTAAAATATATGCATCTGAAAAGTTATTGAGTATAAAAAAGAGACTACTTTCATAGAAAATGTGTGCTTTGTGATGAAATGTAAGATAACAGTATGTACATACGAATGCACATATACACACAGACCAGACAGGGCAAGACAGTGAAAAAAAGTCTTGAAAAAATAAAAGAAAATGAGAAAGAAAATAGATTCATAGATAATATTAGGTTATTAAGTATGAAATGTCCAATTTCTTTAGGTACTAAGTTTAACAGTTGATATTTCTGACGTTTTATTTTGACACTTCTTGTTTTTTGTTTTTTTGGTTTTTTTGAGACAGAGTCTCACTTTGTTGCCTGGGCTAGAGTGAGTGCCCTGGCATCAGCCTAGCTCACAGCAACCTCAAACTCCTGGGCTTAAGCGATCCTCCTGCCTCAGCCTCCCGAATAGCTGGGACTACAGGCATGCGCCACCATGCCCGGCTAATTTTTTCTATATATATTTTTAGTTGTCCAGATAATTTATTTCTATTTTTAGTAGAGACAGGGTCTCGCTCAGGCTGGTCTCGAACTCCTGACCTCGAGCGATCCACCCGCCTCGGCCTCCCAGAGTGCTAGGATTACAGGCATGAGCCACCGCGCCCGGCCTATTTTGACACTTCTTGTTTTATTTTTATCGTAAAAGTATACATCCTCAGTCTTTCAAACACATGTTTTAGCTTGTAATTATCTTTCAAAGTTTTTTTACAGCAATTTTTGTGAAACCATAGATAAGTCAAAAATTCATGTTATTTTCAAATATGAGTTCCATCATGGAACCAATGCAGTGCAGACTGTTTGAAATCTCAAAACAGTGTTCAGGAAACATGTGACTAATGAACACACAGTATATCAATGGTTTGAGAAGTTCCATTCTGGTGATTTTAATCTTGAAAATGAACCTTGTGGACAACCTGAGACGGAGGTAAATAATGATAAGCTGAAAGCTGTAGAGGAAGTGAATCCTTTGCAACCTATGTGTGAATTAGCAGCAAGGTTTGATGTTACTATTACAATGATATTGGACCATTTTAAACAAATGGGCAAGGTAAAGAAGCTGGATAGATGGGTTCTGCATGAATTAAACAAGTGTCAGAAGAGAAATCTTCTCTAGGCTTGCCTTTCTTTGCTGTCACAACATAAAAAGCGAACCACTTCTATACCATATTGTTACATGTGATGAAAAATGGATTATTTTTGACAATTGCAAGTGTTCTGCACAATGGTTGGATAAAGATGAAGTGCTGAAACACAGTGGAAAACCAAATAGTCATCAAAGCATTAATGGTGCGTGGGGGTACAGTGCTGATATTATCCACTACAGCTTCATGAACCTGCTCAATCAGTTATAGCGGATGTCTACTGCGACCAATGGGACAAAATGATGAGGATGCTTATGATGAAGCAGCCAAGATTGGTCAATAGAGACAGGCCAATCCCCTTGCAAGATAACACTGGACCACATGTCAAACAAACAATGTTGCTCAAACTACAGAAGCTGGACTTGGAAACTCTCTGTTGTCCACCATATTGACCAGACCTTGCACCAACTGACTACCACTTCTTCCAGGCTTTGGACTACTTCTTGCTAAGAAAAATATTCAATTCTCAATAAGCTGTGGAAAATGCCTTTCATGATTTAATTGCCACTCGCTCTCCAAGCTTATTTGCTGCTGGCATGAACAAGCTACCATTAAGATGGTAAAATTGTGTCAATAGTTTAGGGGAATACTTTGATTAATTGTACTGCTTTTTCTTTGAGATATAATAAACCATACTTTTGATACAAAATTGGACGTTTCATATTTAATGATGATATATTTTTATATATATGTATATAGACACACGTATATACACACACCCACAAATATAGATAGATGGATAGATAGCAATACCAAATCCTCCTTTTAGAGTACATATAATCCTTTATGACTTAGAACTTGCAAACAGGAGACAAACATGTGGTCCTTTTTCCTATAAATAAAATTATCCATTTTACAAGGATAGATAGTGAAAAAATTTTGCCTTAGCTATGATTTTGAGTAAAAAGGGGAGCTAAAAGATCTCCCTAAAAATTTCTGATTTCATGACTGTCCTCAAAGAGGGTTGGGATTGGAATTTACACCACACCTGCACCCAGAAAATCCCAAGTGGATGATTAGTTGTAAGAAGACTTCAATTAGGTACTGACTCTATTTTCCTAGAAAAACAAGAGTAAGTTTTGTCTTAAATAAATTTCAAAAAAAAAAAAAATTCCCCAAAAGTGTTCCCAAATCACAGAATCCATTTATGAATCACAAGGCACATGTGGAAATAAACTACCACTAAAGAGATAATATAAATGATCTCCTGAGCCAGCAGTGGTCACACTTATCAGAAATAGAATATAAAGTTTGTTTCATATATGCAAAGGAAAATTTTTAATTTAAAAAATTTAAATTTTAAAAATACCCAAATTGTAAGCTGTTTAAATAGAGATATTTTTACAAATAATAAACCAAATAAGACAGGCATAGCTAAATTGATATGAGACAAATTAGATGTTAATTCAAAAAAATCTCTAAGTAATGGTAAAATATTTGATTCAACAGAAAGATATAACCATCTTAATGGAGAATTGCCTGGTCAAATAGCTTGAAAGTAGATGGAACAAAAAACTGACAGAATTTCAAGAAGAAATTAAACAAAATCCAGAATAATATTGTGAGATTTTAGCACACATCTCTGGAAAGATAAATCAGACAAAATAATGGGACAAAATAGTCAGATAGTTGTAAATTTGAACAACACAATTAAGAAACTCAATCTTAATAGCTGGAGAATATACATTATTTTCTAGAATTCATGGTACATTTAAAAATTGACCTTATGATAATTAGTAAAGAAAACTTTGATGATTAAAGAATTAAAGATCTCTCATAATTTAGAAATCAATAAAAAAACAGAACAAGTAATTCAGAAATTACGATAAGATATATTGAAGCCAAGCACAGGTAAAAGAATCAATCATAATGGAAATTATAATTATTTACATTGGATTGTTTAAAAACATATAATAGGTAAAAACCTGTGGCAGCATTTTAAAATTTTTTTTAGAAAAAAAGGAAATCCATGTCAAGTCATCACCTTAAGAATTTAGAAGAAAGAATAAGAGAATAAATGCAGTTCTTAAATGATTGTTTTTTAAAAAATAATCAAAGCTAAATTCTCAGAATTCCAAATCTAATTAAATTGACCAACTTCTGACAATATTGATAAAGAGATACAATTAGGAAATGAAAAGAAAACAAAACTAAAGATGTAGAAGAAATATTAAAAGTTAATGAGAAAATGTGATAGAAAATTATACTATCAAGTAAATATTCATTTAAATGGGAATTCAACTAGAAAAAATTAAAATTTTCCTAACTAAAAACAAATTGATAATATGAGTGGTCTTACATTATTAAAAATAAAATCAATGCTAAAACATTAACCAAAAATTATCATCATGCCTAAATCATTTAATGATGAATTCTATCAAACATTTGGGGAGCCAAGAATTCAAGCCTTAAAAACTTGTTAGGAAAGTTAAAGAAGAACAACAAAACTCTTCAAATTTATAAATCATGAATAGATTTGTTACAAAAATTTCGGGAAAAAGAGAAATGCTATACTAATACACTCATTAATATAAATAAAAATTGAACAATATAATTAGAATACTAAATCCAACAAGTGGTTTAAAATATAATCCTCCACTCAAATTAAAATTTGAATGAATATTAGAAAAATCCATTGATATAATTCACTAGATTAGAAGATTATAGAAAACTAGCCATGTTTATTTCAATGGCTTTAAAATAACAATGCCAATGCCTGATTACATTTAAAAGAATCTTATATAGAATGACAAAAGTAATTTTCTTAGTCAATAAAAACAAGAATCATATTTAATAAGTTGTTAAGATCCTTTCCCTCAAAATTAGAAGTAACATATTTCCACCACATCCCTTAAATTCATCATTTAGCAAATAAACAAGCAAATGATAGCTAATAAGCCAAAAATTAAAAGTCATTGTGATTGGAAAAAAAAGAAACAAGATAGTTAGATTTTACAAAGTGAGGACAACTTTATATACATGGAAAATCGGTAAGAATCTACAAATTATTGGAATTGTAAGATTGCTGCTGGCTGCATTAGAGTAGCAAGAATATGACTTAGTAATTAGTAAACAAACAACCAAATAAATAAACAAAACTTCTGGTTTAATTCCTCCACACAAAATTTATTTTTTATTTTTTATTTTTTTTTATTTCAGCTTATGGGGGTACAAAAGTTAAGGTATATATATTGCCCATGTCCCGCCCATCCCCCCAAGTCAGAGCTTCAAGCGTGTCCATTCCCCAGACATACTATGTCTTATCTTGGCACAAAAAACTCTCCATAGTGCATCATACATGTTGTGATTCAGTGATCTAGGCTGATGCAATCTCATAATACTGCTAATTTCCTTGACAGGCCTTAGCATCCCCCAAAGCACGTTAGGCAATTGTCTTAGTCTGTCTGTGCTTCTAAACAGAACACCACAGATTGGGTAATTTATAATAAACAATTTACTTTCTCACAGTTCTGGAGGCAGAAAGTCCAAGGTCAAGGTGCTAGCACAGCATTAGTGTCTGGTAAGGGCTGGTTTCATAGACGGCATCCTCTCACATCCTCCCATGGAAAGAGACAAAAGTACAAAAAGGGGCAGACTCTCTCTGAAGCCTCTTTTATAAGGGCATTAATCCATTCATTAGGGCAGACCCCTCCTGACTTCATCACTTTCCAAAAGGCCTCACCTCTTAATACCACAATGGGGATTAAGTGTTCAACATGAATTTTGAAGGGGACACATTCAAGGCATAGCCACAATTATGCTCACATATTATAAAACAAAGATTTATCTTAATGAAATGTGAACCATTTATTTTGCATTCCAAGTTCCTGAATCTTAGAGTTAAAATAATTGTGGAGTAGTCTTTGAGACTCTACTTATATGGCTATGATATTTTATAAGCCTCAAACTATTTCAAAGCCACCATTTTGATATTGATTAAATGAGAATAAAATGTGTTATGAGCTCACCTCAATTGCCCTGTCATACAGTATTTTAAACCATTTTTATCTCTCTTTGCCTCATGAAGTTTTTATAGCAATAAAATAGTATAATATATGCAGGAATCATATGTTATAAAGATCTACACAGATGTAATAGAAGGACATATAAGACACATTCCTCAGAAATTTCAGAAATACAAACATATCTATAAATAAATTCATGATTCCTAATATTAACAAAGTTTTAGTGGGTATAAAATATGAATAATGTGTAGGGTAAGATAGATTATGATAAATGCTCCCTATTTTGAGAGCCCAGCTAAACTGAGGTTCCAGTACCAAAGTGGCTAACAACTATGCCCTAACAGGAAATAAAGGGGAGCTGAACATGGGCATTTACAGTGCACCTTTCCTGGGATACTTCTTTTACCTGGTGGACAGCCAGATGCCTAGTTGTTCAATCTGCAACCAGAGGGTCCCTCACCCTGGAAATTTGTTTACATGGGCAGATAGATCCCCTTGTGGCTCTTATCTGGCCCGTGTCCAGTTTATACCTACCTGGCCATCCCTCTGGTGCTGGGAGCCTGTGGGAATGCCTAGTTATTCAGATGGAACGTGCAAACTCAATACACCATCACAATAGGAAACAAGTTTAAAGACTTTTACTTACAGATTTTGGGCAGGGAGGTTGCAATGTGTCAGGAAGGCAGTCCTCCATCCCCAGGTTATCGGAGGCAGGAATGAAGAGTCAGGTGGAGAGACAGAGAAAAACAGAGAGGAGAAGAAGGAGGAGGAGGAGAAAGAAGAAGAAGAAAAAGGAGGAGGAGGAGAAGGAGGGGGAGGGAGAGGGAGAGCGAGGGAAGACGACAACAACAACAACAACAAAGACTGAGGTGGTGGAGGCAATTAGCAGTATATAAGGGAATAGAGTGTAGGGTACTTTAAGTTCATGGGCAAAGGCCTGAACTGTTTGTTTAAAGAAAGGAGAGCCCAGTTAGTAAAGTGGGAAAGATGCTGCTAAGCTCTTATATCTGACTACTGGTTTGAACAATTTGGACTGGAAACTGTGTCAAGAGTGACTGAGCCCTGCTTCTGGTATGAGAAAGTTAACCCTGCATTCAAAATGGAGGCTGAGGCAACATAAAATTATACGGATTCACTACAATCCCTCACCAACACTCCAGAAAAAAGAAAATCCCCCAAAATGTTACAGATAGACAAATAAAACAATATTTACTTCAAGTATATAATCTAAGGAAGATTTAATGCAGATAGGGCATTGGAGCTAAGCCTTGCAGGATATGTGGCTTTTAAACAGAGATAGATAAAAATGAGAGCACATGTATTCCAGCCTTAAAGGAAGAATGGAAATCAAGATGGAAATGTCCCAAGGCTACGCTGATAATACTGACTGGTCCAGTGTGGCTGGGAAATGAGATTCATAAGAGGAAAGTATGGGATAAAGGACTTGAGTGGTGGTGAGAGGGGTCAGGCCATGGAAGTCTTTTGTTATATTCAGTAGAAAAGGTTTGATCACAATTCTTTCCCAACCTTTGGATGCAAAAGAAAATAAGAGCAAGGATTAGAATGGTGGCCAAGAAAAGAACAACAAAAAACAATGTGTTTGTGAGAGATGCAATTTTCAATTTGTCTGAACTTGGCCAGGGATGATATATGTCTGGGCAAACAGTTCCTGAGAGGATGGGAGCACCATTTAAATAAATGGTGATACAATATCAGTGAGTAGAATAATATTTGTTGATCCTTTTTTATATCACATCCTTTACCCAAACTATACTGAAACATTATATAAATTCTTACTTTTAGTTTTAAATACAAGGAGACTAGCTAGCTACCAAGCAACTAAACATGTAGGACTTGAACTCAATAGAGAAGTCAAGGTGATGAATGAAGATTTAGGAACCATACTCATAGAGGTGATTTCTGAAATCATAGGAGTGGTTGATTATTCTAAGATAAATATGCTACAGAAAAGTTGAAAAATAGAGCTCTGGTTTTATTTGGAGGGAATTTAGTTCTACTAAGATTAAAGGAAAATAATTCCATATATTAAAGAGCATTTATTAATTACCACTTTATGTAAAGTACTGCGAATTCATTAAAGATATAGAGTTTTCACAATTTACTGTCATGCAATTTATTATCTAATGAATAAAACAGATTTGGTAAAAGGAATGCAATTTACAATTTACTGGGCCTTGAATTGTGTTGGTTATTTGGGGTATTTTATATCAGTTATTTTTAGTCAAAGAACAGCTTTTCAAATTACTTTATGTAAATTTTGTGTATAAGGTGGGGAAAAAACTTACTGAAACTAACAGAGTTAGGGCCAAAATATGTATTCATCTAACTGTATGGGCAAATTAAGAGCCTATGCTTTTTTTTTTTTTTCCTAACTTCATGAAACAAGAGAGGTTAAGCAGGAGAGTGATAAAGGAAATGTCTTTATGATTAAGACGACATTAGAAACCTTAGAAGACCTGGTTGTATAGAGTGTTAGAAGAGGTAGACATAATTCTCAGTGATTAATGAATTAACCTGAAGAAGAGGAAGCTAGAAATGACATAATTTTCTGAGAAATATGACCTAGAAATATAGCCAAGAATATCATCTTCAGAGAAGTACCAGGATCACTGGAAGATTCTTAAAGAATGTGTTCAGATAACATGTTTGCAAGCAAAATGAAAATGGAAAGGAAAAAATGGTTTGGAAAGAATTTCATAATCGATATCATAAGATCCCTGAGAAGTAATAAAGGCATCATATCAAGGACCTAATGCAAGGGAAACTTCAAATCATGAATAGAATGAAAAAAAATATACAAACACTGATTATGTGGATACAACACAATTATTAGCAAGCAGAAACACTGGTAAAATTAAAGCAACAGAAAATAATAGTGCCTTTTAAAAGTCCTTAAAATGCAGATTCTAGACTTGTGTTACATCACCTTTAAAAGTCAAAGAATCTTTTAAAAATATGAGTGGTTTGTATGCTTAGCTGATTTTATCTTAACGCTGGCATTTACTGTTACTGTCCTAACACTACACTGTGGTCCCTGTATCAATTGGGTCTATACACACAAACACATCGACAGTGTCCATGTAAATTTTCATTATACAAATACAAATAAAGTAGATAAATGTATAATTATATATGTGAAATTTTGTTAGGTGTATGTTACTTTCATAAAAAGGAAAAGTTAACTATTAAAATATAGGTCTTTAATATACATATGAGATTAAATGAGACTCCTTAGCAATACAGCAATAAACCTCATCAGTAACAGTAATTCTCACTATTCTAGGAACATAACATCTAAATTCAGATACAAGTATGTAGGATCCTTAACTGATTCTATACCCATTTTCTAGGATTCTCTAGAAATCCTACTCACCTTTCTAGAATACCTGCTTCATCTTGAAAGCTATCTGCTTCATTACAGCTTTCTTTATATATTTTTATGTATATATATAACTAAAGTATATATGCATATATACACATGCACATATTGTGTATATAGATATATATTTATGTACACATATATTTACTTTCTTCTGATAAAAACATATATCTATCTTAAATCAATTTTAATTTTACTTAGCTTGTATTAGTAGCTAAATATTTTTGTTGTTGTTTTTGTTTTAATTCCCTGGTCTGAGCTTCCTTAGGGGAGTGTTTATGCCTTCAGTATGGGAAAGATTCAAAAGCAGTCAGAGTTTCCATTAGAAAGAACACAAACTTCAATTTCTAACACAATAAATTAGACCTGGTTTGAGTGTGGCAGATCACTTTAGCTTTCTTAGTTCAGCTTCTCATGTGTAAAAGAAGGCTATGAACTTTTATAATGTAACATGGTTGACCTTTGAACAACATAAATGTTAAGGGCACTGGCCCCCATGCAGTTGAAAATCTGCATATAACATTTGACACTTTAAAACTTAACTGCTGATAGCATATTGTAGACTAGATATGTCATTTAAACTATATTTTGATTGTAGGCATTATATATTGTATTCTTATAATAAAGTAAGCTAGAGAAAAGAAAATGTTATTAAGAAAATAACAAGGAAGAGAAAATATGTTTACTGTTCCTTAAGTGGAAGTGGATCATCATAAAAGTCTTCATCCTTATCATCTTCATACTGAGTGGGCTAAGGAAGAGGAGGAGGAAGAAGAGAAAGGGTTGGTCTTACTGCCTCAGGGGTGGCAGAGGTGGAAGAGAGGTGGAGGACGCAGAAAGGGAGGCAGGGGAGGCAGGCACACTCAGTGTAACTTTTACTGTAAAAAAGCCCAGGTATAAGTAGATCTGTACAGGTCACACCTGTTGTTCAAGGATCAACAGTGCAATGAGGAAGAGGGAGAGGGAGAGGAAGAAGGAGATGGGGAGAGAGAGGAAGGATTCTTACAGAAATTCAACATTATTGCTAAAATGTATTATAAATATTAATACATAGTCTTATTTTTTTATAGTTAGGGATCAAGGTCTTTCCAGATCTTTCAGTATTTTTCTGTCAGTGTTATTAACTGAATTAACAAAATCAAGGCATATTTATTTTTTTCCAATTCAATATTATCATAATATTTATATGCCAAAACTGTAAATAATTTTGTTTTCACACAAACACTGGTCAGTTTCATATAAAAATAAATGCAAAGCATTTGATGTCAAAATGTAATTGACATTGAGTCTAATATTAAATTTCACATTTCCATGTTAGAGTTATTCCTGCATATGAACATATATAGTTGCAGAACTTGTGATATAAAAATATATTTTGAATTATACAGATACATTTCTTCATCTGAGTTTCAAATCACCACATAGGTGTTGCACAATGTTTTCAAAGTTCTGAAAATGCTATCAAGTACATCTCTAAAAAGAATGAATCCAAACACTGAAGATAAATGTTTATCTCATCCCATGATCTTCTACAATGATTAATACCAGTTTACTATCTCCCTTTCTCTAAATTTCTTACTCTGTAACATTACCTCAACTCCTATCTTTGTTATCACTCCACTTAATATTTACCTTAGCTCTCAATTCTCCCCTCAGGACTTCCACTTTAGAGAGGAAATCTTAAGTCTAATTAGGACCCTTTGAAGTCAAATTCTTTTCAGATTCTCAACTCTTAACAAGTGAGTTTAGCTCTACTTCTTATGTTTTGTTTTTCAAATAAAAAGCATTTTATTATAACAGCAATTTTCTTACAATACAACAAAATAATATTTTTCCAGTGGTATCATAGAGTCAAAGAAAAAATTGCTTAGGGACACCAGACTCATCAAAAATATAGCTATCAGCTCTGGAGTATTACACAGGCCTGGATTCAAAACATATCAACTTACAGGCCATGTTTTGCCACCCAAAAATCAATATAAGTTTGGATTGGACAACAACACAAACTTTCTGAGCATCACGTTTATCTTTAAAAAGTAGTATTTACTTTCATAAACTGTCTGAGCATTAAATTAAATGAGGAATGTGAAGAATCCAGAACACAACCTCATATGTAGTATTCCTTGAATAAATATAAGCTCCTTTAAATTTAAAGAGACATTTTCTTGAGATGCTAAAAACTTGAAATAATCTTAGAAGTGAGAGAAGTGATTCAAAGAACATTTTAATTTACTGCTTTTCGATGTTAAATATTATATGTTACTTTTCGTAGCCAAATTCTTATTAGCCAGAATCATACCATTTTTGTGAAAATGGAGGTGTGCATATATCTAATATTTAAGCAAATAATCTTTAATGATCTTTCTTTTTAAAGGCTTGGAAATATACCCTAAGAAAATAGTGTCAATTAAAAGTAAAATCAGATCTCTTTATACTAAATTATTAGATTAACCCATAAGAAATCTTCATTTCTGAAGGTCAGAATGGTTGAATATCACCAATTGCATATGGTTCAACCTAATCAGTTAGTGCTCACTCTCTAAATCTAAATAATGAGTAAATGTGTCAGATAAGTCAAAATGTGAGTTACGTTTTTAACTATACTACTTATGGATCAAAAAAGTAAATGAAGTAATTCTTCAAAATGTTTGCTACCAAATAAAATCTTGTCATAGAATAAACAGAAGCTTATTTGATCTTATTCACAATATTGTCTGTAGATATTTTTAATAATAAAATATATTTTATTATTAAAAATGTTTGGAAATGTTTTTTAAATATATTGGATTTTGAATTAGAATTCTTCACTTTTGTATTTTAACAGACTTACTTTTCTGCATGTAAATATGTGTTTTACTAGGTATGATCTTAAACATGTAAAATCTCCCTAATACACAAAGTAATTAATGTTGCATAATGCAAGACTGAACATAACTTCTTTTTGGTACTGTTTGATTCCTACCTCACATTCTTCAGCACTTGACCAGTAACAAAACTATAGTAATAGTGGTGTCATTATGGTTATTAATGAGTAACATATTGAGGATTTACAATGTGTCAGGCAACCTTACTTATGTTACCCACTCACATTTATACAATGCTGATAATTACCCTTTTTGTCTGTACCTACACATTCTGTTTTTCCACTCTTAATCATAGATGAAGTATATATTTTCCTAACCAAAGCATGCACCTCCATTGTGTACTAGATCCTATCATTTATCATCTAATCAAGGAAACTACAAAAGTAATTCTTTCTCTTACCACCATTTGTTCAGAATACACACACAGGTAGGTATTTCTCCCCCATGAGTTACTGAACCATTTATTTTCTGCTGTTTGTAGGAGGTGTCGTCTTCCTTGGAAGAATAGCCTTGAACATATTGTCTCCAATTCCTCTCAAAGATTGTCTCTTTTATGCTTGATTATTTTTATTCACTTAACTTGTTTATGAAAGTATAATATGATTCAGAATAGGACACAAATTGTAGGCACATAGCTCAGTGAATCTCACAAAGTGAGACAGCAATAAGTAAAACTAGAAGCACTCAAGAAGTTTGCATGTTGCCTTCTGTCAACTGGTGCCCTCTTGCATTATTTACAATTTTTGTTTATTAGGAATAAGCTGCTTTAGAAATTCTTGTAATAATGCATTTAAATCAAAGGTATTGAGTTTTAATTTAAATTTAAAATACACAAATTTTAAGTAAAGATAATCATTTCAAGTTTTAAACTCAGTCAAGTCTGGGTTCCCATCTACTTTTTCTCTTGAGGAGGTTCAGAATCATGCTGGTGTCAGAGAGGAAAAAAAGATGTTGGTTTATAGTTCTAGCAATAAAATTCAACCAGGGATACTTCCATAACTCTTTCTGGAGACTGGCCATTTTGTGCTAGAGTGAGCCTGCCTAGTCCTGCTTCTTTCTTGCTTTCTCTCTCTCTCTCTCTCATGTTTCTGCTTTGACATTGAGCTTAACCTGATACAGGGGTTGACTCTACTTTAGATGCCATTCTTGAGATCCTCATTCTCCATAGTCAGTTTTTCATACACCATACACCTACTGATTTATCAGTTCTCTGAGAAAATTTTAAAACTATGACAGTTGTGGGACTTTTTGCCTGCTTTTTCTCCCCCAGTCTGGTGTGGATGAGACTCTATGTGATGTATTCTGAACCACCTACCTAAATATTTTCATTATAGTTTTTTCTTTTTTTTTTTTTTTTTAATCCAGAGCTTAATCAGCATAGTAGTAGCATGCTGGATACCAAATACCTCTAAGACACTGGACATTTTCAAAGGCTGTGCTCTGGGAGTCAAAAAATAGGAGTCCCTTTTGCGGAATTTATAGAGCTTCCCCTGGACATTTCTGAAAACACCTCTATTCACTTAAGATCAGAGTTTTGATATAAATCTATGGTAAGAGTTGTGTGTGCTTGTGGAGAGAGATTATATGGAACAGTCACCATATTTTTCCACTTCCTTTCTTCCCTTTATTTCTTTCTTCCCTTCTGTTCCACCCAGTACCAAAGGGCCTTTTATTTCCCATATCTGTCCAGTGGGAGTCTATTCTTTTCTTCCCCATTCTAATTTCATCACTTTATGTGTTTGATGAATGATGGCAGGAATAAAAGTGTATTATGTAGGAAGGAAAATACAGAATAAGTACTCTGTACACCTTCAATAAGGAGTAGTAGGTGTTTATATGGGGGAAGTAAAAATGCTATAAAAATGTCTTAAGATGATGACATATTCTGAACTTTGCAGGGTAAACAAAATACAATAAATATGTGTTAAGCTAAAATCAGGAAACAGAAAAAATTAAAGGAACAAACTTGAACAAACTACTGGAAAAATAGTTTAGTTAGTTTCCTGTATAAAAAGTAGAAGACTTTTTTCTTATGAAATGCATTCAGCTCCCTCTGATTCAATTTTATTCATAAAATTTTATACAAAGTTGGAATTATATATGAACAAGGCAATTAGATTTATGCTTATACATTTTGTGTTTGTTCAACTTTATACAAAAGAAGAGTTTTTATAGAAAAACAAAATCAAATGTCTATTGATTTTGAAATTCTCATTTTTTTCCTCAAAGAGCAAGTGATTGAAATGAAATGCCCAATGACAATTAATTTGATATTGTATCATTATAACAATAGAAATAACCTCATCAACAAATATTAATGGAAATGCCATACACATTCATATAAGGATTTTATTATAATGTTTTATAGGTCATTATATTTTAATGGAGTAGCTTTTTTATATTTATTAAAGAAAGTGTAAGAGCAAAACTAAAGTAGCAAGCTTTACTAAATATATGCATATCTTTTAAAAATTTATTTCTGAACATTGTTATTGGTCAAATTTAAACGGGTAGATAAAAAATTGAAATAAAAGTATTGCACTTGTCTTTTTCCTCTATCCCTGTGTAACAAGGAGTTAATTTGCCGCTGGACTGAAACTGCCTTCTGCTCACTGATCTCTTGGCAAGCTTAGACACTTGCTCTTGACTCTTGGCCAGGATAAGAACAAGTCAGCTCACTAACGATGTCTAATGTGCTGTTAAAGTTTAAAATTCCCCATTGTAGCACCTAGGGTAAGCTTGCTTGTTAGCGGCTTACATGTGGTATATCTGGGAAGGAAGTCTGGTTTGGTTACATGACTACAGGTATAAAAGTAATACCAATGGGAAACATGGGTACGCAATCTCTCTAAATTAAGATTCTTTACATGCATATTGGTGGTTCTTTTCCAGAGACAAAGGGTATACTGAATAACTAAAGAAAGGAAGCTGTTTCAGGAAGACTGTGCTTTCTTTGTCCTGTTGTACAGTATCCTTTGCCTTCAAAATCCTACATAAGTATGTGAAGTCTCCTGAGTCATTTCATTTTCCAACTTATCCAATCCCCCTACCAAATACATGCATGTTTTACAATTTCTTCTTAATTCTGTTGGTAGTCACCTCTGTAACATTGACAATATGCTGATACCTTGGTTTATCAAACTTAAACCATACACATGAAATATATTATTGGCAAACTATCTTACTCTAACTCACCCTTCCCAAGTATCTCATATATTTTTGATTTTATATTTCTTAATCTATCATTATAGACAATATCTCATTACTATTATGTAAGAAAAGAAAAGAAGTGTTTTCACCCTCTCTGATCTATTTCCAAGTAGTTTCATCTTCTAGCTTCTAGCAACTATGATTTCATTACCTATAGGTTTTCAAAATGGATAACACTTACATTTTGAAATAAGTTTTGATGAGTTGTACAAGGGTAACAAAAATGAAATTTTCTTTGTCTGCAAACACAGAGGCAGCTACTCCTCCTACATTATTAGGGTGTTCCTTGAAAACATAATAAGCTCTGCCTTTTCTTTTTTAATTAAAAAACAATTAAGGGGATCAAGTGTTTTTTGTTACATGGATAAATTTTATCATGCTAAAGTCAAGGCTTTCAGTGTACCCATCACCAGAATAGTATACATTGTACCTGATAGGTACAATGTTTTCCCTCAATCTCCTCATCTTTCCCCCTTCTCAGTTTTCAAAGTCCATTATACTATGTTATGACCATATATGTACCTCGTTTAGCTCCCACTTATAAGTGAGAACATATGGTATTTGTTTATTCTTTCCTATGATACTGCACTTAGGCTAATGGTTTCTGTTTCCATCCAAGTTGTTACAAAACACATTATTTCATTTCTTCTTTTGGTATTCTATAGTATGTATGTGTATGTGTGTTTGTTTATCCACTCAACAGTTAATGGGCACTTAGTTTGATTCATAATTTTTCAATTGTGGATTGTGCTCTGTTAAACATTTGGGTGCAAGTGTCTTTTTAAAAAAAATACTTCTTTTTTTTTGGGGGGGCGGAGATAGAGCCCCAGTAGTGGTATTGCTAGATCAAAGGGTAGTTCCACTTCTTTGAGGAATCTCCACACTGTTTTCCACAACAGTTATAATAGTTTACATTCCCACCATCAATTATAAGCATTTCCTTTTCACTAAATCTGCACCAACATCTACAGTTTTTTGAATTTTTAGTAATGACCATTATGACAAGAGTAAGTTGGTGTCTCAGTGTGGTTTTAATTTGCATTTCACTGATGATTAGTGATACTGAGCATTTTTTCATATGTTTGTTGGCCATTTGTCTATCTTCTTTTGAAAAAAAAAAAAAAACCTGTTTATGTCTTTTTCCCAATGTTTTTATGGGTTATTTGTTTTTCTCTTGCTGATTTGTTTGAGTTCTTTGTAGATTCTGGATACTAGCGCTTTGTTGGATGTATAGTTTGCAAATATCTTCTCACATTTTGTAGGCTGTTGATTATTTCTTTTGCTCTGCAGAACTCACAGCCAACACATTATACTGATGGGGGAAAGCTGAAAGCATTCCCTTTAAGAGCTACAAGAAGACAAGGATGCCCACTGATACCACTTCTATTCAACAGAGTACTGAAAGTCCTAGCCAGAGCAATCAGACAAGACAAAGAAATAAATGGCATACAAATTGGGAAAGAGTAGATCAAATTATCCTTGTTTGCCAATGATACCATCTTATATCTAGAAAACCCTAAAGACTTCACAAAAAGACTTATAGAATTGATAAATAAATTCAGCAAGTCTCAGGTTACAAAATCAATGTGCACAAATCAGTAGCATTTCTATTCATTAATAACAGTCAAATCAAGAATTCAATACCATTTAAAATAGCTGCAAAGAAAACAAAATACCTAGGAAGATGCTTATTGAAGGAGGTGAAAGGTCTCTATAAGGAGAACTATAAAATACTGATGAAAGAAATCATGGATGTACACAAACAAATGGAAAAAACATCCAATGCTTATGAATTGGAAGAATCAACATTGTCTATAGTGTCCAAAGTGATTTACATATTCAGTGAAATTTCCACCACAATACCAATGTTATTTTTTACAGATATAGAAAAAAAATCCTAAATTTCATATGGAACCAAAAAGGATCCCAGATAGCCAAAACAATCCTAAGCAAAAGGAACCAATCTGGAGGTATCACATTACCTGACTTCAAATTATATTACTAGGCTGTTAACCAAAACAGCATGGTACTAATATAAAGGTAGACACATGGACCAACGGCACAGAATAGAAAACCTAGAAATAAAGCCATATAACTATGACCAACTGATTTTTGACAAAGTAGATGGAAACATACACTGTGAAAAGGACACCCTATTCAATGAATGGTGCTCAGAAAATTGGATAGGCACATATTGATGAATGAAACTAGATCTCCATCTCTCTCCATATACAAAAATTAACTTGAGATGGATTAAAGACTTTATAAAACTGGAAAGCACAAAAATTCTAGAGTAAAATGTAGGGAAAACTCTTCTGGACATTGGACTAGGCAAACAATTTATGACTAAGACCCTAAAAGCAAATACAGGAAATATCAAAACTAAATATATATGACTTAATTAAAATAAAAAGTTCTCATTCTTTTATTTTGTACTGCAAGATTTCAGGTCTTCTGGTCTTTGGAACTGTGAACACATACCTCTGAAATTAACTCAAAAATCTCTCATGAACTTTATAAGAAACAGTTACAAGGTAGAACTATTTGTTCTCAAGGATATAAAAAAAGTTTTAATTCCTCTTATCTCTATATTATTCTATAACCTTGTGTGAAATTTTGTCCATACTTTGTTCTTTGTGGGTTTCTTGTTTGTTTGTTTTTCTTCTGACTACTAGCATTCATATAATCTGATTGCATACTCATTAAAGCATTAGTTCTCTCCCTTCTTATAGGTGTGGAGGACTTTCTATGAGGTAGAGCATTTTATTTCCCTAATAGTTGCCTAAGTTGACTCTAAAAATTAAAATACGATGAAGAGTGCTTACAAACTTATGATTATATAAACCTTATCTACCAAGATTGATAGGAAAAAAAACTGATGATATACACTGAAGTCATTAAACCTGTTCTATTTGAATAAAAATGTTAGAAGGCACAAAGGTAAAATGGAATCTCTTTACATAGCACACAATTGATTTTCAAAATTTACACCACAAATCTTGGGGTTCACATGACCGAGTGAGACACCGTTGGTGGCAGCCAAGCAAGTGCCTGTGTCACTCCTCCCCAAATTCAAGGCAATGAAGCTCAGGAAGTGTCTTTTTCCATTTGGAAAAAGGAATAGAAAGAGTATAGAAAACTTAGTTTTGCAACTTGGCTTCCAACTCAGACACAGTAAAATAAAGTACCAAGCAGATTCCTAAAGCTTCTGATTCCAGGCTTTAGCTGCTGGATGGCAAGTCTAGACCCACCCTGGCAAGAACAGAACCTGCTGTCCTAAGGGGAAAGGTCCAGTCCTGGCAGGATTTACCATTTGGTGACTAAAGAGTCTTTAGGCCATGAATAAATATCAGAAGTAGCTAGACAGCAGTCACCATGGGCCTTAGGAAAGATTGGGCTAGCTTCCTGGGTGACCTGGCTTAGTCCCAGCTGTAGTAGCCTTGAGAGAGTGCTCACATCACTCCTCTGCCAACTCCAGGCAGCCCATCATGAAGAGTGAGACTCTTTTTGATTGGGAGAAAGTGAAGAAAGAGAGCTACAGACTGTGTCTGGTAACACAGTGAATTACCCATATCTTACCACAGCCTGCCAAAGTGGTATCACCAGGAGTCTGCAAGAGTTGAATCATTACCAGTCATGGGTGCCTACTAGTATTGATATGGCTGCAGTGACCAAAGACTTAGATCACAACACTCCATTCCTTTTGAATACCTGGAAAGTCTATTCAAGAAAAATGGGTTCAAACAGGCCAAGACTGGGATAGTTAGAATAAATACTTAACTCTTCCATGCCAAGATATTGATGAACATCCATAAGCATCAACAACATCCAGAGAAACACCAACAGCTCACCAAAGAAACCAAAGAAAGCACTAGTGACCAATCTCAAAGAGATGGAGATATGTGAATTTTCAGACAAAGAATTTATAATAGTTTCTCTGAAAAAGGCAATGCATGTCAAGACAACACAGACAAATAATTCAGAATCCTATCAGAGACAGTAATGAAAGAGATAGAAATAATTAAAATAATACAGAAATTCTAGACCTAAAAACTTCAATTAAAAAACTGAAAAATGCATTAGAGTTTCTCAACAGTAGAACTGATCAAGCAGAATAAAGAATTAATGAGCTTGAAGGCAGTGGAAACTAATTCTTCTAACATTTTGATCTCAAATTTCTAGCCTCAGGAACTTAAAATTCTGACCTTGCATCATCAGTCACAGTTTCTGTTGTTTAAGCCATTCAGTTGTGAAATTCTTTATAGGAGCCCTAGCAAACTAATACACATGCTGGTAAAGGGTGAGTAAGTAGTTTCAGTCTCCAGTATTCAGGCTTAAGGGTTGATAGTTTTGGTTCAAAATGTATATTTTCTTTTGAGTGTACTTGTGATTTGGTTCACTGTTTATAGTGTTTGCTGTATACCTATTCATTAGATTTAATTTTTATGTTGGTAGCATAAACCTACAGATATAATTTTCAAAAAATTCTATATGTTTTCTTAGTTTAATGTTTATTTTTTGATATAGTTGATTAGCATTTTATTGCACATCGAATCTATGTCTATTATACTTTCTCTTATAATGTTGTTCCATTGTTTCTAGCACTTATTGAAAAGAATTTCATGTTAGTTGAATTAAAATTTTATGTATTTTTTATATATATATAATATACACACATATTTCTGCTTTGTGTTCTAAAATTTTTTTAAATGATTATCAATACCTTGTGATTATTAGTTATTTTTATTATTGCAGACATTGTTTGTGTCTTAGTCAACTCCAGGTGTAATTTAAAAAACAACTATAGACTAAGTGGCTTATAAACAACAGAAATCTATTCCTCGGATTTCTTGGGACTGGAAAGGCCAAGATCACCGTCTGGTAAGAGCCTACTTCCTGCTTCATAGATGGCAATCTTTTCACTGTGTCCTCCCATGGTAGAAGGGAGGCCATTACTGTAATGGCACTAATTCCATTTGTGAGGGTTCTGCTTTAATGACCTAATTGCCTGCCAAATGCCTTACCTCATAGTACCCTTTCATTAGAGGTTGAGTTCAATATATGAATTTTAGAAGGACACAAACATTCAGTCTATGACATAATTCTTAGCTGTGGCTACACATTAAAATCATTCATCAGGAGAGTTTTTAAAAGATGACAAAACCCTATGCCACGTCAACTAGATTAGAATCTCTGAGGGAGGGTCCTCTCAATCACATTCTGTATATTCTCTAAATGATAACAGCTTTATTGGAAATATATATATTCATATAAATGTGTATGTATATATATACATATGTATATATACAGTTTTAATAGTTTGTTCTGAATTCTAGCAGACAATGAAATATTTTACATATGTAGAAATGATGTTTCCAGTAGCAAGCCACATATTAGAACCATTTTCACAATCTTGACTACTGTAATCAACTTAAAATTAGTAATGTACAGATGATGGATTTATTTTGGCCTGATTAAAATAATTCTAGGAATTCTCATCTTTTCTAGGCAGATTATTTCACTTTTTTAGAGTTCTGATCTAGGAGTAGATGTTGAAGTGCCAATAATTTTATGCAACATGTGAAAGAAGTTAAAGGTAGGAAAGAATGTTTGGCAAAATTTTCAGTCATTGGCATAACCTTCTGCTAATACCTTGCTAATGCCTTATCTTCTATTCACTGCATGTGTCTTTCCTCTGTATTATTAGCTTTGAGCTTCTCTAGGCTGCTACAAGGGAGAACAGTGCCCCTGCAGCCCTTCCCTATGTGTATATTGAACCATGACTCCCTTCACTATCTTTGATGTAGCCCTAGGTTTCTGTCTGCCTCTGATTTTCCAAACATGTGTTAAAAACCTCTGTGCACCCAACTATTTCCTTTATTTCTATCTCTGTGTTTTATTTTACTTTTTTTTTCCTAAAGAATCATCAGAGGGAGAGAATATAAATACTTGTGATATAACGATAGAGATATCGATGCCATTCATGTCATGCCCCTTTTTAATTCTCTAAGAGTACAAGGCTGTCGATAAAAGCCATCAGGACAGAATAAAATAAAACCATATTTACACTGTATTTGTTGAAATATCTGTATGGGTTTATTTATATACTAGTTTCTGAAATTTAGCATTAATTTTTTAAATTAAGAATGTAAAAATTTCAGATATTATAATCTATTTTCTTTCCTCCAGTGCACAACTTCAGTGTTTTCCTGTTCCATTTATTTTAATAAAAATATACTGTATAACTGGATTGGATTCACTCTAATTGTCACTACATCTTTACTGCTGAGGGATTTCTTCTCTTGTGATTTCATTTCCTATCTGTTCATGAATAATTTTCAGAAACTGAGCTCTCATAGTTAGACAGTTTTCTTGCAGTGCAACACCTCATCACCTGCACCGCAGGATACTCTGGATGCCTGTCTTGCACATCAGGTTGGGTATATCAGAGACAGAATTTTTACTTTTATCTAAAATGCCTCAATATTCTGCATAGACCGGGGCATTATGATAGTGGGCAAAGTTTCTATATCTGAGCTTTTATTAAATTAAGGCAGATCTTTTATCCTAGTTTTTTTTTGTTGTTGTTTTGTTTTTTTGTTTGTTTGTTTGTTTTATTATATCAGTTTTGTTGGGACTAAACCTAGGATACAACATGTCCATGGGGGCAATATGACTAAGAACGCTATATGTTTTCAAAAGAAAAACTTTTTTCCTTTTATTTTGAGTACTAAATAATAAAGAACTTATGTTTAATTACATATGGCTTAAATGTGCTTTTAAAATGTTAATTCCTTATATATCAGAGAAAGGTTAAAATAAGTATCTGAGATGCTAGGGACATCTTTACCTTCCTAGCAAGAACACATTCCTGGTCTCTAGGGATAGAAGCAGAAGCTGAAATCCTAATGTTCACTTACTAGAATATATATTAGATGATAGCTCCTGGATGGAAGTTCTATAATGTAACTGCAGTAGAGTTAGTGATGTCAGTGTAAATTCTGGAATAGATAGCTCCAAGGACCTGGCCCTCCATAGAAACATTGAAAAATCAAGCAAAAATAAAAGAAATCAAAGTTAGAATCAACTTTTTCAGAATTCTGGAAAACAGTGAAAGATTTATAACAACAAAGTAAATGCTGAATCAAGAAAAAAAGGCAACTCAAAAACTATAGGAATGCTTTTTGACATTTTTGCTTGTCATTTCAGCACTCCCCTACTCAATTTAGTGGCAGTCTTGAAGATGGCAGCTCTTGTTTCTAGTATAGACAATAGTCTCTGGTTCCAGAAAAGGCAAATAATTGCATTTTCTTGTTCTAACTTGCCTGGGGGCTGCCTGAAGTATTGAGGCAAGGAATTTGCCTTTATTTAACCTAATTGTAAACTCATTTAGGTCTGAAAATTTGTGGGTTTGCCAAATAAACCTGGTAAGGCAAGTGCAAAGCCTACAGCTGTCTGGGGCAAAAGATTACAATTGGCACAAACAATAGAGTACCAAAACCCTGGGAGGACAAACTGGGGAGAGTTCCTTTGGGAAATTAGGGCATTTAAAAGAGTCTGAATTTAAAAATTAGAAAATCATATGCATGACTAGTGTAAGACACATAGTCAGAGAAGACCTGTGAGTAGCCTAAATTTTCCCTTCTGGCTGAATGTGATGCACAGTGCAAAAAGGATGTAAAGATGAAGGCAAAGTTTTAAATGACTTTGCTAAGTACTGAATGAATGCCCCATCTGTGATGATTGGAAAAGATTTTTTTCTTTTTGCCTTTTGTTCATCTCTGTCTGTCTCTCTCGCCTCCCCCACCCTTGCCATTGAAGGAAACAACTGTGAAAATACTACTTAAACAAAAGCTAAAGGGATAGCTACTTCAGAGATCAGACATAATTCAAAAACAAAATGACAAACAACCTAAGTGAGTGGGCAAAAACATATATAGACATTTCTCCAAAAAAGTTATACAAATGACCAAAAAGCAAAAAGCATATGAAAAGATGTTCAACATTATTAGTGATTAGGAAAATGCAAATAAAAATCACAATGAGATACCATTTCTCACCAATTAAGATAGCTATAATAAGAAAGAAAGGAAAGAAAGAAAGAAGGAAGGAAGGAAGAAAGGGAGGGAGGGGGGAGGGAGGAAGGAAGGAAGGAAAGAAGAAAGAAAGATGTTGATGGTAAATATGTGAAGAAATGAAAATCTTCATACATTATATGCAGGAATATAAAATGATTCAACTACTATGGAAAATAATTTGGGAGCTCCTCAAAACATAGTTGAATATAGAATTACCACATAAATCTGCAATTCTACTTTTAGATATATACCCCCCAAATTGAAAACTAATACTCAAACAAGTCCACACTCAGGTATCTATTTGTGGCACTATTCATAATATACAAAATGTGGAAATAGTCAAATGTTCATGAACGGACAAATGGATATCAAATTATGTTTGCATACAGACACAATAGAATATTGAGCCATAAAAAAAAAAGCAGATGAATAGCTTTTATAATGTTCCATGTAACCAAAGCATTTGTACCCTCATAATGAGCAATGACATTGAACCAGGAAATAAAAAATCTTCCAACCAAAAAAAATCCCAAACAAGATTAGTTTCACAGCTAAATTTTATCAGATCTACAAAGAAGAATTGGTACTCATACTGCAGAGATTGTTTATAACATCAGGAAGGAAGGAATACTCCCCAACTCATTTTATGAAGCCAGTATCACCCTAACACTAAAGCCAGGAAAGGACACAACAAAAAAGAAAACTATAGAGTAATACCACTTATGAATATAGATAAAAAATTCTCAATAAAATTCTAGCAAACCAAATGCAGCACATTAAAAAATAATCCACCCTGACCCAGTAGGCTTTATCCCAGAGGTGTAAGGATGGCTCAATGTATGTAAATCCACAAATGTAATTTACCACATAAATAGAAGCAAAAACAAAGATAATATGATCATCTCAATAGATGCAGAGAAAACATTTGACAAAATTTAGCACCCTTTTATGGTAAGATCTCTTAAAAAAATAGGCACAAATGGAATATATCTCAAAATTATAAAAGCCATATATGACCAAACTCACAGCCAACATCATACTGAATGAGGAAAAGTTAAAAACATTCCCACTCAGAAGTGGAACAAGACAAGGATGCCCATTGTCACCACTTCTGTTCAACATAGTGCTGGAAGTCGTAGCCAGAGCAACCAGGCAAGAGATGGAAATTAAGTGTATTCAAATGGGAAAGAGGAGGTCAAACTATAGCTCTTTGCGGATGTTATGATCTTATATCTAGAAAACCCCAAATATTCTGTCAAGAGACTTCTGGAAATCACAAATAAACTCAGCCAAGTCTCAGGTTACAAAATCAGTGTTCACAAATCAGTAACATCCCTATGCATCAACAACAGTCAAGCTGAGAATCAAATAAAAGATTCTATAACTTTCACAATAGCAACAAAGAAAACAAAATACTTAGGCATATATTTAACAAAGGAAGTGAAAGATCTCTACATGGGAAGCACTGAGCAAGGAAATTGCAGAGTATGTAAACAAATGGAAAAATATATCATGCTCATGATTTGGCAGAATCAACATTGTTAAAAATCTCCATACTACCCAAAGTGATTTACAGATTCAATCCAGCCCCATCAAAATAACTATGTTATTTTTCGCAGATCTAGAAAAAATAATTCTATGCTTCATATTGAACCAGAAAAGAGCCAAAATAGCCAAAGCAACATTAATCACAAGAAACAAATTGAGAGGCATCACTTTACCAGACTTCAAGCTATACTACAAGGCTATAGTAACCAAAACATCATGGTTCTGGCACAAAAATAGAGACATAGACCAATGGAACAGAACAGAGACCCAGATATAAAACCCTCCACATATTGCCAGGAGAAAGCAGACTGCAATATACACTGAGGGAAAGAATCCCTATTCAGTAAATGGAAAATTGGATAGCCACATGTAGAAGACTGAATCAGGATCCTTATCTCTCACCTCTCACAAAAATTATCTCAAGATGGATAATAAACTTAAAAGTGAGAAATGAACCTATAAGAATTCTAGAAATAATGTTGGAAAAACTCTTCTGGATAGCAGCATAGACACAAAATTTATGAAGAAGACTCCGATGGCAATCACAGCAACAACAAAAATTAATAAATGTAACTTGATTAGATTAAAAAGCTTCTACACAGCCAAAGAAATAATCAATAAAGCAAATAGACAACCTACAGAATGGGAGAAAATATTTGCATGCCATACATCTGATAAAGGGCTAACAAACAGAATCTACAAAGAGCTCAAGCAAATCAGCAAGAAAAAAATCAAACAACCCCATTAAAACGTGGGCAAAAGATATGAACAGAAGCTTTTCAAAAGAAAAGAGACTAATGGCCAATAAACATATGAAAAAATGCTCAACATTTCTAATTATCAGAGAAATGCAAATCAAAACCACAATGAGATACAAATTAACTGCAGTGAGAATGGCTTTTATCAAAAAAAACCCAAGCAGCAGATGCTGGCATGGATGCAGCAAGGAACTCTTATACACTGTTAGTGGGACTGCAAACTAGTACAGTGTCATTGGAAAATGATATGGAGATTCCCCAAAGAATCAATGGCTTACAAGCCAGGGTTTTAAGAAGCAGGAGTACATTTCAAACAGGCAAAATTTTACATCAATACATGGAGGTTATACATTGACTTGGCTCCAAAAGGCATGATATGCTGAAGTTGGCAGTGGTGGTGCTAATGGTCATAGATGTGTTTAGAAATTCTTGGATAAACAGAAAGGAATGTTAAGATGAGTGTGACAGGCCCTTCATGGGGGAATTTAAGGCAAAGAATGGCTGTCTGAGTTCAATTCTTCAGTTGTCCCTGTTAAATAATAAGTGACTGAAAAATGAGCATCACACTTAATTGAAATTTATTAAGCCAAGATTTTAAGGACATGCCCAGGAAAAGCACAGCCCACAATGTATCTGTTGTGAACTGGGCTCTCCAGGGAAGAGGTTGAGAATTTCACATTTAAAGGAAAAAGAGTATGCACGGGAAAAAAGGAGGGGTAAAGGAGGTGAGCAGTGAGGCAATTGATGGTATGTTTGTGAAATTCTACTTGGTGCTCTGTAAATCTACATAAAATAAGATGAATATTCCAAAAAGAGGTAGAAGAAATAGTCACTGTTGTGATCTTCTTAGGGTGGGTTGAAGAATGATCATATTTCTTCCTTGGTCTGCATCTGTGGAGGTAAACTTGTAATTGACATTTAAGAGTTGATTTAGGCTACAGTCCAAAGGTTATAATTGGCATGCACTCATTGTATAGGGGTTGTAGATCTTGAATATTTTTTTTTTTAAGGGCTGAAGAAAATACGAAATATTTTAACTCAAAATACGTTTCTTTGACATATTTTGAGATGGTTGTCGGGAAAAAGAAGTAATGCTATAAGGCTGTCTAGATGGGAGGTTGGGGGGAAAGTTTGCTTTCTAACATAGAATTTCTGTTAAATGCAGCCAGGCCTCACCTATTTGATCTGGGACAAGTTTGCTGAGAGTGGGACACTCTTACAGGTATGAATAAAAACATTTCTCTGAGGGCTGTTACCATGAGGCTTATCTGCATAACAAGTCTACCTTGCTAGCTAGGCTTCCTTTCTACTTCCCATACCCTGTCCACCAGAAAAAACAAAAACAAAAACAAAAAACCCTGTTTAATCATTTTCTAAGCACGTTTGTTTCTTAAAACAGGACCACTTTACCTCTTGGGGATAGGATGGCAGTGCTTGTGTAACTCAATTCTCAGGCTCAGTTGTCCCTTTTGGCATAATGAATTTTGGAGAGTCCTCTGATTCTTATTTTTCCTTTATACCCCTTCTCTCTCTTTCCCATCTCTGGGGTTTCTGAAAAACAACTCAGCGTATGTTAAGATTCCATCTTTCATTTTCCATGGGAAACTAAAACATCTCTTTGCAGGGTCATTGTTTTCATCAGGTTGTCATTCTCTTTTCGATGCCAGCTGGTACCTGGAACTTCCCTTGAAGGGATGCAAGATTTTTTCATTTCTATGTTTCGAGTGTTAGGAACAGAAAAACAAGTGAGAGGTAATGGAAATCAGAAAAAAACAGAAAGGAGGAAACAGTTATAGAAAAACATTAAGGATGAAATGGTTGCAGAAAAATAAAAAGAGGGAACGATTATTTCAGTCTTAACGAATGGGGTAATTAGGCCATAGAACGCTGACCACCAGGGAATGGAAAAACACTATAAATGGTTACTGGAGCATAATCTTTAAATCATGTCCATACCTGGAAGGAATTCGGTCCTAATTATAACTAACCTTTACCTAAACATAAACTACTAGCAAATAAAAGGCAAAACACAGAAGTAAACAGGGTCTTCTCTACTTGCAGAGAAAGACCCGTCCCCTCTCCGGGACATTCTGTGCTCAATAAATCTTTCTGTTTAATTTACTTATTCTTTGTTTGGCTTGTTCATTCATTAGGTGGATTTGGTACCAGTAACCATTCTTGAGTACTGGGAACCAAGAACCAGGAAAAACAAACTTGAACCTGACGGGAGGGCCCTGAAGGCCCCTAATAGGGGTCCTTACTCTCAAACGTATAGGTTGATAATGTTTTGTCTTTCTCTTATTAGTTTGTATTTTTTTCAGTCTAATTTACAGGGCCCCATCCAGAGAACCTAATATGAGTAGAAGGGAAAGATGTTTTTTACTCCTCTTCAGTTTCAACTAATATCATGTGCATTACACTGTTTAGTATACTAGCAGGATAATATTTTTATATTGATACAATGTGTTTTAATAATATTAATCTGTTAGTCCTCCAAATTTTAAATTAGTTCCTGGCATCAAATTCTCAAGGAACAAAGACCATATCAGAATAAAGAGGAAATAAGGAAGAAAATGTTTCATGAATTAATGTATTTGGATTTTCTAAATATGAAACTTTTTAAAAAGTGTATATTTGTGAAAAAATGGATAATTTCTTTAGAAACCATATCATAACAGATTTAATATCAAAAATTTCTGTAAATTAGAATGCTCATTTGAAAATAATTCTCTCAACAAGACAAGTTAATCTTAAAGTCAGTGCATGTTCATATTCACTGGGATAATCTGACCGTATCAGGTATTTTTCTGCATTGGTTATTTACCCAGAAGATCTGTAGTTTTTCCATCTCTCTTTCCAACTTTATTTTTCTTATCAGATATTTTGATGTCCTAGTGTATCTACAAGAATTATTACAGTTAAATGGCAAATAATTTTATTCAAATAAATGAGGATAGTCAAATGAATGTGCTGAGTAAATATTTGAGATTATTTAAACAATAGTAAAAATATTTTCACAACATTCTTTTTTGGTTTTCTTGTTTTTTCTCTCTCCTCTCTTTGGAAGTCATTTAACCATTACCCACAGAAAGCTTTGCAGGTGACTCAGTCCCCTCATTATTCATGGAAACAGAAGCAAAGAAAACTAAAGAAGCTTTTGTTCTTAAGCAGTCAAAACAAGAAATGCCAACAATAGTTAAAAAGCTACTTATTGGGTACTAATTAGAGATTTGGAGGGTTTTGTGAAGCTGCTATTCTTCTGAAATCCTTAATCCTGCCAATTTCTCCTTTCTCATATATTCTATAGCTTTAACTTCTGTCAAGTGACATGCAGTTTCTGTGTATGCAGAAAGTTTCTGAGCTAAGTATGTGCAAAACAAATTTTCTCTCCAAGATTCAACACCTCTGCACTGCAATCAAACCTCCTTTATACTGCATTATATAAGGACATAAAGGCATCAATTTAATAAATTAATTTTTATTGAGTCTTTGTTAGTAAAACATTATGCAATTAAATGCTATAGAGCATTCAAAGCATATGCAATGGTTTTGTACTCTTTTCTGTGCAAAAGTGTTAAAAAATGTTACCATCCAAGGTTAATTACTGGCTATAGTAAGAGTAGTATTTTTAGTAGCACAATATTTTGTTAAGTAAAACTAAATTATGTTTATGTCTTGCTGTGACCTTATTTTATAATGTTAAACTTAAAGATCACCTTACAGAATGTAATTATCCACTTCCAAAAGTAGTGTAAGGAACTGTTATAACTTAGAATCATTGAATGAAGGGTTTAAAACTTTGTGTGATAATGAGCAAAATGCATTTAGATTATACTAGTAAATCAACAATAAGAATAATGACACCGTTTTTGCCAGCTCTCGCTTTTAAGAGAAAAGTCCTATGAATGAAAGGTTTGGATGGTATAAGGGAACATAGTATAGAGAAAACATGTTTAAAGTGCTTCTGAATAATTTCCTAATTTTAAAAAAAAGTGTTTTAAAACTTTCTCTACATTTCTTTCTCTTTTTCAACAATTTTGATGACTACAAAGCTATCGTTTTATCTAAAACATGATCAATACTAATAAGTTTGGTCAATGTGAAATTTGGCAGGGCCTATTATCTCTGAGCTACTTCTTGGATTAACCTCTGTAGTGTAATGGAGACTGTTAAGCCTCCTGGGAATGACAGTAACCACAGTGACAGGAGAACACCTGGTTATTGACATTTCATCCTTTATAATAAATGCCCAAACAGGTCCCCAGACACCTGCAGAAATTACTAGGGTGTGTTAGACTGTGACAGTTGATAAATTATTACCAGACACAATCTGGAAATGGGCTTCTAAGTTTCACTATCATCTCTGAAGGAAAATATACTATTTGCCTACTGGAAGGAAAACTGAGCTAAATATTCCAAAAAGAATTTAAAATATGTGCATAAGGTAAGGAAAAATTCATTATAGTAAATTAAACGCCTGATAGCAAAATTAGACAACAAAATAATATAAAACACAGGAATGCTTAATAAAACATAATAAAGTTAATATTTATCAAATAATGTCAATTTTTTGATATTTACAATTTTTATACACAAGCACAAAATATAGCTAAAAGTACATGAAATTTTAGACACAAAATGAAAACAATGGTATAATATTAGCATTGGGATCAATTCTACATTTTAATTGATATACAATTAAAATGTAGAATTGATCCTGGATTCCATATATTCATGCTAAACTAGTTCTAGGATGACCTTCCTAATGCCACAGAGAAAAATTTAGTAATGATAAAGCTGATTGAGTGTCCACTTAAGATTTTGCTAAAATCTGGGCATTTACCTAAATATTTCCAAACAGGGATATATCATATATATATAATAGAAAGACTCTTGTTTTCTTTTATACTAGCATTCACACTCAACACTTTTGTGACAAAATATACATTTTATTCCCCACAATTCAATACACCAATTATCTGCAGACATTAATTGTGTGATCTACAATTAATTCAATTCTGACAGTAACTGTAACCAGCACAGATCCCAAAGGTTAAAGGCACAGTCCCAGAAGACTTCCTTTACTTAATACGCCAATTGTAAGTCCCAAGTTTTCAGTTGTACTTCTGTTGGACCATCTATAACCTGGGGTTCCCACAACCCCTTCCTCAATTTTAATAATTTACTAAAGGAATTTTGCATTATCAGGAAAACACTTTACATATGTTACTAGTTTATTATATAATAAAAGAAATAAAAAATGAACAGCCAGTTAAAGAGGTACATGGGGTGAGGTCCAACCAGAAAGATTCAAGTCCAGGAGCTTCTGTTCCCACAAAGTTGGAATGTGCCACCCTCCTGATATATGAATGTGTTCACAAATCTAGAAGCTCTTTAAACTCCATAGTTCACAGATTTTAATGGAGATTTCATCACATTGACATGAATGATGTTAACTCAATCTCCAGCCCCTTTCTGCTTTCCAGAGGATGAGAGGGCTCAAAGTTCCAAGCTGCTAATCATAGCTTGGTTTTCTGATGACCAGATGCTACCCAGGTGTTCTTATTATAATAACAAATGCTCTTATCACCCAGGAAATTCTCAAGACCTTTGGTCATAGACCAGATACTAGGACAAAAGATGAACCTACCATCCCTCTTAGGACATTATAAGGTTTTTCAGAGCTTTCTTCTAGAAACTGAGGACAAAGACCAAGTAAATATTTTTTATCATGTCACCACACATATATAATATGATCTAATATATCACACTTAAGTAGACATTGTCACAAACTGTCATATCTCCCACCTATTCTCCTAAATGCCCATTTATCTCTCTTAAAAATCATTTGCAAAAAAAAAAAAAAAATCATTTTCTCTCTCATAAGTGGCCTTTCTCCCTGTCTCTTTCTCCTGTTAAGATGGTATATAAACTCTCAAATTTCACTTCTCTTTTGGGGTATTCACTTCCTCCTCTGATGCACTATGTACATAAAATTAAAAATTAATATATTTGTTTGTCTTTTCTCCTGTTAATCTGCCAATAGTCAGTTTATTTTTCAGACCCAGCAGAGGAACCTAAGAGGATAGAAGGAAAAGCTTTTCTTCTTCCTCAAGGAGAATACAATATACTGTTGTTGAAAGGTAAACTGAGGCACAATAACATTTCTTTTTTTTAAAGAGTTTATTTGAAATGGAAAAATAAGCATCACATGTACTCACCAGAAAATTGGTTTCCCTGATCATCACCTAAATGCACATCGGGGAATGATACCAACTGGATATCAGACTGAGGCGGGAGGTGGGGGGAGGGGATGGGTGTATGCCTACATGATGAGTGCATTGCGCACTGTCTGGGGAATGGCCATGTTTGAAGGTGCTGACTCGGGGAGGTGGGGGCTGGGGGGAGGGGATGGAGGTATGACTACATGGTGAGTGCCAGGCGCACTGTCTGGGAAATGGACACGCTTGAGGCTCCGACTCAGGGGGATGGGCGGGACATGGGCAATATATATAACCTGAGCTTTTGTATCCCCATAATAAGCTGAAAAAAAAAAAAAAAAGAGTTTATTTGAGCACACAGCAATTCATGAATCAGGCAGCTCCAAACCAGAAGTGGTTTGGGGATTCGGGGACCAGTTTTTATAGAGTGAATTCAAAAGTAACACAAAGAACATATTCAATTGGTTAAATTTATAAAGTTGCCTTATTTGGTGTATCGTGCAGGAAATATCTACTTATATAATTATATTTGTTGACTGTTTCTGATTGGTTAAGCTTAAGTTATATTCTTCTTTAATATAGGCATTTCCAAGAGATTCATTTCAAGTTTCATTTATGTTTTCAAATTAAGCAGGGTTAAGGTCACTTACCAGGCCTAACTGGCTTTCTCTGCTCTGAGATTCCTCAGGCCTTGTCTCTGTTCCAATTTACTTTAGTGCTATCTCAAGGTAGAACTAGACCAGTGGTTCTGAAAGTTTGGTCCAAGAGCCCCTGCCAAAAAGCCATATAGTATTTAAAAATCCAAATATTTTGGATATCAATTTATAGCACTAAAGGATCAAGACTTCAAATTGTCAGCCTTAGCAAGATGTAAATACAGTTAACCAAGTTTCTGTAACATTCTGGTAAAGACATATTACAGCTATTGCTTTTTCGCTCAGCATTGTTATAGACAGTGGCAAGGGAGCCACTGTCACATTAAGAGAGAAGGACGGACCTGGCAGAGCATAGAAGCCAGTTGACAAAGCCAGAATGATTAGACTTACAGGTTATGTTACTATAGAGTACCTCTTGCTCCTTAAACTTGAAATTTATAATTATCAAACCGGTAATTATCTTATTAGGTTGATGAAAGAGCTAGATTGCCAAAAAACCCACAAGTACACTCTTTAAAAGCCTGTGACTTGGCCGGGCGCGGTGGCTCACACCTGTAATCCTACCACTCTGGGAGGCCGAGGCGGGTGGATCGCTCGAGGTCAGGAGTTCGAGACCAGCCTGAGCAAGAGCAAGACCCCCTCTCTACTAAAAACAGAAAGAAATTATATGGACAACTAAAAATATATATAGAAAAAAAAATTACCGGACATGGTGGCGCATGCCTGTAGTCCCAGCTACTTGGGAGGCTGAGGCAGTAGGATCGCTTAAGCCCAGGAGTTTGAGGTTGCTGTGAGCTAGGCTGATGCCACGGCACTCACTCTAGCCCAGGCAACAGAGCGAGACTCTGTCTCAAAAAAAAAAAAAAAAAAAAAAAAGCCCATGACTTGTCAATATGCAAACTAAACCACCTTTAACCTTTAAAATATCAATTTCGTTTTACAGTTTATAATGTTTTACCAGTAATTTATTAATTGTAATGAAATATTCAATTTCATAAAGAAATATAATTTTTCAAAATTTGCTCAGGTAGTAATAGAAAATCTGAACTCATCTAAAATAATTAAATAAAATTGATCATCTTTACCTTCCTTCCCTATACCCTACATATACACAAAGCTATCTGAGTCTAGATGGGTTAGCACATTATTTAAAATAAATACTTAGATATTTTCAAAGTAATATGTATCTTGCCAGTGAAAATGAAATTAGGAAAATATTTTTAATTCATTTAAGTGTTATAATCTTAATGTGAAAAAACGAGTGTGAGAAAGCAACTTAGGCAAATAATGCAAATATTTTAAGTAACTTTATCACATCAAACCCAGTGTTGTATACAAAACATATACAAATAAGTTGATTTCAGCATAGTAAAACAAGGGTAACTTAAGGTTTGAAATTGCTTAATATGTTACACATTATTAAGTTTAAGGTTAAGACCAAAAAACTGTATTTGATAAAATTCAATATTTTTCATGATAAAATTTCTTGTCACTTTAGGACCAGAAAGGGGACTTTATTAGTCTGCTCTCTTAGTCCATTTGTGTTGATATGAAGGAATACCTGAGGCTGGGTGATTTATTAAAAAAAAGAGGTTATTTGGCTTTTTGGTTATTTATAAAGAGCAGAGGTTTTGCAGGCTGCACAAGAAGCATGACATAGGAATTTGCTTCTGATGAGGGCTTCAGGAAGCTTCCACTCATGGAGGAAGGCAGAGAAGCTAGTATGTAGAGATCACATGTCAAGAAGAGAAGTAAGAAAGAGAGAGAAAGAGGTGCTGTGATCTTTTCAACAGACAATTCTGAAGGGAACTGAGAGGGAGAACTCACTCCAGCAAGAATGGCTCCAAGCCATTCATGAGGAATCCACCTTCATGACTCAAACCCCTCCCAACATTGCTACACTGGGGATCAAATTTCACCATGAGACTTGGTGGGGCCAAACCAACCATATTCAAACTATAGCACTTGATAAATTGGTGTCTACCAGAGAACATACAGCTAGAATCTTAAATAAAGGTGAAAAGTGAGAAACATTTCACTAAAAATCAGAATAAAAACAGAATTTTCAATCCTGAGTTTATAAACTACAGTAATACAGTTTATTTTGCACAGGTGCACAGAATATGTTAAAATATTTATAGTAAAATCTCTTGTAAGGATAAATAAGTGGATAAAACATAAATTTGCATCAGGAAATTGACTTTGAATAGACTCTACAACCCTCAAAAATACATACATTCATTCCACATATTACCATACAAAATTCTCACAAATATAACATTGAGCAAAATATACAAGTTTCAGAAAGATACATACAGTTTAAACTTGTGAAAAACCATATCATTAATGATGATTAAAACTATAAAAAATGCAGAGTAATAATCAAATATCAATCTAGTAGAGAATACTGTATTATTATTAATACTCTGGGAAAGGAAAGGTAAGGTAAATGTACTTAGGATTGTGAAGGGTGGTAGCTAAACTCTATTGGCAACGTTTTATTTTTTTAAGCTGTAATATTGGTTCATAATTATTCATTATGCTCTTCTTTACTCCACTTTGCATGTTATAAATAAATATTGCATAATACACTTTGAAACATAAAGACTGGACACTGCTTCGATAAGTTTCATTTCTATGATGTTATGTCAAAATCTAGCAGGGTAGTAAAATGCATAAATTTATATATGTGTGTGTATGTGCACATATATATATATGTGCATATATGTATATACACTATAGAGTTAGTACCAAAAAACTGGAAATAATCTACCAGTAAGTAAGATAAATTATTTAAAAATGTATAGAAGAAATGCATTATGTAGAAAAATGAATGAATGTTTTTGTGATTGTATATAGACATAAGGCTAAAGAGCATATGTTATAAATACACACAAATGTTTCAATGCGTAACTTGTACGCTTAGAATTCATTTGGTTATTTCCAGATCATTTACAAAACTTTGAAGAACAGAACTGTTGCTATGGAGATTTTGCTTAATAGTCATCAAACTAAAGGCTAAAAAAGCTAAAAATGCATTCATAAGAACACAATGCTCATGTTTATATTTTGAATATCTATAGCATGAAAGACACGTTCAGGTATGCCAAATTTTGAAGCAAAAGTTTCAACCCCACTTAATCTAAAATTATTCTGCTATTATTTTAGATTAATTCACATTTTTTTCATATCAACCTATAATATTCATATTGATAAGAGATCAAACATTATATACCATCATTGTGGGTAGTAGCTGAAAACAAAAGCTTCATGAGTTATCTGAAACTCTTAGAAAGAACACATTCTGAGTCCAGCAATTTTGTTCAGAATTATCTCAGAGTTCCCTGCATATAAAAAGAAATTTTCAGAGCAACAATTTTGATTTTTTTTATTCCTAACAATTTGGCTTGGGTTCATAACTTGCTTATAGGGATTCACAGATTTTTAAACATCCAAATCTGCAAAATTACCACATTTCATACACATTGCCCACCTAAGAAAGTCTGTTCCTCTTCAATCTGGCTTACTCATCTGTGAACTGACAGATGGATTCTACCCACAGGCAGAGAAAACCTTATTTTAAAAGTAAAAATTAATTAAATCAAATGTAAAATCTTACATCAAGTTACAAAGAATTTTTATTGAATAAAATTGTGTTGAAGCACTGGTAGCATTGTTTTAATATCCATTTTCATCTGTCAGTGAAGGTATTTTTTTAAAAAAATCTTTGATTTTTAGCTCATGCAGGTGTTATTTGTCTAGATTCAGTAGGGCAATCAGATTTCAGTAGAATGATGTGGCAGATGCTGTGAATTCCTATGAATATCCATCTTTCTCTTCTTCCTGGCTAATAGGATACCTGATCTTTTTTGAAGGAACCAGGAGCCCAGCCACAAACAATAGACAGTTATTGAACTAAACCAATCATTAGAATCCCATTCCATCTTTACTCTTGTAGCTAATGGTGACTGTATAACACTGCGTTAGCCAATGAGACAGAGAGAAAAATCTATTGCTTCATAGGGGCTTTAGAGAAAGCTTTTGAGTTTCTGATAAATGAAACAGATAAACCTGTTAACTTCCCATCTGCCTTTTTCCTACTGTGTTTGTAAATATCATGACTAGGACTGAGAATATTATTTTGCTACCATGGTTTATATGTGTAGAAATTAAAATCTAATATCCTCAGGATGGTAGAAGGCAAATATGGAAGAATCTTGTGCCCTTGCTGACATGACCGAGTAGCTGAGCAAATGCTAGAAAAAGCCTAGTTTCAAATTTCTTGTCCTTTAATTAACAGGGAATCATTCATATTATCTGTTTCTTCTTGTGGTAACATTTATGGTTGCTTTTTTAAGTGATATGTCCATTTTATATAAGTTGTCAAACGTGAACGTAAAGTTGTCATAGCATTTCCTTATTGTTATTTTAGTATTTGTAGGCTCAAAATGATGTCTCCCTTTTATTAATATTCTTGATGTTGGTTTTTTATATTTCTTGTTCATGACTGTTATAGCTAGATGTTCATCAATCTTGTTGATAATTCACAATTTTGATATCATTGATCTTCTCTACTATTTTTTTTCCAATTTCATTGATTTTTGCTTTTATTTCTATATTTTTCCTTAATGTCCCATTGCTTGTTTTGCGTTTAATTTGCTATTTTTTTCTAGTTATTATTTTTAAAGATAGAAGCTTAGCTCATTGAATCGTTACATTGATTTTCTAATCTAAGAATGTAATATTACAATTTTTTCTTTTTTTGACATAGAGTTTGGTTTCATTTTTCCTTCTTCATACATGAAGGAACAAAACAGAACAATATTTTGCAGAAGATATTGCAAAAGAACTTTGCCAAGATGGCTTACAACAAAACACAAGACATCCCTATGTGCTTCAACTTGCTGTATCTATGTCACTTTTACTTTTTTTTCCCTTTGACACCATTTTTCCCTTTTACGTTTCCCTTTTTTCCTTTATAGCACATTTCTTGAAAGATTCCTCTAGACTGCTTTCATTCTTCTCATTTTTTTTCCTTCTATACACTCATTTTAATCAGGCGTTTGGTCCTATTATCATAGTAGTAGGGGAGCAGGAGAAGTCTCTGTTGTCTTGTTTTACTCTCAGTCTTTGTTAGGGCCTATTTTCCTGAGTGTCATGGAGTAAGTCTTTCTCAGTTATTTAGTCACCTGCTCTTCATCTCCATAATGGCCAATGTTGCTTGAATTTTTGACAGATCTTGTATAGCAGAGTGATTCTTGCCCTTTCCACAAAAGAAAAATAATCTATATGATTAAGGCACTTTTAGCTATGTTTTTTGTAACTTGAAATCAAACACTTTAGTAACTAAAGTATTTGTTTTGGTCTCAGGCTTTATAACACACAAAGTCACACATACACATATTGTGTGTGTGTATGTATAATATATATGTGCATGAGGGGCTATACCTAGATGTGCAATGCTTTAAAGTTACTTATAACTACAGAATCTCTAGTGTTTGTATTAAATCATATAGTGAAATGTATAAAATAATACAACATTTCAATTCAAAATATTCAAAAAATATATACAGCATCTGCTACAGTTTAAGTGTTTTGGGGGCCAAAATTTCCTAAGACATAGCCTTTATCCTAAAAAAGTTTATAAAATAACAGGAGAAAAAAACACCATGTGGAGAAAGTTTAAATTGTCCAAAATATTTTATTAAGTTTAGGCCATATGTTGATTAAACATAGAAAAGAACATATTTTACACTATATCAAAATTATATTATGTGATTTATTGTTTATTATAACATTTTCATTCAGGCATTTGAATGTGACTAAAGTATTACAGGCATAAGTAAATATTTATAAAGTTAAATTAAATTATATTGAGTTTCCTTTCAGCTATAAACCTTAGACATCAATAACAGAGTAGCAATTTTCAAATTTATTTAGGGTAAAGATGATATTTAGTGGCATAGAATGAAGATGTCTACATATTCTGAGTCCCTGCCTATCTGAGTCTGCTCAAACTGCTGTAACCAAAGACCACAAACTTGGGTTGCTTAAATAAGAAATTTATTTTCTCACAGTTCTGGAAGCTGGAAGTTCAAGATCAGAGTGTCAGCATGGTTGGTTTCTGGTGGGGGGTCTCTTCTTGCTGTGTACTCGCAATGGTGGAGAGAAAGAAGAAAAGCACTCTGGCATTTCTTCTTATCAGGGTACTAATCCCATCATAAGAGCTCCACCCTCAGGACTTCTTCTAATACTAATTACTCCCTAAAGGCCTCATCTCCAAATACTATTACACTAGGGATTAGAGATTCAACATATGAATTTTGGAAGATCACAAACATTCAGGCAATAACACTAATAGTTTAAACAAAACTAGTTAGGATTAATGGAAAGAATAGTGTCACCCTTGAAGCAAAATTGGATCCAATGTTAGTATTAATACTTAGTCATTAGTGCTACAAAATACACACACACATGTATGTTGTGTATGTGTGTGTGTATTTGCTTATAAGCATGATTCATAGAGTAGACCTGCATATAGTTCATCAGGAAGATTGTAATTATCCATATCATACATTCATCCTGAAAAATCCATTTCATCACGATGATGTCTTACCAAATGATTACACATAAGAAACTTAACAAAATGACCAACAAATGTTTTAATGCATCAAAACACCACTGAATTTTATTGGTTAAATAACACTCTGACAAATATACATTTTTCCTTTCAGCTGTAGTGATAATTGTGAAGAATAGTAAATAATAATAAATACTGTAGCTCTTAGTTGGTTATTCCTGATTTTAGCAAATCTATTTTATTTTTTTCCAAAAAAGTCTTTGGTAATACTGAAGATTATTAAATTAAAAATATAAACTAGCATTAAATAAAGAAGAAAAACTTCAGAAGGATGACTAAAATTAAGAGGAAAGATAAGAGTGAAAGAAAACACTCAAACTCATCTATTGCCTTAAATTATATTAATGTTTCCTGTTTAAACTACTATTTCTTTGCAAGTCATATAGAGAACACAGAAAATGAGTAATTAATGTATTCTGATTGAAGAATTTGCAAAGTTTAAGTATACAAAACAAATTACATACTGTAGAACCAATTTTATCTGTTGAATACACACATGCATGCAAACACAGACACTAAGGGGTACATAATAATTTGAGTAAATTACTGAACTGAAATCAAGAAGGAAGAATAGTGTAAGTTTCGCATATAGGAAAATTTTAGAAAAATATTGATTTTGAGCTTTTGAATTTCCAAACTACACATATTACTTAATAATTTATAAAATCAAACATTTCAAGTAAAGAAACATGTATTCAGTTACTTTGGCTTGAAGAATCTGGCATCTAGTATCATTATTAGTTTTATATAGGTATTGATATTGTATATATAGAACATTTTATGTAACATATTTTAATCTCTGAAGAATAGTTTCAATATTTTTAAAAGAAACCAAAAACTTGCATATAATTTCTGGGACATTTTTATTTGCATACAGCAAGTTTCATTAAAGCATTTTTTCCTAAATGGTAGAAAATCATTTCAGTAGAATTCAATTGGATTTTCTTTCTTCTTTTTTTCTTTCATTCTTTTTAATTTTTTGCTAAATAATAGGAAATAGATTTTTTTCCCTAGAGTAGAGGAGAAGGTTTAAGTAAGATTCTATTAGATAAATCTGCCTTTTCTGAATCCCAATTGCAGACTTAGGTCAATCTTACAACAATAATATACGTTACCCTGAGGAAAATTAAAAAAAATATGGCCAGGTACTTGTTTTAAACATCTTGAAACAAGCCAACAGTTAAAATATATTTATAATATTTTCTGACACCTAGGAAGGCAGTCTTTCTAGAAAAAAAGAACTCCAGAGGGCTCTATTCTCTAATACCAAATTCCAAAATTGGAACACTGCTGACCCAGTAATAAGAAAATACTTTGTATTAGTAGGAAATTCATTATAAACACACATATTTTCTAATGGAACCAAAAGGCAAAGGGAACACGAGAAGAAATTCAATAAATATGTGAAAGGGATTAAAAGTCAATTTTCTATCTTTCACTAAACCTTTATTACTATTTCTCCTTAATGTATGCATATGTATGTGCTTGTGTGTATTTTACAGATACATTTTCCTCTCCTTTTCCATGCACAGATCAGTTTACAATTCATTTGTTTAACATTTCCTGGATTGAGACTACAATCTGCCATTCTAATTTCCACATTTCTATGAGAGAGGGAAAGGATCAGGTTGTACATGCAGGGTTGGATGTGAATTATAGCAGTGAACAAAATAATACTTCAAAAACATTTTATATCTTCTGAAATTTATCACAAGATAGTGCAAAATTGAGAAAAGAACAGTTTAATATCAACAGAACAAAAAAAATAAGTAAGAGTTCTTGGTACTTAAAAAACAAAAAAGGATAGCAATAATGGTTTTAAATATCAGAAATGAATTAGAAGATAAAGATATACACTTTATGAGAATATTGAAGTTGAATGAACTGTAATTTATAATTAAATAATTGTATATTTATCATAAATGAAAAAATAAGAACATTATATGTTCAATGCTGTAGCATTGAAAAAAGGTATTAGAAGAGAAGTGTTAAGGAAATGAGGCATTAATTCATTAATTTTATAATCAAAGAGTAGTAAATTTTGTGAGAGAGAAAAATATAACTTAATAGGAAAGGTATTATCAGGTATTCAGGGTCCTTATATTAATATTTGTCTCCTTATCACCTGATTTATCAACTCTCTAGTGTAACTTTCCTAAACCATCCAATCTAAAAGGTACTCCCTGACCTAGTAAAAAAATTGCATTAAAATTATCTACCTCTTATCAATATTGTATTTTTTAGTATTTATTTTGTATTACCTCTTTCCACATACTAGAATTTATGTTCTCTGAGAACTAGAACCTCATTTGTCTATTAAACCACTTAGAAGAATTCCTAGCATGTAAGTTCTTAATAATTTTTGTTAATTTTTTTATTATTGTTTATTTTTTTGTTTGAAGTGCTTCCCACTTCTTCAGCTATTTGCATCTCTTAAAAAATACGTACCTATAAACTTGAATAAGTTTTGGTTCCTATTTTAATATTGCAACATTATTTTTCTCTTTGCTGACCATTTTTGGAAGAGTTAGGATTTACTATTTAAGTTTTAATGTTTATTCCTAAAAAAAAAGATGGCATATGTGAAAATAGACAAAAGCCATAAGTGGATCCCTACTTAAGAAAGAGCATGCTGACATTATTAGGGATTTAGATAAAATTCTAGACATAAATTCCCAAAAATCTTGAAAAAAATGAAAATTATATTAAAGTAGAAAAGTCTGTATCATTATTTTACTTTTTAAAATAATTTGTGTTATTATTTTATAAAATAAACTTAAATTCTCCCTGTGAAACATGTAAAATATCTTGGCATTCAATGCATTCTAAAAATTATTATCCACAATTAATTTATACTTAATCATTCTGAGAACAGATGGCAAAAATAAATAGCTTTACATATTCAGAATCAAAAAAAGCAAGCTTGTTATTGAAAATTCATAGTGAAATATCTTAACAGGATAGCCACTTTTTTAAATAAAAGAAAATTTATTTGAACTTTTACTTTTTACACTTTTCACATACACATTTGTCATCATTTAAAAATTTAAAGCAATGTTTAACCTTGCTTCTGTTATAATCATCTAATTATTCATTCAATCTGTCTTTTAGTATGTTCCAATATTCCAATTATTATACATGATTATAAATGACACAGTTGTTTGAAAGGATTCTGTTACAGATGGTTAATTTCCTATTAACGAGTAGGAACGAACTAGCCATCAATCTATATCTTGGGAAGATTCACCTTAATAGTCAAAGTACCACATTTATGTGTATTTTTGTCCCCTATCTTGACCTAAGTACGTTTATAAACTCTAACTTCTAAAATATTTCCAAACTATTGTACTTACCTGTGGTAGACAGGATAATGCACCCCTGCCCACCACAAAAAATGTCCACATCTTTATTCCCTTAAGATGTGAATATTGTATGTTACACAGAAGGGGGAACTAGGCAGCAGATGGAATTAAGGTTGTTAATCAGTTGACCTTAAACTAGGGAGATTATCTTGGCTTATCTAGTGGACCAATATCATGAAAACAGGCCTTAAAAGTCAAAGAAGAAGAAAGGAGAGTCTGAGAGGGGTCCTTGAGCCACGGCATGTGCATATAGAAGTCGAAAAATGGCAGAAAACACATTTCCCCTAGAGCCTTCAAAATTATTGCAGTCCTGCTGTCACCATTATTTTAGCCCAGTGAGACCATTTCAGAATTCTGACTTTCATAACAGTAAAATAATATATTTGTGTTTTATAAGCCACTAAAGTATTAGTAATTTGTTATAGCAAGAATAGAAAACTAATGTATCACCTATTTTCTGTTATTCTTTCCTGTCCTGATGCTTCACCCCATGCATTGTGTTATGTGTCTCACTCAACATAGTTAATATACATTCTGCTCAAATATACATTTGAGTTGAATACCCAAATCACGTGCCAATTATCTATTTAAAGCTGCCCTATGCCTTTCGCTTACCTGATGGATTAATATTTCTACCAACTACTATTCTACCATAATTTCTACCTGTGCCAATAACATCAACAATCAGTCAATGGAGAACATTTTCTATGTGCAGGAATTGCACCAAACAACTTGTACTCTTTATCTTTTTTGTTACCCACTCAAGAAATCTATACTGAAACTAACATCATTGGCCCTATTTTTGCTCCCGTGAGGACTGAAAATTAACAACAAAAATAACTGGACCATGCGGATAGATCTGCTGCATAACATAGCAAATACTTAAATTCAGATGTGCCTGGCTTCAAATCCCTTGTTAAAGACACTATGCTCTACCATTTTCTAATGTAAATATAAATTTATTTGAAATACTTCACCTGTCACTAACTCTGCATTACCAAGATAGTATTAATTGGAGACTAGGCTCATGGTTTATCTGAGATCCTTCCTATGTGTGAAAAGCATATTTGGCATATATTTACAAATCATGATGACCACCTCTTTTTGAAAAAAAAAAAAAACAAAAAAAACATCAATCTCAATACCACATGATTAAATTCCTAGCAGCTAAATTTCTAAATTATGAAGCTGTTCTCATTTTCTCCTTAGGCAGCATCAATGTTGGCCAACTTTTGCAATTGTACTCCAAATTGCATTCTTCCCACCCTCTTAGAATCCTAGTATTACTTAGTTAATAGTGGTTGTTTCTTCAGTATCTAGAGAATTTTGCAACTTTTTCTCTAGTTTATGTTACAGTATCTCAGTCTCACCACATCTTAAAATAAAAAAATCCCTTGATTCCACAATTCCTTTCAGGTATCATCTCATCTGTCTTTCATTAAAAATTTTCTAAAGTGTAATCAACAATCAGTCCTTTCTTTTTTAAACTTCCCAGGCAAACACTGGCCACAGAACTTCCCACTAAGGGTTTAATCTTTACCATCTGCAAAAGCTTCTCCCAGTAATGCCACTGTTTCCTTGGATTATATCTTTATTTCCATGAAATCTTTAGATTATCTTTCTTTCTTACCTTCCAAAAATATGATACAGTTCTCAAAAGCTCAGCTAAACTGGAAAATACTAAGCTGCCAATTAAGAGAATAGCCAAATGATTCTGGGTCCTCAGACACCTGCACCCAAATGTTTATAGCAGCACAATTCACAATTGCAAAGATGTGGAAAAAACCCAAGTGCCCATCAATACATGAGTGCATTAATAAAATGTTGTGTGTGTGTATATATACATACACACACCATGGAGTACTACTCAGCCACAAAAACAATGGTGATCTAGCATCTCTTGTATTATCCTGGATGGAGCTGGAACCCATTCTACTAAGAATGGAAAAACAAGCACCACATGTATTCACCATCAAATTGGTACTAAATGATCAACACTTATGCGCACATATCATAGTAACATTCATTGAGTGTTGGCCAGGTGAGAGGGGGGAGGAGGGGATGGGTATATACACACCTAATGGATGCGGTGTGCACTGTCTAGGGGATGGACATGCTTGTAGCTCTGACTTGGGCCAGGCAAAGGCAATATATGTAACCTAAATATTTATAACCCTGTAATATTCTGAAATAAAAAAAAAAGAGAGAGAGAGAACAGCCAAAATCAAAGTAACAGTCAAGGCTTTAATCGCTTCTTGCAATAGTATAAGCAAGAGGCTAAACAGCTCTGGCTTCACCCTGTTCCATTTCAAACCCCAAGGATCAACATCTTCAGGGGCAGGTGGATCAGAATAAATGTGAAAGTCATCTACCAAGGGGATGCTAAACAACTTTATATAAGTATCTTTGATTGATGGCATAGCAAAATAAATATTTTCCATTCTTGAGATATGTCACTTAGGAGAATGATCTCTCCAGTTCCATCAAGATTGCTGCAAAAAACATTAATTCATTTCTTTTTATGGCTATGTAGTACTCCCTGATGTGTGTGTGTGTGTGTGTGTGTATATATACATATCACATTTTGTTAATCCACTCATGAATTGATGGGCACTTGGGTTGATTCCACATCTTTGCAATTGTGAATTGTGCTGCAATAAACATTCAAGTGCAGTTGTCTTTTTGATAAAATTACTTATTTTCTTTTGGGTAGGTATCCAGTGTCACTAATCATCAGGGAAATGCAAATAAAAACCGCAATGAGCTATCACCTTACCCCTGTTAGAATGGCTTTTATTAAAAAATCCAAAAACAATATATACTGGCTTAGATGCAGAGATAACGTAATGCTTATAGACTATTGGTGGGACTGCAAATTAGTACAAATTTCTGTTGTTTAAATAAGCCACTGCATTCATTTGTTATAGAAGCCCCAGTGGGCTAGAACAACAACTAACCAATATTTTTGTAATGAATGCAGATTGTTTGGTTTGGTTTATTTACTTATATGTTATGACACGAATTTCTCACATTTTAGAAGACCTTAACTTTTAAAAGAATTTTGTATAAAATATCTAATTTAATTATTACACGCACGCCTCCACATATGCTACACAAATTTCTCAGGACAAGTAGAATTATTTGTGCAATATTGTTGGAAACCACAGGAAGAAGTAAAATATTTCTAATATCTTTTAAGTAAGCAGTAGTATATTCTTACCAAAGAATTTTTTATATTAATTATATCAATTGGCTGTACAAAAAACTTACTAAATTATCTAGATGTTCAAAAAACTAAAGAATTTTTATCATGACTTGCTATTAATATACTAGCAATCTCATTACTAAAAGTGCTATGTTGAAACTCCTGTGTTTTGAAAACTCGTTGAATTATTTTTCCTCTATGTTATGCCCTGACTAGAAAAAGTTTCATTGGCAACTTTAAAAAAATAGAATTAGGGGTATATTTATAGAAAATAGTATTATTATAATATGAGCAAAATATATATCAAAAAGGCCTATAAAGTATATTTTAGTTTTTAGAATATGTATTGTTATCAAATAATCATTTCAGTTTTTTAATTCATTATTTCTTGTTGGAGATAGCAGTCTATTTTATTTGTTAGTGTAAAATATGAATTTTTTAAAAATAACATCACGTGACAAATTTGTCATATTGTCATTTAAAGCAAATGGTCTTTTAAAAATGGGCTGTTTCAATAAGTATTTTAATATGATTACAGATAGAGTTACAAACACACACACAAAAAAAATCTATAATCTTTTAACACATTACCACAATTCCCATTCTATCATTGATTAATATAAACAAATTCTGACTGAACAGGCCTCCTAGGCATATAACCTTTACTGACTTTGATTTGAGTTATGTACACTTGAAAGGTGCATAGTAATGATAATGAGATGCATTTATTTGCATAGGACCTTTGAGCTTAAAGGACATCAAATGCTTTCATAAACACAACTTCATTAGTTTTAATGCAGAGCAAATACTATCACAAAAGGGGAAACTGAGGGAAGATCAGAAAAGCAGCTTCTCAAGGTGATTTTAGGATTTAGTTCAATTATTTCTGAATATTCTGATTTAATCTATGTCATTAATCACTCAAATGAAAGAAAATAGAATATGTTAAAGAATCTAAGTGATTGTTAGAGAATAAAATGGAATTCAATTTTTAAAAAATTGGACTTAAATTGCTTAACTCTGTTGGAAATGAAGTTATTGAAGAAAAATGTAAAGTATTTAAATAGTATATTATCTGGGCAAAACACTTTATGATATTCTTCAAAATTGGAATAAAAAGTGAAATAAATTGTTCATGTTTATGTTTATTCCTTAATAAAATTTAATTGTTTAAATAGAGTAATAATAACAATTGAGGAAATTTAAGAACATCTCAAATTTATGTTTATGTGATTTATATACTTAGAGAAAAATAGTCAAATAATAGTAGTTTGTCACATAAATTTCCTTTTTAAACATGAAAACCACCAGGAAGTAATGTTGAAAAACTAAAATTTTAAAACAAGTTGATAACAGGTTACTAGATATCAAGTGTTGCATTGTACTTTATTATATTTATTTTGCTATACCATCAATCAAAGACACTTATATAAGGTTGTGATGATGTCACTTTCAATAACATGCTTGACAAGAACAATATTTATACATTGACATGAAATACAATTTAGATACTGTCTGATTTTTCAGGCTGTCACTAGAAGAATTTCACATTTCATATATTATAGCATTCATCACAGTAAATGCTTTAGTTAAAGTCCAAGACAGCTACTCCCATGTATACCGTTTTTGCATAATCTATTAAGTACATATGTTTTGTCACGTGTTTTTATGCACATAGAATTTGGTGAGGCTTCCCCAGCGGCCGGGTGTGGTGGCTCACGCCTGTAATCCTAGCACTCTGGGAGGCTGTGACGGGTGGATCCTTTGAGCTCAGGAGTTCGAGAGACCAGCCTGAGCAAGAGTGAGACCCCATCTCTACTAAAAATAGAACGAAATTATATGGACAACTAAAAATATACACAGAAAAAATTAGCCGGGCATGGTGGTGCATGCCTGTAGTCCCAGCTACATGGGAGGCTGAGGCAGGAGGATGGCTTGAGCCCAGGAGTTTGAGGTTGCTGTGAGCTAGGCTGACGCCACGGCACTTTAGCCTCGGCCACAGAGTGAGACTCTGTCTCAAAATAAATAAATAAATAAATAAATAAATAAATAAATAAAAGCTTCCCTAAATTCTATGAATAATGAAATGTACTCATAAAAACTATTTCTGCCATTTATTGAATTTATTCTATATACTACATGGTTTCCTGCCTTTATATATATTTGAATTTATTCTATATACTACATGGTTTCCCGCCTTTATATATATTTTTCCGTGACATCTCTAAGGAATAGCATTGGTATGTTTCTTTTTTCACATGAAGAAAGTGAGACTCAGGAAGTCTCTAAATTCTAGTAGGCTATGGAGAAAGAATTCAAAGTCCTTCTAACTCTGTCGTATGTTACAATTCCTCAAATATCTACAAATTGTGTGTCTCCTAAAGTGAAACCATAAAGTAAGCACAACATTGAATGTGAGAGAAACAGAAATTACACTGATCTGGAATTAAATTGAACCCTTTCTTGTATCCCTGAACCACTAATGCCACAACTAACAGGTAATACAGAATCATTGAAATAGACTTTGAAATAATGTCCAAAAGTATAAATAAAAAAGTAAGAAGTAAAAATAGGGGAGCATTTTAATTTTTGAAAACCCATTCTAGTAGTTTAAAAAAAATTTAAACACTTTTTAAATTAAGTTACAGAGAAAAATTATAAACTGATTCAATATACATTAGGGGAGTAGTTAGATAAAAATTATGTATCCATACATTGAGTTATGTATTAATTGATACTACACTTTGACTTTAGTGATATTTAGCAGTGATTTAATTAAATAAGATCTGTTAGTATTTTTGATAAACAAGATAAGTAATTTTTAACTTCACCTGCATATTTAAATATTGACTATATTTTTGGGAGTATTTCCTAGAATATTTTGTTAATATTTTAATATGTTTTTACTGGCAAATACTAATAATTTCAATTTTTCACTGAATATTCTAGATAAAATGAATGTTCTTTCTTTCGGCTTTACAATGATTGAGAGTTTGTAATTGTTCATATACCCTGAATTGAACCATTGTTCTTTTGGCAGAAAGTCACTGTCAGTAGTCCAAGAAACAAAGAGTCAGTTGGCCTTTTTGTGGCTTTCATCATTCTTGTATGGCAGATAAGTGCTCAACAAAAAGCTCAGCCTGTTAGCCTGACAAATGTCATATCCATTTCTACATAAAAATATATTATTTCATGACTATGTTTTTTGTAGCAAATCCATAGATTAGCATTGTCATTTAAAATGTTTTTAAGTTTAGTGTAATGATAGATTTACATTTGCTTTGTTTTCATTTTGAGCTCAGAATACATGATTTTTTTTTTCATAGATACCCTCATATAGAACAGTATTAATAAAGTTGAAATTTTCACAAAATCATTCAGGTTCAGTGAAAAGGCACATTTTAACATTTAATTTCTGTCACTGAATCTTACCAATAAAGAATGTTATAATTTCATGTATGCTTTCCATATTCCTCTGTTGTATTCTACAATTAAAAATTAAAATGTGTAATATAAGAAAACCTCATATACAATAACATAAAATGCAATGATTTAAAATCTCTCATTTAATATTATATCAATAATCTATGGCAATGATTTGTAGGACCTATATACTCCCCAAGTCCTCCAGACTAGATTCAAGTTGGTCCAAATTACAATATCGCAACAGTGGAGTTAGTATTATTTAGTATTGTCTTTCTTTTAAAGTTAGTTCAGTACTTCAAATTCTAATCTATATTTAAAGAAAAAAAAATGGCTGTGGTAATAATGTTACCAATATAACACGGAAAAGGTTTCCAAGAATGTTTTGTATTTTATTTATTTTCATGAGAAATAGAAGCCTGATTGGTCTCTCTTGTCACCTTGTACTCATCATTTTGGATCTCTGTGAGACATTCAATTTCATGTACTCTCTCTAGAAAATAAGTTTCAGAAAAGATAACTAAAATTGTGACATTTAACACATTGTCTTGTAATATATCTACTTATGCCCTTATCTCCCATTAGATCGAATGTCTCAAAGACAATGAATAGGTCCTGTACATCTTTTATTCTCTCCGTCTTAGAGACTGGTACAGAGACCTGTAAGAAATAAGTTTTTTAATTGAATATTTAGATATATCAAGGTATCTTATATTTTAACCTCATTGTATTGTGGGATGATAACCTACAACAACACAGTCACTTGATTTTTCTCCTAATAAAAGGCCTACTTTTTCTAGTATCCTTACAGTAGCTCTTTGCCTATTATAAATCTAATTCTGGTGTCCCCTAGAGTTCTGTCCTCAGAACATTGTATGGGATGATTACCAAAACTATATTCCCAAGCCCAGCCTACCCATAATACTCTCCTAAGAATTATATGTGTGTGTATATACATATGTATACACACAGGCACACACAAGTAAGGACACACACATGCACACCCACACTTACACATATATACACATATATTTTCTCCAATTGAAGAGATATTTGTATACCTGTGTTTCTCCTATGCCTTTCATAGGCATCTTATTGAATTATTTAATCATTTATTTATTCAGAAATGTTATTGAGCACATACCTCAAGAAAATATGACAGTCAACACTCAAAAGTAACATGACTAAAAACAATGGTTTTGATTCCCTCCACCCTCAAGGAATCTGATTTTTTTTAAGTATTATCTATTTATATAAATTATTATATCATTCATACCGTGAGCACATTTTTAAATTTATTAATTTTTATTGCGACCAAATACATATAACATACATTGACCATCTTAACCGTTTTAAGTGTGCATGCAGTTCAGTGGTATTACAGACATTCATAATGCTGTGCCACCCTCATCACCATCCATCTCTATAACTTATAGCTGAATAACTTACATCTATGTAACTTAAAACTGAAACTCTGTGCCTATTCAACAATAACTCCTCATTTCCCTCTCCCCATGCCCTTCCCCTGGAAACCACCATTCTTATTTGTATCTCTATGATTTTGAATATTCTATCTCATATAGGTGGAAACGTGCAGTATTTGTCTTCTTGCTACTGGCTTATTTCATTTAACATGATGTCTAGGTTCATCTCTGTTGTAGCATATGTCAGAACTGGCTTTCTTTTTAAGGTTGAATAATATTCCATTGTATGTATATACCACATTTTGCTTATCCAATCATCTGTTGATGGACACTTGAGCTGCTTCCACATTTTAGCTATCATAAACAATGTTACTATAAGCATATGTATACAAATATCTCTTCAAGACCCTACTTTTAATTCTTTTGGATATTTATCCAAAAGTGGTATTGTTGCATCAGAGAACACATTATTTTTGATATGTGTTCATGTCTGAATCCTATTTTCAGTAGTTCTCACTCTCTCTAGGACTATAATCCTGTTCTAAGCTATAATCATTTCTCCTAAGAAAACTCCAACTGTAGCCTCCAAACTAATATCCTTACCTCCACTCTTGCTATACAGTCCTCTTTCCATAGAGCAACCATAGTCAGATTTTTAAAGCATAAATATAGTTAATAAATTCCACCTTCCCCAAAAAAACAGGTGGTGATTGAAACCATCCCAAATTTCTCACGATGGTCTACAATAACAGCATCACAAAAACATTGGCTTCTGAACCTTTATGGCCAAATATATCTGAATTTTCTATCCAGTACGTAATGCCCTAGTCATCATGGCTTTCTTTCGGTCTCTCAAAAATACAAAGTACTTTTCTCTTCTAAGGCATTTCTATTTTTTTTTTAATTTTTGATGTTTATGTGTTTTCTGATTGGAAAATATTCCCTCAAATGTTCACATGCCTGACATTTCTCTTCATTTAAGTGCTGTCTCACATGTCACTTCTCCAGGATGGACTTCTCTCATGATCCTAGGCAAAAAACTCACACAGTCACTTTGACATTACACATGACCATATTACATTTTCTTGTCTATTCTTATCACTATATGGAATTATCCTATTGGTTTGTTTGCTTATATTAGATTAGAAATAGCAGATTTGTTTATGGCAAATTTACATTATAAAATATCCATCACCTCCTTAAATCTCTTGTATTAAGCTAAGCAAGACAGTATGGTCCCTTTACCTCTTCCCCACTACCCCCAGCCCCTCCCCCCCAGAGAATAGTAATTTTATAGTGACTTCAAAATTTGGACATAAAGAGCATAGATTATATAAATTTGCTATCCTGGGATGATGGTGGACTCCATACCATAACATTACAACAGATTATTGTTAACCAAAGGTCTTCTGGGATTCCACATGACTGTGGATATCAGTATGAATAAATGCCAACAAACATAGGCTTAGAAAAATGGAACACTGTGGCCCAAAAGGGATAGAGGCAGACAGGTGGCATCCTGAATTGATTGAGTTACTAGAGGAAACTTGAAATTTCCTAATTGAATAAGACTAGATGTAAATATTTTAAGAAGCACAAAATTTGTAAACAATTAACTTAGATTTTGTGTCCTATTAGAATCTATCTCGATCATAGAAGATAGTTATAAATTATGACAAACCAGGGTACAATAAGAATAAAAATACTCCTGTTACATTAAACTATAAGTGAAAACAATTTCCAAACAAATGCTATGCTATTTTGTATTAAATATTTTCTGTTCTCTTTAGCATTTAATTCATGCACAAGGTTTATTTCCAATATGCAATTGTCAATAGAAAAATGTACAAGCATATCAAAATGTATGTGCAACTATGATTAGAGATATACGATGTATAATGAAGGTTTAAATAAATTTAGCTAGGAGAAAGAAAACAGCTGAGAAGAAAGAAATAGCTGAGGAGAAAGAAAACAAATATTTTGAGGCAGAGAGAATTATGCCTACTTATGGTGTTCTTTCTTCTTTTTCTTTCTTTCATATCTTTCTTCCTTCCTTTCTTTCCTATGGTATTTTAGACAAACAGATTTAGAATGAAGATTGAGCATGCTGATGTTTTCTTAGCTGAAGCAGAGTTCAAGGCAGAGCAAGAGGAGGAGTTAACCAGGTGTATCTCAATATGAACCTTGCCATTAACTTAAATGAATGGTCCAGAACCATTATCACACTCATAATTCACTTTCATGTGGGATATATTTAGTTGTCTCTCCTAGAGAAATGATATTGCACCATACAAGATTAATATAGCTGGGGCCCTGGTGGCCGTTATGTTGCCACAGGTTTATGGTTTTTCTACAGTATTTTGATTTATGATACCCTTCCTTTTAATAGAGGTTCATTATTTGTACATTAAAGTTGTAACTTACTCCATCATATGGGGACTTCTATTAATCAGGGAGCCTATATAGCTCCGTCTGACATTACTGTCCTTTTTGACAGTGTTGCTCAAGCCGGGTAATTTGTTAAATGTGCAGGCCCTCTGTGGCTTAAGATTCACTTCAGCAGCTGGAGAAACATTTTCATTCTGACGCAAAATGACTCTTATGTGTCATTTCATGTGTCATTTCATCTAGGTGATGACTCTTCAATTTAACTAACTCGATAATATCTATTTATTTTGATTTTGTAGAGTTTTGCTTTTAAAAAATCCCAAAATATAAAACTACACCCTCTCCTTGGCTTACCATGTCACTTGGTAAAGTAGTGACAAGGTGAAAACAAAATACTTCGAGACCCTGGCCTTTGGTTCATAGTGCTAAGAGTCTATTTTCCATAGATGTTATTTTATCTGAGCAGAGGTTGTTTAAGATTAGATTCAATACTTATGAGCTTGTTAAAGTGTTGAAATTCCACACACATGTAATCTGTTGTAGGTTTACAGATATTATATTTCTATGTAACTTTATATTTTGTTCCAGAACTCTATATTTTAAAAGAAAAGAACAATTCTGATGAGATTTATTTGCTAAGGACTATGAGGGCTGTCCAGAAAGTATCCAGCCATAATTTTCACAATTTTTCATATTACATGACTAGATACTTTCTGGACAGAGTTTGTATAAATAGTGAATTTTTGATGAAATATTACTACTGAGCAAACTCATTTAGTGATTTGAGATTTAGGGAGACCTTATTTGAATTTTGAATTTACATGGTAAATTCAGGGAATATAATGCCTCATGCAACATGTGAAGGTTAAAATGATAACAAATAAGATGTCTTGGTTCAAGATATGTATTAATAATACATATTTACCATGAAAAATATTTAAATATTTATGCTGGAATAGGTATGTAGAATTTTCCAGAGGCTAGACATGCAAATACATATTAAAATCAACATATTAAGAATAACCACATCTATAAGGAATTGGAAAGTTGATTTTTCTTGGATCTTATTAAATTTATGTAGTTTCCTAATTAAAATACTATTTTACTGATTAAAAGTTGAGCACTGGTATGCCATTCAAAAGTCTTATTTTTAGTATTTTATTTCACATTGGAAAAATTGAGTCTGTATTACTTGTATACCTTTTTTTCTAAAGGTGAAGAATAAATCTAGTTGAAGAGCCGACCCATTACCACACAATTATGCCAGTGTTTATTTATATACCAGTGTATTACTTTATAATTATTATAGTAATAGAACAGTTCAGATTCCAGTTGTCCTTTAGCTAGATTATAGATAAAACGTACATTTTATGCTTTGCTTCATGATAAGAAAAAATTTAATGACTACCACATACCGTGAGGAAAGGAGGAATGAAGAGAGGGAGAGAGAGAGAAAATAAAAAACAGAGAAATAGAGAGAGAAACAATCAGAGAAGGCAAAGATAGAAGTACACATATAGGATAATAGGAATTTTCCTGTGGATAAATGTCAAAGACACATTGTAGCAGAGATACTGGGTACTTAGACACACCTTAGTGGTATAGGTGTACTGAGATTTCCACATTAAGTTTTTTAGGGTTCTAAAGGTAGTTGCTTTTTTTTTTTTTTTTTGAGACAGAGTCTCACTTTGTTACCCGGGCTAGAGTGAGTACCTTGGCCTCAGCCTACCTCACAGCAACCTCAAACTCCTGGGCTCAAGCAATCCTACTGCCTCAGCCTCCCGAGTAGCTGGGACGACAGGCATGCGCCACCATGCTCAGCTAATTTTTTCTATATATTTTTAGTTGTCCAGTTAATTTATTTCTAGTTTTTTTAGTAGAGATGGGGGTCTCACTCTTGCTCAGGCTGGTCTCAACTCCTGACCTCGAGCGATCCTCCCGCCTCAGCCTCCCAGAGTGCTGGGATTATAGGCGTGAGCCACCGTGCCCAGCCGGTAGTTGCTTTTTAATGCTGTGTAATAAACTACCACAAAATATTGGCTTAAAAAACACACACATAAATTATCTCAGTTTCTGTAGATCAAAATTCTAGGTATACCTGAACTAGGTTATCTCCTTCAGAGTTTCTCCATCCCAGTCCACAATATAATTGGCTGGAACTACGGTCTCATCAGAGGCTAGACTGGGGAAATAGTCACTTACATGCTTTCTCAGGTTGTTGGCAGAAATCATTTCTTTGTGGCTGCAGGATTGAGGCTTCGTGTTCTTGTTAGAGACTACCCCCTTCTTCTAGAAGCCATCCATGGTTCCTCGCAGTGCCAGCTTCCCCAAGTGGCTGCTGACTTCGTGGGAGCTGACTTCTTCAAAGCCAGCAACATACGTCCTCTTTTCAGGGTTTTCAACTGATTAATTCAGGCCCATTAAGGATAATCACCCTTTTAGCTAACTCAAAATCAGTGGATTTGGGATCTTAAGTACATCTACAAATGCCCTTCACCTTTACTGTATTCAACTGACTGGAGTTAAGTTACAGGCCTTCTCCTCATTCAAGTGGAGGGGATTATACTGGGTGTGAAGATTGGGAGCAGGAAACATGGGAGACTGAGTCTGTTGACTATATTAGAATTATAAAAGGAGGAGAGACATAGCCATTCTGAAAAAAATATGGCTAATTTTGATTCACAAGTTAAGGTAAATAGACATGAACTTACAGTTAAATATCAATGAGTACGTGAAAATATCTATTATCTCAGGGAAGAGGTAGCAGAAACAAATAGCAAAGGACTTATATGGCCCAGATATTTAGATAATTGTGATCATATTACAAAAGAATCAATTATGAAATATTAAAAATGGGCAATACAAATTATCAAAAATTATTTCTGGATAATCAACGGTTAAATAGGGAGCATTTTAGAAGATTAAGAAGGAAATAGTGAAATTGAGAATGCATTATGTAAGAAACTATTAATTTTATAGTAAAGGTACAGTAAAGAAAGAAATACAAAATATAATTAAGAGATTTAGAGTCTTGCAAAAGGAAAAGAAATTGAATAGAGAATAGAAAAATTCCCAAAGGATAATGATTAATTGTTTCCTGGAATTAGTGAAAGACATGAATCCACTTAATGAGAAATCACAATATATATTAAGAAGAATGAATAAGACACCATGACACCATGAATTTTATATCGTAGGGTAACAAGGATAAAAAAGGACATTAAAAACAACTAGAGAGCTATTCTGTGATCTAGGACAGCTGATGGAAAATATTGTACCTAGGATGGTTGATGGAAAAGATTATACCCACAAATATTTTCTGGATATGAAGAGTAGAGTCACAGTAGTGATCAAAAAGAATACTTTCTTAAGTAACTGAGCTCTCAGGGATTTAAGAATTGCCTTAGCAATTGTAGAAAAAAATTTTGTTTTGTTGCAAAATGGCCCATATTTCATTTTATACTTCAACTTATATAAGTAATATATTACACATGATTTACCAAATGATTTGGTTAAATCAGGATGGAGTGTGATTTTATAACTTTGTAGTAATTAAAGCAAAATCCTACACTATTTAGTTAAGTAGGTGATTGAATTAGAATGAAATTAAAATGAAACATATGGAAAAAAAGACTGAGAAAAAACCAAAGGAGAATGTAGCACTTGAGAACTTACCAAGGAGATCTAATATATTTATAATTTAAGATTCAGAAAAAGGGATAAGGCAAGAAAAAATAACTAATATTTTTTTCTGTATGTTCTTGGTAGTTTTGTTGACATTGACTTGGCCGTAAATACATGGATTTATTTCAGGGTTCTATACTGATCTGTTTGTTTTTATGCCAGCACCATGCTGTTTTGCTTACTATAGCTTTGTGGTATAGTTTATAATCAGGCATTGTGATTTCTCCAGGTTTTTTCTTTTCTCTCATGATTGCTTTGGCTACTCAGGGTATTTTGTGTTTCCATACAAATTTCTGAATTATTTTATTCTATTTCTGTGAAGAATTACATTGGTATTTTGATAGGGATGGCATTGAATCCGTAAATATTAATTTTCTCAATCTGTTATGAGATTTTTTTTTCATTTTTTGTATCCTCTTCAATTTTTCCATCAGTGTTTTGTAGCTTTCATTGTAGGGCTCTTTCATTTATTTGGTTAAATTTATTCTTTGGCATTTTCTGGTAGTTGTTGTAAGTGGGATTGCTTTCTTGTTTTCTTTTTCAGATTGTTAACTGTTGGAATAAAGAAATTAGAAACATAGAATATTAAAAAGCTTACATTTCTAAAGCAGTTAGGAAAGGTGGAAAAATTGAACAATGAAAGATGGGACAAAGAGAAAATAAAATATAAGATGCTATGTTTAAAAACAACCTTATTGATAATCACATTAAATGCAAGTGGGCTAAATACTCCAAATAAAAGATCAATATTATCAGAATGACTAAAAGGAACAAAATCCACATGCATGATGCTTACAAGGAAAACTCCATATAAGGATACAAGTAGTGAAGTGAAAGATTCAATAAGATGGGCTATGAAAGCACTAATTTTAAGAAATTGGAGTAGTTATATTGTTATCAAAGTAGGCTACTAATTAAATAATAATGCCAAGATAAAGAATGATATTTCATGATTATGAAATGGTTAGTTCATATTTCCTAATTGTTACATACTTAATAACAGACATTTAAAATATGCAAATAAAACTCTCATAATAATTAAAAGAAAAATAATGATAGTTAGTGATGTTAGAACACTAAACTTAACCAAAACAACATGGTTACAAAACAACTGGCACTGGATATTGGTGGTGGGAAAGTAAAATGACACAGCCACTTTGGAAAGTGATAAATTGCTTCCTGTAAATGTAAACAAACATTTTACCAAGCAATCCCACTCCCAGGTATCAATCTAACAGAAATGATAATCTTTGCCCACACAAATATTTTTATGTAAAATGTTTATAACAACATTATTCATGATAACCCCAAACTGGTAACAATAACATGACTGTTAAATGAAAAAACGGTAAACAAACTATGGCAATACTATGCTATATGCTACTACTGAACAATAAAAATAAGCAAAGTACTTTATATATGCACCATCATAGATAAATTTATAATCTTTATACTAAGTGAAAGAGGCCATATATAAAACAAACACACAAAACACAACAAAGTAAAAAACTCTTCATATTTATGTTTCCATTTATACGACGTTCTGCAAAAGGCACAACTATAAATACGGAATTATAAGTTGCCACTGGCTAGAGGTGGGGACAGGTGTGGATTGGTTGTAAAATCACAAGAAAATGTTTTGGACTGATAGAAATGTTCTATATTTCAATGTAGTGATTGTTACATGATATATACATTTATCAGAATATATTGCAATATTTTCTTAAAAAATCCATTTTACTGTATGTAAATTGTATCCTCAAAAATACAGCAAAAAGAAGTAAAATACTTTGGATGGATAATTTTATTTTTTCTACTTCATTTTTCTGGTCTAGGATTTAGACATGTACTTTGGTAGTCATTTCTTTAAGCACATCTGATAGGCTAACTGTGACATAAGAAAATTTAGAGGATAACGTTTTGTGTTTATAGATATCTTACACAATACATATGATAGCAAGCAAGTATCATGCATTCAATACCTTTAAATATGATTTTTACTTAGGAATTATAGTCTTTGCAATATTTTGTTAATATAATTTCTTTATTTTAATCTAAGAGTGCTAAAATAAAGTAATATTTCTAACATTTGCTACAAATACATTAATATCTTCATAAACTAACCAAAACATATTTCTTGCTATTAGATTATACTATAAGAAAGCAATTATCTATTCAATTTTTATATTTTATAGATGGAGGAAATTGAAGCAGGGATATTAAGTCATTTGTTTAGCTCTTGACATAAGTCTTCAGAGACTAAAAATGTGTACCATAACCCTATTCACATATTTACATGCTATGAGCTTGCTCCCCCAGTGTCAGTTCATGTAGTATCTCTATGGCTTAGTTTCCTCATAATTTCTTGGAGCTTTGATCATAATATAATACATTCTTCCCCCAAATCTCCATTGCTATCCATGTAAAGACTAAATCTTAGTTCACAGTTTCGAGGAGTATATAGTTAGACTCAATTCTCATTCCAAATCTTTCAATTTTTCTAATCTCTACTTGAACTACTCTTCTATTCATTACCCAGACGTTATGATTTTTTTCATTTATTATTTTATTATTGCCATTCACTTTTCTCTTTCCTACCCATTGTTTTTTTTCAAATTTCAGACATGCATGCATTAAAGAACACTGAAAATCCTATATCCTTTGAGAAACATCGTTTTGTTTTGTTTTGTTTTGTTCCTGTTCAAAAAATTAGAACTATAACAAGAAGTGGATTTATCTTGAAGCCAAAGATGAGCTGGAACTCAGTAAGTTGCAGTCACTTACATCAGCCTCTTTCAAGTTTCTAGAAAAAGCTATAGTAATATGTTCACAAGATCAAATGCTTTGTAAAGGTTGCAAAAATTAGATATTATGAACAACATTTGCTAACACTGCAGTCTCTATCCACCAGATCTTCCACTGCTCACTTTTCACTCCTTAGCATTGCTATTTCATAGCCATGGGTAATTTTGGGATTAGAAAAGGGGAAGTTGAATTGAGGGTATATTTAGTAAATTTAGTTCAGGATTAATGTGATTGTAGTTATTTTTTTAAATTCCAGTTAAATTTAAAGTATTCATATTTTTTAGATTGACAAACATATAAATTTGTGGTGTACTACATGATGTTTTGATACATGTATTCATTGTAGCATGGCTAAATTGACCTAATTAACATATACATTTCCTCACATAGTTATTTTTTTATGGTGTGAACACTTAAAACATACTACCTTAACAACTTTTAGGCATATAAATCATTGTTATTAACTATAATAACCATGTTGTATGATAGATCTCTTCATATTATTTTTTTTTAATTTTTCTTTTTTCTTTTTTTTTATTTTTTAGGCTACTGTGGTTAACTACATATTATTTTTCTTGTCTACCTGAAATTTTGTGTCCTTTGACCAACATCATTTCAATCTGCAATCCCTCCAGCTCTGGAAACAATTTTCTCTACTTCTATCAGTTTGACTTTTGGAGATTCCACATATAAGTGGTATTTGTCTTTCTGAGCCTGGCTCATTTAACTTAACCCAACGTTTTCTAGGTTGATCCATTTTGTCACAAATGACAGGATTTCTCTATTTTTTAAGGGTGAACTATATTCCACTATACACACACACCCCACACACTATCTTTATCCATTCGCCCATTGATGTACACTTAGATTGATTTCATATCTTGGATATAGGGAATAATACTGCAATGGACATGGAGTGCAGATATTTTTTCAACATACTGATTTCCTTTCTTTTGAATATATACCCAGTAGTGGGATTGTTGGATCGTATGGTAGTTCTATTTTTAAGTTTTTGAGGAACCTCCATATTGTTTTCCACGACTATACTAATTTACATTTCTACCAATAGCGTACAAGAGTTCCCTTTTTTCCACATCCTCAACAACACTTGTCTTTTGTCTTTTTGATAATAGCCATTCTAGCAGGTGTGAAGTGATACCTGATTGTGGTTTCAATTTGCATTTTCCTGGTTATTAGTGATGTTGAGCAATTTTTTTCATATACCTGTTGGCCATTGTATGTCTTTTATTTTTTTTTTTTGAGAAACGTCTATTCAAGTCCTATTCTTTTAAAAAACATATGTCATTTGGTTTCTTACTATGAAGTTCAGTTGCTTATACATTTTGTATATTAATGCTTCCTCAGATGTATGGTTTGAAGATATTTTTACCCATAAATAGTTTGTCTCTTCGCTGTGTTGCTTGTCTTTGATGTGCAAAAGCTTTTCAGTTTACTGTAATCCTATTTATCTATTTTTATTTTTGAGGCTTGTGTTGTTGGGGTCATATCCAAAAAAAAAAAAAAAATGTTGCCTAAACTAATGTCATGAGGCTTTTCCCTATGTTTTCTTCCAGCAGTTTTACAGCTTCAGGTTTTACATTTAAATCTTTAATTCATTTTCAGAGGATTTTTGTATCTGGTATGAGATAAAGGTCTAATTTCATTTCATTCTTCTGCATAGGGATATCCAATTTTCCCAGCACCATTTATTGAAGAGACTATACTCTCTCCATTGTGTGTTCTTGGCTTCTTTGGCGAATATTTATTGATCATAAATGTGCAGATTTATTTCTGGATTCTTTTTTCTGTTCCACTTGTCTCTATGTAAATGAAAAATTATGTTATGCTCATGGATTGGTAGAAGTAACATTGTTAAAATGTCCATACTACCCAAAGTGATTTACAGATTCAATGAAATCCCCATGAAAATACCAATGTCACAGTTCACAGATGTGGGAAAAAAATTCTATGCTTCATTTGGAACCAGAAACGAGCCTGAATAATCAAAGCAATCTTAAACAAAAAGCACAAACCTGGAGGCATCACATTACCAGACTTCAGACTATATAGTACTACAAGGCTATATAGCAACCAAAACAGCATGGTATTGGCACACAAATAAAGACATAGACCAATGCAACAGAATAGAGAACCCAGATATAAAACCACCTGCTTACAGCCAACTGATCTTTAACAAAGCAGACAACGACACACCTTGGAGCAAAGAAGCCCCATTCAATAAATGGTGCTGGGAAAATTGGATAGCCACGTGCAGAAGAATGAAACAGGACCTCTTTCTCTCACCACTCATGAAAATTAATTCAAGATGAATAAAAGGCTTAAATGTAATGTATGCAAACAAGAATCCTAGAAGAAAATGTAGAAAAAATTTTTTAGGTATTGGTTTATGTAAAGAATTTATGACTAAGACCCAATGGCAATCACAGCAAAACTAAAAATAAATAAATGGACTTGATTAAACTAAAAAGCTTCTGTACAGCTAAGGAAACAATCAACAGAGCAGACAGACAATCTACAGAATAGGAGAAAATATTCACAAACTATACATCTGATAAAAAGCTAATATCCAGAATCTACAAAGAACTCAGGCAAATAAGCAAGGAAAAAAAAAAAAAAAACCCCATTAAAAAGTAGGCAAAAGACATGAACAGAAGCTATTCAAAAGAAGATAGACAAATGGCCAATAAACATAGGAAAAAATCCTGAACATCACTAATCATCAGGAAAATGCAAATTAAAATCAATGAGATATCACCTTACTTGTGTTAGAACAGCTTTTATTAAAAAGTCCGAAAACAATAGATGCTGGCCTGGGTGCAGACAGAAAGGAATGCTTATGCACTGTTCGTAGGAGTATAATCAATGCAAGTTCTATGGAAAACAGTATGGAAATTCCTCAAAGAACTAAAAATAAAGCTGCTATTTAATCCAGCAATCCCAGTACTGGGTATCTATCCAGAGGAAAAGAAGTATTTCTATCAAAGAGACACCTACACCTTGAATATTCATTGCAGCATAATTCACAATTGTGAAGATGTGGAATCAATCCAAGTGCCCATCAATTCTTGAGTGGATTAACAAAATGTGGTATATGTATACTATGGAATACTGTCTCTATAACTGTCTTCTTGCCTCTCATCACATGGCAGAAGGGTAAGGGAGCTCTCTTTTATAAGGTTACTAATACCAATCATGAGAGCTACACCCTCATGACTAAATCACTTCTCAAAGGCCCCAACTCCAAATATTATCATATTGGGGGTTAGGATTTCAACACATAAAATTTGGGGAGATGCAAATGTTCAACTTATATTACTGTGTAAATGAAGACCAAATACATCTCTTAGAGCCCAACTTTCATCTTGTTAACCATAACTCCATCCAGATAACCCAAGTTGAAAAAGTGCCTGAAGAAATCACATGAGCTCCTTGAGCGCAGGGCCTTTGATTTGTTTACTGTGGTGTCCCAATGCCTAGTATAATGTATGGAAGGTAGTAGGTGTGCCATAAATAAGTGAAGATAAATGAGTAAACGAGGCCGGGTGCTGTGGCTCAAGCCTGTAATGCTAGCACTCTGGGAGGCCGAGGCGGGTGGATCGCTCGAGGTCAGGAGTTTGAGACCAGCCTGACCAAGTGTGAGACCCTGTCTCTACCAAAAATAGAAAGAAATGATTTGGACAGCTAAAAATCTATATATGGAAAAAATTAGCTGGGCATGGTGGTGCATGCCTGTAGTCCCAGCTACTCGGGAGGCTGAGGCAAGAGGATCACTTGAGCCCAGGAGTTTGAGGTTGCTGTGAGCTAGGCTCATGCCATGGCACTCACTCTAGCCCGGGCAACAAAGCGAGACTCTGTCTCAAAAAAAGAAAAAAAAAAAAAAATGAGTAAATGAGGTGTCTCATCTAGTAGACAAGAAACCAAAAATGGTCTCCTGATTGGCAAACAATGAAGAATGGTGTTTATGTATGCCAATAGCTGCAATCTACATATAGTTTCTTACTTCTCTTTAGTTTCAAGCAGTGGTCTTTATCACATTTCTGATCCTCACATATGCCTAAGTATCCATGGTAGACAAGACTACCCATTGGAAATTTCTCACTAATTTTATGGAAGATAAATTCAAGACCTAGGGAAATGAGTTGTTCACAGCCACATAACTAGTTAATGGCAGTCCTCGGAGAGTACTCCAACTGGAGTGTTCAGACGCCATATCATTCTCTGAAGAATAAAGAAAATGTTTGTATCACTATAATCCACATAGAAGTATACCTCTCATTTTTTCTTGTCTACTTAACTGGAAAATTACATTCCTTATCTGTAGCTTGCCACGTGTTCTTAATTCCCCTCTCTAGCTTCCCAGTACACGGCTGTGTTGTAGTCAGGTGAGAATGATGCTTTGCATTTGCACGATTCTTGGGCTACATGATATATATGTTCTCATATATTTTATAGTTTTTAGTTTGTTGCATTTCACCTATCAATCAGCAATGTTAAGGAAACCTTAAGGATATCATTGATAAATATTTGCTGATTTGACTTTGTCCCCTCAGCCCTAATATTTTTAATATATCTAAATAGAACTGTGATTTCTATGTTATCCCACAGGAAATGTCACTAACTAGATTTATGATGCTGTTCATTTCCTCTGTTATTACTTATGTCAAGCCTAGTGTACAGATCCGTAGGGTGACTACCGGCAGGCAACTTCTAATTACTATTTGGACTGTAGCAGAAGTATCAGCTATAATTAGAAGAAAATGTTCATGGTTTGAAATATATTGAACAACCAAATATAACTTCCTATACTTAGGTGATTAACGAATATAGCATATGTAAAGTTATATAGTCATTGTATTTCACAGTTATGTATTTTCCAGGACTATTGACACAGAGTTTTTTTTAGATCCTTTCTCTAAACAATGAATAGAATTTATCTTAATATGAAATTTTTGTTATATTTAATGGCCTTTTTAGTGGGGGGAGGGAAAACTTAGATAACAATTTCTGGCCTACTTTTCTCTTTGCCTCTGTCATTTGTGCATACACATTTGGGCCAACAAGATTCACCTTATGCACTGCCACCACCATCACCACTGTGTATAATATCACCAGTAAGTCCAGTGCTTAATGGACAGAAAAGATACCAAGTAGCATATGGTATTAAAGGGCCTTTCCAAGTTATTTTAACAGAACAAGTAATATGAGAATTTGGTGTACTGAAGGCCAGCAAAAGTAGGGTGTATGCCACCTTTATAATCGAATTAATTGGCTATCAAATCCCAGTGTAACATAACTTGCTCCTTGTCAATAGTGTTCATTGAGGTAAATGAATAGTTTTAGGAGTATTTCTCATAGAACTATATTTACATGTAGCCATCATAAAGAAGAAACCCCTAGAAAAACAGAGCTCTATACCAACTGATGAGAGAAAGAAAAGAAAAAAATAGAAGAGGGAGGCAAAGAAAAGAAAAGAAAACTTATATATTTATCTCTCTATTTCCTGGTAATTAATGTTGTCCACTGATTCAGAGACTAAAGAACCAGGCATTGTTGGTGTTAGAATAATTTAATTTCAGTAGGGTGGCAATCAATAACTAATCTTATGCCAGGAAATAAGAGCTGAACTATTGATTTAATCAGGAAACATTGCCTTTAAAAAGGTGGAAAATGTACATAGAGGAGGAAAATATGCATCCTCCTTTTTAGGAAATATAAAATTATGTTCTCTTTAATGTTTTTTTCTAAGAGAAGTCCAAGAGAAAATATCATTAGAGAGATAAGTAAATTTAATATTCTTCATTATAAATCATAATATAATAAACATGTGTTTGTTTTGTGTATGGTCCTAATGCCAAAAGCCTAATGACGATAAGTATTTATATCTCAGAGATTATTTAGACTACTTCACAGGTATAATCTCTCATCTCTCGATTACCAATCTTCTCAAATGGTATACCCCCAAATTAACTCAATTTTTCTGTCTTAATGACTTGTAATATTTCTTCAAAAGTCCACAGAAGTCAATTCTAGGAAGGTCCTGAGATTATGTTTATAAATCTAAGCAATATAAATGTTTTTAAATTCATGTCTTAAATGCTTTAAGCTACAATAAGCCTTAAAATTCTGTGTATGTATGCATGTGTATGGATGCATGCGTGTGTAAAATGTCAGTGGGTGCTGAAGTGAGCGTGGGTGTAAAGTCAAACAATGCTAAAACTACAAGTAGAAAAAGCAATTAAAATTTCAAAAGAAATCATACAGAACAAACCTGACTAAAAGCATTAAAATATATACCCTGGAATCTATGTGAACACATATCACTGAAAAAAACTAAACTTTTGTTTTGACTCTAATATCAATAAGCCATCAGTAATTATATTTATTAAAATTTGTGCATTATTTTATGTACAGCCTTGTTTGTAAACAATCAAAAAAATTAGAATGTAATGGGATGTGATTTGCCGGTGTTTAAACAATAGCATTTCCATATATTTATTAGAAAATAATCCTAAAGTGTGAAACTTCTCAAAGCATTCAAGGATGCATAATTCAGAGAAAAGCATTATTATTTTAAGATATGTAAAATTCATTAGATGGCATTTTTAAATTATGACTCTCAGCGGAAACTACTTTGTTTTAAAATTATGTCAGAGAAATTTCCGCATACATATTTTTTATAAGTCAAAAGCACATGAAAATAAAAGTTTCTATTGAAACTATTTTTATTGCATGTCAACATGAAAGTAAAAAATAATAGAAACAAACTTTACATTTTAGAAGTCATATAGTGACTTACAGATTGCAAAGCCAAAGAGTACAATTGAACAGATTTCATTATCAATTTCATTGCTTCTATCAGTTTTATTTCAAGCTAAAAAATTAAAAATCATAATATTTTATAGATATCTAGGAAAGACATTCTGCTCATCATTTGGGTCGTGTGCTCATGATATCTAAGAAAGAGGAGATGAAGCAATAGGCACTGGGTGGGGTAGGGTGGCTCTATTAGTTTGCTAAATCTTTGTCTTAGTCTGTTTTCTGTTGCTTATAACAGAATACCTGAAACTGGGCAGTTTATAAAGAAAAGGAATTTATTCCTTTTAGTTATGGAGGATAAGTCCAAGGTCTGGAGGATGCGTCTGGTGAGAAACTTCTTGCTAGTGGGGACTCTCTGAAGAGTCTGAAGTGAGCTCAGGGTATCACATGGTAATGAGGCTGAGGATGATTTCATACTAGCTCACGTCTCTCTTCCTCTTCTTATAAAGCCACCAGTTCTGTTTTCATGATAATCCATTAAGCCATTAAGCTATTAATCCATAAATAGATTAATCCATACATGAAGACAGAGCCTCATCATCCATTCACACTTTTTAAAAGGCCTGACCTTTCAATGTTGTCACATTACGGATTAAATTTCAGCATAAGTTTTGAAGGGGAAAAACATTTAAATCATGGCAGGCTTCCATAATAAAGTATCACAGATTGGTGGCTTAAACAACAAAAATGTATTTTTTCATAATTGGGGAGTCCAAGATCAAGATATCAGCAGGGTTGGCTTCTTCTTAGGTTTCTCTTTTTGGCTTGCAGATGGCAATCTGTTGGTTTCTCGACGTGGTCACCCTTCTGTTCATGTCTGTATCCTAATTTCCTCTTCTCATAAGAATACCTGTTATATTGGGTTAGGATCCATCTTAATGAACTGATTTACCCTTAATTAGCTCTTTAAATACCCATTCTCCAAAGTCACATTTGGAGGTAATGGGGACTAGGGCTTCAATATATATGATACTTGGGGTGACACAATTCAGCTCATAACAGTGGTGGTAAGGAGATAAGTGTGAGGTGCAGTTTGTCTAAGAAACAACTTCACAAAACAGAATGCCTTAATATGGATGTATTGGTTTATTATGACTGTGAATAATTTCTTTGTCCTCAAACATCTTTGTTAAAATATATGAAAATCACCAAATACTTTGTGGGATTGGATTTCTTGCTGGTAATCATGTCATTTTATCTTCAGGTTGATAGAACACTTAAAATGAAACATCTCCTGAGTTTGCAAGGATAACTGACATATGAGTTAAAACATAATTTTTGTGAGCAAATTGTGAGTTTCATAGTTTATTGACATCATGTTAGGAATTCTGCCATTGCACTTACTCTCTTTATCCTTCCTCTATCTACATTATCATCCTATAGTTTCCTCCCTATAAATGAATGTCAATTCTGTATACACTCATCATTGATATTAAGAAAACTTAAAATTCATGCTTAAAAATTATTGTTAAAAATAATAGAAATAACTTCATAATGTCTTAATCAAGAAAATATACATGCATTTTAATATTATATATTAGGGGCACATATTTCCTGCCCTCATATATATAAGCAAGGATGAAAACAAATTTATTATTTACCACCAATATTTTTATTTTTGAATACTGACTATTATAGTCACACATACTATGTAGCTTTATAAGATAACTTGGTTAATGAATATATATGAAATGAAATATCAAATTAATTCCTAAAGAAATGCAATTTTTTAAAAAACTAGTACAGTTAATTCAGGAGTAGTCTGGAGATATTGAAGTTCAATACATTGATACGTAGGGAGTAAAAGAAAATTTCTGGTTTCACTTAGCTAAATAATGCTTATGTTGATGGCGTCCCCTAACAACTTGTATTCATTAACCATGGTTCATTATTTATTCAACCCTTATTTTATATAGCAATTATTTTAAAATTTTAATGACTTGAGAAGAGTATTTTAGTATATTTTATGTAATTAAAAGTTAGAGTAGCAACATTTATTTATTAAGATTACCACCATATCTTGGAACTTTTTAAAACAATTATGCCATAGAAGAATCTGAATTCTATGGAAATGACTGCTCTCTGCACCATGAAGTGATGATGAAATGTTTGAAAGGATGAAAATGGTAAGAGAATATTTTCTGTTCATTAAACTACATGTTGTAAAACTATTTTCCATGATCCTCTTGCATTAACTGATGAAGGATAAAAGAATATTAAATTTTCTCAGATGAGTTATAAATTTTGTACTTGTTCATTTTAAATGGACATAAGAATATGAGGTATTTTATCTTGTGTAGTCTAAAAATGCTAACTTTACCTCATCCTTGGCAATGAAATAAGGAAAGTGAATGCAATCAAGGGTAAATTCATCCTAAGAATTACTATTAAATCTGGAGTGGGTGAAATTTAATAAAGTAGCAATGAGGCTGTTTTATTGATTGTATGTAAAAGAAAAAAATATTTCAATCTTAAAAACAAATACTGGAGTCTTATTTAGTTTCTTTAAAAAAGAATTTGGAGATAATAAACATCAGGAAAAAATCTCAAATAAAGTAGTATGACACTAGATTTATGGCTGTATTCACAGCAATGCAACTCTTGAGCTTAATCCATAGACAGTGACTTTTATATTATGATTAGAAACTTGGCTGAGGTGCATTTAATTTAATTTCAATGTCACACTAATTTATACTATTAAATATACATGATGGCAGAAAATACAGATTTTTTTTTTTAAAGTGGTATATACTGAAGACAGAAAGTTTCAGAAATTGTTCCCTGGGACTTTTTCATCCAGGAATTAAAGAATAATTATGTATGGAAACATTGATAGAATGGGTTGAGTATAAAGAAATGAGATGTGGTATGAAAACAATAAAAATATTAAATATTAAATTGTGGAAAATTACAATAAAAACTAGCACCATAGGTTGAATTATTTAAAATATAAATTTGATTAAAATTGAATTTATAAGCTTCTACTTTCAGCTATGGTGAAGGAACAGGGACCAACTTACTCTCCTGATTTGAACAAGTAGAAAACCAAACAAAATATATTCAACAAAGATTTTTCAATTGGATAACAAGCAGTGTAGGGCAACAATTCCTGAGAGAAGGGAATAGAAAAGGTAAATCTTATGAGATTACTTTCTGAAAAGAATATCTATGCCTAACCACAGGGAGGGATAGCATCAATACTAGAGTTCTTGCTAAGTTGAGAAGATAGAGAACAGAGTTCAAAGAGACCAAGGTGGCTAGAAATTCTAGGGTAAAACAAAAAAGAGTGGAGGAAATGAATCAAGAGAAAGTCAAAAAGAGAGGAGACCCAGAGATCTGCAGAAGGGTCCTTTCAACAATACAAGTACAATACAATTAAGACAGATGTTAAATCATCTGCTATAAATATATTCCTAAAGTTCCTGTAGGTAGACAAAAGCACGATGAAGAAAAAAATGAAAAATATTAACAGAATCAAACATCAAATTTCTAGAGAAGATAAAATATCTGACAAGAAAGATATACTAGAAGGGAATAGCAGCGTATTAGATACTTCAGGAAAAAAAGGAGATTGGTGAATTGAAAGACATAGTAATTATCCAAAGTAATTGAAAAAAAAACCTTTTTATCTATAAACAAACAAGGAAATTAGAACATCGGTTATTTTATTTTGAGACTATTGGTGAGTTTCAATCTTGATACTGATATTAAACATTGCTTTAGATCAAAAATAGCACTTTCAAAATCTTACGAAACAGGGAGAATTTTTTCATTATCCTTTACCATCATCATTTCCTGGGCCTTTTTAAAAAAACATTCACAACTAATGAACGAGGTGAGCATGCTAAGGGGGAAAAGACACTCCTCAAATCATGGTTTGGGTGTGGCAAAGTCAAAACATGTAACCAAAATGTTTGTATCCCCATAATATCCTGAAATAATTAAATAAATAAAATGCATTTAATACTCTGATAAATCCATTATAAGGTAAAAAAATTGTAAGTCGGGGACCATCTGCATAACATATTTAACATATTATAGATGTAAGTATTTGTTAGGTATAGTTTTTTTTTACAGAGATGATATATAGAATAAAAATAAATTAAAAAAATCACTAGCATATTTTTGAATAGTTCTATTTTAAATATATTTCTTATTTAACCATAACCATATGCACAATTGTAGAATATGTCAGGATGACCTTAACTGACACTAGGGAATTGATACTAGCTTTTCCAGTGGCTAAATAGTTTAACCTAATATGTTTTTAATGTTTAGTGCAAAGATCTTGGCACAATGAACACCAAAGCAAACACAGACACAAGTCAGCTTGAACTCATCGGCTAGGTAAAGAACACAATCTATCCAATTTTATAGGTTGTCTTGGTTCATAAACACTGAGATTCAATCAGGATTCATTTCCAAAAAGTGTTCATTCAATTTTATGAACTGCTATGCTTACTAACAGTTCACGAACTTTAGGAGAACACTTTTATGTTCAAAAGCATGTCTTTTTGCAACATATTTTGATAAATGATGCATTAAAAAAGAGAGAGATCAAAATACTGAAAAGGACCAGTAGCCATAGAAGACCAACTAGAATAGTCCTTTAAAAACTCATGCATCTGAGAAGATGGGAAATATACTTCAAATTTTTGTCTTATAAAAAATTCCCTATCAATATTATAGGCTTACTCGGTCTTTTCATGGTTTTGGTGGCATATGTTTTCACTATCTCAAAAGCAGGAGGAAAATAGTAAACTCATCTAAGAATCTGTGACTATCATACAATGACTTTTGTTCCTTTGGGTAGATGCCCAATAATGGGATTGCTGGATCGAATGGTAGGTCTACTTGAATCTGTTTAAGGTATCTCCATAATGCTTTCCACAGGGGTTGCACTAGTTTGCAGTCCCACCAGCAGTCTATGAGTGTTCCTGTCTCTCCACATCCACACCAACATGTATTGTTTTGGTACTGTTTGATAAAGGCCATTCTCACTGGAGTTAAGTGGTATCTCATTGTGGTTTTGATTTGCATTTCTCTGATGATTAGGGGTGTTGTACCCAAATGTTTATAGTAGCACAATTCACAATTGCAAAGATGTGGAAACAACCCAAGTGCCCATCAATTTATGAATGAATTAGTAAATTGTGGTATATGTATACCATGGAGTATTACTCAGCTATAAGAAATAACGGTGATATAGAATCCCTTTTGTTCTCCTGGAAGGAATTGGAACCCATTCTATTAAGTGAAGTATCCCAAGAATGGAAAAACAAGCACCACATGTACTCTCCAACAAATTGGTTTTCCTGATCATCACCTAAGTGTACATTTGGGAATAACACCAATTGTGTATCAGATTGAGGTGGGGGGTGGGAGGAGGAGATGGGGGTATAACTACATGATGAGTGCAATGTGCACTGTCTGGGGAATGGACATGCTTGAAGTTCTGACTCAGGGGGATGGGCAGGACATGAGCAATATATATAACTTGAACTTTTGTACCCCCATAATAAGCTGAAATAAAAATAAATAAATAAATAAATAATAAAGTAAAAAAAATAAAAAGAAAATAAAAGTATTATTTCACTTTTCTCTAAAAAAAAGAATCTGTGACTATTATTTAAATGTCAATAATTTCATTAATAATATGTTATATCTTTCTAAAATATCTTTAATAACAAACCCCTATTTATTTTACATACTATGCAGTGAATATGTCATATATTTAGAAATATATAAAAGTTGGAAACATAGTAAAGAACAGCAAAAAATTGATATACATATTAGGTAAAATATAAACTGTTTTAGATTTATAAATATTTGTAATTAATAGTTTTAAAATAAAATTCTCTTTCTCTGCTTATATTTGGAAGCATTTGTTGTAGTATCGCTAATGAACAACACTGTAAATTCTGACAAAATAAACTCTGATGATATCAATAACAATCATAATAAAACTATGGCAACCAAAATATTGTGGCTTACCACATATAAATAATAATCATAATAAAAATAACTAAAATATTGTGACTTACTAAATATTTATTTATATTAAATATTTTAACCTTTACAAAAATATTTAGAGAAGTAGGCACTGAATTTTCCACGTTTTCAGGTGGAAAATCTTAGGCATGATAGAAAACAGTAAAAAACAGATAAGCTAAAAAACAATATTAATAATATTAACCTAACACTTAAAAGAGTGCTTTTATTTCAGGCTTAGAAAATTGCTTTTCCTTCTCTAATGGCTCTTTAATCTTTCTGATCCTTCATTTGTCAAATGTAAAGTAGAAACAGAAAAGCAATCTACTACATGTGCTTCCTGTGAAGATGAAATGAAATATAAAATTATCAGCACAGTATTTTAGCAGTCAATAAAGTAGATTTCCCTATTAATATTATTGGTATTATTTGTATCATTTTTTATAGAGTGCTTTATTTTCAGTCATTTTTTAATTAAATAATGAAATATCCCATGTGTCTTTAATTTTCAGGAAGTTCAAAAGGAAAATATATTTCAATTTTGGTGGCCTTTAATTAAGTATCTACGATTTCTTACATAAACATCTGTGACAATCACTACCATCTCATTTTTGTTACTCATTTATCATTTATTCTCATTCTTGGGATTTAAAGGTTTCATTAATCCTGTGTCTAAACTGTAAGACAATCTCATTTTACCCATGGAAATAAGCCAATATATCAGTAAGAACTTTTGTGGGGGGTAGGTTAAAAAAAACGCAACAACAACAAAAAAGACTTTTTTCTCTCTTCACTTCAATGAAGTGTAAAGGTAAATTTCCAGGTATGGCATAGTAGCCACTCTACCAGGGCATCAGGGACATGGCCTCCTTCATTCTGTCTGTTTCATCATTATTAGTCTGTGCCTTCTATCCAGAAGGTTAAATAGTGGGAAATAGAGCTGCTGACTTCTACCCTGAAGGTCAAGTGGGCATGAATGAAGCCAGGAGACAAGAGGATGAAAAGGCAAAGGAGAATTTCCTTGGAGCTGACTCAGGAGCCAACTCTTCCCAGGGATTTCCTGAAAATCACCACAAGGTATTTTTCCCTACTTTTTAATAGTCACCTGCAGTATAAAAGAAGTTTGAAAAATAAAATAATTTCACTGAATACATTAACATATCATATAAATTCATGGGTTTGTTACTAAGAAAACAAAAATCAATAGTGGTTAGGCCACTAGATGTTTTGACAAAACAAAGAAGAACTGACAGAGGATTTTTACATAGGAGCAAAACCTGTGCAATACACGCAGCTTTTCTATAAAAAGATTCATGAAACTGTTCTGTTCAAGACAATACCATAAAAAATGGCATAAATTGCTTCTCACACTATGCCTGCATTTATTTATTCCTTTGGTGAGTTTAGCAACCTGTGGCATTTGGGAATGGAAGATATAACATTGTGTTATCTATGAATCTGTGAGTAAAGGCGGCAGTGCAAGTAGTGATTATTTCAAGATTAAGTAATCAGCTAAAAATTTCACCTTTGTGCTTTCTGGAGACATGTCTTAAATTTTGCTGTATGAGGTTTTTGATTTCCTCAATGATATAGGACTTTTGCATTTTAAATGGAGCCATATTTCAGAATGTATGTAGATAGCTCAGATGTCCTGTTCTTATATTCTGATTAACTGATGTTCATATTGATATCCTACATCAGGTTGCCATGGAAGAATTTTTTTTAGTTTATTTCATTTTATTTTAAGTTGTTTTGTCAACCATTGACTTGCTATTCTTAACAGAGTTGGAATCTGAAAAACTCAACAGTCTCTTTATCAAGCATTTTTGTTATCAGTTTTCAGTTAAACTCTTTGGTGCAGGAGTATTCTCACATAATCTTCTGAATAAGCATTTTTTCATAGTCCTTATACATCTTGCCAATATCTCTACTCATTGATCTCACAACATACAATATTTACCATGTTTTTATATTAAATGTGACAATTACTACTGATCTACTGTTTAAAATCTATTGTAGTTATTACTGGAAGAATGAAATTATCTTTTACTTTCTGTTTTCTTAGAAAAAGAACAATTATGAAAATATCATGACTGTAGGCTGCATACTTTTTCTATTACTTGTTTCTTTACTCATTCATCTATTTAATGACTTTCATATGCTCTGTGATCCTCTACACTGTAGGGTTACAATAGTGAACAAGAAAGACAAGTTCCCTACTCTTTGGGGCTGATATTCCAGCTGTGGGGAGAATACATTACAGGTAAGCTAATATTTAGAAAAGATCATTTGGATTAGTGAGAAAGGTTATGAGAAAATAACACAAAATTAGTGTATAATTCTTTGGGTTAGAAGTTCAGGAAAGGCCTCATAAGAGCTTAGCATTTGAGATGACATCTGATTTCGAAGGAGAAGACACATGTAAATGTCAGAAAAAGGATTGTTCCAGGCAGAGCAAATAAGGAATGCAAAGGTCCTAAGGCTGGAGGGAATTCAATAGTTTCAATAAACATAAAGAAGGCTGATGTGAGGCTAGAGTCATGAGTAAGCAGAAGAGAAATACAAGGTGGGGACAGAGTGGTGGCTTGTTGAGATGTGTTACTGTTTAGCTAAGTGAAAATAAAAGTTATTGAAGAGTGGTAATAAGGGTTCATATGAATTTATTTTTATTCTGGTTATTTTTGATGAGTCAATTTGAAACTTTGGATGCAGCTTTAATTAGTGAAGGGAACAGGTGCATGATTTGGTCAATGGCTAGACTGAGAATGAAAAATCTTAGATGACCTGCTAGAGAGAGGAGTTTCTAGCCTGGGCTAAGATCCTTCTTTCTGGATAGAAAATGAGTTTTCCAAAGTTGAAGAGACACCTACTTGATTTTAAATTTAGGAAATGGTATCACAGAAAAGTCTGGTTCTAAAAACAGAGGAGTCAGGTTAGGAAGTGGATATGGCCTTAAAAAAAATCACCAGCCACAAAAGTGTTTGATTTTTTGGTGTTTTGCTTTGTGCTATATGAAAATAAATCTTATTTCACATTATTTAACAATTTTTCCTCTTTCATAATAAATAATTTGAATTGAATCAGAAATTCAATGAAGCTTGATATATATTTGTAATAATAATACGAAATAAGGGAAAAATGTAAAACAGAAGTTGAACTGACTTATGTTTATGAACCACCTTTGGGAAAGGAGTAGCATTCCACTGTGTCGTGCATTCGGAAGTTGAACTGAGGGCCGACAATGAGGGCAGGCAGAGATGGCACATGAAAGGCTGGACAGGAACAAGAGGATCATTTGAACCTGAGACAACTTGCTGAAGGGACAACTTAAGAAGGACATTAAATAAAGTACCCTCTTTTCCTAGACTAGTTTTAAAATAATGGAGCCAATAGTACATGTGCCTGGAAATTATCTTTCCGGTGTGCAACAATAATGCTACTTAGTGCACATCGTTGCATTCAGTATTCATTTAATTGAAGGTTTATTTTATATCATGCAGTGGAATAGATGCTGGGGTTGAGAGATATATATTAATAAGAGCAAGATTCTCATCTAATGGAGCTCATGTGCTATCAGGAAACTAAACTAAAATGGTAATGTTTATAACCATGTGTTTTATGTATACTAATAGAGGAACATTAAAGGAAATTCTCCAATGAAAGCCCAGGGAAAAGTATTTACTTTGATCAAGCTGGAAAAATAACAAAAATAAAAAGAAGTTCATGAGATACGATTTGATAAATGAGTAGAAAGATGAGGGGAAGGGCATTATGGTCATACGAACAGAATGTGTGAATGAGGTAGCCAGGATAGCACAGATTATGTGTAAAGAAGTTAAAAAAAAATCATCATGACAGAGGTATATGGTGAAAAGCAGGAAGTGTCAACATTTAATAATGAAAAAGTTAGTAATAGCTCATGAGTTGTCTGGAATTCCAAAGTAAAGCACCCAGACTTTAGTCCAAATGTCATGGGTAAAGTTGAAAGATTTTACCAGAAAACCAATATCCATTTTAGAAAGAAGTAAGGTCTCTTTAAGAGAAATGTGCTAGTCTTTTAACCTTTAAAGGGAACGTGTTGAAAAAACAGTAGACACTTAAAAAATCCTCATTTAAATGAATCAATATACAAGGTAATATGGTACTACCCAAAGTGGTGTTTCTCCTCTTTTAACTTTAGAGTCCTCATTGGCTCATTGTGAAGGAAAAATTAACTAATGTCAGTGCCTAGCACATAATAAGTGATCAATAAGTGTAAACTGTTCTAAATTTCCTTAAATTTACAAGAAATTTCTATAAGGAAGTCATCCAAGGCTACAAAATACACACACACACACACACATACACGTATGTATTCTATATATATGTAAAATTTTCTTTTAGGAATCACTGCTTATTTTTCAGCTCCCTTAGCTCATTATCAGGTAATTAGGTTTTTCTTGACTTTACCTTTATTTATTAAAATAAAGTTTATTAATTTTTTTCTAAAGGCATGTGTCTTAAGCTTCACTGTCCTTTGAATTTTTCTGTCCTATGAGATTTTTAAAGAACAAAAACCAAAAACTTTTTCTTTAAACCTATTTACAACTGCTTTCTTGAAATATACTTGTGTTGTCTAACCTCAACCCTGTTCTGCTTTTGACTTCTCAGCTCTATTAGTTCCTGGTAAATTTTAGGCAGATTACATCATGCAATTCCCCTGGGAACACAAGAATCAAATAAAGTGGCTTAGCCACCGACATTAATTCCTCTGCCTTTTACAACAGACAATCCTAACTAGCAGATGTCTAGATAGTTCAACTCACCTGTTACTGCCAAGTTTTGTACCTTGGCTACAAAAATATTGTTCCTCGAAGAGGTTCTGATTACTTCCTTTGACTATTGTTCTAAAATAAATAATTAATAGCTTCCTTTAATACTATCGTCTTTCCCCATTGATGTCTAATTGTTTTTATTTCTCTACTTTTTGACCTGAGAGCTAATATACAGCAAATTAGTGTTTAGTCCATGTGTTCCTTAATAACTACTATGTAAAAGTAACTGGGTAATATTTTTGAAAAAAAGTTTTCCCTGCCTCCTCCCACCCCCATTTAATCATATATTCATTGTCTCTCTGGTTAGACTAAGAGAAACATTGCATTGGAAGTACATTATACATAAGGAAGGGCCTGTCGAGAGCAAAGAGCCCCTTCACCACTCCAAAACTCAGAATTTACCTGTAGCCAAAAAGATCACTATTCAGGGTGATCCAGGACCAACATATTCGTTCCTGGTGAGTTAAGAGAGTAAATAAGCACAGTCAGGCAGCCAGCTCTTCTGGTTTGTACCTACAGTTCCTTCGTAGTGTGTACGCTGAGATAAGAATCTTCAGACCTCACTTGCAATTCTCTGTTCGGCCCTGTTGCTGGGGACAGGACAATTGAGACCGAGCCACACTGAGGATGTGGTACAGACTCAGTGGTCTTCAGCACCAGTAAGAGAGATAACGGGAAACTGAGACATCTAATATGAGTGGCTCTTCCCTGACTGAGCTGAGAAAGTGAAGACAGCAGGATCACTAACTGGGGACATTGAAGTACTTGTCTGCAGAGTTCCAATCATTTTGACAACGTTGAACTTTACCAGAGCCCTGTGCTCCCAAAACACAACAACAGTCAAGAAATCTCCCAAGCTTTTTGGGTTCCCTGACATGGCTGACTACAAAGAACCACCTTTCACCTCATGACTCAGATAAGATTCACGAATGACTCTTGTTTTTACTTATAACAAGGCTAAACAAAGAATCTCCAAATCCCATTCTTTGTGTTTCAATAATTAGCTGAAGTCTCCACTGGCCAATCTGAACAAAGTGCTCACTGAGGAACCAAACTGTATTCAGGCTTCTCTCCTTCCCCAGGCCTTTAAACTTTAACCCCTTTTGATCATCCTAATGCCGAACAGAACGGCAGCTCCCAGGAATTGGCTCACCTCCCTTAGGAAAAAAATACTCCCTGATCAACTGTCCTATCATACCAGCACTTACCCAACTTCTCCCACCAGGTTATTTCTTGCCTCATTTACTTCTCCCTGCGAAAGAAAAGGTCTTTTCTGACACCATTTGACACAGTTGCACATCTGGCCGTAGGTTCACCAATAAGGAAAATAATCTCCTGTCCCTCTTGCCGGAGTCTTCTTGTCCTATCACAATAATCTTTCTCCCCTTATTGAAACAGTTCTTTCGAATAAAGTTTATCCTTACTGACATCTGAAAATGTTTGCATTTAACAGTACACACCGAAGTTCTAGCCTAGGAGAAAAGATGCGAGACTTGCTTTCCCACTAATGCCTCCAAATCATAGAAGCCTTTTCCTCATATCTCTAAGTCCAACTGTAAGAGGGGCAAGGGGAAAATGAAGAAGCCTTAAGGTTGAATTATGATCCCAAAGACGCTAACTTCAACCTCAACATCCTATTTTAATTATTGCCTCTGACTGTGTTTTAAATTGACTTTTGCTAAAATTATTTTTCCCATTATTCCTTCTATACCTGGAAGGTTTCTCATGAGAGGAAGGCTCATCAAAAAGAAAGTTTAGAAAATTAAGTAAAATACATACTATCTGCAAATTTGAGCATCATATGAGTAAATTTGTGAACCAATGATCCATATAAATCTTGGAACTTGAAAATTAGATCTTTTCTTCTTGGCCTTTGCTTCTTATTTTACAAATCTTTTCCTGAGTCCTTCAACCGAGCCCTTTATAGATTCTACTTATTATTCTGCTTTGTTTTCAATTCCTTTTTTTTATGGTTTAAATACCTTATTCTTCTAAGGTAATTTCTCAGTCCTAAGAAAACTGGGAATCAGTGCTGTTCCCTGTGAAAATCATTTTATTTATTTAAGGAAGAAGAGATAAAGAATCTATTATCTATTTCCCCATTCTTGGTATCTTTCTCTTAAGATCCTGTGCCCTACTCGTGATATCATCTGGCAACATTATTTTGTACATTTGATTTTGTTTAGTTAGACTACTTTTTGCTAATTTTCTTTTATCAGTGAGGCTGCTATCTACTTTCTAATAATGAAATTATATGTAGTTTTAAATATTTTTACACAAATAAGAATCAGAATTTTTTGTAGTCCTGTGATTGACTTTTAGGATCACATATGACATCTAATCAATTTCCTAGATATTTCATGTTCAAAAAATTAAAGAGTGTAAGTTGATTTTATAATATATTTACAACATTATTTGCTCAGCTATGTTCTTTCCAAGCCCTGTAAATTGTCCTTGATCTACAGAAACACTCTTCCTGATTATTTATGTATGTTATTTATACAGTAAAATGTAATGACAATGCCAAGCAACCTACTTTACAGTAGGTTAAACTCTACAGAGAGAATATATTTCTAAAAGTTCAATCTTGACAGGCATGCATTATACAGGGACAAATGTCAGGCATGAGATAATTCATGCTGGTAATTATTTTAAAAGAGCAGGAAATAGAACATTATTGTTACAGAAATTTGTCAGGAGAAGCTTGATTTCAAATGGATGATGCAGAAATGTGAAATGATTTAGGATACAACATTAAAAATCTTCACAGGCAAAGGAAACAAAGTGGGTGGTCAAAGGAATGCCTGGATCTGATTGTAGAGGCTGGGAGAAGTCAAGTTGAGACAAGGGCATGTTGGAGGCAAAGTCCTTCTTCAGAAACACTGGAAAGTGTCTATACGGGACTATACAAAATGACTTAATGAAGAGTAAAAGGGAAAGACAGAAGTAGAAGGTGAAAACATGTTCTTAACAGAAAATGAAAGCTGCTAAGGAATATTTGCACAAAGTAGAATTTATACAATGTCTATGCCCATTAAATTGCAGAGTTTATTCCATCAGATGTGGCTAAATTTGTCAATTAGTTTTAAGCAATAGAAAGTTTTGCAAAAAACAAAACATTGTCCCTGTATGTCCCGCTCTCACTGAGCGTATATATAAAGCCATGAAACACAAATGGCACAGCTCAAGCTCTGATCTTTTCTGAAGATGATCTTTTCTCTACCTATTAATCTTTCTTAGAAATATTCACCTGGAGAGGAAAAATGCTTTTTCTTCCATCACAAAAGAGGCAAGCCTTTGAAATCCAGTCTTTGTTCTTCACAATGTGGAGTTGTATAATGTACAAAGAATTCTCTCTGAAGCTCATAAACAAAAGAACGCCTTGCTGTACACAAGTTATCTGTTTAACTAAGAGCCCTTTCTTCTCCTCCTCTGTCCTGATTTAAAGTGTTTCAACATGGCACAAAACTAAGATCTAATCATTGCAACAACTGGCTGAGGATTCCCACTGAGAATTTTATGCTAAAATAGGCCACAAAAGCACATTGGAAATTAGCTAAAGTTTATTTATTTTTTTCTCTTTAAAAATATCAAAAGAAATGACGTTTGCAGTGAATGATATGTGCCACTTTCAGAAATAATCTGTTTGTAAGTTATTTGCTAATATGAATATTTCTAAATGAAAATACAGAACGTGCATATTAATCTAAATAATTGATTTTTACTATATGAACTAGAAACACTGACCACAAACAATTCTTTATATCAGAGGTATAGTTTTTGTTTTCTTTTCAACTGTGAAAAGAACTTTTAACTTGTGGGAAAGATACACCTTTACTGTTATCCTAAAGTAAAGTTCTGGCCTAACAAAAATTTAAAGCATTTTGCCCCCTGTAAATGTTACCCATCCCTGTTTTTCACTCGACCTGGTGTCCTTGGGAAATATTGTTCAATTATTAAGACTGATTTGCCTGTAGTTCTTATTCAGAAGCACAAATGCCCTCAGAAAATCTCTATATACCCCTTTCTTTTTAAATAGAGTTAAAAGAAAATAACCTTCCAGAAATTTAGAGGATACTCAGAACATGGGAGCAACAACAAAGTACCTAACACGGAGATCACCCCTTCTGAACTGTTGCCTCTATTTCAGAATACCATATCCAGAACAGCAAGTGGATAAGGAAATAAGAGACATAAAGATAGTGTTGTGTTGAATTTGAGGGGATGAGTCCAATCCCCATCATCTTCAGCTATTTTTTACATAAACTGCATGCAGAGTAGACTATGTTATGCATTGGGGAGGGTTTTAAGAACATTCAAGTTGCAAGTATACGCTAAAAGTCACATGACTTTGATTTCTCTCTCCATAACATAATCTTTCATATTTATAAAATGAAACAAACTACTAATTGGTGGATAAACATGGGGAAAACTCATAAACTTTTCCAAAAATTTTGCTAGCAACCTCTATATCAGACATCTGTCCAAAAGTAAAGGATAAAATCTTACTGGCTAAGGGTATTTAAGCACAACCTTTGAACAATAAATAGGTGGATTAACTGACTAAAGTCTGACCACTAGGTGGCTAATAGTTCCTGAGACTAAAAGAGATAAACATGAAAAAGTTTCAAGAAGGGGCATCCAAGGCTACACACTGTGGGAAAAACAGACTCTGCAGAGATAATTTAAGTTACTAACGAAACAAACACTTGACTTATCTTGCCCTCCCTAGGGAGGTGAAATTTTTCAACAAAAAGTTGAGACATACAAAGAAACAGGAACGTGCGACCCCAAAACATACACATACACAAATAGAACCAGGCAATAGATACTACTTTTGAGGAAGCCCAAATGTTAGATTTGTCAGACAAAGGCTTCAAAGTAGCCATTATAAATATGTTTAAAGAACTAAAGATAACTACATCTAAAGAGATAAAGGAAGATATTATGATAATATCTTATCAAATAAATAATGTGAGCAAAGAGATAAAAATTATAAATAAGAACCAAATTTAAAGTCTGGATTTGAAATTTTCAATAACAAATTAAATTTACTAGAAGGGACCAACAGTAAATTTGAGCTAGCAGAAAAAAATAATTCAGCAAAGTTCAAGCTAGTCTATAAAGATTATACAATATGAATAATAGAAAGGAACAAATCCAAAAATTAACAAAGACTCAGAGAAATGTGGAACATCATTAAGCCCATCAAATATGTATACTAGGAGTACCAGAAGGAAAGGAGATATAGAAAGAGACAGGGAAAATTTTCAAAAGAAATAATGTCTGAAAACTTCCCAAATATGACAAAAATATCAATCTACTTGTCAAAAAAGTTAATATATTCCAAATAGAATTAATACAAAGAGATCCACACCCAGACACATTAATGTCAAAATATTGAAAGTAAAAGTTAAAGAAAAAATCTTGAGAGCAAGAAAAGAAAAATGACTCATCACAACAAAAATTCTCCAGTATGAAAAACAGTAGACTACATGTCAGAAACATTAGAGGCAGTGGAATAACGTATTCTAAATGCTAAAAGGAAAAAAAAAGGTGTGTCTACCAAAAATCATATAACCAACAAAAATGTCTTTTAAAGAAAAAAGTAAAATAAAAACAACCACTGAAAGAATCTGTTGTTAGCAAATCTTCCCTATAAGAAATACTAAAAGAAGTTCTTCAAACTGAAAGCCAGTTATGTTAATATCAGAGTAATTCAAATACATATTTTTAAAAGTTAAAGATTGGTGGTAAAGGAAATTATATGGCTACTATGAAAAATAGTTGTGTTTTTCTTCTCCTTTCTTCTCTTGTCAGATTTAAAAGTAATTCCATGAAACTATATGTACATTATTGTATTGTTGAGTTTATAATGTGTAGAAATATAATATATTTGATAATGAAAGGACAAAAATGGATATATGTTATCGGCTGAATTGTGCCCCATGCCAAAATTAATATATTGAAGCCCTAGTCCCAAGTACCTCATAATGTGATATATTTGGAGATAGTAATTAAATTGAAATGTGGCAATTTGTGGTCCCTTATCCAATATGACCTATACCTTACAAGAAGAGGAATTTTGGATACAGACATGTAGAGAAGGAAAACCCTGTGAAGACACAGGTAGAAAACAGCCATCTCCAAGCCAAGCAGGAAGACTTCAGAAGACACCAACCCTGCTGCTACCTTGATTTCTAACTTGTAGCCTCCAGAAATATAAGAAAATACATTTCTGTTGTTTAGGGCACTCAATCTGTGGTACTTTATTATGGCAGCTCTAGTAAGCTAATACATTAAACTTCATCAAAATCAAAAACTTTCTTGTTGTAAATTATGCCACCAAGAAAGTGAAAAGTAATTTACAGAATGGGACTATTCATTTTAATCATTTATCTGATAAGGTACTTGTAATCAGAATATATAAGAATTTACACAACTCAACAATAAAAAAACAAGTCACCCAATTAAAATGTGAGCAATAAATTGGAATAAACATCTCTCTAAGAAGATGTACAAATGGCCAGTAATCACATGAAAAGAACTTCAACAATATTAGCCACGAGGGAAATGCAAATCAAAACCACAGTGAGGTTGCATTCCACACTTAAAGGATGACTATAATTAAAAATCCAGAAAATAACAAGTGTTGATAAAGATATGAAGAAAGTGAATCCCTTATACCTTGTCAGTGAGAATGTAAAATGATGCACCTTCTTTGGAAAACAGTCCATTCTTCAAATGTTAAATGTAGCATTACTATATGACCCAGACATTTCACCCCTAAGTATTAATATATACCCCATAGAAATAAAAATATGACCTTACAAAACTTCTCTGCATATATTCATAACATCATTATTAATAATATACAAAAACAGAAATAACAAGTCTCCATTATTAACTGATGAATGGATAAGCAAATTTTGACTATGTATTTGTATGTGTATGTATGTACATATATATATTATATATATACTTTCAGCAATAAAAAGGAATGAAATATTGATACATGCTACAACATAGATAAAACTTGAAAGTATATAAGAGAGAGAAGCTAGTCACAAAAAAGACCACATATTATAATATGTGATTACATTTGTATGAAATGTCCAGAATAGTCAAATCAATAGAGACAGAAAGTAGATTTGCTGCTGCCTGGGGCTGGAGGAGAGAAAGCAAGTGATTACTAAAGGCCATGAGGTCTTTTTGCAGGTGAATAAAAATTTTCTGAATTTATATTCATGGAATAGCTGCACAACTCTGTAAACATACTAAAAATCAATGAGTTGCACAATATATATGGGTGAATTTTTGGTGTGTAAAGTATATCCCAGTAATGTTTAAAAATTATTATTAAAAGAAGTAATCTGAAGTGAATAATCCAAGAAAAAACATGTGCAATGTTTACCAAATTAGGATACTTCATTAAATTCTTACCAAAGAAAATGAAAAATAATTAAAATTGTTTTTGATATTAATTTAAAAATCAGCATGTACTCATAAATAATGAAAATCATATTAATGTTTTCATAAATAAATAAAATATACCACAAAAGAAAAATACTTTAAATGATGACCCTGAAGATGATAGAAGTGAACTGAGAAAAACTAATAACAAAATAGTCAAGAGCAGAAAAAAAATTCCTCCTATACTCTACTCAGCTATTTATGTAGTACCACCAAACCATATTGTTCTTCTACATATGAAAAGAAAATGAGGTTTCTTATGAGTAGTAGGCCCATAGAATACACCTTTAGACAGCTCTAAGTATGAGAAAATTCATGTGATGACGTGATCCTTCCCTTGAACAGCTGTAAAGAAGATAATTGGTCAGTCATGTGAGTATTTTGCCCTAGGAAAAAGCAGATGTTCACACACACACACACACACACACACACACACACACACAACAATCACATTTTTCTTTTTGTTTTGTATAACATTATGGATATCATACAGTTCTCTGAAACCAATTCTTGGACCCAGAGGAATTCACGAAACCCACCATTAGAGCTCTGCATACTGGAAAGGTAGGAAAGCCTACTAATTGAGACAGAAAGATTATACTTACAAAGATTCAGTTTGGCCGAAAAAGATGCTTTTTGGAGTATCATTGTCTACAAGTAACTGATCGCATGAAGTAAATGTAGTAAGAGCTAGGTGGGCATTGTAGATGAACACACTAGAGCATGAACCCTGGACTGGGAGGTGCAGGGCACTATAGTAGAAAAAACAGAGTCAATGTAACCTGAGTTCCTATTGAATGTTACTTATTTAATAATTCTTAACCCTAGTTTTTAATTTATTTCACTTCTCTAGCTAGAGTGGGAAAATATTCTACACCGTATTTTTTGCTATCATTACTAAATAAAATTATCTATACATAGCACGTACTGAAATGTCTGGTGCTAAGTAGGTACAAACAATATGATTATTTGTTTTGTGAAAAAGCCACGATATTTAAGAATAGAAGCATAAATACAACAGCCTGAGCTCCAGCCATAAAATTACAGGGAAGTGGTAAAGCATAGATCCTGAGATTAGACAAAGGGAAAAAACACAGTCACCAAAAGAGACTAGGAAGTAGAGTTTGGTTTTAGAAACACAGAAAGTTGAAGTAGTACGTTGTGTGATTTTGAAATAAAGGCTGTCTTTATCTGGAGTTATCTTCTGGGACAATGACTTCTTTTGTATGTTACGGAAGAGTGGGAACTTGGATTTTCCTGCAGCTGGAGCTGAGCTCATACCACAGGACACTTTTCACACCCACGTTTATCAACAGCTGAGCTGTGTAGCAATTGAAAACCTTGTAGTTCCTGATCATCACTGATGACTGGCAATGATTTCTTGAGTCAAGAATAAGCATGAGTCTATTTCCTGGAGATTGTGATACTGGAGACACCAGATTTGTTTCTTTCTTCTTTATTTACATTAAGACTGGATGCACACAAGGATTTGGAAAGAGTTCTGAAAAGAGAAGTATGATTAATGGAAGCAACTCACTGAGTGATGAAGAAAGATTGCAGGAACTGAAAATGTATTGTTTAGTTAAGCATCCCTTGTCTAAAGATCTGGTAATAGTCTCCCAAGTACTTGAAAGGTGAAAATAATATGCTGTGCTTCATATGCAAATTTAAAACTGCTATCCCATCATCAGTAGAACATGTGCTTAAAGTTCTTTTTCTCAGTGTTGAGAATAGCTTTTAACAATTTTAAACACCCTCCTTCATTCAATACCTCTTGTGACCAGTAGGATTCATGTAACGGTACAGGATTAATGATGCTGCTTGCAAATGGTAAAAAAGCTGAGCAGTCTAACTTTAATAAAGACTGATTCCTTGAGCTTATACTATTGAAAGGTGTTTTTTCTCGTATCAACTCATCCTCCAACTCTGATTCTCTGTGACCAACTGAGTGTCCAACAAACCAATTCAATTCTGAGACTGTCTACTTAGAATTAGCACCAGATCCCACAAGTTAAAGAAGCTCAGTTTTACAAGATTGTCCCCACTTCAAACAGCAGTTCAAAATCCAGGACTACCTATATTTCTGACCAAATAATTATAAATCAAGAGTTTCTATGAAACCTTCCTCACATTCAATAATTTGCTAGAATGGCTCACAGAACCCCTCAAAACACTTTACTTACATTTACTGAGGACATAACTCAGGAACAGCTACAAGTAAGAGATCCATAGGGTGAGGTAAGGGAGGGAGGGAGCATGGAGCTTCCATGTCCTCTCTGGCTACACCACATTTACAGCACTTCAATACATTCACCAGCCCAGAAATTCTCTAAAAGTTGTCATTTAGGGGCTTTTATAAAGGTTTCATTGACCACCAATGAATAGCTCAATCTTCAGATTCTTTCCCTTTCCTGGAGATTGAAGGAAGGGGAGCTGACAGTTGCACATTTCTAATTGAGTCTTTGTCTTTCTGTGGTGACCAGCTTCTGTTCTGAAGATACGGGTCCACCAAGAGTTGCCTCGTTAAGATAAAAGATTCTATGACTCTTATCACTCAGAAAATTCCAGCGGTTTTAGAATTTCTGTGCCAGTAACCAAGAACAAAGATCAAATGTTTTTCTATCATACCACATCTATATACCAACTGGCTGATTTAATTTATCACAAACAATGTGAAATACTAGGCCACCAATTAATGTACTTACTACAAACATAATAAGTGTACTTTTGTTGCTCCTGATCAAGTGTTTACATTTGCCTATTTCTTACCGTCTGCTTTTGTTAGGTAGATAGCAAGGGATTCGGTGGCTCCTAGGGATGAAAGTGGGTGCCTTGCCTTGGCGCAATTGACCCAGTTGGGAAGAAGGACAAGGGTGGGCCCCAAGCCCCCGTCTTGGTCCTGCCCCACCTTAATCCTGTCCCAAGTGGCTGCCATACCTGGGGGAGGAGGGAAAAGCCTACAAATCTAAAAATCAGAACACAATGCACCAACTGCAAAAAAATGCAGAGGACTCTCTAGCCCATGGGCCAAGCTGCATAGGTACCACAGAGTACGGAAAGTGACCTAGAACAGCCAGCTTTCAGAGAGGATCATGAGAGATCCACATGCATAGTAAGACTCAGGTCATATAACTCCCAACTGTACAGTCAAAATGAATCCATGGTGATGTTTGAACCACACAGAAGGTCCCCATCTGGACACCATAAAGCAAAACCAAGACTGTAACCAAGTCCCTTTTTTGCTATGACAAGGAATTCAGTCATCATCTGTGGCATAAGTATCACGCTCTGTAAACTTATATCCTATCTTTCTCTCCTCAATAAACTTCATTTTTGTGCTTGCATTACTTTGGTGCGTCTGGTCATTCTTTGGCCATGAACGTGCCAAGAACTGACATTTCAGACTGAGACCCGACACTTTGTCTTGTCCAAAATTTAGACAGGCTTGTCTACTTCCCACGGGCCTTTCTTTGAACTTTAGCTTATGCCCAACCCTGAGTAAGCACTGAGATGCAGCAGATGCTCCCCTCATTAACTTATCCCAAGAATAGGCTGACCATACCAGATACATTTCCTGTCAGATGGTGCCTGCCATGATACCTACTCACCCCACCTCACCTAACTTCTTAAATTTTCTGTAAAACTCTGCTTACATCTCTCTATGAAAGAAAGGCCTTTTTCAGTTTGATTTTGAGACATTTTCATATTTCAGAGCGTTCTCCCCGTTGCAATAGTCTTTATGAATAAAGTCTCTTCTTATCAAAGTCTGCATTTCTTTTTATTTGACACTTCTTAAAGCAGGTGTTAATAATGCTACAGTTACTCACATGTCAACATCAGCATCAAGTCTACCCAGAAAAAAGTGAAACTAAGAATTAAACAATTATATCATAGACTTAAGGCAATGCAAAGTAGAAAACCTGGATAATTTTGTGAATTTCTGAGGTGCTTTTTGTAAGACGTTTTTTACTGTCAACTGAAGAATCACAAGGTTCATAAATTTGGAAAAAAAGACTTCATTTCTCATAAAGAATTGCAGCCTGCAGGCTGGCCATTCTGCAGGTTGGGAAGCACAGCCTCCAACAGCAGCTGAGAGCATGTACGTCAAGGGAGGGGTAAAGGGAACAGGAGTTTATTCTGAGGATGTGCCCAAATATACATATCAAAAAAGCTATAGGAGGAGTTATGAATATCTATGAAAAGAGAAACATTGCATGAGAATGACCCAACAGTGGAGTGTTCAACACTCTGGTGTCAAAAAGTCAACGAGAGGACATGAAAACCTTCTGAGCACAGCTTCATAGACTGGTTAGAAACATTCCATGGTTAGTGGTCTCCCATTAGGAAGGAATGTTGGTCAGGTGTGTCAAAACTGCAAAAGTGAGGGGCAGCATTAGGAGGTTGGTTGAAATTAGTCATGGAGAGAGTCTTTAGAAAAGGCTGGTCTCTGACCTTTAGAGAACAAAGCCTAATGAAAACTGGTTGCTGGGGGAGAGGCTATAGAGTCGTGTATGACCCTCCCATCCTATCATGGGCAGGAATTCAGTTTTTATGGTTTCTCTGGGATCTCCTTGGCCAAGAGGGTGTCTGTTCGGTTGTGGAGCTTAGGATTTTGTTTTTACTTTTCATTACAAACTGAATGCTAAAGTGGAAGAAAAGTAAAAAACAAATCATTTAGAAGATAATATTTGGCTTCACACTAAGAGAAATTTTCTTAAAATTATTTTACTTCATTTTTGTGAGCTCTCATGTATCTAGAATTACATTATTTTTATCTCATTTATATTTCATTTGTACAAAACTTAGACATCATCCAACCCAATCTTTTTTTATTTTAAATACTACTACTTTAATTTTTATTAGAGAATAAAAAATATGGAACACTTCACAAATTTACATGTCATCCATGTGCAGATGTCATGTTAATCTTCTCTGTATCATTCCAATTTTAGTATATGTGCTGTCTCTAAGTGAGTACACAATCTTTTTTTATTATTAGAAGTATACTTGAGATCAGTAAGCCCCCTTTTTCAGGGGCTATGTTGAGAGGAGGGTCAGAGCTTCTCCTCTTTGAAATAATAAAAAGTTTTGGCTTATTATTATTTCAAAGCCATCAGAATAGAAAAATAATTACTTCATGAAAGGTGAGATTTTTGCTACTGGAGGTTTCTGCAATAAAACAATATGGTGAAAGAGAATGTTGACTTTTAGCTGGATTTTAGTGGTAAAATAGATTTAGCTACTTCATTTGAGGAAAATATCCCCTGCCTAGTAAATTAATATTAATAAAGCTATTACCATAAAATTAAATATATCAACTAAACAAACGTATTTTCTGATAATGTTCATTTAATGACAACAGAAAATTTTAGACAAGTCTATAAAATGCAAAATCAATGAAAAGAAAAACAACTCAGTTACATTTTTGTGTTGTTTTGTTTTCATTATAGTCTGTTATCTAAAGCAATTTCGTCCCAGTAAAAATGTTCCACTAGAGGAGAAATCAATATTGTCATTTTCTGACTTAGGTAAGACATTACATATTATTTGTATTGAAACAAAAATTTCATAATAATATCATAAAAACTACAATCCTACTGCTAATGGGCAAATAATTAGAAAAGTAATATTATACAAATCCATGCATCTTTGATTCCATTGCATAAGGAATCATGAACTATGGAAATAGGAAGCATGAACTATGGAGAGTGAAAAAAGTTTTATCAAGTTCATAAATGATCCATTGGGTGTGAGGGCCATCTGGCTGCCACATCTATCACCCTAAAGATCACCACGGTTGATTCAGTTTGTCTGGCTAACCAGGCCAGCGTCCCCTCATGACTCCTTGTGTTTTTCTCCAGATGCTACCTCCTGGGTTGAAGATGGTGGCCTTTCCCGAGAAAGGAGGACCATTTTTCTGTCAAAGGTATAAATGACTAGTTAGTAAAATTTAAATATAAAACAAATACACAAAAAGTCAACTGAGTTGCATAAATATTTCTCATATGGCATGGCTAGTGCTTTTCTAACTTCCTACGTGGGCTTTATGCCATGCGAAATTCTTCCAGCTCGTTCATATTCATGGCCTCACCACTGGTGGTAATTCACATATTATTGCTAAATCAAACATTCATTTTTTAAAAATAAATTATGACCAGAAATAAACTTAAGAAAGTCCTGTGGTTTATTTTCTTATTTTCCAAAAGAATACTAGGTATAAATAAGTGAAAAATCACTGAAGCTTCCTCAATAATAGTTATGTTCAAAGTTAAAGTATTCAAATTTACTAGTGACTCTTGTCAGTCATTTATGAATTAATACATTCTGGTGAGTTTGACAATAGAAGTAGCTCTTCTGAATGTAAAGTTATGCTATTATAAGCTATTTGTATTTCCACAAATGGTTGAAAATATGAAGAACAGTAAAAAATTTGCATGTAGATACAGACACAGCATTATCACTTTTAAGCCTAAATGATGGTTATTTTCATCGGTTAATTCACTGTGAGGTATATAGAATTATGTAGCTCAATGAATTATCTCAAATTAATTCAAGGAGTTTTACAGAAGGAAAAGGCACCATCTACCTTTCACTTTCCAGGGAAAACTTGACCATAGGTGATTCTAATTAGAATATCCATCAAAGTATATAACAAAAATGAAGATACGTCTTTTCACTTAGCCTATATTCTGGATGCTGCAGTACCTCATATTGGTATATTGTCAAGATCAGCAATTAACTTGGTTTAACTAAGAGCTGTTTTCACATATAAGTTAGATTCTTGGTATTCAAAGGTAGTTCCACAAATAAGAATATCAGCAACGTTTGGAAACTCGTTAAAAATGCAAAATCCCTTATTAAAGTATATTTAAAATGCCTCTTTCCCAAACCACTAAACTGGAATCTGGATTTTTGACATGATCCAAACGACATTTCTGTACACATTGAAATTTGAGAAGCACCAGGTTATGTGCTTTAAGAGCACATAGGGATGCTTAAAAAGGGACCCTATTATCAAATATGAATTTGAACTGGATGTGTGTTGAGATCCTTCACAATCCTGAGACTGTGTGGCATTCTCTGACAAGGTACAGGAAACAAATCTTAACTTTCCAACTAATCTGACTGTCCCTTGTCCTATAACCTTCTCTTATTTCAGAGTAAAGATTGTGAAACTCATCTGTTCTTCTTTATTGGTATTTTGTCTCAGGAAATCAAAAGTACAAAAGAAATTTCTCATTTCTGTCATTTCCAAAATATTAGTGAAATTTTGGACCAGACAACAAAAATACTGAACTGACAGCCAGCTTAACCAGATAGACTTTGCCTTTAATGTCAAAAATACAAATCAACCAATTTCTTCAATTTTCAATGAGTTTGTGTTAACCTTGGCTCACAGAGAATTCTCTCACACCTCCTCCTGTTTATCCATTTCCAATGCTATTTGCCTTGTTTAAACCATAGTCATCTATCACCTGAATTTCCACAATACTTCCTAACTAGTTTCTGAATTTTCACACTGTTCCTTCTTAACCATTTTGTATGTTGTAGCCATAGTAAAATTTCTGAAATAGAAAACTGATTGTGTTATCCCCTGTTTGAAACTGACAGTGTTTTCATTTTTAGGAAAAAAAGTTCAAATTCTTTAATAGCCTGCAGTGAATATCCCCAGTGATCGTATCTGTGCTCTCCTTTGGTCTTCTCTCTTTGCATCTAACTCTTCTACTCCACACTCCACACTGAAGGCCTATTGAATCCCTGTCACTTCTCCAAGCTCACCTTCTCAGGTTTGGTTTTGGTATCCTGCTACTTCAACTTAACTCTTTCCTTTCCTCAATTTAGGTATAACACACAGTTTCTCTACTTCTCATTTTATGTGCCACTTCAACTGGGAAGCTCATTCTATTAATAATAAAATGCCTTTTATATGAATTTCATAGAATCCTACAATTCTGTACCTTTGCACATATTGCACTATACTAAACCAATTCCTTGTAGAGCATTTTGGATATGTTATTTTAACTGACTATAGTAGATTACCTCTTAAAGATAAATGTTATTTTAATTAAAAACTTATTTGATTTAGGTAATTATAAGGCAAAAAAAGAAATTAGTTAAATTACATTAATAAAAAGTGAATAGGAATTTGGGGCATGATTAAACACCAAAAGAGAGGGGAAAATATAATAACAATAAATGCCTCATTGTGTGGAGATAGGCTTTATAGAGAAAGTTGACTTAGAAAAAGATTTGATTTGCAGGGTGACCAAAATAATTGGTATAGAATAATTCTTTATCAAGAACAAAGTTCTTTCTAAATAATAAAAATAATAAGATGTTTAATATTCATTTCTAAGTTGTGCAATGAAAAAGATTTTGTTTTTTTCCAAACTTCTAAATTATGCTGTATCTACTGATAAGAGCTGCATTTTACAACTGGGTTGGTAAAAGACTAAGAGGAAACAGTTGTGAAAATGAGATGAATAACTTTCAGCAGAAGGAACTAGGAAGCAGAAATGGAAACAAATATTTAAGGGAGAGGTAACTTACATAGCAATTGGAAAAAGGTACTGAGTTTTCCATAGGACATAGTTTTGTAAACTCAAATAAATTTTATTAAGTCTCAAAAGACAGTGAAATCTCAGTTGGCATCTCATTTAGCCATAGCTGTATTCTTCAATATATTTGTTTCAAGTTGTAATTCAGTTGACACTTAGTATTTTTCCTGAACTCTGAAAGCTTACAATAATTTATGTAAATTAAATAGTAGATTCACATTAAAAAAGAATATAATTTTAAAAGAAAACTTTATCTCAAAAACCTATCTTAAGTTTGGTGACACAAATATTTCCTTCCAGCTAAACAAGTGTATCACCAAATTTTTGCAGATAGAAAATAAAAAAATCATTATATTTGAGGAGGCGTGTATCTGTGTAACTAGTGGGATTATTTTTGTTCTTATTCTTCTGATATTATTTAATATATGTGTCAGAGTTACCTAAATGCTTTACAGATAACCACTAGAATTTAAGCTGCCACAAGAAAAGGATTTTGTTTCTTCCTCACTACTGCATTCCTAGCCTATAGAAGAATTCTAGGCAAAGTATAGTGATTTAATAAAAATTATTAAATGAATGAGTGAAATAATTAAGCTTCCTAACCCAACACTCAACAAATTGTTGGTTTTTCATTAGATAACAACTATAGAAGGATTGTAAACAAAATTTTGAGAAAACCCATGTAAGATTTGGAAAGGTTTCAGATAAAAGAAAAATAATAACGTAGAAAAGCAATGGAGAGCATTGTTCTTATTCCCTTTCACAAAATGTGGACTGTACAACAGCAACTGTGTTGGAAGCGTTTGAGAAAGCATAATGAACAGAGAAAATACTTAGGATGTGAGTTCTGGCGTTACTAGGGTCCAAATTTTCAGTTAAAAACCAAGTAAATCCTGAAGGCAAGATCTTTGGAGAAGAGACCTTGGTTTCAGGATTCAGAGCAGTTTAAAAAAAATCTATCGTATGTATGTAATGAATATTTAGAAGGTGCAATTTTCTGGAATTCTTAATTTTTATGTATAAGAGAGTTAAATTAGTTTTGATTTATTTAATGTTAATTAATGCTAAAAGAGTAAGGGGGACAATATCAGATATTTATATTTTGATAGTTGGGAACAGGACCAACTACATAATTTCTGGGGAATAATGAAAAATGAAAATGCATGTCCTTTTGTTTTAAAAATTATGAGAAATTTTATGACATCAACGATAGCTCATTAAACCAAGTATGGGACACTTCTGCATATTCATGACACCAATTCTGGTTGGGAATAATGCTAAGTGGAATCAAATATGCTAAAATGATGATCTATGCCTTTGGACAAAAAGTTTTTGACCCAAAAGATGTTTATATAAGCTACTTGAATTATAGCTTAATGCTGTATTATTTTCCCTTAGCACTAACTCCCTTTATTGCTGAGTTCAACTGTATCTTTCCTCTTTGGAAATGGGAAAATTGGAAACAATACTAAATGATAGCTTATCTTTTGGTTGTTTCTTGAAGTCCAAAATAATGAAAAGGGATAATTAATATTTGCTAACCATTTAATATGTGCTAGATGCTGCAGTTACATAGACTTATTAATTCTACAATAAAATCTAGTTGTCATCATAGTTTAATGTGTAATTAATAAAATAATTAATAATCTTAAGTAAGTTGTCAAAGCATCACACAAACATTAGTTGAATAGTTAAAGGTCAACACTCAGATTTGTTTAATATGAAGGAGGGGAAACGTCTCTGATTCCTCTTTTAACATATTATTCTAGCCATCCCTTCTTTGTCTCCTATCCCACAAGGGAAATGAAGTTAATATTATAATATGATTGACTGGACCCAGGGCATTCACTGTGCACAAAAAAGCTCAAACCCATACATTTCTTTGCTTTTCTCATTTGTGTTATACAATTTTTTGGTACTTCCTTTTTCTTTTTCTCTCTCTCTCAAACATTGTATAAATTTAGACCCTGTGATTTAGATTCACATTGGGAGACCCCACTTATATCAAATTTTAAATTTCCTTTTGCTGAGCTCCTTATTAGTGTACTGAGACCTTGCAAAGTGATATTTTGAAAGCTGTTCTCCTATTGTATCTTGTGTCCTCAACCAGAAAAACAGAATGATTAGTGTTTATATATTTTTGTGTCATTATTTATAGTATCAAGCCTCATACTTAACTTCCGATGTCTTAGAGGTATTGTAGCCATACAACTTCTAAAGTCGGTATAATTTGTACTCAAGTCAGGATCTGAAACTAAGTAGTGATGTCCAGCAAGTCACGTAACCCTTCTATAAAGTAGTACAGTTTTGTTCTCAGGATTAAATAAGTTAATGAATGCATAGTGCCTAACTGCAAAGTCCATTCTACTTGGAGAAAAAAAAAATCAATTGCAGCAATTGTAACTGGAAACAGTTCAAACACATATTTTTTTTTGAGTAAAAAGGCTTATTAAAAATACATATTTGAAATAAACTAATTAGCAAAAACTATTGATTTGAAAACTGTAAGTATAAGATTATCAAAGTTAGCTTTGAGAATCCTGATAAAAAGGGAATAAGGTATGCGTGTTAACATTTCAGAGTTTGAACTGTCTGATGATAGTCAATTATATTAGGAAAGCTAAGCCTTTTCAACTAGAAATAATTTCTGGAAGAATTTTATCAACTTGACATTCATAACAGCTATATTTGGTAACATGTGACAAAATATGGCAAATATTCTAGTTTCTTTTGTCTCTATGAAAGCTCAAAGTATGACATTAACCATCACTCAATGACTCTTTTTCTATGGAAACTAACATAAATAATGTATATATTAATTTCTAATAATCTAGTTTAGTAGAGGACTAGAATTTCAAAGGTTTAAAGAAATAGAATTTCTTTACTATCTTAACTGTGTTAAGCATTAAAACACAGGTCACCTCTAATTCACAGCTAAATTCATCCCAAGAACTTGATAAGTCAATATTCTGTCTGTTGAGTAAACAGTGACTCGTGTTTCAAAGAAGATGTATGTAGGTAATTAACTGAAATGCTGTTGTGAAAATTTAGTATTTTTACTTGAATTCTCCTTCAGACAGATGGTTATTTCATTTTTACAGAGACATAGAACACAGGAATGCATGTGATGAGAGAACATATATTATTTTTTTCTTCAAAGAAGAGTTTGTATTTTAGCTAAGTACTTAAACATATGCAGTTTGGGATCCAAAGTTCAGTACCATAAAGCTTAGAACTAACCATCTGGAGATAAAAATATTTAAAAACAGTTGTTATGACTTGACCATTATGTCCATACAGGATTAAGATGGTAGTAGAAAATCTGCTTTCAAGTAGAAATACATCCTGATGGACATTTCAGAATACATTATCTGCAAAATGTACTTTTAAGTGTCTGAATGATTTTGTTAAATAGATGAGGTAGACTAATGGCATTTATTTACATTTTGCCAAATGTTAAGTTTCATTTTGGGATATCTGTTGCTTGATAGATCATTTTACAATAAGTAATTAATAGATTTTTCTTAAGGTCTCTTTTCTTTATAAAATAAAACTATGTTTATCAGAGAATAATTCATGTGTCTTTTCTCTTATTGTGGTAGGTTTATATCCAGCAACCCCTTTTAGCAAATCTTTTTATTTTCTGTACAGTCATCCCTTATTTTCTATATGTTATCCATGGAGGAATGATTCTAAGAGTCTCCAGAGGTACCAAAATCTACTGATGCTCAATCCCTTATATAAAATGATGTATGATTTGCATTTAACTTAAGCAATCCTGCCATGTACTTTGTCATCTCTACATCACTTATAATACCTAATACAATGTATGTTGTATATATATGTATATATATATATATATACACACACCCACACATACATATACACATACAGTTGGCTTTTGAACAACATGGGGGCTATGGGTGCCAACTCATAATTCTTCCCTGTGCAGTAAAAAATCTACATATAACTTTTGACTGTCCAAAAACTTAACCACTAATAGCTTATTGTTGACTAGATGCCTTATCAATAACATAAAGAGTCAATTACCAAATATTTTACATATCATATGTATTATATACTATATTCTTACAATAAAGAAAGCTGGGGAAAATAAAATGTTATTAAGATCATAAGGAAGAGAAAATACTGAATGAAAATACTTTTCATTCAGTGCAAGTGAATCATCATAAAGATCATCATCCTCATCATCTTCACACTGAGTGGGCTAAGGAGGAGGTGGAAGAGAAAGGGTTGGTCTCACTGTCTCAGGTGTGGTAGAAGTGGAACAGGAGGAAGAAGAGGCAGACACACTCTAATTTTACAGAAATACATTATAATTTCTGTCTGATGTTTTTGCTTTTTTATTTCTCTAAAAACATTTCTATACAATACTAATCCCTATCCCACCATTTGCTTTAGTTTTAGTGCCCATATTACAGAAGGGTCCGTATCATAAAATAGGTCAAAAGCAGTCTTCAATAATTGAAACACTTCTACCAGATTCTATAATATTATTTTTCTGGCACTGTTTCTTTCATGACTTCCTTCTCATTATTTGGTGCTGGTTTGGAAGCACGCATCTCCATGTTAACTCCTCTAGTGGAGTGACTATTAGCTCTTGAATTTTTCCAAGATCCATATTTTGAAACTCTTCACAAAACACCTTTTTTGCCATATCCACAATCTCTTTAACAATTTCCTTGACTGGCTCTGTCATAAATCAGACAGTCATGCATAACATCTGGACGCAGTTTCCTCCAGCAGGAATTTATTGTTTCAGGCTTGGTAGCTTTGATGGCTTTTCTGTAACAACAATGGCATCTTCAGTAGTGTAATTCTTCCAGGCTTTCTTGATGTTCTCTCTATCAGGGTTATCTTCCATAGCACTGACAGTACTTTCCGTAGAGTATTTTGAGTAATGAATCTCAGAGATCCTTATGACCTCTTGATCTACAGGCTGAATTAGAGATGTTGTGTTTGGGGGAGAATAAACTATTTTGACACCTTCTGTGTTGAACATATGAGGTCTGGGTGGCCACAAGCATTGTCTAATATCCAAAGAACTTTAAAAAGTAGTTCTTTACTGGTAAGATACTAACTTCAGAGACAAAGCATCAATGGAACCAATATAGAAGAAAAGTGTTCTTGTTCAAGCCTTCTTATTGTACCACTAAAGACTGAGAGCTGGTGGTCTTTATCTTTTCCCATTAAGGCTTGGGGGTTAGCAGTTTTACAGGTAAGGGCAGTCCTGATCATAAACCTGATTGCATTTGCACAAAACAATAGTTAGCCTATCCCTTCCTGCCTTAAATCCTGGTGCTCTCTTGTCTTCCTTACTAATGTAAGTTCTTTGTGGCACTTTTTCCGCCAGAATAGGGCACTTTTATCTGCATTAAAAATCTGTTCAGGCAGATAGCCTTTCTCGTCAATGATTTTCTCAATGATATCTGGAAACTCATCTGTTGTATTGTTTAGAGAATAGTAAGAAAAAAAGCAGCATATATATGTTCAGTATATTTGCAATCATCCTTTAAAATATTGATCTCTAGTTGATTGAATCCACAGATGCAGAACACAGGAATATAGAGGGCTGATTATACTTATTTCTTCTTCAAGGAAAACCACATAATCTTTTTATTGTTGGGAAATTTTTTATCTTAATATGGAGGAGATTTTTGTTGGCAGGATTGATTTATTTCCCCCACAATATCATTGTTCACCTCAAGTAGATAAAGCCAATCCATATTATATGTAAATGCAGTTGATGTACAGTGAATGCTGAGCTAAGAGAAAGGAATCCTTGGTCTTATTTTATCTTGAAATCCCATTGCCCTGAAACTCTGTCAAATTTTTTTACTGCCCAAAGTCTAATTATACAAATTATTAACTTTATTTATTTCTAAGTAAAAATTGCAGTTTTGTGCCTTGGAATCAAAGACTGGTTGCCCCAAAACTCTGTGAAATTCTTGTGCTGCCAAAAATCTAATTACAAAAATAATTAAATTTATTTATTTCTAAGTAAAAATTGCAGTTTTGTGCCTTGGAATCAAAGGACTTCAGGCTAATTTCTCATTTAAAAAATTATTGTGAACCTACCATATAGAAAGCACCATGCTAGGAGTTAACGGTTGAATGTACAAAGACAAACAAAACTTAGCATTATTCCTGAAGAATTTCAAGTCAAGTATAGAAAGGAGAAACCCCCAAATTAAAAGTTAATATGAAATGTTTTCCATTGAAGAACATATAACTTGCCATAGAAACACGAAGGATTCTATAAAGATGAGTTTCCTGAGCCAGGAAATTATGTGCCATGCTTGTTCTCCTTCACTTTCCAAATCTAGTCTATTAACAGATTTTGCTCATTCTATGTTTTGAGTCCTTTCAGACTTTTCTGAATTTCATTTTTTTACCTTCCTTGAGGATATGGATTGTGTAGTATTAAAAAGCATGACCTCAAGAGAAAGATTGCCAATGCATAACTCACGTCTCTATCACTTAACAGATGTTTTATTTGGGGAAAGCCATTTAAACCTTTGTTTTGGGCTTTTCTAATTAGTAAAATATGGTTAAAAATAATACTGACTTCAAAAGGTGAAGTCTAAGTAGGTGCCTCATTTAATCATCAAGCAAAATACCTAGCATATAGTAAGAGCTCAATTAGTGTTAACTGATTTTGTATTAATATTGCTACAGTTTGTTACTTGTTTCATTCTTTGAGATTTCACCCTCACCCCTAATTCACCCTTCATCTATCATTTGGACTTATTTTAATAAAGTGCACATATAATAATTTCACTTATCTACTTGCAGCTCGTCAGGAATTCCCATACTGCCATTTGCTTTCAAGATGAAATCTTATTCCTGTTTTCTTTTACACTTTCAACATCTCCTTATTCATCATTATCGCGGTGGGTATCTGGCAGTAGGTAAAGCCATCCTGCACTCTCCGTGTACCGTGCCAGGTCTGGAGATGGTGTGGCAGGGAGGAACTGACTTGTGCCTTCCCTGAGCAGCATCCGGTGACTTGGAGCCAACAGCTTCTCTCCCAGAGCGCAAGGGGAGCTGAGCATGGGAACTGACCCGAGCCCAGCGGGCCCCGACCTGAGGTTGGGGCAACTGCTTCGGGGAGTGGAGAGCTCCGCGGTCGGTGGGCCACTGCAATCTACATCTGTCCTCCTGACTTGGCATCCGCAGAGTCCCTGAGCCTGGAAAACAGTTGGCCACTTGTTCGGCCCAACTCTGTCCTCCAGGCCCCAACTGCCTGCCACCTGCTTGGCCCTGACCCCGCCCTCCAGGTCGGATCAGCCCCGCCACCCGCTCAGCACTGGTTCTGGCTCCCTGGCCCTGCTCTGAAGCTCTGCTTCTGCCTCCTCCCCAGTCTTGGCTCTGGGGCTCTCACACTGGAGCCCAAGGCTTCGCCTATGCTCCTCCAGAACCCCTACCAGGCCCAAGACACCATCCCTAATTCTCAGCGCGGCACCTGGACCTCAAGACCCCACCCCAGGGCCTCCACCACTGCAGCAGGGTCGGAAGAACTACTCCAAAGTCCAGCACGCCTCTAGGGTCCCTCCCGCCCCCCAGCCTCAAACCACCAGCACACTGCGACCCGGTCTGAGCAAACACACACAGCCCGGGAACCCAGGACAACCACAGCCAGCCGCTGCCGCTCTGTGGGGAAACCCTGCGTGGAACAAGGCCCACAGCACCAGCCTCGGTGAAGAGGGTCTCGCCCAGCTCCCAACTGGAACATCCTACAACTGTCTGGTGAAACCGATCACCCAACCCAAACAGCAGCATTCAGGACACGCTTGAACTTTGACTCAAGGTGGAATCTTGTTTTGTTTTTTTTTTTCCAGAAAATGCTAAGTTTTTAATCATGAGGACCTTGCTTATACTATGGCTCTCCACTGATGTACCCATCTTCCAACCATTGCCCTTCCTCTCAGCCTTTCAAATCCACGCCGTCTACTACAGATTCTGGGCAGAATAAACTACTTACATACAGTTTCTTGAATTGGCAATGCTCAGTTCCTCTCTCTTCTGAACTTAACCCTCACTGAGTTCACATTGCCTTCTCCACTCTCTACGCTAGACTCTCTCCTTTCACAGGGCGAATAGTGTTATCTCCTCCAGTAAACTGTCCCAGTTCTACTTCTCAACTGAGCTACTTCCTCTTCTGCCTGTGTCATGGCTTATAACCATAGTGTATTGAAACTCAGTATATTCTAGTTTTGTTGTTTGAGGCCTCAATTCATTGTGCATTGTATATAAAGTCAGAGACAGGGTCATTTCATTATTATATGGGTAGGCTTGGTGGTGTGTACACACACACACACATATATATCTTACGTCCTTAATATTAATTTGATGTAAACTTAATGTGAGGAAGTAGTGTTTTCCTTGAGTCTTGAAAAAAGTGTTCCTAGACAGGAAACTCAGGAGAGATTAGTCAGAAGTTTAAGCCTGTGCAAACATATAGATAACAAAATTAAAAGTGTTACAGATCCAGAAACCACAGTATGTAGCCATATATTACTCTTCTATTATGTTTTCATATTGCAAAATCAAGCCCTCCCATTGAAATTTGGCAATATATATATATTAAAATTATGTAACCCTGTATGGAGGGAGAACATGGCATAGTGGAAAAATAAAGTCTGCGCTAAAAATGTGGTGTACTGGCTAGGTGTTCTTGACATACAACTCGCTGCCCAGGTCACTGTGAACTACTTGATTTATCTGATAATTGGTTTCTTCAATTGTCTTTCAAGTGAAGTGGCTTGTTAAGTTCCTTCCAGCTTTGGAGTCTCATCATCCTAACACTGCGGACTATCATGCACTACATTGTGTCATCCCCAAAATTCATATGTTTAAGTCATTAACACTCAGTACCTCAGAATATGACTGTATTTGGAGCTAGGACCTTTAAAGAGGTAATTCAATTAAAATAAGGCCATTAACATGTGTCCTAACCCAAACTTACTGGTATCCGTCTACGAAAAGAAAATTTGCACACTCTAAGAGACACCAGGCAAGTGTGCACATGGAGTAAACATCATGTGAGGATAGAGCAAGAAGGCAGCCATCCGCAAGTCAATGAGATAAGCCTGAGAAGAAACCAAACTTCTTGACACCTTGATCTGAATGTCCAGGCTTTAGAACTGTGAGACAAAAAATTCTGTTGTTTAAGCTGGTCAATTTGTGGTATTTTGTTTTGCCAGCCTTTGCAAACTAATACACTGGATAAAGTAATTAATGTCAAAAGTTATGGTTGGCAGAATAGTGACCCTCCAAAGATGTTCATATTCTAATCCCTGGAACCTGTTACCATGTTACCTTACATGGCAAAAGGAACTTTGCAGGTATGAGTAAGGGAAGGGACCTTGAGACAGGGACATTATCCTGGCTGGTTCAGTGTAATTACAAGCATAGCTCAGGGATAGTGTGAGTTCAGTTCCAGACCACCACAATAAAGTAAATATCTCAACAGAGAGTAACATTTTTTTTTTTTGGTTTCCTAATGCATATATAAGCTATGTTCACACTATACTGTAGTCAATAACATTGTCTGTGTGCAATAGCATTGTGTAAAAAAAAAAAAACAATGCACATAACTTAATGTAAAAATACTTCATTGCTAAAAAATATGCTAACCATCATCTGACACAGAGACACAAAGTAAACATATGGTGTTGGAAAAATGGCACTGTTATATGCTTTCTCCATTCAAGGGTTCCACAAACCTTCAATTTGTAAAAAATGGAATAGCCGTGAAGTGAAATAAAGCAAAGTGCAATAAAATGAGGTATGCCTGCACATGAGACCCTAAAAGTGAAGCCTCTGTCCTGGTCAGGTCAGATGGACGAGACAAGAAGGAGGAGAAGGAGGAAGAGACTGAAAGGAGATTTGAAGGTTGAGAGGCATCAACCTATTGTTTCTAGATTTGAATATGGAGGAAAGGAGCCATGAGCCCAGGAATGCTGACAGTCTCTAGAAGCTGGAAATTGTCCTCAGCTGCCAACTACCAAGAAAAAGCTGATCTCAGACCTACAACCACAAGCAACTGAATTTTGCCAACACTCCAAATAAGGAGAAAACTGAGCTGTTCCCTAGTGCCTTCCGAAAGGGATGCATGGTGCCCACACCTCTGTTTTAGTCTCGTGAGACCTATGTCAGACTTCTGACTTTCAGAACTCTAAGGAAACAAATTTATATTGATTTAAGCTACTAATTTTGTGGTAAATTTGCTAACGCAGCCATATAAAAACAATCAAATGTTCTACTTTGTCCAGAATCTTCAGAACAGAGATTCAGGGCATGTCCTGAAAGCTATGGGCTTTGTTCTGTTTTCTCACTTTCAAATATAAACCTAACTGGCATCTATTACAAACTGCTCCATGTGCTTGTCATACAGCCTCCATGAATAGGCTATAATTCACCATTATCTTGTTGACAAGGCTATGATTCGTTTCACACATCATTGTTCATTAAAATAATGTGTACCTGTGCCTTAGTTCCATCCCACTTCAAAGCCCAACTGCTAACAAATTTATGGTTAATTAATTTTAGTGGATGAAGAGTCGTCGAAAGCACTACAGGTTTTTCACCTTTGCAATTCTTTTATTTTATGAAATTTAACAACTGTAAATCAATTACAATATAATGTTTTTAAAACTCTCTTTTCTAATATTTTCTTATAACAATATTTAACTTTATCTGAAAAAGGAAAGACAATTAATTATTTTTAAAGATTAAAATTATTTTTTTAAATGATACTTATTTCAGAACTTTAATTACTTCATTTTTATAGTATTCAATTTTAAATACAGAGAGCTTCTATTACATATTGATCTTACATGCTGATGTGATATCTTTCTGCTTTCAATCATTTTCCAAATATATTTTTAATTTTTAAGAGAAAAAATTCCCTGAAAGTCATGTAAAAACATTGCTTTTATCTATAAAATCAGTGTGCTATTTCCTATTATCCAGAAATATTAATCATAATTTTATTTTATAAGCAATCATATATTGATCCATGTTAGCAAGTGGAGTCACTGTGCACACACACAGATTTCCATGCTGTGAAATTTTGCACTTGAAATGCAGTGCTCACTAACACAGTTGAACAGTGTTCTCCAGAGGAATTTTAACTACCTAGACAGCTGGTGGGTGACAAATGTAGCTAAAAATAGACCAAAAAGATTTCTTGGTTTCAGAGAGGTCAATTACATTGTCTTAACCAGAGAATTCAATAAGAAGAAATGATTCTAAATGTATGTTTCACAAGCATAGAGGAATTGCTTGAAAGTAGGGAGGAATCAAATAAATGAGATCATAGGTACAAAGGATTTTGAATTCCATGGGTTTATGAAGGAGTATAAAGCAACGTATTACATTTCAAGGAAATGTCTTTGGGGAAATAAAAAAGAAAAGATAGGCAAAGGGAGACTAGGGAGGACATATTCACTGTAGTTTGAATAAAAGGTGTGATATCCTAAGATATCAGCATATCAAAAAGTGTAGGAAGAATTTTCATTTTAAAGTAAAAACACCAAGTTTCAAAACCTTACTTGAAATGAACAGCAGAAATTTTCAACTAAAAGGAAAAGTACCTCAGAATAAACTATTAAATCTTAGCAGGTGTTCATCTGTCCTCAAAAAGTTTCAACTTATGAAGTACACATGATTTTTGAATAAAGAGTTTTTTAGTTGGAATTTCCCCCTGCTGATAATTCTTGAAAATATAAAATTTCAAATAAAAATGAGCCTTTTTCTTGTAAGCTTGTTCTTTTCTTTTTGTTGCCCCTTGGGGGAAGAAACACAATATTGATCTTTATAGACCTCAATGGCTTATTAAATATAAAATATTTCCTAAGATATGTAATGTGAAAAATGTACTGTGATTATGGACATGTACATGTTAGGTCACAGTAAATCAACAATAGAACAGTGTCTGACATATATATGAGTGTGTGTGTGTGTGTGTGTGTGTGTGTGTGTGTGTGTTGTGGTGTTAGACAGAACAAATCTTGCAATGACAATCCATGTCACATGACAGTAATTACTGTTCAATGCTCAGGTACTCTGATCTTCCTATAGCCCAGCCAGATTCATCGCCTGCTGCCCAAGAGGAACCCAACACAATGAGACAGAAAGCAGGCGTTACAGTGAAGAAAGAGTTTAATATCTCAGGTGCCACACAAGAAGATGGAAGGAATTTCTCAAATCTGTCTCTCTGAGAATTTGGGAGAAACTGTTCTGACTCAGGGAGATGGGTGGGACATGGACAATGTATGTAACCTGAGGTTTTGTACCCCCATGAAGAGCTGAAATAAAAAAAAAAAAATAAAATAAATAAAGTAGTTCAGTGGGCAAAGGGCTAGGGAATTGGGTCTGCTGATTGGCTGGGAACTCATAGGATCAGGAAGTTGAAATTGTTTCCTTGTGCTGAGTTAGTTTCAAGGTCACAAGACCAGTTGAGTTGGCTCCTTGGGCCACTGGTCTGGTTGGGTCAGTTGTTCCACTGGAATGCAGGGTCTGGAAGATATCTCAAAGACCAGCCTTAGGTTTCATAAGGGTGATGTTATCTATGGGGGCAATGAAGAAAGCTAAAAATCTTTATGACCATCATCACTATTCATCAACTCCTAAATAGTAAGCAATCATAGGCAAGCAAGATAGGGAACAATGGCTGGTTACACACACACACACACACACACACACACACACACACACACACACACGCGCTCTATGCCTATACCTTTGCAGAGTTCAGGCCCCTACTGCTGTTCCCACCTTGGAGTTTTTTTATTAATTTTATAAAAGACAGTTTCAATCTGATACAATGGCATAAAGTCTTTTGAACTAAGGCCTGTTTCCACGCTGTGGTACATGCATAAAATGTGTACTCCTTATACTTATTATACAAATCATCTCATAAACTTCAAAAACTTTAAAATATTGTTTCATTTTATAAACATATAATTTATTCTACTTTACCTTTTCATTAAACCATATTTTTTTATTTATATAAATATACCATACTTTTCTTTAGACTGTAGAGCCACACTGTGTGGAGTAGAGGACCAGTTTCACGACTTTCTTCAGACTAGTTCTCTGGTAGTCACTGAGGCTCCCTGTTGCCCAATTTTCTCATGTGTATAAAGTGACTATTCAGAGATTAAATGAGTAGATCTATAAAGCTCAGAGAGCAGTGCATTCTGTGAGAATTAGCACATTATTACACCATAAGTTTTTCCATAAGTCAGCTAATGTAAAGGAGTAATATATTTTTTTAATGTGGGATAGGAAGTTACAGATCAGCAAAATGGTAGGCTCATGAAGTGCCATCAAAGTAGTGACAAAAATTCTTCCCTTGCCCAAATATTGGTCAGGCTTCTGAACCTTCTCCAATGTCCATCTGTGAACTTTCTTATAAAATCCAGTTTGGGCAAAGAGCCCTGCTAAATCTATTTAGCGAGAACTGCTCATCCTCATTATCTGATTCCCCTTAATATCTTACCAGGTTCTTCATCTTCCACCATCTCCCAGGCGATTGATGTTTGATCACCCTGGCCTGTCTTCAGCAAAAATACTACTGTTACGTCAATTTAGCCAGAATCCTCCTTACACCAATGTCTCCTCTTACTAATTTTCCATCCACAGACTCTCACCCCACTCTTTGGTTATACATTTCTACTTGCTATACTATATTTGGGAGTTAAGCCCAATATCTCTCCCTCACTGAAAGACACTGTTGCAATGGTCCTTGTACCCATCTCCATGGTTCTAAATAAAGTCTTCCTTACCATGCTTTAACAAGTATCATTGAATAATTTTTTTCTTTAACAATAGTAGGGTAAATAATTCACAAAGAGACATTGACAGTGATCCTATTTTGTAGATTAGACACCAACAGCTTTGCCAAAGTGTGTTGTGGGTAATATCAACACCATAGCAGACTTCATGATACTCAAAATAATCTGCAAAATGTTGGCCAAGATTGAAACCAGGATGGATATGAACATTAGACTACATAATAAATATAATACATAATCAAGTTCTATTTAGGCTTTATTGGCGGCAAAAAGTTAAAACTACTCTTGCTACTTCAAGTAAGAGGGTATAGAATTTGTTTAAGGATACATTTTGTCTAGTGTAGATTCATAGGAATGGAAAGTTTCAAGGAGACTGGAAGTTGATGCTGTGTCTGAAGTAGCTCTAAGTATTTCAAAAACCAATCATTATGGCGATTCAACCAAATGCAGTACTCAGTCACTCTGGCTATAGCATTCTTTTGAATTCAAATTGTTTATTATTCCCTTGCTAAGGACATTTAAGTTTTGAAAGAAACTGACTTAAACAATAACTACCAGCTCCGATTTGATAGGCTACCTTAGAGATTGTTGTACTACCTGGATTGTCTTTCAAGACTGTGTGGCAAGAACGTAGCTGCCTATGACTGAACCCTCTGTGGGATTCTATCCTGCTTATAAGCAGAATAGTTTTTCTTTTAAATAATTGTGCATGGCAGATATGATGATTTTTGGTATCGAAAAAATTATTAGCTTTTTTGAGCTAAAATTTATATACAAAAATATTACCTATAATTTTATGGTTTTGCATTCTTCATTTATATCTTTGATTTGTTTTGAGTTAGCTTTTCTGAAGGGTGTAAGTTCTGTGTCTAGATTCATTTTTTTATATGAATGCAATTTGTTCCATCACCATTCATTGAAAAGACTGTCTTTGCTCCATTTTACTGTCTTTGCCCCCTTGTCAAAGATAAGTTGACTACATTTCTGTGAGTTTATTTATGCACTCTTTATTTTTTTTCATTTACTTATTTGTCTATTCTCTTGTCAATACTGCACAGTCTTGATTACTGTAGCTTTATAGCAAGTCAGGAAGCAAGATAGTGTCAGTTATCTGACATTGATCTTCTTTAATATTGAGTGGCCATTCTGAGTCTTTTTATCTTTGTATACACTTTAGAATAAATTTGTCCATATCTACAAAAAAAATTTGCTTGGATTTTGACAAAATTTGCCAGAAATCTCTCCCATTTATTTAGTTATGCTAAATGATGTTATTTTTCATCAAGTTTTATAGTTTTTCTCATATATATCTTCTACATATTTTATTGGATTTATATCTAGGTATTTTATTTTGGGTGATGTGAATATAAATGATAATGTGTTTTTAATTTCAAATTCTTTTTGTTCATTGGTGGTATACAGGAAATAAATTTACGTTTCTATATTAACCTTGCATTCTGTAACCTTGCTATAATAACTTATTAATTTTGAGATTTTTTGGTTGACTTTTTTAGATTTTCTATAGAGATGTTTGTGTTATCTGCAAATAATAACAGTTTTATTTCTTTATTTCCAATCTGTGTAGATTTTCTTTTCTTTTCATGTTTATCGCATTATCTAAGATGTTCAGTATGATGTTGAAAAGCCATGGTGAGAGAGAAGTTGTCCTGTCTTGATCCTGGTCTTAGCAGTGAAGCTTCTAGTTTCTCACCATTAAATATATCATTAATGGTAAGATTTTTTGTACAGGTTCCTCAATCAAATTGAGAAAGTTTTTTTCCTATTTTTAAATTGCTAAGTGTTTTATCATGACTAATTGTTGCATTTTATCAAATATATTTTATGCATCTATTGAAATAATCATATAATTTTTATTCTTTACCCTGTTGATGTGATGAGTTACACTGATTGATTTCCAAATGTTGAACTAGGGATACTTGGGATAAAGCCTACTGTTCATGGCATGTAATTCTTTTTACATTACAAACTGATTCAATTTTCTAATGATTTGTTGATGGCTTTTGTATCCATGCTCATGAGAGATATTGATCAGCAGTTTTCTTTTTTTTGTAATATCTTTAGTTTTGGTATTAGGGTAATTCTGGCCTCAAAAATGAGTTGTGACTAAATCATGAAAGGTGTTTTCCACAGCTTGTTGAGAATTGAATATTTTTGCTTGCAAGTAGTGGTCCAAAGCCTGGAAGAAGTAGTTTTCAGTTGCTCCAAGGTCTGGTGAATATGGCAGATGACAGACAGTTTCCAAGTCGAGCTTCTGTAGTTTGAGCAGTGTTGTTTTTTGCATCATGTGGTATTGCGAGAGGATTGGCCTGTCTCCATTGGCCAATCTTAGCTGCTTAATCGCAAACATTCTCATCATTTCATCCATTTCATTGCAGTAGACATCCGCTGTCATTGAGTGACCAGGTTTCATGAAGCTGTAGTGGATAATGCCATCCCTGAACCACCAAAAAAACACCATTAGCTTTTGTTGATGAATATTCAGTTTTGGACTGTGTTTTGGCACTTCATCTTTATCCAATCATTGTGCCAAATGCTTATGGTTGCCCAAAAGAATCCATTTTTCTTCCCATGTAACAATACAGTGTAGAAATAGTTCACCTGTATGTCATGACAGTAAAGAAAGGCAGGCTTCGAGATGATTTTTCTTCTGATGCTTGTTTAATTCATGCAGTACCCATCCATCCAGCTTCTTTACCTTGCTGATTTGTCTCAAACGATCCAACATTGTTGGAATAGTAACATCAAACTTTGCTAATTCACGTGTAGGTTGAGAAAGATTGGCTTCCATTACAGCTTTTAGCTCATCGTTATCCACCTTGGTCTCAGGTTACTCATGGGGCTCATTTTCAAGATTAAAATGACCAGAATGGAACTTCTCAAACCATGAATGTACTGTGTGTTCATTAGCCACATCCTTCACAAACACCTCATTGATATTTTGGGCTGTGCTGCACTGGTTCCATGAGATAATTCATATTCAAAATTAACACCAATTTTTGACTTATCCATGATTTCACAAAAATTGCTGTAAAAAGTGTTTTTTGAAAGATAATCACAAGCTAACGCTTGTGTTTGAAAAAATGAGGATGTACCTTCACAATAAAAAGAAAAAAAAAACCAGAAGTGTCAAAGTGAAATGTCAGAGATACCAACTGTCCAACTTAGTACTACTTAAGGAAATCGGACATTACATGCTTAATAACAGAATATATGGGTAAATATTGCCCCTAAAAATTACCAAAGAAAAATTGTAAAGCAAATAATAACAATAATTTAAGCAAACTTCTCCAAGTGTCAAATGTTTCTGTATTATTTATTTTTCCTTGCTTTTTTGGCCATAAGTTTCTTTAAGAGGTTGTTGAGTGTTTGAACAGAACACTGTAAACTAGATGTCTTTCTGAAGCATTTGTATCAGTGGCTCATTATAGAAATGTGCTAAATGATGCACAGAAAAAGGTCCCATCCACTTCCTTTTGTACTCCAAAAGTGACAGAATTGCTGACATTCTTTTTAATCTTTCCTTTTCTTCTTTTTGTTGAAGTAAACATGTTCTCCATATTTCCATGAGCCACAACCCACATATTATAAAAGGGGCTACTAAATGTAATTAAAAGTAGAGGGAGGGGCAAGTACCAACCAAAGAGAGTGGGTAGCACTAAAGGACAATATTAATATCCATAGTGAAATGTCATTGAGTCATCAAGGTTTATGCCATCTGGGTCTGTGGCTTAACTCATCCCCCGAATACTGTGGTGATTTGCATTTACATCATATTTTGGGGTTAAAAATAAAAATGTAAAAATGTTAATCACCAATTAGTATTACATATTACTATGTTGGAAGTTATTCAATAAGTTACAAGTGAGTGAATTAAGAGAAGAATGTTATATAATGGTCATTATATGAAATACTAAAATGAAAAATCAAATCTTTCTGTTTGGAATATTCATTATTACTTTAAAATGATCATTAACTTAATCTTAGAAGATCTTTCCCAAATAGAGAGCAATAAAGCTTAGTTCAATTTTATGGTGGCACAGGGTTTGATAATAGGTTTTGACTCCATCATGATAACAAGGAATGAAATGTAATTAGAGAAATTTGCCACAACAAAAGTTTCTGATCTTTTAGTAATATTTCCTTTACTCCCAGAGAATGGCCTAGGATTGTTTTCTTCCCACCAAATCCCTGGTGTGTGAAGAATGATTAAAGAAAATCTAAATCTCCCCTCAAAACACAAAAATTCATAACTCTTTCCTTATGGTATTTTAAGTATGGTTTCTCTCTAAGTATAATATATTTGTATGCATTTACTGTTTAAAATATTATATCAGCATTTATAAATACCCGATATATTTAGACACATTTCAGAAAGACTCATGCTTTTAGTGCAAGGGAGACGAGGAAAAGGGTAAATGGGAATTGATGATCCTCTCTTTTCTTCACCTGCGGCCCAGAGAACAACTGAGACCATGTGAAAGGGCAAGTGCTCCACCTGCCTGTCCTGAAATGAGCTAATTGCTTATCTGTCAATGCATCCATCTGTTTCCTTTCACTCATAGATGGCTTGGCTTAGAATAATATGGAATTCATTGTATCTCTGAATGCCAAAAGGCAAGCAGAAGCTGAAGAAATCAATCACCTGAGCGTGCTATTTACAGTTTAATATTTTTAAAGACAGAATGCCATAGAAGCAGAGATTATATCATTCTGTATATTCTAAGTAAGAGAGGGACTTCCTGTATAATCTTAGATACTGATTTTTTCATATTTCAAATTCATAAAACTATTAACTTGGCTAAGCACACATATTTCAAACTCAGATAATAGTAGAGATTCTCCATAGTTCCCATCAGTATGGAGAACTCCTAAAACATAGACGCTACGCCTTGAACTCTCTCTAACGATTGTAAAATTAAGGGTTCAGACAGGTGTTTTCTCTCTATGGAAAAAAACAAAACAAAACTATTTTTTAGAGTGTAATTTTGTATCTAACTAGGTTAAATAAGAAATCTTTAGTGAGAGTGACAATTTAAAATACAAATTAAGAGGCAAAAATTTCCCGCATATTTGAAAACCCCAAATTCTATCACATTAACTCATTATTGCCAGCTGGTCAAACAGGGATAAGTTATTATCGTGCTTCTTTAATCCTTTTCTCAGGATCCAAAGATTCTGGAGGTGTATACAGCCCTGTAGTATAGTTTATCATCTGTCCTGGCCTCCCCAGGAACACAGAGTCTTCTGAAATGACTTTGAAAGCTGGAACTTATTAATGCTATAAAAAGAAAAACTTCAGGCCTGGCACAGTGGCTAACACCTGTAATCCCAGTGTTTTGAGAGGCCAAGGTAGGAGAATCCCTTGAATCCAGTGGTTAGAAACCAGCCCAGGCAACAGAGCAAGACCCGTCCCTTGCTCCCCGCCCCTCCATCTCTACAAAAAAATTAAAAAATAAAAAATGAAAAAACATTTAGTCAGGTGTGATGTCACCGTGTCTGTAGTACTAGCTACTCTGGAAGCTGAGGCTGGAGGTAACTTGAGCCCAGGAGTTTGAAGTTACAGTGAGCTATGATTTGCCCCTGCACAGAAGCCTAGGCAACAGGCCTAAACCCTATCTCTTAAAAAGAAAAAGAATCAGACAAATTAAATTTAAAAGAGTTTATTTGAGCAAGGAATGATTCACTAATCTGGCAGCATTCAGAAAAGAGGTTCAGAGAACTGCTCATCAAAGTTGGCCGTGTGTATTTAGCATTTACATGGTTACAGCTAGGCATTTGCCTTACTTGGTCATGGTCTGATTAATTGGTAGCCTGTGACTGACAAAAGCTCAGCTGCTTGTAACTGGCTGAGGCCCAGCTATCTGACAACATATATACTCCAAGTTAGGTTGCAGTTCCTTAAGTAGGAGATCAAAGTAGGAAGACAGCCTCAGGCCAATGGCCTCCTGCTTATTTAATTTAACAATGCAAAGTTTAAACAAATTAAGACACATTATTCAGCACAAACAATAAGGAAATATTGTTGCTAGCTGTCCTGAGGTGTAGGAAAACAAACCAAATCAATAACCCCTCATAAATTTTACAGTCCGATGGGGAATGTAAAAAACAAAACTGTATTTTACATTCATATCTTCAGGGAATGCTACAGTCTTAGCACATGCTAGTTGTTTGAAAAGCAATTTCAGGATAAAAATGAATGAATGAATGTAGTATGGAAAGAGATATAATTCTATATATATCAACACTGTAGCAATTTTTGTTAGCACTGATTGTTGGTAGAGGTTCTGGGCAGAAGTAACCCGGGAACACCAACTAGGCTGAGCTAATGAAACTCTCCAAATAACAGATATGGCAGAAATTATGCTCTTTGGCAGTTTGTGCATTGAGTAGAAAAGGTAGGTATTTGTTTCCTAGCTAAGAAATATTGGAAATAGTCACTAACTGTACAGTAGATGTTTGTGGCAAACAAAAATGTAATAAGAATATAGGTTCAGGCAAAGGAATAGGTAGCAAATGATAGTGAAGAGAGGAATCTAAGAATTTAGCAGAAAATGAGCTGATTAGAGAGTCCATATCTTGTTTAACAAGATCGATTCCTTTTGTGACCATGAATCCCTGCTTAATGCCAGAGAAATGCTATAGAAGCTTCTTTTTTTAAAACAAAGAAAAAAAGACAGCGGGAGCTAAGGAAAGAATTGTAGGCAGGGTGGGGGTTGGAAAGTCTTAGAGAAGTTAGTATTTTAGGAATATGTAGGTAAAAAGGCAAGTGGATGGGGCTTTGAGAAGTGCTTGCTAGAGTGAGAAAAATGCCAGAAAGTCTCCGGTTCTATGTTCAGGAATTCAGGCAAAATTTGATGCAAATAAAACATGAGACTGAAGGAAGAAAGTAATTTCCTCATAAATACTTTAAATACATTTTCATGTATAGAAACAACACAGCTCATCAAAGCATTTAAAACTACTTATTAGATACTTTTAAGGGCAATTTCTTCACATGTGTTTGACAAGGCAAGATATTTTTCATTGTCATTAACTTTAATTTAATATAAAAATTAATCTGGGTCCAATTTATAGACTTTTTTGCTCTTTACCAATTATAAAGTCATTACAGGAGTGTTCAGTATAAATGAATTTTAAGAAAGGATTTGAAACAAAAAGAGTAGCCCCACAGGAAAGAAAAAAAGGAGATGATTATTACTTGCCATAGATAAAATGAAGACTACATCAAAAAGTATGTTGTAGAATGCCATAAACATTAGGACATGTTTAGGGCAAGGCAACAGCAGAACATAAATTTTTTTATAAATAACATCAAAAAGGATTTTCATACTGAAATTAATAGACAAATGATTACCTGTTGAAAGTGATATTTAAAGTGAAGCGGTGACTTTTTCAAATATGTCAAAAGCTCTGGAAAAATTAATAAATTGACTCTTATGTGAAAAGTCAGTGAATCTCGCAACAAGAGGCTTAAAATCAAGAGGCCATTCAGAACTAAGCTGTGACTTAAATGGCAAATGTCTATGAGAGAAAGAACCGGGAAATGATTACAGTAATTGACACAGCATTGTCCTTAAAGATGCTCTTGGCAGTTCCCGGAATGCCTCAATAGATAAAAGGTAAGTTATAAAATGCTACATAGCTCTGTGTGGAGAATGGTATTCCTTTATTAGGGAAAAAAAAACTGGCAAAAAATGATAAGTGATAAAAGTGCTCACATTCACAGGAAAATTAACCTGTTTGGCATTTTGCCTGTGTGTTGAGTTAGCATTAATGAAGCTACCACAAATCAGCTATCTGAACAGAGGAGAGGTTATAGATGAAGCATTAATTGAAGTTATCCATGGTATATGATATATGATATATACTCTTTAGGTTTAATGACTTTAAAAGTTTATTCTTAAATAGAAAATAAATTGTTCTTAAGTAATGGATTCTTAGAACAGTGGTGATAACACAGTGCTTTGAAGACAAGTATTGCTTCAGATAATCTTGCCAGTCACTATTACTCTTTATTTCCTAGTACATATCTATGTTCATTCATTACTGTATTGTATTGCCACCATGCCTTAGGACCATTATTCATAGGAACCTCCAATATAAAAAAAAATAAATAAAAAGAAAATTAAAAAAAACAGAATTTTGAATAAGACAAATCAGAATTAGGGAGGGGTATAGATATTTGGGGATAATCCTATTCATACAATGTGGTATTACCTTAATTAACATACTCTCTCCCCCCAAAAGAAAAAAAATTGGAAAAAGATTTAGAATAACTTAGAACTTCTAAATGGGCATCAGTAACTTCGTAATCACCAAATCTTATTTTCTTCCTCCTCACACTTGATGCACTATATAACGCTGTCAAATTTTTCTTCTTGAAAGTCTTTATTTTCATAGACAACATACCTTTTTTGCTTTCTTTCTCTTATCATTCACTAGCTTTTCATAATTTACCCTCTCCTAAGATATGATTCCTAAATGAATTTATTCCCCTCATTCCACATTATTTCCTTTGTTAATAATATCCTCTACTGACATACTTTCAAAAATCACTTCTATATTGATAACCCTCAAAATGTCATTTCTACTTCAGAAATTCTATTTTTACTCCAGATACTTATTTTCAAATGTCAGCTTGTAGCTCCATCTCAGTACAATGCTTAACCTTGACTATCCTGTCATCAATCCACAAATTACTCATTCCCTCTTTGATAATAATATCACCAACTTCTTGGTCTGCCACCATTTTTTGATAAAAATCTTAGTGCAATTGTTTTTGTGTTCTCTTTTCTTTCTTATCAAAAAGTGCCACACATATACATTTTCTTATTCTAATCATTCTGGTACTGGTCCATACCTGACATATTCACCCAAATTTTTGCATTAATTTCCTAAATGTTTTCCCTGTCTCAAATTTCACATATCCAATCCATTCTTCAACTGACAGTAGATATTTTTGTCCTAACCCAGATATCTGCCCATCACACATTCCCATTCAAATGTCTTTGTGTCCAACCTCATAGCCTACAGAACACATTTCTAACTCAGATTTTGTAGTATTTGAGACAATCCACATTACATCGCCAGTTTTCTTTCCTGACTTAACATGCTTGAACCTAATTCAAACGAAACAGAATCCATTGATATTTTTTTTACAATATCCTTTCCACGTTCAAACTGTTTCTTGATCATGAAATATACTGACAAACCATACTGGTCTCCAACTTAGAGACTATCTCAAGAAACAGTGCATATAAACTTCCATAGGCCCTTTTACCCAAAAGTAATCACTTCCTCTTCAGTGCTCCAACTGCTGAATACATAAAATTGTTTAATACCATTTATCACATTCTGCTTTCTATTAAGGCAATCCAAGTGATAAAACTTAGTCAATAAAAGACCACAGGGACAAAGCCTGTTATCTTACAAACCAGAGGTATATATGGTAGGATTTGGCATCCCAAGGAATGATTTTGAGAATGGTTTAAGAAAAGAAAGGATCAGCTTGGGATGAGTCACTTTTTCTGATGCAGGATGAGAAATGAGGATTAACTCACATAGCTTTGTAATTGGGTATCTCCAGTTATAAATGCACATAGCAAAATGGAGCTGGGGGTGTGACTGGTAAGAAAGCATTAGTCACTCAAAAAGGAGATCATTATGGTATGACGTGGGAGAGACAATGTTTCTTTTTAACTTAGTAGCTGTCATTTTCTGTTTCTGCCCACACCTGTCTTGAGCCCTCCAACCTGATTAATGAGAGGGATGTTTTGTCTTTTTCAGTCCAAATTGATTTTTACTTTCATTTATAGACAGTGTTTAGCATTGGCCTTTGTGTGTATACTATTTATTTTACTACTTCAGTATTAAGATGTTACTTGTCTGTTCATCTTTTTCAGGGGAAATGATATAACCAATTGGTCAAGAAGCAGTTTAGGAATTACACAGGTTCCAGTATGGGTCCCTCTGATTTGCCATTTTTAAAATAATTTCACATGCCTGGGCTGCTTACTTAGAAATAAAATGAGAATAGTAGTACAATGTCTCATAGTCTTGTAATGAATAATGAAAGTAATAATTTCTAGGCCGGGCGGGGTGGCTCATGCCTGTAATCCTAGCACTCTGGGAGCCCGAGGTGGGTGGATCGCTCGAGGTCAGGAGTTCGAGACCAGCCTGAGTGAGACCCCATCACTACTAAAAAATAGAAATAAAAATTATCTTGACAACTAAAAATATATATAGAAAAAATTAGCCAGGCATGGTGGCGCATTCCTGTAGTCCCTGCTACTTGGGAGGCTGAGGCAGGAGGATCACTTGAGCCCAGGAGTTTGAGGTTGCTGTGAGCTAGGGTGACGCCACGGCACTCACTCTAGCCCGGGCAACAAAGTGAGACTCTGTCTCAAAAAAAAAAAAAGAAAGTAATAATTTCTAAATTGTGTTTTATAATTGATTAGCCCTTGTAAGTCTTCAAAAAGCATTGCATGATATTTCATTATTCTCATGCAGTTCCTTGTACAAAGAGCTGTACATAATATAATTTTATTATCATAGAAAAATAAAAGAGGAAAATATATCCTATTATTAAAACTCAAAGATTATTATGCTTTTATTTTGCTATGGTTACTTTTGTGTATATGATCATCTCAAATTTTTGCTATGTGAAATCTAGTTAAAAACATTTATGTTTAAAATATTTTTAATTTTTTTTTTACTATTTAGGATAATTTTTAGGAGAAATTTTCTGAAGTGGAATGGTTGTTTGAAATCATGTGTCTATATGTTTAAATCATGTAAACATGTATTGTTGAGAATTGAGTTCTGTTTAGTTTTGTTTTTGATGTGTACAGTCCAGATTTATGAGGGAAAGTAACAACATTAAGAAAAATACATAATGGAGAATTTGATCTTATTCCCTAACTTGATTACATAATTAATCTATCTTTTAGGATTCCTTTAGGATATATAAGGGTATTTCTTATAGTTGAACTGTGCCATAAATTGATCGGTACATAGTAAGTGCTCAATACCATTGAATTAAGTAATTGAAAAACTTTTACCACCCTGTTCAAAATGCAATGAAATTTTACAGGCTCATGAGTGCTAGTAGGTGGTGGGCCCTGCACCAAAGGTTAGAGCACAGACATAAAAGTCATAGATCAAGAAGTTCAGAATATTGTCAGTAAACTAAAATATATCACAAAGTTTTATCACCCTTGAATATTTCAAAACCTTTCAAATGACTGAAATTGGATCTTCAAAGAAAGGCAGCAAGAGAGAAACAAATAGAGAAAGAGAGAAACAGAAAAAGAGAGAGAGAAAAGGGAGAAAGAAAGGAAAAGTGCATTATTACGTTGGCAGGAACTTAGTGAGGGCTATACTCAATTGTATACTCAATTGAGATTATTTTTCAAACATGTCCTACTTGTGAATGATACATTTTATGTGATTTATTAATTCCATTACAACAGCACCTATACCAAGAGATGGAGATTTATTCCTCTTTTGTATTCTTGCATTACAAGGAAATATAAAGAAAAAGCTGGAATGACCTTGCTATCTGACATTATTGGTTTGGATATTTCATAAAGGCAATTTATGCTTGAAGATAAAAAGTCATTTATTTATCAACATCATAATTAGAAGAGATATGGGAAAGTAAAAATAGAGTCACATCAACTTGGAAAACATATAATGCTGCCTTATCTTTCTGTTATGTATGTTGAAATCATTTTGCTTTTTAAGTGAAGGAATACCATCAAGAGTTCTGAAGTAAGACTGACTGAATTTGAATAATATATCTTATCAAATCAAAGACATCATCATTTTTAACGTTTCATTCCTTAAATACTATACCCTAACACACACACACACACACACACACACACACACACACACTCACACACTCATATACACTCTGCAAATGACTCGTAGTACACCAATTACTTCAAGATGCATATTGAGTTCAGAGATGTTACGATTTGAAAAAAAAGTGCATGTTAGAGTTGATAAAATATGGCAATAGCAGAGTAAACATGGGCAATTACTTCATATATGTGAAACTGAGCTTCTTTATTTTAAAAAAGGATGACAAAAAGTATCCACATATATTAACTGTTTTGATGATTAAATTGTAAAGTTCCTATAAAGCACTTAGAAAATTGCATGGCACACGCTAAATTTATTAGTTGGAAAAAAGGCTAAACCAGTATTACATATTTTTAAAAAGCAATATTATACTTATAAAAAAAGAAACAAAGAAGTATATTTCTTTCACATAACAGTTTTCGTGGAAGGCAATGGCAAACCCTCTGGGATAATATACATGTTGCGTAGTGGTTCTCAGAGTCTGGTTCCATCAAGAAAGGAGAGGGCCAGAGAACATATGGAAGAAGCCACAGTCATATAAGCCAGACCCCAAAGTGGCACATTGCCACTCACTTTCCCAAGGGAAAATTTAATTGTATATGGCCATGTCTCCTTGCAAGGTGGCCTGAGAAACAAATTCTCTAGCTTGAAAGCCTCATGCCTGGGAACAATCCTATTCCTAAGTAAGAAGAGAGAATGGATTTAATAGAGGGCTAAGAAGTTCTGCAATAATACAAGTACACAGTCAATAAATATCAGCTACTATTATTATTATTACTTCTAGCCATAAGAGAAAAAGTTGTGAAAAGAGGAAATCCTGCATTAGCTTAAAACAATTATAAAATATGGAAGGATTGTTTTTTTCCTAAAACATAGAAAACTCAAAGTTTTATGTGTGACATTTTAAGTATAATGTGCTCTCAGTATTTTATCATCACACTATCTTTTAATTAAGACACAACTATAACTGGATCCTATTTTTCAGCACTTGGTCATAAGGAAAAGGCATATTTCCACTGCATTACTTGGTCACTTTTATAGTTCTCTAGAAATGGGTGGCTTTGCCTCTTAAATTTTTCATATGTTACTTGAAAATAAATTAGAACATTTTCAATAATATTTTGTTGTGGTTAAAATTCATTTTACCTATATATTTTATACAAATAATATGGCGACGGTAGTTCAGTAATAATGGAATCAAAATCTATTTATTTCAATTATTTCAACAGTAACAAAAATCTCCCTGCTACAGATAGAGGATGGTTTCTGTCTTTTAGACCTTACAGGAAATATGGAACAGCTGCTTCACCATGTTTCTATAAAATAATCTTTAAAATACTTAAAGAATTCCTTCCTTGGATTGCAGGGGCTTATCAGGAAAGCCTTTTTTGTAATCCTCTTTGTTTCTCTGCATTTGATTTACACTTTTATTAATCTGTGGTACCTAATAGTTAATTAGACCTGTATCTTACCATTTTGCTGAGCATTAAACTTTCTGTCTATCCTGAGTAATTATTTTTCTGTACATTACCAGTTTCAGTTCACATACAGGCTCCTCTTATGAAGTCTGTCAACCATGATAAATTGTTTCAAATAAAGCCAAGTTGTGTAAACACACACAGCCACACAAAATAAAATACTATTGGCCATAAAAAAGCCTGTTAAATACAGCATATTTCTCAAAAAACGAAAACAACAATAACTATACTGGTTTCTTGATCATTCTTACTCTTTTTCTGACTCTTTCTAAAAATACAAGACATATTAGTTAAACATATTCTGAATTCCTTAACATAGTGTACAAGACCACAATTCTCTAATGATAAGACAGCCCGATAAAGCATTCTTTACACTGAGCACTAAGCAATATGTTTAAGATGTACCTCATTTCTCATAGCTCATTAGCTCACTGAATGAATTTGTCCAAATTATGAAGGCAAAATGGGTTTAAATTCCTAGGGCACATCTTTTCTTCTTCTGCTCATGTAATTTCCACCGTCATTGCTTGCTCTCAGAGCAAAGAGCCTTTTCATTAATGACAGTATTTTGAAGCATTGCTAAAGTAAGATATAATGAGGATATATACCAAGAGAGTCAGTTAAAGAAATGTAGGAGACTAAGAAATAACATAGTGAGCAAAAGAGTAACACAAACACTTAACCCAAGAGCTCTCTCTGGGCTTTGTGATTTTGCTATTTTGTTCAGGAAAAAATAATGTGAATAGACAAAGAATAACATCAGCATTTAAGTTCATCTTTTAGCAAAGGGACAGCCACATGTTTCTATGGTTTGGAATCACAAAACTATTTTTATATAGTTTCATTAGACTTCTGTGTGTAGAATCAATTTACAGCAGGACCCAAAAAGCAGAGAGTTTAAATAATTCTTTAAGAATGATTCCTGTAACATGTAGCTTGAGGAGGTGGCTATTAATGATAAAAATAAATAGAGAGCAATAAAAGAACAAATATACAAAGATATAAATTTTTCTAGACTTCTTAAAGCTATGTCTTATGGATCTATTTCAGTCTCTTGAAATTCATATACATGTGTGAAAATATATAAGAAATTATTCCAATTTGTGTTGTGTACATAAAATAAATTCTGTATAATTTTACTTATGTATGCAAGCTTACAAATATATAAGCTATATATGTACTTAGGAGAAAACGTGTTATAAATAAAAATATTTTTAAAAGTAGAGTATATTTGAGGCAAAATCAAAATAAAATCAACATATTGACAAACTATAATGTGAAGAGTAGAAATTGAAGGGTTATTTTTAAATGAAACATTCAATGGATCAAAAAACAAAAACCATTCACTGAGAGTTCAAAATACCTCCCAAATAGTGAAAACTTGAGTTCTAAATATAGCAGAACTATTGACCATGGGTATTTTAAAATGGGAATTCTTAATTCTTAAGAGATATGACAAACCTAATCTGAAACATCAATGTATAGGATGATTATATATGAAGTTAAACCACAACTAAAGAGTGAACAAATAAACATCAGAAAATTGACCCCAAACAATAGGTCAGATAAATTATTTAATTTCTGTTGCATGAAGTATTATTTTTCATGTACTAAACTGAAGGCAATAAGACAAGTAGTATATATCTTTTTTCTAAATGGAATGAAAAACTGCATTGGTAGAAAGGCTGTACATTCAAATATTTATTACAATAATGTATTGATCTGTGGGGAAAAATGTGCACTCAAACTCTACTGGTACATAATTCAGTTCAAACAATATTGTTATTAATATTTTCTCACAAATGATTATTTCATTATACTTGCCTTCATAATCAATCCATCATTAAATATTGTTTATGCTTAAGTGAATGATGTAATGGGGGAAATTTAGCCACCTACGATGAAATGCTACATTTTTAAATGGAACAAAAGATATATATTAAATGTCAATAATTTTGAATTTTTTTGATTAAAATCTATTTGACTTTGCAATTGCTGAAATACTCTGCTTATTGTGGGAACCCTATTCATTATTATATAATCTTTATCAAGGAATTATTTATGTCTTCAGATTTCAAATCAAGTCTCCATCCATACATATGAAATTAACCTGAAAGTTAAAAAGTCAGTTTTCTGAATAAACTAGAGTGATTTTGTAATTGAGCTTACGTGTAACTGGCAATTATACTCAGAACCTGTGCAGGAATTAAGGTCAATATGAATCTTTTAGTTTCCCTGCTTCTTAATTTCCTGTTCATTTTTGTTTTTACAACATTTTCATTTGCTCTGGTAAAATTAGTAAAATTCATGCAGGGTTGAACATTTCTACTCTGTTGGTCTAATTAATTTTGAACTTTAAAGTATGGAAGTAAATGAGCACCTTTTATTGTTCTTAGGTAACTGTATTTCCATTAAAAACTTCACTTGATCTTTATTAGTAAAATTTATATCCTTAAGTTTTTAAACAATGCAGAAGAATTAGATTGCCAGTCAAGCTGGAAGTCCACTGTCTTAAAACAATTTTCAAATTCAAAACAATTTTGAAAAACTTTAAGAACATTGCATTTATATGTATCTATCTACATTATATGACATATCGTATAAGTATTATTGGCTTACGACTACAAAAATTTCTCTTTTGCCAAGAGAACAGTAATGAATTAATTATGTCTATAATGCACATACTCTGGTTTAGAATATCTGATGACTTTTGAAATGTCTGATGGACTGTAATTGTTCCAAGGAAAGTATGGTCATTAATCATGTTGTCTATTTACAGCACTTATTTATAAATATTTCTTACTTTAAGTTAAATCAATAGCTTGAAGGAACTTTTTAAGGGTAATTCTTTGATGTATTTTATTTTATCAAATAAGTACTGCTTCAATTTAAATACTTTTAGTTTGCTCTTAATGCCTCAATCATTATGTGATAGTCTTTACAATATATACTATAAAGTCTCCTAAACTAGGTAATGATTATCATGATAAGCAATATATGTAAGATTATGAGAAGCAGATGGCCTAACATTTTTGAGCTTTTGTTGGAAATATTTTGGTTAAAATATATAGTTAAAATATCTCAGTTACAAGAGACTGGCTTTTAAAAAAATGTTAATGTTTACAAAATTCAAAAATTTACTAATTTTATCATGAATAATTTTAAGTAAGTCTTTTTATGATCTTAACAAAATCCAGAGTACCATTTCCTAAATTATTTTCTAATATTTGAAGGGTATTTTTATTTTGTTTTGCTTTAATTTAAACATATTTTAAAGAGTTTCTCTTAGAAAAACAGGTCAATCCATTCAGGTTTATTTTGGTATCCCAAATGTTACATAGTCAAAATTGAGTGAAGGAAGAGGTGGAGGAATGTAAAACTTGTTTTTAATGTTTCAATTCTTATTTTGTTACACTCTTTTTGACCAAGGAATGCTGTAGTATTATATTGACAAATTTAAGTGAAAGTACAGGTCAATAGCCTGGGTCACTTTACTTAAATGAAAAGGTTTCAGTCCCCAAGAATACCCTGCCAAGAGCTCATGTATAAGACAACAGTACAATTAAATTAATTTAAAATGATAAAACTAACATTCTTTTAATGCTCCTTTTTCTGTAAGTTAAAAAGAGAGGGTTGACTAAAATAATTTTCTGTGATCTTTGTTTTTGTATTGTTTTGTTTTTAGTTTTGCTTTTGTTTGTGTTTTGGTTTTGGTTTTTGCACACCACCTGGGTTGCAGTGAAAGTAAAAGTAATGGGGATGATGGAAATAAGTAGGTGGACGCTCACATGAAAATGAAATATACTTCTAATTGTTTCTGAAAATTTAAGTTCCCGTCTTGATGGAAATATCATTTTAACTTAGTCATAATACAAAGACAACTAAGTTTTGCACTTCAAAACTCATGTAATATATTTCACATACAAAAGTACATTTCAATCTCATTTTTAGAGTGGTGCTTTCTACTATCCTATTCCATATATCCAGATATCATGTTATAATGTTGAGGGAATATGTAATATGTGTTTGGGTATTAGAAGAAGAGGTGGGGGGACCTCACTGTGAAATAATTTATATGGAATGTGTTCTCTTCCCCATTTCTTTGCCATTTTAAGAATATAACAATGTAATAATATCAGGGAAGATGAGCATACTAAAATTATCAGATCTATCATTTGGTCTGTAACATTATTAATTGACTACACAGCAAATTGTGATCCTTTCTCATCAATTCATACATTTTTTCATCCATCCATAAATATGTAATAAATATTCAATAAGCATTTATTAAGGACTTTCTCTTTGTCCGCCATATTACCTTTGGAATAAAAAGTTGACAAAAAAGAAATAGAACCTGCCTTCATAGAGCTCACAACTTAGGGAGGAGGCAAACATAATTTCCACAATGGGCAAAAATAAATATTCAGCTGAAAACTGGAAAAGGATAAATATTCAATGCTAAGAAATGGTGGGAGAATGGTATTTGACCTACTTTGAGAATAAAAAAGGAAAGTTCTTTCCAATGAATTCTAAAAACGTATGATGAAGAATGAATAGATTAAGTACAAAGTGGAAGAACACTTAGATAAAGTCAACATCATATGCCAGACAGAAGACAGAGCAGGGTGTGGTTGTTGGAGATGAAAGCTGGTGAATGTGGATAAAACACAAGGAATGAAGACTGAGGGCAAAAGGAGTAGGCTGGAGACAGCAGCTGAGTGCTGATTGTCCCGGGCCATTCTAATTGCATGGGATTTCCTTCCATATACTCATCTACAGTTTCCATTAAAGGAATTATATTAGGCTTTCTTAATGATATGATTCCTTGTCCAGGTATTTTGGCTAGTGTTACTACATTAACTCGGCCACTACCCACTGAGTGATTACTTGGGATTTAGCACTTTTTCAGCAAACATAGACTAGTCACCCCAGGAAAGCAGATAATACAGACTAGAGGAACTAAAGTAACTAATTTTCCTAGAGTAATGAGTATCCCACAGCATAATGCATCCAAGGTAATGATTCATAAAATATCAATACTAATTGAGGAATATAGCAAAGTGAAGACTTATTCTATCTCAATTTCAAGTATTTGAAGGGACCAAAAGTCAGATCATTTATAATGCTTCTCTATGGTGACATTACTTTAATGGTGTCATTTAAATCCATTTTCAGTGCAATACAGTAATTCCTAAATGATAAATTATACTATTCAATATTTCAATTGAGACATTGGTTAGATATAGAGGTCCAATTGTTTTGATGAAGAGTTTAAAGATTTTCTTGTATCTTAAATTGAAATCCCGCAATAAATTAATAATTAGTAAACTATTTTGATTTGTCAGAAGTACCATATATTGATTATAAGGCAAATGTTATATGTTGTTTTTTAGATCCACTTAAATTTCAATGTTGAACAACCCTATGAAGAATGCACAACTCAAACAGAAAAGATGAAAAAATGATGAGTTCACTTACATAGCTGTACACTTAGTCCCAAACCAATAAATCTTTTGCCCTTTTTCTCATTTATCACGTATTTGTAAGAGAGGCTTGCCTTAGGAAAGAAAATGTTAAATAGGGAAGTTCATATTTGAAACATTTACCACATTTTTTCTTGCCCTTTTTCTATTTACAAGCAAAACAAAATGGTAGTTGGAAGTGAATCATTTTGAGCAAATACAATATGAGTATATATTAAAAGTTTTGATGTTATATTTATATTATTGTCTAAGTGAGTGCATTGTGAGCCAAATGCAAGGTGAACTAAGATTCTTGTCCAACTAGAATTTAAGAGACTCCAAACTGTCATGAGGTAGAATTCTGTTTAAGGAATCAGAGTTGGGGAGGTAGTAATTTCTGTATGTATTCAAATGTTGATGTATTTTTGCTCTCATCCAAAAAAGGGTAAATAGTCAAGTGTTACAGGGGCAACACTTAATGTTAGAACTTACAGAGGTGAAAATCCAGAGACAGGCATGCAATTCACATTGCCCAATCACCTTTAGGGGCAGCTAATAAATAGCTTAAGTGAGCTCCTATGAAGCCAAATGAGACTGATGCCAACGGAGTGCAACCCTTAGGCTGTGGGACTTTAGGAAAGAACCAATGAGCTTCTCCTCTAGAGTTAGCAGGGGCCAGTGTACAAAAGCTACATGGTGGTTCAGACGCCTGGATCTAGGCATTCCTCTATTGCCAACTCAGTGTAGGTGCTGAGGTTTGGCGGAAAAACTCTTTCCCCTGATATGTTTGGGTGCAGGGGTGTAAGAATTGTATTTTCAGCTATATTATGTGATAAGCCTGGTCATGGATGAATTTAGACTTGGGTTGAAGTTTTGAGGTTGACCATAATTGTTTGCATCAAGCACTGGATTTGGGGGTGACCAGCACCCTCTCTAGATTTCTCTACTTCAGGGGCTTAGCTACAGACAAGTTAACCTTTACTTGTCACCTTGCATGTATGGGGTAATTTTACACCATTTGAAGACTCAAAAGGACAGGTATTAAAGACTTATAATTATCACTATAGTAAATTACCCCTTCTCTATTTGTGTGTCTCTGTGGCAACTGACTCACATTCCCCAGGAAGCTGCTCACTTCTGTTTCCTCAGCATCATTTACATTTTGGAACATTTCCATACAGGTGTAGCAGGAGATGTGAACTGTGATAAAATTAGGTCATTTTTAAGTAATGGCATTAACTAACATTGTCTGATTTTGAAATGAAATTAATGCGACTACTTTTAGATTATTTTTGTAGTTAAACACTTTTTTTCCTCAAGAGCCTGTTCATATTGTTTGGTCACTTTTGACTATTTTTTTCCTACTTTATGTAAGGAAAAATAACTGTGTGAACGAATACACTCCCGCACATAGATATATAATTACATGAACTAATGTGTACACACAAATACTTTTATAAGGAAATTTAAGTCATGCTATATTGCTTTAGTTGTAGGTGAGAATTTTTGTGAAGCCTTTAAGCACGCAGGATTTATTTTCCCTTGCATTCAACTGCTTTCTGAACATTTTGCAATAGGAAAAATATAAAAGCACTGCTCTTTCTGACCCACTTTTTTCACCTCAGGATAGCTTTGTCATGTTCATAATTGTTTTAGTATATTCACATTGTCAACAGAACTCTGTGTGTTTCAACATTTAACACTTGTGAAGAACTGTGACTTTACTGCAAGTGACAGACATAATTGGTTGCAAAAGAACTTTAGCTCACTAGCAGGTACGTTGGACTTTACAGTTCAAAGAAATCAGAATTTCTAATTTACAGTTTTATTTATTTCACAATTTCTGGCTTACTTTGTTTACTTTCAGATTCCTGGTAATCCCTGGTGATGTTTGGATATGTTTCTTTAGTTGTCTCCAGTGTTCTAATTTTATTTTCATGTTTATTAGCTATTTTGGTGTTATTTTTCTCAGTCAGTAAAGATACCGCATGTTTATTCAGTCTGAAGTCTTTGTTTCAAAATAATTTCTCTCAGGCTTCTTGTGTAAGCGTACAGGTTCTATGTTGTATAAGAAAATAAAAAAAAAACATAATAACAAATGTTCATGAGTTTTTAGATGCAGTTTCCAAATTTGATGCTCCCAATGTAAAACTGCCCCAGGATTTTGAAAACCTTGGTGGGGGTGAGAGTGTAGGTAAAGTATTAGACAGGGGTAGGGGGGAAGAGGTGGATTTAGGAGGAGCTCAGGGTGTGGTTTAGGACAACATCTGGGCAATGTGGCCCTTTGAGAAGAGTAGGACATGAGCACATACAGAAAAGTTGATGAAATTTGTTGGGGAGCCTAGGAAAGAGGAGGAACTTTATTTTCCTTCCTTTTTTATTTTGTCTCTTGAACCACATGACTTTTTTCTATAGGGCTACAGAGTTAGTAGGTGATAACTTCTAATGATATGGCACCTGTCAACCTTAAAATAAGAACATTCAGAAAATATGATTAGATAGAGAGTTTATTCAAGCCCCAAAAGCTTGAGGATGGCCACCCTAGAGTGTAGATTCAAGTTGCCCTGAATGTATACTCCAATTAGCAGCAGTTACAAGTTTGTTTGTTTGTTTGTTTAAATTTCAGGATATTACAAGGGTACAAATGTTTAGGTTACAAGTTGGTTTTTAAGGAAAGAAGAAAAGACAGTTCCTAAATTGCTTACCAAGAACATTAAAATAATGTAAACTATTGATTGGCTATATACATCGTTCTTTGTAGTTACAAATTCTAGGGACATGAAGATAATGAGTGAGGAGCTAGTCTGGAACAAAATGATTTTAAACAATTGCCCCCATAGGCATAGGTGGGGAAGTGACTAAAGTCCCATACTGACATCTCTCTGGGCCTGATAAATTTGGCATGTCTTACATAGCCTTTACTGCCCTGAGCTAATTCTCTTTTCTCACTACATCACTGGTCTGCCATGCGTGAAATGAGTGAATATAGATTGAGAAGTGAGATTTTATTCTCAAATTGTGTAAAATCTTTCATTCTAAACTCAAATATTTAATGATATAATTTTCTATTTAAATTATTTTTAGTCCCAAGAAGGCAGACCAGAAAATAAACTTTTGATTCATAAATTGCTGAAATACAGTATAAATGATAAGGTACTTGAGGCCAGAACTAACTACAATCTTCATCACTGCCATCCTCTTTTACCACATCTCTTTGTTTTTTCTCACCACTCATCTATGTGTATATTTACCTTCTAGTGCTTTCCTTGCCCTTATCAAAGATTTTCTCTGAAGAAATTAATTTCACCTCACCCAATTCAAGTGGAGAATTTGGAAGGTTTTGGAGATGGGAGCTCTTTTATTCTTTTTTGCACCATGTAATGACCTCCAAGGAGCCAGACATTTCCTAGCTGATGTATCCAAGTGTGTGTGTGTGTGTGTGTGTGTGTGTGTGTGTGTGTCCTGCATACATTTGGTCAGCAGAGCATAAAAACACCTGTGAGGATGGAAGTAAAGATTTTCATGACTGACCAAATCTTTATTTCTTGAAGGTGATATGATCCATTTTCTTTAAGAATCCATGGAAAATTTGGGAGAATCTACAAAGGCTTATCATCATTTAGAAACATCAGAAAGTATTATCTCCCATTGTACATAAACATTTCTCAAAATGTTCATATGCTATGTTTATAAAGAAAATATATAACCTCTGCATCTATTCGTGTTCCTTCATCACTCATATAATTGTCTCTTTGTAAAATTATATGTCTCTCGACTCTCCACATATTCACTCACTTTCCAATTTTTTATGTTGTGTTTTCTGAATTATTTAATTATTAATAAACTTTTCAATATTCTTGATTTTTACAAAACTTCCTTCCATTTATTCTCCTAAATGGACACTGGCTCTGCCTGTGATAGTTATATATTGCAACATATGACCCCAAATGTAGTGGTGTAAAAGAACAAACATTTATTATCATCCAATTCCTGTGGTTAGGAATTTGAGACCAGTTTAGCTGGGTGACTCTAGGTCTTTTATGGGGTTTCATTCAGGCTGTCAGCTGGGGCTGCAGACATCAGAAGGCAAGACTGGCACTGACACCAAGGAGTCTCACCCACATGACTGTTGGCAACAGAGCTCAGTCCTCTCCTAGCTAGATCTGTCCACAGGCTACTTGAGTGGCCTCTCAACATAGCAGGTAACTTCTCTTAGAAAGAGCAATACAATGGATCATCCAATAATGCAGCTTTAATAATGATAGAGTCTCTAAAGTCACATACACCATTACTTCCACTTTATCTTGTTCATTATTAGCAAGTTACTAAGTCCAGCCCAGTCTCCAAGTGAGGGAACTTAGGCTCCACCTCTGGAAGGGAGAAATAACAAATAGTTTTGTGGGCATATTTTAAAACCACCATGATGTTTATAGTTCTTACCAGTGTAGAATATTCATATTTATATATTTATGGCATCACCAAATCTATGACAGAAAGTGGAGGGAAGAGAGGTGATGCAAGAGGAGGTAGGCCCTCTACTGTCTACCTACTGTGTGCTCCATAATAACTTTCTTTCAATTACATGAAACCCTTCTTTGAGGTTCATGGATTATGTTCTATCATTTTCTAGTCTTTTGCCTCCATATTTTCCAGAAATATCCCTTCCTCTCAGTGAAAATTTTAGGTAGCTCCCTACAACAGTTGCATTCCAACTTCTGCGATGATATTGGGAGATTTTAATGTCTCTGAAAACTCCTTAAAAGGAATGGATCTTTTTAATTTCACTGGCCTTGGTTTCTGTTTCATTTGATCCATACAGTGGATTTTCTCATATAAATGACTCCACATCAGAAATTATGAAGTGTGGTATTCCTCTCTCAGAACACAACTTCTCCACTACTTTAGATCCTCTCCTCACTTCCTCCACACCTGATATTTAGCCTTCCTCTTACGTCTTCTCCACAATGCTGCCAAAGGCAGACTTGGAGCAGAAGCATTTAGGAAAAAAGTTACTTCTAAAAAGAAAGTTATTTTTGTCCAATTGTACCCCAACCTATAGACAAAATAAACTCCCTGTGGCCAACTGAGATGTTCTAGTGAGAGCAGAACCGGGCGGCCAAAGCAGGATGAGGGGCTAGTCGTGCACTCTGTGTTCTTGGAAAACATCACAAAAATATCACAAGACTTCCCTTTGTGCAATCAAGCTAAACCTAAGTAGACTATAGCCAGAAATTCCCCAACTGATCAGCAAAAATCAGACAACACAGACAGACTTGTGGATTTAGGTTTAAAGGTCATAAAATCAAGGCTGTGTTCCTCACTCCCCTGATCCCAGTCCCCAGCGTTGCAGTCTGTGTTTTTTGCCTTTACAATCTTTAACTTTCCAATCCCTCCTTGGAGTGCACTTTTACATTGTCTGAAGGCTCCATTTCTCCAATCTATGGATTGCTTTCAGAAAATAAAGCTGTCTTTTATAGCCTCGGCGGATCTCATGGACTTTTGTTAACACCTTTAAAGAATATATAAAGAGATAAAAGTTAAGAAGTCTGGCTTACCAAATAAAAAAATACAACTATGTTTAAAGGGAAAAAATCTGAAGAAAGTATTACTCATATTATCAAATTGACAGTATATTTATGGTAGACAACAACACTATATTCACAATGATCATGCCATTAACTTCAGACATTAGCATAGCAAAAAAAGAAATCAAAGAAAAATTGTTTTGGTTAAGAAGTTCAGGTTTATTGTATTAGGTGAAAAATCCTTCCTCTCCACCTGCCACCTATGTAAATTGTGCTTAATGAAGTCAGAAGTAGCTATCAGATGTTGCTTCTTTAATCCCAAAACCACTTGATTTCAGGTCCCCTTGACCTACCTCATGGTTCAGGTATGAATTGCTGAGTCATGAGGTCTCTAAATCCTGGAAATCTATCACTCCAGAGTCAGTCATCACCACCTCCTTCCTCAAAAAATACCTACCACATAGGTATTGATATTATAATTCACCTATTTGGGCCCTATGTTTAAGCATTTAATTGTGCTGAATAAAATTACATGACCGTACAGATTATTTTCCCCATTCTCTGTTGGAACCACATGCCAGTTTAGCCCTTTCCCTCCCCTCCTCATTCTATCAATAACAATTTATTAAGTCATTCTTCACAATTCCTCTACTATATCTTTGCTCTCCCTTACCTGTAGCAAACAACCCTTCCTACATGTGGTGGCCAAGGAAGAACTTTGGACAACTTTCTTCTGAATAAAGAATTTGTGTTCTTCTGCAAGGAGGACGGTGAGCTGAGAGCCTCTAGAGGCAACATATTTGTAACTGAGTCCAAGATCCCACCACTTACCACACAACAGCCAATATGTCAAGAGACAAGGTATTGGGGCAAGGAAAGCCATTTTATGCAGGAAGCCAGCAAACCAAGAAGATGGTGGACTCATGTCCTAAAGAACTATCTTGAGTTAATATGAACTTTAGGCTGCTTTTTATGTTAAGGGAAGGGGGAAGAGCAAGGGGTTTTCACAAGATGACTGAGGACTGCAGATTTCTGCGTGTCAGTGAGAGTTTGAGGGGGTTGTGAAACTTCTTTATTCTTGGTCAGTTAACTTTGGATGATGTAGGTCATAATGTCCCTACAAATCTTTAACATAGCACTGTTACTTGTTTACATATGTTCCTTATCTCCCCAGGAATTACTTTTGGAAAAGGATGGTTATCATCTTTCTTCTATAGTTGAACTACAAACTAAATTCTTCCTATAATTAGCTGCTGCAGAGCTAAGCAGAAGCTTTTAACCTAAAGGATATTACGTTGGGGGGTCAGAAGCAAAATGGAGCTTGTCATGTTAGGTCTCCCTTCCACCATTACATATTTATGATTTCCCTCAGTTTTTGAGCCAAGGCCATAATCTTCCAGGATATCCTTACATCAGTCACTCAGCCTGGTGGGTAGAGTATTCCCTGGTCATGTTTGCCCATATATGAACTACACTGACTTGGCTCTGGAGTCTTGCATTATGTTGGCTGAGACATTGAAGGTATGTGATATGTTCTGAGGCTCTTTTGCCAGTCCTGCTTCCTACGTCATTGTCATTTACCTTTTACAGGCATTATCTCCCAGTGAATCACTTCCCCTCCTAACTCTTCCTTAATGTCTGCTTCCTGGAGGATTCAACTAACACCTTACGTCAATAAGAAATTAAGACCACCAGACATGGTTTCCCACTCCCTACCCAGAAACCATCATGTATTACTATAAGTTTTAATCTCTATTTTTTCAACATCAGATGATGAGTTGGTTCATTTTCCAGACAAGAAAAGCTCCTCTGCATTGGCCTCAATCTTATTCCATCTTTCCTCTTTGTTCTCTCCTCTTCTCACTTCCTTCAAAGTATTCCTTGGCTGACAGTCCATATTTCAAAATCAGCAATACTATTCCCTTTTTTGGGAGTAATGCATGTGTACTGGGGTGAATTGTGCCCTCCTGAAATATATATATGTTCATGTCCTAACCCTGTGAACATTAACTTATTTGGAAAAAGGGTAATTAATATGTAATTAAGTTAGATCTCAAGATGAGATTGATATATACTAATAATCTGTGATCTTAATATTTCAAAATGGAGTCAGTCATGTCAAATAGCATTTAGCTCATGGTGAATTTGCTCTCCCCTCCCTCAATGTGATAATCATATATGTAAAGAACTGAGGTGAAATGATAACACCTGCTTCTGCATGGTACCAACTAAGACTTGGAATAAACTGATAAAAGAAGAAAGGTGTCCAGTTCCAAACTGGAGACCACTCTCCTAAGTGAAGTATCTCAAGAATGGAAAAACAAACACTGTGGGTACCAATTATTAAATTGAAACTAACTGATGAGCACACATGTGCACAGAGGAAAGTAAAACTCAGTGGAAATCAAGCAGGGAGGAGGAAGGGATGGGCAAAAACCTACCTAATGGGTACCATGAATATTATTTGGGTGACAGGCACACATATAGCCAGGACTCAAGCATTATCATGTAAACTAAAGTATCTGTACTGGTTTAATATTTTGAAATAAAAAAAAAAAACAAAGAAAATGAAAGGTAGCTGAGAAAATGAGAACAGACCTATCAGGGAGGATTATAAAAGCAGCCAGGATCTGGCCTCCTTCAAGATACCTTCAGAGGCTCTGCCGATGAGAATTCTGAGGCTTTCTCCCAATTTTGGCAGCTGCTGCAGAAAACTCTCCCTGAGAGAAGCAGCAATCCTCTCCGCTGACCTGCATCCTGAGAACTTCCAGACCTACTCCACCTTCTGCACTGGTCTCCCGAGAGACATCATCGTGGTTCTTTATCCTTTTATTACTGTCTATGTGTTGAATATTAGTTGCATGATTGGTGGCATGTCAAGGTCTCACAATAAACCATGAATCTGCACATGTATAATTGGCTATTGAGTCACTGTGAAACCTTCAAACTTAGGTCAAAGTTAGCCCATCTAGGAAGCTCAAATCTAATTAACGTATCAATCGGCATAGCCCCTGACAGAGATCATTTTAGATTTAGATCATGCTAAATCCTATGACAAGTATCTTTATAAAAGAAGAGGAGAAGAGAGACAGACATGAAACAAAGCCAAGTGAACATGAAGGCAGAGATTAGAGTTCTGCTGCCGCAAGCCTTGAGACACAAGGAGCTGGAAGAGGCAAAGCCTTCAGAAAGCATATAGCCTTGTCTACATCTTTTCTTTTCTTTTTTTCTTTCTTCCTTTTTTTAAGATAAGGTCTCACTCTGTCAACCAGACTGGAGTGCAGTGACATGATCACATGATCATAGCTCACTGCAACCTCAAACTCCTGGACTCAAGTGATCTTCTGTCTCAGCCTCCCGAAGTGCTAGGATTACACGTGTGGGCCACTATGCCTGGACCCTCTACATCTTCATTACAGACTTCAGGACTGCAGAGTTTTGGAAGGATTTATTTCTGGGTTAGCCCACTAAGTCTGTAGTAATTTGTTACAGCAGACCAAGGAAATTAATATAGGGTGAAAAGTTTGGAGGGAAGGAGGATGATGCAGGGTGAAAGAGGGTGACTGAGGTAGATTCTAGCTGATGGAATTCATTCTAAAGTTATTAAAAAGTAAATGGGCTTTTCTATTATATTTCATCTGTTGCTGAGTAGTTTTTTCAGAAAAGAATTCCCAATCCTAGTGAGGGAAAAGGGTTTATATGCAAGTCAGAGAGAGCATTCCATTCTGGGACCAGAGGCCAGGAATGTTCTGGAAGTGCCTCCTGGGAGATCACAAGAACCAGTTTGAAGATTTTTACTTATTGCCTTTTGTTCTATTCATTGCTTCACCTTTATCTGCCCTTGTGCCAGATATCCTGAAGTCAGCAGCATTCTGGTTCAATATTTCCAGAGATTAAAATTCTGGTCCCCTTATGGGCCTGGGGTAAGAAAAGTTATAGCCATTCATTGAATCCTCCTAATTTCAGCCTGTACTTTCCCACCCAACATCCACAGCCCCTCCCAACCCCAAACACTTTGAAGATTCATGTGAATTGGACTACTTTTATTGCTATCATTATCCCTTTTTTCCCTTAGGTTCCAGCTTTCTCTGTTCTGCTAAAGAGTCCATTTCTTCCCCCTTTTTAAAACTATGCAGTGACATTGTTTCTTCAAGGTGTTTTTCTCTGCACTGTTTTGTTCTTGTGGACCTATATGCCTCTTGCTGGTTCAGCTGGTGTTTTGAAATGCAACAAAGATAAACTTATTCAGTCTGACCCTTACACAGTAATTCCCCTCTCTTTATATTTTATTTGCTGACACTCCTGTCCATCAATTTGTCAGAGCTACAAAGCTGGAAATAAATTCAAATTTGTTTCTTTCCTTTCATCCCCATACAGCTTAATCGCAAAGTCATATTCTGCCTGCTTTTGTTTGTTTTTTTAATGATCAGTATACCAACCCCTATTCCTAATAATACTGCCTTCAAGCCTTCTTATCATCTCTCAATGAACTCTTGGGACCTATCTCCCTCCCTTTAATAATGCATCTTCAGATCCATCATCCACAGATCTACAGAGTGATCTATCTCATATTTATAGCTAGTTGTGTCCCTTTTCTTTTTAAACGCTTCAAGGACTGTTCTCATGGCTCTAGATCACATGCAACTCTTTAGCATGGAACACAGGGCCTACCTGATATGATCTCTTAACATCTCATCCATAAATTTCCACTGCTCCCGAGCTTATACTTTATGTTCTAGAATCACCTATACTCTCTATAGGTTTGTCATTTCCTCAGATGAAAATGACTTTCTCATTGCATCTTTTCTGTTCAGTCTCCTACTGATCTTTCAAAATAAATCAGGCCATTTGTCTTCTCCACCATGAAGCCTTCCTGGTTGGCTGCCTCCCTCCTCTCCCAGTCCCATCTTATTCAAAAAGGCTGGTTTAGTCGCAGATTATTGTCTTTGCTTCTGGAAGTTACTTCTATTGTTATCTTTATTACATTCATGATTATTATTTTTAATACTCTGTTTTCCTCCTTTGAGATTAGGTGTTTTAAAGTAGGCTTTGTTCTTTATTTACAGGTTTAACGCTTGATTTTAGCATGGTGACAGGCACACAGGTGAGCTTAATGCAAAAATTAACAGATCTTTGACCTGAATGAGAAGAGCAGACAGAGAGGTGAAAGTATACTCTGACTCCCAAGTAGACAATTATGTGTATTCCAAGTGATTTTGTGGGGTTTTCTTCTTAGTCCTAGCAAACTCCCACAGCTCAATGCTATTATGTTTGTATTTCTGCTTGGAATGCTGTTTCCTACCTTCTCCTACTGGATACAACGACTCATATCAGATACCCTGAGTTTTCAAAGATCCCATACAGGAAAAGTCTTATATTAATATAATTCATCAGAAATAATGACATTCAGAATTTATTCCCTTTCTGTGCTACACAGGTCAAGTTTCCTATTGAAACATTCATCACTGTAAGCAGTAAAGCAAGATACCTCCCAGAACTTAAGAATAGAATTATGGTAATATGAACTTGCAGTGTTTGACCTAGCCTTGACTATAGTATAATACTTTGGAGCAATAACATACAAATGGGTGATTAAGCAGTTTTCTCCAATAAAGAGGTCAGGATCTTGCTTCAGAAAAAGACTACCTGCATTGGCAGGCTTAAATCTGTTGCAAAATGAATGTCTAAAATGAGGAATGTTTTAATCAGGGACAAATGAATGTCTAGTGGAGGAAAAAAAATAGAATTCTAATATGCATCTAGCATTATGCATATTAGATTGCGGAGTGGAGTGAGATGATGATTGAGGATTATAGTCTCTCTGTCAAATTTTGGGAAAACACACACACACATTCTCTCTTGAGCTATGTTGATGAGATTACCGTTGAATTTTGATTCTGTTTGCAAAGCTCTTTTCCTCACTAGCCTGAGAAGACAGACTTGATCTTTTCATCTAGATATCCAAACATATGTTAACTTCTCAATAACATTAAGCAGGTGTGAATATATACAATAGTTTAAACACAAACATACATTGGTAGATTAATTATAAATATCAGTTACATAGCTGAGATTACATAAGTTCATTTCTCGGATTGTCACTTTATAAGATTTACGAGAAACTATGTTGATACTGAGATTGCTTGACATTTTCCTTTACATTTTTCTCCTTTCTCACTTTGATTGTTATTGTGCAGTCCAAGGTAACCCTTCAGTAGAAGCAGAGGTTGGAATAACAATGTTATTAGTCTTTTCTACTTTCAAGTTGAAGTGTGCTGAACCAGTTAGTAATATTTCAAACACTAAGAAATAAGCCCTTTGGAGCTTTGGGGCACCTTGTTATTCCCACCTCCTTTGTTTTGTTTGCTTTTTGGTGTGTAATAACCCTTGAGATGTTATATTTCATTATTTTAAAACACAGCACATCAAACATGTCATGTCCCAGAAGGTTATGATTTAACACAGAAGAGAGAAATATTCTTAGGAAACAAAATGAAAATCAGATCAAGCAGATGCTAGAGAATTGAAGATGTCCAGACAATTACCCAGTGTAACAAAAATACGCTGTGTATATATCTTTCCTCCATTTTTTTCTCTTCATTGTGTGAAGGATAGTTTTACGTCTCATTTTCTTTCTTGGAATCATCATTTTCATGAGTATGTTATGTGCCAAATGTGAATACCTCTAGTAGATGCAGTAAAAGATGATAGCATTCTGAATATATTCCCTGCACAGTCTTAAGAATTCAATCCTTTAGTACTATATTCCATTATCCTTGCAACATTGTAAATAGAGAGGAAATAAAATGACCAAGATCAAAAGTGTAAATTATTGAAACTATCCCCCCCAAAATAAGGGCTCAAACATAATAAGAATATTTTCCTTGAGTTTCAGAGTCAAATGTTGCACTGCATTCCTTACAGTTTATTCTAATAAAACTTAAAAGAAGACTAGGAACACTAATGTTTAGTTATTTAAAATTGCAAATTTATAGATCTATATCCCTGTAAAAAGAATTATAAAAATTAGTCTTTGCAAATTATGAATCAACACTGGGAAACAGTCATTCTACTTTAATGGACAAGTGAAATTTAAGGAGGACAAAAGAGAAAACATAATAGTAAGGATCATAATTCAAATCAAGAGAAACAGACAAAACAAACTCTTACAATGAATTTGAAACTTTTGTTTACAAAAATTTCCTCACTCCCTTCAGCTTGCCCTGGTCTCTTGTTTTCCTATCCTATTTGTCTTTATTCTTCTTGTACACCCTTCAAATTCTTATCTCTGTCCTTTTCCAAAATATTATTTTTATTTGTCTATTTAGAACAACTTTGAATTACAAGGGATAAGATTATTGAATTTTTTTAAAAGTTTTGTGGAAAGATACAGATCTTGATAATTCAGGGAAAGATAAACGAAGCGGCCTTGAATGGGAAAAAGCTATGGAAGATTTGCAAACTCAATACTCTCCTCTCTCTGTTTCTCCTTTGCTTTCTCACTTTCCATTTCCTACACTCTCCCCCTTTCTCAGGCCCCCTCTTCTCCCTTTATACCCCTTTCCTACCCCAGGGTCTCCTCTCTTTTCCCCTTATTCCTTATTTCTCTCTTTCTTCTCTTTCTCTGATCCCAGCAACCCTCTCCAGGTGTGTCTTCATTTTGAGCACCTGCCTGTGATTGCTCAGGGTCCAGTATGTGTCCCTGTCACAAAGTACATGCCTTTCCAGCTTTAGCACCATCATCAGATGACTTAGTTTCTTAACCTCTCAAGCCCATTGAGTACCATATGATTTTCTGAGCTTATCTAGTCAATGGAAGCTACAAATCAAAGGTAGATGAATGGGTGTCATTGAGTAGTATTTTTGGCTCTTCATCAATTATCCACAGCTGGGAGGGCCAGGGGCACACAGAGCAAAAAACAATGCAGCTTTCTTTTGAGGTAGCTATAAGAAGATCTAGCACACACAGGAATCCTTAACTGCTTTACTTTTTCTATACATTTAATTTCTAGTCACAACTTACCATTTTATATCTCTTTAATCAACACAAAGAATATTGACTATTTTATGCAAACCTATCGTTAGTTTCCCCATCATCACATTTATTTGAGACTGCTAAACTGAATTTAACTTTTCTATCAAAGCAAGCATATGTTCTTGATAATATTTTCAAAATAAATTATTCAAACACATAGAATGCACTTGCTCAAAAAGAGACTTCCACAAAAAATTGACATCATTTTATTTTAACACATACAATCTTCATCATCAAAACAATCTCCCAATTTTTCATAATGTGGTCAGTGATTTGGTGTTTATTAAACATTTGTCTTCTGCTGTATAGAGTGCATTGTCTTAAGGTAAGAGTCCACCTAATTGTCTGATTACTTTATTGCTGCCTCACCCCCAACCAGGTGTATGCATTTCTCACTAGTTAACTGGAGATTCAGCACCTGGTGCCAATAGAGATTCAACTAGTAGAAAACTATGTAGAGATCATTGACATCTATGTAAGTACTACACTCAATCCCTAGCTACTTCCCCGAACGTTATAACTTAAATATTGTCCAAATTAATCAAACAATTAGTGGAGTCAACTCTTTAAAAATAGCTAAATTTATTTTCCTCCTCTTGTGAATATCAGAATTCTTTAATACAATGCATGATTTCTGGTTCTTTATGGACAAACAGAAATATATATTTTTATTACTAACATTAGTGCTAGTAAGCATACCTCATGTCTATGCTACTTCAAAATAGTATTAATATTGATAATTTAAATATATACAAAATATTAAAATTTTACTTATTATATTCATATTAATATAATAGCTCTTAACAATCAGCAAAATGATAATTTAACTTTTTCTTGTGGATTACTAAAGCAAAACCTGGACATTAAGTAGAAATAAAAAGAAATTGCAGAACTAGAGATTCTTCACACTGCCCACACATATTTTGCACTCAAGAACTTTATTTTCAAAGCTGTTAGAATTTCTTGGTGGGGAGGATATATCCAAACTGCAATAGCACATTATTTATATATTTCTTTGGAATATTTTAGAATTATTTATATACTTATGAATTTATGACTTATGCATTCACAAAATTTTCCCATTATAAAATGAACCATTATTAAATCAATAAATAAAAATTTAAAAACATGATTCAACCCTTCATGTCACTCCAGGCATCTTTCTTTTTCACAATCAAACTTCTTGAAAGCTTTGTCTTTAATTATTCCAGGTCTTCACCAGACACATATTGTTTAAACTACAGCAATCTAGCTTCTGGCTACACCACTATATTTTACTCCTATTCAAGACACCAGTACTAACCTTTATTTGGAAGGTAAAATTTCATACCTTAACTGTCTTGACTTGCCAGCATTACTTGTATTGATTGAGGAACCTTCTTAAATGTCTTTCTTCCTTCCTGGGTGCCCATTTTTGCTTTGCCTGAATTTAACCCTACTCCCAGCCATCGAATTTGCTGATTTTTTGGTTGTTTGTTTTTGTTTATTTATTTTTTTTTTCAGAATTCTGTCCTAGGCTTTTCTCTCTTCTCACTTGAACACTTGCACTAGGTGAACTCCTTTATTCTTTATTCCCATGAATAAAGTTACTGTTTTTTTTTATGTGGATACCTCCCGAATATATCTCCAGCTCAGATCACCTTAATGAGCTCCAAGCCTGTCTATCCTTCTGAGGATCCCAGAGCACAATAAAAATCAACTAAGTTCTTTAGGTATTTCTTCTGATTTGCTTTTACCCATGGTCCCTGTCTTAGGTAAGGCTCCCTCAAAATGTACTCTAGGATGGGAATTTGTAACCAGCAAACTTCACGGGAAATATCTGGGAACATCTCCTGCAGGAGAGTGGGGAAAGTGGGCTTGTTAAAGAAAGGAGTTGAACGTCAGTGCAGTTGCAACATAGGCTTTAGGCAGCACCTCAGTGAGATGTAAAGCTGGAATGGCCCTTCAACCTTGTTCCAAATTACAGCAATGGAATTGAGCCCTTATACCATGACATTCACCAGCCACTAGAAGTGAGCTGAGCATTGAAGGAGGGTTAGTAACCTTGGGAAATGTACCTCCTTTGGAAACAAGAAATCTTTGGGAAAGTGTCAGTGGAGCCAGCAGCTGGCCTTAGTGAGACAGCTGGCAACGTTCCTGGTAGCTGATGAATGAAGGCCGCATTTCTGAAGTGTGATCTGGGAGACTCAACAAAGTATCCTTTCCAAGTCATGCCATATCTATGTTGTCTGGATGCCCCACATTCTCTCTCAGCATCTCTGTTAGCCTAAGTGGGCTATAGAGTGGGGTGAGTCAAACACTTATTTCAGAGATGTCTGGGCTTGTCCATTTTCAACACTCTTTTCCCAGGATGTGACTGCTACATTTGTCCATTTGTGATACGAACTAGACAGGGGGGTAGCAAGAGAACTCCAGTGTTTCAATTGAGTGCCAAATTATTTCTACCCTGCCTCCACTGTGTAACATCACCCTATCTCCTCCATTGCTAGTGGTGACACTGTTCTTTGATATGAAGAGATACGATCACCAGGTGGCAGACATAAATTAAAGTTCAGTGATACTTTTACTGTGTACATTTCCTGGTGGAAGCATTCCTTCTCAGGCAACCAGGAACTTTAGACCAAGAGAGCTTAAAGCTGTGAACACAGGAAGAATAAAATTTTCTTTTTGAGAAGTGACACAGAACTTCTATTATGTTTTCAGTCCTTGATTTTTGTGCCTGTGTATTCTACCTATTGGGGACATAGCACCATAAAATAATTGTTTTAGGATATTTGCTGCACCATGGAACATGGGAACATGGAACCCTTTCATTTCAAAGTATTATTTCCAAAATGTCATATCATCTGCAGCCTTCAAAGCTATTTCTTTGCTCTATCAGTGTAGTAGCTTCTGGGTGGTGTGGTTTGCAATGCGACCAGGACATCCATGGTTATAAGTTCCCTGTCATATTTCTTTGCTATTAAGAGGGCTCTATGACCTAAAAAAATCTTATGTGGGGGTACATGTTTTCAATGCTATGAATTTTATGGTGGCTAAAGCCCTGTAGGCAGGAAAGACAAACCCTTAGATGGAATATATGTTGATCTCAGACAGAAAGAATCACTGCCCTTTCTGGTTGGAAGTGGTACTACATAATAAATGTGCCAACAGGTTTGAGGGTTCAATATGGACTTATTCTACTGGATATTGTGGACATCAGAATTGCAGATTTGGAACTCCTGCTGTTGAAGCCATGCATAGCCATGATCCCTGCTACCATGTCTCCTCTGTTATGAATCACTGTGCCAACACTCAATGACAGAGGTTTGCTGATGCCAGGCAACTATGCCATTCTGTCTACTTGGTTGTTTAGTGCCTCTGCAGTAGAGCATTCTCTCTCGTGGCTGTTAACTTGCATTTCAAAGGTTTTTCATGATTTGTGCCCACTGCTATGTGTTCATTTAAAAAAATTCCAGTTCTCTGAACAAAAACCAAGCCATTCACTACTGTCTATGTCAGAGAATAGGAGAGTTAGCCAAGGCATAAAATAAATGTTTGTTCCACGTAAATAATTGATTCTGATCCTCACTCTTGACAGGGATGGCAAATAAGGCATTAACAAAAACTATGTTAATCTGCTAAAGTACTACATCTGGCATAGCAGATGCAATTGAGGCAAACTCTTTTATAAAGTGTTCCTCTGCCAGGACCCATCTGCTTTTGTACGGGCCAGGATGGTTTAATTGGGATATATTAGAGACCCCTACCTTTGCATATTTCAAGTTGTCAATAATTTTTGCTATTCTCCCTCTTCCCTAAATGTAATATGGTTTTGATTTATATTTTGGTTGGGCATATTTTCCCAGTGAGCTGGTCCTTATCCCATATGTCAAGGAAATATTGTGGTAGTCCTTACTATTTAACACTTATGTTTATTCCAGCTGTGTATTTGCCAAAATGACCCCCTCGGTGGTTTAATGGAGCCAATGAACTCATGATGAGTCAGCTTTAGAAACAGCATCCGCTTTTTGTTATTTAACCCATGATGATGCTTTATGGCCCACATATCAGTGATGACTTCAATAGTTTTGATATGTCTGAGTATTCCTATTTCCACAGTCTATAATTACCATATAATTGGCATTAGGCACGTTTTGGGAAGAATTATTTTTACAACTTCCTTTTTCAAGGGGATCTGGCCTTATTTCAAGCAACAGGTTCTAAGTTTGACTACTGGCTCAGGTCCAGAAACTGAGAAAGTGATCATGAATTTTATTGGATTTTTTTTGATCACCTTCCTGATCATTCATCCTTGGCATATGTGCATTTTTTATGCTATACATTGAGAAATACTCTCATTGGCTGCCCAGCTCTCTTCTCCTCAGAACACTGTGTTCTATTCATTATTTCCATAACTCTCTGCAGTTCACGATTTCTGTCCCGGCCCTGTTTTTTATTGCTTAATTGTACTCTTGCCTTCTACTGTATTTAAACACAACCAACTGGTCTCTATCATTTTGAGAAACTATCACTTCTTTTGTTCCCTATTGTTTTCAAGGAGACCAATTCTGTAACAGCACCCCTTATTGTCAATCATGTCCTAGAGAGGGTAGCCACCAGTGATCTTCAAGCATGGCTGCTGTCTGCTTCACTAATGATAAAGTTCCTTCCTGGTTCTCCTGTAAAACATTGTCAGCTGGTGAGTTTTCTGTCCTTATGTCATATGTCTATAATATAGTGACCATTTTCTAATAACATGTCCCTGCCCCCCTCCAACACAGCCCTCTCAGAATCCAGTCCCTACGTACTCCGTGGGCTCCTACTAGTAAATACTGACGAGGTCCCTTTCTCTCATTAGAAAAATACAACACTTTTTGACCTTCATTAATAATATGATGGCCAGGATGAGAAGAGTGGACAATCCCTAGGAACGGGTGGCTTTTATTATCATTTTATAAGCAAAGGGGAGATTCAAACTTATACAAGACAAACAGGCCTCTTCTCTAGGCCCAGGGAGTTCTGAAAGATCTGGAGTTTCATTGTTCTCAAGAACATTTACTCAGAAGAGGTTCTCACTCTAAATCTCAGAATCCTTTGCCTTCCCAATTAGTGCTCTGACTTGAATTACAGAATTCAAAAAAATTCTGCAAAAAGAGCAGAATTGCCAGGTTGGAAATTCAGCTTTTTTGGGAAATGTTCTATACTTATAATTAAATACTGAGCCTGATTTTTAAAGTTTTTGCCCTTTTGGTACAGAGGATAAATATCTTTCTCAAGGTGGCCTTCTGACTTTCACAGCCATGTAAACTGGTGACTAACAAACTCAGCCTTTCCCTGCCTTTCTCCTACATAATTGGTAGCACTTTGGAACAGCCATCTGATATCATCATGGTTGTTACAACTGGCATTTCTCATGACAACTTGCAAGTGTCTGAGCTATTGCACAATTTAGTGCATTTCCTTCCATCAGTATGGCATCTGAATTCCTCAGTAGTCGATTATAGCACGACTGTATCCAGAAGCTATCACTACTCTATGGGCCCGCAATTCTCTGCCCCTCAGTGGCCAATCAGCCAGCAAGTAGGTGATCCAGCTTCAAAAATTCTACTTTAGAATCTGCTTCCTAGGCAAAGTCCTGGTTCAACTGTCTTAAGTCAGTTGGAAAAAGAATCTGAGTTAAAAAAGTATGCAGGCAAGAGGTTTACCAGATATTGTCTACAAACAACACCTACACCAGAGTGAGGGAAGTAGAATTAGGCAATGGGAGAAGTTGAACTTTGAGAACAATATAGTTGGAATATAGGCCATAGTAGGTCCACAGGATCTCTGAAGTTTCTACAGCCCTTCGGGACTGCCTCCCTTGAGGGAAAGGGCCTAGTCTATATTCCATTGCAATAAACAGTAATTAGATATGAGCTGTTCCCCGGGAAAAAGCATAACTTTAAGAAAGGATGCTCCTTCAGCTGAAGGCTATTCCTAGAAGCAAACTCAGCTGATATTTGTCATCTACCAATAATACTTCCAGTATCTAAGGAAATAAGCACCTCAATCCTGACAGTGAAGGGGGAGGATTAGTTGCATACCCCAGCATGTTACAATCATCCACTCAGAGAATGGCATCTCCATTCAACCAGCAACCCTTCTCCTCACAGTGGGAGAAATACTTGACTATCTCCACAATAATCATACACAGTTGAAGAAATACTGGCAGTTCTACCTATCAAATGTAGAGGCAGTTCATTTCTTCCACCTCCCACTAAATTTATTCTAGTTTATTCCTCCATCATCTCCTACCTAGATACCTGCACCATCCTCCCATCTTCCATCCCTACTTCAGCTATGTCTCCCATCAATTTATTAGGAATTACTAGAAGAGTGACATTTTAAGATAATTAAAACAATAAAAATCTTTTATACATACTTCATAATAAAATTCAAATTTTGTAAAATAGTTCAAAAACTCCTGATGGGATGCCTGATTTATATTTTTAATCTCAATGCATGGTATGTTCATTTACTAGGGCTACCACAACGAAGGACAGACAGGAGGGCTTAAACAACAGAAATTTATTTCCTTACAGTTCTGGAGGCTGGAAGACCAAGAGCGAGGTGTCAGCAGGGTTGATTTCTTCTGAGCCCTTTCTCTTTGGCTTGCAGATGGCTGTCTTCTCCCTGTGTCTTCTCTCTGTGAGTGCCTCTGTCCTAATCTTTTCTTCTTATAAAGACACAAGTAATATTGAATTAGGGCCCACTCCAATGTCCTCATTTAAGCTTAATTACCACTTTAAAGACTACGTGCAAATATGGTCACATTCTGAGGTACTAGAGGCAAGGGCTTCAGCATATGAATTATTTTTGGAGGACACAATTCAGCCTATAACACACGCCTGCCTTTAAAACTAGTGAAATGCATCACTTATCCAAATGTGTTTCATTGTTATTTAATTTAGCCTTATCTACATAGTATTTCTGGGTTTAACTCTCTTTCATCTCCATTCTCCATCCTTTAGGTTTGGAATTGGATGCCATTCTCATTTTCCTTATATCTGCAAAATTGAATTAAGTGACTGTTTTTCAGATTTTCCATTGCAGTGTTTGATTCGCACCACAAAACTTATCAGATGTTATTTTAATTATTTACTTACTCATTTGTTTCCCCCATTAAACTGTAAATTCCAAAAGGGAAGTATTGTCTTATTTGTTATAATATCCCCAGGATCAAGCACAGTACCTAGTATAGATTGAAATCACCATACACAATTTTATTATATCTCTTTTATTGCATTGTTAATTACTTAAAGACAGAGTGTGTGCTTTATTCAATGTTATATCTCATGTAGCATCCAAAAGATTCCTGTTTATCTGGGAATTTAGTAAGTATATAACAATTGATGATTCAAATTTACTTAAAGGATTCCTTAATTTTGTCAGTTTTTAAAACATCTATAGAAATTTGATTGCTTCAGGAATTACATATAATCATTAACTCATCTTCCTTGTACCGTTTTGATAGTTTCTGGTTGTGCTTAAGATATTAATAATTTTGTTTTCTGAGGTGGGTCTTAAGTAGTATGTCAATAAAACAGTTGGATTTCATTGAAAATTTCTTAATTTTTAATATTAATTATTTTCCTCCAATCAGTGCAATGAACCTTAATAAAATATTTGTATTGGGAACTGTCTGAGCTGTCTTTCTTCATTACATTTTAATGAGACTGAAAGAAACTTTTAAGGATTTTATTAATAAAGAGTGGCATAGTGTACCTAAAATGTTATTTATAATTAGATAAAAGGAGATATCCAGGAAGAAAGGAAGTAACTAGAAATATGGGAATAAATATCTTTGAGCATCATTCTAAGAAATCAACCATAGGCATTAAAAGGTAGAGGGAATATGGGGAAACATTTTAATTAACTCACTAATTTCAGATATGAATATTTGATGTAGAAAGATTTAAATGTTGTATCCTCTGAGCCACAGGTTTAGTGAAAGCAGAAAAATCAGATCCTCATATACTTTACATAACACTATATGCTCAAAGGAAATAAATCTTGCATTAAATACATGCACCCCACGTATGTATTTATGAGACAATGCAAATCTATATCATTCTTCTGAAGTGCCTTGAATTGGACACTTCTTTTTGAATTGAAAATTGTATGAAAATGAGAGTTAAACCTAAGTGCAATACAAGTTCTAGCAGAAACACATAAATGTCATGGTTTGAAGAGAAAGGGTTATTAAAATATTTCCAATGCCTATTAGCTTACAGAAATTTTCTCTTTATCTTTTAAAGCACATAGTAAGAGCATCTAGATTAAAATAAGTAAAAAACAAAACCAAAAAGCATAGCCAATGGTTAGGTAATAGAGTTTATTGACAAAGAGAAAAGATGCATGGAATGTCAATTACAAATAATAATAGAAGATACATTACATTAAACTCATCTACTCCTTTAACAATTATAAGGCACTACTGACATAAATGATCTCCTACTTGGGTCACAGTCTAATGAGGTGAATGGGCCAATTAATAAATATAAGCATTTATATATCCAGACACAGAAACTCAGAGCTTTTGTGATTTGTCCAAGTTTACCCAAGTAAACTCTCTCTGGTCAAAATCACCAATGACTTCACACAGATCATGCCATTGGTCAATTCTCAGTCCTAACCTCACTTGACCTAGAAGCAGTATTCACCACAGCTCATTATTTACTCCCACATCTTTGACACATTGCTTTTATCTGCCCAGACACCACTGGCTTTTGGTTTTATTTCTCCCCCACTGGCTGCTGCCCCTTCTCATTCCCTTCATTGCTATTTCCTTTCTTTCTGAATTCTTAACATCCAATGCCCCTGTCTTTGGCCATTGTGTTTTGTTATAAAGGAATACCTGAAGTGAGTAATTTATTAAGAAAATAGGTTTATTTGGCTCCCGATTCTGATGTCACAAAAAAATCATATCAACCGGGAACTTCAAAATGTGAACTTCTATAGGGTTTTTGCAGATGTAATTTATTAAGATGAAGTCAAACCTAATTAAAATGGGCCCTAAATCCAATGACTGCTGTCCTTATAAGAAGAGAAGAGGACATATACACACCAGGATAAAGGCCATTTGAAGAGAAGTGCAGAGATGGATTTGTGCTGCTGCAAACCAAAGACTGCCAAGGACTATCAGGAGCCCTTTGAGTTGGACAAAGTAAGGGAGGATTCTTTCCCAGAGCCTTCAGAGGAAGCCTGGTCCTACAATACCTTGATTTCAGACTTCTCACCTCCATAACTGAGAGAGAATAAATTCTTGTTTTAAGCCACCCAGTTTGTGGTAACTTGTTACAGCAGCCCTAGGAAATTATTACATATACTATAAATAAAATAAGGATATATAATAAGCATAATAAGTACTTAGAATAAGTAATAATTATCCTACCAAAGAAATAATTTGTAAATAAATAGTTAAAGATATTTAGAAACATTCAGTTTCTAATCTGTGTGATCTAGAAGCAGGACATAGTAGATATGCTTATGCCAAATCAATTACATTGTCCTCTGTTGGATGAAAGAACAATATAAAAGAAAGCAATAATCAATAGAGTTTAGCAAAGCAGGTACCAAAGAGCAAATTTATCTAGAAATTATGTCAAAGAAGACATACAAGCTAGTTAATTTTAGTATATATTTAACCTCTCTTTGATAAGCTGACAAAAACAGTGTGCCATACTAGAGAGTTATATTTTCACTATAAATAAATTAATGCCTGTTAATCACTAATGTATTATGAATATGATTAACATATTTATCATTTCTGTATACATTAACAACTTCAAACTAAAAACTAGTAACTGAGGATGGGAACATGGACTGCAACAACCGAGTCATCATTATATATTTCATTAACTTTAGTTAGTTATCAGCCAGGAAGTCAAGTATTTATTAAGCAGCTTTATTAGGCAATGAAAGAAGTGTTCTAACAGTATTCTATGGTTTCTTCCAAGACTTTCCCAGAACTTATCTGTACTGATACTCTATCAAATTGAAACAAACACAAACTCATGGTAGTTGACTCCAGTTCTCCCTTCCTTCCACCTTTATTTGGTCTTCCTTGTATCAGTCAGTGCTCTATTGAAAGACAGTACAGCAATTTCAGTTGAACAGAAGTTTAATGTAAATAATAGTCAACAAGAAGGGCAAGGTAACTATGAAGTTGCAAAGAGCATTTTAAAGTACAAGAGGAATGAAGGACAAAATTGGGAGAATGTGACCCTCCCTGAGGGTGGGTTACAGATTTCCTTCCGAGAAGCTGTGGCAACAGCCCACTGGATGGCAAAAAAGTTCACTGGGCTGCCCCAACCAGAGTTGGTTCACGGTGGCCACACAAGCTGGAAACACCCCATCCATGTGTTGGTGGTGGGGAAGACAGCAGAAAGGAACACAGAGGAAGGATGTTTCAGGAGGGTGACTGGATGGTAGGTTGTTGGTAGGGCTGCATAAAGCTACCTCTTACCTCCAGCAGTGCAGGCTGACTGATGCTGGCAAGCAAGAGTATAAGGGGACTTTGAGCTTTGGGAACCTGCTGGCTGACAGAGCAGTATGAGATCTTGAGTGCACAGTGTCTGTTTTAGGAGGGTAGCAAGATGGTCACCAGGCCAGGGCCAGAGCTACAAGCTAGCTGAGAAACTGTGCTCTGGGCTGTAACAGAGTCCCTTGTATTAATGTAACCATGTAGCATCTGCAGCAAGAAGAAACAAAGATGGCAACAAAACAGAACTAGATGAGAAGCGTTTGGTGTTACAGTGTCTCTCCAGCTCTCTCTACTGCCAAAGCTTAATACCCTGCTTGCTACAAAGCTGCATTACTGCAGAACAGGTAAAGAAAGGTGCTTTTGAAGCCAACGGTAATCCACTGGTAACTGGAACATTCTTCACTGATTCTCTAATTCAAGTATTTCTAAAACCCCTATCTCAAATTCCCAAAAGGATAAACTTTGTGGATAGGTCTCATTTTTTAAATTGCCATTGCTATTTTTATGTATCCCTTTTTCTTCAGAGACAGCATTTTTCAAAACCTTGAGCAAAGGTTGGGTGAGTGAGGTCATTCATATTGGAGCCTGTGTGAATGACACACAGAGTGTTGAGTGAACAGTTTGTATGAACATGCGCAGAGATTTTAAATATCTGTATTATTTTATCTTAGATCACATAATTTAATTCCTTGTGATATTCAACACTTTCCTTAAGAACGAAGTTGAAACTCCTTAATATATTGTTATTCCTTCTCTGAGTAATATTGAAGTTATATTTCAAGCCTCTTCTTTCACTCTCTACCTTATGCTACAGATACACTAAATGCAATTTGTACCATTTGCTATGATAGCCTCCTGATTTGACTTACATGGCATCTTCTTCTTTTGTTTTTATTTTACTTTTTTTGAGACAGAGTCTCAGTCTGTTGCCTGAGCTAGAGTTCTGTGGCATCAGCCTAGCTCACAGCAACCTCAAACTCCTGGGCTCAAGCCATCCTTCTGGCTCAGCCTCCTGAATAGCTGGGACTACAGGCATGCACCACTAAACCCAGCTAATCTTTTCTATATATTTTTAGTTATTTGGCTAATTTCTTTCTATTTTTAGTAGAGACAGGGTCTCACTCTTGCTCAGGCTGGTCTTGAACTCCTGAGCTCAAACTATCCTCCCGCCTCGGCCTCCCAGAGTGCTAGGATTACAGGCGTGAGCCACAGGTCCTGGCTGACATCTTCTTCATTGATCTTCTCAAATAGAAACATTCAGTCCTGATTCAGATCACAACACCTTTACTGTACCTTCATTTTAAGACATGAGTTACTATGTGATACCAACATTGAAACATGTCTCCACATTTATTGTTCGATATCAGGGACTGTGTGCCTCAGTTACGTAACAATTTGGACAAAGACTATGTCAGTTTATTTTAATCTGATGATGAATTAATTTCTGATAAATTTAAAATGTAAATTTTAAACATACCACTGTTTTTCATTTATCTTAAATGAAAATGGAGAGGTAAAATATACTAAGCATCTAAGCAAAATTCCTCAAATATAAATATATATTTTCTCATTTGTATTCTTATTGACATAAGCCACCTTCACCCATATACGATTTGATTCGAAGCACCTAAAAGAAAAATCTCAGTTATTTTCATTATAGAGAATAATGTCTAAGAAAACACATCTTTTAAAAGTGTGGGCCCAGAACCAGCCTATAAACATTTCAATTTTGTAGCATTTTCTAGCTATGTGGCCTTGGGAAGTTAATAAGTCATACTAGGCCTTGTTTTCCTCATCTAGCAAACGTGGGTGATAGGATTGTGTTAGTCTAAAGATACAGTGTGTATAAATAGCAAGTCACAAATGCACATGTGCTAAAAATGCTCTTTATCTATAACTGCGCTTTAATTCAATTCTGTATTCCACTCACTAACAAAATTTCACTTAAGTCATGTTTCTTTCATCATTTTCAGCCAGTACCTCAATTCTGGATAACAGGTTGGTTGGAAAAACCAAACACTTGCATGGCAAGAGTTTATGTTTGTGTGCCAGGGGATGGGGGCACACTGCACCAGGTCCCAGGCCTCACTCCTATTTGCTGACATCTGCCCAGTGAGGCTTTCAAGTTTCAGGCTGCAGATTTCACTTTGGGGCCAAGAAGTTCTTGCCATGTCATTCTCCTCAGGTTGACTCTTTCTCGGTGCTAGCTAGCTTCATGTGGCTTTTGGCTGGAGAGAAACGCTACTGCATAGTGTTCTCTCAGTCCATAGATTAAGACACCCCAGGTAATTCTGAGGCTCTTGAGCCATGGTAGGCTGAGGAGAAGTCAAGGATCTTAACACTTTGTTGGATAACAGGGGTAGATATTTCGTCAACTCTTTGGTCCCCACCTACATTGGGGCTCTCGCTCCCGTTGATTGCCACCCAGAATTGGTCTCAGTGTGGACTACAGCACTGGGAGCCTTCTCAGGAATCCATCAATGACTAAGTTATTTTTGTTTCCTTCTTCATCTTTCTTTCATTCCCAAATCAAAGGAGTTGTGTATATATGAGAGTGTGTGTGTGTGTGTGTGTGTGTGTGTTTATGTGTATGGGGAGGGTAGGAGAGATGAGGAAACACAGGAATGATAGAAAAACCTTTCTTTGATAAATAGCATCTTCCAAATTTAGTGATTACACCCAAAGTTTTAAATTTTTAACACACACTCTAAGCATGTGACCAATTCTTTTTGGGCAGCCTTTTCTGAAACAATGAATACAGAAAGTCTAACTCCCCAAATGAGACAAAGAGAAGGAGTGAAAGATATTACAAGGTAGAAATAGAAAGCAATGGTTAAAGTATGAAATGTTTTCCTACTCAATAGAAAATGGGAATAAAGCACTATAAACAGTGCTCAAACATTGAAATTGCTCAATAAGTGCTAGTTATTACAAACCTGCAATCTTCGCCTCAGAAAGCAAAGATTGGGCTGCAAAATATAACTAAACAGGATAGAAAAATAGTTTTCTTTACACTGGTTGTATCCTCATCTTCTGGAGTCAAAGTTCACAGTTTGAGAAACATTTATATTTGCCAACTGAAATAAAAATTATACTTTGCATAATTACAATTAACTGTAGTAGAAATGAAACATCAAATGAAATACTGTGAAACAACAAAATAAAATAGAAAAACAGATAAAGTTTAAAAAGAGACCATGAAGAAGTATATATACTGAAAATAGGTTTTTTTTTAAATGGAAATTTAATAGATTGATTGGTAAAATGTAAAACTAAACCATAAGATAAAATGAACAAAATAAAGCTGAAGGGGAAAAAAAATAAAGCCCATAAGTAGAAACTAAGAAATCTTTTTGGTTAAGACATTTTTATACTTAAAAATAATAAAATTATAAAAATATCTAATTTATAAGTCATAATTACAAAAAAATTATATTATACTACTTTAGTATCATAGTTAGATATGATCACTCACCTGCTTTCTACTTTGCTATTATTACAAGGCACACATTATCTAACTTTATTTGTTGTAATTTGTGCAGATGTAAGCAATTTTGTTCATTGTCAGTGAAATAGGAGACAGGAGAATTTTTAACTAGAAGTAGTTAACTTTAATATTTTTAATCAATGGAGAATCAATTTATTTTCTTCCATTTTCTATATTCATGAAATATTTCCCAAACGTACTGTAACGAGAAAAATGAAACTACTCTGTGTGTTTGTGTTTGTGCATATGTGGTGTCAATTTAAACATTTGAGGAAATCAAATTCCTCAAGTTGTGCATTAAGCCTGTCAAAAGAATTTAATTAGATTATTTATCCTGGATTCTGTTCCATAAAACTACCCTTAATCAGATTGAAAGAATTCAGAAATTTATCTTATAACTTTTTCCAAATATTAGAAAACATGTAATTAATAAGCAGTAAAATGGATCAGTTTAAAAATTGGAGTCCAATAGATTATTTTAGCAAATTATTTGCAGATTTGATCAATAAAAAATAACAAAATAATTGAATATTCCTTGAAAGATTTTAAAGGTATTCCTGAACTAGCAGGAAACAATTACAGCAATGTCCCTTTCTTGGCAATGTAGGTGACAGCATTCATTTCATGTGATTTTTCAGTACAACAATGATGCTAACAGGCATTAACCAGTAAGGCAACGCTACAAGTAGGAAAATATTAATATATTGCCATCTCTTACAAAGGCAATGGATAAAATCTTTATTATTGTCCCGTCCCTTTTTCTGATTTTCTTTTTCTTCTTTTACTAGATTTCATTTTTCAAAGCAATTTTATCTTCAAAAATATTAATACATTGAGAGGAAGGTATAGAGATTTCCCCTATACCTCCTGCCCGTACGCGCATACCCTCCCACTTTATCAACATCTTCCACCAGAGGCACATTTGTTACAATTGATGGACCTATACTGACACATCATTGTCATGGAAAGTCTATAGTTTTCACTGATGTTTATTTTTGGTGCTGTATATTCTTCTGAGTTTCTTTAGTGTCAAAAATCTGAAAAGAGTTGTTCCTACATAGCATCCCTTTTGACCTGACATTCACTCTTTTGGGTACTATTTCTTGTTAATTTAAATAATATTGATTCACATTTTTGTATATAAAACTAAGATTATTTTGTAAAACTATATTTTTGAATAGAGGGTAAGCAATTGTTTCAAAAATGTCATAAACCCACCATCCATATGTAAGCACTTCTAATATGATGCTGTTCTCCTTTGGGTATATGTTTTACTGTGTAATTGGAATTAGGGTGGCCATATTGCCATGTAACATTTAAGTTTTTTGTTTAACAATATAATATGACCATTTTTTATGTCATTAAGTATGCTGTGTCAAATAATGAGCTCTCTATTCTGTTCCACTGGCCCATGTATATATTATTTCTATGTGTCTGTGCCATGGAGTTTTAATTCTTATGCTTTCAAAATAAGTCAAAATATGTGGTTGGACAAGATCCACAAATTTGTTACCTTCCTCTTTATTTTGGTGATCTTTAAATTTCTTCAATATTATAATGTTCTCTATTAAGTTCTTTCACATCTTTTTAAGATTTATTCTACGAGTCATTCTATTTTGTCACTATTGATAAAGGCCTCTATTGACTATTATTTTTTAATATTTGTTATTAACTGAGAAAAAATTTCGTTGTTTTTTTCAGCCTTACGTACAACAACATGGCTGTACTCATTAACTCTAAAAGTTTTCAATAGATATCATCTGTGAGTAATGACACTTTCTGATTAGCCTCTTCTGTTCTTTAACAAATTTGCTTTTTTAAAAATGTAATCTATCTTTTAATTTTATTTTGGGTGTTAAAATTATTTTAAATACAGAATTTCTTTACCCCTAATGATGTTTTTCACAATAAAGTTAATTTGGTCTGATATTTATATATCTGTCCTAAATTTTATCTGGTTAATATTTGCTAGTTGTATTTTTTTGTCAACTATTACACTTGCTATTCTCTTTTATGCTTTCATAAATATCATTGTATTTTTATAGTTCAACCTGATAATTTCCGTATTCTAACCAAAAAGTTTAATCCATTTATATTTCTTGTTTATTACTAAAACAGCACTTTCTATTTCTCTTGACATTTCTTTATTTCCTTTTTATTTATTTTTCTTTCTGGTATCCTTTTTTACTGATTGCCTTTATTAATCATATATTTCCACTCTATTTCTTGGAAAGATTCACCCTGAATTCCAATATTTTAGTTTTAATATTGAGACTTTTAATAAACATGTTTTATTTAACAAATTCTTATTTTTAGTTGTACATGTTTTTTACTTCTCTGCTTAGGTCTGATTCTCCTATTTTGTTATTAACTACTGCTTACTCTCCCTCCTGGAAATTATATTCCTCTCGTGACTTGCCTTATATATATGTATAAATTTTTTTCCTCAGGTTCTTTACATCTTTCTGATTTCTGCCAATAATTCTGGTCATATGTCTCTAGTATTGCTATTCTCATTTTTATTATTTTATTCTACATATTCTACCTTTATGACCCATTTCTATTCTTTTACTTGACCAAAGCCATTTTATTTTCAGTCCCTCAGGGAATGCCTTAATATTTCCCATACATTGAAACACCCTATTTTCTGAGTGAGTCCCTCAGTGTGTGATAAAGTTGTTGCATTTCTCACCTGGCATTAAAATGTCAGAAGAGAGACACAGCTTGTACTTCCTTTTCACTCAAATCTGTCCTTTAGATGCCTCCAAAGAATATGGTCTATCATACATTAACTATTAATAGGTTGACCATGTTATTCAATCCAATGGAAGCTTTTCTCGCTATAACTCTCTTGGCAGCAATGAACATATTTTAACATTTTTTTCCTCTCCTAAGCATATTTCTCTCTTGGTTTCAGTGATACAACACTTTGGTTCTTTTATTGTTGTTTTTATTTTATTTGTGCAAATTTATGGAGTACATGAGAATATTCGTTACATGTATATAATCCGTAGTGATCAAGCCAGGGTATTCAGAATGTCCATCACTAAAGTCCATTTTTTAGTATAGTCATCCTACTTTGCTATCAAACATTGAATTTATTATTTATCCCATTGAATGAACAAAATATATGGAAAATATTTATCTGCCTTCCAAAAGTGGGGATATTTCCCTATAGCATAAACTTTAAACATGAAAAGCAGGATATAGCAAGGAGATTCCTACGTGACTCTCCTACTTTTCTCCAATTGACTACTCTGAGGCCTGATTCCACTTTGCAGCCTGAGGAGAAATGTTTTTCCTGTGGGCCAAACAGCATACCCACTGAGCCACCTGCAGAAGTCAGTCAGTTCTGGGTTCTTTGTGAAAGAGTAGCCAGCAAAGTAATGCATCAACATACATTTGTTTGCATTTTTGTGTATCTCACTTTTTGTTTGTCACACCAATGCCCTAAATTATCAACTCCTAAATAAATTATTAGCATTTTTATTTGTTTGCTTCAGGCTCTATTTTCTAGAGGTTCAAGTAAGATCCTGTCTTTTTGTAGATCACAGTATATCGAGTATTTAGATATAGGATTTGGCACATAACAAATGCTGCATTAACTTTTGTTGAATGATTGACTAAATAAGTATTTGGGGCTTAGAGAAATAGGAAAAAAGTGAAAAAGAGCTTCTAACATGCCCTTGGATATTTTCATGTGGTAAGCACTAAAAAGCGAGTTAAAATATTGTTTTAGTTAATGTTCATAATAATACTATGAATGTGATTTTTAATCTCCACTTTATGGATAAGAATTTCATAGTTTAGAGAGGTTAACATGACCTATATAAGGCTACACAATTCATGATTGATAGAGTTGGGAATTGTGGACAAGAAATTTCATGTTCTTCTGCTATTTGGTGCTATTTTAGAGGCTTATCTTTATTCCTTATGACTCTGGGTTGGAAATACATGACTGAAAATTTTTCATAGACAGTGACACAAAATACTCCCATGGCTTAGAAAAAGTCATTTCTCCCCTTCTGCTGTTCTCTACTAGTTAATATGATATATTAAAAGAAAAATCTTTGGAGAAAAGGAGAAATTGCTTGCCATTTACTTACTGTGTGACCTTGGGCAAGTAACTGAGACACCCAGGGCCACTGTTTTCTTAAATATAACAAGAAAAGAATGAAAGCTACCTCAGGAATTTGTTGCCAAAATTTCAATACATATTATAAACTTACAATAAGTTTTTTATCCTGTTCTTTTTTAATAATACATTTCTTGGCTTTTTTGAAATAAGATAAATATAATTTGGCTCAATGTGAAACAGTCCTAGATATGAAATAGAGCAAGTTAGAGTATAACTTAACACACTGAATATTTCAAAGTCTAATTATAAATAGCTTTGAAATTCACCACCTGATATTTTTGCCCCACAGTGTATCTTCCTGGTTAAGTTTTAATTCATTTAAAATGTCTTTGCATTCTCTAAATGCATGTGTTCATTAAAATCAAATTAGGAAATTTAAAATCTACAGTGCTAAGAACTGATTATTCCAAGTTGACTAAGACAACCCTTGCTTCATGCAGTTCAGAGACATGTGCTAAGAGACTCTGCGGTAATGTACCGTGTGTCAGGTCAGGTAGAAGTGGGAAGAGCTATGGAAGCACAAAATGAATTTCAAGAGCCAAATGTAATCCCTCTACGGAATACCTTCCTATCTTCCTATATGATGTTTTCTTCCATCTTTCAGTATTGGCTTAGAATCTGCAAGCTATGAAATATGCTTGCCTTTGAGACACAATGTGCAATGTTGTTTACTCCTATGATCTTTTGTAAAATACTTTATTTCTCCCACTCTTCTATCTTACTTTTGGCATATTTTTAATGTAAAGTGTTATTTTGCTCCTTCTCTCTTAAGCTTTGATGTCTGTGTGATATGTGTACAAAAAAGATAATTTAATTGTGGTTACAAAACATATCCTATTCCTTATATTATGTACACTTTCTAGTCCATATTTATGTACTCAAAAATGTATCTGATGAAATAAATGAATGCATAATTCTCTAGTTGTATTATTATGTGCATGCATTTCTTCCTGTCTTACATTTAAATCATACAAAAAACATTACTTTATTCTTTTACATATGGAACCCTTGGTAAGGTGGGCAGGTTCTTTTCCACAAAATGTGGTTATTAATTACCAAAAAGACTTTGTTGAATTTGTGAGTGAATGATTGTGGGAGATGCAATGCATTAGGATCTGGAAATAGAGTCTGACTTTCAATCCACAGCATAGACATGGTTGTTATCATGAAACTGGGAACTGTGCCTTTTGCAGATGACAGGGATTGCTACTGTGGTGCTACAGCACATTGACTCCCAATCTGCTGTCAACGTGGTCCAAATTTCTTTCAGTTCCGTATGACCCAATGTTTACTCCTGTGACTTTTGTCATAGTATTAATATTATCATCACATCTCTCTTGCCTTTTTCTTTTGCTTCTCTCCAAGACTTACAAATAATTTGAAGACCAATCCTAATTCACCCTCCTCTATCAACAGTCTTTGTAATTATTGCCCACTTTAATCTTTTCCCATCAATTCATGTGCAAAATCATATACAATGCGCCTATTTTGTTCTAGGCACCGTATATGTCCCTGGAAACACAGCAGTTTATAAACCACTCAAAAATATTTGTCCTGGGGAAATTAAATTTTAATAAGGGGAGACAAAAGATAAAATATATAGGTAGAATGGTAGTTTTTGTTATGAACAAAAATATAGTCACAAAGAGTACAGGGGGAGTTTCTGTTCTGGGGGAGATGTAATTTTAAACAGGGTGATCAGGGAAGACTTCCTAAATGCCATATTGTTTGCTTTCTCTACAATTCACTGTAGTACTAAATTTTTTAAATATAGTATCATGTTTTCTCTTAGCTATTGCATCAGTTAACTTTAAATATAATTCATTGATCCAGCAGGCATATATTTTCAAAAACTGACCATAAACAGAAGATTTGGACATGTAATCCTTTTTGGATTTTTATATTTAGGTAATATATTTTATATTTTAGAGGATTTTTAGTTTAACAAAAAAATCAAACAGAAAGTATAGAAAGTTCCCATATACTGCTTCTCCTCCTCCCCTCAGTGTTCCCCTTAACTTTTGCATTGGTGTGGTACATTTGTTTCAACTGAAGAACCAATACTGATACATCATTATTGACTAAATTCTATGGTTTACATTAGGGTTCCACTCTTTGTTGTACAGTTCTATGCATAATGCCATGTGTCCACCATTACAGTTTCCTACAGACTAGTATGATACTATATTGCCTTAAAAAATCCCCTGTATTCTACCTACTCATCCCTCCCCCCTGTCTCCAACCCCATATCGTTTTACTTTCCTTATAGCTGTGTCTTTTCCAGAATGTCATATAATTGGAATCATAAAGATTTTCAGACCTGGCTTATTTCACTCAGCAGTACTTACTTAAGATTCCCATGTCTCTTTATGGCTGCATTGCTTCTTTCTTTTTACTGTGAGATAATTTCCTATTACATGGATATAACACAGTTTATTCCTGATGGAAGATCATCCTGATTATTTTCAATTTTTGGCAATTATGATAAAAACAGTTTATAAACATTTGTGTGCATGTTTTTGTGCAGACTCATATTTGTAATTCATTTGGATAAATACACATAAGAGTGGATTGCTGTCTCATGCCTGAATCATGTTTAGTTTTGTCTTTCAGATGGGCTATTCCATTTTTCAGTCCCACTGGCAGTGAGTGAGAATTCCTGTTGCTCCATACCCTCACCAGCATTCGTGTTGTCAATTTGCTGGATTTTAGCCATTCTAATAGGTGTGTAGTGATAGCTCATTGTTGTTTTAGTTTATAATTCCCTAATGACATATAATATTGAACATTTTTCATATATTTATTTGCATTGAATTACTTTTTTTTTATTAAACATTGGTTCAAATTGTTGCCCACTTTAAAACTGGTTCAGTTGGGTTGTCTATATTCTAACTGCTGAGTTTTAAGAGGCTTTTTTGTTCTATTTTGTACATAAGTCCTGTATCTGATATATGCTTTGCAGACATTGCCTCCCAATCTATATCTTCTCTTTTCATTCTCTTAATGGTGTTTTCTCACAGAAGACATTTTTCGTTTTAATCAAGTTCAGTTTATCAATGTGTTCTTTTATGGATCATGCTCTTGTATCTAATAAATCACTGACAAACACATATAATTTCTTCTATGTTCTCTTCTAGAAGTTTTAAAGTTTTTCATTTCACATATGGGTAAGTTAAGTTAGTTTATTAACTTAATTTTTTAGTCAATTTTTGTGAAAGGCATAATATTAGTGCCTAGATTCTTTTTTTAAAACACATAGATGTCTAGTTGTTAACACCATTTTTAAAAATGTCTCCAATTATTAATAATTCTTTCCTCCTTTGTCAAAGATTAGTTGACTGTATTTATGTGGGTTCATTTCTGGACAAACTATTCTGTTCCATTGACCTATTTGCCTATCATTTCACCAATATCACACTGCCTCGACTACTGTAATTTTCTAGTATGGCTTGACGTTGAGTTATGTTAGTTCTCTGACTTTGTTCTTCTTTAATATTGGGTTGGCTCATCTTGGTATTTTTTCTTTTGAAAGAAACTTTAGAATCAGATTGTTGATATCACAAAGTAACTTTCTGAGATTTTGTTTGGGATTACACTAAATCTGTAGATCAAGTTGAGAAGAACTGACATCTTAAAAATATCATGTCTTCTTATCCAAGACCATGGATATTTCTCCATTTATTTATATATTCTTTGATTTCTTTCACTAGAATTTTATGCTTTTCCCCATATATATCTTATAAATATATATGTAGTCACATTTATAACTATTTCAATTTTTATGGTGCTAATGTAAAGTGTGTTATGCCTTTTATTTCAAATTCTAGTTGCTCATTGCCAGTATACATATAGTAAAGCAATGGACTTTTGTACCTTAACCTCATATCCTGCAGCCTTGCAATGATCGTGACTTAGTTCCAGGAATTATTTTGTTGATTCCTTGTGATTTTCTACTTATACAGTCATGTCAGCTGTTAAAAAATATATTTTTATTTTTTGTCCCAACCTGTATTTCTTGTATTTCCTCTTCTTGATTTATGACGTTAGTAAGGACTTTTAGTACATTCATGAATAGAAGTGATGAGAGGAGATACCCTTGTCTTGCTCCTGATTTCAGCAGGAAAGCTTCTAGTTTGTCACCACTAAGCATGATGTCAACTGTATATTTTTTGTAGATATTCTGTATTATGTTCAGGAAGTCCCCTTCTATTCTTGGCTTGCTGAGATTGGTTATTACGAATAGGTGTTGGATTTTGTCAAATGTTTTTTCTTCATCTACTGAATGATCCCATAATTTTTCTTCTTTAGATGATTGATGCTAGGGATTACGTAAATTGATTTTTGAATGTAGAACCAGTCTTTCCTTCTTGCAATACATTCACATTGGTTGTAGTGTATACTTATTTTTATACACTTTTGGATTCAATTTCCTGCCATTTTTTAAAAATAATTTTTGCATCTTTATTAATTTGATATATTGATCTGCAGTTTTTCTTTCTTGTACTATCTTTGCTTTTGTAATTATGGTAATGCTGGCTTCATAGAATGGATTAGAAAGTATTCCCTCTGCCTCTGTTTGCTACAGAGAGATTGTAAAGAATTGATATACTGTAATTTCCTTCTTAAATGTTTGGTAAATTCACCAGTAAAATTATTTGGGTTTGGTGTTTAATATTTTAAAGGTTATTGATTATTGATTATAGATAAAATTATAGATAGGTAGAAAGATACATAGATAGATAATCTAATTCTCCTTATCTAAGTTTTGGTAGATTGTGGCTGTGAAGAAATTGACCTATTTCACCTAAGTTATCACATTTGTGAGCAAATGGTTATAATATTTTTTATTTTCCTTTTAATATTCATGGGATTGGTAGTGATAGCCCCTCTTTCATTTCCTAAACTAGTAATTTGTGTCTTCCTCTGTTTTTCTTAGTCTGTCTAGGAGTTTATTTATTTTATTGATCTTTTCAAAGAATCAATTTTTGCTTTCTTTGATTTTCTTTATGGTTTTCCTGCTTTCAATTTCATTGGTATCTACTCTGATTTTTATTATCTTCTGCTTACTTTAGATTTAAGAATTTAAGGTCCTCTTCTTTTTCTAGTTCCTTAAGGAGAATAGTAAAATTATTGATTTTAAATGTTTCTTTTTTCCCATATTGCATTCAGTGCTATAATTTTCTCTGTAAACACTGCTTTTGCTTCATCTACCAAATTTTGGTAGGTTGTATTTTCATTTACTTCAAAATCAAAATATATTTTAATTTCTCTTGAGATTTCTTTGACCCCAGTTTTATTTAAAAGTGAGTTGTCTAATATCCAAATATTTGGAGATTTTCCAGCTATCTTCTCATTATTGATTTCTATTTTAATTCCATAGTGGTCTGATAGCATATTTTGCATGATATCTATTCTTTTAAATTTGTTAAAATGTGTTTATAGCTCAGAATGTTGTCTAGCTTTGTGAATGTTTCATGTGGAAATGTAATTGTTTTTGAACACTTCAAAACAAAAAGAGTGTCTAAAACCATCTTAAGGTCTGTCACTATAACTGTCACAACACTGAGCCTCCATTAATGCAGGTGACCCTGTTGAATAAAAATGGATACGTTTAAAACTAATGGGTTTGTGAACTTGATAAATTATTCTAAATTAAATAATAAATATAGAATGTAGAGAATTAATATACCATATGCATATGTTTCTTGCAATTCTCAGGCATGGCCAGCTTTGATTGATGTATAATGATTGAGAAAAAGTGTAGAAAGTTTGCAAAAGAGCACAGCCCAGAATTTTCTTATTTGAAGGTAAAGATAGCTAGAAAATGTTTATATGAAACATGAAAAGTCATTACTTGAGGGCTGCTGATGGTGCTATACCTTAGCATTTTAGGCTGACAGCTCAGCTTGCAGCAGTTACTAAAACAAGAGACTCTGGGCTATTGAATTTGCACACTAGAAGATCTTCAGGTTATTTGTAGGACAAGGATAGCAGCTGCTAGAGGAATCATCAACACGATTGTGTGAGCTAAAGTAAGTTCCCCAAGGTCTCTCATACCAAATGTAAGTTGGAATGATGAGATGGTTTATAAAGTAGTTGACAATGTGATTATGGTTTTTTTTTTAAAACTAAAGTAATTTAGGCCTCACTTCCTAAATATCCAAGCAAAGAGCTTTTGCCTTCTGTTTTTTTGCTAGTGGTTTTATGGTTTCAGGCCTTACTTTTAACTAACTGCCCTTCCCAACTATGATCTGGAAGTAAGTCTTGCCTACATAAGGACCCAATGGGAGACTTGCCTGTCCATGCCCCAGAAAGCAGGTCCACTGAATTCAGTATTGTCAGCCTTACTGATGATGGTCCTGGAGCCAATCCAGTCTTCTTAGAGGCCAGGCAGGATCCATGCCTACCTGAACCCTTGGTAATAGGCCCACCAATCTCAGACCCCACTGTGGACCTAACAATAGTGACATTAACTCATTCCATCCCCACAATCCTGGGGGCCACCACATCAGCCCAGAGACCTGACAGGAAAACTCCTTTACCTATCAAAAACAATCTGCAAAGACTGGAAGAAGTGTTTGCTTCTTCAAATGCACAGATATCAACAAAAAACTACAGAGATCATGAAAAATCAAACATGATATCACAAATCAAATCAATAAGGCCAGTAACAGATCTCCTAAAATGGAGGTTTATTAATTTCCTAACTAATAATTTAAAATAATCATCTTAAAGAAGCTCAATGAGATATAAGCGAACACAGATAAACAACTCAATTTTTAGAAAAAAATGTATGACCAGAATTAGAAGTTTTACTATAAAATATAAGAAAAATATAAAAGAACCAAACAGAAATCTTACAGCTGAAGAATAAAATGGCAGAATTGACAAATTCAATGGACAACTTTAAGAGCAGATTTGACCATACAGAAGAAAGAACCATCAAATTTGAAGACAGGTCATTTGAAATTAGCCATTTAAATGATCAAACAATAACAATAATAATAATAAGATTGATGAATACTGGACCTAAAATTAGTATGGAATTACAAAGGACCCCAAAGAGCCAAAGCAATCTTGAGTAAGAGGAACAAAGCTGGGAACATCACACTTATTTATTTCAAACTATACTATGAGGCTATAGTAATCAAAACAGTATGGCATAAAAATAGACACACAGAACAATAAAACAGAATAGAGAGCCCAGAAATGAATTCATGCATATGCAATCAACTAATCTATGAGAAGGGCTATGAAAGTACACAAAGGAAAATGGATAGTCACATCAATAAATGGTGTTTGAGCCAAGCATAATGATGCACACCTGTAGTCCTAGCTATTCAGGAGGCTGAGGTAGGAGGATCACCTGAGCCCAGGAGTTCAAGGCCTCAATGTGCTATTATCACATCACTGCACTCCAGCAAAGTAAGACCCTGTCTCTAAAAATAAATAAATAAATAAATGGTTTGGGAAAACTAGATATCCACATACAAAAGAATAAAATTGATCCCTTACACCATATATAGTTAACTCAAAATGGATTAGAGGCTTAAATGTAAGCCCTGAAATAGTATAAGTCTTAGAAGAAAAAAAGTGAAATAAGCTCCTTGATATTGACCTTGGCAATGATTTTTTTTTTAATATGACATCAAAAGCACATTAAAAAAATATTTCTACAGGGCAAAGGAAGTAATCAACAAAATGAAAAGGTAAATTCAGAACCAGAGAAAATATATACAAACTATATATCCAATAAGGGGTTAATATCCAAAATATATAAGGAATTCAAATAATTTGATAGGAAAAATAAATAAATAAATAAATAAATAAAATGACCCAATTAAAAAATGGACAAAGGATCTGAATAGATATTTCTCAAGAAAAGACATACAAATGGCCAACAGGTATATGAAAAGGTACTCCAAATCACTAATCACCAGGGAAATGCAAATTCAAACTATGAGAATTTACCTCACACCTATTAGAATGGCTATTACCAAAAACACAATATAATGAATGTTGGTGAAGGTGTGGAGAAAAGGGAACCCTTGCATACTGTTGATGGGAGTGTATATAGGTAAGCCATCATGGAAAACAGTATGGAGGTCCCTAAAAAAATTCAAAATAAAACTATCGTATGATCCAGTATCCACACTTCTGGGTATATACCCAAAAGAATTGACATCAGGATTGTGAAGAGGTATTTGCACTCCCATGTTCATTGCAGCAGTATCGTGTACTTGAAATTTGCTAAATGGCTATAAATCTTAAGTGTTCTCACCATTCACACACACAAAAATTGTAATCATGTGAATTTGTGGATGTGTTAATTAGCTTGATTGTGATAATCATTTTACAATGTATAAGTATATCAAATTATCACATTTTACAACTTATATATTTTATGTCAATTATATCTCAATAATGCTAAAATATCATCAGTGTACAAAATGTATACTACTATGAAATATTAAGTATAGCTATTTTCATTTCGGTGTTTATATTTGATACATTTACCAACAATATTCTTATAATATTAGATATATTATTAGCATTTTCATAAAGTTGTTTAAGGTTGGAGTACATAAACATTAATTCAGCAAAATCTTATTGTTTTTGAAAAATCTTTAATATCCATTATATATTTTATGAGACATATTATAATCTTTTGTAACATTCTCGTATTTAACAAAATTTACCAATCTTCAATCTTCATTTATCACTGAAAATATTCAAAATTAGAAGTACTTTAAGCAATACACAGTAAATTAGTTCCTTTTGAATGTAAATTCTTTGGTAATATATGTTGAGACATCGCATTAAAAGGAAAAGAAATGTTTTCTACTCCATCAAAGAGAAGTTTTTGCTAAACAATACAATAAAATATCCTCAGCATAGTTAACATTACAATATTCTATCCAGAAGCTCTTCAAAATCTCAGGCAAACCAGATTTGTAAAGCCGGTTTTTAAAATAAGTCAGTATTTCTTATTTAACTAAAACTCCAGTTATCAATACAGTCTGGGCACACAGTTTTACCAAAAGGCATTTATTTTGATGCTTCAAATGGCTTACCATGCCTGATTTAATCCATACATTTCTTTGGTCATAAACATTTGTATTAAAATACAGACAGCTGGAAGATTCACAAAAAGTACAATGGAAAATAGAAAACCAATTCTTAGATAAGAAGGGTTCCTCAAGTTAAATATGCTATACACACTTAGTAAAAATTCCGTCGTTGTAAGTGACTGTGAAAAATCAACCGTAAAAATGATTTTTGTCTTTTGCTTCAGATATTTTATGTAAAATATTCATTCAATAAGAAAAAAAAAAACAAAACAGTATCTTTGCAGGTTTACTGATGTCTTCCCAAAACATCATACAATGCAAAAGAAAAAACTCCGATTTTAAATCAGAACTGCAAATGAAAAATGTTTTAATAATAAAAACTGAATTATTATTTACCAATGAATTTTTTCAGGTTATTTTATTAACCTCTCCACTTACATGTGACAGACAGACTGCCTTTTAAAAACTGACATAACTATTTTGAATAGTATGACAGAATTTAGGTCTTTTAAAGAAAAATGATTAAATAATGTATTTCCTGAGCTTCTGTTGAGGATAATTAGTATTTTCATTAAAAAACAAAAGTAACAAAGAAAGTGAAATTTCAAGTTATTTTCTGTCAAGTTCCCACAGGGAAATAACGGTTCCTTTTAGGTGGTGATTTGGCTCAGACACATAGGTGTGTCATTGCTATATGACCATCAGCAATGAAGCAAATGCAATGTAGAATCTTCTACTGGTATTTTAAAGTGAATATCCAAAACAGTCCTTCCTTTCTTGAATCACACATAATTTTTCCATAAATATACAAATAAAACAAATACAAAATTTAAAAAAAAACGTTATTTTTCTCACCAGTTTCTTTCATCTAAATGCACATTTGGGAATGACATCAATTGGGTATCAGAATGAGGTGGGGGGTGGGGGGAGGGGATGGGTGTATACCTACATGATGAGTGCATTGCGCACTGTCTGGGGAATGGTCACGCTTGAAGCTCTGACATGGGGGGATGGGCGGTACATGGGCAATATATATAACCTGAACTTTTGTACCCCCATAATAAGCTGAAATGAAAAAAATAAATAAACAAAGAAAATAAACCAAAAAAAAAACAAAAAACAGAAGACTGGTGATGACTATTTCTTAGAAATGCCTTAAATATAGAATATATATATATAACTCACTGGTACATGCAATACTATTACTTTGTTCTTTAATTTCCGCAATAACCATATACAATTAGATTATTATTTTTAAGGAATTATAACATTAAGGCTGATGTATACACTGGTTCAAGTTGTGCTCTGCATAAAGACACTCTCTGGGTGGGCCATAGGAGCTGAAATTCAGCTCGTGCTCCTCATCAAGTTGTAAGCATAGAAATGGGCCTTTTGCACCCAAAGGAAGGAAAATGTTTTTTAATTTGTATGAGGTTAGATATGCACTAATCATATTCCTGTATAATATCATTTATAGTTTTATAACAAAGAAGATTCAAGTCATATTTTGTATTTATCTTAAATATGTTTTTATATTGAAATTGAAAAAAATATTATGTGAAATGTTTTATATCTTCATGTTGACTTTTGATCACATTGCAATTTTCAGCTCCTGTACTTGTAGAAAATATTGAAATTGAATGAGCATATAACTAATATTTTACTAGGTTTAAAAGATCCATGTCATCTGGACCCACTGGGAAAGAATCGCTTCCTGGAGCTTCTCAAGTATGTGCCTACTGATTTGGGCACCTCCCCTCTAACCAATACCTCATAGCCTTTTCTAGGATCTGGCTACTAAAGGGTTAAGTCATGGCTCAGTAGGGAGCCTGTAGGATGCTGCTGAAGCTTAGGGTGGTGTATATTCTGTTTATGTTATTCTGAATGACATTCTGGTTTGGTTAAGAGGTTGGAAAAAATACAAAAATATGGAGCAAATGATATGATAGCTTCTGTAAAGACCCTAACCTTAATTAGTATACATTGGCAGTCTTTATATTTTCCTCCAAGTGTTTCTTTTATTTGTTTTATTAATTAATTAACTATTTAACTGACAAATAACTATTGTACATATTTATGGTATACATTGTGTTTTGATATATGTTTATACATTGTGGAATAGTTAAGTCAAGGTCATTAACATATCTATTGCCTCACATACTTATAATTTTGCAGGATTAAAAACATTTAAAATCTCTCTTAGCAGTTTTCAAGAATACGATATATTATTATTAACTATAGTCACTAGGCTATACAGTAGATCTCCAGTACTTAATCTTCCTAACTTAAACTTTACACCGTTTCAGCAATATCCCCTTCACCTCCTGGTAAATACCATTCTACTTTCTGTGAATTTAACTATTTTAGATTCCACATAAAATGAGACCATGCAATATTTGTCTTGCTGTGCCTGGCTTATTTAACTTAGCATCATGTCCTCCAGGTTCATTCATGTCACAAATGACATAATTTCCTTCTTTCTAAAGGCTGAATAGTATTTTAACATGTATGTATACCACATTTCTTTTATCTTTTCATCTGTTGATGGGGACTTAGATTGATTCCATATGTTAACTATTGTAAATAATGCCAAAACAAACATGAGAATACAGATATCTCTTTGAAATGATTTGATTTCCTTTGTTTATATACTCAGAAGAAGAAATCCTAGTTCATATGGCAGTTCTATTTTGAATTTTTTGAGAAACCTCCATATTGTTTCCCATAATGGTTCCTAATATTGTACAGGAGCTCCCTTTTCTCCAAATGTTCACTGACACATTTTGTCTTTTTGTTGTTGTTGTTGTTGTTGTTGTTGTTTTTGAGACAGGGTCTCACTCTGTCACCTGAACTAAAGTGCAGTGGCATCATCATAGCTCACTGCAACCTCAAACTTCTGAGCTCAAGGATCCTTCTGCCTCAGCCTCCCAAAGTGCTAAGATTACAGGCATGAGCCACCATGCCCAGGCCCCTTTTATCTTTTTTGTTTTTGATAATGGTCCTTCTAACAGGTGTGAGGTGATATCTGATCGTGGTTTTAATTGGTTTTCCTGGTGTTTAGTGATGTTGAACATTTTTTCATATACCTGTCGGCCATTTGTATGTCTTCTTTTGAGAAGTGTCTGTACAGATCCTTTGTCCATCTTTTAACTGGTTTATTTGTTTTTTTGTTATTGAGTTATTTCATTTCCTTATATAGCTTAGAAATATGAGTCCCTTAGCAGATATATAGTTTACAAATATTTTCCTCTACACTGTGCATTGTATCTTCACTTTGTTTGTTGTTTCCTTTACTGTGTAGAAGCTTTTTAGTTTGATGCAATCCGATTTTTGGATTTTGCTTTTGTTGCTTTTGCTCTTGGAGTCATATCCAGAAAATATGCATGAAGACAAATGTCAAGAAGCTGTTTCTGTATGTTTTCTCCTACTACTTTTACACTTCAATTCTTATGTTTAATGCTTTAATCCGTTTAATTGATTTTTATATATAGTGTAAGAGCCCAATTTTATTTTTCTACATGTAAATAATGAGTTATACCATCACTATTTATTGAAGAGACTGTTCTCAGCACTTTTGTTGAAGATAAGTTGACCATATATATATGTGCTTATTTCTGGGATCTCTATTTTCTCCCATTAGTCTGTATGTCTGTTTTATGGCATTCTTCTTTGATCCTGTCAAGCTGTCTCAGACCTTAAGGTGTAAGTACTTACTTTTTTTCTTCCTGAAATTAAACCAACTGTCTCCCCAGCCATGACTTCACTCTGCCCAAAAGTAGCCTCTTGTCATAAAATGTCTCTACTTTTTAAAGTGTTTGATAATAGATTTAAATCCTTACTTCTTACCATTTTCCTTTTTCCCTATGTCTTTATAGGCTGATAAAAAGACCCAGGTGTTCTCTTCTTTGGTTCCAATGGGAATTTCAAACCACAAAAGCACCTTTCTGTGACCAGGAACTCTTATATAGGCTTCAACCATTTTCAAAAAAGGAAGGAAGAAGGAAGGAGGGAGGGAAGGAAGGAAGCAAGTAAGCAATTCTTCTTTTCTTGTCTCTCAAGGCATTTTTGGATAAGCTTGGGAGACTTTCCCTATTCCTCCCAGGAAACCTCATTATGTAATTAATCAATCTTTTTATATGCTCTCGGTGTGCGTGTGTGGGGCCTATTTAGTGTTGATATCTGAACCAAATTTTGCATGGGGGGTCCATCCTATTTCTGAAGAGTGGATACAACTCCTCCTCTTTCTACTCTCAGCTGAAATGTCTTTTTTTCTAAAGAGCATTTTATAAAAAAAAAAAAACTATAAAATATCACCTGCTACCTCACTACCCACTCCTGAGACTTACTCTCTACAAAACAGAGTATTTTCTTAAACTCTTAAAAAAATTTGTCATTACTGTGTTTATATATTTACTTGTGTATAGACTATAAAAATATAAAGGAAGACATGGATTATATTTCTATTATTTACCATTGTATTCCCATAGCCAATATCAATACATCTCATATAGTATCAAGTTAATATTTGTGTATTGAATCCTTTTTTTGTTTTTATTTCCAAACAATCTAGGAGGTACAAGTGTTTTTTATTACGTGGATGGATTGTATCATGTTGAAGTCAGGGGTTTCAGTGTACCTGTCACCAGAACAGTGTCCATTACACCCAATAGAAAGATTTTTATCCTTCACCTCCCCCTCACCTTACCTCCTTCATGGTTTTCAATGGCCATTACATCACTTTATGACCATATGTATTCCTCATTTAGCTACTGCTTATACTGAGAACATTTGCTATTTGTTTTCCCATTCTTGAGATACTTCACTTAGGATAATGGTCTCCAGTTCCATCCAAGTTGTTGCAAAAGATATATTTCATTCCTTTTTATAGATGAATAGTACTCCATGGTATGTATACACCACATTTTCTTTATCCACTCATCAGGTAATGTACACTTAGATTGATTCCATATTTTTGCAACTGTGAATTGTGCTGCAATAAACATTTGAGTGTGGGTGTCTTTTTGATAAAATGACTTCTTTCCCATTGGTTAGGTACTCAGTCATGTGATTGCCCCCCAAAATAGTAGGTCTATTTTTGTTTCTTTGAGGAATCTCCATACTGTTTTCCACAGAGGTTGTGTTATTTCACATTCCCACCAATAGTATAAAAGCATTCCCTTTTACCACATCCACACCAACATCTATTGTTTTTTGACTTTTTAATAATGGCCATTCTGAGAGGGGTAAGGTGGCATATCATTGTGGTTTTAATTTTCATTTCCCCAATAACTAATGATGTTGAACACTTTTTCATATGTTTATTGGTCATTTTTCTATCTTCTTTTGAAAAGCATATTTTGACGTTTTTTGCCCACTTTTTGATGTGGTTATTTGTTTTGTTCTTGTTGATTTGTTTGAGTTCTTCATAGATTTCGGATATAAGGCCTTTGTCAGAAGAATAGTTTGCAAATATTTTCTCCTATTATGTGTTTATTTACTCTGTTGATTATTTCCTTTGATGTGCAGAAAGTTTTAGTTTAATTAAGTCTCATTTATTTATTTATTTTGGTGTTACTATATTTGCTTTTGTAGTCTTAGTCATAAATTCTTTGCCTAGGCTCATGTGGTTTTTCTATGTTTTCTTCTAGAATTCTTATCATTTTGTGTCTTACATTTAAACCTTAAATCCATCTTGAGTTAATTTTTGTATATGGTGAGAAATAGAATCCAGTTTCATTCTTCTTCATGTGGCTATCCAAATTTCCCAGAACAATTTACTGAATAGGGCATAATTTCCTCAGTGTATGTTTTTGTCTGCTTTGTCAAAAATTAGTTGGTTGTAGCTATATGGTTTTATTTCTGGGTTCTCTATTCCATTTCATTGGTCTATGTATCTACCTTTATAATAGTATCCTGCTGTTTTGGTTACTATAGCCTTGTAGTATAATGCGAAGTCAGGTAATGTGATACATCCAGATTTGTTCTATTGCTTTGGCTATTTAGACTCTTTTTGCTTCCATATGAAGTCTGGGATTGTTTTTCTAGTTCTGTAAAAAGTAATATTGGTATTTTGATGGGAATTGCATTGAATCTGTACATCACGTTGGACAGTAGGCACATTTTTAAAGTGTTGATTCTTCTAAAACATGAGCATGGGAATTTTTCCATTTTTTATATCATCCGTGATTTCTTCCATCAGTGTTTTATTGTTGTCCTTGTAGAGATATTTCACTTGTATGAATAAATATATCCCTAAGTGTTTTATTTTCTTTGCAACTATTGTAAATGCACTGAGTTCTTGATTTGACCTCAACTTGACTGTTATTAGTATATAGAAGTACTACTAATTTGTGTACATTGATTTTACAACCTGGGACTTTGCTGAATTTATTTGTTAATTCTAGGAGTCTTTTGGTAGAGTATTTAGGGTTTTCTAGATATAACATCATATCATTGACAAACAGGGATATTTTGACCTTCTCTTTCCCTGCTTGGATGCCATTTATTTCTTTCTCTTTTCCGATTGCTCTGACTAGGACTTAAAATGCTATTTTTTGAATAGAAATGGTGACAGTGGGTATCTTTGTCTTGTTACAGTTCTTTGGGGAAATGCTTTTAACTTTCCCCTATTCAGTATGATGTTGGCTATGGATTTGTCATATATGGCTGTTACTATTTTGAGATATGTTCCTTTATGAATAATTTGTTTAAGATTTTTATCATGAATCCATGCTGGATTTCATCAAATACTTATTTTGCATCCATTGAAATGATCATATGGTTTCTGTTTTTACTTTTGTTTATGTGGTGAATCACATTTATTGGTTTGATTATGTTGACCCATCCTTGCATTCCTGGGATGAAGCACACTTGATCATGATTAATTATCTTTCTGATGTGTCATTGAATTTAGTTTGCTAATATTTTTTTCAGGATTTTTGCTTCTGTGTTCAGGAAGAATATTGATCAGCAGATTTTTGTTGTTGTTGTTGTTGTTGTTGTGCCCTTTCCTGCCTTTGGTATCAGAGTGATGCTAGCTTCATAGAATGAGTTAGGGAATGATTGCCTCCTTCTTGATATTATGGAACAGTTCCAGTAGGATAAGTTCCAGTTCTTTATAGGTCAGGTAGAATTTGTCTAGGAATCCATCTGGTCTGAGGCTTTTATTTGTTGGGAAATTTTTTTATTACTATTTCAGTCTTGCTACTCATTATTGGTCTGTTCAGGATTTCCATTTCTTCCTCATTCAAGACTTGGAGGTTGATTGTTTCCAAAAATCTATCCATTTCCTCTAGATTTTCTAGTTTGTATGCATAGAGGTTTTCATTATAGTCATAGATGATGTTTTCTGTTTCTGTGTTATCAGTTGTAATGTCTCCTTTTTCAATTCTACTTGAGTTTATTTAAATTTTTTCTCTTCTATTTTTTATTAATTTAGCTAGTGGTCTGTTGATTTTCTTTTTCTTTTCAAAGAATCAACTTTTTTTTTCATTGATACTTTGTATTTTTTGTTTGTTTCTTTATTTCCATTTCATTTAGTTCTGCTCTAAGATTTGTTATTTCTTTCCTTCTGCTGGCTTTGGATTTGTTTTGTTCTTATTTTTCTAGTTTATTGAAACATGATATTAGGTTGTTAATTTGTAATGTTTCTGTCTTTTTGACATAAGGATTTAAAGGTTCAAAATCCTTTCTTAGCATTCTTTTTCTGTATTTCATAGATTTTGGAAGCTTGTGTTATCTTTGTCACTGAGTTCAAAAAATCTTTTGATTTCCACCTTAATTTTGTCATTGACCCAAGGATCATTCAGCAGCAGGTTGTTTAATTTCCATGTATTTGTGTAAATTTGAGAGTTCCTCTTGGAATTGATTTCTAGTTTTATTACACTGTGGTCTGATAAGATACATGGTATGATTTTGATTTTTCTGAATTTGCTGAGACTTGTTTTGTGGCTTAACATATGATGTAGCTTGGAAAATTTCTCGTGCTCATGAGAGGAATACATATTTTAAAGGTTTTGGGTAGAATGTTCTGTAAATATCTGTTAGGTCCATTTGTTCTGGAGTCTTATTTAAGTCCAGTGTTTCTTTGTTGATCTGTTCAGTTTTGACTGTGGAGTTTTGACATCCTCTGCCATTATAATGTTGCCTTTTATTTTTTCCCCTAGATCAAGTAGAATTTGTTTTATAAATCTGGGAGCTCCTGTGTTAATAACCATCTTTGCCTTTTTTTTTTTTTTACCATTGTTGTTTTAAAGTCTGTTTTATCTGATATGAGAATAGCTACTCCTGCTTGCTTTTGTTCTCCATTTGCATGGATTTTTTTTCCCACCCCTTTACTTTGAATTTATGAGACTCTCTGTTAGTTAGATGGGTTTCTTGAAGACAGAATACATTTGTGTTATGTTTTTTTCTTTTTATTCATTCAGCCAATATGTATCTTTTAAGTAGAATATTAAGACCATTTGTATTCAGTGTTAGTATTGATATATGAGATACTGTTCTGTTCATCCTGTTGAATGTTATCTCATTGATTTCTTTTCTCCCCTGTGTTACTGTTTTATAAGAGCTGTGAATTTTAAATTTCAGGTATTTTTACACTCATGGGTATTGATTATTCTGTCCCAGGTGTAGAACATTTTTAAGTATTTACTGTAGGGCAGATATAGTGGTGACAAATTCCTTTAATGTTTGCTTGTCTGAGAAAGACTTTATTTCTCCTTTATTTATGAAACTTAGTTTTTGAAGATATAATATTCTTGGCTGGCAGTTACTCTGTTTAAGGGACCCCAATCCCTTGTGGCTTGTATTGTTTCTGCTAAGACTTCTGCTATTAGTTTGATGGGTTTTCCTTTGTAAATTGCTTATGGTTTTCATTTCACAGCTTGTAGAATTTTCTACTTCACTTTGACTTTAGCCAGACTGACAACTAATGTATCTTGGTGATATTCTATTTTCTGTGAACCTTCCAGGCATTTAATGACCATCTTGAATGTGTTTATCTAAATCTCTAGCAATACCAGGAGAGTTTTCCTCTATTTTATTCCCTCAAATAGGTCTTCTGTGCTTTTTGCTATTTCTTCTTATCCCTCAGTGATACCTGTGATTCTTATATTCATTCACTTTACATGGTTCCTTATTCCTCAGAGTGATTGTTCTGTCTTCTTTATTATTTTTTTTTCTACATTTTCACTGACTGAGTTCATTCAAAAGCCTTATTTTTCAAGCTATGAAATTGTTTCTTTTGCTTAGTCTACCATGTTGTTAAAATTTAAATTCCCTAAATGTCTCTTTTATTTCTATAAGGCCAATTATATATTTTCTTATGTTATCTACTCTTTAATTAATTTTTCATTCATGTTGTGAATTATTTTTTGGTTTCTATGTGTTGATTTTCAGCCTTATCATAAATCCCATTGATCTTATTTGCCATTCGTATTTTCAATTCCATATATGACATTGCAACAGTTTATTTTTGTTTGGAGACTATTGCTGGAGAACTATTATGATATTTTGGGGGTGTTGAAACAGCTAGTTTTTTCATGTTTTCAGAGTTTTTATACTGATTCTTTCTCATCTTAAACCTCTTTTCTTAGTTCAAGATAGCTAGGTTTGCACTCCACCTGTTCTCCTCTGCTGGGAACTCTCTTAGTAAAGAATGATAGAGGTCCTTGGATGGCACACTGGGTCCTCCTGCAGAAGATTAATCCAGCAGGAGAGAGGAAAATTCACTGTGAGCCTTTAACACTCTTGCTTTCCTGTGTCTCATGTCTCACCATTCTCTAGAGCAATACTGTTGCACAGTCTCCAGTCAACTCCCTGTGTCAGTCTGGTAGCCTATTACAGTGGAGGTTCCCTTCTGCAGTTTAGATTGGAATATCCATTGGGGAAGTATGGAGCCCCTGGATTCTCTCCTCTGTCCCTTCTTTATGAGTGGGCATCTTCCCTGTGTACCTCCAATTCTGTAGTGTAGGTCACCTCTCTTCCCTCTCCTTGACTTTGGGAGCCTCCTGTTGCCTCAATGTTGATGCTAATGCTCTCTCATAGATGATCATTCTGAAGGTGAATATCAACTCACCACTTTCAATCTTCTCTGTCAGAGCAGCATGTTAAAGCTGCTTCTAATTTGCCATCTGGGTCCCCACTTAAATGATTATTCTGTTTACTGAATAAAATTTTAATAAATGAAATTTTCCTAAGGCAAATTTATGAAAATAACATATAAGTGTGACCAAAATAAAATAGAATTTTGTCTCCTACCCTGCCAAAATAAAGATATAATCTACATTAGGCTAGAATTATGAACACATTCACCATCCTTTGAGGAAGGTATCTAATGCAATCAATACCTCATTGAATGAGAACACAATCTGTGCAGTGAATTTTGCTCCATGAATTCAGTCTCTGTCTCTTTCTTTCTCTCTCTTCCTATGTTGAATCAGTAACTCATTATCTTACTGCCTTCATTTACTCTTTATAATTGTGCTTCAAATAGTATCCTCTTCTATACCTTCCCGAAGATGTACATTACTTCTCTTCTGTATTATGGAAGTGGATACCTGTTTTTCCTTATTGCAGCTACAACCCTGTGATTAAACATTCATAGTTGGTTAAACTTCCTACTGTAAATCCAATTATATATTCTACCTATCTAAAATCGTTTAATAGTCACAATATTTATAGTTCATTCTACTTGATTTGCCCTATTTTTCACTATACTTCATTCTTACACTATGACCAACCAAGCAGAACTATTTATACTACTGATAATAAAGTTCAAAATTTTATGTTCCTTCAATAATGCCTAATTATCATTCCAATTTTTTTACTGTTATTTCTTCTTAGAAGAATCCCATTATATCCTAAGAGAATTTAGATGGTCTCTCTCTTTATTCTAAGTTACATTCCTCCATCAAACTCCTCATTTTATTTATTGCAAATGTTGCCTCACTACTCTGTCTCATTCTTATCTTTTAGAGGCACAAATTATATTTTATACATTTTTGTCAATATCATATAACAATACTTAGTTCATGTCATAAAACTGATAAATAATATTGGAATGTATAAATAATGGTGAATGTGAGTATATTGATGAGTCAGAGACAGTTCTAATGATTAGGGGGAAATAGAATGACACATAGATAAGAAGAAATAAATATTGTAATAAGACTAGTAATATACCGGATGAGTACTGCACAAGGTCCGAAGAATTAACATACAGTGGTATTAAGTAAAACAAACATATAAACCAAAAATGGCCCCAAAGATTAAAATATTATGTAAAACAAAGAATCAAAATATGTTACAAACATTCTGAGAATATATAAGTGCATAACATCTCTCTGAGTTGAAGTCTTCCATAAATAACTTCATCAGCCCTATTTCTTTCTATTGGTGAGATATCGCATTGAGCTAAAAAAGTTTCTTGTGTTTCCTAAAAGTAATGTTTTCACTATCAGAAAAAGTAGACATAAAGAGTTGGGATGTGTTAGTCATAATGTTATATAATGCAGAATTTCCTAGGGTCGCTTCCTAAACTCAACCCTGATTCTGGGATTTCGCAAATAATATGTAATTTATGAAGACTTGAGAAATTTGTATTTGTTATCTAAAAGTCTGTAAAAGAAAAGTAGAAATTTTTCTTAGCACAAAGTTTAGATACGTTGTTGAGAAAAAAAAAAAAGAGCTAAGACTTTGTACACATTTTACAAAATGAGGAAAAGAAAAACAAGGCTTGCACCAAAAACAGAACCTATGTTATGACAATGCTAAAACAAGAATGTCTAACAGTAAATGAGTCTAAACTCTGTAAATTAGGAATCTATAAAGAATTTTTCTGGCACACTAGGGTTTTCTGAGAGCAATTTCCCTAGTTCCATAGAATGCATTTCCTCTTCCTGGGAATTTTTGATGACTTGGGATATCTAACTTTCAACTTAGATATCCACTAAGCAGGGAATTAGCAATATTTCTAGGGATAAAGAGAGAGCTTTTAAACACTTAAATATTAATAAGTTCAATATGGCTCAGAGGTGAGAGGTGATGAGAGGGATGTAATACAATGCTAATGAAAACAGTAAAAGCCGGGTCATGAAAGACATGGAAACTGATGTTAAAACATTTACAATTTCTCTTAAGAACAATAGGAAGTCACTGGGGAGTTTAAGAAAGAGTAGCATGCTAAACTTTGCAGTTATGAAAATGATTGAATTTGCAGGACAATTATAACAGAGACAGAGGGGTCATAAGAAAGCTATTAACATAGCCCAGGTAGATGAAGCTGGTGGAATGGAGAATGGTGATAGCAACAGAGACGAAATGATATGGACAGGCTTGAAAGATTTTTAGGAAAAGCAGTGGACAGTGAGTAGAAAATAATGGGGTATCAGAATAATGCAAAATTGATTGATAAAATAATATCTGAAATGAACTTGTAAACCTTTTAAGCATTGCTCAAAGATTCACTAATAATTTTGGCAGGAAAATGGAGTTAAAAAAACGAGGGTTCTGGCAGTCAAGTGGGATAAGAGATTTGGTAATTGTTATTCAAGTATTAAAGATTTAAAAAAAAAACAAATTAGAATTCAAGGGGGAATATAAAATGTAATGCCCTACACATTCACATATAAAAGTATGATTTAAAAAACAAAAACCCAACTTTCTAGTACTCGTTCTTTCACTTATTTTTCCCCATCTTTCCAACACAGCAAGGCCAAATTTCCATTTCAATAAATATGCATCTTTATCATTACAATTAATGACTGCATAACTTTTATTAGATAATTAGATTGTTTTCTACTCTAAATGTCCAATTATTTATTTAAAAGAAAACTGTACAAGTAGTAATTTTAAGTAAAAATACATGCCTACTTTAAGGCTTTTAATATGTATTCTTAAATTCAAATTGGCATTACGTTCAATCCAGAAAAAATAAACTTATTTTTACCCATATAGTTATTTTTTAAAAAAGAAAAGAAAAGAAAAAGAAAAATGAAGACTTGGATGAGAATTCTACCTCTTTTTATTACCGGTGTGCTTTGGTATTTAAAAACACATAACTTTCAGAGGTTTGTTTCCCATCCAGTTGTTGTAAAGATTAAGTGAGACAGACATGAATTGTGCAAATCATAAACCATAATATTCCTAGTGGATTTCCTGTATATTTTCCAATCCCAAATAGGTCTCAACCCAGCGTCCTTCACTTCCAAGAAGACCCTCATTTATTTTCTTCACAGGAAGTTTTATTTAAAAGGGTTTTGTTCTAAATATTTATCCTAAGATTCCCAAATTTGTCTTTGTTACTGAGTAGATAACAGGCTTTGTAAAAGTAGTAACAGTCTTACTGAATTTGCAGTCTTGTTTTTAACAATAATGTGTAGTATACAGTAGGATTGCAATAAATAGATTTCAATGAAATATTAGTATAAGAGTACAAAACCCTAGAACCTGTTGAACAAATCCTCAAAGGAGCAAGAGCACTTAAAATTCACTCCCAAATCCATTTTAATTTTAATTTTTAAAGTTTATTTTTAAATAAAATGTATCTTTTTGTTTAAAATTACTAAATTTCTATGTGTGTTTGCAAAGGCAATATCAAGAGTCACACTTTTTGAAACGCAACATTTGCTTTTTGTTTGACTTTTTAAACCTGGAAAATATGTTTTTTCAAATTGTAATGTCTATGTTTTAGGATATGCTGTACTATTGTTTGGCATAATGTGAGCTTTCTCTACTCATACTACCTTGCAAGTTTGACAATCCCATTTCCATTTTTAGTGAAAATAAAGATTACATCATGGAGACCTGAAAATCTTACATTGTTTCCTTTTAAATATTAAATGATTTAAAATCCAATACAAGTGAAATTTTTATATGTAATAATTTTTTCTCAGCAAGAACATATAGCATGGTTCCAGAAGGTCCTGAATACTATCATTTTGCTCTTTCTCTTTAAATTACCTATTGATGGTATGCTTGATATGCATTTAATGTATGCAATGAGTATTTTAAAAACCCTTTAGCTATTATTACTATAGAATGAGAAACTCAAAATTTTTGTGAATTTATGTTTTAAATCTGTGAAACCATCAGACACAATTCAGATTTTACAATGCTCTTATCAAAGCTATCATGTGATATCATAGACAAAAACAATGAAATGCTGTTTTTCTTTTATCCTCCACCTCATGATATAGTTCAGTGATCTAGATACATTGATGCACATTTGTGAACCTGTATTCCTCCTTTGTAAAGGACAAAAACTAACTAAATCACAGTTATTATAAGGATTTAATGAAAGATTATTTGTAAATATGGTTGTACATTGGAAAGAACTACAAACATGAAATTTATTGTATAAATTATATGTCATATATATGACAAAATTATATGTCATAGATATATGATAAAATTATATGTCATATATATGCATATATGTATTTTTCTTTGCTGAATTAGTGGCTGAGTTCAGAAACTTACTTGTGAACAAAATTCAATGAAATGTCAGAACATTGTTGCTTTTGTTCAAAACAATTTGAAAACTTTCAAAACAAAGAGCTACAAAATATTTTTCAGATTTTGACATATGAGAAATATGATTTAGCTCTTCTAAGTAGTTGCTGAAAACATTGAAAATACATTAAGATTTCTCCCAGCTATACAGATTACAGAGACTGAGAATAAATAAAGGGAATTTGGGTTTGATCCAATTATGATTTGTTGCAATTTCAGAAAATTCTGGAAAAAGTAAATTTTATACACACACACACACACACACACACACACACACACAACTTTAAAAATATTCCTTTCAGTAAGAAAAATGATACCCTTCAGTGATTATGAGAATTATATGTCAATTCTCACACAGGTCAAAGCCAGCAATTCTGTCCATAATGTAGGAAGCTCAATGATCACACAAAGTATTGCCTAGGGATACATGACTATGAATTTCCATTTTGGAAAAGAAAGCATTAAAAGTGCATATTAACATTTAATTTTATCTTTATTCTGTTATCCTCCCATCATATCTTATACACTCAAGAAAGTGAAAAAGAATGGAAAGTCCTTTCCTTTCTTGATGCTAGCATAAAAGCCATTGACAATTTGCCAATAAAATTTAACAAATGTATAAAAGCACTTTCATTAAATTCCTTCCTATATAATAGATGACCATCAATATATTGATATGATAACTGTGATTATTTAAGCTACTGAAAAAATATTCCACTAAAAAGGTATTTTAGATAGCACGAGTTTCTTACCATATCAGATAACATTCCAACTAATAGTAGTGAGAGCTAGAGTCATAGCTCTGTCATATTAAGAATCCAGAATCTCTTTTCTGTTTAACTTTGGTATCCATAGGTTTTGTCCCTTTTTTTTTTTCATTATCCAAAGAGTTCATAACCATATGTACATTCCTTGTACATTGCTGCCAACAGGAATGGGATAAAGAAAAAAATAAGGACATGGTTTTTTGTTTTATTTTTTCATTTAAATGTCAGAAAACACAGTTGCCTACACGATGTTCACTTTATCCCACTGGCCAGATACTAGCCACATAATCTAGTGGCAAGATAGTCTTTCCCTAAATATTCACATGTTCAGCTCTGGCTTCTATTGCCATGGAAAAATGGGCAAAGAAATGTCACAAAATAACTTGCCATTTCTTCCAAAACGTTGAACACAATCCAAAGTCTAGGGTTGCTCTGAATTTATTACCGTTTGTTCGTATTGACTGCTTTTACTACAGTCTCAATAAAAATGGAATCTATGTGTATTTTCATGCCCAGAATTGTTATGCTTAGAAGTTGAAAGATGAGTTTTACAATAAATCTCCCTTACTCAAACTGTTTCAAATGAGTACACGTATATAAATGTGTATATGCATGACATTCACTATTTATTACGTACGTAAACATACATGAACAACGTACCTATAAGAAGCATAATTAATAACCCAAATTTTAAAAAAGTACATGTAGCATGTCTAATATTATTTTTTTGAGCTCCAGATGTATTTATTTATTTATTTTTATTTTTTATTGATACATAATAATTGTACATATTCATGGAGTACATGTTATATTTTGATACAAGCATATAACATATAATGATCAAATCAGGGTAACTGGGACATGATTCACCTGAAACATTTATCATTGCTTTATGATGGGAGCATTTGAAAACTTCTAGCTATTCTGAAATATAATAAATTATTAACTATAGTTGCCCTATTGAACACTAGAACTTTTTCGTTGTATTTAACAGAGTTACCCCTTCACCAACACCTCTTCGTCACCCCTTCCCACCACCCTTACCAATCTCTAGTAGCCACCATTCTATTCACTACTTCCTTGAGATGAATTTTTTTTTTTTTAGTTCCCATATATGGGTGTGAAAATGCAATATTTGTCTTTCTGTGCCTGGTTTATTTCACTTAAAATAATGCCCTCCAGATCTATCCATGTTTCTGCAAATGACAAAATTTCCTTCTTTTTCATGGCTACATAATATTCCATTGTGTACATACACCACATCTTTTTTATCTATTCCTCCCTTGATAAACACTTAAGCTGATTCCACATTTTAGCCATTGTCCGTAATGCTGCAATAAACACTGAAGTGCAAATATCTTCTGGTTACATTTTATGTCTTTGCCTCACCCAAGCGAGGTTTAGAGGCATGCCCTTCTCCTCTACAATGCTCACCATGTCTGTGACCATTAGTTGTGAGTTTGCCCCACATGACCCTTTAATCCCTAGAGAATATTACTACTGTGTGAGCATCATAGTGTTGATCGGTTAGTACCAATTTGATGGTGAGTATATGTATGGACTATTCCTCTGATCTTGTGATACCTCACTTCCGATGATGGAATCAAGCTCAATCCAGGAAAATATAAGAGGTGCTATATCACTGTTGTTTCTTATAATTGAGTAATATTCCATTGTATACATATACCCAATTTTAATAATCCACTCATGAATTAAGGGGCACTTGGGTTGTTTCCACATCCTTGCAATAGTGAATTGTGCTGCCATAAATATTTGGGTGCAGATGTCTTTATTATAGAGTGTCTTTTGATCTTTTGGGTAGATGCCCAACAGTGCTATTGCTGTATTGAACGGTATTTCCACTACCAGCTCCTTGAGGTATCTCCAGATTCTTTTCCACAGAGGTTGCACCAATCTGCAGTCCCACCAGCAGTGTAAGAGTGTGCCCATCTCTCCACATCCTCACCAGCATTTGTTGTTTTGGAATTTTTTGATAGAGGCCAATCTCACTGGGGTTAGGTGATATCTCTTTGTGGTTTTGATTTGCATTTCTGTAATGATTAAAGATGTTGAGCATTTTTTTATATGTTTGCTGGCCATTATTCTGTCTTCTTTTGAAAAAATCAACAAGAAAAAAATCAAACAACCTCATCAATAAATGGGCAAAGGACATGAGTATGTCTAATATTATTAAAAGCAAAATAGATAAGCAGAACTCCTAGAAAAATAATTTTTTGATCTTATCTATCACAAAATATTGAATCATGTTAAGAGCTAATATAATAGGTTCTTCTTGTATACATTTTCAGCCACTGTAAAATTCTAAAATATCATATGTTTTCCATTTGACTTAGTGTACTTTATTCCTTGGTCATACATATTGATCCCTTATCTCACTGAAATGTATTGCTTAAGTAAGGATGCTCAAAAAAGCAGAAGGGAACAAAATGACCTCCTCAAGGAAACCTGATAAAATCTTTCAGGTAACATTTGGGTTACTGGATACTTTTGTTAGATTCTCTAATATCCTACACATATGAATTCAGCAGCAAACAGAAATGAAGCATATAAAGCAGAAGGAGAAATAAGTCACATTACGAGAATGATCTGTGATAAATCTCTAGTTGTTTTTTTAAAGATCTTAACATTTACAAATTAAACTATATGAGTAGACATTACTAAGAATTAAAGTAGTGGATCATGATGTAACTAGAATAAGGACAGCTGTTTCATTGCATTTCATTTTTCTTAATTTTACTCCTGACCGATTTCCATTAAATGCTAAATGATTAACAAAATGATTAGAGTTTAAGAAAAATATCCTTAAAGAGAGTTCTTCACAGATTCCTGATCATTTAAAAAAAGAAAATGCTAGAGAATGTAATACTAGGGAATATATTCATTGAAATGGTTTTCTTGTATGAGAGTGGGAGCATATGTTAAGAAATAGAGCAGATAGGGGCAGACTTTCCACTTATTATTTTCCATCTCTACTCCCCTATAAATAAGAAAACTTTTGGGTGTAAAGAAACAAAAGATCTCTTAAGCCAACTTAAATAAAGGCAATTTTTAGGATGCTAACGAATCTTGGGAATCTTAATGCTTGTGGTATAGCTGGGCTACTCAGCAAATCAACATCAAACAGCTGTACTCTTTTTCTCTCTACTCTGTAGCCACATGGTCTTTTTCATTTTTTCCCCCATTTCCATTTAATCTCTACATACTACTTTCCTCTGCAAAATTTGTTCTTTTTTCCCAGGTTAACATATTTTGCATGTGGCTTAGGGAAGAGCTCTTATCACCTTAGAGGTGCTCTATTATCTCACTGTTTCTTAACTTCAAATTCTCATATTGTTTGGCCAATACTGTGAGTTAGCTCATTCAGAATACAGCCCTAATTCCTTTCTCTGTATCCTCCTCTCCTATAGAGGTTGAAAAGCCAGAAACATAACTTCTTACTTTTCTTATATGAAGGTTTCCATGTAACGTATTTCTACCAAAGGAAACACATGTGGAATCTAACAAGAGTTTTGAGAAAATCTTGATTTTTGGAAGAAGACATTTATGTTGGTTAACTGTATATGTTAATTGAATGGGCTAAGGGATGCCTAGATAGATGGTGAAACATTATTTCTGAGTCTCTGTGAAGGTGTTTCTAGAAGAGATTAGCATTTGAATTGGAAGACTGAATAAGAAAGATCAGCCTCACCAACATGGGTGGGGATCTTCCAATTAGTTAAGGGTTTAATATAACAACAAGGCAGAGGAAAGGTGAATTCATTCTTCCTTCCTGAGCTGGGATATCATAACCCACAATTATCCACTCACTGTGCTTGTTGACTTGGACTCTGTCATGAAGGAGTTCAATTTACTAACAGAAACACAAACTATATCACTAACAATAATATCTAATTATTATATTATACTAAAAATGTGGTTATTCACTGTAAAGTATTTCATTCTATCTGCACAGCAAAAAAAAAAAAAATATCCACAGAAATGCTATGTTTGATTTGACTTCCTAAGAGATTAAGAATTATCAGATATAGAAGTGCTGTAGGAAAGAATGCAAGCAAAGATATTCTAGGGAAATACAGTTACATGAACAAGGTTTAGTGACCTGAAGTTACTTCCTGTGTTAAAAGCTGATATTTAGCACATACACCTCTATGGCTGAAAGTTAGAAGTGGCAGAAGACCAACCTGGAAAGTTATGTTGGTGGTAGACTGCAAAAGTACTTGAAGGTTATGCCGAGGAGGGTTAATTAACTTTCACTATTGGTAAAGGAGAGCATTAGACACTTTAAACATTGCAAGAGGCATAAATAGATCAAAGCTTTTAGAAAAGGACTATGGTATTCATTTTTTATTGGCTCTCAGATCAATTCACTGCCCCACCCCTGCTCTCCTTGGCATAACGACTAGAGCTGCACACATTTTCCAGGCTCCCTTGCTTACTGGCTTCTGGCTAGGTTCAGCCAAGAGGATGCACTAGGAGGAGATTTGGGATAGAAGAAAATTCAAAGACTAGGTGCTTCTCATACACTTTTTCCTCGGGCAGTGTCTCTGGTAGAAGCTGAATCTCCTCCATCTCTTTAGCTCCCATCCCACCATACCTTGTATTCCATCCACTGTGTTTCCATAGTTCCAGCTCATTTGCTACAATTTCATCATTCTTTATGAACCCCTTTAAGTTGGTCCCACCGCCTTTCTCCTTTGTTTCTTCAGTCCTGTGAGTGGTAGTTGAGGTTTCTTCATTTTCCCACTTTTATCTTATAAAAAATTGGAATTATTTTTCTATATTAGATACCCTCCATTGAATTAACTGGCATGCATTTGTTTACGTGGCTGTACCCTAACAAGTAGAAAATTAAGATAGCTTTGAAATAAAACAGATTTAAAATTATTTTCCATCTCTTTGTATGCTTTTGAATGAGTGGTGTAATAAGCAACTTCTTATTTAAAATTGCCATCATGAGAATTACTCAAAGTTGAATAGAAATATTGACTAATAAGAAGTTAAAAAATATTTCTTTCTTTTTTGCCAATCTCTCCATTAAAGGCTCCTCACAGCTTAACAGCTTAACTTGTTATTTTAATACCGCCTGGTGCTATTTGAGAAATGTCAATACAAGAACCAAAATAATACTATCTTGTTTTCCTGTTTTCTTCTTTGTCTTTCTTTTTTCACAATTCTCTTTTTAGTCATTAAAAGTTTAGTGGCTAAATGGTTAACAGAAGAATACTTCAAGCTCACCTAGCTTTGTTTTCAAGACAAAAATGTTTTTCCCAGTTGCAATGCAGGTGTAATATAAACACATCAGTAGTGACAACATACTTTATGTTTAACTTTTAAGTCATTGTTGTCACCACTATATTTATAAAGTGAATTTAGTAACTTTCCTACAGGGAAAGCATGTGAAGTTGATAGACAACAGGAAGAAAATAATTTGTTCAAAGTTAGATAATGGAATCTATTTAAAAATAGAATTTTTATTTTTATTTTTATTTTTTTCTTTTTTGAGACAGAGTCTCGCTCTGTTGCCCAGGCTAGAGTGAGTGCCGTGGTGTCAGCCTAGCTCACAGCAACCTCAAACTCCCGGGCTCAAGCGATCCTACTGCCTCAGCCTCCTGAGTAGCTGGGACTACAGGCATGCGCCACCATCCCCAGCTAATTTTTTCAATATATATATTTTTTAGCTGTCCAAATCACTTCTTTCTATTTTTAATAGAGACGAGGGTCTCGCTTTTGCTCAGGCTGGTCCAAACTCTTGACCTTGAGCGATTCTCCTGCCTCGGCCTCCCAGAGTGCTAGGATTACAGGCATGAGCCACCACACCCGGCCTAAAAATCGAATTTTTACCTAATCATTTTTACTTCTTTTAATTTGTAACAAATAAAATACAAGCTCATTCATAAAACATTTCAGTTGTATAGAAACATTAATATTAAAACTTATCTTTAAAATTTTATGTTTGATTTCTCTGATATTTAGTATTTTTTCTTAGAAATATGAGGAAAACACCTCTAAATTCCTTAAAAATAGATATGTTTTCCTTTTCAGATAATAATGTCTCTTCCTTCATATTATATAAATAAAGAAGTTTAAATTAAGATCAATGTAGAGTTTGGATGAATAGATAGATGAGTAGATAGGTAAATTTATCTTCATTAAACATTTTCTAGTTATTTAGTCTGAAAGTAAACTTTATACATATTTCAATAATTTATTTCATTTCCAAAAATAATATTAATACCTGAGCACACAATAGAATATTATAAATGTTAATAAACTATTTTAGGTTTCTAAGTTTGCCAGTTAACTATGTAGTCACACTTTGAAAAAAATTTCTTAAATGTTCCAAATATTCCCAAACATTTTCTTGATGCATAACACTGAAAATGACTGTGATGCTTGATTGGAAAGTGTCTGAAGCACATGACTTCTCATTGGCACTCTCATGCTTGAATATAATCATGACAGTGTTGACTTACCCTCAGAGTCATTTACATTTTTAATTTCACTTTTTTCAACAATAATAGCAATAATGAAATGATGTTGATATATAATAATCATGTTTCAAGTTTTATGGCTCAGCAAAATACATGGACAGAGAAAGAAGTAAAGTTTATGTCATAGAACTTAACTATAAAAGTCAGACAGATGCTCCTGCTTTCAGGTTTAAGTAATCCTAGTAAATCGTGTGCCAATAAAATCGATAAACTTAACTGATATATTATAAATCACCACAATATACTCTTTAAACATAAAAACTCATTGTAAATTATTATATACACGTTTGTATTTGTTGTCTATTGTTTGTATGCACTTGTGTGTTTGTGCACTTCTCAGAATGTTTAGTTTCTCTTTCTAGATTGGATCACTCTCTTTAAATTTTAAATTGAAAATTCAGGCAGTGAGTTATTTTACCTTCTACACAGATTATAAAGACGTGGTATGTTCCTTTTATTCCATCTACAAGAGTTAATTTTATTTGGAACATTTTACAACACTAAGAAATATCAGTATTAATTCAGCAATTAACAATTCCAATGTTAATAATATTAGGCGACTTTTTGAATGATGAAATAGAGTTGCCTTGGAATCTCCTTTTCTCAAGTGATTAAAAATGACAACCAAATTTTTAATCACAAAGTATATCAAATCAATGGATTATTTTATTTAAATATCAGGATTTTCCTAAGGGTTACTGGAGTAATCTGAGTAGAGCAATAGAAGTATATACCAAAACACACAGCTGTTTGCACCCTATGATCAATGAGGCATCAGAAGTTATTGCTCACAAAAGACAGTAGACCAGGTTAATTTGTTCACTGCTCCAAGTCTGCAATTTATGCAGTGTCTAATATACCACAGATGCTCAAGCAATATTTTTTGAAATGATATGTAAGAAACCTCCCACAAATTGTCCACAAGTAGAATTTATGACTGACATTAGTCAACATAGGTGGAGTCATGGAGCCGGAACTCCAATCCATGTGTACTCACATTATTTTCTCAGTGAATTTTTCTTGAATGATTAGGAGATCAACCATAAACATGCCAATTATTGTTATCCCCAATTTAGAAATAAAGAGGAAAAAACTCTCAAAGTCACTTATTTATTTGAGGACAAATAAATGCTAAGAAAAGAATCTTTTAAAAAATTCTTAGTCCAGTATTCTTTATATAACGTAAAACCAATATTCCCTTACCCTTTTGAATCATAATATTAGAAAACTAGGTCTCATATACTCACAGTTCTCTGCAGAGCTTGAGAATTAAGAAAAAAGTTTTTATTTCAAATATATCAATTTCCTTAGTAAAAACAGGAACTTGTTATGTTGTGGTGTTTATTCCACAACGTATCTGCTTTCCAGCACAGTCAATCCTCGTTATGAAATTTTCTGTATTTGTGAATTTACCTACTCTCTAAAATTTATTTGTAACCCTAAAATCAATACTCACAGCATTTTGTAGTCATTCACAGATATGAAGAAAATGGTGAAAAATTTGAATCATCTGAAACATTCCGAACTGAGATAGAACAAGACAATGCACTATTTTCTTTCTGAAGCTCTCATATTATAAACATGTCTTCTTTGTGGGATATTTAGTGCCACAATTTTCACATTTTTATGGTATTTCTATTGTTTAAAAAAAGCCCCCAAACAGCATCAGAGTACTATGTAGTTTTCCTAAGTGCAAGAAAGCTGTCATGTGCCTTACAGAGAATGTATATGTGTTTAGATAAGTTTCATTCATGAGTTCATTGTTAATAAATCAACACTATATATTAAGTAAAGTGTCTCTAAACAGAAACACACAAAAGAGTTTATGTATTGATCAGTTGATGGAATGTTGTGGCCAAAGGGTCCTAGGAACTCAATCATGTATTTCTCTTAGAAACAATAATTCAATATTCACTAATCCAGATTCATGGTGACGTCATAGAGTGCAGCTACCGTGAATAATTAGAATTTACTATATTTATTTAGTTCATCTTGTGACCAATTTAGAATAACTTTGAGATCTCACTTGACCTACACACAGTCTCACATAAACATAAATGTACATAGATATACTTACTATTCTAATATGAATTTGTTCTGTATTTTTACCACAACTGTGTATATATTCACTCTAAGAAGATTAGTAGCTACATCTGAGTTTTCATAACTCATTGTCTCTGATAAAGTTGTTACCTTTGTCATAGTTACGCTACAGCATGATATGGACCACAGCTAATCAATTCCAAATGGCTAATGCTAGAGAAGAAAGGTGGAGTATAGTGAATTATGCCACATTACTTACTATATAGATAGCTAATGAGGTTTCCAGTAAATTAAGCTATAGGAGATCTTAGAACAAGCCAATACTATAAAAAGAAAAAAAAATGGATACAAGCTTACCTCTCTTTATTTCATACTACTTTATTGTGCTTTGCAGATAATTGAATTTTCTACAAATTGTAAGTTTGCAGCTACAGTGTGTTCAGCAAGTCTGTTAGTGCCATTTTTCCAAAAGTATGTGCTTATTTTGTGTCTCTGCGTCAGATTTCAGCAATTCTTGCAATATTTTAAGTTTTTGAATTATTATTATATCTATCATGGTGCTCTGTGATAAGCAATATTTGAATTTACGATTGTAATCATTTGGGGGCACTACAAACCATGCCCATACACCACAGCAAACTTAATTGACAAACGTTCTATGGGTTCTGACTGCTCCACCTACTGGCTGTTCCCTGTCCTCTCTCCCTCTTCTAGGGACTCCCTATGCTCTGTGACACAAAAATACCAAAATTAGTTCAATTAATAACCCTATGATAGCCTCTAAGTATCCAAGTGAAAGGAAGACTTGCACGTGTTTCACTTTAAATCAAAAGTTAGAAATGACTAAATTTAGTTAGGAAGGCATGTCAAAAGCTGAGACAGGTTGAAAGCTAGGCTTCTTGTGACAGATAGGTTGTGAATGTAAAGGAAAGGTTTTTGAAAGAAGTTAAAAGTACTACTCTAGTGAACACACAAATGATAAGAACGAAAACAGCCTTATTGTGGATATGTAGAGAGTTTTAATGGTCTGGACAGATGATCAAACCAACCACAATATTCCCTTAGGCTAAAACCTAATCCAGAGCAAGGCCCTAATTCTCTTCAATTATATGAAGTCTGAGAGAGGTGAGGAAACTGCAGAAGGAAAGTTTGAAGCTAGCAGAGGTTGGTTCATGAGATTTCAGGAAAGAACTCATCTCTATGACATAAAAGTGAAGGTGAAGCAGCAAGTGCTGATGGACAGGTTGCAGCAAGTTATCCAGAAGATCTAGCTAAGGCAACTGATAAAAGTGGCTTCACTAAACAACAGATTTTTAGTATTAATGAAATAGCCTTCTATTGGAAGAAGATGCCATCTATGACTTTCATAGCTTGAGAGGAGAAGCCAATACCCAACTTCAAAGCCTCAAAAGACAGGCTGACTCTGTTATTTCAGGCTGATGTAGTTGATAACTTTCAGTTGAAGCCATTGTTCATTTACCATTCTGAAAATGCTAGGGCCCTTACAAATTATGTTAAATCTACTCTGCCTGTTCTCTAGGAATAGAATAAAATCTGCATAACAGCACATCTGTTCACAGCATGATTTACTGATTATTTTAAATTCACTGTTGAGACCTACTGCTCAGAAAAAAAAAAAAATGTTTCAATATATTACCACTCATTGACAATGCAGCTAGTCACCCAAGAGCACTAATGAAGAAATACAAGGAGATAAATGTTATTTTCATGCCTGCTACCACAGCATCCATTTTGCAGCCCATGGATCAAGGAATAATTTTGACTTTCAAGTCTTAGTCTTTAATAAATACATTCTGTAAGACTATAGTTAACATAGCTAGTGGTTCCTCCAGTAGATCTAAGCAAAGTAAATTGAAAACATTCTGGAAAAAATTCACCATTCTAGATGCCATAAAGAACATTTTTGCTTCATAGAAGAAAAAGGTCAAAATATTAACATTAACAGGAGTTTGGAATAGGTTGATTCCAACCTTCATGGATGACTCATGAAGTTCAAGGCTTTAGTGGACGAAGTAACTACAGATGTGGTAGAAATAGTAATAAAACTAGAATCAGAAGTGGTGCCTAAAGATGTGACTTAATTGTTGCAATTTCATGTTCAAACTTGAATGCATGAGGAGCTGCTTCTATGGTTAAGCAAAGAAAATGGTTGTCTTGGGATAGAGTCTGCTCCTGGTGAAGATGCTGTGAACATTGTTGAACTGACAACAAAGGGTTTAGAATATTACTTAAAGTTAGTTGATAAAACAGTGGCAGAGCTTGACGGGATTGGCTCCAATTTTGAAAGAGATTCTACTGTAAATAAAATGCTATCAAATAGCATTGCATGCCACAGAGAAATCTTTTGCGAAATGAAGGGTCAATGGATGTGGCAAACTTCATTGTTGTATTATTTTAAGAAATTCCCACTGTCACCCCAACCCTCAGCATCCACCACCTTGATCAGTCAGTAGACATCAACATCAAGGCAAGACACTCCACCAGCAAAAAGATTGCAACTGGCCAAAGGCTCAGATAATTGTTAGCATTTTTTAGCAATACAGTATTTTTTATTTTAAGATATGCACATTGATTTTTTTAGACATAATGCTATTGCACACTTAGTAGACTACATCATAGTGTGACTATAACTTTTATATGCACTGGGAAACCAAAATATTTGTGTGGCTCACTTTATTGCAATACGTGTTTTCATGAATTAGTCTCTAGAACCAAACCTAATACTTATAATTTCCAAACGTGTAATGTAATCACATGGTTTTTTAGTGAATCAGGACTATGCTTTCAATTCCTATGGCTAATCAAGGAAAACAGTCCTCTAAATTTAGATTCTATATTTTCCAAATAAATTCTTTATAGATTTATTTTTTTTATGTAATTAGTTTACTACCTGATCTCATACTTTAAGCCAAACTAGATAAAACAGCAAATTTAGTTATACATGTTTTTAGTAGAAGCTTCACTATTCATATATGCATATATAATTATTTTTAATATATTCTTGATATTAATTAATGTAATTAATAGTATCCTGTAAACATAGCGTTAAAGACAAGAGTTCTAATGTAATTTTAGAGTTAATATATATGCACGTATTAACATTCCCAAATTCCTTTATTCTGTTGCTTAGCATTCAGTGCTCAAGATCTTTGGATTTAAGCTCATAAGGCCTTTTGAATATCTCCTGAAACTCATTATTTTGATATATTGATGCCAGCTCATTACCTAACTTACCAAAGTGACACTACATTTCCATAGAGTACCTAAGTATCAATGCCTTAGTTCATGTAGAGATAAAAATCCAGATAACAATCTAGTTAGAAAATCTAGTTGGAAAAATCCAGTTAGAAAAAAAAATACAGACTGTATCTTACTGTCTGTAAAGTTTCTATCTTTGTCAATCTGTCATTTTCTAAAAGCAATTTGTAGTAAATTAAACTGAACAAGGGAAGACAAAATTGTTTTCAAAGTCATACTATTACACTGTACTCAATTATAAGTATCCACATTTTAAATGAACATACACACACACACTTCCTCTATTAAAGAAGATAAAATTAAATGCTCTAAAAAATAATCCCTCAAATTTCTACAGCATAAAAGTTTATTCCTCTTGTAACTGGTTTATTGTACTTGGCATAGTATCTTCAAGGTTCATCCAGTTGTCATATATGATAGATTTCCTTTTTTCTAAAAACTGAATAATATTTCATTGTATGTACATACTGCATTTTCTTTATCCATTCATACTGTATTGTACACCTAAAAATTTGTTAAGAGTGTAGATCCCATGTTGTACTCTTACCACAATTTTAGAAATGAAAGTTTATTCCTTACTCACCTAAATATCCAGTGCTTGTGATCAATAAGTGGATTTATATTACCCACTGATTGGCCTCTCATCTTGTAGCTCAGCCATCAAGTGATTATGCTACTGAATATAAGCAAGAATCTCAGTAGACAACAGATTGTTTTTAGTACAGACTCTCACACCTCATTTATATTTTTGCTTAACTTAAACATAATAAAGATTTTATTTTTAAAACAATAATATGTTGCAAATCTTTGGCTAGCAAAATACCTCTCAGCATTTGCTTCTTAGGCCCTGCTGCAATAACATGATAAGATTTAATGCTTATGAGATCTGACATAAATTAAAAAAATTTAATTCATTGGAATAAGTTTCCATGTGGTCTTTTATTCAGTGCTTTTATCCAACATAGAAAATAGTATTTTAGACATTCATTATCTTCCAAAATCAATATAGGTCAATAAACAGAAGGAAAAATCACATATCATTTTATAATCCATAAATGAATACATCTCTGTTTCTCACATTCCACTTTTCAAAGGCTTTATAATGTCTGTATATGTGTGTGAAATATAGGTATAATTCCAAGCATTTTTCTAATGCCTGGAAGTATATTTGGTACATAGTAGGTGCTTAATGCATTTGAAATCTTATACAAATAGCATAACGTACTATTGAGCAGCCCACAGCTTTACATTAGACAAAAAAAATCTGTTAATCAGGCAATAGTAATATTCTCTGAGAACTTTTCAACATCAGAATAAAAACAGACATTAAAAGAAAAATAAACAATTTTAAAGGAAGAATGTATCCTTCTCCTTTTAGTATCAGATATCTGTATGTTCCTATGTGGAAAAAAGGTATATAAAACAATGTAAGCATGCAAGTAACTTCATTTATTATGTTTCTGTGCTAATCAAACATGTAATTTTAGTTCAGTTTTCCATACATCTCCCTGCAAGTAAGAACAGTCATTGATTGGCAGCTCTGAATAACCATCAGTCCTCGAAGCTGTTAAAGTTCTCATGACAGAAAGTATATCTTTTTGATTTATTAAATCTACATTTATCTTTGTTTCAGGTTTATACTGTTTTCTATGTATGTGTGTCTCTCTGTGTGTGTAGGAGCAACTCCAGAGACATTCACCTCAGGAATAGTAAAAAAATCAAGGTTCTGAATCTATAAAAGACAAGATTATACCATGTTGATTTCCCCTTCTCTTTCTGTCCTTTACCTATCAGCACCTGTGCTCTTCAGGAAACGTTAGATCTTGCTCTTTGCTCTTTTGCAAAATGTTAGATTAAGGAAATGGAAATACTCTTGTTTTTATAGAGGAAAAAAGACTGCAGTTCAGTAATAAGATTTTAAAGGAGGTCTTATCACATGGTTTCTTCAGTATGATGGATAAGGCAAAACGATCTGTTAAGAGAATGTATGAATCTAAAGATATATGGAGAATAGAGGCCATTTGAATAACTTCTGTGAAGACAACGAAGAGTAATTGTCAGGAAGTAGTATTAAAAAAGATAAAACCTGAGAGAATTTGGCAGCAGGTTTTAGGGGCCATTGAATTTGGTGACCATGGGAGCACAATGGCTCATTCATTCATTTATTCTTTTTTTTTTCTCCCTATACCATTCATCTTTCTTGACAAAATTCATAGATAGCTGATGGTTAGATGTAATCTCGGGTTGTTGAGGTTGTTTTGTAGATGACCAGTCTAAGGGCAATGAATTATGGAGTCAAAAACACCAGCAGAATGATGGCCAGAAAGAAATACAGGAAGGAAAAGTATAGAATAATTTCCTCTTTTTATTACCATCACTTCACACAGTATGTTATATATTTTATGTACCTAATTAATGAAAGATTATGCTATAAAAACTCTTTGATAAATATTTTATATTTACAAATTTATACTATGGAAATGTTTGTTTATGCAGGTATGCAAATATTTAACTACAGAAGTATAAGTAAAAACATTATTTGTAATAGTAAAATGTCAGAAAGATTTAAACATATGTTATAAGGCAGAATATTATTTTGTAGACATTAAAATCAACATGAATCTATAAGTTAGAGAGAATTATTATTTTTTTCTTCAAGTATCATAAGGATTAGTTTAAAAAATTATATAAAATAACTAAAAAAATAATTGGATGGACATGGAATTGGTTATTTTCATGATTATCCCTAAAAAAGTGGTTGAAAATAATAAGCTTATTTTCCGTACTTCCCACTCTCCAGAAAGTGGCAAAAATTTTTGTAAGAAGGAAAAATTTGTTCTTTTTGTTCTTAAAAATATTTCATTGCCAACCTCAAAAATAATGTCTGAATATAAAAAGGAAAACAGTTCTTAAAGTTTAATCAAATAGGAACAAATAGTACATATTCTTTCTTTAGTTCATTTTAAGCAACTCTACACTAATTATTTGAGTAACGTGGAAAAGGTAACATCTAGACTATTAAACTTTGTATTAATAATTTATATATCCTTTTAAAATCTTTTTGAATGGTTCTAATCTAAGCATGTTTCATTGGCAATGAAAATTATGTGATTATATATAGATATCCTTGAATTCAGTAAGCATGCTTTGTAACAAATCAGAAAATTGCACTTTAATTTGCAGTTTCTTCTTGATCTACTACTAATGAAAGTTTCACTGAATTATCTGCTTAAAGGTCAAAATGCTAATTAAGAGTTTCTCATCAGTGATAATTCAGACATGTGGAAAAATGATGACATTAGGTTTTTATCTTCTTGAGTTAACTTATTTGGTACTCCATCTTCTCAAAGTTCCAATAACAATGAAGCCACTTTATAATATTTAATACTTCCTGTTTCAATGCAATACAGACATTCTCTTTTAAAGGAACATATTATATAGATTTCACCACAATTTTTCCCATTCCAAATGTGACTTTATAATATACACTTTAATAAGCTAAGTCTTATAGACCACTTTTTAAGCTACAAATAGAATATTGCACTTTATGTATTATCTACAACAGTCTTTAGAGAACATACTAAATTTTAAAATTCTTGATTTTACAATTTGACATTTTTAAATCTAGAGAGAACGAATCATTTCACCTGGTTTAGTCTACCATATATGCTATATAATTTCAAAATCCACGGCGCATAAGATTCTGTTTGTTAGAAAGCTTATGGAACATGGAAATCTATTTACTCCAGTGACAATCACTCTATGCACAAACATAGCTGTGCCCTGAAAAATTAAAATACATTTTAAATGACCCAAGTCATGTGTTTTAAGTCACAAACATATAAGTATATTTATCAGTAGGAAAGCTGAATGTGTGTGTTTGTGTCTGTGTGTATGTGCAATCAAATTCATATTATCTTAAAATAATAACACTATGCCTGAAAACACATGCACAATGACCTGGTCATGGTCACAAAATGATGCTATATTCCAAAGACATAATTCTTTTAAAGTTTAGTTAAGAACAAATTTCCAAGTCTTTGGCAGACTTACTGGAAATCAGTAAAGTTTGGTGGATATTTTTGCCTGAGAAAGAATAGCCTAGTAATAGCTGTTAGTGTGGAAAAAGGTTGTCAAATAGATGCTGTGCCTCTGGTAAAGGAACAATCTGAATTCTGAAATACATAAGGAAAGGTAAACTAGAATATCCTGAAACACTAAAAAATAAAAAAAGAATGAGAGAAGAAAGTTGAAGCATACATACTACTTGATGTCAATGCTTACCATAAAATTACATAAATCAAGACAGCATGCATTGGTGAAGAGGTAATGGAACAGAATGAAGTATAGAAATTGACCCACATATGTAAATCTATCTTAGAAAGGAGCTGCAGAGTCCTTTAGGTATTAAAAATATTTTTGTGAAATAGCACACAATTGATCAAAAGAAAACAAATATTTCATGGGTTTTACTTTATTAATTCTTACAAGAACATATTTTATTGAAATAAAGCTTCTAGTGGGATGAGAAGATCTTTGGTTTTTCCAATCAGTACATATATCCAAGGGCACATGCTATTTAATTACAGAATGAGAATATTTCCACTATTAATTCTACTTCCCCCTTTTTTCTTAACAACTATAAGCCCTGAATAAGTTCTCTTCATAAATAAGTAGAAAGAAATGAAACAAATTTTTTATAGCAAAGTTTTTTTTTCTTCTAAGTTTTTCTAAATTACATGCAAAACTTATTTAGACTTGCTATAAGATGTTCAAGTATAAGTAAATAACTAGATTAAGTTCTCCTTCAATTTTCTTAAAATAATGACTTGGGAATAGCTTAAATTGAATAATGGCTTTGTTTTTCAGGCATCTGTTTCACTTAATTCTTTCTTATAAATATGTTATTCACAGGAATTATCACATTTCCCAGGATTTTACACTGTAGGGCAGAACAAAGTAATAAATCTGGGTAAAATATGATATTTCTTTAAAAATCAGAAGAAAAGTCATTTTTTGTAAGGAACACCTGAGTAAGGGAAACTGGCATAATAACTAGGCTATGGGCCTTTTCTGATGCAGATCAACTTTAGAAAATTGGACACTTGGACGTCACTTTTTGTACCTGTTAAACTTTTTATAGCCTGAGAGGTATGAATGGCCCAATTTGAAGACTATCCTTCCAGAGAACTGTAGGAGGGAAAATCCTCTGTCTACTCAGCATGTAATGCTTTAATTTCCCCCAATTATATCCTAAGAGAACCCATTTATCAGTCACACATCTGCTGAATCTCTTGGGTTTCTTTAGCCCGTTAGGACGCTTAAGTTTATAATTAAAAACAAATTATGAAATCAAAATAATTATAAAGCCATACCTTTAACAACATACCATAATTAATTCAAAAAGGAAAAAAAATTATTTCAATTTGTCAAGAACCAATTCATATTAATCATTTCTTCTAATATTGTAATTTTAATTTGAGAAAATAGGAGAATAAAGACCATACTTCTCTCCTTATTATCAAAAGGGGAAAATAAATATTTGTGAGTGAGTATTTCTGTGTAGATGTACATACACTCATACACATACAGAAATGTATAATTTTACCCTTACAAAGATACTTACAAAGACACACAGAAGCACACATACACACATACAAATACACATATTAATAAGCTCAAAATAGGCCCAAGTAACTGTTAATTTAGAAAAAAGTGAAAAAAAATCAGAAAAAACATATAAATTGAGGAGATATTTCTGCCCAAGGGACTCATGCCATCTCTGCTCCTTTCTTCACCTTCTACTATGTATGGGAGGATCATAGAAATAAAGAGGCCAGGTCTTTTGCTTATACATTTTGTTGTTGTTTTATGGGTTTTATTTTTCCTTTATTTGTTTAAACATTGTTTATATTTGATTATTGGCTTGGAAAACATCCTAATTTTCTTGTCTCCATTTTCCCTAATGGATTGAGTGACCAGTTCTCTCTACAATATTCAGGAAGATTCTACCCGTAGCAGATGTGAGCCATGGATTCCGGTGAATGTTAGGGATTAAGGAAGTACGCCCACAAGAAAACATTAAGCGTATGAAAGAAGCAAGATGGAAAATATAACACCAAATTAGAGTGGGAATTTAGGAAGAAATTCACATTCAGTTTCATCTTACGGGGAGATCTACATTACACTTAATTGTCCCTCCTTGAGTCATAGGAATTGGATTTTATCATCCCACACTAATTAGTCATTGGTTACAGGCAACATCGGTTGGAGTTATTTCATAAAAATAGCTAATGTATATGGATATAGACTATGTTCCAGTGCCAAATCTCTGACAGTCACAGGTGCCAACTCTGAGAAACAAAACACACAACACCTAGGGAATAAGTACAGAAAGTTAGTAAAGAGATCTGAAGGGTTTGGGGTGGGTTAAAGTAGAGTCAGCTACAGGGCTTGATATAACTGACTTATTTTTTGTGCCCATCAAAGTGTCCCATTTCATATATAAAGGTAAAAGAAAAACTTCTTGGGCTTGTTGCAAAATAAATATTCTAGATAATCAAATACTCTGCTCAGTTATGAAATGTCAAAGGTCTTAAAAAGTAAAAATAAACTGACATCATACAATATTGGGAAGTGCTACAGCACTGTTATATTTAAAATTATTATAATGTTATTGCTGTAACTACTGCAAAAGAAGAGTTTTCTAATATTTAGAACAGCGGAAAATCTAGATGAACTTTAACTATATCAGCATACAATAGCTGTCCAAAAAGTATCCAGTCACTGTTAATATAACAGAATGGTTACATGGCTGGATACTTTCCAGACAGCCCTCAGTACATTTAAAGAGTCACTTTGCTAGTATATATGATAATATAATATCAGAGAAATATCATTCTTTACATTGTGTGGTTTCCTAAGCTAAAAAGTAGAATGTAGTAACAGAGTTTAAAATATTAAGATGTCAGTGAACACAGGAAACATAATAGTTTATGATCTCATCTGTCAGTCATGGAAATAGTACAGTAGGTAAAAATATATGAAATGGAGCTATATCTTATGGTTTTAAACCATGCCCTGCCATTTACTAGTTAGTTGTGTGAACCTAGACAAGTTAATTAACCTTTACATGTTTCAGTCTTGTCATCTCTAATTTTGGGATAACCCATAGTTCTTAAATACAGGTTGTTGTGAATATTAAATAATTTAATAGAGGTATAGTGCCTGGAAAAGTTTCTGCCAGGTATATAATTTTAAGCTGTTATTATTTTTATTATTATAAGAAATGTTTCTAGGCAACAAACTGATAATTCAAAATGCTTTATTCTCATAGCAAGAGTCAGCAAACTTTTACTGTAAAAGGCCAGACAATAAATAAACTTTGGCTTTGCAGACCATATGGGCTTTGTCACAATTAGTCAGCTTTGTTCTTTGTAGCCCCCACACTGGCATAGATAGTATGTAAATGAATGAGTGTGGCTGTCCCTCAAAGTTATATCTGGAAACAAGACACAGGCCAGATTTGGACCATGAGCCGTAGTTCATCGTACTCTGTCATAAAGTAACAACTTGAAATTCTGTTTTGTTTTGGTTTTTACCAAAAATAAAACTGAAGCAATTCTGTCACTTTTTATAAATGTAGTAAATATTTTATGAATATGCCAAAAACAATCTACCTGATTAATGTCAACTCTATCAGCCTACTAATCACAAGTAGATCAATTTGAGATTTGACTTAGGAGAAAAAATGAATTTTAAACCTTAAAGAGAACATAGTGGCCCTGGTTCAGGAGCAGCAAAGACATGAAATATCAGGGACAGCAAACACTGAATATTTTTATTAATATGGCATATGGCCCATAGGCAATATGCCAAGAGCAGCCAACAATAAAATATTTTTTTCCCAATTACAGTATTGAATTGATGCTATATTGGCTTAATTGAAAGTCCAATAAAATGAGGAATATTACTTCCTTAGATATTGTTATTGGAATAGATAAATGACCTAATCTCAAAGATTTCTAAAATAGTAAAGGAAAAAATTTAAAAGCCTAAAGATGTCTGAAAAAAAAAAATCAAGAAAATCAGAGCTACATTGGACTTTGTATATAGTGCATGTGTTACATAGTATAGCATATGAAATACCAAACAGTAATAAGAATTTTAAAGACATTTTTCTTTAATGGTTTAAAATACATCTAATAAAATATATACTTACAATTATACTTTATTTTTTGTAGCACTCTTTATTAAACAGACACAAAGGACACAAACTCTTGTGGATGACTACAAAGATTTAGAACAACTATATATATTTTATATCACATACACAATAAAATCCAAAGGACATAAATTTAGCTTTCATAACAATTGCATTCTCTATTCACTCTGGAATATTAAATCTCTTATCTCAAAGTGAAAAAACAAAATGCCTTTCTAAATTATATTTTTATCCTTTGTTTTTAATTTCTGAACATTTTTTGGTTATAAAAATGAGCGTTTTTAAAGTATATAAAACTGTCCTTAAATTGTAGCAAATTCTTTGTGTGTGTATCTCTCTCTTTCTAGAAATTTTCAAATTTCCGTTATAAGAAACTATAGCTTTTTAAAACATTATTTCTATAATTTTCTACACTACTGTTAAAAAATTTGAAAAGATTTTGTCAAAGATGAGTCTGGGAGATTTATTCTTCAACACACTTTCAGTTTTTGTAACTGCCTCAGCAATGGTTCCCCGTTTTCTTTCTGAACTGTGCTATGTTCCATATTTCTGTTTTTGCTGTAATTGTTCTTGATCTGATTTCGCTGCTCTGTGGGACTTAGAGGAATCGATCTTTGTATCCTCAGACTTGAGCAGTGCCTGGCAGATAATAGGCCCCGATACATTTTTACTGAATAAATGAATTTGTGTCAGTGTCAGTATGCTCACTGTGTTTCCACTTCATCAGAAAATTCACTAGTTCTGTTCAGTTTCACCTTGAGTGGTCACAGAGCAAGTTTTCACTCTCCATCAGGCAAGCCTCATCACCATAGCCTCTGTTCAGCATGACAACTAAGCTAAACAATGTTCAGAACGTGGGAAGAGAGAAGTAGAGAACAGAATGGAGGGATGTAGATATCCCACACTCGGGAGAGTTTGGCATTGGGTACCATACACAGCCCGCTCAAGTCTAAAAAAAAATACCCACTTCCGTTAAACAAACCCCTTGTAATCTCTCCTTATCTTTTTGGTGCTCCCTTTGAAAACTCAATAGGTCTTTGAGAGCAGATAAGTTGCTCAATTAGCAGGCATTTTAATCTTTCACCTTTGCAGTTTTGTCCTGAGTGTCTGCCTCTGATTTATTGTGACCTGTGGGAAAGGGATGTGGGAAAAAATGAAGAACACACATCTGGAGTACCAAGGAAAGAGCAAAGGAAAAGATAAACTACAGAAATCAAACTTCTGAATCTAATTCTGAAAAAAATATATATAATGAAATTGTTAAACACAGTATTTGGAAGATACTGAATAATAAATTATAAACAACACTTAAGCCAGGAGTTCAAGCCCAGACTGGGAAATATGGCAAGATGCTGCCTCTAAAAAAATTTAAAAATTAGGCATGGTGGTGAGCACCTGTAGTTCCAGCTGGGGAGGCTAAGGCAGGAGGATCACTTGAGCCTAGAAGTTTGAGGCCATGGTGAATTATGATGGTGCCACTGTTAGGTCTCCTCTGAGTGGATGTTCCCTGGTCCCCTGGTTCCCAGTGTCAGGAGTAGGTGCTGGTACTGAGTCCAGCCAATGACGGAGTGATCACAAACACAGAACAATTTTATACAAACAGTTTATTGCATAAAAGAAAGAATGAAAGTAAAGAAGGAAGCTACACAAAGTGAAAATCCGGTCCAGAGAGAGTGGAACAGGTCAGTCTCCACAAGTGGAGAAAGATGCCAAAGTCTAAGCACATGTTACCTTTTATAAGCTCACTAGTTTGTCCCACATTTCTCCTGGCAGGATTGGTTGTCATTTCCTGCCTTTTGAGGTGATTGACAGGTTGATGTTATATAACAGGTTATCTAGCAGGTTACAAGTTATCTAGCAGTTTCCCTTTCTGCACACGCCTCTTCCCAGAATTGTTCATGAAACTCCCACCATGCTATTCTAATTAGATGGTAATGAGCTTTAGGTCAGTTAAAGGTTACTAGGAACTTTTTACTGTGTATATTCCCACTAGGGAACAGTTCCTAGCTGCTATCTGGTTCCTACCTACAATTCAGTTCCCACTCTCCACCATAAGCCACTTTGCCACCCGTTTACCTTCCACCAACCTAACACCATTCATTGTACTCCAGCCTGGGTAACAGAGCAAGACCTGGTCTCTAAAAAAAAAAATAAATAAATTTAATTTAAAAAAACAAAAAACAAACAAAAAAAAACTACTGAATACTAGTAAATACTAGGTATGATTCTCAGTACTTTGTGCTACCTCATAGAATTATGGAAAAACACTTCTCTAATTATTCACATATTTCAGAAAAGGAAAATTAATTTCAGTGAGTTTAGATAACATGCTCTGCGTTACCCAATAAGTGGCAGAAAGCAAACCTGAACCCAGGTAGACTGCCCCAAAAGCCTGTTTTCTTAATTTCAACAATGTTGTGTCTTACACTTAAGGGTTTTCTCTAGATTAACAAGAGCTAATAAATCAATTAAAATGCAATAGTATCATCTCCCTGATGTTTGAATGTCCAAAAATGAATATTGGAAGATAAGAATCATAATCATAATAATTATTTTTGAAACAAAGTTACTCCAGGAACCTATTGTCTAATTTCACAATTATGTTCTAAAGATAAGAATTCTTTAGTATCACAAAAGTACGATCAATTAAATTAAAGGTTTATTTTATGTTTCTTGCTAATAGATGAGGGTCATACAATTTACAACTGTGAAACTGGCTTACTTGCCTAATTGACTTAAATGCAATATTGAAAGTTATCTGCTTTCTTTATCTGATAAAATAAATTAATTTATTTTCCTTATTTTACAGTTTAGAGAATAGACCATAAGAAGTAAGAGGGATTGTGAAGCTAACATTTACAAACACTGAAGTGATTTTAAGCAATTCTTCTTCCTTGACAGTGTCTCCTATGTGTGATTTCTCAGGGAATGGGACTAGGTCACTTCACTCTTTGGGAACACAAAAACACAGTCTGGAGAAGAGATGACTATTTTTCCCCATCTGAGATAATTTCAAAGCACTATTCCTAAACAAATTTTGATATTTCTTTAAACTAAAGACGCAGTTTAAATTTTCAAATATAAGGAAATCCTTGGAGGAACAAGTGAAATTATACATAGCTTTATAAGGAATGAATCATAAATAAATAGATATCTACTTTCCATACTTTTTTTTGTTCCCACAAAAAATATGAATATACATATGTATAATCATATATCAGGAAATAATGCTGCTAATCTGTCAATTCTCCCCACATTTATCTATATAATTTTAAGTAAAAATTTTAAAATATAAACAATATTTTATGGAAATTGGCAAGATTATCTGAAAATTTGTAGGAAAATGCAGGTGGCCAAATATGGCCAAGATAATCTTAAAGACTAACAAAGTTTTTGGATTTATAGGACCAGGTACTGGTAATGTATTTCCCTGGTAATTAAAACAGAATGATATTGCTCCAAGATGATTTAAATTAATAAAATAAATGGAGAGTTTTGAAATAGAGTAACACATACATAGTCTATTGGATTATGACAAAATTGGCATGGCTGCACAGCCTTTTTAATAAACTATAACTGGCTCAAATGCATTCATAAGTGAAAAATGAATGTGGACATTACTTTTATATCCTACACAAAATCTGTTCTAGAGGGATTGTAGCTCTAATGTGAATGGTTAAATAATGAATATTCTCAAAACAAACAGAAACCAAATATACTAAAGCAGAGTATCTTCATTATTTTGGGTGGATAAATATTTCTTAAACTGCCCGTAAAAAGAACAAGATTAAAAAAAATATTTTTGAATTTGGACTACATTAAAATTAAGTAATTCTGTGCACTTAAAAATTTAAATAAAAATGTAAGACACAGGTTAGGATAACATGACTAAAAAGTATAAAGAAAACTGTAAATTAACATGAGAAGACAGCCAGTCAATAAGTAATGGGCAAAATATTCTCCCAAAAGATACCAAAATGAACTATAAAGAAAAGATGGTCAACCTAAATAATCATAAAGGAAATTGAACATTTACACAGTAGTTTTATTCTATATGAACAAAAATGAGTATAATTATGCAACATATTACAATATAAACGACACAATATGCATTGAAATAAAGAAGCCAGGCAGCCATAAGATTTTATTTCTGTAAAGTTAAAAAATAGGCAAAAATAACTTAGGTGTAGAAGTCAAAATCATGGCAAGTTGGTGCAAGGGGAAGGGAGCGAGACCAGAGAAAGACATGCAGGGAGCCTGGCTTGCTGGTAATGTTCTAGTTCATGATTTGTACCAACTTTTTCAATTTGAGAGACTGTGATGGGACATGTACTTTTCCATATTAATGCCATATTTCAATAAGAAATATTTATTTTGAATAAAAGATATAATGTTTTTTTGTCTGCAAATATTTCCAACTTCATGGAATACTAGATTGTAGCAGCCATCTTGGTGCTATGACGGAAGCCTACCTAAGAGTCAGTATGAGAATGGCATAGGCAAAGGGTGGACCGAAACTTTATCCTTGGTGGTATATTACTGAGATGTCAAATTAACCAAATCCTGGACATGCCATATTTTAGACTTTCTATTACATGATAGTAAAAAAAAAAAACAAAAAACAAAAATTTAACTGTAGATTATTAAGTATGAAATGTCCGATTTCCTTAATTACTAAGTTTGACAGTTGATATCTCTAACATTTCACTTTGACAGTTTTTGTTTTACTTGTATTGTGAATTTACACCCTCAGTCTTTCAAATTCATGGTTTGGTTTGTGATTATCTTTCAAATTTTTTAGAGGAATTTTTGTGAAACCTTGGATGAGTAAAAAATTCGTGTTATTTTCAAATATGAGTTTCTGCCGCAGAACCAACGCAGTGCAGACAGCTCGAAATACCAGGGAAGTGCTTGGGAAGAATGTGGTTAATGAACAAACAGTACATTGATGGTTTGAGAATTCTGTTCTGGTGATTTTAATCTCAAAAATGATCCTTCTACACAACCTGAGACCAAGGTGGATAGTGATGAGCTAAAAGCTGTAGTGGAAACAAATCCATCTCAATCTACCCATGAATTAGCAGCAAGGCTTGAAATTATTATTCCAGAAATTTTGGACCATTTGAAGCAAATCAGCAAGAAGCAGCATAGATGGTTTCTGTATGAATTAAATGAGTATCAGCAGAGAAATTATCTCGAAGCTTGCCTTTCTTTGCTGTCACGACATAAAGGAGAAATATTTTTACATCATATTTTCATGTGTGATGAAAAATGGATTCTTTTTGACAATGGCAAGCATTCAGTACAATGGTTGGATAAAGATGAAGTGGCAAAACACAATCCAAAACTGAATATTCATCAAAAAAAAAAAAAGCTAATGGTGTCTGTTTAGTAGTCCAGCACTGGTATTATCCACTACAGCTCCATGAAACTCGGTCAATCAATTATAGTGGATGTCTACTGCAACCAGTTAGATGAAATGATGAGGATGCTTATGATTAAGCAGCTGAGATTGGTCAATAGAGACACGGCAATTCTCTTGCAAGACAATGCTCAACCACATGTCACAGAAACAATGTTGTACAAACTACAGCAGCTGGACAGACTTGGAAACTCTTTGTCACCCACCATATTCACCTGAGCTTGCACCAGCTGACTACCACTTCTTACAGGCTATGGACTGCTTCTTCAAGGAAAAACATTCAGTTTTGAACAAGCTGTGGAAGACACCTTTTGCAATTTCATCACTATTCACTCTTCAGGCTTCTTTGCTGCTGGCATAAACAAGCCACTGTTAAGATGGCAAACGATGTGAATAGGTTATGTGCATACTTTGATTAATTGTACTGCTTCTTGTATTAGATATAATAAACCACACTTTTGACTCAGAATTGGAAATTTCGTATTTAATGACCTAAATATTTATCACTGACTATCATATATAGCTGCAATTATTCATTTTAACTGTCAACTTGACTGGATTAAGGAATACCCAGACAGCTGGTAAAGCATTGTTTCCGGGTTTGACTGAAGGTGCTTCCATAAGAGATTGGTATTTGAATCAATGGACTGAGTAAAGAAGATTCACCCTCACCAAAGTGGGCAAACACCATCCAATCAGTTGAAGGCCCAGACAGAAAAAGAGGAAGAGGAAAAGCAAATTTGTTCTCTCTTGGACCTGAAACACCCATCTTCTTCTGGCTTTGGACATCAGAACTTCAGGTTCTCCAGCCTTCAGACTCTAGAACTCGCATCAGTGGCTCCATCAGGTTCTCAGGCCTTCTGATTTGGACTGAGCTGTGCCATCAGCTTTCCTGGCTTTCCAGGTTGTAGATGGCATAGCATCAAAATTCTCAGCCTCCATAACCATGTAAGCCAATTCCCATAACAAATTCCTCTTCATAACCCATATCTCTAGATATCCTATTGATTCTATTTCTCTGGAGAACCCTAATAAACAGATAAACACTGTAAATTATCGTTTTATTTAATATATCATGGGAATAACATATATATTAATAAATAAAAACACAATACACAATAATTTAATAAAGTTTTTCTTTTTCCATTCAATATTTCCATTCTCTCTCTCCTCCCTCTCTTCAGTCACATGCACACATACTTCAGGAACTCATGTTAATAACCATACACCAATATACATCTCTACTTTTCATCATAGATAAATGTGTGTGGGTATATAATACAATAACTTTCCCTAAAAAGGGATTGAATAACCATTTCCATATAAGATGTTTAATCATTCACTTATTGATTAGAATTCACAAGTCAAATTATTGAAAGACTTTTTTTATATGAACTATTCTGTGATTTAATATGCTTCTTTGGAATATATTCTTGGTGGTCACAATGCATGTACAAAGGATTATATGCATTTAAATGTAAACAGTTTTTGCCTCATTGTTCTCAGAGATTATTCTAACTTATATGTTCACAGGCAATCCCTGAAATTTTGCCCTTTTTTTAGGTTGTCTTGGAAACAAGCCTAATTCTTTGAGTTGGAAATATTATCTTGTCTTTATTTTTTATTTGTATTTTTTAATTGACATATCACAACTGTACATATTTATGGAGTGCATAGTGATATTTTGGTATATATAATGTATAGTGATCAGATCAACATAATTAGGATATCCATCATCTCAAACGTTTATCATATTTTGTATTGGGAACATCCACTATCTTCCTTCTATCTATTTGAAACTATATAATATATTGTTGTTAACTATAGTCATCCACAGAGGTATAGAGTACTATTAATATAAGTTATCTCTCCTATCTAGCTCTAATTTTGTGTCCTTTAACAAGTCTCTCCTTATTTCTCTCTTATTCTCTCCTCCCCCTACCCTTCCCAGCCTCTACCATCTTTACTTTGTTATATGTTTACTTCTAGGAGAACAAATTTTTTGTCTTCTGCATATAAGTTAGAACACTCAGTGTTTAACTTTATGTTCCTGGCTTATTTTATTTAACATTATGTCCAGTTACATCCATGATGCTGCAAATGACAGGATTTCAGTCCTTTTTATTGCCAAATTATATTCCATTATGTATACATACCACATTTTCCTTATCCATTCATTTTGCACATCTATGTCAATTCCATATCTTGGCTATTGTGAATAGTGCTGCAATGAAAATGGAGTATGAATGTCTCTTTGATATACTGATTTCCTTTTATTTGGTTAAATGCCCAGTAGTGGGATTATTGTATCATACCATAATTCCATTTGTAGGTTTTAAAGGAATCACCATACTCTTTTCTATAGTGGTTTTACTAGAGGTTTACATTCCCACCAAGAGTATATCAGAGTTCCTTTTCCTCCATATCCCCATGAGTACTTATTATTTTTTGTCTTTTTGATAATAGCCATCACAACTTCTGTGAGATGATACCTCACTGTGGTTGTGATTTGTATTTCTCTAATGATTAGTTATGTTGAGCATTTTAAAATATTTTTGGCCATTTGTATGTCATCTTTTGAGAAATGACTGTTCATATCACTTGCCCATTTTTAAATTGGATTATTTATTTGAATTTGTTCATTTATTTATTGCTATTGAGATGTTTGAGTTCCTTATATATTCCAGATATTAATCCCTTATTGCATGAGTAGTTTGCAAAAATTTTCTACCATCCTGTAGGCATTTTTTTCACTCTCTTGATTGTTTCTATTGCTGTGCAGAAGCTTTTTAGTTCAATATAATCCCATTTGTTTATTTTTATTTTTTTACCTGTGCCTTTAAAATCATATTTATAAAATATTTATCCACAAAAATGTCCTGAGGTGTTTTCCCTATGTTTTCTTCTAGTAGTTTTATAATTTCAAGTCATACATTAAGGGCTTTTATCCATTTTTCACTGATTCTTTTGTAGGATGAGAAGTGGGGCTCTAGTTTCATTCTTTCACATATTGATATTCAGTTTTCTCAGGATGAATTATTGAAGAGATTTTAATTTCCCTTAATGTGTCTTCTTAGTGTCTTTTTCAAAAATCAGTTTGCTAAAGAGATATGGATTAATTTCTGGGCTCCCTATTCTGTTCCATTAGCCTTCATTGGTCTTTTTGTCTTTTTTAATGCTAGTACCAAGGTATTTTCATTACTATAGCTTTGTAGTATATTTTGAAGTCTGGACATATGATGCCTCCAGCTTTGTTCCTTTTGGTCAGGATTGCTTTGGGTATCTGGGGTCTTTTGTGGTTCCATGCAAATTTTGAGATGTTTAAAATATATCCATGAAGAATGTCATTGGTATTTTCATAAAGATTTCATCAAATATGTAGATTTGCTTTAAATAGTATAGTTCTTTGATAAATATTAATTCTTCCTATTCATGAGCTTGGAAAATCTTTCCATTTGTTTGTATCCTCTTAAATTTCTTTCATCAGTGTTTTGTAACTTCTTGTAGAGGTCTTTCATTTAAAGTGAAATTCATTTCTAGGTTTTTTTGTTATTTTTTGTAGCTATTCTACATGCCTTTTTGATTTCTTTTTCAGCTAGTTCATTGTTTTTGTATAGAAATGATACTGATTTTTGTATGTTAATTTTGTGTCCTGCAAATTTACTGAATTTATTTATTGCTTATAAGGGTTTTTTTTGGTAGAGCCCTTAGGTTTTTCTATTTATCTGGCTAGTATTTCTAGTACTATGTTGACTAAGAGTTATAGTATGATGTCAGGTATGGGTTTGTCATATATGGCCATTATTGTGTTGAGATATTTTCCTTTTATACTGTAATTGAGAGTATTTATCATAAAGGGTTATTAAATTTTATCAAATGCTTTTCCTGCCTGTATTAAGATGAACACATGATTTTTGGCCTTCATTCTGTTGATGCAATGAATGACATTTATAGATTTGCTTATGTTGACCCATCCTTGCATCTCTGAGATCATCCAACTTAATCATGGTGTATTAGCTTTTTGATGAAATGTTGTATTTATTTTGCTCACATTTTGTTGAGGATTTTTGTATTTACATTAATCAAAGACATCGCATCATAGACCAAGTGGCCCATACAGACATTTACAGAAAATTTCCCCCAAAATTGCAGAACACACATTCTTTTTATCAGCACATGAAACATTCTTCAGAATTGACCATATTTTATGACACAAAACAAGTCTTAACAAACTTTTAAAACTCAAAATCATATCAAGTATCTTATTTGACCACAATGGAGTAAAACTAGAAATAAATGATGGTCTATTCAATAAACAGTGGTGGGAAACTTGACATACATATGAAGAAGAGCAACATTCAAAATTATATAAATACGTGGATATTAAACAACATGCTCCTGAGTGACCAATGTGTAAAGTAAAAATTAAAAATACAATTTACAAATTCCCTAAAACATAAAATAGAAATACAACATAAGAAAACCTATGGGATACAATAAAAGCAGTGTTAAAGGCAAATTTATAGCAATAAGTGCATATAACAAAATCTAGAAATGTTTCAAATAAATAATAATGCATCTCAAGGAAGTAGAAAAGCAAGAAAAACCAAACCCAAAATTAGTAGAAGGAAAGAAATAATAAAGATTAGGGTAGAAATAAGCAAAACTAATGCTAAAAAACAATACAAAAGACAATGAAACAAAAATTTTTGGAAAGATAAAGAAAACTGACAAACTTCGAGCTAGACTGGAAAAAAGGGAGAATTATTCCAACAGATAAAATCATAAATGAAAAAGGAGGCATCATAACAGTGAGCACAGAAATACAAAGGAGGAAAAGGGAATGGAGCAAGATGGCCTAATAATAGCCTCCAGCAATTATCCCTCTGCATGAAGACCAAATTTACCAATTATTCATGCAAGTGAGCACCTTCAGAGGAACCTAAAATTCTATGGTCAATCATACTACTTGGTTTTAAGATTATATCAAGGAAAGAGGCACTGAGAATGAAGAAAAGACAATCTTGCTTTTCCTGTGCCACCCCCACTCTCCCATCATCTGGCAATGTCATGCCAGCACACCAAGAGGAGGGAGAATCTGTGTGCCCAGGGGAGAGAGAGTGATGTGATTGTGGAACTGTGCATTGAAACTCAGGGCAGCTCTGACACAGGGGAGCACACTGCAGGGAAGCATTCTGCCAGTGCCCACAGAGGGAGCATTTATACCAGCCCAGAGTGAAATCGTTTGTCCAGAAATCCGACTTCCAACAAGCCTCAATCCCAGCTGACAAAAATCAGACTGGGGCTTGAACTAAATTAGTAAGGAAGTCAGGCCACAAAGGCTGCAGTCCTTGGGCAATTCCTGAAGCTGTGCTGGCTCAGAGCAAGTAAATTTGGGATGCACATGACCCAGTGAAACACTGGTGGTGACAGCCAAGCCAGCGCCTGTATCACCACCACCCCCCGCCCCCCACCACACACAACAAATACAGGCAATGAGGCTCAGGATGTCTTCTTTGACTTGGGAAAAGGAAAGGAAAAAGGTCAGAAGATTTTGTTTTACAACTTGGGTACTAGTTAAGCCACAGTATAATAAAGTACCAAGCAGACTTCTAAAGCCCCTGAGTCCAGGTCTTAGTTCGTGGATGATGTTTCTACACCTACACTGGGCCAGAAGGAAATAAGCTTCTCTGAAGGAAAAGAGCCAGTCCTGGCAGGATTCACCACTTACCGACTAAAGAGCATTTGGAGTTGAATAAATATCAGAGGTAGCCAGAGGACAGTCACTACTGGCTTTAGGTGATACTGTGCTGATTTTAGGTGTGACATGATATGAGTGTCCACATCACTTCTCCCCAAACTCCATCAACTCAGCACAGACAGTGAGGGAAGAGGACAAGAGATTTTACCTGGTAATCCAGGGAATCTTACCCAAGTCCACTAAGGTGGTACCATTGGGGGTCTGCAAGAGTCACAGCATTCCTGAGCTTTGGGCACCCCCACTGATAACAGCTGCACTGACCAAAGACTTAGATCAAAACACTCAATTACTCTTGAATATCTGGAAAGCCTTCTCAAGAAGGACAGATTTAAGCAAATCCAGACTGCCAAGATTAAAATAAATACACAATTCTTCAATGCTCAGATGTTGATGAACATCCAGAAGAATCAAGAACACCAAGAAAAACATGATCTCACCGAACAAACAAAATAAGGTACCAGTGACCAATCCTGGAGCAATGGAGATAGGTGAACTTTCAGACAATGAATTCGAAATATCCATCCTGAAGAAACTCAATGAACTTCAATACAGAGAAGGAATTCGGAAGCCTATCAGAGAAATTTAACAGAGATTGAAATGATAATTTAAAAAATCAAGCAGAAATTCCGGAGCTTAATAATCGAATTGACAAACTGAGAAATTCATCAGAGTCTCTCAACAGCAGAATTGACCAAGCAGAAGAAAGAATTAGTGTGCTTGACAGGCTATTTGAAAATATAGTCAGAAGAGAAAAAAGCATAAAAAAATAAAAAAAAATAGGAATGATACACAGCTACACAGCTACAAGATCTAGAAAATAATCTCAAAAGGGCAAATATAAAAGTTATTGGCCTTAAAGAGGAGGTAGAGAGAGAGATTGGGGTAGAAGAACTATTCAAAGAAATAATAACAGTGAACTTTCCAAGCCTATAGGAAGATATCAATATTGAAGTACAAGAAAGTCATAGAACAACATGCATATTTAACCCAAACAAGACTACCTCAAGGAACTTAGTAATCAAGTTCCCAAAGGTCGCAGAAAAAGAAAAGTTCCTAGGGGAAACAAGAAAAAAGAAAAAAAATAACATGTAAAGGAGCTCCAATATGTCTGGCAGCAGACTTCTCAATGAGAAACCTTACAGGCCAGGAGAGAGTGGCATGAAATATTGAAAGTACTAAAGGAAAAAAAAAATTAAGCCTAGAATATTACATCCTGCAAAGTAACCCTCAAAAATGAGGGAGAAATAAAGACTTTCCCAGACAAACAAAAACTGAGGGATTTCATTATACCAGACCTGTCCTACAAGAAATGTGAAGTGGAGTTTGTCAATATGAAAGAAATGGACTTTAATAAACAATTAGAAATCATCTGAAGGTTTACAACTCATAAGTAACAGTAAGTACACAAAGACAGATGCTCTATTGCTGTCATTGCATTATATAAACTACTTATGTCTTGAATAGGAAGACTAAAATACAAACCTATGAAAAATAACTAGAACAATTTTCTGAGATATAGGTAGCATAAAAAGTTGTGGATGAAAATAACAAAAAGTTAAAAAGCAGGGGGGATGGAGCCAAAGGATAGAATTTCCATTAGATTTCTCTTTGCTTGTTTATGTGTTTGTTCCTTTGTAAACAGAGCTGTCATATGTTTAAAATGATTGGTTACAACATGTTTTTTGGAAGCATGACAGTAACTTCGATTCAAAAACGTACAACAGATTGTGGGAAAACAAATTAATTGTTTTCCCCACCAGGACACTCTATTATTTTATGCTTTCTTTAAAAAATTTTATTTCCACATACCTCTCCCACTCTCATGAGATTATTGCTCTCTTCACTCCTGACTATGAGGTTAAACTATAATAATTAGCATTTTGAGCTTGAGTTATTACAAAGATTTACTTTGAAATAGATCTCTTGTTGTATCTATCTTAAGGCTAAACTCTTGAAGTCTATCTGTAATCTTATATTTAAATCTCTCCATAAATACTTATATAGCAAGGTATGTACTCATCATTGTTTTTTCCCTCTTAATGTTTTCTATTTGGAATCTAGAGTTCTGATTCATTTGCCATTTGCTTATGGATTCTTTCTTAAGCATTACACCTCCTGCAGAGGCTTTAGTTGACTAATATCCATGTCTTTCTTTTACTTGAAAGATAACTAATTTCTTAGTTTTTATGAAATTCTTGGATTATATTCCCTTTCATGTAAACTAGTAATATTATTTTAGCATATTATGTCTTTGAAATATGCAATTGAATATTTAATGCAAATCCAAGTATAGCTTTGACTGTTCTCATTACTTATTCTTCTATGTGAAAGCTTATGTGTATTTTCTCTTTGTCCTAGCAGTTCTGGGATTTATCAGGGTTTGTTTTTTGAGTTATATCTTTTTTCATCTCCCCTTTCTAGAATTTTGTGACATCTCTTCAATTTGTTGGTTGTTGTCCAACTTAGGGATCTGTTTTTCCCTGGAACTTCACACTTTTTGCATATCATAGCTGTATTAATTGCCACCCTTATTGTTTTCCTCCTCATTTTCATTTCTTTCTAACACTGTTTTTTTGTTTTTGTTTTGAGGGGGAAGTTTTTCCACTTGATACTTTTTACAAAATAAACTTCTTATTTTAGATAAAAATAAATTCACATGAAGTTGTAAGAAATAATACAGAGATCCCAGGTACCTTTTTTCAGGATACTGACATTGACGAAATACATTGATTTTATTGGGATTCTCCTAGTTTTAATTGTACTCATTTATGTGTGTGTGTGCGCACACACATATGCATGTGTGTGTACTTAGTTTAATGAAATTTCTATCACATGTAGGTTTATACATCCACCACTCAGGATCCCACCATGAATGCATACTTTATCGAGTTTCTCTGCATCTTCAACAGCATCAAGAGTTGTCACTATGCATTCTGTTACCCAGTCTAAAGGATATATAGTGAACTTTCATTGTGGTTTTAATCTGAATCTCTCTATAGGCTAATCATGTTGAACATTTTATTCATTTGTTTATTTTCCATCTGTACATACTCTTTTGTGAAATGTCTGTTCATATATTTTGACCATTTTCTATGATTGGATTGTATGAAGTTTGTTGTTTTTTTTTACTATTGAGATTTTAGTGTACTTTACATATTCTAGATATGAAAATTTTGTGGTCTATATGACTTGGAAATATTTTCTTTCAGTCTGTAGCTATCTTTACATATTCTTTACATGATCTTTCACAGAGTCCCACAGTGGGGATTTTTGCTTTGTTTTGCTTCGGTTTTTGATGGGGTCCAATTTAGCATCCTTTACTTTTTCAGATTGTGCTTTAGGGTCAAATAATAAGAATTATTTGCCTAGAGCTAAATCCAGAAAAGTTTTTTCTTCTTTTTCTAAAATGTGTATAGTTTACTGTTAACTCTTTGATCAATTTTGAGTAAATTTTTGTATAAGGTGTTGGGTTTTGGTTGAAGTTTTTTGTTTTTTTAAATCTACTGTATCTGATTTCACTGTAACTTATTTAAAAAGTCTATATTTTCTAATTGAAATGCATTTGAACGTATGTCAAAAATCAGTTTGGCATATATGTGTAGGTCTTTGTCTGAGTTCTCCATTTTGTTTAATTGTGCTGTATGTCTATTTTTCTGCCAATACTGCACTGCCTTGATTACTGTACATACATAGTAAGTCTTGATATCAGATAGAGTTATTTATCCCACTTTATTCTTCCCTTTTAAAATTGTTTTAGGAGCTCTTGGGCCTGTGCCTGTCCATATAAGTTTCAAAATAAGCTTATATGTGTCTAGAAAAAAATGATAAGAATAACATTAAACCTATAGATTATTTGGGAAAACTAGTATCTTTACTAAAGTTATTCAATTCGTGAACCTGGAACGACACTTTATTCATTTATATCTATATTTTTTTATGTTTTTCCTCGGCATTTTAAAAATTTCAATATACAATTCTGTACATGTTTTGCTAAGTGCACAATTAAGAATTTCATTTTCGCTAAAGCAATTTAAAATGGTATTGCACTTTAATTTTGGTTTCCACATGTTTTTTGTTAATATCAAAATGTGATGATTTTTATGTTTTGCTTTTGTATCCTCCTACTCTACTGAACTCATTAGATTAAGTAGGTTTTCTTTGTGAATTTCCTTTTATTTTCTGCATAGACATTCAAATTATATAGAAGTAGTTTGAGTTTGGATCTTCTCTGTCTATTCCTATGTCTTTGTTCCCCATTACTGCAGGCTCTAAAGCTTCCAGTACTCTATCAAAGACAGTGGTGAGAATGGACAACTTTTACCTGTTTCTGATCTTCATGGTCAAGAATTCAGACTTTCACCATTGAGATAGTAGTAAATTTTAGAAGATATTTTTTGTGAAGGTGAAAACATTCCCTTCTCCTTTAATTTGATAGGAACTTTTCCCATAAATAGTCAAGTTTTTCATATGCCTTTATGCTTCGATGATATGATCATGACTTTTTTTCTTTAGCCTTTTGATATTGCAAATTGCATTGACGTATTTATGAATAATGAACAAGTCTTACAAACCTGGAAGAAATCACATTTCATTATGATGTATAATTTTTAACACAATGCTGGAATTGACTTGCTAATATTTTGGTGAAGATCTTTTTTCAAAGTTTGTAAGTGATATTAGTATATAGATTATTATTTGGGTTGTTGTTTGTACTGTCTTTGATTTTGTCATCAGGATAAAACTGGCCACATAAAATAATTTTCTGAAAATTACTATGCAAAATTTGAGTTAACTATTAATCTTCTTGGCATGTCTAGTAGAATTTGCTGGTAAAACATTCTGTTCCTTAGATATCTCTCTTGATTTATTTTTCAATTGAAAATTTTATTTATTAATGGTTATAAGACTATTCAGATTATCAATTTTATCATGGTTGAATTTTGGTACTTCATGGCTTTTGATGAATTAGTGCATTTCTTCTAGATTGTCAAATTTATGACAAGCATAAAGTTGTTTGAAGCCTTACCTTATTATTCTTTCATTGTCTTCAGGATGTGTAGTATCATTCCATGTTTAATTTCCTTTTTTTTTTTTTCCTGAGACAGAGTCCCAGTCTATTGCCTGGGCTAGAGTGCCATGGCATCACCTTAGCTCACAGCAACCTCAAACTCCTGGGCTCAAGCAATCCTACTGCCGCAGCCTCCCGAGTAGCTGGGACTACAAGCATGTGCCACCATGCCCAACTAATTTTTTCTATATATTTTTAGTTGTCCAGCTAATTTCTTTCTATTTTTTTTTGTAGAAATGGGGTCTTGCTCTTGCTCAGGCTGGTCTCGATCTCCTGAGCTCAAACGATCCTCCTGCCTCCACCTCCCAGAGTGCTAGGATTACAGGCATGAGCCACAGTGCCTAGCCCCCATGGTTAATTACTGATATTGGTGATTTGTGTCCTCTGTCTTCATTTTTATCAGTCTTGCTAGTGGTTTATTAATTTCATTTGTCTTTCAAAAAATAGATTTTTATTTCATTAGATTTTTTCCTAGTATTCCTTATGATATTTTGAGATACTTTGATAGTTTTCTACAGTGACTAAGTCAGATAAAATTATATATTTATGGATCATTATCATTTGTATTGCTATTAACAAGGTACAACTTATAGGTATATAAATGTTCATAAAAAAAATGAAAGGCAAAATCACTATTGGCTGAGCCCATTTCAAACTCTTTCAGAAATTTTTCCTATAGTTTCAGAAACCAGTCTTTTACTTGTTCTTTCTCTGTTGCTCAGTACTTGTGATGGACAATTATTCTCCTTTGCTCCATATTGACCACAAATAGACAACAGCGTATCTTTAGTATAGCCAGGAGGAAGTGGGAGCATAAACTCTGCCTGTAAAGCAGAGAGGGTTCAGTGGTCATATCTAGCATCTTGGTGAAACTTCAGAAAGAAAACATGAACAATTATTCATTATCATGCTCTCTCTCAGCAGCATTGGAAGAAAAGATTTAGCCTAACGAGTCATTCAGGTGTTCTTCAAATTCTTGCTGAAAAAAATAACCAGTTACACTCTTACAGAATCTTATTCACAAAGGTTAAATTCTGTAATAGCTTCCTCTGTTAGCTTATTAGGATTCTAGGAGAATCTGAGATCTCACTTGAACTCATAAAGTCACCTGTTCCAACTTTTGCTTAATTGTAGAGAAGCAGGTGTATGTGTTCAGAGTTGGGAGCAAAATGGACCCTACCCAAGTTGAGCTGCCAACTCCCCATGTGTTCTTCCTGGCAATAGCGATTGCTATAGGGATGATCCTGGATCCAATGGGCTTTGTGCTCCCCATAAATCATATACTTTTTTGGATGCTAGTATAATTTCAAAACAGACAAAATTAGTATGTAAATTATGCAAGAGAACAAACTTGAAAGATTGTTGAACAAAATTTTAAAATGTAACATCCATAAATGGTGTAGGATTTAGGTAACTAGTTCTTTAGGAAGGTATGTAGTTTATGATATGTTAGTCAAAATAATCTACATAGCATCCACTATTTTATCTGACTTCTGATAAAATCTAATAGATGAAGCAAGAATATTTTCATAACAAGTGGGAAAAGCAAATATGCTTCATTGAGATTTCATTAACATTATGATTGTCCTCACTCTTTCAGTACTTTTCAATCCAAAGTATGAAATAGAAGATACTATGTGTGTATAATGATGGCTTTGTCTTCAAGCAGACATAAACAGTAAGTTTGTGTTTTATTTCCTCTAAGTTAAAAAAGCATATTGTTTATATTTTTAAACACATAATTCAAAATATTTAAGATTCTACATTTTTAAATGTTCTAAGACCCTTGCATGGTTTTTAAATAAATAAAATGCAATACCATCTAAGGAATAAAAAATACTTAAACATTTTGAGGCATATGGTTTGAAAAACAATACCTTCAGCCTTCCTTTATTACGTCCACTTCGGTGTTGGGCATTTGACAAATGTATCCATCTGTCCACTGTATCATTGATTTCAGAGGTGATTTCTGGCTCTGCAAGGGGCCTGCTCTTGAGTTTGACAGCTTTTGATGAAAATGTGAAATTAGAGAAGAATTACTTGAGCTGAGACAGATGATCAAAGTGACATGAGGCAGTGAAGATAAGTGCCCATCTTGTTCTCAGATTGATGATTTACTTATCAGAATGCACTGGGGAAAGTAAAGCTTATCATGAATGATTGAGGAGACAAGCAAAAAGGATAAAAGGGCAATAAATAAATAGCGTAACTTAAATACTGTATTCCTGAACTATCCCCTAATACTTAAGAGATGGAGAAGAAGGAAAATGTTAAAGCACACAAACATGCATGCACACACATACACATGCACAAAAAGCAGTGCAATGTAAGGCATTCCAAGGAAGAAAAACAGAACACTTAAACATTTAGTGAGATTCTAAGGTAGATAATAAGCCATGTAACATTAAATTTGTTAATGAGGAAATAGCCTCGTTCTGACCCATTCATGAAGGCTCTGCCCCCATGGTCTAATCATCTCCCCAAGTACCTGCCACCTAACACTATCACCTTGGAGGTGAGGATTTCAACATATGAAATTTGGGAGGATATAAACTTTCAGATCATAGCAGTTATCATGCTTATATTCTAACTACTAAATAAGAAAAATTGTAATGCATTTAATAGTCTATCTCATGCATTTCTGTTCCTCTTTACTCTAAAAGGGAATGGTGTTATGGGAAGAGGAAGATATGATAAACACTAATTTGAAACACCTCTTGCTTATTATACTCCTCTTTGTTTTGCTTAAAGTGTTTGGAAAGGCAGTAAATATAAAGAGATTTCAGACTGGATAGGGAAAAGACTAAATTTCTGAAGCCTATATTAAATATTTGTTTTGACCGCTAGCATTTTTTCTTAAAGAATAGACCCCTTTTATATATCTCAGAATGTCTATAATTTTATTATGTAGAGGAAATTGATATTTTATATCAATAAGAATATTAGTCTTCATTTCTACTCTCTTGGGTTACCTTGCATGTGTTTAATAATTTATAGACTTCCAACTGAAAAATCATGTGAATTAAAGAAGCTTCAATGTAACCTAAATTTCAAATTTTAATTTATGGTATATATATTGTACACAATTGCAAGTAATGAAAATAATCCCTGAAGACAGAGAGAATATTGAAATCTGAATTGATGAAAATCCAAAGCTAATTTTGGAGTGTGGTTCTTAAATTTTTCTGGAATTTGGATTTCCAAGATCATCTTTTCTAAAAAGCAAAATATATCCTAGAACACTTCTCACCATTCTTACAAAACAATACAAATGTAAGATACACACAGTTTTGATAGTGGCATAACTAATAAAATAATCTATTACTAGAATTAAATGTTTATATTTTTTAAAAAGTCAAAATATCACCTTCTTTCAAAAACAATTTAGAAACTAAGGTATTCACCTAATGAAATGTACTGTGGCCATCATCAAAATTTTATTTTAAGGAATTAAGAAGTTCCAGAAAGTTATTGAGTCATGTCACCATAAGTAACAATGAATTGGTTCTGTTATTTAATGTGTGAAATAAAATAAATTCCTACTTATAGCAAAGATCTTGTTTATTTTAAAAATCATTTCTAAGCTAAACTGGAACAGAGATTATATTGGTATAGATATATGTATAAGGTGTAAGTATAGATATGTGTATGGGTGTGGGTATAGATAGGTATATATAGGTATAGACGTATCTATGATTGGGGGGTGGAGAGAAAGGGAAATTCAAGGAGATCATGTTAATGAATTTATTTTTTTAAAGTTTACATAGTGTTCTATGATTGTGAACCATCTCTTATTTCTGTAAAATTCTATAGAAATACATCTGGAAGTAATATAAGTAGTTAAAAAATCATAGAGATCAATGTCAACTAAATGCAATAATCTCGTTTTACAATTTTTGAACATCGCCCAAAAATCATCCTTCATCTACATAAAGAACTATTCTGATGGGACATAAATATCTTACTAAGTAACATTTAAAAAAATAATAATAATTACAAATTGAAAAACAATTCCATGTAGTGTTTTGAACAATTAAGTAGAATTCAAGAAACCTGCCATTCTGCTTCTATTAGTGATATTGGAAATGCCATTTAACTTTTCTAGATTTTTTATTTTTTATTTAAATCAAAACTTAATTTGAGGTCTAATTTTCTTATTCCATAATGACTTGGTATTTACTTCCTTCTTCTGTTCTAAACATCAATCTTAAACTTACATAAAAATTCTCCTATATAACAGGCCACCTCATGTTTGATAATACTATGTCTCATTTTGTCCTTTTTTACTGCTTTATATTTCGCCAATGGTAGGTGGTTATAGCACACATTTGTGAATATCAAGCACTGATTGTAATTACTTATTTTATCTTCTTCATGGACAATGCAAAGAAACTTAAAACACATCATTTCAATCTGTCCCTCTTGACTTGTGTATTATTGTTATATATTTTTACTGTTCTTATATTTTAAACTGTATAAGAAATTCTTATTATTTTTTATTTAGGCAATCATTATTTATCCTTTTTATTGCTCTATGTCCTTCTTTCATCTCCAGACTAATATCCAGGATGACTTTACTTATAATAGAAAATATATTTTGGTATTCCCTTTGTTGCAGATACGTAGGTGACTAATTTTCTCACTATTATTTTTTTGGGGAATGTCTTTATTTCACCTTCAATTATAAAGGGTAGTTTTCTGAATTGGCAGTATTTTCTTCGAGCATTTTGATAGTATCATTCCATAATTATAACAATGTTGGCTACTTTTAGGATTTTTTCTTAATTTGGTTTTCAGAAGTTTTAGTCTGATGTGCTTAGATGTGCATTTCTTGTATTAATCTACTTAATTGTTTATAGTATTTCTTCAATTTAAAGTTTATTTAGCCAATTTTGATAAGTTAGCTGCTAAATTTTCTTATATCCTCCTTTTTCTCCTTCAAAAAGAACTCCAATGACCCAAATATTATGTATTGTCACTGTGTACCTCCATATGCCTCATTCTGTGTAAATTCTTTTTTGTAACACTTCAAGGTCAGATATTTTTCTCCAGCTCTTAACTCGAACACTAGTTTCTTAATTTTAGTTTGAATAATTTTCACCATAGTATTTTCCATTTCTTATCTGAAATTCTCATTTTTGTCTTTTTCTCCTTGAACATAAGAAATATTTATTAGCAAGTCTATTAATAGAAATGCTTATTACCTCCCTGAACTTTCATATTGATAGTCATGTCACATAATTAGTTTGATATTATTTTCACTTGCCAGTGGAATATGATCCCTTGGAGTGGTGGTGTTGTTTTTAAAGCTTTTTAAAAACTCTGTATAAGAGTCTTATGGATCCCTGTTTAAGTTTGTGTCATTAGTTTTAATTTCTTCTTCTTCCTTTTTGATAACTCTCTAAAACATTTTTGTCCTATAAAATGTTTCCCTATTCTTTTCTTTGTCTTGTAAAAGAATGTGGAAACATTGTTAATGTTATTATATTTGATATTAAATAGTTTGGCACCCTAATTTATTGTCTGTCCTTCCCACTCTAAAAGGTAAATATTCACTACAGGACCTCAGCACCTAAAAAAAAATGCCTGGCAAGTAGTAGGAGCTCAAGGATATTTAATAAAACAATATGCTAATATCCCTCTATGCCTTTCAATGTGTTATTGATTAAAAACTGAATAATTCTAGTGTCAAGGCCAGTACTTTATTCTTGGGAACATTCATAAATAAATTACTACAATATGATTGTTCAATAAATTCAGTCAACAGCCCATGTTGTTTTATTTTTTCATAACCATCTTCTGAAATTCTCTCAAATTCATTGCTAAAATAAAGGAATAATACATGCATTAATCATATTTAGTAACATGAATATTATTTATTGTATAATTTCAAGGGAAACCTAGAGGGTAATTATTCCTTTAAAATTTTTGCAATGTCATTTTATTTATTGTACTTTCTAAAATATTGGAAATTAATATTGTTAGCTCTTTGGTTGTTTCTTTAATCTTTGATTTCCAACCCCAAATTTCATTTTGTTAAAATCTTGATCTGCTGATTTTCATCAGGCAATATTAGAAACACACTTTTTTAAAAAAAACAAAATAATATATTCATGCTTGAAGCTCTGATTCAGGGAGGGCAAAGATAATATAGGTAATCTAAACATTTGTACAACCATAATATGCTGAAATAAAAAATAAAAATAAACAAAAATAAAAAAATAAAAAATAAAAGAAAAAATAGGGAAGTAGAAAAATAAATAATTAAATACCCCAAAATTAATAATTACCCATTTCTAGTTAGATGGTACCAGACGGAGGCACTGTTACAGTTTTAATACTGGAATATTTAACTGTCTCTGTGCTCCCAACACTTCCTTTCCCTCCAGGAAGTCCCAGCGACTCATGAAGTCTTTAAAAAAAATATTTATTTTTAACTAATATAGATACATAATAGTTGTACGTATTTATACGGTGCATGTGATGTTTGATACGGGCATAGAGTGTGTAATGATCAAATCAGGGTAGTTGGGGTATCCACTACCTCAAACATTTATTTCTTTTTGTTCACAACATTCTAGTTTTACTCTTTTAGTTAGATTAAAATATATAATAAATTATTATTAACTACAGTTGCCATATTTTGCTACTGAATACTAGATCTTACTCTTTCTATATAACTATTTTCATACTCATTCGATTTAATCTGTATTTATCATAAGGATTTTTGAATGATATTTACCTGATTTGGGAGATTTGAATTCGTTTAGAGGAAAAAAATCCTTTTTAATTACTCTCCTTAATTTAATTATATTTTAACTTTCTTCTCTTAACTATGTCTATCTTATCATTTTTAATTTTAAGATAATTATTTTGGATAGAAAAGGTAGAAACAAAATATATTCAAGTAATATACTATATCTGTCCTTTACTAAAAATACAAGTCCCACCACAATACTATTTTAATGCTCTGAATTAGACTAAACCAGCTGCTTTGCTTTGTCTTTCACTTTCTTCATTTAATTCTGGACTTTAGCTTTCCTGACTTTACCTAAGTTCTCTCCTTCTCTTTTGAATTGTGATACACTCTTCTAAATTAATATTCAATTTATAATATTGTACCCTTCATAGTTAGATCAATTTAAGGATCCAAGTGAAACATATAAAATGTTCAATTTGAATACATAAAACAATGCAGCAGTAGTTAAAATCGTATGTACCACATAAAAACTATGAGCCTTAAAGTATCACCCCATCAATTAAAGAGCATGGCTCTTTCATTCTTCCTTGATGGTCATTAGAGCAAAGGCTTGACTGACTGAAAACTTGATCTGAATTACCTGTAGTGCTTATATCTAAAAAAGCTCTGATTCTTTTCAACACAAAACAAAATTTCAAACTGATTTTTTAAAATATCATGTAAATATTTATGATTATATACTCATATATTAAACAAATATCAAAAAAGGGATTTTATGTCTCACTATCCATACATCTTTGAAATTCTCAGGTTTGCAGCAGCAGCTCTTCCCAAGTTACTTTCCCTTCTCATTTCCACAAATCTTACCATCAATTTTCTGGAGTATACAGATATCCTCAGTCCAGGCTAGACTCTGTCAGACTGCAATGGCTGCTTTTAGAAACAAATCCACTTTTGGTTTTAGAAGCACACTTTTGTGTGTTTGATGGAGGATGTTTATATGGTGTGGGTTAACTTACAGGGGTTGCAGAATCATTACACAGCATAAGAATGGGAGAAAGAGAAACTGGCTGAAAACAGACTTGAACTCTACAAATAAGGACATCTGCTGCTATTTTATCTAGAAAACAACAAGAAAAGGCAGAAAAAAGAAGAGAATAGATAAAGTAGAAATTATAATTTAACTTTTTTTTTTCCCAAACAGGAAGAACCCTTAGGGAGAATGGAAACAAAAATGACTAATGTTTCCAAATCTCTAAGGTTGTGCCTAAATCCCATTTCCTACCTAAACTCAAGATTCTAGAGAATGGTTTTGATTACTGGCAAAGATTCTAAGCATATGAATGCTTAACTTCAATCTTTTTTAGAAACCCTTTGTAATCAATTGATGTAATTGATATTTAGTGTAGGCACCACATCACACCCCTTTCACAATGTCTTTATAAATTATTATAAAATAACATCCAAGTTATACATATAAACATTCCAATGGTTGTTGTTTCCATGGGTACCAGGAAATTGAGATCGGTTGGTTCAGTTTCAGAACCTCAAGAAAATTCTTTCACTCACATGTTCCACCTCAAGTGAAAATTAAAGAAATTTATCTTAGCAAGAATTATGTCATTTAATCTTTTTATTTATTTATTTTTTTGAGACAGATTCTCACTCTGTTGCTCAGGCTAGAGTGCTGTGACATCAACCTAGTTCATAGCAACCTCAAACTCCTGGGCTCAAGCAATCCTACTGCCTCAGCCTCCCGAGTAGCTGGGACTACCGGCATGTGCCACCATGCCCAGCTAATTTTTTCTATATATTTTTGTTGTCCAGCTAATTTCTTTCTATTCTTTTAGTAGAGATGGGTCTCGCTCTTGCTCAGGCTGGTGATGATGTCATTTAAGCTTTATTCAGTTTTTGATTATTTGTGCTTATAACTATTTACAGATTTGGTCTCATCAAATTACTTTAACAACCTTCATCCTTTCAACAAGCAGCTGCCATATGAACAGATATGTCTAAAGACATATTCCTCAGAAGCACAGCCTGAGACAGGGATACTCATATAGGTGATTTCAGGGAATATTCTCAGGGGAAACCTATAAGGCAATGAGGGATACATAAACAGAGAGGGGAAGAGGTGAAGCGAAGATGTGAACTCAGGGAAAACTAGCCTCACCTGATCCCTTGAGCAGTTCTGGCACATAAACTACAATACCAGGCTTCACTCCACACAAATAAAAGGAATTGAGCTCAGTAATTGACTAGAAGGTGACCTAAGAGTGAAAGAAGGGTATATAGCTTTTCTGGCATCACCTATGAAGATTCCTGTTAACTATGGCAATCTTTGATGAAGGATGCAAGTATGTTTGTTAGCTTCTAACATTGCAGCACCTAATGGTGAGAGAATTAGCCTGGTTAAAAAAAAAAAAAATCTGGGTGATAAACCATTACTATCTGCTATAAGGAAGAAGAGAAATAATGAAAATAAATGAAGTTGAGAAAGATTTCAGTTATTTTCTTTGAAGGTCATAATTACTCTAGTGAACTATTTGCATCTTTGATTGTAGAGAAGCAATTATTTGCCACTACAAAACCCACAGATGGATGGAATCAGGCAGTCTCAGATTCTTGTTTCAAATGTTATCTCTTAGATTCATTCATGACTTTCTCTACCTCCTGCTTCATGTAATATCATCTAAATATTAAACAAACAAATCATGTACTGTACGTTCTCTAAAAAACTAGGGTAAAGATAAACAGGGCCAGCCTTTAATTATCTTACTATACTGTAATCTTGAATGAAGACAGTAAAAAATTTGATAGGCAAAGGCAATGCCAAGGATCTACGAAGAAAAAAAAGAAAGAAAGAAATACTCTTACATCTGTGTTTCCAGTCCTGTTCCATTGATCTATGTCTTGGTTCTTGTACCAGTACTATGTTGTTTTGGTTACTATAGGCTTGCAGTATAGCTTGAAGTCTGGTAAATTGATGCCTCCCAATTTGTTCTTTTTGCCTAAGGTTACTTTAGCTATATGGACTCTTCTCTGGTTCCATATGAAGCATAGAATTATTCTTTCTAGATCTGTGAAAAATGATGTTCGTATTTTAATAGGGATTGCATTGGATCTGTTGATCACTTTGGGTCATATAGACAGTTTAACAATGTTGATTCTGCCAATCAATGAGCATGGTAGGGTTTTCCACCTGATTATGTCCTCTGATATTTCCTTTCTTGGTGTGTCATAGTTCTTCCTATAGAGATTCTTCACCTCTTAGTTAAATATATCCCTAGGTATTTTATTTTTCTTTGTTGCTATTGTGAAAGATATTGAGTCTTCAATTTGGTTCTCAGTTTGACTGCTGTTGGCACATGTGAATGCTACTGATTTGTGTACATTGATTTTGTAACACGAGACTTTGCTAAACTTATTTATCAATTCCAGTAGTCTCTTGGCAGAATCTTTGGGGTTTTATAGATGTAAGATCATATTGTCAGCAAACAGTGATAGTTTGACCTCTTCTGCCCCCCAGCTGGATGCCCTTGATATCCTTCTCTTGTCTGATTGATCTGGCTAGGACTTCCCGCACTATGTTGAATAGAAGTTGTGATAGAGAGCAACCTTGTCTGATATCAGTTCTAAATAGGAATAATTTCCCTTTTTTCCCGTTCACTGTGATGTTGGCTGTGGGTTTGCCCTATATCATTTTTAGGTAAGTCACATCTATGTCTGTTTTGTTAAGTGTTCTTATCACAAAAGGGTGCTGAATTTTTTCCAACACTTTTTTTCTGTCTGTGGATCATATGGTATTTGTTTTTATTTCTATTTATGTGGTGAACTATATTTATAGATTTGCATATATTGAATCATCCTTGCATCACTGGAATGAAGCCCAATTGGTTGTGATGGATTATTATTTTTTTTTTGATGAGGAGCTGAATTTTATTTGCTAGGATTTTAAGGAGAATATTTGCAGCTATGTTCATAAAGGATATAATAATTTGATTTTTTTTGACAAAGAAGACAAAAACATGCAGTAGGGAAAATAATCCTTATTCAATCAATGGTTCTGGGAAAATTAGATAGCCACATTTAGAAGGCTGAAACAGGATCCGTACTTCTCACCTCTCAAAAAATCAATTCATGATAGATAACAGACTCAAATCTAAGACATGAAACCATAAGAATTCTAGAAGAAAATATTGGAAAAACTCTTATAGACATTGGCCTAGGAAAAGAATTTATGAGGAAGACCCCAAAAGCAATCACAGCATCAACAAAAATAAATAAATGGAACCTGCTCAAATTAAAAAGCTTCTGCACAGCCAAAGAAACTATCACTAGAGTGAATAGACAACATACAGTCTGGGAGAAAATATTTGCATGCTATACATCTGATAAAGTGCTAATAACTAGAATCTATATAGAACTCTGGAAAATAAGCAAGAAAAAAATCAAACAACTCCATTAAAAAGTGGGCAAAAGACATGAACAAAAACTTTTCAAATGAAGATAAGCTAATGGCCAAGAAACTTATGAAAAAATGTTCAAAATATCTAATCATCATGGAAATGCAAATAAAAACCACAATGAGATATCATTTAACTCCAGTAACAATAACTTTTATCAAAAATCCCAAAACAACAAATGTTGGTGTGGATGTGGTGGGATAGGAACATTCACACAATGCTGGTGGGACTCCAAACTAGTATAACCTCTATGGAAAGTAATAAGGAGATACCTCAAACAACCAAAAATAGAACAACCATTTGATCCAGCAATACCACTACTGGGTATCTACTCAAAGGCAAAAAGAAAACATTCTATAATGAAGATATCAGCACTAGAATGTTTGTGGCAGCACAATAAACAATTGTAAAGATGTGGAAACAATCCAAGTGCCCATCAATACATGAGTGGATTAATAAAATGTTGTATATATATACCATGGAATACTACTCAGCCATAGAATACGATGGTGAACTAATAATTCTTGTATCATCCTCAATGGAGCTGGAGCCCATTCTTCTAAGCAAAGTATCACAAGAATGGGAAAACAAGCACCACATGTACTCACCACTAAATTGGTACTAATTGATCAACACTTATGTGCACATATGGAAGTAACATTCATCAGATCCAGGCAGGTGGGAGGGGGCAGGAGGGGATGGATAAATGCATACCTAATGGATGTGGTGTGCACTTTCTGGAAGACGGGTACACTTGTAGCTCTGACTCGGGTGGTGCAAAGCCAACATATGTAACCAAAGTATTTGTACCTCCTTAATATTCAGAAATACAATAAAATAAAATAAAATATATATACATAACATTTACCATTTTAACCACTTTTAGGTGTACAATGGCATTAAGTGCATTCACATTGTTTTACATTGATAAATGTACATTTAAAAATAAAAAAAGAGAAATGCAAGTCAAGTTAAATTTTATATGCTCTCTGATATCAGACAACTGACTGTTAAGTTGGAGATGGAGTCATGGGAGCATTTTATTAAATATTTTTCCTTAATCTTACACAATAATCCATATACCCTATATGTGTGGTAGCTGTCTTCCAACAAAACTGATTATGTAATAAGTGCCTGTGGTCAAAATTTTACCAGTCACCTGGAAAAGAAAGTATATGTCCATCTTACTTAGTAGGACAAAAACAAATATCAATCAACACTCAATACAAATAATATATTCAAACACTCAGTTCAGACAAATACTTATAATAAATTAAGAAAAAGAACAATGGAATAACAATTCTTTGATGTTCAGATATAAGTTCTGGGGAAATGATAGATTATTTCGAGCATGAATCACTATAAAGCTTATATTTTATTTAAAAATATATAACCCTATGTATGTTTGTGTGTGTATATATATTCGCAAATATAGTTGTAAAAGCTGAGTTTGGTCATGTAGCTTGTTTCAAGAGAGTGGAATAAATAGACTCCGTGTGGAATGTGTTCAAGGTGTACTCTTGCTTTGAGGCTGGTTCCTCTTATTATGTTATTATGGCTCATTCTTGAGTGGGGGATTTAATCAGAAGTTTAAAAAAATTGAACATAGTGAAGGTTCTGCATATAGAGTTTTCCCAGTTTCACACCACAGAGCTATTTAGCATAGGTGTTTCTATAACTGTGAAAACAGTGCCAGGTTTTGATTTTGTTTATAGTGCCGTAGGGATCCACCGCAGCCTGTGGCATCACAGACAAGGCAGCATCTGGCACTTCGTGTTGGGAGAGAAGAATTCTACTTGCAGAGTACTAAAATGTTTGCTAGCACAAATCGGCTCAGGATTTCCTTTTCTCCTTCCCCTAATTTTCTTTCTCTCCATTTATACAAACTGTAAATAGATCAAAGAACCCATTTATTGAAGAACAATAAGCAGCCAAGTGAGAAATCTAATTTAGTTCAATTAGTCTATTCTTTACCAAAACAAAATGATTTCCCCTAAAATATTTTTATTAATATTTATTCATGCAATTAGACACTATGAGATACTTAGTTTTCCCTTAAATGTATTGAAGAAAATTTAAACAATCTCATATAGATCTATGATAATTTTTTCAGAAATTATAAGCTATACCTTTTTCATCCTTTTTAGAAGTGACATTTTTTGAACACACTGTTCTTGCTAGTCTTCTTCAGCCATCTACAAAACTATACAAAAGTGACAATAAAATGTTCATAATAAAACATGGTACTACAAATTATTTTTTACTGGAATGAAATAGAAAGATTGATATCTTTGAGTATGGTTCCATTGAACAAAATGATCATTATATCTGTTTTCTATATGATTTTGCTCTAGTTGTACTATGAGTTATTTCTACAATTTCATACACTCAGTTCTTCCACATACAAATTATCTATAATGTATTACATTTGATATTTTAAATACATGAAATAAATACCAATCCAGAATCTTCTTTGAAGCAAATTTTTTCTAGTCATAAAAACATAAATACTATAAAATAAAAGAGAATCACTGCAATGCTAGTCCAATATCATATCCTACTCAGTAGCCGCAAGAGACATTTTCTTACTTATTGCCACTTTGTGTCTTAAGTTTTTGGCTTTGTTTCTTAATAAAAGGAATGCAACTATCAGTCCAAGAAACATCTTTCTATAGACATGTATAGTTTGGTTTTATAGTGTTTATAATAAAAAAGTTGTAACTAACATTTAAAAATTACAAGACTTCACCTAAAGGTACACAAATATGACTTCTCTTGAAAAAATTGAAAGTGCTGGTGGCCGTGGACCCCGATTTTAACGTGGCCACGTTTAGCTGCAGTAAAATAGCAAGGCCTGCTTTAGTTGGCAGTGCCTTCCGTTGTCCCTGGTCACAAAGTGAACGCATACAAACTTAAACCCAGGTGTTTCCTTCTTGTTTTTTTGTTAAATCATTTAAACAGCCAACAAGGCCCCAGCGGGGATTTGAGTTTGGGAATCCTGCCCAAACAGATTTTGTTTATTATTGGTGTTATTTTCTTTGCACAGTCTAGGATAAGTATCCTTTAATTCAAATAATCAGTAGGTATCCTAGTTAAGCTTTTGGAAAAGATAGATGAATATTTTATTGAGAAATATAAAAATTAACTCTACTTTGCCTTTAATTTTTATAAAATTTTTCTTACACATATTCTTAATTATTAAAAACAAAACAGAAAAAAGAAATTAAAAAAATAAAAATATATGTTCCCTTCACAAAGGACATTCTAATGTAATATACTCCAGATCATTCATATATATATGATAAAAAGATACTCAAAATATACTTTTAAAGGTCAGAAATAAGCTGGTGACATAATATATATACATATATCTCTCTATATAAATAAATATGTAATATTTATTTCAAAAGTGATTATAATATAATTACTGATTTGCAGCATATATTTACACTGAAATATAAACACAGTTCAAGCCAAAATATGAGTCTACGTTATCATTTTAATAGCTATATAATATTCTATTTCATAAATATTAAAAAGATAATTACTTTAACTGGGCTTCCATTATTGGACATTTAGATTCCATGAAGGTTTTTGTTAATTTAAATAGTGTCTTCTGGACACCACTGAACCAGAAATTTCCCACCCATGCTTACTTTATTACTTGGGGAAAAATTCTTAAAAGACAATTAGCCAGATGAAAATATTCGTATTTTTAAGCCTCTAATGCTTATTAGAAAGTTGCTTTCATAAATATTATAATTATATTTCCTCCAACAGCATATGAGAAAACCTATTTTACCTCACCACATAGTGATACTAGCATTAGATTAAGAAAGATGTATCCACCTAAGGAGGTTTTAAATTACAGAAAACTAATTTGTAAATAGCAATCTCAATGTTATTTCAACACAGGGGATGTACCCTTTAAAGTCCATGGTGTCTAACCATTCATTTAGCATCACGACTAAAGCAGGATGATTGATGCTCAATGGCTAAGGATGGCTTCTGGGGACAGTCTGCGCAGGTTTTAAGACCGACATTACTTCTTGTTAGCAATACTATTTCAGACTACTTATTTTGTTTCTTTGTTATTCTTTTGGAAAATGGCGCCTATCTTGGAATAAGAGTAAATAAAATAGGGTAAATTTTATAATATTATAGATCATGACATATTAATTTTTTATAAAGTAGGTGTATGCTAAGACTAGTTTGCAGGTTTGAAACAATATCATTCAGAGTTATATTATTAGCAAGAAAGAGTTGTATTCAAACCAAAGTCTCCATGCTTCAGAAGCCAATTCTATTTTCTGCCTTTATGTTTTGTATTTCTCCTTGCAATATTTAGAACTCTATTTTTAACAACTTCAAAAAATCTAGGGAGTTTCAAAAAGAGATTTACAACAGATTTTAAAAGGTCCTTCACGTACTGGTAATATTTCCTACTTAATCTTCACCAAGAATTAGTGAATTATTTTCCATTAATTCACATAAATGTGAAATAGTCTTAAGACTTTTTTAATCAATTGCTTTAAAAAACTGTCCTCTAGGCTCCAAATTTGCAAACATTTAAAATTTTAGTAAGACATAATTAGGAACTCTAGGTTATCAAAAAAGAAAAAAAAAAAAACAACCATGGTTCTTTCTTTAAAAAGAATGTAATAGGAGTAAGTTAAATACAGGATAAAGAATTATTAAGTAGACAAAAAAGAAGACAAATGTACCTTGGAAAGTGACTACACAATATGGTAGCCTCTAGCCAGGTATGATTGTTTAAATTTACATTTATTGTAAGTAAAGTTAAATTCAGTTAAAATTTACTACTTCAGGTTCAGTGGCCATATTTAAAGTTCTCAATTGCTACAGAGGCTAATATCTACAGTACTGAACAGTGCATTTACAGAACACTTCCCATAAGTGCAGGCAGTGTTTCACTAGGACACAAAATAACATCTAACAGAGGGAAAGCATCACATCTGTCATAGTTAAAATGTCATTACCCAATCCTCATATTAAGAGTCTTTTTCTCAAAAAAGGCAAGAAATTAAAACAGCAAAGTAAACATCAACACAACGTATATTATAAACTTAGTCCAAATACGACCTTTAAAGGTGGTATATATAAATACAAAGACAATGTTGAATGAAAAGATAGATATGTAGATAGAGATAGATAATTATTTCTTATTTTTCTTTAGTTTGCTTTAATAAATTTTATTGTGTATGTTTAAAGTATACAATATGATGTTATGGGGTATATACAGATAGTAAAATGTTACTATAGCAAAGCAACTTAGCACATATACATTATCTCACATAGGAACCTGTTTTTTTTTTTTTTGTTTTTGTGGCAAGAGTAGCCAAAAACTACTCATTTGACATGAATCCCATATACAGTTCATAAGTTTCTATAATATTATAGGTAATACTTTCCTATAATAAGTTCATAAGTTTCTATAATATTATAGATAATACTTTCACCTGTTTCAAAGTCAATGTTAGAAAGAAGAGATAATTAATATTCCCCTGCTCCCAATATCTGCTCCCAAACAACCTCTCTTCTTGGGGCATCCAAATATCATTTTGTGATGCATAATAAAAGTACATGGTTTTGAGGTACATGTGATAATTTAATACATTTATAATGGTTGTAAAGATCAAATGAATGTGCTTGGGATATCCATCATCTTAAATACTTGTCTTTTTTTTTTTTTTTTTTAAGGCTGGAACCATCGAATTCTTTTCTTCTAGCTATTTTGTAATGTACAATGGGTTATTGTAAACTATAGCCACCATACTGATCTATCTAACAATAGGTCTTATATCTTCTATCAAACCCCTACTTCATTTTTTAAAGTAAAGATCTAGAGATATTTTATGAAACAAGAAATGTGCATACATATTTTTTTTCTTCTTTAAGAAAACAATATCATTCATCATGTTCTGCACTTCGGTTTAAACTTAATATTCATAGGAGATCACTCCATGTCAACAACCAAAGTATTTTCTTTTTTTTTCATAAACACACATTATCTGTGTGAGAATGCATCAAATCTGTTTCACCAGATCCCCAAAAGTGACATTTAATTTGCTTCCAATTTTTTGGAAGACATATTTTGTTTCCATTACAAATGATCATGTGGTAAATAGCCATATAAATAGCCTACATATCTGAGCATATTTGTAAGATAAATTCCTGGAAGCAAAGTTACTGAGTCAGAGGCTATGCTCTGATTATTTTGAAGTTCAGTATGAATTATTTAAAAAGACAAAAAAAATAATAAACTTTATTCTTTTAAATAGAACAATAATCATCAATGGTTACCATTGATAAAAGATAAAATGAAGTATTGATATATCTCATACTTAGTCTCTCAGTTTCACCCTTGTTTTGCTTCTTGCTTCTTTAAGAACTGACTCAGAGTGGGATATTGAAATTTATTTACACAGGTACATATAATTGAATAACTGATAATGGATGAAATTTTATAAGGAAGTCAAAAGGGAGGCTCAACAAGTCCAAAACCGTAAATAAAAAAACAAAACAACTTGAACTTACTGAATCTGGAATGTATCATCAAATTCATTATGAACAATAAATATATCTTTAAAGAAATTTATTTCATCGGTCTCTGGTACTTTTGTGTAAAGTAGAATGGCTTGCACACACCTTCTATCTTCTACTGGCTCTAGGGGTACAACTGGATAAAGTAATTTTTTCTCCTTTAAGCAAAGAACAGGACTGTAATAATCTATTAAGCATGATAATGACAATGACAATGATAGGAAATACTTTGTTTTGGAGGAGAAAGAGTAGCCAATGCATCATCTTTTTGCCATACCTAAATTCCCAAAGGATATATTCACTATTTTGTTGTACAAGGCCAAGGAAACCAACTCTCCTACAATAAAGACCTTTAAAACAAGCTCCGATGAAATATCTGTTAGTCTTGTAGTAGTTTCCTATTGTTGTCATAACAAATCACCACATGTTTAGTATCTTCAAACAGCACATGTTTATTTTATTGCAGTTTTGTGGGTCAGAATTCCAGCATTGGTCTTAGGGGGGCTAAACTCAAGCTATCAGTAATACTCTGTTTCTTTCTGGAGCCTCTAGAGGAGACTCTGTTTCTTGGCTCATTCAGATTGTTACTAGAATTCAGTTCCTTAGGGTTGTCTGATGCCTGCTGTCCCTGGTGTCCAGAGACTTCCCACATCATTTGGCTCAGGGCTCCCTTTTTTTTCAAAGCCAGCAAAGGCAGATTGAATTTCTCTCATGCTTAGAATCTCTCTTGCCTCTTATTACAGGGTATCTCTCTGGCTCAAGCTGGGGAATATTCCCTAGTTTTTAAGAGTTTGTATGGTTACATTGGGATCACCTAGATAATCCAGGATAATCACTCCATCTCAAGATGCCTAATCACATGTGTAGAGTCCCTTTTGTCATATAAAATAGCATATTCACAGATTCTAGGGATTAGGGAATTGACATCTTTGCAGGGGTGGGGATCACTTTTTGGCTTACCAGAACCGCTGCCTCTTTTACATATATATATGTATATATGTATATATATGTATGTATGTATGTGTATATATATATATATATAAATTAACAGACTTTATTTTTCAGAGTAGTTTAGGTTTAGAGAAAAATTAAGCAGAAAGCACAGAGTCCCATACTTCCTTCTCTACTCCCTTCTCCTACATAATTTTCCTATCACTAACATCTTGCATTAGTATTGTACTTTTATCATCACTGACAAACAAATATATAATGTAACACCATAGTTTACATTAGGCTGCAATCTTTGTGTTGTACCATTCTACAGATTTTGACAAATGTATAATGTCATATATACACCATTGTAATATCATACAGAATAATGTCACTTCTCTAAAATTTCCCCTCTGCTCCATGTACTCATCACTTCTTGCCTGTCCCCAACCTCTAGCACCTGCTGAGTTTGTACTATCTCTATACTTTGGCTTTTTCCAGAATTTTGTATAGTTAGAATCATATAGCATATAGTGTTTTCAGGCAGACTTCTTTCACTTAACATTTAAGATTCCTCCACATAATTTTGCAGCTTTTTTTTTTCTTTTTATGGTTGAATAATATTCCATTGAATGGATACACCGTATTCACATATTGAAAGACATCTTGGTTGCTTCCAAGTTTTGGCAATTATGAATAAAGCTGCTATAAATATTCATGTGTAGGCTTTTGTGTGGACATAAGTTTTCAACTCATATGAGTAAATACCAAGGAGCAAAATTTCTGGATCATATGGCGAGACTATTTTTAGCTTTGTAAAGAACTGCCAAACTGCCTTGTTATGTGGCTGTAGCATTTTGCATTCCCATCAGCAATTAGTGAGAGTTCCTGTTGCCAGCATTTGTTGTTGTCAGTGTTTTGGATTTTAGCCATGCTAGTGGGTATGCAGTGGTATCTCATTGTTTTAATTTTCCATCCCTTAATCTCATATGATGTTGAGCATCGTTTCACATGCTTATTTGACATCTGTATATCTTTTTTTGTACAACCTCTTCTTTAATTAATAAAAGAATCCACTTATATTCTGAAAAGCAGGTAAATGTAAGCTCATGTACAGATTAGTCACACATACTTCTTAGAAAAACTTTATGGGGATTGTGAAAAGATGAAATACTAAACCCTATAAACCTCTCCTGACTATATCACAACCAGATTCAAATCTTACCAAAGAAATGCCAGAAACAAAAGCAGGTAGATTGTGCGGAAGGCTACAAATTTGGTGAACTCTACAGTAAGAGAAAAGAGTTTAGCAGGAGAAGATGCATTGACCGACCAGCAAAGAGAAGGGTAGCAAAGTCTGGATAGGTGGTATTGAGACGTCTGCTCTCCAAAGATTGAGAGAGCTCAATAGATAGCTTGGTTCCTCTCTACTGAGGCTGGGGGCACTTGCTTTGCACCAGAGTAGATCAGAGAATAAAAAGTTTTCCCAGTCCATCACTTGCCACAGAGCTAGATACCCATGAAGCTGATGCTACCTTATGTGCTACAAAAGATCTTTCTGAGAAGAAACCAGAGATTTGGAAAACAAGTAGCATTCAAAATAGGCAATCTATGCTTAAAGACAATTGCTGAAGGAGACAAAGGGGAATGTAAATAACCATCACAACATAACAGCAGCACTGAAGGAGATTCTGTTGTACCTTCTTAGACATAATTTTCTAGTACAACAACAAAATATATGATTGGAATTTAAAAGTCCAAAACAGGAAAAGGAGGACCAACATTTTGATTTGGAAGTTCAGGCAGGAAAAATATCTCTACAATAGAGCCAAGTTACGAAGAATGAGAAATCAGAAGGGGAAAGATATAAGACTTGAAAGACATCTTGGGAAGACTTTATATATATGAATTATTGCAGATACAAGAGAATAAGTGATAAGAGATTGAAAAAGAAAAGAAAAGAAATTTATCCTGAGCGAAATCATATTTGAATCTACAGAGTAAAAGTTTGTATTGACTATAAGCAAGAATCAATAAAGATATATGCCCCTTGGCATATCCTGGTAAATCCTATATGTCTAATTCTAAATCTACAAATATTCAGAAGAAAGAACAAACATCATGTGGAGGAAAAAGAATTAGACTGGACTTGAACTTCTTAACGAAGATATTGAAATCTATAAAACAAGTGGATACTACTATATATTTTTGTAATTAAATTTAAATTGAAATGCATAGGCTGATGAATTATATGCTGTATTTGTGCTAAATAAGTTTTTTTAATTGAAAAGATAAGAGATATGTGAAACGAAAACATAGTGAGACTCTAAACTAAAAGAACTAGACTCCCACAGGAAATCAAAGTTTTAAGGAGTCTGCTGGGAGAGGAACTGGTGAAGCTTAAGCATTTAGCTATTTACTTCTGGAATAAAGTGAAGGAGAAAGTGATGCAAATAATTAGAAAGACTAATATTGTAAACTATGTAACTTCAAGTATACACATTTAAGCTGGACGCTTAGGTTCAATTGTTATGAAAAAGAAAATAAATATATCATGAAAGATAGGATTAGGTATGTTATAGACTGGGAATAAAGCTAATGCACAATACATGAATCACTACACAGATGTCTGTCTCCAACTGTCTGTGCTCAACCTCAGCTCCAACATTCACCAGCAGTATGACATTTGACAAATAAAACTGAAAACTTCTTTTGTTTATCTCTAAAAGGGGCATAATGATAGTACCAAATTCTTAAGACTGTTTTAAAATTAGGCACAGTATATCACGACACTTGTCATAAATCAAATTATTAATAAATGTTAGCTTCAAGAATAATTTTTAAATAATTCTATAAAATATAGATGTATTATTTGATTCTGGCACATTTATAAAGTCTTAAAAAATGTGGAATCTACAACATTAGTGAACATGTTATAAAAAACAAACCAAAGCCATAAACAAAACACAGCAATAATAAAAATGAATACAATCCAAGGAAAAATATCCTACAGATGTATATTTACTCCCCCTGATATATAGGAATCATGTCAAATAAAGATAAACAACAAGCAATATTGTCATTTACAATATTTTTGGTATAGTTACAGTGAACCTGTTGAACAATGTCTTCTACTCTACAGAAGTGCACTGCCACACATTTATATCATCAAAGAAATGGCCCCACCTCCCACCTTCCCACTTTTCTATCTTTAATAAATCAACTTCATCCTTAGTCTGGTAAATGCATTATTATATTAGTTCAGAACTCCCATCCAGACATAACCACATGCAGAGGCAGAAGGCAACTGTCTATTCCTCTCAATCTCTTGTAAGAATGAGGAAATCTCTTTGTTGTTAGATGAACTCCCATACACGGCTACTGGTTTTCTTATTAACAGAGGAATAGTTATTGGGTAGACAAATGATACTATCTGCTTGTGACAATATCAATTTGACTTTAAGATGGTACTAACAAGAATTAGGAAAGAATAGTCATGCATACACTACTTTAAAAGTAATATTTTAAAGTTCCAATTTCTAAAATAGTCACTAGAATCTAGTAATCTTACTTTTTATCTGTTTTCAACCAAAATAAATTTAAATTTTATGGTATTACCAGCAACACACACACATAAAGATGCATAAAGTGAAAAAACAGTAGTTGATTACCTATGTTAAATTATTTGATGTTAGGTCATTCCCTTTCAAATACTTTTCCATACTTTGACAGAACTTTCTTATTTTCACCAGGAAAAAAATAAAACAACTTATTGTGAAATCAACAATTCGATTTCAGTTGTTCCTTTCTCTTGCCATTTGTTTCCATTTTAAGGAAAATTACATGGGAAGGTGACAGGCAGATCAAAAAAAAAAAAAAAAGGAAGGGAAGAAAAAGGAGAAGGAAGAAGGCAAAGAATGGGAAGAAGATGTAAGAATAGAAGATGATGAACAAAATGAAAAATTGGAGATACAGGAAATTTTCTTCAATCTCCATAAATAGGTTATAATTTTTGAGGGGGAGGATTGCATCATTTTTAATGGGAATTATAAAATTTGCTTAACTTAGAAGAAAAATAGTCATATGATTCTGTGATTTTAAAAATAATCAAGAAAATATGGATTTTATAAAATGTTAAAAAATATAGAATAATAACTCAATACCCTAAAGTAGAAAAGAATCCTAATGGAGAAAGATAGACATTAAAAGGAAAACAACTAAAATAAAGAAATGTTAGAAGGAATATGAAAAATGATATAGTATAAATAAAATCTATCTTAGATATGGCAAAGGCTGGAATGTATATAACAAACATAAAATTAGAGGAAAGGTCATCTCTCACAGAAAGAAAAAAGGTCAGATATGAAATCATAAAGAAGACATTGATGTGTTAAGATTAAAAACAAAACGTGTGGTGTTACTGAAAAAGGTATTGAACAAATAGAAAAATAAATAGGTCTATGTTGAAGGTCTTAATGTGATAAATCAGTGATTTATTTAAAACCAAACAGGATTTATATCAGGAGAAAAATACTTCAATTAATTTGAAAGAAAAGAATGCATTTAACTGCAACCAAAAATATCCACGTTTTCCAAGAAAACCAGTAACTTTATATGGAAAGATAGAAAAATGTGTTGGGTTTATTTTCCATCATACAAAATGTCAAAGGACAAAAGAAAAATTGCTACATTATTTTGAGAGGAAATGTTTAGAGTGTAAGAATTCAAAACATAACCGCTTTGTTATTCCTTAGTGAAGGTAATCAAACGATACTCTTTGGATATGCAAATCTCAGAAAATATATCATCCATATAAAATTCATGAAAAACACATTCCCTCTGCAAGGTTATATGCCAGTCAACTGAGATTTTTTTAAAAAAATGAAAATGAGGGCATAGTATTGGACTGTCAGAGAATATTGAAAATAGTTACCCATGTATGATATATATATAACTATTCTATGTGTCTATAAATGGAATTCCAAAGTACCAGATGTCAACAAAACCTTGAAGCTGATAAACCGGGAATGATATAAAAATATACTACTGTTTTTACCTTACATATAGTATAAGCAAGTATAATTTATTGTATTATGTAAATATTAAAAAAAACTCTTCCACATATTTAAGTTCAAAATTTGCTTTTTTGATTGCTTCATATGAGTTGTTTTATTTATAAAAATAATACATGATCAGGCAAAAGTTCAAATACACTAAACTGTATAATGACATGATTATTAATCTGTCATATAATTCACACTCATGTGATTTTTGGGTATAAAATGTACATACAATAATTAAAAGTAGAACTCTCAAGAAGATTCTCATTGTAGTTTATGTTCTCAAATAAAATAACAAAAAGGATATTTTACCAACATCAGTATCTTGGTAAGATTTTGACTACAAGAGAGTAAAATTCAGGAATTTCTCCTCAGTAAAGTGATATTGGATCAAGTTTGAAATATTAAATATGGCCAGATTTATACCTTCTCCTCATGAGAAGTCCCAAGAGAAATTAAAAGATGTTATAAACTAAATAAAAATATAACATCCAAATTTGTGGGATATAGAAAAAACAGTGCTTAGAGAGAAATTTGTAACATTGAATGAACATGTTAGAAAAGCAGAAAGATCAACATTCAATAATCTAGCTTCTGCCTTAGAAAAGAGGGAAAGGAGCAATTTAAGCTTAAAGCACATTGGAAATAAACAATAAAAAAATGCAATAGAAATAAATGAAAGTGAAAACAGGAAAACCAAAAACTGATTCTTTAAAAGATCTTAAAGAATTGATAAAACTCTAGCCATGCTAACCAAAACGAAAAGAGAGAAAACAAAAATGAAAGTGCTTTTTTACTCATTAAATCCTAGCTAGTGTAATGAGATAAGAAAATGAAATTTAAAATTTGTACAAATTTGAATAAAAGAAATAGAATTTCCTTTATTTGCAGAAAAAAATGATTGTCTACATGGAAAATTCCAAAGAAATGAAAAACAAAAACAAAAACAAAAACAAAAAACCCTCTTGGAACTGAGTATAGCAAGGTTACAGTAAACATGTTAATGTAACCAAAGTAAATTACTTTCCCAACTCCTAGCAATTAATAATGGGAATTTGAAATTAAAAACAAAACAAAACAAAACAACAGTATTATTAGCAATAACATCAAAGAAGGAAATACTTAGGTGTAAACCTAATTAGGTATGTATATAGGCCCTAAATGTGGAAAACTACAAAACTCTGATAAAAGAAATCACAGAAGATCTACATACAGACAGATTTTTCATGGAGGTACATATTAACATTTCTGAAAGCACTACACATATATACTGAAAATGAACAATTATATTAGTGATAGCAGATGGTGTTGGAGAAATGATTATGAACCTATGGGTAGCTTAATATAAACAGATGATTACACATATAAATATTTATAAATATATGTATATACATGGTTTCATATAATGTAATATTATATGAAATGTATAATGAAATGTATAATTGTAAATATTTTTAAATTTTCTGTATATTATGATGTTTTGATATCTTAAAAATCTTTTTGGCTTAGGAGGGAGAGATTGCTCCTCCCAAGGCTAGCCAATTCTTAACGATAACAGGGCTCAGCCAGAGCATCTATTTGAGAGCAATTAGCCAGTGAAGAGCCATACCTCCTCTGGGTGGCCCGTGCACCCCAGGAGGCAATATTCCTCTGCCTTAATTATCCCAAGGCAAGATATCAGGTAAATAGGAACCACACCTATAGCTTAAAGCAAGTAAAAATCATTCCAATTAGCCAATTCTAAACTCTTCACCTTGCCCTGTCTTGCCTCAATCAAGACAATGTCCTAAACCCTGCCGTGGCTCCTGTCTTCTGCCTCCTGACCACCTTGGTGTCTTTCCCTTGTTGCCCTGTGTGATATGCTATGCCTCCTGTTTCTAGCACCCATGAGTATTAAAAACTCTGTTTTTTTTTTTTCCAGAGACTTCTTTATGTCTCCTTGTGTGGCCACACCTGAAAGACCATCCTATGAATAAATATAAGACATATTCATGCATACATTTCATTGCTCTGTTAACTGAGAGGACCTAAAAACAATGACACCCCAATAACCATGAGTACACCCAGCACCAGATCTTGGTTTGTAATACGACGTTCTGATAAATGTGACCAGGGATACTTGATAAATGGCTGATTCAAGAACTTGCAAGAAATATGCAAGATGAGCCAGGAGCATCTTATAGTGACAGAAAGTAAAGGAGTGTTCAAAACAAATAAAAAAACAAACAAACAAAAAACCACAATGATTGTGGTATGTCAAAGGGACCAGGAGCCAACTGAAACAGCCTTCAGTGGTCACAGATGAGAAAATTTGAGCAAGAAAATACATAAAATAGTGTTGAATTATAACCTAAAGTATAAAATACATATATGAGAGGCCATACTGATCTTAATGTATAAATAATTGAATACATAAATGAGTAAGGAAAAACAGAAAAGTCTGTGCAGAAGATATTCAAAAATTTATGTATATATAGCACACTCAAAAAGGGGCAGCATAACTCCCCACTTCTTACATACAGTCTGTGCACACTGACTTTCTCCCAAAGAGTACAGTAGGAAATGGGGGAAAAAAATGGTGAAAGTTCACAGTGGAGAAATGTGACAAACACTACTGCTTGAGCTGGGTTATCAAGTCTAACTTCAATAATGATAAGTGATATTGAAATATATGTCTTTGATAGGATGTGATAAAAATGGCAATTTACCTCTGCGATCTTCCTCTAAAAATATACACAACTCTAGTCTAATACAGAGAACTATATTAGACAAATCTCATTTGACAATGTTGCTACAAAATCCTTGCCAGTACTCCCCAAAACTGTCTGTGATTGCAGTAGGCTGAATAATTGGTCCCAAAGTTGTTTATCTCCGTATTCCTGGAACATATGAATATGTTAGCATACATAGTAAAAGGGATTTTGTAGCTGTGATTAAATTAAATATCTTGCGATCAAGAGGTTATTCTAGATCATAGAATACTCTGTACAATCAAGAGTCCTCACATGTATTACATAGAATTGTAATCACAAGGGTCCTTGTAAGAGAGAGGTAGAATAGTGAAAGTGAAGAGTAAGACATATGATGGTGGAGGGAGAAATTATAATGAAGAGAGGAAGGGTCATAAGCTAAGGAATATAGGCAGCCTCCAGAAGGTGTAAAAGGGAAGGAAAAGGATCCCCCAAGAGGAAACAGCCAGACTGAAACCCTGATTTTTCACCAATGAGACTGATTTTCAGAGCTTTAAGGTAGGTTCAGTATGGCAATTTGTTACAGCAACAATAGGAAAGTAATACAGTTATCAAATTTAAGGAAATTCTGAGACACTGACGCAACCAAGAAGAAACTAAAGAGACATGACCACTAATTGCAATGTGGTATTCTGCATGGGATACTGGAACAGACAAAAAGGACATTAGATAAAACTAAGGAAATCAGAACAAAATATCAGCTTTAATTAATAATAATTATCAATATTGATTCCTTAATACTAACAAATGTATCATACTACTGTAAAATGCTAATAATAGGGAAAACTGGGTGTGTTGTGTATTGAAACTCTTAATTATCATCATGATTATTTCATAAATTTAAAAACTTTTAAAGTTTATGAAATATGTATGGAGTGATTCTCCAACAACAGACTGATGAATATGGTCTAATGCAAAAAAGGTGAAATGTCTTTTAAATTAAAGTTTAAATTAAATTTTGTTTTAAATTAAAAACTGAATTAAAAGTAATCTGTTTATAACAAAAGTCAAACATTAGTAATATAGCTGTTAAAACTGAAAAATATTCAACATCCAGAAAAATATGAGTTTTTAAAAATTAGAAGACAAAAGTTAAGATATCATGGTTACAAAAAGTTAGTATATGGTTATAAACAGAAAGAAAACAAGAAAAATTTTATTTGTGCAATGGATGTATGAAAAAATGTTACATAACGAGGTTTATGTAAAATATTTTATTAAATTATCTTTGGAGGAAGAAAAATTAAATTTCAATAAAACATGTTTCAAAAACAAGAGTAATCAAAACACTAAATATAAAAATTACACATCACACATGACTTTTAAATTTAAAACAGTCTCATGTGCAACTCTAAAGTATTAAATTTAAGATATGTGTTATTATTAAAACAAGAGAACTGCTCAGTATTTACTGAAAAATTAGACAAATAGCCATAGAATGATTTTTTTTTAATGCAGCAAAGAATTACTTTGAAGAAAGTTTCCAGTCCCAGGTGCTTTTATGGGGAAGTCCTTTCAAATATTAATGGAATAGATATGTTAAAGAAATTGTTCCAGAACAAAGATGGGAAATTTAAGTTCATTTTGAACTCAGAAAAGCTCTGACAACCAAACCTAAAAGAGATGAACTGAGAAAAAAAAATCAACAATTTTTTTTTCCTGTGAGGATAGGGGCAGTAATATTTGTGGTAGAATTTTAAGATGGTGCCCAACTTTTCCATCCACCTGCCATACACATTTGGCATAACATATAAGATTGTAAACATAGTGGATTGTACTCTCGTGATTAGGTAATGTTGCATGGCACAGATGACCTTAAAATAGTAAGAATATCCAGGTGTGCCTGACAAAATCACAATACATCTTTAAAGCAGGGAGTTTTCTTTGACCGTTAATAGAAAAGGAAGTCAGATTTGAAATATGAGAAGAATCTGACAAAGTGAAGGTGAGAGGAGCATATGGTAAGGAACACAGGCAGCCTCAAGTAACTAAAAATGTCTACCAGCTGACTGTCAGCATGTGAACAGGTATCTCAGTCTTAGAATTGCAAACATCTGAATTTAGTCATCAAAAGAATAAACTTGGTAAAGAATTTTTCCCAAAAATCCTCATATGAGAACTGAGCTCAGCCAACATCTTGATTTCAACTCTGTGATACTCTGAACAGAGAAAACAGAAACAAAATGATTAAAAACAAGGAAGTTTTAAATAGCATAATTAATGAGCTTGACATAATTAACCTTGATATAAACCAAAGGATATTTGTAGAAATTCACTTTATATTAGCAATACAGTAAATATTAATATCCACAAATTTCACAGAATCAGTGTCATATGGATCATGTTCTACGGGCCCAACGCAATTAAGAATACATAAGCAAAATGTTAGTAAATACAACCTTCACACTATGGGAAATTAAAATAAAACATGTTTCTCAATAACAAAATGATTTTAAGACTGATCTTGGAAATTTTCAACATAAAAGTTTGAGTAAGACTAAGCATTCAGAAAATGATGGGGTTGTATATGAAAATAAGGTAAAAAGAAAACTGTGACACCATGGAAGCCAAATGAGAAAGTGTGACTACTGATGCTCAGTCTTAGAAATATTTTATTATGTAATGTCATCAACATGTTTGCAATACTTACAACACTTATTTGCCATCCGAAAATTTTAATTTGTTACTGGTGTAGTTCAAACAGGTTGTTAGTCATTTTCTTTTCTTTTTTCTTTTTTTTTTCATAAATTAATGTATGTTTATTAAATGGAAAATCTAAAGCCCTAGGTTGTAAATTACTGTTTCTGACTTATGAGCTGACATTTAAATACACATGAGATATATGATCTATTTTTTCTGAAACATCATTACTTCCAGGAATTTTTATGATCATTTCAGAAACATTATTTGAAACCAAGAAAATATATTGCAATTCTAAGAAATCTCAAGTATTTACTGAAGTCCTTTAATATTACATTCCGGTCTCTAACTCATTAAATCTCATTTCCTTTTGAACAAGAATTAATCTATATAGTTACTATCAGGAAATGCTTCTTCATGCTTAAATTTCATTTATGCCCAGAGCTTTGTTCATAACTTTGTTTCTTTGGGTCAGTTAATGGACTTTGATATTCTGGGATATTTAATTTTCATTATATAAGATCTAGACTATAAATTTATTTTTCTTTTTATATATTACATAAAATGTATTATTATTTATTACCCTTAGAATCATTAGTTCATTTGTTTTTAATTTCAAAGAAAAGAAACGGAATGTGCTGATATTTTTGATATAAAGAGATTAGTGATAAATACCTATCTTTCTTAATGCTTACCTTCTTAAGTCTTTATACACTTTAAATTATTTACAAAATTTGTCTTGGGTAAGACAGTCTGTAAAAAAGACATCTGCACTAGAATGTTTATAACTGCACAATTCACAATTGCAAAGATGTGGAAACAACCCAACTGCCCATCAATACTTGAGTGGATTAATAAAATGTGGTATAAGTATACCATGGAGTTCTACTAAGCCACAAAAAACAATAGTGATACAGCACCTCTTGTACTATCTTGGATAGAGCTGGAACCCATTCTACTAAGTGAAGTATCCCAAGAATGAAAAAGCAAGTACCACATGTACTCACCATCAAATTGGTATTAACTGATCAACACTTAAGTGCACATGTAATAATAACATTCATCAGATGTTGGGCAGATGGGAGGGGGAAGGAGGAGAAAGGTATAAACACACCTAATAGGTACATTTGAAGCTCTGACTTGGGTGGGGCAAAGGCAAAATATGTAACCTAAACATTTGTACCCCTGTGATATGCTGAAATAAAAAAAAATTAAAAATAAATAAATACTGAGAAAAAGTGGGCAAATGACATGAATAGAAATTTTTCAAAAGAAGATATAAGAATGGCTAACAAACATATGAAAAAATGCTCAACATCCCTAATCATCAGAGAAATGCAAATCAAACCCACAATGAGATATCACTTAACTCCAATGAGAAGGGCCTTTATCAAAAAGTCCCCAAACAACACATGTTGGCGTGGATGCAGAGACAGGAGCACTCATACACTGCTGGTGGGACTGCAAATTAGCGCAACCCCTGTGGAAAGCAATATGGAGATATCTTAAACAGATTCAAGTAGACCTACCATTCGATCCAGTAATCTCATTATTGGGCATCTACCCAAAGGAACAAAAGTCATTCTATGACAAAGACACCTGCACCGAATGTTTATAGCAGCACAATTCACAATTGCAAAAATGTGGAAACAACCCAAATGCCCATCAATCCATGAATGGATTAGTAAATTGTGATATATGTATACCATGGAGTATTACTCAGCTATAAGAAATAATGGTGATACGACATCTCTTTGGTTCTCCTGGAGAGAGTTGGAACCCATTCTATTAAGTGAAGTACCCCAAGAATGGAAAAACAAGCACCACATGTACTCACCAGCAAAGTGGTTTCCCTGATCATCACCTAAGTGCACATTTGGGAATAACACCAATTGGGTATCGGACTGAGGTGGAGGGTGGGGAGAGGGGATGGGTGTATACCTACATGATGAGTGCATTGCACACCGGCTGGGGAATGGTCACGCTTAAATGTTCTGACTGGGGGGGATGGTGGGTGGGAGGAGGGGATGGGGGTATAACTACATGATGAGTGCAATGCGCTCTGTCTGGGGAATGGACATGCTTGAAGTTCTGACTCGGGAGGATGGGGGGGACATGGTCAATATATATAACCTGAACTTTTGTACCCCCATAATAAGCTGAAATAAAAAAAATAAAAAATATATATTTATACAATTTGTCCATAATCCTTCTTGGTATAACAGTTCCTGACAATTTACTAAACTATGCCTTATACACCTTATGCCAGCACGTTTTCAAATCATCTCTGACCACCGAAGCCACATCATTTGCTTCATATGCCACCCAAAGTGGTCCAATAGCAAATTGCCAAAAAAGTGGGGGTAATTCTCAATTAATGCCTTTAACCTCACTTTACTCTTGTCTTTATTTTCTAACTGTTTGAGGTGGTTCCCTTTTTGTGGATTTAATCTCCAAACAATACACTGTAATTTATTTTCCTATTTCCTTTTAGCCCATAAAAATGAACTCCCATCATGTTGAACCCCAGTAGCTCTACATAATTTTCAGTTTTTCTAGCCACATTCAGTCCATGAAGTATTTACCAGACATCTACAATGTATTAGGGGTAACAAAAATACATCACTTCCATCTTAAGTTATGTTTTGTCAAGAAAAGTCCTTGTGTATTAGCCCATAGTACAAGACACACACACACACACACACACACACACACACACACTTTCTGAGGTTATGAAAGAAGGAACTATAAAAATTTAAATAAAATAGATTAATAGATATCTTTTAAGCAATGTTGCCAAACAGAAGTTCCATGCTAAGGAGAAGTATATTTGAAGATGTCAAGATATAGCTCAGGGAAGGGCCTGATTCAGTATTTTCCTCTATTTCTTCAGAATCATTCTGCTTCATATTAGAAAATCTTTGATTTAAAATTAATGATCCTAGCTAGTCTGCTGGTAGAAATTTGCTAAGACTTACTTTCAGAGCTTTTTATTGACTGATACCATAATTGGGCAAGTATATTCTAGAAAGAATTCACCATCTTTGAACAATGTTAATTCTAAAAATATTTAAACTTTTCTGTGAGCCTTTTGAGAAAGCAGAGTAAAACGGCAATACAAAGCTCTTACAATCCACTAAGCTAAAATTGTTCTCTGTATAGTTAATTATAGCCAATTTGTTGCATTCATTATTAAAATCAAGGAGATATTTGTCTGGGGTTGAAAGCATTACTATATTACTCTTTATCAGAACTATGGTCATATGCTTTGATATTTTTTTATGTGAAACATTGAAGTAAAAATTTATCTTTGAAGTCAGTGCCTGACTAAAATTTCAGATATTAAGATTAAGAAATCCATGACTCACTGTAACGAAGTTCCAGATATACACAAGAGTCTGTTTACACAAAGCTAATTGATGAAGCACTCTGAGTATGTCCTTTCAAAAATAAAAAGTACTAATAAGAGATATTTTTGAGCCACTTCATAGTAACAAAATGAAATATGGAATAAGACCATAAAAACATTGGGTTTTTTTTTTCCCCCATTTTGTAGGTCACTTTTCTGACAATTGCATTTCTAAATTCTTCTTTCTGCTTAACCCTTGCTCATTTAGTCAGCCATGTTGCTTCATCTATAGATGAGGCAACAGGTAAAAACACTCACAAATATAATTCCCAGTATCAATATTTTTCCTATATTTCTCTTCTTGAAGTTCCATTCTTTTAGTCTGCTACTCTGAAACTTGCTCATAGATTATTGTTTTCATCTTGGAATTTTGATATTTCCACATAACAGAGTTCGATTCCAATTTCCAACAAATTTGACTTAGGCTAGTCCAATGTGCTATTGTTTTCAGAAGATATGGATCTCTACTTTTAATCACAAAAAAGTTTATTTTTTTCCCAATTCAGTGAATATTTTGGAACATGCATTATGACAATGAGATTTTTTTCTGGAGTTTTTGAGGATTCATTCATCAAATATTTTAACCATTGTAGTCTCTATTGTTATCTGCTTATAAATTAGCTAAATTTTAGAAATAATATATGTTAATGGTCATGGTTTTAGGCTTTCAACTTAACAACATAAGAGTCACAGACACTGAGCAAAATACATCATGCCAAAAGGACTATTTTTCCTGATAATATTTCTAATTTCTTATGAGATAAACATACTTATACATTATACACACATACTCATATGCATATATATAAAGAACTATACACACACATAAAAATTAATGTGCAAACTGATTCCTCAGATGCAGTGGAGAGATTCTTACCATGAACTATTTTGAATATAGAAAAGAAAAATAGAATAATAGGTTTAAAAGGAGCATTCATAGTAATCAAGGTAAAAAAATTGATTATAAATAATTATTTCTTCTTTCCTCCTTTTCTCCAAAATTGTAGTGGACATTTCAGACCAAGTCAAAATATGCAGGTTCTGATTAAGTATATTCTACTACCTAACAATGGTGCACACATTTTATTAATAATTCATGCATTTAAAAATGCAGTTATGGGGTAAAGAAGAGTAATATAAAACAATGAATATGTATTTCCCAAGGTAGTATTTGAGGCCTAAATTTATAATTATTTACTACAACTGTTTTGTCTGTAATACAGATTTTAAAGGAAAACCAAGAAAATGTTGATACTTAAATCCAACAACCATTGCCATATTTATTTTTGAAAATCACAGGATTGAGCAATAAATTTCCTTGCTCTTTATATATGACAAGAAAAAAATAGTATTAGAAGTAAGACAATGCTTTTAACAAAAATTCATGTCTCCAAACTCATTTTTTCAATCTTTAATTTTAATATTTAATCTTATATTGAAGTATAACATACCTATGTAAAAGTACCCAAATCATAAAACTTAGCTCAGTCATTTTTTTATAAAGCAAACTCACCTATAAAACTAGCACCCACACTGGGAAACAGAATATCATCAACAATCCAAAAGACCCCTCAAGCTCCTCAATCACTGTAGCCCCTGAATTATACTTACTAATCTGTCTTCCCAAATTTTAGGTTGGCTTTACCTGTTTTAAAACCACACAAGTAGAATTATACAGTGGTTTTTCTTTTGTTTCTTGCTTCCACAAAAGGTTAAGTTTCCAAATCTCTAAATAGTTATTTCACGTGGCAATAATTCATTAACTTTCATTTTTATTTCATGAAGCAATATTAAATTTTATGAATCAATATATGAATATGCTACACTTTCCTTGTTTATTCCATTAGTGATGAAACTTAATATCTTTTACTTTATAGCTTTTATGAATAGCACTCTTGAGAACATCAAATAAATGTATTTTGGTAAATATATTCATTTCTTTGAGAATATACCTAGAAAGAAGAATTTCTAAATCCTCATCTATGATGTTGAAGGCATTGCCAAACAGTTTTCTAAGTGTTTTTAAAAAATTTTATACTCTCATCAACAGTGTTTGAGTGTTCCAGTGACTGCATGTCCTCATTAACTTTTAGTGTTTTTCATCTTTTTCATTTCATTTTCATTTAGTCATTCTGGTGTTTGTGAAGTGGTCATTCATGGAAGATGGCTAATGAATTTGACTACATTTTAATATGCATATTAATTACTTTAATATCCTCTTTTTTAAATGACTAATTAAACCTTTTCTTTGTTTTGCTATTGGCTTTTCTGTATTTTTCCTCAATGATTATAGGAGTTCATTTTAAAGTCTGGGTATTAAGACTTTGTGAGTAATGTGTGTTACAAATATCTCCTCCCACCTAGTGGTTTGCATTTCACTCAATGGTATCTTTTAGTAATGAGTTCTTAATGAAATCCAATTTATTGATTTGTACTTTTATGAATAGCAGTTTTGTATCTAGTTGTAAATATTATTTTCTATTCCAAAGCCAGGAAAAACTTTCTTATATTTTTCTCAAAAATCTTGCCTTATTTACCTTTTAGCTTTAGATGAATAATCCACTTGGAATTGATATTTCTTTATTTGTGTTGAAGTGCAGTATCATTTTTTACATATGGCTATCCAACTGATCCTTTTCACAAAGCTCTACGGTTCCGTGTTTGTCACAGAACAATTTGCAATATGTGTGATGAAGACTATTTTACTTCTTTGGACGATTTATATATGTGCCAAGACCACCACATCTTGATTATTTAGCTATATAAACCTTGAAATTTGATTTTCCTTAAGTTTCCTTTCTTAATCTTTTTTTCTTAGTTTTAGACTTGATTATTCTTTGCCAATTGTATTTCCACGTAAACTTTCTACTCAGGTTATCAGTTTTCACAAAAAACCCTACTGGAGCTTTCATTAGAATTTAATTGAACATGTGAAACAGTTTTTGGTGAGTGGACAATTTACATGATATATTCTATGTTTAGTTATTTGCAATTTCTGTAACTAAATTACTTCATCACATTCTGAAGAGGAAGTCTCCATAAAAGTTGAAATTACAAATGACTTTACAAAAATCAGAGATCTTCAAAATAAAATTAAATGAATATACATGTGAGATTGGACTTTCAGTAAGCAGGGCTATCACATAAGCAGAAAGGCATGACATTCCAACTTATAGTTTATATGGGAAATATTTGGAGGCTACCATAAACATATAAAATTCTATGAATCTTTTCCAATTCAATTGTTTAGATTTATTTTTATATTAGACCTAAAAAGTACTTTAATTGTCAAACACCAGAATCCAAAAGAAACATCAGGAGAAGACAGAAGATAGAAATACTGTTCAACTACTTTCCATTGTAGTGGCACTTACTTTTAATTAAACTATTTAATAAAAACTTTCATGGAGACAAAAGAAAATTAGTTGTATCAGAATACACTGTGATCTTAAAATGTTAAGAAAGAAAAGTAAGAAACTTTTTTTAAAAAATGAAACTTCTCTGTTTAGACCAAATCATAGTCTCAAGATTTCAGGTCAACATTTCATCTCAAGAAATTATACAATCAGATCTCTGATATAATGGACTATAAAGAGCAGCTCAATGTTATGGATAACCAGGTCTTTCTGAGAACTACTACTATTTTACCTGTTTCAGAATGTATTTAAAATAACGTTTTCCTCATATTCACTTATTTCTTGACAGCTGCTGATAACACAAGCATAAATCATCTGTAATCTAAATTGTGCAATATAACTCAACTTCAACCAAAGTTGCATGCATTTTATTTTGCTAGAATATTCTAAAGAGAAAAATTTTTTTGTCAAATTTTTACTAAAAAGATAATAAAATGCACTTTTCAATTATATTTAACATTTTCTCACATACTTTATTTAATTCCATAGATAAATTAGATGTGTGCACACTAGCTACAAACAGACAAGAAGAACAACATTGCTCTATTTTCTGATGACATTGTTGCAAACAATGGAATCAATAGTTATCAAAAGAAACATTTTAAGAGTGAATGAAATAAAATGAGCATTGTTGAATCTGTATGACATTCTCTGACAGGTAAATGGATGATACCTAACAATCTTTTTTGATTTTTTAACAGCTTTATCGAGATAAAATTCACATATCATACAATTCACCCATTTAAGTTTACCATTCAATGGGATTTCAATTAAAAAAAAAAATAAAACTTTAGGGGGTACAAGTGTTTTTTGTTACATTGATGAATTGTATCATGCTGAAGTTAGGGCTTTCAGTGTATCCATTACCAGAATAGTGTACATTTTTATTCCTCAGCACCTTCCTACCCTCCCGCTTTCTTAGTTTCCAATGTCCCTGACATCTGTTTATGACAATATATAGCCCTCATTTAGCTCCCACCTATAAGTGAGAGTATGTGGTATTTGTTTTTCCATTCGTGAGATACTTCATTAGGATAATGGTCTCCAGTTCCATCTAAATTGCTACAAAAGACATTATTTCATTCCTTTACATGGCTGAGTAGTACTCCATAGTTTATTTATACCACATTTTGTTTATCCACTCATTACATGATGAGCACTTAGGTTCGTCATATATCTTTGCAACTATGAATTGTGCTATAAAAAACATTCAGATGAAGCTATCTTTTTGATATAATGGCTTCTTTTCCTTTGGGTAAATGGTAGTTGGATTGCTGTACTGAATGGTAGGCCTACTATTAGTTCTATGATGAATCTCCATACTGCTTTACATGGAGGTTGTACTAGTTTACATTCCCATCAACACTGTGTAAATGTTCCCTTTGCACTGCATCCACACCAATATCTATTATTTTTTACTTTTTAATAATGGCAATTCTGACAGGGGTAAGGTAGCATTTCATCATGGTTTTAATTTGCATTTCCCTGATAATTAGTGATGTTGAGCATTTTTTTCATGTTTGTTGGCCATGTATCTCTCTCCTTTTGAGAAAAATCTGTTTATGACTTTTGCCTACTTTTTGATGGGGTTATTTAGTTTTTCTTGATGATTTGTTCGCGTTGCTTGTAGACTGTGGATATTAGCCCTTTGTCAAATATTTCTCCCATTCTGTAGGTTGTCTATCTACTCTACTGATTATTTCCCTTGTTGTATAGAAACTTTTTAGTTTAATTAAGTCTCATTTATTTATTTTTGTTGTTTCTGTATTTGCTTTTGGGGCCTTCCTCATAAATTCTTTGCCCCCATATGCCAATGTCTGGAGGAGTTTTTCCTATATTTTCTTCAACATTTGTTTTATAGTTTCAGGTTTTACATTTATGTCTTTAACCTATCTTGAGTTAATTTTTGTATGTAGTGAGAGATAGGGATCCAATATCATTCTTCTGTGTATGACTATCCAGTTTTCCCAGCACCATTTATTTAATAGAGTGTCCTTTTCCCAGTGTATGTTTTTGTCTGCTTTCTTAAAAATCAGTTGGTCATAGATAAGTTTTCATTTTGGAGTTCTCTATTATATTCCACTGGTCTATGTGTTTACTTTTATACCAGTACCATGCTGTTTTAGTTACTATGGCCTTGTAGTGTAATTTGAAGTCAGGTAATGTGATGTCTCCAGACATGTTCTTTTTGCTTAGGATTGCTTTGGCTATTCAGCCTCTTTTTTGGTTACATAGGAAGTTTATGATTATTTTTTCTATACCTGTGAAAAATGACATTGCTATTTTTATGGGATTTGCATTGAATTGGTAAATCACTTTGGGCAGTATGGACATTTTAACAATGTTGATTTTTCCAATCCTCTTTCATCAGTGTTTTGTAGTTCTCCTTGCAGAGACTTTTTCACTTCTTTGGTAAAGAATAGTCTTAGGTCTTTTATTTTCTTTGTAGCTACTGTAAATTGTATTGAATTCTTCATTTGCTTTTCAGCTTGACTGTTATTAGTGTATAGAAATTCTATTGATTTGTGTACATTAATTTTTCTACTTGGGAATACCTAACAATCTTATTCAATATATAAACTTGCTCAGCTAATTAAAAAAATACTTTATATGTCTTTATCTTAGTGGGCTAATCAAAAAGGCAGAGCTTTTCAAAATTAGGTCTTGCATTAAAAATATACAAAGGAATTTTTTATTAATGTGTTTCTTTTATTAATATCTTTCTTAAACATTGTAAGTCAAAAAAAATTCTCTTCCATGATTTTTGGAACAAAATCTTGGGTCTCAATTATATACCTATTAAAAAACATAGATTAAAATCTCTTTTTTAAGGGAAAACAAAGTATGTGTTCCATACTAGTAGGCATCTATGATGCCCGTATGTCTAATGATTGTTCTACATATGGTTAAGAATAAATCACAGGCTTCTAAATCTTCAGAAACTAGTTTTCTGCCCTACTTATATCAAAATCACATTTGGCACTTTGGACACTTGTTCTCAGGCATCAAAGCATGAGGATATATTTATAAAGCAATATGGCATAGTAGAAATAGCAACAAACAGTGAGACAAGGGGATAAGCTGTTTGGTTTAGAGCTGTCACTGCTCACAGTGGATCGTGGACAAGGTGCTTAACCTCCCTGAAGATGCCATATTTGAGCAGAATATTGACTGACAAAGAGGAAACAACCAAGATCTGTGTAAAAAAGCTTATAAAAGACACACTTTGCCTTATGTTCCCTCTGTTGCTGCATGCCTTGGATTTATAGGATGTATACCTTTTATGCCTCATGGAATTATTAAGATACTGTCTCTTTTTAAATGTATCCTTTCAATCCTCAGATCATGATTTTATGAGCATAGTATATTGGGGTCAAATTTTTGGTTATTAATCATGCTAAAACATATTATTTCAAATTTTTGTCTTCCTCTACAATGTAGAATATATCAACATGATAGTGCTATACTACAAAACTTTGTACCTTTGTACATAAGCTCTCTGCTGTTTAAAGAAAATCTCTATTCCTGTAACTCAGAAATCCCATAAGAAACTTTATCCTTGTCCTCAGTATTGCACTTTGTTTAACTAGCCTCATATTTTTGCTTACTCTTGTTAACCTTTTATCCTCTGAATAGCTACCAAATTATTACATTGGAATATTTAAGTACTGCCTTTGAATACATCATCATCTTCCTCAGGACAGAATTTTTTGAGGAAAAAAATGGCTTATTTACTTAAGGGAAATATTTCACTTCTACCTATCAAACATATATATTAGAAAACCATTAGAAGGAAAGGAAGAGTAAAGAGATTATATAATTTTATTTAGTGCCCATTTTAAAACTCTATAAATTTTTAGAAATTAGTGGAAAGTTTAAAATAACTTATGTCTCAAAATTCAGGTTCTTTTGTACACAGAAAAAAACCTAATGCTATTCTATTTTTCAAAAACACTAATTAAAATTTGTTTTTACTTTTTTTTCAGTTATAAGTCCCATTATATCTAATGACCCAGTTTATTTTGTTTGTCAGAAAACTGATAAGTTTTGATTTGGGGATAACTAATAGATTATAGTGGAAAACACATTTATACAATTGTATGATGACATATCCCATCTTGTAAATAAAAATTTTCATTCACTAAAAAAATGTTTTCTCGTATTCAGAATAGCGCAAGGACATACAATATTTAAGTCATAATTTTATCTATATTGTAGAATGCAAAATAATTGCATTTGTCAAAACATTTCAGCTTCAAGAACATTTGTATAATTCAAGATTTCCTGTTCTATTAGCTGTACTGAAAGTTATCTCAAATCACAAAGCGGAAATTATGTAATTGACAGAATGACTTTGATTAGATCAAGTACTTTGTAGATAGTGTGAGACAGTAGTGAAAAACTTTGTTTGAAATAGAATAACATATTCAATATTACTTTTAATAATCCCCTCTTATGTCTCATACATGGTGATGAACTATAGAAATAAAGAGATAAATAATATGAAGACTTTTGTTCTCAAAAGAAAAAAGCAAAATAAAGAACAAAAGCCTGGAGCCCTCTTTAAGGTTATAATCAGCTGTTTTCTATAGAATTAATTCTTTTAAAATTTTTATTCTGAATACTTCCTACCAATAGTTTACCCCTTTGCCAAAAATCCATTGTGGCTTTGTAAATGCATGTTATTTATATAAGCCAACTCCTCTGTGATCAATTTTAGTAAATTATTTACATACTTTCAATGTTTATGTTTGAATTGAAATATGCCAATACTTTTAGAATTTGTTAAATTAGAAAAAAAGTATGCATGCATACAAAGGAACTTGACTATCCATTATTTATTTAATGGAATTTGATATAAGGCAGATATATTTTTGACCGTTGTCAAAAATGTCAGTTACTGCATTAATAAAGCTCTTTGTTATTGCATATCATATTACCCACGTATATCTTAAAGAATAATGTGAGGTCCCTTTGGAAATGCAATTTTGTTTTAAATGCATTTTGGAAAATAATTGCACACTGGGATAACGTTTCAATCATTTTTAATGAAATTCATTTTTATTTTTGAAACCAAAAATGTCTACTGAATCTTGAGAAGATCAATATTCACCCTTTGAAAAAAAATAAATTAAAGGAGGTTATATTATGGATCCAAGTAAGGAAGCTGAATTTGAAACAGATGCTGACTTTCTTGTTGGTCCCACAGTATGAACCCAAAGTACAATGCTAACGCATAGCTTGCTGGTTTTTTTGTTTGTTTGTTTGTTTTTCTCTCTCTCGGTGTATCAAGAAGGGAAACAAAATGATCAGAGGAACTAGAACAAGGGTGTGAGAATCCACCTTTAGTCCAATAGCATTCAAAATATTTCAATTGCTTATGGCAGATTACAGTTCACATATTTGAATATAGGGGTTATTTGTAAAATAATTAAACTTGGAGACTATGGACAGAAAACTGCAAACTCATTTTTTTTACTGATCTCCAGCCTAAAACTTTTCACCCACTTTCATATTCAAAAGAATATGACTCAAACAGCAGTGTTGGGATGTTGAGCCTCTCCACTCTTACAGTGGTCAGTTGGGCATGGGGCTTTCAGAGTCCATAAGATTATTACTTTTACTAGAATTAGCCTCTGTTATTTATGCAACACATTATTATTTTCTGGGTATGCTGGGATATGAAAAACACTAGGGAGAAATATTTTAAGTTTCTAAAGAAGACAGAAAAAGACTCCCAAATCCACATTATGAAACTAAGGAATATTTTCATGTCCTCGAAGGTTCTGAAGCATTATACCTCTGTACACTGCAGTGAGAGAAAATCTCTCTCTTTACCTGCCCATTTTTATTTTGCATCATCATCATATTTTTATCTTCTGTAATTGATCAAAACCTGAGAGTGATCTGTTTTTGTTTTCAAATAACATTTAGATCTCAACTCTGGTATTCCGCATGTAGAATTAAAAATATGATGTCAACACTTTTATTGGTTAAAGGTTAGCAATAGCTGGGCAGTGGATGCAAACAATATGGTCTGGTTCTGAAACAAAACTTCTGAACTTGGAAACGGAACTGCAATTACAAGAAATGAAATACCCCTAAACACTGGTGGATTGGGGCACATTGCATAACTTTGAACAGGAATATATTTGTGGTTTAATACAGATACCAATAATTCTGTTCCCCAATTCTTTTTGTTTGCCCAAGTCTCCCCTTTCTCCTCAACAAAAATTTAGAATAATGAAGCAGATATAATAGGTCAGAACCTAATATGAGTGTGGTAGTTAGTAGCCTAAGCTTGAAGAAACTAGAATGCTAGTGGTAGTAACAGACAGCTCTACGGGCACTTGGGGCACGAAGCGAAGCCTCTTTACTTAGCCCCTTTGTTCACTTTGCTTTGGCCACACCAGCCTTCTTGTGGTTCTTTGTATACACCAGACATAGTCACAACTTAGGGATCATCGTTTTTGTTTCCCTTGTTTTTCCTGTTGTACCCTAAACACCTCAGGCAGTAACTTGCATGTTATAGATGATCAATACATTTAGCAAATAAAAAGCACCAATTACAATATATATGACAATTTCCATCACTCTGATAAGGGCTGTAAATCAACTTTGGATAGAAATGGTTATGGTAAAACAAATCTAACTTTTGAAATTTCATAAAGTTTATTGACCCTAATATCATAGAAAACATAAAATGTGATGTTTCAAATCTAGCTTTAAATCACTTTTTTTTCTGATATTTATTCTACCTGTTTATTTTGTAATCCTTTTTAATTCCTTCCTAGTTGTCTCATTATAACATAAAAATCCCACAACTCTGGGTGAACAATAGATGCCTTTATCCTGAATGGCAGTAAAGGGGATGCTTTCTATTAGGGTCTGATCATGGACTCTGTTTTTTGAGGCCAGACTCTTCATTTCTTGGAATGTATAATATATGGGCAACTGAGATTCAGGCACTCTCACCATGTCTGTACCATACATATTTCTTACTTAATCAATGCAATCTTCTAATTCAGGCAATGTTGATTTAAGAATAAAACTAGAATTACATATACCTTTAAGGAAATGGACTGGCTTTTGAAAGATTGCAATAATAAGTATAAATATGAAATTACCTATAGGAAAAGAAATGCTGTATGTAATATTAATAATAATAGGACTTATTCATTATAAAGGAAATATTCAGAAGATAAAAGGAAGCAGACTGCAAAGTAAACTGATGGGGCAAGTTTATGACAGCATCCAAAACAAATACCTGTAGTATACCAAATTTTCCATGGAGAAGTGCAGGACAAATAACACTATGATATGTACTGAACACTGGTCTGTGCCATTTATACTGGTTGACAGTGCACTTTACCCCATCTCTTTCTGTGCATCCCTCTTTATAAACCTCTACAACAACAAAGCTCTGAGTACTGTCTAGACATAAACTAGTTTAGGATTTCCATAAGATAGAATTGTGAGTGGATCCCGGTACTGAACATTTTTGTGCCTTAGATTATCAAAATATAAAAAAAAAAATTCAGGTTTGTACTTTTGAAAGATTGTGAAGGATTTTTAAAAATAACTGTGTTTTTATTTATGGTGGCTATTGGCTATTTTTTTTTCCTACTAGCCAAAAATTGTAATAAGGAAAAGAAAGTTCAATACTTCATATCATGTTTTCTTTTATAGATAACAGTCACTAGATTTGCCAAAAAATATACATGAAGCTTGCATTTTCATGATATATAAAAACCTCATGGATTTTTTTTTTGAATAGAGCTATGTCACTGATATTAAAATTGGCAGTCTTAAAGGGATTTATTTTATTTGACAAAACATATTGTGTTCAAGGTTAATAATACATTTCAGCAACGTACATAGCGCTTTTGGCAGACATGTGCTCAGTTTCATCATTTTGATAGGCAGATTCCATTCTTTTCCTCTTTATAATAAGTAAAATCCTGCCAAAAGTCAATGTTCTGAATTGCTTTAAAATTCATTTTAATGTAAATTTGGATAGAACACTTTTTCTCTTGCTATCAGACTAGCCAGTCTCTGCAAGAAAACTGCTTGGCTGGAAAGGAAGTTGGTGATTTTAATGTGAAACTTACTATAAAATAATGAATGGAATAAAATTGCACTTATGTGTTTGTAGGGAAATTTTAAAAAGTTTGCTTTTTAATGGGAAGAGAGAAAAGGCGACTACTGAGAAGATTATGTCTAAAATTGAAAACATCTTTTATCAGTAAAAACATGATATTAAATTTTGAGATCTTTTAGTGACAACACAACTCCATTTATGTATTGAGATTCTGGGAAAATATAAGACAAAAAGTCACAGATTTATGAAACATAGCTATTTCAAAATGGTCTTACTGTAAACTATTATTGGAGTTGCTCATAAATATGGTGTCTAAAAGCAGTCTTTATGTTAATCCACACATGAGACAATGTTGAATTCCAACATTTTTCTCTTGATTAAAAATATCTGAAATTATGCTACTTGTCAAAGGTTATATTACATAAGAGTCTCATTCTGTTTGACATAAAGTACTATTAATACAAAAATTATTTACTATAAATTAATAAATATTTATTGAAACTTTGTAATGTGCCAGCTTCAATGATAGTTACTGGTAAAACAGATTCAAATATTAACGTTTCCTGCCATTAAGTGTTTCACAGTATATCTGTAGAGTAACTCAATGTAACTAGGAGAGCATAATTGTTTCTGTGTTAATTTTGTATAAGTATAGGGATGTGGGCATAAAGGACATTGTCTAGGTTATCCTGAATTTTTCAAAAGAATTTTCTACAGGCAGAATGACTCATAAAGAATGAATAGGGACCATCTATATTAATTAATATAAAGAGGAAGACTTTTTGTTTGGAATACCTAGTAGATTTGAAACAATATATACCCTTTGGGTTATTACAGTTATGATAGTCTCATAAGCCTACAGCAAATATTATACTACCATTGGAAATAAGACTAGCGACATAAGCAAAAATTAGATGATGAAATGACTTATGTGCAAAACTAATGATTATGCAAATTATTATAAATATTATAGAGAATAATTACAGGATTTTAATATCAGTAAACATTAGGTCATTGTTGAAGACTGGTTTCTTCAATGGTACAGAATTAAGTGGAAAGGTACAGCACTTTAAGTGGAATCAACTGAAATGCTTGGGTTCCATAGCAGAGAAAACACACTTGGACAGAGCCAACTGAAATATTTATTAAAATAATTTTCAATTTGCTTCCTCTCTCTTTCTCTCTCTCTTTCTCTCAACAGTTGCCTAAGACATTTTATTTTTTAAAAAAGAATATAAAACATATGTTTATTTTATTTTTCTAAGTATCAGAAGTAAGTTCTATCAAGAACATTATGAAAAATTAATTTGTAGCCTTAAAGTTGACATATTTTTATTTTCATAATAAATACTGTTTCCTTCTATTAATCAAAGATGTTGTAACTAAATTGATAAAATATTAAACAAGTATAAAAATACCTAAAAATGCAAATAGGTATACACATGCAAACCCAGAACATTGAGTGAGAACTAAGAGATCATTCAGAAACTGATCTGTTCTGGCCTAATAAACTCTACATATATTCATTTAAAAGAAGTTAAACATTCTTTTAGAAATTCTGGACAGGATATATTTTCATCACAATGTTTTATGCATATTAAAATATTCTGTCAGGCCTCAATTTTATTGAGTTGCAACCTCCCAGGGAAGTTAAGCCTATTGCTTCTGACTCCTCCAAATTATCTGCTGATGCCTATCAAGTGAGAACCCTCAGGGCTGGCTAACAGGACACCTCTGTGGCTGAAGAGTTAATGCAGCTTCATAAAATGCTTACACTCAGTTTCTCCCTGGAAAGTCTGGCTCATTGCACATCCAGAATGTACAAAGCAATTTAGGTCTGCAGACAATAGCCAGATGGCTGCCTTGAAGACAGAAGTCCCTTGTTTATAGACAAAACAAGTAAAGAAATGCAGCCTAAGGCCAAATGTCTACAAACTGCCTAGGCAAGTTTCAGGTGATTAAATCCCAAACTCAACCTAATGTCTCCAAGAGGGTAGATTTTTGTATTAGAATTTATTATTGCATTCATGATAATTGATTATATTCTTCTGAGGCAACAACTCTTTTATTAATAGCATGGATTAGGAAGCCCTTTAAAGAGATATGTCATGAGGGAAAGAATTGCCTTTGATATAACAAATAAGAATAATTAACCTTGAAATGAAGATTATAATTCATTATAATGCTATGTAGAAAATACCAGAGAAGGCAGAAGTAACTCTGTACAAAGAGTAAACCTTGACAAGATTAATTCTTTTCCATTTTTTCCCTAGAATAGAGATTTGTTTTTATTTCCCGGTTTAAATGATGTGAGGATGATAACAAGCCTCAGGTATATACTTAAAGTCATACACTTCATGTCATTGAAATGAGACAGGTAACATAACAAGGTATCCTACACTTGTTACTTAAAAAAAAGTGAAAGAAAAATAGTATCTTACAAGATCAGGGATAAAGTAATAAATGTCTTAGATGATGACTTGGATTTGAAAAACATTCAAATTTTACCTTATTTTTATATAAATCTTTGACTGTACTGCTACATGCTATATTCTATAATGGTTTCTTCTCTTTCCCTTTCTTTTTTAGAAAGTTAAGATCTCTTGAGTTTGGGGAAATGTAATCAACTCAGAATCATTCAACAGCACAGAACATTGCAACGTTTATGGAGTGAAAACACAGCATGCTGGGAGGAGTTTCATCTGTAAAAAATAAAAAAAAAAAAAGATTTAACTTTTTTAAATCCTAGCCTTGGGGATATAGGGACATTGTGTGTGTGTGTGTACAAGTGTGTGCACATACACAAAAATGTCTGTTAAAAATAGCTTGTCTATCCAAACTAGAAACTTGGCATAAATCCTTGAAGTCTATAAGTAGTATATGGTAAACTGTGAAAAAAAAGTAAGATATTACTATAAGCTTTTCTGTTTTAGGGAAGATATTTGTCTACATCTGAATCAAGTCTGCGAAATTAGAGCCATTGTTAAACAACTAGTTGTTTACTTGTAATTACTTTATTTACATGACCGATAAAGGTGTGAACAACAAGTGATGTGTTTTTTCTTTTAAGTGTTATAAGTATTAAGTATTTTTCTTTTAAGTACATAATAGTTGTATACATTTACAGGGTATGTGTGATGTTTTGATATAGGCATACAATGTGCATTAATCAAATCAGAATAATTGGAGTATCTATCACCTAAGGCATTTATTGAGTGATGTTTTAAAGGTAAAAATAATCCTGTCTTTAAAAAGAAGTGGAAACTATTCCAATCTCAGTAGAAAAAATAGTATGTGTACATAGAGAAGCCTTAACTAAACCAGCATTTACTGAGCAGCCACTAAGTGCAACAATTCTGTAAAATACTGTGAGAATCAAAGGAGAAATGAAACAGCATGTCCAGAGAAAAGTGATTCTAACTTTCCCTGGACATTACAGTGGCCGGTGGAGTCTGTCAAAATCCCTATTTAGATCATAAGTAAGTCCAATTAAATCAGGATATTTTGGGGGTGGGAGTCAGGAATCAGTTCCCTCAAGTGATATAGATGTACAACCCAGCTAGAAAGGTTCTTCTCAAATGTTAATGTTCATAAGAATTACTTGAGAATCTTGATAAAATTCATATTATGAATTAGTAGGTCTGGACTGCATACAGAAATTCTATGAAAAACTTCATCTTCAATCAGGACTACATTTCAATTTGAAGGTGGAACTCAAAAATTGGATGCAGAAGAAGCAATAGGTAACCAAGTTAATTTAAAGTGATTCTAGACAGACAATGCACTAAATACCTGGCAGGTGAAACATATATCCTCTCTGTAGGAATCAATCGCTATTTTAGCATGCAGGTAAATTGCTAAGTAAAATAAGGGTTAAAAAAATAATAACTGCACTCTTTAAAGATAGTGATCTCCTTTCCTGAAGTAAGAATACACTGAGCTTTATGCTATGAACAGGTACTAGGTTGGTACAAAAGGAATCGCAGTTTCAGCATTGTTGATACTTGCTGTTTGATATTGGAATACATTCTTAAATAAATGTGGTTATGGTATACATAATTTTGTATTAATGTGCATTTCTTGCTTTATGATTTTTTGCTACAAAATTCTTACTTGCTGTTATTTTATATTTATTTTTGACTATGGAAATGATGTTAGACTAAACGCAAATTTGAGTGATTTTCTTACTTGAGTTCAAATTGGGTCATAAAGTAACAGAGATAATTCACAACATCAACAACACATTTGGCCCAGGAACTGCTAATGTACAGTTCAGTGGTGGTTCAAGATGTTTTGCAAAGGAGATGGGAACCTTGGGGATGAGGAGCGCAGTGGCTGGCCATCAGAAGTTGGCAAGGACCAATTGAGAGCAATCATTGAAGCTGATCCTCTTACAACTACAGGAGAAGGTCCTGAAGAACTCAAAAGTGGACCATTCTACAGTCGTTCAGCATTTGAAGCAAATTAGAAAGGTGGAAAACTCGATTAGTGGGTGTCTCATTAGCTTACCGAAAATCAAAAAATATCATCGTTTTGAAGTGCTGTCTTCTCTTGTTGTAGGCAACAATGAACCATTTCTCAATCTGATTGTGACGTGTGATGAAAAGTAGATTTTATACAACAACCAACCGGTGACAACTAGCTCAGTGGTTTGACCAAGAAAAAGCTCCAAAGCACTTCCCAAAACCAAACTTGCATCAAAAAAAGGTCATGGTCACTGCTTGGTGGTCTGCTGCAGGTCAGATCTACTACAGCTTTCTGAATCCCAGCAAAATCATTACATCTGAGAAATATTCTCAGCAAATTGATGAGATGCATTGAAAACTGCAATGCCTGCAGCCAGCATTGGTCAATAGAAAGGGACAGATTCTTCCCCATGATAATGCCTGACCGAATGTCACACAGCCAACACTTTGAAAGTTGAGCAAACTGGGCTACGAAGTTTTGCTTCATCCGCAGTATTCACCTGACCTCTGGCCAACCCACTACCATTTCTTCAAGCATCTCAACAACTTTTTCAGGGAAAACACTTCCCTAACCAGCAGGATGCAGAAAATTATTTCCAAGAGTTCGTTGAATCCCAAAGCACAGATTTTTGTGATATAGGAATAAACAAACTTATTTTTCATTGGCAAAAATATATTGATTACAATGGTTCCTATTTTGATTAATAAAGATGTGTTTGAGCCTAGTTATAATGATTTAAAACTCACGGTCCAAAACCACAATTACTTTTGTACCAACCTAATAGTTTTGATGGTATTGAGGGGAGAAATATTTGAAAATCTAGACTGAAAGGCAGCACAGAAAGTCATATCAAACGGAATAGACCACCAGAGATTTTTAGAAAAACTGTAGATGTTGGAAAAGTTCTTTAAGAGCCTACCTGCAAAGTCTTTCCTCTGATTCAGTATCAAAGGCAAAGAAAGAAAGGGCATTGGCGATTTCATTGATATAAGCCCATTTAGGGAGAATTCAGTAGTAGATCCTGAAGCATATGTGACTGAGCCTAATAGGGGTTTTAACACACACAAAAAAAAACTAGAATGAAAAATAGTTCCATTGCCTGATCTACAACACCAAGCTGTATATTTTGAAAAAGCTTACCAAAATAAAGTCTCAAACTAAATTTTTGGCATTGAGGGTTAAAAAATAAATAAATAAATAAATAAATTTTTGGCATAGAAAAATCAGAACAACTAGGTAACTTCACTTCAGTAAATAAATACAGTGAAATGGTTGTTTCTTTTGGGAAATATTCTTGTAGATAATACAAACACAAAGGATTTTGGAAAAAAGTATCAACCCACACTAGTAGGAAGCAAAAATTAAAAAAATAAAATAAAGTGAGTGATCAATGAAGGTGCTCAAACATAGAATCAGGAGCTAGTTTCCAGTTTTACCCTTAAATTCACAAAAAGGCATTTCTCTAAATATTGAAGAATAATATTGCAAAATTATTATTGATACAAGTACAAACTTATCATTATATAGCCTTTCACTGAGATCAGCAAACTACTCCCCTGGTAATAATCCTCAGATGTTTTCCACGCCTCAGCCCATAAATGTCACCTCTAACCTTTAATTAGGAAATATTAGGTCTTCCCTTGCGAAACTACACCTTCTAACTTAACAGGAAGGGATCAATTGTATGAATAGAATTGCCAAAATCATGCTAATCTGAAGATTTCTATATTGAAATCCTTATTCAAAATAGGTCATAGCTAATTTTGAAAGGAGCTTACCAGAGTCTGTGCCTCAATCAAGCCCAAATTAAAAGACTCAAATTGGTGTGGGACTTCTTGTAGGCCAAAAATTCTACTGATATAAGAAGCAAGAGTGTTTGGGCTGAACATATTTAGCTTCAGCTTGACCCATCTAACTTCTACCTAAACTCACAAAAGAACTTCTTAAATTAGAAGGTAAAGAAAGACAAATAAAAACAGTTGAAGGCTTAGTAGATAAAAGACTCGTTACACCAGGACTTGTACCATTCATATCCTCCTAGTCAAAAAACCCCAGAGTGCTATTCTCAAGTCCTCAACTAGAACTTGTAAAAAGAATTTTAAATTTCCCTTTAATTTTACTTTTATCTAATGTGTGGATGACCTTCTGTAGTATTCTAAAAATGAAATGAGTTCTGAGACTGATTCCATCTATCTACTTACACTTCCAGCTCAGAAAACAAAAAACAAAAAAACAAAAAAAAAACAAAAAAAAACAAAGGTTTCTAAAGATAAGTGAAAATTTTGTTCAAAGTTGATAACACAGGCTGAATTATCTCAAGGAAACAAATCCATTTTACTTGAAAGCATACAAGCTATCCAGAACTTTCTCAGGCCCAATGATGAAAGGAAAATTTAGAGGATTTTGAGGTCTGTTTGCAGGCAATGAGGTCCCAGGTTTTCTGAAATATCCATGTCACTCTATCTATGACTTAGCCAAGGATGCAGATATCTTAATGAAATGGCAATAGAAGTTGATATAATAGAAGTGGTCTTCCTTCAGAAAAAGTTTTCCACCCATTTAACAAAGCTACATTGCAGTTGGTTCCTCCCCTAGCTAGCTTCCTATTAGCCACTTTTGTGTGTTCATGCAGTCATGAATAGCTTATTCACAATCACAAAAATCAACAAAAAAATCTGAGCCCAGCTCACTTCTGGACCCCAGAGAGAAAAAGAATTTTCTTCCACCTTGAATTTAGTCCTGTCTTGGTGAGCCCTCTGATGTTGCCTTGGAATAAAATCCTTCCCTACGTGGCATACACTTTTGAGCAAACTACAAACACTCCCCAACCTTAAAGCTCAGTCAAGGTAACAATACAATAGTTCAATACTTCCTTTCCCAAAGTCAGTATTAATTACTATTATATATATTTAAAAAAGGTAGAACCAAAAGTTTATCTTGGGTTATGCATTTATTTTTCCAGACTTTCTTCTATTATAGACTAAAGAAATGTTTGAGCATGTGCTTGCAATCATTTCCATACAAATGCCACAACTGAAAATACCTGCTTGTAGAATTATATAATAAGAACATTCAGAATTTTATAGCAACAGGGAAGATTACCTCCATATTTATAAAATAAGTATTTTTTTCCTAAAGCTGTAGCTGTCAAGTTTTATATAAAACTTGTTTGTGGATATGGTTAGAAATGCAGGTTTTCACCCCATTTCATCCCACCCCCCAAAAAATGAAGTGATTTGTTAGATTACCATATAGACAAATTGGACATTAGCCAGAAGGATTGGAAGAGGAATAAAATGATGATTTTAGGAAAAGCATATATTACCAGGGATGTGTGAACCTGGTGAGGATTCAGGAAGAGAAAAGCAAGAGAAACACAAAAAACAGATGTTTTAAATTTATTTACATATTTTTCTTTGTAATTTTTATCTTCTCTGCATTTAGATTTGGCAGATTAGGAGGTGCATTAATAACTGAAATTATTTTATAATTCTGGGGGAAATGTCAACCTCAGAAGGTGTGGTCTATTCCTAGAACATGGACCAGTCAAGTTGACGGTGCCAGTTCAGACCCAGAGAGCACACGTATGAAGTTTAACAGTACATTAAGACACCTAGAGAAACCCATCTGCAGTGGGTACTGTGTTGAGAGTCAGTGAATTTCCCAAGGAGACTACTGTTTTTGATTGGGTTGTACAACAGCAGATGCTACTGGTGGATCTTAGCACCAATAAACTGGATGGAAAACACAGCAGAAATTCAGGAACTGCTTCTGCCAAGGCAGGTGAAGCCAAATCAGTTAGCCAAAGTTACCACGTTTTGAGTCAACTGGAAGAATACAAATCATGAGTTCAATCAAACACGGATTTCAGATCTGGAGGGCATGGAGCCAGTCCAAGAAGAGCCGAAGACAATACAAAGACACTGTCAATCCAAGTGCCCTCTCTTTGCCAAGCACTCACACCTTGTGTAAAAGAGAGAAGCAAGTGTGAGTGTGAGAGGACGGACGTGGATCACCAAGAGCCTGGGTACTTTATCAAATGAAACTAAGCCTTATATACATAGACTGTTAAAAATCACTATCTATGATAAATGTGACTGATTGAATAGCTGGGGCATTCCTCTCCCCAGTCCAGTTATGCAGCAGCACACTGAAGCCCTAGCATCTCTCATTCAGCTGCCATGACAACAAAGGGGCTGAGGGGGACAGCAGAGGGGAGAGAATCCTTCCTCTGTCCCCCTGGAACATGCTGTTCTTGCCCTCTGAGCCAACACAGTAATATTTTCTTTTTTTTTTTTCCTTCCAGAAGAAAGGTAAAGGGAGGAAATATATTTTATATCGAGACCACCCATGGTCTGTCATTAATTTACCATAGACCTGCAACAGAGTATTAGGTTATTAAGTATAAAATAGCCAATTCCTTAAGTACTAAGTTTGACAGTTGATATCTCTGAGATTTCACTTTGACACTTCTTGTTTTATTTTTATTGTGAAGGTACATATTCAGTCTTGCAAACACATGGCTTGACTTATAATTATATTTCAAAGTTTTTTTTAGAGCACTTTTTGTGAAACTGTGGATAAGTCCAAAATTGTTGTTATTTTCAAATAGGAGTTCTGTTGTGGAAACAATGCAGCACAGACAGCTTGAAATAACAACAAAGCGTTTAGGAAGGATGTGGTTAATGAATGCACAGTATGTAGATGGTTTGAGAAGTTCTGTTCTGGTGATTTTAATCTTGAAAATGAGCCATGTATAACGATGAGCTGAAAACTGTAATGGAAGCAAATCCACCTCAATCTATGTGTGAATTAGCAGCAAGGTTTGACGTTACTATTCCAACAATATTGAACCATTTAAAACAAATCAGCAAGGTAAAGAAGCTGGACAGATGGGTTCTGCATGAATAAATAAGCATCAGAAAAGAAATTATCTGGAAGATTGCCTTTCTTTGCCGTCACAACATAAAGACAAACCATTTCTACACCATTGTTACATGTGATGAAAATGGATTCTTTTGACAATTGTGAGCTTTTGGCACAATGGTTGGATAAACATGAATTGCCAAAACACAGTCCAAACCTGACTATTCATCAGAAAAAGCTAATGGTATTTGTTTAGTTGTCCAGTCCTGATATTGTCTGCTACAGCTTCATGAAATCTGGTCAACTGATTACAGAGCATGTCTACTGCAAGGAACTGGATGAAATGATGAGTATGCTTGTTATTAAGCAGCCCAGATTGGTCAATAGAGACAGCCCAATCCTCTTGCAAGGCAATGCTTGACTACATGTCACACAAACAATGCGGCTCAAACTACAGAAGCTGGACTTGGAAACTCTCTGTTGTCCACTGTATTCACCAGACCTTACATCAAATGACTAGTGTTTCTTCCAGACTTTGGACCACTTTTTGCAAGGAAAAATACTCAATTCTCAACAAGCTGTGGAAAACATCTTTTACGATTTTATCACTATGCGTTCTCCCAGCTTCTTTGCTGCTGGCATAAATAAGCTACTGTTAAAATCGCAAAACTGTGTCAATAGTTTAGGTACATACTTTGATTGATTGTCCTGCTTTTTGTTTGCGATATAATAAACTAACACTTTTCAAAATCAGACATTTCATATCAAAAGTGAAGACACTGGGAGAAAACAGTCATCTGCAATTCAATTAGAATGGTCAAACCTGCTGAGGACTTAGCTTGGACTTAGAGCCTCCAGAACCATGAGACAATAAATTTATGACTGAAGTCACCCAGTCTGTGGTATTTTGTTATGGCAGGCAGCCCCAGCAAACTTATCCAACCTTTTTATGAAAAGATTTGTTGCATTTATCAGCACCACCAGTTAGCATTTTATCATGTTTAATTATAACAGATCTGATTTGTCTTATTGCAAAAAGTATAGGTTTAAATTGACTTTATCTTTGGTTTGAATAAAGGCAAAGAAAATTAAAAAATATGATTCTAGAAATCAACTGCATGTCACGAATTACATAATTAGTTTTAAAAGGGAAGAAGATTACTATTAAACCACATGGTATTTGTGGGACACTGAAGGGATTTTCTACCTTTGAAGAATATTATACAATTACATTTTTATAAAAAATAAATTATTCACTAGAGATTTTAAAAATATATTATCTGTGTTTACTGAAATAAACTGGATGCATATGTTTACCATTTACCATCCAGTAAATGAGGAAACCAATATAAAGTATAATAAGTTATAAAAAATTAAAAGTGCAAAATATTTCTTCGTATATCAGAGTTACCATGTGACAAATTTGAAACCTCACTCTAAATGTTTTTATTATTGTTTTTGCACTTCCTACAGTGAAAAGAATTTAAATAATTTTAGGTCTTTTTCTAATTCACTAGTGTATTGCCAGGACTTAGGTCATGCCTAAGATACAGTAGATTCAAAATTATCATGGTTGAATAAAAGGATCAATATTTATTGAATATTTTTTGCTCCTCTTATGAATATTTTCCCATTTGTTGCAGATACTTTAAAATTTATAATTGTACATCAAAATATTTGTCTCTTTAGTGAAAAATTATAGTTTTCCTAACATACGGACCTTGAAATGAACCAGAAAAAAAGACAATATTTCCAGTAAAACTCCAGTAAAACTGACATATGAAACACATGTATTTACTAAACACAAAAATGGAACACATTTAAGCACACATATGTTTCAAAATAAGTTTCATTTTGACAAAATAAATAATAATGAAAAGAAAATTCCAGATATAATTTCTACATTTATTCTCTCTAGAAATATTGATAGAATGAGGAAATTTTTAGCACTGGGAAAATAGAAAAACATATAACACATGGTGTTTTTTCATCTCAAAAAGCTTACAATCTGTGTAGTGAGCAGTATATATGAGTAAACATTTGCAGTAAATGATGATAATTATCATTCACAGATCATTTAATATGTATCATCTATTGTTCAAAGCATTCATACATATCTCCTCATTTAATCATTAATACATTGTGGTTTATTATTATTACTTTCACTCTATAGATGAACACTCTCAACAACTGACAGCCAAGTAACTTGCTAATATTACAGAGTTTTGAAATTTCACATCATACTCAAGCCCAGGCTATCTGTTCTCAGAGCCCCTCCTTTTAAATTTCACCTCCAAAAAGCAAAGAGAAAACTTAAAATCGGCCAGGGGCAGTACTGCCTGCCCAGGGATCCACCCAGTGGGAGCCCTCCAGAGGACCCAGAGGAAGCCAAACCATTCCACGTGCCTGGTAAAAGGCCTGCACTCTGTGGACCCCAAAGTGGACCCTCATCCAGCACCAGCCCTATGGACCAAGGCCCAGGAAACAGTCCAGCCCACCCAAGAACTAGGAGAGATCCCTGCCCACTAGAGCCCTTGTAACAGGTCCACCAACTGGGATGTCCACTGTGGACCCAACCCCAGCCATGTGACCCTGATCCAACCCACTCAGCTGGGATCACAGGGAAAATTCCATCAGCCCAGAGACCTAAGAGAAGGTGGCCATAATGTGCCAAAACTGAAACAAAATACCCATTGAACGCAGATTCTACCCTTCCTCCCACCCCAGCCCTTGGAAACCACCCTTGTACTTTATGTGTCTATGATTTTAACTGTGTTGCACACTTCATGTGAGTCGAATCCTATGGTATTTGTCCTTTTGTGACTGGCACATCTTGCTTAGCATAATACCTTTAAGGTTCACCCATGTGGTAGCATGTGACAAGAGTTCTTTCTTTTAAGGCCTGCATAATATTCCCTTGTGTGCACGTATCATGTGTTCTGTATCCATTCATCTGTCAGTAGACATTAGATTTGCTTCTGCCTCATGGCTTTGGTGAAGAACGCTATTAATACAAGAAACATGAGTGTGTAAACATCTCTTTAAAAAAAAAAAAATCGGCCAGGGGGCAGAGAGAGTATTACACACAGTGGAATATTGTTCAACAGCTCACTTGTCATGAGAAACAGTGGGAGCTAGAAGATAACAAAATAACATGTTTAGAGTACTAAAAGATTTTTTTAAATTTATCAATCTAAAAGTAAGTAGATGTCTAGTGGGAGAATCCTTTAAAATGATTCTAAAAAAAAAAAAAATTCAAACAGAAATTCCTGAATTTATCTTCAACAGAAAAGAACTACAATCATAGTCAACAAAGTCTTCCGAATAAAGGGAAATGATGCAAGATGGAAATACAGATCTGCAGGAAGAAAGAAGAACACTAGGAAAGTGAAAATTGAAAATAACTGTAAATTACCTTTTTGTTACTTTTTATGAGTAATTTCATGTGTGTGTATTTATAGATATAATACTTTTTAAATACTAAATATTGTCAACTGAAGCAAATATGTTACAGATTTATTATGGGGGTTGTATTGTATGGGCAAGTGGGAATTATACTATATACAGCAGCAGCACGAAGGATAAAGAAAGTTACAAATAGAATAAACTGTTGTGAAATTCCTACGACATTTAAATAGTATAATATTATTTGCTGATTCAGTGTGATAAGTTAAAGATTCATACTATGAATTTGAGGGTAACAGTGTACAATAGAACTTTCTGTGATGAAAAATGTCTTTGATTCATTTATGCTGTCCAATCCTGTAGCCACTAGCTACACAGGCTAATAACAATTTGAAGGTGGCTGCAAAATTAAAATCCAATGATGTTTAATTTTCATTTTAAATTTTTTTGTTTCAGCATATTACAGGGGTACAAATGTTTAGGTTACATATATTTCCTTTACCCCACCTGAGTCAGAGCTTCAAGCATGTCCATCCCCCAGACAGTGTGCACCGCACCCATTAGGTGTGTATATACACATCCCCTCCTTGCCACTCCCATCTGCCCTACACCCAATGAATGTTACTTCTATATATGCACATAGAGTATTGATCAGTTAATACCAATTTGATGGCGAGTACATGTAGTGCTTGTTTTTCCATTCTTGTGACACTTCATTTAGCACAGGTGGGTATTGGCAACTCTATTGGATAATCCAGCTCTAATGCCATGAATAAAATTCAAAACATAGAAGAAGTATAGCTTAAATGTCAATAGAGCAGATAAAATAAAATAATAAAACCTATTTAGTTACCCCCAAAATGGGAGAGGAATAAAGGGAAAAAGAAACAAAGAACTGAGATATCCAAAACCTAAAATAAAGATTTTAAGCTTAAACATAACCATACAAATAATTTCATGTAAATAAATTAAGCCCTTCAATTAAAAAGTAGATATTTTTAGACTATATAAGACAGCAACTACAGATTGTACTGAACCCTATACATACAATGTTTTCCCCTATACATACATATGTATGTTAAATTTAACTTATAAATTAGGCACATGAAGAGATTAAAAATAATAGCTAATAATAAAATACAGCAATTACAACTATATACTGTAATAAATGTTATGTGAATGCGATCTCTTTCTCTTTATCTCAAAATATCTATTTTAGTGTATGGCAGATAACTTAAACCACAAAAAGCTAAACCAGGGATAAGAGAGGAGTATTGTACACACACACACACACACACATTTAGGCAATGAGTCCATTCATTCATATTACTTCCATGGCCTCATTATTAATTTTTTTTTTACTTTATACCCACGCTTAGCTGGACAAATATATGTAAGCATATCCAGAGACACAAGTTTGGGAAAGGAAATTTCAACAATGTGAGGACTGTTTATCTGTTCTGTCTTCTATGGACACTGAAACTTTGCCTGCAACAGGCATCCTTCCCATATGCCTGACCCACACAGGTGCAGAAGAATTTGAGTTTAGAACACTAAGAGGACAATAAAAAAATTAAGAATAATAAACCTAAAGAGTTTTCTAATTTACCAAAGTCTTAGTAATGTTAATTAGTGTTGATTTCTCAGATATGATATAATTTATGAGGGATAAAGCCCTAAGATCTTTACGCCCTTCCAAATCTTAAAAAAAAAGTCTCTAAAACATATAATTTCCCCAATCTACAAAACTGAAGATTCAGAATAATGATGGCACTTCGAAGAGATGTGATGAGAATGAATTTGGGCTGTGTTTGGGTTATATTTGGGCAGCAAATTTAAACTCACTGCAAATGACCACACACAAAATGTAATTTCTTGGTTTTCTTTAACTGAAACAATTTTATTAAACTTTTATAATCATAACTCCATCCTTCCCGTTTCCCACCACTATACCCAACAGTACAACTTTTATCCTCCTGCCTACTACCACCTAATAAAGAAAAAAAAAGGGTAGGGAATTTTAACTTGAATTATGTCTCAGTCTTTCCTATTCTAATAGGATGTTTAGATAACTTAGTTACATTTATAAAAATACTCATTCATATTCTCTCTCCTTACTCTTGGAAGTAACAATATAAAGTCTGAGTTTATGGAGATCTTATATAGACTCATGGGAAAGGAGATCTCAGATGCTACAAACTGGTCACTGTTTAAAGTGTCTTTTCCAGTGTGTTGTTTCTAGATGTGTCTCTTTGCTCCCATAATCTACTGATGATGTTACTGATTCTGTGTAGCCACTGGGCATCCAATGGCTATTACTGGTGCTGAGAACTAACCCTACGTTTTCCTCCAATCTCTGTGATGTCTACCCTCGGTAGCCTTCTCTTCCCATGACATGATCTAACTCACGAAACAGGATATTTTTGGATCCACTTCATATCACATGCTAACCATAATGATCTAGTAGTATAACTTCAGGCCATCTCTTAGTCTCCTTCAAAGAAATAATAGCAACAATAATAATAAATAATATATTAAATTTGAAAGTGCTATGTGGCTAGGGATGTTCTAAAGGCTTTCTATATGGTAAATCATTGATGTTCAAATAATCCTTTGAAGCAATTACAATTAATTCCTACTTTAAGAAAAAGAAAATGGAGAATAGAGAGGTTAAGTGGTATCCCCAAGTCAAACAGAAAGCACGTAGTAGAGTCAGGGTTTTGAACCCAGACTCAACATTGGGAGAGCCAGACTCTTCGGGTCATGAACTTTTACACAGACTTTCTAGGAAACCAGGCTGCTGAGAGGGAAAGCACCATCTAATGGTATTTTGGGCAGATCAAATCTTCCTTATGCCAGATTGTTTCACTGATTGCACAACATGTAACATCTCACTACATTTGAGGATCACCCTCATAGTCACTGTGAAAAAGATCTGAAAAATTTCTAAATTATCCCCTTTGGGCATTATTGACAAAGGAAAAAAAAAATCTTTCTAAAAGTTTCTATAGCCCAGTTCCTTCTGCCCTCTGGTACAGCAGTGAAGGCAGAGAGGAAGAAACAAACACCTTGAGACTGAACTTCTTAATTTACCTTTATCTCCTTCCCACACTTCTTTTTCATATGCCTGTATCTTGTTTCATCTCCCTATCTTCTTTCTTGAGGTGGCTCTCACACTCTACCCAAGAATGCTCTCCCTAACCATGCCAATAAAGAAAGATTCAAAAATACTACCCATCTGGATACAGGACAGTCAAATCATTGGTCATCTGATTAAAAGATAATTCCCCCCCCAATAAGAGTCTGGAAACATGTATGCCTCAGTTCAAGTCCTCATTGCTACAGATATACTAAGTGTAGTCAAAATTGCAAATGCTAAATGTGCATAAGGGAGGGATGTACTGTACACTCTGCAGCACGCTGCCTGATTTTCATATTATTCTATGAATTACTCTCTTTTGAGGCTTAGATGTTCGTACTAGCTGCCTTTTTAAAATCTGTTCTTGGTAATATTGAAGGTTCTGTATCATGGTAATATTGAAGGTTTTAAATTGAGAAACTAGCAACAGAATAATTGGGGACAAAACTACATTTCCTACATGGACTACAGAAATTGAAGTCCTGGGTTCCTATGAAATCCAATTGGACGTACTCTCCACCCAACACACATGGATACACATAGCATACACAAATTATTTGGCACAATCGCCCTTTGGCCAAGGACAGTCAGTTTTAATATTATCCATTTTATTAATATCAAGATATGCTGTAAAAGCATTTTTATGTGTCTTACAGCTATTCACTATATTGTTTCTATTAGGTGTTATTTTGGGTACCTATGATGCAAAAGAAACCACCATAAAGGAAGTGGTATAAAACAGCAACCATTTTAACGTACTCACAATTTTATTCAGCAGAAATTTGTGCAGACCACAATGGAGAGGACTCACCTTTCCTTCACAATGACTGAGCCTGGGTGGTTCAAAGAAGTGAAAATGGCCATGATGGCGTTCCTGGAGCCATAGGTCTGAGGTCTCAGTTTGGGCTGTTTTAGCTTCTTGAAAATGTTTTATTCAATCACATGTCTGACTCCTGGGCTGGGCTGGCTGGACTAGCAGAGGCTGTCTGAGCACCTTTCTCTCTTTTTTTTTCTGCACAGTGTGACAATCTCTAGGTTGGTGGATTCTTTACATAATGACAGGCTTCTCCCTGTGGCAGCATTCCCAGAGGCCTAGGTAGAAGCTGCAAGACTTCTTATGGAGTAGCTTTGGAAATCCCAGAATGTTTTTTTTCTCGCACATAAAATTGGTCAAGTAAACAATTAAGGAAAACCCAGATTCAAAGGAAGTAGAATTAGACTCCACCTCTTAATGGGAGAAGTAGCAAGAGTTTGAGTCCATATATAACATGTGACAGACTCGGATGTGCCTATGTAGCTCAAACTTACAGTGATACAGAAAAGTATAATCAACCTGATTACACAGTTGTCACTGTTTAATTCATGCAAGTCATACTGAAATACTTCCACACGCTGACTCCTTTTCTATTCCCTGATTCTACAGTAGGTTCTGCATTATCAAATTATGCACATTACCCAACAATTAAAGATTTCCTACCCTAATCCCACACTCCACTATCAAATAGGTTTTCTTTCATGTGAAACCTTTAGTTCAATCTAATTCATTCTTATTGTAACTTTATACCTTTATACACCATGCCTAGAGTTTTGTAGGCATGGTGTCTTTGGAAATATTAGCAAAAGTAGATGATTCTTGCAACCTTTCAATGAATGTTGTTCCTATATCATATCCTTTTTATCTTAATAAAGTGCCATAGATATGTAAGGTCTTAATAAAGATGACAAAATTTAAGAGTCTATAAGAAAATAAAGCCAACAAAAAAGGAAGAGAAAAGGATGAAATACATAAAGAAGTGATGTTGGATGTTATTTTCTATAATTACATGTCAATTTAACTAAAATAATATTAGCTCAAAAAGGATTATTTTAATATTAACTAATTGAATGTTTTCTGCGTACAGTACACAGTTGATCTCATTTTAAAAACACATAGAAATAAAATTTTGTAGAAACTTTATTTTCACAAATTGAAAAAGGCAAGCTCTTTCAAGTATTATAATGAGATTTCCTGCTTTTTAGAGTTATGCAATTTCTTAGTTTAAATTCTTCCAGGTGGAGTTTAATGTATTAGCATCCACTTGATGGAAGGAGAAAAGAAATGCAGCAAAGGCACTACAGTATAATCCCATTTCAATTTAAGATTATTTTTACTCAGAATTATTACCAAGATAATACTCAATGGATTTGTTAAACTATTGTGGCAAAACAATTTGAGTAGCACAAAAAGTGTATTCCTGATACTGCAAAACAAATTATATGGCTTTCCTAATGAGAAAATATTAATAGGATCAGAAACTTTGGTCTCTAGACATATTGGGACAAAAAGAAAAAAATCATGGTAATAGTATTCATCTTCAAACACTTTATTGCTTCACTTTATGAGTTCAAAATGAATAAACTAGAATTCATGTGTGTTCCTCACTTTATGAATTGAATTCAATTTTTAGCTGCTATATAAGCTTTCTAGTAGGTTTTCCTTAAGAGATTTAGTATTGATATGCTTTGGGACCATTTTATTAACCCAGAAAAATACATGTTTACCATATGAAAGTAAAAAATCTGAGACTATATGGAAAATAATACTAATTTGCTAAATTGTCTTTCTCGCTAGAATAGGAAAATGCATTTGATTCATAGACGTGGAAACGAGTATAGATACAGATATTCAAGCCATACACACACACACACACACACACACACACACACACACACATATCCATAGTTAAGTAACAAGACAGAAATGGTTATATGTCCCATAACTGATAAGTGATTAGAAAAATTCTGTTATGATGTTCAAAACAGTTAAGAGATTTTTGTTTTGCTTTTTCTACTGTGAAATAAGAGAGATATTTTTCAGCATAATACAACTCTTCCATTTACTTAACAATTTTCAGTTATTAGAAGCAGATGGTGTTTTGGTGGTAAACACAATTAATTTACATTTTAGGGAATTTACTTAATTAGAATTGGACTCCATGTCTCACATGCATTGGATCTCATCATTATACATTCTGTTTATAATTCTACCAGCTGTCATAAATGTACACTTATTTTTTCAATTCATAAAAACATAATTTCTAAACAGGAGGTAATCTATCCATTTTCCTGCAAAACCTGGAAATGAAATACATTATTTTAAAATTTAAGTTTAAAAGGATGTTATAAGCCATCAAATTACCTTTTCTACAATGCATAAAGAATGCCAAGTACTACAAGGTGAATGCCAGGCGCACTGTCTGGAGAATGGACACGCTTGAGTCTCTGACTCAGGGAGATGGGCGGGACACGGACAATGTATATAACCTGAAATTTTGTACCCCCATGAAGAGCTGAAATAAAAAAAAAATGCCAAGTATCTACAAATTTTAGTGCATGTCACCATTTTACATCTCTTCAACTATTTTCATTTCAAAAGTATTAACCAAAAGTATTATACTTTGAAGATCTATAAAAATAGTAATGATGATAAAATATATGTTTATTAGACCATGAAGATACTCTCAGTTTATTCGCTTTTTTTCAAAAATGTTGCCAAAGTAGATTATATGAAAGAACCAAATAGTCTGATTAAAAGTAAAAACTTTACCCAATTTCCAGATGTTGGTTCTGCATAATGCTACTCATTGAAATGATTGACATTTTATTCATAAACTTTGTATGTTCATGTATGTGTGTGTGTGTTTTTGGTGTGTGTGTTTCCTCTTAATCACACTTGGCATTCTAATATTAAACTGCTAAGGATTGCTTGAGCCCAGGAGTTTGAGGTTGCTGTGAGCTAGCCTGACGCCACGGCTCTCACTCTAGCCCGGGCAACAGAGTAAGACTCTGTCTCAAAAAAAAAAAAATTATACTGCTGAATTAAATGTAATAATAACTTAAGATTATTAATTTAAGTTTTTACATTTTAACATTTATAAAATATAATTTTTTGTTACTTTGTTCTTATTATAAAGAATAACACTTTCTTATGACTATAAGGTCTGTTACACCTGTCATGAATCACCAGCAAAGACACTGTGAGCAAATTATTCTTTTGCTTCAAGAAAGTGCAATTGATAATTTATTTTGAGTATTTGCCTGTTGTAAATAGTACACTATTACTTAGCATAGTAAGTATGCTATGGTTAAGTAAGTATCAGGCTATAGTTAAAACTCATGTATTTTTTTAATTTTTAAAATTTATTTTTAACTGTCTTTAGAGACAGGGTCTTATCAGGCTGTACTCAGACTCCTGGACTCAAAACTCCTGGGCTGAAGCAATATTCCCGTCTCAGCCTCCCAAGTAGCTGAGACCACAGGTGAGAATCACTGTGCCCAAGAGTTATGTATATGTAATCTAAATAGAATAAAATTGTAAGGAATATTTTAAATTTGTTAAAAACTCCTTAAGCTTTATATTTTCTCAGAAACTATTCTTAACAAGTTTCGGGGCTTAGGTTAATATTTGATTTTCACTTATCTTACTTATGTCTAACAACAAATTAATTATAGGTCACTATTAAAAATAATTTCCAAATATTGTAAATAATAATTTAGAGTACAAAAGTAATATTTAAGTGGTATGACTTCTCTTAACAGTAACACATTATAATTAATGGCTTACATTTATACTTTATATCTTATTAGCAGGTTTTACTGAACCAAAAAATAATCATCAGTAAAAATAAATTAGCCTTGTTGGTGATTATTTACTTCACTACTGTATCAATAGTTCAGGCATAAACTCTAATTTTTTACCCCCATTTAATGGAAAGATTTTTATTTTCAGGAAAAAATATGGCATCTCATATTCCCACTAAGTATTAGCAAAGCTCTCAAATAAATATGTTTAATGATTAGCAATAAATTTTTGTTAACTATACTATGAAGAATTTTTAGATTTATAGGAAATAGTATTTAGATGTCTCTTTCAGCATTAAGCTCTAGCTTATCCCTCCTCCACCATCAATTATTTAAAAAAAACTTTTCATCTTCTCATATTTATCATTTATCTCTTCTGAAGTAACAAAAGAGTCATGTTACAGATCCATAAGGAATTTTGAAAAGCTCCCCATATTCCTGTTAATCTAAAAGGCTGGATGCATGTCCCAGACTGTACACATACCCAAGCAAGACCTATAGAAGGAGAAGGCACCAGGCTCAGACCTCTGGCTTCAAAAGCAGGAAGTGAAAATTATGGCTCTATTGTAAACTGCGGTTTGAATGTGTGCCTTCTCACACAGATTCCCCTTTGTAAAAGGGTGGAAAACATACAGTCAAAATATTTAAGGAAATCTGAATAATGGTCTCCCATTCCATCCAAGTTGCTGCAAAAGACAGTATTTCATTGTGTTTTATGGCTGAGTAGTACTACATAGTATATTTATACCACATTTCTTTATTTTCTCATCAGTTGATGAGGACTTAGGTTGACTACCTTTGTAATTGTGAATTGAGCTGTGATAAACATTCAGGTGTCTTTTTAATGTAATGACTTCATTTCTTTTGGGTAGATACTCAGTAGTGAGAGTACTGGATGGAATGATAGGTCTAGTTTTAGTGTCTTAGAATCTCCATCATATTTTCTGTAGATTTTCTATAGAGGTTGTACTAATTTATATGCCCCACGAACAGCATGTAAGCATTCCCTTTTCACTGCAACTGTGCTAATATTTATTATTTTTTGATTTTTTAATAATGTCCATTCTAACAGAGATAAAGTAGTATTTCATTGTGCTTTTAATTTGCGTTTTCCTATTAATCAGTGATATTGAGTATTTTTTCATGTATTTGTTGGCCATCTGTACATCTTCTTTTGAGAAAAATCTGTTCTTGTCTTTTGCTCACTTTTTGATGAGTTTTGTTTTTTGATGTTTGAGTTCCTTGTAGATTCTGATTATTAATCCTTTTTAAGATATATAGTTTGAAAATATTTTCTCCCATTCTATATGCTTTCCATTTACTCTGCTGATTATTTCCATTTCTGTGCAAAAATGTTTCGGTTTAACTAAGTGCCATTTATTTATTCTTGCTATTGCTATATTTGCTTTTAGAGTCTTAATCATAAATTCTTTGCCTAGGACAATGTCCAGAAGAGATTGTCCTATGTTTTCTTCTAGGATTTTTATGTTTTCAGGACCTACATTTAAGTCTTTAACCCATCTTGAATTAATTTTTGTATATGGTAAGATATAGGGATCCAGTTTCATTCTTTTGCATATGGCTATTCAATTTTCCCAGCACCATTTATTGAATATGTCTTCTTTTCCCCATTATATGTTTTTGTCTGCTTTGTCAAAAATCAGTTGGTTGTAGGTATATGGTTTTGTTTCTGGGTTTTTTATTATGGTCCATTGATCTATATGTCTACCTTTATACTAGTACTATGCTGTTTTGGTTACCATAGTTTTTTAGTATAATTTGAATTTAGGTAATGTGATACCTCTAGATTTGTTCTTTTTGCTTAGGATTTCCTTGGTTCTCATGTTCTTTTTTAATTCCATATGAAATGTAGGATTTATTTTTCTAATTCTGTGAAAAAATGGCAATAGTATTTTGATGGGAATTGCATTGAATCTGTAAATCACCTGGGGCATCATGGACATTTTAACAATATTGATTCTTCAAGTCCATGAACATAAAATAAGGTGTTTTTCCATTTGTTGTATCATCTATGATTGCTATCATCAGTGTTTTGTAGTTCTCTTTGTAGAGATCTTTCACCTACTTGGTTAGGTATAGTCCTAGCCAAACGAATCAAACAACCCATCAAACACGTAATTCACAATGATCAAGTTGGTTTCATCCCAGGGGTGAAAGGATGGTTCAACATGTGCAAATCAATGTATGTTATTCACCACATAGTCAGACTTAAAATCAATAAAAACCATATGATCATCTCAGTAGATGCAGAACAAGCATTTGATAAAATGCAACATCCTTTCATAATAAAAATCTTCCAAAAATGAGCCTAGAATGATCATAACTGTGAATAATAAAAGCTATATATGACAAACCACCAGCCAACATAACACCGAATGGGGAAAAGTTGAAAGCATTTCCCACTTCGAACTGGGACAAGACAAGAATGCCTACTTTCACCACCACTATTCAACATAATACTGGAAGTCCTAGACAGAACAGTCATCCAAGTTGGAAAAAAGTAGGTCAAACTATCCCTTTTTGCAGATAATATGATCTTATAGCTAGAAAATCCTAAAGGCTCCTCCAAAAGATTCTTTGAATTGATAAATAAGTTCAGTAAAGTCTCAGGTTCAAAATTAATGTACATAGCTCTGTATCATTTCTATACACTAATAACAATCAAGCTGACAGTCAAATCAAGAACTTGAAATTTTGCTTTTATTCTACATTATTAGTGGTTTATATAGCCAAATTGCCTGGCATTGAATCCTAACTCACTATTTTTCTGCTGTGTTACTTTGGTCAAATTATTTAACCTGTTTCTGCCTCATTTTCCATCTTTATAAACTGAGAAAGTTCTAGTGAAGACTAAATAATTCAATTTTTGTAAAGTGCATATAAAAATGCCTGGCATGTAGTGAGCGCTACATAGCTGTTAATGTTATAATAATATTATCACACACAAGCACACATACAAATGTTTGTGCAGGTAATTGTTAACATATATGTAACATTTACTATGTGCTAGATATGAATATAAGTATAGCCTAATTAGGGTTTATTCAATTGGTAGCTTTGAACCTTTTTCACTTAAATGCATATCAAGATTAAATTTAAGTCAATTTATATAACAATCATTCCTAGTTAAAATTCTAGTACATAGAACGTTATGCAGAACCAATTGAAGGATATAAAGGAAGAATACGTATAAAATTAAAAGCCAAAGGGTAGGTGGTAAGCTAAATAGAATAGGTATATTTTTAAGGTGTTTAATGACATTTATTGAAACATATTCTTTGTAATAACATAGTAATATTTTTAAAATTTATTTGCATAAATAAAAGTTGATCTTTAAATGAATAATCATATGCAATATTAACTGATCTTATTTTTATAAATGTATGCCTTCAGGAAAATGTAAAAGTTGAATCTAAGGCATTGTATTTAGCAGGGTAATGTTAGTTACATTTGGGATTGAATATATCTTTCCACATCTTTAATAGATTTAATATTAAATTCACTGTAATATTGACCTAGGAAAAAATTATCAAAATTTCTGTGGCCATTTACACATTTTCTTTTTGGTTTTTATATGACTGTAAAACTGAAGAATGAGTGATAAGTAAGAGAAAAAGAATAAAATAGGGAAAGAGAAAGGGATAAACAATTATTAAAGTTTTGAACATATACCAGTCAACTAACCAAAAGAAAAAAAATGTATCACTTTTTGATGAATGGACTCAGTCTAAATTCGCTATCTTCACTATTTAATGTGTATCAGATAAAATTTCTCTTTTTTGTGTGTGTGTTTGGGTGTGTGGGTGTGTGTGCGGATATGTGTGTTTATGTTAATGAACAAACAAAAAAACTCCTCTGAATTATAGGTCATTTAACTACATGATTTTGAACTTATGAAAATACTGTATGTTCAAATTCTTATTGAGTTTGTCTCTGAAGAAACAACTAAACCTACCATACATGGAGAAATTGCTTCTCAGGGCACAATATTTTTTTGGGAAATTGCTGCATTGACTAAGGAACCAAGGAGACTAAGTCCCCTCTTCATACAATTGTTATCTCATTGACTAGTGTTACATGAGAAACAAGTGTCAGAGCCAAGGACCCAGGAACAATTATATTCCCCTGGGAACAAGCATGAAGCCCTGCAGGGACTTGAATTCTAGAATAAATCATTGGAATTGTATTGGCAGCAGGATGTACTGTTTGAAAATAAATTTATCACATGTGGTTACCATGCTGACTGAAATAAATACCCCACAATATACAAGCATAACCATTGTTCTCCAATGGAAATTATTTCAGTCATTGTTAGTGTATTTTTTCTTTAAATTATATCTGGAAATATACCTGATATCTGGGAATGTACTGACAGCATAAGCAACAAGAGGCTAATTTTATAGTGTTATATTTTTTTCTTTCTAGTAATAATTCATTTTAAATATAATGCCATGGCCCACAAAAGCTTACATAATTTTTAAGCCTAAATTGTATGATAAGCCCAATTTCTCAAAAAGATAATGACCATAATTAGAAGTTATATTCCTCACAGAAACTAGTCTCAATGTGGAAAGTCACGCATACTCTGGTGTTTATATATTCAGTGTAAGTGTGTTGTCCATTTATTCTCATTACTTGATGAATATTAAGGGAAAAATAATGCTGGTGAAAGAAATAAAGACTTCTAGTGTGTTGAAAACTACAGAATTAGCTTTGTGTTCATATATTCTTTTCTTTCTCAGATACTATGTGTGACCTACTTGTTTCTTTATTTCCACGACCATAATTCATCCTTTGCCTTGAGTCTTGAGACAGAACCATTCAGGTTCCCAGTGTCCTCTACCATGCAATGTCTCACATGTGGCCCCTAAATCATTCTCTTTATGTGGAAGTTTAATGCTCAAAATTACAGGAAAGCTATAAGCTTAATTTCTTCCTACAATTATTCTTTGCATTCATTTAATAAGTATTTATTGAGTATCTATATGTACTAAGAGCTGAACATATAATGATGAGCACAGTACGAGCTTTAAAATATTTACATAAATATTTTTATTTTAATAAACAATTATTCTGACCACCGATTTACTTGCAATTATGGTTGGAAATGACAATATTTCAAATATGAAATTATTACTTAAGTATGTGATTTCAAGTAAATAAAGTAAATACGAACATACAAAGGAAGAAGATATATTATATTTTTACTGATAGATCTCTAATTGGTATTTTAATCTATGAAAAGGTTTTGGCTTACAGTGCTACTGTCTAACAAATATTTGAGGAGTTTGCATGGAAACTGATGAAGTTTAAGTTATATCTCCCCTGTGCATTTGTCTCATAATCTTGTGCAAATTAATCCAATATCTAAGCCTCAGTTACATCATCTTTAAAATGGAAATAATAATAACAACTGATAGATTTATTATGCAGACTGGGATAATATAGGCAAAGTGATTAGCATCAGTGTCTGGAACACAGTAATATCTCAATAAGTGGCAGCTGTCATTTAACGGCATATTAGAAATAGAGCAACATTCCTTCCTACAAATGAAGTACCTTCCAGTAGGCAAATCATGGAAATGTAATTCCCAAAGCCACATTTCAGAACCTTATGCAACTATGATTCTGCTTTTATATAGATTTGGAAAATTCTTGAACATACCTTGGAAATGAAAGTGAAAAATATTTTTAGAATTATACATTATTTTAGATTTCCTTTTATCGCTAGTTCCCTTTGAAATTTCTCTGAACCCTGAGCTATCACTCTACTAATTTTCCTAAATTTCCTAATTTCTTGCTATTCACTTCTAGATTGCATAAATTTTTTATTTCTATGTCAATAAATATAAAATAAATTTAACATAATTTTCATTATCTAAAATCTTTATATACTTTAAGATTTCTAGGAAAACATTGCTTTATTAATTGTAGAGATAGATGTGATTCTTCTTTATCAAACTCTTTTATTTAAAGCTCACATTAGACTCACTTTAGTTCAGTTTTCCTACTCATTACAGTGAAACATTTACTCAAAGATGTAATAGAATGGGCTCTGTTAGGGGAAAAGATTTTGGAAGGGGGTGTACCATTCACAGTCATATATAGTACCATTAGTTGTTGATAAAGACGTTTCAGAAAAAATGACAGTGTTAATATTAAGTGTACCATGAAAATTTTTAATAGTTATTAGGGTAAATTCAGCTAAAAGTTATAGTGCTGTTAATAAAAACATCATCAGAATGCAGTGTCAATTGTAAATGAGTGTGAGTTTGAAAGGACATGAGAGTTAAAATAAGAAGTTAATAAATGCTAAGATTAGGGCATTTTATAATAAGAATAATAAGTAAAACCATCAAGCATGTCTGTTGAATTTCCAAGGTGATTTATTGTAACCTAAAAAGAACTCATCAAAGCCATTTAATATAACCTAGAAAATATTAACAACTGAAAAATAAGTGTAATCCTGTGAGAACAATTATACCCAGAAAGCAGAAGGAGATAAAATTTCAAGAAAAAGCCATTAGATGTGTAGAAAGACATACAAAGACTATCTCATTTTTCTTTAAAAAAGTTAAAACTCCATCAAAGTTGGAACTCTTGTGGCATGTCAGGACATTGCAATTGAACTAAATCCAAAGTATATTCAGACTTGGGTACTGTGAATGAATGACTATTGGATGTGAATGTACAGTGCCAGAGCATGGCTGTGGCATGTACACTTCTGTCCTATATTGATGAAAAGGATTGTATGAAAATAAAGGTTATCTTTTCCTTAAAGATATTTTTAAATCTGCCTCTGTATGTCCTCCATTTATAAGAGGAATATATGATCTTTATTTGAAAGAGTATGTTGAAACTTGTGTATGTAAACAAAACCATTCACTACATCATGTGAAGCTGGAAATTAGGCAGAAGTATTCATTAATTCTTGATATTAGAGTTTAGATTACACAGATCATATTCATAATTATAATGGTATTTTCCTTAAAAATTAAATTCTGGAAAAAATGTTCTTGCTCTCTTGCTTTTGAATTTGAAACAGAATTGAGGGAATGTTGAGTTATAATTGAAAATTTGCATTAACGCTGGGATTCGGCTCAGCTAAAGACATTTTCTAACGTTATGCACTTTCAATAAGAAGATATAATGGGTAACTATGAAAATGTAAAATACGTCACTGTAACTAATCGCTATTTTATATTGACAGGTTTACTTTCAAAATTTAATTTCAACTACATCCAAAAAAAATCTGGTATCTATTTCTGCACATATAGACTTATTTAAAGATCAATCATTCTAGTTAGCAGATTTCATGGAACAATGAGATACAAAATGTATTTTCAAGATGTTTTCGTATGACACACTTTTGTGATAAGCCAAAATGGAAAGAATTGCAAATGTTGAAATAGCTTGTGTGAGAAACAGCCCAAATCACCTCTCCTTACTATTATAGTCAGAAGAGTATGGATATGAAATTGATAGGTACTTATAGAACTAAATGCAGGAAGTGCTTTTGAATGTATTAGGATTACTTGGAATTGAATATTTGTTCAGCATTTACTGATATTGTACAAGAAACAAATAATGTGAGAAATAAGACACAGAAATGTTACTTAAAACATTTATAGCTATGTAAGGTAGACAGAGAAGTGAACAATTACAATGGAAAGGTATAAATTCTATGGCAGTGAACTGCTATGAATCCTTTGGGGCCTGAGAGAAAATAAAAACAGAGTCTTTGCAAGACTGAAAAAGAAAAGTTACTTCATGGGAAATTAATGCACACATACACATGCGCGCGCACACACTCACACACACACGCACACACACACACACACACTCTCCAATACTATATTTCTAGATAAAGAATTAAATCAGAAGAGAAATCAGAAAACATTTGTACCATAATGATTCTGAGGTTTGACAAGTCCCTTTAGTTCCAGGTGATCTCTGGTTTTGTAAGATATTAAATTAGAAACATACTATTTAAAATATAAGTTTATAATTGGAGAGAACTTTTATGTTCCTTTGTAAAGGAAGCTTCAATGACAATAGAATATTTGACAGGATCCAAAGTGTTTCCCATGTTTGTAATACTCAATATTTATTGCACCAAAACAGCTCTGCCATTATTATGGTTTTCTGTACTTATTAGCAGAAAGTAATATTTTAAATTGTCATAGCCAATGATAAATTTAGAAAAATTGCATTTGCTGAGTATTTATCATGTGCCAGGCAATGCATTGAAACCATTGCCTATACCCACTGATTTAATACTCACAAACATAATCTGAGATTAGACCTGCTATCATCCCATTTTACAAGTAAGAAAAAAATGAGTAAAAGAGAAAACGAAACTTCCCAAAAGCCCCATGGTAATTAAGGGGAAGAACCAGGATTTAAGAGCAGTTTAAGATCAAATTTTCATAAACCACACGCTAAAAACGTGGTTTAGCATTATGCGATTACGCGATTAAGATATCACGTTTTACTTTTTTCACTAGAGCTTTTTAGACTAGACAATATAAAATCACATTGGTTCTGTTAAATCAGCAGCCCAAGAATAGGATCTTATTTATAGGTAGCCAAGTTTACATTATAGAATAAAATTATAACCTGGCTTTTAATTAAAGGCCATTTTAACAGTTCTTCCAAAGAAATATACAAGTAAATTAAGGGAGAACGCACTTTCATTTAGTACTGTTAGTATTAGAGTAGTAGATGTAATTATTAAAAGTATAATAAGATTTGTGAAAAATTTAAAGTATGAATTACTGTCCTTTCAAATAATGTCTAAATGCTATGATTTGTATGGAAGAAATAAATAGTACATTATTAGTTATCTCAAGCTTTGGGGGCTCTTTAAAAAGCCCAAAGAAAAAAGCATATGATTTGACAAAGGATATCTAATTAAGAAAAAAAAATGTTATCTTAGCACTTAAAATTAAATGTAACCCGAGTTTTAGTACCAGTTCTTTTGCTAAGAAGCTGTGAGAACTATGAAAAATCATTTAACTTCTCTGAGCCTTAGTGTGCTGATCAGTAATGAAGGGGATAGAAATCACAAATTGACCTCTGAGGTCCCCTCAGACTATGAAAAGCTATGATCATATGAAATTAGCAGAGTTTGAGTAGAATAAAGTCAATAGAGATAAACATGCCAATTACCACATATTAATTCAGAGCTTCTCTCTCATAAACTCATGGTTTAAAAGACATGTACAGCAAATAGAAAAGATTTATGTAGAGATATTCAAATTATTCCACACCAAATTTTACTTGCTGTAAAGTATTTCCCGTATCAAATATTTCAATGCATTGTAATATTAAAATCATTAACTTTAGTAATTTGAGAAGAGACTTGGGATTATGCATAATAAAAACTACTTGGTACCTATTTGCAAGAGGAATGATGTTTCATCGCAAGTTGTATGGATGGCTGCATTTGTTGTGCAGCCCTCTTCATTAACTTCATTGCCATGTTCTGTCCAAGCAGCTGGTTTTTGTTAAACGTTATTGTACCTATTATGTTGCTTTGCTCTATATTATAACAAACACATATGCCACTAAATACTAAAATCTGATTAGAATTTGATCAATATTGCAAATATGTCTATTACTTTCATAACATTTTTGAAGATTCTGGAAAATGTACTCAATATTTTCCTAAGAACAAATAGAAGTTATGTTTTCAACAAAAACGTGTTCCTCCTAATAGTAATAAAGATTTTCCTTATAGTATTCCTTTCTCAAATTTGATGACAAACTATGACAAATTCAAATGTGAGCAAACTGTCCCTTTAGGAAAAAAGCCTCTATAATATTTCAGGAGATTTCCCTCCCACATAAATGCTTGATATCTAAAAAGATTGTTTCATATTACAAATGTGGAAACAATGACAGTGAGTGCTTCCATAAAAAAAAGATTGACTACTCCAGAGATGATCTACATTTTCAGGTCAATGACAAGTGCCTTGGACCTATCTCATGAGACAGAGAGGCAAGTTCTTCCATCATTCAGCCTTACCAACCATTATGTCCTCATTTCCACAGAAGTAGAAAGCAAGCATGGGGGGAACACAGCTCTGCATGAAAGACTTGGCTTCAAAATGCTAAATACAACTTATATTTCAATTCCTGTGATTAGAACAGATTGATGTGGCCATTTCAATTGACCTTATAATGTGGCCAATTGGAAGAATGACTGGAAAAATATGTGGGCCCACAAAAAAATGAATCAAGAAAATTTTGGTTAACAGTTAGAGACTCAACCATATCTGTGGCTTTAGTTTTGTATTTGTTTAGAGCTGCCACCAGTGAATTCTAACTTTTATGTTATAATGCAAAATGAATAATTTCCTTGAATTAAACTGCCTAAAACTTTGAGGACAAAGCCCATATTAACATAATTCTCTAGCAAATGTCATTATTCTAGCTAATAAGACAATAAACAAATTAAAATTATAATTGAGAAATGTCACTGCTAACTAACCAGTCTTTAAACACTTAAAAATGGAAAAATTATTAAACATTAGAAAATAATTTTTGTGTCTTAAAAAGAAGTACTAAATATAGTAGCAATCATGTAAATACACATAATTATGCTTATTGCTTTACATAACCCAAACCTTTATTACAATGATTAATGTTTTCATTTGTGCTATGTATAACAACAGAAGGTCAGAAATCTTGTTAGATCATTAATCCAAAGCTTAAACATCTAAACTGTGAAATAATTATCTTTTCAAGTAAAGTCGCAGTAACAACTATGAATCACGGTGGTATAAATCAATACAAAATTTTTTCAGTAACATTTTTAGTTGTGGAAATGATAACATTTGCAGAAAATGTCATTTTTCATACATGTAAACTTTCTTTAAACTGAAAAACCTAGAATAAATGAATCCCTAGACACATACAACATACCAAGATTGAACCAGGAAAAAAAATCCAAAACCTAAATAAACCAAAAAAAGTAATGAGATAGAAGCAGTAATAAAAAATCACCAATCAAAGAAAAGCCCAGGACCTAATGGCTTCACTGCTGAATTATACCAAGTATTTAAAGAAGAACTAATACCAATCTTATTTAAACTATTCCAAGAAATCTAGGATGAGAGAATATGCTCAAACTCATTCAGTGAGGCCAGTTTCACCCTGATACCAAAACCAGACAAAGACACAATAAAAAAATAAAACTTTAGTCCAATACCTCTGATGAACATAGATGTAAAAATCTGCCACAAAATACTGGCAATCCAAATTCAACAATATATTAAAAAGATTACTCATCATGACATAGTGAGATTCATCCCAGGGATACCAGGGTGGTTAAACATATGCAACGAAACCAATGTAATGCATCATATCAACAGAATGAAGGACAAAACCATATGTTCATTTAAATTGATGCTGAATAAAGCATTCAATAAAATTTAACATCTTTTCACAATAAAAACTCTCAAAAAATTGGGTATCGCAGAAACTTACCTCAACATGATAAAGATCATATATTACAGAGCCAGAGCTAGTATCATAATGAATGGAGGAAAACTGAAAGCTTTTCATATAAGATCTGGAACAAGAAAAAGGTGCCCACTTTCACCACTGTTATTCAGATAGTACTGGAAGTTTTAGCTAGAGCAATTAGACAAGAGAAAGAAATAAATGGAATCCAAATTGGAAAGAAAGGAATCAAATTATCCTAATGTGAGATGATCTTTTATCTAAAGAAACCTAAAGTCTCTAAAAAAAATGTATTAAAACTGATACCAAATTCAGTAACCCTGCAGGTTAGAAAATCAACATTAAAAAATTGGTAACATTTCCATATGCCAACATAAAAATTATCAAAAAGAAATAGGGTGATCAATAATAAAATGTGGTATATGTATATCATGGAGTATTACTCAGCTATAAAAAAATGGTGATCTAGTATTTTTTGTAACAACCTGGATGGAACTGGAGACCATTCTTCTTAGTGAAACATCACAAGAATGGAAAAAAAAAAACAACAAAACTTCACATGTACTCAATACTGAATTAGGAGTAATTGACCAACACCTACGTGCACATGTGAAAGTAAAATTCAAAAGAAATCAAGTAGGTGAGAGGGAGGAGTTGGGTAAATTCACACCTAACAGGTACACTGCACACTAAATAACTGAAGAGCAAACTTATAACTTTGACTCAAACTGTACAAAAGCAAATTATGTAACCAAAATGTATGTAGCCCTGTAAAATTCTGAAATAACAAAAAATAAATTCTTCATCTTAAAAAAGTGATCTCATTCATAATAGCTACATAAAATATAAAATACCTAGGAATGAAGTTAACAAAAGAAATGAAATACCTCTATAATAAAAACATTGATGAAAGAAATTGAATAGGATAGAAAAAAACTAAAAGATATTCTGTCCTTGGATTGAAAGAGACAATATTGTTAAAATGTTTATACCATTCAAAGCAATCTACAGATTCAATGCAATCCTCATGAAAACACCAATGACATTCTTCACAGAAATAGAAAAAAAAATTCTAAAATTTATATGGAACCACAAAAGACCCAAAATAGCAAAAAACATCATAAGCAAAAAGAACAAAACTGGTGGAATCACATTTCTTGACTTCAAATTATACTACAGAACTGTAGTAACCAAAACAGAATGATATTGCCATAAAAACAGATACATAGACCAATGGAATTCTCTATTCTTAGAGAGCCCAGAAATAAATCCACACGTCTATAGTGAATTTATTTTTTACATAGGTGCCAAGAACATATAATGGGGAAACGACAGTCTCTTTAATAAATGATGTTGGGAAAACTTCCATATGCAGAAGAATGAAACTACACCTTTATTTCTCCACATAAAAAATCAAATCAAAATGAATTAAAAACTTAAATCTAGGACCTGAAACTATGAAACTACTAAATGAAAACATTGGAGAAATGCTTGAGGACATTGATCTGGGCAAGGACTTCTTGAGTAATACCCCAAAGCACAGACAACCAAAACAAAATTGGACAAATGGAATCACATCAACCTAAAAAGAAAAGGAAACAATCAACAATGTGAAAAGAAAACCCACAGAATGGGAGAAAAATATGTACAAACTACTACTCATCTGACAGGGAATTAATAATTAGGATATGAAAGGAACTCCAACAACTCAGCAGGAAAAAAAATATCAAATAATCCAATTAAAAATGGGCAAAGGATCTGAATAGACATTTCTCAAAAGAAGACATAAAAATGGCCAATAAGTGTATGAAAAAATGCTCAATGTCATTTGTCATCAGGGAAATAAAATGCAAATCAAAACCACAATGAGATACCATTTCACTCCAGTTGAAATGGCTTTTATGGAAAAGACAGGCAATAACTAACGCTGCCAAGAATGCAGATGGGGAGCCCTCATACTCTGTTGATCATAAGGTAAATTAGTGCAACCATTATGGAGAACAGTATGGGCCTGTAGAAAACTAGAAATAGAACTACTGTATGACACAGAAATCCTACTGCTGGGTTTATATCCGAAAGAGGGGTAATCAGGATATTAGAAAAATATCTGCACTTCCAGGTTTATTGCAGCACAATAAACATTCACAACATTATTCACAATAGCCAAGATTTGGAATCAACCTAAGTGTCCAACAATAGATAAATAGATAAGGATATTGTAGTACATATACACAATGAAATATTATGTAACCACGATAAAGAATGAAATCCTGCCATTTGTGACAATGTGGATGGAACCAGAGAACATTATCTTAAGTGAAATAAGCCAAGCACAGAAAGACAAATCTTGCATGTTCTCACTCATTTGTGGGAGCTAAATATTAAAAACAATTCATCTTATGGACACAGAGAACAGAATGATGGATTCCATCAACTAGGAAGGGTAGCAGGGAGCGAGGTATAAATTAGGTCTGGTTAATTGGTGAACAAATATATTAGATAGATAAAATCAACAATATTTGATAGCACAGCAAAATGACCATACTCATCAATAAGTTAGGGGATGCTTTAAAATAACTAAAAGAATAAAATTGGAATGTTCCTAACACAAAGAAATGATAAATTCCCGAGGTGATGAATACCCCAGTTAACCTAATTTGATTAATTCACATTGTGTGCTTCTATCAAAACATCCCATGTACCCTATAAATATATGTAACTATTGTATGCTGATAAAAATTAATTCTTTTTAAAAAAATTAAGAGAAAAAGCAGTTAATTACAGCAGAAATCAATCTAAGCAAGCATAGAAGTTGACAGACAAGAACTATAAAAGAGCTTTTATAAATATGTCCAATGTATAAACAGAAATAGCGATCTAGCAATACTATGACAGTGGAGAAACAGAATCCAAAACAATGAACAAAATAAAAACTCTGGAATTAGAAATTCTGATTTAAAAAATTACTGAATGGTATTAACAACAAATGGGACAGTCTAGGTGGGGGGAAAAAGGTAGGTTAACTAGGAAAAACCAAGACAAATTACGGAAACAGAAAATTTGAAAATATAAAAGATTAAAAAGACAAGGTTACTGACATTTTACACAGTATCAAGTTGTCTGGCTAATGTTTATTAGAAAATTTGTCAACAAAGAAAGGAGTAGAAAATATCTTTAAAAATTGCTAAAAATTAACCAAATTCGCTAATATGTATTAACTTACACATCCAAAAAAGTTCAGTGAAGCTCATGTTAAAAAAAAAAAAATACGAGCATCATGGTCAAACTGATGAAAACAAAAAGAAAGGGAAATAATTAAAAGTAGCTTGAAAAATCATAAAAATATTCATGGTATACAAGAGGAGGGAACAATAATAAAGATGAATATGACTACATGAAAAAAAAGTCAATGAAAATGTTTTTAATGTACATAAGATTTTATATCCAGCAAACAGATTCTTTATATTAAGGAGAACTAAAGACATGTTTGGGTAAAGAAAATGTTGAAAGAATTTATTAAAGACAGAACTGCACTATAAAAAATGTTAAAAGATGTTGTTTAAGCCAAAAAAAAAAAAAAAAAAACCCTGAAAGATGGAAATTTGAATCCTTAGGAAGTATGAAAAACACTAGAAATCGGAACGAGGCAGAAAAATAGATGGTTGTGTTAGTTTTCTATTATTGCTGTAAAAAAATACCACAAACGTACTGGCTTAAATCTGTTTGCTCACTGTTCTGTAGATCAGGTGTCCTGATACAGCATGACCCAGCTGTACTCTCTGCTAATAATCTCACAAATTGGGAATTCGAGATTTTGACAGAACTGCATTCCTTTTCGGTGACTCTAGGGATAATTTCCCTTATAAACTGATTAAGGTTGTTGGCAGGATTTAGTGTTTTGTGGTTATGGGACTGAGATTGTTTCTTTGGTAACTTTGAGCCTGGGATCGGTCTTTGCTCCTAGATTCTGCTCACATTCATTCTCAAACATTCCCTGACCCCTTCCCCACTTCAGTGGTATCTTGAGCCCCTCTCAAATTTTGTATTATTCTTACTTCTTTGGCACAACTTGTCTGCCTATGTCTGGAGAAGGTTTTCTGTTTAAGATCTCATGTGATTAGATTGGGCCTGCCAGGATAATCTTCCTGTCTTAAAGTTTGTAAACTGAATTACATCTACAGAACCCTCACAATTTTTTTCTCTTAATTTTCTTGAGATTACCATCAATTTAAAGCCAAAAAAGACAAAATGTCCTTATGTTGTATAATGTATTATACTATATATAGAAGGAAAATAACAATAACATAAATATTGGGCCTGGAGGTAAAAAGAACCATAATAATCTCTTTTTTAATAATTTATCCAAAGTTATACAATATTAATTATGAATAGACAGTTGTAGTGGATGCATATTGTGATCTCAAAAGCAACTGCACCCCTCCAAATATATATATACATATATATATATATATATATATATATATATACAGAGAGAGAGATAGAGAGAGAGAGAGAGAAGTATTTTTAAAAAGTGAATAAGGAAAATAAATGGAAAATATTCATAAATACTTAACTGAAGACAGACAAGATAAAAAAAAGAACAATAAAAAGTGGCTAAGGTAGCAAAAAAGTTGAAAGTTAGTATATAAATATAAACCCAACAATATAAATTATTACACACAATATAATTGGACTAAGTACTCAGAATAAGAGAGATTGGGGGCTTTTATTTAAAAACAAACAATTGCATGCTGTCAACATATGAATTTTAAATATGAAGGCACATATATTTTGAAAGTTTCATTTGAATAATAAATGTAATTTACTCCAATAACCTAATAGAGGAGAAAATCATATTGTTATTCCAATAGATGAAGAAAAACTTCTTGATAAAAATCTATTATTTAAATCACTCAGCAAATTAGAGAAGGAAATATTTTCAGTCCAATAAATCAGCGGTTCCCAACCACAGTTTTTACACAGGCGGGCCAGGTGGGAGGGGAAGGTGCGTGAGAGGGGAAGGTGTGTGGGAGGCAGAGCTCAGGCCATGATGTGATGATGGGGAGCAGCTGTAAATACAGATGAAGCTTGACTGGCTCCCCTCACTCCACAGCTCACCTCCTGCTGTGTGCCCCTCCATGCCCCGCCCCCTGCCCCATTTGCTAAGTTTCATGGAAGACAATTTTTCCAGGGACAGGTGGGTGGGGGGATTTAGTGATGAACGACTACATGATGTCTTCCTAGGATTAGAATAAAGACAATGATGTTTGTTGTCATCACTTCTATTCAGCAATGTAATTAGGTTCTGTAGCCAATTTAGTAAGGCAAAATTTATGTATAAGACTTGAAAGGAATAAATAACTGTGTCTGGAGAGAACATGGTTGGATGCACAGAAAATCCTAAGGAATCTGCTACAAGTATTCATACGTACATTTTGTAAAGCCATGTACTACTAATAAATATCAAGTGCATTACTATATACTAGGAAAAAAAATGTAAAATAACAGTACAATGCCACTTACAACAGCATCAAAACCCATAAAATACAAAAGATAAATTTAGATAGATGATAGAAATATAGATAAACATTGTACACTAAAAAAGTAAAAATCATTTCTGAAAATAATTAAAGATGACTTTTGTAGATGGAGATGTATTATAGTATCATGGATTGGAAGATTAAATATTATTAAAATGTCATTTATCTCCATCTGTCTATAAACTCAATTCAATCAATAGACAATTCCAAAAGTTTTTATAGTTTTCTTTTAGAGATTGACAAGCTGTTTCTAAATGTATTGAAGAAATACAAACTGAAAAAAATACCCAAAATAAACTTTAAAAAATAATATAATGAAAAAATTTGGACACCCAATATATGATTTTAAGACTTACTATAAAGCTATAATAATTATGAATGTGTGATATTGGTGTTAGGAGAGGAAAATATAACAATGGAAGAAATAAAAAGCCAGGATATTGATTTTTCTTCAATCTTTCTTTTACCAGTTCTTCAAATTGCATAATCTCTATTGATCTATATTCAAGTTTGATTATTCTTTTGTCTTCCAATTCAAAACTGTTCTTAAACCTCTCTGGTGAATGATTCATTTTGGTTATTGTATTTTCCAACTACAGAATTTTCATTGTGTTATTTATAATAATTTCCATATTTTATTGATATTCTCTATTTGTCAATATGTTGTCAGCATATATTGTATTTTTAAGCATTGTTTCTTTAGTTTTTTAGCATATTTATGACAGCTTCTTTGAGGTCCATGATGATTAATTTTCTGGGTCAACTTTACTAAAGCAGGGGATGCCCAGATTAATTATTTTTTCTGAGTGTGTCTTTGAGGATGATTCTCAATGAGATTAGCATGTGAGTTAGTGGACTCATTAAAGTAGATTGCCTTACTCAATGTGAGTGAGTACCATCCAGTATGTTGAGAGCTCCCAAATAGAACAGAAAATTGGAGAAAAAAAGAATTTTGCCTTTTACTCTTCCAGGCTGCTTCCCTGAGCTGAGACATTAGTATTCTCCTGAGCATTGACTGGGATTCATACCATTGGCTCCCCTGGTTCTCAGGCCTTCAGACTTAAATACCACTGGCCTTTTGGGGTTTCCAGCTTGTAGAAGGCAGATTGTGGGACTTCTCAGCCTCTATAATTTTGTGAGATAATTCATCATAATAAATCTTCATCTATCTATCTATCTGTCTACCTATCTATCTCCTATTGGTTCTATTTCTCTGGAGAACCCTTAAAAATGAAAGATTTTTGTCGTTTAATTTCATCATCTGGACCCTTTCAAAGGCATTTTCCATTGTCTACTTTTCTCCCCTTTTGCATGTGTAAACTCTTTGTTTATTTACATATCTTATTTTTTTTCTAGAGAAAACTAGACATTTTAGATGATATAGCATAGCAACTCTTATCCTGATATTGCCTTCCCGGAAGTTGGGGATGTTGTTATTTGCTTGGTAATTTTTTATCTGTTTACTGATTTTGCTGAACTATTTCTGTGAAATCTATTTCCTCTGCAATTTGAAGCCTCTTATGTCCCTGCTCAGTTTATTTTCTCTTTGTTTTTATCTTTATGCCAGACTACCTATGGTTTACCCTTGAGTTGGCATAAGCTGCTTATTTTACAAAAGTTTTATTTAAGTTCTTTTAGCCATTTAGATTTTACCACTTGCTGTTAAGGAGGTGTATGTGTATGTGTCTTGTTATATTCTAAGTTTCAGCCAGAGATCACCAGTTTGAAGTTACCCATTCTGATCATTTCTAAGAGATTTTGGCCTTCAGTATGCACAGTCTTATGGACTGCCAAGGATGAAGGTTATTTTGTTTTAAATTAGATTTTTAAAGTCACAGCTCAGAGTAGCTATAATTTAGTCAGCATGTGGCTAGACATTTTGTTTAAACCATTGTGTTAGTGGGTCTTCCATCCTACATTGATGGGCCTGTTTGTGGCTTGAAGACACACTCAAGTCAGCCCCACATCCTGCCTCATTGCTCCTGAGGGGGTGCAAACTAGTTCATGTACATAAGCTTCCCAATTTTCAGAGATGACTGTCATCCTGAAGGCCTATTCTTGAATTTCTCTTTTCTTGTTTGTCTCTATTAAACATCTAGCTGCTGTACCATTTTGCTTGTATCATGGAGCTCCAGCAAGGGCTTGGGTGAGAAATAGACACCTGTTCTTATCAATGTGCACCTGCCTGGGATAGAACCTCTGCAGCCTAGGGCTGGGGAAGAATGAGAGCTATAGGGAGGACCCCATCTTCTTGGTGATACTTACCTGTAGCAGGATTTCCTGTGTAGAACTCCTGTGTCATGTTGCTAGGAAGTAGTGTAAGAGAGGTGGTCATGGCTTAAAGACCATAGACTTTTGCCATTCTTAGATTTAGTATTTTTTTTTTGAATGAAGGTTATTCTACTTGCTATAATTCCTTAGGAAAATTTCTAGATACTTTAAAGTGTTGTTTTATTATTTAAATGAATTATATTTTGTTTAACTGGGGAGATGGTCTGCTGAGCTTCTTATTCCATCATCTTGGAGGCCTCTTGCTCCTTCTACAGTGTACCTTTTTAAAGTATATTAAATTAGTGCTAAGTATTTCTTATATATATGCAAATTGAGTTTAAGGACTAAGCTTAGATGAGTATTAACTACTTTTTGTTCTATGTTTTGTTATATTTTCACCTAGATAGTTATATTGCGAGATATTTTAAAAGCATGCATTATCTGATTTTTTTTCTGTTTGTGCCATTGCATAACACATTGCAGGATTCATTTGACATTTATGTAATATTTCTTGCCACCCCTCACTGAATGTCAGTAGCACCATACCAATCACTGTGACTATTAAATCCCCCTAAAAAAATTTGTAAAATAGACACTTTTGTAGGAATGTGACTATGCTATGATTATATATTCTATAATTTGTGTGTATACAACTATATCTTTGACCAAATTCAATTTCAGTTTGTGATCTACATCATTCCTTTAAATTGCTATTTAGTTTCAATACTATATGTATATTCTATTTTCCTATACCAAAGCTAATATTAGGTTGGCCTCTGTTAAAATTTTCCTGGTAGATGTGATTCTATAGGCTCTTATTTAAAAACTGTTAAAAGTAATTCCTATCAGATTAATTTTAATCATCATGGTTAGGTGAAAGAAAATTATATTAAACTATATCATAGCTTTTACCTTAAATTTTATCTTTCATAAACATGATTTCTTTCAGCTAAGATTCTATTATTGTATTTTACAGAATGGAAAATGAGGATAAAAGGGGCTAAGCAATTTTGAAATGACTCGACAAGATTAAGAGACTGGGAAATTTAATACCAGCTGTTAGGTTTTCCTTTGCACTCTGTAGCTGGGCCTCTCTCCTATATCTGAATTGTTCACTCCACACTTCAACCAATGATCTTGAATTCTAGTCTTTTAAAATATTTCTACCATCATCCAACTCTCCTGGGCGGTAACTAGTGTGTAAATTGAAATGTCTCTTTCAAAGAAAGCCTATAAGCAACAAAATTGTTTAGAAATTGGGGAAATGTCTGTTACATTGCCTACAAGATCCTATTCCATTTATCAATTGCAATTGGTTAGATCAAAGTTGAAGGACACCTGAAATTCACTGTGAACCCTGCAAATAACAGAGCATGTAGCATTTATTTCTTTAGTTTGCTTCAGTACAAAACTTTGGCATTTTCCCACATATTCTGAGATTTTTAACAGGCATTATTGCTTTCATTGTGTGTTTAATACCAAAGTATAAACAAGGACAATTTCCTTAAAAAAATATTCTAATTGTTTCAAAAACATCAAACTATTAACAATTTTTATAATGAGTACATAATCATGCATTGTTTCATGAAATATAAGAATTTTATGATATAGAAATATGCCAGATCTTTATTAATTATACTTTGGTTACATTTTTTCCTAAATTGATATTATGCATGCTAAGAATTTATTATGAATTATTTTATATCTAATTGACAGTAAAAAAGGGATTAGCCAATTATATAAAAGGGTCATAAGAGAAAATACATTTTCATTTCCTGAAAACTTTGTTTCCCCCAAATTTCATTTTTACGGAGTCTACAAATTTCTTTTTCCCAGATTAAAATTGTTTTCAGACAAAACATCTAAAATAACAACTGGAGTATTTTCTTCTAAGTAAGACAGTGAAGTGGATTTAATTTTTTAAGTAATAATAGTACTTATCCAAAACAGAAATCCGGTAAAGAAAATGGAGAGGGAGTGGTACGGTTTGACTTTCTTTGATATATATTTTTTCCATTTAATAATCAGGAGCTCATTCTGGTTGCATGCATTATATAGTACTAGAATAACACTCGTTCAACTCCCTGAGCCTTTGCATTTCAACAGGGCATTTTATCCTCAAGTTTCTTGACTATAGCCACAAAAATTAACTCTGTAAATTTAAATATATTATTGGAAGTTGGGAGATCTAAAGAGCATATAATTAGGCACACATTATATCAGGAAAAAAACAAAACCAAAACAAAATAGCCTGTAATATATGGAACAATGTTTTAAGTTCTCTAACTTGAGTCAATAATAAAATATTTTACACACTGTAAAACAATGTTAAATTATAAAATAGAAATCAAAACTATGATGTGTAATATTGTCATAAGTTCATTCATTTGGGTATTTAGGTATTTAGAAAGTTATTAATCATCTTTTTTTTCCCATGGAAAGAGTTTCTTTATTCATTGTAATAACTGACACCACAAAAACTACATGAGAAATTAGCTAAGTTCAGAATCTAAGGAAAAGAAAAATAATTTTAAAATGCACAATCAAGTAAAAAGTAATTTAAGAAAATGCACATTTATATCAATTTGTTAAATGCCTATTCTGTGTTGTTTTCTTTATTTCCTTTTTTTTTTTGGTAATGCTCAATTTTTTTTTATTTTTAATTTTATTTCAAAATATTAAGTGGGTACAAATGTTTTTGTTTACATGGGTCTGTTTTATAATGCCTGAGTTAAGGTAATAAGTGTGTCCATCACCTAAATAGTGTTCATTGTACACTTTAGGTAGGTTTTCAACCATTCCCTTCTCCCCCCTTACCTGTGCTTGATTTCCCCTGAGTTTTACTTCTTGCTGTGCACATGTGTGATCATTGGCTAGTTCCAATTTAATTGTGAGTATATTTGGTGTTTATTTTTTCATTCTTTAGATACTTCACTTAGTATAATGGTCTCTAGTTCCATACAAATTATTGCAAAAGGCATGAAGTCATCCTTCTTTGTGGCTGAGTAGTACTCCATGGTATACATACACCACATTTTGTTAATCCACTCATGAATTGATGGGCACTTGAGTTGATTCAACATCTTTCCAATTTTAAATTTCGCTGCTATAATCATTCAAGTGCAGATGTCTTTTTGATAAAATGACATTTTCATTTGAGTAGATACATGGTAGTGGGATTGCTGTATTAAATGGAAGGTCTATTTTTAGTTCTTTGAGGGATCTGCATACTGTTTTCCATAGAGGTTGTACTAATATGCAGTCTGCATTCATATCAGCATATGTTGTTTTGGGACTTTATAAGTAAAAGCCATTCCAACTGGGTAAGGTGATATCTCATTGTGGTTTTATTTGCATTTCCCTGATGATTATTAATTTTGAGCATTTGTTCAAATGCTTATTGGTCATTTGTCTATCTTCTTTTGAAAAGCTTCTCTTCATGTTTTTTGGCCACTTTTTAATGGAGCTATTTGTTTTTTCCTTGCCAATATGCTTGAGTTCTTTGTAGATTTTAGTTATTAGTCCTTTATTGGATGTATAGCTTGTAAATCTTTTATCCCATTCTTCAGGTTGTCTATTTGCTGTGTTGATTATTTCCTTAGCTGTGCAGAAGCTTTTTAGTTTAATCAAGTCCCATTTATTTATTTTTGTTGTTGCTGTAATTGTCACTGGAGTCTTAGTCATAAATTCTTTGGCTAGGCCAGTATCAAAGGAAGTTTTCCTATGTTTTCCTCTAAAATTCTTATGGTCTCTTGCCTTACATTTAAGTCTTTTGTCCATCTTGAATTAACTTTTGTGAGTAGTGAGAAATATGGATCCTGTTTCATTCTTTTGCATGTGGCTATCCAATTTTCCCAGCACCGTTTTATCGAATAGGGCTTCTTTTCCCCAGTGTATATTGTTGTCTGCTTTGTCAAAGATCAGTTAGCTGTATGTGGATAGTTTTACATTTGGGTTCTCTGTTCTGTTCCATCAGTCTATGTCTCTATTTTTGTGGCAATACCGTGCTGTTTTGGTTACTGTACGCTTGTAGTATAATTTGAAGTCTGGTAATGTGATGCCTCCAGATTTGTTCTTTTTGTTTAAGATTGCTTTGGCTCTTAAGCCTCATTACTGGTTCCAAACGAAGCACAGAATTATTTTTTCTACATCTGTAAAATATGACACTGGTATTTTGAAATGGATTGCATTGAATCTGTAAATCACTTTGTGTAATATGGACATTTTAACAGCGTTGATTCTACTGATACATGGTATGTTTACAAATTGACCTTGCTGCCAGTAGGTGGTGCTTGCTGGAAAGAACCACCTGCAGTGATTTTCGGGGACCTGTGACTGGCTTTAGCCCTTCAGGAGAAGCACTAGAATGTCTGAGGGGGTAAGTGGGTTCCAAGTGAGTCCTTATTCTCCACCACAGCAGAAGCAAGTGAGGAGCTCCATTGGGCAGGTCTGGGTTGGGTGAAACTGCCCTCAGGCTCCACAAAAGGCAGTAAGGTAGCTGTCTGGTGGGGTTGAAGGTCCTTCCCAGGCTGCTGGGCATAGCCATGAGGGAGAGACTAAAGTGCCCCACCAAGCCAGAAAGTCTTCTTGTGGGACAGGGCCATCTATAATTCATCACTTGGCTGTTAGGAGTGGGTTTCACTCTTCCCCCCGCCTTCCCTGCTCCACAGTTTCTCTGTGCCATTTGCCAGCAGGCAGGAGCCCAAACAATCCCATCTTCCCAGTAAAGGTGCTGGGGGTGGGGGTTCCCTTGTCCAGGATCCTGCCTTGGTCTAAGAGCATGATTTTTCTTGTGGGGGAGGGTTGCTCCACAAGTGTGTTGTGGCTCAGCTCCACACTGCACTCTCCTCTCACTTCTGCCCAGTCAGGCTCACTTGCCTCCCAAGATTAGTTCACAATCTTCCCATGCCCCTGAGCAACATGCTTGAGTCCTGGGTGTATGGAAACTGGCCTGCAGATCCCCTCACCACCATGTCCCTGAACATCAGTCCCTGATCATGCCATTGAGAAGCGAGCTGGTCCCAAGTTGCATATGGGGTGCTCAAACAGGTTTGAAGTCCCTCTGCTTTGGGATGTGGAGCAGCCAGGTGAGCAGCACCCAGGAGGGCCAGTGAGCAGGGAGCTCACATTCCGAGCACCCCTTAGTCTGCTGCAGGTTGTTAAGAGGAAAGGTTTGAGCCCCACTCTCTGTTGAAGCCTCCATATGGTGTATGCACCAACAAAGGGGAAGCAGCTGCTCCTGAGAGCCCAGACTCAATAGTGTCTCTTGGCAGCCAAGGGTGACAGAGGGGCAGGGAAGGAAAAGAGTCTAAATGGAAGAAAGCTAGCACCCCGGTTGTTTCTGTCCCTCTATTCAGAAGGCAGTCCTCCCAGAATGTCCAGGCTCTGGGGTTACACAAATCCCCTGGGACCCACTAACACCCACGGCACCCTGCTGTCTGGGTCCGAGTTGAGAAATGTTTATGTGGGAATGAGCAAGACAAAAACTAAGGCTGAAGCTCCTTGGGGAAGACAAAGGCACACAGTGGGTGGAGAAGCAATATGGAGCCTGCCATCTTGGCTTGGGTCTGTAAGGATGGGAAGTGACCCCAAAGGGGCTGGCAGCCTGGTGCTTTGTCCTCAAGAAGCTCTCAGTTCACTGGTGGAAGGTGCTTTGGGGTTCATGAGGGTAGAAAGGCTCTCCAGCAGTGAGAGAGCCTGCTGACGGCCAGAGATGTGAGGAAGAGAGAAACTAACCACCCCACCTGCTCTTTTCACCAGGGTGCAAGCCCCTCGTCGGTTGATGTCTGCTGGTATCTTGCTCCTTCCTGTTCTGCTACACAACTTCTTCCTGTGGAAGCTCTGGTAGGTTCTGGAACTTTTCCCTTGGAATTATACCCAATCTATGTTTCTTCCCCCTTTTTCATCTAAAACTTTTTCTTCTTTCTGAGATGATGTGGCAGCTGATGTCTCAGGTCAACCATTTTGTCTCAGCTTGGCAATCAACCACAAATCTTTTTTTAAACATTACATGTTGCAGAAAATTCTTTAGAAAATAAAATTTGTTGGTGTAAATAATTCATGAACCTATGTACTTGACCAATAATATTGCAAGCTATATAGAAGATTAACAGACAATAAGTAGATTTTATATATGATTAAATGTTAATAATAGTTAAAAACTACAATTTAGTTATTAAAAATGAAAGCAAATTAATTACTGACAAGCTTGTTAATATATGTGGGGTGGTAATTGTGAGTGGGTGTGCATGTGTGTGTATACATATATCAACACATACATATACACATATAGTATATAAACCATTGAATAGTAATTATATCTTAATTAATTTATATCATAATCTATTATATAAATTCCAATTATAATGTCTATTTTTTTATAAACTTATTTTTCTAAATAACAAGTTCTAAGATTAAGCTGTCAGTATATTTCTTAGGATAAATAAAGCCTTTGGGCCTTTAAATATCTTATATTTTAAACTAATTTATGATAATTTCAGATTATGAATATGTTAATTTGTTCAACCGTTGTAACCACTTTACTATGTGTATGTGTATCAAAATGTCATGTTGTACATTTTAAATATATACAATAAAAATAAACTAATTTATGATCCAGGTTATTACTTATAATTTACAAACTTTATAAACAATTATGTGGTTAAATATTGCTTTTCACTTTTCATATAAAATGGAATTCTATTTTATGAAGAAGAAATAAAACAGATTGCCTTTGTGCAGTCATTCATTTTTCAAACATTTGTGGAAAGTAATATATTTTGCAACAAATACATTTTAAATTTTTTATTACTCTTATATGTTCAATTTATTGTATATTGAAGTCTACACTGTTTTTAAATATTTTAAATTATTTTAAATATGATTATCATACATAAATATAATTTGAATATGTTAAGTACTTTGTCCAAAACATTGTCTATTTGGAATTTGAAATGAGTCTGAAGCAAAGTTTTATTTCAAAACACTAATGTCTTAGCTAAGCCAAAAATAATGAATAAGTATTCATTTCAAAAAATAAAATGTCCAGAATATATAAAGTGGAAGATGAGTCTGTTTATTTTAACCTTCTATTAATATGTATTTGTCATTAGTTTATAATACATATACTGCCTTAAGTTAAACATTGGTATTTGTAAGAAAATTTAGGTGCTATGTACATGTTTCTCTGTGTTGAGTGTGTGTCTCTGTGTGTGCAAACATATGTGTGTGTTAGAGACAAAGTGAAAACAGACATTATTGTATTTGAGACTATATAGAAATCTCTTTTTGTTTTCATTAGATACAGAATATTTATTGTTTGAAGTCCCAGAAAGTGAAATAATTAATCTTCAAAAACTATGTAATATTAACTGAAAATAGATAATTTAAAAGCAAATATACAAAGGAAAAAATGTCTGAAGAGCCAGCAGGGCAAAGCAAATTTGCTAAAGGACTTCTTGCTATATTACAGATATATATTAGATAAACTGCAGTAAACATCTTTTTGAAATCACTTTTATGCTCAAAATCATTTATTTTAAAATCATTAAAAGAATATCCTCAAAGCCTTAAAAATACAATACGTAAATAGCTGAAACTGTGCAAGTTACTATCAGAATACATAAACTTATCCTTGATAGGATTTGGGGAGCAAAAGCAAATGCTGATATGAAGTGGAGGCATTGAATCTATGTAATGTTCCAAAATTCCACAATGGAGTTTAACCTCAAAGGTCCTCATTAAGTCAAGATCCAATAAGGGGAAATATTCAGTTGCTTAAATGACACAGAGACAGTTTTATTTATATAATTGATAAAGATATAAAAGGATTATTAGTGGATAATTTCAGGATATTTAAGTTGACTATATTTAGAGCAATATTTGATATATGCATACTTCTTTGATATAGTGATTTTGCTCCTAAAATTTTTACATATTGGGAAACTGTATAGATGTGTACAAATTTGTCAACAGCAATACAGTATAATATTGATTATGATAATAAAACTATGTAATTTACATTTTTTTTAAATTTAGGTGTTGGTAGTGATTTAAAGAAACATTATTTTTCAGATCTTCCCCAATAAACATGAGAAAATACATAGGGAGAAATTTCTGAAATATAATTTTAAAAAGTAAATATTTTAAAATATTTGAAAATGGAAGGAGGTCAATGTGGCTTTTTTCTAGATGCTAAGAAGTCCAAATCCAAAGGAATAAATGCATAATATTGTATATTATGTATTTATGTATTTGATATGTATATATCAATATGTGCATATATATATATATAATGAAATCATAATTACTAGAAATCTGACCTAATGAAAAGAATAACAGATAGTGTTAGAGAAAGGGTGTGGGATTGGGGAAACATTTATCTCAATTTGATTCCCACCTCTACCATCTGTATGATTTTCAACAAGTAATTGATTTTCCTTCATTTTTAATTTCATTACTTGAAAAATCAGGCTAGTGAAGACTTTAGTTATGTAACCCTGGATATTAAATAAGGCAATATTTATGATGTACTCAATACAATGCTAAGAAGTAAGTGCCCAGTGATGGTAGTTTTATTGCTGTTTTGTTATTATCATTATTGTTATTGGCATATATATTTATTAAAAGGATCTCTGAAATAATCTAAGTCAATAACTGTGCACATACCCTTTTTAAAGAGGTTAACTAGGTTCTGCTAGAATATTTCCTGAGACAGGGAGAACACAATGTTCTAAAAAATTTCACAATCTGTAAGTGGTATAATTTTATATAATTGTTGCTGTACAAAATGTACACATGTGTATATGTTAGCAAAATACATAACTTTAGTCTTTTTAGCAGCTACTCAAAATTCTTATGAGTTTGTTTAATAATTTATGAGCAAGTAATTTATATATTTAAGCTATTTTATTTAGAACACAAAGATAATTGCAATATAAAAGATAACCAGCACATAATCAGTTTGATGGGAAAAATAGTTTGGGATTTCCTTTGAAAAAAGAATAGAAATATATATTGAAGATGGAAAGTTTACATATTGCAAAATAAGGCTGAGGCTTTGTGCCATTCTTGAGAAATAATGCTTAAAAATTGGGAAAATGGCAGAATTCCCCCCACCCCATGTTTCCATTATAATAGCCTTATTTTGAAGATGAAAGTTTACTTATTAACGTGTTAAATCACATTTTGCAGGGAGGAAGTGAATAATGAGCTTGTGGCAATAACTACCCACGCACCTTTAAGAAAAGCATCCATATAGAGGAAGCCTTTGATTTTAGTTTTCTTAAATGAAGATCGGTTAGATTGCTTCCTTTTTGTACATAGCTAGAATATAATTTAAATAGATAATTAGAGAAAGTAATTACTGAGTTCTTCTTTCAGTCCTTGCACATTCACTAAGGATTATATGTAAATCTAAATTAGCCTAAAATGTACAGCAGTTGACAGCTCAAAAGCTATCTTGAAGTATAATATTAAGAACAGTCATATTTTCTCATAAATATCTGTGTTTCATTTGGAACTTTGCACAGTTCTATTAATTTGTATAATTGGGTTTTTTAATGATGCAAAGTAATGAATGATAGACCAGCAGAATAATCTGAATATATATTTTATATTTATTTTAAATAGAAAAACAGAGACAATTTTGTTTCCTTATTCCATTTTACGTGCCTATAGTTTTATATCCCAAATGTTTTGCTAAGTCACTGTTATGTCTATAAGATAAACTGTATATAAACTGATACCTTTGCCATCTTATTTGGCTGTTCAAAATAGATGAGCTATAGGCATATTCTTTGTATTAAAAACAAAGGATAGCCCAATAATGTGAAATGTTAATGCATTACAATCATTGATTTCTCCCTTCATGAATGAATTCAAAATATGTTAATTTTATAGGATATCAACCTAAATAAAGAATCATAAAGGAATCTCTAGCATTAGTAGATATTTGCAGTCTTGAATTAGATTACAATGTGAATTGCATGTGTTTAAAGGCAAACATCATTGTATTGTCATGGACTTTTTGCACTTTGCAGATACTGCGTTTTTTTTACAAATTGCAAGTTTGTGGCCACATTGCTTCAAGCTAGTCTGTTGGTGCCATTTTTTCAACAACATATGCTCCCATCATGTCTCTGTGTCACATTTTGGTAATTTTCACAATATTTTAAATATTGCCATTATTATTATATCTATCATGATGATTTGTGATCAGTGATCTTTGATGTTGTATTGTAATTGATTTGTGGTGCTGCAAACCACACTCACATAAGGCAGCTAACGTAACTGATAAATGATGTGTGTCTTCTGAGTGCTCTACCCATGGCTGTTTTCCAATCTCCCTCCTTTTCTCGCTCCCTTATTTCTTAAAACACAACAATATTGAAGTTAGGCCAGCTAATGACTCTACAATAGCTTCTTAGAAGTATTCAAGTGAAAGGGAGAATTCCACATCTCATACAATAAATCAAAAGCTAGAAATGGCTAAGCTTGGTGAGGAAGCCATGTCAAAAACCATGATAGGCCAAAACTAGGCCACTTGCATCAAACAGCCAAGTTGTGAATGCAAAGAAAAAGTTCTTGTAGGAAATTAAAATTGTTAATCCAGTGAACACAAGAATAATAAGAAAAGAAAACAGTGTTATTGCTGATATGAAGACAGTTTTAGTGGTCTGAATAGAAGAAGGATGATGGATGTGATTCAAGGTTCATTTAATACTTCATTTCTTAAGGAATTTGTGCAGAACATAGCCCTTTATTTCATATATATATATACACACATACACACACACACACACACACACGCACGCACACAATACATACATGTATATATTTAAAATAGTCCATTTTTAGGGTACATGAAAGCAAATAGAAACAAAAAATTATGAAAACTGGAGTAATGACTATTTTTAAAGCTAAAAAATTTAGAGGTCAAATGGCAGTTTTAGTTTAAGGAAAGTATTTAAGATAATGGAAAAATGGAGGAAATCTATTTATTTTAAATGGAAAATATTATTATGATGGTTTTAATCCATTAAACCAATTTTAATTTTAAAATGAATAGTATACACTATGGTACATGTTCAAAGCTTCAAATGACTATTGATATAATTATGTAAAGAATTTTAAAAACCAAAAATACACTTAACATCCTACATTATTACGGAAAAGAAAGAGGTGAAATAGAGGCCATAGTTACTGTGAAATGTTATTTTCCCCCACTTGGCAAATGACGAAGCATCCTCTGAATTAGAAGAATTATCTCTCCATTTACCCACCCTCATGGTGGCCCTACCACTTGACTTCATTTCTAAATGGAGTAAAGTACAGAGGGTCATTTGTGACAGACTGTTCTTGCTTAAACTACAAAATTTATTGCTTAATTTATTTATTAAAATAATACATGCTTATCTAGAGTTTACCTACCACATCATTTAATGTATTTGAACACATTTACCAAATATATCATTATATGCACTTAAAGAAGCATCTTCCTACTGAATTAAAATGAAACAAAATCCAGTTTGATTAGTACATATGAACAGATCATTGTTCAGCAGCTAAGTGTGACCTTAAGGAAAAAAATTTTATTGATACATAACACATTGATGTTTTTTCATCATTCTCCAATCACTATATATATGTGAATATATATATGTAATGTATTTATAGAGATCAAATGGGTTGAAGTGATTTATTATTAATTATATTTCTTTATAGCGATATTTATTGACAGTGACAATAGCCTACTTTTCTTCAGGTACCAGTTTTTAATTTTTTATATAATCATAATGGAAATATTCAGTTTAATTATTTACTTTTACTTCTAAGAGCATGTAATAGCTCAGGAAACACTATGAAACATATAAAAATCTAACATTATTAAGCTATGACAAAGACAACATTAATTACACAAAACTCATCTTAAAAGTTAATCAAATATTGGCAATAGAGATTTAGAAAGTAACCCATAATATAAGCCCAAACTAATTTATAGAAAAAGTAAGAAAAATATATTTTAAAAGATTAATCAGGGATATACTGTCCTCTTTATCTGGGAACAAATTAGAATAGGTACATAATGCTTCTTGTAATTGAGGTTTGGAATTTTTTTTCCTTTAATACTTGAGTGTCATAAAAAATTAACTAGATTTTATAATATTTTTCTTAGAAGAGAGGCTTAAAGAAGGGCCTTTTACCAGAAAACCTCTTAGTTTTAAAATTCAAGAATAATGCATCACAGTAAGTGGAAGATTCAAATAAGAAAGCCATTTCCCTTCCTTCCTTTTTTTTTTGTTTTGAAGCACATTATAACATCAAACTCCAGTTTGTTCTCTCCCCTAGTTTATTTTCTCCAATGTTTTCATTCTCTGAATTCTTTCCCTGATAACTTCTCTAATCTCATGGGGAATTCTGCTGCTTCATTTTATTGGATTATGAATTATTTCATTTGTCTTAGATATCACAGTTCAGCTAGATTGCAAGCCCCTGGAGAAATATCCACTGAATTAGAAGGATAATCTCTCAGTTAACACACCCTCATGCATAGGTCCAACACTTGCAGTGGCTCATTTGTGACAAACTGTCCCATCTTACATTACAAACAATATTGGTGAATTTATTTATTAGAAATAGCACGTTTATCTAGAGTTTTTCTACTACATTTGTGTATTATAGTGGATATTTAGCTATGAATGTCATTATAAACAATTATAAAAGAAATTTTCTTACTGAAGAAAAGTTTAAATAAAAATCTGGTGTTGGCAGAACATTGTGCAACAAGAAGTTTAATTTTGAGGAAAACAATTTCTTTTGAAGCACAATGCATTGCTTCCATTTAAGTATCTCCTAATCACAATAAAATATATATAGTAGAGAAGAAATGGGTTGACCTGAATACTAGATCCAGAGGACAAAAACTAAATGGGTTATGTATGGTCAGACTTGAACTTGAGCTGAGCCTTCAGGAATGGATAGTAGACACAGTATTACAAGAGGAAGGGGAAGAGCCTGCTGGAAATGAAATCAAAGATACAGGAAGCAGGGTTAATTTAAGAGAGGAAAACAAGATAAAAACTCTAGTTTAAACAAAATCAAAAGTCCCTGTCATTAATTCGGTCTAAAAATCTTTTTAAGCATCATCTTTTCTTGGGAGATGATTCTCTATGGCTCCCTTTTGTTTCTGAATCCTTGCAAGCAGAGGTACTGACAGCTTTTTTTTTTTTTTACTACATTTTTAAAATTGTGTGGATAGTGCACCACTCTGAAAGATAGAGATAGTGTATTTCTCTAGAGCAGAGAGAATTGTTTGCTGGCCATAGTAAAAAGCTGATGTTTCACTCTGGGGCAAAGGTTGGGCAGGTTTGATTGTATCACCTGAAAAAATATTCGCATTTTCTGAAATTGGAGTTCTTCAGATATGCGCAAAAACACTGCATGTGCTACATCCATCACCAATTTGGTTCACTGCCATGAGACCCTGGAGGCATGTGGAGCCAGAGCAAGCACAAAACTCATGGTATCTATTTTGTTGTGAGTAAAAAAAAACAAAAACAAAAAAGTCTTCATATTTGATGCAGGAGTCTTGGGTATCTTTGAAAGTAGAATAAAATCTCAGCCCGTTCATAGTTCTTGACACCTATTATGTGCCAGGCATATTTTTAGTCATTGTAGAACAAGAGTGAACAAAACTGGCAGTGATTTCTGCTGTATTGGAACTTGCATTTTAAGGAGGTAAAATTTTAAATTCTGGGGATTCAAAATTTAAAAAATAATAATTAAAATAATTAAATATAAAGTATGCAAATATTTAGAATTTTTATTAAAAAAATCAAAATGGGAGCTAATTTGTGTAAGGTGATGGCCTGAAAAAATGTGACATTTGGGCAAATGCTTGAAAGATTATTTTTAGTAGAGTGCATTAGTACTGCAGTCTAAGATTAATGGATTAAGATGTATTTTGTAGCAAACTGGAACCCCTTAAAAGCTTACGGTTTTGAAATTCTTAACCATAGTGAAGATAGAAAAAAGTTAATTATTTGTGTTTCAGGGACAGTAATATATTTATAATTGTAGCATTTGTTGGAAAAGGAGCTAATCTAAGATTAGAAAAATAATTATTAGTCTGAAGTTAAGAGAATAAAAAAAAAATTGACAGGGTAGTCTTGAAGTTAAAATATGGTCTTGAAAATTGCTAATCTCTAAGTTGATAACATAAATGAGAGTGGAAAAATTATCCAGGAGGGGCTTTCCTCATGTTTTAGGCACTCTTATTTGGAGATAATAGAAAGACTTCCAAATGAAAGGGCTCAACAGGCAGTTGAAACTTTGACCCTAGAATTTAGAAAACTGAATGTGAGACAAGATTTGGGATCATCCGTATAGTGTAGATTATTAAAGCTGTGAGAATAGATAAGCTCTCAAAGATGATGCAAAAATGGAAGAATAGATGACCAATGACCTAACGTGGCATCATGCTCACTATCAGAGAGTTGTAGAAAATAATCCACTAGAAAGAAGTAGAAGAGGAGAAAGAAAAGCAGGAGGAGAAGGAGGAGGAAATCCAAGATAGTGCAGAGCCCTGAATACAAAAGGAGATGAGATCATAAGCTAGGAAGGAATGACCACATTGCACAGTGAAAAAAGGATTTTACCTCCAGAGGAAAAAGTGTAGGTGACCTTCAGTTTTGTAAGAGTAGAGGTCATAGAATTCATAGAGATGAAAACAAGATAAATTTAAAACTTAATTATTTTTAATATATCTATAATTATTAAAATAACTTAAAAAAATAAATATTCTTTTGACAAATGCTTCTTAATATTTTAATTTTTTTGACTAACAGAAATAAGTTTGTTACATATGAAGCGTTTGATATGTAAAATATAACAAGCAAATCTTATTTTTTATGTTATTTCAATATTAACAATAATGATGGTATCTAAATATAATTTTATTCAATTCCAATAAGTCATTTCTTTATTATCATTGCTGAGTCCCACAGGATATTCATGAATTTCTTTCATCCACTCAATTTATATTAACAAATGTATAAAATGATGAAACCATTTAGTATGAGACAGGGAATAGCACTGGAATAGCAGTAACAATTCTTCAATATTTTTCTTCTTTTTTATTTCAATAACTTGCTGTAGGTATTTGGGAAAGAAATATAGTTTCACCTCAATTTTAAAATTTGTGATATAGAGATAATAATATTTGCTATAAACTTATCTAAAATGGTATGATTGATTTCTAAGCAAATGGGGAAAAAAAGAGAATGAGAATACAATTTAAAGTTTCCTTTAAAGAGTGTTTAAATAGTTTTGAGGACTTTTTACTGCATTGCTTGGTTTAGCTACACCATCTCCTGTTAAATAGTAATATTTTCTATATATATATATATATATATATATATATACACACACACACACACACACATATATACATTCTAAAATATATGTGAATCCTTAAGTCTCCATCTCCCTAAACTAATTCTAAATTTATGAATAACCACTAAGTCCATTAGAAACTACTGATGTGTGCAAAATAATTTGATAGTTCATAATTTCATGTATTTGGCTTTGTGAAAAAATATTTTAAAAGCTATTAGATTTGATGCCACTTTCATGTGCCTATGATCTTTTGCATCAACTAAAATGAAAATTAAAGTACAGTGCTTTTTTAGAATGTTAATTTTTACAACTTCTTGAAAAGGCTTCAGTAGACTATTACATACTCAATCTGGAAGAGAGAAAACCAAAAGAATGTTATAGATTATTTACTGTGATTTATGCCACCATAGTGACATCACAAGCCTCGTTAAAACAGCCATCTCATTTTCATCACTTTCAATTTTCATTTTCATTTTATTGTGAGAAATGATTGTGCAGACAAGGACACTAATGAAATTTAGTAGAAACATATTCCACAACTATATTAAAAGCAAAGGTAACAAATAGAGATTGACAGGTACATAGCACTATTTACAGTCTACAAATTAGTTATAATTTCAAGGAGTATCAGTTCATGTGATTCTGGGCATAAACCTAAGGCTACATGTTCACAATAGGAAATACCTTTCTTGTATTTTATTTCTGTGTAGATAGAGATGGGCAACTTATGTATTTTTATCACTAAAATGCTAGATTGAAGCATGTGACATTACTTAAAATTAAAATGATTATAATAAACTACTATTTACTGGGAGTTGACTATATTCTAACCACTATAATTGTATACAAGTTCTCACTTAATTCTCAAAATATCTCTATATCCGAGGAATTATAATTTCCATGTCTACATGAAAAGGAAGGAAGGAAGGAGGGATAAAAATGGAGGAAAGGGTCAGGTTTAACAGCATGCAAAATGATAATGACATACTGGCAATATAATTCATTTTATGTATTATAAATACCATATTAATTATTTCCAATGTTATGTTGTTTATAATGTCACTGTTATTATAATATACAATGTAAGCAAAAAACTATTTCTGTTTTTTTTTAAAGGAAAGTATTGGTTATTCTCATCCAGACCCCAACATTAATTGAAAGATCCTAATTTTTTGAAATGAAAAATAAATTTTTCTTGTTTGATGCAAGTTATAAGTAAATTTTATCTCTTCCATCACTTTCCCTGACATCAGCTTTATTTCAAGTAACATTTGTTTTTTCTTCCCTTTCTCCAGGTATGAGGTAGCCAGATTATAAAATTAGTACGTATAAATCAGCTTCTGCTCTAACTGAAAGACCCCAAAGAATATTAAGAAATTTACTTTTCATTTCATTAAAATAATGTTGTTGGTAGTCAATAAAACAAGCTTGGTCAGTACTGAAATATTCTCCAATGTCACTCACATACTATCACTCAGTTCACAGTGATCTTTCTAACCTTTCAGTCAAAGCTCTTTTCTGTATCACCACTGTCATAGGTAGGCATGCACTGAAGTATGAAATTGCTATATTCTTAAAGTATTATTATTTTATAATTTATGTTTGATTAGCCAACTTTTAAAAATTCATATAACCCATATTATATTACCTTGACAATAATCAATGTTCAGTAAATATTTGGTATTTGATTTCCAAGTATTTTGCATAGAGAAGACTCTAACACCACCCACCACATTCTCTGTTGCTGCATCTACTTTTTTTCCATTTATAGCTAACTAGTGGTATATTTCAGCCTCTGCTTACACTGAGACATCCCAAATAATATCAGGAGTTCAATGATAATGAATTTGAAATAGCTCTAATTTTTTTCGTTTTCTATACGTAACTTACTATTCCTTTTGGATTTCATTCTATTATATAGTTTCTGTATGGCACTACCCCCTCACCCTCCAATGGAGTGAGCAGAACATTTATCACATGTAACGTCAATACTTCCTTCTAAAGAAAGCCAATCAAACATATATTGTGTAGAAAAGTTCTTAAGTCAATGTTTTCCTTGACACTATGTTTCATTCTCAAGTTAGTTCCATTTTATTTTAGGCTCTGAGTCAAGTTTTTCTTCCAATCTAGCCTCCATTGTATAAATAGGTCTTAAACAGTGTGGATTTATTAGTGAAAAAAAAACTATTAAGAGATCTCTTTCTGTCTCTCTAATTTCAAAAATATGTTAGGACTTCTAATCACATCATATGGGGCATTATTGTTACATACTGTGATAAATTGGATTTTCTATCTCCAGATTTCTTATTGTATAGTTATAATGATTAAATAACTTTTAATTTACATCAGAGGGCTGCACATTTTGCTGGGCTGACATACATCTCTTCCAGATTCTAAGTATGCTTGAGTATGACTTACCAAGAAGCAAGAGAAATTTAAAGAAGGAAAACAAAACAAAGAGGAGTAAATGCAGACATTAAAGAAAATATATAAAACATAAAGATTTGCCAAATAAATCAGAAGAGGAAAAAAGAGAGATGGTAAGAGGATATGTACAAAAGAAAAAAGGCAAAGAGGAAAGCTTCTTTAATGGGAAGGAATCAAGATAAAAGACCTAGGAATTGTATATTTATGTAAAATCCCCAGAGCTTTTGATGTTTCTGCTAATAACTGATCTCTATTGCATATTCTTCCAAACCCAAATCTAAATTCCCCATCATTCCATTTTAAACAGATCTTTGATAATGAATAAGTTAGTTAGTTAGTTTCAACCAGATTAACTCATAGTTTTTAGTCCAGAAGTTTTTCTGTATTCTCTGCTGATGGACCAGTCTCATGGGAAATAAAGAATCTGTACTAAGTATGACTCTTTTTTACAATCCAAGGTACTATAAAAGTAAAATTCAACTTATGTTTTAAAGTAGTTTGAATATAGATAATCTTTCCTTTCCTGCTTTATAACAGTATAAGGGCAGAATGTCAGTCCAATGTGAGCCAACTGTGAACTACAATATGTCAGAATCTATCCTTAGCAATCACCACTTCAAATCTGAGGAAAGAAGTCAGATTTTCTATTTTAAATGAATAAAATTCACATGTCAAGAGGTGAATTGAAAGAGGATATTCTTTATCCACAAAAAGTAAAGAAGACAAAGTGATTTGGATTAAGGTTTTCTATTATACATAAAACTTGACATTTGACCTTTCAATTCCAAATAAGAACTAAAGTTTGGAAGTGTACGTTTTTAATTATGCTATCAAGAATGTAATAACATCTGAACTACAACACACTAGTGCAATTAATTTCAGTCAATCTCTTTATGGATGGATCTAGACATAAGATGTATATCTAAGTGCTTATCTGAGTTGAACTTAAAGAATCAAAATGAGAATATGCATTAATAAAAATCTCAGCACACACATTTGCAAAAATGCACCTAAATTTCTTGGTCTGAATTTATGCTAACACAAATGCCAACTTTGTCTAGTATTTTAAAATGATCCATGTTAATTAAATGTAAAACTAGTCAAATAAGGGGTTTCTTTGTCAACTTACCTTTCTCACTTTTTTTTCTTCCCTGAGCAAGTGGCAATTGTGAAAATGTGTATGCTCAGTCAGTACATTAGCAGGAGAGTCTCTGATATTTAATTATCATCTGTCCTATGTTCATCCACACACACATACATGGTGAGGACATCATTTCATCTCGTTCTAACATTGTCATCTCAACCCAGTAGCATTCACCAAGATGCTTGGCTCTGATCTTATGATCAATCATCTATTTTCCACGGAAACTTTCCTACCAAACTATTAGACCTCTCCAAGTCCCAGGCTTTCTTATGTGTCTCCTCATTTCAGGGGTCTTTCAATGTCAGGTAAGAGAATACTTGCTAAAAAGTAAGTTAAATAATAGAGGTTTATTTTTAAATGTAATAAGAATTACAGGAGTTATTAGTTATGTAATTAACACATTAAAAAAACAGTGTCAGTGCTGTGGGTGACTGTAATTTATTGTTCCAAGTCTCCTACTCTGCTTAAAAGTTGGGTCTTATATACTAATCCAAATATTGTTTGATTTCATCATGCCAGTAACTAAGGTGCATCTACCATAAACAGATTGATAAGACAAAAAACATTGTGCTTAGTGACCACCCCAAACCACCTTTCATCTATTATACATCATTAAATATGTATTCTTTCACTTCTTGCTCTAAAATATTAAATTAGCTGTCAGGAAATATAAATTAAAACCACATAGAGGGAGCTCTTAAACCCTGTGAAAATGGTCAAAATTGGAAATACTGATGTCCCCAAGAGAAATGAAGACATGTATATATTTATATGAAAAAGGGGGAAGGGGGCTTGTATAGGAAGGCTTATAGATAAATGCTTCTCATAATACTCCAAACTGGATATAACCCAAATATCCATCCATCAACAGCATAAAGGATAAGGTATAAACTGAGTTTTATACACAAATAAAATGTAATACCATTGAATCATCAAAAGGGGGAAAATAAAACTACTATATTTCCAACAACACAGATCATCTCCAACAACACACAAGGCAAAAATTCCAGACACCAAATGACATGAACAGGCATTTTTCAAAAGAAGATATACAAATGACCAACAAACATATAAAGAGATCTTCACTAATCATCAGAAAAATGCAAAGTAAAACTACGATGAGAAACCATCTTACTCCAATCAACATGTCCATTATTAAAAAGTCAAAAAAGTCAAAAAATAATAGATTCTGGCACAGATACGATGAAAAAGGAATGCATATATCTTGTAGGTGGGAATGTAAATTAATGAAACCTCTGTGGAAATCAGTATAGAGATTTCTAAAAGAACTAAAAGTAAATCTACCATTTGATCCTTCAATCCCACTAGTGGGTATCTACCCAATGGAGAATAAATCATTATATCAAAAAGATACCTATACTCGTCTGTTTTTGTAGCATAATTCACAAATCTGAAGTTATGAAATAGACCTAAATGCCCATAAACCCAATGGGTGGATAAAGAAAATGTACACACACACACACACACACACACACGCACACACACACACACACACACACACACACACACACACCATAGAATACTACTCAGCCATGAAAAAGAACAAAATATCTTTTGCAGCAATTTGGAATGATCTGGAGATCATTATCCTAAGTGAAGTAACTCAGTAGCAGAAAAACAAACACTGCATATTATCACTTATAAGTGGGAACTAAGCTATGGCTACACATGGTTATACAGGCTGGTATAATAGATGTTGGAGACTCAAAAGTGAGGAGGTGGGAAGGAGATAAAGGATGAAAACGTACCTATTAGGTACAATTACACTATTCAGGTGATGGGTATACTAAAAGCCCAGACTACCACTTTACAATACATCTATATAACAAAATCCTACTTGTACCTGCTAAATCTACTAAAATTTTAAAAATTATACAAAAAAGATGCCAGATAAAAAAGAATACATGATTTTATCCATATGAAGTGAAAAGATGGGATAAAAATCAAATCATAGTTGTTTGGGGGATTATGAAGGTAAGGATTAACTGGGAAAGGGTGTGAGAGATCTATCTGTCTCTTAGGATGTAACTCTTCTATATCTCGATACCAGGATGCGTTGCTCAGATGTGTGCAAATATAAAATCACAACCTGTGTGCCTTGTGTAATGCTATTTTTTTTTAAACACAATCTTACTATGTTGTCTAGGCTGACCTCGAACTCCTGTGTAAAGTATATACTCTCTTTCTCATTATAACAACTTATGTTTAATTTAATGTATCTGTATACATCTAATTAAAAAGTACACGTTCTTTTCACATACATTCACACTTTTAAAAATGTCTAGATATCATTCACTATCATTTACATTATCTCCCTGTCATTGCTGGAATATTTCCACGTTTCTTTATTTTTCTTTCTGCTTCAAACAATTAATCTCTATTAAAATGATTAAAAGTAGAAACAAGATTAAATAGGGAAGCAAAATTAAAGATGGTAAAATCAGATTGTTTAATTAATGTATGTAATTAAATATGTAATATTTTAATTTTACCTTCTCATTTTAAGAGAATAAATATAAACACTTTCTCAAATTTTCAAAAAAATATTTAATCCAAAATTATTTCCCTACTTTATTCATTAATTTATTTTAAACAAGAAAAACATTTATTTTATCCATCCGTAGAAGTAAAGATACCCATTGTTTAACTGGTGTGATAAAATGGCTATTAATGTTCTTTGAAAATCTTCTACTGGGAATTATTTCTACATGCTCATGTAACATTTTTAATAGACCTTTGATATAGAACTCATTACAGTATTTTTGACTCATTCATTTACTTTTATATTTTTTCTACTAAATTATAAACTTCCTCAATCCAAGAACTAAAGTGGATTCATTTCTGTGTTAATAATACCTAATTTAGTACCAGAATATATAGTTAATATTCAATAAATATTTTGGAATAAGGAAGTATTCCTTAATAAAAACATTTTCTAACCACCCAAATTCTATTTTTTAACTTCATTTGGTCACATTAGCTCAGATATTATCCATTAATTTTTATGTGAGCTAACACATTGGGAGTTTGTTACATAAATAACCTGGGAGTTTTAAGGGCTGCCATTTGTATAACTTAGTTTAGTTACTTGCTTTCCTTCTAACATCTTGAGGTAAAGAGAACAAAATGGGCATGTTAAGTATACAGTGATGCAAAAAAAGAAAGCAAACTTTTCAAGTGTGTGTAAATGAGGGGAGGAGTGAGTTCTGTAGGGCTAATTTACTGAGTCAAAAAGAAAGTTGAGGGCACAAAGTAACTGGGGAAAACAGAAGGATTTTGTGAAGGAGAAATAGGAGATTACTAAAGACAAACATTCACCGTTTGTCATTTTTGCCTGGAACTGTGTGGCTGTGCTCATTCCCCTCAACCTCTTCTACTTTCTGACTCGCTGTATAATACCATACATAGATTTATTTTCCCATATCCATATTTTTCACTTTTTCCAGTGAAGCCTAGTCCAGATTCTAGCTACTACACATGCTTTAATATTGTAAAAAAAAAAAAATACATAAATATGAACTCTCACAAGGATTGTTAAAAGTATGTTTGCTTCAATACCACATTTTCAAATTTAGTGTTGTGTTTTTTTAGGGCTTCCCTGAAGCAGTGTTTTTCAAATCTGGCAGCTTATTCCTCTAGCCTGGAGAGATTTTAAAATATACTGATATTCACACATCAGTACATATTTTTAAAGTACCCCTGGTGATTCAAATGCACAGCTATGGATGAGAGATACTACCAAAAATCGAAGCAAACAATTGATTCACTTTAGTGGACATTTCATATATAACTGATGATATCTTTAAAATCAGACAAGAAAATGACTTGTTAAAATTTTTTCCATATATAAACAGAGATAAAAGTGTTTATCAGATCTACCTGAAAAGAAGAATAAAAATATAAATGTCCAAAATGAAGATTTCAGGACAGCACATTGGGAAATGCAGAGTTTGCTTCCTCTTTTTTTAAGTTTACTTTTAAAATCAAAGATACCATATTTGTCCTCTTCCCTCTCTATTTCTTCTCCCATAAAACAACACAGGAGCTGCCACACCAGCAATCTCTTTTTAATTTTCTATTTGTAGAATCCTTAAAAAGAAATCGTGACCCATAGGAAAAGCAATTCTTAATGTGAAAAGTCTTTTTTTAATGCAATGTTTGTATTTGAATAACAAATTTGAAAAATAATTTTATTTTTAAATGTCTTAAAAAGGAAATTAATTTAATAAATTTGTTCTGAATAACAGAAATCAATAAGAAAAAAAGAATGTGACACAGAAATGCCATATAATATATGTTTTCTTTTACTTAACACATAGCTCTATATTCCACAGGGCAAAGGTGATTTGGTATCTCAATTTGGCCTACAAAGCTAATTTTTTATGTCCTACATTCCGTGAAATGTCCAGGCCAGGGCGGTTTACCCCAGAAATAAGCATCATATGTATCTTCTTAGTGATATATCTAAGATGACCTTGTTTTGTGCTGGTTCACAATGTGATTCATGATTTCTCATACATGGTGCACAAATTGTTTAGTTTTCTAAGAAACATTCAGTCCCAAGGGTTTGATTTTATTGTGTATGAAGAAATTCTGAATTCCAGAAAATTTAGGATTTAAAGACATTTCTAAACTCTTTTTATGTCAAGACCACGTGCTTACCTCAGGAAATATTGATATTTAAGACAAAAAGATTCACATAATCTACTAGATGTGGTTTCAGGAAGCTTCTGCTTCCCTGGCTTTGCATTTTCCTGTGGAGAGTTTTCAGCTAAAGTAACATATCTGGCTCTCCTACCTCTCACTCTCTGTTCTCTATAAGTGGTGACCTATGGTAAGTTTGGGGAAAAAAAAACTGAAGATGTCTGGTTCTTTCCTTTACTCTTTTGTAAATTTTAACTAACTTAAAGAAGGATGCATTCTGGCGTATCCTTTAAAATAACCTTATCAAGGCAGGGTCTCCTCCCTTGTGGATGTGGTGTGGGGTCAGTGGGAACTCATGAGACGAACAGAAGAACAAAGGCCTGAATTGTTTTTCTACGTCAGTAGTGAGGTAGAATATATGTACATGCCTGGGATAAATATTATCAAGCTGTTTTGGCTGAAATTTAAAGTCATGTTTCCAATGAGTTTATGTGTCATTAAGCTGACATTTCTATTTGCTAGTCCTTGTGTGTAACTCTCAATTCATTTTGACGTATGGAAATAAATAGGTCTGATTTAATTGACTTACTGAGACCTCACCATTTTGATACTTTAACCTTGAGACATAGATAAGGATTGAGATTTGGGGAACAGTGTTTCATAAAGAGATTGAGGAGCCTTGTCTATCATAGGATGTTCACAGATGGGCCTAAAAGAACGTTCAGAAGCCTGACTAAAATTTGGTCAAAGAATCTTTGTCAATAGGATCATACAGATATATGGTAGTTATTGGCATTAACTTATCATCATCTTTGGCAATGTGTTTGTAGATATTCATATGTCTCACCCAGGAAACAAAGATAAAGTAGAAGGAAAAAAAAAGGTACTTAATACCCAGAAAATTATGATAGCCCTCCCTAAAGGGATGAGTGGGAAGCAGATTAGAATCTAAATCTTGACCAAGCTCTCCCTCCTAGAATAATTATAAGAGAAATAGAAGAGAAAAAGTGAAAGATAAGAACATGCCCCCTGTCCTTAGTCACTTCAGGCTGATATAACAAAATATCATAGTCTGTGTGGCTTCTTTTTTTTATGGAAAAGAGACTGTCTTTATTTGCAGACAACATGGTTGTATCTATATAAATTCTTTTATTTTGTTTCAATACATTTACGGGGTATAAGTGTTTTTTTGTTACATAGATGAGTTGTATAATGCTGAAGTCGGGACTTTTAGTGTATCTGCCACCAGAATAGTGTTCATTGTACCTGATAGGTAATTTTTATCACTCTCCCCTTCCCTCCCTACCCCTTTCTTAGTTTCCAATGTCCATTATACCATTTTATGGCCTTACATACTCATCATTTAGCTCCCACTTACAAGACAGAACATGTGGTATTTGTGCACCCATTCCTGAGATACTTCATTAAGATGATGGCCTTCAGTTCCATCCAAGTTGCTGCGAAACACATGATTTCATTCCTTTTTATAGCTGAGTAGTACTCTATAGTGTGTGTGTGTGTGTGTGTGTGTGTGTGCATATGTATATGCACACACACCACATTTTCTTTATCTACTCATCAGTTGGTGTGCATTTAAGTTGATTCCATATCTTTTATTTATTTATTTTTTTTGGTTAAAAACCTGTATTGTAGTAATTTTACTATGAACTCCATTTTTTTTTTTGCATTTTACCTCTACTTTATTATTTGTTTTTTTTTGAATTTAGGATATTATGGGGGTACAGACATTTAGGTTGCATGTAATGCATTTGCCTTGCCCAAGCCGGGCTATAAGCGTGCCCTTCCCCCACACAGTGCACTTCGCTTCCATTAATTGTCGGTTTATCTCACTCACCCCCCCTCACCTTACCGGCACCCAGTGAGTATTACTACTATGTGAGCACCTTAGTGTTGAAAAGTTAGTACCTATTTGATGGCTAGTACATGTGGTGCATGTTTTTCCATCCTTGTGATACCTCACTTCAAAGGATGGGCTCAATCTACATCCGGGATAATATAAGAGGTGCTAGTTTCAATTTTGAATTTTGCTGCAATGAAAATTTGAGTGCAAGTGTCTTTTTGATATAAAGACTTCTTTTATTGTCCCAGAACAGTGGCTCATCGTAGCACTCTGTGAGGGTAAAGCAGGAGAATCACTTGAGTTCAGGAGTTCAAGACCAGCCTCAGCAAGAGCCAGACCCTATCTCTACTAAAAACAGAAAGAATTAGCCAGGTGTCATGGTACATGCCTCTATCTCAGCTACTTTGGAGGCTGAGGCAAGAGGATTGCTTGAGTCCAAGAATTTGAAGTTGCAGTGAACTGACAATGACACCATTGCATTCTTCCCTGTGTGACAGAGCAAGACTCTATCTCAAAAAAAAAAAAAAAGAAAGAAAAAAGAAAAAGAAAAAAATGGAGACTTGTTTTCTTTTGGATAGCTATCCAATAGTGGGATTGTTAGATAGCTAAATAAAAGAAATTTATTTCTCATAGTTCTGGAACAACTGACATAGGAGGACTGGCTTATTGGAGAAGCTAAATTTATTACTTCCTCGTAGAACACTGAGCCTCTGCTATCATCTTTAGCAACAGAAACAAAAGTTGAGATCAAAAAATGAGTTTGGTGAGTCTCAGTATGTTTGGGGAGCCTGCTATTGTAGCAGGGGTTGCTGGTATTTTTTCAATGTACTGCATCAGAGTTGATTCAGAGATGATCTTATGTGTTCTATTAACTCTTCAAGATACTAAAAAATAAAGCTTGATTTGAACTAATTGAGTTTCTGAACTAGTGAAGGAGCCAAGACCAATAAGTTTATTTTTTTCTTTTTGAACCACCCTATGGAAGACACAAGAGATGCTACAATTGCAGAATTAACCCCAATTTACAAAGGCAGTGGCTGCTGTTGAAAAACCAGTTTCATGAAAAGTGGGAACTAAGAGCCCTGACATTCTGCTGGTCTCTGCAGAAGGAGATTACCACATCCTGATGGATCCTGAGTTAATAAGTCCAATGCATTAAGAGAGAAAAACCTGGGGAATTATAAGAGGCATCTCCATTTCCATTGTCTAAAGTTTTCACTGGACGAATTCTCATGAGTATTTGTGACCTCTCTTCTCACTTCCCTACCCATAAGTAATCTCTTCGGCTCTACTTCCACTAATTTCAGTAATTTGAAAGTATGGTCACCTTAACTGCAACTAAGGCAATAATGTTGTAAATCATAGTCACACTCAATTCTTCAACTTCTAAGTCAATACTTTTAACATCATTCTTTGAGAAAAACAATATTTAAATTACCACATAACCTAGCAATTCCACTTTGGGGCATATACCCAAAAGAATTGGAGACAGAGATACAAATATTTATTTATATACTCATGTTCACTGCAGCATTGTGCATGACTGCCCAGTCATGGCTCATGCATGACTGCCCTAAAATCGTGTGTTTGAAACTTCTGTTCCAAACTTCTACATCCTGTGTAGTAGTTTTCCTATTAGATCTTTCATCAAAAAAAGCCTTTGAATGAGTAAGTCCTTTGTTAGGCTGGGACTTATTGTCTTGTATTTTTTTTTTTATTATAGCTACTTAAGGGAAAACACAGCACTACCATTTGACTTGTATGTTTATTTTCTATATAATCAGCATCAAATAATCAGCATCATCAGATATTTTTGCAAAGTTAACCTTTTTAAGTACTTTCAAGTATAAGTCTAGATGATTCATACCCAAACATGAACAAAATATATAAACTCTGGAAAGTTTCTTGTGTTTTACTCCTCATACAAGTTTAAATTCAAACTACACATATATTTCTATGATCAGAATTGGGTTTCAACCCTAATGAGACCAATACAGTCAAATATAACTCCCAGTAAAATTTTTCAAAACAAATACACAAGTTAGGCAACTAACACAAAAGTAATTGATGACTAAATTGAGAATTTGTTCAATTAGTTATGAACAAGAGCAGTAAATGAGAATTAGTTTTATTTTTTCTACCTCATAAAAGCTTTGAAATAAACAACGGAAGATGTTTGACAGTAGGAAATGTTGCATCCTCCAAAAATGCAATTATAACTTTATAAGCATTATTTTATGTCTGTATGTATTTGTGTAACAGTGTGTATGTGTGTGTGTGTATATATATATATATATATATATATATATATATATCATTAAAATTTAATCCAAAGTTATTATCTTCAATTCTACCAAATAGCATGAAAGGGAGAGAAACAATACTCAGTAAACTGGCTATTCTTTATCTGTTTCACTTCCTCAGCAGTGTGTTGGACAGGAATGCAATTCAAATAACATTGGCAAGACTTTTGTTATGTGACTATTTTTTACTTAACTACTATTTATATATTAGAATAAAATAGAGATGAGAGGTGAAGAGAGCAATCTTCTCAAAAGATGGAAAATGATCCTTTCTGCCTCCAAATAAAATTGAATTACAACAGTCTTCATGTCTCTCTGGGTACTCATGTTGCTTAAAGATTGGAAGTTAAATTTTAAAAGCAGGCAGAAGTTTGTATCTAGAGAATGACATTTTCACTGTAATAGTCATCATTATTTTAATGCTTGTAATGTCCAATCAATGATAAATGTCAAAATCATAACTGAATTTACTACATGCTCTATGAAAGTTGAGATATGTGGAGAAAATCTACTTCACAATGATGAAAAAAAGAAGAAAAGAGAAATTATTATGGCTTTTCTCTAGAGAATATTTTCTTTAAAAAAATGACAAAGGTGGCCTTTAAAGGACCAAAACCAAAGAGTACAGTAACATGTGAGATAGTTTTATGCATTGTCTGCTTTTTCCAACCAGTATTTGAGTATGATTAATAGTACTATTTAATATTACTGAAATACCGTGAACAAGGAGATGTTACAAGTAGAGACTTAGAATCAAGCAAAAGAAAAAAAAATGAAATTGAACGTTAAGCAAAGGTAATCAAAGTGTATGTCAAGAACTTTAAATATAGTATCAAATTTAATATTTGCACTAATATTAGATATTATTATCCTCCTTTTCAAGTGAACAACAACACAAGATTGAAAAAGGTTATGAAATTTGCAAAAAGTATATAACATAATACTAACACTAAGCACTTGCTTTATTCACTGGCTGTCCTCCTACCTCCCCGCCTAAAGCCCTGAGTGAATAAAAGAGGAAAGAAATATTGTAGGGTATGTATTTGATGAGGTAACATTTAGCTGTGATACTGAATTCACCTGGGAAAAGGTATAGGAAAAAAATGTGTAAGAAACGAAGAGATTTTTGAATATCAGTCAAAGGTCTCTGTTTATTGAATTTTTTGTCTTGGCTAAAGTGTGGCTGAGCAAGCACTAATGCATGGGAGTTCAACTGAGGTTAAAGAGAACCATATGGGGCAACACCAGGAAGCTTAAAGGCACAATTCCTCTGAGAACTTGTGTGACTGGGAACCTGGATTCACATAGTTAATGGAAAAACAGAACTCTGTAGAAACGTGTTGAGAGGAGTACAGCCAGATCACATTTGAATTGTGAAATTAAGTACATCAAAGGCACTGTTTCAGGGACCTGCCATCTGTAGGTCATGTTGACCTTCCTGGCCAGAGGCCCTCATGACATATATGTGTTGTGAATGGATTTGAAGCCTTCTGCCGGAAAACGGTTTAAGAAAAACTGGTTCTTCACAGTGTTTACTGAGTCAGTAAAGAGATCAAATGGCTGCAAAATATGATGAGAGAAATGAATATAATAGAAAGTTAAATGTTTTATTAGAAGTTTCTGAAGAAATAGAGAAGAATCAGGGTCATTGCTAGGATGCAAGATGTGATGGAAACAGAGATGTGGTGCCCAGATGGCCCCTCAGGAAAGAACTTGCTGCCAGTGCTGCAAAGTGCAGTCAATAGTATTTCCTCCTCTTTTCACACGTATTGATCCTTATTAAATGTTGAATACACAAAATTCTATGTCAGAATCTGTTTCTGGAAGATCCAACTTGCAAGATATGGAGTAATTAGTTCAAAGAATGTGTTTCCAAAAAAAAAAAAAAGTACTATTTTTTCCTCTAGAGATATGCAGTGTTTTCAGAGGATCTACAACAGAAGGTAACTCTTACAAAGGTCATCTAGGCTCCATTTATTTATAAAGATCTGAGAAAATCTTTAATCTTCTTCAATGGAGAAAACATTAAGACTGGAAAGAGAAGACTAGAATTTAGTCTTCCAGATTGAAGTGAATCTGGAATCTATCATGTGTTTAGTTGTGTAATGTTGGGCAAGTCACTTAGTATCACTGAGCCCCAGCTTCTTCTTTGGTAAGATAGTCTATTATTAATAACTAGCTAATTAGAGTACTACGCTCTCCCAGCCCCTCTCCCTGACTGAAGCATTTATTACTCTACCTTCTTTGCTCTAGTGTCCTTTGTCAATTGCACACAAATGTCCTAGTAACTAAAAAAAAGTATAGGTATGCAATAAATAATAGAGATGAATTGTACACAAGATATGACTTTTTAAAGAAACTGATCATTAACACTTCTGCTGTGTTTCAGAAAATAAAGTTGCTCCCCAAATTCCTCATCTTTACCTTAAACATATTTGATATTTTTGTCAAAGAATTTAAGTGTATAAAAGAATTTTTTTCCTAGTTAAATTTAGATCATTGCAACAGTATGCATCTTATTTAGAAAGCCACAGAAAAAAATTCTTTCCCGCAATACAAAACTTTTGAAAATTCCATAAGGATTTTTCTTTTAAGGTATGCATAAAAGTTCACCTATTATGATGACAATTTCAAGCTTCATGAACAAAACTGATAATTCCTTCCTTTGCCCCTCTAGTGTACATGTGCCTATTTCTTCAAAGGCACTGAAGACACATAGCATGTCATGGTTTTTATATATGTTTCTCTCTGGTAGACTACAGGACATTGAAAGCAATGACAACTTGAGCTCTGTGTCTCTAGAAGCTTTCAAGTGTTTGATACGTGTAATGGAAAAAAAAAAGATAAGTTAATTATAGGTGAGTTGGGTGCATATTGTAAGCAACATGTGACTTTCAAATTGTTCTTAGCTGAGTTCCTTATGTCCTAAGATGGAGAAGGAGAGGATAGAGAATTATTCCTTATGCTTGCTCTAACCACAAAATGATAATAAATTGCTTAAACCAGTAAGAGCACAGGTTCTTTACATATTTATGCACACACTGCATTCTGCCTCTACTACTTCCTGACAATATGATCTCATAAAACCTTTCTGAATCTCAAGAATTTGTCTTTGCAATGATTTTAGTAATCCCTACTTCATAAAATTCTTGTTTTGAAGAACAAACAAGATAACATATGCAAAGCTGTAATGTGGTGCCTGGCTAGAATACAGTCAGCATAACGCAGCAATTTTTCCTCTTCCCGTTCCCCGCCCAAAAGAAGAGCTGCATCATGTGGTGAGTTTTCTCAAAATTAGATGCTGTAACTACCAAGATCACTTTGTCAATAGATCATAACTTCTATATAGCATTTATTCTGGTTCTCAGAATCTTGGGTAGTTTATTAATATTATGATGTTTGTCACATCATGGAAAGTAGGATATGGACTTCTTCATAATTCACATGTAGATTTTGTTATTAAAACTTATAAAATAAAGGAAAGTGGAGTTCTGGTTCAAGATGACGAACTAGATACAACTAGCGTGTACTTCTCCCACAGAGAAAAATCAAAATTAGTGAGTATTCATGTTTCGAACAGATAGTCTAAAAAACAAAACTGGGATTTAACAGAGAAGTGACAAGAATCAGGCAGGTAGAGGAGAGGGAAGCCAGATACTCTGCTCAGCCAAGATCTGCAGGAAGAAGGGAGAAGCTCCCAGAGGCTGGGAAAATGTGAGTGAGAGGTCCTCAGGGTTCCACACTACTGTCAGGGACTTTTAAGATCCTAGCTATAGGAGAGCCCCTAGACTCTTGTGGGTCCCCAGACTAATGCAAGGAGCTAGCTAGAGAGCGTACAGATGAATTGATCAAACTCCTGTGAAGTCCCAAAGGCTTTTGAGCCCTGAGCAGCTGCGGAGAGTCTCATAGGCTTTTGAGCCCTGAGCCATTCAGGGAACCCATGCTCCACAGGTCTCCATCCTGCCCAGGGGCCACCACCTTCACTACTGGAGCCAAAGCCAAAGGACAACTGAGGGAGCAGGGAGGCTGGGCAGTTTCATGCACCCCAAGGACCAATACCACTGCCTCTGCTGAGGGAAGGTGGTGGAAGCAAACCAGTGCCCTACAGCTGTTTGCCTCTACTGAGTGGAACCTGCCCTCCCTTGTGGCAAGTCCACAAGACAAATGCTCTTCCCCTGTGTGAACATTCCAACCCATTCTGGTAGCCCAATCCCAGCAGTCTGAGCTGCTGCCACTGCCACCACCTCTGCCAGGCCAGAGAAGCAGCTGGCAATTCAGGTGGTTTCCTGCACCCCGAAGACAGAGACTGCTGCCAGTGCTGAAGGAGGGAGGTGTGCGTAGCGGGCGACCCCGTAGCTACATGCCTCCACTGGGAGGAGCCTGCTCTCCCTGGTAGCAAGTCCTTGGGGCACAACTGCCTTTCTCTCCTCCTGAGGATTCCAGCTGCAGCCCACAGCCATTCTGGAAGCCCAGCCCACAGAGCTTTGATTGCCCCCTGCCATCACCATGGCCACCAGGCCAGGGAGGAAGCATGGAAGCCAATGCCTTTGAGCTCCCCAAGAATGGTGTCTTCTGTTGCTGCTGAAGGACAAAGATGTGAGCAGGTCACGTGCCCCACAGCTGTGACCTCCACTGAACGGAGCCCACCCTCCCTAGTGCAAAGACTGTATCACCACTGCCTTGTCCTGCCTGAGCATGCCAGTTACAGCCCAGGGACACCATGCTGGGAGCCCAGCCCCCAGAGGTATGTGTCCTGCAGTGCCCACACTGTGTCCCACAAGCTCTACAGCTGCCTATCTCTGCTAATCCCTCTGAGACAGGCCTAACCCCTGCCGTGTGGCAGGTCTGCAGTGTACCCATACTGCTCCAGCTTGAGTGTTCTGCCCCCTACCAGGAGATCACCTTGTCCCTTCCTACCACAACCACGTCCTAAACTCAGGTGGACCTGACAAATTTACCATCTCAGTCTGAGCCTGGTCCCCCCAGCGGGCTGGGGACTGGGGATTACCTAACCTAGCCCCCTAGTCCACCATCGCTGGTGCCTGAACACTCCCACAGAGGTCTTAGGTTGTATCTATCAAAATTGTTAGCAACACTACAGCTGGTATCCACCTGAATGTGAATACCAAAAAGCAGGACACCTCTCCCTCTTCTCACAGAGCATCAGTGTTCCCTACAGAGGAGAACAGGCAAGCCACAAACCCATCTGTTTTAGGCTGAGGGAAAGGTTCTGCCTTAAAACCATCTAGGCAGAGAGATTCAGGACAGGAATTTTTTGTGACTTTCCACAACATTGAGCCTGGAAATAGATAACAGTATCTGACCTCACTGAGAATCACAATCCCCAAGACAGGCATGCGATACTGATACAGAAGTGGATAGTGTTCCTACCAGCCTAAGACAAGGAGGAGGTGCAGAGCTCTCCTCTCCCATTGAGGCTTTGGTGAAATTAACCAGGAGTTCCCCCTATCACCCCATCAGTGTTGGAGCTTTTCATTCATCCTTGGCTTACCCGTGGGTGAGCTTGATGGTCCAGCCCTACAGAGCTTTATCCCTCCCTCCAGGCCTGAGCAGGAAACTCAAGGCAACAGGCACTCTCCACACTAGTCTATCACCTGAGACAATAGAGAACCCCTCCTGGTAAAAAAAAAAAAGAAAAAAAAAAAGTTCAGTCACATGCCCACCAGCTTCGGCTGCAGCCAGCTCTTACACATAGTGCCACCTACTGTCCCTGGAGGTTGAAATGCACAACCCAATATAATACATGCTGTCAGAAGGGCATAGTGCTGGAGAATTCAAGAAGTTTCCTGAGGCTTCCATAATTCCAGTCTGACAGAAGGTAGTGAAGCTGCTCATACACCAGTATATCTCTACTACAGTCAGCATTTCAGAAAGCCATAACACTAAGACTATCTTTAACCAAAGAACACATACAGAGCTTTGGGCCCCTGAAAGCACCCCAAATGAAAGCCAAACAACCTAACACAGCAAACATTATAGTCACACCCTCAAGGTTTAACGGGGAAAAATAATAAAAATAAAAAGATAAAAAAGTTCCATCAAAATGAAACTAAATTCAAAAATAACAAATGACAGCTTCTCCAGATAAAAAGGATGAGGCATAAGAACTTTGGCAGGATTAGAAAACAGAATGTTTCAACACCCACTAAAGATCACACTAGCTCTCTAGCCATGGATCCCAACCAAAATGAAAATTCTGAAAGGACAGATAAAGAATTCAAGATATGGACTGTAAGGAAACTCAGTGAAATTCACAAGAAAGTTAAAAACAATACAAAGAAATCAAAAATTTAATTGAGGATGTGAATGACTTTAAAGGAAAGCCCATCAGGTTAACAAGAGGATTATCAGCAGAAACTTTGCAAGCCAGAAGTGATTAGAGTCCTATTTTCAATATTCTCAGAGGAAAGAACCATCACCACAAATTTTATATCCAGCTAAACTAAGCTACATAAATGAAGGAGAAATGAAGTTTTTCCCAGACAAGTAAAGGCCAAAGGAATTCTTCACCACAAGAGCAACCTTATAAGAAATGCTCAAGAAAGTTCTAAACATGGGAATGAAATGTCAATACTCATTACCATAAAGACATATAAAATTATAAAACTCACAGGTCCCATAAAAATTTTTCATAATTAAGAATACAAAGCAATTAGGTAACAATTAACATTATGAATAGAACAGAATCTTGCAAATCAATGTTAACTTTAAGCCTAAATGGACTAAGTGCCCTACTTGAAAGATACAGATTGGTGGAATGGATTAAAAAAAAAAAAAAACAGAACTCAAATATCTGTTATCTTCAAAAGACTCACCTGGCAAAGATTTTATAGACTCAAGGTAAATGGTTGAAAAAAATATTCTATGCAAATGGAAGTCCAAAGTGAGCAAGAGTAGCTATAGTGATATCAGATAAAACAGACTTTAAATCAACAACAGTAGAAAAATACAAAGCAGACCATTCTGTAATGATAATGAGATCAATTCAACAAAAAGAAATAGTAATCCTCAATATCTATGCACCTAACAACAGAGCACCCAGATTCATAAAACTAATGGACCTAAGAAAAGAGATAGACAGCAATACAATAATAGTGGGGGACCTCAACAGCCCACTGAAAGCACTAGGCAGATCATCAAGAAAGAAAATCAACAAACACTGTAGTTAAACTGGACTATACAACAAATGGACCTAACAGATATTTACAGATCATTCTACCTAACAATTGCAGAAAATATATTCTTTTGATCAATATATAAAATATTTTCCAATATAGAACATATGTTAGGCCACAAAAAAGTCTCAGTAAATTTTTAAAAAATCAAAATCATATCAAGTATCTTCTCAGACCACAGTGGAATACAACTAAGAATCAATTGTAAAAGGAACTCTCAAAACTATGCAAATACATGGAAATTGAACAACCTGCTCCTGAAAGATCAACAATTGCAAGAATTTGAAAGAAGTTTATTCCTACTCTCTTGGAGGACTTTAAGGGGTTTAAGACCTCAGTGAAGGAAGTAATTGCAGATGGGGAAAAAATAGGAAGACAAGGAGAATTGGAAGTAGAGCCTGATGTTGTGATTGAATTGCTCCAATCTTATGAAAAACTTGAATGAATGAAAGTTTGCTTCTTATGAATGAGCAAAGATATTTGTTTTTTGCTATGGAATCTATTCCTGATGAAGATGCTGTGAAATGACAACAAAGGATTTAGCATTTTACTTAAACTTAGTTTATATGCATTGGCAGGCTTTGAGAGGATTGACTCAAATTTTGAAAGAAGTTCTACTCTGGATAAAATATTATCAATTAGCATCACATGCTACAGAGAAATCTTTGGTGAAAGGAAGATTCAATTGATGTGGCAAATTTCACTGTTGTCTTATTTTAAGAAATTGCTACAATCATCCCAACTTTCAACAACCACCGGCTTGAACAGTCAGCAGCCATCCACAATAAGGCAAGAGCTTCCACTAGGAAAAAGATTACACTTCTCTGAAGGCTCAGATGTTTGTTAGGATTTTACAGCAAGAAATACTTTTTAATCAAAGTATATACATTTTTTTAGATACCATGCTATTGCACACTTAATAGATTAAACACAGTGTTGCTATAAATTTTATATGCACTGGGAAATCATTTTATTGTGACATTTGCTTTATTGCAACGGTCTGGAATAGAACCCACAATATCTCTAAGTTATGCATGTACCACTATAAGACTTTTGGAATGGTCAAAATCCAGAACACTGACAACATCAAATGTGGAGAAGACATGGAGCAACAGGAAAGCTAATTCATTGCTGATGGGAATGCAATGGTAGAGCCACTTTGGAAGACAATTTGGCAGCTTCCTACAAAACCAATCATACTCTCACCTTATGATACAGCAATTGGATTCCTTAGTATTTTCCCAAAAGAATTGAAAATGTACACCAAAACTTGCACAGTGATGTTTATGGCAGCTTTATTCATAATGGCCAAAACTTTGAAGCAACTAACATGTCCTTCAGTAGATGATTGGATAAAAAAACTGTGCTACATCCCAACAATGGAATATTATTCAGCACTAAAAAGGAATGAGCTATCAAGTCACAAAAAATATGGAGGAAACTTAGATGCTTATTACTAATTGTAAGAAGCCAACTTGAAAAGGCTACATACTATATAATTTCAACTATATGACACTTTGGAAAAAGCAAAACTATGGAGACAGAAAAAAGATAAGTGGCTGCCAAATTTTGAAGAGAAAGGAGGAAAAAATATGTGGAGCATATTTTTCAGGGCATTGAAACTGTTCTGTATGATAAAACAATGGTAAAAAAAAAAGTCATTATAAATTTTTTCCAAATCCAAAGAATATACAACTCCAAGAGTAAACCCTAATGTAAAGTATAGATTTTGCATGATGATGGGTCAATATAGGTTTATCAGTTTTAACAGATGTACTAGTCTGGTGGGGGATGTTGATAATAGGAGAGGCTATGCAGGTGTGAAAGCAGGAGATATATAGTAATTCTCTGTACCTCCTCTCAATTTTGCTGTGAATCTAAGACTGTCCTAAATAAATGAAGTCTATAAAAATGCAATTTTTAAAACTATTATTCTTTAGTTTGTAATTGCTGTGTGTCATAGAAGCTTATTTTCCTGATGTTAAAAGCATTATCAATAGGATATGATATATATGTTTAAAAGCTGTTAATAATAAATGCATAAAGGTTGGAAAGTGAAGAGACTAAAAATGAGAAACATTAATAAGTCAGGTTTACCCTCTAGTAGACATATTCACATATGTGCCTAGAAATATTTATCACTACCTCCAAGACAACCACACATTTATCACCTGAAAGAGTGGTTATTATGTTGGTTCACACTGGTCTAAATAATAAGAAAAAGGTAAGGAAGAAAAATCGTTGATGTTGGTGAAAAGTGAAGAATAAAATCTATAAGAAATATAATTTCAAATGTTCCAGAAGAGAGATTAAATACTTTAGCAATTTATCATAAACGCTGAGGAACACAAGACACACAGATTTTTAAAAAGCATGAGGTTTTGCTATAGAAGAAACACGTTCAGCCCTTCCTTAATTAATAAAAAGAAAATCTCATAATTAATTCCTAAAAACATAATATGATTGAGGTGTTTTTGGGTGCCCAATCCCCCTTTCACTCATGAATTTCTACAAAAGCATCATCACAGAAGGATCAAACCATTAATTTGGGTCAAATATTATATAAATACTTGCTCCTCAATTTTAGTTAGATGCATGGACTCAAACTTGAATCACAAGCAGCCAACATGAATATATTTTATTTGGATTCTATTTTGCATTTTCTTCCATTCAAGTCGAAATTCCTTGCAGGTAAGTTCTTCCACATATTATATTTAAAGCTGTTGTTAATTCTGCCTTCTGAAATGACATATAGAATAAGTTAATATTTGTTTTTTTTTTAATTTGCAACCATATTTATATTTTAAGATATTAGCTTTTTCTGTTAGACATTTCCACAGTATCCACAGTATTCTCTTCTACCATCTATGTAACCTAAATATTTGTTTAGGTTGCTTATAATAAAATGCAAAAGGATAGAATATGGCTTAACTCCCAATATGTACAACTCAACCAAAAACTAGAATATATCCCTCAATTGAGATTGAAATATTCTATGAAACAATGGCTTGATGACCAACTGGCAGGAATATTGCAGGAAAAAATTTTCTACATGATACATGAGGGGAAACTAAGTATTATCTTCACTGTACTTTTTTTTCATATACTATTCAAATTCTTTTGTTCCTTTATGGATCATAAAACATATTTTAAATACTTAAAAATACCCAAATACATTATAAGATATGTATAAGAAGTATTCTTATACTTTTATCTTACAAAATTTGGATTTGGTAATTAGTTTGTTCACCAGGAGAATCATAAAAGTTTACATAAGTTGCCTATCAATTTTCAATCATCCACTATCTAAAAATTTTAAACAGTTCCAAGGCCACACAATCTTTCTTTAATAAATCAGGCATATATTATAGATTTTTGGAAGATGTTTTATGTATTTATTTATTTGATACATGATAGATGTACATGTTTCCAGAGTACATGTGATATTTGATACATTCATATAATAAAATCAGGGTAATTAGGATATCCACTACCTTAAATGTTTATCTTTTCTTTACAATAGTAATAATCAAATTATTCTCTTCTAGCTATTTTGAAATGTACAATTGATTATTGTTGACTATAGGCACACTACTGATCTGTTGACTTAAAATGTTGCACGAAAAATTTGAAGACAAATATGAAATAACCAAGGCATGGATTTGTTTAAAATCTGGATATTCAGTAAACTTTACCTCCATTACTTTTACAGTAGCCTTATCTATATCTAACATGGCAACACTTTATTTAATGATTCACCTTTTTAAGTAAGACATTTATTGTAATTTTAATAGAATAAGCGACTGTCTTTACAAGCATTTTCATTAGTTTACTGAACTATTCTTTTAAATTAGAAATTACAACAAATATCACCAGCATAGCAATGGAAAATGTTGATTAATTCTAATAGTTGCTTTAATGCAATATCATTGAAAGGGCTCTTCTAGTATATAGATATTACCATGTTAAAATCAACATTAAGGATTTACTAATATAATAGTTTTCTTGTGTACATGTATCTCCCTTTTTAATAGATGTAAGAAATGTGAGTCTCTATCATTTTATATTTTACATAATTTACTATGAGTTCATGGTTATAATGGTTCTTTTATAATTAAGACAAAATTTGGAGAGAAGACAGTTTTCTATAGCAGTAAACACTACTTAAAATAGAAGAATAGTGAATCCACCTTTTCTAAAATTTTTTCTCCAAGTACAGAACACATATCTATACTTACATTTAATATTCACAGGGATTCCACCTGGTAGACATTCTTAACCCCATATTTTAAATGAAGAAACTGAAGGTTATTTGCCCAAAGATCCCCTAAGATAATTTGCATAAATTTTTTTTTCTATAAAGTAGAATATTCTTGTGACTTCATTATTAAAAATGATGAACATAAATTTCCCTGTTAGGTTTATGTTCTTTACTCTTGAGACATCTTTCGCATGTTTAATCCTCTCTGCCCTTTATCTCTGAGAGATAAATATTTCTCCAGTATCCCAACTGTCAGCCTCAACTATCGCAAACTTTATTTAAATCTCTACAGGCTTGCATCAGCTAAGTTACATAAGCTAGAGTTAGATTAAAATTGTATCCTTATTCATGCAATACACATTGATTTCTTTTTCAGAAACGGTTATGTCATTTTCAAGTATTACATACATTTTTACTTTCCTCTGAAATAGCATATTTAAGAAATTTTGCCAAAGAAATTCAAAGGTATAATTGTAAATAAAATATATTCTTTACACTAATATTCATAAAAATAAATACATTTAAAATTACATTTTGAAATTAAGAGGGTATGTTATTTGTAGTGTACAAGTGAACAGCCTTAAAAGATGGTGTAGTTTACTAGAAAGAAAATAAAATTGATTATGAAACTTTTTGGATTCTTCTCCTAGTTCTGCTGTTGCTTAGCTTTGGTAAGATTTAAAATATAGTCAACTCTTCACTTACTTCATGCATATGAACTAAATTAAATGATTCCCCTCCCACCCATATGGTGATATTTCTGCACAGATGCAGTTAGTATTACATGCTGTGCAAAATCCCAGCTGTAAACTGAAAACAGGGCTTTCATTTATTTTCTATTGTTTTTATCTTTTTTTTTAAAAAAAAAAAAGCTTAAGAAACAAGTGAAAAACAGAAAGGAGAAGCAGAGTATTGTCTAGGTCCAAAATTTAGTGATGGAGGATAGAAAGAGCTAGAAACAAAAAGGGAAATATGTAAAGAAATTTAAGTTAAAAGTATATTCCAAATGAGGAAAATTCACATTTGCAAGCTTCTTAAAATATATTATCTTCAAAAGAAATGTCCTTCAAAAGAAACATTCAGTAGCCACAAATGTTCTCCAAAGTTCTATTGAAGAAAATGAGTTCTTAGAGAAAAATTCTTATGCTCCATTTTATTCCACATAGTATAAAAATCTGAAAGCAGGGTATAAAATATGCAGTACCATATATATCAGTATTTAATTAAGGCTGTGGACAGTTCTCAGTTTTAATACTAACTTCTTAAACAATTGGGTTTAAAATAATTTCTTTGCTGTAATTCAAGTATTCTCATGATGAATTTCTGTCCAGTATATTCTTTGCTTCCAGATTCCTAAAGGAGTCTAAGTAGAGAAGCAGATTTACAATTCTTCAAACTAAAAGTCTATTTAAATATTTGGAAGGATACAGCATTGGTTATGTGTGTGTATAATAGCAGAGACAGCAATGTACTTGACTATGCATTGAGAACTTTCTAAATTGATGTACACAAAACCTATATAGAAAATTCTGCATCAGTTTTTAGATAAAATAATTCTTTAAAATTGTAGCTAAGTAATTAATTTTATTGCTGGCACAGTCTCTTAACTCTATGTCTCCCTTTCATTCTCTCTCTCTCTCAGTTGAAGTCATATAGGTAGGCTTCCCGGAGTACTTTATACTAGTGGCAAACATTTTGGCCTGCAGAGTATTAGAAAACTTCATTTACCTCTAAGTATTCCATCAGCATATAATAATGCAACTTTGATGAAAGAATAAGATTTCAAAAAAGTTCATGTCCCTCCCAGTTCAGCCTTCTACCTTTACCATAATAGCACATAATAAGATTAGCAAAATTACAAATAAAAATGTGATCTTTGCTATTTGCTCTCTTGAGTCTCTTATGTAATTCTCTTTACCTAAAATGGTTGTTATTATGTGATATATCTTAGCAGACAAGTTGTTCCTAGAAAAAATTTAATTATATTTGAATTGCTTATATTTCAGAGGGAAGAATTTTACATGTTCTTGCAAATATCCAGCAACCTTACATTAAATAATGGACAAATATTAGCAGTATATAAAATGTTTATAGAAAAATTGGTTAAAAGTGAAAACTTCAGATATTTTTAGCTAAACCTCAGTTATAGAGACTGAAAAATATTCTAAGTTAACAAAAGAAATGCTGTATATCATTGACTTGCATGAAGCATACAGAAAGCAATATGAAGTTGTAAAAGTTGTTAATCTGGTTATAGCTGTGTGGCTACCACTTCAAGAATTAGTGGCATAAAACAACAATTATTTACTGTGATCACCAATCTGCAATTCTGCAGGGCTTGGGCAGGATGGCTCCTCTCTGCTCCAAAGGATGTCACTGGTATGGCTCAACTGAGTCTGGAGAATCCACTTCTAGGAGGTCTCATTCTTATTAGTGCAAGCTGAGCCAGAGTGGCTATCAACAAATCTCAGCTGTGTTACTAATGGGCCTCTCCTCAAAGCTACCTGGGCCTCTTCCCAGGATTTGGCTGGATTTTAAGAGAGATTATTTCAAAAGGTAGAAAGTAGGAATTGTCACTTTCCTAAGACCTGAGCCTAGAAATTGTCATAGCATTATTTCTGACATATACTATCTGTCAAAGCACTCACAGAAACCTCCCGTATTCAAGGAGAAGGGAAATCAGCTCACCTCCACCTCTTGGTGGAAAAGTGTCAAAGAAATTGTGGTCAGCTTTACTTTTCCACACATATTAACAAGGTTAAAAAAGACAGCTATATGTAGGAAACTCAGTAAGTTAGACTTGCAATATCCACTAATTATAGATCTTTATTCCTCAAACTGTGTTCCTAGTTAGTGCCCTCCCATTTCAAGTGAGTATATCATTTTTCAAGCATCTCCAAAATACACATGCATCTTTGTGAATAACTGACTTTGGATGAATTCAATAACTTTGAATACACTGAAGACACATTTTATATGTAATACACATGCAGTTTATCTTCTTTATGTATCTCTTACTATTTTGTTAATAGAAAAAATGTCATTCAAAATAATTAATATAATTATGATTGACCTATTAAATTATAGCTAAATTAGTCAGCATTTTAATAACATTATTTATGGCATCTAACATTCACATAGTTATAAATATTATAATTATTATTTGCTAATATTAGAACCTATAACTATTATAATTGTCATTACTTTTAATTAACTAAGTTTATCTGAGATTGTCACAAACATAATTTGTCATTTTAGCTTATTAAAATAAAAAAATTCTATTTAAAATATAATTATAATCTAGTCCTCATCCAGCAATACTCAAAGCTAATCCTATCATTGCTTCAAAAATTTAATGTTTACATTTCTTTAAGTTGTCTAAAAAGTAAGTGTAATAGCTTTGCAAACCGATGTCTGTTTATCAAAAATACTGCAATTGGCCATGATCAAGGTTGTTTTGGTCCCAATTAAGCAGGTTGAAACACCACTGAAATATGAAGCTTCTGTAGCAAAGACTATTTTTGGTAAAGATAGGATCTCTGTGTAGCTGAAGGTTATAAAAGTCACGAAGTCCATTGGCTGTTTGTTTGTTTGTTTTTCTGGCCTGTTTAATTTTTCATTCTAAATGGAATACATTGAGCAAAAAATTTTGTCTCTGTCTCTTTCATGAAGTCCCTAAGGATATAGGTACCAGGAATCTATTTTCACCCATGTACATCTCTTTCTGATTTATCCTTTGTATTCCTTATTTGCTGGGACAGTGGTAAACTGAAATGACAGCAATTTTAGCTGAGTTTGGGTTGTCATCCTTGACAGCCTTTGAACCCTGAGTAGGCTTTGTAGTCTAGCTCACAAACTGACAGAGCTGTCAAAGGCAAGTATTCCATGTTTGGAACACCAGTGAAGAATACGATGATGCAAGAAACAAGAGATCTAAAGAGGTCATATAATCATAAACAAAAGGGCAAATATCATTCCCTCTAGTTTCAAGACAGTCTCTGAAATGTGTGTTCTTCTGTACATACAAAAATAATACACTTGTTTGAATCATAGACTTGAATCCTTGAAGTGGAACAGATATTCAGTACCAACGACTATTAAATCCGCACTTCACAAAGGAGGGAAATACTGAGAAGTTTAGGAACTTGTCTCACCCATACATCTCATTAGAAGCTGAGTGAGAATTGGGACTCCTACATTTCTAGGCCTTCAGTTTAGAGTATTTTGTATGGTTATTAAAGGGTAGTATTTTCTACTAAAATATGTTCTCAGTATAAGCGATGTGACAAACTATTTTAAATTTTCTTTTTATATATTTGTAATTGTATAAGGAGATCTATTTTGTTGATTAGCAATATTACCCCAAAAAGCAGTGCACATTAGTAAAGGAAGGAAGCATGGAGCAAATATTTGGCTGAGAAGATAGAGTGCTGTGTTTCTGCTATTGAAACATACAAATGCAGAATAAAATATATAACATATATAATATGTAATATATATAACACATACAGAATGATATAGAGTGCTATATCTCGGTTACTGAAACATACAAATGCCTATTATAATGTCTAATATTTCTTAGTCTGTATTACAATAACAAAATATCTAAGACTGGGTTATTTATAGAGAACAGAAATTTATTTCTCACAGTTCTGAAGTCAAAGGTCAAGGCATCAGTGAGGGACTTCCTACAACATCATATGATAGGAGGCAGAAGGGCAAAAAGGGGACCAACAATACATCCTTACATGGCAGAAGTGCAGAAGAGAGTCAACCTATTCTTATCAGCCCATTTTATAAGGATCATAAATAAATCATTCATGAGGCAGGAATCTCATGACCTTTTATGACCTAATCATAACACAGATGCCCCACCTTCCAATACCATCACCTAGATGATTAAGTTCAACATAAATTTGGGAGGGGACACCATATTCAAACTAGAGAGAGAGAAAGAGAGAGAGAGAGAGAGAGTGTCAAGCTTGAAATTAAGAAAGGGAGAAGTTCAGAGGCCTCAGCAGCAAATAAACAAATGAGGTGAAGGCTGTGTGGCATATGTTTAAAGTGACCTAGTTTGCCTGGGTGCTCCAGTATATGCCTATTGTACTGGCTTAATTAACAGCACTCCCTTATACTCTCAAATATTTTTCTGGGTTGGATGAAAATTTATCTGGTGGCTATAGCTATGGGGCTATGGAATTCCAATGTGTTGGGCAATGCCCATGAATTGATGGCAGATACAAGACCATAACAAAACCAAAATTAACAATCCTCTCCGTGAATAGGAAAGACACACTGCCAACTCCTCCCAAAGAAGCAGACAGATGTGAGAGGTTATGAGTTGAAAGAGCATCAGCTGTGACTAAACAGAAGCCTAAACTTGAACCTCATAGTTTCTGGTGACAAATCCTCTATCTGAAAAAACTAACATAGAAATTGTTCCGACTGAAAGGATTTCTGTACAGACGTATATTAGTTTTGGTTCTATCAGGAAAACAAAATACTTTAATGAAATACTTGGCTTAATAAATGCATCAGAATACATGTCTGTAGGGAGAGCTCGGAGAGCTACAGTCAGAGGAACTGTTGCCAAATTCAGCATTTGTACGTTGCCAAACTCCCACTGTTTCCTTACAGGTGGGAGGTAAGGAAAGCAAATATCAAAGGATTCTACTTAAGCACTAAATCAAATGGTTCTCAAACCTTGGCTGGTTAAAAGTTCTTATCAACTGTCTTCTCAGTAGAGCAAAGTAGGTGCTTCCCTCATGCTTGTTGAGAACCTGCTGTGACTCTTCAATAGGCCCACAAGACTGGAATAAAATATTTTCTAAATATTGTATTTGTTTCTCTTATTGGTAGCGATAACCCAAAAGTTTATAGGGAAAAGGGTTCTAGAAAAGGAAGTTCCCTGCTTCTCCTCAATAGTGCAGAGGAAACCTCAAAAGGAGTGGTGAGGTTGATGCCAAGTTGATATTGGACAAACTAGCACAGTGCCCAGCAGAGATAAATGCACTCTGATTCCCCATAGATACTTCTACAACCTGGCAACATGTGAGATTTCTTCTGCAGACAATTCCTTTGAAGAATTGTTCACACAGAAAATTATAAAGTACAGAAATACTTCCTTTCCTCTGAAAGTGAGCAGAAAAAAAAGGAAAATTCACATTGAAGAATCTACAGATATATAACAGTCTAAAATTTATTTTATAAGACATATAGTTAAATTATTAAAAGAGATAAAAAGAAATTGTTAATTGGCCTAGAACATTTTAAAAATATGTAAATTCTAGAAATGGTTAATATTTCTATTTAAATTAAAAATTGATGTATTACAAAGTTAATTAGTTATTTGTTAATTACTTTATTTGGCCAATCAATCTGGAAAAAAAAATACCAAGAATACATTACAGTGAGTTTAAGATGATGCTTGCATCAGCCAGATAGAATAAAAGTCTGAATATATATCTAGAGAAACACCAGGGAGTAAGAAGAAGAAAGTCTACCTTCAAATAGAAACAAATTAATCTTATCCAGAAATAAAGAAAAATGTATTCTTAAACTGAAAAAGCACAATGAGTTCTGAGTAGGAAAGTAAAGCAATCTCCACTTTCAGAACATCAAGAGTAAAGAAATAGTACCTCTATTTACTTCTGTGTATATGTAAGTAATTGTGGTAACAATTGAACAATTAAGACATAGAGTAATATCTAAGAATCACTTTCAACTCTACCAGCTAACAATTTGATCTGATTAAGATGAGCCTTAGTTTATTCATTTTAAAAGTGGAAATAACTTTATTGATTTTAACTGCATCAGAGGGATAAGCTTAATACAAATGCAGACATGATATTTTAAAGTTACCTAACAAACTATAGAGGAATATGCAAGTACGAGTTGCTTGCTATCTCCATTACTGATTTGAACTCTTAAGGTACCATCATGTGTCCTTCACCTATTTAATCATTGTTTCGAGATTTATTTAAAATGCTAATTAATATAAAAAAATTAAATCATAAAAATCATTGGCATGTAATAGCAATTATTTAGGGAAGAAAATTGTAAGAAATAAAAAAATTTTAAAAATCCTCTTCATTCCTATTGAAGTATCATAACTATATTCAAATGATGTTATATGAATTAAAGTGCTGCAGTAAGAGTATAAGTTCAAGATCAAAAACGGCTTTCAAATACAAGAATAACTAATGATGAAGGCTGAGGGTTTCAGGTTGTTCTGACCTCCCTAGAATTATAACTAAACAGACAAATCATACAGCTTTGGAGACAACATATTAAATTGTCACTTTTCAAGACTGACCTGAGTTATATGAGGCTGAATATGTGGAATATTAACTGTATTAACCCAAGCACTTACAAAAGGTTTTCTTTTAAGAAAGATGATTTAGACCATCAAGACTAAACACAAATCTTCCTGCTAATAGTTATATAAGCCATCTTAAATCTTTGGGAACTTGCATTCATCAGTGAATCAATAAATAAAATAAGTAGTAGCAAATGAGATTTTGAAAATGGAAGAAGGAAAGAAAACATTGTTTATGATTTTTTGTTTTCATTTTTGTAATGCATATTACAAAGTGAAACTTCATGTACTTTATAAAATATAGTATATATTATTTATAGAAAATGCTCCAGAAAAAAAATCAAGGTTCATAATACAGTGATTCCTCAAAGAACAGATGCCTTTAAAACCAAGTTATTTCATTCAAATGTTGAATAAATTTTCATAATGAAAACAGTTGTCTGTATCATTGGCTTTACGATGGAAAGTCATCGGTAGCTTCTTCCTCAAAGAGGTCAAAATAAATTGGGCCCATCTTAATCAAGGTTATGACTTCCTTGAGGCTTATACTCTGATGGAATTATTTTCTATAATCATTTTCTTTTCTGTTAGTAACTATTTTCTGAGACTTCTTCTATCACATTCCCCTGTCTACAAATCAAAAAAATGATTTGATACTCAATTATTTGTACTTTATTTAACAGTCTATACGTAATTAGAATTGATTCACAAATATAAATTAATTATGGTTTAAATTTCTGGTTTATGAGTGGTTGTCTAATTAGAGAAAGAGCCTGAACAATGCTGTCTGTCTCCAGTTGGAAAGCAGTGAGTATGGGGTATTGGAGAGGAACGAAAAAAGTCAATCTCTGTGGGCTGGTATCATCCAGAAGAAATGGAAAAATCCCTCAATGATCAGACATCTCCCTGAGTGGCAGGGCTTACTTTACTCTTGCTGAAAAAAGGACAAAACATTCAACATTTTCCTTACTTCCAAAATTAATAATTTTGTTCAATCATGGGCCATGTTGAATGCTGACTCACTAAAATACCACTGAAACAACTTGGCGAAACAAAGTTGAGTTCATTTCTTAACCATAGTAAAGGAGAAGAATACTACGTCAGCAGAGGGGAAGAGAGATTTATTGAGATTCTGAAATCCGATTTAGGTGAGTCTTACAATGTAGGGACTTGGTTAGGGTTGGGGAAAAATCATAATACGGTTGCTTAGAATTGTAAACACAGTGAGGAGAGAATTCTGAGGCAAATAATTCAAATAGTCTTGACATATGCCATTCAGTAAGTTCCTGGAATGAAAAATACTGTCATTTGCAATTTTAATCTTCTTGGGCAAGAGTTTGCTGTAACACTAAATACTAAAGTTAAGTTGATGAAGTCAGTGGAGGAGGAAAGGCATGTTAATGCAGACAGTAAGTTCTGGAAATGTAGAACGTCTCAGTTCTCGGCAGGGAGTCCCAACATAACAGTATCAAGACTGATGAAGCAGGACTGAGGAAAGCAGATACTGTAACAGAGAAACAGCAGGTTCAGTGAAGGGAAGCAATTAAACACAAAGAAACAAAGTTATAAAATCAGATTTTAAAATAAGTATGACTTTAAACACACATACACATACAAATACAGTAACACCATAAAATAAAACTAGGGCTTTTTAAAAATAAAATAAAGAAACCCCTCAATACTTACGCTAAATAGCAAAATGGATACTGTTGAAAATTAAACTAACCAGCAAGCATTTTTAATTGAGGGTTATTCTCAAAGGAAAGAGAAGTGGGAGGTATGAAAGAAGAGATAAGAGACTTGGGGAAATCATGCAATCCAGTATCTAAATTGCAGGAGTGCCAGAAAAAGAAACACAAAGAAAATTGTGGAGTCATTGTTATACAAATCAATTTCCTCTGAGCATGTCTAAAGACAGAGTTAATCATGCATTTGTATCCTAATCAAGAATTTTGATTTTAATATAGAATAAACAAAAAAACATTTATGATTCATGGAACAATGGTCTGTTACTGAGAAAAGCAGAAAAATATTTGAGCTACAAAAGAGCTCCTGAAGTTATACTATCTGATAGTCCTAGATAGTGCTTCTTACTTATTGCAATGTGTAGTAACTTGGGTCGGGGATGGTCCACCTGCGAGAAGGTCTTTTTCTTGGTAAACATTTCCTTGAGATCATGAATACTAGGAAGCTCTTGATGAGAGCTTCTGAGTGACCAGAAATTCTTAGGATGGAAAAGCCCATGTCTGGCATGTATGACTTTTTCCATTGCCTAGAATTCTCTTTGCTATGACTAACACAAAATAGACTGATGGCATGTCACTTGCCTCCAAAATTTTCGTAGCTTTTTTTTACTGAACCTAAATCTGTCTGCCTTTCTAGCTTCTAGCAACAACCCTCTCCTGACTTTTGCCTAATCCTTGAGATGCCTGCAGATCTGAAGATAGGAGCATTTAGTCCTTTTAGTTCCCTCCTCCCTCCAAAAAAATTAAAAATTTTATACATTGACTATTTTATGAGTCATTTGGTGATTATTTTGGATAATATTAATAACATTTTCCTACCAAAATCCATGTTCCCTATTACCACAAAGTATATTGTTACATACCTTTTATTTCTACATCTGGATGTAAAATTCCTTGAAAAATATGCTATCAAAATGTATTCATTTTATTAAGAAAGGTATTCATGTTTCTTCAAAGTGGTTATTCAGAAAAATAAGTACCACCTGTCAACTACTCTTCGCAAAGACACAAGGTAGTTATAATGCTATTGTGGACCAGGAACCACAATTTTATCTTTGAGCAGCTAAAATATATTACTAAAATGACCTTTTATTACCAGCTTCATTCTCTCTTTAGGTTCATAAAGACTGTTAACTATATTCATAGAGGAAAAAAAAAAGCATCCTACCTTGTTCTGGTTCCCACCATTACAGCCAGGTTTAAATGACACCTGCTGTTTTTATTCATTGCATTTTTCAGCACTAATATTAACATGTCTTTGTAAACTTTATCATAGGGGTTACATAGTAATGGTAATGAAGGTGCTATGTTTCTATTTTTTTCATCATTGTTAAAAAAAATAAAATCTGGACTAAATAGGGCGAGACTCTACTTGAAAGGATTATTGCAAGACAGGGAAGGACTATTGCAATGGGAGAGGGGCAGTATTCCAATGCGGAGAACATTCTAGTCATCAGATCTGCAAGCATCTCAAGTATAGGCAAGTGTATATTTTTTTCTTTTACAGAGGGCATGAACAAGGCTACAAAATAACCAGGTGTGATCAAATATGAGATCATAGAATTTTCACTGAGGCCAGCCTATTCTCAGGAAGGGCTGTTAAGGAGGAGCTGAGTGCTGACCAAAGTCTAAGACCTGGGAAAGGAGAGAAACGTAACCAAAGTTTGTTGTTGGTGGTGGTGTTTTGTTTTAACCCACATTTTATGTTCATAGATCAGTGGGGCCACGCAGTTCAACTAATCATTTATGAAGAATGGGAATTTGGAGGCTTTCTGTAGTTTTGCCATAGGTAAACAAGGGGAACATATATGAGTGTTATATAAATCATTTGAAAACGGTAGTTCAAGGCAGCAGGCCTTTTCAGAGAACACAAAACAGAAGGTGGTGGTGGGGGGGTTTCTTAACGTCTAGCATTTACCTGGGTCACAATATTCAGGTAAAATTCAACATTGCCATTAGGAACATTGTGAATAGGCACTAGAGATACCAAAAAACGTGTCTTGATATTTTCCAGGCAAAATATCTATCAAATTACTTATAGTCATCAGTGAGGTTAAAAATGAAACATTTAGCGGCTCTTTGAATGAAGGAAGATTTGAGCAGAGTCTGAATCTGGCTGTTGCATTCATTGTTTCTAAGTGGTACATACATGCATTAAAAAAAGGAATGTTTTCTGTTATAATAGTATTTAGACACTATTAAAACCAGAAGACTTCTATCTCTAAAATTATTAATGTTTTTATGTACAACACATGAGTTTTGTCAACACAGAATGGAATATTTGTATTTTATTTTGAATTAGGAATAACTAGAATAAGTGGCCTAGGCTTCTCTTTTCTTACTCAACATATAGAAAATGACTATATACCTATTCCAATGTTATGGATAGAATACAACTCAAAACAACTATAGAATATAAACTATAACTATTCTATAACAAAATTCCAGAGTAATACTCTACAGATTTGGGGGAAGCCTGACTTCCAATGCTGATTCTGCAGTTTATTACATTAGTGTTGCCACTTTAGTAAGTTATTAATTTCTCTGTGCTATATTTTCTATATCTATAAATTCATGACATCAATGCCTACTAAATTAAGTGAGAATTAGTGGGCCAGAGTTGGAACTCGGCCTTTTTCAGATCTACTGCAGAACAAAGCTTGGATAAAATTCAACATCACTTCATGATAAAAACTCTCAACAAATTAGGTATAGAAGGAATGTACCTCAACACAATAAAGCCATATATGAGAAACCTGCAGCTAACATGACACTGAATGGCTATAAATTGAAAGCTTTCATTCTAAACTCTGGAACAAGATAAGGATGCCAGTTTTCATCACTCCTATTCAATACAGTACTGGAAGTCCTAGCTAGAGCAATTAGGCAAGAAAAAGAAATAAAGGGCATCCAAATTGGAAAGGAGGAAGTCAAATTGTCCCTATTTGAAGATGACATAATCTTATGTGTAGAAAAACGCTAAGGACTCCACCAAAAAAAATTTTAAAACTAGTAAATTCAGTAAAGTTGCAGGATACGAAATCAACATACAAGTATCAGTAGTGTTTTTATACATCAATAACAAAGTATCTGAAAAAGAAATCAATTCTATTCACAATACCTATGAAAAATATAAAATGCATAGGGATAAATTTAATGAAGGAGGTAAAGTATTTACACAAGAAAAATTATACAGCATTAATGATAAAAATTAAAGAGGACACAAAAAAATGGAAAGGCATCTCATGTTCATGGACTGGAATAAGTAATACTATTGAAATGCCCATACTTCCCAAAGTGAATTAGTATTATCAGTATGAAAAACAGTATGAAGGTTCCTGAAAAAATTAAAATAGAAATATCATATGATCCAGCATTTCCACTACTGGGAAGGGAAATCAGTAGGTCAAAGAGATATCTGTACTCCTGTATTTATTGAAGCACTATTAACAATCATCAAGATATAGAATCAACTTAAGTGTGCATCTATGGATATAAAGAAAATGTGAATATTTACACATTGGAATTCTATTTAGCCATAAAAAAGAATGAAATCCTGTCATTTGCAACAGCATGCATGAGCCTGGAGGACATTTGGTAAGTAAAATAAGTCAGGCAGAGAAAGGCAAATACTGCATGATCTCAATCATGTATGGAATCTAAAATACCTGATCTTAAAGAAGTAGGGAGGTGCTGATTCGGGGAGGTGGGGGGGGGATGGAGGTATGACTATCATGGTGAGTGCCAGGCGCACTGTCTGGGGAATGGACACGCTTGAGGCTCTGACTCAGGGGGATGGGCGGGACATGGGCAATATATATAACCTGAGCTTTTGTACCCCCATAATAAGCTGAAATAAAAAAAAAAAAAACTGGAAAAAAAAAAAAAAGTAGGGAGTACAATAGTGGTTACCGGAGGCAGGGAGGATGAGAAGAGGTTGATCAACAGGCATAAAGTTACAGTTAGATGGGAGGAGTGAGTTGTAGTGTTCCTTTGCACAGTAAAGTGACTATAGTTAATAAGATATTACACATTTCAAAATAGCTAGAAGAGAGGATTTTGAATGTTCTCACTACAAAGAAATGGAAATGTTTCAGGTGATAAACATACTAATTACACTAATTTTATTATTATACATTGTACACATATGTCAAAGTAATATCTGTGTTCCCCAACCCTCGGGCTGCAGGCTGGTACCAGTCTGTGGCCTGTTAGGAACTGGGCAGCGTAGCAGGAGGTCAGCAGCTGGCGAGCAAGTGAAGCTCCATCTGTATTTACAGCTGCTCCCCATCACTTGCCATCTCCCTCCAAACACCAGTCCGTGCAAAAATTGGCTTCCATGAAGCCAGTCCCTGATGTTCAAAAGGTTGGGGATAGCAGCATACCTCATAAATGTACACAATTATTATGTGGCGATTAAAAAAAAAACTTTAAGTGAATATAAATATGTAAAGTCTATTTACTGCATGAGGATTAAAGTACCAATAAACAAAACAGCAAAACATAAGGAGAACAAAAACACTGTGATTTGATAAATTTCCTTATGAATGGATTCCAATAATATGGATAGTCAATACATGACATCTGAGCACAAGAACTGAGTTTATCTAGCAAAAGTGCTACAATTCTGAATCTATTTACTTAGTGAACTTTCTCCCTGGTCTGACCACATACAATATAAAACATTCTTACTTTTGATGACTTTTTTTGTAGAACAAAATCCAAAACATTCCATGCTCATATTTTTCAAACTTTATGAAATGTTTTCCACCAGCAATAAAAGATATGACAGATGCAATTTCAAAAGCAAATCATTTTCATGTTGCACCCCTAGAGTTTCCTCAACTAGCATAATAATAACTGGGTCATTATTCCACTGAGAACTGAAAATGAACGTTCATAAATAATTGAGTTTTTAAAAGCCATAATAACAAGGACTTTTAAATGTCACATTTACTTACCAAGTTCACCTTTTGTTCTGCCATGTAATTTTAATATATCTTTATGTGTACTGTACATAATTCCATTCTGTAGCATTATCTCTAGAGAATGGTGGAATTTCCATAACTCAGCCTGCAAGAAAAAATCTAGAGGAATCTTGGAGATTTTTAATTGCATAAGGAGGCATTATGATTCAATACTGAGTAATTTTTAATCTTTATGAGCATCCTTGATAATCATATTACACTGTTTAATAAGAGTGTCAGAAAGCAGTGGGGTGAACCTATAATCATTTAATAGCAATTAACAAGAAAATTTTTGTGGCTTACTTGTTCCTTTTATGTCTGTTTTTGTCAGGGAGATTTCATTACTACAGCATAGCACATCTTTCTGGCACCAATGATATGAGTCTGTTAAAAAGTAAATTAGGCCATAACACACAGAGAAAATGGGGCTATTCAAAAGCTATGTGCAATTATCTGAGGGCCCTAAGGAGAGCAAAGGGAAGCATTTGCTACTAAGGGAAGAATCAGAAGTTGATGCCTACCTACATGCAGTGAAAAATCAACCAAATAATATGTGCAAACATTTTAATATAACATCCATTTTGTAACTTCAGCTCCCGTCACATTTAAACTGGGCAAAAGCCATGGAGAACAAAAGGCCACAATCTCTGTTAAAAATGTACAAGGCAAAGTAATAAATTTATGATCTAGAGCCCTTCATATTGGTTATTTTAGCTATTCTGCTATTTTTTTCTAACTGGTGTACCAAAGTTAGAGTGTGAGAACATGAAAAATAAAAATAAAAAAGTAAAAGAAAATGTACTAGAATTAGTTTTTCCAATCATTTTCTCTATTCTGTTACCTATATAGGCAACAGATGGCTACCCATCAGTTATTATCTAAATGCATATATATTGAAGGTTTGTTTGCAACATACTTTGTAGACAGGAACAATGAAAGAACAGAAACCAAACCCTTACATGCTAATCCTAAGTATGTTGGCTGGGCGCAGTGGCTCACACCTGTAATCCTAGCACTCTGGGAGGCCAAAGCAGAAGAATCACTTGAGGTCAGGAGTTCAAGACCAGCCTGAGCAAGAGCAAGACGCCCCCCCCCCACCCCCCACCCCCGTCTCTACTAAAAATAGAAAGAAATTAGCTGGGCAACTAAAAAATGGAAAAATCAGGCCTAGCTACTTGAAAGGCTGAGGCAGGAGGATGGCTTGAGCCCAGGAGTTTGAGGTTGCTGTGAGCTAGGCTGACGCCACGGCACTCTAGCCCGGGCAACAAAGCTAGACTGTCTCAAAAAAAAAAAAATCCTAAGTATGTTTATGTGATCCACGGTGTTACTAAATTATTGTTGTAGTTCATACAGTCAATTTCAAGTGTTTAAAACTTGCACAAACACGAACACACACAGTGGATCTTTTTCCTTTGGAATGCATAAAGATAGAATTTATATTTCCTCAACAATAGTGTTACAACTTACTGTCATTTTTCGGATGAGTATACCAAGATTCAGAGAATTCAAAGAATTTCCAGGGATGCAACACTAAAACTACAAAAGTCTCGGGTCTACAATCCAGGAAGTCTGGTGGGCATTTCATTAATATTCTGTGCTTCAGGGAATGAAATGCCAAATTCAACAGGAGCTAAACAAGTAACACAAATAGAGGGCTGTGCTGAGTTGAGGGAGGTGAATTAAAGGGTACTTCCCCTTCGAAAGGGGCCAACTGCTACATAGCTCAAGCCAATTGTCCATGAGGTAATCAGCCTAGCATTTCCAGTACTTTCGATATTTTTTCAAGAGAAGGTAGAAGTTTCAATTTTAATATGAATTCTCAACATTATAAATATAGGCAACCAATTCAATATCATGAAAACACTACTTCAAAACACAAAAATCCACAGGTGGATTTCAGCTGTACCCAAACCCTTTGCCCTAATAAGTGGGGAACATTAAATCAGAAAGCAGTCTTAGTTCTCTCAGCCCAAAAGAGAATAAGAATTATCTCAACAAAGAAAAAGATCAGAAAGGTTCACTCCTGTTTGTTTTCTTGTTCCACAGGGAGAGTACCAAGAAATTTAAATCATGATGTCAGTTTAGTGTAAGCAGTTAAATTCACAGGAAGAAAAGTGTCTTTCAGTCATCTTTATTGTCCATTTGGTGACAGAGGGAATGGGATTAGGAGTCTACTTTTTAAGTTAAAATCAAGAGTTTTAATGGCAAATTCTGTGGCTTCATGAGAGTTAATGGTGGGACTATGTTAATGCTAGTTGAGCATTGTGATGACAGTGCTGCTACGAAGGCTGGCTTACGTGGGTGTGTGGTGGACTTCAGTCTCCACAGTCTTTATCTCTGCCAATAAAACCACTCCAGATTTTAAAATATGCATGCATGCTATTTTATGATAGGACCACTTTGAAAACATTGTAGAGACTAAATTTAAAAAAAATTATAAGATATTAGAAATTAATATCTAGATATAAGTGGGAAATATTGGGAAATTGCCATTTCTATGGCTACATTCAATGTAAGTGAAAAATAGTTTCCTTGTACTGAGAGGAAGACAAGGAAAGAGCTGGTGAAGGAAGGCAGTGAGAATTATGTTTAGGATGACAATTTTGTTGAGGTGGTTGATTTGATGTAATTATTACATTGCTTTTTTTAATGATTAATTTGTTTTTAAAAACCAACAATTTCATTTAAAAGTACATACAACATAGACCAGAGATTGAGAATGTGTTATGAAAACAAATTATGATTAATTCACTTTTGTGCAACTGAGCAAAAAAAATATACAAATCTCACAAAAGCATAAAGCAAATGGGCTTTCTATACAAACACAATTTCAGCTCATATCCATGCCTTCCACTTCCAGCTAGATACTGTTACTTCCTAATTTCCTTTCTTTATGAGATTCTGGTGCCAATAGGGAGACTAGGATAGTGGGAATATACCCATAGCCACATGCTGTTTGCATTTTTAGTTTGCAAGAACACATATCTTGGAATGCAAGAAATGAAATATATTTTCCTCTTGGAACAACCAGATCAAAATTGCTCTTCTTTATCCCTACACTGAATTATATTATTTTGTCCTTTGGTAGGTAAAAGGGCAGTACAGACACAGAAATAGGAAAGATTTGATGATGTCCATCCGGCACCAAGCCCAAAGTATGGGTGGTAAATCCTGTGGAGATATTAGTTTCAGCAGAAGTTGCCAAGACTCAGATTTTCAGGACCTGATAATACACTTAGTTTCAATAAAAATAATACACTTTGGAATTTCTCAGCCTCATGAGTGATCCTCAGGTAGGCAGCAGTGAGAGCCGCCATGGAGACCATGTTGTTTAGTGGATAATACCAAATATAGGTTAGACACATGCTGGGCCTGTTGCCCATAGAAGATGTCCAGTAAGAGAAGAAAGATTCCTAATGAAAATGGTGCTAGAGTAGTGCCTTTCATTAAGGTCAAACTGAATGTTACAATAAGGTAACATGTAAGGTTACCATAGGGAATGCTAAAAAGTATGTATTTTGAAGCTGTCCTCTTAATTTGATCAATTTAGGCTATATGTTTAACTAGCTCAATTCTTAAAAAGTATACTCATTGTAGACAGCTGACCACATGTAGCAAACCAAAAAATACTTTGTTTTAAAATAATATTTTGTGACTTTAGAAGATGATTTTTTTAGCTCCTGATACTGGTGCCCTCTTTGCTACAATCTGCTCCTGTGGCTAAAACCTTCTAAATGAAGTGGATGTCAATAGCTGACAGTATGTTTGTAGGGAGTCATAAAGTAGGTGGCATGTAGTAATGAAGACATTTGGTGTTTTTTGCTGCTGTCAAGAAAACTTGATTGTAAACTCTGCCCTCTAATTGACTTTTAGTAATCATTAGCTTTCAATCCAAACACATTTTTCCTCACTAACGTCAACCATGACAGGAGTAAACCTCCTTTGTAAAAACACATTACGCTCTCTTTCGTTAACTATGTAAAAGATGAAAGTCAGAAGCTCAGATAATGAATGAAAAGTTAGCTTAAAAATTGTTATTACTGTAAAAATAGCAATGAAATTAGGTAATATCACATGAATGTTTCCATCTAGAAAATATAACAAAATTTCTTGTGTCACTATCAGAAATAGTTCTCAGGACAAGTTTACCACTGGTCTCAGGACTAGTAGAAACGTATTCACAACCTGAGATCCTGCCCAAGCATAAGGGAAAAAATCAAATAAATTAATGTTATACATAATTACACAGAGTACATCTCAAGTACCTAGTACAGAGCTGAGCACAGGGCCAAAGCTCTTCAAAATGAATGGACAGAGGAATACATTAATAAATAAATAATACTATCAGTCAAAATGTCCTACTACAAATTAGATTAAAAATGGACTCAAGTTAACTCAGGTAGAAAATAAAATCATTGGAACAGTAACAGAAAGATCACAGAAGGGATGGGTGTCAGAGATAATAGCTAATCAGAACAGTAGCTCTGCAGTAATAAGCAAATCCAAGGACACTCCACAGAAACAATTGGTTGGGAAGTCATGTTAGTGACATTGCTGTAGAACACGTGATATCATCAGTACTGATCTTATGGTGCCACCCTCTATGATGCGAACGCCCAATTTACTGAGACTTTATCAGATGCCCAAGAGGGATTATCTAGCCCCTTAGAATTTTATAGTAGAGTATTGGGACCCATGTTCTCAGGAAGACTTACACAATAGAAATCCTGCTAAAGTAGAATATTAGTTTCATGGCAGTTTAAATAATAGCAAAATTCACTATAATATTGAAGAATATTATACCATCACTGTTTATAAATATATGTTTATATATACATATTTATAAATACATTTATATATTAAAATATATACTAAAATCACAACTATGATTAGTTTGAATTATGAGACTGTAAGTTTATTTACTTGTTTGTTTTCAGTTTGTATTTTTATATTTAAATAAAAATAAATAATTGCAATAAACTATAAAAAACAGATAATTTATTGCTTTAGATTATGCATTCATTCATTCTTTTATACATTGATTTATTCAATAAATGTTTATTGAATACTATATTTTAAAAGCTGTCAGAAACTGGTTTGTATACTGCAGTGAACAAAAAGACTGGTTCCTTACCTTTATGAAATATATAGTCAATTAGGAGAGAACACACTACACAAATTTAAAAACAACTAAAAATTTTGATATGGAAGGAGAGTGTAATTTTGTCTGTGATATAAGCTCCAACTGAGGAGTGACATAAAATATGAGACCTGAAGAATAAAATGGTTTGCTAAGAAAATTTGATGTAGACCAGTCTAGGTCAGCGGCAGGTATACTTTTCTGTAAAGTTCTACATTGTAAATGTTTTCAACTCTGCGGGCCATATGATCTCTGTTGCAACCACTCAAGTCCCCCATTGCAGGAGAAATGCAGCCACAGATAATGCACAATAAACAAATGAGCATGACTCTTTTCTAGTAAAACAGGTATCAGGCTTGATTTGGCCCAAGGGCAGTAGTTAGCTGATTTCAAGCTGAGCAAAGAGCAAATGAGGCATGTGTGAAAACTTCGATGCATAAGACTTGCATGTGTGGCTTATTAAAACATACAACATTCATTGTGCACTGTGTCTGAAGCTGGAACTAACCTTGAATTTATTATCTCATTTAATCCTCACAACTATTTGATTACTTAGGTACTATTATTATTCCAATTTTACATATATAAAGAAAATAAGAAATAGAAATATTAAGAAAATTGCCACAAGTCACATATTTGCAGAAGATGGTAATTGGACTCAGGCAGTTTGACTCCATAGATGACATTTGGAAGTGATATTCCAAAGAAAATACAGCTATAATTCTAATTGAAATATCATTACATTCTCTATTAATTTTGAAGAATTAAACATATTATGTCTTTGTATTTGTTCATGTCTTATTTTATATATTTCCATAATATTTTATAGATTTATTTAAATAGGAGCTGAGAGGTATTTTTTAGTGCTAATTACTTTACAGTTTTGTCACTATTGTAAAACAACTATTTATTTCCACATTCATTTTAAGTGCTTATTGCCAAAGTAAGTTTAGCTATCAATTTCAAGAAAATGATTATATAATTTCAATATTTAGGATGCTATTTGCGATTCCATTTTGTTATATTAGTTTTCTTCTTAAAAATTCTATTTTGCCTAGTTTTTAATAAGAATGTTTGCTATAGTTTACCATTTTTATAGCAATTATAACTAGAATCATGTCTTCTTATTTCCTTTAAAATTTAGATAAAATGAATTCTGTTGATAGATTTGCTAATGATAAAATATCATTGCCTTTCAAGAACAAAACCTTCTTGGTCATAGTACACCATTATTCTGATACATTGCTATTTTGTAAACATGACTGTATTTGAAATATTTACAACTGTATTTACACATCATATTGGCTTGAAGTTATAGTGTTAAACTGAGTTTTTTTTTCAGACTTTGATTTTAAAGTCTTGGAGGTTTTCCAAAATAAATGAGAACCCTTGATGTTTTATTCTATGGCATAAAATGCTATAAATGAACTTTAAATAATAGGTTATTTGACAACTAGAAAAAAAGATCTCTTGCTCCATCTTGTTCTGGTGTCTTGTTTTATTTTTTTACCAGTCGAGGAAGTATAATCACCTCTTAAACTTCTGCTATTTTCAATTGTTCCTCTCATGTCAAGACATAAAACTTATATTTTGTTAGAAAACTTTTCATTTTCTACTATTTTTCAAATTTAAAGCAGTAGAGTCATAGGTGTTTTTTCTTATATTTTTCTGTCAATTTTTCTTCTATTTATGATTATATCTCCTTCCTCCTTCATAAGCTTGTATATTTTGCTACCCCCATCCAAACACACACATGCATACACACACACAAACACACATGTTTCCTTAAGTTTATGATAGAAATGATAGAATTTTTCTTAATTTACTTTTTTCCAGAATTAACCTTTTATATCATTCTATGATTTTTCCATTAATTTCAGCTTTTATTTTTAATTCATTCTTCTTTAATTTATATTTAGCAATATTGAAATGAATAAGTCCTTCATTTCAATTATTTTTTCTTTATTAATAATGGCTTTTAAAGTCATACATTTCTAAGAACAGCTTTAACTATTTACCTTAAGGTTTTATTGTGAAAAGCTCTATTTTCATTGCTTTCTAGACAATGTTATGTCCCTTTTTGACCTAAGCTAGAATATGAATCTTAATTTCCCAGTGGTTACGATGGCTTCATGACCTTTCAGAATTTATTTTTGACTTTATTGGATTGTATTCAAAGATTATTACTTATAAAACTTTTACCTTTTGAATTCATAAAGCACTTCTTTAAAGTAAATTGCTACAAAAGTTTCATGAACAAATAAAAGATTTTTGAGATGTACTTTTTATAGATATTAAATCAAGATTATTAATTATTTTTTCTTAATAATGGATTTATTAAAAATACTTAGCCAATTCTGAGAGTGGTTTATTAACATTTCACAATCAAAATGAATTCAAATCAAGTTCTTGTATATTTAACGACTACAGTAAGTAGTTGATTTCTTATTTTACATACTTTTGATTGTTATGTATTTTCCATTAAGTGTACCTTTTATCATATTTAATGTCCCATTTTATTTTGATTAGTAGATTTCAACTTGAATTCCACTTTGACTTAATACTGTCATTGTTCTTTTTATTTGCATTTATCTAATATCTCTTTTCCCATCTGTATAATTTCTTTATCATTTTAAAATGTATTTATTGAAAAAACAGCATTTTTTAATTTATTTTCAAACCAATTTTTTCCATTTCTGTCTTATTACATGTTCAATTATTATATTAATTGGTAGACACGATTATTATCTCTTTCTCTTTGTGTTGAAGTTATTTCACATTGCTTCCCTTTCTATTTTACCTCTAGCTCATGTTTATTCTAGTTTGCTAAAAAACACATTTTATTTGTGTTTTCCTTTTGATCAAGAAACTTTTTTAAAATATTTTTTTATTTCAGCATATTACAGCAATACATTTTTTTTTATTTTGTTAATGGTCACTATTTTTCCTTACCTGCTCTTTTCATCCAAATGAATTTTTTTGTGTGAGGAGATAAAAATAAATTAAGAAAACAAGATTACCCTAAAATATATTTTCCAACCTAATTCCCCTAATTCCTCTTACATAAACTTCAAACCAGAATTAAAACACATTTTTTCATCCCATTTCACTTCCCTCATGCCAATATGGGAATCAGCAAACGCTTACTTACTCTCTCTCTCCAATCCAAGCTCTATCTTTCCAGTTTTGCTGAAATTATTTAATGCTTTTACTTGTATTTATTGTTATGATGACTCCTACATATTTCCATTTAGTTTCAAGGCTCTCTATATTTAACACTTATATTTACATTTACTTAATGTATGTCTTATCATTGTTTCCTCTTCTTTATTTTTCCTTATTTTAAGTTTGTATTCTTGTTCATTTTTGGTTTAGTGTAATAATTTCTCTCCTGCTTTTCCACACAGATTATGAATGCTATGCTGCCTGAATCCACGTTTATCATCAAATACCATGACTTCACTTGTAAGTTAGCTCTAATAGGTAACTGATATTTTGAAAGCCATACATATCTTGGATCATAGTCCTCTTATCAGCACTCTTCAGAAGCTATTCCTATTGTTTCCAGATTCCAATGAAGTAAATGTGAATTCTGTTTATTGTCTGATGCTTTTGATTTTTCCCTTTCTGACATTTTTTTTCTATATAGGTAAGTTATTATTGAACTCCAGAGTCATTTAATTAATTGTGATTTAATTAATTTAATTATAATTAACTGTCACTATTTTATTCCTATTAATGCCTATATTTTCCAACAACTTCATTTTGCTCTGTATATTATTTGTTTTTACAGATTAATCTTTCAATGAATAAGTGGGTGAGCAAAGACCTGAAATGATACCAGATTCCAGTTTTTCTTCACATAATCACTGCCCAAACTATGTTATAAGTAATGTAATTCAAAGAGAATGAACAAGAAATCCTCCTGCCTAAAATACTTCAGCTTTTACACTCATTACTCCTTCTTTTCTATTTTTTCTTATGTTGAAATTTTCTCAAGTATTTTTGTCAGATTAATGATGAACTACATATCAAAAGGCAATATTATTCTTTAACCAAGAAAACTGTGACTTCACTAAAACAAGTTACTAGTAATGACAGGTGTTATAAAGAACAATATTATTCCAAAGGTTTATATATCTTGCTTGTCTTAAGAAACTATCTGCTTACAATTGCAATAGATGGGATAACATGACTGCATAGTTTTTGAACAAAATTTCTAATCCTTAATAACAAAAAAGCAATGTGATAATTCTATGACAACACAGGTGCAATGTTACTACCTAATACCAAATAACCAAACAAGAAGTTTTTTTCCCCTTATGTTCTTTGGTTGAACATTGTTTATATTTTATAGGAAGAATTTTACATATTTGATCTACTCTATGTGTAGAAGATATCATGGGCTATAGACCGTTTGGCTATATAAAATAAACTTTGGCAGTTAAACTTAACAGTGCATTTAGAAACAATGAAGAAATACTTCATTTGAGGTTTTGTTTTTCTACAAGAAATGTGGATCTAAATATGCCACTCATTGTTTTGGTATTCTAATATGTTCTAATAATATTTCCAAATGGAAGGGAATTTTTATATTCCTATGAGCTTTTCATATTATCCATTGCTTTTAGAAAAGAGTAAACATGCAGCACCTATAATCACATGTAGAGCTTAGTTTACATTCCATTTATCATTACTCTTATGGCTAAAAACTATATTTCCAGGAATATTTCATTTGTGTGGCTCATTTCTGTGTTATATTAGACACTGTAACTACAAAAGGAAATATGATTTAAGGAGAATTATTTTTTTCAAACAATTTCACAGAAACATTATTGTGACTTTCTTTCTGGTTCTCCTAGAGAAAAGGAAGTAATGAAGAAGAATATGTTCGGTGTCTGATAGTAAAATAATATATTAGTCATCAGTTGTTTTATGGCCAAGTAATTGAAATCAAGTATGCTATAGATTTATACTTTGAAGTATATGAAAATAAATTTTTGATATTTAATATCAGTAATAACTTCAACAATTGAGAGAGATTGCTAATCTGAAGTGGTTTGTTTCTTTGTGAATAAAGAAAAGATTATTGCTTTTAGAAACAGTTCTGGTGCAGAAACACAGAACTCATTACAGAGAATGACAGATTGGGGGGTTACCATTGTCAACTTTAAGCTGTTTAGTTTAGATATTTGAGTGATTGTTACCTCCACTTGGAAAGATAAGGATAGTAAATGATGAATAACTTTGCAATGAGAGAAAAGTAGGTTCAGTTTGGGATTTTATCAGTCTAGTGTGACTTTTGGTCGTTCATACAGGTGTATCAGGCAAAAACTTCAAAGACTATGAAACTCATGAAGAAATTTTTCTTCAAGGACACCATGTTCACATCCAAAGCTTAGATGGAAAAAGGACTAGAAATAAACTCTGGTTTCTGGAATTAGAAAGAAGAGGAGTAATGGAGTTTAGAATGCTCTTGGCTAAAGTTTGGTAGTGAAGAAAAGAAAAAAGGTACAAAAAATAAAGATAGTACAGATGGAATAATGTCTCCCTGAGGGTGAGAGAAGAGAGTTTGTTCAAGATATCAACAGGAAAAGTTAAGAAGTTAAGCCAAAAAAATAAACAAATAAACAAGAAAAAGTAGGTCTTAGTGGTGAACTTTGATTTAAAGGGGGGAGGATCTGTTGATTTTCTATTTTCCAATTACTATATTAGTAGAAATTAAGTTATTTATACACAATGAGAGGTATATTGATAGTATACATTAGGAAGGTGATAACAGTTTTTAAAACTGTCTTGAAAAAGAAATACATACATTTTATTATACTTGTTTATCACATATCTCTTTATCCATCCTACTATTCATTCATTAATTTGACTCATTTTTTCAAGAATTTCACAGTAAATTACAGACATCATACATTATTTATAAATATTTTAGGATGTATATACTAAATTTATAATAACATTTTGTGAAATTATTTTAGATTTTTCATGTATCAGTAATTTTATTTATTTTATTATTGATATCTTTAAAAGATTCAGAAAAAGCTTTTAATAAAATTCAACTCCCATCCCTGAGGAAAAATATTTTAGAAAAATAGGATTAGAAGCAGTATTTTTTTCATGTGTGACAAAGGGTATCAACAAAAATCACACAACAAACATTATATGATGGTGAAATATTGGAGGCATTCTTCCTGAGATTGATAAAAAGAAAAGTACACTTGCTATAATCACTTCAAGTCAACATTGTACTGAATGTCCTTGCCAGTGGAATAAGAACAAATAAATGACCATGCAAGGATTGAATCCAAGAAATAAAATGTATTGTTTTCCCAAGTGGTAAGGTGGCATAGAAATTACTAAATAATTTATATATAGGCAATTGGAATTGATAAAATACTTTAACAAAATCTTTGGATTTATGGTGAATTTGTAAGTATTAATGTTGTTTCCATATTATCAACAACAAAAAATCTAAAAATGAAATAAAATACTGTTTGCAATAACATCAACAATCATCTAAAGGATGGAAATAATTGTAAATGGTATGCAAAAACTCTCCACAGAAATGTTTTTTTTTTAAATTGAGATAATAAATATCACAAATGATTTTATATGTATTACATTCAATGAATAGTATACTAAGTATTCATGTATACTGTATATAAATTTAATATAATTCCATATATGCAAATATATGAATATGGATATGTATGCAATAATTATTATTCATGTATACTATACACGAATTCAATATAATTCCAGACAAAATTATAAGATTGTCCATGTGTACACTTCATTCTAAAATTGATTGCACACACAAAGAACAACCAAAGTTGAAGGACTTACATTGTAAGATGACATGATTTAATACAAATTTATATTAATTAATGTAGCATGATTAGTTGTCATTTGGGCACAAATATTAAAAATAATTCAATGGACTAGAATAGTCCAGAAACAGAACTTCACTTATATAGATGCTTTAATTATGACAAGGACAGGACTTCAGAACAGTAAATATTTATGAATCTTAACCCAGTTTCACATCATACCTTAAACCACATTCTAGATAGACAGTGAAGATAGAGGATATCAATCTACAAGATAAAACCATAAAGCTTCCAGTGGATAACATAGGAGAAAAATAGCATGAACTTGGAATAGAATGACATTTCTTGAATAGAACAAAAAGTGCCAAATATGAAGAACACATACAATGTAAGTTAGGAAACTGTATTCTCTCATAGCTATTATTAACATGTGAAATGTAGAATATAGAGAGGTGGAATACATTTCCCACCTATTTAACTATCAAATATGTAGTTCCAGGTTCTATTCTCTAAGTAATAAGAAAAAGACAATAAATCAAACTTAATATTAAATAAATATTTCAACAAAGAAGATATCTACATATTCCATAAATATATAAACAAGTTCAAAATCTAGGTTTCAGAGAAAATCAAATTAAAACCAAAATGCACTATGCACCTATCAGAATAACTGAAAATGTAAAAATTCAATAATGCCAAGTGCTGTGGGGAGTGCAGCAACTTAATTCACACCTGCCCAGTGAAAGCATAAATTGGTACAACCACTTTGGTAACTGTATTGGTGTTAACTATAAAACCTGAACATAGGCACATCATATGATCCAGTACTTTCATTCCTAGGAGTATGCCCAACATAAATGTTCACAAAATGGTGGACTTCAACACTAGCAGCAGCATTAATCAGAATAGCCAAATAGTGGAAGTTAATTTCCATCAATAGCAAAACACATAGGCAATGGTATATGTAGTATCAGACAGTGGATTACTTCAGAGCAATGAAAAGGAGTAGACTGTAGGCACACACAATGGCATACATGCATCTCACAAACATTGCTATGGTTTGAATGTTTTTGTCCCCACTAAAATTCATGCTGAAACTTAATCCCCAAGGCACAGTATAAAGATATATGGATTTTAGGAAGAGATTGGATCAAAAGAGCTCTTCCTAACCAAAATGTTTGTACCCCCGTAATATCTTGAAATTTAAAAAAAGAGCTCTTCCCTCATGAATTGGATTAGGTGTATTATAAAAGGACTTGAAGGAGAGAATTCATACCTTTTTTCTGCTTCTGTCCCTTCCACTATATGAGAACACAGGGTTCCTCTCCCAGGCGGAGACAGCAACTAATTGCCATCCTGGACGCAGAGAGACTGGGCCCTCACCAGTCAGTGAACTTAATCATGGAATTCAGACCTCCAAAATTGTGAGAAAAATTTCTGTTCTTTATAAATTATTCAGTCTCAGGTATTTTGTTAAAGCAGCACTAACAGACTAAGCAAATGCAATCGATAAAAAAGGCAAAAAAAAACAAAACAAAAAAACCCCAAAACCTTAATATATGATCCCATTTATATAAAGTTCAAAAACATCCAAACTAATCTACAATCATAAACTTAACTAATTGCATTCTGGTTTTTTTGATCTAGATGGTGGTTTAATTGACATGTTCATTTTTATGCAATTTATTAAGCTGGTTAATTTTGACATATGTAATTACTTTTATGTATGTATGTATTTAAAAAATAATTTTTTCAATATTCAAAGTATCTCTCAATTTACTGATTACATTATTAATAATTCCATGATAATTCTGTACTTTATGATTCCATTTCCTTTGATCTTATAATTTTTTCTCAGAAAAAGTGATATCAGATTTTGATTAAATTTGAATATATTTTTATTATAATATCAATAATACCATATGTTAAGAGACAGGAATTTTATATATTTTCATATATTTTAATTTTCAAATGCATGAATAAAAGGCTTAGCTTGTATATTGGCATCTTTCCAAGAATTTAAAATTGAGTCTATCAAGTATACAGGCTTAAAAAGCACTGAACATACCTACTTATTTAACTGATAAGGGAATGGAATCCAAAGCATCAAAATGAGTTGAACATAGTTACATAAGTAAAACATGGCAAAACCTGAATTTAATTTTTTGATTATAAGTTCAATATTCTACTCTTTGATACTTTTATATATTTCCTAGAAATTCTCTTGGAATGGAAAGTATTTCTTCAGTCTCCCATTCCTAGGCTTGCTGCTTGTAGTAGCTTGAAATGTAATCTTCACTGATCATAAATTTTCAGAAAAAATGCTCTTTGTTACTGAGGGTAAGATTGAACGTAAGACCAACATCTTTTTTGCATGTTTTCGCAAGTAATACACCCAGTCCAAAAGTGGACAAAGTGGTTTCCTTATGAGATACAAAATTATAATATGAAGTAACAAACATAAAATCAATAATCATGTTTTCCTTGAAAATTTCATCAAGAAATGATGCATTTTCTGATCATTCCATCTTAATTTATAATATAGTTTTATTTTGTTTTGGCTACTGATATATATTTTAAACATATAAATCCAGCAGCATTAACAATCTTCTAAAACACTTTGCTAAAGCATCACTGTGGTGAATTTTTTTGTAAAGCAAAAACTCTTTTATAACAAGGATGATCTTTCTTTGGTAAATCTGCTTTCATGTCTGTTTTTCTGAAATTTAATTTTGCAAAACTAGAGCACAGTGAAAAAAAAGATCTGAACAGATAGCTCAGCAGAGAAGATATCCAGATGGCAAATAAGCATATGAAGACATGATGAACATCATATGTCATTGGGGATTGCAAAGTAAAACAATTATGTGATAACATGATACATCCATTAGAATGTCTAAAATCCAAACACTGACATTACCAAATGCTGGTAATGATAGGGAGTAACTGGAACTCTCATTCATTATTGATCAGAATAAAAAATGGTACAACCACTTTGGAGGACAGTTTGGCAATTTCTTAGAAAGCTAAACATAGTTTTCTTGATGAATAACATCCAGGAATCATACTCCTACACATTCACCCAAATGAGTTGAATACTTATGTCCACACAAAAACCTGCATATAAATGAATATAACAGCTTTATTATTAATTGCCAAAAACGGAAGCAACAATGATGTTCTTCAATAGCTGAATGAATAAAGAAACTTTTATACATCCATACACTGGGATATTGTTCAGTGATAAAAAGAAATGATCTATTAAGCCACAGAAATACATGAAGAACATTTAAAATCATATTGTTATGTGAACGAAGCCAGTTTGAAAAGTTTACACACTGTATGATTCCAATTGTATGACATTCTTGAAAAAGCAAAACTATAGAGGCAGTAAAACAATCAATGGTCACTGGTGGGTTGGAGGAGAAAAAGGATGAATATGTAGAGTATTATACTATTATGATGGAAACCTGACATTATGCATGTGGCAACACCCATGCAATTGTACAGCACAATGAACCCTGATGTAAGTTATAGACATTAGTTAACAATAATTTAATGCTATGGATTGAATTGTATCCCTCCCCCCAATTCATATGTTGAAGCCCTAACTCCCAATGTGGATATATTGGAGATAGTTAATTAAGGTTCAATGAGATTATAAGGGTAAGGATCTCTCTCTTTCCACCTCCCAGGCATACACCAAGCAACCTAAGCACACAGAGAGAAGGCAACTATCTTCAAGCCAGGAAGAGGGTCTCCATTAGAACCCAACCATGCAAGCACCCTGATCTCAGACATCCAGCCTCCAAAACTGAGAAAATAAATTTCTGTTGTTTAAGCAACCCAATCTATGGCAGCCTGTGCTAAGATATGTATCAATACTGGTTCACCAGTTGTAACAAATGTACCTCACCATTGAAAGATACTAATAGGGGAAAATATGGACCTGGAGGGAAAGGAGCTCTCTGTGCTCTCTGTTCATATTTTTAGTAAACTTAAAACTACTCTAAGAAATAAATCCCATTCACTAAAATGACAAACAATAACTAAAATCTTCTGCACAGCTAAGGAAATAATCAACAAAGTAAAAAGACAACTTACAGAATAGGATAAAATATTCACAAACTATACATCTGATAAAGGGTTAACATCCAGAATCTACAAAGAACTCAAGCAAACCAGCAATAAAAAAACAAACAGCCCCATTAAAATGGGGAAAAGACATGAACAGAAGTTTTTTAATAGAAGGTAGATAAATGGCCAACAAACATATGAAAAAATGCTCAGTGTCACTAATCATCAGGGAAATGCAAATTAAAACCACAATGAGATATCATCTTACCCCAGTTGTAACGACTTTTATTAAAAAGTCCATAAACAATAGATGCTGGTGTGGATTTAGAGAGAAAGGAATGCTTATACGCTATTGATGGGACTGCAAATTAGTACAACCTCTATGGAAAACACTATGGAGAGTCCTCAAAGAATTAAAAGTAGACCTACCATTTGATCCAGCAATCCCACTACTGGTATCTATGCAAAGGAAAAGAAGTCATTTTATCAAAAAAACTCCTCCACTCAAATGTTTATTGCAGTAAAATTCACAGTTGCAAAGATATGGTATCAACCCAAGTGCCCAATGCTTCATGAGTGGATTAATAAAATGTGGTATACGTATACCGTGGAGTACTCCTCAGCCATAAAAAAAAAAAAAATGAGTAAATTCGTTTTGCAACTATTTGGATGGAATTAGAGACCATTAATCTAAATGAAGTATCTAAAGAATGAAAAACACCACATATACTTGATATTAAATTGAAACTGACTGATGAGCACACATGTGCACAGAGGAAAGTAAAATTCAGTGAAGATCAAGCTGGAGGGAGCAGGGGAGGAACAAAAACCTACCTAACAGTTACAATGAACACTATTTGGGTGACGGGCACACTTATAGCCCTGATTCAAGCATTATAGAAGTGATCCATGTAACCAAAAACATTTTTACCCCCTTAATATTCTGAAATTAAAAAGAAACAAAATAATAAAAAATCAGAAACACAAATATGTTTCTATGCCCCCATTAATCACTTCTTTATCTTCTAAATTTTTTGATAGAGGCAGAAGATTCTTACAAAGCCAACAATGAACTAAGAAGGAGCCATGAATTTTAGCCTTTCTTCTACCAATTAGGTGACTGTGACTTCAGGATATTCATCAAAAGTGCCTAAGCTTTCAATTTTTAAAATTATAAGTTAAGATGTGATAAATTTATTTAAACAATTGCTTATCCTGTTTCTTGATCTAATTGTATTTTTACTTCTTGAATTTTTATTTGTTTAAGGAAATATGTTTAGCTTAGGAGCCACAAGGTCAGCTTACTGAAATATAAATAGTAAATTCATCTTTTCAAAGTAATGCAAAAGCAATGCTTTTGTTACAGTGGTTGGTTGTTTTTGAGTTTATGCCTATGCATGTGTGTATGTGTGTATATGTGAGAGAGAGAGAAAGAGAGAGACAGAGAATTTTCAGATTTTCATAGTGAATGAAAATTAGTAATTTTAATAATATGAGGTTTTGATAATTTTAATAATATGGGGTTTTGAGAATTTTTTAAATGTGGTTACATTTATGATTTTAGGAATTTTAATGTGAGTTTATGTGAGTTATTAAAACTGCATTACTATAAGGGAAAAGCATATTGTCTGTTACTAGAAAATTATTTTGGTAATGTGAACAGTCATGTTTCTTCTTACATTTTCCCTTGAATTAAATAGACTTATTTGCTTTTAAAACCATTTATTTGTCATAAAAATAATATTTGATATTTAAGATGAAAAGATATAATATTAATAATTATGAGAGAGACGTGTTTACAGTTTACATCAAGTTCAACAGGTATTATTCATATTACAGGCAAGGTATGTCTCTGAGTTTTGTGCATTCCAGTGATTGTTTAGCATTATTTCTTAACTTCTGGATTGATAAACCTAAAAGATTCAAAGTGGTAATATAAATATTTTCAGACACAAATTATATGTGATTTCCCCTAGGAATAGCCTTTTCTAAACTGTGAGAATCATGACAGATCATTTTGTTTAGACTTCCTCATGAGTAAATTTGGGGTTATTACATCTTTAACTGAAAAATTTTAAGCACGTATTTTAATTATCATTGTGTCATTAGGTACATGTAGTATTTTTCCGGATTCAATCATTACATGACTCATGACTTGCTACTCATGCTGTTGTTAAGGTTATAAAGAGATTAATATAATAACTTGTCTGTGCTTTCTCTTAATTAATGTAGAATGTGCTTCATTCTCTTACTTCTATTTGACTGAAAATTAGCAAGAAACATTCTAGTGTTAACTCCCTTCTATAGATTTCCCAAATTTTAGTATGCCTAACAATCACTGGAGTTTTTAAAAAATAAATTCCTGGGCTTCATCTGAAACCAACTGAACTTGAACGTTTTGAATGGATCTAGAGCAAGTGGTAGGTATTGTCCCTCCCCTCCCCTTGCCTCCTCCCTCCTTCTTGATTTCCAGTGACTTTTACTCCTCTCTGTGTGGCCATTGGTTAGTTCTAAGTTATTAGAGAGTACATGTGGTGTTTGTTTTTCCATTCTTGAGATACCTCACTTAGGATAATGGTCTCCAGTTCCATCCACATTGCTTCAAAAGACATTAATTCATTTATTTTTATGGCTGAATAGTACCGCATGGTATATACATAACACATTTTATTAATCCACTCATGAACTGATGGCACTTAGGTTGATTCCACATCTTTGTAATTATGAATTATTTTGCAATAAACATCCAAGTACAGGTGTCTTTTTCATAAAATGACTTTTTTCCTTTGCGTGGATACCCATTAGTGGGATTGCTGGATCAAATGGTAGGTCTGCTTTTATTTCTATGATGACTCTCCATACTTTAATATTCTTAAAGCCACTATATTCTCCAAATTGATCTACAGATTCAATACAATCCCTATCAGATTTTCAAATGCTTTCTTTATTGTTTGTTTGCTTTTGCAAATATGGACAAGCTAATCCTAAAATTCATGCAGAAATCCAATTTACCCTAAATAGCCCAAAAAAATTGGAAAAGAAGAACAAAGTTGGAAGAGTTTCACTTTTCAGTTTTAAAACTTACTATAAAGCTACAACAGTCAAAACAGTGTAATACTGGCATAAAAACAGAAATACAGATCAATGGATAGAACTGAGTCCAAACGTAAATCCAAACATCTGTGGTGAATTGATTTTTAACAAAAGTTCCAAGACCATTCAATGTGGAAGTAATAGTCTTGTTGGTGGATCAATATACATGTATATGCAAAATAAACAAATTAAAAAAAAAAAACCTAAAATCAAAACACCTCAAACCATATTTTGTACCTTATAAAAATTCAAAATACCAACAACACTTTTGTGATTTTGTTTTAGGAAATTATTTCTTAGTTTTAGCACAAATTCATGAATCAGAAAAAAATGGGATTAATTTGACTTGATCAAAACTAAAATTTTTTGCTCTTGAAAATACACAGTTGGAAAAAATATAAACTACAGACTTGCTATCCAGAATATGTAATGAATTTTCAAAATTCAACAATAAGAAAACAAAAAATCCAATTTTTAAAAATGGAGAAAGGTTTCAAATAAACATTCCAATAAAGAAAATATCCTAATGGTAAGTAAGCACATAATAAAATGCACAATGTAATTACTAGATATAAATTAAAATCAAGATAGGATACCACTACATGATTATTAAAATTGATTAGAAAAACAGACAATATCAAGTGATGACAAGGATTCAGAGAACTGGAATGCTCACACATTACTGGTCAGAATGCAAAATGGCATGGCCAGTTTGGCAAAACAGTTTGGCAATTTCTTATAAGGTAAAAAAAAATGTCTATATACTAACTGTATAACCCAACAATCCCTTTCCTAGGCACTTACTCAAGAAAACCAAAAATATATATTGTCATAAAAACATATGTTTGAATGTTAATAGCAGTGATGTTTATGATTAACCAACACTGCTAATAGTTCCAATGTCCATCAAATTTTGAATCAGTGAACAAAATGTTGAGCATCTATACTATATAATGGAATCCTACTCAGCAATAAAAAGGAACAAGCTATTAATAACCACAGCATGAATGAATCAGTGATATCCTACTCAGTGAAAAAAAAACTCTCTCAAAATGTTACATAGTGTGTAATTGCATTTATATATGTAACATTCACAAAATTCTAGGAATGGGAAGGAGTTTAGAGGTGGCCAGGGACCAGGGTTGGGGAAAGAAGACTGATTAAAAAGAGAAACAAAGAAACTTTTTGAAGTGATAAAAATCCCTTATATATTAAATGCAGTGGTGGTTACACTACATTTTTTTCAAATTTAATAGAAATGTATGTCTAAAGTGGGTGAATCTTATTATATATGTAAATTATGCAGCCATAAACCTGACTAAAAAAATAAGTACCATAGAATAATTATCACCACCCAACAACAAAAAGTAGGTCCTCATTTTGTATTCCCCCTGGTGCCCAAGGAAGATGTGCTTATTCAAACATATGTTTTTAAAATTTATCTCCAGGTCAGATCACTTTTGTGGGTTTCCCACCCATGTATACAATTGTCTATAATTACTTTCTTTTATATATCCTACAGATAATTCAAACGCATCATACTTAAAACAAAAATCATTTTCTCTGTAACCCGTGCATCAAAATTGTTTCTCATCCTTTGTTTCTCATCTCCCTTCTCATCTCATGTAACAGAACTCAATTGTTTCAACTAAAATTCTGGATACTATGGGTGTTTCGTTTTTCTCCCTTTCCCTATATTTAATCAGACCCAATCGATATCTATCAGATAGTAGACATTCAAAATATGATTTAGAATAAATAAATGAATTAAAGAATTCTGCTCTTGGGAATAGAATAAATGTTTGAATGGTACTGAAGACCGTCTGCGCCTCCAGAGGAACATCATGAAACATTAACTCTGCTTTTAGGAGCAAGAGTGCAATTAAGAGCAGGGTGTGGGGGAAGGGGTCAAAGTTACTTAGCTGCTCAGTTGCACAAGTTAAATATTTTTGAAAAATAAGAATAAATAGATTGAGTCAAAAGTGTCATAAACTCTCTCATGTTTATCTCCTTAAGTTTTATGCTCTGCATCCTAGATCTCATCTATAATTCTTATATCTGTCTCTACTTATGAATTCATAACTGCTTTGTTCTCTCAAAGGCACTCCATTTCTCTATATTTTATGCCTGGCTTTGCTAAATCAATTAAGTTCAATTGAATTTAGCTAAATAAGTCACAAAACTAAACCCAGAAGACCACAGTAACAAAGACATAGTGCTGCATTCACTCCCAATGAATATTTAGTAGTATCCATATTTCCTCAATGTGAAAGCTTACTTGATTTATTATTTAAGTCTGTAAATAGAATAAAATTGATTAGTCTTAAAATAATAGCCGCTATTATCTAAAGGGAAGAAAAATGTAGTAAACTGAAAATAGTGGTATTCATGAGACTATCCTGATTACTCAAAAATAAAATTTAAATAGGAATCTGAGTGGGATGTGACAAGCTTTCCCTGCCTCCCCTCCCCTGTCCCTGTTTTTGTAGAAATCAGTCTGCACTTGGAAGCTGAACTGGAACTGCATGTGACTTATTTTCACAAACCTGTGATGGATAACAGCTAATGGGCAGTACGGTGGTAACAAAGCACTGTGTTTTGAACAAAATAGCTGTGGGACTTGAGGATATTCTTGTGCTTCTTTTGCTTCACAAATACACCAAGTTTCCCAGAAGAACTGGCCAATAAAACTGCCAGAATGGGGAAGGTCAGAGCACAAAAGAACTAATAGGATCTCAAGGGAAGAGCAGTGCAGCTGGTGGTTATTACCACTCATGCCTAGACCAGGAGTTCTGCTAAAAAAAAATGCTAGAACTCTTTCAGAAGGTAGAATAAATAAACTTACTCTGCTTCAAGTTGATGTTCCTTTTGTTTCAGATAGTTGAGACAACATCATTTTCTTTTCTTTAAGATTTACATATTGATACACACTAGATGTACATGTTTTGGGGTACATGTGATATTTTGATACATTCATATAATCAAATCAGAATAATTGGGATATCCATCACCTGAAATATTTATTCTTTCTTTATGCCAGGAACATTCAAATTACCCTCTCCTAGCTATTTTGAAATGTACAATCAATTAATGTCAAATATAGTCACTCTGCTTATTTATCAAACACTAGGACTTATTTCTTCTATTTAAGTGTATATGTACCCCATTAAAGCTGCATAGTTTTCTTTCTTTAGACTGTGTTAAAATACGCAAGATGCAGTGGCTCATGCTTGTAACCCCAACACTTTGGGAGACTGAAGCTGGAGAGTCACTTGAGCCCAGGAATGTGAGACCAGCCTCAGCAACATAGCATAGACCCTGCCTCTACAAAAACATTAAAAAAAATAGCTGGGCATGTACCTGTAGTTCCAGCTACTTGGGAGGCTGAGGCAGGAAGATCACTTGAGCCCAAAAGTTGGGGTTTATAGTGAGCTATGATTATGCCACTGCACTCCAGCTTGGGCAACAGAACAAGACTGTGTCTCAATAAATAAATAAATAAATAAATAAATAAATAAATAAATAAATAAATAAATAAATAAATAAATAAATCTAGCCTTTGAAACTATTCTAAATATTGTCTCAGGGCAGGACATAAATCCTCAAGTGGTAAATAAGAGATAAAGCAGGGAATAATTTTAAATGACTTAAATCATAAGATTATTATTTTGTTTCAGAGTTATGGGTCTATGTTCATAGTGTTCCATGGATACTAAATTATATTCTAGGGAATCCTTTCTATAAGTTAGATTTTCCATGGATTAATTAATCTCCTTTCCTCCCATGGGCATATATTATTATTGTTTCTCATCAAATATAAGATACTAAGATAGATCATCAAGAAAGAGGCTGATGAGGTGGCTCATACCTTTAATCCTAGTGCTTTGGAAGGCTGAGGCAAGAGTTATCACTGGAGGTCAGGAGTTCGAGGCCAGCCTGAGCAAGAATGAGACCCCATCTTTATTAAACTTAGAAAAAATTAGCTGGATGTGGAGGCACACATCTGAGTCCCAGCCACTCAGGAGGCTGAGGCAGAAGGATCACTTGAGCCCAGGAGTTTGAAATTGTGGTAAACTATGATGATGCCACTGCACTCTAGCCAAGGCAATAGAGCAAAACAATGTCTCAAAAAGAAAAAAAAGAAAGAAAGAAAAAAAGAAAAAAATACCAATTAAAATGATACAATTCCTTCTCATCAGTTAGAGCTTTTTAGAAAAATTAGACATAGATTTTATTAATCAACCATCACCATTGTACATAAATACAATAGAAATATAATTATAATTAATTAGCATATTCTAATTATTGATATTCAGAATCCAATTGCAACATTTCTGAAAATAATTAATGAACTAACCAAAAGCCAGTGGTGATATGCTCTTAATCTAACTTCATAAAAAACCACTTTGAGATTATTCCTCACCCTGTCTGATTCACAAATTCCCCAATGCCTGCCTATGTAAATCCTTAAAATATAAAAGGACATCTAATATTGTCATTTAGATTTTTCTCCATGTCTCTGCGACTCATTTCACAAATTTTGAAGCTGAGTATTCATTTTTCCAAAATGTATGGGCAGTGATGATTACGTCATAGTGATTCTCCAGCTGACATCAATTTTAAGACAATACCAATAATAAGTTGCATCCAGATACTAGAGATACTAAGTTTAATGTAAACATATTTCATACCAAAGATAAACAGCTAGTAAAATGGTCATGCAAGGATTCAAAAAAATGGCCATCAGACCCAAGAACTCTCACTGTTAATATCTTTCAGTTGGACTTTTCTATACATTTGCATATTTAATAGTCTGCACAGAAATAAAACAGAAATTTTGCTCAATATGCTTTCCTAGCCTAAATTTCTGCTACACGTTTTAAACTGCTATCCTATTACCACCAGGTACACAGCACCAGAGTATTCCAGCCATGTAAAATTACTTGTCTTCAACCTACAAGTTCTTTCTTCCTTTAGGCACAATTATATTAGTCAGAGTTTTGCTTACTGTTATAACAAATTGACTCCAAAACAAAATAGCTTCAAAAGGAGTTTTATATAAATGATCCTTGTTGGGAGTTTAGGTAAGTCTTCAGGGGTCACTGATTAATGAAAAACAAATTTTCAACCAATGATTTTCAAGGTTGTTTTATACTATAAGCCAGAATAAACAGTGATGCCTTGCTGGGGGAGGCGGGCAGGGGCAGAGACATTGCTTGCCTGACCATCCTGTATAGAAAGTAGAGTTTTAGTTAAAGGAAAGGGGAGAGAAGGTGCAGCTTAGGTGTAGATCATAGAGAGAAGTGCTGGAGCCTGCGAGGGACCTCACAGAGGAAAACTGTGAAGCAAAAAAGGAAGAAGATACAGGAAAAAAGATACTGGCGAGGATCAAACCCAGAGAGACTCAGAACCCTGTGAAGGGGTGTGGTGGGGTCCTTTTGCTCTCCCACACTGCTTTGGTGACCAGTGGGCTGCCAAATTTCTTGGAAGCTTTTCCACCCCCATGAGCCCAAGCACAGTGGAAAACACGGAATAGGTGGGAGAACTTGTGTGATCTCAGAGCTTAGACATTCCAGGTGGGGCTCCCCTCCAAGGAGGTTGATGAGAGAGGTTGGAAAACTGACTTTTCTTCCATTCAGATGCTTTTCCTTCCCTGCCCCTGCCCCATCCAATGCAACCAGGAGAGCAGTTTGAGCTGAGAATCTGGCCAGCAGCCTCCTCTCCCCAATGGGCTTGTGCTACAGGTTGAGGTTTCCACAGAGAGTGGGACCCTCACCTTTCCCCTTGGGGACCTGCAGTGGACCCAAGGTGCATATTCTGGAAGCTCCCTGACCGCTGGAGTTTTGTAGAGATGCACACCAGTGGGTCAGATGTGCAGGCTAGATCCTGTGCTCCCTGGACTCAAGCAGGTTGCTGGGGGATACACTGCCTGCCTCCTCCACTCACCTCTGATGCTATGGTGGACATCAAGCAATGCCCTGGGAGCTACAGGGCCCCTCCCAAAGCCTGGGGCATTCAAGTGCTCCACTTGAGAGACCAGACTTACCACCAGCACAAAAGGACTTCTGGTCAGTTTGTTCTTTCCTGCAAGTATCAACAACTGACAGGGAGAACAACTCTATACAGCTCATTACAGCATCTATCAACTCAATCAAATAGGGTGTGGCTGATTCTTACAAGTACCACTCATCATTTCCAAGATTAAGCTGGGGGGCCCAATATAATTCACACTGCTGGGAAGAGGTGAAGACAGCAGGATAAAGGTACCCCAGGGGGACACTGTCTTTTAGAAGACAAACGAAACTTAGAGGCAGCTTGATCTGTGAGGCATCTTTCTCTTCCAGTGCAGACCTCTGGGCTGATCGGGGAACTGCTCAGAGTCTTTGGGGGACATTCCACCAGACAGCAGGCACAGCAGAGATCTGGTGTCTGCCAACCCTAGGCTTCTGCAATTGATGACATCTTGATCATTCTGGTGCATGGAGCCAGGTCTGCTCAGGACCCAGCCACCCAACAGTAGCCTTAGAATCACCACTGCTAGGCTGGGGAGGGAAGCGATGACCTCCCATATGGAGCCCTGTGACTGGGGGCTGAGCACACCTCTCCCCCAACATGGAAACCCAACAGAGTGGGAGCCTCAGATGACACAGGCACCACTTGGGAAGCTTTGGGCAACTGCCTCAGTGGGTTCTAGGTGTTGGAGGAGAACCTTGGCTGACCAGCAGCTCCAGCACACCTACATGGAGCTTTGGACACTGAGAGAAACCCCTGCCTTTGTGACTGGGCATCAGCAGTCCCCATAATGGTGGAATAACCCCCATGTGGGTGGCTCTACTCCCCAAATCCTCAGAGCCAGCTCTGAAGCTCTCACTGGGCCCAAGTCCAGGGCTCTCCATGGTCCCCACCAGGCCTGCGACTCAACCTCCAAAACTCCATAGTTGTGCCTGGACCTGAAGACTACTGAGTCCTCTTTTCAACGAATAATTCCTGCTGATCTAGTTAAACCAGAGAAAAAATAGGAATCGATTTCCACCTTCATTTATACTCAAGAATATATCTTCTCAGGAAACAGAAAGGACTATTCCATTCATAGTAGATTGGTGAAGATAAAAATGACAGTGAAGTGTGAATGCGTACCTGGTTGAAAGGAAAACAAACAAAAAAAATCTAAATATATAAAAGACATTTGCATTCTAATGCTCATTGCAACACTATTCACAATAATCAAGACAAGGGAACAACCTAAATGTCCATTGACAGATAAATCAAGAAAGAAAAGATGGCATATACATCACAAAGGGACATTATTTGGCCTTAAAACATAGATGAACATGAAGGACATTAAGCTAAGTGAAATAAGTCTGATACAGAAGGACAAACACTACATAATCCTTCTTATGTGAGGAATCTAAAATAGTCATACTCACAGAAGCAGAGAGTAGAGTGGTGGTTGCTAGGTGCTGGAAGAAGGTAGACTTGAGAAAATATTTGTCAGTCCTAGAAATCTACTCTATAGTATATATAGTGCCTATAGTTAACAGTCCTGTATTATACACTTAAAATTTTGTTTAGGAATGTATTTTTATTGATCTTATCACACACATGCAAATAAAAAGTAAAGAGGGTAGAAGGAAAAAATAGATATAAAAGAGTACATCATTCAAGAATATCATTGATCATAAAAAATATTTCATATATCATACAAGATCATATAGATGACAAACGGAAAGATGATGATTCCTGATGCAGTGGACTCACCCCCAAAATGAATACTTCTAATGTTCTTACCAAAAAAATGAGTTGGCGGAGGTATTCAGGATTGTGTAGAATTATGCATTTTGAGGTTTGATAACAGATAAAAATGCTAATAATAACTAAAATAATAGAAGTATATGCATTTCAGAGTACATTCTCATATACTATCCCACTCCGGCTTCAAACTACAATCTTTTATATTAGGACAAGTGTTATCACAATTTTAGAAGTAAAGAACTCACAGCACCAGTCAAACTATAACTGATGATTTCAAGAATTCAGCTCCATGGTTTTTCCTTTATATCATTTCTAGCATCACCTCTTAGAAGAGCAAGTCATGAGTTAAGTCATTCATTGACTTCTGGGAGTCAGCGTGGTGTGGGAAGAATATATGCATCACTAATAAATAGCCTGATTCCTCAAGCCAATAATTCCCTAAAGCTAGTTCATATAATTTGCTTGCCCAGATTTAAACTGTATGATATGCACCCTCTCTCCTTAAGGTCCTGGTTAAAGTAATCTGCAACGTACAGCCATGGGCCCCCAGAACTTGACCAGAATTATGTTCTTGCTGGCTTTTCTTGTTTTAGCAGAATTTTGACTGTTTTCACTTATATTGTTTTACATATTTACTTCAGTTCTACTCTGTATCTAGAACAAAAATATTCTCCCTAATCCCTCCATCTATTAATATTTATTGGAGATTTATTGCTTCTATGTTTTCAAGCCATAGAAACAGCATAAAAACTTAAAACCTCATCTCAGTCCATATCTCATTAGGAAAGTATTATGTGTTTAAAGAACTAGCTTACTCTAATTGTACTGACTTTACCTCAAAGGCAAAAGACTGCCCTTGCCCTTCCATGAATTTTTCCATTGAAAGACTTGGCTTGATTTAAATGCCCCCTTTCAATCATTTTGTGGTGAAATTAATTGAATTATCCAAAATTGACGGTGGGAGCTCACCCTGGATTTCCTGGTCAATGAGCTAGCTAATACTTGGGAGCAACACCCACCCCAACCCTATTCTTTCACCAGAAAGGGCTGCACCCAATCTCAGCTTCCCACAGGATGAGCTGCTGTCTTTTCTTGATGAGAGAAGATATACTATCTTATGGGCCCCAAGCTCTTCCTCATGGGTGCTGTGTATCTGGTATTCCCAATAAAATTCTATGAAGGGCTGGCATCAAAATTCTAGACTACCTGAGGCCAAGTTTCCTTTGTTTTTCCCGCTTAGAATACTGTTTTCTCATGCTTCCCCCATAAAATGAAGAATAAAGGGAAGGAGATGTCCCTCCACTACGACATTAACCACTCTCTGTGTCTGCGAGCACCTCAGGCTCTGAAAAGACTCTGTGGAGAGACCAGGGAAATTTGGGCTTTCTCTTCCTTTGCTTACCTGGCCTTGCAAATAGTACTTTGCTAAGTTTACCCAGATTATTGCCTGAAAGAAGAAAATTTAGACAACCAGAAAAAACCTATTTTGCACAACAAAATGCTTTGCAAACTCTTACTTCTGAATCATAAGTAAAGGATCATGTAGCATATCCAGGCACAGAAATTGACTCAGAAACAATTTGCACTAAATGTTATGGTTTTCACCTTCCAACCAGTATATTGTTACCGGTATAAGGATAAAACTAGCAAAACTCATCATTTCTCTCTAAGCTACCAATTCCTTTTATTTCCCTAGCTTCTCTGTAATAGTGGCTTAATTAATTGGAAATAATTACTTTTACTTAAGCAGACTTTACAGATGTTTTGGAAAAATTCCTTGTTCAAATTGTATAGAATTTTATTAGTTTTCATTGGGACATTTAAGCACCCATGGAGAAATATTTCCACAAATGCTATTTATAAAAATGTATGCCATCATTTCCACCGAAAGAACATGCTTCCTATTACTTAAGAATACATATTTCAACTTTTTATCATTATTACTATTACTACAATAATAACTTGATTGTGCAAATTAATTTATTTTACTGTTTAGGTGTTTTCCTGTTATATTTGCTATATTAGATTCTAACTTAAGAAATTGAATATTATCCAAAATATTTAAGAAAGAGAGCTAGACCTGAATTTATAGTTTGTAATATATTAATGATACTATGTTTTAGTACTCTGAAGTTCACCATAAATTTTTCATTACTAGTTAATTTAGAAAATGTAATTGACCTTTATATGCATTTTTATATTGTCTAACTACAAAAACAGGAAAATATAACAGTGGTTATCTCTGAGTAGTGGGATTATAGGTGACTTTTGTTTTCTCTTTATTGATACTCTACAGTTTCTAATTATTTTAAATAAATATTTATTATTCAAGAACATAAAAAATGATTTACAATTTCAAAGGTGGCATCAGAACAGTTTTGAAAAGGATAAAGACTTTTTCATTAGTCATTATTAAACACTTTATAGGGAAAATACTGTCTCACTCAGGGTCTCTGGGAGGAGAGCTACACAGATTTAAGAAGTAAGGTATACCAGATGACTTATCTTTTTTTTTTTTTATTTTTAATCTTAACAGAGACGAGTCAATCATTTCAACTTCTAGGATTTTAATCTTCTTGTTTAGGTACTCATCAGGTACATTCACTGCTTTATCACTTTTTGATATCCTAATTCTAAAATTACTCTGCTCTTTTTACTAGATAGGACTATCTTTATGATACCCATTATGACATCTAGGTCTTTGTAAAATAGCTCACATATAACTAAAACTCACTGCTTTCTGTGTGGCAGGAATAGTATTTCTATTTGTCAAAAGTACCAGGAAATGTAAGTTTAACCCAGTTTTAAGGTAAAGAAATTAGGACAGGTGTAATTACAATAATTTGTCCAAGGTCACTTACAAGTAAGCAACAGAATCAAAATTCAGATTTCATTTATTCTCTTTACCCAGCTCCAGGGAATACCATTCACCTGATAGCCTAAAGGAAATGGCACCCCCATTCCATCAAACATTATTGCCCTCTGCTCTGACTGTGAAATTGCTGTAAATTCCTTCTCAATATGCCAGGTTGCCTCCCAATCAGAATCTCAGACAGACAAATGTGGCGAATGGTTTGGCCTAGGAGCATACTGCTAAGTGCACAGGTAACCATAGACTTATCCACTCCCTCTGTGAATTCAGCAATGAAAAGACAGCTGCATTGTTGTTGCTGTGAGAGAGGAAGCCATTGATTTCAGGTTGCATTGTCATTGTTCTCTTTCTGAGTGACTCAGAAAAATAACACAAAAATGAGAAAGATAGCCTGTCTGTAAATTTATTTTAGAAAAGCCACAATCAATAAAAGTTTTAGCATTCATATCTCAGCAGCCACTGGCAGATTGTAAGGTTAGTTCACCTCTGCTGACTGTGTTATGTGAGAGGCTAAATTCTCTGACTTCAAACAACCCAGGATGCTGGGACTGTATGTCTAGACTCCAAAGAAATTTTCTTTTACTTTGATAAAGTGAGTTTTCTACACACTCTTTTAATAGCTGAGTACCCTCCCTTGTTTTAGAGAGGAAGTGCCCCTGTTTAATATCCCCAGGGGATTCTCCCTTTGGCTTAAATTAGGGTCTGTTACCTCCTTCGGATAACACCAAGTAATATGGTGGGGGCAGGCAAACAGAAGAAAAGTAAAGCCTCAAGTAAAAGTACTGACTGCTTTGTGAGTATTTACAGAAAAAACAATTGTTTCAGGAAATAACATGAGATGAAAAAGAAAAAAAATACATATATAAACAGCAGCTTAATAATGCTTTTACAGTTTTCTGAACAAATGTATTTCAGTCTAAGAATTTTATCTCCAAAGAGTATGTTGTAAGGCTGGGTACTGTGGTTCATGCCTGTAATCCTAGCACTTTGGGAAGCCGAGGCAGGAGGATCACTTGAGGCCAGGAGCTCAAGACCAGCCTGAGCAACAAAGGCAGACTCCATCTCTACAAATAATTTTAAAAATTATCTGGGTGTGGTGGTGCATGCCTATAGTCCCAGCTACTTGGAAGGCCTAGTCAGGAGAATTGCTTGAACCCAGGAGTTTGAGGTTGCTGTGAGCTATGATGACACCACTGCACTCCAGCATGGGCAACAGAGTTAGACCCCGTTTCAAAAAATATATATATGTATATATTTATATATACATATTTTTTTCTAAATACTGTCATCTTTTCTTCATACTAATGTGTTGCACTATACATAATGAAATTACATTGGACTAAGACTTAGTAATGTGAATTCTAAGAGATGTTAATAGCTCTTGATTACTTCTTAATTCAAAAGATTTTTTCATCATGTATTATAGAAATAATGCAAATAGCAATATCAGTAAGATGAGTTTTAAATAATGTTTGAAAAAATACAATTTGTGTTACTACTATTAATAATTGTTTTCAGAAAACAGAATTTATGTATACCTACTGGGTCGGGGGCTTGCTTAGAATGATGACAGACAGGGTAGATAATCAGAAACAAAAAATATTTAGCATAAAAGAAGTGGAGGGAAGAAAGTGGCCACTGAGCATTCTTCACCTTGTTAGGTTTCATGGGAAAAGCAAAAGGGATTAGATTAAATTTCAATGCACATAATATCTAGCAACTTTAATTATTTTAGGCAAATTTGGGTAAGGAAAGTGGCTGGCTGGTATTGAAAGCACAAGTGAGCAAAAGATCTCACTTTAGAGAGACAATTGTTAATTGGCATTGGTGTGGTCCTCAGTCACGTGACTGTTTCTTTTCTGTGTGTTCTTCACGTGCCTCCCTCTACTCAAAAAGGTAGTCCTAGACTTCAATACACTGCACTCTCCAATTCAACTTAAGACTTCCCATAACAAAAGTTAACTATATACCACTATGCCACCATGTTTTTCTGTAGGGGTACCCTTAATGTCACAAGTTGTCTACTTGGAAAAAGTCAAAATATATCTAGATCAATTTCCTTCTACTATGTCCACTTAGCTTAATAATGTGCCCTGCATTTTTGTCAAATCAAACTTTGGACAGAAAAATGGTTCTTATGATAGTCTAGAAAAGAAATTTTGCTATCGTCATGGAGCGCTCCAAGCAGACTCTCAAATTAAGGTTTATCAAGGAAAGATTCAGGTTCAGTTTTTATGCTCCAAAAACTCTAATAGTTCAAGTTGGTCCCCATAATGTCTCACTTGGTTCTGTGCTTGTCCCATAGCAATACTAGACTATTGTTAAAGAAAAAAAAAAAATCCATGACATTTAAGGCATTGTGAGGCTAACTTTACTCAGGACTGTCATGATAGAGACATAGGGCCCATGGCAAAGGGATTTTGTGCTGGGGAGAGAGATTGTGCTCAACTCCAAATACAACATGGGCAAATGGGAATTTGGAGACAAGGAGAAGGGTGTGCTGAGGGGGTGGTCAGTAGGTGGAAAATTAAGAAACATCAGGGGTAAGGGGGACTCTGGTTAAACCGACCTAGCAGGATTCTTGCTGAAGACAGGCCAAACATGATCCTACATCACCTAGGGGATGGTAGAGAATGAGGAACCCAGTTAAATATCAAAGTTGGGGGGTTCTTGCTAAATTGACTTAACAAGGTTCTTGCTAAAATTGGATTTTACAAGGAAGTGCACTGGATTTTACGAGAAAGTGAGTGTAGGAGAAGGGTCAGAGCCTGACTAAAGTTTGGTCAAGCAAAGACTTTTTGTCACCACACAAGTCAGCATCTTCCTTCTCACCTTCCACAAGTCCTGCAATTCAATTCCATTATACACATGTGACTTGAAGTTACAAAAAGGATAAATGTACAGCAACGACTACTACTGTTTTTAGAGAAATAGTATCTTCTCTCAAATCTCTTCTCTACTTGTATTTACTGGCTAAAAGTAGTTGCTGGGAGCCGGGCGCGGTGGCTCACGCCTGTGATCCCAGCACTCTTGGGAGGCTGAGGCGGGAGGATTGCTTGAGGTCAGGAGTTCAAGACTAGCCTGAGCAAGAGCAAGACCCCGTCTCTACTAAAAAATAAAAAGAAATTAGCTGGACAACTAAAAATACATAGAAAAAATTAGCCGGGCATGGTGGCGCATGCCTGTAGTCCCAGCTACTCAGGAAGCTGAGGCAGGAGGATCGCTTGAGCCCAGGAGTTCGAGGTTGCTGTGAGCTAGGCTGACATCACGGCACTCTAGCCAGGGCAAAAGAGTGAGACTCTGTCTCCAAAAAAAAAAAAAAAAAAAAAAAAGTAGTTGCTGGGTAGGAGTCAGAGAACCTGTTGTTGCTCACTGCTGAACAAGTCTTGCTCGTGGTGCTTACAGAACCTCTCTGGAGAATGTCTTCTATTGTCCCCTGCTTCGAGACTTCAGCCAGTATTCTGAGCTATTTTACTTCAGAGAAAACTAAACTCATTCAAAATGAAACTGTTTTTTTAGTAATGTATTAGAAAGTTTTAAACTGAACCTATCCAGAAGACTTTATACCTCATATTTCAGAAAAAACAGAGACAGCTTAGATATGATTTGTTTCATCAGAGACACTACAATTTAAAAACTAATAGTAGTACTAATAGCAATAATGAAGAGGTAGGCACAGGAAGTCAAAGGAAGCAAATCAATCTTTTCATTGATCTATGTATAAAATTTTGATTGAATACCTAAAGTAAGGATCACGATTAATGTGGACATAGTTTACTGGTAAGATCCAGCTCATATTCTTCTCGCTAACACACACACACACACACACACACACACACAGATACACACACTATATTTTGACAACAAACTCCACCTGAGAGACAAGAGTCTACAATTGTTCATAATTGTAAAAGACCTGCAAAGTCAGTCGTGAGACAAAATTGAAAAAGTTAAGCCTGTTTAACGGTGAGGTGAGGAGGGGTAGAGAAGAAAAAAAGGTCAGTTGCAACCAAGATATAAGGACATTTATGTTAAGTTAGAATTTAAGATTTAAGAGAATGTGAGGAAAAAAAGAAAGAATAGAATGTTCTTAACCGATGTGATAATTATCACATTTTAAAGATAATTTAACAATTCTTTAGATTTGGATTTCTTACTTTGATAACATTAAGCAACTGCCAAAGAGAGGAAAACAAGTTGACTATTACTTCAGAAAAAAATGTCTACTGAAAAGACTAAGAATCATACTAAAATACACACTGGGCACAGTGTGTATTAACTTCTTAATAAGGTAAGGAGACTTATTCAATTGTGTATTTTGAAGAAAGTTATTCTGAGTTCTAGGACTCATTTTAAACATCTGTGGGTTTCAATAAGCTGATTTTTCTAAAATTAAGATTTTTCTTAATGTGATATAGCTTAGAATTTTTAGAAAATCAATCTCTCACCCCCCTCCACTTACACATTTATTGTAAGATGGTGTCATACTCGTTTCTACATCTGGGTCCTTGGTAACCCCAGACTCTATGCTAACAGAATGAGGTCTTTACAAAAGTTAAAAAGATAAAAATAAACACTTTTTGAATACTAAAATAGAAAGACAGCTCTTTCATTCATTAGTTCATCAAATATTTATTGAGGACCAATTATACACTGGATATATACTAGGTATTGGTATTTGAATGGTAAATAAAAACAGATATTTTCTACCCCCATGGAACCCAGTTTGGTGAGTAAAACAGTGTTCAAATAATCATACAAAAATAGAAATTATAATTATCACTACAAAAGAGAGATGAATTATGCTATAGAATCTTAATAATAGGATTTGACTTGGTCATAGCCACCATGAAAGACATCACAGAGGAAACAACTGAGCTGTAAAATAAAGCAAGTATTAACTAGAGGAAGTTGGAGAAAGTTATTCTAACATAAGATCCTCTTGTGTAAAGTTCCTGTCTCAGAAGGGACATAGGGTGCTTGAGGAACTGAAAGCCAATAAAAAGCTAGAGAATATTTTACTGAGGATGGTGACATTATCAGATGCATATTTCAAAATGAACAATCTTTTTGTGACATATGGAGAATTGATTTTATGGGGCCAGATGGGATGAAAAATGATTATTTAAGAAGACATTGAAATATTCCAGATGAAGATGTTGATAGGAGAGAGAGGGAAAGATAATTACAAATGCAATTCTGATGTAAAATTGACTATATTTGGTAAAGTATTGACTATTGAGGAATCTGAGAAAGGAAGATATTGAGAAAATCTAATGTTCTAGCTTATATTTTAAAAAATGGATGATATTACACCGAACAAAGATCATATTGTGAATAAAAAGGTCAATCATAATTTCAACTTGAAACATGTTGGGTTTAAAGTAATTTTGCTCAAAGTAAGCAGAAATATCAAATACACAATTGACACATAGATTATAAGATGAGAGTAGAGCTCAGATGCATAGATTTTTTTTTAAATGAGGCTCATGGATAAGTAATAATTTATATACTGAGCATTAATGCTATAGCTTGATCAATAAAGACCATAGAAAGTTTGGATTTTCATGAAGGGCCAGGAAGGACATTGATCTTTTATTCTCTATTCCCCTAAACAGAAATATAATCCAATTTCAAACGCAATTCTCCAGTTCAATGGAAAGAAAATGTAACAGAGTTGAATGAAAAAAAGAAAAAAAAACTGAATCATAGAATTAAAGAAAGAAGAAGCATATCCTATTGCAAAAATTGTGCACAAAGGTCTGAGGCAATCGAGGGAAAAAGAAAGAGGTCACAGGTAAGGCACTTTCTTGTATCTCTGTGAGATGGATTTAGATATGGACTGATAGACTCAAAGAAAAATACAAAGTTTTTTGCACCATCTTTAGGTCAGAAAGAGAAGGGAGGCAAATTTTGCCATCAAATAAGACTTATAAATTACATTTTGCTTTCTTATGTCTTTTAGGGTGACAATCTATACGAAAATTGACCTGATATGCAGTATGTAAATTAAAGCTTGAATCTAAGCACACCATAGAAATGAGTTTGATTCAAAGCTCATTATAGAATTAAGCCATTTAGTAGGCCACCCTGACAACTAAATTATAGCTATATAAATGTAATTTAATTATATAATTTTAAAGCATAAAAATATCTGGCCAAAGTAGTAATGGTCCTGGGAATAACTCTCTCAGGAGGTAGATATCGTGAAGAAGGACAGTGATTGCAACTCTAAATGCTTATTGATTCGTGCATCATATTTTGAGGGTAGGTCTTTGAACAAAGATGAATCTATCACTTTGTCATATGATTTTATCATATAAGTCCCTATAGGAGACATCTGGGGCAAGGCAGCTCACAGACAATAATACACATGCATGCATTATCCAACACATAACTATTAAAAAAAATAGATTTACTTCTGAAGAAGGAAGGCAGTTTCTTGAGCAATGTTATGAAGTTGAGGGGAGGACTCAGAACAACAGATATGGCATAGGAAGCACCAGGTGTCTGGCCTGATGCCCTGGGACAGGGGATATATTAAGTGATGCAGCTTGTGCCATGGGACCCCAGTACTGACCACAGATTTGGTTCTTATTCACTTTGGGGACCCACAGGATTCAGCATGAAATCATGGCAATAATTTAATACAGTAAGAGGATGATTCCAAATTAGCAAAAGGAAAAGGTACATGGAACCTGTGATGGACTGAATATTTGTATTCCCACAAATTTCAGATGTTAAGCTCCAACACCCAATGTGATGGTATTTGGAGATGAGTCTTCTGAGAAGTAATCAGGGTTTGATGAGATCATAAGGATGGGGTCCTGATCTGATGGGATTAGTGCACTTATAATAGGAGACATCTAAGAGTGAGCTTCCTTTCTTTCTCTGTCTCCCTTTCTCTCCATCTCTATCTATCTTATCTCTATCTCATTCTCCCTTTCTCTCACTGTATCTCTCTCTGTCTCTCTCTCTCTCACCAGAACCTATCATGGTGGCATCTTGATCTCAGACTTCCAATCATCAGCATTAGGAGACAAAAACTTTCTATTCTTTAAGCCACCCAGTCTATGGTATTCTGTTACGGCAATGCACACTGACTAATGTAGGCTTTTCTAGAGGAAACCGGGTACTAGCTTCCAAGAGTCCTCTCTTAACTGAGTCACACAGTATGGGCTTAATTCCTCCAGCAATGAGCTGCAACAACACATGTAAAACGTTTGTTGTGTGTGTGTGTGTGTGTGTGTGTGTTTAACCAGAAAAACCTCATTAGAGACTCAGTGCCCAGGATTTTAATTGGCACTGCTCATAGAAATACCCTCTGCCTGATATGTTCCAAAATTCCAGACTTCCAGAAGGAAGGCAGGTGTTCAGCATAAACCACATCATTTGAACAAACAGGTTAGGCACTGCAAGCCATTCTTATTAGTTCCAGGAATGGTGGAAACTCTCCCTAAATCCAAGATGCCAGCCAAGGACCAGTCTTGCAAATGGGCATTTCAAAAGAAAAACGTTTTATGCCTGCTATGTTAACTCTTTTCTGCATATTGCCCAATCTGAATTCTGCCAGATACAGACATCTAAGGAATTTTTCAAAGAAAGCAAAGTGAGTGTTGAAAGATAAAGCATGTGGATGGTGCATAGCAGATAAGAAACAAATATGACAGCATAAAATTTCTGAGAGCTTAGGAAACAGACAGTTCATGGAAGCTTTGGTGGCCTAGCTGTGAGGTGGTACCTGGGGTGAAAGCCAAGATTGCACTCTTACCTGTACTTGACTGGTTACTGGCATTAGATGAGGAGTTTGACAGCATAGAAAGTGCCAAGAAAACATATGTGGACTGTGAGGCCATCTGGCATAAGAAGTTGAAAAGGATTTTAGCTTTGTAATAATATGAAAATATTGTTTGCAACAGGCAGTTCAGAGGGAGACTGGGGAATGTGGCTCCGAGAGCCAAGCTATGATCAAGCATATGTAAAATAGAGCTCACTTTATTTAAAACTAGGTTATTTTTGCCTCATCCCCAAGCTTTCAAGGAATCTGAGAGCTTCCCTCTAATATTTTCCTTTATTGTTGCAATTAATTTGGGTGCCATAAGAGAAAGTCATAGCACACAAACGCATCCTAGCCTTGGAATGGCATAATTTTCACTAATTAATAGATACTTTAAGACAGTACAGTGCCTTATACTTGAGGCAGGGAACCACAGCGTCAGGGATACATCATGATGCAGACAATAAATGAAGACTGATAACAGTGAAGAAGAAGTTCTCTAGGACAGGATTCTCTATTCTGCTTTCTAAACAAAGAAAACAATGTTGAGATTATTACTTTTGGCACGATTCAAACTGATGGAAATAAAAAATTCAAGGACTGTCTCCAATGATGTTGAAGGACGTGCCTAAATAAGTTAGTTTACAGAAATTTACTAAGCAAGCAGAGAATTTACAGACCAGAACAGAGCAGTCAGTGAAGCTGCCATGTATATTTACTTCTAAAATCATTTAAAACCATGATGATTGGAAGCACCCATTTCTTACTTTACCTCTTGATATTCAGGAGGAAGAGTGCCTTGATGCCCACTCAGGGGTGAATGACAAAGTTAGGAGCCACTTCCAAGTGGCATATTAGTTATCATCTTTGGCAGCATAACAATGACTTATGTCTATGTGTATACTCATATAAATATAGAAATTATATACACACATTTGTCTGTATATATATTATATTAGATATATATACATAATCATTGAAATGCTATGTCAGGGAATAGAAAATCTTGATACAGAAACTGAAAGTCATAAGTAGATATAAACTACCAGGCTGCTGCTGGAAGGTCAATTTTCATGTATTAATAATTATGGATGCACTCAATCCCCTATATATTAATAAAACGAAGCCAAAAGCATAATTAAAACCAGAGTCATTGTTGACGTTTTCAAGTGCTTATTCAACTACATATAATTAATCAGCCAGGGGACTGGCTTCTAGGGAATCTCCTGGGCTTTATGGCAATTATGATGACAGCTCTGGTCTCCATAGCACTTGTGCTGCCCTACAGAGATTACACTTGGGAGTCAAACTTTAGGAAAATGGAGGTGGAAGAAACTGGCAATGCTCAGGATAAGTGTGTATATCTCATAACTGTTACTGCAAGAATGGTGAATCCCTTCTCCAGATTGGTATTAATGGTATAATGATCAAGACTAGGAGGCACAATGTGTCTAAGTTAAACAAAAGAAAGGACAGCTTGATTATTTGGAAGGAGAAGGTAGAATTTCAGAGAAGCACAGAAACATCTCTCCTGAATACAAAGTTATAAATATATGTATGCATATATCCCAAAACACTATCAGTAAATAAAAATGTACAATATTTATACCATTAGTTAACATTGGGTTGGAATAGTTTCACAAAACATAAATTTAAGTTGACAAATATATTACAGGCTCAGAGAAAAATTGAGAAATACTTGGGATTTACATTTTGTTCTCTTTGTGGGTTTTACATATAATACTTAAATGAAAACTTTACTTTTTTTCCCCCCTCCTGGGAAAGTACTTTCCTAACATTATATAGAAAAGGGATACAAAATGAAAATGATGATTTTTTAAAAACATGGTCTTTAGAACCATAGTATCCCTTGGGTTAGTTAGTAGGCATTTCACAAGCACTCAAAAAAATGCTATGTTTAAATATGTGAAAAACATTATGTCAAACAATTACACAGGTTTCCTTGGTGCAGATAGGGAAAGAGCTATAAAATATTGTGTATACAATCAGCAAAGAATTGATGGAGCTTTATTTTCCAAAATGAAATCTGATGCTGGGAATACTAATAAGCTGTAAAAGACATTTGAAAAAATGCTGATCTCAGGAGGGTTTCTCAACCTTTTCATACATACAATACATCCTTTTTAGGGCACTGTTGTATGATAAAAATATACATTTGGTTTTTGCAATGGGTTTCTGACACAGAGCTCCAAAAGCCCTTTGAATTCCTTGAGTGATAGGAGTATCTTTTGTTATTCATAAAGAGCACCTTTAGACCATACCTGAGTTTAAGCTAAAGGGGTTGACTTATGGTGGGGTCCCTAGCTTCAGGATGGGGACTGGTCACCAGAAAGACCAAAGACAAGGTTAGAAAATTGGAAATTTCAGCCCCATCCCTCACCTCTGGAAAATAGAGAGGGGCTGGAGACCAGGTTATAAAAACTGAACCACAAGATTTGGAGAACTCCCAGGCTGGTGATCACATCAATGTGCTGGGAAGGTGGCACATGTAAAGAGGGAATAAAAACTCTCTGCTGTCACCAGTCTCACCTTACTTTGTCCGACACATGTCTTCAATTTGACTGCTCCTGAATTGTACCCTTTGTAAAAACCTGATCATCATAAGTAGAGCACTTCTCTGAGTTCTGAGAGTCGTTCTCGTGAATTGTTGAACCTGAGGAATGGGTTATAGGAACTCCCAAATTTGTAGTTGGCCAGGCAGAAGCATGGGTAACCTGGGAAGCCCATGGGCAGTTGCCCTCTGAAGGGTCAGTCTTGAGGGGACTGAGCCCTCAACCTGTGGAGTCTGCACTAACTCCAGGAGTTAGTGTCAGAATTGAATAGAGTTGTTGAACATGCAGCTCGTGTTGTATAATTAGAGGACTGGTTGTTGGTGTGGAAAAATGGCACGTATTTTGTGGCAGGGGAAAAAAAAAAACAAACAGACAAACTCAAGAGAGCAAAATAAAGGTGATCAGCCTTAGCCCCAGCCATGAACCATGCCTCACTGCCCTGAGAGCTGAGAGTGATGGATTCCAAACCCTGCCTCCATATAGGCAGCTTTTCCTTGGGCTCCACTCCACAAAATGTTGCTTTCAATTTTAAATGTTATTGTCCTGTAGTACATATAAAGAAAAGTCCACATTCTGTAGGGTACAACTTGATAAATTTTTACAAGCTGACTCTGACTCATGCAATCCAGTAACCAGCTTTTCTTTTCTTTCTTTTCTTTTCTTTTTTTCTTTTCTTTTCTTCTTTTCTTTTCTTTTCTTTTCTTTTTTTTCTTTTTTTCTTTTCTTTTTTTTTTTTTTAGATGGATTCTTACTCCGTTGCTCTGAGTAGAGTGCATGGCATCAGCCTAGCTCACAGCAACCTCAAACTCCTGGGCTCAAGTGATCCTCCTGCCTCAGCCTCCTGAGTAGCTGGGACTACAGGCGCACACCACTACACCTGGCTAATTTTTCTATTTTTAGTAGAGATAGGATCTCGCTCTTTCTCAGGCTGGTCTCTAGCTCCTGAGCTCAAGTGATCCTCCAGCCTCAGCCTCCCAGAGTACTAGAATTATAGCCATGAGCCACTGCACCCTGCCAGTAACCAGCTTTTATTTGAATTGTAGGGTTTCTTTATTTGTTCTGGCTATGAGATCTTTATTGGATATAAGAATTGTGAAGATGATTTTCCACTTTGTAGTTTGAATTTTTACTCCGAATGATGTTTTTAGGAAAATCAATGTTCTCAATATTTTTTATTCTTTTATTATAAAATATTAATGTGACACATTTTAATTTGTCATTTTTGCAAGTTTGGATCCTGTTTAAGAAATTATTAACTATCCTGATGTCAAAGTTTTTCTTCTATATTTCTCTCTCAAAACATCAGCCCTCAAACCATGATAATTTTATTATTAACAATATACATAGTATTTTTATTTTTTAATATTAAGATCTACAATCCATCTGTGTTTCATTTTTGTATACATTATGAGGTAGAAGTAAAGTTATTATTCCTTACTTCAAGATCAAAAAATATTTCCTTCTTAAACCTTTATTATTATTTTTTTGACATTTAGATTGGCAATACATCTGGAGTTTACTTTTGCATACAGTGTAAAGGAGTGAAGATACATCCTTTTCATAAATCGATATCCAATTGACATATAGTGAAACACAGTTATTTTTGCACTTCACTGAAGTGGCACCATTGTCATAGATTAGGTGACATCATACATTTGAGGCCACTCTTGGAATCTATATCCATTTCATTTTTTTCTTTTGCCAGAACCATAGTGTTTTTTTTTGTAAAACTTCATAGCTTTATGATAGAATTACATTTGGTACAGTAATAACCCTAGGCTTTTTCTTCTATTTGAGGGTCACATTGTCTTTTCTTGGTACCTTGAATATACATATGAATACGTAATCTATTTGTCAATTTCTGAGGGGAAAAAAGCCTACAAATATTTTGTTTGGCATTGTCAATATGAATCAAAATCTTTACAATATTGAGTTTCCAGAACATACACATAGTATTTATTTCGGTCATCATTAACTTTTTTCAATAATATTTTATAGGTTTTTGTATGAAGTCACTACAAAAATTCTGGATTTATTTTTAGATGTTTGATTTTATCACTTTATAAGTGCTATCATGGCTTAAATTTCCAACTGTGTTGTTTTATTTCTGGTAGAAATACAATTGATGTTGTTTTTATTTTTTCATATTGATTTTGGATCCAGTGATAATTGTAAATTTACTAATTTAGTCAAATAATTTATATGATATCTTAGAGTTTCTACTTGTTATATTATATACAAGCAAATGATAACTGCATTTCTTTCTTTCCAATTCTCTCCCATTTTTCTTGCCTTATTACAATGTTCAGGCTCTCTGCTATAAGATTAAAGGAGAAATAGCTAGTATCCTTATCTTCTTCCTCCTCTATGGGGGAAAGTCTTCAACTTTTTCCTTTTTTAAATCACTGAATGTATACCCACTGTAGGTTTTCTGCAGATAGGTCTTATCATTTTAAAATTTCACTTTTTTTCCAAGTTTATTCAAAGTTTTTTCATTAAGGGTGTTGAATTTTAGTCTAATACTTATTTTTTTAACTTCTGTTGATATATATATTTTTTTCTTTTTTGAGTCTCCTTTGAGAGTTTTTAGAATCATGGTTTTCTTAGCCTCAAAAAAGTAGTTAGGATAGGTCACCTTCATTTTTCTGCTTTTTAGAAGATTTTGTAGAGATTGAGATTGTTTCTTTCTTAAACATTTGGAAGAACTCACTATCCTTCACCATCTGCTTCTGGAGTTTACTTGTAGAAACTTTCCTAAAATAAAAAATTTAATTTATTTGACAGATGCCTCACTACTGTGATTGTATATGCCATCTCTTAACTTTGGTAAATTGTATTTGTGGAGGAATGTACTCATTTCCAGCAAATTACCAAATTCCTTTGCTTAAAGTTTATAATATTCTTTTTTTATTCATATGTATAGGGTTTGTATTTATGTTCCCATTTTTATTTTTTTAATTCTGTTTTCTTATTTTTCCACCTTGATCAATGTCAATGATTAATCTTTTCAAAGTTTCAACCATTGAAACCACTGGTTTTGTTACTTTCTCTAGTCTACATTATTTATTTCATGCAATTCTGTTCTTATATTTATTATTCCTTTCTTCTTTCCATAGTCTTTCTTCATGAGATGGAAACATTAACTGTTGATTTTTACCCTTTGTTCTTTCTCATCTATAGTTTTTTTTCTATAAACATTTTTCTAACTGCATTCCATAAATTTGGATCTGCCATATTTTATTAAAATTTAATTGAATAATTTTCTAATTTCCATACTGATTTCTTCTTTGATCCATGAGGTATTTAGCAGTATATTCTTTAATTTCCAGTAAGCAGATCTTTTTCTAGTTATAATTTTATTGCTGATTTCCATCTTAATCCCATAATTATACAACATATTTTGAATTATTTCAATATTTTAAGTTTTGTTAAGGCTTTGTTATAGATTATTACATGGTTGATTTTGATGTCACATGTACATTTAAAAAGAAGGTAAATTCTGTTGTATACAGTGTTTTATGTTCTGTGTATATCAATTAGTACAAGTATGTTAATTGTGATGTTCAGATCTATTTTCCTTTTGTCTTTACTTATTTTTGAGAGACTTTCTGTAACAATGGAGAGATACTCCAGATACTTAAAGTCAAAATCCTTCCAGGTGGGTTTCAGGCAAATGAATGTTTCAATATTGCTTCAGGTAATTCTAATTTTCAGCCAGCTTTGTGAAGCTTCAGTTGAGAGATTAATGACTTGGACATTGATGTAATCCTTAAATAGATGACAGTGATCCATTTAATGCACAAGTTTATATTAAACACACATCTCAGGATGTTCTGCAGAATAATCCATTAGCACCTTTTTTGTTTTTAGCAATATAGTTTTTCCAGTAAATGCAGTAAAGTAAAGGCATGTTTCTTTCATAGACATATATTTTTTTCTTTCTAACATTACAGCCTTTCATGAATGTATATGGTTGAAGTAGTAAGAAAGCATGATAATTCCATAAGATCTATCTTGAAGGTTTCGATATGCTAGGGAAAAAAAAGATACAAATACCATATTCCTCTTTGCTCATTATCTAATGAATTACAAAGGAATTTCCTTATTGTGATTTATTTTCCTCACCAAATGTTCTCGACTTATGTTTGCAAGTGGCAACTCAACAAATTTTTATTTTAAATGTATATGTATTTAAATGTATAGATATATTATGAAATGTAATCCCTAAATTAAACATTACAAACTGGTAGCCTAAGACCAAATTTTGCCCCTCATATATTTTTTGTTTGACCTGTTGAGTTTTTTTAAAAAATTGGCCAATATTTAAAAAATTAGAGATATTACATAAAAAATAAAGATTTTTAATTCTTTTAAGATATTAGAAATATGATAAGAGTAATGCCATAATTTTCTCAGTATTCTACAACCTCCGATATTGGAGCAAACATCTGCATTCTAGTAGCTTTATCCACTTAAGTATCTTGCTTGGCAAATGCAAGTAGATATTTCCAAGCCCTGCCATAAATAAATTCTATAATCTTAAGCATCTTAATTATCATCCTTCATTCCACACTTTGTCAAGTGGATGTGTTCGAGGTACTGATTGGGTAGAAGATACTATAGATCAATCTGTGGTAGATATTGTTTGGAGCAACTACAAATGTGTGAAAAATATGCATCAAATTTGTAAAATCATATGATTGGAGAAATTTCTAACAAAGCTGTTAGTGGAATTTTAATTAGGTGGATGTTAAATCTGAGGATTTTAATTTAAAAAAAAGATGCACAATCCTAGTAGCTGGTGACATGTTATCAGAAATAGGAGTAGCAATGGAAAATAGACCTAGAGGAAGAGATTGGGACCTATTTATTGCCCACTAGGGAATCTCCCTCCGCTCCTCAAGCTCCAGGTCATTAAAGCAGAGAAGCAATGAAGAATTCCCCGAAATGAACAACATATGCACATATTATGTGGGTTTCTTGAAGTAGCTAGAGAGTTCAGTGTTTAAAATCTAGGGTCAATGTAACTAGCACTTAATGTTAATAGAATTTAATGGCAGTTTTTGGAATGATGACTGTCATAAAAGTGTGTCATTTTTTGGAATCAGAATATTAGTTTAGAGAGAACCTGTAGGGAAGTTGACTTGATCATAAGCCTCTGAGTTCTGTGGAATCAGAGGTTATGACATCCTTCTGCCTAAAATGCTATAAGTCCCAGTGTTTGAGATAGAGATACTACTTCAAGGAGGAAGGGGTTAAGCTGTCCAGAAGTTGTGGCAAAATAAATAATCACAGTATTTTGTAAAGAGAGAAATAATTTGCTGCATATTCTATTTGCTTATTTAGATCCAGAGAAGCACAGAGGACAACAGAAATTGGATATACTTTAAAACTAAAAAACAAACAAAAAATCCATTCCTTGATTTCTGTGATTCCATGTAGACTCTGGAATGTGCTTTAATTGCACAAAACCAGAAAGCAATATTTTAAATCCTAGCAACTCTCTCTTTCATTAAGAAAAATAGATGAGACCAAATCATGGTTTAAACGTAACACAGAGCAAGGAATTTAACTGAAAAGAGTGTAAAAACAGTTTAGATAACTATACAGAAGGTTGAAACATTGAAGAAGCTTTCTTTTTCTGAACTTACAGATAAAGATAATTTTTTTCCTAATTCAATACAATTAACTTTAGCTGCTAGGAAAGGAAAGAATAAAAAATACACAGTACAAAAACATTTCAAAAACACTACAGTTAATCTTTGGATAACAGCATCAATGCATTTAAAAATACACTAGAATACTGAATTTTTTCCACCTTAATTTCATGCAATTCATCAACACATCTAGATAGGAAAAGTTTTTTAAAATAATTCAACACTGTGTTTGCTCACCCAGATTTTCCTGGATGAACTTCAGGCTTCCACAGATATCTATACCTTATTTTTTACCTTTCTTGAAACTTGAAACCATTCCCTGTGAAGAAATATTACGAAAACTTACACAGATGGCCTTGAAACTTAAATATATAATTGGAATTTCTCTTTTCTTCACCAAGAAAAAGAAACAATTCTGGTTTAATGTTGGGATGGCTAGTTATCCATGACCCAATTTATAGTTTCATTTCTAGCCCATTAAATTCTATATAGGCAGAGATTTAAAACTAGTCCAAAAAGGCAAAAGACATGCTTTTAAGCATTTTAGAGAAATTGCCAACTGGTCTTTCTCATTCTAGGACAAATATTTTTTTTAGGTTGTCTTTTCCTAAAAATTTTTATTGTCGAGCAAATAATAAAAGCATTTATAGAATGAGTTTGCATTCCCCTAACCTCACTCTAAGAAAAATAACTTATTGAGATACAGCTTCATTTTCATGTGTACAGTTTTCACTCATTTTATGGGCCTTTGATACATGAACATTTGGGAGATGAAATGTGGAGCTGGAGGAAGCATATCATCAATAGTCCAAGAGTCCTTTGTTATAATATCTTTCTAGATTTTCCCATAGCTTGGAAGCTTTTGTTTTTAGTTAATAGTCTGTTTGTATCATACTAACACAATTACTCTGTGACATGATGAAAATTTGAAGACTGCTCTCTTTATCATATTTCAGGAGTTTTTTCAATACATAACCCTTTATCATGCATTTTTTTTTTAAATTTGGCATATGCTCACAGTCAACATTTAAGGCATTTTATTAGGAATAAATGTGTTCATTAAACCAATATTTATTGAGGTCCTAAATGTATCATAAACAACTCTAAAGAACTGGAAGAGATAGAAAGTAACCAGACAAGAAATATAAAATGAAATATACAAATGGTATAATACAGAGGAGGGATTATCCAGTCATCTAGGAATGCTTCCTAAAGGGGAGGTCTGTGCTGAATATTTTAAGTTGCAGGAAAATTAACATAGGAAAGATGTGGAGAGGTTGTTCCTGGTGATAAAGGCTCAGAGGTGTTAAAAGAATGGAACAGCTATAGAGAATAACAAGTAGCCTATTATGCTGGAGCAAGAGTGAGAGTGGTGGGTTGGTGAGACCTGAGTTTAACTAGGTCATCTGAGACCAGTTCTCAAAAGGCCAGGTGAAAATTTACACTGAAGCTATTGAAGAATTTCAAACCAACTAAGATTGTATTTTAGAAAGATTATTCCAATAGCTGTCTTGAGAATTAATAGATTGAAGAAGGTTGAAACAACAGACAGAGAAATAAAGCAGTGAAAATGGAGAGAAAGAGAAAATGAGGAGGTATATTATGAGGGTAACAAATATAATAGAAAGGATTTGGATGTGGGAAAGATAGAAAGAAATAGAAAAGATTTCCTTGGCTACAGACTGGGTTTAGAGGCGACTCCCTCTGAGGCAAAATATAAAGGAGGAAGAATAGGTTTTGGAGGGAAGATAAGGAGATTGGTTTGCAGTATATTAATTGAGATTTCAGTATGACTAATATCATAATTAGTCAGTTGTGATATTCAAAATATTTGATGACTGATACAGCAAAGGCAATGTTAATCAGGATGGATATTGGCTAACTCCCTACAGCAGGATCCTTGGGGCTCCCTGACATGCCAGATAGCAGGGAGAGAGAAAGGTGCTTGACTCCTGCATGGTTGGAAGATCCATCACACCAGAATTAGAGCAAAAATTTCCCTTCCAGAGAGATGATACTTAGAGGGTGTGACAGCAACTTTAAGGGGCTTGTTAGTATATGTTCACATGTTCACAGCCGTACTGGTATACCAGGATGAACATCAGCTTGGAATATGTGGACCTGAAGGTCAAGAGCACACTCTATATTATAAACAGAAATTTGGGAGCCTTTTTCCTTTGTGTCAGTTACTAGAGTCCTTTGTAATGAAGATATTCCCTACTATTTCAATTTCATTGTTCAATAATGTTTTTACTCAATTTCTTAGGGGCTTATTCCCAAAGAACAAGAGATTCTCCTTTCTCCATGCTTGCACTAAATTAATTAAGTGGTTCTTTCATATGAGTATCAAAGAATTTTTTAAAAAGTCATATTTATATGGAGTATTAATGAAGATTCTTTTAATTTTCTATTTAGGATTATATTAAGTAATGACTAAATATCATGTACATTGGTTTCTTAATGCTTTCTTGATAATTTCTTTTCTTTTCTTTTCTTTTTTTTTTAAATCAGAACTAAGATAGCCAAACAGCATGTCTCAGAAGTGTCAAATACTGAGAAAATTCTTGGATTTTATTCCTCTTGCACGCCAAGTTAGCCTGCCACCGTTTTGTGGATGCTGGCAGAAGATATGACACTCCTGGGTGAGGCACAAATGGATGTATTAGTCACAACAATTCCAGTAGCCAGAATATCAACATTTTCTTGAGCAAGTGTCTCAAGCTCCAATTCCCACAGGACAAGCGGAAGACAGTTAGGGGAAGCTTGCACATAAAGTGAGCTGTGTTAACAGAGAAAAATCCTGAATTTAAGAAAGCTAATTCTTCTATAAGGGCAGTAGACATGCTTTCTCTTTGCTCCAGAGATAGACATTATTTGACCATACTAGACAGTAAACAAATCTGCCCTTTGTGCTTGAGGGAGATATTATTTCTATGTTCAAAGGCTTTTCACTGAGCAAACATCATTGGAAGGAGTCCAGACCGACAAGTACAGAAATAAAGGAGATCATAGAGGATTGTCTCCCAATAATATCTGCACATTACTTTACCATCTTGACATCTGGAAAATTTCTCCATAAATATACCTTTCCATTGACTACTCTGGTTAATCTGACAGTTAGTAGCTGAGAACAAATGTGTTCAATTTGTCTTCTTTAGCATTTAACTTCGGCAACTATCAATACCACCCTAAGCAGCAGGATGAGGTCGGCCTGCAGATTTCAACCAAGCCCCAAGGTCCTGGGCTCAGCCAGCTGAACAAACCCCTAAGCCATGAGGGTCTGCCTTAGAAAGCCATCATATGACTTGCTCCTTAGGTTTCCAAATGGCTGTTCCATGTGGTTGGAGTCATTAATTAAGAACAACAGAGTGTGTTAATGAATATATAGATTCCACTTTTGCATGTAAGAAGGGATTCTAGAAGACTTCTAAATCCAAAATAGTCCAGTGAATTGAGACTGAGCTGGAAGGGGCAAGTAACATTTCCTTAAATACTTGAATTTCTCTTATGACCACCTCTAATGAGCAAATCGCCTTATTTACAGAAAAGAGAAAGTTAACATCTGGCTTCTACTGGAGAAATATAGTACAGTAGTTTTCAGTTAGGGTTCAGTTTAGCTTGAATAATTGGGTTTATTCCTTGTTTGTGGACAGCCTGCTGAGGGCATTCTGTTCAATCTATACTGTCTCTATTATCAGCTGGATGGCATTCCTTTCCCCAGGGAATGACTGAAGGACAGCTATAAAAATGCATGTGAGTCAGACAGTACATGTGTTTGTTACAGGTTGCTTAGGACTTGCAAGATCAGGAGACATCCTCTCCTCTTTTCCATAAATTTCTCTATAAAATTTAGGAGAATTGTGATCAAATTGTGCAGAGAGATGAAAGACGTAGCTAACTCAGCAGGAAGTTAAACTGAAAGTTCTTGCAACAGTTCAGGAGAGATGCTCCCTAGTGTTTCTTTTATGAAGACAGCTCCAAAGGCGGTTCTCAGAGACAAAGATCTCCAATGTCCCTCCCTCCCCAAACCTGTTACCTGGGACATTAGGTAACCTAGCTGTTGTTCTCCATTTACTACCACAAAATCTATGTGTCCCATTTCAGTAGATATAATTTTACCTATTTTTCTAATCATCTTCTTTTTGTACTCAGGATTTTTATCTGGAAGGGTCAGGTGTATGAAGGGCAAGAACATTTTTATAAAAAAGAACTTACGGAGGAGATCTATTGTGTTCTCTAGGTTGGCCTGTTGCCAACTGTAATATATTCAACAAAGTAATCACTATCTTTATGATCTGGGACTATGCCTATCTTACATGAGAGTCCAGGTAACTGAACTAAAGTGGAGTCTAAGTTCCCTAGGCTCCCTTTTATCCAAGTTGCCACTCAGAGTGTATTCCAATCAGGTGGAACTTGTGTTGTTTTTACGGGAAAAAACGAGGTATCATTCCAAGAATGGTGATGGTAGACACCTGAAATGGGTATATATTATTCCCAACTTGTTCATGCTGATTATTACCCAGGAAGAACTTGAGAGTGGATTATCTCTTTTTGGTGACAGCCACATCGATTTTTAAAAACTACCTTATATATTTGTAAACCAAGAGGAGGTAAGGATGATAGTCAAAAAATTTATGTCAATTTTTGAAGAGGACTTTCTAACGCTCAAAAATACCAGATGCCTGCAGATGGCAAGGAACATGGACAATCCATTGAATCCTATGATAATCCCTTATTGTTGAGTGGGCTTTGTGGCAAAAAGCCCACCACTGTCAAGTTTCAACAGTCTGGAAAGTCAAAAATATGACTCATTAGTTCTGAAGGCTATGGTGGTGTGGCCTGAGTCAGCAGTTGGACTAGAGCAGTAACTCTAACTGAACAAAGTGTCAACAGCAGTGAGGCATGACAGGTTGTTCCATATGGGGTCAAATATCTGATATATTCATTCTGCCAAGAATAGGCCAGTGCAATACTTCATGCCATGTGGTTTCCTCAGCTCAAGATAAAATAAAAAGGTCAACATTTTTTGATAGTCACAAATGTTGCATGCAGTGGTAACCTCTGTACCAGAACATTAAGTTCTTTATTTTGTGCCTAGCAAACCATTGTTGAATTGTGGATGTGTTTTCATGCCCAGTATAATGATAAGTACAAGAAGCAATGGTAACAATCTAGGTGGTTTGTACTTGATCAGCAGGTTGGTTCCAATTGTTGTTATCAGAAAATGGATCCTTATTATGGACATCTAAATGAGTTACTCAGATGAGCAGTCATGTTTAGGAGTTTCTGGTCCCAAAGAGGGATGACTTTAAAATGCTAGTCTATAGTTTTCCAAGTAGCAGACCCCACACTATTGAGAAGAGCCAGTATTGGAGAAAGACATTGTTTATCATAATGGGCTGTTACCAAACCTGCATTTTGTTCCAGAGGGAAGCACTATCTCTATCTTCCAAGTCTGTTCACTCTACAAACCTCATGAAAAAATAGTCCATAAAAAAGGCAATCAGATGTTCATAGATCTCCGAATAAAAAAATGGTAGGCAAAGGTTTAACTACACTGAGAGAATGCTCTATTAGCTGCTTCACATAGTCTAAGTGTCCTTATTCCTTTTATAACCAAGATAACTGACAGTTATACCCACCAATTAAACCTTTTTTTTTCTAATTGGACTGATGACAAGTGGGCATCCTCTATTTTCTAGTAGAAATATCATAAGTACTAGCCATATTTATTTATTATATGTAACTAAAAGAAATAGAAAGTTTTCAGAGATTACTGTGTATTCATTTGGTTTGCTTGTTATCAGTTGTATAAATTACCTTTTGCAAACATGTCCTAGGTCTTGTGGTAGAATGTTCAAGGTGATAGTTCAGCAAGCAACTTATCCAGAAGAAGAAAAAAATTGTCACATGCAAATGGCCAACTCTCTGGACTGAAAGTAAAGGATTTTCTGCAAATATCCTGACATTCACACATGATAATAGTAAGTATTCCACATTTCAAAGTAATAAATATTTTACATTATTAATACAAAAATGGTTATTGTAATGCAACCATTTCTAGCTGAGTTCTCCTACACTATGTGAGTATGGGTCTTCTAAGTTCAAAGGCAATTGGATACTGAGAATTATTACATAAAGATTGAATGAATTCTCCTTTTCCAATGCGTTTATAAATTATAGCATCCATCATTATCTTCCCTATTTAGCATGTGTATTAGCTTGCTAGGCTATCATAAGAAAATACCACAGAAATTTATTTTCTCACAGTTCTGGAGGCTTGAAGTCACAGTCAAGGTGTTACCAGATTTGGTTCCTTTTGAGGCTTCTCTCCTTGGTTTGCAGATGGTCGCACTCTTGCTACCTCTTTACATGGTTGTACTTCTGAACATGCACACCCCTGATGTCTTTCTGTGAGTCCAAACTTCCTCTTTTTATATGGACACCAGCCAAATTGGATTAGGGTCTACCTCAACAGCCTAATTCAATCTTAATAACCTTTTGAAAGGCCTGTCTCCAAACACAGTCACATTCTGAGGTACTGGGGAGTTAGAAATTCAACATTCGAATATTGGAGGGACACAATCCAGGCTCTATAGCATGTTTCCTTAAATATTAGTTGGAAACCGTCTCATTAATGGCAGTATCTATGGGTTGTTTTCCCTTTTCATGTAAATTATAGCATATTGTAATGATGGGTTAGGTCACTTGGAGTGTCTGGAGGCCAAATATTACCATCTCTTATATACTACATGAGAAGACAATTTCTATAACTTCCATGGCATGGGCTCTGAGAAAGGAAAATTTAGAAACCAAGATTAAGCAAAGGGAGAAAAGACATGTTTGGCTCATCTTTCCATCGTCTCTCACAGAGACATCCTGGGGACTGGGGGATCTGCTGGTCACACACCGTGGGTTTACAGTCTAGTGAAGGGAACTTCTACAGGCTAAGCAGTAGAGCAAACTGATCCACAGAGAGATACTACAAGTTTCAGATTTGGGTGCCAGGATGTCTGGGTTGACTTCCAGCTTTTTTCAAGAGTTGTCTGAAAATAGAGGTGTCTTATAAATTGAATCTCTGTGTTTCACAGGAAACTAAATGTTGGTGTAGTCACTTCCATGGGAAGACGAGTGGCGGCCATGGTCCTGTGAAGCATGCAGCCGGCAAGACCAAAGCCAAAGCCTGACTGATTCAGCCACTAAAACCACAACAGCCTCTTTCAGATTCAGACAGATCGTTACTTACATATATTGTGTAAGGAATAGTAGCTAAAGGTGCCAGTTCCCCATCTCCTTATCCCACGCACCAAACAGGATGACACTTACAAAAAAGGCAATGAATAATTGCAGTGTGAGTTGTAGAAAACTGCTAAGAGTCAATTCCTGGCTGTGATTCATCCCTTTTATAGTCTGCAACTATACCCTGAGGTGGAGTGGGGACATACCTCTTCAGAACCCTGGAGACAATGAGAAACTATTTCATAATAGCCTCCCAGGGGAAAGAGAGGATGAGTTGGCAATGCCCTTGAGGAAGAGTCTCACAAGGCTTCCATCTTCTCCCATTCAGGAGGGAGGAGCACAGGGCATTCTGCCAAAGATTCCGGTAACGGTGTTTCAAGTCTTGGCCCACGTGGCATATGCAGATATGTGTAAGGTCTCTAGGGTACCATGGGGCTGCTGTTCTTGGACAGATCCACCTGTCTCACTGTCCAGGCAGTACAAAGTGAAGATTCACAGTCATTTCAGACAATCCTACTCCTTTATCACAGATACAGTAAGTCAACAGTAAATACTAAATCAACATCCACTTGAATCATAAGCAAGAGAAATGATTTCTAGGCATTGGTTTGAATTGCAAGATGTTACTTAAATATTCTGTAGACATAATTTAATCTCAAGGTCACAAAATAACTCATTTTAAGAAAAAAAATCAAGTTTAAGGTTGAAGGCAAGGATGCATTAATGGAGATTGTCTATTATTTCTCTCTTTGATCTTACTGACTGTAATATTACTGACAGGAATTCAATTATGCTGTGGGAGGTTACTAGGGTCCTTTGTAAGAAAATAATTTTAACAGATATTTTAAATTTCAAAACACCACTGTCCTTTTAAAGTCATTCTCGCACTTAAATTATTCAATGTTGGCAGATTGTTTGCGCCATCTCATTAATGGCAGTATCTATGGGTTGTTTTCCCTTTTCATGTAAATTATAGTATATTATAATGATGGGTTAGGTCACTTGGGGTGTCTGGAGGCCAAAAACTTTGAAAGAAACCCAGGAATTTTCAGAAATAGAAAAGCTCCATTTTACATTTCACTCTAATATGAAAAAAAAACACGAGATTGGCATCATCATACTGAGATTAAAATAGATTCATTCAACAAAGTATCTTTTTAGATGTGGCCTGTACATTATCTGATTTTTCGGAATATGAGACACTTTATCTTATTTCCTGCCATAACAGCATGTGATTCTTAAAGTACATAGTCACACAGATAAATTAATGTCGTTAACCAAATGATCATATAATTTTAGTTCATCACCTTTGCAAGTTAAGAAAGAAAATATACTGCATCATAATACCTTTTATTGAAACATTGCAGAAGTAGACAATTTTAATAAGCTCCACTGCTCAGGAGACATGAAAATAGAGTACTAAGAGTCAGCTTGGGAATACACAATGAGGATTAGTCACATTGCTTATTCAATATCATATCCCATAGCATCTAACTAAATCTGTACTGTATTTGTCATTAACAGAAAAACAAGTTCACAGTAGGAAAAGGAGAGACTCATTAAACAGTAGGAAGAGATATGTATTGGTCACCTAATACAGTGAGGTGCTGACAGAAAGTATTAGATATTATAATCACTGTGTTCTATCTATTCCATTTTTATTTTATTTTTCATCTTTTAAATGTGTAGATTTCTTAGTGTAGGTATTGCATAAATATGATTATACATTATATAGTTAGTTGCACATGACTATGATTTATAAGGAAATATAAATATGTTAGCTGCATATGCTGAGTTATTTTTGCCCCTGAAGATGAGAAAACAAATAAGTTTAGTAACTAAAGGGATAATATATTTCTCTTCTTTTAGACAAATCATTAAATTATTCTTTATTTTGTGCTTGAGATAAAAAGCAACAAATACACTTTTTACATTAGTAATGACTGAGTATTCAGAGCATATTAATGGCAAAAATATTGATAACAACTAATGAGCTCAAAAGCCAATTGTTAAAAAGAACACAAAAAATAGCTTCTAACAAAAATAAGCTTTCAAAATAACACATTGTATTCATTTTCTATTGCTGCTATAACAAATTACCACTAATTTAGTGGCTAAAAACAGCACACATTTGAACGTATTTGTAAGATTTCTTCTTTGTGGAAGTCAGAAGTCTAAAATGGGTCAGTAAGGCTGTGTTCTCTGGAGGCTCCAGGAGAAACCCCATTTCCTTGCCTTCTCCAGATTTCATCCTTTGGCTCATAGCCCTCTTTCTCCTTCTTCAAAGCCATAGATGTAATGTCTTCAAATTTCATTCTCTGTCCCTCTGTTTCAGTAGTTACATTGTCTTCTTGCTGTTTCTGTCTCCTTCTGTGTCCTTCTTAAGTGGACCCTTAGGATTCCAGTGGGACCACCTGTGTAATCCAGGATAATTTCCCAATTTCAAGTTATTTGACTTGATCACAACTACAAAGTCCCTTTTACTACATAAGGTCAGAGTCACAGATTCTGAGGATTAAGACATGAACATCTCTGGAGGCCATTAGTCAGCTTCATAAGTCATTTTAGCTTTCTAAAATCTTCCTAATCAAAAATATTTTTATTTAGTCATACTACTCCCTTAAAAATCTGTCTTTATTCACTTCTTTCTACTAATCTCCTCAACAATCATTCTTAAATAAGGTTACTTTTCTACACTGAAGGTAAAATAAAAACATCAGTAATCAAAATGTCAGCTTGAATATTTTTTTTTCTTCGAAATTCTCACGAAGACTCTCTTTGAACAAAAGCATTTCTTAGTGGTGTAAAATTTACTGAAGCTTTTGTGGGAAAGACAGAAAGGGTTTACATTACACCTACCCATTACAAAGCAAACAACCTTAAACATTCCTCCTCCAAGGCAGGTAGACCAGAACTCCATAGCTTCCAACACTGTTGTGCCAGTGCTCTCACTTCAACTTATGTTCAGACATAGGGACCACTTTAAGAAAATAGCAAAATGCCTATTTGGATTACAGATGGCTTGGCTCAGTATGTGATTACAAATCAAAAATAGATGGCAGCTGCAGTATGCTTCTTTCTGGGGTGATCGTGAAAGAGCTGGGAAAAAATGTTCCCAATGGGCAGAGATTCATAAGCAGCATCTCATCATGCACTTTATGTGAAAAAAAGGGAACCTATGGTTAGCAAATATATGGTCTTATGGGTAGTCAGTGGCTGGTGGCCTGGCCAGTGGGTCAGGGGCTTAGAAGAAAAGGATTGAAAGATGAGAGGTAAGGAATTCAGGGGTAGAGACATGAGGATAGACACATGGGAGTGGGCACAAAGCGTGAAGTTCTTTTTATAATATATTAACAGATACTAGAAGACATTTCATCACAATGTTCAATTAGATAACCAAGTAGACAAAATGACTGAATAGGTTGACATCCACCAGCCTCTGCCATTGACCAGTTCAAAACTAACCCAATAGTCAAACGAAAGAAGTGGTCATTAAAGGCAGAGATGGAGAATATGCATGGGGCCTGATAGAATGGACTTTCACTATCATGGCTGATCTAGCTACTTCCATTGTCAAGCAGAGTCCCCTGCTCAGATTACATAATTCTACCACCCAGGATATGCTGATATGATATAGAATTGAAGCAATGGTCGGTACATACCTGAATCACCAGTCTAGAGGCAATATTCTGTGACAATGAGATTACGTCCGCCAGGAGGCAGGATACACATCGAGAGTATTATAAGGCTCTGTGGTCCAAGATAGAGAATACACGCTTTTCCCACATAAGGACTGGAAGCAGTAGTCATCATTCTAATGATTCACTAGGGGACTTTGTACTTTCCTACAACTGCAACTCTAGACTCTAGAGTAGATATCCAGATTCTCAAAATTGTCATAAAAAGCAAGTGCCCGACTCAGCTAGAAACTACAGCTGCCACCTTGGCACTTTGAGTTTTCTGTTCTAGGGACAAGCAGACAAGAAATAGAGTCACATTCTTGGCAGTGGTAATTGACTGTGATCTTCAGGAAAATGTAAGAGTACTCCCAATGGAGGAGTGGAGAATATGCATGGAACCCAGGTAATCCTCTTGGTAATTCTTTGCCCAATTATGACGATTGAAAAAAGACAAATCCAGTAACCTGGACTGAGAAGCTGTGATGAACAGAAAGGTGAGATTCTCAGGGATGATGGCCTAGGTTTAAACATTAGGTCACCCATGAGGATGGCAGAGGTAGTAGCTGAGGATATGTGTGAAAGACATTGAAAAGTAGAAGAAAAAAATCTATGAGTATCAGCTGGGCCCTGAGAATAACTACAACACTGGGGATACAGTTCATTTAACTAGCCTGTCACTTTTAGTTTTCCCTCAGGAAAAGAGCACTGTGAATTCATGGAGAAATTGATCACTGAAAGTGTATGGAGAAGTGGATCCAAGAGGCACAGGGGTACACTGTGGCAGGCACAGGGATGCTCCATTTGTTCCCCCTTTAAGAAAGCACTTGCTGCCCAGCTGCAGAGAATGTAGTCAGTAGACACCTCCAGCTGTCATTTCCCTCTTGATTTGTCTTAGCTTCAGAGAGCTGCCTCCCTGAAGGTAACATGCCATCCAGGAAAGTACACATCCAGTTACCAAGAGAAGTGAGAATATAAAGACCTAACCATTTCACCTTGATAGGGAACAACGCTGGAGAGTGATATTTGCTCCGGAGTTCCAAGTTCTGTTTCCCAAGACATTGTCAAGCTTACAGAGCATGTGTGACTTCTCTTTGGAGAGAAGAATGAAGCAAATGTGAAGACATATGCCTAAAGGAGAGGTGCAGTGACCTTGGGCTAGGTTTCCCAAAATTTCCCTTTTCTTGAATAGTCCCTTTTGAAGATTGGCTACCCTTGAATTCTCTGTTACAGCCCTGGATACTTTCATAAAATCTCTCTGATTTTTTTTCTTAATCTTGGTAGAAGTGGATCTCTATTTATTTCAACTAAAATTTCTTAGGCAATCTTCCTATTTTCTACTTACTAATTTATGTTCTTTCATAGCCCACTTTTCTATGAAAAAATATCTACGAATTTTTGGGGGTTTTTGTAGTAGATAATTTTCAGGTATTTGTTTGGTTTTCTAGTGCATCGTTATGGTATTGCTTCCTTTACTTCACTGTACAAGAAATTTCACAGAAACTATGCTCCTTTAGTTTTTTTTTTATTAATTTCTTTACTGTAGATCTAACAAGCAGAAATTTATTCAAATCCATTATTTTCACTGACCAAGAAGATGTGAGAATTTCCCTTACCTAGGTACATTTTTCACATAAATGCTGTCTAAACTTGCCCATGTCTAGACTTGACAAGTTGATATTTAGGATGCAGTGTTCTGTCCTATTCCCATTAGCCTCTGAATTGACAGAACACAGGTTTCCTGTACTCAACCTCAAATAAGATCATTGCTTGTTTTTCTGATAATCTAAAATAAAGGACGACATGATGCTGAGAATTCACTATTTCCAAGAATATTCTCATATCCACCCTGCTGAAAGTGCTTTATTTTGGATGAAATTGCTTCTAGGTTGCAATACTTTATACTTCTACACCACTTTCAGTCTTTCTGACTCCCTGATGCATTGATTTCTTAGAACTGCAATCCCCAAGTGGCTATAAAACTATGGGCAAGAGTACAAAAACCTCCTCAGAATGTTTCCACTGAACATTATAAGGGTAACTATCTGGTTTTCCAGTTAGTAGAGACCTGAGTCTCTGGGTCAGATGTTAGAGTTAGAAAACAAGTGAAATTTCCTTCTATCTGTAGCTGTGGAGTCTGCTCTATCTCATAAGTGAAGTATTTGTAAGTCCATAATTATTTTTCTCAGTCTAGTTCCATTAACCTTATAGCTTGTGGAAAGATCTTCCAAATTCTGATATCAGTTATTTTAATGTTTCTACTCTGGTGATTTAAAAAAAAAAAAAAAGTAGCTAACTTCTGGCCTGAATCTATCACAATGATTTTGAAGTTGCCAATTATTTTGTGTTGTTTAAATTCACTATCAATTATTACAATAACCTTTATATTTACCACTTGGTTTGTGCCAGTTATTAAGCTTTCAGGTCTCGGGCTCAAATTCAGATTTCTGTACTCAGTCTTGTTATTCTAGGAACTCTAAAAGCCATCTTTCTCAATTGGGTTTCTGGTACCTCTGGGTTTTGCAGCAACATGAATGAAATTTTACAATGACATCTTGATTGTGAAAGAAGCCAAACTCTCCAAAAATGTGCACTCTACCTGATTTCATTTGTGTGAAATGTTAAAATTAAGCAAAATAAATTTAAGGTGATAAAATTCTGAAAAAGTTTTTGTCTCTGGTGTATGTAGACTGACTGTAAGAAGACACAAGGAAATTTTCTTGTATGACTTTATCTCAAATGAAGTATTGATTATACAGGAATATACAGTTATCAAAACTCGTCAAATTGTAAATACAAATATTTGTATATTTCATTATGTGAAGACTTTAACTCAATTTTTTAAATACCTGATAGAACTAAACCAGGGCTAAGAGAAAATGAATGAATCACAGTTATAGATAAAAAAAAAAAACAGCAAAAATACATTAGTAGTGATTACTTTTCGAGTAGGCAGGTAGTGATCTAATGGAGTATGATAGAAACTTCTGGAATGCTAGCAATATTTGCATTCTTGATTTGAATGCTAGTTTTGTGGATATGTTCAGTTTGTGAGAATTAATTGAACTGTGATTTTACTTATATATATATTTATGAAGTTGAAAATGGCCTATAATAATTTGTTTTTTAGAGTCAATGACTTGATATTCAATTACTTCTTGAGAGAATTATCATAACTGAGATAGTCATTCAACAATATAGTCATCTGCAAATTTGATTATTGTAAGTAAATGAAAGAAAAAGAAGGAAGAAAAAGAGCACAACATTGGAGAAGAGTGACAGACAAGATAGAAACAAAGCAACCTTGTGAGAGGCAAAGTTTGAATCTGAAGAACTAGTGGAGTCTGTTCCATGCTTCATGTGATGCAAGCAATAAATTTCAGCTTTGCCCTCTTGGCTGACAGCTGTTTTCAAGATGAGAAAGAGAAATGAGAATGATTTTTTCTTGAAGAAAACAGATGGTTACTTAGGTGTGTAAATTTTTGCAATTGAAGATTACAAAAGCAGAAAGAAATGCTCTTTGAACAAAGCTTTAGTTTTATACTTTTATTAAAACTGTTTGCCTGTTAGCTGCATTACCGGCTGTCATTTTCAGTTGTCACTAGTGTAACCAATGTAAAAATGAGAAATAAATATTATGGTCATGAAAACTGCTGCTTTATTTGATATATATGTATATTGTCTGTTCAATAGATATTTCTCTTTTGCTATATGTTTATTTTTCAATTTTACACATCTGTCTATACACATTGTCTTTCCATATATATTAACAGATGCAGCATTAAACTATTATTGGCATGGATATTAATAATTGCAAATCTGCTATAAAACCAGAACCATTCAATTTTTGAACATGAAAAAAATGCTTTTACTCCAGTTTAGTAACTGAGCTGCACTGGTATATAGATGTATGTACTTAGGTTGTTGCAAAAGTGTTTTAATGATTTAGCAATATTCTTTGTGATTTTTACTGGAGAGGAACCAAAAATATTGAGGCTGTTATTCTATTATAAATCTGTTAGCCTTACTCTCCAGATGTCTATCTAATTGCTTCCTCAGAAGCATTGCTAAATTGTACTCTGGTACAATAGGAGACTTAGACATGTGTGGGTCCTCATTGCACCAGGTTCCTTTAATCCCTAAAAGATAAAAATAAAGAAGCCATCTCAACCCTTCTCTTCAGCTCTTTCTAATAAGATGGAAAATATTTCAGCAAGAGGCCTGCTTAAATGTGATACAGGAAAGTACACAATATCACCAAGTGCTCAATATCTAGGTCCCCTCCCTTCATGATATTTGAGTAATAATGGCAACATAAAGTCATCAAGAGTAGTGTTATTTAGTCCATCTTCTGGTTGAGCCAGATAGATGAGAGCTATTTTCTGGGGAGGTAAAAGAGACTGAAAAATAAGCTAACACCAGAGTGAAGCCCTTCAATCTCATCCACAGACATAGATGGTACATTAATTTGCACAGAATGATGGCTTCAATTCTGTCTTTATTAAGCACAATCCATTGGGAGTTCTGTTTGGGCTGGCTTGAACACCAGGAGACACATCCAGTCACACTCCAAAGAACCAAAGAAACAAACCAACACAGAGAAGAAAGAATTCAGCAAACTATACCAATGTCATCCTACCTAAAGAATTTGAAATGTAGCAAGAACAACACAGCTGCCATAAGTACCTCAGTGTTAAAACAAAACAAAGTGCTCCCATCTTAATTTGGGCAATTTAATATTATTTTTTGTTCTTAAATAAAAGTTGTTTTCAGTAATTTTCTGTTGCATTATTCCTAAATACTGAAGCATAATTAAAATATATAATTCCAATTGTTTGGAAAATATTTAATTTCCAATTAAATATATATAATATATATGCATACTTGGCTTTATATATATACATATATACACATATATGCATATATAGTATGTACATATACATATCTTGAATTTAAACATGATCTTCTAATCAGAAATATTTATGTACTTAAATTCTTATCAAGATATTTAAATATATATGTTTGTCTGTATGTATATACATGTATATATAGACATGATTATGATCAAAGTAGAGAACTTCTAGAGAGAACAAAAGCTACAGACAGTAAAAAAACTTTACTTTCAGTGTAAAAATTTGAGACTATATTAGCCAAGAAATTGTCAGCTCTTCATTTTATTTTGAATAACAGCATCAATCATTACATGGAACGTTTACATGAAAACAATGTAGGGTAATTCTCTCAGAAACAGAATGTTTTCTATATTAGAGCATTAAATTTGAAATTTAGTATCTGTGCACACCCTGATCACTTTTATAAATTATATTGAACTTGTATGTCATGGAAAACAATGGAGGAAATATAGAAATATCTGGTTCTCAAATTTACTTTTATGAGAATGTAATTTTAATAGCTAATAGTTGAAAATGGCTAATCTATAATAATGACTTAATATGTGCTGTATATTTATCTAAGTAATTTATATTTAATGATTAATTTAATGTGCACTACACTCATAGCACATAGCTGATTTTACAAATATGTAACACAGAATAGAGAGAGGTAAAAGATCTTATTCAAGTTTATAGCTTTTATGTGGCAGAGTAAGAATTTGAATCTTGTCCTTGTTCCTAATTTAAATCATATGCTTAATTCTGTGCCATGGACTTTCTTTACTTCTAACAGATCATGTCCCCCTAGATTTATATTTTTAAATCTGTATGATGCTAACATCCTGAATCTTTCCACTAATATGATATTAGATAGAAAAAAAATTTTTTTTTTTAAATTGTGTGGAATTACTTGTCACTTCAAAATTCGGGGGAAATAAATGTGGAGTGCTAACAAGTATATAATATGATCAGAAACAACCTTACGATTTAAATGACCTCACTACTATGGACCCCAACTATTTTTTGTCTTTGAAAAAAACATATTAAAACAAAAGAGAACGTGATAAATGCCCTATTATTTAGATCTTGAAAAAATTCAAAGCAATGATAACATGGGATGAAGAAATTATCCCACTTTTCTTTCTGCTTCAATAATTAGTGATATGTTGAGGAAGATGAAAAGTTTACCCTAACTGGTGTCTGATACCATCCGTTGATTTTTGAGATATTCCCTACCTATATCTGGCTTTCAAGAAACTTTGTAAAATATAAATGTAAGCATGATGACCCTAATAAAATGTAAAAGTAAAATGTAAAAGTAAATCGTAGAAAGTAAAATGTAAAGGCATGTATGATATGCATGCTCCCAAAATAATAACTAGAAAAAAATCAAGATGAATCATAATTTTAGCTATCCTTCTTGGGACCTCTTTCCAGAAAGGAGATGTAAGGTTGTTAGACATTTAATCTTACCCTATCTCACTTTGTGCTTGAAGTTAAATAACTTTCAAGTGACACATGAGACTAGATAGGAGACTCATCACTGTTAAGTGATGTTCAAGTCTCAGTTCTTAATGGGGACTTTGTTCTTCTTTAGATCTTATAAATGGCATTTCCTTCTTACTCTTCCCTCAGTGATGGCTCTAAATCCTTTGAAAGACCCTCTAACGATCACTCTTGTCATACTTAGCACTGAATAGCTCTGTGCTGCCCAGGAAGGAAGAAATCAAATGTGTTTGAGGCATTGACATAGAGGCATATGTCAAAATAAATATATACAAAACTGCAAGATTTATTAAAGACATTGTCAAACTTTTATGCTTGAAAATTTACAATTAGCCACATGGGACTATAAAGTCATTCTTCAAACTCGTTTGACTCATTCTTCTATAGTGCTTTCTCTCTTTCTCTCATTCAGAAGAAAAACGAATATCATAATTTAGATGTGATGTAACATTCATCTCTGTAAGGGAAACGACTAATAAGATTGACATTGCCACAAACGAAGTCTATAATTTCTTCAGAAAAGAAGACAAATGGTATATGAACATAACCTGTCACCAATCTTAATATTTAGTTAAAGGAGAAAAAGTTCACAGCAAAAGAAAGCATTCAATTCTACTAGAAAATGATTAATCACATTTTTCCTGCTGAACAACATTAATTGTATCATCATTAATTTGGTTTTATTTATCTAATTTATATGAAAAGTAGTAACATTTTCAAAAATGAAACATAAAGTTCCCTGCACATACATATACTCAAGTTTCTCTATTCTTGAATTCTTTACCTCTTGAGTATCTAAAAACAAGCTCAAGTTAAAATACTGAGATCATACAGTATTGTTTCAATCTCTCTTGGTAATTATCGATGACTAATTTAGCAAAATTTATCTACAAAACATTAATATTTTTTGCCTGCCCTCACCATCCTCACCATAAGTTTCCTATAACAATCTCTTATCACCTTTCACTTGGACAATCTCAGAATTGTTCTCACTCCATTTGACCTCTTGAAACAAATTTCCATCAATCCTTAAAGATGATACATGCAAAAAGAAAATATGGTCACGTTGTGGCCCTGATTTAAATGCCTCATGGTGGCAAATGCATTACATGTAACCAAAAGGTTTGTACCCCCATAATATCCTGAACTTAAAAATAAATAAATAAATAATGTAAATGCCTCATGGTCACCCTGGCACACATAGTGATGGTTTATAAATAGAAAGATTTTGCTGAAGAAACTTTTTTGCACTTGAATTTCCAATCCACTTTATTTCCTTCCCCACTATTACATAGCATAAGTTATCTTAATTCTCATCACTCTCAAACTTCCACTTTACATATCACTCTGCCCATATTATCCCCAGCCTGGTTATACCGCTAATTCCACAGTTTAGCAAACATCTTACTAGGGATCAGGATACCAGTTTCCCCTGAGTGTAAACACTTCAATATTAAGGAATTGCCCCCTTGCTTGGATTAAAGAATTAGAAAGGAAACATCTCAGAAGTCCCCAGGAAACATGATTTTTCATCTATTCTCCGCTGCACTCTATATAGGTAGAGATAGATGGGTGGGAAACTGGAAGGGTCTTTGTTGGGTAGCAGAGTTATTGTGAGCAGCTATTATTAAATCCACAGAAATATTTATGACTGTAATTTCTATAATGCTTCCATGGTCATTTATTTGGAATATGGAGTGTTTAGTGTCTCTTCTTCTGTATCCTTAAATCCTAGTTGCAAAATGCAGAGCAGCTGGAAAAGGTCCACTCAAGATTATATCTCATAACTATTATAAGTTGAATCATCAGAGAGGAGTGGCTGATTAAGAATAGGGCATTCAAGTTACAGGGATCAGTATAGTAAATATATGGAAACATAAAAGAACATGGCATGTTGAACAATCCTGGATGCTCAGAATTTTGGAATGCAAAGATCACAAAGAAGAAAGGAAAATTGAAGAGAGAGGGGTTAACAGGAAACAGACAAGGAAGTGTCTTAAACATACTGTATTTAAATTTCAAGTATAGTCAAGAAATTTGCTTTATTAAAGAATAATCTGATGTATACATGAGGGAAATTTTCAGAAAATGTGTCTTAGAGAATATTTTCTTTAAGCAATTCTACAAAAATTGAGTCCTTTATCTTTATCCAGTGGATCTAAAGAATTTCACAAACATAAAGAGTAAAATTTATGTAAAATACATTTTTTATCATTTTCTACAAAGTATTACTTTAAATAGAAAGTATTCTATAAATGATTTTTATATACTTTAAATATTAGCATCATAAATGAAATAAAGGTCTTGAAGATATTTTAGTTTGTAACTCTGTGTGGAAACACCCAAGAGCTAGACAATTGAAACAAATGTCAAGTCAAGAAGATACTAAAGATGGCTGAACAACAGTAGACTATTCGGCTGAATATCTGGAAATCAGTTAACACACAAAAACTGTAAGTGTACTGAGTGTTCTGAAGCTATAAATTACTCTGAGTTACTCACTTACCTAAAGAATATGATTTCAGTGGGTTTTTAAGTGGATATTAAAGGAAGTCTCATTATACAAAGAGCAGTTTTTTATAACTCTGGAAAGAAGATGCCAAATAGTATAAAAATTTGGAAGCATGGTTGAATAACATTATCAGTTTCCAAAGATAAAATAGGAGATTCTAAGAATAAAAGTGTTGTCCATTTTAATGTTACATTCTGTGGTAAAAATAGCCAATGTTTCAAGTAATGACAATAAGTAGGAGCTGAGTAGTACAAATTTATTCCATAAATAAACGATTTTTACATTGTCAAAATCAAGAATGCATATTTGATGAAAATGTACAAATTTGTATAAGCATGAAATGAAATCTCCATAATAAGACTCAAATTTTGAAATCAGATTAAATATAGACTAAGCGTAAATGTATTCTTTCTTTTTAAATGATATACATTCTCTGATGATAAAAATCTATTGCCATTTTTGAACTTTTAAAAAATTGTTCATATTTCTATTGAGATAAATATTATATAAGCATAAATATTGTAAGTATTACATTTTTGAAAAAATATGTTTTAATATTACATCTACAAAGGATTCTAAAACAATCTATTGGGAAGACAATTATCAGTACTCATTTTATATTTTACAATTTAAAATAATGTGTTAGGTAAAAGATAAGGAATTTTTATTTGCAAATAATATTTCAAGAAAGATGAATAAATCTGAATATACTTTATATCAATAAAATCATCTACTCTGATTAGGTAAATTTTATTTTTAGATCTTAATATAATTTTTTTTTTCCTCAGGAGGAAATACTTTTAGGCAAGGACCATAACATAAAAATCAATCCTCAAAAAGTCTAGACAGAAAGCTAGCCTTGGTTGGGCACAGTGGATTATTTTCAAAACTCAAATTTTAGAAGCAATTGAAATCTACATCCTATAGACACGAAAGTAGAGATAAAGGAGTTAGTTATATTAAAAGAAAACTGGGCACTGTTGTGTATATACCTGGAGTCCTAGCTACCCTGTAGGCTGAGATGGGAGAACGTTTGAGCCCAAGAGTTCAAGACCAGTGTGGGCAACATAGCAAGAAGCCATCTTTACAAAAAAAATTAAATTAGCAGGGCATAGTGCCACATGTCTATAATGGTCCCAGCTACTTGGGAGGCTGGGGCACGAGGATTGCCTGAGCCTAGGAGTTTGAGGATGCAATGAGCTACTATTTATTGTACCACTGCACTCCAGCCTGGCAGGCGAAGCAAGACCCTGTCTCTAAAAATAAATAAATAATAAATAGAAAGAAAGAATAAAATGTAGCCTTTCTAGTATTATGTAATTAAAGCATGATTTCCTAGCATCTTATATTTTTAGCTGTGAGTAAAAACATCATTTCTTGTCAAAAAAGAACACATGTGGACAATCAATGTAAGGTTAAGTGTGGTAAATGAAAGAAAAAGAAAGCAGGACATGTCAAGCCTCATGGTCATTGTATCACTTGGAAGTCATACTTTATAAATGTCATAATCAGTAGTGATAATGCACATCTCTTTACATATATATTTTAAAGATATGGTGTCTTGCTGTGTTGTCTAGGCTGCACTCAAACTCCTGGGCTCAAACACCCTCCCACCTCAGCCTGCAGGATAGCTAGGACTTCAGGAACATGGACTACAGTGCCCAATTTTCTTTTAATATAACTAACTCCTCCATCTCTACTTTTGTGTCTATAGTATGTAGATATCAATCATTTCTAAAATTCGAGTTTTGAAAATAACTTGGCATATTTAAAGTTAATATAATCTTTAATCATCAAAAATTGTAAAGCCTTCATTGTGCTTTGTGAGCTTCTGCTAATCTTTAAGTCTTCACTAGTTTGAAATTTACTTGTATGGTAATTTTTATGAAACCACTTGTAATAAGCTGCATATATCATAGAAGAAAATGTTTGCAATTATAATAACATATATCTCTAATTGCTTTAATTCTCCAATCTTTCCCAAAAGGACTGCTGAGTTCCTAAATTCCCAATTTATTGTGTGCCCTAAACTTAACATGGTGATATTTTCAGTGACTTCCTATCCACACAGATTCTCAGGCTGTTTAATTTTAGTTATGACTCAATATGATTATTATAAGTAAATCATCTATTTGATATAGAATTAGGTTATAGTTTATTTATCATCTTTTGAGATTTATAATAAGAATCATAATAAGAGAGGCATGGGCAAGACATAAAGATTCCAAAATGAATCCAAAACTAGAGTTTCAATCCACAGACCCACAGTTTCATGGGGAAGAGGGATACATGGCAGAACATTATAATAACGTGAAAAGTTCAGTAATAGCGATTCACATAGTGTTGTGGTTTCACAGTGACAATACTTTACCCAGACTTGAGAAGTAAGAGGTGATTTTCTAGGTAACTACCAAGCTAGGGCTAAAAGCAGTATTTAGTGTGGGATTAGAGAGATGGGGGAAAAGGTGTTGTAGGCTGAGAAAACCACAAAAAACAACAACAAGAAAAATTAGTGCAGTGGAATTCAGGAAATTAAAAGCAGAAACAGAAGCATAAACTGTGGAAGCAGAATAATAAAATAATAAGGGAGGAGAGTGGGGCCGGGGAGTTCCTCTCAAGTAAAGTGGTTCTAGAAAGTGAAAGAGTGACACGGAGTATGGGATTATATTTGATGTGGGGAGTAGGAAGAGTGAAGTGGTAAACATTAATACACAAGGATGTGTATCTTGGGTACCTGGGTGGAGCATAAGGGCACACAAAGATATAGCAATACAGTGTAATTCTCACAGAATTTTAGGCTACAAGCACTAGAAGACAATCCTGGCTACCCTAAGTAGCAAGGAAAAGCCTTGGAAAGTATAAATATAGTAGGCAGCCTCTAAGATGTCCCTCAGTGATCTCTCCACCACCACCCCCTACCCCCACGATTCACAGCCTTGTATAATCCCTTCCACCTGAGTGTGGGCTGAATTTTGACTCACTTCTAATGAATAGAATAGGGCAGGAGTGATGGGATATTGCATCAGAGATTAGGTTGTCAGAACGCTGCAGCTTCAATCATGGATGCCTTCTCTCTCTCCTTGCATTGCTGACTGGTGAAAAGCAGTTGCCATGTGGTGAGAAAGCCCTGTGGAGAGGCTCACAAAACAAGGCTGGAAACAGATACTCGGAGTCCTGCCAAAACCACATGAGTGAGCTCACCTGCCCCAGATAAGCCCGACAATGGCTGTGGCATTACCAACAGCATAATTGCAATCTCATTTGAAACCTTGAGCTGGAGGTACCCAACACATCCACTCCCAGATACCTGACCCACGGATACTGAAAGAAACAATAAATATTTGTCATTTTAAGCTGTTCCATTTTGAAGTAATTTGCTTTACCTTTTTTTATTTTTTTTCCTTCTTTATTTGAGGTAATCTGCTTTATATCAACAAATAACTAATATAAGAAGATATCAGCTGGGACATAGTTGGAATAGTAGCCATGATAGCACAGCAACCAGGGAAGAAACTGAGGCAGCAAGAACTACTCAATCATGCAAGAAGGATGACACCACTGACATAAGTGGACTTCCAAGTTTTCAGTCCTTGTATCACAACGTTCAAAATGAAAAGTTTCTGTACGGAGAATCAAATTGTCTATGATTTCAGAATTGTGCTCACCCATAGGCCACATATTATGGTAAAGGAAAAGACCTAGCAAAAACAGCTCTTTAGATTCTCCAAAGAAAGACACCCTTGGCATCTGTAGAGAGAGGGTAGGGCCCCCTGGACTGATGAAATGTGAGGGGAGGAGTAGCAGGGAGAGAGAGAAAGAGATATTTCTCCAGAATAAAACCAAGGAGGCATCAAGAAGAATAAACTGGTGTTGGGTAGACAAGATAAGATGAATGTCCCTGTATGAAAAGAAAGGAATCCAGTATTGAACACAGTAACATTTTTGTGACATCCAAGTAGAGATGTACATGCACAGTTTAATACATCTGTCTAAACGTCAACGAGAGAGGCCAGGGACATAGTTGAGAGTCATCAGCACTTAGCTACTATTGGAAGAAATATAAATTTATTGGATCATAGGGGAAAGCAGGTTGAATGAGAAGAGTCTTTAACTGAAGACAGAATACCAACATTGCAAAGAAATGTCAATGTTTTGAAGAAAAAGATAAGCTCATAAAGATGCATAAGAAATAACAGCCAGAATGATTTGGGGTGACTCAGTAGAATCCTGGGCACAAAAGTCAAGAGAAAAGAGAATTTCAAAGAGGAAATGACTGGCAGGATCAGTTGTACTAGAATATTTCAGCAAAATATAAATTACAAAATGGCCTTCACAATTAGAAATCAATGTTGATAGATTCCTTTTCCTAAAATATCTCAAATTAATATCAAAATCCTGTTCATAGAAGTTGGTGGCTATACTATACCCCCAGAATCAAGTTCAAAGTTCTAAGCTTAGTGTTCAAGGTATTCACATAACTGATCTATTCAATTTAGCAACTGCAAATACGGCTTATCCCACTGACAAGCTTATAATTCCCTTGAAGATAGCGACTGTATCTTACTTTTGTATCTACTGCAATATCTACCCTAGTACTAAGACTATAGTAAGTTACCAGTAAATCAATTTTTAGTTAAAAGGTGTTTACATTGCTTACTGTACCTATATCTATCATCTATCTACGTATTTTTTATAAAACCTAGACTAGACTGTTTATAAGCTAGCTTAATTACAGTTTAAATTATAAAGTTGACACCAAAGTCTCTCTTTCTCATTCTCTCTCTCTCTTTCTAGCATGTGTGTGTGTGTGTGTGTGTGTGTGTGTGTGTGTGTGTGTGTACATTTCAGTTGTAGTCAATAAAAGAGAGTTTCCTATAGCTTCACTCTTTTCCCCCTTTGTATACTAATTCGCAAAAAAAAGCAGAATGAGTCTAAATACCAAGTGAAGTTGTTTATGGTTGTCCACCTTTGCTTGACAACTTATCCTTTTCATTTTAGAAAACCAAGCAGCAAAAAAAATAAATAAATAAAAATAATTATAATAATAATAACAACTAATTGCCAGTGTATAATTTATTCCTTAACCTAATTTTTCTTAAACTATAATTTGTACCTCCATCATTATTATAAACACAATTGCTTTTTTTACAAGTACCATTACTTAATGTATTCAAAAATAAGCTTTAATACTTGGACAAAGAAAAAGAATGAAAATAAGCCTGAACAAAAAGTACATAATATGTGTTATCTACACCCTTTCTTTCCATTTTTAATTTCGGAGGTATTATTTTGTTTGAGGATTTGCCAATCCATCAGAGCAGGCAAGCAAAGTGCTGGATGAGTCCTTGGAATAAACAATTTCCAGCTTTTGTTATTGTTTTTACTATTTAAGTCCCTGTCCTAATAATCTTACAAACTTTGGGAAATATTTCTTACACCTAGTTTTAGAAGTAAAACTTTTTGAGTATTTGTTTTATTTACACTGGATGTATATTTGGAAGATCTTTTCCCAGGTTAATAGTAACACTGATTTGTTTCAATGTCTCCTGATATTAATATTTTATAGGTCTTACATACAATTTGTGACATGACTTATTTAAAGTTAGCAGGAGAGCAGCCATCGTCCTTTTCCAATTGCAGTTAGCATACTAAATGCAGATATTCTCATGCGGTACAGCACCTGCATAAATTTGAAAAATTGAGAATCATGAAAATAGTATTTCAATAGCAGTTCAGTTCAGCAAAGGGACAAAATTTATCACGCAACATAACACCTTGAGCAAGGTTAATGCCCTGTGGAAACCATATTTCCCTGAAAAAAAATTTTATTATTGTTGATGATTATTTTAAATAAATACATATATAATCCTTCTATTATACATGTTTTTTTTTCCTTGCAGATGGATATCCAAGCACTACTAAATTATAGGTCAATATCATGAAAAGAAAACGGCTACAGCAAACTAATGTATAAGACTCACATAAACAAACAACACACATACACAGCTAAATGAGAATGAACCAACAATACTTCTTAAATAATAAATATCTGGAGGTGATTTTATTTCACAGAAAGACTAGTGCTGCTAATTTTTTAGTCTTCTTTTATCCATTTTCAAATTCAAAAGTAATGACAATTTACCTGAATTACACAGCTAATTGTGTTCTTTCTTTTTAACTAGAGAAAACTGTCCCATTTTAGCGCGCACACACGGACATGCAAAGAGACAGGGTGAGGGGAAGAGAGAGAAAATTCAATAATCTGTCACCTACTATCAAGCTATGAGTCATTATATTTATGAAGAATTTGGCAAATTTGGATACTTTGTAGAACTTGAAAATGTGTAATAAATGAAAAAAGTTTGTCTCTTTTAAATGGATTGTTAAACAGAACCCCTGTGCCGCACTCATATTCTCTCTCTCTCTCTCTCTCTCTCACACACACACACACACACACACACACACACACACGCCATGAAATTTTTTTCGGCAAGTAATCAAAGCAAAGAAAATTGTTGAAATTCCCTGAAGACCTCATTCTTTCTTAATACAGAAAATAAGATATATTGGCAGAAAATCTTATAGGAAGCTCTGAACATCAAATAAATATAGAATAATTTGTTCAGTAAAGATTTTCAAAATTTCTATTTTGTTTCATTGAAATAGAGGTGTTCATAGGGTATAAGCTGGATTCCAAGTTTAAATGTGCACATATGTAAAGTTATCATCTACTAAGTAATTAATACTTTGCACTCCTATTTTTACAATTAGTTTTTAAGACACACGTTAAAAAATCAGCTCAAAGCATTAATTTTCAACGGAAAAATAAAATTCTTTAGGAGAATATGACACTGTGGTTACCCAGTAATTGATTGTATTTGAACTTTAAATTTTTTCATTATGCAAGAATTTGTCCTTGGTAACAATATACACACTGTATACACATATATATAGATGTGTATATACGTATATACATTTGCAGAAGATGTTGGAGCTGCTCCAAGTGCAAGTGTACATACACACACATACAAATACATATTCATTCATTCAAGTTTTAAATTTCCTAAGGAATATTGCTTAAGGAATTTTATGCCATAATTTTCACATATTAAAATTTTATGAGATTTTCTTTAATAGCATTCAATTTGGATACTGTGAACTAGGCAGTATGAGAAGATGGTGACACATTTTCCACCTTCAACTAACTAATAAAGTCATGCATAATCTTAACAGTGCATAATTGAATAGCCATGACATATGAATAGGTAAATGTATTATTGTTATAAAAGTATCTTACACTTCTCTATACAACTTATTATCCTTATGATAGATAAATAATATAAAATAAAAACTTAAAATTATAGTTTAATAGATGGTGAAAGGAGAATGTTTTGGCTTGGAGGTATTAAGAGATGTGAAAGTCAGTACTACCTTTTTGACAATCATTTTTCTTTGACTATTTCCTCTGTCAGACTCTAGGGATAGAAAATGATCAAGATATATTCCTTCCATCAGGAAATTCAGAGTGTTATTTTTATGTTTTCTATTTTCCTGTCTTTGTCTCCCAAACATATTTTCCCTACCTACCAATATTTTTAATTTCTTTACTGGAAACACACAAGCACATTCACACAAGTGACATTCATTGTGGGATTCCTTGAAAGTAATGATAATTGTGTCAATGTTTCAATGGTAGTTCGCTTACATTCTAAGTAATCTAGGATCAGCTGTAGTCAAAGGCAATTCATTTGTACGAAGAATGAAGTGATTAGGAGTCAATGTATTTTTTCCAATTGATAGTTCAAAATGTAATTGTTTCAGAAATTGATTTACTCATTTATGCCTTTATTTACTTTAGAAACATTTATAGACCATCTTATTATACATATGGAATACTCTGTTATGAATTTTTAAAAATCGAAGGACTTAAGAGTCTAAAGTAGAAACATGTAAATAAGTAAAATTCAAAGAAAAAAGAGATACAGAAAATACTTGAAGGCATAGGAGAGACTGTGCCAACTCCTTCTGCAGTGTTGCAGAAAAGCTTCTGTGAGGAGGTCATAATTGAGTTGATTATTTAAGCTTGAGTAGGATTTTACCAGATGGTACCTCAAGTTGGGGATGTGGGAGGGGAAGCTGCTTTTGTCAGAGTAAAAGTCATATGAAAAAGAATAGAAGAGAGGGAAGGGGTAATAATTTTAGAGGCATGAAGTATATAAGAAGGTAGTTGTGTGTTAACACTAAGATACTTAAATCCTAGACAGTCAGGAGGTATTTAAAAAGTGAAACAGGGAAATGTCATTCTTAATTTTTCTCTCATATTTTAAATTTTAAGGGATGAGTTAGCATTTTTAATTTCATGTTTTTAGTTAGATTATTCACACATTATAGGAACCATATTTAGAGTCAGATAGAATTGGAGTTCATTCTGACTGTTCTGATAATGTACTGAATCTTCTCTATCCTAAAATTTGTCAGACTGAATTGGTATTTCCTGATTATAGTCTTATATCTCTCATGATTCAAGAGTAAGGACTGTATTTCTTATTCATGTAGGGACCCCTAGCATTTCAAATAAAATGAAATTGTAACAATTATTTGGTGTATAAATAAATGAATGATTCACTCTTCTTCTCCCCTTGCTCCTGGGAAATATTCACTCCTTACTCGTTATTTTATATCTCAGCAAATGCCCCCGCAATCTAACCAATTGCATAGGACATTTACCTGGGCATTTTTTTTTACTCTTTTCCCTCACAATGTACATTAATCCATGATAAAATTCTATCAGTTTTTGCTTTAAATTATGTCATGAACTTGACAACTTTTCACATGTTCAACCACTGTCTGAACTATGGCAATTTTTTGCTGACTGATGTCTTCAGGTTATACTTGACAGATCCCATAGAGCAGCATTATCATTCAACAAAGATATAAATCAGATCACATCACTACTATGCTATAAATGGTTTTCTCTTTTCACATCTGCCTAGAATGTAGAAAGCTGATAAGAGCATGAATCTTACTTAAACAATAATAAAATCCAGATAAACTACAAAAGTAAAGCTTTGTTTGAACTCACAACTCAGTTTCTATTTTTTCAAATATAATATTCAACATTAAATCACAAAATATGAGACACTCAAAAGAAGCAAGGAAAAAAGTGTTACCAATAGACAAAGCAATCAATAGAACCAGACTCAGAGATGACCCCGTGTTGGAATTCATAGAGAAAGTACTTATAATAACATTATTAGTATTGTACACTACCAAGTAGATCATGAAAAACTATATGAAGAATTTTGGTAGAGACATGAATGATATAAGAAAAGGTTAAATGGAGATGCTTAGTGGGAAACACACACACACATACAAATACAAACACACACACACATCTCAACACTATTAAGAATAGAACTACTTAACTGGAAGACAAAGCAATATAAATTACACAAACTAAAACACACAAAAAAATGTGGGACAAGAACATACATGTAATTTGAATTCCAGATGAAAAAGAGAGAGCAAGATGGGCCAGAAAAATATTATACCAGGCAAAAAAAGTGCATTCACATACAAAAAATGAAAGTCTTTGGAAATTATAATAAAAGTAAATATGTTTCTTTTATGTCCAATAATTCTATAGCAGGTTTACAAGCAGAAACAATTTTGTGCCTCAGAGCACATTTGGCAATTTCTGGAAACAATTTTAGTTTTTATGTTGGAGAGTGGAAGGAGCTACTAGAATCTAGTGGGTAGAAATAAGAAATCCTGCTAAACATAATATAGCACAAGGCAGTCCTCAAGAGCAAAGAATTACCTGATCTAAAATGTAAATACCGTAAGTATTGAGAACATGTGTTAAAATATAGTTGATGTTCTAAAGGAAAAAGGTAGTGTATTCTGTGGCTTTATAGCAAAACTAAAATTAAAACACATGATTACAATAGCACAAAAATTGGGAGAGAGAGATTAGAAATATAGATCTGCAAGGTTCTTACAATAAAAGTAAAATGGCATAATATTATTTGAAAAAATACTGTAATATATTAAAGATGATATTGTAAACCCTAAGGTAACTACTAATTTTTTTTTACAAAGATCTATGTGTGTACAAATAATAAGGGAATAGTGGAGAAGATAAAATTTAATGAGAAAATAAACACACAGATAATCCACAAATGAGGAAAATTTTTAAAAATAGAGGTCAGAGGAAGGAAAGAAGAACAGAAAAATAGAAATTAGTAAGGAAGAAGATTTAAATCCAATCATATAAAAATTATATTAAATATAAATAGTCTAAATACAAAAATTAAATGACAGAGATGGTCCAATAAGATGAAGAAAGCCACATTAAATACAAAGACATATGTAGGATAAAGATGCAAGGATTGAAAAATAGATACCATGAAAACACAAACAAAAGAAAGCTGGGAAGACAAGATCAATAACTGACAAGGTTGACATCAGAACAAAGAATATTACTAGCAATGTATAGGGACATTGCATGAAGATAAAGAGGTTAATTCACAAGTACAAACTTTAAAATGCATGAGCTGACAGAATTGAAATTAGAAACAGAAAAATGTACAATTATTGTTAGAAATATGTACACTTCTCTTTCAGTAATTGATATACCATGTAGAAAGAACATCAGTAAGAATATAGAAGACCTGAGCAACACTGACAACCAATTGATCTAATTAACGTTTATACCAAAGAAAAAGAAAAATAAACATCAGGATATATATTCTTTTTATGTACTCAGAACATATTTACCAAGATAGATAAAGTTATCAACCAAATAATACAAACCTCTAAAATTTAAAAATAATTAAAATCAAATTAAGTGATGTTCTAACTATAACAGAAATAAACCAGACATCAATTACAGAAAACTGAAATATCTCTCTAAAATTTAGAAATTGAGCAATTTATTTTTGAGTGACAGTTCTGTCAAAAAGGAAAACACTAGGAACATTAAAAAGTATTTTATTTGAATGACAATAAAAACAACATATCAACACAATACTGGAAGAGTTTGGAGCAAAATTGTATAGCATTAAAAGCTTATATAACATTAATAGTAGAAAATAAGAGGGGTCTCAAAAAAGTTTAAATGTTCACTGTATTAAAATTGAAAAAAAAAGAGAAAATTAAACTAGGATCAAGTGGAAGGACAAAAATAGTAAAGAAAAAAGAAAAAATGAATGAACTTTTTATTAAAAATTGAGAAGATTAAAACAAAACCTGGTTATTTATTTGAAAAGATCAATGAATCAATAATCCTAAAGCCCAATGAAAAAAGGGGGAGAATACAAAGATTACCAATATTAGGAGTGAAAGGCTGACTACTACTGCAGATTTGAAAGACATCAAAACAGTAACAATAGACAATTAGAAAAAAATAATGCCCCTAAATTTGACAACCAGGCAAATGGTAAATTAATCTAAAGACACAAGCTATCAAAACTCACTCAAGAAGAAATAGATATACTAAGTAGTCCTAAATATTTTATAGAAGTTGAATTAATCATTATAATATTTCCTATAAACAAAATTCTAGGCTCAGATAGTGTCACTAGCATCTGTGAAATTTTAAAAGGAAAAAATGATATAACTTCTACAAAAACACTTCCAGAAAATACAAGCAGAGAGAATATCGTCCAACTCATTTTATGAGGCCAGAATTACCCTAACAAAAAACAAAGTCCCTCTATCAAAAACATACATCTATCATTATATGAAATGGTGAAAAATTAATCCTTCCATACAAAGACCAGGAACAAAGCAAAGATATCCATTCTTACCATTTCTATTTAAAATTTTACAGTGTAAAACAAGAGAATTAAAGACCATATGAATAAAACATATTTGTGGATTGGAATGTTTAATTATTTTTATTTTTTAAATTTTAAACATTTAAAATTTTTATTTTTTATTATGTATGCATAATAGTTGTACATATTATCAGATACATGTGATATTTTGATACAGGCATATAATGTGTAGTGATCAAATCAAGGAAACTGGGGTATCTATCACTTGAAGCATTTAATATTTCTTTGTGTTAGTAACATTCTAATTCCATTCTTTTAGTTATTTTAAAATACACAACAAATTATCGTTTACTTTAGTGGTCTTAATGAGCTATTGAATATTAGATCTTATTCTAACTGTATTTTCAATATTGTTAAGAGGCAATTCCCCCACGAATTATCTATAGATTGAATTCAAACACAATAAAATTGCAGCAATATATTCCATTTATTTCACTTTCATTTTTAGAAATCAACAAACTGATTCTAAATTTTATCCAGAAAAGGAAAGGAATTAGAATAGGGAAAATGAATTTGAAAAATAATAAATAATAATTTCTTCAAAAGCTTCTTTTAAGAAGATAAAGTGAAAAGCCTCTGACTGGTGGAAAACATTTACAAACATATTTCATCATAGGCTTGTATCCAAAATACATAAAATAGTCTCAAAACTCAATAAAACACAAAATGATCTAATTAGTAATGGACAAAATATTTTGATGGAGAATTGATTAAAAATATTAATGGCAAATATTATAAGTTTATGAAAAGATGTTCAACATCATTAGCCTATAGGGAGTGACAATGAGATATCACTATACTTCTGAGTTTACAAAGATTTTGCCTTATGGCTTTTTCTAGAAATAGAAAGTTTCTATATAGTTTTAACTTTCACATGTAATTTTTGGATCCATTCTGAGTTAACTTATATTATATAAGATATGAATCAAGTCAATGCTTTTTTTTTTTTTTTTGGCATATGTATGTCAAATTGTCCCAGCACCATTTGTTGAAAAGACTATCATATCCCCATTTGAATTGTCCATGTACCTTTTTTGAAAATTAATTGACTATGTATACATGAACTATTTCTGGAATTTCTATTCTGTCCTATTGTTCTAAGCTTTAACCTTTTTGTCAATATGATACTGTCTTAATTATTGCAGCTTTCTAATAAGTGTTGCAAAAAATTAGCATGATTCCTTTAACTTTATAATTTGTTTTTAGGTTTTACTTATTTTTTTCTCTTACACTAAAATATAAAATACAAAATAACAAAGGCAATATTGTCTATTTGTGTCCATTGTGTTCACTGTATTTATTTGTAGTCACTAGAATAATCATAAGCACATAACAGACGCACAATGAATACTTGTTGAATGAAAAATAACATATGAAAATCCTATCCTAATTAGAAGAACCATATGAATGCAGATATTTATTATCATTGTAATCTTTTAAGAATACCAAATTTTACACTCAGTGTTCTATAAATTTCCTTATATAGATTCTTTTGGAAGTTGTGTGACACATTTGGTGGCCTTCTCAGAATATTTTAAAATCCTGAAAATATTAAGAATTTTAAAACCCACAAATATATTGAAATAAATATATAAAATAATTTATAAATTTATGGTATACTACGATGAATGCCTCATTACTAAGCACTTTAATATGCTTTAGCAAGGAATAGTCTAGTAAACATGATTGAAAAGTAGTGATGAAGGTAAAATTAAACTCATAAAAATAACATCATTTATAGAATAGAAAAAATCATATATGTTTTCCATTGGTAAAAATGTACCACAGATACTGCTGTGAGTTGTCATCCACACATATAATTGAAAAATAAATGTTAAATGTCAGATGAAAGGTAGATGAAAAAATGTGTAATGTTTGTATTTTTTTCCATCCAAGTTTATGAACTCATACAGGCATACCTTAGACATTTTGCAGGTTCAGTGTCAGACCACCGAATAAAGTGAATTCACAAAAAAGTGAATATGAAAACCAAGTGAGTTGTATAAATTTTTTTATTTCCCAGGGCATGGAAAAGTCCATGTTTATAATAGCTGTAGTCTAATAAGTGTTCAATAACATTATGTCTGAAAAATAATGTACATAAGCTTAATTTAAAAGACTTTATTGTTAAAAATGCTAATGATCATGTGAGCCTTTACAGAGTCATAATGTTTTTCCTAGTGGAAGGTCGTGCCTTGATATAGGTGGCTGCTGACTGATCAAGGTGGTAGTTGATGAAGGTTGCAGTGGCTGTGGCCGTTTCTTAAAATAAGACAACAATGAAGCTTGTCAGATCAATTGACTCCTCCTTTCAGGAACTATTTCTCTGTAGCATTTCAGGCTGTTTGAAAGTGTTTTACCCACATTAGAAATTCTTTCAAAATTGGAGTCAATCCTTCCAAAACCGTACCACTCCTTTATTAACTAAGTTTATGCAACATTCTAAATTCTTTACTGTCATTTTAACAATGTTCACAACATCCTCACCAGGAGTGGATTCCATCTCATGAAATCATTTTCTTTGCTCATCCATAAGAAGGAAGTCCTCATCTGTTCAAGTTTTATCATGAGATTACAATTCAATCATATCTTTAGGCTCCATTTCACTGAACTCTTGAACCTCTTAAAGCCATCCATGAGGATCGGAATCAACTTCTATCAAACTCCTGTCAGTGCTGATATTTTTATCTACTCCCATGAATCATAAGTGTCCTTAATGTCTGCTAGAATGGTGAATCTTTTCCAAATGGTTTTCAATTTACTTTGCAGAGATCCATCAAAGGAATCAGTATCTATGGCAATTATAGCCTTATGGAGTGTATTTCTTACATAATAAAACATCAAAATTACTCCTTGATCCATGGCTGAAGAACGAATGTCACATTATCAGACATGAAAACAATATTAATCTCCTGTACATCTTCATCAGAGCCCTTGACTGACAAGGTACATTGTCAATGAGCACTAATATACTTTTTTTATTGAAAAATCTTTTTTTCTTAGCAGTTAAGTTTTAACAGTGGGTTTACAATATTTAGAAATCCATGCTACAAACAGATACACTGTCCTCCAAGTTTTGTTCTCCCTTTTATAGAGTACAGGCAGAGTAGATTTAGCATAATTCTAAAGAGTCCTAGGGCTTTGAGAATGATACCTGAGAATTGGCTTCAACTTGCAGTCTCCAGCTGCATTAGTTCCTTACAACAGAGTCCTTAAGAGAAACATTGGTTTCTTCTCTCCAGCTACGAATGTCCTAGATAGCAATAGAAGGCTGTTTCACCTACATTGAAAGTCTGTTGTTTAGTGTAGCTATCTTCATCAATTATCTTAGGTCGATCTGGATAACTGTATGCAGATTCTACAACAGCACTTGCTGCTTCACCTTGCACTTTTATTTTATGGAAATGGCTTCTTTCCTTAAATCTCATGAACCAACTTTTGCTAATTTCAAACTTTCCTTCTGCAGCTTCCTCACTTCTTTTAGCCTTCATAGAATTGAAGAGAGCAAGGACTTTGCTCTGGATTAAGCTTTGGCTGAAGGGAATGTTGTAGCTGGTTTGATCTTCTGTCCACACCACTAAAACTTTCTCCATATTGGCAATAAGGCTATCTCACTTTCTTATCATTCATGTGTTCATTGTAGTAACACTTCTAATTTCCTTCAAGAACTTTTCCTTTGCATTCACAACTTGGCTGACTCTGGCACAAGAGGTCTATCTTCCAGTCTGTCTCAGGTTTTGACATGTCTTTTCCATTTAGCTTAATCATTTCAAGCTTTTGTTTTTCATTTTAACACTTAAAAGTCATTGTAAGGTTATTAATTGGACTACTTGCAATATTGTTGTGTCTCAGGGAATAGGTAAGCCTGAGGGAAAGCAGAAGGACAGGAGAACAGCTGGTCAGTGGAACAATCAGAACACCCACATTATCAACTAAGTTTGCAACTTATATGGGTGCAGTTCATGGTGCCCCAATACAATTACAATAGTAACATCCAAGATCACTGATCATAAATCACCATAACGGATATAATCATAATGAAAATGTTTTAAATATTTCAGAAATCACCAAACCATGACACAGAGCCATAGAGCGTGCACATGCTGTTGGAAAAAATTGTATCAATAGACTTGCTCAATGAAAGCTTGCCGCAAACCTTCAATTTGTAACAAGACACAGAAAAAGAAAAAAAAAAAAAGAAAGAAAAAGAACAAAAATCCCACAATATCTGCAAAGTACAATAAAGTGAAGTACAATAAATGGGTATACTTTATTCTATTCATAAAACTATTTTTGATACATACTATTAATAGATGCACATATTTCACAAAACACTTAAATGACTGAAGACACCAGATTAAGAATCATTGCTTAATGGAAATATACATTTTTAAATGCTACTCATTTGTAATATTAGAGAAAATTATCTTTAAAAATTTAGTCAGCAACAGTTAAGAATATAGAATTCCTGTCTCTCTCTCTTTCTCTCTCTATACATACATACATATATATATATATATATACATATATATATATATATATATATATATATATATATCTCACACCACTCCATAGGAATTTTGCAAAAAATACAAGTTAATAGAAATAAAATTTATAAAAATTTTCTTATCATGAGTGAATCAAAGAGACTTTTCTTCCTTTACAAAATGGTGTTTGCTTTTAAAATAGGTACCTTGGGAACCATAGCTATTTCACAGAAAAGAAGATCTGAAACAGTCTATTGCTCAGGTTCCCAGAGTTGGCTGCAAAACAGTTCTCTTGAAAGCTTCTGATAGAATCCAGAGATAAAGAGCCAAAGGTAACAGGGAGGTCTGCCAGAAGAGTCTATAGAATTGAAAGTACTTTATAGAGAAATGCCCTAAGGTAATTGATAAAAACTAGAGCTATAGTCCACTGAGATAAGAACTTACCAAACATAAGAGAATAAAAAATTCCTACTGGGAAATACTGAGATAATCCATCAACTTTATTTTTTTTTAGTCCCTTTCTATTTCACTTTCCTTCAATAAACTCTTTATTTTGACAATGCAGAAAGGTTTTCACAAACAGCTAGTAATGGAAACATATAATAATCTTTAAATTTACTTTCTGGGATAAGTTTACTTGCTATAAAGTAAGGTAGAAAGTTGGCAATTTTTTATCATATTTGGGCAGGCTAACTATAAGAAAGCAGAGTTTACAAAACCAGTGTGGGGATTTAATTGGTTTGTTTAGTTGAATGGAACTCTGGCTTTTAGTAAAGGAAAAAATAGAGCATGCATTAAACAGCTAAAATTCCTTTCTACCTCTCACCCAAAATATATGGTTCCATACAATATAACTCACGTTTAATAAAAATTTGTACATTTAAACCATTTCGTACTTATATAGGATGGCCTATAGAATTATGAAAGAAGGAATCATTATTCCTTGATAGCCAATATCTACCAGATATTGTTCTTAATATAACCAAATTTGCCCTGAAACCTAATAGCTTAAGTAACATAGAAAGGGCATTTTAGCAGTTTGCCCCCAGTATTCTTGGATCATTGGACATCCAAGATATAAAATAAAAATAAAAGCCTCAGCCCATTAACCTGCTTGGGGCTCTCGACATTCCCAAAGTAGAAGTTTCTCACAAAAATCCTATTGCTTGGTGGCCTATAGATCTCTGGCCTAATTTGTTCCCTTAACATGCTTTTAGCTCTTTATCGCGTTGCTTCTCTTCTGCATCAGTTCACCTGCAGCAGTCTGGTCTACGAGCTGAGCTCCTCTTGAGCAGACTCTCCAGAGTCATTGCACTGTACTTGATCTCTGACAACCTTGGGAGTATTAATCACTCTGCAGTCACTGCTTTGAGCTCCATTATTTTTACCTGCTTCTTTATCCATGAGGTTTACTTCTGTCTCTGGCAACTAGGAAAATAGATTCCCTTTATCATGTCTGACTCTTGTAGCAAAAGATTAGAAAGCAGAACTTCTTGGCTGCTAAGTCACATGGTTCTTAACATGCACTTATACAGGTCTTACAGACCCTACCATGCAGTCTTCCTTCCAGCATGCCTGAGATGAGAGTGCCGATAGGTCAGTGAACACCGTGTTCGCATGCCTGCTTTGTTCTAGCATGTGAGCCCTCTGCTGAGTCTGGCTCACCTCACCAGGGTCCTTTCTCATTAATGGGCATATTTTTCTCTAAGGCAGCCTCATGGTCTTTTTCCTGTAATCTGTATTTTATGGCATTCTATTCTCACCACCATTTTGTTAGATGAGTTTTGAGTCCTTCTTTTCTATATTCGAAGGGGATTTGTGACTGTAGATTGGGGGTAATTATGGGGTATGTTAGATATGAAAAATATCTTACACATTTGATAATCATTAAAAAGCTGTGCTTGCCCCAAAACACATTTGGTAATTCTTAGAAGGCAGGCTAATCACATTGGCCGGGTTAACTAGTTTATCCCAAACTCAGCTAAAGCCCAGAAAGAGCAACCTGTTACACAGGCACTGACGTAGATATCGTTTCACTAAATTCTTAGTATCACTCAGTGTTGTTGTTTAGAATTATTATCATATATTCATAATAAAAATAAATTGAAGTCAATTAAGATGTGGCTAAGTTGAAGTAAAACAAGTTATATCTAAATCCCAGAGATACCATTATGCAGAATGTTATTGGAGTTATAACAATTAATTGCTGCAAAGACTAATACAGTGCAACATATGTTTTTCTCTGTAGCCCCAGAACATGGAGTAACACTGCTAACTTTGGAAACTCAGGAAGCAATATACCCTTTCTTATTCCTCCTGTCTTTTAACCAAACCATTCAAACTCCTTCTGATATGTTTTGGAAGACAAGGTATGTAGTGGCTAGACCCACAGTCTCTGGAATCCACAATCAAACTTGTTCAAATCTCGCATCTACTGCTGATTGTGTGGGTTGAGGTAAAGAATTTAACATCTTTGTCTTTACTGTCTGAACTGAAAAGGGGATAATAGTAGAAAAAAATAACATTGTTTTGAAGACTAAATGAGATATGACCTATAAAAATGTGACATTGCCTGGCACTCAGCAGGCACTCAAAAATAATTTTAAAATTGAAAATAAAATACAATGTATACATCGAGACAGAAAACAAAAGAAATGGCCGATGAGTGTATGTTTTAACATTCCCTTTTTTGTATCCCAAACATATTTACTAAATCATAGTAGAAAAATGATCACAGATTTTGGTTAATATCTAGCTTCAGTGGGCTAACACTATTTTTTCTAGTACTGTTATTTATTACCTATTGTAAAGCATGAAACTATATGTTCAAAGACAGAGCAGAAGGTATGTAATAGTTGCCTGTGAGTGGGAGGTTAAATGCACTAAGAAAATACGGCTGAATTGCAAAGCAGCATTAAGAAGCCACATGCTATTAGTGATCTTGAATTTAAAATTAGACCAATCAGTAAGCTAGTCTAGTTTTTCAGCAACATATTAGTAGTTATAACAGAGAATAGGATTTAACCAAGTTTGGCTTTTTACTATTCAGGTGCAAGGTGTATCAATTAAGAAAAGGTAAGTTATGACACAGAAAATAAAATAAATGATTAATATTCAGCAGCATAAAACAATCCAAGTTTATTTCTGTCACACTACATGCCCAGCATGATCAGTGGGGGTAGAGGATTGCTAGTTGTACTCAGGCTCTGAAGGGTCCAAATTAGACATTTAAATGCTCCAACTTCAAGGAATACTTCATTCACTTGTACTCGCAAATTATATACCAGAGCTAGGCAGATGGCCACCACCCAAGAAAGAAACCAGGAAGTGCAATTCTACCTGAATGGAAAACAATCAGAATATTTGGTAGTACCATTGAAGTTTTCCACCCCTTAGAAGTAGAAGGATCATCTTTGTATGTACTAATATTAACAAAAGGTGTTAGAGAATCAGTATTGGTTTCAGCGAGTACAGAGTTAAAATCTTAAAGAAATGAAGGATAAATGACTAGGAAATCTATAAACAAGTGTAAAACAAAAGGGAGAATGTGTAACAAAATCTGATAAGTGTTTTAAATCAGTGATAGGGAGGAGGGGATGTGCAGGTAGGTAGAATAATAAGTCTCAGTAAATGAGGAACAAAAAATAGTTGTCCACTTTTAGGTTCAGTTGAAACCAGCAAATAGAAACTATGCTCTCTGGTGAAAGCCAGGTATCATTTGGAGCAAGAAAGTGAGGAAAATGATCAGGAGAGAGTTTGTGGTTAGAAGAGATTTTGCTAATAATGGATCATTTGATTTAAGAATATAATGGAAGAATTTCAGAAGTTGGCATGAATGGTACATGGGGTCAATGTACAGATGCATACAGGATGTGTTTCCAGGGAATGAAGCATGATCTAGAATTTCTTGGTGTCTTATATTGTCTGATATACAAATACAAAGTACATTATGAAATTTGTCTTCATGCTTTCTAAGGCTGATTATCGTGGTATCACTGTGGAAAAAAAGAAATGTTCTTGCCAGGGACACAGAGAATTTATTTGTTCCATCTAATCTGCACCATCTTCACTATCATAAGTATTGGAGAAGTCAAAAAGTGAAAGGAGTTATGCTACAAGGAGTTTGCACCGTGGCAGCAACAAATTCAGACAATAATATCTTGGAATGCATTCAGTGTCCCATATAAGATAACCTTCCAGTTTACTAGCAAATCTGACTAGAGTTTATTTTCTGTGTGGATGAAGAGCCTAATAAAAGTCCTAATTAGGTCGACATTCACTTCTGTGAAATAAGTAATGGGTATGTATATAATTAGATGTTGGACTAGAGAAATTGCTGGAAATGTGAATATGATTCCATTACTAAAGATTTGTTATAGTGATGAGGTTTTTGCCTTTGTATTTTATCTAGCAGAATTGTCGAGTAGGTAATTATTTTAAAAAATAGATCTATTCAACTAAGGGATTAGAATGAAAAGCTATTAAAGAAGATAGTGGTACAATTGGTTTCTGACCCAGTAAATGGTAACTTGAGGAAATAAAAATTTTAAATCACTTAATTTATCACATACCTTTTTTTAGTTTCCTGTAATTTAAAAGCATCATTTTCCCCATCTTTACTTTTAATGAACTCTGCTGATTAGATCGATGAGAATCTTTCTCTAAATTTGAATTATTAGATGTTTATATGATGAGCATACCTATTGTATATTTCACATAATCAATTAAAAAGTCTACTCTAAAAATGAAAGGGTTTGAATTAAGAAACGTATAAAAAATGAACATTGTATGGTAGCCTTGAAAGAGAAGTGTATTATCTTAAAATTAAAAGTGTGAAACTTCCTCTATAAATAATATAAAAAGGGAAATGTTTTATTAATATGCAGAAATCAATCTCAAGAAGGTATTTCTAAAACTTAATAGTAAAAGAACAAAACACTGAATAATAATCATCCTGGCTTTATAGTGAACAGACATTTTCAAATCACTTCCTATTTAGCTCCAAAAATCAACCCACAGTGAGGTTTTGGTTGGCATTAAGGACTCACTGGGGAACCTCTCTCATACTTCCAAGCCCAAGATGAGGTTACCTAACAGGTAAACCTCAAACAAATTCAATCTGCATTACTACTACACTCTACCTGCTTCTTATTTTTAATAAGTGTGTATTTGCCTAATTAGCTGATTTACCTAATTGAGTAGGTCTCAACCACCTTTAAGTACAAAACATAAAAATATGGGCCTACATTTCGAAATACTCAGGTGGGGCATCTGAGATGTACAAGAAAATAAGATTCAAGTCAAAAGAGTACGTGTACCAGGTTTAGATTGTGTTATGAAAATTTATAAATCAGATTCATGACTAGATGTGAAGAAATTTTAAAAAATAGACATTTGGATATTTACACTCTTTAAAATCAATTTAGGGAGATTTGAAGATGATTGTGGAGATTTTATGTATTTTAATACAGGTTGTTGACGTTTTTACTTAGGTGATATTTCAGATTAATTTGTTAACAGATATGTTCAGTTTTGGTTAACAAGGTTACAATTCCTTTCCTATGGGATATGAGTTATGAACCCAATGAACTTGAAACTGCAGAGGAAAAATTGCATTGCTGATTTTTTTTAACTGATTGGATGTCTTCAGCTTTAGACTTCATTGACATGTATATAGATTGTACTAATTCTTCATGGTAGAAATGCCAGCAACTCAATAAAATTATGCTTTCAAGAATTACTGAGTCATGTGTTGATAACTGAAATTTGAAATCATAATTTCAAAAATGATTCATTGATTTAAGTGGAGCACATAGTGAGGATATGTGTGAATTATAAAACTTTTCTCGTGTGTATGTGTTTCCGATTCAAGTGAAGCTGGTTAAACTAAGAGAAAACTTTGCCTTAAAACCAATGACATACCTCTAAAGTTGTGGGGGCTAGCTCTTGACTTGAAGAACTATTTGGAAATGTTTAAACAACAGTGGTTAAATTTAGGGTCACTTGAATCTGTTTAACCATTGATAATATAAATATAGTTCAGATATATTACTGATTTAAAAATCCTCCAACTATTAAATACTACATTCTTAAATATTTTAAAATTTCTCAGAATGTTACATAGATTCTTCAATAAAGGTACTTAGTAACTACTTTTCCTCTCATTGGCTGAATAAAAATCTATTAGTAACTAGCACTAGGCTTAAAACCATATCATTGCTAAAAAAAGTCTACATTTGAAGAGTAAAGGCTGTATACACTTAACCCTGCATACCATGGGGTAGATTTTAAGCTCTATAGCATGATATTGCAAGACCATTAATATTTGTGTGTTTCCTTGCTTTTTAAACTTATCTCTTCTATACCCACCTTGTTCTTTATGTTCTAGCAGTTCAAATTTATTATAGTTTCCAGAATCAATCTATCATATTTTACACTTTGTTTTATATAGATATATATCTAGGTAGATATATATAGAGAGAGATAGATATTTTCTTTTTGCTAGGTAACATTAACTCAAATCTCCTAAGTCCTACATATTATGTTGTTATACTTCTAATCTTTTATGTTATCATTTACATTTTTAAAAATTTTTAGACTTTTTTGGAGGGGCAAATTTTGTCTACATTTATATTTTTTGATATGTAGCTCCTTTTCTAGATAATTAAATAAGTTAAATACTCTATTCTTTATTCAGTTATGAACAAAATATTTTCTGTACAAAATTATATGCATAATAATAATTTCTTACTTGAATGAACTTTTTACAAATAAAAAATCATATGTGACAAATTGATATACATATAGAGTTAGAATATGGTTATATCATTGAAAAAAATCTGTGCAACTTTTAAACTCTGGAACTTCAGGAGTTCTAGAAGAATCTCAGGGTCATTAGAGTTGCTCAGAGAATCTTCTGTGACTCACAAACTCTCAAATAGACTTTTCTTCAGCTCAGGTTTTTCTGTAGTCCCAAACTAATATTCCCTTGTAACAGGAATGCACAGTTGACATTGTGAACAAAGAGTTTCTGGTATAGAAGAAATATGTTATGTTTTTATTCCATAAATTCTTGCAGATATTTCCCTTATTACTTACATTTTCAAAGATTTTACTGAATATGGTTTACCTTTTCTAAAACAAAACCAGACTATTTTCAGTTTCATTTTTTTTTCTTCTTAGAGTATTCATATACAGGCTTTTAAAAAGCGTAAATTAGCTTGAGGCTCTGACTCAGGGGGATGGGTGGGACATGGGCAATATATATAACCTGAGCTTTTGTACCCCCATAATAAGCTGAAATAAAAAAAAATAGCTTTTCTTTCACCTCCATCCCTATGGAACTGATAAAAATATAGTAATGCTAGTATGTTATGTAACAGAATATTTGAAAAACAACTGGGCACTTCACATGTAATCAGAAATCCTGCAGGAGGACTGAACTCATGCACAAACATGGTTGAACTGAAACTGATAAGGCCCCATGACATTTGCAACCCCATAATATTCTGAAATAAAAACCAAAAAGCCTCATGATAATTAAATGTGTTGATCCTTAGAAAAGTACTTAGGGCTGTGAAAGATACAGAATTAGCATCAAAGTACTAAATAGTTGCAATCTATTTGGAAAGCCAAGATTTACTAGCCTGAAACCAAAGTTTATAGTAAAAAAGAGCACAAATTTTAGAACATTAAAAGATACCATTGAAGGGAAGAGTGATAGAATAGATTATTGTCCTAACTACTTGTACTCCCTCATAATAGACTTATAGATTCCTGTCTATTATCAAGTCACTTTCCCAGGCATTCTGTACATGGAAATTATGCATTTATCTCACTAGCCTTTAGCTTTTTATCATGCAGTGTACTTCGATTGATGGAATGTGAATGATGGTGATATTTATGTCAGAACAAAACTTTAAATGTGATTTCATGGTCTGACTCAGTTCCTCTCTCGTTTCTGCACTCTTTCAGAGAGAATACCATGCCCCAGATGGCGGCTGCTTCATTCAGTTCCAGAATGAGAAGACATGGGGAACAGAACTGAGCTGCACAGCTGCCAACTTGTCATCCTCATTGTAACATGAGTGAGACATAAATGTTGTAAAGTGCTGATATTTTGAGACTGTTGTTATTGCAAGAATCACATAGAATAGAAGTTAATATTACAGTAAAAGTGCTATACTATAGCACACATAAAACCAAAACACGGGCTACTGTCTTTGGGCTGAATGACAACCAGTGCAGAAACCATGAATGAAGTTAGATAAATGACAATTCATGTTATTTAACCCAAAATATTTGGTAAAACTGTTCCCTTTCATAAAATTAGTTAATGTACATAATGAATTTGTGTCCTTAGTTTTTTTTATTAGCTGTGTTTAGTATGAAACCACAGGAAAGAGACGAGTTTATAAAAAACATCAAGCTGTTGGCAGACACAGATAAAAGAGACAAAAAGAGAATTAACAAAATTCATGACTTGTATGTTTGAAAGATACATTCAACTCCAGTCAGTAAAACATAAATTTGGAAAAAGGCATGAACCACAAAAACCAATGAAGACAGGTCCTGGTACAAATAAATCAGGGAGGGTGGCGGAGCAGTCTTCAAACTCTTTGCTAAGACAACTCATTGACTTATGATCAGGAAAAGAAACCAAATATGTGACCCCAAAGGAGTCTGATAAGATCACTTTACCTTGTCTAGACAAGAGATACTGTATGTCTCAAAAAGAACTGTGGATGTGACTATTGGCACAAAGAGTTAACTGAAATCAAATATCTAAAAGCCAGAAAATGTTAGCAAGTTATATTTTTCAAAATGCCAGAAATCTGGTTTAAAGAAACTATAATTAAAAGGCAAAATAATCTTTAGGCCCTGAATTTCATAACAGTAGCAAACAGGCAAAGTTGCTCAGCTGTGATGATAGACATATTCTCCAATGCACCTTTCGGATATGGCCAAGGAAGGTGTGGATAAAAGAATAGCCTCTCAAAGTGCATGTTTAAAGTTATGTGAAGCAAAGATTGGAAATCTACAAGCAGAGAGTGGAACTTGGGTCTAATCAGGGAATACATCCTGCATTCAGAGATGGCCGAAGCCGACTTTCAATATTGTCACACAGGGATTAACTGCCATGAAGCAGTGACTCTGAGTGTCATCTCGTCTGCCCCTATCTGACTGGGTATGTTTGTTATAGTATCCCTGTTAAATCAAAAAATATTGACTGTAAATAGAGAATATACTTATATTATTAGTTCATAAATTTCCAGATCAAAAAGAGCTACATCTGGACCTGACTGAGATCATGAAATATAGGACTTTGCATGTTATGCCAGGTTTGGAAAAGCCATTTGCTTTATTCATAAAGGAAGTATTAAGTATATTTTACGTGCAGGAGGAAAGTGAATTATGTGCCATCACATATGTGCAGATTAGGGTAATTGGTATTATTGTTTGAATATTGGCTCTCTCCCCTCTACCAGTGTTATATAACAGTATCTCCCAGACAGTGAAATACACTTTATTATGCCAATGTCAGTCTTGGGTAAGTTATTTGTTTTGGAATGGAATAAGAGTAGACATGACATTTAACATGACAGAGCAGAGTCTTTGGGTACACCTATGTAGTTTATTTTAGACTCTTGCCTTCAGAAAAATATATTCCAGATAGTAGTCAATCCTAGATTGTGTTCTGGAACTAGAAAATACATGGAGCCAATCTGAATCCAGTTCAGTCCAGCCTACTCCAGTAGACCTTAGTTAAACCCAGAGCTTACCTATTGTCTACCTTTTATCAACACATACATTTTATTTACTGTAACAAAAATTAATGTTTTCCATTGCAAAAAAGAAAGAACAATAAGCAAAAATCTTGTAGAACAGATGGGACTTAAGTCACATTGTGAAGAATAGGCACCTGGATAAGAAGGGGATAAATAAGGTCCTGGATATAAAGTTGGCTTGTTAGAGGAGAATAAAGAAACAATTCTGATTGTAGAACTCACTGCATGAAGGCGAATTGCAAAAAATGGAAACTCTAAGCAAGTTGGTAAGACCATCTTTGGGGCTTTATAAATGGCAGAGAAGTATAGCATAGCCAGCCTATATTGTAGTCCCATTTTTCTAGCTTCTATAGTCTTATGACTCATGTATGTGCTGGAAGGTGGCTTCCTTTTAGAGTGCTCTGAATTGCCACAGAGAGGATCTAGAAAAGGAAGCATATTTCCAGTGTTTTCATTCTCATATTACAATTTGTTAGAACATATTTGAATCTTAATTTGCTAATATGAAATCTTTTAAACATAACCTAAACATTTGTACCCCTGTAATATGCTGAAATAAAAAAATTAAAAAATAAATATATATACATACAAAAAATATTAGTATATATTAGCTTGTGTAACAGCTAGAGCTAATGAACATTAAATGGATGTAAAAAAAATAAAGGGGCAGAAATAATTATTATAATTATTGCTATTGTTTAACCACATTCTTACCCCTAAATATTCACCATCTGGGGGATGGACACGCTTGCAGGTCTGACTCAGGTGGGCCAAAGGCAATATACGTAACCTAAACATTTGTACCCCTGTAATATGCAGAAATAAAAACAATTAAATATATATACATACATACCAAAAAATGTTAGTATATGTTAGCTTGTGCAACAGTAGTTGTAGTATCTTATTCAGTAAGAGAGTAACACTGTCAGCGACTGAGAAAGGCTATATTTGAACTATGCGACCTAAGACCTGTGGTCCAGAGGGTAGAGCCATCAGTGACATTTCTTTCAATCTTTATGTCATCAGAGCCAAAGTTTGGGAGACAAGAGTTTATTTCAAAATGACAGGTGAACACTGTAGCAATTTTTCTTTCTCTTTTTCTGAGAAATGATGACTTTCAAAGTATGGCTAATTTTTTTTTTATCATTTATAGATGGTAAGTAGTCTGCAATAGAAAATTGTATGTTTGTTTTTATTTAACCTATGAATTCCCTCTGTCATTAGATAATTGAACTCATTTTCTGCAAAAAAAATGTAAATTTATCTATTGGCATAAAAATGAGTTCTAACATGAGCAGATATTAAAGCATTTAATAAGATGGCTCAATTCATAATTCAGTCATTCATTGATTCAATTGGTTATTTTATTTTTTAGTCTCAACTGAGTGGTATCAGTTCCTTTAATTAAGATATTACTTAACAGAAAAATGAGCTCTTCATATTTTCCTTCTTTGTGCAACTATAAATTTGATATTGGCTTAGCAAGCCACATTTGAAAAGCAGTCATGCTGCTTTAGCATTGTCTTATATAGATATGTACATAGATATGAACCAAAAATAATTTTTAGAGTATTTCTTTAGGCATTGAATGTTGAAAATATAACCACATTGGTTTAATTAACTTAGTGATACAATTTAAGATTTGCATTGCATTATAGCACAGTAGATAGAGTGGCATTCAGGTTTTTGAAAGCCTCCTCCAAATACCTGCTCCTGGCTCAAATGGATGTTTCCAGAAGCTGGACATAGGACTAAGAAAATTCCTCCCTACATCTTACTGTTACCTGCTCTCTCGTCTACCCGTTTCCCCAGTCCTGTTTTCTAGTAGGAAGTATATGAACTCCAGTATTATTATTTCTATTTAGTGTCTGGATGCTTGTAAAGCTTTAAATTAAAACCGTGTTAAAACACATTATCAGATATTTTGGTATTGACAAAGACTCTCCCCTTAACCAAACTTCCGTCAACCTCCTCTAAGCCCTCTAGACTTCTACTTTTGCATTCATACTCTTTGGGGCTACATTGCTCAGTTGTAGTAAGAGTCTTCCTACGTCAGTTTAGTGAGAATCCCCCACCCTTGGTATCTGATCACTCTCAGTATGTAATCAAATTCATCATCCCCTACAACCCCTTAGGTGATGTCTGATAACCCTGCCCTGCCTTTTGCAAAGAACCCTGTCAAATTGGTTCAGCTAAATCTCCTTCCTCTTACCCATAATGTTTCTGTTTAGCAATTTTTCATCCACTGATCCCCATCTCTACGCTATATATTCCCACTATTCTTGTTGTATTCAGATTTGAGCAAAGTTCTAAACTGAGGTCTCTTTGTCCTATTGCAGTAGCTCTGAATAAATTTGCTTTTATTGCTATAACTACTGTCTAGCTCTGGTTTTCTTTGACAGTACTTATCAAGTGCTATTTAGAAGATTTAAACTTTTTTCCTAGGTAATAGGATATATAATATCCCCCATATAACTTTGTTAAAAATTATTCAATGATACTTATTAAAACACAATAAGGAAAACTTTATTCAGGACCATTGCAATAAATGTAGGTACCATTGCAACAGAGTCTAGGAGTAAAGGAGAGAGTTTGAGCTCAACTTATAATACATCATGAACAAGTGGGAATCTATAGCCAAGGAACAGTGTTAAAGGTCAGTGGATGGAAAATTACTAACAGGAAACATCCAGCATAAGAGGAATTCTGGCTAAACCAACCTAACGTGATTCCTGATGAAGACAGGCCAGGATGATCGCACATCACCTGGCGCATGGTGGGGGCATGAGGAAACTGATCAAAATCAAGGAGGGGTGTTCTTCCTAAACTGACTTAATGGGATTCTTTGTTAAAGTTGAACTTTACAAGGAAGTGCATAAATGAATCTAGCAGAAGATTCAGAAGCTGACTGAAGTTTGGCCAAGCTGAAAATCTTTGTCAGCCTCAAAGGCCCTGTACCAACTGGTCCTTGTATCATTCTCCAGATGTATTTAACACCACACATCTGCATCCAGATTCCTTTGTACTCCTTTTTGTTCCTCTAAATATTTATGCATCACAGAGCCTCCAGTTGCTTGAACATTATGTACCCACTCTCCTTTGCCTTGTTAATGGTGCCTTAATCTTTATGTCTCAGGACCCAAGTCACTTTTTTTATCAAATTTTTCTGAAGTCCCAGACTAGTTTATATGAATCCATTACACACACACACACACACACACACACACACTCTCTCTCTCTCTCTCTCTCTCTCTCTCTCAGAAAATAATACCCCAAAATATGGCACTTTGGCATGTTCGGGGCTTTGAATTATAGAAAATTGAGAGGGCTCAGAAATAAGTTTCAGAATCAAGGTCTTTTTCTGACCTTTCCCTGTCTCCCTGTCTCTGTGATCCTCTTTCTTTTCCAAAGTGCTAGGAGGGGATCTCTCTCTGAAAGTTCCCTTATCTGAAGGAGAGAACTTCTTTGCAAAAGTAATGCAATTGTCCTTAGGAATCTTATCAAACAACCAGAAGAGGTTAACTAACCAACAGAGAAGAAAAGAAACTGAGAGTCGTCATCACACCTGGACAGACTTTTCATCTATCCTTCTGATGGCAGCTCTAAGAGATTACCTGGGCAAACTATACTTGCATAATAAGAAAACCTTGGTTCACCATGCATATTTTCCCCTCACCTTTCTGTAACTTGTCCACAATCTATTGTTTGTTTTTTGGTCCCATTCAGCATCCAAAGAAAATCATTTACAAACCATTTTCTTTGGATTTATTCATTTACAGCCCCTCTACTTCCCTCTCCCCAATGAAAAGAGTATGTAAGTGTCAGCCATCTGACCCTTATTTGAGCTTTCACATATTTTTGCGTGGCTCTCTTGCTTATGCATGCTAATAAATTTTTTATGCTTTTCTCTTGTTAACCTGCCATTTGATATAGGGGTGTTGACAGTGACCCTTATAAAGGGATCACCCTGTTTCCACATCCATAGAGTATAGCTTTCTAATATTTATATTGTAATTTTAATTAATTTGTTTATCTTTAAAACTATAATATAGAATAAAATAATATGTTTGCTAATTCCCTCTTATTTCTTTATAGCAGCCCTCATTAATTTTTCTGGCAGTAGTTACCCAATTTTGAAAACAAATGTCTGGCTGCAATGAAAAGATTGCTAAATTCTAGAATTACAAAACCAAACATGACTCAGGAGAATGTCTAGCACATAGGCAAGAAACAGGTGATTAACTCTTCTATGTATTTTTAAAATTAGGTAAATGTCTTACTTCATTTGAGAGTGAAATTTTCACTGAGTGTGAACTCTTTACTGGCCCACTTTAATTGCCTGTCTTGGAAGATATTTGATAATTGCAATGTATAGTTCAAATAAACTCCCTAACTTGTTTTCAGCAATTTCAGTAGGCTTCCTGTAAGTTAAATGAAAGTATCAAATCAAAAATTGCAATATTCTTTTTTTCCCTAATTAGAACAGATATTTTATTACCATTTTGATTCCTGCTATTTCATCTGTGATCTCAAAGTAGCTGCTGTTTGATGACTGTGGTAGGGGATAAAGGTCATGGCTAACTTTGTATTAGCAGCTTGCTTTTGTCTAGTAAAAACAGAACCCATTGCTTTTTCACATGTTTACAGAAAAGAAGAAATCTGTGGCTTTTATGATGATTGAGAAACTGCACAATGCCTGAGTATGGGTTTAATCAGGAATGAAAAGGGCTTAACATCTCTCCCCAAGCAGATATCTTCTGGGAGGTCGTTTTCAGAGAGATGCAGACTTATGCATCTCTGAAGTCTTTTTTAGAAGAAATTCTTTTAGATAATGAAGAACCAGCCAATCATCATGAGGATCAGAACTAGAAAGCATTCATTAATGAATGAGAAGTAATTTCAAAAGTACATTAAGAAGTCTAGTAATTTCTGTCTGTTAAATCATGCAATTTGCATGTATTTTTCTGTAGATGTGATAAAATAATAATACTAATTTATGGCAGACATTTTGTAATCGATTGCTTCAGTCATTTTTCTGAGTTTGTACTAAATGAGAAATATTATTCAGTTTGTATTTATGATTAAAGTGTGTTCAGAGTAATGAAAGGCAATTATAAATTGTTTGAAAGAGAGAATCTGTTAATTTCATCCTATTCACATCACAAAATATAGACAAGGCATTGTTGTGACTATAACAGCAAGTTAGTTTATTCATTGATTATCAAATAAGTATGGGGTCTTATGTTAAACACAAGAATAAAAATATAATAAAAAGTAAAAATAACCACAAAACAAAAATAAAATACAAATTTACATAGAAAATATTTTCTACCTTACAGTAGTTTATAATCGTCTAGCTACTAGAAGATATGTGATAGCTTCAAAAATTAATATGAGATAGTAATTGCTTACTGCCAGTAGTTATTTGATGCCCAAAATGCATCCAAATAACCTGTGGATAAAGCAAAGCCAGATTTATTCCTATTGCAGTAGGGGAAACCACTACCTTCACAGAGTCTTAGTAGAGTCTCAGATGAGAGACATCAATAACAGTATATTCAAAAAGTTTGGGAGATCTCATTTAAGAAGGATCTTCTATAAAAATAAGCAGAAATTCAAGATAAGAATTTTGAGATTCCCCTCCCTGCCTATTTCTTTGAGCATTTACTTTAGAAAACATATAATTTTCAGTCCTTTCTTCTCTCTTTGAAATCTATATGTAATAAAGCCTTTTGAAGACTAGATTGGCATTTCGTCAGCTTTGTGTTCTAGGAATGTCTTTCTTAAGGACTGAGAGTAACCTATTTGAAAGGTAAACATCAAGGGACATAGCACCCCTGTATCCCAGCTTCTGTGAGAGGTTAGGAGAATAACTTTGGTGGGCACCTTGCTTCAACTTATGAAATTACCTCCTATCATAAAGATATGAGTTCATTTTTTTCTCCATCTAAAGGTCACTCCAGTTATGGTAAAGTTAAAAAGAACTATATGTGACAAATGGTGCTGTCAAGTCCTCTGACTTGAGGACTAGTTATTGTTTGTCTTGAAACATGTAAATATGATCCCTGACTTATAATGGTTCAACTTACAACTTTTTGACTTTACAATGGTGCTTTTGTTGGGTAGTTAGCAAGGGATTCCGGGTCTCCTAGGGACAAAAGTTTGGACCTTGCTTGATGCAATAGCCCCACTTAGGAAGAAGAACAAATTTAGGCCCCGGGCCCCCATCTTGGTCCTGCCCCACCTTAATCCTTCCCTGAGTACTTCCATGCCTATGGGGAGAAACGAACACCCTGTAAATCTGCCAATTAGAACTTAGCGTTCCAACTGCAGAAGAATGCAGAACTCTCTAGCCCGCAGGGCAAACAGTATAGGTAGGATAGAGTCTGGAAGAGATCTAAAACCCACATGCATAGTAAGACTCAGGTCATGCAACTCCCAGCCGTCCAATCAAAGTGGTTCCCTGGTGACCTCTGAGCTTTAGGGAGGTCCCAATCCAGGCACTTTTAAAACAAGACTGATACCATAACCAAGCCTTTTTTAATTTGTTTTTCTTTTTTGCCCTTGTCTTTGCTCTCCCTTTGCTGTGACAATGGGTCCAGTCAGTGGTCATCTATGACGTATGTATCACGCTCTGTAAACCTACATCTTGTTCTTGCTCTGTAATCCTATCTTTCTCTCTTCAATGAACCTCATTTTCATGCTTGCCTTACCTTGGTGAGTCTGGTCATTCTTCGGCCATGAGCATGTCAAGAATCAATATTTCACACTGAAATCTGACACTTTCAGCTGTATATATTAATGATGAGTACCCATGCAATCATTCTGTTTTTTGCTTTCAGTATTGCATTCAATAAATTACATGAGATATCCAATATTTAATTATAAAATAAGTTGTATTAGATGATTTTCCCCAAATGTAGGCTAATTAAGTTTTCTGAGAACATTTAAAGGAGGCCAGGCTATCCATTTTCAATTTATGAAATTTGAAACTTTTCATGGGTTTATTGATATGTAATCCCATCGTAAATGAATGAGAATATGCATGTAATGAAAAGTGTGTTCTTAACTATATGAAAGGTTAAATTTCTTTTTGTTATTTTTAATCTTTTAATAGATTTCCTGTGGTACACATCACATTTAGGTTTAATGCTTATTCAATAATAAAAATGTTCTTTCTATACTACCTTTGTGGAAAGCATTTCTAGGTTGGGAGATGGTTTTATTTTTAATTATGTTTCCCCAACACTTCCCATGCACAGAGCCTATTTGGGACTTGGCAAAGTTTGTGATGTAATAGTTTAGGTTTCATGGGCACAGCGAGAGAAGAGTTTTTTAAGTGAGTCTTGAACTGTAAAGGTTTGCTTATTCAGCTGAACTGAGCATGTATTGTTCTGAGAAAGGGCTATTTACCATCAGGAGGGAAAGTAGGCTAGTCTATTGTTCAGATAAATGGACAGTCAGGAATTTTTTAGAGCAAATCATAAAGTTGTTACAGTGCTGGCTCAGAAAACGATACCCCAAAGTATGGCACTTTGATATGCTGGACTAAAGTAGCAGTTTAAAGGTCTCTCTCTAACATTTCCCCACTTCCCTGTCTCTCTAATTCTCTTTCTGGGAGCCCTGGGAGAGACTCATCTTCGAATTTCCTTATCTAAGAAAACTTCCCAAAAGAGGTGCTATTGTCTTAAGAACCCCTCCTTAGGAATCTCATCAAATGACCAGGAAAAATTAACCACAGGAGAGGAGAAAACTGAGAGTTTTTACCATGTGCATACAGATTTTCATCTATTTTTCTGAGCGCAGCTCCCTGACTACCTCAGAGGTTTTATCTGCATAATAAGAAAACATTTTTCCCAGAGAAGTTTAGCCTGTCACCTACCTACCACCTTCCCAAGGGTTCGGAAGAAACTTAATTCTTGGCCACTGTGTTTTAGGCTCACTCATTTCCCCTAGAAATCATTTACACATATATGCCCCATTTCCTCTTACCCTTGAAGAAGGGTATATAAGCACCTGGGGCTCACTGTGTTATTGAGTAATCATCCTCCTGTGATTCTCTCATGGTATGTATGTTAAATAAATTTGCGTGTCTTTTCTCCTATTAATGTGTCTATTGTCAGTTCATTTTCAGTGAACCTGCAGAGGGCAAAAGCGAAGCTTTCCCTTGGCCCCTACAACAGCTTCATCTTCCTGGGTTAAAAACTTCTGGACTATTTACTTCCTGTTAATTGCAGACATTGGAATAGTAAATTTATGTTAGTTTAGACAACAAGCTGTGTGGCTGTAAATGGTTTCAGTCCTCATGTGTAAAATTGTCATTTGAATGGTACAAGCCAAATGTTGTTGGTGTTCAGGGTAAAGAGACATCATATTTCAGTTATGATGCCAGAAAACATGTTCATAAATTTTTGAAATTCATGACTATTCTTGAAGACCAGAAAGAATTTCAATAGGAAGGCATGGAAGGGAAGGATGTTCTTGTTACAGATGATTGTTTGGACATAAAGCAAAGCTCTAATCTAGGGAGAGGAAGTGACTCTGAATATGCAACTCCATCAATAAACAGCCAGAAATGAGGCTGGAAATAAGATAAGGGAGAGAATATGAACTTAACCTAAGGACATAGGCCTCTACTTTGTAGGAATGAGGGGAAAAATTAAATCAACTGTTAATTCAATAAAGACATTTCAGTTCATTATATCAGTAAATAAACCAGCTAGGATGTTCTTAGAAACTGGATATATTATTGGTGACTTTAATTACCCAATATTAAATTATATCTAGAGTAGATGAATCAAGGGTTGGATAATTCTGCTTCTCAACATTTCTAGTATTCTGGGTCAGTTTCATACTATTCTCTTGGTAACGAGATGGCTGTCCTACAGATATGGTATCACATACTCACATGATCAAGTCAAATTCAGGATTTAAAAGGTTAGCTCTCTGTCTTTCTGCTAATCTTTCTCTATTTTGTTTTGTTTTGCTAATCAGAAAGGAAAATCTTTCCAGAAATCCTCCAGAACACTTCATTTTACGTCAAAATTGGGCAGGATTGGAGTATATGCCCATGTCCTTGCTGCAAAGGAGGGGGTATGAAAGTCAACAGAGAGAAAAAAAAAGAGAAAAATATATCAAAGTACATTCTACAAAGCTATAATAATGTAAAAAACATCATTTTACCTCAAGACATGAGATTGAATTGACAGACAACTTAATGGGATAGTTAAGATGAAAACAAATGAAAATTATTAAATAAAATATCAGAGGGGTTGTGATAATAGGTTAACTAATTCAAAAACAATTAAGGTATAATGTAATCTCATGTCATATTATTGCATAAGTTCCAGAGAGACTAGCATAATTAATTGAAGAAGTTGAAACCATAACATAGATTTAAATAAATATTTTTTTGATATTGAGGTCAGAATATGTCTAATCATAAAAGTGAAATCCCAAAGGAAAAGGGAGATCACAGTGGGAAAAAAAATTATAGTTTTAATGATTTAAACAAAATAAAGGATAAGAAAAAAATTAAAAGGGAAATGCTCTGAAAATATTTATAATCTGTTTGATGAATATATATCTATTATTGCTAAAATTAAAGAGCTTTTACAGAATGATTTTTTTTAAAACTCACAAAATTTCCTTAGATGGGAAAATAACAGAAAGAAAAACATATAAAGAAAAGATTGTTGAAGAAAAGCTACTAATAACCAACATTTACATGTTTAAACACAATATTTTCTACCATCTTGTTAAAGAAGAATAAAAATGAATATACAAGGGGTGTTAAGGATGTTGGAAATTGGTCTTTCATATCTTGCTTGTTGAAATAAAAAAAATACTACCATTAATAATTTCTGGAAGATTATTTGATGCTAGATATCAAAATATTAAAATGTGCTTTTGACTTATTAATACTGTGGTCAGTATAATACTGTATTTGCTCTACACATACCAATCTGTGTAGTCTCACAAGCCTATGGTGTACTTATTGCTATTTCCCTTTTACAGATGAGAAAACAGAGATACTGAGATGTTAAACTCAGGGCACACAGCTGATACATTGAAGCCAGATTTCAATATCATGTGTCTGTCTGAAGAGCTCATAAACACCTTGCCTTTCTACTTTTCATACTCTTATTTACAGAAGTAATCAGAAGTATTATAAAGATGTATGTAGAAGGTATTTGCATAAGAATTTTTTTAAAGTAGCTAAACCTTTAATAGGAAGTAAGTGTCCAAATACAAGAGAGTTTTGTTTCACATATTTACGTTCATCATAATTGGTAGCCATAATCCCTTGCTTCAGGCTTCTGATTAATCCTACTCATAATGTCCACTTCATAGATCTTAACTAAATGACACAAAATTGTCCACACCTAAAGAATTCTCTAAAAGTATGCTATTAGAAAAATCAGGACATGTCATGTTGTAATTATTACCTTTTATGAAACATCAGTATATTTAGAAAAAATAAATACACTAGGGTAAAATAGCCACTAGCTTTACAGACAAAAAAAAAAAACTAATACTAATAAAATATGCACTTATATATGATAGTTTGGATAAGTACTACTAATCTTTTTTTTATTTCAAATTGATTTCTTCAATTGATGATTTTTTTGTCTAGAGATGCAATGACATCTCTTGAAATATTAATATCAAAGAATATATGTCACAACTCATTAGCATCAAATTAGCTGACAGCAGAAACATAGATAAATAGAAATTTTAAAATTCAAAGATGTCAGCTTATTTTTGCACATTTTCTCCACTTGTATTGAGGAAACTCAGACACCTACCTACCTTAAACTCACAAATACTAACAAAAATAGATACAGCACATGAGTTTAAATTGTATTGATGAGGGATATGAGGGAGCTGGGATACAGAAAAAAGGAGTAAGAATATGAAAATCAGAGGTAAAATCATAGCCAGCAGTACTTGTCTAGTGTCATTGTTCAAAGATAAGGGGATGGGGGTACAAATTCAGGTCTTTATTTTCTTGGTTGCTACCTTTAAAGAGTGAACAGGCTTTATTCTGAGATTCTTAATTTATTTAAGATAAAAAGAAATCACTTGCTCACTTAATCAAAGTTTGTCATTTGTTTGTGTGCTTGCCTGCTTGTTTGCCTGTTTGGTTTTCCTAATACTAATATCTGAGAAACCTATCTCCAGAGAACCTGTAACGACGTAGAGACTTAAGTTCTCAAGAGCATTCCTTCATACACTCTAATGAGTTCTCATTACCATTTCATATAAACTTCCTAAACAAGAGACAATTTTTCAAGTAGCCAAATCACTTCTCAGAATTCTAATTGTTTGATATGATTTAAGAGTAAAATTCTTTGAGGAATCTCCATACTGTTTTCCATAGAAGTTGTAGTAGTTTGCAGTCTCAGGAACAGTGTATAAGTGCTCCTTTCTCTCACATCCATGCCAGCATATACTGTTTTGGGACTTTTTGATAAAAGCCATTCTCACTGGGATTAGGTGATCTCTCATATTGTGGTTTGATTTGCATTTCCTGATGATTACTGACATTGAACATTTTTTCATTTTTATTGGCCATTAGTCTATCTTCTTTTGAAAAGCTTCTGTTTATGTCTTTTGCCCACTTTTTAACAGGGTTGTTTGATTTTTTTCCTTGCTGATTTTCTTGAGTTCTTTGTAGATTCAGGTAATTAGCCCTTTATTGGATGTACAGCATATGAATATTTTCTCCTGTTGTGTAGGTTGCCTATTTGCTCTATTGATTGTTTCCTTGGCTGTGTAGAAGCTTTTTAATTTAATCAAGTCCTATGAATTTTTGCTGTTGCTGTGTTTGCACTTGGGGTCGTCTTCATAAATGATTTCCATAGGCTGATATCTAGAAGAGATTTTTCAAGATTTTCATCTAGAGTTTGTATGGTTTTATGTCTTAGGTTTAAGTCTGTTATCCATCTTGAATTAATTTTTATTAGTGGTGAGAGATTTCTGTGGCTATCTAATTTTGCTAGCATAAGTTATTGAATAGGGATTCTTTTTCCCAGTGTATATTTTTGTCTGCTTTGTCAAAGATCAGATGGCGATATGTGGATGCTTATATATCTTGGTTCTCTGTTTTGTTCCATTGGTCTATGTCTCTATTTTTGTACCAATACCATGTTGTTGTGATTACTATAGCCTTGTAATATAACTTAAGGTCTTGTAAAGTGATGTCTCCAGATTAGCTTCTTGTGCTTATGGTTGCCTTGGCTATTTGGGCTCTTTTCTGGTTTCAGACAAAGCATAGAATTATTTTTTCTAGGTCTGTGAAAAATGACCTTGGTGTTTTGATGGGAATTATATTGATTCTGTAAATCACTTTGGGTAGTATGGAAATTTTAACAATGTTGATTCAGTCAATCTATGAGCAGGATATATTTTTTCATTTGTTAACATCATCTTCAATTTTCTTCCTCAGTGATTCATAGTTCTCTGTAGAGATCTTTAACCTCTTTGGTTAAATATACTTCTAGGTATTTTATTTTCTTTGTAGCTATTGTGAAAGGTATTGAGCATTTGATTTGATTTTCAGCTTGACTCTTGATGTATAGGAATGCTACTGATTTGTATACATTAATTTTGTAACCTGAGACTTTGCTGAATTTATTTATGAATTCCAGAAGTCTCTTGGTTGCATCTTCAAGGTTTTCTATATATAAGATCATATATTTAGCAAAGAGCAATAGTTTGACCTCCTTTTTCCCCTTTGTATATCCTTAATTTTCTTCTTTTGCCTGATTGCTCTGACTAGGACTTCCAGCATTATGTTCAATAGAAGACAGTGACAGTGACAGTGGGCATCCTTGTCTTGTTCCAGTTCTTAGTGGGAATGCTGTCAACTTTTTCCCATTCAGTATGATGTTGGTTGTGGGCTTGTGGCATATGACTTTTATAGTGTTTATATATGTTTCATAAAGAACTAAAAGTAGCCCTACCATTTGATCTAGCAATCCCACTACTGGGTATTTACATAAAGAAAAAAAAGTCATTTTTTTCAAAAAGTCACCTGCACTTAAACGTATATTGCAGCACAATTCACAATCACAAAAATGTGGAATCAACCCAAGTGCCCATCAATTCATGAGTGGATTAATATAACGTGGTATATGCATACTGTGGAGTACTATTCAGCCATAAAAAAGATGAATAAGTGCCTTTTGCAACAATTTGGATGGAAGTGGAGACCATTATCCTAAGTGGAGTATCACAAGAATGGAAACACAAACACCACATGTACTCACTATTAAATTGGAACTAATCGATCAGCACTCATATTCACAGATGGAAGTAAAACACACCAAAAATCAAGCAGGTGAGAGGGGGGAAGAGGGGTCATACCTAATGGGTACAATGTATACTATTTGGATGATGGGAAAACTTATAACTTTGAATCAAGCAATGCAAAAGCAATCCATGTAACTAAAACATTTGTACCTCTGTAATATTCTGAAATAAAAAAGGAATAAGATTAGGACTACCTGGAGAAGTGATTGTTTGATTAAGACTACATAACTATTTCAACACTCTCACCCAGATCTCTGGACTTACTAGTAATGATATCTGCAGTATTAAATTTTATATGTAATTGGTAATTTCCTAGACAACTGTGCAGATTTAATATTATTTAACTTTCATTTTCCTTTATAAATATATTTATCAGGGTAATCTCTGATAGATATTTTTACTTTGGAAAATTTATTCTTTGTTTTTGTTAAAAAGCTTCTTATAGACTTCCGAAGTTACAGGTGAGTAAATATATGCTTTCTGAAAAATAAATTGACTGAATATTCAATTCAGTCAGACAACTGCATATAGACAGAGTCTTGTTGGGAACTTTGTTTCTGAGCCACAATGTCACTTTCTTGAGAATGAAGGATTTTGCTGATGTAGCGATTTTGAATGACTTTTAGTACAGGAAGGATGCAGGGCTCCAGATTACTGAGGGTCTACCACTGGCCCTGAGGCTTGAATTGCATGTGTGGACTCATAGGACAGTTCTTGCCCATCTGTGTTCCAAATAAAGCACTGCCTCTGACCACACTACTCAAGGACAGCTGAGGAGGTGGAAGACACCCTTGCATGTGTGTGGCCCATTACTGCCTCTGAGGGCAGTCCATCTCCTCCTACCATGGTTTCCTTGATACCTGTCAAGAAGTCCTTGGGCATGGCCGTATGTATATTCTCTGAGGGATTTTCAGACTATGTTGCTCCATAATGCCAATGGGCTCTTCCAAACAATGCTATGTATACCTTGCCTCTGATCAATGTGATGTTATGTTTTTTCTGGCAGGTCATAAAATGAGCTAAAAAAGAGATGGACATTGTATTGGTAAATGAGAGATTCTTCTATTTCCTCATAAGGTCCTTCATCTAGTCCCCATCCTTTCTCCTCCATGGTGGTGTGTAGAAAAGTAGTGTTTAATGTCAACATTGAAAGAGATTACAGTCTATAAATCCCGTGACTGTCGATTGCCTTAATAGTTCAGGAGAACATATATGTTTGAAGGTGGTGTTCTTCTACATTTACACCATAGACTCCCAATGGTAAATATAATATGATCGGGAAACTATTTTTCATTCAGTTTTTCTGCATATTATGGATAAGATTGCATTTGTTTTCATCATCAATGAAGCACATTTGCAACCTTTGAGGGAGTCATTTGAAGCCAGTATTCGCATGTGGCACAATGGATGATTGAAGTTTCATGAGGGATGACGCAGGCAGCATTCAATAAATAATATTAGAGAACTACAAAGGCAAACATGTCCATATTGTTTCCATGTAAACAGGCTGAGAAAAGCCACATCATTATGTGCAAGTATTATTAAGGCAGTATTACTACGTTTTTTGCTGTGGGAGTTGTAAAATTAGCAAGAAATGGCACATTGGACAATAAATAATATGAACAGAGGGTTCCTAGGTCTGAATAAGAAAATATGGGTTAGAATATTACAAATAATCTCCCTGTGCACTGAAAGAACAATAAACAAATATATAAATACCTCTCTCCTACCCATTAATTTAAATCTTCCTTAATAAATCACTCTATCTCATATTAGTCCATGCAGTTTAAAATTTTTTAAAAAAAGAATCAAAATATATATACATATGGTTAGTACAAAAATATTTGCTCACAGCTTCACATATCCTTCATTTAGTACTGATAGTCCATGGTACAGCATGATCAATACAGTCACATGATCTGGAATCTGCTTTCTAATTTCTACTTCATCCTTCACTTCTATGAGATTCTGGACAAATTAAACTCTTTGTATTTATTTTCCTTGTCTTCAAAATGGGGATATAATAGTCCTTACATCATTGGAATAGTGTATAAACTAATATCTCATATAGAGTGCTTTGTAATTATTGGTTATCATTATACTATTGCTACTAGCTTAATGAACCATGAATATTGACTACTATTTTTTATTAATAGCAGTAGTAGTGTTGGTGGGAGGTTGGAACTTGTATTAATGAGTTGATCAGGAAAAATTTCCCGGAGGCAGAAAAGTTTGATGAAATTTTATAAGAATACATTCTTTAATATTTAACATTTGATTGTTGCATTGTCAAACTCTTGTGAAATTCCTCTGTTCCTCTGAAAATTGAGTAAAGTCTGGTATGCACAGCTTTGGGTCCAGGTCCCTAAAAGGAGATGGCTTGTGAGAAGTGACACAATATAGAGAATGTGACTTCTGGAGACTAGCACAGTATAGCAAATAGATGGTAGGTAATGGAGAAAAAAGAAAATCCAGAAGGGAGATAAGGAAGCTAAAGTAGAAATTTCGAGCTTGAGATCCTTGGGAGAAGTATATGTAGGCGATCCTTCCTCCATATTTCCAGGGATCCCCAGGGACACTGGAAACAAAGTGTTTCCCTTACCATGTATGGAGAATTGATTTAAACTAAATTTCCCTAAAATAATAAAAGAAAAGGTGACACACGCAAGCAACCTGGAGAACTTGGGGACATACAGCAAGTAGGCATGCTGGCTGTATACAGAGTTATTTCCTGTATTGTCAGAGTGAGTGAGTCTGCTTAACACAATTCTTCGCTTGGAAAACAAGCAAAACACATATTTGCTACTCAATGGGAAAACATTTTGAAAATGTGGAAGGGTGAGTCATTAGCGCAGTTAAGTTTCTTAAATAATTCAATCTGATACTTAATGATATGTTTATTTCATTAGTGTTGATTTTCTTCTCCAATAAAATGTCCCTGAACATTATTTTGTTGCTATTATATCCTATGAAGCATCTCTGTGGCAGGAAAACTTGAGCATTTCAAGGTTTTGTACGAGTTAATCTCTAAATGAGAATATTATTAGAGAACCTAAAAATTATACTTTTGACTCAGTTTGAATGTGTCTTCTTACTGCCAGCTAATACACACTTTTCAGTGGTCCGTCCACTGTCTGCAGTCTACCGTCAGAACTCCCAGGTCTGGTCCCTCACTATGCCACCCTGTCCATGTGGAATGCCTCCTCTCTTCCTCTGCACTTCTCCACTCTTCATATTAAAGTACACTTTCAATTTCTCTTTGTCAAATAATTATTTCTGATCATATCAGTGCACTAATTTATTATCAACTCACAGGACTTATTTTCTAGTAAGCTAATGGGGCTCACTAAACAAATATTTTCTAAGGAAAGTCTCATAGAGCTGACTTGTATCACTATATTTCTTTTTTTTTTTCTTTTCTTTTCTTTCTTTTTTTTTTTTTTTCTTTTTGAGACAGGGTCTCACTCTGTAACCTAGGCAGGAAGATCATAGCTCACTGCATTCCTGCCTCACATTCCTGGACTTCAAGCAATCCTCCTGCCTCAGCCTCCCAAGTAGCTGGCACTATACACATGCCACCATACCCAGCTAATTTTTTTTTTATTTTTATACAGATGGGTCTGGCTATGTTGCTCAGGCTAGTCTCAAACTCTTGGCCTCAAAGGATCCTCCTGCCTTTGCATCCCAAAGTGCTGCGATTGCAAGTATGAGCTACCGTGCCTGGTCTCTATTATTTTTTCTGTGCCTAACTGTGTTGTGTTCCTTTCTAGATTATGACCTCAGAAGGGTTAGGTCCCTGTATTATATTCCTTTGCTTAGAACAATGTTCAATATATAACAGCAAAGACGGTAGTCTGACTTAATATTTTCCAAATAAATTAAAACTATCTTTGACATTGAGGATGGGGAAAACCTCTAGGAGAGTCAATGTTGAAATTTCAGTGACATAGATTTTGGATCTAATTTTCAGAAATTGGAAAGAAAAAATATAGATTGTAAATTATGATACAGTATAATTATATGTTAGGATAAATAAGTTTTTTAATAATAAAAAACCTGCATAAACATTCTCCAGGAGTTTCACAGATGAGATGATGAATAATGGTCAAAATTAATTAATAATAAGTAAGCTAATAAAATGCTGATAAACAAATATTAATCAATTGGATTATAGGTTGACAAAAATACTTGTGGTCACTTGATTGAAAAAATGCAGTCTTGAGCCTGGAATCTAGGGCTGTTGGTGGTGGAGCATTTATAAAATACATCAAATGTAAATACAAGTAATGTTTTTTTGTGGTTTTCTGACTTTCCCTATGATGACAAAGAGCTATCAGAGGTATGGAAAGTAGCAATTTTATTTAAAAATGTTTTCATCAATATACATATAATTAATGATAACTGAATGAGAAATACCTCTGAAAGAGACTTATGCTATGGGCAGATCACTTTGAAACCAAAATTTGAAATTTTTGTACTATATGTATCTTAGTTTTGAAAATGATATGTGTGGTGAGGGTAAGGTATCACTTTTTAAAATTCTAATTTATGAAATGTAAATACTTACTCATATTTTATAGCCTGCTAAACATTTTAACATTTGGAGAGTTTCAGTGTGGTATTCATTTATTTGTAAAATGTAGAATTATAGGTGTAAAACATCAGCATAGCTGATGCAAGTATCTATTAGGGATAACTGATGAACATTTGGGGAGATGATTATTTTATAGTTAAATTGCAACTAAAACTTTTATTACATTTTTAGTATTTTAGAGATAGAACTGAATGGAAAGAATTTTTAAAGAATTTGATCTATTCTTTCATGAACACATCTTTGATAATGATGGTCTCAGTCAATTGGGTCCCCACTGCTTTTCAGATTTGACAGAAATATACAGTCTGAATTAGATAATTTTGATTCCAGGATAATATTAGGTGATTTTAAGAAATGAAGATGCAATGCCTTGGCTATATAAAATGATGTTTTATTAAAATGGCTCAGATGATATATAAATAGAACCACAATCCTTTCACGTGTCTATTTGGTATCACAAATAATCAATACATTTGTCCATGATTCTGTAGGTTTGGGGCTACTATGAGGTCATAAATAGTAAATAGTATGAGGTCATAAATTAGGACACAAAACTCAAATTGTGTCGTAATGAAAAGGTTTATCCTTAGAAAAAGAAATACAGGATGGAGTCATGTGCAGTTATGCTCCTGAGGTATGTATGGTTCTAGGAAAACAATTTTAGCAGGGATTCTGTTTGTATAAACATTTTTTAATGTTCTAAAATATCATGGTCCATCTAAGGCATAGTAATGTTTGATGAATGTTTATACTGTTAAGTAGAAGAGAGGTCCATGGGCAATTTTTTTTTTTATTTCAGCATATCATGGGGATACAAATTATGGGCACTTGTTTTTGTTCCAATAGTGCACCGGAGGATTTGTCAAAGTGACTAAAGCACGGCTTAGTACTGTGCTTTGTTGATGATAGACATGAATAGAAGTCTCACCAAGATCATGCAGGAAAATATAAGTGATAGTTCAGAGTTTGGTCATGTTAAATATACCATTCTGAATTTTCTAGCAGTAAATATAAATGGTACATTTTTTATCTATATTTTCTCTTCTACTGTCTAGGTCACAATCATCATATTTCTAGAATTTGATCTCTTTCAATGTTGACTATATACCTGTCATCCATATACACTGCCAGTGGGGAGGATAGATAAGGGAGGATTGTCTGACTCTTATCCATATTCATTATGTAATAGGGTCCCTTCATGTTAGAGCAATAGTCTCAAAAACTCAGAACACACAGGTGTAGGCACTCTTGGAGGACTAGTGGACATGTGGTCAGGAGCCTGTAGCAGTAGTGTGGCCAGTGACCTGGGTGCCAGCAGCATGGCTCACAGGGTAAGGGATGCCTGCTGCTGCTCCTGTAGCTCTGCAGTGCCATAGACCAAAGACACTACCATGGTGAACATGTGCCTTTGCTTCCTAAGTTGTAGCTCAAACCAAAGCCCAAAAGATGAATGTCAAGAATCCAGAACCTTGCATTCTAAGAGCCATCCAAATGAACAGTCAGCACCATTCTGGGTATCCCCATCTCATGTGATCCTGTGGAAAAATACAGTCCTGACCCATGGGGTGATTAGTTCTCTGTGCCACCTCCTAGAACTTAGATGTTCAGAGGATTCCACATGATCCCAAAGGTGTAAGCCCTGGAGCTCTTCTGGGCATCTGGTGGACCCCACTGAGGGGCTTGTGAGAATGTCATAGAGGCCCTAAATGGAAGAAAAGGACCCTGAGCCCACTCAGGTCCTTCTCAGTGCTCATGGGGCTGCACTGAGACAACTGCAGGCCATGGCAGGTCCCGGGCACTGGAGGTGCCTTAGAACATTTTGAGGAAGAATGAAGGAAGGCTGAGGCCAAGGCTGGGGCAGGTGCATATACTGGTCATGGGGTTATAGATGGTTCTGAGCCTCCTTTCTTCACCTTAGACACTCCCACCCCTGCTCTTACTTACTTGCAGTTCATCCACAAATTTCTTCCTGATGATCTGTTTACTTGCCTCATTCCGGGCCCACAGGGAAGATCCTGTGTGTTAAGTATCTACAACCAAAAATGCACCATCAAAATACTTTGCTAAAGTCAGACAGTCTTTCTGCATAAGAGAAATTCTGTATTTTTTCTTCCAGCTATGTACACTTGAACGTTTCCCTCAATATTTTACAAATGTTATTTGAATGTAAAACTCTTGTTTTGTATACAGTAGAGACTGACTGTATGAATGTGTGGTAGACAATAATTTCCTCTCGTTTTCGTTGCTCAAAAATATCTTAAATCAAATTCCTTCTCTAGTTGGATTTTATAATGAAGTATGACTTTTAAATCTGATTTTATCATAGCCTGCAAAATAAATATTAGACCTACAGGGCTGAAAAATGTCATTTGTATTCATCAGATCTATTATTTTACCTTCAGTCATAATCTTACCCAAACCATCACCTGTAGATAGGAGAATATTTTATTTTTCTAAAGTCTTTTAGTTCTAGAAACTCCTTGAGGAGCTTGTTCACATATTTAACAACCTCTCATGTCAAGAAATTCATTTTGCTCTCTCTCAATTTTTTTAACCTTGTTATTTGTCCCTTTAAAAATCTCTATAAAACTTCAGCATAGGCAATTTTTTTTTTACCCTTTAGTTGAACTACACATATACTGAACATAGTTAAATGAAAGCAGAAATTGTAGTATCAATTTTAAATTCCTTGGTATTTGATTTGATGATACTAACCTGAATAAAAATGAAGAGGTATATCCAGTATATATGGTAGGATATTTGCAAAGTTTCTTCCCTCCTTTAATTATCCCCATACTTGAAAACCAATATCATATTAAGTAGCTGCAGTAATGTTATAATAATGTTGCATTGCAACTTTAAGTCTGTTGTATATGTTTAAAGTAAGCTAAAATATATAATTGTTTTACTTACTAAGTAGGCAAAAACTTTATGTCTCCAATTTATATGTCTAAAGTTCTATAATATTAGCATCTCCCAATTTTTCCTTGATTAAAATGGGCACAATCTGTTGCAAATAACTGAGAAGATTAAATAAATGTATTAGTTATGTAAGTTTACCTCCTACCAAAGGTAAATGAGTAGGAGTTTCCAAGTCTAATGGTCTCATTTTATAGAAAAACAAATTAATATCTTGAATGTGATTTGCCTACTGAAATTTATGGGCAATACAAATCAAGCAAAATTAAATATCTAATGCTTCTGTGCTGTCACAGCAAATTTAATTATATATAAACATACTGACTAAAGTATACATTAATTTGTCACATCCTGAAATATTAACAAAAACAAACATTCCTAGAGTTCATGGAAAGAGCATGATATTCTGAGCCCTTTTGGTTTTCCTACATTATTTGCCCATATACTGTAATAAGCCTGTAACTCGTTTCATTCTAAAAGAGCAACTACTAGATTGGTATTTAGGTAAGTGGTAGGAAATTTAAAGTTTGTAGGGTGCAAAGGCAGAGCTAGAAAGTGGCAAGGGTATGTGTGAGAAGAGAGGCCAGAAAGGGAAAGTGATCAGGAGAGGAGGAGATCTGGCTAAAGTCCAGCTTGGTCCACTGCTCCAAGTGTTGCACAGCCTGCTGACATCAAGTGTACCCTAAGGAAGGTTGGACATAAATGCAACCTCTGCAAACTTGAACTTGTCAGTTACCAAATCATTAGGAATAATCTTGAACATTTTTGTTACTGCTTCTACTTTTCATTCTATCCAGGTCCCTACTCCTAACTTTGCCATCACTATCTTTACATATTAGGAAAAGAAAGAAAAATGAGAACAAAACTACACAAATCCTTTAAGTTTATGGGAAGCTAGAATAGCACAAGGGTACTCTCAGTTTCCTGGAACAAGATAATTACACAAACGGGAATTGCTTTTTTTTTTTTTTTCTATAGAAAGTATTTTACAGTTAGCTATGAGAGAGGAAAGATAAGTAGCCTAAAATAATATTTAACTGGAAAGTTCTGAGTCAAGTTTCCAGGAGCTGTGCATTTCTGGCCACGTGGAGGGGGTGCCTTCTTCAGACTGAGTTGAACCAGACTCAATGAGCTTTGTAGCATTGAACAAGTCTGCCTTTTGTTATTGCTGCTGTGGTTTTATTGGTTTATACAATTATTCTCTCTTCTCAAAATTTGTCTTTTTGGGTCTTTTTGATAAAAGCCATTGTTGTGTGTTCTTTCCCCCCCTCCTTGGAGTCTTTTAATTGTTTTTTTTTTTAATTTCAAAGTATTATGGGGGTACACATATTTTTGGTTACAACATTTTGGTACAAACATTTTGTAATGTTTGAGTCAGGGTTATAAGTGTGCCTGTCACCCAGATAGTGTTCATTGTACTTGTTAAGTAAGTTTTTGTCCATCTCGTCCTCTCTGCTCCTCCCTGATTGATTTCCATTGATATTTACTTCTGTCTATGCACATATGTGCTCATCAGTGAGTTCCAATTTAATAGTGAGTACATGTTGTATTTGTTTTTCTATTCTTTAGATACTTCACATAGGATAATGGTCTCCAGTTTCATCCATATTGTGACAAAAGGTGTTGCAACATAATTCCCCACAATTGCAAAGATGTGGAATCAACCCAGATGCCCATCAATTCATGAGTCTATTAACAAAATGTAGTATATGTATACTGTGGAATACTACTCAGCCATGAAGAAGGATGATTCAATTACTTTTAATCTAATCTGTTCATTAGGAATGATAATAAGTATTGGGAGAGGAAAGTTTTTGTGATCTAGGCCTGCAAATATAATATTTCAATTCATAGTCCATACCCCATATCTAATTTCATGTGAGGCTAAGACAAGCAATTAGCTGTGTGTCTATTTCTGCCACTGTTCTCATAGTGTCAGATACAATTTCTCATCTGGACCATTTCAACAGCCTCCTTACCACCTCCCACTAATTTATTCTTACACATCTTCAATATTTTCTCCAGTGTATGTAGATTCAGAATCCTTAATGTCAGCCTATGATTTTCTCTATGTTATCTCCCTTTTAATTTCATTTTTTAGAACAGAGTCCTTGCTCTACAGTGTCTTAGGGCTCAGTTTGCTTCCTGCACATAATCTTCTTCTACCCCAAGTCTTCCTCTACTGATATGCAAAGCACAACAACTAATAATTATAGGAATGAGGTTGTTAATAATAGTAATATACTATATTTATAGAGCATATGCTACATGCCAGTGCTAAGAATTCTACAAACATTAACTCATTACATTCTCACAATAACTCTAAGGGCAGGTACTATTATTATCATTTGATGGGCAAGGGGCCTGAGTATAAGTAAAATGAAATAACTACCCAGGTTTCCAGGCTAATATGTTGCAGAGCCATGATATTTGAACCCAAACTGTCTGCTCTCTGATTCCAAACATGCAATAATTGTTCTATCTCCCCCAATGGACGTTTTCTTGGGGAAGTCTTCTTAATGCCCTAGTCCAGGGCAGATTTCCATGGTATATGCCCTCATGATGCTGTGGACATTTAAAAAAAAATTAGTTACATGTTTGACTCTTTTTGTTCATCTTTCCTCCTGGATAGTGATTTTCATGAAAGCTGAAACCATAAGCACTTTAGCTGACTGGCATTTTCCTGACACATTAGCACAGTGTCTGACACATAATATGTGCACAATAAATCTCTCTATCGCAATATAGTGCTTCCAATTCCCCAAGTTCCAGGTAGATGTGATTTCATTGATTCCTAAACTTTAGAGAGGTTTTTTTTAAAAAAAATAACATGTCAGCAAATGCGTACGTAAACATCCAAAGATTATTTGAAAGTCATACCTGGTTAACCTTTTAAGAATCTGCCTAAGCATTTTTGTTGTTGTTGTTAAGAACATAAAAACTAATTTTATTGACGGCATTTATTGTCTGACAGACACTTTGTTACATAGAATTTTCTCATTTCATTTTCAGAAGAAATAATGATACAGATACATTCCCTTATTAATCTCTTTTTTACTGATGAGGAAATATGGTTAATTTGGGTAATTAAACTCCCCAATTTTACATAGACACTAAGTTAAGATATGGAACTCAACCTATATAGCCAAAATTAATTAGCTCTTTGGCTTATTCCAGCCCTTGTTATGCAAGTATCCTGAGAGAGAAGACTGGGGCTTTGGGGATGATAAGATACAAATAAGGATCTGTGAGTAGCTGGTTTGGGGGAAATAGAAGCTATGTCATCTAGGATCTCAGAGTTTCCCTTCAAGCAAGTCCTGTTTTTTACCACTACTCAGAACTCTTGCCTGTGGAGTAGCCTGACTGGGTAGGAGGCAGATATTGGCATTTGTCGGAGCTGAAATAAGAACAGATTCCCTATCTTTTGGGATGTGAGAGGCTTCTTTAAGCCTCCTATCAACCATGTTCATGTGTATTCAAGGCCTGGTCAAATCCAAGCCTAAACAGAAGAGTTTTTTCTAGGCCTAGAAGATGGCACAGGAAAGACATAAAGCAATGTGAGCAACGTGTATTTTTTTGAGTACTTTATTTCCCTAATGTCTGAGCAGAGGGACATCTCTGGAGATACAGATCACTCAACTTCCACTTGGATATTTTGATTCCACAGATATGCTTAGAGCATAGATTGCCACCCAGGACAGGCAGATTAGTCTCAGAAGACTGACCTCTCCTAAAGCATGATTCTCTCCAGATACTCTGCATGTCCTGATTTAATGCATGCATATTGAGAACGTCATACATTCCAGCACAGCCATCCCAGATGCACGAACATCTCTGGCACATTGCGCTCTTCTTCAATCCCAGCAGTTTTCATGATGGCATGGATGGTGCTAATGCACATGGGTAATTTATGAATGTTGAATTAAGTTAGCACCCCTAATGAAAGAATAGCATACGACAACAAAGTTTGGTCTATTTACAAAGTCTCATGCTACTTCATCTGCCGCAGTATTAGACTGTTTACATGTCTTTGCTGTCCAAAGAAGCATATAGACTGGCTATAATAAAGTAGATTGAACAAACTGTATAGACAAGTGCACATTGAATCTATAGCACATATTTCCAAATTTTATGTATAATAGGTTCAGCTTATATCCTAAAAATTAAAAAAAAAAGTCTAAGATCTGTAGCTTGGATTTTTACTTGATTTTTGATTTAATGCATCTTAATATTTAGCTTATCCTTTCATAAGGATGTTTCATTTTTTGTCTTTTTCTCTTTTCAAATCAGATAGTTATAAATTTTGACTACTGGCAGCTATATATATATATATATATGTATATATATATACACATACATATATGCATTCAATATACCCCATCAGAATAGATATTTTAACATTATTCTTCAAGAATATTAGTTCAGTGAAAACTCACAGAGGCTGACATTTTTCATACCTTTAAAAGACATATTTGACTTAGAAAAAAAGTGATTTCCTTTATAGAGAGTTTTAAAAATACTATTATTTTACAATAACATCACTTCTTAAAATACCTAAAATTCTTAGTCATTGGAAGTACAGTTAATATAGCTCTCTAACATGGATCTTAGACAGGACTATAATTGTGTGGATTTGCCTAATCTTTAAAAATACTCATTGGGTAGCTTTGAGATACGTATAATATCTCCACTCAAACGTTTACAAGTTGTAAAATTTTAATAGGATTCTTAAACCTGCCTACTTATATATACAAATTTATTGAGAAGTAATGCATCTAATATAAGAATAGCACTGCTTTAATGTTAAAATATTTAAATATGTGAAAATTAAGCCTCATTTGAGAACCAGTTTGAAAAGTTTATAGAAAAAGTCCAAAAATATGTCTTCTCTTCTTCTGTGTCTCTCAGAATGGTGGAAGAAGTCCCAGAAGCTTTTACTAGATGATGTTCAGTGTGTGAAAAATGGAAAGGTAGGGAATATCATTGGTTCTAAGGAAACTCTGCTTTTTTTCTGGTGTAAAAGCAAGAACTGAAACTGCATGAATAGAGATATAGTTTTTGTTTCATATGAAGTAATTCTTTTCTCTGAATTCTGCAATGAGTTTTTTGCCAAATAAAGATGACTCATAAAAAGTTTTATTGAACACTTTTTAAAAAGAAAAGAGTTCAAATAATCATAGGATATACTTTGGTTGGTGGGCAAAGGACCAACATAGTTACAAGAGTATTACTTGGAAACTATTCTCTCTTGATCATATATATATTACAGTAATATTGCTACCCAACCAATGATTTTCCCAAATGTTTCTCAAATCTGTCTTTTTAGCCAAGGTAGTATAATAAAAGTTTCCTAAATATTTCTACTTATTTTATTTCTCTATTTTCTTGTATACAGCATTCCTTCTGCCTGAAATGCTACATCTCCTAAAAACCCACCTTCCTCCCATTCTTGTCCTTTTCTATTTAGTATCTGTTTTCTTTCCTTGGCCTTTTCTAAATATTCTATGCTTACACATTTTATTGATTCTCTTAATTATGATTATAATTGTAATCTCACATATCCATGGGGCATTTCACAAATTAAATTTCAAGTTTAACTTTTTTTAATATTTACTTAAATATTAAATATTTTAAGTTATTATATTACAGGTCTGGGAATATTTTATCCAACTTTATGCTCCCACCCAATCCCCATCCCCACCATACCACAAACATATAGATCATGTAGTAGACAATAAATATTTATAGATTAAAAGAGCAATTCCTTTACACTGCTTATCTTCTGTATGGTTTTCTTCTGTTTATTCTTGTTCCATCATTGTAATTTATCTTGTTTCATATATTAATGCCATATTTAAACAACGTAAATAAATTAGGGACTCTAAGGACCAAGAGTACTAATCATGAATGTGAAAGTTTCAGAAGCAGTGAAGTAACAGGAGTACATTATCCTTATGAAGCAGGGCTGGAATTATAACTAGCAGTGTCTAAGTCATTTCTGTCAGATTTGCATTTTCATTACATGACTCTGAAAATTTGGTAAGAATAAGTTACTACTCATTTTTTTCCCTTCATTCATGTATCCATTTGATACATACATCATGATTTAACTTTGCATTTGAAGTCAACAATTGCCCCATTTAAAAGCTCAAGTGGACAGATACTCCCCAATAAATACTTTTTATAAAAAGATCAATACCATATTGTACTATATAGAGAAGAAGGATCTAAGTCAGGGATGGTGAACCTTTTCTTGTTGGAAGGTCATATTAATTTAGCTGTAATCAAATAAAGCCACATTCAAGAAACTTCAAATAGATATATACTTAAAAATGTACCTTATTTTGTAAAAATCTAACTACCATGTGGTTAATAATTTCAAAAAATGAAAGCTATTTGTTAATTTTAACTAATCTTTTAATGACTGTATTATGTCTGTTTTTTGTTGAAAAGCATGTGAATATTTGTTTGCAGCATGGAGGTGTGCAGTTTCAGTTGATCCTCTAGATGAGTATCAGTCATTTGTGACTTTAAGGGATTTGGGTTAGGTAGGAAAATATAGATTCACAGCAATGAGTGGTTGAAAAGAAAGAAAGCATTTTTTGAGCTTATTGTTGAAGACGTGGGTATTCTGTATTTTTCCATATTTCAACTGGATCTTTCTTAGCATCAATGACTTTAAAATATCATCTACTGAGAACTCAATCCATCTGTAGTTCTTTAGGTGCCTTGGTGATATCAACTAGGTGGGGCTGAAATCCTAATTTGAGTATGATATCATTATTCTCAAAGTCAGTGAACCTATATTGTATTCTCTAATTAATAGGTCTGTAACAGCTGTATATTCTTCAAATGATTCACATATATCATTCTGCTCATCAATGAACTTTGCTAACTGGGGAAAATGTTCATCTGATATTTCCTTTTGAAGAAGTTTTTTGAAAAAAGATAGCTTTATTGAAAAGGCTTGTATTTTTTGCCACATATCATATATAAACTTAGTTTTACCTTGCAAAGAAATATACAAATTGTTTTGATTTGACATATCACACAGAAATGCTACATTCCTACAGAAATCTTCTTTCAATAATTTATATTGCTGATTCTGTTCTTCATAAAATTTATCTGTTCTCACAGAGATAAAATTCTGATAACACCTTTCCCTGTAATAGCCAATGCATTTTAGAATGATATGGCAAATCCTCACTGAATATGCTCATCCTTCAACTTTAGGGTGTTATGAAACTGATGATACCCTGTTGCATTTACATGAATATAGTTAACAATACTTACAACTTGTTGCAAAGTGTCACTTAACATAGTAGCTTAAGCACAGAGATTTTGCTGATGCAAAATACAACGAAATGAGAGCATCTGGATATGTTAATACTTTTTTTAACTGTGCAATAAACCCTTCATGTTTTCCTGTACATACACTCACTAAATTTGCCAAATTCAGTCCAAATTCATGACATTTATCTTGAAAGTAATTGAAAATATTTATTCCCCATGTTCTGTTCACAGGAGCACCTAAAGTAACTCTTTATAGCAAAGAAAATCTTCCGTTATGACCCCAATAGAGTACAAACCCTGTGCTGAGTTAGTAGTGTCACTTGATTCATCCAAAATGATTGTACAATATTTATTTTTCTTTTCAATATTACAGGAAGTTGTGTTGTTAAGTTTAAGGCTAATTCATGCCAGTGATCATTTGTGGTTCTCCTTGAAAGAGGCAGCCATTTGTACTTTGAGACATTACCAGGGTCTCTGCATCCATAACTTCCGGCAATGTACTCTTTCACAATATCTACATCACTGAATGGCTTTCTTTCTCCCCTCAAGCATATAAGCTACTTTATAAGTTGCTTCAGTGGCATTATTTCCAGGTCTTATTGCTGCTTGAAAGGATTATCTTTGCTTTTCATCTTTTAGTTTCTGCAACACAAACTTTCATGATTCTCCCTCTAATTTAAACTATTTATGGTCCTTATGAATGTTATAATGCTGAATTGAATTTCTTTAATTTTGATATTGCAGTATCACAAAGCAAGCAAATCATCTTATCTTTAGCTGAAACAAGATGATACTGTAATTTCCCAATCCTCATTAAAAATGTTTTCTTCTTTCAACATTCTCTTGGTCTTCTTTGACTTGATGGGCTGTTAAGCAAACAGAATCAAAAACTACTGTTAAGCTGTGCAACTATTCACAAATTCCACTTCAAGCAGAAACACAGTGCACCATTGTCAAAAGCTGAGAATAGACTGTTGTACTCGATCGTCTCATAAACTTTTGCCAACCAGCTTCGTGTGGTAGTGGCAACGGTCATGAAGAAGTTAGAACTACATCATGAGCATAGCAGCTGTCAATTTCCCCCTTATGGCTTGCTAATGTTCTAATTGTGCTGGTCACACTGGGAGGATTATTTTGTTGAAACTTATTCTTTGATATTAAATCTGCTCATTTTTAAAATAAAACTATAAAAGAAAAAAATTGTATTAATAAAAATAAAAGAATCTATTCTGTAAACTTTGGATTCAGTCAAAAAGTCACATTTAACGACCTAAAAGGCCACATGTGGACTTAAGGCCACAGGTTCCCCACCCCTGTCTAAGTATATTCTGATCTTTACCAAGCAATGGGAAAATTACAAACTGAATCAATATGTCCAACCGAATGCCTGTTCATTTGCTACCAACTCAGGCTATTCTTGGAGATTCCTGTGCAGCTTTTTTCTACCTTTTTTTTTCGGAACTGACACATGGAAACTTGAGGACTGAAATGCTAAGACTTCAAAGCTCCCACTCTGTGTGGGCAAGATCTTTCACTGGCATCAGGGATGACACAATCTCTTTCATCACTGGGCTGAATAATAAGCCTTCCTCCAGGGGATAACTCCATGGAGAAAGCTTCCTGCACCCATTATGTCAGACTACAATTTAGCAACTTGAGGAATTTTGGCCCACTTGCACATACGGCGTTTGTATTTTTTTACAGGCTTTAGTCCAAGTGATAATCGTAAGACTTTATTCTGAGGTTAAAAAGAAAAGTCACTGAAATTTCTGTTCTGAACATTTTTAAAATACTCTGAGTCCCACAAAGTGACATTATTGTTTTAGTGCTAAAATATGACTTTTAACATAAATTTTCCTACAAAGAATATTACAACTACCACAGAAAAATCAAACTTATGTCCTAAGTTTTTGAAGCTGAAACACTTAATTTTTTTTTTTTAGCTGAGGCCAACTGCAAAAATAATTCAATACTGCTCTTAAACATTTGCATTTATATCACAAATAATAATTGGTGTAATAAGAGAATTTTCTAAATGTTATATTGTGTTCACATTTTTGGACTATGTAAATATAGGTTCTGCTTTTACATAGCTACAGCCAAACATATTATTGGTAAAATTTCTTAATAATGTAGTCTTTTACAGAGATCATGGTAAATGCTTGCATTTAAACATATTTTATTCTCTTTGCTACATTAAAATCTTTTACATAAGCCTAAATCCCTAAGAGAAAGATTTCTGCTACTTTCTTACCACATAAGCCTATGCCTGCAAACTCATCATGTCTTTGATTTAGGACTGAAAATAAAACCTTGAATTACTTGAGTAGTCAATCTCACCATGACAATTAGCGGCTCAACCCTTTTTATACAAATGAAAAGGATCCTTTATATATATTCATTTGTTTCATTTTCCAGCATGAACAAAGACCCCTTCCCCCTAATGGCTATGGAAGCTCTGGGGCTTATCTTCTGTAACAAATACAGAAAATACAGAAAACCTAATATTTCATATACTTTTGGGTGTTGAATCTGACTTAAATGTGACATAATTAGGCTTGAATTTATGCAAAGATTGAGTTTTTGGCTGCTGGAGTAATAGGAATAATATTGTAGTTACAACAACAATAAAACACTTCCTGCTCCGTCAATAGTACCATTACCAAGATCACCATATTCAGCACTATTATCAAATTCAATAAAATTTCCATAAGCAAATCAAGCCATTTCTTTAACAAATGTAAGAGAGTCTTAATATTTAAGTATTTTTATGTCATATATTAAGCTTACACTAAGTGAACATCAGATTTTAAGTTTTTAAGTATTTGACAGCTGGTTTTGGTTGGAATCAGCCTAGGTAAAAGCTTGGAATGGCAATAAAGGGAGGAACTATAAAGACATTAAAATTATGTCTAAGTTTTTAGGCAAAAATGAAAATTTACATTAAAATTTAGATCTAGTATTTGTGTCTTCTCCTCCGTCTTTAACTCTATCTTATTCTGAAGTCTTCCAATGCACCTGATTTGAATGTTTTTAGATTAGGCAAATTTTGTGAAACTGTTGAAATGAATGGTTTTATACATATATGCATAAATACATTACATATATACACACATGCATATGTGTGCATATATACATGTATCACAAAATGATAGAAATACGGAAATAAAAATATCTTAGAGGTTCTTTTCTGTAACCAGGCGCAGTGGCTGGCACCTGTAATCTCAGCTACTCAGGTGGCCTAGTTACAGGGATCACCTGAGCACAGGAATTTAAGGCTGCCATCGGTTATGATAATGCCATTGCATTCCACTCTGGGTGATGACCGTGAAAATTGTATCAGACTGGGATGGGGGGTGGGGGGAGGGGATGGGTGTATGCCTACATGACGAGTGCGTTGCACACCCTCTGGGGAATGGTCATGCTTGAAGGTGCAGACCCGGAGAGGTGGGGGGGGAGGGGATGGAGGTATGACTACATGATGAGTGCCAGGCGCACTTTCTGGAGAATGAGAACGGACGCGCCCGCGCTTGGGACTCTGACTCGGGGGGATGGGCGGGACATGGACAATGTATATGACCTGAACTTATGTACCCCCATGATGAGCTGAAATAAAAAAAAATAAATAAGTAAAAAAAAATAAAATAAAAAAAATAAAACAAAACCCAAAAAATCTTCTTTTCCAATTGAATAAATTTTGTTGATCTTTTGAAATGAAGCCATATGAAGATGTAAAATTTGACACAATGAAATATAAGAACCTAGTTTCATACTCTGTAGTCTTTTATCAACTACTTTATAGCCTATGACTTTACATATATTAGGCACTTAACGCATAGCCGTTTAATTAATGAATGGATGCATTCACTTTCTTTTTAATTAAAAAAAAAACACTTGTGTAGTATTTTCAGACACAGTTCTAAACACTTTACTACTATGTACTATTTAATTCTTATAACAACCATGTAGCTTAAATAGTGATATGGTTAATATTGTATTTTTATGATAGTTTCTCTACATAGATAAATTAGATTTGTGCTCACGATTTTGAATGGAATATTGTCTTAAGGGAAATGAGTTTTACCTGCACTTTTAAAATGTTAGAAATGATGAACTCTATTTGGGCAGTATGCATCTAATTCTTTAGTTCTATGTAAATTCACTGAATACAAGAAATTGGAAAGTTTATTTAAGAATAAAATATATTATTATAGCCTCACAAAATCTCCAGTAATACTTTCTATTGCACAAAATAACCCAAATCCTATTTCTACTATCCAATGCTTCTAAATCAATTCTCTTTAGATTACCCCTTATCAGAAAAGGGAAATTTTAGAAAAATAATCTCAGATCCTTCTCTAGATATGAAATATCATGATTTGACTATTATTTCTATATATCTAAAGCTCTATCTTACTTTAATTGTCTAAATCTGGAGTAGACAAACTGTTTCCTAATATTTAATGGCCTCTTCCTTTCACCTCTCTTCCTTCCTTTCTTCATTTATCTTTATTATAAAATAAGGCTGTGACAGTTCAGACTCAAGTAATTCCCACATTTAAGAATCTGTTTATATAATTTTTGAGGGGTTATTGACCTTTTGTCTTAGTCATTTTTATTTAATAATTTTGAACTCAAAATTTAACTAAACTTTAAATTAAATTAATGGCCTAATTAATAAAAAAAACACTTATTTATTTGAGTCTCCAAACTAGAGACTGTGGTTTCTTTTAAAGAGAGCTCTAAAACTCTTACATATTTTTATAATCATCTTTAGAGAAAGATGTATCCTATGGCTTCATGCATACTTTATAATCTAAATAAAGACTGCTTAGTGTTTACTCATTTGAAGGTGTGAGATATCATGGTGAATAAATACAGAGATTTGTGAACTTTTAATAACAGGAGCCTAACAAATCCATATTAATTATCATTTGCAAAGGTGATATCTTTTTGTTGAATATCCCATGAATGACATTTCCTCATATTCCAGTAATTTTGTTTTGTTTTTATATAATTTCTAGCAATCAGCAGGAACAAGAAGCCAAGGAATCCATTGGCAAGTAGAATTATAGTTTATAGAAACAAGAAAACAGACTTAAATAAAGTTTTAAGATGTGTTGTCACCATGGTGGGCCAGGCAATTGGATAATCCAACCTTAGACAAAGAGACTCTAGTACATTTCTCTTGATCATGCTCCTGCATCTTTAATATGTTATAAATTTGTAAGTTAGAAGCAGCAAGAAAAAAATACTAGAACATGAAAATTCCAAGTAAAACTCCTCCAGTGTGTAAATACCAAAATAGCACTTCTCATGCTTATGTATTTACTTAAACCTAAAGACTTAAGCATATTGTACAATAAAAAATTTGGTAAGAACAGACTTATATTTTAAATGAAAAGGAAAATATTCAAAGTCTTTTAGTATAAGGTTAAAAGGAAAACCAGCTGACTTCATATTTGCAAAGTTTGTTACCAGGACTTTTAAAATGTTTCAGAAAAAAATTATTTTGAGTAGGCTTCATGATCTGTCTCTGAAACTTATCTGTATTTTAAACATAATAATTCAATGATTAAGAGGAAATATTTGAGGTAGGCTTATAATTCTCTAAACAGTTTCCAAATCTAACAAAGTAAAATGTTTCATTTAGTCAAAAATCCAATGCATTTAAAGAACTTATTTTAATAAATATTATTCAAAATTAGTTAGTCATTAGTATGCCTTTACAATCTTGCCCACACAGGAAAATCCATGTCTATAAAATTTATTTATACATGTACATATACAGTGTATATATTGTTTCAAAACCACAAATAAATCAGTGATGTCATCCAACACTACTATAAAGAAAATCATATATCCATGAAAAATATTACTATGCAAACCAATTTCTAACTTTGAAAGATTGATTTTTATTTTTTAATAAATGAGAATAAGATTATACATTTATCAAATTCCAGTCTTAAGCCAATTTAGAAGGAGCAAATTTTTCTTTCTGAAAATAGAAATTGTTAATATATATGTCTTAACAGACACAGTCTTCTACTTTATTAAATACGTGGTTTTACATATACTAATATTACAACTTCTTACTGTCTGACCATTTGTGTCAGTTCTGAGTTGGTTTCACTTCATTGATTTTTCTCCTCATCATGGGCATATTTTCCTATATTTTTGCATGCCTGGTAATTTTTTATTTAATACCAAACATTGTCATTTTTACATTATTATTTGCTAGAGTTTTTTGTGTTTCTTTAACATTTTTGTATTCCTTTAAATGTTTAAATGATATTTCTTTGCATATTAAAGATTTAAGTGTAAAGTTAATTTTGATATTTTAGAGCATGTATATATGACCAGTGAATACTACCCCCCAAATTCAGGTCTACCACAACCTCATGTAGGGGCAAAGGGAAAATGTCCCCTTTACCCTCTGAAGTTTCACTGAAAAATTAACTCACAAAAGGCAGATTAATAGCAGAAAAGAAATACAAATGTTTTGAGGGAAACACTAGGATGCAATACAGTATGTAAGCAAGGTGAAGATTAATAAGACCAAATTTAAGAGTTCAGGTAAATGTAAAGAAATAAATTTATATATTAATAAAATAGAGCTGCCCATAATCATCAAAATCATGATTCAGTAGTGTGGCAATGTTTTTTTTCGTTCATTTGTTTGTTTTCAATTTTATAAACTGAACATTTGGAGTGTATTTATTTATTTATTTATTTATTTTTGAGACAGAGTCTCTATCACCGAGCTAGAGTGCCTTGGCATCAGCCTAGCTCACAGCAACCTCTAAAGCCTGGTCTCAAGAGATCCTCCTGTCTCGGCTCCCGAGTAGCTGGAACTACAGGCGTGTGCCACCACACCTAGCTAATTTTTTCCATTTTTTAGTTGCCCAGCTAATTGCTTTCTATCTTTAGTAGAAATGGGATCTCGCTCTTGCTGAGGCTCCTCTCAAACTCCTGATTTCAAGTGATTCTCCTGCCTGGGCCTCCCAGAGTGCTGCTAGGATTACAGGCGTAAGCCACCGTGCCAGCTTCTTGGAGAATATTTCTTAATTAAGGTTTTCAAGTTCAAGAACTATAATATAAATTATTCCAAACATAAAATATGGTGTTTTTTGATAGATTTTCATAAATTTATTGAGTTTTAGAGTTATTAAGGAACTTTACCATTTATCCATTCCAATCTTTTAATTTTGAGAAAGTTCTGTGATGTATTTAAAAATCATACATCTAGATAGTTGCAGTACATGGTTAGGAATCTGTATCCCTCAATTCCCAGTCCTATAAACCACAACATCAATTATGATAAACCTGAATAACTATTAAAGTCTAGTTAATATGTGATAATGTGGTTCTATGTATATACTAGAGAAAAACAATTTTTTTTTTCTTCTGGAAAAATAAGATTCCTTGAATATTTTTTATTTCAGTGTTTCGTTGCATTTTCTTCTTTCTCTTGCTTCCTCTCCTTTCTTTCTTTCTTTCTTTCATTTTAGCTTTCTCTTTCTACTTCTGGGAAACAAGACCCCCATATTTTTAGGACTGTTAAGACTGTTATGTTAGTTTGCCTGCACAGAGATTTGGGCTGGATAAAGAGATAGCAGGAAGCAGTCAAAAGCACAGGCATTAGCAAGAGGTTAGGGGGCCACCAATGAGCCCACGTTCTGAACTACTCTTGATGTTTTGCAACCTGATAGAAAGTGCTATGAAGATTGTATGGGGGAAGGGCTCACCTCTAATCCTGGCTTGGGTGAGGCAGAGTCAGTCATAACATGTAACCAAAATGTTTGTAGCCCCATAATATCCTGAAATAAAAATTAAAAAAAGAAAAAAAATTTTGAAAAAAGTCAAGTAGACACATTTGAGTGATATTAATAGTTCCCACAGTTAACCATACTGAATGTAGAAAATTAATAGCTTTGTGTTTATATAGAAGATAGATGTAAAGTTCCATAAAAATCTTTAACATTTTGGAATTTTTAAGTAGAACAAATTTAGATCTAGAGAGAAATGTGCACAAAATCCAGTTCTGGTACTTGTTAAGAATTCTGTCTCCAAGAACTTGTTGGAAATAACAGATTAATAAATTATAGTACATAAAAAAAAAGAAGTACAACGTCTGAATTCTATGGACATTACCACAGGTTTCTATTCTCACTTATACTGAAAATATGTATATATTGACTTTCTAAAGAATTGGTTATTATAATGGCTATTCAAAATATACTGTGCTAATTAAGTTTAAATAAACCCACCCAATTGTGACCCTGCCCTCTTCCCTCAGCTCCACCAATAAAGAAGAAAGGTATTTATGATCTTGACTGATATGTGACTTTTAGCTATTTCTATCCATGAGAATGTACATTCTTCTTGTGGTAATTATTTTAATTTGTCAGCAATAAATAAATAAATAAAGCTATGTTTGGCATAGCTTCTATAAAGGTTTTTTATTAAAAAAACAAAAGCAAAGTTAGGAAAATTATTTACTTTAATTTTTAAGATTTTCTAGTCACCATATTTATGTATTTTTTTCAACTCTTAGTTCAATCCAAAAGCTACCTTCTAGGTTTTTTATTCATTATATTACACAGAGATTACATTCACTCCTGTTTTGAATTAATCACTACCATTTTAGAAAACATATTGTTGTATGAACAATATCACATTTAATATTTTAGATAAGCCTCATTTTGTCTAAAAGCTGATAACTAGGAAAGTTATAATTAGAATGTTAGAAAAAACTGTCTTATAATTAAGGTTGAGCTGTCCTTTAAATTCATCTCCACAATATCTGCATACATTCATTAACTTCAGATGTAATTGGAAGGCACATAATTAATGCAATGGTTTTGAATGTTTATCAAATTAACACCAATCATCACAGTTTCTTGATGATGCTCGGCAACATTGTGCATGGACATCAATAAGATACTAATTATGAATTACTAATTGTAATGACTCCACAAGCCCTAAAAAACAGCATCACTCTTTAAATTAAATTAAGTTAGTTTTATTGACTTAATTATTGAAGGATGAGCTGTTTCAAGCTGTAAAATTTTGAACTGACATTTTAAATTTTTTCTACTGTTATAATTAATGCCAATTCTTCTGAAAGTAGAAACCACAAACAGAAAGATGGTGAAGATAATAGGTCACATGAATTAGCACATGCTTGCTTACCATATGCCATGAAGTGAGAGAAGTGTTAAATATATTCATACGTTTTTATTTTAACTATTAATTTTAAAAACAAAAAGCATGAAAATATAGAATCAATTACCTCTCAGGAATTTCTAAGCAAAGCTTTCTTAGACTTCATGAATGTAAAAGTATGTAAAACTTATAAAAAGAACTAAAAAGACCACCACTGATTTGCTATGAGTCTCATGTACAGGAGTGTTACACTCAATCTGTGCATTTCTCCAAGGCTGAAGTCCCCTGCTATCCATCATCTAGGTGATCATTTTCTAACAAGTCTTTTTATAGTATAAAATCTAGAAGAGTAATCTTTTAATCAATTAAATTATATATTTAAGGAAAAACTCACAATTAATTTATTTCATTATTCATCAGATTGAAACTCGGTTCAGAAACATAGGTCAAAACCAAATTGTTTCCAACCTCAAAACATTACTTTCAACTGGAAACACGTTAATTTTTTAGGCATATCAAAATTAATATCTTAATTGTTTTTTCTCACATTCTTACTGACAAGTGGAGTACATTTGTAATTGAAAGCATTGTGTTAAAGGACAGTTTCTGTCTGGTATTCACATACTCAGTTTTCTTCAGAGGAGATTGGCTCATGTGATCTCCTACTATGAGACCTTGAAAGACTGTAGGGGAAAAAGAAAAACGAAACAAACAAGCAAACAAAAAATAACTTCAGGACTAATCGGCCTTCCTGGTTTTATTCTTGGTAGTTTTGCTACTATAAAATTTAAGTAAATGTTTTCCAGACCTTGTGAAGCTGAAAGAGGCCTCCCAGTTTATCTGGAAAGTGCTAATGCCCTTCTTTCCCATCTACATATTTTTCTCATTGCAATAAAGCTACATTATCTACTGCCTATGTGTGTTCTTGGTGATGAAATCAGTCTAAGAATAATAGTGTCTTATATTTCAGATTGAAGTAAACTAGTCCTAAAACTTAGCCTATTAGAATTCTGGATCATAATCTTGGTGATTTCTTAAAGCTTCCTTGCAAATTTTCTAAGGCAATAATGTTGTCCATAATAAATCCCAGCTGGTATTGCCTTTAAAAGCATAACATGCTTCAACTTCTCAAATGGCATGTGTCATTTGAAATCTATATTACCCTATTAGCTGGTTTGTTATTACATCTCTTTTTTGTTGCATCGGCATGGGAGAGGAGGGGAACCTCATCCCGTGGAAACAGCCCAAGGACGTTTTTTTTTTTTTTTTTTTTTTCTCCTTGGCTCAGGAAGACAGATGGATAAACCATGCCCTAAATATCACAACTCCAAAGTAGCTAGTTAAACATTCGCTGTCATGGTTCCGTCAACATGTATCATTCCTTATTAGTCCTCGAGTTGCTAAGCTTCTGGTTATTGTTTCTTCCAATTTATTTTTCTTACTACATTTTGGTTTTAAGGTGATATAATGGCATCCACATGAAAGCTACCTTGAAAATTTACCTTGGTGCAAGTGATATGAGCTATTAAATCCATCACTTGGTCAGATATTCCATTCTGCCTTAGGGAACCCAGTAATATTTATGTTTGCTAATGCTAATTGAAAAAAGACTTGGAAACATAAAATTGACACTTATTTCCAAGAGCTGTAACTGTTATGAGCTTTCAAAATATCTTACCATATTTGGAAAAATAGGATTTTCTTGAGGTCAGTGCTGAAGACCTTTGGAAAAGTACTTTCTGAGGAATCCTAGATATGCCTTTATTTTATTTTTTAATGGCTTTGCTCCTCCCTCAGAGTGCTACTTAGAATGAATTGCATTTACGAAGGTGACCTTAATATTCTATTCAGCTTAACAAAATTTTAAACAGGCTTCTCCTGTCTCTAGGTGCCTGACCTGCGCTCACTCTGCACCAGGTGGGCTAACCGCAGAGTCTGTTGATCTCACCTCAGCCTTTACAGAATCCAGGTAGTCTAATCATAGAGCGAAGCGTTCCAAGCAACTGGTACTAATCACAAATGCAATATATGATTCAGTTCACATGACACATCCCATTGATCAACCTCCACTAATATCTCCCATTAATTTTTCACTAGGTCATCCCAGCCCTTAAAACGCCAACCATCCTTTATTTCAGCTTTAAGTCCAGACTTAGTTATTGCTTCTCTCCTCTGTTGCGATAGTCTTGAATAAAGTCATTCTTACCTATTTAACATTGCTTGGTGAAATTTTCTTTGACAACCATGAACAAAGGCGGTGATGTTACCATACCAGTTGCATGCAATGCTCGTGCAATATGAGAGGTTGATTGACATCTTGTCTATGAGCACTCTAATAATCATCGACAATGGCAGCTTCTTTGGAAGAATGCTAATGCACTCTAACAGATACTCTGAAGTTCCAGTAATTGTTCATTTAAAAGATGGAGGCAAAGAAATACAATAAATGATATTGGAAAAGAGCTAGAAAGTAATAAACATGCCAGTTAATACAAATTATCTACATTGAATTCTCACAGTATCTTTGAAAACTAATAAAATGAGAGCTGTGACAATGGGCATGTACATCAATAGAATGGTTTGGCTAGAACTCTGATTAACTGATCTCTTTAGTTAATGTAAATTGCTATACAGCATCGCGTCTGTCCTGCACTATATGTGGACAACAGGACATCTGTATTCTAATTGTTTATAAAGTTAGTGATGTGTCCAAATGTTTCCTTTCAACAAACCAGCGTACCCTGTGTGGACCGGTTTCCCTCTACTTTTTTTATAAAATAGCCTTTCATCTAAGATATCTTTTTCTCTGTCCAATTGAGGGACATGCTGTTTTCTGTTATTAATACTAATGAAGAATTTGGCTCCATTCACACTGCAAATGATGCCCTGGGGTAGAGGAGGAGGAAGACTCTTTAATTAGGTGTGTATAGTTGTATGAGTGTTTGTTTATTTGTTTTACTTTCAGTGGTATCCACAACTCCTAGAATGATTAGAACAGCAAATTATAATTTACTCTAGAGTATCATAAAAATATTTTTCACTTACATGTACTATGTCCTTCAAGCTATACATCAATTTTTTCCAGAATTACTCAATTTATACCTCTTACTGTTATGTTGAACAACATGATTTTGGGGACTATAACAAGTCAATGCATATTTCCTAAAGAAACTCTAATGTAATTATTTTTTTTCTTATGTAAGTCTAATATCTTCGACAGAAACCTAGCAAAGAATTGGAATAAAATATTAATGAGAAAATCTCAAGGAAAGTACACCCTAAAATATTCCAATAAATAAATATTATAATCAAAGTATTAAACTGGACAGTCTGACTCCAGAGCCCTTGCCCTTAATCATTTTGTTCAGAAGACACAAATAAGAAAATAGACGATATCAGAAGGAGATGAAGCTAATACATAGTTGCTATAAATAGAGGTAAATCATTATAGGCCATTTATATTTTAGTAAGGATAATACTAGCAAACTAATAACAATATTAATGTCAAGACTAACAATAGTTATAGAAATAATAAAAGCTAATGTGTTTAACACTTACATTCTAGGCCTTTTTCTAAACACTTTACTAACAGTATTTTATTTAATTTTTGTTTAATTCTTATTAAAAGATACATGAGGTTTACAGAAAAAAACATGGAGAAAATATATGCAGTTTGCCCAAAGTCACATTTGTAGTAACTGACAAGGCATCTAATAGATTTTATATTTATTTTTTTGACAGAATATTGATCTCAGTTGGGGGGAATTTCTATCACCTTCCCTTTTTTTCATCTGAGAGTTCATATTTTGGTATAATCACCTTTATATGTATATCTTAAATAGTAAAACAATATATCTCTAGTAAGAAAAAATAAGAATTCACTTACTGAATTCTATAGAAACAGGCAATTGTCAAAAGTTTAAGGACATTCTTTCTAACAATCTCCCCACACAAACACACACAGCACACATGCCACAGCAAAAACATACCCACATTTGGAATTCTTGTATCTCTTAACTCAGAGATTGAACTATTATTTTAATGTTTAACAGCATTTTTAATCATTTTCAATATATGGCACCTAACAACAGGGGCATTCAATACATGTTCCGGATTTTAAAAATGAACAAAAGACTGAATAGGTATAATTCAGTCAGCCTAGAATAATTTTAGTAACCCAATGGATTTTGTGTTTGTGATGCTCATCACTTATCTTTTCCCCTTAAATATTTTGGAATGGACTCTGAAAACATACAGACATAATATGCTATAATAATTTTTTCAACAAACAAGTTTTTAACTTTATTCAACACATTTTCATTTTTGTTGTTGCTTCGTTGTGTAATTTTGGTAAAAGGAGTTACCATAAAAATTTATTATATTTTTCCCTGTCAAAATCTTTGCAGGCTGGGTGTTCTTATGCTGGTCCATGTCAGTGATGACAGTTGTGTTTTGAACTGCACCTTCCCTGCTACCTACATATGCTTTTATATCTTAAAGAGGAGTTACAGCTACCTCTTTCATATTATCTATTAAATCTCTTTTGTGGCTGTTACAGGTATTTTAAAGGTACAGACTTTGATGTGCTATATTAGGGCCGACCTCTCAGAAGTGGAGTTTTCTTCTGAACAAGCACCGTTTGAAAAAGCACAGCAATGTATCTCTAGTTAAAATCGTTTGATAAGGAGCTAATGATTTTCCTTTTAGTGGTACAGCTCTGCAACTCTTAGAAAATCATTTTCTGAACACCTAACTGGTTATGTTACCTTCTATGAAATATTTATCTCACTCTAATTCAAAAGAATTAAGAGATTATTTACTATCCCCTCTCCCAGCTTAAACCAACCAGACCTTGTTAGCTGCACAAATCTAGAAAAATATCAAATAAGTATATTTCATCAAAATTAAGACTAAACGTCTTGTTTATAAGTATATGTAAATAGTACTAGCATCAATATACCATCAGGCCTAAAAGGAATCTTTTTATAATTTTGTCTCTGCTTGAATTTGCCACCCCCATTTTAAAAGTAATGATTTTCTCCCCATCTTCCCATCCAATAGCATCACTTTTTTTTTCACACTAAAGAAGAGCACATGAAGAATATCCTGTATTATAAAACGTGTTACCCCATGCCAGGTTCTCAACATTGTACACTCTTATCACCTTTGTAAAGTGAGAGAGATGTTAACAACAGTGGTCTGAGAAATGCTGACTGCAATTAAACTTCATTTTCAAATACATTTCACAGCTCTTTGTGGCGACAAGCCTTTTCTTATGTGATATGCTTAGAGACTGCCAGATGAGCCAAAATGGTAAAGGTTCATTATCTTTTCAAAAAACTAAACTTAGTTATTGAACAAAGTGAACAGCACCCAGAAATTTATGGCACAAAAGGGGGGAAAAAGAACAAATTGAGAACTCTATATATTACAGAAAGATCTAATGTGGAATTTTAATTTGGAAATAGTCAATGACAGCCTGTGTTTTTCAAGTAAAGAATAAATTTACTACAATGGTTCTTTCCTTATAGCAATTGTTTTGTGTTTTCCTTGATTGAAAAACATGAATACAATAATTATATAAAAATAAAAACAGCTAAAAAATATACACTCCCATTTCACAGGCAGATTTCAGAATTCTTTTACATACAAGATTCCTTTTATATACTACATACAAGCTAATCCCACCTTTGTAATTTTTCATTGAATATTCTTAATATTCTTGCCAAATTCATGCATCATTCTTTAAGAAAAAAACATGTCTCAAAATCCTTCAAGTTTGCCATATATATTTGTAATATGAGTTTGCCCATATTAGAAAGTCAATTTTTTAATTTGTTTTGTTTTGTTTTTTTAATTTTTTTCTTGGCCAATCATACATAGTACTCTGTGTACAAAAATACTTCTTACAGATTGAGACTTACTAAGGAATAATAGAATCTTAGCAAATTAAGCTTGACATAGATATTTACTTTTCTATCAAGACCTTAGTAACAGATGAGAGTTCACCTAAAATTGCATAGAGGGAAAGTTATCTATCCTATAGTTTGAAATTTCATTATTCAATATTTGCACAAATACAAACACACATGAAATAAATAGCAGAAGGCACAAAAAATATTATAGCATCATGGTGAATTCTCTTCATCTATATCCCTCAGCCTCTAAATTCTAATGTTATAGACAACTTTTATTGCCAATTCCTCTCTATTTTGCTTGAGATATGATATGCTTGTAGAAACATATCTAAAGTAATTTCATATTTCACCTTTTTTAATTGTCATAGCTTAGATATAATTTACCATCAGTGTGTAGAAAGTTCTCTCATTTGTTTTAAAGGGTACCTAGTATTCCACTGAAAGGATTCACTTTAATGTATTCAATCTTTATTAAAATGTATTTAAATATTTTTCTTTTGAGAGGCTGAGGTGAGAGCCCAGGATTTTGAGACCAGCCCGGAAAACATACCAAGACCCTGTCTCATAAAATGAAATAAATAGAACAAAATACAAAATAAAATAAAATATAAAAATTTTCCCAACTGCTTTCCTTTTACAGACAAGGTTGCAATGGATATCTATCTTGGATTGGGTTCTACCAGAAGCAGGATCTGATACAAGGACTAGGGTACAAATAATCTATTTGGTAGTGATCTCAGAAACACATGAAAAGGCTTGAGGAAAGAGATGCAGGGAAAGGAGAAAATTTAATAAAGAGCGCAGTTTTAAAACACTCACCGTTGTGGGCAGCTAGAGCTCAGTCTTGCTGAAGAACTCCGGCAGACAGTGTAGAACATGCCATAGAGTTATTCTAACTCAGGAGTCAGGAAACTAAGACATTTATCCAACAATTTGCCATCTAGTCCATCATTGAATAAAGGCTGCCTACGGGGGATTTTTAACTCTCCAGTAGTTTTGGATTTTTCTGTGCATAGTCTGAGCATGCTCTTATGGCCAGGAAAAAAAAAAAAGAGCTGTCAAACTTAAAATTCAGATTTTTTACATGAAGTAGTCTTCTTGTAAAAATGTAGAGGGAATGTGAATAGGATATTCAAGCTATCGTCTCACTATGCTTACTGATATGTCTTTTTGTACAATGGTTAAGATAGGTCCATTTACAGTTTTGACCTTATATATTTGCACCAGCAATGTGTGTTTTTCTACCCATTTTCCCACCAACTGATTTTTAATAAATTTCATTGTATTTGCTAATCCAATAACTAAAATGAATGCTATTTTACTTCAGTTTTGCTTTTAGTAAATCTGTTAAGATTGAGATTAAGCTTTTTTAAAAGTCTGAGTCATTTTATATGTTTTCCTGTAAGCTCTCTGTTCACATATGTGACAACTTTAAAAATCAGATCCTTGGTCTGTTCTTCATAATTTTACAAGCTTGTCACATATTGAAGAAATAAAGCATTTGTAATATAGAAGGAATTATAGTTAACTAGCTTCATTCAACTATTTCATGTGTTTTAATATCATGCAGAAAAAGAGTATGGGTTTTCAGAAATTGATTGGTACACAGACATTATTCAGCTCAGGAGAGAAATTGTCAAATTTGCACTGTAGAAAGTCCTATCAATTTAAATTATCTCCAGCAACTTGCATGAATTTTTATTCACACCATAATACTGTCCATGCCTAATTTTATAAATTCATTTTTAACTGACATACTTTAATTGTACACATTTATGGAGTACAGAATGAAATTTCCATACACATAATGCATAGTGATCAGAGCAGGGTAATTAGCATATCCATTATCTCAAACATTTATCATTTCTTTGTGTTGGGAATATTTCTATATCCTTCTAGCTATTGAAACTATATCTTATTGTTAACTATAGTCATCCTACAGTGGTATAGAATATTAGAACTTATTCCTCTTATTTAGCTGTTACTTTGTAAACTTTAATAAATTTCTCCCTATCCTCCCATTCCTTCCACCCTTCCCAGCCTCTCTTTTACTTTTTACCTCTATGAGATCAACTTTTTTTAGCTTCCATGTATGTGTGAGAACATTTGCTGTTTAACTTTTTTTTGTTTGTTTATGGCTTATTTCACTTAACATAATTGCCCCCAGTTCTAATCATGTTGTTGCAAATAACAGGCTTTACGGCTGAATAGTAGTTCATTGTGTATATATACCATATTTTCTTTACCCATTCATCTGTCATTAGCCACCTAGGCTGATTCTATATTTTGGCTATTGTGAATAGTGTTGCAATACACCCAGAGTGCAATGTCCCTTTGATATACTGGTTTCCTTTTCTTCAGATAAATGACCAATAGCTGGACCATATGGTAGCTCTATTTGTTGTTTTTGAGAAGGCTACATACTGTTCTTCATAGTGGCAGCACTAGTTTACATTTTCACCGAGAGTACATAAGTGTTCCCTTTTCTCTACATGCCAGCATTTGTGATTTTTTGTCTTTAGTCATTCTAACAGGAATCAGATACTTCATTGTGGTTTTGATTTGCTTTTTCCTGATGATTAGTGATGTTGAACATTTTTTTATTTATTTGTTGGCCATTTGTACATTTTCTTTTGATTGATCTTTGTTTTGTGTTTTTGCTGTTGAGTTTCTTGTATATTCTGTTGATAATACCTTTTCTAGTGAATAGTTTTCAAATATTTTCTCTTATTCTGTAGGCTGTCTGTTCACCTTGTTGATTGTTTCCTTTGCTGTGCAGTAGCTTTTTAGTTTGATATAATCTCATTTATTTATTTTTGCATTTTTTGCCTGTGCTTTTGAGGTTTTATTCATAAAACCTTTTCTCAGGCCAATGTCCTGAATCCCTAATGTTTAATATTAAAATTAGTTAGCAATCCAAAAGGGCATTTACTTTTATAATAAAGTACCTAAGAGTGGTAAAAAAGCATAAAGATCATTGTAAAACATCTCAATATAACAGAATGGGAGCACAGGGATCGAGGGTTATGATATGCAAAAGCCTTAGAAAACTCTGTGGAACCTGTAAGAATTCAACCAAGACTTGGAAAGAAGAATATTTAAATGGTCAGAAGAAAGAAATTAAGATTTTTCTGTTTTTAAAAATGGCCTAAGCAAAATCATGACTACAGTGACTAAGTACTACATGATGAAGTATATTGTACTTGTAAGGAGACCGGTCTGCCATCTATTAAAAATATTGATGAATGAAAATGAATTCTGAAGACCTGGAATATATTGATGGTTTAGACAAGACAGGATCATTGAAGATTCTTGAATTAGCCAGGAGAAAGTTTATTATAGAAATATTCCCCTAAACTAGCCTGGAATAGCTGTTTGTTTTTTCTTTTTTTTTTTTTTTTTATTAAATGAAGGTGAAATAGCAAACAGGGACACCAGATAAAATAATAATGTGTGGCAAAAAGTCACTTGAAAGGATTACTAAAGTTCAAGTGGCCTCATGATATGCATATAAAACAATAAACTGGGTGCCTTCTGAAAAATACATCCCAGAAGCATCAGAAAAGACCACATCTTGAGATTATCACTGCATAATTATTATGTTTATATTTTCCAGTCAAAAATTCAAGGATTACTCTGAGTATAATTATGGAAAAGTATTAAATATATATTTGTCAGCCTTTGATTCTTTGAATATCTCATTGTAAGTATTTAAAACTATCAAAAAGTTTTACCCAAATTTAGATTTATGCTTACTTATTTTTTGCAGGTAAAAAATGTATTCTGAAAGACTTTACAATGCAGATTTTGAGAAGTATGGTTTTCTAATCTAATTTTGCCTATATGGCACCCAATCTGCAATAGAATTTTAGGATAATTTTAGTAACCACTTTCTCATTAGAGGATGAAATATTCAGTCAACTAGAACACAAAGAGAAACCACTGTGTTCTTCCTCTAATGAGAGAAAGAAATTCAACCACACTGATCTGAGCTGGATTAATGAACAGATCTCCTATCCTTTACTGAAGTAGCTGTGATTGACCCTAACTCCTCTTGCCTTAATACAAAATTATGGAGATGTGATTTCCAGGGCATCTCAATTTGCTGTCTCATTAATTCTCATTTTTATTTGATGGGTTCATAGGAACTAGTGCCTCTGCTTCCTTTGCCAATACTTCTCTTTCTTTGGTTTGCTACTGGTGTTAGCCACTTGAAATTTTCTATCACATGAATGTTGATGAATGTTCATGGAAATAAATCTATTCATCAAAACTGTAGTAACTGGATACTCAGCATCAATTTTCTATTTGTGAAAAACTAATGGGTTTGGTAATGAAGTGTTTATGAAAGGCAATGGAATAAGATTTATAGTTTATATTTCTCATTCAACCCAATTCTTTTTCTTAAAGTATGCATCACAGTATTGAATGATAATGTTTAATATTAAATTGACTTTATCATAACACTGAATGTGTACTCAGAGTCAAAGTTCTATTGACAATATAATAATTCATTTTGATATTAACTTTATATTTGAGAGAAACAGTGATAAGATTTCTTTATTTCTAGATAACACTTCATAAACTTGAATCAAAAAATATAACAGAGCCATCATACATCATAGAAAGTTGAACCATTGTAGGGGATTACTTTGATATCAAAGAAGATTCAAAAACTTTGACACAATCCTTGTATGACAAAGATTGCTAGCTAATCATTTTGGGCACACATTGAGACTACATTTTCCAACTTCTTTTGTAGTTAATAGGAGAAATATAGTACCCCTCCCTCACCTTGTGACATTGGAAGCCAGGCTGTAAGATGGGGCAGCCAAAATTATGGAAGGTGAACACAAGCCCTAAATCTCCACTTGAAGATGATCTGACTGCCAGTGACAAACATTTTGAACTTTCCTTGAGCAAGAGTTTATGTTCTCTTAAGCCAACGAGATTTTACAATTTATATGTTAAAACAGTTTAAGCTACATTAAAATATTCAGGAAGAAGATTTGGAAAAGGTTTGTCTTAGTCTGTTCAGGCTGCTATAACAGAATACCTTAGATTGAGTAATGCATAAATAATCGAAATGTATTTCTCACAGTCTGGAGACGGGCAAATCCAAGATCAAGGCACCAGCAGATTCAGTGTCTCTTGAAGTTTTGCCCTTTGTTCATGGATGGTGCCTCTGTCAATGTCCTCAAGTGGTAGAAGGGGTAAACAGCTCTCAAGCTTTTCTCTTTTTTTTTTTATTTCAGCTTATTATGGGGGTACAAAAGTTTAGGTTATGTATATTGCCCATGCCCCCCTGCCCCGAGTCAGAGCTTCAAGTGTGTCCATTCCCCAGACAGTGCGCATCGCACTCATTATGTAGGTATACACCCATCCCCTCCCCCCAGCCCCCACCTCTGTCCGATACCCAATTGGTGTTATTCCCAAATGTGTACTTAGGTGATGATCAGGGAAACCAATTTGCTGGTGAGTACATGTGGTGCTTATTTTTCCATTCTTGAGATACTTCACTTAGTAGAATGGGTTCCAACTCCCTTCTCTCTTGTAAGGTCACTAATCACATTCATGTAAGTTTCACCTTCATGATTTAATCATATCCTAAAAGCTCCACTTATTCATACTATTAATATCATATTGATGATTAAGTTTCAACATATGAATTTTGTGGTGACACATTCAGACTGTAGCAAGTCCTAAAAATGGAGGAAAATTTCAAGAGTTACTAAAGGTGACATTTTTCATCTGCCTGGAAAAGAAGTGCTTTCAAAATGGAAATTGAGTTAAATTTTAGAAATAACATAAAGTGTTATTTACTACACACACAAGTTTAAGGACATGGATTTATTGAAATCCATTTCCTAGAGCAATGTATTTCCTTACTATTAAGCTTTCCACTCTGGTCAATATCTAAGATTAAAAGAAAAAAAGAGAAGAAAGAGAAGGAAGGAAGAAGGGAAGGAAGAAAAGAAGGAAAGAAGGAAGGAAGGAAGGAAGGAAGCAATAAAAAGAAGAAAGATGGTGAAATTAAGGAAAAATATAACTTCATACTTTCCTTTCATTTTTTATCATGATTTATAAGGCATATATCTGAGAAGATAAATTAATTAAGATTAAGTCTCCATTCCCAAATTGCTTGTATTGAATGTGTGATATATTTGTCAATTTTTAAATACAAAATTTAAAGGTTTACATTTTCATGCCTCCATACTTGAAATCAGAATTTGAGAGGTTCAGTTAAAGTGAAAAACACCAAACTCTTCATTACATTAGGTAGGGAAATACCAAAATTTCAAGTAACGATGGCACAGTAAACAAATATATCTCTTATCACATCCTACAGGATTCCAACACAAAAGACAGTATAGGAATATATTTTTTGTAAAATCAATATTATAGAGACAGGCAACATTTTAAAGGAAAAAATATCATGATAATCTTGAGCTTTGAAAACAGGCCGGGGATTAGTAAACGCAAGGCAGGCTTCGTGTGTGCAACCAGTGCAGTCACACAGGTCCCCAAGCACAGAGGTGCCTTGCAGTTGGTCTAATAGGCTACTATTGCTGTCTGGAAATTCTTAATGATTTTTCAATAAAGGCTGCCACATTTTCATTTTGTACTATGGCCTGAAAATTATGAAACTGTAACTAAGCATATGATTTAGCAAATCTAAGAAAATGGAAGAATAAATACATTTTAATTTTGCATTTTCAAACATTTTTTCCTCATTTGCCCATTTAGATGGTTTTGATGGCTGTGCTCCACCAAAACAAGGGAGCAAAGAAGTAAGAGAAAGCCTTGCGATATACAAACTAGAGATCAACTCAAGTCCCAGGACAATTGTTAAAAGAATTGCAAGGTGACAATTGTGCAACTGCCACAGAGAGCAGCCATTCCAGAAAGGATTGGCATCAAGTCCTCCAGGAGACATCTTTTGAAAGAAGAAACTCATGGGATATCTAATGGGGGTCTGAATGTTGTAAGAAGAAATTTAGATTTGAACAGGTGCCGTAGAAAGAGTAAGTTAAGCAAATCACCACCAACAATGACAAAAAAGGCAATTAGAAATTGTGGAAATAATAGAAAATAGAGAAATAATAAAGGTAATCATTATTTACTGCTTAATTATCTATGAATGGTGTTTTCATAATGTAAACATTGATCTAATCAAAATTACCACATTATTGCATTGATGAGGGCATTTAGGTAAGTGATGAGGGAGGGAAGAAAAGAGAAGTAATTCTTCATCTGTGTCAGTCAATAACGTTTCAACCTAAAAAATCAAAAAATACCATCACAATCACAAAATTTAGCAGTAAATTGAAAAACAGTGAGCTAATAGAGAAGGAGTCTTAGAATAGAGAACAAAGAATAGAAGACCAGAAACCAGTGTTTTTCATAAGAAACATTAGGGAGTTATTTTGCTCTTTAAACAATATACATACATAAATATTATAAAACACTTTAAAAATATTAATGTCACTCTTTTAATGATTAAATTTGAAAAATGTTATCCTAACCACCTCTTAGTTTGTTTCACTTTTCTCATACATTATGTAGCAGCAGTTTGGAGAAATGAAACATTGATTATGTTGACAAACCAACTTGAAATATTATATAATATAAAATAATGAAAGAAAAATATAATGTGTGGTATAGGAACTATTTTTGCCTTTTACTGTAAACACATATTTTCTAAAATTCAAGTATAGCTTGGCCATCATTTAGTCAGAACATTAGGTTCCTTAACCTGTAATGATAGAAAAATGCCTCTACCTACTCTTCCATGAAGCATATTCATGTTCAAGAGAGTTTCACTTTTTGTAACAAACATCTTCATTTTATAATTGCTGAAATATAATTTCTTGATAAAATAGATGTTATCTTCAAGGAGTATTCTTTTTAATAAAGATTGCATTTACTTACTTGCATCCCTTTTTTTGGAATCAAATGTTGATGATATTTCATAAATTAGAGAAATAAGGATTCCTTAAGAGCTAGACTCAATGTGCTTTCATGCCCATTATATAAGCCAGTAAATATTAATTCTGTGAGGGATTAATGGGCATATTGGGTATACCACTACACCATTTGTGAATCTCCTCAAACTGATGATATAGAATTCTATTTACATATTGCCTCAAAACCTATGGCTATTCACGTTTTACACATTTTATTTGTCTGGCCTATGAATTCGTAAGCATTAGTAAAAATACATACTTTTAATTTGTGTGTGTGTGTGTGTTTGTGTGTGTAGACGATGACAGAAGGTAATGTTATTTCAAACATTACAGACATAAATGCTAAACATACTATTTGATATTTCAGTTCTTCTATTTCACTTTCCTTTTAAAAGAATGAAATCCTGTCATTTGCAACAACAAGGATGGAACTGGAGAACAGTATGTTAAGTGAAATAAGCTGAGCACAAAAAGACAAATCTCACATGTTCTCGCTCATATGTGAGAGCTAAGTATTAAAGGGATTGATCTCATAGAGATGGAGAGTAGAATGATGGTTACCAGAGGCTGGGAAGGGAAGTGGGGAGGGGAGGATAAAATGAGGATGGTTAAGGGGTGCATAAGTACAGTGAGGTAGTTAGAATGAACAATACTTGATAAAACAACAAAGTGGCTATAGTCAACAGTAAGTTACCGGTATACTTTAAAATAAGTAAAAGAGTGGAATTGGAATGTTTCTAACACAAACGGTGAATTCTTGAGGTGGCAGATACAGCAATTACCCTGATTTGTTTATTATACATTGTGTGCCTATATCAAAACATCACATGCACCCTATAAATATATTTAAATATTTTGACCCCATAATAATTAAAGAAAAACACAAAATCCAAACTTCTATCCACATATTGCTTCAAATTAAATTTGGTTGCAGACTGAAATAAAAGTTTGGCAGTTAAATAAAAAGCCTTTTTTTCTATTTCTCTGAGAGATAGAAAGGATAGTTTTACTGCTTTTACTTATCATATCACACTTTGCTTATGAAATGAATTTCATTAAATGTACTTCTAGGAAAATAAGAGTGGAGTTTTTGTCAGTTATTCTCTTTATAGCTCCTCCTAAACCTAAAAGTTTTGTCTCCTCCATGGCTATTTCTGTTCTATCTTATTTCTGTCTCCAGATTTTAGATTAATAAAACAAAATGACCCTAGCATTTTGAATTTTTAAGCAATTAAATAAGCTGCCTGAAATACTCCTGACCTCCTTTTCATTGGACTTATTCAAGGAGAGATTGGATAAAGTTTTATCAGGAATTTTCAAGGCGGGGGTGCCCATATTTGAAAGGTGACCAACAACTTACAGTAATTCCAAAGTTCCTTTTAATTCCATGGTTATTACGATTTTGAAGTCAGCAACATTCTTATAAATATTTTCATATGTCGTATGCACACATGATAACTTTAGGGTAGCTATAAAGTCTGGAATAGATGAATATACCTAAATGTTTATATTATGAAATGCACATTACAAAATGGTTGTATTACAAGATAAAATTATATGCTCTGTGTTTTCAGACTTTATATTCATGTTACATAATTTAAATAAAAATAAACTTTTAATTTTGTCCAATTCATACTGTGCAGGATACGGATTAATTCAAAATTCTCAGCTATTAAACTTAGGACAAATCCTACATGAATGTTATGATAATTATGATTTTTAGCTAATTACAACTTTGGTAATGGAATTTGAACATCATTGTCCATATAAACTATTTTGTAAAGAGATAAAGGATTCTGAGATCATGGGAATTACTGGGTAAAAATAATTGTTAAAAATTCAAGATTTTATCCCTCTATAAGCAAAAGTTGGAGGTAAAGAAGTCTATTGAATGTGCGGCAGTGTCTTAGATGTGTGTCTGAATGGAAAATCAAATATGATCTTGCTCCAAGTTCTATACACCTAAATATAACTAGGTCTTGCCACTCACTAGAGACTGGGCAAAATAAATGTACACATGGTGTGTGAGATTTAGCCTTATGTTCATACTGAGATATGGGCATTCTGAGCCTAGAAAGGTTTTAGCAGAAGATGTGAGAACTTATACACTATAAAAGGTAGAGACATGCTTACATTTTGGATTTTCTTTTAAAAATATAGTCATGTACCACATAACAGCGTTTCAGTCAATGATGGACTGCATGTATGACAGTGATCCAATAAGCTTATAAAGGAGCTAAAAAATCCCTATGCCCTAGTGAGGTAGTAGCCATTATAATGTCATAATGCCATGTATCACACATGTATTTGTGGTGATGCTGGTGTAAACAAACTTACTGCACTGTCAGTCATATAAAAGTATAGTACGTATAGTTATTTTATGTTCAGTATGTAATACATGATCATGATAATAAATGGCTGTGACTGGTTTCTGTATTTTCTATATTTACTTTGTATTGTTATTTTAGAATGTACTCCTTCTACCTATAAAAGAAAAAAAGTTGACTGTAAAAGAGCCTCAGGCAGTTTTTTCAGAAGATATTCCAGAAGAAAGTAGTGTTATGATAGCAGGTAATAGCTCCATGTGTGTTATTGCCCCTGAACACCTACTAGTGGGACAAGATGTGAAGGTGGAAGACAGTGATATTGATGTTCCTGATCCTGTAGAGGACTAGGCTAGTGAGTGTGTTTGTGTCTTCGTTTTAAAAAAAGTTTAAAAGTAAAAAATTTAAAATAAAATAAGCCTTATGGAATAAGAGTATAAAGAAAGAAAATATTGTTATACAGATGTGCAATGGGTTTGTGTTTCCAGCTAAGTGTTATTATAAAAGAATCAAAAAGTAAAAAAATTTAATAAGTTCATATAGTAAAAAATTTACAATAAGCTAAGATTAATTTATTATCGAAGAAAGAAAAATATTTTTATAAATTTGGTGTAGCCTAAGTGTACAGTGTTCATAAAGTCTATAGTAGTGTATAGTAATGTCCTAGACCTTCGCACTCACTAATCGCTCACTCACTGACTACCCCTGGGCAACTTCCAGTCCTGTAAGGTCCATTCATGTTATGTGCCCTATATAACATTACCATTTTTTATCTTTTATACTGTATTTTTGCTGTACCTTTTCTATGCTGAGATACACAAACATTTACTATCGTGTTACCATTGCTTACAGTATTTCATACAGTAACATGCTGTATAGATTTGTAGTCTGGGAGCAATAGGCTGTACCATCTAACTTAAGTGTGTGGTAGAATATACTATCTAGGTTTTTGCCAGTATGCTTCATAATGTTTGCACAAACCGAAATTGCCTGAGGACTCAGTTCTTAGAACATATCCCCATGGTTAAGGGATGTGTGACCATATTGCTAATTTTGAAATGGTCCTTCTGACAAAGTTGTCGGGAGTGTGGACAGAGAAAATGCAGTACTAGAGCTTGGGCAGCTGCATACCATTCACTGGATGCAACTGTGTATTTATTTACCGGTTCCACTATCAGGACTTCTAACATGCTGATATTCTTTGGAAGATACATTCACTTGCTAATCTGCCTGAAAATGTCATGACTTGTTTTTTTGTTTTGGGGGGTTTGTTTTGTATTTGTCTTTTTTTTTTTTCCCTAATCCAAAGAACAGGTCTTTCATCCTTTGATATTTAAAGCCTCTCTCTTCTATCAGCCCACGATTTTTTTTACATAATAGATCTTTTTGTTTTTCTATGTTTCTTTCAGGTTTTTTTTTTCCCCCTATTTCACTCATTCTTTACTCCTTCAACCCTCTTATTGATCCTCACCATTCTCAGAGGTAAATCATCTGAAATCTAAAACTACTTGACTACTTGGCAGCAGAGACAGCGTTTTTAAAATCTACAAGAGCAGCACTTTAAAATTTACAAGCTTTCCCCCTCTTGTTTCTGTGTAACAGTAAATCTGGATGATGGCGGTTTTAGACTGCTAGTGTTGAAGTAACTTAGAAGACTGCATTCATTAAGTACTTTTGATGAGAAGGGAGTTTTCTTAAATCCATTTTCAAAATGGATAACTTGCAATGTACTCAAACAGCAGAAATTAAGTATTATTCTCCAGAGGAAATGAATTATTTAGGTTGGAAGAACATGTAAAAATATTGGAGCCAAATTGGTGAAAAAAAAAGAGAAACTGACTGTGCATTTAAATCTTATGATAAGTTTAGAATAGAGTTTGAATCTGGGAAATTCTATTGAATTCTCTAACTTTTATTATTTCTATCCACAGAACTAAGGAATCAAATCTGATAATAAGCAAAATTTCTTTTAATTCAAAAAGTCAAAAATTATAAGCAATGGATCCATCTAGCTAGATTTGTGTTGATATTGAGTCATTATGGGGAGTGATAAAAATTAACTGTCCTTTCTCACAGAAATGCATTATGTTAATGTCAAACATAAAAATAAGACAAAAAAGACACAATATATCTGCAGTACAGCAGATTCTCAGAGTAACTCGCGTATCTTCAGCCATCCATGGGAAAGTAGCCCTCTAAGAAATCATTAGAAAAGAGAAGAGACAAAATATACTTTAAGATACCAAAATTTTTTTGTCACAATGTTGAATATCACCAAGTTTAAAAAATGTTTGTTTTACATTTTACATGTCGAGTTACAAAAATCCATTAAATGTTTTGGACCCCTTTTGGTTGAAAATATGATACTGGGATAATTAATTATGCGGTAACTACCCAAATAGATTGTTTCTTAAAAAAATACATGAATGTAATGATATATGTCATATAAAAGGGGTGCCAATGTTAATTTTATAGACCTTTATTGAAATGAAGAGTAACTGTTGATTTCTTTATATAACTATTTATGACATTTATAGTCCAAAATATGTGAATTCTCTAAAACATTGAGAAGTCTCACAGGAAATTTACACTTACTATTTTACACCCAAACTCCATAGATCTAAAGTTTCCACTTAAGCCAACCTTATTTAAACCAATATTCATTTATTTAGAGTTATATTTTTGCCTCTGTTTTAAAGTGTAATATTTGCTCAATTAAACTGCAGATATTACTTCTGAGATACAAATATTGCCTTTGAAAGAAATCTTCAGTAACTCGCTCAAGATCATGCAGTTAGTACATCACCAAAGCACACACATGAGCACAGACATCTGCCCAATGTTGATGTTCTTAATTACTGAGCTGTATTGCCTCTGATCCATGGATGTAATAAAAGGAGGTTCAAAGTTTTCAGCATGTATAACCACAACTCAGTATCATAGTTTGAGATGATTTTATAAAATCTAAGTACGCATTAGGTAAAAGATATTAATTAATATTTCATTTTATGATAGAAAACTCAAATGCTCAGAAAATATGGAAGGCATTCAAAGGGCAATCTAAAATAGAAAATTGAATACAAATCAAGTATATTTTCTCTTTGAAGCAAAATTAAAAATTAACTGTTAAATAAAATGTGAGAATGAGGTAATGATCAGTGATACGCATATGGACCAGTCAGTGGTTGTCATCATAGTTGAAGACTTTACTCTTAATTCTACAAGTGATGTTGAAAGTGTGTTTTTGAGAAAGAGGTAAGACCAAAGGGTGATTTTTTTTTCTTCAATTTACAATAAGAAGGCAATGGAATGAGGGCTAAAAATAAAAGAGGAAAAGAATAATTGATGGCACAGTTTTCTAGAGCATGCATTAGCATCAAGAATCTAGAGTTTGTATTGTATTTTCAAAAGAATAATCTGGAAAGAGAGAAGACTCAGTAAGAATTGATGAAATAAAGGCGAGTAAATTCTGAATTGCTCACACTTGATGTGGGTGACTATGTGCAATTATTTAAAGTACCATCTTTTATTCTGTGAAATTGTCATGACAGTGAATTCAGTAATCCTTCAAGAATGAAGAAAATCCCCTCAATGAATATTTAATTTTTATTTTGAACAATGAAAAATTCTTCTAATGGTACAATGTTATGATCAAACCAATAAGTAAGAACAACAACAACAAAATGAACATCAAACTTCCATTTGATGTTTACTTTTAAAAATGTTAGTGTGTGAACGACCAAATAATAGATCTGCTGGCATAGATATCACTGTATTTCCATGATTATGCTAAGAAGGCTAAAAAAGGTCTTCGCTTTACTTGATAATTACCAGCAGTAGACATGACATAGTTATTAAAAAGTCAGAAAGGTTACGTATTAAGTTTGACACCCTTGTACAATACTAAGAGTATTTCACCCCATTTTTAAAGTTCACTTATCAAATATAAAAAGTTTTGAAAATGCACTGCTAAATCATTTTCTAAAAAGACAAATAATTCATGTTACACAACAGAATAAAATCTCATTTCCCCTTGACATAAGAATGACAGTCTTTATGCAACACAAGTCAGCAGCGTGGTGTGATGCAGTAACCATCTGATCAGAGTAACGGAAGTGTGCTTTCATCTTTAGTGTCTGCTACATGCAGGCAAAGCGGACCTATACGGTTTTCATCCCTGTATAGTGGTCATCATTAGAGTTATAATAAAACTAGAGCCCTGATAAAGAGGACATGTATTGCCAGAGCCACAGTGGATTGTCATGGGTATTTGGAAGGTATTTGAAGACAGAGGTGACAAACGATAGCCAATTAGTGCTCTCTCAGATTGTTTTACAGAAAAAATATGCAGCTCATGATAAGGAGCACCAGAAAAATGTCATCTGAAATTCTCTGCATAAAGAACATAGATAAGGCAAGAAGATATGGGTAGCACAGTGTTTCATCAGACAGAATACTGAGAACTTCCCTGGTGTTTTTTGACGCTTCCTCTTGTCCAGTAGTTTGATGGGCACTGTGGTGTTCGTGCATTCTCTTCTGTGTTAATCTCTGTTTCCTTGAGATAAGTCTATACAAGTAATCCCAATGTGTCTCCCACTCTTGGCCAATCACAAAAAAATATTTAAAATGCGGAATTAGGAGTCAGTAGATCTGATTTATAAGCTTCTATCTACTGTTGAGTAAGAAGGTAGTGTGAGAAAAATCACTAAAATCCTTCTACCTCTATTTTCTTATATATAAAATAGAAATAATAGTAGGTACATTCCTTACCTACCTAATAGATATGATGCAAATAAAATACTGTATGCAAGAATGTTTTAAAATTTAATATATTATAAAAATGTTAGCTACACTATGTTATGAAACTACAGAGGACTATAATTTCACCGTCACACATCAAGAAGCATCTTTTGTACAAAAAGATGAAGGTAAGAAGCTATTTACGCATGCAACTTGTTTAAATGATTACCTTTATTTTTGAAAGATAAACATAATGTTCATAAATTTATGGACACTATTCTCAAAAATAACTTTTAACCAGTCATATTTTTAAGCAAAGTTGATAAGAATCTAGATAGAGAATTAAATCTTGTTTGGAATTAGGAACCCAACATTGTAAATAGTAGATTTCATAAGTAAATTTAAACATGTGTGACCCTAGAATTCTAACTTATATAATGGCTTCCTATTACTACACATGGAAACTTTATCTGCATTTAAATGAAAAATGGGTTTAATGCAGTTTGAATCAAAGTTTTCCCAATCTTGGAAGCTCTGGGACATGTAGCGTAGTATCATGTATCTTTTATCTGTTCCTCCATGCAAGTTATTATTAATAATATGTTTATTGAGAAACTATTAAATATGTTAATAATGATAAATTACTTTAAAACTTGTGATTTAGAGGCATACAGTACATTATGGATAATAAGAGTTAACACCTACTGGTATTTCCTGTGTGACAGGTAGTCTTCTCAATGCTTTACATGTGTTAAATCATGTAATCCTCACAGTAACCCTAAGAGATAATGTATTGGTTCTTGTTGCTGCTATAGCAAATTATCATAATCTTAATAGCCTAAAACAACACAAATTTATCCTCGTATAGTTCAGGTAGTCAGATGTCTAAAATTATGTTTTATTTTAATTTTTAACAGTTATGGATACATAACAGTTGTACATATTTATAGATTATGTATGTTATTTAGATACAAGCATACAATACATAATGATCAAATCAGGGTAATTGGGATATCCATCACCTCAAGAATTTATTATTTTTTTGTATTGGGAAAATTCCAATGTTCTACTCTTTTAGTAATTTTGAAATATATAATAATTATTAATATTAACAATAGTCACCCTACTGTACTAGTGAACACTAGATCTTATTTCTTCTAATAATATTTTTTTATTTCAATAGATTTAGGGGGTGCACGTGTTTTTTGCTATGTGGATGACTTGTATAATGTTGAAGTCAGGGCTTTTAGTCTACTGGTCACCAGGATAGTGTACCATTGTACCCTGTAGGTAGAATTTCATCAATCACCCTCCCAACCTCACCCTTTCTTAGTCCATTACACCACTTTATGGCCATATATAACCCTCATTTAGCTCCAACTTGTAAGTGAGAACATGTGGCATTTGTTTTTCCATTTCTGAGATAATTCACTTAGAATAATGGTCACCAGTTCCATTCAAGTTGCTGCAAACGACATTATTTAGTTCCTTTTTGTGGATGAGTAGTACTCCATGAGTACTGCTCTTCTTTATCCACTCATCAGTTGATGGGCACGTAAGTTGATTTCATATCTTTGCAACTGAGAATTGTGCTGAGATAAACATTCGGGTGCAGGTGCCTTTTCTATAAAATGGGCAGCTTCTAGAAACTGGAAGAAGCATGAAACAGATTCTCTCCTGAAGCCTCCAGAAAGTAACTATCTTTGCCAATATCCTGATTTTATCCCCATAAGAATCATTTTATCTATGAAATGCCTCTTTCAGTTTCTGTAGACTGCCAACATTCTTCAACTTTTGGCCACATCATCTTAATCTCTTCTTCTGTTTTTACTTTACATTCTCCTCTCGGGTAGTACAATTTCCTTCCTTCTCCCTCTTATAAGGACACTTGTGGTTGCAGTGGGCCCACCCAAATAATCTAGTATAACCTCCCCATCTCAAGATCCTTAATTTATTCACATTTTCAAAACCACTTTTACCATGTAAAGTAACATATTTACAGATTCTAGGGATTCTGATGTTGACATCTTTGGGGGGATTATCCTGTCTACCACAGATAACTATTATTTTTCTCATTTCATAAATGAGAAAACTGGGGTTTAGAATAGATCAAGTAAGCTATCTAAGATTTTACAGCCACTGAGCACTGGAGCCTGAAGTCAAATACAGTGAGTATCGTGCTCTTGACCTCTATGCCATTCTGTCTTTATGTTAGCTGAAGGAGTAAAAAAGCCCCAAATGTAAAATCGTGTCTGATCCATTGCAACTCTCATTTTCAGAAAAAAAAAAAAAAAAAAAAAAGATTATGTATCATGACACTGGGTCCAGCCTGATATGGGGTCCATGAGAGTGGATGACCTAGCTGCTTTTCTCTCTGCCCTTATTAGTATATGTGTCTATTATCCCCAGGCTCCTTTGGTTACACAGATATCTCCCTGGCTCAGGTATCCTTCATAATGTGGAGCAACTGAGGCAGACTTCCCGTGATGCCCTCACTACTGAGAGTCTATTTGTGTGTTCCTCTCGTATCAGTGCTGCATGTTCCCTCTTCTCAGTGGTGGCATTTCTCAGTCCTCTGTGTGTGCCCCAATCACCTGGTAAATTTAGTATAAAAGTAATTGTCTGGACCCTCAGCAGACCTATTCAATCAGAATCTCCCAATGTGGGCCCCAGATGGGGGTGTTTCACTAAGTGCTTTCTGATGATTCTGACATAGACCAAATTTAGGAAGTCACTGTAGTATTATGTCTTGATTTATGATCTAAAGCACTTTTTCACAATTTTGTTCCCCAGGGAACATTTAACAACTATTTTTGGAGATAATTTTTGCTGTCCCAAATGTGAAGTTGCTACTTGCTTCTAGTGGGTAGAGGCCAGGGATCTTGCTAAACCTCCTACAATGCACTAACAGCCCCTGCTAACAAATAGTTATCCTGCCCAAAGGGAATCTTCTAAAAGGGTGTAAAGAGATGACGAAATACTTTATGTTTTAACCTAAATCTAGTCTCCTCTGTGCAAATGTGTTTCTTCATATCAGCAACTGCATTTAGCTTTGACTCTGAAGTGAAAAAGAGAAAGGGAGAAAACAAGATAAAAATTGAAAACCTTTTTACATGTATAAGGGTGGGAAATATTAAGCTTCCCATGTTAATATTTAAAACATACTTTATAAAAAGTTACCCTATAGTCTACTGTTCCCCAGAAAGGGCTCTAGGAAATCGTTCAGCATCTAATTGTGGTTCCCTGCCATTGTATGATTGTTTCACGCCTCTGATTTGATAAGCAACAGATTGAAAGCGAACTTTTGCAGACTTTTACAATTAGTCAATGCCAGAATGTCTAAGCTTGATTTTCAGTCCTGGATCTGTCCCTCCAAGCTGTGTGCCCATGGACAAGTTAATTAACCTCTCTAATATCAGATTCCCTCATCTATAAAATGAGTGTCAATTTCATGAACTTAAATATCACATCTTGCATCTCTAAATGACAAATGACTGATGTATGTATGGAACTCTATTTTATGGGGAAATATTTTTATTGAGAACTTATGATGCACCTGGCATCATGTTAGGAATTTTATCAATACTCTTCTCCGCCCCCCCCATTTTCCATAATAAACCTATAAAAAAGACAGTATTTTTATGCTGAAAATATTTACACATGCTCCTGCCTTCTAAGAGGTGGAAAGACATAAACTGAAACAGTGAAAAAAATAAATCTCTGTGCTGCTGACTCTCTGGTGATGGGATAGGAGAAGACATTGTGATTTTTATATCCTTTGCCAGTTTTCTCATACTATTGAAAAGTGATATCCTCAGTCATAGTTATTTGTATTTTGAACAGCTGAGAGATTAAAGAATCTAGGCATATAGAGAAAGTCCATTAAATAAATCATCCAACAAAAAGAAATTCTATTGTGGATTTATAGTGTTTTATTCATTGAAAATACAGCAGCAAATAAAGGAGAAAAAGCCCATCCTTGGTTCAGGTTTTTATAAGAGGTAACTCTTCTTTTTTCTGAATTCCCACAAACAGAATCAGAATTAAGATTTGAACCTGGGTCTACAAGATGTAAAAGATAAGAATAGATAGTTTGGGATTTAATATACACACACACACACACACACACACACACACTTGTATATTTTGGCCAATCTTGCCATCTTCAATCTGAGTGATCAAAAAATAATTATATTAATAGAATTTTATTATTTGAAATTTATAAAACTAAGTGCATACTCAGATAATTTAAAAAATAAATTTTCTTTTTTTTAAAAGGTTACAATGTTTATACTTCTGAAGTTATTAAAGCTTAAATCTGCACTAAGACTTTTAGGACACAGGTATTACTGTTTCTCCTTATTGTTCAGGGTAATCAATTGATAATCAAGTATTGCTCTTGTGACAGAAGTAGAGTTTAAAAAGAGAAAAAGAAACAAAAGTGGTAGAATGTACCAAAGTGTGTCCAAGCAATCTGGGCATTTAATCTCCCGAAGAATTCCTCCCTCCACATGATCTTATTTTGACATTTGACTAAATCATTTTATTTTTATGCATAGTATTGCTTGTTGTTGCTTTAATAAAAGTAATAACAAATTATGCTTATGATTCATTTTTAATCTTTCTTGCTTACAGAAAATATGGGTACCTGAAATCCCTTTTTTTTTCAATTAGGTAGCAGCTGCAATTCATCCTTTGACGAAAGATGCCACAGGCAAAAGCTATTAAAAATCTCTGTAACTCTGCACACGCTACCCTTGTTTGTAAGGTAGACCATTAAAAGGCAATTTACTATATGTGGGTTGAATTGCAAAACACATAGTATTTACAAATATGAGCAATTAAATTGAAAAACACTCATTTCAGTTATAGTACTCAGCCATATGACATTCAATCTATAAATATAAAACTTAAATTATATTTAAAGTGCAACCAAAATTTTAGGGTGAGGGGGCAATTCCCCAGAATGCAATTTGAAAGTAAAATTTAGAGGAGTAAATGAGAAAATAGACTTGTGGAAAACCGTTTCTTAAGAAAAATACTTTGCAATTTAAAGTGGAAATTGTATTCATATTTGTAGTGTGGACCTTAGTGGATTTCAAATACTCTCAGCATAAACATACATAGAAGCTGTTATGTTTTAAACACCAAGGTGTAAAGAAGAAACTACAATAAAAATCACAGGAAATTCTTAAATGTATAATTTTACTAATAACCTTTCTTGAATATGAAATATCCTCTTCAAGGTGAAAAATATATATCTCTATATATACTAGTCACTATTATTTAATAATTTTAAAATATTCAACAAGTAAAATATCTGTTAAGAGGAAAACTAATTCTTATTGAAAAACTTTATCTCATTCTCCCCACCCATCTCCAGTCATATTAGTTATCAGTTTCAAGTGCTTTTTGTTCATGTTTTTATTTTCATTTTAATACCAAATTTTCCTCTTTGTTAAGATGGCTATTTGTGTTATCAAAACTATTGTTGGAAGGATGAAAACTGAGAGATGCTGGGGGTTCAGTAAGGCATCTGGTTTGAAGAATGGTCCTTATCTTATTTGCACAGTACTCTGCAGACATACCAATCCACATGCAGCCTCGATTGCTCTGTCTTAGTACAGACATTTCTTTTATATGTTGAAATATCTGGTGTGTGTGTTTCACTATCTCTTGTTTGTGATGGGAGACAATTTCAACATTATCCACTTTAGAAATATTCCCCACACCAGAGATAGTTAAGGGCCTCTTACTGAAAATTTCATGACACCCCCAGTATTCACCTGTATGATAACAGTTATCACATTATATTATAAAGAAGTTTTAAAAACATGTTTGAATCAAAATTAAAAGCCTTTTAAAATTAAAAACTCCTAGAAGATAAGAATTATTTATTGTATATAAAATCATTAGTAGCCTATCACAATAGTTGACATTTGTAACCTGTTTGGAATTTTGGGATTAATGATGATATTTTTCTTTGGTACCTTCAATGCTGTTTCATTGCCCATGCATTTAATAATATACAAATAGGTGTCTATGTAGACAGACGCCTATTTGTATATTATTGTATATTATTTTTATATTATTTGTATATTATTCATTGCAAGAGCAATGTACATATATGTATGTATACATACACATACTTATACATGCATACATCTATAGCTATACATATATACATGTATATGCATATATGTGGGTATTTGTGTTTGCATAAAATCATGTGTTAATTTTATAGACTTTCTTCCATGCTGGATATTTCTTATTTGTTCTTGTTAAATCAGGATACCTACAGCTAGAAGAGGAAGCTTAATGTTCCCAAAATAAAGAAAAGATAAATATTTGAGATGAGATGTCCTAATTACCTTGATTTGATTATTACACATTATAGATACATGTATGAAAACATCACAATATCCCCAAAATATAAACAACTATGATATTTGAATAAAAAAGAAAAATGTTAAAAAAAATCATGATACCTAGTATATGCTTGATCTTTGATTAGACTTCACAAAAGAAATCAAAATTATGATTGAAACTTATTTTTAAAATATTAAATAAATTTTAAAAGTGCACCATGACTGCACATAAAATTGAGTATTCACTTAAATGAACATCATATGAATTGTTATTTTTCCTTTTAGTGAACAAATTTATTCAGTAGCATGAGATGTGTAGGAAATGGCCATTCACTACAAGATTAATGAAACAGAAAAAATATTTCTCCTTATGATCCAATGCTTTTTTAACTCAACCGAGATACTGAGATTCAAGTTTTTATTAAGTGTAGTTTAATCAAGTTTCAGCATGCATATATCACTGTTGTACATCAATAATTGAAGAAGACAGTGTTGCCTACACTATTATCAGGGATTTCACAGGAACATGAAAATGGAGAGAATGAATACTCGGGTCAATATAGTACCTCTGGAGGGTGCCAAGATTTTTATTTTCATAAGTACTTATTTTCAGATCCTTTATGAATATTAAACAATTTCTAAAGTGTCATTACAATTTGTATTTCAAAAAGCCTATCCTAGAAATAAATGCATAAATTAAATCTTCTTAAACCGTACGGAGAAGGGTTTAAGGCCTTGTGGCCTCATGGTTGTAGAAACTGACGTTGTCTTACAGGTGGGTTCTGAGAAAAAAATTATCGTCACACATATTCAATGAAGTATAATAGTATTTTCTCATGTGAGTGAGAATAGTTAAAGTTTATTTGTTATATTTTTCTTAATATTTATGGGAGTATGTTTGTATGTGTGTATGTATGTGTCTCTTTGGGCTTAATTTCTAAGATTAATATTTTTACAAAAGACTGCATTTTACCTTATGCTGGACTCACTATAAAATTAAATCATAAGGATAAAGGCATGCTTTGTTTACCATGTACAAACATTTGGATATTTGCACTAAAATGGCAATGAATTTTACAGAGTACATAAGGTATAGTGAAGGCTAAGTTGATGATACAAAAACGTTCTAGCAGCTTACAAAAAATGATTGGTATTTCAGCACTACTACAAGAAGTTAATCAAGGGTTCAGTTATTATTTCACCATTGCATAGGGCATAGTCCTCTTTTGCATCTTTTGAGAGTGAGTATAGCCATATTTTAATTCCAGCCTACAGCAAGAAAAAGAGAATGGAGGACGTCACACACAGTGCTTTAAAGCCGAAGCCTGGAACTGGAACACATCATTTCTGCCCACCCCCAACTGGCCTGAACTCATTTAAGTGACTGTTCATAACTGCAAGGAAAGTGGTGAAATGCAGTCTCTGGCTATGTGTTCAGTTTAAACTCTGGGTGGGAAGTTCATTTTATTAAAAGGAAGAAAAAAAATGCATGCTGGGGAACAAGTAGGTGTATCACTCACTCGGATGTCTGGCAAAAGTTTTATATACTCGGAAAAGATTACAGAGTAGCACTACGAGTTGAATTCAAAATGATATAATTTGTGCTACAGACAGTTGTGTAAAAAACTATGTTTCTACTTATGCCTATTTCTTTTGTAACTTAAATCTTGGAGATCAGCCACATTTAGATGTATTATAAAAGTTATCAAATTACAATGTTAGGCATATTTTCCAAACAAATCTTGTTATATCGGTTATTACGTTTAGATAGTTAATATTATATTAATGATGTGTAGGAAAGATAAACTGAATAGTGGATATACTATTTGTTTTATGTATTTATATACATAGTATAAATGCATATATAAATAGTGAGAGAGATCTGTGAAATTGGAGTCAATTATACGTATTATACATATATTTTGACTGACCCCAAATACCTTGAAAAAAATTTCTTTCTAAATATTTAGATTTAAACTACTGGTTTACTCAAATGCAGGCCTCTATTAGGGTTATTCTTTCAGTGATTCATCCTTCAGTGTTCCAAAGTCCCCAAGAAACTTCTTTGCCTTTGTATTTTGTCTTTGTAAGGGATAATTTTGATTATTATTTTTCTTTCTTTTTTCATTTCTATAGATTTAGAGGACACAAATGTTTTTTGTTACACGAATGAATTGTGTAATGCTGAAGTCAGGGCTTTTAATATACCTGTCACTAGAATAGCATACATTAAACCTGACAAGTTTAATGTTTATACTTCTCTCTCCTCCCACCCTCCCCCTTCTTAGTTTTCACAGTCTATTACACCACTTTATGATCATATATACCCCTTGTTTAGCTCCCACTTATAAGTGAAAATATGTGGTATTTGTTTTGTCATTCTTGAGACATTTCACTTGGGATAATGGTCTCCAATTCCATCCAAGTTGCTGCAAAAGACAATACTTCATTCCATTTTATGGCTATGTAAACTACATGGTGTGTGTGTGTGTGTGTGTGTGTGTACATAGCATTTTCTTTATACATTCACCAGTTGGTGGACACTGAATTCCCCCCTCCCATTTGTATGTCGAAGCTTAACCCCTAATGTGACTGTATTTTCAAATAGGGTCTATAAAGAGGTAATAGGGTTAAGTTAGGTCATGAGGGTAGGATTTTAATCCCATAGGACTCATATCCTTATAGGAAGAGGAAGAGACTCCAGACTGTTTCTCTTTCCCTCTGTGCACATAGAAGAGACCATGTGAGGATATAGAAAAAGGGTAGTGATTGGTAGGCCAGGAAGAAAGAGCCTCACCGGAAACCACCTGGCACGTTGATCTTGGACTTTCAGCCAGCAGCCCATGAGAAAATAAATTTCTATTGTTTAAGCCACCCCCAGTCTTGCCATTTTGTTATGGAATCCTAGCAGACTAATACATCTGATGATATATATATCAGTGTGTGTGTATACACACTATATATATACACGCATATATACATATATATATATTTTTTCTCTCTAGCAAAGGAAAAAAAACAGTTTACCTGCGATGCTGTGTGCTTTCAATTGTGAGTACTTTTCTATTCTATTTTAAATTTTTTTTTTTCCGCTCCATCTGCCTCTCCATTTAGGAATCTCGTGTTCTCTAATTACGGAACTAACCCCTCAACTCTTTGGATGAAGAGGCTGATTGCCACACAGTCCCCAGGCTTTTAAAATGCCATATGCTATGTGTGTATTCTCGGATAATTGTGAACCACTTTAGACTTCCCCTATGCCCCACTTATGGGTTGACTGATGTGTGGTAACTTGGATCGGATCGGCTCAGTATAAATTCTGTCTGGCTTGTACAAGGAAAAATAAAATAAGCTTTTAATATGAGATGAAAGAATATTGATGAAGGCTTAAAAGAGAAAGGTTAAATCAGAATTGGAGTGAACTTCTTTGTCCAAATTTGAAAGGAAAATGGTTTTTAAACCCTACCCCAGCTTGAATCGCTCTCATGTTTGTTCAAATATACCTACTTCTATTCACTTTTTTTCCTCTGATTGAAAAGGCTTTTTGATGGAGAACATCATTTTCCATATACTGTATTTGTCCTTAAATAAATAGAGAACCTCAGGTTGAATTCCTTTAAAGCTCTGTTAGATTTGCTTTCCATCAAGTTTGTTATTAAGGTGTATTTACCAAGATAGTACCTACCTAATCTAGGCACTCATTTTAAACTAAATGTACAAGTTCTGGAAAATGCAGGGCAGGAGGAGGTGGAAGTCTTATGTTGGGTATGCACAGTTAGGCTGGGCTGATACAATCACCAGCTAATTGTTAGGGCTGCTGCTTATTGATTTCTAAATTGTTTATATATCACTATTGAGGATGCAAAACAGTATTTTTTAAACACATTCTGAAGTATCTGGGAGAGCAACCTTCAACCAAATACATGAGTGTTTCTGCATTAAAAACATGAATAGTCACACTAAGTGCAATTAGTTCAAGTTAACTGGTCAGGCTGAATTTGCAGCCATTTGAGTTACTAAATAAGCTTCCATTTTTCAGAGTTTTGTATTTCAGAATCGGAAGACCTGCAATATCTTCACAACTCAGATTTATGAGGAAGAAACTGAGACAGGAGCACAAAGTGACATTCTCAGGGTTCCACAGCTGGTACCTGATGAAGGCATGATTCAAATCCTTCTAGTACAGATTCATTATGCCATCTCAGTGAAGTGAATAACAAGGCGAGAGAAAGTCTACTGCCTTTGATGGGGTGAGAAGGTGTCTTGGAAGAGGCGGCATTTGACCTTTACTCTGCTGGATTTTTCTAAGTGTGTTAGTTACTCTGTGCTGTTCCTCAAAAAGCAAATACAACAGTTTTAGTCAGGGCATGAAGGAAAGGGATTCAAAGGTGGCCTTTGGATAAAATTGACTGGGATGTTTGGAAATAGGACCAAAAATGATAGGAGGGCCAGATTGTGGATTCTAAGCATTAAATACATGCAAGAAAATGCAGACACTATTCTGGAAGTAATAGGGGAATGATTAAATAGTGAAATGATACGGTCAGAGTTGCAGGAGGTTAATGAGATAACAACACATGGAGAGAGAGAAAAGTAGTGATTAATTAAAATGCCCTCACAATATGTAACTTCTATAACTAAAGACAAATAATTACTTGCAGTTCCTGTCACCCTGCCCCTTAGGTCAATGCATAAATTCACAAGAACCCTTGCTCCTGTTATTGTTTTAACTAATAGAATTGGTTCTACGTCCATGAATCTTAAAATATGACATGGTCCTATCCTCATCAAGGTAGGGCACAATCTATGGTATAGATTGCAGTACAAACACAGCATGTACTTCTTGAAATTCATAAAGTTGGAACTAATTTGAGAGATAATTTTAATGGGATGCTAGTCAATGTTACCTATTTATTTAGTTAACATTTGATGAGTTAAAGATTCACTATGAAAGATTTTAGAAGTGACAATATTGAAAAAAAGAGGAAATGTCTTAAAATATATGGTTATCTTATAGTCTCTCAAATTGTAATTATGTGACATAAAAACGACCTATTGGATTGAGTTCAGAGTCCTATCTGAAGACATTATTCATTGAGTAAATATAATGCATTGAAGTAACTAAAAATGCCGTACCCCTATAAGGGAAGAAGGGATAAGAATGTAATATACGTCAAATAGAAAATATCTTCTCTCCATGTACTGAAGTAAATTAAGATTGAGTACAGAAAGGGGATCAAGCAAAATAAGGTGTCAAAATCTATAATGAAATATCAAAACTGTAGAAGAAACAAATAAAAACATGTTAGCTGCAGGTTACAAATTACTGCTACTTTTGTTATCAGTATATGAGAGAATTAACTATAGTAACACTCAAATAACACCAGGATAATTACAGTTCTGTCAAGTTCCCTGTAATAAGGCCCACACTTTCATACTCAACCATATAACTTGCCTCAAAGCTAAAAATTTAGGGGACAGCTGAAGGATAAGAAATTTTACGCTCTAAATGAATACCTTGGATAAACACGTACTCTCTATATGTGTAGGTATGTGCATCTATCGATGTATATATGTGTGTGTATTTTCACATACGTATTTATGTGTATGTACTTATATATTATAAAAATGAAAGAAAAATAAATATTTTAATATAAGATTTCCAAAAATTAATTTGATATGAAAACTTCAGAAAGTTTAGTCTATTAATCCTTTGTCCACAAGCTACTATTTCTAATTTTTTGTTTTTTACCTGAAGTCTTTCTAAATTTGTAATATTACTTCCCTTATACATTAAGTTCATTTGCAGAAATTTAGCTTACATAGTTTATAATCATGCTTTTCATCAAGTTTTTATTTGTTTTTTATTTGCCTTTAACTGTCCCCACCAACTCTAAAGGATATTTTTGATTTTAAATATTAAATTGTAAATGTTGTTCAATATTTTAAAGGTGAGGACAATGTGTTAATTATCCACAAAGGCTGACTACTTGACAGACCTCCAACTGACCCACCCATTAGTCATGTTTATGTCTAATTTATTAAAGGATTGTTCTTAATCCCAATTTTATTAATATTTCCATGTTTCTACTTTCATTATTGCTCTTTATTTTACTGATTTTTCAACAATCAAACAAGGCATCTCTAGAGAATTAAAAATATAAACTTTAGTGATAAAGTAGATATGGACAAAATAAGAAAAAAGAAAACATGTTGAACAAGTTTTTCTGGACACATTTATGTTTATCATATGTCCCAGCTCCTACAAGAGGGATGTTGGGAAGAGTAAGAGATTTTTCTATGCAACATTCTTAGAAAAATTATGTGTTTTGCAAAGTTAAGCTGCTTGATTATGTTGAAATTCAAGTACTGGCTAAATATAATTCCCATATAAGCATATTTATGCATATCATCCATTATTAACTTCTGTACAATATTAAATATAAGCTATTTCCAGGCAGCCTTGCATGAATTAAAAATATGAATGCCACCATACTATTGATTATTGTTCTACATGGTTACACTTTAATATGCATAGTAATGCAAAATAAATATGCTAAGAATCCTTCAATAATAAACACCATTCCTCTGAAAATGCTAGAAAATATTCTGTACAAAATCCATACAGTCTGCAAACTCTTAAATGAAAAAAAGTTTGCAAAATGATCTACTGTTACAAATATAGTTCTCTATCACAATATATTTCAAATTATTAGGGGTTTTCTCTGTGGAGTATTTTCAACCTTTTACACATGTTGGAATAATAAGATTTCTATGATATAGAGTACATCCCATTGTTATTAATAATAGCTGCTACTATAAATCACATCATTCACTGTTTGAGCATTTAACACATGTCATCTGAAATTCTCACAGAGGAATCCTGTTGGCTAAACAGGCTCAGTAATTTCAATCAAGATACTATTGTTGTAAGCTATCAATATGCAAGCCATTGTGCCATGTGTGGAAAAAGTCAAAAAGTAATAAAATAATTTCAGAGCCCTCTGACCTCAAAGAGCCTATCATCTAACTAGGGAGATAAAGTACAAACAAAAAGGATGTCTACCAATTTAAGGCTTCTCTCCTTATGATGATTTAAACATTTTAATAGCTTCTTACATAATAGTTTCATTTTTAATTGTAAACAAGATAGGTTTATGTGTGTGTGTGTGTGAATTTGTACACAAACTTAAAAAATAATTACTTTTATTTCTTTTACTAGAATCATGATGGAACTATTTTAATCTAAAAGAAAAGTAGGAGCACAATCAGATTCAATATTAAAGTTAGAAAATTTTATACAACTTTCTTAGAGAAAACAAGGCGCCAGCATTCAGAGTCTATAATTGGGGTTGCTAGGATAAGGAATTGTTATAGAAAAGGAATAATTTCTAAATACAACCACCCTTATTTCCAGTCAGAAAGCAATCACTATTTCCAAGCTACATTGGGCTGAATTTCCTGCTAACAAATGTGATAATATAGAATTCTATGAAAATTAATGTTCCAATGAGAGCTCCTAAAATGATGTCCTCAAAAAATAATATTGGTCCATTAAAATAAAGAATTACACATTAAGTTCCAAGTTAAAACTCTCATAGCATTAGTGCAAAAATATGCTTTGATGTATTTACTTAATTTTTTTTCCTTTTAAACATTTTCAAGTGCTGGAATGTTTAGGGAAATTAATCTATACAAAGATTAAAGACATGCTGAGGCTCATTTATTAGAAACTTCTAGAGGTATTTCACACAAATAAAATGAAGAGTTTCAGAAATAGTATTAAATTCCTGTTATTGATATATTTTTCACGACTATTCTTTCATAAGTTTCTTGATTAGAATTTCATAATATTGTGATACTCAGTTTAATTATACCTGAGCCATCGTGTGTCAAATTACTTTCCTGTGTCTCAGAAATCTTTATTTTCTTTCTTGCTTCTTTTCTTCCTTCCTTCCTTCTTCCCTCTTGCTTTTATTTAGACCTTAAAAACCTATGAGATTTGATCAGGAATCTGTACTTTGGAAATAGGCCAACTCTGAAAAACAAGTATCTTTCCAGTATCTTCACTATACCACTACCAATCTATATACACATCCTTCTAAACAGGTTGATCTGCTCTCAGATTATTTTATGAATAATAAGAAAAAAGCATAAAATAGTGAATGTACTACGTTAAAGATTCCAGTTCTATCGGTTACTACAACTGGCTTAATTAATGTGGTACATATAAAATCAGTTTAGTAATAATATATGCACTAAGCAAACATTAGTGAGGTATTATTTGTCATCATACGCTATCATTTTTGGGTTCATAAATACATGGCATACAGTATTTACTATATCACAGGCATTGTGTTACCTCTTAGGAACACAAATAGACTACCTACACTGAAATCTTTTCTTCAGGGTCTGCTTCTAGGAAAACCCCAAATAAATCAGTGTGTATGTATGTACACACATGTTCACACATATGTGCACATGCTAATGTATTGGAAGGGCAGGGTAGGAGATTAGATGTAAGGCATTATGGGCAGCTGCAATGCCATGTATAACAGCAGAGGTGACAAACAGAGATGAATTCCTTGAATGTCTCTAATCATTCATGGAATGACTAGAGGACACAACATGCACATGGAATGCTAAGAGAACATGCTGTGTTGGATGACATAAGCAAGTGCTTAAATAGCCTTCTATGGCCCATGAAAAAGGGCTTATACTTGCTCATGAAGGGCACAAGAGACACATTGAGAAGGGGTTTTTACAAGGGACTATCTTAGATGCACTTCATATTGCTTAAAGAAGTTTTGGATATTCTTTTATAATAACAAAGAGATCTAAACAGGCTACTGGGAAAATGTTAAATAAGCAAGATATGGATACCATGGTCATTACAGTTGTTTGATGTTCATTTATTTTATGTTAATCAAAACATATTGGTTACCAGTGGGGGAAAAAACTAAACCTTTGCACCTCCATCTCCCCTTCCAATCATGCTGCACCCCTGCCATGGAATCCCCATCACAGTCGGCAACGTGCATCCCGCTGCTGAGGCCAAGAAACCTGGAGTCATCTTTGATGTCTCCCTTTCACACCGTCTACACAATCCCCCAGCAAATTCTATTGTTTCTATCTCCAAAGCATAGCAGAATTTAATTGTGTCCCGCCATCTGCCCTGCCTTAGACTATTCCAACCTCCCATCTTCCCCTGTCTATACAGAAATTGACTTTTAGCAAGTGCCCCAGCTGCTACTCATGCCTCCCAGACACTTGGCAACACAGTCACCGGAAGTGAACCCTTTAAAACTTAAGTCACAATAACATCAGAGTAGAGTAAACTTATTTGTATAGGAGCAGACCCCTTTCTGTCTCCAATTTTACTGCTCTTTACACCCAACTCAAGTTTTCTTAAGCTGTTCAATTTCTTTTAAACACCTAGCACATTAGATGCTGTTAAAAGTTAATGTTATATGCTCCTCTGCTCAAAACCCATGGGTCATTCCCCACTTGACTCAATAAAAGTCAAAATCATTACAGTAACCTAAAAGGCTACCTGTTTGTTCCTTTTTATCCTCATTTTTGCTATTCTCTCTCACTCTACTCCAGCCACATTGACCTCCTTGCTCCTGTTTGAACAAACATGTCTCAACCTTAAGTCTTCCAAGATCATTTTCCCCCACAACGTCCTCTTAGATAAGCCCTGAACCTTCTTGAAGTCTTTGTTTATATACCACTTTTTAAATAAAAGTTTTTTGAATAGTGATTAAACTACAGAAAACCTGTACATCAATTTGGAAAAATACCTCTCAATATCAAGTTCCATTTGGAATCATTGCCTTGTAATTATGCTTTCATGCTCTTTTATTAAAGATATCTCTGGAGAACTATTATGTATCCTTTTCTTCATAAGCCTGCTACTTTTTTTCAGTCAATCTTCAATAGATCTTTGACTAACCATTGCCATTACTGGAAACAAGTATGGATCTGGGATATAAAATGACTAGGACAGGATTAGAATTATGCTTGCTTCTAATCTTAACCAAAGCAGTATCCTTTTCCTTTTCCATTTAAAAACTGCACATATTTTCATATTAAAATAAATGCATTTTATACCTTTTTATTTAGGGACCTCTAGGACTATATAACCAAGTTTAGAATTTGAGGAGTTACCAAGACATATAAGACATACATATAAAAACAAACATTAAACTCTACTCATTTTTTTAATTAACAAGAACATTAAAACTGTCTTTCCAGCAAGTCATAATTTTTGTTAGTTAATATTTTTTATGATTAAGTCATACTAACACTTAAGCTGTACCATACCTTAAATTCAGCTTAGCAGTAGATAAATACCTGTTAATCAAACCTAACACTGTACTTGAATTAACTTAGGTTTATTCTCATAATCATAAACTTAGCCTGTACGATTTAATTTCTAAATATTTTTTTTACTTTGCTAATTTGTGCCCTCTCACTAATGTGAATTAACAGCAATGGACTGGCTTATTACTTCTGTGAATTAATATCTTCTTTCAATGTAGTCACTGTTAGTTTATTTCTGTGAGATTTTTCCTCTTTTTTTCAGTACAATTAGAAAAGTGTGGAATACACCTCCTTTATTTAAGCAGATCTTCCAGGGAAATATGAAACCTAGCGGAAGGAAATCCTAACCTACTAGGATGCCCAGTGATATTATCAATTTCTCTAATTACAGCTTTGGGCTTTGCAGTCTGTAGTATAATTTTTCTTAACTCTCCATTGCATCACTGAGAAAGACCCATGCCAATTTATACTACATAGTTTGCCATGGCTATGGGCCAGCCACCATCTTCCACCCTTCACTGCTTTCCCACCACACTATAAAGTCCAGAAACCCAGTAATTGTGATCTTTTTTTTTTTTTAAATGTGGCACACACTCTGCCAGTATAAAGATGTACATGGGAATGGCTTTCCTCTGGAAACTAAAGAAGAATATCTTGTTGTTCACACCAACTATATCACATTGTTTGTAAGCAGTTGTCTGTCTCCTAATTATAATTCATCAAAGAATAGTGGATATCCTTGGTTTTAAATGTCTGGACTAAATTCAGATATCTACTTAGTTCTGAAAAATTACCAGGACAGAGCTGGCACTTAAATTTTATTGAACAATACCATGATACCATTAATAAATTCTTAAGCTGAGATTTTCTTTTTCTTAAATGAGGCAATAAGCAAAAATCTCAGTGTACCATGTAAAAATGAATTAATTTTAGCATGGCCCTTTGAATCTATTTTAAATATTATATCCATTTATAAATGGGCTGCTGAACTGATGAGAAAATAAGAAGTAGCCTCCCAGGCATTCAGAGATAGAACCAAGAATAAAAATCAGCAGCTTTAGTTAAAAAAATAAGATGTAGTGCCTCAAAATAATTTCAAAATTTAGTGTGAGAAAAATTGCTTTGAAGATTTTTAAATCAACTATGCAAAATCGGTCCTTGGAGTTGTTATGGAGCTGTGTTTGGGGTAAGTTCAAAATAAGGATGTAGTAGATACACTATTACCTGGATTTTTTTTTCTCTATTCTCTCACTATTGCACTCTTAAATCCCTGAGTCTGACTTTTCTGGAGGGAAAATGTATTAATTAATGTCCTACAGCAGCAAGGATACAGAAGGAGTGCCCACTTTTAACACAACAACAATACACTCTTGACATTCTTCTTGCTCATCCTCCAAAAACCCTCTACTCCCAAATTCTCTGCTCATATCATCATCATTCTATAATGAATTGATACTCCACTTCCCCAATTTACTTTCTTTTGACTTAATTATCTACCCACAATAATTCCATTGAACAAATAAACATAGCTACAAGGAAAGCACATATAGAGACTCACATACACACTCCAATATCTTTATGTAAAACAAACAACATTTAGAGAAATTATGAATTCTCTTAGGTTATGAAAGTGAAATAATCTCTCAGCTGGGTGTGGTGGCTCACACCTGTAATCTTAGCACTCTGGGAGGCCGGGCGGGAGGATAGCTTGAGCTCAGGAGTTCGACACTAGCCTGAGCAAGAGTGAGACCCCTGTCTCTACTAAAAAGAAAAAAAAATCTGTCTTGGTTTATTACTCTTTCTCAGAGACTTTCCAAATTGATATGCTTACCATTCACATTTATGGATCCAACATGACTTATGCTATTGGAATCATACTAAATGTCAGGGATAGAAGGAGCCTTTGTCAATATTAGAATTCCCAAAATAATATCCTGTCAAATTGGCATCAAGGAACTCATGGTAGCAAGATAGCCCATTCCATTTTTATTTTTTATTTTCAGAAAGTTTTTTTTATAACATAAACAATAATAAAGAATCATGTTTTATTAAAAAAAAAAAAAGAAATACAGAGAGTCTTTGTGAACCTTGCCCAGTTTCCCAAGTGGTAACATTTGCAAAACTGTAGTACAATATCACAACTAGAATATTAACATTAATATAATCCACAGGTCTTACTCAGATTCCCACAGTTTTTTTTTTGTGTGTGTGTGTGTATTTGCATGTGTGTACATGTTAAGTACTGTGCAATTTTAACATCAGTGTAAGTTTATGTGTCCATCAGCAGTCAAGATACTGAACGTATTGTACCTTGAACAGTTCCAAGACTGTAAGACTCTACTGTGTGATGTAAGTTTTTATACTGAATCCAAAACTGTGACTATTATCTTCCACCTACCATACAGTATTACTTGTACCTTAATGAAACACATAAAACAGGATTTCTTCTGAAATATGATGTCTGTTCAAATATTTGAAATGTACTATTATTTCTTATATTAACATTTTCATTCAAGCTGATATCCACAATTCAGTGGATCATTTTCATGAAATGCTTCCCACTAAGATCAACATGTAAGTCATCCCTTATACCATGTTTCATCCTTTTTGCTATAAATTTTTTCCTCTCTGTAGAGTGCTTAGAACTATGTGAATTAATTTCTTTTACTTAACATTTATTCATTATCTCATTTCATAAATTGAAATAAATTCCCTGCAAAAAGAAACATATTTATCCTCTTCATTATTTAATCCCTAGTATATACAACAATTCTTGGCACATAGTAGATATTATAGAAATTGCTGTTAAATGAATGCATAAATGGATGTATCCTGTAGCTCCAAATGATCTTAGGGAATAGGAACTTAATATAAACACTTTCTGTGATACATGATACTGAATCACAAGAGGATAGTGAATTATTTGAAGTCACTTAGGTAGTTTGCAGCCAGGTTTGTACCAAAATGCAGGTCATTTAACTCATTCCAGGGCTTGTTGCCTTTATACTGCACAGCCTCTACCCTGACAACTGGGACCTGCATAATCGCAGTTAAAATGTGACATTTATAATTAGATATGATTTCATATGTTATTTCATGCAGCTTAGAATAAATGTTCCTATGATTGCAATATTTTTAATATAGTCTTCTCAAATTGTGTCAATTTTTTTTATTTTTTTATTTTTAGCAATTTATGTCTTTGTGGCCACATACTCATGACTAGCAAACTCTACAATTTTTAACATCTCACTTGGAGTTTGTGCATTTTCACACTTCATTTATCCCCATTAAGTTGATAGCTGTTGGTTTCAACCTATGTTTCCAGGGTATTGAGATAATTCTAAATCTTGATTCTGACACCCATGATATTAAGTAGCAATTTCAGATTTGCGGTAACCACACATTTGACTAAAATGCATCTATGCTTAAGGATGCAAAACAAAGTCTCAAGGGCAAAATTTAACCTATATAAGTATTTTCATTAGCCAGTACGGACATGTTTTTAAAATGACTAAGAAAGCATATTAATTTCCTGGGGCTGCCATAACAAAATATCCAAAACTGGGTGGCTTAAAATTACAGAAATTTATTCTCTCACAGTTTGGAAGCTAGAAGTTTGAAATCAAGGTGCCAGCGGGACCATGTTCAATCTGACTGCTCTAGGGGAAAATTCTTCCTTGCTGCTTCTAGCTTCTGCTGTTTGTCTGCAATCCTGGTCCTTTTCTTGGCTTGTAGATACATTGGTACAGGCACAAGGCCGTCTTTTCCCTGTGTGGTTTCACATCTTTTTCCCACTGTCTGTGTTGTATCCTAGTTTCCCCATTTTATAATGATATAGTCATATTGGATTAGGGCCCACCCTAATGACTTCATCTTAAAGTGGCTATCTGTATAAAGACCATATTTCCAAATAAGGTTACATTCAGAGGTACTCAGGGTTAAGACTTCAAAATATTTTGGACAGGACACTATTCAACTCATAACTGAAAGCATTTGGATATGTGATCTCTGCTCAAAGTTGTAGGTGTATATTATATTACTCACGATATTATGTATAATATTATATATAGCATACATGTCATATATATATACTAGTCATAAATGCCTATATATATAGGCATAAATGCCTATACATATATATATATGTATGATAGTGCAAAGTTACTACACTTTCTAGTCACCATCAAATTCTTTTTGCTTTGACACAAGCCATCCATCAGTAATTTAAGGCACTTATTTAGTCCATTGTATCTTAGCTGATCAACTTATTTTTGAAGTCTATGTGACTTCATTTTATATACAATGATATCACAAATCCTAATGCTTCTTTTCAGTAATGTAACATTTTAAAATGGAGCAAAAAGAGGAATCCATTACCACATTGCTGGAGCACTGAAGTGACATAATGTCTAGTAATATTTTTATAGATCCAATAGTGTCCAATAGAAAATACAAATTTTGTTGAAATGATTCTGAGGCTTAGAGAAAATAATTCATACATGAATTACTGAATCCAGATATTTTCCAGTTGCAATAAGTCATTTCTCATTTTACTTATGTATAGCTGAATATTAGAAGAAGCAGAGGTCATCAATTTGCATATTTGTATCAGTTACAAATATAGAAGAAAAACAGCACATTTGATTAAGAGCTTTCTATTCCTCTTACCAATGGTACACATGGAAAAATAGCAAAATGGAGCATCAAATTCTAATTCTTTTAAGCAGCATAATACATTTGTCTAATAAATCTGAGGAAAGTATTTTAAATAACATATGGATTACTATGGGATTTGTTACGATAGGCTAGAATGTAATAATATACAGTGGAAGTCCTACTTGCTAGAATCTTAGTTTAAATTCCAGACATGTTTACTTACCTCATAATCTATTATAATCAAAGTGTCGATCTGTGATTCTTGCTCCTGGAATGTGGTTCCCAGTCACATTGTTCAACTGCAGCATCTACTGGCTTCAAAGTCCACCACTAACTTCTGTTGGTTGGATTTCTGTTGTTGGTATGTTTTAAATGTCATTCCAGAGAGTGATTTTCAGTTGGAAGTTTGTATTATGTGGGGAGAAATAATAGATAATCAAAAGGTCTAGGAAACAAATGTCTTTAATAGCTTGATTTTTATTTGACACCTAGAGAAAATAAGATCTTTTCATTCAGGGATTCTACAATCTCATTGCTTGCGGGGATGGGTGTATACATACATAATGAGTGCGATGCACACTGTCTAGGGGATGGACAGGTTTGAAGCTCTAACTTGGGGGAGGGCAAGGGCAACATATATAACCTAAACTTTTGTACCCCCACAATATGCTGAAATTAAAAAAAAGAGTTGTGTATCAGAAAGTCACTTATGACCAATGTCCAGAGTAGCCACTTCATAGATTTGAAGCATAGATGTATATGGAAAGAATAACAGATTCTGTAGAGATAATTAAAAACAAAAAACACTGTATCATATACATTAGTATTTAAAGGATATACTTTATAATTTAAAGGTAGTTATCACAATAAGAGTGCAAGATTTGGGGGAATTGCAGATAACTTTATTGTCTTTCTTATTGTTTTCAGCATATTAACTTTGAATTCCAAACATAAACTATAAATATTATCTAAAAACATAAATGGTGCTTTTGATGTAGTAGCTCACATCTCACAATGTAAGTAATGACTGTACAACTCTCTGATTTGCATTCCTTGTCAATACTCTTATATAATCAATAGCTTTTTAAAAATTTAATTTGGATATTTGCCTTATTCCATTTCAAACTTTTGTTTTACTGATATATTTCTATTATAGGCTTAAATTTCTTTTAGGAAGGGTGAGATGAACTTGGAATATTACTTTAGCCTTAATAATTTGTATTTGATACAGCAATCTCACTACTAGGTATTTACCCAAAGGAAAAAAAGAAATTTCATAAAAAAGACACCTGCACTCAAATGTTCATAGCAGCACAATTCACAATGTAAAAGATGTGGAAACAACCCAACTGCCCATCAATACATGACTAGATTACTAAAATGTGGTATATATATATATACCATGGAGTCCTACTCAGCCATAAAAATATGGAAATCTGGTATCTTTTGTAACAACCTGGATGGAACTTGAGACCATTCTTCTAAGTGAAGTATCCCAAGAATGGAAAAACAAACACCATACCTACTCAATACTAAACTGATCAACCCTTTGTGCATATATGGAAGCAAAACTCAATGGAAACCAAGTAGGTGGGGGGAGGAGGAGATGGGTAAATTCACACATAATGGGTACAATGCACACTACCTGGGTGAAGGGCACACTTATAACTTTGACTAGAACTGTACAAAAGTAAATTATGCAACCAAAACGTGTGTACCCTGTATTATTCTGAAAGTAAAAAAAAATAATTTGTATTTAAAAGAGAAATTTAAGCATTCAGTATTCTGGAAAGAGTTTTTTACTACCACAGTTTAATATTCATATCACATATATATATAAGGTTTTCTTTTTCTAATTCTATCAAGTTATTATCTAATTGATTACTGCTGATGGTTTGAAGAAAGAGTTATAGCAGATCAGCAGATAGCAATTCATTTTGATACTAAGAACATATAATGCTGAAGAAATTATTTGATTTCACAAATTATCACTGGTTTGTTCATTTATGTAATTTTATTTAGCAAATTCTTACATACTATATTTAGTATGTAATGTAGTATGTCCAGGTGCTGCCCTATGTGACTAAAACATTAATTCATTTAATTATTTGACAACTATAGAAGTCTCTGGAATAACCTGGCTTAATTTTGCTCAGCAAATATTCACTCCCTCCCTCACCCATTTTGGGTAAATATTATTACCCCAACCGAAATGAGACTGGGCTTGGATTTAAGACTTGCTTTGGCAAATAAGCATATTTGATGGGAGCAGAGGTCTTCAAGGTATTTGCACATTTTGGCTTACTTTCTTTTTATGCTCTTACAATATATCAGTAACTGTCTTTTTATCATGGGTTCCAGAATGAACAAATTAAGACCTGAACCCAATCTGCAAGTTCAAAGCCTAGCCATGCAGAGCCTCCTAATCAAGCTCACCTAGGTTAACTGAACCTTGTGTAGGGTTTCACTAAATCTAACCTTAATGGTGCTTCTTGATCATTTGGCCTCAATCTGACTGTAACACAGCAAACACTCAAAAAATGTTATCATTCTTACAGGGGTAATTGACTCTACTTCTCATGATAACAGTGGGTCTGGTTTGTTCTGATACTACAGAGGTAGGAGTTTGGTTGGACCTGAGGTGATTGTTTGGGTAACCTCTTGGCACATCTAAGTGGGGTAAAAATCATAAGTAACCATAGTTTGACAAGAGCATGGTATCGAAGTTCTCAATTTCTTGAAAATGAAGGTCTGGGTTATCTCATAAGGTAAGCAACCTAGACCTGATCAAGTGTAGAGGAAGAATATTATAAGTACTATTTTTACCCTCAGCACCCATTATAGCAGTGGTTACTATAGATTGTTCTGCTAACTCTCCTTTTATTTTTTTCCCTCAGAAATTACATGTTGCCACTCTCACAAATAGCACTGCGGTACAGAGAGAATATATTGTGAGACACAAGGCGATGTGAGTGGTATAAGACATGAACTCATCAGTGCCGTAGCATTAGTGTGTTACATTTATAACAGTTGATGAACCCATATCGATGCATAATTATTAACTGAAGTTCATAGTTTACATTAGAGTCCACTCCTTGTGTTGCATATTCTATGGATTTTAACAAATGTATGATGACATGTATCCACCATTACAGTATCACACAGAATAGTTTCATTGCCTTAAAATTTCCCAGTGATTCCCCTTTTCATCCCTCTCCCCTCTATGCTGAACCTTTGGCAACCACTGATCTTCTTCCTTTCTCTTTAGTTTTCATTTTTCCAGTATTTCACATAATTAGGCCTCCCACCCTCCTTGCTTTAAACCTTGCTTCAAGAGATATTTCAACTACAAGTGAAAACCTGAGCAGCTTTCCCCTAGCAGAACAAATATTGAATATATATATATGTCTACATATATACACATATATATATATACATGCTTACACACATATATACACATATATATGCATATATATCCACAAATCTACTCAAAATTATAGGTAGAAAAAAATCACAATTTAGAGTTAGAATTAGGGAGTAGGAATAGGATTCATGGCGCATAGAAACTCAGGACTTTAGGTTTTGCTTCAAATAGTGCCTTAAAATTTATCCTTTTCACAAATTTGTAAGTTAAATATTATGACTATAATATTTTTCCTAAAATATATGCTCCATTACCCTTTTCTGGGGCTATTCTCCAATATAACCTATAGTCCCCACTGAATTGGTCATGGTCATTCTGTTTCAGGTGATATACTTAAATTTTTTAAGGGATTTTATGTTGAGCTACTTTAAAACTACTACTACTTTTATCATTACTTTGTTTTCACATTTGGAAAAATATGACCAACAAATTGCATATCTCTGTCTACCTTCTTTCTGTTAGTATTATAACCACAAACAAAGCAAACAGATGTTTATGTTACAAAAACATTTTGAAAATATGTAAGACTGAGAAAAGCAACAATAAACACAATGTGTTTATTGGTAAAAGCAACTATTCAAGAAGGGTCTTTTTTATGCTACTCCTACTTTCTTAGGGCAGCTGCTAATTGATTACTTACAATCAGGAAAAACTACTTTCCTTTTGTCATGCTGAAGGCCCAAAGAGTATGAGTTTTGTATCAGTGACTTACATTCTGCAATACTTCCAGGTCATATGAAATAATATGTAATTTGGAATTTAATTACTCCAAACATTATCATCAGCTATTCTTTCAAGAAAAAAAATATATCACATTTTATATTACCTCATTTTTGAAATTGGTTGCATTTAAAATAATAATCCCAAACATGGTCTCCTAAAAATATATAAAATTAGCCACAAATAACATTAACAATATTATATACTATTATCTTATTGGGGAATAAGTTTTGTCTATCTCATTAGATTTGCCTTTGGATAACAATTGTGTGTTACAATGCAAGGTCTAAGGTTAGCAAGGTATAAATTACTGGTAAAATAAATATTATAAAGTAATAATTTGAATAAAAATTTAAAGTATGAAAATTAGCCAGTTTTTATATGATATATACTTCATTTTATAAGTAAAATCCACATCCATCATATGCAATACGTTTGCACAACGTACCAACTAGCAAACTGTGGGCAAATTATGTCTTTGTGTTGACTATTAATCTTTCCAAAAACTAAACCCTTTTCAGATTATAAATTTAATGTTCTACAATTTATATTAGTAAATAAAATTAATATTTTGTTAGGAAAATTCTCAGGAGTACAATTATGATCCAAAATTTGAATATGTTTGGTTTACAAGGTAAAAACTCTCTTGATTAAATCTGTAGCAGTTGACACCCCTCCCACGGGTCTAAAAGAGTTTCTAATTCCTCCACAAACACGTTGAAATTAAGCATTATTATTCTTAGATTTGATGGCAATTTAAGAGGTAAACACATGTTTTACATTTGGTTAATTCATATTTTTTATTACTATTTGTATCCGTATATTTTAGATGACATTATCTGTATAACTAAACTTCATTGTAAATTGCATGATTATACCCCTTGGCCAATTGTATATTGGAGTATTCATTTATTTTTTACTATTTAAATTAACTCCTGTATAATAATTAAAGCTTCCTATATTATATGTGCTGTCTATATTTTCTCAATTTTTATTTACTTTTCAATTTTGCTCATTTCTCATCATTTAATGTACAAATGTCAGAATGTTTGTATGGTCCAGTCAATCTTTTCCTTTATGGCTTCTGTGTTGGGTGGTAAAGGGTAGTTTTGAACCAAGAGTTTTCATTTCCAATAAACTTTTATTGAACACTTTTCTTAGCTTAGGGACACAGAGAGTCAATTAAGTGCTTGTCCTGCATGCAATTTCATCCAGTTGTGGAAATAGAAAAATAAGTGTACATTCACACAACATTAAGAAATATTTTACCAACAGCAATCTACAAATGAATGCAAATTGAGAATATATTGCTAAAAATAAAAGAATGGGTAATTGAATGGAACTTCTCAAAGGAGGAAAATTAGAGATAATATAACACACATTGCTTTCAAAATTTTCATGATGTCTTTTCTTCAGTGGTTTTTCTATGCATCTATGAATTATTCCAATTTGTATATATTGGAACAAGTTGGGCCTTGCTGAACAAATTTTATATACTTTCTTCTAGAACAAGAGAAGTTGGAGTTGATAAGCTATAAATGCATAAGCATAAATCGCAATTTTTAGTATCTTTCCATAAGAAACTGAAAGTGAAGAGTTAGGTATGGTCAGGAAAGAAAAATGATGTCTTTTACAAGCCATGAACACACTCCACACCCTAATATCCAGCTATACTTTCCCACCCACCTGCCACATACAACTTTTGAAGTTTTGTTTCAGAGGTAAAAGTATAATAAGAGAGAAATTGTGGAAATGGTAATAGTATTATGAAGTTATCAAAGGGATAAAAAACACAAAATAAGAAAACAGAAGTGCTTAGTTTTACTTCCAAATACATACCTAATAATCTAGCTGTCATTATGTATGTCTGATGCTCATTTTGAGTGGGAAAAAGAACTGCAATTTTTGAGAAATATGTTCGTGAAACATTCTCAACACTTTGCAGTTAAAACACTTCTATTCTAATGTCTTAAAATGACTTCATAGTCATTGTGTTTCTCTTTTTCCAGTTGTCCCCAACACTTATCACTGACTATAAAGTGAAACAGGAAGAACTGATGACATTGTGACATTATTTACAGTTCCTGCTGTGTACTTTACCTTTCCTTACAGTCGGGTTCTGAATGGTCCAGTTCTAAAGCATAATTTTTACTCCTACTTGGAGTATCTTTCTTCGATACTGAACTTCCATATTACCCTGGTGAGCAGGACAGGCCACTTGAGAGTAAAATCCAGGAAAGTGCACTGATGTTACTTCTTAAACCAAAGAAATTCAAATTATGTTTCTCCTCTGTGGGAGCTAATCTAATTATTTGATACTAAGGTAGCATCTGCTAAGCAAATTAGCTAAAAATTCCTCCTGTACTCATAGAACTAGCTTTTGTTTGGATATTCGTATCTTTCTTCTCTGCCAAAGTCCATTGTCTAAAATTTTGTAGCTTCTTCTCCAACTGCAGAATGAGAAAGTGGAAAAAAAAAATCATAAGTATCAAGTTACAAATTCATTGAAGGACTACTGAGTCATTATCCCTTCCAACATTTCTGCTTTAGTTTTATGATAATTAATATATGCCATTCCATCATTACCCATAAACATTGGTCCATGTTGAATTTTTGTCTCTTATAAGGTAGCATGCAATAATAAAAGAAAAATCTCAATTGAAAAAAACAGAAGACTCATCTTTCAAGAAACAAACATGAATTGATTTTAAGAAAGAAGTTCCAAATTTTGAAAGTAGTATTAGTGTAGGATATGTAATATATGAAGTTATAGAATCAACTATACTGAACTTGTTATACAGGACACTATACAAACATATAGCCCTTAGGAAAATTTAAATTTTCTTATCCTTGGCTCTTGGTGATTAAACACTCTTTGCCATTTTGGTCTTATTTCAAGTAACTAGACTTTTGAAAACAATGATCCATTTAAATTGAACTACTTTCTGTTCCTGGAATATTCTGTAGCTTCCCATCCTTTTCTTATGCTGTGCTTTCTGCCTAAAACACTTTCTTTGACTCCCTTCAAATATTGAGTTCCTACTTCACCTACCAGTTTGGTATTTCAGGATCAGTTTCTTGATCCTCCAAATCCGGGTCAGTTCCCATTCCCATTGCACCCTCTGGTGGCCATTTCCATATCCACCTTAGTTGATTAATTTAAGGCAAATCTGATAATTCCATACTCTGCACTCGTGGCAGTTTGGTTCAGAAAAAGGCAGCTGATCCAATTCTAGCCAATAGAACCAGAAGTAAATTCTACTGGAAGGCTGCTAAGAAAAGTTTTCTCATTCACGAAAAAAGCCACAGGAAAAAATAGTATTTCTTATATTTTTCAAACTGCATTATGATTATTATCACAGTTGCTGCTCATGCTGCTGCTGTTGATGATGTTGTTTTCATTTTGACATAATGCTGAATCTGCTACTACCAAGGTTATAACAGTTAGAGGTTTAAATCAACTAAAGATGGAAGCATGGAGACATGAGAAGAAAGTCAGTTTGTGTTCACTTTGTACTACCCAGTGTCAGAGGTAAATTTTAGCAGTCATTTTGCATTCATTTTGTCCATCCAGCATCTGAGTTGCCTTCTATGTTTGCAGAATCTTCTACCTTTTGAAGAAAAGCCTAAAACTCATTAGCAAATCTGAAAATGCCATATTCACTTTCTTTGCCTTCCTTGTATTATAGGACATTTCTCCACAGATTTCTTGCATTTCTGTATAGTCTGAGTATTCTAAGCAAAAGCATTTACAGCCAATCTTTGTATATGGAAACATTCCAGGATAGTGAAGTTTTTTTTTCTTTTTTGCAGGATATTTATCTAGATCTCAGGGTAAAAAACATGGAGATGCCTTTCTCTTTTTCCCTAGAAATATTTGCTTATATTCCAGAGTAAAGATAATATTCCTGTTTCTCTTTTCTCTTTGGAAGGGAGGATGGATGGCACATCAGCAGGCCTACCTAAGAAACCAGAGTTGCCTAATGTTTAGGTTTCTTTTCCATGATGTATTCCAGTGAGTGTACAGATAGCATCTGGTTCTCATTGTGTACTCTGTGTGAATTGATGTACAGGGAACCAACATAAGAGTGATAAATGGCTTTTGTCTCTGACTCAGGAGTCATATGTATTTTATCAGTCTGCTGAAGATATATATTCAACACAGCAGCTACTTTCACAACACTTAACAAAACGGATTTGGAATGGCAGCACAGTCCCTGGTTTTCTGTGGTGAGTTCTTGTTAGTTTGCAAGTAGGGTAAAATCATAGACCCTTCACAGTTATAAACTTAACACTTTATGGCTAGACTATGGTCAAATAACTTTTAATTCAACAACTGGCAACACTTTCCCTATATTTTCAACTGGAAATATTGATATGAAAAATCAGGCACCATGCTGAAATTATAAACACAGGGATTGAATTTTCTAGCATGCATTGGTAGTTATGCCTCAGTGCAAGATTTCCAAACTGTACCTACTGGCATTGTCAACCCTGGGGATTCTACTAAAACATGAGTCAGTGTGTGTTATCCCCAAGCTCTTTCCTCTCACCTAAAGGATATATTATTTTCCTTTGTGGTATATTGTTATCTTATGTGGCATAATACTTACCACAGTCTGATTTACTTCATTGTTTATTTTCTATTTCCCATACTGGAATGTGGTCTGTATGAGAGAAGGGATTCTATATGTTGTTTCCTCTGTCCATACATGGTAAACTCTCAAAAATATTGCTGAGGGAATGAATATTAGGAATTTGGAAGAAAACTATTGGCTTTCAGTAATTTTCTTTTGAGGAAATTATCCAGTAAATGGAGTTTTCTTATTAATATCTATAAATTAAATATTTTTCTCATGTCTCTGAAGAACAAGTGCAAATGTGATTATAAAGAATACAATATACCAATATATAAGTAGAGAGAGTTTATAAAAATTTTAGTCCTCAATTGACAACATGATTGCAGTTGTATTAGTTATCCAGCTACACAATAACTTACCAAAAAGCTTACTGGCTTAAAACAGTAAACATTTATTATCTCACATGATTTTTGTGGTTGAGGAATCCTGGAGTGGCTTAGAGGAGTAGTTCTAGCTCTGAATCCCTCACAAGGTTGCTGTCATGATTGTAGCTATGGTTGTAGTCATCTGAAGGCTTGACTGTAGCTAGAGGATCTGATGGGCTCACTCCCAGAACTGGTAAGTTGATCTGTTTGTTGGCAGGAGTTATCAGCTTCTCACCACATTGACTTTTCCATGGGAGTGTTGGAATGAACTTAGACATAGTAAGCAGCATTCTGTCAAAGAATGATCCGATAGACCGATACAATATCAAAATGTCTTAATGACCTTGCCTTGAGGACGCCTTCTGTAATTTCCACAATATGCTATTCGTGACACCATTCAGCTTGATTCCATGTAGCGAGGGACTTCACAAGGTGAGAATCTGGGGGGGGCGGGCAATGCTGGAGGCTGGCTACCACAGCAATAATCACAGTCTTGCAAGTCTCACCTTCTGTAAAACATTTCTATTAATGGACAAAGAAAACAACTAGACAGACCAAATAAAGAAAAGAAAGTGTGTACTTTTGTGTTATTATATCAGATTCTTTTGTAGGCATCATTTTTCTTTAACCCTTACTTGAAAGGGATGTTTTGAACATGTGGAGAATGACTTGACAAATCTAGATAATACTATGTGAATAGTATGAATTATTATTTTCATCACCAGGAATATCTCTTCTTATCCACAGAATTCCCAATAGAGATAATTTAATGAACATATAAATTGGTGATTTTTTTTATGTTGCAGGTTTTATGATAAACTGACTGGAAACTCAAGACTTCCTCACATATAGTAAGTACTTATGTTGCTTATTTACTAATTTCAGTTTCTGGCAGATGTTTTCATTAAAGGAATCATAAGCTGTAGTGGAACCTAATATATGACTGTTTCTTAGATGGCAGCCTTCTTGTATTTACATTTTGATCGATGTCAAAAGAATTACAGCCTCTTATAAAGCATGTTGAAGAAAGATCTTAAAGTGTATAATTTATGGTATATTGTGAAGATATCTTTCTTCTTGATTTATAGAAGGTCTCTGAAGAAAGTATATTTGGACAGAGAAACATTTGTTTTAGCTAACCCTCTATCTCATAATAGTTATCTGCCATTGTGATCTCTTTTGTATACTTTTTTTACTTGAGCTCTATTTTTTTCCTACTGAGTTACATAGAATCTACTTTTTCTACTCTACCCAATGCCAACTGAGTCTATTACAAAAGCTCTTTATGTATTTCCTTCTGATTCTGTTGTCATTAATTAATAGCATTCTGAATTTTTAGTTGGAATATTGCTTTATATCTTTAATCAATATTTAAAATTGTACCCAGACTTATGCCTAATATGATATATATTATTCAAAAAGCTGTTCTCACTTATGTCTTAATGTTCTTAAGAGTAAATGTTTTAAAATATTGTAAATATTTTAAAGCTAATTGAATGTTTTAATTTGCTACTTTTAGAGGTACAGCAATTGTGTTTTCAATAATAAAACAAATTAAACTGTGTTAAATGATCACAGATATTCTGGATTTTTTGTCATTTTTTTCCTCAATCTAAATGAGTACCTGTGTATGGGTCAAGGGCTTATGTAAATTGACAATTTTACACAGAAGAAATTTGGGACTTACATATTTTAGTCCTATATACATTCACATAACAGAACTTAAATACTTTATATGTCTCAATATAAATATGAAAGAAAAATTCAAAACCTCAGTGTTTAAGGTTTTATTTTTTTAAACTTTCACATTATGTCTAATGTCTAATTCACTGTCTGTGACTATTAGGTATCTTCTGGCAACATAATATTCCAGGTTGTTCCCTCCCACTGAAAATATGTTCTCAAATTATTTTTTTCCCGGTAGCAACTAGATTTCATTTTTCAAAGTTTAATCTTGTTATTTTTCTCATCGTTATTTTCTAATAAAATTCATTTGTGATATTAAACTACTTAACAGTTTACCTCTACTCTCAGAGTTAACATTTTATTCTGTCCATCTCATAACTAAAATGTGATAAGAATGACCATAAAATAAAACTATTCAAATTATGTGAATTAAAGCAATAAGAAAGGAGACAAATGTTTCCGTTTTTCCAAAGCAAATACAAGGTATGAACTTTTATATGATTTTCTTTGTATTCATTAAATGCTGCCCCATACAACTAATTAAGCATTTCACACAATGACCTTCATTTGTAGTTTGAATTTATGTACTTAGAGATTAAATTGGATTTTGGGTCAAGCATTCAATGATGTATGGAAAAACATGTTATTAAGCTATGATTGCCCACAAAAATTAATAAAATAAAACAAAGAAATCTATTAAATATAAAGTTGACATTAAAAAATGACCTCAGTTTTAAATAAATCTTAAAAGTATTTTTTGCTTGTTTTCAAAATTAGGCTGACTTTGAAGTTTTAAACATCCTGAGAAATCTTACCAACAAGATTAAACTTTGAAAAATGAAATGTAGTTGCTATCTGGGAAAAATAGAGAACAGATTTTAATGTTAGTTTTTCACAGAGAGCCAAGACATTTTTTTAAAGGGGTTAAATGTGTCTCATATGATATCCTTAGATTTCATGATTTGTCATTACATTTATGAAATATATTATAATTATCTGTTTTGTCTTAGCTAAATCTTCTGCTTCAAATATTTATTTGGTATTTTTATGTTAAAAATGCAAAATAGTTATTATTTGGAGAATTAAACCCTTCTATACTTTCTGGAGGTAATTTCCAGGAAAATAAATTTACAAAAGTATAGTGTTCATTCAGAATTGGGAATGGACTATGAGATTTAGAAATTCTTACTCTTACATGTGGCCAATTTTATTAGACATTTTCTGAGATCTCACAGCTTATTAATGGAAGGCAAGGTAAAAATGTGGCTCAATCATTCAACAAATATGCATTAAATATAATATTATACAACAAGTGCATTGAATTGTTGGTACTCATGGGATATAATAATAAAATTATAATAAGTTGAATTTTTATTTTCCATCCTTTAACCTTTCAATCTGGATACATCTTCCCTTAAACCTGCTTGAAAATCTAGAATGACTTCATGGCATTTATGATCATGCCTAAATAATAAAAAACCCAACAGCCATTTAATAATGAAAACCCAGTTTTAATTCAGTAATCAACAATACCCAGTATATTAATCAACATTGTCATTCAATGATAAGATTTCTTTTTTTTCCCCCAGCTAAAGCCAGCTGGAATGGGTTGCCAGTTGCCTTGAGATACTTATCTTCCTTTACTCTTAGTTGTCACTCACCATTTTTCCTCTCTTTTTCTGCTATTTTAACCCCATCAGGAGAGATGAGAGGTGAGGAAATCACAAAGAGAGTTTAATTCATTGGTAGTATGCAAGGTGGTTTTGCATTCTCTTGATTACTAAATGTTTAAAGCTTATTCTTTCACAGGTACCTTCATGAATCTTCAGCTGGGTTCTTCCATAACCAAGACATGGGCTCTGTATTTCCTTTAACCAGCTTCAGTGGTTTGAGTGTGTCCCTCAGGTCTGATGTGTTGAGAATTTTTGTCTGCGGTGTGATTGTGTTAGCAAGGGAAGGAGTTTAAGAGGTGATTATGTCATTAAGAGGGATTAATGCTGGTCTCTTGGGACTGAGTAAATTCTCACACTCCAGGGACTGGATTAGTTACCCAAGAGCAGGTTGTTTTAAAGCAAGGCCACCCCTCATGTTGTGTTCCTTTTGCACATAACCACTTCCCCTTCTGATTCTGAGCCATGTTATGACAAATTATGAAAGCCCTTGTCAGAGGCTGCTGCTATGCCCTTGGACTTCCCAGCCTCCAGAACCATGAGCCAAAATAAACCTCTTTTCTTTATAAATTACCTGGCCTCAGGTGTTTTGTTATAGTAACAGAAAACAAACTAAGATACCATCCACTTCATATTTTTACCCCCCAGCATCTGCTCCCTGTGCAGCAGACCACAGCCTCCTATTGCTGGGGTCCTACTATCCTGACACACTGTCTCTTGGGCTGGCATTCCTATGGTGGTTGCCACATCTGGTATCAGGAATAACACATATCTGATTCACCGTTTGAGGGTAGTACAGTTGCTTTCAAATTTTAGCCTTCCTTCCTGATACCATTGGTTACTACTTTCCACAAGTATGAATCAGAATCTCGTTCTCTGTGCCTTTCCAACTTAAAATCTTCCTAGACTTTTAAGATCCAGGAATGACCTAGTTGAAACCTGCTATGGTCTGAATGTTTGTGTCCCCAGAAAAGTTATATGTTGAAATCTTGTCACCAATGTGATGATGTCAGGATGCGGTACCATTTGGGAGATGATTAGGTCATGGGAGTGGAGTCATCATGAATAGGATTAGTACCCTTATAAAATAGGCCTAAGGGAGATGATTTTTCTTTTCAACTATGTGAGGACATAGCCAGAAGGTACCATCTATGAATCAGAATGCAGGACTTCACTAGACACCAAACCTGCGGGCACCTTATCCTTGGACTTCCCAGCTTCCAGAACTATGAGAAATGAAGAATTTCTGTTTATAATTTACCCAGTTTATGTATTTTGTTATAGAAACCCAAATTAACCAAGATAATACCCCTCTGACTCACCTTGAGGTTAGAAAAAAACATCATCCTCGCATCACTGAATGGGTTAAGACTCAATGCACTTCCTAAAAATCTGGCTCAAAACTCTTCCTTTTATATCCACACCATCAAACACTTTACCTCATGGATTTGAGCAAGATAACCCTATATCAGTCATCAGCTTTAAATATTCACATGAACTAGCAAATCTTTGGAGATAAAACAAATTTTGTGCTTTGATCATTCAGCTGAAAGTTTTGAGTTTAACTTTCTGTTATAGCTGTTATATATTAGGCATTTGTAATGCAGATGCAATGGAGAATATAAAGAGTTATTATCTCTGTCCTCATGGAGCTTCTATCTATAATGGAACTTAGACAGTATTCAAATAATAATAACAACAACAATAATAATAATTTGAAAAATTATGATAATTGGTTGGAAAAGGAGGTACATGTTGCTGTGAGACATATTCTAAAGATGGTTGGACCAGTAAAATGATCTGTAGAGTTTTCTGTAGATAAGGCACCATTTATCTGAGATCTGAATGTTGAGTACAAGTTAACTTAGTAAAAGAAAAAGTGAAGTTTACAGAGAGTTAGGAATAACATCTTAGACATAGTAAACCTCTCATTCACCATTTCAAGGTGTGACAGACAACAACAAGGCCCTTGGGGCTGGTTTGAGAGAATAAGGTGTTCTTGGGGGCACAAAGCGGGATTGAGAGTTTAACATAGAACAGATGAACATGCAGGGCATGATAGGACATGTTAAAGATTTACTCTTTAGTCTTAAATGCAGTCCATATCCAGTAAAGGGTTCTAACTGCGGGGTAGAGGTTGAGTGTGAAACTATTATTTTGAAAAGAGTATTTTTATTGTAGTTTCAAAAAGAAAAAAAGATCTTATTCTGAGAAGCATGCAAAAGTGGATGAGGAATGCCAAATTAAAGAGATGATTGCAATATTCTGTATGAGATTTGTTTCAACCAGAGTCAGTTAAAAAGATCTCACTTTACCGTGGTGTAGTTGTAACCTTCCTTTTCCAGCAGTTTTTAGATTCTCTGGTTGCCTGCATGCTAAGCCAGATACATTTTTAACAAAGTTTAAAAGCGCTCATTTTAAAAAATGATAGGCTACAACTGTAGCAGGCCAGCGATAGTCTGCCTAATGGCTGATACAGAAAGTTCCCCTGATTCTACACTTTTCAGATTTAAGTATCATCTATGATGCCTTACTAAACTCAATATCATTTATATATTAAAGGGTATTGACATTAGATAGCTACTTAAAACCAAACATAATGGGTGCTGGCTTTATCTTTATGTTTCCACTATTAAATTCTTGCATGACTTATAAGGCAGTTGCATGCATAGAACATCTTTGTGCAAAACACTGTATCTGCATTGATATTTTGGGAATCCTCCACCACATACTCTTAATCCTTGCAGAAAAGGGCTTTCATGATATGGATGCTTTCTATTACTGAAAAATGATGTAATCTCCCACTAGTCCCCACCTCACAGTTTATACTCCAACTTTGGTAAGCTATTTTTGATCCCCATACATACGAAGTAGTTTCATGTCTCTAGAAATTTGCAAATCTCTTGACCTGAAAAAAGATTGTGCCACCCTCCTATTCTCTTGTACATATATTTTTCATTCTTTAGCCTTTAACTCAGATGTCACCATAACCAGGTGTCTCAATGTCTCTTGTCACTACCCCAAATCCAATCTTCAAGACACAGAAAAATATCCTTTTTTTCTTCTCTAAAACTTTTTGAAACTTTATTCATTGCATTTGTCACATTTCATTAGAATTTTATTTTTGAATATCTAATTTTCCTATAGTAAACTCTTTGAGCGATTTGCTTTTAATTCCGCTGTGCACGCCTAGAACTTAGTACACTGTGTAAGTGATAGGTACTCAGAAAGTATGTATTGGAGTAAACCATGCTGGCATCCCATAAAATCTTTTCAGAGTCCCGACTATGAAAGTACTTGTTTGAAAAATGGGTCTCCTTATGTGTATCTTGGACCTAATGGTTATTGTTGAATGCAATCATTTATTCAGGACATGCACCATGACTTTGGCACTAATTAGATTGAATCAGTTAATAAGATTGCCATGGCATATTTATGATACAGTAGTGGAAATAAGTTATTATCCCTGTAGAGATATTTCAAATTAATCTTATATTTTCTTTAGTTTCTTTATCTGTAGATATGCCGAATAAGGCAATTGAATATTCACATTTTTCAGAATGCATTTTAGGAGCAATTTTGAAGTGTGAAGTGCTGAAATAATATGCATTTATCTTTTTCCTCTTATCTCAGAGCTCAAAATGATAATTTACCGTATTGAGTTCATAAGAACAAGCACTATGGAAATGCATTTAAAAAAGAATATAAAACTCTTTATAACAATTTGCTTTTTGGAAAACAAAGTTTAAATTATCTTTAAATCTTGAAGTATATTTTGAACAACAAACCTCACAATATTAATATTTTTATCAGTATCCATTTGTAATCATAAAAGTCCTTTCAAATATAATATTATTTTATTCAGATTAATATTTTTGGTATTTTTGGATATTTCTCTGTGCTGTCCTAAGAGCTAGAGGCTACAAATATAAATGTGACACAGTTTCTACTCTCTTGGATCTTTCTCTTTAATTGAGAAGATATGTAAGAGATGAGTAGATTAAGGTTAGTTAGTATTTATATTGGGATAAGGGCAGTGACACTAAGAATTTCTCTAAGAAATCTGAAGTAAGGCAAACAACACCACTTTTATGAATTCACAAAGAAACAGTGGTCCCAAAGCCTAAAGATGTAAGCAACAATTTACTGAATGTAGATATCGTATCTAAAGAAGGAAGTGGCTACTCAGAAGAGGGAAAGGCTAATGGAGAAAGGAGAGCATAGAAACAAATGCAGACAGTTTTAATCAGAGAAATATTCCAGGGGGTGGGACTTTTAGCCAAATTGTTTTTAATTATACTAGCTCTTTGGCTAAGATTTTTTTTAATTTCAAAATATTAAGAGGTTACAAATGTTTTTGTTACATGGATACATTGTATAATGCTGAAGACAGGATTTTAGGGTGCCCATCATGAGAATAGTGGTCATTGTATCTGATAGGTAAGTTTTTATCACTCACCCATTTCCTATCCTGCCCCCTTCTTGGTTTCCAATGTTCCTTACATATCATTGTGCCTATGTGTACCCATCATTTAGCTCCAACTTATTAGTGAGGATATGTGTGTTTGTATTTCCATTTCTGAGATACCTCACTTAGGACAAGGGTCTCCAGTTCCATCCAAGTTGCTGCAATAGACATTATTTCATTCATTTTTATGGCTGAATAGTACTTTATGGTGTGTGTGTGTGTGTATGTGTGTGTATATATATATGTATTCCACATTTTCTTTATCCACTCATGTGTTGATGGTTGATGGGCCCTTAGGTTGATTCCATATCTTTGAAATTGTGATTTGTGCTGTGATAAACATTCAAGTGCAGGTGTCTTTATGACTTCTTTTCCTTTGAGTAGAGCCCCAGTGGTGAGATTGTTGGACTGAATGCTAGCTCTACTTTTATTTCTTTGAGGAATCTCCATGCTAATTTCCATAGAGGTTATACTAATTTGCAGTCCCACCAACAGTGTGTAAGTGTTCATTTTTTTCTGCATCCTAGCCAGCATCTATTGTTTTTTTGACTTTTTAATAATAGCCATTCTAAGAGGAATAAGGTAGTATCTCAGTGTGTTTTAATTTGCATTTCCTGGATAATTAGTGATGTTGGATATTTTTTTCATATGCTTGTTGTTCATTTGTCTATCTTCCCTTGAAAAAATTCTCTTCTTATATTTTCCGACTTTCACAGAATAATTTACAATGCTCTCTCCAAAAACGTCCATCTGTATGTGGGCATCTACTTGCAACATTTTTTTTTCCTCTCCTTGAGAGAGGCATGTGTGGGCTACTTCTAGTCCACCATCTTGTCCCATTTCAATATAGCTATATGACTAAGTTTAATTATATTATTAAGAGTTATACAAGGAATTAAAGCCAAAATATACCAAGAATCTGCTCTTGTATTTAAGACCACACCCTTTATAGAGAAGAAGGCCATTACAAATTTTATCTTTTTTAATTCTTTTCACTATTTTTTCATGCTAACTAAGCAAACTTTACTTATGATGTGGCTTCCCTTATATGTCTCCTACAGGTAAAAATAATTATGCTGGTTAATTCAAGACAGACATTCCAATCTCCATGGAAAGGACATCTCTCTTTGTGTTAATAGATGGAATTTTGATGTGAAATCCTTTAATGTCAATCTACCATTAGAATAGATAGATCTAAAATGTGTTTTACAAAATCAAGTTCCAGTACCTGCAAGAGTGAAGATTTTGGCAAATTAGACAACACAGAAGAGATGGTAGAGATTTAGGCAGAATTTGGAAGAGAGTGCTTAAATTCATTTCCAGGATTAACTACTTATTCTCCATGCCACCTTGAAAGATTTATTTTCTGCATCTCAATTTCTTTATCTATGAAAAAGGAACAAATATGTTATTTACCTGTAGAATTCTTTACAAGACACTCTGCTATTTTAAGATGGGGAAGAGTGCTTACAGAATAACTGGTAAATCCAGAGCAGTGCATTTACTTATTTTCTAAGATCTCATTATAACTTTTAGAAAAATTCAGAGAATGGGCTACTCTGTGCCATGCTCAGAAATTATGGAATCAATACATCATTGCTACAGCTGTTATCTCCAGAAAATACAACATTGTCACTTCTGCCCATGGATCAGGGAGCTACTGATTCAATATTTGGTTCTAAAGCCACACTCTCTCTTGGATCATTAATTGCAAATGGATGGCTCATGTAGTACAGAGTGTTGGCATTCTCTCTTTTCTTAAATGAATCATTTCTAAATACAGATGTTGTGAAATTGCAACTGATTAGAAGAGCCTCAAAAGCACCCATAATTTTAGTCACTAGGGAGTTTGAGGAATGAAATTTAGCTTCCCAGACTTTGTAACACAGGAAAGGAGAAAAAGCTTGCTACAGGGGTTGGGTATGACAATCTACTGTAGTGGATGGCACCCTTCTATCTTTTTAAATATTTAATATTTATATAGATTGAGCAATCAAAAAGCCTCCTAGCAGTGGACACATATAAAATGAATGTTTAAAAACTCATGAACAAACAAAAACTCTATCTTGAGTTACTAGGGCAAAGAAAAAGTCTTGGGGGACCCCAGGCAGAGTGAAAAGCAGGAGTAAAGTTGCTGAATGAAGATCTTACAGTATATTTACTTCCAAGCTAGTTCTGTTTGTATGGCTAGAGAGCACAATTTGAAACCTGAAGTGATGAATTAAACTGGGAACTGTGTGAGGAAACCAAGGAATAGCAAACTTTGTTGCCATAGCAAGAACATAAATTTCATCCTCTAGTCATTAGGGAGCTACAGGACTATTTTAAGTAGAGAGCAACTAATCATGTTTGCATTTGTGGGAGAACACTCCACAGTTTCAGGAAACATGGTTTTGGATGAGAGTAGAGTGTTCCATGCAGAAGGTGGGCAAGACAAGGGCACAAGAAGATTAGGTGTATAGTTACAAATTACTAAAATTAATGATGAGAAAATAGCAAAGGTTAAAACAGGAGGTCTGGAGACTTTATATATTTAGGGGACTATTAATATGTAACAATAAATACTTGGATGGGTAGGGTAATGAAAGTAGATGATTTCAAAGTTAGACAAATTTTTTGGCAGTGGAGGCATTCATAACTGTTGGGACAAGAAGAGTTGAATTCCACATATTTAATGTATTGCCCTGCCTGAAGGCCTTCCATGCAGAGAAAGTTTACATTCAGTTAATTATATGGGCAACATTCAGTGCTTTAGGGAAAGATCTGTTCCAGGCATAAGTATTTATGAGTTTTAGATATAGGTAGAAAATGATGCTATGAGTATGGGTATGATCTTTCATATAATGTTGTACGAAAAGAGCACACCAAGGGGTGGAACTTTCCAGAAAACCAGTTTTTCAGTCCAGTAAAAAAGAGATTCCCAAAAGATTGAAAAGATGTAGGAGAAAATAAAAGAAAAATACTAGCACAGTAGCTGAAAATGCTAAAGGTTACAGAGAAGTCAAAGAAGGTACTATTGAAAAAATATTTGAAATGTTATTATGGATAATTCATAAGCTATTGGAAACATTGGCAAGGGTAGTTAGAAAAAAAATGACAAAGGAAGAGACCTGAATTCATGGTTGGAATTGAGGATGGAGTTGAGGATGGCATCATTGATAAGGGAAAAGAAACAGAATTTTGAGAATTTGAGAATTTTGTGGGCACAGGGGACAACTGCCAGTTTACACAGTAGAAATTATGAAGTATTGAAAGGGGATATTAATAAAGCAGAAAGTGATAAAATTGCTGTGAAATCCTCCTTCTGCCAATTTTTTAAGTATTTATGGGTAAGGATTTATTCATATTTTAGAGGCATAACATAATGACATTATTCCAAGCCGGTGGGCAAGCCTATTCAAGTTATAGTAATATGATGATGGGAGAAAGAGAGAAAATGAGTGAAATTGAAGAAGCCACTCTGTAATTGAATCTTTATATCAAATATCAAGTGTAAAGCTATAGATGAGGAAATCGTGACTAGCATAGTTATTAAAGGACATAGCCAGGATTAGAATACAAATTTTAAGAAAATAAATTAAAAATAAAACTTTCTCATATTTTCCTGTTCATCATTGTAAGATAGAGAACATACTTTCAGAAAGGACAGAACTGAGGCTATAACTGGGTCTAGAAAACTTGTCCTGATATTTTTTCTTTGTATTTTGAAAACATAAACCAATTTTTTACATATTTACCAGAATTCTCAAGTTTTACTACAAAATTTCCCTTTTCAGGAACAAAGACTTATTGAAAGAGAGGAGTGATAACAAAGAGCTTGAGCAGAAAAAATTGGAAGATGTTTGTAATTTTCTATGAGGCAAAGAAGTTCAGAGGATGGTCACAGAACAAATAAATGATTTGTTTGTTTGTTTGTTTGTTTATTTAAACACATTCACAATGGTTACTATACTACATTCTCCTGATTTTGCAAGCATTAATTCATTTATTCTTTCTGTACCTGTATCTATTCACTCTTTCTTTTACAGGAAAAGAAGCTCAACTCCATATTTCAAACAAAGAGAAATTTAATCCAGGGAATTGGTTACAAATGGAAGAGCTGAGCTGATGACTTGAGAGAAGCCGAGGCATCCCAATTAGCAACAGCAGAAACCTGTGCCAGTTTTGAGCGGAGAAAAAAAATTAGAGGAGCATAAATTGCCAGAGTCTAGGGCCCAAGTCACCCAACAGAAGCTGGTGCAGAGGAACTATCCCAGTAGCTAGAGCCATTGTCCCTGCCCTGGGGAGCTGCAGCCACTGTCCAAGGAGAGATGCAACCATGGAGGAGGCGCAGTTGTTGGAGGAGCACCAGAGGCAGAGAGAGTGTTATGGGCTGAATTGTTTTTCCTTAAAATTCTTATGTTGAAGTCCTAACACCCAGGACCTCAGAATGTGACTGTGTTTGCAGACAGCGACTTTAAGGAGGTAATTACAAAAAAGTGAGGTCATATGGGGAGGCCCTGAACCACTATGACTGGTGTCTTTATAAGGAGGAGAGATGAGGACAGAGACAACACATAGAGTGAAGGGCAACCATCTGCATGATGAGGAGGCGCCTCGGAAGAAAAAAAAAAAAAGAAAACAAAAAAACCCTGCTAACACCTTAATCTTGTACCTTTAGCTTCCAGAACTGTGAGAAAATAAACCAGTTGTGAATGAGAGCTTGTTATGGCATCCCTAGCAATCTGATGTAGAGAGGCTAGAGATAGACTCTGGCTTCTTTCCTCTAGCCCAACAGTCCCCCACCTTTGCTTCCCTTTGGCAAATATATCAGCTGAACTGGAAACTGGAAAGCATAGACTGTAGGAGTAGATCCTCTCTGTGATATGAAGCAGAACAACTGAAAGAAAGCCCAGGGACAGCACACATCATGACTACCCCATCTATTGTGCTATCTCGTTATCCCTAATAGAAAGAGAAGGCGACTACAAGATTCAGACAGGTCAAGCTACTCATCTGAGATCACAGCTAGTTGTGGTTCCAAAGTTCATGCCTAAACCAACAGCTATGCTGACTCTCAAGGTTAATAAGTTCCAGGATTATTAAAGGTTGATGGGATAATAGCCTTTCTTTGCTACCCCTTTCATCATTTTCAGTAAAAATATTAAATGTTCATTTATTACAAAGAACATGGTAATCTCAGAGTGCTAATGTAATGTAGAGAATCAAGGTTCTGTGTGTGTGTTTGTATAATACATAATCTCTCTAGAATATATCCCCAAACTGATTCAATTAAATCAATATTACCAAACATTTGAAAGAGTAGCATCACATTTAATATCATGCTTTGTTTCTAATCATTATATTGTCTAATTCTATGTAGTATGCATTTATTTAAATTGAAACTGTGTGTGTGTGTGTGTGTGTGTGTATGTCTATGCTTGGGAGGATTTAATAGCAGCTCAAAATAAGATTATTAAAATTAGATGTACTGGGAGTAAAAATTATGTTATTTAAATTGTTCCCAAGGGCATTTTGTCATTCCTTACAATGGCTACTGAGATTATCAGATTATAGATTCTTTTGCTTATTTAGGCATATCTCACTGAAATTCATCAGTCTTAGTTTTCCCAAAATAATTGGTTATTAGGGAGACAAGTAATTAACTGGTGAGGGTTCTATAAGGAAAGTAACTAACTGATTACCCAACTCTTTTACATCTTATCCAATAGTTTGGGTGGCTTACAGAGAGGACATCATTACTGTACCATCTAAAAGACACACTGATTTCTGCCAGATAAATAAATACAAATTCTTATTGCATGATATGTTGGGCACATTAATAGAAATATTTTCAACGTACATGCTTTATCCAGTGGTATCACTGGAGCAGTCAGGCATTTTATAAATTGTTCAAAAGCACTTTATGAATTGTGCTTTTGAACAAATGAGTGGCCTACTAAATAAATAATTTTGATTACTTCATCAACATTTTTTTGCTTTAGTAGTTCTCTTCCAATAGCATATAGCTTGCAATATATCCTCACTATCCTACTTCCATTTAAAATTTTCAGACTCTGAGGAATTCTGAGAACTCCATAATCACCTTGAGAGGAAAGCTCAAATGGTCTTTCATGTCTTTGGATCCTGAAGATGTATCACCTTTTTAACAGGATCTCTTGGTTGTTTTGCATAATTCATGGATCACATAAGACTTTAACAAGGAAAAATGCATAGTTTATATGATGTTTTGCTGGCATTCTGCATATTGAATGTCTATTATATTTTATGTCTTGATTGCAATATTTTTCTCAAATAATTCACTTTTAAGTGGTAGGACTATAATATTAAGAGTGACTCAGAAATCTATGTGCTAGAGGTTTTCGTATTTGTATACGTTAATCCTTTTTCATTTCAGACTTCAAAGCAGACGTATTTCTAGATGCTGTATGATTTAAGACATTAAGGAAGTCCCCTTTATGACAGAGCTCTGTAGTCTTCTATACTAGAAAACCAATGTTTTTGCTAACTCTAAAGACCCTCCCCAGAATATAAGCATCATTAAAAAGCAAAGCTCTACTCATGCTTCTTAAACTATTGTTACATCCTCAAAATTATAATTACACTACAATGCAAATAAATATTCATTTGACAAAGGTCAACACAAAGAAATAATGTTTTCATTCATATTTTAAGCACGTATCACTTTTCATTTTTGCTTTGCAGGGGGAAAAATCCAACAGAGCAATCAACCTAAAAATATAACTTAGGTATTAGAATGATTTTTGAAGTGCTTGACTCTTTAAAAGAGAACACTACATTTTCCATAATCAAATTTTACTAATTGAGTAAGCAAAGCCTACTTGTATGTAGTTGAAGTAGCAATTCTTTATTGTTCATTTTCTTAGTTTAATAAACAATGTGTAGAAATAATGTAATTGTCTGTCTTAACTAGCCTGCATTTTCCAGTGCACCTATGTTTGTTTTGAGTTTCTGAAATTTGTTTTCCAAATGAATTTATCTTGAATAATAAAATAGGGAAATATTAAATAAGGTCTAATCATAAGGAGGCTTTACAAAATCAGAAACTTAACTATTTCTATAATAAAATATGTATGTAATTCAACCTTTACTGAAAATATATGTAAACACATATTCAGTTCTGCCAATTGAATTTGAATCCTTCCAAATGACCAGTTAATTCATCCCTTACTATTCAAGTGCAATACCATGATTGCTTCATCCTTTGAAAGTGGTCAATCAAAAACATGAGAGATCCAGGAATCTGTGCAAGTAGACAGTAAAAAACAATCAGTGAAAATAGTTATTCTCCATTTATATTCAGCAGCTGTTTGATTTTTTCCTTTCTTCATATGGTTGTATTGTTAAGTAGATACAGCCTGAGATGACATGGTGATTTGAATATGTGTGACAAGTGAACAAATATTCAGCTCTAAAGACAATGCTGCCTTTTTTACCCCATTTTGGCAAATAGGAAGAGAACATTTTAACCTAGCACAACTTGTGATTCGACAATGACAATGAAGTAATATTTGAGTTAACATGCCAAAGCACAACTACAGACCACGTCATTTTCAAAGTAACTCTTTTTTAAATTTAGTATAAAAAATAAATACATCCATAGTATTGGGAAATTTTGTTATTATATCAAAAAAATAGAATCTCTACTTTTTTGTCTTATATCCTTTGTAGATCATTGCATGAAAATTCACCCAGCTCCTTTGGGGAATAAGAAAGAAAATTCAACCTGAAAATCTGATATATTTGTTTTAGATTTGTTTTAAAGTAGTGGTTTTCAACTAAGGATGATTTTTGCCTCCAGGGGACACTTTGCAATGTCTGGAAATATTTTTGGTTTTCACAACTGGGAAGGTATTACTGTCATCCAGTAGACAGCAACCTAAGATGCTGGTCAACATCCTAGAATGTACAGAGAAGCCCTCTCATAATTATTCAGTGGAATATGTTAATAATTCAGAGGTTGAAAAGCCTGTTTAATGTAACCTGCAAGAAATATGCTGCACTCCCCTTTCAGAGAGAAAAGTTACTTTGTGGAGTGTGAAAACTCGTCTCCCTTTGAAAATGCTGTTGTCATTGTGCTCAGATGTCTATATAATCTCTATGTCAAAACTGTACCTCTATAAAATCTCTATGGATCTGTGCTGAGAAAATAATTATATGGTTTTTTGCTCTGATCAAATTAGGATTTATCTGTAAGTTTAAATATTCTGAAATATTGCTGCCAGACAAATGTAAAAACTTTATTTGTAAAGAGGCCACTGTTTACGATTAGATAAGGTAAGATGGGTATAATAAAAGAGGGAGAAGGAAAAAAAATAATCAAAATGGTAAATTTGAGAGGTACATCTTTAATATTTTGAAGGGAATGACAATTACAGCAAGCGTGCTCTGTCTAGAAACATTGTGAAGATAAAATGAGCTGATGGGACCAAGAGCCACCATTTGTGAGCCTTGATGTTCTAATGTGTAAAAAGATCCAAATCTACTGGCTAATATCAGTACTCTTTGGGATTTGAAGGAGAATGAATAGATCAATTACTTCTCACTATCAATATTCTAACCACTGTCAGTGAAGTGCTAGTGTAAATGGTGCCAAAGGATGTGCTGAAAGTTCTGTATGAGGTGTTTTAACCTTGATGGACAGGATGAGACAATGAAGCAAGTATCTATTTGTATATTAAGTATTTTTAGGTTATTATTATGAATTTTCTTCTTTTTAAAAATAAAAGAAAAACTCACATTAATGCTTTTAGTTTTCAAAATATTTCAGATAGTTTTTAAATAAAATGTAAGATAAATGGTCATGTTGACCCAATTAGTAAAATGTTTTCAATTAATAAAGTTGTATCTCTAAATAACATTACTGTGGAAAACAAAGATAATTTATCATCCAAGCTTCTGATTGGGTCTTCATGAAATTGACTCATTATAAATAAGCTTTTTACTGCTGATGGAGCATCAAGGACCCAACTCACGGTGTGCAACCTGTGCATCATATGGGACTCTTACTCAGTTTAACATCATGCTGACATTGTCTTGAAATTATTAAGGGCATTTGAACAGGGAGCCCTGCCTTTTCATTTTCCATTAGGCCCTACATATTTATGTAGCCAGTCCAATGGGGAATCTTTGGGAGGACGGAGTTAAGGAAGAGCTGTCTTTGCTCTAGTGGACAGACACGGAGAAAAGCACCCACAGGGAGAGGTCTGAATGCTGGCCCTGGCAGAGAGGGTCCATTGTAGTTAGTGTTACATCCATCCCATTAAAATAGAATTCTTAACCCAGACACTATTGATAATTTAGCCCTCTCCTTGTTGAGGGACTTTCCTGAGCGTTGTAGAATGTTTACAACCGTTCCTAACCTTCTTCCACTTGATGCAAGTAGCAACAGTCTCCTCTCCTCCACCAACCTCAATTGATTTGTGACAACCAAAACTTTTTCTCCAGGCATTACCAAATGTCCCTTGGGGAGCAAAATTGCTCCTGGTTGAGAAGCACTGCTTTGGGATAATACATTGAGACCCTGCTATTCCTTTTTCTATCCCCAGACTGGAAGGAATTCTGGGTACACAGGAGACTTCCTACACTCACTGTAAGTAGGTTGAATTGCAAGTTATTATTCAAACCAAACCAATTCTGAGAGTTAAAAAGGGATACTATTAATAATTATGCTTGGAAAACACATTTAAAACAATACTGTGCTGGCCAATGGGGAAAACTGGTCCTATTGCCTGTAAGCCTCAAACAAACAAAGATGGCCTGAGAAAGCTGTTTACCCTGGGACAGAGTGCCACACCATAGACTGAGTAAAAGGAGCAACTTAAAACTTGTCTTTTATGCCCATACATTCAACAAATGGGTCTGTTTTCAATCTTAAAGTGTTAATTGTAAATTAATTTTAAGTGTTGACAGAGAGGATAATAGAATGCAATCTTTAAATTCTTGTTAGCTTGTAGAAGCCATTCTAGTATAGTGGGATTTAAGGTTTTCATAAGACATAGCCAAGAGTCATTAAATCCCTGATCACGTACAAGTGTGATATGGTTTCTCTGACAACACATCTACCTTAGACCATCTGGAATGCTGGTGGCAACTTTGGACATACTGTTTTCTTGTAATTCCCTTTACCCTACTGTGATGGTTAATTTTATGTATCAACTTGACTGTACCATAGAGTGCTCAGATTAAACATTATTTCTTTCTGTAAAGGTGTTTCTGGAAGAGATTAGGGTTTGAATCAGTGGACTCAGTGAAGCAGACTGCCCTCCCAATGTGGGTGGACATCATCCAATCTGTTGAAGGCCTAAATAGACCAAAAAGGCAGAAAAGGGAAGAATTTATCCCTTTTTTCCCCCTACCTTCTTACTTGAGCTGGGATATCTCTCTTCTCTTGCCCCTTCACTAAAATTCACATCAATAGCTATCCTGGTTGTCAGGTCTTTGGACTTGGGCTGAAATTGTACCACTGACTTATCTGAGTCATCAGTCATGGGACTAATCAGCCTCCACAATCACATGAGCCAATTCCTCATAAATTTCTCTCTGTATCTATCTAGATAGCTATCTATTTATCTATCTCCTTTGGGTCCTCTTTCTTTGGAGAACCCTAATTAACATACCTACCCAGTGGCAAATACTTTCTTCGCTGTTGCTTTTCCTGCAGACCCTAATGCCATATATAGGTCTAAATTGTTACCTTTCCCACCTCTCACATCTGTGAGGTCTAGATAGCATTGCCAGTAGAAGGTGAAATATATATTGCACAAAACGTTATTGATTTCCAAAATAACCAATTTATAAAAAGCACTTAGTACTTGATAAAAAAGGTATTATCTACATAAAGTGACAGAAGTGATAAAGCAGTGAAAACATTTACAAAAATATGATACTGTGCATCAGTTTACCTTTTGCATATCTTATCTGACTCAATTTAAAACATGAAAGCATTTCTTTTCCACCGAAACAATTCTATCTGCTGGTCATTAAAGAGCAACTTCAAGTTTTTCACTAGTAAGAGAAAATATTATGTCATTATTCTTTTTGATAAAATTATTTTTGTATTATATATTTATAGCACTGAAGAAATATATCTAAAAGGATTATGGTAATTTTTATTACAAATAGAATTCTTTTTGTGTTATTACAGTAATAAAATTATTTTTGGTCTACTTTAATTTTAAGTTACTTTTCTTGTTTTATGCTCATCATAATATAGTTTATACTAAAAACATAAGTTGTTCCAATTGCCATTACATTTGTTTTCCAGAGGGATGGGATTTTTACATGTTTTGAAGCCTTGACATTAAAATTAAATCTTATCAATATTAGATTTTATTTTGTGGTCTTTTCATATAACTGTAAAAGGTTATATTTCATATAACTATAAGCTATCAAATGGTCTAAATATTTAGACTTTGCTATCAGGTGCAAATTTGATTCTTTAGCAGGAACATTTATAGGAAAATAACATTCAACAGTTTAAATATTACTGGACTTGGTAAAATTTTATATTTCCAGCACAAGCCATACTAACTAATTTCACTTGCAATTAATAGCCGTAAATCTCAAATGGGTCCCTTTTATGATCCAGCAGTTCTATTTCATTTGTTTTAGTCCATTCATTACCCTCTTCAAGTGACCATTTCATAACTCCCCAAGTTCCACTTCAGCATTTTCAAATTTACCTCTACCTACATCCAAATCTTCTGCTTTTCCTCCCTTTCTTGGTCTTATTATTGTTGTTTCACTTGTGAGAATTCTGGCTTGTTGCCACTATCTATTTTTTATAATACCTATATATAGATGATGTGGCAATTCCTTTTTAGCAATTTATGTTTAAATTAGTTAGATTTTATTGTCCTGCTGTTTGCAGTATGTTTGGAAAAATGGACTATTTTTTTTTTTTTTGAGACAGAGTCTCACTTTGTTGCCCGGGCTAGAGTGAGTGCCGTGGCATCAGCCTAGCTCACAGCAACCTCAAACTCCTGGGCTTAAGTGATCCTTCTGCCTCAGCCTCCCGAGTAGCTGGGACTACAGGCATGCGCCACCATGCCCGGCTAATTTTTTTTTATATATATATTTTTAGTTGTCCATATATATTTCTTTCTATTTTTAGTAGAGACGGGGTCTCCCTCAGGCTGGTCTCGAACTCTTGACCTCCTGACCTCGAGCGATCCACTCGCCTCGGCCTCCCAGAGTGCTAGGATTACAGGCATGAGCCACCGCGCCCGGCCAGAAAAATGGACATTTTTAAGGAGCCAAGTAAACTTCAGGATTTTCAAATTAATAGGTCCCTCTCTGTTGCTGCTTTCATGGATTATTTCAATAAATTGCAGCGTCTCTATGTAGTCCCACTGCTCTCACTCCGTACCTCTCTTGGTTAAGGATGGCTTCTAGCCCTGATTTACCTAATGACTTCACTAGCTGCTGACTCTAAGAAGCAGGCTATTGCTAAAGTGGATAGATTTGCAGGTATATTCTCAAATTTTCAACCTCCAGGCTAACTGGATATTTTATGAGCCTTCTTATTCTACCTTGTTCAGTGTTACCTACTCTGGTTGCTTCAGCCCTTTTCACAGCCCTTCCCACTTTTGGCGAGGCACTTACTTTCTAGAAGCATATTTTTATTGACTTTTCTGAGATCTACCACTGATAAAACCCCATGACCCTTTCTTCTGCTCCTCACTGCCTTGGTCACAGCTTCTAAATGTCTTCCCACAGGGCTTGTGCTACTCCAAGCTAGCAAGTCACGACCTACAGGGAATGTGAATGATGAGGATATTTTCTGTCTTCGAGTTTTGCTATAAATGCAGCTTACAAGATTTTGAGTTTGTGTTTCTACGAACTATTTTGTATAATTTAAAGAAGGAAAAGCAGATAGAATCAGAAACAAATTGCCTCCATATCCACATTAGAAGCCCCTTCGTTGACTTTTTTAAGTCAATCATATAATTCAGTTTTTATATCAATAAATGTAAAAACCATATTTATTATGAGAGCAAATGCATTCTTTCTCTCTCTTTCTCTTTACCAAGGAAAGCATATATACTGCAAAGAATAATGAAGAGGGCATAAGTAATGAAAAGATAAATACTGAAGATTTGTATATGCTGATGAAAATCTGGTAAGTTAAAAATGCAGAAGATTTAAATGGTATCGGAGAGAGTTATTAAACCAGAAGAATCTAAACATTTATATTTTAGGTATTGAAGATTATTCTCTGTTTAATAGAAATTATAAGGGACTTTTATTGTGTGTTTCTTATAAATGGTTTCTAATTTTGTTTTAATTTTAAAACGCCATTTAAATTTACTTTTCAAACCCACATTTGAAGTAGATGTGAAAAGCACTGAGTTAGGTGCACTAAATATTAATAAACTGTGCTAACTGTCAAGCAATTTTAAGCAATAAAAACAAAATGGGAGGTATTAATTTGCCAGACTTCAAACTATACTACAAGGCTGTGGTTCTTAAAACTGCCTGGTATTGGCACAAGGGCAGGGACACAGACCAGTGGAACAAAACAGAAAAACCAAATATAAAACCAACCTCATACAGCCATCTAATCTTTGACAAAGCAGACAAAAACATACTCTGGGGACAAGAATCCATATTCAATAAATGGTGCTGGGAAAACTGGATAGCCACATGTAGAAGACTGAAACAGGACCCACACCTTTCACCTCTCACAAAAATCAAATCACGGTGGATAACAGACTTAAACCTTAGATGGGAAACAATTAGAATTCTAGAAGAAAATGTAGGAAAGACTCTTACAGACATTGGTCTAGGCAAAGAATTTATGAAGAAGACCCCTAAGGCAATCACAGCAACAACAAAAATAAATTAATGGGACCTGATTAAATTAAAAAGCTTCTGCACAGCCAAAGAAACAGTCATGAGAATAAACGGGCAACCTACAGAATGGGAAAAAATTTTCACATACTACGCATCAGATAAAGGACTTATAACAAGAATCTATTTAGAACTCAGGAAAATCAGCAAGAAAAAATCAAACAGCTCTATCAAAAAGTGGGCAAACGACATGAATAGAAATTTTTCAAAAGAAGATATAAGAATGGCTAACACACATATGAAAAAATGTTCAACATCTCTAATCATCAGGGAAATGCAAATCAAAACCACAATGAGATATCACTTAACCCCAGAGAGAATGGCCTTTATCAAAAAGTTCCAAAACAACACATGTTGGCGTGGATGCGGAGAGACAGGAACACTCATACACTGCTGGTGGGACTGCAAACTAGTGCAACCCCTGCGGAAAGCATTGTGGAGATACCTTAAACAGATTCAGGTAGACCTACCATTTGATCCAGCAATCCCATTAGTGGGCATCTACCCAAAGGAACAAAAGTCATTCTATGACAAAGACACCTGTACCCGAATGTTTTTTTTTTTTTTTTTTTTTTATATATATTTTTTTTATTTCAGCTCATCATGGGGGTACATAAGTTTAGGTTATATACATTTTCCATGTCCCACCCATCCCCCCGAGTCAGAGTCCCAAGCGCGTCCGTTCTCATTCTCCCGACAGTGCACCTGGCACTCATCATGTAGTCATACCTCCATCCCCTCCCCCCCCCACCTCCCCGGGTCTGCACCTTCAAGCATGACCATTCCCCAGAGGGTGTGCAACGCACTCATCATGTAGGCATACACCCATCCCCTCCCCCCACCCCCCATCCCAGTCTGATATCCAATTGGTATCCTTCCCTGATGTACATTTAGGTGATGATCAGGGAAACCAGTTTTCTGGTGAGTACATGTGATGCTTGTTTTTCCATTCTTTGGATACTTCACTTAGTATAATGGGTTCCAGCTCTCTCCAGGAGAACCAAAGAGATGTCGTATCATTGTTATTTCTTATAGCTGAGTAGTACTCCATGGTATACATATACCACAGTTTACTAATCCATTCGTGGATTGATGGGCACTTGGGTTGTTTCCACATCCTTGCGATTGTAAATTGTGCTGCTATAAACATTCGGGTACAGGTGTTTTTGTTAAAGAATGACTTTTGTTCTTCTGGGTATATGCCCAATAATGGGATTGCTGGATCAAATGGTAGGTCTACTTGAATCTGTTTAAGGTATCTCCATATTGCTTTCCATAGGGGTTGCACTAGTTTGCATTCCCACCAGCAGTGTATGAGTGTTCCTGTCTCTCCGCATCCACGCCAACATGTGTTGTTTTGGGATTTTTTGATAAAGGCCATTCTCACCGGAGTTAAGTGGTATCTCATTGTGGTTTTGATTTGCATTTCCCTGATGATTAGGGATGTTGAGCATTTTTTGATATGTTTTTTGGCCATTCTTATGTCTTCTTTTGAAAAATTTCTATTCATGTCCTTTGCCCATTTTTTGATAGGATTGTTTGATTTTTTCCTGCTGATTTTCCTGAGTTCTAAATAGATTCTTGTTATCAGTCTTTTATCTGATGTGTAGTATGCGAAAATTTTTTCCCATTCTGTAGGCTGTCTGTTGATTTTCATGACTATTTCTTTGGCTGTGCAGAAGCTTTTTAATTTAATCAGGTCCCAGTCGTTTATTTTTGTTGTTGCTGCGATTGCCTTAGGGGTTTTCTTCATAAATTCTTTGCCTAGACCAATGTCTGTAAGAGTCTTTCCTACATTTTCTTCTAGAATTCTAATTGTTTCCCATTTAAGGTTTAAATCTGTTATCCACCGTGATTTAATTTTTGTGAGAGGTGAAATCTGTGGGTCCTGTTTCAGTCTTCTACATGTGGCTATCCAGTTTTCCCAGCACCATTTATTGAATAGGGACTCTTGTCCCCAGAGTATGTTTTTGTCTATTTTGTCAAAGATTAGATAGTTATATGAGGATGATTTTATATTTGGGTTTTCTGTTCTGTTCCACTGGTCTGTGTCCCTGCCCTTGTGCCAATACCAAGCAGTTTTAAGAACCACAGCTTTGTAGTATAGTTTGAAGTCTGGCAAATCAATACCTCCCATTTTGTTTTTATTGCTTAAGATTGCTTTTGCTATACGGGGTCTTCTCTGATTCCATACAAAGTGTATAATTATTTTTTCTAAATCTGTGAAAAATGATGTTGGTATTTTAATAGGAATTGCATTGAATCTATAGATTACTTTGGGTAGTATAGACATTTTAACGATGTTAATTCTTCCAATCCATGAGCATGGTATGGATTTCCACTTATTTACGTGTTCTGCAATTTCCTTCCTTAGCGTTTCATAGTTCTCTTTATAGAGGTCCTTTACCTCTTTAGTTAAATATATTCCTAGATATTTTATTTTCTTTGTTGCTATTTTGAAAGGTATTGAGTCCTTAATTTGGTTCTCCGATTGAATGGTATTGGCATATATGAATGCCTCTGATTTGTGTGTATTGACTTTGTAACCTGAGACATTACTGAATTCGTTAATTAATTCCAGGAGTCTCTTGGTTGAGTCCTTGGGGTTTTCCAGATACAACATCATGTCATCAGCAAAGAGTGAGAGTTTGATCTCTTCTGTCCCTATTTGGACACCTTTGATTCTGCTCTCTTGTCTGATAGCTCTCGCAAGGACTTCCAATACTATGTTGAAAAGTAATGGGGACAGTGGGCAGCCTTGTCTGGTTCCAGTTCTGAGTGGGAATGCTTTCAGTTTTTCCCCATTCAGTATGATGTTGGCTGTGGGTTTGTCATATATGGCTTGTATTATTTTTAGGTAGGTCCCATTTATGCCTATGTTGTTAAGTGTTTTTATCATAAAAGGGTGTTGAATTTTGTCAAATGCTTTTTCTGCATCTATTGAGAGGATCATATGGTCTTTATTTTTGCTTCTATTTACGTGGTTAATTACATTTATAGATTTTCGTATGTTAAACCACCCCTGCATCTCTGGGATGAAGCCTACTTGGTCATGATGAATTATTTTTTTAATCAGCACTTGGATACGATTTGCTAGGATTTTATTGAGAATTTTTGCGTCTACGTTCATGAGAGAAATTGGTCTGTAGTTTTCTTTTTTTGTTGCATCCTTTCCTGGTTTTGGTATTAATGTTATATTGGCGTGGTAGAATGTGTTGGGGAGAATTCCATCCTTCTCAATATTGAAGAATAGTTTATGTAGGATGGGCACCAGTTCATCTTTGTATGTATGGTAAAATTCAGGTGTGAACCCATCTGGACCAGGGCTTTTCTTTTTGGGAAGGTTTTTTATTGCTGTTTCAATTTCAGTTGTTGATATTGGTCTATTCAGGAATTCTATTTCTTCCTGATTGAGCTTGGGAAGGCTGTGTGATTCTAAAAATTTGTCCATTTCCTCCTCATTCTCCAATTTGTGTGCATAAAGATTTTGTTTATAGCAGCACAATTCATAATTGCAAAGATGTGGAAACAACCCAAATGCCCATCAATTCACGAATGGATTAGTAAATTGTGGTATATGTATACCATGGAGTATTACTCAGCTATAAGAAATAACGGTAATATGACATCTCTTTGGTTCTCCTGGAGAGAGTTAGAACCCATTATATTAAGTGAAATATCCCAAGAATGGAAAAACAAGCATCACATATATTCACCAGAAAATTGGTTTCCCTGATCATCACCTAAATGCACATTTGGGAATGATACCAATTGGATATCAGACTGAGGCGGGGGTGGGGGTGTATGCCTACATGATGAGTGCGTTGTGCACCATCTGGGGAATGGTCATGCTGACTCGGGGAGGTGGGGGTGGGGGGAGGGGATGGAGGTATAACTACATGGTGAGTGCCAGGCACACTGTCTGGGGAATGGACACGCTTGAAGCTCTGACTCAGGGGGATGGGCGGGACATGGGCAATATATATAACCTGAACTTTTGTACCCCCATAATAAGCTGAAATTAAAAAAAAAGGAAAAAAAACTTAGCTAGACATGGTGGCACATGACTGTAATCCCAGCTACTTGGGAGGATGAGGCAGAAGGATTGCTTGTACACAGTCATCCTAGGTTACAGTGAAAACTATGATCATGCCACTGCACTCCAGAATGGATGACAGAGTAAGACTCTGTCTCTTAAAGAAAAAAAAAAAAAGCAAGCAAAAAGCTTTTCATAAAAATATTGACCACACAACTTTTGTTTCAAGATGGTCTATATATAATATTCTAGGATTTTCCATACTTGGAGACCTAAATGAACAACGTATGCAAGAGTATATATCAAGGGGCAATGTTGGGACTATTTTACACACAGCCTATGATTTTCAACAAATGATATGCAGAGCCCAGAAGTTGCATCATGATTTCTCCAGAGCTTGCGTGCAAGAGAGGGCACTATTAGCTGAGCTAGCTTACTTACAAAAGTTTGTAAATATTCTTAATAAAATAATGTAAAATTCTCCAAAAACAAATAAATCTCTATATTTTAAATATAATTTTTAAAACATTTTTGCTTATTGTTCTGAATCCAGACAATGTACAAGGAATATTTATCATATTTCCACAAATACTTGATACAATAGTAATTTGATACATTCCACATGATCCAATAATTCTTTACAGGTTCCACAGGGGCAACTTTAGGATTCCTGTGAAAAATAAAATGGCTAGCTCTGCACCCTACATTGTCAAATTTTAATTTACTTCATTTCAGTATTATAAACACTCACACACACATATATATATGTGCTCACAGATATCTAGAGTTTTGAGTAAAAATTAATATGAAAATGAGTATAATGTTAACAAAGATTTGAATAAATATTACAATATAATTTCAAATTAATTTAGTAATGTGCCATTTTATGACTATCTTAAAAGACTTTTTTTCAAATCAGAATCTTGGAGATTTAGTTGACTTTCTAGCCTATGCTTGACTATATTTATGATTACAACTTTAAAGTACATTTGGTAAACATTAAATATTTATATATAATGCTAATAATTTTCATGTAACACAATGCAAAAATCACAATCATGGATTATTTCTAAATTATAATGAACATGGAAATATTACCAATCAAAAATTAGAGATGTAACCAAAACTCTGTTGAAAAGAAAACCGATATTCCTAAATTCTTTTATTATTTAAAAATAGGAGCTATAATTAAGTATTTATCTTAAGAAAGTAAAACAAATAATAATATCCATAGTAGAGATGTACTTGGTGGGATGCAATTTGTTTAATGTATGAATTAATGCAGTTTCAAACAGAAAAATTAAACAGTGACTATATCTATAAGTCCTTGAACTCCTCTAATTTTCTGACTTTGTATTCAATATTCTGAATACCTTATTGTGTTGAATCTTTTTGCCAGTTCTATAAAGCTGATACATCTCCATTTTACATAAGGAACTAAGACATAGAGATATAATGGAAGTGCCCAAGGTCAAAGATGCAGTAAAAAGTAGATGTGAAATTTAAACCAGTTGTACCTGAGGACATACTTTTAATAAATACATAATAAATAGCCATTATATATACATTAGATATATACATATATAATTTGATATATATATATATCAGATTCTTTAGTGAGATCAATTAAATTAAAATAGATTTTGAACAAAAAATGTTTCTGCTGTCCCCATGCTCCTTAGATATGCTTTATCTTTTCTGTGCCTCTAGAAATAGCAAAGAAATATTTAGGTACTCCTATAGAACTGAAGGGGAGAAAATTATGGAAGAAATCAAGGAGAAGGTTGAATATTAAGCAGTACATTATGGAGAGGTCTTGGTCTGCAAATATTTGTAAACTTAGCATAGGTGATTATGTCTTAGAGAATGAAAAAATTAGAGAAGTCGAGTCCTCTCTGTCCAGTGAAACTGGAGAACTGGAGATTTTGCCATCATTTGCAACTCAGTATTTAGATCCTGAAAATAACTGTTTCCTACTAAACCAATTGCAACAGACTGTTGTACCTCCAAACATGGTCCCTACATTATTATATCCACCAACTAATTCTGAGTCTTACTGAGAAGGCAAAGAAAATAATATAACCTATAAGAATATTATTGGCAAAAAATATAGTATCTAATTTGGAAAGAAGTGATAAGGTCCTTGTATTCTTTGTGATGTACATAATTATATAAGGAAATTTTATACCTGTCAATAATATGTTGTAGATAAGCAAAGATCCAGTGAACTGGTAGAAGAGGAATGAAGGTATAAAATGATTACGATGAAAAAACTTGTCAATTAAACACACACACACACACACACACACACGCACACACAGAAAAAGAAGTGAACAAAAACAAGATCGAAAAAGTGGGAAAAAGAGAAACATAAAATAAGATGTTAGAAATAATTACTATATATGAGTATTCACAATATATTTCATGGAGTAAAATTTTCAACTAAAAGACTAATATGGTGAGGCTGAATAAAAAGAGAAAATTCAGCTGAATGCTGTGTATAAAGATATATTGACAATATAAAAGAGATAAATGGAAATGTAAAAGATAAAAAATGCATGCCAGAAAAATGATAACAAAACAAGACTTGGTTTAGCTTAAGTATAATAATATAACAAAATAATTGACTTTTTTGGGAAAAGATATTATGTGTAAAATAATATTAAAAATAATGATACTATATTCAATTCACAGTGAGGAGATATTCAGAATTTCTATACAAAATATCACATAGCTCCTAAGTACATGAAATAAAAATTTGACAGAATATAGAAGGAAAAAATTAATAATTTCACCTTATTTTATGAAACATATTTCTGTTTCACTAAACAGATGAAAAATTAATAAAGGCACATATTGTAAAACCAACACAATTAGAAAACAAGTATAAATTATCTAGTGGAGAAAAATAAAATATTACACCCAATAATTTATGAATACATATTTGTCTCAAGCACAATTAGAATACTTATTTTTTAAAAAGATCATACTTTAATAGTTTTAAGAGAGACGTTATTAATAAAATAGAAACAAAAGTATGTGAAGTATATGCATAGTAAAAGAGGATCCAAGTCAATGATGAGATATGACACATTCTCAAATAAGAGCTATAAAATAAATTAAAATTTAATAGAAATCACTCATGGTTCATCATAGAACTTGATAAGCTAATTCTAAATTTATATACAACAACAATGAAAGACCATGAATAGTCCAAGTACTCTTGAAGGGGTAGTAATAAAATCGGCTGGCTTAAACAATTTTTGGTTTATTATGGAAGTAGAGGTCCAATTTCTCAGAGAAAAATTAGAAAATCATATATGTAATCTACGGTTTAACTTTCTAATCAAAACAGGAAACAGTACTATAAGAGAAAAATATATTTAGATATATAAAATTTAAAACTTTTATAAGACAAAAGATATGAAAATCAAAGCCAGGATATAAAAAAATCAATAAAAACAATATTGGAAACTTAGAGATCAAATAAAGGGTAAATATCCTTGCTACATAAAGAGAATGTGCATATTGATAACACAATTAAATCCAAACAAGAATACAAATGGAAAAATTATATGAAAAAATTACACATAGCAAAACCAAATGGTCAATCGAGATATGTAAATTCTTTTTGGTGGTTAAGAAGATGAACATTAAATTCACACACACACAAAAATCAGTAAGCTTCTATCTCATTACCAAAAAATAAATACTTCAATAACATGTATATTAGGTGGAGATTTTGGGGGTGGGGGCAGAGGGCTATTCAAATAACTAAAAACAAGACATTTTTAAAAAAATAACGTTTTCACCCAAACATTTAAAAATTATGGAAAAGTATTACACAAATGTTTATGCATCAAATAGTATTGCATCTGCATCTATAACTACTACAAGGAACAAAAAGAAAAAGTATAAATGAGGTAGGAAAAAAATTTTAAACCAAATGAGATAAAAACATATAAAGACTTAACAGCAAGTTAGATCTAATTCCAGTATATTGTATTGTATTTCTTTTTTTTTTAATTTCGTTTTTCTTTTTTTATTTCAGCAAATCCTAAAGATCTTTAATGGTAGAGAACAGATCCAGAAAAGTAACAGAAAAAACCACCTGAGTGGATGAGATGTTCCTAACTATAATCAAATTGTGTGAAGCTAAAGAAGACATATTTGCCTACTTGCAAATCAAATATCAGTAACCTCACAAAAATCAAAATCTTCTACATGAGAATGCAAACCACCATAATTAAGGACAATTTGTCAAATGAGAAAAGTGTTTGTGACACATAACTGAGACAATTATATAATTATAAAAAAACTCCTTCAAATTACTAAGGAAAAGAACAATAACAACAAAAAGAGACAAAAGGGTAAACAAATAGCTCACAGAAATTCAGACATAAGTGGCTCTTAAATACACACCAAAAAACATGTTGACCTTCCTGATAGCAACACAAATAAATACATAACTGTGGTATAACTTTTCCACCTATCAGTTGGACGAAGATACAAGTGTTAGATTGTATTATGTTTGCAGAACGTAGTACAGGAGGCTCTCCCAGATACTGTTGGTGGAATTGCAAGTGCTACAAACACATTGTAGGCAAAATATCTTTCAAAATAACAAATACACCCTTTATTCAGCAATAAACCCATTGTAGAGTACATAGTTTAATTATATGCACAATTTTGAAATGACACATGAGCACATCAATAAAAGGTAATACAAAGTAGCAGGGATTTAGGGATAGGCTGCATATAACCCTAGAAAAGACAGGGAAGTGAAGAGAAATGGGAAGAAATGAGCTTGAACATATTGGTAAATGAAAATTTCAAGGTGATGACTATTGTGTATAGTATACTTAATTTTGTAAAAGAATACAAATATATGTATGCATGTAGGTACTTACATATCTATGTGTCTATCCATCATCTACCCAGCTATCATTAATCTAAACATTCATGCCCATAAAATATCTCTGAAATAAACATAAAAGACTATATCTTTAACTTTGAATTTTAATGTGTTACCTCATTAAAATCAGGAAAAGGAACCACAAAAAGTAGTCAAAATTTTTTTTCTGTAATTTCCTTTTTCTAGATTGATAGCAAATAAAATTTAATACAGATGATTCCTATTTCAATGACATTAAAGGTTATTGTTTGATGATATGTTTTGTATCCAATTTTGACATGAATATGTTCCTAATATTTCATATGCTTTGCTCCTAGAATTTAACACTAGAATTGGACAACAGGGAAAAACAGCTATTGCAGATGTTGGATCAGAGATAGGGAGATCCAGAATCATTTTGAGACATGTGGGACTGAGGGTGAGCCTGCTGCCCTCCAGATCTCAGGACTGACTCAACAAGCAGAGAATGTGTGACTATGTGTATTAGCTCAAGGCACCAACTCTCTAACCATTTCAATTTCTCCACCCAAGAGTAGAGATAACAATACTATTCTCATTCTCTCTCTCTCTCTCTCTTTCTCTCTCTCTCTCTGTTTTACACACACACACACACACACACACACACACACACACACACACACACACATAAATATCAAGTTTGTAAAGCAGGCTGAGCAATGTCCCAGCAAGTTTTAACAGTCAGAGGTTCTGAGAGAGGAGGCAGGGAAGAGCAGAGAACTTTACCAGAAAGCTCAGGAACCCATTAGGCAAGTGCAAATTTAGTCATAAGAAGTTAGAGAGAGAGTTGGAGAAACAATCTGAAACTCTTAATCTCTTGATCAATAGACAGACAAGAATAATTTTTTATAAAAGCCAAATTACTAAGGAATTGTTTTGTGGTGACTAACAATTCATTAATCTGTTCTTTGATCAAATATTTGAATTCCAAAGAATCCCGTCTTGACTATTTCAAAGTAAAAAAAAAAATATGTATTTATATAATTATAATTTGTATATACTTAATACATAATTATATATACACTAATATATAATCATACATATATACACTAATATATAGTTATATATGTTATCTTTTTAAAGTATTTTTAATGGCTTAATATACCATGGATTTTCAGAGATGATCCTCAATATAGATTCCCCTTCCATTTTAACTATAAGTACTAAGTTCTTTAAATTGATAATATTCTTCAATAAACGAATGAAAGAAAATAACTATATCATCCTTACATCACATGACTTTCTCTCAGTGCATGTATTTTTTTCAGCATTTTTTTTTAAATTCTTCATATAAATATATTTTTCTACAGTAAGCATTTAGTTGTTTGGGGGATATGTTTGAAAGCTATGGCTTCTGATTTCTACACCACATGAATTATAAAACTTATCAATCTGGGATGTCACATGTAAAATGAATTATTTTTATTATTCACCTAATAAATATTTTATAAACAATTGCATGTGTGAGCCCAGTATTGTGTATACTAAGAAACAAGAGTTAATTACTGAAACACAGACAGCTGTGAAAATATTTTCTCCTATGATAGACTTCTCTTCATATCACTGATTTATTTGTAGAGTAAAGCTAAAGAAGTATTCAAAATCTGTATCAAATGGGAATCAACTGGACCTGGAAAAGGCAAGAAAAAAAATATTCCTATCATGAGTTTTACTTTTTGAAAAAAAAATCCACAAATACATTGTTTTAAGGGTATACTTGAAAGAAATAGGAGAAAACTGTCATAAGATTTCTCTTATTAATATTAAAAATTGTGTTCTAAGCTTCTTAGCATATATACCACCTTCTTAGAAAAAATGGTTTTGTTCTAACATATGGACTTCTTTTGCAGTTAAACTTGCTTGTACGAAATCTTTTATTAGGGCCTTATTTTCATGAAGACACTTTAGCAGAATTAAAGATCAAAGGGATAGCTGACAAATTCCTGCTTCTTTATTCAGATGTGGAACTTTTGCGTAAGAAGATAAATATTATGAGAGGAATTATGATATGATCAGAGATCCAACAACTTAAGTTTCTCCATCTAAGAGTGGAGATGACAATACCATATATACATATATATATGTACATACACACACACACTCAAATCAATGTCAAGTACCTCAGGGACTAAAAATAGAGGCTATAAAAATGGCACCTAATAAAAAAAATTGAAAAATATTTATTGAATGCCAGTTATGTGTCAGGAACATTATTATAATTGTCACTATTATTTTTCCATAAATTAACATTTTACGTCAAATAGAAAATTACTTTTTAAAGGTAATATCAGTGACAATTTACATTTGGACAAGGTGGAGAATTTATTTTGTTAAGGACATAAATTGTTTGTTTACAAACATCAACTGTTTTTAAGCAACTAACTTGTTCTAAGGCATCAAACTTTGAGGTAAAGTGCTAAAGATTTATGGATTAGTTGAATTATAATCACTCCAGAAGACATAATGGAAGAAGAAAGCAAATTGGAAGCAATGAGTATGATAGCTGTTGAAAAATAGGAAGCAAATGCAGGTTGGACTGAAATGTGAAGCACTGATGATACGAAACAATGTGGAAAATAAGTCATTTCTTTAAAATATTGTTAAAATAATTCAGATTACAGAGGAAGAGTGGGTAAATTTCAGTATTTTTGAAAAAATTCTACACAATGGCAGTTTTAATATATGTACATATTTAAAGATAGTAGGTTAGTAAGTTACAAACCATGTACACAGGATTTTGGCATGGGAGGTTGGGATTTCCCATTGCTTAAGTAAAATATTGCTCAAAGCAGATTATGAAATGAAATATAAGCAATGGTTTTCACTACAAGTTAAGCCTAATGATAACACATATTTTAAATAATTTAGTCATTAACTTTTTGTCAGAAGTTTAATAAAACAATAAATAATACAGAAAAATACATTCAAATTTATATGTTGAATATTTGTAAAATATTTTATATAATGAAAATACGCAGATGATTAAATCACTGGAATACTGTGATCTCTGTGTGTGTGTGTGTTCTAAACCTTCCTCTATATCTATTATCAAGTGTTAACAAATATTGGATCTAACTCACATATTTTACATGATAACATTAAGAAAATATTAAAAAGCTTTCATTACATTGGAAAGCTTCCACCTACTGTTCTTAAATATAATCAATGAAGAATATTCTCCAGATGGAGAGTATATAACTGATATCTCTATGTAGAATGTAAATAACAACTCAATCTACATATCTTAATCTTTATATAGGTGTACATTCACCACCATAAATTTTACACTGTAACATTCATTGAGTTATTTTCAAGACTGACTTTTGGGAAGGAGATTAAAAATAAATTGCTATAATAGAAAACTTATTCTAAAACAAGTTTAGAGTCATTGCTGCTTGCTTATTTCTCACTTAAATTCTGCAGCCTTTTCCAAGTTGTCTCTACTTTTCCCAAGCTGTTTGTTGTGGGTTTTGTGAGATAATTTTTATCTAAGTAATAAAAATGGATAGAATGTCTACCATGGCTACATTTGCAATGTCACAGGTTTCCTTTATCCTCTGAGGAATCTAATGAAAGAGAAAAGGAGTTCCTTAGTACAAACACTTCAAATCTATTTAAGTATAATAATAAAATGAATCATAGTAGAATAAACTGTAATTTGCTTGAAGTATTTGTTATATAATACATAATGATATGTGTCCACTTTAAAAGTACGATCTAGAGATAGAATTTAGTTTCTCAATTTTATTAGTTCATTATTTTTACTTAAATTATTCTATAAAATCTCTGTGATTCTCAGAAGCTGAGTATTAAATTTTGGCTCGACAGTATTTAAAAGTATTTATTTATGAAAATCTCTTAAATGAGATTTGTAAGTTCAATTGCCAAAGATTGCAACATAAATAGCTTATATCCTTGTCCTATGGTTAATTTTAGATTTATCTGCAAAGGCTCTGTTTTAAACATCATTTTGTGGATACTCAGCAGTTCATTTTGATGTAGTCATTTATTGGTAATTATGTCTTGATTCATCAAAGAGGGAATCCAGGTCGTTTCTACAGATTACTTCATTTATGTAGAATTTGGTTAATTCAAAAATGACCACTCTTGCAGCATGGTTGTCATCAACTATATTAGTCTCATGTGTTTAAGAAGATTATTTGTTTCATGGCTAAACTTTTTGCAAATGATCATACTCGTATGAAATTGTATGAAATATGCAGTTGTGTGGGGAGTTTTGAGGAGCATATTATCTTGATCTTTAGGGCAAATATATGAATAGTAGCTATTTTAATGAGCTCCCACAGATTGATCAGGTGTATTTTAACAAGTTGTACTGACATACCCCATGTGGTAGAAGTATATAGTGTTTTTTCTTAGGATATTCACAAATTTTGATTTTAGGAGTCTCATTCTTGAGTCTTCCGAAAGGGTTATAATAAGATAAACCTAGGATTATCAACAATAAGTATTAAATAGTATAACATAGGAAGTGGAATATTGTCGAAATCTTTTTAAAATGCTTTTTTTTTTCAGGAGTTATCCATTCAGAAAGATATTGTCTTCCAAAAATTTAGCATAATGTATATTGAACTTCCCCCCTGACTTCACTATTTCAGTCATTTCCCAGCATACTCACCCCAAAGAGCACGTGTTGGGGATAATGTGATTATCACCATTGATAACAATAGTACAAATTATGTCTTTTGAATAACATTGGAATTCATGTGTCTACACCAGTGTATTCTAGTATTCCATACCACTGTAGGGTAACTATCGTTAACAATAATATATAGTTTCAAATAGCTAGAAGGAAGATACTGAATGTTCCCAACACAAAGAAATGATAAATGTTTGGAATGGATGAATATGTTAATTACTCTGATCTGATCACTATACATCATATGTATTGAAATATCACTATGTACCTAATGAATATGTATAATTATTATTTGTCAATTAAAAATAAAGTTAAGAAATAAATTAATTATAAATGGAGAGAGAGAGAGGAAAGTTCTTCCTCAAAACAGTGATAAGTGAGTGTAAAAGAAATTATTGAAACAGGAAATCATTTGGCAATCATCATAGTAATAATTAACTCAAACATCAGTAGATGCTCAAACTAGTATGTAAAAGTTGGATGAGCACTGAGATATTTGCATCATTTTAAAGTGTGTCTCTGCAGAATTCTTATCAATTATAAAGAGGGTAAAAGTAACATCATAGCAGAGAAAGCACACAACTTTAATTGATATTGAGTCAATATTCCCAGGAATCTGATAGCTTGACATGAAATGATAAAAACGCAGCCTCACTTCTGTGATAGTCCTGCCAAAAATGCATACTATGTATTTCATCATGAGAAAACATCAAACTCAAATTGAGAAATATTTTACAAAATAACCGGTCTATCTTCTTCAACAACAGAAGGTCATAAAGATCAAAGAGACACTGAGGAATTATTTCAGACTGATGAAGACTAAATGGACATGGTGATCAATGCAAGAAATGATCCAGGATTAGATTTGTTTAAAGAACATTACTGGGACAGTTGGAAAATTTGAATGGGATGCTTGGCAAAGAGTTTTGTGGGACTACTTTGCACTGTGCTCACAATTTTTTATTAAGTTTGAAATTACACCAACACAAAAAGAAAACCATATATACTGATAATTCTATTAATATGTAAAGTGATTCATAGCCTATTGAGAAATATAGTATTAAAATAAAATTATGGTAAATTTTATTTTATCATAGGAACTGAGAATTATTTATCTTTCAGTCCTTTGTTAGGCATACTTCTTTTCTTATATAAAGTAAATGTTTCAATTTCTTGACTATATGAACAGATATACTAATCAGGGAAAATTAGATTTGTCCTGTGATTAACCACAAAGATGAAAATCCAAAGAAAAATTAATTAAATTCATTTCTGATGAAAAATTTTTAGTGAACTACTCATCTACATCACAATTCTATCAAATTTTATGTGTACTAGACATGAAATATACTTGATTATTTTTATTTAAAATTATTAAATATTCAAGTGTTATTAGCCAAATAACTGTCTATCATGGCAATTTTCTTTTAAATCGTGGAATAGATTTTACTGTATCACATTTGGGGCAGAGTTTGAGTAAGATAATGATTAATTGTGTCATTGCTCTAATTATGATGTTGAGACAAGGCAGTTTATCTAACACAAACTTGAAATAATCTCTTATCACAAATATGTATAACCCTTCCTCATATGTCCAGCATTTCATTACTTACCAATCTTAAGATAATTGTATAATTATAAGTGATTTGCCATATTGCTTTTTTATGGACTATCTCAGGTGTAGAGACATATAACAACTTTAAAAAGATTCAAAGAAATTTAAGTATATGTGTTTATTGTATAATAAGCTTCACCTCATCAAATATTACTCAGATTACAATGAACTGTACTTTATACACCATTTCGGGAAAAGAAATTGCACCTACGTAATCTGAATGTTATATACATTCAAATTTGTTATGTTTGAAAAGAAAAGAGGTTTCTTTGTAGTTGTGTATTTTCAATTTCAGTAAACCAAAGGTGTATTAGTTTTACGAAAACACCTGAGTTCTGGTATACAAGTATTGTTTCAATATTAAATGTAAATGAAAAGTTATTTAGAGAATATCATTATCTTGTACACTCTACAAAAAATGGTGAATAAGGCGATATGCAGCAATTTATTTTTAGTAATCTGCACTGCCCAATTCTTGTTAAAGCCTAGGGTTGATATCTGATGAAAGGAATCTCATAACCACAAATTACAGTTATCCCTTGTATGACTATTTATAAACATATAGTAAACAACTGTGAGGTATTTATTTAGAAACTATTTCAGTTATTTGATGATGACAGAGTGTACCTTTCTAAAAACCCAAATATAGTCATAATAATGGACTTTCATGATTAAGGCAATGCTATATAATCTGATTAGACTATTTCATTTCCCCCTGGGCACATGGAAGACTCCATTTCTTCAGCCCCCTATTAATTAAGTGGGGCAAAGGGGCAAGTTCTGAGCAATGGAATATGGGTGAAAGTGATGGATGTAGGGCACTTCCAGTTCTGGCCATAAAATACCATACACATTCTTCCATTTTGTCCTTGGTTTTAGTAGCAGAAAGCAGAGGACTGATCTGAAACAAGAACTAAAGCAACCATAGAGCCAATAAATGAAAGATATTTCCTTCCCTAATTCACTCCTCGCAGAAGAGAGGTCCAGGAGAATTATCTGCCCAACAATATCCACATCAGACTGTTTATGAGTATGAAATAAACTTTAATGATATTAATTTATTGAGATTTGGGATTGTTATAGCAGCTCACCTATTTGACTAATACAACTGACTACTTGGATCATAAGGTTATCTGGAAACAAATGGTATGTAAGTATGGGTGTGGATGTATGTAGAAAATTGGGTCAAGTTGTGTGAATTTCCCATTAATTGTCAAATGTAGAGTGACTGCATTTTCCCTCCAATTTTTGCAGTTTACTTAGTAACGATGGCATGCATTATAAGCAAAAAATTCTGATGATTTATTTTTAAAAGGAACTTGAAACAATACAGATTTGGCCAAACTTTCTAACTGTTCATATCTGTGGTAGCATGCAATCAATGCTTACTGGTATCCATAAAGATGGCCCTAAGTGAGTACAAGATACTTAACCTTTGGGTCAACACTTTATTTTAGAGCCAAATTATGAAAATGTTATGTCTAATATGTCAAATATTATTTTTATATATTAATAACAACATAAAGTGTAGAAAGCTTAACATGTAGATGGTGAGAGTTGGCAAGTCACTCACACATTGGCCCTTGAGAGAGCAATTTAAGGTCTCTTATCACACTAAGAGTATATATATCTAATATTTACAGAGTGGCACTGTAGAAAGCATTTTCAATGGATCCTCTGATTTAATCCTCACAAGCAATCTAGAAACTGAGAATTCTGATGAGTACTGTTTTACAGGTTAAGAAACAAAGCCAAGAGGCCATTATTCTGAGACAGCCCTGTATGGGGCAGCTTTACTTTATTCATCAAGGTAACTTCAGTCCTTTATCTAGCATCTGTTAAACAATAATGCCTGAAAGATCTTCTCTGACAAGCTAAATAAGTGAAGAACTAAATAAGCAAGGATTTCCTCCATGTCCTCTGATCCCATACCCATCCTGTGTGCCAGTAGCCCCTGTGTCTCCACCTAGGGAACTCCTATAATATTTTAGTTGTATGCCTCTCCTGTAGCTAAGATTGTGCTTTTATTCTTGTACCCGCAATAAATAATAATAGAATATGCGACCTATATAATGACTAAATGAGTAACCTATTCCTACTAAACTGAGGAAACTTGAAAACAAAGTCACTCTTATGAACTTGTTTTAAGTTTATACTGGAGCAACTACAAACTGACTGATAAAATAACCCAGTGCTTTGCACTTTAGAAGATGTACCTTGGCTCTGCAAGCCACCCCTACCCAATCACACTCCCATGGGGCTGTGGGTTATATTCTAATAGTAAGAGGGAAATGCTGACCTCAGCTGCCAGTTCCAAAAATCAATGTTCACACCCACCAAATCTCAAAATGCTGCTTCAGCCCAACTACAACAAATGGTGATCTCAGTGGAACCTTCAAGATTAAAAGAAAACTACAACGTCTGAGTTAATCAATACTTTTCTAAAGAGGAATCAGTCACTCAGCTAAGATATCAACAGAATTCTTTTCTTCCTATTAATGTTTTAAGAAAGGGATTTGAGGTTTATGAGTAAAGTTTAATTATAAATGCAGTGTTTTAAGGTTTTTAGTATTTGATGGCCTTCTGTGCTGACATTTAGAGAAAAAATGATAGGATGCATATCTTTCTCAACTTCATTTGTTTAGGGAAAAAAAAAGAAGGCAAGGGGCACATCTTCAGGAATTAGGAGGTACCAAAAAGAATTAGAATTGATATTAAATCTAATAGCTATATTAATATGACTGACATATGGGGAATTGTATCTTTCAGATCAAAAATTAAATTTCTTTTGACATGTCAAAATTATAAATGTATGTTCAATTTGGTTTAAGGCTAGCTTTACTTTTATATCGCAATCTTTTTTAAATTTGCAATGTATGAGACATCTATAAGCCAATTCTCATCCAGTTAATTCAACATTGAGTCACTTACGGTGTCTTATTTTTCATCCATTGGGGATGCATGGCCTCTATTCCCTACTCCCTATCTAAATGTTAAACTGCACTGGAAGGGGATTTGTTTAGTTCAAATTGGAAGAACCTCCATTGTTGATTTGTTTCTATGTGAAGGGAGGATAAAGAAGAAAGAACTTAAAACTTGTTTTGATTTTGAGAATTTTACAAGCATCACTAATTTAACTCTCATATAACATCACATAAGATAGATGTTGTTATTCTCTCTTCCCTACTTCTCTCCTCTGCTTTTTGATTTAAGTTTAGGAAAGTGAAACTCTAAATTGGTAATTACGCCAAAAGCTACTCAGAGCTTTTCCTGTCTGATTTCAAAGTTACTGGTTTATTTTTCTCTATTTAAAAATAGAAGGCTGGACGCGGTGGCTCATGCCTGTAATCCTAGCACTCTGGGAGGCCAAGGCGGGTGGATCGCTCAAGGTCAGGAGTTCGAGACCAGCCTGAGCGAGACCCCATCTCTACTAAAAACAGAAAGAAATTATCTGGCCAACTAAAATATATATACAGAAAAAATTAGCCAGGCATGGTGGCGCATGCCTGTAGTCCCAGCTACTCGGGAGGCTGAGGCAGTAGGATCAATTAAGTCCAGGAGTTTGAGGTTGCTGTGAGCTAGGCTGACGCCACGGCACTCACTCTAGCCAGGCAACAGAGCGAGACTCTGTCTCAAAAAATAAATAAATAAATAAATAAATAAATAAATAAATAAATAAATAAATAAATAAATAAATAAATAAAGAGATGTTTCAGCTATTAGACAGACCACTGCTCTGGGAACTCTTCCTTATAGGATTACCTTTAGGGAAATAGCTCAATCTACTTTGAAGGAGTAATTCGCCTTAAATATTAATATAACTCATCTCTTATGAAGACAAAGGAAAGGGATTAAGTGGAAACTCAACAGAGAATCCTAACATTTATTTGGATATTTACTTGTCCAATCTTTGTCAGTATGCTAATATCTATTCTGGGCATAAAATACATAATTAAGTTGTACCTTTGTGAAACATGAATTGCCACCTAAACTCCAACTCAAGTTTATCTCCCATCATTGCTTTAAATGGTATTTGGTGGATAAAATTTGACTTGTCCCTTCATGGAAACTCCTATAGATTCCATGGCCTTTCTGCTTTCTTATAGGAAATAGACACACATATGATTTCTCATTATTTCAACACATCTTAATTCAAGAAATTGAATGTCCAGTCCAAGATGTCAATCAATACTATGAACCTGATTTAACATAAAATCTTCTTCCAGTTTGAGACTAGGGCCTGCTTAAAGTTGGGGAACTACTGAGTGAGACAGCAAGGCATGAGGATAAGACTTCTGTATTCAGTTATTTACATTTATCTTCTTTTCTGTCCCCCATCCCCCCAAAAATCAAACAGTTAGTTTATTATCTGTGCACTGGTGTTGGTTGAATAATGACAGGCACTGGCAAGAGGAAAGGGAAGATTTCATTTGAAAGGATCCCATGATGACTTAGCTTCACCCTCTTTGAATCTGGCAAATGTTTCTTTTGACTTTTCTTCCTAGGTTCTTCTCTTCTGCAGTTACCTCATTTTGGGTAGAAATATCTCTGCCTTTTTAATAAAAGTGGCTGCTTGAAATACCTTCCTTAGCTCTAGGCATCTTGTAGCCACCTCCAGCTTCTTTTTGCTGAGATTTCCCCACTTATCTTAGCAGCCTTATTGGACAGGACACAGGGCAACTGCTCTCCCCTATATAGAATGCATCTGAATCATGAGTTGAAAACAGATATTTTGCCCCAACACTCTGGAGAACAAGGGCATTCATTGCAGAGTACTAATACTCTCTTGGCTCTGTCTTACAGAAGCCCACAGACCAGAATGACCCAAAATGCAAGTACGTCAACTGAAGGTCTAAAGAATACCCCCGGCCCTTTAACTGAAGAAGGGAGTAGCAATCCCCTCTCTTTCATGGGATATGGAGTGGAATTAACAGTATTTCTTCTGCAATATAGTTTCATAAAAACACTCACCTCTTCTAATTTTTAAAATGTTAGTTGAGTGAGAAAGAGGTACTTAAAAGTCACAAAATTAGTTCAGACATTTTCTTTAAAACTCCATTTGTGTTGATTTGCTTATTTAGGACTCTCATAACTGATATTTGCACCTGAGTTGAAACTCAGACTGCAAGCAAGAGTTGATTCTAAGCATTCTGTTGCAAGCATTTGATGATTTTACCATTTGTCAAGATATCCCAGCTAGCCACAGAAACTTGGGTCATCAATAGGAAAAGCAGGTAAACAAATGAAGATATCTTAGATATCAGATCTCAAACCCATATGTAAATATTACAACAGTGTGTAGGTCAGGAAAACAAAGGACACTTGGGACTATTTAACAGGAGAAAATATAATACAGGGAATTAGAATCTTACAGAATAGTTTGGAAGAGATGGGGCATCTAATATCTGGAAAACACTCTGACATATTTTCTCAACTGCCTGTAGAACAAAATGAATAATTTCCTCTTCTAGAAACTGATTGCAACACCTCACATCTAAGGCCTGTAGATTTACATATACCTACCTGGAGAACCGACTAAAGAATAATGATTTTTAGACCCCCTCATCAGCAGAGCCTAACCAGGAGCCCCACTAAAAAGGCTACCCTCCACTAAAGTATTGCCCTGTGTTCCCCAGCAAAAAGGGTTGAAGAAAATGGGGAAGATGTTGAGTAAACAAAAGACATTCCCAAACAGAGATGTACATGTGATTTCAGTTGCTATAACCGAGAAATGATAAAATAGAAAAAAAATCTTAAAACTAAGGTTGCAATATAGGTGAAAAATCATAAATCATCTCAGAAATATGTGACCTCATATAAACATATGAATTAACAAAAATGTAAAAATACCGTTGTGTTGTGATGTGAAAAAGTATAGAACGGAGTTTAAAGAAAGACTATGTATGTATTAGTTTTCTGAAGTATAATTGCTGGTGATGTCAATCTTTCATTTTCCAAAACATGTACACTGGATTAACCAATTGTCAAAGTGCCTGTTTATTTTCTAGTAAAAGTGACCTTTAGAGAAAACACATTATAAAATTGATATTTTATAAATTGTACATATGATAAAGAAGGGAGCATTGTAACAGATTGAAGCTCATCTTCTTTTGACATTTTTTATACTCACCAAACACATCAGCAAGAATCTCAAATAAGAATAAAAAAAAAAAAAAAACCACTTAGCAGATTTTGACATGAAGTCTTGCCCCTCGCCCTACCACCAAGATACTACTGCGTGTGTTGTGGGTGCCTCTCTCTGAACTAGCACATATTTTTCAAAGAGCTCCAAAGTAATAATTAGTATAGCAAAGGACATCTTACAGTTTAACACAGTGCACATTTCATTAACTAATAGATCACTAAAGGTATGCTAAGGAGCCACTGAGGTACATCAGAGTACAATTCCAAACTATTTATTTTGCACACATGTATATGTATAATAAATGGCATTTAATAATTGAGAGATCTTGATTTTAAAAGATACTGCCCTAAATGTAGATAATTTTGTATTCTGTTATTCATAATATCAAACCCATAAACTTGAATTGGTAAGTATAAAGCCAAGTGTAACATATTTATTGCTCTCTCCACAGTGGTGTAGGGGCTTAGATTTCAACTGAGATTCTAATAGTACTGTTTCTTCAAAGAACGTAAAATGAGCTTTCAAGTCAAAAATGTGTTTTTCTTGGGCTACTGCTATCTTTTAAAAAATGGAAATATATCTGCAATTAAAAAAAAAACATTGATTCTGACAGATTTTAAGCATTTTTGCCAAGTGCTATATTTTGTATCCTGTATGCAGAATAACAAATATTGTAAGAGTTAATAAAGATTCTTTGCAGCTATGCTTTTTAACTGACAGCAATTTAAAAGTAAATAACAGAAAAAGTTTCTATGCATTGTATGTTCTTTTGTTTTATTCTCTCATATTACCAGTTTCTTCTGTGCATTATTAGTTTGTGGAATTTACTTTCAGCTTGTCCTTTTTGTCCTCCATGAGCTAATCGTTTGTGAAAATGGTGAGATTTATCTATGGTTACTGTATTAGTAAGTGTTCTCCAAAGGAGGAACAGAACTATTTGGAGGAAATACACATACACAAACACACACACACACACACCCCACACACATAGTCTTCAATTTCCTGTGAAGTTGCATCCTGATAAATTCATTATAAATTAAAAATATCGTAAGTTGAAATTCATTTTCTATACCTAACCTATGGAACATCATCGCATAGCCTACCTTGAACATGCTCAGAACACTTATTTAGCCTACAGTTGGGCCAAATCATCTAATGGAAAGCTTATTTTATTAAAAAGTGCTGAATTTCTCATGTAATTTATTGTAAATTTCACTGAAAGTAAAAAAAAAAAGTATGGATACATGAAGTACAGTTTCTACTGAATGCATATCACTATCACACCATTCTTGAAGTCGGAAAATCATAATCAAACCATCGTAACTCCCTCACCTGTTTGTGTTCATTAGTTTATTTATTACAAGAAATTGGCTCTCATGATTGAAGACTGAGAAGTCCATACCCAGAAGAACTGATGGTACAGATCAAGTCCTACCAGGAGAGCCAGTGATTTAGTTGCAGTCTGAGTTTGATTCTGAAAGCAGGAGAGGACTTATATCCCAGCTCAAAGAAAGTCTGGCAGAACAAAATAATTTCTTTTTCCTTTTAGGTCAAATTTATTTATGTTTTTATTTACTTATTTTAATTTCAAAGTGTTATGTGGTAACAAACATATCTGGTTACATGGATCATTTTTAAAGTGCTTGAGTCATGGTTGTAAATGTGCCTGTCACCCAGATAATGTTCATTGTACCAGTTAAGTAGGTTTTAAGCCATTCTCTCCTTCCCACTCCTCCCTGCTTGATTTTCATTAAGTTTTACTTCCCTGTATGCACATGTGTGCTCATTAGTTAGTTCCAATGTAATAGTGAAAGCATGTGGTGTTTCTCTATTCTTTAGATACTTCACTTAGGATATTAGTCTCTAGTTCCATCCGAATTGTTGCAAAAAGCATTAAGTCATCCTTCTTCACGGCTGAGTAGTAGACTGGTATAAGTATTTATATATTTTTAAAATTTAAATAATTTACTTAAATTTTCATTAGTCTTTGATACATTCTCATAATACAGTATGATTGGATGATTTTGTTTCATCAAGATATAGCCTATATAGAGCACATTTTATTCTGGAAACTCACTATGTTGTTTTCACATCAGGATGTCTCTTCAGGGATAAAAGTTATATTTAAAAGTTCTTCTCTATAAGTCTATTCATTCAATCTTTTTTTCCCAGAGATATACTTCTTTCTGTATTGATATTTAACCCACTATATAATTTATTTTGTTTTGTTTTTTGTATTTCCCAACCTAGATATGTCTTATCTTGTTTTATTAATTTCAAAATATTAAGGAGTACAAAAACTTTTGTCAAACAGATACCTTTTATAATGCCTAAGTCAGGGCTTTTAGAGTGCCCATCACCAAAATAGTGTTCATTGTACCCTATAGGTAGGGTTTTGCAACTCCCCTCTTTAGCCCCTTGTTCTTGATTTCCAATGAACTTTACATCTCTTTGTGCCCATCCATTAGCTCCCCGTTATTAGAGAGTACATGTGGTGTTTGTTTTTCAATTGCTGAGATATTTTATTCAGAATAATGGTCTCAAGTTTCATCCAAGTTGCTACAAAAGACATAATTTTATTCCTTTTTATGGCTGAATAGTAACTCTATTCACACCATATTTCTTTTTGCGGGGGGGGCTTGAACCCAATTTTCTAACTTTATTATTTTTTTTATATCAGCTTATTATGGGGGTACAAAAGTTCAGGTTATGTATATTGCCCATTTCCCCCCATCCCCCCAAGTCAGAGCTTCAAGTGTGTCCATTCCCCAGACAGTGCGCATCGCACTCACCATGCAGGTATACACCCACCCCCTCCCCCTACCCCCACTGTTATTCCCAAATGAGCACTTAGGTGATGATCAGGGAAACTAATTTGCTGGTGAGTACTTGTGGTGCTTATTTTTCCATTCTTGGGATACTTCACTTAATAGAATGGGTTCCAACTCTCTCTAGGAGAACAAAAGAGATTCTATATCACCGTTGTTTCTTATAGCTGAGTAATACTCCGTGGTATACATACACCACATTTTACTAATCCACTCATGTATTGATGGGCATTTGGGTTGTTTCTACATCTTTGCAATTGTGAATTGTGCTGTTATAAACATTCGGGTGCAAGTGTCTTTTTTATAGAATGAATTTTGTTCTTTTGGGTAGGTGCCCAATAATGGGAACACACCATATTTCTTAACCCATTCATGAATTGGTGAGCACTCAGGTTGATTCCACATCTTTGCAATTGTGAATTTTGCTGCAATAAACAGTTGAGTGCAGGAGTCTTTTTCATAAAATGGCTTATTTTCCTTTGGGTAGATACCCAGTAATGTGATTGCTGGGTCAAATGGTAATTCTGTATTTGTTTCTTTGAAGAATCTCCATACTGTTTTACATACATAGAGATTATACTAATTTGCAGTGCCACCAACAGTGTGTAAGCATTCCTTTTTCTCTGCAACCATGTCGGCATCTATTTTTTGAAATTTCAATAGTGGTCATTCTGACAGGAGTAAGGTGGTATCTCATTGTGGTTTTAATTTACTTTTCTTAATGACTAATGATGTTGAGCATTTCTTCATATGTTTCTTGGCCATTTGTCTGTCTTCTTCTGAAAAACTTCTCTCCATGTGTTTTCCCCACTTTTCCATTTTTTTTTTCTTGATTTGTTTGAGTTCTTTGTAGATTCTGGATATTAACCCTTTATCAGATGTATAGCTTGTGAATATTTTCTGCTATTATGTACGTTGTCTGTTTGACTCTGTTGATTATTTGCTTTGCTATGTAGAAGTTTTCCTTATTCAGCCTTTTATTGTATTTAGGTCTTCCATGAATTGGATGAGGACCACCTGCGTTGGAGAGGACACTGTTCTCTACTCAGTCTACCAACTCACATGTTAATCTCATCCACAAATACTCTCAAAGACACACTCAGAATAATGTTTAATCAAATATCTTGGCACACCTACGCCCAGTCAAGTTCACACACAAAATTAAACATTACATTACATTTGCCTGAAAGAACATTGAATATTAACACTTAAGTTGTCAAGGGAAGCTCTGAAGCTCTAGTAGAATTCCCAAGATTAAATTCCTTGTGTTCTCTTGTGTTCTCTTCACATCTGGGAGATGATAAATGAATGTAATGCTTTTAGTTTAAGGACAAAAGTGAAGCATGTAGAATCCATAACAATAATTAACATCTATGGACACATTATTCAGTAAATATTTAGCAAGTGCCTATTTTGCTCCAAACACTATGTTTGAACCCAGACATAGTGTAGTCTAGAATAAAAAATGGCTTTGAGTAGGTTGGAGTCTTGCCACAAAATTTCTCTAATGAAATAAGTTTAATTGAAGTGAAAAATACCACAACCATCACCATATTCTGATGAGTTGATAGTTCTACATAAGCCACCAATTTGTTCATTATTTTGGCTGGTACTATCTTTTGTAATGTCAGGGTTTAGAATAATCTTAATTCAAATAGTTTTCTCTTTTATATTAGGGGAAAGACTGTAAATCACATGTCTTTTTAGTCCTTTGAACTTGATCACTATACTGTTGTCTACCACTTAAGGGTTACTTAATTCTAAACACCAAGGGCCTTTTCTGTCACCAATACATCACCCAAACCCTGGCTTTGGGAGTTGAGTATCCATCATCTCTCCATCTTGTGACTCAAACCTATTTAACGATACATGAGAAAGTTTGGCCCGGTGCTAAATCAACACTTCCTGACAGGGGAATAAATAAATTCTGGGCTTGGAAAGCTTTGTCAGCTCCTACACGACTTGTATTGCAATAGGGACTAGGGGAGCCTTGTCAGCAATTTGTCTGACCTAGCCCACTCAGATGTGACTGTACTTCCTCAGCTTATCTACAGGAAGGGAACAATCACACCAGGTAAGGTTATATTTATAACCAGAAATTAAGTTACCAGCTATTGCATAGGACCCAGAAATGAAGAACTGGCATTTGTGGAGTAGTGGTGTTAGTATGAGATGCAGAGCAGATCAGGGAAGGCTACAGGTGACAAGTCACTCTATTATTTCATTGAAGAGGTGATGGCAGGACTTTTGCAGTTGTCAGGACTAAAAATGATCCCCATTCCAGAAGATTTTAGCAGCACAGAGGTGCTTAAAAAACGGCTTCTTCATTTCATAGGAAAAGTTTCAACTAGTATAAATACCTGCCTAAAGTGATTTTTCAGTTGTATATTCCAGTGATTGAAATGAGAAAAGAATCAACTGTAGCTCTGTATACAAACATTAAGGTCTAATGTATAGACAATTGGTTAAATTATATAATTTATTCAAAATTACAAATAAATTGTTGCTGGTTTTGTAAGATACACACACATACATATTATGCAATCACATTCATGTGTCAATTCACATATTTAAAATATGATGTTACTTGCACCGATATCCCAGAATGTCAATCACTTAATTGACTTATAATTTATTTTATTCTACATGAACAATAATAGTTGTATTTCAAAGATTATGGCATTGTTTTCATAGCTGATGGCATTTTTATCTTATTAAGCACCACAGTTGAGACTGCTATGAATCTGAACAATGTATCTGCAGTTAAAAATCAACTATAATTTCAGATTTTTTCAAATGTTATTTCAGTATTTCTCTCCAGTTTCTTGATGTTTATGAAGTTTGGCTTTCTGCTGTTCAGTTCTGTTCTGTTTCCTGGCTGGCTTACTTATTCAGCCTCATGAAGACGGCATCTGTCTATTTACTTTATATTGACATACAGCTGAGCAATGACAAAAAGATATGAAAATATTTTAAATATTCACCAAGGCATGTTTTCATGTGTTGACAAAGATGTGGACTGGAGAAACAATGGCATACAGATCATTCAGATCAATCTGTGGCTCAGATATCTGAAATTATGGTTCTTTGTATTGTGAAGCAGGCAGAGAATAAGAAAGCATTTTCAAAGTCCTTGTTCAATAAAGGAGATCATGACCCAAATCAGTGTCGCATAGTTTCAAGAAGGCTTTTGAAGTGTTAGCATTAAATACATTTATTGGCAATGTCCAATGATTATCATTTTTTGTTCACACCCTGTATATGGACTCACATGTACCTAAGGCCAAAAATACTAGATTGTATTCTCAAAATGAGCAGAGGCCTCAACTCTATTGTTCCCGCTTATTTTACAGACTAATATGTCAGCCAGGGCATGGTTCACAGGCATAGTTACTTTCTCAAAGTTCCTCAAATACTTCTATCTTGTAGTGTATCTTGAGACCAATGGACCAGAGAAGTGTTTCCAACATTTTAATGTTCATGTAAATTACCTGGGTATCTTGGTAAAAGACAGATCTTCTGATTTAGCAGGTATTGATTCGGTCATGAGAATATGTATTTCTACAAAGTTCTTTGGTAATGCCAAAATTAGTGTTCCATATACTACATGCCAGGGATCAGAAGATACGGCAGGATTAATTGCAAGCTCAGCAAAATGTGACAGTTTTAACCATGGCTATACTGTGCCATCACCTTTTTAACAATTTAATACAGAAACTTCAAAATTTCAAGTTGCAAATAGATATATATTTCGGTTCTTTTTTTTCCCAATGAAGAGTATGAAGATTTGCCAACGTGGTTATCTTATCTGCACTCATTTTTCTAGGATCCAATTGTAAATAAATATGCTTTCTGAATAATAGTCACACGTCTATGTATAAATTTGTAAATATAGTATAAGGCCCAGTATACTGAATATGCTGTAAGGTAACAATATAATAAAAATAGATTGATGTAATATAATAAAAGCACAGTCTATTGAGTCATTGCTTGGGAGTACACTCCCTGAACGAGCATTACATGAAATTGTGTTACATAAAACATCCAAAAGGATTATTGCTAATCAGGATATTCTCTATTGTTTTCTCTTTGTATTTTCTAAAATACACAACTGCTATACATTTCTAGCTAAATCATTAAACATATCAACCACTTTATGAATGAGGAAACATTGGATCTCATATTATTTAATCCAGAACTTTCCCTTGCATCGATAGCTTCAGTCAGTCTTTCAAATACATCAAGAATTTGTTTTAACTTCATATTAGGAGAATATCTATTTGGTACAATACCAGAAGTAACAAATATAGTAGTTTGCCCTCATCTATTTTTTAAAATATTTCTGCCCTATGTTATGTTTTGCTAGGAGCAAGGCCAAGATTCACATTTGTTGCATTTTGGCAAAGGCATTTTGGCAAGTTCTTTTTATTGCTTGGTTATGACAAGATGTGTTCAGAAAAGTAGTGAAGTTTCATGCTATCGGTGCAGAATTCCTTCTTTGTTAGTGGTGTGTGCAAAGCCATCTGTTCTCTTTAGAGCGGCAGCAATGACTTGTGTGGGACAGTAAGCGCTTGTCAGCGCCTGGAAGATGGTCCTCTGCATAAATCATTATTCTGTCTTTATGTCTCACAAGCAGTGAGCCCTTTTTAGGCTGCATTTCTGGCTGAGGTTGGCATACACTGGGGGAAGAGTATCAGAGTCAAGGAGAGTTGCTTATTAAATTACTCATCTCACTTTTACAGAACAGCTGCTGAACCAAACTGGCTAAAATATCTTAGCAGTTATCCACAGCATATGCTTGAATACAGATGCTCACTTTAAGCAATTCAAAGAGCCGAGGCTGTGGAGGTTGATAAATGTTCAGCTTTTAGATACAAAGCAGAGGTTAAACGGATATGTCAAGATGCTTAGCTAGCCCTGGTACTCAGGGCTGAAGAATAAATGGCAAAATTGCCACTAGTATATCTTCTAATCCTAGCATGCAAAAAAAAATAATGGAAACATTTATCTATTGATTTTTTTATTTTAAAATATTAAGGGGGTACCACTGATTTTGTTACATGGATACCTGTTATATATAATGCTTAAGTCAGGACTTTTAGTGTGCCCATCACCCGAATCGTGTTCATTGTACCTAATAACTAAGTTTTGATTCCTCCCCACTCCACCCTTCTTGATTTCCAAAGACCTTTAATAATGCATTGACCCCATTTTATTTGATTAGATTTTTAAATGATAAGCCCTTTTAAATACTATTCAAATCAAGATAAATCATATAGTGATATGTTTATTCATGCAATGAGATGTGCAAGTACATAAATCTCTAATATAATTTCTTCTGGATCGTACCTTATTGGGGGTAGACAGTTCACTCCAAAGAACTATTTATTAAAGGCTAATGCATTAAATTAATAACTGTCACAAGCATGAATTTGAGATATGGCAGTTTGCCTTTGAGAACTTAAAATCAGACCACTAGCAAATTCCCATGAGTCACTAAATATCCATCAAATTACAGCAAATTTTAGTCATAACTAATCCTGATGGTGTTTGTACTAGTGACCTAGAGATGAAAGGTTTTATAACTCATGCAAAATCTCTAATCAATCAAGTGATTCTGATTTGAGGATAAGAGCTTCTTTTTTTATTTTTTATTTTTTGGTCAATTCCTAAGTTAATCCCTGAGTTGATTTTAACAACAAAATAAAGAGTAAAGAAAAAAAACCCCAGTTTTTCGTTAGAACTATTTCCTCCTACATAAAGAATTGGCTCACTTAAAATCATTATTATTTTTATAGAATTAAGAAAACATTGAAAATTATGCTGGCCTAGGCTGTTTGAGTTTGAATTCTTTTTCCTGATAGGTCATTATTAAATGCACTTGATGGAAGTTCCTTAGTTTTAATACTTATGCATGCAAAAGAATTCAAAGTTACAGCAATTCCCTAGGCAAATATAAGCCCAAGCGGTATTTAATATATTCTTTGATTAGCTAGATACTGAATCACTCTTATCCATATATTCAGTGCCATATTTACTGCTCAATCCACAATATCACCACTAATTTAAATGAAATTCTGCATCTGATTTCTTTTACATATTCAGATTCAATTCACTCTCAATTTCTGGTATGAAGAGAAAGAGGAATAAAGTAAAGCTCAGGGAAAGTTAAAAGTAATCAAAGGCTGCATTATTCTTCAAAGGAATTCTTAAGCCATCCTTTGAAAGACAGTGAGAAATTCTTTTGTGAAGAGTGGATTTATCATACGTGCAGGTTACTGATATTACAGAATATGTGGGAATGTGACCCTAATATTAGCAAGAAAGATCGACATAGAAAATTAGAGTGACAATGGTCCATTCTTCTGTTAAAATATTAAAAACAAGATCACTCTCAAGAAATTGCAAAATGAACCAAATTGTTGCAAAGAGGCATAAATCCTTTAGAAATATTTTTAATTGATCTGTGTAACTTGGAAAATATTGCTTAAAAACAGGACGTGTCCAGATGACTCCTTCACTTTCCTCATTTTTAGGGCTGTTGGGAGAAGACCGGATACCAACAAAAAAATATTTTTGAATTTAAAAATATCTACAAATAAAAAGAATCTTTACCTATTTTACATGACCTCTATTTCTAAATGTTACATAGAAATAATCTTGATAATTAAATAATAGATTTGTCTACCCATTGCTTCTACTCTTTTCTAGACCAGAGAATTGCCTTCATTGGCTATTGGTATTGTTTGTTTAGTCGATTCGCTGAATCACTTTTTGTTCTAACTCTTCCCTCAATTTCTAAGGGCTCTCTAAAATCTACATTCTGATGACTGCAATTTTATGTTTTGTACAGGTATTTTTTTTCCCTTAAATTACACTCATCTATTGTTTTACAACATTTTATAAAGAATACAAATACAAAAATATTTTCTTTCATATCCTCCACAATTTATTATTTCTTTCATAATTAAAATTGTAAAGTCTGTGAATTACATCCACTGTCTCTGTTGCCATAATTATTATATGATTGCAAAAATAACCTTTATAAAATTTACTATATAATGTTCTCTTTTACAGGTACACCATAGTTTAAGGTATCACTTTTCTGTTGTTGGAGGGGATTTTTTTTTGTTCACTTTTTTTATCCTAGCATTTTTAAAACAGTAGAATTATGAATGGCCATCTAAGCTTCTAAGTTTTCATCTTCCTTTGTAAACATTACCAATAGAATTTATTTTAGTTTATTCTTTTACCACTTCATTGAATCTGTCATTGCAAAGATTATCAATTTAATTTAGACAAATTAAATGTCATTTCTTGAAATCCTGTCTTAACTGGCTTGTCTGAAATATTGACTCTACTCACTTAATTTGCCTTCTTGAATCTCCCTATTCTTTCAGTTTCTATGAGAATACTCAGTGGTTAATATTTGATCCTGGAATGCATTCTTCATTTAAGCAGATGTAGAGGCAACCGCTTCCTTTCAATTCAAGCTCTAGGGTTGCTCTCTATTTTAAAATAAAGCAAACACTATGATTTTGACTGTAATAAAAATCTTGCCTCAAATTTTTGTCATCCTGGAACTTTATCTTTTCTAACAATTCACCTCCTAATATTTTCTCTATGCTAGTATCACTTGTGTCTAGTATTTTTTGTTGAGTCTTAGAAATATGCACTCATAGCTATCCTACAACATCTGCTTTATTCTTTATCTTCTTTGTCTTCCTTGACTATTTTCCACTGTTTTTTCCTGCTCACTTGTTATGCGAATCTTATAGACAGAAACCTGCATAAAACATAAACATAAAGCTTGAATTTTCAAAAAGTGAATGCACCTGTGGCAGGCAAAATAAAAGATGGTCCCCAAGATCCCCACCTCCACGTGCCTTTCCTTGAATGTGAAGAAGACTTGTCAACTTGACGTGATTTACTCCTGTGATTAGATTACTTTAAGTTGCAAAGCTGTTGTTATTAAGGTCCAAAATCAGTTGACTTTGAATCAAAAGAGGATTATCTCAGGTGTGATAACCAAGTCAAGTGAGCCTCTACAAAGAGTCCAGATCTTCTCTGAAGTGAGTGATTTGAAGTCAGGGAGATTTTTCTACTACCTTAAAAAATCAAATAGCCATTCTTCAAAGGGCCTGTGGGAACTGTGGGCAGCCTCTATTTGCTGAGAACAGCCTCTAGCTGAACCTCAAAGAGAAAGCAGAGACCTGAGTGCTACACCTGAAAGGAAATGAATGTTACCAACATCTACGTGACCTGGGAGGAGGCTCCTGAGCTCCATAAAGGAACACAGCCCAGCCAGCACCTTGGTTGCAGCAAGACTTGAAAAAATGACCTTCAGAAATAACTTAGTTAAGTCATGCCTGGTCTTCTGATCCATGGAAACTCTGGGATAAGAAATGTATGTGGTTTCAAGCCACTTAGTTTGTGGAATGCTGTTAGACAGAAATAAAAGACTAATATAACACCCAGGTAACCAACACTCAGATCAAACACCATGATAATTTCAGTATTATAGGAGCCCATCTCATGGCCCTTTCAACCTGCTACACCCCTAGACACATTAATAATGATTCTGATTAAAACCACAGAGGAATTTGGACAGTTTTTAACTTTATATGATTGTAATCATATACTTTTTTATTATTTCAACATACTACAGGGGGACAAATGTTTAGGTTACATATATTTCCTTTGCCCCACCTGAGTCAGAGTTTCAAGTGTGTCCATCCCCCAGACAGTGTGCACTACACCCATTAGGCGTGAATATACCCATCTCCTCCTCCTTCCTCCCACCTACCCAACACCTGATAAATGTTACTACTATATGTGCACATAAGTGTTGATCAAATACCAATTTGATGGTGAGTACATGTGGTGCTTGTTTTTCCATTCTTGTGATACTTCACTTAGTAGAATGGGCTCCAGCTGTATCCGGGATAATGGGCTCCAGCTATATACTTTTTATGCTAAGCTTTTCACTCAAAATTATATTTGTGAAATTCATTCATTTCCCATGGAGAAATAGTTCATTCATTCTTACTGCTATACAATATTTCATTTTATAAATACAGTATTATTTATCCATTTGGCAAGTAAGGGAAATTTTGGATGTTTCTAATTTTGGGTTGTTGGACATATAATCCTTTTACATGTCTTGTTTGTGAGCATTGTTAGGTACATTTCTATGGTATATCTAGGAGGGAAATGCATGGTCTGGGTCATAGGATTTGAATATTTTCAGCTTTACTAGACAATGTCCAACAATTTTCCAAAAGGAAAGGTAAATTTACATTCTCTTTTTAATTTATTTATTTTTTGGATATTATTAATGGAATTAATTTAATTAATTGAATTAGTATAAATATCTTACATCTGCACAACTATGACTTTTTTCCCAATATTCTTTTTTTTTTCAGCTTATTATGGGAGTACAAAAGTTCAGGTAATATATATTGCCTATGTCCCTCCCATCCCCCTGAGTCAGAACATTCAAGGGTGACCATTCCCCAGACGGTGTGCAACACAGCAAATTGGTTTCCCTGATCATCACCTATGTGCACATTTGGGAATAACACCAATTGGGTATGAGGGGTGGGGAGAGGGGATGAGTGTTTACCTACATGATGAGTGCATTGCACACCGTCTGGGGAATGGTCACACTTGAATTTTTTATTTTTAATTATTATGTGTTAATAATAGTTGTATATATTTATTTAGTACAAGTGATATTTTGATACAAGCATAAAAAGGGTAATATTCAAATCAGGGTAATTGGGATATCCATCACCATAAGCATTTATTATTTCTTTGTGTTAGGAACATTCCAATTCCATTCTTTTAGTTATTTTAAAATATATGATAATTTATTGTTGACTACAGTCATCCCATTGTGCTATCAAATACTAGATCTTGTTCATTCTATCTAACTATATTTTTGCACCCATTAAACATCTCCACTTTATTGCCTCTTCCCTGCTACACTTACCAGCCTCTGGTAACCATGATTCCACTCTTGATCTCCAGGAGATCAATTTAGTTTTTAAAGTTTTAACTCCCATATATGAGTGAGAACATGGAAAATTTGTCTTTCTGTGCTTGGTTTATTTCACTTGACATCATGGCCTTTAGTTCTATCCATGCTGTTGCAAATGACAAGATTTCACTCTTTTTTTTTTTCTTTTGGCTGAACAATGTTCCATTTTGTATATGTACCATATTTTCTTTATCCATTAATCCATTAATGGAAACTTAGATTGATTCCAAATCATAGCTATTGTGAATAGTGCTGCAATAAATATGAGAGTGCAATATCTCTTGGATATACTGATTTCCTTTCTTTGGGATATATACTATATACCTAGCAGTGAGATTGCTGAATCGTAAGATAGCTCTCTTTTTAGTTTTTTGGAGGCTTTCAATACTGTTGTCCATAGTGGCTGTACTAATTTACATTCCCACCAAGAGCATATGAGGGTTCCCCTTTCTCCACATGCTCAGCAGTATTCATTATTACCAGTCTTTTTGATAAAAGCTATTTTAACTGGGGTAAGATGGTACCTCATTGCAGTTCTGATTTGCATTTGTCTGATTAATAATGATGTTGACCATTTTTTCATATACCTGTTGGTCATTTGTATGTCTTCTTTTAAGAAATGTCTATTCATATCCTTTACCTTTTATAATCAGATTATTTGATTTTTTCCTGTTGAGTTGTTGGAGCTTCTTATATATTCCAGTTATTAATCTCCTGTCAGAACAATAGTTTACCAATATTTTCACACAAATTCCTCTTCACTTTGTTGATAGTTTCCTTTACTGTGCAGAAGCTTTTTAGCTTGAAGTGATTCTATTTGTACATTTTTGCTTTGGTTGCCTGTGCTTCTGAGGTGTTACACAGGAAATCTTTGGCTAGCCCAATACCCTAAACTGTTTTCCCACAGGTTTATTTTAGTTGTTTCATAGTTCTGGGTCTTAGATTTAAATTTTTAAACCATTTTGATTTTATTATTGTAAATAGCAAGAGATAAGGATCTAGTTTCATTCTTCTGCATATGGATATCCACTAATCCAAACACAATTATTGAAAAGAATATCCTTTTCTCAATGACTGTTCTTGGCACCTTTGTTGAAAATGAGTTAACTATAGATGTGTGAATTTATTTCTCAGTTCTCTATTCTGTTCCATACCATGCTGTTTTGGTTACTATAGCTCTGTAGTTTAATTTGAAGTCAGGTAATGTGATTCCTCCAGTTCTGTTTTGTTTTGTTCTCTCTCAGGATGGTTTTGGCTATTCTGAGTCTTTTCTGGTTCCATATAAATTTAAAAATTATATTTTCTGTTTTTGTGAAGAATATGATTGGTATTTGATAAGGATTGCATTTAATCTGTAGATTGCTTTGGTTAGTATGGATATTTTAACAATATTACTTCTTTCAATCCATGAGCATGCAATATCTTTCCATTTTTTTTGTGTGTGTGTCCTTTTCAATTTCTTTCATCAATGTTTTATAGTTTTCATTATAGAGATTGTTAGACAGGAATCAAATCTGTAAGTTGCAGATATAGGCCAGGAGCAGGGTTCTTAGCAGTGGAGAAGCTGGTGGACCAATCAGGGGAAAAGACTGCAGAAAAACACAGAACCCCTGACAATCATGTACATCAATCATTTGGTAATATCCCACACCTCCCATAAGCCCTCCCCTGGGCCACTAAAAGGAAATCACCTGGGAGTCCTTAACTTCTTTCTTCACTCATGGAGAATGGCCTAATCCTCTTTCTGGAGCATATTTTTACTTTGTGTAGCTTTCTTCTTTCTTCCTTCTTTTTTACAATAAAAGCTATTTTTGTGGAATTACTTCCTGTCTGTGTTCACTCCCTTGCACTGGCCCTGCTTGCAATTCTTCCAAGCAAGGAGCCAAAGAACCAGGACAACATTTCTCTTGCAAACTCAACCCTGACATTTTGGTGCCGAAACCGGGAGAAATATTCACATTTCTCTCTCACTGTTTTTACTTCCCTCTTTCGTCTTTCTCAGCCTGCCCTGTCCCTTCTTCTTGATCTCCACTGCACCTGCCCAGGCTGGCCAAACTCCCTCCCTGCCTGTGCACCAACTTCCTCTTTAGGAGGCTGCTAGGTCAGAAGGCATTACAAATCACTCAGCCTTTCATGATTGTTTGAAGCCTTTCCACTCTTTATTGCTTAGATCCTGGCACCAGGGAGGGACAATCCAGCCTGGCATCGCACGTCATCTCACAGTTGGCCCCTGATGTTCGGCACAAACTCCAAAAGCCAAGATGGGCCTCAGACTTCACAAGCAGAACTTTAATACTGGCCTTTAAGGTCTTTGATAACCAAGATGAGAGGGAGAGGATGCGAGGCTGATAGCAGCCATGAGAGCAGAAGGGAGCTTTTCAAATGGTGGCTAACATAGAGGTTTTATAGAGACAGAGATGTCCTGGAGGCTTAGGCAAGAAGACACCAGGGCCACGTTTTCTTCAGGAACTGAGCCCTACCTCTACTATGACTCTGGACCCCAAAGTTAGAAATGCCCCAGGGGGCAGAGATCACTGAGACCACGCACAATCTACAAAAGGGAGGGGACTAGATTGGGAGCCCCCCTTGATCTGGCATCCTCCACACCCATGGACCTTCTAGGACTACTTCACCCTGACAGACAGATCACAGCTTTGGAACAAGTTTAACTTTATCACACTGGGATGGCTGAGCCTTGGATAACTTTTTCTACTATAGATAACCAAATTAACTTTGATTAACATTGGACCCACTCATTCTGCTCTTCCTGAATATCTAGGGCCTGCTGTTTACCTCTGTCTCCTATCTCCATGGTGGGAGTGAACAGTAAAATACAAACTCCCTGTACTGCTTCTCTTCTTGCTCACTGGGAGACTTGGTCTCTGTTCATACCTCTTTGTGCTTCCCAGTTACCCCAGACTGGGAAAATAAAATGGCTAAGTTAGTACACCTAACTTGGTTAACACAATTTTGTATGTGATCAAGTTGGTTATAATTAAAAAGGTAAACTCTTTGTTTTGAGGAAATATTTAGAGGCCCTTGGTAAAAAACTGCTCACCAGGATAAGGTACTGGGGTCCAACTTGTCCACCTGTCAGGCTTCCAGTGCTCTCCTTCATTACCTCTGTTATTGTTTCAGCCGGCAACCTTCTATGGGGTTCTTCACTCCCCATCCCACGGGGGCAAAGAGGGCAGCCCTTAAACATTTCTTTGACCATGTAGGACAGCTGAAGGAAGCTTTACAACCCTTTTTGCTAAGCCAGTGGGCAGCCCTCACCTTGTGGAAACCAGTGAAAACTCAGGTGGAATGGGAAGCAATACATGCCAGGTATCATGAGGAGGCAAAGGTAAAGGGGTGGCACCCGATGATTGATGGTTGGGCAGTCAAAAGGCCAAGAGAAAGAGCCACAGTGTAGGGTGGGGGCAGTTGTGTGCCCCACAAGGGTGGCTCTGCACAGTTTCAGGGACCCCCACACGCCGCATGGTGTTGGGGCCAAAAGTTTCACCAGGACCCTCAGAGCTCCAACCATGAGGGACTGTTCGGCATCTCCGTGGTAAACAGGGCTACCCCAGAAAGGGATGCCTAAATCGGCGGACAGCCAGTTCACCAGACCAGGATGCCTGGTTCAAGGGGAAGTTGGAATAGAGATTTCGGGCACAGCCTAACTAAGCAAGCCCTACCTCAACACAGAAGGGTTTCAGGGCACGACCTAACTAAGCAAGTTCTTATCCAAACCTAACGGACACAGGGATGCCTAGTTTGCCAGATAGCCGACCCTCTCTTCCCTCTAGGCTTTCTCCCACAGAATGGGGCACCGCCTAACCAACCAAGCTCCAGACCATGGTACAAGGAGTCTCTGTTCCCGCCAACTCTCCCCTGGAATGCCTATTAAAAAATCTCAATGCCCCTTGTACTTGATAGCCTCTGGAAAAAGAAATCAATATTTTTTCTGCAACATGGCCTGGCCCCAGTACCAGCTGTCAAATGGAGAATCCTGGCCTGAGAACAGGAGTCTCAACCAAAATAGTATCTTACAATTAGACTTCTTTTGTAGAGGGAAAGAGAAATGGTCAGACAGTCCTTATTTAAGACTTTTATATACCTGAGAGACAAACCCCAATATTGCAAATCCTGTGTGGAAAGGTGTCTTTTGGGGGCACAGGAAAATGTCTGGGTGCCTCTTCAGCTCCAGATAAGCCTCAAACTTTAGAGGAGAGATAGGGTAAAGGAAAGGGAACTGGATATCTCCTCCTCTCTACCCTCTCTCCTTAATTCTCTTACCAACGTGGGCTCTAACTTGCTCGGCAAAGGCAGTACTAGTGATCAACACCCATTTCATTAATCTTTTTCTAAAATCCTTATGAAATTTCATAAGTTAATATCAGGACCTCCAACAGGTACTACTCAACTATTGTCAGTGGCCTCCAGTGTCTACAACAACCAGGATCTGGAAATAACAGAGGGACCGCCAACAGCCTAAATTGGTGGGAGTGGCTATTGCTGCGCAGGCTCACCTGGCTATTCCGAGGAGCCCAAGAGGTGACGACAAAACCTATTATCAGTGTGGTTCTTAATAATTATATTGCCCTAGATTATATCTTAGCAGAACAAAGAGGGATGTGTATAGTCCTTAACAAAATTTGTTATACTTATATTAATAATTTGGAATAGTGAAAACAAATGTAAAACGACTATATGAACAAGCTAAATGGCTATGAAGCCTAACCCAGTTGTTGCCACTCCTGGGACCAATAGTCTCAATCCTGTTATTCCTTTTATTTGGTCCTTGTTTATTCAACCTTTTGGTGAGAATTTGTATCTTCCAGACTACAACAATATCATATGAAGCTGATGTTTGCCAGAGGGTTCCATCCAATTCCAGCTAATGACATCAGAGAACATCACAAGATGAGACCCTGAACCAGAGTGCCCTGGCATTCCATCTGTGACTTCTTCCTCCTCCTAAAAGAGCATGAGGACCTGAAAATTGACACAACACCCATATTCAACTAGAAACAGTTACAGAAGATGCACCTTTGACCATAATCTCAAAGAGTTCCAGGTCGTATGTCTGTCGGGGGGGATGTTTGGCAGGGATCAAATGTGCATGTGGCAGATACAGGCCAGGAGGGTGGTTCTTAGGGGCATGAAAGCCAGGGGCCAATCAGGGGAAGGGGCTGCAGGAAAACACAGAACACCTGATAATCATGTACTCAATCAACGGGTAACATCCCACACCTCCTGTAACCCCGCCCCTAGACCAGGCCAATAAAAGGAAACCACCCGGGAGTCTTCAACTTCTTCACACGTGGAGACTGACCCATTCCTCTCTCTGGAATGTATTTTCACCTTGTGTAGCTTCCTTCTTTTCTACAATTGTGTAGCTTTCTTCTTTCTTCCTTCTTTTCTACAAGGAAAGCTGTTTGTGCGGAATTGCTTCCTGTCTGTGATCACTGTGTTGCACCGGGCCTGCTGGTGATTCTTCCAAGCCAGGAGCCAAGGAACCAGGACAACATTTCTCTTTTAAAAACCCAACCCTGACAGATCTTTCACTTCTTTGGGTAAGTTTATCCTAGATATTTTATTTTATTTATAGGTATTGTAAATGGAATTACTTTTTAGTTTTTTTTCAGATTGTTGTTGGCAAATAATAGAAATGGTACTGATATTTTTGTATGTATCCTGCAACTTCACTGGATTTGTTTATCTTTCCTAATAGTTTTTGGGTGCAGTCTTTAGGTTTCTCTATATATAATTTAAAGGATAATTTGTCTCTCTATAAGTTTATATAACCTATATATAGATTTCTCTCTATATAAGTTCAAGGATAATTTCTCTCTATATAAGTTCAAGGGTAATTTGACTTCTTCCTTTCCAATTTGGATGTCCTTTATTTCTTGTTTGATTGCTCTAGCTAGAAATTCCAGTACTATGTTGAATAAGAGTTCTTAGAGTGGGTATCTTTGTATTTTACATATCTTAGAGGAAAGGCTTTCGGTTTTCTCCCATTTAGTCTGCCACTAGCTGTGGGTCTGTCATATATAGCTTTTATCATGTTGAGGTAGGTTTCTTCTATACCCAATTCATTGAGAGTTTTCATCATGAAGGAGTGTTGAATGTTATAAAATGCTTTTTCAGCAACAACCGAAATGATAATATGGTTTCTGTCCTTCATTCTGTTGATATGATGTATCACATTGATTGTTTTTGGTATTTTGAAACATTGTTGCATCCATGTATGAATCCCATTTGATTATGGTGAATGATCTTTTTAAATGTATTGTTGAATTCAGTTTGCTCGTATTTTGTTGAGGACTTTTACATCCATGTTCATCAGAGATATTAGCCTGTAATTTCCTATTGTTGTCTTTGTTTGATTTTGGTGTCAGGGTGATAATGGACTTGTAAAATGAGTTGGGGAGGATTCCTGCTCCTCAATTTTTTTAGTATGGTTTGAAAAGGATTGGTATTAGTTTTTCTTTAAATGTTTGGTAGAATTTACCAGTAAAGTCATCAGGTCCTGGGATTTTCTTTAATGTGAGAGTTGTATTATTGTTTCTATCTTATTACTACTTATTGATTTATTCAGGTTTTGGATTTCTTCATGGTTCAATCACGGTAGATTGTATGTGTCTAGAAAGTTACCCATTTCTTCTAGGTTTTCTAATTTATTGGCATATGGTTGCTGATAGTAGTCTCTAGTTCTGCTTTGATTTTCTTCAGTATCAGTTGTAATGTCTTTTTCATCTCTGATTTTATTTATTTGGGTCTTCTCTTTTTTTTTAGTCTGGCTAAAGTTTTGTCAATTTTGTTTATCTTTTCAGAAAGCCAACTTTTCATTTTGTTGATCTTTTTCATTGTTTTTTCTTAAGACACAGGAGAATTCCCTGGATAACCAGGCAAAGTCTCTCATTTTCTTTCCTCACTTCCCCCCAAACAGAAGCAGGCTTACTATCTGTGCTGGGCTGCCTGGAATTGGGGGAGGGTGATGAGCACTCCCATGGCCACCACAGCTGGGGCTGCTTGGGTTGTACTTGAAGCCAGCATAGTACTGGATCTCACCCAAGGCCCTACTACTGCCTGGCTATAGCTGATTTTATTCAAGGTCCTAGGACTCTTTAATCAAATAATGGTGAATCCTGCTGGAACTGGGTCCTTCCCTTCAGGACAAAGGGTTCCTGTCTAGCCCAGGGTGGGTCTAGAAATACTGTCCAGGAGCTAAGACATGGAACCAGGGGCTTAAGGAATCTACTTGGCACTTTACTTTACTATGGGTGAGTTGGACCTAAGTTGCAAGACAAAGTCCATTGTACTCTTCCCTATCCTTTCCTCCAGGACGAGGAGTCTTTCTCTGAGCTGCACTACCTGGAATTGGGGAAGGGGTGACTGCTGGTGTCTCACTGGGTCACATGCATCCCAAGCATGCTGTCTCCAAGAGGAGTGATGTAGGCAATGCAAGACTGTTTTTCATATGCTCTTCAGTGCCTCTTTTTCTTCACATAATGTTAAAACCAGTTACCATGATTGCTCACCTGATTCTTCGTTCTTATGAAGGTGGTTTCTTGGATGAATAGTTGTTCAATTTGGTGTTCTTATGGGGGAATGATGCCTCAAGAGTTCAATGTTTCCCATTTTCCTCCATCTTGAGCTGGAATCCAACTTACATTCTTAAAGTCTTTTTACTAATTGAACTGTAGTTCTTTGTAGATCTTGGACATACATCTTTTATTGTATCACTGTATTGCAAATACCTTCTCTGAATCAATGGTTTTCCTTTTCATTCATTGAAAGTTGAATTTTGATGAATAGAAGTTTTTATTTTAATGTAGACCACTTTACTTTTTTTTTTAATTTGGCACTTTTTGTATCCCATTCAAGTATCCTTTGTCTACCCAAGGTCTGAAAGACATTCTTATATATTTTTTTCCCTAAATTGTTGAGTCTATTATTTGTTTACATTTAAATCTAAAATCTAGCAGATATTTTAGGGGCAGTATTATGGTAAGAAGAAGAGATTAGGAAAAATTTAATTTTCTATATGAATATCCAATACATCTAGCCCCAATTATTGAGAGACCATACCTGCCATATTATATGTCACCACTGCCATTGTCAGGTGGCTGTTTATGTAAGGGTATGGGTCTATACTGTATTCTAGCCAATTTGCTTTACCTTTGTATCTACTACGCTATCTTAATTACTGTAATTTTATAATAATTTCTTATTTCTTCTTCAAGATGGCTTTGTATACTCTTGACCCTTGCAGGTCCATATAAATTTAAATTGACCTTGCTTATGCACGCGCGCACACACACACACATAAGTACCATACACAGTACAAAACTTGCTGGAATATTGATTGGGCTATCATTGAAACTGCCTATTAATGTATGCAAGAATTACAAGTTTGTATTGAGCTTTCTTGTCGCTCCATTTTTATAATCTAATTTTGGTCAGATATTTTATTTTATTTTGGATATTTCATTTTTTGATAACAGTAAGTGGAAATCATTTTTAAAAATATATAATATAGTTGCTGGTAGATGGAAATAAGAATAATTTAACTTGTGTGATTTTTCCTGGTATCTGGTGACTTTTATATACTCTTATTATGTGTGTCTATAAAATTCTATATTTTCTACAAACACTGATCAGCAAATAATTGCTTTGTTAATTTTCCTTTCTAATGACTTGCCTTTTATTTCTTGCTCATGTTTTATAGTGTAAACAATTGTAAAATTCTAAACAAAAGTGGTGATGGCAGATATTTTTGTCTCATTGTTAATTTCCAAGGAACACTTGTAGTAATTTATTAATTATGTATTTTTCTCAAATTTATATGTGTGTGCTCTTTAAAAAATGAGGGGAGGTTTCTTCTGTCCCTATTCACTGGGAGTTTGTATTATAAATACATGTTCAATTTTGTCTTAGAATTATCTGTACCTATAAAGTTATGATTTTTTTCTACCTTTTTGTTAATGGAGGAGTTTGATCTTCAAATGTTAAACCATCTTTCATAACTGAAATAAGCCCCACTTGATCTTTATATTATCAGTTAAATACAAATACAGGAATTTTTTATCAGAGTTTAATAGTGTCAAAAGACAAAGTTAAAACAAACTTAATTTTAAGCTCTAATTGACTTTTATGTGTGATTCTAGAATTGGGCAACACCTCATTCTATAATAAAGTAAGTACTTGGATGAGCTGATCAGAGGAGGTTGGATTTATAGGTAGAAAAGGGCTGAAGAAACAGGAACAAAAAGTGGATTGGTGGTTTCAATATTATTTTCCTTAAAGGGTTGAAATGGAGGGGCTTCCTTATCATACTGTCTCAGATTGCCTGGAAACTGTTTTTTCTGGAAAACACCCATTTCAAAGTTTAGTTGATTAATTTGCACCAGTGATTCCATTCTGATTTGGGCTGGTTGACTGGAGACCATTGCAGGAAGCTAGTTCAAAACAATGACCTCTGATAACCTTTAACATTGATATATATTTTTCTACCCCTTTGCTTAAATCTGTGTGTCCTTCACTTTGATGTGCAGTTGCTATAAACAGTATATGGTTATGTTTATTTTTAATCAAAATTCACCGTCTTAGATCTTTATTCTGAGTATTTAGTTTATATTTAGATGATTAGTTATATTTTTGGCATTTATGTGTTTTTTATTCCTCTTATTCTCCATTCTTTTATGCTAATAAAGAATTTAATTTTTTCCATTTTTTCCTTTACAAACTAGTTAGTCATAGAAACATTTAAATTTTTTAATGGTTGAACTAGAGATTATACCATGTATCTTCAATTTATTATTGGTTTTACAAATAATTTCCTTCTAAAAATTAAACTATCACTTAATTTTGTTAATTCTTCATTGTTTGCTTTTAGTATAGTTTTGCTTCTAGAACATTTTTTTCACTTCACAATTGCTTTAAGACTTAATTATAAATGTTCAAAATCAATGACCCTAAGGGACCATCAGAGATCCAAATTCTCTCTGAGACTTCTTTCAGACAATTGGAAGAGAAATAATTGTTTTTACTAGAAAGTGATCTTCAGACAAAAAGCAGAGAAAGGAGGGCCATGGATGAAAAAGACTAAGGCCAAGGAACCTATTTATTTTGAAATTTAAGCATAGCTAATGTCTAATTCATTTCTGGAAATTTAAAAATCTACTAGCAAAAGAAGACCTGCCAAAGAAATCAGAAACATTTTTAAATTATCTTAGTTTTTCTTATTCTTGATAAATTCTGACCTACCCACAATTTCCTACTTTTCTTTATTCAAATTGTCCCTCTCAGCACCTCGTGTGTATTAAATACTGATTCTTCAATGAATTCTTTGCTATTTCTGTTTATTATACCAACAGTATTTTCAGAAGTAAACAACTCTAAAGCTAATTAATTCATGTGAAGTATCTACTTTAACTGAATTTTGTAAATTTCTAAGTGACTTATTGATTAGTAACATAACATATTGTGTTTAAATTGACTTCTTCCTGAATTTATCTGGAATGGAAACTCCATAGTTTGCAACTCAGCATAATAGCAAAGGGGATATTCCCCCTAATAGTTATGGTGATGGCAGTGGTGGCCGATGTTTGTTTCTTACAATTTAATACTGAAAAACTGGCTTCTTATATTATGATTTGTTTTTATACATGTAATAAAATCAAAAGGGTTTCCTTTCAAATAAAACTGTGGTTGGAAACCAAGAACTGTTTTCTAATAGTTTTAAGATTTCACAGTATCAAACATAAAATTTCAAGCGGATTTTTCCAAAAAGTTGGGATAAAAATAATTCAGTGTTCTAAATACAATTTTCAATTAAAACTTGGATATATCTAGATTTGTATGAGGTACTAATTTTCTCTCTCAACCCTTGTCCTTGACTGCGCCAATCATCTCTTTTGTACTTATTGTGGATCTATAGAAAAATTATCTACAATGTTTAGATAATATAAAATTACTATAAATGTGATTTTAATAAAATTATGTACACTTTGAATCTCTAAGTTAAGGTTAAAGTGTGATAAAATATTTGTAATTGACATTTAAAAGCAAGTGAATTAAAGCATTTATTTCCTTTTAATTACAAATTAAAAATGGATTCCAGTGGCAAACTGATATACAATATCTGATAGCAAAAGAATTGAGAATTTCATTGACTGTGAACTCAATTTGCTTTCACATAACATTTATGCATTTTATTATGTATTCAACCGAAAACATGAAACCAAAGATTTCAAATTTGAAAAGACAACATAGATTATAAAGAAGATGCAAATTTTGGCAACATATTTATATGACAAACCTCAGTTTCCCTCAAAATTAATAAATTATTGTATTTCAAAAGTTTAATTTCTTCTCTGCAAGAATTGGTTCAAATTTTTCATAACTATAAGTATTAGTGAAAATGGCAATTAAAATCCATTGACATGAGCAAATATTGTTTTATGAGACTGATAATTTATACAGTTTTTAAAAATAACATTAAGATTAACTGTTATTTTTAAAGAGGGGTATTTTTTACTAGGATATTATATATGCTAGGCAAGATCCACCCCCATTTTGCCATTTTCTGCTATGCTATCCTTCCCTATGTGTAGAATATAAAGAATGGCAGGTAGATGCTAATAGATGTCATCAAAAATTAAGAAAATTTATTTTTTAATGCTATAGATAAAACCGAAAAGTGCAATTTGATTGCTATTTTCATGATAAAGACATTTGGTCAGCTTTCATATTAGCAAGAGAAATTATTTCCATCACATAAATCAATGACATAAATATGGTTTATAATATATAGGAAATTCTGCAGATTAATAATTTTACCTCTAGGTCCCAGATCACTGATTTTCTTAATTTTTGACCTAGAGAAATTCTCCCTATTCTAAATTTTATTCAATTTGGAGAAGAAAATCTTGATCCTTCCCAGAAAAATGAAAATTTGAAAATTAACAGAAGTGTCTCTAGCAGTACATGTCCAATTTCTTCAAATTCAATGAATCTCTTTGGAATCTCAAAGTAGAATTTGCATCCAATTCTGGTTAGATTCGTCTTTTACATAATATGGGATTTTTATTTATCATTTTGGAAAAACAGAAACAAACCCGATTGCCTAAACTTATATAATCAATAAAAAATGTGAGTTAGCATCTTTTGGCCCAAGGGGTTTCCCTTTACTTAAGTCTTTAGAGAGATTAGAATTTATCACAATGAAGCTGTGTTTCATAGTAAAGTAGGATGTACTCCTCTAAGTTTGCAAATGTTTACAAAAAGTTAGGTTTCCTTTATGTTTTAGAATGTAAACTTGTCCAAGGAAACATACGTTTTTTCTCTTCCTATCTACATTTACCCTAATATAATAAAATAGAGACTAGAAGAAAGATGTAGTATGTTATTATTGAGGATATTACACTTCTTATTTTAATGTTTTAAAATTTTTTGCAGAGACAGTGTCTCCCTGTGTTGTCCAGGCTTGTCTCAAACTCCTGGCTTCAAGTGATCCTCCTGCCTCTGCCTCCCAAACTACTGGGACTACAAGTAGAAGCCACTGTGTCTTGCCACATTTATTTATTTATTTTTAAGACTTTTGTGAATGCATTATTATAGCATTTGCCTAATCATGATATTCTTGTTTTGGTGGCTTGTCTGTTTTGGAAATAATTGGGGAAGATTTTTGCTCTGCTTATTGCATAATATATTTGGTAATTCAGGACTTATTAGAATCTAGAGTTAGAGAAATATAATTTGTGTAAGCATGACTTGAGAACCACAAATTAAGCTACTGCATTTATTTTGAAGTGACAAAAATTCAGAATATAATCTGGGAATTGGCCTTTGTTTCTCCAATTTAGGGTAATCACTTATGACCCTTCCTGGATAGCCTATCTCACAAAGAAATCACTTCTTTAACAGGAATGTCTTTCTGGTGTCACTCCTGGAGGGACCCATTCGTGTATTTGCCTTATTCAGCAACATCTCTGAATTTACTTTTCTGAGTACTGAAGCTCCCTTCCACCACCACGCCTGCCTTCCTTCCTAATCTGCCTCTTCTTGTTCTTATTTTCCAGTGTGATATAAAATTTTGCTTTTAAAGTATGTATTCTCTAGGAAGACCTTGTTTGAATCCTGGTTCTATAAATTACTGGATAAGTTTTCTAGAGCAAGATCTGACCCTTTATTTTCTTACCTGTGAAATATCAAAATATAGGATGTGACCTATGCAATTGTGAGGAGGAGATATAAGTGTTCAACGCATTTTTCTTAGCATGATAACTAAAATAAAAAACCAAAAAACTGCTTAATGAACAATAGATTCATCCTTCACCTGTCTATCTTACATATTAATCACCTAAACATTTGTTATAACCCTTCTATCTCATATATGTAATATTGTGTGAAAATTATAATGCAGAAGTATGAAATATGGTAACAGCGGATATTTCACCAATTTTACACAAATGGTTTTGTGTAAAGTTTTCATATTCAAATAGTTAGAACCTTGGATTGTTCTGTAATGAATGATAAGTTTTTCAACTAATTTGAGAAGACATCAATTGAATCCTCTTAGTAGCAAGACATCTTTTAACTCTTTACAGTAGCACCTTGAAATTAAAGATCAGTTTATTGCTGAAATATGATTTTCCCAATTTTGAAAAAGATTAGAACAGTAATAGAAGAATGGAAAGGATTTATTTACCTTTATTTGATAACTATATTGTGGAGAGAGGTATGTAAAGAACTAGACAGATAAGAAGTGAAAGAAGTTAGAAATAGTTTTGAAAGTAATATATGCCTCAGTAAAATAAAAAAATTTAAAGTGAGTAAAAAAGGCCAGATACCAGACCCTGGCAAAAATAAGTTTACTGTCAACAAAGTCCACCCTGTGTTTTACAAATGATAAAATTGATGATTAGAGAGTTTAAATTGTTTGCACAAGATATTAACAGTATATAACATCAGACCTAGAATTAGAACTCAGATCTCTTAATATGTTCTTTTTTTCCTGCCTCATCATGATACTAATAGCAAAAGCCACTAAACCATCCAATCATTGTCCTTGTTGCTAAAACTTAAGAATCTAAGCCCAAGAAGTATAGACTGAAATAATGCTATATTAGGCATTTCTCGAAGTATATTCCAAATGAAAGCAGGAACTATGAGAGGTTCAATGGAAAACAAGAATGTCTTTGGCTTCTAAAATGTTTAGAAAACACAATTTATCCCTCTTCACCACGTACATTTAGTGTGTTAAGGGATCAGAGATCTAATGTAAATGAAACCATTCAAATTGTTATGACACCTTGGTTATTATAATTAACACATTTTTGTTTATTTTCATGCAAATATTGAATGGACAGCCTAGACATTATTATATTAAAGAATATGCTTTGAGTAATGCAGTTTTCTGTCAATTCCCCATGATTTTTGAGAACCAAATAGGAGCCCAGATTACCAAACAGGAGACAGTTACCATTTCTCTGACCTCCAGTCCTGCTGATGATTTCCTTGACTGGTGATGACTTCCTTGTGGAGTTTTCCTTGAACCCATAAACTAGAGTATTAAGGCCCCAGACTTTTAATTTACTGAAATACTTTTATTACAAATATTTATGTGATTTATTATGAATAGTATGTAGCATCTTGAAATCATTTAATAAGTCAGTCTTGAAGCATATGTGTGGTGATTTGTATATTATATTGAGAGGCAGTGTTTTAAAGTAAGTCTATGGGGATTTATAAATGTGTAGAACCTGCAGGCCAAACCATAAAACTAATCTTCAATGATTTAAAAAATGTATTTTCCAGTTGAACCGTTAGAATAAAGTGTTTATTTTCACATGGCACAGTTTGAGCATTTTCAGGTTTCAGCATCACTCAAATACAGCCCCTCTGGTGAGTGAAGGGGACTTCACTTTTAGCCTAACTAGATTTTTGGTGCAATGGAATTAATCTTAGATTTAAAATCAGGACATTGAGGTAGTCAATCATCAATTAATGACTTGGTATCTCAGTTTACCACCAGTTAATGTTTTACATGACTCACTAAGCTATGAGTATCAAAACAGGCCTAATGTGTAAGTTTTTTCTAATTCCTTAAATAGTCTACAAACATAAATTGACATTCTCATTATAGTTTTACATAAGCATTACCCTTCCGTGTTCTGTGAATACCTTGAGAGAAGCTATAATTTTTGTAAGTAACACATATCCCATATTTTATTGCCAGAATCTGAAGAAATACTAAAAATACCAATAGAATACGAGTTAGAAATGAAACAAGAAGAGTGATTAGAACACATTTCCCAGGACACACAGTAAAAAAGATTTCCCTTTAGTATCTGTATCTCTACCTAAAACCAAGCATAATGGCATCCATTAGAAGTGCTCAGTGAATTCCAGTTGAACTGGGCTGTAGAAGGAATATAGATAACAAGCTTTGAAGATAATGTGATATTAGCAATTCTAGTCAATTAGCCTTTCTTTTCTAATATTTTCTACATTCTTTAAAGTTCAGGTTACCTGCTTGTTTTCCACTCATATTTCATCTAAGGAGCATAAAACATTATGAAAACATCTATAGAGTCTTTGTCATTTTGAAGGAATTATATGTATACAAGTGTGATAATTATGTTGGGAGTGAGGTTGCTGTTGAGAACATAGACATTAAGAGTCTCATCACTTTTGAGGACTCATAAAAATACTCAAGGGGTGATTCTCTCATCTCTATGTGGATACCTTTATTGAAATAATATATATTTTTATCTAGTGCTAAAATATAATTGTCTATATGTACATTTTCCAACATGGTAGCCACTAGTTACATGTGGTTATTTAAATTATTGGAAATGAAATAAAATGTAAAAATCAATTTCACAGTTGCACTAACCACATTCCAAGTGTTTAATAGCCATATGTAGCTAGTGGGTACTGTATTGGTCAGCAAAAATTATTGACTTTTTATCATTATAGAAAGTTCTGTAAGACAGTGCTGGTCTTGTTAGAAAAAATGTACATTTCCACTCAATCAGGTGAAAAATTTTAATATTCCATATAGAAATTTAGTTTTAAAATTGTAATCATTTAAATTTCTACTCTATTACTAGTACACATTAGGCATTGTGCTGGAGAAAATGAATAGAAAAAATGTGATAGATCTATATTATATATAAAATCATAAGCTCCATTCATCTCTCTCTGGATGAAATAAACTATGTGTTGTATATCTGGGTTACCAATGAAATATTCTAAAAATTGAGATGTTTTATGTTAAAAATGCCTACAGGAGTCACTTAAACACTTTTGTCCCTTTAATTTTTAAATCAAGTAAACAAAAACCTAATGAAACTAATATTACATACATGACAGGTTAAGATTAAAATATTCATTTTTTTCACCACCTAAGGAAGAATATTCATTCTTTAAAAGTCTTTTCTTTTATATGCTCTGCTATATTTTCATACTGTGCATGCATTAAACTGAGAAAAACACAATAAGCCAATATGAAAGGATTATATAATATTCTTCCTACAATTCTTTTCCTAACCTTTCACTTCTTTCTGTACCTGTTGGGGATTTTTCTTTATCAGTTTTAACATTTATCTACAGTTAGTGTCTGCTTGATTATAATCCACTAACTAAAGATACTTTTATATGCAGAAATTCTCTTTTTAAAACCCGAGACACTCAAATTGCACATTGCTACATTTATGAAGATTTCAGCACTATTTTTTATTAATATGTTCTGAACTAAAATAGGCAAGTTTTTCTTGAGATTTGAGATGATGACATGCTTTTGGCTCTTCCGTTTTATACGAAAAAGTAAAGAACATTAGAAAAACGTATAGAGATTATTCTGTTGTGTATGTGCACACACTGCATATGCAAAATATTTTTTAATATGTTGTAGCCTTGGAGAATTTAACATTTTCTCTTCCTTGCCAGTGTCTAATTATCCTAGTGTTATTACAACAAGTGACATTTAAATCACTAGTCTATTGAAAGCACTGTTCAACATAGTTTTAACAACAACTCTTTGAAAAATACTGACCTTAATCCTTGAATGAATTGTTCACTTTAAGCTCTGTTTTTTCATATGAACACTTGTTTATCTTGTTGAATATTCTGCCTTTTACATCACTGGTGTCTTAACTTTCTACAATTGGCAATGATGTGGGTCACTGATGTATCACTCTTGTCACCTCTGTCCACACTAAGGTTTTTCTTCTCTTGTTATCATTTGTCTTCATTCTTTGAGACAGTTCTTTATCCAAGTAGCTGTCTTTCACATCCCTCCGTAACGGTTAACCTTGTAGATTTAGTTTTCTATCTGGTCATTTAAAGAACAATTTGTACTGTAGGAAAATTATGCCCCCAATTTTCTCTGACAACTGTATTATTTTATCAAGCAAAATACTATCAGGTTTGTCAGATGTGCTTGTCTTCCTGTGATCCAGGCTGATTTCCTTTAAACAATTTATCACTCTCTGAATGATCTGTTTTCTCAACTCTGATCAGCATTTCCTGTTGTTTTCAGTGTACCTGAATTCAGACAGAAAATAAAACTGCCAATTTCCTTTTTAGCGAAAATTACTAGATCTTTCTCCAATAATCTATTTCTCATATCTCTTTAATTGTTGTTGTAATAACTCTATGTATGTTTGCAAAGAGTTTCAGAGTTGGCAGAGTATTTTCACATGCATTATCTCATTTAAATTTACACTTTTTATATGGATTGCATGATAGCAGTAAATGAGGGCCCTTCATTTTGTTAAAAGGTGATTTTCAGAAATATAATTTTGAGGAAAAATATATATGAAAATGAACATATATTAATGATTTTTTAAATTCATTTAATGAAGGGCCAAGGCAGACCCTATATTTGGTTCAAAAGAGAAATCAAAAAGCAGACACATTTGTAGATTAGGAATATTGAAGTAAATTAAATGTGTACACACATGGAGGCAAAGTTAGGTTTTCTACAGTGTGGAAGAAGAAAGTCAACTAAACCTCTACTAGATAGGGCATAATTTGTATGTTGATCAATTACATAAAAATTACAGTTAGAAAACAGCTCAAAGACAGCAAAGACTGGAATCGGGTAACTCAGAAGGGTGAGCTGTAGAAAATTCATAGTTTTCCAAAAATTTTTTTCTAAAGTTGTAAATTAGCAACATTTAATAATAGTAACTTCCAATTGCTTGCATATAGACATTAATCAAAATAACTAATATATAATGAACTAAATTTTTATCCTAAGTTTTTAAGTCCAAATCAGGTATGCAGCAGCCTGTATATTTTATTTACTTGTTTATGTTTAATTATTATGGACACATAATAGTTGTAAATATTTATGGGGTACCTTTGAAGTTTTGATATCAGCATACAACATGTATTGATCAAATCAGGGTAATTGGGATATCCATTATGTCAAGCATTTATCATTTCTTTGTATTAGTAACATCCCAAATTCTATTCTTTTAGTTATTTTAAAATATACAATAAATTATTATTAACTGTAATCAAGCTATTTTGCTGCTAGATCTTATTCCTTCTAACTGTATTTTCATACCCATTGACTAACCAGAATATATAAGGAGCTCAAACAACTCAATAAAAAAAAGAAAATAAATAATTTAATGATGAGAAGAATATCTGAATAGATATTTCTCAAAAGAAGACCTACAAATAGCCATTACATGAAAAAGTATTCAACATCACTAATCATCAGAGAAATGTAAGTCAAAACTAGCATGAGATATTATCTTACCTAGTAAAAATAGCTTTTACCCAAAAGACAGGAAACGATGAAATGCTTGTGAGAATGTGAAAAAAGGGGAACTCTCGTACACTATTGGTGGGAACATAAACTGTACATTTTATTTTATTTATTTATTTATTTATTTTGTTAACAGAAGTCAGGCCAAGAATGGGAGTCTAGAAAATGCTCAAGGAAAGAGATTTATAAATGATATGCTATGGTATCCTGATACGTCCCAAATGGGTAACAGGTGAGCCATGTGGAATTAGCCCCAATAGTCCACAGGACATCCTGGTGGAGCCTGGCAGGGGCAGCCGGGGGTAATGGACTGGTCACCACTAATCACAAGTAACCTACTTTGGGGATTAAACGGTGACTCAAAATGTCACTTTATTGACTGTGCAGGCAATGTATACAATAGGGGAATCTAAAATTTGATATTATACGTGTCTGTGGCTAAGAACTTGCACAATACTGAAATTTCTTTTCAGCAGCTAGTTGCAACAATTGACTCTACCCTTTATAAATAAGAGGCCTATTGGGCTGTGGGAAAATTCTGGGGTCCAGGTGCCTAAATAGTGCAGTGAGCAACCGAAGATACAGAGAGTAGGAGTTGGGGATGGAGGTGGGAAGACAGCAGGATTAAAACCAACAGTGGGCCAGGCGCGGTGGCTCACGCCTGTAATCTCAGCCCTCTGGGAGGCTGACGCGGGTGGATCGCTCGAGGTCAGGAGTTCGAGACCAGCCTGAGCGAGACCCCGTCTCTACTAAAAATAGAAATAAATTATCTGGAGAACTAAAAATATATATAGAAAAACTTAGCCGGGCAGGGTGGCGCATGCCTGTAGTTCCAGCTACTCGGGAGGCTGAGGCAGTAGGATCGCTTGAGCCCAGGACTTTGAGGTTGCTGTGAGCTAGGCTGACGCCACAGCACTCACTCTAGCCCAGGGCAACAAAGTGAGACTCTGTCTCAAAAAAAAAAAAAAACCAACAGTGACCTGAAGACTGTGCCTTCATATATGTAATACTTCTCATTTGCAGCTATTATATTTTTAAGTGGTAGAGAGTACAGCCTCATGCTGACTTCTTTAACACAACATACTTGTTGATTATTAATTTAAAATTTTTGGTTTGTAAAAGTTTGATTTGAAAACAATTCAAATTACATGAAACATTTTAGCACACCCTTTGTGTTAAGGGAAAAGGGAAAGCTATAGATTATATGAACGTAATTTCAATTATTTTACATTGTTCAAAAATGTTTTTTGTCAATAGGGATTATTAATCACTTCACTGATTGACGTTCACTTGGCTTGAATCTATTAGATCTGATAGCTGGACTGACGAGAGTCTGATATGAACATTCACCTGTCATGAAAACTTTCTATTACTTTTATATTCATGTACTATTGAATTGCAGTGAGGAGTTCAGTACATAGAATCTTGCTTCTACAATTTGTATCTGTGTGACCCCGGGCAAAGCATTTAATATTTATAAGACTCATATTCCTCATATGTAAAATGGTAATTAAAATAATACCTGCTTTATGAAAATTAAATAAGTAATCCATGTAAAGCATGAAGGAATTGAAAAAAACCTTTGCTCTAAGAATTAGGTATCATTTCATTTACTTATTTCTTAAATTTTGTCAGTTTCAGGGTCATTAAGGAGAAAATCACATTTTAAGGACTCCTATGAAAGGGCGCTGTGTTTTCTCTCTCTCTTCATAGACACCCCATTATACTGAGGTAAATTGTTTATATAAAAATTAATGAAATTAAGATTAAAAAATATTCAGTTATTTGACAATCATAGATAAATAATATACTTACTATGATTAAAAAAGATACCCTGTAATAAAGGGGCCAAATGTTTCTTATGAATAATAAAAAGTGACAGAGTTAGTGATCAATTCTTATTGCTACCAAGTCTTTATGAATGGGGAATTGACAAATTTCTGAAATCCTTTCACTTCTAAACTTTATAATTGGGCTTGTTAAAAAAAGTTTTATTGCGGTATAGCTAATCTAAAGAACTGAACATATTAATGTGTATATATTGATGAGTTTGGACATTTGAAAGTAAGTAATTAAAAATATAACCTGTTAGAACTCTAAATTATTATATTTTAAGGCTTAAAGGAATGTTGATTAGTGAGCCTGAATCATGTGAAAGGCAGCAATAACCTAGGCAGCTGTAACCTAAAAAGTTGTCATTTTTGTTTCTCTAATTACAGATTTAGCCTTATTCCTTATCCGTATTGTTTTGTTAAACTTCTTTGTTATATCTGCCTATATAAGCAAGAACTTAACCTTTAACCTCAGAAAAGTGATCTCATTTCTATGGAGTCTGTATCTCCTGCGTTGGTCATTCCCAGATTTTCACTTGAATAAATGCTTTAAAACTGGATTTCTTATTCTTTTGATTATTTTAATTTGACAGACATATCAAACACCTATGATATCATCACCGCAATCAAGGTAATAGGTATATCCAACATCTTCTAAATTTTCCTTGTTTCTGTGTGATTGTGTGTATGTGTGTGTGTGTGTTTTAGTAACACTTTTTATGAGATGTATCCTCTTATTGACATGCATGATACCATACTATTAACTGTCACTGTGTTGTACAACACATCTCTAGGATTTATTCATCTAGCATAACTGAGACTTTATACCCTTTCAGTAACTACTCATATTTTCCACTTTCCATCCCTTTAATAACTATTTTATTTTCTGAGTCTTTGAGTTTGTCTACTTTAAATACCTCATACAAGTGGAATCAAGCAATATTAAATGTTGGTAAGATGAGGTTGTAGAGAAATTGCAATCCTTGCACACTGATGGTGGGAATGTAAAACGGTACAGGAACTATAGAAAACAGTGTGGAAAACAAAAGATTCCTCAAAAAATTAAAAATAAAACTATCATATGATCCAGTAATACCACTTCTGAGTATATATCCAACAGAACTGAAGTTGGGACTCAAGCAGATATCTGCACCTGCATGTTTATTGTAGCACTATTCACAATAGTCAAGGTATGGAAAAAAGCCAAGTGTCCACCAACAGATCAATGGATAATGAAAACCTGGTATATGCATACAATGGAATATTATTCAGCTTTTAAAAAGAAGGAAATCCTGCCATTTGTGACAACAAGGATGAACCCTGGAAGGCATTATGCTAAATAAACTGGGCTTGAAAGCATGAATTCCTCCTGCCCAAACAATGATGGAAGAAAGAAACCTGTAAATCACCTAAGGGAGTCCAGGACAATCCTCATCCTCCATTCTTTTTACAAGTTGGTAAATATGGACCTTGCTTGACTGTCAGACATATTAATAGAACATTGTTCAGAAGGGCATTTGCTTTAGCATCTGCCTTTGATGCATTAAAGGATCCCCAAGCTCATGGTCAAGGAATAAAATAGAAAGGGAGGTTATACTGTGTTATCCAGTGTGAAAACACTTCCCAAATAAAATCTTAAGTGCTGTGTGTCACCATTGATTAATCTCTAATGACATTTCTGAGCACTGTGATGGCCTGGAATGAATCTGTAATAACATGATCTGGAGATCCCACAAGCATGGGACCTCTGAGATCCACACAAGATTAATGACCATAGGATGATTCTAGGTTGCCTACTAGGACACCCACTACAGCAAATATTTGGTGCCCAGTGTAATTCTGAATCCTTAACAAATAATGTCTATTATATTTTGTGTTTTCTGTAAAATTTGGGTGCACATTTTTAGAAAGTAGATATCAACACTGCGAATGAACCTAACAGTCTTTATTTGCAATCCTGTTACTCACTGGAAACCCACGCAGAAAATTTCTCACGAAGGGGAGGAATCCATGTTCACATCCTCCTTTAATCTTGGTTGACTTTTATTGAAAATGTCAACATTTCTTCCCATAACAATTTTAATTATTCAATGCACTGTCTTTTGTGTTTTCAAATTGATATTTTAATGAATCTCAACTGTTCTTAAAATTGTCTGAGTCACTATATAACATTTTTTTGCTTTTATATTTACTTATATATTACCACTCTTTGAATCCTGTCTGTTTCATAGATGGTAGTCATAATTCATGCCACATAGTTGCTTCTTAATGAAATGATTTTTTAACTTTATTTCCAAATGAGATGTTTTTACTTTATTTCTTCTAACCCACATGCTCTTTTCTCCTTTTAGCTTATTCATTTCATTGTTTTTCTATGACTGCCTATGTATTTCTAATAAAGTTCAATTATTTTTTTACTTTTGCTGTTAATTAACACTTAATTCAAATATATCATAAGAGGTTATGGTCTCATATACTTAAATTTGCTGCACAATTTTTTTTCTTGTGTCTGTGCAACTTAATAACAAAGTAAGATTTCTTTATTTCCATAAGAAGCAGGTATTTAAGAAACATGTAAAATTATCACTATGTTTGTTTGTAGATCAAAGATTCTAGAGCTTTTGGTATGAGGGCTATAATCATGAAAAGATATAGAAATAGTATTAAGAAATATATAAACTCAATTTTTTAGACTTTGAAGATTTGCATGTTCTATTTGTATAGAATTTTACATATAATTATTACTCCAGTAAACTTAACTTTATTAGTTATTCTTTACTTTTTACATGTTTATATTACCCTTTTTATATTTTATAATCTAGTGACATGTGTGTGTGTATATATATAAACTATAAATACTCTTAATTCATTGAAGTTATTCTACTTCTATAATTTTCCATTATTCACATACAAACATGTATCTTATTTCTATGACTCTGCATTCAGATATGTCAATCTCATAATCAACTTCAATCACTGGATTGTAGGATGAAACACCTCAAAGAAAACACCAGATATGTCATATATTCGTGTTTAGGATGTTCGTGTTCATTTTCAGGTAGAAAAAACACTTTAATGGGAAGCAGATCATATTCAATAACTAGTATTGGAAGATTTTAGTCTTATGATTATCTAACAATTTGAAATATGTCTGTGACTCAGAACACCTGGAGATGAATATTTAATATGTTTTAAAATTCCCATCAAAGGCACTAAACAACTATATAACCAAAGTACTGATTTTTTCTAATAATTGCTCCAGGTTGTATTTGGTATAACTCCATCATGCTTTTGTTGTTGCTTTATTTCAATATGCGTATGTACTTTTTTCTTCTGAATTAGAGTTGTTATGCACTGAGACATAGAAAGTATTCTTTAAAAATATTGGGTAAGGCTTTTTTATTGAGGTAGGTGGGACAGAAAATGATTGAAGAAGGTTCTGATGTTGGAAACTATTTCAGAAGGATAAAAGTTAATATGTATGTGAGCATTTATATGTCTCTAAAACACAAAATGTGGCATAATATTTCATAATTATAAAACTTTAAAGTTATTGAAAATAGCCCCTTTTTGAAAAGTATAAATAAATAAAATAAAAAACTATGCTAGATTAATTTCTTCAAATTGCAAATGTGAAGTTAAACTTATTTTAGAAATAAAATTTTTATATTTTTAATCACTTTGGATTATCTATGCTTTGGCTACACTTTATTCCTTCTGATAACATTTTACTGAGTACTGAATTTTGGAGTAATTCCTTATCAGTCAAAACAATTGAAAAGGAATGTAATCAATTACATGAAATTAGCTATTTCTTGACAAACCATTTTGTGTAGGCATTTTGGAAAATGTAATAAAACCCACAAAAAATGAAAGGGAGAGAGAAAGAAAAACTACATTTAGTTTTTCTATATAATGACTTCACAATCATAATACATCAATTAATTCAGTGTTAATGACAGCTTCCAAGTGAGGTTGGTTTAGTGTGTTTTTCTCCCTACATGGGAAAAGCTGGCTAAACTCTTCCAAGGTTGCAGGGCTGGGGATCTATTTTGAAAGCAGGCCTTCTCCAGTTGTCCATACATAATAGTTCTAGGATTTTCATTCTGAAAGAAAACACAGAAATTCAAATTTTACTGGACTACAGTGGCTTGTACAATTAGCAGTCACCAACCGAGCATGCTTCCCCTAATGTTTTGCTGACCATGGCAACCACCTGTTCTGTCTGGATGATCGAGAATATAGGAGCATGAAGGGGAAGTGTCCTAGCATGGCCTGGGCATGGGGGATTGAATATACAGGTCCCTTTGCTATAATTGAATGCCACATCTCTAAATCAGTATATAGCAAACGTACCACTTCAATGCCATGAACACAGAGAAACGCCTCTTCTCTAGGAGTTTGCTACACATTTTGGAAAAAAATGGTTAAAATGTAGAAATGTAATTTCAAATGGGATTTAGAAAATGGTTTATTATCAAATTTGTGTTCAATTATAGAGACACTTGCTGTTTGATCCAGGCAGCTCATAGACTTCTGAAACTTTTTCTTCCTCTGTATGCACAATGGTTAATATAAGAGGAGGTTATAACACTTTAAAAAATGAATATACTTTTTATTGCTACTTTCTTACATCCAAGTTATGGTGAATAAATGTGATTTTTTTTTCAGTATATGATGACTAATATCAGGAATTCTATATACATTGTATACCCACCATTTGCCTAAGATACTTTTCCAACTAATATTTAAGAAGATTGCAGTATTTCATTATGTGTATATTTCTACAACTTGTGGTACTTAAGGGACATATTTATTCATCAAATATTTAAATTAAACTAAGACATATGTTGCCAACAGAAACTAGTAATCCTTTTTTTATCAAGTCTGTGACATGTTTTCATGCATTCACTTAATATTTTTATGGATACAGTGTTCTATCCCAAACAAGTCATCAGAAAATTCTCATTAATTTAGACCAGATATACTAGGAAATGGGCTTTGAGCTGAGAAAGGAATGCTCAGGTGCCAAACTGCCAATTGAGCTAAAAGCAGAAAACATTTCTAGAACTAAATATGCCATTGTGGTTTGGTAAATCTTTAGTCCCACGTTGGGACTTTTCATTCCTACTACAAGTGAGTAGAGCACAAAGGGAAAAGCACCTTTGGTGCTTTTCTGGTGTGGGCTTTGGTTTTTGGAGCTTTTTTAACAATGAAAATCTTCAGTATAACGAAGAGAGAAACCCCAGGATCCAGGCAGGATTGTTGCATGTGAGTCACAGAGGATGCATGTGAGGAGACAGGGAGGCAGAGGAAAGGCTGAAACATGGTATATAGACCATAGTTATAGATGCTGAATAGGAACTCAAGATTTAAGTTAACACAGAGTGTGTACTGCAGAGTGTAAATGACTTTAAAATCCCAGTAATTGACAAAGACATCCACTTCCTATTTCATTACTACCAAGGCAAGACATACACACACAAAAGTGTTTTTAGTAGAAGGGCATGTAAAACACAGTACTGACTGATCTGTATTATCTTCTTTAGTATATCAATGACCTCAATACAGTACTCCCTTTTGTCTGTTTGTCTATCTATCTCATCTATCAATCATCTATCTAACTTTTGGTGAGAGTTCAATACAATATGTTGGAGAGAAAACTTATAAAGATAAAAATTTATTTCCAATGCAATTATAGTATTCATCTAGAGAAAAAATCAAAGATATTTTATATTTATCCAATAGCAATTATGAAATATACTATGCCAAGTGTTTCATATAAAGCATACATTACATTGTGACAACAGTTTCAGGAGATGCATATAATTTTTAGAATTGTGCAAACAAGGAAACTGAGAATTAAAAATGTAAGAAATGTGATCAAAATCATATGGTCAATAGTTGGTACCAGTACTCATGATGATCTCTTATCCTTTATAAATTCTCACCCTCCTTTTTTTCAGAACTCATCTCATTTACCCTTAGCCTCATAAAACTTTGAAATACTTGTATACACTCGTATTTTTTTTAGAAAAAGATAATTTCTTGAAAACTTGCCTGTAAATATTTCCTAAGTGATCAATTCTGAAAACATACACATTTTTATATATATCAGCCATATTTACAGTAAGTATCCTTTTTTAAAATAAAGTATTGTTTCTTCCAGATACACAAATATTGGTCTACAATAGAAAGTCATGTAAGAAATCCAGCGAGTATGGCCATTTTTACTTTACATGCATGTATGGTCAAGAAGTAACACTTCACTCCTTAAGTTCTACTCTTCCTACTGGATAAATTCCTATCCTGTTTTAAAATGGAGCTATTAGAGAAATGCAAAGATTCTTTACATATACATTGTAAATACATTGATTTAATCAGCTATTCAGAGCCATATCTGATATCAATCCTTTTTTTACAGAAGGTTGTTTTAAGAGAAGGAGGAGAGAACTAGTGATTGGGAGAAAAAGGGGTTAATAAAAACCCACCACATAACTGGAGGAAAATGGTGGCAGTACAAGGAGGCTCTCAGTAATTACAGTACATTTTATCAATGGACAGAATGACTAGAAGGAAAATGAATGAATGAAAAGAAACAGATATACATTATAATTCAAAGGAAAAAAAGGACAAAATTAATTTTTGAAAGGTATATTCAAATAATATTATATTAAGTTTAAAAATCACTGGCAAAAGTATTTTTAAATGTCAACTTCACAATAGCAATTAAAACCTATTCAGGGATTTGGAAGAATGATTTCCAAAAACGGTTGTAAGAGTCTCATATCTAGACTAGTTGTAAATAAACCAGAGGTTTTTTTTTCCTTTGCCACTATGAAACACACTATTTGTTAAGACAGAATATACCAAAAACAAACAAAAAAAATAAAAACCCCATAGAGCATTAAATATTCCTGACAAATAGAATATCATTTTCATATGATTATATGAATTGGCATTAGAATTATTTGAAAAACATGCAATCAATAAGCACTTTTAAGAAGCTGTAAAAGGGAATTTAGAAATTCTTTTTGTTGTTCAAAGGCTGAAGCTCCAGATGTTTGAACTGTAGCCAAAAAGCATCAACCCAAACACAAGCTCTCCCTGTCTTTTGCCTGGCAAATGTTGGAATCTCTATTTTATTACTGCTGAAGGCCAAGTGAAAAAGTGAATTGCTTTAGCTCTAGGTATTTTTTACATGCCTTGCCTTTAGGGAAAAAATTAAATCTGGGTGGTGAGAGGAAGAAATGCAATACTGGCTTAGAGAAAAGTTTCATCATTTATAAAACAATAAAACAAAATGATAGACTGTGAATACAGCAAACCAACATGTTCTTTTAACAGGGGAGGGAGATGGACCATGCCTTCCAAGTACACTGAAATTCAAATCTTAAAGGAGTCTATATTATCCTTCATACACACTTTCTCAAGATTACAAGTTGTTTTAGAAATTGTTCATGACTCCGCAATCTATTAGAAGCATTCAAAATAATTTGTGTTAATTGCAATGTTAAATAGTGAATGTGTATATTGCAGCTTGCTTTTTATAAACTTAGTTAAGCTAACCATCGTTTTCTTCCATTCTTAGGTGTGTTGGACTGACTCTGAATATTAAATTTGTTTGTGAGTAGGATAACTGATGATGTTACCTTAGCTCCTGAGAACAGGGTTAGGTAACTTTGGGCTCCCTCTGGTGTCTGCCTAGTCCCTTTTGCAGTAGCAAACAGAAAAAAAAAAAAAAAAAAAAAAAGATCAAGATTTTAAAAAATCAACTTCTATATTAAAAACTGTCATAAAAATAACAAGAATAACTAAAATTTTAAAATTACTTTCCATAAAAAGTGAGTATGAGTTTAATTTCATTTGAGAAAAATAAATGGGCATTTTTATGACAGATGTTTAATATCCAGAAACTGTTGTTTACTGGAAATAAGAACATAAGATAAATGTAATGTAGGAGTGGTCCTTAGTAATTTTGTCAGAAAAATCTCTAAACTTCATAGGAAGAGGTTGTTCATTGCTAAGAAAAAAAAATCATTGTTTATATTTTTATTTAATAGGTGAGCTAATTAGTATGACAACTATATTTAATCAAAATATTTATACAAAAAAACACACTATATTTAACCACCAACACTGTGCCTTAAACAAAACTTTCATTTAAGTTTAGAGATAATTTGAATAAATTCTAGAAAAAATCACAAATTTTACAAGGCTTATAAAACTTGTAAAAGGCTGTTATGTGATTTAAAGAAGATAACAGAAGAGGTGAGAGTTTATAACTATATAAAAGACACTCTATTTCCTGATATTTACCTTGTTTACTTCATTAAACTCTGTGGTGTGAGTGTGTCTATTTAAATCTACTCAACTTTATGATATTTATGCTGTGGAATTAGTTCTGAACATTTCAACAGAATTTTGTATTCTAAGCCTTAAACATAAAAATACATTTTACTCAGTATTTTTTTTGTTAATTTTTATAGTGACTACTAGTAGAATATAAAGTTTTATTACTTTCATTGTTTCTATAAAACCATACTCCCATGCATTTAATAATCAAGAAATGCTTATTTATTATCCATATTTACCAGGTATACAATCTTAGGAGTCTCTGCTCTGTGTATATATGTATATATACACAATTATATATTAACATATATATATAAGTATTATATAATATATAACTGTATAGTTGTATAAATTATGTTTATATAAATTATTTACCTTTATATAAATATATACATTTATATAGAGATTATGTATTTATATGGATTATAAATATTTATATAAATTACATATTTATATAAATTATATAGAGCATATACAACATTAGCCACTGAAATGTTCTCACATATGCTTACCATCCATGTAGTGCTACCTTAAAAGTAGATAATTAAAATAAGATAAAATATGCAGGGAATAAAGTATAATCCCCTAAATACAAAGTATAATTCTCTAGAATTAAGTATAAGTCTCTGTGAGAATCAGGTAATAATTAGTTCACATATACTCCAACTTCAAAGTAGAAAGTATTTTTATAGAAGACACAAAACAGAAAACACAAAGAAAATAATGATTAAATGATGACAAAAGTTAATGATAAAGGAATCTAGTAAATAAATTTGGAATTTTTTATCCAGAGACAAGATAAGCTAGCATAGGGGTAGAGTAGTTTCATAATGGCTCATTCATGTACTTACCCATCCATTCATTCATTCATTCATCAGTTTTAAAATATGTATTGAGTACCTATTATGCAATCAGCATACTTTTGGTTGCTGCATGGTTTTAGAATTTAATTTATTACATGGAAATGGGAAAGAGGAATGGAACATTCATCTTACTTCTCAAGAACAAAAGCCAAAACAGAAATAATATGAAAAAAAAATTCAAATACATCTGTTAGTATAAATGTTTAATCTGTGCTTTAGTCCAATCCGGTGTAGTTAAAGCTGGAAAGCTTAATCATTCAGGAACTGTCACTGTGTTAGAACTGATGGAAAAAAAATTCAGGATCAGCAGAGACATAGGAACAAGTTCAGGATCTGGCAAGAATGGGAAGGTAACAGTTGACAATTGTAAGAGTCAGTCAGTATCAGAGAGTTGGATACCAGGTGTGTGTTCTGTCAGAAAAGTGAAAAAGGGTGATGGCAAATCATTTAAGAACGCCAAGCTTCCTAATAGCCTTTAGCCAAAATACTGCCGCAGGCTACTAATGAAGATTCCAGTAATTAAGAGGAATCATGTTTTTTGTTTCATAGATATTAATTTCCTAGACATGGAGTTAATGTTTAGGGACCAGAATTTAGCCACAACAAGGATAGAATAGAGTATTACACAGCCTTTTGGATAAAAGAAAAGGATACATATTCAGTCATCGAGATTGAAGCATAAGATCAATGCAGGGAAAGCAGCAAGTTAACCTGGGACTTGACAACGTCCCCTGTCTTGGTGGTAGCTAAAGCAGGTCATTATCTTCCTCTGGCTTAGGAACAGGATCTGGTCAGACAAACATAGATCCAAACGCAGGGAGGGAATGGAGGCAGAGGAAGGGGGTGTTAACAAATGCGGGGAACTAGACATACATTGCAAATTTCAGGTTTTTATTAAGATATAATGGAAAGAATTTCTAAATATATTAGTAGTACATGAAATATTCTCATCTATCAATATCTGAGGGTGTATGTGTGTGTCTGTATATATATCTTAAGAGGGTTTAGGATAAATTCTACCTAGATATCCAAGAAAATAAATTGAAATAGTATTTCATGAATTTTCTAGTCTTTCAACTATTTCTACAGAAGGACCACTGCCTAAGCACAGTGGAGACAAATGTGTTTGAAATTTTCCCTTCTATCCGACAGATGTCCAACCAATAGAAGTCCCTCCCTGCAACTTATGAGACTCTTGTTAGAAAATATCTATTCATTTTTGCCCTTGTATTCAAATACAACTGTTTCTCCCGAAATATCTTTCAGTCAGCTAGACAGGTTACAAGTTTTATAATTATAAACATTACTAGATATACACTTAAATAAAATACTTCCAACAAAGCCTATTTTGTGCCCTGTAATTGTGAGAATGCATATAAATTTAGCATTCTGTCTTCTTTGCTTGGTAGCAACTCAGCCAAATCTAAAAGTTAATTTTAATTTTTTTGCTATTGTTTTAAATTCATGTATTAATTCTCATTATATTCCTGATTATGATTTTTCATATTTTTATATCCCGATTGTCAATTTGTATAATAATTTTTGGATATTTGCTTGAGTTGTAGAAACAAGAGGTCTTTTTTAATAAGAAATAGAGTGTAAATAAATATATTTTCTCATTTATAAGGCTAACCATTCATTACATACAAGATTTTTGAGAAAATAAAAAGGAACTGTGTTAAATATACAAATCTACTGCTGCTAGATGAATCCTTTTTCCAGGAAATTGAAAATATATAATAATATGAGTCTTGTTATTGAGGGAACACTATGTTTTAAACAAATATAGCTCAGTAGGACTAACTAAAGAAAAGCAATGTATAAAAACCTTTAGTCTGGTTTGTGTTTGAATGTCTATTTTGAAAGAAAAAAAAATTTCCCTGACTTGCCCTTTGCAAATATGCAGCCAAACTTTTTTTTAAAACTTCACTTCTTTTCTCAGTTTTGATGGTAGATATGATCTTAATGTCTTTCTGGGAAATTATAGAAAACTGCCTAACTAAACAGATAGACACACATACACATTATATAATCAAAGGATATATGTAATGCATTCATATATGTATGTACATATATATTTATAAGTTGCATGCCTTCTAATATTTCATAATTATATCACATACTGGAAAACTTATTTGATTGCCATATTAAAAATGTAGGAAATATTTTTGAAAGAAGGGTCAGACATATGCAAAAGATGTTTGATGCAGTTAAAATAACCCACAATTACTCTAATCAAGGTGAGGAAGAATTTAAAATTTAAAACAACAACAACAACAACAAAACAACAGAATGTGAACTTGTGCTAATCAATCCTTGCAAAGTATCCCTGGCCAAGGCAGAAATTTAAAGCTTCTTAGTTAATACCATTACTAAAGTTTACTGTGATTTTAGGAAATCCTATTGACAAAAACAAAAGGGATTTCTTTCCTCCCTTTGTGAATACAGTGCATTGTCACTAAAAAATATAACAAAAGTTTTTCTCAGACATAAGTGTTTGCTTATTGGGTAAACTAGAGAGAAAATCATCCCCAGATCTGTCTTGTATGAGATATAAACTAGAGTTGGTTATCTACTTTGATTCTCTCTCTTCCTATAACTCAAGCCACCATCTTTCTCTAGGAATAGCCACATATATTCAGCAAAAACGAGCTCTTCTTAACATTAAAAGGAAGTCCGAAGTGCTGCACTTGGCAGGGGGATTATCCTGAGAGATTTAAAAAAAAAAAAAAAAAGAGTGTTTTGGAAAGAAGTTGAGTCCAATTGGCAAAGCCACTTTTAAAAAATCCGAGTTCTAAAAGTTTTACTGTTTTATTGTCAAAAGAACCATTCTCTTAGAGCTGCAATCTCAAATTCCTACATAGTGTTCTGCTCATTTGGAATCTACCTGACTCTGACACTGCAATAAACAACTTCATGTACCTAGACTCAAGTTTTGCATATTTTTGAACTCTAAGTTGTATAGGTCATTAGTTTCATAGGTAAGGAAAAGTAAAGAAAGGTAATTGAGTCATCTTTTGGGGATTACAGATAAGGTCTTTTTGCCTTCACTCTAGGTTACCATGCTGAATCACTACAGGTCGTTTCAGCCAAGGAAAGACAAGAGTGGAGGTCAACTTAATACTGTTACTCCTATCCCCAGGAGTGAGATACAGGAATACAGATATAACATTCCTGATTCTTAGCAAAAAAACACCACCTGGGTAGAAAACAAACAGACAAACAAAAACTCTACCGTGCTCTAATCCATCTAGATGTTGATATAAATATGGCACTTATTCTTTCCTTCCCTGAAAGAACATATATTATGAACTTAAAAATACACCATATTTAGTTGTATTATTTTTAGTAGTTCTGTCATAATATTGTCATGCATTTCTAGCTTAAATTTTTGTATTTTGTAATTCTATTTAGTCAAAAACTGACTTCTTTTTATGAAAGATAAACACATTTCAAGGTAAAAGAATTTCAATATAAACTCTGTCATAGCATTTTCATTTTTAAAAGCACAAAAAAAGAGTAAAATTATGCATGTTAACTTCAAGAAATCCTCAGGTATTATACAAGTGATGGCATGTCCATTTAGAGGAAGACATGCATAACTCCAGTGTGTGGATATAGTATAGAGGCAAAAATGTAGGCATCATTATTATTTTAATTATTTCTTATTTCAAGAGACATATGAAATGGTCTGAAACATTATAAAGCAAATGAATGGTAAACTAGAATGCATTTTCATTTCCAACTACATAGCCCCTCTTTACACAATCCTAAAAGTCCTATTTATATACCATCTGAAAGTATAAAATAATGTGCAATTTTTTGTTACAAAGAGTTACTGATAATCTAGCAATCAGCAGAGATTGTAGAGGAACTTTATAATACATAGCAAATAACACATATAGAATAGCATTCAGTGTGTATGAGTACCAGAATTTTTAAATGATATTATTTCATTTACATCATATTTTTATTGAAAATAAGATCCAGACCGGGCACAGTTGCTCACGCCTATAATCCTAGCACTCTGGGAGGAAGTGGGAGGATTGCTTGAGTTCAGGAGTTCGAGACCAGCCTGAGCAAGAGTGAGAACCCATCTCTACTAAAATTAGAAAAATTAGCCAGGTGTGGTGGCACATTCCTGTAGTCCCAGCTACTTGGGAGTCTGAAGAAGAAAGATCATTGGAGCTCAGGAGTTTGAGGTTGCTGTGAGCTAGGCTGATGCCACAGCACATTAGTCTGGGTAACAGAGCAAGACTCTGTCTCAAAAAAAAGAAAAAGAAAAGGAAGTAAGATCCACTGACTGGCCATCACAATGTTATAGAATAGAAACAAAAGTACTGTGCTATGAATGCATCCTCCAAAGACAGAGGTGTTGCAATCTGTTGTTAATGTACCTAATGCTACTGTCATTCTGATATTTCATATATCAGAGATGTAGGTGTGGAAGACCAAACTAATTATGAGCCTTGGATGGGCAATGAAAACCCCACTGGGAATAACACAGGATAGAAATTGCTTCAAACAAGTATTCAACATAGGAATGGAGAAGAGATAGGTGCATAAAAGTCATAACAACATACCAGATTTTCTAACAAGGAACTGAATGGTATCCAGGGACCAATAATACCATTAAATTAGTATCCATTCTTGATACCGGTGATTGCTTGACCTAACACCTATATAAAAAATATAATTTGGGGCAGAGGTAATCTTATTTTATTTTATTTTATTTTTAATTGGAATGTAATAATTGTACATATTTATTTCAATACATGCATGTAACATGTCATTATTAAATCTGTGAAATGGGCATATCTACTGCCTCATATCCCCTTCTGAAACTCCCAAAATGCTCACTTAATGATGTCCCATATTTCATGCAGGCTTTCTACATTTTTTCCTTTTTTTTTTTTTTTCTTCAGTCTGACTTGGGTTATTTGAAAAGGATTATCTTCAAGTTTAGAAATTCTTTCTTCTGGTTGATCTAGTCTATCATTGCAGCTTTTGATCATATTTTTATTTTATTCATTTAATTCTTTATTTCTGAAATTTTTCTTGGTTCTTTTCTCTGATTTCTATATCTTTTTAAATTTCTAATTCAGTTTATTTATTATTTGTTTTTCTAATTTCTTTCTATTGTCAATTGTCAATTTGGGTTTGTTTTTTCTTTGCCTTTTCATATACATATATATATATTTTAATTTTAGAATATTATAGGGGTACAAATGTTTTGTTTACATGTTTATTTTTGTACTGCTTGAGGCAAAGTTATATGTGTGCCCATCACCCAGATAGTGTACATTGTTAAATATGATTTCACTCCCCTTCCTCCCACCTGTTTGATTTCCATTGAGTTTTACTTCCTATTTTGCATATGAATGCCATTCAGTTAGCTCCAGTTTAATAATGAGTACATGTGGTGCTGTTTTTTTTTTCATTGGTGTGATACTTCACTTAGAATAATGGACTATAGTTCTATCCAGATTGTTACAAAAGGTATTAATTCATTTTTTATGGATTAGTAGTATGCCATGGTAACATATACCACATTTTATTAATCCACTCATGAATTGATAGGAGCTTGGATCGATTCCACATCTTTGCAATTGTGAATTGTGCTGCAATAAACATTCTAGTGCAAGTGTCTTTTTTATAAAATGACTTTTTTTTTTTTCCTTTGGGTAAATACCCAGTAATGGGATTGCTGGATCAAATGGTAGGTCTACTTTTAGTTCTTTGAGGAATCTCATTATTATTTTCCATAGAGGCTGTGCTAGTTTGCAGTCCCACCAACACTGTATAAATGTTCCTTTCTCACTGCATCCATGCCAGCATCTACTGTTTTGGGACTTTTTAATAAAAGCCATTCTCACTGGGATTAGGTGATATCTTCTTGTGGTTTTTATTTGCATTTCCCTAATTATTTGTGATGTTAAGCATTTTATCATATGTTTATTGCCATTTGTCTATGTTCTTTTGAAAAGCTTTTGTTCATGTCTTTTGCCACACTTTTGATAAGGCTGTTTAATTTTTTTCTGGCTGATTTCCTTGAGTTCTTGTAGATTCTGGTTATTAGTCCTTTATCGGATGTATATTTTCTCCCATTCTGTATGTTAGCTATTTGCTCTGTTGATTGTTTCCTTGCTGTACAGAAGCTTTTTAATTTAATCAAGTCTTATTTATTTATTTATTCATTTATTTATTTATTATCTTATTTTTTTTATTTCAACATATTACGGGGGTACAAATGTTTAGGTTACATATATTGCCTTTGCCCCACCTGAGTCAGAGCTTCAAGTGTATCCATCCCCCAGATGGTGCATACTGCACCCATTAGGTGTGAATATACCTATCTCCTCATCCCCACTCCCACCTGCCTGACACCAGATGAAAGTTATTACTATATATATCTATATATATATGTGCACATAAGTGTTGATCAGTTAATACCAGTTTCATGGTGAGTATATCTGGTGCTTGTTTTTCCATTCTTGTTATACTTCACTTAGTAGAATGGGCTCCAGCTCTATCCAGGATAATACAAGAGGTTCTAGATCAACATTGTTTTTTGTAGCTGAGTGAACTCTATGGTATACATACACCACATTTTATTAATCCACTCATATGATTGTCATTGGGGTCTTCTCCATAAATTCTTTCCCTAGGCCAATATCTAGAAGAGTTTTTCCAACATTTTCTTCTAGAATTGTTATGGTTTCATGCCTTACATTTAGGTTTTTTGTCCATCTTGAATTAATTTTATTGAGTGGTGAGAGATATGGATCCTGGTTCAATATTCCGCATGTGCCTATACAATTTTCTCAGCTCCATTTGTTGAATAGGTCTTCTTTTCCCCATTGTAAATTGTTGTCTGCTTTGTAAAAGATCACTTGGCAAAATATGGATGGTTTTATATCTGTGTTCTCTATTCTGTTCCATTGGTCTATGCAGAGACCATAGTCTATGTACCATGCTGGGGTTTCGGAGGAAGATTTTTTGTATGTTTTTATTTTGCTTTTGTACTAGTACCATGCTGTTTTGGTTACTATAGCCTTGTAGTATAGATTAAAGTCTGGTAGAGTGATGCCTCCAGATTTGTTCCTTTTGCTTAAGGTTGCTTTGTCTATTCAGGCTATTTTCTGGTTTCAAACAAAGCATAGAATTATTTTTTCTAAATTTGTGAAAAATGATGTTGGTATTTTGATGGGGATTGTATTGAATCTGTAGATAACTTTGAGTAGTATGGACATTTTAACGGTGTTTATTTTGCTGATCCATGAGCATGACATTTTTTTTTTCTGTTTGTTTACATCCTCTGTGATTTCCTCCCTCAGTGGTTAGTAGTTTTTGTTGAGAAAGTATGCAAGTTTTTGGAAACATACAACCTCTCTAGGCTCAATCAGAAAGAAATAGCTCTCCTGAACAGACCAATATGGAGCAATGAAATTGAAGCAGCAATAAAAAACTTTCCCAAAAAACAGTCCCACACCAGATGGTTTTACAGCTGAATTTTACCAAACCTACAAAGAAGAATTGGTACCCATACTGCAGAAATTATTTCATAACATCAAGAAGGAAGAAACCCTCCTGAACTCATTCTATGAAGCCACTATCACCTTGATACCAAGGCCAGGAAAGGATACAATAAAAAAAGAAAACTACAGACCAGTATCTCATAAGAATAGAGATACAAAAATTCTCAGCAAAATTATAGCGAACTGAATTCAGCCGCACATCAAAAATTAAACCACCACAAGCAAATGGGCTTTATCCCAGGGATGCAAGGATGGTTCAACATGTGTAAATCCCTAAATGTGACTCACCACAGAAATGGAAGCAAAAACAAAGACCATATGATCATCTCAATAGATTCAGAAAAAGCATTTGACAAAATTCAGCATCCTTTTATGATAAGAACTCTCAACAAAATAAGTATAGATGGAATATGCCTCAAAATTATAAAAGACATATAAGAAAAAAACCCATAGCCAACATCATACTGAATGGGGAAAATTTGAAAGCATTCCCACTTAGAGCTGGAACTAGACAAGGTTGCCTATTGTCACCACTTTTATTCAACATAGTGCTGGAAGTTCTTGTCAGAGAAATCAGGTAAGAGAAGAAAGTCAAGTGTATACAAATGGGGAAAGAAGAATTCAAACTATTTCTCTTTGCTGACAATATGATTTTATATCTAGAAAATCCCAAAGACTCTGCTAAGAGACTCCTTGAAGTAATAAATAAATTCAGTAAAGTTTCATGTTACAAAATCAATGTACACAAACCAGTACCATTTCTGTACACCAACAGCAGTCGAGTGGAGAATCAAATAAAAGACTCAATACCTTTCATAATAGCAAAAAGAATATAAAGTACCTAGGAACATATGTATTGTCAATTTGTATTCTCTCATATCTCACTGAATGTCCTTAATATCATTATTTTGAATCCTTTTTCAGTATTTCATAGATTTTCTTTTCTTTGTGGTCTGTTACTGGAGAACTACTGTGTTTCTCAGAGCTGTCATGTTTCCTTACTTTTTCATGTTTATAGTGTCCCTACATTGATATCTGAACATCTAGTGTAATAGTCACTTCTGTCAATTTTATGGAGTAGCTTTCATAGGGAAAGACATTTTCTTATGCATGTATCTTTAGTGTCAATTGAGTAGGGTGCTTTGTCTTTGTCTCTGAATGGGCACAGTAGTGTAGTATCAGTATGATTTCTTTAGCTGTAATCGACATCAGATGTATTCTTAAGTTTGCCAGTGGCTTAAGCTGTAATTGTTTATGGAGGGTATGAGGCTGTTTTGTTGGAGATGAAGATGAAATTTGGGCTGCTCCTTGAGCCTGTGGGAGGCACACATGTGCACCATTTCTCCACTGGTAGAAGATGTGTGGTCACTGTTAGTGGCAATGGCCCCAGTAAAGTGGTTCTCATGTTTTGGGGAATGTGCACTTTGGCTCCCTATATCTTGAAGGCAGCCTTTGTGATGTGCTGGACCATTTATTCTCTGGGGTATAAAGAGTGATACATTAGCTTGGGTGATGAGGACTTGGATGCACCATTGTGTTCAGCTAGCGTTGTGCCCCTAGGGATGTGGAGATGCAGGGGCTATTGCACCCAAGGTTAGGACATTGTCATGTGGTGACTCTGCTCTCAAAATTGTACAGTGCTGCAGCAGCCTGAGTCCTGGGGTTGGGGGATACCTATCATGACTTTCCTTTCTGGGACATGTAATTGTTGGACTCGAGGAAGCTCTCTATATTAAGCTTAGTACTTATGAGGTCTGAGGGGCTTTCCTGCAGTCAGGATTGCAGGCATGGCATCATGTTGGGAATGTAGACTTCTGGGGATCTCCCACTTAGCTTTTTCCCACAGTAGGGAGTTCCTCTTGGCCTTGAGCCAGTCATAGCTGGCTACTTCCCTTGTCTTTCTGTGCTGCCATTTTGAGTCTTTGTGCCTTTTTTGCTGAATTTAAGTGTTCTCCCTTAGTTACTCTGTTTGGTCTGTGATTATCTATTCATTGTTTTGATACTTCTATTTGGAGGAGGCAAATGATGGGTGCCTCTAGCCACTCATCCTGATGATGTCTCCCAGGTTTTATTTTTTTTAAGAATGGTATATAAAATATCATTTTAACACAGAGCTTTCTGATTGTGCCTGTGGCAGAAAAATATGTTTTATTATTTTTGGTTTGGGACAGGGTAGTGAAAACAGTACCACTCAATGTATGCATGACTCCAGGGATGTCAATTTACTATGGCTGGGCTTTAGTTTGAAGCTTACAGGGTTGGATCAGTTCTTCTGAAAATTCATGCAGCTATAGAATCCTATGATCCTAGGGCATGTACTCTCATTGGTTACATGGTTTAAAAGGTCAGTATATGGCACATGGATTGCCTAGAGGGCTGCATCTGCTTTGTGAGCATCTGTGCCAACCTTTTCAAAAAACATTCCAAAACAGTATGACATGTGGCCCATGCTCTTTCCCTCTTTTATTTGCACTTCATTCATTTCAGAGTTTGCTGCTTGATTGTTGCCTATTATAAATAGAAAATACACTCAGGGCATACATAGAAATGTCCTGTAGGACAGAATGACCCCATATACAGCACATTCTTTGTTAAGTTAGTATATTTTCAGTAATTCCTAGATTTAATAAATAATTTCACTGCATAATAGCCTATTTTGCTATTATTAAATTGATTTCAGCAGATTCAACACTTAGTGAAACTAGAGCTGTGCACCAAGTGCTGTCAGAACTCAAAGTTAGTCACATTCCCTACTCAGTGGGCGTAATTGCAATCCAAATTAGACAGGGAAATCAGACCAACAAAAACACTGACAGCTTTCACAAACACAATGGTCATCTCTAATGAAGGATGACACTGTAAGGTGATGGTATGTAGCAAAACAGCTTCTGTCAGTTTATTATCACAACAAATTTATCTTGTATGTCACTAGTTTTTAAGGATATTAGAACTAAAATAGTACTAATAGTACATTTTGTGTCTATTTTCAAGATTTCTTTACCAATTGAATAAAATAAATAATATAGTTGTACACTAAAATAAATAATACAGTTGTACACTCTAGTATAGTTTAGGTTAGTGTCTCTTTAATCGTGTTTGCAGTATTCACAGGGAAGCATTCTGTTTGGATAATTACTCATCTTGGTAAAGATCAGCAATTTGGCTCATGAGCACTTCAGAAAATTACTAGAAATGTGGCAAGAAAAGAATTTCCTACAAACACTCAGGCCTAAAATTTATAAGTAAGTGCTTCTTTTATCCTCTTTTCAACAGAATATTTTAAGAAATTCTTCTAAGTAAGTATTTGTTTCTGCTTTTAAGTTGTTTGTAACAGTGTGCTTTTTGGTAAGAAGAGCCAGTTATTTTCCTTTCTTTGTGTACAATTTACTAAGCCATATACTTTTATAAATGTTATGATCAAGGATTAATTAAACATATGCTAAGATACTTATAAGGGATGAATATATCCAAAATGTATAATAAATAAAATTGGTAAATATCATGTCTTAACATATATAAATATATATTGTAATTAGTACTTATTTAACAGTATATTGGGTATTATTTATTTGGTAGTTATTTACATATACATACAATTATGAATAGTAGCAGTTAACCTAATATAATTTGGGAATCCACTGAGTAAATAAAGCTATAAATGTCATCATGAAGAGGTAAAACAAAAGTATAGGATTTACCTTTCCCCCAGGAACTTACAAGTTTTCTCTCAAATATACATATATATATATATATATATATATATATATATATATATGGAGAGAGAGAGAGAGAGAGAGAGACATATATCTTCTATTTATCCATTATATATAAATCATAACTAATTTCATATAGATGTCATAATTAATGTCTCTAAAGTTTATGATTGTCAGAGATCAGCACACTATTGTTGTGAACTACTTTTCTTATTTTAAGCAATCTACCTGTAATTTTTATTGTTGTAATTGATGGTTTTTCTCTTCACCTAATTACATCATATTTGTAGGCTGTCAGGAAAATTTTGAAATTTTTACATTTTTTCATTTTTAAAAAATATTTTTGTTTCCCTGAGAACCTTTTATAAGTAGCTTATAAGTGCATTATATTAAAAAAAAAAGATGTTTTAAAACTGATTGAGCAAAAGGGCTTTACAGTCAGGAATGCCTGGGTCCAAATCATGGCTTTGATACTCCATGGTTCTGTAATCTTATAAAATTGTTAGAGCTTTCTGTCTCTAACTTTCTCATCTATGCAATAGGAAAGCTAACATTCCTTATAAAATTGCTGTGAGAAATGCATGATGTCTTTAAAGGGTTTATCAGCAATCTCCAAACTTTTTGGCACCAGGGACCGGTTTCATGGAAGACAATTTTTTCATGGACGAGGGGCGGGGGTGGTGGGGAGCAGAGGTGGAGCTCAGGCAGTGACACAAGCAATGGGGAGCAGCTGTAAATACAGATGAAGCCTCCCTCACACTCACCCGCTGCTCACCTCCTGCTGTGCAACCCAGTTCCTAAGAGGACCCTGACCAGTACCAGTCCATGGCCTGGGGGGTGGGAACCACAGGTTTAAATCAGTACTTAGCACATGTTACCTATTCAAAATTCTCAGAATTGCTAATGAATGTGAATATTAGTAAGGTCTCTAGCTTTAGATATGGCACATAGATTATATTATACCATAAACATGAATATATTTAATAGATGCTTTCCTTCTATAATTATAGCTTACTCTGTGTTCTTTTTCTCATTTGTATTATAGTCATCATAAGAGTTTATTCATTTTAATTATAGGCAATTCAAATATGATTTTTTCCTTTCAATAGATATCTAGTAAGTACCTACAATCAATAAAGCAATTTTATATGTTACAAAGAAAACAGAAAAGGGGGTCTATTCTATGGAACTGATAGTATAATGCTTTCTGAACTGTCTCATTACATTAATATAACTTCTATTCTCTCTTTTTGCATTATACTCAAACAATTGATTACAGCCAATTACCTATTATTTATTAAGCATCTGTTTGTTGAGCAGACATCTTTAGAAATATAATAAACTGTATTTGGGGGATTTTTTAGTCAATATATAGTCAACCTATAATGATTTGGCTCAGTTTTACATTTTTAAATCAGTTTTTGGTATTTATAGCTGTAGTCATTCTAGTAATTAGAGAAGAAAGCTGAATTAAGAAGATAAGAATCTATTAATATATAATAATGGCATCCAAGTTACCAATAAATAAAACTGCCCTTCTGAAATTATTAGAATAGAATTTCACTTTGAAAAAATGTCTTTACAGGCAATAGTCTCACATTTCATTTAGGACGTAAATTATAGAATTATGTTAGGCAGTGATTGGGAAATTAATCTTACATTTATCCATTTTTAAGGATTCTGTAGTAGCAAAATCATTACCCTGAATTCAAATCATAGTTTTGTTCTTGAAGCTTTATGAAATTAAGCAGGTCATTGGTCTTTTTCAGTGTCATTTTTTTTCATTTGTAAATTTAGAGTCAAACTCATATGCTATATGTAAAATCTCTCATACAATACCTGTAACTAATTGACATTAGGATACAAATGATGATGATACAGAGAACAGAATGTTTTCCATTTTATATTTGATTCTTAGTAAAAGATAATCCATGCATAAAAGACTTATAAACAATATTATGACTTTTAATTTTAGAGTAAAAAAAGTCTTCTTACAAATCTACCAAATAATGTGTTCAAGGAAATGAGTAAAGAGGAAAACATTGTATTGGACAACACTTTGGCTTTTCAAATATTGAATGAATCTAATTTTACTATACTTAGGAGTTACTATGTTACTTTCTTGAGACACCACCTATAATTTTAAAAAGATATACTTAAAGGTCAAATTTTCTGAACACTGATTATCTTTCTTGTATGAACAATGGATTTTGAAGTTACATTTTATGACCACCCTTTAATATTGCCATTTGCTAATTTCAAGGTGCATTAGGTATAATTATTATTTTAATAAGGCAGCAGTAAAAAGTTTATTTGAGTAGCAGGCTTCACCAAAGTTGCCATATTCCCAGTTCCTCCCTACAGCATTTTTCTTCTCCACCTTGAAACCAGTATTAGACAACGGTTCTATTTCAAGGTAAGTTAAAGAACAGCCCATCAAGCTCCTCAACTTTTTTAAGACAATGCTGCTTTATATCTGATAAATAACTCTGTGATTCATGTCAGAATGACCCTATCCTGTTATTACAAGTGCGGAACATAGGTAGGAACACTGCTATATTCACATTTCTAGGAGGCTGGTCTTGATGGCTGTTCATTAGTGATATTATGGAAACATCTATGAGAAATGAAGAGACTCAGCCCTAAATTAATATAGGGAAGGGGGGGCAGTTACCATGGTAGTAGGTAAGGAGTCCTTGTGAAATATGAGAATACATGATTCAAAGTGGTAAGAAAAGGATGGGTCAAAATCAAAGATGGACTCACCATAGTATATAACAGGACTATAAATATGACATGCTTAAAAGAGATGAATAACTAAAATATAAAGCCAATAATGGAGTACAGAAACCAAGAAAGTCAGTGAAATTTTAGGTGAATCTGGAGAAATTCCATGGTTTTATCAGAGGCCCCCATGGATGCTCCCATTCTTGTTTACCTGATAATATGGTCTGAATGTTTGTGGAACTCTGAAAATCATATGTTGAAACCATATCACCAGCATGATAGTATTAGGAGGTGTGGAGCCTTTTGGAGATGATGATGTAATGAGGGGAGATCCCTCATGAATGGGATTAATGGTCTTATAAAAGAGGCCCTGGAGTGCATCTTGCACTTTCTACCATGTGAGGACACAGGTAGGAGGAGCCATCTGTCAACTAGAAAGTAGGCCCCAATCAGACACTGAGTCTGCTGGCACTTTGATCTTTAGCTTTCCAAACTCCAAAACTGTGAAAAATAAATTTCAATTTTTTATAAGCTACCCAATTCATGGTATTTTATTATAGCAACCCAAAGAGACTAAGAAGAAAGAAAGAAAACAATATACTGACATTGCTGATGTTACTGGGTTGGCTGCAAGCCAGTATGTGTGACATCATCCTACATTTTGTTTAGTGTGTGGTGGAGTATTAAGTATATTGAAAAGGGGCTCATAGCACTTAACAAGAAAATACTATTTAAATACCGACTGTTTGTAGAAAAATGAAATTTCTCCTACAGATGATTACAATGAATTTTTAATTCTGGTTTGATCCTAAAAGGTTTCAACCAAAAGGCAACAAATGATAAAAGCAGAGTTTGTCTTCCTCGTCTTTCCCTCTATCAGACTTCTTTCCTTGCTTTTAATTTGACACATTAATTCCTTAAATGTTTATTGAATCTTTATAATTTTCCAGTAGTTTTTCTAGGCATTAAAAATATAACTATGACCAAAACAAACTATTTCTTCATATTTTTTAACCAATAAAATGCCTCTGGTGAGTCTTTCTGGAAACCAAATCAAGATTTCACCCTTTCTTGGTGGTTTTTCTTATCTATGATCTATTTCTACAGCAATGTACTAGTTGTGATAAAATAAACTGATGACATTATTTTAGCACTCTGAATATATAAGTTTGTTGAATGAAGTCTGGATCCTAACATTTTGTAAGCAGCCATTACAGGAGATTGTTAGCAATTTCTGCAGTTATGACCTCGGATCAGACGTTTTCCTCTCTTGGAGGAATTCCATTAATTTTAATATGGAGGTATAAGGCATATACCAATTTTTTCTGGGATATACCTGACCTAATAAAGTCATCTATTTGTAGCTGTTTTCACTTTTAAATGTTAAAAACATTATTTTAAACCATGAATTGAGTGTTTGATTAGCAAGACAGGCCTTCCTAAAAATTTGTTTGATTTTTCTTTTAATGAAGTAAAACTGTACTGGCTATAAAACAGTAGTTTATTTTTATGGTTTTCCTTCCCCATCCCTGCTCCAAAGCCATGCCTTTTCCAAATATTTTTTTATATGGAGATTGAGGGACAATGTCAGGTCAGCAAAATTAGGAAGACCACTCTCCTCCTAGGTTGTTTCAATTTATACTTAATTAAGAAAGTTTATGTAAATAATATAGACACACCCCTGGGGTTACTCTAACCCAAGCATTTTTTCCTTTGGTTTCCCCAACATGATATTTAGATTGGAAAAAATCTAACTTTGGAAAATTAAATTTCCACATAATTACTGTCTTTATTGGGTCACGAGTGGTCACAGCATATTCTATGAGGGGTAAAGTTTTTCTCTGAAAGAAGAGAATTATACCATTAAAAATATTTCTGAGAAGAAAATGGGACAGGCTTTGGTTTTAGAGAAACAAGCAAATTGCCGCTTTTCTGGGGATCCAGGAAGTCATTCCTAGACTCAGCCTAAGAAAGATAGTTTGGAGTCGGCTTTCTCAATCTGCCATTTTGTACTGGATAATTATTTGTTGTGGAGGGCTCTCTTGTGCATTTTCAGATCCTTTCCACACTGGTTGCCAGGAGCACCATTCTACCAGTCATAGCAGTATAAACAGGTCTCCAAGCATTATCAAAATTTTCAGGAAGACAAAGTAGTCCTCAATTGTGAAGCACTGTGTTAGAGAAACTCTTCTTGGGGAGACCATTGGTACTAAACAATTCAAGACACCAAGAAAGAGAATCTATGAAGGAGACTCTATATAGGGAGATGGAGAAGTAGCTGGTAGTCTCTAAGAGAACTGGTAGATATCTATTATTCAACATTGGGTTTCCCTTTTATATTTTATTGTGTCTCTGTTATTCTCAAACTTTCCATGTGCTTTATTAAATATCTCTGCTTGGGCCCTGAAGTGTTAAGGAAGGCAACTGTGTTTAGGCTTCAAATGAAGTGAGACAGAAAGATGGTGCAGGCTTGGAAAACCTGTTATAAGATGGCAAAATGTAACCTCCAGGGAGTAGAGCAGAGATGGAGCTGGAATGAGAAACACTTACCTGACATTATATGTGAAACATACCAACATTTCTCAGGCATCCTCAGATATCCCTAGTTGCAGATGAGTTGGGATATTTAGACTTTAATTTGTGTAGGTGTAATATGGAAAGTTTGAAGCTGGTGAGCTAGAGTAATTCAGACTATTTGGTCACCCATATACAGAGGTTTTTCAGCATCCTATTCTAAAAGTATTTCTGGATTCTGGATAGAAGAACAGAGTTAAAAAGACTAAAGGAAGAAACCACAGAATGGAAACTCTCAGGAAATTCACATACAAATTATAAAATAAAAATAAATTAAATAGTCAATATTGATAGAAGTGAAATGCTTTCATGTCTTTCTGATTAGAGGATAAATTATATAGTTTGAGAAACAATTTGAGCAATATTAATCCAGTACCTATAAGTGGTCATACTTTTTGTCAAGTTATTTAACTTTCAGTAGTCTATGCATGTAATCTAAATTATGTTCAAAGCTCTATGGACAAAGCTATTCACACTATAGTGTTATTCATCATAATACAAAATTACAGAGACACTCTTAATGTCTTTGTGTAGGAAAATGGTTAAGTGTATTATGTTCAGTCCATGTAAACAAATGAATTCATTAAATTTATATTTTTAAAAATTAGTGAAAATACAAAATTAATTTCCATTATAAAACAAAGTACAAAGATGCCAAATAGTGTTGTTTCATGCTATATTAAGAAAGAAACTGTGAAAGACTAGGAAAAAATGTGTCAAATGTTCAAGAGGTAGACTCTATCTGGTTGATAGGGTGTGGGCATCTCTACTTTTCTTTTTAACTAGCATTCAGAAATTTAAGAAGAGTAAATATTAATTTATAATTATACATGTACAGATATTTCACCATTCCAATTTATTTTACATACCCCAGCTATTTATTTTCAAGTCTTTTTCTTCCGTAAGTGTTGAGTTCCATGGCTTTAGGAAAGCTTTTATATCCAGCAACAAGTGTTAAATACATATTTATTTAAATATGAGGACTAATAATAAAGAATGTTGGCAGAGGAATGTATTATATTCCTTAAAATAAGTGAGGGTCATCTCATATAAATGTAAAATATAAGTTTTTTTTGTTTTTTTTAAACATTGAAATAAAAGAACATATGTATTTAAATTACATGTAGTAGTCGATTATTTAGAATATTAATAGTTTTTGGTTATCTAGGAAGAGATCCCATTGCTACCACTAATTTTCCAGTTACTAATAGAATTGCTTATCTAACTTGAAAATTAACAGAAACATATGTCAATTAAGGAAAGAACCAAATGATTCTGTGCAATAAGAGATTTTCAAATTTAATTACCAACTTTATTGCTCCACAAAAAATGCATTTGATTAATGTTCTGTGTCCTATCAAATCTATGCTCGTATGGGATCAGTTGCCAGAGAGGAAGGATTTGTTGTTATCTAGTATGTAATAACTGCCCTCCAATGATAGGATTTGTGCAGACATCACCTTGGTCAATACTAGCCATGGATAAAAATATGATTTCTGAGTGCTGTGATCAATATTTGGGCAACCTGCATTTCACATCATGATCCTTGTCATATCAAATAGTTTCATTGCTAGCTACTGCCTGATTCCTTTTTCTTGTCTGTGTTTGTCCTGAATATATTTTTGAAATTGTGTCAATCACTGTTTTGTCAACGTGTTATAGGTTTGTTACATTTTCTGCTTTGTCCATCATTATATTTTCCAGGAATGTCTTGGTGAAGAAAAATATATCCCCTTAGAGTTAAGAAAAATATTATTCTGGCAAGTGGCAAATTATAGGCAGTTATTGCATAATTTCAGAGCGAAGTGAGCAGTTATTTGCCCAGAGGGAACATGAAGTAGCCATGAAGGAAAATGACCCCATGTATCTTGAAAGAAATTAAAAAGGTAGAATCTGGGACAATTAGGGTGCCTCAGTACTATAAATCTGTCTCTTCTGTCTCTTAATTTCATGTAGAACAGCTGAGAAAGTAAAGCATTTGTAAAGGAAGGTGTTAAAATCTAAAATCTACCACTTAAACTAGCTGCTGTCATATACTCACAAATAGCGTGGTTAAGTGTCTAAAATGTTGTTGTATCAAGAAAGTTGAAATTATTTTCAAAGACACGATCATTAGAAAAAGTGGCATTAATGGAGAGGGGAAGGCAGTAGCAGGATCATCTATTTATAGAGGTTTCAGGCTATCTGTCTTTATGTACAGTGGGTATTTTTCTTCTTTGTGGTAATAAAAAAAGTCAAAACAGGCAATTTTCTAGACAAGTAAATGAATAGGTATAACGGTTTGTGACATTTTAAAAATATAAATGAACACATGGCATATCCAATTTCCTAATAGTATGATCTTAACACACATGAATTCCATCAACAGAGAGATTAAACAAAAATAACATCAGAAATACACAAATAAAAATAATGTTTAAATACTGGCTACAGCACACCATTCACACGTAGACCTTATGTGTACATTATACGCATGTACACTTTTTGCAAGAACAGACTGCAAATGTAAGAAACAGAATCTCTCTGAGAAGATAATTTCCACATATAATGCACCTTATCGTTTTCTATCTCTCTGCTACTCCTTCATGTTCATTTTATTGATTCTTTTAAAGCAAATTTATCTGTTTTCCTTTAACCATGCATCCAATCCTGATGGTATTTCCTACTACACAGCTTTTCATAGATTCCTGAGTTCTGTTCAACTTGCTCTTATTTTTATAAAAGAAATAACTAAAGCTCCAACTCAGCCTCTGAAACATTTTGTCAGGTAGATGAAGTTGATAAATTGCCTTAAATGTAAATTATGAGTCACATAAAGGAGGGAGGATGAATTTCTATACCTTTTATATCCTACACGGTGCTCATGGCATAAATGTTCATAGATTTGGTACATTTGATAATAGTACTCAAGGTCTGCACACTGGGAAGCACTGTTTTGAAGCAGAGAGGAGAACAGTGAGCAGAGAGGATTTTTCTACACGTTGTCATCACATGATCAATCTATTAAGAAGAGGAACTGACCAAGCAAATGTCAGGCAATATATCACTTTGTCATTGCAATGGGAAATGAAGTTGCTTCTGACAGAGCCCTGGAGAGGCACTTCTACCTTTGGCTAAGAAGCAGTTGAGGCAAGTTTCTTTGAGTATGTGACATTCAGGTATTAAGTCATCACAGCAGCATAAATTTAGGGTAATGATGGAGAAAACCCACAAAAGCCTTAGTTAATAATTATCTTGGTTTACCTTGGCTGCTGTAACAGAATACCTCAGTCTGGGTAGTTTATAAACAACAGAAGTGTATTTGGCTCACAGTTTTGGAAAATGGGAAGTCCAAGATTAAAGGGCCACATCTGATGAGGTCTTTCTTGCTGCCTCATAGCATGGTGGAAGGCATCACAGGGACAAGAAAGAGTGTGCAAGAGAGCAAACTCACAGCCTTAGGCCTTCTATAATTGGCATCAACCCATTAATGAGGGTAGATAACTCCCATCAGGCCCCACCTATGGAAACTGTGGCTTTGAGGTTTAAGTATCCAACACATGCTTTTTGAGGGGCACATTCAAATCACCATCTTCCTGTGAGCCTATGACTCACAATTAGGCCTCTAGCCCTGGGGATGGAGACAGCCATTCTGACTCTTCTTGACCATGCATGTCAGGGCTTGCATTCTGAGAGGCTATAAATATCAGGTTTCTTCAAGAAAGTAATCCTATTTACAATAGCTACAGATAAAATAAAATAGCTAGGAATAAAATTAACCAAAGAAGTGAACAAACTCTACAATGAAAACTACAAAACACTGGTTAAAGAAATTGAAGGGGACACAAAAAAATGGAAACGTAATCCATGCTCATGGATTGGAAGAATCAATATTGTAAAATTTTCATACTACCCATAGCAATCTATAAATTTAATGTAATTACTAACAAAAGACCCAGAATATCCAAAGCTGTCCTGAAAAGAAAGAACAAAACTGGAGGAATCACATAACTTGACTCCAAATTATACTACAGAGATGTAGTAACCAAAACAGCATGGTCCTGGTATAAAAACAGAAACATAGACCAAATGAGCGGAATAGAGAACCCAAAAATAAATCCACACATCTATGGTGCACTCATTTTTGACAAAGGTTCCAAGAAAATACATTGTGGAAAGCACAGTCTCTTCAATAAATGGTGCTAGGAAAACTGGATATCCATATGCAGATGAATGAAGCTAGACCCTTATCTCTCACCATATACAAATATCAAATCAAAATGCATTAAAGACTCACATCTAAGGCCTGGAACTATGAAACTTCTAAAAGAAAACATTGGGGAAACACTCCAGGACATTGGTCTGAGCAATAATTTACTGAGTAACACCCTCCAAAACACAGGCAATCAAAGCAAAATTGGACAAATGGGATCACATAAGGCAAAAAGCTTCTGCACAGCAAAGGAAACAATCAATAAAGTCAAGAGACAACACACAGAATGGGAGAAAATATTTTCTTAGTGGCCATCTGACATGGAATTAATAACCAGAATATCCAAGGAGCTCAAACAACTCAATAAAAACAAAATCTTATTAAGAAATGGGCAACAGATCTGAGTAGACATTTCTCAAAAGAGGACCTACAAATGGCCAACAGATACATGAAAAAATGCTCAACATCATTAGTTATCCAAGAAATGCAGTTCAAAGGTGTAATGAGATATCATCTCACCCCAGTTAAAATGGCCTTTATCAAAGAGACAGGCAATGACAAATGCTGGTAAGGATGTGGAGAAAGGGGAACTCTCATATACTGTTGGTGGAAATGTAAATTAGTGAAACCACTATAAGGAACAGTATGGAGGTTCCTCAGAAATCTAAACATAGAACTACCATATGACCCACCAATGTCACTGCTAGGAATATATCCAAAACAAAGGATATCAGTATATTGAAAAGATATCTGTACTTCCATTTTTATTGCAGCACTATTCACGATAGTCAAGATCTGGAATCAACCTTAATGTCAGTCAGTGGATGACTGGATACATATCTACATATACACAATGGAATATTATTCAGCAATATAAAAACGAAGCCCTGTCATTTGCAGCAACATGGATGGAACTGGAGAACATTAAGTGACAAAAGCCAAGCACAGAAAGCCAAATTTTACATGTTCTCACTCATATGTGGGAGCTAAACATTTCAGCAATTTATCTCATGAAGTCAGAGAATAGAATGAATGATCGTTACCAGAGGTTGGTAAGGGTAGTGGAGAGTGGAGATAAAGTGCGGATAGTTAATTGGTGCAAAAAATATAGTTAGTACAATGAACAATATTTCATTCACAACAAAGTGACTATAATCAACAATAAGTTATGGTATACTTTAACTAAAAGAATGGAATTGGATTGTTCCTAACACAAAGAAATGGTAAATACTTGAGGTGGCAGGTGCCCAAGTAAACTTCATTTGATTAATACACATTGTATGTATGCCTGTATCAAAACGTCACATGTTCCCTGTAAATATATACAGCTGTTATGTACCCATAATAATTAAAAATAAAAAATTAAAAAAAAAATTATCAGGTTTCTTAGCATAACTATCCCACCTTTGTATTTTACACTCTGCGCTTTTTTCAAATTAGACTTCTCTGTGCTTTCCACACACTTTGTGTGGTTTCACATCCCCAGGCTTTGCTTAAATTTTTCTCTGCCCTGCCAAAGCCTCTACCTATCTAGTTTCTCCCTTTTCTTCAAAGCTTCTCCAAGCCTTTCTTAATCCCCTATTCAGAAATGATCCCCCCCTCTTATGCCATAATAGAAGCATGTTTTCACATTTCTTATGTCAATTTTACAACCTGATTTATAAGATCGAATTGTGTGCTTATGCCTGATCTCTTCAACAAGAGACTATTAGGAAATTGAGGGACAGAATCGATAGCTGTATCACCCTTGTATATTCCTGAGTACCAATGGTTTGTCCATTATCTTTTCCATACACACAGATATACTCTGTCTGTTACACACGTACACACACATACACATGGGAGTTTGGACACAGTCTTACGATATTAATATAAATCACTAATCAGAAATTTCATTAATGTCTGATAGATTATTGCTACCCACTCTCCTCCCTGACCTTACTGTAAGAAGATTTAATGTCTAAATTACCTTGCAGGCTTCTAGACAAATTCTCTTCTGGCATGGTTTAACCCATTGCCTGAGATAAAAGTAATTGGACTTCTAATAATATAGAAGAGAAGCCAATTGTCAATATTTCCCTGATTACTGGGCTGTGTGTGTATGTGTGTGTGTGTGCGCACGCAACGAACTTGGCCACTCCTGATGTCAGGTTGAAAAATTGCAGGTTTGGTAAAGAGGCTATTTGGCACAGGTAGTATCCTTTCAACTGTCTTCTGTGATTTTGTGTGTGTGTGTATGTGTGTGTACAGTCATCTTTTGGTATCTGCAGGGGTATGGGTTCCAGGACTCCCACAGATCCTTGGATGCTCAAGTCCCTTATATGGCATAGTATTTAGATATAACTTAAGCACATTCTTCTGTATACTTTAAATCATTTCTAGGTTACATATACCTAATACAATATAAATGCTATGCAAATAGTCATTATACTGTATTGTTTTTATTTGTAGTGTTCTTATTGTTATTTTACTTTTAAAAAGTAATTTCCATCCAAGGTTGGTTGAATCTGAGGATTCAGAACTGTAGATATGGAAGGCTGGCTATATAGTATTTCTTGATCCCCTAGAGAAATCACGAAAAAGTATCAGTATATCCCTTTTTGGTCTTTCACACCTGTGAATGTTCTATTTCCACTCTTTCCTGCAAAGATCTGACCTTGAGCTTACTTAAGTGGGGTTGGTGCATCTCAGAACTAGTAAAGGGTATGAGGAGGGTACGTCAGCAAAATAACTTCCTAAATATATTGTCTGCTCTAAAATCAAGAAAGATGAGGCTCACAAGCTGGGAGGTACTGAGAGGACTGTTGCTTAAAGGAGTCTGGCACTGATGAGCGTTGAGACCTGCCTTTCCTCCTGCTCTCTTTCTGATAACTCCATCCCAGGATGCCAAGGAAGTGAATCATCTGTATAAACCATTCTGCCTGGAGAGGACACACTGCAGACTGTGTCTCCCCCGTCCATGCTAGTTTCTGTCTACTCTTGTCCCTAGCTCTCCCTGAAGGCAATGAAATGTCTATTTCAGCATCGAGTCCCCAGGCAGGAGCTAGATTCTGAGCTCTACAATATTTATATCCCTTCTTATTTCCGTGCCCTCCTTGATAAGGAAAGGGCCAAAAGTCCTCCCTGAGCCGGGGGCAGGCAGTTAAGTACTCTAAGGAGTCAGTCATAGCAGGTCGCTATGACAAGGGTGGGGGCCCAGAACGACAAAGGCCGTGGGTCCAGTGATTCTGCCTCTCATCGGCTCTTACAGCAGATTTCATATTAATCTGACCAACCTTTTCCTACCTTTCCAGGAGTAATAATAATATGTCCCTACCTTCAAGAAAAGAGTTAGTTATGGGTGCCTGTCACCCTCCACCCCTTGAATTTACACCCGCGCGCACACGCAGGTACCTGGGTGTGGGGGACGGGGAAGGGGACAGGCGGGACCGGCCTGAGGAAGGGTTGTCGCGCGACTCCTCTTTGTGCATTTGCAGGGCCGCCCTTGGCGCGCCCCTCGCGGGGCCTCGACTTACGCTGCAGCCGGGGACGAGGGCAGAGCCCGCAGTGTGGCGAGGAGACTTTACACCTCCCTGAGGACGCAGCTAAGGCTGACAGCCGGCTGGAACGCAGCCCTTCCCGCCTCTCGACCCCTCCCCAGGGTCTCTCCCTCAAGGTACTGCTCTCAAGAGCAATGGGTCGAGATGGGAAAGAAACACTGTGCATCCTTCCGCCCAGCCTCTCCAGCGTCCGCGTAGACGGGCAGTGTAGACACCAGAGGACAACGGCTGCCTCTCTGCCGCGGCGGAGTGGAAGGCGTGGGACGGGGACAGCCGCGCACGGTGCCAGCCCGCTCCCGGTTTGCGCGAGAGGGGAGGCGCAGAGTCGCCGTCCCCCCACGCCCTGGAAGGGACGAGGGCCGCGGGGGACACCGCGCGCCCCCCGATGCCCCGCTCTGGCTGAGCCCAGGCCGGCAGCCGCCTGCGGCACCGGCAACGGCGTCAGCTCCGCTTCCCCGAAGTGGCCGGCGGCTGCGAGGGAGCCCCAGGCTGCCCTCCCCTTGCTCGGCCCAGAGGCATCCATCAGCCTGCAGATGGCCCGCAGGCCGGTGGCGCCGTCACTCGCGGGCATACTGGTGCCAGCGGGATCGCGGCGGCAGCCCTAGCTGGAGGCACCGGGGACCGAACCCGTGGCTTCTAGCTCGACTGCGGACGAATCCTGGGTCCGCGCGTCCAAAGGGAGAAGCGACCGCCGAGCGGCGCGGAGGGATACGCCTCGGCCGCGCCTCCCTCCCCGCCCCGCCCCCGCCTCCCTCCCCGCCCGGCTCTGCTGCCGCCGCGGCGGCCGCTGCTGCTGCTGCTGCTGCTGCTGCTGCTTCTGCCGCCGCTGCCGCCGCCGCCGCCTGGATATAGTGCGGCAGGAGCGGAGCTTGCAGTCACTTTGCGAGGAGGAGCGCGCGGGCTGCGGGCGGCTGGGGCACCCGGGAGCGGCGGCGGCTCTAGCGGAGGCGGCCGGGGCAGCGGAAGGTTCTCTCTCCAGGGCTGGACTTAATAACTTTGAAACTGTCCACCGGTGTCACGTCCTGAACATGAGCCTCCTCCTCTCCTTCTACCTGCTCGGGTTGCTTGTCAGTAGCGGGCAAGGTAGGAGTGTGGCGCTTTATCGCATTTACTTTCCCTCCCCCTTCTGCCCAACCAAGAGAGGCAAAGAGGGAGGCACAGGAAGAATTCAAGGAAATAACTAAAGTTACAGTTATTGTTGTTGTTATTATTATTTTCGCTCTTTCTATTAGCTGCCCCTAAAATTGTATCCGTTTTGTCGAGATCCTTAAATAAGAGAAGAAAAAAAAAATACTGAATTGAAGATGGGGATCAGTGAGCAGGAGATCGGGGCAAACTGCTTCTTTTTCTGGGATTTTGGCTTTCTCTTATTTTCATTATCAAAAATTGGATGAGCCTGTTGGTGTGTATGAACAGCTAAATAGCGGAGGTTGCGGAAGGAAAGGGCACGATGGTGTTTTACAGAAGCAGGAAAAACTATCAACGTTAAACTCATTTGTAAAATATCTGTTGTGTGCAAGAAATTCAATTCTTGGAGACTTTTTTCTCCTTCTTTCCAAGACCCTAATTTCTGACTATGAAGTGAACGATGATGGCTTATTTCTGTTGGAAACTAAGAGAGGGGCCATGGATGTTGTGTGTAAGAAAGCAAATGGATAAAATTAGGGATGTGTTGCAGTCATTCATTTTTGACCCCCCCACCTCCCAACCCCTCATTAATATAACAAGATTGAAGAATTTTATAACATTAGATTGTAATTGCACCTGTAAGAGATTTGGGGGGTTGTGGAGAACTGGTGGTGGGAGCTTTTTATCTCTAAAAGAAAAAAAAAATGAATAGCCCGGTAGAATAACCTGAGAGAGAATTTGTGGAAGCTACCTCTGTTTGTCTGTACAGAGATAGATATGAATCTGTCTTGCTTGTTTAGACACAACACAGTCTCATAAAATATATTTGCAATTAATGGAAGCATTTTCAACTGTCCAGACAAGTTTGGACATTTAATTGGGGGCACAAAATGCTAAAATATACATTTACTGAAAGTCTTTAAGGGAAACGAAAATAGCACTAATTTTGAGATGTGTAATAATTGTAGATAATTTTATATTATTAGTGTGGCATGGAATTTTTTTTTGAGAAAATAATAAATTACAAGACAAGTTAAAATATCTCCACTATATTCAATTCTAAGCATTTTTTGGCTGCTTCTGTATTGCTCATTTGGTCCAGCAGGGGGTGGTAGAACTCCATTTTAAGCCAGAAAATGGTTGTTTCTGCTCTTCCACAGTCTTTCTATCATTCTTCGGCAGGGCTTGACATTTTGGATGTGAAGCCTTCCTTTCTCTGCCCTTCTCCCCAAAGCTGTAGTGTTAGTGGCTGATGAAACACGATTGGATGCAGATTTTATGTTCAGAAATCAGAATGCAAATGCTGGTTATTGCCATAGTTTGTAAAGTGTCTTGGTACGATGCTACTCATTTTTCCTTAATAACACGGAGTATGGAATATTTCAGTCTTAGCAAAATTGTGGTTATGTCCATCTGAAGCTATTAATATTACCCCAGACTGTTAATTCAGTTGCTTATACCCAAGATCAACATACACTTATGCCCTACAGATTTGCTGCTTTGATTTTTGGAGAGCTGCTGATTGTGTTTAACTGTTCATTTATAATATAGACAGGTATTTCTGGATACTAAGAAACAGTCCCTGAACATTTCAGTTAAAATACAACTGCAATTAAGTAAGTGGAGATAGTGTGGAGAAAGATGGGGGCTTAATAGGAAGCAAGTTTATGCAGACTTATGATTACATTGTGAGTGGTTTGGAGAAGAAAAATGTCTCAGTTGTGGAATCTATGAATTTATCATTGCAGAGGGTAAGTGTGTTGGAATTTGGGGACACAAGAGAAATCTAGGAATATTTAGATAGCTAGGCTTCAATACTACACATAGACATATATAATTTGGGTCCATATATGTAATTGTAATTCAGCTAATTTATAATTCAGAATAGAGGTGGTTATAAAGAGGGACTCTGAGACTGAAACATGTCTGGAGGAAAGCCCATATTCACTGTAATGAAACAGTAGAAGGAGAGTATCCTTGTAAAGATGATCTCTCTTATCTAGTACAATTTCAGAATGCATGGCACTCCTAGAGACACAGATGCATATCAGAGGGATCTAGCTTTTGTGAAAAGAAACATGTGGTACTTCTGTGCCATGTGTCCTAATGAAGTCAGAGATGCTTGGAAATAGAAATTCTCATCCTGGAGCCCAATTCCTTTATGCTAGTGTTTTGTTCTCTAATTAAGGATGCAGCAGCAAGTATCACACACACCACTGGAAGCTGTGTTTTAAAAAATAGACCTAGTGTAACTCAGAATTTTGTTTATTCTTTTTTAAATGAGGCCATGGAAAAACCACCAGTCAGTGATCCCTAGGCTTGCCTTAGAAATACTAAAATCCCAGCTTGCTGATTTATGTTTCCAACAATATACTTGCAGGGGATTTTATGAAGCATGATTGAAGCTATTGCTTTGGAAAGTGGTGTGCAGTTAGACTGGGGAAAGGCAACAATGATGTATTCCCTTTTAAGCAGTCAAAACGTTTTGAACTGCAGCAGTTGAATAGGAGAAAATGACACAAGTGAGAAACTGACTAACTTAAGTGAATGCCAATACCATAATTAGCTAACGAGGTCTAATAGTTTTACTCCTAACGCTGAACATAACCTTATTGTTCTACTGTAGTGAGAGCATTTTTTATTGTAGCAGAAATACCCCTTTAAAAGCCTCTCATTTCCACTGTAAGATTAATATCTAATGAGGTAAGGTTGGAATTTAGTTGTCAAGTCTGAATTTCATTGTCAATGGAAGGGAAATTCTGTAATTCTGTAACTTTTGCAATTATTTTTCCTTTGTATTCAAAAGTTCTTCATATCCTCTGTCATCATATATCACAAGTGATAACTTGAGTCTCTGATTAGCAGTGCATTTGCCGTTTGGATTTTTGTACATTCAAATTCCCAAACTGTAGTCTACATGGGTTACTTTTCTGAGAATTTTTAATTTTTAAAGCTATTTTCTTCTCCTTTTAGAAATTATTCAAGTATGATTAATAAACATCTACTCTTGGATGCTTACATACGTAAAATAGAAGCACTGTTGTAGTAAACCTTAAAGTAAGAATAATGCTATTCATCTCTCCTGCAATCCAGCTCAGACAGACATAGTTAGAACACTAACCTGAGCCAAAATCATGGGAGAGAGGGGAGAATTGCCCAGTTAATTAGTTAAACCAGGCATCTGCTTAGTTATTCTTTCAGATTAAGTATTAGGAAGTCATGGTTCATTAGAGAAATTTACCTTCTAAAAATAGAACACAGGTGTGTGGGTGTTTACTAGTTTCAAGTCTATAGGAGAGATCACCACAAACTCATCTTCTGTCTGGGTTGTTACATGGTTATAACGTCTCTTTTCCTTTTTCTATCTACCCTGCTCTAATTCTTTGATATCAGCCTCTCTGTGCAAGGTTTCTGTTAAATCAACTGCACATTCATTTGCACTTTGAGAAGATAGGCTATGTAAATTAATATCTTTATTGTCAGTGAATAACCCAGAAGATCTCCTTCCCTACTTCATGTAAAAGGAGTTAAGTGGAGCATTTTCTCACTTTAATTCTTCTCATGCTGAATCGGAGCCCATAGAGCAAGAAGAGAATTTGGTAGGTCCGGAGTGTCAGATGAGTCTTTTCAATGACATGGGGGCTAATGTTCTCCCAGCGGTGATGTCCTACTAGAGAAGCAATTAATGGAACAAAAGTACCTCATTCAGTACCAGAAGAAAGTGAAACTTCACATAATTTTGTAAATAAAATGGTCTTCTTTCAAAAATAGAGCTAGTTTGTAATGGGACTGAGAAATGAGCTACAGAGATTGAGGCTAGTAACCAAGCTGAACACTGTGATTTGTTTTTGCTTGTTTCCTTGTGTGGACGCAGTGCAAGTAGTAACAGGATTGACAATCTGAATGCTCTGCAACTAGTCCTGCTGCTCTGTCTGGCTTTTGACATTTGGGAAATCATTTTAACTTATCTGTTTTCAGGGTCATCTCTCATAGCAATGAACGTTTGGGAGGATGCAGAAAAGTGCTTGATAAGTAGTAGAGCAAGTCTAAATTGCTTTTATTTATTTTATTTGTTGGTCCAAAATAACATTAATCCTCTTGGTGTTGGCATGCACAAAATTAATTTAATAATTTTAATATTCTTATCAAGGGAATATCATTGTTTTTCAAGTTTATTGCCCTAGATTCTAAATTCCTTGTGCCCTTTATACAATCCCAATTAAATTGAGGGTAGACCTATTTAAAAGATTATATATTGGTTTGAATTTTGCAAATTACGTGATATGAGGACACTTTAAGATGCGACCAGTGCTTTTATGCTTTTATTAAATGTAATATTCCTGCCCTTTATAGAGCCAAGCTTTCTTTAATTGTTCAGCAAATAGAAGTGCTTCTCTATGGCAAGCTTTTAAATATTTTAATAACTTTTTAACTATTTACAGTTATAATAATAGTGCTAGTCCCAAATAGCTTTCAGCATATTTCCTAGTTTCACTCGTTCTCTTGTGCCACTAACAATTCGTCAAACATGATAAGACATTTTAGAAAGCTATGATGCAATGAAACAGACTTGCCTGAATTTAAATAATTAAGAGGGATGATGAGGAGTTTTAAGAAAATTTGTAAACATGGCAATAAAAAGTTGAGAGTTTGAAGAATTTTGGACGACTTGATCAAATTTTTCTTGGCTCCATTTTATTTATTAGAACTAACAGGGAAGGGAAAAGAGCATTGTATTTTGAATCAGAAGACTTAGACTGCAAAGAGTCTGTTAACCTTCAAGAAACGACTGAAACTCTTAGATCCACTACATGCTTATTTGAAAATTTGATATAAAACCATCTGACTAGTTGATCTTGACACTCAGCCATGAGGAACAATTGTGATAATAGACATGTATAGGTGTCTTGAAAAATGTCAACCCTACTAAGCATTCTTTATATTTTTTTAATAATATGCATACAGATAAATTTGTCTATGGTTTAAAAACATCTCATTTATTTAATTTATAAAAAATCATAAGCTGTTCTGTGTTTAAAAAAATATTGAGCGGCCAGATTACCTAAGTCATCACTGAGAATGACTCATTCATCACTTACTCGTGTATCTAACACTGAACACCTGCTCTGTCCCAGGCACCTCATTAGTCAGGATTAGTAGGAATGATTGCAAAGGTTCAACTCCAGGAGGCGCCACTTTTCGTGGTAGTGATAGAATATATATTTATTTTTACAGTCTGCCAGCAGGTGGCAGTAAATGGTCTGGAGGAATGGGTTGCTTTTTTTGTATCATGAAGCCTTTCTATGGGCCAACATCAGGATGTTATTAGGAACCAAGTGGCTTAGGATGGGCAAACAATTTGGAAGAGTGACTTACTAAAGATCAAACAGAAAAGCAAAAGGGTTAATAACTCTCTGGTCTCCAAACTCTTAATTCAGTTCTCCTAACACTAAACTTGTTCATTGATTTTCAAAAATTAATTTAATATGTCTTCAGCTTAAAGAAACAGATTTTAAATTGTGTGTTATTTTGTCAGTTAATCAATTAGCAAACACTTGTTGATGCCTTACAGTTTATATAATGTCAGCACCTTATAACAATACAGACCACTCGTTCAAAGTGCTTTCCATCACCTTGTAACTTAGGATCATTAAGAATCCAAGAAACTATTAGCCTTTTTTAAGGATAAAGAAATTGAGGTACAGAAGTATTATCTAATTTTCCTATATATCAATTATAGTTAGTAGTTATCTGGAATTAGAAGTAGATTTTCTGCTTCTAGTTCAATGCCTATTTTTAAAATATATTTGATGTATTTGTTTGAAGATTTGCATGTATGTGGGGAGGGATAGTATGTAGAATCAATGTTGATAGCTGAGAAGACAAAAACATATAAATTTGAAAAGCCAAATAAGCATATGACAGATCAAAAAAACTGTTATATGAAATGTTGGAAAACGGAAAAGGATGTCTTATTAATTAAAAACTAAATAGTCTAAGTGAGTCCTTAACAGTACAGCATCTAAAATTGGGTGTTTAATAACTACCAGGTTCCATTATCATAATCCTCTAATTATTATCGTATTATTATCTCTATTTTAAACATGAGGGTTATGATGTGTAGAAAATTTAAGTAATATCAAAAGTTGCATGGCTAGGAAACAAAGATTTGAACTTGGGACAAGTCTGGCGCCTAGCCTCTGAAGTGGGACACCACCTTGCGACTCACTGAAGCAGAGAGGGCTTCAACATAGTGAGAGAAAGTGAAGAAAATAATACAAGGAGAACAAAATGGGTGAGCAAATTACAGGAAAGGAGGTAAACATTCAGAGGACAGAAGTAATCCATATTAATGAAGCCAGCTTAAGGATTTATAAAACTGTTTAGATTCATTAGACAATTTGGAAAGGTGAGTCTTTGGACTCAAGGGGGAAATATTGGTGAGAATGGCAGGTTGAAAGACTTCAAGGCCAAGCTGGACTTTGAGTCTTGTATAGATCTTTGGGAGCCATTGTTTGGGCAGGAGGATAACATGGTTTAAGCTTCATTTAGTTTGCTGGCCACGTGTAGGATGGACCAGAGGACAAGGGAAAGGAGTGAGTGGACATGACACATGTTTCTGTGGAAGGATTAATGAATCTTAACAACAAATTCAATTAGATAAATTGGGAGGAAGGTGGTACCTGAAGTTTTAAGCCTATTTAACAAAAGGAAAGATTATCTCTTAATAGAAATAGAGAAATAAATATGAAAAAGTATACTTATTTTTAGCAAATTTTAAGTTATTTTTAAAAATTAAATGTGAATTTTGCTGTATCCATGGGACATCTAGATAAAATTATCAATAATAAATTTGAAAATGCAAACTGTTGATCTTTTTTGTCATTTCCTTAGAATCATTTCTGAAGATTTATGTAATCATTGTCTTAAATAAAAGATCGTTTCTTTTATTTAATAGCTGTCTTTATCTCGTTCTTCCATCCCCATTTGTACTTTAAATATTGTTTAGTATATGTTTGGAATTTTGGGTAAAATTTCAAAAGCAAATAGTTAAAATTTGTTCTTAAATATTTTTCATTTAAATCATTTTCTCTGCTTTATCCATAGTTTTTTTTTTTTTTTCTTTTTATTCCTGGTAGTCTAAAGAAAAAAAAAAAAGAAAAAGAAAAACAAACAAACAAACAAAAAAACCTAAAGGGAAAAAAACCCTAAAAACTTAAAGCAAAAAGATTTTTGGGATTGAATATATAGAATTGAAAATTTTTTTGTATTAGTTTCCAAAGGAGGAAAAAGAAACTAATATTTTTGAACACCTGTTCTATGCTGGGAACCTGTGCTGGACATTTTCACTCATTATCTGATTTAATCCTGATAAAAATCACATTTTTAGATTACGTTCCTGAGATTGAGAGTGACTGATTTACCTAGAGCTTTTAAATATGTTCTGTAGGCCAATACCCAAATTTATAGGAGCCAGGAAGCATGAAGATACAATTCAGATTTTTCTGCTGCAATGTGTGTCTTTGATGGATCTTACCCTATTACACCATTAGTAAAAAGGGAGGTGGTGTGTTATAAAGCAGGCAATTCATATATGATTTTCTCAGCTCGTTAATTTTTAAGTGCTCAAGAGCAAGGTTTCTCACAATGAAGAGAAAGCCTAAGCAACCTATTAAGACATCAAGGAAAATATAGACAAAAAACAAAAACAAAAAAAACCCTCAAGTACCTTCCTTTAGTACAAGTATTTCTTTAGTAGCTAAAGAACATCTTGGTACCCTAACCATAGCCCTAACAAAGAACATCTTGATTTCCACTACAACATGCATATGGCAAAATAGAGAGTGTAGCTGAAGAAACTGGGAAGTCATTTTGCCCTGTGAAAAATCATGTTTGTTATGTTTATTTACTTCATTTTTAATTTTTAAAAGCTACACTGTGGATCATAGTTTGCATTATAAAGTGAATGCCCTTCAGGCCTTGCAACTTGAAAGAAGATTCAAAAGCTAGGTGCAAATGCCATTAGAGGATGAACTGTGCTAGTATTTTAATTAAGATTGTTACGGGTTTTGTTAGTGCTTGGTTACAAATTGTGAGTTTTGAATGTTTGCCTCCTAATCCTGTCTTTTTCTGTAACCTATGATATTTTTTACTGAACAATTTTGTAGACACCAGAGATTTTCAGGGATGCAAATATATCATTATAGCAGAAATATGTGTCCCTACTAGTAAAATAAGCCAACGTTGTATGGCTAAAACCTATGTTATACTATGAGTAGGTATCAATGTAAGAAAATAAGCATGCTTATAGTTTATTCTAAGTATTAATGAGAGAACTTGTGGGCCTTTATTATTGTAACTCGTTCATTCCTAGTGAATTTTCTAGTATTTCCAATAGTAGACTTTCTGATTAATTTTACATTTATTGTCTTAATTTTTCTCTGATTATTATTCTCTAACAATCACAAATATTGAACATACTGTCTGAGCAGAGCAGTTGCATTTTTATGTTTTAGCAGTAACAGTGTAAGTGTCATGCATGAGAGAAATACTAAATACAGTTTGTGTGAAGATCAGTCAGGCACAGTGGCTCACGCCTGTAATCCTAGCACTCCGGGAAGTGGAGGTGGGAGGATTACTTGAGATAAAGAATTTGAGACCAGCATGAGCTAACTAAAATAGAAAAAAATATCCAGGTGGTCTCAGCTACTCCTCAGGAGGCTGAGTTAGGAGGATCGCTTGAGCCCAGCAGTTGGAGGTTGCAGTGAGCTATGATGATGCCACGCTTTCCCGAAGTACTGATCTGTGATATTTACATGCTTTTGATTTTTAAAATTTATTTACTTAAAGCACTTATATTAGTAACTTTCTAATACCAACTGAAATGAAGCTCATTTTCAATCCTGTTCATTTTTTTCTCATACTCTTTAGGATGGAATAACTGGCTTCCCACAACGTATTCCAGGGATTGTATACTAATACTTTACACCAGGTAGAACTTTTGAATTATCAAAGGCTAAAAGTTTTACTATAAAAATAACATTTCAATATATATATGCCCTACACTGTGAGGCACATTAACAGACAAAATTCTTTTTAGTCAACTTTAATTTTCCTATTTCATTTCCCACAACTGTTCTGAAAGTCAGATACTATTTCTGATTTGAAACATAGGAAAATGAACCGCAAAAAGGTGAAATGTGATATAAATATTTTATGCTGTTTATATCTATGCATATTTTCCTATTATAATGTCTCTGGTTTTACCTAAATGTTTCTTTTACTCATACCCATGAAGCAATTATCAAAGATTCCTTTTTGATATTGTACATAGTTTTTATGATTAGGAACTGCAAAGTTACTTTTGGACCGTGCTTTCAGGATGCCATTAATTTTAATTAGAGGTCTACTTTGCATTTGAATTATTTGGGAGTTCCTGACTTAGAACTATTAATGCTTTTTACATTTTATTAATTTGCGCAATCCTGTTCTCTCAGCCTCCTCACTCATTACTGTGCACGCAAAACACTCTTATACCATGCCTAGAATTCCCAGCCTTTAACCTGTGTATACAGCCTGTGTGTTTTATACTTTTCCTACCTTTCTTTGCCTCGCCACTTTTTATTATTTTTCTTCAAGACTCAGCTTGAGCATCTCCTCACTGAGGACTGCTTTCCTTGTTTCAACAAATATACATTAATTGCCTACTACACACAAGTCCTTGTTTAAGGCATTGTAGAGCCAATCAAAGATGATAACAAACATGAATTCTACAGGTCAAACTTATGGTACTCTGCAGTGACCTTTCATGTGAATTCCATGAGAGCAAGAATGCCTTTTCCTATTGGTTTCTCACTAAATGCAGTGTACTTAAATAGAGTTCACTGTGAATTCATATGTATATTCCTGGAACATAGTAGATGCTTAGCAAATATATGCTGAATGAATATGTAAATATTACCCAGCAGACATGAACTACATTGACTGACTTTTAAAAAATATATTTACTCTTGCCTTTGGATAATGATTTTGTTTGTTGAAAATATACTACATGTTGGTCTGGGTATTTATTTCAAGCATTTTGTTTATATTACTGGCATGCAACTGGCAGACTTTCAATAATTATATGAATGTCTATAAAATTATAAAGTCACAGTGACTAATTCAGGAGGAATAGCAAAGATGACCTGCTTTACCCCTGATCTTATCTCCTCACTGAAAATGAATTAATCTAGGAATAAGACAATCTTAAATCTAGCTGTAAGATTTGTTCTATTAAAGCCTTATGTGAGGCATAGGAGGTAGTTATATAGTTGGATTTTCGAAAGTCTTCAATATATATATTGAAATATATAAATAAATGAGAGGGATATGATATGTTGATAATAGTATAATTAACCAGATTCAATATTATTGATAGTAAATGTCTGATATGTCATTAAGGCAAGTATTTAAAGTCCTCAAAATCAACATAATCCCCTATGGTTAATTAAAGGTTGATTATTCATTCAATGTTTATTGGAAACCAATTCTAAACTTTATGTATAGTAAGAGGAGAAAAGTAAGAAAAGAGTTGTTTTACCTTATTTTTTCCACAGGCACTTGGATTTTGTCTTTTTTTTTATAATGAAATTTTATTTAACCTCAAAAATCCTCTTTTGTCTGGTGGCTGTTTTTCTCATGATTTTTATAATGTTCTCTAGGTCTAACTTCAGTGATAAAAGCATTTAACTTAATTGGACAGAATACATTTCCAGATACTACGAAATATTTTTATCACCTATTTATTTGTCTGCCTACCATTTATCCATTAATGTTACCATTATTGTCTATGCCACTTTTAACTTGAAACACATTTGCAATTAAAGGTCTCACTACTGTTTCTGATTTATCCATTTTTGCCTTAATTTCCCCCCTCAAATGTCACATACTTTATAATCACTTTAATTAGTTGTCTAGATGAATCATTTTATTTCAAAGCCCCTGTATAAAAAGCCCCATGCTAATGCTTTCTACCTCTGTGAGGGTTGCAGGTGGTCTGCAATTTAAAAACAAATCCAACATAGGTTATTAAATGACATTATGCCATCCTATAGGCTTTATGAAAACTTTCACAACTATATCCAAAATGATTATGAAATGTTCAACTTTAGTATTCTCATGTTATTAAAATAACACTTCTTTATACAAAATTCCGAGCTATTATGTAATGCTCTAAGTTGCTAATGTATTTTTGCTTTCAAGTCCCTGTTTCATTTCTATTATAATGAAACATTTTATTAAAAATACCCTCCTTCCTACACTGTGCATTCATACAGCAATTGTTTGATGAACAATGACTTCTTAAGGCAGGACATACCTCTCTCTTGCCAGGAAAATCAAACGATTAAACTATTGACCACGGCGGGAAAGGGGACTCACTTTCACTTGACTCTTCCTGCTCAGTGAGCTCCCATCCCCACCTTTAACCTCACTGATAAGTCTCCATGTCTCAGGTGATGGACATGGATGTGGGTGTGTGATGGGAGGAGTTAAGTTTTTATAAGTATAAAATGTCTTTTACTAATTATGACTTCAAAACACATTCTAATCCCCTGAGCAGAAATGCATGCAGAGAGCTGAAGTTGAGTGATAAAGTGAACACTCATAGTAAAGACCAATCACTGTTTTGTTTCAAGGAGGATAATTCATCAGCTAAAGGAAAGTGGGGATGTGGGTGGTTGTGCCAGATGTTTGAAGAGTTTGGAAAAAAATCTGACATAGTTACATGCATACAAGGGAGAAGGAGATGCCTAACAATACATAGAATGATTACTGGCAACCTTGTTTCCTCAATGAATAGTGTTTATTTATGTTGTCCTCAATGAAAAGTGTTTATTTATAAGTATTGGGTGAATTTATTGAATGAAGGAAGAAGACCTGTCAGTTACTCTGCAGGGTATTTTCATAGGGGTTACTTTATTTTTTTATTCAAAACATAGAGGAATTATGAACTATTATTTTCCAGATGAGGGAATTGAATTTCATAAAAGGTATGTAGCATATAATAAATGAAAAACCTGAAATTCAAATTCAGAATCAGTTGGTTCTAAAATTATACTCGTTCCACTGACTAAAGCATGGTGCCTTGAAGTAGCAAGGTATTGTTAAAGGAAGAACACAATCACTAGTAGTAGCTCTCGCTTCAGGTTTTTACTGTTTTCTTCTGGTCATTTATTTTTTTCCCCAGCTCTGTAAGATGTAATTGACAAATAAAAATTGTATATATTACAATTTACAGGGTGATTTTTGACATATGCATGTATTATGAAATTATTAAATCAAGCTATTTAACATATATATCACCTCATAATAGTTATCTTTTTTGTAGTAACAGTATTTAAGATCTAATCACTTAGCAGTTTTCAAGTATACATTATATTAACTGTAGTCACCATGCTGTGCAGTAGATCTCCAGAACTTATTCATCCTATCTAATTAAAACTTTGTACCCTTTAACCAACATCTCTGAATTTCCTCCATCCCCCCGCCCCTAGCTGCTTCCATTCTGTTCTACTCTATACTTCTGTGAGCTCAACTATTTTAGATTTCACATATAGGTGAGCTCAAGTGGTATTTTTCTTTCTGAGCCTGGATTATTTTATATAGCATAAATGTCTTCCACCTTCATCCATGTTGTTGCAAATGACAGGATTTTATTCTTTTTAAAGACTGAATAATATTATATATTAAATATTTTCATGTATTTATATATCAGATTTTCTTTATCTCCTCATCCATAGATGGACATTTAGGTTGATTCTATATCTTGACTATTGTGAATACTGCTGCAATGAACATGGGACTGCAGATATCTCTTTGACATACTGATTTCATTTCCTCTGGATATATACCCAGAAGTGGGATTGCTGGGTCATATCACCCCAAAAGCACAAGCACCAAAAGCCAAAATAGACAAATGGAATTGCATCAAACTAAAAAGCTTCTGTACTGCAAAGAAAATAATCAACAGTGAAGAGACAACTTATAGAATGGGAGAAAATATTTGCAAACTATAACTCTGATAAGGGGTTAATATTCAAAATATATAAGGAACTCAACAGCAGGAAAACAACCTAATTTAAAAAGTGGGCAAAAGAGCTGAATAAATATTTTCCAAAATAAGACATAAATATTTCCAACAGTTTTATGAAAAAAATGTTCAACATAATTAATCATCAGGGAAATGCAAATTAAAAAACCACAATGAATATCACCTCACACCTGTTAGAATAATTATTATTAAAAAGACATAAGGTAAATTTTGGTTAGGATGTGGAGGAAAGAGAAGTTTTGTGCACTATTTTTGGGAATGCAAATTACTATAGCCATTTTGGAAATCAGTACAGAGGTTCCTCCAAAAATTAAGAACAGAGAACTACCATATTATCTGGTCATTTCTTTTGAGTGGTCAAGTCCAGGTTAGTGACTGCCAATTAGTAAATGAGTAATTTTTTTTATCAACTTAAAATATTAATGAGCATGGAGAACCAGTAAGATTTGGAGTTAGTAGGATGGGGTTGGGGTGGTTGTAAGGTGGGACAACTTGATTGTTTAGGTTAGTATAATTCATTAAGGACTATGTAAGCATTAATATTTAAATATAAGCTATATCTTTAAATGTCTTCTTTTATTGTGAAATTATGCTTATTAATAATTCAGTAAGGCATCAGTTTGTGGTTGACTTACTGAATGCTCTCATAGTGAAGTTACATCAGTTTAGGATGCTTTTAGGGGCAAAGAAGAGAATAACAAATTCAAAGTAGCTTCAAAATAAAAATCTGGTATAGCATGTAAAAGGCCACATGCAGGCAGATTTGAATTTCACATTTCAACTCATGGTTTTGGTTGTTTTTACTTGACTTTGTTGAATAAACATGGTTTCAGCAGCTCCATGTTTTACATTCTTATGTAATAATATATGAAGTTAGGAAAGAAATAAATATAAGCATATTTCATTTTATTGTGCTATGCATTATTGCATGGCACAGACATTGTTATTTTTATAAATTGAAGTTTTGTGGCAACCCTGTGTCAAATCTATTGGTGCCATTTTTTCAACAGCATGCGCTCACTTCAGATGTCTGTGTCACATTTTGGTAATTCTTGTATTATTTCAAACTTTTTCCTTATTACATTAATATCTCTTCTAGTGATCTATGATCAGTGATCTTTGATGGTAAAACTGTAGTTGTTTCAGGGTGTCACAAGCCATACCCATATAAGATGACAAACTTCACCTATAAATGTGTGTGTTCCTATTGCTCCACTGACTGGTGGTTCCCTGTCTTCCTGTCCTTGGGCCTCCTACTCTGTGAGATGCAACAATGTCAGAGTTAGCCAATTAATAACCTCACAGTGGCCTATAAGTGTTCAAGTGAAATGAGGAGTCATATGCCTCTCACTTTAAGTCAAAAGTTAGAAACGATTAAGATTATTGGTGAGGAAGGCATGTTGAAAGCCAAAACAGGCCAAAAGCTAGGTGTCTTGTACCAGTCAGCCAAGTTGTGAATGCAAAGTAAAAATTATTCAAGGAAATTAAAAGTGCTACTCCAGTGGAACACATGAACAATAAAAAGTGAAAGGGCCTTATTGCTGATAAGGTGAAAGTTTCTGGATAGAAGATCAAACCACCTACAACATTCCTGTAAGTCAAAGCCTAATCCAGAACATGATCGTAACTCTCATTAAATCTTTGAAGGCTGAGAGAAGTGAGGAATCTGCACAAGAAAAGTTTGAAGCTAGCAGAGATTTGTCCTTGAGGTTTAAGAAGAGAAACCGTTTCCATACATAAAAGTGTAAGGTTAAACAGCAGTGCTGATGTAGAAACTGTAGAAAGTTATCCAGAAGATCTAGCCAAGATCGTTGATGAAGGTGGTTACAGTAAACAACATATTTGCATAGGCTGACTCTATAGTTAAGGGCTAATGCATCTGGTGACTTTAAGTTGAAGCCAGTGCTGATTTGCCATTCTGAAAATCCGAGGCCCATTAGGAATTAATGCTAAATCTACTCTGCCTGTGCTCTATAAATGGAACAAGAAAGCCTGGATGACAGTACATCTGTTTACAACATACTTTACTGAATATTGTAAGCCTGCTGCTGAGACCTACTGCTCAGAAAAACAGATTCTTTTCAAAATATTACTGCTCATTTAGAATGCATCTGGTCAACCAAGAGCTCTAATGGAGATGTGCAAAGATAATGTTATTTTCAAACCTGCTAACACAACATCCATTGCCCATGAATCAGAGAGTGATTTAGACTTTCAAGTCTCTGTTATTTAAGAAATGCATTTCATTAGCTGCCATAAACAGTAATTCCTCTGATGGATCTGGGCAAAATAAATTGAAACTCTCTTAAAGGGATTCACCACTCTAGATGTCATTAAGAACATTTGTGATTCCTGGGTAGAGTCAAAATGTCAACATACACAGGAGTTTGGAAGAAGTTGATTCCAACCCTCATGGATTACTTTGAGGGGTTCAAGAATTCGTTGGTGAAAATAACTACAAATGTAGTGGAAAGAATAAGAGAACTAGAACCATTAATAAAAGTGGAGCCTGAAGATATGACTAAATTGCTGCAATCTCATGATAAAACTTTAATACACGAAGATTTGCTTCTTAAGGATGAGCAAAAAATGTGGTTTCTTGAGATGGAATCTACTCCTGGTAAAGACGTCAGGAACCTTGTTGAAATGACAACAAAGAATTTAGAATATTGCTTATACTTAATTGATAAACCAATGGCAAGGTTTGAGAAAACTGACTCCAATTTTGAAATAAATTCTACTGTGCTATCAAATAAATGCTATCAAACAGCATTGAAAGCTACAGAGAAATCTTTCATGAAAAGAAGAGTCAATTGATGCACTAAACTTTATTATTACCGTATTTTAAGAAATCGCCATAGCCGATATAACCTTCAGCAGCCACCACCCTGATTAGTCAGCAGTCATCCACAGTGAGGCAAGATCCTCCCCCAGCAAAAATATTATGACTCACTGAAGGCTCACGTGACCATCAGCATTTTTAGCAATAAAGTATATTTTAATTAAGGTATGTATATTTTAGACATAATTCTATTGCACACTTAATATACTATAGTATAGTGTAAACATGACTTTTGTATGCACTGGGAAACCAAAAATTTGTGTGACTCACTTTATTGTGATATTCAGTTTATTGAGGTGGTCTAGAACCAAACTGGCAATATTTCCCAGGTATGTCTGTATTTCTTTCATTGGCTTCCTTTGAAGGAAAAATCCTCCTATGTTGTCTAGCTGACTTCCCTCAATTCTCATTGGCTAGAATTGTTTCCTATAATCACTCTTAAACTAATCATTGGTGAGAATAATGACATTAACATGATTTCCCTTAAATAATTAAATCTTTTTTATTGCTGATGAGGAGATCTGCCTCCCTTCAAGCACATGATTACACCATCAAATTCAGTGTCTATCTCCTAAGGAAGAATGGAGGAGAATAGTGTTAGTTAAATGTGTCTGCCATGGGAATATTGAAAAGACCCATTTTGGCAAAGAATGTAAAAAGCATCAAAGCCAACATTTATAAAGTATTTACAGTGTACTGTTTTTATGTGCTTTGCATGTGTGAGCTCATATAAGTCTTCAAAGTTACTTTTGAGGTTGATTCTCTTTTGTAGATAAGAAAATGAAGAGGTTTAATGACTTGCCAAACTGACAAAGCTGCTTAGTGAAAAAGTTGTGGTTTGAACCCAGGCTAGCTGGCAAAACAGTTATCTTCTTCCTGCCAGGTCACCATAAAAGGAAACTATTAGCATTGTGCATGGTTTTACTGTTGTTAAGTTTGTGAATGATAAGGTAAGGATACTATGTTCTTTGAAGGTGCTATGTCCTGTGCACTCTCCAAAGAAAACTATTAATATTATGCTTGAGCTTATTTAAAGCTATATATACATACAACTTTTATTATTATTTTAAAATTTTACAAATAAGGAAATGAAGGAACAGAGAAAGTAGTTGCCTGAGGTCACACAGCTATGTATTGGCCCATTGCAGGTTTGCTTTGACTTTGAAGGCCTGAGTACCTCCCTTGTAAAATCCTCGGGCACAGTCCTCAGTGTTCAGCACTGGAAGAGTAATAAATTGGAATAAACCAAATTGCATAACCTGACTAGCCCTCCAGGAGCTTATAAATATAAAAGAAGCTAAAATTTTTAAAGGAAAATGTATTTAGTTTCTTTTCTTTTCTAGACTAGATAGGAAAATAATGTTTTCAAGTTTAGGGAAGCTAAGGAGAAGAAGAGTTGGTTAAAAATTAGAAATTGGAACCAGGGTCTTCTTTAGAATGAGAAATTGAAACTGAAAATGAGGAGTATTGATTTGAAATTGACTACTGAGGCAGATTAAATATTGAAATGTGAGTGATCATGTGAACTTAACTAATCAGGGTTCCTGCCTTGAACAAGCTGTGAGCTGCACCCATTCCCCGGTGCACAGTGAATTAAAAGGTAGATTAGTGCTAAATCAGGGATTGAGGCACCGTGTGTATGAAATTATGTGCATGCTCTGTAATTTCTCCTTTTGTTTTATTTTTTATTACTTATTTTATTATTTTTTATTTCAGAATATCATGGGGGTACACATGTTTTGGTTACATGAATTGCTTTTGTACAGTTTGAGTCAAACTTATAAATGTGTCCATCACCCATGTAGTGTGCATTGTAGCAGCTAGGTGTGAAATTACCCATCCCCTCCTCCCTTCCTCCTGTTTGATTTCCCATGAGTGTTATTTCCAAATGTGCACATAAGTGTTGATCGGTTAGTTCCAGTTTAATGGTGAGTACATGCGGTGTTTGTTTTTCTATTCTTGTGATACTTCACTTAGAAAAATGGTCTCCAGTTCCATGCACGTTAATACAAGATGTATTAGTTAACCATTTTTTTTATGTCTGAGTAATACTCCATGGTATACATATACCACATTTTATTAATCCACTCATGTATTGATAGTCACTTGGGTTATTTAATTTCTCCTTTTTAGATAGCCGTTTTTCCCCTTTTCTTTGCCAGATACTCTCACCAACACAGTGTTTTTCCAAATGGTGAAATATGTAAAATATTATGTAAAATATATTAAAATTATTTGTAAAATATGTACTTGTGTATAGGTGTATATATAGATGTGTGTATATGTAAATGTATATTTTTGTGTATGTGTGTAGATAACATATAAATACATACACATATTAAATCTATGTATATGAGAACTTTGGAAAACTATGTTATATCAAAATGTTTCAATACTGTATCAAAATGTTTGCCATATTTGTTTCATTACTTTCATTAGTACTGAAATTCATGAATATTTTATTTGATTTGTTCTTTGCTGATTTTTGCCTCTAAGAAGAAAATGTACTCTATTATAAAACATTGGACTTATTATTCCCGCTTTGTATAACTGAAGTCTAATTAGACAATGTTTAATTTCTCAAGACTACAAAACAGTATCTGTTGTCTCTCCGTTACACAAAATGAACAGCTAAAGAGCTCTCCTACCTTATTTTTTAAAGAAACTCCCAGCAAACAAGTATTCATAATTGATGATATTTTCCATCAAAACATATTCAGTGACTATAGATAAAATCGGCATTTGGAACATGAGTGCCTTGGTTCCAGCTCAGGGACTGTGATTGAACTGCATGCACAGGCTTGAATTCTCCATTTCATTTTTCTCAATTTATAATTAAAGAGATGAAGGCTGCTAAGTTTCTAATGGTGTTATCCCTTCTTTTGCATTGCATTGCATAACTGAATTATAACATTTCTTGTTACAAAGCTGCTGAAAATTTTTAACATATCTGTAGCAAGAAGGAATGGATCCTAAAACTATCCATACATATTCTGTTGTATATCAGTGGTTGATTGTCACGTCTCTTTTGAGGATTACTGAATAGGTAATCTGCTTCCATTTCTGATGACAGAGAACAAATTGATTTGTATAAAGAGCTTTTGTGAGATAAGTTGATTCTGTTTTTCTTATAAGGCATTTCCATATTTACAGGTATTCAGGACAACTAAGTGTACATTTGCAGCAAAAGAAGAGTGTTCAAATTCTGTAGTTTCTATTAACTTCACCGCTGGCTTGTTTACAGTTTTATGGAAAGAAAAATATTTTGAGAGGAGCTTTCATTTTTTTAAAACCAGTATTGAATGGTTCCATTTTAAAACATTTATTTGATTTTCTTTTACTCCTTATGGATTGGTGACACCAGTCAAAATTGTTTCTAAGATTCTCAGAATTCACGTCACGTGGCTGGTCATTGAAGCACTCTGGCTGAGCGGTTGGGTACTAAATGGATTTGTGCCAGCACATGGCAGTTCCAGGCATTGAGGCCAATGGCTGCTTAGTGCTGGGCTGAAACACTTTCTCATGCACAAGTTGGTCATGATTTCCTGTGAGTAAATTTGGATCCTGTGGCCCAAATTATATCTTAAGCAAACAATTCAATGTATGTGTTTTGTTTCTAATTCTGTTCCACATGTATTGAAGCCTACATCTCTATTTATGCCTAAATATCTAAATTTCTTTTTTTTATTCGTTTTAGTTTCAAAGAAAAATTTTTGAAGATTATACTTGTAAAAGTTTTTATTTTTGTCTGTGGACATGGAAAAACTTTGAGCCTTGACAATTTTTCCTATGCCAGAGGCGGTATGATGCCTGAGAACACAGAGTCTGAAGTCTGGTGGATTTACCTTAAACTCCTGCTCACCCACTCATTCAATGTGAGATCTTGAGCAAGTGACTCACTTCTTATTCTTATTAAGAATATTCCTTAATATTCTTATCTGCAGAATGGGGATAATAATAGTGCTGGCGACATAGTATTCAATTAATAGTAGCTTTCTTCTCTGGAGCCAAGTTATAATTACATATTTTCGGTAATTTATTCACCAAATTTCCTTGAAAAACTTTCAAAGAAAACTTGGATGTGTGAAAAACAATGCTCGGGTAAAATGTCAGCATGTTTATTTTGAGGTAATTATTAGTTTTGGAAAGCCACAGTGCCACTTTGCCATTCGGTACATTCTGTATTGTTTCCCACACTGTTAAGGGCAAGTGGCAGCTGGTAGATTTGGCTTTGGGGGCAGTTATAGTATCTAGGAGCTGTCTGTCCTCTTTGTTAGCCGTGTTTCATCCTGGTGCAGGGCTTCCTAACTGAGGCAGAATGTGGAATTGAGGATAATCACTCAATTTATTACTTGACCAACTGTCTAAATTGTGAATGTGGTGCGAAGTTCAGTTTCCCTCTCTGGGCTGTACTCCACTCTCAAGGACTCTCCCTATTCCTTCCCATCGCCCTACTCAGACTGTTGTCCCCGTTCCGGTGGAAGCCTATGGTATTTTTCTCCACTGCTCTTCAACCTTAACTCAAGTGTAGATCTTGTTTCTGCATGGATTTGGGCAGTGTCTGGACTCCTGGCATTTCGTACGGTCTGTTTTCACAGCATAATCAAGGCGCAGTGGTTTCCACAGTACTGAGAAAAAGCTCCACCTCAGCTCCCACTGACTCAGTCTTGCTCCCAGCCTTAGCAGTCTCTCCCTCAGGACTGCGTGGTGGAGTTCCCCCATCACCTTTGCTACTGGGTTTCCCACTTTGAGTTTTAGCAGTTTCCCCAGCTGGCTCAGTAACAATCCATTTTCCTCTAATATTTTCATCCTAATAAGGGTTTTATAGGGCACTTTTTAAAATCTTTCCCACATTGCAGTAGCGCCAATAAAGATGTAGGGGAGGGAGGAAACAAAGGCCTTCTGCAGCCAAGTAGACTTCCCTATCTTTGTACCTTACATACCCAATCATTCTGATGCACCACCCAAATTACAACACAAGAAAGGAAAAGGTAGTACGCTAAGAGACACTTGGCAATCTCCTGTTTTCATCCTTCCCAACAACTTGTTGTGTTCTTTTCTTTTAAGGGAATGGGAAACAGATGCATTATTCTTTTTCTATGGATCCTTTTTTATGAACTCTATAATCCTTAGTTATTGGTATTTAAAGGGGGCACTTATTAAGAAAACACTCTTTCTTTCAGGTGCCTGGATTTTGATTTTAAAAGCCTAGCATTCAAGGGTATTCATTCTGTCATGCTCTTATTTAAAGATACTATCTGCAAATCAAAGCTGATGCTGACTTTTTGGTTCTTGGCTTTTGCAGTCCCTGCCAAGCAATGGATGGCTTGGTTCACTGGATGGAAAGCCAGGGAGAACAGATTTTAGAGAGCTGTAGGGCAATAAAGACTCAACATATATACACGTAAGAAAGAAATGGAAATAAACAAAGGGAGAGAAAATTGAATAAAGTGATCTTTATGTTTACAAAACTAGGATTGGTTTGATCTCCTACTTGCAATTTCAGAATAATTTTCTAGAGGTAGCTTTTTAGACCTTTCACAAGTTGTCATTTTCCATTGACCTCAGTTTAATATATAAAATCCAAGTTAATCCTTACTTAATTTTTAAAACCTTTCTTAGTCATCTCAAACCACATTTCTCTGTGTCTCATAAACTACTAGAACATAGATTAGTACTGCACATTTTGCCATGTAATCTCATACAATCATGGGTTATTTAGAGTGTTTTTATTTATTATTTATTAATTTTATTAATCTTATCTTCTAGACAAGCTCCCTATCTGCAAAAATTTTATGTTATTTAATTTACATAGTAGATGCTCTATAAACAGTTATGGTAAAACAACAAATGAATGATGCTCTCCTATTGCTATTTATATTTAGAATAAAAGAAGAGACTACTGTAATGAAAGAAATTTTGTTTAAATAAAGTAAATAAATATTTGTGATGGCTGTTATGAGTATATTATACTGATAAATGGTATGGAATATTTAGTCTTTTGAAGACTTTAAAGATCAACATACACTTTTATCTACTTAGAACAGTTTAGGTGAAAATGAAAGTGAAATAATGAAAGTTTCCTCCAAGTTCTTTGAAAATATATACTTAAAAAATTAAACTCATATGTATTTTATTCTTTATTTATGTTAATAGTTTATTGGCAATTTAATAAACACTCTTTTTCTCTATAAGCTTTTTTTATAAATTATCAGAGAAGATAGCAAGTAAATGTAATAGTCACAATCCTAAAAGATTATCTTTGTGTATATGCTTTTGTTCATTATTTTCATGTCCTATCTAACTAAATTATTTCAATTCTTGCCTGGCTTTAAATGTTCTACACTTATATCAATTTTAGCTACAAAAAATGAAATGGATTTTCAAATGGCACCATCCCGATACACACTATTTGAATTACTTTATTACTAAGACTTATATTAATTAATATTTACAACCAAGTTGATTCTTTCTGACTGCCATCTTTATCTAAAGAATGCATTATGACATATATAAAATTTCTTAAAAATGCAAAATATTTTAACATAATTTCTTTTATATGTAGTCTATTTGTGTTTATTTAATATTGAGTATTAATAAATTCTGAATAATTTATTGTTTTTTATAATGTTTCACTTTGATAAAAGAAATGGTAAAATCTTTTTTTTTTTTTTTTTTATTTTATTTTTTATTTATTTTTTTTATTTCAGCTCATCATGGGGGTACATAAGTTCAGGTCATATACATTGTCCCTGTCCCACCCATCCCCCCGAGTCAGAGTCCCCAGCGCGTCCACTCCCACTCTCCAGACAGTGCGCCTGGCACTCACCATGTATTCATACCTCGATCCCCTCCCCCCCCACCTCCCCGGGTCTGCACCCTCAAGCATGACCATTCCCCAGAGGGTGCGCAACGCACTCGTCATGTAGGCATACACCCATCCTCTCCCCCCACCCCCCCATCCCAGTCTGATATCCAATTGGTATCCTTCCCTGATATACATTTAGGTGATGATCAGGGAAACCAGTTTTCTGGTGAGTACATGTGATGCTTGTTTTTCCATTCTTTGGATACTTCACTTAGTATAATGGGTTCCAGCTCTCTCCAGGAGAACCAAAGAGATGTCGTATCATCGTTATTTCTTATAGCTGAGTAGTACTCCATGGTATACATATACCACAGTTTACTAATCCATTCGTGGATTGATGGGCACTTGGGTTGTTTCCACATCTTTGCGATTGTGAATTGTGCTGCTATAAACATTCGGGTACAGGTGTCTTTGTTAAAGAATGACTTTTGTTCTTCTGGGTATATGCCCAATAATGGAATTGCTGGATCAAATGGTAGGTCTACTTGAATCTGTTTAAGATATCTCCATATTGCTTTCCATAGGGGTTGCACTAGTTTGCATTCCCACCAGCAGTGTATGAGTGTTCCTGTCTCTCCGCATCCACGCCAACACGTGTTGTTTTGGGATTTTTTGATAAAGGCCATTCTCACCGGAGTTAAGTGGTATCTCATTGTGGTTTTGATTTGCATTTCCCTGATGATTAGGGATGTTGAGCATTTTTTGATACGTTTTTTGGCCATTCTTATGTCTTCTTTTGAAAAATTTCTATTCATGTCCTTTGCCCATTTTTTGATAGGATTGTTTGATTTTTTTCTTGCTGATTTTCCTGAGTTCTAAATAGATTCTTGTTATCAGTCTTTTATCTGATGTGTAGTATGCAAAAATTTTTTCCCATTCTGTAGGCTGTCTGTTTATTTTCGTGACTGTTTCTTTGGCTGTGCAGAAGCTTTTTAATTTAATCAGGTCCCATTCGTTTATTTTTGTTGTTGCTGCAATTGCCTTAGGGGTTTTCTTCATAAATTCTTTGCCTAGACCAACGTCTGTGAGAGTCTTTCCTACATTTTCTTCTAGAATTCTAATCGTTTCCCATTTAAGATTTAAATCTGTTATCCACCGTGATTTGATTTTTGTGAGAGGTGAAATCTGTGGGTCCTGTTTCAGTCTTCTACATGTGGCTATCCAGTTTTCCCAGCACCATTTATTGAATAGGGACTCTTGTCCCCAGAGTATGTTTTTGTCTATTTTGTCAAAGATTAGATGATTATATGAGGATGGTTTTATATTTGGGTTTTCTGTTCTGTTCCACTGGTCTGTGTCCCTGCCCTTGTGCCAATACCAAGCAGTTTTAAGCACCACAGCTTTGTAGTATAGTTTGAAGTCTGGCAAATCAATACCTCCCATTTTGTTTTTATTGCTTAAGATTGCTTTTGCTATACGGGGTCTTCTCTGTTTCCATACAAAGTGTATAATTATTTTTTCTAAATCTGTAAAAAATGATGTTGGTAATTTAATAGGAATTGCATTGAATCTATAGATTACTTTGGGTAGTATAGACATTTTAACGATGTTAATTCTTCCAATCCATGAGCATGGTATGGATTTCCACTTATTTACGTGTTCTGCAATTTCCTTCCTTAGCGTTTCATAGTTCTCTTTATAGAGGTCCTTTACCTCTTTAGTTAAATATATTCCTAGATATTTTATTTTCTTTGTTGCTATTTTGAAAGGTATTGAGTCCTTAATTTGGTTCTCCGATTGAATGGTATTGGCATATATGAATGCCTCTGATTTGTGTGTATTGACTTTGTAACCTGAGACATTACTGAATTCGTTAATTAATTCCAGGAGTCTCTTGGTTGAGTCCTTGGGGTTTTCCAGATACAACATCATATCATCAGCGAAGAGTGAGAGTTTGATCTCTTCTGTCCCTATTTGGACACCTTTGATTCTGCTCTCTTGTCTGATAGCTCTTGCAAGGACTTCCAATACAATGTTGAAAAGTAATGGGGACAGTGGGCAGCCTTGTCTGGTTCCAGTTCTGAGTGGGAATGCTTTCAATTTTTCCCCATTCAGTATGATGTTGGCTGTGGGTTTGTCATATATGGCTTGTATTATTTTTAGGTAGGTCCCATTTATGCCTATGTTGTTAAGTGTTTTTATCATAAAAGGGTGTTGAATTTTGTCAAATGCTTTTTCTGCATCTATTGAGAGGATCATATGGTCTTTATTTTTGCTTGTATTTATGTGGTTAATTACATTTATAGATTTTCGTATGTTGAACCACCCCTGCATCTCTGGGATGAAGCCTACTTGGTCGTGATGAATTATTTTTTTAATCAGCACTTGGATACGATTTGCTAGGATTTTATTGAGAATTTTTGCATCTACGTTCATGAGAGAAATTGGTCTGTAGTTTTCTTTTTTTGTTGCATCCTTTCCTGGTTTTGGTATCAATGTTATATTGGCTTGGTAGAATGTGTTGGGGAGAATTCCATCCTTCTCAATATTGAAGAATAGTTTATGTAGGATGGGCACCAGTTCATCTTTGTATGTATGGTAAAATTCAGGTGTGAACCCATCTGGACCAGGGCTTTTCTTTTTGGGAAGGTTTTTTATTGCTGTTTCAATTTCAGTTCTTGATATTGGTCTATTCAGGAATTCTATTTCTTCCTGATTGAGCTTGGGAAGGCTGTGTGTTTCTAAAAATTTGTCCATTTCCTCCTCATTTTCCAATTTGTGTGCATAAAGATTTTTGTAATATTCATGGATAATGTCATGGATCTCTGTGGCTTCGGTTGTGATTTCTCCTTTTATGTTCCTGATGGAAGTTATTAAAGATTTTTCTTTTCTGCTCTTGGTTAGTCTAGCCAGTGGTGTGTCTATTTTATTTATCTTTTCAAAGAACCAACTTTTTGTTTTATTAATTTCCCTTATAGTATTTTTGTTGTCTTTTTCATTTAATTCTGATTTGATCTTAACAATTTCTCACCTTCTGCTGGGTTTGGGGTCAGTCTGTTCTTCTTTCTCCAGCTCTTTGAGTCTATTCATTAAGTTGTCTATTTGTAAGTTGTCTGTCTTTTTGAAATAGGCATTTATGGAAATGAATTTTCCTCTCAGGACTGCTTTAGCTGCATCCCATAGATTTTGATAAGTTGTGTCACCTTTGTCATTTAATTCAAAGAATGTTTTGATTTCTGACTTAATTTCTTCCTTTACAAAATTGTTATTCAGAAGAAGGTTGTTTAGCTTCCATGACCTTGAGTAGGAATGAGAGTTCCTGTTAGGGTTCATTATTACTTTTATTCCATTGTGATCTGAGAAGATGCAGGGTATGATTTCTATTTTTTTAATTTTTTGAAGACTTGCTTTATGGCCTAGGATATGGTCAATCTTAGAGAATGTTCTGTGAGCCGATGAGAAGAATGTATATTCAGTGGATTTAGGGTAGAATGTCCTGTAGATGTCAGTCAGGCCCATTTGTTCTAGCCTTCTGTTTAAGTCTACTATGTCTTTGCTTATTTTCTGCTTGGAGGATCTGTCCTGTGCTGTCAGTGGGGTGTTAAAGTCTCCAACTATTAAAGTGTTGTTGTCTATCATTTGGTTTAGATCGAGTAGGATTTGCTTTATGAATCTGGGTGCACCTACATTGGGTGTATATATATTAAGTATGGTTATGTCTTCTTGTTGAATTGTGCCTTTCACCAGTATGTAGTAACCGTCTTTGTCTTTTATTACTTTTGTTGGTTTAAAGACTGAGTTATTGGAAATTAAAACTGCCACACCAGCTTTCTTTTGGCTACCATTTGCTTGAAATATCAAGTTCCATCCTTTTATTTTCAGTCTAAATGCATCTTTGCCGGTTAAGTGTGTTTCCTGAAGGCAGCAGATACTTGGTTTGTGTTTTTTTATCCATTGGCCCAGTCTATGTCTCTTGAGTGGGGAATTCAGGCCATTGACATTTAGTGAGAGAACTGATAATTGGGACAGATTTCTGTTTATCTTATTGGGTAGAACTTCTTTTCTATGTTTTCTCTCTTGAGCCATTGTGGTGGCTAGAATTTGATCTTTAGTTCTTGGGTGGTTTTACATTCGTGGGCCTTTGTTGTGATGATCCGTGTGTAACTCTCTTTTGAGTACTTGTTGGAGGGGTGGTCTTGTCTTGGTGAATTCCCTCAGTCCTTGTTTATCTGAGAATGTCTTAATTTCTCCTTCATATAGAAAGCTTAGCTTAGCTGGGTACAAGATTCTAGGCTGGGCATTATTCTGTTTCAGAAGAGTGAGAATGGGGCCCCAAGTTCTTCTTGCTTGTAAAGTTTCATTTGAGAAATCTGGCGTAATTCTAATGGGTCTCCCTTTGTATGTTACTTGTTTCTTTCTCCTTACAGCTCGAAGAAGGGTCTCTTTAGTGGATATTTTGGTCAGTCTGACGACTACGTGGCGTGGTGTTTTCCTATTTGCTATGAGTCTACCAGGGGTTCTTTGAGCTTCTTGAACCTGTATATCTAAAGTTTTAGCAAGGCCTGGGAAATTTTCTTCTATTATGTCTTCAAATAGTTTATCCAGCCCTTGCTTATTATCTTCTTCACCTTCAGGGATGCCTATAACTCTCACGTTAGGTTTCTTCACATAATCCCACATTTCTTGAAGACTCTGATCTTTTTTCTTATTTCTTTGCTCTATCTCTGTGACTGTCTTATTTAATTGGAAAGAGTTATCTTCGATTTCTGAGATTCTGTCTTCTATTTGATCTACCCTGTTCTTGAGACTTTCCACTGTGTTTTGTAGCTCCCTGAATAAATCCCTCATTTCTAGGAGTTCAGTTTGGTTTTTCTTCAATACGTCTATTTCTTTAGTGAATTTTTCTTCCAAATCCTGGAATTTTTTTGCGGTTTCTTTGCGGTGGATATCAATTTTTTCTTGTATATCATTCAGCTTGTTTATAACCCAAGACTGAAATTCTTCTGGTAACATGTTGGTATTCTGAAACTGGCTTGTGCCAATTGGAGGAGAGTTGGTATTTCTCTTTGGGGGCGAGGTTTCCGTTTGGTTTTTTGTGCTCCCCATATTTTTCCGCTGAGCCCTTCCCATCTGGCTCTATCGTTAGATCTTTTCTCACAGCTTTAGTCTAGTTAACAGCACGTCTTGTACTCTGTTCTTAGGCTGTGGAACAGTCTAGGAATGTTGCTTCCTTTATCTATAGGGAGAGACTGTTGTGTGCTGTTTAGAGTTTCTTTTTTCTATCTCAGTTGGGGGACTGCTTCTGATGGGTCCACCCCCAGAGGGTTGGCTTGACCTAAGACCAGTTTGGCAAGTTAAATCACTGTGTTGTGGACTTTCAGTTAGTAGGCAGGATTCACACTATTTGCAAGCAGAAAGCCTCTTCTCCCTCTCTTTTTCTTTCCCTTCCTTCTTCTTTTTTTTTTTCTTTCTTTTTTCTTCCCTTCCTCTCTCTTCCTCTTCCTTCTTCTTCCCCCCCTGACTTTTGGTTCTTCCTCTGGGTGTGTGGTTTCTGTCTCTTTCTGCAGGAAAGACACTGGCTAGGCAGAGGAGGCAGTGCCCTCACTCCCTCAGTGCCCCAGCTGCTGCAGCTCCCACGGGCAAGGGTCTACACTGTCCCAGCATTCCAAAGGTCCAGGCTCCACACTCTTGCGTCTGGGGAAGCACTCAGTGTTCACACCTGGGAAGGGGACCTGGAGAGGGTCTATGGATCAGGGGATGGAGCCTCTTGGGGAGCCGCCTGGCACCCTATGGCTCTGCAGCAGTTAGACCTTGGCCCGCACAATTGCTGCTGCCCACCCACAGTTCACTGGTACTGGGGGGCAATATTCAGGGACCAATAGGAATCAGAGCTGGGGGTCTGGAGCACTCAGGAGTATACAGTAGCTCCTGGGCTGTCCTCGGAGCTCCAGGTCTCCCGCGGTGATTCTGCACCAATTTCAGTCAGATCCCTGACCGAGTGGATGTGGGGGTCAGTGGGGAGATCAAGCCGCTTTGCTGTGGGGCTGAACCCGCCCCACTGTCCGGTGAGGCAGGTACGGCCGTCCCGCACTCCGCTGTCTGTTTTCCGTCCCGCACTCTCCAAATTATCTCGGTCTGATTTCCCACTCGCCTCTGTTTTTTCCTGTTTCCTGTGTCCGATGGTGATTCTCCGTGGGTTCACCTCACCCTTCCTGTGGAGGAGCAATCCTCCAGTCAAAATGGTAAAATCTATACTCTCTTTTTAGTTTAATTTTAACAGGGAGAAGATGAGAATGTCACGTAATTTTATATGCACATATATTATACCATTATTAAATAACCAAAATAGCAAAAATCAAACCATAACAAAAGTTAGAGTGGAAGAAATTAACCATTTTAAAAATGCCTTTGATTTTACATAAAATAGTACTACATATTTAATTTACTTTAAGATTAGGACTTATTGTCTTCAAATGTGGAAATGTATGTGTGGCCACATTGTAGAAGACATATATACAACAGTACTGCTTAAAACCTAAATAAGAACATGGGAAAATGAAAGATAATGGCTCAAAAATCTTAATTAGCTATGTCATATTATTAAAAGTGACATTTAATTCTGAGATTTCTGAGAAAGAAATAAGATAGCATGTAGTATAATAAATTTTATGATGAAATGAGGAGACCATCATACTATTTATCCAGAAAGAAGATTGAAATTAATTTATTGTGTGGTTATTCAAGTTAGATAATGTTAAACAGCTTAATAGATGATGTTTCCCATACTGGTTTTAGATGCTGTCTCCCAAAAACTTTTTCATAGTATCATTTCAAATAATCATGCTTGGAAATAGCTTATATCATAGTGAATTGTATTTATCTGTAAATCAATTTACCTATATATATGCATATGTATACATATATAACTTTATATGGAAATATGCATTCATATATCATAAAGAAATGAGCATTGTTTAACATTTATAGGTTAGTTAATACATTTTAGATATTTCAGTTATATCAGATTTGTTACATTAAAGCAAGGTATTAAATGTAATTTAAAATTACATGTAATAAAACAATCTTCACCAACATGTCTTAAGGATTTGGGCTTCAACTTCCCTCATTCCTATTTGTCAAATCCTTGCTTTGTGCAGCCACTGAGCCCTGTGGGTAATAAAAAGATGTATAAACTCTGGATCATTTTCTCAAGGGATTTACCACCTAGCATCAATAATAATACACTATTCCCAAAGCAATAACACAAAGAATATATGATATTTCCATATAAGTGAGGAAATGTGATATCAGCCTGTGAATGCTATTTGATTGTATGGATGTTCACGAAGTGCTGACAATTTGATTGAAACAACACAGTAAAAATGAGTCACTGACTGAGAAAGAAGTAGAAAATCAACCAGTTTTGTTCTACCATGTAAGTGATATCAGTTCTTTTGTGATACCACTGTTGCTGGGGGCAGACACCTTGCTTTTGCACATGTAGTTCTGCCATGGAGCAAAAGAGATGCTTAGGTTTTTTGTTTTCAAGAAATCCTGGAAAAAACAGAGGAAATTGAAGTGTTTATTTATAAAAGGAGGATATGCAAAATATTTTAATGCAACTTCACAATTTTACAAATACAAAGAAAAAAAATCCCTTAAAAAGATAAGTGACTTGTTCAGTTATTCACAGCTAGCACATAGGGTGGCTGGGTCCTAGATCAACTTTTTGAGTTAAATAAAAAGAATACTTTAAACATTTCATACTAAGGAAAAAAAATGAGTCCTTTTAGGCCACAATTTCATGTGCTTTTAAAAATTATTTTAAATGTGTCAGATTACTGGTTGCATTCTTTCTTCCTAATACCCACTGTGGTCTTTTATTCTAAAGGAAAAGGATTTAGAAATTAAAGACTAGATGTGTTTTTAAATGATATTCAGTCTCCCCAGGAGTGATGATCCCTCTATATAAAAGAGGGCATTCCCAAGGTATAGAGTGTCTGTCCCACTGTTTCTTTAATATTTTGTGATTAATTGTAGAAATTCAATTTTTATCTTCTTAAATACTGAAATTGATGTTATTAAAGATAATTCTTAACTGAATCTGAAGAAATGTGTTAATTGTACTTTGAATCAAACCAATATGTTTTATTTCCCAGGAATTTATTCTGTTATATAAATGTTCATTTTTTCATAAAGAGGAGGTATTTTAAAAGAAAATTAATGAAAACAACTGTCACTACTTCCTGGACAAAAGAATACAGTGTTGATAGGATGGAGCTAGTGAATGAACTGGGTATACGAACTATTCTGTATTTGAATGAGAGAGTGGACCCAGAGTAACTGATTGTATACCCACAAGTATATGTGAAATCTTGGGTAAAAAGTGTTGAGTAAGTTGATAATGTCTTTGGGCAATCGATGTGAAGGTAGGGTTTAGTAAGTTCAAGAATGATCAATGATTTGTATTGAATTGTGGATGGTAACAGGAGTTAGGTGGAGAATGACCTAAACCTTGCTCTATCTAGAGTCATTTAAAAGGTTAGAAGTGAGAAATAAGTTTAATAAGAATGATAAGAGTGAACTGGGGAAGTGCCAGTGTAACATGGATTTACTGAGGTATGGTGATGGTGGTGAAGAGAGAGACTGATAGGACCCTTGGAAGTAAGCAAGGGTAAGAGTGGCCATCTTCTAACATTGTGTTAAGGGAGAATAAAACAATGATTATCTGGCAATAGCTAGAGTTTCGCTGAGAAAAAGAGTTTAGAAAAGAAGGTGTAAAAGTCTTTTCAAGTTTAAGTGCTCAGAATGGAAAATTCTCGAGAGTCAGACTATATTTAAGATTATCCTAGAAAAACTTATTTGAAAGTTTCAAATTCAGTCTATTTCCTGGTCATCACATAGTTTCCCTATTCCTAAGGAATTCCATCCTATAACAACACTTGCATTGATATTTCTGTGCACTTAACTCCAGTGATATTTGTTTATTAACAAATTTTGAGGAGAAAATATCTATTTTTTATTGTCATAATTTTCTTAATCCTACATAAGGTTTTTAACCATGACAACTTTCTCCTTTTCTTACTAAGTTCTAATTTTTTAATTGACTACAGGCAGTACTCATTTTTTTAATTGACCAGGCAGTCTGGGGTATTAATTTATCTATATTTTCCTTTGCTAGATAAGGTGAGTTCATTTATGTATTTATTAATTTTAAGACATCTTTGGAGAATCAACTGTTTACAAGTCATTATGGTAAGCATTATGATATTAATTTGATTCACAGAGATAAAGAAAACATTGCCTTTTTCCTCAAGGAACTTTGTTTACTTCAGAGAAGGGACTTGAGCAGATTGTTCCAATATAATATTTTAATTATAACGAAACTCTCATATATGGAAATATTTTGTAAACTAAAATAATACTCATATATCATTTCATCATGTTATTTGACTAGTGTGCTTTCAATTTATAATGATTTCATCACTTGTGAAATATGAGACTGTAACTGAATTACAAGTGTGTTTTATCTCAAAGGAAATACTATGAATAAAAATACTTTTATTTGTTTTAACACATCCAAGGAGTTCACATTACATATGTTTAGCATGGACTTATTGTTTGAGTCCTCTACACTTTTAATTACAGAGCCCATTATGTGTTATATATATTATCTCCCTGGATATATATTATCTCCCCCAGTAATACATCAAAGTGAATTCCAGATATGTAATACTCAATTCCTTTGCAATGCCCTTTCCTCTGAATTATATTTCTTTCTTATTTCTTTTCTTTTCTTTTTTCTTTTTTTTACTTTTCTTTTTTTTTTTGAGACAAGGCCTCTCTCTGTGACCCAGGCTGGAATGCAGTGGCATGATCATAGCTCACTACACCCTGGAACTCCTGGCCTCCTGCTTCAGCCTCCCCAGATATTGAACCACTGCACTCAGCCTATTTCTTAAGTCTTAAGAGTGAACAGAGTTTTTGCTAAAATCTTTTAAATGCTTATTGGCTTGTTAATTGCATTACAATGTTGATATTTTTTACATGTACTGAATTTGTTGTTTTGGTTCTCTTTAGAAATGAGGTAAATCTCCCAATTCTAATCATCTTGTTATTGAACAAAAAAATGTTAAAATCATAATCCGATTCAAAAGTTAATATTGTGTGAAACATATTTACTTATAAGAGTCTTTAATGAGGCCTGACCAGCTCTTTTGAGAGAAAACCAAACATAGCGATTCACATTTCACAAACAAACCTTCAGTCTAAATTATTTTGGGTCATATATGAGGTCACCTTGTTGTTGTCCTTCTACTTCAATCTTCTCAGCATCTCATTGTTATTGCCAGAAAACTTCGGTGTGCAGCCTGCAAATAATCAGAGACAAAAAACTGCAGCATAGACTACCTTAACTGAATTAAAATGAGACACTGCAAAGCAATATGCAGAATTATGTAAGCCAGTAATGTTTTACTGGTACACACAATGCCCAGATAGTCTTTTATTCTTGTAGTAATGACATATATGTGATTTATCTATGATATGCCAATATCATTGTATAAAACTTAGTGTTTTTATATGAATCTACCTGATTACACTTAACATTCTGTTGAAGTATAGGGCAACAAAACAAGTGTGTGTTTGTGAGGGTAGTGTTTAATCTTATAATCAAATTTTAAGAATTATGTAAGTTACCATCATAGATATACAATCCATGTTTTTCATACATATGGGTCTTCAAATTTACTTTTATTATGAAAATTCAGTATGGAAAAAACTAATTTTTGACAGTATTTTTTTGAATGAAAATACAGCTGTTTTCAGGCTAACTTGAAATGTGGACTTAGAACTACAGTGAAATGAGTAAAATGTTTTAGCTTATGTATCAAGGTTATATTATAACCCATAAACAGAATTTCACAGTCTTTGGTTTAAAAAATTTATAAACTCATTAACGAATATCTCTGCATTTACAGAGATATTTAAAATGTTTTCTTTTTCTATTTGACTACCTCCATGATCTCAAACCTTAATTGTTTTATTTTTCAGATGATATCTGTGACAGTGGTCAAGGTGTACTCTGACTTAATCACAAACATTTAATGCAATTCAGAGAACAATAGATTCTTTCTGATGTAAAATTCTTGGTTGTCATGTTGCTAGTGTGCTGTTTGTGACTAGAATGCCAAGTAGTTTTAATCCATACATCCTTTTTTCTGTGCTGGGATCCCTGCCAAATCTATGTCTGTGATTAACTTTTGAGGTTGTCAGTTTGAGAGAAATGTAGGGACAAGGGAACTTAGGACAGTAAATTTGTAGTTAATGTATATTTAACAATAGTGTTAGCTTTCAGAATTAGAAAACAAATAATACTCTTCATAAACTAAACCGTTGCTTGGCATTACATTTGCTGTTTTAAACTGGCCTACACTTTTCATGTAAATCTTCCATAAATTTTATGTAAAGGTGATATAATTCAAAACATTGTATGTTAAAAATCTTATTACATAATTATTCATAGTATTTCAATGTCTAAAAATCTCTTCTCTTTAGCTGGAGGTGAAAGTCAGCAACATTCAAAAGCACTTATTACCTGGTTTTCTATGGTTTTTTGAATGATTGGTTAATATGCCAGGCAAATGTGATATAGGGAACAAACATTTGTCTTGAGAACAGAATTCCAGGGTTCAAATTCAGGATTAACTTGGTTCCTCTGGGCTTCCCTGTCTTCACCTATATAAATGTACTTCACTTGTGTTACATGCTTCAAGGATATTCAAATCATTAAGGCTAAGTAAGAATGAGACATAAAAAAATTCACATTCAGTGAGCAATACCCACTGTGTCCCAACTTTATGTTATATGCCTTGAATGAACCCTAGTAGCAAATCTATGAAGAATGTTTATTTTATATAAATTACCAATTACCAAACTAAGTCTCAGAAAAGGTTAATCACTTGTTTGAAATTTGCCAATTGATAAGTGAAGAATCAAGAATTCAAAAACCATGATTGTCTACTTTTCAAAATCCATTTCTGATGACTCCACACAGCCCTTATTCTGTACCTATGGCTGTAGCTGCCGTTCCTGTTTCTTGACACTCACAATAATGGGGAGAGGAAGAAATATTGTATATTTAGGAATAGATCTATGAAAATATGGTCATGTTTCTTGAACATTTACTATGCCAAACACATTGCTGAGCATTAGACATATATTATCTCCCTTGAGTCTAAACATAATCTTATAAGGTATACTAAACACATTTTACAAACTTTAAGTGATTCATCTAAATTTTAATACAAGGTAGCTTGACTTCAAAAGGCATGTCCAACTGGAACAAACTACCACTACTTTAGTGCCTTGAACAATACAAATTTATTGTCTTACTGTTCTGGAGGTCAGAAGTCTTACTGGTCTAAAATCAAGGTGTCAGTATTTCAGTGTTCTTTTTATGAGACTGTAATTGAGAATCCATATTCTTGCCTTTCCAGCTCCTAAACGCCACCTGCATTCCTTGGCTCATGGCTCTTTCCTCCACCTTCCAAGCCAACAGTGTTGAATCTTCAAATCCATCTTTCCTGCAGCCCACCCTTCTCTCTCAGTCTCTTTCTCCTTTTCTGTTATCACATCTCCAACTGAATGACCTGGCCTTCCTTTTATTTTTATAAAGATCCTCGTTTATTTTTATAAAGGCTCAACCAGATGATTCAAGATAAGCTCCTCATGGCAAGACTCTTATCTTAATCACTTCTGCAAAATCTCTTTTACCATGTTAGGCAACATTCACAGGTTCCAGGGATTTGAAAGTGAATGTCTTCAGGGGAGTCTGCCTACTGCAAGCATACTCTACTGACTGTTGACAATTCATCTTAGGATGAATTGTATTAAGGGCAATGAATTGGAGAATGTATTTCTATTCTCCTTTGTGAAGAGCTGTAAAGGAATGATTAACTGATTAACCGTTAATTGATTATTCAGACAAAATAGTAACACCATTTAAACAAAACAACTAAACTTTCTTAAAAAATTAGATAATGAATAAATAAAAGACATAGTGGACTTTAAAAGCTGCATAAATTGTACAGCAAAGAATTTATCACAATAATTAGATTGGTAAATATTAATATAGTTATGAATGTAACAATCCAGAGAAAAGATAATGGCAAGAACTAAGGCAAATATAGAAGGGTTTTCATTTTCAATGTTTAATTTTCTGTAAAATGAGAAATAATTTACATTATGATATATTTTAACTGCATAGCATTTTATTAGTTTTGAAAAAAATTTTAATCTGTGTTCCCCTTTGATTTTATATTAATCTTGCAGGCAATAGAGCTGAGGCTTTTAAAAGTGCTTTATCAAACATCTTTGTTGAGGTCTGGTAACTAACTTGTATTGTTAGTTTTACTGTTTATTTTTTATAATATTTTTAATTTAAATTTTGCCATTTTATATTGAGTTGTTTTATAACCTGCTGTAATAGTCATAGAGACCACACAGTGTATTAATCCTAATTTTAAAAATGCCATCATCCAACATGAAGAGTTTTAGTAAATTCATCAGGGTCACACAACTAATGAGTAACAGAGCTTCGTGGGCTACCTGGTTCACTTGACTTCGCTCTAAAGTGGTTGCATCTGTGTCAAACCACCTCCCAAATCGAAGACCAAGATAAATGCCCCCTTAGCCTTCTGATTTTCCCACTTATGCAGGTTCATTTGTATATATAGTAATAGGCAATAATAGTTGTCTGTTGGTGTGTTCTAGACCATTGTGATTTCAGAAAAGGAAACCTATATTATGAAACTCTAAAGTAAGTCTTCAGTATGCAAGTAGGCAATGGTGGGCATTGGATTTGGGAAGGAAGCTAGAGACATATTTAATGTCCTGATAAAAGCCTTTTCTAAGTTAAATAAACATTTTTTCTTTAACATTTATTAAATGAATTTTATCTCTCTGTCTCTCTCTTTCCCTCTTTTTCTCCCTTCCTCCCTCCCTCCCTTTCTCTGTCTGAGACAAACATGCAAACACACACACACACACACACACACACACACACACTTTTTTTTATCTTTATTTGTAACAGTACACTTTGAAAGTTGTCATATTATTTCTATGACACAGGTAGACTTTTGGGGTTTGGGGTTTTGTTTTTGTAGTCCTCATACAGAGATCTTAACAAAGCATGCTTCATAGAGGAACACCAAGGCAAATTTGGCTTGGTAAATTTTAATGTTAATAAGATATATTTATAATCTAATCAAAGATTATCAGTCACCATTTGTGATGTCATATCGATGTAATGGTGAGCATACAAATTAAGGAAAATACTTAGCTGTTGTTGATCCTTTTAAATTAATTTATTTTAAAAAATCTATTCTATTGTAACTCCATGAATATTTCCTAAAGAAATGATCTCTACCTAGTGGCAGCACATTATAGCAGTGATTATGGAAATGGAAATAAAGCTAAAGCAGTTAAATATATTTTTATTTATTATTCAGTAAGTAAATTAAATTATAAGTTGTATTTTCTTAAGCCTAATATATAAAATGGCTATTTTTAAAATTTAAAGTTTGCTATGAGATTTTGCTTGTGATGTGGGCTAATAAGTCTCTATGATTCTTTTTTCCAGACACCACTGGCATTAGTCTATAAATTACAGGGTGGCTGTGCATTAGCACCAGCAAATGTTATTGTAATTGCCAGAAGCACCATCAGCAAAGTAATACTAATGTCTATATTACATTTGTTTGAAAAGAAAAATATGTGTTGACTACAGCAAATCAAAATAAATCTCTCAATATTTCACTTCTAAATTCTTCATTTTGCCTTAGTTCTAAAATAGGGATTAGCTCTTAGTGTTTTTTTTTAAAGAATATAATTACAGGGCATTATGACACTATCAGAAAATGTTATTTCAAGTACCAATTTACCCAAACAATAGAATAGTCAGAGACACAATTATTATCTTATTTCATAAGGTAAATTAATGGTTGTTGGTAGGAACAAGGTCATAAGTAGTTTTGTGTGATCTCAATCCCTCTTTTTCATAAAACATATTTAGAAATTTATTACACCTTGGCAAAATAATATACTGTTTGTTTTTTTTTTCTGGTAGTAAGTTTAACTCTGAACAGCACATGGTTTCTTGGTTTTTATACAAGATTTATAATGTGTACCATATTGTTTTCAGTCACATGGGACAATAAATTGGTGTAGGAAAGTTTAAATTTATCCCCCGAAGCTTTGATAATTTGAGACTATAAAACAGAATGTTAATAGATTAACAAGAAAAAAAGACATTCAAATTTATTAACATGCATATGAGCATTGGAATCATATAAAATATGAAAGCTCAAAGGCGGGCCAGATGGTCGATGCTGACATGTCTTCTTCACTAGGGAGATCGGCGATGAGGGAGGACGATTTTCATGGGAAATGTATTTGCCCCAAGAACAAGTACCAAGTTTCTTTGGGCTCTGGGGAAGGTGGCATCACAGGTTATGAAGCAGTGAAATAAAAGCATACCAAGCCTATGTCCTGTTATGCAGGTGAAAATATCTTAGGCATTCTTGAAGCTGCTTTCAGAAAGAATAGATGATATCCTTAGGTTGAGTTAATCTTTCCTAGGTCCGTATGAAAGAGGGGCCTCCGAGAAAGCTTGGCTGTTAATTTTGCTAATATAGGTTTTTCTATAGAGACTCAAATGTCCCCCATAAAAGGCAGTTTTTCAGTGCTGTTCCTGTCTGCAGGCCTTCTAAATAGCCATCTCAAAAAAATGTCAAAAAGCATATTTTGGAGTTAAATATTTTTTTATTTTCTTTAGTCTCCCATTTGAAACTTTATTTTCAGAAAGTTTCACATATTGTGAGATGAGAGATAGGGAAAAGGGGAGAAAACAAAGATTGGAACAAGTAAGAAAGAAAAACAAATTTGAATACATTGCTTTATATCATCCTTTATATCTTTTCTTAGTCCTGAGAATAAGGCAGTTTGGTTAAACAGCTGTGTCCCATTCCAGGGGGTGGCGTTGTAGATGGCCTCCCATCAAAGTTAGGCTTCTGTATGCTGTAATCACCTCTGTATGCTGGAAGCATACGGTATCTAATAAGAGTTTTTTTTTTTCCTTTTATGGAAACAAAAGAAAAAAACAGAGGTTAATGTATGAAGTAGTTTTCAAGCCAGTTTTTCTAGAGTCTCTGAGGCATCTTCAGTTGAAGTAGGCAGGCAATGAAAATATGACAGATTTTTCTGGACTGCAGTTTGAATCAGGTGTTCCAGTGAACTTTCTCAGTAGTCCATATATCAACAGGCATGAAGGCTGTTTATATATAATTTGCTGCAGTGATTTCCCTGGAAGTTGATATCATACTGTATACCTTCAGTTCATAGGCCTTCAGGAAAAGCATAGTTTTAATTTCTAGTGATTTTAAGTCAGAAAAATGGGAGATAAATTTCAAATATTAGTTTGGAGAGTAACAGATATTGGAGAGACCTTAAAAGTCAGGATTTAGTCCAAATAATAAAAAAACTCAAAAACAACGGACAAGGCTAAAATGCATCATAGGTTACTTCTGAAATATAATGTTTCCCTGCAGTCCCTCATTTCTACCAAAAAAATTATGGCTAATTTTTTCATAAAACAAGTTTACTTTAATTAGCTTGGCCTGATTTTTTGCATAAAGTGCAATAAGAATAATGCTTTATCATATAGATTCTTTTTCAGTTGGCTTTACTGGAACTTTTCATAAGAAATTTGAGATTAGACTTTTAAAAGCATCTCCAGGTAGGAAGCCAAGCAGAGGATTTTCCTTGCCCCCCAACTTGTGTAGAATACCTGTATGGTTTTGGTGAATTCCTCTCTTCTCAAGTTCCCCAACATATCTTGACATTCTTACACCTGTGAGAAAGTAACAGGCTAGCCTTTCCAAAGGGCTTTATATTGGCTCCATAAGTTAACCTCAATCCCTCAAAGCAGTCTGAATATATCTGAAAATACAGCCTTCCACTCAAAGCCTTGGTATTAATAAAATTACCAATGTCTCCAGTTGTGTCCTGTTACCGAAGAAAACAGATTCTATCAAAATTATGCAAATAACTGTATTGCCATAAACTAAGAATACTCATAGATGGTTTCTAAATTCTGGAGGGATCAGGTAAAGAGAAAGGTAAATGTTTGAATTTTGTTCACAGAAGTACACTTAATGGCTGTAAGCTATAAATAGCTTAAAAGAAAAAGTTATTTTAACTCTGGAAAGCAAAACATAAAATGAATCAGTGAGGTTTCAAAGAAAAAATTCGTAAAATAATTTTAGTTCTGCATAAGTTCAGTCTCATGCTATTAATTCTTGTTCTGCTTGATGTTAGGTTAGTAATTTTTTAAGTGTAGTTTTTTCCACTGGAGTTCCTGAAATTCTTATGCAGTCCAATTTTATAATCTAAAATTTGTCCTAAACCTGTATTTGAGAGTATTGATGTAGTCTTTTCCATAAACCTCATTGAAGAAACACTTTAGGATTTGAAAAGAGCTTTTAGGGAAAAAAGCATCGCTATATAGCAATTTACTGTAGATAACAAGACTTAAAATTGCCATTGCTAAAGAAAATTGGCAAAGAAATTTGGTCATTTTCTGTGTCCTACAACAATATAACATACAGATTTTTAAGGATCTCATACAATTTAGGAACACATATTAATAATCTGTGTTTAGGAACACATATTAATAATAATAGTCATACAAATATAACTCAAAGAAGATTAAACATCTTTTTGACAATATATCCATATTATTTAACATATCAAATATATCAAATATGCCTGTTTTTTCTCTCTCATTTGGTTTTTCAAGGGTCCTTTGTAACACCTCAAAGTTAGTCTGAAGTCAAAAAAACTTAATTTAGAATTTTAAATTTAATTTTGGGAAGCATGTCAGATATGTCAAATGTTTAAAACACTTGATCAAGATGGGATCACAGGTCACTGTGAAATAATAGTGATTTATTTAGGCAAAATGATAATTGAAAGACACATAATCTTTTACTCTTTGATAGAGAGGAGATTCATTTTCTAATAAAAACCTAATAAAGATAGCATGAGACATACAAAATCTGTTTCTCTTTCTCTCCTCTTGGTTTTTTTTTTTTCTGCAGTTTACTCAAAGTTAAACAAAAAATCTTTTAATAGCTCTTATGATGCCAAAACTGTAGGGAAGTTTAAATTTCCCCAGAGGTTTTGATAATATGAGTATATGAAACTGATAATAGAAAAACCAACAGGAAAAAAGACATACATATTTATTCACATGTATATGGGCATGGGAGTCATGAAAATACAAAGACTCAAAGGAGGGCTAAATACTAGATCTTAAATATCCTGTTCCTTGGGGAGAGGGGAGGGTGGGGGACTTTAGGAGTAAATGATGTTCAGGCAAAATGAATAAGCCCAAAGAACAGTGGCCTGGGACCAAGTTTCTCTGGGTTCTGGGGGAGGTGGCATCTCAGGTTATTGGACAATGGAGGGAGAAAAGCATATGAAGCAAAGGTTTCCCTGTTATGCAGATAAAAATATCTCAGGTAATCTAGCAGCTGCTTTCAGAAAGAATAGATAGGAGCCTGAGTTTGAGTTAATCTTCCCTAGATCCAGACAATAGAGGGGGACCCAGAGAAAGCCTGGATGTTTATTTCACTATTGTAAGTTTTTCTCTACAGAAGCAAATCTCAAAAGGCAGGTTTTCAGGGCTATTCCTGTCTGCAGTCCCTCTGAATAGCCATTTCAAAATATGTGAAAGAAGTATATTTTGAGATGAGTTTTTTTTTGTTTGTTTTTTTCTTTTTGACAAGTGACTATAGATAAAGTAATGGTATCAAAAAATGTTCATCTTATTGAACAATATTGATTATAAAATATAATTTCATACCAGTAATAGTCCATGTTTACCCGTTTTATTGCATGGTGTTACTCTACTAAAAACTACTAAGCCAGTCAAGAATTTCTAAGAAGACAAATGAAATTATGAATCCTATTTAAACTCTTCAAAATGAGAGAGACTGAATGACTTATAATTGATTATTCACTTAAAGTTGTTTCAGTTTGATATAATTCTTGATAATAGGAAATGCCAAGCATTAATCATATTTTTAGGTTCTATCTTAAGCGATATGTCCAGTAAGACATTACAGATAAGCACTAATTTGCTTATTTGCAGCCCAATTGTTAAAGCTGTGTGATTACCATAAACCAAAGAATAACAGCAAACTATGGAGGTACTAATGGAAATTACATTTTGTCAATTAAATATTCAAACCTAAAAGTGGAATGGGTGTAGGAAAAAAAATATTTGTTTGAATGGATTGATTCCTTTTGACATGTAGTTCCATTATATACTGCGTGCTTGACGTTGATATTTTATGTTTACTTTATTAAAATTAGAAGACAAAGAGTATAATGATTTGATTTTTGATAGTGTTGATATTATGATAACATAAAGTTTTCTGCTCGACAGGTGGGATGCCCATTATGAAGATACATTAATGCAAATAATATCATCGTTTTGTCTTGAGATATCTTATTCAATTAATTACTCTGCTTCGTTCATGAGATTATGAAAAATGGGAAGAAAAGATATTAGAGAAGATCTTTCTTTTATTCTAGCCATAATTCATAGTTTACTTCGAGATGCCTGTGTTCACAATTCTCTTGAGAATTTTTCTGCTGCCCCTGTTAAATTATCAATAGGCATGATCCAAATCTAAATTTATTTTAATAGCTGGCGAGACTTATTTTCATTGAGAATACACAGAGTAAGAAGCAGTCCAATAGGCATGCTAAGAATTGTGTTCAGTTAGTAATTTCCCCCCAAAAAGAATGATACTGATTTTTAAAAATATTATCTCATCTGAATTTTTTCTATATAAAACAAAATCCAGAATGAATTAAGTAGATATTTTAAAATGATTTTTTGTGAAAGAGGGAAAAAAAACCTGTACATTACTTGTTACTCTGAAAATGCAAATCCTGACTTTGTACTGTCACTCTTGAAATATAATGATTTATGTAATCCCATTTGACTGTAGGCCGAATGCAAAATCAGTCTTCATGCTTCCCAGGTTTCAATTAGGATGGCTCTGAATAAGGAACACCCTGACATGGCAGAACCTCCTTCTTCTATAGAAATACATTGTCTATACATATCATCTTAGAATCTTAACCAGATGAATCACATTTCCAACAATAATGCTAAAAGGACATGTTTCTTGGTCAGAGAAACTAAGGTCTATAAGTGTAAGGGTATTTTATTTGAGTAATAATCTCCATAAAGAAATGTTTCTCTCACTTGTTCTTTATAATTTATGACACTTCAGTTAATTAAGAAGGTAGCTGTAACAGGTGAATTTTTATAAATTTTTTCTTTCACTGTAGTGGATTAATAAGAGATATCTTTTTCAGAGGGAAACACAAATCTGTTTTAAAGATATCACATGTTCTTACTCACGGAGAAGCTAAAAAAGTTGACTTCATGGACGTAGAAAATACAACCATAGGTACTAGAGACTGCAAAGGGTGTGTCAATGGTCGGCGGATAAAGAGAGGTTGGTTAATGGGTACAAACATCATCCGGGTAGGAGAAAAAAGTGCTAATGTTTGATACAGAGTAGGGTGACTAAAACTAACAATAATGTATTGTATATTTAAAAATGAGAACGAGGACTTGAAATGTTCCCAACACATAGAATGATAAATACTAGAGGTGATGGACACCCCAAATACCCTGACTTGATCATTATACAGTCTTCACGTGTAACAAAATATCACATGCACTCCATAAATATGTACAGATATTTGTATCAAAAAAAAAAACATAACTTCAGAAAAAAGCGGAGCTGTATTCAAATGTGTGCATATTTTAAGTTAATATTTGAATAATCAAAATGAGTTTTGATGTGTGAAAACATTAAAAATTAAAATGAGAACATTTTTCCAGCAATCTCATAACTTTTTTGCCACAGACGTATGCAAATCTCTGAAGTTGCCAGAGGGTCACTTGTGAGATTCTCTCTCAAGTGCATCAGTAAATGTTAGGATTGCTTGTTGATACCTAATCCCCGGTTAACATCATAAATCAGCACTTGTCAGATCAGGAAAGCATATTAACTAGAGTTATTATATTTCAAAACAGTTAGGAGTGTTTTTTATTCTGACAGCTTCACAGAGAGGAGACTCTGTGATGAGGAGCTGCAGATATTTCATACCAGTGAGGAGGATACACATTGCCAGTTATTACTGTTAAGGGCAACCTTTGCTAGCACATCGTAATTCTCTCTAAAGTCCTCCATTTGAATTTCTGTCATGCCACAGAGTTATTTACTCTTCTTACCAAGCTAACAGCTGCCAGCCATGTACATTTTTATAGAATTATAGAAGTTTTGAAAGGGGGGAAAAACTGTAGAGAATATCTTATCTGAGTCTTCATTTTCCCATTGAAGATACTGATGCCTTTTCAGTAATAAAGACTTGCTAAGCTCTGGCCTAGGGAAGGTATTTAACTCACTTTTTTATAATTATACAACTGACTTGTCACTGTCAGTTTTCATTTTAGCATCCTATTCATTTTCTCTCTGTCTCTTTCTGACTGAATGCACCATTACTTATATATATATGTGTGTGTGTATGTGTGTGTAAATATATGTATATATCTTTTTCAGTCTTACTGTAATGTTTTGTATTACAGTATTAAACCAATGGAAGCATCCACTATAGAGATAATGCAATATTCTATAGTAAGTACTCAGAAAGATATGGAATCAATCTATGTGTCCATCAACAGATGAATGAATTAAGAAATGTGGCTGAAATGCTATTCAGCCATAACAAAGAATGAAATCCTGTCATTCATGGCAACATGGATAAGCGTGGAGAACATTATGTTAAGTAAGCCAGGCACAGAAAGATAAATACTGCATGTTCTTATTCATATGTGAAAGCTAAAAAAGTTGATCCCATAGAACTAGAGCATAGAATTTTGGTCATTAGAGAATGGGAAGTGGAGGGGCAGGGGGTTAAAGAGAGATTAGTTAATAGATTCAAAATTACAGTTAGATAGAAGGAATTCATTATAGCATTCTATAGCGCTGTAGGATGCCTGTAATTAACGAGAATTTATTGTATATTTTCAAATAGAGGATTTTGAATGTTCCCAATACAAAGAAATGATAAATATTTGTGGTGATGGATATGCAAATTGCCCTGATAATGATCATTACACATTATATACATGTATCAAAATATCACCCCAAACCCCATATATAGGTACAATTATTATGTTCATTGAAAATAATTTTTAGAAAAAGAAGAAACAAAGGACTATGAAAAACAACACAAAGCAAAAACACAAAGAAAAGAAAGTTATCAATTGAAAAGGGGTTGTCTGGTAGACACATTTACAAAGAACTGTAACAGAAACAGAACCAATGAAGAATGCAAAATTAGGTCATTTCTCCATAAGAATATTACAAAATTGTTATAGCCAAGAATAAGCTGAGGCTTTTGGAAAGTATTGACAACAATAAAGAGGCACTTAGGGAAGTCATGGTGCTTTCTGAACAGATTTTGTCATTCAATAATTGTATGTAGGTGGTTTTGAATAAAACAACTGTAGGGTTAGCTGACGACAGAAAGAAAATGGATATATACTTCTCTGTGACTTTGTTGAGGATGATTTTCCAAAGAGATGATACAGGAACACTGAAAGTGGAGTTAGGTGAGAAGTCTTTAAACAATTAGCTCTTGTAAGTGCTGCTCAGTTTCCTTATTCCAACAGATGATATCATAGAGTAATGTCTGAACCTGAGTGAGAACATGTTAATATGCAATCTTTGAAGTAGCTAAAGAAGAATAGTAATAATGTTGTTTTAAGGATGGGAATGTTTTGAGCTTTATCACAAAGTAGATGCAGCAAACTATAGGTTTGTGAACTTGACTTTGCTCCTGGGAAAGACTTTGGAATATATTGTTTAGTATGAAAGAGGGAGAGGAAAAGGGAGAGGGAGAGGGATGTGTGTGTCTCTGTGTGTTTTTGGCCTAGAAGAGTGGGGTCTTGGTTGACTTTGTTGTTAGTCATCTGACCACTAGTAAGGGTAATTCTATATACCTGACATATCAGAATTTGAGCCCAGCATTGAACAGAAGCTTACCTTGTGGATAAGATGCAGAAATATGGACAGAATAATCAATTAGTAACAGGTTAAATGACATGACAACTTTCATTAATTTTAAGCACACTAGAACCCTTTCTAACATATTTCTGTATTTTTTCTCAGATAATAACGTATAAAGGGCAGAGAATATGCTATCTAAACAGAATTAAGAATATAAAATTTGGAATATGTTTACAGATTAGTCAGTCTCACTATTTCTAATAGACTGTTCTGTCAGATAAATAGACATTGTTCCTTGCTTTCTGGGGTGATCACTTTATAATTTTAGAAATTAACAGAGAAGGCCCGTCTTTCTAAATTTAGAAGTAAATGTTAACATGCAAAATCTCAGGGATTCTTCTTTTCATGTATCTTAAATTCTTTGAGCTTCAATTTTGTCATCTACAAATGAGAAATATCATCAACTAAAAATGAATTATTCCCTCCTGACCCTTTATTTCCCATAGCATCTGTTAGGCAGGGTTGATGTTAGGCACCTGAAACAGACTAGAGTTTCAAAAGTAATGAAAAATTGGGTTGGCTAGATAAATGGAATGCAAGCTTAAAAATCTTAATTTCTGCAAGAACTATCCTTTGTTAATAGGTTTAAATTACAATATAACTTACTTATCTCAGAGAACATATTACTGTATTTTGTCTGTTTGAAAGTTTTATAAGTAAGCAAGAAAAACAAAAGAAAATGTCTGGAATCTAGATATTAATATCATTATTCAATTTTATTGTAACATGTACTATCAACATAACTTACCCAGGCATTTGTGTTTCTTACATTATTAGACTAATGAAATGGGAGGCATTCTTTTTAAAATGTCAAATTTTAACTAATTTACATGTGTTAATTATATCTGGGTAAATATTTATATATCAAGCCAGCATAGGATTTAGGGTAAATGATTATTCTTTTCTCTGCCCCATGCCCTCTACAAAGGTCTTTTTGTTAAAGTCCATGCCATTATCACAAACACAGTAATTGAATTTATATAGGAGATATAGCTCACTAGCTTAGAACCAGAGCTCTGAGCTCAGTAAAACTAATACAAAATTCCAGTAACACAGGGTAGAATCTAAGATAAGTAATTTAATCATGTTTAAGTTAACAATGATTGTGTAATCTCTATCTCATGGGGTTATTTTGAGAATTAAATGAGATAACATATAAATTGGATAGCAGCACATCTGGTACCTAGTAAGTCGCTTTTGTTTTAAAGGCAAAATAAATTGTTTTGAAGAAACAATATTGGATACAATGTTAGTAATTTGTCTTTTTATTAGATAATGCTATCAAGTTATGTTTTCATTTAAAAGGCAAAGTATGTATGCAAACCTTTGAAAGCTTAAACCAATCCAAAATATGTGGATTATGAAATTTAAAACAAGCTTTACTGGAACCACCCAATCAAGTATTTTTATAATTGATACTTTGATCATTTTTGCCATAGAAAGGGTTTTTTCTTTTCAGATATGTATTTGGAGACTTTATGTGTGTGTGTGTGTGTGTGTGTGTGTGTGTGTGTGTGTGTGTGAGACAGAGAGAGAGAGAGAGAGTTTATTGATTAATGAGAAAGGGGAAAGGTCATGGTAAAACATTCCAATACATTTTTTGTCTACCGAAATATGAATTTCAAAGACATGCCTCTAATCCTCGCTTCTGTGAGGCAAAGACATAAAATGTAACCAAAATGTTTGTACCCTCATAATATCCTGAAATAAAAAACAGATATATATTTCTATACACAAAAAAAAACAAAATATGAATTTCAGTCAATATTTTTAAGGATATTATTTTATATATACGCTCTTTAAAAATATGGTCTTATTGCAGATTCATGTTTTAAGGAGTTGATCTTCCTTTCAAAGGCTGTGGAGGATCTTGAGGAGCAAGAGCAGTTTTTCTAATAGATTGTTCCTCTTTACTGCGATATTTGATATTTCAATATTGCATTTGAAATACGTAATCTTCAAATGATGAATTTGAAGGAATTCAAGCACACTGCACCCCATTGTGGATGTTACCTTGATCTGTTGTTAAAAGTTATATGATATGACTATAAACCTGGATAGGGTGAGAAAGAAATGTCATAGGATCAGAGTGTTTTTTAGTCTTTTTTTTTTTTTCTTTTGGTAAGATAGATTTAGTGAAACTTGCCGTATGAAATGATTATGGATACTAAGTGAATTAATATCACAAATGTTAATATGCAAGCTATGCCTCAGAGTAGATAGAAACTAGATATTAGGGGAATTAATGAATCAATACTTCTGTCATTAGATAGGCTTGACTTCAAGATTAAAATAGATCTATTTAAATGAGAAATAATTATCTGAGCCCTCAAATTCCTTAAATTTAAAGTGATAAAATATTTCACATGAAGTTAGCCAGTTTTTTTTTCTCTTATCTATCTGCAGAAGTTTTGCTCTTTCAAGACCATTCTTTCTGACCTAGCTGGTATACCAGATATGTAGCAAATTTATATCAGATATATATGCATATATATACACACACATATATACATATATACATATATGCACATATATACATATATATGTATATACACACACACATATATATATCTACTACTGCTAGAGCCACATTTTCTGGGTTCGAATTTTGTTAGTACCACTTACTGGTTGTCTGACTTCGAACAAGCTACTTAACCTTTTTGGGGCCCTGTTTGCTTGCCTGGAAATGGCTTATGATAACAAAAATAGCTAACTCCTAGGATGGGCATGCAGGCTAAATGAAGTAATAATGTGTAAAACTCTTAGAAAATCTCAGATCTCAATAGATTTTACTATTGTTTTCTGTCTAGTGGTCTCTCATGATGCTAGTTTATATGTGTCTTTAATAGGATACTGTAAACTCCTTGACAGTAAGGAAACTATTCTTACTATCTTTCTATATTTAAATTCTATCTCAGTGTAGAACAAATGGCAGGGGATTAATATTTGGGTGGTTGTTACATTTAACTTTAAAAGAGGTTCCTATAATTTATAGGTATTCATAATGCCCTAAATATTTAAATTTGTGATCTTCATGACCGGGACTAAATTTTCTTCCTAATGCTATTGGATTATCTTTTTATAAATTCAAACATTTAAATCTCAAATTTTCCCCATATAAACACGTGTGTGTATGTGTATGTGTGTGTATATGTGTGTGTGTATGTATATGCATATGTGACTTAAGAGAATTTTTTTTCTTAAAATACCTTTTCAAATAAAGCCTTTATTTACTCTTCCAACCAACACTTATTGTCATACTCCAGACTGTTATTGTACAGATTCAGGTTTTCGTTCCTGACTCTTTCTGCTTCACCTTTTGGTTCAGGTTTTCTTGCCAGCACCAAAATATACTTGTAGCTCCGTTTTCAGTTACATGTCTGCATTGATATTGTAGTTCAGATAAACTTTATTCTTACTGTTGTTTTTCCAGTTTAATAAGATATAATGTCTAAACAGGAATAAGCAAAAGGAAAGAAATTAAACTCTAGTTTCTGCTACTTGCCAAAAAGAAAGTATGAGGAAAAACAAGCACCAAATCAAACAATAATAGCAGAGAAGTATCTAAGAAAGTTTAATAATTATTTTGTCAGAATGAAAAGTTTTCCTCTAAGTGGTATTTTTGAGTGATGATATTCTACTCCCTAATTTATGTACCTCTTTTATTATTAATTAATCTCTAAGAAAATAAAGTTAGTATTTACCTTTAGGACATATTACAACTTGCTCAATGCTATTTGAATAAGAAAATCTGCCTAAGTCTTTACAGCTGTTTTGTGAAAAAGCTCATGTTCTTTCTTATATAGGATTTTGTGTTATCGCTTGGTTTGTAAAAGTTAAAGAAGTTATGTCATTCATAGTGAAATAGTTTCATTAGGTTTGCTTTTAATGATGAAGATTATTTTTGAAAATACTTTAAGGAAATTTCTATTTTTACTGAGGTATTTAAGACAATACTTGTAATTCTTCAATGATTTCATTGATATAATTAAGTGAATTTTGGCTAAATACATATTTTTTAAAATAGCAATTATTTGAAAAATAGAAAATTACCCTTGAAAACAAAACTAGTTTTGCTAATGGGATGCCATTTAGATTCAAAGTAACCAGGAAGTGGCTAATGAGCAGATGTTTAATGAGCAACAGAAATGAATAGACAGGTTTTTTTGCTTGTTTATTTCATACAGACTAAATGTATAGATGTGTTGATGAAACAAAAAAAAACCTAGAAAGTATTCAACTTGATGAGACTTAATGGAAAGATGTTCTAAAAATAAAATTGAGTATGGTGTGGAAACTTGCATTAAAATTTCAGGAAAATATTGATACAATTTTAGGAGTAAATCTAATACACAAGGAGCACTAATACAGTTATTGAAACAAATGTAATCAACTCATATTTTATACACTATGCAATGTTTTTTATCTTCTTTTATATCTCATTACCTTGCTAATGACCACTTTACTGCTTATTTCCAGAAGTAAGAAGTTCTGTGGATTTTTGTTTTGTTTTTCAAGTCTATATGTCCATCATTCTTCCATCTTGGATTCAATTCTACTGACTTGAGATTTCTCATATATTAGGTATTTCTCATAAAAGCTTCACAAAAAACTGACAAAAGCATTAGGAAATTTTGTATATTTTCTATTTACTATTAATATTTACTATTAAATGTTTTAATAGTAAAACATTTGGAAAAATAAATCAGTTTGCCTTATATTAAAAAAGAAAAGTCTCAACATTCATATGCCTTTTCCATTTAAAATGACTATTTTTTCACTGTTTTCTTCTGGTCAGTCATTTATAACTAATTTTCAGGTATAGAACTCTAAATTTTGGACTCCTATGTGATAATTTTCAAAGAAGCAGGTCATTAAGCCTCTTCCTTAATAAAACCTTTACTGGTCCATCTGTGCAAATAACCTCCTTTTATGAGCCCTTAAGCACTACACACTTTAAAAAATCAGTTTTAATTTTACTTTACCTCCCTATATTTTTCACCAAACCAAAAATCACAGCTTTTCTCCAAATTCTTCTTCATGCCTGCAATCAAATTGTTTTGGTTGTAACCACAGCCCCCCATCCAAATATGGAGCACATTTTAGGATTAGGGGAATTGAATTAATCATAATTTATCTCTATCATTGTTGAAGAAATAGTACAGTATTAAGTTTATATTTTATTTCCTTTATTTTTATATTGAATATATCTGCTGATACAATTAAACTATACAAATTACTGTATAATGATCAAATTCCAATGCAATTTTTCATGTCCATAAAATACCACTACATTAGGCTTCTAATTACATGTTTTATTCTTTTTAATGGATTCATAATTGATGGCACAGACCCTTCTGATTGCCTAATAAAAAGAGCATGAATATTAGAATCAGCCACTATTGCAGTGACTACTTTCACTTCATTTTCTGTAAGAAACTTAAAAGACGTCTTAGGTTTCCATTTAATATTGCTAATATTACATGATCATTCATATAATAAATGAGATGTTGAAAATATAAATAGTATGAAGTGGAAATGTTATGTTGAGGTAGGAGCATTTAAAGACAACCTAATTTATTTTATTACATGATTAGACACATGGTATCCCACAGTGTGCCTCAGATTGTGACTGAGCAAATGGCTCCTCAAGTTGTCTAACTGGACTTCGCAAAATTTGGATGTTTCATTCAATTTACATTGAATATTGTAAATTGCAAGAAAAAATGATTTTATTTCTCAGAATCCATTTTAATCTGATCTACTCTTCAATTTTTATTTCATGCACTCTTCCAATTTGTACCAGAAATAGGAAGGTAAAAAGGGTCAACTTCCTTAAGAATGCATTGGAGAAGCTATCGTTTTAGAAGCCATGTAGTTCAATTATTCCAAAACCTGCTTTTAGCAGGAGTTAAGTGAGAGATTCTGTGCCACTCATATGATTATTTTTTGGGGGGACACTTAGGAGTGTTAACAGAATGTTAGTGTCTCATGTGCCACCATTTTGGTTAAAATAAAGAAGGACCATTTATTCATATTGCTTTCTTTGTTCCTTGCGGACTCCTTTTGGTTCCTTATTTTTTATTCCAGCTGTACATTATGCCAACCCCACTTAGCCTATTGCTTCAATTTTGGATGTTGAACATTTTTTTTGTTGTTGTTGTTCTACTAGAATGAGAGATCTCAATATTAGCGACCGTGTTTTAATCGTCTTGGATTCTACACAAGGGATTTAATATTGGGGGTCTAACAAGGAGCCTGAAAGATGTTTTAATATTGGGGATGTTATTTTCTCAATTCCTTACTCTCCTGATCTGCAAAATGAAAATGAACACAATACCTGGATGCCTGCATGGTTGTAAGAGTTAAATGCGTCACTGCTTGCCATACGTAGGCCAGACAACATACTTATTGAATAGTTGCAAAAATTGTGATTGCTGATGTTCCATTGTGAAGGTATTGAGAAGTAGCTGTTATAATTCTATAGAATTAGAAATCATATTACTAGATTTTAATTAGCATTTACATTTTGCTTCTGAGCAAATATTTATATGATGATCGTGCATTTAAATGTTGAAAGGGCAAATGAGTTTGCATTATAAATATTCGTGGGGACATCAGAATATAGTTAAAAACTTTTCTTTGCTCTTTTATGTTTTCAGCATTTCTAATATTTTAAAAATTTTCGTCCAACTTCTTAAGTGAATATGGCATATTATTCTATATGATTTGTTTAGATTACAAAGGAATTACCTTTTACTACCAATTCTGATGAAACTTACCTGTGAAGCATGTGAACCAAGTACCATTTTAAATAATTTAATTAATTTCCAGTTCTTTTTGTGTTTTTATTTACTATTCTGGTTTTCTGAACACTGGAAGTCAACTCTGTAGACTATATATTATTAAAAAAATTTTCTCTAAATTTTAATTTATGCCATTTATTTGTGTATGGTATAATATTATTTTTCTATTACATGCTTGTGTCCGTTTATATCATTCCTAATGCTCTATACTTTTTTCCCCTCTAATTTTTTGTCATGAGTGTATTTAAGGAATTTTTGTTTTTATACGTCCTCTTTCTATTATTTTGTATTTTGTTTCTTCTGTAATGCTATTAATCTTTTATCCATATTAATCCCTCCCCTAAAGTCTTCTTGGTTTATTTTGTTGCTCTTTTTCTACTTATCATATATTTTGTTTATATTTTCTAAATAATAAAATTTTTACTACTTTGAAAATTTCTCTGAGTACAGCTTCAATTATTCTCATACATTAGGGTTTCAACTATTGTCTTTTTTTCCAGTCCTGCATTTTAATATAATTTGGAATCTCGGTTTTGATTTCCATGTAGGTTTGTAAAGTTATCCTTAGAAATGTCAATTATTTACTCCAAATCAACATCTAAAAGGTCACTTGACATTTTTACTGGTCTGACTTCAGAATTACAAACCCTAATTTTTATAAAATAAGTATTATATACTCTAGATCATTTCTACCTGATCAACAGTTATTGTTGAAGCTTTCTATCACTTTGTGCTATTGAATATCTGAATTACAAATCTCTTCAGTGATGTTACATATTAGGAGTCTAGGCATGAATACAAATTCATCGTTGAATATACTTTGGCCAGTGTCACCATACTGTGTAAGATATCAGGTATTCAAACAGATGGTTTAGTTTTAGAAATATATCTTAACTCTTTTCCTTCAGGTTGTAAATCTTACTACTAATATATGCCTGTGCTCTAACAGATTAATGTAAATTGTTCAGATGTAACTATGATTCAATGCATAACTTATATTTCTCATACACATGTCTTCTAGCTCATGATGATTAAGAATAAAATTTAAAGGCATGGTTTGTAATAATAGACCGAGTAATATTTATCAGGATGTATTGTCAAAGAGTAATCACCTCAAAATTAACACACAAGTATCTAGGATCAATGTATATGATTATCTTAAATTTTCATGATTAATAATTTTGAGATAAGTAATTATTAAACATGTTTGAAAGTTTCATCTAGAAATATATGCATTAGTGGAAATAAGTATCAAATTAATTTTTAAAATATGAGAGAAAGTAATAATCTCCAGGTAATTCTATAGCTAGCAGCTATTACTATATAATGATGATTTAAAAAACAACAAAATTGATTCCAAAAGACATGATATCAAGCTCTATTTTAAATTGTTATAAGATAACTGAATTGAAAATTTGACCTAAACAATATACTTTTTGTCAAAATTAATTTGCCTATTAAATGTAGATTGTGAATATTTGTCTTGAAGAGAACTGAGTGTGGGAAAACATGACAAAACCTGAATGGCGTACTACTTAAAACTAGCCTTTAACTTTTTTTTTAGATTCCTCTCTTCTGTCCCTGAAGAAACGGTTCATGATACCATTTCTCCTTTATAAATCTTTGCAGTTAAACACTTTCTTAGAATGAAATTTTTTAAATATAGAAATAAGGAAGTTAGCATAAGTCCCTAAATTGGGACCATTTTCTTTTGAGGTCTACAGGAAAAATGTATATCACAAATACCCTAAGGGGAAAAGCAATTTTAAAATATAAGCTACAAGAAAGAAATACATATATATGGTATTTCTTTTCTAAGGACTTTTTATTTTCAGACAGCAGAACTTTCTTATCTATTAAGTATTGGCATATATTTGATCATTGCTGGATAAACTGAGAAAGGAGGTTAAAACAGAGTAGCCACTAAAGTCACCTAAATCATCTCCACATCACTTACACATTGACTATGTGATAATCCTGTGAAACTATTCATAAAATTTTTGTGTATATGATTATGCCTACTGGGCACCTTCGAAGCATAGTTTAAAGATAACTTTATTATCTCTCTTGATCTAGCAAGATATTACCTAGTAGGTTATAAACAGAAGCCATGTCCTTTACTAGAATAATGAGAGTTTTAATGTATTGTATTGACACCCTCTGCCTTGGGTAGAGGGTAATTATGGGGAACCGGAATAGCTTTGAGAGTAGTCCTGCTTGACCACTGTCTTCTTAATCTAATTTATTGATATGTTTCAAGTATACTGAACTCTAAGGAGGACAAACAGTTCCTTAATAATATGTAGGAATAAAAGCACATTTGAGCACAAAATGGAGAACACTGGTAACTAGTGGTAGAGGTTGGCAGTTAGGAGAAGGCTCAGGTGCACCTAGCCTGGGATTTGGGATTAGACTAATTACATCATCACTTAGTAGCTGCTATTTACACTTCCTAAACCTTACTTTCCTCTTGTTTAAAATTATAATAATAATGGATCCTAACTCACATATTTGATGTGAGAATTGAAAGAGAAAAATCAATGTAAATACAATGCTGGCACAGTCCATGTTCAGTCATTAGTATCACTTGACACCACTAATATTACACTTGTACATCCCTAAATGTATACTACACATTTCCTTAGGACTAGGAATCTATTAGTCCTTTAGACTAATGAAAGATAAAATATCCAATAAAAGAAAAATAGTATAGATGTTTTTAAAGTACCTCATTTTAGCAATATTTTTATAGCCAATAAACTGTTTTCTCTCTGGGGAGAGAAATTCTGGCTTACGTATTTTTATTTGCAGTGAATTAACTACTGTCCTTACACATAGTAACAAAATAATTACAGGAAAAACAATTCTGTGTATTTATATATTAGAAATGCTACATAGTACTGACATGATTCATTTTAAGATCTAAACATGGAGCCAGAGAGTCATATTTATTCATGAAACTTTCCAGTAGCTTACACTTTGATCAACAATGGGTGTTGAATATAATTTTGAGGGAAGGTGGCAGAAACATTGTGCAATTGCAGTTGGAGTTAATGAAGAGATAGATGTTATTTGACTTTTTTTTTCTTCCCTTTCTTCCGATGCTGTAATTTTAATTTACATTTGTAGAGTTTTATTGCTCATTTATCTGGCTCATTTGTCAAGTGCACAAATTCTCCCAGAGACACACTAAAATAAATAAAGAATTGTGAGTGGAGAGCAAATGACACGGTATGGTTTTTATTATTATTTTGTTAATCACAAAAGACTTTTTGTGACTTCTCTTAAAGAAAAAAACAAACGTGTAGGATGGGTTTCTAGAAGTAATAAACTGATCCGAAAGGGAGGAAGGGGCAAAACTCTTTCACCTTGGCATTGTACTGTGGAATTGTTGCCGTTCATAGAACGTTGTGGTACAGTTTTGATTTAAACATTTTTAAATTGGGGATAAACAAAGACAGATAAGAATATTTTGATGAGAAGGTGAAGGGTAACCTGGAGATTTGAGAAGGATACTCTTTCACAGAGCAGGAATTAGGTAACAGTAAAGAAACCAAACTCTTGCTTCTTTGTACTTTTTTCTTTCTCCTCATCTAGTTCTCTGACATTTTATAGCCTCTTTAATAATAGATTGGAATGAAATATTTCTTTGATTTATTATAAACAATCCTACTCTTCTGTAAAATGGTTTCTTAAAGAGCATTTCATATATGTGATATATATAAATATTATATATTTTTTTTCCTAAAAAATCTTAAAGGACTTAAACCGCTATAATATTGAAAGCATGATCCAGGGTTTCTAAAACAGATTTAAAGATTCAGCTCTAAAATAAGTTAAAATGTTTCCTTGTAAGCACTTTAAACTTCTCCTTTAAACATTGATGAAAATATTATAAAGAATTCACAGCAGTAGTTACATGGAGGTAGAAAAGATTACTGGGAAGAAGGAGAGTGATTGCAACAAGTACAAAGAAACTACTGACATATAATGAAGAGATGTAATTATCTATGAATGGGTAAGCAAGTTATATATTCTGCTTTCATAGCATGAGATCATTTTTAATTTGAAATGGTTTACCATATAATGACAATTCTATTTTGAGGAATTATGATGTATATAACCTTAATATTCTCAAGGTTTCCAGACTTCTGAGGAATAACCTTTACTTTTAGTGTACAATATCAGAGTACTTATATTCCACAAGTATAAGTGATCCCAGCAGGGACAAAATTCTTCCATACTCTACAAATACTTCCGGAATTTCTCCCCATCTGTGGGTTGTCTGTTTGCACTGTTAATTATTTCTTTGGCTGTTCAGAAGCTTTTTAATTTAATGGAGGCTCATTTATTTATTTTTGTTGTTGCTATGATTGACTTTAGGGTCTTCATAAATTCTTTGCCTGGCCTGATATCTAGAAGAGTTTTTCCCACATTTTCTTCTAGAATTCTTATGGTTTAATGCCATACATTTAAGTTTTTTAATCCATCTTAAATTAATTTTAGTAAGTGGTGAAAGATAAGGGTCTTGTTTTATTCCTCTGCATGTGGCTATCCAATTTTCCTAGCAACATTTATTGGATAGAGATTCTTTTCCCCAGTGTATACTGTTGACTACTTTGTCAAAGATCAATTGGCTATATGTAGATGATTTTGTATCTGACCTTTCTGTTCTGTTCCATTGGTCTATGTCTTTATTTTTGTGCCAATACCATGCTGATTTAGTTAGGATAGCCTTGTAGTATAGTTTGAAGTCTGGTAATGTGATGCCGCCTGATTTGTTCCTTTTGCTTAAGATTGTTTTGGCTATTCAGGCTTTTTTTCTGGTTCCATACAAAGCATAGAATTATTTTTTCTAGATCTGTGAAATACAATGTTGGTATTTTGATGGGAATTGCACTGAATCTGTAAATAACTTTGGGAAATATGGACATTTTAACAATGTTGATTCTACTGATCCATGAGCATGATGCATTTTTATATTTGCTTATATTATATGCAATTTTTTTCAATGTTTCATATTCTCTTTGTAGAGGTCTTTTACCTCTTTAGTTAAGTATATCCCTAGGTATTTTATTTTTTTTTTGTAGCAATTGTGAATGGTATTGAGTCTTTGATTTGACTCTCAGCTTGACTATTATTGGTATATTGGAATGCTACTGATTTGTGTATATTGATTTTGTAACCTGAGACTTTGCTGAATTTATTTATCAATTCCAGGAGTCTCTTGGTGGAATGTTTGGGGTCTTCTATGTATAAGGTCATATCATCTGCAAAAAGTGATGATGGTTATCTAAATTTGGATACCCTTAATTTCTGTCTCTTGCCTGATTTCTCTAGCTAGGACTTCCAGCACTACATTGAATAGAAGTGGTGACAGTCGGCATCCTTGTCTTTTTCCATTTCTTAGTAAGAATGCTTTCAACTTTTCCCCATTCAGTATGAGGCTGGCTGTAGGTTTGTCATATATGGCTTTTATAATTTTAAGATATGTTCCTTCTATGCCTAGTTTGTTGAGAGCTTTTATCATGAAAGAATGCTGAATTTTGTCAAATGCTTTTTCTGCCTCTCTTGAGATGATCATATTATCTTTATTTTTGCTTCTGTTAATGTGGTGAATCACATTTATTGGTTTACCTATGTTCAACCATCCTTGCATCCTTGGGAGGAAGCCCACTTGGTCAAGCTATACATCCGAGGGCTGATAACCAGAATCTACAAAGAACTCAAGCAAATCAGCAAGAAAAAAATCAAACAATCCCATTAAAAAGTGGGCAAAATATATGAGCAGAGCTTTTCAAAAGAAGATAGACAAATGGCCAATAAAATTATGAAAAAATACTCAATGTCACTAATCACCAGGGAAATGCAAATTAAAATCGCATTGGTATATCACCTTACTCCAGTCAGAATGGCCTTTATTAAAAAGTCCAAAAACAATAGATGCTGGCATGGATGCAAAGAGAAAGGAATGCTTATACACTGTTGGTGGGACTTCAGATTAATACAACTTCTATGGAAAACAGTATGGAGAGTCCACAAGGAACTAAAAGTAGACCTACCATTTGATCTAGCAATCCCACTTCTGGGAATTTAACCAAAGGAAAAGAACACATTTTATCAAAAGGACACCTACACATGAATGTTTGTTACAGCACAATTCACAATGACAGTGATGTGGAATCAACCTAAGTGCCTAGCAATTCATGAGTGGATTAACAAAATGTAGTATATGTATACTATGGAATACTACTCAGCCACAAAAAGGATGACTTAATACCTTTTTTGTAGCAATTTGGATGGAACTGGAGACCATTAACCTAAGTGAAATATCCAAAGAATGGAAAAACGAACACCACATGCACCGCACCGCCTACTAAATTGGAATCAACAGATGAGCGTACATATACATAGATGAAAGTAAAACTCAAGTGAAACCAACCTGAGGGGGAGAGGGAATGAGGAAACATATGAAAACCTACCTAACCAATACAATAAACAATATCTTTATGACAGGTACTCTTTTTTAACCATGACTTAAGCATTACAAAAGCCATTCATGTAACCAAAATAGCAAAATTATTTGTTCCCTTAATACTTTGAAATAAAAAAAAAAAATCCTTCCCGAATGTTACTTGTCATCTTTCATCTGATGTGTTCTTGTGACTTCTCCCAGATCACAACTAGTCTTCTTGGGAACTTCTCTATGCAGTTGTCATTCGTACATTTAACAAAAACATTTTTGATGTTGTCATTAAAGTTGTCAAAAAAGACTTTCTTAAGGGCTGCATATAGTATAATGTAATCACAACATTGACTAAAACTAGATATCGATCACCTCTGCTTGTAAACTCTTCAGAGATCCCTTTTCTTTCCCTGTGAGCCCTTTAACAGCTGTTTTCACAAACTCTGGCCTTTTTTATGAGACCCCTTGGATAGTAACCTTACCTAACCCATATAAAGATTCCAACACTTGTATCCTTCAAGCCTCAGCCACTGGGAATAGAGGGACATGATATAATAATTTCTTCTAAGAATTTCCTTCTCCCAACCAAAATGACGTCTACATAGTTGAACATAATGCCTTATACTTTATCAAGAGCCATCTGCTCCAGGATTCAGTATTGCTCCGGAACTCTGGGTAGACTGACCATATATGCTTAACAAAAAGAATGTACCAAGGTGGTCCCTAAGTATCTCCCTTAAAAAAAAAAAAAAAAAAATCTAGCTTCCACACTTAGAACCAAAAAGGAAAGAAAACCAAAAATATGTAAAAAAAAGTAATGTGTTCCCACTTTCAGTTGTTTAAATTCGGAAATACTAGGACCCACTTGCTCTTGTGTGGGCATTATGTGTGTGCCTGTGTGATGTTGTTTCACTACACTTGTGAATACATAAAACCAGTTTCATATTTAATATGTTGGGGGTACTTTAAATATGTATCTACTTTAAAATAAAGAAAATAATATTTTATTTCATTATATGTATTAAATATATATTAATATTTATTAAAGATAGCACCAAGCATATATCAGTACACTCAAGGAAAAATAATGTGATTATTGGGTACAGAGTCAGAATTATGTTATCTCAAGTATATGATTTACCTATGTAAACCTATTTAAAGTGTTTTTGAATGCTGCTGTTTTATCAGCCATACATTCTGATATTTGTGGAAGCAGTCTTACATTTAAATTCATGCAGGATTTTTGTTTTCTTTCTTTTTTTTAAATCTCATTTCTACATTGATCCATTGGGGCATGTATTTCTACATGGAGCAACAAAGAAAAAGTGTTTTCTCTGTTAGACCATTTTTTCATTCATCATTGCATTTTTGCTTTTCCATTCTTCATTGCATTATTTAGTATAAATAATCAATATGAATATTTCCATATTAATTTATATTAGACTGTTTTTAGACTTTCTAGTGCTTTCTTTGAAGGACTGTCTACGATCACAAGTTTCTAATAGTTGGTTAAAATATGGCACCCAAAACTGAATTTAATATCCCAGATATTTCTTGACCATGGGTAAGTATGTCTCATTTTATGTAATGTAGGCTTTTTTTTTGTAAACCAACTTCAGTTTTTATTAGCTGTTTCATCTACCGATGTCACATGTTTGGCTAATTTTAAACTTGAAGTGTACCTACTTTATCTTACATATCTTAAAGATGTAAATTTCTTTGCATTTCTTTATTTTTGATCCAATGTCTAGTATTTGAAATATAAGGGAAATATATATGAAGGCAGGGAGAAGGGCAGATCCAACCCAAGGAAATAGGCTTATACTATGTCACTTGATCCAGAAGAGGATATTTAAAGTCAAGTTTTGAAGCTCAATAAGTCAGAGACTTGGGGACATTAATGAGTGAGAGTATTGAAAGAAAATAGTGCAACAGAAATATAGCATTTCAAAACTTCAGATCATGCAACTTTGGTTAGCTTACTTTAAATACATTAATATCTTACTCTAGACTTTGTGGCTGCTGAGTTGTATATGCCAAGACTTGTTTTATAAATGGGAATAGTGGGCTAAATGACCATACTATTCAGGGAGTATTTTAACATAAGAACCTTTTTATATTCAGAAATAATAGCTTGTTGTATGTATTAATCTAGACCTTTATCTTTTACATAGCATTTCTCTTACAGGCCCCATTTTATTGACAAGTTAAAAATGGTTTTGTACAATATCTTCTTTGATTTTAGGTTAATAGTCAACTTTAAAATAGTCATTCTAAATTGGGACGTTTTGTTCCAGAATATGTTAGGCAATTTGTGGAAACATTTTGGGTTGCCACACTGCACATTGGTGTCTGGAGTAGAGACCAAGGAAGCTGCTAAATATCTTATGTGCACAGACAGCATCCTCACTCTCAACAAAGAATTATCCATTGCAAAATGTCAATAGTGCTGAGATAGAGAAATTCTGCCCGAGAAGTTAGAAGGTTGTAATGTCAGAACAGTTATTTTTGGCAATCTGTTTGTTCAGATATGGAAATGCACAACTCTATGGACTTAATATAATTATAATTAATTATGTGAAATATACCATTCACATGTCTGAACTAATCTGATAATAAGGTGAGGATTATGTTTTTGCATGCTTGACATATATTTGTAAATGAGCGGCTCTTATAGCTATACTAATAACAGTGTATTTACTCCACTGCTTCTAAATTTAATTGGATTTCTTATGCATAATGTCCAGTTTAAAAGTAATATTTTGATACATTTTAATGTACTGCATCACTGATTATACCATCTGTGAAAATAGTCACCAATAATCAAACCATATTAATTTCAATTCTAGTGTTCAGTAATATGTAAACTTATGTTATTAATGTATAAGCACATCTGTGTATGTGTTTGTGTATTTTTTAGTCCAAATCCTCCAGATTTTGGTACTTTATAAAATATCTTATCTGAAGAAAAAAGTCAATTGAGGAGAAAAAAAGTCAGTTGATGTATATTAAATTATTTGTCCCTTTTTTTTTCTGTCCAGGTATTTAAAATTTTGTCTTAAGCAGACAATTTTGGAAATCAAAACGTTATTAGGAACAAATTTTCAAGACATATGGGAACATTAATAATACTGAATGACAATTAACATTCTCTATTATGATGGAGTCTAAATTTGTCACACCCTATTAAGCAGGATTAGAAAGTGACAAAATTGATATTATGAGATGTTTCTTTTTCAAAAATCATAGCTTAGCGGGAGTGTGAGTAGTATACATACATACACACAGACATTTACATAAGCATATGGTCTTATTTGGAAGGGGCAGTTTTTTTTTTTTTTTTTTTTTTTTTTTTTTTACCTGTTTGTTGGCAAATTGTAATGAACCTTAGAGCAAACAGAGGAGAAGAAATGGAAGATGTTAAGTGGAGAAAACTTGGTTGATGGAGAGTGCTCATGAATGGAAGGCAAATCATCCAGGGCCTAGGTAAAGAGATTATTCTTGGACCATAGACATGCAACTGACAATGACAAGAGAAAAGGAAGAAACCAAAGGAAGATGGGCCTAAAATTAAGTTTGTATTCTAAGATAGCTTCTCAGATGCCATCTTTTTTTTTTTTCCTATCTCTCTAAGTTATAAATGTGCCGAGTGGAAAGGTGTCAGGATAATATAAGATTTGAAAAGAAATGAAGGTTCAGAGTACCTGTTCATAGAAAGGAAACCATCTGTGGACATTAGCAGGTAGTCTGAAGTGTTTAGCTGAATAGAACCAATCTACATCATCTGCAGCTTCTTTGATATTTCTATTCTAAAAGTGTTGAAGATTTTATTAAATATTATGTAGTCCCTTTGAAAGTGTTCTTGAAAATAGTATTGTCATTCCAAGGTATCCCTGGGAGTTGCCTGGATTACTGTTCATGTTGGCTGCTGTAAACAACCACCATTCAACACATTTTTTTCTATTGTCAGGTGTTGTTTTTCTTTTGTTCCTGTTTTAAAGATAAAAAATCAGACCATTTAGATTTAAGGGCATTTTATATTATTAACCTTGATAAACATTCAGGATTCTTTTCTATTTTAAATCTTTTTTAATTTTTAATTATTATGGGTATATAATAGTTGTATATGTTTATAGAGTAAAGTGGCTATAATCATTGATGTTAGGATACACTTTGAAATAACTAAAGGAGTGGAATTAGGATGTTCCTAACGCAAAGAAATAATAAACTCCTGAGGTGATGGATACCCCAGTTATATTGGTTTGATTAATACAGATTGTAGCCTATAGCAAAACATCACATGATCCTTTTCTTACATGAGTTTAAGATGATATAGCTTTCCATGTTAAAAAAGTGAAGCACTCAATCAATAATCTGAATGGAAACTTTTAATTAATCCGTTAAATGATGAGTTAAATAGAAGAAACTATTTAAGTTTGAATTACAGAATTTCTTCTCTTTGGATCTTTTCCTTCTTTTGAAATAAGGGCTCTGACAAAAGAATAGAAATAAAATAGTTGTTGAAATTGATTAAATGTTTAAAATATAAATTTGGTTTGACATGGAGATATGTTTTAATGGTCTGACTATTTACAATCCTTTATATGAGTTTGTCTTGCTATTTTATGTAATTCTGTTAATCTGCTATCAAATATTCATTGTAGCTTTAAATAATAACCTATTTATAGTGTTCTGATTTTCAATCACCTAATATTACAGGAATATTACTAGTATTTCAATGTAATAATGGTTGCCATCACCTGTGATTTCTATGTTGGAAATCACCAATAATAGAGAAGGTAGGGTAGAACCGACTTTACAAAATATAGATTGTCTAGCTACCTTTAGTCCATATATTCCAGTTCTCCTCACTTAAATGGTAAAGTGAAATATCACTCATATATTTCTTAGTTCTTTAGAACTGGTTTAATGTAAAGTTTAAACATTTAATTTGGAAGGAAGAGACTTTGCTTTAAAGATGAAAATGCATCAAAGGGTAGGGAGTTTTGTTTTGTTTTTAAATATCAGTGTATATATATGTGCAAACAAAGATGAAAGATAGTAATTGGTTATACATAAAATTACCTCCGTCTCTAAAAGGCTGACTAATGGCAATATTTCAAAAGGTATTTTTTGTTTATTTTTGTGTTTTTTTCTAATTATATAGAAATCATCATCCCCATCTATAATGCTATAAGCATAGAATTTTAATTTTAATCACCATAATAAAAACACAAAAATGACATTTGAATTGTAAATCACAACATACACACTTTCATATATCCCAGTGAAGTACACATGCAACAAGTATTAGGCATCTATCTATTCAGTGCCATGTGTTAGGCAGTCAGGGGAACAGCAAGCTTGCCCCTTTAGGACTTGCCCTCAGAAAAAACTAACCCTACTGACATCTCAGACTTCCAGTCTCTAGCACTGAGCCAGAATTTTTTTGTTTTAGCCACCCAGTGTATGGTACATTGTAATGGCAGCCCTAGCAAATGAATGCTTTAACTAGTAAGTTAGTGTTTTGAATGCAAAAATGTTTTTAATTTTATATTGATAAAGAGGTCAACTATACTGCATATTTATGATTACAAAAATCGTATAATGTAATCATTTTCCAAAAACAAAATTTTCCTAAGTTTATCAGAATTGTTTGTGTCAGACAATGAAAAAGATGATCATAAATAATAGACATATTAAGTAATTAAAATTCTTGTTCAGGGTTCACAAAATATAAAGCACTTGCATTGCAAGTTATCTTTGTAGTGTGTGTTAGTGTTATCTTTTATTGTAATGAAATCCAAACTGAGCAAAAGCTCTAAAAGAGAACATAGACATTAATACAAAACAAAAATCCTGAATGGTTTTCTCTTAGTCCAAAGTCCACCTTACCTCTCTGTTTTCTTTTATCTACTGCTGGCAAAACCAGTTCTGTAGTACAACTAAGTAGATTTAAAATCTCTGTAAAGTAGTAAGGAATCTTACACTTGTCCCTGAAGTCATAGTACTACTTACCTTTATAGCCTTAATGACAAATGACTGTACAGTTGGGAAGTTTAAAAATGCATTTATAATTTTAAATGTCAAAAGAAAGTAAATTCCCTAGTAAATAGAATACACACCTTACTTAGTATGTGTGATACTTTAAACAAAAGAAAAAATACAAACAAAAATGAAGAAAAATAAAAATAAAACAAAAACTGATACAATAAAATATTTAGTGCACTAATATCAACATTTTTATGGTGTTTATTTCTGATATCATTTGTTCTAATTAATACATGCTTGAATTTTTCAGGAGGTTTATTAAGAGTTTATTATCTGTTGGGCACATTGCTAAGTTCTGGGGGTAAAATGATAGGAAGTATAAAGTTTCTTACATCAGTGGAGTTTCTGCTCTGGCTGTGGGCATGGGATATATGCACACACAATTATATTTTTATAATAGCCAGTGGGAGAAGGAAATTTAAAGGATATAATGAAAGATAATTACAGGGCAATTGTTTGGGTTTGGACATCCAGGAAGTGACATGTTGTCTGTGACCTAAGGGACACTAAGATATTCTTGGAAAATAATTAGGGGTCACAAATCTCAGCAGCAGGATGTGTAAAGGCCCTGAGTTGAGATGTTAGTTCGTGTTGGAAACAGATTTCAGTCAGTATGTCTACAGCATACAGCATTAAATGTAGAGGCTGTGAAGCTGGAAGTATAGATGGGGGTAAGATTACACCAGCCCCTGAGGATATCTTAAGAATTATGACTTTAATTTGAGTACATAACTCTATTTTGAAGACTCTTGTCAATCTTTATTTCTGGTATTCTTAAAAGGGCTGGCCTAGGATTTTTATGGAATAAACTATGCAGAAAGCTTCTGAGATATATATTCTGCAAAGTTTCTCTGTCATAGCACTTATTAAAATTATACTATTTTCTATTATTGATGTCTTGATGCAGTCCCCCTGTACGGTTTCTTGTCATTTATTTCCCTTTTCTACACCAAAAGCATCCTGCCTTCCACCTGCAGGTGGTCAATAGCCAGGCTAGTCATTCTAGGAATTGTGGTAGAATCAAGTATTTTCATGTCCCTTAGGGTACAACACTCTCTGAGAAGTGTAGTTTTTTGTCACTTCAATTTCTTCTTTTCCTAGAAATTCACAGGGATGGTTTCTGGTAACAAAATTCTGCATCATGCTCCAGAAAACTGAGAAACATTCATCTCAGTCCTCAGGAAATGGTTTCTAGCTTATTGTAACTTTATTTGGTATGGGGGTTGCTACCATGTTTCCCAGGATGTAAACCTAGATGTAAATCAGAAAAGAAGTTGTTCAGTGGGCAATTTGATTACTCTGTCTTCATCTCTTTTCTAGGATTGGGTCTCACTTCCAATAGAAAATTAGAGAACTTACAGAGCAACTGTACTTCTCTTTCTTGAGTTCCATTTAATTTGAAATTATCTTGAAAACTTCAAGTTGTACGGCCCTTTTTTTATTTTTTCCATTTGATCAGGTGAACTCAATTTTTAAAGAACTTAAGCTTTATTGCTTTCACTTATATCTGATCTGTGGATAACACAAACTACATAAAACAACAAAAACAAAAACAACAAACACTTTAAATAAGCCTATAGTCAAAACATCATAAACTATAAGTTATGTGACATTGCATGGACACTTACTTTTTATTTTCCTCATTTTTGATTAGGTGACTCTTCTTTACAAAGTATTTCTACTCATGTGAATATCTCTTGTTATTAAAAACAATGCCCTGAAAGGTTATTCCTATAATCAATACACAGCAGGGTTTCCAGAGTCCCAAATCCTTGAGGACAGCTATTACTAGGCACGTTTAATATTCATTGTTTAAAATGCATTGAGTTCTAATTACTTTTCAAGGTCGTGAAAGTGCTTGGTTATTTTGAGGGGAATGTGTACTACAACTAATATGTTTATTATTAGCCATTTGTAAAATGGTTTATACATACGTTTTATGTCAATAAATTTGAGCAAATTAGACAAAGGAGTGTTCTATTTCAATTCAAAGATAATTTTAATTCACTAACTCTTAGCTAGATTAATGGTCCTACTAAAAATTAAGCACTCCCCAATGCATGGTATGTGTACCAAATGACCTCATTAAATAGGTATATGGAGAACAGATGCCTCTATGACCTGTCTCCAGATTTACTGAGCTGGGAGTGTCCTTGTTTTAGTGTCCCTATGATCAGAGAATGAATTTCAAATTAGAGACACAAGGACGATACTTCCTCATGGGATGTTCTCTGTGTAATTTGGATATTTCTCTATGCGGTTCTCCATGCAGTTGGCAGAATTTGAAATGTTAAACAAGATTCATCTTTTGCTGAGGAATTTATCATATTCTTTACAACTCAATAAATGCTTGATTTTATGTTCAGAGTTTAGTTGTTAAGTACAATTTTTTTCATTAGCATACCCTTACCAGACAATGAAGATTGGTCTTTAAGTTAATGTTTGTAAGCATTATTAGCACATTTTAAAATGACACCTGGTTTGAATTATTCCATATATAATATACAAGACTAAGAATGCATTGTTTTTATGTAACATATATTTATATATTGATATACACACATACATATACACTTTTAAGGCATTTAATTAAAACAATTATTTCTCAGTTTTACTGTTGTTTTTTCTGCACTTGTTATTGATGTTAGCTAAAAAAATAATGCTCTTGTTATTGGTGTTAGCGAAAACATAATGTAGCTGTTAAACCAAGGCTTGATCTTTTGCTATACTAGTGATGGTGCTTCTGTGTACCGGAAAATTTATGTATATATACATAAATATATAGTAAAATTATAAAATATATATTCTAATGACATATTTTAGGCTGTTGGCTTTTCTTTTATTCTAAATCTTTACTTTGAAACCCAAAGAAAACTTAGAATGATTTTTTAAACAGATTTACATTTTAAAAGTAACATAAGTATATTCAAATTTAAAGCTATTGCAAACATCTGAAAAGTAAGCTAAAATTTGTTGACAAGTATTTCATTTACACACAGCATTTTTAGCTAATTTGAAGCCAGTTTTCTCTGGAAATGCCAAATTACTATGTTATTGATTGAAAGTGCTCATTGCTTATTTCATATTAACAATTTGAGAGAACCACAGCATAACTGTAGCATGTGTTATAGATATTCAGTCTATTGTGGATGTTACGTTAATGTTATCTAAATGTTACCTTGCTACTGTAAATCTTTGAAAATATGCACATCCAGTTAAGTAGATTTATGAACATGTGGAGTATAAATTATTAAGAAAGTCTCTGCCTGCATAAATTATTAAATTTTTTGATAATATATTTAAATTTTATTTAAAATAAGTGTTTGTTTTAAAATTATATTTAAAATTATTTAAATATAATCAAGTTTACTATGCAGTCAATGTAATTACAAAACTTAATCATCATATATAATTATCTATCTTTAAAGATAGAATGGCATGAAAGAATAATAATTCAAGTAAAGATGAATTATTGAAAACAATCTTTTATAGAAAAACTATGCTCTTTATAAACATGTATGATTACAGGAATTGTGTAAGATGTTTGCATAAAAAAATAAGAATTTTTTTACAAGCATGGTGGCTCACGCTTGTAATCCTAGCACTTGGGAAGCCGAGGCGGGTGGATTGTTTGAGCTCAGGAGTTCGAGACCAGCCTGAGCAAGAGTGAGACCCTGTCTGTACTAAAAGTAGAAAGAAATTATATGGACAACTAAATATATATAGAAAAAATTAGCCGGGCATGGTGGCACATGCCTGTAGTCTCAGCTACTCGAGAGGCTGAGGCAGTAGGATTGCTTAAGCCCAGGAGTTTGAGGTTGCTGTGTGTGAGCTAGGCTGACGCCATGGCACTCCCTCTAGCCTGGGCAACAGAGCGAGACTCTGTCTCAAAAAAAAAAAAAACAAAGAAAAAAACATAAGAATTCTGTTAATGAATATTATAAGCTTTACAATCAACATTCTTTATGCTTCTTTGCATCATACTACATTTCTACAGGCTACTCTTCAAACACTGGTAAGACTTTGTATAAATCTAATATAATTTTTCTACTTACATTGATTATATAAAATTATCCTAAATTACTATGTAGAGAGAAAAAAGTAGACTAGCATAAATTATTTTGAGAACATAATGATGATATATAAAAGAAAAAATGAAGTGGCAGGGTTGTAACTATAAAATATTTCTCTTTAGGTAAACATAAAATCAGTAGATGTTTTGTTTGCATATGTTTGTATAATCAAGGAATTATGGAATGTAGCCCATTGATTTGTTAACATTGGTTATAATAGAGGTACGATTATGTATATTGGAGCAGAAGATGCGGTATTTGGACAGAGATACATAGGGAAAATTAATTTTTTCAAAAAAGTGCTATCTTTGTAAAGGTCACTTTCTTGATGAAAGAACTCTTTGGCCGGGTGCGGTGGCTCATGCCTATAATCCTAGCACTCTGGGAGGCCAAGGCAGCAGGATCCTTTGAGGTCAGGAGTTCAAGACCAGCCTGAGCAAGAGCAAGACCCCATCTCTACTAAAAATAGAAAGAAATTATCTGGACAACTAAAAAATATATATAGAAAAAAATTATCGGGGCATGGTGGTGCATGCCTGTAGTCCCAGCTACTTGGGAGGCTGAGGCAGGAGGATTGCTTGAGCCCAGGAGTTTGAGTTTGCTGTGAGCTAGGCTGACACCATGGCACTCTAGCCCATGCAACAGAGCGAGATTCTGTCTCAAAAAACAAACAAACAAATAAAAAGAACTTTTTACTTGAGGAAACTGGTTTTGATAAATATATTATATATATATATATATAAATAAAATATCTTCCTTTAATGTTCCAGGATACAATAAGATTCTTAAACATTATTTACACATATTTACAGCCCTCCCCCCAACATCATCATCATTACAATCATAGTAAAAAAGAAATCAACATAAATGTTTTGAATAAATTATAGCAACATGAAGATGGATATTTTCATCATCCACATACTATGCTTTTCTTTCAAGAAGATTAAGTTGGAGTAAGCATTTGTTAGCAGGAGTTTACATAGTATTGAGGTAAAAAGACCTCCCCAAAAGTCATTATTTTATGTCTGTTCTTGCAAACCTAAGGTTATCCATCATAACCAGTTAAGAGGTCAACATAAATAAAGCTCTACAGCATCTCTTGGTAACCTATTTTATTGGCAGGATTACTTTTACTTTCCATGATAAGGATTATTAATTGAAGCATGGTGTATCAATTAATCATGATAATAGCCATTAACACTTAGCCAAGGTATATAACCACCTACACAGGTAATAATTCACTTTAAGTCACTACCATGATGAAGATAATGTATAATAGACTCTGTTGACGTATATCAAGAAATATAGGAAATCATTGTTTTCTATTTGGCTTTTACTTAAAATCATGTTTGTAATATAGTCTGAATTTTAGGGAATTTGATTTTATTAGCACCATTTAAGGCTATTTTTATTACTAAAAACACTGAGAATTATAACTCATCACAGACTTGGTTTGAACCATGACCTGCTAATATTTTGTACCACTATAATTAATAGGTACCTATTAATTGTAATGTTAGCTAAAAGTAGGTGGGGAGGGCATGTCAAGAGGGATTTTAGAATTTGTAAGATAAGACTTTTCTTCTTGGGAAATAAGATTTTGTATTTGTGATTGCTGGTTACGAAGTACATCCTTTTTGAAATATAAGGAAAAATGCTTGATTATAACAAATATGACTTATTTTTATATCAATTTTTAAAATGGGTTTAACATGGACCTTTTATTAAAGTAATCAGAGTGACTGCTATCTGCCATTCAATAAAATCAACTGATCAAAACATTGTGTTTCTCACAAGCATATAAAAGCATTCCACTCAACGTTTCTGAATTATTTGTATGACATAATGTATGCTGGAGAATAGGTACTCAGTTGCCTGTGGAATGAAAGGATAAGTGGTACCAATCTAGAGTAGATGGAGGAGAAACAATCACCTAAAAATATTAATAGGTCTTATTTTATTTTCACTCTATCACTTTGAACTCAAACATGAGTTCTCATTTCCTTTCAGCTATTTCAACAAGAAATAAAACTTTTAGAGTATAATTCTATAAAATTATAGAATTAAAAACTACTGTAATAGGCATTGGGTACCTAACTTAAATTTTGGCATAGATAAAATTTGTAGTTGAAACTGAAGTCCTAAAACTGCAGTTGCTGGAAAGAGAAAAAGAGAGTGAGTAGATGTAGTTTTTAAAGCTCAATCTTTCAAAATATTTTGAGACATTTCAGTTTGATATACTTTTTTATTGCTTTGATATGATGATCCTGATTTTTCCTTCAGCAATCATGGGGCAGCACTTCATACTCCAAGGTGGTGATGCAAAGATGAATAGGGCATAGTTCACACCTAAAGGTACATAAACCAGGAAAGATATACGTAAACAAATAAACAAACAACTGAACAGAGTCCTGTGGTATTCATGATACTGGATTTTTTACAATAACCAAGGACTTTTTTTGTTTTATTGCTCTCTTCTTTTGTATTGTTCTCTGGGTAATCGGTGCTACAGTTTTTCTTTGAAGTTGTTAATAGTCCACTTTGTAAAGTAACTTTTTATATTTCTAAAACACTTTCATTCTCATACCATCCATCATTTTCTTCACTGCTAGTTCAACCTTGTAGCTCATTAAAAATATAAAATACTGTCTGTCATATTTCCATGGCCAAATGCCAGCCTAGAATCACTCCACTAAGTTGATACTTTATAATTTCAAAAGGGATGCCATTTTATCTGACTTTAAAAACTGATTTTATCAGATTACATGTGCTCTACATAAATTGCATATGATTAAAATACAATTGTAATTATATTTACTGTGGAGAATATCTAAAAAACTCATTGAAGTTTAGGACAATTTCTCTTTGCATACTATTTCCTCAAGTACAGATTTCAAACTGAAACCAGTTGAGTTTGCTAATTCATATCTAAGAAGAGATTTGAGTAATTTGTTAATATATACTTAATTAACGCTATGTGTCTTTTATTGTGTGTTATGTCAGATCACTTTCTAGGAGGAGAAACAATGTAAATTATATATGAATGTTTATTTAATCTTGAAAATTAGAGAAAGACCCTTTAGTTTAAATAATACTTTAGCTATAATACAAACATTATCTCCTTCCTTAACTTAAATATTTTCCTATATTAGTAATTGCAAACCAAAAAAGAGATTTCATTCTCTTTCTTTTTGCAAATAAAATGTTTCCTTTCATAGCTTAGCCATAGTGTAATAGTACCTCTTTGCTATAGGTAAGCTGGTGATAATTCTCCAACTGTGTACTCACCCAAACACTTTTTTACCTACCCCTGTTTTGAAATATGTTTTCAAGAATTGCAGAAATAAAATATAGGAAACAAATTATGGGACTAGGTAAATACCATGATGCTGCTATTGTTGAAGACAGGGAAGTGATCGGTGGTAAAATAAGAAATTCTCTAGTGCTTTGGATTCAATTTACTGTTTTAAACTTTTTAGTCTCTGTTTACTTCAGTACCATTTTCCCAATTTCAGCGTTTGAATTGTCTTTAAAAATAGGCACCCTATTGGCAATTCATATCAATAATATTGAACAATTAATACATGTCCTAGACTAAAAGGTATGAGAGTGTGGATATTATATGTAATCTAATATACATGTAAAATACATTTAACCACATATATATGTGTGAGTGTATGTGAGTGTGTTAAGTATATATCATCAATTTATGGAAAATCCTCATGATGATAGAAGATATAAACAAAACCTGGTAGTACCACTTAACTGACAAAATATCATATAATTGAATGGATACTTATAGGAAAGATGTAACAACTGAAAGAATAGTAGCCAGCAGTGATAAAAGGTCAGGGAGAGGCCAGTGGGATTGAGTGGAAGAAGAGAGTGGTGTGAAAATATGATTAGTTATGTACAATGAGTTGTTAGAGGCTGAGAAAAAAAGTAGGACCAAATCTGAGTCTAAAATATTGTGGTAGTAACTGTGATATTCATGTTACAGGTGAAGAAGTCATTAGGTATTTTTAGATAGCGGGATCGTATGGTCAAGATCGGGTTGCTGGGAGAGTAGTTTGCAACAGTGTGCCAGAGGAACTCACGGTGGGTGGGCTGCGATAATGATGGATATTCCAATAGCCCTTCCCACCTCTACTGATGAATTAGTAAGAACCTAACCAGGTTGGTCGTAGTGAGTCTAGATAGGAATGGGATACCCAATAAATATTGTGAGAGGACAAGAGGAAAGTAGTTATTTATTAATTTTGAAGGATACTTAGAGAATTGGAAATGCCTCTGATGAGCTTGGAAACTGGAAAGATGATGGTATCATTAAAAAGCAGGAAAAAAAGGAAAATGGGAAATAAAGTTTTTAAAGTACATTTCTAAACTTCATGAATTGAAATGAAGATTATCACCAAGAGGAAATGGGAGCCTGTTTGATTATGTATTAAAAATACATAATCAAAGCTCCTGAGCAGTCACTGATTGAGATAGAGTTTCAGCATTTTCACCAAAAGCTGATATATGAATTCATGTGAGTAAATGAGATCTTCAAGAAAGAGAATCTAATAAGTGAAAAACATAAGGCATAGTGGTCCATTTTAGGAAACACATATTTAAGAGGAAAGGAAGAGATACGAGGAGTGAAGGGGGAAATGAGAATGTCATGCTAGCTATCGATTTAGTGCAAATGAAACAAATTGGTAGAATGTAGTGAATTTCATGGGAGTATTGATGACCTAGTCTCTTAACTTCTTTGTAAATTGGGAATTTTTAAAATAAAGTATGTGGGTAATTGCAAAACAAATGTGGAAACAAAGATCAGAATGTAGAACTCAAGATGACTAAGAAAAGCATTTGATTTTGTATTTGAGATAATTAGCATTTTCGTGTCTTTAAGGTGGAGTTGTAGAAGCTGCATTGAAGTGGGTTTATGTAGCTATGGGATATAGAAGTACCTCATAGATTTAGAAGTGAAAATACTTCATAGCCCCCAGTCATAATATCAACTTGCTTTTAATATTTCACTTTTCTTCTGGCTTTTCAAAAAGTTGAGGAAATTGACAAAATATAATTACTCTAAGATGGAGTGATTCAAATAGCATTTCAATCAGCAAATTTTAGCTACCTAATGAAGAAAAAGCATGCTACTCAATTATTTGTCATATTTTTGAAACTTAGAATTTGATGATTGCAAATATGACAGGTTTAAATGGAAGTGGAATTATCAGAAACGACATGATCCATATTGGCTTCTTTCACAGTAATGTATTGTAAAGGAAATAGCAGGCATGTAAATACTGGATGCCTCTAAAATTTTTCTTGTATCAAAAAATAGATAAGCTCTCATGTACAAATCTAAGGTTTTCATTTAAGAAACAAATAAATAAACAAATAAATACTTATTGGAGACTTACAAAACCTCAAAAGTTAAAATCATACTTTCTGTCCTTTGATATAACATAGAGGAATGGAAAGAGGAAGGTTCAGTGACAATGTTTGATAAAAAATATCATTGAAAAGTTTTATAGAGGAAGATACCAACAAATAAAACTTTCTGTTAGTATGGGTTTTACCATGCACAAAGGGAAATGGATCTCAGAATGTTTTATTGAAAATTCCAAACATGGAAATTCTATTTGTATTATTAAAAGAATTGAAAATTGTTGAGTACTTGTTATTACTAGTTTAAGTTGCGTAAATTTTATTTCCGTCCCGTTTATTTTAGTATTCTGACTTTTGTATATTTTAATAAATGTAAGAATATTAAGGTGTTTTTAAATTTATTTATAACTTTTTATTCTGTTAAAGTATACATAACATAAAATGTATCATTTTAACCATTTTAAAATGTACAGTTCAATGGCAGTAAGTACATTCACCTTGTGTTATCATCACAACCATACATCTATGGAACTTTTTCAACTTCCAAACTGAACTCTATACCCACCATATAATAACTTTAAATTCCCTCCTGTTCCAAATTCCTGGTAATCATCACTATACTTTTTGTCTTTATGAATTTGACTACTCTAAGTACCTCATATAAGCAGAACCATGCATTATTTGTACTTTGTTGATGGATTCGTTCACTTAGCACAATTTCATCAATGTTCATCCATGTTGTAGCATGTGTGAAAATTTCCTTCTTTTTAAAGAGTGAATAATATTCCATTGTAGGTATATACCACATTCTGTTTGTCCATTCATATATTAATGGACACATTTATAAATGTTATTCACCAAGCCTTGCTTTTAAAATTCCATGAAGATTTTAGTTTTACTGCTGTAGACACTGTAATTATGAAGATTTTCAAGTAAATAGATTTTATATTTGATGGTATACTACTATAAATCCATACCTAAGAAAGAATTGCAAATGTAAGATATGGGTCACAGTATTTAATCAAGTATTTCTTCTTCAGCATATTACTTGGAGATGGACATTTATAGAGATACAGGGTGGCTATAGAATTTTAAAGTTTATTGACATTACTTCACATGTGGTATATCTAATGTATCATTCCTCAATCATAATGCATAATTCAGTGTGTCCTGCAAATTTGCAATGAACGATTAACCCAGCACTTCCATAAGACCCTGAATATACTATGTCATGTGCTACAGAGGAGTTGTTTCTCTGATTTTCACTGCACCTTTAATATATCTCAAATGGAGTAATTAAGGAAGTCCATATCTGGAAGTCTCAAGCCCACTCCATACAACCACAGTGTTCAGTTCATTTTAGAAACTGTCATTCAACAATTCCTTCACCACTCGGGTATGGTATAGTGGTGCACCATTCTCTTGGAACCATGCAAGTAACTTTCCCCTAGCTTGTGAAACATGGGCATTTATGGATCATGTAACATGACCAAAGATACAATTTATGCTTGTTTCACATCTTTATGATCACAATACATGTTAGGCAGGTTTATCTCTCATAGTTTACAAAAGAGAAGCTGAGACTCTCATTGAGGGTTTAAGTGACTAGCTGAGGGTAAAAAATTTTTGTCAGAGCCGGGAATAAAATTAAGACCTCTTGATTATTTGCTGTAGTTTTTTCTATAATATAGCATTTTTTGGTAGTTTCTAATATTGCATTATTTTTATTACAAGTTCGTTTGCTTAACCGTAGTTTGATATAATTGTACTTCCATTTATGTATTGAAATTGTCTCTATGAAGGTCAGATTTAATATCTTATCTTTTTAGAAAAATGTCCAAGTATATCATATTTCTGTACATCGTATAGATACAGTATATAAAGAAATGTTATTAATTGTTATCAATTAAATATTAGGCAAATATAATAGGTAATATAAAATATTTTAATGAAATTAAAATAATTTTAATAAAATGAATTTGTGTGATAAATGGTAAATGTAAACATACTATTAAGGTTTACTTTAATATTCAGTATCAGGTGGAAAGCACTCTCATTTGACTTAATATTAGAATCCAGGTTGATGTGCTAGACTGTTCTAGATGGTCAGGAGCTGGCATTCATCAGGAGAGTGGAGTCTGGTAGGTGGAGAAGGGGAAAAGCATGAGTAATTATTCTGCTTCTGAAGAACCTGGAAACATCCATAAGACTAAATAGGCTTAAGCTAACATTTGGTCTTTCTGGCTTCCTCTCTCTTTTCTTCCTGTCCATTCTGATGTTCATAAAGTCAGATTAGAGAGATTTTTGTGGCATAATTGGTGCAGGGAAACTACAAACAGTCATGTCTCTGTTGATGATGGTGGTGATGGTTTTATGTGTAAATAGCCCATATGTGAGACTCAGTTCTCTTTTTAACAATTGCTAACAGAACCACATTCTCTTACTTGAATCACACGTTAGCACTAGTACTGGGGACAGATTCATCATATAATGAAATGGTTTCTGACAGATAGCCAAGAGCTCAATTCTCCAAATGTTTGTTGAGGTGAATAGAACCAATAAGTATTGGTGGGAGCAATAGGTGATAGGTAGCACCCAGTTTACATAGGTAGGCATTCTGCAGGAGTAAATGGATAAATGGGTATGTTCAATGCCTAGGAAACAGTAATTCTATAGCAAATATTGGCAAAAAGGTGATAAAAACCAGATGTGATTAAAGGACAGCTTCTTTTAATGTATAATCAATTTTGGATTTACCTGTGTTTGCTAATGCCTAAATGAAATTAGGGGCTGACATAGAAGCCTGATTTTGCTGCAGGGCAGAGAGGTTTCAGCGGATGTACATGGCAGTTTTATCAATCTTCAGCATGCTGTTCAAGTAGACCTCTACTTAATTCCAAAGACATAATAACTGGAATAATTGCCCATGATTTAAATACATGTTGACTTTCTTTTATTGGAGTATTCAATCTTTAAATCCCATTTGAACATTGCCTTAGTCAGTTAGGGATAAGAATATAACAGAATATCATAGACTGAGTGGCTTAAACAACAGAAATTTATTTCCATAGTTCTGGAGTTTGGAAGTCCAAGATCAGGGTGCCATTAGGTCAGGTTCTTGGGGAAGCCCCCCTTCTTTGTTTGTATGATAGTTGGCTATCGTCTTGTCATAGTCTCACATGGCTAAGAGCAAGCTTTCTTATGTCTTTTTGTAAGGGCACTCATCCTGTTCATGCGGACTCCACCTAATTACTGCCCAAAAGTCTTACCTCATAATACCATCACATTGGGATCTAGGATTTCAACATATGTTAAGACATAAACATTCACTCTATGTTAAACGTGATTCAATATAGCAATATACATTTCACTGTATATGAAATCTTCCTTAAAGATAAACTGAGAAATGTATGTTAAAAAATAAAAAGCTTTATTGTTTATAAAATAGTTTAAGAATATGATTACAAAGTTCAGCATTTTCAAAAGAAGTTCAATAAAAGTGTAATTTGTATTACAAGAGAAATGAACTGAAAACTTTCTTCTATAGTAGTTTTATGGGATTTGTTTGAGCTGACTATGCATTTAATGCAGCACATAATGAAACTTGGTACCTTATAATTTACTAAAAAAATAAACAAAAAGCATGTCTTTAGTTTCTGTTGTGATCTCTTTGAATGCTTTGCTAAGTAATTATTTCAGGCTTATACTTGCAAAAATTTGTTAGAAAATTAGAGCCATTTCATTTTTTTAACTATCTTCTTTTGTGTACATTTTGCTTTGTCTAGTTTTCTCTTTTAAAGATCTTTATAGTTCTGTCAGTTGAGTTTGAAACATGTCATTCCCTCTTCCTTCCTTTGTTTCTTCCTAACCATCATTTGTTTTAAAACCAGGTCAGTCTACTTTGATCTCATTTTCCTTACATTCTGAAGGTTACTGATTCCAAAACAAAAAAATATCCTCGTATGTTCAATATTACATATGATTCATAAAATACAGGTTTTAGAATACTTACAAGGTAAATCTACAAAGATATAAAACTGTACAGGTTCATAATTGGCTATTTTTTAGGCCCAGTAAAAACAACACAAACCTTCTCAAATTGTCCTTTTCTCTGTAGCAATAGGGGAAGACTCTCATAAGCCGTTTAAGTGCATAAACTCTCAATGATCTTCTTTCATGGAACCAGCAAGGGTTGTAGAATTGAAGGACAATTCTCCATCGTCAAATGAGCATAATGACATAGAGTCTGAGGTGACTGCAACCTTGGCCAAATTGTTGAGGCTTATTTCTTTCTATTATGAGTTTGTTTATAAGAGAAAAGGAAGTAGTATTTGGTGTAGAGATGTCAAAAAATGAGACTTTGAATCATTTTCTACCACATAAAAGATCTGTGATCTTAAGCAAGTTACCCAGATTCTCTTAGTCTTAGATTTTCATTTAGGACAAGTTTCCTATTTTTCTAGAAAACTTTATGACAAAATATTTTAGGTAAAGTTCATGTCATAGATTATTTATTCCACAATTTGCACCTGATATGCTGATTACTTATTGTAAATTACATATAGTTTTGGAATTTACTTAGCATTTTACTTCATCCCAATATCTTCACATTCAATGATTTATACTTAAGAGAAAACATTCTTTTATTGTAGATTTTAGGTTTGTATTTTTTTAATTGGTAAGATAAATCTTTAATAGACTTTGAAAGATAATTGAAAGATTACTGAGAAAGAATCATCCACTGGTCATTGTACAAAAATAAAAACAATAGACCCTTGTTTCTCCATCTGTTTCTCGATTTCAGATTAAAACGACTCAGAGTGTAATATTTGTAAATGAGAATGCCCATATGTAACCAATTTTTTATGCTCTAAAAAGCAACCTAGCACCTTTGCTTTCATGTTTACAATGCAAATTTTATAAGTGAAAACTAAAGAGAAGTACAAAATAAATATTATGTTTCTTCTGGAAGAGCAAATAAAATAGTCTAAATAAATAGAAGATTGTTTAACTCAAAATGTTAAGGTGAATTTGAGATTAACTTCTACTGACTCCATTGCAAACAGTTTCAAGTGTATTTTAACTATTTTTAAAAATAGACTATTTATAGGTAAATATTTTATGCCACATGTTTTTTTTTTCATTTATTAGCATACTGTTTTACTCATTTGCTCATTACTCTCTTTCTTAGGGAGAAAATTGATATGTGACTTTCACTGGCCAAGTCTCAGCTAACCTTTTAAAATAAGGTTTTTGTGAAGTACAACAGTGAATTTTGAAGGTTGTTTCATTTACAGAATTATACAAATTTTCGTTTTCAGATAACAGAAATATTAGGTGAATTGTCTTATCGTGATAGTAAAATTGAAGTTGGTAAAATGCTAATTCATATTACACTATGAATATGGCTTACTTTTAAGTAAAATATTTCATCTGACTTACAAAGAGAGTATATTTGATTTTATTTCATGCTATAATATAACAAAATAGAAGCATTTAGTATTATCACCTCTAGTTTATTCTCAAATATTCCTATTAGAGCAAAATATATCATGTTTATGTGTTTGAGAGCTTGTGAGTGTTGTTGAGTGCTTGGGTATATGTGTGTTTTAATCATATAATATTATAATGGTTAAATAGATAAATGAGTTTATTTTATTAATTATTTTATAATCCGGCTTTGTCTAGATGCAGCCAAAGGTGATGAAGTGTCTGATATTCACAGAGAAGTCACTGTGCTTTGATGATTTTGCTTTGATTGTAGAATAAAACAAAGCTCTTTATATTAATTCAGACATGTAAAAAGTGGTATTGCTTTTAAATTCAATTGCATCTGAACTTGTTACTCTGAATTCCTGTTTCATCTTAGAGATGACTGTCACTTTTCTCTTTATTAATAGAGAATTTCATTCATTGAATAGACTTTTAGTAAGCCACCTCCATGAGTGAGAAGCTGTGACAGAACTTATAGATATGTCAAAGATGAAAATACATCTTGAACCTCAAGAACTTTATGTTCACAGGGGAAATAAGCCTGATGTGTCAAAAATTAACCTAAATAAATTACTTAAAATAAGATATTTTTAAGAGGATAAATAAAACATTGATGCAATTACTACATTTTCTCAATTTTGCTTTGGTAGAAACTCTTCTGCCTATTTCTTTAGTCATTGCATTCTTTTCCTATTCAGTCCATCACCTTCTCTCTCCTGCTTTATTGTTATAACTTCCTTTGCCTCTGCTTTGTTTCTACTCCCTAACTACCTAGTCTATCTTCCACATTATCACTGGAGCATTTTCCTAAAAGAATCATTTGCTTAAAAATATTGACATCTTCCCATCCATATGGCATTTAAGTCCATGCTCCTGGCTTACCCCGAGTGTCCCTTTGCCATCTGGATATACTGTGTCTGTCTCATTTTTCAAATATGCAGTGTTATATCTGTTCCCCCACATAAAACATCCATTTTCTAACTTTATTCATTTTCTGCTCCTGTGCTTAAAACACTCTTCCGTTCCTGCTGCTGCTTGGAACAAGAATGTTTATCTTTAAAGATGCTAGTAATGTACCATATAATGCCTATAACTAACAATACTGTATTGTACACTTAAAATTTTGTTAAGAGATAGATCTCAAGTTAAGTGTTCTTACCACATATGCAAAAATATTATAGAATAAAACAAAACAATGTAAAAACAAAAGAGCAGGAAGAAACTTTTGGAGATGATGGATATGTTTATTACTTTTTGGTGATGGTTTCAGGGGTATATCATATGTTTGGCCCCCATCAAATTGTATACATTAAATAATTTCAGGTTTTTTATGTAATAATTATAACACAATAAAGCTGTTAAAAATAAATAAACGGCTAGATAAAATGTCAAAAAAAAAAAAACACCCTAAAAGTGACATTAAAAGTTCACCTTTTTTTCAGTGGAGTGTCAGACTTTCTAAGTCAGAATCCATAGCATCATTAAAAAACAATGATTAATACACCACATATCTAATACTTTTCTGCCAGGTGCGGTGGTACCCGCCTGGATCGCTCGAGGTCAGGAATTCGAGACCAGCCTGAGCAAGAGTGAGACCCCATCTCTACTAAAAAAAAAAAAATAGAAAGAAATTATCTGGCCAACTAAAAATATATACAGAAAAAATTTGCCAGGCATGGTGGCGCATGACTGTAGTCCCAGCTACTCGGGAGGCTGAGGTAGGAGGATCGCTTGAGTCCAGGAGTCTGAGGTTGCTGTGAGCTAGGCTGAGGCCAGGGCACTCACTCTAGCCCGGGCAACAGAGCGAGACTCTGTCTCAAAAAAAAAAAAAAAAAAAACACTTTTCAAATTATTTTAAATTTTCTTAGGTAAATTTCTGTTTTTCTCATCATCTGTGAGTTTCTGAAACTCAAAGGACAGTGTATTATTTGTTAAGAATTCTCTTGTGCTTTATACCTATCAGAGCTCTAAAAAATCTTGCTGATTGTAATAATTATTGAGGTGCTATATGTTTGGAAGAATTGCTCAGAAATTTCTAATTTTTTAAAATGTTTTAGGTCATCATCTGACCATTGCCATAGGTGGGACTTATCTTAACTGTCTTGCTTCACAGAATATTAAAATTTTCTTCCATAACGATAATTAAATTTAGCTTAAAAAAGCCAGCTCAGTAAAAATTATGTATCATTTAAATAAAGACTTTCTTTAAAAGTAATACTGAATATCATTAATACCTATGTTATTTTTACCACTGCTACTACATCTAATGATACAACTACTTCTAACAGCTGAAGTATTTTATATTTGTTGGGCACTGTGGAGGATCCTTTGGATCTTATCTGAGTGTTTGATGCCAACTGAAGGTTTTACTGGACTGATTTATTATGGGCATCCTTTTGTGTTTTCTTGCAGTGTAACTGCAGTTTTCCCCTCTCCTACTCTTTGTTCCAGCTGTACTGGCTGCCTTAGATTTTCACAAATTCCCCATCTCTCTTAGGTCTCTGAGCCTTTGAACATCTGTTTCCTCTGCCTGAAAAGCTCTTCCACTGTGCTGGACTCCTATGTAACTTTCAGGTTTGAGGTCAAATATCCACACATCCTGTACTCTAGAAAGCTTCCTAGACTCTCTTTTCAGAAATCTAAGTTAGAGATCTGCTGTTTGCTCCTTGAGCAGTCTTTACTTCTACCAAGGCATTTATTTGTTAAAATAAAGTTTTGTAAGTTTGGTTCTTTCACTGGCTTATGCATCCCTTGAGGTCAGGAATCTCTATTACAATTAGTAGTATTAATAATAACAGTAGCAGGAGTCTTAGTAAAAACAGTAGCAGTAGTAGTAAAATTAAAAGTACTAATGTTCATATTCCCAGTTTGTTAGCATAGTACATGGAACACAGTGAATGTCTTATTTTTGGATGGATAAATGAATAATATAGTACCTTTGATACTTGGTGGTAATTATTACTCCATTTATTACTTTGGTGGTAATTATCTCTATTTAAGAAGGGAAAAAGTGAAGATCATATGTTTGAAATTATTTCTTTACAGACATACAAGCTGAACTTGGAATCCAGACCTCAGTTGAACTCTATATATCCCACTCCTTTTTAAATTTATTTTTATTGAGATAATTGTAGAATTACATGTAGTTATTACAAATTATACAGAGATATTCATTATTCACTTTTCCCAGTTGCCCCAATGATAACATTTTGCAAAACCATAATATGATATCATAACTAGAATATTAACTTTGATACATGATTTCTATCTTACTGAAATTTTTACCAACTCTACTTGTACTCGTTTGTATGAATGTTGGATAGGGTAGGTGGTGTTTCAGTCCACTAGGGCTGCTATACCAAAAACATCTTGACTGTGTGGCTTAAACAGCGGAAACATATTTCTCATAGTTCTGAAGGCTAGAAAGACCTATACCAAGAAGCCAGCAGTTTCAGTGTCTGGTGAGGGCTCATTTTCTGGTTTATAGAAGGCCATCTTTTTGCTTTGTCCTTATATGGCAGAAGGGTTCAGAAAATTCTCTGGAATCTGTTTTATAAGGATGGTGATTCCACATTCATCACCTTCCAAAGGCTACGTCTCCTAATACCATCACCTTGGGGGTTAGGATTTCAACACATGGATTTTAAGGGGACACAAATATTCAGAACATAACTGGTGATAATATCTATACAATTTTATCACCTGGTTAGTTTTCTGTCAACTACCACTGTCAAGATATTGAACAGTTTCAATGCCACTCACATTCCCCATATTGTTCTTTTATAACCACACCCACTTTTCTCTGACCCGCCCCTGCTTCAGCCCCTAACTCCGGCAACCATTAATCTGCCCTCCATTTCTAAAATTTTGTAATTTAAAAAATATTATAAAAGTGGACTCATACTGCATGTAATCTTTTAAGTTTCTTCGAATTTGAAATATTGTGGTAATTAATAAAGTAATAATAACATTAATAATTTACTTTCATTTTTGCATGTCATATATATCATTGATTAAGAGACTGTCATATTTGGATACTTCCTCTCTATGCCTTGGAGGTAGGGACTAGTATTTTTTCCCTTAGTTCTTCTGTTTTCCAACTGTCTTTTATGTCACAGGTAATATAGTTAAAATTTAATAAATATTTGTCTATATGAATGAATAAATTAATTCTTTATAGTTAAAATTATAGAGCTTTATACTCTAGGCTTATATTAAAAATAGTACCTTTGTGTTTGATAATTATTGCTCATGTAAATAAAATGTAAATAAAATATTTTATATGGACTTTCAATAGTTGGTCATTGTGCTGGTGTGATTTTAGAGGCACTAGAGAAACTATACACCTTTCCTTCTAACCCCACTTCTACTCATTAGTTACTATCTTCAATCAATGATAAAAGTTCTTTCATTAACATGAGATTATGAAAGCCTAAAATTTAATCTCTTTATTAAAAATATATTTGACTAAGTTAAAGCCTGTAAAAAAAAAACCTTTCCTTATTATTATTATCATTATTCTTGTTGTAGTTAACTATTATGTATGTTCTAGTTAGGGATCTTTTGTTCACAAGGAATGGAGAGTCTCTTATTACAATTTAACCTTATGTTAAAAGGGAGTTTTGAGAAAGGATGCATATGCCCAGGAACCTGGGTAGGAGTGAAAAGCTCAGCCACTTTCAGAATTGAACACTCTCTCCACAGTCTCTGTCATGGAACCTCTCCCTGTGCACATGTGCTCTGGTTCTCTCTCCACTGGCTGGGTTCCTCTGCTTACATTGGCCTCGTATGTGCCAGTTGCAGCCCAGTCTGTATCTCATGTCTATTTTGCTAGAATTCTCCTTCTTCCAGCTGGGCTTCTAAGCCGCAGGCTGATGGCCAGCCACTGGATGGGCTCCTTTCTCATCAGGTTTTTACCACTAGTCCAGCTGTCATGGCTGGGGACCTGGGGTCCTGATACACAGAGCACCAGTGTGCCATCTCTGCTAGGGTGTGGGTGAGGAAAGCTTTCTGGAGATAAGATTCTAGCCACGTGAAAGCATCTCTAGAGACTTTTACTTTACTTTTAAAGGTTAGTTTCCTGTTGTTGATTGCTATTTTCTTGAAAGTTATTCCCTTGATTTCTTTCAATCTAGGAGTAAATCTGTTATTCAGTATGTATAGTTTATTATAGAAAATCATAGGAGGAAGCGCATTTTATGGAAACCATATAAGACCTTGAGGTTTAATTGGCTGTGCTTAGATTTGTTTAAAGGAAACTAATAAGAATGTTTTCATATCTTATTTGCAGAATAACCTTATTATAGGAATACATTGAAGGTTTTCTCACATGACTGAAGTGTAACATGTGAGGAAACATTCTTTAAAAGAGATAACATGTTCCTTTTTATTAATCAACACATTTACTGTAAATGAAATAAAAAGTAAATGAAAGCATGGAAGCTGAAGAGACACGTAATATTACTGATGCTGAGATATCAGAATGTTTTCCATGACCATGAAATATAAAAGAGAATCTCAAAACAGAATAGAAGAGGACTTTGGTGCCACAGAAAGAAAAAATGAAAGAAATCTTAGCTGAAGTATGTTTCAGCCTTTGGTTCAACAGTTCATATTGCAGAGAGCAAAGGGGGGCAGTCTATTCAAAAGCCACTTGCACATTTTACATTCTATTTGTATGGGAATATATAATTAGCAGAAGTCCATTCATATAGTAGATAGCCGTTCAAAGTACATATTTTATATATTACATGGTCAGGGCAAGTTTATCTTGTTTTCCTATACTCCTTCGTTGATGTAATACAGTACTTGGATTACATATAATTTTTTTTTTTTTTTTTTTTTGGAAGACAGAGTCTCACTCTGTTCCCTGGGCTACAGTGCCATGGCGTCAGCCTAGCTGACAGCAACCCCAAACTCCTGGGCTCAGGTGATCCTTCTGCCTCAGCCTCCCAAGTAGCTGGGACTACAGGCATGCACCACCATGCCTGGCTAATTTTTTGATATATATTTTAGTTGTTTGGCTAATTTCTTTCTATTTTTAGTAGAGATGGGGTCTCGCTCTTGCTCAGGCTGGTCTTGAACTTCTGAGCTCAAACAATCTGCCCGCCTTGGCCTCCCAGAGTGCTAGGATTACAGGCGTGAGCCACCTCGCCCTGCCGGATTACATATAATTTTGATTTTGAGGTGCTGCAGGGATCAGAACCATCAAGAGAAATGAAGTGTACTTCAGTGTAGCAATATGCAGCAACATCAGAAATTTTCATTAGACTTCTGAAATGTTTTTAATAACAATGGGTGTGGTGGTGCTGAAATGTGAGTCCAAGTAAAATGGGCAATCAATATAACCAGAGCATGTGTGCAGAGCAATTTTATTTGTTAGAACTGCACAGGGTATGCTTCAAGAGGTTCCCAGTTGAAATGCATGTTTGTACTTATGTGTGTGTATCTTCCTATTGTTAGGCTTTACAGTTGTCTTCAGGGTACTTAATGTTTTGCTGATTTTTTTTTTCAAATTGAAATAGATTGATTTTATCTATTATTTAAATGAAAAATTAAGTTGATCCTTTTTTTTAACCATTTTGTGGCCATATCTAATATTGCAATACCTCTTCCATGAAAAGTGACAAAAATTGTATGAGAATTTACATGGTCTTTAAAATTATGGGGGTGAGTGTGTGCTTGTGTGTGTGTTTTCCCTTAAGTCCTTTCCTGATAATCACTAGCATTAGAAAGGAAATGTCAATTTGTGCAATCAAAGATAATTTCCGTATTCTGCTGAGGGTTTATTTTGGTTAGGTTTCATTTGCCTCTTCGGGTTTCCTCTTCTCTCTTTTGGACCCTACGAAGGAAACTGAATTGTATTTTAGCCTGTTGAGATTGGCCAAGGATAAGCAAAATCAAGTGACTGAAGAAAAGAAAGAGATCTGAGTGTTTATTCTCCTGACTTCCTCCTTGAAACTTTGTCCTTACCTAATGCCACCAGCCAGATCACTATAGCCCAATCCAACAACTGTCTCTCCTCCTGGGTTCCCATAGCCTCTTCTCCCATTAGTCCCTTGGACCAAAGAGTGGCAACATCTCTTCCACTGCTAAGCCTTGGTCCCTGATCTCTCCCTTATTCCCCTACACCTCACCCACAACTTTGTAATTAGTCCCTTTGTAAATAAGGCGTTATCTTAATTTGAGCGTGCCATCTGTTTTCTGTTGGGACCATGGGGAGATACAGCGTTCTGGGTCACAGACAGGACTGGGCATGCAATGAGACAGGAAATTGTGATATTATTGCATAAGGTGCTAAAGATGCATCGCATTTGGATCCTGGCCTTGCAATTAAGACCCAGAATCTTCTGTTTGGCTTTGGCTTTGGCTTTGACTTTTGAAAGGCCAAATTGATGAAAGTCTGTTTAACATCATCTCCAGCAAATCTGATATTGTGTGTGATCACATAAAGGAATCAGTCTAAGAGTAATATGTCAGGAATAAGCCATTGAATTTATTTGTACTATCTGAATATCACCATTCACATGCATGTATGTTATCTAAATTTATCTTGAAATAAATATTTTCTCATATGTTTTATATGTGGAAATTCTGTAAAGTGATGTAGAACTGTAATTGCATGTGGCAACTATAAGATGTTATATTAAATAATAATATAATTCTTTTAATTTGTATATAAAATTAATAGCTTCCCAATAGGTAAATATTAACATGAATCAGATTAACAACCCATACAAACATGAAGAAAGTACATTACCAAGATCATTTTAGGAAGAGCATTACATTCTTTACAATCCATACGTGTTAATAAAAATTTAAATAATGCAAAGCCAGAATAATAGATATTAGATTATATCATAAATACAATTCATATGAAATTGTTTAATGTACTGCTATCCATATCAATATAATAACTATATTGTAATTTTATATAAGTGCATGTATGGACTGTAATTTTTCAAAAAAAAGTTTTGTGTTAGAATTCTTCACATCTTGTGAAAATGAATTAAAAACAGAATGTCAGTGTTGTTACCTCAAACTTTCACGTAACGGGAAAACTCTAAATCACAAGCCCCATGAGCAATTATGTTGCATGCAGACAAATTTTGTATAGCCTTGCATTTTGGAGGTTCATTTTGTATGATATTTTTATTCCAGCTCAACTTTGGGAGTTTGTTGACTTTGACATTCAGTGTTTAGCAAACTGTTCAATTGAGCACTTCCAGTCACTAGAGACAGTCTTACATAGTGGTTTTTAGGCTTCAGAGATCATGTATTTACACTTTTGGTGTTTGGCTATATTATGGTAGCCCTTGTTGAGTTTATTATTTGTTTGTTCTGGGTTTTTGCAAAAACTGGCCATTCTTTGTTTCCCACTCAACACAAGAATTTTAGAACTAAAGAAGTTATGCTTTGCAAGAAAATAGAGGCTGTATGTGAAAACAATTTAAGAATTACTCCACTAGAAATGTTTGGGAACAACTACTGTTAATAAACAAATCTACTTTTTAGAAATAATTTTGTTTTCTGAAAAACATTCTCCAAAAGAATTTTGCTATTCTCAAAGTTATGAGGCAATTTAAAATATAACTGCTTATTTTGGCCAGACAAGTTCTGCGAGCATGTTATCTCCCTAATGTATCTATCCCATCTGCTAACTATTAGTAGCAATCCAAGTCCACAATAAAGAATTGAATTAAAAACAAACTTTTTTTTCCATTAGTTCTTCAAGCTTTTCTCACTACAGATATTGATGCAGCAAGGCTAGATATTTTTATGAACATTCATTTCAAACAGAAACTAAATGCCTATGCCAGAATGACTTTGTCTGAAACTGGGTTTTGTGTCTGGATGTGCCTGACATCTAAAGCCACTGCTCTCTGTTTTCTCTTGTTTTTTCCGTGTTTACATTGTTCAGTTATTGTGCCACCTGCCCATCCTTTCCATTGCATTCTCCTTTGAGATCTCCTCACGCTCTTTACAAAGTGCTTTTAAGTTGTCTGGCCATGTGTTTCTTGAAAGTCAACTGCCTATATTTGAATGGTAAAACATGATAATATTATTTCTTTTCTGTTTATAAGTATATAGCTTATCCACATGAAATGACAACTCCTGGTTTAAGAAAGGCCATCCTATTTATTCAATGCAATGATACCAGCAAAATCAACAACAAATGTGTAGAGATGTGAGGATGGGGAGTGGTAGTAAACTGCTATTGCCCATCAACTCTTTTCTATGCGACATGTGCTCCAAGAACCTGAAAAGGCAACCACTGGAGGTTTGTTGAAAATGCAGAATTTCGGCCCTACCCCAGAATGACTAAATTGGAATCTGTCTTTTGCGATTTTCCCAAGTGAGATGTGTGCATATTAAAGGTTAAGAAACACTGCTTTGCTCTCCTTTTTTTTTCTTTCTTTGTGCCTTCCTATCTAGTGTTGTCAGATATTCTGACTTATTTTTGCTTTCTAGGTATATGGGTTTTTCATGAGAGAGTTCTTAATTTTAAAAACTTGTCTGATTCAATTTTTGTTATTGTTGTCATTTTATTATACATTTTCTAGGAACAATAAAATACAGTGCAGATGTCATTAGTTCCAGGGGGCCAGCAGTTTGCAAATTCTGTTTTAAAACATGCCATGTCAAAGAGTGAATATGGGCAGCCTTATTTTTGTATTTTCTAGAAATGGTAACATTTAAACATCTAAAACTGTTGATAGTAAAATAAAAACCCAAGTATTTACATCAGTAGATGCGTCAAACCTTATTTAATTTTTAATAAATGTCACTGATCTGTTTTACCTATAATGCTGCCTGTCCTCACCACTCACAGTGCATTTTATCTATGCAGCAGCCAGGCTGACCCTTTTAAAACCTAAGGTGAAACTATCAGTTCCTCCAAAGGCTTCTGTCTTACTCAGAAATAAAAGATAGCAGCTTGTAAACTTGTTGAAAGTACCTTACTCTAATATTTCTTTTTAAATTTTATCCAGCCACCCTAGCAAGCTTGCTATTCCTTCAACCTCCTAGGCAAACTCTGCCTCAGTGTTCTTTCCCCAGATGTGTGCGTTGCTTGCTCTCTTACTTACTTAAGTACATTTCTCAAATGTCGTTTTTAAAGTCAGGCCTTCCCTGATGATACTATAAATTGAACAACCCCAACAACCCCACCTTAACATGCCCCTCGTTAATGGTTTTCTCCAGAGCATTCACCACCATTAGATGTCTGTAAGTTGCTTCATTTATTCCATGTCTTTTATCACTAGAATATTAGTCCTGTGAAAGAAGAAATTTTTTGTTTTTTGTTAATACTGTATCCCCGATCTGAGTTCAATGCTTGGCACATACAAAATAAGGTTTTAATACTAGCTGTTGCATGAATGAATTATATCCTTGCTCACAAATTACTTGACACTACTCACTTCTCTGTGGCTTTCGATTTGTTTGTTCTTGGCAGTAGTACACAGTTGAAGGTGATTTTATTATGTAATTATATAGTCCAGCTATAACTCATGCTTAAAGAGTTTTTTTTTAACTTTATAGATGAGATACACAATCTATCTGTGGGTTATTTACTTCTCTGCTATCTTGGAAATTTTATATCTCTATTACCTTACTTCCAAATGTATCTATAACATAGTATCTTTAATCAGGGGCACACATAACATATTCTTCAAATGCAATTCTTTTAAATTGTGAGTGCTAATCATTAATTATCAACTATTTTAAATTAAATAATTGAACTGTACTGTGTTACTTAGTTTGAACAAGATGCAATTTAAAGTAGGAAATATCATACAATACAATGAAAACATAGTTATCCTTAGAAAAAGTTTTTTTTTCCTCAAATCAGAATGGCAGTGCAAATGATTTTACATTTTACTGAGAATAATAAAGATGATTTCAAGTACTACTTAGTTATCATTCTAAGAAAGAGATTTGAAACTGTATGTTACTTTTCTCAAGTATAATAGTTAGCCTCACAATTATCTGACACTGAAATAGATCAGTGTCTTAAAAAATAGAATGCAATTCATCTCTGTAATTAAGTCTCAATGTTAGGGAAATATTTTTTGAAAAGATTCTTCCCTTTAATTTTGTTTTCCTTTTTATAAGATGTGAAAATGTGCACAGGAACATTGTGAAAACTAATATTCATTTATACACTCTATATTAATTAGGAAATTGGTTTTAGACACCTCTGTTTTTAGCACTTAAAAGAGTATGGTGAACAAATGAACGAATTCATGTTGGATGTATTTATCTATGTATAATATGGCTAAGTCTATTCACTGAGTTCTGAAGAAATTGCTTATGATCAGAAGGGTCTCTTTATTGAAGCTCTCTATATGAAATGGAATAGGTGGCTGGTTAGGAGAACTTTGACCAAGAGTTGCATAAAATATACTCAGCAGCATTGTTAAATATTCCATTGTGGTAGACACAAAACTGAAAAGTAGGAAAATTCTGAAATATCATTTAATCTACTTTAATGAGTAGACTTCTTATAATAGCTTTATTTGAACTGAATTTCAATTTGAATTGTAAAAATAATTCTAAATATTTCTTTTACCTTTATATACTACAGACTCTATAGCTAGGTTAAAAGAATTTACTGAGTGAATAATATAATTAACTTTGCCTTTCAATTACAGTAGAAATATTTATTAGTTTGAATAATTATTTTTACTTTATAAACAATGATGACTCATAGTAACCACCTGCTTTGGTGCTAGTAGAAGACACACAAATGAGTAACATTTCTCAGAATACTAATGGGGATATTATGTCAACTAAATATCAAGTTAATTGACATATATTTCTATTTTAAAGTGGAAAACAAAATATGAGGACAAAGGAAGGAAAAAAATGGGGAAATCTAGAATAAGAACTTGAGTTCTTGGTTCCTACTTCAGACATGGAAAAAAAAATATATGTGTGTGTGTGTATATTAAATAGTTACATATCACAGACATGCTCCAAAATATTGAACCAGTATATAACTCTATTATTATCTAATGGAAAATAGTATTTTATATCTCTTTTGTGAATATTTGGTTGTGATTATCATTTATTAAATAAAATTTTAATATTTATATAAAACATTAAAACAAAAATAACAATGCAAATTATCAAACGTTCCACAGAATTTTTGCAGCAGTGAGTAAAATATCAATGATTTGACATTACCTGTAGCCTCCATAATTTTTTCATGACCTTCATAACTTGATGCCAAGTCCCAGGAGGTCAGTAAATACAGGTATCAAAGGAAAATCATGTCCGGGAAAATCATTCAGTAAGAATAATATTAATAAATTGGGTCAAGGTTTGAGATGGTGCTTAAGAGCATGCATAGGGTGTGAGTGACAGGAAGACAGGCTGAGACTCTGCCACCTGCCTCCTATAGTGGCAACTGCTTATTTTGTTTCTTCATTTTCTTCTTCCTTATGAAAATAGAATACCTCTTCTTTTGGAAACTGCCTAACTCTCTACCTTGTCTAGTTAGGGATCCCCATGACAGATGCTCTTGAACATTGTGATCAATCCATAGGTGGACATGTGCTACAAACTCCCATCCCCAAATCTCCCAACTTCTAATATTTGTGTCTGTGAATAGCATTGCCATTCACCCATTGCCCAAACCAACATCTTGGCGTTATCCTGGACATCACTCACTCATAAACAATCCATTAAAAAATTGTGCAGATTTGAACCCTTAAATAAAATTATCTTTGACTATCATCCACTTGTTTTCATTTCTAAAGGTTCCATCACAGTCTGAGGCACTATGCTCTAGTAACCTCAATAAGCGTTCTCATCCATTCTAGGACCTTTTGTAGGAAGAGCATCCTTTTTGAATTGCTGGTATTATTATACCAGCTTTTTTCTGCTTACAAAATAAACTAATGACTTCTCATTAGAGTTAGGGTGAAGTATAACACCTTAACGTAGGGGTTAAGCCGGCAGCATCTTTCTCCGTGTGAATGACATTGAACTCTAGGCTACAAATTCTTGTCTTTATTTGAGTCCTTTTGTACTTCCTTCATTTGTGCTTCTTTGCCTAGAATGTTCTTACCTTCTTTTTTCATTTTTACATTTTATCTAAAGTATGTTTTCCTCAAAGAAACCTTTTCTCAAAGGAAATTTCTCCAAGTGGGTCAAATGCCTCTTCCCTAAGCATTTTTCATCAAAGCTGCAAATTTTTTATATGTATTTTGTTTCCAGAGATACGTTTATGTTCCCCCGTCAACTCCAGGAGAGGAGATCCAGTGCCTCATTTGACACAGATTGTATACTTAATCTTGATTATATACTTGATTCGTTGATTCTAGGGTATTGTAACTGGCTGTATAGATTGAATATTGATAAACATTGTAACTTGAAAATTAAATATTATATTGATGGATTCAAACAAAATTCGAATGTTCATTGGCTATCTTTTATATAAAATGTACATATGAAATTAAGTTACAGAGAAACTGAATTGTTCGCAAAACATACAAACAACAAAGAAAATAAATCTTCAATTAGATAATTCAAAAAGAAAATGTTCCAGGAAAAAGATGGAAATAGTAGGTCCTGAGAAAGCCTCCAGAAAAGGTTATATAAAAGCAGTTAATCCTTGGGCGTTTTTCATTACCTGAAAGGTAAGGAATATACTCAGACATTAAATATATCTCTTCTAGATAAACTATTATTTAGAATTTCAATTGTGACTAAAGGAATTGAGATTTTCCTGGATGAAAGTATTTAATATGATTTTATGCATTTCAGTTATTACAACATTTCTAAATATGTTCTCAGAATGAATAAATAAATATAGTCTTTTGTTTTGAACTTTACAAAATTATGTATATCATAGGGTGACTTTCTGCAAGAATTTCAGATATGAAATTATTGGAAGGCTTAAGTACAGATGTTAGTGAGTCATGTTTACTTAATTCTCAAAAGGTAGATTACCTATGAAGATTTAAGAAAATTTGAATTAAACACTTCAAATTGGAAAAATTTCCATGGGGACTTTAATCAAAATCAGTGCATAATGAAGAATATTGTTGCATATTAGAGGCATAATTGTTGACTTTTAAAAGAGTTTTACTTTTCAGTGAACATTGATATTCACTACTAAAATGGAATTATTTCATCAGCTTTTTCCACATACTAAGTAATAGTTTATTAGTCAAATATACTAACATACTAAGTATATTTTGACTAAGTATATTTTGACTAAGTTTATTAGTCAAATATACTAATATACTAAGTAATAGTTTATTAGTCAAATATAATCATTTTACTGAAGTAGTATTGTTATCTTGCAATGTCTTTGAGAAATGTAAAGTCAAGTCCAGTTATGTCTCATGTTTTAAGTAGTAAATTGCATATCAGTTCTAAAGTGAAAATTCAACTTAATTGTTAAAGAATATAAACCAGCAAATTTATTCCTTCAATGCCCATGTGCTACAGTTCAATATTTTCACTTGAGGCCACATTTTGTTGCAAATGAATGACATTAATCATAGGAAAAAATCATATATGTATATATACACACACACACAAACAATATATATATACACACACATACAGATACACACAAAAGACTCTTGATAATAAAATGGAAGGGCTAATGCAATTGGTCATTAATTATGTTAAAGGTATAAATTTTCTAAAAGTATTTTAAAGTCACATCTTGATGTATTATCTGTCTATCTATCTGAAGACATCTATCTTCACCTTAACAAAGAAAAAGAAAAAAAAAACCATCAAGGATATAGACAAGAAGTACATGTCCAAAAACTAGGTATGAAAGAAAAATAAGTAAGTGAAGCTACATAAGTTCTTTTAGGAGACCAAGGATCATAAGAAGCTTTAAAACTATGCCCAGTTCTACAAAGAAGAAGATATTGTATACCTCTGAAAAAATAACTGAAAGAAATTACACATAATATCACAAATAAATCAGTGAATCAGAAGATGTTAGAATATCACTTATTTAGAAAACTTGCATGTTAACTTTTACTTTTCAGCTTTCCAAAAGTATCTTTCAGAGAGCTGTGATTTTATTTATCTTTCCTTTATATTTCTAATCTAGCCCAGTCCCTGACACACAGTGGAACTCATTAAGGGTTGGCTGTTGAATATTACACTTTCCTGTCAGAAATTCACAGATGTACCATTTAAAAAGAATTGAAAGTGAGAGACAAGAGAGAAGAAACTAATGAGGCAGATATGTATCAAAGGGAATAAGAGCAGAACATCTGTTTATAAGAAAGAGAAAACTCCTTAATTATCCAATGGGGGCATCTATGGAGCGTCTTCATTTCCCCTTGTATTGTTGTCTGTGTCTTACAGAAAACTTGTTAACTATTACTTTTAATTTCAGTTAATGCACTACATAATGCCCAAAATTCTTATCAGCAAGGATAACTTTGCCAGGTTGTTCCAATGTCCTTTATAATAGAATAGATAAGATGTTGACAGTAAATGTTTAAATTCACTTTATAAATATTCCCAAGTGCTTAATGTGAATTTCTATTTTTACAGTTTTACAGGACCCATTATTAATAATCTCTCAAAGTGCACAGAGACAGTCCTTGCTTTGCGTGGTAGTGGAGGATCATTAAAATGATAGTGCAAATTGAAACTGCAAACAAGTTCAAAAATTATAATTGTTCTGTGACATTTAATATTTTTAATCAAAGTACTAAAACCTTTCTTACTCCCATATAAACATATAGAGAAATTAAAAATAGTAAACTAATATTTATTTAGTACTCTGTAGACTCTTATCATTATACATATTAAGAATGAAAACGTTTTCTTTCTTTGTAAAAATTTTATCAAGAATAGTTTAGTTTAAACCATGCCTCTCTTCTCGTGTATAATTTATTATCAGTATCATAAACAAGAATCTTTTCTATGCCTTGTTCAATTGTCATGTTTATTTTCCTAAGTTTAGATCATCTTGCAACATTATATTCTTTACTCTTTCAATGTCATGAAATATCTCCAAGAGTTCCTTTATAATGTTTAGTTTTAGTTTTGCTTTGGTGTCACTTCCTCTGGAATATCTTCATTCTTCTCATTACAACCAATTTCCTCATTTATGTCAATATCTGCCTTAACTAAGTTCCTCTGGCTTCCTATCTAAAGCTTCTTCAATGGAGTCAGTGTCAACATTCCCACGTCAGTTATTTCTTCTATTACTGCATTTACTTTTGATTTGAGTTTCACTTACAGCGTTACCACTTTTATAATAGTTTCTTCCTTGAACTTTCATCTTTGTTGGCCAGTTCCTACTCTCACTGTCCATTTCTGTTACAAGTCATGTGGGTGTATCCCTCGGAAACACAGAGGCAAGTGCACAGAAGGCTTTGCCTTCTGTGAGTGAACTGAATAGGTGCACAGTGGCCAATTACCAAGAGACTATGAAGTGACATGATTGGTCATTGGTCATGATAAGAATGTGTTATTTACATAGTAATCCATGTACTGAAGAGCTAGCAGCAAAATTTGTACTTTATTCAATTAATATACAATCAATATATCATAGTAACTAAAATTTAAAACGTGTTGTGAGATGCCGGTATTATTTCACTAAACTGTATGTGGTAACCAAGATTCATGCATTTTGGAGCTGTATAAAATTGAGGACTACCTGAGTTTTTATTATTGGCTATGGCTATTGATCATTTTATTATGTGTGGACATGTAAAATTATCTATTTTTTAACAGTGAGATGTCAGTTACAACCTCTTATGGGTTTACAATTTTAAATATAGCCTTTCTGTGTTTTATAATTGCATGTGGATTTCAATAGATGATCCTATTTACATTGTGCTAACTTGGATGCATAATAAATACTTACTGAGGGCACAGGAAAAAAATACTATAATATCTGGCTCTTTTAGTCCTGCCAAGGCTATACTGTGCAAGGAAGAGTCCACAGTTTTGTACGTCTAGAACCACGAGAAAATTCATTGTTTACTGGACCTTCTGGAATTGCTTCATTCTAACCAAACTAGTAAGAAAGAAATTGATCAGCCAAATAAAATTTTTGAATTGACAATCAGAAATATAACCATGAATTGGATGAAAATTATCATGGTGGGTTTATAGTACATATTTTCCCAGATGGGAACCTCAGTCCTACCTTCAGTTGATCATTTGGTGGGCTTGGTTGGACCAAGAACAAAAATATGAGCAAATGTTCCCGTTGTATAGGCCTATTGAAAGTCAGGATGCCTAATACTTTAAAGCACATAATTTAGTGTAATATATCCTAGTGTGATAGCCATTAGCCATATAGGAGCTATCAAGCACTTGGAATGTGACTAGTCGAAATTAAGATATAAGTGTTTAATTTAGAAGACTGCTATGAAAAACTAATCTAAAAATCTCAGGGTCTTTTTTTGTCTTGAAAATGTTGAAATTATATTATTTGGATATACTGATTTAAATAAAATATAATATTAAAATTAATTTCTTTTTTTTTTTTTACTTTTTAAGATGTATCTACAGAAAACTTAAAATTGCATATGTGGCTTCTATTGTGTTATTAGTCAGCAATGCTTTACAACCATAATGCCTTTGTTCAAATCCTAACTTTACAATTTACTTATTGTATGACAATAGGCCTAGTACTTAACCTTTTTGTTCCAAATTTCCTTATCATCTGCCAAATATAGAAAATAATACTTTAAATAAGTTAATAAGTATTAAGTACTTAGATATATGCCTGACAATTGAGCACTGTCTGTTAGTTATTGTTGACTTTGATTAATACAGGAAATTCACTAACTATATTGTTTCTCTTCAACTTTTTTTTTGTATTTTTGTTTTTTTATAATGAGAATCATTTGCTCTTTCTAGACATATTGCAGTATAATTGGGTCAGATTACATTTTGTTTAAACCAGCCAAATCAAGCCATGTTTGCCTAAGAATACACACAGGACTGTTGACAAAGTGTTGAAACACAGCCCAATTTTGTCACCAACTTGTTTATACTTCATCATGAACAAGTTTACACACACTATATTTGGTTTACTTCTGTAAATGGTTAAACTTATTCAGTGTGTGTGTGTGTGTGTGTGTGTGTGTGTGTGTAAGCATCCATACATTATAATTATTACTTTTATGATCAAAGGGTAGCTTTTTTGACTGTGTCCAAATCAAGGAAGCTTTTTTCTTACCCAAGTAGGAAAAGATTAAACCATTTTATTATCTAGTATCAAATATAATATAGAATTTGCACTTAATATAATATTAAGTTATATGTTAATATTACATGGAATTTTATTTATGAAAATTAAGTTTTAATACAGTATTTGATTTTACACTTTCTGTTGCAGTCCCAAGTATACTATAGATAGTCTATAAACCATAATAGTTTAATCAACTGAAAGACGTTAGTTTTAGATATATTTTTGTAATAAAGTTTAATATAGGAAATGAAATGTAAGTATAGTTGGATTAACTAGAATTCTGTTAATAAATTGACAGTATTTCCATATTGTTTAAGTATCTTGAGAAAACAATTCTTTTAAATATTTGGAATATAATTTTGCATTTCTTCAGCATAAGTTATGAGCTAATACTCGTATTTCATCTTTGGGCTTTATTTAATGTGTATTCTTCCTACAACTAGAAAGAAGCATAATCCAAAATAACTGTTTCTCTATGGCCTTCCAATTACATCACTCTAGTTTTTCTATATCCTTATTTTTTTCTTAATGTCAAGACTTATAACAATATATTATTTTATAGTTAACCATAGTAATCTTTCTCTATTGTCAATGAGAACACAGGATTTTAACAGTGTTCATCTCCATTATGAATTTTTTTTAGTTCAAAATATTTCCATCCTAATATTATTGCCTTCTCTTCTAAAAATACTCTCCTGTCCTAATTAATTTTACTTCCCATTACATGGTATTTAATTTATCTATTAACATCATATGATAATTATCATCCAGTGCTTTCCTAAAGTCTAGCTACACTTTATGAATTGAATTTGAATTATTTTGGCAGTAATAACTTCAAAGTATTGTAATGGGTTTGTTAAGCATGACCTCTCCTGCCTGAATTCATGCTGGCTGTAATTAATCAAATTATGCTTTACCAGGTGTGCATTTGCCATGCTCCCTAAATATGTTTCCATGAGTATAATTGTACAGTAGATGTTAACCTTTGCTCCTCTTGATTCATCTTCTATTGTTCGTTTTATAGCATATTCTGTGGTTTAGGTGTCCATTTAATGAACTAATAATGTTCCATTAAATAATAGAATAGATTATTTATTCCAGTTGAAGTTATTATAACTGAAATTCCCAGAAAGATTTAATCTTTACTATATCCTTAAATTCTAAATTATTATAATCAACACATACGAGGGAAGTAATTATTGTAAAATATAGTATTTTTCATGGTTTAAAAGGCCATTTTACTTTTTTTCAACGTTCTATTAATTTTTAATCACTTAAAAGAAATGAAGGACATTTAAAGGACGTTAAAGGAGAAAGGAAATGAGGGTCTCTGTAGTAACATTTATCCAAATGATGAACTATCATAATCAATCACAGGAAGAAGATACTTTATCCCTGGAGTCTGGATTAGAGTCTGCAGGCAATGAAAAGATTATGGTGATTTTAACAAATATTAAGATGTGCTTAATTCCAAAAGTTAAGAAAATAATTTAAGATATTTACCCTCTGCTAGAAAAGTGGCATTATGACATATGCAACTAAGAATTACTGTTATTATAGATGATCACCATTTAGCTTTGCAGCACAGAAACAGTTAAGACCAGAGAAAATAATATCCCCTTTTCTTATTAATTTTAAATAGAATTCAGAGTATTTTTTCTGTTGAAAATTGTATTGTTTTCCAGGTGCAAATGATGGAATTAAAAAAAAGGTGTGGTCATAGCAATAAAAAAATAAGCATACAAATAAATTCCTGAGATTAAGTTTATTGAAATTAGAATTATTATTAAGTCATTTTAGTTCATTTTCATAAGGATTTAATTATCAAGATTTTGTATAAATTCTATACTTTAAATATAAAGAGACATTAATGAAATTGATATTTATGATGTGAAAATGATTTTTCCCCTTACAATACTGAAGTTAGTTTATAGAAACCTAATGTTTGTACAGATGTGCATTAGTATTATTACATAAATATAAGTTTTAAAGTTATATAATATCAAAATTTTAATAATTACAACACTGTATTTCTCAATTATAAAAGCTTATTAGATTTTTTTTCTCTATCTGTCTTCACAATAGACCAGTTTATAACATGATGCTTTTTGGAATGAATCTTTAGAGAACCAGTCTTATTATTAATACTCTTACTGGAACCTGATATTATATTAGAAATATCCAAATAAATTTCAGAAGGAGCACAATCCATTTTTAAATGTTTTACTGTTTGTCAGGTATTGAACTAGACACTTTATGCATAACATTTAATATTTATATTAATTCTATTAGAGAAGTATTATTATCCCCATTTTATAGCCACATAAACTGAGGCTCAATGTGTTAGTCTGTAAAATTTGTTCAATTTAAGTTTAAAGCTGAAGTATTTTCTACGATGTGCACTGAAATGTGAATAAATGTACTTCATAACTTGCTCTGAATGTTCATTAATTCTAATGGTCTGAGACATAAAGATTGACAAAAAAAAAGAAGGACCTTTGTAAGTTCACATCAATATTGAAGCAATTTTTTAATTGAGTTTTGTTCATAGTCCTAAGGACTCATCTAAGGCACAATTTTAAACAAGCAATCGTGAGAGGCTGATGAAGGGAAAATGTTTTGCCTGAAATGGCCAGGCATAGAAATAACTAGGGATGAGGTTTGGTAAAAGCACATAAAGAAAGTTAAGAATCAAATGAGGTAACCAAGTGCAAGGGATGTGACTATCCAGAAATCATTTATTCACTCATGTGTCAATGGATATTTATAGATGAGGTACAATCTTACAGACAATGTGTTAGACATTACCCAACGGCCATAGCAAAAAACAAAATACATAATAATAATAAAATGAAACCAGGGGAGTGAGTAATGAGGCTCAATAATCAAACAATTCTATAGTATAGCAAGATAGATCCTGGACAATGCCTTGAATTGTGCTGAAGTATTAATATATCCATTTTGCCTTTATTAATTATGAGTTTTGGGATGACCTGGCTCAGGCACACTACACTAAAGGTGCACACTAAGAGTGATGAGATAGACTTTAAGAAAAGGATGAAGGTTACTAGTTTTAGTGGGTTTTCAAATTCCAGAAGCAGTATTGGCAGTATTCTTCCATTTCCCTTTTTTATAGAATTTATAATGGCTATCTAACTCACCTAATCCATCCTGCTATGTCATCTTTACTTCTATACTACTGACCATACCTCAGTCATGAAACTTGCTAATCCTGTCATTTTTTTGACTTTGTATTTTTTTTCTTTTTTTCCTGCTGATCAGCACAGATTAAGAAATTAAGTCATGCGTTATTATCACAATTTTAATTTCTTGCCTTCCATCTTTCCTTCCTTTTCTTACTTTCTCCTGCTCTCCCTTCCTCCATTCCTCCTTTCTTTTCTTTCATTTCCTCCCTTCCTTCACTTTTAACCCTTCCACCTTTTCAACATCCAATCTGACCATGGTTTTTGCCCCCAGAGAAGGGCCTGCATAGTCAAATACTGTGAACAAAATATAAATTTCTTAGCTTTCATGTCTAAAATAGGATTTTTAAAATTGATGGCAACAAGTATACTTTTAAAAGATGTTTGCATCATAAGGCCATGCCTTGTAAAGAGGAAAATGTTGTATGTTCTATATTTGATCAACAAAAGAGAAGTCCCAAAGAAATCTATGCATAAAATTTATGGGATAATATCAAGAGTAATCAAGGATTTGCAGAATGCAATCACTAAAGACCAGAAACCATAATGGGGCTATAGGCATGCAATGGAGGCCAACAAAGATAGATGGCAGTGACCCCCCAGAAGATAGGAAGAATTGTATGAGTGGATACTGACACTGAATGCCAAAGCCAGGCGGTTACCCCAGCCAACGTTATGCCATGTAGAAACAGGGAGAGGGGGAAATTCTGATATGAATACAGGAACCTGCAAGTGACCAGGTTTACCTGTGTTTTCCTATATTACATTTACTGTTATCAGGCAGAATGAAATCTTACAAAAGAGAATCAGTTTAGTAGTAAAAAATATTTTTACATTTCTTACGCTTGAGTCTAGTTCCACTGAATATTGCCTTTTGAGGTACTTGACCTTTCCCCTTTCTATTTAGTTTGTTTGGTTTGTTACCTCTCCCAGTAACTCTGCTCTTTGTCCTCTTCCTCACCTATGCAGGACCTACACACAGAAATACATAGCTATTTTCTTGAGAGCACACTTCATTCAGGGATCTCTGTGCCATTTTATCTGTCTTATTGTGACAAATCAATGTGTTTTCCTAGGATCTAATTTCCTGGTCCCTTAGATTCTAATGAATTTGATCTGTTACACTGATATACTGACTATGACCTAAATGTTCCCAAGAGTCTCTATCCCCAAAGAAGACTAAAGAACATGGTGGTATTTGAGGACACACTGTGTATGTAATATATTGTCTACTTTCTGAGATATTGCAAAGAGAATAATAATTGTTAATTTACGTGAGTCTTTTGGATTTACTCTTTATGAAGTGTTTTCACACACATTACCTGATTTTAATCTTAGAATTATGCAAATAAAGATTACATGGCATCTTTTACTTTTCCTTAAAATATAATATGTAGAGGTAACATACTCATAAGCTATACATATAATAGACAATAAATATGTATTGGTAGAATATGGAAAATATGTATGAAAAATATAGAAAACACATAATCATAGCTAATTATAAAATAAAAACTATATTACATTTCCTTTGTGTTTTTATTCTGCGATTATGATTACTTAGATACCACTTTTTAGTTTTGGAAGCACAAGAAATACGTACTATACCACTTACACAGGTGCATGCATATTCTCTTGAGAAATAAGGTAGAGTCAATATAATTAACTTTTTTCTACCCATATATGAATTCCGTCTTCACTATTTACCAGCTGTTTGACTCTGAACAAGTCACTGAATGTCTTTATGCCCGTTTCCTCATTGCTAAAATGATGATACAATATCTGCTTTATAGTGTTGTGAGAATTAAACAGAATAATATGAAGCACCTAGTAAGCACTAAATAATTGTTAGCTGTTTATTATTATTCTTATTATAGATCATCATTGTAACTTTAAAGCTTTCTTTTGTTTCAAACCTATAATTATGATTTAGTAAAGGTGGCACAGTGGTTGGACAGGCAAAAGCAGCAAGTTATTTGTGATTCGCTAGCTGATATCATTATAGAATGGATTAAATTTCTGGAAATATGAATTATTTTTAATTATAATGCTTGTTTTTTAAAAAAATATAAATGTAATCATTTTCCAACAAAGTCACAATACTATATTCTTTTCTGATTTTGAGATAACTAGAAGAACAAAAGTGGAAGGAAACAAATGCATTTAAGCCTGTGCACAAAAAATTAAACGAACAAAATAAATAAAATTAACTTAAAATCATTTGTCTCACGATCTTGCTTTCATTTTTTTTACTTTCCCAAAATCTGCTACACAAAACCATATCTTTGACAATTTACAAATGGCATTTATTGAATACACCTAGCTCCCACTGTTTTTGTCTATGTGCTAGGTTTGTACTTGTCTCTGAAGTTGGGGCTGGCATGTGACAAGAGTTGGCCAATGAAGTGTGAGTCAGAGTGGCATGTGTCACCTCTTGGCTGACTCACTTTGCATTACTTTTGTGATTGTGGAGGTACCATCATCCTGAGTCTCTGAGTTTCATGATGAGAGAGCCCCCTGCTGACCTTAGCCGGAGATGAAACAACAGCAAAACATACCCGTTTTGTGTTAAAACATGACACTTTAGGATTGTAGGTAACTGCAGTAGAGCTGTAACAATCAACGTTAATTTAGATTCTGAATCATTGTTTTTTTTTTATTTTTAAAATTATATAAAAGCATGTAATATAAGTTATATGTTATAACTTATCATATAAGTTTTTACTAGAATCCCTATTTACCTGTAATTCTCAATTTAAAAGGTGGTGAGAAATTGACAATTTAATCTTTAATTCTTCAAAATATAGTACTTCTTAGGTTATATTTGATATATGGTATAGCTTTTTATTAAGTTCCAGGGGCCATACAGACATCTTTTAAGCATAGCAGTATGTTTGATGGAGGTGAATTGGACTTTTAACAGCATTTTTTGGAACCTAACTGAAAACTCACACATGTAAACCAAAACAATTGCAGTCAAAATAAATGAAATTCAGGAACATTTTTCAACTGTAACTACATGTAAAACACTGTGATCAATTTTTCTGAAAAAAAAGGAAATGAAAATTCTTGAGAGGAGATATTCATATATGATGATTTTCTAAATTAATGATGCTCATTATAAAAATTCCAGTGGAAAATATCATAAATGTATTGTTAAACAGTTTGAAAAGACCTTTCTGTGAATCAACCTGTCTTTGGTTTTGGAATTTATTTATTTGTTTATCTATTTATTTATTGAGAGAGAGAGAGAAAGAGACAAAGAAAGAGAGAAAGAAAAAGAAAGAAGGAAACGAAAGAAAGAAGAGAAAGAAAAGAGGGAGAGAGAAAGAAAGAAAGAAAAGAAAGAAAGAAGAGATAGAAATAAAGAAAAAGAGAGAGGCAGACAAGTGTCTTTCTCTCTATGTTATTTTCCTGAAAAGTGTTGATTAAACCAAAGAGAAAAAAAAAATTCTCCTATACAATTATGTAATATATCCTAATATCTTATCATAGTTTTCTGACTTTATAATTCTATATAAAGTCTGTCATAAATAGTTTTAAATCTCATCATCTAATGCATGCATTCTTGTCTAGTCTTTTTATCAAAGGATTCATTCTTGTGAATCAACAAGGCATAGACCCAGACTAAGAGAGCTTTCATCGTTTTTAAGAAAGTGACGCTAGCTTACTGTCTCCTAGGAAACTCAAAAATTCAGCAGCTGTAGAAAGTCCAAGTTTTACAAAACAGCTATTATTGGGGGTAAAATCTTCCAAGGAAGTATTCTATGAAATCTCACCTTATTTTTAAATTTAGTCTAAGAAATTCTTTAACAGTATTTACGGTTAGTAATTTATTCCAAGCAGAAAAAAATGAACAAAACCCAGATCTGGACACTTTCCATTTCTTGATCTGTGTGGAACTGCAATTGAACTCAGGAAACTTAACAAAAGGCTGATTATTTGAAGGGAATGGTCATCAAACAAACACTGAAAAACACAAATCCAGAAAGCTCAAACAGAATAATTAATAAGGCAATGTAATAGCAATTAATTGGGAGAAATAGATATACATAATGGAGAAATATGTATTCCAAAATATAAAATGTGAAAATTAAAAATACACAAAATAGACAGTTTCTCCCTGTGAAATTAAGAGCTTGTACTAAAGGAGCTTCAAAATTGCTATTATGAGGGGAAAAAAAATCTATGATTCTTCTATACTTTCATATAAGTATGTAGCATGCTCATTTTGTTGGTTTTGTTTTCTTTTAGATGTTAAGAGCTGCATAATGGAATATTGTTTTTAAAAATATATGTGTTTTATACTGTTACGCTGCTTTGGAAGATAGGCATACATTTTGCTGTCATGGGAAAAGAGAGATTTGGAATTGGGTGGACACTGCCTAATGTTAGTCATTTTATTTGTGTGTGTTAATGACTCTTTTATTATCAATGCATCTTGATTAGAAACATGTTAGCTTAACAAATGAAAAATGAAAGGTATTAGTATCATTTCTCTGATAACAAAAAATAACAACTGAGAAAATAAATATGGCTGTGGAATTTTCAACATGTTGACTCAGGCTTGCCACTATGGAGTAGAACTACAAAGAGGAATGTCTTTGACATCCTACAGATCTAGGTAAAATGTTTTTGCCTTTTCAGTATTATTTCTGCGACTTTGGAGAAGTTAATTAATGTCTTTGAAACTCAGTTTCTTAATGTGAAAAATGTATATGTTTAGAATGGTTAGAAAAGTTTTTTATTTTTTTTACTACATATTATCATAAATTTTCAATAAATGTTGTCTTCCCTTCTCCTCCCCGTTACCATAGAGACTTAAGTGATTTTTAAGCAATAGTTATAATTGGATATACACAAACATACATATTAGTGCATTAGTGTTTTGTGCATATCTCCACGTAAATCCAAAATATATAAGATGAAAAAATAAAAATGTGGAAATATTTGCCATATGTGTTACATAAAAGGGTTATCTATTATTTTTTTCTCATATAGATGCTAGCATATAAATAACTTTCACAAAGATACTTATCATTTGCCAAGCATTTGTTTTATGCTTGGCAGTAAGCAAGGTAGATATATATTCTTTGTTCTCACGTAGCATATATTCTAGTAAAGAAGAGAGAATGAGAAAGTTAATAAGTAAACACAATTAAAGAGGTTAAAATTTTCTTCAGGGAGGAAGTATTTGAACTGAAAATTGAATGCTTTATTAGAATCAGTCATATTATGTTCCAGGCAAAGAGAACTGCTAATGCAAAGTTTTTAAAGCGAGCATGAGTGGGTAACATGCAAGAAATAGAAAGAAAATTCTGTGGCTGGAGTATAGTTAGCAAGGTGTAATAACAAGCCACTGAAAGAGTCTGTTCTTACATTGTACCAGGATTGGTTTGTGTGACCAATGCAATAAGGCAGAATTGATGTTGCTTCTGAGATTAAGTTATAAGAGACGCTTTGGCATCCCTCTTGGCTGCTGTTTTTCCTTTCTCTTGGATCACTTGCTCTGGGGGAAATCCTGTTGTGAGCAGCCCAGTGGGGAGGTTCCCAGGGAGAAGAACTAGTCTCCTGCCAACAACCATGTGAGTTAGCTTAGAATGAATCCCCAGCCCCAATTGTCTTCAGAGATTGTAACTCTAGCAAACAGCTTGACTGCAACTTCATTAAAGATCTTGAGCCAGAAATGCTTAGCTCAATTTTTCCCAGATTTATGATCCTCATAAAATGTATGGAATAATAAATGTTTATTATCTTGAGCACCTACATTTTGAGATAATTTTATATAGCAATAGATACTGAATAAAAAAGACAGAGTGATTAGAAATGGAGTGATATAATGTAAAGACTTCGTAGGCCACAGTAGGATTTGGATTTTCTTTAAGATAATCAGTAGTAATTTGAATTTAAAAAAAAACATCCATGCAACATGTTTTGACTTTGTTTTAAATAAAAATGAATTGATTCTTGAGTACACAGTACTTTGAAGGGGCATAGAATGAATCAGAATGTCAAGTTAATAGAAGTAATCCACGTGTGTGTAAGACATTGATTAGAGTAAAATAGCCAAAATGGAGACAAGTGGAGACTTCAGGGATACAATTGGAGATTGAACTGGCAAGAAATGCTACAGATGGGGGTATCTCTAATATGCATGAGAACTTACCATCAAAGAGAAAAATAAAAGGCAAATGATTAATTTACAAATGGCAAAATATGTTTTAAAAGATGCTCAATATCATTAGTATTGGCAAAATATCAATAATAATAACATTTTTTAATCCTGAAGAATTAAAAAGACTAATAAAAGCTTTCATTGATGACGAAAATTATTCACTGTCACTTATTGTAGGCATGAGTCAAAGTTGATATAAACTCTCTGAAACTATTCTGCAAAGTTCATACACTTTCTTCTAGTCATTCCACCTGTAGGAATTTATTCCAATGAAATGTCTGAAATATTAATACACACTCATTGTTCACTGCAAGACAGTTGATAATGCTGGAAATTTGACACAATTTATAAGCTCACCATGTCATATGTAATAAATGTTGCTTATGACATAATATGGAATAACATAAACTTTTCAAGATGGTATGTTTATCATGAATCTGTTTATGTAAATGTAAAACTGTATACATCCATACTGTATTTCATGGTGTGTTTGTGTATATGTATGTAAAAAAGGCAATATTTAGAAAAAGTTCAGCAAATATTATTTCTGGGTGTTAGATTTAGAGATAACTTTTAATTTGTTAGTTATATTTTCCTCTATTTAGAGGTTCCTTTTGTCGACATTATTTTTGCAAGTAAAAACAATGCAAAGCTACTCACAAAAATGTAAAACATAGAAAAGCTAACTGATGAAGTTGTTTAAAAAACCTTTACCTATATCATGAATTTCTATTATAAAAAATATTTATAAAAATAGCTTTATTTCATTTGTCAGTTTCTCCATTCAGATATTTTCTTCATAGTAATAATTTTAGATTCTTAGTGGTCTGTTTCTGCTTACCTTTTTAAGTCTTTAGAAAACTTTCTTTTTATACATTGGTTTTAATACATTAGTTTTAATTACAACAGAAGAAAAAAATCATATGAATGATGAGAAAAGTAAAATAGAATTGATCATTAATGAGAAAAAAAATCAAGACATGTAGTAAAAAAATAAATAAATAAAGCTATACACTATAGATTTATTAGCAATATAAAATTCCCTGGTTTTCAGGTCAATCAGAGCCTAATCACAAATGTAGCAGTTGCTAAAATGATGCTTTTGTTTTAAGTCAATCTTTGAAAAAACAATTCAGTAGGATAAATGCTATTTCTCAAAAATTATTCTCACACTGAAATTTAACATTATTCAAACTCTGAAGTAGTAGTGGTAAGAAAATCATATCCAGTAGAATACTGCATTATAGTTTTCTTCTTTAGAGAGTGACCAAAGATCAAATCTAAAATCAGTAAGAAATTTCTGCATTTCTGTTTTCCCTATTTATTTGATACTGATCTATCTTTTTTAGGATTTACTGGAGGCCTTAAACATCTGGCAATACCAGAATAATAATAGTGAGTTATTTAGGTAGTTATTATTCCTATTTGTGTTTCACAGGTATTGTTGATTTTATTCTTATCGCAACATGGGTTAGCTTTGATTAATGGCCTCCACTCCAGAGTTAAGATAGCTGAAGCCGAGAAAGGTTAAATGATGTCCAGCACTATAAATCTAGTAAGTGGTGGGGCAGGACAGAGCCTACAATGAAATTATGTCTTCAAAAAGTAAATCAGATTTTTTTTTCATGCAAGGTTTGTAGACTTATTCATGCATTTTCCAAAATATCCCAATTGGTTTCACTATTGCATAGGGACAGGACATTTTTTTTCTGAAAAGTGTCATTCCACCTCAGTTTCCCAGCCTACATTTTCCTCCTGCATAGTAACTTTGTCAGTTGCTTAATTCCTATTTTATTTTTGATTTGAGTATAATTGTGCTATTACTTCCATTTAAAAATAAGTTCAAAACCTTCTGATATATTGAATTTACTGTACATAAGCACTTGAGACAAGACTGTAGTCCTAATGGAGCTTACTTAGGTAATTCAGGATATAAAGCATTTTATAGAAAATTTTGAACAGTAAGGTAGAGCAACTGGTTCCAAAGTGCGTCATTATTGACAATTTTATTCTTATTTCTTCAACACTATCTGGTGGATATAATATAAACTGATTTTGCTTCAACCTTGATGCCATTACTAAGGTTTAAAATATATTTAGTGGAAGAAGAATTACATATTTTTCTTCTTAAATCCTGGCTACTTCAGAATCTTATTCAAAATATAACATTTGGATATTATCTAATCTTATTTCACAGTTTATTAATATATTTAACAAACATTTGAATGTTCTTAGTATATGTTGTAGGGCTTAGAGTACCTAAATTTCCATAAGCAGAAATACATTTCCCCTAAAATAAAAGCAGCTGCAATATATGAGTAATCATGCAGTTTAATTATTTAAATTTCAAAGTGTAATTTTATTCATTGTTATGTATTATGTCACAAAAATGTTCTTACATTTGAAAAGCCGAATTGTTCGACCCAACCATAGTCAAATAGTTTTAGAAGATAATTTGGATGATAAATTCTTGATTATTTTCAAAAAACACTTATTAAAATGTACTGTATCCCAGGCTTTAAGTCCCACCCAAGAATTCTGCAGAGTGAAGCCAGATTTTCATACAACTGAATTTCATTTACAGTTTAATTTCTGTTGTAAAAGTTTGAAAAATAGCACTCTAGAATACATTTGGCCATTGATGGCACTTTCAATTTTGAAGCTATACTGAAGCTGTCACACTAGCATCCAAATTGCTGTCAAAAATGAGTATGCTAATTGAAAATCTCTGGCTATGAAATTAAGTGTTGCAATTTTATCAAGCATAGATGAGAACTCTATATAAAACATGGATTTTAAGGTGGATTGAATTTATCAAATTGTAAGAGCAGGCCATAATTTGAAAATCCTACAGTAGATGGATTTTTTAATTTCTAATTTCTTGTGAATAATAATGTCCAGAACAAGAGAAGAGACTGTATTATTTGTATTCTTTAGTTTAGGAATTTGAAATAAGGACATTTCTACCTGTATCCAAATTTCTTACTGCCATAGCTCATGAATCTGCTCCCTGCTCTTTGTTGTGTTGGAACAACTATCCAGAATACAAGATATTGAAATTTCAGGAATTTGCCATATACATTTCCATATACAAATATACATGCCATCTACAAATCATATACATTTGTTTCTAAATCAGATCATATATCTAAAAAGTACAGGATAAATCAACCTCACTATTTGCTAACTCTCAGGTATCACCAAAGGTTGTGGGTGAAAGTCCATATTTTCTTCCACTATAGTTACAATAATAGATACATATTTTTTTCTGGTGTCCAAGTAATTGTGATAATAGCGTGACATATGTGAAAGTTGTTTAGTTGCTAGAGTCACTGCTAATATGTAAAGATCAATAATACTTTTTACAGGAGTTGGAATATATTATACTTTTAGATTTTATCAGATGTAAACATCTTGCCTTTAAAATGCCTTTCCAAGGATAAGCCTGTTGTGAGGGAGGTATGATTCTATTGATTAAGATTAATAATATGAGGCTCTGACTCAGGGGGATGGGCAGGACATGGACAATGTATATAACCTGAGCTTTTGTACCCCCATGATGAGCTGAAATAAAAATAAATAAATAAATAAATAGATTAATAATATGAATGACCATTTAAATATGGTTCTGCACTGACTGGAAACTCTTGAAAGATGCAATTCAAGTATGTGAGTTGCTTTGTTTTATACATGCATCATGGATATTTTTAATACAAAAATTTACTAAATGTATCAGTTAGCTTTCACAAAATATGATAACAAAAATTAAACCTTTTTTCCTTCATAGTGGCAAATTACAATGACTCTACTTGTCACTATTCCTAACATTCTATATCTTGTATTTTCTCCATTTCATTTAATTGTTAATTGAAATTAAAAAATGTTCATTACAGTTCAGTGAAAATGTTTTTCCCACTGAATTATTTCTTTCATCTCATTTTTTTACATTGTTGTAAGACTTTGACAAGGGGTTGAACTAATTGAATATTTGTTAAGCTTACTCTCATAAATATATAGTCAAATTGTTGGATCAATTAAAGTATTATTTTCTTTATCTCATTTACTTTTTGAAGATAGGACAGATGTCTAATTCACCTCTTTATTCTTCAACTGTTAAGACAATATTTGGCATGTGGTAATAACTCACTTAATGTTTCAAGACAAGAATCTTAAATACAAAATGCCAGTTAGTTTATGTAAAGGAGACACGGGGTATATATTTTCTGTCCATGATTAAAGTTAGGTATGAGATATCACATGCTCATAATACTCTCTAAATTAAGGTATATAATGTGTTTTGTCTGGCTGAACTCATAGCTGGAGTTGCCCCCAAAGCTGTGGCAGGGAAGTTCCTGCAAAGGACTACTCCAAAATGCCTCGAGGTGGGGCCAATGGGGATTCCAAACAAAGAACGACTAAACGCCAGGGTGATCAATCCCAATCATTCACAGTATTAGGCGAATTTGCATACAGAGACCTTCAGCATCCTCATGACAGACAGTGGGAAAAGATGTTCTACCCAGGTATGTTCTTAATGAGGGGGTCATGCTATAAAGTTTATATGAGGGATTCAGGAATTTGGCTCAGGCCAAGGCTAGTTTCTATGTGTTTAGCAACATGCTTGATCTTTCACAGTTTGGAGAAACAGCATAAATAACTTTACCTGGGCCTCAGAATGTTTCCTGGTGCCTTCCAGCCCTAGGTCAGGTTCAAGCCTGCAGGGGAAAGCATACAACTGGCCGGTCACAGAGCACTCAAGGCACTCTGATTTGCTGGGCCAGGAAAAAGAAAGAAAATAGGGGAAAATAAGAATCCTATATAATGAAAAAATAATTTCCTCTATGCTTAATAAGCTCTAGGGTACATCAGATTAATATAATAAATTATTGTGCATCTGAATCTTTTCATGAAAGTACCCCGGAATGTCTTATATGAGCTATTTTTTGAATATTGTATTTTGAGATTTTATTAAAACATTTACTTGGAGATTGTATCTTTCTCTACTATAAAACTATCATTAGATACTGTCCTTTATGAGAGGACAAAGAATATGTGACCGAATAATGGCTCTACCACTTATAGATGAAGCAAACTTAGTTCCTTAATACAGTAGCTTCAGCTTTTTATTTAATTAAATACAGATAATAACTGGTAAGATTATCAAAAAGTTAAGAGGAAAAGAGTTCTTGGATCTAATGTGTGCTTAATAACAACAGTTGAATAAAGGGATACATCAAAGTACTATGTACATAAAAATAAATCATTGAGCACATGTTATTTCAGGAAACGTAATTGTGTATTATCCTTTAAGAGGCAACAAAATTAATTCTTCACACAATATAGCTCCAGGCAAAAGATTATTCTCCAAACAAAAGAGTATGTTTACTTTTATCTGAAAAAAGAAATTATAAAATTCATTGCATAGTCTTTTCTAATGAATCTTTCTACATTTCTACCAAACTCAAATTAAATAATAAATTACAAGTAATTGTATTTTTTCAAGTCTTGATGATTTTATTTTACTAGTCATACACTACCACTTTTTTTAAATATAAGTCCATAATTCAATAAACAGATCAAGATTACAGTTGTTTATTGAGGATGAAAGCACAGAGATGTTATTTGATGCTATGGAATTGGATATGATCTTCAAAACAGGGAAGGTGAATGGTAGGGAGTGATACCAGGCTGAGTTCTGGGACATCTGCCATGGGAGTTCTTGAAGATGAGGTTAATCTCACAAGATTGAAGACTGAGATGAAGGAGAAGAAAGAAAGAAGAGCTCCAGAAGCCAAGTATGGGTAGTACAAGGAGAGTGAACCCCACTGTGCCACACACACTACAGATCAGGGAAGATCTGATTCAGAGCAGGGATAATCTACTCACTGGAACAAGAAGAAAGTAAAGCATATGAAATAAAGTGCTTGGTAGACTTGGTGGAAGGGTAAAGATCGAAGTTTCCTTTAGATTTTTACTATATCCCTTCTCAACAAAATTAGAGACACATTCATCTGCTGAATGGGAAGATGTAGTAGAAGATATCTGAGGCTGAAGGAACACAGGAAGGACTTGAAACTCTACTTCACTAGAAGACTGGGACTCAGATTGAATAGGGAGGTATTTTGTCCTCTCATTGGTCTGTGCATTTTTCAAAGCAAAAACTAAGTTTTATGTTCATTGGATGTAAAGTGCCATGCATGGGCTCTAGTATAGTAGATTAATGTTCATTCTGTAAATTACTGAGCCATTCATTTAATGAATCACATAATAGTTGTGGTAAAGCCTGTTTTTATTAATATTTTGAGTAGTTTCACAATTTGTTGATACTCTGTTATCATTTTATTCGTTATAACTCTTTCATACAATATTTTCCTCTTCTCTGTTAAAGGAAAATACTGTATTTTTAACATTTGAAGTTGCTTGTGCTTTCTTTTCCTTTCATTTTTTTTTTTCCTTTTTGAGACAGATTCTCACTCTGTCTCCAAGGTCATCATATCTCACTGCAGCCTTTAACTCCTGGGCTTAAGAGATTCTCCTGCCTCAGCCTCCCAAGTCTCTGGGACTACAGGGTGCACTACCACACCCAGCTAATTTTATCTTATTTTGTTTGTAGAGACTGGGTCTTGTTATATTGCCCAGGCTAGTCTTGATCTTAAACTTCTGTCCTTAAGCAGTCCTCCTGCCTTGGCCTCCAAAAGTGCTGGGATCACAGTCCACATCCAGCCTATTTTCCTTTTTTTACAGAGCATAATATTGTATAATGATTCATTGTGCTTTGCTTTTACCTTGCCCCTGTTCTCATCTCTCTTTCTCAGTCCGTCTCTCTTTCTCTTTCTCTTTTCTTTTTCCCTAAAATATATTTTGCTTTTTTTTTGTTATATTCTGCTATTAATTTTGAATTGGGCATTGAGAAATATTATTTGTCTGTGAAGAATAGAGAGAAAAGCAGCTTGGAAAAGGTGGCTATTTTTCTAAAGACTTGGCCCATCCTTCTCATTTATTTCCTCTTACCTGTTTCTATCACAGCTTCTATCAACAGTGTTGATTCCCTATTTGAAATAAAGTTGAACTGTATCTGGTGGCCCAAATGTAGTTCAAATACTCCTCAAAATGAATCAAAATGGCTCAGTTCCTCCTCATTCTTCAAGGGCTGCAGTCACTGCTCTCTGTCAGTTATTTTATGACACACTGATTGCCTGATGGTATCAGTCCTGATAACTCCATTTAAGAAATGTATGAAGAGAAAACATGTCACCATCAGGCCTTATCCCCCACAAGCAAGTGGTCAAGCGAAAGGAACAGTACAGATCATAAAGAATGCCCCAAAACAGATTATTATAGGAGATTCGTCAGCAAGATTGAGCAAGTTGCACTGGATTCATCTTTTCACTCTTGAATCAATACCAGGTATTAGTAAAAGCATATCTTGGGGCCTCTTTAAACTACTTCCATTTAGAGTTGGCTTCGTAGGGTTAGAAAGAATGGGTTGAATCCTTTTGCTTTCCTGCATGTGATCCTGCACGTGGAATACATATGTTGCTTTTCTGCACATGATTATTTTCTCATAAAACTTTGTTTTTGCTAGGTGGTAGCTTATGTTATCCATATGTTAGAGGTATCAGAGCTTTTAGAATTGAAGACATATACCAGTGGTTCTCAAAGTGACAACATCCCTTGGATCCATGGAATGTAACTTTCAGGGGGTCTGCGAGGTTAGAAACAAAACAAAACTGTTTTGATAATAATACTAAGACAGTATAGGAAATTTTCAATGCGTTGACCTTTGCACTAGTGGTACAAAAACAATGGTGGACAAAACTGCTGCTCCTCAGCAAAAACCAGACAGTGGCACAATATTGTTCTAGTAGTCATTTTATTCTTTACCATCACACAATCAGGGGAAGAGAAAAGCCAATTTTAAGAATGTCCTTCAACAAGCAGTAAAATGTATTCATGTTTTATATCTCAACACTTAAATGCACATCTTTTCACTATTTATTGTGGCAAAATTGAATCGTATAAAACATTTCTGCCACAGACAGACACAATCATTATCTTGAGGAAGAAGCAAGTGTGGGTTAAGTTGTGAGCTAAACTAGGGGCTTTTTTTTTTTTTTTTTAACATGGATCATTATTCTTATTGGAAAAAAAAAATGACTGCCAAACAACAATTATTCTTATTTGGATAGTTAGCAAATTTTGTTCTTCAAAACTGCACAAAATGGATCTGTCACATCAAGGAAACACTGACGGTATTTGTTGATGTTGATGAAATTTGTGTTTTAATCAGTTGATCCTAAATAGAGCTATCCCGCATTATGAATGTTTGATGTGTATTTTTTTTCTCAACTTACTTGTCTAAGATTTGAGAGCTTAAATTAATGCCTCTTTTTTCTTCCATTGGCCTTACAGTAATTTAATATGAATGTTGGTTTTTACTATGGATAATAATATTGTTAAATATTCTTCATTTCTATTTGTATGGCCTCAACATCTTGCTAATTGTTTTATTTTAGGGTTAAGGATGGTCCAAAAGTTCCATATCATTCTCTGACTTGACCATCGAGTTATAATCAATCCTGAGTTATAATCAAATTTGTTATGGCTTGTTTAGCCATCATTTCTCTCCTTCTTTTAGTCTGCACCTTCGTAAAATGTTTTTAATAGTCTATGAATACTTATGAAAAAAGAATAAAACCTTCCAATTTATTTTCTGTAGTATTTATTAGAAAACCGGTAATATTTTGAGTCTTTTAGATTTCACCTAACTCTCCAATATCCTGATACATTGCACAGGTTTTAGCAGAAGAGTGTGACAAGCTTTCCTTGAGAAATTCCCGGCATGTACACACTTGAAAGTCACATTAAATATCTGGTATCTTATTCTCCTCCTGATACTAGTTTTTAGTTCTACACCAAAATCCTATTCTTTAAACAGGAATGTGGTTTATTATAAGTATTGTTTTATTTTCCTATAGTCTGTTTAATATATAATTTGTAAATTGCAATTAGTCTTGCATTGATGTGTTTCTAAAATTGTTTGGGAATACAAGTGTAATTATGTAGTAATGGACCTCCTGGGATATAACCCTTAGTTTACAAGGGTTGGTGTTAATGCTCTACCATAGGAACAACTTAGTAACAAGGGTGGAGCTGTCATCCGTGCCAAAAGCTCTTTCTTACATCTGAAGTGATTGGCAGAAGATACAGTTTGGGCTGTTTTGATGATGCTGAGTACCACAAAAGTGGTCTGTCAACAACTAATACAAGGTTAAGGGACCACTGATCAGTATTTTCTTGGGGTGATATGGGAAACTGAGAGGCACACCAAAAATATCTCAGGGCTTCCTAGGGCTTCCTCCCCTTCAACCTAAGCAATTATGTTTTTTGTTGTTGTTGTTGTTTACCTGGTTCACTCATTTTTGTTTATTGCTTTATTTGAAAACAAAATTTTCCTGTATAAAAACATGTGAGGAAGGTCTAAGGAAGTCCCAATTAATGAGTCCTCAGGCCAGTGCTACATTTCTTTGGGAATATATCTATTGCTATTGACTAACATGAAGGAAGAGAGTTTCGGAAAGATTTATCTAGCACAGGTGTGGGGAACCTGGGGTCTTGGGGTCATATGTGACTTTCTGGGTCCTTGAGTGTGGCCTTTTGACTGAATCCAAATTTTACAGAACAAATCCTTTTAATGAAGATTCTAGCCCCTGCTTGTGGCATTGCCCTTTAGTGTCTGCCCCAACCCTGAATGTGTAGTCGCTATTTAGCATCCTTATTGTTTAATTACCATAAAATGGAGATTCAAGGTATGAATTCTACAGGAATTAGTTAAGTTAAATGAAAACATGAAAATCTTCAAATTCATTTTCAATTTCTCTGCCCACTTAATTCTTCACCACATCTCTTCTGGGCATTTAGAAAATTAGATTCATCCTGGTCCTAATGGCCAGGTCAAGGGTGAGAAGTATAGCTCTCACAGATTATTAAGTCCTATTACCAGCTTATGTGATTACATTTGTGAAATGTCTCTGCATTAATTGTTTCTGTTCCTGGTAATAGGGTTTTTAAGAAAAATTTCTCCTGAGATGACTTTTCCTGATACCTATTTTATATACTTCTATAATCTGCTTTAATCGTCTTCTTGCTTTGACTATTCACAATTCTAAAAATGTCCTTCCCAACAATTATACATTATTTTTCTAAATAAGATTAATTATAAGTTTGAAACCATGGGAATATTGTGCATGCATATATGTCTACCTGTAAAATTTGCAATGTCTTGTATTCAAAGAAATGCAATCCATTAAAATTGGCTCCAAAATATTGAAATGTGTTTTCTGAGATAACAAGAAGTTCACATATAGAGATGGAGTTCAGCATTTCAGTTCCACTTTTCTGAGATTCTCTTTTTTCTCTTTCATGGGTTGAGTTTTTTTCTAAGTCAGCCTGTTTCATATAGATGAGCAGTTTTCAAGCATCATGTTTGGGCACAATAATGTCTAGAGGAAGATAAGAGGCTGTATTTTCTTGCATTTCTTAGTTTAGGATCAACTGATTGTTTTTCAGCTGCTTCCAGCAGACATCTACTTGGTGAGAAGTGAATCACATGCCTTATGTAAAGAGATTATCATGATTATTTGGATGAAATCACTGCTCTGACCATTGTGTTGAGGGTAAAATATTTGTTTACTAGCACATTGTTAGATTCTGTGGGAGATAACATAAACTAAATATAAAGCAGAAAACCTCCCTTTAAATTATAGTTGATTGAGTGTTACACACACACACAGACACACATATAAATCTCATAGATATACAACAACTGCATAATGCTGGTGAGGAGCCTTTCCCCTTTATTGGCTTGTCTATTTAGTTAAAGGACTTATCAGTAATGCTCATTGTCTTTAGCAGTTGCTTGGCCCATTTACTATAGTAAGTGCTCAAGAAATATTCACTAACTAATTTGACAAATAAGTGAATAAATAAATAAATATCAAAAATAATTACAATTTCAAGGCAGTTGTTTTTGAAGAAAAGTAAAATACCACTGATACTACTCTTTACTTTTTTAAATTTTAAAATATTTAATTGACAAATAAAGATTATGTATATTCAAGATACACAACATAATGATTTGATATATTTATACATTGTGTTATGATTGTCATAATTAACACATCGATGACTACCCACACTACCCATGAGATCCTCAGAACTTATTAATCTGATGCCTGAAATTTTGTACTTTCCCAACTCCTCAGCTTTTGGCAACCACTCTTCTACTCTGTTTCTATGAGTTTGACTTTTGAAATTACATACATGAGATCATACAGTATTTGGTACAGCCATTCTGGAAAACAGTACAGACGTTCCTAAAAAAATAAAAATAGAATAATAATACAATACAGCAATTCCACTTCTAGGTATGTATCCAAAGGACATAAAATCAGTATCTTGTAGAGATTTCTGCACTCCCATGTTCATTGGAGCATTATGCACAATAGCCAAGATATGAAATCAACTTGTGTCAATCAACAGATGAACAGATAAGGAAATTCTTATGTGTATGTATAAGCAAATGAATATTATTTAGCCATAAAGAGCATGAAATCCTGTCCTTTGCAACATCGATGAACTTGCAGGGCATTATGGTAAGTGAAATAAACCAACTCTACCCTTTGAAATTACATACTGCCCTTTCATCATTTCATTCATCCTCTGAAATCTGATTGAAAATTATTGGACCTGGTCTTTTTTCTTCAAAACTTGTATCACTGGGATTCTACACTTACACTTGTGTTTTATTGAGTCTTGGTGATCTCTATTACTTGATTTCAAGTTCTTGGAAGACAGAGCCTCATCTTTGATCAACTACTTAAGGACATAGCTGAATATTAGGCACGTGTTAAAAACTTAACTGGATTCTATTTAATGATTAGACTAATAAATGGATTAGTTAAATTAAGTTGTCTGGTATTCATGACTTTTAAATATATTAATAGACCTAGAAATGGCTTTGCATTGAGTTAGAAATAATTTTTCAAATCCTAATGGAAAATCTTTTGGTGAAGGCTAAATTAGAAAAAAATTCCACAGTTTTCCCCTGTTAAAATATTTGCCAGTTCAAGTGCTTACCAAGACTCTCAACAACAAATAGAGAATATGTTCTTGTGATGAGGTTTTTGTGTAACCTTGGATGCTCTTCAAAACGAGAATCCATCATCTTCTTTTGACTTGCTCAATAGCCTTGATTGGTTATGTAGATCACTTCATCAGCAGGGAACTAGGGATAAGTGTTCAAATCATCATTATGCCTGCCTAACCATCTGTTCTAACAAATTATTTATTATAAACAATCACCAAGACATAAAAGAGGCAGAATATGATTAAATCTCAAAATGCATCGAAGAACAAGCACCTTAGTAGTTCAAGAATGGGAGAGGTCATTCTGTCTTCCTGCAAGAGAGGTGATCTGAACTGGACCCTGAAGGCTTAGCCAGTTCAGACAAGCTAACAAGAAGGGGTGAAGGACATTTTAGGTGAAGAGAAATCAGTAGGAAGAATGTTCCACATTCAATTACTGTATGTAATTGGAACTGATCAGTAGCCATGTTAATTAAAGTAACTTTAAAACAAAGTCTATTGCTTTATTTTTCTCTCTTTCCCTTTTCCTTCTTTCTTTTACTCGTTGTCTCCTGTCCTCTTCTTTTGTCTTTTTTCTTCTCTTTATCTTCTTGTGTCTCATTCTTATCTTTCCCAACATTTCTACTTATTAATATCCCCTTCTCCATCTTCATCCCTAGGTCACACATTCTCTCACACAAGTGGATTTAGAGTGTTTGATAGCTCACTTGCTCTCTCCTCACACTCCTTACTTTTTGATATAAAAAGATAAGCCTCCTTCCCCTAAATGTTTCCATATGACTGTGTTGGTAAGAACAAAATAACAAAATTGTGTTTAATACTGAAATTATTAATTCTATGTCCATTCCTACCTTTTTGGACTAGTGAGCACTAACATAAAGGTATCTATATTCATTCTCATCACCCCCCTCTTTCATTTTATGGTTTCCTTTATTGTTAGTTTTACTTTTTATTTTGGTTTGATCATACCATGCATTATTTTTCAAAAGTTCAACTGTAATTTTTCATTTGGGAAATCATGATATTACATTTGAACTTCATTCAGAGTCTAGATAATTGGGCATTTTCTCTCAGTTCTAATTCTCTTTTATATGTTCTCTTTAGCATAATGATTACTTCATAGTAATATTATAGTCCTTTCCTTACTTTAATTAATGTCACATATCAATTCTAAGTGCTTGTTTTCAGCCCCAGGGTACTAATTTCATATCTTGTTTCTTAAATTAGCTGACTATAAGCTCCAATTTCTGGTGCTTACGATAGTCATACAGCTATTCCATATCCCCATCAATAAGAAGAAATTAGTGTTTTAATGAAGGATTTTTTTTTTTTTTTTGCTATTCTGTAAGGTATTTGATTTTAAAGATTTGTAGTATTGTTTCTTGGCCTTAAGTTGCATAATAAGCAATGATTGCTTTGCAGCTAATATATTTTTGTTATTGCTAGAATCATTCATACTTTACAAAATGGCACAAAATGTATAAAAACTAATCAGATGTGTCTTAGCATAACTTTTATTTTATTATTGTCCTATTCAATAAGTCAATTTAGAAAATAGTGTAAGTTTCATAGGAGCCTTAAGAATATTTATTTATAAACTCAGTTTTTTCTTGATAATGTTATCGAGGAACAAAAGAAAAATAAATTATCTGGATATATCTTGTTAACACGACACCCAAACTTTTAGAAAAAAGAAGTAATTCCAAATTCAGCTTATAAATATAGAAATAAGTATTTCTTATGTTGATTCCACTGAAAATTTTGGATATTAAAACATTAATAGATAAGTAGATGTCAAACTCTATTGTCTGTGTTCATGTATAACCTTTCTCCTTTGGTTTAAATTTTTGTAAAATCCAATTGTGACCTTAACCTACATTAATCTCTAAGCTCTGATACTTATCTACTACTTCAGTGCTTGACTTGTTGCCTAGTTATTAGTGATGATTATATTAAAGCTTCATCATTGTTTGATAATTGCTTTAATCTGCTGCCTTATTTAGTTAGAAGGTTTTCTTGGCTGTGCTTGTTCCTTGTGTGCTGTAGAGGATGAGGTTTCATTAGTTTATTAGGTAGAATGATAATGCATTTTCTAAATATATGGAAATTTATTGGAATTTACAGCTTTATCAATGATTTGTAAGGATAATGACATAAATTCATGAACTCTCAAAATTTGTTTGAAAATGAAAACCTGGAAAAGAAATGATGTCACTTGACTGTTGGCAGTTATTATGTCATGACTAAAAATTCAACTGATTTTCAGTGAAGAAGGAAATAACATTTATTTGGGAGTGGAAAATGGATTTATGTAGAGGCATTGGGTGTGTAAGTGTGTGTTATGTGTGTGTGTGTGTGTGTGTTTTCCCAAGGAAATGATTTTAAACTGATGTTGGAAGCATGAGGTCAGAGTAGGTGGCAGAGAGGGGGTGATAGTTTACAGGCAGTGGAAGCTGCTGATTCAGGGCCCCTGCAATGAAAATGGAGCTAGTGTTTTCCAGAATGAGGATAGGTCCTGCCGGTCCAACACAGAGAGGGAACGTATTGTGACATGTTTAAAGGCAGTAACAGTTTTAAAAGAATTTGATGTTTATTTCTACATTTTGAAGGACTTTACTGAGTTTATCTTTATTCCTTGTCTCCTTGTTGGGTTTCTCTGTAGTTCACTGATATTTCATGTGATAATTATTTATAATATTGATTTCTAATATTGCAGATTTTTGTATCAAATATCTCAGAATTTTATCTTCATCATTTACACTCTGACATGTTAATTTCAACAGCTCTTTATAAGTACAATGAACATCACAGAAGCTTCCTTCTTTTCTTTGTTTTTCATCTCCTTTCATCTTTAAGCTCTCCATTAAGAATTGTTCTTTAATATTTATTTAAGATAGTGCTGAAATCTTCTGAGTACATTAATTAATGTCAAGTTTAACTGGATAAAATCAGTAGTCTTACTTGATGTTTATTATTTGATACAAAGTCCAAATAATAGAACAATTTTCTTTTTGTCATAAATTTGCATTTAGATACATATCATAGCTGAAAATCTGAATAACTTTGAATTGGGCTCAGATTATGAATGATAAAGCTATGAGAGTTTATTTATTATTCTGTATTTATTAAGCAATTAATATATTCCTAGACATGGTAAAGGATACAAAGTATTCATGATCCTTCTTTTAAGTTCAGGTGTGTACCGTCTGGGGGGTGGACACGCTTGAAGCTCTGACTTGGATAGGACAAAGGCAATATATGTAACCTAAATATCTGTACCCCCATAATATGCTGAAATTAAATAAATTAATAAATAAATAACTATATTAAAACTCAAATATCCTATTTTTTATATAAAGTTTAATTTTTTAAAGCCAAGTGCTTATTGGCCTTAAATAATCACACTTAAAATCTAAAAAATAAAAAATGAAAAATAAATAAACAGAAAAGAATTCATTCTAGTCAGTTTAAGCAAAAAAGGACTTACCATAAATTATAGCTTGCTCACTGAAATGTTGGGAAGTGTGATGGAAAAGGCTACATATAGGCTGAGCCTTTAGGAATTCCTGCCAGAATCACGCTGTGCAAGCGGCCCATGGATGGATTTGCTGCCTGTGTCATTATCGGGTATATGATAAATCAGGGAGCCAGTACCACAGCTGCAGTCTCCAGATCTACATTTCTTCCAAAGCAATGGGATGGGTTGAAGTGAAAAAGACAATTCATTGAGCTAAATCCAAGAGTTATTCTACCTGTATCCAAAAACAACTGTGAAATGTGAGAGTATGCACTTTAGAATGAGCAGTGCATTCTTTTCTTTTATTTAATTTCAGAATATTATGTGTATACAGATGTTTTGGCTATGTGAATTGCTTTTGTACATTTCGTTTCAAAGTCATAAGTGTGCCCATTATCAGACAGTGTGCATCATACCCGTTAGGTGTGAATTTACCGATCCTTTCTTCCCCCCTCCCACCTGCTTGATTTCCATTGAGTTTTACTTCCATATGTGCACATGAGTGTTGATCAATTAGTTCCAATTTAATAATGAGTACATGTGGTGTTTGTTTTTCGTTCTTGTGATAATTCACTGAGGAGAATGATCTCCAGTTCTATCCAGGTTATTACCAAAGGTATTAATTCACCATTTTTTTATGACTGAGTAATACTCCATGGTATACATATACCACATTTATTAATCCACTCAGGAATTGATGGGCATTTGGGTTGATTCCACATCTGATGAGGATTTGGCTCGCTTGGGTTTTAGAGGGAACTAAAATAAATTAATGTTATTAGTGGAGGTCTGGTAATGTTTAGAAACTATGAAGTTAGACATTAAAGGTGACAAACACTGTTAGGTTAGGAAAAAAAATTAAAGTCAACCATTTAACCAGAGAAATTTTGTTTTGTGATTGCCATGCATAATTTAATATTTTAATGTAGGATGCTACATCTTATTATTCATTAATTTAAACTCTTAACATAATCTGATAAAGTGATTACATGGAATGACATGTGGTTCAATATGGCAAAATCCCTGGGTCCTTCATATACTGTGTAAAGCCTGAGTTTCATAAAATACTCAATCTAGAGGCCTAATTTTAGTAACAGGTAGAAGAAAGATATTTATGAATACTTTTCCCATGATGGAGACTCCTTATATTATTAGTTGTGAATTTCAAGTAATGCTGTGCCAAAAGTTACCCCAATAATTACAATAACTATTTATTATTATTATTGCTTACAATTCTATGTTCTGTGAGTTGACCGGGTGATTCTTTTTTTATTGTTATTGTTGAAACAGGGTCTCACTCTGCTGCCCTGTCTATAGTGCAGTGGTGTCATGGTAGCTCACTGCAACCTCCACCTCCTGGGCTCAAGTGATCCTCCTGCCACAGCCTGCCAAGTATCTGGGACTACAGGCACACACCACCATGCCTGACCAATTTTTCTATTTGTTGTTGTTGTTGTTATAGAGACAGAGTCTCGCTATGTTGTTCAGGCTGGTCTGGAAGTCCTGGCCTCAAGAGACCCTCCCACATTGGCCTCCCAAAGTGCTAGGATTACAGGCATGAACCATCATGCCCAGCCCTGGGTGATTCTTTTGATCTGAGCCCGTATTTGCTAATGTGAGCTGGGCTTGCTCAAGCATCTGTACTTAGTTGGTGGGATGACTGGAAGCTTTATGGGCCATGCATGGCTGGGTTTATTCAGTTCTCCTACATTATGTCTCCCATCTTCCATCAAGGTAGCCATGTGTTCTTATATCAGAAGCAGAGGTCAAAGAGTTTTTGGAAGCATGCAAGAGTTGTTGTATACTAAGATCAGAACTGACGCACTGTGACTTAGGTTGCATTCTAGTAGCCTAGGCAAGTTAAACGCTAGCACAGAATTACGAGATAAATAAGCTACAGCTCTGATAGAAGACTGCCAAAACAGTATTTCAAACCATTTATTGGAGTCTTCTGTATACTTGTAAGAAGCAAATCAAACAAGGTGACGATCCTGAATGACTCTTCCTCAACTGACTTCTTTCTTACTGTAATAGCAAGTCAGTTTCAAATAAACAAATCATTATGCAGGCTGTGCAATATCCTTGCCAATAAAAACACAAAGACATAATTAAATTTAAAAATATTTATTGAGCACATATTTGAACATTTTGCCATGTGCAATGAGAAATTTTTTATAAAACAGTAAATTATGCCTACAATTATTCTCCTTTGATACTCATTTAATATTATCTTCTAACTTTCTTCCATGTAAATCCTACCCCCAAAGTCTGGGATTGTAACAACCTGATTACTAAGGGCAATGTGCAGTGCTGTTGTGAGATGCCACAAATGTCTTGGAATATTTTCCTCTCATTGAAGTGCTTCTTTAACAAATGTCTGTGATGGGCATTCCAATTAGTATGTTCTGCTGTGAGATTTGATGAAGTAAGTAAATAAGAAGAGCTAATATGTGTTATGTATTTATACTAATAACCTATTCTTTACAACAACCTTTTATTTAGTTGTTATTGTTATTCATATTTTATAGATGATGAAGCAAAGTTATGGAAAAATAGCTCACATTTGAATTCATTATTGATTGCTTTCTAATGACATTCAAGTTGATTATCTTTGGCAAATGTAAGGGCCATTTCAAAGATTAATCAACACAGTGGCACACCAGGTAATGTTGAACAAACTCTTGTTGTTTTCCACCATACTTCTTAATTATTTATAGTGAAATTGAAATGCATTTTTATATTTAAAATGTAACACTATCTACAAGTATCCATGTATAATCCAATGATCACACAACTTGAATTTTGTCTGGTTTACGTAAAAAAGTAATATCAAGTAGCATGTTTTAGTCACTTTCAATATTTTAGAACTTTTAGTAGCTAGAATAGGCTTCTAAAATAGTAACCGACATCAATTTTTGAGGGCTACATTTGATAATGAAACTAGCAAGGATGGAAAGGGGAACTGTCAGGTAGACATGGAATTAGGGTAAAAACTTATGCTCAGGAAAATTTTGAAACTTAAATAAAACACATTGTGTTGACTTCCTGAACCACGAACCAAGCCTAAGAAGTAGTTTAAAACTTGAGTCATATGATAGTAATTTTAACTACAATTTTTTTTTCATTCTACCATGTTCCTTTTCCTTAGGCTATGATACCACTCCTACAGCCACCTCAAATTCCCACCCTAGTGCTTTTGCCATCCTGAAACAACTAAAATTTGGTCCTGCTTCTCTTAGGAATAGTCTCAATGGGACATGTTTTCACCATTTTTATCCTTAGAAAAATGACAGACTATGTAAAACTAGAAGGCAGGGATGTACTAGAGCTTGGTTGTACCAACTTAGGAAAACTGTTAAATTAAAATTTTCAGGCCATTTGTAAGCTGATTGTTAAACACAGCCATTATTAAGAATTAAATTATGTAAACCATAAATATAAGTTATAGTAAAACAAAGGTAATACATACCTAAAACTCATCACTTCCTAAGCATTTCATTATGTATCACTACTATCTGTGTTCTTTGTTATTTATGTCTGTTGTATGTATATATGTATGGCAGAAATACTATATAATTCTGTATTACTTTGCATCTCTTTTGAATACCACGTTCACTAACGTCACATTGGTGGCTTATTTGCCACTTCTGTGTGGGAACTGTCATGCAGTTTTTTTCCACATGAATTCTCATCATTTCTCAACACAGAATATTTCTTTGACTGTATCACACTCTTGATGTGAAATTTAGTTCATCTAACTGCTTCTTGGAAACTTGTTTTGAAATTTCTGCCTGGAGATAATACTATATTTTTAAAAAAGATAGAGGTTTTTTCAGTCAAAATAGAAACTATATATCCTTTTTTTATCAAACAAACCTATTTTTCAAAAATTGTTGAACTGGAATGAAATCAACACAGCACAATAGTCTTTAAATTGAAAATGAATGAAGTTTATTTTCCACTCATTTTGAGATTTGATGGAAAGCAATCCTGGAAACAGAGTTAAGCAAATATCTCATTCCTTTCTTCGCCAGTGTATCAAATTTAACCAACAAAAATTCTATGCAAAGCTTTAGTATTTATTTTGTTGAAGCCAGAGAGTTCCTAAGCCTGCCCTAATGTTGTAATATTTATCTAACATGTTTTCAAAAATTGGCTACATCCAATAATGTTTTCCTAGTAAAGATGCTCTATTTGTCTCATTTACGAAGCTTGTTTTTCTTAGCAAAATGTAATGAAATGATTGCTTTTGACAGGTTAGTGAGAGAACTTTTACTGTGATAAGTGCTATGAGAAGATGATGTCAGATTTGACTTCCATTTCTGATACTATCAGGGAACATTAAGTAAAATACAGAGATAACTTTTCTTTGAATTAATGTAACCTAGTGAAAATATTTTTGAAATTATTATGGTCCACTTCTCAGATTATATAAAATGGTGAAACACATCTAAACAGATTTGCTTATTTGGTAATGTTAACAATACAAATATACCTACATATGTACATATATACAATATATATATGTAGTTTAGATAGAATAGAGAAGATGTTATTTAATCTTCAATATGTTGGTTTATATTCCTATAATAGGAACATAATATATCAAGTAATTGTTAAACATTCTGAATATTAACTTCATTTGCATGCTTGTTTGTGTTTGTGTATATTGTTCTTGCGTATGGTTAAGGCTTATGGAAAATCATATAGAGTCAAGATATTTGAAACACTTAACATAATCTTATAATGCAAGTGAGATTTTAACAGAAGCTGCTGTGGAAAGAGGACATAATCTTAACACAAAAAAGAAGTGCATATGTTATATTCTTAGTGAAAAGTAATGACCTCATTACAGAAGTATTAGCAATCAAATAAAATACTAGTTTGCTTAGCAGTAATGTTGAAAAAAATGAAATATTTTCCCGTATACAATATATTTTAACTGTCATATGTGTTCATTTTCAAACGTCATTGTCATTTTTTGTAAGAGAAAAATTTTAAAGCTAAATACATAAACTACACAGCAAAGTGGTGCTATCTCCATCCAGGAAAAAAAATAGAAATGAAACAAACCTGCATCTAAATTTTATTGTTTCAAGTACTTCTATCATAAGAAATTTAAAAGATAAATGATACTTATAAATAAAACAAAGTCATGTAAATATTTCAGATTTAACATATTTGTGTTATGACAGGTTATTACTTTTTAATAATGGAAAAATATAATAAAATGGCATAGTAACAATTTATAAGTAGTTTTTAAGATAATCTTAAAAGAATACTTCAATATATATTTAGAAAATAAGTATCAGAAAATACATTTTCAAATGGAATAGAAATGCTGAAATTAAACGTTTGCAAGTATATTCAAGAAATTGATTATAATTTATTTATTTATATTTCTATTTTTAAATTTTATAATTAACATATAATATTTGTGCATATTTATAGGTGCACTGATATTTTCATACATGCATACAATATGTAATGATCAAATCAGGGTAGTTGGGATGTCCATCACTTCAAATATTTATCATTTCTTGTGTTGGGAACATTCCATATCTTCTTTTTTAGCTACTTTGAAATATACTATAAATTATTCTTAACTATAGTCACCCTACTGTGCTATCAAACATTAGAACTTATTCCTTCTAAGTGTATTTTTGTACCTATTAAGCAATACTTCTTCATCCCCTTTTGCTCCCTACCCTTCCTAGGCTCTGGTAACCACCAGTCTACTTTCTACCTTTATGAGATAATTTTTTTAGCTTCCACATATGAGTGAGAACATTCTCTATTTGTCCTTCTGTGCCTGGCTTATTTCACTTAACATAATAGCCTCCATTCTATCCATGTTGCTGCAAATGACGTTTGTCATTCTTTTTTATGGCTGGATAATATTCTATTGTGTACACATACAACATCTTTCATATTTCTCTCCCTAAACATATACATTTATATGTTAAACTTTCCAACCTCTTTAGAGAACAAACAATGATATTAACAACTGGAAACGTGGCTGGCACCCAGCTCACTGATGAGACCTGCAGTTTGTGATGGCCAGCCAGCATGATACTTTTGCCATCCCTTGTTTGGCTTTGAATGAAAAAGTGAATGAATGAAAAGCAAGAACTGTAGGCCACGAAGGAAATATTATATACTACATTTGGGGTGTGAATTTCAAAGAAGTTGAAATCAGACAGAAAATACACTATGAGTAGTTGACAACGGTTAAAGAAAAGACAGCTTGTTTGTGGTTATTGTTTGTTGGTCAGAGAAAAAATAGAGTGAATCAGATTGTACAGGAAATTTTTTTTTTTATATTTCAAGGACAGAACTACAAGAGTAAGCTAAAGTCTCTCTTTATTTTGGTATTAAAATAGATGTATGCTTGATATTCACAGGAACTTTGTCTAAGGGTTGTGCATGTCACCTTGACTACCAACTTAGCATCTGATAGGGGAACTTGATCAGCATACAGATGAGTAGATAGAATGACTGATATAATGAACTCTTCTTGTAACATGTACTGAAAAGATTAAGATCTCTCCTTAATTAAGAGTTAAGAAAAATGAAAAATAAAGGGTGGGGAAAAATAAAAATTGAGCATTTTATTCTACACCCAAAAGTTGTAATTTATAGATCCTGAAGAAACAAAGCAAAAGTAGTGTTGAATAATGATTTATTGATCTTTTTTATGTCATTTGATTTGATTCTGAGTGAAACATAAAGTGAAATCTGCATATACTGTATAAAATATTTGAACTTTATAAGACAAGAATAGAAGCTCTGACTTGGGTGGGCAAGGCAATATATGTAACCTAAACGTTTGTACCCCCATAATATGCTGAAATAATAAAAAATAAAATAAACAGGATAAACAAGAAAAAAAGAAAAACATATATCAAGAGATAAAAAAATTTGTTTTGACACAACAGAATAATAATGAAACTAAAGATCAATAATTACGTTAAATCTACCTTTGAAATCATAAGGAATATAATTATTACTGTACAAAATGAAATCATAATTGTATTAAAAACAATACAACTCAAGTGCCCATCAATCCATGAGTGGATTAATAAAATATGATATATGCATACAATGGAGTACTACACAATCATAAGAAACCATGGTGATCTAGGACCTCTTATATTTTCCTGGATAGAGCCTGAGCCTATCCTTCAAAGTGAGGTATCACAAGAATAGAAGAATAGGCACCACATGTACTGGCCATCAAATTGGCACTGACTGATCAACATTAAGGTGCTCACACAGTAGTAATATTCTCTGGGGGTAGCAAGGTTGGGGGTGAGTAAACTCACAACTAATGGAGGTGGTGAGCGTTGTAGGGGGGGAAGGGCATGTTTCAAATCATGGTTGGGATGTGGCAAAGTCATAACATGTAACCAAAATGTTTGTACCCCCATAATTTCCTGAAATAAAAAAATAGAAAACAATACAAGATATCAGAAGAAAATCTTAGAAGGATTAAATATAATTTATTAGAAGATACTTGTGAAAGACCAATATAAATATATCCAAAGAAAGAATAATGGGTAGAAATTAATGAAAACAAATGCAAACACAATAGCCAAATATAACAAATATTAACCTTTAAATTGCTTTTAAACTCCTTATTGAATAGCCATTATCAATTTTACAGGCAAACAAATTTTAAAACATGTATGCATTTACATATGCATACTATGGCAAATTTATTGGTAATACTAGTCATTACAATATCAAAATTTTTCACAGTCTTTGAAAATTAATAGACTGAAAATAATTTATATCAGTTACTATATATATTTCTCTTTACTAAACACTTTTTTCTGCTTTTTAAAAATATTTATTTCACAACAAGGATTGTATATATTCTAGGTGTACAAGGTGATGATTTGACATACCTACACAATATGTAATGGCCACCACAATCAATTTAATTAACACATCCAAACATCTTACTAATTTAGTTAGAGCAAATGAAAGGTTTAAATAATGATTCAACTAGTATTTCCAGATTTTAACTTGCCTGTAAATTCTGCTGGCAGCAGAAAGTTTTCTTAGTACATAAGGCTGCTAAAACAAAAATGCCATAAACTGGTGGCTTATAAAGAGCAAAAATTTATCTCCCGTCTTCTGGAAACCGAGGAATCCATGATCAAAACATCAGCCGATTCAGCATCTGATGAAGGCTAACACTCTCTCTTTCATAGATGATGTCTTCTTGCTTTGTCCTTACATGTTGGATGGGGCTAGCTAGCTCTTTAGAATCTCCTTTATGAAGGCATTGATCTCATTCATGAAGGTTCCACCTCATGTGTTTTCACCTTCCAAAGGCTCCACCTTCTAATGCTATCACATTGGGAATTAGGTTTCAGCATATGAATTTTAGAGGGACACACATCCAGTCCATAGCAAAAGTGCAGCATAAGAATGACCTCAAGTATCATAAATTATTTATATGATTTATCTGTATATTTTTTCAAGAACCCATTTATGCAGATTCTAGTGGTAGTGAATTTTAGATTTGGAAAATTCAACCATTGAACAAGAATAATGAGCCCCTTGCCCGGAATATTACTTGAAGGTGCATCATTTGATTTAAATAGGAACATGGAAACAATGTCTTCAGAAGGACTAATATGTTGAGCTAGATAATGGACTTCTAACTCTAAATCATATTGTCAGATATGCATACTTCTATAAACTTTAAATAAGGAAGAAGCAGAAAATAAAGAAATATACAAAATAAAAACTAGCATATGGTCTAAATATATTTTAAATAACAAAATTGTGCATGAAATGTTTTTGGATAGTTTGTTACAGTTTTATGCACTGTCAAATAGTGCTAACATTTTATTTTTTTTATTTTTTTATTTTTTGCTTTATATTCCTTTATTTTTTTTATTTTTTTTTATTTCAGCTCATCATGGGGGTACATAAGTTCAGGTTATATACATTGTCCATGTCCCGCCCATCCCCCTGAGTCAGAGCCTCAAGCGTGTCCATTCTCTAGACAGTGCGCCTGGCACTCACCATGTAGTCATACCTCCATTCCCTCCCCCCCCACCTCCCCAAGTCAGCACCTTCAAGCATGACCATTCCCCAGAGGGTGTGCAATGCACTCATCATGTAGGCATACACTCATCCCCTCCCCCCACCCCCCATCTCAGTCTGATATCCAATTGGTATCCTTCCCCGCTAACATTTCAATTTTCTATTATCTAGCAGTTAGTAATGCAAAGCTTTGTATACCTGGAAATCATACAAACGTTATCCTGTTTACCTGGGGAAATAAATATTGTCAGTAAGATTTTATTAAAGATACTTAATAACATATTTAGTGGAACACTTGTAAAGGTTTTTAAAAGGATTTTTTAGTCAATATTGGCAATTCTCAAAGATGTTGAATAATATATAACTTTATGTGCATCGATCTCCCAAACTTTTATTTGCCTATGTAATTATGCTTCTAGTAACATTTTCACTAATATAAAAGCCTCGGTATAATGTATTAGGGAAAAGTCCATATAATTATAACTAATTCCAATTTTTATTGATAATCTGTAAGGGATAGTCAGCAGGGATGAGTTAATATGTTTATGTTAACTTAATTTGACATTTTAAAATATCATTGCCATTGGATGCCATCCCTATCTGAGGAAATGGTTTATTTGCTTACTTTGTGCTATAACTCTTGACTCTATGTAAACTACGACATTGTTATGTTATTGTTAAAAGAAATATTATCTTATTAAGTCAAAACAAGTTGAAAATATGTTTTAGGTGAATAGTAAAAATCTTAATACATATATCCAAAAATATACATGGTAAATTTAATAAAAGTTTAGTTTATATTTATATAAATTGACCATGCTAAAGTCATGATGTTTAGTTAAACTGGGTGTTTCAGGTGTAAAGTTATTATGCTGATATTAAACAAAAACATTGAGTAATATATTTAAATTTTTCTTGTGAAGTTCCTTAGATGTTTCATGGTTGCTTCCATGATCCATATGTGCAAAAACATAATTATGCCACAATGAAAACTAATAGAGAATTCATTTAATTAAGTTTGAAATCCTCATCTAAAAATGTCAAGTTGTGTTAATACCTATGAAAATAATAGCTAATATAAAAGCTTCTAATTGATACTTGGGGTAAATGGTGGGGTTTGTGATATAGGCAAAAGTATCATCATTCAATAAGCATGTCTAAAAGTAATGCCAGGTTAGTAATTTTTTTTCTAGGGCATGATTTGTATTTTCAAATTAGACTTCATGCTTTACTCTTTTAAAAATTATGCATTGACTTACATTTGTTTAGAATAATACCTTAGTTTTATCTAGATATGTTAATTTCTACAATTCTATATATGGCTACATATTTGACACTACCTATATAACAGTGATGTATGAAAATTTTACATTTATTCAATTTTATATTTTATTCAAAAGGTTCTTAACTTAAATAAATTTAATAAAAATCATCACTGAAAATATTACCACAGGATTAATTAAAATTTATGTCTTAGAGCAATTTAACATATTATTTCTCCTTCTCTTTTTCTTGGCCAAAGTCCTTCTGTTTATATAAATCACCCTATTCACAGGCTTCCAGGGTCATAGGGAACATAAAATGAACATCTTGGTAGTTAGGGTGGCGGGGGTGCGGGCGGGAGTGGTTCTCTGCCTACCACAGTCAGTATATCAGCATTTCTGTTACAGCTTATATTTAATTATGCATGGGTATATATTGAATAGAAGAAAAATTGCCTCAATATTCTAACTTCAGATTGTAACATAGTCTGTATACACATTAAAATAACTTACTACTAAATTCCATAAACCTTACTAAAGACTTTAGAGTAAATTTCTTCATACTCCAAAATAAACACAGATTTTGGTTTTGTATTATCAGCGTAGGTAAATCTCAATTCATTTTATGAACACATTTTTATTATGGAATATAAAACAGAGACAAGCACATAAGCTTAAACTTGCAGCATAATGATTTTTTTTTTTTTTTTAAATGAACACCCACATAACCACCACATAAGGCAAGAATACAACCCTACCAGCACTCTGGAATCCTTGGCGTGCCCCTTCCAGGGTAAAACATTAGACATAACTACTACCCTAAGCTATGGTAATCACTCCCTCTATAACTTTTACCACTTATCCATACATCCTTAATCAATATGTTCATGCCTGATTTTATAATATAAATCAAATCATATTCTCTATATTTTGATGATTTTTGTTTTCTTTGTTCAAGTTATATTTTTAAGACTCATCCTTTTGTATGTGATTCTGGGTTAATTTCTGTACAGCATTCCACTGATTTCATTTATAATGCAGCTGTTTTAGAAAGTAATACCAGAAGTACACGCTGAAATAACAAGATAAAATAATAATAACAATGAAGAAATCATTCACTATTAATCAGAATATGCTGTGGTAACAATCTCCAAAGTCCTTGCCCTGTCTCACTACACATCCCTCATCAGTCTATTCAACATGATATTTAAGACTGTCTGAAGCAGCAGCCATATCGGGGATATAGGCACTTTCCCTGGCAAAAGGAATGAGTAAATGGGTCATTTGTGTTCTGTCGCTTGAAGTTTCTGCCCAAAACTGACACAGTTCACTTCTGTTCCTAATTCATCAGCCAACATAAGTCAAATGCCCTTATCTGATTTCAAGGAGGCAACCAAGTATAACTGCACTGTGTTCCTGGAGGAAAAAGACCCATATATGGTGAAGTACACTAATAAGTTCAAAAACTGTAGTATTAATTAGTCGTCAAACATTCAAATCACTCCCCTTTCTGTGCACAAAATACACTCACCCCTCCCTGATGGAGCCAATCCAAAAAGAGCCCTTCAATCATGGAATCATACTTAAAGGCCAAGATACCAGAATGGTATGCATCATGTTCATCATCAGTACATACTGTACAATTGTTGCTACCTCAATCTGGATCTTCTCCTTATCTGAAGACTTATGAAATTAACAACATGCTTAACTGACCCACATCTCTTATCCAACATTCAGTGGTGGAAAAGGAACAGGATACTCATAGGAAAAACACTCCACCAAAAAGGGGAAGAAGTTGAGATTTTAGTAGTGCATATTAATTCTGAAATAACACTGGGAAAATGTTATGAAAATTCCAAACATCAGTGGTGAAGAATGTTCCTAGGTTAGACTTCATTTCTGATTCCTATGATTGTCTCCCTGTCCAAGGTTTTCTGTTGTTTTTATTTTCAGTCTTTGGGCGGCCTTTCCTTTTCTATTTGCTTCTTAACTAGCACAGAGGAAGACACTGGAGGCCAGGAGTATATGCCTTCATGGATTCTGGGAAGCTTTGTCAGCCTGGTTTTTGTCTGTAGGAGTTAGAGAGCCTAATGATCAATTAAACCTTAAGATTTTCCAGCTCTTTAGTACCAGAAAATATTTTCTTGTATATGTATGCTAAAACTAAGTAGTATTTTTATCATTTTTATTCCAGACTTTTTCATATGCTAATAGAAAGTGAAATATTGTGTTTAGATTTACCATATTTCTTTGCTTTGTATCTGCCATTCCACTTCCTCCAACTCAGTTATGGTTATGCTGTGTCTTTGTGGCTTTAGGGAGAGAGCCACAGTTTTAGTGCTTTTCTCTGGTGACATTTTGTCCAATAGAAAGGATTTAGTATGTGACAAATATATTATTTGTGTTTTTGTTCTGAAATATTTTGATAAAGTTGTGTTTGCTGACAGTGGATGTGATAGTCTTACCCTTCATTCCATCCTTGCTGCAAGTCTGAGTTCAGTTGACTTTGTCACTCAAAGCCCCTCTCAGTTTTATGTAGTACCAGGTGGCTTTGATAAGCAATTATTGCTTCTAATCATGCAAGTTCTTGCAACACTTGCACTCTCACTATTCCCTACTATTTCTGCATTCTAACTCACTAAATGTTTTCTGATCTTGTTCCTTTCTTTTGATATCCTGTCAAATTTAATTAATAAGAACCAAGCTATGCTTTTTTTCAGTCTTTTCCACTGGGACTCCAAGTTCTTTAGGTACATAGATTCATCTTCAAGTTACCACAGGGGACAGTTTTACCAATAGTTCACAACATGTATCATGGATTCCATCTTTCCAGCTCATCATGGTGTTTTGTTGATGCACATTACACCACCCCTAAGTCAGTGTCCCTTATATTAAAAAAAATTGTTATGGCAGCATTTGACTTCTGGGTACCAATTTCTGATGTTATGGCCCATGTTATGCTACAGTTACAAAAAATGTTCAAGTCTTAGTGACTTAGCAAGAAATGTTTATTTAATGCTCTTGTTACATGTTTACTATTGGTTGACAGGGCTTTTCTTTTATTTTAAAATCTGGACCTAGACTATTCAACAGACACTATCTGCAATCATTAAGGTCCTGATGGAGGAAAAATAAAGGAAGTGAAGAATCCTCACTGTTCCTTAACTTTTTTTTTTTTTTTTTATACAGGCCACTACCATTTGCATGTAAATGGCTACATGAAGTCATATATCCATGACTAACTTTAAGGGAGAATGGCAATACAATCCAACCATGTATCCAGAAGGGAAAACAACATTAGTGAACAACACTGTAAAACACCACAAATGATAACAGAATTCAAAAATCGTCAGATTTATCTAAATATGGCATACTCACATTCTAAATTCCACTTCCACAAAAGGTTACTTGCATTGAAATCCTTCTTCCTGTTATAGACACCAATGCAAAGCAAACTTAGAATCAGGCGTTCCTCAAATTAAATTTTGAATGTCAGCAGGTAGAAAATAATTGATTTCTCTTGTTTAAAGACAAAATAGTGATAAACAGCAAAAAAAAATGTGTAATTTTCAGAATTACTGTTGCCACCAAGAATGAATGCTGACAAGTGCCCTTTCATGACAGAGTTGTTTGGTCTCTTGTGATAATTTGGGATTCAATTATACACCCTTTTTAGCTCAAACTTTGGTTAGTGATTTCACTTCAAGTTTTGTTATATCCCTTTCTACTACAATCCTACATATATTAGGAAATTTGAGGGAACTATTATTGATTGTGTCCGTGTAAAAATACTATGCTGGGAAAATCTGGTGCTTTTCCTAATGTGCCCTGTTAAATTTTACTTGTTTTGAAAATCATCCAAACTCATATCTATAAAAATACTGTAGTTTACTATAATCATTCCCATCTACCATTTTGAGTATAGCATTTTCTAGAGATCGAATATATTGGAAAATTTAGATTTGGAAGGAGGTCCAAAGTCTTCACATCTTTGCAGAATGTCTACATGCTTCTGTGGACTGAGGACTACTTAAATGAGGTTGGGCAAAATATTAGCCAGGTCCATGTTCACTTCCTCATAACCATCTGTTGTAGCTGATTGTATATCGTAGTTATTTTCGGGAAATATTCAGCACCTAGGAAAATATTATAAATTATCATCCTCATCAGATATTTTTGTTCCTGAATTTAAATGGTTTACTATTTAACATTAATTTTAAAAGTAACATCTGAAGGCACATATATTTTGTACTCTGTTGCCATTTCTAAAATATGCTGGCAATAGTTAAGAAAAATATAATTATACTTATATATAAACATTTTTTTAGTGCCTTAAAGAAAAAAAGCTTTTTCTTTAGGCTTGGCTCTGTGTGTATCCCTTCTTTACTGAGCACTTAATTTCCAGTGTTAATACAGCATCTTGAAGAGCAGTAAGTAAAATGTGCAATACCATTTTAGTTATTTATCTTCTTTTACCCCCATATTTTCGTACCTATCATTGTTTACCTATCTTATTGTATATAGTATTACTTTTACCTGCATTCCTATGCACAGAGAATTTACTTTCTGACTTAAAATAATGCTACAATTGTCATTATTCCTAAATTATTCTCAAAATTCATAGTCATGTATAAAAAACATATTATTAAATAGATAACAAAAATATTAGAAAATATGGTTGACAAGTTAAAATTACTATAAACATATTACAAAGTATGTTTAACACACATTGCCTGTATTGTAAAATTTAGAAATTAGAAAAATGCCCTACCAATATTATGGTAAAAATATGACTTCTTATGCCAGCATATCATATAAAAATTATATTACTTAACAGAAATTATTTATAAATTAGAACTTCTAAAAGAAGCATGCATTTCATGGTAAAGTACATTTTTAAAAATGTTATTATTTAAAAATGTATATAAAACTTTTAAATCAGCTGAGAGATTTTTGTAGCATTCAATACAATTTAGAAAAAATGTTGCCTTTTTAAAAATTGTATAAAATCTCCAGCAGTGTTATAAACAGAAAATGTCCCATATATGTGACCATTGTGCTCCAGCAGGTAACTGATTTTAGCAGTGACATATTCAGATTAAATGGTATATATATAGGGTTGTATAATATTGAAAAATACCCCTGATAATCAAAACACAAGTTTATAACCAAGCATTTTAATACCAAAAAGATGTTTCTACTTTAATATATGACTGACCTGACATTTTGGAAGCTAACTTAGGTAGGTAAAATACCTCTATTTTGTAATTATTGTAGTAATTATTTTTCAAACATGATTGCCATTTTGTTCATGTTAGGCTAGTTTCACAATAAAGAATAGTTATATAATGTAGTCAAGTGAATGGTGACACTCTCAAAAGATGTGCCCACATCCTAAATGCCTGAACCTGTGAATGTTACCTTATTTAGAAAAAGGATCTTTGCATATGTAATCGAATTAATGATCTCTATACAAAGAGAGATCATGAATTCTCTGGATGGGCCCTAAATCCGATGACAAATGTCTTTATAAGGAAAAGGCAGACGGGTATTTGAGACACAGAGAAGAGGAGGCAGAGACAGAACTGGAGTGATGCAGCCACAAATCAAGGCATGCTGAGAGCCACCAGAAGCTGTAGGAGGCACAGAACAGATTCTAACTGAGGTTCCCAGAGAGAGTGTGGTCCTGCCAAATTTTAGATTTCCAGCCTCCAGAACTGTGAGAAAATACATTACTGTGGTTTTAAGCTACCAGGTTTGTGGTAATTTTTTACGGAAGCTTCAAAAATCTAATACAGATGTGTTAATGTCTCTAGTTTCAGGCACTTGTTCCTGAAGATTTAGCATGATTTTTTTCACAAACATTGATACATTTAGTTTTCTTTGTAGAATACAAGAAGTAAGCAAATATGTCAACTATGCAGAAAAATCTAATTGCAACAGTCTACAGAAGTTTTATTTCATTTAGTGTCTGTTTACATGTTATATAGGACAAATATTCAGATAGATTTTAAAAATTCTTATGTTTAGAATATTCAGGTGCTAAAGAAATGAAGAAAGTGTTTACAAATATTGGGACAGAAGAGAAGTCTACAATATAACTATATAGAATGGCTCATAACATATGTATACATGCATATTTATAAAAAATATATATAAAATACCAGTGTATGAATACTTAATGTATAAAAATACTAGATACCCTTATTTATTAAACATAATTGGTTAATTGTTAAGATTTAATACTCTAGTATAAATAAATTTACAATTATTTTCAAGTTCACATTTTATAAAGATTTGCTTTGTTGGAAATATACTGGTAACTTCTGTAATAAGAAAACTTTCATCACGAACAATTGTATAATTTGCTTACTGAAGAAGACAGTATTTCCAAGAATTTAGAACATAAAACAAGTGATGATGATTGCTAAAATTTATCCTATGGCTAGATTAAGTTGTCACGTTACTATTTAGAAAGTGAGAAAATTATATTGAAATTCACTTTTAAATCATTGTAATTGGTATGATTTTATTGCTTTTATTAATTTTAAAAGTGATAGAGTAATAAGTATAAGGAAGCAGAAGTCTTGAAAAACAGATGGTACTGGAAATTTAAACACCGTTTTGTGGGATATAGAGACAAATGATTGCATCCTCTTGGGCATTAAAGCTAAACATTTCTGTTTTAGTAATGTTGGCTGAATCATCTGAACACTCACATCGGGGCCCCCTGGGCACAGCAAATATTATACACCCAGTAAGCCATACCTTCAACAAGTGATCCTTAGTGAAAATAAAACTACTAACAGAAACATGATAATATTTTGCTTTGGGGCTTTAGTAAATTATCTTACTAATGTTAATAACTGAGATGTATTAAAATATAAAATAAAAATAAATTTTTAAAAAATCACCTGCGATTGGCATACTTTCTTCATTCTAACCTTCGACTGCTTTCTCCTAGTGGAATGACCAGGATCCAGAATCCTGGGCCCTGATTTTCAGCTGTTATTTTTACTCAGAGGTGCTCATGAAGAGCTTACAATACATTATTCTTTGGTGTTCTCTTTTCTCTCTTTTATTCAGACCACCATAAATAAAATCTTAAAAAAATCGCTTTACCTATTGTTTTATAATTTTAACATGTTATAGTTCCTGAATCCACATTTAACTTTTCAAGAATAAATGCTAATGAGATTTGAGGAGTCAAATTAATTCATTGATAAAAATCTATGCATATTACTGTGAGGCCAGGGAGTAGGGGTTACTCTTTGGAGGCTTATAGTGAGCAGCGACCACAGAGAGCAACTAATTTCTTAATTTAACCCTGATTTCAGATGAATCCTTTTTTGAAGGCCTCTGTAACTATCAAAATGGACTATTTATCTGTAGTCCTCAAGGCAAACATGCTCTCAAGAAAGACGTAGTATCCTAAACAATAAATATTTTCACAGCTTTGTACATTTTTGTATGCATTTTTTTGGATCCTGATAAAATTAGAGGGCATAACATTTCATAATTTCAACACTTAAACATTTATTTGAAAATGTTTTTCAAGTGTTCTTGCTAGAGTTTTGTAGAATCACTGCAAATGTGTGTACATAAACTTGACATGATGCAGTTTAACACATATCTCTTTATTTCCTATACATTATTCTTCCATCAGGAGATATGTGTTTGTTTGGTGACTCATTTAATGATGTTAGCAGCTGTTGATGATCTTTTCCTAGATCCATGAATCGACCAGCAGTTGGAAAAAATGCTTATTGTTATTATCTCCTTTAGTTTTCATTTTCATTTTTCATTTTTAATTATTATGGGTACATAATAGTTGTACGTTTATAGGATACATGTGATGTTGTAATACAGGCATACAATGATGCTTATTTTAATTCTATAATTCTTTTCTCACTTATTAGCAGATATTTTTATTTTAAAAATCCTCTTATCAACTATATGGTTACTATTGTTATCAGAAAGGCAGAATAAATGTTTAATTCTTTGCCATCATTTACTAGTTTCCAAAATAAAGTTTTGCTTTCCTAACACCTTCATCTGTAAGTAATTACTAGTTTTTATAAACATAATTATTAACACTTAAACATAAGCATATTTGATGGATTTCAACCCACTCAAGATATTCTCCTTATCCATGCTCAAATTTTCTCCTCTTTTACACATGACAGAGTCTTCAATTTAGCTAAGTCCTTTTGACACAGCTCTGATAGTCTTTCGTAGGTTCCAGGCTGTCTGGCATAGCACAGTGTTCCAGGCTTAAGTTGTATATTTCCTACCCTAGACTAGGAATCAGACATTTCTCCAAAGTGAAGTGATTACTTTTAGTGGGAAATTTTAGCTGGACACCATAATCTGAGTGCTAGGTATGCTAACTACTACTGGTTTTATTCTTGTTTCTAGATATTTCAGAGAGCAGAGCCATGGAAATGATAGACACATGAAAGGTGATAGATACACAGGCACACAGACAGTGATAGATAAAGAGACACAGATGAAATAAATCAAGTATTCATAGGAATGTTCCAATTCAAATTCAGCCTTTAAGGGGTTTTGTATAATCTGTTCATCTTACATCTTGATCTTATTTTTTTCAGGTTTAAAATGATATTGGAAATACATTAACATTTACTTTACTCCATGATGCACATACAGTCTCAGATAGCAATAGCAAACATCTAATATGAATACAGTAAACAGTTTAAGACTCTTTTATAGCTCTTTCTGTATTTAGGGTGCATCTTGCTAAAAACATATACTTTGACTTTGTGATTTAAAGTCACTTGGAATAGTTTGTGTGTGTTTGCACATGTGTGTGTGCATACTTAATAACTAGAAATATATTTAAGTTCAATATTTTTTCTTTTGATTTTTTGTCATTTTTATTGTAATTATGTAAAATATTTTGTATGGTTGCTCGGTCAAAAAGCGAAGCAGAGAAAAGTGCATATAAGGATGTATGCACACACATCTATATTATATGCACTTTACAAACCATAACTATATATAAACTGTTCCTCATTCCTTTTTAGAGCTATGATTTCATAGGTGTAGGGTACTTTATTCACCTAGATCTTTATTGACAGGAATTTTGTTTGATACTAGATTTGGGGGCACTGCCCTCCATTTCATAAAGTGTTACAATTATTAGCCATAGTAATACATATTTATAAAAATATTTTTACCAGTGTATATTTTCAATATATTGCTGTTATATTGCTAGGCACAGGGTAAATGATTAAATAATTTGGTCACATATGCCAAGTTACTCTTCATAGAAAGTTTAGCATTTTGCCATCCCACTAGCAATATATGAAGGTTCATGTTTAGCTACCCCCTATTTAGCGGAATATGTTCTTAAACTTTTGGATTTTTTGCCAGTGTAGTAGGTAATAATAATGGCATTTCAGTTTCTGGATTATTTTTATTTGTTTTCCTATGAAGTGTGTGTTTATTTCTCTATTTTGATAGGGTTGTTGAAAATTTTGTCGAATTTTTGATGCTCTTCATTAAGCATATTGACCATTTGATATTTTAAGTTTCAATTATTTTTCCAACTTTGACATTTGTCTATTTACTTATGGTGTCTTTTGTCATGCAAGTTTTTAATGTCATAAAATATATCTAAGTATTTTATTATTCCTTCTGCATTTTAAATTATAGTTTTAAAATGTCCCCCGCACACACACTAATAGAGAAGGTAACCAAGTTTTCCTCTATTATGTGTGTTTTTGTTTTGTTTTCTTTTGTTTTGTTTTTTGAGACAGAGTCTCACTCTGTTGCCTGGGCTAGAGTGCTGTGGCGTCAGCCTAGCTCACAGCAACCTCAAACTCCTGGGCTCAAGCAATCCTACTGCCTCAGCCTCCCAAGTAGCTGAGACTACAGGCATGCGCCACCAAGCCCAGCTAATTTTTTGTATATGTTTTTAGTTGCCCAGCTAATTTCTTTCTATTTTTTTTTTCTTTTTTTTTTAGTTGAGACGGGGTCTTGCTCTTGCTCAGGCTGGTCTCGAACTCCTGAGCTCAAACAATCCTCTCGCCTCAGCCTCCCAGAGTGCTAAGATTATAGGTGTGAGCCACCGTGCCCAGCCTATGTGTATGGTTTTATCTTTTTACGTTTCAATCTCCAGCCATTTTTGGAATTTATCCTGATGCATAATAGGATGAATTGATCCAATTTTATCTCTTTTCCATATGGTCCCTAGTTACCAACAGTACTTCTTTAAAAGCCCATTTCTTCTTCAGTGTCCTACTATGCCATTTTTCTGTTTTGGCCACTTAGCTTTTCTGTCTATTCATATGCCAAAAAACACATTGTTTTAGAATATTTAAAATATTTGTCATATTGTAGGTCTTTTCTCCTTTTGGCTTATTTTGTTTTTCTTCAGGAAATTTTTTTGGCTAGTGATTACTTGTACATATTTGTTCTTTTAATTAACGTTTTAATCATATTCTCATGCTTCAGGGAAAAAAAGAATTATAATTTTGTTGGCATTGCTCTAAATGCTTAAATTAGTTTATTGAGGACACTCATCTTTATAATGTGGACTATTCCTCTCCAAGAATATAGTATTTGTTTTCTAATTCTTTGCGTCTACTTCTATACTTTACTATTATCATTATTTTCAATATTACAAAGTCAATTTTTTATTATATGCCAGTGTTATACAATTAAAAATCACAATTTAAAATTATCAAAATAGAAAAACATTTAAAATAATTTTAAACTGATATACCTAACAGGTGACTTGAAGACCTATACATTGCAAACTAAAAACATTGCTGAGAGAAATGAAATAAAATCTAAACACAGGGACACACACATATGGTGATCATGGACTGAAACATCCAGTGATGTCCAGGTATCAATTCTTCCTAAATTGAACTACACATACCATTCAATCACAATCTCTCTCTCTCTCCCTCTTTTTTGATTTAAGATTTCTATTCATGGGACATCTTTGAATTCCCTTCATCATACAGCAAAAGGGAAATCCTCCCCAATTTAGATCAACCACCTCTACTCCCAAATGCCCAACACATGCCTCCATTTCTTCTTCTTTCTTGAATTCATAGATTTTGTTACAGACAAAAGAAGCAAGACTAGAAAATCTAAGATATCTTGTTTAATGAAATGCATAATCAATAAATGAAACATAGGAAAATGTGGAGAAACATAGACAGAAAGCATGCCAACATTAGTGGGATACTGGTTAAAGTAAATGATATTGAAGAAAAAATCATTATAGAGGATGGAAAAACTTCATTGCCACTGATATGAATATCCTTTAAGTGATATTACTCTTTACAAGAATGAATTTCTTTTTTTTTTTTTTTGAAACAGAGTCTCTCTCTGTTGCCCGGGCTAGAGTGAGTGCCATGGCGTCAGCTTAGCTCACAGCAACCTCAAACTCCTGGCCTTAAGCAATCCTTCTGCTTCAGCCTCCCAAGTAGCTGGGGCTACAGGCATGTGCCACCATGCCCGGCTAATTTTTTCTATATATATATATTTTTTTTAGTTGGACAGATAATTTCTTTCTATTTTTAGTAGAGACGGGGTCTCACTCTTGCTCAGGCTGGTCTCGAACTCCTGACCTCGAGCGATCCACCCGCCTCGGCCTCCCAGAGTGCTAGGATTACAGGCGTGAGCCACTGCGCCCGGCCAAGAATGATTTTCTAATAGAGATTTAAATTGATAACCAATGCAGTTTGCAACACTAAAGTCATTTTATTTTATGATGACTCAACCAAATTTGTCATGATTTCTTATCATTTAAAAACAAGAAAACCTTTGACAGTGATGAAGCAAAAGCAGAATGGAAGGCTTTGAAGCTCATGCTAATATGAATTGCAAATTGTTTTTACAATGGATTCATTCAATATAACAAGAGAACAAAAGCAAAACAATTAAATTATGCTTACTTGCTTTTGATGACATGTAATGTTTTCACTATCTTGACCATTACTTAGATTTTTAAAATTGAATAATTTGAAAGAGTATAAACTAATAACAACTTACTAAAATGTATTTCAATCACTATCATTCAAACAATGTTCACAAGATTTTTTTCCCCTCACCGAACTAAGTATATCTTACAGATAATTAAATGTTGATGAAAACAGTTACTTATGACAGATGAATATGTGTAATTTTTATGTAATATACATTTTAGTTCTTAGTTGTTCCGCAAAATTTTAAGGCATTTTATAAAGCTATATGCTGAAAACAATAATATTTAGTCAAAATAGAAGTGAGTAAGAAGATTATTGCCAAAGGAAAAAAATATGGATAGTAAAATATAGCCAATACAAGAGAATGTGTAAATTAAAGATGTATCCAGAGGAGGTTTATGACCTCCAGTATGCATGGCACAGTTCAAAACACCGAGGACAGAAAGATGAATAAATAAGATGCTTTTTTATAATCCAAGGATTTTACAACAGTCTTGTAGGAAAGATAGGCAGTGACTCAGGTGGAGTGTGATACATTTAACGATATCACTGTACATAAGGAACTTGGTAAAATATTGAAGAGTGTGATTGAATTTGCCTGAGGAAAGCAGGAGGCCAGGAAACCTTCAGAGAGGAGCTGGCATGTAGGCAGCAAAGATGGCAATATATTAAAATAGCAGTTCTGCCTGGTAACTTTCACAATAGAGAACCACATTTTTCAACAGTTTTAAAAAGTAACAATAAAGTGACACTATGAATTGAATAATTTTTATCACAATATGCTGTTGTAAAAATATTCTCAAATATAAGATTCCAGAATATTTGTATATGAAATATTTATGATATTTTTACTGGATAAAATATTTTTAAATATTATAGTTCATACAAATATACTTTAGGAAGATACACTATTTGTACAGGTATCATCACAGCCTTACTTTGCTTTTAGTTTACACTCAGGGATTTGTTTTTGCACTGATTATAAAATACTATAAAGGAAAAGTTCTCTTTCTGACACGAATTTTATCTGATTCTTAGGAGCAGATGTTTAAGTCTTCAGTAGTGATACTTTAATACTGTATATGGACTGAAATTACTCAGAGGGTGTATTAGTCAGATTTATCTAAAGAAACAGAACCAATACCAATATATATCTCAATAGGATTTATATATATATATATTTAAATATAAAAATCTATAGTATATATATTTTAAAATATATAAATACATATTACAATTATATATTAAATATATTTATAATATAGATAATATATATCTATGATATATACATACACACAAATAGGATATACATTACACAATAATACATAGTATATAATAATATATAGTTGTATATACCACATAAATAGGAGATTATATACACACATATTATATATATATATGCATATTTATTATTATAAGGTATTGGCTCACATTGGTATGGAGCTTGACAATGCCCATGATTTGCTATGAGCTATCTGGGGATCCGAGAACGCTGGTGCTGTACTTAGAAGTCCTGAGAGTTGGAATGCCAGTGGTGTAGGCTCCAGACTGAATCTGAATACCTGAGACCCAGGAACACTGAGGGCAGGTTAAGACCAATGTTCTAGCTCAGGCGCTCAGGCAGAGAGAGGGCAAGTCCTGTCTTCCCATTGTTTTCATCTATTCAGGTCCTCAATGGATTTTATAATGCCAAGCCACATTGAGGAGGGCCATGTGATTTACTCATCATACCAACTGAAATGCTAATCCTTTCCAGAAATATCCTATTACAGACATACCTAGAAAATAATGTTTGATCAGATTTCTGGGCTTAATTAACTTCAGTCAAGTTGACACATAAAATTAACCATTATGGAGGGTGTGTGATTAAATACTTACTATGACTGCAGAAACGAAGCCTTTCTCTGCCTTAAATATTGTGGAATAAGCAGTGATGGGCATTATGGCTTAGCAAGAAAAAAGCAGATTACCAAGTAGCTGCCCCTGGAAGATGCTTCACAATGAGGGTCACCTCTCTTTGATTGCTTTATAATCAGACAGGCTTACTGGAAAAACTTATTTCTCCTGCAGGGAGAAGAAGATGCTGTTAAAATGGAGATTTTTTTAAAACAAACATAACAATAGGCAAATATACAGCATTAGACACTTAAAACCTTAGGAATAGATATCTTAGTCTTTAATTTTCCTTTAGAATCTTTAAAAGTAGAAAAGAACTCTAGGCCTGAAACTTTCCTTGTGGGAAGCATTTTTTTATAAGTGCAGTGAGAAGTGTTCATAAGTGCTTACATTGTCACAGTTATTAATAGTTCTGAAAATTTCCCTTAGATTCCCCAATATATTCAGTTGGTGTTCAAATATTTGCATAACAAATGACCCAAATTTATTTTCTAATCTCTGAATATTTCTTAGAGTAGAAATAAATAAAGTGTGATTTGGAAGCTATATATTTGAAACAATATTTATGAAAACTATTTATTTCACTTGTAGTGTATACATAGATACATCTTTTCCCAAAGGGATATTCAGTTCCTCTAGCCATATTTACTGTCATCTGTCTTTCTGGATTTAATAATCATAGGACTTTGTTTCAAATCAACTGAACATATTTATTTTGATCTATTTCTGGGCTCTATTTTGTTCTATTAATATATATTTCTATCATTATTCCAGCACCAAACTGCCTTGATTTCTATAGGCTTATAAAAAGTCTTAATCAGGTAATGCACATTGTCTTACTTTGTTCTTTTTTAAAAAATTGTTTTGCTATTCTAGATCTTCATTTTCCATATAAATTTAGAAACTTCATGGTAATTTCCTCAGAAGAAAATGTCTACAGGGTATTTTGGGGTATTACATAAAGGATTTTTATATCTTTCTTGTGAAATTACCTTTTTATTATTTTGAAATAATAAAGCCGTTTATATCTAGTCATGTTGTAATAAACTTGGGTCCTGATACTAATATAGCCTTCCCTGCCATCTTATTGTTTGCATGATATATTTTTCCATATTTATATTTTTAAATATGTGTTTCCAGTTTTCTGGTTTGCTATGTTTCCAATGTACTATCTGCATGTTTTTATATTTTTCCTTTGTTTATAAAGTCACTTTTTTTTCTGTAGCTGCTCTCAAGATCTATATTATTGATTTTTAACACTTCTGTTTATTCTAAATTGTCAAACTTTTTGAATTAGTGAGTTTGTATTTCTTCATAAAATTTTGAAATTTTTCACTCTATATTTCTCTAATGCCATGCATGTTGAACAGGTTGTTGTCTCACAAGCTTTTATACTTTGTTCATTTATTTATTTTTTTCTCCCTGTGATTCTATCTGAGTACTTTTTATTGTCATGTCTTCAAGTTCACTAACCTTTTCTTTTTGGTACTTTGTAATCTGCTTTTATATACAGCCAAAGGGTATTTAAATTTATATATTGCACTGAGGGCTTTAAAATTCCACTTTATTTCTTTTTGTTATAGTTTCCATCGCTTTTTTATTATGATTCATATTTTCCTTTAAATCGTTGAACATGTCTGCTAATTCCATTTTATTTGTCATTTATATCTATTTCTATGGATTTATTTTTCTCCTGATTATGGGTCATATTTTCATGATTTTTCATTAGCCTTCTTATATTTCTTCTATGCTGGTCATTGTGATCATCACACTGTTGAGTTTCTAGATGTTGGTGTTTTCCTTTAAAGATGGTTGTGTTTCTTTATAAGAGTAATTGATATATCTGAGGATTAAATTAATCTGTTTACGTTCTATTTTAAAATATTTTAGAGTAAACTTTAAAGAGCCAGTACTCTAGAACTAGCTTAGTCCTACTTCCTAGTCTTGGCTTTCTTTGGGTCCCTAAAGAAGGAGCCAGTTACTCAGCAAATAACCCTACTCCGCCTTAATGGAACTTGGAAATAACTCAGCATTGTGAGTTCTGGTAGCTTTTGAGTTTACCACTCTTCATAGTTGTTGTTTCCCTCTTTAAGATTAGTTTAGTATTAAACAAAAGAGTCCATGAGACACTTATGCTGATTTTTGGAGCTCCTCCTTTGTGCAACCTTTTCTTATATAATCCTCTGACATAAATTTTAGCCACCTTAGCTCTTCTAAACTTGTCTTTGTGTCTTTATAGCTCACAGAAACCATTGTGCTTCTGTCTCCCACTGTGTACTTGATTCTAGTAAATGCCTCCCAGCAGAAAATCAGGGTAATCTTAGGCCTCATCTAATTTTCCCTCTTATCTCAGGGATCAATATTCTTTACTGTGTGTTTCCCAGATGTGAAAATAGATTTTCAAAAAATATTATTTCTATTTTTTGATTTTTTAGATGAGTCTCTGAAACCAATTAAATCATCATGGTCAGCAATGAAAAGTCTACTCTCTTTTTTTCTTTGTTTTACCTTTTTTAAAAATTTCCTTATTGGAATATATTATAACAGCCTTAATGAAATGCTGTTCCTTCCATCTGAAACACAATTTCATTATCATTTTATTTCAGTCCTTTAGATCTTAGATTAAATGCCACTTACTTTTTCCAGGAAGCTCTCTGGGATCTGCATGTACAGATGTCTCCTTTATTTGCTGTCACAGTATTCTGTGCTTTCTCCGTAAATACATTTACTATACTACACTGTATTCATTTGTTTACTTATTTATATACATAACTGAATCATACACAAAATAAATATGGATGTACATAATGGAATTATAATAGAAAATATGAAATATTTAGTATCACAAATGTGAATATTTAAATTCAAGTTTGGAGAAGAAAGAAATAAATTTTAACCTGTGAAACCTTTTTAAGACATGGCTGAGTGTGAGCACTTTGGAATGGGAGAGAACCACATTATAGTCATGAACAAAGACATAAAAATTTGAAAACATAGAAGTGAATGTTGGAACATAAGTATAACTTAGGTTAAAATCTGAAGAATATTGAATGATGGGGTGATGATTTAAGAATTACATTTGATTAATCAAAAATTTTTTGGCAAAAGATTGATAGGTTTAGATAATTCTGAAAATAGTATAAAAGTAGAGGAGGCAAAACTAATTGAGGAGCTTTTAGAGCAACTAGATCAAGCTGTAGTGACCAAAGGCAGGAGAGAGAAGGGATATTCAAAGTATATTCTTAGTTTTTATTTTTCTTAGATGAATAACTGGTTATGCTTTGAAATGATGAGTAAAAAATTTAAGGAAGAAGTGTATCATTTTCAGCGTGTATGTTTGGAGATATCTGGTGTTCAAGTATGTATGTCTGTTTGTCACTTGAATTTTGAGTTTTCAAGTAAGACAAAGTATAAACGATAGAAGAACAGATTAGGTAACACCACAACAAAATAATTAGCCAAATTTGTGTAGGAAATTATACAGATAAAAGGACCCATTTTATTTAGTTTATCAATTATATGAGAAAAGAAAAGAAAGATTGTTGTTGAATAAAAGGTTTTATGAGCTTTGATGAACAATGAAATATGGAATGTTCTTTGATCATGATTTGAACAAACCAACTCTAAAATATATTTTGGAGAAATTGAATGTAGATGGCACAGTATATTATATCACAGGCTGAAATGTTTTAACTTAATTAGTTGTGAGGATTTCATAGTGGTCCTATTAAAAGTGAGATCTGTATAAAATGGCCTGATATTTTTAATTTACTTTAAAATACTGTAGCAAAAAACACTAATAGAAAGAGACAAAAACAAAAATGACAATATTTTGATCATTCTTTAAACATGATGGTGATGGGTACGTAGAAATACATTGTACTATAATTTTCTGTTTTTGTGTATATTTGACATTTCTATGACATTAAAAAATGGTGTCTGCCAAGAAAACTCTTAGATTAAAGCTATAGATTTGAGAGAAATATATGTGTGTGAGTAAATTAATATTTATGTGTGTATGTATCTTTGATACTTTTAGTTACACATTGTATAAAATAACTATAGAATGGGATAGAGAATGAGACGGCCAAAAGCAGACATCTTGACTCTAGCAATAATTAAAGTATTTGGAAAAATGAAGAGATGTAGAAGAAGCCATACAAACACCTGGAAAATTAGTAGTGGTAAGGGGTGGGGGTGTGGGGCTTTCACTACAGTAATGAAAATAAAAACTACAAAAACTACGAGTAAATTCAAGCTGCAAGATACATCATTGTTTTGGTAAAATCAAAAAGTTGGCAACTGTTTCATCTTTGGGGGCAAGAGAGGGGAATAAATTCAATTTTGAAACCAAGGTTTTGTACTTGGCTAACAGGAAGGATAGACAGTAATGCTATCCACCAAAATAGCAGACATAGAAAAAAGTGTAACCTTAGGAGGAAATATAATGGCTGGGGGACAATGGTAAGATAGTACATTAAAGAAAAGGCACTTTAGAAAACGTTTGCCACGTGGGCCGTAACAAAGGTGATTGCACCTCATTGTTTCTTCACACACTCTAATTTTTGAGTCTTGGTTAATGCCACTATTGAAATGTTTGGCTTAAATATGTTTAAAGATTGTATGCATATAAATTGTCACATTTTAATAGCAGCTCATTAAAATGTTAAACTCATTTACATACATATGTCTAACTCTTTTGGATATTTCATCTTTTTGTTTTTCTCTTATTTAAATTTAATACATGCCCGCCTGGCCTTGTGTTAATTATTCATAATTATTCTTCACACCACTGTGTCTATCATAGTGCACTTTATGCTCCTTTTTATTTTGAAACTTTTGGTTAAATAAATTATTAATATTATAATGTAACCTTGGAGTTAACATTGGCTTTAATATATCATGTGGCCTCCTTTTTTTTAAAAAAATAAGATCTTTAAATGACTACATATTTAATACAAATTATTATAATATACAAAATATCCAGAGCCATTTCAGATAATTTAAACACAAGTCATGTAATTGCCACACAATTTAGCTTGATTATATTCTTTACAAAGCAAATGAGGCACTGATTCTATTCTATACAACCATGGAAGTTTTTTCTTGTAATAAGATTTTTCAAAATATTTTTATTGTATGTGAAAATACATAAAATACTAAGAAATACTTTGGGGAAAACCCCTTAAAATAGTACAAAACCAGCTAATCAATAATTAATTTAATTTGACATGTGGAACCATTATCATAAACCTTCATTTCCATTTGTGTGGAAGGTTCTTCTTGCTTTAGTTAAGTCCTCATTGGGAGTTTGCAGTAGTCAGTACTCTCTGCTTCCTGCCCTTGACTCAATATCTGGAAAATATTCAGACATACTCCCAATTCACCTTCAATCTCCATCAATTCTTTTAGGCTCCCATATACAGAAATGTCAAAAGAAAAATGTGCATGCTACTGTGGCATGCTTGTTCTGTAATATTTCTGTCTCTTACAAAGGAGGAAGTATTTCCCTTTTTAAAAACAATAGAAACAAACAAAATTAAGGTAAATTCTAAATTACTGATATTTGAGTTCTAAAGGAGTAAATTTATTCTGGACACATTTAAACACTGTTGATTAGATAGTAATGTATTCAGCAAGAGCAACAATATTTTGACATTAAACCATTCATAAGAAATGTTTGCCCTACATATTTAGTCTGAGTATATGGAGTGCATATTACAATACAAGTATAATATACCTAGGCAGAAGAAAGAATTGCTTGATAATCCTATGAAAGTTATGCAAATGTTTTGTTTGTTTGTATGCATATACTAAACACCAAAATCATCACTATGGAAGCCAGGCGTAGATAGATAGGTGGTAGATAAGATAGATAGGTAGATGTACTATTATAGATAAGACTTTAGTTACAGATATGTTTCCTATTCCCGGGATGATATCCTTTTTATTGATTTTTTTCTAGGAATAAAAAAAGAAAATGAGTTGAGAATGACTGAACTTAAATAAAAAAATGAGAATTTCTTCTGGAAATCATATTCTTTACTACATATATAGGACTATGAACATAAAGTAGGTTTAATTTACCTCCTAACAAAGACAATGGAGGAAATCTAATCTATTGTTGACTAAGATGATGGCATGTGTTCTAGAAAGGGTTTAATGTCTCCTTATTCATCGTGTAAGTTCCACCTCTCTTTTCTCCCATGCCGGACTAATTGCTCTTCTTTATATCAAAACCCAAATCATTGTGAAAAATTTCTAGGTTCCTGCACCTGCAGGTGTTCAATACACCACAGAGAACAACTATATTTCTATAGATTTTCTTTTTCACTCTTCCGTGATAGACTCTATAAGTTGTCTGCGACATGTTCCTCATTCCCAAGAATGACTTCACTATTTATCTGTGGACGCATAACTGTATCTTTCACTCAATCGATGTGTTACTTGCTGCTGCTTTAATAGAAAGGAATTATATCCTGCTCTGAATTTTGGAACAAAAAGTAATTCACTGCTTGAATTCTGAGCTAAAGTTAGCTTCCACATTGAGGAGAAATATGAATACTTTGTTATGTCCTTTGTAATACCATTGAATATTTTTCCTTGGATGCCACACTTTCAGTTTTAGGCTTAACTATATTTTGCACACAATGTTATAGATTTCAGTAGCTCTGTGCATTGGTGGAAATTCTGTTTTTGTACATTTACAAATTATTTTGAACACAGGATAGTTGGTATTCTTGAAGAAACCATGTATGCTCATAATCATAAAGCAATTAAATATTTAAAATTCTAGAAAGTAATCATATGTCACCATCTTTGTACATTGTCCAGTAAATGAAGGGGAGGAATTAATTGAATTATACTTTATAATGTGTTCCCTGTTATAAAATCTCCAGAGTGAGAAATTTGTTTATAAGGAATTATCAATGTTTTTTAAAAGGATGTTCATAAAACATGCAAAGAACAGCTGCCTGTACTTGCAGCTGCAAGACAGAAATATTTTTGTACACAGTTTCTATTTGTACTAGGGCAGGTGAAGTTTGGAAGGATATACTCTAGGCAAAATGGTGATCTTTAAAGTTTTTTCATTCTTGTTCTTTTATTTCTAGCCAACTAGAACATCCTTTTTGACAACTTCTTTCCCCAGTAACAGAAATGTAGAACCTAAATATGCTGTTCATTCTTTCTGCTATAGAAGATGCTTTTAATTAATACTTGGGAGCCATTTAGGTGAATGATTCTGAACTCTGAACTCAGCCTTATCTAGGTTTGAAACTCACTTCTGAATTTCTCAGGCAATCTTTGTAAATTTTACCTGGATGTTTTCCCATATGTTTGTTCACTCTGAAGTAGTTATTGAACTGTACTAATCAACCTCTTTGACTCATAAAAATTAAATATGATAATTTAGAACAGTGAACAAAATATGTGGAATATAGTTTGCCAAATATATTATAATTCAGATTTTTTTCCTTTCTATATTAATCTATGATCAATTACATTTCAAAAAACATTCACAGTGTTTTGCTTACATACACCTAAATGTATGTGTGTATACATACAGTCATGTGCTACATAACAATATTTTAGTCAAAGAGGGACATTATATATGGTAGTCCCATAAGATTATAATGGCCTTGAAAATTTCCTATCTCCTAGTGATATAGTAGCTGTAGTAATGTTGTAGCACAACACATTACTCACGTTTGTGGTGATGCTAGTGTAAACAAACATACTACATTGCCAGTTGTATAAAAGTATAACATATTTATGTACAGCAAATAACACTTGATAATTGTAATAAACAATAATGTTATTTGTTTATTTATTTACTATACTACATTTTTTTATGGTTATTTTACACTGTACTCCTTCTACTTAAAAAAAGAAAAATATAACTGTAAAATGGCCTCAGGCAGGTCTTTCAGAAAGTATTCCAGAAGAAGTCATTGTTATCATAGATGACAACTCCATTTGTGTCATTGGCCCTGAAAACCTTCTAGTAGAACAAGATGTGGAGATGGAAGACAGTGATATTGATGATCTTGATCCTGAGTAGATCTAGGATAATGTGTGTGTTTATGTGTTAGTTTTCAAATAAAATGATTTAAAAAGTAAAAAAAAAAAACAGAAAAACTTACAGAATAAGGATATAAAGAAAGAACATTTTTGTATATCTATGTAATGTGTTTTAAGTTACGTATTACAAAAGAATCAAAAAGGTAAAAATATTTTAAAAGTTTAGAGAGTAAGAAATTACAATAAATTAAGGTTAATTTACTATTGAAGAAAGAAAAAATGTTTTTAGTAAATTTAGTGTAGCCTAAGTGTGCAGCTGTACATGTTTGTAGCCTATGAGCAATAGGCTACAATGCTACACCATATGGCCTAGGTGTGTAGTAGGCTATACCATCTACATTTGTGTAAGTTCACTCAGTGATGTTCACACAAGGATGCAATCACCTAATGGTACATTTCTCAGAATATATCCCCATCATTAAGCAACACATGTCTGTGTGTGTATGTGTGTATATATATGCATATATGATGTATATATGATGTATATATGTGTGTATATTATGTGTGTCTATACTGTGTATGTGTGTACTATTAAATTGAATGTTTGTAATGTAAAAATTTTTGTTATAATGTAAAAAAGAATATATATATATATATATATATATATATATGAATTATATTGAATTTCAACATCGGACTGTATGACTGATATATAGAGGGGAAGAAAAAAACGCCTGAAAGATAGTCATTTATTGTTATCGACTGAGGTAGGGAATGACTGAGAGAAGTCAGTTTATGCCTATTCTGTTCTCATATGGATTGTGCTTTGGTATATGCCAGTTAGATTACTGAGTTTTTGTTTTACCGTGTTTCATTTACAAGTCCTCTAAATACATGTGCAGTTTAAATTTTCTGGCAGACTCAATTGCATTTTATTTACTTTTTGGAATGTATATATTTTTGTTCCATAATGTGGGAAAAAAGACCAAAAAAAAAAAAAAAGATAATGGATGGAAGTTTGAAATAAGCAAAGAGAAACAATAGCTTAGTAATATTGTTGATTCATGTACTTCTATGATGAAAAATGTAATATAAATATTACATTTTGTAGCATAAAATATTTATTTTCAAAATATTGCCATTGCAGACAGGAATTTTAGCAAATTAAATTTACAGTGACTATTTGTGTCATGTAACTGCTAAATATGATAATGGCTATTTTATTGATGAGAAATATTTATTTCTTGTAAAATATCCTAAAGTCTTAAAATATATTCTAAAATCTTTTCATTTAAGTTGAAAAAAGTGTTAACATTAATTGAACAAAATTTGAAGATGCAAAGATTTAGGGACTACACTGAAACTTCATATCAGTAAAATTGAATAAATCTTAAATGTTAAATCATTAATCATTTCTTAATTTCTTGCTCTTTTCACTTGGAAATTAAAATTCCAAATTATAATGTGATGTCTGCAAGATAATATTGGATAAGGTAAAATTCTAGGGTGTCCTAGAAAACTTGGAGATAAAATAACAGACTTTATTAAATGGAATATCTGCATTTCATATACACTTAAACCATGAAAACAAGGCCCCCAAATCACTGTATTTTTTAGTTTTGATATGCAATAATAACATTTTGCTCCAATTATTCATTTAATTGTTCTTTATACATATTATATTTGAATGAGCACTGAAGCACTAAAGAATATTGGAGAGATTTTTTATTCAGTTTGGATTGAGTTTCAGATTTCAATATGGTTAATATCACTTCATACTGTAACAAAAACATCCCTGAAATACTGATTGAGAACTTCAGACTATCAGTGTATGTTTGGGTTTTCTGTTGCTGTCTAGCACACTATTATTACAAAATAAAGAAGATGTTGTCCTGTAAATTAATTTAAACCAGAAAAGGCAAGACATTTGAACAAAATTACAACACATGGATATTATTTGCAAATAGTTATACTTAAAAAAAGAATCATAATCTTAACACAGAAAAGGATTAAGTTAGAAATACTATGTCCATAAGGCATTTGGTAAATTTTATTTATTTATATAGTTTTCATTTATTTCTTTAACAAATATGAATTAAGTGCTTACTATGTGCCAAATTTCAGAGTAACTTACTGAGCGTTATGGTTGTTCTTAATGTACTCAGAACTAGATTATCATAAAAGGTTATTTCAGATGATGTCTACTTTGCTGGACTTAAAGACAATCTCATAACTGAGAAGTATTGAGTCTCATTTATGTGTGTGTATGTGAAAACCTATATAAGTTATATATATAAGTTATATGTAGTATATAAGTGATATATATGTATATACATATATACACATATACATTAGTCTTACTGTGAGGGCCAATGTATACTTGAAGTCTATTGACTAATTAAAAGAGATAGAGAGCAGGAGGTACACCCAATGACTAATTGATAATTGATGTATTCAGGCCAAGGAAAGCCAAAATGGGCAGAGAATTTGTAGTAGTACCAGTCAAGGGACATAATGGGTCTGTATGACAGACACAAGAGCAATTGTCTCAATGGAGTGTTTAATCATATTATTTTATACTTTAAAAATGTTTTAGATTAGTTTGAATTTTATAATCAGTTAATAAACTAAAGAGTTTTTATTAATTTCATCAATTTTGAGGACACATGAGAATCCTTTTTTTCTTTAATCCTCTTTTCTATAAGTAATTTTTTAAGTTTGAGAAAATAAATTTCAACATACTTTTAAAAATATATACGCAGGAGATATGATTTTGAATAATTGGCCACTATTCTGTTTCAACCCCAACTGATGTACTGCAGTTTAATTCTGAAACTAACCACCTGGCCTCAGCACAGTGGGTCCTCACTTCAGACACCAGCTGCAAGTGGGCTTCCCAGGCCACCCAAAGTTCTGACTGACTGGATACAAATTAAGGAGTCCTTCTGAGCCTCCCAGGTTCAATAATTTGCTAGAATGACTCAGAGAAACTCAGGAAAGCACCATACTTATGATTAGTCATTTATGATGAAGGATACAGCTCACGAAATACTGAAAGAGACACATAGGGAAAGTTTCAAATACAGAGTTTTGGTGCCATTACCTAGTGAAATGGGGGTTCTTCACCCTCTTGGCACATCAGTGTGTTCACTAACCAGGAAACTCCACTAAGCTAGAGGTCCTGAGTTTTACTGGGTTTCTGTTACATAGACATGGTTGATTAAATCATTGGCCACATGACTGAACTCATGAACTCAATCTTCAACTCTCTCCCCTTTCTAGAGTTTGGGTTGGTTTAAAATTCTAGCTCTCTAATCACATGGTTGGACTTTCTGGCATGACCTGTCCCATTCTGAAGCTATTCTGGGAGCCACCATGAGTCACTTCCTTAGCATAAATGATGTAATCCAAGGAATTCATGAATAACAAAGACACTCCTATTACTTGGGAAATTCAAGGACTTAGGGACTCCCTTCTAGGAACCAAGGACTACAAGAAGTCAAATTCTTTATAACACAACAGTGACCATTTGTGTCATATTGGAATTCAAAGCCACGTCTATGAGGATGAGAAGTATTTTGTTGGGTACACTTTGAACAATTTTGAAATAATTTTGTTCACAAAATATAATGAAATGTAAAGGAGTTAAAATGTTTTATTTCTCATTTGATGTTCATGCACTGTGCATTATTTTTCTCAAAAATGATGAGGATTTTGACAGAAAGGATTCTATGACTAGGAACTCATTGCATGTTTTACTGAGCCATATGATAATATATTCAGAGATACTTATTACAGTTTTCACATTTGCAAATTCAGATGCACCTTATATCACTTTAAAAAAAGCTCTATTATGCCCCATTTAATGTAAGAAACACACTCAGAGAATCCTGTACTTCACATAAATATTTGTAACACATTTGGAATATAATTATATTTTCACAAATACATACTAAGATATGATTTCAGAACCATTTTATGGAATGAATGACGACTGTATATGTAACTTAAGACAAATATTCTTCCTAAGAAATGGAAAAATAAAATGGGTCACAAGTCTGAAAAATATACGTGGAAACAAAAAGATGAATGTTTGCTGATTCACCAGATTGTAAATTTTCATGAGCAATTGTCCTTAAAACTTTAAATACTAGTTTAGCAAATTACTGGCATAAAATATCACGATTTACATATGACTGTGGTCTGGTAAGGGAATTGGAGTATATTTAGATCAGCAGAAAGTCTGCATGAAAAGAAAGGTCCTCTCAAGTTCATACACTTTTGTCTCTACACATTTAGTGAAAAAGTCCACATTTTGCGTTATGTATTACAGTGTTGCATTTGACATATGTACTTAAATGATTGCAACCATGAAAAAGAAGAAAAAAGTTATTGGTAATGATTGGCATGTACTAAGATACAGACAAAGGCCTGTAAGAAACCTGTCAGATTACCCAAAACCTTGGAAAGCAAGTAATCGTTATTTCTAAATGTTCCCAGCATCAACACTGATCTGAAATATATCCGTTATTGGTGAAGAAACCAGGTTGATGTTTAATCTGTCAAAAAATATCATGAACAGTAGTTTAAGTTTGTCACTTGAAAGAAATTTGGCAGTTCCTGCGAGGATATTAAACTGCTTTTGTGAATAGATTAAAAAAAGGGAAGTCCCAATTGCTTACTCAGTCCTTGTGCTTAAAATAATGAAGTGTCCAATTAGCATATTCTTTCATCTCCTTTCTAAATAGTAATGTTGAAGCAAAAAGAGATGTTCATATAATCATGTATTTTTGTCCTTGATGTATGGCATTGAATTAATGATGTCAGGAACACAGACTAAGAAATAACATCAGAAATTCTCCTGTAGAACCTTACAGTCCAGTAAAAATAAAGACAAATGCATTGTGTTCAGTGGTGACAGCCAAAATAGAGGTCAGCGATTACCTGTAGGAGAGAGCATGATTGAAGTACTTCAAAGACAGTTTACTAAAAGAGAAGAGGCTCAAGAGGGATGTAGGAAGGTGGAAAAGAGATTAAAAACTCCATTATTGTCCAGAGTGTAGTAAGTCTCTCTGGTCCCCTTCTCTACTATACTAAATGTTCTTGATTAATCAACACTCTTCCCCCCTGAAGACATTTTATTTTGATAAGTGATATTGTAAGGGATTGATTTCTTCCTCACACATACACAAAATTCTCAAAAAAACCACATATATCTATAATATAATGTTAACTATATTCCTCAAGCCCACCGTTCTCACATATTTTAGTTTGTTTTATTTTTCTTCGATTAGGAGCTTATTTATTGTTATATTCAAAACATTGATTCCACATGCTCTATTTTTTCTTTTCTATGCTTATGTTTGTTGATATAATATACATGTATTAAGCATTAATGCATTTAGGTTTTCTAAGAGTAGCTTTCTATGTGGTTATCAACATGATATGACACTAATAGCTTTTTGTTTGCTTGCTTGTTTATTTTTGTTTGCTAGGTGTCAGGAGCACTTCTAGGAATTTATATGTATTATTTATTTAATCATTACAAAACCCCTAAGGAGAAATTACTATTATTACTCCTATTTTACAGATAAACTAACTGAAACCAGACAAATTTAGGTAAATATAAATGCTTCACATCTAGTCAGTGGTGAGAATGAAAAATGAACCTGACATTCTGCTCCCAGAGTCGTGTGTTCTACCTCTAAATTATTAATATTATAGTGGGACCACGTTGGGTTCTCATGGCCTCAGTTTTCTCCTGGCCCAGTCTCTCTGGATGGGACCAATGCAATGAATGAAAGCTAAAAATGATTCCTGGAAGCACTTCAGGGTTATGTGGAAGTCTCAGCCAACACTTCAGGACCAGGAAAAACCTCCATTTATATTTAAGCTACACTGGACAACTGCCACCAGGTGGCACCAAATACAATTAAAAATGGATGCAGCAACTTCCCTGATAGTCCTTGGCTGGACAAGCTTAGTCTTATCGGTTTTTGCAATTCTGTAGTTTTCAGTACTGAAATATTGAAATGTTCTGGACTCCAATAATCTTGCTATGGTGGAATTTTCTGTATTTTTTATTATAAGTTGGAAGAAAACATCCAAAAAGGAGAATATTAAAATTGTATAGATGATTACACATTCTTTTAGGGGAAACTATAAAAGTGTGGTCTTTTGAAGCAGAATGTGAAATTTGTAAAGAAATTAAAAGGCCATGAATTCTAAACATATGGAATTATTGAATTCCATTTACAATATCTCTGCAAAGAAATAGAGATATTTCCTGAACCTATATAGTAAGTGATACAACCCCAGAGACTAACTGTGCCAGTTTTGGTCAGATGACACAGAGTGCTAGGTCATTAAATTAAGCCAAAATCTGTATCTTCATCACTTTTTTGTTACTGTTCCTAGTTTTAATTTTAGAAACATTATAAAACCAAATGAGGCCTTTGCAACTTAACTTTTCTTCAGCTATTTTAAGCAAATTATCAGGATTGTTTTTTAGAGTTATTTTCCAAACTAATTCATTATAATTCCTCAGCTTCTTAGTCATATTTATTAATTTATTTATTGAAAAAATATTAATTAAACCATTACTCTTTGGTGTTAGGTATCAAATGGTAAATCAAACAAATACAAAGCCCTACCATTGTGTAGTTTACGCTCTAAAGGGAAGAATAGCTGATTCACAGGTAGATAAATATTGTGATATTGTTCACTCTCTGAATGCGATACATAAGGACTTAAGATAATAATAACGACACTAAACTTACTGAGTCCATATTATGTGCCAGGCACTGTCTTCAGCACTCTTCATGCACCGTTTTATTTAATTCTCATATGAACCTTATTAGTTAGCATTTTGCTGAACTCCCAAACAACCCTCAGTTTTGATAATTCACTAGAAAGACTCTGAGGACTCAGAAAAGCTATTGTGTTTATGGATAGCATTCATGATAGTGAAAGCATATGGACCAAAACCAACAAAAGAAAATGGAACATGGGGCAAACAGGAGACGCCAGGCAGAAGCTTCAAAGTGTCTCCTCCCAGTGTAATCACAGGGGAACACATTTCCCCACAACAATGTGTGACAGCTCATGCAAAGGGCTGTCAACTAAGGATGTTCACCTAAGCCTTGGCATGCAGAACTTTTATTAGGGTCATTAGATAGGCATTCAGTACCCTCTTTTCTGACCACAGCTACTTATGCACCAGTGCAGAGCAAAAATAGATGTTCACCATAAACCACATGGTTTAGCAAACTGGTACTCTGTGGCCAAAGTCCTCAAGCATACCAAGACTGGTGTTCAACATAGATACAGTCTGGCCCAAGGCCTCAAGCATACAAAAACATCCTTATCAGTCAGAATATTCCAAGGGGTAAAGGTTATCTCTTAAGAGCCAGTCAAGGTTGGGACAACCTAGGCCTGCTGAGTTCACCTTTTTACTTCTCAATCCACCCTTGACCTAGACTCTCTTAAAATAAAACAGTCATATTTTTCTGAGCATCTACATTCACTATGGCATTTATATTTTCTCCACAGAACAAATCAGTAAAACTTGCAGATGTATTTGCTATGCCTTCCGGACAGAATTGGCCCTTGCACATATTTTGCTGGACAGAAGTCATTATTTAATTGGCAATATTCAGTTATTTCTGGGCTTCTTGTCATTTGGAGACAACCCAGGTTACTTGTCTTGGTCACAGGTTTGTACTGAGACTAGTAAGTGGTGATCACACCTGGATGTAATTTAGTTTTAGTATGCCATAAGACCTCTCATAACCTTCTTTATCTTATGATGGGGCCATTTACTGTGGGAATTTGGACCCATCCTGTGATGCCTATTACTGTATTTCCCTTAGAAACCTGCTATATTTTTCAACTCTATTTAATAGCTTTCCATCGACCTAAATAAGGTGCTTTGTATTTGAACAAAGCACATTTTGACATTCAGGGCATCATCTGCCATTTTTGTCCATTGTAACCAGGGGCTCCTCTATGCATCTGGTCATCAAGGTTTATAGTTACACAGTGATTAGTCTTCCAGAAGTTGTATAGCACCACATTGTCTGATGGCCAAATGGGGAGTAGTGTTTGAAAATATCTTACCAAATGATATCCTTTTTGGTACATGTAACCAGAAAAATAAGAATCAAAAGGAACTGACACATTACTAGAGTTCCATTCAGTTATCAACAGTTAGTCCAAATCACCATCATCATACTATTGTATGACCACATTGTCACCCAAAATGATGCCACTAAGGTGAGCAGGGTTTTATTTGAACTTGCCGGGTTCAAATAATAGCACTCCCTTACTGCATCATGGATTTACAAGCAGTTGTTTATTCTGTACCTTAGTCCTTGTCTTCCTAAAAAGGTTTGTTTCATGGAATAGAATCTTTTTGGTTAGTCACAATATTCAGACTTGAATTTGATTTCATCAAGTTGTATTCATAACCTGTATAAAATTATGTAAATCCTTTGCCATAACCTGTTAACTACCTTGCTCTAATTGTTGCTTTATCTTCAAATGATGCTCTTGGTTTTGTTGTTCCACTTTCTCTCTCTTTCTTTCTTTCTTTTATGTGATTAACCTCTATAGAAATGATTCTTAAGGTTTTTTTTGTTTGGTTTTTGGGGGTAAAATTGGGGTGCTACTGGTGGATGAGTAGGTGGGAATTAAAGTGAACATCCTTTTCTAGTGTTCAGAGAGTCCTGCCAATTTTAGCTACAACATCTTTCTCCCTCTCTTCTTCAAATCTATTGTGCTTTATAATCCTATTCTCAAAAATGTAGCCATAATTAGGCACAGATTTTGAAGAAGAAAAAGGCAAAACTCAGTGGAAATGTCAAAACTGCAAGGGAGTTTCCGTGGAAGTCCAGTTGCTTGTTGCACAAAGATTCATTTATTGTGAGGATTGCCAAGGAGGAAAGGAATTTTTAATATGACAGCCTGGAGAATGGGAGAAGCTGCCTTAAGTCCATCTCTGTCTATCTGACTGAGGGAAACCATGGGCTTTCAAAGGAGAGGCCACCTGTACTCGGGCAGGTCATGGTGTAACTAACAGGAGGCTGTGTGCACTGGTGCAGGTCATGTGCATCGGGGCAGGTCATGGGGGGGTGATGATTCTTGGCATCAAGAATCTTGCTCGGGGGCCTTTGGAATCTCAACTCCTGTGTTGTACATAAAATCCATCGTGTCTGGGAAACGACTCAAAAGTTACGATTGTTATTATTTTTGTTGTTATTATTTGGGGTTTCTTTGTGTTTTGTTTTTCTTTGCAAGTCCCCACACTAAACTCGCAGTATTGTGGGGAGAAGCTGTGACTAAACGCTGCGCCCCGGGGAGAAGTAGCAGTGATGGGCGCCGGCCCTGTGCAGCCGGGGCGCAGCTCGTAGTAATCACTGTTGATTTAAAGCTTTATTTAGCCTTCATCTCTACCCTCATAGTCAATAGGGTCTTGCCATATTTTATTAGTGAGGTTGAGAAATGTATTATTTGTTTGTTGTTCTGCCCCTCCCCTGATATTAAACTGTGAAATTTGTGATTTGTTTAAACTCTGGGTGAATCATAGCTTAGATTGCATGTCCAGCCAATTTGTTTCTCTACATTTTGTTGGATTCTCTTTCTCCTCCTCTCAGGGCTTTTGCAAAATATATATATATATATATATATATATATATATATATATATATATATATATATATGAATCTTCTGAAAAGTTTTTTGAGGTGCAAGTTTTTTCTCTTTTGTTTTTTCTCTTCGATTAATGGACACAGTGCTGTGATTCAGTCACTACATGAAACACCTGGCTGTGAAAACAAAACAAAAAAGATCCCAAGGGGCTGTTTTCCAAGCAGCGCTGGGGAAGCTACATAACAGTTGGATGCCAGTTTCAGAAAGATTCGTCATGTGTTCTGACCCTCTGTTCTTCTCTTTCCTCTCCTCTCTTTCTTCAAGAAGGAAGTTGATCCTAGTAATTTCAGCCCATGCATTAAACAGGAAACAATAATAAATGTGTAGAATTCATATTTCTCTAAAGGGAACTTAAAAACTGCTTCTACATGTTATGTACAAAACTGGCTTATGCCACATGAACAGAGAATCACAAGTTTGGTTTTGGTACTTTTTATTCCTCTTGTATTCAGTTGTATAGAACTTCCAAATTCAAAATGAAGAGAAAGCTGTTCTGTATTAAACCATCTAAGCAATAAATGTTATATTTAAAAAAAAAAAAAGTTCAAGGGATCATTACAGTTTGTTCAATGGGGGACCAGTTACATAGATAGTATTTAACGTTGCATAACAATTTAGTATGTTCTTAGTTTGAATAACATAAAAGAAAGATAACATATTTATAACATATTGCCCCTAAAAATTGTATGAGCTTGAACTTTAGGAAACAAGGAAAAGAAGAGCAAATTAATCCAAACTAAACAGAATAAAACAGATAAATCAATAAAACCAAAAAACACATGTACCCCTGTAATATTTTGCAATTAAAGAAAAAAACTTGTATCAAAGGCCAAATGGAGCTCATATATAAGGATAATTGGGTCTGAGTCTTCTAGGCAATTGTCTTTACTTTGGCTCCAGTAGACTCTTTAAAAATCACATTAAAAAAAAAAAAGAAAAGAAAAGAAAATAGGAAATTGGTAAAGGAAATCAACAAAATAGGTTCTTTGAAAGGATCAAGAAGCTTTGACAAGCTTCTATCCAGGCTATCTGAGATAAATGAAAGAAGACAGAAATGACTAATACCAGAAATGAAAGTGGGGACATGACTACAGATCTCATGGACATTAAAAGGGTAATAAACAATATTATTTTTAAAAATTCTGTGCTTACAAATTTGATAACATGCATGAAATAGACCAACCCCTTGAAAGGCATAATCTTTGAAAACCCACGAAAGAAGAAATAGATAATCTGAATAGGCTCAGATAAAAGAAATTGATTCCATAAGTAATAACCTTCCAAACATAGAGAGTACCAATCCCAGATGCGTTCACTGCTGAATTCTACCAAACATTTAAGGAAGAAATTATACTAATTCTCCATAATCTCTTCCAAAGAGAAAGAGAAACAGAGGGAATACTTCATAAATCATTCTATGGGGCTGGCATTACCCTACTACAAAAACCAGACAGATATTACTAGAAAATTATAGCTCACCATACCTTATAAACATAGAAGCAAAAATGTTTAACAAAACATTAACAAATCAAATCCAACCACTTATTAGGTTATTAAGTATGAAATGTCCAATTTCCTTAAGTACTAAGTTGACATTTCTGACATTTCACTTTGACACTTCTTGATTTATTTTTGATTGTGACGGCACATCTTCATTCCTTCAAATGCATGGTTTGGCTTGTGATTATCTTTCAAAAAATTTTTAGAGCAATTTTTGTGAAACCATTCATAAGTCAAAAATTGGTGTTATTTTTGAATATGAGTTCCAATGTAGAATGCAGTTCTCGGTTTGAGTTCTAATGCAGCACAGACAGCCTGAAATATCAGAGAAGTGTTTGGGGAAGGATATGGCTAATGAACGCAAGTACCTTGATGCTTTGAGAAGTTCTGTTCCGGTGATTTTGATCTTGAAAATGAGCCATGTGGGTGACCTGAGACCAAGGTGGATAGTAATGACCTCAAAGCTGTAGTGGAAACGAATGCATCTTAACCCACCCGTGAATTAGCAGCAAGGTTTGACATTACTATTTCAACAATATTGGACCATTTGAAACAAATAGGCAAGGTAAAGAAGCTGGGTAGATGGTTCCACATGAATTAAAGGACAATCAGAAGAGAAATCATCTCGAAGCTTGCCTTTCTTTGCTGTCACGACATAAAGACGAACCATTTCTACACTGTATTGTTACATGTATGTAAAATGGATTCTTTTGGTAATTGCAAGCATTCGACACAATGGTTGGATAAAGATGAAGTGCTGAAACATAGTCTCAAAGTGAATATTCATCAAAAAAACGCTAATGGTGTCTGTTTGGTGGGCCAGCACTGGTATTATCCACTACAGCTTCATTAAACCTAGTAAAAGGGATTACAGTGGATGTCTACTGCAACCAGTTGAACGAAATGATGAGGATGCTTGCCATTAAGCAGCCAAAATTGGTCAATGGAGACAGGCCAATCCTTTTGCAAGAAAACACTCGGCCACATGTTTCATAAACAAGGCTGTTCAAACTACAGAGGCTGGACTTGGAAGCTCTCTGTCATTCCCTGTATTCACCAGACCTGCACCAAATGACTACCACTTCTTCCAGGCTTTGGACCACTTCTTATGAGGAAAAATATTCAATTCTCAACAAGCTGTGGAAAACACCTTTGGCGATTTCATCACCACTTACTCTCCAGGCTTCTTCGCTGCTGACATAAATAAGCTACCGTTAAGATGGCAAAACTGTGTCGATAGTTTAGGCACATACTTTGATTAATTGTACTGCTTCTTGTTTGAGATATAATAAACTAAACTTTTGATTCAAATTCAGATATTTCATTTTTAATGACCTTAATATAAAAATAATTGTACAGCACAACAAAGTGGCATTTATCCCAGTTATTCAATGCTGGGTTAGCATTTGAAAATCAATGAATATAACCCATTATATCAACAGGCTAAAGAAAGAAAAACATAGGACACTATCAATAGATACAAAAAAAGCATGTCATTAAATCCAACACCCATTCATGATAAAAATTCTCAGCAAACAAGGAATGGAAGGTGACATCTTCTTTACAAAGAACATCTAGCAAAACCTACAGCTAACACCTTGATTAATGGTGACAAATTAGAAGCTTCTCCACTAAGATTCAAGAACACAGTCAGGGTATCCAGTATCACCACTGCTTATCACCATTATACCAGAAGTCCTTGCTAATGCAATTAAAAAAAAAAAAAACCTAAAAGGAAGTAAATGGCATGCAGATTAGGAAGGAATAAATTAAAATGTCCTTTTTTGTTAATTCAGCATCAGAATCAAATGTCTTTTTCACAGATGACATGATTTTCTGTGTAAAAAAAATCCAAAAGAATCAACAACAACAACAAAACTCCTGGAACTAATAAGCAATTATAGCAACGTTGAAGAATATAAGGTTAATGTATAAACATCAATCACTGTCCTGTACACGAGCAAAGAGCAAGTGGAATTTTAAATTTTAAAAAATGACATTTATATTAATACTCTCAAAAATGAAATTCTTAGGTATAAATCTTACAAAATATGCATAAAACTGTATAAAGAAAACTACAAAACTGTGACAAAATATATAAAAGAAAAACTAAATTAATGTAGATGTATTCCTAGTTCATACATAGAAAAACTCAATATTGTCAAGATGCCAGTTCTTTCCAACTTGATTTTTAGATCAACACAATCCAGATTAGATCCCATCAAGTTATTTTGTGGATATCAACAAATTGATTCTAACGTTTATATGGAGAGGCAAAAGCCCCAGAATGGCCAACTCAACATTGAAGCAGAAGAACAAAGTTAGAAGAATGTGCTATTGAACTTCAAGATTTACTATAAACATACAGTACAGACAGTGTGGTATGGGTAAAACATACACAAATAGATCAATGCAACAGAATAGAGATCTCAGAAATAGATCTACATAAATATAGTCAACTGATTTTTTTGATAAAGGAGCGAAGGTAATATTAATGCAATGAAGTAAAGATAGCTTTTTTAACAAGTGGTGCTGGAACAACTAGACATCCACATTTATAAAAAATGAATCTAGACACAGACCTTAAATCCTTCACAAAAATTAATTCAAAATGGATTACAGTCCTAAATGTAAAATGCCAAACTATAAAAGTCCTAGAATATAACTTAGCAGAAAATCTAAATGACCATGCATGTAGTAATGACTGTTTAGATACAGCAACGACACAATCTATGAAAGAAATAATTAATAATCTGAACTTCATTAAAATTAAAAACTTTTGCTCTTAAAAGATTCTATCAGGAGAATGAGAAGATGAGCCACAGACTGAGAAAAATATTTTCAGAAGGTACATCTGTTAAAGGACCGTTATCGAAAATTTGCATAGACCTCTTAAAATTCAAGAATAAGAAAATGAACAACCATATTAAAAATTGGTCAAAAGACCTGAACAGATACTGCACCATAAAATATATACAGATGACATGTAAGCATGTGAAAACATGCTCAACATCATATGTCCTTAGGATATTGCAAATTAAAACAGCAGTGTGATAGGACTACACACTTACTAGAATGTCCATAATCTAAAACACAACAACAAATGCTGGCAAGAATGTGGAACTATATGGATTCTCATTCATTGCTGGTGGGAATGCAAAACAGTATAGCCACTTAGGAAGACAGTTTGGCACTTTCTTAGAAAACTAAACATACTCTTAACATACAATCAAGCAATTGCACTCCTTGGTATTTACCTAAATGAACTGAAAATTTATGTACACACAAAAACCTGCACACAGATGTTTATAGCAACTTTATTCATCATTGCCAAAACGTGAAAGCAACCAAGATGTCTTTCTGTAGGTTGATGGATACACTGTGGCACATCTAGACAATAGAATATTATTCACTAAAAAGAAATGAGTTATCAAGCAAAAAAAAATACATGGAGGAAACTTAAATGAGTATTATTAAGTTAAAGAAGCCAATCTGAGAAGGCTCATTTAGGTAAATAAATTTTCAGTGGTAGTTTCTGGTCAATTTTGCTGTGAACCTAAAACAGCTCTGAAAAATACAATGTATTGATTTAAAAAAAATCTTATGAGTTACAAACTTCTGCTTTTCATTCAAAGAATATTTAGAAACACATTTCAGCTATAAATTTTGATATTGTAATAGATTTCATGATAAATTAGACAAGGGTGTGGTAACACATTTGTAATGTGACACTTTCAGCCACTGATATGATTAATTACCTTGCATTACACATTGGCTGAGAAATCACATTTAGAAATGATCATGGGATTATTACTGTTTAAACTGGGGAATGACTAAGACTTGTAGCATGTTTTCTTAAGGAACTATTCTTAATTGCAAATGCCTGTACTACAATATTTAGTAAGAGATGAATCATGTAGAATTCAGAATATATTTGTTATGAAAGCTAAACTCTAGTGAGCACTCATGTGTGCCAGGGACTGGTAGTAAGAGCAGCTGCATGAGTAATCTTATTTAATCCTTCAATTATCCCTATTTGGGAGGGTATATTTTGTCTTGTTTTGGTATTGAGAAAACTGTGAGATACTCAGAAGTAAATAAATTTCTCAGCCACAAAGAAAATGCTGGAGTCAGGTGTTACGTGGTCTTGCCTCCAGAGTATATCTTCTAGCGATTTTCTCATATGGGTCCCCATTTGCTCTGTTGTGCCTCTTAAACACCCTTGACTGTCACTGACTGCAATAGCAGGGGCATTGAGTTTTGAAGAAAATATTTGATGCTACTCTAGGTCAGCTTCCATCTGAGAAGATTGATGGGCAAAGAGAAACAAAACAAGGAATATTTTGAAAATATTTTCTGTCACTTAGTGATAGTAGAGTACAGTTGATTGAACTAAAACACATGATAAATTATTATACTTGAGAATGCTAAATTATTGTAGGTGGAATAAGAGGTCAATATTAAATCAGTAGAATCTTTTTTTTTCTTGGTAGGTGTAGAATAAGTGCAATGAATTATGCTAATTAGTGTAGCTTATACACTATTTATATTTCTAAATTGTGAGAATTTCTGTTCCTTACATTTTAAAAAAGCCAAATCATTGTGAGCAAATGAATAAATTATGTCTTTTATTTCCAATTAACCTTAATAAATAAGCATAGCATTAATAGACTGTTTCCTCCACATTTTGATTTTTTCTCACCAAATGTAGATGATCTTTTTTTTTTTTAGTATATTATCCTATTTGAACTTTTTATAGCAAGCTTGCATTTGTTTCAAATTGTTTTCTGACAGATAGTGACAAAGTCATCAGTTTGGTAAACTGGGAGGAAAAAATAACAGGTTTCCACATGCTGGTATTACTATCCAAAAAGTAAAATCTTTAGATAATAATAATACCACCCTTATTTAAGAATATTACAATATTTGGTGAAAATAAAACCATCCAATAATCATTTTATCTTAGAAAACTATATTTCATTTTGATCTAACATAATTCTAATCATTAGGAGATTTTTTTAAAAAAATAATTATATTTGTTTTTTTTTTCTGAACCTTTTCATTGTAGTCATGTCCAATCTGTAAGTGTGGAAAGTTCTGTAGAAAGACACCTTAAAATAATTCCATCTTAGTTATATACTTTACATGTACATTGAACATTGCACAGTTTTAGACATATATAATTATGTAATAACTTGAGTGCAATTTATAAAGTTTGGCCTAATTATATAGAAGAAGCAAGTACATTGGTTTAAAAGTATTCCAACACTTAAGTGGGCAAAGTGTTTCTTCTCACTTACTAAAAGACATCATCAATTTTATCTAGAGCTTCAGGCAATTCATTAATACTTTAGCAGTTGAATATATGACATTTAAAATATTTATCTAACTGAAAATTGGACACTTATAAACTTCATCAAACATGGTATTGGCTGAGATTTTTCTTGAAATTTATAGACATTTGAATTTTCTTTTCGCATATATCTCTTAACATCGATTATTTTCTGAATGCATATTTTATGATGAAGAAATACTGAATAAATAAACAGAAAAATGAAAATATATTCGTTTAATTCACTTTTCCTGTCTGATCCTCTTCTGCCTTCAATTTTTACATGGTAATATTATTTATGAGATTCAATAATAGTGGACGTGACTAATGGTTATAGTGTAAAATGTGTCTTCACTTCTTGCCAGGGGATTTGAGAGTATGGAGTCATGTAAATAATTAATGTGACACAATGCCTGGAGCATAGAGGGTATTCAAATGTTGTAGAAATGAATTATGAAAATTATGGCATTTTTTCATGCATTTAGTAACATAAAAGAAAATTTCTCTACTGACATAGAAATATATCTTACGGAACTATTTGTACTCAGTGTCTAATTCTCTGCTATTCACTGGAAAAAAAGTGGACAATGTTCAATGGAATTAAGTATGGCGATGTAATGAAGAGTTTAATACCTATCAATCTCTTTCTCTCTAGAGAGAGATTTCAGAGTAGCTACATTTCAGAGTAACACAAACTTGGAGACATATTAATGACATTTTTTTCCTTTTGGTTTCTAAAATTGTCAAAAACAATGAGTCTTGTATTCTGTCAGAAGTGTACCATGGCAATGAGGTCAGAAATAATATATATTATGCACATCTTCATTTAGTGAACATTGGGAGATACAGTAGAAAATGACCTTAAGTTTATCCCTGTGAAATGTACTAAATTGAGTATATTTAGTTGTTCCTTTAGATTTCCTTAGAGTAATTCAAGACCATAACTCCAAAGGCAAGGCCATAAAACCTCTTTTGTGAGAGGTCTAGGCAGTTTGATGTAAATACACCAATATCCTGGTATATTAAATCCTGAATCATCCTGCATCTTTGGAATAACAATTAGCATGCTTAGATAAATAAATATTTCAGGTACCCTTCAAACTTTCTGCCATATATGTGATTTTTATCAACGAGACTACTGATGACAATTGAGCCTGGAGCATAAAGATTCCCTTTGACTGATAATTAGCATATCCATAGGCATTAAGAGACACAAAACCTAGGATTGGCATATCATTTTGAAAATAAGAGGGTTAAACAAAACTTTTCCTTTATAGAGTTAGCCATTCATCCCTCTGCATAGAGTATAGTTTGTGGTAAGATTGCTAGCTTTAGCAAATAAAATCACAAGATGCATAATTAAATTTAAATTTCAGATAAACAGTGAATAATTGCTTAGTTCTGCATGCAATATTTGGGACACACTTATAGCAACAAGAACAAAAAAAAATCCATTTTTACCTGAAAATCAAATTGAACTGAGTGTTCTATTTTCTATCTGGGTCAAGCCTCTACTGAGCCATCTGGGGTAGACCAGGGTGGGCGTCAATTTTGCCACATGACCAGTACTGTCTCAGGGATAATGAACTTCCCACAGACTCTGTTTCTCTGGAAGGCAATAAGTATAAATTTCATTTTTAAATGTAATTCTTTCAGCAAATATTACTGAGCACCTACCTGTTGTAAGCAATCCTGTTAAGGTGCTTGGCAGTGAACAAATAGGATTGCTGCCTTCAGGGAGAGAACAAGTTAGCTAGAGGACAAAATATTAAAATATATATATATATAATAAATAGAGAAAAGTGTTAGGAAAGAAATAGGAGGGAGAGTGAGAGAAAGGGGGGTGGGGGGAGAGAGAGAGAGGAGGGTCATCTTTAAATAGAGGCCAGGGAAAGATTAGCTGAGGGGATACCTTTTGAGTCAAGGAGTGAGGATTAAGAATGGTCTGAGTAAAGTCATTTCCCAAACTAAGTTAAGATCCTTCTAGGGAGCACAAATCTATACATAATAAAACCCTAAATCAACTTAATTCTAAAATCATTTTTAGTTTCAGCAGAAAATTAAATGAAAATCATGTGGAAAGCCTGTGGTTTACTAATTTTTCTGTGCCAGGTAATTGCTGTACTAGTTACTTACAGCTCAGGGTTATAGAACTGTTTGTTGATGGAATGAGAAAAACAAATAAACAAATAAAACATAACAAATTCTGGAAATTAAAATCTCTTCCTACATCATTAAATCAAGAAAGGACTTCGTTAAATGGAAAATTATTACTGGAACATAGTGAAAAGTTTTATAGTCAAATTATACAGATGCTTACAAGTCATAATAAGAAATTAAATTTTCATTTTTTTTCCTTTTTTTAATTGGAAAGCAGTTGGATGACTTAAAGGAGAAATGTAACATAATTTGATTTATGTTTTTAGAAGATGAGCCTCGTTAACACACGATAGGTGGTAGAAGAGCAAGAATATCAGCTGGGAAACAAGTTAAAATGTAAAGGTAGTAATCTAGGATGGGGGGCCAGGGAGCTGGTGATGGTAGACTTGAAAAACCCTGGCAGTAGGATTCAAGATGGTAAGAGGTGGATGAATTTAAAGTTCACTTTGGAATTAGTGGTGAGGGCAAATAGGAACTGCGGAGAGTTTAGTGGTTGGTTCTGACAGAAAATGAGAATGAAGGCTGACTCAACGTTTCAGCTGGGCATAGTTAACAATACATTTACATAGGAGAAAAACATGTGGACAAAAGGCTTGTGAAGGAAAATTGAGTGTTATGATCATTAGGGACAAATGGATATGTACTATGGTAGGTATCCATCTTATTTCTCAAGTGATTCCTAAAATGAGTAGCCCAACATTTCCACCTGATAGTCAAAACTACGAATTTTGTTTGTTTTTTCCTTGCCCCAAGAAAACGAATTCTCTGTAGAAAGTTTGGATTAAAACAGAAATATCCAAAAGTTAACTTTTCCTATCAGAAATGTACAGCATGTTCTATTCCCTATTATATAAAAGAGCAAAAGACATTCTATAATAAAGACATCTGCACCTGAATGTTTATGGCAGCACAATTCACTATTGCAAGGATGTGGAAACAACCCAAGTGTCCATCAATTCATGAGTGGACTACTAAAATTTGGTATATGTATACAATGGAATATTTCTCAATTATAAGAAACGACAGTGATCTAGTACCTCTTATATTTTCCTGGATTGAACTCTAGCGCATTATCCACAGTGAGGTATCACAAGATCGGAGAAATAGCCTCCACATGTACTCGCCGTCAAACTGGTACTAACTGATCAACACTATGGTGCTAGGGTAAACTCACATCTAATGGACACGGTGTGCATTATAGAGGGGAAGGGCAAGCCTCTAAACCTCACTAGGGTGAGCCAAAGACATAAAATGTAATCAAAACATTTGTATCCTCATAATATCCTGAAATAAAAATAAATAAATTAATTAAAAATAAAAATTAAAAATAACAAAAAAAGAAATGTACAGCATGTTTAGGCAGTACCCAGTATTCTAAAAAAAGAGCATTTTGGTAGCTGTGAAATCATTCTGAAAAATTGGGTTCTTTCAGTTAAGAGATAACACCTGTGAATTATTTGATTTTTCACTAGGCTATTGTATTATTCTATTACCTTTTCTGAATCATTTGCATAGAACTCTAGGATAAAATCAATCATACAGTATAAGTCTATATTGATAACACCAGTTCCATTTCCAGTTAATTGGACTAACAGTTAACATCAGAATATTTCCAAAAAAGCTCTATAACCATAAATAATGAAAGTGTCATTCCAAACATCTATATATAGTTGAAATATCCTTTTAATGGTGATGGATAATCATAATTGAATTTCATTATTAACCATCTGTCTTTCACATACATTTGCTAATTTGGTTTTATAATTAATTTTTGCCTGATATCAATACAATCTTTAGAAAAATATGAACTCTAGAGTTTTTCTGTGGAAATGTAAGTGGATACTTGACACATTTATTATAACATAACATAGAAATTGAAAAATGAACAAAATATAAGTAAAAATGCTTAGAAGAGGAAAATAATAGCATATTTAAGACAGTTTTATATTAGAATATTTTAAAAAGTATTTTTTAGAGTTTTGTTTTCCATGAGCAAATTTCAAAATTTTACATATTAAATACATATTTATTATTGTTTGCTATATGAAAATTCTTTCGTAGATGAAAATATTATATCTTTTGTGTTCCAGGTTGGATATGATCATGAAGCATTGTTTTGTTAAAATAGACAGATTAAATGATATATATTTCTTTATGCAAACAACATTTTTCTGTACTAGATAATTGCTGTACTAACTCCTTATTTCTTAGGATTATAGAACTGTTTGTTGATGGAATGAGAAAAAGAATCATAACAAATGCTGGAAATTAAAATCTCTCCCCACATCATTATTTATTACAACTAAAAAGTTCATGTAAATAGAAATGTCTAGGCTGTATTGAACATAAATTCCTTGGAACATTTCCACTTATTTTATTGGATCAATCAACTTTAATGTATTCTGGAAAGACAATGCCAACCACATTAGAGAGAGAGAGAGAGAGAGAGACAGAGAGAGAGAGAGGATGTATTGTAGGAGCTATTGTCACAATTATCTCTCAAACAACTTATTTTTAAAATCACCTTTAGTTTCAGCAGAAAATTAGATGAAAATCATGTGCAGAGCCTGTGTTTACTAATTCAGTGTTAGTGACTTATACCCTACAAATGAATTAAACTCTATTTGTTTTTTCCTTTGTAACTACTTTCTAAATATCAATTATATGTTTGCTTAAAGGTTTCACCTATCATATATCTCTGACTCAAAATCCCTATTTACTCATCATGTTTCAAAATGAATTTATAGACTGTCTAGAAACCTACTATGATATGCTTACTGTGTTATAATCAACAATTTAGAAATATTTATTAATTAGGACTACCAAATGCCCTTGAAATGCTTACCATTCCACATGAATGGCAACAAATAATAATAATGTGTTATGTGACTGTTTTTGTTTCATACACCTCTATAAAAATTCTTTATCATAAATTACATAAGTCAATGAAGTGAAGGGAAACCACATATTACATTAATTTTTAATGAAAATCATATTTTGTAAAAAGTAATGCAATGTTAACATGCATTTCTTTCCCTTTCTCTCTCCCCCTCTCTTCTCTTTCTCTTTCTCTCTCTTTCTCTTTTCCCTTCCTTACCTTCTCTCTTGCCTGCTCCTCCTCTCCCCTTTCCTCTTCTTCCCTTTTTTCTGACAATCAACTGGACACTTTCCTCTCAATGAAATGAATTGCACTCCATCTTCCTTGTCATAATGACCATCACTGCTTTTGCCTTGGGATAATATTACTGATAGGTAAGTTCATAAAATAAAAAGAGAAGTATTTTGCTTGATAATTTCTGTTAAATATTTTGTGAAACTGTTTTATACACTTTTGTATTTGATTTTAGATTGAATAGAAATTAAGATATTACTATTTTATGACATTGCTTTAAATTAATAAGTTGAAAATTAGTTTTTTTGTATCACATAATTTAAATGTAAGGATTTTATCAGTTGAAATACATAATAAAAGACAATTTATTGGTGTTTTCTTCTTAGGATGATAAACAATTCACATAAAATTTTTTCACCAAAGCAACTAGTCTGGATGAATTATTTTATCTTTATTTTTATTTCTGATAGAACAATTATGGCCTTGAATTTGATTAGTAGCCTTGATTTTTCTTAGAGAGAGAGAGAAAGAGAGCGTGTGAGTGTGTGTGCTTAAGCAAGGAATGAGCAAACTAGTGTAGTTTATGGCAAATATCATCAGCAGGGCTTTCCTTTAATTTAATCTAAAGATTTAGATATATTAAGTTAATTTCTGATTGCTATGTCTTTCCCTAGATCATCTTCAGTTCTTATATAAACTATTCATTCTGCCTAGCAAATTTTTAATTTTCTGATTTTTTGCGGAAGAGACAGATATTTTCCACAGAAGACATTTAACAGAAGACAATACTATACATTGAGTCTATACTATGAGCCTAGACACAGGGCTTGAAAGAGAGGATTTAGAGATATTTGCTAACCCCATACTCTAGAATTTCCAAATCTGTATTTTTATAGTACATAGCAGTTAATAACCTACCTTTACCTTCATTGAATTATGTAAAGTTGTATCCTACTATTACATTATTTGACGGTATTAATCACTTAAAAATAATAGTGTTATAACTACATGACTTTAAGTTATACATTTTTAATAGTTGATATATTTTTATAAAAAAGGATTAACTATTGTCACTACCTATGATATGATCCTCATATGCTTGGGCTTCAGGCTTGAAGGGACTACACATTTTGGCAGTTCATGTATGTCAGATATTTGCAAGTGCAGGGTGAAATTTTATGACAAAGGCAGTACATATTTTGCAGCTATTTACTACTTGACCTAGAATTGGTAAGGGCAGACTCAGAGTGAAGAATCATAATAATTGAATGCTGTTCAGGCCAGAGGGATTGACACACAGATTCTGATAATTGTCAGAACTTTCAGAGCTGTCTCTGAATTCTCATGCAATAGTTTTATGAAATTAAGGTTTGACATGTCTTTTCCTTCTAATGAACTTAAGATAATAAGCCTTTATGCCTTAAATAGAAGTAATCATTACCAGCTTTAACTTAATATTTTTGCATGGCTACTTGGAAAGTATACTAACTACATTTGCCAATTATATCATTTGATTAATGTTTCCTGATAGTTGACTTGATATAATTCTCACACTGTATATTTGAAAGCAGTTCAAAATCATGTATAGCTCAAATGGACTAAATTTCTCATCTAGATTCCTCCTTTCCTCCACTCATGAACTGCTTTGCCCTAAGAAATTGTTTTCTTGGCATGAAAACACTAATCAGAAATCCCAGTCAATCCTAAAATGACATTCTCACAACATGCTGCCAGTGTTAACTACAATTAATCCCAACAGATGTTTTCTTCTTTTATGTGTGACATTTGTCAAAAAGCCATCTTCATTGTTTTAGCTGATTATTGTGTATCTGGACTGTTTTATTCAAATTAGAAAGTGTATTTACTTCTTTATATAAGTAAATGCTTCCGGTTGTTACGTTTGTCCTTTCATGGGGAATACACAATTGTTTTAAGGTCAGTTTTCAATGGGCAGTTGTAGGACATCATGGATTGACTCCACTGTAAACTTCAGTGTCAGATATGTCCCCAAGAAGCCACGCTGTATCACCACAGAGGAAGCACTCATCTGTTGTTTCAGTTTCCTATTGATGTGTAATAAAGCAGAACTAAACTTCATAGTTTAAAAGAAAAACAATTTTTTATTCCTCACAATTCTGTTGGTTGATTGGAAATTCTCTTTCATTGTCAACTGGGACATTGGGCTGCCAGACAGTCCCAACCAGCCTCACTTAAATGACTGACTGTAGGTGCCACTACCATCTGATCTCTCAGATCAGAAGTTTTTGAGTAGGCACTTCATTTGTCCTTCACGTTGGTTTCTCCTCATCACTATTTGGCCTTCCCCACAGAATGATGGCTGCCTTCCAACAAGGAATGCTCCAATGGGTGATGGAAAAAGCTGTGCAGCCCTTAAGACTCAAACTTTAATGTTACACAGTGTCACTATTTTTTTTATTGTTAAATTTTACAGATACATAATAGTTGTATATGTTTATAAGGACATATCATAAATGTCTATTCAAATATTTCACCCATTTTAATCAGCTTATTTTATTATTATTTTTTTTTTTTTGCTATTGAGTTGTTTGAGTTCCTTATATATGCTGGTTATTAATCTCTTGTCAGTTGAATAGGTTGTAAATATTTTCTCCTATTATGTAGGTTGTCTCTTTGCTTCACTAATTGTCACTCTTATGACATCCAACTAACTGAAACACTTTGTGGGATGAGATCATAGTTAAATAGCTAAATCTATTTTGTCTTCCTTAGACTACTAATAAATACAATTTTATGTATTTTACAAATGTTAACCAGTTGCTATGTTGAAGACTCCATAGATGTTGAGTGTTTAAAGATGAGTTTTATCCATTCAAACATTTATTTCATATTAATTATTTGCCTTGTTCATAAAATATTTATATATTTATCATGGTTTATAAAACACTCCAAGATAATACATAAGCAAACAATACAAACAGAAAGCCATCATCCTAGGAAGAAGGAAGAGGGTCACGTAGAAAAGTGCTTATATTGTGTTGATGTCTCAGGACACAAACTGTACCAATGCTGTGGGAAATTCAGGAGCAAATATGCTTTCAGGATGAAGTTATCCATGTGATATTTGTCAGAAGTAGGTGGAATGTGTATGCATGTGTTTTTTAAAAGAATGTTGTGATATTCCACATTCATGCCAGGTACAGAAAAGTGTCATTCTCCTTTTGCATATCTTTCTCTGTTGATTATTTCAACTTCAGTATTGTTGAAAACAAGCTATGGTCTCAAATCCAACTTACTCATATAACTACACATTTCCACATTAGAAAAGAGCTTGCTTGAATTAGATTTGTAAAAATGCAAACACTCTTTTGCATGCCTTTCACTAGATATTTTTCCGTTGTCTTGAGTTTCATTGAAATACAGCAATGTCATAGGATGAAAAATACTTTTGATATGAGTCTAATTTCACATCATCTTTAATGGGACAAAACTACTGTGTGTAGTTTCTTCTGTAAAGAGATAGTACTTGAATGTCTTTTTATGAAATTACTACTTCGTAGTACATAAATAATCTAAGCATTTTATGCAAGCAAAAATGTATTGTGATACAAGTAAAAATCTATCATGTTCTCTTCTAATAGGCTTTATTTAGTATGAGAAATAGAATAAGCAGTGTTGAGGCAGAATTCTATAATTTACAATAACTGATGTTATCACACTCACTGAAACCCTATTAAGTGCTTATGTGTATTGCAATAAATAAAAGTAAAGTGATTGTCTTAAAATATGCATTTTATTAGTGTGCTAATGAATGACTTGCCACACATTCTTTGTAGGACAACCACTCAACAGTTAGGCCCTTTCCTATCCTCAGGCCTTTAAACTTTCTGAAAATTCTACTGGAATACATTTCTCCAGACACTTTCAGGTCTTGGCTTCTTCATTCCATACTCAGATCTTTATTGAAGTGTTTCTTCTGTCTTTGTGACAGCCCACTGAGTCCTTCAATATTTCTTAACCTCTTTCTATATTTTGCCTGCACAACATTTATCACCGTAGATAGATCATATATTGTATTAATTTGTCAGTGTGCTGTCCCCCTGCCCTGTTAGATGCAACCTCTGTGATTTCAGGCAACGGTCTTTAGTTCAATGTTGTTCATTACCTGGAATAGCTACTAATAACTAGAAGTCACTTAGAATATTTTTGAATGAAGGTGGACCATTACTGAGAAATAACTCAGCATTAATACTAATGATATATTTAACAAATATATTTTAACTAGTGTTGATATAAACTTTCACGTTAATTCTCATAAAACATCATTTAGCAACTTTATGACAATGTTCAATTCCCCAACAGGAATAAGAAATATATCTTAATTTCCACATTGACACATATCACTGAATGTAGGGAGCAAATATCTTTAACAGGAATCTTTGAACAGTATAAAAATATTTTAACACTTAGTCAAGATTGAGTGTGGTTACTATTTTCACAGTAAATCCGGAATTCATATTTTTGGATGAAATTAATTCCTCTATGTTTACTCTGGTCTTGAGTTGCAAAGACAGTAGCTTCGACTTTGATATTCATCTCTATTATACCAGCTATTAATGTGTTTCATGGTCATGAATAATATCTAATATAAATTTGTCATATGTCTCTTTTATCATTTTCATTAGTGTTTTGCACTGGTTGAATTGGCTTCGATAAAATTTATATTAGCTATCTTCACCAACCCAATTTTATTTTAGCTGTTCAATTTAGAATGTTACTTCACACACAATTGCTATCATACCCCAGTGCACTGGAAAGCCAATATCTTTGCAAAATATACTTTAGTTATGATTTTGGCAGAGATTAACACTTGACAACTTGACACATTGGGCAGTATTATTCCTACTAAGATGTATGTATGCCTCATCCAAATCATTTTAGTCACTTGCTCAAAGTGTTTTATGGAACATTTGCTCCTCTGTGAAACATAAGAAATAGTCCAGAAAAAGTAAGATAATTTCATAATAATTTTTAAAACCAAATTTTGAAAATGCACTTTTGTAATGTTTGTATTAAACAATGCAATACAGATGATAAATCATTCAACCAGCATTAACTATGCATACATTCCATGATACACTTGGTGCTAAAATTAGGGTGTGGGAATAGGTAGCAGTTCTTGAGAAGTTACTAAATCTTAGGCACTGTGCTGAGAACTTTATTTAAATTATTTTATGCAGTCCATACTACAACCCTGTGAGGCAGGCATTAATTTATCATTTCCATTTTACAGAAGAGGAAACTCAGGGACAGAAAGGTGAAAAAAATTGCCAGGGTCACACAGCTGATACATTATGAAGCCAGAGTTAAAATGCTTGTGGTTTGACTTCAGAAGCCAGTCTCTTAATCTCAATGCTTTGCTGCCTCCCACAAAACTGTGAATAACAGCCACTGCAGATAGTGTCTACGAGAAAAATAAAAAAATAGATCTGTCTCTCTTTACTGTAAGTAAGAGATGCTATAGGAACACATTAGAGGGGCCAACTAGACCAGCTTTGGTAGATAAGTACATGAGGAAATGGTGAAGAAGTGAAATTGTTTATATTTTCACTGTTGTATTCCCCAACCTGGCTATGGTAGTACTTGGCAGGGAACGCACTAAACAGATATTGTTGAATTGGTAAATTAACCACGTATAATATCTAAGCAAAAATTTAAAAACTTGTAAGTATGAAATCCCGAGAATTCTCCTTGAGAAATGTATATGGTTCAAATGTAGGTAAGTCTGAGAGTACTGTTCTAAGCCTTGTTATATTTTTAATCTATTATACTTAAAATAACACCACAGTCCCACTGACCATGAAAATTTAGGTGTCAAAGTCCAATTTACTGTAATGAGATTAAATGAGAAAAATAAGAAAAAAAGCAACATCAAAAGCAAAACCCATCAACTCCATAATCCCACATTTTCATTTGAATGATGTAACAGTTGGTACATGTAAAGAGATGGAATTGAATGTTGATCATTACATTATAATTAGTTCATGATCATAATAAGAGCTTATCAGAATGTTTATTAGCTAAGATGTTAAAATATAGTAAAGGAGAAAAATATTTACTGTCAAATACATATGTATTCATAAACATAGGGGGCATGTACTTAGGCTTTGGAGGGGTTTTATTATTATACTACTGTAAAATTTTTGTTTATTTTATATAAAATGCTTTTAAGAGAGGTAATCTAGCCAATTGAGGTCACACTTCTGACAAAATCAGATAGTTAAGGTTGGGGAATTTGTGGAGAAAAAAATAAAACCAGGGAATTAGTTTCTGCGAGAACATGGGAAATGCTAATGACTTCACATGCCAAGGGAGTGCTTTAAAGTTGGGATTTGTAAAAGAAAAAGAAATGAAAAGAAAAAAGAAAAGAAACCAAACCACAGTAACTCTTATTATACTAACTTCAAAGAGTATTTGAACACGCTCTGCTTTAACTGTGGGGTAGATTTTGGCATTTTAAAAGCTGATGACATCATACAGTGGTTCTCAAAATGGGCTGCTTCTTAATATCACCATGGGAATCCTTAAAAATCTGATGCCTGGACTCCCCCTACAGATTTAGGTTTAATTGGTACAGGATGTGATGCAGACCTGGGCATGAAAATATTTTTTAAAGATTCCCAGGTGATGCTAATGCACAACTATTGTTGATAACAACTAATCTGGGTCTCTAGAGCAAATTAGTTGGAAAGAGTTAATATTCAAATAATAGTGCCCTTTGGTCCCAGTTACTTGCCAACTTTCCATGCTAGTAAATACCTAAAGTATTAATATTGAAAGAAGTTGCTCCTTGTTCCCAGTGAATCTCTAATGAAATGAATCAACATTGAAAACCCTAGGCTGTTTCTAGGAAGAGAAAATGAAATGTATTATTTTAGAAACTGTTCACTGAATACTGTCATTTTAGCACTTTGATAGCCTATGTTTACAAAAGAAGTTTATGACTTGGAGTGGGAGGGATTGCTGTAAATAGACTGTACTTATAGATGTGTTTGTCAGAGGTGATAGAGGAGTCAGCATTAGTTTAGTCAATGTGGACAAATGGCACCATATTCTCAGTAGGAGGAAAGTAATGTGCATATGCAAAATGATGCATTTTCCAGTAATTTGATAGTACCACAAAGCAAGTTAAAATGACAATTTAATCTTCTACAGTTACGAAATAAATTCTAACACACTCTTACGTGTACAAATACGCATTATTGGTTTTCTTTTAGGTTTATGCATTAAATCAATAAGAATGGCTGTCTAAAACTCATGCTCATCCAATGTGTTCTAGATGTGATTTTTATTTTATGCCTTTTCAGATTAGTTGGAAGACAGCTAAGTCTCAATGTTGGCGAATCTTCATACTTAAATGGCATGTGGTTATGAGCCATTTTCTATTCAGATACTCCACTTCATCTTTAGCTAACCTGCTCATGATGTTCAATTTCAAGCATATATCTTTTGACTTTTAAAATTACAATCTTCTTTCTAGAATTATTTCTACTTTAATTGTAAAAATTTCTTGTTTTTTTATGTGCCCTAACCCTTTATAGAAAAATAATTATCAACATTTATTATTTGACTTTAACTTAAAAGTTTGCCATACAACCTGTTTGGAAAGAAAATTGAATCTTCCAAAGCTTTACATGTTTTGTACTACCACACAACTTTTCTACTCTTATGTATATTCACAACAGAAATAAAAAAGGTATATTTATAGCAGCACTATTTCAATTACCATCAAGTTGGAAACTACATGATTGCAAATCATTATTAAAATGGGTAAACACATTGGTAATTCACATTTCTATATAGCAATGACAACTAATGTCTAAAGTTATATGCATAATGGGTATTTTCAATAATACCATATTGAGGAAAGGATTGAAAACAAAATGAAGAACCATATAATATATAATTCCATTAATAGACAGAAAAATATAGCCAAAATTAATATATCATTTTAGGGGACAGGATAGTGATAATCATGACCAGGGCATCGTGAGGAAGCAGATTGCAGTGGTAATAAGACAGCACAAGAGGTGCTTCTGGAACGCTGATACAGTTCTCTTTCTTGATGTAGTTTCTAGTTACTCAGTTTGTGAAAATTCGTAGAGAGGTAACTTTACACACACACATGCATTTTTATCCATATCATATCTGTTATTCTTTAATAAAATATTACAAGGGAAGTCCAACACTTTTCTGGATCATGAGCTGAAACACTAAATGTACCAAACATTAGGATGTATATTTTTTTCTTTTTTTCTGTTATTCTTCTTAAAAGTAACTTATAGCAAATGCTAATGGTGGAATTTCTAATTACTGCAAAGAGCAAAACATAATTCTGGATGTTAAAACATTGATATTTTCAGAACTAAAATATCAATTACTCCCTTTCTTTTATATTCATACTATTTAAACTGATAGTTGAATAGTTAATGGTAGTTTTAATCACTTATGTGTTCCTGCAGGAGACCTAAGATTTATTCTCAAGCTGCAATTATCCTACTTTTTACATCCAGTAGGTTTCTTAAACTTTTGGACTTATTTGTCTTGTGTACATACTAAATGAAGTTTAAACCAGTTTCTAAGAGAAACAAATATGGTCTTTTAAAAGGTTAAAAGTGTGAGAATTAAGGTGAATGATAAATAAGAAAACTGACTCCTTTTTTGTAATTTATTGTGAACTATGGAAAGTAAGTTTTTTTCAGGGAAATTCTAGTGCTTTATTTCACTTTCATTGTTTACTTAGTAATTAATTTAGATAGATTTTACTTTAAATGATTAAAGGATTATAAAAATCGGTAAATGGAAATTCAGATTATCACAATTTAGAAATCTTTAGTATGAGAAAATAAACTTGTTCTTGATTTTTTAAAGGTTGTTTTATCACTGTCCTTTAAAAGGCTAAATCATCTAATTCAATCAAGCAGGAGAATTTTTACTTGCTTTTCATGCATTACAGTATTACCTATTTTAAATATAACTTCTCTGAAGAATTTTACAGAAATAAACTAATCCCTGGAAAACATATTACCTTTTTTTTGAGACAGGATCTCATTCTGTTGATCAGGCTAGAGTGCAGTGGCACGATCATTGCTACCTACAGTCTCAAACTCCTGAGCTCAAGTGATCCTCTTGGCACAGCCTTCCAAGCAGCTAGGACTATAGGCACATGCCACCAAGATTAGCTAATATTTTAAATTTTTGGTAGAGATGGGTCTTGTTATGTTGTCCAGACTGGCCTTAAACTCCTGGCCTCAAGCAATCCTCCCTCATCTGCCTCCCAGAGTGCTGGGATTAGAGGCATGAGCTACTGTGCCTGGGTATTATATTATCTTTTTGAAGAGATATGTAACAGCCTTATAGAGACATAGTAACATTTAAATGCAATACTTAAGAATAAATTACTATTGATAATTCTTAAGTGTGATAATTAAGCATATAAGTAATATTATGATTAAAAGCTTCTGATTTCAAACTCTTGCCTGGAAATTCAACTGCTTCTGTTATCTCAAATATATGATAATTCCTGTATTATAATTTATCCCAGTCTGTTTTCAAGATTTAGGAACATAACATTCTTAAGGGTGTATGTGTGTGTGTGAGTGAACTAATAATTTAAATAACATTTTAAAAGTAAATTTTAAATGACACAAAAATATGTACATTTAAGATACACGTATTTACTTGAAATCTTTATGAATGTTTTGATGATTATGCTTCAAGTCACTAAAATGAAGGACAGTGGAACTTAATCAATTCTTTTCATGTTGCCTTTAATTCATCTTATGTTTCACTCACCCCTTTTCTGTTTAGATGCTTTGCAAGACCTTACATTTTGTATGGAATATTTATTGTAAAATAATGAAATTTGCCCTAGCTCTTACTTTTAAAAGTTATCGCCAAAAACTATAGAACTATAACTTTAAGAAAAATATTTGCAGGCCTTCACTGTTTTAAATATACATGCAGTTTTTTTAAAAGTTAACAAAACTTTATGGATAATATTTGAAACATATTTCCTCAGTATTCATCCTATTATCCTGAAATAGATCAAGCTGAATAACTAGGTACGATTTGGGTAGGAGGGACATGGTTTATTATTAATTGCCCTGAAAATGAGAAAGTATTTCTATCAGACATGCTTAAACTTTTGTTACATAAAGTGTGTGTTTGTGGGTATGTGTAAATATTAAGTATTTTTAAAAGTCTGCAAATAATGTATCCTTTTAAGGACATTTATGTAAACAGGAAATAATGTATGGCATGAGTTTAATAATTTTCAGGTGGCTATGAGTTTAGCTTTTTTTTTCTCTCTTATTACCTTCAAATGTACTGTTTTAGAGAGGATTTAAGGAGTAGACAAAACAAATTGTTATTAGTCCTCTTATAATGAGAAGTGAATTATGACACAGTTGGCTTAAATGACTTTTTAAAGGTTATAAGGGTAATAGTTGTTTGAGTACAGACCCAAATTTGTGTCTTCTCATTTTCCCCCTTCTTCTTTAAGGAACTTAAACCTGTATCCAGATTTGACCAGTAATATATAAAATATGATGGCTATTAAATAAACATTTCAAGTTTACATTTGAAATTAGTTCAATTCAACAAACTAAAAGAAAAACTAAAAAAATTTCTGAATTCTATGACATCTAATCAAATAAGCAATTTCAGGAATAATTGCATTTTCATAAAACTAAAAGAAATACCTAAGACCATGTTATCTATGTATCATAATACTACTATGTAAGAAACTAATTGTTGGCAGTAATTCATTTTGTTCTGCTTTTAATCTATACAAAACAATACATGTGAACCTTAAGAAATTATATTGTAAAAATTTTAAGTATAACTTTATCTCTAGTAAAAGTTTCTAATGTGAAAAAATATTATTTGGACATAAATTTGGATTTATCTTAGTAGATGCTATGCTTACAATTTTCTACATTTTGAATCCCTTCATATATAAAACAATATCTGATGACTAAGAATAAGTGATTTAGTATATCTTCTAAAATAAATTGAACAATGTAGAAATACAATTTTCTTTGAAATTCCTGCCTAAAAGTAAAAACACAGATGAGGTGACTGTTTTACTCTTAAATATACAAATTGGTTTACCTTGACTTAAAAAAAATAAGAAAGGAAAATCTCTATCAATCAATCAATTGCATTTTGCCAAAGTCTATTCCATTATCAGTAATATGTAGGCTGTGGGGTCGTGGAACACATTCAAAAGAGAAAACATCTTTTAGTCTCTCTTTTTTTAATGATGTAATTTAAAATTAAAGGGTTAAATAAATGATTTTGATCCAAATATAATTATTATATGACATAAGCCATGCAAATAGAAGGTCATGACACAAGTGATTCTGGTTATTAAAACGTTATCCCTTCCTTGGGAATACAACATAAGAGTTTGTATAATTGTTGTGCCTTGGGTATTCATTAAACGTGACTCACTACCGAATGAGCACATTAGTGAGGTAACACATCAAATTATCTTGAGACTTGAAATCTATAGGGAAAATAATGTCAGTAAGGGTCAGATAGTATCTCTAAACGTCTAGACTCAAAACTTTATAAAAACATATTTCTAGATAATTTTATCACATCTTAAATGAATTTGATACATATACTTTATACTGTTATTGAGAATAAATACTTCTGCAAAAATGATGCTTCATTTGACTGGTTCTGAGTGTTTTACAGGGTTAAAATGAAATGATTGTAGCTTTACACAGCCTGGTTACAAGTAATTTTAGTAGCCTTCCCACCCTATTTATTTCTGTTATTTATTAACAGCTAGTAACAACTGTTAATAAATACTTTTGAGTTTTAGTAAATATTTAGTAGTGTACAGAAATCAGAACAAATTTTATAGATAATTTTTCTTTATGTTCAATGATGGTATATGGCAAAATTATTTCCCACAGAAGTTCTTAAATAAATATATTTTAAAATTAAAAGGGTTATTCAGATAGAAGACTGAAAAATTTCTGTAATTGTCTATGATTTAAAATAACCTTGGTATTCTCATGTCATTGTAATGGAAGCTCTTGATAAAAATAAAGCAGGATATAATTTTGACTAGAGATTTCCCATTAACAGTCAGGAATACTCTGGATTAAAACAAGTGTTTGATAAATAATTTCATAAGGGCCCTTGGATTTTCAAGTCATGAAGTACTCATGTTTATGTACATTGCAGATGGCAAAACTACATAATTCCAGTGAATTGTGAGAAAGGATAGAGCTAATTACATCATATGGACCGTGAGGATCACAAGAGACACATGACAAGAGATGTAAATGGTTCTGTCCATTTAAAAAAAATGAACACATATAAAGAGCTAGATGCATTCAATGTCCTTTGAACAGTAGTTTCAGAAAATTAAAAAAAAAAAAAAACATTCAGACTACGGAACCTTTTCTTCAAGTGCAATTTAATGTAAGACCTCATCATACACAAAGTATAAAAGCAAGACTGATTAAAACAGGGCAGGTGTCTTGGAAACCAGCCCAGAAACTTGTGAGAACCCTCCAGGGATCCCAAGCATTCAGCAGAACACATGTGCATTTTAAATTATACAATGTTAGAACCAGTAAAACTTTAACATTTATCTGGTCTCATTCTTTTATTATACAAATGAGATATTAAAGTTCATGAGGTTTTGTGGTTGTCCATAAGAAGTAGTCAGAAACTATGTCTTTTGAAACCCGATCAAAGGTTTTAAAGCCATCCTATTCTTAAACTTTTGTATAATTGGTCCCTATTTTAATAGCAAATAGCTTTAAGTGGAGTTTTGAAAGTATGAAAATAATAATAAAAATGAATTATCTCTTAAAGACTGGCCTTGAAGTTAATAATGCCTGAAAATATAAAACTCCTTTACTTCTAGATAAGATTTAAAAATTGTGTGAATGAAGGTTTCAAGGATTAGTAATTGGATGTTAAAATTTCCAGACTTGATTGCAGAAAGATTTTAGAAAGTGTGATAATCCAAAGTTAAGCAAGATTTACATTTCAGAACAGTTACTTCACACCTGATTACTTTTGGATTACTCTTAAATCTTCATCCACTACAGGTTATAAAAATGATGAATTGTTGGGTGTGGTTACAGAAGGGTATTTTTGATAAATATCTTTGGTGAAAACTGCTTAGAATTTACTTTATTCAGACCCTAAGGAAAGGAGGTCCGTGCATCTGTCTGTTCCAGTCAGCAGGTAAAAAGACCACTTAGAGATCTCAATATGAATGTCCTATGGCAGAGAGACACAGTAAACGGTGTCTGCCTAGTCCCTGAGTAGTCTCTAGGAAGAGAGATGAGCAAAGGACAGTAGCTGCTAAATTCTGTTTATTCTCAGTTTCTGGATTTTATCCTAGAGAAGAATGCATATGTGTTTACAGTGACGTGATTTTGAATATGGAGAAGAGATGCATTGAGGAAGAAGGGGGTTGATTTAGACTCTATCTTGGGCAATGAAAACTGACCAGACAGAAGCTGGAGAGACACCACTGGATTCCTAGGGGTTAAAAAGTGAGCAAGCAGGTGCTGGAAAAGTTATTGCAAGTGAAGAGAGGTCTCCAGATACCTACAGAAGAGTACTGTGAACACGAGTTAGCCTTAAACATCTCCCAGTTCTAGGAAGCATGGGGAATTTTTGGACATTACCAATCAAATAAGATTTTAGTTCTTTTTATCTTCCTTGTCTACCCATCTCCAATCCCCAACTTTTTATCCAGGGGCAAATGGACAAGGGAAGAAATTTCCCCACTAAACAAGTTGAAATGAGGCAATTGAAGAAAAATTAATTTGCTCTTAGTATTAGACTCTGAATCCTGTGTCTTCAGTGTTCTGTTTTTTGTTTATGTTTATTTTGTTTTGTTCTTTGCAGCAAGAGAAAAAGGCATTTCCTTGCATAGCACGAAGCAAGGAGAACTTACAGCTAACTCTTTTTTTTATTCTAAAGTATTACAGGAGTAAAAATATTTTGTTTACATGGATCACTTTATAATGCTTGAATCATGGTTACAAATGTGTTCATCTCCCAGATAGTGTTCATTGTACCCATTAAGGAGGTTATTGCCCATCCCCTTCTCCCTCCTCTCCCCCTGCTTGATATCACAGAATTTTACTTCCCTCTATGCACACGTGTGCTCATCAGTTAGTTTCAATTGAATAGTGAGTGCATGTGGTGTTTATTTTTCCCTTCTTTAGATACTTCACTTGGATAATGGTCTCTGGTTCCATCCAAATTGTTGCAAAAGGCAATCAGCCATCCTTCTTAATGGCTGAGTAGTATTTCATGGTATACATATATCACATTTGTTAATTCACTCATGAACTGATGGGCATGTGAGTTGATTCCACATCTTTGCAATTGAGAATTGTGCTACAATAGACATTCAAGTGCAAGTATCTTTTTGATAAAATAACTTCTTTTCCTTTGGGCAAATACCCACTACTAGGATTGCTGGATAGAATGGTAGGTCTACTTTTAGTTCTTTGAGGTATCTTCATGTTTTCCATATAGGTTGTACTAATTTGAAGTCCCACCACCAGTGTAGAAGCATTCCTCTCTCTCTGCATACATGCAAGCATCTATTATTTTTGGATTTTTTAATAAAAGCCATTCTAACAGGGATACGGTGACATCTTCTTATGGTTTCAATTTGCACTTCCCTGACGATTAGTGACATTGAGCATTTTCTCATATATTTATTGGCCATTTGTCTATCTTCTTTTGAAAAGCTTCTGTTCATGTCTTTTGCCCACTTTGGATGGGGTTGATTTTTTCTCACTGATTTGCTTGAGTTCTTTGTAGAGTCTTGTCATTAGCCCCTGATTGTATGTATAGCTTTCAAATATTTTGTCCCATTCTGTAGATTGTCTGTTTGCTCTGTTGATTATTTCCTTGGCTGTGCAGAGGCTTTTTAATTTAGTCAGGTCCCATTTATGTATTTTTGTTGTTGCCATGATTGCCACTGAGGTTTTCTTCATAAATTCTTTGCCTAGGCTGATAGCTAAAAGAGTTTTTACAACATTTTCCTCTAGTATTCTTATACTTTCATGTCTTAAATTTAAGTCTTTTATTCATCTTGAATTAATTTTTGTGAGTGGTAAGAGGTATGGGTCCTGTTTCATTCTTCTGCATGTGGCCATCCAGTTTTCCCAGCACCATTTATTGAATAGGGATTCTTTTCCCCAGTGTATATTGTTGTCTACTTTTTCAAAGATCAGATAGCGGTATATGGATGGTTTTATAACTAAGTTTTCTTTTCTGTTTTATTGGTCTATATCTCTATTTTTGTTCCAATACCATGCTGTTTGGGTTACTATAGCCTTGCAGTATAGTTTGGAGTCTGGTAATGTGATGCCTCCAGATTTATTCTTTTTGCTTAAGGTTGCTTTGGCTAATTGGGCTCTTTTCTGGTTCCAAATGAAGCATAGACTTATTTCTAGATCTGTGAAATATGACATTGGTATTTTGACGGGGATTTAAGTGAATCTGTAAATCACTCTGGGGAATATGGACATTTTAACAATGTTAATTCTGTTGATCCATGAGCTAATTCTTAAGACCTGAACTCCCAGGTGGCTTACAAGTGAAGGCTTTTAAAGACAGGGGTATAATCCAGGAAAGCAGAAGTTATAGACAAAATTATAAACAAATACATGGAAATTATCCATTGATTTGGTCCCTGCTTGTAGCTCTCTCTCTGGGCCCCTCAGGAAGAAATTTAGAACAAAGAAGCTGGTCAGAGTTCAGTCCTCAGTTGCACCTTATCTGAGATCTATGGCATTTTTCATCTCATAGGAGTTTCTTAAAAACAATTCAAGAATGTATGTTAAGGTGCTATCTTTTATTTTCTAAAAGGAACCAAAGCACCTTATGACTCTGGCTTGCTTAGGAGACTATTTTTACTATCTCTTTGCTTATCAGGTTGCTCATTTACTTTTTTAATTTCAAAATATTAGAGGAGTGCAAATGTTTTTGTTACATGGATGCCTTGTATAATGCTTAAGTCAGTGCTCTTAGTGTGCACATCACCAGAGTAGGGTTCATCGTACCCAATAGTTAAGTGTTTATCCCTCACTGCCTCCAAGCTTCCCCTTCTTGGTTTCTGATGTCTCTTGTATCTACTGCTCTGGTTATTGATGGAGGATTTACCACTGGTGCTAACAATACATTTGGAAACAGAATTGAGTATGTACTCCTAGCTTGGATTGTAAATCTTCCTCATTCTCTTCCCCTGATAAAATTCTCTGTGCATGTATATATTTGTTTAAGACAGCCAAGGGCATGCAGGAAGTTAGGAGAATGGACTGTAGAACTGTGATCCCCACCCCCCAGATCAAGGACAGGTACCAGTCCCTGGCCTGTTAAGAACCAGGCCACACAGCAGGAGGTGAGCAATGGGCAAGTTTGCCAAACTTCATTTGTATTTACAGCTGCTCCCCATTGCTCCCATCACTGCGTAAGCTCCACCTCCTGTCAGATGAGTGGCAGCCTTAGATTCTCATAGGACCGGGAATCCTACCATGAACTGAACATATGAGAGATATAGGTTGTGTGTTTCTTATGAGAATCTACTGCCTGTTGGTCTGAGGTGGAGTTGAGGCAGTGACACTAGCACTCGGAAGCAGCTGCAAATAACAAATTATCATTAGCAGAGAGGTTTGACTGCACAATAAACGTAATGTGCTTGAATCATCCTAAGACCATATCCCCGCTTTCCTGTCCGTGGAAAAATTGTCCTCCATGAAACCATTCCCTGGTACAAAAAATGTTGGGGACCACTACTCTAGAACAAGACTGCTGGGGATCAAGTTCCAGCTCTACCATTTACTAATGGTGTGACTTCCAGCAATTTACTTAACTTTTTAGTGCCTTAATTTGCTTATCTGTGAAGTGGGTATAAGAATAGCATGTCCGTGACAGGGTTCTTTTGAGGAATGAATGAGTTGCACAATTCCTAGCATATGTAAAGTTCCACAACATTATTTATTGTTGCCAATATTGTTATAAATGAGAGTAAGCTGGATATCTTGTTACTGACAATGTTAGATCACAGGTCATGAATATTTACATACAGTATTTATTAGACACTGTCAAACTACCCTCTAAAAGCCTTTTACAAATAATTCTCTGTCTAGATTTAAAAGAAAAAGCTATTTATAAATGGAGGCCATCTGAAGGGAAACATCAGGAGTCCCTTTAGCAATGAATGATAGTTTATAGAGAGTCAGCCGCTTCGAAAGTTATGTGGGAGAAATATACAGAACAGGTGGACTGCACGACCTGTTTGCCCTGTGCAAATTGGTATTTGAAATGACCTGATTCTCAACCTGAGAATTTTCAAAGTGACAAATTATGCTCATTTGGCTTGTAATGATGTTCTGATTATAGGCTATAAGACCAATGATGGATTTCCTTGACTTCTTAATGTTCTCTAATCCTGTTGTGACCTTTTCATATTCAGGCATGCAGTAATGTTTTCAGAACAAACTAAAAGTTTCATAATTATACATGTAAATATGTATTTGTTTTCTTAGGATAAACATACATGCTTTATTTTAAATTAACGTTTCCATATGTACCTTAATTCTCATAATATGAATTAATTTACTTTAAAAACTGTGATTAAAAAATTTTAAGACTTATCTGATTTGTCTTTGGTAGGATTTATGAAGCTCTGCAAGTCAGACGTATTTTAGATATACCTGTGTGAGAGATATTGACACTTATTTGTTTTCATTAATTTTAATTTTCTTCATTAACTTATTTTACATTATAAGTATTTATTGAGTTTCTACCATGCAGCAGGCATAAAGCCAGGTACTGGAGATACAAATGTGAGCAAGAGAGATGAGGTCACTGTCCTCATGATGCTTACAACCTAGTGGGGGGAATGGATCATCAACAATCTTACATTTATGACTCGTCAGCATAGAGAGGGAATGGGTTAGATCACCTGGGGGAAATTGAAAAGAGGATCAATATTTAAAAGCTGAGCAGAGGAGAAGAATCAAATGAGAGTGAGAAAGAGAAGCAATTAAAGTGGGATGAAAATTACAAGAATGCTCCACCACAAAGGTAGAGAAGACTCTATCCAAAAGGAGGTGGCAGTAAAGTCCAGGTATGATGTACAAACAAGGAGGTTATTGGAACCTCGGCAGAGCCTGTTCATTGCAATGGTGGGGATTAAAACCAAGCTGAAGGCGATTTAGGAGTGAATTGAAAAAGAGAAGTAGAAGCAGAATAAATCCCTTATGAAGAAATATAGCTGAACAGGATGACAGAGAATTGGGATGCTTGCTGGAGGGGAATTAGGAGTGAAGGGATAATTTTGAACACAGAAGATATTCAGGCAGGACGGCATGACACAATGTTCCATAAAGGGCTGAGACAGATAACGCAGTGAAGAAATGCTGAGTGAACAAGACATGGTTCTAGCAGGGGAGCAGCTCATAATGAAATTGCAGGTTGAGATCAGCAATACAGATCTAATAATTAATACAAATAAGAAGAGACCTGAAAGGAAAGAGGTTTCATTGACCAGAGTACCAGCATCAAGATTTCATCTGTATGGGCTAGTGTAGTGAGGCTAGTGGAACAGAATGAGAAAGTAGACAAAAGCACACAGCTTTAGGAAAGATAAAAGAAATGTTTAACACACTTATAAATCATGGGCTATTTCTTTTCTTCTTTAGGTTAACTTTTCTATGTAAAATACTTAGCTTTGAATTAAACAGATATTGATCTTAAATCAAAGCTCCTTTTCTTATTATGATGAAAGTTAACTAAAATGTTAGTTCTATCCCCATCTCTTTCTTTATCCTAGTCCATCCCAACAGAAACATCTCTTTATCTATCATGTCTTAGCCAGTCTGTGTCCACAACAAACTCTCAGATTTCAACTGAATGAATGAATGTATTTTAGGTATGCAATACTGATATTTTATTAGGTTATTTTCTTCCTTAATGTTTAATAAAATTTCCTACACATTTTGATCTGTTTGAGCCATGCTAAGAGGCAGAAAAGACAAAGAGTGTTACTGATTTCTGGAAGAAAGTTTAAGTATAGCCTGTCCCGGGAATAATTCTGGCCACAACAATGAAGAAAAAAGTGAGAAACCACTAAGAACAGCTGAAGATAGATAGCCTTCTTTTCATTTTCATGACATATAATATCACAATTCTATTTAGAAATTCAACATATTGATATTATTCATTATTATTTCAAATTTAGGAGGAAATTAAATTGTTACAATTAAATATTGGTATTGAACTTAAAACATTTTTACTAATCTGGGTGATACTTTTTTTTTTTTTTTTACTGAATTATATGTTACATGTGTTACATTTCACTTTCAGATGAAAAGACCAAAACCAACAAAATTTTTCAAAAATAAAGAAAACAAAAAAGATAAAATAAAGATAAAGAATGAAAATGTGATAATAAAAACAACCCACATTTAATTTTACAGAGACAGTTTCCAATATATAAGTTGATCATAGCATAAATTCTAACTTTAATGAACATCTTTAATTTCTATTTTATTAAAACTATATTGTAATTAGTATATGCTTTTTCATTTATGAATATTTTATTTTGCCATGTGATTGGTCATTCTCTAATTCTTTATGAGAAAAGCATTCCAGGCTAGAGTGACTTTTAAATATGAGAGGGGATATATAAATGAGTTCTGATAATGTGCGAAGACTTGAGTTAAACTCTTTATATCTATTAACTTATTTAATTCTCATAATTGGTAGGCAAATCTCTTGGTATAAAGATGAGCAAACTAAGAGAGAGAGAGACACACACAGATTTTAAGTAGTACAAGGTAGTTTACCTAGTAAGGGGCAAACCCAAAATGATCCTAATTACTCTATTGGACACTTAAATGTTTCTATAGAGTCCAATAGCAGTAGTAAATCTTACTAGTGGCTATGTATTGCAAATTTACAAAATTAAAATAAGAATGACAAATATATGAAAAATTTCAATATTTTATTTGTATTTTTAATTATAAATATTTAATTGACATATAGAGGATGTATATATTTAAGGTAGGTGTACAGTGTGATGATTCAATGTATATATACAATGTGTAATGAATACTGCAATCAAATTAACATACTCATCACCACGTTTGCTGTACATTGGACCCCCTGAACTTGTTCAATTTCTGCCTGAACGTTTGTACCCTTTGAGCATCATTTCCCCATTTTCTCCACCCAGAGCTTCTGGCAACCACCATTTTACTCTCTGCTTCTATGAGTTCAAGGCTTATGGAATCCACATATAAGTGAGATCATAAAGTACTCTTCTTTCTGTGTGTCCAGTTTTGTGTATGTAATTGGTGGTAAGGATGGGGTAGAGGTGACCTTAGGATGAAGAAATAAGTGTTACAGCAACAACTGAAGAAATAAGAAATGGAGAACATTAATAAACATCATTCACTTACGTGTATCACTCTATTTCAGTAGGAAAACAAATAGAACTTGAAAGAAATAAATGAGTAGATATGTAAAATTATAAAAATGTAGGAAATATAACACTCAACTTAGCGTCCTAAACTATAGAATAAAAGAAAAAAAAATAAACGTGAATTTAAAAGTATGCCATGTTTATGCCTTTCAATAATATTATTCTACAAAAAAGTTTTGGATATTTATCTTAAAGATCTATACAGAAGTGCATGCATAAGAACATAGAATATTCAGTTAAAAACAGATTCCAAAGAAAAAATTGAATAATTAGTGAATGTGAATTTTTTCTTTTTCAAAATCACTATTTTTTGCTTCTATTATGACATGAGATTCTATCTGTAGCAAATCATCCCAAGGGCATAAAACTCTAAAAATTGACATAAATATAACACTGTTTAATAGGATAAGTAAAAAACAAAATCTACAATCTAAAAGACATTTTCTATTTCATGTGAAATTATAAGAAAATGGTATGACTGAAAATTACTCTGATGTGTGGATGCTAAACTGATGCTTGAACATGAGTTTTGACAGAATGGGCAATACTGCAGATGTTATTGCTGTAGCAGAATGCACAATTCAAAATGTGAGGATCAAATGTTAGTTAGACTCCAGTAATATTTTCTCTATTTTATACATTTGAAAGTGCCAAACCTAGGAAGTAAGTGAATGAATGTTAAATAAAATTGTGATTGACATTGACCTTATGTAATTATTATGAGGATGAAGGCAATTGTTTAAAAATTATGATAGAGTTGATTAATATCTGAGTTTAATTAAAATAATCTGACTTCTAAAAATATATTTTTGCATTCTCAATCAACTTAAGTTGAATTGCAGAATGTGAAGCTTTTGTCAACTTACTTTATCTAAATTCTAACCAAAAGCCCTTTGGTGTGATTGAGATCGTATAGTGTAATAACAGACATGGAGAAGCACTACTCAGTTGCCACCTTATGAGAAGGACTTGCTGGTCTTACTTCTGGAAGTTTGGTCAGACTTAGCTGTCAGCATGTTTAGGGATTGTTTCAACTGCAGAGAACAACCTAACCTGAAGTCATGTCCTTGCAGGAGTTACCCACATCTAATAACTGATTGAGATGGGCATAAAAAGACCTGACCATTCCATCCCAACACGAGATAATTCGGGTGAGCCATTTCAGGTCCACAGTCCCCTGTGAGGATAGCTGAACTCAGTGGGTCTTCATTTGGCATCATAGCTGGATTTTTCCCTCTTCCCAAATCTCCCTTCCTGCTTTCCTTTCCACAGGGGTTGACTCCCAAGCACTAAATTTCTCCTGGAGTCTACTTCACAGAGAATCCATATTATGATATAAGATATTTGAAGCTCATATCAAATTTATCACCTAGGCTCTAGGGTCACAAGATCAAATTCTACGGGAGTCAAGTGAGCAACTAGTTGAGTGAATCAGTTAAAGTATAAAATAGTGAGTGTGGCAGTGGTATGATATAGGCCAGAAACTGAAGAGCACAAACCTCCTATAGAAAAATAAAATTCAATCAAAATAAAATATTATGAGGCAAATAAAATAGATATTAGAACCCAAAGGGAAGACTCTCTGTTGCTAAATCTTCAAAGCATAAAGTTGGGTGTGAAGAAGCATAAAATCAAAGCAACACTCAGGGCTTTTAAATCTTAGATTCTGTTTATTTACTTATTTATTTTATTCTTATTTCAGCATATTGTGAGGGTACAAAAGTTTGGGTTATGTATATTGCCCTTGCCCCCCCACCCCGCTGAGTCAGAGTTTCAAACGTGTCCATCCTCTAGAGAATGCGCATCACACTCATTTGTATGTATACACCCATCCCCTCCCCCACCCACATCTTGTTTAATGAGTTTCTACAATCACTTTCCAGAGCTGTGTCCCTATGGGTCTTATGTTTCTTGGACAAAATGGCATGCTTAAAACTTATGTTAGAATTAAAATTTCCAAAAGTATTTTAGACAAAAAAAGAAAAAATCTTAGATTCTGAATAACATTTTACATTTTCTAACTAAAATAAGACTTTGCAAGGTGTACTGCATATTATATCTGCACTTTTTGATATGAAGGATAAGCTTTGCCAATTCCCTTCCAACTCTATAACTAAAGAGTTGGCAGTATAGAGATGGCTGGAGTCATAAGAAACCATAGACTGAGCTGAGGAATTTCTTAGGAAACAGATGGGTGTGGAAGGGAAGCCCTTGAACTCAGTTAACATGGAGCTGAAATATCACTTAGGCATGTGAAGTGGAAAGCACCTCACCTTTCGTAACAAAAGATTGAGTTTCAATGTTGCCTCCACTGTCACTAACTGTGGCAAGGGATATAACTGATGCTGTCCATGCTTCGTCATCTTCTCTGTTAAATTATGTTACTAATAAAACCTCCTACTTTATCTGGTTCATATCACACTTATGGAGGATCAGGTGAGTTAATGTGTGTGAAAACACTTTATTAGTTATATATGTCTATTTTTATCCTCCAGAGTTTTTTCAACTGCTTCCCATCTATCCAAAGAGAATCTACTACATATAATCATTTAGAGATCTGTCCTCTTTCAATTTTAATATCGTTAACTTGATTCTATCTATTTTAATACAGTTAAAGTTAGTGTAAGTTTCTCTTTTTCATTTGCTTTGAGTTCAAATAATCATACAGAATACAATGGAAAAATATATTCTTTCAGTTTGGCCAGAATGTATTTTACTGGAAAGAAAATGATATCAAAAATGCATTGAATTAGCAGTTTCTTGCCTTGAATAGAGAATGACCTTACAGAAAAAATGAATGAAAATGCTTTGGAAGTTGAACGGAAAACTGCTGGTTCACTTAATAAAATCAAACATTGGCCATCCAAGGCTAGCAGTGGAGGAAAAATAATTTTTATTACCCTTACTCTTGTCCTCAAGATTCACTTTCTTCTCAAGGTCTGTTAATAACTACTATTGGTTTAAGGATGTGGGAACAGGGAAAAAATACATGCATGTCCTTTAAGACTCCTGCTAATGTGGCTATAAACTTCCCTGTGTTCCCCTCTATATTATAGACAATATATCCCTGAAATCAACAGTGCAGAGCTTAGCACATAACAAAAACTTGATACATAATTTCTTAATGAATATAAATGTCAGAGAGGAGAATGGAGCATTAAAAAGAATTTTTACCATAGTCTCAGAGATAAAAGGTGTACAAACACAGAAAATTAACTTTCCACCATGGATTTGAGTGGTTAAGTCAGGCTCAATCTAAGGTATCCTACAGGTAGGATAACCTTATGTCCTGGTTTGCTGGAACTGTCCCATTTTTGCTTGTTAATAAATAAATAGAAATTTCCTTTTTTAAGACTTAAATATAGCCTAGTTTGGATACTTTGTATGATGACCCTACATTATGAAGATATCTCCTTCCTCATTTATATTATGGTAAGGGTCAGTCTTCCTCCACTAACTAACAAGGACATCTAATATGTCCAGAATTTTCATCCAGGCCCAAGAGAGCAAGATATGGAGGGAGACAGGATTTCCTACCTCTTCCTGTCTAAGCCCATTCTCCAATTCTGATTATCAAAAAGCCTCTTCTTTTGAAAATGAATAGCAATCTCATTCAGCCAATAGTCCTGACCAACTTTGGGTGGCCTTCATGACTTCAATAGAGAACAAGAAAATAATACAGTAAAATTAATATCTGTATAAGGATACACATATACCACTTCATAGATTATTTTCAGTAGAATAGGATAAAGTCTATTTCAGATGGTTTGTGAAAAGTTTATTATACAAATATTGTTGTCTTGTTATATAACTGTCTGGAATTCCTATAAAATGCTTACATATGTGAGCCGTTCATGTCATATCTTGAGTCTTCTGTTTGACAAAATGCTTCATGTTTATAGCCTGGCCCTTTGAATACTCTATAGCATTTTTTACAGTGACTTGTACACTTTAAGAAATAGTCATTGAAAGAGAAAATAAAACTCTAGTGTAATTTGCATGCTCTTAATTATATCTATGTACACATTAACTCAAGATCATTTTTTGCTACTACATCAAGACCGCACCCAAATTGTGAGGGGTTCCAAAAAAGAATCTGTCTCCATTTTCTTTTATTCACAAGGATGCAGCCCTAAAGAGAAAGGAAAGAGAATAACAAACCAAGGTAAAGCTGGGATTGGACTAACTCAGCTGACAGATAAAATAACTATCCCTGTGAAATCCAGGCTTGACCCCTAGTAACAGTGCCATGAAAGCATAAATGGAAATACATTTTAAAAAATGGCACTTACTTTGGATAACAATAAAATGGACTTGCATTGGTGACAGCATTTACTTCATACCAGGAAACACTGCATGATGGTTCTCAGAAGTTGCATGACTCATGTAGTCGATCAAGCCTCAGGATTGTGTTCTGAGAATTCCAAATGAGATAACACCATACCAGAAGGAAAACTGAAATCTTCGCTGTCTTTCCTTAGTAGTTTCTGTAGGTATTATTTTTCCAATTTTTAGAGATAAGCTAGAAACCAGGAGGTGGCCAGATTAAACTGTCAGGCACAATATGTAAAACCTCAGAACTTTCTGCTGACTATGGAACATGAAAAGAGATACACAGAAAAGGCAGATTACATTTTTAAATAATGTCTTGCTGTTTAACTTTCTATGATGCTATCTTCTATTTATCAGAGAATGAGTTAGTGAAATTAGTGACAAGAATCAAAATATGATTGTTCTAAAATATGTCTTCTAATTTATGTGGTCCTTCAATTTTTTTTTTTCCTTTTTTTTTTTTGAGACAGAGTCTTGCTTTGTTGCCCGGGCTAGAGTGAGTGCTGTGGCATCAGCCTAGCTCACAGCAACCTCAAACTCCTGGGCTTAAGCAATCCTTCTGCCTCAGCCTCCCAAGTAGCTGGGACTACAGGCATGTGCCACCATGCCCGGCTAATTTTTTCTATATATATTTTAGTTGGCCAGAAAATTTCTTTCTATTTTTAGTAGAGACGGGGTCTTGCTCTTGCTCAGGCTGGTCTCGAACTCCTGACCTCGAGCGATCCACCCGCCTCGGCCTCCCAGAGTGCTAGGATTACAGGCGTGAGCCACCGCGCCTGGCCTAGTCCTTCAATTTTTAAGCTTCAACTTTCCCGACAACATTTTGGTTGCATCTTTGAGAAATAAAATCAGTCTCATAAATTGTGTGTGTGTGTGTTTGTGTGTGTGTGCATGTGAGTTTTCTTGTCTTACACTTTTCTAATCCTAGACTGTAAATTCTTGGGTGCTATGATAATGTGTCTATGGATCTTTGTTCTCCACCTGCATATATCAGAGTGCATAGCAATGACGAGAATACATTTTTTATGATTTTAATCTACATTGTCACTTCTAAGAAGTTTGGCAGCAGAATACAATAATGAAACTGAAACACAGTGAGGGATTTTACTGATATTTCCTAATACTATATGTGCAGATAATTATGCCCATCTCTGTTTTGAAACAACTTTCCCATTTTCATCCCATTCCTTTAGCAGCATGTTTATAGTTTATTTTAAGAGTTATTAGAAGATATGGGAAGTGAGACTATGGATGTGAGTTTAGTGTCCAGTTCAGAGGAATTTGTCTTTGGGCTGATATGAAATAGTTGATACCTAAAGATGACGTATCCCCTCAAGATCATGATTTTCAAGTATGCTGCTCCCACTGCCTTTTTGCAAGGAATGCCTCTGAATGACACAGGCATCATCCCCTATGATTAATTAGTAGGTGTATGCCAGAATCACAAAACAGCAAGTTTACAACCTAAGAATCTCAGCTCAGGTAAACTAAACATGACTCTATAGTAGCAAATGATTATGGAATTCTGAAAAATTAAAGGACAATAGTGATATCATTCTATAGTAAATTAATGGAAAGAAAAGTATTATGGAGAAGAAGAGAAGCTAGAAGATGGAGGCAGATTAAATAGTGACTAGATGGATATCTGTGATGCTTAAACTATACTGTGTAGTTAACTACAGTTATTTTCAATGTACATTATTTTAATCTTCCACATGTTTAATGAAATAGATCATTCAAAGCAGTGGTTCTCATCCCTAGCTGCACATTTGATTCCTTTAAGGAGATATACTCACTCCTAGATTTTGTATTTCCATTCATCTGGGACAGTGGCTCTCAAAGCATAGTGTCTGGACCACAGTTTCAACATCATCTAGGAACATGTTAGAAATCCAAATGCTTAGGGGCTGGGTGCAGTGGTTCACGCCTGTAATCCTAGCACTCTGGGAAGCTAAGGCGGGAGGATCACTCGAGGTCAGGAGTTGGAGACCAGCCTCAGCAAGAGCGAGACCCCCATCTCTACTAAGAATGGGAAGAAATTAGCTGGACAACTAAAAATATATAGAAAAAAATAGCCAGGCATGGTGGCACATGCTTGTAGTCCCAGCTACTTGGGAGGGTGAGGCAAAAGGATTGCTTAAGCCCAGGAGTTTGAGGTTGCTGTGAGTTAGCCTAATGCCACAGCACTCTAGCCTGGGCAACAGAGTGAGACTCTGTCTCCAAAAAAAAAAAAAAAAAGAAAGAAAGAAAAGAAAAGAAATCCGAATGCTTAGATGCTTAGAATCTTCCCTAGACATACTGCATCAAAATATGGGTGGGTCCCTAAAATGTGTTTTCAAAAAATCCTTTTAGGGTGATCTTACTGCATTCTAAATTGAGAATGAGGCTGGGCGTGATGGCTCATGCCTGCAATCCTAGCACTCTGGGGGGCTGAGGCTGGAGAATCGTATGGGCTCAGAAGCTTGAGACCAGCCTGAGCAAGAGTGAGACTCTGTCTGAACTAAAAAATAGAAAAATTATCCTGGGCATGTGGCATGAGCCTGTAGTCCCAGCTACTTGAGAGGCTGAGGCATGAGGATCGCTTGACCCCAAGAGTTTGAGGTTTCAGTGAGTTATGATGATGCTAATGCATTCTACCCAGGGAAACAGAGTGAGACTCTGTCAAAAATAAAAATAAAAATAAAATTTGAGAATGAGAATCTAGGATGGTGCCCAGCCATAGGTATTGCATAAAAACTCTTTGCAAGTATAATGAAAACTAGGGTTGAAAACCATAATCTTACAAGATCCTCTTGAAAGGAGGAGAAAGTCTAACAGTTGTTTTGAGAGTCATAAGGATTCAAGGCTGACTTTGAAGCTGGATAGTCTGGGTTAAAATTTATGCTTGGCCACTTAGCTGCTTGGTGACTCTGTATAAATTACTTCATCTCTCTGTGCCTCATTTTACTACTATGCAAATTTGGTGATAATGATTTTATGTACTTATTAGTGTAGTTGTTTTTTTTACACAGATCAAGCAATGTAAAACACTTAAAATTGTGCATGGCACAAAGTAAATGCTTAATAAATGTGAGCTACAGCACTATCAATAGTTAAACTATTTAACATAGATAGTTAACATGCTTTGAATATAAAGAGAACATCTATGCTTTGTTTATGTACTTTTAAAAAGCCATTAAGTTATTTTGAGTAACTTGAACTAAAAAAAAAAAAAACATTAAATTAGATTAAATCCCCAAACCTTTAACCTGCATGAGTGAAATCCCCTAAATAAATGAAGATTTTTCATTTAACTAATATATTTTTAAAAAATAATTGTCAGTTTAGGAGAGATGCTTTTCTAAAATGTATCCTTCCTCATCTTTTTAAATCGGGGTATACCAGATACAATTATTTGCTTCTCCAATCATTATTATTAATATTCATATTAACATCAGTTGTTTGTCCCCAATTACAAAGGCAACACAAAACTGCAGTCCTTAACCTAGATTCCAAGAACACCAAAAATTTCCTGGTTGAACTCAACATAAATAGAGTTGGTATTTTTGGAACTGCATTTTGTTTTATGGATTTAAATTGTAATTCTGAGTCAAAGTCATCAGATTGTCAAGTGAGTCTTTGGAACAAAATTCTGAAAAATTTAAAAAAATAAAATATTAAGGATTCCTGTGTATGAGGAATTTAATTTTTAAATTAATTGGCTTTGTTTTCTATTGTATGTTCTTTGATTTCTGTTGTTTTCTTGCCACTTTTTCTTATTTTTTACTAGCTGTAGATCTGCTTATTATTTACTTATACTTGCATACTTCATCTAGGAAATTAGAAAAGCATCTAGTCTCTATAAGAATATCCAGTTTCTGAGAGTGCATAAGAGTAAACGGAACAAACTGTCAACATGGGTTTAATGACATTTATTTTTGCCCGTACAAAGTTCAGAGTACGTGAAATTAGAATTGCTTATAAAGTTGCCTGCTAGGCTGATTTCCTATGGGATACAAACTTTGTATCATTCATTCCTGAATCTCCCGGGCCTGGTGCTTTTCTTAACACATGGTAGATGCTTAATGAATATTTTATGAGTGAAAAAATAACAGAAACTCCAGGTGATGCTGCTTTGCTGTAGAAGGCCTGAAATAGGCAACTGTGTGAATAATTGAATTATGTAATCCTCAGTGTATGAAACACGCAAGATTTAAAGATTTTCCTGATTACTTTTGAAAAAAGTCGCTATTGAGATACTGATTTTATGTTCTATCACTGTGGTTCAAATTGGTTTATTTATGACTGTAGAGGCTTATTTGGAAATTAAGTTCACTAGAGATTTATTTTATATGAGTTCTTTCTTTGAGCTATACCAATTTAAAATCAGTTTACTTATGCCCATTAGTTCTGTTTATGTTTCTTCTTATTAATGAACAAACAATTTTGATATCATTGCAGGATATTTGTCATATTTTATTTAACAATGAAAGTCATTCATTATTCAACAAGTGACCCATTGAATATCAACAAATATCTCCTAACTTACGTGTTTAGTATGACCTCTGGTTACTGCATATCCTCCATCTTTTCAATTTTGACATGTATAATTACTGAGTCAGTACTCTCATTTAAAAATGACTAGTACAACCTCTATGGAAAATAGTGGAGATACCTCGAAGAACTAAAAGGAGAACTACCATTTGATCCAGCAATCCAACTACTGAGTATTTACCCAGAGGAAAAAAAGACATTCAATAAAAAAGACACCTACATTCAAATGTTATACAACACAATTCACAATAACAAAAATGTGGAAATAACCCAAGTTGCCATGAATACATGAGTAGATTAATAAAATGTGGTATATGTATATCATGGAATACTACTCAGCCATAAAAAATAGTGAACTAATACCTTTTGTGTTAACCTGGGTGGAACTGGATACCATTCTTTTAACTGAAGTATCACAAGAATGGAAAAACAAACACCACCTGTACTCACCATTAAATTGGAACTAATTGAGCAACACTTATATTCACATATGGAAATAACATTCCTTGGAAATCAAACAGGGGGGAGGGAGTAGGAGGGTTGGGTCAATTCACACATAAGGAGTGCAATGCACAATATCTGGGGAATGGACACATTTAAAACTTTGACTCAAACAGTACAAAAGCAATTTATGTAACCAAAATGATTGTACCCCCATAGTATTCTGAAATTTAAATAAATAAACAAATAAGATCCTACCTTTCTCTCCCTTGGTTCTTACAGTTTTAGTGTATAGCTCTGAATTTTGACATCTATTACTACCAACATCTTAGCATGGCAATTATACATAGAGAACCGTGCCATGAAATAAAAATATAACAAGAGTATTTATGGTGCCCAAGATAGTTATTGCTGAAATTATTTTACGAACATATTTTATCATTGAGATTTCCAATAGCTTTGTTATACAGAGTACTTCGTACTAAACATATACTGTATAACTTTTTGTTGCATAATTTATATAAATCAATTAGGACAAAATGATTTCTTTGATACAATGAAATTTGTTTTGTTCATTATTTTTTAATAACATTTTCACACTTGTGATGATTTTAAAGCTAGGAAGCAATTCACACTGGAAATCAGACCTGGCTTCTAGCCAATATTCTGACAAAGAGTCAGGTAGCCTTGGCATTCAGCTTAACACAAACCCCTTAGGTTCCACCCTGAATATTTACCTAGACTGAGGTGAAACTGTCCACTTTATTTGAAAGAAACTTTATGAGACTGGTGATACTTCTCTCTAATATATAGTAAAATATTTTAGAAAAATTGGGCTGTTGCCAATTTATTCATATCATTGCATACAGCCATCTGGCAAATATTTCTCTTAATTGCTTTTTGGGGTGTTATGCACAGCAAGAAGCTCCTGGAGCTCTCCTGACTACAATTTCTACATAAATACGGAACTTATCTTTTGTTAGTGGATATATCCACATTCCATTCACCCTTTCCATCCTTTGTTTCAGTTCTAACTTTAATTTAATTTTTCTAGGCACAGATATTCACTTTAATTCAAAACGTGACATATTTGAAGTTCCTACAAAAATTATGTATATAATGCATATATTTATATACACACATGTGCCATCCCGTGTGCATATAGATATATAAATAAATGTATATGTATAGCACATACATACACAGACTAAAGAGTGTGATAGTGGAACTTATCAATTTCTTGTACTTACAATCTATCATTGCTGTTGTAGATTTTATATTTCACCTGCTGACAAAAATTAAATATATATTAATATCCAATCTGAACATTTGCTTTTTTTCTATATGTACCTGCAGTCTTTTCATCACAAATTTCTCATAAAACCGTACTCTGTGTTTTACTTTGAGTATTTATTGGCATGTCAGAATTAACTGAGGCCCTTTTCAATTATATTTTAATTTATATTAGTGCCTGGACACTATTACATACCAATTGAATCAGATTCTGATGGAATATAGCCTTCGTATGTCATTTCTTTTAAATTTCTTGGGTCGTTCTGACGTGCATTGACATCCTTGAGTGCTACTGTTTTCTATGGGAATTATCTTTGGTTTATATTTTTTTAAGTTTAAAGAATTTTCAGTAACTAGCAATGAGTTTTGAAGCCTAAACTTTTTTCATTCAAAATAGAAAACAAGGAAGGAAATGCAATCACTGTAAATTACCTATACGTATTTGACTACTCAAAAGGAATTTTCAGGATCATTAGTTTAAAAAAAAAAAAAAAACTTTGAACTTTTAGGAAACTTTAGGAGTACTTTTCTTTGTCCAGTTAGGCTACTATAGCAAAATACCACAGACTATATAGTTCATATGCAACAGAACTTTATTTCACACAATTCTGTAATCTGGGAAGTCCAAGTTCAAAGTGCTGGCAGATTAGGTGTCTGATGAGGACCAGTTTCCTGGTATATAGATGGCCCCTTTTAGCTGTGTCCCTACATGGTGGAAGGGGTGTAATAGCTCTCTGTGGTCTTTTTTATAAGGACACTAATCCCATTCATGAGGACTCTGCCCTCATCACCTAATTAGCTCCCAGAAGCCTCACCTCCTAAAACCATGGCATTAGTGGTTATGTTTCAATACCTGAATTTTGGGGGGACACACAGATTCAGACTATAGCAATACACTTAGCAACTTATCCAATTCCTAATTCTGTATCTCCTAAACTATGTAGTATGCTTTCTTGGACATCACAGGTGATTACCAAATGTTAGTTGATTGAATGAAGAGTGTTTAGAGATGTATATGAGTGACAGAATGATGGTTAACTTGGGTTTTATTATGTTTTAATTTGTTATACATTAAATTTTATGTCAAAGTTGTAAATTATCATTTATGTAATAATAAAGTCATTATTACACCTTGATAGGATAGATTTTTCACAGCTTCATGCTGTGAAAGCTCTTGGAAACTTCTGTTATTACTTACCTTTTCAAAGAGCATTCAATAACTTATTTAAATTACAGTGAAATAATATAAAAATGGATTCACCTAATTATAGTTGATTCACCTAATTATTCTAAGCTAATTATGCTCCACAACGCTGTTATAACATGACAAATAGACTCCTTAGCATGGTGGAATATCACATTGTCCTACTGAGATTGAACATTTAATGGCGTCAGAAACACAGCCCCCAGTATAGTCTTGTGACAAGAAAAAAGCTTTAAGAAAGTATTTCTAAAGACCTGATTTTTTTTTTTTTTTGTGACTCCAGGTTATAGATGTTGTTATATGCTTCTGCAAAATAAAATGATATGCTTAATAACTTTTTTGATTTTATCACACTTTGACATCTAGGATATCTTAAATTTGTACCTTAGTTTCTCAGTATGTAAGATGGAATTAATGTAACTATTTTTGGTATACTTATTAAATAAAAGGATGACTATACAGATTTATTCAATAGGAACCCAATGGAGTAATATAAAGTGCTGCTTGGCTCAGTATGTATAACATTTACAGTTAACTCATATCATCATATTTATTAAATAATGTTAACTTTATAAGGGAAAAATTTGCACACGGATCAGGTGATAGCCAATATTTATTTCTTTAGATTACACAAGATGTTTATCAGTATCTCAATAAGCCAAAATCATATCCATTGAAATCTTCCAGAAGTTTAATGTTTTCTGTAGAAAACTGAAAAATAAAGTGTAGACATTGTGATTATTATTGAATATTAAAATAGAGGAACAGAACAAGACACTTTATCAATCATATAGCACATAACACAGGTTGAATCAAAATATTGTTATGTTGAAATACAAGTTGTCTTTTTAATTGAGGAAAGTTTCAGCAAACTTGACGTTTAGTTTAAAGAATGTGGAAAAATGAGTATGAGCATATGTTTGGCATTCAGAAAGAAGCAGAGTTTTATCTACCTCAGATGTTTATTGGCCTGTATCTTTGCCAAATTTTCCTATAACCTCAAACTAGGGCAAGAGTTGAGAGATGGAACTGCAGTGATTGATGAGAATTAAAGTCATTCTATTATATTTGAATCTGTCATGCCAAGCAGAGACCCAAGAGTGGGCCTCTAACATAAGAGAGGAAAACAAGCGCATGACCATTTGAACTAAGTTGTCAGTTGGAGCTTACCCATAGAGAACTTAATAAGAATTTCACTATTGGAAAGATGTACAAAATCATTAAGGGTTTACAAAAATCTCTAACCTGCATGTGTAAACTTGAGCTAGAGATTATGTAGGCTTATTCAGGTACCTATTCTAGGTACCTATTCCAGGACAGCATGAGAATTGGTCAACTAGTAGGAGATTGAGACTATGTAAGCACAGGAAATTAAACCTTTAGATATAAGAAGATTCACCCCTCTCCAAAAGGTAAAAGATCAATAACTCATGTGCATAAAAATCTGCTTCTAAATTATTTCAGTTAAAGCTAAACTTCATAATATTATAGAAATACAAATGCTTTAGTCTTCTTTTTCATATGCCTTGTCAGAAAGAATTAAACAAAAACTCTAAGACATTATGTTAATTGTGCTATTTAATATGTTCCTTAAGAAAGGTATGATTGTCATTCTTCCAAGTTAAATAAGCAAAACTGTGCCTATGAATTATGAAATAGCTCTGTTTAATACATTATTAAATTTTTGTGACTGTGAACTTGAGTAACCAAATTAATTGAAATGCTGTTAGATCATAAGTCCCTTTGAAGTTAATTACAATTAGTTGCTAGAAAGAATTTTCCAAGATATATTAAAAATATACCAAACTATAAATACTTCCAAGGTATAAATTGAAGTAGAAAAATGTTAAAGTGTTGAATATAACAATGGACAGTGGCATATGACCTTGAATCAATTGACAATGAATAAAATGGAACATATTAAAGGAACATTTTAATTATCACTTCAAACCATTTAAAAGTCTTCAGACTAATAAAATGCAATCTGTATTAGGCAGCAGGGGAGGATGGAATTGATGTCTCTGTTGTAATATTAATACCAGTTAAGGACTTTGCAATATTTAGGGCCCGGGTGGGCAGACATCTCCTAAATATAATAATTTTATTCCTAGTCCATTTTTTAAATGTTAGGATGACCTTAGGTAAAAGACTTACCATCTTTTTAATTTTAGCTTTTTTTATGGCAAAATGTACATGATTATAAGTTTCAGCTCTCATTTAATGAGTGTATCTGATGATAGATCAGATTCCAATTATAAGCTAATGTAAAAGCTTGAAAAGCAGTACTACCTATGTAGAGATTATTATAAAACAGTTTGGCAGGGCACAGTGGCTCATGACTGTAATCTCAGCACTTTGGGAGGCTGAAGTAGGAAGATCACTTGAAGCCAGGAGTTCAAGGCCAACCTGGGCAACATAGTAAGAACCCCATCTCTACAAAAAATAATAACAAAAAAATTATCTGAGCTTGGTGGTGCACACCTGTAGTCCTAGCTATTCGTGAGACTAAGGCAAGAAGATCACTTGAGCCCAGGAGTTCAAGACTCCAATGAGCTATGATCCTGCCACTGTACTCCAGCCTGGATGAGGGAGAGAGACTCTGTCTCTACAAAAAAGAAGAGATATTAAGAAAAAAAAATTTCTTTAATATTTCCTTCTTGTACCTGCTTAGTTTATGACCAAAAATAACAGTAGAAAAATAACTTCCAATTCAATTCTTAAAATGTCCAACATAAGTTTCTCATTGCATCATTTTATTTCAGTCTCAGTAAGTTTTAAAATTCAACCACAATTAGTTGCTTACTTTTATAAACACATTTTCTTTTTCTTTGTTTTATGTTTAATTAGGTAAACCTATTTGAGATTAGACTATGTGATTTTAACCTTAATAAATAGGGGTTGAACAGGATTATATTTTAAACCTGGACTAGCACATTGATGCCTCATCTGTGCTGTGATTTAATGTAAAAATAATCCTGACTCTGGGAAATATATTGATTTTGTACTTTCATGTGATTGCTTTATTGACACCTTGACATTTCCATTCTCAGCATCCTATTAAGAGATAACTTTGAGAACATGAAATGGTAATGAGCCCTTGGCTAGGGTTAGGAATAAATTGCCATTTCTAGGGTTGATAATGGATTTGGCTTGAGTCCTGAAGCATGGTGATATATCTGGCAATGGTGGGAGCTGGTCCTGGTCACAGGAGGCAGGGTGGGAAAAGAGCAGGGAGATTTGCAGCTAGTCATGGAAGTGGGCCCATCTACAAAGGTACAGAGATTATCTGTATTGTAATTACATTGTGTTATAATCTGCTATCATAAAAGCTCTGACTCTCTGCTCTGTTGAAAAATTAAAATACAGTGTGTATTCAACATGTGCAATAAAATAGACAAGGGCTGGAAGTTGTCCCTCCACCAGAGGTCTGAGGAAAAGGAAGAGTCCTGCTAGGTTGAAAAAACAATGTTGCCTGCCACATGTTTGGCCTTCCTCAACCCCCACACAAAGATAGTGACATGAAAACAATGACAAGTTGTTGGGAGTAGAAGATCCTGAGGAACCTGTCCAGAGGACAGATTTCTGGGGAATTTCCTAGCAATATCTGAGAAGTAGTGTTGGGTTGGAAGTGCTGGCTAACTTTCAGTCAATAGCTCATGTTACTGTAATGTGTCTTAGAGGAGGACACAGATAATAAATAATTGTTCTTTCTGCCATGAAATAATGGGAATGCTGTAATAGATCAAATTTGAGCATACAATTCATTGTTTTCTCTTACTGCCGATCAAATACATGTTACTTTGAGAAATTTTATTGGAAAAATAAGCTAATTTGTCAAAAATTGTGTCAATTGCTGGATATTGCCACTTTTGTACTCACTGAACTTATTACAAATTAGGTAATAGATTGGAAATATATAAAAACTAAAAATGGAGTGTTTATTTACAAATTGAGATAATTATGAGCTACCCTATCATTTGATGGTCATAACCTGAAGAAGTTTTAAACTCCTATGTACAACCTGAAGAATTGATTGCTTTAAGCCTTTTCAAAATAGTGAGATAGTTAAAGGCACCAGAACACTCCATAACTGATTTACTATAAGAATCCCTTAGGAAGGACAAGTAATTAAAAACTTAAGGATTATAAGAGACCTAAAGAAAAGTTTCTTCTCCAGACTTATTTAAAAACTGCCACAATGGCGAGTTCTGATTCGCGAGGACAAGTTTACCTTTATTATCACAATAGACAGGACCTCTTTGTTGTCTGGAAACACAATGAAGCATTCTGTCTTGAAGAAAGGCAACTAGAGACAGATTATGGGAAGGTCAGCTGGACAGTTGCCCAGGGCTGTAATCTATAAGGACTGTCAAAATGTCATTAAAAGCCAATGAGGTGGAGAACATCTTATTTATTAGAACTCTCCTAGAGGGCGAATATGTTTTGTAGTTCAAAGGGATGCTTTGATAAATCACCAGTGGTGTTGGAGTAAGGGACAAGGGTTGGGGGTGAGTTGCGAGGGTGGGGAATAGGAATAAATCACCACACTGGTGCTAAGGAACCTTCCATATATTAATAGAAGGGGTATCGGATTTTTCTGATACTGTCCCCAAACACACACACACACACACACACACACACACACAAACACACACAATGGGTTAGTTATATCAAGAATTGTCACCAGCAATTTCTTTTATAAATCACTAAATATATTTTAATAATCTCACACTCTTCACTAAATAAACCCAAATAATAAATACTATTTTAAAAATTATGCCTTCATTTTGATTCAGTTCCATGGTCAACACCCTCTTCTCCCCACATACAGACTTGGCAGCTGGTGGACAGTTTCACCTGAAATACACAGAAACTTTTGCTTAGCAATAGTGTATCTGATTTCTGGCAAAATATTTTTATCTAAGAAACAACATACTGTGGTATTTACCATGAATTGTGATAAATCGTTTCGGAACAGACTTCAATTAATCTTTACCACAATTATGTGACCAACATAGGTTAAGAGCCAGGATTTGAGTCTAATCCAAATCTGTCTGACTGCAGAGTCCTCAGCATTTTCAATGTATTTCTGGAAATAGCCTTAATTTGGGTACCGTAAACCACAGTTATACTTTTTACCACCTAGTGTATTAGTGAGGATTATTATTATTGTTATAACTTTTAGTTACAGAAAATAACTAGGCTAAGAGGTGAAAGTATACTAAAATATCTCATGGAATACGTGTGTTGGAGAAAGCAGGGCACACATTTTCTAAAAGAACAGCTTATTCCAATATTGAAGTGCTATTAGTTTCTTCTCTGCTGGAGTTTCCTCTCCACGTGAGGCTTACCTTGCCTTCTCTCACTGAATAATGGCTTCCTTTGCTCCATAGTGCACTGCAGTGGAACACCATCAACTGTCAACTGCAGCCTGTGAGTTTCTGGTCTGGCTTGATTATAAGCTCCTAGGATAGGGCCTTGTCAATTCCTCTTCACCTCTGATTCCCATTTCTTTACCTCAAATACTGGTGAAGATTTGGAGAAACTGGATCAATTGTACATTGTTGATGGGAACGGAAAATGGTACAGCCACTCTTGAAATCAGTTTGGCAGTTTCTTATAAAACTAAACATGAGATTACCCATATGACCCGACACTTTCATTCCTGGGCATGTATTCCAGAGAAATGATAATGTACATTCACACAAAACCTGCACATAAATGTCCATAGCAGCTTTATTTGTAATAGCTCAAAACTGGAATCAGCTCAGATATCCTTCAACATGCAAAAAACAAAAAAACAATAAAAAAAAACAAAAAAAACAAAAACAAATAAACAACAACAAAAAAACCCCCACAAAATACTCTGCCTAATGTAAACATACACACAGTATTTAGGAGTGATTGCTCAAAGGACATTCCAGATAGTCTACAAATAGACCTCTTGATTAACTCAGATCAACAGAACTGAGTAAATGACAACTACATTTTAACAGTTGCCACTAAATGTACACATTCATTTGAAATCATTGTGATTCATTGTATAGGACAATATCTGAATACCAGTTTCCACTTGAACCTCAATGTGATGAGATATAACAGCACTAAATTTTATATGTTTGCTTTATTTTCCTTACTTCAGTGAATGAATTTCACCTACACCAGAGATGTGTAGGAAGTGGAACTAATGGTGCTCTGTGGGTGTTTTTTGTGCTTTCAGCTTATTTTTGTGTAGCTTTCCAGTTTTGGAGAATTATAATCTTTTTAAATAAAGCATTTTATGAAAAGTGCTTATGGGTCAAGATTGTTGAAATAGAGTGGTAATTACCGAGACTCTGCTTCTTTAGTAATATCTGTATTTCTAAATAGTAAATAGCCAGCTCCAATATTCTTTCTATATCTTTTTCGTGATTTATTAAATTATGCAAAGCTTAGTGAAAAGTTAATTTCAGTAAGGTCGTATATTTAATATGGATGCCAGGATGATTGGCTATTTAACTACAATGCATGGAGATTTGAGTTTCTTCCTTCCAATCCACATAATTATCTTTCACTTCTTAGAAACTCCTAGGAAGTGTTGTTTCTTGAAAAAATATAAGATGTGCTATCAGCACCAGGCATTATACAGAAGGATAAATACAATCAAGTTTTAGATACTGAAATATATTTAGATGTGTGCATTACAGGGAATCAACAAAATTATCACTGCCTCAAATACAGCAAAGAAGTTTGTAAAGAAAAGAAAAAATGAAATTAGGATCAATTTATTGGAAGGACTTAAACACTGATATAATTAATTTTAGCTTGAATTAGTGCTACAAGAAACTCTTGGCAAGAAGAATAATGAAATCCTGAAAATATGCTGATTTTAAATGTCTTTTGAATGAATTTAGAGATATGAAATATTGAGTACTGAAGTTTTACTGATCATTGCATTTGTGACATCAAAGCCTTGAATAAAATAGTTGTGATGAAGTAAAGATGGTGTAGTATCAGGAACCAATCCAGGAGCTCCATGAATCTACTGAAGTTCTGTTCATAAGATTCTCTACATATGTACATGTTCATCATGATGCAAAGAGTTAACACGTGATGTATCAAACGCTTTCAGGATAAAATGACTTTGGCAATGCTGTATGGAACAAAGTCATAGACACGTACTCATCTTAGAGCAGCAAAACTATTAAGAGATATTTGAAGAATGCATGTAAAGGATTATGTTTGACAAAAACAGCTCACTAAACTAAGTCAGTAGTTGTTAGATAGTGAACTTTATATCTAATAAATAAAGATAGTTAATACATTTATTTAGTCTCTTTGAGAGGATGTGTGTGTATATGTTTATATATATGTGTGCACATATATATATTTTTTTTTCAGGGTTGTGAGATGTTTGATACCGATTCTTTTCATAAAGAAGAAAGAAAAACAAGTTTCCTCTCCTTTTCCTGCCTGTTTCCACTTGAATGGGAAGAAATATAAATAGTATGGCAAGGAGAGAGCTAAAATGTAATATGAGCTGAGATACAATGCTGATAAAATAATTCTTTTGGCAACCAAAGCAGACACTGTTGGTTTCCTAAGTCTTTGGGTCTCAGGTTTACTATCCCCAAGGCAATTTTTAGCTTGTAATTTTAGCAGAGGTAGTCAATAGATAATTAGTGGGTTTCAACTATATTGCAGGCACTATTCTAGGCACCAGGAAAATATCAGATTATCAAAATCCCAGACCCTTAATTATCTGGCACCAGGAATCTATAACATCTGGGGAAAAAAATATAACAAAGAACAGAAGAAGTAGAAAAAGCACAAACTGAATAAATGGAGTATGTGGGGGAAGAGTGAATAAAATACGAGAGCAGATGTAAGATACTGCTGTGTTTTGAGGGGTCATAATTAATCACAGTTTTTCTTCCCCTGTGAGTTACAAACCAACTGAGAAATAGACGTGGAGTTGGACAGATGGAGAACAAAACTTTAGCTTTATTACTGTTAAAACTGGTAGGAAGGACATGACCTAGATATGGGGCTGCAATCTGGTATCCTAATACTTGCTCTCTGAGCTGAACTTGCTCATCCAAAACTACAGGCATTCCTCAGTAGCATTACTGAAGGATTGAGAAAACCAGCTGAATGTGCTGTCCTGCCCAGCCAGCGGCTGAACCAACATGCCCAGTTCCTTTTCTCTAGCTCATCAATTATACTGACCATTCCTCTCTTGGTTACAGTGAATACGAGGTCTTAAATGATAGGTAGAGTTGTTCTTTCAATCCTGTTAAGGATTGAAATGGGGATTTTTTTTTTCTTCTAGAAGTGAGAAGAAGAGTTGCTTCAAGCTCCTCTCTGTTAGGTACAAGTACAAAACCCCTGGATTACAGGCCAGAACTACATGTGCTAAATTAAAACAGAAAAAATAATCCTGAATTCTTTAGCAAGCATCTACTGGTTGGAGTAGGTAATTTGGACACCTTGGCTGAAGTTTTATCTATGAACAAAGGCAAGTGATAATATTTTGCAAGCAGAAGCTCCCTAAAGAAACAAAAAATGTTAATTTAAACCTGGAAGGACTACCAGTGTAAAGATTGAGAAGGTAGAGGTTGTACATAGCACAGGGGAAATGCTGAAGGTGCCAAGTAGTTTTTCTCTGGGTAAAAATTTAGTTTTTGCTGTCAGGGGATATGAATACTGACAGACAAAAATTAGAGGAGTAGAGAATATATCTGACATCCAGTGACAATGATCATAATGTAACATGCCACCAGGGCATTGAGATAGCTTAGTACAAACACCATTTAGGGAAAAATCAATGCTCAGGTATCTAAGCTGAGCATTAAGATCTCAGCTGTCTAAAACCCTAGAGCAACAAGTCTGAAAATAGGACATGGCCTTGGAATATAGAATTAAGAATTCCTAATCAAGTATATCCTACTGGTACCTAATCAGTGTTTGGGTATATATTTTTATTTCTCTAATTTATTTAGTTATGTCTCTATTGCAGAAGTGAAAGTTTGTAAGGCACTATAGAAATGAAAAAAAAATTAAATATAGTTTTTTTTTTTTTTTTTTTTTGAGACAGAGTCTTGCTCTGTTGCCTGGGCTAGAGTGCCGTGGCATCAGGTTAGCAATCCTCCTGCCTCAGCCTCCCAAGCAGCTAGAACTACAGGCATGCACCACCATGCCTGGCTAATATTTCCTGTTTTTAGTTGTCTGGCTAATTTCTTTTAATTTTTAGTAGAAATGGGGTCTCACTCTTGCTCAGGCTGGTCTTGAACTCCTGACTCAAATGATCTTCTCACCTCGGCCTCCCAAAGTGCTGGGATTACAGGCATGAGCCACCATGCCCAACTGTATATATAGTTCTTATATGTAGTAGGGAAAATTCTAAAATCACCCTTCAAGAGTCTCGTCTCGTAATTATTCAATCTAACATGAACCTAGGTACTGCTAGGGAAAAACTTTGAAAGTGGAATTAATTTACTCATCAGCTGACATTAAAATAGGGAGATTATTCTGGATTATCCTGGTCTGTACAACGTAATCACATTAGCCTTTACAAATGTCAGTCAGAGGAATATCTCAGAAAACAGAAGCAGAGAAGACATGATGCAGAAGAGGAGAGCAGAGAGATTCAAAGCATGAGAAAGATTTGATCACATTAGCAGGCATTGAAAGTAGAGGAAGTGGGCCAAAAGCCAGGGAATGAAGGTAACCTCTGGAAGATGACAACAACCCTAGCCTGAAAGCCAGAAGTAAAATGAAAACCTCAGTCCAACTACGACATCGAACTGAATTCTGTGGAATCTCCAGAATGGAAAGCATCCCCGACAGTACCTTGATTTTGGCCTTGTGCAGAGGACTAGCTATTCCATGTTGTACCCATACTTTTGACTCACCAAAACCATGAAATAATAAACAGGTATTCTTTAAGCCACTAAATTTGTGATGATTTATTACTGCAGCAATAGAGAACACATTGCACAAATGCCTTTAGGATATTCTATTAGGCGGGACGTACTAATACTTGTGAGCACTGCCTACATGCTGAAACCAAGAGCTGCTCACACAGTCCAGTGCACTATAAATTTAAGTTACCAGATTCCATCGAGCATATTTGGAAATAGAAATAATAAAATTATTTCTCACATTAGAAGTTTTCAACCAAGTATAATTTCAGAAAATCCTGTTGGTGTCCAGTTCATTGCTGCTTAGACTCTCCAGCTGTGGATTTACACTTAGCAAGGATATTTAGGGGTTAGAAGTAGTACATAATCCACCAAATGTGTGGCCTAACACTAGTCTGAAGGGTAGGCTGGTTCAACTCTCTTGCTTAACTCACTGCATTACTTAATTTATTTTTAATGGGAGTATAGGTAGCTATCCTAATACTACCTAAAATATCTAGGAAGTAAATTGGCTTCCAGATGTCTAGTGAGGGAAAAATTCAAAACAAACAATGGACTACAGTAAGAATCATGTTATGTGTTGCATCTATGAACCAGCATATCATCTATTTACCTCTCCCAGCCATACACCAGCATGTCAGTACTCCAGAGTCTGGACAAAATTTGGAAGCCACCCTCTTCACACCCCTTTGCTTAAGTCTCAGGCCAAGATTTTCATGGTTTGCAATCATCGAGAAGCTTTTTAAAAAAGCCTCATTCCAGATCAACTAAAGCAAAATCTCTGGTGATAGATGTAAAACATTAGTTTTTGTTTGTTTTGTTTTGTTTTGTTTTTATTTATTTATTTTTTTAAAGCTCTCAGATGATCTTAGCAGTCTGCTCAGGGCTGAAGTTCGTTGGCCTGGAATGTCACTGTGTAATACAGTAACCACTAGCCACATGTGAGTATTGAGCATATAATATTTGCAGAGTTTGGATTGAGATGTCCTAGCAATGCAAAATGTACCGAATTTTGAAGGTTCATGTGAAAATAATAATGTAAAGTATCTCATTAGTATTTTTTATTTTGATTACATGTTGGCATAATAATTTGGATATATTGGGTTAAATAAAATATGTTAATATTAATTTTTCTTATTATTTTATGTATGTAGCTACTAGAAATTTTAAAACTATATATGTGGCTAACACTTGTGGCTTCTCTTATATTGCTATCCAGTGCTAGTCTAGAAAGGTGTGTATGCTCTTTTAATTTGTTAACGGAGCACTTCTCTCTTCTGCTGTTAGTCCACTCTTCCTTTTAACACATTTCAAAGTACTAGATGTTTAAATCATCCTCCTGCTACCTTAGTGAATATTGAGTAAAACCAGTTAGTTATAACAGACATCTCCAAGCTTTTCTCTGTAGAAATTCTTTTCTTCTTATTTCTCAAGTAATATGTGAGCTCTGAAAATGATGAGGTCATTATTTATTCCATTGTTTATGGTAATTAGAGTTTCACTGAATAACTGAGCATGATATATTAACAGAATAATATCTTACAAAGAAATTATTGCAATACAAATCCTAATTCCAAAAATAATAATTGAAAAAAAAACAGATTTTAAGTACTAGTGAAAAAAAGTAGAAAAATATAAATGCCTTTATTTTGAAAATTGTTCATAAATTCATGTGTTTGAGAGGACTACAACAATCTATGATCATTTATATGATAACTACATTTATTTTTGCCACTCTCTTTATCTGCCTTTTGATTTCTTCTCTATCTTTAACATCATTATATTTGTGGAGGAGTCAGGAATATAAACCTTTTAAAACTATATTTCATCTTGAGAACTGGGCAAATTGTGTTATCTTTTCTCTGTGGGAAGGGATTCCCTCTGCCACCAGCCAGTCCACTTTCATTTTATTAGAAAATGCAAAGAAAAACATTATAAGCTCTTTAATTCGATTTTTCACTCTTTTTCTATACTTTTTCTCTTGGGATATGATGGTTTATTGATCCATGTGAACCCTGGCTGTTATTGTCCATATTGTCAATTATTTTTAATCTTTCTTTCAGAAAGGCAATTCTTTTCCCACATAATATATAAAATATTGCTTTTTTTCATATTTCTACTCAGAACCAAATAATGCACCTTTTGGGAATATATGTGTATATATACCCATACTATATGTACATATACACTACATGACTAATTTATACATATGACCACTACAGTATATATGTCCATATACATACAAATATATATATTAGTGACAGTTCTCCAGAGAAACAGAAGAAATAGTATATATGCTGTGTGTATATATGTGTGTGTATCTATTTATATGCATATATACACATATATACATCTATATATAATTGATATATATGCACACATATGTATATCTATATATACACAGACATATACATGCATACATAATACACATAGACACATATATAAACATATACACACCCATACATATACATATACATATGTGTATGTATAAAACAAGATTTATATTAAGTAATTATATAATTGTGGGGACTGGAAATTCTGTAATCTGTAGGGTTGGCTGTCAGGTTGGAAACAGGAAATTAGTATTTCCTTGTTACAGTCTTGAGACAGAATTATGTCTTTTCTCAGAAACCTCAATTTTTGTTCTTAAGACCTACAATTGATTGAATGAGGCCCACCCACATTATTGATCATAATCTCCTTTGCTTAAAGTTAGCTGATTGTAAATGTTAATAACATCTGCAAATGAAATATCTTCACAACAACATCTAGACTTGTGTTTGATTGAACAACTGAAACTATAGCCTAGCCAAGTGGATACATAAAATTGAATAATATAAATATGTTCATACATATATGAATGACTTGATTCAATATAAAATGTTTTTAATCTGGTGACTATATTTGAAATGATTAAGAGCCTCATGTGATAAAATGAGTTAGATATCTTAATTTCTATCAGAGTCTCTTGTGTGTGTGTGTGTGTGTGTGTGTGTGTATAGGTAGGTATATATCCATATCTAATATGTCTGCATATTAGATGTATATCCATATATATATGGATAGATGGCGGGGGGGGGGAGAGAGAGAGAGTCTTTCAGAAGTCAGTGGAGGGCGGGGCGCTGTGGCTCACTCCTGTAATCCTAGCACTCTGGGAAGGCCGAGGCGGGTGGATCATTTGAGCTCAGAAGTTTGAGACTGGCCTAAGCAAGAGCAAGACCCCGTCTCTACTAAAAAAATAGAAAGAAATTATCTGGACAACTAAAAATATATAGAAAAAATTAGCCAGGCATGGTGGCGCATGCCTGTAGTCCCAGCTACTCGGGAGGCTGAGGCAGGAGGATTGCTTGAGCCCAGGAGTTTGAGGTTGCTGTGAGCTAGGCTGATGCCACGGCACTCCAGCCTGGGCAACACAGTGAGACTCTGTCTCAAAAAAAAAAAAAAAAAAGAAGTGAGTGGAGTTCAGAATGACAGAAATGCCATCCCTACAAAAAGAATCCATAATTTAATGCTCCCATTCTCTAAATCATGGAGGCTGTATGATAATAAAATTAAACTCAATCATAATTGATATATATTTTGGTAAATTCATATACTACTATAATACTGTTGGAGGTGAGCTCATTATATGGAATGCAAAAATATAAGTCATTGAGAAGTATTTTTATTAAAATAAGTCAAACTTAAAATTTAAGTTTACAAATTTAATATACCTGCAGAATTTTTGGTCAAATCACATATTCCTGTAATTTATCAGGTAGGAAAAATAAAGACAGGTGCTAAAGAAGATGTCACTTTGAAATACTCCATAGGTATAGAAAGTGAGTATAAATAATCCAGATGAGGGACACCCTTGGGGGAAAATCACATAGTGTGAATTCAACTCATTTAGTTCAAAAGTTCTGATGGCTTATCCCCTCATTTAAACATCATGAATGCATTATGGAGGGTACACTGGACTACAGAATAGCTATAATTTGTTTATTTTGATACAATATTACAATAATGAAATTTCAACTAACTCTTCATGTATTTGGTCTCCTATCAATATATTTACTGTATCTGGTTTTTAACTTTGTATTTTTCCCCTGTTATATTTCATTGTTTCTACTCATTTTGGGCAGATTTCTTCAGTTTCATTGAACTTCAGAACCCTTTGGCTTCACTGAAGTTAGATTTCATAGCAGTGAACAAGTTAACAAATAGATCTGAACACTATGTAATTTTATTCACTAAAACATTAAATTTCCTTATATTCTAGTAATGCCTATTAGAATACATTTTAAAATCCTTTTCATTAATGCCAGTTGCACAAAAACTAATTGAGTGAATACAGGGGAAGGGAAATATAATGAACTGATTGACACGCAAATCATTGGCATAATGAAGCTAAAATATTTAAAAGTGGAATAGTTTCACAATTCTTTTAAAGGAAAAGTTCATATTATACAAATTTAGCCAGAATCCCATGTGTTTTCTATATTCTCATGAAAAATGGGACTACAAAAAGTTTTAGGTTTTTAAATTTATGAACACTCTAAATATCTCTTCTGCGTATTTTTGACTGAAATCTATTGACAGTTAGCAATAAGTCTTTTTTTCCCCATTGACTAAGTTGTGATACTATTGTTACAATGCTGGTTAAGCAGGAAAAAGAGAAAACAGCCTGGTAAATGTGGATTTAAGTCCTTCTGATAGACACCAACTGTAAAGTCACAGTCACAGACAGCTCACTTAAAGGGTCTCAGACGCTAAGATAAATAATCTTATAAAATTGAACAAAATAATATTTCCACGGGATTTTGATTAAAACAATGTATCATTCTTTGTATATAATAAATATTCATTTAGTGGTAACTATACTACTAGATGTACAAATGACATTTATATTATTTATATTATATTGCTACTATTGCATAAATACATGCATGCATACATGTCCTTTCAGACCATTATTTTAAAGAATATATCTTATGTCCTGGCATACAAAATTATCTATAACGTAATCCCCTCTGCTTAGGGCTTTATATGTGTTCTAGTAATACCCATAAAAACTTTGATGGCATAAGCATTATCCTCCCAGCACTGATAAAGTAACTGATGTTTAGAAGGCTAAGCAACTCTGATCCCTTCAAATGGAAGTCAGGATTCACAGGAGAGACTGTCTGAATGTGTCTGTTCCTCTGCATTGTCACATATTCTTCTACCAAGCTACTGAACTTATTCATTCAAATATCACCAATATCCAAAAGATCACCAAATCCAATGATTAAATTATGTCAGAGAGCCATTGAACATTGTGGAAGATTTGGAAGTTTCTGTTTGTTTGTTTTGGCATTACAGTATTCAACACTCCCTTGGCTTTCCTCCCCTTTCCCTGGCAGTATCATCAGTTGGTAGCATGTTGTGGCAGATAAGGCATGGGTTATGGAAACAGACCTGGATTAGAATCCTATGATCTTGAGCAAACCTCATTCTTATGAAACTTGTTTTCCCATCAGTATCTAACAATGACACCTATCTTGCAAGGATATTATGATGCCTGAATGGATAACATTTATAAAGGACCTACCAGAGTTCATATCACACTTCAAAATTTGGTTGCATTACATTACACATTTATTTTTGAGAGTGTGGTCTTGAGATGTATGAGTTTTCTAAAGTTCTTCCATTGAACTCTCTTCTTCCTCTATATGTTATTTTTGTTGTAAATTTCATCCACTCTCATGTTTACAAATATTATTCTATTATTTTACTATCTACAATTATTCTGCTTTTTATGATACAGGTACCTCTCTGCCTTCCTCACTGCTTACTTGAACCTCTGTTCAAGTTTAATCTCTGCTCTGTTTCCCCTATTTTGTGTCAACTCTCCATTCTATTCTCAAAATATCCTCCTGATCCATATATTTTATCTTAACACGTGTATTTCAAAATGGTCAATGACTATCCATTGCTACTCCAAAGACTAAAATTTATGTATATTCAATTTTTTGAGAATCCCTCTGCAGCGCATCTTCTTAATTTATTAACGAATGTACATTTCTTGAAGAGAAACAGAACTATTTGTTATTCATCATAGTATTTTGCTCAAAGGCTTAATTTGTTAGCATTCTGTAATTTTAAAAAGTAGTGTACTCTCCTTGAAATTAAACCCATTTTTCAAAGGCTAAGTCAAATCCACACGTATAACTAAAGTTATTAGAGATCTTTCTAAAGAGAAAAATAGCTTCCCTCCTACATTTTTACTTCTTACATACTTGTTGATAACTTGCCTAAAAACACTTCTCCTCCTTTTCCTTTTATTTCACACAGCACATATATGTTCATAGCCATGTGCTCTCTTAACCCCCATACTATTTAATAAACTGCCTTGATTAGATATTATTACGTTTAATCATCTTTATATAACTTTATACACGATTTTTATCCTATAAATATTTAATTGCATTAGAAAATTTCTAAAATCACAAAAACATCTAAACAGTAAAGATAAATTTAATGACATTTAGTATTTTTAAAAGTTCATTCTTATTTTTCTGATTTTTTTATCTCATATCTGTGAAAACCATTAAACATAATCAATGCCATGCTTTTAAAGTCATGATCATCCAGTTATTTTCTCTATAATTACATGTTTCTTTTTTCATCTGTTACAAAGCTCACAATTTTTAGGTATATAAAAAAAATGGTGAAGAAATGGAGAGGAAAATATTACTCTTCTTTCAAATCAAGTATGCATGTCTTCAGATCAGTAATAGCCAGCCTAAAGAGTATCAGTATTAGATTTTTGTGAGCCATGCAGTGCCCTTAAGAATTTATATAACTGGAAAACAAAGAATGAATGAGTGCACCATGCAGTGGTATGGGGTATATAGCAGATTTTGTCAGTACTGTGGAAGCAGCCTTGCTTTGGAAGTTTCTTTCAGATTAGAGCGTGAGTGAGGCATACAATTGAAAGAGAAAACAGTTACATTAATGAGATTCAGAAACCGATGTTTTATCTGAAAACACTGGCAAAGTATATAAAATGCAAACAGAGATAAAGTGACATGCCTAAGATGAATAAAGCATCATCAGAAAGGGCATGTGAAATCATCTCATTTGAAACACAATTGTAGAAACCCAAAATACATAGTCTATATGAAGGAGAAAGTAATTACTGAACAGTATGCATGACAAGGTGGGGAGTGGAAGGTCCAGAGCTCTCTGAAATATTTATTATCATTGTAGAGCTCTGTAAGTACTTTTCTTATGAAGACGCTGACACTCAGTTTCCAATCCAGCCATACAATTGTGCAGCAATTTGAAAGTCAGCACAGAAAGTGAAAGACAAAATTTTCCTCCATGAGTGTTATCAAATACTGAAAAGTCTTGAAGGCTTGAAGGTATTTTCACATTTGTACATTTTTGTGAGTAACAAAGAAATTTCTCCAAAAGAGAAAAGCAATCTTATTTACTGTAAGGGCTAAAGAATATCACTTTCCATTCTTCTTCAGATGTTACTATGTATCTACTATTCTTAAACCTGTACAGATGACCTTATCCTGGGTAGCTGTTGCAACATTAATAGATTTTAATCTTATGTGGGGAATTATTTTAATCATTTTTCTTAAAAAGTTTAGGCTGGGTGCGGTGGCTCACGCCTGTAATTCTAGCACTCTGGGAGGCTGAGGCGGGAAGATCAATTGAGGTCAGGAGTTCAAGACCAGCCTGAGCAAGAGCGAGACCCGTCTCTACTAAAAATAGAAAGAAATTATCTGGACAACTAAAAATATATATAGAAAAAATTATCTGGGCATGGTGGCACATGCCTGTAGTCCCAGCTGTTCGGAAGGCTGAGGCAGTAGGATCTCTTGAGCCCAGGAGTTTGAGGTTGCTGTGAGCTAGGCTGACGCCATTGCACTCTAGCCCGGGCAACAGAGCAAGACTCTATCTTGGAAAAAAAAATTAAAGCTATCAAAACCAATAATAAACTAGAAAAGTTACTTGCATATTATCCTTAAAACATAATAATAAAGCATTATCAACTACAGTAGAAATATAGGAACTGTGATTCATTATATATTATAATGACATCTAAGAAGATTTGGCTCCTTTGCACATCAGGACAAAAATTTACAAATTCTGCAACTATACAGAATATACTGTTTGTGTTGAAGGTTACGAAATTTACATCTAAGGATGTTTACAGAATCTCTCAAAGTTCACATTGTTAGTTAATGTTATAGTTGACCCTTCCTACCTCAGTGTACTGTTAATTCAACTGACACTAAATAACTTATTACAGGTGTCAGAATATGTCTGTATATTTTAACACTAATACTAGATATCGACTCATTTATATTGTTGTTAAATTTTCTGCTTATATCATATTCTGTTTAATATCTTAATCTTTAATCATAAATTTTGCTTAAAAGTAAAGTTGTAAATTATACAGCCAATAAAATTTAAATTGAATTTTTAGACACAACAGCATGTAGTATATTACAAAATTGTCTTGGAATGAGGTCAACACGCCAGTGAATTTAGAGATATTTATCTATTATTATCCATAATAACATCTAAAATACTTTGTTCTTGGATTTAAGAATAGACAAAATAAAGGAAGACTGAAAAAGAAATGTCTATGAGATATATTAATTGACATTGCACCAGAATTAAATTTTACTAAATATAACTCAGATCAATACCTAGAAATACCTGATATAATTCTAACTGCAAAAATCAAAAGAGATGTATATGAATTTTAGCACAGGCAGTTTTATTGGACTAAATGCTACAATTTATATTATGCCTGTTTCAGAAATAAAGATATATAAAGAACTACATGACCTTAAAAATAGCAAGAACGTAAAAGCCATAATGAGGTCACTGGATTCACCTAGCACTATCTGGAGGTAACTATATTCATGATTTTTATTCAGAAAGGACAGCCTGCTTAAAAACAAAGGATACCTTAGTATCTGAGAGTAATAAACACTAAAGCTTTTGGAACTCTGCAAAAGTATAGTTGAATCACTTTAGAAACAGAGCTCTTATAATTCACACACACCATACACTTTAACCTACTAATGTAAGTTTACTTTAACATTAGAAAGCCTATTAATACGATTGGCTGAATCAATAGATAAAAGGAGAAAAAATATACATATATAAGATTATCTCAATTGATGTTAGAAATGGAATAATTTAAAACTCATTTATGACAACTATTATCAAGCTGGGAATAAAATGTAACTTTCTTAATCTGATAAAAAGCTATCAATAGCCTATGGCAAATATAATTAATGGAGGACTTATGTCACAGTCTCTTCAAAGTAAGAAATAAGACAACATTCCTACCAGCAATGATTCAATTGAACATAAAATTAAAGGTACCAGTCAGCACAATAGCCAAATAAACATATGTAAATAAAGAATTAAAGGAAGTGAAAAAGAAAAAAAAATACTATTTTTGCAGCTGATATAATTGATGACAGAAAACTCAAGAGAATCTACAGGCAAACTATTAAGGTCCATTAAAGAGTTCACCTGGATCACTGAAACTAAATAAAGAAAATGTAGTTACTATAAAGTCAAAAAAAGGATATTTAATTTCAAATATAAAGATGTTATTTTAGAGTAGTAAGTAGACATTTAGAAATAAAAAATTAAAATAATGTATAAGTGCTTTATAGAGATATGTAAAACATAATTGAAGTCACAAAGATCCAAACAATGGAAAGATGTGTTCATTGATTGAAATATGTTGTAACATAATGAGGAATGATTTCATAAAACAATGTATAAAATCAGTGCAATTCCAATAAGTATTAATTAAAAGTTTTTCAACGAATATGAGCTTCTGAATCTAAAGCGAATTTGAAAATATAAACATCCATGAATAGCAAAGATTATTTTCGAGAAGAAAACAAGGTAGGGTACTTTTTCTAGCAAGTAGTCAGCCTAATTAAAAATTATATTAATTTGTGGTGGACTTCTAAATTGTGAGGAAATAACTCAGTTAATAATTCTCAGAAAATTGGCTATCTGAATAGAGAAAAGACAAAGTTATATCCCTGTCTCATACTGCATGTTACAAATCTTTCCAAATGAATTAAAGAGCTTATGTGAATAGCAAAATTTTAAAACAGAAAAATATCAATGATTTTTATGACATTAAGTTAAGGGTAAAAAGATAAACAATTCAATATATGATGGTTAACAAATTTGATTTCATAAAATTAAAAAAATTGTGTGATATGAGAAAAATTATAAAAGCACAAGGTAAAGATTAATCACAATCACAAATACAACCAATGCCACCAATAATGAATTGAGATACAGAATATATAAAAGCTACACATCAATAACAAAAGAACAGAAATTTAATATAAAATTGCCAAAGAAAGTCAACAGAGAATTCATAGAGAAAGAAAACTAAATGTCCAGTGTATCACCAGCAATCAAACAAATGCATACGTTAACAATGATACCATTGACATCAAGGATACTGGCAAGAAGATGTAAGTCTACGAACATCAAATGCCAGAGTTGTCCAAAAGCAGGACCAATTATACATGATTAATGGGAGTAAAAAGCCATAAAATTTATTAAAGTTAGGAAGTTAAAGATTCACATCTTGATACATCAGCAATTTTCTGGCTGATATCTAGTCTTACATGTGCAACTTTTCATTGTTTTGAATTGCAATGTTTGGAGTAACAGAAAAGTGGGATAAACCTGAGTGTTCTTCAGTTAGAGAATAGGCAATTTGTGATTTATTCCCACAATAAAATAATATACACCAGTGAAAAGAATGGAGGTACATCTTCATGAATCATAGTGACTAAACATTTGAACATCTAATATTGAGAGAATACTAAAATATAAAATATTTAAAAAGTGTGAAAACAGCATACAATTCATCTAAAATTTTAAAACACAAAAAATTTTATGTGTGTTTATATTTTATATATTAATACACAGTCTAAAGACAAAACTATTCACGGAGACCATCAACACAACTTTGGGGATAGATTTTACTCCTGGGGGGGAGAAAAGGAAAGGAGATAGATGGGGGTGGAATATTAGCTTTGCCTGGTACTAGCTTTAACACATTGTTTGTTTACTAAAGAGAAAAATACAGAGAAAATATGGCAAAATATTATATCTTTATATTTGGTAATAATTGTTTTTTATATTTTTTATTCTGCACTTTATGTTCACATTTCATTATTTTAGTTTTAAACTAAAAAAGTAATTTTTATAATAAGTTATATTTAAATTATTTTGTGTAAACATTGAAATGATTTCAATGAGATTACACTCTTGTGTATTTCAAAATATGTCTGTGCATGCTTGTGTGTGTTCCTGTGAATGGCTTAGATTGATAATAATGGTCAACATTTGCTTCTTCAATTATTTCCCCTGCCCTTTGCTGCCCACAAAACACATTGAACTTGCTTAGAGGCATTGGTGTGGTATTTGAGGGGATTTTAATGTATAAATATAATTTAAAAATAATAAAATGTACTTAAGTGCATTCTCAAATGCTTATCATTTTAATATCTTAAGAACTTTAGCTTGATTTCCAAAGTGGTTACTATAGAGCATAATAACTATAAAGTTATAGTTATATTTTATATACAAGCTACTGACTTTGTTCATGTCAGAATTTTATTTGAAATATGTGTAATATATAAGAACATAAAATGGTATCTATAATAAGATATTATTTTACTAACAACTTTATTTGTTGACATTTTAGGTATATAATATTAATAAGTATTTTTCTGTAGCTTTATATGTACTGTGCACATTTGTAAGTACTTTGCATATGTACATTTATTGAATCCTCATAAAGCCTTATGATAGGTACAACTCTTACAGATGAAACAACAGAGTCAAGAATGTCAAGTAACTAGCCCAAAGTTGCATAGCCAGTTAAGTGGCACATCTGGAATTTGCACTCTGATAGTCTGTCTTCAGGGATGTGCACTTATCTCATTATCTCATTCATTCTGTGTATGAATCCCTTTTGTCCATATTGCATATGAATCTATTCCCTAAATAGTTTTATAAGTATTTTGTGAAAGTGTACTTTTATCACTCATTTTTTTAGCCTGGTAATACAGAAGTGATAAAGATTTTTAATGCTCCAAAGATAAATTAGCCATCTCAGATGTGTTTATAAGCCTAGGCTTTTAAGCTTATCTAAATTATCAGATGGTTGGGGTTTTGGAGATCATATTAAATCTTCTATAACAAAAATAAAAATATTATATAACATTACTGAAAACACATATGTACAGGAACTGTTCTAAATGATTTAAATGTATTCATTTATTTGAGAAATGTATACATTTAACAATGAGTAATCTAAGACAAAAAAATTGTAAGAAATTTCTTTAAGTTCTCATAGCTATGAATTGCCAGAACTGGATGATGGGTTTCTATCAGTAGTCATAAAATGCTATTCATTTACATAAAGAAAAAAGAGTAAAGAAATATTATTTTTGTTTTATTTTAATTAGGCCATAATATATTACTAAATTAAAAGGATAAAACTTTATTCTATATTTATTTAATCTATATACTTATTTTAAATTATTTTTTAAAAATAATCACTCACTTTATTTTTTGAAAGTGTGATGATAAAAGGTGATTTCAGGCTTCATTGATTTTAATGTTATTACTTAAAAACATAAAAATTGCCAATTTTATGTCTATCCCCAAAATATTTATTTTGTTTTCATTATGTGATTTTACTGGACCATGAATTTCAAGCTTGAAGCCTAAAGATATTAAAGCACTCTCTTTCAATCACAATGAGCTTTGATCCTACAAGTGCAAATATTAATCTGTGGTGTTTCTTCTTTCCCCTCTATCCCCTCTCTTTCCCACTGTCATGTCACCATGATGAAAAATACCAAGTCTGTCTTATTCATCTCTGTAAATTGTTTTGCTGTCAGTATGATGCTTAACCACAATCTATTTTTAAGGATTTTGTCAAAATTAAATCATGTTTCCCTCGAAAACGGTATCTTGTAATGTCAGAACCAGAAAATTGGGAAATCACAGCTTTTGTTAATGTTTTATCTGGGGGGTTTATAATCTAAGCACATAAATATTGCATATCATATACTTAAGTGCTGGTTCAGTAACAACACTTCTGACAATGCCAATGAGGTTCAGAACCATGGACAGAGTATGTTTTCTCCCCTTAAGGCCATAGTTGTCGGTAAGCGGAATATCTCATTATAGCAAGAGAAGTGAGAGATATGCAGCACCAACTTGTGCAATTATAAAGTATTTTCGATCATATTACTCCAGTTTCTGCTGGATGCTAAAATTTTGACATCCTCACAAAATTAGCAGGCAATTAAGATTGATGGAAACACCTTCCACTGGGAATTAATCATTGCTAAAACCCAGAAGTCGTATATTGATTTGTACTAAGAAAATTTAGAAGCACAAACTCAAAAGTACCTGGTTGCCTAACTCTTGAAGCTATAGAGCTGATTTAGTGGATGAGAGGGCAGTAAATTTAATAGAACTTTTCATAAAACAGAGATGTGCATGGAACATCCAAAATATTACCTAATAAATTGAACTACTGTAGGATTTATATGGCAGTTCTCCCTTTTATAATTTAATGAGCAAACTTCTGACAAGAAACTTACAGGAATATATGTATCATTCTCATATACTTCCTGGGAAAAGAGGGTAAGATATGCACTTTTGGGTAAAGTAACAGACTATAAAATTAAATGTAAGTGCCAAAAGGCTTGGCTTATTTTAACTATAATATTATACTATATAATTAATGAATATTATTATGGGCTGGTTAATGACTATGTATTTAAGTATATTTCAAAGATAGTTTCCTTGAATTAATCATTGTTAGAAATTATTAAGGGACCAAATTTAGGAGAAAGTGTATTTACTATGTCATCATGTTTCTAAAACTTAGAAAAAGTATCCATTGAAGTTGGTATCACAATGAATAATTTTATTTGATTTGAGGGGCACTCATAAGAAGGCATTATTTATGGGTATTATACAGGTCATATTGTTTCCAACAAAACATACATCTTAATATCTTATTTTTCTATCTATTGATGGGCTAAGATTTCCAAACAACTGATGTTTATCTCTTTAAGTGTCAAATCTTATTTTTATACATCATTACCATTTTACATAAATATTTAAATGCATTTTTGTGTGTTTTATACCTACCCAAATAGCATATACTCAACACAATAATGATTTTTCTTGATGATGTTTTACCATTATGAAAACCAACTTTGTTAATTTTAATAAAATTATGTTCTTGTTGTAGTTGAGTCTATTCCTCTCAATGGTCGTGGTTTTTTAGTTTCTATCTCAAGAATACCCCTATACACATCCATGTTACTTTTAACATATGCATAATTTTAAAGACAATTTTGAGCATTTTTCCCACTTTACCTTGAAATAAGTGTAAACTCTGACAATATTTGATCATAAGGAGCTTTCAGATGTTCAGAGTTCTAGATTCCTGTCATCCAAGTAATACTGGCATTGCTTAAATTTAAACCAGTCATGCATATTTAAATTTTTATTATACTCAAACTATATGAAGGAAATAATTTTTAAAGAATATGTGTATTTATATTTAAATTACCAATGGAAAACAAACTGAAATTGATACAAACAACAAATACATTAACTTATTAAGTTAATATTAATAGTTCTATTTACAAAACCTCTGAACTAAATATTTTCACTGGTTAGAAGTATCAGTCAATAATCATTGTTGAGTTTAAATCGTACAGAAATGTTTGAATATTGCATGAATTGCCACTTGATGGCAGTCATGTTTTTGGTTTCAAAAGGGCAATTTGCTTCTCTTCTGGTAAATGGGGTTGAGAGGATTTAAAAATATAGTCAATGATCTACAGAAAATTAAACTTGTTATGGGGAAAATAACATATGTTAATATGGCAAAATTTTGCTAGATATATAAACATATATTACCAGAAAAAAAATTAATAATGAGTTCAGTTTTAAAAATAATTTCCTGGTAAAATCCCCAAATTGTTTCAATTTTACATTACATCTTTTTTTTTTTAAGGTTGATTTTTTTTTATTTTATTTCAGCTTAGTATGGGGGTACAAAAGTTTAGGTTATGTATATTGCCCATAGCCCCCCCAAACCCCCAAGTCAGATACAGTTGTTCCTTGGCATCTGCAGCAGATTGGTTCTAGGCACCCCTGTGGATACAAAAATTCTTTTTTTTTCTTTTTTTTATTTCAGCTTATTATGGGGATACAAAAGTTCAGGTTATATATATTGCCCATGTCCCACCCATCCCCTTACATCTTTTCCATCAGTGTCATTAACTTTGGAGTCAACTAACCCTTGTGTTGTATTTGACTCAGCCTTAAACTGATCCAGAAGCCTGACATCTTTGATTATTAACTGGTTTCCATATTTTAGTTCTGGCAGAAGGAAAATTTCCATACTCCTGGGATTCCACTGAAAATTCCTATATCTTTACTTTTCTTTTAAGGCATAAAGACTTATTTAGGTGTTTTACCCAGAATATTATCAATTTCCTTATTAGGTACTTTCTTTTTCCTGGTCTTAGTTAAGCTTCAGAGGCAATTGTTTTTTTTCTGTGACTTTTCTATATACATACCTTTTATTTTCTCCTTATTCTTGAAAGAAGAAAGATGATTGATAAAATCTTATGAGTTTTCTGTTTGTTTCTTAGTTTTGTTTTGTTTTTAATTCTTTTTCCTTCATTGTCTATGAATTTCCTAAGACATGTTCCCCACAAGCAGCATGAAAGTTGACTTTCCTTATCTTGGAAACATACAACTGCTAGGCACATTAAAAAGATATTCTACCATTCTTCTGTTTCCCACAAAGCTCCAATTTTACATTTTTTCACAGTTTACCTCATTTAAACTAGAGTTCCCTACGAATGACCTTCACCAGGATATAGTTTCATTTCTTTTTATTCTAATAGTCAAAAATACATTTGTTATAACCTCTCAGTATCAGCACAAAGCCCTTTTAGTTTAACATATCATTTTCTTTCTCTCTACATATAAATTTTATTCAAGTTAATTTCTAAAATGATCAGTTCATATAGGGTACTATAACAAATTATTTATGTAAAGATCATCATATTAAGTATTTATTGTTATCTGGACAATGATATCAAGGGTATTTAAATTTATGGGATTCTTTTAAGGTATATTGTGAGTATAAATGAACTTTTGGCATCACTAACTATGAGTAAAAATAAAATGTAAAATCACAATAAATTATACATCAGCAACCCCTAAAGATGCTGAAACTCAATAATAGATTTTTCTCCATGAAGTTCGGTCACAATATACTTTGCTATCCAGAAATATCAATAAAAAATAATTGTTGATTTTTGTTGATTTGTTTATATATATATATATATATGTATATATAGATGGAGAGAGAGAGAGAGAGAGAGCGCCCATTCTACTAAGTGAAGTGTCATAAAAATGTAAAAACAAACTCCAAATATACTTACCCTCAAATTGGCATTAACTGATCAACCCTTACGTGAACACATAGTAGTAACATTCATTGGGTATTGGGCAGGTGGGAGGGGATGGGTATATTCACACCTAATGGGTGCGGTGCACACCATTTGGGGGATGGACATACTTGTTGCTGACTCAGGTGGGACAAAGGCAATATATGTAACCTAAGTATTTGTACCCCTGTAATATTTTGAAATAAGAAAAAAAAAAGAAGTAATAGAATTAAATCGGGTTATCATACCAAATGTCATTATCGATATAAAATACATGAACTTCTGAAATAAGATATAATTTTTATATACTGTATGATGGAATGCCCATTTATCAGTGGGTATATACAGTACTATATTTAATAACATGGATAGGTTCATGATTTTCACATATACAAATGCTCAATTGGCATACACCCAATTAAAGAAAGCTATTTAAAATCCTCGTAGAGGTTTTGTTAGTATTAGCCTAAAGAAAATTTATTGATATTGGATCACTGCTTGAATAAAATGTATATTGGGTCCCGTGCAGTAATTTATCTGTCCATTTATTAACAATCTACTGTGTACTAGAACAGCACCTTGCCCTTGTGATACCATAATTAGTGCAAGAGCAAGATACAACCCTGCCCTCATGAAACTTGGAAGTTTTTCAGGGAAGATAAGTGATTTAAAAAATGGGCAAATATATTTAATGCTAGGAAGACTACATGATCCTATGTGCCCACAGAATAGAAGTATCTAGCTTAGTTAAGACAGAATCAGGAAGATTCCCTATAGGAAAAAATATTAAATATGCAACTTAAACCTCTTTTAAATGGAGATATGCATATACCTTTTTTAAAAGAGTGTTGAAGTATTGATTCATTCCCAATGAAACATTTACTGTGTTAAGGTACTCAGTGGAAATAATATACTGATTTTCAATTTTGTAATAACTTTATTTCATGAAGACATTTCTCATTTGCACATTATCCATGGTGTGAATCATATATACAATTGTTTTCCCAGCATTAATGACCTCTTAGCCCAAGCTTTTCCTACGAGTTAATGAGTGTCTGGAGCAGTAGAAGCTTTTAAGCAGAGTAGAGGACCCTTGATCCATATGGTCATTACCTTACAGGAAATGCCTGACCGACAGGTCATTACTGCTGTTACTGTGCAGAGAATTTAAATGAATGATGAATAAATTGTTCAGAAGATAATTTTTCAAATCAAATAGATATTTAGTAATAAGCAACTTTCAGCTAATGGTATTTTAACTCCATCTTTTACTTTTATAGTGTCTACTTTTATAATAGCATAATGTCCTCTATAATATTTTACACTTTTGTAAGTGAACCATTGTAGCAAAAGAGTTTTAAAATAATGTCTACATATCCATCAGGCAAGTCAAAGATGGGCATCAACTTGAATTATTTAAACACCCTAGTCTTAGGTAATCTTATAGCTGATACATAGGCAAAACAAACAAAAAAGAAGTAAAAGATTTAAAATTAATTTTAACATGCTTTCATAATAAAAAGATAAAATATCTCTTTTTACTTTTTTAACCAATTTAATTTATATAAGAAGGTAGTGAAATGTGTTTCCTTATTTTATATTTTAGCTTTTGGCAAGGAAGACATACTTGGGATTGAAACATTTCAAGAACTTTGCATCCAAGGAAATTTAATATATAGTTTTATGCATTTCTTCTCTGATTAATTAATATCAAAACTATATGTTATATTATTTATGTAAATTAACTTGACAAGATTTTGAAAAATATATCAGCAGATGGACCTAGTCTACTTTATTATTTTTATTTATTCTATTAAATTCATTAATCAGAAAATTCTCCAGAAATATCTAAAATTGTAAACTGAAAATGATGGCAGTGCAAGTGGTCAGTATGCTCTCAAATCAGTTGGGATGCTTTGAATTGAATGTAACAGAAAAGTAAAATACATAATAAACAAGGTTAATTGACTCATCTATCTAAAAAGCATAGAGACTGTAGAAGCAGCTTTATCCAACAACTCAAACTCAGCAGAAAATTAACCTCTCCATCAGTTTGTGTAGTTAATTCCCAGTCTACACTCAGATCTCAGCTCAAAGGTCAATGCCACTGAAGGCCTGTCCTCCACCCTGTCTTTACTGAACTAGATCAAGTCCCCTTTTTAGATGTCCTCATAGAACCTTCTATTGTTTCTTCACTGTATGCATTATTATTAGTAGCAATAGTAATGCAGTTGTTATGTTTTATAATTATTTTCTTTCTGGCATGTCATAAGTATGTAATCTGCACTGAATTAATGAATGCTGGTATGAAGTAAAGCATCCATTACCATTCTTAACACATGAAATGACCATGGACATAAACACTATGAATGATGTTACTTTCTCTTGGCCTTTGTTTGCTGCTGGTCATTGCGGCTCACTCTGCTGAAATTTACCCTCTATGAGATTTCCATAATTAACAAAGCAAAAGAGGGTTTTTAAAAATTCTTCCCTGCTTTGGAAACCCCAGGAAATATTATCTCTCTCTTTTGTCATCGATCATAATCATAAATACAATGTAGTAATTTCTACTTAATTATAAACTTTGGAAAGCAAAAATTATGTTGTCTTTCAATTCTACATGGTGAAGAATTAATTGATATGCAGCTATCAATAAATATTTTAGTCAGTAAATAAATTAAATGAAAGATGTGCTTCTTTTTTATTTGAAGACTTGTAGATTTCACCTGTGTTACAACCAGCCGTGTTTTTTTTTTAAAGGTGAAAGGAATTCAAATCATGATTTGTGCAGTTAGTGGTCTACAAAACTGAATTTCATCAAATTGGTGTAAATTAAACAAATATGACTACTTGCTTTTAAAATAATTATCCTCTCAGAAATAACAAATCAATTTTTGTTACATAATGGTCTCCAAATATCCATTTGTAAGTAAAGTGGTATTAAACTGAATTCTTTTTTATGATGCCTGGTATTTAATAAACATATAGATGCTTATTAGGCAACTTCATAGATGCCCTTTCCTATGGGATAGAATCTTAATGAAATAAGTAGATATGCAAGATCTAAAAACTGAAGCTTTAGCTAGACAAATAAGTACAACATAGGTAGTTTCTAAACCCAATGAGATAAAAATGAAAGTGATTTTTCTATGTTTTTAACACTGGTGTTTTTTGAAAAAATATTTGGTGGGAGATTTTGAATATCTAAGAGTATGTATAGCCATAATAGGTAAAATTTTTTATTTTGATGAATTAAAAAAGACTATTTTTCAAAATAATCTATATTACATATGTATGCGTATATGTATTTAATAATTCTACCTTCATTTATGAGCTTTTGTAATTTCTTTATAGGATGGGAAGTATGAGTACAGTGCTCTGATAAACTAACTTTTGCTGCAGCCTATTGAAAGATAATTGTTTTCTACTTTTTAGACATTTTCAAAATAAAATCTATTAGACTTGGGGGCTTTGGATTTAATTTTATGATGCTGCAGTATTTATAAAAGTCTATGTTCAAGATAGTTGTCCGCAGCATGTAAGAGGACCTATCAATAAACTTACAGAAAAATAACAAATTCTAAGGTTCAAGCAATATCCACATAGGTCACTGTGTGTGCATGTGTGTGTACACAGTGCACTTGCATGTATGTTTTTTAAAAAATTTGGAGCTTTCATGTTTTCCGTATTACCCATAATATCACAAAGAACAGCAGAATCTTTAACCTAGGCACTTCGGCAGAGTTGGATGTTTAGGATAGAAAATAGATTTACGTAGGTAATCTTGTTTTAGCACAATTCCCCTATCACATTTGTCTTTTTTCAATGCTTCTTTTTGTCTTTTTATTTTCCTTAAGGGCAAACCTGTTAACCTTATAATTCTGCTCATTATTTGTGTTTCTATCCCTGCCTTCTCTGCTTTCCGGATCATTAATTACTGATTGATATTTAATCCTATTTCTGGAGGCACATGGTTTGTATTTTCAGGAGAATGAACAGAAAGAATACAACTGTAATGGGCATGACTACCTAATTCCATAATCCTTTCATTAGTCAGGCATCCTCTTTAGTAGAGTATTTAATCCTGCAGAGAGCCCCAAGAGATCAGCTCATATTGTCACTGTGGTTTCAAATTTTTTAAGGTTTCATATCATTATATCTTTTGAGGAAAAGTTCTATCAAACTACTTTCTATAATTAGCTATGACAATAGATAAGATGGAAAGTAAAACTCTCAGCATATTTAAGTATTTCACAAGAAATGATGATATCATTATGAACATTTTGACTACTATTTTCTCTTTCTGGCATTTTAACTCACAGATAAGATTTTCACTCTTTTATGAATTACAACACTATTTCCTAACCTCTGACAGGGTTACCTTCTAGCTTACCTTACAGACTCAAGATTATATTTAAATACAGGATTTCTCTCCCAGATTAAGAATATCTATTTTACGTTATTTTTCCTGCTCATGAAAGCATATGTTCTATTGGACAGTTGAAGGTTTGCTGTTCTTCAAATTAATGTGAGACTTGTATTTTAAGAAATTTTAGTTAAATTCAATTTGCCATACAGCTGTATTTCCAAATAAAGGCATTAATACAAAAAAAAAACCCAAAAAACAAAAACACTTAAACCTATCTCCACAAATCATACAATATAGTTATGGTTTCAGTGGAATTTCTTAAGCAATGCTCATATTTAGTATTTATTGAAAATTTTAGACATTATTAAATGTTGAATTGCAGATACTAAAAAAAAAATAGGCTATGTCATTTTAAGGATCTTTTATTTCTTTTTATACTTTATCCAGGGCATTTTATTCCTTAAAACTAAAATTCCCAATATCAAGATAAATTTACAAAATAGGTATCATTTACTTTCATTTGCTGTATAGTTTGCCATAGGAATTGATTATTAGAACAAAAATCAGAACACTATTTTGATTTACTTCATTTTGTTTTTTCTCAAATAATACATACATTATTTTTTTTAACCAAATAGTATTTATATAACACTAATCATTAGAAGTTTGGCAAATTGCATTACTTTACCTTTTAATTGTGGAGTAGGATACATTTTTAAGCCTAAAGATTACAGAAGATAAAATACATTACATGAAACTAAGAAAGGAGGGTGAGGTGAAATATTAGACATGTTTATGATCATAAACATTTTATTTTTTCATGGAAAACTTACTTAAAAAATAAGTTTTTGTTTTTCATTATATAGAATGGAGTATTTCAGTTTTTTTCTTAACATTAGTGTTAACTCAGGCTTACATCAAAGCACTTTTCAGGAGAGTAAAATATGTAAAAATGGAATCTTTAGTCATTTTGGTAACAAACATTAGAGTGATATTCTTTCTTGTAAAGAGTTGTCATAAGATAGCCATTTTCCACTGACATAATCAACTGGAAGTTCAGAGAGTTGTTTACCTCAATTTTCTGAGGTTGCAAAGTGGCAGATCCTCAAATATGTATTAAAATAATGATAAAGGCTTCAATCATATGGTGTAATCTTCTCAGAGCAATTCCCCTCTGTGGGTCATTACAGCAGATAATGGAAGCATTTGTAATCTGTAGATACAATTGGACTAAATGAAATTAGATTTTCAATTTCCTTCACATGAGAATATTTCATAATGTTGTCAGCATTTATTGAGCAATAAACGGGGGGTTTGACATTGTACAAAAGATAGAGATACACAGCTCCCTCATCTCCCTTAGGTTTGACTCTAGAATGTTTATTCTTTAAATCAAACATTTATGCAAACTGTAATTTCAGATGTTGGGCAAGTCTGATGATCAAAGGATTGGTGAGGAATTTTTCTCTGAGGCATTTGCAACCCATGCTAAAATATATATATATATATACATATATATATATATTTACATATATATATTGTGTGTGTGTGTGTGTGTGTATATATATATATATATATATATATATATATATATATATATAAAATGATTCTGTGTGGAGAGGGAAAGAGTGCCTGCCACTACAACCATCTTCATGCAATGCTCAACCAAGGAGATATCTGGAGCAGAAAATTTTAAGAGGGAAAAAATGTGGTTGATGGAAGAAACAGCAAGTAACCAGTCTGTTGCTGGGTTACAGAGGGTATGGTTAATCTCTACATACCATATGGCTCTTTGAAATCAGCAATGTTCATTAAAACTCTCTCCCTTTAAAGATATGATGAGATATTCCTTTATTTATTTATATATTTATTTGTTTATTTTATTTCAGCATATTAGGGGGTACAAATGTTTAGGTTACATATATTGCCTTTGCCCTACCCGAGTCAGAGCTTCAAGTGTGTCCATCCCCCAGAATTGGTCAATGCTAGGGTGATATTTTTATAATAAAACATTAAGACTTTCCATTTTTTAGCATTGAACTTGAAGGTATCATATTGACCAAATAAATATTAAACCATCCCTTTAAAACTTTTAAGTAGTATTCCTAGCTGCTTGGAAGGCTGAGGCAGGAGTATTGCTTGAGCCCAGACAAATATTGGTGGACTAACCTTTTAAATATTACGATCAGAGATACTTAAAAATACTGTGTGTGTGTGTGTGTATATATACACACACATATGTATATATATACATACACATATACACACACACATATATATTAAAATGCTAATTATATTAGGTAATTTAAAGTATTTTTTCTTCCAAACAGCAGTCACCTTAAGATAATCAATCTCTCTCTCTCTTTCCCACTCTCTCTCTGTCTCTCTGACACTCACACACACTCACACAAACACATGGACACCATTATGTACACAATGGTATATTATCATCTACCTTCTCTTTACTTTAGGAAGTTGTGTTTGAGCAAAATATATATTTTTAGTGTTATAAAATTTCTCTACTGAAGAAGTGTTAAAAACAAGACTGAAATTAAAACTTTTTAAAAAGGGACTATGTGAAATGCCCAACAGATTACTTTTAGCCATTTATAGACCATCAACTATCCCTCTGGTGGTGGCATGTATACCTAAAATGTAATGTTCAAAAGCACATATGTTTTTTTTTTCACAAAAGTTTATGAAGTTTTAACTACTAAAATAATATTTTCATACAAAAATATATCAGATTATTTTGCTAAAATATTTTTAAAAAGCAAAAGCAGCAATTCTGCATGAATTCTTTCTGAAAAGAAATTTGGTCCCTGTTTAAGACTGTTGGCTATCAAGCTGAAGGAAAGGCTATTTAATTATTCTACTTTTTAACCTGAGAGCCTGAATGGCATGGTGGACAGTTTACTTAACCCAGTTCCTGGTTTTCATTCTGTCACTAATTACTTAAATTGTCTCTAGTGAAATCTCTCAACTTCTCTGAGGGACAATTTAGTCTTCTGGAAATTTCAAATTTTCATAAGGTTCATAAGGTTTATTTTTATATCATCATCTCATATTTTCCTCCTGTCAACTCCAGTGAAGTATCTGGGGAATGCTTATATCAATTAAGATGAAACTTTGCCCCAGTTAAATATCATATGTTAAGGGTTCATAGTGAATTTTAGGCCAGTTATCTATCTCCTATGCTTCAATTGTCATTGGAAAAAACATGGAAATAATTATATTTACCTCACAGGATTGTGAGTATTAATTAATCTTTATAAAATATTTAGAACAGTCTTTGGCAAAAATAAGTACCAAATAAATGTCTCAATTATTATTATTGACAGTGGTGGTGTTAAAAAGAGCATTATTATTAGCATTATTATCATTGTATTGCTAGGACCAGATCTCCTATAAGACTATATTATGGTGATTTGATGAAAGCAAACTATATATAGCATCTGGAAGTATCTCGAAAACTATAATAGTTTCCATTTGTAAAGTGTTATTAATAAATTCAAAATACACTTTGGACCAGTATGTGTCCCAGACACATTCAGTTAAAAACAAAAAGTCGTCTGACATTTAGAATGTCAAAAAAAATATTGCTTTGTAAAAATGTGTTGTGCTTTTAAAAATTGTTTCTACTGACCTTAAAAAACCTTAAGTTCCTGATGATTTATCTATGAGAAAAAAAACTTTGTCTAAACCATTCTAAATATTATGTACTATATTCACAGTTTGTATAGGTTGAACATACAGAGTTTTAATTTCCATAGTTTGTAAATTATGGAACTAAATAAATACATGCTAATTATTTTGGCCAAGCTCACTGAGAATGTGTGATGGAGTTCACACTGTAACCTAGATTTATTCAGTGCAAACTGCATGTGCTTTACCCCGCTGCAGTAGGACAGATGTTGGAGAGGGGTCTAATAGCAAGCTGTCCAGGAAATCTTTCCAACTCCATTCATGTGAAGCACATGCCAGCTTATAAAGAGTTTGTTCCAGGTAATTTAAAGAACTGAAATCAAGGCTCTGATTCATTGTTTTAACATAATCTATGGTTTTGTACAAAAGCGGCATATTCTGAGCACCATGTTGATGCTGTGTTTTTGATCAATAAAATTTGATCCTGAAAGTTAAAAACCTGCCTTCATTATTTAGCCTCTACACTAATTGATAGTACAAGTGTGAAGAAAAACACTGCTAATTGTAAAATAAGCTCTAGCTAGAATTCTATTTTGAGAGCTTGCAGGCTAATATAATCAAATAAAAATTCAGAAAACAATATAAAATGATGGATCTCAAAATAAAACCGTAGAAATTAACTCATACATTCAGTCAGCCATTACATCGCAATTGTTGAATACCCATTAAATTCCTGAAACTATATTGGGTGATAGAATGAAAAGTACATAGACAAATGTTAACTAGTTGTTTGTTTTTTCAATCAAATTTCTCTGTTTTCTATTTTAAGTTTTAGTTTTAATGTTTATTTAAAATAATTTAATTGGCCGATAATTATATATATTTATATGGTAAAATATGTTTTGATATATGTATACATTATGGAATCATTAAATCAGGCTAATTAGCAAATCTATCACCTCACATACTTATCATTTATTGTAATAAAAGGATTTAAAATCAAATCTCTTCGCATTTTCAGAATGTACAATGCATTGTGATTTATTAGAGTTGACATTCTGTGCAATACATCTTGAAAGTGTATTCTTCCTGTCTCACTCAAACTTTGTTCCCTTTCATCAATATCTCCCCTTTCCCCAACACCTGTCTCCCCCAGACCTTGGTAACCTTCATTCTACCCTCTACTTCAATTTTTTCAACTTTTTTCTCTGTAAGATCATGTCATATTTGTCTCTTCACCTGCTTATTTCACATAGCACAGTAGCCTCCAGGTTCATCCATGTTGTCACAAATTATAGAATTTTCTTTATTTTTTAAGGCTGTATAGCATTCCATTGAGTATATATGCCATAATTTTCTTTATTCATTCATCTGATAATGGATTCATAATATTAGCTATTATGAATAATGCTGTGATTAATATGAAAGTGCACACATCTCTTTGGTATACTGATTTCAAATTTTTGTTCTTTGTTCTTAATATTTAGGCAGGCGATAAGGATTTTGGAATTGTCATGGAGAGAAAGAAGTGTATGGCAAATGAGTGAAACTTTGCCAATCAGAGAATAAATGAATATAGCAGGAAAATGACTGAAGAAAAGATATATATGAGAAAGATAATTGTTCCCTGTGTATTTTAGACCCTCTTATTTAAAAAAATAAAACCAGATGAACTATCAGCTAAGATATCGTAAATACTTAAATTAATACTCCATGCATATAGATAATTCCGAGATGAATCAGGGAATCTTAAAAGAGATACAGAAAACCCATAGGGCAGACACTTGCAAGGTTTTAAGAACCAAAGAAATAACATGATGTTAGTGCAGGCAGTGGTTGTGTGAACTCAGTGTCCCAGAGGTTCAATATTTCTATTAATAAAGAGCAAAAGTCTTAGAACTACAGGAAAAAATACATTAGAATGCATAGATATGTTCCAGGCCATCTGAGAAAGAGAGTTACACCTTGAAAAAAATCATAAAATACTATTACATTTTTTGTAGGGGAAATATTATAGCTCATAAAGTTAAGCAGAGATTCAATTATTACAGATTGAAATGTGTTTGGTGCTGTATTACCCTTTTTCGGGTTTGGGGTTTTAAGAAGTCCAGGCATGCTTGGGCTAACCAGTGCTGAAAATTTATTTTACAGTTAAGATATGTTGAGAAGTAAGCCTTCAAAGCTATTTTCCATGTCACAGTTGGCTAGCTTTGACTTTAGTCATGACAATCTTGTCCTGACATTGGTGCCCATGGTAGTAGTGTCACATGACCACCTAGCTTAAGGAGTACCTGAGACCATCCATTCTTCTGAAAAGATTTCTAAGCCATTTTCCCGCACTCAAACACTGCTTAGAAGGTAGAAATGTAAATGGCTTACAAATCCATAGCTTGTCCACTAGAACAGGTCCTAAAGCATACATATATCTGAAAAACTCATGACAGAAAGAATAATGCTTGGGTCCTATTTAAGGAAAATAAAAAAGAGTCTAAATTAAAGATAATAAGATTATAGCATGAGAAAGATAAAGATCAATGGTCCTAGTTTTAAAATGCATATAAAAATCATCTGGGGAATTTTTTTCTAATGTCTATATCCCTTCCCTTAAATTATGGTTCAGTTGTTCTAGGATGGGACCTAAGCATTGTTAAATTTTGAAAGCTTCCAATGTGATCTAATGGACAACCAGAGGTGATAACCATTGGTCTAGATTAGGAAGGGTATTTGCTTGTCTGAGTAAGGTGAGACAGATTTAGGTTGGTTAGAGTCCTAGAACAAGGAGCACACTGTACTGTATTTTATGCATCTCCTAAAAGTTTCAGCTAGACAGTCAAAAGAATAAAATTGCTGCAATGTGAAAGGAAACCTTTTATTTCTCCCTAGAACGAAAAAATAGTGGAAGAAGTAGGAATGCCAGAAACCATAGTGGCTTGAAATATTTAGTTAGCTTAAATTTGACAAATTGAAGTCAAATACAGTACAAGATTTGTGCAGATTCTAATACCCTTATTCTAAAATCTCAAACACCTTGCTACTTTTCCTTCTTAGAAGCAAATGAAATTTAGTTATGAAGTTTCAGGTAAAAAATTACTTATTATATTTTGGGTTGCGCTTAGCATATACTTTTTATATTAAATGCCAAAATTATATATAAACAGCAACAAAAAACAAGGACATTCTCTATCACAGTACTTCATTGTGATATCCATTAGTTTCATTGAATATCTGTTTTTCCAACTGCTTCTTTGAATTGAATCTACGAAAAGTTAGTTATATGTCTCTTTAGTGACACAGAACTAGAAGTCATCAAAATTCTTCCAATCACCATTTAAGGTTGAGAATAACCTGCATCCAGGGGGGATACATACTGCAAGGACAGTAACTGGAGGATTGGGAGTGTTGAGACACATCTGGGACCACTCCTTACGTGTTTCGTTTCATTTCACAACACTCCATGCACATACATCCCTCCAAGCTTTTGCTATTCTTTCTGTCTAGATACCTTTCTCTCCCTAAATCACTTATTCGTCATTAAGAGGTCAACTATTATCAACCATGTAAACACTTCTCTGTTTACTGCACTCACCACTTCCATGCTCGAGATAATCAATGACTAACTCCCTCATGATTCTATGAAGGTTTTCAGTTTTATCACATTGTATATTTACAGCTGACTGATTGCATATATATCCGATCCTTCTTTTTTTTTTTTTTTTTTACCTTTGGTAAGTTATTTAAGTGCATGAACATGTCTTTTCCTTTTGGCATAAGTGTAAGTTTTTCCCTGTTGTTGGATGTACCTGAGAAGTCATTTCATCATTTAGACATGTAATGGCATGCAGCTCCAGTGGCCAGATGTGCCAACTCTTCAGTAAGATTGTCAGGAAGGACACAAAGATAATGTGGTCAGGGTATATGGACCAAATTACCAGATATTTCCTCTTTATGTATGTGCCTAAATATTTCACTGCATCACTCTCCAAAAATTGTGTTGCAAATACCAGAGCTCATAATTTATTTGTTTATTTTATACTTTCATTTCTCAGATACTTTTCTTATGAAACCCTCAATTGGATTGTTTGTCTTTTGAGAGAGAGAGAGAAAAAGAGAGAGGAAGTTAGGTGAATGCTAGATGAAAGATAGGAAGATGGTGGAGAGGTAAATGGTAGATGGTTGGTAAGAGATAAAAAAAGAAGGAAGATAAGTAGGTAGATACGATATGAGCTGAAAGGTAATAGATGTGGTGGTTTTAAAATATGCCCATAAATTCTTTGATACCTCTCCTTTCAAATGATGAAACCTAATTCCCTTCTCTTCTAGTATGGATTATACTTAATGACTCACTTTTGACAAATGGATTAGAGATGAAATGGCAGTGTGCTGTTTTGGAGAAAAGGTGTTAAAAGGTACTGAGTGTTCCTTTTTACTTGCTCTCTCTTGGCTCCCTCACTTTTGGGGAAATTACCTGCCATGTCATAAGAACTCTCAAAGAACCTATGCAGAGTCTCATGTGACCAGAAATGGAAGTTTCTTGCTTCCAGTCACATAAGTGGGTGATCTTGGAAGTGAATTGCCCTGGTGACATCCTAACTATAAGAACATAAAAGACCCTAGCCTATACTCTGGTTTCTCTTCAGATTGTATAAATCTTTTGCCTTTTAAAAGACCCTCGCCAGAACCACCCAGATAAGCCACTCTTGAATTCTTGATCTACAGAAACTATGAGATGACTATTTGTAGTTTTAGGCTATTTTGTTTGGTGTAATTTAATGTGCTGCAATAGATAATATAGTATAGGACATAGATAGATAGATAGATCAGAAAGAGATATAAATATAGAAAGATGCAGATAGCTTTGCATATAGATATGCTACTACATAAATATGTTTGTAAATTTTAAAATATATCTAATGATAGAGTGATAGCTGTCATTTTATATAAATTAATTTTACCACAAGTTTGGGTGTTTTTGGTAATAACCAATTTCACATAAATCTACAAGCTTTTTTTCTTTTTCTTACCTATTTTTCTTACCTTTATTCTTACCTGCACTTTCTAGATATTCACAATAATCACACTGAGTGAAAAGAAACAAAATATATCAATGAAAGATTGGTAGTCAAGCCAATGTAATTTCCTTCCTCTCAATATTTGGTTCCAATTTTTAAATTTAAAAATGAATTTTAGAAACTTTTGAGAATGCTGTTAGTCATTATCTTCTCATGCCTTTTGGAGTACAATGATTTCAAACTTAACTTGTGAATAAGGAGACTAAAAATTCTAAAGCAATATAGGTAGTGGGTGGCTAGAGTGTGAATTATAGGTATCTTTTCATCGCATTCTCTCTATAGCATAGTTTAATATATTGAATAATGAAACAGATTTTAGTTCTTATAGGACCATTTCAGGGAAATCTATTAAAGAGTAGAAAAATCCAAAATAGATTTTTGAAATTTTAAAGTTTAAAATTCATTTTATTCTGGAACATCTGTATTCTACTTACTATGCTTTGGTGAATGAAAGTCTATCCAGGTAGTCCTAAAATTATTACTGTGAAAGTGAAATATAGCCACCTTATAATTTATGATGAATTATTTTTTATCCAGCAAGGAACTTTGTGTTGAATGAAATGAGTTACCATATAATCATATTGTTTATCTTAACCAGTGTTTGCTCATGTAGATTCGTATTGCCATGTAATTACGGTATTAAAAGTACAAAAGTATGAAAAAATGTGCATTCATTTCTATTCACACCTGTTTTATTTCAATTGCCCAGTACACACTCCTTATGATTTTATCATAATAAGAATCATGTTTTTTAGCCTAGAGGAGAATTTTTTCTGCTAATACCCATCACTGCAAACAGATGTTTTTTTTTTCTTTTTTTCTTTCCTTCTTTCTTTCCTCTCTTCCCTCTTCACTCCTTTCCTTCTTCCCTCCTTTCCTTCCTCTGTTCTTCCTTCCTTCCATTTTATTTAATATAAGAGTTTAAACTGACTTTAAAATTCTACACTTGGTGGAAGGCGTAGACAGAGGTGAAAGAATGGGAGAGAAGAGGCATTTGTGTGTTTGTGTGTGAGACATACACAATGTGTTTTTATCAATTCAATTAAATAGAAATATATATATGTGTGTGTGTGTGTGTATACTATAAAAAAGTAACCTTCATCTGTGTAGGGAATTCTTCCAAGAGATGAACAAAGACAGTATTATTTCCACTTTATAGGTATAAATATTCAAGAAGAGTCTAATTAACTTGCTGATCCATATGCTTAGTTCTTCTCTGAATGTCTTTCTTGAGACGATGTGGTTATACAAAAGTAAACTGAATTATGATTTCTGTCACTTTTTTTTTTTGCTTTCTATTTAATGAATTAATTATTTTCTTTCACCATTTAAATAATTTTATTTTGACTATCATTAAATGATTGAGTAACATTATTTTCCCCTTTTATAAACTATCAGTGTTCTTTTAAATGTTCCTTGACTAAAGGAAAAACTGTCATGCTCAAGAGTCCTTGTTCGCTTATAAATAGAATCCACTAAGATTTAAGGATTTCTTCATTTGCCAAGATGTCGTTGCCCTCAAATTAGGAACAAAGACTGATTACACTTGTAATTCATCTTAAATAATGGAATTTTGCCTACTGGTAAACATTTTTGAGATCTCAAGCCCAGGTATCTACTAGATTGCTCGACTGTATGGGTTTGAAAAATATCTTGAAAGTGAGGTAATGCTAGTTTTTGAAGAAGCCATTATATCTCCCTGATCTTCTACTGTCTTTCCTTATTATGAGTAAAGAATAGTAGTAATAATAATAATAATAATGTCACATGGTTAAACTAATAATGTTACCTAGAAGATAAATAAAAAAATGTTGATTTTTTTCCTACATCCATGATCAGTTGTTTCTTCAACACTTCTATTTCCCAGCCTTTTCAACCGAGATTCCAGAAGATAATTAAATTTTATATAATGATTTGAGTAATTATTTTCTCATTTCTCTCAAGCATGGTGTGTAGCTAATACCATTCTTGATCCATATGAGAGAAGTTAATATATTGCACACAATACCTTAGGGCACTGGAGCTTAATTTTCTTGTTGAACTACAGTTCTGAATAGCTGTTCTACCCGCCAAGATACTGAAACAGTACCCATCTGCCCCGCCTCGCTCCTTACCCAACCAGGGCAAATCATTGGAGCTTCTCCTTAAGAACTGCATCTTCAGTTATAGTGTAAATATGTTTTCACATTTCTAAAATTCAGATGTTTCTTATAGCTACAGCATACATTCTATAAAGTGACATTTTCTTTGTTTCCTGATATTTTTTTACTATGATCATGATCTGCCTTATAATAAATGACTTATTCAGATCAAGAAAATTGAGGGCTTCCTTTAGCAGACAACAAATATCCCCTTATAGATTTACTGAGTTTTTCTTTTATTTGTTTTTGCCTATTCTTTAGGTCTATAGCAGAGTGTCTCGGCAAGAAACAACATGTTTTCCACAGGTAAAATGTGTGAACAATTATTAAAATTTTAAATGAATGAAATATTCATAACAAAATTATCTTCTATTAAATTATTTAAATCTGTGATTTCTTTTACTGTATTAGATGGCAGTATAAAATGACATCGGATTTAGCACAACCAAATATATTTATTTTTAAGAGTAATGGATTAAGGAGATCACCGAGTGTACCATGCCTCTCCATGGTCTGGCATTTGAATGATTTCAAGAACTACTGCCCTCAGGCCCTCTTTTGTGCTGGTTGATAATGTGCGGTAATAGGTTCAGATAGACTAATTTGTGCCTAAGTGATAGCTAATATATCTTCCTCCCAGGTAGTATTTAACTTGATTAAAACGGACAGGTCAACATAAGGCATTTCAAGTGGGAATTTCAAGCACCATTGAAAGCTAATTGGGCAAGACAAAGCTTATAAGGAAAAAAGTACACTTGGAGTCGACAAATTCTAACTGGATGCTGGAAAAAAATTGTATTCATATCAAATTTGATACAAGCACTTTCGTCCTGCTCAATGCATGCTGCCCAGGGAGATGCTTCCTTTACCTATGAGTTTTACAGTCATTAATCATTAGCAAATTGTAAAAAATCTCCAGTTGAGATTTTTACATAATGTGACTACATATGCCACATGAGTCCAAAGTTTGTATTTGATGAAAAGTTAGTTTTAAAAAATACATGAAATATGATCATCCTTTTCCTTCCTAATTTTTTTCTACAAAAGCAAAAGAAAGAACCAAACAAAGGATAAACAGAATATGCAACACATGGCAGCTATTAGTGCAGAGGCAAGGTAGAGAGAGAGCTTAACAACCCTGAGTGTGAAAGATTTCTCAGAAGGAATTCAAATTCATTTTTTAAAAAAAACAATGTTGTGAGGCAAACAAAACATTTCTACTGGCCATACTGTATATCCATTGAGTACCAGTTTGTAATCTCTAATAGAAAATTTCAACTCCAAACTTTCACTTAATTATGAGTATGCTATCAAATATATTAAACTTCATCTGGTAAAATTGTATGGAAGAACTTAGAACATGTATGGCTATTTAATAAATTCCTTGTCTGGTGTTCTTGTATTTTTGATACTATATTTTTTCTGTAGCAATTTTTATCATAAATTTTTCTCTGTAGCTACTCTAATATTACATGATTATAATTGCTTATTGTTTATGAGATAATATGTCCTCCACTAGTGCAGAACTAAATTAAACTTAATTACAAGGTTCTTTTTAGCACCTGGCTCATCTATTCTCCCTACTAAGAAAGGAATAAATGTGGTGAGAGTTGTTTATTTTTTTTTTCATTTTGATCATATATCTTTAGATAAATCTACATGCTCTCTATCTAACATACATCAGCTAGAATTATTGTTAACAAAATAACTTTATCCATGAATCAGACCATCTTTGCTTTATTACCTATCCAAATATGTTCTTTAAATTAAAAAAAAAATCCAACATTTTATTATATAATATATAGTATATTGATTTGATTTGTAGAAGTTGCCAAAACACAGGAGAACTATGCAGGAAAACCTTTCAAAAATTAAATAAAAATAAAACAAAAGAAGAATGACATATATATATAGACTTCCTTGCTGTTTTAAGTAATAATGTAATTTTATGTCCGGCAATTAAACAAAAGAAACTATTTTCCATACCCATGCACTCTTACTGTATTCTTAAACCCTTGAGAAATTGCATTGAATAAACTGTAATAGTAACCAAAATCAACTTAAGTAAAAATAAAATTATCTCTGTCAAACCTCCAAAACCTGTCTTATTCTTTCTTTTCTCTCTCCCATTCTCCTTCCCCTCATTTCTTCCCTTTCCTGTCCTTTCAGGGAAGGACACTGTTATCCTACTATTCAGGTCTAAGCCTTCTGTTTCATCTCTTCCTTATATGTTAATGCTTATCTATTTTCATAGTATTAGAAGTATTGCTACAATCTGGCTCCAAATTGCCAAATCCCCCAGTACCAAAAACTACTAAAAAAATGGCCATTTCTTTTCCTTCCTTGTGTCCTTGATTGTACTGTTTTGCTTTTCCCCTCTCTCTAATCCTGATTGGTCAATTACTAGAAAGCTGCCTCATAGGACTGCTTTTTCTAAAATGTTTTTACAACACTCTGCCAGTATTACTGTCACCAGTCTTTCTAATATGATCACATTTTGCTTATGCACTATTTTCACGTTCTTTCTTGAATATCACCACAGGTATGTCTCATGTTCCCTGCTAAGTTCATTGAGCAATTTGAACTGAAGCTGACTCATTTTGGTAATCCTTAACATTACTCAGAACAATTTCTCCTTTACATGGTAGGTCTTCGATACATATTGTTTACAGTGTATCATGGTGTATTACAGTGTATTATTTACAGCGCATGTTTGTGTCCCTTCAAAATTCATATGTTGAAGCTTAATTACCACTGTTATATTTAATAGTATTAGGAGGTGGGGACTTTGGGAGGTGATTAGGTCATGAGGGTGAAGCCCTTATTAATGGAAGTAGTTTCCTTATAGAAAGACTCTAGAGAGCTACCTCACCCCTTTCAATATGTGAGGACTCAGCTAAAAGTTTCTATCAGTGAACCAGGAAAGGACTCCTCACCAGAATCTGCCAGAATCTGCTGGTTGCTTGATATTGTCTCCATAACTGTGAGAAATAAATGTTTATTGTATCTAAGCCACCTAAGGGAAACAGCTTAGACACTGGCATTCTAGAAACCAGTAAGCAATTGGCCTAGGTTTCTAAGACATAATACTCATTATTATAATCTTAGGTTCTTTGGCATTAGACTCCAGTGAGATATCCTCTGTGTTATAGGAGAACACAGGAAATTCCAAAATTCAGAGGGATTATAAAATCCAAGACCTTTGCAGAATGCCTACTTCTAAGAATAAAAAAGGAATATATGAAGATTTGAATAAAGATTTGTCAAACCAAAAGCATCCATTGGAAAAAACAAGTACCAAAACAAAGGTTCTACTGCAGGAATACAAAAATCAAGACAGCTAAAAGTTTTATTTTATTTTATTAAGCTTTGTTTGTCTGTTTTTTTTTTAATATTTTTGTCCTAAACATTGTATCGAACACTATACCAAGCTCCTTCCATTATTAGTCTTTTTACTTCTCAGGAAGAGTGTATCTCATAAGTGCTACTTATCTGCCACGTTGCAGATGAAGAATCTGAAACAATGAGAGATCCAGAAAGCTAACTGAATTGTACAGCTATCAAGTGGCAAAGGCAGAATATCTTACTCAGGTCTGATGTCATCCTCAAGCTCCTAACTCACAACTCTGCCTCAGAATTCTAGGCCAATTGCCTGTAATAGAAGCTGTTATTTGTAGCTTTGACTTTTATCTTCCAGCTAGGTCATGTTTGTGGGTGATCAGAAAATGACATGTTGATCAATTGACATACTTTTCAGGTTTCCTCCTCTAGTGCATTTTTTCCTGGAAGAGGTAGACTTTAAAGACTAGACCATAAACAGTCATCTAGACCATATTCTTCTTACCATGATATTTGCTAAAGTTGGCCATATTATATTGTGCAATTTATTTTACCTTTTCACTTGTCCAGTCTAGGTGTAAAGATCTGAATTGAAGGAGGATACCTCTGAGGCAGGATAAATATGCATGAGATGTGTGTAGGGGTGTTAGAATGAGAGGGCCACCTCAGTGAGTTTACATGACTTAGGGCAAAAGGTCCTCCATTTGTGCCAAGGTTGTTTTTGTATATCTATTGTAAAGAAAGGCAGATGTTGAAGGTTTATTCCTAACAATATGTAACCTCATCCTATCACTTGGCAATATAGTTTGTGTGTATTCATGGTTGTGTATGTGTGTATTTATAATACTAGGGGTATTCAAGAAATTTTTTCATCAGAACAGATTTGGTTCCAAGTGATATGTTGGACAGAATAAATGTCAAGCTAACAGAATGATATTGACAATCTGGGAAGGGCACAAGTGAAGTGTAGGTATCCTATGGTCATTTGAAGGTTGGGATCATAATAGCCCTTTTTGTCTTCTGGGGCTGGTTTTGGTCTTAGCACACTAGTATCAGAGTTATCCCTGTACTGGAACATAGCATAGCTTATGAGTAGCTTCTAGACTTCCCTGTGAAGTGTGTCCTATTTGCTGAATGGACTGAAGTGTGCTTCTCTGTTGAACTTTCTTAAAGACTTTGCCTCCCAGGACCTAAGTCTGGCTGTTTTAATAAAGCAGGGCTTCACCTTCTATGAAATATCTAAGCTTCTACCCATTTCTGAATCTCTGGTACCATGGCCAGAAGAGAGTAATCTGCTGCTAACATTATACTGTATCCTTCAGTTGATAGTGTTTCAGCTTCTGTGACAGGATGCCTTTTAAAAGTGTTTGTAGAAAATCTCTCAAAGTGTTTTGAAGAATGCTCTTTTGTTTTTTCCATAGCACTAACCACTTTCTAATATATAATTGAATTATTTCTCACATTTGTGTGTCTCTCACCTGCTAGAATGTAAATTTCACAAGGGCCGGCATCTCCATCTGTTCTCTTCACAGAGATAACCTGACTGCCTAGAATAGTACGTGGTTCCCCTAAATATTTGTCAAATAATTGTGGCCCAACTTATGTGACATAGACTGAGATGTGCCTTACATACTCCAGGCTGTACTCTTAGGTGATCAGGCCTAAGAGTCTCAAAGTCCCAGCTATTGACTCTCTGCCCAGAATATACTTTCACTGAAAAGTTTTCCCTCAAGTTTGCCTTCCTTTGTCAAGTTTGACTGTGGCTTCAATACAGTTCCTGGTTATAACCAACAATATAGGCAAAAAATCATAGTGGTGTAACTTTTCCTTAGTGTGGGTCCATAGCCCCACCTAAGCCCACATTTAAAACCCAATACAGTAATGTTATTATTGGGTTAGGGAGTCTATAATGAGAACAGAAATAGAAATATTTTCAACTACTAGAATACTACGGATTTTATTAGGGACCAGACTAGTCCTTTTCCTTGCATGTAGTGTTCTATTATTTTAACTAGGTGGTGTAAGATTGTATGATGGGTTGCTTACATCTTCTTGAAAATGCAATGGACCGTTGATCACTCTTGATTGTTAGAGAGTCTCCCTCATTTGGATCCTGGGAGAGAGTACCCTTAATTTCTCTATAACATAAATTTCCACCTCGACAATCACATGCATTTCTTAAGGAGTACCATGGATCCAAATGCTGAATCCAGAGACTCACATAAAGTACAATCAACAGAACAATTTACAATACGTTTCAATTATATCTTGTCAATATATACATTCAAGTACTCTCCTGTTTATGGACATTTAAAAGAAGGGAAGTGATTTATTTGTGTTGGAACCTTCTGTGTTCACTGTCCAGAGGAGGTTCTATACACCCCAGAAGTCCAGTTTCATAAAACTTTGCTGAAAAGGTAATGATCTTGAATAGTGTATACTCAGTAATTCTAGAAAAGGAAGAATCTTCTATTCTTTACCAAGAATAGAGATACCTTTGGTGAGATCATTGTGAATTTCTCTCCTTTGGTTTTCCTGAATTGGGCCTGCAACCATTCATCTTTTTAACCTTAATCATTTACCTTAGTAGAATGGATTTTTGCAGTAATTTAGGATGTCCAGTCCTAAGAGGCATTGTTATGGGCTTTGTGTATGTAGGAGGAGATCTTTGTACTATTCCAGTATTTCTGATAAAGAAGTCATAAAAAACAGAAACCACTTGTCTGGGATTTCCATTAAACCGTAAACTCTTTGGCTTGTAAAAGAAAGAGATGGATTGAATTGGAATACAACCAAATTTCTCTGGAGGTTATGAACAAAGGCTGTTCACTGGAGTAATCCCAGAATTGACAGCCAAGCACTCTTTTCCATCAGTTAAATGGAGAGTGGAGTAAACTGTTTACATGATTTTATCCTTCATTCTAAATGGAAGACAAAAGCTTCAGGTACATTTGAAGCCAGATAAAATGTCCTATGCAATCTTCTTGGCAGTAATTAGAGCAGGTTACTTGGCATCGAGATGGTAAGAACTCAAGCAATCTAACAATGTCCTTGATGTTTTTGGCAGGCAAAACAGTACAAAAAATAAAAATCAGGAACATGGGAACCAAATATGTATGAGGAAGGTCATGCAACTTTTGATTTTTACATGACAGATATATTCACACACATATTACGGGGAAGGGAATGCACTTCAGGTATTGGGGAGAAATTCAGTCACGGGCACCTTCCTCTTGCTTTTGGTTTTGGGCTGTTTAGTTTCCTGATGCCTTGAACTGGTGTCAAAAGGGAATAATTCATGAAATTTAAAAGCACAAGTTCAGGAGAGATTCACATGCATTGAATTATTTTGAAAAGCAACTTGTATAGGTAATGTTGAAAATTATTTGTGAGTCATATAATGTGTATTTTGGCTGTGAATATTCTATTTTAAGATATATATATTTGATATATACTGGTAATACTTTTTTCACTTATGTTAAGATATTAAGGTACTGTTAAGTAATGACATATTAACATATAAAAAAATTTGTCATCTATGCAACCAACTCTATTATATGAGATGTAACATGTTTGAATGAAAAAGATTAATGAATATGTGAGAGTGTTATTTTGGTTGTGAAGCCTGTTATAGAACTCACTGATATAGTAATAATTGCCTTTCTTTGCAATCAATCAATCAAGTAGAATATATTCAGATGCATTTAGTTCCTTCATTATTTAACTGATATTTAAACAAAATGGTTTGGTTCCAGAAACTCTTTAAAAAATATCAATAAAATAATTACCCTCCCCTTCCTGGGGATGGGAGTGGGGAGTAGAGTTGCACCTTTTTATCTGGAAAACTTAGATTTAAATATATTGATTTTTTTATTCATTCAACCAATGTTTTCATTCAGTATTTAAGAAATGTAATAGATGCCTGCAGTGTTCCAGGCTCCGAGAAAGACTCTGGGGGTTAATAAACTGAATAAGACATTCTCCTTTCTCAGCACAAATTGCATTCTAATTAGAGGTATGGCCATATAAAGAAATAATTATTCCCCAAATGAGGTATGTCAGCACAGTGAGAAAGAAGGAGCGTAAGGGAGAGAAAGGGATGGGAGGAGGGAGAGGGAAAGGTAGGAAGTGGGGAGGGAGAGAGAGATAGAGCCACTGAGAGAGAGAGAGATAGAGGAAGACAATCTAATTCTGGAAGATCAAAGTGAAGGTAGAACATAGGAGTAGAATGTTGCAATAGAAGGGTAAAACAGAACAAGGGCTGAGGATATTTCTCATGTATAAATGGCAACTCTCCAAGGGGACGAGTAGGGGGAGGAGTCATAATTACATGGGAGAAAATTTGAAACACACAGCATACTTTAATATTGAATTATGATTATTACCAGACTATTTGTACATAAACAACCACTCTTGATATTATTATGATTTTTCTTAATGTGGGTTTAAAAATTTGGTCACTACAAGTGGATTTATTTCATTATAATAGGCTTTGTCTGGTCCACAATTTTCTTCAAATGGTTACTAAGAAAATAGCCTTTTTTTCTTTTTCTTTGTGGTTCATAAGAGTAAAACTTCAAATTTTGTACTACATTTTCAACTCCTCACCAGGGTAATAGAGAATCATGGAAATGAGCATCACAACTTTTTGTAATATCTGTGCATATGTCAACAAATTCTACAGCCTGTTGTACAATACAACCTTACTAGGAGAAATCTTAAGCATTTTACTCAACATCATTGAATATAGGTGAACTAATTTTGCTCAAATACATTCCATTTAAATTTGGATTGAGTAAAGATTTCTCAGTTTATTTCGAAAGAAAAAAAAAACTGTAAGTGTAACTTTTATTGGTGACCTCAATTCAGTGATGTGCAAAGATGGAGTGATTTTCTGATGTAAAACAAAAAAATATATAAAATTTGTCTTTCTGATCCCCTCCAGAGTTAATTAAGAGGAGGAATTACTATTGCAGCAGTTAGCATTTATTGATTATTTACTATGCATCAGACGTTAATTTAAATGCTTTATACTAATCCTCACCAATACAATAGAGCTAAAATTATCATATCGACATTATTTACAAGAAAGTTCTAAAAACAGAATTTTTGGTTTCTTGTAGTTTATACAGTTAATTCAAAATCTTACAGATAGACTCCGAGTTTAATACACCTTTCCACGATATTTGTATCTAGTGGGGAGGTAAAACCTGCTGATGTAAACCTGCGGCCAATAGGGCGACCCTTAGATACATTCTCATCCTCTGGTCAGCAGCTCTTGCGGGTTTCCTGACTCCTTGAACTGGTGTCTTCAGAGAAATTGCTGCTGGATCTGTAGTTTACACTCATGACTTGGTCGGGGACAAGGGACTCCCTCTCGCTGCATCAACACTTTCTGTTTTACTCCCCGCTGGCTTGTGCCTCAAGGTCGGTCATTTATCTCTCACCAGGGAACCTCCCACAGCAAGTATAATGATGGAAGCCACTTTGTGCAACATGGGGCCTGTTTGGGGTTTTGGGACCTTCCCAGACCATACAGGAGTCAAGGATAACAGAGTGACATGACTCTGATTCTCTTTCGGACTAACCGTGCCACGGTGATTTTTTTCCTTTGCTGCTGCAGATTCATGCAGGATCACCATGTACGGAGTTGCTTCACCCTATTCTCTCTGTCACATACATTCATTCTCTCTCTCTTTCACACACACACACACACACACAGTGCCACAAAAGATTGTGAGCTTCAGTTTCTTTCTTTCTTTTTTCTTTCCAGCCTTCCTCTCAACATATGGAAAACCTTCCACTCTTTTTTTTTTTAGTACAAGCTATGGAAGAACAAGTACTGGCAACCCCATAATTCTTACCTTTCTTCTGATTCACTCTGCTCCATGGGAGAATGGGTAGGCTATGTGTTGTCTCTTCCAATTTGGAAGGAATTTTTCCCAAATCAAATTTTCCTCCATTCTGAGAGGGTGCAGAATTTGCTCCCACATTTAAATTTTTTGACAGTATAAACAAAATAGCACCAACTTGGGGTGGGGAACCTGCAGCCTTCTGATTTCAAGATTGTTCTTTTTTAGGCACCAAAGGAGGCAAGAAAAGCTTCATCTTTATCTGCTGCACCCCTTTTAGTAAAACAATTTGTTCTGTAAAATTTGGATTCAGTCAAAGGCCGCACTTAAGAGCCTAGAAGGCCACAGGTTCCCCACCCCTGCTGGGAATGTTTTCAGTATCTTTAGCTATCCAAATTTATTGGCTCTTTTAAAACTTCTCTTTCTCTTCTATCTCTATGAGCACTTTGGAATAAATTCTTCGTAAGATGTGTTTTCTTTGTGTAATACCTAAATCCTGTTATAAACATAAGTGACCCTGGTATAATATAACGTGCTCCTACAACCGATTTAAAGGCATAAGAAATGGAACTCTTGTTTACTACTTAGAACAAATAATTGTTTATTTTGTGAAAAGTTGGAATTTTTCAGCCTCGTGAAATATTTTTCCTGTGGATACATAACAGCAAACTTTAATATCAGCTCAAGCATAGCTCCTCAGTGTTTCCATTAGTGGTTACTGAATGAACCACTTAATTAATGAATAAATAGCTGTATATATCTTTATTATAAATGTCAATTTCATTCAAGTGACCACTGCTACCATGTGCTACTGAAAACCTAAAAACACTATGATACGTACCTTGTAATATCTATTCTAAATTGTTTATTTTAAAGGTGCATATTTCTATAGAAATATTTTGGAATCTCAATTTCTCATAATATAATAATTTTATGATTTTCACTGAACAGAGAACAATAGTATATTCTCACATTAAGGGTGATATCTTATACTGATCTCTCATTTTAATGCATCTAATTCTAAACATTTTGTTCCTAAAGCTGAAGAGGTAGTGTTCTTTTTTCTTTCTACACTATTTTATGTAGCGTTTGGAATACTTTGATGGGTTTCACACTTTCTGACAATGCATATCATAGTTTACTGTTAAGCAATGTAAGTGTAAAATAGCTAGTATTATAATATCATTCAGGAAAGGAAGGAATGTGAAGCCTCTGACTAAACTGTTCAGTGACAGATATGTTTGATTTCTTTTGTGAGGCTTATAAATAAGTTATCTGCTGATCTTAATCTGGAGAGAAACTATTCATACTTGGGGTACACAAAACACTTACACAAGCATCCAGAGATTTAAGTATTGGGCCCAATGCAAACACTTCCCCATAATTTAATTTATTACTGCATAGTATTAGTGGTGATAAAAAATTTTACACTATGTTCTATGCTGGCTTCATCAAGGTGGCTAATAACTTACATGTCTAAGTGGTGCCGGTTGAAATAAACTTGGATTGGATGCAGAACTTGAGTTTAGCTGCCTCTTCAAGATATTTTAGTTTTAATTAAATGTCACACTCAAAATAAGTGATGAGTGACCTGTTCCTGGTCTTGAAATGGGCTCAGGGCCTGACTACCGCATAAGCACAGATCGCCTCTCTCATCACTAGGACAACATTCCCTGTCTAATTGGCATTATGGGATACATTCTAGTTTTATTTACTGTAAGAGTATATATATATATATATATATATTTTTTAAAAAGGATTGAGTTTAAAATAAATATTGGACAGGTAGTTTTATTGCTTCTCGTTTAATAAATATTGAAATTAAGTAATGATTTTACTTTTATTAATAAATTTTGCTGGGTATTTCTATGCAATAAAATATATATAATGATTTTTGGAACTATACCTTCTATATTTACTTCTTAAACTTATTGTATGATAATTTAATTTCATGTAACGTATTTTAGACAAAAATCATACTGTTTGTTTTCAAAACAAAAACATATTAAAATCAGTCTAAACTTTATTTCACAGATATTTCCTCTTTAGTGTGATGTAATCTTTGTAATTTTTTGGTAAGCCCAGGTTTGTAAATATTTGACTTTTGCTCAGTTCTCTAGTTTGATGACTGATGGCTGTGTAATAATCATACAATATTATGTCTGGCAATCATGGTTTTCCTAAACTCATCATTTCTTAACATTTTCCTACAGATATTCTCACCTTTACTTTTATTTCTTTCTTTTCTTATATAAACCTTATTTGCTCTTTCTTTTCATTCATATGACCTCTTTTGGACATCAGTTAATTTTTGAGTACCAATCATTTAAATGACGTTTTTGTACATTTTATGTTCACATATGAAATATATCTTTGAATTGAAACATACACACACACTACTGATTAATCATATGGTAGCAAAATTTTTACTCAAAAGTCAATTTGTGGCCGGGCGTGGTGGCTCACGCCTGTAATCCTAGCCCTCTGGGAGGCCAAGGTGGGTGGATCGCTCGAGGTCAGGAGTTTGAGACCAGCCTGAGCGAGACCCTGTCTCTACTAAAAAAAAAAAAATAGAAATAAATTATCTGGCCAACTAAAAATATATATAGAAAAAATTAGCCGGGCATGATGGCACATGCCTGTAGTCCCAACTACTCAGGAGGCTGAGGCAGGAGGATCGCTTAAGCCCAGGAGTTTGAGGTTGCTGTGAGCTAGGCTGACACCACGGCACTCACTCTAGCCCAGGCAACAAAGTGAGACTCTGTCTCAAAAAAAAAAAAAAAAAAAGTCAATTTGTCCCTAATTTAATTTATATAAATTTTTGTATGATTAGTAAGCAAAATGTAACAAGTCTACTGAGAATAAAACTAGATTTAGATTGCTCTTTATGGGATTCAACTTTTAAAATCAACAAAAAGATCTATGGAGAGATATGAATAACAATTTGTTTATTTTGTTTTTGTTTTATTTTGCTATAGCATCAGTTCCTTTATGCACCAATATTTTAGCATGGATTTCTTCCAGACCCATGCTGGGTGGATAGACTAAGATAAATTAGGCATGGTCATCATTTTCCAAGAGTATAACGTCCAGTGGAGAAACAGATGCATGAATAAAATTGAGTTGTTAAGTGCTACTGGAGAGTAGTACAGAAACTAAAAACAGGCAAGCAACCTTCTTTAAATTTAGATTAATTTTAGCTTAAATAGCACTACATGATTTTGGGGAAGGTAACATGATGGCTTTAAGTGAAAGTGTACATTAGTGTTTTCTGCATATTAATATTAACATATTTTTGTGCAATGTGTTAAAAGCTCTAAAAAAAGTACTGCAGGATTTTAGAAGATATTGAAAGGTTCTGGCTGTTCTGAGGACTCGTGCAAATCTTTAACAGAAAGTGACAGGCATACCCTTTGTTGAGAAAAAGGAGAGAGCTCTAATAAATAAGGAGTACAATGTGAGGTGAAATAGAGAAATAAGAAAGTGGGGCCTATTTGCAAAATTTCCTGATAGTTTCACTACTGTGTGAGTTTTATTTTGATTTGGTTGGAAATAAGTTCTATTAAGTTGAGGTGATGGCCAGAGTGTTAAAGGTCTTACATGTCAAATGTGAAGAAATTGGGTTTTATCTATACACAATGAGGAGTATATTTGCATTACAGGTGGTAAACATATTGACTGCCATAGTCCAAGCCAATGATGATCACACTTTAATGTGCACACGAATCAACAGGGGATCTTTTGAAATTATAGACTATGACTCAGTTGGTCTGAAACAGGACCTGAGATTCTGCACTTCAAAGAACCTCCTAGTTGAGGTCAATGATATTGGACTGCTGACCACTTTCTGAGAAGCAATGGTACCACGTGGAAGTTGCTTAAAAATAGAGAATCCTAGGCTCTACATTAGATATATTGAATGAGAATTTCCAGGAATGGGCCCAAAACCCAATAAATAGAAAAATGCATACATTTTTCCTGAAAAAATTACGCACACATACACACAAAAACTTCCTCAGATGTTACTGATAAATTGAATACCTGACATTGCTCAATTTTGCAGACCATTCACTAGACCAGCCTAGCAATGGTGAGAAATGAAACTAAGACAGCAAGGATGCAGAACAGAGGCATAGTTGAGGAACTGGTAAGAAGAAGAATAAACTGAATTTGACAAGTGTTTATATTTGAGAAAGGAGAAGGAGAAAGAATCTTGTATATTTCTTTATTTCTTGTATATTTTCATTTTCTTTTTTTGCAAAATAGACTCAGTGGATAACAATAGTATCACTTAAGGTGGGTAACAAAGAATGAGATAAAACAGGAAGAGAATGAATGCACTTTGAGAAATTTGTTCGAAGTAAAGAGTATAGTACATATTAGCAAGTATGTTTCCAGACTTCAAAATTGAAGATAGGGACATGAACACAAACCCAATATCTGTAATTAAAATGTAGAAAAGGGCCTAGTGGTCACATAGAAGGTGAGTATTGAGTGCTCACAAAGGCGTGTATCAAAAAGGGTACTTTTTATATATACGAGGCTTTTAGTACAGTGGTTAAGATCACAGACACTGGGCACAAATGGCTGGACACAGATCTAGTTTCAACATGTATTGGCTGAGTGACCATTAGCAATGCCACCATTCTTGCCCTCAGATTTCTCATCTCTAAAATAGGAGTCATAATAGTATCTACTTAATAGAATTGTTTGAGGATTAAATTAGAACATGAGCAGAGTATAAACACATAGGTGTCAGGAAATAGGACAGTTAAAGAAGAAAGTAATCATATCTAATCCTTCATTAAATCAAATAAAATTAAAACTGAAAATTATTATTGGATTTGAAAATTATGAAGAGTATGGTTGATCTTAAGAACACTAAGCTTATCAATAGAATGGAGAGGACAGAATAAAATTGAATAATTAATGAGCACTTAGAGAGTTTATTTATTTATTTATTTATTTATGGAAAATATGATGAAGACAATTAGAATACACCATAGAAATTTGAGAGAGAAAACAGGGAGATGATTATTTTTCTTTTCATATTATTTGATTATTTTGTTTTTTTCTTTTTTTTTGTTTTATTTATTGATATTTATTGTTTAGGATGACAGTGATTAAATAGTGTTCACAGCTTGGCAAGAAAGGACCAAGAGAAAAAGGTGCACTAAGGAGGTTGACCAGTTAGTCTTAAAAGGACAAAATGATACCATGCCTGTGAATCAGCAGAATCAACATTGTTAAAATGTCTATACTGCCCAAAGTGATCTACGGATTCAGTGCAACCCCTATTAAAATACCAACATCATTTTTCACAGATCTAGAAAAAATAATTCTATGCTTTGTATGGAACCAGAGAATACACCGTATAGGAAAAGCAACCTTAAGCAGAAAGAACAAATTGGAAGGGATCAATTTACCAGACTTCAAGCTATACCACAAGGCTATCATAACTAAAACAGCATGGTACTGGCACAAGAACAGAGATATAGACCAATGGAACAGAACTGAGAACCCAGATATAAAACCATCCTCATATAGCCATCTGATCTTTGACAAAGCAGACAAAAACATACACTGGGGGAAAAAAATCTTATTCAATAAATAGTGCTGTGAAAATTGGAAAGCCACATGTACAAGATTGAAATAGAATTCATACCTCTCACTGCTCACAAAAATCAACTCAGGATGGATAACAGACTTAAACCTAAGACATGAAACTATAAGAATTCTAGAAGAAAATGTTGGAAAAATTCTTATAGATGTCAGCCTAAGGAAAAAATTTATGAAGAAGACCCTGAAGGCAAGCACAGCAACAACAAAAATAAATAAATGGGACCTGATCAAATTAAAAAGCTTCTTCACAGTCAAGGAAACTATCAGGAGAGCAAACACACAACTTACAGAATGGGAGAAAATATTTGCATGGTACACATCCAATAGAGGGCTGATAACTAAAATCTGTATAGAAATCAGGAAAAGAAAAAAAATAAAACAACCCTATTAAAAAGTGGGCAAAGGACATGAACATAAACTTTTCAAAAGAAGACATACTAATGCCCACAAACATATGAAAAATTCTCAACATCTCTAATCATCAGGGAAACGCAAATCAAAACCACAATGAGATATCACTTAACTCCTGTGAGAATGGCTTTTATCAACAAGTCCCAAAACAACAAATGTTGGCATTAATGCGGAGAGATAGGAACACTCATATACTGCTGATGGGACTGCAAACTAGTACAACCTCTATGGAAAGTAATATGGAGATACTTTAAAGAGCTAGAAGTAGAACTACCATTTGATCTAGCAATTCCATTAATGGGAATCTAGCCAAAGGAAAAAAATGCACTCTATACCAAAAAAAAAAAAAAAAAAAAAAGACATCTGCACTTGAATGTTTATAGCAGCATGATTCACAATTGCAAAGATGTGTAAAAAGCCCAAGTGCCATCAGTACATGAGTGGATTAATAAAATGTGGTATGTGTATACCATGGAGTACTACTCAGCCACAAAAACCGGTGGTGATCTAGCACCTCTTGTATTATCCTTGATAAATACTAAGTGAAGTATCACAAGAATGGAAAAACAAGCATCACATGTACTCACTCACCATCAAATTGGTATTAATTGATCAACACTTATGTGCACATATGGTAGTAACATTTATGGGGTATCTTGCAGGTGGGAGGATGGGGGGGGATGGGCATATTCACACCTAATAGGTGCCGTATACACTGCCTGCAGGATGGCCACGCTTGTAGCTCTGACTCAGGTGGGGCAAAGGCATTATATGTAACCTAAACATTTGTACCCCAGTAATATTCTGAAATTAAATAAATAAATAAATAATTTAAAAAAGGGCAGATAATCTAGTGACTGAAATAATTATTTTTCTAACTTAGAATAAGAAGTGCAAACAAATTTAAGTGTAGATATAAAGAATATGGAGGTGGAGAGAAATTACAAGAAAAAGTATGTTTTCTTGTTAAAATTTGATGAAACAATAAATAATATTTTTGATAAAATATTTATAGTTATTAGATTTTCTAAGATGTTGGGTGTTAGAGTTTCTCTTTTAAGTGATCCAAAGGTTCACAAAGTTCATGAATATTGTAGCAATTTTCAGAAGTTACTAACCACATAGACTGTTGTAATATGGTAAAAATCCAATAATAAAATGAATAAATAAATAATGTAAATAATTTTCTCAGAATAGATAAATTTTAAAATATGTTTCAGTGAGAAAAGTATATTCATTTGATATAATCAATAATTTATAAGGACCTTTTAGAAATAAGACAGACTCTATGGGAGGTGCTGTAATTACTAAATAAGTGTCTTAGTCTTTTCACTCCCTTGATGTGAAGGCCAAGTAAAATAAAGTGCTTGCTTGAAAAATATTGCAAGTTGTACCAACATAAATCAGTGCCTTAAGTTATCTCTGCATATCTGTTGGGATTCTAAGTGATTCCAAGTCTGCTCTGTGTGAGAGAGGTAGTACACTGACTAATGGTCAGTTTTTAAATCTCTGGAGATGATAAACTGGCCATTTCAAAAGACCTCACTAAATGTTATATGAAAGCAAAGGAATCTTATTACCCTGATGGGACTTAGAAATGCCAATGACTTAATTAGATTTATTTTCCTATAAAATTAAAAAAAGTCCCTTTTGATTATCTATTTGATCTGCATGCTTATGTAAATTATAAATACTAATTTAAGCTTTGTTAGGCTAGTGATTATCTTTTATTCATTCATGTAATTATTTACTTATTTATTTTTATTCCAATAGATTTAGGGGAGTTAGGTGTTTTTTTGTTACATGGAAGAATTGCACATTGGCGAACTCAGGGTTTTTAGTGCACCCATCACCTGAATAGTATACATTGTACCTGCTGGGTAGTTTTCGATCTTTTACCCTCCTCTCATCCTCACCCATTCTGAGTCCCTAAAGTCCCTCGTATTACTCTGTATGACCATATATACCCATCGTTCAACTTCCACTTATAAGTGAGAACATGCAGTATTTGTTTTTCCATTCTTGGGATACTTCACATAGGATAATAACTTCCAGTGGGGATGTAAATTAGTACAACCTCTATGGAAAACAGCAATTATCTTTGTTTTAATATTGCCTGTGTTCTATTTTCAAAAAATAATTTTCATTTATAAAGTAAATTTATGGCTTTATATGTTCTCCTGCTTTAACCTGAATATGAGAAATATCAAAATTGCTACCCCTCTTTTTTGTCATATATAATCACTCATATTGGAATGTCTTTCTCTTTTGGGGGACCCTTGTGTCAAAGAAGTAGAAAATCTTAACATCTTTGACTTTTCCCCTTTATCACTAATGTTCTAATTAATCACAGAGAAAACTTAGTTTAATTTTTTTTGTTACATCCATTCCTACCTTTCCACATTCTTGGCTACTATTCAACCCAGATACTCATCATACATAGCGTATTCTATAGTGCTTATCCCACTTTAATTGGATTTATCAGTCATCTGCTGTCCTGACCAGTTGTAACTAAATGTCCATTTTACCAGGTTAGTTTCTATTTATAAATAATTAGTAGATAGAAATTTAAGTCTAGATCTTTTACTATGGTTTTTGAGATCCTCCAGAGTCTTTTCCAAACCATTTCTTCAACATATCGACAATATTCTATATGAGATGAACTTCATCTATATTGATTTAAAAAATTCCTGAATGTTTCTTGAATATTTCTCCCTTACACAATATGGAATGCCCTCCCTCATTTTGTGTTTTTAAAACAATATCTATTCCATGTTTTTGGTGTTTTTTTAGTTTTATTGTCCTTTATGAAGCATTCTTGATCATAGATTTTATAATGGCCATAATTTATACACAGCCTCTTGTTTTTCTGTTCGAATTATTTGTGTAGTTCAATTGTCTTCCCAAATAAATGTTAAATCCCTTGATGCTATGAACTATGGTTATGGTCCTGAGGTTAGGACCATAGAATAAAAGAATGATTTGCTAGTTGCATATAGTTCATAAATACTAAGTGATTATGGTAAATAATTTTTAATTTATCCAACTTTAAAGATTGTTATTACATGTACTTTGAGAATTGTTCACAGAGAACAGGTATTTATCAAAGCTTCATTTTTAAGTCTTTGGGTTTAAAATCTTTTCTCATATAAGTTTCTCTTGTGAAATACTTAATGATATTTATGAATAGCTGGATAGCAATTGAATGTATCATTCCTGTCCAGTTTTTTCCAAACATTACTTTTTGGCATTAGTAAACCATTTAATTTGCTTCTGACATTTGGGTCCAGACTCAAGTCATTTGGAGGTGGGCACAGGTCAAGACTGATCACAAGAAAAAACCCTGGATGTTAAATCACTACAGCAATAATTAAGGATGACCTCAAATTTTAATTTTCCAATTTTTACTAGCATGCAAATATTTTAATATATCTGTAGGGGTCAATTAGAGCCAGTCTGATCTTTGGGAAATGTAGTAGAGAAGTATGTTTTCTTTATATATTTTAATTGTATATAGCAATGAAATACATCATTGTTCCCAGTCACCAAAATGTCCATGAAAAATATGGCTTCATTAAGGGGTAAATTGATAATTTGTACTGAATGAAAAATTAAACCAGTATTTTAATATAAATTAACTAATTAAGTCCATGCTTAATTTAATTTTATTACGATGAATGTATATTATTTATAACTCCCATCAGTAAATCAGTATAAAAATTGTCCAGAACTGTATTTGACTTTTAAAGTGCCCTTATCTTTCAAGTTCTGTCTTTTCTATGCACTATTCCTTAGAATAGCAAATTTACTCCAAAGGTCAGTGGTCGGAATTATTTAAGTAGTAATTGGCAGACATTCCTCAAGCTCTTTTATATTCTTAGATTCAGTTTAAAGTAATGAAGTCATTCCCAAATTATATGCTGTTAATACTGTCAATGTTCTGTACCTCGTATACCATAAGCTCTAAGTAAGTGTTTTTCCATTATTTTGCCATCCATTCATACATTACCAGTTTAGGAGAATAAAAGTTTGATTGATGAGCCTTGATTTCCATGAATTTATATTCAAATTAGGTAGGGAAGTGAATATAATTATTAACAATGTTTTATTTGTTTAATGAGAATTCTTACTGATCAAAGGTATTTATTTATTGATATCATAGATAGAGCTATCAGGCTCTATCTCATATTTTAGATTTCATGAGGGCACAGGAAACATTTTGAGCAAATGTGGGAAAGTCTGAGTCAGATTGGGAGAAGAGAGGGAATTAATCCTAGTCATCTACAGCTGTAAAAGCATTGTAGGGGAATAATTGGAAATAAACTTGAAAAGATACGTTTTCTTTGAATTAAAATTTGTATAATATTAATTGGATAAAGCAAATCCACTTTTAAGAACTTTGAGTATGAGGGTGAAATTAAACACAGATTTAGAAAGGTATGCATGCAGTAGCCTGAGAAATATTTCATAGGGAAAAGAGATTTAAAGATGTAAAAGTCAGAAAAAGAAATATGAAGGCTGACAAAATATATTGAATTAAAATTAATGAGTGGTTGAATAGTATTTCATCATGTGTATATACCACTGTTTCTTTATCCATTCATCTGTTGTTGGACACCAGATTGATTCCCTATCTTGACTATTGTGAATAGTGCTGCAATAAACATGAGGATGCAGATTTCTTTTCAATATATTGATATCCTTTCCTTTGGATAAGTAGTAGTGGAACTGCTGTATCATATGGTAGTTCTGCTTGCAGGTTTTGGAGGAATCCCCATATTGTTCTCCATAGTGGCTGTACTAGTTTACATTCCCACCAACATCGTGTAAGAGTTCCCTTTTCTATGCATCCTTACTAGCGTTTGATAATTTTTGTATTTTTGATAATTGCTATCCTAACTGGGGTCAGATGATACCACATTGTGGTTTTGATTTGCGTTTCCCTGATGATTAGTAATGTTGAGCATTTTTTCATATACCTGTTCACTATTTATGTGCCTTCTTTTGAGAAATGTCTGTTCAGATCATTTGCCCTTTAAAAAAAAAAAAAAAGAATTAAATCCTTTCATGCAAGATAGATGGAACCGGAGGACATTAAGTGAAATAAGTCAAGAACAGAAAGAGAAATATTGCGATGTCTCACTAATATGTGGAAGGTAAACAAATTGATCTCTAGAGCTAGAGAATAGAATGATAGTTACCAGAGACTGGGAAAGTTGGAGCTGAAAGAAGAGAGACTGTTTAATGGGTATAAACATACATTTAGATAGAAGGAATAAGCTCTACTGTTAGAGAGCATAGTAGGGTGACTCTAGTTAACAACAATTTATTGTATGTTTCAAAATAGAATATTTGAAAGGTTCCCAGCACAAAGATAGGATAAATATTTGAGGTGATGGATATCCTAAATACCCTGATTTGATCATTATACTTTGTATGCATGTGTCAAAATATAACATGCATTCCATAAATATTTACAATTATTCTGTATCAATAAAAATAAAAATAATGAGTGTATGTTGTTGAAAATAAACAAAAGTGTATACAAATGACATTTCAGAGGTTATATCACCAAGAGCTGGAAACTGATTCATGTTGACCAGTAAGCAAATTTTGGTGGAAGGGAAATGGGTTCAGTTTGCAAATAGAAAGTTTGAAATTAAAGTATATTAACCAACTGAATGTTAGATGCGAGTTGAAGATTTTAGGATTACATTTTGGGAAAATATAGATTAAAAGTACACAGATAAAAGGGAATTGATGCCATGAAATAAGATGGTGTTTTAAAGGAGAATCTAAAGAGAGGAAAGAAAAGAGAACGAGGGACATAATTATATTTTTTTCTTTTTTTTTTTCAACCCTATAATCTCTTCTCTGCGTCCTTCCCTTCTATCTATAGGCATTCTCAAATCTTCTCCAATATATGAAATCCCTGCCCTTCTGCCCAGAATTGTGAATCCCAATAACCCCATCCATTTTTTTTAGATTCAAGCTTTTTATAAAGGCAATCTGATTGAGTTCTGCAGTTTACCTCTGTTAATCTCATTCCACTGAAACTAAATTCACCTGTGGAATTGTTACTTCTTTAAAAGAAAAATTTCTGTGAATTTTCACTAGAATTGGCATTGTGATGGTTTTTTAGATACTCTCTTTTTCCTTGATTCTACTAGTTTTCATTCTATTCTTTCTGACTTGTGCTCTTCTTTATCTGTTTCTCTCTGAAATATTAGATTTACTTGAACATTTGTTGAGCCCCTATAAAATAAGAAGCATTCTCTGAGAACTGCGGAGTTATGAATAAAAATAGGACCCAAGTATGAGAGGAGAGAAGAAAGCCATGTACCCTACCCCAAATTTTCCAGAGATGTTTCTGAAAAAGAACTAATTTAACAATTGAAGACAGGGAGTATCAGGAAACTTATTTTTAAAACCTTAAAAACATATTTGACAGATCTTTCTTAAATATTTTGTTCCTTTCTCATGCTTTTGATGCCACACTTTATTTCTTTAAACAGTTTCACATAATTATGTTATTTTCTTATTCTAAAAATTTTTAGAAGTGTTGTAGGTTTATTTCTCCCTTTTATTATTTCTGTAAACTGTTGCTCACAGTGCCTTATTTCATTATGTGTTTTTTTTTTTATTTTGGCTTATCATCATGGGGGTACAAAAGTTCAGGCCACATACACTGCCCCATGTCCCACCCATCCCTCTGAGTCAGAGCTCCAAGCATGTCCATTCCCGAGACAGTGCACACTGCACTCATCATGTAGTTATACACCCATCCCCTCCCCCCAACCCCATCCCCCCGAGTCAGAACATTCAATCGTGACCATTCCCCAGATGGTGCGCAACACACTCATCATGTAGTTATACACCCATTCCCTCTCCCCACCCCCCACCTCAGTCCGATGCCCAATTGGTGTTATTCCCAAATATGCACTTAGGTGATGATCAGGGAAACCACTTTGCTGGTGAGTACATGTGGTGCTTATTTTTCCATTCTTGGGATACTTCATTTAATAGAATGGGTTCCAACTCTATCCAGGAGAGCAAAAGGGACTCCATATCACCGTTATTTCTTATAGCTGAGTAATACTCCATGGTATACATATACCACAATTTACTAATCCACTCATGAATTGATGGACATTTGGGTTGTTTCCACATCTTTGCAATTGTGAATTGTGCTGCTATAAACATTCGGGTACAGGTGTCTTTGTCATAGAATGACTTTTGTTCCTTTGGGTAGATGCCTAATAATGGGATTGCTGGATCAAATGGTAGGTCTACTTGAATCTGTTTAAGGTATCTCCATAATGCTTTCCATAGGGGTTACACTAGTTTGCAGTCCCACCAGCAGTGTATGAGTGTTCCTGTCTCTCCGCATCCACACCAACATGTGTTGCTTATGTGTTTTTTAACATCAGATGTGCATTTAGATCAAAAAGAACCTCATTTACAAAACTCTTGGGCAATCTTGTCTGAGGATGTGATTCTTCTGAAGATTTTTGCTTGCTTTCTCCACGTACCTGTGAGCCCTACATGTGAGACTACTTTTTAGTTCAGTTTTCAGCTTGGGGTTTCCCAAAGAACCCATGTTTATAATTAAAATCCAAAACCTGGGATATGGTAGAACTTCTAGTTAATCTAAGGAGAAACGTTTTCCCCTTACCCAGCTGAAGGGAGGCAAGTCTCCTTGTCATATCTCATTCCTGGTGAGTTCGTTGATTCTATACACTCCTTTGAGTGTGAATATTATTCTGGTCCAGTGTTGTCTGGTGTTATGAGTCACCCTGTTATTCTAGACAAGCTTGGATCTTATCTCTGTGTAGTTCATGCTCACCTAAATAAGCCTTTTGCTTACTATGATTAGCAAATCCCCAGTGCAGACTTGTACTCTAGTTTCATATATAAATACACACACACACACACACACACACACACATATATATTTATATTTATATTTTGCATTTATCCCTTGCAGTTTCATTGCTTAATGAAAGCTCAACTATGCATTTCTGAGAGCACGAGATAGTGGAATAGATTTTGGGGAGTGGTTACACTATCTTGTTCACCATATTGTTAAAAATATATACATCAATTCATATTAAAATGACATTTTCATTACCTTCTAAAATTCTAGAATATTCAGTGCTTTTATTTCAATTTTAACAACAAATGTTTAAAATATTGAGTATCTCCTCTATTTTATTGCCACCGTCTTGGTTCCTTTACTTAGCTTATTGACCTTGTGAAAATCAGTGCTCATTCACCTTTCCCTAAGCAACAATGCTGCCTTCCCTATGTGTGCCTCCTTGCATGGAAATATTTTAGTAGCTCATCAAAATGTAATTTATATACATGTTTTTATTGTTGTAATTATAGTAGAGGACTTACTCTTTCAAAGTTCCAACTTTTGGACATTTTGCTATTGCTCAATCTAGTAGTACATATAAAGCTTAGCCTGCGAATAAGGAACAGATGTTAGAGTATGAATTTGATCATTTTCTTGAATAACAAAATTTCAGCATATTAACTTGAATGTGTGCTGTAGTTGATCTGGTTGTTAAATTCATAATAATGCAACATATATGATGTTGGATTGCATTTTACAAAACTTCCATTTTTCTTTATGAGTAATAAAAGTTTGCAGGGAAAGTAATTGCTGTTTGGACCATGTGGATTAGACATTTTGTATTAAAATCTTAGAAATCATGTTTAAAACCACAATTGATTATTACTCATTTTTTTCAGGTCTTCTTCAAGTGACAATTTCACTCAGCAAAGTAGAGCTCAGTGTGGGAGAATCTAAATTCTTCACATGTACAGGTATGTATTCCTGTAAATATTTTCACACTGCTTGTTTTCTGCTTTAATTACTAAATAAAATATATTGGCTAAATTTAAATAGTTAAAAACCCAATTCTGTAAAAGTATCATCTTATCATTGGGTTTATAGTGATCAGAAAAGTGTTAATAATCACATTTTGCATATTAAACACTATGGCTTTATTTCTGTTAATTCCCATTTATTAATTTTAGCTTCCAAACTAGATAATTTACTTAGAAAATAACTTATTATCAAATGCAATGTATGTCTACATTTAAATCAATTTAAATATTATTTCTGTCTAAATAGTAATAGCAGGATGAATGTACACATTATAACTGAAACATCTATTTAAATATGCAGTGAATGTCACACTGCATTATAGTTACACCTGAATAAAAATTTTAGGGCAAAAATATTATATTCTTTTAAAAAGCAAATATTCATTTAAAAATTAGATATCTGTTTAATCATAAAAGGGTTTGCAAGATTTTTGTGACTATTAGTTGTAAGTATTGTATATCATGATGCCTAGGGAAAATCATTAATATAGTATAAGTATTCATTCAGTATAAGTATGTACATACAGAATTTTTTCAGAAGACATTTAAATACTTCAGCATCAAATTCTAATTCAGTGTATTGTGGAACTCACAAATGAACACATTCTACATCTATTTAGATTCATCATATTTATTTTTATAAATGCTAGCCTTCATACCTAAAGTTTTCAAAAATATTCACTTAGTGCCAAAATTCCTTATGAGAATATTTTAGATGTGTTTCTAATCCTGATTATACTAAAGCAATTCAAAACTAGATTAAAATAGGCATTAGTGACTTAAAATGCATCATAAAAGTTGTCTTGAGAATGGAATGGCTTATTTAAATCATTATTAAAATTACTACCATTAGAAACAGTGGTGTACACTTGTAGTCCCAGCTACTCAGGCTGTTGAGGCAGGAGAATCTCTTGAGCCCAAGAGTTTGAAGCTCCAGTGTGCTATAATCTCACCTGTGACTAGCCACTGCACTCAAGCCTGGGCAATATAGTGAGTATCCATCTCTTAAGAAATAGTAGTTATAATAATGTATGGACTGATCATATTCAGAGTGTATATGTAGAAAATACCAAAACATCTCATCTTATTAAACATTAATAAAGCCCATGATTTCATCACACATTTACCTTCCAAAGGTCAGAATTGATAGGTCTGTTAATACATTGTTTTTTATACTGACAAATGGAAAATCAGGGAGTAGAAGACAGATTGACATCTATCTGACATCATGTATTATGTCAGAAGAGCTTTGGCAAAAGAGTATTATAGGTCACTGTTTCTAAATCTCACCCACATTTTCTCTACGTAGATGCATACACACACATATACATACATTGAATTGCATGATATAATATCAGGATAATACAATAGGTAAAATGAATTTTTAAAATAAAATGAAATTGTATTATTTGTATTTATTCATATCAGTAAGGCATATATTACATAATGCAATTGTTTTTATGTGTTACATAGGTCAAATTAAAATGCAGTTTTTAAGTGTGAATTAACATCATTCAGTGGTACTGAGTTTTGCTCTTAATAAGGCAATCTAAGTAAACCTTCTTTTCTTTTACATAAAGATGTATCACCAAGAATTGTACTGTAATTATGAAAGTGGTCTTATTTATATTAAATATAGTGGAAAAACAAGATCCTAAAGAAAAAGATGTGGGAAAACTAGGCAAATCCAAGTGCTAGTATGTGTTTTTTCTATTATTAATACAGTGGTGACTGTACAGATATGACTCTAAAATTTCTAGTGCCTTAAAAACATAGATATCTGAAATTAAATAAGATAAATTTGTTTTAGATTTAAACTAGAAGATAGTTATACCCTCAGAGAACTAAAAAAAAAAGTGTGTCATACATAGTAAATACATTTTTATAACAACATTGCAAAAATGAAAAGTGTAATGGAATTTGTAAATATTTTGTCCAGTAGTCCAGTCTTACCAATATGGAAAGTTTTGATGAACATTATTTGCTAGATATGCTAGGAAAAAGAGAATTATGACTGCTTCATGAAAATCCAGAATAAATTTTCAATGATAATGAAATTTTCTATCATTTTATTAAGAATGAAAATATATACACTATTTCTCAGAATATCCTATTTAATTTACTGTATAAAATGATATTTTTTGTATTGTTCAAATTTAGAGTGATGCTCATTTAAATTATTCTTGTGTTACTTCTCTGTGGAGGGTGAAATTAAAACAAATCCTCCACCTCAAATGCATTATCCTGTACCCATCATGGTTTTATGATTTGTTCAGAAAAACTGAAGATAACAACTAAGATCCATTTAAGATTCACTAAACTTTCTTTTATACTTTTGCTCAAGCATGTCTAATTTGTTATAGAAAGTAGGATAATTTATTTCTAAAACCATTTCTTAGAAAAGAATGAGAAGGAATAATTTTCTTCAAAGAGGTCCTGCAGATGTTAGTTAACTTTACGCATTTTCCTCTGATACTTTTGAGTTAACAGTGTATGCTGCTTCCACAAATGATCTCTCAAGTAATTAGGTGAAATACATCCTTTTGGTGACTAAAAGCAAACACAGGATGCTTCAGCTTTTAAGAAGAGGATAATAACCTAGATTCTGAATTGGAAAACTTAAATAAATGTTTACCCTGTAATGATTTGGTTGTAATTACCTAGCAGTGTAAGTATCATTTCAATGCATTCTAATTATCATATGATTAAATAGTTAACAGTTTTAGATTAAAATTATGAAACTACTCATTTCAGTTGGGAAAAGAGATTAGGACTTCATTTTAAAAATGGTCATTGGCCACTATACAAGTTTAGTAACTTGGGAAATTAATTCAAAATTTGGTATTATCAAAGGCCAAAGTTTGTTTTGTAAAAGATTTACATTTTTGTTAGCTCTGCATCATTAAAGATAAAATTGCTGTCTTCTGACCCTAGCAGAGATACTTGAGCAGGTGAAATAATTTTGATAATCATATTTCTGTTCATTTATTATCTATCAAGTGGGTTTTATGTCTAGCTCATTAATTAACACAGTTTCAGTACTTAAATGTAGTAATAATCTATTGATTTCCAAGGTATAGTTTCAACTATCACAGCTTAAATATCATACAGGAAATTTCCTACGGAACTTTTGGGTTTCACTTACTCAAACAAGATTGAATCCTCAATGTTGGATAAACAAAAAGGAACATTTGTGCTAACATTTGTGTTTACTTTCAATTTTGTAAGATTTTCAGATTTCTAGTCTTTTACTTACATTTGTTTCTCAATTGCTAAAATTGTTACATAATAGTAAATGTCAGTGCCAAAACAAGCATTCAAAACGTATTTTCAAACCTTTCTTTTCCATGACTCTTTGCAGCAATTGGTGAACCTGAGAGTATAGACTGGTATAATCCTCAAGGAGAGAAGATAATTTCAACCCAGAGGGTAGTGGTGCAAAAGGAAGGCGTTAGGTCACGATTAACCATTTACAACGCAAATATAGAAGATGCAGGGATATATCGTTGTCAAGCAACAGACGCCAAAGGACAGACACAAGAAGCTACAGTAGTTTTGGAAATTTACCGTAAGTCATATTTTTATAAGTTTCAGTTGATTCAAATTGTAGCTACTTAGAAAAAATTCAAACAAAATAAAATGTATTTTTTCTTTTTCTTTTTTTAATTTTAATGGATTTAGGAGGTACAAGTGTTTTTTTTTTTTTTGTTACATGGATAAATTGTGTAGTGATGAAGTCTGAGCTTTTAGTGTATCCACTACCCGAATACTGTAAAACTAACACTCATTAAGAACTATATGTTATGCAGTGTTCTAAGACTTTCAACAAATATCAGCTTATTTATGTTTTCGTAGACTGCATCTTAGAATAGATAATAGGTAGTAGGTGGCTACACATATGCATGGAACCAATTCTGCTAGTTAAATAATATAAATGAAAATGTTTACATTTTCTCAAGCTATTAAATTTCATTGGTTCAATAGAAAATAGTGGTTTATTTAGTAGTATGAAATATATCAGGGGTAATTTTTGGCTCTAAAATAATTTATCTTGATTAGAAGACATGAAATCACTTATTTCATAGCACTGACCATTGTAGAATCAGAATCTGGGGAAGGGTCAGTGAATAGGAGAAAACAGACAGAAAGCTGAAAACTAATCTAGTAGAGAATAATTTCTAGGCAGAATTTTCTATCATTAAGCATTTTCATTAACAAGGTATTCCACAATTACACTTCATTTTATGACTTGAGATGGATGACTTCCTATGTCCTTTTTTCTTTCTCATATTTAGGAATCATTTAGCTTCTAGGAACTCGGTTTTTGAAAACTGTTTAACTCCTTGGGTTTGAAGCCAATCTCTCAATTGCTTTGGTGACCTTGAACAAATCACCTTACACCTCTGTCTTCAGGTTCCTCGTCTGTAAAATGAATATAATAATTATACCTTCATCATACATAGATTTGTTTTGAGGACTGCTTTAAATAATACTGTAGCACTTAGAGAAATGTCTTAAATTAATATGTGGTCATTAGCATTTCTATTAGTGAAAAATTATATATATTTTTAGATACAAGCGTGTAAGCTGGCTTATGCTTATAGCTTTTAAAATATTAATCTAGAAATAGAATATGAAAAACAAAGTAAGAACATTCGCACAGTAGGACTTCCTGTTTGATGACCAGGGCTATTTCTTGCCATATTGTTGCTTTTGTTTTGTTTTGTTGATTTAGCATTTTTTTCCGATTAGATTCTAAGCTTCTCAAAGAATATTTTCCTAATTTATGGTACTCCCTGAACTATCTATTTCACACTAGCAAGCAATTAAATTGAAATGGCCATTTCATAGACACAGTATTTGGAAAGTTATTTTATTATTTTAAATGTTACAAAGGGGAATTCCCTGATATTTTATTTGTGAAGGTAAAAAAAAAATTCTGCAAGAACAATATAATACTTTTGTGAAGATTTCTCCTCGAGCATAAATATCCATGTTCCTTCATTCGGTGATTCAACACACTTACTAAATGTATACCCAATACTATTCCAAGCCTCAGATGGAGACAGATAAACAATAAATAAGCTAAGAAATACATAGATGCTAGATGTACATGCCATGGAATTTTATGGAAAAGAAATTAAATGGGAGTAGACAGATAGAGAATGTTGAAATGGAAAGGGATATTCCTATCGTATATAAGGGATATTGGGCAGAAAACATCTGAATGAATTGAAAGGACTGTAAATGCATAGGATGAGAACAAACCGGAGTGTTTAAGCAACTTCTAAGAAGACAATTTGCCCAGATCTCAGTGACTAAAAAAAGAGGGAGAAATTGGCATCAGAGTTGTAAGGTAGACTACAATTTATATAAGATTTGGTATGACATTGTAAAATCTTTGGGTTTTGTTCTCAGTGAGATGGAAAGTTATTGGGTAGAGAAATTAGATTCTAAAGTTTTGAAGTATCTAGTCTTGCCTAATTATTTTATTATAGCACCAATAAACATGAAATCTAGAGCATATTATGGGAGAAATAAGTAATAATACTTATTATGATTTGTTTTACTTTCCTGATACAGAAAAACTCACTTTCAGAGAAGTGGTATCTCCACAAGAATTCAAACAAGGAGAGGATGCAGAAGTTGTTTGCCGAGTTAGCAGCTCACCTGCTCCTGCTGTCAGCTGGTTGTATCATAATGAGGAAGTCACCGCTATTTCCGACAGTTAGTATTTTGGTAACTCCCTAAGTTATATGTTCTAATAATATTGAAAATTTTTAAGAAATACTGAATCTACGTGGCTGACTATAGAAATCGGAATTTATGACCCTAAACGTCAAACAACTATTTTGAGAGCCTTAAAGCTCTAGACTAGGGTTTGGCAAACTAAAATGCTAGGGACCCCAGGCCAAATTCGGCCCCACTGCCATTTTTTTGTTAAGTTGTGATCAGAATACAGCCATGCTCAGTTGTTACATACTGTCTATGGTGGCTTTGTGCGCAGAGTTGAACAGCTGTAGCACAGATGGTTTGGCCTGCAAAATCTACAGTAGTTAATATCTGGAGATTGACCGAAAAAGTTTTCTGACCCTTGCTCTAGTTTCAAAGAAAGATTAATGCTTATAAACAGTACTAAGTAAATGAAGGAGTACATCCTTTGGCACTCAGATTCTGTATTTTTAATTCATACATGATTTCTCGTGCTCACTATATGTAAACCTAAAACAATATCTGTAGGAGTACTGTTTATTATTCTGGGGCTGTTCTTTCAAAGACATCTACATGTTCCAGATATTATGGGAAAGTGCATATAGATAATAGACAGAGAAAGTACATTCACTCAAATTGTCTCCATGATTTTGAGTTAGACTGAGCTAAAATTTCAGAATAATATGACATCTGAAATTGAAAGCATAATTTGCTTACATTATGCTCCTTTACCATTGTGCATAGGGAGCATTTTCAATTTAGGATATTTTTCAATGCACCTGCATTGCAGAGAGGTACAAAATAATTGAATCTTTAAAATACTTTCCATCTTGGATGATTCTGTTTTGTGTTTCCAAGGCATGGAACTTCTACAGTATAAAGGAGAGAAAGAAGACAGCATCTATTTTTGAATATGTAGGAATAATGTATCATAATCATGTTCAATAGTCATTTTTTAAATGTTGAGAGCATATTTCTGAGCTTGGCACATTCATTGCTTGTCAGTTATGGACTAAAACTGTTTCTATTATAATAAGTTAATGAGAAGCAGTACTTTATTTCCTCTTGCTTTATTTTAGCATTACTCTTTAGATTTTATTAACAAGTCACATGAGTAAATTGTGTGATACATTTCCAGCTCTTTTTCTCTCAATAATAAAGAAACAGCACTTATTTTATAGCAGTAAAATGACAGTGTCTAAACATTTTTAGATTGTCAAATCTTAAGCTTCAAGTGTACATCTGGTTTATTGTAAACCTTAATTACAAGAAGGTTTTGAAATGGGTAGAACAAAAGCCTCAAAGCAAAGATTGATGGTCAAGTGTGGCGGTGATACAGGAGTGATGCTTCTATACTGTACAGCTTGTTCATGTTTTCCTAGGATCCCAGGGTGGAATGATGTAAACCTTACATTCCATTTTGGCCAAATGTTCGTTGACCTTGAAGCTTTGAACAACCTTTCTAACGGTTCTGTGCCTAAATCACTGTTCATATGTAAACAATAGAATATTACATACATTTTAAAATACAGATTTTGTAAACAAGACACGAGTCATATAATATTCCCTCAGTGCCCACAGCGGACAGGTTCTGGGCTCTCTCACAAATACCAAAATCTACACATGTACAAGTTCCTGATATAAAATAACATAGTATTTGCATATAACTTATGCAGATACTCTAGTATACTTTAAATCATATCTAAATTACTCAAAATACCTAATACAATGTAAATGCTATGTAAATAGTTGTTATACTGTATTGTTTAGGGAATAATTTTAGGGAAAAACTTGGTACAAGTTCAATGCAGATGCAATTTGAAAAATATATATTTTTCATCAGCAGTTGCTTTAATCTAAGAATGGGGAATGCAAGGATACAGAGGCCCAGCTGTACTTTATTTTTTAAGTGAATGAATAAAATATTTGGCTATATTTCAGGTTCTCAATAAATGAAATTTATCATTTTCATTTCTTGTTATTGAGTTCTTAAATTTTGGAATCAGTTTTACCAAAACTATATGCATTTACGTTATATCTAGGATCAGAAAATCCAGTGTGGGGAAAGTGACTATAGTTTAACATGAAATATAACAATGAATCGCATGGCAGGCAAAAAAAGAAAGAAAAAAATAGTAATTATTTTTTTACTGTAGGATTTAAAGTATTCAAGTGAATTGTGAGGCAGGAATACTTTTCTGACCTTGTAATATTGGAGGAACTTGCCCATAGTTCATTTCCAATCAATGTGTGTACTTATGATGGATTTCCAAGAAGTAATATTCTTCATCTGATTATACTTTATATGGTTCCTTTATTAAAGCTAAAGGAATAAGATTAGGTTTATAACTATCAAAGGAATGTGTATGGGCAATTAGAATAATGTCATGGATTCTGGTAAATTCCTATTGCCTTAATGTGATGTGAAAGTAAAGTTTAGATGTTCCAGATGAAACAATAAAGGCTTGGACATGTTCAACTTATTAGTTATGCTTTTGATCACAGCTATGGGGCAGGTTTTCAGAATTAAAATTCCTACAGAATGTAACTGGAGGTTTTCCATGTTGCTCATTGAAAGATCCATATGCTAGAGGATCCAAGCATTTAGGGAGTAAAACTCACATTATATTATAAAAATTGAATATCCGGACTTTTAATGTCATGTTGATGGAGGGATATTCTGTTTGCTAATTAAACTCCATTACTGCTTTGGTCAACACCTAGTTGATGTGCATCACATGTACTCTATAAAGAAGTACAACTATTATGTACCCAGAATAATTAAAAATAAAAAACAAAAATATATAATTGTATGCAAACATTAAAGAAAAACTATGGATGAAATCATCTTGTTCAGCAGAATTTTAATATAATATATTACTAATATAAAAGACTCATTCAACAGTTATTAAACACCTAGTATGCCCACAAGATAAACAAGTGTATTATATTACCTTCAAATTACTGATGGTCTAGAGGGAAAGATCCCTAATAGATAAATCAGTAAAACAAAATATGTTGAGTCTATGATAAGGAAAGTGTAGTTATAGAGAATGATAAAAAAAGAGCACCTAAACTATTTGGTCAAGGGTGAGTGTCCAAGATGCCTGTCGGGTGGAAAAAGTTACCTTTATATATAAACAAAGGTTAGCCCAGCAAAAGGTGGTGGAGATTTTCAGGAAGAGAGAACACCATGTGCAATAGCCCAGAGATGAAAGACAGTCTGGAAAGCACATTCCAGAAACTGGAATATGTTTATTATAACTAAAATGTATGAGTCAGTACGACTTGAATGCTTATTCTAGTGGATAAATGTAACTAGGACTTGTTAGTAAAGGACTAATAAGAAAGGAAGCTAGAGAAAACGGCCAAGCCAAATAACAGAACCTTGACATCTGCTAAGGAGTTTGGAATTTATTCAAAAGGCGACATCACTGAAGGGTTTTAATCAAGGCAACGGCATTACCTAATATGTATTTGAGAATGACATTAGTAAGTTAGTAAAGAGAATGAATTGGATTGGAGGCAAGGCAAAACTTTAGACACTGAGAATAGTCCAAATGCTAATGAAATAATTGCTGAGGGAGAAGTCTTAGATTAAGTAATGATAAAGGGAGGAGTGATAAGACATGGGGTTTGATTGGGTCTGCAGACTAACGGGCATTTAGATATTGAGGATGACTCATGGAATGTGCCTTGCATACGGAGTTCTATAACTTACATAATTTTCCTTAGGCAACTAGTTCCATGTAAAGGCATGTTAAGACAGAATTGGAGAATGCCAGATGAGAAATTTCAGGTGGAGGTAGTGAGCTGAATTTTAGACATAAGGTAATTGCAACCCTTCCAAGTAGGCACATCTGGTAGACTGTTAAACAGCTATGGAACTCACAGGAATAATCTAGTCTGAAGAAAAACTTTGAGTCATTAAGATATAGATAGTAATTGAAGTTATAAGGGTAGATGAGACAAATCATTGAGTGAGTGTAGAATGAGGAAAAAGAAGAACTTAGAAATAACTAGGTTAAAGAAGTATAAAGATACCTTATTTGGTATTATTTGATTTCATTTATTTTTTCTTACTTTGATAATGAAAATTGGATTTCTGTATAACTGAGAAAAATATAATCTGTGATACTAAAAAAACTGTAATCTCCACAATTATGTGTGACTGACTAAAGCAGTGCTTTCTTCAAATGTTTTCTGGAAATACATATTAATGATGTCCTCTTTTTTTATAGTTTGCTAGCAATAGTCCATGGGCTTTACACACACATTTGGTATTTGACATGCAATTTTCACATAGTTTATTTTCTGTGTAGAAACAAATTTTTGTATACATAATGGCATGCATTTAGAGTTAGCAAGTAGTTACTGCTTTCCTAATGTACTAACAGTTCTCTCACAGTAGAGGTAATGAATTAAAATGACCATTTGAAAATACAATTTTTCAGTTAGAAAAAATGCCAATTTATTCACATCAAAAACATGTATTATGTAATTATAATTCTTTCTCTTTTATATCAAGCATCACCTGCCTGATTAAAATGCTTCCCTGTACTATTTTTCCTAATTCAAATGAAATGTAAACACTAACAGGTATTATAGTTAAAAGATGATATATATTTTAACAAGTTAGAAAATTCAATATTATAATGATTTAAGTATGGTTGAGTGTGTCTCTCCTAATTTTGAACTTTTTTATTTATAATTGTTTCTCATTCTAATTTTCTTCCTTGTACTTTAAAACAGGATATTTTAATTGACTTTGAAACGTATGAATTTCCAGGAGTTCTGAGTTATTCTCAGACTATTTGTGAGTTATAGTTTAAAGTTTGTTGCAGATTTTTTTCTTTTTAATCCTCATTCTTTCCTTTGGTGAGGAAATTTCATGTTTGTTTATTACTTCACCAGGAGAAAGGATCTGCATAAATTTTTTTTTTTTATCTCTCTTCTTAGGGTCAAGCAAAAGAAGAAATAAACATGGAAAATTTATACCTCCTGGGCTGAAAACCATGTGGCTGTAGCTTTCTAATACGTATTTTTTGTCTTGAGGGAGGCTCTGAATCTACACACTTTCACTTGTTTTTAGTTATCTCTTAGATAATAAGTAACCACTTGATTTCCTGTTTTAATATCTGTCTAGAACCTGATAATTCCTCTATTTGTTGTGTCTAGCTCAAACTTCTCCCTTCCCATTAATGAATTTCCATGGCAAATTAACTCCCAAATCCAAGTGGCTTCCTACCATAGTTTCTCATGGAAATCTCAATTGGCACCAAGGGTAAAATAGGATTCTACCCCTCATAACCATTCAATGATCCAGGCTGAGGCCGGGCACGGTGGCTCACGCCTGTAATCCTAGCCCTCTGGGAGGCCGAGGCGGGTGGATTGCTGGAAGTCAGGAGTTCGAGACCAGCCTGAGCAAGAGTGAGGCCTCGCCTCTACTAAAAATAGACAGAAATTAGCTGGCCAACTAAAAATATATATAGAAAAAATTAGCCGGGCATGGTGGCACATGCCTGTAGTCCCAGCTACTCGGGAGGCTGAGGCAGTAGGATCACTTAAGCCCAGGAGTTTGAGGTTGCCCACAGCACTCACTCTAGCCCGGGCAACAGAGCGAGACTCTCTCTCAAAAAAAAAAAAAAAAAAAGATCCAGGCTGATAGAGGCTCTACTTTTTTCACATGTGACTTCAGTGATAGTCCTAACCTCCCTCTCAAGCCAGCACATCGGGGAAAAGCAGTAAATATTGGAATAGGTCCACAGAGTAACCTACAGACTATAGATAACTTAGGGGTTACATACCTTAAAATAATGACATTTATATTAATACTTTACCAAAAGATCCAAAGGAGATAGAGGCTTATTCGTCAATGGATTTTACAGTATCTAGCAAATGGATGATGGTCAATGAGATCAATGGATGTGTTAATCAATGAAATTTAAGATTTTGCCTATACAATATGTTTCAAAATAGGACTAGATGTGAAACCCTTCCTTAAATGATAAGAGAAACAGTTTTAACACCGCAACAAAATCGTGATGGTTGTAAACTGAGGCCAGACATAGAAAATTGTCCAGATTCAATGCGGCTTTAAGAAATCATTTAATGCACATTCTATACTGGCTTATTTTTGTATGTATACAAGTGCATACACACACAAATGGAATATTTAAATAAAATTAATGAAATCTGAACTATTCATTCCTAAAACAGATTATCTCATTAGCCAAAAAAATCCCTTAAGTAAATTTGAGATATAACCATTTTCATATCCTTTATGTGACTTGAATATTATTGTATCATTTAGCTGCCTTCTCAGGGTATGCAAAATTATTAGTTTAATTATTGTATGAGGTAGAATGTTCAATGAATTTTCTTATCCTTTTCTAACCCAAATTGCTACATATTTGCAGTCAAAAGTTTTCATGTCTGCAATATCTAATCTCTCTGCATTGTTCTTTTATGTATCATTTCTGCATTCAAAGCACCAAGGGGAAAATAATATCCTAACCATTTCATGTGGATATAAAGTCTCGAATGCATTTTAGAAAAAAAAAAAAAAGGTATAACAAAGCAGTGTGGAGTGAAACATTGAAGTCATGAAATTACATTTTACTTTCAAATTTGAATTTGTTTGTTGATGAAAAGTTTGATTGTGTCAGACAGTGCCATATTTTAACTCTTACCAATTTAGAGTACACTGGACTCAGCCTTCAATTACTGATATCGTTTTCTCCCCTTTGCTTACTTTCTAGACCGGTTCGCTATGTTAGCAAACAATAATCTGCAGATTCTCAACATCAATAAGAGTGATGAAGGTATATACAGGTGTGAAGGAAGAGTGGAAGCACGGGGAGAAATTGACTTTCGTGATATCATTGTTATTGTTAATGGTAAGCAGTCAATAATTTGCACATATGTTATGTTTCATTTTATGTTTCATTTTAGCAGTATGTTTCTTAAAAGAGCAACTGTGTAAACTCAAAATCCAAGTGTTCCCTAATTAACCTCTTCTATGCCTGGAAAAAATCTCTCCACTTCTATGGTGGCATCTGTTACACCATATTATGCCTCGAGGCAGGATCCATGACTTATTTTACACTGTCATCTTCACAACACTTTTTAAAGAGTCTATATGAGAGTAATTGCCTTTTTACCGGATTTCTAGATGTTGAATGTCCAATAAGCATAATAAAGTATCACACTAAATTTTACTTTTAAATTACATTAATTACTTTTTGCGCAAATTATTGAAATTTATTTGCATTTTCCTCAAATTTAACAATTGAATTTAGAAGATTACTTTTTCAAGTATTAATGGACATTATAACTAAGTTTATGAAATCATGATGACCTTTCTCCAAACTTGCATCTCCTACTCTATTTTCTGCCTGTGTTAACATGACATTCTATGAAGCTAAAAGAGATATTAAAGTTATCCTAGATTTCTCCTGGTAAGCTAAGGTGCTATCAAGACGTGTCCATTGTATTTTTGTACATATGTTAAACATAGTCTATTTTCTCTATCTTCTTGTTTTCCATAAGAGTGCTATACTTTCTAATTTTTTTCTTAAATTGCCACAGCTTGGTTTCTCTACTCTTAATCTCACAATTCCACCATTTTCACCACCAAGCCTTTCAACCATGATTATTCTTCAATGGTTCTCATTACCTTCAAAATGAAATCAAAACAACTGCTTTTCATGGCATTGGAGCCTTTTGTGATTGATTGGCCTCCTTCCTTAAATATTCTGCCATGAGCAATCTAGATTTAGCCATAGACATTGGAGGATTGAAGTCCAATTTCAGTGCTTGAAGGATTAGGTTTAAATATGGAGCTGTCCATTCATATCTATATCTATGTGCATCTCTTATCTCTTTCTCTATTTTACACAGTAAACAAAAATAACATACAGTGACTATTTAGTTTGCTAATTATTGACTTACCTGTCTCCCACATTTTGTTTCCAAAAGGATTTAAAGTAGCATATGAAATCGTATTTCATCATGAACAAGTCTTTGTGTTCAGTAGTTCCTTATGAAAATGGGAATTACAATATAAATTAATATACGTAAAGTTTTTTAAAAAGTGATGTTTATAGGAAGTAGGACATATATTATGCTATTATGTATACAAATATATAAGTAATTATATGTATTTTAAACTAAAACATCAATTCAAGTATGATATTAAAAAAAAGAAGTATTATCTGACAGGAATAGTAACCCTTCATTACCCATTCTGCTATTGTAATTTCTTCTTTAATACCTTCTTTATTGCACTTATAGTGTGTTCTGTTTCCATACTTAATGATCTGTGAGTGTTTGTTTACTAATTATTACATTTATTTTGAAGAAAGGATTGTTTAGATATGGGTGTGCATCCCATTAACAAAGTTTAGGTCTTCAAGTCCATCATGGTTTGCATTCAAACTGGAATATTTAGTTTTGTATTTGTCTACTTATTTATTTCAGTATCCATAGGGAGATAAATACTGGATTATGTTATTTTGTGCCACTCACATCAGCCATGGAGATAATGCACTATTTTGTCTATGTCAAACTGACCCTGCCAAAAGCAAATCCTCCTCCTCCATATCCCACTTTCCTCTAACAGAATCAACCACAGTTCCTAATCTGATCTCCTGTGCTCAAACTATGATAATTAGTCATATTTTCCCTTACTGGTCAGCAAATCTCATACCTTAAAATTTTTAGAACTTTTCTCTTCAAAATAGCAGTGTTCACAGAATCAATCATCAATTGATTCCTCTTCTGGGTGATGCAGTTGGACCTTGTCGAGAGACTGCATTGACTAATGCTATGAGACACCTGTGCTTCTCTGTCACATTTTGCCTTGACTTCAGCCAGGAAAATCATTCTACTTCAGTCTTATTGACTCTTAGCCTGCTTACCAGCTCCTTTTAAATCTTGAGCTTCTCTGAAAGCTTTTCCTTATTGTGCCTCTCTTATAACACCTCTTGAAAATATTTCAGTGAGAAGTTTGAGGTTACAAAAAGTAACAATAAAATAAAAGCACTGCTTTTATCCATATAACTTCTTTCTTCAATTGTAAAATCTGACTTATGTTCTATGCTCCTCCTTTAATTTATAGTCCAAGCCCTCTCATTTAATTGCTACTAATTTTTATCTTTACTTATTTTGCCTTTATTCTGGTCCCTTTTCATTCATCTCCTTCCCCCTCAAGTATATTGAAGTCCCGAGCAATGCTCCAGTCAAATATTTGTTCATGTGTGTTGCTTCCTTATCAAATCTTGGCTCTGGAAGAGGCTCTGCTCTTTATCACATTGTTTGTTATTTGCAAAATTTTTTTCTTCACCAATTTATACTCTTTTATTTCAACAATTAGTTAAAAGATATGCTTGCTAGATTCTTCTGTTGTACCAATGATACTGAATGTTAAGGATTTTTTTTTGCTTAACTCCTTCCATAACTTTCTTAATGTATTTCATGTCAGTTATAATTTTTCACAAATATTTCTTCTTTTCACTTGAAGAAGGTTATACACCACTGATCATTGAGATGTGGAGTATGATGCCCCCAATGGGAGGATTGTGCAGCCCCATCCAATGGATCATGTGACTTGCTCTTGCCAATGTTATATAAGCAAGCATAATGCACACCATGGCTGAAATCAAGCTTCAAGAAATATCACGTTTTCTTATACTCCCTTGTTCTTTTCTTCTGCCATGAAACTAACATTCATGCCCCAACTAGGGACTTTTTTTTCATTCTGAACACCATGGTGAAGACATCAGGAACAGAGGCATAGCTGGTCTTTAGGTGCAGACACATAAGATGAAAATGAAATAAAGCATAACTTTTAAACACTGAGATTTTAAATTTGTTGTTATCACAAAAAAAAAGAGACAAATGCAATGCCACTGGATTTTTTTTTTCCTTTTTAGACAATCAATTTAAACATTATCTGACCTAGGAGTACTTCTGCAGTTACCTAGCTGAGTGTCCCTTAGATATACTCCCACTTTCCCTGATCATTTATCACAATTTTTTACCACCTTATCAAGATATTTAAAATTTAACTGAAGATTTTTGACTATCATTACAAAATTAATTTATATATTGCATTTATATATATATATATATATTTTTTTTTTTTTTTCTTGAGACAGAGTCTCACTCTGTTGCCCAGGCTAAAGTGCCATGGCATCAGCCTAGCTCACAGCAACCTCACACTCCTGGGCTCAAGCAATCCTCCTGCCTCAGCCTCCCAAGTAGCTGGGACTACAGGCATGTACCACCATGCCCGGCTAATTTTTTCAATTTTATATATATATATATATATATGTTTTTAGCTGTCCGTATAATTTCTTTTCTATTTTTAGTAGAGACGGGGTCTCACTCTTGCTCAGGCTGGTCTCAAACTCCTGCGCTCAAACAATCTGCCCGCCTCAGCCTCCCAGAATGCTAGGATTACAGGCGTGAGCCACCGCACCCTGCCTATATATTGCATTAGTATGTTTATTCCACAGATATATGCAAAATTCTAGCTATATGTTTTATATTATGTTATGCTTGGAAATCTGACAGATCTAGTACAGCATCATTTTCCTTATAGCATTTACAGTTTTATCTCAATGACTTAAAATAATCAACTTTACTAAACTACTTTATTGTTTATGGAGTAGCTGGATTCATAAGCATACAGTAAGTGCAGTTTTTATAGACATTCACAGACTATCTTATAATAAGAAAGAACACCTCTTGTAGCTGAAGAGAGGAGAGTTCCTTCATATTTGGGATAAATCTGCTGATAGTAAAATAGTAGAGAGAAAATATATTGCAGTCAGATAGAACCACGCATGCGAAACAAAGAGTTTAGAATGTGAAAAATATCTATTTTTTAGTATTTTTAGCAGGAATGAGTAATGATGGTGTTAGTTGGTTTGGGAATTATGTGGAGGTGCAGCTGAAAAACAAGTAGGGGCAGATAATGGACATTTATGGAAACTCCATTAAAAACCTGATTTTCTTCTATGGGACTAAGATGAACTACCATTAAGAAGCAAGTAATCTGGAGTGCAAGGAAGTTGGCAGAGGGATACAGACAAAGAGATAAAGTGAGTTCAAGGAAGAGATAACTAAGGCCTGGACTAAAGGGTAAGGAAATGAAAATGAAGGCATATAATGAGATCATATTTGAAGCAAAGTTAAGATGTTACACCTGTGTCACAGAGGCAAAAATATCAAGCATAATTTCAAGACTTCCAGTGAGGGTTTTAGGTCTTCCAATGTAGCAAATTCAAGCAGAGGTGACCAATAAGCTGTGAACAAAAATACATCCCTGAATTTGGCAATTACAAAGTCATAAGAGACATCAGGGTGAACAATATCACTTGTGTAGCCTGGATAAACTTCTGATTACAATAAATTGAAGAATAATGTACATGGACATTCATCCAAGAATGAAAGTACAGAAAGTAGAGACTTATTACCTCAGGTTGTTGGAATTGAATATCAAATGGGAAACATTACAAAATTGAGTTAAAGACTACAGGAAATGTTTGGCGTTTTAGGACATTTTTAAGAAAGACTTTCACTGAACGTAAGGAGGATATCTTTTATTCTGAACCTGGAGGAGATGAGTAAAAAACAAGTGAGAATGTGAATAAATTCACAGATAGGTTGGTTGATAATTTGAGAGAAATCCATATAACATCAACATTCTATTTTCAATTAGCTGATTTCCCTCACCTAGCAAATGTCAATGTGTTCTTGATATCTCTCAAATATTTTTCTATATTTTTATATGTGCTTATATCTTCTTTTTATTGGATCTTCAGGTAAACTTTCCAATTTGCCTAAAGGCTTTCTGTTCACTAGCCTCCCAGTGACTGCCTTCCACTTATTATCAAGCCTTGCTTGACTTTGACACACGATGTGCAATCTTTCAAAAGCAGATCAACAGAGACATTTGCTCAAATGGTTAGCCATCTTTTCTATAAATTCATGTTCTCTTTTAATTACATAATTATACTATACATATGCACAAACATGCCCACTTCTACGCACATCATGGACACACTCTTTTAAAAGAGAATCAGTGGTGTTTCTCTTGCTTTAACCCCAATATATCCTCCCACCATTTGATTCCTAGCACTTAGTTAAATAAATCTGCCCCATGCTACATAGAAAATGTTCATATAGATGAAAGGTCTGGAAATAACTTCTAAATTTAAAATACAGACATTAGAGAGTTATTTTTATAAAATGTTCTTCTGAGGTAAAATGATTCATTATTTTCTGAATCTTTTGTAAATTTGTGAAGAATGATCCACTAATGACAGGTTCAAATTTGGGGTAATGGAGGCGGGAACAATTGAAATTGGATGAAAAACACTTAGTAGTACAATTTTAAAGCAATTTTTTCTTTGGTCTTCCCTTGAACATTAAAATCAACAGTGCATGATAATGGCCAGAGATATTTGTGCAAGTGGGTGTCTGAATGTATAGTGCACTTTGTTACCTCAGTGACTCTCAGGCAGTGCTTTTGTATTCTTACCTATTGTAGCCATTTCTTAAAGTCAAGAAAATAAGGAAAATATTTTTGTATAATAATTGAAAAATTAAGTCCAATTTTTTTCTTTAAATTGCATGCAATGCTTTATAATGTAAAGCATATATAAGTATAAAAGACAGTGAACTAGGCTCTTGTTTATCAATAATATAATTTTATTAATCATGCAGATAGCTATTTTAAATCAGCTTAATGACTGAAAATTATGAAGGAATTTGTAAAAGTGACATATAATATACAATATATAATTTACCCATGTCAATAAATAAGCATTTAATAAAACCAGAGTATTTTCTAATTTTTTTTTCCCCAGTGATACCATTAAATTTCTAAGAGTAACAGTCTGAGAATAAAAGACAATAAAAATATTTTTTCTCCTTAACTCTTAACTAACCATTATTTTAGAAAAGTTCAGATTATAGAAACTAGAAAGATATTACAGATAGAAATGATGAATCGCCTACACAATCTAGGCACAGATTTCTTTCACTTTCTCCTCTACATAAGTGATTGATATAAGTAGTTACAATAAATCCTTCCTTCCCTTAAATCTCCGTTTCTCTTTTACCCAGATTTCCTAAGTATACTTACTGGCATAATATCATATTTGAAAGGCTTTATAAAAGTATGTATTCATTTTTCAACATATTACTTTTAATCCCTGATTAAAAGAGAAGGCGAAATTTTCTCACTGTTGAATCAGATCCTCACTCTAAATTCATCTGTCTCCAGGATAGCAATCTTCTGGTCAAATAGGGATTGATCTTTGTATTTTTTTCTTTAACATTTGGTTGATAAGCACATAAGTGTATCTTGTCATTTGTGAAAAAAAACAATAGAAACCTTAAGAAATCTATATGGGGACATAAGATACTGCAACAAAACAAAATTTTAACATTTCATAGAATCAATGAATTTATTGTTCTATTGTTATTTTTATTACTTTTTTCAAATATTTTCATTCCATGGTTGGTTGAATCCTTTGATGATGAACTTGTGGATGTGGAAAGCTAACTATACTCATGCAAAACTTTTATTCTAAAGAAAAGAATATGGTTCAGTCAGAGAAAAAGAATGCAGTCAACAATCTCCTGCACAAGATTTCCAAGAGCCCAATATGTACACAAGATGGGGCTGTATCTTCAGCTTAAGACACCAAGATTTGAATGGGGCAGCTCAAAGAAACTCTCAGTTGAGAACCCTTAAGTAATCAAACCAGGCTTCACAAATTGTTTAGGTCAGGTGCAAATTGTCAGTGCAGAAAGTGACTTTGGGAGTTGCTAGGAAAGCTTCTGGTCCCTCATAAATTCCGATGTCCTTACCTTGGCCAAAAGTCAAATACCAGCCATTCAAATATTTTTGAAGATATTGATAGAATTTTTTTCCAGTTTAACTATAAATCAACTCCACTTCTACAGCCCTAACAGTGTATCTTTCACACTGACTTAAAATTATGTTTTTGTGTGAAATTATCTCACAGATTAGAATATTAATCCTTCAAGAAAAAAAGTAATATTTTACAGCCTTAAGGTACATCTTAGAGATTTGCACAGAGGCAGTCTATAATTTCCTGAATAATTTATTCAGTTTTAAATTATTTTGTGCAAAAATGTGATTTCCTTAATCACAAAGGTTTTTATTTTATAATTATTTCTATTTAGTTTTCTTTTAGGTTAAATAATCCAAATTATTTTATTATTACCTTGAGGACATTTTCCCCTTATATTACCAACCTACTAACCCAATTCTAGTTATTTTCAATGTATTTTATCAGTTTGTGATATACAATAAAATACACACATTTAAAATGTAGATATACATTTATATCTATACATATATATGTAGATATGTGTGCGTATGTGTGTGTATATACAATCACCATAATCAAGATAATGAATATAGTGAATATATCCATCATCCACAAAAATTTGTAGAAATTATACGAATGTAACCATGAAGTAAATATAATACTCTTGTTTGGGTGAATTCACTGTTTTTCTCATTCAGCAGAATTATTTTGAGATTCATCCACATTGTCCCATGAAACAATGTCATTCCTTTTTATTGCTCAGTAATAATCATTTTAAGAATATTTCACAAATTGCTTACCCATTCACCCAAATGGCTTTTGGGATGTTTCAAGTTTTTGGCTTACAAATAAAGCTATACATGTTCATATATAAGCGTTTGTATGCACATATGCTTTCATTTCTCTTGGGCAAATACCTGTAAAAGGTAGGGCAAGATCATATGGTAGGTATGCACTTAGCTTTTTATAAAAACTTCACAAATGTTTTTCAAAGTGATTGTACTATTTAACATTTCCAGAAGCAGTGTATGGGTGTTCCAGTTGTTCCACATCCTCACTAAGACCTTCATGTGGTTAGAATGCTTATGTTTGGACATTCTATGCGTGTTTAATGGTTTCACATTGTGAATTTAATTTGCATTTCCCGAATGACTCAGGCTGTTGAACATCTTTACATATGCTTGCTTTGTTGCGAAAAGTTTTATATACAGTCCAAGCTAATCTTTTGCCAAATATGTCTCTAAATATTTCATGTATTGCAATGCTGTTATAAACCACATTATCTTTTAATTTTAATTTCTAATTGTGACATTATATATAAGTATTAATAGAAAGATAATGTTCTATTCTGAAAAATTACAAAATTTGCTTATAGTTACACTTACCATAGAGTTAGCTTATAGTTAGGTTCCTTAGAAAATCATGTCACTGTAAATGAAGACATTTTATTTTTTCCTTTCTAATCTATATGCCTTTCCCCTCATTGCCTTATTATACTTGCCAGAACCTCCAATACAATGTTGAATACAAATGATGCAAATAGCCATCCTTGCCTTGTTCCTAAACTTTGCAGAGGTGGGACATTCATTCTTTCAATATTAAATGTGTTGTTAGCTGTAGGTTTTTCAGAGATATTCTTTATCAGGTTGAGAAAGTGACCTTTTTCTAGATTACTAAGAGATTTTATCAAGACTTAATTTTTCTCTCTCTTTCTCTTTTCTGACCAGTTTGGCTACAGTTTTATCAGATATAGTGATCTCTCAAAAAAAAATTTTTGGTTTCCTTGATTTTATACTTGTTTTTTCTTTTTTACCGCATTTTTATTGATTTGCAGTCTGATCTTTTTTATTTTATCTTTTATGGCTTATTTGGGTTTACTTTACTCTTCTTTTTTTGTTTTACTAAGGTTCAATCTGAGAACACTTATTTGAAACCTTTCTTCTCTTCTACTGCATGCATTTAGTGCTCAAAAATGTCTCATATGTACTGTGTCAAGTACATTCCACAACTTTTGATATGTTATATATGTGCACATTGAAATTTAGTTTAAAATATTTTGCAATTTCCCTTTTGATTTTTTTATTTGTCTTATGGAATATTTAGAATTATGTTATTTAGCTTCCAAATAGTCATAGATTTGACAGATATAATTCTGTCATGATTTTCTAATTTGATTCTAATATGGTCAGAGACCACTTTTTTTTGGTTTAGATCTTTTCAAGTTTGTTACTTGTGCTCTTAAAAAGAATGTATATTCTGCTGCTGTTGGTTGGAATTTTGGTAATCATCAATTAGGGTAAGGTCAGCTGATGATGTTAATCTTGTCTTCTATATGCTTTTTAGTGTTGTGTCTACTTGCTGTATAAGTTATTGAGAGAGAGCTGTTTATTTTCTAAAATTATGGATTTGTCTTTCTCCTTGCAGTTCCATTAGTTTATTCTTATTATATCCTGAAGCTCTGTTATTATATGTACAAAAGTATATAATTTTTATGTTCTCTTGATGAATTGACTACTTTCTCATTAGGAAATGATTCTATTTATCCCAGATTATATTATTAGCTCTGAAATCTACTTTAACTGATATTAGTATGGTTAACCCAACATTCTTTCCATTGTGTTTACATGGTATCTTTTTCCTTCCTTTTAATTTTAATCTAATTATTTACATTTAAGCAGATTTTTGTAGGAAGTATATAGTTGGACCTTTATTTTTTTTTTAATTTATTCTGACAATCTCTACCTTTGAATTGTAGTATTACACAATTTACATTAATTATTGATTTAGCTGGGTTTAAAATCTATGATCTTGCTATTTATTTTCTATTTGTCTTGTCTGTTCTTTGTTCCCTTTTTCTTCTATTTCTGCCCCCTTAATTTTTGAGGATTTTTATGACTAAATTAATTTCCTATTTTGGCTCATTGACTATAACTCATTGTTATATTTTTTCAGTAGTTGGTTTTCAGGCTTCTTTCAATAATGTTACACTACTTCACATATACAGTATAACAATATCGCCTTCCAGCCTTTATGGTAATCTCATCAGACATTTTTACATAAATTATAACCCTCATAATAGTTTTTTTTTAATTTCTGCTGTAACAATTTATCACAAATATTCTGTTTCAAAACAACCCAAATTTATTATTTTACAGTTTCTGTATGTCAGAAATCCATATAGGATATGCTGGAACTAGCTCAGGGTATTACAAAACCACAATTATGGTGTTGGCAGGACTGTGTTTCTTTGTGGAGGCTCTGGAGTAGAATCCCTACTGATATAACTCTGGTTCTTGGCAGAATGCAGTCTCTTTCCTCTGTAGGACTGAGGTCCTGTTTGCTAGCTGGATGTCACCTGGACAAGGCTGTCATTGCCTTTGAGTGAATCCTCTCTGATCCTTGCATGTGGGTCTGTACATCTCAGTGCCAGCAGCAGCATGTTAAAATCTTTCTCATACTTGGAATATTTCTGAAATCTCTTTTCTGCTTCATCTCCTCTGCCTCTTCTTCTTCCAGCTGGAGACAGTTCTCTGTTTTTAAAACATCATGTGATTGGTGTCACCTGGCTTCCAAATACTTGCAGATTTGCCAGATATAAGTCTGCCATGATGCTTTCTATTTAATGGCTATAACCTTAAACACATTTGCAGAGTCCCTCTTGCTATGTACCTTACCATATGCATAGTGGTCAGGTGTTAGGGGATTGACATCTTTGGGGAGGTGCATTATTCTGCCCACCGCAACTTTACTGTGTGTGTGTGTGTGTGTGTGTGTGTGTGTGTAGCTTTTAACTGCCAATGAGCTAATATGAATTAATCAATTATTAAGTAAATGATTAATAGTAAAATCCATTAGAAAAAGTATTTATCTCCATAGTTATCATCTCCAAGGTTCTTCATTACTTTGTGTGTATCCAGATTTCTATCTGGTATCATATCAGTTTCCAGTTACTTGAATGACTTCCTTTAGCATTTCTTTTAGTGCACATCTGCTGTTGATGATTAACTTCACCTACTGTATGTCTGAGAAAGCCTTTATTTTGCTTTGATATATAAAATAATTTTTGTTGGATATAGAATTCTAAATTAACAGCTTTTATTTTTTCAGTGCTTAAAAAATTGTCATTATTTTTTGCTTGAGTTATTTCACATGAAAAGTCTGCTGTTAGATTTACTCTGTTCCTCTGTCCCATCCATCCAGTTCCACCAGATTGTTGCAGATTTTTTCTTTATATCTTCGTGGAGTTTTTTCTTCACTATTCTTATACCTGGGTGTTGTTGATGACTTTGATTGATAATTTTTATCAAATTTGGCAATGTTTCAGTGTTTCAGCCTCTAGCTCTTCACATACTATTCTTTGTCTCACATTCCTTTTGGGACTCCAGGTTGGCGTATACTAAGCCACTTGTACTTACTCAACATCTCTTAGATTTTTCTGATCATTTCCTTTCAGTCTTTTCTTCTTTTTTTGATTTATTAATTTTTGGATAGTCTCTCTTGCTTTATGTTCTAGTTCACTAATCTTTTCTCCTGCAATGTTTAATCCAATGTTAATTCCATCTAGTGTACATATCATCTCAGTTACAGTGCCATAGTGTTAATATGTAGATATTTGACATCTAAAGTATCTTTGAACTCTCTGATGTGATAAATATGTTCTGTAGATTCCTGAGCACATGGAATTCAATCATGATGCTTTAATGCTCTAATGTTCTTGACTACTAAGTATCATCTGTGTCATTTTTAGTTTATTGTATTTTCTCATCATGTCTCATATTTTCTGCTTCTTTTTTTATAATAATTTTAGATTGGATTCTAGATCTTGTGAATTTTACCTCTTTATACACTAACCATTTTTTGTGTTGTGTATTTTAAATATTTTAGGCCTTCGTTAAGGAATGTAGATAAGCTACTTGGAAACAATTTAATCCTTTCAGTTCATGCTTTTATACTTTGTGAGGTTTGACAGAATAATCCAGGACTTATTTTGCTCCATTCTTGAGGTACAGATACTTCTCATGCATCATGAAGTTTTTTATTCTGACTCATGGGAATGGGAACTCCAGGCAGTCCCTGGGTTATGGACACCTGACTTAACAGTATTCCATACCTAAGAATGGGCTCCCAAGGTTCCCCATAAGGATAATTTCTAATTAAATAATTAAATTAATAATTTGGGAACTATTTTCTTTCATGCATGTAAACAAACCTGCATGGTACATGCGGTTCGTTGGCACAGCATCTTCACACAAGAGCCTAGTCTTACTGTTTATACGGTCACTTATAAACAGCATCACTTTCATCTTTACTTTTATTGGATTTTGTGAGTCTGTGTTTGCCCTTATGACCATACCTCCAAAGTGAAAGCCCACTGCAATTAGAGGTGAGCCTGCAGCAAAGAAAAAGATGATTAGGTTGGAAATGAAAGTAAAAATAATTAAGCATTCAGAGAAAGGCCAGACGCCATCATTCATTGGGAAAGCATTAGGATTCAGTCACTCCACTATCAGAACAATTATAAAGAATAAAGTGAGAATAATGGAACATGTGAAAGGCAGTGCTCTAATGAAAGCATCAATTATTACTAAGCAGTGTAGTGGATGAATTATTGAAATGGAAAGGTTATTATTGATTTGGTTAGAACATCAAAATAAGTGTAACATTCCTATTAGCCTAGCTTTGATGCAACATTAGGTGAGTATTAGCTTTTAATATATTTTTTTGAAATTTCTCCTCTTATCTAAACTTTTTGTATGAGTTTATTTTCATGTTTTGTTTGTTTGAATTAAAGGAAAGAGCACAATAGTTTCTGTAACTTATTATTAGAGCATAGGGGTATTATTATCATTATTACGCTATTACATTGTATTATTTTTACCAAATGCAAGTCATTATATTATAGTATTTTTATTATTATTATTATTATTATTACCGTATATGCACTATTCATTAGAGATCCGAGTTACATGCAAATCCAACCTAAAGACATTCTCAGAAACGTATCTTGCCCATAACCTGGAGACCACCTGTGTTCTTCATTTACTCTGAGCTTTAGAAATTGTTCCTTCTAATTGTTTTGCATAGCACTTTCCCTCACCTCAGTTAGTGTCCTCTCATTAGTGCACTCATCAGTACTCACCTGAAGACACCAAAAGAGCCCATTGAAAATCTGAAGGAATCCTCACGTGCACTCTGCCCTGTGAATTACAGCCATCTTCACACCCTTGAATGATTAGCCCTACCTTCTCAGTCAGGGAGACTTCCAGACTCCAACTGGGGTCCTCTGCCCCGTGCTACAGAGGACAATATTCAGACAGTAATCTGAGACAGTATTAGGACTCACCTCGTTTCCTCCCACATTTCAAGGATCAATATTTACTGATTTTATTGATTGATTTATAGTGTCTTGAGAACTCTTGTTTTATACAATGTGTATGATATCTTTAGCTGTCTCAGGTGGTAGGATAAATTGGGTACCTGTTTCTACATCTTGGCTAAAAGCTGACATTCTTGTATATATATTTCAGTGCAGAAAACAAAATTTTATGCAGTATTCCAAGGTCTTGAAAATGTGTCATAGCAATATATTTTGTTTAATGTAGTGTTACTTATACCTAAAACATGATTTCAAAATATTTCAGCCTGCCATTCTGTAGTTTCAGATATGCATATCAATAGATCTATATCTAAATTTTACTTTCTGTTTATTTTGTTCACACATTTCATTCCATACTTAAATTATTTTAATTAATTAATTAACTAAATAACTAAATTGTACTCTAGTTTTGACACTGAACAATTTATAGCAGGGTACCACAATGTTACTTTGAAAGAACTAAGGTGATGAACTGAAACACGGCCAACATTTAGGTCACTCATAAACATGAAGAATATAGAAACAGTTCAATCTAAAGATCATGACAAACAAAGACAAGCAATGAGATTGAAAGGATCTTCAGAATACATTGGGCAGATCAGAGCAATGAATTAAAGAAAAGTCAAGAGTCTGATATACTGAATTAAAGTTGGACATTCCTTGAACATAAGCCAAGAGTCCTTCAGGGAGGGAGATTTTAAAATTTTCTCTGCTTTACAATGATCAGGAATAGAATTTTCCAGGAGTTGAGGACTATTGCAGTGCATCAACTTATTGAATCTGATAGTAATTGTTATAAAGCGATTCTAAATTTTTTTAAAAAGCCTCACAAAATGTCATCTTTAAATATTTGCATGTTGGTATTGTGTTTAAATTAACATACAATCCTATGAATTTTAATGTGTACACAGATTCATATATCACTACCACAATCACTGCACAGAATTGTTTCATCACTCCACTCCTTTATATTATCTTATATTATCCCTTCCCAGTTGTACCCACTTCTCAACCTGTAACCCCTGAAAACCACCACACTCTTTCCTGCCATTATAGTTTTGTCTTTCCAAGAATGTCATGTAAATGGAATCATCCACCCTGTTTTGAAAAAAGTCTACTGTTGCCATTTTTCCAATACCATCTGCTCACTTCATGTACCCATGTCACATTTTGGTAATTCTCATAATATTTCAAATGTTTTCATATTTATTATATCTATTATTGTGGTTTGTGATCGGTAATCTTTGATGTTACCATGGTAGTTGTTTTGAGGTACCATAAATTGCATTCTTGACAGTGAACTTAATCCATATATGTTATGTGTTCTCTGACTGCTCCGCTGACCAGTCATCCCACCATCTCTCATCCTCTCCTCGGGCTTCCCTATTTCATGAGATGCAATAATATTGACATTAGGCCAGTTAATAACCCTACAATGGCCTCTAATTGCTTAAGTGAAAGGAAGAGTTGCATGTCTCCTACTTTAAATCAAAAGCTAGAAATAATTAAGCCTAGTGAGGAAGGCATGTCAAAAGCAGAGATAAGCTGAAAGCTCGGCCTATTGTGTCAAGCAGTTAGCCAAGTTGTGCAAAGGAAAAATTCTTGAAGGAAATTAAAAGTGCTATTCCAGTGAACACACAAATGATAGGAAAACAAAACAGCCCTTATTGCTGGTATGAAGAAAGTCGTAGTTGTCTTAATAAAAGATCAAACAAGGCACAACATTCCCTTAAGCAAAAACATAATCCCGAGCGAGGCCCTAACTCTCTTCCATTCTGTGGAGGCTGAGAGAGGTGAGGGAGCTGCAGAAGTAAAGTCTGAAGCTAACAGAGATTGGTTCATGAGATTTAAGGAAAGAAGCTTTCTCTATGACATAAAAGTGCAAGGTGAAGCAGGAAGTGCTGATATAGAAACTGTAGAAAGTTATTCACAAGATTTAGACAGATAATTGATGTATGTACATAGCTACAGTAAACAACAGATTTTCAGTGTAGATTAAACAACCATTTACTGGAAGAAGATGCCATCCAGGACTTTTATTGCTAGAGAGAGGTCAATGCCTTGCTTCAAAGCTTGGCTCTTATTTGAGGCTAATGACCCCAATTTTGAAGGAAGTTCTACTGTGGGTAAAATGCTATCAACCAACATCACATGCTACAGAGAAATTTTTTGTGAAAGAGACAGTCAGTGTGGCAAACTTAATTGTCTTATTTTAAGAATTTCCACAGCTAACCCTATCTTCAGTGACCCCCTGTCTATTCAGTTAGCACCCATCAACACTGAGGCCCAACCTTCCACTGTATCAATATTATGACTCTCTGAAGACTCACCGAAGACTCAGATGATTGTTAGCATTTTTTAGCAATAAAGTATTTTTAAATTAAGGAATGTAGTTTTTTTTAGACATAATACTATTTCACACTTAATAGGATACAGTGTAATGTAAACATAACTTTTTTTATGTACTGGGAAACCAAAAGGTTTGAGTAGCTTGCTTTATTGCAATAGGTACTTTATTACAGTGGTCTGGTATCATGGTGTTCTTCCAGTATGATGTTGAGGAGTGCTGAGTGAGGACTTATTTTTTCCCAATCTTTAGATAAAGTGTTTATTTCTTTACCTTTATGTCAAAGTTAGGTGTAAATTTGGGGCAGATGTCTATCATCAGTACAAGGAAGTCTCCCTCTATTCTTAGATACTGAGAGTTTTTTTTTTTTTTTAATCTCAAATGGATATTGAATTTTGTCAAATTCTGTTTTAGCATAAACTCATATGATCAAATGATTTTTCTTCTTTAGATAGTTGATCAGTTGGATTATATTAATTGATTTTTCAGTATCGTGTCAGCTTCACAATCACAGGGAAAAAAAACACTTGGTGGTGGCATATTTTTGTTTTTATTTATTGATGGATTTTATTTTCTACTTTTGTTTAAAATATCTGTGTCTATTTTCATGAGGTATTTGTTTGTGGGTTTCTTATACTATATTTGACTGGTTAAATTATCAGGATAATTCTGGCTTCATAAAATGAGTTGAAAAATATTCCCTCCTCTTATATTTCCTCAAAGTGATTATACAGAAAAGCCATTATTTCTTCTATGAATGTTTGGTAAAATCCACCAAATAAACTATCTGGTTTTAGAGAATTCCTTTCAGGAGGATTTTAACTTCTTATATTTCTTTAATAATTATAGAACTAGCTGTGTTATAGATTTTATTTTGAGAAACTTTTGGTAGTTTCTGCTTTTCAAGGAAGTGGTCAATCTTTTCAACATTGTTGTATTTATGTGCATAGAGTTGTCAGAATCATTCCTTTTCCAAAAATCTTTTTAGCTGTAGTGAAGTCCCTGCTTTCAATCCTGATATTGGCAAAAAGTGTCATGTTTCCTTTTTTTTTTTTTTTTCTCCTGAGTCTTGCCAGAGGTTTATTAATTGTATTGATATTTCAAAGATCCCTCACTGGTTTCTTTTATCTTCTCTATTGTATTTTCTGTTTTCTATTTCTTTGATGTGTTCTCCTATTTACATATTTTTTTTTTTCCTTCTGCTCGGTTTGGGCTTATTTTGCTCTTCCTTTTCTAGTTTCTTAAGCTATTTACAGAAAGTAATTGTGAATTTCTCCAGTTCTTTTTTTTCCTGCTTCATATATTTTGAAGCTTTTTTTTTTTTTTGGTGTGAATTTTTTATTGAAATAAACAACAGCATAAAGAATACAAGTAGCCAAAATGGTTTTGAAAACCTAAATTAGGTCAAAGTTCTAAATTAAAAATAGCAGTTGTGTATCAATTTACCTTATTGTAGCAATTTAAGTTGGTAACATACAAAGTTATTCTGATACAAGATATTAAAGACATACTCAGTTTAAATCAACTACCTTTCAAGACGCCAATCTAAACACTACTGGAAACATTGTATACACTACAGCCAAATGGACTTGAGCCAAATTCTCAAGCACGAATGCAAATTCATTAAGTATTTCTTTCAATATCTAAGAATACCTTTATTGAAAACAATAAAATCAGTTCGCCAGAAGCAGTTAGAAGTGTGGCTTTGTTGGTGTCCAAGCGGATTGTTAAAATATATACATAAAGGGAAATCTTGCCAGATGTCACAAATTATAGCAGCACCCGTTCAGATTTAGGGCCAGTTTCTGATAACCTATCAGTCTCCAATTTTACAGAGGCCCTACTGTTTCTACTTCCACTGTTGCCCAAAAGTATCCTGATAAAACTCCTGGTTTTCAGATTTGTAACCATAGTTACCAGAATGATCACCACCTTGGAGCGGTTGCTGAGCAATGGGTTGGGAGCCCCAGTTCTAATTGTTGGTCTGGCGCCGCCTGCCATCTGGCTGGTTGTACCCATCAGCTTTCCGCTTTCCTCCTATCGTGGTGAATATGAAGATCCATACTATGGTTATGAAGATTTTCAAATTGGAGCTAGAGGAAAGGGTGGTAGAGGAGGAAGGGGTGCTGCTCCATCCAGAGTTCCGTGGGGCTGCTCCTCCCCACGGTAGAGCCGGTTATGCACAGAGAGGAGGTCCTGGATCAGCAAGAGGTGTTCCTGGTGCGAGAGGAGGTGCCCAACAACAAAGAGGCCTTGGGGGATGTGGTGCGAGGGGTGGCCGCGGTGGAAATGAAGCTCTTTTTTTTTTATGTGAATGCGCATGTAGATTGTCCTATCTTCTTGGAGAATTGGCCCTTTTATCATTATGTAACATTTCCCTTTACATCTAGTAATTTTATTTGCTCTGCAATGTACTTTTTCTGACATTAATATAGCCACCTCAGCTTTCTTTTAATTTGTGTTTGAATCACGTATTTTTTTTTCATGTACATTCACCCATTTACTTTTCATGGTGCTCATTCTCCTTTCCTTATTGGATTTTATGACATTTTAGTATCATCTCACTTGTTACTGAAGCTCTGTTCATTTTTTTCCTTAATAGTTTTCCTTTTGTTTTGAATATTGAATAATTTCTATTTGTCATTTTTCAACTTTAATAACTCTTTCCTATGTCATAAACATTCAACATATCCATGGATTATTTTTTGTTGTTGTTAATATAAATTTAGCTCTAATATTTACTTTTTAAAATATATTGTATGTCTTTGCAGGGACTTTCTAAGTTTTCATTTATTTCAAAAAGGTTCACCATACTCTTTGGAACATGTTTAAAATAGTTGCTTTAAAATTGTTTTTAGATAATCTAACATGTGTCAACATGCCATTGGCATTTCCCATCAACATGAGATTGTTTTAGTTCTTTATATGCCAGAAAAATAGATTATATTTTGGATTTTCAGTATTACATTGTAAGACTCTAGGTCTTATTTCAGTTCTATAAAGAATGTTGAAATTCTAGTTTTTGCAGGCAATCAACTTGGTTTGATTCAGACCACATATTCTGACCAGCCTGTTAGGTTTATGCATTCAAAATCAGTTTCATTTTCACAACCTTTTCAGTGTTTTTCAGTTCTGTCCTGCATGTATACCCATCATCATTCCAGGACCCGTGTGATAGTTTATCTCCTAGTTCAATTCACAAAGTCTTGGTACTGTTTAGAGTCAGATCCACATAAGTACAGCTCAAAGCAGAGATCAAAATTTCATAAATAACTTGTTGTGGTTGCTTTTCCAAGCTCTTCCTACTCTGTGATTTCTGCTATACTTTCCTATTCCTTTATTTTAGTTCTCTGGCCAGAAAGCTGGGGTTTTATTTACCATTATTTGCTCTAACTATACCCTCATTCAAGACCAACTGATCAGAGAAATGAGGAGAAAAACAATGGGAATTTTGCTCTTGGGTTCATAATTCATTGATCAAAGAAGAATACCCTCTCTCACAAAATTAGGCACCTGAAGGTCCTCCCTGCTGCCACTGTCACTACCACATTTCTTTTCTGCTCCTTGAGTCTGAACTGGAAGTCTTCTCTCGGATCTTTCTCAGACAATGTTGATGCCCACATCTGGGTTTTGGGCTTTCTTCAGTTCAGGCTAGAACGGTCTGAAGAAAAAATTGTAATTTCACACTTTTTCTTGTGGTACTTAAAACCTTGGCATCTTTCTAGTATAATATGCCTGCTACTATTTACTTTCCAGAGTCCTCAAATAGACTTTCTATTTATTCTTTCCAAGTATAATAGCCAGAGATAGAGGGTGCAGTGAGGTTCCCTCAATTTACCCCAAACTGGAATTGCGGGCAAATATTTTTAAACTTGTTAGCATGTATATGGTTTTTCATTTTCTTAAATCTAAGGAATTAATAAAAAATTAACTGAAGTGATTTGCAACTGCTCACACTTTTTGGCTTTTATTTATAGCACCACAATGCACATATGCAAAGGTGTGGAAACAACCCAAGTGCCCATCAATACATGAGTGGATTAATAAAATGTGATATATGTATACCATGGAGTACTACTCAGCTATAAGAAATAATGGTGATATAGCACATCTTGTATTTTTATTTGTAATAAATTTAAGGAGTATAAGTGCCGTTTTGATACATGGATACATTGTGTAGTGTGGTGAATTCTGAGCTTTTAGTGTACCCATCACCCGAATAGTGTATGTTGTACCCGTTAAGTAATTTCTCATCCTCACCCCACTTCCATTCTTCCAAGTCTTCAGTGACTATTATTCCATACCTTATCCCCATGTATGCATATTATTTAGCTCGCACTTATAACTGCGACCATGCAGTATTTGACTTTCTGTTCCTGAGTTGTTTCATTGAAGATAATGACCTCCAGTTTCATTTATGTTGCTGCAAAAGACATGATTTCATTATTTTTTTATGGCTGAAAAATATTCTAGTGTGTGTGTGTGCATGTGTGTATGTGTGTACAAACATATACCTCATTTTATTTATGTAGTCATCCATTGATAGACATGTAAGGTAATCCCATATCTTTGCTATTGTGAATAATGCTGTGATAAATATATATGTGCAGTTATCTTTTTGAAATAATGATTTTTTTTTTCCTTTGGGTATATGCCCAGTAGTGGAATGCTAGATTATATGCTAGTTCTATTTTTAGTTCTTTGAGAAGGCCCCATACTGTTTTCCATATGGAGTTATACTAATTTACATTCGCAACAGGGTACAAGCATTTCCGTTTCTCTGAATCCTTACCAACATGTTATTTTTTGGCTTTTTAATCATAGCCATTCTGACTGGGGTAAGTTGTTATCTAATGGTGGTTTTAATTTAATTTCCCTGATGATTAATGATGCTGAGTATTTTTTCCTTCTTTTGATTAATACTCAGTTTATCACTCCACTGTAACACTGAATATTTTGCTCACACTTTAGGATAAGCTCATACTACTTATTGCCTATTAACTGTTGTATATTTAAGATCACACTTATCTGGCTTAGTTGGTGGGACAGGATTAAAAGATTTACAGAGAAGAGAATAAAAGAAGTTATAATTCTTTCTTTCTCAAAGTTTATCAAAGGTGGAAATAATGTTGGTCTTGCAAAATTTGTTTTTAAAAACATGTAATAGTAGCTTCCCAAAATTATGAGCCACCTGATCATTTGATGATGTCCTAGTATTAAGGTATAATAGTAAACAGACCAGTTTTAATACCAAAATAACCCTTTCTCCCCACAATCTCCATCATCACCCAACTTCACCTTTACTCTTGTAATATGCATAAACCAAACATGGCCTTTGTATATTAGTCTTTGGGACGATCAGCTCAAAAGCCTACCAACACCAAATTCAAAATTTTACACATCCAATTATTTTAAAGTTAGTCCAATACAAGCATATTTTTAACCATTTAGAATCAGCCTGGTTTGCATACTGCAAAACTGCACTCAACTTCTGCTAGCCACAGACAAACTCCCGAGACAATGTGAGATGCCACACTGGCAGCTGCCTTTCTAAGTTCTGAGAGACTGTCTTGCTGACTGAGAGACTCTCTGCTATGCTGCTGAGTGACATCACCTGGACCCATTAGCACCCTCCCCTCAGATTCCCTTCTTCCCAGGAGTTCTCTTACCCTCCACCAGCAAGTCATGGCCAGATTTGCTGTCTCTAAAAGGTTTCCTGCTTTGAGGAACTGCCCCTTTCAAGCAACTTGTCCAGGCACACCTACGTCAAGCTCATTGTGCATTAATGCCACTTTTCATCATGTCTTTTCCCATGATCGGTCCTGAAATCCTCAAATTCATTATGCATCCCAATGAATTTTTTTTCAAGAATTTCTCAAAAGTGATTATTACTGTCTAAGAATATATTCTGAAATCTTATACATTATATTACTTTTAAACAGACACTGTAGCTTTTATTATATATTATTCTGGGTAGTTTTATGACTTCTTTTAAAATGGTAATTTGAATTACCAAATTGTATTCTACTCCCTTTTGTACTCCAGGTGGTCTCAAAACTTGTTGACCTAGGAACTTTTTATGCTTGTAAAACTATTGAAGACTCCTAAAACTTTCGTTGATATGGGTCATACCTGTTTATATGTTATAGTAGACATTAAAATGAAATAATTTTAAATATATCTCAGGATCACATTTAAATTTTAAAGTGTTAATTTATTAATTTATCAAAAATTATAACTATGCTAACCAAAGTAACATTTTTATAAAAATAACTATATTATATAAATAAAAACAATAATGGAAGAGTGGCTTCTTTTCACATTTTTGTAAATTTCTTTAATGTGTGGATTAACAGAAGGCAGGTGGATCTGCAGAACAGTTGCTGCATTCAATCTCTTGAGGTATATTTTTGAATCTGAAAAAACAACTCTTTCAAATAAGGAGATTATTGAACTTTTCCTCCATTATCACAATCCAGTAGCTGGCTTTTGCAGGAAAAAAAATCCCTCTGCACAGATACTTGCTTGGAAAAGGGATGGCTCCGGCGATCCTCTGAAAGGGTGTTGTGGACCTCAAGGTTTCTTGAAGCACACTTTGAGGACCTCTGTTGTAGAGTATTGTTAACCATAGAATGCACTCAGAAAACAGTGTAAAAATGGCCCTGGTTTTTTTGGTGAAACTATCTTTCAAGAATTAAAAGAAATTTTAGGCTTTTATTATTTATTTATTTATTGGCGTGTGAGATCTTCTTCCATATTAATTTTGACCTTAAATTATCACCTCTTATGGCAGAAACAAAAAGAAAGCAAAGGCAGTATTTTCCATACTTCCAAATGTCATTTCTTATTTTTATTTCCTTTAATAACCGTTTTATTTTGGAGGTATAATACTGTAGAAATCTAGCTATGAATTAGCTTTAGTAAATTGAATGGAAATTATTTATTTCAGTTTTTGTTATGTTTTTTATTTGTTCATTTATACTTTTCTGATTATAAAATAATCGATTGTTAGTTTAGAAAATTGCATAATTTTATTAAGGGCAATTTGGAATAACTAACTTAGTCTTCAGTCAATATTAAATATTCATTTATCCTTTGACCCATAAGTTTCACTTCTAGGTAATGAAATGCAGGATTTATTGCAGTAGATAAATGTTGTAATCAATATATATTTGGCCAGAAGACTTAATACACATGCAATAGAATATGCACAGGATTTGGAGTACTGTGCAATTTGAGTAAAGGTGAGGATGTTCTCTACACAATGACATAAATGTATCTCTTACATATGCTGTTAATTTGGGAAGAAGCATGGTGCAAGAAAGGTATATTTTGTAAAAGAAAGAGGAAAACATAAAAATATGTATTAATATTTCCATCAGAAAATTCAGGTGCAGTTAGCCCTTCATATCCATGGTTCTGCATCTATGGTTTCAATCAACAATGTATCAAAAATATTTTAAAAATACAATAAAAAAAAGTGCAGAATAACAATTATACTGCATTTACATTAGGTATTATAAATAATCTATATACAGTATTTGGATGATGGATACTCTAAAAGATTACCACTACACAGTCTATTCATGTAATAAAATCTCACCTGTACCTTATACATTTATGTAAAAAAAGTATACAAGAAGATGTTCATAGGTTATATACGAATACTATGCCATTTTATATAAGGGACTTGAATGTTCTGGATTTTGGTATCCAAGGGCTTTCCTGGAACAATCCCCCATGGATACCAAGAGAAGACTATGATTAATAAAAGTAACTAACCAGAAAAGAAGTAAGGTCAATAATTTTAAATGTCTATCATTTTATTTTATTTTCAAACTTCTGAACATGATCTATTTAAAAAGTCAATTCAGAAAAATGTAGTAATCAGGTTCATTGGCAAATATTTGGAAAATGGAGAAAAGCATGATTATGAAAATGCAACAGAGGATCAGTTTAATGTTTTCTCACTGTTTTTGTACTTGCTATCCATGGAAGGCAACATTTCTTTGATTAAATTGCTGATTCCTCTCATATTAGGGTTTGCTAAGAGAGAATTTTAAATGTCTGTGTAAACCTCTCACTTAAGGTTCTTTCAGAAAAATGTAATGAGCCAATTTGATCCTCACTATCCTGCAATCTGATAGTATCAAATAAAGCTCTTAATATGTTCCTCAGATAGGTTTGAGTTTTAAAACTCATTGCTCACCAGATGACTGGAATTATGTCACTGCTATAGTGTAGTCACAAATTAGCAACAAATATACAGAAAATGCCCAAGAATTTGTTACCAATCAAGTATGTAAGGAAATGCTGCATTGATTAAATTTTGTAGTGAGTCAGAGATATGAAATATGCTGACACTCTATATTGGAACCACTTAACTACATTTATTTAAAAAGAACTTATTATATGCATTTAGTTTATTGTAATCAGTGTGCTTGACTTTTTTCAAAATTAAATTATAAAATTAATTAGCTTTCTTTATGCCTATCATTTGATACTTTATATTTGTTAAATTGTGTATGTGTTTTGAGCTCAAAAAAAATAAAGAATTCCTGTTAAATAGCTCTTTATACTGGCCACCCTTATAAATGCAAAATGAAAAAGTATTGCAATTAACAACAACTGATATTTGCATTTGAGACAGTAGAGAAGAGCAAAACAAACAAAATTAAAACAAAGGAGAAAACAATGCAGCTGTGATTTGAATTGATGCCTGATATGACTGTCAGAAAGTAACAATCACATGATCAAATCCTGATGACAATGGTATTCTTTATAATTGAAATGTCCTATTGCATAAGGAGAGTCTACAAAATATTAAATACCAATCATTCTTTACTTCATGGTATTATCAATATAAGAAATTAATTATATGAAAAATTGTCAAAGATGTAAGTTCCAAAATGAGGATACTTGCTTCCTTATCAAAGAAGGGTTCTTAAAATTAACTAAAAAAAATTGCCAGTTTCTACCATTCCTTAATAATATGAATCACTTTTGCAAATTCGAGTTCTCAGTCATTTCAATTTTTCTATCTTCAATATTAATGTGCAATGGAAAGAACCACATGTTAATGAAGTCATGGGAAGACCTGAAGAAATAAACTAATTTGCTTTCCATACAGACTGAGAATATCAATATAGAATGTTAAGACTACAAGATATTTCAGTGTGAGCCTGGTTCATCTATTCTCTAGGCTAGGGGCTGAGGTAGCTTCTGTGACTTTCTAGGTGTCACACAGCTTTATAACTTAAAAACAGAGAAAGATAAACAAAAAAGAATTGTCTTAAGATTAGCAGTCCTCTGCCAAATGGAGGATCTATGTATGAATTTATTTGGTGATTTATATTTAGACCTGAATAGGGAATGAATCACAAAATAGTAGCCTTCCTGACTATGGTAGAGTGGAATCAGTTATCCTTAGTCTGAATAAATTTGAAGAATGAGTGAGTGCTGATTAATCTGAACCACACTAGCTGTGACATGAATAGATATTCCTGGTTAGGATCATAGTCTTCATCTGCTGAGAAATATTTGAGGGGAAGTGAGTGGAGAAAGACTTGCAATATTCAGAAGACGAATGAAATTGCTGGATGCCAGTATTGAGGAAAAGGATATCAAACTGTCAATTTAGAGGTATCTTTGGTGTCTAAGCAGCCAGTGAGAGGAATTATACCTTGAAAGTAGACCATAGCCTCTGTATTAGCGAGAGTTACAGAGCGACTTCCCTACACACCATGTTTTCTACAGTTAAAGAAGGAAAATATTAATAGAAACTTATCAGAAAGTGTCAACTATTTAACACATACAGAAAACAAATGTCAGTAAAGATATTAAAACTGGATATTTTGGATATAGTCTAATGTAAAAGAATATTTTTAAGGAGTAAAAATAGAGTAGATGTGGGATTATGAAAATAAGAACTTCAGATGAAATATAATTGCAATTCCTTTTAAAATTATTTAATCCAATTCAACGTGGTATTCAGAACAAATGAGGTAATATACATGAAATTGCTTTCTATAGTCTAAAACAGTGGCCAACAAACTCCCTGAATATCTTGGCATATGACCTTGTGAAAACCTCCTCAGATTTTGATATTATTATTCTTCAGAATAGTTCTGGAATTGCTGTGAATCAAAGTACTATGTGAATATGCAATATTAGTATTGTTCTCCTAAACTACACTGTAACAACAGTTATTACATTAGCAGAATCAATGTATCATAAAATATAAACATTAAAATGTGTCAATGCTTAGAGATCCTAGATTAAACAGTTCACTTTGTAGACAAGAAAATTATGTTAAAGATTAAAGAAGTTGTTGCAGTTAGAAGTAGTACCAGGACATGAACTGGAGCACTTGGTTCTCAATTTGGAAGTATTTCTATTCACATAAATACTTAACTATACAGAGAATTTCCATTAAAGAGTTCATTTTCATTGTAATTCCTGAATGGGTTAAAAATCTTCATTATTGTAATAAAAATAGTAATCGTTCTCTTGCAACTACATTTATAAATAAAAGGTAAAGCAATTCATTTTGATTAAAATGTTATTTTTCATAATTTTATGGGAAGGAAAACAGACTATAGAAAGTCAAATGACAGTGTACTTAGAATTCAGTGTTAATATCTGAAAAAGTCCATAATATCTAATACTAGTAATTATTATGTCATTTTAGAGACAGTGTGTCAGATCATGTTCCTTATATCTAAATTCATAAAGGCAGAAACTTGATTTATTATGTTTAATGACTAAGTTATATATCAGTTTTTATCCTCACTATCATTGGGGATAGTGCAGCATCAAAGCTGACCTGACTGCTATTGTAGATATAATTAGTTGTAATCACACTTCTAAATGCCTGCCTGGTCATGTTGTTTAGAATAGTAAAAAACAAATTTATTGATATAATTAATTTTAGTAATATTACTTTGTCATATTCAATTTAAAATCATGAAAGTGTGTGTTGAGTTGCAATTTACGCTGTACTTTGAAATTTAGCTTCTATTGTGAATGTTAGTTATTTGTTTATTGCAAACAGTGCATTTTGGTAACAGTTTCAACATGTCCAAAATGTGCAGCATGTACAGTTTTTGCAATGTAATTAGTTAGAAATTGGGGACGCTTAATTTTAAAATTGAACAGTTCATGAAAATCTATTTTCGTACTCTCTATGGCTTACACAGTTTCTCTTCATAAAATGTTCTATAGTTGTTTGAAGAAATTAAGTGTAGTTAATCAGAAAGAACATTATGGTTTGACACCTAATTTGAAAGCAGTGTCTTGAAGCAGTGATTGATTGCTTATGGCATTACACAGACCAATGAGAACTCAAATAGGAAATCCATTTATGCTCAAAGTAGATTTCAGTATTGATGTAAATCAGGGTGGTATTGTCTCTCTTTTTGTGAAACATATTTCATAAAAGTATACATGTTGGCTAAAATGTGTAGTTCATCATTTAGTATAATAGAATAAAAATTGTAAAAGAGCATTACAATGAATTGATCTAATTATTATACATTGGAAGGCAGATCAGTGATCTTAAAGTCATTTTACTATGAAATTAAGTCAGCTCTAGTAACCAAAGAACAAAAGTGAAGTATAAAGTTCTGTAGCTTAGCATTAAAATAAAAGCGGTAAAAAAAAAATTCTGAAATGATGTTGGTGAAGATGTTTTTATGTCTATTCTATGTCCATCTCTCCTTCAGTGCCGCCAGCAATCACAATGCCTCAGAAATCCTTTAACGCCACAGCAGAGCGAGGAGAAGAGATGACATTTTCCTGCAGGGCCTTGGGCTCTCCTGAACCCTCCATCTCCTGGTACAGGTAAGTTATGCGCCCACATCCCTGTGGCTTGTGTCCATAATCAGGCTTATGGAATAATATTTGGTATCTTAATAATTTGGGCAAGCAGGAAACCACTGTTTTTTAGTTTTGTTAAAATATTCATAATACTATTGTTTTCAGTTAAGGTGGTAATTGCTAAAGAAATCAGCAGTATGATCTTGCCCTAATTTTCTGAGTCAGAAACTGTGCTCATTGTACTTATTCTATCTCTAAGGGCATGTTTCTGGCCAAAATGGGCCCAAGAACCCTGTGTTTGAGTCAAATATTTTATTGTTACCACAACAGTGTGTCTTGAAATAGACATCCTAGTATTGCTGGCACCACTGTTGAAGGTATACAAAATCATATTTTATAAGAATATAGTTGTATATTCTATTTGTGTACTATATTACAGAAAACCACTGATTATGTAGGGTTAAAATTCTATGAATTTAATATGTCATTTAAAAAGTATTTTACCTCATCAAATAAGTAACCTGTATACCAAATATGTACTTTCACAGTTTACTTATTTTTTTTAGAATTTTTAAATATCTTTGATTTCCAGTAAGATCAAGTCTATTTTAGGTTATGGCTCAAACTACTTAAATGGAGACAATAAAGTTTAATATTGAACAGTCTTGTAAATGTACATTAGTAATGCAGCTTACTACATAAGCCTTAGCTACAGATATTTATGGAATCACTTCTTTACTCCATAAAGCATTTTATATAAGAAAAATCATGAGAAAACAGTTAGTAACATATACATTTAAATATGCAAAAGTGTCCACAGTAAGGATTAGGTTTAAAAAAATAATAATTATAGGGACAATAATTAAAATCCAAACTATTTTTTCATTACTTTCTTTCTGAGCATTTACTGATGTTTTCTTTAACTTTCCAAACTTTCTGTATTGTATTTATCCATTTAATGCAGCAGGTAACAATAAAAATATTTCTTCCAATAATATGGTTTTAGATGATTGGATTACACATCAATTATTAACATATTCACCCCAGATAATCATCATGTATCTCAGAGACTGCTGGTTTACTAATGTGGATCCTTAACAGTCAATATCAGATCTAATTGCATCACAGAAAAGCTCTTGCATAAGAGCTTTTATAACACAATGAACAACTATGGTTGTACAATTTTATTCTAATGATTTTATAGAGACTTGTTTTATAAACACTTATTTTTTTTTCCTTGAACAAGATTTATTTAACATATAAGGAAACTGAAGCACAATAATAGTACCTATGGGAAATTGAACAATGAAAGTGAACTTGAGATACCCATGCACCACTTTGACACATAGTGAGATAAACATCCTAAACTTCAAGCCCAGGCCTGTCTTGGCTAATGTAACTGATGACTCCACACACCAGTAATGGGAACAGAAGCTGATAGGAAAGTACTGGTGGATAAACATTGTTTTGAAATTATTATGTTGAGTCACTTATTAAGGAATGTTATAAAACACAAGTCGTTATGGGTAAAGGGGTTAAGATGGCTGGGAAACTGCCTACATTCAAGAGCAAGAAGTGAGTGTGTATCTTATCCTGTAAAATAATATTTGTTTGTACTCTATCATTTCTGAGGGGTAAATATATGAAAATGATATGCTTGTTACAGTTTCAGAACGCATGCCCCTGAAGAATGTGACCCCAAGTCTGAGAATTAAGAGTTCTTTACTTCTTAGATATCTATTATTAGCTTTCATCACAGAGATTCCAGGTTTGATAGTAACTTCAGTTTTCCCATCTATGTAAGTTGATGTTAAGTTACGCAGATTTGTCCTTAGGTCCATCTTCAGGGGACATAAGTTTTTGGTGTGTCCATATATAGTTATCTATACTGAATACCCTTCCAATTAATAATTTAGCAATTTATTCTACCCAGAGCATCAAGACTCTCCAGCAGATAGGGAATGTTGGAAAACGGGCTTGGTTTTCCAGAGAGGCTTCTTTTTTGCTTAGTTTTTGGTTTCTTTTATTAGAGTTTCACATTTATTCAAAATTGTTTTCTTATATTTAATTAAAAATATTATATAAATCATATTTACAGGATAACATAACAAGCAATTTAAATCTATTATTTATCCTTTCCATATCTTCATATGGCATTAGTTTTATTCCTTGGGTAGGATGAAATAATAATTCACTTAAAACCTAAATAATTGGTGTAGTCTCTGGATATAAAATATATATTGGGGTAATGGGAGAGTGTGGTTGTGAGATTAACAGAGATAAAATTATTATTGGAGGAATTTTTTTTTAATTTTGGTCTATTTATTTCTAGATATGTCGTGTTTGTGGAAAAATATTTTTGTAAGCTTCAGAGAACGTTGGGTAGCAGCCTTGACACAAAGATCCAGACTAAGTGTTGGGTAGAGATAATATCTCAAGTGCAACGAATAAAGTCAGTTGCATTAGTCGGTTGAGGCTCCCATTACAAAATACCACACACTGGGTGGCTAAAACAACAGAAATTAATTTTCTCACAGTTTGAGAAGTCACATATCCAAGGTCAAAGTGCCAGCAGGCTTGGTTTCTGGCCCTTTTCCTGGCTTCCAGATGACCACCTTTTCATTAATCCTCACGTGGGTGTTTCCTTTGCGTGCAAACACAGAGAAAGAGATCCGTTGTCTCTTCCTCTTCTTTTAAGAACACCTGTCTTATACAATTAAGGCCCTCATTTAACCTTTATTACCTCCTTAAAGACCCTTTCTTCACTTACAGTCACCCTCGGGGTAAGGACTTCAACTTATGAATATGGGAGGCAGGAAACACAATTTAGTCCATAATACCAGTAAAGAAGATAATTAAGGAGCAAAATTAAGATATTTTCACAATGAGAATCAAGAACACTTACTGACATGTAAATCAAAATGGGAGGAAATCAGGGACTCTAATAGTTCCTCCCTTTCCATTCACACGCGTCTGTATTTATTGGGAATATGATATGAATTTTTATTGTTATCCCATTAATTTGGTGAATTTCATTAATTTTCAAACGTTAAAAGAACTTTTCATTCCTGTTTAAAAGCCACTTGATCATAATATGCAGTCATGACCGGCATAATGATATTTCAGTCAATGATGGACCACATTTACCACGGCGGTCTGTAGATTACAATGGAGCTCTAAAAAATCCTATCGCCTCATGACATTTTAGTTGTCATAACATCACAGCAGGGCATATTACCTGTTTGCGGTGATGCCGGTGTAAACAAACCTACTGTGCTGCCAGTCATATAAAAGTGTAGCACATACAATTATGTATAGTACATAGTACTTGATAAATTACTATATTACTGATTTATATATTTACTATAGTTTTTATCATTATTTTAGAGTGACTCCTTCTACTTATAAAAGAGAAAAGTTAACAGTAAAACAAACTCAGGCAGGTCCTTGAGGAGATATTCCAGGAAAAAAAGGCATTGTTATCATAGCTCCATGAGTTGTATTGCCCCTGAAGACCTTGCAGTAGGATGAGATGTGGTGGAAGAAGACAGTGATATTGATTATTCTGACCCTCTGTGGGCCTAGGCTAATGTGTGTGTTTGTGTCTTGGATTTTAACAAAAACTTTAAAAAGTTAAAAAAGAAAAACCCTAAAAATTAAAAACAGAGAAAAGCTTACAGAATAAGGATATAAAGAAAATATTTTTGTATAGTTGTAACATGTGTTTGTGTTTTAAGCTAAGTGTTATTACAAACGAGTCAAAAATTTAAAAATTTATAATGTAAAGTAAAAATGTTACAGTAAGCTAAAGTTAATTTTTTTTTTTTAAATTTAGTGTAGCCTAAGTGTTTGTTGCTTACAAAGTCTAGAGTAGCAGGGTACACTCATGTCCTAAGCCTTTATATTCACACACCACTCATAAAACATATCTCTCTATAAATATATATGGAGTCTATAAGTAGGCAAGTTTTTACTCTGCTTCTGTTTACTGATAGAATTTATATATAATGTTTATTATTTACTACTTAACTGTTTGGAAAAATTCCCATTGAAAGCACCTGCATTACAATTTTTGTTATGTAGAGGTTTAAGTATAGATTCATTTTTTTTCCATAGATATAAAGCTATTCTCATAATCTCTTTACTGAGCTGTGATGATTTATGCAATTCTAGGAATTTGTCCACTTCGTTAAAAATTTATTTACTGTCATATTCATAGTTTTCATTTTTTATACATTAATTTGCATATTATTTATAGTGGTCTTCACTTTCTCATCCTGATAGCATCATAACTGGTTATTTGTTCTACTCTTTAATCCTGATTGATCTATATGTGAGTTTATAAACAAAATGGTATCCATAAGTTAGCTTTTGGTTTCACTTATTTTCTCCTTTTCATGGATCATATTTTTGTGCTTATTTACTATACTGATAATTTTTATTGGGTGACTGGCACCGATAATTTTATATTTTGGGGTGCTGGATATTTTAGCATTCTTTTACTTTGTTTTATAGATACAGTTGAGTTACTTGGAAAAAGTTTTTTTCTTCATGAGGCTTGCTTTTAGGCTCTTCTATGTGGATCCAGAAGAACCTTCAGTGTAGTGTTAATTTATCTCTATTATTGAGCCAATATTTTTCTAAGGACATAACTTAAAGCCCTGTGTTTAGGAAGTCTTTCTACTCTGGATAGTTGAGATGCAAGTTATTCCTGGTATTAGGTGAGCCTCTAGGATTGTTGTACTTTATCTTTTCCAATGGTTCTTTCCCTAGCCTGAGAAAGCCTTACTGGAATGCACCCATCAATCAATATTCAGTTAAAGATTTATTGGGAACTCTCTGCAGATATTTGTAGCTCTATTGCTTGTGCAGCTCTCTTCTCTCACATGTTCTAACCTGAAAACCGTAGGCACTTTGACCTTTCCCAACTGCAAACTCTGTCTTTCAACCCACATACACTACCTGACTCTGTTCAGTTTCTTCCTCTCCCAGCTGCAGCCTGAAAACTGTTCAGGCAGTAAGCTATGGTGATTCTCTGTGGCCTCTGTCATGTGCTACCTATTGCCCAGTGTGTGAAAATTGTAATTTTATATGTGTAGCTAGTGTTTTTGTCATTTAAATTGGGAGGGAAAATATGGTTCTTCTCTTTCCATTATTGTCAAAACTGCAATTAGTATCCATTCTTTATTGTTTCCATTAATTCTACAATTTTGATTCCTATTTTCTTGTACCTGGAAAAGGGGCAAAAGTCGTTTGAGTTTTAAAAGATGAGCTTAAGGGAATATATCAGAATCCTTTGGGATTCTGTTTTTTCAGACATTGACACCTCATAGAAATGTGCTATGAATAACAATAAGAGCATATTCTAAACACATTAGTTGAGAAAGAGATATTAAGAATATTATCTTATTTATTATACTTTAATGATGTTTTAATTAAACATTAAATGAGAACATATTCTTTATGCACTTATTTCCTCCAAATCTCTTCAAAGACCAAATCAAGGGATTTTTATTCCAATGAAAATTCTCAGAGTATAAGTCATCTTCCTTTCTTTTTTCTCCTACTATAACAGACCACTCTTCAAAAAAATTATAAGTTCATTAATGGAATCTATATTATCCTGTATTAATTCCAACCAGATTATGAATTCTTCATGATGGGTGACAACTAATTTGCTATACATCAAACATTTAGTACAATATTTCACATCAAGTAGGGAAATATCTTTTTTTATTGGAAAGAACACCGGAACTTAATTAACCTGCTACTTTTATTACTGTGTGAGCCTGAGTCTCTTCATTTGTGAATTGAAAGGTGAAAATATACATAAATTTTAGTTCTCTGATCTGTGAATGAGGATGGAGGAAGAAAATACAAATCTATAGGCTGATCATACTTAATAAAGGAAATAATAAATTGAAAGTGTTTTATAAATTATAAGCTGCTGGGACCTCTATTGTATAATTATTATGATTATTATTAAGGAACAAACATATTGTATCACTAATTGTGGTTAAAGCCCTATCTGTACACTAAATTCTAGACAAAAATGCTGAAATGTCATTTTTATAAATGTAAAGATTGAATTAGTAAAATATGAGTAAATACATGAGAAGTATAATATGGTATGTATGTCTTCGTTATTATTATTTTAATAAACACTAACTCCTTCATCCTCCACTCTTCTTAAAATTTTTTTGCACGTTATATTTAGAGATGTCATGAGAAACTGGAAAAACAAATGCTATTGAGTCATAGAAGAATAAGGATAGTATTACCATATATGTCAGTGCTTGCTGGGAAGTAGAACCAGAATTTACTGGAGACAATTTTAGTGTATCAGAGAAATCTTCTATGTTATCTCAAGAGCGATTTTTTAATAATCTTCATAGACATTTATTCTCTTTGAATTAAAAATTGTATGGAGAAGTACATCTCTTCAACCAAAATAATAGATCCCCAGATTTTTACATTAGTGAGTCTTAGAATCAATTCAGTCACCCAAACTATTACTATAAGAAAAATAAAGGAGAGGCAAAGAAGGAGAAGAAAGGGAGAAGGAGAAAATGGAATTGAGGAGAATAAAATGGAAGTGAAGCAAATTCATAGTATAAGAATATTACACAAATATTAAGAACTATAGAAATATTTCAGATTATATTTACAATATTTCTGTAGGTCATAGTAAGTAAAAATGATTGAAAGTGATTATTCTAAAGCACTACAAAGACTAGAATGGGAGCAGAATAAGATCCATTTCAGTCCATAAAGAACTTGGAAAATATTGACAATTATTTGTGCCTAAGAGGAAGCATAAAAATGATTTCTCGTAATAATTAACAAGTTAGATCATCATATGCAGCATAATTTCACAAATTAATTATATTTTCATATAAATCTCTCATCTTACTCTTATTGACAGTATTTATATGTAACATAAATTTATTATGTATTTATATTGTATTTATTTTAAACTTCTTTAATGGAAGTTTCCGTAGAAATTATTTTAAATGTGTCCCAGGAAGCCAGTTAATACACAATTTTCCTAAATATGTATTGGCTTACCAACATTTAAGTTATGCATGGAATTGAAAATCAATAAACAAATATATTTTTTCTAATAATCAAAATAAGAATTGAACTGATGTGCTTTTTATGCCTGACTAATGTCAAGATTTCAACATAGCTCAAATGTTATTTTTGTCTCTAAAATCAAAACAATTTTCAAGGAGAGTTTTAATATTTATGCATTACATTAATGGGTTACTAAAAATATACTTTTTGTTGGAATACAGCTGTGTCTGCCAATGACTACAGCCATGAAATAATTGATACTTAGAGATAAAAAGTTGATTATAATCTTTTGAGTTATAAAGTCAGATTTGTGAAGTTCGACCTCTTTTTTCCTCTTTAGGAACGGCAAGCTCATTGAAGAAAATGAAAAGTACATATTGAAAGGAAGCAATACAGAACTCACTGTCAGAAACATAATTAATAGTGATGGGGGTCCTTATGTCTGCAGGGCCACAAATAAGGCAGGAGAAGATGAAAAGCAGTCATTCCTCCAAGTCTTTGGTAAGTATTGTAGCATAGTGGTTAAAACTGTGATGTCCAGAGGAAGATCTGAGTCAATCTACTTTGTCATTCATACACACTGTTTAAACTTTTCATAATTAAACCTAGTTTCTTCTTCTCTGTAATATATTTTTAATTTTCACCTATCAGATAGAATTATTTTCAGAATTACATAAAATTTCATATGCAAATTTTTATGAGATATTCACTGACTCAGAAGCTTTAAGAAAATTCATTTAAATTACACCTATATGTAATTACATATATTACATTACATTTGTAATGTATCCATATAAGTGTTGATCTTCATAAGTCTTTAAATGACAAATTTGGGGATTAGTTTTACTTTCAATATACTTCAAAAGAGCACATCTATAAGGCTATAATTTAGAAACATTGACCTATAATTATAATTAAATATTACTTTTTCTTTATAGTAAAAGAAATTGTAAATATTGTCTGTATTTACCAAGAGTGATATTGTCCTTTTTTGAAAACTTAAAGATCATAGGAAACTAGTCCTTTAAAAAATATTGATTTAGCTTTCATTATATTTGCAAGAAGACAGTTATGTTGGTGTATACCTGTAATGTGATTTTTCTCTTTAAATAGCATAACACTAAAAATCACATGCACTATTAACATCTGGTATATTCTCACCATCTTTAAAAATATTTTTATCAAAATGCTTTCACAACAAATAGAGGGAAAAGGAAAAAGGAAAAAATAATCTATGAGAGTTAGAAGGACCAATGGTTGCAGTTGGCAGGTGCAGAGGTACTCCTTACACTGGCCACAAGATGAATGGTAATACCTGTGTGGACATGCTCTTTGTGGGTTAGTCCTGTGGTTGCTCTCTCTGATGGAAGCATTTTCTGAACCAGAGAGATTTTCGTAAAGCTTATATTCTAGTAGAGTGAGACAGAAAATAAACAACTATATCAAAATGTATTAAAAAATTAAATTTGAATAATATGTCTTAAGAAGAGAGTGAAACTGGATAAATCAGGTGGTGTTGGATAAAGAGGATTATTATTGTGGATAGTGTGGTGTTGAAAAGTTATTCAGAAGGGTAATGTCTAGACTGTCTTTACACAAAAAGCTTTAATGATGAAAAAAAGTAGGCCAAGCTAAGAGGGTGGAGAAGATTGCTCATGTAGAGGGAAGAGTAAATAAACTTAACACTATTAGAGACTATAGAGAGCCCCTACCATATGCCAGCAATGTTCCCCCACTTAAATATATGGTTTTCTTTGAAACCTACAACACTAAGTAAATATGACTCAGTATAAAAATAAATTAATTTATTAGAAATAGTAGTGTATGTGATAATTCCAAAGGATGGATATTCTCAATCTATGTCAGTGGGCTTATCTGAAATACTGTTTAGTTACTTCTTTTTTATCAGGGTAGCCATGAGTGAGAACAAACAGATAAATAAAAGAAAGTTTCTATTTTCATTCTTTCAAATAGAAAGTAATGCATGAAATATTATATGTCATGTCACTAAATGTAATCATTTTGTGTGGTAAAACTGAACAAATTTCGGTTGCTTTGTACACAAAAGCATGTACATATAATGAGAATATAACTGAATCCATTAAAGGCAAGAGAATAAACAGTGAATTGTTAAAAATTTGTCTGATGTCAGAAATTTCTGATATCTGAAATGTTATTTTCTGGTATTAAGAACAACTTATTTACATTCCATGATTAATTTTATTAAAAAATTTTTAAAAACAAAGCATTATACTAAAATAACAAGTGCTGGTTTTTATTGATTTTATATCTGAACAAGCAAAAATTTAAGAAATGCAGGTAACACAAAGTTCAAAAATTAAAGGTCTGTGGTATTATGTAATTTTATGGAAGAATATTTTTAATATTAAGATCATTTAAATTTGTAGGTATAATGTTTTTCTTTTTATAGAAGTTATAATGTACAAAGAAAAAATTACAATGTCTCATATATGACTAAGTAAACTGAAGTCAAAATAAATAAACTGTAATAATACATGTAAATTACATGTTTATATATTTGGTTTATAAATATTTTCACATTTTTATATAATTATATTTACTACATATTCAGGATAAATTATCATTTCTTTGGTGAATTGTTATTACAGTTCTAGAGATAATCATTAAATAGATACTATGGTATATATATATGCATGTGTATATGTATGTATATTTGCACACATATACACGTGTAGCTTTAAAAGAAAAACTTTTAATTTCGTGGCTTTAATAAGGTAATAAAGGAAAATAAATTATAAGATAGCTTTTAAGTTGGTAAAATTTTGAAAGGAATTGTAATTTGTATGTTGATTTCTAGGCCACCTCAAATTAATTTTATAATGATAATGAGAATTATTTTCTAAAACTTTTTCTCCTGTTTCTCCTGTACTTTGCAACTCTCTTGACACCTCTATAAAGCAAAGGATGCCACTGTGATTGCTACAAAGTTAATAGTCTCCTACTCTACTAAAGTAAATTTAAATGTCTACCATGAATTTTATGCCTGAGTGGTAATATTTTCCTCCTATACCGATTGAGTAATATATATATTCTTTACAGTACAGCCTCACATAATACAGCTTAAAAATGAGACTACGTACGAGAATGGTCAAGTCACACTCATATGTGATGCAGAAGGGGAGCCTATTCCAGAAATCACTTGGAAAAGAGCCGTGGATGGCATCACATTTTCTGAAGGCGATAAGGTAAGAGCATCTCAATATGTAGTAGTTTTCAATACCACTGCAATTTCTAGTGTTTTGAATATTATTAAATCTCTTATAGTCTCCAATTTACCTAGTTACTTGTAGGCATCACATAAATGGTTTAATTTTTAAAAAGGTAACTCTACCACAGTCAGTCTAAAACTTCAGAGGAGAAAAATGTCAATATGAAATATTTAAAGATGTTATACATTAAGTCATAAAATCTTAGGTTGGTGGTATTTTCCTTAGAGTTGCTTACACGGACTTCAGGTTAAACATTGAATCTTTAAAACATGTTATTGCAATTTTAACCTCTACCCCTGCTGTGTAAGTATCTGGCCTTTGAGAATTCATTGACAGTGAGAAAAGTACTTGAGACAATAATATTGCCATTTCAAACAGAACAAAGATTCACAAACCAGTACTTTTGACTGGAAACCTTAGCAATTTCAGTTTATTAAAGAAATGATTGTACATTTAGAAACTACTATGGTGAGTAATGAGTGCTGGAAGGGATTTGTAAAAAAAAAATATTTATTTCAAATTAACTTAATTTCCTTTTTACTTAGACAGGGGTCAACAAACTATGGCCCACAGGCCAAATCTGGCCTACAGTCTGTTTTAGTAAATAAAGTTTTATTGGAACTCAAAGAAGAAAAGCAATTCAAATTCATAAAAGTCTGGCTATCATTTAACATTTTAATCTTTAAAACTATCGTTGTGCATACAAGTATAGGTTTCTCCTTTCATATAATTTTGAATCTATAAAGAGAAATAACTACACACAAATTACTGTACTTTTGTCACCAGAAGCATTCAAATTATTTAGAAATTAAACATTACTATACATGTCACTACCCTTCATGGATTTTAATTATTGTTATTTTTCATATAAAACTCCAAATACAAACAAAGGTGAAAAAGAAAGGAAAAGATAGTAAAGTAATGACATAAAGGAACTGGCATTTTCACATTGGTAAACATTATAAAATTAGGCTACCGGAGAGCTTTTCTCTGCTCAGTGTTAAAGGGAAACCTGCTTTAAACTTTTTTCATTAATTTAGATTGATTTCTGCCAAAAGTCTGATTTCTAAGATATCCATGCACATCAATGTACCTTTGACTTACTAACATTCATAGTAAAAATAAATAGAAATCATTTTGTCCATAATATACTTTCTATCCCTCCAACTCATTAGGTTATATTTAACAACATGCTAATCCCATAAGATGATAAGAAGACATCTCTCTGACCCATTTATTACTTCTCTTTTGACAGAATATGTTATAATATATAACACCCTTTTTTGTCCCATTTTTCTTCATTATAGCATTTTGAACAAAATATATTTCTTTTGGTAATAGTTGTACTATTTTGATATATTTTATATATTCAAGTTGAAAATCAAATTTATAAAATGTGAATGACAATCATAGTCTTTTGGCAACTCAGGGAAATGTTACAGTTTGCTTTAAAGTTTTCTTAGCAGAAAATCATAGGTATTACTGTGACACAGTTGCCAAAGCTGAAAATAATTAAATTTCCATAAAATTTCAAAAATGTAATGAGATATTTAAAATGATTGGAAATTATTTTATAGTTGAATTTCGCACATGTATTTATATCAGATCACTCAAGAATATCTATTTCCATACCTTTGGCCCTTATTAACTGTACCCTCGTATTTCTAGTGCTATGCTTTCTAATTATTTTCACGTCTACTGTAAACTTTCTAAAAGTTCTCTTCTCAAAGAAAACTTTTACTCTCCATTTAATATGTATATGCTGAGAATGAGAGGTAAATTATATTCAATTATTTTATTGGTTAAAATTTTATTAAGTAATGAGAAAGCTGTGATATTTTATTCTAGGATCTATGCCCCAGACCACGCCAAACACACACAAAAAATTTTTCTGTACTACTTGTAAAAAATAACCTTTCATTTTCTGTTTTCTAAGATTATCCCAGTTAAAACAAATCTTTTAAATTTTTTGACGTGGTTTATTTGTCACAAAACAATTATAAAAGCCCAAATATGTTTTTCTATACCACTTTTATCCAGTGGATAAAGAAATTAAATTAAGGCTATTGTTGTTCTATCATGACAATACTCCAAATATATTTTAAGATCCTCAGATTATTTCTTGAATTCCAGTAAGCATCTTTTCTCTTAATATTCCTAGTTTCTTCAACAACAAAATTCACAAATTGAATGGTTGAACTGAGCTTTGAAGTAAAGCAGATCAAGTTTTGAATCTCAGCTCTGCCATTTATGATGCTTTTACTTTGGCAATATTATTTGAACTTTTTAATATGAGTTTCTTCCCCTTTAAAATGTTGGAAATAATATTTATTTTCCCTATTGTCATCAGGAAGATGAGAAGTACATTATAAAATACATGCCAAAATGTTTAGTATACTATAAATATTCAATACATTTTATTTTTATCTTTGCCATATTACATAATTTTTTAAACACAGTTTATTTTGTTGCTATTATTCTGATTAAATTCTGGCTGCTAATAGACTCCATAAAATCTGACACCAAAGGGTCAATCAAACACTATCACAGAGTATATTGAGATCATATCATTCTTGTCTTGGAAAGTAGCATGAGATTGTATTTTCCATAAGCATCCCTTGGACAGCCTATTATAATGCAGATTCTAGATTCTTGCTCTTGGAATTTAATTTATTAGGTCTAGCCTGGGGCCTAGGAATGCATATTTAATAAATTCATCAGTTGGTGTCATATAGTCTTCAGGCCATATTTTAGAAAACAACTCATAACTCTAAGTCAAGATGAAATTTTACAACTAATCTATTCAACATAAAAATGCTCTTAACAGATTAGTTGGCACCCAATAGGGACTTGGGAAATACAAAACAAAACTAAACTAAACAAAAGTTCCCATTATGCAGACACCAGTCAAAGTTCTGATAAAATTTCAAACATGTAGACAGTGAAATATCTTCAATGCCATATACTTCAAACTAATAATTTCATCCAACAACATGACAATTACGTTTAGCCAATATGTTCATCCTTCTACATTTTTCAAAGTGGAATCTCAGTTAAGAAAATCTCTTTTCCTTGTCTAATTCACAATAAATCACCAGATAAGACAAAAGAAATAAATGAGGATAAAATATCATATGGCTTAAATCTAAAGGTAAGTGAATGTTCTTATACTAAACTTAAGAATTGGATAAATGTACTTCACACAGTACCAAGTAGCATTAGACTTTGCAGCCCTGCCCTGGGAGAAGAGATGCTAAGCCTACCATCATGGATGAGAGTAGTGGAGAACCTATGATCCTTTCTGAAGCTGAAAAGGAAAGGAGTGGTAAGGAAGTGTGTCCAATTTGGTATCCCCATAGTTAGCGATCAGATTTCTCCTTACTTCTCTTGGGAGCAGTAAGTAAAGCAGTTGCGAAGTCCAGGAGTGGTATGTTAGAAGAGCTCCCTCCTCACGGAATAAATATTCAGAGTCTATGAGAAGTGTTCACTGCTCAACTAACAATATGCTAATAACATTTTAGTAATCACTATATACACATTATCCCAATTTATCTTTGGATATTCTTAATGCCCAATAAATGACCCCAAAACATAATGGACTAAACCAACTATTTTATTTTGTTTATGATTTTGTGAATCAGGAATTTGAGTAAGGCTTAGCTAAGTGCATATCACTTGGATTTTCTAATGTGCTTGCTCTCAGATGTTGTTTGTAGCTGTAGTTACAGGAAGGCTCAACTGTGCTGAGAAGGCAAGATGGCTCACTTTAAGTTGCTGGCAGTCAGTGCTGGCTGTGGGCTATAAGCTCAGTTGTAGCTGTTTTGGGGAACACTTACATGAAAGTGTCTACAGCATAGCTATTTTAGAATAGTCTGTCCTCTCCTATGTCAGTGGGCTTTCTCCAGAGAGACTATTGGAAGACCATCAGGCCAGATAGACACTACAGGAACTTTTCTGAACTAGTCTTAGAAGTCACATATTGTCACTTCTGCCACACTATAATGGTTAAAACAAATTATAAGGCCAGCCCATAACCAACATGAGAAGAATTAGATTTCATCTCTTGATGGGGAAGGATTCACAATCACATTGTAGAGAAGTATGTTGATTGGGAGATATCATTAAGGCTATCTTTTGAAAATATATCTGCAACAGTTTGTCTCCAAAATATTCCCATGAGCTAAGTCCACTTGTTTTTCTCAGGCTTGTAGAAGAGGCAACTGAAACTCAGGGAAATACAAGGATTTGGTCAAGGTTACACAGAGAGTAAATTTCAGTGCCAGGGTTTTAACTGTCTCTCACTCTTCATAGTAAGTACACGCCTACACAGGTGCGTTAGGATTCCTTAAAGAGTATGGCTGGCCTTCCTAAGAGTTTACATGATATTTCCATTCAATCAAATACAATTGAAAAATCAGAAGATACTTTCATTTTTTAAACTTGTTTGTAATCTGATACTTCCTACTGTAAACTATTTAAAATATAATGGTCAGTAAACACTAAAACTTCTTAATGGGTTTTATTAATATATATATATACAAATTACTTCTTATAATAGATATTACCAAAAATATTTGAAAGTTAATGCTTTAAGAAACAATCTAGAATCTTAATACTATTCTTTTTATGAAATAAATGATTAGTTTAAGTTAGTAAGGAAATTTTTTCAGAATTTCTCTTCAACAAATATGGGTTAAAGTTTTAATGATAGTAACTTGATAACTACTATGTACTCCTATTTTATTATTATTATTGGGCACAATTTTATACTACAATCGAGATCAGCTTCCATTAAGGATAGAATCATATTCATTTCACACAAAAGCTATTGAGAAAAAAATGTGCCTTTTATATGCAATTTTCTATATTCTATGCAATTTTCCATATTCTGCTGGTTCCTAATGCTGATAATACTCTCTTTATTTGTGGATGATATTAAACTATTGAACTATGCATATTAATATTCCATAAAATATCCTTGCATACTATAAGGTCCTTCAACAAGACACCAAAAACCATGGTACTTAAAAATAGTTCTTTTAAACTAATTACTATTTATAAATTTAATGCATCACATGTAATTTTAAAAACTCTTTTTGTTTCTTTGTTTCAACATATTATTGGGGTACAAATGTTCAGGGTACGTATATTGGCTTTTCCCCACCCGAGACAGAGCTTCAAGTGTGTCCATCCCCCAGATAGTGCGCACCACACTCATTAGATGTGAATATACCCAGCTCCTCCTACCTCCTCCAACCTTCCTGAAAGTCAATGAATGTTACTATTATATGTTCAGATAAATGTTGATCAGTTAATACCAATTAGATGGTCAGTACATGGAATGCTTGGTTTTCCATTTTTGTGTTACTTCACTTAGTAGAATGGGATAAGGCTCTATCCAGGATAATACAAGAGGTGCTAGGTCACCATTGCTTTTTGAGGCTGAGTAGAACTCCATGGTATACATGTACCATATTTTATTAATCCACTCATGTATTGATGGACACTTGGGTTGTTTCCACATCTTTGCAATTGTGAATTGTGCTGCTATAAACATTCAAGTGCAGATGTCTTTTTTATAGAATGTCTTTTTTTCCTTTCAGTAGATGCCCAGTAATGGGATTGCTGGATCAAATGGTAGTTTTAATTGTAGCTCTTTGAGGTATCTCCACATTATTTTCCACAGAAGTTGTACTAGTTTGCAGTCCCACTAGCAGTGTATGAATGTTCCTATTTGTCTGCATCCATGCCAACATTTATTTCTTGGGGATTTTTTGATAAAAGCGATTCTCACTGGAGTTAAGTGATATCTCATTGTAGTTTTGATTTGCATTTCCCTGATGATTAGAGATGTTGAGCATTTTTTCATATGTTTGTTGGCCATTAGTCTATCTTATTTTGAAACGTTTCTATTCATGTCCTTTGCCCACTTTTTGATAGGGTTGTTTGATTTTTTCTTGCTGATTTTCCTGAGTTCTACATAGATTCTAGTTATCAGCACTTTTGTGGATGTGTAGAATGAACATATTTTCTCCCATTCTGTAGTTTGCCTGGTTGCTCTCATGATAGTTTCATTGGCTGTGTAGAAGCTTTTTAATTTGATAAGGTCACATTTATTTATTGTTGTTGTTGCTGTGATTGTCTTTGGGGTCTTCATAAATTCTTTCCCTAGGCCAATGTCTTTAAGAGTTTTTCCAACATTTTTTTCTAGAATTCTTACAGTTTCATGCCTTAGGTTTAAGTCCACCATGAGTTAAATCCACTGTGAGTTGATTTTTGTGAGAGGTGAATGGTGCGGATACTGTTTCAGTCTTCTACATGTGGCTATCCAATTTTCCCAGCATCATTTATTTAATAAGGATGTTTTTTCCCCAGTGAATGTTTTTGTCTGCCTTATCAAAGATTAGATGGCTATGTGAGGATGGTTTTATATTTGTGTTCTCAGTTCTTTTCCATTCATCTATGTCTCTGTTTTTCTGCCAATACCATGCTGTTTAATTTATTACAGCCTTATAGTATAGTTTGAAGTCTGGTAAATTGATGCCTCCCAATATGTTATTTTTGTTTAAGATTGCTTTTGCTATACAGGGTCTTCAATGGTTCCATATGATGCATAGAATTATGTTTTCTAGATCTGTGAAAAATGATATTGTTATTTTAATAGGGATTGCATTGAATCTGTAGATCACTTCGGGTAGTACAGACATTATAACAATATTGTTTCTGCTGATCCATGAGTACGGTATGGTTTTCCACCTGTTAACATTCTCTACTATTACCTTCCTCAGTATTTCCTAGTTCTCCCTGTAGAACTTTTACCTCCTTAGTTAAATATATTTCTAGATATTTTGTTTTCTTTGTTGCTATTGTGCAGAGTATTGAGTCTTTTATTTTGTTCTCAGTTTGAATGTTGTTGTCATATAGGAATGCTATTTATTTCTGTACATTCACTTTTTAACCTGAGACACTGCTGAATTTGTTTATCAATTCCGGTGGTCTCATGGCAGAATCTTTGGGGTTTTCTAGATATAAGATCATATCATCAGCAAAGAGTGAAAGTTTGTCCTCTACTGCCCCCATTTGGATGCCCTTGATTTCCTTCTGTTGTCTGATTGCTCTGGCTAGGACTTCCAGCCCTCTATTGAATACAAGCAGTGATAAAGGGCAACCTTGTCTGATTCCAGTTCTAAGCGGGAATGCTTTCAATTTTTTCCCATTCAGTATGATGTTGGCTGTGAATTTGTCATATATGGATTTTATCATTTTGATTTAAGCCTCTTCTATGCCTATTTTGTTGAGCATTCTGATCATAAAAGGGTGATGAATTTTGTCAAATGCTTTTTCTGTGTCTATTGAGAGGATCATATGGTCTGTGTTTTTGTTTCTATTTATGTGTTAAATTAAATTTATAGATTTCCATATGTTGAACCATTCCTGCATCTCTGGGATGAAGTCCCTTGGCTGTGAGGGATTATTTTTTGATAAGCAGCTGCATTCAGTTTGCTAGGATTTTATTGAGAATTTTTGCACCTATATTCATAAGGGATATTGGTCTGTAGTTTTCTTTTTTTGTTGCATCCTTTTCTGGTTTTAGTATCAGAGTGATGTTGGCTTCATAAAACTAGTTGGGGAGGATTCCTTCCTTCTCAATTTTGTGGAATAAATTCTGCAGGATAGGCACCAGTTCTTCTTTGTAGGTCTGGTAAATTTCAGGTGTGAAACCTTCTGGTCTTGGCGTTTTCTTTTTAGGAAGGTTTTTTTATTTATTTATTTATTTTTTTTTTATCGCTGCTTCAATTTCAGTACTTGATATTGGTCTGTTCAGGAATTCTATTTCTTCCTGATTGACCTAAAAAAGCTGTGTGTTTTTAAGAATTTGTCCATTTCCTCCACATTTTCAATTTATGTGCATAGAGGCTTTTATGGTATTCATAGATGATATATTCTATTTCATAGTATCAGTTGTGATTTCTCCTTTTCATTCCTGTTGGAGCTTATTAGAGTTCTTTCTTTTCTACCTCTCTTTAATCTAGCAAGAGGTGTGTCAATTCTGTTTATTTTTTCAAAGAACCAACTTTTTGTTTTATTAATCTTCTGTATAGTTTTTGGTTATTGATTTCATTTGGTTCTTCTCTGATCTTTGTTATTTCTTTTCATCTGCTGGGTTTGGGGTTGTTTATCCTTTTCTAGTTCTTTGAGCTGATTTATTAGATTGTTGGTGTGTGATCTTTCTGTCTTTTGGATGTAGCCATTTATGGATATAAATTTTCCTCTCAGGACTGCTTTAGCTGTGTCCCACAGATTTTGATAACTTGTATCTCCTTTTATCATTTACTTCAGAGAATCTTTTGATTTCCATCTTGATTCCCTCGTCAATGCAATAATAATTCAGCAGAAGATTGTTTAGTTTCCATGACTTTGTGTAGAGAGGAGAGTTTCAATTGGAGTTGATTTCTAATTTTATTCCACCATGGTCTGAAAAAAATGCATAGTATAATTTCTATTTTTTTTTAATTTGTTGAGACATTCTTTGTGCCCTAGGACATGGTCAATCTTAGAGAATGTCCCATGAGCTGATGAGAAAAATGTATATCAGTGGTTTTGTGGTAGAATGTTCTGTAAATGCCAGTCAGGCCCATTTGTTCTAGAGTTCTGTTTAAGTTCATTTTTTTCTTTGTTTATTTTCTGTTTAGAGGATCTGTCCTATTCTGTCAGAGGGGTGTTGAAGTGCCCAGCTATTACAGTGTTACTGTTTATCATTTTGTTTAGATCAAATAGGATTTGCTTTATGAATCTGGGTGCACCTGAGTTAGGTACACAAATATTTAGAATTGTTATGTCTTCTTATTGAATTATAGCATTCACCATTATGTAGTGACCATCTTTGTCTTTCATTACTTTTGTTGATTTTAAAACTAAGTTATCTGAAATAAGAACTGCTACAACAGCTTTCTTTTAGCCTCTGTTTGTATGAAATATTGTTTTCCATCCCTTCGCCTTGAGTCTGAATGCATCCTTGTTGGTTAGATATATTTCCTGAAGACAGCAGATACTTGACTTGTGTATATTTATCCATTCAGCAAGCCTATGTCTCTTTAGTGGGCAGTTCAAGCCATTCACATTTATTGAAAAAATTAATAGGTGTGGCAGATTTCTGTTAATCCTGTTGAGTTGAACTTTGTTGCTTTGTTTTCTCTCTTTAGCCATTGTAGTATCTGGCCTTTGACCTTTAGCTTTTGGTTGAGTTTACATTGGTGAGTGTTTATTGTGCTGATCCTTGTGTAACACTGTTCTGAGTACTTCCTGGAGTGTAGGTTTTGTCTTGATCAATTCCCCAGTCTTTGCTTATCTGAGAATATCTTTATTTCTCCTTTGTATAAGAAACTTAGTTTTGTGGGGTACAAGATTCTGGCTGCACATTATTCTATTTGATTAGAGTGAGAATAGGGCCCCAGTCTCTTCTGGCTTGTAAGGTCTCAATGAGAAGTTTGCAGTTAGTCTGATGGGTTTTCCTTTGTAGGGTACCTGCTTCTTTCACCTAACAGCTCATAAGAAGGCCTCTTTCATGGTTATTTTGGTCAGTCTGATGACTATGCATTGCGGTGTCTTCCTGTTTGCAATGAGTCTCCTAGGAGACCTTTGAGCTTCTTGAACATGAATATCTAGATTTTTAGCAAGGCCTGGGAAATTTTCCTCCATCATATACTCAAATAGTTTATCCAACCCTTGTGTATTTTCTTCATCGTCAGGGGTGCCCATGCTTCTCATGTTAGTCCTCTTCACATAATCCCACATTTCTTTGGTCTTTTCTCTTATTTCTCTGATCTATCTCTGCAACTGACTTATTTAATTGAAAGATGTTATCTTCAATCACTGAGATTCTTTCTTCTCTTTGATCTACCTTATTCTTGAGACTTTCCACTGTTTTGTAATTCCTTGAATAAATTCTTCATTCCCAGAAGTTCTGTTTGATTTTTCCCTAATATTTCAATTTTTTTTTAGTGAATTTTTCTTCCAAGTCCTGGATTTTTTTCTTTCTTTGTGCGTTTTTTTTGTGTTGAGTATCCATTTTCTCTTGCAAATTATTGATTTTTCTTACAATCCGTGTTCAGAATTCTGCTTCTGTCATTTTAGTGTTCTGAATTTGGTTGATATCCATTGCTAGAGAGGTTATGCTTCCCTTTGGGGGTGTGCTTTCACTTTGATTCTTCATACTTCCAGAATTCTTTCGCTGATTCCTTCCCATCTGGATCAGCTGTTACTTCTTACCTTGAGATTTTTATTTAGATAATGGCATGCCCAGTTTAGTCTCTGAGCCAGCAGGTGGTGTTTGCAGGTGAGATTCCACCACACCCTGTGTTATGAGTCAGTGAATGCAGTAAATGGGCGTGCAAGTTGACCTCCATGTCAGCAGGGGGTACTTGCTGGGAGGTGCAAGCTTCAGTGTTGTTTTGGGTTCCTGTAAACAGCTCTAGTTCCTTTGGAGAAGCACTCTAGTGGGTCAGGTGGTGGGTGGGGCCCTGGGATTTCCAAGTGTGTTCTTTTCTCATCTCAGTAGGGGGAGGTAGGAAAGTGAGGCTGGGTGGGGCTGGGTTGGATGAGCCTCCCCTCAAGCTCCACAAATGCTATTAGCAGAGGCCAAAGGACTATTCTCTGCTTATAGACAAAGCTGCCAAGGAGGGGCTGAAATGGCCCCAATTAGCCAAAAAGTCTGGGTGTGGGGATGTGGCTGAGACCCACAATCTGGCACTCTGGAGCAGGCCTCCCTCCTTTCCACCTGCCTCTTTTCCACAGTTTCTCCCGGGCCTCTACCAACAGGCAGGACCTCAAGCCAGTGGATTTCCCCTGACTGTGATGGAAGCCAAGAGGTTCCCTGCCCAGGATCAAGCCTGAGCTGGGAGCACAGTCCTCCCATGGAGGAGAGTTGCCCCTCAAGCATGCTATAGCTCAGACCCACTCTGATCTGCCCTGAAGGCACACACACCTCAGTAGACTAGTTCACAAATATCCCTCCTGTGCCCCTGGACAATGCGATCGAAACTGGGGTGTATAGGATCTGGCTGGTAGGCCTGTCCTCTGGGCCCTAGGGATAATCCCTGACTCTGCCAGGGAGAAGAGTGCTGGTCTCAAGTTACCTCAATGGTGCCCAAGCTGGATCAATGTCTCTCCACCTCAGGATTTGCCCGGCTTTGCTGGAGTTACCAGCCAAGCAGCACCTGGGAGGGCTGGCGGGTAGGGAGTTCACAGTCCCAGGACCCCAGAGTCTGCTGCAGGACCCCAAAAGGAAAGGTCTCATTCCCTGGAGATGCCTCTGGGTGGTGGCTAAATTGTCTCTCTCAGCAGCCCCAGGTAGGGGAGGGGAAGGGGTGAAAGAAACAATATGGTCTCTCCCTCAGGTCTGTAGGGGTGGGAGTTGCCCTGAGGGAGCTGGGAGCCTGGTGCCCTGTCCACAAGAGGCTCACCACTCACTGGAGGCAGTCATCTCTGGGCTTGTGTTAGTAGGTCTCTCCAGTAGCTGAGGAGCCCACAAGCAGTCCAAAATGCAAGGGAGAGGAAATTTAACTGCTCCATCTACCCTCATTGCTGGTCTCCAAACCTCTCAGCGTTTATACCCTGCCAATGCCTTTCTTCTTCCAGTTGTGCTCCACAATTTCTTCCTGTGGAGTCTCCTGTAGCTTCAGGCAGCCTTCCTTCTGACTCTCATTCAATCTATATTTGTCTGCCTATTTGTTTTTTTCACTTTCATCTAAAATCTATATTTCTTGAAGAGACACTCTGGCTGGTGGTTTTTCTTGTCTGCCATCTTGCCTCCCCTCTTCAGATAAATTTCATATATACATATAAGCATATCCACTTGTTTAGAAATGTTTTCCAGTATATAATATTTTGGGAAAATATTCTGTTCTCTATTTTATTTAGTTAGTTGTTTCCAATATCATATTTTTTAAAATTTCAATATATTTAGTGGGCACAAATGCAATACTGTTATATGGGTACATTGTATAGTGGTGAGATCTGGGCTTTTAGTTTACCCATCACCCAAATAGTATACATTCTACTCTATAGGTAATTTTTCATCCCTCAGCCCCCTCCAAACCTCCCACCTTTGGAGTATCAAGTGTATATTATTGCACTCTGTATGATGATGCTAACCAATAGTTTAGCTACCACTTACATGTGAGAACATATAGTATTTAATTTTCCATTACTGAGTTACTTTACTTAGGATAATGGCCTCTAGTTCCATCTATGTCACTGCTAAAGACATTATTTCATTCTTATTTTATAGCTGAGTAGTATCCCATGATATGTGTATAAAGAAAATGTATATGCCGAATGTATATATCATGTATATATATTTTCTTTGTCCATGCCTTAGTTTGTGGACACTTAGGTTGATTCCATGTCCTTGCTATTGTCAATTGTGCTGTGATAAAGGTACAAATGCTGATGTCTTTTTGTTATAATGACTTCTTTTCCTACATGTAGGTACTCAGCAGTGGGACTGTTGGATCAAATAGTAAATCTACTTTTATTTCTTTGAGAAATCTCAATACTATTTTCCACTGGAGTTGTACTAATTTATAGTCCCACTAATGGCATATAAGGATTCCCTTTTCTGCACATCCATGCCAAAATCTATTGTTTTTTAACTCTTTAATATTGGCCTTCTAACTGGAGTCAGATGGTATCTCATTGTGGTTTTAATTTGCATTTTTCTGATGATTAGTGATGTTGAACATTTTTTCATATTTTTTTTTCCATTTGTGTATATTCTTTTGAAAAATGTTGTTTCATGTCCTTTGCCCACTTTTAATGAGATTATTTCTTTCATTCTTGCTGAACTGTCTGAGTTCCTGGCAGAGACTGGATATCAGTCCTTTTTCAGATGGATAGTTTGTGAATATTTTCTCCCATGCTATAGGTTGTCTATTTATTCTGTTGATTATTTCCTTTACTGTGTATAAACTTTTTTAGTTTAATTAAGTGTCATTTGTATATTTTTGTTGCATTTTCCTTTAATGTCTTAGTCATAAAATCTTAGCCTAGGCTAATGTCCAGAAGAGTTTTTCCTAGGTTTTCTTCCAGAATTTGTATGGTTTCAGGCCTTACTAATAAGTCTTTAATCCATCCTGAGCTAATTTTGTATCTGCTGAGAGATAGGGAAATAGTTTCATTCTTTGCATATGGCTGTGCAATTTTCCCAGCACCATTTGTTGGATAGGATGTCCTTTTCCCAGTATATGTTTTTGTGTACTTTGTTGAAGATCAGTTCGTTGTAGGTAATATGACTTTAGTTTTTAGTTTTCTGTTCTGTTTCATTGATCTATGTGTCTACTTTTATGCCAGTACCATGCTGTTTGGGTTACTATAGCCTTGTAGTATTATTTGAAAACAGGTAATATGATGCCTCCAGTTTTGTTCTCTTTGCTTAGAATTGCTTTGGCTATCCAGGCTCTTTTTTGGTTCCCTATGAATTTTAGGAATTGTTTTCTAGTTCTGTGAAAAATGATGTTAGGATTTTGAGAAGAATTGCATTGAATCTATAGATTGCTTTGGGCAATATGGTCATTTTAACAATATTGATTCTTCCAATCCGTCAGGATGAGATATTTTTCCATTTGTGTGTATCATCTATGATTTCCTTCATCAATGTTTTGATCTTTCACCTCCTTGGTTAAATATATTTCCAGATTTTTTTTTTGAAGCTATTTCAAATGAGATTGAGTTTTTGATTTAGTCTTAGCTTGGATGCTATTGTTATATTGAAATGCTACTGAATTATGTTCTTTGATTTTGTAACATGGGATTTTTTTTGTATTCATTTATCAAATCTAGAAATAATTTGTAGGAGTCCCTAGGGTTTCTAGGTATAAGGTTACATCATCAGTAAACAGATAATTAGTGACACAACATATCAAAACTTCTGTGACACAATGAAAGGAGTGCTGAGAGGGAAGTTTATACCATTAAATGCCCACATTAGAAAGATGTAAAGATCACAAATTTTTTATCAGTTTATTTAAAAATTTTAGGACATTTATTTTAGTGATAACTAGAGTATTATTGGTGATTTCCCCTTAAAATGTCATTGCTGTACAGTACTAGGGCTATCTAAAAATTCATTAAATTGACAGCTTTATTTTAGCACATTAATTTGGCACCTTCTTGAGATGTATGGGGTACAAATGTTATAAACCACTTACCTCTTTATTGAATTCATGTTGTACATTTAATTGTAATATTTAAATGTATATATAGTAAAACTTAGGACAGAAACAAAGCTATTGTCAGAGAATATGAACTAGCCGTGAATTAAAGTTCTAAATTTACTTGTACCTATTAAGCAATCTAATTTTTGCAGTGAAAACCTTCCTTTATTAAATAAAACCATACTTCATTCAATGGGTTGACCTGAGGAATATGTGAGATTATGTGTCTAAAGTGTTTTAACATAATCCGTGGCACATAATGAACACTTACTAAATGTTTCCACTTAATAGTAATACCTCTGATGTATTTTTCAACCAAGATTTCTTTAAATTATTGCTTATCACCATTCTTCCTGATCAATAAATGTTAGTACATATGAAATCACAGATATTAATGAATTATATTGGGAAATCATGGACATTGTCACACAATCAAAATTTAGTTCTGATTGGTAGGTTTTTGTGTGTGATTGACCATGTTATTTCTCATGTCTGATTCCAGTTTCTGCCTGTATAAATCAGGGAAATAGTAATACCTGCTTGGAGAAAGATTCTGAAAATAAAATGAGATTACACATAACAATATCTCTGAAACAAACTGAACAATTTAGAAGTGTTATTTTTTATTGTCCTTGGAGGTACACAATCATTAAATATGACGCCTATTATTATGTTGCATTTAGATTTTCAATAAATGAAAAAAAGTGAATGTGGTAAATCTTAGTCATTGATTGCTGCCATGAAAGTGACCAGATAAAATTTTTGTGAGTATGGTCATATATATATTCTACGTAGGCATACTGTTCACAAAATTGACTGAGTCTGCTACCCCTAGTTGTCATAGATTGTGCTTCTTAACATAGCTATATAGAAGTTTACTTGAAAAATCCCTAGCAATATGAATTCAATAATTCAGATATCAAGTTGTCTTACTGCACTAAATTCCAGATCTTTTGACTGTATATCACATTTTTCTTGGAAGCTGACAATATCAGAAATATGCATTTGGATTTCATCTTAAAGACCTTATGTTTGACTTCAATCTCCATCCATTCAGGGAAGTACAGAGGAGGTCTCTAGCTTCCTATCATAGATGAGGTAGATTCTGAGGCCACTCTTAAGTGGCAAAGGCTGCTCTCTCTTCCTCTGAGACACAAAATCAGAATCAGAAATTATTTCCTAAAAATCCCAGGACAGGGTAGAAAACCATCCATAAACTGAGAGGGAGCTGAGAGATCAAAGAATGACTCAGTCAAGTCCAGCTTGATGAGATAGATGAGTTTATTAGAGGTTACTTACAAGGGCCCTTGCTGTTGTGTAGTATAGGAATCTTTTCAACAGCTTTCTAATATGCAAAATCTGCATCTGCCGACCCTGTGGGGTTGCTTTAAATCCTTTCCCAATAAGTAATGTGAAGTTTTTACATTGTATCTTTGCTTCTTCACAGTGAAACAAATCACAGCTGGCACAGTACCATCACCATGCATGGTCATGAAACTCATGTTATGTTAATGACATTGCAGTTTTTCACTAGGCCAGGATTTTAGTATTACAGTTAGCTGAAGGGCACTATAGGATGGCCAAAGCAGCTCTAAAGCAGTCAGGGCTGGTCTGAGTCAGCCATTTCAGGGCATGAAAGTACTGGGCATTCTTCCAGGGCCCAGTGGTTATCTTGGTGCCTGTGTAGTCTATTTTGTAACAATTTTGCTAAGTGCTCCAGGCTGGCACTGTGTTTCTGTTAGGTGGTGCAGAAACTACATCTTTCCCTCAGAAATATCACAGATTTCTTACATCATCATCTTCTTCTTCCTTTTCCCTTACATCTGTCTTCCCTCACTCCTCCAATGTTTTCCTCTCTAAAAAACAAGTGATTTTTGTCTCCTTCTGGGCCTTTGCGTACTTGCCATATTATATAGCAGTAAATACTGATGTGTAATTGACTCTTCCACATTCTTATTTTTTAAGACAGAATTTCTGTCACCCAGGCTAGAGTGCCATGGCATCAGCCTAGCAACCTCAAACTCCTGGGCTCAAGCGATCCTCCTGCCTCAGCTTCCCGAGTAGCTGGGACTACAGGCATGCGCCACCATGCCCGGCTAATTTTTTCTATTTTTAGTAGAGATGGGGTCTCGCTTTTGCTCAGGCTGGTCTCTAACTCCCGAGCTCAAGCAGTCTCGCTTTGACCTCCCAGACTGATGGAATTACAGGAGTGAGCCACCGCACCCAGCCATGATTCTTCCACATTCTAAGACGTATCTAAACAGGGCATGAAGGTAGTAATAAAAAGAACATGCTGGGCTCCACGGAAAAAAAAAAAAAAGACTGCTTAAGAATTTTTTGTTCCCATAAATTTTTCAAAATATGATTTTATATCCATATAATAAAACTGATTTCATTTAAACGTTTTCCTAGAAATATTATGTTACTTGTCAATTTTAGTATTAAATGAAAGTAACAAGTTCTACTAAGGGGGTGATTTTTGCTCCTAGAATTCTTAGAATATGATAAACATAACAGTAAGCAGTTTCATGTATGTGAATAGAATGTTTTGTATAATAACTATAAAGTGCTTATTATATTGTCTAGTAGATGACATCTTTCTTATGTCATTTATCTACTCTTAAGACGCAGAATCTATAATTATTTTATTCCTGTTATACTTGTCCTACTTAGTAAATTATAGGCCTACATCCAGTAGAAATTAATCCCACTCTACATTGAATAAGAAGTATTTGAAATGTACAGCAATAAGTTATAACTGTCTTGAAGCAGCATTTCTCAAACATCAGTAATTTGGCAACCAGCTTCATCTCTTCTCTGTATTCAAGTACTGCCTGGACTGTTATATGCCCATGTTTTTCTTTAAATTGAGTTAACTTTATTTATTCTCATCCTAACCCAAATTATCATGAAATCCAAAGTATGATGCATATACTAGTTATATATTTAAATGGACTTTAAAATAAATATAAAACTACACAATAAAAATTGTTTTTCAAAAGAGTACCTAAACTCAGCCTATATTACCTGAGTATAGTACAAAGACCACATTTTGAGAAATGCTGCTTTTATGTCAAACATATTTTGAATTAATGTCATGTATAATTTAGCTATGAAATTTTGAGTGAAGCATATTTAAAGATGCTTCAATGAGGATAGAACTCATTCTCCATTACCCTATTTGTGGGGTCATACACTTCCCTCCAGTAAATAATATGTTTCACTTTACTTATGTGTATGTACAGAGTTCCTTCACATGTCACTGTAACAGAAACTCATTTAATTTCAATCCTTAACACCAAATTGTTCTTTCAAGATGATGCCAATAATCTGAATAAATAAAGCAGAATAATCAATTTTTAAAAAATTTCTTCCTTTTTTTTAGCTAAAGTAAAATATGAAATAAATGCTGGTCTTGGTCTGAGTTTAGATCACCTCAAAAGTTTGTAATTACAATATTAGGATTTTGTGTTCTTTTATATTCATTTGAAAAAAAAATGTGTCTTTCTGTGTTAAAGAGAACAGACTTACTGGTTCAACATTAACTTTTTCTTGGGAAGGGTATCCATCACTTATATGTGGGAGTTAAATATCAATATTAAATTTTGTACTGTAAGTACATTTTACCTCTATTCCTCTCAAAAATTAGATATATTCAAACTGAAATGTCAGATTATTTCTTTTAATTTTAATTCAAAGTAGGAATAGTCAACTTTAACACTCAATTTTACCAAAACATTCCTTTATATTTTTATAGTGTAGAAATAGTAAGCATCTTCCTCAATGATTTTAAGTGCTATGATCTGGAAGATACACACTGAAAATACTTTTGCAAACTAAAATACCAATTCAAAAGGGATTTCTCCCGGTAATGAAGATAGACAGTTCCTTAGATAAAAGTACAGGAATAAAATATGATGCTTTAAAGTTTATAACAATTTAAATATCTCAACATATAAATATTTATTATAACACTGCTGCATTCATTATTGTATTATTGTTTTAAGTTCAAGTATAGTATTCTTTATTATGTATGTACAAATATTTTAGTGCAATTTAATGTCATTTAATAAAGGGGTTCTTGCTCTGGACTTACTTAAGGAAACTTTATATTTTAAAAAATCATTTACTTAAACCATTTTTATTAGAAGACAGAATATAATGGGGTGAATTTTTCACATCACATGAAAATCGCCACTGAAAATTCTTAGATCATTTTTATATACAAAATATCAAGACTATGTTAGCCTTTTACATGTTTCCCCTTTTTTTATTCCTCCAGCAAATTTTCTGAGGATAAATTTCATAAAATGTAAGCAAGGAAACAATATTAAAGTGATAGGAATTTCTGTGATTAACATTTCCTTTATCATTAGCCCCAATTCATTTAACAACTATCAACAAATATACTGTTATTTTGGAATGTCCCATTCTAGGCACAAGGAATGTAGCAATGGAAAATACAAGTTTCTTGCTTCATGGTGCTTACAATTTCAGAATGAAGATAGAATGAAAGCATATTTAAATTTAGCAATCATTTCTTTATGAATATATACTTTTGAAATATACAATTTTCATCTTCAAAATGCCAGTTTTGAGTATGGAAGTGGCCTCCGCAAAGTCACAGATATAGTTCTGGAATATTTCTCTGCACTATCACAGGCCATTTCCATTTGCTTGCTTGACAGGTCTCTGTTTTGGTTCATGTTGCAAACTATGTCTATGCTCACCAAAATATCTTAATTTGTTTCAGGCTAATAAAAAGTGATTAGACTCTGACATAAAAAAAAAACTTAAAAATATGCAATTGTATAATTAATTGAAAACATCTTTATATTATAGCTGACAATTTAAGATTTTTAACTTTCTCCTTAAATAGAAATCACCAGAATGAGTGAAAAATCCACAATTATTGATTTAAAAATACAGAGAGTGTAGAGTTTCAAGTATGTGTACTTAAAAAAAAAGACCTCTACTGATATGAAAAACTAAATAAAATATAAAAAAGATGATGGCATATTTATAACATTATCTTTGAGAATGAAGAATAGTATATAAGTATTTTTATATGTCTTTGTAAGTAGTTATATTTCTGAGCAGTTTTTTATAGCTTTATTTTTATAACTTTTATGAAGAATTTTATTCATACCTTTTTTATCCAACCCCGCAGGTGCATTCTGGGATGCAATTTGGGCAATTTGTAATGCATAATTCTAAGATTGATTAAAAAATATGAAATAAAACATTAAAACCAAGAAGAGAGGTCAAGGAGAGAAGCCTCGTGTGGAAAACAAACAAATAAACTTCATAAAATGTTTTAGCAAATAGTTGAAGGAATATTAATGGAATGCTTGTTAAAATATTTTCGAGTTATATATGCAGTTGAACTAGACACATAGCTTAATTACCATGGATGGCAGTATGACAATAAGGCTGACATTGCAAAAATGCATAGAATTTCCAACAATCAGAGCTTACAGATAATAGAATGTATTAAATTACAAATGAGAGATGATCCATTCCTTTGAATTTCTCTAGCAAATCTGCAAGATCATCAATGTCTAAAAGAAAATCTTTTCATTTGATTGTGATGTTGCACTAGAGGGTCTCAAATAATCTTAGGTTTCCTGATATTCTGCCTTGCTGAGGATTTAAATCTCTGAGATAATATTCAGGGTAGTGGTTTTTAACCAAATCTGTACATCAGAATCACATGATGAGCTATATACACATAGGTGTGACTAAGCCTCACTCCTAGGAGTCTGACCGAGCCTATCTACTAGATCTTCCGATCCACTAAATCTTTGATGGAGATTAAAAGTCATATTTTGAAAATGCTTAGAAATGGTTCTTGTGTATGTGCTCTGTAGAGATCCTCTATCTTTGAAATGGCTGTATTTCTTCCATCCCAAACACACACACGCGCACGCACACACACTCATAAAATATTTATTTTGAAAAATTATTATGATCTTGACATTAAATACAGCTACACACAGACTACGTTATATTAAGGAAATTAATTTGTATAACCCATGGCTTCCCAGTCATGTTAGCTTTGGAATTCTAAGTTTATAAAAATAGAGCTTAATGAATTAGTGTTATGGGGTGGTTGTAACACTGATTTATTTGCTCTGTGATATCAGGTAAATTACCACGTTTTTTCTGAGGTTTAGGTCCATCATTTATCAAATAAGTTCCTTTCTATTTCTAATATTTCCTTGTCCTATAAATCTTTCAGAGTTGACTCAGTAAATTTAATAAGTTTTAAGATGCAGTTTTTATTTCTGTGCTAAGCTCTTCTGTATAGATATTTACTAATTTTTCAGTTCATGATTTTTAATAACAGTCTAGTAATGGAATGTTTTTTCAATTTTCTTCTATTTAGCTTTTCCGTATAACTCAATTAGTGAGAAAAGCTAAGATTGCTTTGATAATATCTTCAGATTAGATAAAAAGTCAATCTCTGATTGTGGAGAAGAATGCTAAAGAGCCTACCACCAGCTTCTGGCACCTGTAGATTTTAATGCTGATAGTTTTTTTTTTTTTTCCCCTTTGCAGAGATAATGGGTTTTTCTAGAGGATTTTTTATTTGAATGACACTTTTAAGATTTACCTAATGCATTTTTTCCTACTAGTGCTCTGAGAGCAGTAATATAGGTCCCTGCTGGGCAATAGGCAAAATGGATACTTCTATTCACCCTCTGATGTAGGTGGTGGGATATAATTAGGCATGTTAGAAATCTTCCTTGATGCTTCTGAGCTTGCTGAGAGGTAGGTTTTCAATCATTTACAACTTTCTGAAATCTTTTTCAGCCCACAGCTTGAATAAAGATTCTCAGAGAAGTCTAGTCATATGGTGAACATATCCTTTTAAAAAACTATTTTTGAGAGAATTCTAAAAGTATTTTAAAAAATGAAAATGCCATTCTTATTTAAAAAAAATCATTTATTAGTAATCCATTATTTGAAGTCTAAGAACTTCATTTGAAATAATCTGACATCAGATTTGTAAGATGACATGATAGTAGTTCAAAATTTTATAAGAATTGTTTTGGGGAAAATGCTATTTATATATTAAAAGTGATTTTAATATGGCTCTGCGCAGGAAATATATTTTCTTCTTGTAAATAACATATCATACATAGAGAATTTAGTTGGTATTTACTTCTCCTTATAAAGTGATCTACTACTACCCTGAATAAAATATAAAATCATAAGTTATAAAGAAATATAAAGATATCAGTGAATTTGAAGAGGCAAAACAAAACAACAAATTTTCTGGTAAATATAATTTGAATTATCTATGTGGTATTCTAATGAATAATGCTAACTAAATTTCAGCAATATGATGGAAAAATTTGAATAAATGCATATAGAAATGCAGATAATTCAGTTCAATTTAAAAATATATATACAGAAAAAAATAAATTTTAATAAATGTATATAAGTAGATACAGCATATCTATGAAAATATTTGAGCAAACATAAAATTTTCAGCAAAATAATACATTTGATTAATTCCATTGTCAACTTAAGTATGCAATAAAAACAAGTACATAACATAATATTAGTTTCACAATAATTAAATTAACACAGTAGTTGCAATGCCTTCCTTATTCTCGAATCATAGATTAACAAATAATAAATTTAAATAAGATATATTTAACAAACATCTTCAGTTATAAGATCATCCATGGATTTAATAGCATGTTTTGTTTCTTAAGGGGTAAAAAACAACTCCTAGATAAGTTATCTTTATTGACCATGATGTTATATTGTCAAGATTTACCTCTTGGGGTAGGATCATTGCTTCCGTTTTGTGATCCACATAAGTTCTTTCTAAATCTTTCATTCTTGAATGCCAGATGATTTTTAGATACATATTTAATAATGTGCCTACTTAGGTTTTCCTTATATTCTATCACATAGGTAGGAACAGTGTAAGTCTAATATTCGTGGATCCTATCATCTTTCCCCTGGTCTATACGACTCACTTTTGTCACTTCTTTTAATCTCTAGCTACAATTTCATTGCATAGTATTACAATCACTGCATCACAGTTACTCCTTAATGTTTTTTTTTCCTTTGCATGTTTAGATGTTTATTCTTCCATTTGTATAATAGAGCCAGATATTCAAGTATTCAAATTTGCCTAATAGCTACAAACAGGAAAAAAGATATGTGTGTTAGTTCATATTGTTAAACAAGTTTCTTCTCATATGTTTCCATTCGCTAAAAGAAATCAGTTGATATTGTTTTTCTCTCTCTTTCTTTCTCTCTCTCTCTTTCTTTCTTTCTTTTTCTTTCTTTCTTTCCTTTCTTTCTTTTTTTTTACTTCATGAAATCTATTTGGCAAAACACCCAGGCATTGTTTAATTTAATTCTATGTTCTTTCTCCACAAGCAGTAGCACAAATGAACTTAGGCAGAAAAACCCATAGTCAGCCTCTATTAAATATTATGACCCGTAACCTAATGTGAGCTCTTTGCACTGCCTAGCATTCGTCCTACTTTTTCTAGGCCCATTTTCTTGACCATCATTTTATATAACGATTTCATAGATTTCTTTTATTCTCAAACTTACAAACCTTCTCTATTACCAAAAAGCTCAGCTTCCTATTTTACTAATTAATAGAAATGATCAGAATAAAAATGTAACAAATCCTGACTACTCCACCTGCCCAAAAACATTGTGGAACCTATATGTTACCATGAATGAAATAGACCTGAATTTTTGTGTGGATCCCATCCTCTCTAACATTTTGTGGTCCAGTAATTTATCTCTCTATTCCCAACACTTTTTATACAGTACCTCATTGATTATTTCCATCAAAACTCAAAAATATTATTACTGTTGGATACACACACATCCTTAATACATAGGTGTATATTTATGCCTGTGCATATAGACAGACAGATAACACATACTGTCTGATCTCTCTACTTGCAATATAATACCCTGTAAACTGTTTTTAACTTACTTTCTCCAATTTTCTTCCTCCAATTATCTCTTGAATATACTCCAGTCTGGCTTTGACCACACCATTCCACTGAAATTCTCTGGCAAAGTTACCAATAAATAGCCTTCAGTTTCTGAAACCTAATGGTCAGTAATCAGTCCTCACTTTTTTTCTGTCTAGCGGCAGCACTAACCCAGTTAAACAATGTCCTCTGTTTGAAGCATGTTATTTGGCTTCCAGTACACTTCCCTGGTTTTTCTCTTACCACACTGCTTACTCCTCTCAATCTCCTTTGCTCATTCTTTGTCTTCTAACTGACCTCTAAATAATTGAGAGATCTAGTCTGGAGTCTATTTTTGGACTTCTCTTCTCTAACTATGCTCAGATTCTTCGTGGTTTCATCTAGTCGTGTGGCTTTAATTATTAACTGGATTCTGCATTCTCCAAATTTGAACTGTGAACCTCTCCACTGAACTCCAGTCTTCTGTGTCCAGTGGTTTACAAGACAGCTCTACTTGGATATTATATACATCTTTCAAAGTTAAAATATCCAGTTCAACTGTACATTTTCCTCATAAATGCTTCTCCCTCAATCATCCAAATCTCAATACAGGCTGGGTCCTTTCTTTTAGGGTAAAATTCTTGCAATCATCTTTGTATCTTGTCTATTTTTATATACACATATAATTTTTTTTTAGAAAACCCTGCTAATCTTACTTTAAATGTATTCATAATTCAATCATTTCTCAAAAACCAGCTGTTACTGCCTTGGTCCAGTCCATCATAATTACTTGCCTATGTTATTGCAATAACTTAAGAGATCTCAAAGCATCCACCTTAGTCTCTGTTATTCTCATAAAGATAGTTAGATCTATCCATTTGTAACAAAGCTAGATAATATCACTGTTCTGCTCAGAAGCATTTAATAGTCTCTTATCATTTGGAACTCTGTGGTATTAGCTACATGGCTTAACATGAGAGACCACTCTCCCAATCCCTTTACCTCCTATTTTTCCTCATACCCTACTATTAAGATCAATTAATTTTTGCCAAATGAAATTTCATATTTTCTCCCATCAATCTTTGTGATCCTTGGGCATTCCTATCTTTTCAATGGCTTGCAATGTATATTTGATCTATCTAGAATACTGCACATTTCAAGTCATAAGTGTAGTGAAAACTATCTCAAAACTTTGATGTACTTACTGCAGTTTCTAATTATTTTTGAATTTCCTAAGAGAGTTCTTGAACTGCCAAACTTAAATTTATATTATAAACTATTGATTTTTTAGCAGGTAATAAGTATGACTATTTTTAGAGTAATTTTTGGGTTCTTTAGGTAAACTAGGGATAAAGTGCAGCCTGTTAACTTACAAAATGAGAAGCCAATTTAGTGTTTAAGCATATGAAACCCTACACAGTTGATTTTCTATATGGATATTGGCATTCAATGTTGAAGTTCACTCTATCCAGCAGAATAGTAGGAGCTTTGATAATATTGGGACCAAAATTTAAAAAAAAAAACCACAACTTTATCTTAAAGTTATAGTAGCATATACATTTGTAAATGTTCACATGAATAGATATAATCATTTGATTGTTTAGTGAATTAATAATGTTATGTATAATAAATTCTCCTTTAGGGACAAACGATAGAAAAAAGTGATAATTAAGGAAATCTCATACACAAGTTTATAGAAGCAAGATATTAGAAAGCAATGAAACTGCACACTTTTGTTGTGTGTACTGTAGAGAAGATGTTGGAGGTACACTGTGACTTTATCTACCTCTTCCTAAATTATAGGAAATATGCAAACTTTGTTTTGATCAGCACCATGAGAAAGCACATTACATGTTTTTACCACTAAGTAGTAGTATTTTTTTTAATACCCTCTCATGAAATTTACAGCAATTTTCCCTTAAGTATAAGTACTTGAACATTTCTCATACCTGGCTTTCCCAAAACACAGTAAGAAGCTGGAGGAAGGCTGTTTCTCATCATTTTAATATCTTACAGGAAAGATACATATGATTTCCCTGACCATCTCTGCCTCCTGGGTCTCTAACACCTCTGACACCAGACTTTCTTTAATGATAATGTTCACAGTTTTTTTTAAATCATCTAGTGCTTGATATACATCACTGTAAAGATTCATACCAAACCTTTCTGATCCATCATTTTCTTTGATTCTTTTAGAGGTAAGGATATAATATAGAAATATAGGGTACTTTGCATTCTGTTAATATTTTTGACAAAGTACATACTGTGTCTTCTCCTTTACATGGTTTATGTTTGCAGAATTGCTTCTTTTACCCCATACTGGGAAAGTTTTTTAATAAACCTTCTGGCCTTCAGTTAAAAAATATAACATTTCATCAACATTTTCAACCTTGTTTCCCCTATGCATTATTTTATTATCTTTGTGTTATCTGCAGTTTTAATTTCTAGCCTCTCATCTCTTAGAGATAGGTTATTTCTATGTTTGTATAATAAAAATAATTTAATGAAATTGTGGTTTCCATAGTTTGGTGTTTGGTGAGTAGTTGTTCATGTTGCAGTTCTATAGTATATTTGATATATTCCCAGTAAATATAGACTTCTTATATTAAAGATAATTATATTAATCAATTATATATTAGTTAGACAGCAAGACAGCCTGAGGAGCATTGAAAGCACACTATATGGATTCGTTTTACACCTTCTTGAACTTCTCACCCAATGTGTAGTTATGAGGCATTATAACAAATAAAGTATATGAAGCACTCAGCATAGCTCCATATTCAAAAAGAAATATATATTTGCTAAAATGCCATCAGCATGTACAATAATTATATACATCAGTTATATAAAATTTCTTATATAGCCAATGGCATAGATATTTCAACATGTGTTTGGCATAATGTGATTTTTTAAAAAAAGGGAAAAAAATACATATATATTGCCAGGCACTTTGAAATTTATAGTATCATTCCAATAAAAGCAATGCTGTTAAGAGTGATATGTTGTATAAAATTAGAAATCTCATATCTGTAACAAAATGTGGTCACTAGACGGTAAATGCATTGCATTTTCTGACATTAACTGTGGCACTAATGCCAACTTAAAATACTTCTTAGACCTTCCCTTTCTATGCATAATGGATTAAGTAGGGCCTGATTTACACTCTGAACTTAAACAACCACAGCAACAACAAAACAAAATGTACAATATGATGGGTAGCATATTGATCCCTAAGAGAAGAAACACAAATGATGTAAACTCTATTATTGCTCAAGCCTGCTGCCTAGAGAGAGTTTCCATACTGGAGCACAGGGATGAGGACTTCAGTTTTTTTTTTTTTTTTCTTTGTTGAGGAGACAGTGTTCTGGGTTTGGGTGACTAAGGATACTAAAATTCACAGGGTGGTGTACCAGGAAGGACAAAGCCCTGTGGAAAGAGAACTCCAGAGATCTTCAGTGCTTTTCCCTGGAGACTTCAGCTGAAAACTAATCAGCATGTGTGTGAGGAAACTATGCTAAGCCATGGAAAGAACCACTGGAACGCCGAGGAGTGTTGCTTTGGCAGTGTGGACAAATTAGTCCTAAAGTAAAGGCTGCTCCAGACTCAACTAATAAAGCTTAAATGTAAGCCTCAAAAGAGTAAAATTGTTCTCAAGTAACTTAAGAGTATCTCAGAAAAGAGAACAAACATATTTAAAGAAGTTCAAAAAATATCCAGCACTCAAGGTATATAAATTGCAATATCTGGCATAAAATAAAAAATTCTGAGGTATGCAAGATGCATGAAAATATAACCCATAATAAGGAAAAACAGACTGATCAATAGAAAAGAATCCATTAATTACGTAGATGTTGGTAGTAGTAGACACGAACATTAACCTATCACTTTTTATATATACTGCAAGTGTACTACAGGATACAGGAAAACACAAACACAATAAGGAGAGATATGGATGATATAAAACAGATCAAATTAAAATTGTAGAGATTTAAAAGACAACATGCCTGAGATGAAAAGGACACTGGATAGGATTAACAGCAGATTGGATACTGCAGAGAAAAAGATTAGCAAAATCAAAGACATAACAATATATCCTATTCAACTGAAACACAGACAGGAATATGGTTAATATTCCTTTGCGTATTCCTGTGTCTTTTCTGTGCTCTAAGTAAGAGGTAGCCAAAGGCTCAAAATGGGGATCTTATTTATCTTGGTAGATGAAGCAAAGAAATTATGTTCCCAAAGTATTTTGAGTTTCTTCATCCTGTATTTTTTCATCCGTAGAATATCTTATGGAGATTTATATAAAAACTTACTGAAGAACAAGTGTAATGACTGTAGTTAACATTTGTTTTATATGTACTATATCTCAGGCATTTTTATAAATATTTTCTGTAGTATCTTTGCACTATATCCTGTTGGGTATTTGCTTCTTGCTTTTAGAACGTTATCTGATATTTGTCTATAATTTGCACTAGATTCCCAAAGAGCTGAGACATTGGGCACTAATTACATCACTGATTATAATCATATTTAGCATATACCTAGCACTGAGCCTGTCTAATCTTAAGTAATTCTCACCAGATGTGGGTAAAAGCAAACAACACTAAATATTGTGTATTAGTCCACTTGTACTGTCATAACTCTGCAAAATAAATGCCATCGAAATCTCAGTGGCTTTCAATACAAAAATTTATGGTTGTATAACTAGGCTGCAGCAGCATGCTCTACGCTTGAATCTGGATTCTGATCTGTTCTACATATTCTCTCGATTCAGGAAACAGGCTGCAGGAAATTATCCCATCTGGGGTATGCTGTCTGAAAATTTCCATGATAAAATGTGGAATGTAATTTTAAAACAAAAGACTAGAGAATAATATAATAAAATCCTATGTGTATATCACCCAGCTTCAATAGTTATCAACACTTTGCCATTCCAAGTCCAATATTTTTATCTATTTTCCCAGAAGTAATTTTGATCTTTGTGTTAGTGAAACATGTTTAATTTTGAAAAAGTTGATCCATATGACTTAAGATTTCCTCAAAGCCTTGAGATGATGTACTTATTACTGACTGCTTGCATTATTTCAGCTAGTGTGGTTTAATAACACGATATCAACATTCACAGGGTGAGTTCAATTATGGGACATAAATCATCACAGTACATCTGACCATGTTATAATAAATGTTGAGTAGGATGAGTTTCATAATATTATTTGTGTCATTCTTTCAGATCTCTGTTGTGTTCTCATTGCTTTATGACATGAAAGTATATTTTACCTCAACATAAGATGCAGTTTTCAGATCTGAATGCCTTCTCAGCTTTGTTATCTCTTATTGATTTCTTAATAGAGAAATATTCTTACTTTCCTTCTTTTCCATTATGAAGGATATAAGGACAAATTGGGAATTCAAAATCATTCTAATATTCCTGGTTTCTTAGCCTTGGAGAAAGCAATGAAATTTTACATGGATTAATAGCTTGAAGCAGTGATATTTTCCAAGTCCTAACTTTCTACTCTAGCCCATATCATGGCATCAAATATGCATGTCCTGAATTTTCTGAAGTACCTTGATATCAAATATTATGTTTTATCTTTTAATTCAATCAAATTGCATACATATCCAAAAATATTTTGTCAGTCAGAGTAAACACCGGTTATGATACAATTATGTTCAGCCATACTATATGCACATCCCCCTTATTCTAATTTACTTTGTTAGAGCTCCAATCACAATGAATGACCATAATAAATAAAAATAATATCATAGAGATGGGGTCATATGAAATTTCATATCATTTATCAGCAGTAATTTTCCTGTTCTATAGTAAGTAGTTCTTTGTCCCGATCATACTTTTGTGGCTTACTGAAGATCTTACGTATGGTTCATGGACAAAATAGTATAAATGCTTTGCATATGGTTCATGGGATCAAGAGAAAGGTTTAACAGCAATGATACACTGTCAATTAAATAGACGATGGGGAAGTTATTATTTCACTTTGAGATAGAACATACATAGTATGCTTTTGGAAATCACAGTGAAAGGGATAAATGTATAAAACTCATGTATTTATTGCTTATATTTGGATATCAGATGCTTTGTGCTAATTTATCAAATAATAAATGCTAAACTCTTTATAAGTACTCACTCATTTAATCTGCATAGCAGTCGTATGAAATCTGCATTTTTATTGTACCCCTGATACAGAAAACTGAGGTACAACTAAGTAGTTACCCCAGGTCTTAGATCTTATAGCTGGCATATTCAGGATATAAACCTATCCAGTCTGATTCTACAAAGTCTATGGTCTTAACTATTATATTATATTAAAATAGGTAGCATGACCATATAGTAATAGAATATAAATATTCAGGTTCCATTCTGAAAAGCAGCATTTTTACAACTGTCAGTGAAATGCACCTAGTCTCATTTTTTTTAAATAAAAATCTCTAAAAGGTTTATTCTACTTATGATTTTCTTACTATAATATTTTAATATTAAATATTAGTTTTAAGGTACTGAATATATAATACAGAATAGAGTGTATGCATATTATAGAATATGTGTGATTATATTAAATGTGAATGTCTACAGACAGCATAATTTAATAGATATAACAATTGACTAATAAAGATAATATTTCCTACTTAAGGGTCTATGACAAAATCCTGGAAATATTTCTCTCCTTCTTTCTTTCATCACCACCCGCCATTTAGTCATTCAGTAAACACTGTCAGTTCCACCTTAGTAAGTCTATGGAATCCACTCACTTATTTCTCTCCATCTTAACTACTGCTACCTTTTCGCAACATGTTATCCTTGTAATGAATTTGCAGTGGGTCTCCCTGACAGTCTGTTTTTACTCTGTTCAAGCTGCTATAATAAAATACCATAAATTAGATGGCTTATAAACAACAGAAATATATTTCTCACAGTTCTAGAGGTTGGGAAGTCCAAGCTCAAGTTACTGGTAGTGCAGATTCAGTATCTGCTGAGGGCCCACTTTCTCATAGACGGAGTTTTCTTTTTGTGTCCTTATTTGGAGGAAGGGACTAGCTATCTCTCTGTGGTAACTTTTACCATCCTCATGATCTAATCAGCTCCCAAAGGCTCCACTTCCTGGTAATATCACCTTCGAGTATATGATTTCAACAAATGAACTTTGGAGGGGATATAAACATTCAGACCATAGCATCCTCAATAATTTATTCTTCACCCTGCAAAATGAGTGACCTTTTCAAATCACAATGCCTCTGCCTAAAATCCTCCATGTATTTCTCCAATTATTTGCAAGACACACAAACCCCTGCCATTGTCTTTCATGTTTTAATGGTGTTATTTATATACATTTGCATAGCATATAATTCACCCATTAAACTGTACAATTAAAAGCCTTTTATTCTTAGGGATATGCAACCATCAACATAATCAGTTTTAGATCATTTTCATCATCCTTTTTGGTCATGACTCCCCAATCTCCTCACTACCACCTCCCATTACCCTGCCAGACATAGGCAAACATTACTATACTTTTTGTAGCTATATAATTTGCTTATTCTGGAATATTTAAGTAAATTGAATAACTCAATATGTGTTCTTTGTTACTAGCTTTTTCCACTTAGCATAATATTTTTAAGGTTCATTCATGTTAAAGAATGTGTAAATAGTTTATTTTTATTACCAAATAATATTCCCTTGTGTGGATAGATCGTTGTTTTATATATATGAATCAGTGAATAGGCATTTGGGTTGTTCTGACTTTTTGACTTTATTAATAATACTATTATGAGGACTTATGTACAAGTTTTTGTGTGAGCATACATAGTCATTTCTCTTAGGAATGTTAATAATTGCTGAGTCATGTGGTAACTCTGCGTTTAACATTTTGAGAAACTCTTGGACATTTTATCCAAGACCTGCATTATTTTATATTCCCACTCACAAGGCATGAGGGTTCTAGTTTTTCCACATACTGGCCAACATTTGTTATTAGCTGTCTTTTTGATTATAGCTACTCCAGTGGGTATGAAGTGGTCCTGTGGTTTTGGTTTGCATTTCCATGATGGCTAGTGATATGGAATATCTTCCTATGTTCTTATTTCCCTTCCCTTGGCTTTTGAGGCTTTTTATGGTATTCTTGATTATTTTTCCAACTCCTTTGTAACTCACCCCTTCCACCTCATATTGAATATCACAGCTACAGGGAGTTTCTTTCAACTTTTTAACACGCCATGCTTTCCCTCAAGTCCAGGCCCACATAGTTCCTATATCCTACCTACTTTTATTACTGAAAGCTCAGCACTCGCCCTCAAGGCCACATCAGAAGAATGAGGATGAGTGGTTTGAGGAGAAGGAAAGAGAAATTAATTTGCTGGCAAATGAGGAGGATGGGGACTACTATCTGAAAAATGCCATCCTCCTAATAATAAGAAATACAGAGCTTTTAAAGGGTGGGTTCTCAGCTTCAGGCAATTGCTCTTCAACTAGAGTTGATGATTTTGATTGTCCTATATCCACCCCATCCACTGAAGACAATCCCCTGATCTCCACCCAGATCTCCCTCTGCCAGGTCCTGGGCTGAGCCATCTCCAGTAGCACAAAGAACAGAAGACATTACCCTGTCCCTCCCAACCACTGGCCTGAAGCAAAGCAGGCTTTAGTTCACAAGAAAGAGTGCAGGATGTTTTAAAGAGACAGAAAATATTTTTGCCACTTTTTCAGGCCATTTCCTCTGTTTCACTTTCCCTCCTTTTGGCCTGGGCTGACTTTGTGGGGGTGCAACCTATACAGGAGCCTACACTCAGAATGACTCCATGTTGGGCAAATGTGTTGATATCTTCAGCTTGAAATTGTAATGTTTTTTTTAAACAAGAAACCACACATTTTATTTTGCAGTGGGCTCTGAAAATTATGGAGCCGGTCCACTGCCTTGCTTATCATTATTACTTGTCCTTCAGTTTAGATGGAAATACCTACAGGAAACTTCCTTATCTTTATAGACTGTATATGATTTTCTTCCTGAATTTCATCTACACTAGCATGTATTATAATTTGTCATTTTCTTCCTCTAAATCATATTTCCTGGGCTACTAAGGTGTTTGCCTTCCTTTTTTATTCTTTCTTACACTTTTTAACTTATTTTTTAAATTATTATAGGTATATAATTGTATATCTTTATATGATACATGTGATGTTTTGATACAGGATTACAATGTAAATTAATCAAATTAGAGTCATTAGAGTATTCATCACCTCAGACATTTGACATTTCTTTGTGTTAGGAACATTCCAATTCATTCTTTTAGCTTTTGCTTTCTTATTTATCTTTCTATCCCCAGAATCCAGTATCGTATGTGTCACATAGATGTGGTTGACGTGTAGAGCAACCTCATAGTTGTGGTTCTGGTTGTAGACCACATAGCAAGAGTAATTCAGAACATAAACTTCATGGCCAGACTGCCTGGACATCCATCTGCTATCACTTATAAGCTGTAGGACATGGCAAGTTATTTAATGTTTCCCTGCATCAATGTCCTCACCTTAAAATGGGTGTGTTATTAGTCCCAACCTCATAGTGGTATCGTTGGGATTAAATGAACTAGTAAATGTAAAATGTTTAGAATATTGTTTAACAGGTATAATTTATCATATGCATTACCTGTAATTATTATTATCTTCAATTCCTAGTTGTTGAATAAATTTCTGACAATATATGCAATGAAAACAAAATAGCACTAGGATCTAGTGAAGAAACTAAGTTAAGAAATTTTATTGCACATATTTCTCTTTATGACATCATTTACACTGCTAGGAGAAAGAGTAATTATAAAAAAGTTCAGTGCATAAAATCAAAACAGGAAGAAAATTAGAAAGTTCAGAGCAAACCCAGACCAAAGAGAATATAGCTAGTAGCAAATAAAAGGATCTTATAAGAACGAAAAATAATCTTTCTGTTTAAAATTCTTGGTGTGACTGTAAAACTTTGTCATATTAACACAATATTAAAACAATTTTGAGATGTTTGTTTGGATAAATTAATGCTTATAATCTTTGGAGAGTGTTGGTTTTCCTCTTTATATATTTAGCAGTTATACATTGTCTTAACCGTCAAGTATTTGAAGTTGAGTTTACTTTAAATTCAATAATGAAACAATGCCAATAGGAATGAGACCAACAGAATATATAATGCAAGGGTGCAAAATTGGGTGCACATTTTTTGTGTATATGTATTTGTCTTGGGTTCTGCATGTGGTCTCTATTTGCTTGTCCAACATCAGGAGAGGTACATGCCCATACTTGCTTTTGTGCATCTGCTTGCTTCCCTCACTTCTATATATCCTCCCGGCACATCTGCCTGGAATTCACTCCTCAGTATCACCCCTTTTTCACCATTTGCAGGTCTCAATTCACATTTTGGTTTTTCAGGAAACACACCTCTGCCTCTACCCTGTCTCTCCATTTACTTACCCCCAAAATGAAACTGTGGTCTTCCGACATGGTACTTTTCACAATTTATTTGTATTGCAATTTAAAATTAATATGTGTATTCTCTGATAAACTGTAATGCCACTAAGGGTAGAAACTATTGCATTTTGCTCAGCACTTTATCCCCAGCTCCTTATTGTAGAATGTTGCACACACACACACACACACACACACACACACACACAGTTGTTGAGTGGCTAAGTGACATGATCCATAATTCCCTCAAAAGGCCAAAGGGGTTAGTTAGTCACTCTAAAAATGTTCAAGGGCAAAGTGTGATGAAGAAAGATAGGAAGTACTGACCACCTCAAATGTGCTGTGTACTACAATTGGATTCTAAATTTGATAATAAATGTCTAGCCAGGTAAGGTCACAAAAATAACCTATAAACATGACACTTTGTATAATTTCAATTGAAATTGCCAACAGAAAATTTAATTTGAAACTTAATAAGGTGGTTATCACATGGATATTTTATTAAGGGATTCTTGAAAGGACAATAAACTCTAAAAATAGTCTTTTATAAAAATATTGAAATAATATTCAAATAAGCAATTCTTAAACTGACCTTCTAGAAAGGCAAAGAATATAACATCAAATCAAATTTCAGAAAGTACATTTCTGCAAAGGATGGGAATAATAATGCATAGTCAGACACTTTGCTTTCTAATCATCTGACTTAATTCAGTGATAGAACCTGGAAACACTAGATAGACAGCTAAAATGCCCATTAACCTGTCTCAATCAAATATCAGATGTCTTAAATTAATCTTCAGTAGGTGTTGCATTAAAGCCAAGATATAAATGAATTTTCTCTCAAATATGTGTAATGCTTTTTTGTAACACAAAGAGAGACATGTCTTTTAGAAAAAATGTCTTTGGTCTTCTAGTGCAAGTATTTGAGTCAGCTGCACATCATGCATCATTACAGAGCCAATGTTAAGTCTGAAAATGACTTAGAACTTCCTAAGGAGTCACACATATTCTCCAAAATTATGTTTTTTCCAGAATTTCTGTTAATGATTTCAGATACCATAATAATAATGTCTAAATGCCATCACTTTTACTAATAGTATGCTGATATTATCTACACACTAATAGTTTTCACAAGTTAAAAACTATACCATGTAGAACAGGTAATGACAAGAAAATATGTTTACTTTCAAGGGAAGAAAATTATAAATTTAAAATGCACTTTTTTCAGTAATGTGAAAGAATATATTTTCCTTATAAAATGAAGAATTTACTTTGTATTATTATAATAATAGAGTATCTTGTTGCTACATTCTAATAAAAATAACTATATGCAAGTTTTTAACCCATAGTAAATAGTAGCTGAAGGATTATCTTTTCTTTACTCAACTACATGTAAATTTCACTGTAATTTAATTTGCTATATAAAAATATTAAAATACAATGCTTCTGTCCTAGAAGTCCAGGTATTTTTTACATGAAGTTCCATAACAATTTCCTCACATTCCTTCAACTATAATATCATCCTACAGGAAGAAATCTGAAGTTCTAAGACCTTAGTAAAAGCAATGTGTCCCAAGAAAAGTATGGAATTCAAAGAAGTTGTAATTATTTATTTAGGCAATCAGGGACAATTTTGAATATAAATTGAAATTTGCCCATAAATTAAAGGATAGACAGCAGTATCTTGGCATGTAAATATGGAAGTAAAATCAGGAGAAATATTTGCAACAAGTCTGTGAAGGGTGCTTACGGAAAGCGTAAGACGTTCAGGACAGCAGAAGTAATTCAAACTAATTGAAATTAATGGTATCTACATTGTAAAATGTGCTTGTACAGAAAGGTTATAATACATAGAGATCTTTAAACTTCAGGCTGAGTCATTGGGGTTTTATTTGGGAGGCAATGCAATGTTATTTATGATTATAGAGGCGAGGGACATGAAATCTTCGTGAAGTTGTTTTGAGAACTTAAAAAGTTTGTTTTTTTAAAAAAACTTATTCTCAGCTATATAAGAAATATTTTCTGCAGCTGGAATGAATTTTTTATTTTTGGCCAGAGAAACATAGAAAATAACATAATGTTATGTATTTGGTCATCATTTTGCACAAACAAGCATAAAATCTTTCTTTTTCCTGAATCAATGTAAACAGAGCCCAGACGGCCGTATTGAAGTCAAAGGGCAGCATGGAAGCTCATCACTGCATATTAAAGATGTGAAGTTGTCAGATTCAGGGAGATATGACTGTGAAGCTGCAAGTAGAATTGGAGGGCACCAAAAGAGCATGTACCTTGATATTGAATGTAAGTTTTTTTCCTTTTGTATGTTTATTAAAAGAGCTTTGTCTGCTTTAAAAAATAAGAATTTTTATAGAAAAATCACAGTACCTATGTAGCTCATGTTTTAATATTTAATGCATAGCTTTGGAAGGAATGTAGCCATTAAAAGTCAGTTATTGGAGACATCTAGTGGATGCTATGGGACATTTCACAGTATATTTAATGATCTTGATATTAATTATCCTGAAAACAGTGACTGTCTTTTTTTTTTTTTGCAATATTTAACCCAAAACACATTTGGTCAATATATCCTCAGATTTTTATCTGATTCTTTATAATATTTATGATTCTGTGTCTCAAACATGCAGTAAGTGTCTTCATTTCTAATTCAAATTGGTTTGGTAAATTATTTTACATCTTCATATAACGTGAAATAATATTTTAATTTCAGTGACATATGTCAGTACTTATATCTTATCAGAATAGTATTTTTTGTCTGTCTGGAAGGAAGGACTATAACAGGATACTTTTTAGAAGAAATAAAAATTTCTGAGATTTGGGAAGTGGAACAGCTAATATGGATAAAACCTTCACAAGTCACCTTAAGTCATTGCTTCGGAATTATAAAATAATTTAGTATACTTGTTATAAGAAAATGAACAAATTTAACATCATTGTCAATAAATATTTATGAATCATTAATGTTGGAGGTTCTCTGATGCTTGCAAGGACTTAACTGTCTTGGTGGGAATATATGAGACACACACTCTTATTGACAAAACATTTCTATTGGAACATTTCCAGCACATTAATACTGATGGATTGTAATGGTAACTGTGAAACAAGATGCATTTTCTTATGGCTAATGCCTTTAGAAAGAAAATATTTTCTCAAGAACAAAGTAATCCATATTATTGTACATATTTGTAGACTGTGTTTGTCAAGAAATTCTTGGAAAGAAATTAACAAATTCTAAAAGGATTATGAAGAAGGCACCTTGATTCTATCACAAATTACTGATTTTATTTGATTACGTTAGACAATTTCCTAGAAAGTCATTTTGTTGCCATTGCACTTCCTGAAAAACAAAAAGACAACCTGATATTATTGAGAATCCACAAAGAAGGAATTGATGCTGATAACATAATTAATATGATTTTTTCCCCTAATACTCTTTTCTGCTATTTTTCTATTATCATAAGTATGTTTCTTTTTTAGGTCAAAATATTGTTAGCAAATTACAAACATTTCTCAATATTTCAACACATTTGCTTATATTTTGTAATTTGACATTTGTATATTTAATCCAACATTTACTTCATATATATATTTTTTGTTTGTTTTCTTTAATGTGAATTGAAGTGAACAAAAACTTAAAGATACCAAGATATGATTTTTATTTGAACTACCAAACCATTTTGGAGGGGAAATCTTTAGAATAATTCTGGCCTCTTTTCACTGTCCTATAAAAGTGCTAGGCAATGCACTATGTTAATGAAACTTAATATTTAAAGATTCTTTTATTTGTATTTTCTAAATATTTTTAAATGTATTTGACACATCATAAAATTATTATGAAATCTCTGTTGGAGATACTCAGAAAAGTGGAGTTTATGGGAACTGAGCATCTTTGATATTTCCAAAACACAGTAAAGCAGAATGGCTCATACATAATATGCCAATACTAGAATGTTAGGACTAGCCAATATGCTAATTGATCACATGACCTGCATCCCTGGAACCTCAATTTCTTTGTTTATAAAATAAGATGGTTGAAGAAAGAGATTCGTGGGACCTCTTCAAACTCAAACATTTAAAAATACTTTTACTCAAGCATATCTGCATTTATCAAGGATGCCTGGAGCTTCTGAATTATTCTTCTTCATGCCTGCCAGCATAGGTATTTATATGAAATAAATAAAAACCTAGACTAAGATCTATGGTTTCTATATGTTTATATCACAAAACCTTATTGAAACAAAGTTTTGAAAACATACAAAGTCCACTTTAATATTCAGGTTTTGTGTTAAGTGATAGCAGGAAGAAGGATGAATAAAACATAGCTCCCCCTTTATGAGAACACTATAATCAAATGAGATTTAAATTGGACCTCAGCATATATTCAAATTTCAAAGTGATAGATGGAGAAAATAATGTGAAATGCTGATACATGATGACATGAGATTTTTAGTTGTCACTGGTTTCAGGTAGGTAGAAAATAATTGGATCGATAAACAATTGTATATTGCAATAAGAATTATTTGCTCTTGTGATCTTTTAAGAAAATGAATACCCTAATAAGTGTTTAGGGTATTAGGATATTCCATTTTTCAAGGACTGATTTCCAGCAAAGTACAAGTTGCTTTTGATCACAGATGCATTCCTCCATCACGGATTTAAATATTGGTTTATTTTTCTACTGAATTATTCAGAGGTAAATGTTTAGACTAAAGCTCACCACAAAATTATGTAGTTTCTCCTATTTAAACAGGATGAAAGATCTTGTCTTGTAAATAGATGTTTTGAGAACTCTTTGAACATTTACTGAGATTATTGTTGCCACCGTGTTGATTAGAGGCTGCCTAGGTAAATATATTTTGAAAACAATAAAATGTTTTTTTTTCCATCTATTAAATTATTGTTAAAAATGACTATTTTTTGTTTTCATTAAATATTAATTTTCCACAAATATTGTTGAAAGTGAGATTTACGACTCTTCTAATGCTTGATCAAGTTTTCCTTTTCTCAAAGTAAAACATTTAAATTTATTGTACTTGAGTAGGAATAATGAGAAAAATAAATATCCTTTATTTTAATACTTTATTGCAATGGAGTACAACAAAAAGCGCATATATAAAGTGTAAAATGTGATCAATTTGACATGTGTGTACATCTGCAAATCTATCAGAATCATCAAAATAAAAATTTCCGTCATCCCAAGAGTCTTCCCAGATCACTTCACAATCTATCTGTCCATTTACATTTATCAGTAAACATTCGTCTATTTTTAATCACTATAATTTAGTCTACATTTAGACTATATACATATAAATACATGTATATAATGTACATAAATACATGTATTACTAATAATTTGATATACATGGAGTCATATGGTATTATTTTTACTTTATTTTTTGAATTTATTTTACTTTTATTAACATAAAAATGGTATATATTTATGATGTACAATTTGATGATTTAAAACACATTATTTCTGATTGCCAATCTTCATTGTATACATTTATGGGGTACAATGTGATATTGTGATATGTGTATACAATGTTAAATGATTAACTCAAGCTAATTAACATATCTGTCAACTTGCTTACCTATCATTTTTTATGGATAGACATTTGAAATTTAGTCTCTTAGCTATATTGAAATATACGTTATTATTAACTATAGCCAGCCAGCTGTGCAATAGGTCTCAAAACCTGTTCCTCCCATCTATCCTAAACTGTGTGTCCTTTGATCAACAACTCCCCAGTCTGTTCCTTTCACCTTCCTCTCAGGCTCTGGTAATCACCATTTTAGTCTTTACTTCTATGAGTTCAACTTTATTAGATTCCATATATAATTGAGATTGTGAGGTACTTATCTTTCTGTGTCTGGCTTATTTAACTTCCTTTCCTCCAGATTCATCCATCTTGTTGCAAGTGACAGGATTTCTCACTTTTTGAGGCTGAATAGTATTTCATTGTGTATCTATAACACACTGTCTTTATCCATTCATACATTGATAGACACTTAGGTTGATCTGATATCTGCATTATTGTGAATAATGCTGCAATGAACATAGGAGTGCAGATTCTCTACGAGGGGCTAATTTCAATTCCTTTGGGTATAAATACCCAGACAAGGGATTGCTAGATAATATGTTCGTCCTAATTTACATCTCCCCCAACAGTGTTCTCTTTTCTTTGCATCCTCTTCAACACTTCTCTTTCAGCTCTTTGAATAAAGCTATTCTAACAGTTGTGAAATGATAGCTCACTGTGGTTTTAATTTGCGTTTTGCCCAATTATTAGTGATGCTGATCATTTTTTCCTGCACATATTGGCCATGTGCATGTCTTCTTTTAATAAATGTCTATTCAGGTCCTTTGCCCATTTTTTAAATCAGGTTATTTGTTTTTTGTTTTTGTTTTTGTTTTTTTTATGATTGAGTTATTTGATTTTCTTATATATTTTGGATACTAACCTTTTCATATGTGTGGTTGCAAATATTTTCTCCCATTCTGTGCATTTTCCCTACAGAGATCTTCCATTCAGTATTCATTGACATAACATGTGTGCATCAGTAATTTATAATACTTGTTCCTGTTATTGTATCTTATGGATATATTAGAGTTTGTTTATTTAGTACCTGTTGAAGGACATTTTGGATTCTTTTATTTATGGAAAAAACCTATTGTGAACATTTTTGAACATTGTATGAACATATACTCTCTTTTCTCTGCAATCAAGATTTTTCTTTGGTTTCTTAAAATAGATTTTTGAAGAGCTAAATATTTTAATTTTCCTGAAATCTAATTTCTTAATATCAGATTTATTAATTGGACTTTTATATTTCATACTGTTTGCTTTTTATCTAAGAAATCATTACTTAACCTAAAGCCATGAAGTTTTATGCCTATGCTTTCTGTTCAGAGTTTTCCAGATTTAGGATTTACGTTGGAGTCTATAATTCATTTTGAGTTCATTTTTGTGGAGTTGGTGTTCATTATCTTTCCATGCACATGTGTAGTTGATCAAGCACTAGTTATTGGAAAGACTTTTTCCTAGCTAAGGCTTTGCCACGATTGTTGATCTATTCAAAGTATCAGATTTTTGTTTTGTTAATTTATATTTTCTATAATCTTTTTGTTTTCTAGTTTGATGATTCTTGTTTTATCTTCATTTCTTTCTTCTAGGTATTTTGAATTTACCTTGCTCTTTATTTCTAAATTTTTAAAATGCAATTATAGGACATTTATTTTAGATATTTCATTTTTTCTAATAGAACCACATAAAATTCAAAATTTTTGGTAAGCAGTGCTTTACCTGCATCCCACAAATTGTGATATGTTACATTTTTGTTGTCATTCACTTAAAAACATGTTCTTATTTTTCTTTTGATTTTATTGTTGGCCCAATAAGAATCCTTTTAACTTCTAAATGTCTGAGGTATTCCTAGATATTTTGCTGTTATTGATTTCTAATTTAGTTCAATTGTGCTCAGAAAATACTCTCTATGATTTTGATTCTTATATATTTTTTGAGATTTGGTTTATGTCCCAGAATATGAAATATTTTGGTGAATATATGATGTGTATTTGCAAAACATATGCCTTGTGCAGTTGTATATTTTGCTCTGTAGATGTCAATTAGATCAAGGTGGGTGATAGCATTGTTTAAATCTTCTGTCTTCATTGAATTTTTTGTGTAGCTGTGCTGTCAGAGTATGGGGTGTTTAAATCTACCATGATTGTGAACTTTCTTCTCTCTCTTTAATCCTGTTGAGCTTTACATTGCATATTTTGAGGCTCAGTGAGGCACACGTATATTTATACTTTGTGTGTTGTATTACTTTCGTATTGTTGCTACAACCAAGTACAACAAACTTAATTATATAATAAAACAAATGTATTGTCTTAAAAGTTATGGAGGCCACAGGGCTGTAATGATTCTCAGTGGGCTGAAATCAAGCATCAGTGGGGCAGCATTCTCTTGTGGAGGCTCTAGGGGAGATTCCATTATCTTCCCTTTTTCAGATTCTAAGAGGCTTTCCACATTCCTTGCCTCATGGTCCCCTTCCATCTTCAAAGCCAGCAATGGCAGGTCTAGTTCACACCACATCACTCTGAACTCCACTTCTTCTTCACAACTGCTTCTCTGTCTGGGACTCCACTGCTCTTAATTGTTAACTGTATCCACTCAAGTAACCCAGGCCAGCCCTCCCATCTCAACAACCTTAGTGACAGCTGCAAAGTCCCTTTTGCCATGTAATGTAACATATTCACAGATTCTGGAGATAAGAATGCCAATATCTTTAAGAAGTCATTATTCTCCCTACACGTCTTCCTCATGAACTGCCCTTTTTATCAAAATGAAATATTCCTCTTTTTCTCTGCTGATCTCTTACCTGATGTGTTATATCTAAGATTTAAATAACTACTCTTGGCCGGGCGCGGTGGCTCATGCCTGTAATCCTAGCTCTGGGAGGCCGAGGCGGGTGGATCACTCGGGGTCAGGAGTTCGAGACCAGCCTGAGCAAGAGTGAGACCCCGTCTCTACTAAAAATAGAAAGAAATTATCTGGCCAACTAAAAATATATATACAAAAAAAAAATTAGCCAGGCATGGTGGCTCATGCCTGTAGTCCCAGCTACTCGGGAGGCTGAGGCAGGAGGATCGCTTAAGCCCAGGAGTCTGAGGTTGCTGTGAGCTAGGCTGATGCCACGGCACTCACTCTAGCCCGGGCAACAAAGTGAGACTCTGTCTCAAAAAAAAAAAATAACTACTCTTGCCCTCTTATGCTTACTTATATTTCATATGAAATTAAAATATGTCTTCATGGCAGCATATGCTAGAATGTTGCTTTTTCATCCACTCTGTAAATTTACCTTATAATTGGATGGTTTAAATGAGGATTCAGCAGTTAACAGATCAGGAAATGAATATTTTAGGTTTTTTTGAACTGCAAATAGTCTTTGTCACGTTTCTTTTTTTCTCTTACAAATCATGAAAAATGTAAAAAACTTTCTTCATTCTAAGCCATACATATAAGATTCTGTCCATGGGCCCTACTTTGGTAGGCACTGGTTTAGCCTATTAAATTTACTGCAATTGTTGATACCATTTTATTTAGGTGTGCACTGTTTGTTTTTGTTTCTTTTTCTTTTTTTTTTTTTTTTTTTGCTTTGTTGCTTTTTGTATGTTCTGTTCTCATTTTCCCACTTTCTCTTGGGATATGTGAAGTTTTAGAATTTTATTTTAATTTATATTGACAGTATTTCTTTAGTTTTTGTTTTATCTTTTTGCTCTGTTTTAAGTGATTCTCTAGGGATTACAATATAAAAACCTATACTTTCACAGTCTATTTAGAGTTAATATTTTGACACTTTATGTCAAATGTAAAAATCATGCATATATCTTATAACCCCATTATTTAATGATCTTTTTATTTTTATATCATATATAATATCATATATTCATTAAAATCCCATCATATATTATGATAAATTTTGTTTTAAGCAATTACAAGTATTTTAAGGAACTGAAAAGATACCTTATGTGTTTATCTAAATACCATGTCTTTTGTTCTTTCTTCATCATTGAAGATCCATATTTCATTTAGCCTGAAGAAATTTATCCTCCATTTCTTATATAACTGATTTGCTTGAGATAAATTCTATTAATTTTTTTAATCTGAAAATGTCTACCCCACCTCTATATTCCTATTCCTAAATGATTTTTTTTTCTTGCTAGTAAGAACTTTAGATTGACATTTCTTTAAAAATGTGGTGCCACTGTCTTCTGGACTTTTTAGTTTCTGAAGGAAATGAGTATGCCATATATCATTTTTCTCTAGCTACTTTCCAGCTATTTTCTTTATCTTTGTTATTTATTTGTTTGATTAGGATGTGTCTAAGTGTGGTGCCCTTTCAATTTTCCTGGTTGGGTTGAGCTGAGCTTCTTTAATCTATAGATTTATATTTGTCGATATATTAGGTAGTTTGGGGCCATTGTTTCTTCAAATATTTTTTCTGTGTCATCTGTGGGATTTAACTTATACACATTAGACATTTTGAAAGTATCTTACAGGCTCATGAGACACTTTTCAATTTCATCTATTTTACGCCTTACTGCACTTCAGATTAAATAATTTTCAGTTGTTTCCTCTTCAAGTTAACTATCTCTTTACTTCATTTCTTTTCTGCTATTGAGCCAATGATGAGTCTTTTTTGTTTGTTTTATTCCAGATACTACTTTTTTAGTCTTTAAATTTCAACTTTGTTCTGTTTTAAACTGTCTGTCTGTCTCTTTGCTGCCAAGTCTTATATTTTCATTCATTCTAAGTGTGTTTTCCTTCACCTCTGCAAGCGTGGGTAAAGCTGCTCTACAATAGCTGTTCTAAAGTCTCCGATCTGATAGATTCAACATCTAGGTAATTTTAGGATTTGCATCTGTTACTTGTCTGTTCCCTTTTAAAATTGGTCATAGTCTTCTAGCTCATCGAATGCCAAGAAATGTTGAATTGTTTCCAGGACATTGTAAAAACTAACTTGTACAGTCTGCTTTTGATAAACTTCTGGAGAATGTTTTCAGCATGAAATCACCTCTTCAGTTGCCAGGTTCACTCTGAATCCCTTCAAGGAAGGCCTAACCTCTGGGCAAAGCTTTGAGAGAAAAAGAAATAAAACGCTGAGAATTAGTTTTTATTCCTCTTCACAATCTTCCTGATTTTGTTTCCTCTAGAAAATCCTTAGATAGTTTTTTTTTAATTTATTTTGTATTATTTTCAGAGTTTCAAATTTTTGTCAATAGTGGAGATGGATATATTGTTGTTAAACTGCCTTTATATAACCATAAATTTCTATATATTCTATCTTAGTACAACTTTAAAGCATGAAAATATTTGATTAGCCTAGTGCCTGGAACCAATAACATGTACATTTTATTTTCAGTTTTCAGAAATACTTTTAATTTGCTTCTTCCTTTTCATTTCTTTTTCAAATTTTATTTTAATATTTTATGTCATATATTCTAAAATAAAATATTTTCCTAATCTATGATTATTTCAATTGCAAAATTCTAAAAAGATTGGAAGGTTTTTCCTCCCCTTCAGTCTTCTGTGAAATTTTATTTAATATCTTTTTCATCAGCATTGTATGTGTTGACACTAGTATCTATAGACAAAAACTTAGCCTTCCTGGAAAGCATTGTAAGTTTACTGGCAAAATATGTAAATGATTTTAAATTTTAATTTGAGAGATATTATCACTTTAGCTGAGTTTAAAGTTAGATGTTTAGAGGTTGTCATAGTATCCTTTAACTTTTGTAGTTAACTTTTATGAGTTATTTCTACTCATATAGGCTGAATTTCATATAAACCACAAGAAAATGGTTTATACTAAACAAATTCTCAAAATTTTATCATGGATTACAATGAATATTTCTATTTTTCTTTTTTCAAACTCCAACTGAAAAGCTTTTCCCTTGTGGATATAACCTCCAAGTAATGAAGGCTATATTTAAACTCTTTCCTCTTGTTATATCTCTGGTTATGAATGTTTTTTAAATATCTATTATATATTACTTGTGAGTCTCTAGCAGTCTAGTTTCCTCTTTGATTAGTCTACATTCTTGTAGCATTTCTTCAGCTATATTAGTCAGAATTTTCTATTTTTCACAATTAAATTTACTCATGAATGCTAGGGCAAAACAAAATATATTGGAATCCTATCTCATTTTTCCAACATTTTGCTACGTTTAAAGATAAATTTTAATTTTAGTGTATTTATTTGCTTATATATTTGCCTAATCTGTTCATTATTTTATGGATACAGGATTATTACTTTCTAAGAGATTATTAAAATGTATTAAAAAAGTGACTCATGTAAATATCTTGAGTGAATATAATGTGAATTCACTTATGATAAATTATATAATATGCTTATGAAAGATTGATTTATACTTAAGTAGAAAATAATATAACTATTAATATTAATTTTTCTAATTGCTGAGAAGTAAAAATAAAATTCTAAGCCCCTCAATTGACTGAACATACCCACTCTAAGCCAAGAGGACCCCAAAGAAACCCTAAAACTGAGATCCCAGCCATGACAAGATGGGATGTCAGACACACCTCGTTATCCCCTCTTCCTTGTTAACCATTATTAGGCTTTCTTTTCTAGGGGTTAAACATAGCCAGACTTCTGAAAGGACTTGCTTCACCCCTGATTTCAATAACTGTCTAAGGCTGCTCCTCCCTTTTTGTGATTTTGCAACTGACCAACATTCCTTCCTGATAAGAGACTCCTGACTGTCAAGCTGCTCTGAACAAGCTACAGAGGATGTACAGTCAGGGTTTTCATGTCCTGTGCTTCATCTTATGACATCAGAGGGCTGAAAATGTCACCCTCAGAACATGCTGACACCTCCATTTTCTGTACATGGATCCCACGAAGTAGCTTGAGCTTAGTTGTGCATGCTCATGCTTTTCCTTTCATAAATATTCAAGATTCCTCCTGTAGCTTTAGCTTTTATAATGCTTTAGTCAGAGCTGTAAATTCCCCCATCACCTGAGTAGTGTTCACTGTACCCATTAGGTAGCTTTTTAACTCCTCCCTTCCTCCCCCTTCCCCTTCTTGATTTCCAATGATTTTTAATTCTTTCTGTGATCATGTGTGCCCATCAATTAGTTCCAAATTATTACAGAGTACATGTGGTCATTTATCCATTCTTGAGTTACTTCAGTTAGGATAATATTCTCCAGTTCCATCCAATTTGCTGCAAAAGACATTAATTAATTCTTTTTTATGGCTGAGTAGTACTCCATGGCATACATATACCACCAGTTCGTTAACCCACTCATGAATTGATGGGTGCTTGGGTTGATTCCACGTCTTTGCAATTGTGAATTTTGCTGCAATAAACATTCAAGTGTAGGTGTCTTTTTTGATAAAATGACTTCATTTTCTTTGGGTAGATACCCAGTAGTAGGATTGCTGGATTGAATGATAGATCTACTTTTAATTCTTTGAAAAATCTCCATATTGTTTTCCATAGAGATTGTACTAATTCTCAGTCCCACCAACAGTGTATAATCATTTCTCCCTGCATCCACACCAGCATCTGTTGTTCTCTGACTTTTTAATAATAGCAATTCTGACAGGGGGATGGTAATATCTCATTGTGGTTTTAATTTGCATTTCCCTGATGATTACTCACATTGAACATTTTTTCATAAGTTTGATGGCCATTTATCTATGTTCTTTTGAAAGGCTTCTGTTCGTGTATTTTGCCCATTTTTTAATGAGGTTGTTTGTTTTCTTCCTTGCTGGTTTGCTTGAATTCTTTGTAGATTCTGGATATTAGCCCTTTATTGAATGTATAGTTTGCTAATATTTTCTCCCATTCTCTATATTGTCCGTTTGCTCTGCTCTTTATTTCCTTTGCTGTGCAGAAACTTTTTAATTTAAACAAGGCTCACTTACTTTTTGTTGTTGTTGTTGTTGTTATAATTACCTTTGGGGTCTTAATCATAAATTCTTTGCCTAGGCCAAATGCTAGAAGAATTTTTCCCATGTTTTCTTCTATAATCTCCTATAATTTTTCTGATTTTGTGCCTAACATGTAAGTCTTCTATCCATCTTATATGAAGATAAGTAGAAACTGTAGTTGTATATTATTAATACAACAAAATAACCATGTTATATACAGAAGCTGTCTAATAAACTTTTTTTTTTTTTTGGTAATTGAAGCCTGATCTGTTATATTTTATTTAGCAACAAATGTATAGTAGTAATAAACCTCTCAGTACCTTACATGAAATGCCATGAAAAGCTAAAGCTATTGATGTAAATAAATAACATATTAGGAATGCTCAGAATACTTTTATTATGATCTTTTGCTATCAAAATGGTATAGAGACTATGAAAATGACAAAGACATTACAAAATGTCACAAAAAATACTAGAACTGTCTTTACCACCTATTACCTACAATGTCATGTTGCTAAGAGTGAGGGGAAAAGAATCAAACCATTTATATTAATAATTTGATATGAGCCCCATTTATTATAATAGCACTAAACGTAAAGTATTTGAAGATTAAGCCTTTTTTTGCTTAAAACGTCTTTTGTGTTTCAGCTTAAGCAGATTCCTTGGCATCCTGCCAGTTCTTTTTCAACATTTCAAAGGCGTTACTTTACTAAGAAGCAGGAGTTGAACTAAAGTTGCAATTTATAAAACAAAGGAGATAACAGGCATGTGATACGTAGTTTAATGCAATAAGCACCGATTACATAATACCTTTGACTACAATTAGAATATTATTAAGTTTTGTGAGTAGGTAGTCATTACATATTAACTATTAATTAGACTTAATTATTTTATGTATAAATTTAATTGAACAGTTATATGGTAACAATGCATGTTAAAAAATAGTGAATTTTTTCATTTACTTTTTTTCTAACTGAGCTTCTGCACCTGCTTTTAATTCTTCTTAGACATAATAGCATTTTGTAAATACATTTATTCCCGTAGTGTAAAAGAAGAAGTTAGGAATATCAGATATATTCTAAAGTTATATATAATAATATTAACTAATCTTATAACAGCCTCATGTTACTTCTATATTTACATGCATTCCAGAGTTAATAGATAGATGCTTTATTAAACAATTCTTTACTCAAATTTTATATTCTCTCAATATAACAGTGATTATACTACCATGATTTCTGCATATATAGGATGAGGTAGATAAGATGTGAACATGATTTTAGCATTTAAAGAAACTCACTTTCATAAATATTTAGAAATTAGAAAAATTCCTTGGTCATAGCAGACACACATTTTATATCTGTGATTAAAATTTTGTCTTATGACCCTGACTTTTACAATCACCATAGTACATTTAAGCCATTTAAACTTTAAAGAAGATGGCTCATTTGCAGACATAAATTGGTTCTACTGCCTGCAACTATTTAGGTTTTATATCCAGTATGGTAATTTCAAGGACAGCAACTGAGGAATATGCAAAGTATATCTCTTTATCCAGAAGATAAAAAGAACAGAACATTAAAAAAGAAAGGAGAAAAGTCTTTTATTGTTCAGCTGTATTTTTTTAACCCAAACTTTACATGAACCCCTGGGAAAATTTTAAGTATCACATATCTCATGTGTATAGATACTATGAATTATTCTACTTTTAAGCCTTTTTTGTTTCCCTCTGACAGATATTATTTGATTCAGATCAAATCTTGACCTTAAAATGTATTTCAGAGATGATGGTGAGGAAGAGTTTTTAAAAAATTTTAGAAAACATTCAACTCTTGAGCGGATAAACCTTAAAAATGAACAAACATCAGACATATTAATAAAAACAGGCATTTTGTATAACTACTGGATTTATCACTGCCTCTTGGCATCTCTTTAACTCTGGTAGCCAGAAATACCATGCACTCTACTTCCAACTGACCGTAGCTGCCTGTCCTTCCTCTGGAATGAAGACTTGCCCTGAGGATCCTAGTTCTCACTGGGACAGTGAGTATTTTAATCAATATAGGCTGCTATAATGAAATATCAAAGACTAGGTGGCTTAAACAACAAACATTTATTTTCCATGGTCTGGAGGCTGGAAGTTTTAGATCAGGAATGTCCACTTCTTGGTGAAGGCCCTTTCTTTTTGTTATGTACTTACGTGGCCTTTTCTTGCTACATGAACATACACGTAGAGATATCAAGTCACTTTCTCTTTTTATAAGGGCATTAATCCCATCTTAAAGTTTCCACCCTCATGACCTCACCTAAGCATAATTACCTCCCAATAGCCCCACCTCCAAATACCAACACGTTGAGGATGGGGGGTTTACATATGTATGTTGCGGGGAGCCAAACACTCAGTCCATAGCAGGAAAGCCGCTGCTTCACAAATGGAACTAGTGCAGAATTTCCACAGGGTGAGACTTCCCATGGAGATCACATCATACTGAGCTTTCACTGACTTTCAATGCTTTTTTCATCTTGAAGATCTTGAAAGATACACTAAAACCTTGTGGCAGAGGACTTAGCTAAAGCAATATACAAATTTCAGTAATATCAGCAGCTCTACTTTGATTTTAATTAATCTGATAGGTCTAATCCTAAAATTAAGTCATTTATATTACTCAAGTTTCAGTATCCTGATTTATAAAGAAGAAGAGATATATCTAAACTCATGTTATTCTTTGAATTAAGACATACTGAAGTTAGGGTTTTACTTATATTTTTTCGATAATATTTATCAGGCAAATAATGTATACCAACCACTTTTTTTTTTAGGTTTTTAGTATACAGAATTGAAAGAAGCAAGCAGAAATACCTGCTTTTATGAACCTTGGCAAGGAAAACTGATAATAAAATAAAATAGCAAAATATATGATATAGGAAACAGTGAAAGGGGCCAGAAAGGGAAAAAATAAATCTGTGCAACAAGATACATCAACCAGCTGTGGCCATAATAATTATGCACAATAAACGATCCCAAATTTGATGTCATGCAGTAATTCTCACCTTGACTAGAATCATTTGTTCCAAGCCAGTTTTGAATAAAGAGTTTAGTTTCAAGGAGCAATGCTTAGCTCTATGCTATGGATCCAGTAACAGGTGTAACCAGGCTGCAGAGACAAGAAGTATAGAGAGGAAACTATCTCATGGTTGACAGCAGAAGCATGAAAAAAACAAGCTTGATAATGAAAACAAAGTGTTTAAGTGTTTGCTCACGTTGGCAGGTGGCTAAGCTAAACATCAATCCATAGGGTAACATATTCATCTTCTATTGGGAAGTCTTTCGGAGTGAATGTTGGCTGAATAATTTAAGCTATGTTAGAAGTACATGCTGTGGGTGAAATTTTAGATATAATGGTAAGAGAGGGACCCACTGCAAATGTAGGGGGAGAATCTTCCAGAAAATGAATGTCAAGTGTGAATTCTTTAAGCAAGAGCAGTTCTGGCGCACTCAAGGGGAAGCACAGAGGTTCATGTGACTGAAGCTGAGTGGGCGAGAGAGAGACAGGAATAGAAGGTGAGGCCATGAACTTAACAAGTGGCTAGAGCTATAGAGATGTGCTGTCCAATATGGCAGCCACTTGTTACATGGGGCTATGGAACACTTAAAACACGACTAGTGCAACTGAGGAAATTAAATTTTAATTCTGTTTTACTGTAATTAATTTAAATTTAAAATATGGTAGTTAATTTAGTTATTGGAAAACATTTAAGTATGTTTTGAACAATTTGAGCATATGAATGTACTTATTTAGCTGTACATTATATAAAATCTAAATGCAGAAGAGGTTTTCCCAATACAAATCTAGTGCCTAATGTGAGATACACTTAAGTGTGAAGTTTACGACAGGTTTGGACATCTTAGAACAAAGAAAACATGTAAAATATCTCAATAATGTTTATTAAATTTATTTTTTTATTTTTAAATTTTATGGACATGTAATAGTTGTGGATTTTTACAGGATACATGTGATATTTTGATACAATCATATAGTGTGTAATGACTAACCTGGGTAATTGGGATATATGTAACCTCGTTTATCATTTCCTTATTTGGGGAATTTTCAAAGTCTTTTCTTCTAGCTATTTTGAAATATACAATAAATCATTGTTAACTAGAGGTACCTTATTGTGCTACCGAACACTAGATCTTATTCCTTGTATCTAACTGTATTTTTGTGTCCACTAATCAATACCCTTTTCATCTCTCACCACTATTCTTTCCAACCTCTGGTAAGCACCATTCTACTCTCTATGTCCAGGACATCAATATTTTAGTTCCACATCTGAATGAGAACATGCAATAATTGTCTTTCTGTGCCTCATTTGTTTCACTTACCGTAATTTCCTCCAGTTCCATTCATATTACTAAAAATGACAGGATCTCATTCTTTTTTATGACCAAATAATATTCCATTGTGTATATATACCATATGTTCTTTAACTATTCATCTATTGCTGGACATTTAAGTTGATTCCATACCTTAGCTATGATTTTTTTACATTGACTACATGTTTCAATTATACTATTTCAAATATATTGGTTTAATTATATTATTACAATTAATTTGACTTATTTTTAGTTTTTAGTATGGGCCTTAGAAAATTTAAAATTGCACAAATTATTCACATTACCTTTCTATTGGACAGCACTAATAATCTTAAGCCTTATAAACTTAAAGAGGTCTTTGGAAAGGATGGAAAGCTACTGAAGGGTTTTGAGTAGGGGTGCAAGCAATGTGCTCTGACCTATGTTTTAGGAGAATAACCCTGGCTGCAGCTTTGAGAATGGATTGAAAGGGGTACAAAAGTGGAAGCAGAGGAAGGAGAACAGTAGGGACACTACTGCAATAATAAATCAAGCGAATTTCATGGTATAGTAGTTTGACATCACTTCAATGTAAATTTATCCTTAGTGAATATCCTTAACAAAAAAGTAATAACATAGTCAACATACAGTAATAAGAATGGATTATATTAAAATCAGAAAATTTATTTATTATTAAATTATGTATATGCATGTCAAATTATTTCAAGAATTTATAAAAATCAACTTGCTGACTGCATTTTTAAAAACATATCAATTCTAGAAGGCCAAAAGCTACATTAATCACAGAAAAATATTGCACTCTTGGGCATAACGTAAAATTGCACTTTGTTTCCTAATCATATAAAGAGAGTAATACTGTCAAAAGAGTAATACTGCTTAGTTTTAAAATATTATCCTGCTTGTTAAAATAGTTAAAATATGTATATTTGCATTTTTCTCTAAGGAATTTCAAACTTGCTTGAACAATCATGAAATATTGATTAGAAAAATCAACATATTTTTAATAAATTGTTTTAAAATCATTAAAGAAGTGGGTTTTCTGTATCTTCCTTTAAGAACCTTCAGTTAAAATGATTCAGTTTAATAGTATTTATTGTATAACACTAGAAAAAGAGTATTATTAGTGCTTCTAAAATATGCAAATGATTGAAGGCACATACAAATATTGTAAAATGTCTAGGGAACCAGAATCTAATTACATAGAATAATTTAGAAAGTGTCATAAAATATCATACAGTTTAATGCACTTATAATTAAATATGTGTCATAGAGAACATTCAAATGAGTGGTAAGAGGAAAAAAACTCTTAAGAAAGTAAAATAACCACAGTATTTTAAATAAGTAGAATCTAAGGACCAAATTATATGTATATATATATTATTTATTTTTTACTTCAGCATATTACGGGGGTACAGATGTTTAGGTTACATATATCGCTTTTGCCCCACCTGAGTCAGAGCTTCAAGCATGTCCATCCCCCAGATAGTGTGCACTGCACCCATTAAGTGTGAATATAACCATCCTCTCCCCACCACCTGCCCAACACCTGATGAATGTTACTGCTATATGTGCACATAAGTGTTGATCAGTTAATACTAATTTGATGGTAAGTACATGTGGTGCTTGTTTATCCATTCTTGTGTTACTTCACTTAGTAGAATGGGCTAAAGCTCTATCCAGGATAATACAATAGGTACTAGATCACCACTGTTTTTTGTGGCTGAGTAGAACTCCATGGCATACATATACCACATTTTCTTAATCCACTCATGTATTTTTGGGCACTTGGATTGTTTCTACATCTTTGCAATTGGTGAATTGTGCTGCTATACACATCCTAGTGAAGATGTCTTTTTTATAGAATGTCTTTTTTTCCTTGGGTAGATGCCCAGTAATGGGATTGCTGGATCAAATGGTAGTTCTACTTGTAGCTCTTTGAGGTATCTCCATATTACTTTCCACAGAGGTTGTACTAGTTTGCAGTCCCATCAGCAGTGGATGAGTGTTCCTATTTCTCTGCATCACGCCAACATTTATTGCTTGGGGACTTTTTGATAAAAGCCATTTTCACTGGAGTTAAGTGATATCTCATTGTGGTTTTTATTTCTATTTCCCTGATGTTTAGAAATGTTGAGCATTTTTTCATATGTTTCTTGGCCATCAGTCTTTTGAAAAGTTTCTGTTCATGTCCTTTGCCCACTTTTTGATAGGGTTGTTTGATTTTTTCTTGCTGATTTTTCTGAGTTTCATATAGATTCTAGTTATCTGCCCTTTATCAGATGTGTAGCCTGTGAAAATTTTCTCCCATTCTGTAGGTTGTCTATTCACTCTTGTGACAGTTTCTTTGGCTGTGCAGAAGCTTTTTAATTTGATCAAGTCCCATTTATTTATTTTTGTTGTTGCTGTGATTGCCTTTGGGGTCTTGTTCATAAATTCTTTCTCTAGGCCAATGTCTATAAGAGTTTTTCCAAAATTTTCTTCTAGAATTCTTGTAGTTTCATGCCTTAAGTTTAAGTGTGTTATCCACCATGAGTTGATTTTTGTGAGAGGTGAGAGGTACGGATCCTGTTTCAGTCTTGTACATGTGGCTATCCAATTGTCCCAGCACCATTTATTATTGAATAAGGATTCTTTTCCCCAGGGTATGTTTTTGTCTGCTTTGTCAAAAATTAGATGGCTATATGAGGATGGTTTTATGTCTGGGTTCTCAGTTATGTTCCATTGTTTGATGAATCTGTATCTATACATCATTAAAACATATATGACTAATTTGACTTAGGATATTTATTCATACAGATGTTTTCATTTTATATTCATAGCTCACCAAGGCTAAAATGTCTTGTCTCTGCTCTAGTAGAGTAGACACGGTAAACATCTTCTGTCCCTAGAATGTAGATGAAGGCTTGATCAGAGCTACTCCTGTCTTCAAAGAATTATTTTTAGCATTCTTGGTGTCCCCAAATACTTCATATTCACAAAGATTTGAAACATTACTTGTTAGAAAATAATTATTTCATGATAGCCCTGTGTTTAGGCAATATTTAATTTTCTTGGGCCTGTTAGAAAGTATTTTAAGATTATAAGTGCAAATATCAATGTAGTCAGTCCAATACCATAAAATATTTTTATATATTTTTGTGCTTTTTTTCTTTTCTATGATTTTTTTTACTACCATAAAATGACTAATTTCTGTACCAAGTGCTTTTGAGTCACAAATGTGACAACAGTTGTCTTATCCACTTTTTCTTACCTGACTGAAATTTATTTTTATGACTGCTTATTTCAGTTATTCGAAGAGATCTTTATTTATATAATACTATTGGATACATAAAAATTCCAGGTCATATCTTAATAAATCAAGATTATAATTGTTTTTGAATATGTCCATTTATTTTAAACATCAAATTCTAAAAAAGTAGGCCTTATTATTTTTCATAAAACAACTTTAACACTGATATATCTATATGCCAAGCATTCTTTTTGGAAAACTCAGAAATTTTTTATGAATGTGACTCATTAAATCTTTGTTATATATGTGAAATTGTGCCTAATAATACATCTGAAATTATGCCTAATAATTTTAAATTCTTTAAAAAATAATGTAGCTCTTTATGAAAAATTTGATTATACAAAGTCACAATAAAGAACAAAATAGCCATTCCCAGTACAGGAATAGTATTTTTATTAGTATTTTATGTATGATTTGAAGAATTAGAGATATCCAAACAAGATAAAAAAAGAATAATATTAGAAAGATGAATAATGCACATTAGTTATCCAACTTCTCTTATGGCCAGTATCATTAAAATAGTCAAGTTAGAGAGAAACCCAGTGCATGCTAGAGAAGTCACATATAGGCATCCCTTAATATAAATTACATTTATGACTCAAAGGTCATAAAATATGCTGAGCTTTATGCATAACTTGGCTGTTCAAATTTAGTACAAAAACTGCACATCCAGTGTTATGGTTAATTGGCAATAAGCACACATCTAATTCTGTATTCCACATAGCCATTAGAATTCCCCTGGTACATGATCTGAATCCATTTAATTGCCATAGCTGATTCTGCATATGACTGAACATACAGTAGAACTAGATCTATGAAATCATTAATTGACTTATCCTCTAAATGTGCCAAAGGATATATTAGTTTTTACTCTCTTGGTAGTTTCCCTTAGTGTAAGTCAAATGAGAAAATTCAAATAACTGAAATAAAGAGTCAAGGTGCTTCAAATATTTTTTCAAAGTGTGCAGTTAATACTTAGTTAATTTAAGGAGCTAACTTCCTTCCAAAATAACATTAAGAGTCTAAGAAAGACTGCATATTACAATAGAAATCACAGTGGATTGGAGTCCAAAATTCTGTGTCTTTAGAAATATCAAACAAATTTGGGTATATTTTCATCTTAACTATGTTTAAGGAACATAGTTAACCTAAATAGAAACAAAGTCATGTTTTAAATGAAGTGATGATATCTAGAATACATATTTATCAGGGTTTTCATTCATCCATTTTACTATTATTTTTTTTCTTTTTTTTTTTTGAGGCAGAGTCTCACTCTGTTGCCCGGGCTAGAGTGCCATGGCATCAGCCTAGCTCACAGCAACCTCAAACTCCTGGGCTCAAGCAATCCTCCTGCCTCAGCCTCCCGAGTAGCTGGGACTACAGGCATGTACCACCATGCCCGCCTAATTTTTTCTATATATATATGTTTTTAGCTGTCCGTATAATTTCTTTTCTATTTTTAGTAGAGACGGGGTCTTGCTCTTGCTCAGGCTGGTCTCGAACTCCTGAGCTCAAACAATCCGCCCGCCTTGGCCTCCCAGAGTGGTAGGATTACAGGCGTGAGCCCCAGTTCCTGGACATTTTACTATTATTTTCTGAGTATCTATTGAGTGTCAAGAATATATTCAGGTGCAAAGCATTGTTCTTGCTTTCATGGAACTTATTAATTAGGGCTATGGAACACACACAACTACAATAAATTGAAATATATCAGAAAGTAATTAGGCAGATGGGACAGCTAGTACAAAGGGCTGAAAGCACAAAAGAGTTAAAGATGATTAATGTTTAAGGAACATAGTTAACCTAAATAGAAACAAAGTCATATAGTCAGGCCTAGCTAGGCCAGGCTATGTAGAGCTTTTTAAATCATCGTAAAAGTTTGGAATTAACACTGTGAATAGTATCTTCTAGAAGGTTTTAAGCAGGATAATAACATTCTCTTAAAGTAGAAACCAGTTGGTAGGTCAGTAAGCCAGCAAGGGAGCTTCTGAAATTGACCAGGTGCCCATTAGTAAATGGATAAGAGAAGTAATGGAGGATATTGAGAGAAGTGAATGGTATTTATATTAATATATATTGTGCATTCATGGTGAGAAATGAATGGCAAAGCTCTTAAAATCAAACTCTGTATTGCACATTAAAATTGCTATTGTCATTATTTTTAGTTCTTAAAATATAATATTAAAGGAAAAATTGAAAATTTTATCCTACAAAATATGATGGCTAGAAGAGAAGAAGGAACTCACTGTAGTATGTAAATGCTTTGGAGAATGTGCAAGCCAGATTTGCTATGCTCCCAATACTGTTTTATAAGGACAATACCTATGATTATTAACAAAATGATTTTAAAAGACTTAAGTTTGTTTTTCATTGATTGTAAATATTTTCCCCAATAATGTTTTTTGGATTTGATTCATAAAATGGATAGTGTACAGTGAATTTGTACAGTGAATTGCCTGATTCTAATATTCATGACCTAGTGGAAATTCAGGTCAAAGATTTTTATATTTCAGTTCCCAGAGCCTGTGTTAGGCTTTGTTATCAGCTCCAGCCCGCTCACGCACAGGCAGAATTCAGGAATCCAGGCCAGGACTCAGCAAGAAATAAGACTTTACTTAGGTCACAGGTACCAACCACAATAAACGAAGTTCAGAAAAAAGATTTCAGAGCCTGAGCAGAAATGACAACAGAAAGTGGAAAGCTTTCATTAAGCAAGCAATCAAGTCAAAAAATCTCACATAGTAGCAGAATGCAGTGATGAGAACTGGCTTTAACTTCAGCTCTAGTTTCAGCAATAATTAGCCAAAAAAAAAAAAGGAGGGGGAAGATTTATCATTTATCACAACACGTGTAACTTGGTACAAAGTCTAAAGGTAGACTTAAAAGTTTCTTTTGTGTCCCCTGGCCCTGAATAAGCTTATCCTAAATGAAACTTTGAGGAAGGCAACAGATTCAGATCCTGGCACTGGTCACTGTTTCTTGCGATGCTGGTAACTTTAATTCAGAGATTCAGTCAAGGTCATGGATATAAGAATTGATTAAATGTTCTTGCTCAGCCTTCTGCCTGTACAGCTGCCATTTAATTAAATCTAAATAATTTCTCTTTAGGGATCATTTCATTGTGATAATAGCTAAGAGAGCACAGTTCCTTGTTTTTTAAAGTCTATAGTCATATTACTCCCTGTTTGCAATCTTCCCCTTCTTACAATCTATGCAGTAATGCATACATTTTTTATTAATTATATAGTCATTAAATAGAGCATTTGGGAGCCTAAAGATAGTCAACAATTTAACCAGCAAGGACGATTACATTATTTTCCCCCACGTAGTCTCTGCTTTTAACGAAATGAACTTACTGAAATAATATTTACCAATGAATTATTTTTATTTTAATTATTATACATATATTTGCATTGTAATGTATGTATGTGTATGTAGTAAACTACACTAGAAGCTTTTAAAAACATGAAATAATTAACATTACCCCGAGAAGTTTATTTAATTCTTACAAAAAACAGACATCACCTTTTAGATGGTCCAATGCCTCTTTATATATAGTGAAGTGATATTCATGTATATTTTTAAAATTTGTCCCAAAGTCATGTTAAAGGACTCCCAGAATTTAAGGAATTTAGAAATCATTTACCTAGAGCAAATTTTTAATTCTTTGAAGAAAAAAGAAAAAGAAAAATATCCCAAACTAATAAACAGAAACTCATGGTCATGTCCTTGCTACTTGGCAGAGTTGGCACTCAAATCCAATGGCAAGGTCAGTGCTCTTTCCAGTACCATACTTTGCTTTTAAGCAGCAACTACAACTTTCTCCATTGTATTTATCCACTATTTCATGTGTCTGTGCACATGTGCTTATCTCCAGATTATTTTTAGATAATTATATATATATTTGCAAGTCACAATGTGATGTTTTGATATACATGTAAAACGTGGAATACCTATGTCAAGCTAATTAACATACCCATCACCTCACATACTTATAATTTTTTTTATGATGAGAACATTTGAAATTTACTCTCAGCAATTTTGAATCATGTAATACATTATTATTAACTATAGTGACCATACTATGCAATGTATCTCAAATTATTTTTCCTCTTTTCTAAAGGAAACTTTATACCCTTTGACCAACATGTCCCCATTTCCCTCCTACCACCATGATCTCTGGTAACCACAAATCTACTCTTTTTCTATGACTTTGATTGTTTTAGATTCCATATGTAAGTTAGACCATGTGATATTTTTCTGTGCTTGGCTTATTTTACTTAACCTAATGCCTCCAGGTTCATCCAAGTTGCCATGAATGACAGAATTTCCTTCTCTTTTTAAAGCTGACTAGTATTCTGTTGTGTATATATACTACATTTTCTGTATCTATTTATCTACTGATGTGCCCTTAGTTTGAATCCGTTTGACTACTGTGAATGATGGTACAATATACTTATTATATCGAAGGTAAAAGTTCTTGGTAATTTCTTAATCACATGAGGGCTAGAGTGTAATTTTGAAATTCACCTTTGAAATTCAAACATGGTCTATAAGCAATAAGCAAATACATTTTCAACACTTTTAAACATTTCTTATTAATTCAAAATGGAAGGTATTTTAAAGTTCCCAAACTGGAATCTAGAGGATTGTCTTTGACTTTCTTATATTGAAACAATTGGTTAACTTATCTGTTAGTTCATAATTTTAAATAAACTTGTAGATTGTCATTTAACTGTAATATATATTTCAAATGTGCAAAATTCACAGGAAAAAAATCCAACAATTTTTATCAGTGATATATTTGCTTCAGATCTACCTCTGTCATCCTCTCCTTAAGAAAGGGAAACAGGTTTTCCTTTTAATCACTCATCTTGGGACTACCTTCCTTTGTCAAAGAGAAATGATTCTTAAACTTGTTAAAATTTTAAGGAAGACTTTATTTAAGACCACTGCAATAGTGGTCAAGACTGTTGGAAAAGGGGAGAGATTGAATTTAACTTCAAGTACAAGTACAAGCGGGGATTTATAGCCAAAAATTAGAGTGAAAGGGTCAGTGGACTTCTAAAAATTACTAAAAGGAACTTGATACACTGCAAAGTTGGTGGCATTCTTGCTAAACTGGCCTAATGGGTCCTTGCTAATGGCAGGCCAAAGACTTAGACCACAATGTTGGGGAATGAAGAACTTGGTCATATATGAAGGGAGATCAGAAATTGAGGTGAGGGAATTCTTACTAAACTAATTTAACAGGATTCCTTGCCAATGGCAAGCCATGGACAGGGCCAAGGCCACGGCCTAACTGATAAGTGGGCTTAGAGGATCCTGACTAAAATTTGGTCAAGGAAGGAGTCTCTGTCCCTTTCCTGGTTTTCACTGGCACCAGGGGCTTTCTGAAGGACTCTCTCTCCCTCCACACCCAGTGAATGATATATTTCCATCTTGTCACTGCTCAGATTTCTCTGATTTTTCTTTTCTACTTTATTCAGATAAAAATTTGTTCTTCTAATAAAGTTATTTCTGTTTCTTGTAATCAGTATTAGAATTGTAATTAGAATAATATATTAATTTGGACTTTAATAGGATTTGGGGAAACACAAGAAATGTTTCCATAATGCTTTATTTCATGTAATTAGGAATTAATTTTCTCTATGCATAGAATATGGGGCACAAATTCTAGGCAAAAAATAAGCAAATACATTTTCAACACTTTTGAACATTTTGTATTAATTCAAAATGGAAGGTATTTTAAAATTCCCAAACTGGAATGTACAGGATTGTCTTTGACTTTCTTTTATTTCTTTATTTCAGCATATTACAGGGGTACAGATGTTTTACATATATTGCCTTTACCCCACCCGAGTCAGAGCTTCAAGCATGTCCATTGAAACAATTGATTAACTTATCTGTTAGTTCACAATTTTAAATAAACTTGTAGCTTATTATTTAACTCTAATATTTCAAATGTGCAAAATTTATAGAAAATAATAATATTAATAACTTCATGGTGAAAATTTTCATATATATCTGATGTATATGTAAGATATATATGTCAGCAATTGCTGATATTTCTAGATTGGCTTATGTTATATTCTTCTTTTCTCCTCCTTTTCTGTTTTTGTTTTAAAAACCAAAGTATATTTCCTCTGTACATTTGAAGCCTTTCATAATGTAAAAGCTCTTTCTATTTTCTGAAAATTACAAAGTTTGGTATACCAACATGAAATATTGCTACATTTTTTAGCCTCTTCACATGTTGTCGTGCCAGAGTCGCATCCTCCATCCCATATTGGCCCAATACCAATTCTTTAATTTCATTAATACGCTAATATTGTGTCAGTGAATATTGCTGCCTTGGTACTGTTTTGATATTTACAAAGAATATGCTGTACAGAAATTGAGTTCCTGTTTTATTGTAGACAAGAATTATCAATATATTCTTGCCTCATACCACAGATATGTGTTTTTAATGTGGCTTTTAGTATAGCATGTATTGCCTGTAGCACATATTACATTCAACGTCAGTAATTCTGAATTGAATTCCCACTGAGATCACCAAGCAAGCAATTAGTGGCAATTGCTTTCTTTTATAGAAAAACCAAATCTTACCATAAGTTTATAGTTAAATTATAATAATATAATATACATACAGATATACATTGTGGACAGAGTATGACTGTGAGTCAGCTGTTAACAGTTCCATTAGCATGTATGATTTTCATATCGGGCTATATTTCTTTTTAATTATATTATCTATAAACCTTTCTATAAAACAGCATAATGCTAAGGAAATTACGTTTTATATATGTAACAGTAATATGTTGTCTGTATATATATAAGCTTAGCTTTTTGTTGAGCCTAAGAAATACTGATCTATAGAAATGCCCCCTGTATTTATAGAGACAGATATGATTTCAGAAGTCAAGCAAGGCTTTGCCCTAAAGGAAAATGTAAACATCTTAGTTCACATATCAAAAGCTGCCTCGCCTCAGGAAGGCATCTCAATGGTCAGTAGCAGCTGCTTTCCAAGGCAACACTGCAATCTGGGTCCATGGCTCTCACTTGTTTTGAAAAACAAAGCAGGTGTTGCCTAGAGCCACCGGATGCCAGAGCTGATCAACAAAGACAGGCCGCAGGAGATGAGAGCTGATCAAATAGATATGCTAAGCACTGATCAAACAGTTGTGCTGCTGCCCAAGCCGGGCCCAGACGGAACCATGTGGTTAAAGTAATTAGCATAAGGCACAGCTCATGTTGACTTCTAAAATCTCTGTTCTAATACACGATTACCAGAGCCATGATGTCTCTGTTTTTGCTAAAGTAATAGCCTTATCATAAAACTTAGAAGTTTGCCCTAAGAAGATTTTATAACTCATTGTTCACCTAGATAGAGTAAGTTAAAGGATCTGTAGTAGCCTTTTAGAAGACTTTGACCCTAAACCAAACTACCTATTATTATGTAAATCTCATTACCCTTGGCAACCAAGAGTCTGTATCTGCCCTATAAAGTACCTGTGTAAAACTTCAGTCTGGGTTGATTTCCGCAGGAAGAGATGTAAACCATCTGGGCACCCTCCTTGTCTATCTTCATAAATCTTTACTTTATAAACTATATCTTTGGCTCTGCGTATTATCTTTTATTTCTGTTTCCTACTGTTTTTTCATCCTTTGCGACAACCCCTGCCTGAGGGACCTGTAACCCTTTGCAGGGAGCATAGCTAACTCCCCACAGCTTTTGACTATGAATGTCAAGAAGCTTGGCTTCTCGTATAGTTATTCCTTGAAGTAGTTATGCGTTCTTAGATTCTTTACTTCTCTCACTTGAAGATTTTGGTTTTTGTTTTTTCCCTTGGACATATCTTCTTTTCAATTTAGTTGAACTGCTGAATTAAATTTAACTTATTATTTAACTTTCAGTCAATTTGAGGTGCAGTTTTTGAGTTTTGAAAACACTATGTAAGATATCAAATAAATAATTATGACTGAGACACATTCTCACCCACAAATGCAGAACCTTTGGGGGAGAAATAAGTCAATTCTTCCAGTGTCTGGTGACCGTTATGACAGAGAATATGCTGTGGGTGCAGGAAGTAGGGAGATTCACCTGGAATTGAAGGGTGTGGAGAGGCCGTGTTTAGGAAGTGTGGAGCTTAGTTTTGAAGGCAGCTTGTTGAAAGCACATGTGAAGTTGACAAAAAAAAGTAAAACATAGGCAAATATGCCTGTGTAATATTTAGTACACCTAAGTACAAAGATGTACCACCATTTTATTGGGTAAATACTCTTTTGCACGGCATTAAGTTGTTCTGAATTTTTATTATTAAAATACTAATGCATTAAAAGTTCCTTACAGAAACCTTTATAATACTTCTAATTATTTTCTCCAGAAAGATACCTAAAACTGGATTGGATTGCAGAATCAAGATTACAAAGCTTTTTAAGGCCTTTTATCTTCTTGAGAAATCATTCCAATTATATTCTACTCAATAATGTATGATAGGGTTCACATTACCAAAATGTTGCTAGCATTGAATATTATAATTTTATTTCTGGGTTTGATTGGGAATATAATGGATGTTGGTTAAAATAGCCCTAGATTCAAGTCCCAGCCTTTAAAATTAGTAAATTAGTTACTAGAATGAGCTTGACATCTCTAACTCCGGATTCGGATTCTTTATTGATAAAATATGGATTATACCTTCCTTATGAGTTTATTAAAAATATCAAATAGAATAAGGTATATAAATTTATTGTCATATAGAAAGAAGTCAATAAACATTTCAGCTTTATGTGAGATTGGCATTAAAAAGGTATGTTAAAAAATGAGACAGGGATTTTTTAAATTATTGCTTCCACATTTCCACTATAGATTATAATTTTATACTACGTATCTGATATATAATTAGTAGCTATAACAAAATTTTACGTAGATTATTTTATGCTACTATGAATAATAAAATGTTTAAAATTTAGACAATGGAAATTGATAATTTATGATGGGAAAGTAAGTTTAAGTAGTTAATATGACTAACATCAATAATCAGTGTAAATACCAGCGACATAATTGTTGTACAAATACAACTTAATTGAAAATTACATTTTTATGTAAAAATAAAAAACAATCCTCTGAAATAATCATATAATCAGGAAATTAAGGCTCAAAGAGGTTACAATATTTGGGATTTTTGTCTAGGTCCTATTTCTGGAATAGAGCAAGAGTAAAAGCAATATGTAATCTTCACAATTAGGTTTATTCAATAAAATGATATAATATATTGTCTGTTTTCTCTCTGCTATTATTAGAGAGTTCTGGTGTAGAGACCTGAAACTTGGCATGGAATCATAGGAATAGGGACTGGTTAATATTCAAATTAATTATTTTTCATTAATTTAGAACAACCCTGGTTTAATAAAAATTAGAAATGTGGATACTTCAGAAAAAAATTGGTTTTAGTTGTGATGTTGACATTTCAGTTTAGATTTCATACCTGCTTCTCAAAATGTTTTATAGAAGAAGCCAGGTGCAGTGGGCTCACACCTGTAATCCCACTACTTTGGGAGGCAGAGGAAGGAGGATGTCTTCAGGCCAGGGATTTGAGACCACCCTGGAAAACACAGCAAGAACCTGTCTCTAGGAAAATAAAAAAATTAGCCAGGTGTGGTGGCACATGCCAGCTACTTGGTAGGAGGATCACTTGAGCCCAGGGGTTTTAGGTTACAGTAAGCTATGATTGTGCCACTGTACTTGAGCCTAGGTGAGAGAGTCACACCTTATTTTTTTATATACATATATACACACACACACACATATACATACATACGCATATATACTCACACACATATTTAACAGAAGAAATTATTGTGCCTATATATGCATACATACATATATATATATACACAAATATATATTTAATAGAAAAAAATTATTATGCCTAAACTAGATTTTAAAGACATAAGAACCATTGATTTAATTAGGTTTTATACTAAACTCTTACTTTATAATGTAGTTTCTTCCAGAAACAGTTTCTAGAAATGTAGACAGCAATTAATTTAATTGATAGAAATTTTTGTCAGATTAAGAGAAAATTAAACTCTGACTTTTGTTTCATATTTTAATAATTGGCTAGCTATGAATGTTTGTGTACTGACATTAAAATTATGTTAATAAATATTCAAATGGCATACTTGCATGAGTTCTGATGCCACATATTAAATACAGGCAGTTCCTGAATTATGGAAATCCAACTTCATGCTTATGAACAGGTATCCAAGGCTCCACATAAGATCATTTATAATTAAATAATTAAATTAATAATTCGGGGCCTAGTTCTTTCCGTGCACATAAACAAACTCACGTGGCATAAGCAGTTGGTTGGCACAGCGTCTTTATGCTGGTGGCCTGTCTCATTATTTATACCGTTGCTTAGGCAAAGCATCACTTTTGTCTTAACTTTTTCATTCAATTTTGTGAGTTTGTGTTGACTCTTCTGACCTTGCCTCCAAGGTGAAAGTCCCCTGCAAGTCCAGGTGAGCCTGCAGTAAAGAGAAAGGTGATTAGGATGGAAATGAAAGTACAAATAATTAAGCATTCAGAGAAAGGCCAGATGCCATCATTCACTGGGAAAGCATTAGGCTTCAGTCATTCCACTCGGAACAGTTATAAAGGATAAAGTGAGAATTATGGAACATGTGAAAGGCAGTGCTCCATTGAAAGCATCAATTATTACTAAGCAGAGTAGTGGATGAATTATTGAAATGGAAAGATTATTGATTTGGGTAGAACATCAAAATAAGCGTAACATTCCTATTAGCCTAGGATTGATGCAACATTAGATGAGTGTTAACATTTAATATTCTTTTTTGAAAGTACTCCTATCTCCCATTTAAACTTTATTTTTTTTAATTTTTTGATTATTATGTGTACACAATAATTGTATATCTTTATAGGATACATGTGATGTTTTGATACAGACATAAAATGTGAATTTGTGAGTTTATATTGTTTGCTTGAATTGAAAGAACACAATAGTTTCTGTTACTTATTATTACAGTACAGGATATTATTATTACAGTATTACAGTGTATTATTATTACCGCATATGAGTCTTTATAGTATTATTATTATTACCATATATGGGCTGATCATCAGGGATCTGAGTTATATACAGATTCGACCTAAAGATGTTCTCAGGACTATATCTCATCTGTAACTCAGGGACTTACCTGTATGTGAAATTATAATGGTTTGGCTTATTTTTATTGTCAGATAAAAATTACTGATATTTATGCTAATTTAAATTAAATGATTATTTAACTTTAAAAACTTATATAAATGTTTATTATATTTTTTATAGATGCTCCGAAGTTTATATCAAACCAAACGATTTATTACTCTTGGGAAGGAAATCCTATCAATATAAGTTGTGATGTGAAATCAAATCCACCAGCATCAATCCACTGGAGAAAAGAAAAATTAGTCTTACCGGCTAAAAACACCACCAATTTAAAGACATATAGTATAGGAAAAAAGATGATATTAGAGGTAAGTATGCATGTATACATCAATAAATTGTATTATTTTAGCAATTATCTACTATTTTAGATATATTTAAATATCTTCATACACAAATATATATTGAAATCCTAGTATATATATTTAATGTTTATTTACTTAAAGGTCAATTGGATTATGACCCATTCATGACTAATATCTCAGTATTTACTTATATAGAAATGTGCGTATTTAGCCAAAACCATTATTTTTCTTGAATTTACTTTTAGAAAGAAAAACAATTATATCAGGAAAAATATAGGGAAAAGATATTAATAGTTTGGCAGTTATTGAGCACCAGTAATTCAACTTCAGTGTTGATGCTTTCATTGAGTCTGTGGATTGTAACTTTGTTATCTTCAGACTGGCATGTATAAATGCTATCTGCTGGCTACATATTTACAATTCTGCTGCGTGCAAGTTCCTAAATAAACCAAATTTACTTGTTCAGTGCCTCATTTTATTTTATTTTTTAAATTAAGATTGTATGTAATTGTTTTTGTACTGCCAAGTGACTGGCCTGTAAATACTGTTAGAATAAAATGCCTTTATTTATTAATTGCAGATTGTGTGTTTATCAATTTCAAAAGTTTATACAAATTTATGGAAATGACCATCAGTCTTTCTAACTTACGATGCTGGTAGAATAACTGGTAATCAGCACTGCCTTATTTAGCTAAAAACTCGTATATTTTTAGTCACTAATTTCAGTTTACATAAACTAAAAGAAATGCACGTTTTAGAATAACATCCAATGCTTATACTTCATGGATTTAGGCTGTCCTCAGTGATGACAATTAGACTTAGAGAAAGGTTTGTATAATAGAAGGATTTAGCCATCACATCTCCACATGTTTGGATAACTGGCTATTTGTTAATTAAGCCACTTTGTCTAAATCTATTTCGATTTAAGTAAGTTTCTTTGAAATTGTATTAGAACTAGCTACTGGTGAATTGACAGGGATGCCAATTTCACCAAAAAAACTGGGCAGCTTTAAACTAAATTTTAGGATTTATCTTAGTTTAAAAACTGAACTTAGATTTAACTTCAGTTGGGTTACCGTATTAGTCTCCTTGGCTGCCATAATATAATACCACAGACTAGATTGCTTAAATCACAAAAATGTATTTTCTCAGTTCTGGAGGCTAGAAGTCCAAGATCAAGGTGCCCATGGGGTTGGTTTCTGGAGAGGATTCTCTTTAACTTGTGGATGGCCACCTTCCTACTGTGTTCTCACATGCCCTTTTCTGTGGGGGAGAGAGAGAGAGAGAGAGAAAGAGAGAGAGTTAGTTCTGGTGTGTTTTCCTTTTCTTATAAGGACACCCGGCCTACTGGTTTAGGCCTCAGCCTTATGACCTCATTTATGCTTAATTACCTCCTTAAAGATCCTGTCTCCAAATACATTCACATTGAGTGGTATAGTTTCAATATATCATATTGGCAGGGGTGAGGGCTGGACATAGTTCAGCCTGAAACAGGTAAACTTAGGTTTAAATTATGGACTAATATCTGCTTTACTTCATCTTGACATTTTTTTAGTTTTGGGGCAACTCATAATTCTTCATAGTTAATGTCAAGGTACATTTTATACACATAACCTTTGTATATTTTCATTACACAAATATTTCATGCTATTTAAACTTCTGCTTAAATGGCATTCCTTTGCACTCCAAAGTGAAAAATAAACAATTTTTGTTTACTTTGCACATAGCTAAATGATCTATTGGTTAAAGTTTTGACTTTGAACATACATGTTTTATGTGCATACCATTTTTCACAAATTAAATTTAAATCCTGAATAAAGAATAAACATACCCTGAGGTTATAACACAACTTATCAATATGGAAAAAATTAAGATCAGGAAGTTTCTAATAGGGTTGTTGAAATAATATTATGTTTTGGATTATCTGTATCATTGTTTCTTGTTTTAACTGTTAACTGTTAAATCTATTATTTTCTTACCATGGAACATGTAGAAAGAAGAAATCAATTTTTTCAAGTTTAAGAAAAACACTAGCAAGTTTCTTTATTAACGTTGTACTCTCAGCCTATATTTAGATGTTCACAACTATATTTGTTGATCCATTATATTCTGTGAAAGCTTAAAATCATAAAATAAATTTATTTTCATTGGATTATATTTTATCAAAGCTTAGAATCATAAAATAAATTAAATTTATTTTCATTGGATAGAGGCGTACCTTGGGGATATTGAAAGTTCTATTCCAGACTACTTCAAATAAAGCAAGTAATGCAATAAAGCATGTCACAACTTTTTGTTGTTTTCTAGTGCTTATAAAAGTTTTATTTACACTATACCATAGCCTACTAAGAATGCAGTAGCATTATATCTAAAAAAAGCAATGTATACTCCTTAACTAAAAACTACTTTATATTTGGTGGCTTCTACCTGTAATTTCAGCAGTTTGGGTTGTTGGGATGTTGAGAGAATTGCTTAAGGCCAAGAGTTCGAAACTAGCCTGGGCAACATAGTGAGACCCCCCCATCTCCAAAACAAAACAAAACAAAACAAACAAAACAAAACAAAACTTTATTACTAAAAAATACTAACAATCATGTGAGCCTTCAGCAAGTTATAACTTTGTTGCTGGTGGAGGGTCTTGCCTTGATGTGGATGGCTGCTGACTGACCACGATGATGGTAGTTGACAGTTGGATTGGCTGTGGCAATTTTTTACAATAAGACAGAAATGAAGTCTGCTGTACAAATTAACACTTTTTATCCCACAAAATATTTCCTTGTCATATATAATGCTGTTTAATAGCATTTCATGCACAATAGAACTTCTTTCAAGCAGAGCCAATCCTCTGAGGCCATGCCACTGCTTTATCAACTAAGTTTATGTTATATTCTAAATCTCTTGTTGTCATTTTAACGTTGTTCATAGCATCTTGATCCGGAGCAGATTCCTTCTCAAGAAACCACTTTGTTTGCTCATCCATAGGAAGAAACTCCTCATTTTTTAAAGTTGTATCATGAGATGGAAGCAATTCTTTCACATATTCAGACTCCACTTTTAATTCCAGTTCTCCCAACTTTTTCCCCACATATGCAGTTACTACCTCTACTGAAGTCTTGAACCCCTATGGTCATCCATGAGGGGTAGAACCAACTTTTTCCAAACTCATGATAATGGTGATATTTTGACCATTTTGGAGAGATCTCATCTCTCCAAAAAAAAAAAACACACACACACACATACAATTGGCCAGGCATGGTAGCACATGTCTGTAGTCCCAGCTACTTGGGAGGCTGAGGTAGGAGGATCACTTGGACCCAGAAGTTTGAGGTTGCAGTTAGCTATGATGATGCTACTGCACTCCAGCTTGGGTAACAAAAAAAAAAAAAAAGAAAGAAAGAAAGAAAGAGAGAGAGAAAGAAAGAATGAAAGAAAGAAAGAAAAGAAAAGAAAAGAATTGAGCCTTTTGAAATTGTTCCAAGGAAAATGGCTATATTTAAATTATTAATCTTAAGGAGTCGTGCAATAGTCACAGTTCTTTCTTGTGGCTATCCTGTCTCTATATTGTATTGATTGAGTAAACATATTCTTCCTCATTGAATATACAAATAACTTTTGCATATTCCTCTAGAATAAGATATATTATTGTTAAATCTTTCTCATTAGTAACATTATTTTAGAGCTAAATTAGCCTTGTTTATTAAAAGCTGCACATATAATAAATGTTAATATTTTAATCACTTATAAGTACTTACGTAAGAGCTGTTAAAACTTCTAAATTTTAATTGTATGATTTTTTCCTAAATGGACAGCTGACTAGAAAATGAATGACACAGCTTTTTTGTGCTCTTTCAGAATTATCATCTTCAATGGACCTCAAAATTGCACTTTTAGTTAATAGCCTCCCATTACCACAAAATCATTTTTCCTTCTTTTGGAATAGAGTTGAAATTAACAGCAACTCTTGTTGTAAGCATATTCTCTCTTAATAATAGTTACTGGGATTGAAAATTATATCTGTTACTATCATCAAATCTCTTTTCTAAATTGATACTTCGGAATTTCTGGACATTAGAATTGCTAGGTTGGTCCCAATGTTCACAAGTAGAATCCCCGAAGGTTAACTTAATTATGGATTTCAAATGTGTAAGGCTTGAGGGAAGTTATTTTCCACCTAAACTGAAAGAGAATGATAGGAATTGAGTGGAAATTGAGGCAAGATACTGTTATTAGATGTCAAGAAAAAGTACCTGTCTACAGGGATTGTTGCGCAAGGGTAATATTTTTTTGCAGAATACCTTCCTGGAAAGATTTTGCTTTTAATAATTTCTCATCCTTCATTAGTATTTTATGTTCAGTAAACTCAAGAAAGGGAGAAAACTTCAAATATTTTGAGCCTTTCTTAAACTTTAAATCAGCCTGGTCTGAAGCGAAAAGAGAGAAAACAGAGTTAACAATGTTTTTGGAACAATCCTCTATTTTTCAAGTTTACACCTGCATCGATTGCTATACATTATTTTCAAGCTGTGTACTACTTTTTGAGCTTTATATATAGGAGGATATAATGGTTTTGCTATTCAATAGATACATCAAAATGGTGGCATTTGTCCACTTAATTAATAAATACACTATGATTCATTTAGTCCTATGGATAGTATCAGTTTATAGATACATCTTAAAAGGATTTATGTTATTTAATAATGCTTAAATGAAAAAGAAAATAAAACAGTTATGGCAAGGAGTTGTGTGGTAAATAATTGAATATGTGTGCAACTGGTAGGCACATTATGGTTTATTTTAAAACTTCTGTGATGCTTTAGAATTATAACTTTTACTATTATGATTATTTTAGATTGCACCTACATCTGACAATGACTTCGGACGATATAATTGCACAGCCACTAACCGCATAGGAACAAGATTTCAAGAATATATCCTTGCTTTGGCTGGTAAGTGTAGAAAAATATTTTTTGAGATCTCATAAAATATTTCTGTAAGCAAATAAAATTTTAAATTGGTAATATTGTATCATTTATTTTTAAATGTTAACAAATAATGTTTTTTTGCATTTTTATGAGTCATGATCCAGGTTATTATTTGAAAGAATGAATCAGTGCTTAAAAAACTGGAACAGTTGTATCTGACATATAGTGAGGACTTAGAATGTGTTTACTGATCAAGACTGATTTTAAACCCTGATTCCTTTGGCTTGAAAATGTTTCATTTCATTCAAATAAAAACATTGTATAATTCTGCTTTAAAGTTTAAAGATGTAGAAATAACATGTAAAGCAAAAAAAAAAAGTCATTTTAACCAGAAATCCAGCCATATACTTAGTTTTATATATGTATATGTATGAAATTTGCCATTATGTTATACAAGACTGATTAGAATCTGAAAATACTCTTTTAAAAATAGTTTGTGTAGCTCAGATGGAAAAATGTGATTAACAGTCTTTTAGGTCTAGGTAAGGAAATATCAGAAAATTACTGAATGCTATGTTTTAATAGAATAAACAGCTTCTGTAAATAAATTTTAAAATATTTGTAATAGAGATCTTATATGTAAGTGTAATTTCCTATTAAGTTATGAAAGAGGTTCATTTTATTGTTATATAAATATATTTTCAAATGTAATGTCATCAGTTGTAAAGGCCACAAGGGGAAATTGTTTTTATTAAGCTCATAACACTCAAATTATTATATAAATTAGAAAACCTGTTCTTCAATTCAAGTTTTACTACACTGAGAAAGAAGGGAGACAAGGTAGTGTGTGGAAGGAATTGAGGCTAGAAGGCAGAGAGAAAAATTCAAGGTAAGAGAGAGCTAAGACAGGAGGGAAAAGAGGAAGAAAGGTATGAAAGAAGGAAGAAACTAAACTAATATTTATTGTCTACCATGAAGCCATTAGGAATTTATGTATTTATGTATTTATTTATTTATTTTTGAGACAGAGTTTCGCTTTGTTGCCGGGGCTAGAGTGCCGTGGCGTCAGCCTAGCTCACAGCAACCTCAAACTCCTGGACTCAAGCAATCCCCCTGCCTCAGCCTCCCAAGTAGCTGGGACTACAGGCATGCGCCACCATGCCTGGCTAACTTTATCTATATGTACTTTTAGTTGTCCATATAATTTCTTTCTATTTTTAGTAGAGACGGGGTCTCCTTCTTGCTCAGGCTGGTCTCGAACTCCTGAGCTCAAACAATCAGCCCGCCTCAGCCTCCCAGAGTGCTAGGATTACAAGGAATTTATTTTTAATGGAAATCATAGTAAGTAGGCTTTTCACATTTAGAAATATCAAGAAACAATTTTATAAGCAAATTAAATTCTAGGAAAATGAAATGTACTAAGATACATCAAGATTCATTAGTAATAAATTGAAGTATCAACTGTATTGATAAGAAGCACTCACTAATAAAGTTAATTTTGAGCCTTAGAAAATTAGGTAAACTTCCTTGTAATTTGTGTGAAATTTTTATAAATAACTAGATATGTGATCAATATATGTGTATGTAATTGTATTATTATTGTACCCTTATATATTGCCATTTTATAAATGATATAGTTTTCTATTAGGTTCAACTTGATAAATTACCAGAATTTATTTAGGATTTGAGAGTTTTAACTCTTGGGAAAATGTATGAAAAATGAAAAAATTATATTGATGAAATTTAAGTAATCCCATTAAATTTACAGAAATATTTGTTTATGTACTTTCAAATATCACAATATTTACTGTGTGTCACATTTTTCTTTGGAAAATATATTTGATGACTACCTTTCTAAGGAAGATATTAAATTAGTGCATTTCCCTCTGCCTAACTATAATATAAATTGAAATTATTCCTTTTAAATAAGAGAATGTTTTGGAATTTTTTTTTGAATACTGCAATTCCTCAATAGCCCAAGTTTGTACAATTCTGGGATAAAAATTTGTTTCAAGAAAAGCTGTTCTCAATTCAAATTATAAGGAAGATATGAAAATGAATTAGACACTGACCATTAGATGGGAAACATATATTTAAACATCAACATTTATAAGTATGATTTCCTTGATAAGAACCTTTAATACTAATATTTCATAGAAAATTTAATTTTTCCTGAAGAATCCAAACATTAAGCATGTAATGTGATTTTAAATGAAATGTAATAAAATTATATAGAAATTTAAATATTTGCAAATATTTGTAAATATCACAGTTTAATATTTCATTGGCCTATTTGACCTAGTAAAAGGTCAAGATCATTTGGCATAGGGTGTTTTACACTGTAACAGATTACTTCCAAAGGGCAAAACATTAAGAGCCAAAATTTAGCATAAAATGTTGTTATATATTCAATGAAAAATATAAAACAGATTTACCTATTGTATTTTATTTCAAAAATATTTTTTCCCTTGTTCCTTTTTTTCTGCCTTCCTTCCTTCATTCTTTACTTGCATTTTCTCTTTTCAATAATTTAGTTCTACTAAATTGGACAAGGTAGGCATCTCTGTGGGGGTGGAGTGGAGCAGGACAGCAGACTGGCTTTGGGTGTCAGAACCTAAGCGGAGTGAATGGAGTGGAGGGATACCTCAGGGATCCAGTGGGGGGTGCTGGGAACCAGACAGGGTAAAAAGGGTGTCCATGTGCCAAGAACGAAACAGCAGCCCAGAGAGGAATATTCGAGTCTGATCAGGGTAGGGCAGGGTCCACGTAAGCTGGGTAGGTGTGGAAGAGAGTTTAGAGTGATGGAAGATTGATTTTTCCAATGACATTGATAAAATTGGCACATATAGGGAGTATTATCAAAGTTGTCTCACTATTGGAGAAGAGAGTTACAGTTAGGGAAAAGTCAAAGAATAAGATGATCATGTACTAATGTTTTGGTATTTGGTGGGATTGGTATGAACTCTGTTTTTAATTTTTGTAGGTGGATAGAGGAAGGAGAAAAGATGTAAAGGAGTGTATATGTGTATGTGTGTGCATTTGTATGTGTCTGACTGTGAGTGGCCATTTCTACAGGGAACTTTTTTGGAATGCCACTTAGAAAACAATTGCTGAGCTAGCTCTATTGATTGAGAAGACATGGGATTTACAACACTCCAGTAGCAATGAGCACACCTAGAAGCCAGATCTTGGTTTCCAAATATCATTCTTGACTGAGTGTAACTGGGGCCCCTTGCAGAAATGGCTGATTCCAGAACTGGGACAGAGAAAGTATAAAATAACCTTATAACAACTTGTGGTGTCAGAAATTAATGAAGTTAAAAAAAATAAAAAGATGAGAACATGTCAAAAAAATCCATAGCCAATGTTAACAAACAACAAAGCATACATTAATTCAGCCAAAGAGCAACAATGGTTGCTAAGGTAGGTGCATGAAAGTTAGATGAGGAAATAATAAATAGAAATAGGCTTAATGTATTTATCCTCAGATTACTAATTAATTATAAAAGGAATATATTAGGTTATTAAGTATAAAATGTCCAGTTTCCTTAAGTACTGTTTGACAGTTGATATCTCTGGCGTTTCGTTTTGACACTTCTTGTTTTATTTTTATTGTGAAGGTAAATCCTCATTCTTTCAAATACATAGTTTGGCTTGTGATTATGTTTCAAATTTTTTTAGAGCAATTTTTATGAAACCATGGATAAGTCAAAAATTTGTGTTATTTTCGAATGAGTTCCATCGTGGAACCAATGGAGCACAGACAGCTCGAAATATCAACAAAATATTTGGGAAAGATGTGGCTAATGAATGCACAGTATGTGGATGGTTTGGGAGGTTTATTCTGATGATTTTAATCTTGAAAATGAGCCACATAGGCAACCTGAGATCAAGGTGGATAATGAGCTGAAAGCTGTAGTAGAAGTGAGTCCATCTTAACCTACATATGAATTAGCAGCAATGTTTGATGTTACTATCCCAACACTATTGGACAATTTCAAACCAATGGCCAAGGTAAAGAAGCTGGATACATAGGTTCCACATTAATTAAACGAGCATCAGAAGAGAAATCATCCCAAAGCTTGCCTTTCTTTGCTGTCACGATATAAAGGTGAACCATTTCTACAACATGTGGTTACATGTGATAAAAAATAGATTCTTTTTGACAATCACGAGCATTTGACACAATAGCTGGATGAAGATGAAGTGCCGAAACACAGTCCAAAACCAAATATTTATCCAAAAAAAGCTAATGGTATCTGGTGGTCCAGTGCTGGTATTATCCACTACAGTTTCATGAAACCTCGACAGTTAATTACAGTGGATGTGTACCTCAACCAGTTGGACAAAATGATGAAGATGCTTGTGATTAAGCAGCCGAGACTGGTCAATAGAGACAGGTCAATCCTCTTGCAAGACAACACTCTACCACATGTAGCACAAACAATGCAGCTCAAACTACAACAGCTGGACTTAGAAACTGTCTGTTGTTCACTGCATTCACCAGACCTTGCACCAACTGATTACCACTTCTTGCAGGCTTTTGACCACTTCTTGCAAAGAAAAATATTCAGTTCTGAACAAGCTGTGGAAAATGGCTTTTGCAATTTCATCACTACTTGCTCTCCAGGATTTTTCGTTGCTGGCATAAACAAGCTACCGTTAAGATGTCAAAACTGTGTTGATACTTAGGCGCATACTTGTATTAATTGTACTGCTTCTTGTCTGAGGTACAATAAACTACACTTTTGATTCAGAATTGGAAATTTCATATTTAATGACCTAATAATAACTTTACAGTTGATAACCCTAATATTAATAGATACTACATTAAGCAGGTGATAAAAGTTACATCGCTAGTAATAAGAAAATTAAACTTGAGTACTACCAGAGTCCATGAGAAGAACACGGAATGACTACTATGGTAATTCTGCTAAAATGAATGATCAGAATCTAGTATGAGAAAACATACAGCAAATCCAAACTGAGGAGCCATCTACAAAATAACTTCAAAGTGTCAAAGCCATGGAAACCAAGGGATGGTTAAGGAAATTCCCCAGACTAAAGTGTAGTAGAGACATGACAAATATATTCCATGCATGGTTCTGAGCTGCATCCTCTTGCTATAAAAGACATTATTAAAATGATAGGTAAACTGTGATAGTGGTCTGTAGATCATCAATGTAAATGTTTTACAGAGCTTATGTAAGACCATGTTTTGTCTGTAGCAAATACACACTACATTTGCCATGACAACTTAAATGACTTAGATAAAATGTTTCTGATACAAAAATACCTGTGTGTACTGTTTTCGCAAATTTTCTATAAAAATGAAACAATTTCAAAAGAAAAAGAAATACTAAAAAGTGAAGAAAACTAAGGCCAATAAACAAATATGCGTAAGATAGAGAAGCTTTAGAAAAGTGAAATGACTCAAGAAAATAAGTAGCATTTTTGATAATAATCATGCACATCTTTTCTGTGTGCATATGTGGCATGATATGTGACCCCATAAATTAAAAATTGTTTTAATGGATTAAAATGTTTTTATGGATTAAAAATGTTTAAAATAGCATATTGCATATTATTAAATACATAATAATTTATTCACAGATAACTAGCATTCTCTAATATGCAGTTATACAATTTTTCCCTAAAATATAGCAACCTTTTAGAAATAACTTTCAAATATCTTAGTAAATATGATAATAACTTTGTCCTTAACAATGGAGATGATAATCCCTATTTAGTAACAATGCAATTATAACAGGGTTTAGAAATAAGATATATAGATGCCAGTCACATATATTTATTATCTGAATATTTCATTTCTACGCCTCACACTACTTTCTGCCATTATCTCTGGTGAGGAAGAAAAGCTTGGTAAAATATATTAAGAAGACAGGAATAAATTGCTAAACTGAATTATGAGTAGTCATCGTAATAATTTTTAGCTCAATTAAGTACATGAGATATTATTCATACCTATTCTACAGAAGGAAAATAGGTTTACAAATTAGAGAACAATATATATATAAACACAGTATATTTTATTGTTATCTATTATTATTATGGGTTAAACAGTGAGTATCATTAAATATTGGCTATATCAAAGGGCTCCCTTAAGTAAAGAGTTAGCCTGAGGACAGCGTCTCTTTTTTCTTGCACAGTTTTCTACAAGCGATCTTAATGATTCAAGCTCTTTTATTTTTAACCCTTTTTCACATTCTTAAAACTAATTTCAAAGAACCAATGATTGCCAATTTCTCAAATTATATTCTTAAATAAAAGATAATTAAATATGCTTGGTTTAAATTAACAATAACAACAACAAAAAAACCTGAACAAGATCTTGCCATTAAACCCTGGCTTCATTTTTATGAGCAAAAATTAGATTAGCCCTCTTTGATCTAGCTCCCCTCTCTTTAGAAAATTGAAAAAAGAAGGGTTTTTTTCCTATAATTTTATGGAAAATATGAGATATTTCACATATATGCTTGATTTATCAAAATATCAATTGGAGCCATGAGAGAGGCATATATATATTTTTATGACTTAACTATAAAAATATATATGCATATTGTATTTTTTGACTTGACTATAAAATTGTTTTTTAAAATGTACCTCCTAGGTGATAATTCTGCTTTGTAGTTCGGAAGCATCCTCTCTTTTGGGGTTTACATACCTACTTTGGAACAAATTAAAATTGTAGGACACATAAAGCTAAATAAAATTGTGACTATATAGTGTTATTTCTACTTCCAAAAGATCGTGACTTCACAAGGCATTCCATGTATTTGTACATGTGTTGCATTTCTTCTCTTAAAAGAGCTTCACTCTAACTTTTAAACTTTATTATCAAATAACTTAATTCAACTTTTTTTTTACTTTCATAATTCATTATTGTTATATTTAAACTTTTTATATTAAATCTTAATCTTTAATACAGTGTTTCCACCTTTGCTTCATTAATTAATGCACTTATCTAATAAAGTCATCTTCTCCTGGGCAATTTTAGGGGAGGGAGTTGGCTGTAACCTGTCATCAGCTAACACATCCAGCCCCTAAGAATGGGAAACTCAGCCCTGTGAGGGTTTCCGGGCAGTGCCCCATAGCAGTCATTCTAAGATCTAGCTGATGAGAGTGTTGTGATGAACAGTAAGTTAATGCATTCAAAGCACCTAGCACATGGCAAATACTCAAGAAATATTAGGGTAGCTATTATTATGGGCAAATTATAGTTCACATTGGTCACTTTTCCTTTGGTTAGAAGTCAATATGTCAATGTCTCTTTAGATATAATACATTGATCCAGACACCATAGACCAATGCATAATAAAATGGGATAATGGCCTTACTTATTCTTGATACTATATTTCTATTAAACAATATACATTTTCATTTGATTTGGCCTCTTTTTTCCCATCTACTGTCTTGTCTGATATCTTTTTTTTTTTTTTACAGAAACTGCTACTAAATAAAGTCTCTGATACTGTGTTTCACAATTGATTTACTTAACCTCACTTCAGGACTCTAGACTTACCCCTATTAAATCTCATCTTGTCAGCTTGGGCTGATCTTTTGAACCTACTGAAACCCTGTCAAATCAAATATTTGAGCTCTTTTTTCAAGATTAACTTAATTCGCCAGTACAGTATCATGAAGTGGCCTTCTGTATTTTCACCAAAGTCATGGATAAGCCTATATAAGTCATTTTGAGAACAGAGACTTGCTTAGAGGTTAAGCTGTATCACTTGAACAGAATTCTATAGATATAGAATTATAGTCAATCTACTTGTCCATGTGCCCAGACTATATCTGGTTCAGAGCCTTATTCCACAAAACTTGAAAGCTTGTTAAAATTAGTTCATTTGGAAGCACACTTTCTTCACCTGAATATAAAGCCAAGTTTCTTTTACATAATCAGTTTTATGATCTAGCCCGGAAAAGTCTACATCTTGATCTTTTTCCAGAAGTCATGAAGCAAACTTAGTGATGAATATGAAACTATTCATAACATCCTCTGTATTATCTCATTCTCATGTTGCTATGAAAAAGGAAATCAGGATAATGTGACAATATTTTTAGAGAATCCACGCTTGCATCAATTCCTTATCATTTCTTAATTCACTCACTCAAAAAGTATATAATGAATTTCATGTAGGTGCCAGACATTGTTCTAGATTTGGAATCTGAAGATGAATAATATATGGTACCTGGTCTTTACACATAAGTTAGAGTTCAAAAGATAAAAGTTATTTTAGAAGTGTGAATCAAGGCTTGGGAACACCAGACTGAATTATGATGGGAGTTCTTGGTGAAGGCTTCTAACAGGTGTCACCTTTGAATTGAGTCTGAAAGAGTGAGTGGAAACAGGTCCAATAAAGAAGAAAGGGAAAAACTGAAAGAATCAAGATGACATTTGTAAAAAGACACAATACTCTGAAAGAGTGTGAGCTGTTAAGAAATGAGGCATTTAATGGAACACGGGAGGAGTACATTGTGTAAGGAGACCAGTGGTTGGTGACGTGAATAGAGAGATAATGAGAGACCAAATTATGGATTTCCTTAAAAACATTCATCATGTTTATATTCTGTCTTGCATACAGCAAGGCGAGTTTAGAGTCTTTTAGTGATAAGGCAACATGATCCATTTATCTTGGAACAACTATCTTGGTAGAATTCTAAAGACTAATTACAACATAGCATAACCTGTGGGTAATTGCCAATTTCCATGTTTCTCCAAGTTGCCAAAATATGTAAATATAAACTCTAATATCCTAAAGTAATGTCTACTACTCCAGAGAACAGATATATCTGTGTGTGTGTGTGTGTGTGTGTGTGCGTGCTTGTATGTGTATGAAGAATATCATTTTATATATACACACACACACACACACACAATGTATTGAATATCATTTTATATATGCAATGTATATTTCTAGATCATAGTAGTTTTAGGTAAATTTATTAACTATATGAAGGGTTTGTTGTGTTATATTTGATTTGCTTATGAGCCATTATTGAAATGCCCAAATAACAAAGGGACCTAGGTGTCCATGACTTGTGAGAAGTGTCAAGAATTGGATATGAAGGAAGAAATAATTTTTGTTGATACCTCAGGAGTGAGTGAACACTTCCATGGAGAATATTAGAGATAAAAGCGAGATAAGGTCAGATCCCTGGACAACTTCAGCTTAGTCAATGGACTTAAAAGCATATGAACAAATGAAATTGAAAGCAATTATTCATTAAGTTAGTGTAACTGTTTCTGAGGAGAAAAATGTAAACATATGTGATCAAATGCTGTGAGAAAAATCAAGAAAATAGTAATTTGGATTTGGAAATTGGAGAAAACCAGATGACTAGTGAAATATGAAGTAATTTACAGAGTTTCAGATGTGTTGCAAATAAGCTATAAAATTAGGTAAAGTTCACAATTTGTCTTACTCTGTTCTGGTTGATATAACAATATGCTGTTGACTCTGTTAATGTATATACAACAGAAATTTATTGCACACAGTTCTGGAAGATAGGAAGTCTACGATCAAGGTGCCGTCCGGTTCTGTTTTGGGCAAAGGCCGGTTCTTCACAGTTGGTGCCTTCTACGTGTGCTCACGTGGCAAAGGGAGCAAAACGTGCTCTCTTCAGCTTCTTTTATAAGAGCACTAATTCATTCATGAGGGAAGAGGCCTCATGTCATAACCACATCCCATAAGACCCCACCTCTTAGTAATATCACATTGGGGATTAAATTTCAACATATGAATTTTGGTGGGACACCAACCTACAGACCACAGCGTAGCTGAAGTAATAAAATTGTATATAAAACCTAACTGGAAATTAAATGGTCACCCAAAACAAAAGCAGATGAACTCCTCTCATCCTAGAGTTCCTGAGGTGCAAGCAGTTGATGGTGACACTCTGCATGTTATAGCCTTGCTGGATCTGGGATGTTTGATTACTTAAGTGTCAATGCTTTTAATATTTGGGACTTCTATCAGATAGAGATTGGTGAGGAAAACAAGCAAAAATAATTTTTTATGGAGAATTAAGTGGTTATAAGATCACTGGAAAGGCAGATACAATGAAAGACAAAAGAGAGCCAACACTCTTTCACCTTCAGTGTGACAAAATAGCTCAAGTGAGGTCCAGGGGTCAAGTCTGCAACTGCTAAGTAAAGGTCAAGAAGCCTTGCTGCCAAGCTACTCCTGTGCTGATATCACAGCTGCCTCATACCAGAAATGGAATGAATAAACTGCGGAATTGTGGGTGGAGTCCAGCTGCTACCCTCATTAGCACCTTCAGGTCCTCTTGTCCACATGCATCCCCTGAGAAAAACAGGAAGAGCATTCATATCCTTGCAGCATTAGAAGCCATATACATGAGCCTCTCATCCTAAGTTGCATACATGAACCATAGCAGCAGATGAGTCTGAGTAATGAAGATTCTAACCTGCCATTTCTATGATAAAGAGCAGTAGCTTAAAGGATAGAATTTGATGCTGAGTGTTAATAGAAAGTACCTATGCTAATATTTTAAACATCGTTCTGGAAGAATATTCATGTAGATATTTCCTTTTAAAAGAGGGTTTACAAATATCAAACTCTTCAGATTCCTGGATCTAAGTTTAGCAACACAACAGCCTCATCTATGGAGAAAGAGCTAAGTCAGTGTCTCTAAACCACACCTTAGTCACCAGCTTCTCAGCATTCTAGAGGATCAAATTTCCATAAGTAAAGATGTTGGGGCAGAAATTAGGAACAACCTATTTAAATACCGTGACAGGAAACAAAACAAGAAGAAGAAGAAGAATTTCTTGTTTTAAGAGAGAGCAGGACTGAAGAAAGTTTGTCATTTGGAGAATCTTTATAATTGGTGATAATAAGATGGAGAAGAAAGATTAAAATTCCAAGAAAGAAGAAAAAAGATGAGAAGAGCTCTCTGATGAAACAGATTTCTGGAAAAGAAAAAAAAAGTAAAAACAAAATTCCATTCAGATGTGGAGTGTTTAGCTTTGGAAAATATGAGGATAGGTTTTTCATTACGGGTTAATCAAGCAGCGATAGCTCTTCAAGATATTGATGTCATTGTAGCATTATTCACAATAACCCAGATAGGCAAGATACAAAAATATTTACATATAGGTGTGTGTGTGTGTGTGTGTGTGTGTGTATGCTGTGTAAAATAACCCAGACATGGAAAGACAAATACAGTGAGATGTCTCTCATATGTGTAATTACAAAACAGTCAAATTCGTAGAAGCAGAGAGCAGAATGGTGGTTTCTAGGAGCTGGGGAAGGAGAAATGGGGATATGCTGGTCAAAGGATACAAAGTTTTAGTTATGCAAGATGAATAAGTTCAGAGAATCTAATGTACAGCAATGTGTCTATAGTTAACAATACTTATTTTATATATGAGATTTTCTAAGAAGGTAGATCTTAAGTCCTTTCATCACATACACACACACCACACATCCACATACACAATGGTAACTATGTAAGATAATGGATATGTTAACTAGGTTGATTGTTCTGATTATTTCATAGTGTGTACATATCAAAACATCAAGTTGCATATCTTAAATATATAAAAATTTTTATTTTTCAATTATTTCTCAATAAAACAGAACAAATGAGATGATAGGGTATAATTTGCATGAATTTGCTTTATGTTTCCTCTTTTCACTTTTGATGTTGATTTCTGTTTATTTGCTGAGAATTTCGAATGCAGTTGAGAAAGAGCTAAAACACATCACATACACATACACATGCACACACATATGCACAACTAATCTTTGTCATTATTGTCTTCAACATTCAGCTTATTCAGAAGCCTAGGAAATGCTGGTTTGTAATTCCATGTTCTCCTTCATTTTGTAAATGTTATTTAAATATATGTTCATCAAGATCTCCTTTATAGCCACACATAATATTGATTAGCTCCCTTCCTTTTCTTCCACATTAGTACCTTTGGGCCTACCCTTTCAAGATTTTTCTTTATATACTGAATCTTCGCTTGAGAAGCTTTTTTTCTGTTAGGAAGATGATATCTCATGTATTCTTTGCTCTTTCAATTCTGTTCCCAATAATAGCTCTCTCTCGCGCGCGCTCTCTCTCTCTCTCTCTCTCTCTCTCTATATATATATATATATATATTTGATTATTGCCCTCTTCCTTTTCTGTGAGGATTCATGCGCTTTCATTTCACTTATTAGTTCCTCTTTATTTAATTGTATGTCTTTATTTTATCAAAATAACATCAGAGGAGCAACTCCTCCCATTGTTCCTCTACTTATTACATGGTAAAATTATCGCCAAAACAGACATTTTAGTAACTTTCACATTTATACTTTGACCAAACTAGGACTATAGGTATACGTATAAATATAAAATGTTTACCAACATTATTTGTACATGGACAACTATTTTTAAGGATAGGATAAGTGAGAATAGTATTTATGAATCCCCAGTGGTTTATATACATCAACGTATTTTCATAATAACTTTAATGCTGGCATTGTCATTACTATTTTACTTATGAGAAAACTGATGCCAAATTAATTTAATTTGCCCAGGGATTGTTCCTACCTGACTCCTAAATCATAGCACCAGCTCTTTGCTATTTACACACAGCATACAATTTCTAAGCTGAACCTAGATACTGTATCCATTACCTACCATTTGACTAAAACATTGATATATGTCAATGGATAAAAAAAGACATAATGTAAGGAAGATAGTTATCAGGAAGCCTTAACAAAAATTACAATAACTGACATTTACTAAGTGCTTAATGTATACCAGTTTCTCTTTAAGTGCTCTACATTACTTGATACTGCCAGTAACCCTAGCAGTGGGTACTAATCTAACCTCCATTTTAGAGAGACAAACACTGTTATGTGAAAGATTAAGGCAGTAGTCCCCAACCTTTTTGGCACCAGGGACCAGTTTCATAGATGATAATTTTTCCATAGACAGGGTTGGGAGGGGATAGTTTCAGGATAATTCAAGCACATTACGTTCATTGTGCAGTCAAACCTCTCTGCTGATGATAATCTGTATTTGCAGCCACTCCCCAGCACTAGCGTCACCACCTCAGCTCCACCTCAGATCATCAGACAGTAGATTCTCATAGGGAGCACACAACTTAGATCCCTCTCATGTGAACAGTTTACAGTAGGGTTCATGCTTCTCTGAGAATCTAATGCTGCTGCTAATCTGAGAGGAGGCAGAGCTTACTTATGTGGTGATGTGAGCGATGGGGAGTAGCTGTAATTACAAATGAAGATTAGCTCCCTGGCCTGCCACTCACCTCCTGGTGTGCAGCCTGGTTCTCATCAGGTCATGGACCAGTACCTGCCACAGCTCAGGGATTGGGGACCACAGGATTAAGGGACTTGTCCACTGTTGCAATTGACAAAAGTGTCAAGACTATTCTTTGGATCCATAAATTCTGAGGACATATCCAGTGTCTTAATCTAACACTATACCAGCACTAGCAGAGGTAAAAAGAAAGAGTAATTAAATAAATATACATTTTCACAATTGTTTTCATTCAGTAGTGGGTAGAATTTATTAACTATTGAGATGACAAATGCTAGGAAATGGTTTAGAAAAATATGATAACAATGAGGGGAGAACTGTCTCTGGGGTCGAACACCCATAAGCCCCAGCTGAAATACCAGGCTGTGTTTGATAGTCTTTAACAATATGCTCTTCTTTTTGCATATACCCAGTGAGTTAGATAATCCAGGATCCTAAACATAAAACTGGAAAGACTGAGATTGAGGTTGTAAGAAGAGTAAAGCTCCTGAATGCTCTTCTCAGGGAAGTGAGGTGATCAGAGTGGTTCTTTGGATAGATTGATTTTGCATTTGCATGTCACATGGATTGAAGTTTTTGTGGGACACCCAATAGAAAAGGAAGCCAAGAGACACTAATAGCATTGCAGGCAGACGCAGATAGGGCTAGAGTTTAGGAGTTAACTGAGGAAATGGGAAGGAAGAAATGGATACAAGGATCATAATGTAGGAATTATTAAAATAATGTCTTGACTAATTGGGATGTATATAATAGATAGAAATCAAGGATGAAGGCAATTAGAAAATAATTGAGAGAGTGAAGAAGTAGAGGTATTGATTCTAGGCACATCAGACACTATTTTCTCCGACATATTCTGCATCCTTGCATATTATTTTTGATTACTGAAATATCTAATTCATCAAATATTTCCTGAAGACACAATATTCCAGTCCCTGTGCTCAAAGTTACATGTATATATATATGTATAAATATATGTGTGCATGTGTGTGTATAAATATTTGGCCCTTTTTCAAAAAAAACTGATAATTTGGTAGTCATTTGGTGGCTGGACACAAAAAATCAGAATGTTAAAAAAAGTTTAGAAAGATACTAGAGCTGCAAGTCATAAGCATGCTTTTTCTTTTAATAAGATAACAGAAAGAAGAGGCCAAAAATAATATAAATAAAAAAAAAAAAAAACAAGAGTCATTGCAAATAGACTGTATGGCTAGAAAAGCGTAGTCATTGGCCCGTGTTCTGATGATTGGACATTTGTCCTATGAAGAAAAAGGATCTTGTGTCTCTGTAGGTGCACCATGTCAGGTGCACAGGTTAGTGAATGGTGCACACCTCTACAGTCAGAGTGAAACAAAAAATCATATACATGCCGTGTATTCAAGGTGGGATCCCAAGAGAATAATATCTTTCCTTATTCCTAAGGATACTCTACCTTCACTTTTGATGTGTGTCCCCAAACTGAAGACTATAGTTGCTGTGATGTCCAACTTAGACCTAATAGACACTAGAAAGTCACTCAGCGTGGACTGAAGAATTGGCAACCTAAATAAGGGCATCCATGCATGACTGTTTTTTTCCTCTATTTTGGATCAAACCTACAGATGAAAAGAACTGCAGATTAATTTGGAGATTAAAGACACATGAAAACTATTAGACTGTTTACATATGACAGTTTAAACGTATTATTTAAATAACTTAAAATTATATTTCCAGACAATACTTTAATAGTACTATGACTTTTGGCTGCCTCAGTATTTTCTACACATGTGTTTGTGAACCTTAGAGCCATAACATAATGTACTTCATAGACTTTCTAATTTACAGTTACTAATTAGAGCTGAAATATACACTATGGAATTCTTTACAATATTCACATACAGAAGGCCATAAAGCTGTCCTCCTGGCTCTTGTCCAGTACCATTTATAAGGCATAATTTCTTGTGATCTATAGTACTCTTTTTTTAGCTCCAGCAAATAAAGCACATTTTGACTGACATTTGAGATTTCTATCTGAATGCTTGATCAAGAACAGAAATTTACATTTACTTCATTTTTGTCAATCAAGTATATATGAAATAGTTATGTTTGTTTTCTTTTCCAAAGTTTATTTCAAATGTGATATATGGGAAAGAAACAGTGAGATTGATAGAGTGAGAAATTCCTTTAATGTTTAATGTGCCTCTAAACTTGATGTTTCTGGAGCACGGTTTTCATTTATTTCTTCATTAAGATTTTTTTCTCTCTTATTTTCTAATTCTGCTTGTTCTGCCTTTGAGATAATTCTTTCTAAAGAAGTTTGTATATTAGAAACTAAAAGTTCAACCAAAGATATTGAACTTGAAATAATGTAAATAATGTATTGATGTAATAACATGCACAAGAAAGATTTTATAGCTGTTTTTAAAATAATTTAATGAGACATCAGTATCTCAACTAAAGTTTTACTCGAATTATATAATATATAAATGAAATTAGACTAGAAATTTTGCAGTTTTATTTAATTCAGAATACTAACATTTTCTCGGTACTTAGCACTTTGCCAAAAGTAAGTAATATAAATTTGTTAAACAAAAAGAAAATAAATTTTACATTTTCACAAGACATTATTATTTATGGCAATCATTGAATAATAGATTTATTTATTCTTAGGTTTTAAATATTACCCTTTATCTTTATCTCCTCTCTCTCTTTCTCTTCTTCCTCCATCTCTTTCACACATAGGCAAACATAAATGCACATTAGTTTTCTTTAACATCAAATACAATATTTATATTGTCCTGAAAATGTAGAACTAATATATCTCCTCAATAAATGAAATGTGACATTGAATGTTTTACTTTTTTGTTTGCTGAGGTAATGAAAATTGACTTGTGTGTACTCTCTTATAATTTGAAGATATTATTCAAGCTCTGAAACTCAGATCTATTGAATGATATAAGCAGCCATTTTTCCTTCATTACTAATTCTCATAAAATCATAAGTCTTAATAATGGCTACCCACATTACCTGCTATGTTTCCTTTGTGCTTGTTTCTTCACAGATGTGCCATCCAGTCCCTATGGAGTGAAGATTATAGAGCTGTCACAGACCACAGCCAAGGTTTCTTTCAACAAACCGGACTCCCACGGAGGTGTGCCTATTCATCACTATCAGGTGGATGTCAAAGAAGTGGCGTCAGAGATCTGGAAAATAGTACGCTCCCATGGAGTTCAAAGTGAGTCAATAATTTCAAAATGTATTGATTGATTCCGGCTTATCTTCAATATACCTGTGTGATTAGCTTTTTATTTTCCTTCAGCAGTTTTTTTTTTTTTTTTTGATAAAGTGATGCTGGGAAGATATTTTCACTGCCCTATTCTTCTTGAGAATAACCTCAATACAGAAAGGAAAGGTTTCCATCTTTAGATGGAAATGCTTAATACAATCAGCAAAGTTTTATTCTAGGGAGGAAAAATTACTGTTTAAAATTTTGTTGGTGAAAAGAAGACTCCTGATGTGTTAGATATGATGGTTGGGTATTCTAGAATGTGTGCTTGTTTTTAATTTATTAATATTTATTTCATAAGTAGGTGCGAAAGTCATACTATAAAATGTCAGTGTCTTATGTGTATTCATGAAGCCATCCCAGAAAATTCTATAGAATTTTATATTTTTATGCTTACTTTTATATTTATATTTACTTTTATATTTCTATAAAGAAGGCAAAATGATTCACAGAACTTCTTTTCAATTATGTAAAATTTCATCATGTTCTGAAAATGTGGTTTGTTTCCTCATTATGAGGAGAGAAAAGTAAAGTAGGAAATAATAAATTATCAGTATTGGACTCTGTTGGTTAAGACATAGAACTACTTTGAGTGGTCCAAAAGAGTAGCAGAAAATAGTGAGGAAATTAATGCATCATAGTGTATGTCCTATAAGGATCTTTCATTGACCCTAACATATATGGCATAAGGGTTCAGTAAAAGCCAAAGCCCTCCTGAGAAGAAAAGAGAGAACCAATTGCGGTGAACTTGAAGAGAGAGCAAATTAAATCACTCCAGTCTCATCTTTGTTGACACCAGCTTTTTCAGTTTTCACTGAGAATAACTACAGGCTTTTGATAGAGAAATGTCACAAATATTAATCAATGAGTCATCAGTTATTTACCCTATGCTTCAAATAATGTCTTCAAACAGGTGATCTTTTATTATTTCTTTTAATTATCAGCTATTTGAATAATGTTCTTAGTGCACATGCTATGTGGTTCAGGAGAGATTTATAAAGACAATGCCCAGAAAAGAATAACTGAGTGGGGCCAAAAACTATAGGAAAAAAAAATTAACTTGGCTGGTAGAAATAATATTTTATAAAAAATTTTGGTTTCATTAAGAGAAAGAAGGGAGGGTGGTAGGTGAGAGACAGAAAGGCAAAATGAATTATTTCTCACACTGCAGAAAACTCAATGTGGGTGCTCAATGACAACCATTCCACCCCTGTCACACTGGGGAGAATATTAATAGACCCTGTCCAGATTTTTTACGAAGTTGCAACACCATGGAGAATTTATAATGGCCTTGATCAGGCCAAGTTGATCAAGTACAAAACCTGACTTTGGAGCACATATATCCATCTGTCCAAAGCAGATTCAATGCTTATTAAGACTGATATATAAAAACAAAATATATTTGTTAATTTGCAATGACAAATGGTTGTCCAGAAATTAGAATGTTCAGAGTCTATATAGGTACCTTCTTTACCCTTTACTATATTATGTTGGAAATAAAATATGTGTCAGAAACTTGTCTGGTGAATCCAGAATATGAGCAAGGGAAGCTTCATAAATAAGATGTTTAATGGCTTCACACTGGGACAGCTTTAAGGCTTGCCAAAAAGATGAAAATTACTCAAGGTCCTATGACTGGAGCTTGCTCTCTTTTATTTGAGGAAAATGTTTGCATCAGTATTTTTTTTTTTTCTGTTTCCATGGCTGACTCTTCTTTCATAGATCTGTTAATGATTACTTTAAATTGGGTTACAGTCATGTAATCAAACCATTGCATGATCTCAGCTCAGCAAAATACAAACATGAATTTTTGTTTGTTTGTTTTTTAAATCTAATCACTTCTTTCAGACATTCTTTTTGAATCTCCCTTTCTGTTATGTAATAATGTCTTTGGAAGACATGATACATTTATGACCATTTTCAAGTATATAAAAAGTCCAGTTGCATTTTGCACAGTTTGAAACTTAAAATAATGTCTAATTTTGCATTCACATTTTCTCTGATCCCCATGGTCTGGGGACATTAGAGGTGGCATGAACTGCATCTTCTCTTGGGAAGGAGAAAGTAGACAAATATCTCTTAATTTTCTGGTGCTGTGGGTCTGTTTGGGCTGTCCTTGCCATCTGGTCTCTGTGGCACAAGCACCTGAATACCTGACTTTGGGGTGCACATTTGGGGTGCAGACACATTAGAAGACTTTTTAGAGACAGAGTGTCCTCAGATGGGATGCTACTTCATCTCACCTCCTTAGACACCTCCTCACCATTCTCTTCAACAGATTTCATTTTAAGTGTGACTGCAGCCCGCTAACTTTATGCAATATCCACTTGACCCAGAGAAAATTTCCAAATCTTTACTAAGCTAAAATGTAAGAACCTAGATTGCTTCAGAGTTCTTTCTCTTTCTCCATTTTTCTTTTTCCCCACTTTAAAGACGCATAGAAGATAGAAGAGTCTTCTGTAAAAACAGAAGCCCAAATGGGGATGGAAATGCCAGACCCTTCTTCTCATCTGTTATGCAAAAAACGTCTAATGGATTTTATTCATCTTTTTGAATTATCTTCACTTACCAGGAAGAGAAGAGACATCACAGCATGCTCTCCTGGGTGGAAGACGCATGAGTGCAATAAGATTTTTTTCTCTTTCTAGTCTTCTGGTTAAACGGCTGAGAAAAGGCAGTGTGGATGGGGGTTGGAGCCTCATGCCTGGGGTTGTAGACCCAGTTCAACCTCTTATTATTCAGCTCTGCAGGAGTGCCTATCCTCCTCTCAATAGTTTAGTATTTGATGTCTCTTTCTTCTCTTTATGAATTGTACCAGTTGAAAATTTCTAGCACTGCAGCAACATGCCCACTCAATTTTCCATACAGGTTTCTATGGCTGGGCTGGTGCTATTCTTTCTGTTTGAGATCGTGTACTTCTGTAATGTGATTTATTTAAAGCTTTAATATATCAAATGACAACGTGATCTCATTTTATATATAAAAACATGTTTTTAAGGGTTTCTTAGTATAGCCCCCATATTTGAATGACAGGCATGAATGTAGTAAATATGTGACTAAAAGGAGAACATAGATAACAATGGCTAGTCCGGGAGAGAAGCTGGGTAACTCCACTGGGAACACTTCTGACATTCTAAGATATGTGTTTCTAGCATTTACTATTCTTTCCCAGTTTTGTAAAAATATAGTGAATATTTTCATAAGAATAACAAATTATTTATGGTTATAGAAATGTGAAATGTGCTGTAAATAATCATTATGATGTTTACTGTAAAGTGACGGCAATGATTTGATTATTAAAACATATAATGTAGTTTTGACTTAAACTTTCTACCTTAATCACACATATTTTCATCGAACCCTGTGGTTTTATCGAGTCACTATGTCGTTTTTATGTAACCTTTCAACCTTACTGACATTTATCCCATCAGACAGGTTCAGGTCCATTTAACACTGTCCAGAATTATGCTTTTACCCTGAACCACCTATGACATGCTTTTGCAATCACTCCTTGGAAGTGCTCTCACACTGAAATTCACTCTTCCTCCAGAATGAGTGACTGGCAAATGACATCGTATTTCTTACATTATATTGTACTGTATATATTTTAACATGTAGTATATTTTATATTAAATTTCTTCTAACTGTGATTTATCTTTTCTCTTAGTTTATAAGCTCTAGTATGTCCTGTTCATTGATATTTCAAGTACCAAAACTTTAGAGTGGAGAGAATGTTGAAATTTGGTAGATGTGGGATAATGGAAGGATTATTTTATAGTACCTCTGATTGGGTCTTTATAAGTGAATCAATCATTCATCCCTATTCTATAAATATATGTGTACAGAAGTGACATTTCTTCATTTTAAATTATTTTTGGTACATAATAGTTGTATATATGTATAGGGTACATGTGATGTTTTGATACGGGTGTATAGTGTGTATTAATCAAATCAGGGTAATGGAGATATACATTGTCTCAGGCATTTATCATTTTTTTGTGTTAGGAACATTCCAGTTCCACTCTTTTAGTTATTTTAAAGTGTTCCCTAACTTTCTGTTGATCATAGCCGCTTTTTTGTGCTATCAAATATTGTTCATTCCATCTAAAGCAACTTTTCTTTGCAGACTAGTATTCAAATTGTTTTTTAGGGAACAACACTTTTGAAAAGAGTGGGGAAGAAGCAGAATTGGGGAAATGGAGAAAACTGTAATGATGCAGATTTCAGTAGAGCATGCCAGGAGGTATTTTTTGTTTTGTTTTGTTTTGTTTTCTAATGTATACAATTCTATACTGTATATGACATTATGGCATTACATTGATCAAGAAAGCAGGAGATTTCATTGTAATTCTTCCACTGGGACTCGTCACAAGTTCCACACATTTGTTTTCATCTCTAATGTATTGAAGAGCATCAGTCTCACCAGATCAATCATATGCCCCACACAGCATGGCTGCTTGAGCCACTGCTTATACCTGTTTCAGGACTTTTTCTTCCTGCCATCCCAGTTCAGACCTGGTGTGGTAGCCTTTTGCACTACTTAGCAAATGAGCTACTCTTTGCTCTACACATCACAAAAGTCTTATGCACCACATTCACTAGTGCATGCCCTATCTTATCACCTGCTTCGTCAGGCACCCTAGTATCTTCTTCTGCTTCTGGTATCTACTGTTCTATGTATTTTTTATCCCTTAGCAGACTTAGTGATGAAGTTAGGCAGCGAGACATCTTGTAAAAGGGAGCATGGCCTAGATTAGGCAGAAGGGAAGGTTTTCTAATGGAGGCTTTACAATGGCTCAGCCAACTCCAAAATGATAATTACTTCCACACTGTATGCCCTAGGCTAAAATAGCCAGTCCTTTTATATCCTGGCCTCCTCATTTACTCAGATGCAAGTTTTCCCAGTAAGAGCATAATTATCTATACTCAAGTCAGCTCTCTGCATCTGAGACAGACCTTAACTGTATTCCTCCAGCTGGGCAGAAAAGAGGATCTGAGCTGGAACCTTCATATCTACCATAATATTTTTTTGGTACACATCTCTTGTAAATAAAATCTAAAAGGCTGATCTAATTTTATGGATCTTAAAACCTTGTTGAAGTTTGAAATGTCAGATATAATAGATTCTACAATCCATGTGTCTATGCATAGTCATGAACATGTATATATAGAGACCTCAAAATTTATCATTTTCATTTATTTAGGACTATTATTCAACGTTTTCTATTGCAAAGGACTTCTGTTTATTAAATAAATGATTAATATATTTAAATATATTACCCTTTTTCCTTCAAAATGTTTACATATGTATTTCCAAGTATTCCTGTAGATGATCCAGGGAACAAAATCAGCATATATTAAAAAGTGAGCACATTCTTATTTAACATATGACAATTAACTGAGTATGTATTTTTTTGAGGGAAATTGTCTTTTTTAAAAAAGACAATTCCCATTTATCAGCTTAAAGTTCTTTTTTTTTTTTTTTTTTTTTTTTGAGACAGAGTCTCACTCTGTTGCCCGGACTAGAGTGCCGTGGCATCAGCCTAGCTCACAGCAACCTCAAACTCCTGGGCTCGACCGATCCTCCTGCCTCAGCCTCCCGAGTAGCTGGGACTACAGGCATGTGCCACCATGCCCAGCTAATTTTTTCTATATATATTTTTAGCTGTTCATATAATTTCTTTCTATTTTTAGTAGAGACAGGGGTCTCACTCTTGCTCAGGCTGGTTTCGAACACCTGAGCTCAAACAATCCGCCTGCCTCGGCCTCTCAGAGTGCTAGGATTACAGGAGTGAGCCACCGTGCCCGGCCCAGCTTAAAGTTCTTTAGAGCAGAAGTTCAGGCACAATGTGGCTAGGTTTCTGCTCAGATCATACAAGGCAAAAATCAAGGTGTTCACCAGAATTTGTTAATTTCTGGAGTCTCTGTGGGAAGAATGTACTTCCAACCTTGTTTCCTTTTTGGTTAAATTCAGTTTCTTGCAGCTATAAAACCAAGGTCCTCATTTCCTTGCTGGGGACTGCTCTTACCTCCTGTAGTTCACCCACAATTCTTGAGAATGAAATTACTCTTAAAAGTGACTCACCCCACCCATATTCTATATTGATAACTTTCTATATTGATAACCTTCAGAAATGATCGTATTCTTCTCTGCTGAAGCAAAATTCCAGTAATCAGGCAATTAACACACATTAAAGACAGCTAACATTTCCTAAATATTAATTCTATTTCTGTCACTATCTTAAGTACTTAAAATAGATTCTAATAATAGAACTTGACCACAAACTGAAGAATTTGGTGATATCAATATCCTTTATTTTATAGAGGGAAAAGTTGAGTGTAATTCATTTGAAGGAGAAAACTGAGTCTACAATGTTTAACAAACTTCTCCTTAGGCCATATTGATAAATAACATTGAACTAAAAATCAAACCCAGGCAAGAAGTCAGATTTCAAAGCCTGTAAAATCGACTATTATGCACTTTTCACCTGCTATTAAGAGTTGACAAAATGAAATACAAGTCACTGCCCTATAGAGTGTATGACACCCTGTATATATAGTGCAGTGTGTTTTGGATAGCTAACGGGAGGTGGTTGTATAGAAAATTTATGGGGTGATTTGCCTGAGCCTGTGAAATATAAATTATAAAGTCGAAACATCAATGTTCTATGGAAGTTTTTCATGAGAAAAAAAGAAAGTAGGAGGGGAAGGCAGGAAGGAGAGAGGGAAAGAAGGAATCAAATTTTATGTAATGTACTATAAAGCTTTAAAAATATACTATTAATAATATAAGATTTCAAATAGGTAACCTGGATAGTACAAAAAGTCTATAGTATGGCTTTCAAAATGTTTCTTAGCAAAGTTTGTAGTTTAACAAGAGCAGAGTAGGAATTTTAAATATGTTTATTCACTCTACTCCATGTATGGGTGGTTGATTAGACCTTAGGGTGACTGAAGAACCCTGACAGTGTATGATAAATATTGTATATATGTGTGTTGTCAGATTATGTGATATGGTAGTTGGTGTTTTTGAAAGCATTACAATTGAGAGAAAAATAATTATATTTTTGCTTCTTCTCAATGTGCCTGAATACCAAGCATATTATATAAAAATCACAGTAATTTAGTAAAAGCTTTATTATAAAGCATTTAAAGAAGGAGGCCCAAGTACAGTCAGCCCTCCATATCTGTGGCTTCCACATTCATGGATACACCAACCTCAGACCAAAAATATTTGGGAAAAAATAATAAAAAATAACAATGAATCAATAAAAAGTAATACAAATAAAAAACCCATATAGTATAACAACTATTTACATGGCATTTACATTGTATTAGGTATAAATAATCTAGAGATGATTTAAAGTATTTGAAAGGATGTGCATACATTATATGCAAATACTACCCCCTTTTATATAAGGACTTGAGAATCCATGGATTTTGGTAATAGGAGGATTCCTGGAACCAACCTTCTACAGATACCAAGAGACCACTGTTTACAACTCTCTGATGTAGCTGGCTTTAAGAGTGAAAGCTACATTATCTGAAGCAGAGGACAGGTAACAGCCTTTAAGAGAAACTGAAAAGTTGTATGCAAATTTTTAATTGTTTGTATGTGAATATTTTGGAAAGGAAGTCCATAGTTTTCATTGATTTCTCAAAAAAATTATCTTAAAATATTTTTATTTTAACTTTGCTTTCAAATTATAGTTTAGCTGAGTATGCAATTCAAATTTGATATTTACACTGCTTTGGCAATCTAAAGAGAAAGTTTTACTCTTTTCTTGCTTTTACTGTTATTATTTTGAATTGTCATTTCTTTGTAGATATTTTGACTTTTTTTCCAATTGGGTGATTTTAGGATATCTATTTAACCCAGTATCTCAACGTTGATTTCTATTATTTAATCAGCTTGGGATTCAATGTAATAACTAAATCTGAAGAAACATGTCTTTCATCAGTTTTGGAAAGTGTTACCTTATTACCTTTTTGAATATTGTTTCCTCTCACGTTCTCTCTCTAGTTTTATTCTAAAATGCAAGTTATATGCTAAATTTGTTATTTGAGACTAGTATATGACATCTTCTTACATATATTTTATATTTTGTTGTTTTCAATCTTTATTTTGAATTTGTGGTAATTTGTTTAGTTCTATCTTCCATAACACTAATTATTTGTTCACTTATGTTTAATCTGGTGTTTAACCTTACCATTAAGTTTTTAATTTAATGCCCATATTTTTAATTTACAGAAATGCTATTTGGTTTTTGTCCAAGGTAGCTTGAAATGTTTTTTTAAATTATTTTTATTATTCTTTTGATTTTTAAGTATTTTAAGCCCACTTATTCTATATTTGGAATTTGAATATTGCAGTTTTTGAAGTTGTGAATGTTCAAATTCAAATTCTTAGCATTTGGTTTGTTTGCTGTATTTGTTGGTTGGTTTGTTTCGATGGAATCTCATTCAGAGTGGCTTATTTGCTAGTGTATTTTAAGATTTTAGATTGTAATCTCATATGTTGCCTGTCCTATTTATTGGAAATAATGCAGGGCCTGGGTTTTGGGTGCATTATTCCACACAAGATATCCCTTTGCTTCTGGAAGCTTCCCTGGAGCATTACAAAGCTGGGAGCACCAAAGCAACCTAAATTAAAGTCTTGATTTGGAATTTTCTGTACAATGATAGCAAGTCTATAGTTATGAATTTTCAAAGAAATATTTTTCTATCTCCCTAACAAACCAGGATTTGGTTCAAAGACAAGCCAGACAAGTTTTGGTTGCCAGAAGTCAGCTCTGTGTGTGTGTGTGTGTGTGTGTGTGTGTGTGTGTGTGTGTGTTTTCTAGCATAAGTTTTTGTTTCCTTCCAAGAACATTGAGTGTCCTGGCTTCACACAGGAGTCCTAGCTTCATCCCTAATTTTGATGTTTTTTATCTACTAAGGCCCCATATTCTACATCAGGGATCCATAAAAAACCTCTTAGTATCTGAGTACAGTGATGTTGTGATGTTTTCAGCAAGACTGCTATAATTGACTTAAAAAAATTACGTGGCTGCCCCTCTAGCTTCAGATCCCTCCATCCACTTCACTTTTGTTGTTTAAGGGTTTCCCTTTCCTTCTGTGATATAATCAGTGCATTGACAAAGATTTTTGAAAATGGTATGCATTATTTGCAGCTGTACTCAGAAGGCTTGGTTTTCTGGCTATGTAGGTGAACATATTGCTCAAAATCTAAATACATTTTAAAACATATATGTATATATGTGAATAGTACTAAAATGCGTTATTTGTGCCTTTGTTTTATAAATTTTAGGTTGTGTTAATAATGCATCTCAAATTTTAAGAGATGTAAACACAGTTAATACCTCCTTGCCTTTGTGAAGCATTTGTGAGAAAATAGATTGACGTTTATCTATGAAAATTCAGGTACATATGGTCATGAACATTTCAGCTAATTTTTTTTCACTCAGAGTGGCTTTATTTATTTATACTAATTTATGTGAGTTTAGTACATGTTTAGTTACTTATCCTTGTTAGTAAATATCTATAATCCATTATATACTATGCATGTATCTACTTTTAATTGCTGATGTCACCAGCTAGAAATAAATATCAGCTCTTGCTTGATTGCAATGACATTTATTTAGCTGGAAAATTTTAGCATAAAATTTTTCCAGTTAGTAGATTCTGATCTTAAATAAATCATTAATTAATTTCCTATGAATGTCACCTGCTCATTCTGCACCTGGGTCTAGGTTTAGGGTACATTCAAATTCTGACCTATTATTATATTCTTTTTCAAGGTTTAGTTGAATCCCTACTAATCATCCCAACCAACAATGGGACATGAAAGTAATTTTCAAACTGGTGAATTGGGAAAAACTCAGTTATGAACAACTTGAACTATTCAAATATAGAATATGAGTCATTCTGACACTTAATTTTGAGCGAAAAACATGTTTTACAGGTGTAGAAAAACTTTCTGTTGGAAGAGCTACATTATGTGTTCATTGCCATATCATTTAACATTTTGTGTGTTTCATGCACCTCATCAGGCACTTAATGAAGAGAAAATAATAATCTTGGAAAACAGCTACTTTCTTCCAGTTTTCAAAATAAAAATGAAAAATTATTATTTTAAAATATTAAGTACTTTTTAACAAAGCATAAAACAATTCTCTCAAATAGGATAGTCTATTTCTTTATATTTTAGACATATTTAACCAGCTATAATCACTCATAGAAGTCCTTTCAATCTTAACCAAAATTATTATATGTTTTACTTTATTCAGAGATGAGGTTATAGTAGAATGTGTCTTTGTTGCTAAAAATAAGGGAAATAATTTTTATTTCAAAATAACAGCATTTTTTTTTTTTTTTTTGAGACAGAGTCTTGCTTTGTTGCCTGGGCTAGAGTGAGTGCTGTGGCGTCAGCCTAGCTCACAGCAACCTCAAACTCCTGGGCTCAAGCAATCCTACTGCCTCAGCCTCCCGAGTAGCTGGGACTACAGGCATGTGCCACCATACCATGCCTGGCTAATTTTTTCTATATATATATTTTTAGTTGGCCAGATAATTTCTTTCTATTTTTAGTAGAGACGGGGTCTCGCTCTTGCTCAGGCTGATCTCAAACTCCTGACCTCGAGCGATCCACCCACCTCGGCCTCCCAGAGTGCTAGAATTACAGGCGTGAGCCACCATGCCTGGCCAAAATAACAGCATTTTTAAATAGAATTTTCACTGGTAACTTTAAGATTTTCAAGTTCTTACTATTTTCACTAATCAAGGATGTAATAATTGACTACGATTTGTAAACAGCTACACAGTTGTATTTTTCAGTTTTTCAATGCATAGTTCCACTAAACCTTTAATGTCTATGTAGGTTATAATTTCAGTATAGTATTTAGTTTATAAATACTGTAATTAACGTTGTGTACATGCTGAATTATTATATATAATTCCAAACTTTATTCAGCTTTTAATTTTAGCAAATGTTCTTATTTTAATGAAACCCGAAGGAAAAATCAATATGTATTTTAGAGAATGTCATTTTCAGTTTTATGGAACAGCAGTTATTTCTTGTTTTCAATATAAATTTTTTCCAAGAATGTTTTGAAGTATAGATTTTGATTTATAAAATATACACCTGTGCCTGATGGGTCAGGAAACCAATTTTGAAAAGAAGCCTGAATTGGAATAGAGTGAAGATTAATAGATCAAATACTGAGATCTTAGGTGCAAATATGCAAAGTATTAATATCAACAGTAAATATAGCCAACATTCAAGGAAACAAATTGCTCCTATTTATATAAATAACACTTGGAAATGTTTTTAAAATACTTGTGGTATAGATTGTCAAAGAAAAATACTGCAATCCTAATAAACAGCTGGGAATGTATAAAATGTATTCATGCATTCAAGTATAGAACATGTGTATGTTCATCTACTTAGTCATTGGTTTAATTAGTCAGTAAACAAGAAGTAACTAATGAATCTTCTAAAATCTTATAAAACAGAGGATTTGACCCAAGGAACATGTGTAACTCCTGCTGTCTTAGTTGTGCAATAACAATGTTCTGCTTTAGTCAAGGCTAAGTTTATAGTAGACTCTCTCTTAGCACTTCAGGTTCAACATATTGTTTCAGTTATCTGCAGATGTAGAGATTCATGTTTGCATATTTCTAACAACATGACATTTAAAACATGTCATCAGAATAACCTTCTTTTACATAGAAATAATTTTAGTTTTATAGACGAGTCCGAAGAATTTTCACATACCCTTCACACAGCCTCCTCTAATATTAACATAGTATGGTACACTTACCAAAACTAATGAATCAACATGGATACATTAATATTAACTAAACTACAGACTTTATTATAAAATGTCATTTTAAAACAGCTTTTCTATAATGTAGTTTTCTCCCATTGGAAAAAAAACTTGTTAGATTAATCACAATGCAAACAAGAAAAACTCATAATAATTTCTACTTGTTAAAAATTTCAGAATTTCTATTCAAGTGAAAACTGTGTGTACTAACCAAGCTTAATAAAAATTTTAAAGGTATTTTACTTTCCTATTTATTTAAAACCATGTTTCGATAGAAATATGTCAAAGTTAACAATCAAGCTAATTTAAATGACTTGAATTAACAGTATGTCAAATAAAACTTTATGAAATTATTCATAACCTTTAGTCTTCTAAATCAAATTTTTCAAATATCCTTCTATCTCCCTCTCAGCATGTGTCACTCCAAATTTATAGGTTTTTCTAAAAGTTCTGAAGGTGTTTCTGCTTCAACAATAGCTAATATTTACATCACCTTCAGGTAAACTTAATACACTATTCGTGAGAAATGTCTGTTTCTATGTCTACATGACTAAAAATCTATGTCTGTTTCATGTCTACATGACTAAAAAAGGCAGTTATTATTTTATGAAGCATAGACTATAAAAAACAAAGCAGTAACTTTATTTTTTTTTAGAGACAGGGTCTCCCTATATTGCCCAGGCTGGAGTGAAGTGGCACAATCATAGCTCACTATAGTCTCGAATGTCTGGGGTCAAGCGATCCTTCCACCTCACCCTCCAGAGTAGCTGCTGGAAATACAGGCATGCACCGCCATGTCTGGCTAATATCTTTCATTTTTTGAGGGGGGAGATGGGGCCTTTATATGTTGCTCATGCTGGCCTCAAACTTCTAGCCTCAAGCAACCTTCCCACCTCAGCCTCTCAAGTAGCTGGGATGACAGGCACAAGCCACTGCACTTGGCTCAAAAACAAGCACTTCTAACTGCCATTCTAGTGAATCTCCATTTGTCACCAGATCCCAAACTTCTTGTACAGGTTCTGGCACAGACTTATTACTCATATTTATTCAGTGGATGGATGGATACATGCATGCATAGATAGATGATACTCAAATTAATTTCCACATCTTCAAATAACTTAAGATAATTTTTAATACTACCCAACATAGTATGTACTTAGTATATGCTACCAGTGATTCATTATTCCAAAAATTTAGGGTACATCAGTGAATAAAACAAAAATATTCTTTGCCCCTATGGAACTTACATGCTAACAAATAGATTCAGATAATAAGAATATGCATTTTGAATAATTAAGTTATATATTATTTTATAAGTTTAAAAGAGCAATGGAGAGAAGAGAATAAAAAGAGTGATTTAAAGAACTGAGAAGGTTAGGAGACATTAGCAATCTTAAATAAGATATTAAGGGTAGGACTTAGTGGAAAGGTGACTTTTTTTTTCTCTTTTTGTATTTCAAAATATTAAGGGGCTACAAATATTTTTGTTACATGGGTAGCTTTTGTAATACTTGAGTCAGGACTATAAGTAGACTCATCACCCGAATAGTGTTCATTATATCTGTTAGGTAGGTTTTTGCCCTTCCCTTTCTCCCCCCTCTCCTCTACTTGATTGCCAATGACTTTTACTTCCCTCCGTACACATGTGTGCCCCTCAGTTAGTTCCAATTTATTAGATAGTACATGTGGTGATTGTTTGTTTATTCTTGAGATACTTCACTTAGGATAATGGTCTCCAGTTCCATCCAAGTTGCTGGAAAAGGCATTAATTCATCCTTTTCTATGGCTGAGTAGTACTCCATGATATACATATACCACATTTGGTTAATCTAGTCATGAATTGATGGACATTTGGGTTGATTCCACATCTTTGCCGTTGTGAATCATGCTGCAGTAAATATTAATGTGCAGGTGTCTTTTGCACAGATAATGAAATGATCAACAGAGCAAATAGATAACTCAGAGAATGGGAAAAAATATCTGTAAACTATACATTCAAGAAAGGGGTAATATCCAGAATCTACAAAGAACTCAAACAAATCAGCAAGAACAAGACAGTGGACTCCATTAAAAAAAAGCAGGCAAAAGATAGGAACTAAAGTTTTTCAAAAGAAAATAGACAACCAACCAATAAACATGAAAAAATGTTCAACATCACTAGTCATCAGGGAAATGTAAATTAAAACCACAATGAAATATCACCTTACTCCTGTCACAATGGCCATTATTAAAAAGTCAAAAAAACACTTTTTAATGGGGTTGTTTGATTTTTTCTTGCTGTTTTCCTGAGTTCAATATAGATTCTATTTATCAGGCCTCTATTGTATGTGTAGGATGTGAATATTTTCTCCCATTCTGTAGGTTCTCTGCTTTTGTGATAGTTTCCTTGGCTGTGTAGAAGCTTTTTAAATTTGATCAGGTCCCATTTATCTATTTTTGTTGTTGCTGCGATTGCCTTTGGGATCTTTTTCATAAATTCTTTCCCTAGGGAAGTGTCTATAAGAGTTTTACATAGAAATCAGAAAAATCAGCAAGAAAGAAATCAAACAACCCCATTAAAAAGTGGGCAAAGGACATGAACAGAAACTTTTCAAAAGAAGACAGACTAATAGGCAACAAACATATGAAAAAATGTTCAACATCTCTAATCATTAGAGAAATGCAAATCAAAACCACAATGAGATATCCCTTGATTACAGTGAGAATGGCTTTTATTAAAAGGTCCCAAAACAATAAATGTTGGCGTGGATGTTGAGAGATAGGAACACTCCTACACTGCTGTTGGAACTGCAAACTAGTACAACCTCTATGGAAAGTAATATGGAGATATCTCAAAGAGCTACAAGTAGAAATACCATTTGATCCAGCAATCCCATTATTGGGAATCTATCCTAGGGAAAAAAGACATTCTATAAAAAAGACATCTGCACTATAAGTTTATAGCAGCACAATTTACAATTGCAAAGATGTAGAAACAACCCAAGTGTCCATCAATACATGAGTGGATTAATAAAATGTGGTATATGTATACCCCATGGAGTACTACTCAGCCACAAAAAACAATGGTGATCTAGCACCTTTTGTGTTATCCTGGATAGAGCTTTAGCCCATTCTACTAAGTGAAGTATCACAAGAATGGAAAAACACGCACCACATATATTCACCATCAAATTGGTATTAACTGATCAACACTATGTGCACATGTAGTAGTAACATTCATGGGGTGTTTGGCAGGTGGTGGGGGAGGGGATGGGTATATTCACACCTAATGGGTGTGCTGCACATTCATTGTCTAGGGGATGGGCATACTTGAAGCTCTGACTCAGGTGGGGCAAAGGTGATATACGTAACCTAAACATTTGTACCCCCATAGTATGCTGAAATTTAAAAAAATGTCAAAAAGTAATAGATGCTGGTGTGGATGCAGATAGAAAGGAACACTTACACACTGTTGGTGAGACTGCAAGTTAGTACAACTCCTGTGGAAAACAGTATGGAGATTTCTCAAAGAACTACCATTCAATCCAACAATCCCTCTACTGGGTATCAACCCAAAGTAATAGAGTCATTTTATTGGAAGGTAACTATTGAACAGAGACTTGAAAAGGTGAGGGTGGTTATGTGGGAGTAAAGTCTCACAAAAAAGCTCTTAGGCTGGAGTGGGCTTGTTTGTTTAAAACACAAGGTCAACATGGTTGGATGAGAGAAAATTCAGGTAGAGTAAGGAGATGCAATCTGAAATGTAGAAGGTTAGGGGTGGGATTAGGTCACGTAATGAATGTGACCTAGCAGCAATGACATCACCAAAGGGATTATTAGAAATGAGGACCCTAGGATCCTTTTACAAACCTATTACATGAAGGTCTTCATTTAAAAAGACAACCAGGTATTCACATACACATTAAAGTCTGAGAAGCACATTGTAGGACATCCCAGGACTTCAATTTTTTTCAGGTAAAAGGGGGATTGATCCCTCAGCGTGTTTGTGCAGAGTGACATGACCAGAAATATTTTAGTATCACTCTACCTACTCTGTTGAGAGAAGAAAGGAATTAGGTTAATGAGTTCATAGCCAATGGTGATCTTCTAAATGAAAGATATTCAGCATTCTAACCAGACACTTCAGGAGACCAGAGAAGTGGTCAGATTCTAGACATATTTTAAAGATGCTGTCAGGAGTATTTCCTTATATGGATAAGAACATGGAAGATAGGACATAGGGTAGAAAGAAGAGTAATGACATCAAGGCTAACTCTGAGATATTATACCTACATTCTTCTCCACTAGAAGAATGCTGAGAAGGGGGAAACTAGAGGTGGATCTTGTTTGGTGAGTGAAAATCAGCCTTATGATTTATCATTCACGGTGATGTCTTCAGTAAAGGATGGCTTAAAGAGAAGTTTGAACTGGAGACGCAAATTTAGAAGTCATTGGCATTTAGATGTTTGAAGTCATGATGTTGTGAAAACAACAGAGGAATAAATGTAAAGAGGGAACAGAAAAGATCCACAGACTGAGCCATTGTGTAGCCTACTTACATATTAATATTAAAAATGTTATTTCCTCAAATATGTTTACCATATAATAATAAATTATCTAAATTGTGAGTGTTCTAAATTTCTAGGGAATTTTTCTACATTGTGTTACGGTACCTTTAAAAATAAAGAAAGAAATTCTTTTTTGAGGGGAATGCACCTCAGAATATTGTCCTGCATGATAACAATTCTCTCTCTTCAATCCCCCCCACAAACAGGGATCACTTTAACTATTTTTTTTCCTTTTTTATTCTTCTCTATTTTGCTTGTTTTTTCTGGTGTTGAAAAATATATTACTGTGCATTTTCTTTTGTTGTATGCTGCATTATCAGGCATGTTTTTTTAACAATTAGTAAGAGATTCATGGGGTCCATTGATTATCAATGAACCATTGATAGTTATTTCATTTTTGAAATGCTGTGGCATGCCAGATCTTAACAAGCCTCTTTGGTTACCAATTATGATGACATAAGTCTAAATTTTTACTTTTAAATAATCAATGAGAGGTAGCCATTATAGAAATGGTTTTTCTGCAGGGTATACAGATTTCTCAGTACCTAAAGGTTATTGTAACATCAGTTCAAGTTATGCTTCAGGGTGTTTATACTGAAATGTTTCTTTTAATCCAGGATATTCACAATTGCCTGGGTGAAACTGGATTTCCTACTATCATACTATTCAATTTCACTATTATAGAAACAATTAAAAATAACCAGTGTTTAGTGTTAGCTTTAAACTACTACAGATTTTAAAATCTTAATGAGTTTTAGTGCCTTTTAAAAAATTCTCTAAAAGGAATATTTTCTGTGATTACACTATTTCCAGCTTAAACGTGCCCAAATAAAAATGACTATCATTACTACATGCTACATTTCATATGGTAAAGAAGAAATTGAATGTAAAATGCATCTGCCTATGTTAAATGCAAGTGCATTCATAACTTATGAATTGCAGAAAAAGGAGGGAAATAATCTACACTAATTCCATATTTTCAGTGAAAGAAAAGTTGTTCTGAATTGTATATAGTGTAAGGTTTCTGTTTATTAAAATTCAAAACAAGACAATTTTAGACTGTTTTCACTGTGGCCATAAAGAGAACCAGAGCTAAATTATAATTTTATATATAATTACATTCTTAATGAATTTAAACTATGTAATTCTAAGTATACAATCAGTAAGCTCAGAGAGAAATTAAGGAATAATAACAGTTTTCAGTAAAATTACTTGTCTGTGAGAAACTTCCTCACATATCCCAATATAAAGACGCAAATTCATACATAATTCCGTACCCAGTCTGGTTGCTGCTATATGATAAAGAGAGCTTCTATGCAAATATTTTTTTTTAATTTTCAACAACATTAATGAGATTTTCTCTGCTTATATAATTTTATGAATCAGACAAATATATGGTACAAAGAAATGATATTAATTTATGTAGGGATGGTGTTTGTGAGCAGTCAGAAAACAAATATGAATATTTCATGAGTATTTTCTAGTAATTTAATCCACAGGAGGAAGAAAGTATTCATGGTTCCAAGAAATTTTAATTCTCACTGCTCAAACATATGCTTTTCTGGACACTTTTAAGATTTAGTGTAAATATGATCTTTGCTAGAATGTGGCTTAAAAAGTCGTCTTAATTCCAGTGAAGAATCTTGGTGGATTTACTTATCATGGTTATTTTGGTAGTGAATTTTACTGCTAGAACATTTTAGAAGACAGATTTAAATTATATAACTAAAATTTTTGAAATAATGGCAACCATACTTCACTGTATTAAACATTTGACTTTTTGATTATTAAAATTATTATGAACATTATTTATTTTCTCTATTATAGTATGTAAATAAATATCTTCAATGGTTAAGGAAAATTATAGAGCCATTCCTATATTCATTAAATGGTTTAAGATACTTGTATTTGGAAAGTTTTAATGCCCTCATTCAATAGTACCGTTTTATAGGGGCTGATGAACACCACAGACTGGTACAATTAGATATGGTTTCAGGAACTGGTACCATCCTATTTCTCACAACTTTTACTTTATATGTGGACCATGGAGATAATGTTATTATTTTGTCTTACTGTTGCCATCTCTTCTGTTCCTTATTTTTCTACATGTCAGTGTCTGTTAACTTTTCTGTTAATCTTTTAAATTAATGCACTGCTTTGGTTTGCTTTTTTAAAATAAACACCATTACATGTAACAGTGATATCTAAACTAGGATACACATATTCCAGGGTATCTGAAAGGTCAACAGTTAGGGTGCCTAAAGATAAATCATACAATATTTTTCATTTCTCTAATCAAACCATACAAACATTCAAATAATTATTTGAATTATCATTAAAATAATCACATTGAAGAAATGTATGACATTACTATTACATATGCATATGTATATGTATACTATTATACATATATATGTATATGAGCATATACATGTGTATGTATATATGTGTGTTCTTCCCATGTATTAATGCCTTAACCTTTCTTTTCTATCCTATCTCATAATCGTTCTCCTACATAAATAGTTGAACATCCAAGCCTGACAACAAGCTTCCCAACATTCATCCTATTTTCTTATAGTCATACCTGAATTTATGCTATTCCTCCTCCCACTCTTTTTAAGTCTATCCTTCAAGACCCAAGGATATTACTAAAAAGGGATCCTTTTAACTAGGGAACAACTTTTCTCAAATTCTCCGTTATCACATGAAGCAAAATTCTGGTTTATAAAAGTAAAAGCATTTTCCTTTCATTATACCTTTAGTAAAGATGAAGGACACTTAGTATATCATATCACTTTACATAAATTTTCATTATTTTTCTAGACTACATTAATGTTTCTTTGTTATTTTTGAAATTCCCATTTTCATTAGTTCTCAAAATATGGACATTTATTTTTCCCCTCTATATATTCTTAAATTAGTCTTTACAATGTAAAGTGATATTTATAGTTAGGTTTTGTTTGTTTGCTTGACGGTATGTTTTGATTCTTGAAGTTCAGAGGTCTACAATAATAATAATTCGGTATCTTGTCGATGTTGTTTCTGAATTTTTAAAGAGTATGTTAAAGCTGAGTTACGATTTTTTATGCCTAGGATCTCTATTACCACATTGTTGAAATTTTTTTATCAGACTTTAGGGAAATATGTTCATCTACTCTTTTCTAAATACATATATAGACACATACACAATCATAAAAATCATACCTTTCCTGTGTTAATCACAAAATTATACAGTGAAATTAAAGTTTTCATGTGTTAAATGACTAATATCTACAATATTCAAAACTGTTCAATGTAGTGAGAGTATAATAACAAAAATTTCTTACCTAATCCTGCATGTGTAATATATAGGTAAGCATGTTCCCACTAGAATTTTATTCTCTCACTTTGTGTTAATTAGTCTAAATCAGATAAATTCAATCAATATTTTTGAATTTCACATTCCATTACCTATTTCATTCATTTGTGTTTATCATTCCTTATGATAAGTTTGAGATATAATTTCAATTTATAAGGTGTTACTATTCCTACCTTTATGTGAGTATAGCTAGTAAATATGAACACATGTCATGCAGTTCATATATAACTGTATTCAAAAGAATATGTATTATACTATAAAACTATTTTTAATACATTCCATAAATCTGTTCCTGTTTGAAGAAATGGTAATCTTATTAAACCTAAACTTTGCGATCCTAGGATAAAAAACATATTCAAGAAAGCCTTAAAACTGAAGTATAAAAATAGATCTGGCCCAATATATGTATTAGCATATTAAATCACCGAAATGTTAGAAGCCTTATAAACATCTGTGCTTTAAGGGTGGTAGCAGATATCAAGAATTCAAATTTCTTAATAAATGTAAAAACAACTATAAACAGAAAGAGGTTACACTTGCCTTTTTCATTAAGCAGGTGGGTTAGTACCATTATTTGAATTTTCATAAGCTTAATATACATTTTTCTTCTATAGATACAAGGGGAAATTATCACAATTTTGCCTAAGGATAATAATTAGGATTAGTAATTTATTCTCCTTTGCATTTTATTAAGCTTCACTAAACACAGGTGGATTTCAAATGAGAAGATTATAAATTTTTTTACATCTAACATTATAACTTCATACAACAAATTAGATCACATGATTTCTTCACCAAGTTCTAACACAATTTTACCTTTAATTAGTGTCTTTTTGAAGAGAAGATATTTGGCTTAAAAAAAATACCTTATTTCAATTGTATTTAATGACTCAATACAGCCATAACATCCCAAATCAAAGTTATTGGAACAAGATTAAGTTGTTATTTTTACATTTTCTGTCCACAATCATTGCATTTATTAAAACTTTCATGTATAGACATTAATTCTTTGAGCTTTAAAATTCAAGGTTCACAAGATTTTTTTTTTTTAATTGGAGAATTTCTGGTGAAATTATTCAGGTGAGCATCCCTAGTCTGTATGATGTGCTCATAAGAAAATGATTTTTGCACACAAATGTTTAGTCATGGGACTACTGTCCTCATAATTTAAATTCTCCAAAAAACATATTTTACAGTATTCTATGTCAAAATAATGTGTAACATTTTAAAATAGCCTTATGGAATGTAATGTAATATTCAGTGTTTGAATTATGAATATATTTTTTTATAAAAATTTTTTAGAGATGTGAAAATCTTGACTGTCATATGAATTATTTTGAAACATTTAAATTTAGATAGAAAATGATAAATTACTATGAAGCAGCAACAAGGGACAGAAAGGAACACATGTTTACAAATATCTTGAGAGAGTAGTATGTTTTTGTGTCCTGAATTTCATTGAAAAATGAAAAGCAATTTATTATAACAATAGAGATGTCTGGATTAGCTACAGAAAGAAATGAACTATCAAAGAGAAATTTTAAATATTACTATGTTTTCCAAAAAAGTAATATTGCACATTCCTTAAAAATAAAGAGAGAAAACTTTTAAAAATAAAAACTAAAAAACAAACAAACAAAAACCCGGTCAATGTTGAACTTGGGGCCCTGATCCCAAATCTTGTTCACATTCTAACGGTATCTCTGAACTCTCTGTGGGGTTTGATACATTCCATAATGCAGAATATAGATGACAAAGCAAGAACAGTTATTCCTCATTATCTGGAAATGTGACTGGGAGTTTTGAACAGGATACATGAAATAAACTGACTGATTTGGCTGTTAAAAACAAGACAGAATAGATTGGCCAGAATGTACAATAGGCAGAAGTGGCTGGTAAGTGCCTCTTTTCTACAAGAGACTTAAAAATAAATTCTCTTAATCAGATAGTCTAACATGACTTTGTTCTAAACCTTTCTTCTTTACATTTTTACTATGATTATAATGTGCTCCTGTGAACTATAATAAAAATCACTGAATTGTGTCCATTTTAGAGTGGTAGGAATTCATGAAGATAATCAGCATGGATTTACATTGTTTAGTCTAATGAGATCTCAGAAACATATAATTAAGTATTCTAAGAAAGGCATTGTGTCCTCTAATAGCTTATGTTAAATTTCAAAAATATCTTACACTATATGCAAAAATCAGCTCAGAATGAATTGAACACTTAAAGGTAAGACTTAGAACCATAAAACTACTGGAAGAAAACTGCCATAAACTAATTATTTGTGTACCCTCAAAATTCATATGTTATATCCTAATTCTCAATGTAATGGCATTTGAAGGTGGGGTCTTTTGTAGGTGATTAGGTCACAAGGGCAGAGCACTCATGAGTGGGATTGGTGCCCTTAAAAAAGAGACCCCAGAGAGCTGCCTTGTCCCTTTTGCTCTGTAAAGACAAAGTCAGAAAATGATTATGAACCAAGAAGTGGGTCCTCACCATATATCAAATCTGATGGCACCTTAATCTTGGAATTTTCAGGTTTCCAGAACTGTGAGAAATACAGTTGCATTATTTATAAGCCACTCGGTTATGGTATTCCATTATTGCTGCTCAAATGAACTAAGGTAGGAATTTCTACCAAGAAGTGGAAATGCTGCTCTAACAAATACCTGAAAATGTGGAAGAGACTTTGGAACTGCATAATGGGTAGATGCTGGAAGAGTTTTGAGATACATGCTAGTAAAAGTGTACATTGCCTTGAACAGACCCTTAAGGGAAATTCTTGTGAGAACACAGACAGAAAATAGGAGAGGTGTAGAGAAAGCCTCATTTTTCTTAGAGGATACTTAATTAATCCTGAACAGAATGTTGACAGAAACATAAACATTAAAGGCCATTTAAATGAGGTCTCAGACAAAAATAAAGAACATGTTATTGGATCACGGAAGAAAGGCTATCCTTGCTATAAAATGGCAAAGAACTTGACTGAACTGTGCTTATGTCCTAATATTTTGTGGAAGGTAGAACTTGCCAGTGATGAAATCAGATATTTGACTGGGTAAGTTTCTAAACAAAGTGTTGAAAGAGCAGCCTGTTTTTTCCTGACTACTTATATTATTAATAAAACACAAGAAAAAGAGATGATTTAAAGATGGAATTATTAATCAAAAGGGATGCAGAATTTAAATATTTGGAAAATTTTCACCCTATCCATTTTGCAGAAAATGAGAAAGATTGGGAAAAAACATTAAGTGTTTGGCCAAGAGAATATTTGATGAGGAGATTAGTATGGATCAGCTATCTCAATTTTAGAATCCAGGAACTATTTTTCAAGACAATGAAGAATGATCATAAACAGATCTGAAGATTATTAGAGCTACCACTTCCATCAGATGACCAGAGTTTAAGGGTCTTTAGGAGAGAGATTGTAAAGGAGGGATCCGAAGTGCCTGCAAGACTTCCTGGTACCACTTTGCATTGCAAACTCAGCTCCTTGCACTCTGGCACCAGGATCTTCACTGCCCCAGGGGTAGCTCCAGTGGGCCCTGGTGTGGTGGTAGGCCATGGTGGGCTCTTCTTTAGAGGGCACAGGCAGCAAACTTTGGTCATTTTCTGTGTCACTGTCCCCACTGACATACAGACTGCACAGGCCCTGGGAGCATAGCTGTCTCCACGTGGATTGCAAAGGACAGACCTCCTAGCAGAACTGGAAACTCAGATCCCCAGCTCTGGAGAGCCTCTGGGCCCAAGCAGAGAACTTCTGTAGGAGTGGGGCCCAGGCACAGAGCATCCATGGGGGTAGGGCCTTCTGGAGCCTTGGTGGTCCAAACTCTGTTTAGCAAAGATTCATGACCAGGACCTCTTCACCACTGGGTTCAGAAGACAGAACCTCCACCCTAGAGGCCCTGGAGGGCAGAGAATTGAGCCAAAGAGAATTATTCCCAAGGCTTAAGGTCTAATGGAATGAGTATGTGGAGCCATCATGAATGGAATTAGTGCCATTATAAGAGAACTTCTCCTCCCCCATAGACCTGCCTCACCCCTTTTGAAATGTGAGAAAAAAGTGAGAAGATGTCTATGAACTAGGAAGCAGGCCCTCACCAGACATTGAATATACTGGCTCCTTGGTCTTGGACTTCCCAGCTCCCAAAGCTGTGGGGAATAAATTTCTGTTGTTCATAAGCCACCCAGTCAATGGTATTCTGTTATAGCAGCCCAAACAAAGATGAAATAGAGAGAAAAACTTCTTGACATTGGTCTGGTCAATGACTTTTGGGATATGACACCAGAAGCACAGGCAACAGTAGACAAATGGGATTGCATTAAACCAAAATGCTTATGCACAGCAAAGGAAACAATCAACAATTTGTAAAAGGCAGCCTACAGAATAGGAGAAAATATCTTTAAACAATATATCTGATTAGGGGTTGATATCCATAATATATAAGGAACTCATACAACTCAACAGCAAGAGAACAAATAACCTAGATTAATAATAAAGAACAAATTACAAAATGTCCAAAGGACCTGAATAAATATATCTCAAAATGAGACACACAGATGGCCAATGGGTGGGTATATGCAAGGGTGCTCAGCACCACTAGTGATCAGAGAAATGCAAATCAAAACCACAATAATATATCACTTCACACCTGTTAGGATGGCTATTTTCATAAAGAGAAAAGATAAGTATTGGTGAGGATGTGGAGAAAAGGGAGCACTTGTACACTTGTTTTATGGAAAATAATATGGAGGTTCTTTAAAAAATTAAAAGTAGAACTAGCTTATGAGTCAGCAATCCCAGTTCTAGGAACTTACTCATAGAAAATGATATCAGGATCTTGGGGAGAAATATGCACTCCCATGCTCATTGCAGCATTATTCACAATAGCTAAGATATGGAAACAACTTAAGTGTCTATCTGTAGATGGATCAAGAAAGTATGGTATAAATACATATACACATACAGACACACAATGGAATATTAATCTGCCTTAAAAAATAAATCTTGCCTTCCATGACACTGTGAATGAACTTGGAGGATACTATGTTAAATAATGCAAGCCAGACATAGAAAGACAAAAATACAACATGGACTCACTTAAGTGAGGAATCTAAAATGATCAAACTCAAAGAAGCAGCACGTAGAATGGTGATTCCCAGGGTTTGGTATGTGAGGGAAATGGAGAAATGTTTGTACAAAGTTTCAGTTATGCAAGATGAATAAGTTCTGGAAATCTAACGTATAGCAATGTGGCTATAATTAGCAATGTCATATTGTGTATTTGGAATGTGCTAAGAGGGCAGATCTTAAGTGTACACAGACACACACATACACACACAGAAAATGGTAACTATGTGAAGTGATGAATATGTTAATTAGCTTGATTGTGGTGGTTATTTCACAATGTACGCATGTAACAATCATCAAATTAAATATCTTAAACATGTACAATTTTATTTGTCAATTATCTCTCAATAAAGCTAGAGCAAAAAGCATATATACAATATTATCATTTTTATTTTTATATGTAAGTAATGTCTTTGGGAAGAGAGAATAAGTTTTCCTTATATTCATGTTTATAAGGATTTTTTTATTCCTTTTTACAGAGGCTTTTCTGTGCTCTGGTTTTATAGGTTAACATAAAATTGTGGGCCATGCTAAGCTTTAATTTAAGATAGAAATAGTGCTCAAATCCAAGCTCTGCTGTTTAGTGGCTGGTACACTTTCTGATCCTCTATTTACTTATCTATGAAATGGAGAAAGTAACTAAACTGTGTTTGTCTAAGTTTTAATGAAATATCATCAATAATAGCAGCTGCTTCTTCAAAACAAAAGTTTTACTTGGAGAAGTACAACGTACTTTAAATGTTCAGCAACAAGAGCAGAGTGACTAAGTGATAAAGGATAGCAACTATAGGTTTAGCAAGTATCCTCTTTGGGTCAATTTCTTTAAAAGTGATGTTTTGTTTGAAATATTTTTTAAAAATCCAAACTCAAAAACTCTTTCTTGAATTATTGTTTTCCACTTAATATTTGAGGATTGGAGATAATATTTATGATATATGTGATATGTGTTCTTCTTACAAGATCATTATAATAAAAACTTTCTTACAATAAAATAGCCAAATACAATAATGGGAGCATGATCAATAACTGAGAAAAATGTATGTATATAAGTTATTAGGAGGTTAAATGGCTAAAATGAGGTTTAGAATCTCTAAGCACAGAGAGGGGGCATTTAATTACTAATATAAAAGATTAACTTATCCACACCCAACTGCCAAAAAAAATGAAATAAAACATAAAAAGCTTATAGTAGATAGTTTTGTGGTATGGACATTTTGGGAAATTATCAATTTTGTGAGTGAGAAATCATTTTCAGCTTATTTTAAGTCATCAAGATATTACATGAGTATTTTATGAAAACCTATTGTTTTTTCCTGTAGAAGGAAATATTTGGTAATTATACATCTATGATACGCTCATGGGTCCTGAAAAAATGTATCAGTTAAACTCTTCTTGGATAAATAACTTTATATATACTAAAAAATCTTATATTTGAAATGAAAAAGTATGAATTCTTTATGAAACATTTCATTTGAGGAAACATTGTTAAATTAAGGTTTTTCTTTTTTCATTTTTTTACATTAAAATGATATATTAGTTTATTTAGATACTTTAATGCTTTTTAATAATTATTTATTTGAAGCTTCTTTTAGTTTGATGTATTTTATAATTTATTGATTTGGAATATCATAGTGCTGTATATATTATATTTTCTACTTTCTGGTTTACAGAAATGGAATTATCTTTGGCATATATGTTTATATGCAATAGTCTTGAAGAACACTTCCATAATTTTATTTTATTTTTATTTTTTTTACCTAAGACTCTTTTATTTATTTATTTTTTTAATTTCAGAATAATACTCTAAGGTTTTTATATAGGAGGAAGTTTTTATATTTTAATGGAAGCCATCTGATTTCACAGCATAATATATATTTTCTATATAAAATCTCATATCAATTAAAACTCAATTGTCAGTTGTTTATTTTTATGTATAACTTATACTGGATGGAAAAGACCATAAAAAGCAGTATAGTAAATAGATAATGAAAATTTAGAAATGATGGATTGTGATCTTAAAATAGTGCCATCAACATATTGTTTTGATAAAAGCCCAAGACAAGTAACACATACTCATTAGATTTTTTTTTCTATTCTTCATCAAAATATCTATACATATGAATTATTTATTACAAAGAGTTTATTTATAAATGTTATTTGTAGGAAAGTATATATTGATACATGTTATATATTATGATTCATAAAGTATTTTAAGTACTTTTTAAAAGATAGGATCATATTTTTATGCAACTAATGGGAATATGAAACCACAATATAATTTGTTCAAAAGTGAAAATTTAACTTTCAAAAGCAAATGAAATATAATCAAACTGAGATGACTACATACATAGACTTCTTAAGAAAGCTTAACAATTTTCATTAGTAATGAAATTTTCCCTTAAGTCATGTTTATGTGGGTCAAAATATTGAAAAATTCTAAATCATGAATAGAAATAGTAAAAATTTACTTTTATAATTATTCAAGCTTGTTGAAAACTCCTGCAGAAATGAGTCAGAGAATTCTCTCTTTCAAAAAAAAAAAATGTTTTTGCTTGTTTTAATTGTTTACAGAGCAAAAGCTGATTCTTCTATGGAAAACTTCAGGGACTTCACCGTATTCTCAGATCTATCTAAGGAGATTAACAGCAAGTGTAATCTTGCATGATCATTTCTACCATAGCTAACCTTTGTGATTTCTCATAGCTATTGGAATTGTTTCACAGTTTCTGACAACATGAACAGTTCCATTTTAGGTGGGTGATACAGTAAGTCTACATCAAGGGAGACCTTATCTGCTTACACTGAATGACAGGAAAACCCCATGGAGAAATCTAATATTTGAGAAAGGGAAGAGAGCATGAATAAATCTTATCTCACTTTAGAATGTTGCTCAGTTGCCCAGCCTAATTAGTTAACAAATATGTATTTTTCCCCCCCAAGGGTTGTAAATCTTCTGTAGCCTCTGCTTTTCTTGACAGCCAAAAGGAAGGGGTTTACTGTACATTATCTGAACAAAAACTTATTTTTCATAGCTCCTATTAATAAAGTCTTATTCTCTTATAAAAGGAGAATCAAATGTCAAAACTTTCTATCTAGTGTGATGATTTCCAAACTTGTAAAAAAAAAAAAAAAGACTTATATGTTCCTGTCACCAGTTTAAATGTCATTGTTTAATGTACCTCAATGTTTTGCTGTAGTGTTTGCATTGATAGCCAGATGACAAATGATTATTTATAAAACTCAATTACATATAAATCAAGAAGAAATATTAAATTAGTGAGGGAAACCATATTCATTATAGAACCCATCCCTGTTGCCATGTCAAAGAAAAATTCATGATTTGTAATTTTTAGAACAATTTTATTCTGATTTCCAAACCATGCTGATTGAATATAGCTATAAAATACCTTAATTTATGCCATTTGTCCTTAGAGAACTTTTACTGGTTTTACTAGTTTGTAATCTAGATCTACTTTCATCTAATTTTGGAGTTTGAATTTCTAATAAATTGTAGGGATAAGAACCCATCCTACACCTCAATTTGCATATCTATTGTTCTATTGTATGGGCACATTTAGAGAAAGAAAATCTTCCATTAACTAACTTCATAATTTGAGGTATGACTCTATTATAGAGTGCACAGCCTTTCATATTTCAAGTGGTGGTTTGCTTTCAGGTCCCACCTTGGGTGTTCAAAAACCCTATGTTTGGTAATTTGCCAGTAAATTACAGATGCTTTAATGTATATATCCTCTCATTTAAGAAAGGCAAGTCAAATTACAGTTCCAGGGTTTGCCTCCCCCGAATCTTTTCCTTTTCTTCTCTTTAATTTGGTCTCAATGTATGGAGTTCTTTCTATTTCACACAGTAATCATCACAGTCATTCATGAAATGTTAATAAGCTTCATAATAAGAGTTATTGTACCAAAATCTTTATATTCAGAAGTCAAAAACAAACTGACTTTTTGTACATAAACTTTGTAAAACTTGCGTCAATAGGTTTATTTTCATGTCTCCCCACTATAATTGTGAAAATCGTCTATAACACCTCCCCTCATACACTTTAACTCTGAGTGCTTTAGCCCAGCATTGTAATAACAGTTTAGCCATCATTGTGGTTGCCCTCTTTGCACCTCTCCTCTGCCAACTGCTCTGATGTGAAACTCGGTCAGCACATGGGAGACCCTTGACACTAAGAACAGAAAAATATGAGGGAACATGGGGAAAATCCATTCTGAGTTGATCATAATCTAACTAAGGAAATAGAGTTTTCTTTGGTAGAGGTAGTGCTATTCTCAAAGCTCCTCACAGCCCCTGTGAAATGTTAGAAGGCAATGCTGACAATCCAAGCCAGAAAGAGCTTAAAATACTCAGATAATTCAAGTAAATTGTGGAATTGCTTTTTTCAATTTTTTTTTTTTTGTGGGGGACAGGTTTTGTTTTCATTGTTTAGCCTGGTAATAATCTCAATCTTTATCTTATTATATAGGCTCTGGTACTTTGATAGCTCTGTTGTCAACAATTTTTAACCTAAAAAGATGAAGAGACCATGTCTAGAATATGATCTTCACACTTGCTAATGGATGTGGAATTTTATTTGCCGTTAAAATTGTGTTTTAAATTCTGTTGCTTTTCTTTTTGAATTGTGTTAAGACAAACAATTGAATATAGCATTACCAGTTGCTCTGAGCAACACAGCCAAGCTACCCTCTACCATATGTTTTTAAAATGGTGGTTGCAGCTGCATCTTTATATCACAGAAATTTAGAAAGGTGTAGCATATATCAAAGTTCTCTGCTTTATGAAAGTATGCTTATTCTTCAAGCCTTACAAGAAAAATAGTTAGGCTTTTGGACAGTCAATACAATGTCTTAGAGCAGTCGTGTTCAGCTGTATTATTCTTTACTCTAAGGAAGCAAGACTATATGTAGCATGGGGACATATGAGCCTAGTTTACTTTGGTTTTAATTTTTTTATATTTATTAATGGATTAAATCAAGAAAATGTTATGAATTTTTAACTCTTGAATCCCTTGTTGTTCTGACTTTGATCAAAAGCTTTCCCTCTTAAGAGCAAAAGAATTTGAACTTCTTAGCATTTTAGCTTCCTAACTGTTAGAGCCCCTTTGCCCTTTCCATAATCTGTATACTCAGCTCCATCTATGCACTCAGCTTCTCTTCATTGTAACTATATTCTGTTTCTGGTGCCAGACTTCTGTATTTCTTGACTCCAGGTCACCAACTGGGTCGAGGTTTCGTGGAAAAGCTTGCAAGTTGTTGGCCTGTCAGAAATTGTTAAATTTAAGCCTTGGTCTTCCCATTTACCCTTGAAGCTTCTAATGATTTGGACTTTTATGCCAGTTAGTGTTTTCGCAATTGGTCTCTCTTAAGTCTAACATTGTGTGTTATAACCTGGGGCTTTGACAAGACGGTGCATTCTGAAAAGAAAATTCAGTTTTCTTATATGGTAGAGAAATTGAGAAATACAAATGTAAATTTTGCCAATTAGAAATGTATTGTTTCTTTATGGAATTAAATAAGGTTTGGTTGATATCTGGAATATGATTTTTGGCCATTAATATTTACCTGACATTAAGTAATTTACATATTTTTTGCATCTGCATTTTAGACAAAGAAACAACTCTACTGTGTATTCAGCAACTTTTTACTTTTCCATTGATAGAATATGATAAATAATTAATTGAAGTGTAATTAATTGCAATAAAAAACTAAATAGATATCATGATTTCTATACAGTATAGAAAGACAAACTGTCATTAAGTGAATCTGTATTATAACATAATTATCAGAAATAATATATTAATTTTTTTTTTTTTCTGAGACAGAGTCTCACTCTGTTGCCCGGGGCTAGAGTGAGTGCCGCGGCATCAACCTAGCTCACAGCAACCTCAAACTCCTGGGCTTAAGCGATCCTACTGCCTCAGCCTCCCGAGTAGCTGGGACTACAGGCATGCACCACCATGCCCGGCTAATTTTTTCTATATATATTTTTAGTTGGCCAGATAATTTTTTTTCTATTTTTTAGCAGAGACGGGGTCTTGCTCTTGCTCAGGCTGGTCTAGAACTCCTGACCTCAAGCTATCCGCCCGCCTCGGCCTCCCAGAGTGCTAGGATTACAGGCGTGAGCCACTGTGCCCGGCCCCAGAAATAATATATTAATAAATTTGATTTTATTTATTGAATATTTTTAGGCATGATTCATGTAAAAAATAGCTCTGCAAGTATTATCCTGATTACCTACAATTTAATCTTTTATATATCTTCTTTTTTTAATTTCAGAATACTATAAGGGTACAAAATGTTTTGTTTACATAAATTGCTTCTATACAGTTTGAGTCAAAGTTATTGTACCCATTAGGTATGAATTTACCCATCCCCTCCTTGCCCCTCCCATCTGCCTGATTTCTGATGAGTGTTATTTCCATAAATGCACATAAGTATCGATCAATTAGTTCCAATTTAATGGTGAGTACATGTGGTGTTTGTTTTTCCATTCTTATGATACTTCACTTAGAAGAATGGGCTCCAGATCCATCCAGGTTCATTAAAGAGGTATTAATTAACTATTTTTTATTGCTGAATAATTTTTTATTGCTTCTTGGTGTATATATACCACATCTTATTAATCCATTCATGTATTAATGGGCCCATGAGTTGTTTCCACATCTTTGCAATTGTGAATTGTGCTGCTGTAAACATTCGAGTGCAGATGTCTTTTTTATAGAATGCCTTTTTTTTTCTTTTGGGTAGATGCCCAGGGGTGGGATTGCTGGATCAAATGGGAATTCTACTTGTAGCTGTTTATCTCCATATTACTTTCCACAGAGGTTGTCCTAGTTTGCAGTCCCACCAGCAGTGTATGAGTGTTCCTTTATCTCCTCATCCATGCCAGCATCTGTTGTTTTGGGACATTTTGATAAAAGCCATTCTCACTGGAGTTAGGTGATAACTCATTGTGGTTTTGATTTGCATTTCCCTGATGATTAGAGATGTTGAGTGTTTTTTCATATGCTTGTTGGCAATTAGTCTATCTTCTTTTGAAAAGTTTCTTTTCATGTCTTTGCCCACTATATATCTTCTTTTAATATAAACTGATCATTTGACTTGGAGTTAGTGTGTAAGTTATAAATAACTTCCTTTTGATTGTCATCAAGACATTGCCATTTCCACTAGTTAAATGTTTGCTTTGTTTAACAAAAGCAGTTAAGGATAGAGGCAACTATGGAATTTTGTTAGCTACATCAAAGGAATTTTTGAAGATGTGATATTTTGAAATCTGCAATTGCATCCAAAATTATCTGTCAAACTAAAAAGGTTGATATGACCCAGGAGAGGTTTCTAATAATTTTTAATTCCCTATACCTTTTCAAATTCTTCCTGCTCCTTTGTGTCATTTTGAATCCAGGTCTGATACAGTCTATAATTGAGAAAAAATTCAGAGAGCAAATTTAAGTTATAAGACTGTTTTATGATAGTGTTAAATAATTTGATTTGATTTGAGATTATAGAATAAATGAACCAATTTTGCCGTAGTTTCAACTTTGTGACACTTCTTTGATATGACCAAAACACCTTATATTGTATATCAGTGTTCTATATATTGAATTCCATGTCTCCATTAAATTTCATGGAAATAATCCATTTAGAGCAGACAAAATACTTGGGATACATACAGAAGAGATGTTTTGTTCACATCATTTTTATTTTTTGGATATTAAACAGGTGAAACAAAAGATTTTACTTTCCACTTTGTTAATTTTCTTCTTTTAAAGTTAACGCATGGGTTTAGAAGCTAAAACAGAGGTGACAAAGGAATGCTCACAAATCGTTCTCTTGTATGAATTTTCTATTTTTTCACGTATTTCATAGAAAGCTTTATAGTGAAATTATGATCTCAGCCTTGTAATACTAGATTGATTTGTTTTCCTTATTAAAATTCATTAAACATAGGCATATATATATTTTTTTCTTCTAGCAATGGTTGTTTTGAGCAACCTGGAACCAAATACAACTTATGAAATCAGGGTTGCAGCTGTAAATGGAAAGGGACAAGGAGACTACAGTAAAATAGAAATTTTCCAAACATTACCAGTCCGTAAGTAATCATTACTGTTCTGTTCTCTGTTTTGTTCTCTGCTTTGTTGCCATGCTCTACACTTCCATATTTAATAGATTTTAAAATGCAGGGAGATGTTTCAATACTTTTGGGGAGTGAAATACGTCTTTGTTGAAGTGGTTTCTGAAGATGGTGACATCTCAGACTTTTAAAAATAACCTTGCTTTAGACCAAGGCAAAAAGAAAAAGTACACTAGAATACATTCAGTAAAAATTGCTATCAGGAAATTGTCTCCATTATGAAGGTGGCCTTCTTATTCATAGTCTCATTAATTGGATTGTACTGTTCAGATTATATTCTGTGAGAGAGTAGAAAAATGTCTATATAGCATGTACAATATTCTATTCTTTTGATGAGGCATGACTACTGCCTTTAACCCACAAATTATGTAGGTGCTAAATGTGAGAAAAATGAACCACGAAATTAATTCATTACAACAGTGACTGTAGGAGAAGAATAACTATTGTAGCCTCGTTCTGGTAGCTACTCTATTTTGGCATATTGCAAATCAATTGCATTTATGTGAAGTGAAGATTAAATTTAAGAAGATTTACATTTCCTTTATGTTGAATAAATTATCTAAAATATGAGAAAACATGTGTGACCGAACAAATGCTGTTATAAAATCTGTGCATAATCCTGCTTGTTATACACACATGTTAGGACAGTCAGATTGAACAAAATAATTGTATTACCTTAATTTGTGACCAATAATTCTCTGTTATCATAAAATCTGTCAGATGAGTTTTCATTTCTCTATTCCCAAGGCTAGTATCATTTTTAGCCCTTCATTATTTTTTCACCAGGATGACTCCAAATAGATCTTGATTCATAATCTTACCTCCAGTCTAGTCGTCCCTTAACTCATCTTCCAAAATGATTCTCAAGTAACTTTTCAGAAATTTCAATAGAGGCCTATTCCTGCCCTGCTTAAAATTCTCAACAGCACCACCCTTCAGCTTCCCACCTTCCCTGAAGATCCTATTTTGTCTTCCTGCTATCTCACACCTCGTCTCCTAACTACCAAGAAGCTGTGTGCATCAGGATGTTGAACTATAGTTTGCTGATGCTGTTTTCTTTCCCCACAGAACTGTGCATTCTGCCTGCAGACCAACCCACTGTCATGGCATGATTTCTTACATAACACTCCGGATAAGCCCTCCAACTTTTTTTCCTCCTACATTTAGGCACACTTTCCTTTATTTGCTCATAAAACACCTCTCTTAGTGTTTCAAAATTAAATCACCAGTTTCTGCCTTTTTCTCTCTCCCTTTTATTAATAAATTATAATGCTTCTATTCTCTTAGTGTACTTTTGTTGACTTGTCAACCTCTTCCCTGCCTAGTGAGCACTTTGCGTGTAGAGACATTGGATTTTTAAGTAATAAATATGCATTTTTAGTTTTTTCTCAGGATTGTTTTGAACCTCAAATGAGATCTTATACAAAGTACTTAATATGCCATAACTATCTTATTACTAATTATTGATTAGCATTGATATTATTACTTTTTCATGAGCACTCTATTGTAATCAAGAATAGAAACCACTAATTTATTTCTTTCTGATAGAATCTTTGTTCTGAAATTTATTTTTTTTTTCAAAGAAAGTATCAATTGTAATATAATCACATGTTTAGTGTTTGGTAAAAATTAAATATATGCATAAAAGTTTTAAAATGTGTAAAATATTTGCTACAGAAAATGGTTTCTGCTTTATAATTACATCAAAATGATAATATAATGATAGTATAATACACCACCATTATTAAATAAATTTATACTGTATAGCCTGTAAATTCTAAATTCCAGTTTAGAAATCATTCTAAACCATCTGAGCTATAAAATCCATTATATAATATTTAGATTTTTTCTCATAATATGTTATTAAATACTTTTAAAGAAATTATACTGACTTTTACAGAAGTTTTAATACATTCATCCAAAATATATTTTGCATCTTAATAGCATGCTGTAATATCTGCACACTAATTTAATTAATTTTAATGCAAAATTACTCTACATTTTGTCTATTCAATGTTTCTATATGGCTTTATCATGCAAGCCTATTTTATTGCCTACTTGCATGTCAATGCACCCTATTGTCATATTTCTTTAATGACTGCCTTCCTGCAAGCAAACTCCTTACTTATTTAAGGTATAAACACCATATTAGAAATAAAGATAACTTGTTGAGAAGAGAAATTCCAGGTTCTTTACATTTGGAGATGGGCAATGCTCTTTACTCCATTGTGCTTTGTTTGTCCTGGAATTACTCAGAGAAGACTGAGTATTTCAGTTTTTGGAAAATGCATACTAAAATTTGTGTATTAGATCCTTTGTTTTATCATGTTCATATCCATAAAGATATTTTCAGAGAATTGGATTAAATAGAAGCAAACAGATGCTAGTGGATGCCCAAGCACTCAAGTACATCACCTCAGTGATACAGAGCAGAGAGTTCCCATTCCAAGTTGCCAAGCAACGATGGTGCCCTTCGTATAGAAAACTCTTATACTTCAGTATATCCCTGTTCTATTCAAAATATTATAAATATCTTTGTTACAAGATCATCTATGTGCTGAAGAATAACATCAAAGACAAGCATGCTCATGAAGTAGAAGAAAAATAAAATATTGAAGCATAGGTCTACGAAATTCGATATTACAAATTGTATTCAAATTTGCATCTAGGGAGGAAAATGCTCATTAAAGCATATAACTAATTGCAAGTCATTATCTTTCCTGGCAGGTATACAATACATACAGATTGATGTGTTAATATGTTTATATTAATAAAAGTTTACAAAATAAATTTACATTAAGAAAATAAATAGGTTTGAATACTATTACTAATAAGAGACATAAAGTTTTACACTTACATTAATATAATGCAGTACTATTTTAAGAACATTTGAAAATCAATATAAACAATACATTTAGACCTGAAGTTTCAAAATTTTGGCATGATACTTCTAGATTTATGAATGTTTCTGCTTATTGGGTAGGAAAAATGGGGATCTGAGGTTATATCACATCATAGGTAAAATATCTCATGGTAAATCCATGAAACATCATTTATTTTGATTATATGACTATTTTCTTTTGATTTAAATACGGTTTCCCAGGTATATGGAATGTGGGCAAATGAAGAACTGTTGTGTTGTATGTCTAGGTGAACCAAGTCCTCCATCCATACATGGACAGCCAAGCAGTGGGAAGAGCTTTAAACTCAGTATCACCAAACAGGATGATGGAGGGGCCCCTATTTTGGAATACATAGTGAAATATAGAAGTGTAAGTACCTTGTTTATTATAATTTGCTACAGGTTTTTTCAAATTATATTAAGAATTGCATTGAGTTTATAGAAAGATCAGGAGTAAATCATATTCAGTAACCACAATGATAAGTGCTAATTTTCTGTTCCTGAAATTCATCATTATAAATGGTGAAATTTCTTGTAAGATCTAAGCATAGATCGTCAAAATAATCTCATGGTTTTCATCTTGTTATTTCTAAGTCTGAAATGGGACTTGTCAACATTTCAGAAATGAAATATCATTTTCCCAATTTTCCCTACAAATTTCCCATTCTACTTGATATTAGTAACTTCAGGCTAAGTCCTCATGTCAATCATACTTACTTACTCCTACATTTGGTAGGATTATTAGAAAATCACACCTCAGAATAAATTACTTTACTCAAATAATTGGATTGCTTAATCCTTAACGGTGAAAGAATGGCCACACTGAATTTAAGGAAAAGGCAATAGTTTTATTCAAATTTAATCAGCACTAGCTAGTAACAGATTTTGGAAAACTTAAAGATGCACGGGGGTTTTTGACAGGTGTGGAGGGTGAAAGATGTCCGCTAGTTGCAGAGTGATGAAGAATATATCTCTATGGACTTTACCTCTTTGCCTTTAGTGAAAATGTTGTCAAAGGTCATTGAAAATTATTTTTCCAAAAAATTTTTTCGTAAGTATCATAGGGTATTTGCATCTACTGTAGAATGTGTCAAAAATTAAACATAATTTTAAATAAAATTCTGTAAGATTTATTTACTAATGTTTTTGACTGTCTCTATGATACAGCATATATTTTAGCAGACAGAATTTTAAATAATTGGTCCTCAAAAGTATTTGGATTAATTTTCAATATTTTCCCACACATCCACAATTTTCTATATTATAATATTGCTACTTCTAATTCAAATATTTAAGTTTGAGGGATAATAAGAAAGGAAACTTGATTTTGAATAGCATAGTTTAATTTTAGACATCAATTCAGTTTTTTAAATTTAAGATTAATAGTCCCTTCACAGCTCAACTTCATTTCAGGTTTCACACAGGCAATGACCGGTAGCTGTATCTTGGATACTCTGCCATGGAGACTTTAAGCCTCTACCCCAGGACAGCTAGGAGAGAGAGGCTCACTGTTCTCTCAGTGAATCTGACAGTGTCATTCAACTCCAGCCAGGTCTCTTGGTCATTATTATTCGCCCATCTGGAAAATCTATGGAAGGAAGAGAGTCTCTCTGTCTAGGAGAACCGAATTCATGAATTGGATTGGGAGAACAGGCCCCCATGCAGATTGTAGCCCACAGTGCTACCCAGAAGAATTTATGGTACAAAATACAGGTGGATAGTAACAGTTTGTAAGGAACTCTAATGAAATCCCATAGTGAACACTAAAATGCAATGACTAGTTATAAGAATATGTCTAGTATATTTACACGTATATCATTTTTACTTAAAACTAAAAGCTATACTTGACTTGTCCATTCTAAAGAGTTGATATTAGAAATAACATAAATGCTATATTCAGTTCTCAACTCCACTTGTTTATTTCAATTGATGATATCAAATATTTATTATTTCCTATTATATATTTTCTTCATTTCTTTTATTAGTGGCTTTTATTAACAAAGCATGTATGTATATTAGGAATGCTGTGACTTTTTTAGGCTGCATTTCTCTTTCCAGTTATCCAAAAGTGAAGTTTAGAAACTAATAAGAATATTGCTACCTACAGTATGAACATTTCTTAAAATATTTAATAAACAATAAATAAAAACAATACAAATTTACTCAAAAACTTATTAATATATTATTTCCAGAAAGTGGTTGGTAAGTTTTAAATATATTTTACTCACAAAATCAATATAGGCTATTTCTTTTTTAAAATGTACTTTTGGACTGCAGATAAAAGAAAACATGACTAAAGGGTGTTAAAACAAGAAGATTGTTTTTCACATTGAAAACATTTATGTGTTAGATAATCCAGGGTTAGGGTAGAAGCTCAGCAATAAAATTAGAAATCCAAATTATTTTTCTTTATGTTCTTTCATTCTAAGCATGTTGGCTTGCTTTTATCCTCGTGTAGATTATCTTGTGTTTGTAAGAAGGTAGATTCATACCCACACTCAGCATGTGAAGAAAGTCCAAAGAACGAAGAGGACAATAAGTTATTTCAGCTGAATGTATCTCTTTTTATTAGCAGTACAGTAAATCTTTTTGTAAAACCCCACTAAACAAAATTAAAATTATCTCTCATTAGAGAGAAATATATCCAGTGACCTTCTTCCATAAAAAGTGGTTAATGTGAAGACTTGAATTAGCCAAACAATAAGGTATGCTGCAAATTGTTGATGTAATTATTTTATTATCTTAATGGCTGTCATTAATTATATATATCTAACAGGCACACTATTGACATTTTAGGTGGTATAATATTGAGCTATCCAGAGCTCTACCACCCAGTGTCTCGCGTCACTGGCTCCCATTCACTATACTGCCATAGCAACCCCACTCATTGCTGAAACCAAAACTATTCCCTCAAGTAGGGAGAATGCACCTGTTTAGAGACAATTAGAGTCACAAATGGAAAATAATGATGTTTTAGACATCGGGGGATACATATAGAGAGAAAGAGACAGCATATATACAACATATATATATAGTATATGTATATAATTTATTTTAAAACATAAATGTCTTTAAAATCAACTTCAAATTTATTTTTATTTCTTTATATTTGGATTAGAATTAACCATTTTTGAGAAATTATGTGTAAAATCCATTTGGATACAGATAAGTAAAGTTTTAACCATGATGAAATTGGTGAGATTGTAGAGATTCAAGTTTACATAATGTTTCTTAATAAATTTTGCCTTTGATAAGGATTAGTTGATATGACTTAGTCTTAGATTAATATTTGAATAACAACAACTTTTACCTTCAGTAATTTCTATCTTCTGTTTTATTGCCTTTTTCTTTCTCCTCCCAACCTAATGGTAGTGGCACCTTATTGTTTCTTCCCATTTACTCAATATCTATGTTTACCCTACCAATAAAATAATGTCTTTGTCCTTCCCCAATTCCATCTCATTCCTGTCTTCCTGTACTTCTTCTCTCCATTTCTAAGTTCCAGCCCTTTCTAACTCTAAAAGTATTGAGGGCCTGTTTTTAATATTATAATCAAAATGATTAATTGCATTAATTCAAACACAGTTATAATTTATTCATAATAAACTAGTATGCTACTTGCCTTAGAGATGCTCACAATTTAACAGGAAATATTGTTTTAGTAGTACACACTTAGGCACTTATGGCAAGCTTTGTAGAAGTAATGGCTCAGTACCCTCTGTATTATATGAAAGGCATTGCCAATCTTGGAGACTTTATTTTATAATTAATCAAACATAAAGTGATACTTTTTCATATTTTTGAAGGGCAAACTGAAACTTAGAGAATTTTGGTGACTTAATGAGGAATGGCAGCAGATATCAGAATGCAAGACTTTACAGTCTAAACACTGTAGTTGTCATAACCAAAAAGGAATTTACCCGCAGAGATTATATCAACCCCTGAACCACTATCCCATCTCAGCCTCAACTGCCCAGCTCTTGTGCTTCCAGATACAAACCTTGTGTCACACTTGCTCGTGACTATATCATTTAATAGTATGCTTTCTATTTCTATGCATTAAAATACTCTAAGTCTCCCTATTTTTTTGTCTCTCCCTTCTCTACCTCCTCCATCCTGTCAACATCGTGCTCTGAAGTTACAATTGGAGATACCATGATTGAATAAAAAGTGAAATAATCATTTCAAAATGTTCTTGATCATCTCCTTTCTTTGTATGATTCCAAGACACTTCATTTATTAGTTACTCAAACTACATGAATTCCACAGTATAGTAAAGTGCAACTGAATAACTTGAAAATAATTTAGATAGGCTCTGTGCAGTTTTCAATTGGATAACTTCAGTTTAAAAAGTAGATAGGGGAATCTGGAAAATAAGAACACCTCTAAGGTTTGCACTTCTTGATTTCTTCTTTGGCGCCCTATCTTTCAACTCTGCTATGCACAGGACTATGCATTTTATATTCTCAGAACAGCGTAAGCCATACAACTGTATGACGGTTGGTTTCTAGCAGACACTGGATCTAAACATTTTTTTTAGATTTCACTGGGAAAGGACAAAACCAGCCATGTCCTGATATAGAAAGTGTACAATTTCCTATATATTTTGAACTAGGTAGCACCATTATCCTATGTTATCCTATAACAGAGCACATGGCTTTGTTCACTCTCCCATTAAAAAGACAGACTTTATTAGAACAGAACTAGGGTAATAAAAGCAGTGTTAGATATCTCTAATGAACCCTTCATGAAAATTAATGTCTCTCACAATGCCAGTAAGATTAAACCATATATTTGGAAAATAAAGACAAGCACATTAATTGCATAAAATGTTTGGAAAAATGCAAGAGGTTATTTTAAGTACAGAATATTTTATATCTACTTTGTACTTGTAATATCAATATAACTCCATACAATTTAATAAATAGTTTTTCATGCTTCTATGAGTTTTTTACTATTTTCTCTCTAATTTGATGATAGCTATGGGATTATAATTATCACTTAGTGTTGGCGCATTACATAAATTTCCTGAGCTAAGAAAATTGGTAGCTTAAAATCAATTGTGAGGAAGGTATTTTAGGGACTAGTAACAGTTCTTACGGTGTATGTTTGTAAGTCTTAATTGACCTTTTTAAGCTATTTGGAGCCCAGGAGGTTGTATACTATCTCAGTGGTAACAGGAAAATATAAGGTAATTTTGAAAAGGTCATTAAAATAATAAAAAAAATAAAATTGAACTTTGGTTGTTGGGAGAACTTGTTTCCCAGTTAATAATGTGTACATTTGTACATTGAAATTTATTTAAAGCCATTAAAGTTTGTTTTGAAATATCCTCAAAAATAACTACTTATGTACATGAAAGAGTATGAAGCTTTTCGATAATTTTTCTTTGCTGCGAATGAAGAGGATGAGTTTTATTCACCTTTGTTTTTATAGTATAAAATAGACTATGTGTTACCTGAATGAACAAATACAGCAATTAATTAATGAATTAGCCCATGCTATGCAATTATAAATAGTCTTATAAGCAGATTAATAAATATGAGAAACCAGGAAAAAATCTTGCTCTGCCAGTTTTTATTTAGGTGAGAATGCAGAAGGTGACAAATAGGAAATACTAGGATTCTTGCCATTTAAGTAGTAGTTATGTGGGTAGTGGAGACTAGAAACAGGTTACATAGGCCTGGTTGAGAAACCTTTACCAAGGTTCAGGACATGACACAAGGCAATTTCAAACAGTTAAATTCTACTCTAATCTGTTAGATTAGAATTTATAACTCTTCTAAAAACTTCTAAACCTTGTATCTTCCCAAATCTCAGTAGAGTATCTTTTTGTTCATAGAATATACACATGTGCATACTATATATGTACAATATAAATTATCCAGATTGCTAAATCACCTCTCTCATATTCAGAGTAGCAAACTGAGTTTTTCAGAATTCTGGGGCCTTCTGTAAGGTCAAATAAATTTGAATAGCTGGACTGTGTTATTAGGGAATCCAAGAACCAGGAACTGCTTTCCATATGTACAAAATTTTAAATCACAGAACATGAGAATCAGAAGAACCTAAAATTCATCTAGTTAATATGACCTGCCTCCTCTATTTTCCTCTCATTTTAGAATTATGCAGTTTTTATTATAATGAGAACCGAAAAAGAAAGTTAGTGTGGTCTATATCTTGTTATGAATAAAAGTATCAAGGGTCCTTCTAAATATAAGAAAATAATGACCCCTTACACTTTTCCTCCGATCTCCTCTCTGTACATATAATAGCAAGTATTTCCCTAAATGCTGATACTATGACTTTAGAATTACTAATAGGAAGTGCCCTTAATTGTCATATGGCCCTGCTATCTATTTTCTAACAAAAAAAGTTCACTTAAGAGAAGCTAAAGCAAATGACTTCTTTTTTCAGTAGATTCCCTTCAACATTTAATTGGCTTATTAATAATAGCCCTATTCAGCAAATCATCTCATTAAGTTACCTAAGGGAACATTTTGCAACTAGATTATCTTAAATTGTTCCCTAGGCATTTAAATTCTGTAAATTAGACACGCTACAAATGCATAATTTAGATTTTGATGCCTAGGGGAGTATTTGGTAACACCCACTTTAATTTTTTTCCTATTCCCTAGGAATAGCAATGAGGGAATTTAAATGCCTCTTTGTCTAATGTTGAATGGAAAATGAAATTGATTTGTATTGGGAAAATACTATAACTCCCTTTGGGTTCTTTTCACCATCAGTCCAAATATTTAAAATGATGGAGGGAGGGGCTTTTAATTTATCATGTTAAGAACTTGAATAATTGAGTTAAATGATTCTTAATTCAGAAGAGACTATCTGCACGTCTTGTGCTTTTCAGGAGGTTTCACCTCAAATACGAAATTCCCAGAAATGATATTTTCAAAGGATTACCAGAAGGACATGAAGTCTGTCTATCCTTCTAGATTTTTTTTCATGGGATGACCCAGATCTCAGTTGGCTTATTTTCTGGCTCTTGCACCCACATCTCCACTCATATCCAAAGCAAAATTCAATTCCTTGGATTTCCAGAAAAATATTCATTCATACCAAGCACTGCGTAATTGCATAGGATGTACTGAATAACTGGGGTGGTGCCAGAGCCACAGGGGCATGCAGCTCTCTTCTGCCTTGTCTAGCACTTGTCTTCATGTAACCCTTCAGTCTCCTTGTTCCACACACTCTCCTGCCTCTGTGTGTATGTGTATACAAAATATATAAGTTATAAAAATATGTTCTATGTGCTTATGTGTATATTCTATACATAGCATACAGATTATATGTTCCATGTGTTTGCATGTGTGTGTATATACACATATATCATATATCATCTAAAATTAATTTTGTGTTGACTTTTTAAGCTTTATTCTTTTGGTCAACATCTATGGAATGTTTTGGAATTTACTTGAAACAATTAGCCTACAGTGTTCATTGATACATCTCCCAGTGATTATGCATCTCTCTGAGGTTTAAAATCATTTGTTTATTTTTGTATCTGAAGCCCTGTAAAAAACTCACACATTCTTTCATTAACAAGGTTAAGACAACAGAAAAAAAATAGTACAGCATTTATTATTTCTGGTAAATGTGATGTCCATCTCTCCCAGAGGAGATCTGCCTGGCCCGGGGATTTTATTCTTTCTGTTACATGCTCTATTGCACCCTCTCATTCCTCAAGGAACTCATGTCTTTCTTCTGTGCTGGTTTGTAAAATCCAAGATGAGGGTATTGCACGTCTTGTTCACGATCATGTTCATTATTCCTAGAAAAGCCTCACCACCCAATTAAGCCTGAATGAACAACTGATAAATGAGTAGATGAAGACAGAGTGTGCTGGTGAAACGGTGGCTGTTTAGCACATCTATCCTAAGGACTTCAAAAGCATGCCTATGTTTCTTCCTCAAGTTTACTACTCATTTAGTGGCTTAGACAAGTTAAAATCTCTCTGGCCCAGGCTATTTGTTTTTCCCCATGAATTTTCCTGTACACTTCATAACATTTTAAATAGTAGTGGGAAACAGGCCACTTTGACAAATGCATCTACTTACAAGTTTCAAAATTCAAGGCAAGTGCCTATTGCTTAAATGCTTGTCCATGTTGGGGCTGCTAATATCTTCAGTTTTAGATGAAACAGCAGAACAGGCCATGCTGTCTCCTTTGCAATGAAAGTTCTATGTCACTAAAAAATAATTAAGTAGAAAAAGAGAATGATACTAAGGTATCAAAACCATAATACCTTCTTTGTCTCCATCTGAAGAATGCTCCATGTTTGGAGTACTATTAATTTAATGCAATATGAATTTACCTTCCACAATTTGATTTTAGAGAATAAATTATTGTTACTATAAACTCAGAAAACATTGATTATTATTCTCTATAGTCAAAGAAACGTTGTAAAATTTTGGTTCAACATAAAGTAACACCTGGCTTAGTTAGCTATGAGGTTAAAAATTATGTCTATTAGTATAGACATGCTGTAATTTATTTATACTTATGCCTTGGGAAAATGAGATTTGCAATTATAAGGATAGATTATTAGAGACATGATTCCAGAGAAAATGTTTCATTTCCATACAGTTATTATGAAAAGTTATCTTTTAAATATAGCTATTATTTTTAAGTGGTTATGATCCCCTAAGGCCCTGGAATACATAAGTTACTCAGTGTTCTTCATTGCTCCCTCAAAAAGATGACAGAGCAGCTGATACCATCATTTTTTGTTATAAAGAACAGAGAAACAAGACAGAAATGTTCTGGAACTTACCCATGTTTAAATAGTTAATATATGGCAAAGCCGATGATCACATTGTTCAAGTGATTTAATTCATAAAATTGTATCAATTTGTTTTTCTTTGTTAATTGTAGTACTCATAGTATTTTTTTTATTTTATTTTAAAGGATTTGGGGGGGGCAAATTGAATTCTGTTACATGTATACATTGTATAATGGTGAACTCTGGGCTTTTGGTGTACCCATCACTCGAATAATGTACACGGCACCCCATAGGTAATTTTTCATCCCTCACCCTCCTGCCCCCTCCTCCATTTTGAGTCTCCAGTGTCCATTATAACACTCTATGTGCTCCTGTGTAGCCATAGTTTAGCTCACTCTTACAAGTGAGAACATGTGGCATTTATTTTTCTGTTCCAGGGTTACTTCACTAAGGATAGCAGCCTCCAGTGCCATCCAAGTTACTGCAAAACACATTATTTCATTATTTCTTATCACTGAGTAGTACTCCATGGTTGTGTGTGTGTGTGTGTGTGTGTGTGTGTATCTGTTCCATCAATTGTACATTTAGGTTGATTCCATATCTTTGAATTATGAATTGTGTTGTGATAAACATATAAGAGCAAATATGTTTTTGATATAATGTTTTTTTTCAAATAAAGGGAAATTCAAATATCATATGGCCCAAAACTTTTATTTTAGAAACAGAATTAGATAGCATTTAAGTGTAGAATGTTTGAGGGAAGAGTAACATTCTTTTATTTTCCTATGCTAATGACCTATTTCACAGGTATAATTTCCCTTGTATGTTGTTTCATTATAAACCACAAAACATAACAGCAGTAAAAAATATATTCAGTGGTAACATAAATCTATAAATAATTGCCATATTATGCTTCCAAGACATTTTATCTTTTTCCCCCCTCAGGAAACTTTTGACCTCAGTCTCTGGCAGTTATTTTAATTGACATAATAGGATTTTTTCCTATATATGATATTTTATTTTTTCTGTTCATGTGTTATTAATAATGAAATAAACAAACTGTCCAAAACCAAACTTATATATATATGAAATTTAAAAAAATATAAAGGTTTATTACTAACCACTTAATCAAGGATTAATTATAAAATCATCACTCTTTGGCTGATACAAACATTAAATTTTATATAGAAAAATGTTATAGGTAATAGGGACTTTACTGACATAGCAACTGTATTCCTGTACATAAGAAAATGTCTTTTTTTGATATTAGTAAAATGACTTGTTCCAATGACAAGATAAATTATTTTTTTTAAAAATCACTTTAGTGTATGAATATTTCCAAAATATATTTTTATTGCCTGTACAGAAAGATAAGGAAGACCAATGGTTAGAGAAAAAAGTTCAAGGAAATAAAGATCACATCATTTTGGAGCATCTACAGTGGACAATGGGTTATGAAGTTCAAATTACAGCTGCCAACAGATTGGGATATTCTGAACCAACCGTTTATGAGTTCAGCATGCCACCAAAGCCCAACATTATTAAAGGTAAGCAAAAGTATATTTTTCTTAGGCTGAACATAAATATGATCCCATCTTTTGATAAGCCCTATAAATTCTTTCTTAATAATGAAAACAAACTGAAATGTAAATTCTAGGTTCTAATCATGACTATGGTGACACGTCATACTCAACATTTCTTATTGCTCTTGCTGTAGGTTATTAACTTGTAAATATGCTTTGACACCATTGACAGTTGAAGTGGTAGGTAGAGAATGAGCAGAGGGAGAGGACAGAAAGTAAGAGTGATTGATGATAATGAACATAAAAAGTTTCTGTTGAAACCACAAGAAAACTTGGCGAGGAAGGCAACTTCTCTGTCAATCGTGTGGGGGCTGGTGCTCCACTTATTGTTAGTTTTGGCCAAAAGTAATGATGAGCCCATCTGTGCCTGACTAAGCAATTTGATGTTGGAAACATAAAATCAGCTACAAAGTGAGGCAGAAATGGTCACAAATGTAAATCCATAAGAGTTATAACTAGAGCCTCAAGCGGCCTCATAACATGGCAGGACATTCAGAGTCAGTTGGTTTTCACAACACACTGGTAGATTGTACTTTTGAAAGATAACAGTGCTTACATCATTACTTGGTTGTATATTAGTAATGTTATCAATGTCCAGAAGCATGGTATTAATTGTTTTCGGATACATACTATAGAGGTAAAGATGCAAGAGTTTATCCTGCTTCAAGATCATTTTTATTTCTGTTAATGAGTTGCCATATTGATCATATTTTAACATTTATTTTACCTTAGGTATTACCATTAATATTTAAGTTGTATACTCACATGTACATATATAACATATGTATTTTATATATAGTGTATTCTTTATATGTATAGAGAGAGATTAAAACAGCATAAACCATAAAACCAAGATTTATTTAAATCTTATTATAATAGACTGTCAGTACTGGTACATGATATTTTTAAAACTGGAAAATAAGCAAAACTTCTAAAGTCAGTCATGTTATTTAATTTAATTTCAAATTGATGGTAATCTCATTTTTTATGATGTTGTTATAATGTCCATCAGGTTTTTAAAAAATTGAAAGCAGTTTTTATACAATTAATCTTTCAGTTGAAAGTGATTACCTTTGGTTATAAGGCTTAAAAGTGATTGACATTATGGCTTCTTATTGCTAATATTAACCAAATAATGCTATCAATTATAACTAAAAATTATAAAATCAGAAGTTTCTAGAAATAATAAGGGCATCATGTTATGATGGCATTTTCTTTTTAATTTGAAAAATACTTCTGTATTAATTATCTCATTTTCATTCTTAAATCTAAGTTGGATAAGGAAGAGTTATCCACATCTTACAAATATGGTTTTAGGAGATTTAATGATCTGTTGAAGATCAGACCTACTTTTAGTGATGTGATAAACCTGATACCCTTATGAGAGGATGCACCTAAATAGAAATGATTGAATGTACTAACAAGTTCATTGCCCCTGTGAGTTTGAAATTTGAAGGACTGCCTCTACAATTCAACAGTATACTTCTTTCTTCTAAATCTTTAATTTACTGTGCATATATATTTAAAGGAAATAATTTTATTAAAATAAAAATAATATTCTGTGAAGTAGAAGGCAAAATTTTAATAGCATTTTGTAGATAAAACACAAAATTTTAAAAATACACTTCAAGCAGGTTATTCAATGTGATACTTCAGAGACTGCCATATTTATGAGAAATTGTTAATGACAAAAAACAACAACAGATATAAACAAGTTAAAAATATTAAAAGGTCAAAATATATTTAAAGGCTCAATGATAGCCAAGACACACTGCAATGAATTTTCTCTAAAAATATTGCTTTTTGGTTTTTTTCTTAATATGAGAAACTTGTGGGCTGAAAGCTTATGGGTAAGACTTGGAAGGAAAATGGATAGAATTCTGGCTTATATTCCCACATTTGTTCATGTCACATAACTTGTCTTGATATCTGTTTCCTCATCTCTAAAGTTAGTTTTTCTGGCTCTGCAATGTTAAGATCTATTCACTTATTCATTCCAGAGTTATCGGGCTTTAAAACATGTACTTAAATGAGTACAAAGGATTCATCTGTGAGAAGTACAGAAGTTGCCCTTACCCCCACAAATTTCAAAGTCTAGTAGGCAGGACAGGCATTTCAACACAAGTTAGAATAAACAATGAATAGTTACAACTAAGAAAGGTTTCCTTTAGAAAGTGATTTTCCAAAGGAAACTGGCAGAAATGAACTTTCCAGGGAAAATATGTTACATGGAAGGAATCTCTGAGACAAGAAAGAGCTTGATCTTCCTTGGGAACTAGAAAAGGCATGTCTGGAAGAGAACCTGGAGGTGTATGACTGAAGGTACAGCTAGAACCTAGATGATCCAAGGGCTTCTAAAAACCATAATTTTAAAACAGATCCTGAAAGAAGCAATAATTTTAAGAAGGAAAATTATATTAGTAAATAGGCATTATAAACATATTATTCTAGCTGATATGAATAAGAGCAAGTAATGGTTGAATAGCAACAAAAAAAGAAAAGAATGAATAACTTCCACACACATTTTGACATAGACTAACTCTGCCTTTGTAATACATAGGATTCAGTCTATGATGATGACTTTTAGCTTTCTGGCTTGGGCAACTTCAGCATTGTTGATGTCATTTCTCAAGGTGAAAAATATTATTGGAGGAGTAAGATTTGAAGAGTAAAGATCAAATATAAGATCATGTACTTGTAAATTTTAAATGTCAAATCATTGGTAAGATATGTGGGTGTAGGTATAAGAAAATAGCCATGGCTTGGAGACATATACCATAAGGCTGTCAGTCTTAACAGGTGAATGGTCTTTGAAGCCTGGGTGAAAATGAAATCCCCCAACAAATAATGTCTACTTTTAGATATTACTCTAAAAAAGCATTGGTGTATGTGATACTCATTGATGTTTCCTACCATGTAGGACTACCTGCACAGCACAGAGGTTCAAAGAGTATTTCTTGAGTTAGTGAAGAGTAGAGGATTAAGAACTGAATCTCAAGCAACTATAATATTATACAGGAAGAAGAAACCACACCCCCTCCCGCCTCCCCCAGTGAGACTTAGATGTAATAGAAGCACTGGAAAAACACCAGAGTGTAGTGTCTTGGAAGTTATATTTCAAGAACAAAAGGTGTAAAAAGAGTCAAATGATGCTGAGAGTTCAACAGAACTGAACCAAAACTCACGTGAAATTCCTTACAAAACTTATGTGAAATTCCTTATCACATGCAACTTTGCTGAAGTGGTTGGGATAAATTAGGTAGGAATGGACTGAGGTTAGGAAATTTAAACTCCATGTTTATTTAAAGCTTTCAAGAAGTTTTTCTGTGAAGATGAAAAGAGGGGGAAAAGGGCAGTGTCAGAACACAACTTATTGGAAAGGAGGGGAAATAACATATTTATTTCATCTATGAAAATGTCACAAAATAATGTCTAATTTACTGTGACTGAATCCACTTATTACCAAGGACTGACGGAAAGCCCATATCAAAGAAACACCCATATAGATTAAGAATTGATAGATTTAGATCTAGATTTCTTGAGGCAACTTTAAAGGCTGTGATGATGGGGAATTTGAGAGCCTTTAAACCCACAAAATCCTATATATAAAGTTAACATTATGCTTTTGAAAAATAAGGAAAGATGCTTTCATTACAACTACTCTAATAGTTATATGATTTATTTTTTCATTTTAAAAAAACATACTCAAACTCATTATAAATAAGTTATTTATAATATACTAGTAGGTCTTAAGTCTTCTTGTTTAAGCTGGAGAAGAAATAGAGTTGAAAAGTTAATTTATTTTTTATTTATATTTGTATATCATGCATTGTAGACTGTCCAAATAAGTTCTATGAATTTTTAATTAAAATTTCATTACTTATGTGCATTAAGACATATTTAATTTCTGTAAGCAATAGTCTAAATCTAGAGAACATTTATTTGACTAAAGCATTATTTTTTAGCAATTTTCTCACCTTGCATTAATAGACAATATATTCTACTGATAATAAATGTTTTTTCTTGTATGTATCTTGGTGGATACCACATCTAAGTAGTTTATGATTTTGATTTTTAAAAGTATTCTCTAATCATTAATATTTTCTCATTTTTATTTCTTATTAAATATGTGCTTACTTTGAAAGATGTGTCTTTGGATTTACACAAAAATAAAATATGTGGAATCAGTCATGTTCCTTTTTGGAATATTCATACAGCATAATTCTATTTTATTTCTTTTATAAATAACAAGAATGTTGGGAATTTATGGTGAATTAAATGTTGTAAAAATTATCACCAACTTATTTATGGAACTAGAGGCCGATAAAAGCATTTATTAATTTGTTCTATAATTTTAACGACTAAAAATACTACTCAATTCATCAACTGGATATAATGTAATACTTTAAAAAAATCCTTCGAGATAAATTTGTTTTGGAAGCTATTTCTTTTGGCTTACAACATGTTTGATGTTGTCTTTATTTCAACAAAGGAAGACCTTGGTATCTTCAGTAATTGTGTACTATATCTCCTGTTATTCTGAGTTGGTATGTCTAATTTTAACATTGACTATCAATATAATTTGATGACAAAAAATTCTGATCATACATTCTTACAATCCGATGGTAATATAATTCTGTATGGTAATACATAATACATACATAAGATGTCTTCAAATTGGATAAGCTAAAAAAGAAATGATATAAATTGTCAAAAAATATATTGCTAAAATTTTTCAGTTAATTTGTATTTTCATGGGCTTTTAAATAGTGCTTCTAATGCACTATAGAGTAAAATTATTTTGATGACTTTTAGTCTAGTTTCAAGTAACATGAATACACACTTTCATTCCTGGATAATTCAACAGGAGCAGAAAATATAATTGTTGTCTTAAGATTAAATTTATGGTTGCAATAGAACATAAATTAAAGAAATTTTAAAACAATGGTGAAAGTGAAGTCTAGTTAACTGGAGAAAACAATTTTAAATATCTGGAATTCTTAGTCAAAACTAAATATTGATACTACATACACAATATATTTATTTGATTTAGCATGTAATGAAAAAGTAAGTCTATAAATTACATTCATAATCTTCAGTTCTTAAAATTATTTTAAAAGGGGTACAATGACATATATCTAGAGTTTGCCTATGGCCAATTGGGCTAATGCTTTTAGCTTCTATTATTGCAAATTTTCATTATATGAGGATGTAATTATCACTTATATTTCTTGGTAGTTCATTTATTATTAAAATATAAATGCTTTCATTAAATATGTATTCTAGGAAATTATGATAGAAAAAATTACCATCAAATATTATAGAATATGTTTAGCTCATATTAAATGTAGCACTGTGAATTTACTGGTAGCACAGTGAAATTACTGATGACGTTTCCCTTATAAGTTATAATTTCAACTTATAAGTGAAAGATGTTCACATTTAAATAATCAGTGACAGCAATAATGTCTGAGTAATGTTAAATAAATATTAATATTGATCCTCATTTAAGTTGTTAATATGTCATAGCTCTTTAGAAATGCTTTATATAATATTTTCGACTTTCTTTGTCTTGTATCAAAGTAATTTTTGTAGATAACTGTTAATGGCTTTGTGTAAATCTGGCATTAATTATTTTCTCTTTTTTTTCTTTCCTACTGTCATGTTTTTTTCTTTTTTTCTTTTCATATTTGTAACTACTCTTTTTTTCTTAATTATTTTATTCTTATTCTATTTTCAAAAACAATTTTCATCATACAGATAAATGCTGTGAAGCGAATACAGGCGAAAATGGAAGCCAGTCATGGCAGCTGAATGCTGCTGGGTTTTCTTTCATTATAGCCATAAGTTTGTCTTGTGTGTTTTAATGTTGTTGTTATATCATATATTTCCTTATATGCCCTACAGATTAAAGCATTAGTAATTACAAGGCTCTATAATTATAATAAAATTTTTCTAAGGCCCAATTAATTATACATGTGTTTTTGCCTATGAACAATTAGTCTTTTTCCCCTTCTCCAAATTGTCAACCTTTAAAGTGGATAATTTGTCAGAAAATTACTGAAGGAAATTTAGTTAGAATTGTTTCTCCCATATACCAGTTCACTGCATAACATGCTTTATTTTTAAGTTACCTTTAATTCCTAAAGTTGACCTTGTTAAATATCATGTCACTTGTACTTGGAACTTAATCATTTGCTACATCTAATCTTCTTTCATTTGATTATTTTGCAAACATAGTTCAATGTCCGTGATCATACATTGTATAAATTGTAATTTTATTATGTAGAATTGTGGATCACTTCTATTGCTTTTTTACTTGTTACTTGTACATGTAAGTTTCCCACTTTCTGCACATTCCTGATATTTCAAGACATTTAACATTTATATAAAACATAAACTGATATCTTATTAGACATGTATGACTATTATGCTGCCTATTTTTCCTTTCTTGACCTAAAATGTTTCAAAGAATAAATGTGCAACAATTTTTTTCTTTTAAAATTTAACACTATTTTTTTCATAAAGTGAAAATATCTTTCTGCAACTGCCCCATAGTAAATACAATAAATTAAATTTTAATATGTCTAAATAGTTACACCCAGTTCACTGGATTCATATTATGTGTTGAGCTGGCCTCAAGTCCTTTTGTTTTAACAACATATATAGTTATTTATTCCACTTTTCTGAACACCTGATAGTCAGCTTCTTTGCAAGGATCAGAGAGACAGAAGTAAATGCTTTAGCCACTACTTTCAAGAAGATAAAATTAAGTTGGGAAGGAGGTATTACTAGATTCTAAATTTCAAAGAAAGCTCCACTTGAGGGAACACAAAAATTATTTTTCATGTCTTGCATTTCCAGTCATTTTAAAATAAGAGGAGAGTGTGTTTTTCACTTGAAACCACATTCTAGCAAGTTATTTTTACTACTTTTTCAAGAAAATTAGGAAGCAACTGGATTTTTTTTTGTGTGTGTGTGTATATATATATATATATATAAAATGACCATAACTTATTTGGTAAATCAAATCATTGGATTCTGGGCTTTGAGATTCACTCATCAAAAGCAATTAGTTTGTGGCCAAAAGCATTCTCTCTGTCTCATTTTAAAGAAATATCTACAGAATCCTTTCATGTGAGGTCTAGGGCTAGGCCTACCTTTAGTAGCGGGTTTTCTTTTAACTTTCTTTTCCAAACTCTTTACTGTCCACTGCTGTTCTTTCTTGTCATCTAACAGTAGACCTGTAGACTACAGAAATAAACCAACAGAGTAAACACATTTCTGCTTCTCTCCTTTCTCCCTTGCTAAGTCATACAATATTGAAATCTAGCTAATTTATCAGGAAAGTTTTGTTTTTCAAATCACCATAGTCAATATTCTGTTTTTTAAGTAACTATAATCACATATTATATTTCTTGATATTTGAAACTGGAGAATATGTATTGATTACTAATATGTAGAAAATGTTGAGAAAGAAAGAAATTGTAGTAACACCTCCAAGAATTGTTTTTCACATTCTCTGTAACCTTACTGGATCTTTCGAGGAAAATGTCACATAGAATTTATCTTGACTTTGGATCACAAAATATTTTTTGAGAACATGCAATATGTCTTTTTTAAGTGAACACAAAGTTGATTTATTTTAAAAATTTATATTTCATAACTCAAGGACATTAAAACAATGACACAAACAATACTCAAGGTCAGATTTACACGAATATGAGACATTTTGATAGCTTAGAGAAGAATATAAAATTAAAATTTTATCCCAGCAGTTATTCACATTTAAGGAGTTTAGATTTTTTTTGAACATCTAAATATGGATCTAATTTTTAATCCTGAAATTTATAAGCAATCTCTCATTTGGTCAAATGTTTATTCTTAGATGAATACTTGTTTTACAGATCCGAGATCTGCTAAATTCTTTAAAAATATTCCCAGAGATCTTAAAATAATAGACTTTGTGTTTTGTTTTGTTTTCTGTAAGAAATGGGACAGAACATACTGTAAGCAATGAAGCTATTGCATTTCAATAAATGAGAACTTAGAGATTCTAAATTATGGGGTTTAAAAAAATATATTAATAATGTAGGTGCTACTGAGTTATCTTTTTTATTACTTGGACTTTACTATTGTTATGTGCAACAATAAAATCTGACAGTTTACTTTTTGGGTCTAATTAGTATCTGTCTATAGGTTTAAATTAATGTGATTATTGGTAAGAAAGACATAAAAATTCAAACTTATTTTAAATATCTCCCTCATATCATCCAGTAGTTATTTCATATGGTGGAGTTTGAAATAAATTCTGTGTCTGAACATGTGTATATATAAACTTGTGTATTGAGGTGAGTGTAAGCTTTAATCACTATATATAATCAGAAATACATGTCTACATCTAATAATGCATGTATCATATCTCCTAATGTTAAAACATTTAGAAAGTTTGTTTGACCATATTATTACAGTTATAAATCTAAACTGATGTATTTATACATGATCACCCTTATCTGCATGTGAATTACCAAGATTAATTTTTTATGGACCTGGATATGTCCTTTTTTTTCTTTCCAGCCATTTCTAGTCTGTCTTCTTTCCTCCACTTTACATTCAGTCTCACCAGTCTCTTAACGCCAATCAAAATTTTGTAATTATCATTTCACTATTAAGCCCACAAACACCATGTTTCAGATATGTTCAGAGACTATGCCTAGGAGGTAGCAGTAAATTCTTCTTTCCTATGAAATTTCTTACATGAAAAAACTTTAGGTAAATTGCCATTTTTGATCCTTCCCCTGCTAACGTTATTGCTTATAAGTACTAAGTAAAATTTTGATAAACCTGACACTCATATTCTTCCCAAAAACATTACAGAAATGCCCATATATGCCTTCATTATTGGTAGACATGAAAAACATTTGAAACTCAAATGTGTAAACATTTTTAATATGCACATAGGTACTGGGTTAACATTTATGTAAGTGTAATTTCAGTTTTTATATATAAAACAAATACATACATGATTTCATTGCAAATAAATTTGACTTTTCAAATATTCAACATTTTTTAAATTAATAATTAAATTTACAAGTATGCATAGTAGTGCACAGGTTATATAACTGGAGTCAATTAGTATAAAATTATAATTTAATTCTAAAATTTTCTATGTAAGAATGCCCATTTATTATGCTTGATGTAAGTCAAAAATAGAAGAAGGAAAATTCCAAAGCAGTTTCAACCACGTACAGTTTGATATATGATTATTCATTTATATTAAGCAAAATATATTATGCAAAAAGAAGCCGTGTACTTTTGAATCCAGAGATACTTTATGTATCTTTTAGATACATTAAAAGTATTTTAAATGTTAATGTGGTATACTTGCACTAAGAGTTGTGAAATAAAATCTGAAAATGATATATGGTTTCAGCAATCAGTATGGATTTAGATACCAATATAGTAATAAAGTATATTTGAGCCTAGTTTTCAATAATAATAGCCAACATTATGCATGATATTTTCAGTATGTAGTAATATATTAAGAAATACCCCTAGTCATGTAACATTATCTTAAAATATTTAAATTTAATATTAATATGACAATAGAAGCATTAAGAGCTTGAAATAATCAGTTATGAAATTACCTAAATGAAATATTATTATGTTTTTATTGGCCCTTATGTGTTTTGATTTCACTCAGTGAATAATGATGTAGGATTATAATGGTCATACCTAAATGCATAATTTTATGTGATTTATTCTGGTTAATATATGTAAGGCATAGTGTTATATCCTTTAAACAATCTTCCAAATGAGGTAGGTTTTCTCATGTTTTAAAAATTTATTTTCTTTCTTCCTTCCTTATTCGTGATCTTTCTTTTTAATTATCTCTTTCTCTCCCTTTCTGTCTCTCCCCTTTCTTTTTCTCCCTTTCTCTCTGTTTCCAATCTCTTTCTCTCTCTCTCTTCCTTCCTCTCTCTCATTTATCTAGCCAGAAATAAATACAATATATTTCTTCTATTATTTTTCTCTTAATTGTTTGTAAGTTTTAAAATCCTAGCATTTGTAGTGGTATGGAAATATGTTATAAAAATTTCAACAATTCTAATATATTAAGTAGGTGGCTCAAATTTATATACTTCAAGTGATTGGATATACAAATATTACACAAATAGCCCTTGAAGTGATTACAGTGTAAGTTGAAATTGGTTGTAAGTCATTTCCAGATCAGTTATGTCATAAATATAATAAAGAGTATTATTTCATCTTTAAATCTTGATAGTTAATATTTAAAAGATATGACCACAGTAAATTTTAGGATTTAACTAATGGAGAATAACTCTTTCTAATGGCTTATTAATATGTTCTCTTACAAATTATCATCTAAATTGGAGTATTTTAGGTTTAACTTTAAATATCAAGTTGTAGTATTCTCTCTGTTGACTGCATCATACTTAAAAACTTGATGAACACATAAGGATTATTCAAGTATATAACCATAATCTCAATTTTATCCAAGAGAAAAAAGTCTTCAGTTTAAATCTAATTCATTTTTTTTGAAATAAAGATGAAAATGAGAGTTTAATATCAATAGTTTGTTTCTCAAATACCTTTAGTTTTGTTGTACTATCTAAAATTATGTACCCAATAAAGATTTTCAGCAATAATCCTCCATTATTCACAACTCTTAACTAATCTCCACATCTAAAATATCTGCCAGTAAATGTTAAAAATAGAGTAAAACATTCTATAACATCTTCTTTAGCTAATATTTAGTAAAATGAAAAAAAATCAATATTTAAGGAATGTAAAAATATATATATGTTTAAGAGTTCTATTAGTGTATCTGAGAGGGTATTAGCTGTATCTCTTTTCCTTTGTTGGTGGATTATTTTTTACCTACTTTCTTAAGCATACATTACATTCATTGACGTAGAATTAAATTTTATTTTAAGTATGAACTAATCCAATGGTTGTATTAAGTCTAGGTATATTTCAAATTTTCTTAATTTGTGTATGTTCAAGTTAAATTTAGTTACTCTTCATCATTCCATTTTAGATAATAAAAATATAAAGTTCCACATGGCAAAGAATGCATAATATTAAGACATGACCTCTTTTAAGAAATTATACTGAGTTTATTTTTATTCTATGTATGTACTAAATGGGAACTATGAAAAAAATCTCCTAACCTTATTTTTTCCTAAAATTAAGTAATTAAAACTATTGTTTTGTATAACACACACAATTCATTAACTTCGTTCAAGAATATATTTATCTCACATATTATTTTGATTTTATGTATAATGCTTCTGTTTTAAAGTGACTATTTCTGATCATTTTAATTGCATTTGTTTTCATCATAGCTTATTTTCTTGAAAAAATGTACATGTTGTAAGTGTATTGTCTTCGGTATCATCTTATTTAAGACCCCCCAACATAATATCCAACACTATGTGTAATCCTATGCATGTGTTTCATAGTATATTAAATGTCATTTTATTTTCTGTAGCTCTGTGTCTCCATTGTTGTAATAAAGAAAACTGAGGAAAAGCTTTGTTATATGTGTTTTCTTTATTACTGGTACAATCGTTTTTGTCCTTGTTGTGTGTTTTCATTTCTAACTTGATCAAATTTAATATCTCAAAAATTATTTACTTCATCAGGAACTGGAAACTAATTGGGTAATTTCAATTTTTTATAACCAATACATCATCTGCAGACTCATAACAATTTTTCATGTTTGTAGACATAATTTAGAAATAATATCAAATATTGTTACTTTCTTTGTAATCTAGTTCTAGGGCATTCTTAGAATCTTTGACCACTAATGGAGGTCAAAATGATCATATGCTATTTTAATAAAACACATGGACATAATTAATAATTTCAATAATGTAGAGATTCTTGAGTAGTCTCCATTGCTAACAAAAGTTCATGAGCACAAACATAAATGCTTAAATTGTTTTTTCACCAATTCCTTGGGTTCCTACATTATTATAATTTACTTGGGTTTGGGCACCATGAGAACACAGTTGCAGAAAATTACTTACATCCCGTGTTTATCCACTGCCAAGGTTTTAAACAAAAATAATAGGTTTGGAAACTTATGAATAATAATAATTACAAAAACAAAAGCAGCTTCTCTTTGGACATCAACTATATCAGACACTGTGAAGAATACCCTAAATGCAATGCTTCATTCACTCTTCATAAAATTCCTCTGAAATAAATATCATTTCTCCCATATTCTCAATAATAGTGAGGCCTAGAGAAGTTCAATAACTTACATAGAGAAAAGTCACAAGTAAAAACACTTATTACTTTGTTAGTTCTATATTCCTCTACTATTCTGGGCTACTGTGAAGAAACAAAAGAGATTTGAAGAAATCTGGAAATATTCTGACCGTATTCTATTTTTTTTATCATCATAACAAACTGAGGACCAGAGAAACCAAATAGTCATTGACACAGTCAAGTGTCTTGGACTCTCAGTTTTCCTCCTTTTTTTGAATCAAATTACTCTAAGTTAATGTTGATATTACTAAATCTGTGGCCTATAGGTTATATTGTCAACCTAGTTCCTTTGCTTTCTTCTTGGTTGGCCGATAGAAAATAATGTGTGGCAGAGAAGAGGCCATGCACACACAAACCACAGTTTCTTCCAGTAATCCTAATACTTCTCTTAGTCAGCTGCTATCTTTCTCACTCAAACTTTTACATATAGCCACTTCCCATGATCAATGTAATTAAACATACAGTTTATGGTTTTCAATGAATATCAAATTAAATTTTAATCACTTCCTTGTGTTTACACAGTTTCTGAAAACATCTTATAAAATGACTTATTTACCTTATTGGTAGAAATAGGTAATTTTCTATTACTATAAATGCCAGGTTTTATTTACTATCTACTAAAAGTAAAATAGGTATTTGCATCTCAATGTCTATCCTTTCATTTTAAGAAATCAACATAGTTTCAATACTTATAATTTGCATAGCAGCTATGTTGCTTGCTTCTCTACTGATTTCTTGTTTAATGCTACGAAGAGAACTGTAAAATGTTTAAAAATTAATATTAAAAATAGGGGATTTTATTTTTCTGTTTAAATATTATTAAAAGTAAAAATCATCTCTTCAAATTGGCATTTCTGTTTTAAAGAGGTTTGAGCAACAAGCTTCAATTTGCTATTGTTTCTATATAATTGTCAAAAGCTGCATTGGATGATCATTACCTGGAATGTTAAATGGAAAACTACTTGAGGTTTCTGAAAAATGACCAGAAAAATATTCTGCTTCTTAGTTTTTGTTGGTGAAAACCAGAAAAGTTTACATGGGATTTTTACATTGTAGCCTGTGACTTTTTTTCCTTTGAATGGCACAGTTATGCAAGAAGATTTATTTACAGGGAGAAATATTTCACTAAAGTAGGAAATAGCATAGTTCATTGACGGGTTACATTATTCAAAAATAGAAGGCTAAAAACATGTAAGACATGTATGTTTGTTACTCATCACTTAATATATGGTCTTTTTTTTTTCTTAGTTATTACAGGTAATAAAAGAGTGAACATTGTTTTTATAAACAACTTCAATCAATTCAGGCATATTATCCATTCCCATGCAGGTTTGAAAATATTACCACTGCATTTTTTTATTTTAGAGAAACTTTATTTTTAGACAATTTTAGGCTCAGAGCAAGATTGAGGAAAGGTAAGAAGAGTTCCCGTGTACCCCCTAACCACGTTAGGTACAGCCTCCCCCATTATCAATATCCAAAGCCAGAGTGATACCTTTATTACAGTTAATGAATCCACACTGACACATCATAATCACCCAAAGTGCCTGGATTAGAATTCTCTCTCTTTTTTTTTTTGAGACAGAGTCTCGCTCTGTTGCCCGGACTAGAGTGCTGTGGCGTCAGCCTAGCTCACAGCAACCTCAAACTCCTGGGCTTAAGCGATCCTACTGCCTCAGCCTCCCGAGTAGCTGGGACTACAGGCATGCGCCACCATGCCTGGCTAATTTTTTCTATATATATTTTAGTTGGCCAGCTAATTTCTTTCTATTTTTAGTAGAGACAGGGTCTCGCTCTTGCTCAGGCTGGTCTTGAGCTCCTGACCTCGAGCGATCCACCCGCCTCGGCCTCCCAGAGTGCTAGGATTACAGGCGTGAGCCACCGCGCCCGGCCCTAGAATTCTCTCTTGATGTTGCATATTCTGTAGGTTTGTACAAATTTATGATGACATGTAAAACCACCATTATAGTTTCATCCAGAATAGTTGGAGTGGTCCAAAAACCAGCTGTGCTCTACCTATTTATCCCTTTCTTCCCTTCTAGTCCCTGGTAACCACTGATCTTTTTGCTATCTCCATAGATTTGCCTTTTCCAGAATGTCACACAGTTGGAATTATTCATTATGTAAACTTCTAAGATTGGCTTCTTTCACTTATTAACATACATTTAAAGTTTCTGCATGTCTTTTCATGGTTTGCTCATTTCTTTTTAGTGCTGAATAATATTTCATTGTCTGGACATACAATGGTTTATTTATCCATTCACTCATTCAAAGATGTCTTGGTTGCTTCTAGCCATTGTATTTTTAAAACAAATTGAAAATCTATAGCTCTATTTTATAACTCATAGTATAAAATGTACTAATTCAAATTAAGTATATTATAGTAGATGTTTATATGAAACTACATGGTTAAAATATGTAGTTTTAATATGGTATATTTGATTTGTTTGGTGTAACTCTAAGTAGAAATTGAAATCTCTAAAACACAATACAATGAATATCTAAAACTGAAAATGTTGTAAAACCTAATATTATCACACATTTCTAGGAAAATAATAATACTTACCATTCATATATTTGTTCACAATTTTTTTATTTATTCTGCTACATGTTTAGAAAAGTTGTAAGTCTTACAGATAAGTAAGAATTTCATATTAAAATAGATTAAATAATTTTGAATTTCAAAAGAAAATTCTAAAATACCAATTGAAGTATAATGCAATATAAGTGTTTTCAATTTGTAATATAGTATTTAAGAAAAAAATAATTTGTTTGCACAAAGGAAATTTATTATCCACTTTCTGTATATTGGACTGCTTTTTAATATTAACAGAAAAAGAAAACTGGTTAAGTAATGGTTGAACCAAAGAGCTAATATTTAAATTATTAAGTTCTTTCTCACTGGCCAATATCTGTTTTGTTCACATTAATTCAGATCTATGAAGTTCCTTTCCAACTAGATGAAAACTTTACTTTTTACTTTTTTATGGGAAGTAAATAAAACACATTCATGAATACATAGCATCAGATTTAAACAATATATGGAAAAAGTATCGAGCTAGTGACGAAAGAATGTACTTCAAAAGTAGCAGTTTGGTTAGATAAAACATATAAAAGTATTTTATATGCTCTTCTATGTCATTTTTTGGAGAGGGTTTGGTGGCAAAATGGTCTCATATCCAACATAAGTAACAATTTAAAATGTCAATATCAGTAAGAGACTAGATATTCTGTTGTGCAAGGACTTTAGATATTTTAAAATTTCCTATGATTTATACTTGTGTGAGATTTATTAAAACAGCATTTGAAAATATGCAGTTTTAAAGTTTTCAGTAATTTGAAACATTTATTACAAAAGAGCTTTTATCTCCTACTTTGTTTTTAGGTGAGACTTTTTTCAAAATTAGCACAGTTAATTATCTTTAATTCTCTTTCTTATGTTAAAATCTCCATTACTTTAAAGGATACCAAGAGTTTGACAAGTTTCCATCAACATTTCCATAGAAACATAACAACTTCATATTTTAATCATTCAATTTTTACATAAGATTGTTTTAAAAAGATAGATACCAAAAACTTAAAGAGGATTGTGTAGAAGCAGGGTGAATATGATGGACCACTTGAAATGTCATTTCAATTAAACGTACATAGAATAGTTATACATGATTATAAACATATGCATTATATCATTTTATAGTATTTTATTCATCTATTTTAAAAGCATACTAATGGAAATTAATCATGTAATATTAATTCAATCACTAATCACATATAAGAGACTGAACCTAACTACTTCCTCAGATCCTCAATCCAAACATCAACAAGGGAATTCTCATGCTTATACAGAGTTTGGATATGGGCATGGAACAGGAGGGGAGGCAGACTGGACCAACATTTGACAGGTACTGCCCTGGCCCAGGCCTCCACTAGCTCCCTTCTAATCATCCTCAATAGATTTTATATCACTTTCTGTGTACTCCCTAATGGTTCCCTACTATCTTTGGAAAAAATAATTCATAATTCCTAGTTTGTTGGTGGTGTTATTCCTTTTTTTTTTTTTTTTGGTTACCCTACTTCTTAGTTAATATATTCACTTGCAAGTCCCATTCTTTTTAACCTTATTGTCCATCACCTAACCAACCTCAACCCCCATCAATCACCTATAATATCTGGTTTGTTATCTCTGATTCTTGCTAAATTCAGAATATAGCATATATTTTCATATTTTTGCTGTTGTTGTTCACCCCATGTTCTGACTGAAATGGACTTCCATATTGAATGGAAAGCTGGTTCTTATTCTTGAAAACCATTCAAACATTATATTCTCTATTATGCGTGACCATTGGCCATTAACTTATATGTGTCTCCTACCTATCTGCTCAAGTCACATTATTTTTTGGCAATAGGAAAATAATCACACAGCATTCCAGTTTCTAAATGATATATCTTAATAACTCTTCCCAGTACATTGTAATAGCCCAGATAAAAGAGTCATTTGCCTTATTCTTACTTTATCCTCACAACTGGTTCATATAATTTTTTAATAACATTGTGATAAATCAAAGGATGATTACATATTTTGACCTATTTTTACATGGGCAAAAATATCATTGTTGTACTATCAGAGGGCTAGAAAATATTTTGAGAAAATATTTCATTTATAATTTCGCCTTTGTAAACAACATGTATAGGAAAAGTTACCCTTAGAAAAAAGTATAAAGTTTTATAAACTTAAATGCCATTTATGCAGTATGCATGTTTATAATTCCCTTACCATTATTAAACAAAATATTCTCAATTAGTTACTTCATGCCTTAAATCAGAAATTAAGGAAAAACAAATAATTAAAAGAGTATGGTTTATTAGTGCTAATTTTTTACCCCTCCTCCTCCCAAATAATACTTCTTAGTAGTGAGAATTGATTTGAAGGAACATTTTAGATTGTTATTGAGCTTATCTATCATACAATTACTTATACATGTAACAGAACATTTCCACAAAACATTCAAAATGACTAGAGAATGGAGAGGTGGCAAAAAATAATTGATGGAAAATTCAATCTTCTCCTCCAAAAAAGGAGGGTTTGTGAAAAACAAAGTTGTTAGTAAGCAATAAAATTTCTACATCAACAAGGAAATTGACATACCTGTATGGAGTATGGAAATGGGCATGGAATAGGAGAGGGGGAATTGCATCCTAATTGCATCAAGATTAACTAAGTAAACATAAAATGGTACAAAGAAAAGAAATTAGCACTTTATTAAAATGTACCAAAAATACCCTAAGGATGTAAAACATAAATATCAACACTAGTTTTTATTCACATATTAAGTAATGTTGAAAAATTATTGACACAATTTTTAAAATCTGAAGTTTTCAAATTCCCCAAATAATATGTAGATGCTGCCAATACTATTATCAAGAATAAGAAAGTGAGAAAATCACATATAATGAACATCCACAAAAGTGTATTCACCTTTAACATAAACTTTTGAGATTTGTTTCTATATACATAAAGAGCTTCAATGAACTCAATACATATTCATTTGAAAACAGAACATATTACTATTGCATGATTCTAAAAACTAAAAATCCCTCAGACTGATCACAAAAAATCTATGAACTGGTCTAATTTCATATAATTAATTACGTTTTCATGGTTGTAACTCAATTTTTATTTTTAGTATTTTTAAACTTTTTCAATTTTTATATGCCAAGACTCCTTTTGCAGAATGTAATCCCTTAAAAAAGGATCTGTAGTTTTCTCTTTTCTGATATCAATACTCTATCCACAGCCATCACAGATAGTACTGGCATTACATATGTCTTTTCTTTAAATTATTATTTGAAAAATGCGTGAGATTGCATGTTGTACTCACACCATTTTCATTCAGTTAGTTCTGTAAGCAGTTGCATATCTGAATAACATAAACTTGAGTGAACTTAAAAAGCTGTTAATAAATGCATTTTGTCAGGATGTTGAAAGATGTCAATGTCTTTTGCTCACTTTTAATGGTGTTTTTATTTTTTTCCAGCTGATTTGTTTGAGTTCTTTGTAGATTCTGTATATTAGCCCTATATTGGATGTAGTTTGCTAATATTTTCTCTCACTCTGTAAGTTATGTGCTCTGTTGATTATTTCCCTAGCTATGTGGAAGCTTTTTAATTTAATCAAGTCCCATTTATTTATTTTTGTTGTTGCTGTAATTGCCTTTGGTGTCTTGGTCATAAATTCTTTGGCTAGAAAAGTTTTCTACATATCTAGAAGTTTTTCTACATTTTTGTTTAGAATTCTTATGGCTTCATGTCTTAAATTGAAGTCTTTTATCCACCTTGAATCATTTTTTTGTCGGTGGTGAGAAATAAGGATCCTGTTTCATTCTTCTATATGTGGCTATCCAATTTTCCCAGCACCATTTATTGAACCCACCCAAAGTGATTTACAGATTCAATGCAATCCCCATCAAAATACCAGTGTCATATTTCACAGATCTAGAAAATATAATTCTATGCTTCATTTGGAAACAGAAAAGAGACTGAATCTGAACAAACAAAGCAATCTTAAGCAAAAAGAACAGATCTAGAGGCATCACATTACCAGACTTAAAATTATATTACAGGGCTATAGTAACCAAAACAGCACAGTATTGACACAAAAACAGAGATATAGACAAGTGGAACAAAACAGAGAACCCAGATATAAAATCGTCTATATACAACCAACTGGTCTTTGACAGATGTAAATTATTATTATTTTTTAATCTCATAAATACCATGAGCTATCCAAAGAGGAACCAAGACTTGACAGAGTAAAAGATTAGAACACAAATGAAGAACAGCTTTTATTTTGGGGAGATGATTTTGATCCACTTTTTAATAATCCTGTGAAAGTTTTAATATTATTTTCTTTTTCAATGAAGATGAATTTATCTAAAATATTGAGCAAAATAACAATAGAATAACAGTAACAATTACAAAAACTACTGTTGAACTAGAGAAAAAAATAAATTATAGAAGAAAATGTCAAAAATGTTATATATTCTTAAATGAAACAGAACAAAAGTCAATGTCACATATAAGTGACAATAAGAGAATTACTAATAGTTATACGGCTTTCATTCATTTTAACATTAGTCTTACAAAGTTCAAGAAAGATTTTTAAACTGACATTTAGGAATAAGGAAATGACAAAAAAGAAAGTTTACTACAAAAAAATGAAAAAATAAAAAATGGAATGGTATTAAAATACAAAATTTATTTAATTCTGGTCACAGTACAATGCATACCTAAAACAAGAAGAATAGAAATGATTTTAAGCATTAGGCCATAGTAAAATAAAATGTAAAATAAAAGCACGGATTTCCCAGTTATTTTTATGCACCATCATTCAGGATTATTAGCAATGTTCAATCCACTTGCTAAAATCTAGGAGGGTTTTGGGTAAAAGTGGAGAAGATCTAATTCTTTTTAAAAAAGATACTATATATAAATGAAAAGTAAAAAGAATTTACTATAAACAAATTTTTTTCAGTATAATAGGCATAATAATTGAAATAATAACATATTTGTATAATGCTTTGGAATTTCCAAAGAACTTTAAATATGCTTCTAAATGTGTGTCTCTACACAATATATATAGATATAGATATGAAATTATATAAGAAGATATATAAAATAGAATCTATATGGTTCTATTTTAGTTATGATATAAGGGTTTCAGTGTTTACACTTTATCAATAGTGAAACTGAGAGTAAAACAACTATTATTTAGGTATTTCCAATTGTAGTGTATGGGTCACAAAGTGAGGAACAACACAATCCACTGTAGATATAAAAATATTAAAATCTCTAATGAAATTTATCTCATCTTTCTACTTTTTATGCTTTATAATGTGCATGAATATTTTAATGTATAAATATAAAATTTTAAAATAATCAATATTCCTAGCACAAAGAAATGGTAAATGCATGAGGTAATAGATACCCCAATTACCCTGATTTGATCATTACACATTGTCTGTATCAAAACATCACACATACTCCATAAAGATAGAGAATTGTTATGAACACATAATAATTTAAAATAAAATTTAAATACACATATGTATATTACCAGTTCATAATTAAAAGTAAAAACACATATCTTGGGATAGTATATTCAATTTTTTTCTAGGTGTAGGGGGAAAGAAAGAAAAAAGGTGGAGAAAAAGAATATAAAATCCAATCATGGCTTCTGTAGAGTTTGCTGCTTATTTATTTTTTAAAATTTTGAATGAATGGCAAATGGTATTTGTAAATATCCTTGCTGATGCAATTTGCAATGATTTCCTCCCTTTTTCCCAATTGATACAGTTAAAAAGTTTTTGACCAGACATTGCAAACCTCAGAAATTCAAACATTTGCCTCAAGCAGGGAAATTAAATGTGAATGAAAATTGAATGGATCCATCCATTCATGGATACACATGAGGCAGCAGAAATGGAGGAGGCCTCCTGTCATGATACAGAAGAGAAACGTGGTGTTTAGAAAATTAGAAGTAGTGTTACATTGTGCTCAGATTTAATATCAGTGATTTCATATATAAGTCAGTGAATTTTATAATGTGTGAATCAAAATTTTCTTTTTTCTCTTATTTATTTGTGATTGCAACAGTTGCTAATGTGATTTGAAAGTCACATTGTTTCAAATATAGAAAAATTGACATTTTGGAATAGTTTTTTCTTAAGACCTATAAATATATAAATATAACATTTAAACTTCTATTTTTGATTCTCCATGTATTTTAACTGAGAGAAGGCCATTAAATTCCAAACACAAATCTTAACTAATTTAAACTATTTGGTTATTAGATTTCTGATGAGCATGTCCAGTTTTCCCTATAGGGAATAGAAAGTCTTATTAATATATAATAAGACATGTCTCTATAAAACTCCATAAAGTTAAGGAATATTATTTTCTTTCTTGACAAGGGGCTTCTCTCAAGAAATATAAAGTCTGCCACTTGGTCTATATTGGAAGAATATTGTGATTACACTTCATCTCAATATCACCACCATTTTTAAAGTTGTGAAACATTAAATATTTTAAAATTTCTTTTTAAATAGGATTTTGCTGACCTAAAGAGTCTAGTTTCTACATTGATTGGCTCTTTCTACTTTCTGCTACATTATTTAGCTCTTTGTACTACATTTTGGTATTTTATTTTTTGAGGCGATCCTAGGGAAAATATCACAAAAATAAATTTATCAATTTAAGGAAATTTCCAAGTCTATAAGAAACAGATAATCTTGGCAAACAGCTTGTCTAACATAAAACAAGAAACTTTGTAAAATCCTTAGGTATGGTAGCTGGTTTCTAAATTAGTGTAATATATTTTCCTTTAAAGGATGTATTATCTTAGAGTGTGTCTTCCATAATGCAAAGATATTATCATCATGCTAGCAAAAATTCTTACTATTAACAATATACCCTTGTTAATATCAACATCTTATCCCTTTGTTCCTTTGTTGTGTCTCTGGAATTCAATGAATAAAATAACATTTTGAGAATTTATAATGCTTCATAAGTAAATACAGACTTAAATTGATATTTCAAGCATACCATAACTTTTTATTGACTATAGTCACTTTAATTCTGTTATAGTACATTTCAGGGAACCTCTCTAGTTCTACACTAGTTTAGTGTGTACTCAATGAATGCTTATGAAGTATAAATGGATTAATGGTCCTTTATATTTTTTTTTTTCCTCACTATGTAGCCACAAAACTCTTTAGACAATCTGGGTGTTTCATTTCCACAATAGACAGAGCTGAAAGATGTCTGCTCCACATTTTTGCATACCAGATATGCAACAGGGAGAGCACTATTTGACTATATTGTTGTGATTTTTAACTAATTGGCCCTATAGTTTAAATATACCAAAGTCAAATATGACAAATAACAATGATGCTTGTTTTACTTTGGTGATTTACAAATCTGTTCAAATACAAATCAGCAATATTTTAAGAAACATCAATATGAAGTTCAACTTAGAAAATAAATTTTCTAGAAATTGGTAAATGAGAATAATTAGGTACCCTCCAAATTTTTAAAAAAGAGTATCTTCACTAGAGGAAAACCTTTCCACTGCCTGAAGTATTTTATGAGAAAAAATTTTGTTTAGTTATTATGTTTGACTATTTTGTTTTAAGTAAATGTAATGTTTTCAACATTTCGTCATCTTAAGTATTCCTCAAACCATTTTGAACTGAAGTTGTTGAAACTTTGGATTATATACATGCCTCTCAAGGATACTTTTTGTGTATGTTTTAGAACAGATAATTTCTAAAAAATATTTTTCAGAACTCTTAAGAACCGTTATTTATTCTCTTAATTTTCTATCAAGGTATAACATTTATTTAATTGCAGTATGAACTCTAGACGAATTAAATGATTCAAGTTCTCAGATAATATTTGTAAGAGTATGTTTTAAAATATTCTGAACTTAAATTCACTTTCATAAGATTGCACAACAGTATTGATGAATTAATTTTCTAATGATCTTTATCTAAAAAGCAAACCAAAACATTCCCCATGATAACATCGCCAGGTAAAATTCCAATAAGTTGCAGGGGATTTTTTCGTCCTCCTTATTTTCTCTCAACTCTTTCTGCATAGGGCATATACACGCAGGTATTTGCTACATATAGATGAATGCCAAGATTTCCTATACAGCAGTTGATGTCTGGAAGTCTGTGCCTTCCAAAGGAAAAACATGTCATCATGAGTCAAGCAGACTTACCTCTAATGTGGGAAGATAAGGTATATAGCAATGTCATGCTGAACACCAGACAGGGTTTTTTAATGCTTTGGTCCTAACCCCGGCGCCACGGACTGGTACTACCAGGCAGTGGCCTTTTAGGAACCAGGCTGCACAATTGGGCACAGCAGGAAGTGAGCAGCGGGCAAGTAAGGGAACCTTCATCTGTCTTTACAGCCCTACAGCAGCTCCTGCCATGGGTCACATGGCCACAAAAGCTCCACCTCCTTTGAGGTCAGCAGCAACATTGTCTTCTCAAAGAAGCACAAACTCTACTGTAAACTGCACATGTGAGGGATCTAGTTTGCATACTCCTTATGGAAATCTAATGCCTGATGATCTGTGGTAGAGCTGAGGTGGTGATGCTAGTGCTGGGGAGTGGCTGCAAATACAGATTATCATTAGCAGAGAAGTTTGACTGCACAATAAATATAATGCACTTGAATCATCCCCAAACCATCCAAACCCCACCCCACCTTGGGTCTGTGGAAAAATTGTCTTCCATGAAACTGGTCCCTGATGCCAAAATGGTTGGGGACCATTGTTTTAATATCTTCTCTTTACCTTTCATATGTTTAACTTACTTGCTAACTGCTTCTAGCAATATTTCTTATGAAAAGTCTGGAAGCAACAATCAATCTCCATTTTATAAGCCTTTGAATTTTTTCTCCATGTTTTTATTGCACCTTTCCAAGTTTTGCAATTAATTTTCAATGTACTTGGAGAAGGTTATATGTACACGTAGAAAAAGTTAAAATATTAAACTATTATTCAAGGAATCCAAAAGCAAGGCTGGTTTTATGAATCTACTAATATATTAGCTTTTGAAAAACTAATATTATCAAATATATCAAATTTCATGGAAAATTATTTTAGTAGTGTTTTGGTATTGACTTAATTTCTGCCACAGAAACATGAAAGGCATTTATGGTAGTCCACCGCATCCACAGGGGATATGTTCCAAGACCCCCAGTGGATGCCTGAAATCATAGACAGTACTGAACCCTGTATGTACTATTTTTTTGTATACATACATGTCTATGAAAAAGTGTACTTTATAAATTAGGCATAGTAAGAGATTAACAATAACTAATACTAAAATGGGGCAATTTTAATAATATTCCAGCATCACTGTGATTACACTTTAGGTAAAATAAGGGTTACTGGAACACAAGCATTGCAAGACTATGACAATCAATCTGATAACAGAGATGGTCCTAAGTGACTAATGGAGTGGGTAGCATACAAAGTGTGGATAACGCTGTACAAATGGAAGATTCACATCCTGATGGGGACAGAGCAAGAGGGCACAAGATTTCATTATGCTAATTAGAATGTCATGAAGTTAAAATTTATGAATTGCTTCTTTCTGGAATTTTTCATTTAATATTTTCAGACTGCAGCTGACCATGGGTAACTGAAATTGCACAAAGTGAAACTTTGGATAATGTGCAACTGCTACGTATAACAAATTTCAATTGAACTCAGATTTTCTTATTTTAATACTTTGATGTTATGTTTTATGAAAATTAGAATGCATTTACATAAAGATCTAGGGAAATAGATTTAGTAAGCCAATTTCCAATTTTCATGAGGTTGGAGAAATGCAGCTGAGAGGGAGGGTTTTAGAAACTCAATCTGATTCTCATATTTGTTTTCAATAATAAAATATGAACCAAAGATAGAGGCAAACTTTTTTGCTTCCTAAATTATTTATTCTTATTCAATTCTAATATAAATCCCATTTTTCATAAGAATAATTGAAAATGATCACTAAAAAGAAAGCTTAAAGCAGGGATACAAGTTAGATAAACAATTTACATGTACTTCATTTACATAGCTTTCAAATCGTTGTTGCTTCACTAACAGTAAAGGTAAATGACTATTGGAATTTTTCTATAAGAATAATATATTATTATATTATACTTTATATTATACTTTATCCTTATCTTTTATACTTATATTATATTATACTTTATTATATTATATTATACTATATTATATTATATTATACTTTATCCTTATCTTTTCATTATTTGATTGTGAATATATAACGTAAAATGTTGGCTCTAGCACAGGTATAAAAAGTGTAAAACCTAAGTAGTGCTTCATTTGTGCGGATCTAATTTTAAGGGTCATTGTGTGACTTTGGTCAATGACCTCTCTGAACATCAGTTTCTCATCTGTAAAGTAGATCTCATAATATAGTTTTCCCACATAATGGATTTGTCATAAAAATTGCCACATAGAGTATATGTATGAGTATTCTGGAAAGCTAACCAATAAAATGATTTTAAAATCCTTTACATAATTATGTATGTTCAGTTTCAATTTGTTAAATAATTAACTATAATTAACTTACAAAGGAGGAATTTTCTACACATTTTTGAGAAAATAAATCATTCCTAGTATCCAAATCCCAATGATTTTATTTTACATGTAGTTACAGTTTTATTTTTTGAAAAATACAAAGTAGAAATAAACTTTTTATGCTGGAGTAAACTTGTGGCAGAAATAAATAATAAAAACATTAGAAAATAGAGCTTTCATAGTTATTGTAGCTAACCTCATGGGATATGAGAAAGTATAAACATTTAAATCTATTCTTAATCTTAAATTTATATATATAAAGACAACTTTATTAAATATTTATAAAATAAACCTATGTGATATCCACTCCTATCTTCTGCAATGACAAAAATATATTTACTTTCTCATAAAAATAACTTTAAACAACCTTCACAAATTTTAATCATAAGTTTAAATGGTTTCATTTTATTTTATCTAGAAAAAGTAATGGTTATTTTAGCATCTATATTTCTTCACTATAGATGCTTTACAAATATAATTTCTCTAGGAGCTTTTTCTGAAAATGGAACTGAAGCAAATCAAAATACTGGTTTAATGCTAAAAAGGTAATGAATCAAATATTTATCATTTAAAAGCTAACTAGCTAAACCTGAATTATTTTTTTAAAAAGTGATTATATTAAATTGTGCTGCCATAAACATTCAGGTGCAGATGTCTTTATTATAGAATGTCTTTTGTTCTTTTGGGTAGTTGCCTAATAGTGCTATTGCTGGATCGAATGCTATTATTCTTCAGGGATTAGGGAGTTGGGGATGGGTAAACTCACAACTAATGGACGCGGTGAGCATTGTAGAGGGGAAAAGGCATGCCTCAAATGATGTTTTAGGTATGGCAAAGTCCTAACATGTAACCACAATGTTTGTACCCCCATAATATCCTGAAATAAATAAATTTTTTTAAAAAATTTTAAAAATTAAAAAAGTGATTATATTCTCAAGAGAATAATCATTACTTAATAAAAGAAATCCACCTCAGATTGCTGATGTAGAGATATGTTTATAGAATCATTTAGGATTTAATTTTGGATGATCTATGGTTTTCTACAAAACATTGTTTCTCTAGAATTTTTTCATAGTAAAATAATAATAATGATCAATACTTATTAAATTTTTACTTTGTGCTGGGCAGTTAAGTGCTAGGGGTGTTAGTATTAATACTTTACCATATTCTCAATAATCTTCTCAGCAACCCGGTGCCCTAGCTTGCACCTGTCATTGTTATCATAACTGTCCCTATTTTAATAAAGGGGAATCTCAGTCTTAGAGAAATTAGATGGCTTACCCCAAGGACATACAACAGTAAGTGATGAAACTAGGATTTTCTGACTCCTAATGCAGTGCATTTAAGTACAAAGCAAAACTCTTTACACTTTGGAAAGGTAAATGGGAATTTGTATAATGAGCCAGATACATTATCATTGATCTGTAGGATTTATTGCCTACAATTGTGTCTGCATGTGAGAGGAACCCAAATGAAGTAGGAGAACAGTGACAAGTTCAAACCATAGGATCATTAAGTCAGTGTATCCTCAGAGGATAAAGCCCAATTATGTAGGTATGTTTCCACTCCATTTTTCTGAGCTTTGGTTGTTCAACCGTGTGCAGCGTATATAAAATCATTACATGTTAATTTTGAAGAAAATATTGTAGTTTTAAATATAATCAGAAGTGTTCCATAAGTAAGTTGTCTTCGTTATATTGTAATAATAGATTCAGAAGAGGATTATTTATATTTCTAAATAGCTAATAGAAGAAAATATATACGATGATTTATTTTTAAATTGATAACAGAAATCCTAATTTGCTTGATATATTATTTTTACAGCATGAGGCACTAGTGCTTTTTTTACATCATTCATAGAGATACACCTTTGGAAAATTGGTAAATAATCATTAGCCTCTCACTCTCCATTTGTTTATTGGGATTCTGCAAAAGGAAAAATGAAGATGCTAAATCCCCATGGCTGAAAAATACTATTCTTTCTCTAGCCATTCCTTAAAGTGGGTTAATGTGATAAGATAATAGCTTTGTGGAAAATCAATAATTTCTCTGGACATTAGTTAAATAATTTTCTTAAACTATCACCATCTAAGTAGCGTATTAAAATTTAGTAGAGGAAGGAGATTCTGAAAATGGCATGAAAAAAATTATTTTTCCTCTCACACTACTGTGTGTTTATTACCTGGTTTTCTTTATCAGAAACAAAAGAATCATAATAAAAATTATTCTTTGCTTGGACATGTAAGTTCTAAATTTGTTGATTCAGGGCTTAAGGAATTCTCATTTGCCATATCAGGGAGATATTGTAGAAGTACATTTATGTTCCAACACAGGTGAACCACAATATTGCCTGGGTAAAAATCCAGGCCACTATGTCACCAACAACATGATTTTTCCTAGTCTAGCTGCAAGCTCCAAAAGTGTTAAGGAATGTAAATAACTTATATCTATTTCCTGGAAAAATAAAATAAATGTAGACATGAGACTCAGTTGTTCTACAGGACAATAAAAATTCAGGCAGGTCTGACTTGTTCAAGGTTGACCTGCTAGTGGTAGATTTAGAATGAGAGTAGTTACTCTGATTGCTTTGAATTAGTATTTCTTCAAGTCATTATTAAAATATTAAGCTTAAGTTTAAAAATATGACTTAGGAAAACTTCGCTTTACATATGCATATTTTTCAAAAGCGGTTTTCTCAAAAACCAAATTTATATCTGTACATGTGTCTGTCACTTGTGTTCCACATCAGTTACATAGAAAATATTCCATATGTGTTGACAGTAATTTTGAATGTCTGTGAAATTATGTTATCTCTCTTTTTCCTCTAGATAACACAATATAAACAGTTTAATTTATTTCTTTCCATTGTCCTTATTTTTTTATGTATACTGTTACACTTTGTATAGTCTATCCTCATATTAAACTGCAAACATATAACGACTGATTCATTGTTATTACTAAGTGCCCTCTTGCCATTTCTAATTTATCAATCAGCATATTACATCTTATTCCCACTCACCGCTTTGGTGGGTACTATCTGCATGTCTTTGAAGATTTCCTGTAACCATATGCCAAGGAAAATTAGTTCCAACTTCCTCTACCTTCTCATGATAGGACCTAACAAAAGGTTCTCAGTACCATAACTCTGTAAAAATTTGTCTCTAATCTATTGGTTAAAATATTAACTAGAGAGAAGTGAACCATTTAGTCTAAGATGGTGGTTTTTAAAATATTCATAGAAAGGTATTTTAAAATGCAATCTCTGTCAAAGTAAGGTGCTTGAAGCCATCCATTTGCAAGTTTAAGTCTTAAAACTAAAATAATTCCATATGGAACATTTATTTAACACCTCTCTTACTGGAGTTTTGACTAAAATTTCTTTTTAACATTGTGATGAACTATTAATGGCTATGACTTTCCAAAAAAGCACAGTTAGAGATATGAGAATATTCATTATCTGCCCCACAGGGAATCAAGAAATATATTGAAAATAAGAGTTACTTAGACTTTTTTTTTAAAGAGAAAGTTTGAGAAAATATTGAAATAATTAACAGATCAGTTGTTTAAAATAATGTTTGAAAACCAGAGAGTAAGTCTCAACAACCATGAGATTGGAAGTCTGCCAGTTACTATTACTTTTTTCTTACTGCTTTAGGTGAAGATTTCTTGGATAAGTTCTATTTTTAATATAATTCTTTGATATTTTCTAATTTGGGGTTTCATAATTTTTTTTTTTTTTATATTTTAAGACACACTTTTTAATGGTCTTGGGCTTGGAGCAGTCATTGGCCTTGGAGTTGCTGCACTTCTGCTAATCCTAGTGGTAACAGACGTCAGCTGCTTTTTTATTCGGCAATGCGGGTTATTGATGTGCATCACCAGGAGAATGTGTGGAAAGAAAAGTGGCTCCAGTGGCAAAAGTAAAGAACTGGAAGAAGGAAAAGCTGCATATCTGTGAGTATCAGGCTTATGCCTCATCTTACATGAAGTGTCACAGTCAAACTTGAGTGTTTTATTTGGGGCATTTGGTGTCCCCCAAGGTAAAGAGTCTGACTATAGGATATTGAGCACAGCACTACCTGCTCTCTGTCTTAAATCTCTCAACTTTAGTATTTCACCTTATAGAAACAAATGACTTTACAATGGTCTACTTAAAATTAAACCTCAAAATGGGATGCTCACTGAAAAAAATCACTGCAATCATTTAAAGATGATAGATGGATAGATGGATAGACAGTTATGCAAATGTATTCAATTTTTATCTCTCCCACCGTTTTTCAGTTTATATTGATTAAAGAATGGCCTCAACAGAAATCTAAGCTAAAAACTCACACTTATTTAAAAACATAACAAAATTATGGCAACTCTCACAAGTGTAAGTGACTACATGTAAGTTTCAAGATTCTTTGTATAGAAAATTTGTATTTGCTATGTAATACATTTTTAGATTCTGAAATTACTCTTCCAAATTTTGATAAAAACTCAAATATGTTTTATAATTTAGAGTTCTTTGTGGAGTCTCAATTAAACAGAATATGAATTCCAATAAAATATGTAGAGCTGAATTTTGTAGAAAATTATCTTGTGTAAAAGGGTAATTAAGATGTTTTAGTAATTCTGTTTTGTTTTGTCTTGTTTGTCATTACATAGATTTGTATTTACAAATACAAAAGCAAATACAATACTCAAAAGTACAATATGCTCAATGGGAAAAAAATCATCAAGAACAGAAAAGAATACACACACATATATACACACAGGTTTGTGTTTGTATATATGGTGTTTGTATACAACTATCTATATGTATGAAGACCAGCAATCAAAAATAAGCATTTTTAAGAGTTCAAGACATCTCCATTATTTTTTTATCTTAAAGTCTTTATAGTTAATGTTTTTTAAAGAATTTTTCAACAAACACATTTACCATCCACTGGGGCTATACAATTAACATTTTATTATATGTCCTTTATCATGTATTTATCTATAACTCAATCCATCATATTTTTTAATTAAAAAACACAGCACCTACATAATTCAACTGGCATATCATTATATACACTTCAAATTTGTTTATGTTTTCCTTCAGTAAAACTACATAGAACAAAATGCACAAAATGTTCCATTTTATGAGTTTTCACAAATATTTTTATAAGTATAATCTAAATCCTAATCCTATGAAAACTCAGAACCTCAAATGATTCCCCAAAAGTTCTTTCATATCCTTACCCAGTCAAGCCACACTAATCTCCACTACCCTAGGCAACAACTCATTTTGATTTTTCACCACAGATAATTTTTCCCTATCATAAGACTTCATATAAATGGATTTCTACAATGTGCACTCTTTCAAATCTGGCATCTTCACTGAGAATATTTTAGGATTCTTTTGTGTTTTTCCATAAATAAGGAATTCATTATTTTTTGCTGTTGAATAATTTATATTCTTTTTAAATTTTTTCATTTCAAAGTATTATGGGGATACAAATATTTTTGGTTACGTGGATTGCTTTTGTAATGCTCGAGTCAGGGTTAAAAGTGTGCCTGTCACCCAGAAGGTGTTCACTGCACCCATTAAGTGGGTTTTCACCCATCACTTTCTCTCCACTACCCCCTGCTTGATTTCCTTTGAGATTTACTTCCCTCCATATAAATGTGTGCTCATCAGTTAGTTCCAATTTAATAGTGAGAACATGTGGTGTATGTTTTTCCATTCTTTAGATACTTCATTTAGGATAGTGGTCTCCAGTTCCTTCCAAATTGTTGCAATAAACATTCAAGTGCAGGTATCTTTTTGATAAAATGACTTCTTTTCCATTCGATAAATATCCAGTAGTGGATCAAATGATAGGCCTACTTTTAGATCTCTGAGAAATTTCCATACGATTTTCCACAGAGGTTGAACTAATTTGCAGTCCCACCAACAGTGATTCTTATATTTGGCCATTCTGCATAATCCCATATTTTTGTAAGTTTTGTTTATTCGTTTTCATCCTCTCTTCATCATTTTCAGCATTTTTGATGGACTGAGTTAATTCAAAAGAGTTGTCTTCAAGTTCTGAGATTCTTTCTTCTGCCTAGTCTAGTCAATTCTTAAAACTTTCCACTGTGTTTTTTATTTCCTTAAGTGGATTTTTCATTTCCAGAAGTTTCTATGTTTTTTCTTAATGTGTTCATCTCTTTAGTGAAGTTTTCGTTCATTTCCTGAATTGGTATTCTAGTTTCTTTGAGTTGGTTTTCCGTTTTCTTTTCAATTTTGTTGAGCTTCTTTACAATCCATATTTGGAATTCTTTATCTGTCATTTCAATATGTTCATTTTGGTTGGTATCCATTACTGTACAGCTGGTGTTCCCTTTTGGGGCTGTCCTTTTGCTCTGATTCTTCATACTTCCAGAGTTCTTTTGCTGATTCCTTCTCATCTGGAGTAGCTATTGCTTCTTATTTTGGGATTTTCTTTTGTTTATAAGGCTTTTTCATTTCCCCTCACTGATACAGGTGTATTTGTAGCATATGTTGGGTGAGAACCTTTGGCTTTGCTGGTGGGTGCTTTGGTGGTGATCTGTGTTCTGGGTGAATGCCTTGGTTATGGATATTCTTAGTGTGGTGGTTTTCTCAGTTGCTAGTTGTTTGTAGTCTGTAGGATTGGTGAGCTATGTGAGTGGGCTGATTTCCTTTCTCTCTTTGATTAGAGAGGATGGAAGTCTTTGAAATCCTTTCTTTTCTACAACCTTGTTGTCTTCTTAACAGTATAAATTTTAATGGCACACCCAGTTTATGAGACAGTAGGTGGTGCTTATGAGTGAGACTCAATCACACCCTGTATAAGTGAGTCAGTAACTGTTGTAAAGGGCATGCAAATTGATCTCCCTGTCAGTAAGTGGTGCTTGCCAGAAGGAACAAGTTGTGATGTGGTTTGGGGTCCTGTGACCAGCTCTAATCCCTCAGGAGAAGCACTCAAATGCCCCAGGTGGTGAGTGGGGCCCTAGAACTTCCAGGTGAGTACTTATTCTCGGACACAGCAGAGACAGATGAGGGAGTGCAGCTGAGTTTGGCTGGGTTAGGTGAGCTTGCCCTCAGGCTCCACAAAAGCTGACAAGGTAGTCGTTTTGACAAAGGTCAAAGGTCTGCTCCAAGCTTCTGGGTAAAGCCCTCATGAAGCAGCTGAAGTGGCCCCACCGAACCAGAAAGTCCACTTACGGAGGCCAGGCTATCTGTGATTCACAATCTGGAAGTCTGGATTTTATCTTCCTTTTCTCCCCCTTTTCCTACTTTGCAGTTTACCTTTGGTGTCTACCAACAGCATGAGCTCCAGCCTGACTGTGCTGTGGACCAGGAGGTTTCCTGCCCAGGATCCCAGCTGGAGCTGATAGCATAGCCCTCATGTGGGGGAGGGGTGCTTTACAAGCATGTCACAGCTAGGACCCACACTGTACTCTCCCCCCAGATCTGTCCACATGGAGTCCCTTGCCCCCTGAGACTAATTCACAAATCTCCCCTCCATTCCCCCAAGCAACATGATCAAGATCTGTAGATATGGGATCAGCCTTCAGGCTGGAGCCGCCAGTCAAGCAACACCAGGAGGGCTGGCTACAAGGAGGCTCACTGACAAAGCACCTCTTTCTGTGGTATTAGTTGTAAGGTCTCCTTTTCAATTGTGATTGAGCTTATTTGAGTTGTCCCTCTTCTCAGTCAATATAGCTAGTGGCCTATCAATTTTGCTTATACAGTCCAATGAGAATCTTTTAATTTGTTCATCCTTTGATTTTTTTTCTTTGAATTTAATTTAGTTATTCTCTGATCTTTATTATTTATTGTCTCCCTGCTTGCCTTGGAGATGGTTTGTTATTGTTTTCCTAGTCCTGTGAGTTGTGATGCTAGTTTGTATATTTGTGATCTGTCTTTTTGACGTAGGCATTTAGTGCTATAAACTTCCCTACTGCCATTCCTTTTTCTGTATCCAGAGATTTTGGAAACATTTTTCACTATTATAATTCATTTCAAAAGTTTTTAGAACTTTCATCTTGATTTCATGATGAAATCATGATCATTCAGCAGCAGATTGTTTAACTTCCATGTATTTGTATAGTTTTGAGAGTTCTTTTTGAAATTTCTTCCTAGTTTTACTCCACTGGTTGCCTGAAAATATATTTGATAAGATTTCAATTTTGTTTTAAATTTGTTGAGACTTGTTTTTTGCCCTAACATATGCCTAACATATGGTCTATCTTGGTAAATGTTCCATATGCTGATGAGAAGAATGCATATTCTATAGTTTTGGGATAGAATGTTGTGTAAATGTCTGTTAGGTTCATTTGTTCTAGAGTTTTATTTTAGTCCAGTGTTTCTTTGTTGATTTTCTGCCTCAGTGATCTGCTGAGCTCTGTCAGTGGAGTGTTGAATTCCTCCTCTACTATTATATTGCTGTTTATTTCCTTTCTGAGGTATTTGTTTCATGAATCTGAGATCTCCAGTGTTAGATGCATATGTAGTTAGGATTGCTATATAGTCTTTTTGAATTGTTCATTTTATCATCATATACTGTCTTTGTCTTTTTTTTTTTTACTATTATTTATTTAAGTCTGTTTTATCTGATATCAGAATAGCCATTCTTGCTCTCTTAAGTTTTGTGTGGAATGTTTTTCTACTCCCTTTCCTTCAGTCTATGAGAATTTTTATGATTTAAGTGGATCTTGTGGAGATAGCAGATATTTGGCTCTTTTTTAATACATTCTGTGAATCTATATCTTTTAAGTGGGGCATTTAGACCACTTACATTCAATGTAATATTGGTATGTGAGATATTGTTTCAATCATCATGTTGATAGTTGCATAGTTGCTTTGTATTCTCCCTCATGTTATTGCTTTATAAAATCTGTGTGTTTTTATACTTTTGTGTGTTTTTATACTAGTGAATATCAACTTTTCATTTCAATGTTTAAAACTCTTTTGAGTAGTTATGGTAGTTCCAATCTAGTGGTAATGAATTCCCTGAGTGTTTCCTTATCTGGGAAAGACTTTATTTCTCCTTCATTTTTGAAACTTAGTTTTGCAGGATAGAAAATTCTTGACTGACTATTATTCTGTTTAAGAAGTTTAAAGATAGTATTCCAATCCCTTTCACCTTGTAACCTTTCTGCCAAGGACTCTGCTGTTAGCTTGATGGTTTTTCCTTCATAAGTTACTTGATGCTTTTGTCTTGCAGCTGGTAGGATTTTTTACTTCATGTTGACTTTGGCTAGACTTTTGACTATGTGCTATGGTTATGTCCTTTTTTCAGTGAATCTTCAAGGAGTTCATTGAACTTCTTGTATCTGGATGTCTAAATCTCTATCAAGAACAGGAAAATTTTTCTCCATTATTCCTTCAAATAGGTTTTCCAAGCTTTTTGCTTTATCTTCTTTTCTGTCAGGGATACCTATGATTCCTATGTTTGGGCATTTTACATAATCCCATAATTCTTGAGGACTTTATTTCTTTTGATTTTGACTGATTTGGTTAATTCTAAAGACTTGTTTTCAAGCTCTGAAATTCTTTTTCTGCTTGGTCAAGTCTATTGTTAAAATTTTCCTCTCTGTTTTGTATTTCCTAAATGCCTCTTTCATTTCCAGAAGTTCTGTTTTGTTTTATAAATATATCTATATCTTTAATAATTTTTATTCATATCTTGAATTATTTTTTCTTATATATTTGAGTTAGTTTTCCATTTTACCTAGGGTGTCGTTGAATTTCCATACAGTCTATATTTTGAATTCCCTGTCTGTCATATCAATATTTTCATTTGGGTTGGGATCTATTGCTAGAAACCTGATGTGATCCTTCCAGGGGGGTCATTAAACTCTGTTTTTCATACTGCCAGAGTTCTTGCTCTGAATCTTCTTATCTGGAGAAGCTGTCACTACTTATTTTTGAATTTACCTTTATTTAGATGGGACTTTCTCCCCCTGTTAAGGGTGTAACTGTAGTGCATGTTGGGTAAGAACTTTTGTCTTTTCTTATAGGTACTTTCAGGGAGCCAAGACTCTCAGTGAATTCCTTGGATATAGATAGTCATAGTATGGTTAGTATGGTTGTTTTCTCAAATACTCATTATTAGTAAGCTGTAGAAGCAATGTATTATGCATGTGGGCAAGTTCCCTGGCTCGTACCATGAAGGAGAGATGGAGGTCTCCACAATCTTATCTCTTTCCACAGCCCTGTGCACTTCTAACAGTATGAATTATATGGGACATCCAGTTTACTCTCCAGGCCAATAACTGGCTCTGGCAGGTAAGAGTCAGCCAAGCCCTGTACAGTTGAATCACTAAATGCTGTAATGGTCTGTACAAGTTGACCTCCTTGCCAGCAGGTGGCACTTGCATGAGAGAGCCAGGTGCAGTGGTGTTTGTGGTACCTAGTCAATCAGAAGAAGTGTCCTGACATCCCATGTGATGAGCAGGGCCATGGAACTCCCAGGTGTTCCTTTTTTGTATTACACCACTGCTAAGGCAAGTGGAGGGGGCAAAGCTGGGCAGAGCAGGGTTGGGGTTGCCTGCATCCAGGCTTCCCAAAGGCAGGTGCAACAGAAATCATGAGTCAGTCCCAGACCACTGGTGGAAGCCTCCAGGGAGTCTCAAAGGGATCTCCTCAATGTCAAAGAACCTTCTCATGGAGGAGTGGCTGTCCAGAATCCACAGTCCAGTAGGCAGAAATGAGTTTTTCTCCACTCCCATTCCTTTGACCTGATGGATTCCCCCCTAGTGTCTGGCTGCTGGTAGCAAGCCAAACCAGCCAGGGCAGTAAAAAGTTGACTGCACTTAGGTAACAGAGCCACCCCAGGCTGCAAGCCTCCCCACCGGGAACAGAAAGCATGGTTGCCCTGACTGTTCCTGGTGGGGGAGGGATGCCCATTGTGTGCTCTGCAACACAGACCCATACCACACTTTCCTCTCAGTTCTGCCCATGTGGGCTCCTTTCCCACTTGAAATCAGTTCACAAATCTCCCCTACATGCCCCTGAATGATCTGATCAAGTCCTGGCAGTACAGGATCAGGTCTGTGGACCTGATTCAGGTCCTGGGTTCAAGCTCTAACTGTGACAGGGAGAGTCAGGCTGGTCCTGGGCTGCCAGGAGAACACTCAAGCAAGTCAACTGCTCTTCTACTGCAGTCCAGCCACTGGGGGTGTATGCCCCTCTCTATGGGAGCAGTCAGGTGGGCAGCTATCAGGAAGGCAGGGAGGGGTGGAAATCATGGTTCAAGCACCTATTCCCACAGTGGCCCACAACAGTGTTGTAGAAACTTGACTTTTGGTCATGAGAGATCACCAGGTCCCCCTCTCCCCCTCCCTGACTCAGCAGCAGATTGGTAGTGGCCTCAGGGCAAGGCTTAGAGCACTGGGGGAAGGGCTCCTGAACTGGCTCTGGCCATAGGTGATCAAGGTTTAGAAGCCTGTGGAATGCCATATGAGATCATGCAGTGCCTCTTTGTGATCTCCTGGCAGCTACTCATACCACTCTGGAGGCCTGTGGGGGTCTAGGATTTCTTTTGCAGCTAAAATTGTAAAGATGTGATGCGTGAGTGAGGAACTTGCTTACCCCTTTCCTTAGCCTGAGTCTGTGGGCCACTCAAGGCTTTCAGAAGCACTTGCCAGGCAATGTGGCTTCTATGTTTACCTTCAGTGTCTCCTGTCACCTTGTTATCTTCAAGCATTTTTTTTCCTGATGATTTATTTGGCTTATGGTTATTTGATTGATATCTTGATTATTCTCTGAAGAAGTGACACATGTCAGCTGCTGTTAGTCAGCCATCTTGCTGGTCTCTCCAACATATTCCTCTATATTTTTATTTCTATTATTCTGCTTGGTATCTCACTGTGATTTAAATTAGCATTATCTGAATACTAGTAAAGTTATTTTCTCATATTTTTAAATTACTTCGATATGTTCCTTTTTTTGAGGCAAGGTCTTCCTCTGTCACCCAGGCAGTAGTGCCATGGCACAGTCATAGTCACTGCAGCCTCAAACTCCTTGGCTTCAGCCTCTTGAGTAGCTGATACTATAACATTCACCACCAAGCCTGGTTAATTGTTAATTTTTTGTGCGTGTATGTGTGTGTAGACCAGGTCTCACTACATTGCCCAAACTGGTCTCGAACTCTTTGCCTCAAGCAATTCTCTGCTTCAGCCTTTTAGAGCAATGGTGTTATAGTTTGAGCCACCATGCCTGGCCTGGTTATCTTTTATTGATGTCCTCATTCAAATATTTTAGCCATTTTTATTGGGTTGTCTTTCTTTTCCTTATTGATATGTTCTTTTGTACAATGTGCTCTGCATATGTGATTTTGGCTATATATATATATATGATTTTTTTTAATTTCAGAATATTATGGGGGTACAAATGTTTAGGTTACATCTATTGCCTTTTCCCTGCCTGAGTCAGAGCTACAAGCATGTCCATCCCCCAGACAGTGCTCACCGCATCCATTAGGTGTGAATATACTCATCCCCTTCTCCCTCCTCCCACCTGCTCCACACCCAATTAATGTGTTTCTCTATCCTTTCACCAATAAAATACTTAATTATCTAATATATACCTATAATAATTCTTGCTAACTGAGAGCATAAGCCCTTTGTTGTTCTTCAAGATTGTTTTGCTATTCTTGACTTGCGTATCCTTTAAACCAACTTGCAATTCCTGCAAAAAAAAAAATCTGCTAATATTTTGATTGGGATTGCATTACGTCTATAGACTAATTGAGAGAGAACCAATATCTTTACAATATAAATATTTCAATCGACAAACTAACACTTGTGTATGTGTGCTTTTTTAAGAATCTAGGTTCATGTATGCAATGAAATTCAAAAAGCACTTTGTTTTCTCACATGCAGCCCTCTCAAGTTGCTGCATATATCCAGGCATGTGTTGTTCTGCACAAATCCAATGTGGGCCATTCACATGAGCTATTAATACAATGTTAATGGCACTCTTGACTTATACTGTTACTGTGTGCAGTCACTTCAAGGCCAATTAATTATTTTACTCCAATAAGGAGCTGTTCATTAAAATACTATTATAGGTAAACAATTAATTAAAAAATTATTTCTACCTGTAACCACTTGTCTTTAATATATATACCCTTGAAACATACTAAAAATCATCAATATATTCTCTAAATTTTAAACAGGATTATTTTTAATCATTTGTTATAGCCAAAGCAAATTGTTTTCCTGACTCAAAAATATTTTCTCTAATTTAAACTTTCCACATTTGAAAAAATACTCATTTCTTTCTATCTCATTTCATTGAATAAGGTAATTTTAATAAAATTAATTCAATGGAAAAGTTCAATTTACTATACATAATACCATAATTCAAAACCAATGTATTATGGAAATCCACCACAGATACATCCACAAACAGTTTAGAATATTGATGACACTATAACAATGCAATTTTAAACTCATATAAAGTATTGTTGAAAGACTAGAATTAGCTAGAATTAACTGTTGGGTTTAGGAATTTAAAATCTTGTTATTAAATTCCTCTTTTATATCTGAACAGGCAATAGATTTTTAAGGGTATTTTTCTTGTCTATAAAAATGAAAGTATGGACTATATAATCTTAAAATTTCTTTACAAATCCTAAATTATTTCCTCACAAATCCAAAAACTGTTCAGTAATTAACTACATAGTTGATAATAAGGTCTCAGGAGTTTGAGGAAGCCAGAAGGTCACTCTATGTCCATGTACTTAATGGAAATAGAAGTGACAGAAACATAAGTTTTAGACAACAAAAGGAACAACAGTGTTCCACCCTAGGGATTACTCCCCAAAGAACTACAACTAAAGTTTGTGGTCTTTGTGTCTGACTTCTTACAGAAAATACTGTATTATTCAAAAATGAAAAGTAAGGTTTTCAGTACCTGAGAAATAAAGAAGAAGAGATTTGCAGAGTCATTTTATAACATCAATGCTAAGAAATGGAGAGAAAATTGAAAATTTTTAAAAACAAATGATTTTCCAAATAATCCATTTTAAAAATCCATCTAATTTTTATAATTAGATTATAAAGATAACAAAATTTATTATAAAAATTTATTAAAGATAGATTATAAAAAGAGTAAAAATTATTTTTCCAAATCTAAGACAGAGTAATCAGTTCTTTTCTTAAAATAAATCCACACATACCAACCATGATTTGTTTTTCAAAATAAAAGAATACAATTTCTAATCTGCTTTTTGAATATCAAGATACTCTTGAACTTCTAAATCCCCAAACTCAAGGAATTTGACTTTAAAATGTTCCTTTACTATAATGTTACATTTTAATTTGCATATCAGTATTTTCTCCCTTCTCTTCTCCAAATCTGTGTCTTTTTATTGAGAAAATTTAAAGGATTCCTCTATTTACATATATTTTCCCTTTTAATTATCTCATTCATTGCTTAACTCCTTACATTTTTGACTTATACATTCCCAAAACTGTTTTTTTCATGAGAAACTTTATGTTGATGAGATCTCTTGTCTTACCTCATTTTTTATATTTTTGAACTATCTTGGAGCATTTGACAATGTTGAGATTTTCTCATGCTTAAATTCTATTATCCCCTTCCAAGACTAAGTGTCATCTATTTCAATGTCCCATCCTCAGTTCTCTTCTATCCTGCTTCAAATATCACCTCTAGGCCGGGCATGGTGGCTCACACCTGTAATCCTAGCACTCTGGGAGGCCGAGGCGGGCAGATTGTTTGAGCTCAGGAGTTCGAGACCAGCCTGAGCAAGAGCGAGACCCCATCTCTACTAAAAATAGAAACAAATTATATGGACAGCTAAAAATATATATATACAAAAAAAATTAGTCGGGCATGGTGGCACATGCCTGTAGTCCCAGCTACTCAGGAGGCTGAGGCAGGAGGATCGCTTAAGCCCAGGAGTTTGAGGTTGCTGTGAGCTAGGCTGACGCCACGGCACTCACTCTAGCCTGGGCCTCAGAGCGAGACTCTGTCTCAAAAAAAAAAAAAAAAAAAACAAATATCACCTCTACATGAATGAATACCAAATATTAATAAACATACATACATGGTCCTTGTATTCCTCCTGAGTATTAGGATGCCTACCAGATATCTATTTCTAAATAAAATGGCAGTAAGTGACATCCAAAATGTCTAAATTTTAACTCAGAATGATTTACCAAAAAAGAGTTTCTGTTTCTGTGATGCCTGTTTCTCTCAAGTATATGTCAAGATACACTTCAATTTCAGTTTAAATGCTTCTAGTTCAATAAAACTTTCCCATATCACAAACTTGGCTAAACTCCTGCTTTTTCTGTGTGCTCACATCTTATTTAACATATTCTTATATCTGCTATCATATTTTCTTTGCATTATATTTATTTCTTAAAATTTTCTTTTTTTAACAAAATCAGCTATGGCACTAAATGATTTCTTAACGTCATACATAATAAAACACATGTTTCTTCCTTTTCTCCTGTATCTATTCTACAAGGAACGAGGGGTGCAGAAAGTTCTGTTTTCCTCTTTAGTATGTGGTTTTTCAAAAACTAACTCAATCACTTTCATCAGTTTTCATTCAGTAAATACTGATTTAAAACTTTACCACATTGTCGAGGAGTACGATTTTCAGTTTGTTTTTATGCAGTGTGGAAAGATTCCAAGAACCAGAGGAGAAAATAAATGAGCTTGTATCCTGGGGCTCAGTATTTTTGTCCAAATCATTTTACTTCTGGAAACATTAGTTTCTTCTTCCATATAATGAGTATATGCATTCCTGCTTCACATGTTGTATAGCTCAAATAAAGTAATGCATTCAGTATATGCAAAAGTACCCCTATAATGTCTGGAATTTAAAAATTATTATTTTTTTAGGATTAGGAATATAGGAGAATTGATTATGCATGACTGCATTATTTTTTTGTCTCCAAACCTATTTGAATCTTACTAGGCGATTTGTCTACATCAATTTCTTATGGTTAATCTTTAAGAGATATATTCACTTCATGAGATGGTATATTGGATATATTTTTTTCAGTTCAAAAAATTATATTTCATTATCCTCAAACACAAAGCCACCTGCCTATTTGTTGCATATGGAACATAATAAAGAACAAGCAAAATTTAGGCTGTTATGAACACTTGAACAAGATACTAATGAGCAATGTGAAAAATGAAGTGAAGTCAATTCATTACCCAATATCTCTTGCTTTCTTCGTCAGACCTATTCTGCCTCCTAATAATTTTCTGTACTTTTGCATTGTTTTGCTAACTAAATAAATAGATCACAAAACTTATTTTTCGTTTTTTTTTAAATAGAGGCAAATGATAAAATACATCGAAAAATGTGTTATATAATATAAATACATGTATAGATGTACCACATCTTTATATGTATATATGCATATTAAATGCATCTGATTATTATATATAAAGCATTATGTAAAGTGATATATGTGTGTGTATATATGTTGAATATTATTTATCTTCATTCTTGCTCATCCAATGAGCAAATATTTATGGAATAAATGCCAGAAAAGAAGAGCTGTTATCAAACCTAGGAACGAGACACACAAGAGCTTTGTGCACATGGAACTCACGTTTTAATGCAAGAAGGCAGTTAATAAACATTAAAAATTAAAATGTCCAGTAATGATAAGCACTAAGGAAAATGAGAAGCGGAATGATAATATGTTATTTGATAGTGAATCATTAAAGACACCTCGGGAAATGCCAGTTAAGCTGAAGGGTGAGTGATAAAGAACCAGCAACACATTAATCGAGGGGCAGAACATTCCAGGGAGGTGTAAGACAGTTAATACAAAGGCCCTAAGGTGGGAATGAGCTTGCTATGTTTAGGAACAAATGAACCTCAGTACTGTGAGGCAGAGAGAGAGAGACCAGTACAAATACCAGGTTGGAGAATCTAGGGACCAGAGTGTTAAATCTTTCTGGGTCAAAACAAGGGATTGGAATTTTATTTGAAATTGAAAACTACTAGAAGAGTTTTAAGAAGATTAGCTACAGTGTGAAGAATGGATTAATGGGAGCTGGTAGGTACAGAGGAAAGAGAGGTAGAATCAGGGAAACCACGTGAGAGGACCTTGAAATATTTAATATTGCAAATGAAAAATGATCGTCTTTTGGCCCAAGGCCAACAGGCACGTAGGCATATAAAAGTGAACAGATTTTCAATATAGTTAAGGTAATGTCACCTACTTGTTGATTGATTTTACTTTGGAGTGAGGAAAAGGGAGAAATCAAAAAGGACCTTCCTGTTTTGTCCTGACTCCGTGGGAGGGATGGTGGTAACCATGTGCAAAATAACCAGGTGCATGTAAGTTCTGCTGTTTATTTTTATTTAACTCTACTATTTGTTAATTTGTCCACCAGCATTTCTGTTTATAATTCCTGCTGAGTTCAATTAACCTGAAAGAATTGGGAAAATGAAACACATGGTTAAGAGGTTGCATCATTTTTTATAACAATTTCCTTTGCCTTCGGAAAGCAGCTTTCAACTCTTTTTATTTTTAATTTATTCTGATCAACACTAAGGTACTCAACATGGTAGTAATATTCATTGAGTGTTGGTCAGGTGAGGGGGTGGGTAAACTCACAACTAATGGATGAGGTGTACACTGTGTGGGGGAAGAGCATTGGCTCTAGCCCTGCCTCGGACAAGGCAAAATCATTACTTGTAACCAAAATGTTTGTACCCCCATAATATCCTGTGATAAAAAAAAATGTAGTGTTCAAATTTGAAAAAGATAAACAATCTAAATGAGAAATAGAGTATAATTGATATGATTATTTGAATTTATATTAGCTTTTAAACATGACCCCAAACATTCAGAGACTAGTTTTTGCATGTTATCAAAAATTATATAACTATGATACTTTATTACAAACACATTAATTGCATAGTTAGATCATTTTTGTTTTAAGAGCATTATGTAGCAGAAAAGAGGAGAAATTAAGATCAATTTCATAGAGGATACCATTAGTGTTATATTCCATTTTCATTTGGCTTTTGTCACTTTAAATTACTGTATATCTTGCATTCTCATATTTTTTGTAAAAGTGACTCATAATTATTATTTTATCATATTATCTTTTTATTGTTATTTACCCAAACATTAGTTTATATAAAAAAATTTATTGAACAATTACATAACAAGACACTGTCCTAAATTCTAGGAATATATCTGTGAGGAAAAGCAGATTCAGTCCTTGCCACCAGGAAACTTTTGTTCTGGTAAAATTTTAGTTAATAAAAGCAAATGAATAAATAAAATATTTCTTATAAATACTATGTAAAAATAATTATATTAATCTGAGCAAGGCATGAGAGAACTAAAATGTAAAAGAAGAATAAGAATTAACTAGCTGAAGTGTGTGTGTGTGTGTGTGTGTGTGTGTGTGTGTGTGTGTGTGTAGGGGAGGGTGTGGAAAGTGGCTCTTCAGGTATAGGGAATACACTGTATAAAAGGCTTTGTTGTAAGAGAAAGCATGATTTCATACAAGAACTGAAGAAATATGTATGAAATATCAAATGTGGATTTTTTGGGTGATACTGATAGAGGGGGAAAAAAAGTTAACATTCCTAGTTGTAAGCCTAACAGACAAGGAGATTAAAAGTCACCACTTACTCCTATTGAAAAGTAAAACTCTAAACAATCTGACAATCAACAATTCTTATATTTTTAAAAAATTGAGACTGCAGTGCAAACTGCTGTCCTCAAAATTGAAGAAAGAGAGAGGAGGGTACAGGAAATTTTAATTTACTAGAGCAGAAACCTATAAGCAGCAACCTCTATCAGAACCAGTTCTGGGATAGGAAAAAATGTGGAATATTATTGATGAATTGCTGAGGGCTCAGTGTGGAAAAGTCTGTGCAGTTGAAAACTCCAGAGGAACCCAGACTTTGGGGGCCCTACACTTCTGAAAATTTTACCTTCAGGTGCTTAACTAAGTTCTTATAGTGAATATTGGAGAAAAAAATCTCCTCATATTTCTGGGAATGTAAAAGAGGAAAGTAACTACTTGAAACACACCAAAGCACTCTGGTCCTAACAAAGTCTACCCACAGGAGAAACTATTTAACCAGAGCCTAACTTTTTGAGGTTTTACCAGAGCCTAACCAACCAGGGGAAGGGGAAAGCCCAACACCACCCTGCCCTAGGCTTCCTCCTGGAAATAGCCAACTTTAGCCCACTCTAGTCATTTTGCGCCACTAAAGTTGGGGGAGGAAATACTAAAAAATGAAGATAGGGATAAATGAACAGAAGAAATATTTGAAGTAATAATGACTGAGAATTCCACCAAATTAATGTTAGGCACCAAACCACAGATCCAGGAATTTCAAAGAACACCAACTAGGATAAATGTCAAAAAAAAAAAAAAAAGAAGAATAGCTCACTTACGCACATCATATTCAAAATGTCAAAATGCAGAAAATCAAATATTAAAAAAGAGCCCTTTGAAAGAAGCCAGAGAGTCAGAGGTAAAAACACCTGACTAAGAAAGGAGCAAAATAAAATTTACATCTGACTTATGTGCAGAAGCCATGAAAGCAAGAAGAGAGTAAAGTGAAATATTTAAACTGTTGAGAGAGAAAAACCCCAGCAATCTAGAACTCTGTCTTTTGTGAAATTATCCTTCAAATGTGAAGGAATAAAACCTTTCTCAGACAAACAAAAGTAGAGGGAATTTATTGCTAATAGACCTTCCATGTAAGAAACATTTTAAAGAATATTTTTTAGAGAGAAGAAAAATGATATAGGTCAGAAATTCAGATCTACTGATCTTTTGTTCATTTTTAATTGAATTATTTTTTAGGCTATTGAGTTGTTTGAGTTTCTTGTTGTTATCAATATGTTTGTTATTAATCCCTTGCCAATTGAATGATTTGCAAATATTTTCTCCCATTCTGTAGTTGTCTCATTCCTTTGTTGATGTTTCCTTTGCTGTGCAGAAGCAGCTGTGTGTGATCCCATTCATCTGTTTTTGCTTTGGTTGCCTCTGCTTTTAAGGTGTTGCTCCAGAAATCTTCGCGCAGATCAATGTTCTGAAGCATTTCTCCAATGTCTTTTTCCAGGTTTTTCATAGTTTCAGGTCTTACGTTTAAGTCTTTAATCCATTTTGATTTGATTTTTGCATATGGTGAGAGATAGCAGTGCAGTTTCATTCTTCTGCTTATGGATACCCATTTTTTGAAGAGATGACCTTTTCCTCATGATGTGTTTTAAGTAAGGGAGTATTTCAGAAAAGGAATAAGTAAAAGGAAAATAAAAGTTTTTATTTATTTTCTTACTGTTAATTGATGTAACAGATAACAGTTTATTGAAAATAATAGCATCAGTGTATTTTATTAAATGTGTGTATATATTTATTTATAAGATAAATGTATGACACTGATATAAAGTATAGAAGGGAAGAATTAAGAATAAATTGTTATTATAAAGAACTCTCACAGACTGTGAAGCAGTATAGTGTTATTTAAAAGTGGACTTTGATTAGTTGTAAATGTATGCTTAAAATGCTAGAACAACAACTAGAGCAAGTAAAAAAAAAAGTATATATGACATGCTAAGAAAGGATAGAAAATGGAATCATATAAAATGTTTAGTTAAAATAGCAAAAGGCAGAAAAACAGTGAAAGACAAAAATAGAAACAAGGAACAAGGGCAAAGTAAGAAATTGTAAAAAATATAATGGATATTAATCCAACTATATCAATAATTACTTGAAATGTAAATGGTCTAAATATACCAATTAAAAGACAGAGATTGTCATAGTAGATCAAAAAACAAGAAACAACTGTATATTGTCTATAAAACCTCACAATGAATAAATATAAAGACACATATAGCTTAAAAATAAATGGATAGAGAAAGATATACTATACTGACAGTAATCAAAAGAAAGCAGGACTGGAAAATGATTTCAGACAGAGCCAACTTCAAAGCAAGAAAAATTATCATGGCTCTAAAGGGGATCATATAATTATAAAGGGGTCAGTTCTTCAAAAACTATAACAATTTTAAGCATGTGTATGTCTAACAACAGAGCATCAAAATATGTGAGGCAAAAACTGACAGAACATAGGGAAAAATACATGAATCCGTTATTAAAATTGTATCTTTAATACTCCTCTATCAGAAATGGACAGATTCATCAGGCAGAAAAACATGGAAAAAAGAGGAAAAGGGAGAAAAGAGGAAAAAAAAAAAGAAGGTAATTTTTTTTTAAAAAATGGAAAAAAATAAAGATAATAAATGAAAATCAATAAGGGCATAGTTGAACTAAACATCATTAATCAACTTTATGTTAACAAAAGTGACATACATAGACTACTTCATCCAATAACAGCAGAATACACATTCATCTAAAGCTCTTCTAGAACATTCAATAAGACAGATCACAGCTGTAACACAAATCAGTAAAAGAAAGGTAGCTATAAAATACCTAAAATGCTTGAAGATTTAACAACATACTTTTAAATAACACAAGAAGAAGAAATTCAAGGAAAAAATGTTTTTAAGTATTTTAATCTAAATGAAAATACAACTTAACAAAATTTGTGGGAAGAGGTGAAAGCAATACATAGAAGGAAATTTATAGCATTAAATGCATATCTTAGAAAACAAGGAAGATTTAAAATGAATTATCGAAATTTCTACCATTGGAAACTAGAAAATATGATCAGATTAAGTACAACATAAGCAGAAGAAAACAAACTGATAGCGTAAGAGCACAGATAAATTCAAAAACAGAAAATCAATAGAGAAATCAATAAAACTAAAAGCTAATTCTTTGAAAATATCAATAAAATCACTAAACCTCTACTCAGGCAAACTCGAGAGAGAGAGAGAGAGAGAGCGAGAGAGAGAAAGAGAGATTGAGAGAGATAGATTTACGTTTACTATAAAACCCCTAGAAGCTAATATAGAAGATAATCTAGATGATCTTTGGTTTGGTGACAACTTTTAGGTCCAACATCAAAAGCACAATCCACAAAAAAAAGAATTTATAAGCTGGATTTCATTAAAATTAAAAATTTATGCTCTGCAAAGGACACTGTTAACAGAATGAAAAGACAAGCCACAAACAGTGAGAAAATATTTGCAAATGACATATTTGATTAAAGACTGTTATATATACAAAAAACTTTTAAACTGGATTTTTAAAAAAATAACAACTCAATTAGAAAATGGGCCAAAGACCTTAACAGACATCTCACCAAAGAAGATATCCAAATACCAAATAAGTATAGGAAAAGGTGTTTCACATCCTATGTCATCAGGTAAATGAAAACGGAAACAAGATTTTGTACCACTAAAAGTTATTAGAACAATCCAGAACACTGACAATATCAAATGGTGGAGAGTACATGGAGCCTAGATTTCTCCACTATGCAATTCAGCGATGTAACAAAAACTACTTGTATCCTATAAATCTATTTTTACAAAAATATTATATTCCTTCCCCCCAAAATAAAATTGAATATGCCAAAAAAAAAAATCAGCAAAGGGAAAAGGTACAAGGCAAGAATAAGAAAAGGAAATCCATTCATTTCTGAATGCAGTGGTACAACCACTTTGAAGGACAATTTGGCAGCTTTTCACAAAACTAAACATACTCTTATCTTATGAACTAGCAATTGAGCTCCTGAGTATTTACTCAAAGGAGTTGAAAATGTATGTCCACACCAATACCTACACACTGATGTTTAAAGCTACTTGACTCACATTTTCCAAAACTTGGAAGAAATAAAGATGCCCTTCAGTAGATTAATGGATAAACAAACTGTGGTGCATCCCAACAATGAAATATTATTCATTGTTAAAATGGAAGAAGCTATCAAGCCATAAAGAGACATGGAGGAAACAGTTGCTTAATATTAAGGGAAAGAAGCCAATTTGAAAAGGTTATATGTTATATAATTCTAACCATATGACACTTTGGCAAAAGGGAAACTATAAAGATCAAAGAAAGATTAGCAGGTCCAGGTGTTGGAAAGAAGAGAGGGGTGAATAGCTGGAACACACAGGATTTTTAGGGCAGTAAAATCATTCTGCACAATAAAATAATGGTGGGAGAATGTCATTATAAATTTTTCCAAACCCAAAGAATGTAAAACTCCAACAGTGGATCCTAATATAAAGTATGGATTTTGAGTGATTATGATGTGTCACTGTAGGTGCATTAATGGTAACAAATGCATCACTCTGATGGGAGATGTTGGTAATGGTGGTTGTGGTGGGGCTATGCATGTGTGTGAGCAGAGGGTATGTGGGCAATCTTGTATCATCTGTTCTATTTTGCTGTGAATCTAAGATTGCTCTAAAGAAGTAGTCTTTAAAAATAGAATTTTTATAATTATTCTTTGTAGTTTGTAATTGCTTGGTATCATAGGTGCTTATTTCCTTGTTGTTAAAATAATGGTCCAAAGGATGTATATGTTTGACAGCTTTGTAATAATGAAAGCATGGGGGTGGGAAAATAGAAAAACTAAAAAACATTAATAAATCAGATTTACCCTCTAGTGGACATATTCATATATGTGCTTAGACATATTTATTACTACCTCCAGGACAACCACACATTTATCATCTGAAAGGATGGCTATTGTATTGGTTCCCTCTGGTCAAAAGAATAAGCAAAAAAGAAGGAAGACAGATTGATGCTGGGGAGCAGAGAAGATACAGAATAAAATCCACAAGAAATGTAATTTCAAATATTCCAGAAGGACAGATTAAATTGAATACTTCAGCAAGTTATCATAAACTATGAGGAACACAAGGCATGAAGATTACAAAAGAGAGTGAAAATTTGCTGTAATTGGATATTAAAAGAATCTAATTGGTGTATTTTAATGACTTTCAGCTCTTCCATAATTTATAAAAAGATAATCTCATAGTTTATTTTAAAAAACACAAGATAAATCAGGTCTTATTGGATTCTCAGTCCCAATCTCCCTTTAACTCATGAATCCCTGCTAAAGCATCATGACAGTAGGATCCAAATGCTATTTTGAGTCAAACATTATATAAATACCTGCTCCTCAATTTTAGCTATATACATGGTCCAAAACTTGACTCACAAGCAAGCAATCATAAAATATAAGAAAATAAAGAGAATAAGAAGTCACATTATGATACTCCCTGTCAAATGCAGATATAAGGAACATGAAATTTCCAATATTAAATTTGTTTTTGAATGTCTTTATTTGGATTCTACTTTTCATTTCCTTCCATTCCATTTAAGTCAAAATTCTTCATAGGGAAGTTCTTCATATTAGAGTTAAACCTTTTATTAATATTACCTTCTGAAATAAAACATAGAATAATCATTTTTTTAAATTAGTCATATTTATATTTTAAGATAACTACCCTTTTACTTTTCCCTTTGCCGAACTAATCATTTCCAATGCTTCTTTCATGATTTATTCATTGCCTGAAATCCTTACATTCTGACATTGTGTGTTTATTAATTAATCAATAATATCATCTCTCAAGATAGACCGATGACATCTGACAGCGGCAGAGTACATTGGGACATTTTCAAACTGTAATGCGAAACTCTCTCTGTCTCTCTATTTCTGTCTCTGTTTCTGTCTCTCTGTTAATATAACATAACAAAGTATTAATGCTTATTTAAGTAACTAAAATATTTTAGTTTTAATTACAAGAGAAGTACATATATTTCTATATAATTTTATTAAAAAACTCAAACAACAAAGGAATATATAAAGTAGAAATCAAAGACCTTAATAGTGATTCTATTTACCTCCTCTGGTAATAATATCATGAACATTTTTATGTATTTACTTCCCAGTAATTTTCCATGTAGTCTATAGTTGGTAAAAACATAAGATCCTAGGACACACATACAGACACATACAGTTATTTATATGTACGTGCGTATATATTTATATAAATTATACCAAATTTTTGTTACACAGCAATATAGTTTCAATATTCCATTTCAGCCCAAGAATCTCTGCCTCATTCTTTTTATAAATAAGGAGTATTCCATAGTATTAGATATGATAATGTATTTCTCCACTTCTTTATTATAAAAATTTAGATGAAACATTTAATATCTTTGTAATAAACTGTGCTGTTTTGAACATCCTTATGTATTAATCTTGCAAATATACTGCAAGCTATTAGGTGTAGAGTGGAAGGCCAAAACTAAAAAATGCTGATAAACTGCCCACAAAAGTTAATTCCAATTCACACTCTCAAAAAAATAAGAAAATGGGTATTTCTCGCAGCTTCTAAAATATTAAATATTATTGATTTATTTTTAATTTTTCTTAATCTAAGTGAAAAATATTATTTTTATATTATTTAAGATTTGCATTTTCTGGTCATCAGATCTTGTCTGAGCTTGTTTTATTTTGCCACTTTTTAAGAAAAAGTGCCTCTTCATGTTCATTACACACTTTCATGGAGTTAACTTTTCCTCTTACTTGTTGTTTATAAAATTTGTCCCTTAATCATTTGATTTTTTAGTTGTTACAAATATTGTTCCCAATGGATCCCGAAGTTTGAGTTTGCTTATGATTCCATGGATTAAACGAAACTTTTTATTTTTTATTCAAGAATTCATAAATTTTATAAAATATTTTTCTCAGTTCTATCACAACATTTTTATTTTTGGAAAGTTTATTCAGGTTGCAAATTTCAGTAATGTATTTCCTAACGTAAATCTTCTTTCCATTCCTGGGATTCTGATGGCAGTTAACACTGATTGAGTGCTGCATATATGTTAGACACTATTCTGAGTACTCTATAGGAATTAGTTTGATGTCATTATCATCTGTGTTTTATTAACTACGCAACGGAGGACAGAGTTTGATTCCAGGAAACATACTCTTAACCACTACGCTATAGTTATCATTATTTTCTGTTTAGAAATCTGTTCTAGAAATCTGGTAGGAATTTACATGATGCTAATCAGTCTATGAATTGTAAAAGCAATCCATATTACATTGTTGTGCCAGTTTTGACAAAACATTGCCTCATTCACTCGATAATTGCTCTGAAAATTTTGGTAATAATTCTGGTAGTACCTCAAATATACTTGGACTATAATTTATAAAGGATAGGAGATTAAACTCATGTAAATTATTTGGGTGCTTCAGATATAGCCACCTAAGAGTCAGTAAAATATGCACTTGATATTCCTTACAGTATTTATTGTAATAGAAACAGTTGGAAACAACCTTAATGTCAATTGGGTACTGGTTGTATATATGGTGGTGTACACATAAATTGGAATACTATGCGCCTTGAAGAAGAAAGACTCTGCTTTTGTGCAATAGAACATTTTTATTTATTTATTTATTTATTTTGTGCACTGAGAAGTTTGCAGGTGGTCACTTTTCTTCAGTGGGTGGGTGCTCCTGGCAGAGGGCCCCACAAATACAGAGGCTCACACCTTTTCTGGTGAGGCAGCATTAAATGTTCATTTATAGACTCCAGGTAATACTTAGTGTTAATTGAAAGGCAAAATTACACACAGTCAAGTGTATTATTATTTGTTTAAAAATAACAATTCATTTTAACACATGTGCTGTTATCTGCATAGAATAACCCTGGAAAAAATGTAACAAAAAATTTTTAAAAAATTAAAAAGATCACTATAAATGAAAATAAAAATTTTAGGGACAACTTACCATTTTCTCTTATTAGCTTTTCATTTCCTTTCAGTAATGTTTACTTTATCCTTTCTAGTTTAAAAGTGTTTGTATGTATGTTTATTTTCAGTAAGAAAGTTACAACTAACATCCAAATTCAATAGTTCTTTCTTCTCTCTTAATTTTGTCTTATTTAATCATATATTTGCCCCAATTGTTAATATAATTTTTAAAAAATTGAATCACTTTTCTGCTAAGCCACAATCATTGTCAATAAACACATTTTCCCAAACAGGTATCATCCTCTATGTTATGAAGAATATTGGTATCAGGGAGAATTTTTTAATATCATCAGTTGAAGAATAATAAAAACAAACAAAACAAAACTAAAATTCAATGGTGATGGGCTCTTGAATCATCTTTACTAATTATATAGATCTTGCTTATTGGGGCCCCTGATCAGAGAATATGGCTAAACCTGTCTTAATCACTATCTCTTACAGACATCTAATTTTCAGAGATAAAAACAATTCTTCATTACCCATTTCTAGATTTTCTTTTATTTTTACCAAGACCCATTCTTCAAATTTTGATGCACGTGTTTAAGAGGTATGTACAGACCTAGATAAAAGCAACAATATCAGACCTGCCACCTGATCGAAAGTATTTTATCATCCTTAGTATTTTTTTGTAAAAGTCTCAGCATTTGTGGGGTCTGTTAAATCTTTAGGCCATTGTAGTTTTGTTTGTTTGCTTTATTTTATTTGTAGTCCTAGTTTACATGCTTTTTAAGAAGTAATTTCAATGTCCTGTGTCCATCCTTATAGTAACAAATAGAATAGTTTCACTTTCCTATTAATAAATGTTCCCTGTGCTCCACCTAGTCATCCCTTCTTCCCCCATCCCCTGGCAACCACTGATCTTAGTACTGTCGCCATAGATGTGCCTTTTTTAGTATGTAATATAATTATAATTACACAATATGTAGCCTTTTCAGACAGGCTTAATTCCTTTAGTAAATACATTTAAAGTTCTTCCGTATCTTCTCATAACTTGATAGCTCATTTCTTTTTATCATGAGTAATGCCCAGTTGTATGGATGTAACACAGTTTATTTACCCATTTGCCTATTAGAAGACATCTTGGTGGGTTATAATTTTTGGTAATTATGAAGAGAGTTGCTATAACATTCATGTGCAGAGATTTTGTGTGGATATAAATTTTCAACTCATTTGCATATGTAGAAGCACAAATGCTAGCTTATACGGTAAGACTATGTCCCTGGGTAGTCGAAGCCCCCATCCATTTCTTATTTTTTTTTCTGTACCATATTTGAAATCTGTATTAGGAGTACATCCCTTCAAACTCTTCTATCTCACTTCTTCCTTTACCATCACCAAATGGCTTCCTTTTTATTCTGTCTTTTTGTTCTTTTTACTGAGATATGCAACTTTGTAGTAAGCTTTTTATTTTTCATCAATTATGAAGAATTGGATTTACTTTCATATTTGAGAAATCTGACAGAGATGATATTAGGATGTGAAATTACAAATGAAAATGCATGCATATGTGCTGCAATTATTTTATTATTTAAACTATTTTCTTGAAAACATGAAAAGATGTTAAATGTCAGTGATTACATTATATTCAAAATCTTTCATATATATTGGGAGACATTTAGAACAGTAAAACATACATATAAATATTGTCTTCCAAATTTGAAAAAGCAATATTTCTTGTGCATTTCAAATGTTTTAAAATATTTTACAAATGCTTTTCAAATATTTTTTAGTACTTTAAAAATGTTTTAAAATATTTTCATATTAGGAGAAATGAAGCCACTTCATGCTATAAATTTTATTTAACAAAATATTTTTATTTATTTCCAAACAGAAACTGTACAATAGAATTTAAAATGTGAGCTACTTTTACAAAATAATTGACATGATTTTGATGAGAAAAAGAGATATTAAAAAAATGAAATTTTTTCTGTTTTTTTCTGAGTGGAAATATAGGGTGAGATAAATTTAAATTAAAAAAAGAATTCTTAGCGGTAGTCTTAATTTGACATGTTGGATTTATTTGGAGGAAGGTAGGATCAGGTGGGGATTTTAAACTGTATTCCACAACGCATTGATTTTTACATTGCACAGGTATGATGTCTTTCTTTATGTTTCTAGGAAAGATGGATCAAAAGAACCAATAGTAGAGATGAGAACAGAGGATGAAAGAATTACTAATCATGAAGATGGCAGCCCAGTAAATGAACCAAATGAAACCACACCACTAACAGAACCTGAGTACGTATATTGAGATGCTTACTTATACTTAAATCAGTATTTTAAAAGTGATAACCCATCATCATTATTTGTAATGTGTATTTGCAATAGTTATTATTTGTAAAAGAATTATACTGTTTTATTTTCATTGAAAGTATGTATGAATATTTAAAACCCATGTATATTGAGAAATTTCAAATAAAACTGTTATCAATGTCTGAGAAGGTCCATTTTTAACTATATATCTCTACTTTTAGGCAAAAATATGAAACAGACAGAAAGAAGTATGTTACAGAGTTGGAGTTTCCAGCACTAATCTTACTCTTTAAGAATGTAATACTTTGACTTTCAAAATAAAAAAAAATTGATTATTACTAAAATAAAGGTATATTGGGACATTAGTCATCACTTTCAGTATTCAAATGACAGTGAAATATACCCAATATCATTAACAAAAAGAATATTTTCAAATAAAAGGAGGAAATACAGTTAAACTATTATTTTAAAGTCTATGTAGTAAATGATGCTTGATCTTCATTCAAGACTATGTTATTCATTTCTGCATCCCTCATAGCTCCATTAAAACTGTAGTAGATATCTCGAGTAAACCTGCAAAGAGGAACATGTGCCTCGCTTAATGTACATTAAATTTAAAATGATTCAAAGAAAAACCATTATTAAGAAATTGTAATAATTGTGTTCTTTTGAATGTATATGGTACTAATGGTGCTAAGAATGGCATGGTGATCACAATCTTCTTTATTGCTTACCAAAATGAATTTTAAATGTTATTATTTTTCAAAACAAATAGCTCTTTTTCTATATCAGCTAGTATTCCCTTGCAGAGTAACATGATTTAGATTTTTCACCCTAAATTAAAGGCAGAGTGTTACAGCTGCAGAAATGATTTTCTTTTTGAAAGCCCCTCTATTTGTCTTAAAGGGGCTGAAATGATTAATATTTCCATAAATACAAAGTATCACTCTACAGTAAAAGTTTGAATATAAATCCTGAAGCCATTGTTTTGTGATTTCATTTAGAGATTATTACATTCTGAATTGAAGTTAACTTTTTGAAGTGGGTTCTGTAATGTCACCTTCAAAAATTAGAAATCTTTTCAATGAAGCAAAATATTACACAACAAAACACATCACTGTTTATTAAATAACATTACAGTGTTATATTGGTTTGCATGGACTCTAGTTAAGACAATGTCCTTGGACTGGGGCTATATTTTGAAGTGCAAATATAATTTAACTACTTTATGTCTCAGTCATAGAAGTAGTAACCATAAAATAGAATTAACAGTAATCTTTAAAAATATTTAACATAAACATAAGTAGTGAGACATTATACATTCAGAAATACACCATCCAAGAGTATTTGAAAACACTGGTTCATTAAAAACTCAAGTGGATCGCTTGAGGTCAGGAGTTCGAGACCAGCCTGACAAGACCCCATCTCTGCTAAAAATAGAAATAAAAATTATCTGGACAACTAAAAATATATATAGAAAAAATAAGCCGGGCATGATGGAGCATGCCTGTAGTCCCAGCTACTCAGGAGGCTGAAGCAGGAGGATCGCTTAAGCCCAGGAGTTTGAGGTTGCTGTGAGCTAGACTGACACCATGGCACTCACTCTAGCCCGGGCAACAAAGTGAGACTCTGTCTCAAAAAAAAAAAAAAAAAAAAAAAAACTCAATACATAGCTCTATGAGTAAGAGATATATTAAGCATTAAATTAACCTCTTATCATAACTCTAAATTTATCCAAATTTTGATGCTAGGAATGACTCATTGTTTTTATAACTTTTATTGTCAATATTTTCAGTACTTGGGAACGGTAGAAAGAACAATGAGTGAGCTATTTATAACATATGTAAAGAGCCTGCTTGCGTTGGTATGATGGTTCTTTATTCCCAACAATGGATTTTATTAGTTTTTGCCTATGATTACTTTTGACTGATTAGTTCTGACTGTTTTGACCTTCAATGTTTTACTTTCCCTATTCAAAAATTTAAAATAAATTACAAATAAGTCCCAGAGAAACTAGCATAGTAACATTCACTCCCTCATAAAATGGTGAGATTAAAGTCACAGTGGTAGATTAGTACACTTTGTAATGAATTGTCTTGATGTGGAAAAAACATTTTGTCAAGGGAGGAAAAATTACTCCCAAAAATTACATTCAAAATATGTAATATCAGTGATTTGAGAATGTTAGAAAAAACTGGAAAGCATGATTCATTGGCATCATAGTAAGATTTGTGAGGCTGTCTTAACATTAAGAAATAAATTGTTATTGCTCCAGATTCCAATTGAAACCAACTCTCAAACAGTGTTCTTGTAAGTTATATAAAAGTGACAAAAACAAAATAATAGTGAAAAGAGACCAAAGAAAACATACACAATAAACATAAAAAAGTGAAAAAGTCATAAAATATATTTTATTTGTATTAAGTTCCAAAGAATATTGATAATTCAACCAGTTTCTAATTTTATGTAACAGATTCTGGCAACAATTATTCATTGGTTTTATTTGAAAAACTTTAGTTGACATATAAAAATGTTTTGCCTTTTTACCTTCCAAAACACTGAATTATATTTTTAACATCAGCAACTAGTTACCAAATCTAAGCACTCTATAATGAACAATTTGGGACGTCTAAATATACAAATGTATTGTTTCATTTATTCTTCTACATTACATTACATTTTTACAATAAACAAAGTTCATGGTATAATTATCTTTTATATTATTTTATATCAATTTGATATTACTTTAATAAATTTAGTTTTTTTTCTTTCTAATTATTGTAGCATATTTCCTGTCTAAAAGTACTTAAATGTTAAAGGATATCTCTCAAAATACCTTAGCAAATGAAGATTATTTTTTTCTATTTTCTTCCAGAAAATTGCCTTTAAAAGAAGAAAATGGGAAAGAAGTTCTAAATCCAGAAACTATAGAAATTAAAGTTTCTAATGATATCATCCAATCAAAAGAAGATGACAGCAAAGCATAACGACAATACTACAGCAGCTTGAACACCACTACAAAGAGCATTTGGATTGCAGTGACCCTATGACCAAAACTATTCCATTGACCTTAATTTCTTGGGAAACTTCTAGCTTGGAATAGCTTGTACACATATACATATGATCAAAATACTCCTGCCCATGGTCCATTTCCTTTCATTGTCGTTGTTGTTGTTAATTTTGTTAAGAATTTCAATATAGAGACCTGACTGGCACCAACTCGGGTATTTAATTTGATTCTATGGCTGACGTACTGCAATTTGTTATTTGGCTAAAATGCTCTATTTCTTCAGAACTATATTTCTTAACACCAACAAATATAGTTCAACGTCTCTAACAAATAGAGGTTTAAGATACAAAACAAAACAAAACAAAAGCTTTGTGAGCTACATGTATAAAAAAGCCCTGCATGTTTATGAACGTATCTAGGGCAAATAGATTTTTAAAGTGGCTTTTAGCTTAAGATGAAGGCAGTTAATAAAGATTATACTTTTTATCAGGGGAATTTCAGGGAATACGGGCTTGAAGGAGCCAGTTGTCTTAAGCGGATATTAAAAATTGAGAAGAACTTTGGAGATTTCTTTTCAAGTTATGATTCAGTACATTTTCAACATTGATTTTTGATAGACTGAAGTGCCAGATCAAAATTGTTACCCATTTGAAAGAATATACATTGTGTGTAAAATTAGATTAGAAAGATTACCTAAATCTCTCTTTATATGTGTCATATTCATTCATAATGGATTACACAAAAAATAAATGTATTGCAAGTGAAAATAATATTGATTTCTGCCCTCAGCTTCAAATAAAATAAATTGAAATGGGAACAATATCAATATGGTGTCTTGATATATTTATAAATATGTGATTATCATTTATTTTTAGAATAATTTATCAAAAAAGACATTAATATTCAAATACTTCAAATCATATATTCAGACACATTTTTAGCCCATAGTTGTAGGTAATCTTTAAGAGCTAATGTGCCCGTTGTTATAGATCCATCATTACATATAATTGGCTAATGGAAATTATAAACTTAAGACTGGTTAAATTAAGAATAAATTATTTAACATTTAAATGTGTCATAAAAGTGTAAATGATAAACAGTTGAATTGCCACTCTGTGTTTTTTCCTGGATGTTTTAGCTAGAAGTCATTTTAAGATTTTGATAAATAATTTTGGTTGGAGAAATTCCTCAAATATTCAAAACAAACTTTCTAATATCACTTGTTAGGGCCTATACCAGAATAAAATACTTATTAACTTCCAAGCTATGCAAGCTCCCAGAGGTAAAAACTGAAACATGCTTTAACTTATATGTAAAGTTTTAAAAAGTACATATGATAATAAATATACATACCAATTGGGAGCAGATTTTAGATTATTTCTTAACCTAGAAAGCCAAAGGTTTCTTTAGGCCCCATCACATTTAGAACCTTTGGTGTTTCAGGTGTATTATAGCTCAGATATTGATTGGTTGGAGAATGCGTTCCAATAAAATATTGGGAAAATTTTTAACAGTGAAGAGAGACCTGGTTTGGGAGTTTCTCTCTGTAGAGATAATTTAATGATTATGAAACGTAATATTAATGCCGCTCATGAATATTTTTATGTACAAAGTGCTTGAAATTGTCAGCCAAGAAAAGACAATTTTGTACCATTTCTCATTTTTTTTCCGGCTGACCGCAGGACAGACTATAACCATCTGCATGTTAAGGCACCAAGTCACTGCAGTGTCTTTGCCATAAATTGCAGGGTTATGATGCAGGAATCTCTTCTTGCTGTCTGTCTGGCAGATTTTGATGAAAAGAACAGAATTCCTATGCCTACTTAAGGATTTGAGTAGTGTCTAAACAAACAAACCAATTAGGTCATTTTGACTAACTTGATTATCCAACTGGTCTTTGAGGGTTTTGATTGTTGCTATTTTAGTTTATGTTTGTCTGATCATCTGTTTTGCTTTATTTCACTGTGTTTTCATCTGTTTTGTTTTGTATCAATGTACTAAAACTTGTCAAAATACTTGAATTAGTTTATTTGTGCAAAGTGAATAAGCGTAGTAAAGTATCCATGAAGCAATAGCCATGAATGCTAATTTTTCCTGGATAGAGACACATGGTTTTCAACTAAAGATGGTGAAAGATTTAGGATGACTGAGAAAATGATTCCGCATGTTTACCATTGTTATATTTGTGCTTTACTTCAAGAGTGGAGAAATCATAATAAAGAACAAAATATTTTTGTGTTTTCTCAATTTGAAATTTTGTTCTTCTCATTTATTTAGATTTTCCATGTAAAAAAATGACTTAAATATTCCATATATATATATACACATATATATATGCTGTTAAATTTCCTGCCACTCACATGGAGTGATGAAATTAACAGATAATGTAAAGCTACTTGTAGACAGACTGTTTGAAGTGTACTGTTTCAGTTGTCCAAATGATTCTTACTTCCTGAAATTTATGCCATGCAGGAGCAAGGCAATACTGTGATAAAATTTTTTTTAATATTTCAATGGAATGCTCCAAATTACTCTGTTTATAAAAAGTTTCCAAATAAGAGATGGCTTGTAGTAAATTGTAAATTATGAGTAGAATTGAATAACATGCTTCATTCTTATTCTAAACATACCCATATGACTGTGTAAATGTTATTTTTACTGTTTTAGAGTACTCAAGTATTAGTATAAAATTTCAAAGGGTTGACTGAATATAAGTACTGTTAAAATAATCTGAATCTTACACTATTTTAAACCAAGAGACAAAGATATAACTGAAATATTAGTATTTCTTGATAGGTTAGGTGCAATTAGCCAATGACAATCTATTTTCAACAACATATAAGAGGAAAAAGTAATATCAAAATTTTAATACTTATTTTACTTTCAAAAGTGACACAAATTAATGTGTTACTGTATTTTACAATGATTTGCAAAGGAATTTAATTAATAGTTTTGATTTCTAAAGATTTATTTATTATTTTTGTGGGGTAAGACATATTGGCATTCTATTGACACTAATGTCTAACATTAATGTAATGATTCTTAAGTTTTCCTTTATTTTTTAATATCGATACCTATAAAAGCATTTTTGAAAGGTTATTTAGTACAGCGCACTTCATATAAATCTTAGTCTTTGAATTAAATATTTATATAAATAGATTTCACTAATCAAATTATTTATTTGTGTGCCAACAATTACTTGTAACTGTATAATCATATCTTTATTTATTTTAAGTAATTAAGATGTATTTGTGCCTTTGAATTAGCATGACATTCTGCTTTATCAAAAGAAAACATTACAATTACCATTATTACTGATATATTTTGCTCAGATCTGTGACACTCAAACGAACTGTCTTATTTATATCCAACGAATAAGCTCAATTTAAACTACTCTAACTTGAACATACAATCTAAATATAACAAATTATACTGTGTAATTTATTTTCATGCATGACAAAACAACTCTTTTTATACACACACAAAATATTTTTAATCTGTTCTGTATTGTTTTTCTAGACAATACATACATTCTAGATATTGTTGAAATTGAATTTTACCAGTTGTAAGACAAAGACACCAAAGAACTTTTAAAAATAGAGCAAATTACTATGGTGTCTTTTGGGTCTTTATTATTCCTCTGGTATATATTTGATTTGGAATCATAAATCATCCTTTATTGTTGTTGATAAAATAATCCCTGGTGAAAATACTACAAAGTGGTAGAAATAATATTTTTCATTTCTTAATTTAATAAATATTAAAATTATTTTTTAAATTCAAAATGTTCCTTTTCATGGAGAATAATGTAAATGTTCAGTTTAAATGCCTCATGGAGTACTTTTTCATATCCAGAGTTCATGTTCAACAAACTTCATGAGTAGGTAAAATATTTTTAAAATAAGACTGTTGTTAGCATCATTTTCCATTAGAGAGGAAATATTTGCATCTGTTTATTAATCTTCAAAGCATTATTACATAAGAGTCTCACATTGAAATTACATTTGAATGTATTGACATATGCTGAAATTAAATTGCTGATGGTCACAGAAATGAAATACTTCAATCCTAAACTGGAAATTTTTAAAGAAAGTATTCTCATAGGCTTAATAATGTTCTGAAATAAAACAATTATATGTATAAATGAGAAAGTTATAAAAGGACTTAGATATAGTCGCTAAGCAAATAATTTTCTTCCAGGTCCCACCCAATCCTTCTTTAAAAATTACATTTACCCATGAAATACAGCCAATTAACATTATTAAAAGAATGCTAATAGATTAATTCTTTCCCCCATATAAAGAAATATTTTAATTTATATATAATGGTAAATATTTATTTGATAACACTTAATATTCTTAGAAAAATAGTTTATTATTCACTTTAGGATTTTACCAACAACTTACACATGTTAGCTGGTATAACCTCCCTAAATTTTTTATACAATTTTTGGAATTCTGACCACACAGTGTTCGTAATTATTGCTCATGTAAATTTAAACATTACTACCTATTTTTGTTCTTTTCTGAAATGAAAATACATAGCTTTTGGCATCTGCTTTTAGCCATCCATGGAAGAGAGTAAGCAAAGCAGTGACTGTTGGAGATTTCAAGTCACAACCAGACATAGGAGAGTAGAGGAACAACGAAATGAAAGGATCCAGAAAGGCAAATTGAAATTCTACATTTAGGATAGGTTAGAAGGACCTGACTTTGAGAAAGTACTGGACCAGGGACTAGGAACATTGCTTAGGTGAAAATTAAAGCCAATTATGATGATGCAAAGAAGAAAACCTAGTGAACTCCAGAGGAGAAAATTAACAGAGATAGAACCTATGATTCAATTTTGCAAATAGGGTTTTTCAGAGAACAACATGCATACTATAAAATAAATGGTACTCTTTAAAGAGCAAACTTATTTGTTTGATCTCTTAAAGAAACATTTATGGTTTAGCATTTGCCTCTAAACCCTGTTAGAAATGTATGAACTTAGAAATAAAGGTTTTTAAAGAACACCTTTGTTTTGGTATGTGAATTCTATGCTGTGCTCAGTATGCATTAAAACATACTATCTTTTATTTTCTTTAACTTATATATCGATTTAAATTCTATATTCTTAAGTTGGCTACCACAAAGTTTCTAATTGTTTCAATATAGTATGTCCCTATGAAATGCTGTATATATATCTAAACTGTAAAGATTATACTGCAAATGTTGAAGTTTTGTATTTATGAGAGACATTGAAAGTATGGCTTATAGTATATCAAACTTGTCACACTTCACCATTTGTATATTAATAGTAAAAATACTTTTACTTTAATAAAGTGTTGCATTTTATGTTTATTTTGAATAATATCTTGTGATGAGCGAGCTTATGGCTTGACAAATACTTTTAGTTTTTTAAACATTTTTAATCATATATCTAGATATTTTAAAGAAGAGAATGCTTTTGGTCATCTAGCCTCATAGTGAGTCAATCATTTGACTTCTCAGAGAATTTCATGAATAAATAATTGGTTTAGAGCAGTGGTTCTCAAAATGTGACCCCCAGACCAGGAGCATCAGCCTCACCTCATAAAAACATGTAAGAAGATGTTTTCATTTTTTGTAAACCAGTGTAAAGTACAACTCACTCTTAAAAAAAAAAAAAAAAGTAAATCTAAATGAAAACTTTCCACAATGGGACAATTTTCAATACAAGCTTTACAAATTTCACAAAATGCATACACCTATAGAATAAAAATAACATTAAATGCACTTTGAAGGGTGAACAAAAGAGCATTTATAAATCATGCTTGTTCCTTCAGTATTCTACATTTATTAAAAGAAAGGCTATAATATATTGCAAATTATGCCAGATGAAAGAGGCCAAAACTAAGTCTCTGATGTATTTTGGAATTTTTTTTTTTTTTTTTTTGAGACAGTCTCACTCTGTTGCCTGGACTAGAGTGCCGTGGTATCAGCATAGCTCACCACAACCTCAAACTCCTGGGCTCAAACAATCCTCCTGCCTTAGCCTCCCAAGTAGCTGAGACTACAGGCATGCGCCACCATGCCTGGCTAATTTTTTCTACATATATTTTCAGTTGTCTGGTTTATTTCTTTCTATTCAGATAATGTTATTAATAATTTAGAGAATTTCTTCTTCTTTTTTCTAACCCAAACCATTGCCTAAATATAAATTCTCTTTGTTTTTAGTATTGGTAATGAACATACCTCCTAAGATCCATGCCATATATGGATTCAGCATTTTAAATTTCTAAGTTTTTAAAATGAGTTTTTTTTCTTTTTATTTCAGGCTATTATGGGGGTACAAACGTTTTGGATACATGTTATGACTTTGCCTCACTCAAGTAGTGAGTTTTTAATACACAAATTAGAATCCTCTCAAAATATAAATATTTTCTATCTTGTGTGAAGTGTGTTATGTATGTAATTATCTTCATCGTAACTTTGCTCTTCAGTTAAAACCATACATTTGTGTATTTTTACTTTCCGGTATAATATAACTCATCTTTCATAAATAGCATTCAAAAAATTTTGGGGGGCAGTGGGGTGACCATTAGAATAGAATACTATCAAATTCATCAAAATTTAATTTGCTCTGATTTTTATTAACACATCAATATATAAAGGGAGATATTTCTAGTACTTATATCTTGATATTGGGGGAAAAAAGATTGACTTGGTGATTTAGTTCATATCAACTTTTCCACTTCCACCTCCAATTTCCACAATTCTCACTTTCCTCATCTGTCTTTTACACATCACCATCATGATTACTTTCTGAAACTGACCTGGGAAGATTGAGATATATAGAGGAACAGATAACTACCCCAATCAGTCCAAAACACACATATTATCACATCTGGAGATAAATTACAAATTCTCTTTGAGCATTCATTTTAAAATGGAGGGTTCTTGAAGGAAGTTGCTTTTTCTTTTTTTTTTTTTTTTTTTTTTTGCATTTGGAGACATTGGCTGAAGGGAAGGAAATGGGCATCTTATTTGTAAGCAACGACCAAAACTGAATCCACAAAAGGGGATGAGACATGTACCCAGGATTACTCAATGGGTGTTGGGGAAGTTTTATTGCCAGGTTTGACTATGTGAAGTTCCTCCAACAGTTGTAAGGGAGAACACTCAGAAAAGCATCAGTAAAATTTTCACTAAGTCAGAAACCAAGAAGAGAAAAGAAAAAAAAAAATGGGAAAAGAATTTTGCACATCTTTGCAAGGGGAATACAAAGGGTTTAGAACTGGGATCCTTGAAGTAATATTGAAAAATAGATAAGAACCCAGATATTAGAATAAACCTATGTTCACATTCCAATTCTACCACCTATTACTCACCCTGAACTTGATAAATTTATACAAATATTTACACCTTGGTTTCCTCATCTATAAAATAGTTGTTCTAAAGTGGATAAATTCATCTTCAAGAATTGATTTAAGGAGTTATAGTGTTTATGAAGTTCCTCATGCAATGTCTATCATACAACATATAACCAATAAATAACATCCATGATTATCTTTATACCTGCCATATTTCAACAGTGACTTTGATAAGTTGAGTTAGACACTTATCTATTGCTGGATAATAAAGCAAATAAAATGTGGTAGTTTAAAACAACACTTTTTTTTAATAGTTTTATTTTTGTTTGATTAAACTTGACAATTATTTTGCAACCTAGGTGCAGCTGGGCTCTCTTATGTGGCAACTGGCTCCCAAATGGAAGTCCCAGTGTGTAAGTACCTACCAAGCCTCTTCTTGCATTATCACACTTGGAATGTTCAATTGGTCAAATTAAGTCATATAACTAAGCACATAGTCAATATGTATGCATAGGGAGTGTAAACAAGGGCATGGCTGAGTGAGCAACACCAATGTTACAGTGTAGCACAGTCTTCCTTATGTTTCCTAATGTTTCACATCTTTTCCAGGTATAACATTGATAAAATTGATTCAACCTCTTCTCAAAACATCCAAAGTTTTATACTTTTATGTTATCAACATAAAGCTAGAATTTAAGAATTTATTCAACTAAATCAATTTCAGGTGCTAATAATTTCTCAGCTATCATATCTGGGTGAACTTCTTCAGTGCAGAGTCCCATCCACTGCCTCCAGGAAACACTTCAGACAATTTTAAGGCAAGAGCAGGATATAACAATAGACACTAGCATTCAAAAAATGAAGGAGGAAATGGAGGCATTTGACAGTTACTTGTCTATGGATATTTTGAGATGCAGGCAGGCAAAAATTACTAGTACCCTTTACCCCCAACCTCCATCATAGGAAATCGTCCTTGATCAGGGCTTGATTCTACTCCATGGGGGTGGATACTAAATCTTAGTGGCTGTTAGGGTGACTCTTTGAGATATCCTTACTTTTCTGAAGGAAACGGTGTGTGATTATAGCTGAGGAAATTTCTTGGCTTGCTTCTTGGCCAGATATATTTAGTACATAGAAACCTATTTTCATTTAAACTGTCTAAATCCCATTAAGTTCAAGCTGATACAACTCTTTTAAAAACAGCATGAGTTTTTTCTATGTTTCAAATTATAATTTACTACAATAGACAAAAGCCACACTCTCTAATCTTTTCAAGACAGTTCACCACTCTATGTTGAGCTGAAAAAGGGGTCCTATTGAATAAGATCTTTAAAAGCCAATTTACCCAGTAAAACAGGTCTACAAAGTACTTTCTTACATTTCTATTGGGATTGTGCCTCTTTCTTCATTGTAGGAGAGGCCAGATTGAACAATTTATCCTTCACTTTAAAAGATATATCTTAACATGACTTACACTAGTGAATCCCTGCAAATTTATTAGGTAGAGGACCCTGAATTTTAGTAACATTTAATCCTCTTTCTCTAATGTTCAAGAATCTTACCAATAAACCTGTAAGAGTGGCTACTTCTTTCTTACTAAGTCCAATCAGTATAATGTCATCAATGCAATGAATCTGTATGATATCTTATGGAAGAGAAATGTAATAAAGATCCCTGAAAGCTAAATTATGACATAGGGCTAGAAAGTTGATATACCTCTGAGGAAAGACAGTGAAGGTATATTTTTGTCTTTGTCAGCTGAAAACAAACTGATACTGGTGAGCCTTATGGATAGTCATGGAGAAAAAGGCATTTTCTAGAATAATAGCTTTATATCAGATACTAAAGTATGTATTAATTTGCTCAAACAATGAAACAAAATCTGGTAGAGCAGATGCAATTGGAGGCACTACCTGGTTAAGTTTATAATAATCCATGGTCGTTCTTCAACATCCACACATTTTCTGTGGAGGCCAAATAGGTGAGTTAAATAGCAACGTTGTGGGAATCACCTCTATATCCTTCCAATGCTTGATGTTGGCATTAATCTCTGAAGTACCTCTAGGAATGTGATATTGTTTTTGATTTATTATTTTCTTAGGTAGAGGGGGTTATAATGGCCTTTTCCATCATAATAGACCTCACTTTAAGAGTAGACAACCTGCAAGAGTAGGAGTTCAACTTCTCTTTTATAATTTAGCCAGTCACAAGGTGAAATTCTGAGTTTGATTTTCAGTAATTTCAGCCTTGTGGCTACGAGAAATAAGGCTCTCCTTCAGGGTATTCATAAAAATCCTGCAGTCATTGATATGATGCTTGAGGTGAAGATTGAAATGTCTAAGCCTATAGCTTTGTTTTTTTTTTTTTGTTTTTGTTTTTCTTTTTATTACTTTGTTCAGTGACATTAGGAGCAAGTAACTCATGTCATTATATTTATTAGTTTTCCAAAAATATTTGAAGGTGCCATATACAGAATCACCTATCTCCTTACTTTTGGTTTGTGGTTGATTAGCGGTATCCAATACACACATTTTGCATATCTCTAGAAGCAGTTCACAACTTGGACAATCAGTGCTCTGTGCATTGCTGGAGATGGAGACATCTATAAACCTAATTAGATTAGAAAGCAATGCCAGAAACCCCGCAATCAATTTACAAAACTCTTCCTTAAAATTGTTTTACTTTAGAACCACTCTTGGTATCAAAATTTCATAATTTGCATTAGTCAACATTCTCCAGGGGAACAATAGGCAATAGGATATATATATGTGTGTGTGTGTGTGTGTGTGTGTGTGTGTGTGTGTATGTAAAGTTATACTCTTTATATGTCTTTGAGACTTTGCAATGAAGAAACATTATTAGAATCAGCTATATAATTTTAAAAGTATACTTTATTACTTATTACTGTATATTTAAGCATAAGAAATAGACTATAAATAGTCTTAAAATATAAGGAATGACCTTATAGAACATGTTTTAGAGCACTGACATTTAAACTATAGAGAAAAATTCATCAACCCAAATAAATTTTTTTTTTATTTCAACTTATTATGGGGGTACAAAAGCTCAGGTTATATATATTGCCCATGTCCTGTCCATCCCCCTGAGTCAGAGCCTCAAGTGTGTCCATTCCCCAGACAGTGCTCCTGGCACTCACCATGTAGTCATACCTCCATCCCCTCCCCCCCCACCTCCCCGAGTCAGCACCTTCAAGCATGACCATTCCCCAGACGATGTGCAACGCATTCATCATGTAGGCATACACTCATCCCCTCCCCCCACCCCCACCTCACTCTGATATCTAATTGGTATCATTCCCCAATGTGCATTTAGGTGATGATCAGGGAAACCAATTTTCTGGTGAGTACATGTGATGCTTGCTTTTCCATTCTTGGGATACTTCACTTAATATAATGGGTTCCAACTCTCTCCAGGAGAACCAAAGAGATGTCGTATCACCATTATTTCTTATAGCTGAGTAATATTCCATGGTATACATACACCACAATTTACTAATTCATTCGTGAATTGATGGGCACTTGAGTTGTTTCCACATCTTTGCAATTGTGAATTGTGCTGCTATAAACATTCAGGTGCAGGTGTCTTTCTCATAGAATGACTTTTGTTCTTCTGGGTAGATGCCCAATAATGGGATTGCTGGATCGAATGGTAGGTCTACTTGAATCTGTTTAAGGTATCTCCATATTGTTTTCCATATGGGTTGCACTAGTTTACAGTCCCACCAGCAGTGTATGAGTGTTCCTGTCTCTCCACATCCAAGCCAACATGTATTGTTTTGGGACTTTTTGATAAAGGCCATTCTCACTGGGGTTAAGTGGTATCTCATTGTGGTTTTGATTTGCATTTCCTTGATGATTAGAGATGTTGAACATTTTTTCATATGTTTGTTAGCCATTTTTATATCTTCTTTTGAAAAATTTCTATTCATGTCTTTTGGCCACTTTTTAATAGAGTTGTTTGATTTTCTCTTATTGATTTTCCAGAGTTCTAAATATATTCTTGTTATCAGTCCTTTATCTGATGTATAGTATGCAAAAATTTTTTCCCATTCTGTAGGTTGTCTGTTTATTCTCGTGACTGTTTCTTTGGCTGTGCAGAAGCTTTTTAATTTGATCAGGTCCCATTTATTTATTTTTGTTGTTGCTGTGATTGCCTTAGGGGTCTTCTTCATAAATTCTTTGCCTAGGCCAATGTCTGTAAGAGTCTTTCCTACATTTTCTTCTAGAATTCTAATAGTTTCCCACCTAAGATTTAAGTCTTTTATCCACTGTGATTTGATTTTTGTGAGAGGTGAAAGCTGTGGGTCCTGTTTTAGTCTTCTACATGTGGCTATCCAGTTTTCCCAGCACCATTTATTAAATAAGGAATCTTTTCCCCAGAGTATGTTTTTGTCTGCTTTGTCAAAGATTAGATGGCTATATGAGGATGGTTTTATATTTGGATTTTCTGTTCTGTTCCACTGGTCTGTGTCCCTGCACTTGTGCCAATACCAAGCAGTTTTAATAATCACAGCTTTGTAGTATAGTTTGAAGTCTGGCAAATTAATACCTCCCATTTTGTTTTTGTTGCTTAAAATTGCTTTTGCTAAACGGGGTCTTCTCTGGTTCCACACAAAGCGTAAAATTATTCTTTCTATACCTACTTTGTTTTCACACCAGAGTTATAAGGAATTTTCAAAGTTTAATTCTTCAGCCAAACATATGGAAAATTAATTACTTTAATTACTTTTTACATTAAAAATGAAGTAATTCTTAAAAGGGAAGAACTATTTACTATTTGTAATTTCTGTTCTATCTCCTCCAGTTGACAAGAAGTTGTTCATAGATCACCGATTGAAATACACATATTTGTAATAATCCATGTTTATTGGGGGTTCCAAATTAGTCATTTACCAATTATCATGATCTTAAGATATTTCATATATTATAAAATGAGAAACAGTTGTGGTTTTCACTTGTACATTATTAGGTAAATGAATAAACAAATTGTGTTACAAGAACACAATGCGTATGACTTGAATGCCTTTAAATTCATTAAGACTTATTTTGTGCCTCAAAATACAATATATCTTGGTAAATGTCTAGGTAAACTTTTCTGCTGCAGTCAGGTTGAGTATTCCATGAATGTCAATTACGTCAATGTGGTTAAAAACACTAATTAATTGTTCTATACACTTACTGATTTTCTATCTCATGGTTCTATCTAATATTCATAGTGTTGTTAAAATCTGCAACTATAATTGTGAATTTGTCTATTCGTCCTTGCAATTCTATTACTTTGTCATCTTTTATTTTGAAGTGTATTATTAAATGTAAAAATGTTTCAGATTATTATGTCCTCTTGATGAATTGGCCCCTTTATTATTATAAAACGATCTTATTCATCCCGGGTAAAATACTCTCTTTTAAAATCTATTTTGTGTGATATTAAAATAGCCACTATGCTAGCTACCAATAAAAGGAGTTAACTATCATCAAAAACAATATAGTTGTTTCTCAAAATTATTTGGCCAAGTACAAAAGGCCAGAAACAAAAGGCCACATGTTTTATGATTCAATTTATTTTTTAAAAAAACATACAAAACACACCAAAGGACTCTAAAAATGCACACTAATCCATAGTGAAATAAAGAATATCAGTAATTTTCTGGGCCTGGGGAAAATAGGGTGAGATAGGAAAGAGAGCTTACAAAGTGCTGCAGGAAATCTTTGAGGTAATAGATATGTTCATTATGTTGATTGTTTTGGTACTTTCATAGTTATGTACATCTGATAAAACTGATCATATTGTATACATAAACTTGTGCAGTTTATTGTTTACCAAATATTCCTCAATAAAACTGTTTAAATGTGATACACAGTCTTATGGCTTTGGTCAAAATGTACCAAAATTTGTGCTGTGTACAATTGATAAAATCAAATTATAATTTTTCTAAAAAAGAATACATTTTACTCTGAAGATATTAAGATTATCTATCCAGTATGTTTCAATTTCTGTATGAAAAATCCAAACAACTAAGAGAAACTGATGAAATATACTCCAAAATATTGGTATAATTTAGTTTTTAAATTCTCTCATTTTTACATCCTGACATCAAACCCCTCTAAGGCTGCTTTATTGAAAATACTGTGTAAGGTAATCAATTAAAACATTTCTTCCGTATTTTTAGAAGATTTTCATTAGGTATAAGCAATGAAATTTTGAAGCTCTTTAATGTTAATTGTACAAACTTTAATTTTCAAAAATAAGAATGGGATATAGTAAAAATGACAGGTGCAAATTTAGTTAACACAAAAATTATTTAGGTCATCAAAGTAAAATTGAGTTAATTTTTTTAAATACAAAAAATATCAAAATTTCAATTCAAAATTTATCTTAACATAGACCAGAGATAAATTAAAGCAAAACCAAAGCATCATTACTACAAATAGCTTGTCATAAACTGAATAAGTAGCCTTTTCGTTACAATGAGAGACTTAAAGTGGAAAATCTTGAATTTTTTTTCTAAATGAAATGGATTATTTATTTTGCATGTTGGAAACATTTTAATGTAGCTTTGACATGAAATTAAACTTTAATTAAAATAAATGGGTTAAAATTTAAAATTACATTTAAAAGTAATCATTGTGGAAAATTTGAACCATGGTTTAAAACTCAAAGTGGAGAAAAAAGTAAAATAAATAATCTATTAAGAATAAATGGAGAAAGATAGAAAGAATAAAAGAAAAACAGAAAGAATAAATAATGAAAGAACTCAACCAGAGAAAGAATATTATCAAAAGGAGCATTTAACAGATTCTCATCATATGTTCTATTATTTATGTTCGACTATTGTTAAGCATAATTAGAAATGGCAGCACAAGGAATACGAACAGTCACTGTCCAAAGCTATTGCATCTGATTTACTACGATTTTTTTAGGTCATTTTATTTTTAAGATTTATTTTAATGCTATAGACTAGTTTAGCTCTTAATATTAAAGATTAAAATACTGATGGATGACAATTAAAAGTCCTTTGGGAAATGATCATGACAACATAAAATAAATGTCCAGAAGTTAGAAATGCCCATCCTTAAAACGATCACTTGCTTTATTGATCATTTCAGTAATTATTTTTCTTATTTGTTTGTGTGCATATTCTCCTTCAGTTCCAAGCGTTCATAAACTAAATCCATATATGTCATTTCTTCAACCAAAGAGTACTGAAGGTTGTTAAGTAAGCATTTAGATCACTAGTTCTCCAACTTAGCTGAACATTAGAAAAATTTTAAAGCAATGATGCCTGAGTCTCATCTCAATCTTATCCTCAGAAGTTCTGACATTGTTGATATGAGATATGGCCTCATTCAAATAAAAGCTCTTGAAGTGATGCTAATATACAACAGTTTTGTGTCACTGGAGATCATTGACTAAGAGCTTTTACCACATTTCTATTTAGGTCCTTTTACATCTGGTTTTTGAAAATTTAATTATGATATCTCTGTTCTGAATTTCTTTGGGTTTCTTTTGTTAGGGTCCACTCAGAGTTTTGGATCTGTGGATTTGTATATTTTGCCAATTTTGGAAAGTTTTCAGACACCATTTCTTCAAATAATCTTTTAACTCCACTCTCTTTCTCCTCTTCTCTTCTGGGTCTGAAGATATACATGTGAGATCTTTGATTATTGTTCTACAGGTCTGTGTGGATCTGCTCAATTTTTTTTGAGATATCCTGTTCGTTGTTCATACTGGATGAATCCTATTGTTCTATTTTAAGTTTACTGCTTTTGTTCATTGTACTATTACGTCCACCTAGTGAGTTTTTATTTTATGTTTTAATTCTAAAATACCTACTTGTATCTTTTTATCTTGTATTTTTTGTTGGTATTTCCTTTTTTAAACTTTGTTTCAAGAGAATGTGTTATTGATCATTGAAGCATTTTTAGGTAGCTGCTTTAAAATTCTCCTTAGATAATTCTGACATCTGATTCATTTCAGTATTAGCATTAATTGAGTATCATTTCTCAATCAAGTCATGATTTTTTTGGTTTTTTGTATGATTTGTGATTTTCAATTGAATCCTGGTCAGTTTGTCTATTATGTCAGTTGAGTCTTGAATATTTATCTTTATAATCTTATATTTAATGCATACCTAAAGTGTTCTAAATCAGAAACAGATTTCCTATTAAATATACTTCACTGTAAATAATAAGTGGTAGGTCCCCCTAAGGTATATTTTCTTACCTATAGGGAGACAAGATGAGAGCTAATGGGAACTTTTCCTACATGAATAGCTGGACATGTTGTGGATCAGATGATAGAAGAAAAAAAGTCTTTGCTTATAAAGAAGAAAGAGGCTGATGTTCCTGTTTTCCTGAAAGTGTGCCCTTATTCCAGATATTTGATATACATATATAACTTTGATATATAAAAAAATTTAATAATCATGAAATGGCCCTCATGTCTCAGATATTATCTAGAGCTCTCTGCAAGGTCTCTCTAGGCCCTCATTCTTCACTGAAATGCCAATATTGAGGAAGATAGTCCCAGTCTTCCTAGTTCCTTAGTGACTTAATCTAGGAATCTAATGGCACTATATTTATTTGGACCCTTCAAACAGATAGAAGAAATTGTGCTATCCTCTGGATCAGAGCAATTAATTAGACAAATGGCTACAGATCTAATTCTCCTGGTGTATAAACACCGAGGAAAATATATGACTGTTTATGGGAATTCTGAGAAATCCAGGAAAGTTTAATTTCTCCACAGTTAGGAACTCTAGATCTACTTAATTATTTTCATTCTTATTTACTATTTTATTAGGCAGTCACCTTGTTTAGGGTTAGGCCACAGGTATTAGCCTACTTTTGCAGGCTTTCAGTAGAATTTTCAGAGCCTTCAGTTTTGTTTTTTTCTGTGTCTTAGTCTGTTAAGGCTGCTCTAACCAAAATGCCATAGACAGGGCAACTTATAAGTAATATAGATTTATTTCTCACAGTTCTGAAGGTTCAAAAGTCCAAGATCAAAGAAATGGAAGATTTGTTGTCTGGTGAAGGTTTTCTTTCTGACTCAGAGAGAGCTGTCCTCTCTCTGTGTCCTGACATGGTAAAAGGGGCAAGGGAGCTCTCTGGTACCTATTTCATAAGGACCCTAACCCCAAATGTGCATTAATTAAGTAGTTAGGCTCACCTCCTAACACTATGTCATTGGTGATTAGATTTCAACATATGAATTTTGGGGAAACATGGCATTCATATAGTAGCAGTTTCCTTGGTTTACCTGTTGTAACTGGAACTCTGCTTTTCCCTGCTGGTGTTGCTTGAGGAGGCTGAAGGGGTTTTCCCAGATTGGCAGGGTGTAGAGGAGGAGTATGGTAACCCCCATCTCTCCTACCTGAACTGGCAAGCACTCTCTGAGAAGTAAAGGGGAGTATCAGCCCTATGTGGACAAAGAGGTTTCCTTGTAGGTAGTCTCAGATTTTGACCAGAAAGGGCAATGTATCCCCTATAGCTGCTTAATGTTTGTGGGCTCCTGATTGATTCCTGTACTCCTCATATTGTCAGAAGGACCTTTTGATTGATTCAGGGGAGGAAGGAATCTACATGGGCTGCCTTCTGTTGCTAGCTGGAGGTCGGAAAACAGTGTGTCTGGGTGGCTGTGTGTGTGTGTGTGTGTGTGTGTGTGTGTGTGTGTTGCATGTTCCTCTGTGTTTTTTTAATCTTGGATAGTTAACCCATTCACTTTTTTTACTGCATTTCAGAGTCCATTTTTGGTTGTCTTTGGGTTATTTCAAGATTTTATAGCTGTACTTGGTGGGGAAGAGGAGGGAAGAAAGGAGAGAAATGGGTCTACACCATTTTGTCTGGACTGAAAATTTCTCACTACACTTTAAAGGAAGCAAAAAAATAGAAATCCAAGAATATGCATTTTGGGTGTGTTTTAGAAAAAGAGGACAGCCTGCAACACCACAGTCTATGAATGTCTAAAGAAATCAGTGTTAATGCTGGAGGAGACACAACTGTAAAATTAGAAGAAAAACTACCAAAAATAAGAATTATGGAATCAGATTATCTTGCAAATATCTTTCAATATTTATTATAAAAAATGAAAATGGAAATCATAGAATATGTGTTGTGGGTATGTTTTATGTTTATGAAAGGAAGACAATCTTGTACACCATGCTCTAATAGTTGCCTTGGGTCTAAATCCAAAGATTTGTGTAAAATAGATACCTTTATAAAACTTAAATTTAAATATATACATATATATTTCTTTTTTAAAACATTAGCTTTAACTGACTTCAATGACTAAACTAGCCACTACTGATGTCAATCACATCAAGTAATTTTTGAACTGTATTTTATTATTGTGGAAATTTGTTGCTTTAGCTACCCAGCATAACTATGGATCTCTTCTTCATTTGCTCATCTTTTAGCACATATGGACTGCATTAGCCGGGATGAAACAATTGGTTTGGTGCTCTATGTTCAGTTCTGGGCATGATATGCAGTCTGATTCAAAGAGAAGAACTGGGATTTTAACAGGGGTTGTCAGCGTAAAAATTCTTTCCTACTAAATGTGGAGGTAATCCCAGAAGTTAGGCAGTGACCTTGCAAGCACATGAAGCTTCCTGTGAGAAAATGAAGTAAACTAGGGAAACAGAGTCAATTTATGCAGAAAAACCAAATTTAATGACATTGCTTGAACTTTTAAAACAAGCTGTGCCTGAAGCCATTACTTCCTTTGAAATTTTCAATTATACAGGATAATAAATTCCCTATCTTAAGGCAGCTTGAGTAAGGTGTTTTTGTTTTTTATTACTTGTATCCTAAATATTCATAAATATTGCAATAATTACGAGGTGCTTTCATGTTTGTTTAACTCATCCTATCTATACCTTCCCTGGTGGATTAAACTTTGAGGAGCCTAGGTTCAATTTAATTGTGCACCTTTTTTTTTTTTTTGGTGGGGTGTGGTCAATGGATAATGCCTCTTTAAATATGAGTTCTCTCTTTCCATGAGCTATTTACTTACAGATAGAGTACACCAGAAGGACCCATAAAAATAACGATTATTCTTCATTATTATGATCAGAAGAAAACTGAGCCATCTGTGATGTTCCCAGTGGTAAATATTAAGTGGATGTCAAGCAAATAACAATGAGAGGCCCCAGCAGGGTCTTTAATGTTCTGATAATAACAGAAGCTGTGAGTGACCTATGTTATAATGGCCGTAAATGATTATGAAAATGAAGGAGTCATTAAGTTTTTGTTATTTAAAAATTTCATTCTAAATAAAGGACATCCTAAGATGGCAATGAAGTTGACAGAGAATATATTCGTATATGAACCATAAAAATTTTGGTCTCAGTGACATAAATTATATCAAAACTGAAGCATTTAAAAGATAATTATGCTGTTTAAATTCTTAGCCTTTCCATATCTGGAATTCTAAAATAACTAAATGATGTCTTAAAAGTATCATATAGCTGTATTTGGGTTCCAATTGTATAAATTCAAATGGATATTGCTTGTAGATTATTAGATAGTTCACCAATAAAATCAAATACCTGGTCTATTCTCTCACCTTTTATGTGTCTCCATCCTGTCACATAATCATAGAAATGTCAAACCCAGTGACAGGCTTGTATTCCATGGAGGAATAAATGACCGCATGAACATTTTCCATAGCGGTTATTTTACAGGGGTGCTCAATAGTTAACCAGATACATTAGTTCTATTGCCAGCAGAGAGCTCATTTAGAAAATATTAAATTTCTTATCAAGGAAAATATCCTTTGTTCAACCTATTTCGGTTCTGTTTCATAGTGATTTAAGTGATTAGTGGCAGACACCACAGCTTGATACATAAAAAGCTGTTGAAACTGTCCCAGCCTCTTCTCTACTCACTGTCCTTGTCTCTGTGCGTTCAGTTCATAAGGAAATCCCTATGTTCATTGCCAATACTGCAGACCCTCTCATGACCTTGCCTGTGATAATTATTCTGGCCTCAATGTTCTGTCTTCTGTACTTTGAACACTCCCTTCCATTCTTTATGTGCTGCCTTATAACTTAGTTTCTGTACAATTCCTTTCCTGCCTCGGTTACGGTTACTACCCTCTTTCTAGTCCCACATTAACCCATCCATGCCTTTTATTTATTTGGTTCTGGTTCCTCAACAAATTGAACTGGGAAAGAAGAGGTATAGTTCATTTTGCATAGCATATATTTTTGTTTGTTTGGTTTTTTTTTTTTCCTAAAACTCTTTCTTTAACGATTTAATAAATTAAAAATGGTTTCAAGATTGGGGTTAGATCCTTTTTTAGGATGAAAGATAGGCTAAAGAATGTCTATGGGATCTATGAAATTCTTCTAAATATTGAGTATGTTTACTTACATGCACAAAAAAAAATTGATCAGACAGATTCTGAAATGTGTCCTATACATATGAAGTCCCCAAGTCCCGGGCTGCAGACTGGTACCAGTCCACGGCCTGTTAGGAACCGGGCTACACAGCAGGAGGTGAGCGGCAGGTGAGCAAGCAAAGCTTCATCTGTATTTACAGCTGCTCCCCATCGCTGGCATCACCACATAAGCTCCATCTCTTGTCAGATTAGCAGCAGCATTAGATTCTCATAGGAGTGTGAACCCTTCTGTGAACTGAGCATGCGGGGGATCTAGGTTATGCACTCCTTAAGGGAATCCAATGCCTGATGATCTGAAGTGGAGCTGAAGTGGTGATGCTAGTGCTGGGGAGCTGCTGCAAATACAGATTATCATTAGCAGAGAGGTTTGACTGAACAATAAACGTAACGTGCTTGAATCATCTGGAAACCATCCTCCTGTCTGCTCCTGCTACCCCCCGCCCCTGGTCCATGGAAAAATTGTCTTCCATGAAACTGGTCCCTGATGCAAAAAGGTAGGGGACCACTGCTATACATAATAGAGATTGAGGATCACAGCTATAAGAGATTGGAGGAGAAAGCTGAAGGTCCAGGAACAATAGGGAACTCTTTGTTCTTTTTTTTTTTTTCCTATTTCTTAGAAGTCCTATTGGATAATTTTTCCACAGAGATGATACTAGATCAGAATACTGAATTTAATTTGATAAGAACATGACCTTGAAAGACCTTCAAGTTATTACTGATCCCAAATATATTATAATTTTCAGAAATGTTGGCATGAATCAACAGTGATGTGGAGAAAAGTAAAATTGTAGTTTAACTATGGACTTTGGCATTTTCAAACAAAAGCAGTCACTCTATGTTCTAATATTCTATTCCAGAATTAATGAATGATTCAATGGACAATGTGAGGGCATATCAGTGTGTGAAATATGGTTTATCTTCAATTTCACCATTAATCCATTTGTTTCTGTCCCAAACTGAAAACAAACTACAAAACAAAAAGCTCATATTTTGAGTAAAAAATAATAAACTGCTGTTGTGTGGTTATAATCTCAGAGTCGCTCTGAAAACCAATTTTCTATATGTTCTTTTCTTGCTTGATGGCACAAATGTGTTTTAGGATTTTCAACAGAATAGGTGTTTCTCTCTGTTTTCTTTTATAGTGAGTAGAATTGATGGTATATTTACTGTGTTTGTTCATTTTGTTGATTACTATCTCTACCATAGACTGTAAGCAAAGTGTTCATTTTACTCCTGACTATGTACTCAGTGCTTAACCTGGAGCCTGGCATAGCCACAACTCAATGTGTTCTTGGTAAGTGGGTGTATCATTTGCCTACTTCAATGACTGAATGAATAAATGACTCTTTTCGTCTACTCTTGACCTTTCATAGCTTCCTTCCTTTCATATGACTTTTTGTAATTTCTTCTTATGCTGCACATATTGCCCCATCTTGTTTTCTGTTTCTAACATCTTTCTTTCATTCCCTTCTTCAGAATCTTTTCTTCATGTCAACATGTAGCTTTCCTAAATCACAATGTGTTTCATATTGCAATTTTAAGAGAACATCTTCTTTTACAATCAGAATATGTAACAAACCTCTCATTGTTATGCATTCACATTTTGTCCCTCTTCTAAATTATTCAGAGGTAAGATAAATGTTATAAATGTGTATTTTCTGTTCTCAAAAAGTAAAAAAAAAAAATGCTTCCTTTTTCTTGTTTGTTTTACTCAACTCTAAATTTTCTGTCCTATGAGTTCAGAAATCCTTGTTATAAAAATGGTCTCTATGCAACAGAAATGTAGGCTTACTGAAAGAGAGACAAATGTTACCAACCAAAGCAAAAATTAACAAACATTAACACTTAAAATCACTACATTATATAGTTTTCATATTTTTATAGTTTTTCAGTATGCTAAAAATCAGTTATGAAGCCATGTAATTGCAGCAATTATTGATTATGAGAGAGTAAATTTTATGTATACCAAAATCTTGAAAACTCTAAAGTTAATATTTTTATACAAATGTATTTACATAATCACTGTCTTAGTCTATTTTGTACAACAGAATACCTGAAACTGGGAAATTTATAAACAACAGACATTTATTTCTCCAGAGTTCTAGAGCTGGCAAGTCTTAGATCGAGGAGCTGGCATTCATCAAGGGCCTTTTTGCTGTGTCGTCCCTTGGCAGAAGGGAGAAGGGCAAAGACAAGGGAAGGGACTGGGAGCTTAACTCATCTTTTTATAAAAAACGCACTCCCATAATAATTAATTCACTTCCAAGATGATGGCATTAGTCCATCTTATCATAAGGGTGGTTCTCCCATAACCCAAACATCTCCCATTAAGTCCCATCCCCCAACATTGCTGCACTGGTGATCATGTTTCCAACACATGAATTTTAGGGGACACATTCAAATCATAGCAGTCACAAAATATAAAAACTTTTTTTTTATGCCTAAGGCCCTTATCCATATAAAACCAACAAATACATTAATTAATTACAAACAAAGCCATAATGCCAATAAAATTTGAATTAGCCACATTATATTAATACAATGGATCTCATTATTTTATTGAAACTGTAATGGCAATGAGTTGTGTTTGAAAGTAAAGTGCACGTTTTGCTTTTCACTTTTTCCTTGAGCCTAGCCATTCAGAACATAATTTATCCTAATTTGTGATGTCTTTATATTTGCTACAGTAATATATCTTTTAAAACAATTTTTATAAGTTCTCATTATTTTAAATGAGCAATCAATTTAATAATGTACCCATAAATATAATTTATATTATTTATTATTTCTAAGGAACAGTTGCAAGTTAGTAAAAGGACCACAATTGGATATTACTCTACTTGAAATATAAATATTTTGTTGCTTTTTTTTTTTTGCTTATTTGTTTTGTTTTGTTTTAGTTCAGTATGCCTATGCTAATTTGCACTTTAGGATAGTTAAATTCTCCTACCGCTTCCACTTTTTTCTGAAGTTAAACCACAGTGAAATCTTTACTTACATCCTTAACCAGAATATGACTTGATTTTAACTTCCTACAGACAGGCTGTAACACACAACAGCAAATAAATAAAAAAATGATATGGCCATGTTTGTTTATCAAATTTACATCTAGTTGATCAGACCATGTTGATATTGATTCTTTTCAGGATTATCACATAATTTAGAACCCATGAATAATAATATGTTAGAACTTTGTAGATGCCTAAAACATTTTAGAAACTTGTAAGAAGCACATTATATATGTAAATGAATTAAATCCTCAATAGAATCCTATGAGATATATAGTGATGTCCTCATTTTACATGCTGAAATACTCAGGTAAGTTAAATGTGTGACATCACACAGTAATAATATATTAAGATAAGATTCAAAGTAGGTCTGTGTGATTCAAAGTTTCTTATTCTCTCAATCACTATGCTTTACTGATCAGTTTCTCTTGTTATCTGTTACGATATATACTCAGTAGCTGTTATTTTAATATTTTAATGTATGCAACTCAGCCTTATGTACAAAACACCAAGCACATGCAAATATTATATTAAGTTCCTAAAATAACAATGACCAAAATCCTTCCAAATGCTACTGTTTGTGTTTGTAGCAATCTCCCTAAATTAAAAATATACATATATATTTTTTTATTTAATTCAGCAGTGGTATCCCAGCTGACTCCTTCTCTTGAAGACTCACAGTGCTCCAGGTTATAGTTTGTTTCAGTTGAACCCCAAACAAAGAAAGGCCTGAAAAATATGAAAAAAATAAAACATTAAATTCTTTACACTTTATAGATATGCTGTGATTAACAGAGTTGTGAATTCCCGATAAAGAGTACAAGAGGAGGGAAGGAGAGCTTGAAATTGGGATGAAGATGATTGCATATCACAAACTTTAAATTACTCATCTTAAAATGTTGGTTTCCCTGTGGCTATTCAGCACATCTGATTTTCCCATTTTCAAAGAATGCAACATGATGGTCTTTGAGCGATTTTCTTTTGTTCAATGAGTTTATCAACCAGTCAGTATACACTTCCATCTACCTTTATATTTTGACACTTTTCTATGTTTAGTTCCATTAAATTGGGAACTACTATGGTGAATCTGAAAAGGTGTGGATGTAATAGGAAGATGTAGTAAAGGAAGAAGAAAATTATGAGTTATTAGTCGATTTCAATGGCAATTAATTAGATACCTGGTATTATAATGGAAAAAAATTAACATTCTTACCTCTGAATTTTTCACTTTGAAGTGAATTACTGTTAAACTTTTTCCAGCATTAAGTTTTCCTCTAATTTATTTTTTTCTCATAGAAAAACAATTGACTTGAATAAAATCCCATCCTGTTTGAATCCCAACATATATTCTGTTAGAATGTGTATTTTATTAACTATTTTTTCCTAGATCCATCTAACATAATGTTTTTTAATAGCCTCAGGGTAAATATTATGGTTTCAAAGGTTTAGTTCAGTTTTGTTTTTATTTTATCCTCAGCCTGCTGTGAGCCATTTTTCTTATGGTTAGAAAATCCATTCCTATAAAGTTAATTGGCACTGACTCATACAATAATTTATCCTTACTTTTGCTGTCATGGTTTATACCAACTATGCCCTAAAGAATATTAGGGTAATTCAAAACTACAAAACAAACATCTAAGGAAGTATTCAATAGACAGAATAAATGAAAATATTTTACAGGGTATTTGACACTAAATCAAGAGTCAGTTAAAAGTAGAAAGAGTCTATTCCAAAATGTGTAACTTGAGATAAGAGGAGTCCTATTATAATAAAAGAAAGCTGCTGAATTTTCATAGAATTATGGATTTGCCACAGAAAAAGTAAGCATTTGATCTCTTCCACACTGTAGACAAGACACAGTCCGAGGATACATGCCACTTGAAGTCCATGTAGCCAGTTAGAGAGGCTACCAAGTTGGAGATGGGTCAGTGAGAGTGATCTGCCTCTGGTGTAGGAAATTAGGGAATAAATTTTGTGTGGGGAATAAAATGAAACAATAAGAAAGCCAACTCAATTTTGTTCTGCTTCTTTGTTGTCATTCTATATTGAAATTTCCAAACAGTATCAGTAATAAAATGTTCCCTCTAGGCAGGGCAGACTGCTCCATGCCCTCTCTCCGTTGGCATGCCACTGATCAAGGGTCAACAATGGAGCCTGTCATGGATGGCGCCAGTTGTACATTTGATCATAAGACAAAGTGGGATCCAGTGGCCACTGTGGTTATTTTTTTCTCCTTTCCACTGTCATGGTTATGAGTCAAAGAGGAAAGAGCTGCTGGTATTTCCCCAGATATTACTTTAATGAATTTCATAGTAGTCTAGTTTTTCTCGATAAAGATGGATAGGGGTAGAACTTGAAGCAAAACTGGTACATTGAAAAATTTCTTTCAGAGAATTTCTAAAAGTATTAATTTTAAAGACTATTTCTTAATTTGTTTCTAAGATAGATGGGAAGTTGGTTTAAAAAGAAAAAAAAAGCTCAGATCTTTGCTGAGACAGTGTGATAACTTTTCAAGGTGTTACAAGGTAACAAATCTATTTGTGCCTTATTTGGCATTGACTTTGGCTCAGAAAGTTTGTTATTCCCCATTTATTTTAACCCCTTCCAGGTATTCAATTTATTTTCCTTTTTCCTTTTTACGCACACACACACACACACACACACACACACACACACACACACACATCACATAGATGTAGGAACAATAATAAAAAACAAGTCTATAAGATTTTATTTTAAATAAAAATAGATGTTTTTGCTTACAATCTTTTCTTTCTACATGCCGTGAAATTCCAATATTGTGGATGCTAATAGGCATAGAAGTAGAGTGTGTGGATATTTGAATGTGTGTACATGAACAAGAACAACAGATATCAGTTTAGTAATTTTATATTACTTTAGAGGCTGTATAAATTCTAATATTTCCCAGCACAATTGTGTATAATATAGGAATACTCAAGTTTATATATACATATATATGTATATCTTTTTTAAAGGCAAAATAAGACAAAACCCATGACTTTTCTTTATTTTTTCCATAAGCTGTTTTATTTTTAGCAACTGTATAATCTTTTCTGCAAAATGTTCTATGACTCAAAAAAATTTCAGAAACTATCTGCTTCAATTATCCACTTAATCCTAAAGCCACTTGTAATATCTAGAATACATAAAGAGGGAATCAGTCCCTCATACTATTTTATGGAACCTCTGTCCAATAGAAATCTGTGATATTAGAAATGTTCTGTGCTATCTAATACAGTAGCCACTAGCACATGTGACTATTGAACACCTATAATATGACAAATGGCTAAGTATTAGGTTGGTGCAAAAGTAATTGCGGTTTAAGCATTTTTGAAACTTGTCCTTGATATTGGAATACATTCTTAAGTAAATGTGATTATGTTATAGGTCATTTTAATGGGCATTTCTCGCTTTATGTTTTTTGCTAATGAATTACCACTTGCTGCTTATTTTATATTTATTTTTGACTGTGGACATGATGTTAGACAAAAAGCAAATTTGTTGATTTTCTTATTCAAGTTCAAAATCGGTCATAAAGTAGCAGAGACAACTCGCAACACCAACAACGCATCTGGTCCACAAACTGCTAATGAACATACAGTGCAGTGGGGTTGAAGAAGTTTTGCAAAGGAGATGAGAGCCTTGAAGATGAGGAAGCTTAGTGGCCAGCCATCGGAAGTTGGCCCAAATGAGAACAATCATCGAAGCTGATACTCTCACAACTACGTGAGAAGGTGATGGAAGAACTCAACCTCGAACATTCTACTGTCCTTCAGCATTTGAAGCAAATTGGAAAGGTGAAAAAGCTCTATAAGTGGGTGCCTCATGAGCTGACCAAAACTCAAAAAAAATCATCATTATAAAGTGTCATCTTCTCTTTTTGTCCACAACAACAGAGAACCATTTCTCAATCAGATTATGATGTGCAACGAGAAGTGAATTTTATATGATAACAGAGGAAGCCAGCTCGGTGGTTGGACTGAGGAGAAGCTCCAAAGCACTTCCCAAAGCCAAACTTGCACCAAAAAAAGGTCATGGTCACTGTTTGGTGGTTTGCTGCTGGTTTGATCCACTACAGCTTTCTGAATCCTAGCAAAACCATTACATCTGAGAAGTATGCTCAGCAAATAGATGAGATGTACTGAAAATTGCAATGTCTGCAGCCAGCATTGGTCAACAGAAATGGCCCAATTCTTCCCCAGGACAATGCCCAACTGCACATCACACAACCAGTGCTTCAAAACTTGAATGAATTAGGCTACAAAGTTTTGCTTCATCCACCATATTAACCTGACCTCTCGCCAACTGACTATCACTTCTTCAAGCATCTCAACAACTTTTTGCAGGAAAAATGCTTCCACAACCACCAGGATGCCCAAAGTGCTTTCCAAGAGTTCGTTGAGTCCCAAAGCATGGATTTTTATGCTACAGGAATAAACAAACGTATTTCTCTTTGGCAACAATATGTTAATTGTGATGGTTACCATTTTGACTGACGAAGATGCATGTGAGTCTAGTTATAATGATTTAAAATTCACAATCTAAAACCACAATTACTTTTGCACCAACCTAATAACATATTTAATGCAATTCCTATCAAAATACCAATATAATATTTCACAGAACTAGAAAAAATAATTCCAAGCTTGATTTGGAACCAAAACAGAGCTCTAATAGCCAAAGCAATCTTAAACAAAAAGAACAAATCTGGAGGCATCACATTACCTGATTTCGAATTATATTATAATGCTATATTAACCAAAACAGCACAATACTGGTATAAAAGTAGAGACATAGACCAATGAAACAGAATAGAAAATCCAAAATTACAACCATTTACCTACAGGATAACTCTCTCTCACCATATACAAAAATTAATTCAGGTGGATAAAAGACTTAAATGTAAGACATGAAACTATAAAAATTCTAGAAGAAAACATACAGAATACTCTTCTAGACATCAGACTAGGTAAATAATTTAAGACTAAGACCCCAAAGGCAAATACAGCAATAACAAAAATAAATAAATGGATGTAATTAAATGTAAAAGCTCCCGCACAGCAAAGGAAATAAGCAACAAACAAACAACCTACAGAGTGGGAAAAAATATTCACAAACTATACAGCCTATAAAGAACTAATGTCCAGAATCTATAAAGAATTCAAACAAATCATCAAGGGGAAAAAAGAAACAACCACATTAAAAAATGGGCAAAAGACATAACAAATTTTTTGAAGGAAGATAGACAAATGGCCAATAAACATGAAAATATGCTCAATATCACTAGTCATCAGGGAAATGAAAATGAAAACCACAATGAGATACCACCTTACCCCTGTCAGCAAGGCCTTTATTAAAAGGCAAAAAACAATAGATGCTGGTGTGGACTTTTAATTTTGTATTTTCCCACAAGAAACTAGTTGCTATCATAGTGTCCAATGCAGTATGTGATGTTGCACTTAAAATATACTCGTTCTGTAAGTTGCTTTTTCTCCTTGTTTTTAGTAATACCAGGAAAAGGTTCTATATTCCTTTCAATATTTTAGCCAAGATAGACTAGGCTGTTCAACTAATTGGCATACCTTAAAATTCCAGTGGCTTAACAAAGCGAATTTTGATGCATCTCTTTCTAAATCCAGTGGCACCTGGTGGATGTGCTCAGCGGGTGGTTATCATTCATAGCTTTTTAGTTCATTTGGGTTGCTGTAACAAAATACCATAAACTTTGTAGATTTTAAATAATAGACATTTATTTGTCATAGTTCTGGAAGCTAAGAAGTCCAAGATAAGGCACTGGCACATTTGGTGTCTGGTGAAGGCCCATTTTTTGGCTCATAGTTGACATCTTCTCACTGCATCCCCACATGGTGGGAGGGATGAAGATTCTCTCTGAGGTTTCTTTTTTTTTTTTGAGACAGAGTCTCACTTTGTTGCCCGGGCTAGAGTGAGTGCCGTGGGGTCAGCCTAGCTCACAGCAACCTCAAACTCCTGGGCTTAAGCGATCCTACTGCCTCAGCCTCTCAAGTAGCTGGGACTACAGGCATGCGCCACCATGCCCGGCTAATTTTTTCTACATATATTTTTAGTTGTCCAGATAATTTTTATTTCTATTTTTAGTAGAGACAGGGTCTCGCTCAGGCTGGTCTCGAACTCCTGACCTCGAGCGATCCACCCGCCTCGGCCTCCCAGAGGGCTAGGATTACAGGCGTGAGCCACCGCGCCCGGCCTGAGGTTTCTTTTATAAGGGTATGAATCTCATTCATGAGGCTTCCACCTGCATGGCCTAACCTCCCAAAGGTCCCACATCCTAATACCACCACGTTTAGGTTTAGGATGTCCACATATGACACAAACATTTATCTCATGGCACAGGGTATTAGCTACTTCTATCTTGCAGCTCTGCTAAGTCGTTTCATGGCCTCAATGGCTGGAACATCAATGAAAAAGAACATGTGGAGAGCTAACATGTGCTCCTAACACACTCTCATCAGAAGTGACACATGCAACTTCCTCTCATAGTCCATTAGTCAGGATAGTCACAAGGTCTCCAGGAACTTCCAGGAGGGCTGGACAGTCTTCATAGAGCCCAAGAAGCAGAGAGGAAGCTGATACAGTAAACACAAGTAATCCTTAATACTCTATATGTTAGCTGTGTGATCATGGATACATAAGTCAGACTCCCCAAGTTCCAATTGCTTCATCTTCTTAAAATAGGCATATTAGAATAGTTTGTATAAAAGTACTCAAGGATTAAATAGATTCATCTCATAGAAATTGCCTAGCATAAAATTGTCCTTATAGTAAACGCTTAATAAACATTAGTTCTATTGTTCTTGTAGGTCATTATTCATTTCTGATGCTGAGAATTCTCCTTGTGGCTATCCATTTAAATACATTCATCCTAATGTTATCTGCTTTCGGTTTCCCTTGGTGCTACATTTTCATTTTGCTCCTAACAGGATGGGAAGATTATTCAGTGGAAAAAGTTAAGGGAAATATGAAATATGATATGTCTCAGAATATCTATTGAAGGAAGCATTTATTACCTAATCATGGTATACCTATATAGCAACTGAATTATTAATAACAGAAAAATGTATATTAGAATTTTAAAATGCAAAAGTCAATCTATTGATAGGAGAAAAATAATTTTTCCTCCTTACTTTCAGTAGTAAAATTTTTATAAATCTGAAACCTTCTGCAAAACTAAACCATGCAGTGTTTTCAGGCATGATGTGGGCAATTTTGGGGGTGAATTAAATGGGTATTAACCAGGTAAAATGAATACTTGAGTAAATATTAGAATCAAAATATATGTATATCACTAGAGGGCAAGTTCCAGCTGCTCCCAGTCAGATTTAAGTATATATTATTAATTTATTAGACCTTTATATTTGTATTATTTTGAAAATGTCTTCTTTGTATAATTTTTATAAGAAAATGCCATCTGTGTTTTTATTCAATTGTGACGTAATCAGTTTCAAACTAGTATTCAATATAACGAGGCTGTTTGATTAGTGTCATTTATTTTAATGATGGCTCAACTCACACTGGTGACATTACTTTATATGAATATGCTAGAAAGATAAAATCAGAGACAGCTCATCTTAGTTCCTAAGAGTAAGACTGATTGACCGATGTTATGTCTTGTTAAGGTGCAGTGGAAACCAAGAAGAGTTTTTGTCCCATATTTGAGTGCAGGAACAGATTGTAGAGTCCTCCTGACATTCAGCCTGTTTCCAGCTTCCCAATTTTTCTTATGCCCACTGTCCCCTTATACTCCTGCGCACACACACACAGACACACACCAGTACTTACCTCATCTTTTTTATTTTTCTTTTTATATTTCTCTGATGAATTTCTTAGTGTGGAGCCAGTTGCAACCCTGGTTTGGGCAAGGTTATGTTTCAAAAGGGCGTATGTTATTATTACATGATTTTTGCCAACAAATCTTCATTCACAAATAGTTTGAGGCTGAGAAACCATAAAGAATAAGCAAAGTATAATGCAGAAATGTCACCTTTTAATTGGTTTATTCCATTTTTAGCAATCCCCTTTCCAGATAATAAGCTGTTATCTATCTCTAGATCTCCTAGCCCATATATAATTGTTCTTACAATATCCAAATTTGTGTTTTATTCATTATTGTTAAGGGAGTAAAAATGTTTTAGGTTACATGAATAATTTTTGTAATGCTTGATTCCTAGCTATAGGTGTGCCTGTCACTGAAATAGTGTTCATAGTAACCATTGGGTTGGTTTATTCTCCTCCCCTCCTTCGCCCTGTGCCCTGGTTGCTTTCCACTGAGTTTTACTTCCCTCTGTGCACTTGTGTTCTCATTGATTAGTTCCAGTTTAATAGTGAGTACATGAGGTGTTTTTCCATTCTTGCAATACTTCAGTCCAACTGAATGGACTTCAGTTCCATTCACATTGTTGCAAAAGGTATTAATTCATCTTTTTAATTGCTAACTAGTACTCCATGGTGTACATATACCACATTTCCTTAATCTACTCGTGAACTGATGGGCACTTGGGTTGATTCCATATCTTTGCAATTGTGATTTGTGTTGCAGTAAACATTCAGGTTCAGATATCTTTTTGATAAAATGACTTCTTTTCCTTTGAGTAAATACCAAGTAGTAGAATTGATGGATCAAATGATAGGTCTACTTTTAGATCTTTGAATCTCCACACCATTTTCCATAGAGGTTGTACTAATTTGCAGTCCTACCAACAGTGTATAAGCATTGCTTTCTCTCTGCATTCATACTGACATCTATTGTCTTTGAACTTTTTACTAAAAGCCATTCTAACTGGGGCTTTAACTAAGTCATATCTCATTGAGTGTTCCATGCTTTGGGAGGAGCCCTGTAGGTCCCGGAGGGTTGCGTGATATCCACCATGGCATAGGTGGGTGGAGGAGCAAAGCAGAGTGTGGTTACATTGTGTTGAGTCTTGAAGGCTTTGCAAAGCCTTGGCATGCCTCAGAGGTGCTTGCCCAGCCACTAGGGGGAGCCACCAAGAGGAAAGTCAGGAAAGGCTCTCCAGACCTGGAGGGTTGTTTGTGGAGGAGGGGCCTAAATGCTTGGTTGCTATAGCACCCAGGGCTGGAGTGTTCCTTGCCAGAGAACCCACCCTAATCCAATAGAGCAGCTTTCCTTTGGTGATGGGTGAGATCACCATGTCTGGGATCCCCACAGTATTCTTCCATCAATTCTGTCCACGTGGGCTCCCTCAACACCCGAGTCCAGCTCTGAAACCTCCCCTCAGCCTGTGTGTCTGACCCAGTGGCACATGTCCCTGGGCCATATGTCCCTGGGGAAGGGAGCTCCCAGATTGGGCACCCTGGGGCTCTCAAAGGAAGAACCATGGGCCCAACTCTCTGTGGAGATCTCAGCCTGGAGTACACACACCTGTGCTGGAGAAAGGAAGCTGCTGCCAAATTCTTGGCTCAAACTGGTCTCCTGATTGTCATGGGTCGGGAGGGTCCACAGTTCCCAGTCAGCCTGAGTGCCTGAATGTGCCATGCTTGGTTACTATGGCTCTTGGAGCTGGGCTCTTCTTTGCAGGAGGGCCCACCCTAATTACAGGGTAGTTTCCTGAAGGCGGGATGAGCGTTCTCTCAGATCACCACGTCTTGGAATCCCACAGTATTCCCCCATCAGTTCTATCCATGTGGGTTCCCTCTCCACCCAAGTCCAGCTCCCAGACCTCTCCCGTGTGTCCCCCAGCAACCAAATTGCAAAGGAATTTTGGAAATTTAGGCTTTTTGTTTTGTTTTTAACTTTCTAGCCTCCCTAGTATAGACAGGCGTGGTAGAGGAGTGTTGGCTTACAAGTTTAATGAGTTTACAAGTTTAATCTTACAAGTTTAATCTTCCATGTCTGTCACAGAGTGCTGAATCAGATATTTGGAAAATTTTAGAAAAAATGGAAATCAACAAGGACCAGATTGACACATCAACTTAAGCACAGCACACCAAAGAATTCTTTTCTAGATAGAAACATAAAACATATTTATGTTTTATGCAGAGTAAAAATATATATATATGTATATATATATATAAAACAGGAATATGACATAGAGAAATAAGAGTAACTAATTAAAAATTGAACTGAGAATTGTGGTTTGAGTCATCCCATTTTCAAATCCTATGATGGAGCTGGCTCAATGCCTGTTTAAAGATACCTGTAATGTTTTTTTCTACGTGAAATGGATATAGACTCCAAGTTTGTATTTCCTTTACTATGTGTCACATCCCACAGTTTGATTCTACGGTAATCAACATTTGCATAATTACAGTATTGTAAATGCCAGATATTCGTTTTTAATGTTAGAAACAGTGGATAGATAAGAACAGAAGCTTAATTATCATTTGAGAGCAAAATGTAAGTACTAGACTATTTGACAACATAAAGTATAAAAATTGGAACTACAGCCACACCTCATTTTATTACATTCCATTTTATTATGCTTCATAGATATCGTGTTTTTTTTACAAATTAAAGGATTGTGGCAACCTTGCATTGAGCAAGTATATTGGTGCCATTTTTCCAACAACATGCATTCAACATGCATGTCTCTGTGTCACATTCTGGTAATTCTCACAATATTTCACACTTTTTGTTTATTATTATTTATTATAGTGATCTGTGATCAGAGATATTTGATGTCACTATTGTAATTGTTTTGGGGATTCATAAACTGTGCCTATATAAAATGGAGAGCTTAGCTTAATTTTAATGTTGTGTGTGCTCTGACTTTTCCAACAACCAGCAGCTTCCCCCCTCTCCTCTGGCCTTCCTATCCCATGAGGCACAACAATATTAAAATCAGGCCAATTAGTAATTCTACAATGGCCTCTAAGTGTTCAAGTGAAAGGAAGAATCACGTGTCTCTGAGTTTAAATCAAAAGCTATAAATGATCAAGCTTAGTGAGGAAGGGATGTCAAAAGCCAAGCCAGGTTGAAAACTATGCCTCTTTTGCCAGTTAACCAAGTTGTGAATGCAAAGAAAAAGTCCTTGAAGGAAATTAAATGTGCTATTCCTGTGACCTCACAAATGATAAGAAAGCAAAACAGCCTCATTGTGATATGGAGAAAGTTTGCATGGTCTGGACAGATCAAATCAGCCACAACTTTCTCCTAAGCCAAAGACTAATCTAGAGCAAAATCTCTTCAAATCTATGAAAGCTGAGGGAGTTGAGGAATCTGCAGAAGAAGTCTGAAGTTTACAGAGGCTGGTTCACAGGTGTAAGCAAGGAAGCCATCTCTCTAACATAAATGTGCAAGGTAAAACAGCAGTGCTGATGTAGAAGGTGCAGTTTTATCCAGAAGATCTAGCTAAGATAACTGATACATGTGGCGACCACAATAGATTTTCAGTATAGACGAAACAGCCTTCTATTAGAAGATGCCATCTGGGACTTTCAAAGCTAGAGAAGAGAAGTCAATGCCTAGCTATAAAGCTTCCAAGTACAGGCTGACTCTCTTCTTCGGTGCTAAATGCAGCTGGTGACTTCCAGTTGAAACGAATGCTCATTTACCGTTCTGAAAACCCTTGGGCCCTTAAGAATGGGGCTAAATTTACTCTGCTTGTGTTCTAGAAATGGAACAACAAAGCCTGGATGATAGCACATCCAGATTATAGCATTGTTTACTGAATATTTTAAGCCTACTGTTGAGACGTACTATTCAGCAAAAAAGATTTCCATTAAACTATCATTGTTCATTAAGCAATGCATCTGGTCACGCAAGATCTCTGATAGAGATGTACAAGGAAATTAATGTTGTTATCATGCTTGCCAACACAATATCCATTCTGCAGCCCATGGATCAAGGAGTAATTTCAATTTTGAACTTTTATTATTATTTAAGAAAACCATTTTGTAAGGCCATAGGTGCAATAGATAGTGATTCCTCTGATGGATCTAGGGAAAGTAAATTCAAAACCTTATGGAAAGGATTCACCATTCTAGATACCATTAAGAATATTAATGATTCATGGGAAGATATCGACGTTAAGAGGAGTTTGGAAGAAGTTGATTCCAAACTTCATGGACAACTTTGAGGGGTTCAAGACTTCAGTGGAGGAAATAACTACAGATGTGGTGGAAATAGCAAGAGAACTAGAATTAGAAGTGGAGCCTGAAGATATAAATGAATTTGTGAAATCTCAGTAAAACTTTCAAGGATGAGGAGTTGTGTCTTGTGAATGAGCAAAAAAAGTGGTTTCTTGAGATAAGATCTACTCCAGGTGACAATGCTGTGAACATTGTTGAAGTGACAATAAACAATTTAGAATATTGAATAGACATATTTGATAAAGCAGTGGCGTGTTTTAAGAGGATTAACTCTAATTTTGAAAGAAATTCTATGGGAGATAAAATGCTATCAAACAGCATCCCATAGTCCAGATAAATCTCATGCCAAAAGAATAGACAATCAATGTGGAAAACTTCATCCTATTAAGAAATGGTCACACTCACCCCAAAATTCTGCAACTACCACCCTGATTAGTCATTGTCCATCACCATCAAGAAAAGACCATTCACCAGTAAAAAGTATAACTTGCTCTAGGCTCAGATGATAGCATTTTTTAGCAAAAAAAAATGTTTTAATTAGGATACATTTGTTGTTTTTTATACATAATGCCATTAAATACTTAATATACTACAGTATAGTGTAAACATAACTTTTATATGCACTGGGAAACAAAAATATACATGTCACTCACTTTATTGTAATGTTTACTTTATTGTGGTGATCTGGACACAAACCCATACTGCCTTCAAGGTATGTGTCTGTCTAAAGCAAGACCCAAGTGTTAACTTAATTATATTTTATGAGAAAGAGGTTAGTACATCATGACTAAAGTTTACATACTAAGAAATAGAAGAATAGTTGTCAAAGAATTAAGAAAACCAATACTATTAAAATTAATATGTCACTTCTGTAAACTGGGATTAAAGGTATAAGTGAGGAAGAAAGACTTTTAATTTTCATGTATATAGTATGTATTAGTTATAAACTAGAAAAATCTCAAACTCTCCTGTTGCCATTGACCTCCCAGTTATTTTATAGTTTTTCACCAAATGTTTGAGACCCTTTAGACTGATTCCATCCATAAGGAGGAGCAGTATGGATATTTCTGCAATTATTTGATCCTATACTTGTATCATTGCTGTTTTTGTCTATTCATTTACACTGTGTGATTGTACCCATTACTTGAATTTGGTAACTAGTTCTCTGCGAATGAGCCCCAAGTCTCTCTGTTTAGCTCAGTGGCTTCCCCTACATTTCAGATCAGATGAAGAGAGCTTCCTGCTGGTCATCTCTAAGTAATCCACAATCATCATAAACTCATCATATCCAATACTGTCTATGCAAGCTGTTGGAATCACCAGTGACCTAAAATAAGTAGTCTTTGTTGGTATTCTCCCACACAAACAATCTTTCAAGTTCTTTTGATTTGATTTTTTCCATTCAAATATTTAATATTTTTCATATATATATATATACACACACATATGTATTCATTGTCTTGTTGTAGGCTTTCATCTTTCCTGGTCTAGACCCTTACAATAGCATCCTCACCCATATCCCCTGCTCTCCGAGCCATTTACAACATGTCCACCAGAGAGACCTATTGAAAAATCAATTACAACTATGTTTCTTCTTTGTTGTAAAGCTTTCAGTGGCTCCCTTTCACCTACAGAATATAGGCTAAGAGCCATAATATAATGATTATATGACCCTCCCCATTATTGGTATCTTCAGGCCTTTTAAAACTTCCTCCTTTGCACTTACTGTTTGCACAATTACAAATAACTTACCACATCCTACATATACCCAAATGCCAAATTGTTTCTCTTTGCTACTCCTAGCTTGCCTTCTCACTGCCCTGTTCCTTAGGCTCCTAACTTGCTTTAACAAGTTCTACATGACTTTCATTGCTCCACACTTGGCAATGTATACCTTCTAAATACCTATATCCACATATTACCATATACACGTAATATTAATTGCACTTTCCTGTTTGTCTTAGAATAATCTTTTTTGTGAGTCTGTTTTATAACTAGATTACTGGATTGTTGGGGTCAGCATCTTGTTAGCACATCAAATAAATAACACTTGTCAAATAAATAACTAATGAACAAATGACCCATTGATGATTCTGTTATCAATGTCATAAAAATACGATAACATTACATGTCAGTGGAGATGTTGTTAAATTGCTAGTACTGATAAGCACTTTAATAAACACTTTTGAAAAAATTATAGCTATGTATGTTCCAAAGAAAGCATTTCTTAAAAATTGAAAATGTTAACTTGTATTTAATGCAGAAGAAAGTATGAAACTTTTTTCTCATTTTGTGTGTTGCTCCAGTCCTAAGAAAGCTGTTTCTTTGAGCAGGTGCCTCCAGGTGTCAGTCTGCAGGAAGTCATTTAAAACTGGGGCACACCAGGGTAGTTTCCATGGAAGCAGAAATTAACCCCCAGGAACCTCATATGTTTTAAAAACCATCAGGAGCACATCTGGTATAGCCTCCTTCAAAAACAACAATTGAGGCAAATTCCCATTATAAAATACAAGTAGAAGAAAGAACAGTCACCTTAATAATCATTTCTCATACCACTGTGAACCTTCCTTGAAGTGATGTATGTTTTATGTGAATATTCAGAGTAAATAGCCACAATTTAATTTTCTTTTTAAAGTATTCTTTTCCAAAATCATAAATTATCTTGATTTAAACTATTGTATCAGTTTAAATACAATAGATTTGTAAGACCGATAAACATTTTTTATCCATGTTTTATCCATAAAATAATTTATCCATGCTTTTGCTTTTTGCACAGATTTTTCTTTTTTTTTAAGATTTGTATATGTCTTTAGTCATATTTCCTCAATAAATGTTTCAATAACTTGGAAAAAGATTAGACAGAGAAAATGTACACTCGAAAAAAATATTGTGGTCTCATAACTCTCATTGTTAGGAAGAATTCTTTAAGGACCATACTGAACTTATATAACAGTCTTTATCAGGCACTGTTTTAAGTGTTTTATAAATATTAACTCATTTAATACTATACATTTATATTAAGGCATTTAATTGTTATAACAACCCTCTAAATTGGGGACTATTATCATCTGCCCTTTTACAGAAAGAAGGAAACGCTGCCTAAGACAGTTTAAGACATTTTCCAAGGTCACACATTTAAATGGTGGCAAAACCAATATTGGACCCTTGGCAGTCTGGGACCAGAGTTCAAGCTCTTTAACTACTACCTCATGTTACATCCCTCTTGTTTCTATTAAAGACAGAGATTGAAGTTCCAAGAACAAAGGCTTAAGTAGGCCTGTACAGATCTCATTTCATGGGAAGATTTGAGATGTGGAAAGAATGAAAAGAACATGAATAGAATTCTTATCACAGATTCTTCCTCTAATTTTTCCTTGCTGTTATCTAGAATCTGTAACTTCTTAAATTCCTCTACCAGCCCTTAATTTCTGTGACTTACACTACAATGAGATTGGCTAGTGAGCCCTACATCATAAAGAAATGAGTTAGCTTAATAAGCAGACCCATAGCAAAAGCTGCCTCTTGCTTTCCTACGTCTATTTTAAAACTGACTTTGAGAAGAAGTACAATGAAAGAATCAAGAACTTAAGTAGAATATTGCCCTATTATCTGTATTGTAAATGCATTATTTATTACAAAATAAAATTAAATTCAAAGTAGTATTTTTCTATCTATATCCATTGAAATTTCCCATGTGGAATTTCAACTCCATGATTCATACAAGCATCTAGATTTTTTTTCCAATACTGTTTTCCTCTAAATGGAATCACAGCTCCTTAGAAAACTGGCTGAAATTGATGTTTGGAGTTGAAAGTACGAGATTAGCATGGAATACATTGCTATGTCCGAAAGCAAGACATCTTTCAAATTTCATTTGGTTCATGTTGAATGACCCAGAAAGTAAATTAACAGAGAATCACATTGGACATGTAGACAGTTTTAGATTAAAAGAATATTGAGTTTGTCTAATTTACAGTGAATATGAAAAATTATGAGTCCATAATGAAACACAAAAAATAAAATGTTAACCAAGTGTATTCATGAAGATGAAGAGAATAGAATGCATTTCTGCTAGGTCTTGTTAATTATTCATTTTTTTATCACTGACTAGTTTATTATAATAAGAAAGAATGCAAAAATTCATAAATGTAAATATCATAGTTAGAAAGGATTATCTAACTCTACTTACTGGAAATGACCTCCTATATTGTCATCTTAGACCATAAAATAGATATGCAAGTCTCCTGAATTCAATAGCATGTAATTTTAAGTATCTTTAAGAGTTTTATTCTCCTAACAGAAAAAATTATGAACTATTATCAAGTTCAAAGAAACTTAAAATTACATTTTTTTTAAGTAGTAGGAATTTCAGAATAGTAGAATGGTGGTTTGAGGAGCTTGGTGGACACTCTCACAGCTAAACCATTTAACAGCACAATCCTTAAGGGTCTCAAACAAGGATTTAGGCAGCCTCTGATGTAAATCTTGTTAGTTGGTAAAAAGCAAACAAAGTGGTGGTGGTCTAGATGTGAGTTTAGTTCAACTGACACTGGTGCTCACACCATATATATTATCATGAGAAGGTCTATGATGCTTACAGTATCTGAAGTCATTGTCCAAGACTAATTTCTCTTTCTACTTCCTTTTCTGCGTAAGTGTGAGCAAGCAAGCCAAGATGCTGCTACACACAGACACAGATATTTCAACTGAATTTTCTATAAATTAAAAATACCACTAAAATTCCTGAAAGCCCAGAAGCCCTATGATTGTGGTACACAACGGAAGGTTTAAGCTTGAATTCAAAAGAGAGATTAGCTGTGGTATCCACAGTTAATTGAGTGAGGGCCACAATGATGACTCAAGAATGATGTGGAAACAAAGGAAACTACCTGAGAAAGTACTCGTATGTACTGGAAAATCAGCAGACAGTATAACCCAATATTGCATTTACAGCGTTGTTTTTAGTTGTGTGATTCTGTCTAACAGAGAAATCTTCCTTTCCTACCTCTGACAATACTTACCTTCTTCATGTAATTCTTTCACTGGACAATTACAGTTCTCAAGGCACATGTAGCCTCTAAGATGGCCCTTAACCATCACTGCCTTTCTGGGATCTCCCCAACATAGGTCTGAGTTGGATATAGAGACTCTCTTCTAATGAATACAATAAAGCAGGAGTTTGTGGGTGTCAATCTGATATTAGGCTATAAAAGACCATGAGACCCTCTCTCTCTCTCTCTCTCTCTCTCTCATTTTCTCTCTTTTTCCATTTTCTTTTACCTCTTGCCCTCTTCCTGCCTGTCAGATTCCTTACTCTGGGGAAAGCAATGTCCTACTTAGTAAGCAGCCTTGTAGAGAGGCCCACATAGCAGGGAATTGATGTCCTCAGCCAACAACCATGTAAGTGAACTTAGAAGATGATCCTCAAGGCACCCAGTCAAGCCTTGAGATAACTGCAGCCTTGGCTGACATCTTTGTAGCCTTGTGAAGACCTTGAGCCAGAGGCACTCAGTTAAGCCACATTCAGACTCCTAACGTACAGGAACTGGGTTATAATAAGTAAATGTGCGCATTTATATATCCACACAAGGAATAATAATGAGTTATTTTTCATTCTCTCACAATTGATAAGAGTTTATGTCACAGATTCTAACAGTTTAAATTTCCACTAACAAATACTCATGTTTTTCTTCCTCATTGTCAAACTCTTGTTTATTCTTCTGACCAAATATTGTGATTCTCCTTGTTTTCACACATATTTGAGTCTTTTTTAAACAAATGTTTTACACTATTTACTTTAGCAGCCTTGTTTTTAAAACATATTTTAAGTATAATATATTTTAAAATGCTTCATCGTATTTACATTATCTCCTCTTGTTTTCAAATATGTATTTTAAATATTTTTTAAAAATCCATATGTACGATATTCAGCTTCATTTCCTTGTTTGTCTCATGTTATCAAATTATACATTTCATTTATAAAAATATATATTATTAGCCAATTCTTTTAAGTTTGTGTATCTGTGAGTAAAACAGCCTCCTTCTCCTGTAGATATCAAAATTAGTTGACAAGGTAGGTGGTGATTGAAGGTATCTTGGTTTTTATTTATGTACAAAATAAAGACCTGTAACAGTGTTATGTTAAGAAATGATGTGAAATATCCTAGTGCCTTCTGGCCTTCTGGCTATTTAATGTCCATATTGTTTCTTTCTAACTACAGGGTGGTGTTTTTGTAATTGGTTATTAACAAAGACATATATGGTTGACTCTTGAACAACACGGATTGGAACTGAGCATGTATATTTATACACAATTTTTCCATTCTTCTCTTCAGCCTATTCAACATGAAGACAGTGAGAATGAAAACCTTACAATGATCCACTTCCACTTAATGAATAGTATTTTGTCTTCCTTGTGATTGCTTTAATAACACTTTCTGTTTTCTAACTTACTTTATTGTAAGAATATAGTATGTAAGACACAAAACAAATCATATGTGTTAATTGACTGTTTATATAGTCAGTAAGGCTTTTAGTCAACAGGTTTTTAGTATTAAGTTTTTGAGAAATCAAAAATTATACATAGATTTTCTACTACACACGGGTTGGTACCCCTACCCCATGTTGTTCAAGGGTCAACTGTATGTATAACTATATATGTTATATAAATATTATACATATATTTGTATATATGTATAACTGAGAATTTGCCTTCTTTGGGGAATTTCAAAGTAATTTGCTTTTAAAATGCTAGGAAAGTGGTATCACAGGAGTTCCATCAGTTACATTGATGCAGCACTGTTTCAAGAACTTTCTTGCCTTCACTCTCATCCCATATAGGGTAGAGTGTCCATAGTGCATTTATTTCATTCATTTCTTCATATTGTTCATATATCCAAAAGCATTCATTAAATTTTAGTAGATAAACACTCTTTCAACTTAAAGCTAAGGAGCCATTTTCTTGAATTGAATGCCCAATAGAGGTAATGAACAGGCCAACATTTAAGCTTGTCTTTGCTAAGCACCCAAAACAATTTAGAATAATGCTGTTTCAAACAAGTAACTAGCTTAGTCTTAAAGAGGAACTAACTAAGCTGTGAAAATTTTTTTTTCAATATGATTCCAAATTTGAATTTGCCCTTCTATAAATGACACATTTCCATCAGATACCAATATTTACAGAGCCTAGGTCTAATTTACGTACAAAAAAGTTTCTAGATTTATTTATTAATTAAGCTTGGAAAATCCTTAATGGAGGATTGTGTAGCTTTTTAAATTAATAAATTGATTCTATTCTTTAATTATTTCAGCAAAACAGAGCTATTTTATTGTTTTCATTTGTTTCAGTTGTGTTAACTCCAATTTACATTTAAATATTTAAACACTTCTTTTATTGTCTTTATGTATTTGTCACATTCTATTTTCTATTCTCTGAGTCTAACTAAGCTTCTTTACAGATATTCATACATCCAAATACTGATTTATGCTAATCGTGCTTCTTGTTTAATTTTTTCCTTCTCACTGAACTATACTCACTTTCTTAAGCTATTTATAATCAATTTTTCAGTTTTTAATTACTTTCTTTGCCCCAAAGTAAAAGTCTTATTTCTGAAAATGATGCATTAGACTGGAATATGCTCTATCAATTCATACAAGTTTAATTAAAGTAGAGAATTCTAGATAAGTTTTCTATCAAAACAAACTTGTAAAACACGCTGACATTTGGATCCACTAAAAATGAATTATACACTGGCATCCTTGATTACAAGGATTATATTGTTTTTTTGTTGTTGTTTTCTTTTGTTTTAAAATTAGCTTATTTATTTTTAAAACCCAGTTTGCCATAATACATTTCTGTAGTATTATACTAAAACTAGAATGTATATCTTGCAAACAATTTTAACTCTATACTTTTAAATTCATGATCATCGAATTACCCGTTATAATTCTGACACTATCTTATCTACTTTAGGAACATAAATCACAACTTATAATCATTATTATAATCTGAAAAACTATAATACTTTACATTTTTGTGATATTAAAATAAATTTTATATATATTTATTTTAGTTGCAAACATTTTCCTGATTTATAAATTATACAATACAGTCTTTAAAGTTTTGTATATAAGAGCAGTTATTGATTGCTGTGGATCAAAGCATAAGAATCGGTTTCACTCATTAAACTCAAATTGATAAATTATAACACATCAACATTGCAGTAAACAGTCTAGTTAGAATTTTTTAGAAATTACAAGTAAAATTATATCTTTGTTAAGATGATACAATTAGATACAAGTTTTATGTTAAATTATAAAAACAAATATACAAAACACAAAATTATAGGCAGTAAATGAGACCATACTTACATAGCAGATAGAATTTTCATTTTGGTAGCAATTTATGTAATGATAAATTGTTTATAGGATCAGAATAATAAATCTAAGTTTTATTGTCATCTTACACTTGACCAAAAATATTCAATAATATGTACTATTGGAAGTTTTGATCTGATAGAAGTTTTTGATACAGGTAAATTAAGCTATGGCCTACATATGTGTCATTCAATTTTTATACAATTCTTTCATTTACAAGAAACTAATAACACTTCATTAACTAGTCTCCTTACTTCACTTCCCTTCACTGCTATGTTACTTCCTAATCATCTTAGCTCACACTTGTATGTCCTTGATATCCTAGATGATGTCGATGAACACCTACAGTTATATTTTTATAACAATCAGACAGCTCTCCAACTCCATAAAATCTTCTTATTCCTCCGACTTTCCAGGGTCCTTAAATTTTATTTTATTGTATGATCACATTTCCCCTTTGTACCTATGCTAATGGCAATGATTTTAAACTCTCTTTCAGAAAGAAGTCAAAATTCCTTGGAATGTTTAATATGATTTTTCACAATTAGTTGGAAGTTATTTTAATAACCTAATCTATTTCAATGTCCATCCAAACTTTCTTACCATCACTTTTTGCTAATACTACAGGTATATTGATCTCTGTATTGTGTCTTACAAAATTATCACCTCTAGGCTATGTAGGAAGTTGAGTTTCTAGGGAGAGTTTGGGTAGATTATCAAATCCTTAAAGAGGATAAACAAAAATCAATGACTGTAAATAAATTTGGGTCAGTAATGAGGTAAACAAGGAGTCAACCTTTTAAGCAGGAATAATTTAAAAAACAAAAGAGAAAAGGATTGTGATGAAGAAGATAGGGATATGGAGATGGTACAGGGAACATTACAAGATATAGGTCACCAGGTCTTTATTTTAGCTGCAAGTAATAACAAGTAAACAGCACCAGCAGCACCAACAATTACAACAATAACAACAAAATCTGGCCTAAACAATTTAATTTAAAAAAGGCATTATGTTTTACAATTTGAAATCCAGAGGTAAAGTGAAAGTGAGCTCAATTGCTTGTGGTGTCATAAAGGATCATTTTTATCTACCTGCTCATCCTACTAGGAAGCAATTATTTATGTCTGGTTTCTTTTCACAAAATATTAATAGGTGTTTGTTGTAATCACAATTATATGTTTCATTGTTCCTACTTAACAGGCAAGTTCCCAAAGTTCTTGCCTTCAGCTAGATCTGTTCAATTTAGGTCATGAGCTTGTCCTTGGACTATGGAGAGTCACCTCAGAATATCGTGCATTAATTGCCTTAGAATAAGCAGAATACAATTCTGCAGCTAAGGTTAGAGGTCTTCAGTTATATGGAGTATGGGGTCAGTAAATGATAAATTTAAAGTTTCCTTCTAGAAGAAAAAAAAAAGAAAAGAAATAATTTGTCTAGGTAGGAATCAACATTTTTGATACAACAAATATATGCCCTGTATAGATAATAAACAAATATACAAAATGAACAAATAATACATGACTAACAAATGGATAATTAAAAATGAATAAGAAAGAAGTTGATTAAAAAGCTCAGAAGGTTCAAAACAAACATATTAATGGATCACATTATATTTTGAGAGATTTCTGTATTGATTTTAAACAGATGATGCAATAAAACTGAAATGATATCATCTTTGGAGTCAAATCAATTTGGGACAATTTACTACTCACTATTTACTGTTTGTACAAGATCTTTGGAGTAACTTATTTTTCTCTGAGTTTCAGTTTCCTTAGATATAAAACTTAATTTTCTTTAAACAGTTTGATATAAGGATTAAATGAAAGAATATATAAAACATACTAAACTTAGAATCATCCTTGTCCTTTCTCAGTATTATCAAAGAATGTCCTTTCCTCCTCTAATTTACTGGCAAACTTCTAGGAACAGGTCAAAATCACTTGTTCTTTATTAGCTGCCGCAGTACATATTTTGCAAAAATGGCCACAATTGTACCCTTTTCTGTATCTGTGCTCCTTTGCAACGTGTCTTTATAGCTCTTCCCATCAAGAGATAGAGTCCATTTTCCTACCCCTTAAATTTTAGCAGAACCTATAACTAGCATTGACCTAGAGGATGTGAACATGACATAATGTAAGTTCTATGTCTAGGTTTCAAGAACACTTTCACATTTCTATGTTTTCTCTTAGTCCCTGTATCTGCAGTGTACAAGTCTGGGATAACATGCTGAAAATTGTTGATCACATGGACCCGAATTGAGTCAGCCCAGTTTCTCAGTTGAGGCCCCTGACATGGGATAGCCCAATCACAATCAGCATCCAACTATTAATGCCTAACAAGGTCAATTGCTCACTGTTCTGCAATTTTGAGTGCTAACTAGATGCTTGTTGTTTTAAGCCACTAAATTTTGGAGTGATTAGTTTCACAGCAATAACTCACTAGTCCACATATCCTAAATCTATAAGGCAGATTTTATTGACCCTGGGTGTGTCAACAACACATCACACTCAACTTACCACATTATTCTTTGCCTTAACATTGTCTTTCATCCTCTGTGGATCAGATATCCAACAAGGACAGAGGCGCTTTCCTGATCATCTTTGGAACCTTATAACTAGGTTAAATGCCTGACATATAATAGATGTATAGTGATACATAGTAAATGTCGTTCACTGCTAAATTCCATCAAAATTCTCAGGCTACTTGTAACGTGTTGGTACAATATAAGTTTCCTCTTGTTTCCTTAGCCCACCCAAATAATGCAGTGATTACTTGCTTTATGTTTTATCATAGCTGCAGAGGCTTGAAACATCCTGAGAGATTCAATGACATTTGCTATTCAAACATTTTTGTTCCAATTAATAGTGGTGCTTCTCAAGGGGGAGTGCAACACAAATGACTGGTCTCAGAGACATTCCCTCCCTGGGAAACTGAAGGGGAAAATCAAAATATGCCATGGTTTTAATGAAAAACAGTCTGCATAATTCTCAATAGAAATGGAAAACTGGGAATTATATTGTGAAATAGAGCATGTCAAACAGAATGTGGCCATTGCTCTGAGCTACTATCTCTGAATAAATCAACAGCAAAATCAATGAATTGACCTAGTTATCACATTAACAAACCTGTAAGGATTCCATTATTTTACAATGTTATTCTTCTAAAAGTCACAATCTATATATTCTTTCTATGTTTCCTATTTCTTAGGAAAGCATAAAGCAATTGTGATTTAAGAACGTTGTATGTTAAACTCATTAACATCCTATAGAAACTCACGCTTAACTATATCCATATATATGTATTATCATAACATATTTGTAAAGCAGTTTAAAGAGTATAAGATGTCATTTTTTTATTTTAATGATGTTCAAAAATCCAGTGATGTAGCTGGAGCAAGAATTACTAATTGCATTTAATGTTAGAGACAGCTGGGTCGAGGATGGGGCTCACACTTGTAATCCCAGTGATTTGAAGGCCTAGGCAGAAGGAATGCTTAAAGCCAGGCATTCAAGACCAGCCTGGGCAACACAGCGAGAACCCATCTCTACAAAAAATTAAAAAAATTAGCTGAGTGTGGTGGTGTGTGCCTGTAGTCCTAGCTCCTAAGGAGGCTGAAGCAAGGATCACTTGAGCCCAGGAATACAAAGTTACAGTGAAGTGTGATTATCGTGGCACTGCACTTCAGCTTGGGTGACAGAGTAAAACCCTGTCTGAATAAAATAAAATAAAATAAAATCATAAATTAGATACAGCAAACCCACAAAGTATTAATATAATAAATTTTACAAAGTAGTGAATAATCAGGATTGGAAACAATTCTTACTTCAAAATCGTTGTCTTTGTCTGAACCAAAACAAACTTGATGTTATCTGATTTCAAAAGTATGAATTTTTATTTTCTGCTTTCTTTTTTCTTCTACCATTGATCATTAGGTTACTTGTTTAACTCATGGTTTTACATTTCAGGCATCAAAGAGAGTCATAGAAACATCTAACCCTGATTTCTCATTTTAGCAACTTTGTGTATGGTAAGAAAGGCGTTACCCACAAGTGTAAACATCTTTTAGGTATGGATCACAGGAGTATGCATCTCTTGGTTTCACAAGTGAATAAGTTCTAAAGGGATTTGCTGAGTTCCCAGTAACTATATGAGATTTTATCCACTCATTGTTAGATATACATGTTAGAGATTAATTATTCTTTAACTTCATAGCATAACATTATTCATTCATCCATTTAATCAATACTTATGGAGTGTCTGCTGTCTTCCAGGTGTCGTGCTCAGTTCTGGCTGCGTGATGGGAAACAAAACCACTTTGTGCCTGTCCTCATGGAGATTATACTCCAGAGGAATACACATATTTTTCAAAAATAACACAGTATAAATTTTGAAATTGTAATACATGCTATTATGTAAAAGAATCGAGTTCTCTATAAGGAAACAGAGAGGGGTATGGATTTAGACAGAATTGAGGAGTGCACACACCAAGGAAACTGAAAAGCAAAGTCTGCAAGAAGGGAGAATTTGGAGCCCTGAAGGGCTACTGGAAAGCAGTGAGTGAATCTAAGGCTGCCAGAGGTTAATTTGGGATGGGTGGGAAAAGACAGATCATACCAAGATAAGGAGCTCAGTTTTATTCTAACAGCATTGAAAATTGCTTAGATTGTAAGATAAGGAATGATAGGATCTAAGTTTATAAAAAGATTACCATGGCTGCTATATAGAAAGGATTAGGTGAATGGAAATGGGGAAACAAGGTAGAAAATTTATTTTAATACCTTAGAAAAGACATTTTCTTGACTTGTCCTAATGTGGAACTATGAAAGTGGGATGAATTATACACACTTTTTAATTATTTGAGGGTAGAATAATACAAGGTGGGTGATTACATACAAAAGTTCAGCAGACATATTTATATCGAGCATGACTTATACCTTTCCATATTGAATATAAGCATATCTTTTATTATGAATATTTCCCGGATTCCTGAGAAAAATGTGATGGATGGATGTAGAAAGAATTCAATTCAGAACACATGCTGCAACATGGATGAACATTAAAGACGATATACTAAGTGAAATAAGCCATTTATAAAAGGACAATAATTGTATGATTCCACTTATATGAGGTAACTATAGTCAGAAACTAGGATGGTGGTTTTCAAGGGCTGCGGAGGAGGGAGGAATGGGGAGTGTTTAATGAGCATAGTGTTTCGGTTGGGGAAGATGAAAAAGTTCTGGAGACGGATAGTGGTGATAATTGCACAAAAATGTGAATGTACCTATACCACTGAATTTTATGCTTAAAAATGAATAAAATGGTAATTTTTTCTTATATACCTATATATTTATGACAATAAAAAAGAAAAAAATAATGAATGTAGCAACAGACTATAAAACTTCCTGGATGAATTCATGACAACCAGCATAGATATTTAGGAATATATTCTATATCAATTTAATGTATAACATATTGAGGTATGTGTGAACTTAAATATAATGTAAGAAATTGTGCATCTTTACTGTGGCTGCATTTTGAATTTTATTCAGAAATGCTTAGAGAACGTTTTGTATGCTCTTTGTGTCAAGTTTTAGGCATTTTCCTGTCCTTGTTAAGATCTGGTATTCTACTTTCCCTCATTTTAAATAACTTTCACCTGACTTTCATTTCCATACCAATAAGTTCATTCTAGCAATAAAATTTTATTGTCAGTCTTTCCAAGTTTTTATTTTCACCTTTTTATGAATACTATCAAGAGACATGAAAGAGCTTTGCCCTTATATACCAATGTGCCACTCAAATTTATTTTCTAAAGTTAATCAAAAAGTTTTGGAGAATTTATTTTCCCTTATGATTATCCAAATGTGTCAATTCAGTAACGTATAGATGTTCTAAAAATTCAGCACCAGGAAGACCACATTAAAGTCATTGTAACATTGTAGTTATTAGATTGAAGTGAATCTTAGGGTTTTTGAACATATAGAGGATTCTCCCCCGCCCAAAGCCTGGTTCAATGTCTTGCACATAAGAGGTGTATAAAAATACATGACTGTGGATATGTGGATATGTGTTATCTGCCCAGCATTTTCTGATTAGTCTGCTTATATTTGGTTAAGCTCCCATGTCATTCCGCATAGAGGAGAAATAACTCAAATTCCCAGCCTTCCTTACAGCTAGGATATGGGCATACAACCTGTATTCCCCCAACCAGATGCACCTCTGTAAGACTTTGATTGATGTGAACAGCATGCAAGCACAGAGCTGCATTAAGCCATCCTTTTTCTGGAGCGAGAGATGGTAGAGCTGTCTATTGTTAGGGACAGCCATAGTTAAACATGAAGTTCTTGACTCAGAAGTAGTGTCCCTATAGGGTAGTGGTGGTTATAGAGAAGTCACTGTCTTTGCATTCAGTGTTAGGTAGTAGCAGTGGTAACTTCAACAGTGTTTTCATTAAAGCATTTTCTCTTGGTGTTCACTCCTTTTCCCTAGAAGCAGAGCCTCAATTCTGTTTTTCTAGGCCTCAGGGTGATTCTGTGTGCTATCCAATATAATTTTAATTATGTTTCTGCTTCAACCAGTAATAATTGATACTATTGTTTAGAACAAAGAAACTGCTGATAAAATTAACAGATACCTTCATTCAGTTGGCCAGCCAGTTTTTTATCAATGGTATTTGTAAATGGCATTTATCACTCAATCAGTCAGCCAGTCATTTAGACAAACACTTATTCAGCATCTATTATATCCCCAAAACTGACTTGGGTGCAGAGTAAGGAAGGACTAATAACATGCATCTTTGCCTCAAGAACATTTAAATCTAGTCATGTGGCCTGCAAAGTAAATGGACAATCACAGTAATAGTGTGGTGAGCATTTTAAACAAATATTCAGAGAGCAATAGGTGAAAATACAAAAGGGACATCTTTGCTAGGCATGAGTGGTCAAAGAAGGCTTCTCAGAATCAATAATATTTTCCAAGGTGTGATTCGTAGATCATCTGCATTAGAGTAACCTGCTGATACTTAAACATGCCAAATTGCTTGCCTCACTCTATCTCTACTGAATCAAAATATTTGACTCTTTACCCAGGAATCTATATGTGGAACAAACATTCTAGGAATGTAAGTTGGAAAAGTGAAGGGAATGAATCTGGGAAGATGTTTTGTAGAAGTCCCAGAAGTAAGAGAGAACAGTTGATTAGTATCCCCCAACCAAAAGACTCAGAGGCACAGATAAAGTAGCTTCAAACATCTGTAGATTAGTATAGTTTGACATTTATGTAAAATGACAAAGTTTTGGGTGAAAGAGATCTTGATTTGAATCCTACATTACCTACAGTGGCTATATTATTTCAATGTTGCAAGCTATAGTGTTTTTCCATCTTGACAAAAAGGAGAGTGATACTGAAGTCATAGAAAGATGGTGAGAATTAAATTTAATTAATTGTATGAAGACACTCATGTCCAATAAAGATTAGTTTCACCACCTTCATATATATATATTTTGCCAAAAAGAGGAGCCTCTTTTGTTTGCTTGGTTAAATATCAGATGCCAAAAGAATGCTTATGCTAATTTACTTTATGCAGTGCACAGGAGAGATGTGCAGGTAGAAACTTAATAAATGGCTTTTAACAATAATCATCATAGCTATTTATACCTTCTTATATCATGTTTAATATTATTGAATTTACGTTACATTGTACTAAAGAGAAACATAGCCCTTTGAAAAGCATATGAGAACATATTTGTTAATTACACAAATACTGGCTCTGATTCAGCTTGCAAAAAATAGCAAATGAAAGACAGACATATTTGGCCACATGTCAAAGAAAATATTTTAAAATGTATTGGGAATATCTTATCAGATGTTTAATATTGTTTTTGGTAAAGTTTAGTGTTGACATAATAGTTTTATTCAGATCCAAACTACATTGTTCCTAAGAATATAAAAACAGTATCCACCTATCTGATTAGGAACCTTTTGTTATTGATTTGAACAAAAGAGAAAAGGCTAGAACAATTATGCTTGAAATCACTTTTTATTGAGGCTTTCCATTTTGATGTTTCATGCTGCCCTTGTTTTCTTGATTTCTCATGAAATCAGATATTATTTTCTAATTATGATAGAGCAATAACAGCTGAGCTACATCAGGCTTTTCCCGTTAACTAGTTTTGGTAAACAAGGTATTTGTGATTTCAGCAGATGTCTCTTATCTGAGAGTCTTTGCTTCTTATTAAGCAGGGGATGATCAAGCCATAGGCACAAGCCCACCATACCATGAATAGTGTACTAATCACATGATTAGCAGTCCCAAGATTTTAGCCATTACTCCCCGAAACCTTATCTACTCAGCAACCACACTGCCTACATACTCCTTATTGTTTTCATTTCTTCTGCATTATAGGTCATGACATAAAACTTGCAATAAAATGTAGTTACTTAGTACTAATATCTTTCTTGGGTTTTATGGTATTTACTGCTCTCCATTGCAAATATAGTTGTTCACCAATATTTGTTATCACTGTCTGTTTTAAGTTGTGAGTGTACATGTTTTCTTATTGTCTGTGATTTGGGGCTTTTTTAATTACTACTTTTATTATCCACTGTCCACAGACTAAAGTATATATTGCTTTCCATATTATGCAAAGCCTTCCATGATTTGATGTTAACCTACCTTTTTAGAAATACAGATTGAGCATGTTTTATCAGAAATGCTTGGTATCGGAAATGTCTAGGATTTCAGAATTTTTCAGATATTGGAATATTTGCATATACATAATGAGATATTCTGGGGATAGGACCCAAGTTTAACATGAAATTCATTTATGTTTCATATGCATCTTATACATATGGCCTGAAATTAATTTTATACAATGTTTTTAGTAATTTTTGCATGAAACAAAGTTTTGATTGTGTTTTGACTTTGACCTGTCACATGAGGTTAGGTGTGGAATTTTTCATGTTGGCACTTAAACAATTTTAGATTTTGAATTATTTCAGATTTTGGATTTTCAGACTAAGGATGTTCAATCCATACCACATATTATATCCTTTAGAAATTGCTCATTCTAGCTGAAGTAGTTTCTTTCCAAGGCATGTCTATATTTTTCTAGCTTTGGAAAGGCTTTCTAGTAAGCCTTTGCTTAGTCTGGCTTCCCCCATGATAAATATCTTTTTCTCATAGTTCTATGAGTTCCTATTTTAAAACAATTATAAATGTTTTTTTTCTGTCTGTGGACATCTAGAAGAGTTTTAATATTTTGCTATAACAAACAAGCTGTAGTGGACAATATCATCTAGGTCTTCATGTCTGTATGTACAAGAGTTTCATTGGGAATACACTCACACACATATTATATGGAATTATAATATGTAAAGCCTCAATTTCACAAATTATGCCAAAGTTGTTCTTAAGTTTTTGAATGACTTTATATTTCCCTCTATAAATAATGATAGTCCCTATGGCTCAATAGCAATGTTTGGTAAGGCTAGATTTTAATTTTTGCTAAATTTTTAAATGTCTACATTTCTCAAACATTTCAAAAAATGTGTTACCATGTATGACGATAAATTTTATGAATCAATTTGACTGATCCAAGAGACGACCAGATATCTGATTAAATATTATTTCTGGGTGTTTTAAAAGTCTGTTCAGGTGTGTTGAGATTAGCATTAGAATTGGTAGACTGAGTAAAGCAGATGCCCTTCTACAATGTGGGTAGGCATCATTTAATCCTTGAAAGCTTGCATATAACAAAAAGGTGAAGGAAGGTTGAATTTTCTCCCTGCCTGACTATTTGAGCTACATCAATCTTCTCCTTGGCATTCCTGGTTCTCAGAGCATCAGATTTGGACTAGAATATACAATACCAGCTCTCCAGCTCTCAAGCCTTCAGATAATGAGATTTCTCAGCCTCTCTAATCACAGGAAACAATACCTTACAATAATCTTCATATATACCCTGCATGGTTCTGTTTTTCTCTGGAGAGCCCTGACTAAAACATCAATGAACCCACAAGGAGGAGCAAACCAACAAAACTAAAAAGAAAAACAAAAACACAAAACATTGATGATCTCACTGTGGTTTTAATCGTATTTTCCCAAATACCAGTGACATTTTCTAAATGTTGATAATCACAAAAATGGACAAATTTTAATCACACAATGGAATAAAACTGTATTTAAAACAAAGAAACTAGACCTATATTATCAACATGGGTAAATCTTAAATATTATAATAAAATTTTTATTTAAAAAGATGTAGTAGAATCAAAATCTGTATCTGTTTATCTTCTATTACATACATAGAAAGGTACCATTTATATAAAATCTAAAGATAGGCTATCAAGATTATGTATGGTTATGGCTGCATTTATAGTGTTGGGGCTCCGAAACTGATATCCAAAATTATGGCACTTTGACATGCTAAACTGAAGAACAGGACTCAAGGTCTCTCTGACCTTCCCCCCTCACCTGTCTCTCAATCCATAATCTCTCCCAAAGCACAGGATGAAGTTGTTCTCTGAAGTCTTCTTGTCTGCCTAGAGTCCAAATCCTCCAAAGAAGAAAAAATTACCTCTGGTCTCTTACCTGAGTTTTCATTAACTGAACTCATATTGCAGAAGGGAAGACTGAAGTCTGTCAACACCCGGGAAGAGACTTTTGTCACAAACCATTGCTTTGGCCCAACAGACTTTGTCCCAGGCCATTATATGTTCTCCAACCCTATTGAATTCTCCTAAAAATTATTTGTCACACCATTAAAATTATCCATACTTCCCCATCACCCTTGCCCCTAAGAAAAAGCATATAAAGGCACCTGTACTCCATTAGGTTGGGGGGTAATCACTTTGTGATTTTCCCCCCATGCACATTAATAAAAATTTGTATGCCTTTTCTATTGTTAATCTATCTTTTATCCGTTTATTTTCAGGGAACCTTCAAAGGGATAAGGAAGTTGTATGTATGTTTTTTCTGGGTAAGGTAATAGGAGTCAGTATTCTTTGTAATTTTGAATATTGAGATCTTTCTAATAGAAAGTGATTCAAACACACACATATAATGTATATGTGTATGAAAACATTTGCAAACTGAAAAAGAATATTAATAATGAAACTTCTTAATATCACATCTAACATTTCTTAAATGTTTTCTGAGAGCAATGTTTGGAATGTTGTTAGTTAGACAGGGACCAAATCTCCAGGTGGCAGAGACAGGCAGGAGGAGGTCAGTTCCTAGGGGTGGAGAATCAGGAGAAGGGACTGCAGGAAAATGTAGAACACCTGACTAACAGTCATGTATACCAATCACCTGGTGACATCCCACACCTCCTGTAATCCCTCCCCTGGACCAGGCCAATGAAAGGCAACCTCGTAGGAGTCCTTAACGTCTTTTTCTACTAGTGAAGACTGGCCCATTTCTCTCTAGAATGTACTCTCACTTTGCATAGCTCCCTTCTTTTCTGCAATAAAAGCTGTTTGTGTGGAATTGCTTCCTGTCTGTGGTCACTCCATTCCACTGGCCCTGCTTGTGAATTTTCCAAGCAAGCAACCAAAGAACCAGGACAACAGTCCACCAAGAGGCCAGAGCTGACAGTATGAAATAAAATGAGAAGGGATATTATGAGGAAGAAGATTACTCCTTGAGTTTCCTCTGAAAAGATGATGAAAATAAAGAACTCATGGTCATAGCTCACTGTAATTAACTGCATAGCAGAAACTATCATTTATAGTTACCCCCAAGGCTCTTCTGTAGGTTAAATCCATTTTCTTAAGATTTTCTTTACATAAATTTTTCTTAATCATTTTGCAACTATTGTGGAAATGACTAATCTATGTGTCCTAAATGAAAAGAGTATTAGCACTATTACCTTACTACATTTTGAATCTTACCCACTGTTATGAAATCACAGAGTTGAACACCTGTTACCTCCTTGAATGAATACTTTTGCATTTAAAGAAAACTATCAGAGGTGCCAATTTCATTAATGAAAGTCAGGGAATTTTCTTTTTTTTTTTTCTTGTATGAGGTGGTTTATCTATAAAATATACAAATCTAAAGATAAAAAAGTATTTTTTCCTTACATAGTTCTTAGTATCTTCATATTTTTCCCAAAATGGTACTAGATGCTGTCCCCCAGAGCAAAATTACTTCTGAATGACTGACAACTTCTGTAGACACAGCTGTAGTGTATTATGATAGTAGAATTGATTAATTAATTCTCATTATATTTTGTTCCTATTACAATTATAAATATATTTGTATAAAGGTAATTTTCATGCATATAAATAATTATGCATTCTTTCCTTGATTTAATCAGCATCTGTTTTATTTTGAAACATCAATGACGCACTTATTTCAGCCAGCAAGTATATAGCATTAAGGAAAAACACTTTGCATTATAGAGCTTCCAGAGCCCAACAACTCTAATGTGATTAAGAGTTGGCAAAGTGCCCATGAAAGTGAAATATCCCGGGTGACACCATTAGAATTGCCTCAACAGTAAGCCTGAGAAGAGACTGGGCATCTCCACTTTTAACAAATGTCCCAAGCTGGAAGTTTAGGGAACTGTGTTCAGAGAAATATAGTTTTGAAAGCCAGAAAATGGAACTGAAAAGTTTCATTCTTAAAACCTGAAGAAGCAACTCTTCTATCACTTGAAACCTATGCCAACTTGTTCCAAGCTAAATAACTTTGTAACTTGCAGTTTCTGAGTAATTGTAATCAAAATTTTACATTACTTGGCACTTCCAAAAACAAAGATTGAATTCCATAGGTTTGTGAAAAATAGCTAATTGTTAAGTAGTGTGTATATAAATACAATATTTGAACACATCAAAGATAGAGAAAACTTTAAATAAGACATCCATAATAGAGGAGTATTTCTCAAATATTCAATAACAGTGTTCTTACATCAAATTTTTTTATAATATACAAAGTTAACTCTTGGAACATGATCAATACTTGTTTCCTTCTTGGAAAGATTTTAATATAAAAAAACATTTCCAGCGTGTAAACTTGGGAGTAATCCATACAAAGGTCATATTGTGAAGTATTTATTTTAGATGGTATAAATCTCATTTTTGTAATTTCTAAAAATGGTGGTTGGTTATAATGTAATAGGGTAATTTATTCTCCAGTTTTTATTTATGTTCTAATTTTTGGTGCTTGTACCCATCACAAGTGGCCATATCAGCCATTATGATCTTCATGCTCAAAGAGATGTTATGTTAGAAGGGAGGGAACAAAGTAGCAGAAATATCATATTTTAAAAATCTATCAAACACAGTCATTTGCTCCCATCATTTCTATTCTCTTCTCCTCCTTCCTCCCACTTCCTCCATTCATAGAGTTTAATAATAAATCTTTGCTCTTTTGGACTTCAGCATCACCAAGAAAAGAGCATGGCTTGGCTAACCTGCTGGTTCCAGGAGGAAGATGAGGGACTTGGGAACTGAATTGCCCCATCTGTAATGGGCTCTAGGAGAAAAATTCAGTGACCCCTATATGTTTATTATAATCCTCTCCCTTTCATGTTTTAGATTCTGAGGCTAGGAGGGATTGAAAACCAAAACCCTGTAACTTTTAACTAATTGTTTGACTTTTTTGAGTTATTTCCCTGGAAATTCCGGAATTTCTGTAAGACAAAGGAGTTGAGATTATGAAGGCCGCTGCATAGGCTTCCTTAAACCAAGACTTACCATCCTCCACTACCTGTTCCAATGCTCATAGCCCCGTGTTAATTTCAACAGAACCTTCTCCAATGCTTGTAGCCCCTCTTTAAAAAAACCTGAACTCTGTTAGTCAAGGAGGTAGATTTGAGGCTGATTCCCTGGTTTTCCACAGATGTCTTTCATATTAAAATTTTCTTTCTTCCTTGGCAATCCTCATTATCTCAGTAATTGACTCTCTGTGTGGGGAGTAACTGGGCCTAGGCGGAAACCCCCTTGTGTTTGATAACATATCCTGTGTGCTGGAATCTGCCTCCTTAGCTTCCTGAAGAACTACAGTGAGAACCAGAGATCAGTCAAAGGCCTCTGAGCACCCAGTCAACTTGCAGATGATAATACATGATTACTGCCTTAAATCCCTTAGTTTTGTGGTAGGTATGTGGCAATAGCTAACACATATAGGGGAAGTGGGACAGACAGGAAGAAGCAGAGCTGATACGGGCAAGGAAGTGTTTTGAGCATCTACTGAGAATCTTACAATGTAACTCCCATGGATAAGGGGAAACTGCTGTAGTCAGAAGAGAGAAATATAGGGTAACAGATTGTTAGTGTAAGCAATTATGGAGATAAAAAGTTAGGGAATAATCAAAACAGTTCCATAAACTATCCAAATTCTTAGGACTATATGTGTTTTCAATATAGAATTTTTCAGACTTTATAAGTTATTAGAATGTATAAATGGTATATTTGTAGCATTCATCAACAGGTTCTAGGGCAACACCTCATAATACTTCATTCTGAAGCAAAACAAATGAATATTCACACTAAGTACAATAAATAAAGACTATAAAATTCGTGTCAGTTCAAGTCAGGTTTGGCTTCCAAATGAGTCATCAAAGATGTTTTAGTTTTTAGAGCTTTCTGGATTTCAGAACTGCAGGTGAAAGACCTGTAATAGCAACATTGCAGAAAATTACAGGAGTACAAAAAATTAGAATTGTTGACTTGGATGTTAAGGTTAATACCTTGTTGGACTAGCTAAGGTTTAAAAAAAGTCTAAGAAATAGATATGTTCAGTGAAAACTTCAGGCTCTTAAATAATAGTTAAGGAAGGATATATACCTTCTCCTTCTATAGGTAGTTATCCTACGTATTTATGCCCCTCATCCTAATTCTTATTCCTGATGTTATTATTATTATTATTCAAAATTTAGATGCAAGAGATAATTTACTATATTTTCTGTGCACACAATAAAGGAGGTCTGCAGAGCCTGAGCAGAGTATGATGTGAGTACAGAGGGCAGTGTGAAGGGCTAGCTTGAATAATCCCACTCCAAACTCAATTGTTTGGCTATATTCCCTGAGTGGCTTTTCGGCATGTGTTTTAAAGTAGTCTCTAGTTCATGAAAGACACAAAAGTGTCATTATTTCTGGAAAGATAACTAGAACTGGCAGAAAATATAGAACTTTGTGGAAAACACAGGCTTAAAATAAAAGATTCTTGTCCCAGCCCGATACAACTACATCTGATAATTTAACAGCATGTTGCAGGCTTAATTCACATTTTTGCTGGAAATTTGTATGTCAATGACAAGAATGGTTCAGAACTAGTTACTATGCTCATATTTCATAGTCTCTAAAATCTTCCTTTAAATATTCTGTACGTTTAATCCCTATCCTGTTATCAAATGTATTATCACTAATATTATTATTAATGTCATTGGGATATTAATGTTAAAATTTTACAAATTATTTTGGAATGATATTAAATTGAATAGCATATTATCTAAGAAATGTTAAAATACATTAAGTAGTAAGTGTCCTTCATGTAAATAAACATTTGTAGAAAATGATCTCATTTGATATTATTTATCTATTGGCTTAATAATCACATTTGTTGACCAGGTGATTGAATGAACAATATGTTTTTAACCACCTACTAATATTGGATATCTCTCAAATAAAAGTGTTTATTATTTAAAGAAGCCACATGTATTTGAATACTAATGCATTTTACTTAATTTTCAATATTGTTCTTCAATTTTTTTACATAAACTAAATTGAATGGTTATGTTGTCATATTTTCATGGATTAATAAAATTTCTATGGAAGTCAATAGAAAAATTTTGTCCATATTTTGTATCTGTTATGTTTGTTTTCATCAAGGTACTATGAATAATTAAAACTCTATTATATCTCTATGCTTGCTTGGCTTAAATGTAATGTTCTTCAACATTTTATTTCTACATACATTTTTTTAACAAATCATCATCTATTCAGAGGTTTGACTACATTAGAATCCAAAATAAATATATCAGGTAGAATGCTCATGTATTAAACCATTAAAAATGCATTTTATATTAAAATGTTAATCTTTTATATTATCTCTCATAAAGTTGGTGAGTCTTCCATATTACTATTTTCCCCAAAGATATTGATAAATGAAAAGGCTCTCTAGTGCTTCTTTTTGTTAAAAGACTGAGAATATCATTGGGATTTCTCCAGAATATAAAGAGGTTTAATCGGTTAGCCATCCTGATACTGTATTATGAATGTCATTATCTCAGAGAGATGAATCTATTCCAGGAGTCTGTTAAAAATGAATCTAGTTCAGGAGAACATGGATCATAACAAAAGATACTTTTCACTATGTTGTAAAAGAGTGAGAAAAGATTTGATGTTTGTAGAAACTAGTTATATGGAAAATGGATCATTTAAGATATTAAGAACAGAATAAAGAAAATTTTAATTTTTGAAATTCAAAGATAGACTTCAGAATAGATAGACAATAGTGAGAAGTAGTAATTATAAGCAAAAGAAAAATAAATAAGTATTTAAGCCATATCTTGATCTGGAGCTTATCAAAAGTACAAAACCAGGAATTGTGGAAAAAATTAATTGTTAACATCAATGGATAACATATTCTTATTTATTTATTTATTTATTTTTCATATCCTTTTTTAAAACACTGAAAAATTTAGCTTAGAAAGAGAAAAAACTTTTAATTTTAAATTATGAATTTTTATTTCAGATGGATTTTTTTGAAAGATGTAAAAATGAACTTTTGTTTGAGAGCAGAACTTGTCTAAGAGATTTAGAACTAGATTTTGTATTTTATTGTACTGTGATTATAACCAGCTGAAGCTCATAAAGTATCATTAAATTTTAATACATAACCCAAGACACCAGACTTGTAGAGGACAGAATTAGAAGCTCCTTCCTGATCAATGAACAATGGGGACTACACTCCTGACTCCTGCTTCTGAGGCAAAAGTATAATAGCTCTAATGTTCCCATTTTAACAATTCTATGAAGGGTCTGCAGTTTATTTGAAGTGGTAGTCTAAAATTATTTCTTTTGAGGAATGCTTGCCTTCTGAACCACTTTTATGTGGATTGAGGCCTATGAAGGAAGGAAGGGTCAGGAAAGCTCTTATCTGTAACTTATTTGTGCTGCTAAACTATAACTATAAAAAAGATAAAAGTATGATTCTCATATGAATATAAAATTAACATGTCAGACGTTTTAACTGATTAATTAATGTGGGAACTAGTAAGATGTTGAAAACAATTCAAAGAAGTTGAAGAACATCATATATATTGTGTGTGTGTGTATATAAACACACATATATATACAGACATATATGATTAAGAATTCTGAAATAAATTTGCTAACAGATGAAAAATTGTTTCCTAGCTTAAAGGGAAATAAAATGCAATAGTTGGGGTTATATTTTCTACAGAGCAGAAATCTATTATATCTCCACTAGAAAAAAAAAAAACATTTTCATTGCTATGGATAAAAATTATTTGCATTTCTGTCTATTTTCTACAATTTAACTTCTACTCCTAAAGTTTTAAAATAGCCTTGTCAATATAAAGACAATTAAAAGTGAAAACACACATAAAATAAAATAACCCTTCAAGGTCCACTAGACGATGTATTGAAATGCAGTGAAAGAAAACCCAGTAATCTTATCTGCCCATTTTCATGTCTTAGAAATTTTCCTAAGAGCTTCTGGTTGTATCTAAGGCTGAATTTTTTTTTGATATGAACATTCTAGTTTGGCTGCCTTAATGCTTCCTCAAATCCATTTATTGAATAATTGTGATATTATTATAGAGTTTCCCTTCAAAGAGATTTCAATGCACAAAATCAGGAAATCAGTTGTCCAGAATGTTGGTTTACAAGTTTACTTTTCCCTCCGAATAAACTCTCACAAAATAAGTAAAAACAGAAACCCATACTTTGTTTTAAGCTTAAATGACAATTTATTTTCAAGAAAGATATACTTCCAAAAAATTATAACACTTTTAGTAATAATCTTACATCAAACCACACATTCTCAAATAAAGAGCTGGAATTAAAAATTGCAAGTTTTAGCAATCTCCACTTTCAACACTTTGATGGACCCAGAATTGACTGGATAAGCCAAAAGGGTACAGGCGCATCATAATAAACGAAACCGTGGCTAGAATGAATTTTTTAAAAAGCATGTATTTCAAATACTAAACATTTATTGATTGCATACATTGTTTGGCACAAGTTGCCTATTGATAAATATTTCAGGAAATAAAGACATGAAAACTACGGGAGGGTTGAAGATGTAGAAGCGAATATCCTTAACTCCTGAGGCACTTGTGACTAATAGGTTTTTGGAGGAAGTGGCAGGAGGTTATTTCAGCCCTAGGTCTCTTGAATTGGAAGCCTGAAGATTTTGAGAGATGTAAAACATGCATGTACCATTAAAAACCAGGCACGTTCCATCACAAGTGGCAAAACGAAGATAAGGAAATGGGGTAAGGAGCAAGCAAGTGGTTCAGATGTATAAATAGAAAGTGGAGACAGAAGCAAAGAAAAAAAGAATTAGTGAATACAATTTCAAGCAAAAGGCAAAGAACAAAGAGACAAGCTACCACGTCAGAACCAAGTCTGTAGTTTAAACCAGTCTATGGTGAAATATTTTATAACCTCTATAACTTCTGAGAATTCTGTACTCTTTTAATTTCCCAATGTCAAGCACTATCCACAGTCTATTTAGCTGTAGTGATTCACAGTAAAATTCTTTACTTAGAAATTAATAGGTTGGATATCTCTCTTCAATTGCCCTTGGGCTGGACGACAAACGTGGGGGATCAGGCAGAGCAATATTGAGAGAAAAAGAGAGAAAGGAGGAGGAGGAGGAGGAGGAGGAGGAAGGAAGAAGGAATAGAAAAAGAAGAGGAGGAAGAAGAAATAGAAGAGGAGCAGGGAAGAGGAGGAGGAGAGAGAGGAGGAGAGAGAGTCAGCCTGGGCGTGAAACAAAAGCTGGAATTTAAGAACAGAAAAGCCACAGCAGGTCTTTTGATACGGCACAGATAACACATGTGCATTATTCCAAATATCTCAACCTCAGGCAACTCTGAAGAGGGAGGAAAGGAGGAAAAGTGTCTAAACTAGAGCCTTTGGGGTCATGGGTTCAGGTTATAAGAATCATAAAAATGTTCACAATATTACAAAACTGTGCTGCTGACAAGTTTATGGTTTCAAACCCCAGTTGAATAAATTCTGTTTTATCTTTTTCTTCCTTCTGTTCTAACTTCTGTGAAGGTGGTTTCAAAATTTTTTTTTTCATTGAATATATTACTAAGGCGATGCTTACATGTAAATTTATTTATTTTTATTTATTTATTTATTTATTTTTATTTCAGCTTATTATGGGGGTACAAAAGCTCAGGTTATATATATTGTCCATGTCCCGCCCATCCCCCTGAGTCAGAGCTTCAAGCGTGTCCATTCCCAGACAGTGCGCCTGGCACTCACCATGTAGTTATACCTCCATCCCCTCCCTCCACCATCCACCTCCCCGAGTCAGCACCTTCAAGCATGACCATTCCCCAGACAATGCACAACGCACTCATCATGTAGGCATACACCCATCCGCTCCCCCCACCCCCATCTCAGTCTGATATCCAATTGGTATCCTTCCCAATGTGCATTTAGGTGATGATCAGGGAAACCAATTTGCTGGTGAGTACATGTGATACTTGTTTTTCCATTCTTTGGATACTTCACTTAATATAATGGGTTCCAACTCTCTCCAGGAGAACCAAAGAGATGTCATATCACCGTTATTTCTTATAGCTGAGTAATACTCCATGGTATACATATACCACAGTTTACTAATCCATTTGTGAATTGATGGGCATTTGGGTTGTTTCCACATCTTTGCAATTGTGAATTGTGCTGCTATAAACATTCTGGTACAGATGTCTTTGTCATAGAATGATTTTTGTTCCTTTAGGTAGATGCTCAATAATGGGATTGCTGGATGGAATGGTAGGTCTACTTGAATCTGTTTAAGGTATCTCCATAATGCTTTCCACAGGGGTTGCAGTAGTTTACAGTCCCACCAGCAGTGTATGAGTGTTCCTGTCTCTCCGCATCCACGCCAACATGTGTTGTTTTGGAACTTTTTGATAAAGGCCATTCTCACTGGAGTTAAGTGATATCTCACTGCGGTTTTGATTTGCATTTCCCTGATGATTAGGGATGTTGAGCATTTTTTCATATGTTTGTTAGCCATTCTTATATCTTCTTTTGAAAAATTTCTATTCATGTTGTTTGCCCACTTTTTGATAGGGTTGTTTGATTTTTTCTTGCTTATTTTCCTGAGTTCTAAATAGATTCTTGTTATCAGTCCTTTATCTGATGTGTAGTATGCGAAAATTTTTTCCCATTCTGTAGGTTGTCTGTTTATTCTTGTGATTGTTTCTTTGGCTGTGCAGAAGCTTTTTAATTTAATCAGGTCCCATTCATTTATTTTTGTTGTTGCTGTGATTGCCTTAGGGGTCTTCTTCATAAATTCTTTGCCTAGACCAATGTCTATAAGAGTCTTTCCTACATTTTCTTCTAGAATTCTAATCGTTTCCCGTTTAAGGTTTAAATCTGTTATCCACCGTGATTTGATTTTTGTGAGAGGTGAAATCTGTGGGTCCTGTTTCAGTCTTCTACATGTGGCTATCCAATTTTTCCAGCACCATTTATTGAATAGGGATTCTTGTCCCCAGAGTATGTTTTTGTCTGCTTTGTCAAAGATTAGATGGCTATATGAGGATGGTTTTATATTTCGATTTTCTGTTCTCTTCCACTGGTCTGTGTCCCTGCACTTGTGCCAATACCAGGCAGTTTTAAAAACCACAGCCTTGTAGTATAGTTTGAAGTCTGGCAAATTAATACCTCTCATTTTGTTTTTATTGCTTAAAATTGCTTTTGCTATACGGGGTCTTCTCTGATTCCATACGAAGTGTATAATTATTTTTTCTAAATCTGTGAAAAATGATGTTGGTAATTTAATAGGGATTGCATTGAATCTGTAGATCACTTTGGGTAGTATAGACATTTTAACAATGTTGATTCTTCTGATCCACAAGCATAGTATGGTTTTCCACCTATTTACATGTTCTGCAATTTCCTTCCTCAGTGTTTCATAGCTCTCTCTATAGAGGTCCTTTACCTCTTTAGTTAAATATATTCCTAGATATTTTATTTTCTTTGCTGCTATTTTGAAGGGTATTGAGTCTTTCATTTGGTTCTCTGATTGACTGTTATTGGCATATATGAGTGCCTCTGATTTGTGTGTATTGATTTTGTAACCTGAGACTTTACTGAATTCATTAATCAATTCCAGGAGTCTCTTGGTTGAATCCTTGGGGTTTTCCAGATATAACATCATATCATCAGTGAAGAGTGAGAGTTTGATCTCTTCTTTCCCTATTTGGACTCCCTTGATTCTGCTCTCTTGCCTGATAGCTCTCGCAAGGACTTACAATACTATGTTGAAAAGTAATAGGGACAGTGGGCAGCCTTGTCTGGTTCCGGTTCTGAGTGGGAATGCTTTCAATTTTTCCCCACTTAGTATGATGTTGGCTGTGGGTTTGTCATATATGGCTTGTATCATTTTTAGGTAGATCCCGTCTATGCCAATTTTGTTAAGCGTTCTTATCATAAAAGGGTGTTGAATTTTGTCAAATGCTTTTTCTGCATCTACTGAGAGGATCATATGGTCTTTATTTTTGCTTCTATTTATGTGGTGAATTTGTTAGAAATACTTTTATTTTCTTCTCAAAATATTTAATAATCAAGAAAAAATGTGAGTTATTATGGTTACTTCTGAATCAAAGATCAAAGAGTTTCATTAATACTACAGTGATATTTAAAAATGCCCAAAGCACTTTGAAGCCACTTTCCTCACTCCCAGCTCTTCACAGCAGATAAACTCAGAGATAATTTCACTAGGAAATAACTCTGAATTATGAAATAGCTCAACTCCAACCACCTCACCACAACTAGCTGCTAAAATATTTAACCTCTTTGGCATTTACTAGCTCCAAGAGAATTGGTGGAAACTAAATTTGTAGAAAGCAATTTGGTTGAAAGCAAATTGATCAAAACAATAAAGAGTTCAAAATAGAATATTCACAATATGTGGGCATTCATGTAATGTTAATAGTACCTTTAATCAAAAGAGGATATTTCTGTATTTTAGTTTGTCATAAGTTTTTGAGTCATTTTCTAATATATTCAAAAGTATTATTTAAAAATACAAATGTATATTTATTCAATTGTAACTCTTTTATAACAATACTTTCATGACATTTTAAGTATTATTACCACTTTCATGTCTAAGTGATTTTTCCAAAGCAAGTTTATTGAAATGAATGTTCTAAACATTAAAACTTGTTTAAACAAATTTTAAGCAACCTAGAGTAATAGAAACTCTATTTTATGACAATATTTTCATGACATTTTAAATACTACTTTCATCTCTAAGTGATTTTTCCAAAACAAGTTTATTGCAATGAATTTTCTAAACATTAAACTTATTTAAATAAATTTTAAGCAACCTAGAGAAATACAAAATTTAAAAATACTAATAATGTCCTATGTTAATACTTATTATTTTTATTACATATAATCATATGAGGCTCATGGTTTCCATTTATCCATGGTTATACTGTTAAGAATTATATTAAAATATTTCTACAGTTTTTCAATTAACATAATTTGCTTCTATTTGATATAAATATTATTTACAGTTTAAGTAAGAATTGAATTTCTATCTTTAAGAAAATGTGGCTAAAATTTAAAAATAGGGAAAAAAATTAAAACATGCTAAATTTATAAATAGAATATTTCTAAGTTAAAAGACTTTGGAATGAACTAAGATTTTGTGTTTGGAAATTTAATGAATATTAACTTATAAACCTAGAGGATAACATCTGAGTACTATTTTCTACATTGAAAAATTACACTTAATGGCATTAAAAACAAAATAAACCTTGCATTGACACCCCCCCCCACCTCTTTTTCCCTACAAATGCATAGTGGGAAATGTTAAAGTTCCTTTCAGTAGAAATAACTGATCTTTACTCAGTGAATTAAGAATGATTGATGGCTTTTTTTTTTCTTGGTTATTAATAGGCTTAAAAGGACAGCCCCTGCTATTTTATGAGGGAGCACTAACACTTCAAAAGAAAAAGTGCTAGAAATACTTTTTTTTAAATTGTAAAATAATATAAATACCATAATAACCATTTTAAGTGTATAACTCAGTCACATTAAATGCATTGAAACTGTTGTGCAACCATCACCACCATCCATCTCCAGAACTATTCTGTTATCCCAAACTGAAACACTGTAGCCATTAAACAAAAATCCTCATTCTCTCCTACCCAGTAACCACTATTGTACTTTCTCTTTGAATTTGACTATTCTTAGTACCTCATGCAAATGGAATCATATAATATTTGCCATTTTATATCTGGCTTGTATTACTTAGCATGATGTTTTTGAGGTTCATCCATGTTGTAGTATATATCATAATTTCATTTCTTTTTAACACTAAATAATATCCTACTGTAAGTATATACCACATTTTGTTTGTTTATTAACCTGCTGATGGATGTTAGGATTCTTCACAATTTTTGACTATTGTGAAAAGTGCTGCTATGAACATTGATGTACTAATTAATATCTGTGAAGCAAGGATGAATAAATACATAATGAATTTTCTTAATGTTTTAAAGGTGGCTTTTTCTTAAGTATTTTCTTGGTTGCTATAGGGCGTTAACTGTTTTCCAAAACTCTTATAATGTTAGCTCAGACAGTTCTGGTTGTTTTTTAATGATTTTGTGGGGGAGTGAGGGCTTCGAGCTTTTTAGTCAGCCATTTTGCTCCTCAAAAGGAACTTTTAAGCAGTGTTGTCTGGATTTTTTTTTTTTTAGCCTAACAATGGAAAGTTGTGATATGGAAAATAATTTATCTTACACTTCACAAATAAATTAAATTTATAATGATATTCATGGTACGTGGATACAAATTTAGCAGACTGTTCATACACCACAAAAATTCCCAGTATATGAAATAATGCTACAAACTTTTTTGTACAGTGACAGTGTAAGACAGGAGGGAAAGCTATGATTATCACTGTATCAGACAAAATAGAATTTAGGCTTTGAGACAAAAAGTAATCTACATAACTAAACTGGTGAATGAAAAACTTGAACATAAATTGTTTGATTTCTCTTTGTCAGCACATTTTCTAGCAGCCTTCTTTAATTGGCTTTGCTTGTTTCAATTTACAGACTCGAAAGTTTAATCAAAATTTTTCTGGCAATTCTCATCCAAACAGGCACAGGATATATTCCAGGTCTGTCATCGTTTATTACATAATCCTCTTGGTCTTCGTGGGCACTTAATAAATTATGGAAGTATAATTATTGGTTGTGGGTAGTTTAAAATTAAGTTCCGGTTACCTACATCTAGTCAAAGTTAAGCACTATAAATCCCCCAAGTCTCTGCTCAATTTTAGCTAAAAGCCAGCTCTCAGGTTTGACCAAATTTACCTTACATGTAGTTGTATTAATGGATTAAATTTGGCTTGGGAAAAGGGTGAATGAGGATGGGGCAAGAGATGATTACACTAAATCTAATAAATAATAAAAACTTCATTAAACAACATTGATTTATCATATTCATTTTTTTCACTTCTCAACATAACTAAGAGTAAATATGCTTTAGCATAAAATGATCTATTTTTTGTTTCCAATATTCCAAGGCTGAAATCAATCATCTACCTTATAAAGGCCAAACTTACGTCCTTCTTTATATTCTTATTCGATTTGTTGCCACTTGATTTCTGAACCATTCTCTGCTTTGATTCCTCTTCTTTCTTTCTTGCGACTCATTGTCAGCAATTGCTGCCTCTTCTTCCTCTTACAACCTAGAACTTGTTGATAGTCTTCAGGTTATCTTTGTTAGTCTTCTCATGTCCTCTCATCTCTCTTTTCATGATCTATCTGACCTAATCCCATAGTTTTAATCATGATCTTCAAACTGAAATTCATAAAGTCTTTCTTGAGATGTAAAACTGTAGTTATTCATCCACTCATTCATTCACAGTATATACTCATTTAAAAACTATTCACAAAGCATTCTCTTCAACTGTATCTCTTTAGTATTTCCAATTTGATTTCCATAAGAAACTTATATTCAATGTGTCCCATTATGACTTCATTCTCTATACTTGCAGCTATTCCCCTTTCAGTTTTTCTTGTCTCTATTGCTGATACCCTTATAAGTCACTCAACCTAAAATCCTAAATTGTTCTCTTTACTTCTCACCCTAAATGGAATCAATGTTGATATAGTTTGAGTCTCCATTCTAGGTAATCTCTTTCTAGAGACTGCTCTTACTGCTCTTACTAGTTAAAAGAAAAAAGATGAAAATATAATATATGTGCTTTATACAAAAGATTTATTTACTATAAATAAATATTAAAATTAATTTGGATCACTAAGGCACTAACAAGTAGAATCATGAGGTGTTACTAATAATGTGTAAAATTTGAGTCCAAAGTTCACACTTAAATAATTAGAGTTGACTACAAGTTTAATTAGACATTTCAAATATATTAGGTCTTAGAGTCTTTGTTTGTAAGTTCATATAGAATATGTTAGGAAAACTTATTACAAACTTAATGAACAAAAAAGCTACACTAAGGCAATGTGCTTGAACTTCTGGAAATAATCTTTAAGTGATTCCTTCTGAGGTCCCATTATATTGTTTTAAAATGACACTGGAGAGTGAATAAATGCAAACAATAAGATTTTACAAGAGTGAAAGCATTTCTGAAACCATATAACTGCCAAAGAATGGATTTTAAAGCATCTTAAGTGGTTTGATTAATGAATAATTTAAAAAGTCATTGTAGCTAACTACTCCATGTTATACGACCTTTACCCCTTGAGCAACTGATAAAGAGAGAAGTTCAGCTTTAAACAATGTAGGTGGAATTATAAATTCACATGCTCATCCCAAAGCCATCCATTTTATGACCTGATTGATTACCTATATTTTTCTCTCCTTAGATTTACTTATGTCTTTTCATACAGAATGAATTATATGATGACTATGAAAAATTAAGAAAAGAGTAACAGAGAAGAAATCTTTAATAACCCACACATGCCTGTATCAAAAGCAACTGGGTCTTTGAAGCCGTGTGTACAATTTCTACACGCATCAAACACTTCTTTGTGGTTGTGCCTTTGCTCAGCTATTCTCTGTGTAGAATTTTCTTTAGTTTTTTATATATAAATTTTACTCATCTTTCAAAACCTGATAGGTCACCTGCCCAGATTCTCTGATTCATAACTAAGAATTCATCACTTCCATATGTGCTTTTCATAACACTTTATCTATAATGCTATAACATGTACAATATTAATGTGAATTACAACTGGTTACATACATGATATAAACCCAATATATTCGCTTATAGACCCTACCTTACCCAATAAAGTAGTAGCTCTTTGTCATCAGAGGCCTAACTTCATCAGTTTTGTATTTCCTTGGAAAGAGCAAAATGCCATGAACAAAACCACTGCATAAAAATATTGACTTAATTGAATCTAGTGTGCCACAAAATTAAATTACAACTCAGAGAAAATGGCCCCAAAGTCTATAACTTTCATGATCAGAACTCAGCTTAGTTATAACTGTGCTTTGCTATTAACCCTTACAGGTATTCTTTTGATCAATTTAAAAAAAGTTAAGTATATTATATCGTATTTTCTATTTATTTTATAAAACTCTATCTGTATATAGAATTTCTTATTTATTATGACCACTGTATTAGTTACAAGAACAGAGAAAATAAATGTATAAAATCTACCTATGCAGAAACAAATGAAAACTTTCTTAAGCTCTTCCTGGATATTAAACACATTCAGAGTTGTCCTGTAGTGATCTTTCTCCAGCTAGACATTGACCTAAGTAGAAATAACTCTAGCTTAATTCAAGGCCCTTTTGATACATTTGCTTTCAAAATACATGGTGATCCTGTGGAACAAGTGGTGGTCATGCTCATGCTACTCATTTCAATGAGCTTTTTTTTTCTTTTTTTTAATCCTGGTAGGGCTATCTGCTGTTCACCCTACTTTTAATAAGAAATCACCACCAGTGGGCTACAACTCTCTTTTACAGGCCTAGAGATTGGAAATATGGATATTTATTGCAGTTAAGGAACTAAGAATTTTAAAGAGGCAATTTGCCAAAGCTGGTTGAAAAATGACCTCATTCTCCTTCAAGTTTATTGTCAAAACAGTGCTGTGCTGACACTCCAAGATACATGATGTGGTTTGTGTTTTTATGCATGAATTTCAGGGCTATAGCTCTCCAGAAGGAATTGTGCTTGAATAGCTGACTTCATTTTTTACTAAAGACTATCTCTTTTATAATTCATCAAATAGGAAAAGACTTTTAAAGAGTCTCAAATAATTATAATTTAGAATGCTAATACAGAGACTTTCTTCCTGTGGTCAGGGTGGGAGGGTTTTATGGGCTTGCAACCTGTGGAATTGCAGGGGCCACATGCTTAAAAGGACCCCATGCGTGGTTTTCTGAGCTACTGTCACGCCTTGAAATTCTTACTTGAACAAGGTATTTCTGTGATTTAATTTTGCACTGCCTGTGGTTTCATGGTTTAGAATAAGTCAAAAGGTTTTGGCTCCTAAAAGTGACAGGGACAAACCATTTAGGTAAAGTTAATATATATTCAACTTCTTGAATTAGCCATTTATAGAGTATGATCCAGAAAATTGCATTGAAAAATTTAGTATTAGCAGTAGAACCCTATTTCCTTTTATTTTTTTGTCTTCCAGTGAAATGTTATGCAGAAGTCCAACCTTTGAAACACAAAAAGTGGAGCTGAACTGGCTCAAGTGTGGACTGAGAGTGAGGGAAGATTCACTGTCCTCTGAGTGTAGAGATGTGGAAGGTGGTTGGGGACAGTGAGGAAACATTAAAAAGCCCTAACATGAGACAAAGCACAGTTTGAAAATCACAATGGCAGCCAAAGGTATAGGAATAATTGCAGGTAAGCAAAAACCTATTAATATTTAGAATTAAAACACTTTATCTAAATGACTAAAGAAACACCTGAATTGAACTGGGCTTAAAAAACATACAGTTCCTGGGTACTTGATATAAAAAGATAAATGAAATGCAGCAGACTTTTCAGAGGCTTACAATCTAGTGAGTACTAGAACTTTAAATCTCAGGTAACTTTTATCTTTCCATCTGAATACAGAAGATTGTAAAGTTTACAATTATGTCATATACAGACTCTAAACCAATATTATGGTATTAACAGTTTTGAATTTATTGAAGAAATATGGGACATATCTTAATATCAGCTCTCAGGCTATTGCTATGACCTCATGCACAGGTGTGTGAAATATTTTCATTAGAACTTGGTGTATAATACAGACCTGTATCACTTTATTGGAATTAGAAATAGCTCGGACACAAGGCCATTAACAGGAGCTCAACAGACTATTCCACCATGAATGGTCTTAGAATACTGGTAAACACCTCTCTGAATCCAAATTGAGCTGTAGACTCACTATCTCATTACATAAGAGCAAGGCATGAATTTTATGTGCTGAGGCCATGTCAAGCACTATTAAACTGACAAGGGTATAGAGAAGAAACAATGCAGACCTTTTGGAAACTCTCATTATTGCTTCCAGTCAAGAGAGGTGTGTTGTTTCAACAGAGAGAGATGGAGAAATGTTTTAATGCTGTCAGCAATCAATATTCTAAATGCACATTTTTTTAGAAAAACACAACACAGTGATCCTTTTTTAATATGCCTATCAGCTTGGTTATCAAAGTCATATTTCAACATTGCCTGAGCTCATTAAATTTGTACTTGAATATAAATGTTTGAATATGCATTTTTATGTGGAAGAAAACATCTTCAAATGAATCTAAAGTGGATTCAAGAACACATTTCACAGTTGATGATTTATCAACTAGAGGTATGACATTTTGATGATGCCTCAAATCTGTATCCCAGGAGACCCACTGCCCTTTTAAAGTAGTGATGTGTCCTATTGCCTCAGTCACACCTGAGCCTACTAGAGGGGTTTTTTGAGTGATAGAAATGATAACAATTACATCAGTTTCCCTGAAAGCCAACTTCAGGAACTTTAATGGCTCTGGCATTTTTTGATTGTGGAAGCAATTACTGACCAACCGAGTGTTGCCTTCAACAGAAAAACTGTGCCTGATAGAAGCATTTAGAAAGATACTATTTGACAACCAATGAGGTAAAGTTCTCATCTTGCTTTGATAATTATTGGACCTCATTTTATCCTTTGACACTAAGCTACCTGTTTATTCCAGTGTTATGTCAGCAATATAGTCCGATGTTTGATATTTATTTATTTATATTTTTAAATAAATATTTGGAATTAAAAGGTATCTGGCTGACTGAAAGTGGTTGGGATGAAACAGAAGCAGAGAACTGAATATCAGAAGGTAAACCAGAAGGATAGGTAATCTCCAGACATTCAAAGCCAGAGTGAAGGCCACCAGGAGGCAGAGTTTGGTATCAAAGTGTGTGTTTGTTTAAGTGGAGTTGACTTCAACGTCACTGCGTATTGCAGTAGTCTTGCATAAAGTCTTCCTTGTCTAATTCTGTCCAGTAAAATTTTTCTTAGATAATTTATAGACGAGTTTGTTGCTTTCCATCTTAAAAAGCAGGCCAGCCTTAGGTATGTTGCCATGGGAAAGTGCTGGAAAAAGAGTGGTAGGTTATTGCTGGTGATGGCGAGATTTACCCACCTGCTGTTAGTTTTGCTCACGGGGCCTGCACTTCACATATCACTAACAGAGACCTTGGCAGGAACTTGAATACAAGTGGAATTTTGCTGCAATCTCTCTGGCTTATTTTAATGCAATAGTTTGTAATATAACTCATTAAAAAGTGAAAAATCTAGGACAAATGCTGGAGGAAAGGTGTAAATCAGTATGCCCTAAGAAAACTACCTAGAGTAGAAAAGAAACTTTGGAGATGTGTAATTGTTCCTTATCCCTCAATTCTTGTACAGAGTGGGCCGCTGGCATGGAACTCAATTATCGTCTAGCACATGCTAGGAAAGACCATTATACATAAACAACAATGTTGTAGTAAATCAATTGCTGTGAGTCCTCCAAATTTAGTGCATTTTCTGTATTGGAGTACAAGGTGATTAATGGCAGAGGGTGGGGACCAGAGGGCTACTTTTGAAATATATTCTCTCCTCAAACATCATAACAGAAATACATTTTTCATTTGGCTTTAGCAGTTTCTATCTCTGTGTCCATCTTGGGAAAGAAGAGAAGAGAGAGAATACAGGTACCGTATTTATAGTCCTTTCTCAATTTCCATTGGAAAACGTTATTGACAAGTCAAAAGCATAAAAATGCAAAATTAAAAAAATGAAAGTGAGTGAAAAGTCTTTATATTATAGAATAAGTATGGTTGATCTATGCAAAAGTAATTTGAGATATCTTTATAAAATGCATAGTTTTTACTTCACAGACCAAAGAAAAACAGTTTGAATGTTTTCGCTTTCTCCTATTACTCCCAATCTGTTGTTGTATAGAAGTCATGGATCATTATCAGATATGTGAAAGTTCTTACTTCTTTAAGTTACTTTATGTCAAGTTTCTCCTTGATTATTAACAAATTTAACAAAGCCTTGTTATATGTAATTAGTGAACATTTGGGAGCTGTAATTTTATTTCCTTGGTATTTGCAAATATGTATGAAATTACAAGAATTTGGTTTAGTGGGATTTTGTAAACAATTTTCTCTTATCCTGTTCCTGGTATGCAACTCTAAGGTATTCTGGGCTGTTCCTACTAGGCAGGACAGTAGTTTCAAAAATTACCAGAAATCTCTGAGCATGAGTCAGTTTTACATGCCTGTGTATATATGGGGAAAGGAGAGAGGGCCTGAGATACTTAGTTTGCTTTGTGTGTGTGTGTGTTTTTTTTAATAATAGAAGCTATTTAGGATAATAAAAGCTATTTGTCCCTATCTTTTATTTTATTTTATTTTATTTTTATTTTTTTATTTCTGGATATTATAGGGGTACATATGTTTAGGTTACATATATTGCCTTTGCCCCACCAAAGTCAGAGCTTCAGGCTCTGATTTTTTTTCCCTTCCCTCCCCTTCCCTCCCTACCTCTCCCCTCCCCTCCCCTCCCCTCACTTTCCCTTCCCTTCCCTTCCCTTCCCTTCCCTTCCCTTCCCTTCCCTTCCCTTCCCTTCCCTTCCCTTCCCTTCCTTTCTTTTCACCTTAAACAATCTTCAACTGTGAAGCCTGTTAGCTTATTACTCGGTTTGAATTCTGCATCAACCACTTATTAGCTACATGACTTTGGATAAGTTAAAACGTTACTTAACAACAGAAACTTTCATTTATTGCAAGTGGAAATGAAAATGGTACAGCCACTTTACAGGACAGTTGGGCAGCTTCTTGCAAAACTAAACATACTCTTACCATATAATTCAGCAGTCATGTTCCTTGGTGTTTTCCCAAATGAATTGAAAATTTATGTCCACACAAAAATCTGCACAGAGTTGTTTATAGCAGATTTGTTATAATTACCAAAAGTTGGAAGCGATCAAGATGCTCTTCAGTGAGTGAATGGATAAATAAAATTCTGATACATCCAGAGAATGGAAATGAATGGAAACCATGAAAACCATGAAAAGACATGGTGGAAACTTAAATCCATATTACTAAGTAAAAGCAACCAATCTTAACAAGCTAGATAGTGTATGATTCCAACTATATGACATTCTGCAAAAGGATGACTATGGAACCAATAAAAATATTAATGGTTGCCAGAGGTTAGGGAGGAGAGAGGGAGTGACAAAAGAGAGCACAGAGAGGATTACACATCTGTCCAAACACATGGAATGTACAACACCAAGAGTGAATCCTAATGCTAACTGTGAACATTGGGTGATAATAATAATTATTATTATGGACTGTAACCAATGTACCCTTCTGGTGGGGAATAGTGATAGTGGAAGAGACTGTAGGGGTGTGGGAACAGGGGTTATATGGGAACTCTCTGTACTTTCTGCTAAATTTTGCTATGAGCCTAATGCTACTCTAAAAATAAATTTCATTAATTTTTTAAAAAGTTACTTAACCTCTCTAGAATTCAGTTTCATCAAATCTAAATTGTAGGTAATAATAGTATCTATTTCATTTAGTTGCATGGCCAAGTCAGAAGACATCATTTGCAAGAGTTTATCACATAAGAAGTATTCACATTAGCTGTTGTTACAGGGAGTATGTCATTAAGATTTGCTGTTATTAAAGGCTTTTTCATTTCTGTGGTCTTAATGATCACCAACCCCCCACAGTTAATCTGTGAAGTAGACTGAACAGAGATCCTTATCCTCTTTTTACATCAGGAAACAAAGTGTGAACATTGAAATGAATTCTGTTGGATCATTAGTCAGAATTAGAAATAGGCTTTGTGATTCCTAGAACAATCCTTTTTTCATTACAGATGCTTATCTAAAGACCCCCTTACACTCTTAAAATTGTAGGCTCCCCCTAGTTTGCACAGTACCCTGTTAGTGGAAACAGATTAATGTTAGAACCAGGCAAAGCAAGGGCAATGACTGTATCAAAGAACTCGAAGAACTTTAGTGTATGCAGCTCATATGTCTGGTTGTTCACTGTTATATGTATTTAAATTAAAACAATTTTAAGCCCAAGACACATGAGCATACAGTCTATTAGTCTTTAAACTCATGTTCTGAGCCTCTGGAAAAATACACTGCAAGCTCCTAAGAGAATGAGTGAAAAAAAGGCAACCAACAGTATTGTTATAAAAATAAGTAGATATTGTGGTTGTGAAAGGGTCTTGGAAAACCCAGACGTTGTCAGACCACACTTCAAGGACGACTGCTACATACCACATGTCAGGAGACCATGTAGACCTGGTTGCCCTCCACCTCGTCCTTCTAATCTGTTGCCTAAAGTCTTCCAGCTCTTCAGCCATAGCTTTTTCACAATGCCCCAATCATTTTATAGCCTGATCATTAATTTCACACTAGACAGCTTCTGAGTCCCTGTCCTCTCCAGCTCCATTGGTACTTTTCCTGCAGGCACATATTCCTTCAGAGTTAAATGGGGGAGAACAGGCAGAAGAATATCAGAGCTTTGTGCCCATACCAGACCCTCAGCTCAGTTCACGCACAGCAGAGCCCGGAATGAGAAGCAGCACAGCCAGAGAACCTGGAGCTGTGAGATGGCTTCAGAAGCCACAGTGGTGGCCTAGGCCAACCTGGAAGTTGAGGTGGCAGCTTTGGATGTGACCTAGTGAGTGGAGGCCACAGAGAAGGGTGCCAGCCAGGTCAGTGTATGAGCCAGCAGAGACCAATCCAGATGCCTCATGAATAATCAACAATGTGGAGAAACAGTGGTTGGCTACTTAATGCAGTTTATGGAGTATAATTTCCTTTGTTTTTACAACATCATGAATGTTGATGAAATGCCCTTTCCTTTCACCTTTAAGCTCTAAAATGTCACCACTATTTCCAGTTTATTAAATAACGTGTTTCTTTAAAACTTTTGGTTTTTCAAATACCATGCTCTGTTGTTGCATAAGGTCAATATTATTTTCTGCCTGTTTATATGCAGCTTTACCAACTAAATCAATTTTTATTCTTTAGGGGAATAGAGCTACAGCTAATAGGTTAGACTTTCCTGTACATAATATTTCTTCATAACAGACCCTTATACTGACTGTAATGACACGCCCTATTCAACAAGGAGTCATAAGACCCAAACCAAGGTCTCTGATAAAACAGGAGGCAACGGAGAAACCAGTCAAAACCAGTTGGAGCCCAGATAGTAATGAAAAATGGCCTCAGGTTACCCTCACTGCTCATTATACCCTGTTTATAATGTATAACCTATGAAAAGAAACTCCCACCAGCACCATGACAGTTTACAGATGCCATGGCAGCTCCCACAAGTTAACAGATATGGTTTAGACAGGGGAGGGACCCTCAGTTCAAGAAACTTCCCACCCCTTTCCCAGAAATCATATGAATAATCCTCCCTCTGGTTAACATAAAATTAAATGAAAGTTAAAAAATAAGACACTGGAAGCTCACAAAGTGCTAGTCTCTGTTACTCTAAGACATAATCACTGCCCTATGTATGGGGAAGTCTCCCTTTTTTTCTTTTCTTACTTTAATTAACTTGAGTATGCTTTACTCTGTTGGCTGGCTTGTGAAGCTCAGAACCCACTTGGCCTCCAGGCCGGACGCTAGTTTTGGCACTACTTTTCTGTATCAATACTAAGTGATATGATATTTACTAAAACATCTCCCTTTCAAACACAAGATGGCTTAAGGTATGCTAATTAATTACTAGACATCCTTCCCTATAATTCTGACTATCAACAAATGTTTATTGAACTCTTATTAGGCAAAGATCACTGGACTAGTTGCTGAGCATAAAGAACAACTAGAAAATGCAGCCTCCTAAGAAGACTTATGGTCTAGATGAGAACACTCATATGCATTCACAAATATATTTAGTAAGTGAGAAAATACAGTGTAGCTACAGTGATATAAGGTAAATCCTGAATGCAAGGCGATATAGCAGGGTAGAGGAGGAAACCGTGGTGGAAATTTGTCTTTTGTCAGTTCAGTGTTCCTTTGAAAATGAACAGACCATGTGATATAATAAGAGTAAAATGAACCCACAAGTTCAGGAATTTGTATGTAACTCCTGCCTGATTAATTAGCATGTTCTTTCCCCTAGCCACTCTGCCTCAAGCTAGGCCAGTGTAAATCTGCTTCCTGATTTACCAGAACAATGTAGCAGGAACTATTTCTGTGTGGGTCATAGGCTGGTAGGATGAAATCATGGAAGTTCTCATGGTCATCTTTGCCTCTCACTTAGAAGAGTCTTCCAAGAACAAAGCTCTGAAGAAGGCAGGATTGCAAGATACAGAGGGAGATATTACTGAAGCCAGCTATGCCCAGAGAATCTTCCAGTCCTGGTTTTTTCCAGCCATGTGAGCTGATAAATCCTTTTTATTTGTAAGACAGTTTGAAAGGGGTTCATGGCACTAGTCACTAAATGGGTCCTGATTCACACAGGAACAATAATCACTTGAGGACTGCAGTGGCCCAAGAGGGCTCCTAGGGATGACTTGAGCAGAACCCTGAGTGCTATTTAAGATTGTTAAAAGAAAAACTTCAGACAAATTAAATTTAACAGAGTTAATCTGAGCAAAGAAAGGTTCACGAATCAGGCAACTCTGAGAAGTAGAAGAGAAGTTCAGAGAGCTCTGTGCTGCAATGTGAGCAGGCAGCATTTATGGACAGAAAATGGAAGTGAGGTACAGAAATAGCTTGACGGGTTACAGCTCAGTGTTTGCCTTATTTCAACAGGGACTGATCAGTTGGCTGCTTGTGACTGACTGAAGTTTAGCTGGTGTGATTGGCTTAGGCTCAGCTGTTTGTTACAAAACTATAGTCCTAAATTAGGATTTCCTTTAAAATACTAAGTTAGATTGCAGTTTGTTTTGTAGGGACTCAAAGCATGGAGATATCCTCAGGCCAAATTTAGTTTATTATAACAAGACTCAATTAAGAAGGAAGGATGAAAAAGAATATTTAAGGCAGGGCCAACATGGAGGGGGGAAAAAAAGTCCAAGTGGGAAATTTAAAGCCTAATTTTATAATATAAGCCTCATGTATGAAATTAGATGTAAAGTTTTGCAAAAGAGAAAGCCTCAATTTTGCAGAGGTGACAGCGCATAGATGGCTGTAGGGGCACTCATATTAATATTTAAGCAATGGAACACAAAACTAAAATTAGTGAAAAGAGTCTAACAAGAATAAGCCAAGTAGCAAATAATGGAAAGGATTATCTACTTCTCATCTATCATCTGTTTATCATCTATCTCAAGCATATAGGTTTTTGGATACCACTGGCCCTGTGATATTTATGAGTGATACCATGAACCACTTATAAGCAATTGCCCAAATCTCCTTCACAACATTATTTTTTGTGTTTTTGCATCTATTTTTAGAAAAAGTAACACATTCCAGTGTATATTTTCTTAAAAAAAATGTTACTAAGGTTTATATTGAAAACTAGTTTTTTTCTAGCCTATTCCACTTTTGCCTTCCTCCTTCTCAAACTGGCAACACAAGAGAAAAATACTTTCAAGTCTTTTAGCTCTTTTTTCATATACTAACTCCATATTTCTAAATAATATGTTTGTACTGCTCCATCTTAATTTCTGATGTTGGACTAAGTTAGATTGCAGTTTGCTATATCTCCAAAGCATGGAGATATCTTCAGGCCAAATTTAGTTTATTATAACAAGACTCAATTAAGAGGGAAGGATGAAAAAATCTTCCTGTCAAATTAGTTGAGAATACTAACCACCTACCTCCATTTCCCTCAAATAGAATCTTGATTTTTGGTCAAATGATGAGTCTGTATTTATTTGGACTATGTAAACATTTAAACTACATTAATACTTTCACCAATGAGTCACATAGGGCTAAAAACAAGTGGGAGGCTATGATCAGGATACATTTTTTGAATTAAATAGCTTTCACTCATCTGCTATACCAAGCCTGTCACATACTTTTTAAAAATATTATTTTCCCAAGTGCTAAAATTTATCTGATAATCTATGAATGTCAACATTTCTTCTTGGTCTTTCTGGATCCTCTCCCCAATCCTCTGTTTCCAATCTCAACTTCAAACTCCCCATCTTCACTCACTTGTTTTCAAGTTACCAGATGCCCTAAATGTGGAACCCTTCTGGGCTTTGATGGGTCAGGTGGCTTTTAGGTTGTTTCTTCATTATTCAATCAAGTCAACTACTGCATCTCTATTTGCTCAGCTTTTCAAAAATACGTTGAACTCTTATTGGGATTTTCACACCTGCCCTCTGAACAACACTAGGTTGAGCTGCGAAGGTCCACTTATACATAATTTCCATTCAATAAAAGTTTTACTGAGTATGCCTTCCTCTCTTGCCTCGTTTTTTTGTCTCCTCTCCCTTTTCTGCCTCTGCCATCCCTGGGACAGCAAGACCAACCCCTCCTCTTCATCAATCTACTCAACGTAAAGATGATAAGGATGAAGACATTTATAGTGCTCCACTTGCACTTAGTAAATAGTAAATACATTTTCTCTTCCCTATGATTTTTTTAATATCACTTTCTTTTCTTCAGCTTACTTTATTGTAAGAATACAGTATAAAATACATATACAAAATATGTGCTAATAGACTATTTGTGCTATTGTTAAGGCTTCCAGACAACAGTAGGCTATTGGTAGTCATGCTTTGGGGAAGTGGAAAGTTATGCTTGGGTTTTTGCCTCCACAGGGGTTGGCTCCTGTAACCCCCACGCTGTTCAAGGGTCAATTATACATATTAACTTCCACTTTAAAAATGTTTTTTGTATTTTAATTTTGAATAAGAAAGAAAATAATGATAATGTGGTCCAACTATATGGATTGCCTGGGTATTCCCACTATGCACTTTAATCTCTGTTATTTCTACCCTGTTACCTCTGAATTTCATATTCCACATTCTCTTTGGAAAATAAAATACATTTTTAATCTTTGAATGTCTTTTAAGATTCTTTTTTTTAAAAGTAACTTTTTGGTATTGAGTATTGTCCGCAAATGTACCCATTTTTATACCTCAAAATTTCCATTTATATTCCCTAGAGTGTTTGCATTTACTAAATTTTTATTAAGGATTACAAAAAACTCAGAAGTGATTTTCAGGTCTCTAAGCTTCTGCTAACAGGTTTTAGTAATATCCCTGACTTGTTTTGTAGTCACATACAAGGGTACATCAATCCCTTCAAAACTGATTTTAGAATGATGCCTGTACTTTAAGAATGTCCTTAAAATCAGTGGCCTGCAAATATACACAGGTACCTTGACAAGTTAGTCAGCATGTGCTTTGGGGAAACACCCCAGAAGGATGCGGCATATTGCAACTTCAGTTGTTGTCAGTTTGGAACAGGAAAACTTGAGAAATAACAGCTTCCAAACCATTGTAATCTCCCAGATGCTCCCAGGACACCAAATACATCCTTTGTCAATCAGCTAGAGATGGAAGCCCAGATTCCATAAAACAAGTAATTGATTTCACCCACAGACTCGTCCTGGTCTAGGAATTCAAGTTCCAGATCAATCCCTCCATACATTTTCCCTAAATCCCCTCACAATAGAAAACAAAACCAAATAAAAACAAAATAAGATACGCTCACAATCAATTTAACTAAGGAAAAAAAACTTATAGATGTATTTCTTATGTTTAGTTGTTAACTATACTATCTTCTTTCATGTCTATGTTAAATGATGGAGCTCTGACTAATTTACTATTAATTTGTATTCATCTCATTTTCTATTTTGAGATATTTCAAGTGCTTTTGAGAATTACCTAAATTCTAGCTGGCCGTGTTCATTGGAGCAGTATCATCAGGGGACAGTGGCACAGAAGGAGAGATACAGGAGATCCTCATTATTCGCAGATTGAATATTTGAAAATTTACCAGATTGCTAACATTTATTTGCAACCCCTAAATCAGCACTTCCAGATCTTCCATCATCATTCACAGACATACCCACAGAACCAAAAACCATGTTTCCGGCTGAGGTCAAACTAGGAAGACCACCCTCTGGCTTCTTGTTTCAGCTCTCACACTGTAAATATTTTGTCCTTTTTATGGTCGATTTAGTGCCATGTTTTCTTCATTTGTGTGTTTTTTCTTGTTGATTTTGCTACATAAAATGCCCCGAAGTATAGTGCTGAAGTGTCGTCTAGGGCTCCAAGGTGCAGGAAGGCTGCAAAGAGCTGGAGAAAATACATATGTGAGATAAGCTTCTTTCAGGCGTGAGTTGTAGTGCTGTTGGCCGTGAGGTCAATATTAATGAATCAGCAATATATATTAAATAAGTTGCATTTAAATAGAAGCACACATAAAACAAGGTTGTGTAAAAGGTTAATGACAATGCTGTGACCAGAGTCTCACAGCAACTGCACTTCTAGCGCTGCTTCTTCCCTAGGAGCAATGGGTTCAGTATGGGCTGTCTCAGCGTCCACAGTGACTGCACAAAACATAATTACCGTGAATTATGATAATAGTTTGTATTTACATGTTAACTCTACAAAGTCTATTCTAATTTGAAAATCTTGGGGTGGAAGCTATGTTGTAGATTGACCATTTCAAGTCAAAGTTGGATCAATTGATTGCCCTCGGTTAATTTTTATTATTACCCTAAGATTCAAGATAACTAAGTTAATTACTTTATTTTCATTTATATTTTTTAACTTTCATGGATCATAAAAAAAGAAGGAATGACTCAAGTTTTATGTTAAAGTGAAGCTCTGTTTCACTAATATTTACATCGTTATCGTGAATGTAATCTTAAACTCATCTTTATTGTAAGACTTTACCACTATACGATATATTAATATAATATAAAAGAATTCAACCTGTACCCTCTACATTTATTACAAATTTTTGAAAAGTAAACAAATCTTTATTAATTTTCTTAAAAATTTGTTTTCTCCTGTTTTCTTGATACTTGTAACTGTAGCAATATCTAAACTTCTAAGCCCCAAATAGTATGTTGTTTACCTGCTTCAATGAGTGATTCTGAGTTACTTTTCTGCTAAATCCAACCGAAATCCACACCAACAAATACATGCTTTGTCAATCAGCTGTAGATGGAAATCCAGATTCCATAAAACAAATAATTGCGGGAAGCCAGGGAGTCTGAGGAAGTGCAAAGAACAGTAGCTGTCCTTTGCTAAAAAATGATTCCTGATTAGATTTAATGCATTGTTCTTGTCCCTAAAGGTAAGTCTAGAAAAATTAAAATACTCTCTTCATCATCTATTAGATATTATATGTGCATGTGTGCATGTATGTGTGTGCACATGCACACGGAAAGGAATATATTATATATCTGTATACACAGATATGTATTTGTGTGTATATATACTATATACATATATGTGCACATGAATACATATACATCTATATACAAAATTTCTGTATTTTCTTGAAAAATTCTAAAGTGTTCATTTTAAGTGCTATAATACAATAAAATATTTTCTACTTTTAAAATATAACATTATTAATTGACTCTAACACTTCAAAAATCTGAATGCATTTAACTATCATAATTCATCTGCAATAATCAAGTGATAATATCAGTTAAAATAAAATAAACTATAATTGAATAATTCAAATGGCCAAGTTCTGATTTTTTTTCTAAGAATTACAGCTTTAGCAAAATAAACTATGGGCTATTACATGGATAATAAGTTAATGCTTTAGACAGTCATTTGGATTTATTTTATATTTAACTTTAAATATTCATGTACTTGGATGCATTCAAATCAGAGTCTCTCTCTCTCTCTTTTTTAATGTTACATGCAAATGACTCTTGCCAACTGTAGGCCTTTGAGAGCCAACCTTGTAGGTCTATTATCAATAATTAAGATAAGACTGACCTTGTCTTGCCTTCCATATTTCTATTTTGGTTGCAAGAATGATGCTCCCCTCATTTAAAAAAATCCTCCCAGTTACCGAAGCAGAACAATTACTTTATTTCCTCTTCAGAGGAGCTTCTTTTTTGGAGGTTGAAACACCTGCTATTCATACATTATGTAAAGAACATACCAATCATTTAGAATGAAAGCTTGAATATAAATGCCAGACATTACAGAAATCTGTTTCATAATATACTTATGGGGGGCCAGATACGGTGGTTCACGCCTGTAATCCTAGCACTCTGGGAGGTCGAGGCAGGCGGATCATTTGAGCTCAGGAGTTTGAGACCAGCCTGAGCAAGAGCGAGACCCCGTCTCTACTAAAAATAGAAAGAAATTGTATGGACAGCTAAAAATATAGAAAAATTAGCCAGGCATGGTGGCGCATGCCTGTAGTCCCAGCTACTCGGGAGGCTGAGGCAGGAGGATCGCTTGAGCCCAGGAGTGTGAGGTTGCTGTGAGCTAGGCTGACACCACGGCACTCTAGTCCGGGCAACAGAGTGAGACTCTGTCTCAAAAAAAAATAAGTAAACAAAAATAAAAAATAAAAATAATATACTTATGTATTGCTTTTGTTGTTTTACTATTTTATTACCTGTAGAAGCAGAAAGATGTGTATACACACACACACACATATATAGTGTTCATGTGTGTCTATGTGTGGAATTAATGGGAAATAGTAAAAACTAGTAGTTAACATAAATAAATAACATCAATTATTTACCTATGCTAACCCCACCTGACCACAATTTTACAGATGTGATGCAAAAAATTTCCTGTCCTTGAATTTCTGCTACATTTTATTTGCTTTGGAGTATCTGCATCTACTCTATCAATGCTCTTCAAATTGCCTTACACATTTAAAGGGTATGCAGATTTATTCCATGAGCTTCCACTAAAATAAAATGTTGGGACTGAAAAGGAGAAGCAAAATGTGGAGAAAGTAAAATTTGATCCACTGCCAAAAACTTGTTAATTGCTTGTTTTATTTCAATTTTAATCTTGAGGTCCTGAGCAACTTATCCATCCTAACCAGGTCTGTACATTTGGTATTTTTGTATACGTTGGTCTTTCTCATCTTCTTTATCTTCTCTTTCTTTAAGTCAAACACTTGAGAGGGCATATATTAATATAATCACTATCTCCTTTCTAAACAATCTGTTTCAATATGGATTACATTCTCACCATTCTACAGAAAATATTGTCACAACTGTTAGCAAACATTGAGGATACAGTCGCAGTTTTGATCCTTATTAAAGTCTTCCTTCTTGAAAAGACTCTTTTCCCTTGGCTCTTTTAACACTGCATTCTCAGTTTTCCTCCTGCTTCTTTAACTTTCCTTTAACAATCTCATCCATCTCTACCTGGACATCAAATATTTATGCCACTTAAAGCTGGGAGCTTCAGTCTGTTAACTCAGTAATATTTCCAAAGCTGTTTTCCCATGTAAACTGCTTCCTTTTTCCGTCTACTCCTGTGACTCCTGGCATTAACTTCTCTTTGAATATGCATAGTGATTTGTTCAAATGCTTACTTTACACCTCCACGTTTTTCTGGAGGCACCTTGAATTAACCCCATCTGAATGCATGAAATGCCTTCTATAGTGTTTCACAGCAAATGTTACCAACAACCTTCTAATGATAAAGTTCAGAAAAATTACACTTTCTCAGCTGCTCTATTCCTTATTCTCTTTATCTAATCCATTATGAAGCCACATTTATTTCACTCATTGACTATCTGTAGAATATATTAACTATTTTCTATATGTTTCATTCCTTTCCTGGTTCATGGTATCACTTCTTGTCTAGACTGCTGCAGTTGCTTCCTAGCTGGTTTCACTAGCCCCACATTTATTTACTTCCTTCAAATTAATTTTTAACATTCACACACATGTAGTTAATATTATGAAATGTGATGCCAAGGGCATTGGACAGTCAAATATGTACAGTTGAATGTTGTTATCAGATCTATACTAGAAAGACATCTGGCAGCAGTGAAGCATCTGGGTTGAAGGAAGACTCTCAGTTGAGGTGAATAGAGCTGATGTAAATGGTAATAGAAATGAAAAAGAAAGTTACCTAAGTAATTAATTTTCAATATTGTGCTCGGTGGCTGCCAGGATGTGGCAGTGAGTGGAAAGTCAGGCAGTCTTAAGACCTGCAAAGAACAGTTCCTGTCTTTTACTAAAAAATGATTCCTGATTAAATTTAATACATTGTTCTTATCTCTAAAGGTAAGTCTAAAAAAATCACAATACGCTCTTTGTTGTCCATTAGTCATTATTTATGCATGCATGCATCTATGTATGTGCACATACACACATAAATGTATATATTATATATCTGTATATACACATTATATGTATTTGTGTGTATATACGTATACACATATACACATATCTGCATATCCATACATATACACCTATATATTAGTTTATGACAGTATAACTTCTTCATCTTGGTCTTACTCAGTGGTCTAGTGCTTTCAAGGAATATATTGCATCTGGGAAATCTATTTCAAAGACAAATCAGGCCAGTCATTTATGAACAGATCAAAAAACATCCAGAACTCATAGTCTTTAGCAGACTATGAACTTTTATACCCAGCCAAAGTTTATTAATTTTTTCATGAACTTTGTGTGTGATGATAGTTGAAGTTATAGGCTATATGTCAGAAATTATGATTTTAATTTATTTTCTAGGCTTAAAAATCAAAAAAGTCATCTTAAAAATCAAAAAAATCAAAAAAGTAAGCTATTTGACCTAAATTAGCACTCTGAATATCCACATCTGTAAAAAAAATTTCTGATCAAATATCTAATATTAATAAAAGAAACATAGTAATTGTTAAGCTGAAGACAGAGAATTACACAGATTTTCACCCTCTGTTATCTTTCTTTTTATATTATTTCCACTTGTAATATTCCATTTGTTATAGTCTATGTGGAGTCTTCTTAAATTTTTATTAATCATGAATAAGGCAAATAATAAATTTAAGCAATCTAACTTACATATATTGTTATATGGGCATTTGTCTTCGGAAAACAATTCTGTATAAAATAAAATATTTGAAATACAAAAAATATTTTGAATATATAAACTTCTTTATTTCAATAACTATTTTGAATATTCCTGAGATAAATTTAAGAAAGAGAACAAATATATTTTTCTTGTTATTAAAATGTGTAAGTAGTTTCACCAGTTTTTCACTCTTAACCTTTTTTCTGTATTGTCCCTATTGAATACAGATATATACAATCTACAGTGATCATAAGGAAACATACTTATATTGACATGGGTATATATTTATATTAAAATTATTTAGTAAATAATTATTTTCCAGTATACTAAGGTACAAAATCATTTATCATAATTTTTATGATAGTTTTCCTTAAACATATAGGAAAGTTATGGCAGCATAATGGAAAGATAACCAAATTTATCTTTTGGCTGTATAAACTTTCTATTTTGTATCACAGGTAAGCAGAAGGAAATTATCTCAATTAAGATGAAATGTCATTCTGGATTCCTCAAAGAAAAAGAATAAATAGTAGTAATATATGTGTTTATGTGTCTATATATATATGGGGAAAGAGAGAAAGAAATTGACTTGGAGTTGGCTCACATGATGATGGTGGCTGAGAATTCCCAAGATCTGCAGTCATCATACTGGAGGCTCAGGAGAACCAATGATACAGTTCCAGTCAAATTCAGGAGAACCACAAGAGCCAATGTTGTAAGTTCCCATTTGAATTTGAATCCAAAGGCAAGAGATGGCTGATGCCGCAGCCGGAAGACAGTCAGGCAGAAAGACAATTCTCTGACCCATCTTTCTTGTTCTATTCAGGCCTTCAACTGATTGGATGAGACCTAATGATATTGGGGAAGGCCATCTGCTTCACTCACTTCACAAATTAAAGTGCTAATATTTTCTAGAAATACTCTCACACAGACACACTCAGAAATTGTGTTTAATCAGCTATGTGGGCAACTTGTGGACCAGTCAAATTGACAAAGAAAATTAACCATCAGAGATTGTCATACTTTTCTTTTTAATTTCCTTGTCTCAGAAATTGATAAACATCAAGGCACAAAAGGATACTAGGTAAAAGCACACTCTGCAGTGACTGACTCGTTGGCTTTGTATCTCAGTCCCTCCACTTATAGGTAGGACATCATAGAAAATTCCATTACCCATTCAAAATGTTAGTGTCTCTAAGAGATGATTATAAAGCTGTTACAGAGCTATTGTGAGTTTAAGTGAGATAATCCATGGAAAATACCTAGTACTTAACACTTTTTAAAAAAACGTATCATTTTATGCAAATGTATAAAATTTTTAACTTTTTAAAATATTTTGCTGAAAATATAATGTAAATAAGGGTATTGAGCCAATGGAATTCTACTTAACAATGAGGAAATGGAAATTTTCTCTGTTCACCCATTACGAACCATCACGTTGAAGTCACCACAAATAAATGTTTACTCGGATTGTTACATTTATATACACATTTATATAAATTATATACACTAGATATTCTTTTAAACAGTTATAATTTTTATTATAAGTTTTCATAGTTACGAAGAGTTTAATTCCCAGCAGAATGTGGATATTGGCATTTTAGCTGCTATATCACTTCTTGAAACATTGCCAATGGGATTAAAACACAAATGATTTGATATCCATTATTATCAGTTTTTAAAAATATACTAACAATGTTTTGTTGAATAGTCAGTCAATTAACAGCCACTCAATTCCCCAAAATTAATTTTTATCATAATGTGATATATTTTAGAATAGAAATAGTTTCCTTGATATAATTTGTGTCCATAAGCCTCTCTAAATTTTGAATAATTATTTCAGGAATAAGTTATTATTACAGTAAATATTATTACCTAATTAATATAGACAATGTAAATTTATCATATATTTTCATAAACAAATTTAACACAATTAAAGTGATTATTTAAAATAGCTCTTTATGAGATATGTTGGACTTTTTAATTATATTGAGTCTGATATCTGTAATGAATAATTTATTGATACATTGAGATAGGATTTACCATAATTGTATTTTTTAATAATCTTTGGCTTATCTTTATAGGTGTAGATATTGAAATATCTTGTTTCATATAAATAAATGGGGGTAAATGTGTTATGCTAGCAATGTCACTCATCTTTGAACTCTTTTCAGGATGTTGGCAAAAGTCTCATTCTACTTCATCAGCAAATGGTTTTTTGAATGGCCTATCAGCTGAAAATTCAAGGAGATAACTCCTTTAGTTTTGTTCAGAAACTAATAGGAGAAAAGCATTTTGTTTTCAAATTTATTTATTTTTATCCTGTCATTAAAATTCTTTGTTTTCTCAAAACCAATAAAAATATTTCATTGATATCTCTAGTGAAGCCTTGGATCTTTGCAATTTTCTGGGACAATCACCTCTGTGAGTTTAGTGCTGTATAGGGGTGCATATTACTTTCAAATGTTGAGAGTTTATTATAGCTTGCTGGAGAAGTAGGACCTGAAGCTCCACCAAAGGCTCTTAGGCAATATTTAACATAAAGGATGGAATTCTTTAAATTAGAAATTAATTCCCTTAAACTATCTGTGCTCACATATATACCTTCAGGTATTTTAATGAGCTCCCCAAACCCAGTTGGTGGACCCTGATCTGAGAAACGATACGCTGGTTAGGCAAACAGCTCCACGATAGATCTGGCTGCCCATTCCAGACTTCTGTTTCTAGAATCCTTCCTAAATAGAAATTCTAGAGACTCACTAGGAAAAGTTTTTGTTAAAAAAATTCTTTTAAAAAAAGAATATTTTTAAACAGTTATATAATATTTTTTAAAATCTCATCTGAAATTTGTTAAGGTTGTTCTTATCAGGCTAGACAGTCTCCTGGGGCATAGTCTCTTTTGTGTACAGAACAGTTTCTTATTTTAATTTCCTATGTAATTTAAAACTTGATGAATTGATTTCATTAGCACATTAAATCTGCATAGCACTTACATTGCCCATCTCTCTTAACACAAACTAAAGTGAAAAAAAAAAATTCCTCTGTTGTTGTTTGAGATTTCATTTGGGTAGATTGGGTTCTGACTGATTGCCTGCTCTTCATTACCTCATCACAAGTTGCATTGATTAAGATTAAAGTAGCTACACTTAGATCTTTTCAACATTTTATTTAAAGCGTATTTCAAACTTTTACTCATTTTAGAAGTTGTGCATCATATATACTTGGAAATAGTTTCCAAAAATTCTTTCAGCCTATAATGTATTCACAAGCTCTTGATTTTCACCTTGCCCAGTCTAACACCTTTCATCTGAGGCAATTTTTAAACATCAGCTGTGATTTTCACCATCAACTGATAGTTGCACAAACCTGATAAAAAGCAAAGCTCCACCGTCCCTCTTCTAAACAGGTAGTTTCCCTGTCCCATGACATGAACTTCACCCTTAGTAGATTAGGTCTCCATTTAAATGGGTATCTATCAAAAAAGGCAAGTGATTACTGAAATACCATAGGTCCAAGAAATCCTCTAAAAATAAAACTCAGAGGTTAGGTGAAATGGCTCACACTTGTACTCCCAGCACTTTGGGAAGCCAGGTTGGGAGGAACTGTTGCAGCAGAGTTCAAGACCAGCCTAGGCCACATACATAGTCAGACCCTATCCCTACAAAACATAATAAAAAAAAAAAAATTAGCCAAATGTAGTGGCACATGCTACCTGTGAGGCAGAGGTGGGAGGATCCCTTGAACCCAGGAATTCTAGGTTACAATGAGCTATGATCAAGCCACTGCACTCCAGTGTGCACGACAGAACCAGACCCCCCTATCTCAAAAAATCAATTAATCAATCAATCAATCTTAGAGTGCCTTACTAATTTGAGAGACTAGATTTTAATGTTTTTCACATATATTATGTATAAAATATCTCAAATTTATAGATTTAAGGAAGTTATGATTTTTCTTATTGTCACTGAAAATAAAAAACTTTAAGCAATCATATTAATCTTAAAATCATGGCATATTTATCATGAAAAAATTCATGTGAACTTATCACATCATAAAGAAAACACCTGTATCAGCAGCAATGTGAATAATCGAGTTTTAACTTTTCATGTGTATTATGGAATAATAATTAACAATAATTAGGATTCACCCAGCATTTATTTTACACTGTGCTCTGGGCTAAGAACCGTACCTGTTTTATACTATTTAATCATTATAACTCCATGAGGCACATGCCTTTTATTGGCATTTGACAAAAGTATAAACTGAGTCTTAGAAGATACAGATGAATCCAGGATTGACACCCTTGGCCTACATTACTCTAAGATCAGTGTTTGAAACACTTACTTTAGAGTCATGCAGGTCAAGGATATCAATATCCCCCATCTCTGAAAAGAAGGTTTAGTTTATTCCTTTAAGCTGCATAGCATTCAAAAAGTTAAATGGAAAGGTGGACAGGTAAAATGACAGAAGTAATTAAAATGAGCATGCTCATTTTTTTTTTCTTGCCTCATTTTTCTGATGGAGATATCAATTTCTGCCTCAGTTGCTAGCTGGGTTCCTAGTAGCAGGGCATAGAAGTTTTGGGGACCACTTTCTTCATCATAAATTCAATATTGTAGTGATTCAATATGATGCTACACTTTTGAAAGTTTAAGTCAGCCCTGAGGAAAAGGAGAAATAAAAATTCATTGTCTTTGAAAACAAAAATAACAACACAGACAAATGAGATCACCTCCCCACTCACCAAAAGTTTGTTCATTCTCAGCAGGGACAATTCTTTTGGATATTTTTCTTGAAGGTCAGTCATTATCAAATTCAAATCATATCTGCCTGGGTAAGAATTTGGGGACATTTATCTTATATTCAAGAAGCCATCATTTTACCTGGTTGGGATGAAGTTGATGGTTCAGTAGAAACATGACTGCATCAAGGTTGGGACTCTATATGAATGTGAGAGGCGCTGTAGTCACAGAAAGGAGGTCTTGTTTCCCCCTTAACAAGACTTTTAACATAATATCTTAGTCTGTTTCCTGTTGCTATAACAGAATACCAGACTGGGTAACATATAAAAATAAATAAATTTATTTCTTATGTTCCTAGAGGGTAAGTGCAAGAGCATGGCACCAGCATCTGGTGGAGGCATGGTGGAAGGCATCACATGGCAAGAGGGCATGTACATGCATGTGAAAGAGGCAAAATATGGGGGATGGTTTTGCTTTACCGCCACCTGCTCTCTGAGTAACTAACCCAATCCTGTAACAGTGGCATTAATCCCTCTAATGACCTAATCATCTTTTGAAGTCCCAGCCACCTACCACTACCACACCAAGAACCAAATTTCCAACACTTGAATTCTGTGAGACACACTCAAGCCATAATGCCTAGGTCCTGTGTCTGATGACGAAAAGAATTATAGAGACAAACACTGTGGAAATACACTAACACTGAAAACAAAATAGGAACAACATTAGCCAGAGCCCCTTTCTCACCCAAAGCGTCTATCTTCATTTAGTTCTTGAACCAGGACAATCACACAATCAGTATTTGCTGAGTGTCATGTAAGGCAAAGACATAAGCAAAACCTCTGCCCTCTTAAACATATAATCCAAGGCAGAGACTCTATTTACAAAGACAATCTTTTTCCATGCAGCTATTTTATTATCCTTCAAAATCTTTAAAATGAAATCCTCTGTATAATAATATTGCATGCAAGTAGTGAGATAAGGATTTCTAGTAAAAACATACCCAGTATTTCCATCCCAAGGCAACTAACTCACTCTTAGTTTATTATTACATTCCAGAGATGATCTGATAACAAAGTATTTACAGCTCTTTCATTGTGAGTTTCTGGTGCCAAAGATTAAGTCATGTTCAAATTTAATTCAGGAACAGACACACAGTAGGCACTGCTGCTACCTAGGACCAGTTTGTACTCACATGTAATTCAGATATTATTACACCTATAATACTTAACAATTTTTTTTAGTGTAAAAGAAAATAGACCAGATACTCAGTAGGCCCCTGTAATTGATTTTTGAATGAATCATTAGACCAGTTGCTTTACTGGTAACTGATAATTATCATTCATCAAATGAGAACTTAGCAGGAAACAAACAAAATTTTCTGAAAACTTACCCTATTGTCCAGGATGTATTTGAGTTACATTTTAGTTCTGCCTTTAAGAGTTGGGTTTTAAGATGCTTAAGAAGTTTTATGAAAAGTTAGTATTGATGCATTCAGTAATCATACCCATGTTTAAATTCAGAACCCATTCTCCCTCCATGGTACTATAATTTATCATCTTATTAATTCATTTCTAATAGGGAAATAAGAGCTTTGAAATATTATTAGACAATTACTCTCTCTGTATACTGAAAAATAACATGTAACTATGAAGGCTTGCTTCTACCTGATTCCTATGCTCAATAGTTTCACTATACAATCATCATATGAAATCTACATTCATTCAATTATCTCATCTCCAAGTTTCTGTTAAATAGGCATGCCTATGTCAAAATATTATTGAAAATGAAAAAAAGAAAAGTTATTTTAATTCATAATGCTGTGTAACACAGCATGCCATTATGTCCCTATAATCCATTTTTGAACAGTATATATCTTTTCTGAACTTTGAATGTTCTTTGATTGTGCTTTGAAGTTAAAAGGTGCTTCATGCATAGATTAGATGGATGGCTCTGTGGAGAAGTTAAAAATTAGGGTAATTTTTAATTTTGGCCCAAATTCTAACATTAAATTTCTAAGAGAAATCTGAACCAATAATATAGTTCTCATAAGGTGGAAGTTCAACTAGAGCAAGAAATTGATTATATACATGTTTAATCACCAAACCTACACCTTGACAGAATGTTAAGTTAGGTTCCAGATTTCAAAAATAGTATTGCATACCCAAGTATACTTCTAAACTTATTCCAGAAAACTTGAGCTTCATAATTTAACAGCAGTGTTACCAATAATTGGAACTAAAAATATTTAGCATGCTGTCTTTTCGTTTTACTTATATGGGGAAAAATATTGACATCATTTGTCTTGCATTATGTAGTCTGGCTTCTTAGGAAAGAGTGGTTTTTCAGGAGCTGCCTCTGAGAAAAGAATAAACTAAAAGATAAATTTGGACTGAAAATTCTATGCTGTAAAATCATACTGGCTAACAAAAAATGAAATATTATTTTAACAAATATAGGAAGTTATTTAGAGAAACAAGTGTTTTGTGATATGAACATTCTTATGAATACCTAGAAACCGTGTGTTTTTTACTCTGTTGTCATCATGAACTTGTAGGAATCTGAAGATTAAACATGTCTTACATACCTGTAAAACAAACAGAATCCTTCAGGGCTGTTCTTCAACCCTTGAAGTCAATAGCTGATTTTTCAAATAGCAGTGTGAAGAAATTAAACATGACTTGAAACAAGAGAGAACAATGCTGTAAAGATAAACAATATCCTTTCTGCTGTACCAATTTTGCTATGAGTGGTGCAAAAAAGAAAAGTTACAGAGCAGAACATGGTTGCTATAAAATTACAGATCATACTAGTAAAAAAAGAAATGCTATAAGTTTATGATTGTTTTTGAAACAATTTCACTTGATTTTTTTCTGGAAATTTTTAAATTGATACACTTAAATCTTTACATAATTTAGATTAGCAATGATGTGATTATTTTTCTATAAAAATCTAAACATAGGTGAATTATTAAGCATTTACTAATTGCCGGATAATTTTGAGAGACTTTTTAGTGGTATCTTATTGAACCAAAGCATTTGCTGTAGTTTTTGTTTATTTATACAATTGCTATTTTTGTACAATTGATCTAGCTGCTGATGTAGTAGTAAGCACAGTTGGACTGAAAAAAGAAGAGATTGAACAAAGGCACTGGAACACTCAGATAAGCTTTTTGGTGAAGAAGATTACAAAAATAAAATGAGATTATGTAGAATTTGTAGAAAGATAATATTTTTGACAGGTACAAATAGGCAATAAAATATTTGCTTTCCACAGTGCATTCTTGCTTTCAGATTGCAATAAGGCTGAAATTCAAAATTTGCTCTTATTTTTCTCCTCATCCATTCTTGCAATCATATAAAATATTTGTATGAAGATTCTTAATAAATTCTAAAATAATTCCAACATTTTCCTAAGGAAGTTAGGACAAAATTGAAGCCACTTCCAATTGTCTTTGCTATTCCATGTGCACGTATGTAGGGGAAAAGTGTTAGTCTGACGATAGCTCACTGGATAATAGCAAGAAAAAAATATGTTAATATAATAAAGGGAGGATTGGAATCTACCTTGAATCCAAAGTAGAAATATTTTGATAGTGAATATGTGGAGTAGACAAGAAGAGATAATGAGAATGAAGACCTTTATGAAGGTCCAGTTCCACTTGACAAATAGTATATTTTCTCTTCTTTATGATTTTATTAGTAACATTTTCTTTAATAAAGTAATAAATTAGCTTACTTTATTTTAATTTTTCTTGTTTTTTTTCTGATTCCATTAACTTTTTATAAATTTTAATGGATTTGGGGGTACAAGTGTTTTTTTGTTACATGGATGAATTGTGTAGTGGTGACCTTAAGGCAATTCACCGCTTTAATTATGTACGTTGTACCTGATAGCTAATTTCTGATCCCTCACCCTCCTCTGAGCCTCCAAAGAGACTTCCCCCTTCTGAGCCTCCAAAGTCCATTATGCCACTCTTTATGATTATTTCTAGCATCGTCCCACTTATGAGTACATATGGTATTTGTTTTTCCATTCCTTAGATACTTTATGTAGGATAATGGCTTATAGTTTCATCCAAGTTGCTACAAAAGACATTATTATATGCTTTTGTATGGATGAGTAGTATTCCATGGTGGATGTATGTGTAAACATATATGTATAAATATACATATATGTATATATGTGTGTGTATACATATATCACAGTTTCTTTATCCTCTCATCAGTTGATGGGTGCTTAGGTTGATTTCATATCTTTGCAATTGTGAATTGTGCTGCCATGAACATATGAGTACAGGTGTCTTTTTGATATAATGCTGCATTTGGGTAGATACCCAGTAGTGGGATTGCTTGATCAAATGGTATGCCTATTTTTAGTTCTTTAAGGAATCTCCACACTGTTTTGTACAGAAATTCTACTAATTTACATTCCCACCAATAGTATATAAGTGTTCCCTATTCACCACATCTCTGCCAACATCTAATGTTGTTTGACCTTTTAATAATGGACATTCTGACAGGAGTAAGGTGGTATCTCATTGTGGTTTTCATTTTCGTCTGTTTGATAATTAGTGATGTTGAGCACTTTTTCATATGTTGGTTATCCATTTGCATATCTTCTTTTGAGAAATATCTGTTCATGTTTTTTGCCCACTTTTAATTTTTTTTTTCTTGCTGATTTGTTTGAGTTCCTTGTATATTCCAGATATTACCTCTTTCTTGGAAGTATAATTTGTAAATATTTTCTCCCATTCTGTTTTCTATTTACTCTGTTGATGATTTCTTTTGCTGTGCAGAATTTTTTTAGTTTAAGTCCCATTTACTTATTTATTTTGTGTTTTTTTTTGAGATTTGCTTTTGTAATCTTAGTCATAAATTCTTTGCCTATGCCACTGTCCAGAAGAGTTTGTCCTATGTTTTTTTCTTGAAATTTTATGCTGTCAAATCTTACATTCAAGTCTTAAATCTGAACTCGAATTAATTTTTGTGTATGGTGAGGGATAGGGATCTAATTTCATACTTCTGCATTTGGATCTCCAGTTTTCTCAGTACCGTTTATTAAATAGGATGACCTATCCACAGTGTAAGTTTTTTTCTTCTTTGTCAAAGATAATTTTATTACTGAAAGCTCGGCCAATTGTCCATGAAGCTGAATGAGAAGAACGAAGACAAGCAGAATTTACTTTGCTGACAAAGGAGGAAATATGGTAGACTTTCTCATCCCAAAATCCCAAATTTCCCAAACATAGGCAGAAATACAGAGCTTTTAAAGGGAAGGTTCTGGGCTTCAGAACCTTCTGGGCATTCACTGTGGTTAACTATTCTAATCGTCCCATCTCTGCCAAAAACAAAGTGTGTAAACTCTGCCAGCTGCCCACCTGGGGGACTGGCACTACCTGGAAGTTTTAACAAAACTGCCTCAAGGCTTCAGGCCAGAATGCAGTTCCCAAAAAGAGTGGGGGAAGTTTTAAGGAGACAGAAAATCTCTTTGCCATTTTTTTTTTTTTTTCAGGCCATTAGCCCTGTTACACGATGATCACAAGTAAGAAATGCTATAGACTTTAAAGTGTAAGCAAGGCAGGCAGACTGTAAACTACTTTAGGCATAAAGTTTCTTAAGTAGAAACAGAAAGTAGGCTTACTCTTCAACAGGACTCTGACTAGGGCACACTCAAAGGGAGGGAGCAGAGACATTAAACACCTCACCTTTCAGCCACAGATCCTTTCATTTGGTTTGAATATTACACCTCTGAAAAAGTGCCAACAAGCTAAATAATTAAGAAACCTGAGGAGGATATGACAAAATATATTTAGATACAATTTGGCTGAGCAGACAGAATAAAAGGACTTTTTTTATTCTGTGATTTCCAAGTTTAAGAACTATTATTTGAGGCTCCTAGGAAAGTCTTATCTTGTCTTATTTTCTTTTAATTCAATACTTGCTCATAGTCTTCTTGGTGGACATTGCATTGTGCCCTCTCTCGGGTGGCATTTGAAAGCCAGAGAGAGCTGCAAAGGTTGTAGAAGATTTGCAGGCGTCTGTGGTTGGGCATCACTTTTCACTGAGAATCACCGCAGAATAACAAATTGCAGAATTCTGGGTCTGACTAAATTTACTTCTAAATCCTCAGAGAGCTAAGTCGGGTTTTACATTGACAACATGTACTTATCTCCTCTTGTGAAGATTATTAAAATGATAGCAGACGAAAAAGTAAACTAGAGCTATGGAATCACTGTATGGCATAGAGATTGTCAACACATGAGAGATTTTTAAAAATAAATGGAATTAAGAGAGGGTAGAAAATGTTGACTGTCTAGAGAAAATGATAGCTTGAAAATGTTGGGAAATGAGAGATTCTCTTCAGAGGAAGGCAACAATCCTGCTGATAAAACCTGAATAATTTCCTGATGAAGTGGAAGCAGGTATCATGTATGGTAGCAATGAAAACTGAGGCCCAAAACATAGGAATTAATGAAAAAATTTTAAATGAAAAATTTGTCTCCTTCTGCTTTATTCCCCAACTCAAACTTCTAGAAGAAAGGAAGAAAGATCCCTCAGCAAAATGGCCAGCTCTTTATCCACTCATCTCTGTCCATTTGCTGCCATCAAAAAAGTACTGAAACACATCTATAATTCCATTTTATAAAGATGGTACCAAGAGGTACACACATTAAAGAAAAAAATTGTGAGAGTAAAGAGGGGGAAATTTACCTTGTGCTATTAAAAGGAATTGAGGGACAATAGATAACTAAGGAGGAAAAAAGCTTAATTATATTCTGACAAAGATTATAGGAAATATTGCATCCAAGAAACAAAAATAGGAACTGCTCAAAATGTAGCAAAGAACAATAGTAACAAAGGCCAGTTTGAATTCACTAAAATGAACAATAACAGAAGGGTCGAAAGAGAAAGGCAAGAAAATCTCCTAGTTTCAGAAACAGCAATAACGACAACAAAAAAGATTTGAGAAACAGGCAATGAAAGAGCAGAGACATAAGAGATCAATTAAGGAGATTCAATACCATACTTAAAAGATTTCTGCAAGCAGAGAATTAGAGAATAAAAAAGAGAAAAATATCAAGAATTAACAGAAGATACTTTTTCCATTGCTGAATAAGGACATATACTTCTGATTTCAATAGCCTATTAATTATTTAAAACAATTACTGGAAAAACAAAAAGATCTAGTCATCACATAACATTGTGAAATTTCCAGCTACTTAAGAGTAAGAGAATAGTTACAAAATCCAAAGGAAACCGAAGACCTTTGAGTATAATTAAACTGATATCCCATATCTCATCAGTAACACCAGAGGCTAGATGAGAGTAGAGCAAAGCCTCTAAAGATCCCCGGAAAAATAACTGTTTCTTTAAATTTCCATATCCCTGCAAACAATTAAACCAGTTTGATGAAATAAAAAATCTATAGGTGAAGACCAAACATTTTATGAAGAAAATGGAAATAATTAATATAGAAAAAACCCAGGCAAGTAGAGAAGGGAAGTCCCTGGGTGTGTTCTTTGAAGTCTGAATCGGTGGGAGGAATGTGTCTTGGTAAAAATGGGGCATTCATAGAAATAGTACGTGGATAAGCACTGAAAATCTTGAGGATAGATGAACGGTGTGTGTGGGGCATAAAAAACAGAGATGTAACTTAAACTTGGTGTCATCAACATTCTCCATGAGTGGCACGGCACAGTCATGAAATTGAACCTAAAATGTTACAAATAAAATTCTTGCCTACCCTTTGGTCAACTCAGAAGTGTGGTGATAGTCATGGGCACGTAGGTGTTTTTTGTTGGTATGTATGTTTTTAGAATCACTTCAGGACACACTCTAGAAAACATAACTAGTTTTAATACAGAATATAAATCTTACCAAACTTAATGGGGAAAATGAGAGCAAATGCAGTTGAGCCTGAGAGCTGTAATTAAAGGAAGGTTGTATGGGAGACAAATGGAAACACTACTATCTCCTTGGGGCTATAAGCAGGGGGTTATCAAGGGGCAATTTGATTACTGATATAAACGTAGAGAAGGATTATGTACAAATGAGCTACTGAGGCACAGGGAGAGAGAGAAGTGGTAAACCCCTAATATTTTTCGTGAAGTCTTTTTGGATCAGACTCTTTAGAAACTTTCCCTAGTTAAGATATAGAGCAATATTGTGCATAAAATATCAATTATTCTTTTGCAACCACTCTATTTACAAAATAGCCAAGGTTCAAGGAAATTAAGTAACCTGCCAACTGGATGCAGCTATAAAAACATATGACTTGGGTTTGACTGCATCTCTGCTGCCTGCAAAGCCCATACTCAATCCACCATACTATACTGCTTTCACCATAGGTCACATCTTTAGTGAAAAACACGGGGCATAAATCAAGATGTTCTGATTCCAAAACTGGTTCACTTGCTGCTTCACAGTTCACACGCTGAATCAAGTGCTGTTTATTAGGTGACAGTAATAGAGGAAAAGGACATTCAGCCTTTAAAAAACAAAACAAAACAAACAGAGTCTGTTCTTGTTATCAAGACTCTAGAGTGACATGATGAGTGCAATGCCCACTGTATGGGGAATGGACACGCTTGAAGCTCTGACTCAGAGGGGAGGGGGGGACACGTGCAATATATATAACCTGGACTTTTGTACCCCCATAATAAGCTGAAATTTAAAAAAAAAAGACTCTAGAGTGTAGCCTGAAAAAAATATTACTGCTATTACAACTATATGAAATCACAAAAGTGAAACCCAGCTATTAACTACAGCAAGCCCCTGGTTTGTGTAATGAAATTTCCAAGCTTTGGGATAATGTAGACATTGGATTGTTCCAGAGGAAAATAAATGAGGCAATATTTTCTTTTAAAAAATGTGAATGACTTTAACGGGGATTTGTGAAATAAAAATTATACGTTTGTGTTCATAAAAAGATCTATATGAAAAAAAAACTTTGTATTAACTTTTGTTTAGTTAACCTCATATATTTGTGAAAATATATTGCAATACATTTTGTTAATAATTCTAAATTTTAGTATGTTTAAATTATTTTTTGAAGATACCTTTTTAAAAATACTGCCTATTATTTTCATATCATAAGATCAATAAAAAATTTTAAAAACACAATTTTTCATTCTGTGATCAGTGGTACTGTATAAGTTGTGTCTAAACTCTGAGAGCTTTCCATTGACATTTAAACATCAGAAGTTTTATTTCATCAACAAAAATTATTATGTTGATATTTTTTGGAGAAAGTACCATTCAAAGGAGTTATATGTTGGTTTTGCTGTAGCTGTTATGCTTCAAGTACTTTTAAATATTTATAAATCAGTTTCTGAATACAGTTGCACTTGCTAGTAGTACTCAGAATCTTCCCTGCAGATAACAGATATGCAATTTTTCAGAACTTCCTTGCAGTATATTTATATTGAGATAAGAGTTTATGGATATGTATTACCAAAATATGGGCATTTTTATTTTGCTAAAACATAACTTATACTAAAGATTATCTAAAATGGTCATTTTAAATTTGTGTTCTGCTTTGAATTTGCATATATAACAATACAATAAAAATCAGGAGAAAAAAGTAAAAATTTCATCACCTAACATTTAACCTACAAAATACATTTTTTTTAAAAAAGAAGTAGATTTTATACTATAAGTTACATGGCGATTTATGGTATTGTATAAGTTAAACTGAATTTCAAATAGATACTATTAACTTATTATTATAAATATTGCATGTTATCTAATTTTGAGCTTCTTTTGAATAGGAAGGTTTGAAAAAATATTAGGGTAAGAAAACTAAAATGTATTAGGAAGATTCAAAACAGCATTTCAGATTTGGCTTATGGGTCAGAGAACTGGGCAGAGAATTATGTAAAAAAATGGTTCCTAGATGAATATTTTTGGAACAAACAAATAAAACTTGGGAAAAAGTGATTTTGTAGAGAGAGAGTTGTTGATGAAATAAGAGTTTTGTTTAGGTCATTTGAGTGTGAAATGCCTATGAGATAGCCATGTGAGTAATGTCTGTGTTTTTCAGACACCCACCTAGGGAGACTATATAGGACCAGATTCCCCCCATATTTCAAAGTGATGATAAGAAGGAATTACAACCATGACCATGGTGGGCTATAAGATAAAAATACCTTCCAGGGGGAAACCCCTCTTTTCAAGCAACTGAGACAGAAGAGGAACTTCCAAGATGAATATTTTGAATTCTATGTGTGTTCAACTACCTGACAATTTTCATGACTAACACCAAGTATAGACATTTAAAAAAAAATAACATGATGAAGATAAGATTTCAACTAAGTAGTGTAAGGTTGAATTAATCACTACATTATCATGCAGGTACAACTGATTAATCATTAAAAATAAAATAAAGACAACTATATTTCACACCAGACCCCTTACAAAGAAAGGAATAAGAAAAAAGTAGAAATTATAAAATCAAAGCTTAATAGTTTGGCCATATATAAATGTAAAACCTCTGTGTTTGGAAGGTAATGTAAAAGAAATGTAACTGATAAGCAACATTTTCTAAATAATTGCAACCTATATGAAATACAAAGATTAAAAAGCAAAACATTTAAATATCTCTTATAAATGAATAATTAAAAGACAAAACTTCTAGTGGAAAAACTGAACTATGGTTAGTCCAGACAACATACAAAAGAAAAACTCATCATGAATAGCATATCCAAATGTTTCATGTACGGAAGATCCAAGGAATACAAATGAAATAGCAATGAGATAAAACAACAAAAAAAGCTCTCATGTTTGTAGCAGTTGAAGTTGAAATTGATACATATGTTCTGATGGGCAATTAACTGAAAAAAGTTTACAGGGCATTGAGTCAGCACATTGGAGATGTCTAAGAAAATCTCAATTATTAGTATAATAATCACAATATTGTATGAAATGACAAAAATTAGAAAGCAGTTAATGCCCAGTAGAAAGTGACTGATTAAGTAATCTGGTAAGTGGAATACTAACAAGCCATTAAAATTACATTACAGATGTATGGGGCATCTGTTGTAGCATCTGGAACTGCATCAGTGTTTTCCCTACTCAAACCAATTAGCCTTTGAGAACAACCACCCCTTCCCCCCCCCACACACACACATAATTGAAAGAGTCCTGATGGGGAGTGTGCAGGTGCCCAACCTTCTCCTGCATCTTGAGTGGAATATCATAGTCACTTTTAACAGAGCCTATTAATCCGAACAGGGGCACCTGAAATTGATTATTGCTCCATTTCTGTTGGTTATGTTCTTGGAGCTCATTCAGTTCTTTAGCTTCTCTATATAGCTTCTATGAGCCAGTCTATATACATAAGATTCTTTGCTTGTTTAAAGTACTCTCTTTGGTTTTTGTTGCTTGCCACCAGATAATTTGAATCAATTTATATGTATTTACTAAGAAATGGTGGTCCCTAAATGGTGATTATAAAAAGAGAACCTCAACACAACATATTTGGTATTACATGATTATAATTTAAATTTTTTTTCTTTTTAGTGTGTTTGCTCTCCAACATGAACAAGAATATATTTTATTAACACTAACCAGTAAAAAATAATACAAATAACATTTTTTTATGTTTTGCTTGAAAAATAATGTGAGTATCCAATGACTACATTTGAATCTGCAATTTTCTCAATACAAATTTTAACTAAAATGCCTTGTAAGTATATGAAAAATGTCTACTTTCATTTATAGAGAAATGCAAATTAAAAAAGTTTGACACCATATTACACATAATAGATTGACAAAATAATAAAGTTTGAAACCTGTAGTTACTACACCTGAGAGTGTAGTGAAAATACTGGTCAAATTATTGTCAGTCTTGCAAGTTAGGACACACTGATCACAGGGCTATTGAAAATTTTTAAATAAAAATAACTGGTGAGCCAGCAATTATTTATCTTCATGCATATTCACCTATGTAGACATAAATTTCTGTAGAATGATGTCTGATAACATTCTTTTATAATTTATAATTAAAAATCAATATATATCCAAATGTTCATTTATAGGAGCTGGTAAATAAAATTTTATACTTCAGTACTATGTACCATTGAATAAGATGAGGCACTAATTTGAATATATATTATTATTGTTAGATTAATAACAGGATGGCCATTCAATCGTTTTTGTTAAACACTGTATTATTAGGTTGATAAATTGTTAAATCAATTTTAACAATGGTAATAACTCTAGTACAAATAATAGATATAGTAATATTTATTACATAATTCTATGAGCCAAAATGGATACTAAGACGATTAAGTGTATTTTTGCATTTAAACCTTTCTACAACCTGTTGAGAATACTATTATTTATTAACTAATATTGCAAATGAAAAGCAGAGGTTAGAAAGTGTGATGGAGTCTAAGTTGCACCACCCAGATTTCCCTGCTATGAAGGGCTGGTTGCTTCAGCCTTTGGGCTTGCTCTCAGCAGATAGATGCCCTTCAGATGTCAGGCTCTTGGGGATTGCCTTACGGCTACAGAAAGCCACTTGGCCCAAGGTCACTCCTCTCTTCCGTGGTGGCCCTCATCCAAAGGCTGATTAATGCCAGATTACAAAGGTTTGCACATCCTGAGCCAACCTGGGACAATTCTGAAGGGTCATGCTACCTCCAGCCTTACCATGTCATCAACTGAGGCTGTAGGGGCTGCATCTCCCCTGGATGCTTCTGCTCCCTCCCCTCCCTCCCATAGGTGTTGCTATCCAGGGGCACCAATTAAGAAACATCTGTGTACTAAACTCCTAAACTCCCTGTCAGCATCCACTGGTCTACAAAGTAGAGGCATCGAGATTCTAGAACCAAAGATTCAACCATTTTAAGTGAAAGTAAGGATGAGTGATTATGATGTGTCTCTATCATACAAAATAAAAGTAATTTGTGTATCTTGATAGATATATATGTTTGACATACATGAAAAATTTCTGGAAGGATAAACAAATAATGAATGAATGTGCTTATTTCTAGGATGAGGTAGAGGGAACTCATGTTTAATATTATACAGATGTTTCATGCACTGGTGTTATTTCAAAAACAAATATTGAAATTACAAAATAGGTATCACAAATCCCATTCTTTTTTTTTTTTGAGACAGAGTCTCACTCTGTTGCCCGGGCTAGAGTGCTGTGGCGTCAGCCTAGCTCACAGCAACCTCAGACTCCTTGGCTTAAGCAATCCTACTGCCTCAGCCTCCCGAGTAGCTGGGACTACAGGCATGCGCCACCATGCCTGGCTAATTTTTTCTACATATATTTTTAGTTGTCCAGATAATTTATTTATATTTTTTTAGTAGAGATGGGGTCTCGCTCAGGCTGGTCTCGAACTCCTGACCTCGAGCGATCCACCCGCCTCGGCCTCCCAGAGGGCTAGGATTACAGGCGTGAGCCACTGCGCCCGGCCTACAAATCTCATTCTTATAAAACATTTTTATAAATAGAAAAAAATAGAAACAGATTTACAAAAACCGTTAACATGATTGTCTTTACCTGGTTGGAATAAGAATTATTTTCATTTTATTCAACTGTTCGTGGGACATTTATTTTTGTTTTAAGTTTCCAAAATGCATGTGGTTTTATAGGAAGAAAGCAAATAATTAGATAAAATATAGGAAGGATGAGTGTTGTGTGAAAATAAGTTTCTTCAGTAGGAACTAACCTGAAACACCTGTAGTAAGTATTCTCACCCTAGTTTTTTTTTTTTTTTTTTTTACAATCTGAAGTCTAATTCAGTCCATCCAAAATTCCCAACAGCAAGGGTTTCCTTCTCTACAATGGGGATAAATTTCCTTCCTTGTGTGAAGGAAGGGTACCCTGTTATCACAGCCTTCCCCTCTAGTTGTAGAGGATGGCTCAGTCAAGCATATTATAGAGCAATCAGAATGGCTTCCAGCTGCAGTCAGCTCTGTAGTCCCTGGCAGGGATGCTGTCCTCATTCCCAGCTCTAGCTGGAACCACTCCTTCATTTGACAGTATTGAATTTCTCCCATCTCTACTTCATCCTGTGCCATTCTCTTGGTATAAAGGATGATTGCATGGATTTTACAAAAGGTAACATTCCTCTTTAATTTTTTTCTGTTGAGGACCTAGTTATAGTCAAAGCTTGATTTCATGAGCTGCGTGCACATCAACTAAAATATTCATATAAAATCATTGTTAAATAAAATGTAGATATGTTATATGTCAGTGCTCATTATTGTTATTTTACTTACTATGAATTATTTTCTTTATAAATTGGAATCCACTATGCTGCTATCCTTAAGATCGAAAGATTGCAAATAGTATATTTTTATATTGCAAAAAAACTGCGAAAAATTTTCAAGATCCATTTGAAACCAACTCAGCATCACATAAAACACAGTGAAGTTCTAAGATATTACTAAAAATGTATTCACAATTTTACAAACCAAAGCATGCATGGGTGTAATAGGTCTCTACTGCTTTGTCACATATTGCCACACACTTAGAAGTTTAGAACAGCAAACATCAATTATCTCATAATTTCTGTGTTTCAGAATTCCAGGCATGACATAGCTTGGTATTCTGCTCAGAGTCTCACTAGGTTGCATTCCTTTCTCAAACTTGGGGTTCTCCTTCCAAACTCATATGATTATTGATACAATTCATTTCCTTGCTGCTGTAGGAGTATGGTCTCACTTTTCTTGCAGGCTGCCAGCTGGGAGATAGATGCTCTTAGCTCCCAGAGGCCACCCACAAGTTCTTACCATGAGGCCCTTTTTCAAGTTCTCTTACAGACCTCTGACGTGACAGCTTAATTTTTCAAGATGAGAAAGAGTCTTCTTGGCTCTACTCTGCTAAGATGTGGTCTTATGTAACATAACAGTCACAGGAGTGACAATCCTGTCTCCATTGCTATATTCCACTGGCAAAAATAAGAGGTTTCACCCACACTCGAGAGGAGGAGACTTTTCAAGGACACGAAATAAAGGGGCAACCTTGTGTGTGCCTTCCCCAGTGGGCACAAACAATTGTAATAGCCCTGCTTTTAAGATAACCATATTGAAGAAGCTGAGGTTAACAAAGACTAATTTATTCCTATTATATTAAGTCTCATCATTTGAGCAAGCCTATCACAATAAACAAATTAAATATTTTCAGGTCATTTGAACATACCATTGTGGAGACATGGATGGGGAATCCAATTTAATACAAAGTACTAAATTTAGAAAGTAGTCAAAAGTGTGAACTATCTTGATCAAATAATATAACTTGACATGATCCACCCTAAGGAAAAAAAGAAGTCTTGAATTGTTCAGAAAATACTTCATTTGAGTGTGTCATAAATAAATGTCCTTCAAAAAAAGAAATTTTAAGGTATTTTTGGAAGTAGTTTTAAAAAAGATAAGATTCAATCAATTGAATTGAGGCTAGAGGGATATTTTGGTTAAAATAATACAGGATATTCATATCCATTCTATATTTATATTTCCTTGAACTAAAAATCAATTGAGCCAAAATCATCACATTTATTTATATATCAAGAAGGATATGACATAAAGGCAAATATAATTTCTAACCTCATTTCACTTTTTCAAAGAGTAAACATAAAATATAAAAATAGAACATAAATTTGCAATAGCTAATATTTAATATGAAGTATAACAATTTTTAAAGTAGGTATTCTAACTCAAGGACTATTTGTATGAAATAAAACCTAATGACTTTTGAGATCCAGCTGGAGACCATGATAAAGCAAGGATAAGTTAAGGTATCCTCAAGGGAAAACAAGGGTTTGTTGTATTAATTTTAGTGCTTATAACTCCTTTAATCAAAATTTGTATTTGATGGCTTTAGCAAAAACAACTTGACATTCTGATGTTCTTTGCTTCATTATTGTCACTGATAAATGGAAAAATCCTAATGGCACTTATTTGTAGAGTTCACATTTATGTTTTTATTTATTTTGTTTAGATTATATAGCTCAAATTCAGCAATCTGACATATTAATTGCTCTGATTTGTGATTTTTTCCTAAACTTTATTCTAGTATGTAAATACATAGATGTTTTAAATCAATATACGTGTCATATTTATGCTAAGGATGCATTTGGGAAGATGAAGTAATTTTTGCCTTATGCCTCTTTGAATACAGTTTAGCAGGAATGTTTTAGTAGAAAATGTGGAGAATGACATTACCATTGAGGGAAAATACCATATTAACATGATGATATGGACAGCTAGAGATGTTTGCTTTAATGATATTATGTTCTTTATTATAGAAAATGATTTTTTGAGAACTGGTCAAATACAAATGAATAAGTATTCATATATAAGATAAACTACAAGTATTTAGTCACTAGCAATGAAAAAGATAAATATGTTCACATTATAGTGTATAAATATTCCATATATAAGTATACTAAGGTTGAATACTGATTTTCATTCAGAGCAAGTAAAAAATTGATAAACATGTGAACACAGATTCAATGCAATGTGAAGGGGATTGCTTCTTTGTTTAATTGAGATGTTATATGTGGAACTACTCAGCCCGGTGTACCTATAAATAGTAAAGTACAGTAAGAGTTTCAACCCATAATGCCTGTTATAAATGTGAAAATGACAAGGCTGAACTTCCTACAAGAAGACAAAGATTTTCGGTGAAAGTTTTAGTTAGGTTCCAGGCATCTACATGACTACACAAAAATGCTTAAAAAACAGAAGTAAAGTTCAAGAAACAAATGACCATTGTAAACACAGGGGAAGAATTGTCTGAATAGTTTTGAAATAAACTATTTTTGGAAGAATTTAAAAGATATTTACAAGTGATTTCTAAGGTACAATTCAATAGCATCTCATACATTCCATATATAGCTTCAGCTTCACTTAGGGCAGTGGATATAGGGTGACCAAATGTCTTCATTTGCACAGGACAAAGGGGTTTCCCAGAAGTGGTAAAACCAATAAAATTCATAGCCCAAACAGGACAAGCTAGTCACCCTACCAGTGGTTCTCATCATTTATCCAAGTCATCTGAGGATTTTTTGTAAGAAAAGAAACCCATGCCCAGTCTCCTACCAACAGATTCAATTTGAACTGATCTGGGATCAATCCAGGTATTGTATTGTTTGCTTGAATATTAGCTTTCTATTGCTACCATAACAGATTATGACAAATTTAGTGGTTTAAAACAATACAAATTTATCATCTCACAGTTCTATAGGTCAGAAGCATGGGTACAGTGTGGCTCAGATGGTTTCTCCGATTAGTCTCAGAGGCCAAAAGCCAAGTATCAGCCGGCATGATTCTAAAGGTTTTGGGGATAAATCCATTTCCGTGCTCATTTAGGGTGTTGGCAAAATTCAATTTCTTGAAGTGGTAGGTATGAAGTCTTTGTGTCGTTGGCTGGATATAAGGTACAGACTGCTCCCAGATCCCAGTCCACTCCCATTCCCTGGGTTGTGACCAGTTACTACCTCATCTTCAAAGCTCACAGTGCTCAGTCGAGCCCTACTCATGCATCAAATCTGTGTGACTTGCCCTCCTGCTTCATCTCTCCTGTCTTTTCCTCCACATCTCTCTGACTCCTTTCCTTCCTCTTCTTCTCGTTTAAGGCCTGTGGAATTACACTGGGCTCACCCTGGGTTATCTAAGCCCATCTCTTTATTTTAAGGTGAGCTGATCATAATTAGTAACCTTATTTTCACCTGCAAAGTCACTTTACAGCAGTATCTAGATCAGCGTTTGATTGAATAACCAGGGGATGGGAAGTCTGTGGGAAGATCTTTAGAATTCTGCCTACTACAGTTTGTTTTAGGTTCTCTGAGTAAGTCTAACATGCACGTACGTTTGAAAAACATTTTTAAGGATGTCTTCCTCCTATCCTGCTACCTGATCACATCTACTTCCATTGCTCGACAAGCACCAGATGCACTCAATATAAAAATAAATAAAAAACTTTCTTTGGGAATTTCAGTTTTCAGCTATGACATAAAAAGAACTTAGAAGTTATATTACTTCCCTGTTATTGCTGTGACATGTTTCCACAAATATAACATTTAAAACAACACAAACGTATTATCTCATATCTCTGGAAGTTAGAAGTTCAAAATCAGTTTTGCTGAGCTGCAAGCAAGTTGCAGCAGAGTAGATTCCAGGCTTTGAAGGGAGAATTCATTTCCTTGCCCTTTCACCTTCCAGTGGCCGCCTGAGTTCTTTGGCTTGTTCCTCACATCATTCCAACCTGCTGCTTCCAACATCACATCTCTTTTTTTTTTTTTTTTGAGACAGAGTCTCGCTTTGTTGCTCGGGCTAGATTGAGTACCATGGCATCAGCCTAGCTCACAGCAACCTCAAACTCCTGGGCTTGAGCGATCCTCCTGCCTCAGCCTTCCAAGTAGCTGGGACTACAGGCATGCGCCACCATGCCTGGCTAATTTTTTCTATATATATTTTAGTTGGCCAGATAATTTCTTTCTATTTTTTTTTTTTTAGTAGAGACGAGGTCTCGCTCTTGCTCAGGCTGGTCTCGAACTCCTGACCTCGAGTGATCCACCCTCCTCGGCCTCCCAGAGGGCTAGGATTACAGGCGTGAGCCACCGTGCCCGGCCCAACATCACATCTCTTATGACTGACTCTGAACTCCGGCCTCCCTCTTCTAAGGTCGTTTGTGATTACATCATACCCACATGTGTAATCCAAGGTAATCTCTGCATCTCAAGATGCATGTTTAGGTAACATGACTTTCATGACAGAGAAAAGGTTTCAACCCTGGGAATCTGGCTGCAAAGCTGACACCTTTAACCTCTATCATCTATTTTGCAGACCAATGGCACCCTGTTACGCTTGATACCCTATGAATGTTCACTGTCAAATAGGTGATCTGGTGAGGGATTACCAAACTGACAGTTTATCTTGATTCTATTTAGAAAATTTGTAAAATTATATAATTTACCCTGAATTGCTATGAATAAATTTTCTGCCATTGTCAGAATAGGTGGCTCACAATAGAAATTAAATCTCTCACAGATAATAATTGCATCAATACACTGTGCATCTGTGAAAATTGAGACTTCCTGCATGTATACACCTGAGAACTAAGGACTGAGAATTAAGATCACCCATGTTGGCATGATTTATCTATTTGGTTCAGATGTTTTTGCCCAGGAAAATAAGGCTGTAAATCAATACACAATTTTACTTTTTTGTTCAGAAAATTCTTACAAACTATTTTTTTTTCTGACACAAACAATTAGCTCTTTTAGCCAAGCAAGTCTCCCCTGAGACAATAGATTTCTGACCTGTCTAAGCAGCCTGCTAATGTAACAACAGCTAACTTATCAAGGCACTCATCTCACTCTATCTGCTAATCTTAATTGTGTCACAATCTTTGCTCAAACCCAATTAATTTCTCTCTTTGAAAGACCTAGAAAAAAATATGCTTTATCTCAAACTCCAACATCCTGGAAATATTCACCTCTGACCATTCCATTCTGAAATACTGCAAAGACTCAAGACTTTTTTTCTTTTTTCTTTCTTTTCTTTTTTTTTTTTTTTTTGTAGTGGGGCCAATAAACTTATCTTTGGTTAACAGATCATTCTATTATCATTTGATGGTGCCAGCAGTCAACACCTACCTATACCTGGACCAGTTTCACCTATTTTATGCACTGTAAATATATACACTTTTCATTATACCACTTAATGAGAAATGGAGTATCAGAAAAGGCAAGTGATTTATGCCGTAGCACACAGGTAAAAAATGTAGAACCAAGTTTTAATCCATTGTTTGACTCAAATGTCTCAACAGTGTTCATTCATCTTATTAAATTCATCTCCATGGTAATTTTTCTCTATGGAAATGAACTGCCTTTAAAAACCCACCCACTTCTATGTGAAAGAATAATTTACATTAATCTCTAGTTTCAGCATTCTCTGAGCTTCAGTCCTGCATTTTCAACTGCCTGCAGGACTTTTCCACTTGAATGCATTTCCATCATCTGACACCATTTAACTGACACCATTTAAACTAAACTCACCTATACCGAAAATGTAATTCTCTGGACTTCATTATTATACTGAAATTTGACAGTCATTTAAAAAAATTTTATGCATACATTTCTTGTCTCCTTATTAACATTGTAAATGTCCTGAGGAAAAGGAACTCATGTGATACTTCTCCACATTGTCCTTCTCTGCTGCTAAGCATAATGCAGTGCATTAGGGTGTTCAGTAAAAGGAGAGTAAGGAAGGATGTCCAAATTGAAAAGTGAAAAATGATAGAGCTATAAGTCATTTTAATTACTACATTAAATTAGGTTTGATATGATGTTTAAAATTACAATTTAATTTGATTCAATGCTCATGAGCTAGTGTCATCTGGATGCTCAGAAAAAAAAAACGGGGGTACATATAAAGAATAATTGTTATACCCTGACCCCTAGGCAAGCTGTTCTTAGGTTTTTGGTATCATAAAATGAGCCTTGAGGGTGATAGTAAGGAGAAGAGAAAAAAAGGAGACAGAAAGGTAAAGGGAACCTATTTGATCTTTTGCTTTCTCTCAACTGGAGTAGTCTACTGAAGAGGGACATTTCAATTTTCAAGGAGATTTGGAGAGAAAGCACATTTTAAAAAGGGAAAAGGTAGTAGAGTGATGGGGGACAGATCAATTTTGCCCAGCGGTGCAATCACAGGAAGAAGCTCTGAAAGGAAGTTCTTAATAAACTGATGGGCTTTGTTTCCTAGAATCAACTAAGTTGGTGCCCATGGAGATGATCCAAGCAAAGACAGCCCTGCATTAAGCTTGTAGATCTCTCCCAGAGAATAGGCACCAACAAATACAACAAAAATCATGTGCAAGAGAGAGAGAGAAAGAGCAACATTGGCAAACACCAGGACTTCTGATCTGTGTCCCTGCCTTTGTGGTGAAAGGCAATCAAGAAAGCAAGCCTAAAATTCCTTCTTCCTATAATAGAATTATTCATAAGCATGAGAAATCATATATTAAATCAGAGATAAGTCATAACCGTTCATTTTAATTCAATTTAATTCAACAAATACCTAGTAAATGTCATGTGGTAGATACTCTAGCAATATTGTGGATACACAAAGGGAGTTAATACACAACTTATTCCCTCAAGAAGATGCGTTTATTTGTACTTTTCAGCCCCTGCTGCTATGTGGAAATTGTATGTCTCTATTCCATTCTCCTTTCTACTCTCTTAGATCATTTCACACTTTCCCCAATATTTTTACACTTTTCTCCCGATGAGGTAACTCTAAAGAAAGTTTCTGAGGAGAGAAAATGTACAATGAACTGAATGTGAATAGCTGAAATAATTGCATTATTTGTAGGTAATTCAAAAAATCACAGAAAGTTATCTGGTTGGGACATACTTTTCTTGGTAAATAGCTGTTATCTTCACAGATGATTCAGTTTTACAGGAATATTATCATAATTCTAGTTGTTTTTTTCACACCAACCATCACAACAAACAGGTAAATGAAAAAACCTTTCTAGTAACAAATGCAAATTTCAGAATGTAATGAATTTTAATGTAACCCTATTTTTTAACATTTTATTCTTAAAAAGGGCTTTAGTTTTGATCAAGCATAATTGTATATAAGTAATTACACACGTATAGAGGTATGTAGACATTTAATGAAATATAAATGTAAATAGAATTAGAAGCAAATGAACATAACTGAAATACACTATTGATGAAACTGATTAAGAATCCCTGGGCCACTGACAGTGTAGGTAGAACTAATTAAAATCAAAATATTTACTGATGATCTAGTTAATTACTGACATAATTTGCTTTTGATGGTTAAAACCCAGCTGTAGAAATTTTAGACAGAGAGTTTTCTTTTTCTGTAAAAGATGTCATACAGCATAAATGTCAATTGTCTAAAAATTTTTTATTTGCAGATTAATTTATGTCCATTTGAAAAATTATTAAGGTGTCTTAATTTTGCTGAACAACTTAGTTTCTCCTCTAAGTGTGTTCGTTGATATTGAATTTAAGTTACCTTTATAGTATTGAAAAATAGTTTTTAAAGTGGAAATTATGATTTGGAGCTTACCAACTAAATCTTGTCAGCTTTCAACGGTAGCAGTATCTGTTGACAGCAGCAATTGATGGTAGCAGTGATTCTTGTCTTCCTTCTTTTTCCTCTTTACTTTAATTAAGTAGAGATTATTTGTACGATAGCCACAAGATCAGTTAAGGTTTTTCCTGACTCACTTGGCTGCAATGGTATACAGCTTACTCTGTGGAGGCATTATTTTTTCTCTGACTAGCTGATCTAGAAAGTGCTGTTTGTGGTCAAGTCTGGTGACCATGCTCAGTGAAGTGGTTAAGGAGATCTAACAATTTTGTAGTTTGTGCCTTGAAAGATATGCAGTATCTAGTTCTGTATTCATGATTAAGTAACCAATGATATAGCTCTACTCCAAATTTTGAATTGCTCATGTAAATGCATCTGGATTAGTTAAAAAAGAACAGAAGTTACCATCAGTCATTCAATCATACAGTCACTCTCATCAGTCATTGAGGTATTATGTGTTCCAATTATTTATCATGGTATAACAAACTATTTAACACCTAGAACTTAAAAGCTTAAAATAATCACCATTTCATTATTATTGCTCATTCTCTGCATGAGGAATTCGGACTAGACATAGAGGGAATGGCTTGTTTCTAATGGAAAGACTCCAATATCTGAGAATAACTTGAATGTATAATGTTTTTTTTTCTTATTTTATTTAAAAGTTATCTTTATTGCTTACAGTTAAGGTGTACATAATAGTGTTTTATATACATTTACATTGCAAAATAATTATTACAGTCAAGCAAGTTAACATATCCATCGTCCCACATAGTTACTCCCTGTGTGTGTGTATGTGCACGTATGTATGTGTGTGGTAATAGCACCAAAAATCTACTCTCTTAGAAATTTCCAATATACAATGCATTATTTTTAGCTACATTCCTCATGTTATATGTTAGATATCTAGACTTACTCGTCCTATGCAATTGCAACTTTCTACTCATTTCCCCACTTCCCTGACCCTGGTAACCAACATTCTACTCTCTGTTCCTATAAATATTTGATTTTACTTTTTAAATCTTATTTTTATAATCATTATGAGTATGTAATAGTTGTATATATTTACAGAGAGTAGAATGATGGTTGCCAGAAACTGGGATGGGTAATGGGGAGGAGGTATAAAGTGGGGATGAACAATAGAATGAACAATATTTGATAGCATGACAAAGTGATCATAGTCAACAGGAAATTGGAATATATCCTACTCCTTTTAGATTCCACATATAAGTGAGTTTAGGCAGTACCTTTCCTTCTGTATCTGGCTTATTACTTTTAGTGTAATGTCCTTCAGGTTCATCCATGTTGTCACAAATGACAGGATATCTTTGTTTTAAGTTTGAATATTCTGTGGCATGTATGTGTACACACACACACACACACACACACACACACACACACACTACTCTTGATGGAATGAATGTCAGAGAATTTGGAGCCATGTTTTAAAACTGACATCTGGACTAGTGAAGGGTAGGTGATAGTAAAATAAAGCAGCCAGAGATAGCTCCTTAAATAGAATAGACAAAAAAGTCTTAAGTAGTATCTTAACTAGCATATTTAATCTAGATAGCCTATACAGAGAAAATAGTCATATCCTAAGGTGAAGATATAAGAAATAAGATGTGTAAGAGAAACATAATGACAATATAGATAAATTCTCCATTTTTAGTTTTATTTGACACCACATAGCATATTGAAAAGTAGTAGAATTATTTATTTTACTATTTATGACAACATCATTGTAACACTTTTTTTTAACCCAAATACATAAATTCTTTTAGCAATTGGCTTAATAATTCATTTTTATTCTGAAGCTTCCCAGGCAAATGCAAAGTGAACTTAGAATTAATGCACATATCTACACATTGAATGAGAAAAATACAATAAATGAATGAATGAATGGATAAATAAATAAACAAGGTAGAGCTTTATTAACCTCAATTATTTAATGCTTTCAGAAAACATTTTTATTCTGAATAATTCAGAGGGGAATTTTTAGTTTCTTATTTCACTTCAAATGATTCAAAATCATCATAAAAGTATTCAAAAATCATTCATCATGGAAATAATATAAATGTAATATTCCCTTCTGTAACTTGGAAAAAGTCAAAATCTACGACATAAATATTAGGCAGTTAACATTTGGGGGAAAAAAGAGGTTTAAAGATACAGATTAAAGAATCAGTTTTTAAATGGAATAGGCTAATATGTTGGTAAATGTCACTTCCAAATGGTTAGGAAGTGAAAGTTATAGACAATAAAAATTAATCAAAAGTTGATGTTTTTATCTAAGAATATTAAATGCTTTTATCATTATACTTAGTTATAACTTTACTGCATATGAATCCTTATTATTGATGCCAGGAATTTAAAAAAAATTAAGTATGATATTCGTCATGGATTACTCATCAGAGATATTGATTATGTACAAATATTTTCTATAAAAGCAGGATTCAAGTTCATAAGCATAAATGAGGGAGCTTGGTTTACTATATTGAACCCTTATTGAGATTATGTACATAATATAAAGAAAAAAATGTATATTTTTGTTGTCTTTGAAGGGTGTTTTAGTCAATTTAGTCAATTATGGTTATTCTCTGCCAAAATACCAATCCATCTTAATCCTCTGGATTATTATGAATATTCATTTAGTCATTGAAAATGTATTGAGCAACTATTAGATGCTTGAACTATATCACTAAATACAACTTTCTTTCCTTCTCACAAAATAACAACAAACGTAAAATAAATAAGCAAATTATATGTTATGTTTATATGTGATAAATTTGACAAGACAAAAATGGTAACATTACATCAAGTAAAGAGATATTTGGAGAATTAGGGATGAGTTTATGAGTATCATGGTTTATAATTATAAAGAGATTTATCAGGATCAATGTAGGCCTCAGTAGAAAAATGACATTTGACCAATAAATTGAAGGAGGAAAAATACTAAGTCATGGGTATTTACAAGTTCATAAGGCAAAAGTGTGCCTGCCTTCCCTGTTTGTGGAGGCTTTGAAACTCAGTAAGGCCAAGTTGAAATGTTCAAGGGAAGGGTATTGAGGAGAGAGGATGGTGCAGTATGCAGATTATAGAGGGACCTGTGAGCTACTGCAAAGACTTGCTAATACTCTGACTGAAATATGGAGCCTATCTTAGGTTTTGACATGATCTGACAGGGGCAGTCTCACTACTGGGTTGACTGTAGGTATGTAAGAGTAGCATTAGGGAAAATAATTGTGAGATACAATTACTTATAGAAATATAGACAAGAGATAATAGTGTCAGGGAACAGCATGTTAGTAATCAAGGTGGTGAACAGTGGTCATTTTCTGTATGTATTTCCAAGGTAAATGCCACAGAATTTCCTGATGAATTGGAAAAAGGATGTGAGAAAAAGCTAAGAGTCAAGAAAGGGGACTACATTTTTGGCCTGAATAATTGGAAGCGTAGTGTTGCCATCGCCTGGATGTATAAAAGACTGCAGCAGAGCAGATTTGGAAGGGAGGGTCAAGAGTTCTGTTTCTGTTTAGTATGCATACTCACTGCTTCTTTGAAAGTTCTTGTTCATTCAAAAATATTTTGTTTGCTTTTTGGAGACTAACACTATTTTTTTTTAAAACAGTTTTGTTTAATAGTCATAGAATTGAGTCAGTTTCTACCAGAGCATTGTACTGGGCACAGAATTGGCTGCATGACCTGCTTTGGCTAGTGGAAGCAAACGTAAAGTAACCACAGCTTAAAAAGTGCTTGCCTGCTGAGACTTGCCTACTCTTCTCCCTGGGAACCTTTTGTCCTTGTGTGAATAGGCTCAGTATAGTATTTTAAATGAGAGAACACTTGTAAAGACAGCCAGAGTGTGCCAGTCCCAGCTAATACTCCATCCAGACACTCGGGAGAAACCATCCTAGACCACCTAGCCCAGATCAAACAAATTGCCTGGCCAAGCAACAGTCAAAGAAAAGAACAATTTGTTTTGAGCCACTAATTTTTTCAGAGGAGAAGAAGGGGGACATTGTGATATAGCAGAGGTAAACTGAATTCCAAACAGGTTAATTATTCAGTTAACTACATGGATAACATCATTTGTAACCTAAATGATTACAAAATCTCTATTTAGTTGGAAAAAGGCTTTGAGACCAATAAGATCTGACTTTGAATCTGGACTTTGGCGCTTTCTTTTTGTGTGACCCTTAGTCTCGTAACTTTGCATCACTTCAACTGGGCCATAAGAAAAAAAATGGGGATACAAACTTGTACAATTTTGAGGATGATAAACTTTAAAAATAAAATACGCTTAGCACATAGTACGTGCTCAGCAAACTGTTATTATTTTTATTCATTACATGTCATTATTTAGACACCATGTGATTTAGTTATTCTTTGCCTTATATTTATATTATTATTCTTATTTTAAATATTTTACTCTCAAAACTTTAAAGCATGTAATTGACATTCTTTATCATTAATTCTGTCTGAGCAATTTGACTAATATTTTATGAAAGTCTAATCAGCATTATAATTCTTTGAAAAAATTGGATTTTCTTGCCACCCTCCCTGTATGTTTACTTATAATTGAGCTTTCTTTTCTGAAAGAATCGGGGGGGACATTTAATGGCATTTGGAGGCACTCATGAGAGCATCTGTAGGAGATTTATAGCACTTAATCTGTCAGAGATATGTCCTTAGAATTAGAGGAATAGGATATCTTTAGACCTCAGGTCTCATGCTTAGTTACATTCAAAATATCTTGTAAAATTAGTTTCAATGTCAGCATACTAATGCCTGTGTCAGCTTTTTAAAAAGAGTGGCAATGATATACAGCCACCTAACTTTGACTGGAGACTATAAAATAGATGGAGTGGTCAGGTTTAGTCCTAAGTAACCTTTTATTCAATGACAGTAATTACTTATTTGAACCTTTAATTCATTTAAATTTGCTTGAACTTTCAAGTGACTACCCACATATTTTCCATTTTGACAGATGAAATTAAATGACTAATATGTAGAACAACCTACCTCATGCTTTGGTGTGATTGACAGTTAAAAAAATCATAAGACACCTTTTACTTTGCCAGATTTGAAGAGCTAAATCTTTAATAAGATCAATTTATACTTGTTACTTTATTTCACTATTTTTCCAGAAACACCTTCTAAAATAAAAATTTATAATCCATGAATGAGATTTAAGAGATTCTGGAAAACATGGAAATTTCTTTTATATATCCACTTTGCTTGTGAGAAATCCAAACTTTTCATCATTTTTTGAATTTGTGACCTTAATAAAGTCACGGTCATTACTCTCAGTGACATGTATAATATTTGTGAATCAAATAACAAGTGACCTTACCAAAAACATTTTGCAAATTTATTGCTCCAATGAAAGAATTAAATAGAAATATTCCCCTTATTTTTTCCCCAAAGTATTTTTCTCTAACTCATTTGCATTTCTTAAAATTGTTAGATGTCACGAAATCCTTTGAAATGGTTTGGTTTAAGTGGGCTACTAAAAAAATTCATAAGTTTAAGTTTTATATTTGTACATTTGTCACTTCTAATTCAGTGGATGGCAAATCACCACCCATCGATTGGTTCACTAGGGAGCATTTGGGAATATCCACTTTGTCCTTGAACGCGGTCTCTGGAGTCGTGACGGTGTAGCCACATTTTCTCTCAGAGCTAATAATCAGAAAGTCAATGGGATTGTATTGCCTTTGAGAACTTTCAGTCAGTTTGCTGTGGGAATGATTATAAGGAGTAAAGATTCCTATGGTCTCTATGAACTGCTTGAACAGACTCCCTCCCACCTTACCTACCATGTTGCTATTCCCTAAAATCTAGTTCTATGCTAACCTGGAAATTTTCCATTAGCTATATCAAATAACAGTGCATTAGCTGTATCAAATAACTACATTCCTTCTAAGGTTATCAATTCAAATTCCCATAACTTGGAAGCAGTGATTATCCAGGTACAGAATAGATGACACATATCAGGTTTGTTAAAAAAAACAAATCAGATATGATGAAATCTGCGATTAACCTGTTATTTCTGTTTTGTAGTTATTACTGGCTGCAGTTTTTTTTTTCCTAGTTCTAATTTCAGGTGGTTCTCAGAGATTATCAGTACAGCTTGAGAAATTTACCCTAAGTAGTAATTATTGGGGTCCACTACCAGTTTCTAATTTAATAGATCTTGGATGCAGCCCAGGGATCTGCATGTTTAAAAAACTTCATGTAATGATTCTGTTTCTGGTTTTCTGAAGACCCTGGTTTGAGAAAACTGTTTGAGAATTTAAGTTGGGTATCTCACCTAAGAGACTGTCTCTGTTCACTATTCTTCATGTGAATTGCAATCAGAAGATGTATCCAACAAATTTTATACAATCATGGTGAAAATTCAAGTCATACTTTTAAATTTGTGGATTCTTGTTTTTGTGTATAAACTATAATGGGTTACCATTGTATTATCAGTTTATTTTTCTATCCTCCCTACTCTTTGTGCTTTTCCTTCACGGATATTCTAATTTAATAATATTTAAAATCAGAGGACATTAGAACCAGAAGTGACATTTATAATGATGTAAATAAATGTCTCAATTACACATGAGGAAACTGAGTCTAAAAAAGGTATGACTTGTACTTTAAAAGTAATGACTTATTTCGAGTCATTTAATTAGAAGTTATTTACGTATGATATTCAGTCTATTAGTAGATCTAGATACATTGACACTATAGTGTTATTTTTAACATTTTTAAGGATCTTGCTAAATTAGACCTTTTCTCAGTGATAAAATTTAATTTTAGTTTTAATTATGAAGTAATATATGCTTTTGTAAAAGTAAAATTGTCCCAAATGTTCTATAACAAAAAGAAAATAAAGGGTAAAACACTTTGGCCATTTTCAAATATTTTATTAGTCTTCAGAGATAAAGGTTATTTTTCAGATTTCTTAATGGAAGACAGGATATATATATATATATATATATGCATGTGGATATATATATATGCATGTGGATATATATATGTAGATATGTAATGTAAATATCTGTGTGTATACATATATATAAAATCAAAACATGTATATTTATATATGATTATACTACAACTTGTTTAATCTAAGAATTTATCATTGGCACTATGTTAATGTAAGGGTCCTAGAATCAAAACTATGTTGTTTTCAACGCTGTAAACCCAACCCTTACAACTGTGCCTGGCATACAGTAATTAATTAATACATATTTAATAAATACATGAACAGATGAAAGTGTTATATCGTTCACTTTCTATAGTTTTCTAGTTCCTCATTCTTATCTATGACTATAAAGCATTTAATTAGTGTACATAACTAGTAACATTTAAATAAAGCTGAATAAAGTAAATTAGAACAGATGTTCAGTGCACATTCTTCTTTAAGAAAAATTTAAAAATTATCCTATTTCTACTTATTAGAAAAAAGGGTTGGAAAAAAGAAATAATTTTATGTCATCAGAATATGTATCCATGATTCTACTGCCTTCTGAATATCACAAGGTATAAAATAAGCTGCAATATATTTACTTTCTTCACATATGTACTCACATATATATAATAGATGGATAAAACAATTAAATTAGTGAGGAGTCATCAAAGTATAAAGCTAGAGACAGCATAACATATTTGTTTTCTCATCCAGTATATATCACGAATTTTCTTAGTCCATTCAGGCTGCTCTTAAAAATATCATAAACTGGGTAGCTTATAAACAACAGAAATGAATTTCTTATAATTATGGAGGCTGGTAAGTCTAAAATCAAGCTATGGCAGATTTGGTGTCTGAGGCGGGCCTTCTTTCTGATTTATAGACTGATGTCTTTTTGCTGTGTCCTCACATGGTAGAAAGGCTGAAGGAGCTCTGTGGGCTCTCATTCATAAGGATACTAATTTCACTCATAAGGCCTCCTCCCTCATGACACCTCTAAAAAGACCCACCTCTTAAAACCAGCACCTTAGGCGTAGAATTTCAACATATAAATTTGGGGGGGATACAAATATTCAGTCCATAGCAGGAACCCATTGTATATATAGAACTGTTAAATGTTTGATATAACAATGTACAAGAGAACATAATCGTTGATTTCAGAATATTTAAAAGAATGATTTTTAAATAAGATAGTCTTAGGTTCCAATACCGATTCTGACAGCCACTTTCCAATTGTGTAAGTTTGGGTAATGTAAGCAGTTAAAATGTGTTCTGCAGCACTTAGCAAATTGCAAGCATTGGACTCAACCACTCATGTTCTTGATAAAACCTATCCCTAGAATGTATTTATCCCCTACTTATTTACCCTTAGGATGTGTGCTATGGAGAAGTGAGAATTGTTAATTAATCTCTCCCTCATCTCCTTTCCCTAAAATCTCAAATTCTTGTTTTTCTCTCTTCTTTCTAATGACCAACCAACTTGAGTTTATTTTCTTATCCTTGGAATGAAAAACGTTTTCCAGCATTTTTTTAATTATTTAATGAGATTTGCCAATTTTTATCCTTGGTAGAAACATGTCTTACTGCTAACAATGCTACTTTTTGTCCCCATCCTCCCTTTCTTTTCCCAAGCAGTATAACTTTGTCAGGTTGATGCTCTCCCTTACTATAGCAGGTAACAAAATTAGCTTTTGTTGGTCCACAGGCTATTCTGATGGTCTTTGGAGAGTCATAAATTTATATTGTTCGTGTCACTGACTTATAATAATATTTAAAAAGTAACTTTTTATAAATCAAATAATCAGTCTCAAATTAAAATTTTCCCTGGCTGTCATCAAATCTTTCACCAGACTATGGTGTTTTCCGTTTTATTGTCTATGATTTCTTCATTTGGTCTCATTTTTATAATGTAAATTGTATTATAGCCAATTATTATTCATAAGAGTCCACAACTGAATAGCAATTTATTTTTATGAGTGTTGAAACCGTCGTTATAGAGAGTTTGTCTGTAGATATAAAGTTTCCAAATCTCTGTTTTCCTCTATAGCACAGATTAATTTTTTTTTCTTTTATGCTATAGCTCTTTGGTTGTTAATTTCAGTGTTGCACAATCTGCACAAATAGTTGAAGTTTAAATCCCCTTCTAAATTAGTCTACATTAATGCCTTAATAAATGTAATTGCTTTAGCTATCTGCCAACATCTTCCATGGCTTTCAACATATGGACTTATTTTTAAGCTGTTTGTTGTATAAGCATAACAAAGGTCACATGTAAGGTAATTAATGTCTAATTGTGTTAGGCCAACTCTAAAAGGGTCTCCAACCATTTCTGCTTCCAGATATCCACAGCTTTATGTGATATCTACCCTCCATTAACTTACTTCTAACCAACAGAATGCAGCAAAGTTGAGATGTTACTTCCCAGATTAAGTTACAAAAGATTGTAACTTCTGTATTGCTAGCGTACTCTCTCAATTACCTTCTCAACTTGCATGCTTTTATAAAGCAAACTGCCATGTGAGAGAGGGCCAGATGGCAAGGAACTACCATCAGCCTCAGCCCAACCACCAGCAAAAACTGTGGCCCTTAGTCCAACAGTTTGCAAGAAATGAAATGCTCCAACAATTGCTGAGTGAGCTTGCAAATGATTTCTTCTCCAGTTGGGAATTTGGGTGAGACCACAGACCTTGGACCGGCATCTTGATTTACAGCTTAATGGAAGATTGTGAAGCAGAGGCCCTAGCTACACCATACCTGGATTGTTGGCCCATAGAAACTGTAATAATAAGTATGTGCTGTTTTAACTGCCAAATTTAGGGGTAATTTGTCCTTCAGTCATCAATAACTAACACACTGATATATCAATTAGAACTTTTTTTGTGTGGTTGCTTCTGATGCGTCTCAACTTATACTTCTCTAAGTGCAATGATAGTATAAAAATATAGGCTTTCTATGTCAGAAATGTTTTATGATTTAATCATTTCAAAGTCAGTAATTGGTTTTGTTTGGAGCAGACATAAACTCTTACTAATTAAGCAGAATGAGAGTTTTCTTTTTTAACTTTGTTTTTGTTTGCTTGTGGTTTTTTGTTTGTTTGTTTGTTTGTTTGTTTGTTTTTGATGGTACATGGAAGTACTGCAAGGTTAGGAGAGCCGGCTTGAAACAAAGCTTTCTAAAATACAGAGCAGGATGCTAAGGAAACCATCCCAGCTCAGGCTGCCCCAACTAAGCTCTAGGGGAAGATCCTGTAGCCACTGTAGAAACTCCATCTTAACAACACCTAGCACCTCTGAAGCCTGGACATAAGCTTTCCTTTACCAAATGGTTCCCCACAAATTGAAGTATCTTGTGAGTTCATCTGATTGGCAAAGCCAATGCTCTATCTCTGAATCTTGACTTCAACAGAGGCTGATATAGTTCATTTTTTTTTTTTTTTTGAGTTTCGTCTGGAGTGGATGGGATTTATAAGGCTAAAAATTACCCCAATGTAGCCAGGATTAAAAAAAATAAAATCACAAACTTTACAAATATGAGAACACATGTACTAAGGCATATATTTTTTTAATGAGTAGTTGCTGAGTGAAAAAATGAGGTTGTTGACCACAAGCCAGAAACAGGATATTATCTCACCAGTTAAAACACATAATTTGTGTAAGTGCATTTCCCAATTATTCCACATTTCCAATTATTATTATTTTTTTTTTGAGATTGAAAGAAAAAGGAAAAGCCCTTACCCTCAAAAGTAAAGGACATACCCAAGCATAATAATATGCATTTGAAACGTTATACAAGTATATATTTTGGAAAGAGGGAAGTAAGTCAAAAAGGTAAATCTATAGCTAAAAAATGTATTTAAATATTCATTTAAAAAGAGAGGCTCAGTAAACAAGTCGAAGTTTATATCTGAAAGGAAATTTAACTAAATATTTGAAAAGGAGGTGAATCACACTAATTATATAGAAAAAAAGAAATAGAATATGGAAGAAGTAAAAACTATTAAAGATATATTTTAATAGTTTGGTTACAGGTATAATGTTCTGCTGATTATGGATAGGAGGGTCTCCCATTTTACTAGGCAGGCAGAAAACAATTGTCAACTACAAACCTCCCATGTAATACAAAATATTCATACCATATTTAGTTTTCTAGTAATTTTTAAATAAGAATCTGATCTCTTTCTTCAAGCCTAGAATAGGTGTTTTTCTTGTTTCTTACCTCCACTTTAATTGTTACACTTAAAAAATTGTATTATAATTTCCTGTTTACTTCCCTTAAATTCCATTTGCATGTAAATTACTTTAGGGCACAGAATGGTTTTCATTCATCTTCATAACCACATTGGTTACCAAATTCTGAAACAAAAAATAACAGAGGCTACATAGATTTCTGTAGGGGAAAACCATGTGACTTACCTGAATTTTCCTACACATTTGATAAACTAAACCATATCAATCTATGAAATAAGAATACTAGAACTTTTTAAATTACAAAATCTACAAAAGAAAAAAATTAGTATTAAAGAGGTTATGAATAAAGAACACACATAAGGATACCTCTCTCCTATAAATCCTGTCTTAAAAAGCAAAGGCTCTTCATTAGCTCCTTTATAGTTGTCAACATCTAATAAATATTGTAAAATATAACTTAATATATATCATTATTATGTTTTAAAATTGTCTTCTTTCCAAAGAAAACAAATATTTCCTGATTTATTCATTTACATATTTACTCAATAACTTTTTTATTTCAATAGATTTAGGGAGTGAAAATTGAATTCTGTTATAGGCATCTATGTATATTTATATATTCCACATTTTTTAATTCACTCATCAGTTGATTAGGTCCAAGGTTGATTCCATATCTTTTTGATTGTGAATTGTGTTGTGACAAACACAAGTGCAGGTATCTTCTTGATATAATGATTTATTTTCCTTTGGGTAAATCCTTAGTAGTGTTCAACATCAATGTCTTATCGAAATGGGCTATCGGCTATAACACCTAGAGAGACATCACCTTCCACTTTAAAAACACCTAGACGGAAATAGTGATTTATAAAAGATATCAACAAACTTTTTAGCCTCTAGGAAAAGGACTGACAGTACCTAGACTTGCCATTCATTTGTTAATGATGTCAAGGAGAAATGGCTAATAGAATAAATACTGGTGAAGAAGAAAAGAAAACTGGAAGGCGTATTAAGAAAATACTAACTTAAATTAAGTAAAATAGAAAAATATATACAGCATAACCTAAGGAACTTTGTTCTCTGAGATAAGAACACTCAGTAAATTGGATTTAATGTAGCGATACAAAAGAGAGCAGGATAGCAGGATCAGCAGCTGATGGCAAATATAGATATTGAATGATTGATTATAGATTAGGAAAATGATTATAGTGGCAACAAGAAAGGATTTTTAAAATAATTCATTTTAAAATTTAGTTAATTTGCTTTAATTACATAAATAATGTATGAATAAATGTTCTGTATAAAACTTTCAAATAATACAAAATTATATAGGGAACTAAATTATCATACTCATACCTCCCTCCCAAATTTCATTTCCTTCAACAGGGAAACCATCATTCATAGTCTGTCACATACCCTTTCTGGTACTTTTTCTATATATTTATCTATAATGATCATTTTTATATATTTTACTATTGAAACAATGTAATCATATTAAATTCAAAAAATAGAAAAGCAGAGTAGTAAAATGCCCATAATAGCACTAGCTAACATAAATAACCAATTTACCTTCTTCAATTACTGCCTATGCATAATTTTCTTTTTTAATAATTTTGATTTCAAAATATTAGGGGAGTACAAGTGTTTTTGTTAAATGGATGAATTGTGTGGTACTAAAGTCAGGGCTTTTACCATGCCCCATCACCAGAATAGTGTACATTGTACCCAATAAGTAAGTTTTTATCCCTCACTCCCCTCCCTTCCTTCCCCCTTCTTAGTTTCCAATGTTCTTTATACCACTTTATGACCATGTGGACCAAGTTAATAGTAAAATACACAGAATAGGAAATGAAAATGGTGATGTTACCAGAAATACAATGTGCTGTAGTAACTAAAATCTAAAACTCCTTTATTCTTCCTTACTCTTTGTTAAAAGAGAGTGGCTGTTTTGCAAAAGTTCTTAGAAGTTCAAATATTATTTGAGGAGGAGCCATATTTGATAGAAGCATCTGAAAAATCTGGAAGATCTCGAGATGATGTCTTACATATCAAGATCTTTTATGAAGTACAATTGGTTCAGCAACTTCAGTGGAAGGGTCATAGATTTCTTTTTTTAAAATATTGTAGTACAAGGAAAATTTTTAATAACATTTTTGGTAGAAAAGTTTCATAGAAATATGTGGGTTATTTTAAAGAGTGTCTTGAAATGTGTATATTTTCATCACCTTGGTAAATATCTCTATTCCATATTTCACATGTTTCTTCAACTACTAGCATTGAGATCAAGATAAGAGTGGTAGAGAGCGACTAGTGGGAAGAGATCAACGATGCCTATAACCCAAAATCTAGTAAACTTGCAGTGTTCATGGAAAAGGGAACTCACAGAGGTGTAATGGCAATGGTGGAACTACTGGGTATTGTAGGAGAGTTGGGAAGAGAAGTAAAAATGAAGAATTTATTTTTAAGATATAAGTAAGTCATCTATAAGGAGTTTGGTAGAGTTGAACACATGAGAATTTTTTTTTAATATATAATGCAAAGATAAGACTTTGGTGGAGATACAGTTATTTATGAGCTTAAAGACCAGTGTTGATATTGGCAAAGACTATCTTTGGCCAGATTCTAACCAGAGTCCTCTGAGCAGTTTCAGCTAGTCCTCATCCTTGGGGCTTGTCCTCAAGAGCCCAGTTGTAGCAAGAGCCTTGTAGAATCAGTTTAGAGAGAACCTGCCCCCTCGACATCTGACTACCCTCAACATCTACTAAAATTCCTCATCCTCCACCATCCCCCAGGTAATATCTGACCACCCTTTCCTGTCTTCAGTAAGAATCTTAAATCTATTTACCGGAATGCACATTTACTTCTGATGTTTCCTTTTAGTAATTTCCCATCCCCTGATCTTCTCTGTTCCTCGGCTATGAATCTCCACTTGTCTATGCTGTATTCAGAGTTGAATTCAATCTCTCTCCTCTGCTGCAAAACACTATAGCCATAGTTCCTTGAGTAAAGTCTTCCTTACCACCTTTAACAAGTGTCAGAATATGTCTTTCTTCAACAATAACACTGGAGGAATGAAGTGCCCAAGGGAATTAATGTAAATGAGTATGACAAAAATGACCTAAGATGCTCAACACTAGGAGGTAAAAAATCCCAAGATGCTCAACACTAGGAGGTAAAAGAGAATGTGGAATGCAGTGTCCATGTGTCACAGGGCATTCACTTTTTATTAAGCCTGACTCTGAAATATTGCACAAAGACCTTGTGGTACAAAGAAACCTATATTTGGAGCCGGGTGATTATACGTTAAAATTCCTTTTTTTTCCTGTCTTACCAGCCACTTTTTTTTGAGCATGATTTATAAGCTCTTCTCAGACTTGAGTTTCTTTATGTAAACTGAAAATAATATCTGTTCTTCCTTTATTGGTTTAAATTTTAAGATTGCATTTTATGTAAGCACTTAATTAAGAGTTCATAGATACAGGTTTTATGGAGTTATTTGACTAGAAACCACTTTTCCCCTGATCTTAGAACTTTTAAAAACTGTGTATAGAGGAGGGTTGGGTCACCAGTGAACACCAGGCATTTCTAAGTTACTTTTGTAGAAAAAGCTGGGTGCTGAAAAAGTAAATAAAGTTGCCAATTCTTCCCTGTTTCTTGTGTGAGGCATAGTAAAGTTCTTATAATTATAATTAGGAATTGAACCACCTACCACACATTGGAAATAATGGCTCTGAAAGAAGTGGATGACAGATTTGAAGATGTGGAGTCAAACTTTAGATTGACTAACACACTATTTTCAGTGTTACAATAGCAGTTTATTAATTCAGAACCCAAATCTCTATATGTAAAAAGAAAATGAACATTTTTTGAAGGGAACTCTAAATATCATGAATTTGGAAAAAATAATCTATCATCCTCATTTATATGTAGAGCTGCCATATAATGAAATGTAATACCCTTAAATGGGAAATTCAGATTAGAGTCTCGTCTCTTATGAACTAAATCTTTTATTCCAAAATGAAAGTGTTGCATTTTTCAATGAAATGTGGTTTCTTCAATATTTAGAATTCAATATCTGCAAAAGCTGAATTAAAAGGAGCTTAATTGCCCAAAGGGCATCATGAAGGTAGCAGTGGAAAGGAATAAGATACTTGGGTCATTTATTTTCCCCCAATTTCAGTGTATCTTTTTTGTCATGATTATCATTAAATCTTGGAGTATTTTTTTTCCTTCTAAATCATAGAAACTTTAATCTTGTGCTGAGGTCTATAAAAATGAAATATTAATAAATTAGATGCAACTCTGAATTATTCACAGTAATGGGAGAAAATATATATAATTTAAAAATTATTATACGGTGAAATAGGTACTTTTCATGATAAAATTAGATACAGAGATTCTTTGCAACACGCAATTGCCTACCCTGTGCACACACTTTCAGCTACACTTCTTTCGTACCTTGCTGCCTTTTCTTTTGTACCTAACTGCCTTGAGCCTCATTCCTTTCATTGAATTCCCAAAAATCTAATATAATAAACAGGCTTATGGTTAATAGTGGCCATAGAGGGGCACATCTGAAAAGCACTATAAGCTCATGACGGTTTTCCAAAGCATGATTCATCATCATGATAATCATCATCATCATTATTTGTGCTATCCTTTGTCCCCTGTCTAAACATGCTAATGCTATGGTAAGATGGCTTATTAAATGAAATATGTATCTGTATAATTGGATGGTTAATGCTCAATAGAGGTCAATAATATCCATGATTTAAGGAAAAGTTGCATTTTTTACACCTCCTTTCTTTCTTTCAAGACATTTCCCTTTTCCACATTTTAGTGTGTTTTGCTCACATGTGCTCTTTATTACATGCATGCACCACACCAGGCTGTTGGTGGAAGTTTTCTTTCGCTTTTTAACTAAGTATTTTTTTTTACATTTGCGATTACTAAGATATGAAATAAAGGCATACAAAGTTGAGAGAGAATTGACTTCCTAGGTGTTTACATTTAAAAAAATATGTAGTCTAGTTTGATTTTTTTTAACTCTGTGTCACATATATAAAAAAGATCAGTGTACTTGTGACCTTCTCATAATGAGTTCATAAAGGACTTGCAGATATGTATATTTTTTAAATATCTCTTTTTGTTAAAGCAAACACACCACAAATTCCCAGATGTGTCTTCAAGATAATATGACATTGTTTCCAGGTATTTTAGGCATGTAAACTTTCACTGCAGAGAGCAAGTATAAACATCTGACAAAAATTCTCTGATTGGAGTAAATCACACACTACCTCAACCATCAACATCTTTTCTCTTTGCTAGATTTAGGAGAGAAGACAAATGGAAAGGATTTAAAACTAGGTTTTTGGTAATTAGCTATGACTGGAGCAATTCAAAGTCACTACTTAACGATAATTCTGAACTGGTTTACATTACTTAACGCAAATTCTTCTCACATAAATCTATCATCCATTAAAGGAAACATATTAATAAATACTATTTAAGATGCAAAGCTTAATGTAATGTAACATACTTCTAGAAAATAAATGCATCTTGCTGAAAGTAAATTTTACTATCTGCTGGCCAATGTTTATTCTCAAATCCGCAGGAAATAAAAAGTTGTTAGAAAGCATACAACAATTTCTGAGATAATGTAGATTCATTGGCCATTTTTTCCAACTCTAAGTGACAACCAAATCTAACAGATCTAACCCCCTTCCCATGCAGGAGCAAACTGAATGATTGTCCAGGACTAAAAAATATATTCCAATAAAACGTGTAAACTTTATAAGACTGTGAAGACTTCCCTTCATATAGAGGCTATAAGCTCTTATCTTTTTGGGTACCTATGAAGCTCTTACTCCAGAAAGACTACAATAGCAAAGCAAAGTATCAGTCTCTTACTCTTTCATTCTATTAAAAAAAAAAAAAACTAAAACTAAATATCTTTTTGTTAAAATGTTTCTGATTTTTTAAAAATCTTGACTTTATATGTCTATTCAAGGATCTCAGGAAATTTCACCCTCAAATATGACTCCTTGATATAAAGAGTATTTTTTTATTTCAGAATATTATGGGGGTACAAATGTTTTGGTTGCATGGATTGTTTTTGTAACACTTGAGTCAAAGTCATAAGTGTGCCCATCATCCAGATAGTGTACATTATATACATTAGGTATGATTTCACCCATCCCGTCCTCCCACCTCCCAGCTGCATGGTTTTAGCTGACTTTTACTTCCACCTGTGCCCATGAATGCTGATTGATTATTTCCAATTTAATAGTGAGTACATGTGGTGTTTGTTTTTCTATTCTTGCGATACTTCACCTAGGAGGATTGTCTCCAGTTCCATTCCTATTGTTATAAAAGGTATTAATTCATTTTTTAATGGCTGAGCAGTACTCCATGGTGTACATATACCACATTTTGTTAATCCATGAATTGATGGTCACTTGGGTTAATTCCACATCTTTGTGCTTATGAATTGTGCTACAAAAACATTCTAGTGCAAATGTCATTTTGATAAAATAACTTTTTCTCTTGTGGGTAAATGCCTAGTAGTGGGATTGCTGAATAGAATGATACGTCTATTTTCAGTTCTATGAGGAATCTCCATACTGTTTTCCATAGAGGTTGCACTAGTTTACAGTCCCACCAACAGTGTATAAGTGTTCCTTTCTTTCCACATCCACACCAGCATCTATTGTTTAGAGATATTTTGATAAAAGCCATTCTAATTGTGGTTAGGTGCTATCTCACTGTGGTTTTAATTTGCATTTCTCTGATGGTTAGTGACTCTGAGCATTTTTTCATATGGTTTTTGGCCATTATCTTCTTTTGATCAGCTTCTGTTCATGTCTTTTGTCCACTTTCTAATTGCTCTGTTTGATTTTTTTCTGGCTGATTTGCTTGAGTTCTTTGTAGATTCTTCTTATTACCATTAACAGATGTTTAGTATGTAAATATTTTCTCCCATTTGGTAGGTTGTCTATTTGCTCTGTCAATTGTTTCCTTGGCTGTCCAGAAGCTTTTTAATTTAATTAGGTCTCCTTTACTTATTTTGTTGTTGCTATGATTGCCCTTTGGGTATTCTTCATAAATTCTTTGCCTAGGCTGATACCTAGAAGAGTTTTTCCAACGTGTTCTTCTTGAATTTTATGGTTTCTTGTCTTAGATTTAAGTCTGTTATCTATCTTGAAATAGGTTTTGTGTGCGGTCAGAGGTATGGATCCTGATTCAAGCTTCTACATGTGTCTATACAATTTTCCCAGCACCATTTATTGAATAGGTATTCTTTTCCCCAGTGTATATTGCAGTCTACTTTTGTCAAAGATCAGATGGTTATATGAGGATGGTTTTATATCTGGGTTTTCTGCTGTGTGTCGTTGGTCTACATTTCTATTTTTTGTTCCACTACCATGCTGTTTTGGTTACTATAGCCTTGTAATATATCTTAAAGTTTGATAAAGTGATGCCTCTAGATATGTTCCTTTTGCTTAAGGTTGGTTTGGCTACTGGAGCTCTTTTCTGGTTCCAAAGGAAGGGTAGAATTATTTTTTCTAGATCTGCAAAAAATGACATTGGTATTTTGATGGAGATTGCATTAAATCTGTAAATCACTTTGCGTAGTATGGAAATTTTAACAATGTTGATTATGCAGATCCATGAGCATGATACATTTTTCCAATTGTTTACATCATCTGTAATTTTCTTCCTCAGTGATTCATAGTTCTCTTTGTAGAGATTTCTCACCTACTTCATTAAATATATTCCTAGGTATTTTTGAATTGAAGGCCCTTGGAGATCTGCAGGCATTGGAAGGGGCATTCTGTCTATCTCCGTAAACCAGGCTAACCCATCAGAAAGAACAATTGACTTCCTTTCTCCTCCCTGCTATTTCAATATATTGCAGGAAAGATGATCAAGAATGCAACCAAACCTGGCCCAAATCATTTTAAATATAACACCTGTCTCTTAGATTAATTTTATTTGCAAAGAGAATCATTTACAAGTCAATCTGCTTCTCGTATCTATCCATCCACCCTAGCAACCATTTATTGCCCCTAAGCAGATTAACCTATATTGCTCATCTCGCCATCCCCACTAAAAGGAGGGAATAAATATATATGGATGCCACAGGGATATTGGGTAATCATTCTGTGATTCTCCTCGTGCACATGGTAAATAAATCTCTTCCTCTTATTAGTCTGCCTTACTTGTGAGTTATCTTTCAGTGAACGTTCAGGGGAAAGGGAAAGTTTCCCCTCACATCCACACTGTTTAGTATTATAAAATCATGTATAGTATGGCACAGTTTATCTAAGAATGATGGAGAGTACAAAAATATCTGCTTGTTATGAACAAAACAGGAAAGAACAAACAAATTAAAGGAAAAGGCCATCTATAATGGTAGGAATAAGATAGAAGGGAGTATGGTTAAAAACCTTTTCTTTAAATAGTCCCTGTTTTTGTAAATTTTAGTTTAGAGTCATACAAACATCGCATATAATTATTAAACAGAATTAAACTAAAAATTCCAAATAATATAATCCAAAGTGAAATGTAACACATGTATATAAACATGCACATAGTTGGTCACATCCACACAGGTGGGAATTACGGCAAATGCTTTTAAAACACAGTTATTTGACTATAAGCTCATAGTGAGACACAAATAGGTATTTAAAAGCATTGAAATTTTTAAAATAATCGTAGTGTTTGTGTTAGTATTGGCATTTTTATTCTGAGATGGTTGTATGTGTTGTACAGTATGAAAATTGAGTAATTATATAATATTTAAAATCTGTCATTCTCAATGTCCTAGAGAAATGAGCTTCTCAGTACTACTAAAGAAGATCCAACTATAAGGTAAAAGATGTTAAGCATAAACTCTCCAACTGGCATTTTAAATTGGAAATATTATCATGAACTCATTTTGTACTTTATCTTCAAAACCAATAAATAAACAAAAATGGCAACAAAATTTTTCTAGTACTTTCTACTACAAAGAACCAGAAACTATAGGGCTTTCCCCTGTTACTGGTACTTTTAACTAGTGCCAGGGTGAGGAGAAATATTGAGGAGAAATAACTTATTCTACCTATGGACAAGATAATACATAAAATGTGTTTTGTAGTACCTAATATGCTAGATAACAAGGAAGCTCTCAAAGGTGCAGGAAGCCAATAAGAGAAGTTTCCACTGACCAAAGATAACATGTGCTTGGGATCACAAAAAATATTACTAAATCTATCAAATGTATTGATATCCATATTTTTAAATTATTTTTTGAGCATGAAGAAAAACTATTTTGAAACCAGATAAATTGAAAGACAGAAAAAATCATTCATTCCATTTTCTTCTCTGGGAAATGTACCACTTGGTAGCCAAACAGGAAATGATGGTAAATTTCCTTTTATAAAATTTTCCCAGATAATACATAAAGAAAGAACAATTACATACAAATATTATCTTTTTGAAATTGTCAATGAAATAATGAATCTGTGAAGTAATCACCAGCAGCTGCTAGCACCATAAAAAGATGAAAACCAGACAATGTTTTTTCTGATAGAAAATGCATATCTCCTGATGAAGAAAATCTCAACAGCACACATATGTGCTATAAAATAATCTTGTAAAAAATAAATAAAACCTGCATCCAGATTCATCTGCCAGTATAGAAGGAATACAACTGAGAACGCTGTTTGATGACTCCATAACAGTACATTCAGCACAATATGGAAAATGCAATAGAAACTTTTTTAATGGGAATAAAACAAAAAACAAAAACAATTTATTCAGCAAATAATTGGAAATGAGAGAAAGAGGAAGAGGGCAGCAAGAAAGAGAAAGAGACAGAGAGACAGAGACAGAGAGACAGAAACAGAGAAATGAGAATCTGTAGAGGAAAATAAACTTTTTTAAAAAAACAGCATTTTATTATAAATATCTTCCAAAGCAGGGTTAAATATTTGGACAATTTTGAAATGATTGAAAATGTGAACACTGAGTTTAAATATTAAAGTATTTACACATATTTTAGGTATATTAGTGACATTGAGTATGGTTTTTAAAAAGGCTTATCTTTTAACAATACATACTTAACTCTCCATGAATGAAATGTTATGATGTCTGTAATTTACTAATTACTAATTTCCTAATTTAATTCTATAACAAAAATAAAGGATGGGCATGGGTGGAGATGTAGACGAAGCATAAATTGATATGGAATACAGGTACTACCATTAAGTTGATAACTCTGGAAGTTTGGTAATGAACACAAGGAATCCATTATATCATTGAGTCTACTTTTGAGTTGTTTTAAAATTTCCTATTATAAAAGTTTAAAGCAATGTTAAAATTTAGAGAAAGTGTTAGCATTTGGGTATTGATTTTTATTGCTAAATAAAATATTTTACGCAAAAATTTGGATAGAGCAATTCAAAGATACTATTTCAGCTTTCTGAGAACTGCATTGTTCAATATGGTATTCACTAGCCAAATGTGAATATCGAGCACTAGAAAAGTGTCTAATTGAAATTGAGATGTAGTGTAAGTGTAAGCACATAATAAATTTCTTTTTTAAATATTGTTTTTAATTGACAAAGTGTAATTATATACGTTTATGGGGTAAAATATGATGTTTTGATATATGTATACTAGGTGGAATGATTAAATTAGTTAATTAGCATGTCCATCATATCACTTATCTATCGTTTTTTTATGGTGAGACATTTGAAATTTATTCTCTTAGTTATTTTGAAATATACACAATGAATTTCACATATGATATAAAATTTAAAATATGCTATTTATAATTTTGTATTGGTTGCATTTTTAATATATTGGTTTATATAATATAGCTTCATAACTAAATTTTCCATTCTTTTAACTTTTTAAATATGGCTAATATAAAATTTAAAATTACATATGCTTGAATATTTATATTGGGTAGTGCTGTTATAGGTAATATAGGAAGGCAAGCTAAATGATACTACTAGAGACATTTTAAAATTTACGTCTAATGTAGAAATATACTTGATATTAAATATGCAGATGATTATAACTGGTTAAGGCATTTAAGTCATCAAGAAAAATAATAATACAAATAAAATATTATTTATTCAGCTAGTAGGACATACAATAAAGAAACAAGAAAATTCAACATCCAAAATAGAATAATCATGATATAGTATTAGCTGATTTATTAAATATTACCATTTAATTAAGTGTAGAACAATAACAATATTTCTGTCACATATTATTTATAGAATAAATTATGATTATTGTGCATAATCACATTTTTAACAGGGAAAACTTTATTATACTTTAGAGAATCACAGTGAGAATTATAATATCAAAATAGTCCAAGATTGAGTTTAAATGTTTAGTACTGGATCATTGAAAAAAATCATTCACCCGTGTTTAATATTTTCTCAAAATATCATCTGACAATAGCACTGCATCATTTAAAATGAGATTTTGTTTCTTAGTAAATTTTATCTCATAAAAATTTACAAAACTAATTTGAAAAAGGAATAAAACAACACAAGTCTAGATAGAAACAATGCATTGGTCATATCAATTTATTTTATTATACGAAAAAGGACATTTTGGAAGCCCTTCCTACAGATAATTAATTTACATAAAAGAATTTCCTTAAGTTGATCAAAGTTTACCTTCCTATTTAATAATGTATCATGACATGTGTGCACATACATTAATTAAAAAATTAATTCTCACTCCCTTCTCTCAAAAAGGATAAAAATTCATCTTACTTTTTGTTACTTTCTTTCTTCGTTTCTACTTATCTGTGCATGGAGGTCACCCTGGATGTGCTCTCAACTGAGTCTGAATCCTAACTACATTTATCTGCTCTATGCAAGTTCCCTGACCTTCTGGGCCCAGGTTCTGACCAGCTGCAAAACACTGGGATAATATTATCTATTGTGGTTTGTTGGAAATATATGAGTCTGAGAGACAGAATATTTTGTCAAATGTGACCTCCAACTTGAAACAAAACTGAAGTCTTTAAGACAATGCTACAGTGTAACCAACTTTTAGACTTTAAGACCTTGACTTTTTCCAAAATGTCAGAACCTTTACCTCTGAGTCTGGCACTTCATCAGGAGGCAAAGATCATTGATAAAAAGTCCTGGTGTGTAGCAATTCTGCCAGTGTATGAACCATGCTCACACAGCAATGGAGAGATAATCTTGTATGAAGAATGGAAGGAAGCAAGCAGAATCCTCAAGCAGCTGTTTTGCAGTAGGTTATGGTAAAGTCATTTTAAGTAGCAAGAGGGAAATTCTTTGGGGATTCACAGTGGCGGCCTCAGCCAGCCCTGCTCTGTGTCTGGATTATGGCATAGGGAATAATTGCAGGTGGCAGTTGAGATTGGTGTTCCACTGCCTGAGGCTGAGATTCTTTACTTGAGAAACATCCCAAGTTTATGAGGGAGAGTTTACTGTTCAAGTGGAAACTCAGGTACACCCAATGGACAACAATCCAAAGTCTTGAAGGATAAATACTGACCAATGTGGTATTAACTTTGAAAATGAGGATTATCAATATCAGCATGAACGTTTGTCTAAAATATTTCAAAGCTGGTTTACTAACAAAAGGTATGGAATGTCATACATCTCAGGATTACTATTAATATTAATATAACACAGTTAGTATGGACCTATTATTTTCCATCTGTGGGTGTAACTCTTTATAGGCTAGAGAATCGAGAGAAGTACTATTAATAAAATTACATAGTAATGATGCATGGGGTCCTTGTCCTATAAAAAAAAAATCACACAATTCCAGATGACAGAATATGGCACTTGAAAAAGGAAAAAAAAAATAAACATGAACTTGTCTAATCCCTGATTATGTAAATAAAGGAAACCTTGACTATCTGTGGGGATTATGTTTTAAAAAGGAGAGGGAAATTCTACTGGCTAAGCTACCTCAGAAGACAAGTAGCTTCCTTTCTATTTTATTCTTTCTTGGACATGACTGCACTGCTTAATAGAATGGCTAATGGAGGATCACATTTTTATTGTCTAAGGAGTATACCCTGTTTTCCTACATCCTTCTTTGCATGGCTGTTAAAGATTTTCCAATGTCCATTATGACATTCACTATGACCATGCATACCCATAGATTAGAGTGAGGGATGAAAAATTACACTATTTGGGTGACATATACACTAAAAGCTCAAACTTTACCACTGTACAATTCATCCACATAACAAAAAAATCATTTGTACCCTGTAAATCTCTTGAAATAAATAAATAATTAAAATGTCCATCCAGTATTCATCTCTTTGCTGAAGAACACAGGGAATATATTTAGAGCCAATTCAATTTTTAATTTAAAAAATGAATTCAAAATAAATTATTGTTATGAGATTCTCATATTTTTTTAGGCAAATCCCTTTCCTAAGTTTTATATCCTAAGAAATAAAACTAGAAAGAACACTTCAGCTTCATTTATATCAGCTTCTCACATCCTTCTCCTTTGGCACCATCAGTGTAAACGCATCTTATTCTATTTCAGTTTACATTGGCATAAAAAAGGACTAGCAGTTCTTTTGTGGCAGCCAGAAAAATAAAAAAACACAGCAAATCAGCTATTAAAATGTAAAGCACTCCTTTATTTTCTTGGCAATTGTAACTGTGACTCACAGTTCAGGAGAGTGTTGAAAAGGTAGGAGTGTGACTTATCATCGTAAAATTGCTTGCTTAAGACCATCAACAATTTCACATACTCAAGATTGTTTTAAAAAATAAATGCAGAAGAAGTTCATTTCCTATTCTAAATAATTTCTCTAATCTCTAATAAAACCTGATAAAATCCTAACTAACACAGTAGACATAGTAGAGCTCTTGTTTCTAAAAAAAAGAAAAAGAAAAAGAAGAAGAAGGAAAAGAAAGAACAGTAAAAAAAGAACTTTATTTAGGGGGAAAATGTTGGAAAGGAGAGTGGGCCTGTTATTTCAAGATTCAATATAATTTCCTAGATTTTATATTATAAGCATCAACTTGAGGAGGAACAAAGAGAAATTTCAGTGCCAAATCAGACATTGGAAAAGCACATACCCTCCCAAGAATGATGATCTATAATTAATGCCAATCATTTGAGAAAGATTAGAAACTATGTACAGCAGCCCAAAGGAAAAGTGTAGTGATTTCCACCCATTGTTTTGATGGAGAGAAACTATGATTAGATTTAGTGAAAGAGCAGGTTTTGGGATGATGAGGAGGATGAGGATAGTGATTCAGAGCATGCCAGAACACAGTTTGAATAAAAACGATAAAAAATTAAAGACAATGAAACATTCATTTTAGGTTGAAATAATAATTCAAATAATTCTTTATTACAATATTCCACACTCCTGACTGATTTTCATTTTCTTGTACCTGCTCTGGCTAAACATTAACCTTAGATTAAGCCCAAGTATTTTTTTTTTCATCCTCACACTTACTTAATGCCTGTTGCTGGATGGATTTACTCGACTGCATGTAGAATTTACCTAAATAAATTAAGCTAAACATTTTATTTAGGCATTCAACATTGCTTTATACATCCTACTATGTTTCTCAAAATAGCTTACACTAATACCTTCCAAAACAACATATTCAATATTATTTTCTAATTATTTATTGTTGTATAGCAAACTACCCCCAAACAATACTGTATAAACTATATGTCTCATGGTTCGGTGTGTTGCCTCTGTTCAACTGAGTAGTTATCCCTTTCCATTTGCAGACATATAGTGTCTGGCATAGGGTCATCTGAATTCTTAAGTGTGTTGGACATTCAATGTGGCTTTCTTACTCAGATGTTTGCTACCTTGGTGCTCCTTTCCCCAGCTCTCTCTGTATGGCATCTGGTCCCCATGGCCATTTTGTATTGCTTTGGCTTCTTATAACATGATGGACTCAGCACAGCCATACTTCTAACATGGACCCAGCTTCCAAGAAGAGGAATCAGAAACTGAATGTCCAGTTACAGGCTACATCTGGGGCTTGCAGAGTCACTCTGGCTGTATTTTATTGGTGAAAGCAGTCACTGGGACTAGTCAGATTCAGGAAGACTAAAAAATAGACTTCAATTCTTAATTGGGAAGTGGTAATGCCACAGTGCTAAAAAGCCCGTGAAATGGGAAATACTGTTTTGTCCCTCTCTGAAAATTACAACATGCTATAATTATTACTATTATTTCAAATTTCTGAACCTCACCCCTACTTTTGTCCTCACTGGTACACTATAACTTGTACAAATGATCTCACTTCTTAGTTTACAGTGACAACTGAAGTTGTAAGGTGGATGCCATCACAAATGTGCACTGCCAATTCTATAAGGGTTGTTACATCTGTATTCATCTCTTTTTCTCTCCCGTCACAAATGGGGGAGGATCTGCTCCCAACAAAGGCTCAACTCTCCACAACTTCTGTGAATTTCATCCTTGTATTCCTTCTTGCACCTCGCCATGTCACTTAACTGCTTCTCTCCAATATCTCTGATGTCCTTCCTTCTACTGCTTAATTCTCATAACATGGCTTAAGTTTCTCCCACTGTTAAAACTCTTTGTTCTAAGGAGGCATTTAACAAATTAACAAAGAGACATTTAACAAAACAAAGCAGAAGTTTCCCTCTCTTCATTGTACCCATTCAATACCCATGAAGGTGTAATGCTATTTATCTTCCATGTTTCTCCACAAAAATTTTTGCAGGAGTTGTCACCATTCACTTTCTCTATATACTCTATTCTAAAGGAGCTCATGTCAGGGTCAAAAATGAAGTCTCTGGTTTCTAAATCCAAAGAGTACTCTTCAGTCTTTATCATATTAGAAATCTCAGCTGCCTTTGACAGACTAGACCATTTATTCTGGCTTAAGATACAATAAAGCATATCTTACAATGGTTTTAGAGAAATAGCTCTTTCTGAATTTACTTAAATTTGGCCCATGGCCCAGAGAAGAATCAGCAGGCAGAATTGATGACCTTTTCGTCCAATGTAAAGCGCTAGTTAGGTCAGGTTCATTGTGTCTGGTTTCCTTATCCTTTAAGATGAGTTCTTTTCTGGGAGTTTTCTCAGTCTCTCAATAGAACTCTTGGGGTCCACCCCCACCAGCACATTAGATGGTTATGAATAACAGTTTATGCTAAGCTCATCCCAGTAATGTGCTGGGTGAATAAAAAAGTATTTCATCCATGAAAACATATCAGAAAGTAGATTAATATAGTCATTTTAATAAATATTAATACAATTTTAATTTCTTAATATATAAAATGGTCACTTTTTAACAAATGTATTTGACCTAGTAAAAAAAACACAAAAGATAAAATCAATGTCTTAAGGTTTTCTTTGGAACATAAAAATTAAAAATACATAAATAAAATGACCTTTTGTTCATAAGTTGTTTAAAATTTAGCTATCGGAATAAATCCATGAGGCTTTAAAAAAAGTCAATAACTATTCTTATAGTGGGTGAAAAGGTCAAAAATGGATTAAATTATTATTTTCTTGACTAAACAAAACTCTAACCATGGCATACTGAATTTCTCAAACCTCTGTCGACTCTTTGATTTAATGCTTCATTGTAATTCTAGCAGGTAGAAGTACAAATCGAAAATAAAATTTGGTACATTTTCTGCTCTTAAACAAACTGTGATTATAAGTTCTTTTATGGAATTTAGTAAATAATAAAAAACAGATTAATAGCCTGATTATTCATAAATATCATAAAGAGGAAATATTTACAGTCCTGATTAGGATTCAGAATTCTCAATATGTTCATTCTTCACTGAATGAACTTTGACTGATAAAGAAACTCAACTTGGCAGAGGATGCTAACGATTGGCTCATTATTACTTATATTCAAGAATCAGTGGTGTTATTATGACATAAAAATTATCATTCTAAAATATTTGGGTTCTTTTAACAACAAACCTTTAAGTTACTGTAAGTACAAATCTTTAACAGATAGTGACTCAAAAATATTTTTTAGAATTTTTTCAATTCTTTATTGAATTTACATATAATTTATAACTGAATATTATCATGAATTAGCACAAATTAGATCATTATTGTGTGAACTATGCCATATTTTCTGTCCTATTCAAAATATAATGCTCTGATACATTTACAGAGTCCTGTGTAAATATGGAAACAGAGCCCAGAGAAAAATCACTAATTAAACAGGATAATAATCACATTAATAACTAGAAAATTATGAATTTTTTTATTTGAATTTTGAATGGAAATCTAGAATATTAAGAAGATGATTATACAAAATATGGAAAATACTAATTTATAAACACTGTTTTTGTTTTTGGCATTACTTAAAGCTACTTTCTTTAGAAATATTGTTATAATAAATGTCTGTAATTTTAAGGCATATACCAGAATATATTCCAAATACTATGAGCATATATATATACATTGTTTCAAAATACTAAAGGTCTTCAAAAAGTGTGAAGATCTTAAAGATTTTTCCTTAATATTCTTTCAACAATGTAATTGTATTTGTGTATGTGTGCATGAATATATATACACATATTTATTATACATATATATAATATTACTTAGTTTTTGTGGATATCTAAATTTGTGCTGTGGCTAGCCCTCAATTTCCATTTTTGTGAGAAAAGATTTTAAAAGTCAGTAATATGGTGAACTGTTTGAGCTCTCTGGTAACTTTTCTTATGATAGAGAACAAAAAATATAGAGATCACAAAGATCAGCTGGGAAAGAACGGATTTGGAAAGAGAATAAAGACATAAGTCAAAATCAAACTTAACCTATCTGATTCATACTTAAACTTTGTTTCAGCCAGTTATGTAACAGAAACATAGGCTATGGGCATTTGTTGCAAATGATTCTTTTAAAAGCATTACTTAGGATTATATTATATTTATAATCCAAATAGCAAGTAAAATCCTTAATACTATATAAATCTTTAAGACTGACAAACTTAGTAAATCAGTATAGTTTTGTGTGCAATAATCAAGAATAAAGGTTCTAAAGTAAAGTCAGACCACCCTGAGTCTGACTGCCAGTTCAGTCAAGTATTGTTGTTGTGGTTGGGGACATAACACCGAGGCTTTATTTCTGAGTCTTAGTTTTTTGTTTGTTTGTTTGTTTTTGAGAAAAATTCTTTCCAGATCTCCCCTTGAGAAAGAATCAGTTTTTTCATTTGTACAAGAGGCTTAGCAGTAGCACCAATCTCATGTAGGTGTTATGAATATTGCATGATAAATGGATAAATCAGTTATTTCAATGTCTGACATGGGAAATAGTCTAAATAAATTTGTTAATATAGCTTTAATCATTTAATTATTAATAGCTACCTAGAGTATTCCAAAATTATGTGACTCAAATTTACTTTCACAGAATAACTTACTTAGCTTACTTTTCTTCACATTTGGTTAATTTCTATCTTTTATGTTTTTTCCAACATTTTCCCCATCCTTTTCTTCTCTATTGCATTTCTTATACCCACAGGCAGGGCTATAACGAGATTGCTATTGACTAAATTGTTGCCCCCTAAAATTCATAGGCTGAAGTCCTAATCCCCAGTGCACCTCAGAGTGTGACTGTATGTGGAGATAGGGCTTTTAAAGAGATAATTAATGTTAAATGAAGTGGCATGTGTGGACCCTAACCTAATATAACCAGTGTTCTTATAAGAAGAGGAGAAACACTGGAGATACTCACAGAGAGAAGGCCATGTGAGGACACCCTGAGAAGGTGGCCATTTACATGACAAAGAGAGAAGCCTCTGGAAAAACTAACCATGTTGCCACCTTGATCTTGGGCTTCCAGCCTCCAGAACTGTGAGAAAATAAATTTTTGTTGTTTAAGTCACCCAGTCAGTGGTATTTTCTGATGGCAGCCCGAGCAAATAAATGCAATGGCTCATCACAGCACAGAACTGCACTCCTTCCAAACTTAATACTTTAGAATTTTTGTCTCTATTTATTCTATCTTATCCTTCCCCTTTATTATACATCCATGTTTAGTACATCTAATATTTTCCTTCACTATGACCATGTATTCTTTAAAATCTTCCATTTATCAGAGATAATAATTACCCTTTTAGTCTTAAATTTCTTCTTATCCAGCCTACGTTGAAGCATGTCAGACCCTATCTGTAGCACCGTTGATTTTTCTCTGGTTTTTAATTTTATCAATTATAAATCTCCCAATGTTTGGATAAGCTGTTTTAAGACACCACTACATCACTACTAATGGTTTCAAGATAAAGTCATAAAAATAAATGCTTGTCTACTTAAATTTCTTTCATCCAAACTTTGATGATTTCTCATTGTTGCTTTTCACACATTTAAATTATTTTCCTTAATACACAATCCAATGTGTTTGGCAATCTTTTCCCTACTTTCCTTAAGCTTCCTGGTTAAACTGGAGTTTGTCTTTAGTAGCTTTCTCAACACACTGCATGAAGCAACAGCCTCTTTATTTAAATGTACATAAGTACATACATGCATTCACACACACACACACACACACACACACCCCAATTGTGAATTTCTTCACAGAATTCAGACTTTCTATAAAACTTCATGTTCTACCCACAATATTTATTCTGATATCCCAAGATCCTATCTTATTACCTTCCATCCTGCCTAATTTCTCTTTATTTCACTTTTGTTAGAATGTATCTCTGGATATAGATGTCGACTTTTCTATGAAACTGTTTCTCCTGTGTTCTTTGACTCCACACAGGACAGCCATGGACACCTCTTCACCCAGGTCAGGTAAATGAAACAACATACTCTTTTTCTCTGGGCCCAGTGGAAGAGGCTAAGACTTCTCTCTGCCGGGGAAATCAGTTACCCCATTTCATCATTCCATCCTCTTACTTTCAAAAGCCGGCTCAGATTGCTAATTAATTGAAAAATGTAAAAGTGATTTTCAATATGAACTTTCAGAATTCACATTCTCTATGCATCACAATTCCCTTTATCTTCATCCCCCTTCTCTCTATCCTATTCTATCTTTCACTGAAAAGTCACCTTCATTTTCATCAAAGCAAATGTCATTTGTGTCCTCAGTTCAATCTATTTCTATATCTTTGGGGATTTTGTTCCATTATTTCCTTACTCTGCCATGCTTCTCAAAACTTTCTCCATGGAATCCTTTTTAACTACAAAAATGCTTATGATTTTCTAGCTTTTAAAACCCATTTCCCTTGCCACCACTGCAATATAATATCTTCTCTCTTTCATTATAATTGACATCAAATTTCTCTGCCCGTCCTTTAAATCTTTGCTACTCTTTTCTCATCTCATTATTCTTTTAACGTTATAACAGTACTTCACAATGGCAACTTTCACAGCATTTCCATAAGCCTCTTCCCCCTCAACTACTCAGTCGCCTTTTTAAAAGGTTCCACTTTTCTAGATCTGTAATATCTTACATAAGTTTAGAAAATCTGGGGAATTGCTAATAGAAGTCTCTTTCTATAACCTGCTTACTGGTAAATAACCTAAGGAAAGAGAATTGAAGCCCATTGACTTCAAGAAAGGATTGTCTGCTTAAAGATTCAGAGTGCTAAGTGGATATGATTTGAAGACAGTATGCACCCCATGTCAGCTATTTGGCCCTAGGTGATGATTTCAGAGAAGTCATCAAAAGATAGCTAAGGTTTAAGAATATAAGAAGAAAAAAGGAGAGCTTTTTCACTGACATTTCCATGAAACAATTCTGTTGGTTGTGCAATAGCAAAGGAACAAAGGGTGACAGGCAGTCTTCCTCCTTCATAAGCTAGTAGGACATTTATTCATTCTGTATAGAATTTATAATAAAATTAATGTATGAAAGTCCATCATTTTATAACTTAAAGTATGACAGTGTCCACATGTATTTTTGGAATTCTTTCTGGAAACAATTAATAAAATAATAGAAAAAAACTTAAATCTTTAAACACAGCATTCTGACTCCTTAAAAAGCTATACAAAAGAAATAAAAGTGAAATTACATAAAAATATATGCACAATGAAGATTATTCTAATATTGTTTTAAGTAGCAAATATTAGAAATGGAGTTCTGGTCATCAATAAAAATAGACAACATATTTATGTGTACACCATGGAAATACATACTATGGAAAATTACATAGCCATGAAAAAGAATAAATATTCATAATTCCAGTTTAGCTGGGAGACTTCTCTAAGTCATTTTTAAGTTAAAAAAATCAAGGTGTAGCAAAGTTGCATGTCATTTGCATTTTTTAAAAAAAGAAAAAATGAATAGCCTGTGTGATGGTGATGGCTAATTTTGTGTGTCAATATGGCTGAGCAAAGGGTTCCCAGAGAATTAGTCAAAAATTATTCTGGGTGTGTCTGTGAGGATATTTCTGGATGAAAATAACATTTGAATTAATAGACAGGGTAAAACAGATTGTCTTCCCTAATGGGGGTGGAACTCACCCAATCTATTGAAGGCTGGAATAACACTGACCCTCCCATGAAGAAGGAGGAACTCCTGCTGACTGACTGCCTTGAGCAGGGACTTTGGTTCCTTTCTGCCTTAGGACTTGATATTTCAGCTCTTTCTTATTCTTGACTCTGCCAGCTCTGGGACTTGAACCACACCATTGGCTCTGCTGGGTCTCCAGCTTACCAACTGTACTTCTTGGGACTTGGATCTCCAGATATGTACAACTTATTGATTCTATTTCTCTGGATAACCCTTACTAGTGAGAAGTTGATTTAATAACCCAAAGCATCCAACTGTTATATCAGATTCACAAAAATTGGAGATTTTTAACCAAAATTAACTTTTACTATAAATCTAAGTATATAAGAAGTCACAAGGCATAAGCAATTCAGGAATGCATCAGGGACTGGAACACTAATCATCAGGCAATTTCTTATGACATTGAGTATGTTATGGCTAAGATTAAAATATGTGGTTTCCAAGTAATGACTGTGGCCACATAGATTATAGCAAAAATACAAAAACCTATCTCAGTTATGGACCAATTCTATTTTACTCAGATGGTTACAAAGCTTACATGACATTTTCCAGAAAGCAAATGCCAATGACCTGTTTGACAGGAAATGTGGTCTAACCAATGATCTGTCTTTCTTCTTTCCTGGGGATGTGAGTGCCTTCCCATGATTGAGGAAAGATGGCTGTTCCTTTCACCACTTATTTTCCTGGTATCAATATAAGTTATCACATGGACAGTTAAAGCACAGGCAAGCAAAATAAGTAAATAAGGAAGTAAATAAATAAATAAATGCAACAAGCTTTATGAAAAAGGAAAACAGTATGTATGATAAGGCTTCACTTGTGTAAAATAGTTATATAACAAACTAAATATGCATTTTTAAATATCTGTCCCCATAAAATGTGTTATAGTGCCTTGCATACTATAGGTATTCAATTAATTTAACAGTAGATTTCAGCATTCTTTTAATAAATAGATTTTATTAAAATCTATGATTAAAATAATACATCAATCAAAAATTTTATTGTATCACATATAATATTATAACATTATTCCAAAATTAAATGTTGCTTAATCCCCCCATGTAAGTAATTCTGTTGGAAAAATTTTGGTGGAATGGGTTAGATTGAGCAGAATAAATTTCACAGGCAGATTTTGGGGATATTATTTTCTCATGGACAGTAATGAGAGACTAAAAGAGAAGAAAATGTATCAATCCCCACTTCATAAAGTGCTGCAGAAATATCCTGTGAATAGTGAAGTCATAAGCATTATCATTTCTCTAATTCTCCTAATGCACATGCAAATCCCATCTTTGGTTCACATTGTGAATATTCACTGCTCTCTGCCTGAATTTCTTAAAGAGTAAAAGTCTAAAGGTCCATATTTGTGCCTAAAGGTATAATAAAAAAATTGAAATACTTTTTATACTATCAGGAATAAATTAAGAGAAAATTATGCACTTATAAATTTTAGTAAACCAGTTGCATTTCCTAAAACAGGGTTTAGTAAAGAAAAGAATAATTTTCAAAGTTGGTGAGAAAAAGGGCTACAATAATGTCAAAGTTTCACTTTTTCCTTCTCCTTTTCCTCCTCCTCCTTCTCTTGTTTTTCTCCTGCTTATTATGTTATTATGCTGCTCTTCCTCTATCTTCTAGAGTTTTTTGATTTTTTATTATGAAAAAAAATTCTATGAGATTTGGTGAAAAATAATAGCAAAATCTTTAATTTATATCTCTAATTTTTTAACACTGTGAATCTCTATTTTTTATACTGTGAGAGAATTGATGGGCAGATTTTTACTTTTAATATCTTATTTTTGAGCCTCTTAATATGGTATGCAAGAAATTTACCTAATTAAGTGAACCGAAAATGTTATCAACAAGACACAGTGAAGAGTTGTTGACACTTTTTCGTAAAATATGCTTCCTAAAATTGGAGCATCCAACTACTTTGGAGATATGTAAAAGTGTTCAATGTGTACATCATTCTACCTAGAACTTTTTTTTTGAAGGGGAATAGCTGAACTATATCAAATATAGTTAGGAATTTATTGCTTATAAAACATATTTGTAGTTCTCGAAATTAGTTAATTAATCTATACAGGTTATCCTCCAAAACCAAAACCAAGTTGAATATGTATGGGATAGAAAATTACAGACCAAATTGCATTTTGAAATCAGAGGTCAGAAAACTTAAGAGGGAGTTAGATTGGGTGTATCTCACTCTCTCTCTTAATATGCTTTTATATTATCAGTTGTATTCTACTAATACCATTTCCTGTTCATAGACTATAGTATCCTGTGTCCACTGACTGCCCTCCAGTATATATACACATACTTATGCATTAAAATTCTTCTCATCTAAAGTCTTCTTAAGAAATGTAAGAGACAATGCTTTCCTTCAGCATTTAATACCTCAATACTTTTTAAAAACTTAATATTTTAATGGCTGGGCCCAGTGGCTCACACCTGTAATCCTAGCACTCTGGGAGGCTGAGGCAGGTGCATCGTTGGAGCTCAGGAGTTTGAGACCGGCCTGAGCAAGAGTGAGACCCCGTCTCTACTAAAAATAGAAAGAAATTACATAGAAAACTGAAAAAATTAGCTCGGCATGGTGGCGCATGCCTGTAGTCCCAGCTACTCGGGAGACTGAGGCAGAAGGGCTTGAGCCCAGGAGTTTGAGGTTGCTGTGAGGGAGGCTGACGCCACGGCACTCACTCTAGCCTGGGCAACAGAGTGAGACTCTGTCTCAAAAAAAAAAAAAAAAAAAAAAATCTTAATATTTTAAGATTATTCAATCATTTGTATGTGTTCTGATAACATTTATTTATACTTTTTGCAAATTAGTATTTAAATTCAACACTCTTTTCATATACCACAAAGAAAGTTCCTGCAGGGATTACAGTAGTTTGTCCTTGTCTGCAAGTTTCATTTTCCACAGTTTCAATTACCAGAAGTCAATCACAGTCCAAAAATATTAAAGAAAATTATGGAATTAAAAAATACATAGTTTAAATTACATGCCTTTCTGAGTAGCATGTTGAAATCTCAATCTCACATTCTCTCTCTTTCACTTGCTCCTTCTTCATCGTAAGAAGAACCATGAGGGCAGTACAATTGTTGAGAGAGAGAACACATTCACAAAACTTGTATTACAGAATATTGTCATAATTCTTGCATTTTATCATTAGTTATTACTTTTAATTTCTTATTATAACTTTTTATGAATTAAACTTTATCATGTGTATGCATATGTAGAAAAAAGCATAGTACCTTATATACAGGTTTCAGGCTTCTACTGGGTGTTTTGAAATGTATCCTCTGAGGCTAAGGGAGAATTACTCTAATATTCATATTACCTCTTTTGCAATTCTTTGCCTGCAGTGGTTGATAAAAATTGTCCAATGCCATTAAAATGTACTCTTTTATCTAATTTTGTTTAGATTTCACAAAGTTTTTCCATCAGATTGAGTAACTCATATTTCTATCACATTAGAATGTTAATGTATGATATAATCTCTGATCTTACTTCTCCATTTTCCTTCCCAATTTGACATAAGTATTCAGGGTTTCTTTTATTTTAGAAAGGGAAAAGCACAATTTAGATTCATGCATTCCTCATTTTCTCTATAGATCTTACAATAGTTGTTGAAATACCATGAAGTACTCTAAATTTCATCTAGGGATTCAAAATTATCTGGCCTTATTTAAAAGACATTTAAGTATGCATTAAAGAAAAATAACTGCTGCATTATGATAGTATGTGTTATTTTTAAAGGTTGAAAAATATAACCTTCTGAAAATTGAGTAATTTGATAATTGTTTGCTATTAAACTACTGAAAAATTACTGATAAAATATAGCTGGATGAATTATTTTTATTCAAAAACCATACAAACTATTGCCAATATACTGGTGATTGTTAAAAATGACTCATTTTTCAAATCTAAAGAAAAATTACCTTAATATACAGTATATGTATGTAAGTGCATGTGTATGTGTATGTTATGTGTGTATAAACCTCTTCATAAGCAACCTGCTAGCCAATAGTCACAGAGATGCTATTTGCCAAAACAACCTAAATACTGGGAAATTTTTATCATATGTTCTTTTAATATTTTAATCTGTTATTTTTTCAACATTAAGGGATATAAAACTAAAGAAATATTGAGGATCAACCCAAGAGTCAGCATGTCTTTTTTATGTTAACTTTTAATTTCTGAAAACTATTTAGGTTTGTGAAACTCACTGGTTCAGGCAACATATTCTAGGAGAATACATTCTTGAAAATATTTTGTTCTAGTAAAGAGTCATTCAGAAGAATAGAAGCCAGATGAAGAATTTCCCCAGAAGTAATTTAGTATAGAGTGATTTGTTATATGGGTGCTAGAAAGTTAATAATGCAAATGAGGGTCATTCGCGTAGCATAGATATCTGGCTAGAGAAGCAACAGGAGGAAGTTGGGGTTCTGGAAACCTATAAAATTGGAGAAGGGATCCCCTGAAATGGGGCTAAAATTCCCAGAACATGATGTTGCCTGTTTGTTGCTGGCACCTCTGGAAGGAGTGGTACAAAAGGTAAGCTGAAAGAAGCTGGAACCAAAACTGATAGCTTGTTCACTGCTGCCTGTTTTTAGGTTAATTTCTGAGGGTAAGCTGTGAGAAACACCTTGAAAATAGAGCAGATTCAGTCTTTTCTCTGCCCTCCTGCTTTCAACCTCCTTCTGGTTTTCCTTATTAACAGAACCGATTAGAAAGCCAGAAAGAAAAGATGTACCTTGCTAAGATGCAGTTCCAACATCACTAAATGAAGCATAGAAGGATGTTCCAGGTTTGGAGTTGAAAGATGGTAGCTTAAAGAACATAGATTGGCACACTCTCTTGGTGATTCAATCATTGAACCATAAAACTCGATTATTGAGGTTAACAGTTATTTTTTTTTCAAGATAAAGAATTACTATAGCCACAGGAGACACTAAATTGTGCAATGTATTTTTGGAAGTGTTTCATTTGTTGATATAGACTGTGTGTGAACTAAAATATGGTTTTTCTCCCTTTATAACTGTAAAGCAAAGACATTAGAAATAGATAAAGGGTGTATTTTATTGTTTTTGTCTTTTCTAATGCTTTTAAGTTTATGATACATGGCTATTCATCCTGAACAATGTAATATATTTTAATAGAATACATATTGACTAGTTCTGGCGTGCACATCATGAGGATTTCTAATGCTGACTCTCTCTAAATCTTGATTCATAAGCATTGTGTAAGTAAATAACAGGAAAAAGGTTAAAGTGATATTTTTAGTTTTAAAAGTATGTAATCCACTGAAAGGTAAAAGTTATTGTTTCAATATTCAAAGCAGATACCTTTCCAATAATAAAAACCCTGGTTTGATAAGTTTACTTTTATTTTCCCAAAGAATTATTTATGGCATCGAGGAACTTATAGAGAAAATTTTAATTGTAAAACTTTTGAGAACATACTGAGTTTAAACATTTTACTTACTTGATGCATAGAAGAGTGAAATGACTCACACAAATGTGCTGAAACCACCCTAGCAAATCTATAAAGGGGTACAAGGTGAGAACTGGGGTAAGGGCTCAAACTCTGCGAAGGCACAGGCCTAGCTAAAAATAATAATAATAATCAGCCACTGTCTCTTTGTTGGCTTGATAATAATTAGTCACTGTCCCCCTAATTTGTTTTCCTATAATTGCTACTCAGGAGTCACGTACCTGATGGTCATAAAGATTCCTTTTTTTTTTAATTTTTTTATTGATACATAATAATTGTACATATTCATGGAGTACATGTTACATCTTGATACAAGCACACAACATACAATGATCAAATCAGGGTAACTGGAACATGATTCACCTGAAACATTCATCACTGCTTTATGTTGGGGGCATTTGAAAACTTCTAGCTATTCTGAAATACAATAAACTGTCAACTATAGTTGCCCCATTGTACCACTGAACATCAGAATTTCCTCCTTCTATTTAACAGAATTACCCCTTCACCAACACCTCTTCTTTACTCCTTCCTACCACTCTTACCAATCTCTAGTAGCCACCATTCTATTTGCTACTTCCTTGAGATCAATTTTTTTTTTTTTAGGTCCCATATATGAGTGTGAAAATGAAATATTTGTCTTTCTGAGCCTGGTTTATTTCACTTAAAATAATGTCCTCCAGATCTATCCATGTTTCTGCAAATGACAAAATTTAAGATTCTTAACTTTCTCCATTGATGACATCACCTTTTCAAAACCTAAACATAGTTTCTGAGATATCCTCCAGGTCCCGCCTCCCAGTGGATTGGCTGACCCACCCAGACCTGAGGCCCATACAAAGAAACTTGACTCAACTGGAATTGTGACCCCAACCCAGGAAAAAATTCCACATAAGATTTTGCCCCAATTGCCTAATTCCTTTCCCACCAAACTGTCTTTAAAAACCTTGTCTCCCAAATTATTGGGGAAGTGGATTTGAGAAATTCCTCCCTTCTCACCACTTAGTGCCATGCAGAATTAAAACCTTTCTCTGCTGTAACATCTGCTGTTTCTGTGAATTGGCTTCCCCTTGGGCAGTGGGGAAATGAACCTGGTGGGGCAGTAGCAATACCACACTTGGAGTGACAGACCCCACCCAATGGGACCCAGATTTCATGGTGTATAACTACGATAATAAACTCCTTGCAAATGAAATAATGTCCAGGCAACAGCATATTCAGACTCCACATAGGAAGTCTGGTATATAACCTATCAGCCTAGGGAGTTATGCAATATAGCTCTTTTTATTTTTTTAATCACTATTGATGAAAATAACTTTTGTTTCCTGCTCTCATTTCATCTAACCTCTTCCAAAGTCCTCATTATATAAATTCTATTATCTTAGTTGTCTGTTGAACCAATATCAGTCACAATGTGGTGAAGATATTATTACTGTTACCAGTCCAAGGAATATCTAAACTTAATTCAAGCAGCCTTCATTCAATTGGATTCATACTACAGCATAATATGTATTTCGCTTAAGCATTTAATTTGATTTACTATATGGGATAGGTAAAACTGAAATGTAGTCACAACCTAGCACATACATTTTCATGACTAGGACACTCAATGTGCTTTATTTATAGGTTAATACAGAAAATATAGTATGAAACATATTAAATTTTAATCACGAAAACAAAATTTCCCAAGGCTTTGTCATCTGTGAATATTCACTAAGTCAGTGGTCCCCAACCTTTTTGCACCAGGGACTGGTTTCATGAAAGACAATTTTTCCGGAAAGTGGGAAGGAGGAGGCGGAGCTCAGGTGGTGACGTGAGTGATGGGGATTGGCTGTAAGTACAGATGAAGCTGCGCTTGCTGGCTGGCCGCTCACCTCCTGCTGTGTGTCCCTCCCCCATTCCTAACTTTCACGGAAGACAATTTTTCCACAGGACAGGGGATGGGGGGAGTAGAGGATTGGGGACAGCAGAGCTCTGTGGCCTGGTCCCTAACAGGCCACTGACCTGGAGAGGTCAGCCCCCGGACCGGGGGCTTGGGGACCGCAGCACTAAGTTATATTAATGGTTAGAATCCAACTTCCCTTGCCTCTTGCATAATATAATGCCTGGAACCTCCGTCTTATAAAATAAAAGCTCAAAGAGAGAAGTTCCTTATTTATCTTGTCAATAAATGTTTCCTCTGTCTGGAACAGTGCCTGACTATAATTATTCTTCAATGTATATACATATATATATGACTAAATATATATATACACACACATATATGTATACACACATACATAAATGAATAAATAATATATACTGAGTGACTTATGAGACATGCCGTGTGTAAAAGAACATAGGAACTGCATTTGATATTTCCCCATTTATAGAAATGGTGTGTTTGCATTTTATAAATATTGAATATTCAAATTTACTGTCATTATCTTTTCATGTTTATGGTGTATAACATTTTAAAAATAGAATATTGGGGATTTTCCTTGTAGAGCGTATGCTGTTTGTACCCCATATCACATCGCCTCAGAATACTTCTGATTTCAGCACAACTGTAGTGGAACCGTCTTGTAGACTCTGTCCCACCTGAAAAGTGCTATGTAAAGTTTCTTGGCTTTTTTGCCTGACTGACACCTTTTTCGAAATCAGTACAGGAACATTCAGCCTGCCTGAAGGAGCAGCACAGGAGTTTAGGACATTAAGGCCACCGGTAATAACCTAGTCCACCGGGGATGGAAGTTGATGGATAAATGTCCCAGCCTCTTGTTCTTCACATGACAATTCTAAGGTCTATTGTACACAGTTGTCCCTAAGGGAATGCAATCCCAGATGCTCACACCAATAATAATATCAATCATTTCTCCTTTATTATACTTTTCCTTCCTGCTCTCTTTGTTGTAATTTTCCTCCTTTCCTCTCTTTCTACCCTCCATTGCTACTTTAGGGTCATTCCCAACACCTACAGACATGCAAGTCGTTATTTCAGGCACTGTTCTTAGGAACACAAACTAAGAAACACGATAAGAGAATATTTAGGCAGACTTGTTAATATTTTGCTATTTTCACAAAATAAAGGGAGCACCTGGATACTTTGTAGCAATCATTTTGATTTTGATATCGTGGGATGTTCTAAGAGTATTCAAAATTTAGTTTAGTTAAACATATTTTTTTAAGTTTCTGCCAGGTGTCTGGCACTGTTCTAGGTGTGGGAGGAACAAAGGTAAAGAGAGTTTGATTTTCAAAAGCCTAAGAAGGACAAAAGGATGGAAAGATTTTTAGCAGAGATGATGGAAAGCATGAAGATGTGGGAAAATAGTGTTGGAAATTAATTATTATATAACTGATCACTAACTTAAGTGGAGAGAATTAAATAAAACATTTCTACTTGTATCTAATATGATTCAGAACAGGAGAAGGATAGCAACATAAATACTACTCATGGTTTATGCATTAAAAATGCTATTGAGGGCTACAGTAACATTTAAATTAAGATGCTATTTAATAATATTTTATAGACTAGAAAATGAGATTGAATTCTTAGATTATTTGCTTAATGATATATTTTTATTTAAGACATACTTAAGTCTAGAATCCAGGTTTCCTGACTTCAGATACATTTTCTCTCAATCATAATTATTATCATAAGAAAGAGGGCTTATTATTCAGACTGGTTTTCTGTCACGTTGTGTGGTTAACAGCTCTCAGTGGGTCCTTTAAATGACCACACATGTCGACATTTAACAGACACCCTTAAAAGCTGCCTGCTTAACTTATCTTCTACCCTAGGGTTGCCCACACTTATTTCTGAATAGCTTGTCTTGCTGTCCCTTTTGACTCTCTAGAACACAGATACTTTGCCTCCACATGTTTTATTTTCTACTACTTTCTGTCCCTGTGATATTATAAGCACTTTGAATCATAAGTTATGTACTTGGCATTTCTTAAATTGTTTTTCAAATTTCTACAGCACTTTTATGGCCTCAGGCTACTTTAGATTTTTTTTTTTCATCTTTCTTATCGATGTTGACAAAGTCCACAGGACCCTCTTCATCTGGTCTTGTCTGTCCTGTATACAATGGATTATATTCCTTCCTGGTTTATCCTAATCTTTTGAACAAAACTCAGCTATAACTTCTTACCTATTTATGACCAAAAAAAAGCTATAAAAATTCTTTCTGATTGTTTTCAGTGTACTATATTTCTCTTATGTGAATGGATTTAATAAATTTAAATGTATTTACCTCTAGTGATTTTTTTTACCTATTACAAAAATGTTAATATTAGCACTAAACCACTAATTCTGAGTCAAGTTATTTCTGATAATACTTTGACAAATCCAATTAATTTTGAAAAGTATATATCAATACTATCAAAATAACCTTTGTCTAAATTTGAAGGGTATGATCAATTGTTGGCATGTAGAATTCAATTTATTTCTTAGCTTGGTAGTAAAAGTACAAATTAATGCACTACTGTGTCATTGTCTTTTTTTGGAGATACGGACTGCAGCATTTTCAGAAATACAGCATATGGACTAATTGTTGCCAACATTTCTTCTTGGACTAATATCTTATTTTTGTCAGAACAAGATTGAGAAAGCTTAGGTCATCCTTTATTTCCCAAAGGTCCTTATCCATTTCCAACTGCAGATGCATTTTTAAGACTAACAAGATTAGGAAAGAATTTCATAGGCATGGCACACTTCCATAAGTGTTCTTTCTACAGTCCCACAAGAATCATTTCTCATTACACTTAGTAGAATATGACCTATCAATGACTTTTATATTGTCGTTCCACCCCTTTCTATATGCATACTGTGGGAGAGTTGGCAGTACCTCTACAATCTGTTTTTAGTCCCAGAATTATTTTCTGAAATACTCTGATAAGCTTATCATTTGAATATTTAAAATGATACACTTAAAAAGTTTAATCCATACATACATTCAGTTATTCAACAGTTATTTATTCAATCCCTATGATAGGGTATGCATTGCAAATATTTATAAATTGGTTGTTGGACATTTTTTAGTATATCTTATGGGAAACTATAAAACACTTATTGAATGACAGGATGGAAAATAAAAAGGATAGAAAATAATTAATTTGTACAATTCTATTTTTGTTGTGATACATTACTGAAACCTACGTTAAGTAACTTGTCCAATGTTAGCATAATCAATTACCAGAAGAAAAATAAACAGGACTCCAAATCTCCTAATTCTTTATCCAATTTTTTTCAATAATCCAACACTTTTTGAATTTATAGTTTAATTAAGTCCATACCAACACCATTATTTTAATAGTTCATTCATTCATACAATAGTTATTTAGTAGATGTCTATTATGTGACAAAAACTGATTTATGAACTTGGCATGCAGACAAAATTGCATATTATCATTGCAACTGTTAAATAAATCAATTATATAGTGTGTGAAAAGTTTTAATGTACTATAGGAACAGATTAAGTGGGATTTAGAGTGCAGAGAATGAATTTGGTGACTACTGAAATTTGAAAAAGGTAGTCATTGAACTTCATTGAAGGGGTGACATTTTAGCAAAGGACCGAAAGAGATAAGAATGTTAACTAGGTGGACATTTTGGGGAATAACACCTCAGGCAGAGGAAGTAGCCAGTGCAAGTCTTTAAACTGTGCAAGAGGAATAGCCTCTCATAAGCCAATGTAGGTGGTGCTGAGAGGAAGAGAGAGTGAGTCACAGGAGACAAAGTAGGAGAAGCAGTAAGTAGCCTAAAAGCACTTCTAAATACATTAGCAGGGATCTGTGTGTTACTCTGGGTAGAACTGAGAACCACTGCAAGGTTTTAAGCAAAGGATTAACATGATTTACACCAACTGGTTTATTGACAAGACAACATACAGGCACAATAGTGGAAGAAGATCAACTCATTTGGTGGCTCTTGCAGTAACTCAAGCTCAGGATAGGGCAGTCAGACTAGGCTGCTCCATGGGTAGTTCTGACTATGGAGGCAAGAAAACATTTTCTCTGAGCACAATTACAGCTTAAGAACTCATTTCTCCCACTACAGAGGAGAAGGCTTTAGTGGTATCCCAGGTTCCACTTTGACTTTTGAGACTTTCTAAAACGTGAAGCAACGAATAGTACAACAGCATCCAGGTAGAGAGGACTTCCAGGGAGGACAGGAGTAGATGCAGATCGAAGGTCAGAGTGGTTTTTCAAAGCTCTGATCTTGCTACAAAGAGCTCAGAAAGGAGGACTGTAAGGAAAATGTCAGGCTCTTTTTATTTATTTAATGTTTTCCTTAAATAATATGCATACCACACACACGTCTATCTATATCTAGTTATCTGTATCTATGCATATATAGGTATATCTTTCTGAAACCCATAAACCAGATGCATTTTAGAATATGGAATTTCATAGATACTTTGGAGAGCAATGTGCACATCTACTATGTATTACATAACAATCCTAGTGGGGTCTGAAATAAAACACAGCTTTTTATGTTCAAAGCAAATCATGAATATTCACACTAAGTGGGAAGGAAAAACTGTAAATAAACTTAAATCTATTCATTCACTAAGCGGATACAGAGCGGGTCAAATTTTACTATCAATTAAGTAATTAAGTAATAAAAACATTTTCAGTTTTTTTGAGATTTTGGATTTTGTAGTCACAAATAAGTGATCAAGCATTTGTATTTTATTACATATTTTATTTGCTGCTACAAATATATAGTCACTTTAACCTAAAAACAGCTTGATTAAAGAATACAAATGTGGCCGGGCTCGGTGGCTCACGCCTGTAATCCTAGCTCTGGGAGGCCGAGGCGGGTGGATCGCTCGAGGTCAGGAGTTCGAGACCAGCCTGAGCAAGAGTGAGACCCCGTCTCTACTAAAAATAGAAAGAAATTATCTGGCCAACTAAAAATATATATACAAAAAAAAAAAAAAAAAAAAAAAAAATTAGCCGGGCATGGTGGCTCATGCCTGTAGTCCCAGCTACTCGGGAGGCTGAGGCAGTAGGATCGCTTAAGCCCAGGAGTCTGAGGTTGCTGTGAGCTAGGCTGATGCCACGGCACTCACTCTAGCCCGGGCAACAAAGTGAGACTCTGTCTCAAAAAAAAAAAAAAAGAATACAAATGTACATTGTAGGGTTAGGCATTAAATTAATGCTGAATCTTATGTGTTGTTTTGATATCTGATGAACGCAGGGTGCCCTAAATAAAGAACTAGAAAGCAATTTTAAGCTTCTTAGAATACATATACTTTGAGGAGACTGGAGATTTAGTTTGTCAAGTCTAAAATGAGACTAACCTATACAAAAGCTTAAGCTCTCAGATATTTATCTGACCGATATTTTAATATTGACTGAGTTGGAAAGAGGATATTGACTATCCTTAATTTGCATCTGAGCATCAATTGAATAATGAAACATACATAAAATATATAAGGCATGCTTAATTGAAACTTGTTCACAGTTTTGTAGTTTATAGAAGAATATGTTTTTGGAAGAAGGAGAAACATAAAACACATAGGGACATTTTGATATATTTTTTAATTATGTCAAGAAGGTGATTCACAATGTATTTTGTGTTGCCGTATTTTACAATACTGGAGATACTTGTTTCCCATCACTATTCAGATGAATTATTCCAAAGCCTCTGAAACAGAGAAACTATAGTTGCTTTCACAAAAACATAGCTCACTTGCCATTAGATTTATTGGAGGAAAGAAGTTGCCTATTACACATGTTTAATATTTTATGTTCTGGGCTACATTGCTATTAAATTTAAATATTTGGAAGTTAGACCCATAAAATATGGATGTAATAAAATATTTATTCTATAAACTTTCTACCAGTTTAATTTGGTAAATGTTGAGTAACTCCAATTATTTTTACTCTTCAAATACAGTATTTTTATTAATATTTTGTGTAGTAAAAACATTCATTGGGAATTTATTTTTCTTTATTTTTTTTTAAGAACCAAAAAACATGACATTTTCTCATACATTTGGAATTATTAAGAAATTTTGTCTTCCTGTTACATACATTTAGACTATTTCCCAAAGCCCACCCATTTTAGCCAGAAAACAGGCTCAAATTTAGTAATGTTTAAACTTTTTCTAATATTCCTTACATCCTTGGGAAAAAAAGACAGTGAAAAACATCAAAGATGTATATTAGCACATATTTTAAATCTATCTTTGCCTGTGTTTGTCTCAAGGTAATCATGTTTATGTTAAAACTTTCTTCAGACATGCTCATATTTATTGTATCACTATTCACAATAACCAAGATAGGAAATCAATTTAATTGTTCATCAATGGATGAAAAGATTAAAAAAAAAATTCTGGTATAGATACACAATGGAATACTATTCAGCCACAAAAAAAAAAATGAAATCCTGTCATTTGCAACAACATGGATGAACCTAGAGAACATTATGTTAAGTGGCACAAAAGGACAAATACCACATGATCTCACTCACATGTGGAATCTGAAAAAGCTGATCTCAGAGAATTAGAAAGTAGAATAGTGGTTACTGGAGATTGGGGAGAGTAGGAGGAAGGGAAGAATGGGGAAAGGTTAGTCAATGGCTACAAAGTTATAGTTAGATAGGAGGAATAAGTTCTGGTGTTCTGTTACACAGTAGGGTGACCAGAATTACAATAATGTATATTTTAAAAGAGCTAGAAGAGAGGATTTTGTTCTCACCACAAAGAAATAAGTGTTTGAGGTGATGGATATCCTAATTACCCTGATTTAATCATTAAAACAACAACAGCTTTTCATCAGTGTTTAAACAGATGTGAAGATTATGTCCAATATTGCTTTAAACACATCTTGGCTTTAAACATGTTTACCAAGCATTATATTTTTTCTCAGATTTTTCCAACATTTTCTTCTTTTTCTTTCTTTCTTTCTTTTTATTTACTTTTTTTTTTTTTTTTTTTTTGAGACAGAGTCTTGCTCTGTTTTCCCAGGTAGAGTACAGTGGCGTCATCATAGCCACTACAATCCAAATTCCTGGGCTCAAGCCATCCTCCTGCCTCAGCCTCTGGAATAGATAATATTACAGGCACATGCCACCATGCCTGGCTAATTTTTCTATTTTTAGTAGAGATGGGGTCTTGCCCTTGTTCATTCTGATCTTGAACTCCTGAGCTCAAGCAATAATCTCACCTGGGCCTTCCAGAGTGCTAGGATTAGAGGCGTGAGCCACCACACCCAGCCTATTTTTTTAATCTAACCTTTTGCCCCTTCCAATGACATTGATCTTAGAAAAGCTTGTATGAGAATATCAAGAGCATTTTATATGCATTCTGTCAACTTCATTTTGCAGTCTGTAAGTTATATATCTCATATGTAAAAGCACTCAGAAACAGCTGATGCATCTTTTTTTTCAAGATAATGCTAAAAGTCCCATCTAATTTAATGGATGGAACAGTTCTTTACAAGTTGTGTTACAAAAATATTCATTAACATTGATCGAGAGTACTACTCAAACAGCAAAAATGTGTCTGTAAATGCTTATTAAGATTCAGAGGCTCAAATAATACAACATAAGAATTAAAAATCTTTGGTCTTTAGTGAAATTCAAGTGTAGGGGTTCTGTCAGATGCACCTTTCAAAATGGAATTTGTTACAAATCTAATTAGGTTCTGAGTGACAATTTTTTGTTGTGGTTTTAAATATTAAAAGATTTTCACTTTGCAAACAACAATGCAAAATGGTCTTCAATTTGCATAGGTTACATAGCTAACGTGAAATTGAGATTGCCTTACTTGTTTCTTAAGTGTAGCACAGCATGTTACTTAAAATTATTTTTCACTAAGATATTTTACTTGGGCTATAAAAATAATATTTTAGGATTTATATTTCTCTAATACGTTTGTAATAAACTATGGAGTTTCCATAATATAATCTCTCCCTCTAAAATGGTATTCTCAAATTTTGAGATGTCTTTTTTGAGTACATATTATACATTTTATTTTTTAATGAATTTATTTTTAATTATGTTTCAATCTTTAGATCTCTCCTACTCACTTATTGAATGCATGTAAACATTTTTAAACCATATAAGTTGAAACAATTATTAATGCTATACATAAGACTCAAAGGTATTTTATTCTTCTTGAGAAATACCATAAACATTTTATTGCTGTGTATTAAAAACTTTGCTATGAATTAAAATACAGTCTTTGTATAAAATATTTTATGTGCTTAGAGCAGAAAAATAACTTCTAATTGATGAGCACACATGTGCACAGAGGGAAGTAAAACTCAGTGGAAATCAACCATGCAGGAGGGGAGAGAAGGGAAGTGGCAAAAACCTACCTAATGGGTACTATGAACACTATCTGGATGACCAGCACACCTTTATCTGGGACTCAAACATTACAAAAGTGATCCATGTAACCTAAAACATTAGTACCCCCCTTAACATTTTAAAATAAAAAAAATAAGAAAAACAACTTCTCATCTCATTTTTTCTGCCATATTGATGCAAATTTTCTTTTCAAAATATAGATAAGGAAAACATGTTCAGGGAAGCTTAATATTTAAAGCAAAAAACAGTAAATTTTTCCAATATTGCTAAATAATTAAGAATTAAACTAGAATGATATATTGCAGGAGAGATTACACTTTAAAAACAGTCATAGTCAAATACACTTTGCTAAAGTTGTATTAATAATACTAGTAAAACCAATATTTGTGATGATAATTTAATAATCAACAGCCTCCCCCACTTTCAGCAGGAAATGATGAACATTTTTAAAATATTGAATCAGATGTCATCAGAACAAAAATATTATTTTTCAGAAAATAAATTATTCATTGATAAGCACAAAAGATGAAATTATGGCTTAGAATGTAAAACCAGATCACTATCAACAAATTTGTATTTTGGAAAAAGTACAATCTTTATATATTCATTTAGTACATTTTTATCTCTAATCCCTTTTAACCCTCCAGTGCCTTTTTTCAAAGAAACTCAATGTATTTTGTTTATTTAGTTTTTTCATTTAAACCTTTTGTAACTTAGAGAAAGGAACTCAAAAGATTAATCAAGGAAATGATAGAGGAAATTTATGTTTTCCAAAGCTTTTGGCTTATTGTACAATTTTATGTACAAATAAATATATTCATACTTAAAAATTCTATAGTAATAAAATTCCTATTTGTGACCAAAAAATTGTAGGGAATCACAGAAAAGCAAAATATCATGTTAGTTCCTCTAAAGCTAAAGCTAGTTTCTTCTTAACCAAGTCCATAGCCTATGAAATGATATTAAAAATAGAAAAAAAGAGTATTAAAAAAATGCCACAGAGGATTCCCCATAAGGAAATTTCCTTATTGTGTCCTGCAACTGATATTCTTTGGTCCTAGTTTTATGTTATCTTCTACAAATATGCAGTTATTATAAATATTACATGAATATTTAAAAAATTTGATCTGTTTTGTATCAGCAGATGATGTAATCAAAAATAAAAACAAAGAGATAATTCAGGAGAATTGTGTCTATCCTAGGTGAAAAAGAAACTCAAAATCTAAATGACAACAATAATTTTCCCTCTCTACTCCTCTAAGAAGTGAATAATAAAGGGCAGAATGCCTTTGAAAGTCATACTCCCTTATAAATAGACAGTATCCTCACAAATTCTTCTCTGACGTCATCCTTTATGATTCTACACTCTGCACTCGATCTCTCATCCTATTAAAATGATATTTTAAGGCTATATGATTTTTAGTTCAGTTCTTTCAAATAAAAAGATATTGTCTTAGTCTGCTGTAGCTGCCCTAACAAAATACCACAGACTATCTGACTCTGTAGCTTAAATATGAGAAGTTTACTTTCTCACAGTTCTGGAAGCTGGAAAGTCCAAGATCAAGGAGACAGACAATTTGATTCTTGATAAGGGGGCTCTCTTCATGCTTGGAGATAGTCTTCTCCTTTTGTGTTCACATGGAAGAAAAAGAGAGAATGAGCTCTCTGATGTCTCTTCTTATAAAAACACTAATCCCATTGTTTCTTGTCCCCACTCTTGCGACCTCATTTAATATTATTACTTCCTTACTCCAAATACAGCCACACTGTAGGTTAGGGCTTTCATAGATGAATTTGGGCAGGACACATACATACAGTCCATAACAGATATCAATTCCAAAAACAATGCCCATAATTTTTCCATATTCCTGTAATAATCTTTTCTATTACTCAGGCTTCCATTAATTTTGTCTTTATCATATTTATATCGTTTTCATCATTTAGAAAATTGGAACACAAACTATTCTTACTTATATTCAATTTTCCAGCTCAAAATTGCGTCTACTTTTGTACACTCTCATTGTTGTAATGGAATTTTAATATAGTTCTGAGTGAATTGATTTCACTAATATTATTTTAACCCTTTTCTTAATACAGTAATATATTCATAACCTTAAATATCTATTTATAACTAGTAATGATAGCAGAAATTATAAAACATAGACAAGAGAATTTAAAGCCTAATGATTTGATTGATAAAACATGTGTGTGTATTTATGTATATTTATGTGTGCAAATAGATTTATATATATATAAAATATAAATAAAGAATGATAATCTAACCACCTTTATGATAGGACTGCCATAACAAAATACTATAGACTGGATTGCTTAAACAAAAGAAATTTCTTCCCTCACATTTGTGGAGCCCAGAAGATCAAGATCAGGGTGCTGTTAGGGTTAATTTCTTTTGATGGGTATACTGTTGGCTTTCAGACACCCTCTTCTCACTGTATCCTCACATGTCCTTTCCTCTGTGTACCTGTAGTGAGAGCAAGGGTTCTTCTTAAAGGACATGAGTTCTACCAGATTAGGACCTCATGTCCTCATTTTACCTTTTTTAACTCACTGAAAACCATATCTTCAAGGACAGGCACATTGCAGGTGAGAGCTTCAACATATGAATTTGGAGAGGACACAATTCAGTCCATAACATCACCCAATTTAAAATCACTAGGGAGCACATTTTAATCTCCACATTGCTTCTTTATCATCTCCTACATTATCTCAATTCACTTTACAAAACTTGGAATTTATAGTATTATTTAAAAGAATATTTAAGTAAATACCATGCACTTGACATTGGGGTTATGGAACTTCTATCAAAAATAAACCTGACTCTCCTGTTTTCTTAAGACTCATACACTAGTATTATTTATAGTTAAGAAATGATGGACATAGTAATTACCCTCATTTGATCACTATACATTATATGTATAGAAACATCACAATTACCCCATGGATATACAATTGCTATTTGTCAATTAAGAAAATAAAATTAAGACCAAAATAATAATATGTATTTCAGTGTCCAACAAACATGGGTTTGCATACACAGCTTAGTTGTATTGGTGTGTGAAAGTTGTTTAATCTAGTTAAGCCTCTGTTTTCCCACAGGAAAATTGAAGATGATGATAGTATTTATTTGAAGAGTCGCCAAAAGTGTAGAGTGTCACCATGTGCTGAATGGGGGCAGCCTAATTCCTGGCATAGAACCTACCGATTCACTGCAAACACTCATCGTAGTCACTTTCAAGATCATCTGTAAGGCTGGCATTCATTCCACTGCAGCAGGTTTGCCTCAGAGTTAGCCCGCCCTCTCCTTCTCCACATCACTATTTTTTCTCTATATAATTATATCTATGCTGGACAATATCATTTTTTAAAATCAACCTGTTACCTCAATATTAAAAATGATAGAATCCAAATGTTTGTGATGAATAAGGGTGACACAGAAAGGTTTTTATTTCATCACTTCTTCAATAGAATTTTACTCAAATCATTCAAACAAAATAATCAATTTTTATTTTTGTCTCCCTAGCGTTTCATTCTGATGCTTATTGTAAAACATTAGGCAATCATTCCTCCTATGAAGTCTGTTTATTACTCTTTGTTCTCACTTCCTTTTGGGCTATGAGGCTTGGTGGAAATTACCTGGACATCACCCTTTGCAGAGAAGTGCCCTTCATGTGAACATAACTCTTAGTGGCCTCTTAGTATGGCCACCTCGTTTTACACTTCATTTACTGACCTTATTAATTAACCTTTTAAAAGGAAGTTAATTAATAAGGTCAGTAAAAGGCTATATGTCCTCCTCTGAATTTACCTCACATTTTCCATATATTGCAGACTATGTAACATAAGGAAACAAACAAAAACAATGGCAACAACAACCACCACAACAAAAAACAGCCAGCAACAAGAACTCTCATTTATTACTGGTGGTAATATAAAATGATACAGTCACTTTGGGAGACAAGCATGACAGTTTTTTTATAAAACTAAGGATACTCTTATCATACAATCCAGCCACCGTAGTATTTGGTATCTACGTGGAGGAGCTGAAAAACTTATCTCTGCACAAAAATCTGCATGTGAATAATTATAATTTTATTTATAATTGCTGAAACTTGGTTGAAGCAATCAAGATGTTCTTCAGTGAGAGAATAAATAAACTGTGAAACATCCCAACAATGGAATATTGTTCAGCACAAAAAAAAAAAAAGAGAGAGAGAGAGAGAAAGAAAGAAACAAAACAAAGAGCTATGAAGCCATGAAAAGGCATGGAGGAATCTTAACTTCCTATTACCAAGTAAAATAAGCCAATCTAAAAGGCTCCATATTGTATGATTCTGCCCATATGACATTCTGGAAAAGGTAAAACTATGGAGGCAGTAAGATCTGTGGTCACCAGGGATTGGGTGGAAAGAGAGGACAGATGATGAGGCAAACACAGAGGAATTTTAGGGCAATAAAACTACTGTGTATAATATCATAATGGTGGACACATGCCATTATACATTTGTCCGAACCTCTGAAATGTAAAACACCAAGAGTAAACCCTAATTTAAATTCTGGGTGATGATGATGTATCAATGTAGGTTCATCAGTTGTAACAAATATACCACTCAGTGGAGATGCTGATAGAGAGGGAAGCTATGCAGGTAGGAATGGGCGATATGTAGGAAATCTCTGTACCTTCCTATCAATTTTAATGTGAACATAAAACTGCTTAGAAAATAAAATCCTTAAAAAAATAGCCAAAGCACTGAGAATATAATTTGAGAATTCACCATGTTGTCTCTGGGTGCACTGTTCCTACTTAGAATTCAGTGCGATATTTGCTATCTCCAGAGCTGCCTCACTGGTTATGGACAGTTTGTTATCTACTATGACACTTAGCTATGTTTCTGTCACACTTACACATCTTGTACTTTTGCATTTTAAAACATATATTTCCCTGCAGCTATATTTACCTCATCTTGTTGTTAATGCATCTTGTTCTGTGTATCTTTCTACTCCTGGAATTCTCTTTAAATTGTTACCACATCCTTTTCCTCTTTTGCTGCTTAATGTTATCTGAAGAGTTAATGAGAACAGTTGATTTCTATTATCTTGATTTCACAGTTTCTTCTGTAAAATGATTCACAGCTTAACACTGACCACATACTTCTAGAAGGAATTCAATTAATTCAGTGCATATTCAGGTTAACTTTAATTGACTACGGCGTGAAATTTTAACTCATGGTTTTGCCTGAAGACTTCTTAGAATTTTTCAATGGTTCCACAGTCTCTAACAAATTAAGTCCAATTTACTTTTTCCCCAATACCTGCCATTGCCTGTTATTTGATCCTAATATGTTTTACAGGTTTACCTTTCACTACTTTTATAACCTGTGAAGACTGGATGGTGACACAAAGGAGAGTAAACTGGAATAAATGAAACCAAGAATTTTGTTTATTCCTTCATGCATTCGTTTATCCACTCAATATTTATGAATTATCTGCAACAGGCTGGATAGTTATAGGCACTGGAGACACAATAATGTAACGACATGAAAAAAGTTATGTTTTGGAGGTAAATATAATAATTACAAATGCAACTGATTTACAATGTGAAGAGAGTGACTAACTTGGGGCATTTCATAAGAATAGAAATTAGGTGGTAGGGGATAAAGCATGAGAGTATACAGAAAGAGGGAACGGAATGGACAACAGATTAGAGAAAAAAGAGAAAGTAGCCCAAGTACAGAACTGAAAGAAAGTTTGAGAACTGAAAAAAAGAAAGACTGCCATAAAATGGTATAGGAAAAGTCAGTCATGAAATACTTCATGAGCACACGTAAGAATTCAGACTATAAAACAAGAATAGATACATAGATTTTTTAAAACATATACTGAAATTAATATTATTATAAAAATTAATGTAACAATTAATATTATTAATTATATAATATACAATAATAAATAAAATAACAACTATATAATAACATAAATTAATATAATAATAATATTAGTTGTCTGGTAGAAGATGACATTTACTTTAGTTTGAACCAGCTGAAATGAATATGCAGTCATTCTTTCAACTGGAGATGCCAAGTACTTTGTTGAATGTATGGGTTTGGTATTCGATCTAGATTACAGATAAAGATTTGAGACTCCTCAAATAAAAATGCTAATAAAAGTCATGCTAGTGGAGGAGATACGGCAGTGAGTATATCTGAATTTTTTAAGTCATACCAATGGCTGCTAGAGGTCAGCATCCAGGACTGGAAAGTTCTGTCAGGGGTCCAGGCCTCCTGATACTCCTCTATCTTATTATTTAATACTCACTGAACATATCACTTCACTGGACATTGTGACTCACTGTTCAGATCCCATCATTTCCAGTTGTTGAGTTGTTAGCACCTGGAAGAGTTGTTTCAGTTGCAAAGAGCTTCCTTTCCCAAGGTCTCATATCTTCCCAGGGTAACCCATAGACAATGAATGAGCAATACAAGAGTATAAAGCTCTGGCCACGTCAAACCACTATGGAACTATTCTGAAAGACAACTCTAAATCCATACATCTCAAGAGGTTGTGGGGTCTTAATCTCAGTTCAACTCTTCCTTCTGTCTAATCTTGTTTCTTTTGCATATATTATATTCTGAATGATCCTACAAGCACTATTAAGAAATCTCCTGCACGCCAAACTCCATTTCAGTGTCTTCTTGGGAGAACTGAACCTGTGATAGCCTTCATATACAAAGAGTTTTCATGGTATGTGATGGCTTCTCCAGCTTCAACCATGATGTCCAAATTCCAATCAGTAAAAAGGAATTAGAAACAGGAAATGGCTGGACTCTTCCTTTTATATTTCAGCAATTTCAAAGATTATATATACTTATATCCCAGTATCCAGAACATAGTTTCAAGACTATACACAGCTGAAAATTAGACTGAAAAATATAATTTTTATGTTGGTTGATCATGCACCCAGATAGAATAGTCTTTATGATATCGAGCTCTTTGTCTTTATTATGAGAAATTATCTTAAGCCATTGTCAGTCATCTGAGCAATGTCTATAAAGTCAAGCTGCAAATCAAAGAGTTAGATGAAAAATGAGGAGAGTCTACGTTGGTGTTGGTGGCTAAGTACTGTTATTTTGCCTGAGGAAAACATGACAACTTCTTATTTAGTTAAGAATTTCCTGATGTTGAGCCCATATTTTTTATTTATTTTGAAAATAAAATGTTTAGCTGCACATAGATTCAGTTTCACAAATTACATTGATGAGTTCTATTTGATATCCTTTTAGGGGTTACATATCATGTACCAGGTGCTATCTTAGGCATTACAATAGATTCAAAATCTTTGCTTGGGACAATCCATGAAATATTGTCTTTGAGAATTCAATAAACCACAAAAAAATTCCTGAAAAAAAAATCTTTACTTTCATGACTTTGGAACACAGTAATCACTTTGAACTCTTAGGTTTGACATTGTTGAAAGGGAAATAATATTTTTTTTTCAGAAAATGTATTATGATGTACTCTAATGTCTTGTGCCTAAACCAAACCCTTTTCCATGAGAGGCAAACAATTCTAGTTGAAGAGATGGTATGTAAAAATATGAATAGATAACTAGCAGATGCTATCACATAATAGCCCAATTTGTGGCACGTGGACACTGAGCCTTGTGTCCTCATTAGGAACTTATGAAGATCTGAACTTGCATACTTGTCATGAAAAAATAAGGCCATGTCAAAATACGTCCAGGTATCTACCGCCAAAGCATGATTGTGCTTTCTCATTTGAACTAATTTAAGCATATGCCAGCTGCTGTTACTGATTTGTGATTAAAAATAAAACTTTAAAATTCCTTGTATTTTCTGTCACTGTTGTTTGACAGATACCATTAGATCAACACCATTAATCCAAACTGTTATGTCACACATATTTGTAAGTAATCAATCACCAATTTTATACACATACACACACACACACATACATATATGAATACTCTGATACTTTTTCTAAACATAACTCTCATTGCATTTTGGATTAACCTGGTTCCTGATTTTGATTTGATCTCATGACAGTCTGCTTTCATTCTTATATTTCTACTCTTTTGTCCATGGGAAAACACTTGTGAGATAGTGTCCTTGACAGGAAAGGGCGGTAACCTAGAAACACTCACATAGTTATCAGTTATGGGAGATTTGTGGGTGAAAGAAGTAACAGCTTCTTAGAATGAGAGCTCAGCCTCTGTTTTTCATGTATTTATAGAAGCATGATTTTTTAAACTCCATATTCTCCTTTTAATATGCAAGTTCTCAACTATTCAATTTTTTCCTGACAATATCCTTTTTATGTACCACATAAGGGAAAAACTGTGTAAGACAGCAAATTATAGATTATTGTGTGCCTTACTTAATGTAGTAGGCTGAACAATGAACCCCCCCTCCCTCCCAAATATAACCACATCTTAATTCATGGAAACTATGAATGTTATTTTACATGGCAAACAAGGATTTTGGAGATGAGATTAAATTAAGGATCTTGAAATAGAGAGATTATTTGGAATTACCCAGGTGGGCCCTAAATGCAATCACATGTATCCATATAAGAAAGAGATTTAACATATACTGAAGAAGAAGAGAGCCATGTGAATGGAGCACAGGAAGGCTGAGTTACAGAGTGAAGCTATGCCTCTGACTTTGAAAATACAACAGGGTTCCATGAGTCAAGGAATACAACTCTAGAAGCTGAAAACAATGCTCCTTCAGTGCCTCCAGAGGAAAGGTGGCCCAGTGTTCACCTTGGTTCCATCCCAGTGAAACTAATTTTGAACTTCTGGCTTCCAGAAATGTAAGAGGATAATTTTTGATTGTTTTAAACTACAAAGCTTGTAGTAATTTGTTATAGCAGCTATAGAAACTAGTGTCACATGCTGTATAATAAATTAACACTGTTAACTTTGTCCTTATGGGTCATAGCATATTTAGAGAATGAATTTTCATTTTTGTTTTAAAAGGATCTTCTTTTCGTTGCCTTAGTTTCTCAGATAGTATTTAACTAAAACTCTGATAAGTAATTCTAATACATACTTAAGACAACTATTCGGTACACAGAATAATTCTACATGGAGGCTCTAACTAAAATAACCATCACTGCACAAGGAAAATGCACCTGTGATTTTGGCACAAACAATTTAGGTCCTATTTTCTGTCACATCATTTTTCTGATTGTTGTACATGATTTGTGTCTGGATGTTCTTAGAACTCTTTAGGAGATTTCATAAACTGTGGGGAGCGCGGACGCCATTGCAAGATGGCGCCGATTTCCGGTGGCCTGGCTGAGGTAAACAAGTGTGGCGCATGCGTAGTACGTCTGTAGATCTGTTATATAAGTATGCATATGAGGTTTTCTGGCTTGGCCTATTGGTGACCGCTTGTGATTGACTTTGACCTATCTCTGTTACTTCCTGTTTCCCTGAGGGTATATTACTGTGTGAGAGCTTGTGCTCAGGGTCTTCCGCATCTTGAAGCTTAGAGGGATCCCCAATAAAGCACTGTTAGAAGAACTCCTGTTGCCGCGTCATCCTTGCTGGCGAGGCGGGCGCGACAAGTGGTGCCGAAACCCGGGAACTGTACCATCAGGGCACCAGCGGAGACGACCTCTAGTGAGGTGAGTTCAGAACTACAGTGTGGGACGGCCAACTTCCCCGCCCCCAAGAGAGACATGGGCAACATACCACTACGCAGGTTCCTGTGGCCTCTGAAAACCCTGCTTGCTGAAAATAAGATTCATGTTGACGATCATGACTTAAAGAGATTGTTGAGGGAGGTGGACCGGGTGTCCCCTTGGTTCCTAGCTTCCGGCTCGCTCACCATACCATCTTGGAGGAAGGTGGGCCATGATCTAAGCGAGGCGTTAGATTTAAGGCCTGGCGTCTTGATACTTCATAGGTTAGTTATGGATTGCCTAAAGTGCGATCCGCAGGGTTCGCGGAGCGCGGCAGAACAGCTTGCGGAAGTGCAGTCTCAGCTCTCAGAAGGAGGGAGAGGGGGAGGAGTTGCAACGCTTAATGATGATCAGTCAGGTCAAGTAGAGAACCGGCGAACGGGTGACGACCCGCTGTTGCCAGAATTTGAGAATTTGCATGTGTCCGAGGCGGAAGATGAATCGTCCGCCTCGGAAGGGGAAGAAGCCACCCTTTCTTTTCAGCAGTTGAGAAAAGAAGTACGGGAACTCAAAAAACAGGATGTGGCCCAGCCGAGAAGGCAGGCCCCGCCCAGGCTCGATATAGAGACCTGGCCTCCCCCGTATTCCCTGCCCCCACCTACAGCGCCCCTCGATGGGCCCACACCGGGAGGTGGAGCATCTCTCCTCCCCCCAGAAGCACGGAGAGAGCTAGGATTTGCTTTCCCTGTGTATGTGGACAATAATCAGCAGAGATATTGGCAACCCGTGGACCATAAGGAATTAAAGGACCTTGCAGAGGCGGTCCGCAACTGGGGGCATAGCGCAGCCTACACTTTAGTACTGCTGGAGAGGCTTGCCGCTAGTGCCCTAACGCCCACGGATTGGCAGCAGGTGGTGCGCGCGGCGCTATCCACGGGCCAATATCTAGACTGGAAGTCCATGTATCATGACGGGTGTGCCGCGCAGGCCCGTGCGAATGCAGCCCAGGGAGGAGGCAGGGCAGCGTGGACTTTTGACATGCTCACTGGACAGGGGCAGTGGGCCAATAATCAAACAGCTTACCCGGAGGAGGTGTATCGCCAGGTAAATCAGATAGCCATTAAGGCTTGGAAGTGTTTGCCCAAACGGGGGGAGGTGCGTGGCAATCTGACAAAAATTGTCCAGGCTCCGGCAGAGCCGTTTTCGGATTTTGTGGCCCGCATGATGGATGCCGCGGGAAAGATTTTTGAGGACCTAGACTCGGCCTTGCCGTTGGTTGAGCAACTAGTTTATGAGCAGGCCACTTCAGAATGTCGGAATGCCATTACGCCATGGAAAAGTAAAGGCTTAAATGCATGGCTGAGGGCTTGCAGGGAGATTGGGGGTCCTCTGACTAACCAAGGCCTGGCGGCCGCGGTCATAGCAGCACAAGCCCAACAACAACGCAATTGCTACAACTGCGGCAAGCCCGGTCACTTAAAAAGACAGTGCCGAGCGCCAAGTAAGGTGAAGCAATCATCTTCACAGCCGGGGATTTGCCCCGTGTGCCAGAAAGGCCGGCACTGGGCCGCAGAGTGCCGGTCCGTTAAAGATAAGGACGGCCAGCCCATCTCCCGTGGGCCTAGCGGCAGCGCGGCTGCACCGCCAAAAAACGGGAGGCGGGGCCCACGACCCCAGGGCCCGCAAACATATGGGGCAATGCTGGCACAGGACACCCCCCAGGGGCCCCCGGGCACATCTCTGCTGACCCCGGGGACTCGTCCCTCCTTGATCCCGGCGCTACCGGGGGGGAACCTAGGAGGGCCACCCCCGGTTCCGCAGGATTGGACCTCCGTGCCACCACCATCACAGTTTTGACACCCGGATTAGGATGTCAACCTGTCCCTTCGGACTTTACAGGACCCCTGCCCAGTCATACTGTGGGATTAGTGCTTGGGAGGTCATCAGCTACCTTAAAAGGGCTGATTGTCCACCCGGGGGTTATAGACTCAGACTTCCAGGGGCCAATAAAGGTCATGTGCTCATCACCTCGGGGAGTTATCTCCATTCACCCCGGGGACCGATTTGCTCAGCTCCTGCTTCTCCCTAGCCTTCACGCTTGGTTCCCCAGCAAGCAGGAGCCACGTGGTAGTAAGGCGTTCGGGTCGTCCGGAGGCACTTGTACATTTTTGTCTTTGGATTTAAACACCCGTCCGACCCTTGTATTGACTGTTCAGGGAATAAAATTTGAGGGTTTGCTGGATACGGGAGCGGACACTAGCATCATATCTGAGCGATGGCGGCCTAAAGGCTGGCCGCTCACCCGCTCAGAGACTACTTTACAAGGCCTGGGCTACGCTTCGGCCCCAGCCGTGAGTGCCCGAACTCTATCTTGGAGTGATCCCGAAGGCAGTAGGGGTAGTTTTAAGCCTTTTGTTCTCCCCTTGCCAGTGAATCTCTGGGGCAGAGACGTCCTGAGACAGTTAGACCTTAAGCTGACAAATGAGTATTCTGCTCAGAGCCAAGGCATGATGAGTAACATGGGATGGGTCCCAGGTAAAGGATTAGGAAAGAATTTGCAAGGCAGGTCAATACCACTTAGGCCTAGTCACAATCCCGGTAGACAGGGACTGGGTTTTTCCTAGGGGCCGCTGAGGCTGCCTTGCCCATTCCCTGGGTTTCGGAGGACCCGGTGTGGGTGTCTCAGTGGCCATTGCCCTCCGACAAATTGCTTGCAGCCCGTGAGTTGGTGCAGGAGCAGCTCACTCTTGGGCACCTTGAACCCTCTCATTCGCCTTGGAATACCCCTATTTTTGTGATTAAGAAAAGGTCAGGAAAATGGCGCTTACTGCAGGACTTAAGGGCGGTCAACGCCCAGATGCGCCTTATGGGGCCTGTCCAGCGAGGGTTGCCTCTTCTTTCTGCCTTGCCCAAGCATTGGAACCTGATCATTTTGGATATCAAAGACTGTTTCTTTTCTATTCCCCTTCATTCGTCTGACAAAGTTAGATTTGCATTTACACTCCCTTCCACGAACCACGAGCAGCCTGATGAAAGGTATCACTGGCGGGTCCTACCTCAGGGCATGGCTAACAGCCCCACTCTATGTCAACTTTACGTGAGCGCGGCTGTCCAGCCTGTTCGACAGAAGTATCCTAAGGTAAGAATCATCCATTACATGGATGACATTCTGCTCTGCCATCGGGATGCCCAATTGTTGCTTCAGGTCTTCGCCTTCCTTCATGTTCAGTTAAAGGAAAGGGGGCTGTCTATAGCTCCCGATAAAGTGCAGGAAGGGGAAGTGGGCTCATTTCTTGGCAGTAGCATCCTTCCTGATAAAATTGTGCCTCAGAGGCTATCCATTCGAAGGGATGCTTTGAAAACTTTAAATGATTTCCAGCGGTTATTAGGAGACATCAATTGGCTTCGGCCTTTTTTGGGCCTTACCACTTCTGAACTAAAACCTTTATTTCAGATTCTTGAGGGAGACCCTCATATCACATCCCCTAGAACCTTGACTCCGGAAGCCCTAGAGGTCTTACATAGGGTTGAAGAAGCCATTAAGAATGCGCACCTAGTACGCATTCGTCACCAGGACCCTTTTCTTCTATGTCTGCTCCCCTCTCCTACCCTTCCTACAGCAGTGCTCTGGCAGGATGGTCCCCTTCTCTGGGTACATCCTCAAGCCTCTCCGGGAAAGGTGATTGGTCACTACCCGACTTGTGTAGCTGACCTCGCATTGAAGGGCCTTCACTTGGCTCTCTCCCACTTCGGGCGCTACCCAGAGAGCCTCATCTGTCCATACACTGCCAACCAGGTAGATACTTTATGTGCCACTCTTGATGCATGGGCGGTGCTGCGGTGCGCTTTCCCAGGAGGCATTGATAATCACTACCCCAAACATCCCCTATTGCAATTTGCTATGAGGAATGACCTCATTTTCCCGAAGATGACTTCGGCACACCCGCTGCCAAATGCCCTGGATGTTTATACTGATGGCTCTAAAACAGGCATTGGGAGTTATGTTATCCAGGACCAGGTGTTTACTAAGCAATTTCCTTACACTTCCCCTCAGCTGGTGGAGTGTGCTATAGTTGGTCTGGTCCTTAGCACCATCTCCGGTCCCATTAATATCATCTCAGACTCTCATTATGTGGTTAACGCGGTGAAGGTTTTGGAAACTTCCCCTTGTATCCTCCCTAGAAGTACAGTTTTCTCCTTACTCACGGACCTCAGGAACATCATCCTGAGTAGGACCAGCCCATTCTCTATTCAACACATCAGAGCACACTCTCTCTTGCCTGGACCCATGGCGGCGGGAAATGCAATGGCAGACCGGGCCACCCGCGCTCTTTGGGTGGCCGATAATCTTGCTGCCGCCAGAGATTTTCGTACACTCTACCATGTCCCAGCTGAGACCTTGCGTCTCCGATTTCACATCTCGCGCGCCGAGGCGCGTGAGGTTGTGTTGCAGTGCCACACTTGTGCTCCGTTTCGCAATGTCGCACATACGGGAGTAAATCCCAGGGGTCTGTGACCATTGCAATTGTGGCAAATGGACGTCACTCATATTCCCTCTCTAGGAAAAACTTCCTTTGTTCATGTGTCCATAGACACCTGTTCTGGTATCCTCCATGCCACGCCACTGGCGGGGGAAAAGGCCAGTCATGTCATCATCCATTGCTTGGAGGCTTGGGCTGCCTGGGGCAAGCCACGTACTATTAAAACAGACAATGGCCCCGCTTATACCTCCAGAGTTTTCCAACAATTTTGTGCTCGCCTCGGAGTCAAGCATCTCACTGGCCTCCCCTACAATCCTCAGGCACAAGGCATTGTGGAGCGTGCTCATGGCACGCTCAAGGTTTATTTACAAAAACAGAAAGGGGGAGATGCCCTGGAGGCCATACAGAGGTCCCCTAAAGGCACCATTTCCCTTGTCCTTTTTACTTTAAACTTTTTGACTTTGGACGTGACCGGCCGCTCTGCGGCAGAGAGACACACGTCCCCCCCCCCCGGTGGCTCGCCGCGAGGTGGTAAAATGGAAAGACGTCTTGACGAGCCAGTGGAGAGGCCCGGATCCGGTTATAGCCAGATCCAGGGGAGCTGTTTGTGTTTTCCCACAGGATCGTGAGGACCCTATTTGGGTTCCGGCGCGATTGACCCGCTCGGTGCACCCCACGGCTGAGGAGGACGAACGTCCTGCGGACCGAGATGGCGCTACTGCAAATGCTGATGCTGGCGGGAGCCCTGACGACGGCGACGGCGGTACCGGAAGCGCGCTGGGCCCTGATGGATGTCTTCCCTCTGCCGATGCCCGTCCGGCATGACGCTACAGTTTTCCCTCGCTTCTTCACCACCAATGCGTCTCTAGACTTACCTTTCCTCCCGTTTGATAGTGAGGAGGCCAATTTTTCACATGTGGCCAATATCACTGTCTTGGGTACCTTGTGTTTCACCCTTCTGCATGTATCTGAGGTTAACCGGACTTGTAACATGACGCAGGTGCCCGAATGCATCCGCCTGCGCAAGCATGCCGGGGTTTGGCTAGATAAGCCCCAGGGATCTACTAACTCCTCCAATGGCACTGGCGTGGTGGCCTTCTGGCCCGCTGCAGCGGACGGGAGTATTGTCACGCAACCTAAGTGGGCACCTCGGTGCCAAGGGAAGCGTGACGGCTTGCTCCCTTGGACGGGTTGCCAGAGCAGATACGCCAGTTACGCAGTGCAGGGCCTCTTTACATTTTCTCCCCGTATGAGTGTCTTTTGTAATGAGACTGACCCAGTAGTCAATTTCACCGGGCAGAGCCCCTACATAGAGGGCACCGCCAACCCCTTTGCCTTATGGCTTCTGTGTGGTGCTAATGGCCAGTTCTTGCCTGTACACCACCTGCTGGAACGCTAGCCGGCATACCACTGCTATTGTAACCCGCTTACCCCGCTTTGTTCCAGTCCCCGTGGAGGCGCCCTCGGCCGCGGCGCTGTATCGGCAGCGACGCGACTTTGGCGTCACCGCAGCCATAGTTGCCGCCATAGCGGCCGCGGTGGCTGCCGCGGCGACGGCTGCAATTGCGCTCACCACTTCGGTGCATACGGCCACCACCTTGAACAACTTATCGTCGGGGGTGGCGACCGCCCTGGCGACCCAATCCAACGTCAACGCTCAGCTGAAAAGGGGCATCATGATCCTCAATCAAAGAGTGAACTTGGTTCAAGAACAAGTGGACTTGTTGATGCAGGTCATGCAGCTCGGATGCGAGTGGCGCCTGCCTGGCATGTGTGTCACCTCTATCCCTTTTCAGAACGCTTCCCGGGCAGCTAACCTATCACGAACCCTGTCGCAGCAGTTGTTGGGTACATGGTCCAGTGAGTTTGAGACTCTGCTGGAACAGCTGCAGGCTAGTATAGTTCACATCAACTCTACGCGAGTCGACGTGAACTTTGCCCAGGGGCTGTCGGATTGGGTGTGGCAAGTGGCCAACCATGTGAAAGAGTGGGCAGGAATGGGCTGTTTGTTAGCCTTGCTCGCGACTATGGCCCTGATAGGATTTGTAGCCCTTACCCGCATGGCGCGCCGCAATCGGCGCAACCAAATGTTGCTGCAACAAGCCTTTGCTGCACTGCAACTCGGCCAGGACCCCCACGTGTGGATGGCCAGGTTGTAGGCGCTCCGCGACTTGCACACTCTCCCCCTTTCTCGGCTGTAAGGTACCTCCATGACGGGAATGCGTGGGTCCTGAGCCTGGAGGCACACCGGTTGGTGCCAGGCCGGGGAGCAGCCCACGTAGCCTAAGACAGAGGCCTTACCCACGGCCGCCTTTATAACCAGCCTCTGCACGCCTCCGAGTTCGCTCATTGCACGAGGCGAGGTGGTTTCAAGTCTGGCAGGCCTTCTAAATTAATAAAGCAGGGGGAGATGTGGGGAGCGCGGACGCCATTGCAAGATGGCGCCGATTTCCGGTGGCCTGGCTGAGGTAAACAAGTGTGGCGCATGCGTAGTACATCTGTAGATCTGTTATATAAGTATGCATATGAGGTTTTCTGGCTTGGCCTATTGGTGACCGCTTGTGATTGACTTTGACCTATCTCTGTTACTTCCTGTTTCCCTGAGGGTATATTACTGTGTGAGAGCTTGTGCTCAGGGTCTTCCGCATCTTGAAGCTTAGAGGGATCCCCAATAAAGCACTGTTAGAAGAACTCCTGTTGCCGCGTCATCCTTGCTGGCGAGGCGGGCGTGACAATAAACATACATTTTGTTAAAGCCTTACATAAAGTTTCATTCACATACAAATGTTAAAAAATGATGGACTTATATTTGTCTAGTACTTTCTATGGAATTCACGATTGTTAGTGAATTAGATTCCACTAGAAGCAAAACTTAGGTTTTTTTCTCAGTTTTAAATTATTTTCTTATTTTGTTTTTTGATAAGAGTTGCGTAACATATTGTAGACACATATGCATGTGAAAAATAGCTTCACATGATAAAGATTAAAATAATTAAAACTGTATGATTAGAGAAATTAAATAAGATTTTTAAAAGTTAATTTGTTACCTATAACTGTTGTGTAATAGAGTAACAGTGAGATTCCATATGGACGTTGAAACATTAATTGATAATAAATGATTTAGTGATTGATTTTACTGCCTTCTTGCAGCTCCAATGTAGATCATGATAATTACAATTAAAAATCATTTTCTATTTAACGTTTTATGCTGACAGAAATCCTTTATATGTCCATTTGAGAACTCATTCAGTCTTATATCATTAACTGCCTACGTAGCACAACAATTAGCTGACCATCTAATAATTATGAGTGAAATATGAAACTTACTTTTTAATTTTAAAAGACGAAATGATTAATAACTATATTCTTACTTTAGATTGAAAGTGGCCTGATAGATGCCACAGTCTTTTGTTTTTGTTTTTTTCCTTAGGCTTTTATTTTTTTGCTTTTTTTCCTAAATTTTAATAGAATTAAGGGATAAAAGTTGCATTCTGCTACATGTATATATTGTATAGTGTTGAAGTCTGGGCTTATGTAGCCATCACCTGAATAGTGTGCATTGTACTTCAAAGGTAATTTTTCATTCTTCACCTCCTCCCTTTGGAATTTCCAATGTCTGTTATAACATTCTGTGTGTCCTTGCATAGTCATATTTAAACTCTCACTTATAAGTGAGTACATGCAGCATTTATTTTTCCATTCCTGAGTTACTTCACTTAGGATAATGGCCCCCAGTTCCATCTAATTTGCTGCAAAAGACATTATTCCATTTTCTCTTATGGCTGAGTAGTACTCCATGGTATATATACCACATTTTCTTTATTCATTCATGGGTTGATGGGCACTTAGGTTGATTCCATATCTTTGAAATTTTAAATTGTGCTGTTATAAACATATGAGCGCAGGTATCTTTTCAATATAATCATTTCATTTCCTTTGGGTAGATACCCAATAGTGAGATTGAAGGATAAAATGGTACATGTACTTTTAATTCTTTGAGAAATATCCCTACTGATCTCCATAGAGGTTGTATTAATTTACATTCACACCAACACTGTATAAATTATTACCACACCTGCACCAACATCTATTGTTTTTTAATTTTTTAATAATGGCCATTCTGAGTAAGATAGTATCTCATTGCAGGTTTAATTTTCATTTCTCTGATGTTTAGTGATGTTGAACATTGTTTCATATGTTTATTGGCCATTGTATATCATCTCTGAAAAACACCTGTTCATGTCATTTGCCCACGTTTAATGGGGTTGTTTTTTCCTTGCTGATTTGTTTGAGTTTCTTATAGGTTCTAGATATTAGTTCTTTGTCAGATATGTAGTTTGCAAATATTTTCTCCCATTTTGTAGGATTTTTATTTATTCTGCTGATTATTTCCTTTGCTGTGCAAAACTTAATTAAGTCCCATTTGTCTATTTTTGTTTTTGTTGCATATGCTTTTGGAGTCCTATTCATAACTTCTTTGCCTAGGCCAATGTCCAAAAATTTTTTTCCTAAGTTTTCTTCTAGGATTTTTATGGTTTCAGATCTTACATTTAAGTCTTTAATCCATCTTAACTTAATTTTTGTATATGGTGAGAGATAGGGATCCGGTTTCATTCTTTTGCAGATGGCTGTCCAATTTTCCTTTTATTATTTATTGAATAGGATATTCTTTAGCAAGTGTATGCTTTCATCTGCTTTGTTGAATATCAGTTGGTTGTAGGTATATGGTTTTATTTCTGGGTTCTCTATTCTGTTCCATTGATCTGTGTGTCTGCTTTTACGGCAGTCCCATGCTGTTTTGGGTACCATAGCCTTGTAGTATAATTTGAAGTCAGGGAATATGATGCCTCCAGTCTTGTTCTTTTGGCTTAGGATTGCCTTGATTATTTGTACTCTTTATTGGTCCCATGTGAATTTTAGAATTGTTTTTTTCCAATTCTGTGAAAAATGATGGTATTTTGATAGGAATTGCATTGAAACTGCACATTGCTTTTGGAACTATGGACATTTTAACAATATTGATTCTTCTGATCCATGAGCATGGACTGTTTTTCCATTTGTTTGTCTCATCTATAATTTCTTTCATCAGTGGTTTGTAGTGTTCCTTGTAGAGATCTTTCACCTCTTTGGTTAAATATATTTCTAGGTATTTAATATTTTTTGCAGCTATTCTAAGTGGGATTGAGTTCTTGATTTTCTTCTTATTTTGGTCGTTAGTATTGTATAGAAAACTACTGATTTTTGCATGTTGATTTTATAACTTGAGACTTTGCTGAATTTATTTATCAAATCTAAGCGTCTTTTGGAGGAGTCCTTAGGGTTTCCTAGGTATAAGATCATATTATCAGCAAACAGAGATAATTTGACTTCCTCTTTTCCAATTTGGATGCCCTTTATTTCTCTCTCTTGCCTGATTGCTCTGTCTGGGACTTAGAGTACTACACTGAATAAAAGTGGTAAAAATGGACAGCCAAATCATACAGAATGGGGAAAAGTTGAAACCACTCTCCCTAATATTGGATGACACAGTCTTTATTGAAAATGCTTCTCTTCTTTCCTTGCAGTGTCTCTGCCATCTTTTTTGTCAGTATTTTTCCCTCATTCCTTATTCCAAATAGCTAAATTAATTTTCTACCCCTCTGAAGTCCTCAGTCTCTAGTGTTTTAGATATTTACCCCATATTTCATACTGAAACTTACCTTATCCTAGTTATTCTTGATCTCTCATGGGAAAATGGTGGTTTCTGTCCTCATGTACCCATTTTTCTGAAGGAATATAATTCACTCACCATCTCGTCCTACACATCTGTACTTCAATTTCTTTTTCTCTATTAGTCCTTTTTTTCTTCCAGCACATATGTCCCTGTTTGAAAATTAAAAGGTACATCAAAAAGTAGGTCTTTCCAGTTCTTTAAGTTTTCTTTTTCTCTTTCTTTTCTTTCCCTGAAAACCTTTTGAAAATGTAGGCATATCTTTCTGCTTTCACCTGCTCGTTGTCTATTCACTACTCAAACTCTTGATATCAGGTTAATGTTGATTAATTATTCTCAATGGCTTTCTTCAATAAGTTAATATTTTTATGTTTTTGGTAATTCCTGAGAAGTTGTGAATTTATTTCCTCTGAAATTATTTCCCCTTTTTTTGTGGCTCTGGGTCATTTCATTTTTCTGCTGCTTTTGGTTCCTTGGTTGACTCCTCTTCTTCCTGAATTGTCTTGGAATTCTTCTGTTCCAAACTTAACTTGATCTCTGAGATAAAATTAAATAAAATATATAGTTAAAGGAGACAATATGTATGACAAACACTCTAGTTATAAACTATAAAATAAATGTAAAAGTAATGAATTATTATATATTATAATTTAAGAGCAGTTATCATGATTATTATCATATTCACTCTCTTAGTTTATATCCCCTCTAGTAGATGAATTACAAATTTCTATTTTAATTTATGTGCTGCTTTTAGTCCCATATATTATTCTTATTTTCAAATGTATTTCCATTTGGATATCACTACTTTTAACAACTCCAAACATAATATATGCAAAATGTTTACTCATCTTCTCAATTTCTTGGGAGGTAAATTTGTGGAACAGTATCTGCTTCTCCAGCATTCTCCATCTTTATAATAGAAATCTCCTCATTCACACAAAACATAAATGTTGGAATTTCCTTGGACTTAAAAATCAAGAACTCCAAAGCCAAACTACATGAACTTGATTCTTGACTTTGCTAATTATTAATTTTGTTATATTGACAAATTTATTAAGTCCTTTATGCCTTAGTTCTTTCATCTCAAAAGTGGGGATAATTAAAAAAACTTTTATCACCTGATTGCTGTATGGATTAAATGTGTTAAAATATGTAGAACTTACACAGGTAGCTAGCACTCAGTAAGCATTACATTTAAAATTATTATTATTGCGCTCACTCTCCCCTATTTAATTATTCACTATCCTGATAATTTTTATTAGTAGTCTTTCTGCTCTTACAAAAATAAAACCCTACTTCATTTCAGAAAATCTGCACTTGATCCCAATTCTAGGACTTTCTAAACTTTTTGGAAAATCACTTAACTTTAGAGAAAGTTAGTTTGTATAAAATTGTGAGGAAATAAAATTCAGTTTGCTTATCTCATTCTTCTTTTTTAAGTTTCAAACAAAATACCTTATGTTAAAATGTGATGGCAGTTTAATATTATTGCTTATATTTTTCTTCTTCCTTTTGATTAACATTGTTTTGTATCTATTTTTGAAGCATATTCCCACATGATTTAGAACAAGAGACTGTGGAATAATACTGCCTGGTTTAAAGCCTCATTTCCTTCATCCAAGGCTAAGCTACGACAGGTGTATTATCTAATTTATCTGAGCTGCAGTTTCCTCATCTGTAAAGTGTCACTAGTAATGGTATCTCTCTTGAAGGATTGTTGGTGTGATTGATGATTTAGTCAGGCACTTACAACAGTGTCAGGATTCTTCCTGTGTTTACTATTTTAAACATACTTCCATGTTCCTGCTTCTAATCCATTTTCAATATATGCTAAATAGAGGTTTGTTAAATCAATAAGCATGTACCAAATAGAAATCAAAACATATCTGGATGGAATTTCTACTTTTTCAATTTTCTTCTTCTCTAACCAATTTGGAAGACACTTTTAATATTTGATTTTTCATTTAACATAGACAACACTTTCACTAAATTTCCCAATGAGATCAGGGTTGACTTTAAAAAGAGTAAGTGTATGGATTTAATTTTTAGAGTCAATTTCATTTTTTAGTGTTTTGAGAGAGCCCCTCTTTTAAAAGGGAGCGTAAAACTTGGAAATAGTGTAGAAAACACTCATAATAAATAATTATTTACATATATAAATGAAAAGATACTTTTTTAAAAATCCAACTGAAATTATTATAAATTCATTTTGCAGCAATTCAGTAATACATTGCTTTAGCAATAATTATTTTCTCTATTTAGAAGGGGCATTATGTAAGTTACTGATAGTTTGATGTGCTGGAAATCTGATCCACTTGACATAAAAGATAAAGGTTATGTTTAATGTAGAAATTATTTTAATGAATTATGAAAATTTTAATTGATTTCTAAACTTGACTTTTAAGCTGTTTTCTTCTACATGTCTGCTGTGTTGTTTAATATTTAAATTATATCTCATTTATCACATATCAGTCAGATTACAAAATAATTTATTATGTCAGCCTACACCATTCTCATATAAAGTAGTGTGATAATTAATCTAAGCATTTTCTAACCTTTGCTTTAGCATGAACAATTTCAAACTTTTTTTACTTATTAAATTCGAGGATTTTCCCATTATGACTAGTAGCAAATATTTTCTCCACCTGGGGTACTTCAAAAATTTTACATAAAATGCTTTACTTTTTGCTTCTCCTACTTTTTTCTCCCATACTCCAAAATTTGAAGAGAACTTGATACTGTTATTTACTTACTATCATTTTGAAAAATAAAAATTACTGTCAAGAAAATATGTGGCTTAAAAGATACTTAACAGAATTTTGTTCCTTGCCTGTCTTAACTATTTTATCAATTAGTCCATGAAAACTCATATGTATTTCCATGTGCAAAGATAAGTACAAAGATCACTGTGGTTCAATAAGCCATTTTCTGGTTAGTAAATTATTAAGTAATAATTTGGGGGTATATGTGATATTGAAAATGATTATTTGGTCACTACAGAATAATTTTTTCAATGTTAAGATTATTAATATTTTAATATAGATTTTTCTTAACAAATATTTCCATAAGGTAGAAAATATTATTCCAGCTACCTGCTTTAAAAGGAAAGTAAAGTGTGCTCCTAGTAAAAGGTACCAATGTTCTTTGGAAAAATGACTGATTCCTTATTTAAGGCAAGCAAAGTAGAAGATGAATATTTAACATCTTGTAGAAAGCATGGAAGTTTTCAAAGTCTGATGTGAATATATTAAAAGAGTAAGAACCTACTTATAAGGCGTTCCCATGAATCAGATTTAGGACAAATTGTGCATTTTTTAAAAAAAGAAATAAAATGATTGATAGGAATGGATTTAAAAAATTGAATAACAAAAGTTTCCATGGACCTGTGATATGGTGATGCTTTAACAAAGGAAGGAAAAGGATAAGGAGAAAGCTCTTTCTTGCTGAACAATGAAAGCTAACATACAGAGAAGGAATGACAGAATTGAAAAGATCATGCCACCATCACTGCAGTAATCATCAATTGAGTTAAAGGACTGGGTTAATGCTGTTGGAGAGCAGGATATTTATAGGACATTTTACAGCCTCACTAATATCTAACTGATTGCAAAAAGAAAAAAAAAAAAAGAACACCTTTGCAATGGAGAATTCTCATGGCCACCACCTTAACTAATTGATTAAATTAGCACACAGTGGTACACACTGACACTGTGCGACTATATATGCGATGCAATGAAAATATAGCACCAATTGTGTAACACTTTTGGCAATAAAATTTAACCTAGTTATAATCATAAGGAAAGATAACACATATCCAGATTGTGTGACATTCCATATGAGAAACTGATTATACCAATGGACAGTGGCCAAACCATATGTAAAAATAAAACTATGGTCCACAGTCTGTAGCAACTAGCCCATGAAGCCAACCTACTATTTATCTCCAAATCAAACTTATCATATGTCACACCATTATCTCTAGCAACCAGTCTAGGAAGCTAGAAAATAACCCCGTAACAATCAGCTACAAATGTCCAGGAAGACTTGGTGAAAAACAGAGAGCTTCCCTTTTACACCTACTTTCAACTTAAGACAAAAGGGAGAAAACCAAATATGCATCACTAACAAATCACAAAGGAAGTCTTGCTTCTACTTAACTTGTCTACAGCTTCCCTATGCTAAGTTTCCAACCAGGACATACTTGAATTCTTCTTTTTTTGTCCTCTGTAAAGCTTTCTCACTATCTGTCTTTGGGTCACTGCCAAAATACAAGTGAGGGTGGCCGGCTCCCTGTGTAACAAACTCTGAATGAATAGACTGCTTGTTCTCATTTTGGTGGTCTTTATTTATTTCTATACATAAGACATCTGGCCCACTTGGATTCTTCAAAAAATATCAATATCTTTAAAAAAGAAATTAGGAGGGTTATTTAATAGTAGATACATAGAGTTTTCTGGGAATAAATTGTGCAAGTTACTTTCAAATATTTCTGTGTTTCTGCGTATGTGTGTTATTGTGTCTGTGCTTAAGCTGAAGGAGAGAAATCAGACCTGGAAAAAGTAAACATTGCAATTAATGAAATTAGGTAGCTGAAGGACATGCATATATTCATCATATATTTTTATCTTCCTGGTAGATTTAGACTTTTTCAAATAAAGACATATAAAAAGAAAGATATAGTGCTGTGAAAAGATGTGAAACCATCTATAGGTATCTGTAATATTATCCAAAATCTAACTGCATTTTATTAAGGGACCAGAGAAAATTATAATTTATGTTCATAAACAAGATATTTACTTAAATTTAAAAAATCATTGAGAAACCTATCCCGAAACTATTAATCTATAGTATCTATGTTTTAGACAAAACATAAAGTTAAGAAAGTTAAAGTCTAGTCAGGGAGGTAAAAAACTAATGCATGATAAGTTAATAATAAATAGTTAAAATATTAGATATTTGTAAATTGTGTATTTGAAATTGTGTATCTTATGCTGTTTCTCATTAATTTCAAAATCAGGAGGAATAAGAGGTCATGGGGAATAACTTGACATTTGAACCAGATTGTTTGAAAGAATGGAAGACTTGTGACTGACAGATTTTAAAGTGTATTCAGTTGAAAAGAATCGTGGCTGAAGAAGCGCTTGAAGTAGTTAAGTTCCCCCCAGAGAATGACAAAATTATGGTAGAATGGTATGTAAGGAGTCCAATATTTATTTATGACTATGAGAGAAATCTGTTGAGTGACCACTGAAGCCCTCTTAAATAAGTGTTTTATATGATTTGCACTTTGTTTAGTAAAATCTTATTTCGTAATAAATTTGAATAATAACAATTTAGAGGAAGTTTTATTTCAAAGGCTTAAAAGATGTCACAAGTATTCGAAATTTTCTCTAGTTACATAGTGAGTGTGCTTTCTTCTTATATAATGTACATGTAGCAATATGTTTAGGATCACATATTACTCTGATCCCTTCTTAATACTCGGTACACATATTCTAGCACCTGGCACTAGTTTTTACAAATAAGCTCTGAATTTTTTTTCTAAAAGTCCAACTGGGCTAGTTGCATGTTTATCTTAGTTTTAAGTGGCCTTACTATCCAGCTATCTTAATACTCTTTGTTGTTATATTATACACTTACTTTAAGAAGATTAACTCAACATATGGTGAGATACATAGCTAACAGTATCACAAATATTTAAAGAGCTGAAAAAACTGGAAATGATGTTATGTAGAACCACAAAAATAGTCTGGAAAATGAGAAGTGAAAGGCTAAACTAATTGATGGACTTTGGAAATCAAAGTACTAAGAGCCTTATAACTTGTCTTCTACTATATTAAGCATTATTTTTCAAAAGATGATAAAGTCAATAAAAAGCTATAAACATTTATTAGGAACTGACATTCAATCTATATAGTGAAGGGGTTATTAACAGGAATTGGAAATGACACAGAAATGGATTTGAATTTCATTGTCACCCCTGGCAGCTGTGTGTCCTAAATCATGTTACTCACTTCCCTGAGCTTCAGTTGCCTTGTCAGTAAAATGGGGTTGTGGATATTAAAAAAATGTAATATTTGTAAAGTGATTAATAACATGCCTAATTCCTCAGCAATCGTTAGTCATTTTTAAGTAATAATAAAACTGGTTATTATTAATATAGCCACTTTTAAAATACCATTTTTGGTGCCCCAGCACTGTTCAGAGAGCTTTACATATATCAACTCATTTACCCTTTATAATATAACTATTAAATCAATGCTGTAATTATCTTCACTTGACACTTGAAAAAAAAAGTGAGGTCCAGAGTTGCTTATTAAATTGCCTAAGACAGTAATTGTTAAAGCCAGAATGTGTGTACTTTGGTTTGGTTGGTTTCAGTACCCATGTTCTTAACCAGGATGTCACATTGCCTGTCTGCCACATCCTGTGTTGGTCCCTCTAACCTATAATAAGGAGGTGCCTGCTGTCCTCCAGAAAGTGTTAACTAAAAACGCTGAACACTGCTTGGCACATGCTAAATAGATGTTCTGACCATAGCTGCAACGAGCATGAGGGTGAGCCTGGGAGTAGCATGCACTGGATTAGCAGCAGAAAGCTTGCAATGACAGTAGGGACTGATATGCTTGGGATTGGAAGTAAGAGTTATAAAAGAGAGGTGAGGGGAAAGGATTTAGGGTTGAAGAACTCCAGAGAAAAGATGACAAGGTGGGCATATGAAAGTAATATTTAAAGGTCTGCCTGGGAGGAGATAAGGATTTTTATGCCTTGAAATAGTGGAAAATAAGTTTGGAAATGTAATTGGGGAGCAAATTGGGAATGGTGCAAGAGTACAAATTTGGATATGATATTGTACAAAATGGAGAACGATTTAAAGGAATTACAGCAAGCAAGCATGGATTTTGACAATTAACCTGAAAGATTTTATTTATGAGTTTTGAGTAAGTCTATAGGGAGAGCCTAATGTTTGGGAATCATTAAAGTGGTGGTCACAACAATCTAAATATCGGGCTGTAAGCAGACATTTAAAAGAAATACAGATGTTTTAGAAGACAGTATCAGTAGTTCATGAGAAGCTATTGAAATTTTTGTCAAAAGAAGTGAGTTTTTAAAAATAGCTTCTGGGATTAAACTAAAGGAATGGAAGAATAGGGATTCTACTGAAAGAAACAGGATTCTCTCTCTATTGTGAAGATTTGGCTAATACTAAGTTCACAGTTATGTTTCAGTTGAAGGAAGAAGTAACTAATGGTCATAGCAAGAACAGCATCAAGGAGTTTTGCATATTTATCACTAGAGTTTCAGAAAATTTATCTTTTTCTTCATTTCTTTTTTCTCTTTCTCCTTCCTCCCTTTCACCTATTTTCCCTCCTTTCCTTCATATATAGTTATCTTCCTTCTCTCCCTTTCTCCCTTCCTCACTGTTTTTTAATTTACATGTTTTTAAAAATAAATATTTATTAAGCATTTATTCTGTGAATGGTTTTTTTTGTTTTTTTCCTCTCTCTCTCTCTCTCTCTCTCTCTCTCTTACGAATTCGTTTAACACTGGGATTAGATAGTTGAATTTTGACTCACAAAGTCAGCTTGCTCAGTTTGATAAGCTACCACAACTTCATTTACACAGATAATGAAAATACCAACTCTATTATTAAGATAAATTAGAAATAAACATATGAATTATTGAGTCCAATAAATAGGCCTACACAATAAAAAAGTCTAGGGACCAAAATTTATTACAATCGTACATCAAAAATAAAGCATGTGTGCATGGGTGTGTGTATCCATGCTTGTGTTTTGTGAGTGTATAAGGACACAAAACCAATTATTTATTGTATTCTGTTCAGAGTCAATTCTTCCTGACAGCTGAGATTTGGGGTTGATTACATTTGAAACTTATTCTTGTCATTTGGCATAGGTTTATCAATTTCAACTCACATTTTTTTTTTGATAAACCTAATTTTTTCCCCTCTTTCCCCATTAATGCATGGACAATTGTAGATGTTCTTTCACTCCATTTTGCAAGATCTTAATGTTCCTTTTTGTATGTTTCTTGAGATTTAATCACTAACATTGTGAATACCATATGTTTCTCCTCATCTTTCTCCAGGATAAAAATTTTAATGTGTTTGTTAGTGCATACAAACTTTTTATGTTATTGCCAAACACATTACAGATAATAGAATTGTGTGTATTTCGTGATCAGGTGAATTGAATTTGCTTATCAGCTGAAGGGTGAATTATTCATTTGTTTTGTGAAAGAAAGCTAAAGGGCTTAGATGACTTCAGAGTTGGTTAATCTGAGAAGGCTATATGATTTCAGCCTTGAAATATTACAGAAAGTATGCCATGTTTATAAATGGGACTGAATTTTTAATGATAAAAATTGATATCATGTGTGTCAATCCCCGAGACGGTGCAAAACGCACTGATTACTTGTGTATATACCCATCCCCTCCTCCCCTCTCCAATCTCCCTAACCCCCAATGAATGTTACTACTATATATGCACTTAAATGTTGGTCAGTTAATACCAATTTGACGGTGAGTACATGTGCTGCTTGCTTTTCCATTCTTGGGATAGTTTACTTAGTAGAATGGGTTCCAGCTCTGTCCAGGACAATCCAAGAGGTGCTAGATCACCATTGTTTTTTGTGGCTGAGTAGAACTCCATGGTATACATACAACACATTTTATTAATACACTCATGCATTGATGGGGACTTGGGTTGTTTCCACATCTTTGCAATTGTGAATTGTGCTCCTATAAACATTCTAGTGCATATGTCTTTTTTATAGAATGTCTTTAGCTCCTTTGGGTAGATGCCCAGTAATGGAATTTCTGGGTCAAATGGTAGTTCTACTTGTAGCTCTTTGAGATATCTCCATATTACTTTCCACAGAGGTTATACTAGCTTTCAGTCCCACCAGCAGTGTATGAATATTCCTGTCTCTCTCCATCCACACCAACATTTATTGTTTTGGGACTTTTTGATAAAGGCCATTCTCACTGGAGATCAGTGATATCTCATTGTGGTTTTGATTTGCATTTCCTTGATGATTGTGTTTTCTCTTTTGTATTTGTAACTTTATTTGTGTGTCTCCATAATATAATTACTTTAAAACCTCTATATCAATCTCCTAATAGTTATAAATTACCACAGAGCTGGTGGCTTAAAACAACACAGATTTATTGTCTTCCATGTCTACAGATTAGAAGTATGACACAGGCCTCACTGAGCTAAAATCAAAGTGATAATACCTACTGCACTACATTCTGGAGACTCTCTGAGACAGGCCATTTCCTTGCCTTTTCCAACTTCTAGAACCAGCCCACATCCCTTGGCTCCTGGCCACCTTTCTTCATCTTCAAAAATGGTGACTTTGTATTTGTCTGGCTTCTCTTCCTTAGAATCATCTCCCTCTGATTACAAATGGGAAAAGTCTTCACTTTTAAGGATACATGATTAGACCGGGCCCTGGATAATTTTCATATATCAAGGGCCTTAATTGAATCATATTTGCAAAATCCCCTTTTCCATATAAGATAATACATTACCAAGATCTGGTGATTAGAATGCGGACATCTTTTTAAGGGAGAGGTGCATACTCTGCTTACTGTGACCTTTATTGCTCTGAGTATTTCCATAGGACATATCTACTCAGAAGAGTAACTTTTTTCATTTTATTTTATATGGATATTCTGCCAAAGAACACATTGCAAAGTCATAAAAATATATATAACACATATAACAACCAAAAACCTTTTTTAAAAGCAATTTATCTCGTAATGACATCTTTAAGTCATCTAATCTTCCATTGAAACTAAGATTTAGCTTTACATAATTAACATGGACACATAAGGAAAGTTGGTAAGAAGTAAGATTATCTTCATATTATATTCTTCCTCCTTTATCCATCACAACTTTTAGAAATATAACATTTCACTGCCAAAAGCAATTTTAAAAAATCCAAAGGACAAATCTTATTTAAGTTTCAAAATAAAGAGATTAAAAAGACTTATTTGCATTTCCCATTGGCTTGATCAATATTAAGGATGGAGTCAATATTAAACCATTATTAAATGATTGGCTGGGTGCAATGGTTCACACCTGTAATCCTGGCACTCTGGGATGCCAAGGTGGGAGGATCACTTGAGGTCAGGAGTTTGAGACTAGTCTTAGCAAGAGCAAGACCCTATCTCTACTAAAAATGGAAAAAATTAGCTGGGTGTGGTGGAGCATGCCTATAGTACCAGCTACTCAGGAGGCTAATGCAGGAGGATTGCTTGAGTCCAGGAGTTTGAGGTTGCTATGAACTAGGCAATAGAAAAAAAGAAAAAAAAGAAAAATTAAGCCATCATGAATTAAAATTTGTTAACAGTATTAATCAGGGTTCTCCACAGAAACAAAGCTAATAGCTTTATCCATTTATTTTCTTTCTTTATTTTGTTCTTCTCTTTCGTTCCCTCCCTTCCTGCCTCCCTCCCTTCCTTCCTTCCTTTGTTCCTTCGTTCCTTCCTTCCTTCCTTATCTATCATCATCATCATCTATCTATTGAGAGATTTATTCTAAGCAATTGTCTTTCACAATATGGGGGCTGATAAATTAGAAATTTGTAGATAGCGATCTGGAAATTCAGGTAAGAGATAGTATTGCAGTCTTAAATCTGAAATAATCTTCAGGTGAGCCAAGAGGCTGGAAAATTAGGGAGAGTTTTTATGCTGTAGTCTTTAGGAAGAATTGCTTCTTTTTTGGAAAATCTCTATTTTTCTTTTAAGCCCTTCAACCAATTGGATGAGGCCCACTCACATTACGGGGTGTGTCTGCTGTTTTGCTTTGCTATGAAAGAAATATCTGAGATTGGCTAATTTATAAAGAAAAGAGGTTTATTTGGCTTATGGCTCTGCAGACGGTATAGGAAGCATCATGCCAGTATCTGTTCTAGTGAGGGTTTCAGGGAGCATCCAATCAAGGTGGAAGGTGAAGGGGGAACAGGCGTGTTACATGGTGAGAGAAGGAGCAAGAGAGAGGGAGGAGGAGGTGCCAGGCTCTTTTAAACAACCAGCTGTCAAGTGAACTAATAGAGCAAGTACTCACTCATTATTATGGGGAGGGCACAAAGCCATTCATGAGGGATCTACCCCATGACCAAAATGCCTCCCACCAGGCTCCACATTCAACACTGGGGATCAAATTTCAGCATTAGATTTGGAGGGACCAAATATCCAAACCATATCAGGAGAGTCATCTGCTTTTATGTTAAGTCCTTTGATTGTAAGTATTAATAGCATCCACAAATAACTTCACAGCAACTTCAAGACCAGTGTATGACCAAATAACTGGACACCGTAGCCTCATGAAGTTGACAGATAACCAACATATTTAAAGAAGTTATTATGGAATTAAAGCTTCCTCTGAAGAATTCATCATTTTTGTGAAGACCTTTTAAAATTAAATACTGTCTTACATCTATATATTCAATAATTATCTGACTACTTACTACATGCTATATAACATTGACTGTATATATGTGTGTATGAGTGTCTGCATGTGCTGAATTTATCCTTAATTGTTTACTCTGTGCCACTTACTACATTCTGCCACACACTGGCCATAGAAAGATGAATGACACACTTTCCCTGACTTCAAGACAATTGTTGTCTAATTAAAAAGATAGGTGTATGTACAAACAACCCCAGCACAACATTCTTGGTGCTGAGAGGAGTGGGGATGCAGTAGCAAGGCTGCCGCAGGAAAGGAGCATCACTGACATATGCCTGGACGTCAAACTTGAAGGAACGCAACAAACTGGCTAGTGAAGAAAGTAGGAAGGGGTGTTACAGGCAAATCGTAGACCAAAAAGCATCACATTCCATTGCCTGTTTAAAAAACTGAACATTTTCTTAATCTCTTGAATGCAAGACAGGATGTTAGGAAAATAAGTGAAGTGATATTATGAAGAGCCTTGGAGGTCCGACCACATTTTGTCTTACAGTAAGTAGAGGGCATTAGAGTAGTGACTGTTAATTGGCTGAAAAACCCCAGATTTGCCTTTGCAGTCCTTAAAAAGGCTACTTTCATTTACAGAAATACCCTCAATTCTTTCTTGCTCCCTCTCTGTCTTAATGCGTTTGTGTTTCTATAACAAAATAACTGAGACTGGGTAACAGATAATAATAAACATATAAACAAATATATACCTAAATGATAGATATTTATTTCTCACAGTTCTGAAAGGTAGGAAGTAGAAGATTAAGGTGCCAGCAGGTCTCACCTCTGAAGGCTACTTCCAAGATAGCACCTTGTTGTCATGTCCTCCAAAGAGAACAAACATTGTGTCTTCACATGGTGTTAAAGGAAGAAAGGCACTCCCTCCCCCCAAAAAAAAACCCAAATGCTGTTTGAAGCCTCTTATATTGTCCTTAATCCATTCACGAGGTCTCCACCCTAATGACTCGATCATATCCCAAAAGTCCCACCTCTTAATTCCACCACAATGGAAATTAAGTTTGAACACATACATTTTGTTGAACACTTTCAGACCATATTACTAAAGATAGAGAACATGGAGATACTTATTCAGTCATTAGAGATATTAAGGAGTTGAGAGTAATTTTAATTATTATCATAACTTTTAATAATGTTTATAGATAATTCTGATTTATAATACCACTAAGAACCATAACATTTAAGGATTATAAATCCTGGGAGAAGAATGGTTCCTTTGCTTTGTCTAGTTTGATGCTTATTTTAATGGATCCAGGGCAAAAAATACAGAAATAAAATAATTTCCTCATTAAATGTATCTCCCTAAAATGTTAAATGCTTATTAAAGATGAAAGTGTGCATTTTTTAAAATTATGGCTGATTTCATAAGGTTCAGATATATTGAAGTGTTCTACTTAGGCTGCAGGCATACTCACGTGTGAGTGTATTAATTTCTATACTGCATTACCACACACTTAATGCCTTAAAACAACACACATTTAGAATCTCAATTTCTGTATGTGAGAAATCCAGCTATAGCTTAATTGGATTTCACTACATCAGAGCCTCTCCAGGCTGCAACCAAAGCATTGGCCAGGTTGGGTTTCAATCTCATCAGAGTCTCTCCTAGTATAAGAATCACTTCAGACTGGGGTTCACATTTTGTAGCTGGCCACCTGCTGGGGGCTTCTCTCTGCTCCTAAAGGCTATCTGCAGTTTCTTGCCACATGGCCCTCTTTGTAGTTTTTCTTAGCAATGGAAGCTTACTTTCAAATCCACAAGGGAGAAAGTTCCTGTTCAGTCTTTTAAAATGGAGTCTTAAATAATGTAATCATGGAAGAGGTGTTCCTTCACCTTTGTCATATTATGTAACCTAATCACAGGAGTGCAATGCCATTACTTTTGCCATATCCTAATGATTAAAAACAAGTCACTGTTCCTCCCTCCAGCCGAGGGGAGGGGAGCACGCTAAGGTTTGAATTACTCAGGATCTCTCTAGGGTGGTCTGCCAAAATGAGATATAAAAACAGGTCAAGTTGAAATGCTTTGGAAGACTCCACTCTTGAAGAATTCTGGATCAACACATAAAAAATTGTTTCTAGAATGCACTAATAGAGTAATATTTTTTAAAAATGTCCCAAACACTACATTTGTCAACCTGCTAAGAAAAAATGCAATGTTTATAAATTATAAAGAAGCTTCATAAGGATTAGTGATCAAGGTGGAATGCTAACAACAATGGATACAGATAACTATTTTCCTTGCTTAGTCATATTTAGGTTATTTTATTTTACATTAGGTATCTCCTTAATATATCTATAGCTTAGTTGCATAGCTTGATTTTACATATTATGTATTCATATATATGTGTGTATGTGCATATGTTTGCATATATATTTTTCAATACTTGAGAGCACTGAGATGGAAACTTTATCTTGTTGATGAATAGGTATTTCTATGTTGAATTATTGAATACCACAGATTTGCATTAAACATATGAAAATCCAAAGCAAACTATACAATGATCCCAGTGTGTTTTTGCTACATTAAGTTTAATGGATCAATCTCAAACTCCTTGTAGGAGGGCAAGTATTTTCACCTCTCCAAGTCTTTCCAGAAAATATGTAATTTTCATAAATGGTCACATTCGTATGCACAACTGGCAACAAAGGTAACATATGCTGTAGCACCTAATACATACTGTATCACTTTATAATGAGAAAAGATCCACAGAAAAAGATGACCAATGCCCTGACAGGCTTCAGGACAGACAGTAGTTATGACTAGAATGAGATGCTCCTGGTATTTATCAGTATTTTGCATCATTAAAAATATTGTGTTGCTCAAGTTAACTATCATGCCTGCAAAACTATAACCAACAAGTTAAAGTTATTCATGTCCTCTACTTCAAGTATATCTTTTATGCAGGATTTCCATCCACCCCTCTATTGTGTAAATCCTAATTTTGGACAGATGCCAATCATTATATAAAGCATTGATGTGAATCATCTCTCAATCATTGTGATTTTAGCCAACTGTCCTCATTTGTTCCACTTAGGAAAGCCTGTTTTATATATATATATAAAACATATATGTGTGTGTGTGTGTGTGTGTGTGTATTATATATATATATATATATATATATATATATATATATATAGTGATTTGTGCCTGACTTTGTCAGAATATTTGTTGCTGCAGTTGCTTTGTATTTTTGCTGCTATTTATGCACCTTCTCAGCACATAATTGCACAAAATTAATACTCCTAACTGATTCAGATTATTTTGTCTTGGTCAGCTTCTTCCACCCTGCCCTTCTCACTCTTCTGTGTCCCATCTTCAGTATGAACAAACTCACCATCTAATCTGCTTAAAAATATTTAAAGTGGAGTAGGTAGATGAATTGAACAGAGCATTTGCAAAATTTGTCACTGATATTTCAAGTTTCTACTTCAGTAATCTCAGTGCTTTGCAAAGGTGAATTCATGTTATCTATTAATAAGTATGCACTAAGTGAAAGGTATTATGTCTGGCTCCTGATTAGGTATTAAGCATGAAATATTGTCCTTTACAAGGCAGATTAGAGCACATATATCTCATGGAAATAAATTGAATATGGTAGATTTAAATAATTGATTAACTAAACATTAAAGCACATTACAGATCATTTCTTCATTGTGTAGAGAGTGTCTGGCTCAATATTTCAAATTTGTCTGACTTTTTGTCTTATATAGAATGGTTTCATATTATGGTAGTAAGTAAGAGTGGACATGAACTCTATTTATAATAATCTCTCACTGTCATAATGCCCATAATAAAGAATATAACCAATTAGTTCCTTCCTTCTCTCATTTATTAATATATATATAGCATTAGTGGACAATTACCTTGTGCTAGCCATAGTGCATAGAATGTAAACCAGATATACACTCTGAACAAAAAGAGGTGCAATATAATAAGAAACCAGATATTGAAAGTGAAAGCTCTGTTATGTTATTCTGGAACCCAGATATAAAACCATCCACATACAGCCAACTGATCTTTGACAAAACAGACAACATTATACACTGGGGAAAAGAATCTCTGTTCAATAAACATGCTGGGAAAATTGGATAGCCACATGCAGAAGAATTAAACAGGATCTGTATCTCTCACCACTCACACATATTAATTCAAGATGGATAAAAGACTTAAATGTAAGGAATGAAATCATAAGAATTCTAAAAGAAAATGTAGGAAAAACTTTTCCAGAAATTGGCCTAGGCAAAAAATTTATGACTAAGACCTCAATGGCAATTATAGCAACAATAAAAATAAACGGGACTTGATTAAATTAAAAAGTTTCTGCGTAACTAAGGAAATAATCAACAGAACAAATAGACAACCTACAGAGTAAGAGAAAGTATTTGCAAGCTATATATCCAATAAAGGGCTAATGACCAGGATCTACAAAGAATTCAAGCAAATCAGCGAGAGAAAAACAAAAACAACCCCATTAAAAAGTGGGCAAAAGACATGAACAGAAGCTTTTCCAAAGAAGATAGACAAATGACCAATAAGCATAAAAAAATGTTCAATGTCACTAATCACCAGGGAAATGCAAATTAAAACCACAGTGAGATATCAACTTATCCCTGTTAGAATGGCTTTTATTAAAAAGCCCAAAAACAGGCTGGGTGTGGTGGTTCACGCCTGTAATCCTAGCACTCTGGGAGGCCGAAGTGGGAGGATCACTCGAGGTCAGGAATTCGAGAACAGCCTGAGCAAGAGCAAGACCCCATCTCTACCAAAAATAGAAAGAAATGATCTGGACAGCTAAAAATATATAGAAAAAATTAGCTGGGCATGGTGGCACATGCCTGTAGTCCCAGCTACTCAGGAGGCTGAGGCAGAAGGATTGCTTGAGCCCAGGAGTTTGAGGTTGCTGTGAGCTAGGCTGATACCACTTCACTCTAGCCCGGGGAACAGAGCAAGACTCTGTCTCAAAAAAAAAAAAAAAGAAAAGAAAAAAATGCCCCAAAACAATAGATGCTGGCGTGGATGCAGAGAGAAAGGAACACTTATACACTGTTGGTGGGACTGCAAATTAGTACAACCTTTATGGAAAACAGTATGGAGATTCCTCAAAAAACTAAAGCCAGCAATCCCACTACTGGCTATTTACCCAAAGGAAAATAAGCCATTTTGTCAAAAATTATACACACACATGTCACTAATGCATTAAAAATATCTATATACCAAAAAAAAAAAAAGACATCTGCACACAAATGTTTACTGCAGCACAATTCACAATTGCAAAGATGTGGAATCAACCCAAGTGCCTATACATTCATGAGTGGATTAATAAAATGTGATATATGGATACCACGGAGTGCTACTGAGCCTTAAAAAGGATGAATTAATGCCTTTTGCAACAATCTGGATGGACCTGGAAACAATTCTCCTAAGTGAAGTATCATAAGAATGAAAAAATGAATACCACGTGTACTATTAAATTGGAACTAACTGATGAGCGCACATGTGCACAGATGGAAGTGAAAAAACTCCGTGGAAATCAAGCGGGGACAGTGGGGACAAGGGGATGGGCAAAAACCTACCTAATGTGTACAATGAACACTATTTGGGTGACAGGAACACTTATATAACCATGCCTCAAGCATTACAAAAAGTGATACATGTAATCAAAAACATCTGTCCTCCCTTAATATTTTAAAATAAAAATAAAAACATAAATAAAAAGAAAGTCCTGTTGTGTCATTCTAGATATGTTAAGCTTTATTCCTGCTCTCCATATGCTTTTGTAGTGAAAACTACTTATTCCTGCCTCATCCCTACCCTGCATTCCTATTGGTCCACCTGCCTCCGTGGTCAAGCCTCATACTACATGAACTAGACCTTTCCACCATGATCACAGTGATTTGATCATGAAGTTTATACAATACCAAAGCATTCAATTCATGGAAACTTACAGTCTTAAAAATGGGTTTATAAATGTAATAATACCTAAGCATACTTTCTTTCATAAACATTTGAACTAAGACTATATAAAGACATTGCCTTTGAGTGGTATAAAAGTTTCTCAAAGGTCATCAATTGAGTTTGGCTAGAGAAGCTGCTATGAGCCATGTTTCCCTTAAGTTGGAAGAACACATTCCTTGCTATTAGTATCTGATATGCCTTATGTATTTTGAGGACCGTGATAAGTAAGCTGGAGTTAGTTGACCTGGGAATCTGCTAAGCAAGAGAAGACTTGCAGGTGTAGTTATCTGAAGACATAGGTCCGTGAAAACTTTATACTTCTCGAGAATGTGTGTTTCCTTTGGAAAGAAATTGAATTACCAAAATATCCCAAGCCTGACAATCATTAGACTGTGTGTGACTCATACCAAGACTAAGCTGAGTCTTTTCCCACCATGCCATTTCATGCCAACCATGAATAAGGAAACAAAGGAAGAAAAATATTATTTGCTATGTAATTAAGTAGTCAATCAAATCCATTATCTCTAACAAGTGGCTGAGTGCTTTGGAATAGGAGATAGACACTGTAAATGTGAGGTGATATACTTTGGAGTGTGGGGTGTGTAGTCAAGATTATTGAAGAGGATTGCATTTTTCAGTGATAACCACTACAGTATCTCCACTCCATATGTTTTTTCTACAGTGTGACCTATAAGATCTGTGCCTTCTCCCCTTGAAACTCAATGGCTTTTTGTGACTGTTTCAGCATACTACATAAAGATGCCTTTCCCATCCACCATGATCTTTTGAAAGACTTGCTTTTGAAAAAGAACCACCATGCTGGGAGAATGCTCAACTAGACAAAGCAGAGAGACTCCATGGAAGTGAAGTGTGCATGAGCTTTGGATGACAATATAGCTGAGATCCCAAATGATAGCTAATACTAAATCTCCAGCTATGTGAGTCAACAATTTTGAAAATTCTCCAGTTCCCAGTTCAATTGCTTCATCTAAACTTCTTGAATCAAAGAGATGGTCCCTGCTAAACCTTTCACAAGTCTCACTCAAGCTAGAGATACAGAAACAAAATAAATGACCATTGTTCTTTTAGGCCACTAAGTTTGGGATTTTTTTAATACAGCAATGGATAAGTAAAACAATCAGCAACTAATATATTATGCTGTCCTTCTATAAATGGAATTTGCATTTTCAGTTTTTGTGCTTTTATCCTAATAATGTATTGTACTTAATTTATGTCACTGTTTATTCCATATGATTCACAAGAATTAGAAATAATCTAGAACAGAGTTGTGACTGAACTAAGAAATTAATGAACACAGCTTGGAAATGTGGAGTCGGAGACTGGCAAGCACCTTGAAAGAGGGTTTGTTTCTTTACCTCTGTATTAAGTAATAGGTTGTTTCTCTGATCATACTTTTATGAGGTGAGTATGAAAGTGATTATGATAGTTACATATGATGGTTAGATCACATTTAGAAAATGACATTTTTATAACTGATGCCATATCAGGTAAATAACATACATAACAGAGGATGACATATTTTTGCATTGGTGCTTATCTCACCCATATTTCCATATGATGGAAGTATATTTTGATTCATAGCCCTTCTCTTCTAGGAAGTCCTTTGGTTTATACCATGTAGCTATAGATCTAGTGTAAGCAATGAAGAGCAATAAATCCAGAAGCTTCTATATGATTGATATATATGTGTATACATATATATATATTCTGTAACATAGATCCTATCAAGTTTAGCTGAATTATTCAGATTATCTTTCCAAAATTTAACTAAAAAAACAGATATAATTTTACATTTGTTAAAAACAACAATGGGACTGGAGAACATATTGAGTTTTATTCATATCAGAATTATGGGGGACTTGATGAAGAAAAAGAATGAAACTTTGAGTAAATTGAGGGACAGTAAGACAGCTTTACAATGTAGATGGGCCATAGAGAGCAAGGGAGAAAACATAGACATAAAGTCATATTGTTAATCTTGACATGGTGACATTGAATCTAGAACTAGCTGTAGAGCTAATCCCTGTGGTGGCTGGCTCTCTTTGAATCATGTCTTTAAATACCCATTAGAGCCACTTCCTCCTTGTTGTACCATACATACCATCTCTATGCTGATAGCATCATCTCTGTAACCATTGACTACAATTTTTTTGTAATCAAGAAAGCTAAAGAGAAACAAGAGTATACTATGGCCACCGAGTTCATAAAGGAGATTGTGATCAATGAGTAGGTGAACTTCATTAGGGGAGTGGCCTTGAAATGAGTCTTTAAATGTATGTGAACAAGTATCCAATGGTAAACGAAGACATTCAAAACAGCATAAATAAAATTATGAATCATTCATTTTTTAGATGTCATTATGTTAGAATAGAAAAAAGCAAGAACTAGTAGATAGGACATAGTAAAAGGTGAAGTTCAAGGTAGAAGTGGAAAACTCATGGTGGAGGCACATATATATCCCATTCTACTAAGTTTACACTTGGTTTTGAAAGTGATAAAAAGTCACTAAAGACTTTCTGTGGGGCATGATATGGTTGGATTTGCATTACAGAAAGAGCATTTCAAGAGGAAGCAATTAAAAGCAGGAAGGTCAGTATAAATATAGTTGGGGATACTAACCTAGGTAATAGGTAATTCTGGTAGACAGAACAGACACAAAAATATTAAGACTTTATAATCAGCTGGATCTGATTACTGATTAGATGTGAGGCACAAAGGTAATAGATCTGAAAAAAACAAAACAAAACATGTGAATGGCTTGCCTGGTAATGGAACAAAAGGGTCAGATTTGGAGGGGTTGCATGAGCAATAATAAATTTAGTTCTGCCCAGATTATATCTGCTTGTGTTGCGTTCTTACCTAGTTTCTCAGACCAACACTTCAGACATATTCTGGCTATTTTTCTCTATTACAACTCTACAAATTATCTAGTATGATTATATTCCAAGTCTAGTATACATCTTGTCAGTTTCACTGATACATCTTAGTCCTCAAACTGTTATCAACTTCAAACGGATAAAGTATGTATGTGTTAATGTTCTATCCTTCACCACGAAGTCAGTATAGTTGGATCTTGGCGAGCGAGGAAAAGCCTGAAGGGAGATGATGCCACAGAGATAGGATTGAGCATGACTTGGAATTTCAAGCTATGGCAAATCATTTGAAATTTATTTTACATTTCAAAATAAGATACTGGAGTCCTGTCACTAGCCAAGTGAAGCATCTGATGAGGTTTTTAAATAAACACTGCTGTCTGGAGAACTGAATATAGGGTGGCAAAGATAAAATAGCTAGAAAGCTCTTTCTGTGATGTAAACTGAAGCTGGCAATTTTATTTTCTTTGCTGAATCAAACTTATTCCAATCTCAAGGCATTATTCTTGGTTTTTTTTTAATTTTTTTTCTTTACCTGGATGGTCTTTTCCTCAGATTATCACATGGCTTATCAATAAGACACAGGACACATTGCTATCAAAGAGTTCTTCTTTCAATATTCTTCCAAAGCAGCTTTGACTCTTGTCATACATTGACCAATAATTCTGCTTTGGTTTCTCAAAGCACAGAAAACTCTCCAAAGTTAAATTATTTACTTATTTGTTTCTATTCTATTTTCCTCCTTTAAATGTAAGGCATTTGAGGACAGGAAATTTATTTTTCTCGTTAATACTGTATTCATACCCAGCATAGTGATTAGAGTGAAATATGTATTCAGTACATGTTTGTGACTAGATCGACAAATGAAAACAAAATGAGATATAATTTAAAATTTGGGAGATATTTCCTTGGAGATGACAACTCCAAGAATGAGATTGTCCAAGAACAAGAGATTATTTTAGCCTTGAGGATGAGGGGGAGAATTTTGACATACATTGTCAATTTATGGATTGACAGTAAATTAAGTTTTAAAAGATTACAGAAAGTAAATCATAAACTTAAAATGCATAAAGAAGGGAAATTGAAAAAAACATGTGTTTAAGTAGCACATACTGTGTTAAGTACTTAATATATTTAAACCCATATAAGCCTCCAAAAGCCATGATATGTTCTTAATTAATTCAGTTATTTAAATGAAATATACATTTTTAAGCATGAAGAGTTACATGTATTAAAATCTATGTGCTTATATAACAGTGAAAAAAATCACATGTAAAATACACAGCACTCACTAAACTCAATATTGACAAATATTTATCTTTTTTAGCATAACAAATGGTAAAGTTATTTGCTTTTGGAAAAAGCGTTTCTTGGATATATTGGTCACTAAAGGATAAAGATGAAGTAACATGTCATGTTTGTTTTGTATTTACCTGCCTTGCATGAAGCTAGATTTGAGTAACAATAAAAATTTCCACTGTTAAAATGCCTGCAGAAACACTGTTCATGCTAAATTATAACCAAATACTCATGCTTACATTGCCAGGCCATCAATAAAACCATTCCAAGTTTATAGCACAGAGAGGTACATTGTACTCAGTGTTGTTATTGTGACATATTGGGCTGCCTTGTGCTATATCATACTGTAATTCAGACATTAACTTATGTGACTACTACTCTTTATCTAGAAAAGATAGTGTTCTCATTTTTTTGCAATAGTTATAAAATGCATATTTCAAACTACAAAATATATATATTTTCACAGTACTATCAATTATTTATTGTGACTCTTCGTAATATACTAGTAAACATATTTTAAATTAATTGTGAAAACAAATGAATAAAAAAATAAGTAAAGCATTTCAAGTTAATGAGACTCTGGGACATATAAATATGCTATTTCAATAAGGTACTGACTATACAGTATTATTCCAGTTTTCTTCCATCTATGTTCCTCAGACTTAGTTATTTTTCAAGCTTTTAAGAATTTGGATTAGTTTTTCTCAAACTGTTAAGAAATACTTCTTAGAGATAAATTATTAGACAAATAACGGGAAAATAAGCAGCTGTGGGAAGTAAAAGTAATTTTTTTTTAAGAAGGAGTCAGTAGTATCATTCTTCTATGCTAAGATTGAAGATGTACCCATATCATCCCCACCATTCACACACACACACAGGCACACACACACAAGAACTCACACAATTTGAATTTTAAAAATATTAATATATTACACAAAATAAAACCTATACCTAGGAAAAGATAGAGAGTCTGAACATAGTCCTCCAATAAATATGTCCTCAAGTAACTATTTTAAGTAGAAACTCTCAGGAGGATTATAGTGACGGTGGAAAAAAAGTCAAGTGAGAAGCTGAGTTGCTGAACTCCCAGCTCATGATTAAAGGAGAATGGCATTGATTTTTATTTGTTTTATATTTTGATCATCAATGATTCCCTTTGAACCTAATTTTGCCGCTAATTAAGGCTGAGAAAAAAATGAACTATTTGTAGAAGTCAACATTAACATAAAAACTGAAAAATACCAATATAGGGTGTATACAAATGATAAAATGAATCTAATCACCAGTGTTGTATTTTCATTTGCCATAAATTAATGGCCTTGGGTAAGGATGCTAACACCTAGTTCACATGATAAATTAAGATTTAATGAAGAACTATAATTTTCAGAAAGGGTGCTAGGAAATTTAAATTTATTCTTTGTAATTCACTAATACATTTAACTTAAAGATATTCAGTCTCTCAAATATTTCCATTTTAAGAATGAGATAAGGATTCACAAAAGTAAAATAACATGCCCAATGTTACACAATTAATTGTTGGCAAGAGGATTTCAAAGAAGTTTATAAAAGCTTCATATTGTACTCTCTTTACACCATGCTGGTATTAAGTTTGATAAAAAGCTTCAAAAACTTGTATTAAAACATTTTTAAATATCTAATTCAGTTATATGAATACTTTTCACATTCCTTCAACTTTAGAAGGAATGAAGGAATTACATAAATGATATATCTGCAGGAGGAAAGAATATAAAATGTTTCAGGAAATGCACATTTTACTAGAGTATTTACCATGTCTTCTATTTTTAGTTATCAACACAAAAATACATGGGAAAGACTTTGAGACCTTTCATAAGGGAGCAAATACAAAAGTGGTGGACAATATGATACATGAAAAAAGAGCAGAATTGATGACATCTTGCCTGAAAGGGCTAGACAGATTTAACAACTATGCCTAATCATATAAAATGTTATGCTTATTAGAATGGTTCCAGGCATTTTTGAGAGGAAGCAACAGGACATAACAGCTATAAGATCTTTAAGAGCAGTAAAAAGAAATTCCCTGCTTCTCAATGTAAGTACAACTAAATTATTAGAGTTGAAACTTTTCATTGTTTCTAGAATTCTTCAGAAAAGAGTAAAAGTATTAGGAGTGATATCTGTAAAGTAATAATAATGAAGATAAGAAAATATATACTCTGGTTGAAATTTTATAACTGACTACCTGTCTGACTTTATATAAGATATTTCATGGGTCTGAATTTCATATGCCTCATTTGAGAAAAGGTAAGGCTGAAAGATAATGGTGGCTTTTGATCTTCTTGGAATCATGGACATATTGAAATTTCGATGAAAGTTAGACCTCCTCTCTACATGAAAATAGCTGGCACTTGGCATTTAACTTTTAATTTCCAGAATATAATAACATCTTTTAGCTCATTCATGCATATTCCCCAGAGGTTTCTACTAGTTAAATAATTTTAGACTCAGAATCTACAATTGCACAAAATTCTAGATTTTTCTGTTTGTTTATATGTTATAGCTATTTAGAGGTTTAGATATATTTTTGCTAATTTCTTTTTTGTATAATAATAATAATGCAAGTAAAACTTCCTTCTAATGTAAAAAAAAATTGCCTGATTTGCTAATAATTTCCTTGGCATAAGGGGGCAGAAATCCAATCAACTTCTACATTGACTCCCTCGGTGTCTGGCATAGAGCTTAACATAAAACAAAAGACAAAAATCTCCCCAAAATATCTGTTGCTCAAATGTTCATGATAGTTTATCTTGATCAAAATACAAGCTGTGTTTTTAATAGTCATGTAACAAAATTTTAATCATCTAATTTTCCTGTATTAATTTGTCTACATCTCTTTTAAAATGAGAACACTGAATAAAATGTCTTCTGTCATCTGCAAGTTTTATGATAAATTTAAAATGAAATTTCAAAGTATCTCTCATGTAAATATTTAATCAACATTATTCTGGATTTTATTTATTCAGTTTAAACTCTCATTTAGAAAAATGTCCACTCTCTCATTTTAATGACATTATTTAATTATATTTTCTTCCTTAATCCGATTATTTTCTTCTCTTATAGCTACTTATTCTCCTTTTGTTTCCTATCTTAGGTATTCCCAAGACTATTTTTGAACATTGTTTCTTCTGTCCTTTTTCTTTCCCCTAGAGATTTTATTTATTTCCATTTTTGTTGTTACATTCTACATTTATATTTCCAGCCTTGCTTTTTTTTTTCATTTTAGCTCTAGAATTACTAACTCAGTAAACTGATAAAATAAATAATCAAAGATCTTTTTGGCATAACACAACTAATGTGCATGTTTTATTCCTCCCAGTCCAAGTAGATTTCTCAAACATGCAGCTCTAGTGGATGGTGTTTCTCAAAGAATTGAGATATAGACTACAGAATCCATCCGTCAAGTGGTCCCAATGGACTCCAGGAAAATGGAGTTCTTCACAGGAGCGTTTTAATCTGCCCAGCCTTCAAGAGGAAAGAGAGAGAAAGAAAATTTAACAAATAGAGCTGGAAAAGAGGTTCCTCAGTTGTGCCCACATTCTGTCAGCCAAAACCTGATCCCATGGTCTCAACTTCCCACAAGATGCTGGTGGTAGGAAAGAAGGGGATTTTTTAGCTTTGTGTCCATGAAGAAAAGAATGATTTGGTGAGTACTTTGGAGACTCTTCACACCATTGCCTCAACACCCTTTAATTAACCCATTTCCTTCCCATATTGGTTGACTCTGACCTAGGGTATCTCTTTTATCTTTTTAATATTTTATCAGCAGCTGCCCTTCTCTGTCCATTCTGCATTATGGTCAAATACTTCCTTAGCTTCTCGCAGCATTTGCATCACACAAGCTAGTCTCATAGAGAAATTCCAAACTGAAACTATGAAGGAGAAACTTTACAGAAAGAGCTTTACCTCAACTATTGAAGTCATCTGTAATATCGACCATATGTATATGCTCTTCTCTTGCACTTTCATTTCCTTTTAGTTATGATCAACTTTCCAGGTTATTGAAGACCTTGGTGAACCAACACTTGACACCTTTGCCTAAATCTTAGATAGAAAATGAGCTTTGGTGAAAGAAGTGTCAAAATGAAGACGGGCATCATTTGATCATAATTAGGGCTAATCTCAATGACTGGGACACTTTAAAATCTTCTTTTAAGAAATTCAAAGGTAACTACTAACTAGAGATAGTTCTATTCTTCACTTCTCCATTTTAACAACAATTTTCTGGCCAAGATGGCCTTAAGGTTCCCTCTACTTGACTAAATCTTGGACAGGCTTCTTCCTGACTCTAAGCCCCTGAACTCCCTTTTCTTAGAGCATATAGTTTGGAAAATATGTACTTGAAAATTCAGGCTCTGCTCCTTTGAGATGTAAATCATTTTTAAAAGTCTCTTGCTGGTTTTACAGCCTAGGACTGTCTTTTTGAAGGACCTGGGAGCCACCCCTTTCAAATGCAATCATTAAGGAAGACAGTACCCTATTTCTCAGTTTCTGAGCATAGAAGACAAGCTTCAAGTTGTAAAATTCCCTTCTATCATAATGAAGAGAGTTTACTTTTTTTTTTTTTTTTTTTGAGTAAAGCTGATTAGCGAACACAGTGGCCTTTTATCCTCCACTTGTAAGACTTTTGTTTCAGGATAGTTCAGTTCAGACTGCCTTTTTCTTTTTTCGTCTCTGCTGCAATAGTCTTGAATAAAATCTTCCTTATCTTTCTAACTTTGTCAAGTTTCATTTTTCCTTGACATTACCTAGGGACTTTCCTAATTCTTGGCTCTTTAGAAGTCCTGATTATATATTCTGCTCCTGTGTCTGCAGAAATGGTCTTTTTTTATTCTCTCTACCTTTCCAGGAACAGATTGGTTCTTGAATAATTATATAAACTTAGCTTCTCCCACCTTGTTTACCTCCTTTCCTGTGGCCCTTGGCAACGTAAGTCTCTGATGGATTGCTTCATTTACCTTAACTCCACATATTTACTATTACAGGTTAGCTGCCTTACCTGGCTTAATGCTTCCATGGGTGATGGATTAGTTGCTTGGGTTCAGTTTTCTATTGCAAGATCTGTACTTTCTTTCCCCAAGTCCATAGCTATACTTGTTGCAAATGTTTTCCTACTTAGTGCAAAGATTTCCTACTTTTTTGTGTGTGCTCCTACTTCCCTTAGATTAGTGTGCCTTTACTTAGTTTTTCATGAACTAGAAATAGAAATGTGCAAATCAATTAGGAGAAATGCTGGAACATAAAATGTAAAAAACTGAGACTATTCATGGGCTATTACTTCACTGAGTTGGATTCTTCTCTTATTCCCACTGAGTATTTCATGGAATCTCTGAACTGATGAATAAACTAATTCATAATTCATATGAAGTAACGAATAAACTAATTCATAATTTATAAACTAATTCATAAACTAATAAACTAATTTATAATTCCCATGATACATTGCAACAGAACAACTCTTTCCATTGTTTACCATTTTGTGACCACATTTACTATAGTTTTTCAATTTCAAGACCTGCTTATTTTTTAAGTTGCAATTTCTGAATGGGGGTAGAATAAGATATATGGATGAGAGAAAGAAAGAGAGATTAAGACAGACTGTGAAAAGTATTATATCCTTCCTACAAAATATTAATAAGTATCTCTGTTGTGGAAGAATAACACAGTTTTGATGTAGATTTTGGTCCTTTAAGACAAGTACAAGAAAACAAAATTTTTTATTTCCTTTTATTCAGTCCTCCCAATAGTCAGCTTCTCTCAGAAAACATAATAATATAGTGTGTCAGTCCAGGTCCATAAAAAAGATGAACCAATTCTTGATTAGAGTTTATTTTTTAATTATCAAAAATTTTAATTATTCCCCAATAGAGAGCATATAATAATAAGCTTCCAAATGCACAGCATGCAAATTAAAATGTAATCAATGTTTTTTAAACTTGTTTTATTTCTTTTCAGTATCTTTTTTGTTCTCTCCTTTACTTTTTCTTTTTTGGTGATGAAATATTACAAAACAAATTTCAGATTTTATGGGCTTTCACATGTTCTAATATAATCTCAATGCCATTATCATACTTAATAATATTTATAATAATTCCTTAAGAATGTAATTGTATTTAATCTATGCAATTATTTTTTGGTATAATTTATTTAAATTTTCCCAGGGGTTGGCACAAAGTGATTTAAATCAAAGTATTTGGAGTTTTAATAGGGCACTATAATATCCAGCTTGTTTGGTAGCCGGGGTGAATAATTTTTTAGCACCTTCCTTGTCTATAGGACACAATTATTTTCAGGAATAAGATGAAATAAGTCCTAATAATGACCAAAAAATTGCAGAGTGAGAGTTTTATTTTATTGAAATTCATGTACATCAAATCTTGACAGAAAAATTTAAAAAATAATTATAAAGAAGAAAATAAGAGATAAATGCTTTTCAATTGAATTATATATAATTTGAGGAAAAAAGAAAAAATATGCCTATATATTGATCTGACACATTAATAAATATTACAATTTTTGTTTTTGAGCTTTAACTTAAACAAATTTTTCAATGACTTTATCAAAATTGATCTTTTTAATATCAAATAGCTATTATAAGCAGATTTGTTAGTCTACTTTCTCTCCTTTTTGGTCAAAGAGTATTTATTTGTTAACTGTAGTTTTGAAAATTTTCTTTCACATGAAGCAACAAATATACAAATGTTCAAGAAAAATCTTAGATATAAAGATGATTTTTGCAAAGATTCATAAATATCCTATTTGGTAATCTATTATAATGATGTTTTCTGCTCTCACAAATTTTCCATTTAATTATCTTCCAAAGAAAATACTCTGTGAATTTCAATTTTATTTGTTAAAAACTTCAGTTATTTTTCTTTTACAAAAATTGTAGAAAAGAGCCAATTAATAACAAACATTGGCATTATTGATTCATTAGTTTAGAATGAGCCTCTATTTATTAATGAAAACAATCTAGGCAGTAAACCATTGCACTTTATCTTTGACACTATAAGAAAAGCATCTTTTGTTAATTCTCCAGGTCTTCTTAGAAATTTGATTCTACTTTTTTTGGAAGGATGCATTTCCTTAATGTTATGGTTGCATAATTAATGGCCTACTCCACAATTTCCATGCACTGATTTTCAAAGAATGATTTCAGCTTAGTGTTTCACTGAACATTTTTTTTTTTCCAAGTTTAATTCTGGCTGTTTGTGAATGTATTTTGCTTCCGATTAACCTCATTTAAAACTTCACATTAGAGGAAAAAAAATATATCTCATGAAAGAAAAATTACCTACAGCTCTTGAATACAGAATTATATAATACTTTTGAGGTTAAAAATGCAAAATGAACTGAAAGAAGGTCAACCAATTATTAATTCTTACAAATTTCCTCTCAAGATGAACATGTGTAGGTGAATCTCATTGCACTTGGGGCTGACTGTATACCTAGGAATTGTCTGCATTAAATTTCACATCCAATATACTGTTTATTATAGGATAAGTAAGACAAATGTGGCAAGTTGTAGCTTACAGATGTATTAGTAAAACTAAACATGAACCACAGCAATTATTTAGAACTTAGACTAACAAAAGATATCTTCGGATATATTTTAGCATTGTCAGCTCATGGTGATAATAAAAAGCAGACTGACTTTTACTCAGTTTTATTATTGTTTTAAATTTCTCCAAATAGAATGTACCCCCTTATTGCCTGTACCCAGAGTAGACTGTTCTCTGTACCCTACTCTTGGCATACAACAGAGTGAGGGCACATGAGCCTTCACTCAATTTTGCTAAGAAAAATTGGAAAAGGCTACATCAAAGAAGCTAGTGCCTCTTTTCAGCTCTTGCAAAAATTTCTGTTGCTAGTCCAGTCTCTCCTGCATTGAGTCCACTTCTCACAATGAACCTAGACTTTGTAAAACACAAAATCTGTTCACAAATCTTCCAGTCACTTCCCTCTTCCTAGAGGATAATGCTTTGAATTCCTCAGCATAATATTTCCCCTGACTTCTTTCCTCCTTACACCAAATCTCTACCTACACCCTCACATACAAAGCACAACCCTTCCCCCTACTTGAGCACACCAAGTTCACTCATACCTATGAGTCCTTCTTGCACATGCTGTTCCCTTTTGTTTATTGGTAAACTTAGTAATTTTGTGATGGGGCTAAGATAATTATTTTTTAAACTTAAGACCCAGAAAATAATACCCGTTTTTTTTTTTTCCTGGAACATATCACACAAAATATATTTTTCTGGGTCCACAGATTTAGGACCATCTCTTATTCCCTTTAAATTTCTGCGATGAAGAATGTGTCCAACACATGTTCAATAAATATTTTTTGTTTTTAAAAAAAGTATGAAATGAGATTCTATTGGACAAAACACATTTAGATTTATTATGAAAAATTTCAAAGAAATTATTTCAATATGAAAATCAGTAACTGCTCAGAAATAACTTTAGAAATGTTTTAAATATGTAAAACTCATCTATCTACCTTGAAAAGTTTATTCACTATAGTCTGGCTACAGAAAATAACAAGATCCATTTCAACTTTCTGTGTGTTACTATATTGTTGATACCTTTTTATTGTCCGTTTCTTAATACTTTCTATGTATTTGTATTTATAGGTATCTAAATAATCAGTTTCTAAAAAAGAAAAAATCTTATCTTTTTAAGTAACACATTGAAATATTTAGAAATAAAATGACATAACATTTGAGATATGCTTCAAAACAATATGCTAGGGCATAAGTTGACCGAAATCTTAGAAATCCTCAAAAATGGAGATATATACATCCTCAGTAATATTCAACTTCTGTCCTCAAAATCTGTTTAACTAAACCCAGATTTAGAAAAACAGCTTAGGTCTAAGTAGGGTGGAAATGATAAAATGTGGATGAATATATAACTTAAACTACATTCACTATAAAGTATTTACAAGACACCTAACACAAGAAATGTATTTTGTGATGTGCTGTGTGTTATATTCAGTGCCAGAAGATGATGGGCCTGTGATCAGAACGTTCACAGAATGGTGGAGGTAAAGACATGCAGTCCTATTGTCACTTTCCCCAGAAAATCTTTTCAGCATTCCACTAGTCCCACCTTGGGAATACCTTCATCACTGCAGCATCCTCATTGTATTAGAATTATATTATAATTATATAATTCACCAGACTGTGGGTTCCTTGAAAGTAGGGGTACTGGATAGACATCATTTTCCACCTTGAATGCCTAGAGTCCAGTGTATAGTGTATTGCCCTAGGATTGTTGAATGCATAATAAGTATGTTGCATTGTGTGTTGCATATCTCTTTCTCTCCCTCCCTCCCTCTCTCTCTCTCTCTCTATATATATATATATATATAGTAATCAACCTATATGAAAGTCATTCTCTTATAGAAGACACAGTATTTAAAAATAAAAGAAAATTATGTATTTAATTTCTTTAAATACTGCTTTTGATATATGTGACATTGCTTTCACAAATTCTGGAAATTTTGCTGTGATGAAGAGGATTATATCTTCTAAGAGAAAGTAAAAAAAAAAAAAAAAACTCAGCTAGTTTAGTTAAAAGTTTACTCTTTAGATCCAGGGCTTTGAGAAACAACAGTGCAGCTTTGCAACCATGAGCAGGAGAGATTTTGTTTTCCCACTTATTGAATAGTACAATTTCTATCAAGTTAATAGAAGTTATTTTACCTGTCTCTCAAATTTTCTTTCCAGGTACTTATGTGGGAACAAAAACCGGAGTGATTTTTTTTCAGTTAGCTATAGTTTATTTTCTTATTTTACAATTATGACAGATATTAGAAAGAGTATGTTCAATTTTCCATACCTTCTATGATTTAAAAATTCAAAGTTTCATCACCTATGAACTATGATTGACAAATTCACCATATTGTAACAGAAAATATTTTTCTAAGTATAAAATGTAACAGAAATTATAGGCAAAAGCATCAATTACTCATAAGTCAAATTATATACAACTATACCAACTTTTGTATACTTATATTTCTATTTCTTGAATAAAATATGTACCTGCTTTTTCCTAAAAGCTTCTAACACATGAGCTTGAAGATATAGATGTTTCATGTTTCATTCTGATATTGAAACAATATTCAATGCTTACTTTCAATGTGTTGAGTGTATACTAAGTACAATATGCCACATTTTTATTTTCAGTAAATTTATTCTTGTAATTATTCATTATATTAAAATAATGTTTTCTAGTTATCCTTTACCTTTTAGTAATTTATGAATTATGGGGTCTCCTGAGAATCTATTGAAAATTATTGATATTTTCCTCACCTGTTAGCAGAAATGTATATAGATCTTGCATGCATTGTCAGGATATCCACACACACACACACTGAAATCCATTAATAAGTCTCTGGAAAGTCTTTGGAAATGAACGTAAGGAAAGACTTGATTTCAAACACCAAAACGTCTTTAACTCTAGGCAAATAGTATGAATTACGTATTTTGTTAGTTACATTTTTTTCTTTAGTATTATTTAATTACTTTGGGAAAATGGGTAACAGTATTAAAATAGTATTATTCAATTCTTAAATGAATCTGAAGACATTGTTACACAATATTTCTCAGATTCTGTTAGCTATTGAATTATTATCACGTTATACATTCACATAAGTATACATGCACATTCTATATGACATGCTATGTTTAGTGATGGTGGCTATCCTCTCACTTTAAGTTATTGTGGCCTCCATTCTTGGTAACAGATGTAACAGGAACCGACAGATGTTAACAGGAAATAATGGAATTTTCCTGATGAGATAGTCTGGTCTTAGAACTGTTTTAGAAATCAAATAAAGTGCAAAGTTTCACTAGGTCCCTCAAATAAAAATGATGTAAACCCACAGATGACAGTTTAATGGGTTTAGGCAGGAGGATGGAGCTGTATAATATCAAGATAGATGGTGTTGAATCCCATGGATAGATTCAGTTACTGACTCTACAGATCAATAATGGCAATCATGATGATGATTTACTGTTAGGGAAACATATTTTGGTGGTATCTAGGGCTTGTCTGACAATGCATATTCAAAAGATAGATTGAATGCCCTGGAATGTTAACCTTGTCACTGATGATTTTAGTATTTTTTTGAGATGCACTAAAAAAGACTGTTTTTTTTTTCTTTTAAAATTATCAGGCTGAATAAAAATATTTAGTTATATCAATTCGAGCTGAAGAGTTTAGTATGGTTCAAAGTATGACACTAAGGTTAAATTGCATTTCATTCAAAAGGTCTAATATTAATTTTTATTCTTTTAAATGAAAACTCAGTGCAGATTAGAAAATAAAATAATTTCACCTCTACTTATTATATTACAAAGAGAAAAAATGACATTGAAGGATATTCATTATAGTAAAATTGCAAAATGATATATTGCCTTATGTTCAGGGAAGGTGTCAGGATTACATGAAGTTGGACACTATTGCATCTGTTAGGAAAACAATCATTGACATCTTTGCTATAAGAAAAATTGTACTTTATTGCTATGGAGATTGGAAAAAATGCAATTAATCAAATTCAATTTCAAGGTATTTGAGAGTTTTTCCTCCTTCCTCCAAATTAACAAAAAGGATATTCAGAATTTTAGTCCCTCAAATTGTTATAATAATTTTCAAACTATTGTGTATTTTTGTATGTATCTCTATATCACATATCATTATTTTAATGTTATATAAAATAATATTGTAAATAATAGTTTAATATTATGCATAGAAAAACTCTTCACCTTTGACATTACAATTAAGTTTTCCTGTATATATTGCTTTATTCACAATGTGATACAGAAATGTGACTGAATATGACTGCCAGGGAGGACATGTGGTTTTTCCTGGAATGTACTGGCAAGCAAAAGGGGATTGCTTACTATGAGTACTAGAACATCAGTCTACCAGAAAGTCATTTCAATTCTCTGTGTCACTGTATTCTTATCTGCAAAATATGGGCTAAGCTACCTACTTGACAGTCGTTTTTCCATGATAAGCATGTGAACCAATATAAGTAATGGAAGCAGATGCAAACTTCCAAACGTCATTTCAATGATGGATATTGACTTTAAAATAAAATATAAAACCTTTACATCATTTCCCTTACTTAGTTTGATATGATTGAAATAATTTTATTTCTCCTAATGAAATAAATATTCAATGATTTACTATAGAATATTCTTGAATTATTGCTTCATGTTTTTATAAAAACATCAACAATTTTACTTTTTCTTGACAAGAACCTTTATATATTACCAATTTCTACAACCTGTCCATAATTTCCATTTCATGCAACCCACTCTACCATCAGATCAACATAAGGATCTAGGTTTAGAATGAATATATCTCTTCTTATTTTCTCATTTATGCTCTTTCATGACCCAACAAACATGCATTTCATTGATCCTACATATCATTTTTTTCAACTGCTCTTCTGTACTTTAATGGTTTCTCTCTCTTGTTTACTGGGTTTATGCTATGGTAGTCAGTCATGATAATCATTCCCTTGCTTACATCCTGGATCTCCTTTCCCTCTCTTGGTTTCAAATACTCATTTTGAAGCACCTGATTAAATTCACCTCTCTGACTATCCCATGTCTATACTCTATGTCGCTGAAAGTGACTGAAAAGTAGTTTGCCAACAGGTGTTCCTAATCCCCTTTATCTACTCATCTTCTTTTTTTCTTCTTTTTAATATTCCCCAAACTCTTATTGCTCTCAACACAGTATATTATTTACCTACCATGTCTACTATTTATAAGAAGGTACGTCATTAAAAGAGCCGGGATCTTTGATTTGTTTTCACTGATACATCTCAAGTGACTGATATATCAAACACTCAAATATATTTCTTGAAAGAATGTATGCTACATGTTCCTTAAAATTTAGATTCTTTTCTTCAGATTCTGCATACTATTTGGGGTTTCAATACAATTGTTTCACTTTGTATCCACTAACAATGGAAAGATCACATCTATTTTCCTGTGCAAAGGGGTGTGTGTGTAGGTGTTACAGATAAAGTGTTGATAAATTTTTGTTTCTCATTCCCATTCTCCATCATAGGTGTGCATATATAGTGCTAGTGAAAACGTTCACAAAATAATTATAATTGGCTCTGGACATGTTCTCTCCTTTTTGCTTCCTCCCTGCTTCTGAGTTGCATCCTTTTGCAGAAATGCATGGTTTCTGAAGTAGACAAAAAATAAATAAAAAATAAAAAGAGTTGCTCCAAGCATGTGGGTATGAAGTGTCAGTTTACTGAACTGCACTATCTACCTTTGTCCCAGACAACACTTTTCAATTAAATATTTAGCTTTCAGTGTCAATCTAATGTTATAATTGTTGTAATCCAATTAAATTGCTAAACTCCACTAAATTCTTTTCTTAAATACATGATCATTTGGGGGTCTCATAAAGCCTTTGGTTATTAACACAGTGAGAGGACAATGACAATTTGGCTCCTAATTTCCACTTACGGATGAGGAAACTGAGGTCGTGAAAAATTAGAAAATTTGTCCGAGGTCACTTTGTATTTTGAAATGGTTCTTGAGACTTTTATTTTTGGAAGTTTAATATAACATTTCATGCATGCAAAAAAGTATATCCTTATGTCTCTTTGAGAAAGGAAAGATTACAATGGAAAATATTTCTCATTCAGATAGCCTTGATTTTATTTGACATTTTAACTGTACTATCTTTATCCCATATAATAGATGGATTATGTAATTACATTACTCTATAGATTCTATTAGAATGGGCAGACATTGGAATTTGGGAAACCGATTTGGCTGGTATATTAGAAGGAGTTGGAATAGCCTGAGGAAAATGAAAAATAGGATTTTTAAGGCTAAGTTACAAGTTTCAAAATTAGAAGGCTACATTTTTAAGTGTTTTCTTAAAAAAATATTATTCACTTTATAATACACAGTACTACATTTTACACAAATACACTGCCGAGTGTCGTATTTTTCCTCTTTGTTATCTAATATGGTAATTCCCTTCCTTTAATGTGGTTAATAAAATAGCTGAGATTCCATAGTTCCTTTCCATGTTCTTTATTATAATATTCCATCACTTGAGAATGGAAGCTAGATGAACTTCACCTTTTTGATTTTTTTCACACGAGTATGTGCATCATGTGGTAATAGAGCAGTCCATTCTGTCTGTTGTCTCTATGGCCACAGCTTATAAAAGATGCTAATTATTTGATATAGCATTTTATAATTATCACTTATAAAATATAAACCAAAGAAAACACAGGTGGGATTTTGTTGAGATATTTTAAAATACACCAATAATTCTAATTTAAATTTTAATTCAAATAAATTAGTCATTGTGTCTTTTAAAAGCGTCTGACTGAATAAATCTACCAGGGAGGACATATGGTTTTTACTGGAATGTATTGGCAAGCAAAAGTGGCTTTCTTAGTCTGAGTCCTGGTATTTATATTCCAGGTTTATGTGAGATTCTCCACAGCCCTTGGGACAATCTTTACAGCTCTATAAAAATTGCTTTCTTATTACATCAAAGAGTGAAACGTAGTCAATGAAATTTAAGATCAGATATGTGTGTGTAACACATACACAATGTCAGGCCTAGAAGGGTCCACATTAAAAAACAATGTAGCTACTTTGGAATATGTAAACAATATAACTAAGCAAGAACTCTAAGCTCTAATGATAGGCATCATTTAGTGAGCATTAAATACATGTTACATTAATAACTCATTTTGTCCTCAAACCATCTATATCAGGATTTGAGACTTAGACAAAGTTTAATATTGTGATATGGCTGAAGTCTTTAACCAGAGAGTCTGGATCCAAAACCCATTTCTTAATTGCTTGTTCTACTTGGCTTTAGATCAGAAGCTAAATTAGGGAGTAAATAATTAATATTGCAAGACTCAATGAGCATTTTCATAATTACCATAATGTCTATTTTTCTCAAAGTCTTTTGTCTGAATATCACACATATTTAAGACAATTCCAGAAATAGAATGATATTTAGTGCTAATTGTTCAGAGAATTTTGAATATACATATCTATTCTTAATTGACATTAAAAATAAATAATTGTATTTGTAATGTATTCTGATTAGCAGCATTTTTTAATGTCTTGATGGACACTTTTTTATTAGGCAAGTATAAAATATTTATTTATAATTGAAAGGAAAAATATTTTCCTTAGTGTGTAGGGTATCTAAAAGTTAATTCTTGTATAAACTTTTGTAAAAATACATTTTAAAATATTAAACATTTAGTAATCTCCATAGAGCAATTAACTTAATTGTGTTAAGAAAGTGAATAGTTGTTTAGCTACTTTAAAGGTTTTTTCAAACACAGACTTATTAAGAGCAAGTTTATGAATTAAATCTCTTTCTACAACATGAAGTCCTGGGAAATAAGCCAAGATCAGGGTCTTGAAGCTAACCAAGTAGGCTAAATTAACTCATATTAGCCAAACTGCATTATTCAGATATAATCAATAGTGTTTAAAATTTCCAAATTTCTTGAAACAACTTTAATATGATATTATGTTTAAATGTGTGGTTAACTTCTGGAAGAATTCACTGCATATCTGTACTCTGGTCATTGCATTCTTGACACATGGATAGCATTTTTGTTAGGACTAAGTGATCGGTCTACCCTAAAGAAGTGGATAGAATTGGATTATTTCTACAACATGAAAACAAGGATCACTGTGTGTGAAATTGTTAGTGGGTTAGTTACATCATGTAAACCTATATAAACACTTTCTCTTATATGCATTTTACAGTGTTTCTTTTTTAAAATATATTTATTTTTGAAACACATAAGAATCAAATCCCTTGTCTCTAATCCTATGATTCTCACTAAGTAGTTTGTTTGCATTCTTAGCAAGCACCTAGGTGATTCTGTTGCAGGCAAGTCACTCTTGTACTCTTAGAAATACTGATAATATCTGTTTTCCAACACATATATCTATAAATATAAGTTTTCAGAAAAACATGCTATTGAGGGACATTTAGTGAGAATATGCTAAAAGATATTTGGAGTGGCTGAATTGATTTAAGACTTGGTACTCTACTGAGGAAAGTTCTTTAACTTGACTCTTAATTTCTACCTTTGATGTATACACAGGTTAAGAGTAAGAATGTTTGGTGATTTAAATCCAATTAGTGTTTTTCTGCAAAGATTTAGAAGATAAGAAAAGAAGAGAGTGTGCCTTGACCCTGGACTAGAGGAGGAAAGGGGATGTTTTAGGAAAAATGAAGGAGTTAGACAAGGAAACTTGATCCTAAGCAGGGTTTTATCCATGGGTCTGGGTCTGAAAGGCAATAACTGAAACCCAGAACTTATAGGAAACTGAAACTTGTAGCAGAATTTTGCCCACAGTAATGGCATGATCCTAAAGATTTTGCTTGCACAAGTTTTGCTAGGGGACTAGATTAGAAATTGCTATTGGGTTTCTGTAAAGTGGAAGGGTCTTAGATAATTTCATAGATTTTCTGTGCACCACAGCATGGCTCCATAAGAAGTAGAATTATATATATATATATATATATATATATACATATATATATGTAAAGTATATATATATTTATGTAAAGTAAAACAACATAGATGCAAGGCTCAAGACAGCCACACTGAATTTTTGGTAGCCCTAGAGTTGTCAGGTGGGGTGGGGTGGGAAAATTTATAGATGCTTCCAAGATTACATTGACTAATATCCACCCATCATATGAAAACCGAACTTCTCAGAAGATTGTGGAAAAATTAAAAAAAAAAATGAAAAACTAGTAGCAAATACCACCCTGATATCCTGTACTGCCTAAATTTCTGTAGTCTTATTCACTACACAGAAACTTGAGATACCATAAATAGACAGTAATGTAATTTTTACTACTTGGTGAGTTTGGATTCAAAATAAAAACAAATTCTTTTATATCAGAATAAAGAAAATAATGTTTATTGAACAACTGAAATTGTGTCTGACAAAGATTCAAAATTATTCCTGAGAGAATTCAGAAGGAATGAATGTATTAAAGGTTGGCATTGACAGTCCATTTATGATTACAAGAACACATTTCATTTCTTCCTTCATTCTTTCAAAAAATATTTATTGAATCCCTATTATTTGTCAAAAAGCTGTTCTAGGCTGTGGGGACACATGAGTGAAGAAGTCAGGTAAGATAATGCCCTTTTAGAGCTTACAATGCAGTGGAAGAAATACAGGGGAAAAAAAGCAAAAATCAGATGGCCACAAATGCTATGCAGATAATTTAAAATGGGATGATACGTTAAGAAGTGACGGAGAGGCTTCTCTGTTTGGGATGGTAAGGGAATGACTTTGATGTGTGGTTGTTAGCTTTTGCTTCAAAATAAACCCCCAAAACATAGTGGATTAAAACAACCACCATCTCTTTATTTCTGAACTCTATGGGATGTTTTCCTGATTTTTCTGGTCTGGGTTTCCCCATGTGTCCTCAATCAGCTGTAAAGTTGGCTGGGGGATGGGTGACCTTGGAGGATCTCACTCACATATTTGGGGATTAGCAGGCTGTTGGCCAAAAGACATCAAGGCCACATGCCTCTCATTATCTGATAAGCTAGCCTGATCTTGTTCACACTGGAGTGTAGTGTTTTCAACAACCACCAAAGAAAGTGAGTTCCAATGAGCAATTGGAAATCTGTTTGGATCACATTTGTTATTGTCTCACTAATCAAAGCAAGTCACATGGACAAACCCAGAGTCAGTGTGGAAGGGCTCTACCAAAACATGTATAAAGAGGGGAAAATTAGTGTGTGGGGTTTTTTTTGTTTTATTTTGTTTTGTATTGCTAACAGTCTACCTCAGATGCCATTTAATCCAAGACCTGAAGAAAACAAAAGGAGCCACGTATACAAAAATCAGGATAACAGGCCAATCCAAGCATAGATAATAGATGATATAATGACCCATGGAGAAAATGACAAAAAAATCAAGATGCCTGAGCATACTGAGTGATGCAAGAATGATAATAGAAGAGGTTAATTAGGCAAGTATTAGATGATATAGAACTTTTTTTTTTTTTTTAGAAAAAATAAGTGGTTTGAATTTTATTCTAAGTGTGAACAACGTTTTTTGGAAAATTACAAGAAGGGGTGCTTATAATCCCAGATTTCTGTGGCATGCAGACGCAAAATTTTATTTTTACTCAATTACATGTCAGCTGATGATCCACTCTGATTCTGCCACCTGTCTTCTTCAGTTTCGAATGCAAGTTGCAGAAACACTTCCATCTGAGAGAAGACGTTCTCATGGAAAAAGAGAAAAAGAATACAGAATTGCAGAAGCACATTACAGCTCTTAAAACTTCAACTTAGATGACTTAGACATGGCACACATGATTTCTGATCATCTTTCATCCGTTAAAGGAAGTCATGATAATCCTGATATTGGGGGAGGGCCAGTGAAGAATTGGGGACAATATTTGTTTTCTATATTAGGAGTACCAGCAATACCATTTCAGTTGAAGGTATAGAAATAAATGAATAAACAAACTTAAGAAGAATGGAGAGAGAATAGAGGAAAATCCAGAAAAAGACCAAGTTCTCATCTATATTTAGAGACAAAGTAGTGGAGAAAGCTAGCAAAAATGATTGAGAAGGAAAAGCCAGTGTTGTAGGAAGACAACCAAGGAAGTTTCTGCCACAGATGAAACGAAAACGTTTCAAGAAAAATTTTTTTAAATGTTTAACCATACAGAATTCAGCTGAGAGAAAATAAGAGACATGGAATCATTCGATTTGTCAGTGTTCGACAAAGATGGATTTGAAACGGCAACAATAAGTTTGTGACATGTTATTATTTTTTCCTTCAGCAAATCCGGTATTGTATACAGGATGAGGAGATGTAAGAAAAAGGAGAGTGATCTCAGAGAAGGTGGGATTGGTTGGGGAGTAGACAGTGGAAATAAGATAGCCCAGAGAATGAAAGACAACGGCAGTAGTAGTACAAGTTACTGAACATGTGCCTTAAGGTGAGGAAAAATGAAGTGAGATTTTAGAGACTGAAATATTCCATGTGATAATAAAATTTTCGGGGTGGAAATGGTTTCAGCTGCTGATATAAAAGTAAGGCTCCACTATTGGACAGGCAGCCCATATGGATTTTGGTATTAATCAGATTAGCAACAGCAGTTGAAGAAAGTCTTTAAAGTGGGTCTTTAAGTTCTCAGTGAATGAAGAAGTAGAACCACAAGGTTGACCACTAGAGAGGTTGTGTTGTGTGTGTGCATGTGTGTGTGTTTATGAGTAATCATGCTATTATTCCACCTCATGGGATATTTATATGTTAAATAAAATAGGGTGCCTTGGAAGTTATAGCTGGCTTATATGTTTCATTTGTTGAGAAATGTTTAAGATACAATTCAGAATGCTGGAAGCATTTGTAACGGTAATCTTTCCATATCTTAAAGTTAGATGGTAGGAACTTTTTCATTTCATTAAGTGACGTGCAGTAAAATTTTGCACTGCTTTTAATGGCAATTTGCATCATAAAGGAAAGAATGGGAATGTGTTAATTGGTTTGAGAATGATTTTTCTAAGCAACTGCACTCATTTCCATTTTGGAGTGAGGCTCCAAAACTAAAACTCAAGCTTTCTATATTCAGTTATGTCCTAAGTGACCTTGTTGGAATGCATGGTTATAATTATACTGAATAATCAATGGAAAAACAGGAAACTTCAAAGGGCTAATGAATAGAATACTCTATGGTATTTTAAGATAAAAAATGACTGGCTTTTCTTTTTTTTTCCTCTGTGCTTTTTGCAAAACGAATTCCCACATTTTACCTGCATGAACTCTAACTGGAATACATGGCATATTCTCTTGACCATACAGGCTAGTTCCATTAACAAGTCTATTGCTCACAAAGTTATAGATTTCCACTTTTCATCCATCACTTATCACTATTGATTTTTAAAATAATTTCTATATGATACAGGTTGCTTTTGTGTTTCATCAATGCTAAAATCCTAGAAAAAATAATATTTCATGAATTTTTATGTTAGAGTGATTAATTATCTTTGATCATATAGACTAGCCTATCATACTAATCTAATGTTAAACATAAAAATTTAAGAATTATTCATTTTCATTTGCACTTAAAAGTCCCCCTGAATTAACTATAATACTTATCCAATTTTTAAAAAAAATAATTTCTAAAAAAGTATAGTCCAAAAATGTATTGTTTTAATAATTTATTCAACAAATGTCTCCCTATCAGCTAGATAGGAGGAATAAGTTGGTAAGATGTCTATAGTTAACAATAATATATTACATAGTTTCAATTAGTTAGAAGGAGGATATTGAATGTTCCCGACACAAAGAAATGATAAATATCTGAGATGTGTATGCTAATTGCCACGATCTGATCTCTATAGCTTGTATGTATCAAAACATCACCCCATGGATCTGTATAGTTATTATCAATTAAAAAATAAAATAAAATAAACAAAACTAACAGATTTAAAACATAAAATAATAAAAAGCACATTCCTAAAAAAAATTCCTTCAAAATTCTTCAGAAAATATTTTTTTCTTCGTTATCAAAGCAATCGCCTTAAAGAAATATAGTTACGGCCGGGCGCGGTGGCTCACGCCTGTAATCCTAACACTCTGGGAGGCCGAGGCCAGCGGATTGTTTGAACTCAGGAGTTCGAGACCAGCCTGAGCAAGAGCGAGACCCCATCTCTACTAAAAATAGAAAGAAATTATATGGACGGCTAAAAATATATATAGAAAAAATTAGCCGGGCATTGTGGCGCATGCCTGTAGTCCCAGCTACTTGGGAGGCTGAGGCAGGAGGATCGCTTAAGCCCAGGAGTCTGAGGTTGCTGTGAGCTAGGCTGATGCCGTGGCACTCACTCTAGCCCAGGCAACAAAGCGAGACTCTGTCTCAAAAAAAAAAAAAAAAAAAGGAAGGATAGTTACTAGAGTTCATACTGTTTACTGAATATAAGAATTTTTATTTCTTGGCAGGGCATGATGGCTCACATTTATAATCCTAGCACTTCGGAAAGCCGGGGTAGGAGGATCTTTTAACGCTAGAAGTTCAAGACCAGCCTGGGCAATATGGTAAGACCCAGTCTCCACAAAAAAATTTTAAAAATTGGTGTTTGAAGCTGCAGTGAGCTATGATCATGCCACTGCACTCCAGTCTGGGTGACAGAGCAAAACTCTGTCTCTAAAAAAAAAAAAAAAGAATTAATTTCTTTTATTTATTTATTTATTTATTTATTGTTTTCAACATATCATGGCAGTACAAATGTTTAGGTTACATATATTGCCTTTGCCCCCCGTGAGTCAGAGCATCAATCCTGTCTATTTTAATTTCTTAACAAATCGTAAGTCCATTTTAAATCTGTGCATACGGATAATGGTAGAAAACAAAGAATTTTCTAGTTCCTGTTATAGAAAATACTAAATCCACAGAAAACTTTGTTAAGAACTCTGTTAATGTAAAGATTTAGAAGAAAGTTTAAAAGAAGGAAATAAAGACCATCTATCCATTAGATGACAAGTACCCTGTAAAAATCCGGAATTTGAGTCACCAGGTTTTTAACTCTGACTTCAGAAGATTTGGTTTGCAGGCAGTTTTTTGGTTTTTCAGGCCACTCAAGTTTCTGGCACTCTGTGTCCTGCTTTCTTATCTGTCGTGACATGTGTTTTCCCTCCGTTCTCCACTTTCTCCAATCGGGTACTTTATTTAATATGTACTTAAACTGAGCGCTTATTTTTGCCAAGCAATTGTGCTAAGCACAGTGATAGGTTTTGCCGATTCCGGTTAGGTATCATTTCTTTGAGAATGCATTTTCTTCCACTGCCTGGACTTAAGCAGCTTCTCTTCCACTTACACTCAGAAACCATGGGGAGAAGTCTCTAAACTTCTGGCAATGGTGGATAACTACATAGTACTGGATTTGAGAACTCAGGTTTTGAAAATAGAAAACTCTGGGATTGAATCCTAATGTAGCTTTGTAATTTACCAATTTAGCTACACCGAAATACATTTTCCATTATTTCTTCTCCTATATGTTTCTGGCTAATTGTGCTACAGAAAAGATTGTTGTGAGACACTGGAGAAAGAAAATGAAGCAGCAGACATTTTGTAGCTCTCATACCTTGTGGCTAATTTGATAACTCGTTTCCTTAATGTGAGGCAGTGGCCAAGCCTGCAAATATGCCTCCTCCCCACTGTTCCTCCTTTGGTTGTATAAGCTCCTATGTCAGGTTTGTGTTAGGTTTGTGTTAGGTCTGTGATGAAGGGCCTATCTTCTGCAAAACATTTGTAACACAGAGGTTCAGAGGCAACAACAACTGACCCAGCTTTTAGTCTGTCCTCTTGGACTTTATCTTGTGCTTTTGGGTTTCATTTAATGCTCTCTGTCACCCACCAGACATCTATCCTTCCTTCCCTGGGACCTGTGCCCTGTGTACTTAAAGATCCAGTATCAGACAAAAGACAAGATATTTACAGATACTGCTTAAGCAGCTTTCATGAGGTCAAACCTCTAAAATCACTGCAAGAGGTCCAATTTCTATTGATTTATCTATTTCTGGTTCCCTGACTGAACACTGAGTAATACACTTGATATCACCAATGATTACCTAGGTGAATTGGGATTAAATGATTTATCTTCATTAAGGCTCAGTTTTACTTACAGTAAAATGGGAATTTTGTGAGAAATAAAGATATAATTGATGTACTACACTTAGCATGAGATCAAACATTTTGTAAACATTCAATAAATAGTAACAATTATCATTACTCTATGCTAACAACCACCATTTTTCTTCTCTTTTTGCTTTTGCAATAATAATACAAAACAAAACACAACAACAATGACAATCAACCAATAAACAGAATGCTGCTATTTCCCAAAGGCTACTTATTCTTATTAATTTTTTTCCTTCCAAGAGCCTACAAAACAAGAAAACTACAAAAACCGTTGGATCTAATATGCATCTCAAGTTCATTCCATAGTACATAAATTCTCCCCAATAATCACCATGGGAAGCATGTTTCTATAGAAAAGATTTGAATCATTCAAATAGCCTGTTTTTTTGCCTATGTTCTTCTTATTGTAAGAACATTTCTTGAATCAGTTTGAAAGCAGTAACTTCTAGAAAATGTACTGGATGATATTTAATGTTCTTTTAGTATTTCTATTTCTGTTTCTCAAGTCATATACAAAAGCATGTTTTAATTTTTTTTTTAACATAGGATAAAACTGACTTGGCTCCACAAGCCAATTACGTAGGAAAAGATGGAAAAATTAAAAATCGTCAAAATGAAAAAGTATTTTTACATCTATATATAATAAAACGTCACATTTTGGACTATAGAACTTGTATAATACAGAAACTATAAGTTACTTAAAATAGTCACTTAAATATCCATATCATTCTGTGGCTCTGATTTATTTTGATATAAAATGGTTTACTTATAAAAATATTCTTGAAACTATCATAATATTATAAAATATTATAAAAGTGATAGTATGTGCTAGATATAATTAAATGAAAATTAAATTTATTATAACCTATAAATTATATATCTATAAAATAACACACACACACATATGTATAGAAAGAGAAAGGGAGTGAGATGAAATAATCCTCAAACATTACTGGTAAAAATATAAGTTGGCATAGCCTTTAAGGAAGTTAAGGAAGAGAATGTTTTTGTATATATTAAAATAAATGTGTATTTACATTTGGATTCAGCAATTTCAGTTTTTGGAGTTAAGACATTTTCAACAATATGAAACTGCATGTGCAACAAGTTATTCATTGCTTCATTGTGTTTTGATTGCAAAATAGTGGGTGAAAATACATTCACAAACATATGAAATTGGTTAAGTAAACTATGTTACGATTACACACTGAAGTCTATGCAGCTGATTTAAAAAAAGGAAAGATCTGTTTTAACATTTGTGAAGCAACTTCCATAGAATGTTAAGGGAAATAAAATCCACAGGAAGGAGTAATAGGAAATATATATGTATTTAATGATTTTTTTTGAAACAAATCCCAAGAATGATAAAGCTAAAACTAATGATATTGCCCATTGTAGTGGGTTGAATAATGTCCTTAAGAAGTCATGTCTCCCAGGAACCTGTGATTGTTATGTTACTTGGAAGTAGGGTCTTTGCAGACATAATCAGGTTAAGTCAAGGTCACATTAAATTACAATACGCCCTAAATCCACTGACTGGTGCCCTTATTATAATAGGAAAACGAGACTTGGAGACACAGATACACAGAGGTAAGAAGGCCAGGGAAAGATGAAGGCAAATATTGGAATTATATTCCCACAAGGCCAGGAATGCTGAGGCCACCAGGAGGTAGAAGAAATAAACAAGGATTCCTCCTTAGAGACTTTAGACAGAGTGTGGGCCTGCTGGCACATTGATTTCAGACTTCCAGGCTGCAAAACTATGAAAGAATGAACTTCTGTTGTTTTGAGCTACCAAGCTTATGTTACTTTGTTATGACACTCTCAGAAAACGAATATATCTGTCTATACAAGGTAAATGGAGTGGGAAGAAGAGGTATTAGAGAGGGAGTGAGCTTCTCAGACCCCCTCTTTTTGGTAAAGGTTTAACTTTTCGACCCACGTTAATACTTTACAGAGTCAACAAAATAAAAAAAAAAAGGGATTGAGGGGGGGAAAAACGTTTAAAATGAAAAAACAAACAAATAAGCTTAACAGTATTTCTGTTAGGTAGGTAGTGAGGGACTCCTGCCCTCCTGGGAACAAAGGCAGGTACCCCCAGCAAGCAATTGCTACATCTAGGTGAGGAAGAAATGCCTTACAAGTCTGCCAATCAGAACTTAGCACGCCAACTGCAAAAGAATGCAGGAATACAATAGGGTGTGGAAGGTGACCTAGGACAGCTAGAGGCTAATTATCATGTCATTAGCTTAAATCTACATTGCAGTTCATATCCCCCCCACCCCCATCTTTCAGAGAGGCTTATGGGAAATCCACATGCTCAGAAAGATTCAGGTCATATAACTCCCAACCGTCCATCAAAGTGGTTCATGGTGATGTCTGAGCCATGGAGAGGGCCCAATTCAGACGCCGTAAAACAAGACAGACCCCAGACCATAACCAAGGCCTTTTTGTTAGGACAAGGGGTCTGTTTGTTGTCTGTGGCGAATGTTTCTTGCTCTTGCTCTGTAAACCTATCTTTCTCTCCTCAATAAACCTCGTTTCATGCTTACCTTACTTTCAATGTGTCTGGTCATTCTTGGCCAAGAGCACAGCAAGAACTGACATTTCAGACTGCTGACCCAACATTTCAAGTGAAGAACACAACTAAAGTGAAGGGTGGAACAAAGAACTAACCCAAGTAACTTATAAACACTAAGGCGTAAACACTACTGTGTATCATGGTATTTTGACTATAATTTCTTTCAGTGTAAAGACAAAAATACTTTTCAAAAAGTTTCTGAAACTTAGTAAGGTTTGTGTCAGTATGGATTAGTGATTTTGAAACCGCTTTCTCTGTAACTCAAGACAGGACAAATGAAGTTATATATTGTGGACAATGGTAGCAATGTATTTCACTATTGGAAGATAAAATAACAGTATGGAAAGAGGTATGGGAATAGAACAGATCTCCTGCGGAATTGGAATCAGCGGTATCAGCTTATTAGTTACATAGATACATACATATGTAAGATGTATGTGTATATACAAATCCATATATATTATATAGGCATACATTACCTATTTTAGTGCTCTAAATACCTCTCCTCAGAGACATCTAGAGGGATTCAAGACTTCTTTCCCACACTATATGGTCAATTTCATTTTGATCTTGAAGTTCAAGATCCCTCAGTTGATATTTACTAAAATTTCCAGGGTTTACTCACATATATTTTTACCTGCTTTCATATTTTTACCCTTTGGATTAGCTTTTTGATGTCATGTATTAAAACTTAAGCAAATGAATATTTACAGTGATAAATGATTATAAACTGTTTAAAAGGTTGATTTAATGTGACAGTAATTGATAGATCAAGCATCTTCCACCAAGACATTATAACTAATTAGAGGACAATATTTCTTAGATTGCTACCCAGCAAAAGTAATTCATCTTGTCTTCAATTTTGAGCACTGATGGTATTTAATAAAAAGTGTTGAACAGGGTTTTAAAAATATGTTGTAACTAGTAGAAATCATTTTTCTTCTTTCCTAGCATTTTCATTTTCCAAAGTAAAATTTGTTTAAAAACTTATATCAAAAATTAATTAAGCTTTCTCAGACTATGTATACTTTGACAAAAGAAACTTTTGAGTTTGTGATCATTTTATCTTTCATTATAAGGAAGTTTATTAGGGTGAGTTTTCTTTCCAATTTATTATAATCATCCGAGTAGACTGACAGCACAGGATGCTGCCGAAGTCTTAGTATTGAGGGTTAATATTAAATCACCATTCTTATGTTCCTCTTCCTCATTAGATCAATAATGCAAAAGGTCTAATGTAATGTCAAAGGACTTGCATTTATCAAACTGGAAATATCTTGTGGCTGTTCATCAGTGTTACCACCTCCCCATTAAAAAAAAAAAAAAAACATTACTGAAGAAGGACTTTTACTGAATCAATGAATAACTATAGGAGATTTTATTAGTCACGTTAGAAAATAGATTGGGAGAAATGTATGGATAATTGGTAAATAGAATAAAACAATGAATCCAAGACTATGTAACATAAATTCCTTCCTGTGCTAGATTAAAAATTCCACAAATATAACATTGCTTAAAACATATGATGGATTTGAAGCCTCTTCTATCCCAAAGATTTTTGGATATTTTTGGTGTTTAAAATAAACAGAATAATTTGAAATTAACTTTGCAGTCATATTTTATTGATTTATTAATATATTTCATTTTCATTTATTAGATGAGACTTAGTGTAGTGCCTCCAGTCTGAAGCAGTTTGAAACCTATATTGAAACATTAAGAAATATCTTGTGGACCTCACATTATCATTCTGTTTGCCATTTATTTTTGGCAAATGCCTTGTCTGGTGTAATGACAGTTAAAAACTTACTTTAATGTTTCCTAAAATGTAGTTTTCTTTAAATAAGAATCAGCTACAACAATAACTTTGTGCAACTTTTAACAAATAATGCATACAGATTTACTGAGTTATTGGGTCAATTTATTGAAATAATGAAATGTAAAGAAGTTCACGAAGTTATAACTGATATGTTGCATCAGCAAGAAACAGACTTATAGTCACTTAAATCATATAAACTGCATAATTTCTATAATTTAAAATGTTTACTCATGTCAATTGCAAATGCACACATTAAAGGATGCTCAACATCATTAATCATTAATGAAATGCAAATTAAAACCACAATGAGACACTATGATGTGCTGATGAAGATGGCTAGTATTAAAAAAGGCCGACCATTCCTGTTATTATAGATGATGAGGTGGAAATGGTACTCATGTACATTGTTGATGTGTATATGATATGATACAACCACTGTGGGAAAATAGTTTAGCACCTTTTTTTGCTTTGTTTTGTTTTGTTCTGTTTTTTTGTTAACCATGTGTCAACCATATGGTACAGCCATTCCACTCCTACTACGTATTTACCCAAAGGAATAAGAAGAAATATATATGTCTATACATTGTACATCAATGTTTATAACAGAGATATTTGTAGTAACCAAAAACAACACAAATGTCCATTAATAGGTTAATAAATGAACACATTATGGTGTACTCAATAAATGGAATATCAACAATGAAAATGGATGAACCACTGATAAAATCAACACCATGGATGAATCTCAAGATAATTATGCTGAATAAAAGAAGCCAGGAGCCCCACTCCCCAATAAGGATACATATTATATAATTCCATTTATATAAAATTCAAGAAAATGCAAACTAACCTATAGCAATAGAAACCAGACAGTGGTTGTCTGGGGATGGAAGGGTGAGAGTTAGGATGGATGAGAGGAAGGTGTTACAAAGGCCCATGAAGAGGTTTTTTTTTTGGGGGGGGGGGCGGTGCTGATATGTTCACTATCTTGATTAGGGTAATAGTTTCACAGTGTCTAAATTATTACATTTTGCATTTTAAAGTAAGCAGTTTATTCATGTTGTTTATACCTCAAGAAAGCTCTTTAAAAGAATAACATTAAGTTGTCTTACCCACTTCCAGCTGGTACCTGCTGTAGGTAAAAACCTGCAGTTTTGCAAGTAGATTAGGAGACCTTCTCCTCTCTTCTATTATATCTAATGTTTTATTTTTATCATAAGGTTTCTGGTCCTTCAGAAACCTTTGGGTTGGCCTGAGAATAGGAGGGAAGGTGAAACAAAAATATTTTACTGAACAGGTAACATCTTAAAGCGTCCTTGTGCTTTCGTGCTCTGTGGCCATGTGTCCCATGTCTGGCTACTTTAACTGCAGCTCTCCCAGTAGAGACTGGGCCTCTACTTCATCTTCTGATTCCACTTCTAAGCCAGCATAGGTCAGACATCAGTCGCCAAATCTCTAGCATCAGGAGACAAATCGTAAGCTTCTCAAGTAGTACTGCACTCACAGACTTGAGGTGAGGAGCATGCATTCTCCACATTGTTGAAGATAGGAATTTTAGATCTTTTCAGTTGCACCCTTCTTACAATATTCTATAGAAACATCTGACCCTTTTATATGCTAGATATGAGTGAGTTCTTCAACTGGCTCGTAAGTACCTGCTATAAAATGTCTCCTTGTAGTTATGTTTTATAAGCTACTTAGGAATGCAACATCTATTAATTTTATGTCTCAAACAAAAGAGAGTTAGGAAACTTCCCTTTAATAATGTTACAAATTTAGTGATTTAGGATATATTTACTGAATATCTACTCTATGTAAGGCACTGTACCTGGTTCTGTAGAAAATAATGAGATGATAAACACATTATAACCTCAAATACCTTTAATAGAACCTAATATGGAAAACTAGAGACACATAGGTACATGAGTATAATTCAGAAAGTTGTATGCCACCAGAGATAAAAATAAAGTGCAATTGGAAATTATAGGCATAAAGGGTTCCCTTATTCTGGATTTGTAGAACTTGGGCCAATAGAGAGAGTAAGAAAGAACATTCCTGGGGAAAGCCTATCTAAGTAAAATATGAGTAAAATATGAAATATAGGCCGGGCGCGGTGGCTCACGCCTGTAATCCTAGCTCTGGGAGGCCGAGGCGGGTGGATCGCTCGAGGTCAGGAGTTCAAGACCAGCCTGAGCAAGAGTGAGACCCCGTCTCTACTAAAAATAGAAAGAAATTATCTGGCCAACTAAAAATATATATACAAAAAAATTAGCCGGGCATGGTGGCTCATGCCTGTAGTCCCAGCTACTCGGGAGGCTGAGGCAGTAGGATCGCTTAAGCCCAGGAGTCTGAGGTTGCTGTGAGCTAGGCTGATGCCACGGCACTCACTCTAGCCCGGGCAACAAAGTGAGACTCTGTCTCAAAAAAAAAAAAAAAAATATGAAATATGATACATTATAAGTAAAATAACCATTCACTACTGGTTATTTCCATTTAGTATAATAATTTAATTTTAAAACCTCAGACCTCATGACTTTGGTGTTATCCAACTATCTATTAGAATGTTTCTGAATACATTTAGAATGAGAAAATTGAAATATTTATGTGCACATTAAATTCTAAAAATATAATAAATCACAGAGCTTCATTTACAGTTTATTAGTGAATAGATTACCTCTTATGCTTCCTGGCTGCTGTCATATTGATCTGAAATGTAATAGGCAGATAGAAATGACAGTTAAACTTTGTAATTGTCCTTAATCCTGAGTATTTCTTTTTTGTATTCTATGAACAACATAGCAATATCTACTTTTGATTAAAAAATGCTATACCACGGAAAGTATGCAATTCAGCGATGATAAAACCAAGAACAAGACAACATTATGTAATGAATTTTATATGTTAAAAAGTTCTTCTTTCTTGATATGACTATATGAGACCATTTATGAAGTGGAAATTATAAATCAAGCTTGAGATGCCAGGTATTTTTAGGGTGAGATTTTTCTAGAAACAATGGTTTGCTGGGGTTGGGTGTTGATCAGTAACATATAACACAGTAAATGATCTCCCAGGGCTCTCACTTTGAGTGCAATAGAGTACATATCGGATATAGGGAAAAAAAAAAAAGAAATTATGAAATGTACGTGTACATGTGCATGCATACATTTATATTTACATTTATTTATGAACATATATTCTTTTATGTCCCAAATCAGAGGCCATGGTCATTTTCCTGGCCCATTCCTAACTCTTTGTACCATTCAAAAGTGCCTTCTCTTAGAGTACAGGCCACATTGTTATTTAAACCTAATTTTACTGTCATTATCATCATTCAACATCTATCATCTTTTTCTTCTTTACTTCATTTAGGCCTTTTATTTCAAAGGAAGACATAGAAAAGTAGTAAAATTAAATCCTCAGATTTGATGGCAGCAAAATCCTCTGATAAACACTTTAACATATGTACTGATATACATAAGTTTGTTGTAATTTACCTAGAAAATTTGCCCCTCAGAACAGTTGTTCAAAGATATCATTATAGTTGCCATACTAAATTAGACAATTAGAAGTTCAGTTATATTTGAAGCAAATAATAAAATGATTAATCATTTTGATAAACTATTGACATCTATAGAAGTATACAAAATATGACAAAACATTTAGTTTTAAATTGTTTAGAAAAATTCAATTAGTTAGCACTACAGTAATTTTAAATATCTGATATTTCTGAAGAATAAAATATTTTTATAGTTCTTCATGGTTTAAATATGCTTTCATATACTTTCTTATTTGGTCTTTAGAATAAGGTAGGAAATAGTGCTTTTAACACTTTTAAGAGGGTGCTACAAAACTCAGAGAAATTAAAGCATTTATCCAATGTTCTTCTGACTCAATGCTTTTTATTTCTTCTACAATATTTTAGATATGTGATAATGATACTTGGAAATAAGAAGCATGGATGTTTGAATGTGCGGTAACATAGCAAAATTTAAAAACAAATAAACTGAAAATATGCATTTGTCTAAACAGTTATACAAGGTATGAAATCAATAAGAAAAGTACATTTGGAAAGGAAATTAACCACTAATGTGCAATTATAATGTATGATAATAGTATGACATCACAGAACTACACATGAAGTAGACCTAGAAAGGTAATCACTGGCCATAAGCTTAGATAATGTACTCACTTATCAAACTTTCTGTAGAGTATGTAGGATTTATCTAATAAGTATAAACATTGCATACTGTCCCTAAGAAATTCAAAATCTAATTGCTGAATGAAATATAATAAAGAAAAATGAACAGTACAGATTTAATCAAGAGCTAAATCATGCAGCTCTGAAATCCTAGCACAGAGGGAGATGTAGGTATGCTAGTATATAGGAAGTAGATGCCTACTTGGTTTTTAAAAATCAGTAGTAGTGGGACTAGAAAAAATGAGAAAGATGGGGTAATTTATGAAGAAAGGCGCAAAGATCGGAAACTGTGCAAAACAATGAACAGAGCAATAGACTAGAAAATCGATTCAGGGAAGATATAGATATTAATGCCAAGTGGGTTATAGGCTTGAGTATGTATGTTAGATTTGGATTTTGTGGGAAGGTTTTGATTCTGACTCTGAATGCAGGGTTAGAATGAACACACACAGTTTGTGAAGGGGCAAAAAGTCCCATACATCTGCTTCAGTGTCAATGAGGCACATCATCCTCTTATTTATCTGTTAATGAGTAAAATGTGTTTCACCCCTTAGATATGCTAGAAAACATTAGTATTAATTCTTATTAGACTCACAAGTTTCCATTTCTGCTAAGAGCAGGGAAGCTTTGAAAAACTACAGGTAAAAGTAATGCAGCTTGTTTCATTTTAAAATAGTTTCCTTAGGGAAAATGTACAGTCCTTTAAGGACTCTACTCCTTATTATGGCTGATATGTAGAAAACTGTTTATGCACCTTCATCATAATGGAACAATGGACCTAAGGTCTAAATTAGATCCTTGGGCTGTCCTCTGGCTCATGCATCAGTACTCCTTAACAGCAAAGTATCTTCCTGCCATCTAGGCTGCAAGCTGTGGCTGGGCCAGCGCATCTGTGCTCTTTCCATAGTCAGATCCTGCTGGGCCCTCCTAGTGAATCCATCCCCACCCTGGCTCTTGCTAGCACTATTCAATCCTCGGCCCTCAAATATGTCCTTCATTCAGCATGTATCCTAGGTTCTTTAAGGCATAGTCTTTGTAATGTGGTCAACACTCACTCTCAATACAATAGAGCTACTGGCTCTAAACTATCTCTGCATAGCACTTAAGACTTGATGTGTGTGCATAAGGAATACTCTGAAGCCCTTATCTGAAACTAAACAAACCAAGGACCATTTCTCTTCTAAAATTGTGTAGGTATAAGACTTCCTTCAAGGTGGTCCAGATTCCCTAATGGGAAGATAAACAAAAGTCCTGCTACATCCAACCTTGTCCTCTATTTGGGGACATTTTGTAGTTAGGCGGTCCTTTCCCTGTGAAGTTATAACCTAGATAAGGATTCATGGACCTGGAATCTGACTGCTTGAACTCCTCCTCCTTCTTCCTCCCTGCACAGTTAATTTCACAGAACTACTGCTTTGTCATGGTCTCCTCCTTTCAAGATAACATCCAAGCTTCCCCCTTTTATGGGGTAGACCAAAGTTCTGATTCAGATGTTGTTAAAGAGTTGCAGAGAAACTTGAATTATGAAAGCATTTAAAATATATTAATTTAATATTTTTACAATATTATTTGTATGTTAATTAATTTATGTATTTATTCTTCTAGCAAAATGTATTGAGTATCTTAGTACTATCACAGAACTCCATGCTATAAAGATAAAACAGTGAATCAAATCTTCTGTGTTTAGAGTATGTCAAGGAAGATAATTAAGTAGAATTTAGAGTGTTAAAAATGCTATGATAGAGTGGGAAGATAATATTATAGATGAAATCTTCAAGGCATATAACCGAGCATAGACAGCTCACTGTTAGTCTAGGGATGGAATAAGGAACACCTTGCAACTAGCCAAAAGATCTTGGACTTGATGCGACAGTTAGCAAGGAATAGCCTCCTGCAGGATGGAGGTAACTAGTTCTGCTTTAAGGAAATTAGTCTGATGGTGGAAGACGTACAAATTGGAAAGGAGAGAGACAAGGATAAATGATACTGTCAGAGCCGCAAAATTGTTGATGCGGGAATGAATTGAGAAGAGAACTCTTTTGGGGGAAATGCTATCTATAAGGTTAAAAACAAAGAATTACTAAAACTGGCATTTATGGCCATGGTGAAATGTACAATGAAATGCCATGATAAAATATAATCCAGTAAGATACTAAGAAGTATTAAAAATAATTATGGAAAAAGTGAAAAACAACCTTTCCACTGTTCTACATCAATCAGATTTCTATAATTGTGTCAAATTTTAGATGCTGACCTTAAAAAAAAAAAGGCAGAATAATAGGAGATGGTCGAATAAGAGAAACAAAGATAATTAACCTTCTGGCAAACAGAGATGCTAAATGAATTAGATTTGTTTAGCTTAGAGAAAGGAAGGACAAGGGTGATCTGATTATAAAAGTGAGTCATACATAGAGTAATTAGGGGGGAAATGCAGTTTTCTGTGTCCACAGAGGACTAAGCAAAAGGAAATGAACTTTAATAAAGCATTAATTTTATTTCCAGATATAAATTTAGAAAAAATAACACCACCCTTTAAATGCTACTACTAATAAGCTCATACTATACAGCTTACCACATGTGTGTAGGTTCTCACAGGACTGTCTTTTGAGTGTCCATTAGCATCTGTGTGTGCTGACTAGTTACTCATGAGGTTGAGGAATAGAACTAGATGTGTTCATGGGTCTGTGATTTAAGCAAATTTGAAAAAGTTTCTTTACTTGATTTCATAAATTTGTTCTGAAAAGTAATTTTTAAAAAACTGTAACTGCCCTTTTAAAATCAATAGCCTCTACACCAGGTGTGATTTAAGTTTAGAGGAAAAGAAAACTAAGGTCTGTAAGTTGCTTTAGCTTTTATCTTACTACCCCCAAAATTGAAAATCTACTCCTTATCAATGTATTGTTAATCAAAAGAGCTTTCAATACAGTTTTGAGTACTTTTATAACTTACATCATAATTTTACCTGTTTTAATTACATATAAAAATCTGGAGTTACTCAAAATGGACATTTTTAAAAGACACCAGAAAGTTCAAGATGACTGATTTTATTGCTCTTTATAAATACATAGAAAATCCCTGTATATCAAAACTTCCTATACTTCCTTCCATAAACTTCAAAAGTTGCCTATGCAGAAACTGGACATGTAATCTAAGGTCAATGGGAGGGGATTTAAGCTCCACCTACAGGAGGCAGGAATATCAACAAATTTGAGAACATACATTAAATACACCACAGTGATATAAATACATATTTTGATAAAGGCATTTTTAAACTGTACAAAAAAAATCTATTTCTTGCATCCTTCTTTAACCTTTAAATTTGTAAAGGTCCAGTGCATTTAACAGGTCATATATGGTCTGGTGAGACAATCAAAAAGTTCGCAGTGGCAAGAACATAGTATTCTCTGGGGAGAAGGCTGAGCTTTGAGTGTGACGAGACTTAAACCGTCTGGAGAAAGATTGGGTTACAGTACATTGCTGGAAAAGATCAACAGCTAGGGTCATAAATTTATCTGTAAGGCAACAGGTAACTAACTTGTTTGTTTGGGCTTGCTTTTTGCCAGTCATTATTATTATTATTAGTTATTTTAAGCAGGGATCCCAGTATCAGACGTGTTTGCTTTAAGAAATGTAACTTAGGTTGTGACAATGGTAGCTGGTGTGAATCCAAGATTAGGAGCAAGGGGGATATTTTAATAAAATTGAGAGATGTTATCATCTCACTGAAATGGGACTATAATGTACTGCAGGTGACAAAGAAAGGCAGATTTTGGAGACAGATGCTTTGGAGGTGAAACTGACTGGCTTAGTTGACTTATTAGAAGTGGGAGGTACAATGTCCTAATACCCAAATCATGGCAATGTCTTTTCATTAAGAAGGTTTATCTAAGGGTCAAATGCTTACAACCATGTGGATTATAATTGCTCTTGATTATTAGATAATGCAAACATTTTTACAGAAAGGCAATTTGTGTCTCAAAGGTATTAAAAATTTTCACCCTACTTACATGGTAGTTCAATTGTTGAACTTCCCTTGAACATGATAAATATTAATGCCTGGATTGCTTTGCATTTGGGTTTGCCATCAGTGAGCTCACTTTATTATCTGCACTCTAAATTAAGGATGATTATATTAAGAGCTCTTCATCTTTTCATTATCTTACATTTATTTGACTACCTTACTTGACTACCTCATATTTAATTGAAATACCAATTGAGCCTGGGAGTTGGAAATAGAACTATTGTGAATTTCTCTCTATTTGAAGCATTTTTTTTAAGATTGCCAGTTTCTTCCTTTCATTGTTTCTCTTTCTTTTTCTTTTGCTTTTTAGTTTCTGTATCAAACGAAGAAAAATATAGTGGTTTTAATAAAATTTCACAAATGCTCAAGAGACTTTGATTCTCTTAACATATTCGTTCCTGAATCCCAAGCAGCAAAATCAAAATCACACTCTCTGAATAAGATGTAAGTAAAGCACTATTTCCCAATTAAAACATTAAAATCAAAATTTAAACATTATATAAGTTAGCATGTTGTAAAAATTTTCCCAATCCTTCTAAAAAGTTTGATATTTACAAAGTACAATCTCATCTCTATTCTATTCCTCTCACTGAAAAAATTAATTTTAAAAATTGTATTCATCTCATTCAAAAATAATAGTAAGTACACTAATTCTAATTGGGAAGTTTAAAGAGTTTATGATATTCAAATACAATGTAAGAACATGACAGCATGATTTACTATTCTTTTAGCTATTTGGGGAGTTCCTTTCAATATACTACTAACTTTTAAGTAAAAAAACATACATGAACAAATTATTTCTCAAAACCACATTTTTATATTAATTTTAAATACTCAACTTTAAGTGGACTACAAACTTAGCTGATTTTCTTGCATTTATTAAAATACTTTGTATTTAAAAACCATAAATATGAATGATTACCATGGGAAGATATTTTATTATAAAATATGCACTATTATCTAATTGCAAACTTCATACTGTATATTTCAAGAACAACATTTTAATATCTTAGAGACACAATTGCATTACATTAAAAATGTTTATATTTTCTACAATCAGGAATAATATTATTCACATTGATGTAAGCATTTGTACATAAAACATTTAGTGTTTAAGGCTGTTTAGTATAAATTATACAGTGTTTTTATGTTAAATATACCAACTTATTATAAAAACAAGCTTTTAGAGTTCAAAATCCATATAACTTCATTCATGCATAAGCATGATTTAACTGGTATGTGAAAAATATCACTTGTTTTTATTTTTGTTATTTTGTTCTTCACATCATATTTGAAGGCCTAGTCTTACGTTTATGTAATATGATAAATTATTCTAATTGCACCACATGTAAAATAAACTAGCTAAAACATTCTCAAAATTCTCATTTTTAATATTAGCCTTTAGAGTTATGGTGCAATCATTCTTCTTTTTTTGCATAATACTAGTCTGTGTAATGGATTTTAAATATTTATCAAATTAATCAATTGCTTGAATAAAAAAATTCCATTAGTGGTTTGAGATTTATGTGAATACCATATGTAGATTATGAGCCTTTCAGTGCCAACCCATTTCAATCATGCATCTCTATCATTAAAGTTTTTTGAGCACATATTCCAAATATGTATGCTGTTCATTTATAGTTTGTATATTTATACTGCCATACTGATATGTATGTTATAAAATATCTACAAAATAGATGTTAACATTTAAAAATTGAAAGATGAAATAATGATAAAAGTAATGCTATATGATTTGATATTTTATTTTATATCTTCATTATGTTCACAAAAAACTTCCTATAAAATAATTATTAATACTTACTACTCTCAATACAACCAAGATTGGCATGTCTTATTGCTTAATTCTTAACAGTTTTGCTAACGATTATGTTTAAACACTGCCATTAACCACTTTCAGTGCATAACACACAATTAGATGAGAATTAAATGCACATTTTCAATAGTGTTCTGATCATTTCAATTTTTGTCATCTTCCCTGGAAATCTTCTTACCCTAGCATTTGTTTCATTCCGTAGTTATTGACAAAGTTCTTATGCTTTAACTAAGAAAACTGTTTGCTCTACCATTTCTTGTTTGCTTCTGTTTATACTGTTACCAATATCATTGGTCCATGGTTCTTTGCAGGGATATTTTTCAGCTGCTTGTCCATTTTATAAGACTTACTTTGATTAAAATGAAATAATACTTTCCAGAAATTCACTGAAATTGGAATAGGTATGTGGCATGCATGATATCTTGTTAGGGGAGAAAGAAAGAAGTAAGATTGTCACTTCTCCTGGTAGAAACTACCACCCTTCCCTCATGAAACATCTTGCACCAGGTAGGACTATCTCCCATTTGTCATAAGATGGAGTGAGAACATCAGTATTTTTCCGTACATTAAATAGTAGGAACATTAATTTTTTTTATGTTTAAATATTATCCATTATAATGTTTATTTTTATACCCCAGTGGATCATCTTGATACATACACCCCACTTTGGAGACAACTTATTTTAGGGATGACAGAAGACAGCTCTACCACAGCCAACCAAGAGTATAGGAATGGTGTCTGGAGTCTTCCAGTCTCAGGAATATTATAGCTACTAAATCAGCTTTTGGTAACTGAGAAGTTGTCTAATTACAGACTTGTGATGGATGTGGAATAGTTATTCTGTTTTACCTCCACCTGTGAATAGAAGATGACAAAGTAGTTCCAGATATTTTCACATCAAATTATCCAATAATTGATAATATTTATCACTCAATAAGCAGCTAATTGTGTCAATTTCCTTTGAAAAGAAGAAGAATATGCACAACATGATTTCAGCTTAGTTTAGTTTAATTACAAAGTGTCTGGACAACTTAGAATATTTTCAGTACATGTACAGATGATTAATTTATTCAATAAATATTTGTTGAGTATCTGCTAACATCAGCCACACTTCAGAGATGAAAGCAGTGAGGAAAAAAGGTGAAAACTCACCTTGATCTAACAGAGCCCTAAGCTATGAAGAAAACAAGGTCAAGGAATAGGGAGAAAGGGACTGGTGTTATTTTCTACAGGATGAACAGGGACAGTCTCTTTAATAAGGTAACATCTGAACAGATCTGAAGGAAGGGAGAGAGCAAGACAAGTATGCATGCAGAGGAGGACATTCTAGCAGGGCCTGTAAGGTGAAGACCGTGGTGCCTGCAATGCTACAGTTAGGAGACAATGGTGGCTTAGAGCAAGTCTGTAACTGTGAAGGCCTTAAACTCTGAATTGATTCTAACTCTATTTTGAAAGTATAATAGAGTAGTTGAGAGTATGTACTGTGGAGCCAGACTACTTTGGCTTAAATCCCAAAATAGCCTGTTTCCTACTATTGAGCCAGGTGCTACTTAAACTTTCTATGATACCTTATCTTTGAAAAACGTGATTATGTTACCTACCTTAGATAGCTGTGAAAATTCCTTGCATATATGTGTATTTTTTTATGTGCATACGTGTCACATAGTAATCATTGTTAGCTTTTGCTATAGATATGGAATGCGAGAGAAACAGACGAGTCCAGGAAACTCTAAGGGTTTGGTATGAGCAACAGGAAGAAATGGGGACCCATGGAAAAGTTTAGGGCAGAATGAAAATCAAAGTACATTTTAAAACATGCTAAGATGCCTAGTAGTGGGATTGCTGGATCAAATCATATTTCTATTTTTAGCTCTTTGCGATATCTCCAAATTGCTTTCCACAGGGGTTATACCAATTTGTAAGAGTGTTCCAATCTGTCTATATGCATGCCCCATTTGTTGTTTTAGGACTTTTTGATAAAGGCCATTCTCACTGGAGCTAGGTGATACCTCATTGTGGTTTTGATTTGCATTTCCCTAATAAGTAGAGATGTTGAGCACTTTTTTGTATATTTGCTGGCCATTATTCTGTCTTCTTTTGAAAAGTTTCTGTTCATGTCCTTTGACCATTTATTGATGGAGACTCGAATGTTTATGGCAGCACAATTCACAATTGTAAAGATGTGGAAACAACCCAAGTGCCCGTCAATGCGTGAGTGGATTAATAAAATGTGGTATGCGTATACCATGAAATACTATTGAACTACAAAAAACAATGGTCAACTAGCACCTCTTATATTATCCTGGATAGAGCTTGAGTTCATCCTTCAAAGTGTGGTATCACAAGAATGGAAAAATAAGCACCACATGTATTCACCATCAAACTGGTACTAACTGATCAACACTCAGGTGCTCACATGGTAGTAATATTCACTGAGTGCCAGTCAGGTGGGAGAGGGGTGGTGGGTGGTGGGGGTGAGTAAACTCACAACTAATGGATATGGCACATACTGTATGCTTGTAGCCCTAGCCTGGGTGAGGCAAAGGCATTACATGTAACCAAAATGTTTGTACTCCCATAATATTCTGAAATAAACAAACAACCCCCCCCAAAAAAATACTAAGTTTGTGATGAATCTGAGGAACAAAAGTATATGTTTTGAGTAAGCTTACCTCAGATAAAAGATCCAGACTGAGAAAAAAATAAAGTTTTCAACATTTATGTAATTTTTAAAGCTATGAAACTGAATAGGATCACTAAGAATGTCATTATAAACAGAGAAAAGATGAAGACTCCAGACTGAGCTCTGTGCATAGCAAATTTAGAAGTGGAATCAGCAAAAGTGAATGAAAGGTGAGATGAGAGGATAATTAATATGGCATGGGTCTTGCACACCGAGTTAAAAAAAAAAACTGTTTCTGAGAAGTAAGTAATAATCTCTGCCAATTGCTTCTGATAACTGAAGTAAGACAAGAGCAAATAATTGTTCAGCAGATTTAACAACCAAATTTCTTTGGAAACATTACAATTGTACTATCTGACACGACTGAGTTTAAGAGAGAATGGGAGAACAAACATTGGATACAACAAATATAGACAACTGTTGGGAGAGTTTTACTATGAAGTGGAAACTAATATACTTGGTGCCTAGCAGACAGAATGTGTAGTCAAAAATATTTTGTAATTTATTTTCCACTGACATTTTGAACTGATACCAATGCACATGACTAAAAATACTCCAAAAAAGTACACAGCAGAATAGTTTGAGAGGAGATAATTTCGTTGTCCAAGTTGAGAATATGGTCTTTGGCCTTAGCTAAAAACACAGATAAGACACACTTTAAACCAGGTGGAAAAGGAGAGAGCAGAAATGCAGGTATAGAGAAAATGTGGTATATATACTCCATGGAGTGCTACTCAGCCATAAAAAGGACTTAAATATTATGTCATTTGCAACAACTTGGATGGGACTGGAGATCATTATCCTAAGTGACGTATCTCAGGAATGGAAAAACAAACACATTTTCTCACTAATAAATGCGAGCTAAATGATAAGTACATATTGTCACAAAGTGGTATAAAGGACATTGGAAAATAAGGGGGGGAGGCTGGGAAGAGAATGAGGGATAAAAACTTACCTATTGGGTAAAATGTACACTATGCTGGTGACAGGTCACTGAAAACCCTGACTTTAGCATTATACAGTTCATCCATGCAGCAAGCACACTTGTACCACCTAATATTTTGAAATAAAAATTATTTTTTAAATGCAGGTAGATGAATAGATACATCATGGAAAATTGTTGTATTGTACTTCTAGTTCATTATAATTTTCATGTGAAAAAAGTGTTTCACAAGAAAGACTAAAGTGTGATGCAGTCCTTCAGATTAGAATTGTCGAGTCCACACACAAGGAACCTTGAGTAGAATCTCTGAGCAGGAAGTAAATTAAGGTTACTTGTCACGAGGTAAAAGTGAGATCAGTCAGTATGGCTGGGTGTGGTTTCCTTCAGCTACTTTGAGGTGCTTAGATGCAAGCATAGAACAGGTAGACAATGAGACGTAATTAAGGTGGGGGCCTTTTTCAAGGTACCAAAATGCAGAAGGAAAAGGCAAAAGGACATTGAAAGCTCATGGAACAGAGTGATTATAATGATAGGTTATAGAAACCAAAGCAGGTAATGAGTAAAGACATCATGGAGCTGACAAACACCAGTAGGTCGATGGATTGGAGAAGGTTCTGATAGAAAAAAAAATGTTCTGGGAATTATGAAGTAATAAATGGCTTTATTGAAAAGATAAGAAGTGGTGGTTCAGGGTGTGAAGGTTCAAGTTGATATTAAAGAAGGAATGTGGTTGCTGGAAATAGTAAGAACTAGGGCATGACCACAGAGGGAATGATTGAAAGACAAGATCATTGGAGGTTAAGCAGTTACCGAACTTCTAAGGTTAGGGGACCAACCGGATCCTTTATGTTAACACTAAAATCATCAAATATTTTAACAGAAATCCCATGGGGACACAGTCTGACAAGTGGCACATCTTCATACAGCAAACATCGGGAAATAAAGGCAAGGTCAGCCTTTTGAGATTTTTTTTTTTTAATAGAATTTTGACAAAATCATGAACACAGATTTTATTATTTGGCACCAGAAAAAGTCAGGATGGTAAAGGTTATCTATGATGGACACAGTTTAAGTGGCTAAGCCAAAACATTCCATCAGAGAAACATTAGTGGAGAATATAAATGAAAAATTCCTGTAAATGGTTACTTTATTAATGATAATACTTTAATTATTTTTCTCTATGTAGCAGTTGACAGTTTTTAAAACATTTTACCCTGATTTCATTTGACCCTTACAACAACTGTGTGAAGAATACAGAGACATATTTTCCTCCCTTCATGGAGGTCAAAAATGAGACCTTGAGATATGAAAAGTCTTGACCAAAGACTACTAAATAAATGGCAAGACCACAAACACTGTGTGTTTGCTGAGTAAACGTATTACTCTTTGCTCTGAAACATTATTGCTATTTCATTTCTTAAAGTATTTGCTGATATTTTATACCACTTTCACTAAGATGTATAGAGTTTGAATAAACCAAAGAAGGATGTTAGAAATATTTATCACATTCCAAAATAATTACAGGATTCAGCTTCTTTACTCATGAAGATTCCATTAAGGAGCAGAATAAATTTTGGCATATATGGAAAATGCATGTAAACATGAAAAATACAAATATATATGAAAAATGCATCTGAAGTCTAGATTGAGAGGGATATTTATGAAGCAATGAAAATAGTTTTTGAAATTTTATAATATTACTGGAAAAGTTCAGATAGATGCTTCTGTGAAGTATTATATCTTTATTATGATATGCAGAATAGCATTGCATATTTTAATTTTTTTAACTTTGCCTCATAAAAATAGCTTCAACTTTATCCTCTTCCAGGATGATTAAAAATTCCTACTATTTAGTTAATATACGTGAGAATAACTTTTGCACTTTCTATCATGTGGTCAATTTAGTGAATCTATAGAAAGTTCAGATTCCTCATCTGTAAAATAGAAATAACAGTGTAACAACTTCCAGGGCTATGATGGAGAGTAAAGGAGGGAATGTATAAAATGTTCTGAGCACTATGCCTTTGTTGTTGGAAGTATTGGATAAATGGTAGTTGCTTTTGTTATACTTATTCGATTTTTACAATGTATTCCCTCTTCAAAGTTATAGAATAAATAATATTTTGATATTGTAGCTGTTTTTTAATGATCAAAGGACATGCTTGAGCATAAAATATTCCTCAACAATTTACAACCATTTTCCTGTCTTTTGGACAGGTAATTTGAAATCATACTCTAGAATTACTTTTTTTACTGCTTGCTCTAGTTTACTTAATATATATAGATTTTTCCCTCCTTTTTGTATTGAAAGAACATTTTCCCCCTGAAATTAACTTCAGGCTTCCTTTCCTTTGCTTTGATAGAATAAAATAAAGATAAAAGTAAGTTCTGAACAGAAGTATGTTGTCCCTATGTGTATTCCAAGTGATAAAGACAATTATAAATATGGGGAAATTCAAAAGGCAAAATAAGATGGCAAAAATAAATTCAACTATATAAAAAAATCACAATAAATATGAATACATTCTCTAGTTACCAAAAAAAATTGGAAAATTCAATTTCTCTGTTGGTTTCTCCCAGAAGCAGACCATGAGACAAGGATTGGAGTACATGTAATTTATTTGGTGTTTGTATGAACACAAGCAGGGAAGTAGGGAATGAGGAAGTAGCCAATAAAGAGTATGCATTTAGTTGCTACTGTAAAAGCCAGGTAAAAATCCTAAAATGAAACTCTGGGAAGCTCAGCAGAAACTTTCAATTTTCTTTGAGATGTTATATTGATAATTCAAAGTCTTATGATTCTGAACCTGCTGCATGTGTACAGTTATAATGTGTGTGTGTGTGTGTGTGTGTCTGTGGGGGCTGCAGTTGTATGCTATGCACAATAGAGGCAAACAGTATACCTAAAAGATAACATCACAAAATTATTAAAAAATTAAACATGGGAAATATACTAGCAAAAATAAAATTGTCAAGCAGTTAATAATAGCTAAAAGACAAAGCAAACAAAGTAAAAAACTAATAATAAAGAATTTTAAAACATGTCAAACTGAAGATTCAGTATGGCATATTTTACAAATATTATAAATTTCATGCATCTAACACTATGGTTTCAAAATATATAAAACAAACATAAAAATACAAGGAGACATTGACAAATCCATCATCTTATTGGGTGATTGATAGAAAAAGTAGACAAATTCAGTGAAGCTATAGAAGAAATGAAAACAGTATAAATAAAATTTATCTAATAACTATTGTAATAACATAGATAACAATATACATTATATGTATACATTCATACATTCACATATACACCTATCTCAAGTCAAAATTTTCATTCTAAAAAAAAGCTATTTAATGGAATTATTGTGTTGAGAAGAAGACAAAACTGGGTCAAGGATGAGAATGATGCCATTTGTTGAGAGTCCAAAGAGTTTGGAATAAAAGGTCAACACTAGCAATAAATATAAATAATATATAAAACAATAATGAATAAAAATTAATGGAGTAAGTCATTGTATCATATAACTTACAAAATTAGATTCAGCAGAAATGATTTCATACACTTTTTAAAAGTAGATAAGACTTTTTAATCAATGAAACCCATATGAAATTTCAATCCAGTTTATCATATTTGAATTTCATCCCAAGCAATTACAGTTTATGTCAAATGAAATTGCAGGCAAAATTATTGTATGGGACATTGGATTGGAAGACAATGGATTTGATTCAATCTGGCAACTACCAGGATTTCATCAGCAGAATTGTCTCTTGACCTAGAAAAGAAAACATATTCTCATGTCATTCATTAGCATGTCTAGAATGATTTTATCAGCATCATTATGCAAACCTGGTATGGACCCAAATGGTGGAGTTAACTGGACTGTGCTTCAATTAAAAAAATGGTCTCAGATTTCACCAAATGTTGTAGGCTAAAGACTTTTTATACTAGAACCATTTCACTATTAAGATATATATTATTCTTAGAGTAAATTTTTATTCTATGCTAACAAGAAAATATTTATAAACAGACTAAATTGCATCATTAATGTAGATATTAAGAGCAGTACTTATGTATCCACAAAATATATTCACACAGGATTTTATCAGGGCATGCACTCAAAATAATTAATATACTATCCACAAATTAGGATTTGAGATACAAAATCCTAAGGATTTTGAGATACAAAAATGATTTGAGGTACAAAATGAATGACAACCAGAATGGAAATGAAAATAAGGGAAGCAACATGTGAAGCAAGTGATTTGCACTGGGAAAAATATCAGTGAGCTTTACTATTGTTACTCTGCCAAAAAATATTTTAACATTTTTCTAATAAAGTCAAAGTAAAGATTTGCAATGAATGCAACAGGGGGAAAAAAAAACCTTAGACTTCACTGCAAAGGTCAGGTCATCTCTACATTTGGTGGTGGGAAATATTTATTTCCTCTTTATAGATTAAAGAAAATAATAGAATTATATTTATGAAAACATTGGTAGAAATGCGATTTCTCTATATAAAGAAAATAATATAATATTTGAAAATGTTTTTTTTAATTTTTTTTACCTCAATGTATTAAGGGGGTAAAAATGTTTTTGTTACATGGATAGCTTTATAATGTCATTATTTTTTCCTCAATTTTAAACGATTTTACATCTGGACAGAGAATTCTTTGTTGACAATTACTCACTGACATAATTTAAAATTTTTATTCCACTGACTCTGGCATAAATTATTGATGAAAAACTTACTGTCAATCTAATTATCATTTCTTTTCTAGGATTTTTTTTTCTTTTTTATCTGGTAGTCTTACAATATTTCTTTTAGTTGTTCATTGTCCTCCATTTTACTGCAAAGGATCTTGGAATGTTTGTGTTTGCATTTATCATTCCTGACACTCAAAATAATGCTCTCAATTTGAGACTTCTTAGTGTCTGAAATTGCTAAGAAAGTTCTAGTTTATTTTTGTTTTTATATCCTGTTTCTTTGACATGTTCTTATTATTCTCTTGAAATTGTATTAGACCTGTGTCACTATTTCTAAATCTTGCTGCTTCTTATTTTTTTGTTAATTTTTCTCCTTGTGTTACTCTATGGGCAAATTCCTCAGAACTGTCTTTAGATGCCCTAATTCTTTCCTTACTATATAGGGTCTATAATTCATTCTACTATTTTTTGTTTTCATTCAATGACTATAATTTCTAAATTTTAAGATTTCTAATAAACTAATTTCATAGCCACACTATTTTATTTACATCTTTTTCTTTTTTTCTTTTTTTAATGGCATTCTATTACTTATCCCTATTCAAAGATTTATAATAAAGTCGTTTTCTTTTCCTCTTCTTCTTGTTTTTTTTTGTAGTGGTCTTAATGTTTGTGTCTCCCTCCTGCAAAAAAGTTCTTAGGTTGAAATTCTAACCTGGAGCTGTCATGATTGGAGAAAATGCCATTTTAAAGTAAGCCCAAGGAAGATTTTTCACTTCTTCCACTAGGTGAAGACAAATCTAAAAGGTACCATATCTAGGAACCAAGAAGAGAACCCTCTTCATTTGGTCTTGGACTTCCTAGCCTCCAGACTTATGAGAAATAAATTTCAGTTGTCTATAAGCTACATATTTTATGATGTTTTATTGTAGCAGCATGAATGGATTAAGACACTCCTCTATTATTTTAATTTTATCTAGCATACATTCATCATCTAATTGATTTAGTTTGCTAGCTATTTTAATATCAATTTGAGTTTCCAAATTTTGATTTGCAAGTTTATACTGAGTACAAACTGTTTTTATTTTGATTTGCATTTCTCCTTTCTTAAAAATGTGTACTCACCTCTTCCTATAATACAGTTTTGTGTATCATAATTTTATTTCTTCTAATCAGGACCAGAAAGATCTTATATAGATGGTTCTAAGTCCCTGTTCCATGGTGACACTGATATATGACATGATTGGCTTCATGCTGTTATCTGCTTCATTCCACCTCATGAAGTGTCAATTCCATCTAAGTCATAATCCCAGCCAGAACAGTCACTGTGACTTTTTTCAGTCTTCTTTCAGAGTAGGAAGCCAATCTCACATCTTGGTTACAAAAGTCAGCAAGGTCCTGCATTTTAGATAATCCTTTTAATTTTTATTATCCCAAAAGACACTTAATTTCCTTCCTCTGCTTGTTTCTGACTCTAGAACTAGCAAGCCTGAATATTTAAACCTGTTTATTGCTTTCTGTTTATATTATTTGTGGTCCTAGAATATGTTTGTTAAAAACATAGATTGATCTTCTAAATATTTTGTCTTTGTAATTTTTCTAATAGCATTATTCACTTAGGGTGGAGAAGAGGGATGGTGAGCTCAAATTATAACCCTTGATTCATTTATGACTGATATTTTCTAAGTGAAATATATATATGTCATATATATATATACACACACACACATGATGAAATTAAATATGTTGGTTCTCTCACCAAGAGAAAAATACCTTGTAAGTAAAAATGTGTAATGCTCTGTTTTATTTTATAGATAAGCGAAGCACTTACTCTTGGCAACTCTGCTACTTAATTCTGTGAATTGGATGATAAATGAGACATAGCTCCTATAATAAATACATTGTTAATTATAGAGATTTACAGATTAAATGAGAAAGAATGTATTGAACTTGGCAATGTAATGACTATAATACATATTTAGAGTAATTCACTACATATTTTAATTGTGCCATGTATTTTTCTACAGTGCTGAAGCAATATCTGGGTCAACACCTTGGCATGCAGGGTATTCTCTACAGTATATTTTTGGTAGGACTTTTTCTAGTTCTAAATGACATAAGCTGTAATTCTTTTTCATAAGTGGCCTTGTAGCCAGAATAAGGCTTTTATTTAAAAAAAAGAAAATAGTGGACTGGGCACGGTGGCTCACACCTGTAATCCTAGCACTCTGAGAAGCTGAGGTGGGAGAATGACTTGAGCTCAGGAGTTTGAGACCAGCCTGAGCAAGAGAGAGACCCAGTCTCTACTAAAAATAGAGAAAAATTAGCTGGGCATGGCTTGCACACCTGCAGCCCCAGCTACTTGGGAGGCTGAGGCAGGAGGATTGCTTGAGCCCAGGAGTTTGAGGTTGCTGTGAGTTAGACTGACACCACAGCACTCTAGCCTGGGCAACAGAGTGAGACTCTGTCTCAAAAAAAAAGAAAAAATGATAGTCAAGGAATTTTATAGAAATATGCAGATTGTATTTTCTTCTCTCAAAGCTGTACAGATTAACACAGTAGTTGTGGCTCTCAGCATACAATAAGATTTGGAAGAAGGTCTTAAGATCAGCAATTCTATTTCTTACACATAAAAAGGAGAGAACACATTTTCTCTATCCTCTAAAGGGTTCATAATTCATTCTATGAAATAAACTGAAAGTAAACAGACTAACAGGAGAAAAATCATGCACTGGAATTCTACAAAATATGAGATTCAAAAAAGCAGCAGATGAGTGAAATTTATATTGCATCCTGCGCTACAGAAAGGAATAGGGGCTTGTGCTTTCTGTGGGTGGTAGTGACACAAATTATGGGAGGGTGAGGGGAGGAAAAGCATGGTGAAGATATTTTCCTTGTTATATAGGTAGAACGTCTCTCTAGTAGTAAAAGTGGTTTCAGAGGAGCCCATCAGAATAGAAGATAGTCTGTGATGAAGTCCATCTGAGTGTCGTGTCTCCTCTTCTGGTGAGTTGATCTTCTTGGTTAAGGAAATTTCCTGAGAGGAGACTCATGACAATTGAGTTCCTTTATGGATAATCTCTCTTTAGGAAGATCAGAGAAGTTCGGAGAAAGCCCCTCCCTGCGCTTTGGGGAAGAAAAGGTTCTGAGAAATAGGGGTGCAGGAGAATGTCAGAGAGACCTTGGTTCTCCTTTATTTCAAAGCAGTCAGCAAGCCAAAGTGCCATACTTTGGGATATTGCTTTCTGAGCCTCAACACATAGTTCTCACATCCTTAACAAAGCATCGGCAGGAAGTGGTAATCTCATTTCAGCATCTACATTTTCAAAGCAAATGATAACTCAGTAGAAGACAAACTGATCCATGAGGGGAGAGGGGATGATTATTAGAAGCATTTTCTTGGTATGACTTCTGATTTGTTTTAGTTTTTCTCATTGAAACTATCCAAGATACCTCCCAAGTCCCTAACCAAAATGCCATGTCTTCAAATATGTACCTGTAATTGTTGCTCTTAAGTGTCTCTTCTCATTAGCTGTATCATTTTTGTACTCCACATTTTCAAAAATTTTATGGCTTTAATTCTCCTCTTCATTCTGCTTATGCTTCTATAGAAGAGATGCTCTAGTATGTCAGCATTTTTATTAAATGTGTTTCATCAAGGACTTAACAGTATTTCAGATAAGCATGACCAGCACAGAAAATAGTGCACTCATTATCCCTTTTTCCCTATATTCTATAATTTATTAAACTCAAACAATGACCTTTCTAAGTATTTCCTATTTTAGAACACTTAGGATTTTCATCACTTCTTTTTTAATGTAGGTACCCAAGACTCAACTAGGTGATAAGGAGTTTTATAATGTTGGACATGATGAATATGAAGCTCTATCTAGCCTGGTGTCTAGACTTAACCTTCTTCCTCTCTTAAACAACCAGTCTACATTTTTCCATCTTTTCCTGGATTCTCATTATTTCTCACAGATATTTGACATAAGTTTAATTAACTCTTCTTGAAGTTTATTCAGTGACCTGAGATGTAATTTTTTTGAGCCATGGGTCTTAAATACATTTAGTAAGCAAGTAGCACTCCTACAATTTTTCTCAATACATTCAATTAATATGTTAATCATTTTTTTACCAATTTGTTTTAATCTTGTTTCCAAATTACAGAGAAAATGGAAGCAAAATAACAATTAAAGACTTTAACTTGTTAGGTTTCACTTTGGTTTTTGACAAGAGCTATGGCCTCATTGTTCATTTTCTCCCTCCAGATATAGCCAAGATAACTTGGTTCTCTCTCATGCACTTTTGTAAATAATAATTGTATTATAAACTTTAAGTCTCTGTAATACTCAGGGTTCACCAGAAGAGATACATACACACACACACACACACACACACACACACACACAGAGTCATTCACTGTATAATAATGTTTTGTTCAATAATAAAACACATATACAATGGTGTTTCTATAAAATTATAATGGAGTTGCTCTATGCAAGTATATTAGTTTTTATCTTTTATATCATATTTTTACTGTACCTTTTTATATTCAGATACACAAATACCATTGTGTTACAATTTCCTTTAGTATTCAGTACAATAGTATACAATAGTAGGTTATATCATCTAGGTTTGTTTAAGTATACTCTATGATGTTGCCACAATGATAAAAATCACCTAAGGATACATTTCTCAAAATATATTCCTGTTGTTAAGTGACACATGAATCTGTGTGTGTGTGTACACATACACACACACACACACACACACACACACACACGGAGACATGGAGAGATGGAGAGATAGTAGAGGAAAGAGAGAAAGAGAGAGAAGGAAAGAGAGGTTAATTTATTTGTCAGGAGAGAAAGAATTAGCTCTCATGATTACAGAGGCTGACAAGTCCCAGGATCTGCACGGTGAGTCAGCAAGTTGGAGTCCCAGGAAAGCCAATGGTGCAACTCCCAGTCTGAAAGCCAGCATCCTCAAAATCTAGGATTCAATATTTTAGTGGAGTTTGAAGGTAGAAAAATACTGACGTTCCATCCTGAAGGTAGTCAAGTAGAATAAATTCCTTCTTATTTAAAGGAAGTTCCCCTTTTTTTTTCCATTCGGACTTTCAACTGATTGGATAAGATTCACCCACATTAGAGAGGACAATCTCCTGTGCTCAGTCTACTAATTTAAATGTTAATTTCATCCAAAAGCACCTCCACAGAAATACCCAGAATAATGTGTGACCAAATAGGTGGACATGCTATGGCCCAATCAAGTTGTCATATAAAATTAACATTATGATCTCCAACACTAATTATATAGACTCCTAACTTTTGTATTTTTTCTTGGTTATGAACTATTTGCCCATTTTACTTAACCTTTAGATGTTTTAATTGTGGACCTTTGTGTTAGATATGTTAATATTAAATCATTCCACATCTTTATTCTCATTTTACCCATTCAAAATTATGTTTTCAGAATATAATTTTCAAAGATCTTTAAAATGTTTTTATGGTTTTAAAAATGCATTGTTTTTATAACTTTAATTTCTCTGCTTAAAATCTAGGAAACCTGTTTAAATCATTCTAAAATTTTGTTCCCCAGATACCACTAATTTCAGGTTATAATGATTTCACTTGCATTTGATTCTAACTAGAGAATTCCTCTTTGTTATTCAAAATTAGTCTAGTGCAATAATATCCTTTGATGCTTTTTCAATATTACGAAAAATAATATACACAAGGCATTATGCTAAATACACAAAAGTATGCTAAATTGTCACACTATTTTTGCTGTTATTTCCTGTTCCGGTTCTAATTTGGTGCTCTTCAATGAGAACGTGTTACCCATTTCATTCCATTTTACCATTTTGGGGTATTTGCACATTATCTTGTCCTATTGCTGCTAATTCTGTTTCTCTCCTTTTTTCATTTTTGGGGATAACTTATATCCCTCTCCTCCCTCCTCCACAATCATAATTTGTCATAAGCACAAAATGGCTTTCACCTGAGGGAGTAAAAGATCTCCATCTAAAAGAAGGAACACCGGCATTTCTGTTTTATAGCAGTTTTATTTTGCTGGTCATGTATCATCTGTTTAAACTTCAGAATGCATATAACACAATTTTAATTAGCTGTAAGTATTTGTTTACTTGTTTGTTTGTTTTGGATGTTTTGGTTTACAGTCATTTCACTCTAAAAATGTTGAATGACAGATACTATTTTTTTTCCATGGTTATGTCCCTGGTTCCATGAAAAGTGCAGCAACGTAGTCAAGTCTCAATACAAACTTGTTGAAAGAATGGATGATGCCTCCATCATGTTTTTTGGCAGTGCCTATAAGATTATATTTGTCTCTGAAATTCATTTTCTCACGTGTATTAACTATAATTTATGCCTTGATTAGCACTAACAGACAATGATCTGGAGTATAGTTCCTTTCCTTCATGAATAAAGTCTAGGTTTATATTGAGGTGATATAGAAAAAGAGAGAGAGAGATTCTAAAACAAAGAGACTGAGAAACAGAAATAACTTATCTCCGTGATATAAATAAATCATCCCTATGAAGAGAAGGGAGAGATCCTTAGTTCATAATCCTCTGGGGACATATAAGCATATACTCATTGATTAGGCCTTCAATATCTCCAGGTTTCACATCCTCAGATTCAATCAGCTGCAAATGGAAAATATTTAAAAAAACAATAAAAATAACAATATAACAATTAAGAATAATACAAATAAATGTAATACAGTATGAAAACTATTTTCATAGCATCAGCATTTCATTCGGTATTATGAGTAATCTAGAGATGATTTAAAGTATATAAGAGGATGTGCATAGTTATAGGGAAATGCCAAGATATTTTATATCAGGGACTCGAGCATCTCCTGATTTTGGTATTCACAGAGGTCCTAGAACTAATTCCCTAGAGATACCATACAACTCTAGCCCTAGGTTTTCTCTCCCTTTGAAGTGTAAATGTGTTCATCCAGGGAGATAAATCTTTAAATCTCTCTGGAGGTCTCTATCTGTTCAATTACCCTTTATATTCCAATGCTTGTTCTTTAGTAAGGGCTTTTATGCAAAGTTATTTTGACCATTCCAGGTGCTTCAGACTTTCAGATAAATTTTAGAATTAGTTAGATAACTTCAACAGCAACAACATCAACAAAAAACCTTAATGGGCTTAGAGATTGCATTAAATCTATCAATCAATCAGTGAGGGAGAGGGGATTGAATGTTAACTATATTGAAGCTTCTGACCTAGGTTAAAATTATCTCTTGCCATCTCTTAGGTCTCTTTTAATTTCACTCAGCAATGTTATGTAATTTTTACTGGAAAGGTCATGAACCTATTCTGTCAGATTTATCCCTAAACATTTCATGTTTTAAGCAAATATAAAAGAATTTTTTAAAAATTTAATTCTGATTTCCCATTGCTAGTATGTGTAAATACAATTGATTTTTATATATTGGTCTTGTTATCTAGTAAACTTTCTAGAATCACTGGTTAGTTCTAGTAGCATTGGTTTGGGTCTGTTGTTAGATTTTATCAAATTTCATCGGATTTTCTTTATAGACGGCTATGCTTTCTATGAATAAAAAGATAGTTTTCTTATTTGCATAGAATCTAAATGTTACTCATTTCTTTTCCTTGCTTTTGTTCATTGGCTAAAATTTCCAATACATGATGACATGAGCATCTTTCTCTTGTTCCTGATCTTAGCGGAAACACATTTACCATTAATTTCATCATTAATTATGACATTAGGTGTATATTTTGCAAACATTTGCATAATTGCTTATTGCTACTTAACAAATTACTACACATTTGTTTAATTTAAATATTACAAATTTATTATCTTAGAGTTGTGAAGGTCAAAAATTCAAAATGACTGTCACTAATGAAGGGACAAGGCAGAAAAGGAAAGTCAAAAGAACCTGAGTGCAGCCATTTTGACCAATACTAGACCACAACCACCCTGAACAAGGAAGTTGCCAGCAAGTCGCAGGCCTGGGACCACCAGAGGATGGATGAATTACTAAGCCAGATGCCTTACAAATTGTCTGCTCTTACCTTTCTGTAACAGCAATGTATGGCTTGACTTTAAGTCAGTGCTGGTTAAGCACAACTGCTTCTTAATAGGGTTTTTGAACACATAAATGCATTACCATTGACCAATAAGGAGTCCCCTTCCCTGCTTGGGAAAGGAACCCTTCTCTGTGGAGTGGGATCTGTTGTCTATCTCTGTCTCAATAAAACCTTCCTGTAGGCCGGGCATGGTGGCTCACGCCTGTAATCATAGCACTCTGGGAGGCCGAGGCGGGTGGATTGCTTGAGCTCAGGAGTTCAAGACCAGCCTGAGCAAGAGCGAGACCCTGTCTCTACTAAAAAAATAGAAAGAAATTATCTGGCCAACTAAAAAATATATATATAGAAAAAATTAGCTGGGCATGGTGGTGCATGCCTGTAGTCCCAGCTACTCGGGAGGCTGAGGCAGGAGGATCGCTTAAGCCGAGGAGTTTGAGGTTGCTGTGAGCTAAGCTGACACCACGGCACTCACTCTAGCCCGGGCAACAAAGTGAGACTCTGTCTCAAAAAAAAAAAAAAAAAAAAAAGAAAAATTAAAAACCTTCCTGTAGCTTGCTGGCTCTCAAATTCATTGCCACGTGAAGCCAAGAACCCACCTGGCAAGTTCAGGGGGCTTTCCTCCTTTCATTGAGACACTTCCATATTACTACTACATTAAAAAAAATAAAGTTTCTACGAGGCTGTTTCTTCTGGAAACTCTACAGGGATAAATATGTTTCCTTGCCTTTTCCAGCTTACAGAGTCCACTCATATTCTTTGGCTTGTGGTTTCTTTTTATGTCTTGAAGACCAATGACAACAGGTTTGTTTGTTTTTTTCATGTTCTCTGGTTCTCTCTCTTCTGCCTTCCTCTTCCATTGAAAAATACTCTTTTGACTATAAAGGATGCATGTGGATAATCTCTTCTTAAGATCAGAAAATAAGCAACTTTAATTCTGTCTACAACCTTAATTCCCCTCTGCTATGCAAAGTAATATATTTACAGGTTTCAGGGATTAGGAGTTGGGCAATTTAGGGAGAGGCAGTATTCTGCCCACAACATTGTCTTATAGGAGGTTGAATAAGTTACTTTCTATTTTCAGCTTTATGAATCTTTATCAAGAATAAATATTGGATCCTTTCAAATGTGTTTTCCTGCATCTATTGAGACAATTTTTCTTTTCTTTTTTAGTGTGTGTGTAGAAAAACCCCCAGTTTCTCCCGCTATACTTTCACAACATACTTCTGACTCCAGATATGTGAGGAAAGTAACAAACTACTTTTCCTCTACTCTCACCCCATAACAATCAACAGAGAATACTTCTATGACCAGATATATGGGGAAATTTCCCCCTACACCAAGTAAGTGATCAATTCTGCAGTAGACACCAGCTGAGTGCCCTCTAATTTAGTTCAATTCTAGCACTACTGACCTGGAGATAGTGTCAAATCCCACAGGTTGAGGGTACAGTCCTACAGACTGGCATCTGACGCCAATTGCAAGCCCCAGGTTGTTTTACCTGTGCTTCTGGTTACAAACTGGGATTCCCACAAGCCCTCCTTGGGTTTAATTAATTTACTACAGCAGCTTATAGAACTCAGGGAAACATTTAAGTTCACCAGTTTATTATGAATGGTTTTACAAAGGTACAGAAAAAAAAGGATTTTAGAATTTGTTTGCCAGGAAACTGGGATGAAGACCAGATATATATTTCACAATATCACAATTTGTCAGTATGGTTAATTATATTAAATGATTTTGAACGTGAAACTAATTTTGCCTTTCTGAGGTAATGATCATGGTGAAATATCCTTTTTATATATTGTTGAATTCTATTTGCTAAACTTTTGTTAAACATATTTTTGCATCTATATTCATAAGAGATACTGAATCATAGCTTTCTTTTTATACAATATGTTTCTCTGGTCTTGGTGTTAAGATAATGCTGTTCTTGTAGAATGAGTTCCATCCTCTTAAATTTTCTGAGTTTCTGTATAATTGCTATTACTTTAAATGTTTGGTATATTTCTCCAGTGGGAAAATTGGGGGCTAAAGAGTTTTTTTGGTGGTAAATTTTTTAACTAAAATCCCATTGTTTTTGATATATACTAGGCTATCTGTTTCTACTACAGTAAATTTGGTATTATCATTTGAGAAAATTGAAATGTCAAAATTAAATTGTTTAATTTATTTGAATAAAGTTGTTCCTAATGCCAACTAAAATAAGTTCTTTAAAAGAAAATGATGTTTATTGAGGAAAAGGGCACTGCAATGGTTAATAAACAAGTCATTATAAACTATGCATGTATTCAGAGAGGTAAACGAAGACAAAGCTTTTTAAAGGAAAAATAAGGAAGATTGCATTGTTTTGAGATAATTATCCTTGGCTGCAAAGATCAATAATAAGGGTGATGCCAGTCGTAGGTTGGACAGCAGTTACTGAGTAGATATCCTTGCAGAAGTATTTTTGGTGTAGGGTTGTAATGGCCTTTGTGCAAGGCTGTGTTTTTTGTTCTTTTGTGATAGTTTTTGTTACCAGGCATGCAAGCATGAGAACCTTCTCTTAGTAGCCCCCCCAGGCTCTATTTGTCAGTTTTTTAAAAAATATAAGTGATTCTATTTTGATTCTGACAATTTGCACACTTTCACAACAATAATCCCTAATTGTGTAATCTTCTAGAGATGTTTTTTCCCTTTCTGACTCATTTTGATGATTTGTGACTCTTTTTGATGTTCCTGTCTCTCTCTTTCTCTCTCTCTCTCTCTTTTTTTTTTTTTTTTTACTGAGAAGTCTGGCTAGAGATATATCAATTTTATTGATTTTCTCATAGGACCAGTTTTGTTGTTATAGCTGTTTCTGCATTGGTTTTGTGTTTTCTATGTCACTGATTTCTATTCTGATCATTATTTCCATCTTACTACTTTAGTTTTGGGTTTCATTTATTGTTCTTATTTTATTATCTTGAAGTCACTGATTTGAGATTTTTCTTCTTTAATGTCATGACTTTTCCTCTAACTATTGCTTTAGCAATATTGCACAAACTCAGATATGATGTGCTTTCTGTTTTCATTCTGTTCAAAATATTTTCTAACTTCACTTTTAATTCTTTTGATATATAGATTATTTAGAAGTGTGTTACTTGCTTTCCATATTGGGGGGGGGATTTTTCATAGATCTTTCTCTTATTTGCTTTTAACTCAATTCATAGGATGCTTTCATAGGATTACAGTCCTCTTCAATTAATTGAGACTTGATTTATGGTCTAACTTGGTAAATGCTTCATGCATACATTAGAATAAATGTGTTGTTGTTGGTTGGAGTGTTCTGTAATTAATTGTTTGTTTGTTTTGAGACAGGGCCTCACTCTGGCACCCAAGCTGGAGCACAGTGGCATGATCATGGTTCACTGTAGCCTTGAACTTCTGGGCTTAAGCAATCCTATCTCAGCTTCTTGAGTAGCTGGGACTACGTTCATGTGCCACCATGCCTGGCTAATTTTTATTTATTTTTTATTTTTTGTAGAGATGGAGTCTCACTATGTTGCCCAGTCTTCCTTGTTGATTTTAAGTCTCTTTATTCTCTCAATTGTTGGAAGAGAAGGATTAAAATTTCTGACTATAATTGTGGATTTTCTTGTTGATTGGTTTTAGTTTCCTGTACTCTGAAGCTATGTCCTGTTGATGAATTAACCCTTTTCTCATTATGAAATTATTTTCTTTATACTCAGTAATATTCTTTGCTCTGAATCACATATTGTTTGATATTAATGCAGTTGTCCTATCTATCTGTTGACTAGTGCTTAAGTGATTTATCTTTTTCAATCCTTTTGCTTTTAATCTACTTGTGCTTTTATACTTATAGGTTTTTTCCTTATATACAGCATGTAATTAGAGCTTTCTTTTTAACCCAGAAAATCTCTGCCTTTTAAATGAAATATTTAGACCATTAAATATAATGTGTTATTAATGTAGTCAGGCTTTTGTCTTTCATTATAATATTTACTTACGTTCTATTTGCTTCATCTTTTCTTTACTCACTTTTTCCCTCTTTTCCACCATCTTTGGGATGAACTGAGTATTGTTATAAATCAATTTTTCCCTCTTTAATCTAATTAGTTATATCTTTTTTTTTTATTTTAATGGTTGTTTTAACTAATCACAATCTAGATGCAATAGGTATTATACCACTCTACGTAGTTTTTAAGACAATAAAATAGGATACAGTAAGTCCTCACTCATCAATAAGTTCTTGGAAACTGTCACTTTAAGTGAAACAACATACAGGAAGTCCTCAAGTAATGTCCTTTCATTCAACATCTCAGCATTGGTGAGAAAAGATAGTTGGTTTCCTTATATGCCATTTCGATTTAAGTTGTAGTTTCCAAGAACATGTCAAGGACACTAAGTGAGGACTTACAGTACTTTCCTTTCTTCCTTTCAGGTCTTTATGAAAGTGTTGTTACATGTGACATATAGAGTTGACCTTTGAATAACGCATGGATTAGGAGTGCCGACCCCCATGCAGTCAAAAATTTGCTTATAACTTTTGACTACCCCAAAACTTAACTACTAATATAACTATATATTCTCTCTCCTTCTATGTATATATGTATGTGTTTGTGTATGCATATATATGTAAAGTGTGTGTTTGTCATATATATATGCCATGCCACACACATATATATATATGGCATATGTATTTGACATATATATGCTATTACTCACAATGCATTATTACTTTAAGCTGTCAATTATCTTTTAAAGAGATTTAGATAAGACATACAGTTCATATATTTATCTATGTGGTACTCCTTATTCCTTAGTGATAAACCCATATTTCCATCCAGTATTATATTTCTTCTGCCTGGTACTTCCTTTAACATTTCCTGTAGTGTGTGCCTGCTAATAATAAGTTATTTCAGCTTTTGTTGTATGTAAAAAAAAAATCTTTGTTTTTTATTTTTAACAAAATTTTATTTTGAAACAATTATGTATTCCCAGGGAGTGAATATATGAATAAATATCTATATCCCATGAACCTTTCACTAATTTTCCTCCAAAACATCTTCTAGAACCAAATAGAATATGAAAACAAAGAAGTAAGTGAGTTTAAATAAGCAAGCTTTTTAATGAAAGCCACTCTAACTGGGGTAAGATGATATCTCATTGTGGCTTTAATTTGCATTTCTCTCCCTTAATATTTTGAAATAAAAAAATATGCAAGCTCACTAGTTTCAGCAATAAAAAACAAACAAAGGAAAAAGGAAAAGAGGATTTGGGGAGGGGGTAATAAGAATGAAAAGGGCTCCCTATAAGGTGGGCTCTTGTTGACTTCTTGAAATCAAGATCTGAGCAGAGACTGAAAAAATGGCAGAAATGTATATTCTCCCTGGGGTTATGACTTAGATAAAGTTGATGCTCAATGAGTGAAGCAGATACAGACATGTATCCAGAATGTTTGGATATGTTATACATCTGAAACTCCAATTTTATACATGTTGTTCTCATTTAGTATTCTATATTTCCTATCTTCTGTTTTATTTTCTCATATTTTTAGGTATCTATCCAGCATTTTATATAATTTTAGCTTAGTCTTACAGTTCACTAATTTTCAGTTAAGCTTCATTTAATAAGCTCTTTAAACATCCACTGAGTTTTAATATCAAATATATAAATATTTGTATGTGTTAATATATGCACATGCATGCTAAAATATATACACTTTTTATTTTTGTAGAAGTTCTAAAGCTTATAAAGCTTTACAAAGTCAGTTATAAAGCGACTTTTCTTGTCTATACATAATGAATAATATATTATTCTTGAACTGCCTTTTCTGCTTCTTTTCACTATATAAGGCACAACTTTATAATAATTGTAAATTTAGAATGACATTTTCTTGTACAAGTCAGACTTTGGGTAATGGGATCAGCTACTTTGCTTATAAAATTGTCTAAGATGCATCATTTTATTATATAGATGTCTTCATTTTTGGTTCATAATTCCATATTATTTATTCACATTGTAATTTTTGAATATATTTATTGACTTTAAAATTCCTTACCATTGCCAGAAGGAATAAAAATGTAATAGCATAATCATGGGGTTTTATTGCTTAAAATTAGGCATTACCCAAAGCAAAAACTTGAAGAGAAATAAAAAAAATTACACAACACATAATGAGTCAAAAGTTTTCTTAAAGAAAATAAAATGATTCCCAAAATATTTATCTTTTCTTTATCTTAAAAAATTTCGTTTATTTTCTTCTAGCTATTTGGAAATGTACAATTAATGTTAACTATAGTCACCCTGCTGATCTATCAAACATAAGGTCTAATTTCTTCTTTCTAACAGTATATTTAATCAACCCCTCTTTATCTCTCCTACCTTTCTACCCTTCCCAGCCTTTACTAACCACAAATCTTCTACCTTCATGAGATCCACTTTTTCGGCTCCCAGATATGAGTGAAAACATATAATATTTGTCTTTCTGTGCTTGACTGGTTTCACTTAACATAATGACCTCCAGTTCTATCCATTTTGCTAAAAATGACATGACTTTATTCTTTTGTAAGGCTGAATTATATTTCATTGTGCATGTATACACCATATTTTCTTTATCCATTCATCCACTGAGGGACAGACACTTAAGTAGATTCCATATTTTGCTATTATGAATAGTGCTGCAGTAAAACCTGGGAGTGCAGATATCTTTTCAATATATAGATTTCTTTTCTTTTGAATATATACTCCTTATTGGAATTGCTGGATGATATGATAGATCTATTTTTAGTTTTCTGAGAAACTTCCAAACCTGCATGAAATAAATATGACTTGGTTGAATATGCCAACATAGAATAACAGAAATTAATTCTAAGTAAATTATATGTTTGATTACTCAGACTTTGATATAGAGATGAGGGAATTAGGAGAATGTGAAATATTCATCTCTAGTAGATTAAATAATCTCTACCCCATGTAAGTATAAATTATTATGAAAATAAATTTTGTATATTGAAGAAAGCCTGATTTTTTTTTTTTTTTTCTTGAGACAGAGTCTCGCTCTGTTGCCTGGGCTAGAGTGAGTGCCATGGCATCATCCTAGCTCACAGCAACCTCAAACTCCTGGGCTTAAGCGATCCTACTACCTCAGCCTCCCAAGTAGCTGGGACTACAGACATGTGCCACCATGCCCGGCTAATTTTTTGAATATATATTTTTAGTTGGCCACATAATTTCTTTCTATTTTTAGTAGAGACGGGGTCTCACTCTTGCTCAGGCTGGTCTCGAACTCCTGAGCTCAAACAATCCACCCGCCTCGGCCTCCCAGAGTGCTAGGATTACAGGCGTGAGCCACCGCGCCCGGCCTAAGCCTGATCTTTAAATCAAGTATTAATTTAAATATATGTTGTTGCTAATATTCATTATTTTATTCTCTAAAATAATGTGTAAAAATTTTAAGAGAATTGTTTTTAAATAAAGTAATTTCCTGATATACAGACTTGACACAAAAATACCTCAGCCAGTGATCAAGATTAACATTATTAGTGATACAACACGTCAGTAGAATGTATCTTTGAAATGATAGGATGGAAACGGAACTTTGCATTTATAATCTCCCTCTCAAAACCTGTAATCCCAATCTAACCATGAGAAAAATATCAGACAAAATTAATTTGTTAATAATCTATAAAATATCAGACATATACTCTCAAAACTGCCAAGGCCATCAAAAACAAGGAAAATCTGAAAAATAGCCAAGAGTAGTCTAAGGATATTTGGCAACTAAATACATCTTGGATGGGATTCTAGAAACAAGAAAATGAATTTAGGTAAAAATTAAGACATGAGTAAAGAGTGAATTTTAGTCAATAAAGTGTTAAAACCCTTTAAAAGTGTTAAAACCCTTTAAAACACTCTTACAAGAGATTATGTAAGAAGCTATGATATTGAGGTCAATTTGAATATATTTGGGACTAAGGTAGTGCCTGTCACTTATCACTACAGAATATACTTAATTGGAAGGAAGACATAACCAGGTAAATCAGGCACTTGTCGATTGATTGATAAATATAAACAGTCAACTTTCAATTTTATATCACAGTTTCTCCGAATGTGTATAAAAAGCAGATTATTATAATATATCAGATTGTTTTTATCAGTTACATAGTGGATTTAATATTAAATAATGACATTGAAATAAAATACAACAAATAACAAAATTGCAAACCATTTTAAATCTAAAAATTGAAAATTATACTAAAGATTTTATCAAATTGACTTTTTTAGTTTGCTGAAGTTAGTGGTTAAAAATTCAGGGTGATACTGGAATTATTAAATATTAAGAAGTTATGCCCAGCTAACTCTAAAGTCTCCTCTTTCTGTACTAAGCCGGAGATTACATCTAATTTCCTATTTTATGTCATTTATAAAGAGAATTTCATGATTTATAAAGAAAAATATACACATCCCCAAATTATATAAAGCTGCTGTTTATGAAACATTATGTTTTGGTTTCTCTCTCTTGCTTTCTCTCTTTGACATTGTACCTTTTTAGTACACAAATAAATTTTAACTGGTAGGATTATCTAGCATTTAGTTTTAGTATATTTAGTATATATGATGAATTATGCAGCTATCCTCCCCATTAGGTGGTTCTGGAGAAAGATTCTGTAGGTAATCCCATATTATAGGAGTGCCGCTAATATAAATATTATGTTCTATAAATTATTACCAATTTCCTGAGGGCCAATTTTAAAATAAGGGGCTAAATACATGTTTCATACTACTGTATTTTCCCATTATATAACAAATAAATTATCAATAATATGAAATAGCAGTTTACAAATATAACATTTGTGTTTCAGGCCATGAGTGTTAAACATACAGAACAAATTATGATAAGTTTATATGTTGTATATGTTGTTTTCTTTGAGCTTTGAAATAGAGTTCAATGATAATATAAGGAAAACATTGTATAAATTTTTAATTCCTACAATCTCTATTGTGATTAAAAGAAATACTTGAAGGTGTTTGTTTTAACGTCAGGGGCAATTGAGGTTATCGGGCTACTATGTTGCAGTAAATTGCATCTTTCACACCCAGCATCTGTCTCCAAAGATTGATCCCATTTGCCTGATTGATTTATTAAGTAAAATAGCTATCCAAAACATTTTGCAAGTCCATATTCTCCTTCCCTAACCCACTATTGATGAAGCACTAATTAAAATATCTGCAGTCCATGTAAGCTATTGCCTTACTAGAATGCTGTCACTCTTTCTTCCACCAGATCAATAGCAAGAGAAGAGTATACAGCAAAGCTAGTTACACATGTCTCTCTTTGACTACTCCTCTCCCCAGTAAAGCTGTATCTTCTAAATTTCCTATGATTTGCAATATCAAGCAGCCAAAGATAGAAACTTAGACATTATCATTTCTTTTTCCATCTTGTCCATGATTTGGGGACATTGCACATAGTAGCTACTCAGTTATTAACATCCACTGACACAATAAATAAACATAGTACTGAGGGGATGGTTAGTTGGTGTAAAAATATAGTTAGATAACTAGGTAGAATGAACAATAGTTGATAGCACAACAAAGTGACTATAATCAATAGTACCTTAGAGTATACTTTAAAACAACTAAAAGAGTGGAATTGGAATGTCCCTAAACAAAGAAATGATAAATGCCTGAGATCATGGATACCCCCATTACCCTGATTTGATTAATCCCATTGTCCCGAATAAAAACATCACATGTACCCTATAAATATATACAACTCTAATGTACTTATAATAATTAAAAATAAAAAATTTAAAAATAAATAAATATATAAAGATAGCACTGATTTCATACCATATCATCCTAGTATCTAGATTTTTCATTTGACAGCGCTATGAAATAATTTGGGATTACTTCCGTTGATGGTTACATAGCCATTCTTCTTGGTTGATATCAATTATTGGTTATTCCACAATGTTATGTAAACAAAGTTAAAGGGTGACATCATCTCCAAAATTATATACTAATATACTGATTCAACAGTCCATTTAACATGATATGCCAGTTTTCTCCTTGAATAATTAGAGTAATATTATGTATTCTGCATAAGGAATAGGAAGGATTGAGTTATACCATTTCCATCACTGATGTTTGTTACATGCTCTACCACATCATGGACAACTCTTAAAGATAAAAACAAGATTGTTTGTAGCATGACGAGTCTTTACCTGGGTGGTATCAAGTTGCCCTGAGAGCTCTGCCTGGGATGTTCTTTCTCCAGAACTGGCACAAGGCTGACTCCTTACATCCCCCTCCATGTCACTGCTTACATATTGTGTCATCGAAGAAGGGCTTTCCATATCCATATCCATCCTTTCTATAATATACGTCTCCGAAATCCTAACATTTCTGTTTCTACTTTAATTTTTTAAATAACATTTGTTATATTAAATCAGAAAAAAAATCTATTTTTTAAACTTATTTATTTTCAGTCTTAGCACCCAAATGTAAACTACATAAAGACATGTACTTTTCTATCTTTGGTGTCCACGCTAGTACCCTGACATGGTCATACTTTGTTACAAGATGAATCGGCCTTATGTTAATGCACATATTTTCTAATTTCTAAGAGTGATACCATCCCAGAGATTATCCGAGCATAAATTTATTTAAATTTTTCAGATCATATGGATATTTAACTGAAAAAATAACTTCCAAATTTGTACTTCCCCTCATGTTATTCAAAAGTTCAACAAAGTGTAAAAAAATTCTGAAAAATATAAAGCCAAACTCGTTTCTTAAGATGCTAAAGTTTTTTTCTCAGATAAAATGAGAAAATTTCAGTTCCTACATGATTCAGACACAAAATATAAATGCAAGGAGCAGGCCGAATGTAAGACAGTGAAACTGGACAATTTATGTCTCCCCTAAAAAGGCAGCAGTTGTTGAGAGGTAGTACTTGCTTGCTAGGTGGGAATGAAGGCTAAATGTTGTCACATCTTTTATTTTGGGAGAGAAATTCAAAATCTGGTTATTAATTTAAACTTACAAGAAATTCAAGTTCTAGAGGTCACTTTTGAACTCTGTAAATAATGAAGAAAACTGCAACTCATAGGTTATCAGTCTTAGCCACAAAGCTACATACTGTCATAAATCTATTTAAGGTCCTTTAGAATAATTTTTTACACATGTACACATTATTTTGCACAATAAAACCTTTGAACTTATTCCTTCTGTTTAATGGAAACTTTATGACCTTCAACAAATATCTTCCCAACCACCCAACTCTTAGCCTTTGGTAACCACCGCCACTTTATTCTCTGATCTATGAATTCAACTTTTTTAGATTCCGCAAATGTGTAAGGTCATGCAGTATTTGTCTTTCTGTGCTTGACTTATTTCATTTAATATAATATTTAATATAATATCTTTCAGGTTCATCCACATTTTCACAAAAGACAGGATTTCCTTCTAAGAATAAATAGTATTTCATTGTACGTATACATCACATTTTATTTGTTGCTTCATTCCATAGACTCTTAGGTTGATACCATATCGTGGTTATTTTAAATACTACTTAAAATACTGAACATGGGAGTGCGGATATCTCTATGACATATTGATTCCTTTTCCTTTGGATATATCCCCAGAAACAGGATTACTGAATACTATGGTAGTTCTTTTTTGTTTCTGTTTTTTTTATTTCAGGATATTATGGAGGTACAAACATATTGGTTACATGTTATGACTTTGCCACACCCAAACCATGATTTGAGGCATGCCCTTTCCACCCTACAATGCTCACCGAGTCCATTAGTTGTGAGTTTACTCACCCCCAACCCCTTAACCCCCAAACACTACTCAATTATAAAAAAAAGACGGTGATCTAGCACCTCTTGTATTTTCCTGAATAGAGCTTGAGCCCATCCTCCGAAGTGAGGTATCACAAGAATCGAAGAATAGTCACCACATGTACTCGCCACCAAATTGGCACTGACTTATCAACACTAAGGTGCTTACACAGTTGTCTTTAATACTTTAAGAAACTTCTATATTTTCCTTACTAGGTGTACTAAATTACATTCTCACTAACAGTATGCAAAGGTATCCTATTCTCCTCATCTTTGCCAACACTTATCTTTTGACATTTTGATAATAATAATTCTAACAGGTGTAAGGTGATATCTCACTGTAGTTTTAATTGGCATTTCCCTGTTAATTAGTGATGTTGAATATTTTTTCTATGCATGATAGCCATTTGTATTTCTGTTTTGGGAAATGTCAATTCAGGTAAGGACATTTTTTTAATTGTTATTTGTTTTCTCAGTATTTAGTTGTGTGGGTTCAGATGTGTGATTTGTAAATATATACTACCATTTTATAGGTTTTCTCTTCACTCTGTTAGTTGTTTCCTTGGCTGTGCAGAATTTTTTTAGTTTGATATAAGCATATTTGTGTATTTTTGACTTTTGTTTCCTATGCTTTTGGGATCATATCCAAAAAATTATTTCCCAGCCAAGGTCATGAAGATTTTCTCCTATGTTTTCTCTTTCTCTCCTATGTTTTCTCACTGTAATGTTACAGTTTAGGTCTCACATTAAAAGTCTTTGATCCATTTTTAATTAATTTCCATATATGGTATGAGATGAGTGTCTAATTTCAATTTTCTCAGTACTATTTATTGAAGGGACTATCCTTTCCCTATTGTGTGTTCTTGGCATCTTTGTCAAATATCAATTGGAAATAAATGTGCTGATATATATCTGGGCTCTCTGCTCTGTTCCATTGGTCTATATGTCGGTTTTTATGCTGGTACCATGCTGTTTGATTATGGTTGCTTTATAGAAGATTTTGAAATCCGGTACTGTGATACTTCTGGATTTGTTTTTTTCTGTTTAGGATTGCTTTGTCTATTCAGAGTCTTTTGTGGTTCCATATAAACCTTAGGATATTTTTCTTATTTTTGTGAAAATTGCCATTGGAATTTTGGTAGAGATTGCATTGAATCTGTACAGCTCTCCCAGCTGAGCTTCGTGTTGACAACAATCACAGGCCTCTTCAGTGTTCAGTGCTGTAAATGTCTTCAGTGACAGTAAGGGTTGCTGGAGTCTTCAGTGGTTATGACTGCTAAGGTCCTTCTGATCTCTTATTCTCCCACCAGAGAAGTTGTGGCTGAGGGGAATGCTCTTGACAGAAGGTCTGACTTGCAGGCCCACGTGCAATGGTGGTGATATGGTGTCTCATGAGTGGTCTCCATGGAGTGGCTTCAGAGCTGAGGTCTGAATCATGGCATGAGTGGAAGAACTATGGCTCTGAGATCTGGTAGAGACAAGGCACTGGTGCCCAGGGTGCAGGTACCCCCACTGCCAGGTTGGTAACTGTATGTGAGGTGTGGATGCTTATAAAATATCCAGGGATCCAAGAACAGGAGCACAGTTGTATTCCAAGTTACAGTGGCTCTGGGGTTGGTGTCTGTTTTAGACCTACTGGCAGCTGAGCTGTTGCCTGGACACAGGCATGTTCAGAGAGACCTTGGCTCACTGCGATGATGAATCTGGTGTCAGAGATGTAGGTGTGTGCAGTGCAGCCACATCATGCAGGTCTGGAGTGTGAGCACTCAAGAGGCAGCATTGCTATGGGATTGGGACCAGGTAAGGTTGGGAGATGTGGTGGCTCCTTTCCCAAAGTGACTTAACAGTGGCTGCTTCTCAGGAAGCTGGGGAGGGATGTACAGTTGCACTTTCCTCTCTGGGTTTCCTTGACAGAGATGGTTGTTGGTCATCTCAGTAGCAGAAGATGTTGGTGTCTTTTGTAGAGCAGGAACTTCTGGGGACTATGGTGGTTCCCATCACATCGCTGATACTTATAGCCTCCACCTTTCTTCTTTGTTTGTAGCCATCTGCTGGCATCTCAGGTATGCTGATATAACCAGCAATCATTTTTGCGTGGATATTCTATTATTTTTCTCTACTGTGCTATTTCAGGAACGTTCTTTAATGGACCTTTGAATCCTTTGATTCAAACAATTGAAGGCTGGGAATGAAGGCTGGTATCTCTTATTCTGACATCTTGGTGACGTCATACCTCCTTCTATTTTAAAATATATGTATGTCATTTGATCTTAGTAAGATTAGCTTTTCATTCTACAAGAATACCTGACCTTCTCAATCTTATCATTTAATTTGAAAAAAATTTTTCAATTTCCCCTTTTTTGTCTGTTGATTACTATTTTTTGAAACCCTCCCTGGCCTAGAAATCATTCAAAGTGATTTACATGTTAACTCATTTAATCTAAAAAAAGGCCTTAAATAAGTAATAATACATACATTTAACTAATGAGTAAAACTAGTCTCAAAGCAGTTAACAACATACCAAATGTTATCAGCTAGGAAGAGGTAGAACCAGGATTTTACCTAAGGGTTTTCTGACTTAAAAACATATACTTTTTATTATCTCCTTATGACAATGCTGATTTAGTCTAATTGAAGTCCAAGACCCTGAAGTCCATATCTACAAAACAGGTTCCTGCTACCTAAAAAAGTGATAGATATTACAGAGACAACAAACTTCAATAATATATTAACACAATATGTGTGATATCAAGGCTACCTTGTATTTTTTTATATTGAATGAAATCAAGTAAGATTTGATCTATTATCTTTTATCTTCTCTATCCTTCACAAATATTCTATTGTTATTACCTTTTCAGTGCATCACTTGCTGTAGCTCTCCTGACAAAGTAATGTCTCATTTTCCTTCCTGTTTAGTACATATTAGCATTTGTTTGTGTAATTCTTCATCTGGCAACTTGCAATTATTTTCATTATTTTGTTCACAAAATATCCCGTCTATAATTAAATTGATTTTTCTATCCCACTCCTTGACAATATTTCTACTGTGTCAGAAATTACAATATTTAATACTAATTCACTCTTTTATTCATGTGAATTCCAATGTCGGGAAACTTTCAAATTGATATTGTTGAAGTTGAGTGCTCTCCTTAAGGGAAACTCTTGTAATCACTGTCCTCAGGGATCATTGTTGCACCATTATTGTTTCCATTTTCCCACAAGCTCCACAAGAAAATTTTAGTTGTCCCTGGGGTAAGTTGACCTTAAGTATACAAATGCTCAGTATTATTTTTTTGAATTCGAAATTTTTCTGAGTTCAAAACAATTATGTGCTTTTTATTAAACTGGTTTTATACTAACCAGTATATAATAGCAAGTAGAATAATGAATGCTATTTTTTGACAACACTATTTTGTGATTCCTAATCCTCCTATTTTTACATACATGTATTCATAAAATATTGTTCATGACTGTCATTCAGACTCAAAAACAGTGAGCTAATAAAAATGTTAACAAATAATAAGACTTCTTAAAACATTTGAAGCATGTTCTTTAACTTTATTGCTTCATTGAATTATCATTGACCTCAGATTATAGATACAATGAGACTAATTGCATGCCCATGAAAGTTTCAGTCCTTCTCTTACTGTTTTGCAAAACAAAAAAATACAACAGAATATATAATCTTTGATTTTAGGAGCGTATATTGTAATCACAAAAAAAATCACAGGTTTTTTTTTTTTTTTCCAGAGAATCTCATAGAATATTGAAAAAAATTAGGTAATACAACTAATGTATCTTAGCTGCTAAACCATCCTTTAACCTACATAGTAATACAATTTGGGAATAAATGCATAACTTCAAGTGTAGTTTTAAAACCGCCCTTTATTAAATTAATGAAAAGCTGAAAGATGAGAACTATGGTAGGAGCCTGAACTCTGCAAAAGTACAGGCATAGTTATAAGATAACTGGCCATCATTCCCTAGCTTGCTTTCTGATAATTGCTTACTGCTCAAGAGTCCTATAGCTGGTGGTCATAAGATTTATAACTTTCATAATTGCTTCTTTAGATAACATCACCATTGTGAAACCTAAGGCTGGTATTTGAGATATTTTCCAGACCCTATATTCTGATGGAATAATTGACCCAACCAACGCAGTGGCCCACACCAAGGAACTGACTCAACTAGTCTATGACTTCCAGCCAGTAACTGATTAAGTGCAAGACAATTTCTACACACCTATGATTTCACCCCCAACCCAATCAATCAGCAATACTGATTCCCTGGCTCCCCTGCCTGCCAAACCATCCTTAAAAACCCTAGTCTCCAAATTCTCAGGGAGATGGATTTGAGAAATTTCTCCTGTCTCTTTGCTCAGTGTCCTAGGATATTAAACTCTTTTGTCACCGAAACCCCTGCCGTCTCAGTGTATTGGCTTCTGCGCAGTGGGCAATGGAATCCAGTTGAGTAGGGCAGGGCCATATCAGTAGATCACAGGTTCAAATCCATAGAGTGCAATATGATCACTTTAAAGCATATACGTTACTTTTTTTTTTTTTTTTTTTTTTTTTTTGAGACAGAGTCTCACTCTCTTGCCCAGGCTAGAGTGCCGTGGTGTCAGCTAGCTCACAGCAACTTCAAACTCCTGGGCTCAAGCAATCCTACTGCTTCAGCCTCCCACCAAGTAGCTGGGAGTATAGGCATAAGCCACCATTACTGGCTACATATATATATATATATATATATATATATATATATATATATATATTTTTTTTTTTTTTTTAGTTGTCCAGCTAATTTCTTTCTATTTTTTTTTTTTTTTAGTAGAGATGGGATCTCCCTCTTGCTCAGGACTTTTATTTGTAGAAACAAAAATATTCTATTTGATTAATCAATTTTTCCTAATACATTCCAGACTTTACATTTTACATGGAGAAGTTCTTTGTAATTTTGCTTGAAATGTCTAGGAATGTCAGAAAAGAATGAGTAAGCAGGTGTGTGAGTGTATATGTGTGTGTGTATGTTAACAATTCAGATAAATTAATTATTCTTAAGAATGCCAAAGTATTACAACAGGACACTATATGATAATTTTATAAAACCTTTACCACTTTGACTTTTCCCCAACAATATACACCAACTTAAACTTTGTGCTCGATTATAGTTTTCCCATTCATCAAATTACTAAGAAATATGGCATTTCATAATTAAAGAACCTAATGTTGTATGTGTCTTTATTTATTTAAAAGAAACATGAAGAACATATTTAAAAGAACAGTTTTTCAGAGCATAAAATTTCTTTGACATGCAAAACAGAGCAAATAAACTTACTTTTGTGCATGAATTCATTGCTTACCACAATTCAATCAACTGAATTCATTTATCTAACAAAAGAAACACTCCAGTAAACAGTAAATAGCTCATTTTTACATCGAAAAGGTTACAAAAGCTACCATGCTGTGCTACAGAGAAACATTTAATTTAGTGAAAAAGCAAAACAGAAATCATCTTTACTAACAATTACTACAATTTTCACTGCAATGTCAGAAAGGTTTTTTGTAAAAACTTTTTTTTTAATAGGATAAATGCTTATGCCTGCTGAGGTTAGGCAGTGCGATGGAGTGTTATATAAAGAAAATCTATTGGCCTTTTAGTTGTGGAAATGGGCTCTATATTCCTGAGAAATGCAGCTGTAAAACACTAAAAGTAAATTGAGCTAAAGGAATTTCTTCCCACTACCCATGTCAAACAAGTTAGAGGCATATTCAATTGCAGTTTGAATCATTTATAACTGGCTATTGTCATGATGTAATGTATCCTTTGCAATTATACTCAGCTTTTTTCATTAGGTTTTCAGACTTAATTTCAGAAAATGAATTCATATTTAAAGCTCAGAGCACCTGGTCTATGACTAAGCCTTGCATCAATATAAACAATTGAACTGTTTGATGAGAGGAACATGCTTCTGGATTTAGTTGGCATTTTGTGACTACGGCTGCTAATTACTAATGGCTTGACACTGACAATGCTTCCATGTATATAAACTCTCTTTTTAGCTATATATATCTTGCTCTGTATTGAGTGTAAGTTTTCAAAGTTGTTCCAAAGCCTAAATAAAATAGAAATTTAGAGTAATTTAGAAGAGTTTTAGAAACAAAATGTGAGTGAGTTTTCAAAGTAGTTTCAAAGCCTAGACAAAATGGAAATTTACAGAGTAATTTAGAAGTTTTAGAACAATAGTATCTAGGGTTCACAGCTCTAAACTCATTGCTTCATATATTTGTGGGGACTTCAGATGCCAAAAATTAGATCAGAAAGTCCAAATGGAAAGATCCTCAGGAGATCTTGAAAATAATAGTAGAATATTGTTTTTAAATGGTTACAATTAAAACTACATATGATTTGTTTGTATTTTAACATATGTAACTTCAGGCCTCTAAAGAAAAACTTATATATATGTTCACATAGATACATTGATTAAGGGAATTACACAATCATGTTTCCAAAACACTTTCTTAGCCATAATCTGATTTAAATTCCATTACAGCATAAAGTATCTATTATATTATTGCTGTTAGATTGCTATTAGTATTTTACGTGTCGACTTAGACATAGGAAAAAAATTGTGAATGTCCTCCTGAAGTGTTCCTTTATTTAGTTCCCTTCTTTCTCTAGTTATATAGTCAGGAACAACAGCATCACTGGGAAGCTATGCAGAGTCTCAGGCTGTCTCAAAGAACTATTAAATTAGAATCTGAATTTTTAATAAGATTTCTAAGTGGTTCATATGGACATTAAAGTTTGAATAGCACTAATGTAGATTACATAAAAGTAATCTTTTTGTGGTCTGAAAGTAAATATTGGTCTCTGATATAGAACCTGGATCCCATGCATAATCACACACTCCATACACAATATATAAATGTCCATATCCATATTTTTTTCCTGGGGACATAAGTGTGTCACATTCCTTTACTGTGATTAGCATATCAAGATACACATCCCATAATAATTAGTATTCTCTGGAGTAGAAAATCCAGAAGAGAATATAAAACCTTATCAAATCATAGGAATAAGACAGGTACCAAATTAAATGTTTTAAAAGTGGTAAAAAAAAAAAAAAAAAAAAACAATCAGCCAATCAGCTCTGGGTTTTATACCTAGGGGTCACTGAATTTACTGGGTGTTGCAGGACATCAGTTCTAGGAGGAATGGGAACAGAGCCAGGCTTTTCTGGAAAGTCCCTCCTTATCTCAGGAGGTTGCATTTTTAGCACATTCTACAGTTTGTTTAGAGATGGAATCTCACTCTGTCACCCAGACTGAAGAAGAGTCCTGTGATTATAGTTCACTAAAGGCTTGAACTCCTGGCTTAAGTAATCTTCCTGCCTCAGCCCTAAGCTACAGCACATGCCACTAGGATTGCCTAATTAAAAAAAAAAAAAAAAAAAAAAAAAAACACCACTTTTGTATAGATGGGGCCTCCCTATGTCCCTATGTTGCCCAGGCTGGTTTGGTCTTGAACCCCTGGCCTCAAGCCTCCCTAAGTGTAGAATTACAGCCATGAGTCACTGCACCCAGTCCTACATTTCTTTTTTTTTTTTTTAGAAATAAACTGAACAGAGACTACAGTTATTCTTGAGAACTGTGAGCAAGAAAGGATGGGAAGAGGGGAAGAGTTTGGTTGTCCAAGGCCATCTATGAACTTGTCCTGCACTAACATACAAAAGATTAGAAAGGAAAAATTACAACCAGCAGAATAAGTGAAAAAAAAGTTATGAAGAAATCTTCATTTGAATTTGAAACTGAATATAATTAAAATGTCAACAGATACCTAGGAAGTGTTTCCCAGACAGAAAGTTAAAGTTTGAGCAAAAGTCCAGATGTAAAAGAAAGAGTTTTTTGGGTAAATAATCAATCTGTTAAATGAATTTATTACACAATAGGAGATTAAGAATTAAGACTGGTAAATTGGGTGATATTAAGAGGCTAGAAAGCTCTCATAAAGTGTTTTAACTTTATTATGATTCTTGAACGACTTTCACCAAGGGACTAATGTAATTGCAACAAGGTTTTTGAAAGTGCTATTGTTTGCAGGAAAGATGGTGCGAAGAAGAGAGAACAAGCTGGGAAAACAGTTAGTTCTTGAATAATGCAGTATATGAATGAAGATAGTGTCAGTAAGAGTAGATGAAAAGGTTATTAAGAAGAAATTTTGGAGATGTGATCTATAGTGCTGGGTGCTAATAAGGTAAAGTAAATGAAGGAGAATATAGAATAAAAGTTAACTTAAGGTATTTAATCCTTCTTGAGAGAGAATGGTCAGACTATTAACAGAAATTAAGGAATCAGAAAAAGGAACAGATTCAGTTTGGGACATATCGATATAAATTATTCAATACTGGGGCATTTAGATGTCTGCATTCATAAGATAATGGATGAGGGAGGGAAAGATATCATTTGTGTATTTGAAAGTTATCAATACAAAAAAATAGCTCAGATTGTGGAAGTAGATGAGATTCTAGTGAACCCCAAGGGAAGGGGTTAGGATACATTTTACTCTCCTTTGCTCTTTTCTGGCTATGATGCCATCAGCATCTCAGCCAAAAATAGTCTTAATTTTGAACTTCATTTTATATATTTATTTCATCCTTTTCTTTCTGTGTTTCTTTTTCTTTTTTGCACAGTTAAACAAATTGTTAAAAGTAATCTCTTATTCTAATAAATGTAACAAAATATCTAGGTGCCACCCAATATCTTTTCTTTCTTCTCTCCTGGGTATGGAACTTGCTTTATCTGTGGCATTAATAAGCCTCTCCCACACCCCCAGAAGAAGTTTCTCCAACTTCCTTTGCAGCTGCTGTTGTGATGTGTCACAGTTTTTACCAATGAGCTAAAGGCGGAAGTTCCTTGGAGACCTTTAAAGGGAACTCGTCAATTTGACAAGAACCATGTTTGTGCTTTTCCTTCTTCCTTATGAAATGTCAACTTACTGGCTGGATCTCTGACAGGCATCTTTCAAATGTGAAAATAAGAACATAACAAATGGTTGGAAACAAATGATGTCAGAGGGACTGTTTTGCTTTGCAAATGTGTTGATGCTACACCATCCATCTTAGATTTTCTCCTTTAAAGTTTCTGTACATAAAATAATTTTTTGAAATTTGTGTCAAGCACTGTTCCTCTTGGCCAAATGTAATTGCTAACTGATAAAGTTAATTCAATGTGTTTTCTCCAATCCTAGTCAATCTGAATATGCAGACTTAATCCCATCCATGGACAATGTGTACATTTTAAGGAAAAGAAATGTTAATATACCATGCTGAGCTACATAATCAATGTGGCTTAATAATGCGTGTTAAAGTAGGTGTAGATTTTAAAGAAAGGTGTTATTTTTAGATGACAGGCTTATTTATCACTTTAATATTACTTCAGGTTTCTGTTCCAGTTGTCTTATGCTGATAGGAGCAAGCATGAATTCCATGTTAGCAACCACAGCATCAATCATAGGTACCAGCTGAGAAAACAACATCCTAAAGTCCTTTGATTTCATATTCCTATCATGTTGGGCTAGTGTGGTGTGAAATGCATGCTGATCTATTATGGGATGATAAAAAGCAACATGATTAAGTAGTGATTTATATCCTTTGAGATTGACAGCACATAGAGAATAGTGACAAATAGGGGATCTAGTGAGACTGAGAAAGATTATATTAAAAATAGAAAGCCTGATTACTTACCTTGTGTGATTCATCATTCTCATCTTCATCACTTATCTTCCCTTCTCCTTGCACAGTAACCAGAAATGCCAAACTCCACCCCTATCCTGCCAAAATTAGAGGCTTGACTTACATGACTTAAACTGTTAAGGTAAATGCAATACCGATTTTACTCTTAAGGAACTTCTGAAGGCCCCTAAATTATACCTTGCTAGTGATGGTATTATAAAACCATTTAAATTGATGGAAGAATTTAAGAAACCCAACTCATACCGCAAGGGTATTTGTCTTATCTACTCAAAAATCTGAGCGAAACAAAACAGTAAGCTGGTTTATGAATAATTCCTATGATCCAGGTGAAAAAATTATACAATTCTGAAAATGTTTGAAGAAAAATATTTAATAACCACTAGCAGAAACTTTTGACTGTATAACTTCTCCTTTTCTGACAGAATCAGATTTTTCATGCTCATCTTCCACCACCTCAGTAAGTAGTCCCTCATCTGCACCTCCAGGTTTAATGTCTATCAATTTGAACCAGTTATTCTGGCTCCATTCTCATTGCCAATAATGGATTTAGGCAATGACTTGTGAAACAATTCTATCCAATTAGGTAAAAAGACATGTTCCCATGGAACTCTGGGAAAGATTTCTATCATCTTTTAAGAAAATCTCTCCTTCACATATGCTGATCCTTTTCATATTTGGTTGTGTTGCCTGGCACTGACACAGGTTTCCCATGGTCTTGTGAAGTGCTATCCTGTGCACAAGCCACCTTGGTAACAGTGGCAGTGTACATTGTTTTAAAGGTATGTTGATCATCATTAAAATAATTTGGCTGTTAAATTCACAATTCTGAAGCCTTCTATTTCCTGTCTCCTTGTTTTATAGCAGAGCAATTTATTTATTTTTTCTAACCCAGATCAGTAGGGGTTTCTGTTACTTGCAGCCCAATGTATACTGATAAAAACATGTCAGCAAATAAATTCCTACTGATGCCTATCCTGGGCATGTCTAGTATTAATACAGATATTTACATTTTTTCTAATTTTTAAAACACAAAATAAACATATTTTTCATTTTCTATTAAATTAAGAAGGATAGAGAATGATCTGCAGTTTAACCCCCATTACCATGCCTAAATTACGATCATTTGGGAGCTAATTACTTGAGGTTAAAAATTCAGATTTCTGTACATCCTATTAGACCTACTGCATGAGCATACTTATAAGAGGTGACCCAGGTTGTTAAATTAAAACAGAACAAAGCAAAAACCCTTCTAGTTGGCCTAAGTTGTTTTAGAAACAATGATAGCCATGTCAAAAACATTTTTGGTATTTCAAAATTTGGGCTTCTTTGCATCTTCTCCATTAAATAAAAATCCCGTGGCTTAATATTGTCAAGAAGGCTATAGCTAAACTTCAAAATCTTATTTTAAAACTAAGTAATTTCCAAAGAGTTAGCACTCTTCAGTCCAAAAGATATTTATCTCATACACTAAAACTCATGAATATAATTAGTATCAGCATCAAAAATTTCCAAGAATCTGTCAAACTTACTTTTAACTGTCTTAAACAATTCTGCACATTTCTCTTCAAAAATTCCAAACAAATTATATTAGTACCATCTTTATAATGAATAAATGAAATTCAAAATTTGAAGAAAATATGTAGATTGTTAGAAGTAAGGTTAATAATTCAAATTCCCAAATGATACAGAATCTCATTTTACAAGCAAGTACAAGTGGATGAATTTTAATGATGGTTCGTTTATGAAGGCTTTAGTGCAACTCTGTTGTTATTTCTGCTGTCTCTTTGACCTAACAGCAGAAGAAACTCCATTGTGTTTAAAAGAAAGAAGGAAAGAAAAAAAGGGATAAAATGCACAGTTATACTCAGTAGTGACTGGAAGGATGTGATTCCTGATTAGTACTTGGGTCTCAAAGATGAATCTCATCATCTGCCTGTTGGTCATAAGAACCAATATAAGTCAGATATAGAAAATAACTCACTGCCCTCTACGTAAACATGAGAATTTGTGTCCATTCCTCAGAGACAGAACTGTGGTGTGGGTTTGAACATTTGCCGTCTATCACGTCACCATTCATATCAGTGATCAAATCAGTTTAACTGATGAAGGAAGAATAGGATCGCCAAGACCATTACCAAAGATGCAAATAAACAGAAAATTAGAATGTTGGTAATACTCTGTCAAGATGTTCACTGGTAACATGACTCGTTGTTATACAGAATCTCCTATATCACATCATGTGATGTCTTTGTGAACCAGTTCCAAGAAGAATTTAATATGCAAATATGCCAGCAGAATTGAGAATACAGCACACACCTAGTGCTTAATGTTAAATATGCATGAAACATAATGTCTTCATGTTTAATTCTAGTATAATTTGGGGGGTATATTTGCACATTCAAATTACTACTTTTTATTATTAATATACAGATGCAAGAGCAATTTCCTGCAGCTACAATGACTTAGACTTTCAAAGCTTCTTCTCTGACAAAGACAAAATTGTTATTATAGGACATGACTAAAATAGCCATCTTAAATAGCACACAATGTGATTTTCTCTTAAAACTTTTATCACAATTATTTATGCACAATGTGGGCTTCACAACACATAGTGATAAATAAAATTACAAAAGGGCATTTTACCATAAACATATAAATATATAAAGGTGCTCAACTTATTTCAAGGTACATTAATAATTTATTTAAGGCAATCTTCATGAGTTTAGGACATTAACTCTTATTTTTATTGTTCTGCAAAATGGGTTGTCTAATAAACATTTTTATTAGACAAAGGGTAATATTGTAGGATTTTTAATGGAAATATAAAACTAAATAATTTAATGTATTTTTAATTGCTCTACTTATATTTCTCATGTCTTATAACAGAGATTAGTCTTGGTCTTTATTTATACATGGTACATGTTTCCGGAGTATACTTACAGAGATTAATTATACTCTGGGACATATTGCCACATACGGGCATAAAAAATATATTCTTGATCACTCAATTATTTTGTGAATTATCATATATGGTCATTAACTTGGTGTCTAACTCTAGGTTAATGGTGTTTAGATATTCTTTTCATAGTTTCAATTCAAAGTCTAGTTCATAAGAAAAGTGTTTTAAGATAAGCCAGACAATTTTAAAAGAAAAAACATTATATAGCGCCTCTTGGTGATGAAATTGAGATTAAATCATACTATTTATGCATCAATAGGATGATTAACATAAGATGCCTATGACAATTATACAGCCCCAGCACACAGATCAACTCATAAATCAACATAGACTACTTTTACCAGAGCCACTAACATTGTTGGAGTGTGGATTTATCATTGATTTAGTGTTTCTTTAATTTCAAATATGACGTCGAATTACCCTTAGATTCCTAATTTATGAGACAGATGAGCATAGTCACTAGAAATTCAGAAAAAAAATATCAAAATTCTCAGTCCACCACAAATGCAGTTTTCTTCCTTCGGTGCCTGCACTCTTTAGGGTCACCCATGGAGTCTCCCTGATCTCCAGTTCCCTTCCTTGAAATCAAATCTTTTTCTTTCTATCCATATTATCAGTGACAATTTTATCTCCCTTCTTTGTTAAACCTCACCCACACTCTGGTGAATGCTGATCTGGTTTTTTTCTTCCAAACTGTAGTACATATTGTTTGTACCTCTACTTTGCCAGAGAATCTATACTCTCACTATTATTACCAACTACCCCAGAAATTGAACTGAGAACTTGCTGTGGATCAGAGATGTTAGATAATTTCCTATCCCCTAGCTGTGTACTGTTTTAGGGATGGGAGGAAGATCAGCTTCTGAAAACCACCATAGATATACTTTCCCTACCCTACTCCCAACACACACACACACACACACACACACACACCAGTGTCGCCACTTCTCCGTGGTTGGGTCCAAGGGAGGAGGATTAGAAGAAATTTCACCTGATCATATGGCAGGCATAGGTGATATCTGTCATTGGCTTGGTAAATGATTAGAGCTTGTTCTTTCTGTCACAGGGCCTTTTATGGCATTCTCAGATCCTCTATCCCCTGAATTTTTACCAGATAGCCTATTTCTTGATAAGAAAGCTATTTCTCCAAAGGTCAGCTATTTACAATTCCCTTTTTATAAAGATCCTTTCTGATGCAGTCAACTTGCACAACAGACTCATACAGCTCTCTCTTACCCCCAAACCACTTCTCCTTACCTCTTGATCCTCACTTTTGCTGAGATGATGGAATAAGGGTACCTGCACTGGTTTTCATCATTTCTTTGCAAATTTTACACATATTCATAATTTAGGCACCACTGGGCATCTGCCCATTACCAGACAGTATTCTGGGCACTGAGAATAATCAAAAGAGAAAAAAAATTTCTCCCTTTTTTGGGCTTAGAAAGTTAAAAAAAAATTAAATATTTAGTGTGTTACATGGTGATAAGTGATAAAGAAGAAAAATAAGTAGGAAAGGTAACATGAAATATATATATGTGGATAGGTGGAGTTGAAATTTTAGACAGGGTTTCAGAAAGGGTGAATTTCAGTAGAGATCTAAAAATAGATAGTCTTGGTGATATAAGGGATGATTTTTCCAGACAAAACAATTAACCTGTTCAAAGGGTCCTGAAGCAAAAGCACACCTGGAAAGTGTGCTGTAAAGTCCAAGAAAGCCTCCAGAAGCCAGAGTCAATAGAGTGGAATGAAGTGGGTTAAGGAAATGGAGAGGGATAGAGAGGTAAGGACCAAGAAGTGCCATATGACATTGGTAGGTCTTGTAAATTCTAAGGACACTTGGACTTTTACCCTGATGAGATAGGAGGACACTGGAGGATTTTAAGCAAAGGATGGATGTGAACTTGCTTCCTATGCTTTAATGTGGTCACCATGATTGCTCTGTTGAGACTGCTATGAAAAGCACAAGGGCAGGAATACGGAGATCAGTTATCAAACTCTTGTAATGAACTTAGAAAGCAGAATGTGACTTTGTGGTGGCAAGTTGGTGACAATTGAGTGGGTAAGAAGTTGTCAAGTTTGATATATATTTTGAAGATAGAGTCAGTCTGATCATTGAAAACTAGACATATGTGCGAAAGCCAAGGGTCAAGAATAGCAGGGTGGGTGCCTTTAGCAATAGAATAATGGAGTAATGTCTCAGGAGCTGAGATGCTAAGACTGCAGGAGCAGGCATGCAGGGAGGAGGGGTGGGAACACGTGCACTTTGAGATGTGGATTACGTATGTATCTGCAGGTGTCGAGCAGGATTTCAAATATGTGAGTCTGAAATTCAGTGACTAATTCAGCAAATAATAATACCTTGTTCTATGTACATGGTCTCATTTGGTTGTAAACTAAAAGAATTCTAAGGCTGATATTATTTCCCCAGGATAAGAAGTTGGAAGGAGGAGGTTCTAAAATTTTATAGTATTTTGTCCTTTCAGATAACAGATAAAATTGCTTTCTATATGTTTTTTATTAGGTTCATAAATGGTTAAAATCAAGGTGCTTAGTTAGGGCAAGTCATGCCATTTTGAAGGTCAAAAAACCTTTTAAAGAGCAAAATTCATGTTTTAGCTTTTCTCTTTATTTAGATACTTTTTCTTTATCTGGGTCACAAGTGCCTCTACATTTCTAAGAAATTTCATTTTTATATGCACCGTAACACTGATTCAGCAGCTTCTCCCAAATGTCACAGATCTTTTTAATTTTTTTGTTGTTGTTTTTCTTCTTGGGAGTTATATTTTTTAATTTTCTTTTATATACTACAAGACACATATCCAAGAAAATCTTCACTATTTCAAATTTGAAATTCTATATAAATAAGCTTTGGCTTCAACAACAACAAAAACAACAACAAAACAATCTTCTAAACACAGCAGACTATACTACATGCTTGTTTATGCTAAGTGAAGGAAATGTTTATTCTGCAGCTGGGCTTTGTGGGGCTAGGCTAGGCCAAAATTTTTATATCTTTTCTTTCTAACACCCAGGATGTAGGAATAGTTGCTATATTGAGCAAAGTATTCTCCTAGTGGATGACAGAAGCTGGAAGGGGAAGAGGAGGAGGAGGCAGATACTAACTATACAGTACATTTAAAGCTCTAATTTGAATGTGGCTTAGGAAGTGTCTGCCTACATTCCAATGAGCCAATAAAATTATTTGGTGAATCCCAGAAGCAACAGGGCAGGGTGTATACTCTCCCAATGAAGCATGGCAAGAGTGGGAAGGAAATAAAACATTATGAAGAAAGAACAGTTAATTTTCAAAATATTTTACTTTTATAATCTAGCTTTTTCTTCCCTTCTATAAACAAAGTCACCCCAAGAAGTATAAATCTGCAATAGTGATCTCCCTGGCTGCAAGTGTACTTCCATTTTGTATTTACCTCTTGGTCTACAATGCAAATTAATGAATTAAATAATTATATCTTGATCATACATATTCCATTTATACTGAATAATTCAGTGGAGGTTTATATCTGTTCTATGTTCTTCAGTCGTTGCTTTGGTTATTTTTATGCTATGACCCTGTATCCATGTCCCACCAGACAGCACATTTTCTAGATGTGAAGATCCTTGGCATGTTGTTTGCCCAGGAATTTTGTCATGTATCATGGTTGTCAAGAGATTTTTCACAAAGAGAAAGGACTACAGAATCCAAAAATGGAAATAAACTATTGAAAATTATAAAATAACTCAAATAAATTGGATATGACTTTCTCACTGAAGGAATCTCGATATTTTTATATAGTGGTATACAATAGTTTCTTATCTTTCTGAGAAAGAATTCTAAAAGCTTTCTATCTTTGCAAAAATAAAAAAAAAAGCCAAGATCATGCTAGGGGATGATGCCATGTGCTTTAGAATCAGCTCCATTACAACTCTTTAGGTACTACCGGGAAGGGAAAAAGTAATTAGAACAAAAAGCAGAACTTAATTCTCTGGATATTAGGGGAGGAGGTTATTTCTGTTTAAAAGTTAAATTGGCAAAGATTTCCTGAGAATGCTTTGTTTTGTTCTATAATTTAGGTGTAGCCACATATACTCAAAGTTGGTATATATTTGACTATACTGAAGGTGTATGATTTTTTTACATATTAAAAATATATGGTAGAAAATTCTTTAGAGGCAGTATTGAAAACTTTAGTTGGTGATTAATTAATAAAATCCAAACATATATTACTTCATCTCAAAATTTTTTAAAAGTGTCCTATACCACCCCAAATCTCTATCTAAAATACATTTAGCCAATGGCTATATCTAAAATACATTTAGCCAATGGCTAGTCAGGCTACCACCCCCAAGTTCAGTAAAAAGTAGGTTTTAGCTAAGATCTAGCACTCATATACTGGATGTGGGTATACATGCATATATTAATATATGGGTGTATTCACATACACTCATATATATGCATATGTATCACATATACTCACATATATGAAACAAACATTTCATGAAACTATATTACTATATTTTACTCAGTTATTTCAGTTCTATTTAATTAAAAATTAGCTATGACAATACATTCATTTCTTGACTCACCAGTTTGAAAAAACACTGTTTTAAACCATTTGTTTCACTTTTTGGTTATAAATAAGGAAACCAAAACCAACAGATTTAGAATGACTATAAATGTGTCAATTGATATTTGATATCTAAGAATAACCTTAGATAACATAGAATCAGTTTTGGAGTTTATGCAATCAAGTGTACACTCAGATGGCGTGGCAGAACTGTTCCTGGAACCCATCATTGCTGCCACTGGGCACGGATAGCTCGGTTTGTGTCAGAGATGCTGGACACTGTACCCTGCCTTTGCAAACTCCGCTTCTGCTGACACTGAAAAGACACAGGAGGGGATCATTTCTTTATATCTCAAGTTTACAAAAAAAAAAAAAAAAATGCTCAAGCAAAATTCCTGATTGTTGGAGCTTGTATTAGTTTACTCAAGCTTCCATAACAAAATACCACAGACTGGGTGACTTAAACAGAAGACATTCATTTTTTCACAATTCTAGAGGCTGGAAGTCCAAGCTCAAGGTCCCTACTTGGCTGGTACTTGCCTCGGATTAGGCCTCTCTTCCTGGCTTGCAGGCAGTCTCCTCTCCGTGTCCTCTGTGCACATGCAGAGAGAGAGAGGACTCTTAAAAGGACACCAGGAGCATTAGGCCCCCATGCTTACGACCTCATTTAACCTTAATTACCTCTTTAAGGAACCTACATCCAAATACAGTCACATTGGGGGTTAGGGCTTAAGCATATGAATTTTAGTGGGACCAAATTCGATCTATAATAAGCCCCATGGCACATGGCTGCATATTGCCTGATTGAAGCCTCAGAAGATGATTTTCTGATGAATTTCTACCTTGGGGTGGGACATACCTTCAATATGATCAATTTTACAAACAGAGGAAACATTCATAAACATTTTGGACCACAAAAAAGTGTGACAAATGACACCGGTGCTGTAAAACATAGAAAATATGCTTTATATTTATAAACCCTCACAGTATGAGATTTTCCCAATTTGGAAAGCTATAACCATACAAACCCACAAAATTACCCAAAAAAAATAATATAGCATATGATATTTATTTGGCTAAAATATTTAATCCTATATACATTGTTACATATTTTCCATAGATGAATTCAATAATTCATTCTAGTTAATGCTTTATTTAAAACAATGGGAGACAGTCTAATTTAATGTGTGATGAATGCAATATATTTCCCTGATGACATGTATTATGTCATCCTAAATTATATGAGACATCTGCCAAATCAATGATAATTCAGTTTATGTGAGAAATGCATAACAAATGAAAACAATTATCTACTTGAAAATAGCGTTGAATTCTTTTCCTTTTTATAAATAACTCCTAGAAGTCTCTGTTAAGATACTTGTTTAATGTCGATAGTTTTGATGCAAATTACTCTTGGAGATAACATGGTAATAATTGTAAGCAATTATAAAATGACAAAAAATCACATATGAGACTATTAATAGAGCCTAAGTATCACTTTGTGAATCATAAAGTTGACCTTGACATGCATATAAGATGGTGTAATTTAGATCTGATAAAAACTTACAGTGATCTGTATCATCCTGAGGTTTAGATCCCCCCATCTACTACATGGGCCTGATCAAAGAAAGCAATTTTATTATTCTAACTGTTAAAACCAAAGACCACTCATTCTTATATAGCAGGTAAAAAATGCAAATGTAGGGTCCCTTCCAAATGTAAATAAACTCATTACTAGCAAAAGAAAATTTAAGACACAGAGCCCCCTAGGATGATAGATTCCTTTGTTAAAAAACAAGAGGAGGATGAAATAAACTATTCTTGAACAAATTTTTTCATACGTATTTCCTGTTTATGGAGTCCCATAATTATTGAACATGGAGAGACATTATAGAAATTTTGTTTTTCATTGGCACATGACGAGCATGCAATGATCAGCTGCTATTTGCTTATTACTGCTTTCCTAAGCTTTATGGCATGGAGAAAGAGTTTGTGATCTTGATTTTCAGTTTTTGCCATAATTTATGGTATGGATACTTAGTATTTTGCCATCAAAAATGTGGAAGTTTTAGCAATAGTTCTCATATAGCTTTATGAAGAAATTGGAAACATTCATAAATCTTTGACTAAAAGATACTGGGGTCTATTTGTTTTTCCTCCTGCAACCAATTTCCCCGTAAACAGGCATCCAAAATTCCCAGAACTTAATCTACTTTCTAGTTTGCACTAGATTACCAGAGCTAATTGGTATATTTTTAAGAATTCTGTAAGCTCTTTGATATCACATTGACAACTTAAATTGGCCATTGTGGGAGTATTTACATGATGAAAACTGGCAAACACTACTAACAGGAGCTTTTCTTTTCTTTTTTTCACAGAGCTGGGTCTACCAGCAAACCACTGAACCTAGCATGTCATGTTTGTTCAGCAAGGGATCTTTTAATACATTTACTTGACAGAGAAAATTTCAAATATTTGTTAATGGTTCACAATAATTGCCCAGTTCAGGCATATGTGGCCAGGTACAGATGTAGTTAATGTATCTGTTGGAAAGAAAAATTCTTTCCTTTCTTAGACAAATACCTTGAGATACCACTTCAGATTCGGACAATAGGGATCAGAATGGTCTGCAAAGAGATAAATAAGTGAAAATATTACTAAACTGCTGTAACTGTGATAGTGTGACAGTTATTGAAATAGAGGAGTGGAAGAGTGGCTTGGGAGAAGACGAGATAATTATGAGAAAGAAGGGTTCACAAACAATACAAGTGAGGAGGCATTTTTGAAGAGTAGGCACTTTCTGACATATCCTAAGGTTAATACTATATTAAAAATGAAGAATGCCTAGTCTTCTCTCCCTCTTTCTCATTCTGTTCCCAATGTAATTATTCTACCACTTTAGTTAGTAGACTTTTCCTCTCTCGAGAGAAAAAGTTTAAAGTTCAGCTAAGGTATATGGAAATCAAAAGAACTAAATGTATGTGTTGGTGTGTGTGTGTTTGTGTGTGTGTGTGTGTGTGTGTGTGTGTGTGTGTGAATTTCAGAAGTTACTCTAACAAAGTTTTGTATGGGTTGTATTGGTTGATGCATTGTGTTTAGGACTTTTGATTTTCCATTCAATATTAATGATTATTTTACCTTTTCTAAATGTTTATTTCCTTTAAAGATTTGGAAAATAATATCCTCAGTATGATCTCTAAATTTTAATCTACAAACAAAATTAGCAAAAAGGACATGTGTAGCTTACATAGACATTATAATTATATGGAAAGATACTTTGAGTAGAGTCATTACTATGTTAATTTTGTCCTCTCAGCAAATCTTTCCCCATGATGAAACCTGACATTTATAATCAGCCTCTAAGATCACATTTCCACAGCCTTCTTCCTTTGCTTACATTTATTAGACTATATTAGAGTCATAACTTACCTTCTAAATTTTAAGCTAATGTCTGAGCAAACATATTAATATGTTAGGGTGTATCTATGTTGGGGAAAAGAGAAAACAGCCACCAAAAGACTTCCCCCTTTAACACAGAACACTGTTTGAAGGCAGTAGAATGTAAGAAATTGTTATAAAAAGGACATAATTTTGTTATTTACTGAGTTGTATATGCCTTGCATTGCAGTGCATATAAAAAACACCAGCAGTCCATGAAAGGAAGAAAAACTATATTCCTGGGACTTGTGAAGTTCTCAAACTGAGAAGACTCTGGGAAAATAAATTTTTATCTATGGAAATGCTTGTTGATCTCTTTATGCAAATCTACCAGTTCGTTTTCCCACTTAAAAGTCAATTCAATATTTTTGAGTAACCTCCATACTGTTTTCCATAGAGGCTGTATCACTTTACTTTCCAAGAGTATACACAGGTTCCAGTTTCTCCACATTCTTGCCAACAGTTTTTAACTTTTGTTTCTCTTAGATAATAGTCATCTTAACAGATATGAGGCTATATCTCATTGTGGGTTTGATTTGCATTTTTTTGATGGTTAATGATGTTGAGCATCTTTACATATACCTTTTGGCAATTTGTATGCCTTCTTCGTAGAAATGTCTATCATATGATCCAGCAATTCCACTTCTGGGTATTTAACCAAAATAATTGAAATCAGGATCTTGAAAGGATATCTACACTTCAATGCTCATTGCAACATTATTCACATTAGACAAGATATGAAACTACTTAAGTGTACATAAATAGGTGAATAAAGATTTATATACATACAACAGAATATTGTCTTAAAAAAAAGGAAATCCTGTAAACATTGATGAACCTGGAAGATATTATGCTAAGTGAAATAAGCCCATCACAGAAGGACAGACACTACATGATTCTAGAGTTATCTGAAATAGCCAAACTTATGGAAACAGATAGGAATATGGTGGTTGTCAAGGGACTAGAGCAGGGGAAATGGGGAGTTGCTATTCAGCAGAAATAAAGCTTCAGTTATGCAAGATGAGTAAGTTCTAGAGATCTGCTGTTCAACATAGTGCCTATAGTTAACACGACTGCATTGGACACTTAGAATTTTGTTGAATGTAGACCTCATGCTAATTGTTCTCATCATAATAAAAAAGTCAATTCATAGTGAATATATCATTATATATAAATATTTACATCTTTTCTGTGAAACTTCATGTAATGTTAACTAACTTCTTAAGAAAATTTAATGGTCTTCCAGGTATCTGCTCTGACTCATTCTTATATGCTTCATATTGGGTTGTTACTGTCACCACCACAATATGGAAGTGCTACTGTTTTGTTTCATAATACTTATAAGTTGTAAATTTGTATACACACATTTTTCCAAAGTCTTTTCTCCCCAAAATGATTGTATTGAGAGGATCCAGTAATTATAAAAGAAGGTCAAGTCAGAAGACCCTAAACTATTTTTAGCAATGGTTCTCTGGTATATTTAATATGCTCTGTAATATGATTTCAACAGAATCTATGTAATATTAACAGGAAGAATGCAATCTAATATACATAAGTAGACATTAGCTGTTGTATCAGGAATTGTAGCAGAAGAAAGAGACCAAGACTCTAACCAGTGAAGGCAAAAGACTTCATCTTTAAAGACAAGGAAAGTTGGTGGTATTTCATTCAGGATCTTACCTCAAAAAACTGTCTACTATGTCACCATTATTAACTAATTGACCCAACTCCTTTATTATATTGCTTGCCATTCATAACTATTTGCATTATTCTCTTTTCAGCTAGATATTTAGATGGTATATATACACAAAAACACATAACAACTCACAGCATTATGGCTAACAAGAACATTAATATTGGCTTTGGCATTATTGTTACATACTGTTTTTACTTCTTAAAAATGTTAAAGAGATAAAAATAACATGGGCACACTCATAAATACAAAGAGATATTCCTCAAGTTAGTTTCTATTACTTTAAATCAATGTCATCTCATAAATGTTACTTTAGAAGCTTCACCTCCTTTTTTTATGGAATTCTAATAAGCATAATGTAGCAAAAGAAGCTGAATATCTGTAATATGTAGGGAGAAATACAGAAATGTTTCTGCATTTGTTCTTACATGTTGAAGACAAATATGTTTCTAGAAAATAATTTTACACAGCCTGGTTTAATCTCTGATCATACGTCAGGATTTCTATGTCTCACTTTGGAATTTATATTTCAGCCTTGAAATAATAAACGTGAATTTGAGTTGGAAAATCTTCCCTTTTCCTGGCCTCAAGGTGTCTGTTATGTTCCAGGGTTTAACCTTCTCTTGAAAGAAAAATGTTTCATGTTATTTTCCCTTTGAGTTGGATATTGATCTACTTGGGCCAAGATGAGGTCATCTTGGATCTTTCTGTGATGTTCTAAATCAGTTTTGTCCTGATGCAGTTGTGCCCCAAGTCTGCTCCACTTCTTCCTAATGACAACTTCTAGAAATGCTGCTAACTCAATCTTGATTAAAGGATTCTTAGGATCCACCCCTTTATAATCTACTCCAGTCTAATTCTCCACTGCTGTATGGCCATTGCTGGTAGTCATGGACAACTTCTTTTTCTTTTCACTGGGGCTGCTGCAAATGTCACCATTTCCACTCCATCGTATTCTGGTCCCATGCCTACTCCTCTCACCTCTCTGGGTCTGCTGAGGTTCAAGTTCTGTTGCAGCCCTCAAATCTGACATCACCTGTAAGAATCTTGGTCCACAAATTGTCGTGGAGCTCTGTTCTAATGATTCCTTCTACATTGGTTGCTTTCCTTTGACACAGCCTTGATTCTCTTGACTGTATACAGCTCTTGATTGTTTATTTTATGCCACATGTAATTTTAGTTTCCTAGGTCAGTTCAGTTCATCAAATATTTTTAAGCATTTAGAATAGTGCCAGGCATGTTGCTAAGTGTAGGGGAAACAGGGACAAATAGGACACCATCCCAGCCCTTAAAAAACTATTAATTTGATTGGGAGGAAGAAAGGAAATTGCAAATCAATGTAAATGTTAGTTAATAGTGCTATAAATGATTTCACTGTTGCTTCTACTCCAGCCTGCTCCAGCACCCATCTTTACTGTAATGCAATCTACAGATAGCCATGGTGGAAAATCTTTACAACAGACATTTTATGTGCTAAGAAAAATAACTCCTTGCTTCCGGTCTCTCCAACAGATCATCAGTGTCTCACCTTGTACTCCTCTAATATTGTAATCTCACACTGTTATTTACATCATGCCTAAAAGTAGAAATCTTTAGGCTCCACGTGGTAAAACAGACTTTACTTTTTGCATATACCACTTTAAGTAAGTGCCTTTTTTGTATACTTTCATCATGTAATAAATCAATAAATTTGTCTGGCTCCTTAACAAACACTAAAATTCATGAGAAGAATTGTATTTTATATAAACAACACAGAAATTCAAAATGCTTCCATAAAATTTCAAACCACCGTGTTCCTTTACAGACATTGATTAAAGAATCTAAAGAATCATGCTCCTTACTGTGTGTGGAATCTTTCTAAATACTTCCTCACATCTAGAATAAAAAGACAAATCATAAAATACAAGTAACAGATTTTACAATGTAATTCATATCCAAAGCATATAGCATCCTTAAATTTTTTGAGCATACTAATAGCATCAGCTGAATTCTTCATTATCTATAATTCATTATCAAATACAAACTCGTCTTCAAGTCAGGAAATTTTCTCAGTCATTGGCCTAAGTATGTCTATTATACTTTCTACACAATAATTGTTGCTTGTAAATTTTTATGAAAGCAACTTAATAATATATTATAACTGAGTCTATGTGCACATAGTGAATAGGAGGAATTGTCCTACTCTCAGATATAATGCAAATTATATAATTGTTCCACCTAAGATATCTGCCTATTTCAGAGCAATAGTCTTTTGGCTTGAAGTGCAAAGAATTTTCCAACACTCTATTCGGCATGTATGGGCATGGTCTTATTCTGCCTTATAGTATATGGTTTCAAAATGTCAGTGATTTTAGGTACTTAATAATTAAATATGGATGATAAAACATTGCCTGGCATTAAAATGGTACATTGGACTGTAAAATTCACAATAAAGACACTAAAAATTAAGGTGACAGTCAGTGGCCAGATGGCTTCTCTGATGTTCTAAAATACACATGAAAGATTTTATTAATTTAAACACCATATGGGATGGAGTTGAAATTAGCATCTATGGGCAGTTAAATCCAGATATAACCTAGATATAATAGTGTGTTCTACTCCAACTTTTGTCGTTTTCCTCTATGGTGACACTGCATGGGATCATTTTAGTCTTTCTTTTCCATGTGTATGCAAGAATAGAATACCTACCTTCTGTCAGGATGATATTGTTAAAAGTACTTGAAATTGAAATGAGGAAACATTTATGTATACATCCAAAAGCTGATAATTCATTCTTATACAAATCTTAGATCATTGTCTCATGAAACCTATTAAGTTACATGCTTTTAACAAATAACATTAATTTTATTTTATCTTCACTGGCTCCTGAATTTTTTCATATCAAATATAATCTTCAAATAAAAAATTATTTTTGAAAATGAATGTACATGAACAAAGACTAGACTTGGTTTTATAAATGACATCTTCTCTTAGATAAGCAGGTCACCTTCCTCAAGTGTAATCTAACTTCTTACCTATTAATTTAAGATGAAGCAGCTCTATATGACAGTAGGCCAGAAATTGGCAAACTACTATCCATGGGCCAAATTCAGCTCACAGCATGTTTTTGTACTGCACTCGTGCTATTTTTTTTATTTTGTTTTTACATTTTAAAGGGGTTGAAAAAAGAAATAAGCAAACAAATAAACAAATAGTAATAATAACAATATGCAACAGATACCATATGCTAACAAAGCCTAACATACTTTCTATCTGGCCCTTGACAAAAAGTTTGCCAACTCCTGTACTAGATTATAAACTCTTATAGAGATTTGGATCTGTTGGCCTCAACACAAACACTGGATGACAAGTCCACAGATATCAAAAAATAACACTACACAAATATAGCAGTGTTTTAAATAGAATAGTACTAAGAGACCAAAGTCCAATTGGTGAATATGTATAAAAAGCAACAATATTAACTAGGGCCAGTTACCATGAAATCCAATAAAGTAGATTTTTTTGAAATTCAAAGTAGTTGTTAACATTAAGCTATTTTAATAATCTTAGTTTTTCGTAATACTACAAAAGATAATCACATTTCTTTATGAATGTAATAATTAACAATTTTGCAGAGACCTTGTATTTTATCAACTGTATTTATCTATGTCTTCTCATTTGATATTCACAAATATCAAATATGTATTATTTACAAGGCTTACATAAGATTATATAGCTACTTAGTGATAAAATGAGGTTAATTAAATCAAGTTTTCTGTTCCCAAGCCCCATGCTTTTTTCCCTACATAGGGTTGCTTAGCATCAGGTGAAAAACAAATAGAAAAATAAAACCATAATTAATTGTTAATTATGGCTATGGTTTTATCTATCTATGTAAAAGAAGAAACTGCAAAATAACTAAATTGGTTTTTCAAGGGAAAAAAAGAAGGTTTCCCATGCATGTAAAAATGATTGGAATTAATAGCATACCAACCTCAAATAAACAAGTTAGTTGTAAGTTTAAATAAAAAATTTAACTTATTAATTTTTTATTTGATTAGAGTTTTTTTCAGTTAATACAAATAAGAGTTGAAGAAAATGGAGTGAAAATTCATAACTTCCAGGTTATAAAATAACTATTCATTTTAAAGTAAGTTAAAGCAGCTCTTATAAAACTGTGTCCTATAGATTCTCACTCAGAGATGGAACAGATCAAAATCATTAGACGTTGTCATATCCCCGCCAAAATCAAGATGGTTGTGAATGTGCAGAACCGAGACATCTGCATAGCTCTTCTAACATTTCATAAAACTGAAAAATACAGAGTAAAAATACTGGTGGTATAATATTCATATTTTTCCTTCAATTTCACATTTTTGGCTAACATCTTCTCTCATACAAATAAAATACAAATGTAGCATTTAATTCAGAATCATAAATAGCATATGTTTTAGAAAAGTAAAGGGTAAGATATTGCATTTCCTCATTGAGATTCATTAACTTAATATGAAGTAAAAGTTACGGTATTTCTGAGTCATGTAGACATCCTTTTTACCACAACCATTAGTGTTGGTTTGTAAAACTATAGCTTTATTACTCTACTAAAATCCTTTATACAGCATTATATAATATGGAACACTCTAGTTTTCCCTGTGGTATATAATCTTTCACACTTTTAGATTTTTATAACCTCACTGAGTAAAACACTCTTGAAGTTACTGATTTTTTTTAATAAAAAATTTTAAGTCTCAATAGCAAATACATTTGAAGAAATAGCTAGGCTTTTTAATAGGCTATTATACATACAGAGTATTACATCAAATTCAAACCACAATTCCCAAAACTTAAGGCAGGGTCTATCTCTTAGACCTACAACTAAGGGGGTTAGATCTCTGAAAAGGCTTGTTTTTAATCTGTGGTCTGAGGGTATTCATCATAAATTTCCTACTGGGGAAAGTTATGATTTTATATTTCAACTTTACATTAAAAAAGAATTCAAAATCATATTTCCCAAGCCTCTAATTGTTAATATGGCCCAACCTTCATGAAGTATTTGCCAAATAATCAAATACTTCACATATTGCAACCTAAGAACAGCTTTCAAGTATTACTTTTGAAAACCAAACCAGAAAGTGCTAGTCAATTCCTAACCAAGTTTAAGTGTGCCTATTACTTTCTGTCACTGATTTGACCCATAAAGACCTTCCTACTTGAACATAATAGAGTCATTACTGTGACTTTCCTACAGCAAACTCAGTGGAGAACAAATGAAAACGTGGTTCTATCCGTCTGTGTAACAATGACAGAGGTTAAACTCTGTTTTTGCTTTTGTTTTTTGATTTTGCAGGAAGGGAGGAAATTTTTCAGTCTTTCTGAGAGAAACAGCTCTGCCACTACACATGACATTGGTTTAATTTTCTTACTTGTAAAGAGAAAGTTATGGCCTAAATAATTAGGTAATATTCCTAAAGGAATTAGCTCCTCAGGGAAAACATAAAGCAGAATAAATGTATTTAATTATAATTTGGTCATGCCTAGACTATCATGGCCTGCTTATATTTTTTATTTAACTTTAACCTGCACAAAATTATGGCAAAAAAAATGAACACCATAAAAATTCAAAATCATCCCAGTATATAAAATGATACATTGCTCTGGAGAGGTTAACAATGTAGCAACTTAGAAAGTTGGGAATGTATTTAAAGAGATAATAAATTAAATTCTATTCCAAACACATTTTCACAAAATTTCCTACAGAGTATAAAGGGAGTCTCTGATTCCATAGTCTTCAATGGAGAAAGGACTTCCTTCTAACATTCTCAGATACAATCCCTTCGGTATTTGTACATTTGAGAAGACTGGTGCTCTCTGGTTTATACCCCTAAGACTGCAGACTCTAGCATCAGGACAAATATGTTTAAAGTACAGTTCTTCCATTTATTAACAATTTAATCCTGGGCACAATTAGTTCATTTATCCAAGCTTCTGTTTCCTCATTTGTAAAATGAGTTTGAAAATGTCACACTCAAAGGGTTGCTGTGGGATTATATGAGATAACCAATGTGAACTATTTGTGGTAGCACTTGTTACAGAGTATGCACTTAATACACAAAAGTTATCTATTGCTATTAGTTTTCTGTCATTTAGGAGGTTATGTCTCCATATCTGGTTGTATGCAAATTTAAACTAATCCCAGGCATGCTCATTTCTAAAGCAATGTCTAATTGCCCACACGTGAGCTTTTGTAACCCAAATTCTGAGACTTTGTTTTTACTGTCACTTCTATTTTTTTCTGTTTTCAAACACTCATTGTTATAAGATGACACATTTAATATTTAGATAAAATTTATTATTTAGTCAAGTCCTCTTTAGATACATACACATCTATCATTATCATATACGCTGAAGTACTATAATTAGTACTTGTCAACTATTGCTAGCTGGTTTTTCTTTTTTTTTTATTTTTGCATGTAAGTCTACTGTGTGGAATATCACTGGGCACATAATAAGCACTCAATAAAATGTGTTGGATGCATAAATAAGTTACTACTTTAATTAACAAATTATTTTCAGAACTAGATTTTAAGCTACTAGACAAGTAAAGCTTCTTCTCTCCTGGCCTTCTATCAGCGATCAATACTGTGTAGAGAAATAGTGTACATACAGCACCCTGGTGGATATGCCTTTATAAATCAAACAAATAAGTTAGTTAATTTACACAAGAGTTAACTTAAAGGAAATTGAAAGTCTTCTTTAGTCACAGTGGAATAAGTGTTGAGAATATTCCATAGTCTTCAATGTGTTTCTTCTCTAGAGCAGAATGGACTTCTCTCTAACATTCTCAAATATGTCAATCCCTGCAGTATCCCTTAGTCCTAGCCTAGTCTATGGTATATGGGAATTCAATTAAATTTAATTCAATTAAAATTAAAGTTCTTATCCTGTAACTTAGACATGAACTCTTCCTCTTGCTGTTTTTATCTTGGTTTAGTTTATTTGGTTTTATAAATTTTTTCTTTTCTAAATTGTATATTTTTTTCAGGCTTATGTATGATTCTTGCAAATAACATTTGTCATAATTACACTTCACCTATCAAGCACAATGATTTTAAATGCCATTAAATAGCATAAGCATATTTTTGAGTCAAATGCAATAAAATGATATGGATGTGTTTACTTTAGGCCTTGGCAATGTTTTAAAAGTAAGTTGTTGAACGACAAAATATGTGACCTAAATTTCCATTAACTTTGGAAAAATATTTTTTAATAAGAGTGGTAAAAATTCTAATAGCCTAGTAATTATAATTTCAGAGATTTTATCCTAAGGAAATTTTAGGAAATTAAAAATTATATGCACAAAGATGCTAATTACTACAGTATGAAAAATAAATGCAGAGAATAATAGCTTTCATTAAATGAATATTCACAAAATTGATTTAATATTATGCAGCATTTATAATTATACTTTAGAGTACTATAACATTTGAAAAATGTTTACAATAGTTTAAGTAAAACAATGCTAAGTGCAGAATTATATGTCTTTTTATATATGCCCAAGTTATGCTTTCAATTAATAAAGTTCAGAAGAAAAATTTTTTTTCAAATTTCAAAAAGAGTGCTAATTTTCCCACATGGGGGAAGACTCTGCCCCTGACCCTGTCAACACTGATGATTTACAAAAGGAGAATTGGACTCATTCTTCTATGTTACAGTAAGAATTGGGAAGGGATGACTCCCAGTGCCTCCTGCAAATAGAGAAAGCAATCCAAATTTCTTTGCAGGCAATCAGCTGAAAATAAACCTGCCCAAAGGGATGTATATCTTTATATTAGATGTTAGTAGACATATTTTTGGAGATTTATTTCCTTCGCCCAAGGAGTTTAAAATATGGCAGTGGGATGAAAAAAAATCAAAGATATTATCATGATGTGATCTAAATAATACTCATATTAAGATTGCCTAAACTGCATATTAACAAATAAACCTAAATAAGACAAAAGAGGTAGTGGAAGCAAGGAGTCCTCGTAAGCAAAGATGTTGATTTTCAACGGGGTATTTTGGAAGAAGCTAATTTTATAGCTCTAGTGTATGATTTAAAATTATTACAGACAAGCAAGAGATATTCAGGGGGAAGAACACTGGGGTTTTGTAAAATCATTCCATGACTTTTTAAATAAGAAAAATGGCACTCATATAATAATAACTAACTTTTCCTAAAGCCTTACATTTGCTAGTCACCACAGCTAAATACTTTACATTTAATCCTCGCAAAATCGTATTGCAATCAGTATTTTTATCTCATTTTACTTAGGCAAAATCTGAGACTTAACAGAGAAATAACTTGCCTCATGTCACACAGTTTCAGAAAGCCAGATTGTTTTTTGTTGAACGGAAGTTTCTCCAGTGAAACATTCCCCTTTACTGTTATCATTATTTATAAAGTTACCTTCTTAATCAACAAAGGTGTGCAGGAGTTGAGTCCTATAAACGCAGTAAAAATGTATAGATTAAGAAACAGGAACTCATAGAGGTATATATGCCCCAAAATTCCTAAGAAAAGAATAGGAATCAAAATGTGACATCACTGATGTCACTTATTATAAAAAAAAAATGTGTTCTCCATGAACACGAATATTCTTCTAGACCAATAAGTCTTGAGACATGTGTAACATCTTTCCAGAAATAGGAGAATAAATTTGGGATATCATATTTTTTTCATCATATTGATCCCTTTTTTTCATGGAAACACCCAAACTTATAAAACTGAGAGAGTTGTGTAAATGTCAGAGGCTATATCAACCAGAAAAGCACAGCATGAATAGAGTTACTATATAGTGGAATGGTTCATCAATAATTATAGGTTATATTATTATATTATTAGTATCTTCATTTTACTAAAGAAAATAAGCAACTTCTTATGCTACCATAGCATGTAAGAATTGGGATGTCTAACACATGTATGTTTGATTTTAAGTCTGTGCTTTGCCTGGTAGTGAAGTACAATTTTAAAAAAAATCCATAGAAGTACATAGAAAGAAGTCACAGAAATTGTCCACAGATTCAGTTGAAGTGGTGGAGTTAATAGCATTGGTCACCAGAGACTGTCAATTTGAGGAATAGGTGACAAAATCATTCACTTTTATGGTTAGATATTTGTAGGGTTAGATGGAAATTTTAGGCAGAGAATTGATAGCCTACTCTGGGCAAGTTTTAAGTAAGCCAAAAGATAGTTTTGTAATTCTGGTTTGTAATACAGACAGAACCTGCACTGCACATAATGGAGCTATCAATAAGGATTTAGGGAATCTCATGCATTTATGTATGAATTATAATGGAATCCACCAAAAAGATAACATCTTCAAGATAGAAAGGAAAAAAATATGAACTCAAGAAGATTCAGTTTTACATACTACATTCTTTCTCTCTCAAGTAAAATATAATATCTTCTTAAACTATAAGGTTTGTTCAGATAAGCTCTAATATATTGCTTTTTCTATCATGATGTAAAGATCTTTTTATGTTCTTAAGACAAAGAAATCTAAAGACTCAGAGCTTATTTTAATATATCATTTTGAATAGAATTTCCTACTCTCAAGAGTTAGAGATCTTCATACCACTGTTAGAGCAGATTATTAAGAATGCTATTTTGTGAAATCAACCTTTACACCACATTCTTTTAATTTGGGGATTGTCATTCCATTTTTATTGTAATACAAGTGCTTAAAATTTGCTTTTAAATGAATAACCTTATGAACCAAGCAAAAGCACACTCTTTCCTTGTTTTGACACAACATTTATCAGTAGAATATAAGGCTCTTAAAACATCATAGGTTCTAACTCCATGTGCTATGTGGAAATGATACATCAGGGATTCCAACCAGCAGTGTAGAAATAAAGAACAGGTCAATTTAAATGTAAAATTTCTAAAGTCAAAAGCAAGCCAAGGGACTTTTTAGTTTACTATACTGTTATATCTCCAAGCTTACACTTATCTACCTTCTAATAATACCTGAAGAAAAGCAGTTGAAATCTGCAGATTCTCTGCTCTTGGTTACTTTGGGACCATGAACTAAAAAGACAACTGTCTCTCTTCTTGGATGTTGGAGGATCTCAACCTGTCTTAAATTATCAACAAGATGCATTCCACTGTATCCATCACATCTTACTTAATGTTTTGTACTTATATGGGTAATATTTTTAAAATGATATTAAAAATGACAATTAGAATTTCCTGAGCACTGTATTTGTGACAGATATTATTTCAAATGCTCTAAATATTGTTAAGTTGATTCATTTAGATAAAGAATGTTATTTTTCCTGTTTTGAAGATAAGAAGCTTAAGTCATGGAAGCATAGGCACAGAAAGCCTAAGTAACATGCCCAAAGCTACACAGGTGATAAGTTGGAGAGCAGAGATTCAAACCCAACACAATGGTGATGCTCACTATATATATAGACCCACACACACTTATTTTATATAATGTATATATACACATACAAAAACCAGGGTTCTTTTTCAAAACAGAACTAGTAAGCAAGCACACACACACACACACACACACACACACACACACATATAACCTTTCTATCTATAGGGATTGACTTACATAATTGTAAGGACTGTCAGGTTCAAAATTTGTAAGGTAGACCAGGAGGCTGGAAACTCTGCGGCAGGAGCTGATGTTTGCCAACATGGAGAGTATAATATGGCAAGACTTGTGTTCTAAGTATGTTACTCATTCATGAATCACCTAGAACTTTTGTAATACTAAGTTCATTTTAATCAAGTGTTGGGAAATTTCTGACTTTTCATGTTGTAAATGGAGAACAGAGAAAAAACAGTTCAGAGACCTGCATTTTCAGGGAACACTGCTAGCCCTAGCTTTAACTGACACTCAAATGATATGGCAGGTTTTAGTGGTAACAAAAATATCTAAATATGCTCCTTCATTATCTTTGTGATGAATTCTCACCAAACTATAATTATATGAAAATGAGGAAAACCTCATAATAGAGGGAAAATGGTAAGAACAAGAAGACAAAAATCAATATACAATAAGGAAAGAATCCAAGTAAGGAGGAAATAAATAAATTAAAAAGTGGGAAAATGGAACAAAGTAGTAAACAATGAGGAAATAAGAAAGTAAGGATTCAATGGAAAAGAACACAATAAATCTTAAGCCTCTCTTAACAGATACATAAACATAGCAGACGTTTTTGAAGAGGAAGTGATCATCATGAACATTTGTACATTTCTTGAAGAAGCAAATGAACTAAAACATTTGAAATTTAATGTATTTGTTAGAGAAGGAAGTAGGGATTCTGAAATTACGTTATTAACTTGATCAATACACATATCCAGACAATTTAGCACCACCTTCACCCTCAATTCACTTTAGTGCTTATAATCTCCTATTGATTGCCAGCTAACCAAATAATTACAATAGCTCCACTTTTCTGTCTATTGAGTAAACACAATCTCCCTGCCAACCTTGACTTAGTTAAGATGGGCAAAAGCTGTATTTAATAAATTGCAAATATGCAGAGTATAATCAGTTTGAATATTCAGATAATCTCTCTGATTATTTAAGTAGAATTATATTATAATGACTATGTGTCAAAATAATGCAATCAATGAAATGTCCAAAATAGCATTATTTACTGCATTGAGGTCTATTCCCATTGGGAAATTTCTGTAGAAATAAATAAAATAAAACTACTTTTGCTCAATTTCAAGTATTAGCAAAAACCCTTAAAATATTGTAAATTAATAAATGTGCTTTCACATTTAAATAAGATAAAGATTAAAATATAGAAGTTAAAAACACTATTAGAATAACTAATTTTCATTATATTTTAAGAATTAAAATAGGTGAAATATGTATTGTAGCATAAATAACCTTCCAGCTTCTTAATAACAGGTGTTTTGATAATAGAATATATGACATGTTACAGCAAATTCAGAGATCCATAAGAAAAATATTGCAGTGTAATGTCCATACTTTCCCCCCATAGGCTCTAAGAAAAGAAGAAACAAACGTTGAAAACCCAGGAAAAACAAACCCAAATATTTACATCATTAAATATGAAATGTCTGATGTCGAAGCAAAGTTTAGTTTATTATATTTCAAAGAAGAAGCAGTACAATTAAGCAACGTATGAACCTAAACTACGCAGTTTTGCCATCTGAACAGTAGCTTGTTTAAGCCAGCTATGAGGCTGGAGAGTGAGTGGCGTTGAAATCACAAAAGGCATTTTGAACAGCTGGTGGAAAATTGCATATTTTTCCTTGCAAGAAGTGGTCAAAAGCCTAGAAGAAGTGGTAGTCAGTTGGTGCAAGGTCTCATGAGTAGGGTGGATGACAGAGTTTCCAAGTCCAGCCTCTGTAGTTTGAGCAGTATTTTTTGTGCAACATGTGGTTGAGCACTGTGTTGCAAAAGGATTGGCCTGTGTCTGTTGACCAATCTTGGCTGCTTACTCATAAGCATCCTCATCATTTCATCCAGTTGGTTGCAGTAGACATCCACTATAATCAATCAGGTTTCACGAAGCTGTAGTGGATAATACCAGTGCTGGACCACCAAACAGACACCATTAGCTTTTTCTGATGCATGTTCAGTTTTTGACTGTGTTTTGGCACTTCATCTTTATCCAACCACTGTGCTGAATGCTTACAATTGTCGAAAAGCAACCGTTTCCATCACATAACGATACAGTGTAGAAATGGTTTGACTTTATGTCATGACAGGAAAGAAGACAAGCTTTGAGATGATTTCTCTTCTGATGCTTGTTTAATTTATGCGGAACCCATCTATTCAGCTTCTTTACCTTGCTGATTTGTTTCAGATGGTCCAGTATTGTTGGAATAGTAACATCAAACCTTGCTGCTCATTGTGGCATACATTAAGATGCATTTGCTTCCACCACAGCTTTCAGCTCATCATTATCCACCTTGGTCTCAGGTTGCCCACATGGCTCATTTTCAAGATTAAAATCACCAGAACAGAATTTCTCAAACCATCGTCCTACTGTGAGTTCATTAGCCCCATTCTTCCCAAACGCTTCGTTGATATTTCAAGCTGTCTGTGCTGCATTGGTTTCACAAGGGAACTCATACTCTAAGATAACACAAATTTTTGACTTATTCATGGTTTCACAAAAATTGCTCTAAAAATTTCTTGACAGATAATCACAAGCCAAACCATGTGTTTGAAAGAATGAGCATGTACCTTCACAATAAAAATAAAACAAGAAGTGTCAAAATGAAATGTCAGAGATATCAACTAGATACCTTGCCATGATGTACTTGCCTGAACAGCTAGGAAAAAAAAGGCGGGTGTGGGAATCTAGGCAGGAATTAATCAGCTTGGAATGCAATAAGCCTAGAAAATATTATTCTTGAATTAATATTTGAGGAAAACATACATAATTTCCCTTCAGTCTCAAGTTTATGCCAGACTCATGCCATTCATTTTCTAATTTATGAAAAACTTTATGTAATATTGGAATTTATCTCTTATCTGAATACTAAGTAAAATTCAATTGCAAACCCATCTGAGTCTGTTGTATTTTTTGAGGAAATATTTCTAATTACAAGTTCAGTGATTTTAAGTTATTAGAAATGTTTAGGTTATCTGTTTCATACTGAGTCTGGTTTTGGTGAGTTTTAATTTTCTAAGAATCTATACATTTTATCTGTTTTCAAATGTATTTGTATAAAGTTTTATTTTATATCCACTGTCTCTTAAATCTTTGCTGCATATATTACTTAAATAATTTATAGATACTATATTCTTTTTACTTGATAATTTTTCCAGAGATTAGTCTATTTTACTGTTTTTTAAATAACCAAATTTTAATGTTTTAAAATTCTCTTATAATTTGCAGTTTCTAATTAATTTTTTCTCTTATAATTATTACTCTCCCCCCTTTTTTAGTTTTTTAGTTTTTCTTTTTCTTCTTTTTTCTATTGCACATTTACTTTGTTCCTTTTCTGACCTTTTCAAGTTAGTAGTTCAATTCATTAATGCTGATCCACTCTTCTTTTCTAAATTAAATATCTAAGTAAAATTTCCCTTAAGGTACTTATCAGTTGCATCTTTGTTTGGAAATGATTTTTTACTGCTAATTATATTTATTTATTGTGGTAAAAAATGTGTAATATTGGATTTATCCTCTTAACAAATATTTAATTTTATATTATTATTAACTGTAAGCACAGTGTTTTACAACAGACCTTTACAACTTTTTTATTTTGCATGACTGATACTTTATGCCCACTAAGCAATAACTCCCTATTGCTCCCTGCTCACAGCCCCTGGCTACCATCATTCTATTCTCTGCCTCTATGAGTTTGATTACTTTAGATATTAATAGAATGGCCTATTATCAAAAGAACAAAAAATAACAAGTGTTGGTGAGGATGTGGAGAAATTAAAAACCTTATGTACTGTTGGTAGGAATGGAAAATGGAAAATTTCACTATCAAAAACAGTATAGTTTTGCCAAAAAATTAAAAATAGAACTACTGTATGATCCAACAATACTACTTCAGAGTATTTATCCAAAGAATTGAAATCAGGATCTTGAATACATACTTGTACTCCATGTTCATCACAGCATTATTCACAATGGCCAAGATAGGTAAGCATATGTCTACCAACAGATGAATGGATAAAGAAGGTGTGGAGTAGAATTATGGTTACCAGAGGCTGGGAAGGGGAGCAGAGAGGGGATGGATAAAGTGGGGATGGTTAATGGGTGCAAAAATATATTTAGATATTTAAATAGACTTAAAAATATTTGGTAGCAGAACAAAGTGACCATAGTCGACAATAAGTTTTGGTATACTTTAAACTAATAGGTTGGAATTGGAATGTTCTTAACCAAAAGAAACAATAAATGCTTAAGGTGATGAGTACCTCAGTTACCCAGATTCGATTATTATATACTGTATGTCTGTATCAAAATATCACATATACCATATGAATACATACAATTATTATGTACATATAATAATTAAAAACTTAAAAAGCCAAAAAAAACCGAAAATGTGGCATGCGCATTGTATGCATATACACCCAATGCATGCAATGGAATATAATTCAGCTTAAATAAAATAGGAAATCCTGCCATATGTGACATGTTTGAACCTTGAGGACATTATGCTAAGTGAAATAGGCCAGTCACAGAAGGACAAATACTACATGATTTGACTTACATTAAATATTAAGAACTGTGTGTGGTGGGCAGCTTTCGTGCACCTTGGGAGACATCTCACAGGGAATCTAGGCTTCTGCCGCTTACTAACTATCTGTAAGTAACAAAGCCGCTACATTAACTGTTACATAAGCATTGTGTTCTCTCTCCCCAGACTCAGACAAGCTGATATCCAGTGCACGATGAAACTGCTTCACAGCATGAGGTGATACATCATTGCAGTTTTAATTTGCATTTCTCTAATGCTTACTGATGCTGAGCATCTTTTCATATACCTGTTGACAATTTGTATGTTTCCTTTGGAGAAATGTCTATTCAAGTCCTTTTTAATCAGGTTGTTTTGTCAATGTTGAGTTGTGTGGGTTCCTTATGTATTTTAGATATCAACATCTTATCAGATAGGCAGTTTGTAACTATTTTTCCCATAGCACAGGTTGCCTTTTTACTCTTTTGACTGTTTAATGCTAAATAATGTCTCATTTCCAGTGTGATTTTTTGAAACCATAAATGTGTTGAGGTTTTCTTTTTTAAATAATCTCTACTTATTTTGTTAACATAGTTATATTTTTGTAAATTTCAATTTAATTAATTGTGGGCAATGAATGAAAGCAATTATCTGAACTTTGTTTAGGTTTGCTTCACAGCCTTGCATGTGAACCACTGGTAAATGTTCCACGTTTGCTGGGAAAAAATGTGTTTCTGTGTTCTACAAATGTCCAAGCATATTAACTGTTATTAAAATGTTTCACTTATTTTTTTCTGCTGGATCAATTACTAAAATAAGTGTGTTAAAATATCTGCACATACTAGAGGATTTATTATTTTTCCCTTGTAGTTATTTAATTTGGCTTTATATAATTATGATATATTGTTTGCATTGGCAACTTCGATTCTTTACCTCTCCCTGAATCCACAACCTTTGCTTAACCTTATAGTGTTTTCCTACTTGACTATGGTCTTTGCCTTCATAGGCCAAAACATGACATGAGCTCAAACAGTATGTTTGATCAATTGTGCTTGTTTCTTGCCATCTGTTGATCACAATAAGTTTATGCCCTCGCTAGTCTTTTGCAGACATACCAGCCAAGATCATCCAGACTAGCTGGTGATTAACTGATGGCTGGTTATATGAGTAAAACTATTATTTGAGACCAGAAAAACTACACGGCCAATATAACCCTAAACAGCTGACCTGAAGGCTCATGAGCAAATATGTTTATTTTGATGGACCTTATGTTTTATGTGCTGTGTTTGCATGTATGTGTTGTCATTTAAAAATTTTATTGCAACAGAAATGATGCAAATATTTTAAGTTGTTTTAAGTTCTCAATATACATTCTATTATAATATATAATGGGGATTGACGTTTTATTATAAAAGTATTCTCTTCAAAGACACGTGTTTTTTTTTTATTCTATCAGATTGGTTTTTGGTTTCTAAATTTTTTTCATTTTTTTTATATTTAACTTTTCTTCATTCCCATTTTTGTGTGGCTGCTTCATATAATATAATGGAAAGGATAGTTGCTTTCATAGTCAATAGAAATTTTTATGGTTGATGTTGCCTTACTTGTGCTAATTGTAATATGGAGAAAACTAGAAATAACATACAGTAAAACAGAGGTTGGAGTCCTGTTATCCACCTGCAATTTAATTTTATATCTTATTATTAAGGATTCAAAAAATATCAAAATACTTTCAGCATATTATCTGTTTGATAGGTGTTATGGTTAATTTTATGTGTAAACTTGACTGAATTAAGGGATATGCAGATATCTGGTAAAGCATTACTTCTCAGTATAATCTATAAGGATGGTTTCTGATGAGATTGGATTTGAATCATAAGAAAGGTTTGCTCTCAATATGGGCAGGCACCATCCAATCATTTGAGAGCCTGGACAGAAAAAAAGGCAGAAGAAAAGTGAATTTTCTCTTTTGTCCTGGAGCTGGAACATCTTTTTTGTTTTGCCCTTGGACATCAAAACTCCAGATTATTCAGACTTTGGACTGTGGGGCTTGTATTAGCGACCCCTGAGGTTCTTAGGCCTTCAGTTTCAGACTGAGAGCTACACCATCAGCTTCCCTGGTTATGATGCCTTAGGACTTGGACTGAGTCACGCTACCAATTTCCCTGGGTCTCCAGTTTGCAGAGTACCTATCATGGGACTTCTCTGTTTCCATAGTCACATGAGCATTTCCCCTAATCAGTCCCCTCTCATCTATCAATCGTTTGACCTATCGATGTATCTATCCATGCTCTTGGTTCTGTCTCTCCGGATATGCCTACTACAATACATTAATACTGGACTCCCTACAGACTCCAGTGTTATAGCTGGAGGACTGACTCTACATAAAATTCCAGCCAAATAGGTACTTTGCCAATGAGTGGGTTAGGCCCTAGGAAGTTCTTTCATGAACCTCCATGAGTGTATGTTGCAATGGAATTTCCTGGATACTCAAGGTCATAGGAAGAAGCATTAACTGCAACCACATCAAATCCACAACCACCAAAAAGGCTTTTGCCTCCACAGCATATCACGTTACTACCTGAGACTATGGCACCTTGAAATACACACGTGTTGCTGCTACTGTGTAGTAGCTTTAACCTAGAAGGAAAGAGAGGTTAACCTGCAGCATCCATAAGTAGGATCAGAGGCAGAATGAGACAAGCAAAAGATTAACATGGAATTTAAAATCTAAAAACAATGAAAAAGTTTTGATACATGATTTGAACAGATAAATAATATTTTAATACCACATGTGATTCAAAATAAAAAAAAAATCCCTGATGAACAGAGTCTTAGTCTATTTCATGCTGCTATAGCAGAATATCTGAGACTGTGTAATTTATAAAGAAAAGAGGTTTATTTGGCTCATGATTCTGGGGGTTGAGAAGACCAAGAAGCCAGGCACTGGCATTTGCTTGGCTTCTGGTGAGGGCCATGTGCTGCGTTGTAACATGGCTGGGAAGCAGAAGGGCAAGTGAGCATGTACAAAAGAGGCAAAACACAAGGGTGAACTTGTTTTAGAATATTTCACTCCCGTGGTTACGAATTCAGTCCGCTGGCTGTAAGAGAACTCACTCATTCTGTGAGACTGCATTAATCCCTCCGTGTTGGATCAGAAGTGAGTCCCTTTTGATCCAAATGCCTTGAAAAGGCCCCACCGCCTCTCAACACCGTTACATTGGCAATTAAATTTCAACATGAATTTGAATGTCTCTTTCCATTTATCAAAGTCTTGTTGATCTCTAGGTACAAATATTAATAGATAACTCTTTTAAGAGTATAGGCATGTAAGCAGAGCACTATCTAAAACCACATAAAAAATAACTATACCTTTTCAAGTGAAAAAATTCAGCAAGTAGATCTATTAGTTATGGCACCAATTATTTCATGAATTTGCTGCTTTTTTTTCAATGTAAAAATGACAAAGGCCATAGTACATTGGTATATAGGCCTTGGCAACATATGTAAACCATAATGAAAATTTGAGGGATTCATGAAGATAATGCAGGTCAAAAATATTATTTCATCTGAAATAAGGGTAAATAAAATGTAAGAAGACAGAATTTTATTATTATATGACATTATTTTAATCTTTAAATTTATAAATAAAGATATGCAGCCAACTGAAGAAATTCTGTTTTATGTACTTTTAGAAATATTATGTAAGATCACCTTTATGCATACATACACACACACTCATAATTGGAGTTTGATATCTGTTTGAGAATATAGAGTCTCTGAAAACATCATTGCACAAAGTCATACAACTAAGATACACAGTTAAAATTTATGAGCATTCCTGCTAGATTACAAGGACACATTCATCTTACCATAATGCATTATATTATTAAAATGAAAATTTTACACTTAATTGTGGTATATCACATTATAAAGCATATGCTTTCAAAATGAAGTATGCTTGATGGAGTATAAAAGTAATTATTTCATTATGACACTTTCTTAAAACATTCGATACTCTGGTATTTCTATAAGATTTAAATAATGCTATACTGAAGTTAACAAGTTTAAACTTTTCACATGTTATCCTTTATAATTAGTTAACTTTCATGTATATAAAATTTAAATACACGATGTTGATTAACAGTTTAGCTCACTCACTGTAATAGAGAATTCAGATTGTGTGTTGTAGGAGTTAATTTATATAGATACTTTAATTTTTATGCCACATAACTTGTCTTTAAATGTATTTCCCAAATAATTGTTATTATATGTAAAATAATTTGAAAATATCAAATATTTACATCCAATAAATGGCTAATAGCCAGAATCTACAAAGAGCACAAGTGAATTGGCAAGAAAACATCAAACAACCCCGTTAAAAAGTGGACAAAAGACATGAACAGAAGCTTTTCAAAAGAAGATAGACTAATAGCTGATAAGCATATAAAAAATGCTCAACATCACTAATCATTAGGGAAATGCAATTCAAAACCTAACTCCAGTCAGAATGGCTTTTATCAAAAAGTCCCAAAACAACAGATGCTGGTGTGGATGCAGAGAGAAAGGAGCACTTATACACTGTTGGTGGGAGTGCAAATTAATACAACCTCTATGGAAAGTAGAATGGAGATACCTGAAAGAACTAAAAGTAGACCTACCATTTGATCCAGCAATCCCACTACTGGGTATTTGCCCCAATAAAAAGAAAAAGACATTTTATATAAAAAAATGTTTTTAGCAGTACAATTCACAATCACAAAGATGTGGAAGCAACCCAAGTGCCCATCAATACATGAGTACATCAATAAAATGTGGTAAATGTATCCCATGAAGTATTAATCATAAAAAAATAATGGGGAACTAATACCTTTTGTAACAACTTGGATGGAACTGGAGACCATCCTTTTAAGTGAAGTATCACAAGAATGGAAGAACAAAAACCATATGTACTTACTACTAAATTGAAACTATTAGATCAAAACTCATGTACACACACAGTAGTAAAATTCGACAGAAATCAAGCATGTGGGAAGGGGAGGAGGGGATGGGCCAATTCACACCTAACGGGTACAATGCACACTACATGGGTGATAGACACACTTAAAACTTTGACTCAAACTATACAAAAGAAATTCATGTAACCAAAATGTTTTGTACCCCCATAATATTCTGAAATTTAAAAAAATGAGACCCTAATAAATTTTGAGGATGTAGTATTCTATATGGGATAAACATTGAGTTATTTTTTTTAAGTTTGTAAAGAATTACTAACAACATGAGATGTTGCTTGTGTATATAAAACATATGGCAGGAGCAAAAAAGATCATAATATATTAGTAGTTTATATAAGCAGTAAAATAATATATAAAACAAATTAGTATATTCAATATTACTTATATTCTTCATAAGACATAATTCCATTTCCTCAAACATATTTAATATATAGCCAGTTTTCTGGTCTCTCATTTCTTATGCTGGTGCTGTGCCTCTCCCTACTGGCCTGTCTTCACGTTATGAACGTGAACTTTTCCTCCAATAGGTATTCTTCCCACAGGACACATGGAGCTTCCTGAATGGCACTCCTTGCTTTCATATGAAAGTCAACGTTTCCAGTCAGTCATTGGTTTATTTGGAAATTTGGGAGTGAAAAGCAAAACTATTACTTATTATCACTGCTAGATTATAAGTGGAGGCCTAAATTGCATACAGAAGAACCAAATATTGTCTGAAAATGTTTATATTTAGTATCTTAGTTAACATCAATATGTCATTATGAGAAAAGCGAGAATTTCTGGACTTTCTGCAATTTATATACAAGTCTGCAACTACAATTACTTGTGTGTAACTTGAACTTGCATTTACTTGTACATAAATGTAAGTCCAAAACTTTTACTCAGTAACCAGTATCTTTTCAGTAGAGTTAATATAAACAAAACATAAAAAAAATAAAAATATTTTAACTCCAGTTAAAAGGTATTAGTTACTGAGTACAAGTTTTGAAAAAGGTTGAGAATTTTTCAAGAGACAATTTTTTATTCTAGAAATTTTTCCAGTTACAAAAATAGAGAAAGCCATATGATATATGGTGGTAGCACTGTTACCTTTTAAGAAGTCAGGGTCTATAAAGGTCTTAGCACAGAGATGAATAAGAAGCAAATACAAGTGAATGGAGTGCCCCACATTGTAAGCGAAAACCAGAGAGTATCTTAGTGAAGGACAACAAAGGAGAAAAGGAAGCCGGGGTGGGTGGCTGCAGACCCTCTTGGTTTATGTTTTTTAGTTTGGGGCGTAGCATTTAGGATAGCTATCCCTCTAGATTTTGCCTACGAGAGCAGGTGTTCTTCTACAAACAGCTGGTGTACGCACATTTCTTTTTCCCTAACCTCAGTAATCACTTTCCTTCTCCAGTTTCTCTTTGGCACACTGTTCTTTATTAAGAGCACCAGTGAGAAGCCAGTATGTGATCTGAATTCTTACTGGGATAGCAAAACAAATGTAGTTGTTCAGAGCCTTCCAATATGCAGTGGAACTATGCTTTTTTTAAAACACCAGTTTCTTTTCAGTCAATACTTGCAGACAACCTACTTTACTTTCCAGCATGATTGGTGTACCTCTCTGCTGTTAGAGAGAAATAACCCCTAGATACCGTTTCCATTTCAGTGGAGATAACGATGCACTGAAATAGCTCTCAGGTGTACCTGAAATCATGACATTGCAAGGAAGTTTATATTTTAAAGCAAAGAAGTTACATTCCATTAGATGTTAGTATCTAATAAATATGCAGTGCACTGTGAGACTTCCAAGACAGAGAGTTGGTGCATATTTCCAAAATTGTTTGACAGACATTAAAAGTGATATAAATCACAATAAAATAGACATGAAAACTTCATCTACGGTAAAACTAGACAAGTTCCTATCGTCATCCCACACGTTGTGAAATGGCAATCTGATTCAGTGAAATTTAGATGAAGCTAAGAAAAGATATAAGGAGCTAATATTCCATTTTCTGGCACGTGAGATCAGTGCAATTGTAAAACCACATACAGGAGTTTTTTTTCCCAAACAGTAATAGTTCATATCCTGAAGGTGTAAGAGCTGACGGTGTGGATAGAATATCTAGAGCAGAAGGAGCAAACTATTTGGAAATCAGACTTGCAAGAAGGCCTGGGGTGGAATTCCATCATTGAAAGCAGTGCTTCTCAGATTTTAGTGTGCACCAGAATCACCAGGAAAGGTTGTTAAAGCAACAATTACTGAATCCCACTCCCAGAATTTCTGATTTGGTAACTTTGAGGTGGTGGGGCTTGAGAATTTGCTTCTCTAAACAGTTTCCAAGTGATGTAGAAACTGCAGGTCTGGGACTACACCTTAAGGTATAAATGACTTTAATTTTTTTTTTTTTTTTTTTTTTTTTTGGTCTTTGACATAAATTACCAAAGAAAAAGTAAATGGTTTATGGACAAGGAAACAACCACTGCTCAAATAGCTGGGAGATGGGGGTAGCTGAAAGACTTGAGAGTGGCACACTGAGAAAGCTACATTGCTTTCACAATACGAAGTCTAGTGTCATGCTGTGATGGTTTTATGCTGTTGGCTAGGCCACATCTTGCCCAGGATCCCCTATCTAGTATGCTTCCAGATAGGGTGGGCTATAAGGAAATATATATATCCACACAACTATCCTAAAATTTAACCTAATTCTTTCCAAGTATAATCAATTTAATCAATAGATTCTAAATTTTCAAGAAGAGAAATTCCACGAAACAATCATAACTCTTTATCCCAAGCTATGCACTAAACTTTTATGGTTTTAGAAGAGCAGTCAATGTAAGGAGTCACTGAAAGGGGAAGAAAAAAGAAAAGAAAATAGAAAGAAATTACTATAATTTTCTCATACATTCTTCTAGGTAGAATAAAAAGGGCATAAACACAGGTTTATACAAAGACAAAAAAAGCTTTCTTTGAAGACTAGAAAGAGGTAAAGTATTTATTAACTTACACACAATAAACAAGCTGTGTTATAAACCAATAAAGAATTAATATTGAGCAATCAGAGGATGAAGTAGTAAGAAACATAAGGCCCTTTATAAAGACATTGCACAAATATAAGCATGATAACCTGAGGTCATGAAAGGAAACAAAGCAAGATAAAACAAAACAAAAACTTTGTCACAATATCAGAGTAGAATAAGTTTTAGTCAAATTTTAAAACATTGTTTTTATAGAAAAAAGGGTAATTCAAAAATGAATTAAGTCATCAATTCATATAGTTTGGAAGTAAATAAATTTGATGATTTGTTATTAGTTTACAAAAGCATTTAAGAATTCTTTATGAAAGAGACAAAATAGATAACATTGTCTTTAGTTAATATCATGCTTAATTTTTTTTTTGATATTGCCCTCTTGTTTAAAATTAAAAAGCAAATAAAGCAAAGTTGTGGTAAAATTCTAAATATATGTTAATTCAGTAAGGTATCACATATCTTTTCTGAGGGATTTAAGCTAATACAGCTGATTACTCTGTCTTTACTTCTCTCTCCCTCCCCCTTTTCTTTCTTTCTTTGTCAGAAGTTTTCCTCCTGCTTTCTACTGACCTTTTGTGTCAGTAACTTACTTAGAATCACTGAGAAAATTGAAGCCTTAGGTTGTAACTGCAAGACAAAGCGTAGTGTAAGAGTGATTTGTTACTTATACTATGCCATATGCACACACAAAAACACATGCACATATGTGTGTATATATATTTATATATATGTACACACACACACACCCTATGGATTTATTTATCTAAATGAATAAAAACACACAGATGCACACTTTTGGTTTCTATTGGGGTCCGTCACTTAACTCATCAACTTAGCCCAGAATGTATAGGAGAAATGAGGTAGAAAGATTTGGAGGTAGGTTAACAACAACAAAATCCATTGATGTGTGGGACAAAGTGCAAACATCAATGCACTAGATATATAGTGTATTAAAGACAACAGAGTATAATATAGAGGAAACAGAGGATAACGCTAAGGGAAAGAATTAGTTTAATTCTGGTTCTAGATACTTTAATCTTATTTTAGAGTACTATTAATAAATACTAAATTAAATACTGAACAGTTTGCACATATGAACGTTTGCAAAAACCAAGATTATTGCTGGTGACTTAGATACGCATACTGATATGTACTCCAATTAGGTGATCTTGAAAAAAAAGATTAAAAAAACAAACATTGCATCTGTGATCTTTAACTTTTTTTAGATAGATTTTTGATATAGCTGTCTATTATTCCTTTGCCCCAAAACTCATTGACAAATGAAGAAGTAGATATTATGGGAATATTTGGTTAACACATTTGTAGCAATTTGTTTATAATTTTTTAAATCTTTGCCCATCATATTATAAGAATTATTTCTCTCAGGCTAGTATAAGTAGGGTGGGGCTGGTTATAAAAATGTTTTTACCACAGAGGAGAAAATAGAAGATTGTTTCAATATTTATTTTAATTAACTAAAATCCAAATGATTTATGGTCCTTTTATATTCTCATTTGCAGCTCTTCTCAAGTTTTACCTAGGCTCTATGAGCTTCTCTGACAACCTAAATTGCTTTGAGAACAAAGACTATTTAAAATGAAATCATACTAAGACTGTTTTGACAGAAGCATATGAATATGACAGGAACATCAATAGAAACTGGTGGCTTTACTGAGACATTAGGTCTCACAGTTTAAAGAATACAAGTTATCAAGAGCAGCCTCATTTGATCGAGACTTTCTTAGAATTGTAACTGTAGTACACATGTTCAGACCTTCACAGCTACTGGATGAACTCTTCAGTGTGGGTATAGCCCCTTTTCTTTTCCTGCACTGGGCACTGAAATGAAGCCTTTGCTAAAATGCTGTTGACCGGCATATGGAGCTGGTGTTCCATATGCTATAATATTAATTATGTATTTGGTTGAAAAGGTAACTTGTTGTTAATGAAAGTATGGTAATTGTCCTAAAAATTAAAATACTTGGATAGAAAAACAAAAGAGAACACTATATTGTTCATTCTCCCAGAAACAGGGCATTTTAGTGATACTGATACTAAAACAATGCTTACTGTCTAACTTGTTTACAAACACAGGGAGAGGGAGTATTCCAGACCCTAACAGATATTCACAATGAATCCAGTTGTACTGACAACATGTCTCCCATCTCCTTGGGACAATTGATCTCAAGACTGAACATTGAAATATGTGGTGACAGTTTACTTACAATAGAGATTTATCTTAAGAAAATATAAAAGATCTGATAAACACATACACACATACCACACACAGATTCCTTGTTGGACCAAGCTTTACTCTTCTGAGCCTTCTCCTAGACTCATCTGTGCAAGAACTTGGCTATGTCAGTTTAGCAAGAACCCTCCACCCTTGAGATCTGATCACCCTCAATTAAGTTCCTTATCTCCATCATCTCCCAAGTGGTGTCTGTCTTCAGCAAGAATCTTGTTAGGTCTGTATAGCCAGAATCATCCCTTACCCCTAATAATTTTTCTTAGTAATTCTCCATCTACTCACCTTTATCCTGTTCCTTGGCTATAAATTCCCTCTTGCTCTTGGAAGTTGAGCACAATCTCTCCTATCAATAGCAAAATTCCATTGCAGCGGTCCCTCTACCTACCATGATGGCCCTGAATAAGTTCTTTTTTTTTTCTTTTGTACCATGCTTTAACAAGTAACATTGAATAGTATTTTGTTCAACACACAACTCCCAGTAAATGTACCTTACCTGAGTTGGAAGAATAATGTACATATCATAAACATATCATAATATTTGCTTTTGGTTTAAAGTCATCTTTTTCTAGCTTGATAAATTAACTACAGTTGAGAATACATTTTATGTGATTTTATGGGAAAATGTATTAAATACAAAAAGAACCTACTTACCCAGTGCTTTCTTTTTCTCTCCTTTCTTTTTTTTTTTTTTAAAGAAACACAATTTGTACATATATATATAGGAGATTGCCAATATTCAATTAGCCAGCCATTCTTAATCAACAATCTGTAGTGTCAAACTCTCCACATCTCTATATACGCTGTGAATGCTTTGAAAGAGGAGTTTGGCACAACAGATGGCTTTGATATACTCTCCTAGTGTACATTTGGAACCTACGATGAATCAGGTATTGTTCCTCATGACTTAGATGGATGTGATCTTTTGCTTTAGATTTTCATGTACTGATGGAAGTTCCCTCCCACAAAAAAAAAAAATAAGCCATGAGCCATGACAAACTTCAGTATGTATGGTAAAGGATTTATTTCTGACCACTGTACAATGCATGTGAAAATCTGATTTCTGCTTCTTTCCAGACCTGCAACATTGGGTTAATATTTTAACATTTATTTTCTCCTCCATGATATGAAGATTAAAATATCTGTACTTTCTTCCTATTTCACAGATCTGTTGTAAATATCAAATATTTTTGTTGTTGTTGTCGACAGTAGAAGTATTACTGATGTTACTGAGGGCAAGTTACATTTTAAACACCTCCAATCTTTTTTACACCTTAATCCACTCTTTAATCTGCCTTAATCCGCAGATACATCAGTGAAAAGGGAATGTGTCCAAGGATAAGAGAGGGAGATGGGTAAGGAACATTCAATAGATATAAAGGATTGAACAGGCAAGTTCTGAACAAAATGCCAGAGCAGGATCCTAGAGAGGTTACAAAATTTGTCTGTGCTGTCCTGTTTCTTATACAGCTATTTTCTTCCTTTCCAATTCATCTAATTGGGATGTTGTCAGTAAAAATAATTTTCACTGGATTTTTATAATGTATGCGATGTGCATTGGAATGAATAATGGTTTTCTTTAAGTGGATAGGTAGCAAAGCCAGAAATCACAGAGTGCAGCATTTATAAACCACTCATCATGTGGGGAAGGCATGCACTCTGCAAGCCAGAAACAATTGCATTTGACCCCAATAACTGAATGGGTTACGTGTTCCCAAACCCTGCTCTTTAAAACAAAATAATAAAATTGTTCTTCAGAGGAGATAAATGACTCCCCAGAGAGGGGCAAAAGACATGTTCCTCTGTGAGCTCTAAAATGTTAGCTATAAGAAGTAGAGATTCTTATCCCTGTAATTCCCCCAGGAGGAAAGGCACCAGGGAGTAGAGAAGACAGGCACGACATAAGTTCAGGGAACATTTTCATTTAGGCGAGCACCTGCTGACAGATAGTAAATCCAGCGATAACTGTTGTGCAGTGTGGGTGCCTTTCTTCCTAGTAAGCATGGTGAGAACACCTTATATCTCCTGGCATAATTGTTCTTGTTCCATTTGAGCATAATGGGAATCTAAAAACTATAAGAGAAGCTAAAAGATGAAGAAAAATGTGACTCTATTGAAAAAGAAAAGCTATTTCTAATAAAACTATTAATATTTTCTTTTGATGCAATTCACCCTTACTATTTTATAATTTCACAATGCTGTATAGAATATCTTATAAATATTACGAAATTTCTTATGATGAATCCAGAGACTCTTTATATGCACACTGTTATTTTCAAAAGAGAGAACTGAAGAGCTTAGGAAGCAGTAGTGACAATAATGATGTTGCTGTGGCTGCCAAGGACTTGATGGACAGGAATTGCCTAGAGACAAATGTAATTGCTTGTTTCAACCTGCATGTGTAAAACAAGGTCATAGACATTTTAGATTTACAGCTAGATCAAGGCTATTTCTAAAGAACAAAATAACTGATTCTTTCTTAAATATATTTATAATGTCTGTTCTTTAAAATGAACACAATTTTTGATTCCATAAAACATTTATTCAGGTTTAATATAATGAATTACATTGAAGTAGTGGATTATATTGAATATAATGAATTAATACTTGAAATATTGATAATAATGATCAATTACTACTATAAATATTTATATAGTTAGGGCATTTACAAAGTAATCTAACTATACAATAAGAACAATGAAACTTGATAGTAGATTATCAGATTCCCTATAATTGGGAACTGCCCCAAACTTATTTATCAGAAATCCTCTTGGATATCATCAAAGCATCATAACCCCAATATGTACAAAATTATTATATGGTTATTCTTTGTCAAGGACTGTTCTAATTGCAATTTGATCCTTAGACACCTCTGAGGAAGTCCCTCTATCTCAACTCCAGCATAATATAAAACTTCCCCCCTCTGGTGAAGGTAGTTCTAATCTATTGATTCTAGAAATTGAAATGTGTGGCTTCAAAAAAGTTGGAATAACTAAGGGTTGTCAAGGTCAAGAAATATTTTATCAGTGGAAATCGAATGTTTACTACAGAGATTTGGTGTCAGAGCTAATTTTTCTCACTGAATAGCCACAAAAAATTATTTAAATATTTTACTTTGTCATTACCATGCTACACAGTATCATACAGAACTCACAACCAACCCTACTTTTGGGCATTTTCCAGAGCTTGAATCCCAACACTCATCATTGATAAATAACACTTGTTAACTAATCACACACTGTGAGGTCATGTGTCTGAATAATTTGCTGTATAATTTTCTCACATTAGTCAAATTAAAATGCAGAAATGCATATACTTCTCTGGCCAGTTAACTTAATGATAGGTGATATGTTAAAATTAATTATCTGCCATGTCATATTACTACAAATTTGAATGAGTTTCTCATTTGACCCCAAAATTTGCAAACATTGGATAAATATAGTTGACTACTTTATTCTGCACGTGTTCCTATATATCAAATGGAGACTTATACAAATTTGGTTGCATATTTTTTTGTGCAGGTGGGAGGTTTGGTCAGGTACAAAGACAAGTAATTCCACATGATCCATACAGGACACAGGGCTTACGGGGATATGTACTAGCAAAGAAGTAGCAGAACAAACACTGTCTTCCTAAATCTAATTGCTCTACAGCCTAGGTTGGGTATAGATATTGTGTATACACCACAGTCAAGTTTGCAGCAGAGATGCATGCCTCAGCCAATAAGCCAGATATGAAAAAGATAGCTACTTCCAGAGTGATCCCCACTCCCCACACTGTTCCATGTCTATAGATTAGCCTAAGGTGGGTAAGAGAACACTTACTTTCTGTAAGTGACAAGACATCTATCAAGGGAATAGTCTGTGTGCCAGGAATGCTGACATCAAAGAACTTTCTGTCTCTTTGCAAACTGCTCAGTCCAGATGAACCAGCTTTGAGCAAAACAACAGGAAAGGGGAAAGGAAATGAGCCTCCAGGCCACCCGCATTGGTTCCTCATGAGCTCACCCCTGGACTCTTGGGGTATCATTAAATATAAGCATCATCATTAATTCTGATTAATGCCATGTCATAATGGGTTTCAGAGTGCTGTCTGGGTGTAGTGTAGGGTCCTCAGCGTGAGCTGGTATGCTCAAAAGCCAGGAACACCATTTGAACAACATTAAGGAGCTTGCAAAAAGCTAGGTTAAATGGGAATTGACATATCCAACCTTATGAGGAATTTAACTTGTGAGTCATTGCCAAGATTGGTTGTTGTTGGATATTTGGAGATATTTATGCCTGTCAACTGTAGAAAAAGAGACAATTATTTACTATCAACCGTCCCCCACCCTGGTTCATTTCCCAGGGATGAGCATGTATCAATATCTGCCCAAATATCTTAACTCTATCATGACCTCTTGAGAATGAGGTAGAAGATTTGTTAGTTTTCTGAAGTGGTATTTCTCTGTTTAGTTGCTGTGTTGTCATCGTAAGTGACCTGTGGGGGCAGAGGAGGGCAGTCTGAGAACCAACTGAAACAGTCAGGGTCCAAGTTTATGTTTATTTCAGGTGCCCTTGACCTGAGTATCAGATCTGTCTACTCATCCACTTAGATCAAAACAGAAGCTGGATACATTTTTCATCCATTTTAAGAGGTGACAGATGGCACAAAGAAGAACAGGACTATATTATACTAAAGAGGAAGGAATTATACTATTTCTTCACAAATAAGGAAGAGAAGGACGTATTCTGAAAAAGGGAAGAATGGCAGGAGCTTGACTGAGTAGGAGAGAGCCAGGTTGCAAGGCGTAGGAGTAGCCAATTAAGGCAACAAGCCAAAATGAGTAACAGTCAAGCCTTCTGTCACCTACCTATCTCCATAGTTTGAGCAAGAGCCTAACCTGTTCCCCTGTTCCATTTTTTTCCTCAGAAATAGAACCAGGTGTGGGTCAGGCTGAACAGTGCCTACGTGAGGATTGCCTCATTGGCAAGTGGAAATCGTAGAACCCTCAGCACGTAATGAGTCCCTCCAAACCTCTGCACTAAGAGGCGACCAAACTCTAGAATGCCTTCCAGCGGCATAAGGCTGTGTGCCTAGGATGACCGAACTCCTCCTGCCCTTCTCCACATCCTCGCTCTCCCCTGTCTTAAAATGTCTGCCTGAAGAAGCTCAATGCTGCATGGATAATTTACTATTTGTTCCATCCCGAACCTGCAGATAGACAGGCTGCTGAGCACCTTCTTGGAGCAGAAAGCTCGCGTCATTGTCTGTTCATTCTTCTATAACAAAATACTATTAACTACCTGCGTGGCTTATAAACAACAGAAATTCATTTCTCACCATTCTGGAGGCTGGAAGTTGGAGATCTGAGCACCTGAATAATCAGGTTCTGGTGAGGCACCTCTTCCAGGTTGCAGACTGCTGTCTTTTCATTGTCTCCTCATGGGTGGAAGCAAAGGGTGCTCTCTGGTGTCTCTTTTATATCGGTTCTCATTCATAAGGGCTCTACACTCATGACCTAATCACCTCTGAGAGGCCCCACCTCCTAACACCACCACAATGGGCACTAGATTTCAACATATTCATTTTAGGGGTACACAAATATCCACTCTACGGGGAGCTTGCAGTTATGAATCCTTTCTTTGCCTTTTGGGACAAAAAGCTATCACCCAAAACTGTTTCCTCAAGGACCTGCAAGCCATCTCTTTGAACAGCAAACATTCGGGGAAATAACACTTGCTCTTTCTTTCAGTGTCTGAGAGAGGACAGGGTCTAACTTCAGGACAGGGTCCTTGCTTCATGTTGTGCCATCATCGCCTTCTGTCATAAAAAGAAGAGAAGGTTTCTTTTTTTCCCTTCCAGATGAGCACCAGTTAACAAATCCAGGTGGCCTAGTCACAAAGACGAACCCCTTTAACACCTTCAGTGCCTTTTCCTTAGTAACCTTCAGCCTTTAAAATGTCTCCAGCCTATTGTTTCGGTGAAGTTGAGTTCTGTTCACATTGGACGCTTATGCCTAATGCAATAGTATTACTGAATAAAACCTGCCCTTACCTTTTCAACTACTGTCCAGCTTTGTTTATCTTAGGCACAAGGGAGTCATAAACAAAAGCTTTTTGTAGTTTTATTAACCTGGGGGACCAGCAGGGAGGGAAAGGGGGAAGGAATAAGCTTGGAAAAGTACTAAGTACTGAGTCTGGGTGGACAAAAGTGACTTCAAGGACCCCTAATCCCCAAGAAAGAGGTCTCCTTAGATGCACCTGAGGAAAGTCTTGACCGAAGATCACTGATAAAGAAGGCTCAAAATGGAGGCACCTGGGATAGGAATGCAGCTATGTGTAAGAGCATATCGGCTGGCCAGGGGAGACTGAGTCCTGGACTGCAGCTCCCTTCGGAGACTGCAATGCACTGGCTGTGCACCAAGTCTGGTGTGGGAAGGGCAGCTTTCCACCTTGAAGTCTGTCAGATAAAGTCATTGTATGTGATTGACTATGGTTGAGCCTGAAAGATCTCACCTAGTTTTTGGCCAGAATCTAGACTCCTCCAATTATACAGTCAGTTATAGACTAAATGCTTGTATTCCCCAAAATGCATAATAAGTTAAAAGCCCACCCTCTCATGTGATAGTACTATGAGGTGGAGTCTTTGGGAAGCATTTAGGATTAGATGAGGTCATGAAGGTAGAGCCCTCATAAATGAGATTGGTGCGTTTATAAGAGTCCTGAGAAAGCTTGCTTCCCCTCTCTGCCCTATAAGCATAACACTAAGCAGTCTATAACGCAGAAGACAGACCACACCATGCTGGCACTCTGGTCTTGAACTTCCAGGCTCAAGAACTGTGAGAAATAAATTTCTGTGGTTTATAATCCAACCAGTCTATGATACTTTGTTAGCTCAAACTGACTAAGACACAGTCCTCAAATGCTTCTCTACCTCACTGAAAGTTCAGCCAAGGTAAAGTGTAGCATATTCCTGAGTAACTTTTCAGGTTGGTTAGCCCTGTAGTCCTCGTTAGAGAAGCTGCTATGGTTACCAAACAATAAAAACCTAGCAGCAACAATAGCTTCCATACGTGTCAAAGTGCGATAGTATAAAACATATTTGATATTAATAGTCCACCTTTTCTTTATGCAGCATACAGTTTAAGTTCATGAGCAAATTGTTGCAACTGGGTGTGTCATTCCTAATATAGTCCTTATTGGCCCAGTGGTCTGACTTTTGAATTAGGCCATTATTTTTGGCCCATGAGTCTATGTAAAGATATGTTTTAATAAATATTTAATAAATCTTAGGGTGACATGATCTATGGCCAGCAATACCATTTGAAGTTCAGACCATTAAGCAGAGCACTGGAGACCATAAATATTGATATAGCCTGTCTATTTATTATGATAACTACTGTATTCTATTGAGTATGTCCACCGTGGAGACAAGCTCTTTTACCAATGAATTATAATGTATTTTTCAGCATCAAGACTTGAAAGCAAGGGTCCCATTGATCTGACAAAGCACTAAACTAGTAGGTAAGATTGTCTTTGAGTCCAGTGGTAAACATTCACCTGTTAATAATGGTGGCTAAGGCTTTGAGGGCCTTTGTTGCAACTCTACCCAATCTAGAGTTATAGATTACTAAATTACAACACTTCCCAGTTACCTGTTAGTCTCCCTAGGGGATGAGATGGTGCAGTGGAATAATCTCTAAAATACAAACAAATGAAAAGACATGGCAACAGTATGAGTAAAGTATCAGCCATATTGGGTGCCAAGTATCTTCTGAGGGTAAAATAAACACACCACTAGTACCTCATGGTACATATATGACAGATTTTATTGGGGAAAGCTTACAAACAGGGATGTAACATACTACATGCATTCTTTAACTAACTACACAATCTAGGTTGGGCATAATTGTTCTTTATGCATTTTCATCAAGATTCCAACTGAGAGGAGCATGCCTGGCTCAGCAAGCTGGCCGTGGCACTGAGAGTACCCCAACAAAGAGAGCAGGTCCTAGTCCTGCTCGGTTTTACTACCTAAAGAATAGACCAAGAGGAGCTAGGAAACAGCTATTTTTTCTAAGAAACAAACAAACAAAATCAAGCAATGTCTAAGCTTAGGGATCTATCAAGAAAATGTGCATAGCGATGAATATGTCTACTCACTGAGGTCTTAGAGAACAGCTTTGCATGGCAGGAACATGTAGCTCAGCCAAAGATATTGTTTCTGCAGAATGCTTAGTTCAGTGAAGCCATTTCTCTGCTCAACTATTTCTTGGGAAGGAAATCATCTTCCAAAGACATTATTTTTAGTTTCTCAACATATATATATATATTTTCCTAAATTTCTTACTATGTCTAGGAAAAAAAATCATGATTTAAAAAACAATATGTTTTGTTTGAGTTTTGATTTACTTGTAGTAGATTAAAAGGAGGCTTCATAGTGCACTTGACCTCTGTTAGTGTGCTTATATAGGAACAGGGCTCTTTTCGTGTTTTCTTTATTTGTTTTTTCCAGGTCCAGTTCCTCTGCTATCTGTCAGGTCATTTTGAAAGGTATTGGGGACATAAAAAATGAATAAAACTAAGCTCTAGACCTTGAGAATTTTAGAATAATGGGGAACTCAGTCCATAAAGAGATAAGAACCACCCACCATAGGCCAATATAGACATAAATTACACAAATAAGTTCAATACTTTATTACAGTAGAAATGCCTAGAGAATGCTGTTGAGAACTGCAAAAGAGGGAGGGATGACGATCTAGAGGGACGAGGGAGTGTCAATAAAGTCATAAAAAAGTAACACTTTAAGAAAAGTAATAAAAAAGGAAGTAAGCACTTTATAGATACATGTGGTTGGAGGTGGAATTTTAGCCCGAGGGGCAGTATGAATAAAGAAGTGGCGTTAAGAGAAAATAGATCATTTTGGAATTTAACATACCTCATAGGATGCCTGGAGCACAGGGTGTGCAGAGAAGAGCAGGTTAGAGATGAGGTTAATGGATACACAGGGTCTCCATTATGCCTTGCTAAGAAATTCATTTTTGAAATTTATGTCATGGTCATTCACTGATAGATTTGATGCAAGGAAAAGACTTAAATATATAATTGTATCTAGAAAGAACATATGGGCAAAATATGGAGGATAAGTTAAATAGAAGTGAAATTAGCATTGGAGAGACCAGTTAGATGACTGCAGGAAAACAAAGGAGTTACTATTCTCCTTTGAGGACGCTTCCATATTTATCACAACTTTTTTATTATTTGCAATTTTGCTTCTGTTGACAATCAAATTTAGCTTAAATGAGTAGAACCCTAGAGCCAGAGTTTGGCAGCGATATTAAAGTCACAGAAACCTGAAACAAACAACTGAAGATGTACATATATAAATAAGTGGAAAGGGCAGTGTTAAAAAGAAAATATGCAAAGTGGTTTGGAGCTTTAAAAATTTAAAGTGAAATTCAGTCAATGAAAATAAATTAAAGCCAAAAATTATTATGAGCAAACATTCTGAACTTAAACAGTCCTACACAAAAATATATGCACTCACCATGTTTACAGCCTTCTTATCCTTTTATTACAGGAAACATTCAAATGACCCTATTAAAACCATTGCCAGAGTTTGATTGCAAGACCTTATCAAATAATGAATTTTCCACTATTTATCTTCAAAGACTCAACATTCCTTCTAAAGCCCTGAGGCCTTGAATCTCCTCTGAAGCTATAGATTATCTTTACAGATGTCACTTTGATCAGACGACCATCTTTGTGAGGAAATCTTCCCTTAGCTAGTGTGTATTCTGATTAAGACGAAGGTATCTATTATGATTTAAAAAAAACAAATTAAGGAATTTCTTAGTAAGGTTTTATCTGAAATCTCTCAATGGTCAGCAGAACCTCAGAGATGCAGGTGCATTATACAGGCAGACTAATGTTTTGGCGCCCCCTGGAGGATACCGACATGTCACAGCACTTACTAAGAGAATCAAAGCTATTTTCCCACATGCAATATAAGGTTGAAAATATGAAATGAAACAACCACCACAACAACAATTAGAAACTTCTGATTCTATGATAAAGTAACTGGTACTGGACTTTCCATCCCACAGTAAACAACTTTAAATTTATGAGACAAATGTCTTCAGGCAATAGAAAACAAGCAGTGCAAAGGCAATATACATAACCAAAGTGTTTGTACTCCCATAATATTCTGAAATTAAAAAAAAAAATTAACAAATAAAAGATAAAATATTTGACCAAAAAAGAAAAGAAAAAAGAAAACAAACAAATGACTGATCACCGAGAGAAAGGAAACTCAGGAGGTGAAGCTCAGCAGTCTCTCAGCTCCTTGCCTGATGAAAATTTCCCCCAAATTGGCAGAAGCTAGAGTCTTAGCAGAGCATGGTGTCACTAGTGAACCCAGTAAGAAGAGAACAGAGTTCAGACCAGCAATCTGGAATCTCCGGGCCAGGGCATTAAAAAGGAAGTAGCTTCAAATGCTCGGGGAGGGGGAGAGGGAGCCGGAAATCTATATGAAGGCTTTTTCCGCTGAAAGGCTTGACTGAGCATGTGCAGAGCATGACTGCATGAAGTTTACAGCAGAGCAGGTTCAGCTAAGTTGAGAGCAAAGGATCAGGGATAAGACGGGTCAAATAGTGCTGGGGGTCCTTGGAGTCCTCAGGTGGAAGTGAGAGAGCTCACTAACCACTCTTGAATCTCAGGCCATGGAGTAGAGACCATGGAAAAGCTCTGACTTTGGAGTAGGAAAAATATCCAAATAAGACATATTAAAATTAGAGACACAATTAAGTTAAAAGTAAAAGTATATATCACACTGATAGGAAGCAAAGAAAGCCCAAGATCTATGTTATTATCATATGAAATAGACTTTATAAAAATAGTGAGGCAAGAAATGAAGAAAAACACTTCATAATTATAAGGGGCAATTCATTAGAAAGATGTAATTGTTCTAAATATGTGTGCACCTAACAACAGAACTTCAAAAGGCACGAAAAAAAGAAAACTAACAAAGAGAGGAATAGACACATCATTAAATTTGAGAATTTAATATCCTTCTCTCAGTAACTAATAAAGTAGATAAAATCTAGTATGCATACAGTATATCAGAACAATGCTAGCAGCTTACTTGACTTAATTGACATTTACATCCAACAATTGCAAATGTACAGGCTTTACAAATACATGTAGGAAAAAACATATCTTGGTCCATCAAGAAAAGTTCAAGACATTTCAAAATATAAAAATTATGCTCAATATTTTACTGGACCCAAACTATATTAAATTAGAAATCAACAAAACAAAAAGTAGAAAACCCTTAAATATTTGAGAATTATATGACATGTTTCTGAGGAACCCATACATCAAAGAAAACATTGCTGAAAATCTTTTAAAATATTGCCAAATAAATGAGGAAAACTCAAAAGTTCTAAATTTGTAGGACACAGCATAAGCAGTCCTTAGAGGTAAGACTATAGCTTTAAATTTTACTTCTAACCATCAGAACATTTCTGTTTTAATCCACTTGTTCTGCGATACTTTGTTATGGCAGCCCTAATAAAGTAATACAAAGTTTTGTACAGACAAGTAGGATGCTTGTATAAGAAATACTAAAAATGAGGAAGTGGGCTTTGAAATTGGATAGTGGATAGAAGCTAGAAAGATTTTGAGATGCTTGATTAAAGAAAAAAAAAAAACAGCCTAGATTCCTGTGAAGGGATGGCTGGAAGAAATATAGATATTAAAAGTAGTGCTGGTAAGGGCTCAAAAAGAAGTGAAGAGAACCACAGAGAATGTTCTCTCATCTTAGAGAATACATATATTGTCATGAAAAGAATGTTGGTAGAAATATGAATGTCAAAGGTGCTTCTAGTGGTGGCTTAGATAGAAAGCAGTGGGGCACATGTTATTGGACACTGCAGGAATCCATATTATAAAATGGCAGGAAACATGACTGAAATGCATGCTGCTGTTGTGTAGAAAGTGGAACTTGTAAGTCATAAACCTGGATATTAGCTGAGATTTTCAGCAAAGTTTGGAAGATGCAGCATGGTTTTTCCTTGCTGCTCATGGTAAAATGTGAGACTAAACAGATGTCAAACAAGGACCTACTAGGCAAAAAGGAGGAAGTACTTGATGATTTTAAAAATGCGCCACTTATCCAGATAGCATGCTCTGGAAGCAGAGCCAAGGGACAGCTATTTGCTAAAGAGATTAGTCATGTCATTTGTGTACTCAAGCGGGACATTAAATTATTTTCCCACGTGTCCTTGATGTTCTCTGTTTTTATTCTAATGTTTTTCTCTCCATTGTTCAGACTGGGTAAATTCTATTGATCTGTCTTCAAGTTCAATGATTCTACTCTCTAGTGTTTCCACTCTACTACTGACCACTCCCATCAAGTTTTTTCCCTCTATTATTACATTTTTTAATTTATATAGTTTCCATTTGTTCTTTTGTATACCTTCTAATTTTTGCTGGTGTTTTCTCTTTTTTTTTTTTTTCCATTTGTTTCAAGAGAATGTGTGATTAATTTTGGAAGCTTTTTTTTTTTTAAGTACTGTTGCTTTAAAATCCTGGGCAAATAATGCTAATACCTGATTAATTTTGATATTGGTGTTATGTGAATGTCTTTCCCCCCTTCAAGTTGTGATTTTCTTGATTTGTGGCATGATGGGTGATTTTTTATTGTATTGTGGACATTTTAACTATTATGTTAGAAGACTCAGGGTCCTAGTCAATCTTTTATTTTAGCAGGCGGTCACCTTGATTAGGTTTACTACATAGGTTCTGGCTTATATTTGTGGTCTGTGTGTCCAATGACCATTTACTTTTTAGAGCCTTTGCAGGGTTAGTTTTGTCTGCTTGGGTTATTTGGTTCTACTGCACCTCCCACTGGTCATCCCTGGCGCCTGAGAGGACAGAAGGCATTTGCTAGCCTGGGCCATGATGGGGAAGTGAGTGTCTGGCCTACGTGGATAAAAAACACTTCCTAAGCTGTGCTACTTCTTGCGGGCAGTCTCTCTAGGTGACGAAGGGAAAATTTAGGTCCACAGGGACAAAGAGTCTTTCTGGACTGAGTTCTCTGTGGTGGGACCCCCTTCCCTGTAGGGAACAGAGAGTGCTGTCCTGGCTTGTTGTTTATTTTGGTGAGATTCTGCTTTCTGATGGCACCAAGATGCCTGGTGTTTTTGTAGCAGGGAGAGGAGTCTTATGTCCTGCAGGGAAAGACAACACTTCCCCTGTTGATTTTTGTCAGATGTGTTTTGATCAATCCTTCTTTCCATTTCTGGTAGGCTCACCTGGTATTATTGGCAAGACTCCCATTTGGTCTAGGTGAATGATGAACTTACCTAACTGCATTCTCTTGCTAACTTGGGGATTGGGAAACATGAGGCCTGAGTCCCATTTTTCTGTAGGCTGTTGATTCACAAGGCATTCTAATGCTGTGCTGTTGCTTTAGTCTTGTAGCCTCTTACCCATCCAACTTCCTCTTACCGCTTTTCAGAGTTCTACTTTTGTTGCCTATTGCATTACTTCCAGGGTATGTGCATGTACATGGCAGGGGTGAGCAGGGAGAAATGAGCCTACACCAATACTGAAGCATAGTTTTATGTTTGTATTTATATTTTTAGAATATTTAAAAATAAAACAATATCAACATTTTATAAATTCTTTTAGAAAATAGAAAAGGAGGACACACTTCTCAATTCATTTTTACAATGTTAGCATCACCCTAATACCAAACTTAGAAAAGAGATTTTTAAAAATAAAATTTCATGAACACAGATGGAGAAATCCTCCACAAAACAGTAGCAAATCAAAATTCAATAACATATGAAAAGTTTAATAAATTATCACCAGGAAAGTTTTATTTCAGGAAGTAAATGAATTTTCAACATTCTAAAATCAATTGCTGCCTTTGAATGTGTTCCCAGAATGAAAAATGAATCATAATATTGTTTCAATAAATGCAGGAAAAAAATAAAAATATTGAAGATGCAAGGGATATAATTGAAAATAATTTACCAATTATTTTATATGTAACTGAGTTTCTGTTGGTTATTCAAAAAATAGAAATAATGTCTTTTTATTCAGATGGTTAAATATTTACATATTAGAATCAATGAAACCTGCAATTCAGTTCTCCAGAATCTGATACCTAGGTGGCCTGTAATATTGATATAATACTTAAGCTTTCTTAATTTCACTTTCATTTGTAAAACCTCTATAATAAATGTTGTACTCCTCACAGATTTTTTGTAAGAGTTAATGCAAAATGCATGCAAAGGATGTAGTACATTAAAAAAAGACACTTGCTAAATACTTCAGTGTTGTTGTTTGTTATTTTATTCTCAATGTCAAATTTATGGTAGGTAATTAGTTATAGAATGAATACAGGCAGAAATAAATTGAATGAACAAATAAAATTTAGTTTCAATACTACAGTTCTTTTTATATTATTCAACATGTATAAGAAAGCTTTAAAATGCATTCAATCTAATGAAGATTTTGCTGAGAGAAGTAACTATCTACAGAAATCCTACTATGTGCCAGACATTGTGCTAGATGCTGGGGTTACAGAAGCATTTTCTGCCTTCCTTCCTAAAATTCTTAGCAGTGAAAAGTAATAGTTAAGCAGAAAATATCAATAATATGTGATAAATGCTGTGGTAGAATAGGGACATCTAAACTATTCTAAGGTTCCTGAAATCATTTCTTGAAAGTAACCTGAAAGGTGAAATCTGAAGTCAGACAGCAGCAAACTGCCTGATGAGCAGGAAGACTGCCTCAAGCATTGACATTCTCCTGGGCCTCTGTGCATGCAGAAATGCTTTGAGGCAGAAGAAGAAACAACAAATGCAAAGAATTGAATGGTGCTTAGTCATTGATGGAGCATCTATGGCAAGAAAAGAGCACCAAGAGATTTATAAACAGGTCAAGGCCAGGAAAGAAACTGCAAAAGTTCCCAACATTCTAACCTCCCCAAAGCATCAGAAACATTACAGAACTACGGGTCAATGATGAGCATGGAATTCATGAATTACTATGAAATCTGTTCACTATTAAAGAAATGTGAAACAAATTACTAATATGGTAGTTTACATAATCTGAATATACAATTGACCATTGAACAACGTGAGTGTGAACTGTGTGGGTCCACTTTTATACAGATTTTCTTTCACCTCTGCTACCCTGACACAGCACGACCAACTCCTCCCCTTCCTCTTTCTCCTCATCCTACTCAATGTGAAGAAGGGGATAAAGACCTTTGTGATGATCCACTTCCACTTAATAAATACTAAATATATTTTCTAATTCTTATGATTTTCTTAATAACATTTGCTTTTCTTTACCTTGCTTTGTTGCAAGAATACCATATATAATACATATAACATACAAAATATGTGTTAATCAACCATGTATGTTATTGATGAGGCTTCCTGCCAATAGTAGGCTATTAGAAGTTAAGGTTTTGGGGAATAAAGAGTTATACGTGGATTTTCAACTGTTTCAGATTAGTTAAGACAGGAGATTTGATAATGGTAAGTGTTGGCAAGCGTGTAATGAAACAGTCACTTTTTCCCAGTAGTGGTGATGAGGTAAATTATAACAAACCTTATATGGGACAATTTGATAATATCTATCAAAACACAATATACACTTAGCCATTGGTTCATAAATTTTACTTCTAACAGTATAATAGAGGGTTATATGCATGTAAGTGTAACATCTAAATAAATCACTAGTAGGTGACTGGGTAAAAAATTGGTATATACAATGTTTTAAAGACAATGGAATATTATGTTATCATTAGAAAAAACTAAGATAAAATTATATGTGCCCATATGGAAAGTTCTTTAAGATATATGATTACCTGAAAAAAAATAAAGTATAATACATATATAAATATGGAGATAACATAGATATACACACATATATACACACATACATATATATGTATATATATACTTGGTGTGCAGAATATAAACACTCATATTTGTATAATCTGTACATACAATTATAGAAAGACATATAAGAAATTTTTAGGCCTGATCACTTACAGAAAAGTAGTTTTGATACCTTTGCACCAACTTTACTTTTATTGTAAAATAAACCTTCTTTTACTATGTTTATGATTTCCTTTTTTTCAGACAAATGATGAAAAAAAGCTAAAGAAATTAGGAAATGTACATATACTCCTGAATAGTTCTGTTAAAAAAATGAATATGACCTCCCATCTGAAATTTGATCTGGCTTGATTATAGTGGCTTCTTGGGAGAATATTGAAGAATTTTAAAAAAAGAAGAATTTGATTATATTCAGCCTATTCCCTGGAATTAATAATCAGAAGAGATTTAATTATATTTTGAGACAAACAATGTACAAGAACCAGAATATAATTATGCCTCTGATAGTTTATTGGGCTTCAGAATTGTTTACTTGTTCCTTAGTGATCTTGGAAAATCATGTAAAGTTTATGGGCTTCAGATTGCTCATATGTAAAATAGGAAGAATAATCCAATGTATTCCAAAGTGTTAAGATTTTCTTGTATAAGCTATTGAATTTTAAAACCACTTTAGAAAACTGACTACGTAGTTCAACTCTGCTGGGAAAGAAAGTAAGTTGATCTGGAACTCTTTGTAAGAGTTTTTTTTTTGTTTAATTTCAGAATATTATGGTGATCTAGCACCTCTTATATTATCCTGGATAGAGCTTGAGCCCATCCTTCGAAGTGAGGTATGTAAGAGGTTTTCTTGAGCTAACATGCTAGATGCAACTGATACTATTGATACTAATATTACTCAAGGTAAACATAAATCCAAATGTATTTTTGTTTTAGCTTTACTGTGTTCTTAAAAATAAAAAATAAACAATTTAAATGCTATGCAAAAATAAAGATATACTATTGTATAACTAAACTATATTATGTGTTATAAAATTAGCTTATGTAAAGCTAATTAAATAAATTAGTTATAAAAATTTACACTTCAATATTTGTATCCAACTATAGAAACATAAATTTTATGTGCAAGGGAATGATGGCCTTTTACTGCAGGATGGCACAGTTCTTACTGCTTCTGCAGCGTTAAAATATCTCCTGCAAAATGAACCTACCTCCTTTCCTCCATACTTCCGCTTTGGAACTCTCAGCCAGAATACCCCAGAAGCCATAGATCATTAGTGCCTCATTGAGCAGAGCTGGTTTTGAATGGCACTTAGACACAAGCTGATCCAGATAGTGGTGACAAATTATGGCTGAATGGGCACATGTAAACATTAAGGAGGGGGGAGTCAACATGGGAGGTCAAAAGAAAAGTACAGAAGAATAGCTGTCCTTGTCATTCTCAAAAAGGGTAATCAAAGGAGTGTTACATAAAAATCACATTATTTATTTAAAGGAATTTAACAAAATTTATATCTTACAGTTAAACTCACGGTAATACTAACTTGACAAAAAAAATGTCAGACAAGTTGAGAGAGACATTTTCCACACATTTTTCTTCTTTTCTTTTATAGAGAGAACATAAAAATAAATAAAAATAGATTATAAATAATGTAAACCTCTTATTGAGTTATTATAAAACATTTGCAGGTATTTTGAAATGTCTGCCTTTCCAGTCTAATTTTACAAAGGTCCACAAGCTTCAACAAGGTTGTTATGACTTTGTTTTGAGCCCTGGACTTGCTGACCTGAAACAGAACAAAGATGTAGAAATGACATTCACACCTTTTAATTGGTATCATTAAGAGTATTTTTTTTCATGCCAGAGGACAAGTGAGAGACCTCCTTGAGATTACTATGCTCTTGGGAAAACTGAAACTGTCTTCTAATGAGAACACAATGCTTGTAGCTCTTAAAAAGGTACCCGTTAGTGTTTGCTGTACAGTATACTTTGAAACAGTTATTTTGCTCTGAAAGGATTCTAAGTAGTTCAGGTGTCCCAGAAGGGGAAAGGAAAGATCTGTGAGAGATGTTAAAATAGCTCATATTATTTGAGGAAGTGATAGAAATTTTGAAGGGAAAATTGGAATTTTGTGAGTCTGTGCATGTATATGTATGTGTATGGATGTGAATGTGCATCTGTGCATGGAAATTGGAGAGAAATTTAATGAAAACCCTGTGATTTTATTGTAATGCACACCACAGTGGAAACTGCCATTTACTGCAAACATGAAAATAGTAGGATGGCTAATGTCAAAAATCTAGGGTTTTTTTAAACTTATTTTATTTTTTTTAGTAAGTATAATTCTTAAAGAATACACTTAAGCAAAAATGGCATTATTATATCTGCAAATATCTTAACAAGGTTTTTAAAGAGAGTTTGTGTGTTTTGATTAAATCACTAGGACTATTATTGCCCAACCTGTTTGAGAGCCTTTGATTGTTTTTGTGTTTATACACATGTGTGTGTTGAAAACATGGAATGAGCCTCCTTACCCTTCCCAAAGCAGCTAGGTTGTGTCAAAGGTGTCTGTACCAGCATTATCCAAACAGTTTGTGAACATCGTGTTTCCTATGTAACTGAAGATCCTAGCTTATTTCTGGCTTTCATTCTTCCCCTATACCACCACGATGCTTGTTCAGCTTATATAAGTATGTGTCCCATTTTAAGGAATCAGTGGAATTCTGGAGAATTAACACCCTCTGAATAATACTGATTTTCCTCTTCTAAATTTTCAATGAAGAGGAATTCATTAAGTACTTTCTCTGGATTTGATTTTCTTCATCTGGAAAATAAAAATGCTTTGGATATATGCTTGCTCAAGTCTCCTTTAACCTAGACGTGTAAAATTACCACTAGTCTTAGAATTTAGAATAGAATACCTAAAATAAAATATTTACTGAATTTGAGCTTGATTGTTTCCTTTGCATCTGGCCAGGTACACAAGTAAGAAGAGCTTTCTTGATCCCTTTCTTTAAATTTCAACCCAATAAAATTTGTTGTTTTTAGAAGACAGAAATGTAATGTTGAATTTGGTTTTCTATTAACAGTATTTTGTTGGGAACTTTTGCATCTATGTTTATAAGGAATAGTGGTTGGTAGTTTTCTTTTTATGGCGTGTCCTTTCCTAGCCTTGGTATCAAGGTGATATTAGCTTAGTAGAATGAATTAGGGAGAGTTTCCTCCTTCTTGATGTTATGGAACAGTTTCAGTCGAATGAGTGCAGTTCTTCCTTATATGTATGGTAGAATTCATGTGTGAATCTATCTGGCCCGGAACTTTTTGTTGTTGTTGTTGTTTTTGAAGATGTTTTACTACTGTTTCAATCTCACTTCTCATTATTGGTCTGTTCAGGACTCCTATTTCATTCTGATTCAGCCTTGAGAGGTTGTATGTTTCCAAACATTTATCTATGTCCTATAGGTTTTCTAGTTTTTGTACATGGACATTTTCATAGTAGTAATCTATATTTTTTTATTTCTGCGGTATTTGTTGTAATGTCTCTTTTTTCATTTCTGATTGAGCTTATAATGAGTCCTTTGTCTTCTATTTCTGAGTAATCTAGCTAATGGTCTATTGATTTTGTTTATCTTTTCAAAGAAGGAAGTTTTCGTTTCATTGATCCTTTGTATAAATTTTTTGATTTCCATTTAATTTAGTTCTACTCTGAGCTTTGTTATTTCTTTTCTTCTCCTAGCTTTGGGTTTTGTTTGTTCTTCTTTTCTTTGCTCCGTTGGGTGTGACATTAGGCTGTCAATTTGTGATCTTTGTGTCTTTTTTATGTAAGGCTGTAAGGCTATCAACTTTCCCTTTAGAACTGCTTTTTCTATATCCCATAGCTTTTGGAAGTTTGTCTACTGTTTGTCATTGAGTTTGAAAAATCTTTTGATTTCCATCTTAATTTTATCATTGACCCAAAGGTCATTCGGCTGCAGGTTGTTTAATTTCCATGACTTTGTGTGTAGATTTGAAAGGTCCTCTTGGCATTGATTTCTAGTTTTATTCCACTTTGGTCTGAAAAGATACATTATATGATTTTGATTTTTTTCTGAATTTGCTGAGACTTGTTTTGTGGCCTAACATTTGATCTATCTTGGAAGATGGCCTAGGAGCTGATGAGAAGAATGTATATTCTTTAGTTTTGGGATAGAATGTTCTGTAAAGTCTGTTAGGTCTGTATGTTCTAGAGTCCCGATTAAGTCCAGTGTTTCTTTGTTGATTTTCTGCCTTGATGATATGTCAAGTTCTGTCAGAGGAGGGTTGAAGTGCCTAGCTATTACAATGCTGTTGTTTATTTCTTTGCTTAGATCTATTAGAGTTTGTTTTATGAGCCTGGGACCTCCTCTGTTAGATGTGTATACATTTAGGATTGTTATATCTTCCTGCTCAATTGTTCCCTTTATCATTATATAATGACTACCTTTGTCTTTTTTTAACCCTTGTTGATTTAAGTCAATTTTATCTGATATGAGAATAGCTACTTCTGCTTGCTTTTGGTTTCCACTTACTTGCATGGAATATTTTTTCCATCCCTTTACCTTGAGTCTATGAGAGTCCTTTTGTCTTAGATGAGATTCTTGGAGACAGCATATGTTTAGGTTGTGTTTTTTCATCCATTCCTCCTATGTATATCTTTTAAGTGGAGCATTAAGACCATTTACATTGGCTGGTCTTGGTGGCTCACACCTGTAATGCTAGCACTCTGGGAGGCCGAAGCAGGAGGATTGCTCGAGGTCAGGAGTTTGAGATCAGCCTGAGCAAGAGCGAGACCCTGTCTCTACTAAAAATAGAAAGAAATTAGCCGGACAACTAAAAATATATAGAAAAAATTAGCCAGGAATAGTGGTACATGCCTGTAGTCCCAACTACTGAGGAGGTTGAGGCAGAAGGATTGCTTGAGCCCAGGAGTTTGAGGTTGCTGTGAGCTAGGCTGATGCCACAGTACTCTAGCCCAATTAACAGAGTGAGACTCTGTCTCAAAAAAAAAAAAAAAGTCCATTTACACTCAATGTTAGAATTATCTTGTTAAGGTCAAATCATTAACCAAGTTAAACTCTTTACAGTGATTAAATGAATAACAACTTTTAGATTGAAATACTGTACTCTCTTTCCCCTCCCCATAACCCTATGCTATTCATATACTGCACTGAGTTGGAATTCTTTTAAGCCCTTAGCTGGCCTCAGGTATGCCTACTTCTAAATAGAAACTCGAAGAAAATCTGTATTAAGGAGGAGCTATGGTCTTCATCATCATGACAGCTCAAAAATCCAGGAAGTCCTCCCAAAAAAGTTTTATTTCAGATTGGCTTTGTCATGACTGATTCACCCACACCTCTTATCATGGGTCAGCTACTCAAGAAAGGGCTTTCTGTACCTTCCCTCAAGCAGGAGGCTTACTACATAGCAAAATAACAGAGTAAGACATCCCTTCTCTACAGGGAATCAGAATTCTAGAACGAGGAGGCTCAATATTTGTTAAAATATGGGGTGTATACCTACATAATGAGTGTGATGCACACTGTCTGGGGAATGGACACACTTGAAGCTCTGACTCGGGGGAGAGGGGGCCATGGGAAATATACATAACCTAAACTTTTGTACCCCCATAATAAGCTGAAATAAAAAAAATAAAAAATAAAAAAATATGCATACACAAACAGACATGTACATATATATACACAAATACATACGGCTTTAGGTAAAAATATGCTGAAATATAAATGCATGTATTTCTATATAGATATATTTATATTTGATTTTATTTTCATTAGGGAATACATGAATTGTCACATTATTAATTTAACATGAGTTCTCTGATATATGATAAAAGTTAATTATAATTGTCTAAATAAAATTTAACTGATACATATAAACTATATATTTATCTTCAGAATTTTTTAAGGAATCTTGGACAATGGTTATTTTATTTTCTAACCCTAATAAAACTTAAAAAGGTGAATTTTACTGAGTGCTAGGGTCTCATTATTTGTTCCCCACAATTTTATATGTTGAAACCTAATTCCCAATGTGATGGTATTAGGAGGCAGGCTTTAGGGAGGAGATTAAGTCATTAGGCCAGAACCCTCATAAGTGGAATTAATGCCTTTACAAAAGAGGTACCAAAAAGAGCTGCTTTGCCTTCTACCATGTAAGGACACACTGAGAAGATACCATCTCTGAACCAAAAATTGGGACCTCACTAGAAATGAAATCTATAGACATCTTGATCTTGGGCTAACTAGCCCCAAGAACGTTCTACTGTTTATCAGTTACCCATTTAATGGAATTTTGTTATAACAGCCTGAACTAAGACACTGAATTCTCTGAGTTTATAGGCACATATAAATTAGTATATTAAATAAGTACAACATATTTTCTTATGTCACGTTGATCATAAAATTGAAGCCTTTTTCTGAATAAAAACTGCATACGAATTTGGATTGCATTCTAGCAAGCTTGTACACTACCTATTATATTGTAAATTTCAATTTGTAACTGGATATTCCATAAGTTCGGTGACTGAAATTGACATCTGTGCTTTTCCAAAAAAGCAAGAGTAAAGGATTCATCATATGCAAACATCACTATTTTTTTATTAGTCATGTTTATAACAGATTGAATTAGCAGAGCGGGATGGAAAAAAATATGGGCTGTGATATTATATATGGCTCATTAGACATCTTTAAATTCAGGAGGCACAATTTTAAATTGTCCACAAAAACTTCCTGGGTCTTTGGGACGTTTCTCATTAATTAAGTGGGTTTTTAAAAAGCAAGAACCACTTATCTTTTGCTTTGATTAGAAAAAGTCAGCTTCCCAAGAATGCAGTTACTAGTAATGGGAACATAAGTCTGGACAAAGGCACAAACAGAGCTGTTTTCCTGAAGACTTTTCTATTTCAGTTGTTTGGTTTGAATAAAGATTTTTTTTTTTTTTTACATTTTTCTACAGTTTTGCTGACATTAGTTTTATTCATATATATATATATATATATATATATATATATATATATATAATGCACAAATCCTATGATTCTCATCTTCTCTTTACATATGATTTTCTTCAATGACTTTCTCAGAACATCCATTTCTTTCCTACTTTTCTATTCTCTTTCTCTGCTTGTGTACTCTCAGCTCTTCCTACAATGTACTTTTTTAGTATTTTTCCCTGTTTTACTCAATCCTCCCTGCCTTTATTACCTCTTGTTCTGGGTTAATTGTATCCCCTCCAAAAGATACTTGAAGTTCTAAATCCTGGTACCTGTGAATGTGACCTTATTTGAAAATAGGGTCTTTGCAGATATAATCAAGTTATCATGAGGTCATAACGGATTAGAATAAACCCTACTAATGACTAGTGTCTTTATAAAAAGAGGAAAATTTGGACACAGAGACAGAGAGAAGAGAGGGCCATATGAGATGGAGGTAGATATTTAATGATGTCTCTACAATCCAACAAATGACAAGGATTGCCAGGAACCACTAGCAGCTAGGAAGAGGCAAAAAATAATCCTTTCTTGGAGGCTCAAAGAGAGCTTTGCCCTGCTGAAACCTTGATTTCAGAATTTTAGCCTCTAGAACTGAAACAATAAATTTCTATTGTTCAAGTCACACAATTTGTAATATTTTTATGATAGAAAAACTATTAATAGACAACAATTAACCTGTCAAAACAAATATATTTATCAAGTTTTGGGTTTTTTTTCAATTATGCTAAATAAACTGCATTGTAAAATAGGCAAAATTAATATTACTATACTAGCACTTACATATTCCATTTAACCTTCTATAAGATGAAATTATATCCACTTTAAGGTACACAGACACACCCAAATATATTGAGATGAATATTATTCCTATTGGTCAAGTTTGATACTGAAAATAAAACAATGTCAGATATATATTTACTAAGTGCAAATTTTGCCCAATCATAAGTATGTTTGTAATAATAGGCTATTATTTCTCAATATTATTCTCACTGGAGCTATTATTGAGTCTTTAATTCATGTGGCAGTGTCCAGCTTTCTTTTTTCATATTAAAAGCAGGGCAAACACTGTTAAGGGACACATTTTCCCTCTACTTTTGGAAGACATCTCTGAATCAGTTAGTTTTATTTTTGCTCCAAAGCTTGTGGTTACATCTTTTTAAATATGACTTTATTTTACCTAAAATTAAAATGAATTTTGGTAGACAATGAAAAATTTCTTCTGAGTGATCAGCTTTGTCTTCTTGCAGATTGTAGAAAATTCTAGCAAATTATATTTGACTTGAGTTTTCTGAAATTTGTTCTTTTATTTATTTTACTTTTTTTCAGAGAAAATAACTTTATTATTGAGAAAAACTTATTTTTATTTTATTTTTTGACTGACAAATAATTGTGCATTTCATAGGGTACAATGTGATGTTATGATACATACAATGTACAGTGATAAGATCAGAGTAATTAGCATATCTATCATCTCAAACATTTATTATTGTTTGTGTTTGGAGCATTGTATACCCTCTGTAACTATTTGAAACAACATGATATGTTATTGTTAATTAAATTTGTCCTACAGTGGGATAAAATACTGAAACTTATTCCTCCTATCTAGCTATAATTTTATATCCTATAACAAATCTCTCCATATCTCTCCATTCCCTCTATCCTTTCTAGTCTCTAGTATCCTCTGTTTTACTTTTTACTTCTATGAGATCAACTTTTTATAAGCTTCTCGATATGAGTGAGAACATGCAGTGTTTAACTTTCTGTTCCTGGCTTATTTCACCTAATATAATGTCCTCCAGTTCAATCCATGTTGCCGTGAATTAAGGATTCCATTTTTTTTATGGCTGAAGAGTATCCTATTAGGTATATACCACATTTTCTTTATTGATTCATCTGTTGTTGGACACCTAGGTTGAGTCTATATCTTATTTATTGTGAATAGTGCTGAAAAAAATGTGGGAGCAGATGTCTCTTTGGTATACTGATTTCCATTCCTTTGGATAAATTCCCAGTAGTGGAATTTCTGGATCATGTGGTTGTTCTATCTGTAGTTTTTGATGTACCTCCCCCAACTGTTCTCCATAGTGGCTATACTAGAAGAGATAAACATCAATACAATAATAGTTGGGAACTTCAACACCCTATTCCCAGCATTGGACAGATCATCTAGACAGAATATCAACCAAAGAACATCAGATTTAAACCACATCATAGACCAAATAGAACAGATATTTACAGGACATTTTATGTAGCAGTTGAAGAATACACATCTTCTCATCAGCACATGGAACATTCTCCAGGATTGAGTATATGTTAGAACACAAAATGAGTCTTAAAAAATTTTAAAAATCTAATCTAAATCATATCAAGTACCTTATCTGACCACAATGGTATAAAACTAGACATCAATTGCAAGAAGAACTTTTAAAACTATACAAATACATAGAAATTAAACAGCATGCTCTTGAATGACCAATGGGTGAAAGAACAAATTAAGAATGAAATTTAAAAATTCCTTAAAACAAATGAAAATAGAAGCACAACATACCAGAAACTGGAACAGATAAAAAGAAATAGTAACTGGCAAGTTTATAGAAATAAATGCCTACATCAAAAAACTAGAAAGATTTCAAATAAACAACTTAAGGATGCACCTCAAGAAACTAGAAAAGAAAGAACAAACCAAACCCAAAATTAGTAGAAGGGAAGAAATGATAAATATCAGACCAGAAATGAACAAAATTGAAACTAAACAACAATAAAAACACAAAAGATCAAAAACACAGACAGCTGTTTTTTCAAAAAGATCAACAAAATTGACAAAATATTACTCAGAGTAACTTAGGAAAAAAGAGAGAAGACCCAAACAAAACCAGAAATGAAAAAAATGTCACAACAGATACCACAGAATTACAAAAGATCATTTGAGACTACTATGAACAATCATATGCCAGCAAATTGGAAACCCTAGGAAAAAATGGATAAATTACTGGACACATACAAACCTTCACATTTGGACCAAGAAGAAATAGAAAAGCTGAATAAACTAATAATAAGTAATGAGATTGAATCAGTAATAAAAAACATCTCCCAACAAAGAAAATCCAGGACCAGATGGCTTTACCACTAAATTCTATTAAACCTTTAAAGAAGGATCAATACCAATTCTTCTCAAACTATTCCAAAAAATTGAAGCAGAGGCAATTCTTTCTAATTCATTCTACAAGACCAGCATAAACCTGATACCAAAGCCAGACCAAGAACACAACAAAAAAAGGAAACTACAGACCAATAATCCTAATGAACATATATGCAAAAATCTTTAACAAAATAGTAGTAGACTGACTCCAACAATGCATCAAAAAAATAATACAACATAATCAAGTAGGATTTATCCCAGGAATGCAAGGATGGTTCAACATAAGCAAATCAATAACTGTCATACATCACATCAATACAATGAAGGGGAAAAAAAAACTCAACATATGGTCGTCTCAATAGATACAGAAAAAGCTTTGGGAAAAATTCCACATTCTTCACTGACAAAAAATTTTTAATAAATTAGGTATAGAAAAAATAGTACTTCAACATAAAAAAGGCCATATATCACAAACCTACAGCTAATATTTTACTGAATGAGAAAAAGCTGAAAATTTTTCCTTTAAAAATTGCAATGAAACAAGGATGTCCATGCTCATCATTGTTATTCAAGGTAGTACCTGAAGTCCTAGCCAGAGCATTTAGTCAAGAGAAGAAAAAAAACGGCATCCAAATTAGATAAAAAGAAGTAAAATTTTCCCTGTTTATGTCTGACATGAATCTTATATGTAGACAAATTTAATAAAAGTCAATTAGATATTAAGTTGCAAACATTAAAGTAGATAATATTAAAATATATTTTGCCCCTTAATAATAAAAAACAATGTAGTCTATTGTTCTTGTGATTCTTCATCTAATGAGGAAGGAATATGCAAGTGTTTAAAATATTTAAATGTATTCTGAATCATAATTTAAGAGATGTAACAAATAATTGCATTTAGCAATGCATACAGTAAACAGCCTAAAAGTATTAAGAAAATTTAGCCTTCAAACACAGTTTTGAAAGTCTTGCACAAATAACAGTACGTCATAAAAGAGGTTGAATATCCTGTGTTCCACCTCCCATAAAAAAACCCAATTTAATTGTGTTTTTTTCCTTTTCTTTTTTGGCTACATTGTGTTTATGATTAGGAGAATGAATACTCAATACTCAATATAAAGTTTATAATTTGAGCAATTATGTTTCCTGGACTCTACTTCTGATTTTTATAGTTTATGTGAAATCTTTCCATTAGTGAGTCATATAAACTGAACTTTCCTGATAGTGTTATTAAAATATAACAACAAATACAAACAACAAAAAAACTTTAAGCTGCTTAGGATGATGTCAAAGATATATAGGGTATTTTTTATCAAAAAGGAAGAATTCCTTACTCTCCTTTTGAATTATTGTAATATTAAACATCGCTATTGGTCATATCTGAGAAATAGCAAGGAGGTCAGTGTGACCAAAATGAAGCGAGCGAGGGCCAGATTATATTAATAACAGATAAAGTACAAAAGGTAACAGGGTGAGCTCTGGTGGGAATTGAAGATCACAGTGAGGATTTTGGATTTTTATTGTGAGTGAAATAAGTAGCATTTATGAACTTTTAAACAGGTTTACATTAAGAAAAACATCTCACTCTAGCTCCTACATGGAGAATAGATTTTAGGAGCACAAGGGCAAATAAAGGAAGATGTGCTTGGAGGCCACTGCAGTTATGTGGGTAAAAGAGTACAGTGGCTTGGGAGTGAGGAGGTATTAGACATGGTAAGAAGTGGTCAGATGCTGAGAGTGGGGCCGACATGATTTCCTGATGCATAAATTTCCTGTTTACAGATGGATGCAGCATAGGATACAGTGACCATGTAAATCTTTGTATTGAAAAATTCTAAAGAGTGGAACAAGATGACAAAATCAGTAAAATGATACATTGAAATATTTATTAACAAAATAGTTTAATTGTACTAGCAGCCCTATATTATATTTCTATTTAAAATATTCAGTAAAAATTACTTTTAAATGGATATAAAAATCTACATATATATATAAAGCTTAAATTAAAAATTATCTAAATGTTAAAATATAACATAAGCAGAATAATTATTCTGCATATATTATGTATTTTAATAATTTTTAAGCCATATTTGTCTATAGCAACATGCCACCTATATTTTTGGAAGAATATTCTTTCTTAAATATGGTACAGTTTTAATTTTATTTTCCTATGATTCTGCAATTTAGTTCAAACTTGCATTTTTCTGGTTAATACAATTAAAATCATTACACATAATTGATTTTACTCTCTATAACATGACAAATGTATTTGAAAAATTATTCTCTGTAGAATTTCAGATGCCTGGTAAATTCAGAGAAAAGTCTGCCAGAGGACATTGCCTGTTCTACTTTATTTTTCATTTTAAATTATTAATATTTTGGTCAAAATATTATGTAGGCTATTTTGTCTTTATAGCATCATTTTTCAAGAAATATTTTTCAAGACAAAGCTTCTCAAATAATTAATCTCTATTATTTGAATATGTTGCCAAATAAAGATGCTAAAATTTTTTTCAATTTCATTTTATTTCAGGCAGTATATAAATTAATACACATAAAAATAGAAGCTCCACTCAGATACTTGCCACAGACCAAGATATTTTCTTTCAGTTTGTTTTTATAAAAATAAGTTTGACACTTCTTATTTATAATCATTTTTTTCAGTAATTGGATTATTCTAACAGTTTCAAAAGTGGAAATTTTGTGATGTTACACTTAGTGAATACTTTGATTAAAGATTCACAACTAATTTAGAAAAACAAAATGAAATTTACATTAAACGACTCATCTGCAATACTGTTCAAAACCATTAATGGGACATTTATGTTGATTTACAAAGTAATTCTTCAGATTTTTCTAATGTCTGCTTCTTAATGAACAGCAAAGAAAAAAACTATTTGCAATGCTGAAGACATTTTTGCAGTTGACATTAGCTTCATGCAAATGTTGTATCAGTACTCTACATATGTATATTTTTAAAAAATATATAAATTTGACAACTATAGCTTTTATTTTGATTTTCAAAATACTGATGCTTGTTTGCTCACAATATAAAGTATTAGTGTGGTCATTATAATCAATTCTAAGTTCATTTTTCTTGCATAGATTTCTTAATCTAGCATTTGTAATATTAATTCAATAACTAATAATTTTATCTTCAATCCTGAAATGCTAACATTGCTTATAATGTATGATAACATTTAATACAATGTCAGAGAGTTCATCTTTGACAGAACAAATTCTAAAGTTTTAGAATCAGTTTGGTTCATTGAATTGAATATAAAAAATCAATCTAAAATGGGAGTTTACTTAATTTATTTTCTATTTGAAGCACCTAATTATGGCAAGGACTTCATGTAACTCTTTGTGAAGTTCTGCTGCAGAAGACAGCATGCTAATAACTATTACTTTATTTCTTTATGTGCAAAAGAATATTAGAATAAAAAATGAGAACATTAATATATAAGATTAGTGATTTATCCTAATGAAAATTCTTGCTTTACAGGATGATATGTGAACCTACCTTCTGTGGCTAGATTTTTTTTTTTTTATTATCTTTTTTGAAGTAGAAACCCATGCATCTTGTTTCTTTCAGCTTTTGTGAGGTTAACAGTATCAGTATGGACCTAAGGTGGATGATCAGCATCAGTGATTATCTACAGGTTAAATGCTCAACATTGACATTCTCAAGAAATAAATTTAGTATTTAATTTTACCTTTAACATGCACTTTCACTTTTGGGGGGCTAACTGCTGCCTAAGGATCTTTTGAAAGCAAATTTTAGAAGTATTCCAAACAATACAATAGTGAACGATTAGAGTATATAGTAACTGACAAAACAATGTAACAAGAGTGTTAAGACTATTCTCTTTGCATTTCACATGAAAACAAGTCAGCCTCTATTTCCTACACATATTTTATATTCACGTAATGGATTTTTTTTTTTTCCAGTCCACACTGGCTTTCACTAGCTGGAAACCTGAAACGTTGCAGGGCACTGGGCAAACCATTGTGGATTGGCTTGGACAAATGGCTAGAAAGGGCAGCTATGTAGCTAACTCTCCCACCAGCCCCAGAAGCTGGAAGGCCTTGGTTGTCTTCTGCCATTTGTAACTGACAGCTGCTTGCTTTACCAGTGAGCATGATGTGTGGTAAGCTTGAAAAAGAAGTGTTAGTTACTTTGAGTTCGGAAAGCTTTGATAAAAGAAAGATGGATTATTACTACACAGCTTTCACGTATAACACATTTTCAATTGAGAAATCTGTTCCCTGCACATGTATCTCCATCACTAATAGAGGACATCCTGGCAGAACAACAGTTCAACAAACCCACTGTGGCTTACTTTACGGAAACTGTTAGGAAGAGTCCTTTATTAAAAATGAAAACTCTCAATAGCTAAATTGGAAAAGACACTGGAAAAACAAGGACAAATCAAATGCACTCCAGGCAAACCAGTTTGCATGGTCACACTAGGTATTAAAAAAAGGAATAAGTTAAAGGTGATTTAAAAGATTTTTACTCTCTATATTAAAAAAAATAAGTCAGTGGGCAATAAGAATAAAGCAAGACCATGATTATGTCAATGAAAGAGCCTCAGTTGATTAATTCACTTGAGAAAGAAACAATACTGAAACCAAGTCCAACATCTGTGATGCAAAGAGAGACAAAGATGCTGGATGTCCTCTTGCCCAGAGCATTGAGAATTTTGAATCTGTATTTTTAGTGAAGTTATAAAATAGATTTCCATAATTCCTTACACAATAGGAGGAAAAAGCCCAAAAACAAAGAATCTGATAGGCAGCAGATGTCCTGAGAAACATCCACAAGGCAGATGGCAACAATGTGTGTATAACAAATAGATTTACGGGATGGAAATGATATAAGAAACATTACTTGGAAAAATTTACTGAAGTATTTCACATTTTCTTATAAGAAAAGTAACAACTTGTAATTAGCTGGAAAGCTTATAGGTATAACAGTTAGAGAAGGAGTCAGGAAAGAAAGAAAGAAGAAAGAAAAAAAGGAAGGAAAGAAGGAAGGAAGGAAGGAAGGAAGGAAGGAAGGAAGGAAGGAAGGAAGGAAGGAAGGAAGGAAGGAAGGAAGGAAGGAAAGGGGGGAGAGAGAGAGAGAGAGAGAGACTCCTTCCTGGAAGGAATATAAAAGCAAAATTCCATATTGGATGTTATAACGCTGAGCATCCAAACCACTAGCATTAGAATTTGATCTGTGATTTATATCAAGATGAGTGGAAATGTCCATGTATATTACATGACGTTACAAAAAGTTTATATAAATAAATATATTTTAGCAAGACAAACATCCCCTTTCACTTATTATCAAAGCACATTGTGTATAAATATTTGCTATAGTCCATGCCTTTACAATATCACCTTCTCTCCCAACACTGCCCACACATGTACAGTATCTCAGTGTCTTCTGAGTTTAATTTTAAAAGTTTTTGTCTTGAAAGATGAGATTTATAATAAGGAATCTTTTTTTTTAATTTTGTAAATTCAAAAATTCATCCATAGGAATTACCTTGAAAATATCCACCTGCTTGAAAAAGTGAGCATCATTTATTTAAATATTGAAAATTAATTAGATAATGAACAACTGGGCAATAGAAGTCTATGATCAGACAAAGGAGAATGTTTAGCATAGCTCATTTAGCATTTAGCCCCATAAGCTGCATTCATGAAACATTTTATTTGTCTTGACGCAAATATATTTGTCTTTTAAATGGTTTCACCAGTTTGCATGTAGACACAATAGAAACATGTTATGATTATTTAACAATCATAATTCCTTTTTTCACTTTAAAACCTTTTGTATAACTCATATTTAGCACCATTGTAATTATATAAAGTTGTAACTTTATCCAAAATGCCAATAACTTCACTGTACAAAACTATGAAGGAGCATGATATCCACATTATAAATGGAATAATGGCATTTTATATTAAAATGTCACTATACCAGTAGCATAAAGACTAAACTGCTCAGCATAAAGATTAAATTTTCATTGTACTGTGGCAAGTGGCAATGAACTGGTAATCCATCTGCACTTGCTTTCTTCAAATATTAGGATTTATTACCACAGAAAATAGGACCTGCTAATTTTCGAGCCAACCACCTATAAATTACAATTCATTGAGCAGAAAACATGTGACTTTTTTTGCATGGCTTCTTTAGCTATCTTCATTACCTTTATTTGAAAGTTTTTGCATTATTTCTTTAGCTATCTTTATTACCTCTATTTGAAAGAAAGCATATTTTCAGAACAGAACAATTATATGGTTCTATGAATTGTGTAACTTATTAAAAATCATAATTTGTGGACATAAATTAAATTTGTTTTCAGTTTACAAATACAAACCACTGGAATGAATTTATATTTTCAACAGCTTTAAAAATTTGAATATTTTTTAATAGTGTATGAGACTGGTCTACACTTTATTATATCATGATAACATATTTTACAACATATATCTCAGTAAGTCATATTATATTCTAATAAGTTACCCTGAGAAGTAGAGTCAGTATTATTTTGAATACCTTTTATATGCAAATATTTCAGCAAAATATAAAATTTTATTGAAGTAATGATTAGTATTAAAGAATAAACAGGTATCTTAAGGGTTTGATAGTAAAAATTTCTATAGAATAGGATTTACCTTCCTTTGAAAGGTCCAAGCATGATTTTAAAATTTAGATAAAATGGAACCTTATTTTACTCAAGCTTTTATATAGTTGACAAGGTACTTACTTTATAATTTTTAAAAATTATTTTTATTTAAAATATATTATAAATGAGAACTAATAGTTCTATGATGGTAAGAACTGTGCTGGGTGTCAGTTATGACTCTTCATTTTATTGTATCAGTGTGAATTTGGTTTGGCTTTGACTAGTGGAGAACAGTCAAATAATAGTGGCTTAAACAAAATTAAACTTTAATTTTCTCACAAATCCAGATATGGTATAGTTGTTACAGGAACTTCAGGGGCTCTGGTTCCTACTTTCTTTCTGGGTGTACCATCCACAGAATGAAGATTCCACCACATGGTCCAAATAGGTTTGTTCTTTTTGAAGTTGTCATTTCAGCCTTTCAACTAGCAAGAGGAAGAAAAGAGGAAAAGTCTGTGCCTTCTCTCTTTTGTCAGATGCTTCAGAGAATTTATATACAACATTTTCACTGGTGTCTCACAGGCCGTAAATAAGTCCAGACAGCAGCTAGCTTCATGGAAGCCTGGGAAATATAATCTTTATTTTGGTACTCAACTGCCCAGCAAGAGTCAAAATGTATTACTGTATTACAAATAGTAGAAACATTATCTGTTTCTAATAAAATCATTTGAGTGCATTCCTAGTGCCTAAAATAATGGTATAAAGAGCAATGAATATGCATGTATTAAATAAATAAATTTAATAGGCTAAATTTGTTTTAATTCATATTGCTAATATTCTCTGTAATATTCTTATTATTTGAATGTATTAAAAATACTTAGTTTTCAAATGAATTTAATCTTTAACCAAAACCTTAGTCTATTTTTCCTCAATTTGTATTTTTATTTAAATGTTTCATAAAATTAATTTCTTAATACTTTCATAATAGGCCAATCTTTACCTATAAAATGGTCAAATTAGTACAATATAGTGATTTGGGGAATGAAATCTGGGGGCAGACTGCCTTCTCACTTCCGATACTGCTAACAGTATGGCATTGGGGTAGTTATTTAAACTCTTTGTGATTCACTTTTCTGTTTCTGCTGCAATAAAAAAATACCTTAGACTGGGTAATTTATAAAGAATGAAAATTTATTTCTTCAAGTTCTTGAGCCTGGGGAGTCTAAGATCAAGGTGCTAGCATTCAGCCTAAGAACGTAAGGGCCCACAGATGTAAGACCTGGAATCTGAAGGCTTAGAGAACCAGGAACTTCACTATCCAAGGGCAGGAGAAGACTGTCCCCGCTCCAGATAACAGAGTGAATATGCACTTTCTCTGCCTTTTCGTTCTATCTGGGCCCTCAAGGGATTGAAAGATACCTGCCCACATTGGTGAGGACAGTCTTTAATCAGTCTAATGGTTCAAATGCTAATCTCTTCCAGAAACACTTTCACAGACAGACTCAGAAATAATGTGTTGCCAGCTCTCTGAGTATCCTTTCACTCAGTCAAGTTGACACATAAAAACCATCATATATATTAAATAAATAAGCCAGTAGAAAGGAAATGATAACCATAAGAAGAGATACACACAAGTTGCTAGAGTATTTTTTTTCAATAGGTGGAAGCAGATGGGCTCTAATGCACCTGTGAGGAGTTTGCTTGGAGTTTAGAGAAACTGACAGTTTGTGGAATACAACTTGAAGGGGAGTCAGATTCTATGGGTAGGTTCTGCTAGGTGCATGGAACGGTAGGTGGTAGCTTGGAAACTTGTGATGATTTGAAAATAAAATTAAAAGTATAACTGAAGATGGAGAGAGGAAAGCAGAGAATATAGGGGAGAGGAGAAGGTAAGGACTGATCATTCGGAGAGCAAACTAAGTAATATGACTGACAAGCAGTATTAAGGGTACACTTCAGGTTATCAATCATGAATTAAAGTGCAAAAAGCCAGTATGTTTGTGTTTTTCCTCCAGTTGTGTACAGATCTGTAAATGTGGCAAGCAGGGGGTGGGATTGGGGTTGAGTTTTTTCCAGGTAAGTATGATAAAGGGAAATGGAAGCAAAGAAGTTGACAGTGTATACAGTCAGAATTGACCATAAAATTTAAGCTGGAGAAGAAGCAATTAAATACATAACAAGGATGAAAGACAGTGAAAAGGTGGTGGCATCAGTGGAATATAGGTCCAACAGATTAAGAGTGTGAGCATTAGTAAGAAGCTGGAAAAATAAGATGTGTTGGTCTTTGAGATGGATGTACAAAATTGAGGTAATGGAGATGTTGCAGTTATTGCTAGTGGCATGTTTTTGTGCAGCATCATGCAATTGAAAGATTGAGGTGCACTGTGAAAAAAAAATGAAAATTTACTAAAAGAGTGCAATTGCCTGAGCTCCAAGTTCAGAGAGTTGCAAAGGCTATCTAAATGGCTATGGAAATTACTAAGAATTATGTGAAAGTATTTTTGGAAAGTGAGGGTGAGCCAAGAATTTACACCCTCGGGCAATTAGCAGAGACCTAGAAGTTTGTAAATATTAGTATTAGTAGTAATGAGAGGTTGTATATGCTATAGGGATGTGGCTTCTCAAAATGTGACTTACAATAATAGCATTGCTGGGATCTTGTCAGAAATGCAAATTTCTAGGCACATCCCAAAGGACTGATTAAAAAATTCTGATTAGAACTCAACAATCTTCATTTTAACATGTCTTCCAGTTGATTGCAACAGATCCTACAATTTGAAAACCACTGGTATAGTGTAATGACGTGAGATCTAAAGCTGGTGATTTTAGAGGCAATGAGGAAGAATGGTCTGGGAAGCAGGCAGAAGGAATAAAATTGGCATCACCCCACTTTGGCACACAGTAGACAAATAGATGGGACATACTCAGTTTGTAATAATTACAGCTATTAGCTTTTATTGACTACTTACTGTATACCAGGAAATATGCCGATTGCTTGCTTTACATGGATGGTCTAATTTAATCAAAAGAACTAATTACTTTGGTAAGGCTATTGCAATCTGTATTTTACAGAGAAGTAAACTGACATGAAATTGTGTTAAATGACTTGCCTAAGGTCATGTAGCAAATGCATTTCCTTTCTCCTTACTTTTGTATATTTCAAAATTAAATCAAATATTTATTTCACCAATCCTTCGCCTCTCAGGTTAGAGCAACCACCATAAATTTTGCTGCTATTTCAGAGTTATTTTGACTAGTTTGTATGTTCCTCATAAAGTCAAGTGGACAATGTTAGAGCTGCCCTAATCCATCCTGTATGATACTTCTGAAGACTCATTTTCAATCCTAATGTGATTGGACAGGATCTTCTAACTTCCCTGCTGTAAGTTTTCTTATTTATCTAAGGCTCAGAAAGTTAGTACTTGACAGACAAATGTTAGCAGCAGAGTTATATGAAAATCTCTGGCCCATATTAAAATTATTTTTTATTATATACCACACTTCTTCAGTTGAAGGATATTTATATGAGAATACCCATTCTATGTTTAATTTCTCCTTGCTCATGCTTGTTGTTAAATCAATGGCTGAAAATGTAATTTCCCAGAAAGGTACCACCCCAAATTCCATCCTACACACAGGTGTCAGAGTCATCTATCTAACATACGCAACTGATCATGTTACCTCTTCTTCTGATTGAAACCCCCTTAAAATCTCCTATTGCTTACAGATATATTTTTCTAACTTTTATTTTTAGTTTTAACACAGAGGAAAGTGATAGAGAATGCTATATAATCTCTGAAACAGAGTTCTTTTCTCTCCCTCTCCCTCTTTCCCTCCCCTTTCACTCTCCTTCCTTCTTCCCCTCTCTCTCCTTCTTTCTACTGCCCAGCTTCTCTTGCAATTAGAAATGGATCTTACCCTTGGAGTGCACACTGAAACAAGGATGTCACTTTCAGTGCAAACTTGTGAGAGGAGCAAGTACATCATTTTTACCCACCTCTCCACTTCTGTTAGCTTGAAATCATCACCTGGATAACCCCAGAAACCCCAGAAACCATGTTGAAGACTGTAGTTCCTGAGTGACTGAGTGAAGCAAAGCACTCCCCTACCCTTGACTTTTCTGGGCTTTGGTCAAAAACACCATTTTTGGTATTGGTATTTATGTGAATGAAAAATAAACTTGCATCATGTGAACACATAGATATTCCAGTATTCACTTTTCATAGACACTTTGCTACTTTAACTTATTAGTGCCCTAATTTGTGATTCCATGATGTCTTATGAACATTTCAAATTTTTTATTCAAATTATCTGTTTATGAATTTGTTTTAGCCATTCGACTGTGAGATCTTGATTAGAGGATGATATCTAGACTTGTCTGTAAGTATCCATTGATCAATACAGCATAATTGTGGCACTATGTCTAAGGTTGAATCTACATGCTAAAGTGTTTTACCTGCTTGTATCAAATGGATCAATAAAAACAATCAGACTGCACATTTTAAAAACTTTAGACTTGTGAAATGGAAATAACTTAAACATCTATGAAAACAATGTGTTTTTTTAATTTGTGTGAAACATTTGAAAATATTACTAGTAACTGCCTATTTGGAAAGCACCATTGCTTTAAAAGCTATTGAAAATTACATGTTTTATTTTGTTATCTTAGAGAAAGCTTAGGATGATACAGAAGGTTATACTTATATTCTTAAGGTGCAATTATGTTCTCCACTTGTTTTAGTTTCTTTTGGTGCTTAACGTTATATCTATATGAGATGAGTTAACCAAGCTAGCAATTAGTATATTGCAAGATGTCATTTATTAAATTGGTGAGCAATCTCATGGACAAACACTTTACACTCAAAACATTATTTACTTAATCAATACCTATGTATTTTTTGGCTCTAAGTGGTTTATGAAATATAAATTCAACAAATTGTAGAAATACAATCACTATAGTATATCATAGCTGCTTTGATAAAAGCAATATATAGCTAGTGAAACTATGGTTTTGTTGAATACTATTTATGTATAATTTTTAAGCATAATACATGTGAGAATTACTAGGAGGAAATAGAAATAAGTCTTTTTACAATTTGTTGATATTCTGATTTTCATTAATTGTATATTAACAAAAATCATAATTTTAATATTAGAAATTATCTTTTAGGCAAGAGATTATAGAAGCATTCATTGCTATTTAATAGAATCTAGGAACCAGAGCCCACATACTTTGATTTCTATTATAATGCCTATTACCAGTGTTTTCTGTGGTAGTAGTGCTACTGGTAGGGAACAGCTTGCACATTTATACAGTTTTTCTAGTTGTCACAGAGCTTAGAGATCACTACTATACTTTAGTGTGCAGGGGATAAAAAGGATAGAGCATCACTAGGACAATCCTGCCTTACATTCTATTCATATTTCAGTGGACATTCATGTAAGTGAAACATGTGTTTATAGTTATCTGAGAATCTATTTAAAATATATGTCAATGCAAACAATTTTTTGAGGTTCCAAGGTACATAGAATATCCCCAAAGTTAAAATTTCCTTTAAATCAAAGAAAGATTCAAAATTTTATCAAGTGGTTTGCCATCATGGAAACCCTTATTGCCAGTGGCAGTGCTGCTCTTGATATTTGAACCACCTAACAGCACCAGCATTAGTCTGTGTAACTGTAATGTTTTTGGTGATTCTTCATAGAAATACAAGAATTTTGTCCCTTCATTGTGTCTTTTAGTGATTTATTCCTGTTCCTTTGCAGACAGAAATGTCTTATTTTATTGTAAATCACTGTTTTATATAATTTCTCCTTTATATTATAATTAAAACATTACATTGATTTTTCAAATGTGTGTTTAGATAAGTTTAATATCCGTATGTTTTAATTTGGGGATAGTAAATGGGATATTTAAATCAGGATTTTCTATTTGAATATGAAATCAGTGTGCTATATATGGAAGCATTTCATTTGTCACTTTTTTAAATATTTGTTTTTCTCATCACAGAATACTCTAAATGGAAATACAAATACGTTTTTCTGAATATGTGTTTAGGAAGTATGGCTATCAGAAGTGGAGACCAAATATTTCACCATTATTTTCAAGATATATTGACCCTCTACTTCTATACTCTGTCTCCATCCAGATGGTTCACTTACTTATCAGGTATATTTTTTGAAACTAATTTTTCCAGCAATCATTCAGACACAATGTTACATAAAATTAAACATCAATGGATGAATTATAGATATTTTTCACATTTATGCCATTGCAAATAACTGATAATTGTCAAGCTAAAATGATATTGAACATGCTGTATGGTTTATAATTTTAGGTATTTAGTTAGTCAACTCTTTGTGTGCTAGACTAGATCCACATTTCTTTATGAGAAAATAAAAATCCTTGCTTTGTCTCAAGGCACCTCTTTAGCCAAATTCATCCAGCTCTCCTTCTAGGCCTCACTTCTAAGCATGCTCCTTAATTTAACAAGGATGCCCTCCATCCTTCATTCATGATGGTCTCACCCAACAGTGCAGAGTTGCCTACCTTCCAGGTTTTCATCAGAGAGTTTTATTTAAAAGTATCTTTTATCTAAATTCTTGAAAAGCATAAATGAAAGTATAGATATGGTGCTAACAGATAATTTTTGAAGTAAAAGAGTCTAACCTTTTATCTAAAAGGCAACAAGAATATTCTTCACACCAAAAAGCAGTTTACGAAAATAATAAAATAATATTATTATGTGTTATCCCAAAACAACCTTGTATTATATTTTTACATCATCCAAAAACATACTAAGGAAGCTGAATGTAAAATTCATTCCTGAATTTGCCACAGCAATACTTCGAGTGACATCGCTCAGGATACTCCTCATTTCAACATACGAGATACAATGTAGTAATATCATTTGAGATCTTTGTGACAGATTTATTATTTGCTTTGCCTAAGGTATCTGTATTCTTTTTCTTTTTACTAAGACCAATGAAATGATAATGTCTGTGTTTCACTTTAACTTTTAGAAATCTAAAATTCAAACTGAAGGTTAATTTAACCAATTCTGTAATCTTTATAGTTGTTTCCTTCTCTGATTTTTAAATTACTGCACATATTTATATATTTTTTTGCACTAATGGTTTATTTCTATTTATAACTTAACCTTTTCTCTTCTTTTTTTGATCACTGCTCTTGTTCTTAGTGTATTCAAAATCTTTGTGCAATAATACAGTCTATAAGTGCTAACGTATTAGTTATAATTATATAAAATTTTATTTTTGTAATCCTGTATTTTATACCAACACAAAATGAAATAAAACAAAACATCAAATTAAGTAAAAGGAAAATTCAGTGACCACTTGAGCACTTATTTTATTAATAGTTCACCAGTATTAGATCTCCCTATATTTTGCTGGATGAGGAAATCACACAGATGGATAAAGCAAAAGTGGTAGTATTTTACCTAGGCAAATGGCATTGAAAGAAAAAAAAATGTGTAGATATACACAAAAGAAATACTATATCAAACATGAATATAAATTTTTTTGTTAGGAACAGTGCTCTCTGAAGTACATTTCATAGGTTTAAAAGGGCATGTAAAAATGTTTTTTACTCTTGACTTGCATTATCTAAACAATAAACTTACATGGGGAATGTATTGCCCTTGACAATTTCACAGTTGTATTTTGAATTCTTACCACAAACTTTAAGAAGTGGTTAGTCTTTTTTTTTTTTTTATCATCTAAGATGTCCTTTGGGAATATTTACCTAGGTGTTTTTCCAGCTGGACAGTTAATGTCATTGCTATTCTTCCTCTGTTTAGCAGAAGCAAGACTTTATTTATGGCTCTAAAACTATTCTAGAGTAGAGTAGTTGTGCTGTGATATATTAGGGCAGTTTTTCATTTCTACATAAAAATATTCTTTTTATATGATAACACCTTCATCAAGATACTGGCTTCAGCCACAGTAGGAAAATAAGAAGCAGCAATTAAAGTTGCTGGGGTGAAGAAAGAATCCAATGTGTACTACATTAATAGTGCATCGATGTAACACCTAATAGTGTAACATATGCATCTGATAATGTAATTTCTTTTCAAAAGACAATTTAAAAAGATTAATGTTTCACCAACATTCATGTTACAGTCAAGTCTGAAGGATTTGATTTGTCATTGCCTATTCTCTTTATTCTGATATTTTGTTGTGTTCCTCTTTATAAAAATGTCACATTAATACTATTTTTCCGTTAGCTTATCATCTGAATTCTATTATTTTTAAAATGACTAGGATTGCAGAGTAGCTGCTACTTTGTTGCATGTTGTCATTTTCATAAAATGATATTTTCTTTTGGAGGAACACTATTTATAAATCCACTCAGCACTCCTGAAAGTCTTTATTTTATGTTAGTAGAATGTTGCCCTGATGGTGTCATGTTTACAAAGGAGGTTTCTAATTGAAGTGACATTTTCTTCAACAAAGATTCAATAACTTGGCTGTATTGGTAAATGACTTGATTTAGTTTACCACTTATATAGTAAAAGCTTTGATTTAGAAAGCGCCTCTTTGCTAAGAGTTTATTGAGACTCTTTAGCTTTATAAAATACAGAATGTTTAATTTTAAACAAGCTTCTGTTATTTTCTTCTAAACACAATTACTCTTTGGCAGTTAGATGAGGCACTGAGAAGTCATAACTTATTTATTTCAGAGAAAAAGAACTGCTTTAGCCAGAGAATACATTCTACAGTAACTGCTTTCAAAATATTTTTATTAAATTAACTATTATTGACTTGTGTTGATATGTATTATTAAGTATTAGGAATAATGCTGTGAAATAAAATGCAATTAATTTCATTCAATCATCTCACAGAGAGCCTCCTGTAGGTCAGATACTGTTCTGAGCCTTGCAAAAACACTCGATAGTCAAAATAATGTCAGTGCTTTTGTAGCTAATTTATGTTTTAGTTGGTGAGACAAGCAAACAAAAAGATATATAATATGACAGATGGTGAAATGTGCTCCAAATAAAAAGACACAGAATAAGGAGTTAGGCAGTGACAGTTTTGATGGATCAGGAAGGAAGAGTTTAGACAAGGTGGTAAGAGAGGATCCCTCTAGAAGTGGAAAGAAAACTGAGAGACATAGAAAACTAAAGCACAAATACTAGACAATAAAATCTTCCATGTAAAGAGAATATTGAGTGTAAAGACCCTGAGCAGGTATTTAGTGAGAAGCCACACTGGCTAGAGCATGGTGAGAAGTGAGAAGGCTTTAGGACTTGGGTTCAAATGCAAGTGAGATATTAAATTGTTGAGGGCAGTGTGCACAGTTCTATTTTTTTTTTCTTAAAAATGGCACCAGGCCGGGCTCGCTGGCTCACACCTGTAATCCTAGCACTCTGGGAGGCTGAGGCGGGCGGATCGCTCAAGGTCAGGAGTTCGAGATCAGCCTGAGCAAGAGCGAGACCCGTCTCTACTAAAAATAGAAACAAATTATCTGGCCAACTAAAGATATATATAGAAAAAAATTAGCCGGGCATGGTGGTGCATGCCTGTAGTCCCAACTACTCGGGAGGCTGAGGCAGGAAGATCGCTTAAACCCAGGAGTTTGAGGTTGCTGTGAGCCGGGCTGATGCCACGGCACTCACTGTAGCCTGGGCAACAGAGCGAGACTCTCTCTCAAAAAAAAAAAAAAAAAAAAAAAAAAATTACCATTCTCCTGTAGCTATTTTTGAATATATAGTAATTATTGTTAACTGCAACCCTCCTATTGTACTATTTAATACTAGAACTTATTCCTTCTCTCTAGCGGCATCTATGTGCCCATTAAACTATTTCTCTTCATCTCCCACTCCTCCCTTCCCTCCCCTACCTCTGGTAACCACCCTTCTACTCTCTACCTCCATGAGATCCACTTTATCAGCTCTCAGATATGAGTGAGAACATGAGATATCTGCCTTTCTGTGTCTGGTTCATTTCACTCAGCATAATGACTTCAAGTCATCCATATTGCTTCAAATGACAGGATTTCATTCTTTTTTTATAGATGAATAAGAGTCCATTGTGTATATATACCACATTTTCTTTTTTTTTTTCTTTTTTTAAATTTTAAATATTAAGGGGGTACAAATGTTTTAGGTTACACGGATCTTTTTTTTTTTTTTTTTAAACAGAGAAAGGAATTTATTAGTACATGGAACAACAAAGTTCAGATGTAGATTTAGTTCTGAATCCACGGTTCAGACAATGCTGTTGGGACTTGTCTTCTTTCCATCTCTTGGCTATGACTGTCCTAATGTTGGCTTCATTTTCAGCATCCTATGGAAGGTGCTAACAGCACCAGATTCGCATTATCACAACATCAAAGTGTGTTCTGGGGCGGAGCGGGGTGGGGAGTCTGATTCCCACATAGTGCAATCAAAAGTGCTGAATACGAATCTCATGGTTTCTGATTAACAAATGAGTGCGTGTTCCTGAACCAATCACTGTCTCCACTGAGATCTGGAGCTTTGATTGGCCAGACTTAGGTCACATGCTATTTCCTGAAGCCAGACATGGGATTCTGCAGGAACCACTTGTGTGTAAAATAGGGATAAAGTAGCTCCTCAAATGAAAGCATGGGCTGTTACTGAAAGTAGCGTAAATGGGTGCTGGGAGGCCACAGACACTGACCAGATCCACTAACCACTACTTAGCTCTGTGTGGATCAGCTTGATCTCTGCCTGAGCTGAGTTTCAATTGCCATAACCTTCGCACAGCTCACCTGTTCCTCCTCCAGCCCCTAGGAGTGGGTCTGCTGCCAGGACCCGTCCTGATCCCAGTAGTAGGTTTAGTTCTAGATCAAACGGCCCCTGGGTCTAGCCTTTCTCACCAACAGAAACTAGGCTAGGCCTGACCTATATCCTCACTATGATGATGGATTAGAAAGAGCTTTGTGTCCTGCTACTAGACACCAAGTGTCTATTTACCTTCAAGGTGAATAGCAATGCCTCTTTACACAACACTTTTAAAAAAGCAATCAATCCTTCTGCCCTAAATTCCACTACTATCTAATTTGCATTTCTTCATCTTATCTTACAAGGTTCTCGTGAGAGATCTATCAATTGTGTTTCTGAAGTCTATAACCAAAAAGGAAACGAAGTTATTAACCCGGCAAGATTTATTCTCAGCAAATCCATGCTGGCTTCTAAGACCACCACTTCCTTTTGTCTAGGGTTCACAAATGGTCCTCTTCATAATCCAGTCTAGAATTGCACCCAGGATTGACTTTAAACTCACAGGTCTATAGTCTGCAGAATCCCCGCTCCCCTTTTCCGGAAGCCGGGGCTGTGCATGTCAGCCTCCTGCCTCTCAGCACCTCCTCCTCTTTATGAGAGGCAGCTGATGGAGGATTTGGCTGACGTCTCTTTTTTTTTTTTTTTTTATATATATATATTTTTTTATTTCAGCTCATCATGGGGGTACATAAGTTTAGGTTATATACATTTTCCATGTCCCACCCATCCCCCCGAGTCAGAGTCCCAAGCGCGTCCGTTCTCATTCTCCAGACAGTGCACCTGGCACTCATCATGTAGTCATACCTCCATCCCCTCCCCCCCCACCTCCCCGGGTCTGCACCTTCAAGCATGACCATTCCCCAGAGGGTGTGCAACGCACTCATCATGTAGGCATACAATCATCCCCTCCCCCCACCCCCCATCCCAGTCTGATATCCAATTGGTATCCTTCCCTGATGTACATTTAGGTGATGATCAGGGAAACCAGTTTTCTGGTGAGTACATGTGATGCTTGGTTTTCCATTCTTTGGATACTTCACTTAGTATAATGGGTTCCAGCTCTCTCCAGGAGAACCAAAGAGATGTCGTATCATTGTTATTTCTTATAGCTGAGTAGTACTCCATGGTATACATATACCACAGTTTACTAATCCATTCGTGGATTGATGGGCACTTGGGTTGTTTCCACATCCTTGCGATTGTAAATTGTGCTGCTATAAACATTCGGGTACAGGTGTCTTTGTTAAAGAATGACTTTTGTTCTTCTGGGTATATGCCCAATAATGGGATTGCTGGATCAAATGGTAGGTCTACTTGAATCTGTTTAAGGTATCTCCATATTGCTTTCCATAGGGGTTGCACTAGTTTGCATTCCCACCAGCAGTGTATGAGTGTTCCTGTCTCTCCGCATCCACGCCAACATGTGTTGTTTTGGGATTTTTTGATAAAGGCCATTCTCACCGGAGTTAAGTGGTATCTCATTGTGGTTTTGATTTGCATTTCCCTGATGATTAGGGATGTTGAGCATTTTTTGATATGCTTTTTGGCCATTCTTATGTCTTCTTTTGAAAAATTTCTATTCATGTCCTTTGCCCATTTTTTGATAGGATTGTTTGATTTTTTCCTGCTGATTTTCCTGAGTTCTAAATAGATTCTTGTTATCAGTCTTTTATCTGATGTGTAGTATGCGAAAATTTTTTCCCATTCTGTAGGCTGTCTGTTTATTTTCATGACTATTTCTTTGGCTGTGCAGAAGCTTTTTAATTTAATCAGGTCCCAGTCGTTTATTTTTGTTGTTGCTGCGATTGCCTTAGGGGTTTTCTTCATAAATTCTTTGCCTAGACCAATGTCTGTAAGAGTCTTTCCTACATTTTCTTCTAGAATTCTAATTGTTTCCCATTTAAGGTTTAAATCTGTTATCCACCGTGATTTGATTTTTGTGAGAGGTGAAATCTGTGGGTCCTGTTTCAGTCTTCTACATGTGGCTATCCAGTTTTCCCAGCACCATTTATTGAATAGGGACTCTTGTCCCCAGAGTATGTTTTTGTCTATTTTGTCAAAGATTAGATCATTTTTGTAATGCTTGGGTCCTGGCTATAGGAGTACCCGTCACCCAAATAGTGTTCGTAATACCCGTTAGGTTGGTTTATTCCCCTTTCTTCCTCCTGTCAACTCCATGGTTGCTTTCCATTGAGTTTTATTTCCCTCTGTATACTTGTGTGCTCATCAGTTAGTTCCACTTTAATAGTGAGTACATGTAGTGTTTGTTTTTCCATTCTTTTTTTTGGTTGTTGTGTTTTCCATTCTTGATATACTTCACTTAGAATGGTCTCCAGTTCCATCCAGATTGTTGTAAAAGGTATTAATTCATCTTTTTATGGCTGAGTAGCACTCCATGGTGTGTGTGTGTGTGTGTGTGTATACACACACACACATATATATCTTACATTTTTTTTTTATCAACTCATGTATAGATGAGCACTTAGATTGATTCCATATGTTTGCAATTGTGAATTGTGCTTCAAATAAACATCTGAGTGCAGGTGTCTTTTTGATAAAATGACTTATTTTACTTTAGGTAAATAGCAGTAGTGGTATTTCTGTATTGAATGGTAGGTTTACTTTTAGTTCTTTGAGGAATCTCCATACTGTTTTCAATAGAGGTTGTACTAATTTGCAGTCCCACCAATAGTGTATAAGTGTTCATTACTCTGTGCATCCATGCAAGCATCTATTGTTTTTTTTTATTTTTAAATATTAATAAATGACATTCTAACTGAGGCAAGGTGATATCTCATTATGGTTTTAATTTACCTTTCTCTGATGATGAGTGGCATTGAGCATTTTTTCATATGTTTATTGGCCATTTTTCTTTCTTCTTTTGAAAGAAGAAAGTCTTTTGCCCATTTTTAATAGGACTGTTTGTTTTTTTTTCCCCCATGCTGATTTGCTTTAGTAATTTGTAAATTCTGGTTATTAGCCAGAATCCGACATGTAGTTTGCCAATATTTCCCCCCATTCTGTGGGTTGTCAATTTGCTCTGTTGATGTTTCCTTAGGTGTGCAGAAGCTTTTTAGTTTAAACAAAGACCATTTATTAATTTTTGTTGTTGTCATGATTGCCATTGGGGTCTTTTTCATAAATTCTTTGCCTAGGCCAATTTCTAAATTTTTTTTCCTACATTTTCTTTTAGAATTTTTGTGGTTTCATGCCTTAAATCTAAGTCTTTATCCATCTTGAATTATTTTTTGTGAGTGGTGAGAGATAGTGGTCTGGCTTCATTCTTCTATATGTGGCTATCCAATTTTCCCAGCACCATTTATTGAATAGGGCTTCTTTTTCCCAGTGTATATTTTTCTCTGCTTTGTCAAAGATCAGTTGGTTGTAGGTAGATGGTTTCATATTTGGGTTCTCTGTTTTGTTCCATTGGCCTATGTCTCTATTTTTGTACCAATACCATGCTGTTTTGGTTACTATAGCCCTGTAGTGTAATTTGAAATCTGGTCATGTGTTGCCTCCATATTTATTTATTTATTTATTTATTTTTATGCTTTCATCCATTGCTGGGCACTTAGATTGATTTTATATGTTTAATGTTATGACTAGTGCTGCAATAAACATGGGAATGCAGATATTTCTTCAGTATACTGATTTACTTTGCTTTGAATATATAACTAGCAGTGAAATTACTGGATCGTATGGTAGTTCAATTTTCAATTTTTTGAGAGAGTTCCATACTTTTTACCATAACTGTACTATTTTACATTCCTACCAACAGCATACAAGTGTTTCCCTTTCTCTGCATCCTCACTAGAAATGTTATTTTTTGACTTTTTGATCATAACCATTCTAACTGGGGTAAGATATATCACTGTGGTTTAGATTTGCATTTCTCTGATTATTAGAGATGTTGAACATTTTTTCATATACTTCTTGGCTATTTTTATGCCTTCTTCTAGGAAGAGGATACCCAGATGTTTTGCCCATTATTAAATTAGATTATTTGGGGTTATTTTGATATTGAGTTATCTGAGTTAGTTCCATGTATATTCTGGTTATTAATCTCTGTCAGGTGAATAGTTTACAAATATTTTCTCTCATCTCTAGATCTTCTCTTCACTTTGTTAATTGTTTATTTTTCTGTTTAGAAGCTTTTTAGTTTGCTATAATCCCATTATTTTTGCTTTTGTTGCCTATGCTTTTGAGATCTTACCTAAAAGATATTTTCCCAGGCTGATGTCCTGTTACATTTCCTTAGTGTTTACTTCTAGTAGTTTCATTGTTTCAGGTCTTACATTTAAGTCTTTATTCCATTTTGAGTTCATTTTTTATATGGTGAAATATGTGGATCTAGACATTTTCTTTTGTATATGGAATACCCGGTTTTCCTAGCGCCACTTACTAAATAGACTATTCTTTCCCCAGTGTATTTTCTCAGCACATTTATCAAAAATAAGTTGGCTTTAAGTGCATGGATTTCTGGGCTATTTTGGTTCATTGGTCTACAGGTCTGTTTTGTAGTATAATTTGAAATCAGGTAACATAATGCCTCCAGCTTTGTTCATTCTGCTCAGGAATGCTTTAGCTATTTGGGGGCTTTTGTGTTTCTTTATGAATTGTAGGATTTTATTTTTTCTATTTTTGAGAAAAATGTCATTGATAGTTTTATAGGGATGGCATTGCGCCTGTAGATCGATTGTGGTTGTATAGACATTTTAAGAATATTAATTCTTCCAATCCACGAGTTTAGGATATCTTTCCTTTCTTTTTTGTCATCTTTAATTTCTTTAATTGGTTATTTTTTTACTTTTCATTGTATAGATCTTTCATTTACTTGGTTAAATTTTATTTCTAGGAATATTTTTGTAGCTGTTATAAATTGAATTGATTTCTTGATTTCTTTTCCAGTTTGATTGCTATTAGCATATAGATATGCTACTTAATTTTGTATGTTGATTTTGTACCCTGCAATTTTACTGAATTCATTTATCAGTTCTAATAATTTTCGAGATGAGCCTTAGGTTTTTCTAAGTATAAGAAAATGTCATCTGCAAACAAGAATTATTTGACATCATCCCTTCTAATTTTGATGCTGTTTATTTCTTTCTCTTGCCTAGTTGCTCTGGCTTGAACTTCCAGTAGTATGTTAAATAAAAGTGATGAAACTGAACATCCTTGACCCAGATTTTAGTGGAAAGCCTTTCAGTTGTTCCTCATTTAGTATGATATTAGCTGTGGGTTTGTCATATATGGCCTTTATCGTGTTGAGCCAAATATTTTGAGGGTTTTTTTCATGGAGTGATGTTGAATTTTATTTTATCAAATGCTTTTTTTGAATCTACTGAAATGATAATATGGTTTTCTTTGATTCTGTTGATGTGATATATCATATTTATTGATTTGTATATGTTGTACTGTCCTTGCATCCCTGGGATGAATTCCACTTGATCATGGTGAATGATCTTTTTAGAGTGTTGTTGAATTCTTCTTGCTAGTATTTTGTTGAGGATCTGTGCGTCTATTTTCATCAGAGATATTGGCCTGTAGTTTTCTTTTTTCATTGTGTCCTTGTCTGCTTTTCATATCAGGGTATTCCTTGCTATGAAAAATGAGTTTAGAAGTATTTCCTACTCTTCATTTTTTGAAGTATTTTGCATAGAATTGTTATTAGTTCCACTTTAAATTTTTGATAGAATATAGCAGTGAATTCATTAGGTCCTGTGCTTTTCTTTTTATTACTGCTTCTATTTCGTTACTCATTATTGGTCTGTTTAGGTTTTCTATCTTTTTATGGTTCAATCTTGGTAGGTTATATGTATTCAAGAGTTTATTCATTTCTTCTAGGTTTTCCAATTTGTTGGCATATAGTCATACATAGTAGTCTCTAATGATCCTTTGTATTTCTGTGTAATTGGTTATGATGTTTCCTTTTTCATCTATGATTTCATTTATTTTGGTTTTCTCTCTTTTTTCTTAGTCTAGCTAAAGATTTGCCAATTTTGTTCATCTTTTTAAAAAACGTTTTAATTTGTTGATCTTTTTATTTTTTAATCTCAATTTTATTTATTTTTATTTTGTTCTTTATTATTTTTTCCTACGAATTTTGGTGTTTGTTTTGTTCTTTCTTTTCTAGTTTCTTGATATTGTTAGGTTGTTAATTTGAGTATATCTGTTTTTTGATGTATGCATTTGTTGCTATAAACTTCCCTCTTAATATCACTTTTTCTCTATCCCATAGGTTCTGGTATTTTTTGTTTTCATTTTCTTTTGTTTCAAGAAATATTTTAATCTCCTTAATTTCTTCATTGACTCATTGGTCATTCAGGAACATATTGTTTATTTTTCATGTATTTGTACAGTTTCCAAAGTTCCTCTTGTTTTTGATTCTAGTTTTCTTTGTGGTTCTTTTCCATTTAAGAAAAGATACTTGGTATGATTTTTCTTTTTTTGAATTTGTTGAGACTTTTTTCCCCTCCTAACATATGGTATATTCTGGAGAATATTCCATGTGTTAATGAGAGTAATGTGTATTTTACAGCAGTTCAATGGAATGGTCTGTTAGGTCCATCTGGTTTTGAATATACTTTAACTCCAATGTTTCTTTGTTGATTTTCTGCCTGAATGATATGTCCATGCCAAAAGTGGGTTGTTGAAGTCTCTTACTAAAATTGTATTGCAATCTTTCTCTCTCTTTACATCTATTATTATATGCTTTACATATTTGGGTGCTCCAATGTTTGGTGCATACATCCTTACCATGTCACGTGATCTTGCTGTATAGACCACTTTGTCACTATATAATGGCCTTCTTTGTCTCTTTTTACAGTTTTTGACATAAAGTCTCTTTTGTCTAAGCATAGCTGCTTCTGCTCTTTTTTGGTTTCCCTTTTCATGGAAAATATTTTTCCTTCTCTTCACTTTCAGTTTATGTGCATCTTTATAGGTGAAGTGAGTTTCTTCTTGGGAGCATATAGTTGGGTATTGTTTTTTATTTTGTTCAGCCACTCCATTTCTTTTACTTGGACAATTTAGCTAATTTACCTTCAATGTTATTAATATTATTTAAATCCTTCGCTTTTTATTTTGCAAATTCTTGAATAAATTATTTGAAATCAAATGTATGAAGATTATAATCACAGTTCATTTTATTCCATCTTGAAAAATAAATTTAGAAATATCAAGTCTATTATTTTCCAAAAGTTTATTATTTTTCAATATATTATGTTCTCTAATTGTCATTATATTAACAAAAGCATTATTGTTTATTATAACCTATGTTCCAGAGTGATACAAGGAATAAGGGATGATTTCACAAGTATGATTTTGACATTCATAATACATAGAAAAAAGCAAAGGGTAAATATTTCTGAAGGGTTAATGAAAACAAATGTGAAAATTGAAGAAAAATAGCTCTGTTTCAAACCCATTGACTAATGCTTCTAGAATCAATTAAGGTAGTTAATTCATTCTTTCAGTAGACAAACATTTAGGGATCATGTGATATATATATTTAGGCCCTGGAGAAAAAATATCAGGCATATTCATTACTTTCAAGAATTTATAATGCAACTGTGAAAATCTTTGCATGCTACATAGAGATCCATGGAATTAGAGGATTAAATTAAAAGCCAAAAATACTGAGCAGATGTTGGGGAGAATAGGTACTTTCTTCACAAGGGCATTATTTTGAACTTCCAGTAATAGGTGGGAGTGAAAATTATAGTTTCAGCCTCCATAAACTATAAGAATTTAAATTAAATGTTAGAGAGTTTCATTTATGATTGTTTTGATTAGCCAATGAGCTCTAATAAATACATTGAGGTTATTTCTAAAATATGTTCAATCTATTGGATTAATTTGACACATGAATAGTACATATCTATAAAGTTAATGAATATGTAAAATATTAAAAACAAATGTAAATGAAATGAAATGAAAGTAGATGATTGGTGGGTCATGCTATCCCTGAAAATTGAACACTAAGGATGTTTTATAATTTTGCAAAATGTTTTTCTTCTTTAAATAGAATCTCCCACATAAAATCTGTTTCATAGCTTGTAAATGGAAGAATTTAATTGCAAAATTTACAAGATTCTTTTTAGCTCTAAATATATTTCACATTTGTTCTAAAACATTGTTTTACTTTGATGTTAAGTGAATTACAAACATATTATCAAAAAATAAATCAATTCTTGCTAAACAAACACATGGATAACTGAAATCAAGAAACTTTAATACACTTTTTGCCCCTTTTGCATGGGCTTTCACTGCTGTTTAGAATTGATCTCACTCCTTCAACTGTCTTCTTCATTAACTTCGTCTAAGAAGACTCTTCTTGCCGCTCTGTTTGAGACTTTGAGACACTTTAAGGTCACTCAATTTGCTAGGCTTCTTCTCAACATCAATACCCTGTGAATGGAATCATATAATTCAATTAGCTTCCTATTATAATGTCTGTTGATTTATACTGACAAAGAGATCACTAAAAATAAAATTAATATTGCCTGTTATCTGTCAGGATCTCCAAATTCCTTAAAGGTATATCTTGAAGAAAGACACCAGATTCTTTTATTCCAGAGGATTTTTTGGTCCTTTGTTTTTCATTACAGTAGTCTCCAAATATTATGAGTTAAATAAAAAAAAATTTAAAATCAACAGTAAAGTTATTTGAGCTTTGTCAATGTTGAAAAAAAGGGTCATTATATTGGAAAAAAAGAACATAATTTCAATGGCTTTTTGATGTGTTTCAGAATGAAAAACTCATTTAATTGTTAAAAGGAGACTTGGCAATTTATCTTTTCCTGATTAGGCTTACTGCACTTTGGTAGATGAAGATTAGAAAGAAGAAGGGAATAAAGACTATATTAGTTGGGGAAAGCTAATACACCTAGCATTCTGGTCGTTAATGTCAAGCCATGGTGACAGAGTATTCTGTCTGTTATTTTCATTAGTATTGGCTATAAGAAGTTGCATAACTATAATTCTCAGCTGTGGGAAAGCAGAAGCAGCAGCCTTCAGAGCTCCCTCATATAGTCTCACAGTCCCCAAAACTTTCTTAATGAATAAATCACTTTTCTTATTCTTGATGGGAAAACTTCTTAAAACTCATTTATATTATATTTACTCATTTTGGGTTTTTGAGCTATAATTCATTTGGCATTTTCTCCTTATTTTTTAATTTTTGTAAAATTTAACTAAAAAAGAAATTACTTTATTCAAGAAGATTTCATTTACTTTTCTTATAACCATATAAATGTATAGATGTGTGATATTTCTTTCAAAGCTTGAATTATAATTGCACCTTTATTTTATTATTGAGGTAACTCATAATAAAAAGCAGAATATTCAATACTAGAGATTTCAGAAAAACAAAAATGTATACTTATACACCATCAGCTTTTACTTTTTTAGAGTAACTTTCTTATTTAAATATCCTCATTGGACCCTATTGATATTTCATTCAAATTCAAATTCTTCACCTGGCTATTCATGTTTCTTCTAGCTATACGTCTTGTCTTTCTGAGGCATTTTATTATTTGCAACCTATCCCCTTAGAGCCTACTACATATATTGAGTTTATTACTGAGTCTATAAATTTGCTCAGGCTAATTATATTACCTTATGTGATGATATGTTTTTTCAATCATTTATTTATTCATTTATTTATATAAGAAAATTTTGTTGATTAAAATCTTCTAAAGAAAAATGTGATTATATAAACACAGTGGAATAGTATTCAGCCTTTAGAAAAAAGAAATTCTGTCATTTGAAACATGGGTGAATTTGGAGTATGTTATGCTAAGTGAAATAAGCTATGCACAGAAAGACAAATATTGCATGATCTCACTTATACGTGGAAAATAAAAACCAGACTAATAGAAGCAGAGGTGAAGCAGAAGTAGATCTATCTGTGCACTTGTTGCCAACTTGTATGAGTCCAGGGAGAAAACACACTCACATGAAACAAGATATATGAATTGAATTTATTAATTACAAATAGGAAGCAAAGGACAGAAGAAGCCTAAGATTCATTGTGGGCCAGTCCGCCAAGGCTCCAAAAGCCCAGGGTTCATAGAATCTCAACTGAATGTGCATGCCCTGCTCTGCACCACTTCGGAGGGAAAGCAGCTCACCCCAGGTTATATATCTTAGGGACAATGTGACTCACTGGGAAAAGCTTTGAGGGACATCCTGCTTCCAGTGGTGAGAGGCATGAAGCCTGGGCTGTCCCAGGAAGTTCCTCTCTGATGTTACATTTCTTTTTTTCCAGAATATTTTGGGCGTACAAACACTTTGGTCACATAAATTGCCTTTGCACCTCCCAAGTCAAAGCTACAAGTATGCCCATCCCCTAGATAGCACGCACCGCACCTGTATTCCCTCCTTTCCCCTCCCACCTGCCCAATCTCCCATGAATGTTACTTCCATGTGTGCACATAAGTGTTGATCGATTAGTACCAATTTAGTGGTGAGTACATGTGGTGTTTGTCTTTAGGAGGGATAAGAACAAGACCTAAACCATTTTAAACAGTTCCACCCTATCTCAGGATATTGAATTCCCAGCACATTCTACAGTTGTTCTTGAGAACTACAAGCAAGAAAAGAGGAACAAGTGAATGGCCCCTAGGCCATCCAGAGGACCGTCCTGCAGTAGAGAGTAGAATGGTAATTATAAGAGGCTGTGAGGGAAGTGAATATACAAAGAAAGGGGAGATATCAGTCAAAGAGTACAAGGTTTCAGATAGACAGGAGGAATAAGTTCTAATGATCTACTGCACAACATAGTGACTATAGTTAACAACATATTTTGAACTTGCTAAATGAGTAGATTTTAAATGTTCTCACAATAAATAAATGAGGTGATGGATATGTTAATTAGACAGATTTAATCATCCCACAATATATGCATGTATCAAAACATCACATCGTACCCTAAAATATACATAATTACTGTTTGCCAATTACAAATACATTTTTTTAAAAAAGAAATATGGTAGCATATGGTAGAAATTGAAAAATAAACCATACTGACATTATCTCTCTCCTTAAATAACTAATCATCTATCTTTGAAAATATATATGCAAAGACTTAATTACATTTGTGATAAACACAATGAAAGTATACAGTAAAGCAGGCAGGAATTATATCGTTGTGAGTTACAGGTGATTTATTTGTTGAGATAGAAAACACACATAGGAGTTAGATAAAGAACAGGTGGTAAAGAAAATCTTATCAAAAACAAAGCAAAGCTGATTGTTGTTTCATGGAAAGAGTTCAGTATGTTGAAGAAAGCAAATGGGATGGCTTCATTGTAAAGATCTTGCAGAGAGTGGCTAACCTGGCTTGAAGGGGAGATCGGAGGAAATTTTCTACAGGATCCCATCCTCAAATCAATTGAGTGTCAGGGAGACTTTATCAAGGATGTAATCTGATCAAAATTCTATTTTGTTAAGACATTTTTGACAGCTGTGGGCATTAGGGGTTGGCAAGTAAACAGACTTGCCCTATTGAATGGCTCCTCGTAGCTTTCAGTCAGTGTTCAGACATGAAAGGCTTAAATGGAAGAAGTTACAGGTTTACTCAATCATTGTTGGAACAATGATCATCAAAGTCATCACCCTTGTTCTCAGTCTGCAACACCAACATGGTTTTTCTGGTGGTTCTCAGAAATGGTTGTAAATCTTAAATTTTCAGAGTTCCAAAATATCTCCGTCTGGAGCACCAATACAAATGTTCCCAAGTTCAATAAGAAATTGTGGTGAACTTCACATCTGCAATTGTCTCCAAAGAATGATGGACTCTATTTTTCTTCTGACTTCTAAATATCTTGTCTTTTATCTTTTGACCCCTAAATCTTATGTAAGACTTTCCATGGACTGGCTTTGTCTCAGAATCATAATAGAAAAGGACTCTGAGAAATGAATGTTCCAGGTTTGCCCATGAAAGTCAGAAGATAACTCAGGGAAGAGGGTGGAGGTGATGACAAATTGGTAACAGAAAATAAAGGAAAATCCACTCCTTTATCAATAGAGGATCCATACATACCCTTTTGCCGATTTTAAATTTTCAAGTAACCACAATAACAAAATCATTCTTCAGCCTAACATGGGGCAACTATTTCCTGTCTATGACATGGGAGGTGCTTTCTTGTCCATAATAAAGATTTGGTCATTCTCCTCTTTAAAAGGAGGAAGTATATGGCTCTATCTACCATAATATCCATCTTGGAGTGACACGCATCCATTTTCTAGTAAAGTCTCAAGCCCATTTTAATACACTGTAACATAAACTGAACTTTGGGATGTCTTAGTTCAGATTCTCTCTAACAGCAGAGGTTAAAGCAAAGATTTGGGTGGAGGTAATTTGTTTGAGATATGATCTAAGGAAACAGGAAAGAGGATTCTGGGAGTGTGAGACAGAGGAGAAGGAAAACAAAGTGTAGCCATTGAGCTAGAAACCACTGTAGACAACAGGATTAAATCCCAATGGAGAATCTCAGTACCTGTGTAGAATGCATTAAAGACTCATTTTTCTCAGGGATAAAGGACGGCCAGATTTTTTCACTAATTCCCTTTTTCCATTTATTGAGAATAAATTGCCCTCTCTGGAAGGCAATGACTTCCTTTTACTTCTCAATTCTTTCATTTATAGGCTGAGAGACTTTAGGAAAAAAAAAGTCTGTAAAGTATAAGAGCAGAAAAAATGGACAGAAACTTGAGTGAGATGCTTTAGCATGCGCTGGAACTTTCTAACACACCAAAACTGATTAAAGACCTAGGCAGAGGGCATATTGTCAAGGCACTAAAAGATTCTACTGTAGCCCACCACATGGAAAATTCTCAGCCATTCGTATCTCATATCAACTCAATCACCCACTTTCTCTTATAGTCAAGATAGAGTAATAAAATAATATTCATTATCCCACTTGAAACAAATTGGCAAGTGGACAAAATATGAAACAGCATCAGGTAATGAAGTACAGTGATCCATGAGAGACAGATGAGGTGAGATCTATGATAGCCACAGCTTCCTGGCTGAAAAAAATTTCCAGGCCATAGTACAGGAAGGGACAGAACCCAGGTAAAATCCTGAACACTCCTTGAATTAAGCAGACAGAATTGTGAGCCTGGGGAAGTCAAGGCAGCATTCACAGAGATGAAGGAGTACTGGAGAGGAGAGATTTGCACAAAGAGAGGGCTCTAGTGATCTGTAGAGTCTCACTCATGTATTCAGTTGGTGCTGATCAGTACGTGTGTGTGAGAAAAGTACCTGAGACCAGGAAATTAAGTGTTGATTCAATAGGGACAACCATAATAAATCTTTGAGATCTCTGAATTTCTTTCGGGGTAGAGTAATGATTCTGATATACTCTTCTGTCTGGAAAGTGAAATGTCAGACACTTCGCTTGGCTCTTCCAGCTATAACTGCCACAAATGAAGGATCCCTGTAAGAGTTTAGTCAATGTTAAGTAGATTGATACCAGTTATGTATCCAAGAATCAGGAAATGGCCAGAGAGTGTCACCAACCTATTGGACACACTGTGAGATACGCTAGGGCCAGGAATCTGATTATCACTTGACCTTTTTAAACCGTAAATCTAACTAGTGGTTGAAGGAGGTGTATGATGAAACTTTGGAAACCCTGCTATCTGTGTCAATTCATCAAATAGACCAGGTCTTTTTCCCCCCCAGTGAACAGCAGTCAGATAAATAGTCACAGTTTCCTATGAAGTATTAAAGGAATATTTATTACAGAAGAATTTTCTGGGATAATAATCTTTTCCAAGTGTTTGGCACTAGTTCTGAAAAAGGGTTTGAATCTGGATATTGAGTGAGGGATCATGATTTTTCTACTGCGGTAGTAATAACAGCTCTTGAGTTTCTTCTCCTGGTACAATTTAAACAATCTATCATATCAATATCTACCTCACCCATAAGAATACCACAGAGCATTAGTAATCACTATAGATCACTGTGGAACACAGCGCCTTGATTGCCACAGTGGCATTGTTTCCCATTAGAATATTATTCTAACTCTTCTTTGATAGGTAAGTGCAACCACCTGATTTCTACCATTTTGGAATCCTATCACCCCAGTTGAAATGTACAAACAGTTCCACAGCAACTTTTCCTATAGCCACTACTGAATTTAATGATACAATGCCTACTCTACTAGTGCAATCTTTATTGTTTTCATGGGCTATGTTGGGGAACATAGTCAGATGATGAGTTTTTCAGCCTTTTGTAAAAAAAAAAAAAAAAAAAAAAAAATCTGTTCTTTTAAGGTTTTTCTTACTCCCTCCTCCAAACATTGACAAGTCAGAAATTTCTATAATATCATTTAGGGTAGGCCACTGTTGTTTTCAAGCCTTAATTACCCAGACTAACAGTATATTAGGACCAGTTCCAGGTGTCCTTGTCAGGATGTTAAAATTTGACTCATAGGAAAGAGATTAAACATCTATAAAATTAATTTTATTCAGCCATATATTTCACCCCTTCTAAGTCCAATGACCTTAAGATCCACTCTCACAAATATTTCTCTTGTTTCTGCCGGTACATACTTTTGTCAGATCCTGCAACATTTTTCTATAAGGAAGCTACCTAACCTCACAGCAGGGAGTGTATATTTCTTTCTTTGAGCTTTACTGAGAACTAAACCCAGTTACTTGTCTGGAATAATGACTGGTTCAGGGTGAATTTAGAGTAGGACAACTATCCTTTTTATAAAATATGCTTCAGAGAAGGTTTTTCTAAGACTCCCAGGCAAGGGGAGGATGTTCTCTCTAGCCATGAGGTGTGTGCTGCCTGTACAGACCCCAGTGTTTAAGGGAATCTGTGTATTCAGGTGTCTCATGTGCATCTATCCAAGTCTCTCACTTATTCTCTACCCAGCCCTGGTTTTATTATAAGAGATGTCAGGTCTCTGTATTGGTTTTTTTTACAATTCTACAACTTTATGTTTAAATCTGTGGCCTGATTTTCAGCACTTTGCTCTGTGGCTGCAAAAGTTGAGTATCTCACTAGACTTGGCTTCCAAATCATGCCTTAGGTTATCATTTGGCCCACATCAGCCTTTTTGTTAAAGGCTTCTAAGGCACACAGAAACTGGTTAACCACCAAATCTTTATAATTGCTATGGCCTTTATTCTGTTCAAGTCTTAGAACCAGAGCAAAACAGAGCCATCTCCTTCTACCTGTGCCTCATCTCTGCCCTCCAAAGATGATAATCTCAGGATCATTATGCTATAATATACCCTGGGTTAACACTACCCTAATTGCCTCCACCAATAGGTCTGTTGTTGCCAGCTGACAGTGAATATCCCAAACTGAGAGTCTGCCTTCTAGGATCAGTCTGGGGTAACTGATTTTGTTTAGAAACCTCTTAAAAATAGAAACTGTTAATACCTTTCAAGAATTTTTGCACCAACTAGTGACTCCTTGAAATAGAAAGTGTAAAGGTTAGTTGGTGAAAGAAGGTTGTATGATAGCATTTACAGCTCAATATTCCGTTGTCTTTCAAACACATCGACTGTTATTTTTCCCTGTTGTTTCAAATGTTATCAGTCTGTTTACTGTCCTTAGTTGTATCACAATGTAATCATTTTATTTACATTATTTTCTTCTCATGCATGTTTGATATAGATACACACACACACACGTATGTATAAAATATATGTGTATATTTTCAAAGTAAATGCCATATCCTGGAGAATCAAGCTTATGAACTTGTTTCTTACTAATATAAAGTCATATTATACATCTGTACCCAAGTAATAATAACATGATTATGATAAATATTAGCTATGTGCGTATTTATTCTTTACCCATGAAATTCTAGATTCAGATTTATCAATATCTTGGATATAAGGTAAATATACCTAAATTTCAGGTTGTGATAGACGAAAGCATACCATTTTTTAAATTTATGTATGTTTTCTTACTTTTTAATAAAATGAAGAGGCCCAAAATACTTTTTGTTATTTTTTTATGATTTCAGTACAAAATAGCTGTATTCTGTTATCTAAGAACATCTTAAATAAATAAAAATATATTCCTATTTAAAAAAACTCAATTTAACTCTACAAAAAAAAAATCATGTCAAGAATTCGTCATTTATCAATAGCAAATACCATGAATATTTATGAGAAATATTGAATGAGATGATATATATTTTGCTAACATTCACCAATCACAATCTTATGAATATCACATGAATATGAATCCATTTGTTAAACTTACTGCTGTGTTGTATTCTACAATTCATAATCTAGAGGAAAACATATTTTTCATGATCACATATTTAATGCATATATTATATTTTAATATATATTCATGGATAATTTTAAAACTCAAATAAAATGTAGAATATTTTCCTAAAATCATTTTTGATATCTAATGTATCTAGATGACAATTGAATCAAATTAACAATTACAATGAATCTAATGTAGGACTAGGCTATTGTGTAAATCTGTGAAAATCCAAACCTTTTAGAAACAAATAAGTCAGTATTGTGGAATACTCTTTTCTCAGCCTTATTATTCCAGTTTTTATTTAATTCAGCACATACTACTCAGCGGCGAGGTTGTCAGTATTCCATTCTCTTGGAATAACATTAAAGTCAATCCCGTCCCAAGAATGTGAGTTCTCGCAAATGTATTGTCTGTAGTCTCACTTCATCAGATGAGACTATTAGCTTTGCCCTAGTCTGATCTGGCATTTTTTGTAGAGGACACTTTCTCTCATAGAATCTGTTCTACTTGTTAGAAGCTTAGTGAGGGAGTATGTGATGTCTCAAAGGTCATCAGATATTATTAGAGGCTCCAACAATTTATAATTAACTTTGTGTTTAAATAAGAGAACAATAGGGTCACCAATAACACATTCTGGGAAGGCAGCCAGGGCACTACCATGGGAGTCATGATGCCTAAACGTAAATTGAGTAGGCTGGACCTGTGATGTAGACTGATCAGAAGCGAGGCAACTGTTAACACGGTAAGAGAGAGAGAGAGATAACTTTCTAATAGGTGAGCAGATGTCTTGGAAAGAGTGGGACATTAGCCTTCAGTTTAATGGCTACAGCACGTATGCTCCCAAATAGACATGACTGTCTTCTAGAATCAGTCCCTATTGTATGCCAAGAACTAATTTAAGCCTGAGGGTCAATAAGGAGGCTGTGTTCCCTGCAGTCAGCATGAATTTGGCAAGAGAGTTGGAGTTAGAGACCAAAAAAATAGGATGAAACTCTTATTCTTTGGGCCATTTTTCTGTTTTGATTTTTGGGACCAAATCTTTAAAAAAATTCTCTCCTACTTAAAGGATGTTTTATTCCAGTTTAAACCATTAGTAGAAACAAATTGTGTTTCAAGAAGGGGATGGCATTTCCCTACAAAATTCTACCGAGATAATTTGAATTGCTTTCACTCATTTTTTCACAGGACTATTCTGTGCAGTAGCTTAACAAGCTCGATTTTCAAGTTTTTTAAACAGGCAGAATGGAGCCAGTTGTTACTACCTGAAAAACATAGAAAAGTCAAAGTTTGTCCAATCTTACTCTTTTCCCCTTATTTTTATACTTTTTGAGTACTTGTTTTCTTTCTTTGTATTTTCCCAGTACCCCTTTTTTCTAAAATCTGTGCTTGGCTCTTTGGCTACTGCTCCACCCACTCCTGATCTCTCAGCCACTAACGTGGTGTGTTATCATCAGGGAGGATAAGCTCCCTTGAATGCACGAGATGACCACACTGGACAGCAGCCTTTAAGGCAAAGAGAGTTATTTCGAGAATAATTGTCATAAGTATTTCTCATTGTTAGTGAAAAAAAAAAAAAAAAAGACTGTTGACTGAGAAGGGAGTATCAAAAATTTAAGGATGGCTTACACAGTCCTTCACTAGAGAAAAGACCTCTCTCTAACCTGGAGCTTTACACCACCTGCAAGCTGTAGCAAGCTCAACCGGAATATTTTTGTCTTGCCTTCAAACCACTTTGCTTTTGAATAAAAATCTAGAACATATACAAAAGTAGAAACCATTTACATGAACCCAGTGTACACACCATCCAGCATCAACAATATTCAACACAAGGTCAATCTTATTTCATCCCTACCTTTACCGCCTCCTTCTCCATTGTACTATTTTTTAAAATGGCAGATATCAAATCTTGTGTTCCATAAAAATTTTAAAAGAATATCATCTTTTAACATCAAGGTAACATATGCTATTTAACCACAGGTTACCACTATACCTTCTACTATTTTGTAAAATAATTAATTTTAGTTGACTTCAGATACAACAACAAATCTCATCCTAAATTAACTACATGTATGTCATATAAAATGGTCAAGTTATATACAGGTTAAATGATGAACCTGCCTGAAAAAGGCAATCATTATTGTTTAGTGCTGTAGGAGTTTAGCTGTTTCTCTGCCTGAACTTTTGTATATTTCCTGAAACACACAGCAGGAAGCATGATGTAGCTCTTATTGACATTTGGGTATCAATCAACTAAGACAGAATTTTTATTATTATAAGGCAAACTATCTCCTATTTTGACTTAAGATAGAATCTGTAATTCAAATTACAGGAAAATAAACAGAGTTTACAGCCAATTTCACATAAAGTAAATGTGGAAAACTCAAACACATCCTTTTAGAAAGTTGATGTTACTGTGAATTTCTACCCCCCTGGAGAACTATAATACCATTGTGTTTATTCTACTTATGACAAATTGCTCACATGAATTTTCATTAGAGGATTCAAATTTGTTTTTACTCTCTGGAACATTAGTTTGAAATCAGAATAAAAAACAACAAAGGCCCTTATATGCAAATATAAAACAATTACAAAGAAACAAAATGAATGATATGTCTTGAAAAAAATGCTAATAAAAACATACTGAAGACAAAGCCTATCACAGATACAGTAGTTTGCCTCAGCCATTCCTAAAATTCTCCTGTTTTATCATATAAAAATCAGAGATTATCTGAAAGTCAAAAAGGCCCCCATTTTCTCTGTGAAAAAGTAGAGTCATTGCTTTCTGGAAGAGTATGTAACACTAAGGACACAAGATAAAAATAATTACAAAATTAAATTGTGCATTGATTTTCTTAATATTGAGCATATTTAATACATAGCTTCTAGGATATTTTTAAAATATATTAAAATTCTTCAAAAATATTTTATAGATGGTCTGTCTGCTCATCTGATTCTGACCATTTATCGTGCAGTTTTCCGGTTTTCTAGGCTTCTCTGAAGTTACTGAACCTGAGGAGTTTGCAGAACACAGAAAGAACATGTGCTGTGACAGAGGATCCTAATGATATGAGAGACCAAAATGACACTCAGGGAGTTAACTTAGCAGCTATCACACTGGTGGAAGAAGTCAATTAGCAATAAATTTCATGTATTTTTTCCTCATCTACTTTTATCTCTAGGGAGGTTAAAGACTACTTTTAAGTAGTGACTTTCGATACTAAGAAATAAAGAGTTGTTAGATTAAAAAGATTAAAATATTAATAAATTTAAAACAATAAAGAATTGTTTGAATTTTCATATGACCACTCTTTCTTAGACAAAATAACTTGGCTTTCAGAGGGTATTATAATTTTTCTTTTACCTTGTTTTGTTTTATTTTCATTAAATATGTTGAAACACAAAATGCAAAAGGAAGAAAAATAAAGGGATCTGAGGCAAAGTTCTAGATTATATGGACTGTGTAATATGCACATTAAGCTGCAAGGTAGTATCTTAAATTGGATCCCTCCTCTCCGAAGAGAGACAGAGGGAGAGAGAGAGAAAGAGAGAGAGAAGATGAAAACAACAGCATCAGCAACAATAAAAATATAAAAGAAAGATGGTAATACTGAATAATTGGAGAAACTTGAATATGAACTTCATATTAGATAAGAGATCTGTAATACCTCTGACTTTGTGTATATGATAATTTTGTCATGGTTATGTAGGAGAATTTATCTTTCTCCTTATTAGAAATACTCTAATGTATTTAGTGTTAAATGTAATAATGTCTATAATTACACTGACATGCTTCAGCAAAATAAAGCAAAATATATGTATGCAAAATGTAGACATATATATGTGAATGAGAGAGAGAAAGCAGACAGATAATGTAAATATTCTTGCAACTTTTCTATAAATTTAAAATTCTTAAAATTTAGGAAAAAATAAAACAAAGATTGTTTGGCAACATAAATAAACATACTAATTTAAAAATATTAATGAAATTAAAAATTAAAATACATGCAATTAATTATTGCCATAAATTAATTCCATGTAATAAGACACATTAATAAACATGAGGAACATATTGCTGCATGAAAGTGCACATGTGCGCACACACACACATACATACAAAGGAATAAAACTTGCACAAATAAAGTTGAGCAATAAAAGCTACAAACATTAAATAGGAAAGACTATATGATTTCTATGGCATGCATTTCTAAACTATACACAATTGTGTTAGGAGAGATCAATGTACAGGTAACTTTAGTGTGTAAATATTAGTAGAAGTAAATAAAGTATGTATTCATGGAAATTGAAGACTATTACTTTGGTGTTAAAACTAATTATTTTGTGAGTAAAAGTCAGTAAGAGGATTTTTAATTAAGAACTATGTCAGGGACTTTGCAGAAATGAATGAAATGAGGAATATATAAAATTATCTTATACAGAGACTTCAGTATTCAGGAGCATATGAAAGAAGTGTCAGATAATTCTCATACAAAATTTTTTGGAAGACAGAGTATTACATTTGGAGAAGATGCCTAGCAGAACAAAGAAATTTAAAGAGAAAAAATAGAAAACATAAAGCTACACCATTAAAATTTTTATCAGACTTATGCATCTTCCCTCCGGTATTATCTGCAGTTTACCTCAGCCCCCAACTATTTGAATGTCATAAAATCTTTTCTAGGGATTCTCTATTTTTCAACACATGATAATTACTTCATTGATCCTTAAATGTCTATTTATGCTCTTTTAAAGAATAAAGAGTTTATGTGGAGAAGAGAAGAGAGTGTTCCTGAATGCTTTAATGTGATTTATAAATATGAAATGCTAAGAAACTTTGCAACTCTGCTAGGCTATTATGAGATTTTATTTTATAAGAGTTGAAAAAAATTATATCATCATTATAAAAATGGTGACCACTCATATTCTCAGAAAATTAATTAACTAAAGGTTAAATACCAAGATTGAATTGCTATGCCTGTCTACTCTATATACATACTTCTATAAGTCAGACTTCAAGACATTATCAGTATATAAAACAGAGCTTTTGTTTAATATGACTTGGCACTTTTCGTTGATTAAACACTTCCCCACACATTTGATGAAGAACATAGGGAATCTCTATTACTTAAGTGTCTTTCATTTGTCCTGTTTTAGAGACTTATTCCTGTTAGGAAGATTGGCTTTGCATGGTTTGGTTCACTTCCATAGTGGGAGCCATAAATCCATCAAACATATAAAAGAGAATGATGGTCTCCTAATTAATGCTTGAATTTATGATAGATATGCTCTTCTCAGGTAAATTCTTCATGGAGCAACAGAGTAAGTGATCCTTTTAAAAAAAAATATGTTAGGAAGTTATAAAATTTATTTTGAAGGCATAAAATGAAGATATGTGGAACATACATGTAGTTACTATATTAACTTGATTACAAATTGATAGTAATGACATGGAATTTAGCACAAAAAAAAGTGGGCAATTTAAGCAAAATAATGGTTGTGTATAAAAAAAGTTGGTGCAAGTGTTACCTAAAATAATAAATAGGAAAGTGTTACTACTGACAGAGCACTGATGTTAATTTAGTTGTGAAGTGTCCTGATCAGTGAGTCTCTATTTCAAATAATAAAATATTTATTTGTTTTAGATGAGATGGGATATCCACAGCAATATTTTTACCTCTTGCCTCACCATTTTTTGTTCTCACAGAGATTCCTTTCAGTTGTACTCTTTTTTAAGTCTAATATAACAATCAACAAAATAATAATAAAAAATTGAAAGTAAGAAAACTAAGTCTTTTATAACTAAAAGTTGATTGTGACATCCTGTATGCAAGACTAAATTTCAGATCATAGATGGGTAGTTAAGTGAGATGGCAGTATGTGAATGCCTGCGGAAAAAAAGCATATATTATTACAGCTCTAGGAAAGAAGTGGAAAAAAATACACAGGTATAGATTTTTTAAAAATCTGATTTGTATGTCTTTTTCAACTTATTTTTAATGCCTATAATCAAACACCCTCTAAATTCCCCCACCAAAAATGAAAAAAAAAATAAACAGAGAAAAAATATAGTTCAAATCAACATGAAAAATATCCAACCTACTCTATAAGATTAAATATTTAGGAAAGAATATTCTGGAAGTTGAATTATTACCCTGTTCCAAAGCCATTTTCACATTTTTAGATATTTCTTATACCAGTAACCCTACTTCTTAGTACCCATTTCTGTCTTAGTCTGCTCAGGCTTGTATAACAAAATATCATAGACTGGTTGGCTTCTGAAAAACAGAAATTTATTTCTCCCAGTTGTGGAGGCTAGGAAGTTCAAGATTGTGGTGGTATCAGATTTGTTATCCGGTTAGGCCTTCTTCCTGGTTTAAAGGCAGCCATCTCCTCACTGTATCCTCACAATGTAGAAAGGGCAGAGAAGCTCCCTGGGGCCTCTTTTATACGGGCACTAATCCCATTCATGAGAACTCTGCCCTGATGACCTAGTCATCTCCCAAAGTCACCACCTCCAAATACCATCACATTGGGGATTAGATTTCAGTATATGAAGTTTGAGGGGACGTAAGCATTCACTCTCTAGGAACCATTAAAATGCAATTTCCTTGTAATACACATTTCCTAAAATTATAAGAATATACAAGAATATGTGTAGCTGAAATCATTGAAGGAGAATTTTCCTCCCTAAGTTTCTGATTTTTTTTTATTAACAATGCTCTTTCTGTTATAAAAATATTTCTATTTTTTACTGATATACAATATAATTTGAAAATAAATTGAAACCTTCATATACATTTTCTATATGTATAATGTTCTCTGTTTATTTTGAAAAAAATCTGCATTGAGTAACTTTTTAAATGATACATTTTGAATGTTTTTGAAACTAATTTTGCAAAGTTGCTCACATGGCTTTATAATAACTGTCAACTTATTTGGAAAGAGAATATAGTAGTATGATTAAAAGAAAGTGGGAAACAAATGTGTTTTTATGTGAATTCAAGCAAACAGTAAAAAAGTGAATTCATATAAGAATACAAGACATATTTTTAATATTCTATATCATTTATTTATTTTTTTAATCCAGGATATTATGGGGGTACAAACGTTTTGGTTACATGTAATGCCTTTGCCTTGCCCAAGTCAGGGTAACAAAAGTGTCCTTTCCCCATACAGTGTGCTCCACTTCCATTAGTTGAGTTTACTCCCCCAACCCCCCACCTGAGTGGCACCCAGTGAGTATTACTATCATGTGAACACCTTAGTGTTGATCAGTTAGTACCAATTTGATGGAAAGTATGTGTGGCACACGTTTTTCCATCCTTGTGATACCTCACTTAGAAGGATGGGCTTAATCTCTATCCAGGATTTAGTTTGTGTGTTTTCTTTGTTTGTTTTTTACTACCATGTAAATATAATCTAGGTTACCTATTTTCATTCTTTGTTAATTAAGTCACAAGTTAATTGACTACAATCTGAATCCTAGATATCAATTTAAATTATTTGCTTATTGTATTTATATTTCTGATTCATGTATTATAGTTTATAGTAGCTTCTGTTAATCAGAGGGCATAGTATCTTATAGTAAGGGCATAGTATCTTATATAAAATGTTTTTCTACATTTTTTCTGCTCTGAGTTATACAGAAAAGACATATTTTTGAACCCAGTTGTATATTTCATACCTGAGAAAGGCCATGTAACCTAATTGCTCCCGTGAGAGAGTACTGATTGTTTGAGAGAGATGCATATGTTCAAAATGCCTTAAAAATGAAGATGTATTTGTCAAATTGAACACATATTTCTTAAAAGAATGGAAATAGTATACATGAAAATAGGCCAATTAAACCTGTTAGTGGCAAAATCACTGATTTTATTACTGTAAGTGTGGCCAATATGGCTTGTTGTAAAGTGGAATGTTACATTTACATTACAGAGATAAGTGAATCCTTGGAATATCTATTTATTTCTAAAATTGAACTTAAAATTGAACTTGAAAGGAATTTTCATTTTCATAATCTCAATGTCAGACATGGCCAAGAATCATTTTACAGTTCAGAAAGATAATGTATTTGTCAAATACAATGTTTAAATATTCTATACTCGATCATACTAACAGATCTCATGATAAATCACATTTAGTGAAATTAGTTCACATTTGTTTTGAATGTATTATTAGTATTATCTGTCATTGAGTATATTTGTGTGCCTGTGGTCTGTATGTATATGTATGTTGGGGTGAGGCAACTGGACCCCCTTCCATAGAAGATAATTATAATTCTTGATTCAAAACATATTCTCATTAGTCTATGCATAATCTGATTTTTTGTTAATTATTTATTATAATTACATAACATGAATCTATAAAATAATCACAAGGCCCCTTAAACCCACACAGACACACATACAAGCTAAGCACTGGAACCTGCCTTAAAGATGGAGAGGGGAAATATATATTTCCATTCCATTTCTCGCTTTCTCACCTCACTCCAACTTTGATAAAGTCATATCTAAAAGTCAATACTAATAACTATCTTACTTTGTTTTTTAATATAATTTATAGCATTCACATATATACTTACAAAGCAGATTTTTTTCTCATTTAAATTATTTAGCCTTCTAAATAAGAGATGCTTATATTTATGCATATATATGTATATATGTTTTGAAACTTTAAAAAGGTATTTTGTTCTAATTCATTTATTTTAATGTGTAATATACCATCTCAAGAATACAACATGATTTAAACATTCACTATCTTCTTTATGGGTATCTTTTTTTCCCCACTTTTTACTTATTCTGAATATTTCTCTCTTAAACATTCTTGTTTCTGTTTCCTAAAAGTGGGAACAAATTTCTTTTAGAGATATGCTGAATCATGTAGCATGAGATTTTTCTATTTATAAGTTATTGCCATTCTGTTTCTGCAATCAATGTATAAAATAGGTATATAGATGATACATAATAGATAAAATGGGGTAACTACATCATTTTTTATCTAAAGACATACACTTCTGTGAGTGGAAGAGGCTCTGTTATTGTTTTAGCCCAAAAACTATAAACTTGGGATGTTCTGAAAACAAACAAATGAATATACTGTCCTTACCATATTAAGATAATGCTCTTGAACATAAGTTTTATATGATGCAAATGTTTTCAAATTTGTGGAATGACAACTCAAATTTCAAGAGAGGAAATTGAGATTATGTTATATTAAAAAGATTACTATATCCTTTATTAATTCATTCAGTATCATTTGATAGAAATTAAGTAATGGGTGAACCGTGCTTTTTATCCTTCACTCTTGCAAATCTCCGTTCTAAAAAGAAGATTCCAAACAGTATTCTTCAATGTAGGGAAAAATGTATGAAAATATAAATGATAAGTATCATTCTTATTCATACCTATTGGTATGTCTCAGTATAAACAATTGGAATAAAATCTTCAATTCTCTTTAATCATTTCTAAATTACCATAGGGTAAATTCTTATCTGAACCAAAATGTTAGTACCATTTTTTTAATAGCACAGATATTCATATAGTTGTCTTTTATATTTCTTCAATAAAGCATAAAGAATTCTCAGCTTTTAATTCTTGGTCTTGTGTTTTCAGAAGCATGCCCTTGGAGGAAAGACATTTGTATTAATCTACAGCCTCTGTCACAAGTAATTTAACGGTGATGCCCATGCACTTTCAGTTACTCTTAGTCAATAGCCCCCCAAAATCACATTATGGATAAATTACAAAGGAAAGGCAATAAAATTATTAGTTAGGGCTACAAAGAAAAAAACACAGCATTCCATACTTTTTAGCAATGTGAAAATATGCTTTGTATGTAAGGTCTTAAAATCTATGGGGTGAAAGCAGACCGATAATTGCAGAGCTAGTGTTAATTCCATAATACTATTCTACTTTCTTCAAACGCCTCTGTTCTATTAACCTGGTTTGGTTTGTACCTGTCTGTCTTCCATCTATCTATCTATATCTCTATCTATCTATCTATCTATCTATCTATCTATCTATCTATCTATCTAATCTATTAAAATCTGTCTTTCATAATTCTCAAAATAAAAGGCAGCATGGTGAAGTATTTAAATTTAAAAAGTAGAGTCATGCTCTGAGTTCAAATCCCATCTATGTCACTTTCAAACAACGTAAATTGAGCTAGTCACATGAACTTTCTGTGACTCACTTTCCTTGTAGTACTGTAATTTCAAAGGAGATTGTAATAGTTCTTACCCTAGATGGTTTGAGAATATAGTATAATTACTTTACATAAAAGTAATATTGTAATAGTAAAGTTAGCTATACATAGATAACATTCATTCAGTATTTACAATGTGGTAAACCTTGTTCTAAGCATGTCACATGATTTATTTGATTTTCACAACTGTCATCAAGAGTTCTCAGTCTGCCCCTTACAGTAATTAATCTTTGGAAGTAAGGTGGTAGTTTTCCTAATCCTGAAGCTGTGTAAAGAACTCAGTATCTTTAGCCAGGCAGAAATATTTTGTGGAATCTGACTACCGTTTTTGTAGTGGTCATGTCAAATTGTGTTAAATCTTTAAAAATATATTTTAATATTTTTTTCTTTCATACATTAAAAATTATTGACAAATAATAATTGCATATATTCCTCGGGTATATGTGATATTTTAAAATATGCATATAATATGGTCAAATCAAGGTATTTAGGATATACATAACCTTGACATAGTTTGATATCTCTAGCTTTGTTCTTTTTGCTCAGTATTGCTTTAGCTATTTGAGGCGTTTTGTGGTTCTATACAAATTTCAGAATTATTTTTCTATTAATATTTCTGTGAAGATAGACATTGGCATTTTCATAAGGATAGAATCAAGTCTTTAATTTGCTTCAAAAAATATGGTCATTTTAACAACATTAATTCTTCCAATCCATGACCACGGAATGTCATTCCACTTGTTTGTGTCCTCTTAATTTCTTTCATCAATGTTTTGTAGTTTTATTTTAGAAGACTTTCACCACTTTAGTTAAATTTTCTCATAGGTATTTTTTGTAACTATTATAAATAAAATTGTTTTCTTGATTTCTTTTTTCAACTAGTTTGTTTTCAGTGTATAGAAACACTACTGACTTTTCTAAGTTGATTTTGTGTCTTGCAAATTTACTGAATTCATTTATTAGTTCTAAGAGGTTTTTTGAAGGAGTTCTTGGGTTTTTCTATATATAAGATCACATCATCTGCAAAAGGAGTACCATTTGACTTACTGTTTTTCAATTTGTATGCCTTTCATTTCTTTCTCTTGCCTAGTTGTTGTGGATAGGACTTCTAGCACTATTTTCAATGAGTGCTGAAAGTGAGAATCTTTTCTTATCTTGTTCCAGTTCTAAGAAAAGGCTTTCAACTTCTCCCCATTCAATATAATATGGGTTTGTTACGTATTATGTAGAGATGTGTTTCTTCTATACCTAATTTTTTGAGAATTTATCATGAAGTAATGTTTATTTTTATCAATGCTTTTTCTGTATCCCCTGAGAAGTTCATATGGTTTTTATCCTTCATTCTGTTAATGTTATGTATCGCATTTATTGATGTACATATGTTGAACCAGCCTTATATCCCAGGGATAAATCCCACTTGATTACAGTATATTTTCTTTTTGAAGTGTTGGTGAATTCAGTTTGCTACTATTTTTTTTGAGGATTTTTGCATGTACATTCATCAGGGATATTGGCCTGTAGTTTTATTTTTTTGTTGTGTACTTGTCTGGTTTTGGCATCAGGGTAATGCTAACCTCATAGAATACGTTATAAAGAATTCTTTTCTTTACAATTTTTTGGAACAGTTTGAGAAAAGTGGGTGTTAGTTCTTCTTTAAAAGTTTGATAGAATTCAGCAGTAAAGTCATTCAGTCCTGGGCTTTTCTTTGTTCGGAGATATTTTATTGGCGATTCTATGTTTTATTCATTGTTTGTCTGTTCAGATTTTCTATTTTTTCCAGGTTCAATATTGGTATGTTGCATGTGTCCAGGAATTTATCCATTTTCCGTAGGGTTTCCCATTTGTTAGCATATAGTTCAAAATTGTCTCTAGTATTTCTGTGGTACCAGTTATAATGTTTCCTTTTTCATTTCGGAGTTTATTTATTTGTGTCTTTTCTCTTTTTTCTTCATTAATCTAGATAGCAGTTTATCAATTTTATTTATATTTTCAATGAGCCAACTTTTGGTTTTTTGATCCTTTGTAGTGGTAATTTTTAATCTAATTTATTTAGTTCTGCTCTGATCTGTATTATTTTCTTCATTATACTAATCGTGAGTTTTATCTTTCCTTGATTTTCTGGTTTCTTGAGGTGCACCATTATATTGTTTATTTGAAGTCTTCCTACTGTTTTAAAAGCATTTACTGTTATAAAATTCCATCTGCTTTTGCTGTATCCCAGGTTTGGGTATGTTGTGTTTACATTCTCATTTGCTTCAATAATTTGTTTGGTTTTCCTTTTCATTTCTTCATTGACTCAATTTCCATGTATTTTTAGTGTTTTCAATGTTCCTCTACTTGCCAAATATTATTACAACAATTAAGAAAATTTTTAAACATTTTCCTCTCACTTCAATGTGAAGTTCTTGTTCATTTGCACAGTTTAGCTTATGTTTTTATCTTGGAATAATGTAACTGGAATTTAACTTTTATTCCACAGAAGGTTAAATAAATGTGTATAAATGATTACACATTATGTCATAAATAATGTTGATTTTGAAAACAATTGCTAAACTATTTTGATAAGCCTGAGTTGTTATGAAGTAGAAAGAATAGAATTTGATACAGTAAGCTGTTCTAATTTCCCCTAATTATAACAAAGACTTTAATTTGTTCCAACTAGATTCTTCTTTTTAATTTTTAATTTTCTACATTTTCTTTGAGCTTTTTTGTATTCTTCTCTTCTTTGAAAAATAACCTTACTTTATTATTTCAATATTACATAAATGATTACCTTTTGTTAGAAAGAAATAACAAATATGCATTTTTACATTTTTCTAGTAAATGCTATGTATTTAAATCTGTCAAGATTTAACAAAATGTTGATAATTAGTTTTACTACTATGATGATTAAGTGTCCAAATTGGTAAAATATAACATTTTCAAAAATCATGATTAATTCTCCATGTGTATTTTATACAACATTTAAACTCTTTGTAAAGATAAAAGTGCAAAGTAAGGAATCTCAGGGTCTGTTTTGAAGATCCAAATATATAATATTCAAAGTATTGTCTTTGTCATTTGAACATATATTCATTTGGGGAATAAAGTTAAGGTGTACATAGCAAGGGTAATAGTCCTTTTTATTTGCATTGGACTGTATTTTCCTCTTTGCATCTAGTTATCCTTTACACAACTGTGAGAATTGCACTTAAGAAATTTAAAAGAGTCTCCTATGATAACCTAATCAAATGCTCAGAGAAAGTTCCTTGCAACTCTTCTGGGATGTGAGCCTCTTTCTTGGGGAAATAAAATGTTTTGGTTAATTCTATTTTAAAAGGTACTTACTGTTAGAGTACTTTTCTTCCATAATTTTCCTCCAGTGTTCTGTAGTAATAGCCTTTCGACATTTCAGTTCACTTGTAGAAATGGAAAATAGCTTAGGAGGATGACGCCACCCTTTCAGTAACTTTACGTGTTTAAGGAAAGAGTTACCATGATACCCAGAGCTTTCTCTTTTGTAGACTAGATAGTACTAATGTTTCTTTCCTAGTAAAACCTTTTAAATCTTATTGCTCATCACATTTCAAAGCCCATTTGGAAATTGTGATAACAAAATGCATAGACTTTCAAGAATTAAGAAAGAAAAGGCGAGAGTTAAGCCAGGCTTTAACACATAGAAAGCTACAAGATACACTTCTTATGTCTTAAACGGCACCCAAAACTTCTATGTGAGGATGGCATTAAAGGTTAAGAATAAGTGTGACATCAGGCAATACCTCCACTAGTCTTACTCAGAGGCAGACATTTCTTTTAGGCATCACACATATATTACAGTTAAATTTAAGATGTGTCCTCCCAGGTTGGCCCTGAAATCAGTGCCCAGGTTGCTGTGGCCTTCTCAGTAGTGTTGCTGTAGCTCACTGTGACTGACCCAGCATGCCACATTCTGTGTGGCTGCCCGATTCTCTTTCCCAAAGCTCTTCAGCTGTCTCAGTTGGACTTACCTCTCTCTGTTCTAGCTAGACTGACAATTTTCACTGATACTCCCCTTCTGTTAAGCTATTTCAGATATTAATCTTAATTGAGCAAACATCTGGCAGAAGACAATAAAAGATATGGAACTGTATAAAACAGCCATATGTAAAAAAAAAACAACTATATATTCAAAACTAACAGAAATATCATGAGATGAAAAAATTGGCAACTAAATACTTGGAGTTCAGGAAATCTGACATGCAGTGCAGCTTCATTATTAACAACAATTTCACCAGAACTAAAAAGCCATCCCATTGACATTATCTTCCTCCTTAAAGTTATTCTCCTTCTTCAGATGTGAAGACCTCTTAAGAGCTAACATTGTGGTATTATTGGTACCTTACAATACACCAGTTCCTTTTTTTTTTATCAAACTTGTCACTCTGACTCATCTGAATAGTGCTAACCTATTGCCATTTATACATTGGTCTGAATTCATGTATTCAAGAGGCAGGGATCATACGAGTACCAGATATAAAGGCAAAGCAGGAATGTCAATGATTACATAAGCAAAGTAGATTAAAAGTTACACATCAGTGAAGAGCTTTGGAATTGCAGAACCTTCTTTTTCAAAAAACAAATTATTATTCATATCCTGCTGAGTTATGATCAGAATTGGTGGATAAAAATTAGTAAATTGAAGTAAATTTACTAAAGTTACTGCAACAGATATTATGTTTGGAATCTAAGGATAATAATTAATGTTAGATTTTCCTCTTGATAATAGGTTTTATTTCCTATCTTAGTTTTTCCATAATTATACAAAATAATTTCTATGATTTTAATCAAAAAGTGAAACATTATATATAGTCTTAAACATCCTATCCCTAAGAAAATTATATATATATGTAAAACTTAAGCACATTGATTGTAAATGCATTTTACAGAACTTTTTTTATTCATTCATGTATTCATTTATTTACTTAATAATTGTTTCATGATCCTATACTATCTAGTAGGGACTTGAAATATAAAAATTAAACACACAATTTTGTGTATGATAGATATAGAACGATAAACAGAGAAGTAGATTGCTAGATACTTTAAATCTGATGGATAGACCTAAACTATATGAAAAATAGGGGTATTAACAACATACTCTTATAAAAGTAATGGGCCATCTATTCTAATAGTCGTCCTATTTGCATAGGAAAATAAAAGAGTCCAAATCAGAAAAATATTTTGAAGTGGGGCCTGAAAAAGTCCATTTATGAATAGGTTGTAGAAGGTCATGGATAACCACTCATACAGAAACAACGAGAAATCACAGGGCTAAAGAAAATCATACTTTAAAGTCATAATAAGGATCTGTAGACACAAAAATATAATATAATATATTATCATTTATAACATATATGTATGCATATATATATATATATATATATGCAATTGCCCTTCCTAAGTGAGCAAGGGACCAGTCATACATGGGACCAGTTGGTGAGGCTGGGAATAACAGTGTTTGGAAAAATAGACACATTTTGATCAACTCTGGGCTGGCATATTGGATTTAAATATGAAAGAACCTCAAACAAAAAGTTAATTGTCTTCAACAAGTAATTCTTTTTTATGGTAACTTTTTGAGTAAGTAAAGTTTGAGGTTAGGAATGGAAGATGAAAAGGAATCTTGTGTTCTTGTAGTCTGGGACAATCAGAGGATCACAATCTTGACATCTCATGGTATCAAAGTCTATCAATCTTACTGTCTTGCAGTCAGTTGTTCCATCATGTATTCTACAATTGAACAACCTTACAGTTTTGAGGACTCACATTCTCACTGTGACAGACTCAAAGCCATATAGTCTTGTGGATTCCAAATTGACAAAATTAGCAACCTACATATATAGGAAAATAAGCAAAATCAATTTAGTATAACTATAAAGAAGATAAATCAGTTAAGAATGAATGCAAAAACAAGGCCTAATACAAAAATGATGTGATGCAAAATTTTTTACTAAATATTTTTATCAACAAATATTAAATAAATATATTATTGGATTAAAAGATGCATTTTTTTTTTACCAGCATATCCACAAAAGAATGGCTAAGGAAAGCTGTCCAGGCTAAGGGAAAGTTATACCACATGGTATAGAGAATAAATATATGGGAATATATGAATGCTCATTTTATCCTATATCTATCTACATTTTTTATTTAAAGAATTATTGGTAGTTTAAAGCAACATAATAACAATGTATTCAGTTTATAACATGTAGAATTAAAATATTTGACAGTGAGAGCATAAAGGTTGGGTGGGACATTCAACTTGTTTATGAAGTAATATAACATTACTTGAAAGTGTATATTGATTTGTTAAAGGTGAATCTTGTAATCTTGAGAGAATCTACAGTTTTTTAACATAGACAAAAGTACCCATGTTCTGGAAAAAATGGAACAAAGGACATTTATTAGTAAGGAAAAGAGAGCACCAGGATTTAAGGCAGGAAAGGATAGGCTAACTCTACTTTTCATGCAAATGCAGTCAGTTTTATGTTCCGGACTGCCCTTATCTATAAAGCTGCTAACCCTGAGCCTTGGAGGTAAAAGATTAAAAACCAGCTGCCAGTCTTTTGGTTGTAAAACAAGAATCCCTGGACAATGAGAATACTTTCTCTGGATTGGTTCCATCTATGCTTTTTCCCTGAAGTCAGGAAATACCTTGCCAGGAAGGGACTGCCTTTTAAATTTTTTTTGATACTGGACAATGTTCCCAGTCACTCAGAATCCCATGAGTTCTACACAAAAAGTATCAAAGTGATTTTTCTTGCCTCTAAACACCATGTTTCTAATTCAGCCTCGAGATCACAGATCATAAGAATCCTTAAGGGTCATTGCACATGTTACTCAATGGAAAAGATTTCTAAAGATATGGAAGAAAACCCCAATTGAGAGAACATCATAAAAGTCTGGAAATATTACACTATTGAAGATGCCGTTATTGTTACAGAAAAAGCTGTGAGAGCCATCAAGACCAAAACAATAAACTCTGCTGCAGAAAACTGTGCCCAGATTTGTACCAGACTTTACAGAATTTATTACGTAGGCAATCAAGGAAATCACGCAGCAGATTGTGTATATGGCACATCCACATAAGAAAAAGTGAAAGATGAAGGTTTGAAGATATTTTAGATTTTGAAGAAATTCAAGAGTTAAAAGACACCATGCCAGAGGAATTAACAGAAGATATCTTGATGGAGATGAGTGCTTGCAAACCAGTGCCAGATAGTGAGGAAGAAGACTAGAAGAAACAGTGCCAGAAAACAAATTGACATTAGACAATTGACAGAAGGATCCCAATTATTCAAGACTGCTTTTGACTTCCTTTATAACATGAACTCCTTTTATGATATACACACTGAAACTAAAGCAAATGGTGGAAAAAGAATTGGTACTACAGAGAAACCTATTTACAAAAATGAAAAAAACCAAGTCAGTCAGAAATTATGGTGTATTTCCTTAAAGATACATTGAGTGTGCCTGTCTCTCCTCCCTCCCTTTCTACCTTCTCCACGTCTTCTGCCTCTGCCACCTCTCTGACAGCAAGACCAACCCTCCTCTTCCTTAGACTACTCAATGTGAAGATGATAAGGATGAAAACCTTTATGATGATCTACTTACACTTAATGAGTAGTAAATATTTTCTCCTCCTTATGATTTCTTAACATTTTCTTTTCTCTAGCTTACTTTATTGTTAGGAATACTGTATTTTATATATACATATATATATATATATATCATATAAAGTATATGCTAATCGACTATGTGATTGTTAAGGCTTCTGGCCAACAGCAGGCTATTAGTGGTTAAGATCTTGGTGGGGACCAGATTTTGAGGAAGCTTTTATGCCATGCCAAGGTATTTGCAATACAATCTAAGAGCAACTGTAAATTGAAGAAGATAAGTAATTACTATGGTAGCATAATCAATGTTCGTTTGTAGAAAATGACTCCAGTAGAAATACATGGGGGAGGTAGGGTAGATAATAAAGACCTTGATTATAGGTGAAAAATTTAATATTGATTAACAGTGTAGTATAGAATTCTAATCAGGAGATGATGAAAGGTGCACTTAGTGGTAGAAGAGTTAAAGAAGAAAGTGTATATTTGAGGTGAAACCTACAGAAATTAAAGACTGATTCTACAAGGAAGCGACAGAAATACACAAATCATTGAAGTGTCCAAGGCCTTCAGTTTGAAAGTAGCTGATTATACCACAGATGTACCACTGAATTCAAGAGACGAGCAGGATCCAGGCAGGAGATAAGGACAGTTCAATTTGGTTCATATTTGGTTTGTGTTACATGTGACATGATAAGGTGACAATGTCTAATGTTTTAATATATCTGTTTGGAAATTAGAAAGGCTTAACATTTAAGTTTCATCAGAAGAGTTGCATAACTATATTGGGAAGCATGAGAATGACTGAGATCACACACAAAAAAATAAGATTTTTCAGCAAACAGAGGAAAATTACAGTTTCCCAAAATCAATCACATCATAACTTTAAGCAAAATCGGTCATCATCATCTATCTTAATAAATTGGGGGAAGAAAGGATAGAGAAGCAAAGACTTTGAAACAATGTTCATTCTAACCATGCCCTCATTTAAATAGTATTTCTAAATGTTTTCAGTCATGAATATATTTAAGTGCAAAATCTGTACACAGGTAATCAAGAGATGATTATTTTTCTATTTAATATATCCATAAATGAAACATTCATGCATATTTTAGATAAAAATTACTTGAAAAGCCTTGGGAATATTTTCCTGCTGTCTCCTTTATAATTAAATATGCAAAACTTGTTTCTCTTGGTCTCTAGGATTCTTTACTCTTTGTCATTTTGTGACATTTTGAAAATAGTATACCAAATGGAAAAGGCATGATCTGCCCTTTAGAAAACAATGGCAAAAAATGCTTATATTTTCAAGGCTGAACAAATGACTTGAAATGAATGAAATCTGTTTTAAAAGAAACCAATATATCATAAGTCACAAAACACTAATCTAATTGGTTTTGGAATGGTTCATTTTTACTGCTTTTTATAAATGTTATTTTTTTCTAGAATATGATAACTTTTAAATGTGAAATTCTTATGTTAGCTACACATTACCTGGAGATAATGCAGGATCCTGTCTTTGTTTCAAAGAGCCAGGGCATGTGACAGGACTCTCTGATGGAAAAAGAATTTTAATTAACTTTTCCCTTTGTTATTTGAAAGAAATAATCTATCAATAATCATATATTAATAATAGTCCAGGAAACATAGTAGTACTCAGGGATGTATTTGGATTTAGTGTAGCCATTGGCTTCATTTTGACATTATTTCTCTTCTACACAATGTGAATTTGGATGTTAAATATTCCACTGGCTTACAAACTGCAACACAAATCATTGTTGTATTAGGATAAAATAAGATAATTTATATAAAACACTTAGATATAGAAGTTATTTTTATTATTTTCACGGTTTCCACATTTTGGGAAACAACTTGGTTAATCTTAATACCAATTATTGTGATATTTGATGCAATCTCCTACCTTCTTGATTATAATGTTCAAACCATAATCCGATTTACTTCATGATGTTATAACAAAAAAAGTGTAGTTTTAGATATGAAAGTACATAGGATGTATTAAGTGTTTAACGCATGTTATATTTTTATTCATTTCCAAGTGCCTTGAAGTTGAATCATTTTGTATGTGCCTACTTGCTAGAGACAATGAAAACAAGTATTTTTGAAACACCTGATGATTTAATTTAAAAAATCATTTGTTGAACACGAATGATTATTTAAGCCAATATGTACTATTCTAAGGGTAGGTTTATGTAGAATTAGTATGTTATTTTCCTACTTTTTGAGGACAAAGATCATTTTTCATGATTCATAAAAGGTATTAGTGGTTTGTCTCTCATTGACAGTATCCTGACTGTGACCTGTTGCTATAGTGTAAATGCCTTATGAGTCATTCCTGTATGAGTCTATATTCTCTATGCTACATTTGAAACATATTTTAATACAATCATTATCCACAGTTATATAATTTGAATATATATATCCCCATTATTTTTACAATTAATAAACTTTATATTGTTTAATTGGATTTTAAGTGAAATGCTGTCAATCCTTACCTAGTAAATTGCTTCATACATTATTTTTGTTAGCCACTCTTCAATATGCTCAAATTTGATGGATTTCCCTAAACTGGCATTAGTAACTATTTACCATTGTGCAGAGTTTTGTCATTTACACAGTGCTTTCAAATGAATGACTAAATACTCAAAAATACTTGTTAAATTTAGGATATATTTCAGATACTATGACAAATATGTGTGTTAATATTATCATGCAGATAGGTTGGCAAAAAATTATTGTTCTACCTTCTAGAAAGATCTTGAGACACTAAATAGTTGGAGTATTTGGATGACAATTTATAAATAATACATGAAAATTTCAGGATTCAATGAATTTTCAGAAAGCAATATAATTTTACAATACTGCATTCTATTTATTTTTAAAAGTATATAGTTTTTGTAAAAGAAATGTTAATTTTCAAATGCATCAACTTGGATGTGAGGGCGATCTGGCTGCGACATCTGTCACCCCATTGATCGCCAGGGTTGATTCCGCTGATCTGGCTGGCTAGGCGGGTGTCCCCTTCCTCCCTCACCGCTCCATGTGCGTCCCTCCCGAAGCTGCGCGCTCCGTCGAAGAGGACGACCTTCCCCGATAGAGGAGGACCGTTCTTCGGTCAAGGGTATAGGAGTAGCTGCGCTTCCCTGCTAGAACCTCCAAACAAGCTCTCAAATGCATCAACTCTAACAAAACTTCAAATTCAGTGTGAGTACTACCACTGAGTGTTTTTTCACAGTAAAAACCAAGTTACTAATTACTCTTAACATTCTTAGTTTACATTTAATCAAGAAGGCATGACTTAGGATTGTAATTATGCAACTGAATCCAGAAAAGTGTTTGAATATATGATTTGATGAAAGCTTATTCAAACTTTTAAAATAAGAAGTAACATTTATTTTATCAAGAGAATACATACGTATTTATTCTTAGAAACAATAGCTTCTCCCTCAACCCACACCTACCCTCAGAATTGTTACACCCATAATTTTAACAATAAGCTTGAATATCTGTTTTTTAGTATTTCAGATTAGCACATATCTATTAATTGTGTTGTGAGAAATAAGGATGCAACTGACTTAAATCTCCATTGTTTCTCTCTTGTTCCATCCCGAAACTTGATATTTACATAATTATATGTAGTTATTCTGCTGTATGCTTTTATTAATTATATATGAATTTTGTACAATATATATTTATTTTTGAATTTTTGATAATGATTTATTCTAGAAAAGGTAAAGATATTAGTGTTCGTCCCCATGCAATCATTCTCCCTTCATCCTTTTTGTGTTATATTTTCTTATTTATTAACAGTTATATTCTGCTCTACAGCAATAACTGTTTTCTGGGTATTGCTATATTTGATTCAGAAAAATTAAAAAAAATTGAAATTTATTTATATTATAATAATAATACATGTATTATTCACTACACAGCTATATGTACATTAATATAATATTGCAAACCCTGGACCACTCAAAAGAGAATGCTGTGAGCATCACAAATAATGGCAATATCCAGATTCCAGTATTATGAAATAGGATTTTTTCTACCGTTTTTGTTTTTGGTTTTTTATTCTCTAAATGCGTATTTTGGCTTTTTTTCCTTTTTTTTTTTTTTTTTCCTTAGTGTTCTAAACTTTATAGAGGTATGTCTGGGACTGGGTCTAAATGATTTATCCATTTCACTCTATGTTGGACAATTGTTATGACCTTCACATCTAAGGAGATTTCTTTAGTTACTTCAAAGGATTTCCTCTTCCATATTTTCAATTATGTAGAATTCATATGATTTAGCTCATTTTCTATGTCTATATAATATTATATGTATATAATTTTCGTATATTCCCGTTTGTTTATAGTCCTATATGAAACCAATACTCTACAATATTTCAGAAATTTTTAAATTTTTAATATACATGTTTATATACACATAGATATATGTATGTGTATATGAATATGTAAAGATTTTTTTCCCTTATTTTAGAGTGTATTGTCTTCATGGCTCCTGATTTAAATTATTTCAGTTCACATTACAGCTCTGCTTTTACCTAGACACCTTTATTTGTACAAATTATTTACCCCGACTTGTGACTTAATTTCTCTATCAATAAAACACCAATAAAATGGTAAACATTCTAAACATTTCTTGGGAATAATTAGTAAATTAATACATATAAAACTCTAAAAGTGTTAGAAATAAAGTCAAATATTTTTGCTGTTATAGTTCCCAGGTCAGTAATTATTATAAAAGTTTTGATTTTTTTATTTCTATTATTTTTATTGTTGTTATTCTTTTCAGGTTCTCTGAAATTCTGTTTCTCCAGGAGTTCTTGATTCAGTTGCTCATGATCATGCTCTTTCACACTACCGGTTTAACTTGCGTTTCTCCTCATTCTTAGCTGTCTATTAATGTTTAATAATGCAAACTTGGGCTTCTGGTGGAATGTTGCTGATAGTGATAGAGTATAATTCTACTATGATAAATAGAAAAATGGATTGATTAAAAATATATAGTTTTACCTACATTGGAAAACTGTGGAGTGAGAGAGTAACTAAAACAAAATTCCAGTGAAGGAAGAACCCTTCTCAGGTAGCTGATTTTATTAGTTTTCTCTTGCTGTGTGACAAATGATCACAAACCTATTTATTTGCTTACAGCTCTATGACTCAGAAGTCCTGACTTCACTGAATCTCCAAATGCTTAAATCAAAGTTAAGCTTTTTCTAGAGATTCTGAGGGAAAAATCATGATGAGATCATTCAAGTTGTTGGAAAAATCCAGTTCCCCTTCTAATTGTAGAGCTGAAGTCCCAGTTTTCTTGTTGGCTGTCATCCTAGGGCCACTTTTATCTCCTACAGGCTGCTCTCAGGTCCTTCATCTCAGCATTACTCATCAATGTGACCCATCTATCTGAGCAGCCTCATATTAAATCCCACTCATGCTTTGAATATCTTTGACTTCTGATACCAGCTAATCAAAAATCCCTACTTTTAAAAGACTCACCTGGTACTTGATTGAGCTAAACCTACCCAGGTAATCTCAACTGATTTGGGATTGTGAAGACGTATCCAAAATCCCATCATAGCTGTATCTACATTAATGTTAAAATAGCCATGGGACACAGATGTTGGGGTGGGCATCCTTGGATTATGCCTACTATATTCCACCATCTGACCCAAAAAATGTTCATTTCCATCCAAAATGTAAAATCCATTTATCCAATCCAAACATCTTCAAAAAACTCATCCCATTACAGCATCAGTTCACCTTCCAAAAATTTGATCTATAACTTATCAGCTCAGAACTCTATAATAATCTCACATAAATCTGATTAGCATGCCTCTTGGGGCAGAATTCCTGTCCATCTCTGGACCAGAAAAAGTAAAGAGACAATAATCAGCCACCAACACTCCTAATATAAAATGGTGGGATAGGCATAAAATAACAGTTATAGAAATCCTTTCTATGTTTTTGGCTTCTGGTTACATGGCTGAGGAACAGCCTCCCAAGTAGCTAGGACTACAGGCACTCACCACCATGCCTGACTAATTTTTTCTATATATATTTTTAGTTGTCCATATAATGTATTTCGATTTTTAGTAGAGATGGGGTCTCGCTCTTGCTCAAGCTGATCTTGAACTCCTGAGCTCAAACAATGTGCCTGCCTTGGCCTCCTGGAGTGCTAGGATTACAGGCATGAGCCACCGTGCCCAGCCCCTCTTATTTTTCTACATCTATTCAAATAATTAATTGATATGCCCATATAGTAGATTGAATTATTGTTTTCTGGGAGTTTGGCTAGAATTGCATTGAATTGTGAGAACTGTTTAGGAAGAATTTAGATCTTTATAATATAGCATTTCATTCCATGAACACAGCATACAACTCCATTTATATAGTGCTTAACTTTTCACAATAATGCTTGTATTTTTAATGTTTGTGCACAGGCACATGTTCTGTGGATATTTTGTTCAATATGATTGGTGGTAATAGATGTTTATTTGCTACTGAGTAAAATTTTTTCATTTTAGATTCTATTTTTTCTTGCCAGTATAGTATGTAGAACTATGATTGATTTTAAAAATTTTATCATTATATATCAAGAAAATAACTGAACAAGTCATAAACTCAATGAATTTTTACAAACTATACACCTTTGTCTACCCAGTGTGTAATTTCTAGCAGGCTATTTTGATTAGCTGAATAAATAAATATTCAATGGGGTTCATGTATGGGTAAGTGACACTGTTGTGTTATTCAAGCAGATATGAAATGGTCAAACATTGAGACATCATAAGTGTTTTCTTTTTTTAACCTTAGTAATAAAAACATAGAGTATGTTTGATAGTGAATGATAGTAATTAACAGAAAAATATTCTACAGATTGTTGAATAGGCTGAATTGCAAAGTTTAGCCTCAAAGCACTATTTCTCCTGTTTGTTGTTATCTAGAACTGATCTTAAATGTAAAGACAGCAGATGTTTAGGTAATGGTGTTTTACAAGTCTATTTTCATTGGATAAATATGCCCTTTATGAGTTTCATAAAGTTGTATAATGGACAATTAATCCCAAATAGCAGAAGCAATACAAAAACTTTAGATTTTGCTTGTGTCTGTAAGTCAGAAATTTTCTTCATTTTGAGGCTGGACTTTGAGGAATTAAAAACAGAAATGATATATATTTGTAATAAAATAGTTGCAAGATGGAAGTTTATGCTATAAAGCCATTTATTTGACCAGAATGAAGGAGATGATTACTTTAGTCACTTCTGGATATAGCCTCACGAAAGTTTCTGTTTTAAATTATAACTTCCATTTAACCACAAATGTATATCTTTGGTAATCAAGTTCACAATGAGAAGGGGAATTTGTAAGAGAATAGGATAAAAGTTTGATACTTAATCGAATTTGATACCTTAAAAAAGGTTTTCTCTTAGACGGTTAGATTATAGAAACACCAAAACAAAACTGCAAACAACCAGCATACGAACGAACAAATAACAACAAACCCCACTTATTCTATAAATTATAATACTCTATTAACTAACTTCTCTAATCTTCATGTGCAGTTTCTGCTATATTGTGTAGCCCTGTGCTACTCATAGTATGGTTGGCTGACTGAGTAAATTCTCAATCCATTATCAATCCATGGCAATACATGTACAGATGTTATGAATAAACAGAACATTTCTTTGCAATATCATGGAGTAATTTTATGGCTATAGAATTCAATCATTTAAAAATGGGATCTGGGTTCTATATTTATAGGTTTTTTATTTCACTGTTTTCTAGTTGCTTATTTTTATTGTATTTTATTCAATTCATAGCCCATGTGGAATTAGAAATCAAGAATATGTGCTCTCCACCACAGATGGTTTGAGAAGTACTTGTTTAATAATTGGTAACTGACAAACTAGGACATGACCTCAGATTGAACAAGAGACCACCATATCAGCAGATAGTAGAGGTATCTAGAAAATGTTGCAGGTTATCAAAATTTAAGACTGTTGGTTTTAATTCATTGATTAATTCTTTAACTTTCTCTCTTCATTTTTTTTCCAGTTGGGTTTCATATTTGGCTCAAGTTTAAGGAGATAATCATTATGTATCATGCCAGCCTAGATGAGGATGTTCTTTAAATGAATTTTATATGCGTAGGTTTCAAATATATCTTTCTTGGTCCTCTATTTCATGAGAATATTTGATACACAAATGACAATACTTGTACTAAATATTTTAATATTGCGGAACTAACACTATTGATATTGATCCTATTCTTAATTCTGTATTAGTGTACACTTGATTTTCTCATAGCCATATAATTGGGATAAAGTATATTTTACTTAGTATCCATCACTACATTCCAGAATGTTTTCCACAGTATGTCATCACTGAGCTCTCCTTTGTCAACTACTAATTAGACATTACTTGCTTTTAAGAAATTATGGATAATAAAAGTACTCCTAAATATTTAAAGGTTATATTAATTTTTTTAATATTGAACCATTTAAAAGAACTTTATCTCACTTTTTGTATTTCTTCACTAAACACTGATGTGATCACTAAAGTAATATATATGTTCTCATAATACTAGCCATTTATTTATCCAAAAATATTTATTAAGCATCAAATATTTGTAACACACTGTGTTGGATTTAGTGATATTATACAATAAAATATTTATAAACATATGCAGTATTGAAACTCATAAAGAATAATTTATATTCCATTTTCTCAGTAACATAGCAAAACAAAATAATAATCTAAATAAACATATACCAATTAATATCTAACCTATTTTTCAGAAATAACTATGTTTTATATATAGTAAGAATTTAATAGATGCAACTTTTTATTATCACTATAATCACCATTATAATCACCATTATTGCTTGGAACGTTGAGTAAAAATATCCAGGTAATCAATTATAAATTATTATAAAATAAATTATGTCGTTAGTGACTATTACAACATTAGTAATTTATTTATTTTGTTTACATTTTTTTAAAATCACAGATTCTATCCTTCACATAGGGAAAATATTTGTTTCCTGATTCTCTATACTAGTCTACATCATATTTTATATGAATATTATTAATGATCGGGGCTTTTTTCTAATTAAAAGACTTTTTATATCATCAACTATAGATAATATTTACATATTTTAAACATTTAAAATGAAAAATAATCTAAATTTCTTCACTCACTGTCATCATGAATTGCATTATGTGCTAGCTGTGGAAAATAATAATATAAATTATTTAAAAGCACAAGAATAATAGTAGCAGAGAAATTCCCAATTACCAAATTTTTGAAACCTACCATTTTTCTAAACCATGAATCAATAAAGTAGATGCATTTGTGTATATTTTATCAGTAAATTAAATGTATCTAAATGTAATGTATTGGGGATCCAATCAAAATAGCATTCTTTATTCTTCTTAGTTAAGGAAGAATCCTTTGCCCCAGGAAAGCAGTGTTGGGAAAACTGGTGGGAGTGAAAGGCAGTGCGAGGAGATCTCATTCTGTCCCTGAACTATGACAACATTGGTTCTGAATTTTGGCTTACACATTTTTCTATTTTCTGAGCATCAAAATTATATGTATAAAATTTTATTTTCTATTGAACTATAAATCACAGCAGAACATTTACGTCAGAAAATATTTAAATTAATTTCTTATTTTAAGTCTCCTAGTTCAAGTTTGCTAGTATTATCCGTAATGGTAGTAATAATAGTAATAATAGGATGGTAGCATTATTGATAAAAATATTAGTAATAGTAATATCTGAGGATTATTGAGTGGTTACTTTGATTGGAACCATGCTAAGCTCTTTGAATTTATAATCACTTTTTATCCAGTTGCAATATGGGAGAGGCATTATTATTTAAGTAAGAGCCATGATGTATATGAAAGGATGCATCTAGAATGAACATTGAGGAGACTTGTGACACCAAAGAAGAGACTCTGCATTGGGTAGATATGGAGGGCTTGGTGAAGGCTAGGTGGAAGGAATATTTTGAGACTCAGGAAGATCATGCTGATAATGAGTGATACAGGTAGAGTGAATTCACGTCCCCTGATCACAAGTCAGTGTGCTCAAGGGTTCTTATAAATGGCAGTATGTACAGTACCTAAGAGCTTTAATTCAGGAGTCGGACTGCTTTGCTTTAAATTTTGTTTATACCACCCTTTGTAATCACTAGTGTGATGAAAAAGAAATTATTTATTTGTACCTTAGTTTTTTCCTATATAAAATAGAGATAATAATAGGGTCTTTTGACACTATAGTTGTAAAGATGGCATGTGTTCATAGATGATATATATTTGAAATGTTTTTTAAACAGTGCTTGACACATAAGTAAGCATTGGGTAAGTGTTTGGTATCATTTCCTAGGGCCAAGATTTCTCACTGAAAAGGTTGAAAGTTTTAAATAGGTTTATAGTTCAGATGATTATCTGGTTTTCTAGCAGTTTATTTGTTTTATTAGTCACATAATTGTTTTTATTTAGACATAGATAACTAACATTCCAAAACAATTAAGTGCATCTTATCCAGGTGAAAGACATAAAAATACAATCATTACATTCTGATGCTGCCAGCAAATAAAGGTGAAATGGAAGTGAAATAAATACATGTCTATATATTTATAACACATTTTTGTAGCCAGATGTGGATATGAGATTTTAGAACCATACATATTACCTAGGATAAGTGATTCTAAACAGAGCAGTTGTCAGTACTTGTCAAATTATCAGCTGATAATGTGAAAAATGAAGTGTTCGTAAGAATAAAGAGGAGGTAGCATAGATGCTTTCTTCAGGCAACAGAACCAGCGGCCTTACTGTGAGCTTTTACAAGTCAAAGTGAGTGTATTTCTAAATGCATATGCTTTACACATGAGTAAGTGAAATGTGATATTATAAAGTGGCAGCAGCTTTACATTCCTAGTGCAGCTGTCCAGAATAAACATTTTTAAATATATTTGTGTAGATGTGCTCTTTGGGGAAATGAATCAAATAATTTTCTTTAGCATTCAACCAGATCTACTTCAAATTTCTGAATACTTTGATTAAAACATATGCACAAAATAAGGCATTTAGAGAACTGTTTTAGAGATTGTTACAGGTTGAAGTGTTTCTCAAAAAATCCATGTGTTAAAGTCTTAACGCCAGTACATCAGAATGTGATCATGTTTTGAGTTAGGGTCTTTACAGAGGTAATAAAGTTAAAATGAAGTCTTTAGAGTGGGTTCAAATTTGATGTAACTGATGTTCTTTTAAGAGTAAGAAACTCGCACACATGTGCAGAGGGAAAATTATGTGAGGACATGGAGAAGACAGCGGTAAGCCAGGGAAAGAAGCCTGAGCCAATCTTTCCCTCATGATCTTCAGCAGGAACCGACCCTGCAGATAACTTGGTGTCTTATTCCATTTGTGCTGCTGTCACAAAATACCTGAGAGTGGATAATTTATAACCAATATAAACTCATGTCTCACAATCTCGAGGCTGGCAGTCCAAGATCAAGGCACAAGTAGGTTCAGTGCCTGGTGAGGCCCCGATTTTTGCTTCCAACAATTGCCTTCTGACTGTGTTCTTCAGTGTGGAGGAACATTGTGTCCTCACATGACAGAAGGGAAAGAAGTAGTGAATCCATTTCCTCAATTCCTTTTGTAAAAGCTTTATTCCCATTTATGCGAGCTCTGCTCTCAAGACTTAATCACCTCCTAAAGGCCACAACTCTTAAGTTTCAACATATGAATTTTGGGGGAAATATTCAGACCATGAAATTATACATCTGCACCTTAAAATTTATATCCTTATCATATGAAAAATACATTTATCCCATCCCAATGACCCGGAAGTCTCTATTTGTTCTAGCATCAACTCAAAAGTCTGAAATCCAGAGTCTCATCTAAATGAAAGACAAGTTAAGACTCAAAAGGGAACAAATTGTCTTGAGGCAAATCGCTCTGCAGTTGTGAGACAGTGAAATCAAGCAAGTTATGTAATTTCAAAATGCAATGGTGAGACAGGCACAGGGAAGATAATTCCATTTCAATGGGAGAAAAGAAAAAAAGAGGAAGGGGGTAACTGGTCCCAAGCAAGTCCAAAACCCAACAAGGCAAATGATATTAAATCTTGATGCTTGAGAATGATCTTCTTTGACTCTATGTCTCACCTTACAGGAACTGGGGGTGGGAGTTGGGCCCCCAAGGCTCTAGGGGACCCCACTGCATAGCTTTACCTGACAGAGCCCACACTGATGCTCTCATTGGTTGGATTCCAGTGTCTGCAGTTCTCCCAGGCTGGAGTTGCATGTTGGTGGCTCTACAGCTCTGGGGTCTTGGGAGCAGCCCAGCTCCCACAGCTGACTAGATATAGCCCTTGTGGGGGCTTTATGCTGTAGCCCTGGCTCAAAGTCTCTGCTAGGAATTTCCACTGTGGGGACTCTGCAGTGCCCTTGATCCCAGGTCTCTGCTGGGCACAGTGGGTCTTTCTGTGACAGCCCCACTCTTTGGCAGTTCTCTGCCCAGACACCAAGATTCCCCAAGACATCCTTTCAAGTCTAGATGAAGGTAGCCATGCCTCCATAATTTGTGTACTCTGTACCCCTGAAGAGTTATCACCATGTGAATGCTGTCTATGTTTACCTTTTGAACCTTCCAGACTTGTGACCTGAGATGTATCTGGGCTCACTTGTACTATACCTGAGGTTGCCAAAAAGCACTGCACTGGAATGCATGAAGCAAAAACTGGAGTTGGCCCTGGTGATGAGTCCTGATGTCTCATAAGCCCCTGCCTTGAAACTGTTCTGCCCTCAAGATCCTGACACTCTGGTCCTGTCATTGGAGTGGCAGCCTTGACAATCTCTGAAATGCCTTCAGAGTCATTTTTCTGCTGTCTTGGTGAATAGTATCTGGCTTTCTTCTATCTGTACTAATCTATCAAGGATATCTTGACCAGACCCTTGATATTCTCTCCTAAACATGCCTTGTTAGTCTTTATAACCTGGCCACACTGAGAATTTTCCATTTTACTATGTCTCGTTTTTAATTTGATTCTCTCTTCCTGCATTTTACTATACATAATTAAGAGAAGCTATGAAGTACCTTCATCACTTTGCTTATATATTTCTTCAGCCAAATATCCTGTTAATTGCTTCCAAGTTCTGCCCTTGTGTTCAGACATGGGCATTGGCACAATTCAGGCAAGTTCTCTGCCACTTTATAATAAACGATGGCCTTTAGTTTCTAATAGCTTGTTTCTACTTTCAATGATTTCATCAGAATTGCCTTTATCATCCATATTTCTACAAATATTCTTATCACAACCACTTAAGTAATATCTAAGAAGATTGAGGCTCTGTCTAGAGCTCTTTTGAGCCCTCACCACAATAGCCCTAAACACTCTGTTCATGTTAATATAGGTGCTTTCTAGCATGCACCTTCAAACTCTTCAAGCCTCTACCCATTACCCAGGTCAAAAGCTGATTCTACATTTTTAGATGTTTGTTATGGCAACACCCCACCTCTGGTGCCAGTTTCTGTTTTAGTTCATTTACAAGTGTATAACAAAATATCTTGGACTAGATCATTTATAGCAAAAATTATTTCTCACATTTCTGTCCACTGGGAAGTCCAAGGTCAAGGTAGTGGTAGGTTTGGTGTCTGGAGAAGTCCCTATCTCTATTTTCAAGATTGTGTCTTGCTGCATCTTCATATGGCAGAAGGTAAAAGGGTAAAAGGGGGCTAAGGTAGTGTCCTCCAGCCCTTTGAGAAGACATTGATCAATTTCCAAAGGCCCACCTCTTAGTACCACCGCAACAGAGATTATATTTCAACCTCAATTTTTGAAAGAACACATTCAAATCATACCATTGGTTTAAGACTTTTAGACTCCAGAACTGTGAAAAAATACATTTCTGTTGTTTAAGGCACCAAGTCTGTGACACTTGTTCCAGTAGCCATAGCAAACTAATAAAACCATATTAAACTTTCACTGACATTTACTTGACAATTTTCCATCTTGCTCTGTAGTATGAGTTTTTTATATTTCCCTCACAGGAAGAAAATAATTTTGGTTTCAACATTTCAATGTATCAACTTTAGTCTTTGAGCTCCACTGGAGGAGACTGACATATAGTATCCAAAAATCAAATTTAATATTTATATCCACGGTCACAGAAGGAGAGAGAAGGAGAGAGTAGGAACAATTTTTTGAATAATAGAATTACTATTTTTTATGTTATGCCTTCCCCAAAATTGTGGCTTTTGAAATTTGGATAAAAACTTTCTTTGGATGTATTATTTTGGGTACTACACTTGGAATGACTGTTCTGGGGCCAAAACTTGATGGCAGGGGGGTAGCCCATGGTTTTCCTTCTGATTTCAAAATTTCTTTCTTTAATGGTATCCAAGTGTCCTGTTGAAGATTCCAACTGTGTCTGGTTTCTTTTAAATATAATTATCTTGGGAAGACTCTAACTATGTTGCCTCAGGGTAACTTAACGCTTGCAGGGATGGCCCAGATGTAAGATATAGTAAGTAAACAAGCATAGAGCTGATTCCTTTCCCTTAAATAATTTATCATCTAGTTGAAATGATAAAAAAGCAAATAAATTATAATGCATCATGATATATACAATAATAGCTGTACAGTGTTGTAGTACCACAGAGGTAAATGGAAGGTAAGAAGTTGGAACAGAGTAGTGAGAAGTCATCAGTTGTTTCTGGTTTTTGAAACAATAGGGCCGTTTGCCAGTATTAAAGTGCAGGTGTAGAGGAGACACCTTGTTGTCTATTGTCTGGCCTTCTCAAGGACACTTTTACTTCAGAGAAGTCATGATTTCCAGGCCCACCAATTGGGGTGATGTTGGAAGAAACTTTTTACATTCCATCTTTATGTATGACACAACCCACTATTCTACAGTATGAGTTTTAATAACATGAATATCAATGACTAATTAATTAGATATTACAAATTGTATATTTTAAGCTGCAATTGATTTGAATGCCTAATAAAGAAAACTATACTTTGTAAGTCAGAAGAGTCACAGTAATTCAAAACTCTATCATTGACTCTGTCATTCTTCTGCATTCCTTTGGTCATTGTAAGATGGCTTGCAACAAAAATAAAGTAAGGGCAAGGTAAGAGATGATACACATGTGTTGGCAGATTGAAGAGAAAAGAATGTGGTACGTGTTAAATTAATTTTTTTAGTTTTTCACTTTGTAACTTGGATTTTCTCATAATAATGAAATGGCTATTACTGAAAGTATTGACTAAAACTGGTTATTGCATGTCTGCCCCCTTGGTTTCTCACTGAAACAAAAAATAAGATCTTTCTAGATCATATAAGGACTTAGACTTAGGTTGCATTATGGTCAGTTTTAGAATCTTTAACTTTATTGGAAAATAGCAAGAACGAGGAGATTCTGCACTGAAATACAAACATTCTGCACGTCCTAGAGGTCACCCAGCTACCAGCATGGATCTCCATGGTGTGATGGGAGGATGGGGTACGTCCTGCTTATACATATCCCACATCATGTGATGCTGATTTTAATCTAAGTTCTGGTGCTTTCAAGAGATGGGAGGGCATCTGGGACCTGGATTTCAAAAGTGAATGCCACAAGATCATGCCCCACAATTATTTATTCATGTTTAAACTTTACCTCTATTTTCTAGAGTATTCAGTTTATAAAGCATTTGTTTCTGGAAAGGATGTACACTATGTTTTCTGTATAAAAAAATCATTCCAATCTTCAACTTTTGCTGTGTAGATACAGAATATAATTTATAAGAACTCATTTTAATAAAATATTTCATTTACATGTATTTCATAAGTTAATAGTTTTCCCAAAGGTTAGAATTTCTTTTATTTAAATTTGTATTTTTCTACCCAAATAGCAACATTAACAACAATAAGGATAATATTAAAAAAACCTAATTTTGTGCAAGGCTATGTTTCCATTTAAGTTGAGTCCTTATGTCTATTTCCTATCTATTCTTCAAAGATCTTTTCTTGGCCGGCGTGGTGGCTCATGCTTGTAATCCTAGCACTCTGGGAGGCCAAGGCGGGAGGATCATTTGAGCTCAGGAGTTCAAGACCAGCTTGAACAAGTGCAAGACCCCATCTCTACTAAAAATAGAAAGAAATTATATGGACAGCTAAAAATATATATAGAAAAATTATCTTGGCATGGTGGTACATGCCTGTAGTCCCAGCAACTTGGGAGACTGAGGCAGAGTGAGACTTTGTCTCAAAAAAAAAAAAAAATCTTTTCTTTCCTTATTCATAATATCATTGACAATTTATTTATTCTAATAAATTTGTACAGCCTATACATCAATCTTGGGTGATCTGTCCTCCTAGTACATGTGTGTGTGTATGTGTGTGTGTCTATGTATGTCTGTGTGTGTGTGTGTGTTTGTGTGTGTGACTTTGGAAGTTTGTTACATCATAGTATAAATTAACTGCTAAGTAAATAATCATCATGATTCTTAATTATTATGGGAAGTATAACCTTCAACATTTTAGGATATATTTTTATAATATGTGTCTCAATGTATGGGAAAAACTTCAGAGAAGAACTAGAAAAATATACTTGAAATTTTAAAGAGTAGGCACTACTTTAGGGAACAAACCAGATATTGCTTTCCTGAATTAAAAAAAGGATAACATCTCCCTTGTAGGATAATATGTTAGAAAGAGCAGTGGACTGAATGCTAATGACAACTCCTAGTATTCTCTGTAGTGGAGAAAGGAATCAGGGAATATTTCTTCATGTTACAATTTCTTTATCTCATTATCTGTACAATTAGAGATTTGGAAATATCTTCCCTAGGGTCTATTCTAATTGCAAACTTTTGTAATTTTAATGGAAAACAATTTAAAAATAAATCAAAGTTTATTTCTAATAAATATTATTTCAAGTATCATTGAGTATCTTATATGAATAATATTGCATCAGAAGGATCCCAGAAGACTTTAATAACAAAAAAGGAAAGAGGAAAATGCCATTGTGAGAGAGTAAAACAATTTTTTCCTTCTCATTTATTTCTACTAAAAGTCTTCAATTCCTATTCCTCATTTGATCTGACTTTATATAGGTCACTATAAATGTCTCTGCTTTATTGTTTTACCATAATTTGTCCAGTATTGTGAAAAATACAACAAATAAATCAATGGATCAAACAATTCTATAATATGCATTTTGATAATTCTGAATCTAGCTGCATGTATAACCACTTCTGACAACGAATATTGGTAGGATGAAATGACAGGAATTCCAATAATGGCCCTAGAGAGTGTTTGATTTGTTTTAACTTAGTTGTGTAGCTTCCCATACAAGTTATTATTAACACAAGGGAAAAGGCATTCACTCTCTATACTCTACTCTAATTCAGGGCAATTCATAAGAGAGAGTTTCCATTTCTAAAGCACATAAAATCTGTAGTTCTAACTAATTTTCTTGAGAAAAGGTTAAACTGAAAGTCTCAAAAAATGTGAAAATCAATGTCATAAATCATAGATTGTATACACACACACACACACACACACACACACACAGAAGCACACTCTAAATCTCTGCTGTGAATTAAGAATACACATTTGTTATGAAAGAATATGTCTCCACACATTATTTCATTATTTGTGCTAAAATAGAGAAACATATATGTCAATTGTGTGAATTTGCCTTTTAACATCTATGTAAGATAGATTTGGACTTCTTTCATTGTTTGTGAGAAAATTTCACAACTGTCTCATTTATACAATTCCAAAAGGTTTATGTTTTTATGTATACTTCAGACTTTAAGATTTTACTATGAAGAATCCTGGATAGTTATTTTCATATCATTGAGAGCTGGGCATTGTACTTCAGGGCCTTCTGAATCCAGAAGGGTAACAGAGATAATTTATTTGATTTCCATTAAAAATAAGAACACAAACAACTAAGAAAGAAAGGAGGAAGGAAGGAAGGAAATAGAAAAGAAAGAGGAAGGAAGGAAGGAAGGAAGGAAAGGAGGAAGGAAGAGAGAGAGGGGAAAAAAGAGAAGCAAATCAAGTCCAATGAGGAATTTTAGGGTTCACAATTCATCACAGAAATGAAAAAATCTCCAAAGAGAATACTATTTCAAGAACTACAAAGGGTCTGTGATTTTTTCTCACTTGCAGGCTAACAATCTAGCTTGCCACAGTATCACACATGCAGACAAAAGACAAGATCTTATTGGTTCAGTGAAAAGAACTTTATTGCTCATGGCAGAGCAGGCAGCATGAGATTCACATTTGTTTAGGTTCCTCATGTCCCACAAATCCCACCGGGGCAATGCAGAGGGATGTTCCAGTTGGATGCTGCACATCTGGTATCTTTGGCTGAAGAAGCCCATGCTTAAGAAATGCCAATCACTTAATATAAGGGGACTGCAAGCAAACCTGCTCAATCTCTGCCACAGAGGACAACATCAAGTTTCTTATCCTTGACAGCAAACAAATCAGTCCTCTGTTCTGGAGTGAGACATTCTCTCTCTTTTCTGAGGCATTTTGTTATACAAATATTCTTGAAAAGATAGTCAAGAACAAAAACTGTCAGTGACTCTGCTCGAAAGAGACAGAGAAGTGAGAGAGCACTATGAACAAGTATCTCCCGACTGCTTCATTTTATGATAGTTCTATAAAATAATTATGGCCCGATTCTTTCTGTACCTCATCCCTCCCTTTTTATTTCAGAGTCTGCTTTATTTTATTCCCCAAATTCTTTTTATTTCTAATGTTAAGAAGATCAGCTAATCTTGCACTCAGTGGTTCATATTAAATAAGATTGTCAATATCTTAGATCTACTCCATAGGATAAATTAAACTTTTTAATTAAAATGGCTTTTCTGTCTCAGAGTGTAATCAAATTTCCAGCTAACAAGAGATTATTTTTGCCATATTACTTCAATAATATATTACCCAAATCTAGAGATCACACATTTTATATTTATTTCCCTTTCACTTTAAGGAAAGACTAATACATCTATAGGTATTCTCTCAAGATTATACAAACAAAAGAATTTTGTATACACTTTAATGCTGGAGTTCTTCTGATCTGGCAAAAGATGTTGCTAAATCATAATCAGAAGATCCCAGTTAGTGCCTACTTTTCAAAATGTATTTACCTGTAGTGGTAAGATAAATAAATGAAGAAAAAAAATAAAGAAGTTTTGACATTAGCCTGGATATTTCAAATATATAGGAGACAACCCAAAATTGCCTACATTAGGGAAAAAAAGGGGCTCCCTTAAGAAATTAGAATAACTGGCATGAGGAAGTAGACATGTATATAATAAAAAGAAAAAAAAACTTAAAATATGTCAGTAAAACATAAGTAAAACAAACAAACTTAGGCAAGTCAAGTATAAGTTTAAAAGTGCTTAATTGAAATAAAATATGACACAAAATGGCAAAGCAAATTAAAGAAAATTATATTATATATAAATATACATATACATATATAGAGAGAGACAGAGAGAGAGAAACTCTAGTTTCTGAATTGGGCAGCTGCATCATAGGAGACTAATTATATTCATGGAGAGAAAAATAAGAAAGAAATGCAGTTAAGTAGGTTGTTTTGGTCTCTATAATTATATATCTTTATTTAGTAATTGTTTTGAAAGAATCAATAAGAAAATGGGTAATTTTAATAATAATATAAAAATTTTAGTTATTGACATAATGTCTGGCACATCCCTACATTTCAAATATTTAAAACGTTTTAAATATATAAGTACAAGTTTAAGATCTAATTATACAAGAAAGGTCTGAATCACCTTTAAGTAATCTAGTATTTCTTCCATCCATTTAAGGGATTCATAAATATGCCTAAAATCTCTTTAACTACAAGGCACACCAGTCATTAGTATAATGGCTACATCCTAAAGTGTCTACATGGTACTTATTTTTGTTTAACATAAATATTACCTGTAAATCACTAAAAACCATAAGAGCAATAGACTGTTAAATCAGAATTTCTGTATTCATAACCTGACCATGTTAATGATAAGCTCTGTCATCTTGGCCAATATTTTTTCTTCATTTTGTTTTACACCTTCAAAGTGACCATGTTGGTGACCATGATGCTCAAGGGATATTTGGATTTTGAAATTCTATGTCAGTAATAGAATCAAAACCACCTGCTCTCTAAGACAAATGGCTTAACAGTCCATTTCAGTCTTGCTTTCATGCGATGTGTCCACTTTTGCATCATCAAGAGGAAGCTTTCTATTCTTAACTCTTGACTTAATGGATGAGTCACTTTTGGCCAATAAAACCAAAGCAGACAGGGTTGCAATGTCCTGTCCAATTAGAACTATTGAAGCATGCTATAGTACAGGCAACAATATATTTTGATAATCCTTTAAAAAGAAGAAAAAAGGAAGGACAGAGAATGGGATGATTGTATAAATGTGATTTAACTATAGAATCACAGAAAAAGACTAAAGGAGAGAATCCATATTCTGGATTTCCTGGGTACTTTAACATTTCATTTTCAGAGCAACTTTATTTCATTTATTTCCTTCAATATTTCTCCATGACATTTTATTTGTTTTATGTAGATCATTTCTGAAGCATTCAAAAGATTACAAAGATTGGGAAATCTAAAAGTTTCTTGCAAAATGTAAATTTCTTATAAAATATTTTTTAAAAACCTTCAATAAAATATAATTTTGAAGATATAATATGACATATAGAAAATGCAATTCAGACAAACAAAACAAAGACATTTTAATCCACTTTGGCCATAAGACAGGTAGGATATCAGGGAAATTAAAAAATGACCACTAATATCAAGTAGTATTTCCCTTGGATTTAGGTTTATCCAAAACTCAGTTAAAATACACAATTCTAACAGCTTTTCCTGAAAAAGCTGAGATAATGGACAATTGGATATGATTAATGAAAGATCCGATATCTTTCATTAATATTCACCCCCACTTTATCTGGTAGGCTTCAAGGTGTCTACAATTCACTGCCCCACTTCAAATCAAAGAGTTTAAGAAATTTCTACAGTCAAGAAAAACTTCCTTCAAAATTGCAGGGTTTTTTTTTTAAAGTTTCATAGGAAAATTATTATTGAAAATCATATTTAGGACTTTGAAAAGTAACTGAATTTGTAATCAAGTAGCAGCACTGAAAAGATAATTAAGCAAAAAAATCAAAACCAAAAGAAATTTCTAGAGAACATTATATTTCATAATATATACCTCTTAAAGGGAGAAATCTTGTCATAACTTTTTTTCATTCTTGGAACCTAGAAGTTTGAGGAATATATTGCTAATTAATAATAAAATGTCTTGAAAATAACAAGCAATAAAATAGTTTTTGTTTTTGTTTTTTTTTTTTCAGAAAGGTACACCTTGGTCAAATTAGGATATATAACTCTTTTATTTTTCTTTTCCAAAAAACCATATTAAAGTCTTATAATTGAGAAAATATATTTACTACATTTTATCTTTGAAAATATTTTGGTCAAATACCTTTCTCTTCTTTTTCTTTATGTAGTTTAAAATAAAGACTTTCTGTTAAAAATAGTGGATTTAACATGTGTATGCCTTAATACCTTCTCAATACCCAACAACAACAACAAAACAATAAAAAGATCTGAAAAAGAGGAGAACATAAATCTCACAAGAACAAAGGAAAAATAGTAGGATAAATTTTTTCTCTTGAAGGTTGACCAGCAAATAAATTAGTGATAAGTGACTTTGATTAAGAAATCAAAGAGAAAAACCAATGGGAAGCTCAGATATCACCTGAGTGCCCTGTTATTTAGGATAGGCTCAGGTTTTTATGACATCTGCAAAATTTTTAAAAAGAGAAAGATTTGAAAGATATAAATAGGCTTCTAGAAAATTACTCGTCAGAGGAAATATGGTCTTAAGGAAATCAAGCACAGTTGAGGTGGAACTACCACATGGAAAACAGAAGGATTAGAAGAAAATGTATAAATTGAATCATGTGGCCATTGACCCAACTCTATTTTCCTAGTTTGCACCCAGCACACTTACAGTCAAACTTTCATACCTTATTAAGAAAAATGCTAGATTTTTCTGTAAAGAAACTAAAGAAAAGTACGTAGGTAATGTAACAGCATTTGATTGTCCTTCCAGGGAAAACCCAGTAATAATCATACCGTAGACTAAAGACTCCTGTAATTAGCCTTCCTGTGCAAGTAGAAGTGTACAATAGTCTCCTTTAGTGTCATACTCGTCAACACGACCTACCAGCTAAGGAAGCCAAAATTGGAGCAAAATATACACTATAAAAGGAAATAAAATCAAGCTAATAATATATCAAGCAAATAAATATCAGCAGATAGTCCAAGCAAAATGTAGAAAATAATAATGAAAAAGCCAATATTTCATGAAGATAAAAAACAAAAAGCACTAGTGAATTTAGAACAGTATGCCATTAGAAAAATAAACAAACAGAAACACAAACAAAACAGTTGATTTAGGTGAAAATGTAGATATGATGTTTGCATTATTTCAAAGGCAGATAACTGAAATGGTATTTTTCTTTTTGCCCCAAACAGGTATTACTACATCCCTCCATAACTCAATCCAATTTAACAAAGTTGTAAGTAGAAGTAAGATACAGAATATACCTAAAACTTTTCAACAAATTACTTCTAATAAAGAAATTTATTCACTATTTTCTGTTATGTTACCCAATACATATTAGCTTTTTAGTTTGAATTGAATTGAAGTGACTGATTTCTTTTGGAAATAGCATACATAATATGCTTGCTTAGGTATACAATTCCAACAAATACTTCAAATGCTCAAAGATGATAGAACCTGGATCAAAAACAGAAATATTGCTTTTCTTTATAAATATTAAAATGCTTAAAATATTATATTATTTTAGGTTTATAATTTGAAAAAATAAGTAAACTTATATATGTATATTTAATCACTTATATTTCTAAAGTAGATAGTCTAAACTAAGGATAATTTCTCTAAAATTTAAGCATGATATTTATTTTCTGAAATTAGATTATTAAACCCTGCATTTTGGTTTTATTAAGAGTAAGTCAGAACTCTATAAGTTCAAAAATGAGAAACATCAAAGAATTATCAACAATAGATCAAACTGAGGGACTGAATTAGATATTTAAATAGTCTTGTCTGGTTGGAGTAATGCAACATTAATGCATTATCAACTGCAAATAATGTGATTTCTTTTGCCAAAGAAAATAATGGAAATTCTAATTTGGTTTATTTAAATTTTGCACTCAAAACATAATGAAAGTATAAAGCAGAACTAATTCTGAAAAGTTTCTAAGCATCTACACCCTTATTTTATACCTTGATGTATTTCAATTTAGTGAGGAATTTTAGCCATATTATAAACAACAAAGTCAGTTTACATTTATGCAAGCAACTCCTTTCTCTTTCCCATAGTAGCTTAAAATTGGCCTTTTGGAAAACACCATACAATGTAATTATTATTGAAGACAGCAAGAAGGATTAGTTACTAGAGAATATAAATCAGCAATTTTATTAGAGCATGAAATTAAGTACCTCATATAGAAGATGGAAGCCCCAAGAGTTTAAAGATGATGCTATTGACATATCAGTACGTTGTAATATAAGTGATTAGTAGTTGCATCTATATAAATGGTTGGAAGGGTCTGGTGGTATTAAGTGCACACACCAAATAATTCATTAAAATTTTAAATATCCTGAGCTTATGTTCATTTAATAGTTCAATTGCATATTTTCATTCACATAAACATCCAGGGTAAATTTTTATAACCAAGGGAAATGAAGAATTGAGATGATTATCCCCATAACTTGGACTAAAAGTCACACTTTGAGTTCCAAGGGACTGGAAAACAGGAACAATTTATACTGTGAATCAAAGAAGTAATTTTCTATGATAGTTTCCCAATTAATATGATCAACTCTTTTGGCTCAGATTTTTTTTTTTTTCCCAGAAACCTGAGGACATGGAAAAAGAAAAGTTATATTTGAGACAGGCACAGCCAGGGTAATGGGAAACTATTAAGTGAATAGAGTATGCTCTTTAGTCCATGCTGTACAGAGAGACTATAATTTATCCTTTCTATTTAAAAAAGTCTAATGATATGTGGCTTACCAAGACAGCAAATTTCCTACAAAAGAGTTACAACATAAATTCTAGAAAATTAAGAAAACAGATCTAAGAGCTCTCCATTGGAAGAGAATAAATCTGACATAGACATTCCATTAATTCTAATATGTAAATGCATTTTCCTTATAAGATGATCACGCTTCACGTTGCTTTCTTGAAAATAAATTGTTTGCAACCTTCATTAATGTTATAGTTTTGGCATTCAGAAGCAGGATGCTCTGTTACTGCCAAATTGTGGGGGTGACAAGTGGAAGAAGAGAGAAGAGAAAGAAGGGAAAACAGGAAGAAGGAGAGGGAACTATTAAAAGAAAGCAAGCTTTTTACATATTTAGGTAATTGGCTGCTGAAACAATATAAAATTGAGTATTATCTGAATAGATTTGCAATCACTGAAATTTGAAGATCAGCTCACAGCTCCTCAATATTTGAGCATATTGTTTCTAAATATCTAATTGAGTTAACTTTTTCCATAGTGGAAATAAGCTTTTCAAGATTTTTTTTCTTGATAATTATATCTAAATTTGTCAGACAAGACTCTCAAATACAGAGATATCACTTAAACTATAGAGGTAACAAAGGAGTCTTAAAAGCTAGACTCTATAAAATTGTTGAGGATATTAGATACCAATCTATTCCTTTGTAGGACACAAAAATAGACAAAAATCATGTGAATTTTAGACATAGGCTTTGATTGTCAAATCTCAAGTTTTAAAGAAAGAACCCAGTTATTTATTATAGGCTGAATGTTGGTGTTTTCCATGCTCCACCTCCCACCCCACAAATTCACTTGTTAAAATCTAAGCCCCAGTGTTATGGTATTTGAAGATGGGACATTTGGAAAGTAATTAGATCAGGATGGTAGAGCCCTCATAAATTGGATTTCTTTTGTAATAACAGGCCATAGAGTTAGCTCTAGCTCAGCTATATGAAGATACAATGAAAATTTGTAGTCTGCAACCTTGAAGAGTGTCCTCACCAGAACCTGACCACGCTGGTATACTGATCTGACTTCCTCCTCCAAGAGTGTGAGGAATGAATGTCTACTGTTTATAAGACACCTATGGTACTTTGTTATCACTGTAACATTTTACATTTCAATAAAATCACAATCAATTTGCATTATTTTAAATATCTGTCTCAAATATTTAAGACAATTATGTGGCTAATCTTGCATTAGACTAGGTGAGAAATCAATTCTATATCTAGAGATTTTATAAATACTGTGTATATCCTTTCATCTGTATATAAAATTTAATACTAATTCAAGCCTTTGCTTAATTATTTGCTTAATTGTGATTTATAGTTTTCAGACATAAGGGAATATCATTGGTCAATATTGAACATCAGAGATATTGGAGTCAGTGAGAAAATTTGACAAATCCCAGTTGAAAGCAATCTAGGGAATTAAACATGCTTTTGGCAACAGTATTTCTCTGTTTTAATTATCTGTACTTTTTGGATGAGTCTCCTATTGCCAAGCAAGTCAATTGTTTGAAATATAACGTGAAAAATCTTAAATGGCTCACTGCTCTCTCATTTAAATACAGTGAGATGTTTTTCATAATTTGGTTTATTCCTTCATTATGAAGAATAATAAAACAAAATAAAAATCTAGTGACTTATGATTTATAATGTTTTCAATAAATCAAAGTCCGTCATCATAAAATGATAGAATAAAGATTTGAGTAACCACAATTTCACTTCAGAAATAAAATGTTGCTAGGACCTTTTAAGTCCACTGCATGCTCCTTTCAAACCACATTAGTCTCCTCTTACCCAGAGGTAATTAATTCTCTACTCTCTGCATACCATGTTATTACTCTTTTTTCTTTGTAAATTTTGCTCATTTGTGTACTTAGTTTTTTTCATTTTAGTGCTCTCTATTGATGAAAACATACCGTGTGGATTCTTTTGTGACTTGGTTTCTTCTCCAACATTATAATATACCCATCCTGATATATCTCTGTTATTGAAAGCTGGGTACTTGACAAGTGGTTTGAAGAGAAAGAAAGGGAGGTTTATTAATTTGTTGGCAAATGAAGAGAATGTCAGACTCCCATCTTAAAGTACCATTGTCCTCCCTGTAAGTTAGCAGAAATACAGAGCATTTTAAGGAAGGATTTTCAGCTTCAAGGTATTGTTGTTTTGACTACAGTTGATGGGCCTGATCCATCTCATCTCTGGCAAAGACAATCTGGTGACCTCCACCCTAGACAATTCCATTGAGCCATCTCTGTGGTACAAAGAGCAAAGGACACTCCCCTCCCACTCCCAACCACTGGTCAGAGATAAAGATGCAGGTTTTAATTCCCAAACAGAGCAGGGAAAGTTTTGCCCTTTCCGGCTGTTCCTCTGTTACATATTTGCATTTTACTCTTTTACATTATCACACAGAAATTCATTGTATGCATATATCACAATTTGACAACCACTTTATCACTGATAAACGTTTTGTTTGTTTTTCTTTTTTGTTCTTTTATTTAATTTTTTTTTTTTTTTTTGAGACAGAGTCTCACTTTGTTGCCCAGGCTAGAATGAGTGCCGTGGCATCAGCCTAGCTCACAGCAACCTCAGACTCCTCAGCTTAAGCGATCCTACTGCCTCAGCCTCTCGAGTTGCTGGGACTACAGGCATGCGCCACTATGCTCAGCTAATTTTTTCTATATAGATTTTTAGTTGGCCATATAATTTCTTTCTATTTTTAGTAGAGACGGGGTCTCGCTCTTGCTCAGGCTGGTCTCAAACTCCTGACCTCGAGCGATCCACCTGCCTCAGCCTCCCAGAGTGCTAGGATTACAGGCGTGAGCCACCGCGTCTGGCCTACATACTATTTTAGAAGATTTGGAAACTTCATCCTTTTTTGGGGGGATTACAAAACCTTTTGTTGGGAATATTATATTGCCTTATACATATGTGTACAAATTGCTTTAGGATTTATACACAGGAGTTGAAATTCTGTGACCCTTCTGGGTACATATATATTTCCCTTTATTATGTGTGTGTGAGTCTGTGTGTGTTTATTTGTGATTGTGTCACATATTTTGAAAATGAGAGCTTAAGAGCATAAGTATTATGTTACTCCAAATCATGTCCAGCAGTCAATATCTGGCCATTTATTTATTTATTGGCACATAGTTGTATGAAATGCTATTCCATTGTGGTTTTGATTCTTACCTCTATGATTAAGAAATACATGGAAAATCTTTTATGTGTTTACTTGATATTTTTATTTATTTTTTTCAAAATGTCTACACATTTATCATTTTATTATCAAGTAGCTTGTATTTTTCAAAAGTCTTTATATATTTTATTTAATAGATACTAATTATTTTCTAGTCAGATGTGTGACTAATATCTCCTCCAAGTTTGTGGCCTGTATTTCCAATCTCTATATGGTACTTACTGATGAATTAATTATTCTCATACATGTACTTATGTTTCCTTTTTTGTTGTTGTTGTTTACTTGTTTGTGTCTTAATTAGAGAATCCTTTCCAAATGAATGGAAAAAATAAGTTAAATGCATGGTTGAGTCTGAATGAATATGAATTGTATAGAAAAAATATTCATTTTAAGTTTATTATATATACACACATATTAATATATAGTTTTAAAAGATAAGAAAATGATAAATAAACCAGGAAGAAAAAAATGTATTCAAGTAACTTAATGTCACTCCCTGTCCCCCCAAAAAATGAAAATAATAATTTTTATATTTAAAAGTATTCTGAAGACATTGATGAAATACATTAGGAAAACACTAAAAGAAACAATAACAAATGTATAAGTAAGTATATAATAAGAAAGAAGATGTAATAATGAAATGTTAAGTTCTGGATTGTCGCATCTACAGTATTCACTGGTATATAATAAGACAGTTTGGTACCATCTTTACTGCTTGCTCAAGTAGAGAAAAATAAACACACTTGTTGAACACAAATATTTAAAATGAGATATAGCACGTCAAAGACCAAATTTTAATCTCACAATTAAATAACATTGCCATGAAAAATTTAAAAAAAATAAACACAAATCAGGGATGAATTATAGCTTAATAACTATTAAAACCACTTTAATGAAGTAACTTTTTCCTTATATGCCCACTCATAAATATAAATTGTACTAAAATCACATATCAAACTGATTAAATTTAGCATTGAAATTGTACTTCTCTAACCCAAGAATTTTATGTTCTTATGTGAATAAATCATAATGAAGGGATAATGTTTTTAAGAAATAATACATTTACACTTTTTCAGATAGGTGTCAATGCTGATTTTGGTGCTAAATGCATCACATACAGATTTACAGTGTTGAATGTAGCAAGTGTGTTAAAATTTTCTTCCCAAGCACTTTATTATTCTGAGCTGTGTTAGAAGTGAATGTTGTGTTTCATTAAACAAGGAAATTTGCATTTGTAGCTTATTTATTTCTAAAATGGATTGTGGGTTTACCTTTAGAAACTTGAACTAATGTTTGGAATTATCCTTGCCTAGCAATTCCAGAGCAATGAGTAAAACATTTCATCTTGCTGCAACAAGTTGCTTATGGAAAATGTAATATACTTTACAGTGATGATCTCAATGGTGGGTACTCCAGAAGCAGAGAATGAGACAGAATTGGGGCTCAAGATAGTTATGAGAATTCACACCTTAGAAAAGAGTGGGGAAAAGCAAAACTGACAGAGGGAAAATGTGGACTGTGAGAAATGTGCAGACAACACAGCCTAGAGCAGGGACTGAGATTTATATGTAAGTATTATCCTCCATAAGGCCAAGCTGGCTGGCTTTTATTTCCCCATCTAGATAATTTCCTGAGAATTTTGTGACCCTGGAGAAGTGATCTTTCTGTACACTTGGAACTGAACTGTCCGATGGCTAGATGAACTCCCCAGAGTCATGTGACAACTTTGAAGAGGGATGTAGGCAGCCCATCACCATGTCTACCACAGACTTGAACCAATCATCTTCCATTATGCATAAACATTCAAGTGCAGCTCTACTACGAATCTAATGGACATCTCTTCCTGAGGGATATGTAGGATAAGGAAGTTAGCGAGACTAACTTCAGCCTCTCCCACAGGAGCTGATCTCAGAACCACAATTGATTTTATTTATCTTCATCTTTGACTACCCATTTTAGATCCCTTTCACTTTAAGCTACTCCCTTTTGGCCTCATTTGGTTACCTGGTATAGTGACCATGACGCTGATTCATGAGGAGCCTGAAGCTCTAGCATCATGTCCTCAATGGCTACTTTACGTGTATATTTACATTTATATTTGTACAAAGGAATACACCATATATATCACCTGGTTTCCACATATATTCCTCTCTCTCTCTGTACTAGAGTAACTCTGTCTCTTCCTGATGATTAATTCTTGACAAATCAGTGATTCTTCTTTTTGCCTATTGCTACTTGTATCCAAAGAATCTAAATGTCACAGAAACCAGCCAAAATTAAATATGGATTAAATAGAAACTTTGCTGTCTCCTGTAGATAGTGTGTACCCATTAGAGACCAAAACCTCTAATACTGCAGAACCTCAAACACGATGGATCATTGTGAGTGATGGTAAGTGTGAACACTCGTGCTTCTATTACTTGATTTCAAACCGATGAGTATGTCATACTGGGAACACGATTTCTTTGGTCCAATGTTTATCCTGCATCCAGAAGGATGGCATGCCATCCTCTGCTGGTATAACATTCAAAATTATACTTCATCAGTGCTCTCAACAGGCCACTACAATTCTCAGTAGAAGCTACTGAATGGTGTGATATAACCAGTGGGTATCATGGCCATGGGTTCCCTCTTTATCTCTTTGCTGTAAGGCATGTATCCTGTTCTTATGTGATATTATATGAGACCTCATGCTAGTAGTACTCACATTGGTACTGGCTGAGGCTCTGCATGTGAAAAAAAAAGAGAAATTCACATCCAAAATTCATATGCATTCATACGAGAATAAGCCACTTACCATTTCAGAGTTGAAAGGCCCATTCTAGGCAACTTGCTATCAAGAGGTCATCGGATCTTCTTGAGAATTGAATCTCTGTTGAGGGGTTAGCCTTCATTTATTGTTTCTATGATAGACATTTGGTGGTGCTAGTAGCCCAAATCATCATGCCAATGTCTTCATGCTTAGCCTCCATTTCTACCATTAAAGCCACTTTATGACCAATGACTAAGGCTGGCTAATAAAAACTTGCCTGGTTATTTTTAATACATAATTGTACAGTACCTGTGTGTGCTGAAGTGCTCTACTATGGGTATTAAAATAAGATGACTATCATCCACATGTCTCTACCTCAGAACTCCTTGTTTCTGATATTACATCATTTTTCATTCCAAGCATTTCATTCCACTGGCCAGGTTAAGAGTCTATATATATTTCACAAAGTGTAAAAGCAAGTGTACACCTGAGGCTCTGCCCATAAGGAAGATTTCCTGTCACCCCTGTTTTTCAAGGCCTCATTGAGTGACACTACAGTCAGCTACCAACCATTTATGGTTTGTATCCATATAGGAACATGTACCCCCATCCATGCATACTTACCTTAATAGTAGAACTAATTTCTACCATTTCCCTGGCATGGAATCCTGTCCACTGTCTCCATTTCATTTCAACATTCCAATAGTGTTTTTAATCAGAGAAAGAAAACAAGAATAATAAATAAATTTCATAAGAATTAGAATAAGAAATGTGACTGTTACCTTTTACACACAAATTGTGTGTTCTGCAAAACCAAAGACATGTAACTTATAGAATTTTTATAATTAAATGGTGAATTTATAGTATTGGACATAAGTTCAAGTTTAATTTGATATAAAAATCAAGTTTATTTCTATATGCCAGCAATAATAATTGGACAATGAAATTTTAGAAGATATCATTACAAATGTATCAAAGGGCAAGAAGTGAATGTAACGAGATAGGTATCTACAAAGAAAATTGTAACATATAAATTTAGTAAAGGAATGGAATAGTATAGTATTAATTATTTGAAGACATTTTAAAGACAAAATGTAGGAAAGACTTTTACAGACATTGGCCTAGGCAAAGAATTTATGAAGAAGACCCCTAAGGCAATCACGGCAACAACAAAAATAAATAAATTGGACCTGATCAAATTAAAAAGTTTCTGCATAGCCAAAGAAACAGTCATGAGAGTAAACAGACAACCTACAGAATGGGAAAAAAATTTCGCATACTACACATCAAATAAAGGACTGATAAGAAGAACATATTTGGAACTCAGGAAAATCAGTAAGAAAAAATTGAACAACCCTATCAAAAAGTGGGCAAAGGACATGAATAGAAATTTTTCAAAAGAAGATATAAAAATGGCTAACAAACATATGCAAAAATGTTCAACATCTCTAATCATCAGGGAAATGCAAATCAAAACCACAATGAGATACCACTTAACTCCAGTGAGAATGGCCTTTATTAAAAAGTCCCAAAACAATACATGTTGGTGTGGATGCGAAGAGACAGGAACACTCATACACTGCTGGTGGGACTGTAAACTAGTGCAACTCCTATGGAAAACAATATGGATTTTCCTTAAACAGATTCAAGTAGACTTACCATTTGATCCAGCAATCCCATTATTGGGCATCTACCCAGAAGAACAAAAGTCATTCTATAAAAAAGACACCTGTACCCGAATGTTTATAGCAGCACAATTCACAATTGCAAAGATGTGGAAAAAACCCAAATGCCCATCAATTCATGGATGGATTAGCAAATTGTGGTATATGTATACCATGGAATATTACTCAGCTATAAGAAATAACAGTGATACGACATCTCTTTGGTTCTCCTGGAGAGAGTTGGAACCCATTCTATTAAATGAAGTATCCCAAGAATGGAAAAACAAGCATCACATGTACTCACCAGAAAATTGGTTTCCCTGATCATCACCTAAATGCACATTGGGGAATGATACCAACTGGATATCAGACTGAGGTTGGGTGGGGAGGGGATGGGTGTATGCCTACATGATGAGTGCATTGTGCACCATCTGGGGAATGGTCATGCTTGAAGGTGCTGACTCGGGGAGGTGGGGCGTAGGGGGAGGGGATGGAGGTATGACTACATGGTGAGTGCCAGGCGCACTGTCTGGGGAGTGGACACGCTTGAGGCTCTGACTCAGGGGGATGGGCAGGACATGGGCAATATATATAACCTGAGCTTTTGTACCCCCATAATAAGCTGAAAAAATATATATATATAAAAAAATGAAAGATAATTTTAAATTCAACCCAGTCACACTAAAATTCAGGCAGGATTTATTGTGACTATCGACAAATAAATTCTAAAACCTATATGAAATAAAAAAAATGGTCAAGAAAATCCAGGACAAAATGTAAAATGAATAATATGGAGAGCATGGTCCACTAGAAACTAAAGATTATTAAAAATTATAATAAAAGAATAAATGTGGCATTAACACAAGGGTAGAAAAAACAATGGAAAAGAATAGAAATCTCTAGAAACAGACTAGGTATAAATGACACTTATTTATAGCAAAGCAGAATGGTAGATACAGGACTATTTTTTAAATAAAGAGCTCTGGGTCAAGAAGGTAACAGCAGCCTGACATTCCCTTGATGATCAGGGTTAATTACTCTTGACAACATGCTGGCTCCTTTTATTTCCTGTTCATCTCTGGCGGTACAGTATATAATTGGATTTATGGATCCCATGGTCATATCCCTACTGCCATATATCCTTTGGTATAAAGTGGCTCTTTTGGTCTAAAGAATGGTTTTGCAGGATCACTAGGCCAATGGTTCAAGCATTCAGTAAATCTTTGGATATTTATTAGTGCCTTGCACAGAGAAAAGGAAGACATGTTATAATAATGACAAATTAATTCCCCTTCCAGATTGACATTGTCTCAGGTTACCAAATTTTCAACTAACTGGAAAAATGATGCCATGCCAAAGGTCTCTTTTCCTTGGGGATTAAGTATTTAGCAGCAGCATTAACTAATCAGCTTTTTAGAGTGGTAGTTTATGCTGTTGATCATGGATGTCCTCCATCTCTGATACTGTGTCTACTACACATATGCATTTTGTGCCTGCTATTGGATATACAATGACAGAGCCTAGCTAATGACGCCTTGCCAAGTCATTGTTTCTATGTGATTGTTTAAGGACTGATTCTTCTACCTCACTGGTAGGATTAAAATACAATACAAAGATCTTCACCACCTGATCTGACTCACATACATTCACCCACATGTTTCTTCCACAGATCTAGACACATAATGCCCAAACATTTTCTTTCATGTTCTTGACCAATCATCTAAGTTATTTCTCACTACCCATAGGTTTATTTATTCTTACCTTGGGACATTTGTATTTATGCACAAATTGGATCATCAGTCATGCTGCCTGACATTTTGCACTTTGGAATGATTTCCCCAGATAACAGACTACAAAGCAGAGATGCAGAAGGTTTATTGGAGAGTACTCTTCATAACAACAACTGTTAGGGTATGAGGGAAGCAGACTTGGAAGCACAAAAATATTGAACTAAGATTCAGTTGTAAAGATAATCCTTAGACAATTCTACAGAAATAATTGGAATTGGGATTGGACTTCAGAATTTTCTCTATTGAGAAAATGGCCTGAAATTTTAAATTCCAGATGGATCACTAAATGGGATGCAAACTGCACCCAGTAGGGGGCATCCTGTGAAGAAGGAAGCATCTTTGTGTAGACTGCATTTTCCTCTGAACTATTAGCACTAAATACTCCCAGTACCTGTAAAAAGAGTGTCTTTACCCTGAAGGAAGGATAAAGGAAGCAACACAGCATCCACTTTGGGAAAAACATTGCTGTAAATTGAGATAATGTGAAAGGTCACCACATAAATGGAAATAGGAAGACTGCTGACTTTTTGAAGTAGTCTTTCAGTAATTTAATCAAGGAATGAATGTAAAAGCACTTTGGGTATTTCAAGCAACACACCAATATAAAGTCCTATTATTATTTTTTTAAAAAACCTTCAGGGCAGTATCTATCTTTATTTAACTGGTGTGCTACTGAAAAGAAGCTATTGTCAGCAGACATGTGAGCCAGTAAAATAATTCAAAGCTCTGTGACAATGGCTAATAAAAAAATATATATAAGAAAGAGGAAGTATCTTCTGTGCTTAAATGTGTCAATTCTCCCTTAAGATTTTTCATAAAGTAGGTATAAGAAAACTTTTCAGGTTCATCACAAAACTTGACACCAATCAAGAGCTACTTTTCTTCAAATGTTTAGGACATCTTTTATTACTATGATACGTTGTTACAATTAAACTAACATCGATGTATGATTAACTAAAGTCTCTTCTTTATTCAGATTTCCTTAGTTTTTATTCAATGTCATTTTTTTGCTCTAGGATACCATTCAGGATGCTACATTACATTTAATCATCATGGTCCTTAAGCTCCTCTTAGCCATGACAGTTTCTCACACTTGTTTTTGATGACCTTGACAGTTTTGAACGGCACTAGTCAGTTATTTTATAGAATGTTCCTCAATTAGGAATTTTCTGATGTTTTTCTCAGGCTTATTCCTGGGGTTATGTGGTTTCAGTAGGAAGATGACAGAAGCAAAGTGCAATTTTCATAATATCATGTGAAAAGTGCCTAATACCAACATGACTCATTACTGTATTCTCTCTCATTTATTTACTTATTGAATCATTTATTTATGTCAGTATGGGGTCATTGTCATTTATTTTTTACTTTGGGTTATAATACACTGCTACTTTATTTAGTTTTACTCAAATTGTTACCAATTTGGCTAAAGGGGTCCATTGGACCCCACATCTCTTTGACATATCTCTATTATTGCATTTTTGTTTGTTGTAGCACTTTTATTACTTTCTGGTTCTACAAAAGCCTCCATGATTACTTTGTATGTTTCCTGCTCCAGTCCAAGGATCAGGCATTTCTCTAAGGAGCCTGGTTCTTTTAGTGGAAAATGATATTAGAAACCAAAATCTAAGTTCTAAGTATGCTCATTGTTATTGAGACATTGTTGCCTTTGGACCATCTCAGCTGACAGAACAGAGAAATATATATGTGAATGCTAAACTATTTACATACAGCTATTAATATGCTTAAATATATCAATATATAAAAATTTCTGTACATGAGTTTATACTGATATGTCTAACTGTAATTCTTTACCAAATGGATTGTTTTACCCTCCTCCCCTAACTTATCTGTAAACTTCCACTCCAACAATGAGAAGCCTAGATTGTACCAACTGCCATTTGCTTACTTAATTGTTCATTTCCACTCTACATGTACAGTAGTACCAGAATTGTTAACCCATATCCTCATGATAAAATCTTTATCAACTGTAAACAGTCTGCTGTTTACAGTCCATCTTATCTTTATCCCATCAGAATCTGCTCATTTCCAGAATTATTGAAGTGACCCCTAATTCCTCCCCATGTCCGGTGAGATTGTTTCATGCATCTGTGACTCAGATAGTTTAATACATTTTCCATTCCATACCAGTATTGTCTGATATCCTAAATTATTTTTTCACCAATTTGAATATATTAAGGTTTACTCTTTGTGCTGTAAAGTTCTATGAGTTCACGCTTTGTGTTGTAAAGTTCTATGAGCTTTGATAACCGCAAGGTGTGATGCATCCATCATTACAATATTGTACAGAATAGTTTCACTACTTTAAAAAAAAATCCTCTGCGCTTTACCTATTAATGCTCCCCCTTCATCCTCACTTGAAACCCTCGCAACTACTGACACTCTTTCTAGCTCTGTCTTTTCCAGAATTTCCATATAATTGGAATCATACACTATATAGCCTTTTCAAACTAGCTATTTTAACTTAGCCATATGCGTTAAAGATTCATTCATGTCTTTCTGTGGCTTGATAGTTCATTTCTTTTAACTGTTGAATAATGTACCATTGTCTGGATGTATCACAATTTTTTTTATCTATCCAACCATTAAAGAACATTTTAGTTGCTTCTTGTTTTTGGCTATATAAATAAAGTGGCTATAAATATTTACATGAAAGTTTTTGTGTGAGATAAGTTGGTGTCTTCTCTATCAACACCAAAATATTTTACTCCACTCTCTTCTTGCATATTTTCAGATGAGGCGTCTGTGGTAACTCTTTGTTTGTTCCTATGTAAGATGTTTCCCCTCATATTTAGCTTCTGTCAAGATTTTCTTTCTGTCATTATTTACTTCAAGTTGAATATACTATACCCAGGTCTTTTTTTATTTTTATAGCTTTTAGGTGGGGGCATTAAATTATTACTTATCCTGTTTGGCATTCTCTGAATTTCCTGGATCTTTGGTTTGGTGGCCATGTTTAATTTTGTAAAATTCTCAATTATTTTTACTCCAATTTTTTTCCTGTATTCTTTCCTCCTCCTCCTCCTCCTCCTTCTCCTCCTCCTCCTCTCCTCCTCTTCTCCTTCTCCTCCTCTTCCTTCTTCTTCTTCTTCCTTCCCTCCTTCTTCCTTCCCTTCTTGCTCTTCTTCTTCTTCCTTCCCCTTCTCCTTCTCCTCCTCCTCCTTCTCCTTCTCCTTCTCCTTCTCCTTCTCCTTCTCCTTCTTCTTCTTCTCATATTCCAATTGTTCATATTGTTACATCTTTTGAAATTGTCCTCCAGTTCTTGGATGCTTTTTTCTGTTTTCTTTTTCTTTCTTGTTTCTTTTTGAATTTGAATTTGGAATATTTTTCTTGACATATTTTCAAAGTCACTCATCATTTCCTTGAACATATCAAAGACAGTCTTTATTTCTGTTACAGTGTTTTTGATTTCTAGCATTTAAAAAAATTTTCTACTAGAGTTTCTAGATCTCTTTTTACATTATACATCAGTTCTTGCACTTGTCTATTTCCATTAGAGTCTAAACATATTAGATATAGTTATTTTAAATTTCTCATCTGATAACTCTATTATCTGTGTTATATCTGAATCTGGTCCTGATGCTTGCTATGTTTCTTTAGACTGTGTTTTTCTAATCTTTTAGCATGGTTTGTAAGTTTTTGCTGAAAACCAGGCACATTGTATAAGGTGGAATAAATAGGCTTTTTATTGTTGTAAGTATGTGAGTGATGACTTCCAAGCTATTTACATATTTGAACTGAAACCAGAAGTCTTAGATATTGAGCACAGTGCTAACTTTTCAATATGCAAGGATAAAGTATGTCAGACATTTTTATGCTATTCATTTTTAAAACATCTACAAAGAACAGGAAAATCTAACTAATACAAAATATTCTATTTTATTGTCAGTCAATAAGGTGAATTATCATATATTTGTAACATGTCTAATTCAATTACTCTTGAAAGGTACGCTTGCCTAGGTTTTCCGTATGTGTATCCTCTGACATTCATGTGTAGATTTCCAAATAACTGCATTATATTGCCATCATAATACAATATGTTTGATGACAGCATAATGCTGATAATTTTCTTTTCAATGTGCATCTTCTCTATCCTCTAAAATTACTAAGTGCAATGATTTCATAGACATCATACGAAGCAACATATTACCATCTTAGCAGCATGAAATAAAGCACAAGTCAGAAGTGAGTAAAAGCGACTTCTTACATTCAAGAAAGCAGAAAATATTTTTGTGGCCATGGTGGTGTAGTAGGACTTTGAGAAATTGACTACTAACATGATGGAGATATTTGATATTTCATTACAGAATGGAAAATATGGGGAGATATTATTCTTTTCATTCTACAGCTATTTATTGAGCATCAACTCTATATCAGCCACTTCTACTGGCACTTATGTAAAATAGTATCAGTAAAATCTATCAAGCTAAATACTGATGTCACACAACCTGCCCACTGGTTTTCACTGCCTAAATAATAAAAAATTATAAAATAATACCTATGCTATGGTTATTATTTTGAATAAAAACATTTTATTCATGGGAAATTGTTTTCAAACACTATATGGAATATTTTTCTCTACATTAATTTCTTATAAATCATGTCATATAAAATATGTGAAAATGTTTTCTAAACCTTAAAACATACATATACTTACCACATGACCTTGTTTAGTATATCACTTAACCTTTGAAAATCTTAGTTATTCATCAATGAAATGGGAATAAGGATTCCTGTCTCACAAGGTTTTACATTATAATCAACATAAATGATGAATTTATGACCATTTGCTATCAATAAAGCTTATAAGAAATGTTAAATGCTACATTTGCTAATAAATATTTATTGACTGTTTTCTGAGTAAAATGCATCATTTTATTAGCTTTAAGAAATTAAGCAAATAGGGCAGACATGTTACCTAGCCTCACAATTACATATTTATAGGGGAAGATAAAGCATGCACATAAATAACTATAGTGTAAGTAAAGGAGGTAAAAGTAACCCTGTTTATTAATTTCTCTCTAAAACCATAAATCAGAAACATGTAATATATTAGGAAGCAATGTGTGGAGTACCTCATTTAATCCCCTCAAAAACCCTGTATAAAAGAAGTTTTTTATTTAACTTTGTAGAAGAAAAAGCAGAAACCTTGAGAAAAATGTTTTAGATTCTGGAGAAAAATATATCTAAAATCATGACACATTTTAATGTGTTTCTCCAATTTCAATTTGACATTGAAAAGTATTTCTTATTAGACAATCACTATCAGGTGAACTTTTAATTTGTTTTCTAGAGAACCGTTGGAAGATATGTTTGAAAAGCAAAATGTTTTAAAAGATCATGAAAAGGGGAATGCTGACAAAAGATAGGAGGACATTCTCATAGGCTTACATGATAATTTAATTTCTTAAAATACTCAGATTAAAAGGATGTCTTTTACCCTGGCTTTTGCCTGCAAAGACTAGCAGAGCCAAGCTCTTCCAGTAAGCAACTAAGTATGGAAAGTAATTTAACATGTTAGAAACTACTGTGTCCTATGCTTTGGAGACTTATTTTTCTATTAACTTACCCTAAGCCTTTAAATCTATCTACCTCAGCACCATAGCTCATGCACATTTAGTATTATAAGTGTTCAATTTTTATTGCAAATTTGAATATCTGACTAGAATTAGAGGATTTTTCAGTATAAATAAATAAATGAAACAAATAAACATATTAAAACAAAATAATTGAAAGATAACTATAAAATAATTCATATCTGTAATGTTAACATAAATAATTGTTAAAATGACTATAATTAAGAAGAAAATATTTTCTTATTAGAAATCTTACTTTGTTTTTACTGGGTGATATAATAACATTAATATAAGTAAATATGTACACACATATTTTGAAAATTATTGGTTTACATTCTCCTTTATATCTGATAATCTATTATACATATAATGCATGGATAAAAAGATGATTTCATCTTTTTCCATTACTTCTGAATTTCTGTGTTTTCCTATGTGTAAATATAACTGCCTCTTTAGCATGGAACAAAAAGTCTCATATGTAGGCATTTCATATTTACAACGAAATTTCAAAATCTAACTGCTGATGTATTAGAGAGTATCTCAAATTCTGATGAAGTTTGAGCAATTGACTTGCCATCAACTCCCTTATTCTTTAGTTCAACTAGTCTATGTGCTAAACCACAGGAAAAGAAGAAGCTGATAATGAAAAATCAATCAACTAAGAAAGCGAGTTCTTCCTGTACTTTTTATATTTTGTGTCATTTTCATTATGTTCACAACTACAGATCTTAAGTTATTTCTGAGGGATTTATGTAGAGGAAATTTATTTTTAGGGAAAAGATAATATTCATTATTATATAGCTATTATGTTGAGATAATAGATTTATGGAAAGATGCATTAATAATAAATACACCTTGTTGAACTTATTGGCTACCATAGTTGAGTGGAATAGTCAGAAAATAGTAGCATAATGAGGAGAAATATTGACTAGTATTTTTTGAGGATTTGAAGTGATATCTGAATATGGCTTCTTGTACATAATCCATTCTATTTTGTAGATAGCATAGGCTTGGGACATGCTTTATTTCTGTTTTTCAGTTTATCAATTTTCCTTTTAACTGTAATGTTTATACCACATGTACTTAATATTATTAAAATATTGCTGGCTTTATATTTATCATTGTGTTATTTGGTTTTGGTTATGATCCAGGAGGAACCGTGTTAGGTTTTTTTACCTCTTTTTCTCCCAGTCTGCTTCATTCTAGAATTCTGTTTTGCTATTTCCTATAGCCTCAGCCTCCCTGAACTCTGGTATCTTTTCCTTCCACTGTAAAACTGCTACAGGTAATTTGGTTTTCACTTTTCTGAGCTAGTGTTCTAGAAAATGCCTCCAAATGGCATTATAGGGCAATTGTAGAGATGATCTCATATATTTCCGTTTTCACAGGGATTGGAGTCCTGTGAAGCCTGTTGTCTAATGTCTAAAAGTATATATTCTTTAACGTGCTTTCTTGTTTTCTAATTTTTTAATGGAGTGGGGTATGGCTTTAAAACTAAGGTTTTAAATCATCTTATTTCAGTATCAGTTGATTCTGTAAAACTTGACATCATAAAGACAACTAGAAATTAGATATTCAAGTCATTAACAGATCAAATATGGTGTGATTTATTTCCCCCAATCCAACTCACATATGAAAACCAATGTCCAAATCAAGTCAATAATATACAGGCTAAAAAGTTCACAGCAATATGTCTATAATTATGATAGTGGTTTAGGGATTAATTGGCTTCATCACTGTTATGTAACAGAAGAGGGAATGAGTACCTATTTATGCTTACTTTGGCAATGTTGATTTCTGTCAATGTATTTATCATTTTTATGTTTAGCTGTAATTTCCTTTAAGCATTCATTGGCTACTGAAACTCTGCCTCCATTCTATCTTTTTGATCAGTATATCTGAGAGAAAAAAATAACAGTCTTAAGGCAATTAATTTAATTTCATGTATCTTAAAAAATAGTAGCTACCTTACAAGAGTATTTATAGGAATTAATAGATTGCATTTTCACATGGAAAGGTCCTAACACACTAACCCACTCACAGATAACAACTAAAAACACTTGAAATAAAATTACAAAAAAGAAGTAAGAAAAAGAAAAGAAAACTAAGTAAGCTGGAGAGTAAATAGAAATGGGCAGAATTTGGAGGATTGTCAAAACTTTGCAGAAGAGATTGGCACAAGGAGAGTTTCACACATTTGTTGCTTTACTTTAATGTCAACAGCATCTTGGCATGATGCAGGTTAGCTGAAACATCTAAAGAAACTCCACTATTCTTCGGCCAGAAGAACAAGAGGAAAGACCCTGGGACAGCAAGTGATGCCAGAATGTTAGGAGCTTATCCTAGAAATGAGATAGTCATAAGATATTTCAAACTCTATGTGTATTATAAAGCATAAGTCTTTGGATGTCTTAGTCTGTTGTGTGCTACTATAACAGCTTACCTAGAATAGGGTAATCTATAGTGAACAGAAAATTTATTTTTTTCTCAGATATGGAGTCTGCTAAGTCCAAGACTGAGGTGTTGGCATTTGCTGCATACTCATATGGTGGAAGGCAGAAGGACAAAGAAGCAAAAGGATGTCAAATCTGCTTTTTTATAATGGCATTAATCCCACTTTCATGACTCAATCGCCAATGGTCCCACATCCAATGCCACTACAATGGAAAACAAATTTTAACATGAGTTTTAGGATGGAAGAACATTCAAGCCATAGCACTTGATGACATGTGATATGTTAAAAGCTATGTGGACTCAGATCTGAACCATCATCCACCACAGGCCAGATGAAGAGAAAATTTAATGTAACTGAATTCACTGACTACTCAAACAAATATATCAACTTTCTTCAGAAGAATATCAAAGAATGCAGTTGCCATGATATAATATATACAATGTCCAAAATACAATATAAAATTATTCAAAATAATAAAAACCAGAAAAATCCAACCCAGTCTCAAAAGACAATAGTGGCTAAACTCAAGATGCCTCATTAGTTAGAATTATTTAAAGCAGTGATTAGAACTATGATAAATGAAGCAAAAGAAAATAAAATTACATGAAATGAAGTGATAAGAAATCCAAGTAGATAAAAAATATATTTGAAAGAGAATGAAAGAGGTGAGAAATATATACAGAGAGAACTACAAAACACTAAGAAAAGAAATTGTAGAAGATGGAAACAGATGGAAAAATCTACTTGCTCATAGATTGGTAGACTCAACATTGTTAAAATGTCCATACTATCTAAAGTGATCTACAGAATTAATGCAATCCCTAGCAAAGTACCATCATCATTCTTTACAAATCTAGAAAAAATAATGGTATGCTTTGTATGGAACCAGAGAAGACCTCATATAGCCAAAGCAATATTAAGCAAAAGAACAAACTGGGTGGTATCTGTCTACCAGACTTCAAGCTGTACTAACAAGGCTATAGTAACTAAAATAGCATGGTACTGGCACAAGAACAGAGATATAGACCTTTGGAACAGGACTGAAAATCCAGAGATGAAACCATCTGCATATGGTAATCTAATCTTTGACAAAGCAGACAAAAATATACACTGGGGAAAAGAATCTCTTTTCAATAAATGGTGCTAGGAAAACTGGATAACTACATGCAGAAGATTGAAACTGGATCCCCACCTCTCACCTCTTACAAAAATCAATTCATGACAGATAAAAGACTTAAACCTAAGGCATGAAACCTTAAGAATCCTAGAAGAAAATGTAGGGAAGACTCTTTCAGACATCAGCCTAGGCAAAGAGTTTATGAATAAGACCCCCAGAGCAATCACATCAGTAACAAAAATAAGTCAATGGGACCTGATCAAATTAAAAAGCTTTTGCACAGCCAAGGAAACTATCATTAGAGCTAATAGACAGCCTTCAGAATGGGAGAAAATATTTGCTCTCTACACATCCAATAAAGGTCTGATAACAAGAAGCTATCTAGAACTCAAAAAAATCAAGAAGAAAAAATCAAACAACCCCATCAATAAATGGACAAAAGACATGAACAGAAACTTTTCAAAAGAATAGAGAATAATGACCAGCAAACATATAAAAAATGCTTAACATCTCTAATCATTAGGGAAATGCAAATCAAAACCACAATGAGATATCACCTAACCCCAGTGAGATTGGCCTTTATCAAAAAATCTCAAAGCAACAAATGCTGGCGAGGATGTGGAGAGACAGGAACACTCTTATACTGCTGGTGGGACTGCAAATTAGTGCAACCTCTGTGGAAAAGAATTTGGAGATACCTCAAAGAGCTAAAAATAGAAACACTGTTTGATCCAGTAATAGCACTATTAGGCATCTACCCAAAAGGACAAAAACCATTCTATAAAAAAGACATCTGCACTCGAATGTTTATGGCAGCACAATTCACTATAGCAAGGATGTGGAAACAACACAAGTGCTCATCAATCCACGGGCGGATTAATAAAATATGGTATATGTATACAATGGAATACTACTCAATTATTAAAAACGATGGTGATCTACAACCTCTTATATTTTCCTAGATAGAGCTTGAGCCCATCCTCCAAGGTGAGGTATTACAAGACTGGAAGAAAAGGCACCGTATGTACTCACCATCAATTTGGCACTAACTGATCAACCCTAAGGTGCTCACACAGTAGTAATATTCTTTGGGGGTTTGGGGTTTGAGTGTCGATAAATTCACAACTAATGGATGCAGTGAGCATTGTAGGGGAGAAAGGGCACACCTCAAATTATGGTTTGAATGTGGCAAAGTCATAACATGTACCCAAAATGTTTGTAGCCCCATAATATCCTGAAATAAAAAAAAAGAAAGAGAATGAAATTGAAATGATAGTCACTGGATTTGAAATAGTTGAGGTAAATTTTATAAAATAAGTTCAAGATTAGTACACTGAAAACCACAAGACTTTACTGAGAGAAATTAAAAAGTAATTAGGTAAATAAAAAGATAAACCTTCTTCATAGTTTGGAAGACTCAATATAGTTAAGTTATATATGCTTCCCAAATTGTTCAATGGATTTGACACAAATCCTATCAGAATCCATGTGGGTTTTTTTTTGTTTTTTTTTTTTTTTCTTTTTTAAACAAACTAAAAAGCAGCTGGTTGTAAATTTTATATGAAAATGTACAGGCCCTTGCTATGTTTTGAATGTGTTTCCCAAAGTTCATGTCTTGGAAATTTGATCCCCAATGTGAACGTATTAGGAGCTGGGACATTTAAGTTGTGTTTTACTCTATTAATGAATGGATTCATGTCATTATCTCAGGAGTAAATTCCTTATAAAAAGATTAGTTCCCCTCTTTTTCTCTCCCCCTCTCTCTGTGTTTGCCCATTTGTCATGGAATGACATAGCAAGAAGATCCTCATGAGATTCTGATCCCATGATGTTGGACTTCTCGGACTCCAGAAATGTGAGCCAATAAGTTTCTGTTCATCTTAAATTACCCTGTCTGTGGCATTCTGTTATAGAAGCACAAAACAGCCTAGGACAGACCAGAAATAGCTAAATAAATTTAAAAGAAGGTGCAAGATTTATACTACATGATTAAAAGAATAGTTATATAGCTTTATTATATGTATAATTACTCATATAGGTCAATGTATCCAATAATGTATGCTTTAATAGACACATATATGTGTGGTCAAATGATTTTTGATGAAGAGTCCAAGACAATTAAAGAAAGAATGTAATGTCTTTTTAATAACTGGTGCTGTAAATACTGAATATCTGAATTATTAACTAAACAAAGTATGAATCTCAAACACTATCTTGCACCATAAACAAATATTAACTTGCATAAATCAAAACTTTAAATGTAAAACCTAAAACCATAGGTGTGTATTAAAAAAAGAAGAAAAATTTGCAATTTCAGCCTAGGTAAATATTTTTTATCTGGAACACAAGAAAGCAGAAGTCATAACATAAAAAATAAATGATCAATTAACTCCAACAAAATTTTTTTACAGGATTCCATCAAGGAAACCAGGAAAAAAAAACATATATTATTGGAAAAAAAATTATTCAGATTGCTGACATAGAACTTGTATCAATAAGACACATACAAAATTTAATGAAACAAGCAGCATATATTTATAAAAAAGGAACAGAAAAAGGTATATAAATCACAAATAAGCACACAAGATGATAACAACCATTAGCATCATGAAAATTCAGTATGTCAATATACATACATTAGGATGGCTAAATTTTATCAGACTGATCCTGTGCTGACAAAAGTATGCAATCTGCAACCTTACTTCTTGGTACATAAAATATTCCACTTTGGGCAATTATTATTTTTTTTAAATTTCTTAAAGTTATACATTTAACCATACAAGGTTGTCTTTTCACTCCCAGACATTTACACAATAAATGAGAGCATATTTACATTCAGAAGTTTGTATACACATGTTTATAGGACGTTTATTTATAATTAGCCAAAAACTGGAACCAACATATATGTCCATCTACATATATATAGATAAATCCAGTGTGTTATTTTTTTTATTTTTTTATTTTTTGAGACAGAGTCCCACTCTGTTGTCCGGGCTAGAGTGAGTGCTGTGGTGTCAGCCTAGCTCACAGCAACCTCAAACTCCTGGGCTTAAGCGATCCTACTGCCTCAGCCTCCCAAGTAGCTGGGACTACAGGCATGTACCACCATGTCTGGCTAATTTTTCTTTTTTTTCTATATATATTTTTAGTTGGCCAGATAATTTCTTTCTATTTTTAGTAGAGACGAGGTCTCGCTCTTGCTCAGGCTGGTCTCGAACTCCTGACCTCGAGCAATCCACCCGCCTTGGCCTCCCAGAGTGCTAGGATTACAGGCGTGAGCCACTGCACCTGGCCCAGTGTGTTATTTTTGTACAATGTAATACTATGCAGCAGTATAAAGGAAGAAAATACTGATAAATGAACCACATGGACGAACCTCAAAGTCATTTTGCTGAATGAACATTGTCAGAGGCCAAATAATATATATTGTAGGTCTTAAACTCAATATAAATTAATAAACTGTAAATGAGTGGTTACATGCGTCCAAAGTCAGTGGGAAGAATCAACTAGAAAGGGTCACAAGGAATGTTTTAGGTATTATGACAGTGCTCTCTGTTTTAATTATGACAGTGAATTTATGGGTGTATATATATATATATATATCTCAAAACTCCTCAAAGTGAATATTTTAAATGCATTCAATTATTAAATTTCATTTAATAAAACAATGAGAGGGATAGAACACCCAGATTAAGTCCAATTGTTAATTAATTAATTTCTTGCTTCAATCCAAAAATGAGTTAGAGCAATAACATGTTATCAGACTCTTTGCAATGAGACTTTTGCATATCACAGAGACTTTTTTCTTTCATAAGTTTCATATAATTATAACAGTGACAGAAATTATATACTTCATCCTTTAAAAGTTTCTTCAAAGTCATGCTATAATATTAAAAGTAAAATTCAAACATATTCCCTAAATCTAATCAATAATAAATGTCAAACAAACAAAAATTGAGATTTGACAGAAATTTATTCTTAAATAGCTCATGGCAAAAAATATGTGCATTGTTCTTATTTTGTTTCTGCACATTTGAAAATATCTGAAAATTTTAAAATCAGAAATATAAATAAGAATTAATCATATTAGGAAAAAGAATCATGTTAATATTTAGGATATTATAACATTATGGTGTGATATTTTTGTTTTCTAACACATAAAGCAAAATATTATCATTTTTGGGAGAGATAAAATAGATACTGAGTATGAAGCTAGAATAATTATTATTAATTTTTTTTTTTTTTTGAGACAGAATCTCACTCTGTTGCTGGGGCTAGAGTGAGTGCTGTGGCGTCAGCCTAGCTCACAGCAACCTCAAACTCCTGGGCTTAAGCGATCCTACTGCCTCAGCCTCCCGAGTAGCTGGGACTACAGGTATGTGCCACCATGCCCAGCTAATTTTTTCTATATATATATATATATATATATATGTTTTTAGCTGTCCGTATAATTTCTTTTCTATTTTTAGTAGAGATGGGGTCTCGCTCTTGCTCAGGCTGGTCTTGAACTCCTGAGCTCAAACAATCCGCCTGCCTCGGCCTCCCAGAGTGCTAGGATTACAGGCGTGAGCCACCGCGCCCGGCCTATTTTTTAAATTTTTGGAAAGAATTTATGTGGCTTCAATCTAAACAAATTATATCAAACTACCATTTTAACATTTTAACTATTTTTTTGGGGGGGAGGGGGGCAGAGTCTCACTCTGTTGCCCGGGCTAGAGTGAGTGCCGTGGCGTCAGCCTAGCTCACAGCAACCTCAAACTCCTGGGCTTAAGCGATCCTACTGCCTCAGCCTCCCAAGTAGCTGGGACTACAGGCATGTGCCACCATGCCCGGCTAATTTTTTCTATATATATTTCTAGCTGTCCGTGTAATTTCTTTCCATTTTTAGTATTGATGGGGTCTCGCTCTTACTCAGGCTGGTTTCGAACTCCTGAGCTCAAACAATCTGCCCGCCTCAGCCTCCCAGAGTGCTAGGATTACAGACGTGAGCCACAGTGCCCAGCCACATTTTAACTATTAATATCAATTTTCTTCTTAAGATTGATTTATAAAAGATGAAGTATGAAAATTTTATGCAATTCTTTTCAAGATTTGAAGAACATTTACTTTTTTATTTAATTTGCCTGTATTCCTTGTCTTCTCTATTTTTTACAGTTATATTTTATGTAGATACTACTAGTTCTTGGCTTTGTGTTCCCATATACTACACGATATAGATCATAGCAAGTCTCTCCAATACATATTGGAGATATGATTGCTCTACATGATGAATACTACTTGACGAAAAAATTTTATTAAATTATTTTGTACATTTGTTAAGGATCATCAAAATTTAAGCCTTTTATCATGAATATTTTTTATTTTGACTTTTCCCCATATCTTAAAAATCTATTAATATATCTTTGTCTTTATCTAGACATATATTAATAGATATTAGTGTCTCTGTGTGTGTATAAACATTTAAAATTATTGACTTTTGTTATGGACTAAATATTTATGTCCCCCAAATTCACATGTTGAAGTTTATTCCCCAATGTGATGGGATTGGAAGATGTGGCCTTTGGGAGGTAATTAGATTTGGTGATGTCATGAGGCTAGAGCCCTCATAAATGAGATCAGTGCCTTTCTAAGAGTCATAAGACGGCTCCCTACACTTTGCCACGTGAGGATACAATGGGAAGTCAGCAGGCTGCAACCTAGAAGAGGACCCTCACCAGAACTGATCATATTGCCACCCTGATCTCTGACTTCCAGCCCATGAAATTGTTAGAAATAAATTTCTGTTGTTTACAAGCCACTGATTCTATGGTACTCCATTATAGCAGGTGGGATTTACACAAAAATACATTTGTAAATGAAAGACTCACTGAACAGGAAAGAGTGTATCAAGTAGATTCATCATCGTTAGGAAAGGGGCCCTTTGATCTGAATGGGAAATGTAAGGCTACTTGGTAGCAAGTGACAGGGAGCAGAGTGGACCTACATGCAGATCTAGCCTTAGAGATTACCAATCAGGGGAAAGTGGAAAAATCCCTTAGCTTTTTTCATGATTCATTCTGCTGACTTGTCAAATATGGATAATACCAAATTTGAAAGCTTGTGGTGAGTACTAAAGACAACATATGCAAAATTAAGTTGATAAACTATACTTTTCATTATTTAGATTACTATAAATGGAGGGGAAAAGATTCTAACCTTATTCACCTTTCAATTCTTTTGTAATTATAATCTTAATTAAAAGATCACTGCAGCTGTGCTCCAAGCTGCATAAAGATCAATGATACACACTCAAAATTTTTGCATATTTTAAAAAATCAACAAGCTAAAGGAGTGGAGAAAGCTGTTCACAAATCACATTCTGGGGCTGGACTAGCATCCTCTCTTCTGCAATTTCTTTACTAAATCACATGTTTGTTTATATTTATAATTTTTTTATAATAGACTTAACAACATAATCACCATATTCAAAGGAAAATATCCTCCAAAGCACTATGCATCTTTGACATCATTATCCAAATAGGCATGTGAAAGGAAACCAAAAATGCTACCACATAATCAAAAAATAATTGAATTTTAAAAATGTATGCAATAATAAAGTTAAAGAATAGTAATTAAATAAGTGATAGAAAAACAATTCCACCACTGATATTCTTAATAAATCTTACTTTTTATTGATTTGTTTATTGATGTTTAATATTCAATTTATATACAATTTATTTGGAAATTTAAATTAAGAGGCATAAACACTTGCAGTGTTTAGCATCTCAAGTTCTTATTGACTACATAAAGGAATTACTTATTTTATATTTAGATAAGAAAATGTAAAAACAATGGCCTGAACAATGAGGAAGTGGTCAATAGTATTTTTTTATTTGAAACTCTTTTTATATCTATAACTTTCCGATTTAATATACATCTTAAGTGGTTATTAATCATAGCAATAATATTTGAGGATATTGATATAAGAAATATGTTAGTATAACAAAAATATATTTAGTTCTTAAAAACAATACTGAAAATTATTTCCTTGACACTGAAAAACTAAGATTCTTTCTGCATCTCCAACTGATTAGGTCTAATGCAAAATGCATTAGTGTTTAGTGTTACACATTTCAGACTGCTTTTATCAAGAGGTCCAAACAAACACAGTGGATCATAATGTCAAATCAGTTGAATAATTCATTAATCAACTCATCCTTTAACTTACTTTCACTTGCCAAACAATTGACCCTAAACCCTAGCAAGCATATCTCAGAAATTAAAGGTTTACAAAGGTTACAAAATTCATATATATGAATGTTTCTCTCTCTCTCTTTTTATGTGTGTGTATATATATATATATATATATATATATATATTTCTTTTTCTATATATATTTAATGCACTTTTGTGATTCTTGATCATATATAGAGCAAGGAAAATATAGTGAAAATATATGTTGAATAAATATATATCAAATGTACTTATCTTTGAGTATTTCTCATGTATTTTCTCATTTTTAAGTTGTATATGAATTTGTTGATGAGATTTGTTTTATTTTATTTTCATTATTTTGTAGTTAAAAGAGCACACTTTTGAGGTTATTAGAGGATAATTTACTCATTTTAATTTTTATTTTTGACTACTGACTCTTCTAGGAAGCCTCCTCTGTCTCTTCCCCTCCACCCCCAACTATGTGTGTGTGTGTAGAGAGAGAGAGAATGTGCATGTTTTTCTTGCTTAAGACCTCATGAAAAACTAACATATGAATAAATTTGCCTTGGAAAATAACAAAATGTGTTTTATAATATCCAGTTAAAGCATTTCTTAAGTTCAGTTATTATAACAATGAAACAGTAAGTTTCTCTTTAATATTAATCTATTGACCATATACTAATCTAAGACACAGATTTCAGACTAAGATCTAGTTTTTCAATAGATATAATTACAAACAATGACTAATCAGAAAGTAGAAGACAGGGCAATTCCACTGTTCTTACAAAAAAGTCAGGAATTATGTTAAAATTTCATGCAGTTTGTTAAGGAGCAATGTTGGATTTTTCTGCGATAATAGCATCAAATATTTGGTAACACTTTTCATGACTAAGTGTCTGTTTTATAAACTAAAATTAGGAGGGATTAAACAACAATCAAACAAACAAACAAAATTAAGTTTTCTCAATCACCCGATTACCAGGGAATTTTAGGCCAGAAATTAAAGTGACTCCCTTCTCTTCACCAGACATGAAATTGGTGAATCAATTATTTTATATGATAGTGATGAAAAGATTCAGAACTCTAAAGAAGAGAAAGTAGTCAATTGGACTTTTCAAAATATTTCCTTAAGTTACCAATTAAGGTAAAATTTAAGAATCAAATATTATTATAATATTGTAACAGACTTCTGAAGGTAAGGGAACTTATAAAAACTACTCTGTTGAAGTAGGATTGGCATATAAAAAGCTGCATATATTTAATGTTTGCACTTAATGAATTTGTAGATAAGTATACTCTCACAAAATCATCACCACCATCAAGGATATAAACATATCCAACACCCTCCACCCTCTTTATTATTATTGTTGTTGCTTTTGTTTGTGTATAGCAGGAACATTTAATATAAGATCTATCTTACAAAATTGTAAGTATGCAATACTGTATTGCTAGCTACAGGCACTATGTGGTGGATCTCTAGAACATATTTGTCTTTTAAAACTGAAGCACTGTAAACATTGACAGTCACCTCTCCATTTCCTCCTCCCTCCAGCCCCTGGCAAACACCATTTTACTCTCTGCTTCTATGAATCTGATTATGTTACATTCCACATATAATTGAGATCATACAGTATTTGTCTGAATTTGGCTGATTTTATTAAATATAATCCTCTCCAGTTCCATCCTATTGTTGTTCTTTTATATAAAGAAGGTTGGTAGTGATGATACCTAATACAATATTTAGTTTTTTATTTTAGTTATAGAGAAATATATTTTGTTTTTCTATTCTTCTTCTGTAGTTGCCATTACAAAGTAACAAACATGCAAACATTGTAATGATATGTGGCAATTTGTAAAGATAGAAAACAATGAATGTGTTTGTTTTATCCATTTTGTACCATGTACATTATGCCCAAAACTGTGGTGCCTTATGATTTTCAGCAACATTTTCTTCTAGATATAGTAGATCATGTCTCTCTGCTCAATAGATGAAAGATAAATTAGCTCATGGTGAATAATGTGCATACACTGCTGAGGCCTAAATGATCAAGGGCTCCATAAACCATTATTACCTCAAGTAAAAATGTTTGGAAACCTATTTTGCAACTACTATTTCCAGTATCTTTATCATTGACTGGCAGAGACATTAATGCAATTGTTTATATACTATAATTCTAATACCTCAAAGAAGACCCTGTAACATGTAAGGAACCTATAAAAATTTCAATAATTTTGTTAGGAAACTTATTGTTTGTTGTCTTCCCCTCCATTCTGCTATAGTTTTCTTTTCGTGTTTAAGCTCTCACATTCTAGAAAGTGTGGACTCAGTTTAGGGCCCAGTTAATGCCAAGGATGATGAAGGAATTCAATAGATTTGTGTTGAAAGAATGAACACCAATATTTTTTATGCTGTCCAATCTGCTTGGATAGATAGATATATTATTAATTGTTTTCTTAATGTTCTTATAAAATTACAATAATGATTACTCACTAGCTCAGAAATGTAGAGATTTATTGTTTGGTTAGAAATGCTAATTTAAAAAGATATTATTTGTATTTGTATAAATATGTCCAATAAGTTATTGAATAAATAGTATGGTCTTCAAAATGTAAATAAAAATGAAACTAAAAATGACATACAAAAATGTCTCTGGGACAATGCAAATAGAAGCAATATGATCGGATATCATTAAATGTCTTATTTTCTTTGGGTTGTTTTAACAAAGTGGTATAGACTGGGTGGCTTCAACCATATAAATTTATTTTTCACAGTTTTAGAGGCTGAGAAGTCCAAGATCAAGGTGAAGGCAAATAAGTTGTCTGGTGAGGACCCTCTTTCTGATTTGTAGACAGCCATCTTCTCACTATGTTCTCACAGGGCAGACAGCAGGGATTGTTTCATGTCTCTTCTTATGAGGAAACTGATCTCATTGATCAGAGCCCTACCCTTGTAACCTAATTACTTCCAAAAGTCCTCACCTCTAATATCATCACATTGGAAATTATGAACATATGCATTTGGGGGGACATAAACATTATCTATAACATTCCACTCCAAATTTTATGTCCCCCAAATTCATGTCCTTGCATGCAAAATACATTTAATCTATCCTAACAGTCCCCGTAGTCTTAACTGATTTCAATATCAACTCTAAAGTCTAAAATTCAAAGTATCATATGAATATGATCTAAATCAGGCATGGATGATATTTGAAGCAAGATTTATCCTAAGGCAACATTTCTCTCCATCTGTGAACCTGTGAAACCAAATAAGTTATGTGCTTCCAAAATATGGTGGAATGGGCATAGGAGAGACACTTCCATTCCAAAAGGGAGAACTAGAAAAGGAGGAATGAGTCATGGGTCCCAAGCACCTTTAATACCTAGCAAGGAAAACTCTATGGGATCTGAAGGCTCAAGAGTAATACCCTTTGGCTTGATATTCTGCTTTTCATTCCCACTGGGATAGCTATGTTACACCCACAAGTTAGTAGGATTCTGTCCACACCATGGAAATCTGTAGTTTTCTCACCCATGCTTAAGACTCCGCTAGGTAGGGTGTCATCTTTTGGAGCCCTGCTGAGTGGGCCACCTCCCACAACTTCTCATGGAAGTCTCTGCCCATTGGAAGATAAATCATGTCTATGATGCTCTCTCAATCAACTTCAGGGGTCCTTCTTCCCTTCCCTTTCCTTGTAAAATAGCACACATTTATAGCTTTCCTTCATTATGTCTCATTTTCTTTATTTCCTTTATTCCTAGCTGGCAGTGTTTCTGCTGGTATCATGCCATCTCTATTCTTGGCATCTGTTGAGACAGATGATTAAGCTTGTGGTTCACACCCACACTAATCTCCTTATCAAACCACTGGTCTGCCACACTCCTACTGTTCTCTTCCAAACAGTCTTTTACATTTTTTTTAATAATATGAATATGCTGAGAATATTTTAAATGTTTAAGTTCTGATTCCTTTTTGACTTAATTTCTTCTTCAATTCCTTTATCTCTATTTGCATCTTACTGGAAATAGGAGGAACCAAATCACTTCTTAAATACTTTACTTACAAATAGTCTCAGTTAAATATCCAATTCCATCACTCACAAATTCTACCTTCCATAAAACACAGGCACACAAACACAGTTCAACCAAGGTTTTGTCACTTTGTAGCACAAATCATCTTTTATCTAGTTTCTTATGACATGTCATTCATTTCCATTTGAGACTTCATCAAGTGGCCCTTATAAATCCATACTTCTACCAACATTCTGTTTATGTGTATTTATATATTCTCTAAGAAGATGGAAACTTTCTCTGTAGCTCTACTCTTTCCTTTCTTAGTCCTAACCAGAATTATCTTTAAGAGGTCCTTCACAACAATATTAGATTCTTTTAGCATACACTCACTACCTTTCAACCTCTATCCATAACCCAGTTCCAAAGCTATTTCTATATTTTTAGTTGGTTATTATACCAGCACGCTACTCCTGGTACCAATTTATGTCTTAATCATTCAATCTATAATATTATCTGAATGTAAAACTAATTTACTCAATTTAATATGCTGAAACAAATAAAATTTTATTTCTAATATAAATGAGGCAATTAACTAAATACTCAAATATTGAATTGCATTGAACTGAATAATTAAATATAAAATAGTAAATTGTTTTGGTATATCTCATTATGATCATTAAAAAGAATTCAAGGTAAGAGAAAAATAATGGTAAAGTCACTACAAATCCCAACCTTCGGGTCCAAATCATCATTATTATTAGATGAAACTCATTCCAGCATTTTCTAGACCTACTATAGATAGAAATATGGATAGGACAGGAAAAGAAAGAGGAGCTTTACTTAAATGTGGTCATTATTATATACTTATTATATTTCTTTGTTCCTAACAGAATAAATTGAAGTGAAGTGAAGGAAGTATATATTTAATAATTTAATTACTAAAATTGTTACTAATAACATAAAAAACACACAACACCCTAAATCAAATAGAAAAGTTTGCAGAAAACTTAACAGGTTACACAAATTAAATTGTGAAGCCATAGAAATTAAACAACCTTTGCTGAACAATTATTGGGTGAAGAATGAAATTAAGATGGAAATCAAAAAATTCTTTGAAGTGAACAACAAAGAGAAAACAAGCTATCAAAATCCATGGGGCATAGTAAATACTGGTACTTTCTTTCATTCTCATCTTCATGTGAGTTTTCATTTCTCATTACTCCAATTAATAGTATTCTTGAAACATTGATACTGATAATGATATTGGCACTGGAGTGGGTGAGGGTAGAAGGAGCACTGGTTTTGGAGTCAGACAGTTATGAGTTCTAAGCTGTCTCCAAAATCTCCTGTGTCATCCATGGAATATTTTAAATACTTGAACCATAGTTTACTTACTTTGTTTCTGATATAGAGGAATGGATTAAAACCACATAATTCCTTCTGTTTTAAGACTTAAAAAAACAATCCATTCATTACTATTTCTATGTAATGATAACTGAATTATTGCCTCACTAGGGAGGTATATCCTGAGGCTTGCAGGATGAGTATTCATTGAATTCAGACCTCATGAATTTATTCTGATTTCTTTAATGACAATGGAATTACTGAATCAGTATATTATTTTGTATGTGAAATATATATCTCCATTCATTTATTTAATCAATTTTTATCCTAATTACTTTTGGAATATTTAATAGTTGAACTATTCTTAAATTTTGAGCAACAAATTTTTAATCCAATCAAAACATCAAGAATTTATAATAGGCAAATAACAAAAAAATAAGGCATTTTCTAATAAATTAAATAAATATGGAAATAAACCAGTGAGCTTTCTAAAGTAAACACAGAGATATATCATTCAGCAGGGAGCCAGAATTTCTTCAGAAACAGATATCACACTGTTAGCTTATTCAGTAACATCAGGCAATTTGATGAGATGGTGTCCCAAAATGACATCTTTAATAACAATTGAAACCCATTAAAAAGTGTTGATTTTTTTGATGGTAGAAAATACATTTTATAATTATATGCTATTTATCTGAAGAAGATAAAAATGAAAAATTGCATGATGAATCTTTATGACACATAGAGTCAGGCTTAATATAGAGAAAGAATTGTATGACCTAAATGACTAATTTTAATAGATTGCAGCAGATTATATTTTATGCTTTACTTATGATAAATTAAAAATACTTCTCTGATACTTACAAAAATATAGCCAAAGACAGTATATGCACATATCAGCTTAGCAAATACTGAACCATGAAAACCATTTGATTTATGATTTCACATATTATAGTTAAGAATATTTTATACATTGATTTTTATTGATTTTATTTTATGAAATGATAAAAGATAGAGTTTAGGGAATGATAAGCATAATCTCCTTCATGCAAAATTATGTTTGGGACAGACTGAGCCCTCTTATTGAACAGTGATTAAGCTAAAATGCATTTAATTTAGGTCATAAAAGGACAATCACACATGTCCTGAAAGATGAGATGTCTGATTCTCCCTTTGCAATTCCTAGGGATCCACTCATTAGAAACCTCAGATAACTTGATTGTTAGGATTGGAAAATTCATAGCTGAGTTCAACTACATGTTCTTAATCCACAATTTTTGTGAAATCATGAAGTGCGAAGAACCTGAGATAAACACAACAAATAACAATATTTAAGACATTGTCCTATTAAAAAAATAAACATGTTAGAAGGATATGATGTCACTGAGGAAGCAGGGCTTGAGCAAAAATTTGAGATAAGCACAGAAATTAAGAAAGGAAAGGGAGGAGTGGTAGTGATGAAGGAGAGTGCTGAAACTCTATGTTTAAGGTAGTATCTAAGGGAGTGTCAATGTTCTGACTCGGGGGGATGGGGGTGTAACTACATGATGAGTGCAATGCGCACTATCTGGGGAGTGGACATGCTTGAAGTTCTGACTCAGGGGGATGGGCGGGACATGGGCAGTGTATGTGGGCTGAACTTTTGTACCCCCCATGATGGTAAACTGAAATAAAAAAAAAATCAATGTCTGATTAGAGTGGGAGTCTTCTGCAGGAATGAATAAGAAATAAGAATGGAAGAATGGAAGCAGGATGTGCAGGTCATGGAAAGAACAAGGTATGCCAGAATGATTAGGCGGGCAAAAGGTATTTGGGGAAATTGTTCTAGTAACCTTGTGATGTGTGTGTGCGTGTGTATGTGTGTGTGTGTGTGTGTGTGTGTGTGTGTGTGTGTGTGTGTGTGTGTGTGTGGTGTCTAGATTTCATTGCCTTTCATAGTGGAGCAGAACAAAGTCACTTACCCAAGGTACTTTTACTACTTGGTGACTCTGAACAAAAACTGGTATTAGTTCAGACTCTATTACCCAATTATGTCTATTCTATTTGTATCTCACCAGATATATGTAGCATATTCTCGTATTGCTATGTGGCCCTGGGAAACATTCTTAAGTATCTATTTCTTATACCCTATACCTATAAAATGAGTTTAACAATATTACTAACAGTATTTTGAAAGTTATTTAACACTTATAAAAATTATATATTTCACATCTTAAAAATATTCTAGATTACTGATGTTATGATCATCATTACATATTGAATATTAAAATATTTAAAATAGAAACATAAATAATATAATGATTTTACATTTTCTAGGAATATATTCAATGTATGAAGTTAAAATCTCTGTTATATCTATGTCTGCATAAGAACTAAGCCTTAGAATAATGAATGTGTTGTAATAAAAAAGTTGTATTTACTGTCCTAAAACACACTCTTGACAAATTTTATTTTCTGTCCATTACAATCAATAAATCAGAAAATATAGTACTTTTAGACACATTCAAATAAACTAAACTAAACTAACAAAACCCCTCTCATAATTCCTTTTTTCAGGAGAAAATGCTACTATCAGGTTGATTAGTTGCAGGCCTTTTATGCATTTACACCTGCATATATATACACTGGAATGCAACCTCCCAAAGGTAAGACATTTCCATCTATTTTATTCACTGTGCTGCATTTCTAATTTCTAGAACTTTGCATAAAATATGTTCAGTGAATAAATGGACATATATAAATAAGTGCAGAGAGAGTCTAATGATGACGGAACACAGAAAGAAAACAAATTCTCCCTGGATATAGAACATCCCACCATGAGTGGGGATACTAAGAACAAGTTTTTAACCCAGCGAATCAGCGCAAAGTATTTTTGGAGCAAATGGGCTTGAAAATGTGAAGAACAAGCAGCAATGCTGGGAAGGTACAGCTACTAGGCAAAAAGAGGTCTATTTAGAAGCAGAAAGCATCCTACGCACAGGCGGTACTGAAGGGAAACAAGGAAACGTGTGATGGAAATTAAGCGACTTAAGGCATGACAAAATTAAAAGCAAATCAACCCCCCGCAACCAACACTATCAATTAATGACCCTACACTTTAACCTAGCAAAATAAAAAGATAAATATTTAATATAATCAAAAAATAAATCTAATATTAAAAAGCAAGAAGTATATATGAATGTAAAATGACAGTAATGGACCTAGCTTTCACATTGATAATAAAACCAATGCAGGAAAAAAATAAATTGATGCAAGTAATTTCTGACTTTATTCCCTTAGTAGACTATAATTGAGGAAAAAATATGTCCAAAGTTTTCCAGAATATTAATTAGTAGAATTGTTTATAATTTTATATAGAACTGGACTCTCATGTAAGTTTTTGTAAACTATAAATAGTATATAGGCATGCATACATATATATGCATATACAATATATGTATAAATACATATATGTATATGTGTGTGAATAAAATGTAATTACAAAAATTATTTTACTCGAAGTTGATAATGATTAGAAAGGCAATATGAGAAAATGAAAAAGCTGAATAGTGATTCAAAGTTATGCACAAATCCTTTAATTTCCCCAATGCAAAATTAAAACCCTGAAATTTTAAGTGACTCAACTCGTTACACAGCTAGTTAGCGGCTGACTTGAGGTCTCATTTTTTGAATACTATTTCTTGCTACTTCACTGTGATGATTCAAGATTGAAAAGATATGAGGGGATTAAAATCTTAAGGAAAGAAGCAGAACTTTATTTACAGAATAAAAGCTATTACCTTTAATAATCTCTGAGGTCATGCTATTGTATGACTGCTAAAAAATTCTACTCTATAAAAATTGATTGACATTTCCTCCATTTTTAAGGCATGGTGATAGGATATTCACTCTCCCAGAGAACACAGTGAAAGTCATTCCTAAGAAAAATAGAAAAAAAAAAAAAAACAATATAGGAATAAAACATTACTTTACTATACAAAATATACTGGTTTGAAACAAGTATTTTGATGAGAGGCTTTGTAGAGTAAGCAAGATTATTCCCTTTTTAAAAAAATGCCTATTCATGGCTTCATGTACTTACTCCTTTTAGAATGGTTAATTTGGCATTGTGATGAGACAAGCTGTGAGATTCAACACATTTAAAATTAAATGACAAAAAAAGGGAATGATTGTGCAGTGTGTTTGAAAGTGACGAACATGAGCATTAATTACAAAATGTTGAAAAATTTTACTGCACATTTTGTTGGATACATTGCACATCTTGGCTGTAGAAGCCATAGAAACTCACTTGTTTTATTTATAAAATAATTTTAAATACAACCCTTTAAACAATTTTAATCATAAGTATAGAGTATTATTAAGTTGTTTTAAAGCATGTGCAATTATTAAGGTCAAGTAGATACATTGTAAAAGGGATCCAAATTAGAAAAGAAAAAATGAAATTGTCCATTTTTGCAAATGATCTTATAAATAGAAAAACTTAAACATTCTTAGAGCTGATAAATAAAGTTCCACGATGCAAAATCCATATACAAAAATTGGTAGCATATTTATACACCAATAGCTAACTAGCTGAAAAAGAAATCATGAAAACAACACAATTTATAATAGCTATCTAAAAATTAAATACTTAGGAATAAATATAGCCAAGTATGTAAAAGACTTCTACAAGGAAAACTAAAAGATACTCATGATATAAATTTAAAGAAGACACAAACGAATGGAAACTCATGCTCATGGATCAGAAGAATTAATATTGTTAAAATGTCTACTATACTCAACACAAACTACAGAGTCAATCAAATCCTCATCAAGATATCAACGACATTCTTCACAGAAATAGAAAAAAAACCTAAAATGTAAATGGGACTACAAAAGACTCTGAATGGCAAACCAATACTGAGCAAAAAGAGCAAAGCTGGAAGTATCAAACTACCTGACTTCAAAATATACTATAAAGTTATAGTAACCAAATCATCATGGTATTAGCATAGATCAATAAAACAGAATAGAGAACTCAAAAATCAATCCACATAGTCCACAGGCAACTGATTTTTGGCAAAGGTGCCAAAAATATACAGTGGGAACAGGGCACCGTCTTTAATGAATGATGCTGGGAAAACTAAATGTCCATATGAAGAAAAATGAAACAAAACCCCTATCTTTCACCATATGCAAAAAATCAGCCAAAATGGATTAAACACTTAAACATAAGACCTGAAATTATATAATTAGTAGAAGAAAACATAGGGAAAATGCTTCAGGACATTGGTCTAGGAAAATATTTTATGGCTAATACCTCAAAAGCACAGGCAACAAAATCAAAAATAGACCCATGGGGTTATATTAAACAAAACCTTCTGCACAGCAAAGAAAACAATCAACAGAGTGAAGAGATAACCTGTAGAATAGTAAAAACATTTGTAAACTATTCATTCAACAAAAGACTAATAACCAGAATATGCAGGGAACTCAAATATCTCAACAGCAAACAATTAATTAATTAATTAAAAAAAAACTTGAAAAGTGCCCAAAGGATCTGAACAGACATTTATTTAAAAATAAAAAAGACATAGAAATGGCCAACAGATATATGAAAAAATGCTCAACATCACTAATCATCAGGGAAATTAACACTGATACCACAATGGTCTATCATCTCACCTAGGTTAGAATGGGGATAACCAAAAGGACAAAAATAATAAATGCTGGCAAGGATGTGGGAAAAAAGGGAACTTTTATACATTGTTGGTGGGAATATAAATTATTACTGTTATTCTGGAAAAAAGTATGGAGGTTTTTCAAAAAACTAAAATGACACTACCATACAATCCAGCAATCTCACTACTAGGTTTTTATCTAAAGGAAAGGAAATCAGTATATCAAAAAGTTACTTGCACCCACATGTTTACTGTAGCATTATTCACAATAGTCAAGATATGGAATCAAACTATGTGTCCATCAACAGATGAATGGATAAATAAAATGAGGTATACACAAACACACACACACACACACAAACACACACACACTAGAATACTGTACAGCCATTAAAAAAGATATCCTGTCATTTGCAGCAACAAGTGTGGAACGGGAGGTAATTATGTTAAGTGAAATAACCCAGGCACAAAAAGGCAAATTTCACATGTTCTCACTGATCTGTGCAAGGTAAACTAGTTGAATTCATGGAGGTAGAGAGTAGAATGATGATTATCAGAGGATGGGAAACGTGTGGGCACAGAAATAAAGAGAGATTGGTTACTGAGTACAAATATGCCATTAAATGGAATAAGTGTTAGTGTTCAATAGCAGAGTTTGATGACTAAAATTAACGAAAATTTATTGTATATTTCAAAAGAGCTAGAAAAGAATATTAGGAATGTTCCCAACAGAAAGAAATAATAAATCTTTGAGGCAATGGATATTCAGAATGTCTTTAACTGATCATTAAACATGGTATATATGCACCAAAATATCACATGTATCACATAAATATGTACAATGAGTATGTATCAATTTATAAAAGGGGAAAAAGTAGATATGTTGTGACAAATCATGTTATGAATGGGGCCTTTTTACTTAAATATGACCATAATAATTCAAATTGGAACAACAGGAAAAAAAAAAAAGCAAACCTACAACACAAATCTACTTTTTGTAAATTTTATGCTCTAAAGTACCCTAATGGAACTTTAAGACCTTCATAGGGATAAGGGAAAAGGAAGGTAAAAATGACTGGAAATGGATGAATGTATTATTAATTCAGAATGGAAAGAAAAAACAAACATAATTGGATGATGAAGCAAAAGATGCTAATAAGAGTTTTGGGAGAATATGTTACCCTCCTCATTTAAACAGTAACCAAAACAGTATGGTACTGGCACAAGAACAAAGTCAAAGACCAATGGAACAGAACTGAGAACCCATATATAAAACCATCCTCATATAGCCATATGATCTTTGACAAAGCAAACAAAAACATACACTGGGGAGAAGAATCCTTATTCCATAAATGATGCTGGGAAAATTGGATAGCCACATGTAGAAGATTGAAACAGGATTCATACCTCTCACCTCTCATAAAAATCAACTCACGGTGGATAACAGACTTAAACCTAAGGCATGAAAGCATAAGAATTCTGGAAGAAAACATTGGAAAAACTCTTATAGAGTCTTTCAAAGACTAGGTCTAGGAAAGAATTTATGAAGAAGATCCCAAAAGCAATCACAGCATCTACAAAAATAAATAAATGGGACCTGATCAAATTAAAAAGCTTCTGCACAGCCAAAGAAACTATCACTATAGCAAATAGACAACCTACAGAGCAGGTAAAAATATTTGCATGCTATACATCTGATAAAAGGCTGATAACTAGAACCTACATAGAATTCAGGAAAATCAGCAAGAAAAAAATCAAACAACTCCATTAAAAAGTGGGAAAAGGAGATGAACAGAAACTTTTCAGAAGAAGATAGACTAATGGCCAATAAACATATGAAAAAAAAATGCTCAATATCTCTAATCATTAGGGAAATCCAAATCCAAACCACAACGAGATATCACCTAACTCCAGGGAGAATGGCTTTTATTCAAAAAGATCCCAAACCAACAAATGTGGGCATGGATGTGCTGAGATAGGAACACTCATACACTGCTGGGTGGGACTGCAAACTAGTACAACATCTATGGAAAGCAGTATGGAGATACCTCAAAGAACTAAAAGTAGAACTATCGTTTGACCCAGGAATCCCACTGCTGAACATCTACCCTATGGTAAAAAAGACATTCTATAATAAAGACATCTGCACTAGAATGTTTATAGCACTGCAATTCATAATTGCAAAGATCTGCAAAAAACCCAAGTGATTATCAATACATGAGTGGATTAATAAAATGTGGTATATGTATACCATGGGGTACTACTCAGTCACAAATAACAATGGTGATCTAGCATCTCTTGTATTATCCTGGATGGAGCTGGATCCCACTCTACTAAGTGAAGTATCACAAGAGTAGAAAAGCAAGCACCACATATACTTGCCATCTAATTGGTACTAATTCACCAACTCTTATACGCACATATGGAAGTAACATTCACTGGGTGTCAGGCAGATGCAAAGGGGGAGGAGAGAATGAGTATATTCATACCTAATGGGTGTGGTGCACACTGAGTGGGGAATGAGCGTGCTTCTAGCTGTGATGCAAGCTGTACAAAGGCAATATATGTAAACTAAAAGTTTGTATACCCATAATATTCTGAAATAAAAGTAAAATTAAATTAAAAATATTAGACTTTTCCCAATATCAGTTTATTTGAACTTGAAACCCACTTCAAACCTCTCTACTATCAGTACAATAAACAAAGCTTACTTTGGTACTTAACAAATGCCAGATATTTAACTTAGTTGGTGGTTGTCAAAAACTGTACTAGAAAACTGTATATATTCCAGTCTTTTAGACTAGATTACTATAGCACAGGAATTAACCAAAAGCATTATTGGGGTTTTCCAAAAGAGAATTGTAAAGTGAAGTACTACAACCATAGCATATTATAAATTTGCATGCCATTTAAAGATCAAGAAGAGAGCCAAAAGTTTTTTTCTTACCCATGCTCCACAATGCAGCAAAAGCCATGAATTAGGTTAGGAGAGCAAAACTCAGCTGAATGCTAGGAAGAAGAGATTCTACTTCTTTTAGGGGGTGACTATCTTCACTTTCATGATATAATGCTTTCTTGATTTTCTTCTAAATTTTCTGGCAGATAATTCTCTCACATTGACATTTTCTGCTGTATGTTATATCTGAATGTTGAAATTTCTTCCAAGTTTTCTTCTCCTTTCCTCTCACCCATTGGTGATTAATACAATTCCATATATTAAATTCTATATAAATACTGGACATTCAGTTATTTACATTTGGACATCTTACAGCCATATCAAATTTAACTTTCTCAAACAAAACTCTTAATCTAGCTCCCAAACTGGTCCTACATAGGCCTCCAAACACGGTATCACATGGCTCCTGTTAGAGCTCAACTAGCGTCTTCACATGTCTCCTTAATTTTATTCCTGGTCCCTAGTGTTTGTGCTCCATATACCTGCTACAGATATCCCTAACCACATGTTAACTGGGCCATGTCACTATAGTGAATAAAATCCTTTAATTACTTTTCCTTGCCTTCAAATAAAATCCAATCTCCTTACTATGATCTAGATGCTGTGTTCTAGCTAAGCCCTTCATATGTGTATATGTAATTCAAACACTCTCCCTTGATCTCACCTCATTTGAAGCTCTGTCTATAGCCTTCTTTCACTTTCTGAAACATACTGGAGCATTATCCTGATTCAAAGTTTTTACCTGTGCCTTTTTCTTTGCCTGGAATACTTGCCTGACCACAAGTCTTCACTATTCTGACTTGCTTATGCTTCAGGTCCACAGTTAAACATGGCCTTGTAAGAGAAATTTCATTTTAAATTTCACCTGTTTCTAAAGCCATCATTACTCTCCACCTCTGCAGTCTATTCATGTGCTTGTGGAATGTATTACAATTTGTTGTCTGTCTTCCTGACTACAAGCTCCAGAAGGATAAGGGGTAGAATTGGTGATTGACTCCCCAGTACAAGTCCTGTGCCTAGCACAGTTTCTCACACATTGTTATGGACATGACAAATAGCCATGAAATTCTAACGAAATGCCACGAATACTCGTTAATTTTTATTGCACATTATGCATCCCTAAATCTTTGCTAATTCTTTCATTTTTGTAAGAAAATACCTCTGTTATATTAGGTACTATCGCAAGGGATGGTAAATCAGATGATCTTTACACATGCAACCAAGGAGTAGACACATAGCAGAAGCTAGGGTAATTAAACGCTCCCATTCTGCATTTATATCTCCAGCAAAATGACAAGTAAAAAATAAATGTATTCTTTTATTAATATTTATGAAATTGCTTAGTATTTCTTAGGCTATTGTAATGACCCTGGTTTGCCTTCATGTTCCAGTGTTTTTTTCTTTGAATTTTTTGATCATTGGGGTATAATGCATTTATCTTCTTTTGTGTATTTTATTAATCCAGGTCAGTTCAGATGATTTTGTCTACAACAGAAAACCCAACTGAAGTGGCTTTCTCAGAAAGAAAGATTTATTATCTTACTTTAAATAAAGTTCTGAAATAATGAAATTCTGGATTTGGTCAGTTTAGTGGCTCAGTGCTACCATCAAAGACCAAGGTAGTCTCTGTCTTTTTCTGTCATCTCCATGTTATTCATCTCTCCTTGACATCACAAGACGTATGCAGAAACAACACATTTTATATTTTCATACATGAAATCACAAGATTTTAAAAATAGAACAGTCTTTTTAAGAGTAAGGAAACATTTCCCCATTCTGATGCCCAAAAGCAGTCGACTTTCTCTCACATTTTATTGGCCAGCATTGGGTCGCACTTTCCTTCGTGTCTTAGTTCATTTTCTGCTGCTATAGCAATACTATAGACTGGAAAATTTATAAAGAAAATAAATTTATTTTTCATTTCTGGAAACTGAGAAGTCCAAGAGCATGCTTCCAGAATTCTGCAAGGGCCTTTGCGCTGCATAATAACATGGGAGAATGGCAAGTGAGCATGTCAGACAGGGAGACAGAAAGGATGAGAGGGAGAGGTCAAACACATCCTTTTTATCGGGAACCCACTCCAGTGATAATAGCCTTAATCCATTTATGAGGGTGGAACCTTCAGGACCTAATAGATTAAAGGTCCCACCTCTTAATATTGTTACAGTGGCAATTAAATTTCAATCTGAGTTTTGTAGGGGACATTCAGATCATAGCATTTTCTAAGGCAGTCACTTCATGAGAAATTAAATAATTTGATTGACTTAAAACAGTCAAATTATGATCCCATAAAATTGTTCATTAGGCTTAAGGAAGAATGTGAAGAGATGAAAAATAAATCCTGTGAAAAAGAATCTTTACACAGATTTCAAAACACGGCTCCTTTCAACTGTTTTATATGCCAATCAAAATAAATAGAACCTCTCAGCTTAGTGGGGGTAGAAGTACTGCAGGTTGTTATATGATGTTGAAACACCACGAATAAATCTGGTTATATAATTTCTAGTTCTAATTTTTTTTATTAAATGCATGTCATTTGATGAGTTATTTAATCTTTTGGTGGTCTCAGTTTTCTGATTTGGAAAATGAGATGGCACTAGCAATTTTGTAAGTATTCTTTTAGCTTTAACATTTCTAAATATAAAGCTCAATCCTTGTATTGAACTGTAAGGTCCATTCATAATTTCTTTGTTCATCTTCATGTTCCTTCTATCTTGGCCCTCAACAATAGATTAAATTAAAAATTTAAAATCCTTCTGTTCATTCTGAGCTGTAGATTACATGGTGACTGATTCCAGATCATTCTATTTAGAGATGAAGAAACTGTTTACAGGAAAAGAAGCTTAATCAACATACAGCTACTACAAAATTAGTGTTTGTAAAGCAGAAAATCTAAAAACCACTGACATGCTAAACCTAGAGAAGATTCCTTTATTCTGGAATGCAAACTATTTTGGTTTCATGTACTCCCTACCAGAAATGGTTTTCACTACCTCAGAAGATGAATAAACAGAAAAAAAAAAAAGGCCTGTTACTTATATACAAGGTTACAAGCCAATGAATTGGCTCCCAGGAAGTTTTCTCTAATCATTCAAACAAACTTCATTTTCTGACTATGTCTCATGCTGGATTTGAAGCCTGGCTACAGATCCTTGAAATTGAAGGTTGAAGTTTATCCCTATTTTGGTTAATAAAATCATTTTAAATATTTTGGATTATGTTGCACAATTTTTTTTGGTAAGAACATGAGTAGAAATTAAATAAGGTAGTTCAGATTCTTTGGTGCTATCATTTTTGCTTCATTTTGTTTTACGGTAAAAGTTCTTTGAAGTTGTGTTCAGATGTGCTGTGAGGGCCAATTTTGAATTGACATACTCACCCTCGAGGTTTTAATTAGAAAGTTAAAAATGCATAAAAACAATGTAACCATACTTTCACAGATTTCCTATCAATAAGGAATGAAGTTGAAAATAGAATTTAAAAAAGCATCTGCGAATTAAACAACTATCTTTGGCAAAGAGGAGGTGATGCAGAAGAGGTACCAAGTGAGGTTTTGCAGATGCTTGACCTTATTAGATGAAGAGAGTTATGCAAGTTATTATGTAAATGCAATTAGGGAATCAATGAAAAACAAAAGAATTTAAGGAAAAAAATGTATGAAATTCACTAATCCATTTAATTTTATCAGCATTATTTGGCCTAATCATCAAAACAGCCATATGAGTTAATGTTACTAAAAGAGATAAGTTTTGCTTCTCCAGCAAATACATGATAAAACAGAAATTTATACTTACTTTTGCCTGATTATAATGTCTATTTAACCTTTAGTTGGTCCACTAAACTGTTTCATGAGAACATTAAGAAGGCAAAAGATGAGACTTCTCAAAAAAAGATGGCATTTCTAAAATATTTCTGTAGTATGCATAGTCAACCCTCTTGGGCTTCCATGTCACAACTTGACTTTAAATTGTCACAGTTATCAGGAAGACTCATGCTGTCACTTGTAAAAGTAAACATTCCTAGATTGAACAGGTGAAATGTAGTTTCCTAAAAGTCAATGAAAGAGTGATTTTATAAAAAAAAAATATCATTCACAGTTGATACAACAAATGTTGTACCGAATGGTCACGGAAAATGACTATTGGCTGAGTGATTAGAAAAACATAGCTTTTTAAGATAGTATTAATATGGTTGAGCCAGAAACCTAACTTAAAATGTCATGAAATAATTAGAGAGAAAGGTTAGAAACAGAATAAAACATAGCTTGAATGAAAGTATTTCTACCAAGTATATATTCTTTGGATTAATATTTGTCAGTCAGAGAAGGAAACATCACAAATTGAGCAACAGAAGATGCACAAGAGATGACATAGGGTTTAGAAGGACATAGGAAAAGTGAATAGGTAGGAAGAGATCCTTGAAGAGTAGGGATGAATTAATACCTTGTAAATGTGGAAGAAAATAGAAAATAATTGGTGGGAACTCAAAAAATAATGAGAAGGAAGAAAATTAGAAAAAATACTTCTGTAATATGAAATTAGTCTTCACAGTAAAGTAGATGGTGTAGTTATCAGCCAAATGTGAGGGAAAAGGGAGTGAGAGTGTATTTTGAGCAAACTAGTTCTGAAATGATTATGGGGAGCAGTCAAGAGCCAACCAATTAAAGGTGACAAAAGCATTTCTAGGCAGTTTTGGCAACATATTTGATATTTGAACTTGTCAGCCTCCCAAAAAGCTATACTAAATTTATCTTGATTTCATTGTAAACTCTCAAATTTAACTCTATAAAAATATGGAGGAAAAGAGAATACACAATGGATTTCAGCTTCAGGTGGGCAGCCCTCTATGGAGAGCATAATGCAAAGATATTTCCAGATGACAAAGGAAATCTCTGTTCCATTAGTTCTACTGATTGAAAACTGTGTAACTTAATGATTGTCCTCAAGGCAATCAAGGTTTATCTCAATATATTTGACTTGTCTTAGGGCCTATTATACCCTCCCAGGTGCCCCAAGCTCCAGTCAACTTAAACTCTCTGAGATTACCTAATATATGGTCAATGATAGCAAGCTTTTGCTCCTGCCATCCACTTAAACCAAAAGCTTCTTCATATCCAAGCCCATCCATTAAATAGCATATTAATATTTCCAAATTCTCTTTTCTTAAAGTTTTGTTGATTTGCTGGTCAGATATAATATCTGTTTTTAATATTCACACCACTTTATTTTTCATTTATGATAATTGTTATTCTAAACCCTGGGGTTTAGTGATGTGTGGTTTTCTCTTCCCCTCTCAGCCTCATAACCTCTTCCATGTTGCTAAACACTTGAACAATAAATTGTCTTGATAACCTCTGAATCCTAAATACTTTTTGAATTATTTCTATATAACCAAATATTCTTCACTAATTGAACTAACATTCATTCCTCTCTCATCCCATTTATTTTTCTCTCCCCTTGAACATTTCATTCTATTTACTCATCTGACTTCTTAATGAATGTTAACATGAGAGAAAAATGCATCTTCTGTCCTTATAATGCCTTTCTCTAAATGTTAAATTTTGTTTAAATGGTCTTATCAGCTTTTCAGTGGGGTTCTAAAATGCTTTTAGTTTAGGGTGACCAAAATTTAATTGGAATTATTAATAACTTAAATTTATTTTCTATATTTTTGAACTGTCATATATAAGAAATATTTAAATAAAATATTGGAAATAATTTATGGGCAGGAATCTTAGAAATGAGGAGTGTTTTTATTAATTTCCTAGACATTTTTTAATACATTAAAAAGGTTGCTACTTAACATAAAAAAATTATCATCTGAAAACTAACGATAATGCAGCAAGATTTTAAATCAACAATTTATATGTTCACATGATACTAATTTTTAATAAATACATAAGCCAGAGGATTTCCCAAACTTCTCAATAGTAAATATATAATTGCATTTGTATGCCAGCTGTTTAAAGAATCATGAGGTACATATCAGAATGTGATTTCTGAAACATTTCTTATGCTTTTTAATAAAAATGTTCACTGATGGTTTTTAAAGTCTAAAAGTACATGCACACATAATTTTTTCTGGTTTGGAAAATCATGTTGTAAAAGTGTATATGTCTTCAAAGGTATTATTGTGTTCTCATGTTATACCTTTTCACTATTTTTGGAAGACTGCTAATTATATGTGCCTATGACAATATTTTCAATCTATTTTCTGATGGTCTTTTTTTTCCTCTTAATACCACTTGACATGCTTGCACAGAAAGCACAGGGAGCTACTGGGACATCCTTGAGACAGATTATATTCCATAATTACCTTAATTCTTTAGTTCTAAAGAGCCTAAAATGTGGAAGTATGTGCATGTTTTATGAGAGAGCTCAATTCTGATGATTGGAGCTCCCTTTATTATCTTTCTGGGGATTCTATGAAACTTACAATTCATACGTACTTGTTTCCTATTAGGTTGTCTTATTGGCAATGCTCAGATCTTAATGTTGGCCACATTCTTTTTTAGGTACTGACATGAATATAGAGAGAATTCCTAGACCAATCTACATGGCAAGCATTTGACATGTTTCATTTTGTCTTTCTTGTCAAAGCTGAAACAATAGATAACTTGTAAATCAAGAGTAGGAATTAAATGTATACCTCCTGTGTATTGAAACTACTTTGGAAAGTGAAAGAGAAATCAATAGCTTTATATATATGTAGTGTAGATGAAAAATGATTTGTTGAAACAGAGGACTTTTGTTTGTGCTTCATTTCACCTATTTTTATTCTTGAAAGCTTACTTTCATAATTCACAGATAGACAAAAATCAGGAATTTAATGAGGGTAAAAATTACAGTAGAACAGTACTCTGTCAATATCAAAATGTGATAAAAGGGATGTTGTTACACCGTGCAAAGTATCAGTAGAGAATGTCATTTAATTAAATAGTGAAATGTTTAAGAATACTTGGAAATCTTGTATTTTAAAGAAGGTCGGGGAAAGTTATTAATTCAAAGATCCATGAAATGTGCAGAAGACTGCCCAGTTCTTTGTAATGTGCCATTTTGGGGACTTCTTTCCTCACATATATATAATAGGTATATAGATACAATAACTAGATTCAATGTTTCTGTTCACTAAATTAATAGGCTTATGTTATGATCAATCTGCTTTCACTGATCACTCACTTCAGAACAGTGACAGAGAAATACTTTATCACTCGAATCATTCATTCATTTATTCATTAATTTCTTTATTAAGAAATGCTTACTCTGGACTAGGCAATGGGATAACCTTTGGAAATGTATAGAGATGAGCAAAGCCTGTAAATGTCATCAGGGTTCTTTTTACTACATCAATATGCACTTTGTTGTGTGTGAGGAAGAGAGTTTGAATTAAGAGTGAGAACGGGGTTCAAGTCTAGTATCTTTTACTGTGTGACTCTAAGGAACCTTCCTGTAATCTTTACTATTTAATTTGTAAATCATTTAAGTTTTAAGAAAACTTAAAATTCGGTCAATGCAGTTCCTTGAGGTATGTTGTTGGAATCATTTTGAAATGTGTAATATCTACCAATTATGATAGTTATTACAAGACATTATTTTATATTAGCATTCCATGACAAGTTTATCTATCAATCATAATCACTATGACTATCAATCCTAAAGTCAGATGGACAATGGTTGTACATTGCATTATTTTGTTTTACAGGACTTATGGAAAAGTAAATGTTAACCATTTGAGGGTTCCCTCCACACCACAGCTATGTGGAAAAATTCCTAAGTTCCTATGAATTGTTGAAGTTTCAGAGTGCTTGAAAATGCCTATTACATCTGCAGATGAATTCAGGGGTGGGCACAGCAGCTTTGAAGTGGATTTCCATTAGTATTTGTTGCATAAAAATATGATTTGAATCAAAAAATTCTTTGTGTCTGGTATAATTATACTCAATATTAATATTGATTATACTATATATGGTAAAATAGCCAAACCAAAGTTTAATATTTGCTCACTTTTTTATAAAAATATGTAAAAGTTTCTATTAAAAACAAATTGATAAATAGCTTATTGTAAATATTTTATCACTTTATATTATGTAATGGTATTAGAAAGACCCCATAATCTTCAACATCAAAATAAGTAATATCGAAACAGTATTCCAAAGCTGTACTTCCTAACACATCTTTGGAATTTGATTAAATGTAAAGACTTTTACACTGATTTGTTATATGTTTAACACATCAATTATCAGCTGATATTTAACATTGTAAAAGGAATCTTCTACAAAACCATCAGCAAAATAAAAGGGTAAACTGTCTTAAAATATTTCTTAATATCATGAAGCATATTTAATATTTTAGGTATAATTAAAATCATACAGCAAGGAGATATGGACCTGTTTTCATAACTAATATTTTATTGAGTTTCTTATTAATTTAAAGGTATTTTGATAATGTCATGCATGTATTCTCCCTTTTGAACATTTATATGTGAATACTGTGTACATTTATATTTGTACAAGAGTTATTTATAGGTATTGATCTTTAGAAAAGAAAATTATATTTCTTTCTGTATATTTTATATTCCAGCTCATTATTATGCAAACTAAAATATAATAGTCTACTTCTCCTAAAGATACAATTACATGGTATACACTCTTACATATGTAAGATACAATGATTAATTAAACAAAAATAAATCTGTTGCTGATTTATTTGTTTATTGCCTAATTGGCAATTTCAGATAACACATGGCTCCACTAAATAATTCCAATTTAGTTATTTTCTGGTATAATTAAACAGCTAACAAACCAATTCAAACCTTACTTTAGTAGAAAAAAGTTTTATTATTCAAAGTTTTATTTATAATGCAGTTATAGATAATGACAAAATGGATGATTTTTTTCACCTCCCAGCCAAGGCTAAACATGCAGTGGTAAAGTTTGATTTTATCTTAAAACTAATTATAAGGGATCTCATCAAAATCATCCTTTTTTTTTTTAACTCTCTGAGCTGGAAATTACCCTTTAATCAAGTTGGCAACACTAGATGCTATAATGAAGATCAAAGTGACATTTTTTTTATTTTTAATGTTATTTTTTTCTTTTTAATTTTGTACTTAGGTCTTATCTTTGAAAGTGGTGAATTTGCTTTATATTAAAGGAACTAATAAAAGCTATAAAATGTTATCATCGAGATTCATACATATTTTTGCATAGTTATGTGAGAAGAAACCAATAATCATAGATATAAAAATGAAATTAAATATAAAAGTGATATTATGTGTCCATTTTAAAGAACAAAAGTAAAAATTAACTAAAATTTAATTGACTATTTAATTGACATGTACAGCTTTGTATTCATTCTCTTTTACATTGAACAAATACTAAGCACCTATTATCTTTTGTGCTTATAATAGCAATGAAACAAACAAAGTCATAGCTCTTTTATAAGGCTTACATTCTGGAGAAGTGAAACTAATACTAAACAAAAAGATAAATCTTAAGACTGACAGAATTAAAACAAGGTGAAGTGATAGAGACATAGTGAATACTTTTAATTAAAAAATTGAACAAGTTCTTATGGACATCTTAAGGATAAGAAGAAAAATCGGGAGTGGAAGGCTATGTATTCTGGAGATTTACATCCAGGAATGAAACATTAAAGCAGAAACCATATTAGCACTTTCCAAGGTGCTGTCACACTGGTAGGGCAGAGAATGAAGTTTTTAATTAAGTTTGCATTTTATTCCAGGTATAATGACAAGCCATCATAGAGCTTTAGAAAGTGGGGTAACACAATCAGAAAGTTCATCTGGTTAGTATCTGAAAAAATGAATTTTAGAACAATAAAATTAAAAACAGGAATAAAAATTAAGAGATTATTGCAACAGTTCTGCTGACACAGGCTTGCTTTTAGATTCAAGTAGTTGGAGAATGAAAAGCAGTGGAAAGATTTACCACATATTTTGTTGGTTAAATCATTAAAGCATTTATATATTGGTGTTAAGAGTAGAGCAAAAGTAGGCCAGGCGTGGTGGTTCACGCCTGTAATCCTAGCACTCTGGGAGGCCGAGGCAGGTGGATCGCTTGAGGTCAGGAGTTCGAGACCAGCCTGAGCAAGAGTGAGACCCCTGTCCCTACTAAAAATAGAAATAAAAAAAAATTATCTGGACAACTAAAAATATATATAGAAAAAATTAGCCAGGCATGGTGGCGCATGCCTGTAGTCCCAGCTACTCGGGAGGCTGAGGCAGGAGGATTGCTTCAGCCCAGGAGTTTGAGGTTGCTGTGAGCTAGGCTGATGCCATGGCACTCACTCTAGCCCAGGCAACAAAGTGAGACTCTGTCTCAAAAACAAAAGAAAAAAAAAAAAAAAAAGATTAGAGCAAAAGTAGTTCTTAGGTCTTTGTGTTTACATGAAGTAAAAAAAAAAAAATTGCTTTTCTTTATTTTCAGTGCAAGTTGCAGATGCCCTTTAGGTTGTCAAAAGATGACAAGAATATAACAGGAAGTGGTTATGGCAGAGAGATTGGCAGATAGATTGTCAATGAGAAGGAAATATTTTTACATCCTACAGAGCTTCTCGGTATTTAGATTAAGAATCTTTTAAATTTTTACTGATGGTGATATACATTCAGAAGTATTTACATATTATTATGATGAAGTTCCACAAATTAGGAGCTATTTTCCCAGCATACAAATTGAGAAACAGAACATTACAAAGGCCCCCCAAATTTTCCTCTAGCTCATTTCCTCTGTTTACCTACTTCTCATCCCCAGCTGAGGCTAAACATTATCTTGATTTCAAACAGCATAAAATAGTTCTGCCTGTTTTCACATTTTATACAATAGAAATCACACAGTGTATAATTTTTGTGTCTTATTATTTTACTCAAAATTGTTTAAGAGAATTATCTACATTGTGTTGTAACTTACCTAGAGTTTAAAAGTAAATCTGTAATTGTTTACAAGAGCAGAATTTTATTTTCATAAAAATAAATGTAAGATTTAAAGGTAAGTCAACAAAAGAAAATATGACTATTGAGTTGAAAAAAAAGTAAATATTCAAAAGTTTATGAATGCTTCTTAGATTTCTCACTTTTCTTTACCTGGATTTTAATGTGTGCATTTATATCCCCTAAATTCCAAACTCTAATAACTAATATGTATATTATTCAGTAAAGATACCTATCACATAAAATTCAAAGAAATAAATTTATAAAGATTAAACAGGTAATTACATACATAATATCTTACACTTAATTTATCTTAAATTTGTACCAGAAAATAATTTAAAGATTTATCAAACCATCCTTGAAGGTTTTTGAAATTTGATTACTTCCTGCATCGATTATCACCTGTGGCAATTCTATTTCTATCTTTATATTTAGCATATGAGGAACAATTTGAAATTTCTTCTTTTGTTTTAACAATTATATATTTATTTGTATTTTTTTTTTATTTCAGAATATTATGGGGTACAAATGTTTAGGTTACATATATTGCCCTTTTCATTTGTTTTTCTCTGTTTATCCTTATAGGAAAATTTTTATGGAACCAACAACACATCATCTTTACATTCATAAAGATCAGTTTATTAATATATAATGTTAATTATTATAGTTATAACTACCATTTTTCACATACATATGTGTCTAGTTCTTCACATTCCTTGTTTTTTTTTAAAAAAAAAAACTGGCACAAAGATCTCTAAAATCATGTGTGCTATTCTCATTATACAAAATAGGCCTTACTACTCCTCAAACAATAAATTCCGTCATAACTTGTTCCTGTTACATGTCTAATTGGCTGTCTTTGGAGCATCTCAAACTGAGCATGGATAAAACACAACTTTTCACCTACGAAAATATGGATATATGATAAGGAATGTAGAGCAATGGAAATTGATACATGAGTATCAATGTATATGTAATTATATATAGTTTTTTATTAATAAAATCTCTTAAAATAATAATAATATAATTTGGAGTTAATAACATATGTATATATATAACTAAAATGTAATAAAATATAAGACAATAAAAACATAACGGGGAAGGATACCAATTGGATATCAGACTGAGATGGGGGGTGGGGGAGGGGATGGGTGTATGCCTACATGATGAGTGCGTTGCACACCCTCTGGGGAATGGTCATGCTTGAAGGTGCTGACTCGGGGAGGTGGGGGGGTGAGGGGATGGAGGTATGACTACATGGTGAGTGCCAGGTGCACTGTCTGGAGAATGGACACACTTGAGGCTCTGACTCAGGGGGATGGGTGGGACATGGACAATGTATATAACCTGAACTTATGTACCCCCATGATGAGCTGAAATTAAAAAAAAAGAAAAAAAAAAAAAAAGAATTCTATACCAGTAAAACTGCCCTTCAGAAATGAAGGTTAACTTTGTGTTATGTGAATTTCATCTCGAATAAAAGTTTTTAATGCTCATCTTTAAAAAAAAAAATAAAAGTTGCAATGTGAATGTGAAAAAAAAAAGAAGTTGAGAAATTAAAGTACTTATATATGAAGTGATTTAGTATCAATTAAAGGTAGACTGTGACCAGTTACGAGGTAAGCTGTAAACCCTAAAACAATCACCAAAATAACAAAGTAAAGAGTTCTAGATAATAAGGCAATAGAGGAGATGAAAACAGATTTTAAAAAATACTCAATTCAAAGGAGAAAATTTTTCTAAAAACGAGAAAAAAGGGAAGAAAGACCAGATAGGACTAACATAAAAAAATAGCAAGATGATAAACTAAAACCTAATCATATTAATAATTAATTGTACATAGTATAAATGTTTCATTTAAAAGGCAGATTGTCATATTGAATAAAAAAGGCAAGACCAAACTACATCTTGCTACAAGAAAAGGAGTAGAGATATAAAGAAATAAATTAAACATATAAAGAAAAAAGGGAAAGCACACATTGTAACACAAATTTTGTAATAATTAAACATAAAATAATTATATACAAATTAGTTATTCCAGATTCAAATTTAACTGTATGTCCCATTTTCATTTTTTGTAAATCTAGGAACACAAATATTATGCAACAAAAATTTTCTATAATGATAAAGAGAAAAAATTGAAATTCCACATGTATAGTTTGATAATGCTCACCAAATATTTACTTATATGCTATACTGTATCCAGCTGAAATGTCATATCTTTGATTAATGTAAGATCTTCAGGAAAAAAGCAAGCCAGTAAATGTTTTTTAACTTAACTTTTAGGTTGTTTACAACCAAAGGTACTGTCCAAACACAGACATCAATATCTATCAATTTGTTTTTAATTTTTAGTCACTTTGTTATTCTTATGGGCTAGGTAATATAGTAAGTAGGACAAGGAAAACCATAAGAAATACTTTAAAGACAGATTTGAATGAGAGCCATTTACAACCTCTTAAAAGAAGAAAAGTGTGTATCAGAGAGCAGAAAGTGCTTGTGACAAAAATTGGATGTGAAAAAGAGCAGACTTTGTAAGTTTGGGGAGTTGGAAATTGCTCAGAGTAAACAGAACGGAGTCTGATAAATAAGGTTGCTATATTCACTGACCAGATCATGAGGCTTTATGTGTGCCATGCTACTTTTTTATGGCCTCAATTATTTGTATCTTTCCAGTTTTGCATTTCATTTTCTTAAACACGTTAATTTTAAAGGTGGCAATGGAAAAAGGTATAGGTCTATGATTCTGAAGAGTTTGTTTCAGCTTTTCCACTTGCTCATTGTGCAATCTTGAAAAAGTTACTTAACCTATCTGAGGTTCTGGTACATCATCTGCTAAATGAACATAATTATGTAAATAGATCTGCCAATAGTACAGAAAAATAATTAACTGCATCATGAGAAAGTATACTCTAGAGAAATCAAAATGATGCATAGGCTTAAATGAGTATTGCTACTACTGCTAAATTTTTATTAACTAATATATTTTTGACAAACCAGAAATGTCAATTGGAATAATTGAGAGAAAGTAGAAGGATGAAGTTTCCAAATCTTTTAAAATAGTATGTCATATAGTATTTGTGTTTCCCAGACAACTACTATTAAATCTTTATAAAAGCAAAAGAGTCTTTCAGGGTGGCTTATATGTTATTTTAAATTGCCTATTGTCAAGGTAACCAGCTCTTTGGGATTTCTGGTAGAATCTTTCCAAATGACTGTGAGACTCTCCATAGGTGTTAAATGACTACCTGTTACATTGTAGGTCTGTTTAGTGATTCTGTAAATCAAAGCAGCAGCTATTATTTAAATAGTACCTATATTATATCCAAGTTGTGAGATGATTTAAAAATCACTTTATTTTATGTATAGGAGCATAAATAATTTTAGATTAATATAATAAAGACACAACTGATTACAAACTAAATACCTTTGAGTACAGTTATCTTTACTGCAAAGCAGACATAATACAAAGCAAAGGCCAGAAGAAATAATGTTACAACAGATGATAGTCACAAACTGTACATAACTAGAACTGTTTCATTATAAAATCAGGTAGCCCAACAGTAAATAGTTAGAGGTTTAAATACTTGGAAATTTGAGTTTTCAATAACTAGGTACAACCTCTGTGCTTTTGATGTTTTAGAAAGCATTACTTTTGAGTTGGAATTTTAGATAATTTACAATCAAACAACTGCCTTATGGGACAATTTTAAGACATGCTTAGAAATTATTTGCAAAGAATTCAGAGGTGGGTTCTGACTAAAGGTAGGATCTGAATCCTGACCTCTGAAATCTGGACAGGCTTATGAATGTTCTGTCCAATAAAGCATGACAGAATGAATGCTGTGCTATTTCTGAGGTTGCATCATATAGCTTCTATCTGGTTCTCTTTGATCACTCAATTTTGGAAATTTGAGTCATCATAAAAGTAGTCTGACCACCATGAGGTCTCCATGCTGTGATGAAGCAGAGACCCGTGGGCTTTATTCACTTACCATTGTGTAATGATGCTGACAATTTGCTAATGTGTATTTGTAAATTATCAGTAAAGATATTTCCCACAAGAGTAATTAAACCATGATAAGCATTAATATTTTTAGTACAAGAAAACTGTATTTAAAAAGTATAAGTTGTCCTTCCCCATATGGCAATCTGCTGAGGAGTAGGCAAGAAAACTTGAGATTAGATTTATGTGTAAATTTCACTGAGCTTGTTGGAGGATGCTGTGTGCCAATTTCATAGTTTATCTGAAAGTGAGAGACAACATCCTTGAAAAATGAAACGGTTAGACATTGAGAAATAATATGAGATAATGGAAGCAACTTTAGCTTCTGTTTTTCCCCATATGTGGCTGTCATTGACTATTGGTGCCATATATCAACAGCACAGAAATATAAGTCAGGTGAGCATGAATGAGGTGAATTCTCAAAAATTCCCTGGAAAAAGAAGGTAGAATAAACTACTTACTGTTATCATAAGTATTATTTGATCATTAAAATGTGGTGGATAAATATTAGTTTCTTAGAATACACTCCTGGAACTAAGTGAATTTAGCAAATAAATGAGTTTTACAAATGAACATGGTAATGTAAAGGATTAATAATGGAAGAAACTAGGTGAGGTGTACATGTGATCTCTCTGTATTATTTTTGAAACTTTTCTGTACATATAAAAGTATTTTAAAATAAAGAATTTATAAAAAATGTGGTAAAACATGGTGACATAAACTGAATTTTATACATAATTCTTTTCTCTTTTCATTCTATGGAAATTTAGGGAAGAACAGAAAATGAATTTGGACATGATGCTATGGTGTCATTTTATGTGAAGAAGCTTTATAACTAAACTCAAATCAGGGAAGAAGAAAGCAAGGCACTATTAGTGTCTAGGCAAAATTAGTATTTTCACCATGTTAATAGATAACATACCAATTAGTTAGGTACACAAGATAGGGCTTTCTTCCATAGCTGCAGAAAAATTATTTGAAAAAATTCAATATCCATTTATGATTAAAAAAAAAAACTCCAAGAAAATTAAGAATTAAGTTAATTTCCCCAAATTAATAACCAACATCTGTAAGTACTAACATCATAATTTACGATCTAGAACAACTTCAAGGTGACTTCTGAACATCATAATTTATGATCTAGAACAACTTCAAGGTGACTTCTGAAACTGATTTTAAAAATAATTCAGTAATATTAAACTCACAGATTTCTTTTTGTTTTAAATACATAATTCCTGAGTAAGATGTATTTCTTATAAAAAGCAAACTATCCACATAATTTTTCATTGAATTTTGCCTGTTGTAGAAATCACTGCAGATTTGTTAGTGTTAAAAAGCTTGAGGTTCTGCTGGTTCAAGTCTTGGTGAGTGCCAGGCGCACTGTCTGGAGAATGGACACGCTTGAGGCTCTGACTCAGGGGGATGGGTGGGACATGGACAATGTACATAACTTGAGCTTTCATATCCCCATGATGAGCTGAAATAAAAAAACAAAAAGAAAAATCATTTAAAATAATCATCTAAATATTTACTATGCAAAACGATATATGTTGGCACGGATGGGATGAAAAGGGAATGCTTATACACTGTTGATTGGAATGTAAATTATTGCAACCTATGTAGAAAACAGTATGGAGATTCCTAAAAGAACTAAAAGTAGACCAACCATTTGATCCAGCAATCCAACTACTGGATATCTACTCACAGAAAAAGAAGTCATTATATGAAAAAGACATCCACACATGAATATTTATCCCAGCACAATTCACAGTTGTGAAGATATATAAAGTCATCCTAAGTGCCCATCAACTGAGAAGTGGATAATGAAAATATGGAATATATATACCATGGGGTAGAACTCAGCCATAAAAAGGAATGAAATGTCTTTTGCAGCAACTTGGTTAGAACTGTAGACCATTATCTTAAGTGAAGTATATCTCAGGAACAGAAAAACAAATGCCACATATTCTCACTTGTAAGTGAAAGCTAAGCGATGAGTACACATGGTCATATAGTTGTACAATGGACATTGGAAACTAAGAAGAAAGGAGTCTTGTCAGGGGTGGTGGTAAGGGATAAAATAATTGCCTATCAGGTACAATGTACACTATTTGGGCAATGGATACACTAAAAGACCTGACTTCACCACTATACAATTCATCCATGCAACAAAAATCACTTGTACCCCCTTAATCTATTAAAGCAATTTTTTAAGAAATAAAACCTAAAAAATTTAAAAATATACATACTATGCAATTTTGATTGATAATTGTGGTTGCTTAATGCTAATTCATTAGTAGTATTTAGAAGGATAATAATTTCTTTTTGATCCAATGTTCATTGTATATATCCTCAGAATTCAACACTTTAAAAAAATTCAGTAAAATTACATTGCTTTCAGAAAGTTTGATCTTTTCTTACTTTAAATTTTATTTACATAAATTGTTATATTTTTCTTCTGATACCTGATTTTCAACACCTAATTAATGTTTTCTTCTTGAAAAGGTAAATTTAATGCAGTATGCATTAAACCACTGCAAATTTACCAATCCAAGTGTATATTTTTTCCAAACATACTATTTGTGAACAAGTAGAGGAGTAAAATACAATTAGAAAAGATTCCCTATAGATGCAACAGGCTATTGTTTTTATTTCTGCTTGATAAGAATGAAATATTTTGGCAGGAAATTTCTTATGCTTGTTGTAGATTATGCTGATTAAGCAACATTTTTATTGAAATATTTTATGAGGGTTAGAGGCTTCTCATGATCATTTGAACAAGTTATTCTCTTCCAATTTATATTTCCTTTGTTAAAATATATATGGTCCATTATGGATACTTTTGAAAAGAAACCATAGTTTGAGATCAAACTAAAATTATATTGGTGAAATAAAATAAGCATGAGTAGTTATATGGCAAAAAATGACTCCCTTATCAATTAACTGAAGAGAAAATTACATTACATGCTAACTTATATATTGGTTATTTTTATTGGCTACTTAAGTATTAATAAAATGAAAGACTTGTTTTATTAGTTATAATTGGGAGGATGTTTTATAAAACCATTACTTTTTTCTTGTTCACATATTAACAAATATACAGTTTTAACTCTGGTTCTAGTACATTCTCTTTGGCATAATTTTCAGGAAGTTTGTCATCAATTAATTTGTCATCAGAGTTTCATTGACATCTTAGGGATAAGCACATGCCATGGAAAAGCCCCTGAAATTTTATGGTGAAAAATCTTAGATATTTAACCTTAAAAATCTCTTGATTTGTTTGAACCTTAGTTCTACATTTGTGTTGATGAGATATTTGGGTTAGAGTTAATTATCTTGAAAGTCCCTTTCACATTATTAAAAAAAATCATCCTAAGAATGGCTTCATCTTCGATCTTCTTTGATCAGAACTATTTTCAGGAGAATATCCAATTCTAGCTATTGCTCTGAGGCTTGCAGTACACTAAAAATATAGATTTCTTTTAGATATTCTGCATTTTCATATTACAAATTTTGTGACGTAATTTTGATATTTTATATCAGGACAATATTTAAAACAAAATTTATGAGCAAGTCAGCACTAAGGAAAAAGTACTGTGCAAATAAATATTTTCTGGTCAAAATGTCCAGTCACTTCAAAGCACATGGACATACATTAGTGGCTTTAAGATTTTTCTCCATTTTAACTGAGCCAAACCATTTTTTTTAATCAGGGTAGAAGAATGACTAGAGAATTTTTTATGTTGTGTGGCCTTAAAAAGTAATATGTTAGTTTTTTACTTAGAATAAGATATTATACATAAGAAATTTTTCACTATGGATCTTCTTATAGTCCAGAGAAAATGTTAATCAATAATTCCCCTCATCTGAAGTGAAATACAACTTATTTAAAAAAAACACAATAGAAATTGTTATTCTTAATGAGTATAAGATTCATCATACCCCTTCGAAAGCTGATTTACTCATTTTCATGTGCTTATTCAAGAGGCAAAATAAGTAAATAAGCATTCAATATGTGGCATTACTCCAGGAGAAGAAATGTAAGTAAAAAATAATTTAAGAAATTAAGATTTTAATGGCCTATGTATTTGCTATAGCTGTCATTTCTGAATTTAAATTTTTTATACTCATTGAAGTAGCAAATAATTTTAAATGAAAATAGGGTCCGTGCTCAATGTAACTGCTACATGGTTCTTTAAGTGTAAGTCCTATCTCTACAGTCATCTTTACTTTGAATATTTGCCTTCACCGTATTTCACATAAATTAAAAGACTTGGCAAGCATGTAAAAGCTTATTATTTTAATTCTTTCAACATGATTACTTTTCAAGGCTGGATTTTTTTATATCCAAAGCGTCTCAATTTTCATTAGTGAAAATGAGGGTAATAAAATTGACTATACTTAACGATAAAGGATAGCTGCTTAGAGTTTTCTTAATGTAGAGCAGCGTAGGAAGGTAACCAGATGTATAAATAATATGCATATTGAAGTGGGCTGTCACTGGCCCATTCTCTACTTGTTCGATTGCAAATCAGAAAAGGTACCTCTCAGAGCAGAAGTAACATGTTGGAAGCCATAGCTTCATGTGCAGAGCCTGGGCTGGATTTCAGTCCCCAATCACTCCCTTATGGGGGCCTTTTCTCTATACCATAACAATTTTTATACCTTACAAAGTATTTCTGAGAAGAACAAGAGCTCAGCAATCCTCATAGAACAAGTTCAGAGGCCAGCTCTTCTATTTGCTTGCTTGGTGACTTAGCCTCTGTATCCCTGAAATTCTGTAAAATATTACAAACTTTCAGAATTGAAATAATACTCAGATATTGGTAATATATAATACAGATTCTAAATGAATGAATGAATATAAAGTACATATACATTATGATTCATTAAATGCTATTTATTATTGTAACAATAGTTGTACAATTGTAAAACCAAATTGAGAGAAAACTACGCTTTATTAGTATAAACAATAAAATTAAATACAAAACATCTTCAATTTTAAATGTATTAAAAGGTAGAATACTTTTATCACAATTAGAAGATGTTGGAAATTGGGAGCTTAGGTATATGTGCTATTACTTTTTTTAATAAAGAAAAAAATTTTCACTACCTATCAATTAAAAGAGAAACCCTATGTACCCTTTTCCCAACTTTCCCTGAGGGTAACATCTTGTAATACTATAGTACCAATCACAATCAGTTGTTGACATCAGTAGTTAAGATACAGAACATTTCCATAAACATAAGGATCCCTCAGGTTTCCCTTTTATAGCTACTCCCACTTCCCTCAAACCCATTTGTATCTGTTAACCAACCTCCCCCTCTCCCCTCCACTTCCCTATACTTCCAAGCCTCTAGTAACTATGATTCTTTTCTCTACTTTTATGAAATCACTTTTTATAGCTTTCATATATGCCTGAGGACATGTGGTATTTATCTATCTGTGCATGGCTCATTTCACTTAACGTAATGTCTTCTTGGTTCATCCATGTTGCTGTGAATAACAAGATTTTATTCTTTATTATGGCTGAATAGTATCCCACTTTATATATATACATATATGTGTGTATGTGTGTGTAAAAGAAAGTTTTAAGAAAGAATACTAAAAAGATACAAAGGGCATTATAAAAAGGGTCTAATATTTTTAAAACATTTTGAGACCTTTGGAAACACAAAAGAAAAGCATTAGCAATTTAAAATATAAAAGGACAAGTGAAATTGAGACCAAAAACATTACAAAGGATTAACAAAACCAAAATGATTTCTTAATGTATTTGAATTTTTTCAAGCGTTTGGGCTAATTTTGGTATACTCATTGTTTTATTGATCTGTCTTTTCCTTTCATTACCCATTTTATTTAATTATAATATTATAATATTTGAAAATATATTATGTTCTACCATTTTTTAAAGAAATTTCTTTGATATTCTTATTTTGTTTCTATATTTTATGATCATTTTGTCAATGATGAGTTTTTTTATATTTTATTGGATTGTTAAAGTTTATTGGTCAATGGAGAAAGACTGCCTAGTTTATAACATTATTTTCTCAGTAAAAAATAATTATTTTTATTCAAATCTTTAATATTTCTCAGGAAAGTTTTGAATTCTCTTCAAATATAGAGGGTTTCTTGTGAGGTTTATTCATGAATACTTTATTGCTATTTTTGTTTTATATTTTAAATAAGTTATAATTCATTACATTATGAATTTAGTATCTTATGTATACAATAATGAATGCATTTTTATTTTCATTGTATGTCTAATCTCACTGAATGTACATAAGGTGATATTAGTTTTATAGTTGGTCCTCTTGGGAATTGTGGGCATTAGATATCTTAGACATAAATGATGATTTTTCTCTGTATTTCAAATTTTAATATCTAATATTTCTTTACTATTGTCCAGTAGGTTGGTTAGCAATCACAGAGTAATGCAAGGTAATAAGGTGAGGAGGTCATTTTTGTTTTATTACATCTAGAAAAATATAATTTGTCTCCTACCTTTCCCTCCTTATACCTCTGATTTCACTTCTTCTCTTTCATTTCTGGCCTTTGTTGGGATGAATTACCTTTATTTACATTTTTCTAGAAAGTAGTAGATACTGGGAAACATTTAGATATGTTTTGTTAAATTCAGCAGATCTAATTAACATATTTATTTTAATAACTACTTTATTAGGTTTGTGATATTTTTCTTTTCTCATTGCAATTTTATATGTTTCCTCTTTTCCTATTTAACAATGTCAAGTTATCTAGAAGTATACACATTTTTGTTTCATTTTTATATTTTTATATTTGTGTAAAATTTTATTTTTGTATTTTACTCTCAAATGATGACTAGTTTGCTTTAATTATATACCTTTAATTTTTATCTTAACATTTTTTATTTAAAAAATAATAAACCAATAATCTAATCAATAATTTAATTTATTTTTACAACCTCTCTTTCATGGTCTATCTCTCTCTCTGTCTCTCTCTCTCTGTTCCTCTCCCCTTCTCTGCTTCTTTTTCTCTCAGTGATGTTTTTAAAACAGGGACTTTTTCTTCCTGAATATTCTTTTAATGACATTAAATGGATTCTGAGATGTAGCGGTTTTAATTATGAATATTCATCTTTACATACTGCAGTTTTGATTTCCATGTCTTCTTGCATAATACCCTATCTAAAATGTTATAGACAGTTGATTTTTTAGTTTAATCACTTTTTTGTTTTAATTGGTGCAAGACCACCCAGCTAGGAAGTAGCAGAATAAGTATTTTAATCCAAATTCTAACTCAAGAGCCCATATGCTTAACTATTATACCACATTGCTTGTGGATGCTATTTAATTGCTCTTAACTGAACTTCCCTGGGTTTTATTATATCTAACATGTGATGATCTAAGGAAAACATGTCACTATCTTTGCCTTGCTATGAAACATCAGACAAAATAGTGTCAGTTTGTCTTCACTTTCTCCATTTTAAAAAAATTTTACAAAGTTATCAAAAGTTTCAGCTTTTCTATATTCTATACTTTTCTCAATATATAAGTCATTTTTAGAATTGGATACTAGAATGTATCCAATTCACACATATTTACTGGAATTCACTATAAACTAGCTTGCCACAAAGAAAAATGAGACTTTATTGCTTCTTGGATGAATAGAAGTAATTTATAATTACTTGTATAATAATTATAACCCCATAGGTAAAACCCTATAGGAATTATAAACTAAAGCAAGAAAATGGGGCTCTCAGTAGGAACTCATCAAAGTTCCCTATACAAAAGTAAATAAATAAAGTAGTCAATGGTTTTCCAGAGAGTTTCTGAAAATTACCTTAGTAATTTGCTAACTAGAATTCTTACATGCCCAGCTTGACAGTTTGGCAAAAGATGTAAAGACTCTCATCCCTGCAAGTCTTCAGAAAGCTGAAGTTAAAACTGCTGCTCCTCTGAACAGGTTCATCCATCTCAGCTCTCAAGGGAGAAAGGGAATGCATACCCAATATCCATAGTGGGAGCAAGACAGGTATGAGAGAGACATTCTTAGAATAAGTTAAAGAAGTTATCAGCAGGCAGAGACAACGGGCATTGGTGGTTTACAGATTTCACGCCCACTCTGGGCTGAAAATTACTTTTGAAACAAATATTCAGCTAGTACAGACTTTGTGTCTTGGCATTTAATGTTCTGATTGACATTTATCTAAGAAGTTTCATGCTCTGCTACAAAATAATTCTTTGTGTGACCAAGCAGTTTCAAAGGGTAGGGCTGTGGTGGTTTTGAGAGCCTCTCTTTTTCTCTGCTTTGCTCCCGTCTCAAGTTTGATAGATGCAGTTCTTTCTCTGATTTTTCCTTCTGTAGCATATTTTATAGAAAGAACAGCAGCTTGTTTAGAGGACATGAAAACCAAAATTTCATCTTTGTTTTAATGTCTGAATTTTTAGTTGCTTGAATATGAGAAATAAATTTAAAAAAATAACATAGAGCATTTTATCATATTACAAGCTGCACATTCAATTCAAGGAAAGCAATAAAGTTGCAGCTGCTATGCTTTTAAAAAAGAACATTTTAAGCCATCTTTGTTCATATTTAGAAAAGTGGATATTAGCTGAGGAACCATGTAATTTTCTCTACTTTTCCCACCTCTTCTGTTGAATTTCAAAATATATTGCTGGATTAGGTAGGAACTTTTTTATTACTTGTTCCCTTGCTTATTTATGTAAACAAACCACAGTGATTTACATGGAAAATACATTTCAAGAATGTAACTATAACTTTAAAAATTATCATTGATGAGCATTGTGTAAAGTTAAAATCAACACATGATGAAAGATACTTGTTAAAGGAAAAGAAATAATTAGAACACTTAAAGATAGCAATGAAAGAAGAGTAGAATATTTTAAGACCAAAATATAGAAAATGACAGGAATGATGTCTTCCTTCTTAATAAGACTTGGTCTTTTTTATAATAAAAAGAGTAACATATAGAATGGGAAAGAACATGGGGCTTGAAGTAACTTCGGGGTCTGGATGAAATTAAGACTGAGACTATAAAGACCCTATATCATAGGAAGCACAAGTGAGTGATAGATGTTACAGATGAATATTTTTAAAACATATAAAATAGGAAAAAAATATCAAAACATGTTTAATAATTATGTGATACTAAGGATTTACTTTAATTCTGTGCCCTGATTATTTCAGGTAAAAACAATAGTGAAATATTGACACCCGTTATATTAGTTGCTATTCATAAATAACATGTAAAATGGCCTGGCACATAGGTGGCACCATAAGAATGTTTATTTTAACATAGCTTATTAATTTTTAATGTAAGTAAAAATCACCAACCTGATAAATGTCAGTATTATAATATCATAAATATATTTGTGTTTAGATGGGAAAAAAATGAGGGTTATTTCTGACCACAAATAGATTAAATGGCAACTACTAGGGATTACAAGCACTTTCCACTTTATTTAACTTGATATATTATCCAGTGCTTACATGGTATCAGAATTAATTGCAGCAAAGACCACACTGGAGAGAAGACACTATAATAAACCAATCGTCTACCCCAAATCTGGAATGATAGCAAGTTCCCCCAAGAACCTATATTAACCCAGTAGAGAACAAACAGCTAGGTGATAGTAAGAAACACTGACAAATTTGGTCCGGGTTCACAACTATGTACCCCAGTTCCTATATGTGAAGAGCTCCCAAACTAATTTGATGACAGTGAAATTACTGCAAGTCATTATTGATTTAACTTCATGTGAATTGTCACATATTTTATGGCGGAGATACGAACGTGTTTGATTATGATCCACTGCTCAAGAGCCCAATGATCATTTTAGACAACATAGAGACTACTTTATCTCTGTAAAATCTGAAATATTCTCATTTCACATTCACATTTGACCTCCAAATGAAAGATAAGAAATATAGACTTATATTGATTTCTGAAGAATTATTTTATAGAAGGAATGATAGAGTTTAGTACAATGTTATTTTTCCTATCTTTAGGAAAAAATGGGGAATTGTGAGGAGTTATAAAAATTAAAAGAAAGTTATATTTTTGTTCTGCTGAATAGATGCTTTTGAAACAGCTGCATTTTAATAAGAAGGTATTCTTCATGCTCCTTAATTGTCAGTGTTTAACAATAAAAAAGTCCTGAAATTTTCTTACAAATTGATTCTTTGGGCTTTGTTTATACATATGCAGTTGACCTTTGAACAACATGGGGGGATGGAAGATTCACATATAACTTTTGAGTCTACCAAACTTAACTACTAATAGCCTACTGTTGATCAGAAACCTTACCAATAATATAAATAATCAACACATATTTCATATGTTGTATGTATTATATACTGTATTCTTACAATAAAGTAAGCTAGAAAAAAGAAAATGTTACTAAAAACATCATAAAGAAAAGAATGTCTATTTACTATTCATTAAGTAGAAGTGGCTCACCATAAAGGTCTTCATCCTTATCACTTCACAATGAGTATGCTGAGGAGGAAGAAGAGGAAGAGGAGGAGTTGGTCTTGCCACCTCAGGGGTGGCAGAAGTAAAAAAGAAAATCTTCATGTAAGTGGACCCAAGCCATTCAAACCTCTGTTGTTCAAGTGGCAAATGTAAACATATTTCCCCCTCAATACTTACTAATGACATTAAAGTTGATGTGAAGTGATACAGGAATAAGGAAAGTTATTTTATTCATCAAGGAAACTGTATTTTAAGGAAGTGGAAGGCAACACCTAATCAGCAACAGATGTTATACTTGGAGCATTATAAAAGGGAAGAATAAACTTTCATCTTATTTCAGCCTTATGTGTTTTGTCTTGTCACAGCAGCTAAATCAGTTTCACAAGCAATGTAAATATTTGCTAAATATATTACTTATGAATTCTTAGGCGTATCAATTATAGGACATCATTGATTTAATTTAGCTTTTTAGACAAAGATGACATAGTTAGAAATTGAATGATACCTCTTTTAATTTTTTTTAAAAAATTAAAATATATATTTTGTATTAAAGATAACACTCTCATTAGCATTTTATACCCTAATTTTCCTTTTAATTCTTGATGCATCAGAGTAAGAAAAGGTTAGTTTTTATCCCATGTCTCTTGCTGTTTCAAATAAATTTTTAAACATAATATATATATATTTACTAATGTTCACAAGTTGATGAATATTATTGACTTTTTTACTTTCAAAGTTTTAATTAGCATAAATTTATCCTCTTTGCTGTGGTTGTTACCTTATGGCATGGATGCTGCTTCTTTTAATGTTATGAAAGATGTCTATGCTTTATTTTTGCTTTAGTTTGAAGTTTCTTTTCATATCCCTTCTGTAATGAAACGTAGACTTAGGTTTTTTAAAATCTCCTGATTTTAAGCTTTCAATACCTTGAGTTTGACTTTTTTGGCAGATTTGGAAGAGCTGATTTACTTCTTTAATCTTTTTATGATTACTTAATTTTTAAAAATTTTTTTCTATTGTGAAATAGATTCATTTTGTTGTCTTAAACATTTCCCACTATTTACATTAAAGTTTAAAAAATTGTTAAGTTACAATGTATTTTGTAATGTCAAGCTACATTCTTGTCACACCCCTGATTTCTCCCAATTTTCACCCCAATTAAAGGCAAAGAATTCTGTAGATTTCTTTCCTTCCATCCTCCCCAAATTTTCCAGAAATGCATAAATATCAAATGGAGTTTTTAACCCAAATTACAGTTTAAAAATTATGTTCACATTACAGATGCTCTTCTACTAATGATACAGTTACAGTCCAATAAATTGAAAATATAGTAAGCAGAAAATGCATTTAATATACCTAACCTACCAAATATCATAGCTTAGACTAGCCTTCCTTAAACATGCACCAAACACTTACATTAGTCTACAGTTGGGCAAAATCATCTAACACAAAGTCTATTTTATAATAAAGCATTGAATATCTGATGTAATATATTGAATACTATACTGAAAGTAAAAAACAGAATGGTTGCATGAGTACTGGAAATATAGTTTGTACTGAATGTGTATCACTTTAGCACCATCTTAAAGTTTAAAATTCATAAGTCAAACCATCATAAAGTCAGAGACCGTATGTATTAATCCTTCAAATATATGTTTTAATCTATAAATTGTCCTTTTCAAATTTTATGACTTTTATTTTGAATTAACTCTATATTTTAATCTTTTAAGAATTTGCTAGTAGCTTTCTAGCTGGATGGCATTCCCTGGTGATCCAGTGGACCATCTCTCAGTATTCCCATGACTTATTTAACTGAGAAGATTTAGCTGTCAATAGGGCCTTAGAGGAGCTTGGTTACCAGGAGCTCAGATCTTTCAGGAATAAAGTTATGGTTTAATCTACCAGGGAAGCCACTGTCTCGTAGCACATCAGGGACCTCAGCAGAAGTGTTAGGTGCATGGAAAAGAAGAGAACGCATGAGTAAGAGAAAGTATACATATTAGTTATAGCTTCAGGACCAACTAAAGTAGCAGAGACTCTCCTCACATTAATATTCTTTTTCATTACATTTCACAGAAACTGATAAACAAGTTAATCTAAGCATTGTAAGGGAGGGAATATAAAGATCCCTTGGGGCCCATCCAGAGCCCTTTCATTGAGTTGCTGTGCCTATTTTCTGGCTGCTTTGCTTGCTGGCTGCTAATGGCTTGCATTTCTCCCACCTCACTTAAATGAGCTGCCTCACCCAGGAAGTTACGGCTCCTCAGTCAGCCAGGCACCCAAGTCTCTCTGATTGACATAGACGTGAAAAGGCTAGTCAGGTACCTTCAAAGCAGGTCCAACTCTGTGGTGGGGTTCATGCTCTGGTAGCCCCATGAAACTAGGCCAAGTCGTGTCTCTAGCCGAGATCTCATTTCCTGGTTGTCTCACCTGCCCTACACAGTCTCTCTATTCCCCTTCTGAGAATGTACCTCAGGAGTTACCTTTATAAGAATCCCTCTCTTACACTTTCTCTGCACTGAGCCTAACCCAAGTCAATATTCTTTAGATTCTCTGAGATGTTGTATACCTGGGACAGAGATGATCTGAAGGTATGAAAGACAACTTATCTCAATATTTTAGGATGGGAGGAAAACTTTTTACCTCCAAAATTTAGAAATGTTACCCAACTGTTTTCTGAATTTTATTCCTGCAACAAAAAGCCTTAGGTTAATATGAACCTTATTACTCCCTGGCTTTTATTTTTTTATGATTTTCCTTAATTCAAATTTGCCATTGTGACCAAGATATAAAAATTACCTATAGTTTTTATTTTGAAGCACTTTCTTTTTATTTCTTTTTTTTCTTTTTTCTGAATGCATTTCTTTTTTTTCTTCTTTTTTCTGAGTACGCATCTATCTTTCTGCATACACGTTTTTCCCCCTCAATTCATAAAACATTTTTGTTTTAATTAATGGAGATTAGTGCTTATTTTCTAAATAATCTTATAAATCAAGGTTATTTATTAATCTTACAATAGGTTGCCATTATCTTTTCATTATATCATTGCTTAATTATTTTGTTTGTTTACATATTATTTATACTCAATAACAAAAATACTATAACAATTTTAATTCTTTACTAGTCTAATTTTATATAGCCTATATCTAATTCTAATTTAAATGTTCATTAAATTTTAATTTTCATGATGAAAATTCCTTGTTCCATTCATCTTACTTTAGATCCCAGGTATTATATTTTCAAATTAAATAGTTCTCTCCTTGTAATTTTTGGATGTTATTTAATATTTTATAGGGAATCTAGCACCTCTTGTATTATCCTAGATGGAGCTGGAACCTATTCTACTAAGGGAATTATCACAAGAATGGAAAAGCAAGCACCACATGTACTCACCATCAAATTGGTATCGATTGATGCACACTTAGGTGCACATACGGTGGTAGTAACATTCCTCGGACTTCGGGAAGGTGGCAGGGGGAGGAGGGAATGAGTATATTCACACCTAATGGGTGCAATGCACACTGTCTGGGGAATGGACATGCTTGTAGCTCCGACTCAGGTGGGGCAAAGGCAATATATGTAACTTAAACATTTATACCTCCAAATATTCTGAAATTTAAAAAAATAAAAAATAATATTTTATAGGAAGACTGAAAAGTACTGTATTTTTTTTTTCTCTCTAAAGTCTAGGCCAGTCTGAGAAACAAAAAAACATTCCTATGGAATTACAATATAATTTTTGGTAACAAAAAGGAATTTAGTAAAGAATATTTAGATTTGTCATCATAGTCCTTGCAAACTTTCCCTCTCCACTGCTCACACCACCAGTGTGCACACTAGAATACCACACCTAGGGAAACTGAGTATTTCCAGGGTTGATGAATTTAGCCAGATTTGTTAATAAAAAGAACAGAACAGTAAAACAAGAACTAGAATGTTTGCAACTTATAAATTAGCTCCACCCAATAAAGGAATGTTAACAAATGGATGCCATTCAACAACATGATGAAGAGGCACAGCAAAAGGTAAAAATGTTTCTCGAGATTAAGTCCATGCACATGGAAAGTAAATCCCTTGCAAGGCTCTTCCTCCCTTCATTAATGTTGCCAAGACATTTCTAAAACTGTCATTGAAATATTCTGTATACCATTTTGAAACTTAATAATTTTAACACTGTGTTTGTATTTTTGCAGTTATTTTATTTCCACAGAGATAACCCTTGTTCAAATATTTTCATATATTTATCTCTGAAAGAAATTAGGCTCATAGGATTCATGATCTACAAATATGTATTCTCTTGTTCTGATCTTTCCTTACTTCGCTGAGGTATTAACTTGAGAATTTAAGTGAGTAAACAATCAATCCCCATCCTCTACCACCTCTAGAATCATTCCTTTCCCTGAAATACTTCCTCTTTCCCCACTCAGTTTTATTGGTCAAAACTACTCTCATTCCTTGCAATAAAATGCATCCTTACACTGTATTTTCAAGGAATTATGTTTAGATTAGTGTAGAAAGAAATATCTTAACGTTAGGAATAACTCAAAAAGTATAACCATTTCCTCCCCATTTTTTGGAAAACACGTTTTTCCTAGTGTTAGTAGAGAGTGTTAACATAATTTTTAATGAATCATTGGAGCTATTGCAACTATTTTAGTAAAAAATTTTAACTCTTGTTTATAACCTTTTAAAAATATTTATACACATTTTCAGATTGATTTTAATATTTTTGTTTTAAATGTATGCTTTTTAATTGGAGAAGAAAATGAGACTTAGAAATATTTGATAACTTTTCCATGACAACAGGGCAAAGCCAATGCTCTGAGGCAATTGAATTCAGAGATCTGACTTTAGAAAGCTATGCTTTAAAATGCTGGTTGTCATCTCTCTTTCTCTCTCGTGCTCTCTCTCTCTCTCATTCATAATTTTATCATCTATATCCCCATTTATCAATCTACTTTACATATCTATCATCCTATCCATACAATCAATTGATATATCTATGTTTTATATATGAATATTTCCTTATCTTGCCTCATAGTCAATTGATGAAATTGATCAGTAGCTCAACAATGTAGGTGAAATAACATATTGTCACACACATTTATTGAATGGATATTATGTTGTGTGAACTGTAAGGTTACCAAAAATGCCATACACAAAGTCAAGAAGAGTTGTCTGTGTTTTAAAAAAAATACATTTCTATGTTAAGTATAATCGTCTTTTAAGAAACTCTTCACTCACACACACACACACACACACACACACACACACACACACACACACAGAGGCACTGGTGCACAGGAGCAAACTTTCACCCATGTAATATGTTACAAAAGTTATAAAAGTTACCTTTATAACGAATGGTACTGTCCAAGAAGAAGCTCTACCAGTGCACCAGAAATATTATCTAAGTGCAATGTGCAAAACACAGCTAGTAATGTTAGGGGAATTAGCACTCATAAGAGGGAAATGCAGTACAAATTAGAGTAAATGAAATAAATGTCATCCAATAAAAGTCACATAAAAAGAATTTGCCCGAATTATTTAGATATTTCTAGTTACAGTGTATTTTGTTTTGGTTTTGACTATAGAATTCCATTAAAAATTTGCCTATTACCAACTGACTCTTTGAAAATTAAATGTTGCTTATTTAAGGACATTAAAAATACTCTTTAGCAGTAACTTGTTTTTACTGTGAAGCTGTGTTAATTTTTGAAAATTTAACATTACTAAAGGAAGAATATAATGTATAGGACTTAGCATTTATATCTATATCTATAGATAGATGCTATATATCTATAAATGTGTGTGTAAATATAGGTATAGATATAGATAGATATAGATAGTGCTAACTCTAGCTTTCTGAACCCTTTTTAGTTAAATTTCAAATAAAAATCCTAAGGTATAACTGATCTAACTTTACATTTTAATTCAGAAAAAACCTGTGAAATAGAAAGAAATCTCTAAAAGAATTAGAAGGAATATCAAGAAAGACTCGATTACTGAAGTAGGTCAAGAACAATTAAATTGCCTTCTTAACATGTCTACTTGTAATTCAATTATTCCTATAAATTATATTTTTACAAAGTTCCTTTGAAAATATTGCTCTTTTGTTTTTATAAGCTTTTAAAAGCACATTCACACATGTCTTATTGCCTGTCAACCATTTTCTTTCACTATAAAAGTCATTTTGTTAGGGTCTTGATTTAATTATAGACAGTATTCATTAGAGCAACTGACCAACGGAAGAATCCTGCTGCTTTATTCAATAGATGTATCTCCCGGAGTTTCGTGTTTAATTCACTCCATTTTCCCTGGTTCATAAAGCATGGAAACTTTTACTTTATTCAGTATTTTTCTTGGCTCTTTGACTGAATCAGTTTCCACGGAATGAGACATATGAGAGAGTTATATCCCCTCTATGAATATTCTTTCTTACAACGATTTATTTTATTAATTGCCAATATGAGGATTGGGTAGGCTACGTAGTCCCATATGCCTATTGTGTAAATGTGTTTTACGGAGTGAACTTAAATCTTAATACTTCTTGTTATAAAAATCTATGAGAAAAAGAATATTGGAAAAGCTCTTTAAACATTTTCAAATATGTATAAGGTTAATTTAATTTAATTAATTCTGTGAATAAAATAATACTGACAACTAAAGGACTTTAGCAAGCACTTTGACAAAGTTGTTTCGTCTGCTGTGTATCCTGTCTTCTGTACAATTTTGCTTCCAGTGTCCTTAGGTATGAGACTCTCTTTTGGACAATTACAGTTAGCTGACTCTTGAGGAGAGTGGAGTGGGCGAAAATTAGTAGCCCAGCTTTATAGACAGCAGTTGTTAGATCACACACTCAAACACTACAGAAGTGCTTCTTTATCTGTAGCCCACAATGGGATTCAACCTGTGAACTTTGATAGGAAACAAAAATACTGCATCTCTGTGTTCACCGATATCTAGCTGAAAATTAGTACATAAATATATAAATATAAAATAATGATTTTTAAATATAAAAATCATTAAAAAGTAGTTTTGGATTGCCTGGCCTGTAACTCATCACCAATTAAAATTGTGTATATTTTCATATCACATTACCCTTGCTGCTATCTTGAAATATGTTGACTGGAACACAAGTATCTGGCTGGCCATGGATCAATCCAGTTCTTTCCCTTTTCTTACTTGTAACTCTCGAGAAAACTTGTAGAATGTGCTAGAAATGCAATACCCTAAGATAGGAAGGGACTGCCTGGAACAGCCTGGACTCTGTTCCAGTCCTCCCAGAAATAAGATGTCCTTTAATATCTTAACCTAGTAATTCATGAGCCCCTGGGGTATAAAATGATGAGAGGTTAATATTCAGAATATATAAAGAACTATTACAACTCAACGACAAAAGATCAAATAACTCAAGTTAAAAATGGGCAAAGGACATGCATAAATATTGTCTAAAGATGATATGAAAATGGCCAACAAATGCACAAAACGATGCTCAGCATCACCAATCACTGGAGAAATGCATATCACAATGAGATACCACCTCACACCTATTAGATGGGTGCTGTCAAAAACAGATAAACAAACAAAAACAGAAAATAATAAGTATTGGTGGGGATACGGACAAATTGAAATCCTTGAACATTGTTGGTAGGTTTATAAAATGGTACAGAGTATGGAAAAGAGTATTGTGGTTCTTCAGAAAATTTAAAATACTGCCATATGGTACCAAATACTACCATATAAAACATCACCATATAGTAATTACTAATAACACTTTGGGGTATTTATCCAAAAATATTTGTACGTGCATGCTCAAGGCAACACTATTCACAATAGCAAGAAGTAGAAGAAACCCAAATGTTCATTTGTAGATGAATGGATAAACAAAACATGGTATATATATGCAATTAAATATTATGCAGTCTTATAAAGAAAGACAATTATGTCACAACTTACAATATGGTTGAACCTTGAGGACATTTTGCTAAATACAATAAGATAGTCACAAAAGGACAAATACTATATGATTCAAATTATGTATGGTATCTAAAGTAGTCAAATTCAGAGATGTAAAAGGCATAATAGTTGTTACTAAAGGCTGGGGAGAGGAGCAGAAAGTTGTTTCATCTGTACAGAGTTTCAAATATGTAAGATAAAAAGATCCTGGATATCTGTTACACAACAATGTAAATATACTTAACACTACTAAACTGTGCACTTTAAAATGACAAATGTTATGTATGTTTTACCCCAATAAAAATATATTGTGTGAAAGAATCTGTGCTCTTCATCAGACTTTCTCAGTCTCTGGTGTGAATGGTTACAAATCCCTACAATAGAACAATATTGGATAAGACTTATTTGCCCCTTCATGCGGATTGTCTCAGCATAATAAGTTTATTATTTTTTAATCTTCTGAATTGAGTCATCATGTGACCTCTCAGTTTATTAAAAAACTCTGAAAATCCTAGAATTTTGTAAAGACAACAAAATAATGTCCCTTGCCAACAGTAACCCAGAATTAGTTGAGATTTACACATTTACACATTTGAAAAGAGTTTGAAATAACCAGAAAAAAAAATCCCTTTCTCTCCTTAATGGCAAAGTGTCTGCCGCTTCTAGATTTACAGATTTACATAAGAAGTTTAAAATTCCAGTTAATTAACATTTCAAACGGAATGAGATCTTATCTTTTTAGACAATTAATACCAAGTTTGAGGATAAATTATATGATTATTTTATTAGAAGTGAGTTTTTTTCAGCTGAGCTTTTGAATGAACTAAGATTTACCATATTCCTGTACTCTATAAAGCCTTTTGTCTGCTGTTTTTTCCCCTACTTCTGAAAAAAGCACAAACTGAGAGAGGAGTTTGTAAGTTCCGTTTCAGATACAAGTAATAATTTGCAATATAAGGCAGGTTGATGGTAATTATTTCCAGATCCCTGTAGTACTATTATTAATGATAATGGTGATCCAACTTGGAAGCCCTTTGAATATGAGTAAGTGGTTGTAAAAACTGAAGTTTCAACCTGATGAATTCATGTGTAATCATTTATACTTATAGAAATTCCCAAAAGGATGGAACTGGCAATTGAAGAAAATGTATTCAATTGGATTTGGCCTTTCAATTTTATGTTTGGGAGCTACTTTTATGTAGCAGTGCTCATTAAAAAAAAAAAAAAAAAGATTAAAAGAATCAAATACTAGGTTTATTTTTAGGAAAGAAATGCCTGGGCATAAATTGTCTTAATCCTCGCTACTAATTATTAAGGTCAATTATGAAATTTTACACTTTATGACTTAGATAATGTTTTGATGAAAGTAGAAATTTAGGAAGGGCTTGAGTCCAATTAATTTTTTGAGATGATGATCTCAGAAAGCAAAAGTGAGAGACAGGGAAACTGAGGCAGAAAAGAGGAAAAGCCAACATAAATTTCTTACTGAAGGCAATTCATGGGCTATTGGAACTTGATTCTATTGGTACTTCCAAAGTTGTATATAGCCTGTCTTTTGTATTGTAAACTGAAAAAAAGGAGCTTGAAGCATTCATTAAGTTTCTCCTTTCCCCATTTGTTTGATGTTTCTGTCTCTTCCATTATCAGGTTGCACTTATACTAGTGATGAGTGGCTTCTACACTGATAAAAATAAATTTCCACAACAAAAATTGAAAAAAGGAGTGACACACACTTAAAATGGTATTTTGTCAGCATGAGGAGAGTCTAAACTATGGCAGAATTATCTACTGAAATGAGAAGTGCACAAAACTGAGATTCTGTAGGGTACCAAAACTGCCCACCACTGTCCTCCTCTTATACTACTAAAACTCACTCACTTCATTATTTCAGTGAATCTATTACACAAGAAGGCAACAAGCTGCAAATTCTTTAAGAGACTAAATACAAGTTGACTGCTGAAAAGTCCCTTGTGCTACAGCTGATTCTTATACTCATCAGCTTTGTCCTCTGAGATCGTTTGCCCATCTTGGCTGTTCTAGCTGATACGGACCAGACTTTTGCTTTGCCTTTAACAGGCCATAGTTGTGAAAATTGTTCATTAATTGTTTTTACAGAACCTGAAAACACCAAGAGGAAATATTTCTGACATTTTTCCCTTCCCACATTTTATAGCTGTAACCATAGCTTTCCTCTCTGGGAAGCAGAACCTTTAATCTAGCAGAGCTCATGACTTAGAGACAACAAAAATAAATTTACTAATTGGAATGCTGGAGGGCAGTGAGAAAGGCCAATCTTGTTTTCACCCATTTATTCTCTTATTGGGGGCATATGTAATAATTGGTAGATGAATATGTTGTATCTTGAATTGAAGAGACTCAAAGGTGCTGTCCCTGTGCCAAGAAATTAGGTTTGCCTCACCTAAGAGCACATTTAGGAATAACATTAATTGGGTGTCTGGCCGATGTTGGGGGGGGATGGGTGTATACCTACATAATGAATGCGATGCTCACCATCTATGGGATGGACATGCTTGAAGCTCTGATTTGGTGGGGGGGGGTACCAAGGGCAATATACATAACCTAAACTTTTGTACCCCCATAATATGCTGAAATAAATGAAAGAGAGAAGCATAATAGAGAATAACCAAATGCAATGCATAATCCTGTAAAAAAAAAAGACATCCTATTATTCTATTAATCTGTTTGCCTCCTATTGATGTGGCATGTGCCTATATCCGTGATCATGAATCAAATCTTGCAACATTTTCAAACAAAAGTGACCTGTTTCTAAGGCAATGTTGTACTTGATCCTGTCTTATTAAATTAAGCATTCTGTAAGGGCTTATATAGTGACCAAGGCTCTGATTCCAATAAGAATAAAAATACTGCCATTATATATTATAAGGTATGGGTTGACTACTATTCCCCAAAAGCTCAATTCTACCTGGAACCACCTGGAATATGGTCTTATTTGGAAATAGGATCTTTGAAGGTGTAATTTGTTAAGAATCAAAGTAAGATCACACTGAATTATGGTGGGCCCTAAATCCAATAATTATTGTCCTTATAAAAAGAGGAGACACTGAGACAGAGAGAGAGAAGGCAGCCATGCAAAGACAGAGGGAGAGCTTGGAATTATGATCTACAGGCCAAGGAACGCCTGGGACCACCAGAAGCTCTAAGAGGCAAGGAAGGATTTTTCCCTAGAGCTTTCAGAGGGAGGATAGCCCTGCTGACAAGCTAGTTTCAAACTTCTAACATTCAGAACTGTGAGGGCATAAAATTCTATGGGTTTAAGTTATGAAATTTATGGTAATTTGTAACACCAGCCCCAGGAAACAAATACAGAAGCAATCTGATGTTTCTGTTATCACATATCTGGATAATTTCCTCAAGGGATAACATCATACTGAACACTCTAATATTTTCTACTGCTGACAGGTAACTAAGCTAAATGTTATACCCATTTGTTCTCTTATGCTTAATGTACACATTCTTTTCCACTCTTTTATGTTCAACTGTACATGTAGGCATGGAATTACTGGGTCATATGATAACTTTATGTTTAATATTTTGAGAAACTGCCAAATTGTTTTCCAAAGTGGCTGTACTATCTTACATTTCCAGCTATACATGGGGGCTCCAATTCACTTCAGTCACTCTTCGTAGAATTCTTTTCAAAAGAATTGAAAAGCCTTGCTCTGGATTATGCTTTGGCTTAAGGAAATGTTGTGGCTGATTTGCTCTTCTGTCCAGACCACTAAAACTTTCTTCAGGTCATCAATAAGGCTGTTTCTCATCAGTCATGTGCTCACTGGAGTAGCATTTTTAATTTCCTTTAAAAACCTCTTTTGCATTCACGACTTCATTAACTGTTTGGCACAAGAGGCCTATCTGGACCAGTCACTGGAGCAGTCAGAGCACACACATGTATGGATTATTTGCCACCTTACATAAGCATGGTTCGTGGACCGTCAAGACAATTATAATAATAACATGCAAGACTACTGGTCACGGGTCACAGATCACCATAACAGATAAAATAGTAATTTACAAAGTTGGAAATATTGTGAGAATTACCAAAATGGGACACAGAGACACAAGTGAACACATGCTTTTGGAAAAATGGAGCTAACGAACTTGCCTGATGCAGGGTTGTCACAAACCTTTGATTTGTAAAAAAATACAGTTATCTGTGAAGTGAAATAAAGCAAAGCATAACAAAATGAGGTATGCCTGTACAATGTGATGTTTTGATATATGTATACATTGTGAAATAATTACCACAATCAATCTAATTAGCACGTCTACCATTTTACATTTATCATTTTGTTTTTCTGTAATGAGAACAGTTAAAGTCTAATTTCTTAGCAAATTTCAGATGCATTATACAGTATTATTTACTATAGCCACCATGTTATATATCAGATTGCCAGAGCTTATTCATCCTGCCTAACAGAAATTTTACTCTCTTTCACAAACATTTCCCCATTTCTCCCATCCCACAGCTGCTGGTAACCACTATTCTACTCCCTGTCTCTGTAAGTTCAACTATTTTAGATTCCACACATAAGTGAGATCATGAAATATTTGTCTTTTTATGCCTGGCTTATTTCACCTAGAATAATATCCTCCAAGTTCATTCATATTGTGGCAAAGGATAGGCTTTCTTTTCTTTTGATCACTGAATAGTATTCCTGCATGTGTGTGTGAGAGTGTTTGTGTGTGTGTTTGTCTCATATTTTCTTCATTCAGTTTTTGATGGACATTTAGTTTGTTTCCACATCTTGACTATCATGAATAGTGAGTGCTACAATAAAAATGTGAGTGCAGGTATGTTTTTGAGATCCTGATTTCAATTCTTTAGGATATAGATACACAAAAGTGGGATTGCTGAATCATAGCTTAGTTCTTAATATTTAAGGAACCTCCATACTGCTTTCCATACCAACTGTAGCAATTTACATTCCTAATAACAGTGTGTAAAGGTTTCTTTTTCTCAATATTCTTACCAATACTTATCTTTTTTCTTTTTGATAATAGCCATTATAACGGGTGAGAGGTGATATCTCATTATAGTTTTGTTTTGCATTTCTTTGATGATTAGTGAAGTTGAGCATTTCTTTTCATATATCTGTTGCCATTTATGTATCTTCTATTGAGAAATGTTTATTCAGGTCTTTTCCCCATTTTTAAATCATACTATTTGTTTTCTTGGTGTTGAGTATCTTACATATTTTGGATATTTACCCTTATCAGATGTTCTAATATCATATCAATGACACTGTTGATTTCCACAGCCAACCTGTTTTAGTTAAACTACCATGCTAAGAGCTGTGTAGAAAATAGGAGTGATCCCAGGCAATAACATGTCAGGCTGCCACTGTTCTTATCCAAAATCAATAGTTTTCATAAATAATTACTTTCTACTTTGTTGAATACCTTTGGTTGATTTGCATAGCCCTGAAATAGTTGTTTTGGGTATCCTCACTTTTTTTTTTATAGAAATTGCCAAGATACTCACTCTGCCACATTGCAATATGCCTTTAAAATCAGGAGATTTTGGAAAGAAAAATTTGTTTACTATGTTTAAATTGTTTATGTAAATTTATGATAATTTTGCTTTTCAATATCCATTAAATTGTCCTTTTAGATTGATTCTTAAGGTGCCATTTTAAAAGAATTAGATTTATTAGACTTAGCAAGTAGTGAAGACTATCCTGGAATTATGAAGGTTAATTAAAATTTTGAAATAGAATATGTTAATATCATAACCATGAAGGTATACCTGGATAATTCTATTTTTAATATTTCCACCACCATTTACAATATGGTTTTAAGCACTTAACTTAGAAAGATTTCTTGTTTATTCTAGCAATGGTGATTATATTCTCTTATTGAAGTATTTGAAGAAAGGGGACATTGATGTAACCTAGGCATGTCACTTATCCAGAAACAAGACTTTCACCCATAGTATAGAGACATGGATACCTAATTTGAAGAGCTAAGAAAACAAAGATGGAAGCCTTTTCTCTAACTAAGTCCGTGGTTATTTGACAGTGCCACATGTTAGGGAAAGAGATAAGCCCAGTGGAAAAAAATGCCAATCTATTTTCAAAAACATACAGTGTAAGTTATTTTAGTGATGCTTATTGTGCAAAAATCCTTAGTAACATGAATACTTAGTAGTGCATTCTTTCAAATGTATTGTGCTATTAAATGTAACAGATTAGAATCATAATTTCTACATATCATTAAAAAGCAGCTGTTGTATCTATTCTCTAACAGCAAATTTTCTCATAAATATACAACATTTATTTAAAATCTGGCATACTCATTTAGGAACTATTCATTGCATCATTATTTTTTACACTATGACTTGCAGGTTATCAGATTGGTCACTTATCATCACCATTGTGAATGTTAAGTTTAGAAAAGTCACACGTGAAAAATTTTGTAAAGGTAGGCAGTACCCCAGGATTATGAGAAGTATGTTAGTACCAAAATTTAAACATCTAAAGGGTCTCTGTTATTACCTATCAGTGACTTCAAGTAACAATAGATGAATAAAGGAAATTAAAAGAAAGATATGCACATAAAAAGACTAGTTTTAAAAGGAAATAAATACAAATATAAGTAACTTACAGTAGATTGTGTCCTCTCCATCTTTAATGGGTGGGAATTTCACAGTGATCAAGAATAATCTCCACACCGAGTATCCTCAAAAGCTAAGCACAACTTACTGATTTAACACGACAATAGGCATATGTAGTCACAGGAATATTAAATATTTGCAACAACAGCAGTTTTACATATAGCTCAGAGTTTAAATCCAAACTGGGCCTAATCATAATGTGTTAGATGCTGTAAAATATTTTTAATAATCAAAATATGCACATTTAAAGGGAAGATTATTTAAGAAATTGCCAAATAACCTAATCAAATAGAAATATATAAGGGTAAGTCTTAAAGATATTTAGAAAGCAAAGGAATAGTCAGATCCGATTTCCAATTTTTAGAGGCTTAGTCTATGAACCCCATGGACATTTATGGGATGAGAGTAAGAGCAGAATTTAGGAGAGGAGATAGAAGACCAAGTAGGCAAGAGACAATCTTACTGACACTTAGAGGTGGTGAAAGATGGTTGGACATAATTATGACTTTAAAGACAGGACTTTCTGATGGGTTGAGTACTGGGATCTACACTATAGTGTGAGGAAAAGAAAGATGTCAAAACTGATCCCTAGAATTTTGGTTTGAATCATCGGATTAACTGACAGTATCAATTGCTGAAATGGAAAACACAGGAGGAGAGGGGGAATTGAGGAGGGAAGACTAATCATCAGGGAAATGCAAATCAAAACCACAATGAGATATCACTTAACTCCAGTGAGAATGGCCTTTATCAAAAAGTCCCATAACAATAAATATTGGCGTGGATGCGGAGAGACAGAAACACTCATACATACACTGCTGGTGGGACTGCAAACTAGTGCAACCCCTGTGGAAAGCAATATGGAGATACCTTAAACAGATACAAGTAGACGTACCATTTGATCCAGCAATCCCATTATTGGGCATCTACCCAAAAGAACAAAAGACATTCTATAACAAAGACATCTACACCCGAATGTTTATAGCAGCACAATTCACAATCACAAAGATGTGGAAACAACTCAAATAAATACATGAGTGGATTAATAAAATGTGGTATATGTATACCATGGAGTATTACTCAGCTATAAGAAATAACGGTGATATAGAATCTCTTATGTTCTCCTGGATAGAGTTGGAACCCATTCTACTAAGTGAAGTATCCCAAGAATGGAAAAATAAGCACCACATGTACTCACCAGCAAATTGGTTTCCCTGATCATCACCTAAGTGCACACTTGGGAATAACATTAATTGGGTGTTGGGCAGATACAGGGGGAGGGGATGGATGTATACCTACATAATGAGTGCGATGCGCACTGCCTGGGGAATGGGCACGCTTGAAGCTCTGACTCTGACTCGGGGGTAGGGTGGGGGCCAAGGGCAATATACATAACCTAAACTTTTGTACCCCCATAATATACTGAAATTAAAAAAAAAACACACTGTTACTGACATGTTTATTTTAAGATGGTTCTTGACATCTAAACTAAGATAATGAAGATTATTCTAGATATTTGGGTCAAGTTCAGAGAAAAACTAGGAACTAAATAAAATGTTACGGGTATAACCAACTTTATCTGACATTTAAAGACATTGAGAGTAATGAAGTCATACTGGGAGTGAAAGTATTTAGAGGAGCAAAGAGCAAAGGACTAAGTCTTGTGGCTCTATATCACTCAGAGACTGGTGAAAGGATGAGGAGCCTTCAAAGGGCAGTTGAAGAAGACATTTAAAGGACAATTCATTGGCCTTCACTCAAGAAACATAGTTTACAAGGGCAGATATATGTTTTCATTACTACAGCAAGGAGAAACTTTGATAAATGTATCAATTGCTAGATATGTAGGTAAAGTTCTATTACATTTCAGATGAAAAAGTTAACTTCTGGCAAGGAATAATTTAGAGTTTTCTTGAAGTTTCTGCTCTGCCCTTCCACTGATATTATTAATAATCTGTTTTATCAAAAGTCTCAAATGAATGAACAATGTACCGATGAATGCAGCAGTTTCCCCCTACATTCCCCTTCCTCCATTTAGTGTTATGTGGTGCAGTGTAGTTACTTCTTATATATAAGACAAATAAGTCATCAGCTAGACAGTGTCTTGTGGTCTTGCATGGAAAAAAAATGAAAATCCCAGTTGACTGAATTAATAAGTAAAACAGAATGCTAGAGAAAAATGGAGTACAATTGATTAATGCTAATCACAAATGCTGGTGTTAGTTACACTGTGTAGTCTCTTGCTATTGTTTCCAGGAGTACTCTGATTTCTGCTTGTTTTCTTACTGTTTACCTGTTTCCTCACTCTATGACGACTGTCTACCTCTTTATGACTTCTCCTTTTTTGTCAGATAATTTGATGTTCTGTGATCCTTATATCAAAATGAATCTACTCATGAACAGGGATCAATGCAATTCTCATTAGGGAGGTACTACTTGAGCTGAGATATAAAGGTTTAATACAATTTTAACATGTATATAAATGACTTATTCCTGTCTCATGATGACAGCTTGAGTTTGCAAATTATTTTTAACTCTGACAGAAGATTATATAATCATTTAAGTCAGATGGCCATATCCTAGTTTAGATACCTAGGTGAAAATAAACCCTCTCTTCTCAATAGAGTAAATCAGACTTAAAATTTTAGAATACATTTTGCTCCTAATCAAGTGTTTCAATCATCTCCACTCATTACATATACCATGATGCAAATGAACTCATCTCTGCCTGCATAAGTTCCTTACACACAAACCTCTTTTTGTTCACTTTATTCACTTTTTAAAAAAGTTTTACTCTTGCTCCTTTTTTTCTGCCTCTAATTGTTTGCACTACAACCCATTGTGATATTGTTCTTACTTCAACTTTATAATATGCATGATGTTTCTCTTTCAGACACTCTACCCTGATGCTTCCATTGTGAGAGTTTTTCTCTACTATCTTGGACTTCAGTGAAAGTGGTTATAATATTGACTGTGTTCTTATCTCCAAGGCCACTTCCAGATCACTGATCTATGATTGTTTTTCCTTATAAACATTTGAATTTTATAAATTGTGTCTCTCACACTTCTCAATGATCCAGGCTATCATCTTGTATGACCCTGTCAAAATGGATATATGAAAGTAAAGAATCATTTTTCTTTACAGAAGACATGGCAATAATGTTCAGTGATGTTAATATCTATATTGAGGACTCTTGTGAGTCTTTGATTTTAAGATTTCTTGAACTCCTTAGCACTGGAAAAATCTAATTTTATATTTAATCATCATGATCTTAGTTATTACATGGCATGGAATTTAAGTTGCATTCTTCCTTTTCTACAATATTAATACTATCTCTCATCTCTCTTATTCCAGCTACCACCTATACACTGAAATTGCTTTTGCTTTCAAAATGATTCATTACTTAGGTTCTCTGACTTTTCCAATTTTTTTAGCCCATTTATACATTGCCTTCACTTCCTTGTTTGCATTGTCATTAATACATAAATATTAAGTATAAGAGTATGGGAAGGAGAAGAAAATATCCTGTGGGGGAAAAGAATTGTCCCAATACACCCAAACCTATGCTTTTTCAGTGCAAAGAGCCCTACCCCATAGAAGCACTTCATGTTTGTTTTAGCACATTCATTCTTCTTGTAGCAAGGATACTTCAAAAATGATGAAAAAGACTCTCAAAAGAATGAATTCAAGAAAAAAATGTCATGAAGTTGCAAGATATTTTGTCCTCTCTACATAGACATCAAAAATACAGGGTTTTTCTAGGGATAAACTGGAATTCTCTTCTGAACTGGGCTTCTTTAACAGGGAATATGTCATGAATATGTCACATGTACAAAACAGATACCAAGGGGACACTTGGCTTTGTGCTTGTAGCAGACATGTTTTATCTACTTCATTCCAAGCTGCATATATTTACTCATTTCTGTGTCTAGACTATTGCTGATCAATAGAATTTCTTGGGATAATAGCTGTTTTATACCTGCACTGCACTTATCCACCAGGCTGATACAGCCATTGAGCACATGAAATGAGGGTAGTGCAACAAAACAACTGGATTTTTGGTTTTGTTTAATTTAAAGTAATTTAAATTTAAATTGCCACATGTGGCTAACAGTTATAACATTAGATACCAAAGTTCTATAGGTATTCCCCTGAAACTTTGTGGGATAAACTAAGAGTTTAAAGAAAGTCCTCAGTGCTACCAGAATGTCATCGTCTTTGCCAAGCATCTTACATCTTCACATATGTAGGTATCTTTTTCTAGGATACTTTTTGGAGAAAGGAAGTAGATCTGATGCTGAAAGAGAATTCCTTTATCAATTCCAAGTCCATTTACCTAAACAGCTAAATAAGTAGGATTCATAGGACACTATGTAGAGAACAAACCTGCCTACCCATCTGTGCTTCTTCTATGAGGCCAGGAAATGCAAAAAGAAAAGAATGAGAAAATGTAAACTTGGTCTCTGCTTTTAATGCAGGGTTTCTTCCCACTCTGCAGTAAATGCTCACTAGTGAGTGTTAGTCTTTTCATTCAGACATCCTCATGCCACTGGAGAAGCTGATAGAGAAAAAATACCAGAGCAAAAGTGTCTTCCTGCATGCGGAATGAGGATGGATGTCTCATTCACTAGGGTATTAAGCAGAAATATGAGTGAAAGAAGGATGTAATTCCCTAATATAGGTGAAATAATATAAAATTATAAAAATTAGAAATTACTAAAAATATTAGCAGTTTTTATTGCTATTTCTTGATAGTAATATATGCTATAGAAAGAAAAAAATTGCACTTATAACTTGAAGTGTTAGAGAATATCTTGAATAATAGACGATGTTACACTACAGGTACATATATGTAAAAATATGAATTACAAACCCTGTCTTGTAAATAGACCAGTTCAAGTACTCACTTTTCCCCTAAATGCATGGATGACATTTAATAAGTCAATCAGTGTTCTGAGTCTTATTTTTTCATTTGTAAAATAAGATTACACATTATAATATCTCCATATCAATCTATTATTTTTCCATTTGCAACCTTTAAGCTTGCAGCTGTTTCAATAGTTGAAAATGTCTCCAAGTACCCAACCATGACCACAACTTGCTTAAGTGGTAAATGTCACCTTGCATTTTCCTCTTTCCACTCTTTCCACAATGAGCGAATTTTTGTTAACTACTATGGGCAATCTTGAACACCAAAGAAATTATTGGAAAGAAAATTGTAGAAGTGAGAAAGACAAAAATTAGAAGAAATATATATCACTTTTCTTGGTGGTGATGTGGAAAGGAATATAATTTCATATATGATATCTCTATATATTTATATATCTCATATATTATACTAGTTGATAGCACTTCCTTCTGCTACCCACTAAGACTTTAGGAATGCCTAAATTCATATCTAGCTATAGGCAATTTTAGATAATCTCCTAGGTATTATCTAACTTATCTTGCATAAGAATCTTCCATATATCGTATCTTAGAATGACATCATTTTGTTCAATGTCCCTTCATTATAATTTTGATGAGAGAAAAATGGATTCCTGGCCAGAACCACTGTTTGTGTGGAGTATGTACGTTCTCCTCATGTATGTGTGGGTTTTCTCTGGGTCCTTTGGTTTCCTCTGCATTCTAAAGGCCTGCACATTAGGTGAATTGGTGGGTCCACACTGTCCCAGTCTGAGTGAGCCCGTGTGTGTGTGTGTATGTGTGCATGCGTGTGTGTGAGTGCACGTGAGATAGGAAAGTGTCTTATCCTGGACTGATTTACACCTTGCTCCCTAAGCTGCTGGACTTGACTCTGGTCAACTGCAACCCTGACGTGGAACAAGCAGGTAAATAATTCCCATTTGTTTTTATTAATCTTTACTAAATGTGATATAGCTCACCTTTATTTTATTTCTTTTATAGACTTAGGTGGTACAAGTGCAATTTGTTACATGGATATCCTGTGTAGTTGTGAAGAGTACAAGGCCATGGCTCAGAAGTTTTTAATGTATCCATCACATGAATAGTGTACATTGTACCCACTAAGTAATTTTTCATCCCTCACCTGATCCAGCCTTCCCATCCTCTCTTCTGAGTTTTCAACGCCTATTATTCCATTTTCTATGTCCATATATACACATTATTTAGCTCCCAGTTATAAGTGAGAACTGTGGTATTTTACTGTTTCGAAGTTATTTCACTTAAGATAATGGCTTCCATTTCCATCCATGTTGCTAACAAGACATCATTTCATTCTTCTTTATGCTTGAGTAGTATTCCATAATCTATTCCTTTATCCAATCATTTGCTGATGGACATTTAAGTTGATTCCATACCTTTGCTTTTATGAATAGTGCTGTGATAAACACACAAGTGCTGGTATCTTTTTGATGTAATGATTTTTTTTTCCCTTGGGTATATTCCCAGTAGTGGGATTCCTGGATCAAATGATAGTTCTATTTGTAGTCATTTGAGAAATCTCCATACTGTTTTCCATAAAGGTTGTACTAATTTACATTCCCACCAAAAGTGTATAATTGTTCACTTTTGACAGCATCCTGGCCAACATCTGGTGCTTTTAGCCATTCTGACTGGTGTAAGATTGTATCTCATTGTGGTTTTAATTTGCATTTCTCTGATGATTAATGATGTTGAGTATTTTTTCATATTCTTATTGGCCATTTGTATGTATTCGTTTGCCTGTTGATGCCCTTTGCCCTACTTTAAATGGGGTTACTTGTTTCTGTGGGTTTTTTTGTTTTTATTTTTAAATTTGAGAATATTATGGCAGTACAAATATTTTGGTTACATATGTTGCCTTTGCACCGCCCAAGCCAGAGTTACAAGCATGCCCATCCCACAGACTGTGTGCTCTGCATCCATTAGTTGTGAATTTACCCATCCCCTCCACCCTCTCCCACCTGTCTGGCACCCAATGAGTATTATTTCCGTGTGTGCATGTAAGTGTTGATCAGTTACTACGAATTTGATGGTGAGTGCATGTGGTGCTTATTTTTCCATTCTTGTGATACATAACTTTGAAGAAAACACAGATATAAAACCATCCTCCTATTGTCATATGATCTTTGACAAAGCAGACAAAAATATAAACTGGGGAAAAGAATCCATGTTCAATAAATGGTGCTGGGAAAATTGGATAGCCACATGTAGAAGACTGAAACAGGATCTGCACCTCTCACCTCTCACAAAAATCAGCTCACAATGGATAACAGACTTAAACCTAAGACATGAAATCACAAGAATTCTAGAAGAAAATGTTGGGAAAACTCTCATAGACATTGGCCTAGGCAAAGAATTTATGAAGAAGACCCCCGAAGCAATCAAAGTGCAACAAAAATAAATAAATGGAACCTGATCAAATTAAAAAGCTTCTGCACAGCCAAGGAAATTATTATTAGAGTGAATATGTTGTTTTCTGCTGAGTTGTTTGAGTTGCTTATAGAGCTTGGACATTAGTCCTTTGTCAGATACCAGGTTTGAAAATATTTTTTACCATTCTGTAGGTTGCCTGTTCACTCTGTTGATTATTTTAATGTATATCATTAGGGGTGTTTAGGATCTTTATTTATAAGTTTGGTGATGTTTTGTGATCAGAAGTATACCTAGAACCTTAATTCTTATTTAAGTCAATTAACCTATGGTAAAATTGATTTCTTCACACATCATTTCATTTAAAGTTGCAGTTTCCAAGAAGCTATGGTTGATGCTAAGTAAGGACTTACTGTATTTTTAAACAGCCTGAGTACAGGTGTTAGAGCTGATGGAATGTAGGTTATACAAAACTATAATAGAAGAATTATGAATTCAATATTTTAAAAAATCACCAGAAAAATGTAACTTCTATAATTTTTCAAATCACTAATTGTTTTCTATAATGTATTTGTTATAAATGGTGTAAAACCATCACAAATATTTTTGCCAGATTTAAGTTCTTATTCATTAAGTATTCAAGAACAATTTCTTTATTTATTAAATCTCATGCAATTCACTCAACTTATTTAAATAACAGATATTGAACACGTGATGTTGTGAGCATTTGCCAAGTATTAAGGATAGTCAAAAGCTTAGAAGATACAGTGAATTCATAAGTGGCAGAGAAGGAAATAGAACAAAATAAGCAATCTTTACAACTTAGTATACCTACATTATATTCTTGATCATTACTAGTTCAAAACCTCTGAACCTGTTTGAAGCTTCCATTGAAAATCTTTTAATAATTAAATGTGAAGAATTAGTCAACTATGCAGAAAATAGGAGATTTTCAATAAGACTGAGTTTAACTTTCCTTACAGAAATGAGTGGAGGACCCAACATCATAACTCAGCAAACTAAAATTTTTTATTGTCTCTCAAAACATTATGGTTTCATATTCTCACAAAAGTATTTCTTCTTTTTTAGGGCATTCCTGATTTTTAATCCCTGCTACCTCTGAAATGTTCTATTAATAGTACTCTCTGTTTTTAATTAATTGCAGTTCAAAACTCAGCACCTGGTTAGATCTATTCAATAACAAAACATTTGTTGTTTTTTAATAGAATAAATTACCCCAGAGCCTTTTTTATAATATTTTCACTGAATGAATACTTAAATCAAATGATAGATTTATACTCTTATTTGACATATTCATATAAATGTATATTCTGCACCCCCTAACAAATAAATGTACAATGACCATAAAATATCATCCATTTCTCACCTGTGACGTCACCTTTGGTATAGTAGATCAGGATGCAGAAACTCATTATAGGATGAGATCAGAGTCCACATTAAGTAAACAAACAGTTCAGTTTACTTCTCTTTCTCATCATATCAACTCATGTAAACTCATGTAAAAAATGGAAACAACCAAAGCTTACTTCTGTTATTTTTGCATATAGAATTTCCACTCATAAATGGAAGGGGCTCCTGATGGAAAGAACTATATTGTAATTAAAGCCAAGGTTAGGTAGTAAGATGAGAACTGACTTTCAGATATAACAGAAAGAGCCTATGATATTACACTATCAATACACACGTAGTGTCTTGCATTCTTTGGGCCAAGAATCCTTGGTCATTTGAGGGCTCTGCTACTTGAAGCATTATCCAGTAGATTGGTATTCACTGGTCTTGTGGATTAAGATATGGATAATAGGTGGATTAAGACCTATTGGGGTGACATTTTTCAGCCTGTAACAGTTAATAACTATTGAAATACATAAATAGACAAACTGGATTATGTACAGATATAAATATGGTAATATATAGATCTTGATCTCTAAGGTTCTTTAAGTTCCAAAGAAGACAAAATACACATATTAATATTTTATAAACAAAACACAAATGCTATCATATGAGAATAGTAAAGATAAAGTGCTATAGGAATCCTGAGAATGGGTAGAGCATTTCCAGGGAGACAATGATGATGACTTCATAACCTCGTGCTACAACTGAAAAATAGGTAGACTTTATATTTGCATAAATAGAGTAATTGCTAAATCAGAAAAAAGAATGGATAAAAATATTAACTGTTTCCACTATTGTTATAGTCATCAATATATTATACTTCTAGTCATTTTGGAAATATAATTTTGATCTAAAGAATTCATTCCAAATAAATTTATAAATGATTAAGTTGTATATCACCTTCCTATAAATAAATAGATTTGTGGCATCATTCATCCTTTGATAACATACATGTTTTATATCAAACAGCTCGGCTATTGAATTAATTAAAAAATACAGGGTGGTTTTTTGGTTTGTATTCATTGGTATTAATATTATCTACATTTTAACTTTTGTATGACCTTCAAATGAAAGATAATTTCTTATGTTTATTTTAATAAGTTGATTATAGAAATACTGAATGGGCTGATTATTTTTAATATTAGTTAATAGGCTGCAAGATCAATATCAGTCTTCAGTTGATTGACTTATCCATTTTCAGAGGACAAATCTATCACCAAGAAAAATTTGATAGAAAGATAGATATTTTAATTACAAAAATAAAAAAGTCCAAAACACTATCTAAACAATAAACAGATTGTAGAGGCATTCTTTTGCCATATTAGAAACCATTTCAGTTTCTGATATCTTATTGCCAAAAGAAAATCATATAGAGATAGAATTTAAGTTATATGAAAGCAATATATGGTTATCACAACTTAATGATCATTAACTCTTATAAATGATATTTTTGTTAAAATATAGGTCATGATTTTTAACATATAAGAAAAGAAGGAACTCTATTATGGGGTCAATTGAATAAATAGCATATTTGATTATGGAAGCTGCTGATAGAATTTGTGCTACATCAGAAACTGATCAAGCAATTAATTGGAAGAAAGAATAGAAAATTTTGCAAAAAATTGAAAGATAATAATAGATAATCAAATAAATCATATTCAAATCTTGCTTATCTTAGAACAATGAAATACATGGCATTCTTGGTTTCAGTTTTCTATTTGTGGAATATGGAGGTTGGATTAATTTATTTCTTCAATCCCTCTTACTTCTAATATCTCTATTTTCAACATTTAATGGTTATATTTGTATAGAAATCATTAAAAATTAAAGCAATTTAAAATTGTGTTACATGTAAATATCATTTAATATATGATATATGTTATGATGACATAAAATTTACATACTAAAAAATATTGGTTTATAAGTAGAATCATAATTCTCACTACTACATAGTAGAGGAAGACTTGGAATATTTTTCACTAAATTGAAAAGTATTGTTTTTGTTATTTATTGTTATTCAATACAAAATTCATATTTCCTGGTGTTGCCCTACAGTGGGCAATCATTCTCTAAGGGCATGGCCAATGAAGTTTCTTCTACCACGAATACAGTATGAGTGAATGTATACAATTTAACATTGAGTAATGATTCCCTAAAGCAAGGGTTAGCTAACTATGGCTAATGGGGGTCACATCATCTCTTCTACCTGTTTTCATAAATGAAGGTTTATTGGAACACCACCATTTCTGTCTGTGTTATCTAAGATGCCTTTCACGTTACAATGACAGAGTTAAGTAGTTGCAGCAGAGACCATAAAACCTACAAAGTCCATTGCAAAAGATATTTGCCAACCCCTACTTTGAGAATAGTGCAGAACTAAACAAACACAGATAACAGCAACATTGAGCAACAGTAATAAAAAATGCTAGGATGAGCATGTGTAACAAATGGAACTTGAAAAATGAATAAGAATGTGCATTTTATACAAGGGATTCTTCTGGCTGAGTAAATTAAGTATATTTCAATTGTAGAGTTGCACAAATGAAAATTATTTATAAATGTACGTGTGTAATGTCAATTTTAGAAAACAGTATGGGCCTGTGAGCTCTTTCCTATTATTAATGAGCTGGATCAAGGTTAAAGTAAAGGGGTTGCAGCATCATCCACAAGGTTTGATGGTTAAACACCATGGCCAACACAAAAGTGATTGTTTATTGGCAATGGCCATATCAGAATCAAACAAGTGAGTTCTAAAGCTGAAAGTCTGACGTAATATCTCCGAAATCAGTAAATTGTTTAACACAGCATAATCCCCAAGAACCTTATAATTCTAAATGTCAAGAGAGGTCCATAGCAATAGTTGTATGTTTTGGAGGGCTTTTCATCAGTTTATTTAGGGGAGCTTAAGCTCAACAAGGAAAGCTTTCTGTTGCTGAGCCACGCCTCTTGCTTTAATGAATATCATTGGTTTTAATCTGAGGTCCTTTGATGGAGGTTTGATTTAGTTGCACATGGCCCTCATCCTGTGGGTCCAATATCCACACTATTGACTTCCTTTGCTATGTAAGAGAAAGAAATTTAAAGTTAATACAATCCAATGAAACCCATTGTGAGTCCATTCTGTGACCTATTTACACTATTTAAATGCTTTCCTTGCGTCTACATTAGGACTCAAATAGTGAATGATATCCTGGATAGTTATTCTTATGGGAAGAGCATGTTGATATGGGCTTCTAAATTTTTTTTTTGTTAACCATCAATTCTATTTGTGAGGTCCAAGCTATGACTCACAAAGCATAGACCCAGTAGAGAAAAGGAAAAAAAAAAAAAAAAGGTTCATTTCCTTCCACAACCCAGTAGATGTTGTGGCCTAGTGAGAGGTGGTGATTATTCTTTATAAATTTAGTGGTCCTACTAAAGGAGACACCATTGCTTATGTCATGACTTTTGAAATATCCTAGTACCTTGACCACCTACCTACTTACCAAAAAAATCATAAAGAAAAGAAAAGGTTAAAAGGTACAGATGGACAATTATTTGCTTTTCAGTGAAATTGACATATTATTTTTATGTAAATGCATCTTCCCTCTTCCTATTCTGTGAGCAATTTTTCTCACAGAAAGATTTTTAGACTAATTGTTGTATCTGCCACTTGCTAAATCTGTTTTCTAAATTACAAATTCAGCCTTCACTGCGGGTGTACTGCTAGTCACTTCTTTCACAAAAGATCTTTGTACTAATTGTTTTATGTGCTGCTTGCTAAATCTGTTTGCTAAATTATACCTTTCATGGAAATAACACCAAAATCTACTCAGGAAGCAATTAGTAGGTATTGACATTTTTTTTAAAAGCAGAGCTTATACACTTTAGATTGTGTAGGAGGGCCTGAAAGATAGATGGACGAATAATGTATCAGTCAAGGGGCTCTAGGGCTTTTAAGAGGACATCATATTATTTTACAAACGCATTTTCTAAGGGATTTGCTAAAAGTAGGTCTCTTAGTGCTCAGTGTGCCTAAAACTATGTGTATTGTTTGAGACTTTTTAATGTGCTATTTAATAAAATAAATCTTTCAGATGTTTTTTCTGAATTTAAAATAATGAAGTTCCACTTAAATTTTAAGTTTTCTTCTCAAAATCAATTACCAAAACTATAATCAATTAAGTTTTCCTGACTTTATTATACTTTTGCTTCAGTAACAGACATATTAAACCCTATCCTTCTGATGGTTAAAAAAGACATAAAAAATGGGTTTTTATTGTCGTTATTATAAATTGCTATGTTTAATTTTAAATTCATGAACTAATATCCATTTGTTACTCTTTAAAAATAATACTTATGAAATAATTCACTCATTCCTGATAGTTTCAAATATCGCAGGGAAACAATCTGTACCAACAAACCAAAAACAAGTTGAGGACACCGGTAAATAGATGTCAAATGAAATGAGTCTCTCGTTGCTGCCAAAAGTCACAGGTGAGGTTTTGAATTAACTGTATTATTTATTCCACTTTGGTGATTCTTCTCTAGTGTTTCATATAATGACATAAATAAATAATGTGAATGTTCTTAGTCCAACTGTGTTTTACTAGTAGCAGAAAAATTTCTAAATTTCAGGATAAAAACAGGCTTCTATGTCCTATATTCTCTTTCCCAATGGAAATTCGTTTAAAATTAAAACTACATATTTCAAAACCATATGGAGCAATAGTTTTACACTTGGACTTTTATACAATACATTTGTGTCTTGGATTCCCAATGTATGAAAACAAACTTTAGCACAAAATATTCTATATCTAAGTGGAAACTAAAGCAAACAGGATTAAAAGTTCTCTATTAGAGTGTGTTTGCAGCATGTTTGGCAACTGTCTTAATCTGCTTTTTTTGCAGCTATAAAGAAATACCTGGCGGTGGGTAATTTATTTTTTAAAAAAAGATGTTTATTTGGCTCATGGTTCTGCAGGCTGTGCAAGAAGCAGGGCACCATCCTTTGCTTCTGATTAGAGCTTCAGGCTGCTTCCACCCATGGCAGAAAGTGAAAGAGAGCTGGTGTGTGCAGAGATCACATGTGAGAGAGCAAACAAGAGTGGGGAGAGAGGTGCCAGGATCTTTTTAACAACCAGCTCTAGCAGTAACTAAAAGAGTGAGAACTCATTCATTACCTCAAGGGCAACAGAAAGCCATTCATGAAGGATCTGGCCCTATGACCCAAACACCTCTGAAAAATATGTCCATTATTTTAGAAAGAATATAAATAGTTATTATGAATAGATTAACAATAAATCTGGCCTTGAATGATACTGGGATGTGAGTATTTTATTGATACTCAAAAAAAAAAGACATTATATTACCAGTGTGTTAATTTTATTTCTGATTAGATATCTGGAAATAGTAATCATTTAAATTAGAGAAATCAGAGTAAGAATATTGCTCACTCTGAACTATTCTTTGTTGCTATTTTAGAAGCATAATGACCAAATAAATACACACACACACACACTCTAACATATAAATTTATAGATTGATATATGTATATATAATTTTCTATGAATTTGCAGTTTTACTAAAGTAAAAATAAATATTTTTAAAGATAAGATTCTTCACACAAATGCTAACCCAAAAGGAATTCAATGACTAAATTGAAATGTAGTTTTTACTTGTGAACTAAAATATAAACTGTTAAATATTCTTAGGTAAATGTTATAATTTCTGTTTTTATTGTGCATATAATGATATAGCTCAGGTTTACCTAACATTCTATGATGTTTTCGCTGATTTTTATCCTAATATCTTATTGAATAATTAGATATTGATTTTATTTTATTTATTTATTTATTTATTTATTTTTTTTTTTTTTTAATTTCAGCTCTTCATGGGGGTACAAAAGCTCAGGTTATATACATTGTCCGTGTCCCGCCCATCCCCCTGAGTCAGAGCCTCAAGCCTGTCCATTCTCCAGACAGTGCGCCTGGCACTCACCATGTAGTCATACCTCCATCCCCTACCCCCCCCACCTCCCTGAGTCAGCACCTTCAAGCATGGCCATTCCCCAGACGGTGCGCAAGGCACTCATCATGTAGGCATACATCCATCCCCTGCCCCGTACCCCCCGTCTCAGTCTGATATCCAATTGGTATCCTTCCCCGATGTGCATTTAGGTGATGATCAGGGAAACCAGTTTTCTGGTGAGTACATGTGATGCTTGGTTTTCCATTCTTTGGATACTTCACTTAATATAATGGGTTCCAACTCTCTCCAGGAGAACCAAAGAGATGTCATATCATCGTTATTTCTTATAGCTGAGTAATACTCCATGGTATACATATACCACAGTTTACTAATCCATGCGTGGATTGATGGGCACTTGGGTGTTTCCACATCTTTGCGATTGTGAATTGTGCTGCTATAAACATTCGGGTACAGGTGTCTTTGTTATAGAATGACTTTTGTTCTTCTGGGTAGATGCCCAATAATGGGATTGCTGGTTCGAATGGTAGGTCTACTTGAATCTATTTAAGGAATCTCTAGGGGTTGCACTAGTTTGCATTCCCACCAGCAGTGTATGAGTGTTCCTGTCTCTCCACATCCATGCCAACATGTGTTGTTTTGGGATTTTTTGATAAAGGCCATTCTCACCGGAGTTAAGTGGTATCTCATCGTGGTTTTGATTTGCATTTCCCTGATGATTAGGGATGTTGAGCATTTTTTCATATGTTTGTTAGCCATTCTTATGTCTTCTTTTGAAAAATTTCTATTCAGGTCATTTGCCCACTTTTTGATAGGATTGTTTGATTTTTTCTTGCTGATTTTCCTGAGTTCTAAATAGATTCTTGTTATCAGTCTTTTATCTGATGTGTAGTATGCGAAAATTTTTTCCCATTCTGTAGGCTGTCTGTTTATTTTCGTGACTGTTTCTTTGGCTGTGCAGAAGCTTTTTAATTTGATCAAGTCCCATTCGTTTATTTTTGTTGTTGCTGTGATTGCCTTAGGGGTTTTCTTCATAAATTCTTTGCCTAGACCAATGTCTGTAAGAGTCTTTCCTACATTTTCTTCTAGAATTCTAATTGTTTCCCATTTAAGGTTTAAATCTGTTATCCACTGTGATTTGATTTTTGTGAGAGGTGAAATCTGTGAGTCCTGTTTCAGTCTTCTACATGTGGCTATCCAGTTTTCCCAGCACCATTTATTGAACAAGGATTCTTGTCCCCAGAGTATGTTTTTGTCTATTTTGTCAAAGATTAGATGGCTATATGAGGATGGTTTTATATTTGGATTTTCTGTTCTGTTCCACTGGTCTGTGTCCCTGCCCTTGTGCCAATACCAGGCAGTTTTAAGAACTACAGCCTTGTAGTATAGTTTGAAGTCTGGCAAATTAATACCTCCCATTTTGTTTTTATTGATTAAAATTGCTTTTGCTATACGGGGTCTTCTCTGATTCCATACAAAGTGTATAATTATTTTTTCTAAATCTGTGAAAAACCAGACAAGGCTGCCCACTGTCCTCATTACTTTTCAACATAGTATTGGAAGTCCTTGCGAGAGCTATCAGGGAAGAGAGCAGAATCAAGGGTGTCCAAATAGGGACAGAAGAGATCAAACTGTCACTCTTCGCTGATGATGTGATGTTGTATCTGGAAAACCCCAAGGACTCAACCAAGAGTCTCCTGGAATTAATTAATGAATTCAGTAAAGTCTCAGGTTACAAAATCAATACACACAAATCAGAGGCATTCATATATGCCAATAACATTCAATCGGAGAACCAAATTAAGGACTCAATACCCTTCAAAATAGCAACAAAGAAAATAAAATATCTAGGAATATATTTAACTAAAGAGGTAAAGGACCTCTATAGAGAGAACTATGAAACACTAAGGAAGGAAATTGCAGAACACGTGAATAGGTGGAAAACCATACCACGCTCGTGGATTGGAAGAATCAACATTGTTAAAATGTCTATACTACCCAAAGTAATCTATAGATTCAATGCAATTCCTATTAGATATTGATTTTTAAAATAAATTTACCTTATTAGAATTTAAGGATCCCATTTTGTCATACTTTATCCTAAATGACAAAAAAAAATTTTATCCAAAATGTGTTGATATTTGGTATTTATTTGTTGGTATAAAATTCTTATTTATATTATTAAATTGAAGTGAACTTAATTATAAAGGATATATAGTTATAAAAATATTCTCAAACTTCTGTTACATGTATTTATAATTATTAAATCACTCAGTGAAAAAATAATATACCTCCATAAAAATTCCTTTATTCTCAGCCTTTACCATACCACATGTTTTAATTTTGACCTATTCTGCCACCATTTTAGTAAAATTGCTATCTAGAACATGAGCACACAAGTTCACATATCTAATTTCATCTTTTCATGGTTTTTATTTTGCATCTTCTAGTCACCTTTTCTGTTTGAAACTCTTTTCTCCTTTGTAATCTGTGACAGAATCCTTTGCTTGATTTTTATTCTAAATTGGTGACAACTAGATTTCACTTTCCTTTTTGATGTATGCACAACTTACATATAATTATTTTTAGATGCGGAATGATACCAACTGGATATCAGACTGAGGCGGGGGGGGTGGGGGAGGGGATGGGTGTATGCCTACATGATGAGTGTGTTGCGCACCATCTGGGGAATGGTCATGCTTGAAGGTGCTGATTTGGGCAGGTGGGGAGTGGGGGGAGGGGATGGAGGTATGACTACATGGTGAGTGCCAGGCACACTGTCTGGTGAATGGACACGCTTGAGGCTCTGACTCAGGGGGATGGGCGGGACATGGACAATGTATGTAACCTGAGCTTTTGTACCCCTATAATAAGCTGAAATAAAAAAGAAATTATTTTAGAGTTTTATTATTTTTTAAATTTCCTTTCAAGTTATCTCTTAGTAATTTCTCTCAGTGTTCTTTATACAGACACTTATAAAACCGAAGTCTTTTGTATTTTTCCTCATGTCTCTGTAATCCAGTCTCACATTAGCAATAACCTATAGATATATTCACTTGCTAACATTAAACTTAATATGCTTAAAATATAAATTATAATCATTCCTTAAATCACAACCTCTACAGACATACTTAGTTGTGTCATCTATAGTATTACATATTTAATCTATGTCTCTGCCTGATTGTTACAGTAGATGAATCATTTCAAGGTCTAGGTCTGGTGACTACTTTATCTTTTGACCATGACTAATTTTTCTAGTGTTTTTTTTTTTCCACAATGCATCTTCTTAAATATTATGATGAACAATGTGTACAAATGAACAGTAGACAATGAGGTAAATATTGTGTGTACTTTGAAATGGGTATGCCTTTTCTTTTGTCAAGTTCTGAGGTGTTTAGTCAATCTTAGGAGTTGAGTTGGGTTTGAGTTTTGCTATTTCTATAATTATCATCTTTCTACTGAGACTTCAAGTTGTTTCTGTTTAAGGAAGCTGATAACATATGCTGCACATAGGTATGGGATGTCAAAGAGATTTTTCAGTCTTCGTACTCCACTCTCATCTTTCCATAATCCCTGAATAAGCCTGTACCACAAAAGGTCTTTCTCTAGATATGCTGCCATTGCAATTACTTGATGCAGGGGTCAAGGTATACGTATGGGTGGTTCTCTCTTTAGTTTCTCCAGCTTCATTGCATTGGTCTTTGGAGATAGAATGTTGTCAGTGTTCCCTATGCCAGCTAAAGTCTGCCTTGTGTCTGAGCCAATCTTGGGTAGGAAACAGTTTTCATAACTTACCATGGCAATACTGATCTCTGCTTGGGTCAGTGCAGGATTCTCAGTCCCAAGTAGGCTTCTCCACCAGACACTGCTGCCTTTTGCTTCTATTTTTTTTTTTTTTTTCTCAGAAGCAATGTACCATTGCCTGGGATCAGGGCAAGGATAGTGGTTTCCTGGTTTTTTCCCAATCATTTTGCTTATTGCTTGATACAAAGCTTACTGTGATAGCTGAGGTAATTTCTTACCTCTTTCCTCAAAGGTAGATGGCTTTTGCTTGTACCTAGAAGCAGTGGATCTATTCCATAACCCTGGTGACAGAACCATTTCCTGCCCTTAATCAAGCTGCTTATGGTGTTTGCTTTCTTCTGAGAGAAAGGTCCAGAAAATGGTCAGAGCTTCATGCCACTGACCAACTCAGAGTTTTGTGCCTTTGTCCACCTGAGGGTCTTCTCTCAGCTTTTTGTCCTGCCCTTAATTTATCTCATTAACAACTAGAGATGGAAAAAACTTCAAAAGAGAGTGTCAACTCCCTTGTATCTGGGGCTCCCAGGGATTCCAAACTGTCATACTTTACAATGTTTGACCCTTAAGAACATGTTAAATTATAGTTTTTTTCTTCTTTCACATTTTTAAGGTAGTTGACTTTTTCAACTGTTCCATCTTTTCTCTCCTTAGAAAGGCCTGTCATCTTGGCTCACCTGGTAACCTTGGATCCACAGTTCCCTGATGCACTTAAAAAGTGAAGACTGTTGATTTTCCTGGTTTTTTTTTTTTTTGTTGTCGTTGTTGTTTGTTTATTTTTTTATTTTGTTTTAAGGTGGAAGCAATATCCTTTTGTGGCATTCTACATCCGAACTGGAAGCAGAACTTGGGTGCAAGTAATTCATTTAGGGGATTAATCCTGGAAACAATGTTGAGTGAATGTGACAGTGAGCAGCCAGTGGAAGGGAGAACACTGCAGATTGCATCCAGGAGAAGTTTGTAACTGCACAATTGGAAACGTCAAGGAGACTGTGTAGCACTTGTCTCAGAGTTTTCCTACCTGAAAAGTAAGAAAGCTGGGATGCTTATGCATTCATTATTTTTCTCCATCATTTCCATCTCTCTGAACTTGTTTCTAAGTATATACTACTAAGCAAATTATTTATGGGAAAGTACAGATTCATCTTCCCACTATTTATATTTCTGGGCCTAATTAATGATTTAAATACTTTGTTCCACTGATTTTCTTCAAAACTGTGATATTTTTATAATTGTAATTAATTTATATATTTTAATGTACTTTGGAAGAGAGAGGAATTTTTGAGAAACACATTTAATTTTAATAAGCATATGTAAAATTTATTTTGTATTACACATTATATGCTATGGGGTTACTGTTTATTTTAGTTTGTTTTTTATGAATGCTTCATATAATTCTGTAAATATGGATGGATTTATATATGCCTGTTAAAACATCACCTGTGTGTATCAGTCCCCAGAATAAGATGTAATTAAACCTCTCTGAACCCAGTAGAGTCTCAATTTGATCTACTCTCTACCTACTGTGATGAATGGTCAGGACTGGAAATGTAGCCATCAGAAAATGTGTAGTAAGAAAAGAGGGCTGGCTGTGTCTGCTACTTGTATTGTAATTAATCACCTTGGTGAGAATATAAGACAATGTCCTATTCAACCCTCCAGGTATGATCTTTGGCTTAATAATATGCTATATTGTGAGACTCTGAGGAGGTTAAAAAATCTAATGATTAAATGAGCTATTTCAATTAGGAGTTATCACAGAGGCCAATCATAGAGAGAGTTTTAAAATCAAGAGCTCAAATGCTAACAAGAGGTTATGGAAGAAGAGCCCTGAAAAGGGACTATTGCATTTGGTAATATAAAGGTCATGCAAAAGCAGTTTTTATACAGTTACAGGGGTAAAAGGGCCTCAGTAGAGAATCTGAGACAAATGTTAATGTGGAAACAGCATTTTTCCCTCCATGAATGGGAAGACAGCAATGGACTGGCAGCCAGTGTGGGGTGCATTTGTGTGTTTGTTTGCTGTTTCATTTGGGAACCACTGGAGCATGTTCATATACTCATGGAAATTTTCCAGTGAAAATTGGTTATTAGTAATGGAGATAGTAAGTGTTACAAATACTAGAGTGAAGTTCTTGTAAAGGGTGTGAATTTAAACAGAAAACAACTTCATGAATGGGATCTATTTACATCAGAACTAGAAGACCATAGTAGTTAAATACTTCATCATTTGTTAAAATAGAAAAAATAAATATTATCACTGCAAAAGCAAAGATTCATGACTTTAAGTGTGATGGGGAACAAGATCCTAGTCGACAGCTTCTAGTTTCTCACTGAAGTGAGAAACTTTGGCGAAAATGTCTATGTATGAGTATTGGCATATTCAAAACACTATTTTTTAAAAAAAATATATATTGTGTACTAGTTCTACACATCACCAGAGCTTTAAAAATAGGAAAATATTTAACTAAGTAATAATAATTTTTATAGTGTAAAATCATTTCCTGTAAGCTCCAAAGCAGAGATAATTATGTATTACACACAAACAATATTTGCTGTCATATTAATGTGGATAAGAAACTTCCAGGGAATTTGTGTGTTCCTTATTTTCTATTTAAACAAAAACAAATAAATAGCATTTTTTAGTTCTTCTACTGATGAATTCTAGCACTACCTTGATGATAAAAATAGATAATTGAGATTTATAGCAGACACTTCACTTAATCACAAATTGGTTATAGGAATGAATGATCTAGAATATTTTTATAAACCTAAAACAGCAAACATAGTCATATATCCATAGGAAATGCAGCAGCTGAGAAAGCATGGGCAACAATATTTTCAATTAATATATCATGCAATATGATGGTTTTTGAGTAATTATCAGAGACTGACACAAGGGAAGTATTCTCCTAATCATAGAGTTTTGATTAATCTAATCACTCCTTCACTGTGCCTATGCAAATAATGTCCCCATTGGTGCTCTAATTTGAAACTACAGGTTTCTTTTATTAATGAATAAAAGGAAGTTACCAGTAATAACAAAAGTATCATGGCTGCATATTAAATTCTGAAAGCAATATGACAGAAATAATAAAATTGATTACTAACAGAGGAAAATGAAAATTAATTGACATATATTTACCTAGGAAAATTATAGTCATAACTACCCAGGGTCATGAAGAAATGGAGAAAGACATTTTCCAATTAAATACGCTGTTTCTAGTTCTGAGTCTTTTAAGTACCAATTATTTTCATCCCCTTTGTAAATAAATCACATTAGGAGTACAAGTAAATTCCTTTAAAATAATTTAAAACATTATTAAGCATTTATTGTTATTATTTAATAGATTGTCCACTTTATTACCCTCCTAACCCACAACTAGAGTTATCTTGTTTTCATGCTATGTGCTTTTGGAAAACACTCCTCAAACTGTGCTTTCCTCTAAAGGACATAACAATCAACAGTCAGCAACACAGAAGAAAACTTCTGTGACCAAATGTGAGGATTTTTCCCTTCACATCAAGCAGCAGACACCAGCTGGGTCTCCACTAATGCTGCGGCCACCAATATATCCAACACCCAGGCTGCAGCCTGTTAGGAACCAGGCCTCAGAGCAGGGGGTGACCATCAGGCAAGTGAGTGAAGCTTCATCTGTATTTATAGCCACTCCCCATCACTCATGTCACTGTATAAGATCTGCGTCCATCCTCTCACATCAGTGGTGGCATTAAATTCTCACAGGAGTGTGAACCTTGCTGTAAACTGCACATGCTAGGGATCTAGGTTGCCTGTCCCTTACGAGAATCTAATACCTTATGATTTGAGGTGGAGCTGAAGTGGTGATACTAGTGCTGAGGAGCGGCTGCAAATACAAATTATCATTAGCAGAGGGTTTTGACTGCACAATACATGTAATGCACTTGAATCATCCCAAACCCATTGCCACCTGCCCAGTCCATGGAAAAATTGTCTTCCTTGAAATTGGTCCCTGGTGTCAAAAAGGTTGGAGACCACTGCTCTAATTGAATTCTGACACTATCTACTTGGAGAGAGTGTCAGATCCCACAAGGTGAGGGCTCAGTCCCAACACTGCCCCCCAACACACACAGCAGTCACAAGTCCAGGCATCCAGAGCTTCTGACTGACCAGCATCAAGTTGGGGTTCCCATGACATCTTCCCTCTTTGGGTTTGATTATTTTTCTGCATTGGCTCACAGAACTCAGGAAAACACGCTTATCAGTTTATTATAAAGGATATTACCAAGGATCAGGTGTAATGATGCATAGGGTGAGGTATGAAGGAAAGGGTGCAGAGCTTCCATGCCCTCCCTGGGTGTGCCACCCTCCAGCAACTTCCACGTGTTCAGCTATCAGGAAGTCTGTGAACTTAGCTCTGTTGGGTTTTTATGGAGGCTTCATTACATAGGCATGATTGACAACCATGTAGAAATATGTTTGGACTAAAAGCTCATGATCTAAACCCAGCAAGGCCTGTCTGTTCAGATTCTTCTGGCTTCTCTGTGTAGCATTCCTTCCTCCAGGCTATAAGGCAGGACCCTCTCTGGAATGAGGGTCTTTGACCCACAATCAGATTAGAGTCCTGCCTTTGGCAGTTGAAAGGAGGACAATAAAAGGTCAGAGAGAGAGATTCTATCTCCTGAGGCCTGGTTGTTAGGCCTAGAGTGCCCCAACATTATAACAAGGATTATGGGAGGTATAAGCCAGGAATCATGAACAAAAGCCTATATATATATATATAAATAAAATAATAATACCACAGTATATGATTAAATACTCCCAAAGCTGATTGTAATAAGCTAATTCAAAAACAGATTATAGCAGTATGACTCACTTATTTTTAATCTAATAAAACACAAATAAATACACTCAAGAAAACACATAGTTTATTCACAAAAAGAAATTCTAGTGGGATCTTGAAAAGTGTAAGCAAATCCCAAATCCGAAGTGCATCAAAACCTAGGTGTTGAGAAGCTGTAGGCCATAAAAGAATTCCTGATGCTCCACCTCATGGCCACTGGCTGAGCCTTGATGTGGAGAAGATATTAATTAAAGTAGAGTGGACATGTAAGAAAGCATTAACTTGAATTTGGGTTGATGCACAGGAACCAGGAGGCAAGAAGGGAAAAAGTTGCTTTCCAGAATCTAGACTGACGCCATCCTTAACAATCATATGACTTATTTTTTCGTTGCATTTACCATAGCAAATGGTAGTGCCTCTAGCCCCTGTGATAGTGACCCAGCACCCAGAAGTGGCTTCCTCCATCTTATCCATGAGTGCTCTGGTTCCTGCCAATGGCTGCAGATTCAAATACCCTTATGGACCTCCATTCCATACAGTATGCTTTTTCCAAGCCACGGCATCAGAATATTTCCTGCTTCTTTCAGGACCTCTGTCTAAGCCATCTAGCCAACAATTATACCAAAGATCACAGGATTTTGGTGGTTTGGGCGTTCTCATCAAACTTGTAAGCAGTGACAAAGTCAACAGACTTACCATCTTCATTATCTTCTTGTTTCTGAACATTAGCTTTTTATTCATCTAAATATGAACATTCAAATCTCTATGTTATTGACCATCTTAAGGATGTTAAACCCATCTTGCCCCTAAAGTCATGCCATTGACTTTATATTAACGATCAGCTTGCCCCTGTCTAGATTTAGCTACACTCAAGATGATCAGGAAAGACTGCTCTGGTTTCTCTAAAGACTTAACAAAAAAATTCACCTCCTTCATCAAGAAACATCCTATCTTCTGTATCTTGTTTATTCCTACCATGCAACTGTGACTGGGTGAGAAGTGAAATGAACATTTTTTACATAAAAACTCTTGGTTTGAAAAGTGAGGCTGGAAATACTTCTGTTTTGGTGATATCAATTTAGTCTTGTTTCTGGAAGCATCTTTATCCTTCTCTTATTTCTCTACATGAAAACAGAAGTTTTCCAGCAGGATGACAACAAGTGGCTAAGTCAGCATAGGCTTTCTTCACTTCTGGGCCCAATTAATCATTCAGACACAGCACATTCTTGCTTAGTAGGTATTTGAGAGCTATAGCAAATGGTTCCAAGGGGGATTCTTCGGGCATAGAGATACTGTCAGCCTCATCTAGCAGGTTCATAAGAACAATTCATTTGCATTTATTGACCAAGAACACTTGGGATGAAAACCTTTATCTACTAGTTGTTGATTGATTATCATAGTTCAACATAGGAAAATTGAAATTTGCTTTTATGATGAGCACTCTAAACTTGTTAAAAACTGACATCTAGGCAATGAAGCAAGTACAATTGTTTACACAAGGAAATAGCAGGAAGCTCCAGGTTCACAAAGAGGTAATATGCTGACAAAACCCAATCATTTTATACACACACACACACACACACACACACACACACACACACTCACATATATTTCAAATAGGTTTTTATATGCCCACAAAATTTTATTACTTATTTTCCTTTATAATTCAAATAACATATTCACTTGAAATATTATTTGGATGGTGTATGGTTAATGAGGAGAAGAGATTGGATGTTACATCAATAATATTTCTAGATAGATCATTGAATGAGAGGGTGGCTATATATTCCAAGATGTCCAGGTCAGTAGTCATTTATGACTGTGTTTTACTTTCATGGCTATTACTAATTCCCCTTTTCACTCTCAGAAGAATCATAGTTTAAATGATAAGGGTTATCTAAATTTGGGTGATGCAACTTTCCAACATGAGAAAGATGAATGATTGGAGTTAATCAGATTTCTAGGATTTTATTTATTTTTAATGGTGTCACCCTGGCCATCCATATAGATAGAAAATTGTGGATAACTGGGATGTCATCCAACCAAAAAGCATCTATACAGAAAACAATGTAAGATGTTACTATCCCAAATATATTTTGGATATCAAAGAAATATCTGCACTTTCATGTTCTTAGTACATTATGCACAATAGCCAGCATATATTGGAAAACTAAATGTTCATCAATAGATGAATAGATAAAGAAGATATGGTATGTATGTGCAACAGAATATTATTCAGTATTAACAAAGAAGGAAATCCTGTCATATTTGACAACATAGATGAAACAGGAGGTCATTATACTAAGTGAAATAAGTCAGTCACAGAAATACTAATACTGCATGAAACCACTTGTATGAGGAATCTAAAATAGTCAAACTCATAGAAACATAGTACAATCATGATTGTCAGGGACTAGTGTGAAGGGGAAATGGGAAGCTGCTCTTTAAGAGGTAGAAACTTTTAGTTAGATGACCAGTAAGTTCTAGATATCTGATGTACAACATTGTGCCTATAGTAACAATACTGTTACAATGTATACTTAAAAATTTGTTAAGCAGGTAAATCTCAAGTTAATTGTTCAGTTATCACAAGAGTCTGCAGTAAAGACACACACACACCAAAAAAAAAAAAAAAGATGTCTATAGTCTATAAACATTTAATAAATGACAAAGAATGTCAGAAAGATCTGTAGAGAGGATAGCATGGATTAAAAATATTTTTCCTTAATTTAATGAATGAATGATGTCATGAAGCAGCAATATTGAGGAAGCAGGACAGCAAGCCCACTTTGCAATTCTGAAGTGTATGAGAGAGGGAATAAGACAACAGCACTTGGGGGGACTTCAGGGAAAAAGAATTCCTTGGAAAAGAGCTAAGTTTCAGTTAAGGTAAAGAGACAGAGCAGCTATTTAAAATAGCAGCTTGAGACCTTGCTGTATTTCCTGGATAAGAAGCAGCAGTTCCAAAGTCCACACTGGCACTGGAGGAATTTGCTTGTGTAGACAAGATGACTGAACAAGAAATGGTTCAAGATAATAATATAGAAATGCTAATACAGCACAGATTAGATCTGTATCTTCGCATATATGCTTCATTCTTTGTTTTGTACCTCAGTTGGTCACAAATTGTATTCCAGTGGGAAGAAGATTTGATAATATTAGCAAAATAAAGTCTTGCAATTAAAAAAATACATACCAGGTTTATAGACCACAAAAAAAAAAGAAGGAAAGAAAGAAAGAAAGAAAGAAAGAAAGAAAGAAAGAAAGGAAGAAAGAAAGAAAGAAAGAAAGAAAGAAAGAAAGAAAGAAAGAAAGAAAGAAAGAAAGAAAGAAAGAAAGAAAGAAAGAAAAAAGAAATAGGGTGGTTTAATCCATTTGGGGTGTATAAGAATTCATAGGAATTGAATTTATAATTTTGTAGATTCGGTCACTATTATACTTTGCACACATGAAAAAGAAAACCAATTGGTAATGGGGTCAAGGAAGGTCTGAGTAGGTAGTAAATAAGGTTGTGTAAAATAGCAAGCCCTACTCATATTAAAATAAAATAAAATAATTACAAAGGGAATACACGGGGCCCTGCAAAGTTACCTGAGGGGAGCAACAGTCGGAATCTAGTGAAATCCAGAATGAGAATAAAAAAGATAGTGAGTTGTTATTACTTTTATCTATTGTAAATGACATTGTAAAGCCACATGTTCGTGTCTAAGAATATATGAGGAACTGAAATGTTTGTTTTCCCAAATTTTCTGATCATGTCCATGAAACTAATAAACCATATAATGACATAAATTTCTCTCTTTTGAACTGTTTATATTAGTTAATCGCACTCCATCCGAGCATTATGTAATGGGATTAGACAGAGACTTAGCTTTGAGAAAAGTTTAGAAATATAGGAAAGCCAAGAAAAGGAATATTGGTATTAAAGGAAACATTTAGAGACATATGCCTGAGACATTGTTGCCTTTAGTTTAGAAAAGTTGCCGAAGTAAAATTAACACATCTAAGTGCCTAAGTGAGCACAATTTTGAAAGAGAGGGGTCTATATTGTTATTATATTATGAACTAAGGGAATTCACCAAATGGCAACTAGAGAGTAGAAATATTATCAATAAATTTGAATAGTCTAAGTAGAAATAAAAGTCAATAATATTTTAGCAAACCAATTAAGGAGAGACTTAAAGCAACAAAATAAGCACAGTTTAAAATTTAAAAGACAAGCCTTTGACAAAACTCTCTGTATAGAAGGATGCAATATAATTCTTTTTAAAAGTTCAACTTGTAAAACTACATTAACAATCAAAACACACATCTTTAACATGTAAAAAATTCATGTTTCAATAGTGATATACCAAAAGAGTAACTTATTAGATATTTGTTTCATAGAATAGTTAACATGCCGAAATGCTACCATTCTGTATTTGCAAGTTGGCACTGTAGAAATATTTTTAAGACTATTTTTCAAGGAAGATTGAATTTAATTCAAATAGCTCATTTTTAATTTATATCAAACTAATATATATCAACCATTATAAAACAGAAATTTCACGGCTAACCATGCTCATAAATTTCATTTAATTTAGAAGATATAATAGCCAAATTTATGGTTATTAAAAAAACAAAGTTCAATATATCATAGAATATACAAAAATATTTTTGCTTCACAGTCATTATATGACTAAACAAAATTTATACAGAATTTTTTTTAGTTCTTACTTTTATTTTAGTGCAATTTTCATATTTGTTCCATTGGTTAGTATTGCTTTTAACAAAGAGTAAGGTTTTTTTGAAGTACAAACCACTTACCATTAGCTTTGATAACAAGAAATGTAAATCTTACCCCCTTTACTATATTTGCATGCATTTTTTCCACAATTGCAATTAGCATCAAAAATTACAATATCACAAACCAGGCACAGTGGCATGTGTCTATAGGTCCAGCTACTTGGGAGAACGAAGCAGGAGGATCACCCAAGCCCCCGAGTTTAGGGCTGTAGTGTGTGCTATGATTGCACCCGGAAATAGCCACTGTGCTTTAGCCTGGACAGGATAGTGAGACTGTATGTCTGAAAATAAAAGAGAAATTCCTTTAAAAAAACAACAATATCATGACTTGTACAAATTTTACATAAAAATTTAGAGCTACCTTAAGTTAAAGGTAACTAAAAGTTAAAAATCATATATCATTTTCATAAAGCTTTAGAACTTTTTCCTGTTGTCATGACAATAGTTTTGATTTAGAAATTATTTTCTACATAACATGGTATATTTGCTTATGTTTTTTACTTATTGTATTTATGGATTTTATTTTTAATATATTTTTAAGGCACGTTATCACTCTGTCACCTGAGCTACAGTGCAGTGGCACCATCATAGCTCACCGCAACCTCTTAGACTCAGGCAATCCTCTTGCTTCAGCCTCCCCAGTAGCTGAGACTACAGTGGATGCCACATTGCCTGGCTAATTTTTATTATTTTTGCTTTTTGTAGAGACAATGGTTTTTAAAACTTAAGCTACTTGTAGCTTTCTTCTTGTATTAGAAATGAATGATCTGGTGACCACTGTAGGTGGTAAATAAGGAAAACTTCAAAAGTGCTGATAAGTAATAGGTCAACATAATAATAAACACCTCCCTCATTCCCAAACTCCAATGAAAATACCTGTACACACAGACCAAACATATATGTTTATGTGTAAATTTGGATAAAAATAGTGAAAAATATTGAAGAAAGTTTGTACATCCAGAAGTTGAAAGTGTTTCTACATATTGATTAAACTAACAGGAGATACTATTAGGTCTTTCCAAAATATTAGCTTTAAAATAAGGAGGATAGGCCAGTGTGGTGGCTCACACCTATAAGCTTAACACTCTGGGAGGCCAAGGAGGGAGGATTTATTGAGGTCAGGAGTTTGAGACCAGTCTGAACAAGAGTGAGACCCCTGCCTCTACTGAAAATAGAAAAAAGTAGCTGGGTGTGCTGGTGCATGCCTGTAGTCCCAGCTACTTAGGAGGCTGAAACAGGAATTTGAGGTTGCTGTGAGCTAGGCATATGCCATGGCAATCTAGTCCAGGCAATAGACCAAGACTCTGTCTCATAAAAGTAAATAAATAAAATAAAATAAAGAGGATAGATATCCAGTTTAAGATGATGGACTGATCAAATAGATTTACCTCCCCACAGTTTGAAAATATTAGTAACATGATGATTATATACAAAGAAGAACACATTTAAAATGGATAGCGTATGAGTGATGAATTTTAAAAAAAGAGGGGAAATATGGGATCCCATGATCAACAAGCTAATGCCAATAAGACCCCATTTCAGAACATGTAAAGAAGGATCCATGTTGCAACTGGGGAATAAGCATTGTAGAAACCAATGTAATTGATTCAAGGACTGTTGTAAAGTTTGAGTTACCCTAGGTGTAAATTCGAAAATTGCTTTACAGAAATTATTAAGATATTCACCTTGGATTGGCATATTTCTGCTGGAAAGTTGATACCCAGCTGTATTCTCTTCATTTTGACATGTTTGTGACCCATTTTACACTCTTAAATGACCCATTATGAAACATGCCATAGGCACATGTGCAAGCTGTAAAGGAGGTGTATTAAGGGCAGAGAATTAGCAGAGGAATGGAAGTGAAAACCAGTACAGTCATTCCTCAGTACCCATGGGGAATTGGTTCCAGGAATCCCACAGACACCAAAATCTACACATGCTTAAATGCCTTATATAAAATGGCGTAGTATTTGCATATAACCTACGCACCATCCTCCCTTATACTTTAAATCATCTCTAGATTACTTAAAATACCTAATACAATGTAAATGCCATGTAAACAGTTATTATACTATATTGTTTTTATTTGTATTTTTCATTGTTGTATTGTTATTTATTTTTTTTCAAATATGTTTTGAAAAACGCGGGGTTAGTTGAATTTGAGAATGAGAAATCTGTGAATACAAATGGCAGACTATACTACCAGGAATCCACAGATCCTTTCAAATGTAAATAAAAGTAAACCTAAATGTTACAAGATATGCTAAAAAAATAAGCAGAAAAAAGGAAAAAGAGAAGAGTAATAAACCAAAAAAAAATGATTTTAAAATATTGGATATAATTCCAAATCAAGGAGGTAATTTCAAAGTAAATATATAAGCTACCAACAAAATCAAATAAAATATGATATACAGTAGACTTCTTTTCAGCAACAGTGGGTTCTAGAAGTTACCAGAAGATATTCTCAGAGTTCTGAGGAAAATGCATTTATAATTTTAAGACTAAAATAAAGAAAATGTGTATATCACATATACTTTCTAGGAATAAAAAAACTTAAATAAATAAGTACTCCAGCAAAACAAAGAAGGAATATAAGATAGAAGAAGACATAAGAGGAATTAAAAAAATAGATCTGAAAAAGAAGAAGTAAAAAGAAAAATCCAGTATGTTAATTGTGTAAAAGGTCAACATAGTATTCAATGTGTGTTAGAGCATTTAACAAACATTATGATTAAGAAACTATATAGTAAAGTTATAATCATAAAGGACAGAAGAATTAAGTCTATTGTGAAAAGATGGGAGAGAAAGTGTGTAAAATAAACTCATGGTACTAACCTGATTTTGTAAAATGATTATGACTCATGACAAAGAGGTTTTGGAACATTTGATTTTTAACTCCATTTTGTGATAGAGTATTGCATCTTCTCTTCAAATCAACAAGACCATTTACTTTGGTTATAAATAGCATTTAAACAATTATTTGCATACTTAAGTTATGATACTTATTCTTTTACTTTTTCGGAATGAACTTTTCTTACTTTTACCTGGTTTGGTGCAATACTCTTTTTTTCCTATTTTTCTGAGATAATTGCTAAAGTTAATATTAAGTCTTTATTTATATTTGCATCTTATATATGAGTATATTTTAATGTTTAAAATTTAGAAGCCATTTTAGAGTCATGAGTTTTAATTGATGTCTAAGTATATAGATTATGAAATAGTTTCTTTTTATTACAGTTAGCCTTCCTTTTGTGGCATACGATGTGGACAAGAATTGAAGTGTTACCAAAAACTCAGCACTTGTCCATGAGGCCAAATCAGAAGAATGAGGACAAGTATTTGGGGGTTCAAGAAAGAGATTATACTTTGCTGGTAGAGGAGGAAAAACTGTAGACCTTCTTGTTTCAAAATTCAAATTTCCTGCACATAAGCAGAAATATAGAGTTTTTAAGGGTTGGGTTCTCAGTTTCATGCAATTACTGGGGTTAACTATTCCAATTGTCCCATCTCTGCCAAAGACAAAGCTTATGAACTCAGCCAGCCACCCACCTGGGGGCTGGTGGCTCCACCTGGGATAAGAACAAAAGATCCTCTCCTTCTTCCTCCCTACCACTGGCCTGAGGCAGGGATTCAGGCTTCAGTTCTCAAAAAAAAAAAAAAAAAGAGTCCAGGAAGCTTCAAAGAGACAGAAAACATTCTTGCTGTTTTGTTTTCTTTTTCTTTCTAGGCTATTCCCTGTTATACATTTCCCACTCTCGACTTTACACTTCCATATCTATGGGAGGAAAGGTGACAACTCTGTTATAGAAGTAAACCACATATGCTTATAAAAAAGTTGTATACTCCTATTACTAAAGAATTTGATTTATATTTATCATTTGTTAATGTTTTATGAAATTATCTATATCCTGATTGCTTTGTGATTCCTTAATATATCACTTTTAGAGAGAACTAGGCTAACTTCTCTCACCACAATTTACAATATATTCATCTGTCTTTAATACATTAACTGCCATGAGAGTTTTATTTAACTCACTCTAGTTTTGACCCCAGGCTGAGTGAAGCATATATAAAATCTTACTTGTTGATGTTCTTATTGTTACAATTAATATTGACAATTTAATTCTAAAAACATGGATTAAATGAATCGAAGTCAATACATTTCATTTTTCTATTTATGTTTACCTTAAAATTACAATCAAAGGTTTTATTCTATTTTCATAATAAAACACTGCAGCCCTAGGGAAAACTATGTTTTTTTGTGTGTGGCAGTGTTAAATATCCATTCATTTTTTTCTTTATGTATTTTAGGATCATCTCGTTTAATGGATACTTCATCAGGATTCCTACACAGTCCATATGTACCGCTAATCTTGTTATTAACTGATGATCTATTAATGCTTATAATACATTCATTTTTATAAAAGTTGATTTCTTCTGATATTAACAACATTATGCTAGCAATTGCTTACAGTATTATTTTCTAGTTCTTGTATTTTCACCTGATTTTCTTATTATATTTTATATGTGGTCTTTTATAGATAGCCTAAATAGCATACAGGTGAAAAATGAAATTAAAAAAATAGAATCTATTGTGAACTAATCACAATATGTCAATATGTATGGAATGTGACTAAAGCAGTGGTTTAGAGAAAAATCTACAACTCTACAGGTTTCTATTAATATAAGGTTAAACTCTAAAATAATAATGATCTAATTGCCTACCTTAAGAATCTACAAAAAAGAAGAGTAAATTAAATATAAAGTAAGAAGAGGAATAGTTTGGAATAGTTTGTCTCACAAAAACTTGAAAGAGTATATGGCCATAGTACATTGTCAAAAAACAGGAAGTTGACATTGACATACGATTAAACTCAGATAACCATGTTTGAGTTCTTGGATTTTACCAATATTTACATGTACTTTCAAAAATTATTTTTAGCACAGTTTTATAATTTTTACATGTATAATTCCATGTTACCATCACCACAGTCATGTTCAAAATTGTTCTATAATCATAAAGAAATGCCCTTGTATTATAACAATAGTCATATGCTTATCTCAACTATTGAAATGTTCACAACCATAAATTTATTTATTTATTTATTTATTTTGAGACAGAGTCTCACTCTGTCACCCTGGCTAGAGTGCCGTGGCGTCAGCCTAGCTCACGGCAACCTCAAACTCCTGGGCTCAAGCAATCCTACTGCCTCAGCCTCCCAAGTAGCTGGGACTACAGGCATGTGCCACCATGCCTGGCTAATTTTTTCTATATATATATTTTTTAGCTGTCTATATAATTTATTTCTATTTTTGGGAGAGACGGGGTCTCACTCTTGCTCAGGCTGGTCTCAAACTCCTGAGCTCAAACAATCCACCTGCCTCAGCCTCCCAGAGTGCTAGGATTACAGGCGTGAGCCACCGCGCCTGGCCATAAATTTATTACTTAAAGCACATTATACAAATAGTATTATATATTATCTAATCTTTTGCAATTGACTTTTTTGCTCAGCATAATGCCCTTAAGATTCATCCAAATTGTTAAGTATGTCAATTTTGCTTTCAAATAAATTTGAATTAAAAAACGTAAGAGGAAAAGCAAAAGCACATGCCCTTATCCAAATATTTATCTATTCCTTACTGTTTCATCTTTTCTGGTGTACCAAGTTCATTTTGTTATTATTTCCTCTTTGTCTGTTAATTTTTTTTAAGACAGTTATGCTGGTGTCAAATTATTTTAGTTTTCTTTTCCCTAAGAATGTCTTTATTTCACCTCTACTTCTGAAGAATATTTTTACTCGGTATAAAAATATGTGTTGTCATTTGTTTTTTTTTCAGCACTTAAAAATATTTTTCCACTTTTTTCTGACATCCGTATCAGAATTCAGTGTCATTTGAATTTTTGTTACCTTCTAGATAATGCAGTTTCTCTCTGGATGCTTTTAATACTTTTTCTTTGTCATTAGTTTTCACAAATTTGACTATAATGTCCCTGGGCATGGATTTCTTTGTATTTACACAGTTTAGAGTTTGATAATCTTCCTATATCTCTAAGTTTATGTCTTTCAACACATTTGTGAACTTTCAGCCATTATTTCTTTAAATATTTTCCAGCCCCTCTTCTTTTTTTTCTTTTTTTGGGTCTCTGATCTTCTGTTACAGTCCTACATGACTTAAGGTTCAGTTGATCGTTTTTGCTATCCTTTCTCTTTCTTGTTCAGACTGGTTAATTTTTATTAATATAAATTCAAGTTCAGTCATTTTTTCTATTAATTTTATTCTGTTATTGAGTCAACTAGTGAGATTTATTTTGTGGTTATTGTATTTTTCAGTTATAAAATTTCCATTTGATTTTTTCTTATACTTTCTATTTCTTTGCTAAGATATTCTATTTTCATCATTTGTTTCAAGAGTGTTCATGATTGCTTCTTAGATAATTTATTTATTATCGCTGCTTTATAATCCCTGTCCAACAATTCTAACATATGTGCCTTCTGTGATATTTTTTGATTATCTCTTCTCATTCAAGCTGAGATTTCCTTGGTCCTTGATGTGATGAGTAATTTTGACTATATCCTAGACATTTTACATATCATGTTATAAGAACCTGGTTTCTATCCAAGTCTTCTAATTTAGCAAGTAGTCAGTATATTTGGGTTTAGCATGCATGTTCTGGCATACTTTTGTTTATTCGAAGTTAAATACAATTTTAATTTTAAAAAGGCTTTATAATGCTACTCTCGTCTGCCACAATTATATATTAAACACATGACAAAACTCCATCCCACAGTCTCTACAGAGCCAGCTGAGGAGGATAGAGACACAACCTTGTTACTACAAGGTGATGGAGGGAATAGGTGTCATACTTACAGACTTGTTTGCGGGAGTTGCCTTCTCATTACTGTACGGTGGCATAGATGGCAGGGCATTCTCCACAAACTTGGCATGGGAAGGGCTACACCTTGTTATTGTATGATGTGAGTGGCAGTCAAGTTTCAACCCATAGACTTGTCTGGGATGGGGTACAGCCTCATTGTTGTAGTCCATTTGTTCTGCTATAACAATATACAATTGAAATTCAGGGAGCAGAAACTTGACTTGTAGCTAGGGAGTGAGTCCTAGGGTCTCAAGGGTGCCTTGGCCCCTCCCTTGGAATTGTTCTGCCCTCAAATCCCTGGCACTCTGGGCCTGTAATGGGCAGGACAACCTCAAAGGTCTCTGAAATGCCTGAAGGATCACTCTCCCATGAGTAGCATCTGGCTTCTTTTTATTTATAGCAGTCTTCTTATGAAATGGTTGCCTGGCGACATCCTTGATTTTCTTTCCTAAATACACGTTTTAATTTTTTATATGGCTAGTCTAAGAATTTTCCAAATCTTTACATACTACTTCTCCTTTATTTGTAAATTCTGCCTTTATATTAGTTCTGTCATCTCACAATTTACTATTAGTAGCAACGTAGCACTCTGAACACTCTACTTGAATATTTCTTCTGCCAAATGCCCTAGTTCATCACTCACAAGTTCTCCCTCCACAAAACATTAGAACATCGACACAATTCTACCAAGTTCTTCACCACTTTGCAACAAAGATTAACCTTTTCTCCAGTTTCCAATGCCTTGTTCCTCACTTCCCTCTAATACCTTATTAGAACAGCATTTAGTATTTATATTTCTACCAACATGCTACTCACAATTACTTAGATAATTTCTAAGAAGACTGAGCTTTCTACATTTCTCTTCTTCCCAGCCTTCATTTACCAAAATTACTCTTAATGCTTTACTCACAGAAATACAGGCTTTTTCCAGCATTCATTTTAAAGTACACCCCGTTTCTTGATACCAATTTCTGTCTTAGTCTATTTGTGATGTCATAAAAAAGCACAACAGATTGGGTAATTTATAAATAATAGAATTATATTTCTCCCATTTCTAGAGTCTAGGAAGTCCAAGATCAAGGCACAGGCATTTGGTGTCTTGTGAAGGCCTTCTTGTTTATCTTCATGTGGCAGAAAGCAGAAAGGTTAGAAGATGGCCAAATTCACTTCCCTAACACCTTTTATAAGGGCACTTAATCCTGTTCATGAGGACAGAGCCCTTGTGACTAGAGAGCCCTTGTGACTTAATTATCTCCCAGAAGGCTCCAATGCTGAATATCACTACCACATGGATGAAGTACAACATTAACTTTGGATGGGAAATCCATTCAAACTGTAGCACTCATTATTGCAGAGTAGAGTTGGAAGATAAGGCTGTGACTATGCGCTCTACCAGAGCAGAGGTCTGGGATGGAAAATCAAATCCAAGAGACAACTTTCTCTGACAATAAAAGGAAAACATTACCTATTGATGTGTTTTTCAAGCATGTAAAAATAAGTTATCTAGAGACGACTTACGAATTTGCAAAAAATTTTCATTTTTAAGGAAACTTTTATCTTGTGTTCTTAAGAAAAGAAAATTGAGAGTTCTATGTCAATCCAAATAATATAAAAGTCAGAAAAAGAACCCAGATGTGAGAAGGAATGCAAATCACCACACTAAAAAGCTAAGAAATTTACTCAGCAGGATCCAAAAATAATTAGGAACTGAGTGAACATATTGGTAAAATATTAAAAGTATTTCGAAAACTTTTAAGTGACATTGCATTTAAAAGATAATTTCTTCTTGGACAGTATGATGAGACTTTTCTGAAAAGAGATTACCAGTAGGGGTTGACAGCTGTTGCAACATTTATTTTTCTTTCTTAAAGAAAACAGAACTAAAAAGTAAGGTTTATGTGAAGATGAATCCTAATAAATGTATTTCAATGTATTTGGGAACTATCTACACTAGAATTCAAGGACAGGAAAACTAGAAATGTTAGACACAAATATGCTTGGTTTATCCAAATTTATACACTTTAAAAAACAAACATAAGCAAAGCAAGACAAATGAACAAAAAACTTCAAAGTATGAGTTCTTCTGGGCAAAGTTCCATAAATATGCTGCTACTTCCATTTTAACAGAGTTGTGGCCTTTTGAAAGAGCTCTTTAATTTGATCGAGCATAAAAATGAACAGTGTTTTTTGTCTAGATATATAAAATACTACAAAGTTGTCAACTAAAACTAAAATCTTCCATTTTTATTGGAATGAGTGGATTTTCAATCTTGGTGTCTTAAAATTTGGAGTGATGTTAGAACTTAAAATAATATTTTAAAAGCATGTCGTAACATGTATTTTTCATTAATGAAGTTGTAAGCTATAAGGCAATGACTTTCCTCAATTTTGAGGGGACACAAAAACAAAAACTATCATGTAATTAATCAGAGAAAAAAGATCAACTGAGGCCGGGCGTGGTGGCTCACGCCTGTAATCCTAGCACTCTGGGAGGCTGAGGCAGGTGGATCGCTCGAGGTCAGGAGTTTGAGACCAGCCTGAGCAAGAGCGAGACCCCGTCTCTACTAAAAATAGAAAGAAATTATCTGGCCAACTAAAAATATATACAGAAAAAATTAGCCGGGCATGGTGGTGCATGCCGGTAGTCCCAGGTACTCGGGAGGCTGAGGCAGTAGGATCGCTTAAGCCCAGGAGTTTGAGGTTGCTGTGAGCTAGACTAACACCATGGTACTTACTCTAGCCCGGAGAACAAAGTGAGACTCTTGTCTCAAAAAAAAAAAAAAAAAAAAAAAGATCAACTGGATTTTTTAATTATAGGAAGAAATAGCATGAATCATATGCAGATAAAAATAGGTTAAAAATAGGTTATAGATAGATTCTGAAGAATGTGAGATAACCCATGAATAGGCTCAACAGATAATGTAGACAACATAGCAACTACAACAATTGGTATTCAGAAGCTTCAGTGCTCTTTTTAAAGCTGAAGTTGAATAATTTAAATACAATACATTCCACGCGTGTTTCTCTGCCATTCTTCCCAAATTTCACCCTGGTTCCTCTACTTATTTTCTAAATTACCAAACTGTACAGTCATCTGAAATTTATACCATGTTAGTTTTTCTGCATGTCTTTGTTGATATTTTCAGAAAAGCCATATAAAGTGACCTCAGCACTGCCCTTCTAAATAGTGTTGCTTCTTGCATCTTCTTGAAGCCTCCACAAATAACATGTTACCAATGACATTTTATGCTAAAACTGCACTGCTAAGGTTTAGAGAATCTTTTTCCTCTATTTTATGCTAACTCAAAGTGTCTCTGTGTATTTGGTGTCAATTTGCTAGTTAAAGGAGTGATAGCCTGAAATTTCAAGTATCTCTCCAAGACTACTTTTTCTGTTTCTGTTTGTGAAAGCTTACTATCTGAGACTCAGAAAGGGATTTTGTTGGGTAATTATTGGACCAATTTCTCAAACTCCATTCTGACCTTGAAATTTCTTGCAACTGGTGTGTTGACATTTTGGCAGGTGCTTGGACTACTTCTGGCTAAAGAACCCCTTCGTATCTCCCATGCATCCATATATTCCTGTGTCTGTAATCAGCTTGTTGGCATAAGACTAGTGCTTCATTTTGAACTTTCATTACATTAGGTTAATTGTCTTTGAAGGTGCCTAATAGCCATTTGTTTTTCAAACTGAAGCTAAAACAGAATAAAAATATGTCTTCCTTTTGGGTTGTTTGTTACACCTGAAAATTTTTTATTATAATGCCTGGATTATGATTAGCAGGCAGTATAATTCAACTGGATTCAATATTGGAGGAAATATCACCTTTTTGGCTTGCTATGAGAGCTCAAATATGTAAAAAAATAGGATAGCATTGTAGCACAAATTGTTATGAATATTTGGAAGCTATTTATATATACAAAATTTAATTAAGTCTTCACCAGTGTATAAGTTATTTGTATGCACTTTATACCACTTTTTGTCTGCAAGATTCTTCAGGGAAGGCTAATATCAATTTTATAACTGCAAAATATAAAAAACCTCACCACAAGGCAGTACAAATAAACCTTTAAAAACATGAATTGCTACTAGTATTGGTTTTAATTAATTCTTACCAATGAATGAATGTTAGTTTAGTGCAGAGTTCAGAAAATTATGGTTAGTGAGCCAAATATAAAAAATCACAGGCCATAGATTTATTTTTCCAACATAAACAAGACTAGTGGGAATGGAATAATGGATCCCAGTTAGTCATAATCTGATTTCAGTAGTTGTCAACACATTACTAATCTGATTTTATCTATCCATACCCATTTTAAGCAAATTCCATGCTATCATTCTATCTTTGATTAGTCAGTATCTAAAAGATAGGATTACTATCAACATAAAACAGGTAACAAAATTAAATATAATTTCTTAATATTTTATTTTTATCCATGTTCAAAATTTTGTAATTGCTTCAATAAATATGTTTTTATGCTTGGAGTTTTTGTCAGGATACAGACTAATGCCCACATTGCATATAGTATACTATGTATTTTAAACCTCTTCTAATTAATAGTAGTTCCCATTTCTTTATCTTTATATTTATGCCACTTTTTGTGGAAGAAACTATTCACTTAAGGCATTGTCCTATTGCCTATGTCACATTCTTGATTTGACAATATCCCTCAGTGTGGTGTGCCTGTATTTTTATCATCAGACTCTGCTAAATAGCACTTAGACATAAAGGCTACATTATTCTCATTTCCAATTCACGGGGAAAAATAAATGTGCAGACGATCTTGTAAACTTCCTATTGTACCATCCAGGAAGCACATACTGTCTGGTTATCTCAATTTTAGTGCTGTTTATATGGAACAGTGAATTTGTGTGTTATCAGCTTTATTTGTTGACAATTTCCCCATTAATCTTTCACCTGTAAGTTTAACAGTCATTGATGATAGTTGCTTAGACTTTTTATTTTATCAACATTTGCAAAAGGGTAGCTCTTTAATTTTATCATTTTTTTCAAACTTATTTCTTGGATTTCTCCCTTAAAGAACATCATCAACTCTTCATCAACTTCTCATCAACTAATTGGTTACTTCAAAATCAAACTGCATAAGGAACAATGGTAGTTCTACTTGTAGCTCTTTGGGGTATCTCCATATTACATTCCACAGAGATTGTACTAGTTTGAAGTCCCACCAGCAGTGTATGAGTGTTCCTATCTCTCTGCATCCATGCCAACAGTTATTGCTTTGGGACTTTTTGATAAGGCCATTTTCCCTGGAGTTCAGTGATATCTCGTTGTGGTTTTGATTTGCATTTCCCTGATGATTAGAGATGTTGAGCATTTTTTCATATGTTTCTTGGCCATTAGTCTGTCTTCTTTTGAAGTTTCTATTCATGTCCTTTTCCCACTTTTTGATAGGGTTGTTTGATTGTTTTCTTGCTGATTTTCCTGAATTCTATATAGATTCCAGTTATCAGCCCTTTATCAGATGTGTAGCATGTGAATATTTTCTCCCATTCTGTAGGTTGGCTGTTTGCTCTCCTGATAGTTTCCTTTGATGTGCAGAAGCTTTTTAATTTGATCAGTTCCCAATACTGGTACTCTGGAAACATTAACAAAATTGACACACCTCTTGCTAGATTAACAAGAAGCAGAAAAGAGAGGACTCTAATAAACTGAATCAGGAATGAAAAAGGAGAAATTACAACTGATATCATGGAAATACAAAATATTCTCTATGAATACTATAAATATCTCTATGCACGTTAAGTTGAAAATGTGGAGGAAATGGACAAATTCTTAGAAACACACAGCCTCAGGAAGAAATAGAATTCCTGAACAGACCGATATCAAGTAATGAAATTGAAGCAGTATTAAAAACTTTCCTAAAAATAAAAGTCCTTGACCATATGGGTTCACACCTGAGTTTTACCAGACTTACAAAGAAGAATTTGTGCCTATCCCACAGAAATTATTCCACAACATCAGGAAGGAAGGAATTCTCCCCAACACGTTTTATGAAGCCAACAGCACTCTGATACCAAAACCAGGAAAGGAGGCAACCAAAAAAGAAAATTACAGACCAATATCCCTTATGAATATAGATGCAAAAATTCTCAATAAAATCTTGCTTATCAAAAAAACAATCCATCATGACCAAGTGGGCTTCATCCCAGAGATGCAGGGATGGTTCAAAATGAGAAAATCTATAAATGTAATTCACTACATAAATGGAAGCAAAAACAAAGACCATATGATCCTCTTAATAGATGCAGAAAAAGCATTCGAGAAAATTCAACACCCTTTTATGATAAGAACACTTAACAAAATAGGCATAGACACCACTTACCTAAAAACGATGCAAGCCACGTAAGACAAACCCACAGCCAACGTCATACTGAGCAGGAAAAAATTAAAAGCATACCACTTAGAACTGGAACCAGACAAGGTTACCCTCTATGAGCACTTCTATTCAACATAGTGCTGGAAGACCTAGCCAGAGGAATTGGACAAGAGAATGAAATCAAGGGCATTGAAATGGGAGCAGAAGAGGTCAAACTATCGCTCTTTGATGATGATATGAAACAAAGATTTTGCCACAAAGATTTTGCCATGAGACTACTGGAATTGATAAACAAATTCAGCAAAGTCTCAGGTTACAAAATCAACGTACAGAAATTAGTAGCATTCCTGCACGCCAACAACAATCAAACTGAGGACCACGTCAAAGACTCAATATCCTTCACAATAGCAACAAAGAAAGTAAAATACCTAGGAATATATTTAATTAAGGAGGTAAGAAGCCTCTATAGGGAGAACTGTAAAACACTGAGGAAGAAAATAGCATAGGATGTGAACAGGTGGAAAATCACAATATGCTCATGGGTAGGCAAAATTAACATTGTTAAAATGTCTATACTTCCCAAATGATCTACAGATTCAATATAATCCCTATGAAAATACCAACATCATTTTTCACAGATCTAGAAAAAATAATTCTGTTTTGTATGGAAATAGAGAAGACCCCATATAGCAAAAGCAATCTTAATCAAAAAGAACAAATTGGGAGGCATCGATTTACCAGACTTCATGCTATCCTACAATGCCATCATAACTGAAACAGCATGGTACTGGCACAAGAACAGGGACATGGACCAATGGAACAGAACTGAGAACCCATATATAAAACCATCCTCATATAGCCATCTAATCTTTGGCAAAGCAGACAAAAACATACACTGGGCAAAAGAATCCTTATTCAATAAATGGTGCTGGGAAAATTGGGTAGCCACATGTAGAAGCCTGAAACAGGAGCTGCACTTCTCAACTCTCACAAAAATCAGTTCACGGTGGATAACAGACTTAAACCTAAGGCATGAAACTATAAGAATTCTAGAAGAAAATGTTGTAAAAATGCTTATAGACATTGGCCTAGGGAAAGAATTTATGAAGAAGACTCGAAAGGCAATCATGGCAATCTCATTTTCTAAATCCAAGTTCTACATGGATTTAGTTGCTCCATTGTCTACCTGAATCTTCAAATAAGAACTTTGGTAGGAAATTTTGACCCTGTCTCTCTTTAATGCATACAAACAGTTTAAGAGAAAATTTATGAGCTTTATAGATAAACATCTGTGGATTCAATTGTTTACTTCCACTCCAATCTAATAATGGTCTTATGATGTTTGAATGGGGTGAAGGCAATCAATAATTTTCCCACTGGTTGTTCTGATCCTATATCCTTTTTTCTCTAATATCTATCAATATTACTTCCAGGGTTAATCTTTCTAAATGATAGTATGTTCTTTTTTTTTTTTTTTTTTTTTTTGAGACAGAGTGTCACTTTGTTCCCTGACTAGAGTTAGTGCCGTGGCATCAGCCTTGCTCACAGCAACCTCAAACTCCTGGGCTTAAGCGATCCTACAGCCTCAGCCTCCCAAGTAGCTGGGACTACAGACATGTGCCACCATGCCCGGCTAATTTTTTCTATATATATTTTAGTTGGCCAGATAATTTCTTTCTATTTTAGTAGAGACGGGGTCTTGCTCTTACTCAGGCTGGTCTCGAACTCCTGACCTCGAGCGATCCACCCACCTCGGCCTCCCAGAGTGCTAGGATTACAGGCATGAGCCACCGCGCCCAGTCGATAGTATGTTCTTAAACTATGCAAAATGCTGCAGAAGCTCCCATTGTCGGCCTTTATAATAATGCGTTATCTCTTTGGTATGAAGAATAAGGCTAACCTTATTTTTGTTCCAGCTTGTGTTTTCTGTGTCACCTTTTCTCATATGTTATAAGCTTAATTGTTTACTCTCCAAATCCACATTTTGAAGCCCTAATACCTGCCTGATTATATTTGAAAATAGGGCTTTTATGGAGGCAATTAAGGTAAAATGAAGATATAAGGCTGTGGCCTTAAACCATTAGGACCGATGTCCTTATAAGAAGAAGAAGAGACATCAGGAATGTGTACTCATTGAAAAGGCTAAGTGAGGACATAGTGAGAAGGCAAGTGTCTATGAGCCAGGAAGAAAAACCTCAACAAAAAACAACCACTCCTGCATCTTGATCTTGGGCTTCCAGCTTTCAGAACTGTTAGAAAATAAATTTCTGCCTATAAGCCACTCAGTCTGTGGTATACTCTTATGGTAGCCTTTGTAGGTTACTACATTGTTCTTCTTCCAACCACCACTATTCTACACGTAGTATATTTTCTACTCTAGCTACTTTTACCAGCTTCTCTTCCCACCACACGTTCTGAGGGTTTGAGACTTTGTTTTTCCACAGCTGTGATTCTCTTTAGCTGATCTGTCATACAGGTAGTCTTTCCTTTAAGCCTTCTGTGAAAACTCAGTCAGATATAATTGCCTTCTTTTAGCACCCTTACAAGCTTTTTGTAATCAGTCCTACCAGTTATTTCTGTAGATATATGTCTTTCTCTCAAAATTAGGATTTCCTTAATCAAAGCAAACCTGATTCAAATCATCTTCATCTTTACTTCAAAAGTATCTGAGTACATGGCTTGGAAAAGATAGATGCGTCATAAAATATGGATAATAACAGAAGTACAATTAAAGAGTTATCAGAGTTCAGGGGACAGATATTTCTAGTTAATAGTGATCAAAAATGTGGCATCATGTTTTCTTGCCTCTATGAGATTAGATATATTTCAACAGACACAAACACATTCAAATTAAACAGGGTGACTAAAAGCAAAGGGCTGTGAAACTACAGCTTAAGTCTAGAGAGGGAAAAAAAGAATCCAGCTGAGCAAGAGCCAAAATAAAAAGTAATATGATTAGAAATTTGTTTAGAGTAAAAGAAGCCTAAATCTTGAAAAAAGAAATTAAAAATAAGTGTATAAAACTTGAGTTAACAAGGGAGATATTTAATTTTTAATTATTGTAAAAATCACTTTTTTTGGCTAGACTATGTGCGTACTACATATGGTTTAAGGGAAGGCATAATTTATTTAGAAAACCACATATTTTACTACATGAAAGATTTATCACGGAATACTCTTCTTACACTATATTCCTTATATTATCAGAAATATTTTGAATCTTAGCTCCCACTCCATACAATCACTATATCCAAGGACATGGAATGAACACAGATAAGCCAGCTCGGGTCTCATATAAATCATTTTCTCAGAAATCTGAAATTCCTGAGAAAATTTGTGAGTTAAGAAGAATTCTGTGTAGAGACAATGAAGGTCATGTGCGTGACCTCAGCCTTTTATTTTACTTGACTTTTCTGTGTCATGGTGATTAATAAGTCTAAAAATGAATAGTATTACTACTTTTAATAATGAAATCAAAGCAGTTTGATAAGAATATGGAAATGCATGACATTTTGTGACAGTTTGTCTAGAGCCTTTATTCTTTCCTCTTTCAATGAGTGTATTACATTATTTGCATATTTAGTGTAAAGATAATAGGTTTTCTCTACGGCAAAATTCTTCTGGTACTTTATCCATAATTGAATTGGGCTCTTAGTTGGTATCTTGTGTGTATGTGAGTTTATGTAGTTTAGCCTCCCTGTATTATACTGCATGGGTTGCTGCTTTAAAAAAATTATGCATCAAGGAGATAAATGTCAAGCTCAAGAAGTTCAGATTCTTAATTAAGTCACCTGCTTTTCTTCTTAGACATGGTGCATAGTAAACAGTTCTTTTATTTTTAACTAACACTGAGTTACTCTATTCAATTTGACTAGCTTTTTTTTTTTAGCTCCAGTGTTACTTATCAGATTATATCTTCTTAGTATTTAAAAATGTATTGCATGATACATTTACTTCTGCAGTGTTTGATCATTTTTAGGCATATGAGACTGTAAGGAGTTTTTGGGGTGCTGGATATTTATAATGACTATACCCTTAAGTTGAATACCACATTGCCTTTTAGGAATGATTTGAGAATGGGAAAATAAATGTAGACTGGCAGGTACCAATGGCTTTGACAAGCTGTGCAGAAACTACTCCATGTGATTTATGTAAATCTTAACTCCTCTCCAGTTTCAATGTGAGTTAAATTAAATGTCCTAAATAATACTATCCTCTGATATCTTAACCTCCTTGAATTCTGGAGTATAAGAAATACAAGATTATTCTCTTTGTACTAGAAGGATAAATCTTAGAAAATGTACAATAACTTATTTTTATAAAAGCAGTGGTGACCACATCAAAGCTAGTCTGGAATAAGCTGTTCTTAAAGTCATTGAGTACATCAATATAAATTTATAAAATTATGAGTTTTAGCCAAGATATGAAACTGGAAAATGAATACATGAAACATACATTGTCTATGTAGTCATCCCTAGTGTCTGTGGGATGTGCATTTCATGATCCCCTGTGAATCCCCACATCTATAGATGCTCAAGTCCTTTATATAAAATGGGGTAGTATTTACATATAATCTATTGTTACTCTCATGCACTTTAAATTATATCTAGATTACTTATACTACCTAATACAATGTAAATGTTATGTAAATAGTTGTTATACTGTATTGTTTAGGAAATAACAAGATAAAAATGTCTGTGCATTTTCAGTGTACCCATGAATGTGGAGGGCCAACTGTATTGGCTTCCCTGTATCCTTATTTGAGAAACTGCCTCTCCTTTATTCTATGTAACTGGTGAAGCTATCAGTCCCATGACTCTGTCTTTCATGTCATAAAGATACATATGAGACCCAAGCTGGCCTATGTGTGTCCACTCTATCTCCTGTATCACTCCTTGGGTACAGTGATTACATGAGGTGGGAGCTAAGTAACTCAGGCAAGATCACAATTCTTTTACTGATTGAAAGTGGTAAGGATGCCGGAAGCTTGAAGTGACAAAGGGAAGTTCCACAATGTGGAGCAAATTTCCTGAAAAAGGGGCTCGTAGAGAAGAAAGCAGAGCTTATGGAAAGAGAAGAATGAGGGTGTGAGAATTCATGTACAGTTATGTGTATGTATATGCATATAGATATGTATAAGAGTTTGGCTGAAAGATGAAGAAAATATAGTGATACTTTTGTTAGTCTGTTCAGGCATCTTTAACAAAGGACCATAAACTGAAAAGTCTGTAAATGACAAAAATTTATTTCTCATAGTTCTGGAGGCTGGGACGTCCAAGATTAAGTTGCTAGCAGATTTAGTGTCTGGTGAAGACCTGTTCCTCATTGACCAAGACTTTTTGCTGTGTCCTTGCGTCACTAAAGGACCAAACAAACGCCTTGGGGCCTCTTTTATAAGGACACTAATCCCATTCATAAGGGCTTCAATCTCATAATCTAATCAACTTTCAAAGGCTTCACCTCTTAATACTATCACACTAGCAATTAGGTTTCAACATATCAATTTCGGGAGGATACAAACATTCAGACCATAGGAATACTATTTGATTTTAATTCTATTTTGGAATTAAAATCAAAAGAATTTTAATCCTTTTATGTTATTGTAAGAACACTTAATATGATATCTAGCCTCTTAAATCTTTAAGTGTACAACACGTTATTGTTGACTGTAGGTTCAATGTTCAGCAGATTTCCAGAGCCTATTGATCTTTCTTGACTGAAACTTTATGTCTGTTGATTAGTAACTCCTTGTTTCCTTCTCCACACCCCAGTGCCTGGCAACTACCATTCTATTCTTTGATTCTATGAATTTGTCTAATTTAGATTCTTTATGTAAGTGAAATCATGTAGTATTTGTCTTTCTGTGACTGGCTTATTTCACTTATCATAATGTCCTCCAGGTTCATCCATGTTGTCACCTACTGTAGACCACACTTTTTTTTAAGACTGAATAGTATTCTATTGTATGTATATGCCACTTTTTTTGTTTGTTTGTTTTATAATACACACTTCTGCCAGTGAACTTTTGATTTGTTTCCAAATCTTGGATTTAGTGAATAATACGGCAATGAACATAAAAGTGTAGATATCTCTTTGAGATCCTGATTTCAATTCTTTTGGATGAATATTCAGAAGGGGATTGCTGGATTATATGGTAGTTCTATTTTTAGTATTTTGAGGAATCTCCATGCTGTTTTCAAATGAAAATGAAGAAATAATTTGTGCTGAAAGATGATCTAAAAATATTTTGACGAACATATGTTGACCGTTTTAAGGAAGATGCATTTTTTATCTGAGTAGTGACAGCCTCTAGCAGTGCTTACATAAACAGCATATGATATAATGCAATTAAATATAGGAAAGCTTTATACAGAACCCAGTTTCACTTATTTCCAGAAAAGAAAAATCTTCTGTTTTGCCAGAGATTATCACTGGGTTTTACACTTATTTGAGAAAAAAAATGTAAGCTCTCTACAAATTAATACAGTTATTGAGAATCTTATTTTTTCTATCTGAAAAATAGAGTCATCATGAACAAAGAAAAATCAAAGTCCTGAAAAGGCCTTAAGTGACTAGTAGGTGTTATTTAAGTTTGTAGTAGGTGTACAAGGGAGGCAAATAAATAGCTTTTTCTGTAAAGTTTAAGCAGATAAATAAGAACTTTAATTTAGTCTTATTTATCTGCTTAAACTTTATTATCTTATTATTAAATATAAAGATAAAGCAGTCAAAAATCAATCAGTAAACTATAATATCTTCTTTTCACAAACTTTTTTTGGTTTTGCTCTCTAAATACCAAGCAGGAAAAAATGGGATCGTTTTTTCCCCGAATGAAAAATGTTAAATAGTTTTTACCTCCCAAAAAGTTGTTGTATTATGAGTGCCCTCAATGTTGTTTGCGACTCCTATAGGTGGGGCTTTGTTATGTGCTTTATCTTACATTCATTTATTGCTACATATGGAAATTAGTTTTTTGGTTTTCAATATATATTGAGTTCTTTTTTAGGCACTCAGGGCTACAGTTTTTGATACATATTAAAACCTCTGCCCTTATGGAAGAAATACTCTAATAATAATATAATAATAGATATAAGCAATGTTAGGATATATATAACAAAAGTAATGTGATAGTGATACGGTATTCAATATATATTGAGTTCTTTTTTAGGCACTGCAGGGCTACAGTTTTTGATACATATTAAAACCTCTGCCCTTATGGAAGAAATACTCTAATAATAATATAATAATAGATATAAGCAATGTTAGGATATATATAACAAAAGTAATGTGATAGTGATACACCTTATTCATTACTTTTTAAAATTTTAGTAACACTTTTTCTAGGTTCTATAAACATATGCAATATATTGTTATGAAAGAGTACCTCTGTAGCCTGAGCTAATGCTGAGTGATTGTAATATGGTAAATATGAAAGTATTTTGAGAAAAATAAAAATTGCTATACAAATATATCCCTAACCACTATTATTTTTTAAAAAGCACAATTAAACATAGATATATTTTCTGTATTCAATTTAATCAAGTGCAATTTAGGACCAGGTGTTTGCTTAGCCTCCCATTTAATTTTCTACTTGTTTTTTCCACCTGAAAGATTTTTCTTCAAGTGTTTTGCCAAGTACCCAGTGTATTTTCAACTTACAGTGAACTCTTGATTATCTCCTGGGATGACTACATTATAGATTACCTGTAACAAACCTTGCTTTGCAGAACTTATTGACAACGCTACCTTCTCCACTAGCAATTAAGTCATTTCCTGACATTCAGGCTGTTTCTCCAGCTAGTAAAGTCTGTTTTAAAAGTCAAACTAGTTTCTTACTGCATTTATGCATTGTAAATAACAGCCCGCTATCATATTTGAATAAGTTTTTCTATTTAAATATTCAAAGTTTTAAAATATATTCAGAAATATTTTGATCTATCCAAGTAAGTAGATCTCATAAATCAAAATGCTTAATTGCCATATTCAATTTCAAATCATTACAAACCAGAATGATGACAATCACAGAGATAGGATCGTAGAGGAGGAGTTGTATAAAGTCTGTCTCATGTTGTTATGTTTGTAGAATGTGAAGGGATTGCAAGGCTACAGGGATAGACCTTGTGGGATTCTTCTCTCAAAGCATCTTTTTTTCTGACTGGCTAAATTTTAAATTAAATTAAAAAGAAATGAAACATTTTTTCATGATTATATATAGCATTTTAACCCAAAGCACCGATATCAGCACATATTCACTGTAATACCAATAAACATTTATCTAGGCCAAGTGCTAAGCCCCTGCATCTGGCATTCTTACAAGAGAACTAAGACACACATTATCTATTTCTTCACTAACCAACTTTCGAAGGGCTTCATAGGCCTGTCGATACAAATGAGTCCATGATTTTTTCATAGTCACTGTTGCTAGCTTGACACTAACCTCATCTTCTTCACTATGGAAATGCCATATTTTGTGATAGCACTCACAGCCTCTTGTTTTATTTTCAAGCATATCCAGAGTTTTCCATATTTCCTCATATACAAATCCTACAATATTCTTTCACACAGGCCTATAAAATTGCATAGTGAGTATACCTTCTCATTTTGTCTGTGTGCCGCCTTTTGTCAGAGAAATCTTACCTTCCCAAAGTGTTCAACACTCAGTAATCCCAAAGTGGAACACCCAGAAGATGCCAAACAGTGCTGTACGCCCCCGAGTTATCACTGAGCTGGGGCTGCATGGAAACACATGCAGATACAGGGCAGGTGGCTGTCTCCCATCAATTTAGTTAGACTTCTAAAATTCATAGAGGCAACATTGATAGCCTAGGTATGGGTAAGTAGATGCCCTGCCAAAAATAATAATATGTATAACTACAAATATATGTATGCATGCATGTATGTATCTGTATGTAGATATACACACATATAATGTTACATATGTATATACATGCTTCAAGTCATGGTTTTATATTACTTAAAATTTGTTTCTCAATTTACATTTTTCTTTCTCATTTGACTATAAGCAGCAAGAAAAAATGGGCTGCATCTTCAACACTTTTTCGAAAATTTCATTGACTAAATATCCAAGTTCACTGCTTACAAATTCTGTCTTCCATGTGGTCGTAGGTTGCAATTCTGTTTCTACTACAAGTAGAATACAAAGCATTGTAGAGAGTAGACATTTGACTTGAAAGCTAGAAGGTAAGCTAGGAAGATTTCAAGTTTCTCAGTTATCAATTAAAAATGAATTATATGACACAAGTCTTTTGAAATGAATTTTCTCAATATCATAACAAATGTTGCAAACAAAAAACCCTTTCAAATAATTTTTTGTTACTCTTTCCATTCTTATAAAGTATTATCCAAATTTATCATGCCTTTACTTATTATTGGCTGCTTTCTGAGCTTCTTCACAGATGTAAACATTTAAATATTTATAGTTTTTCTAGTGATATCCTAAATCTATGTGGAGATATCAATCAGTAGGTAAACAAAATAGAAGAAAATAAAGTGATTTGTCCATATCAATCAACTATGACATATTTTGCATATTTTAAATTTTTAGATGTTAATTTTTAAAAAACAATTAAATGGCAATTTTGCAATAAATAAAATATGGTCAGAGAATCTATGCTACATACCCTAAATAGCCAATAATTCAACACAAACTACTTTAAGTTATATTTAATATTAAAAATTGCCCCAAATGTCTTTGGTAGATTTTTTACTTATATATTACCTATATACCTATCTCTATCTATTCATTCATATATTTCTGTATGATAATATATAAGTTTACTAAAAAGTTCTAAGTAACATGGCTTAGAGATAGGAATTTATCCAAATAGAAATTTTAAAAAATTCCATAAATTTCTGTTGTATCTCATAAATAAAATTACGTTTAGGTGATTTGGTCATGTCATTAAATCTTTCTATTCTACTGTTTCCTCTTCTCAAATCAGGGCAAATATCTTCCTAATGGAATTATTTTAAATCTCATATACTAAATACACAATGTTGCCATTTTGTCTTTTTCTTGCTCTCTGTGTACACTTCCTGATTAGTTCTATGTTTCCCTGAACATTCAAATTTACCATCAAAGCATAAATAAATTTGGAGGGATACAGTATTTTTACACATACAATAAAAAGTCATTGCCCTTTGTGTTCTATTAATTTATTGATTTGTCTAACACGCAATTTAATAAATATACATGGATATGCCAAATTCTGCTCTAGGCACTAGAAAAAGAACACTGGTCAACAAGAAAGATAAGCTATTTTTTCTAACAGAGCTTACTGACTAGAGCAGAATACAGATAATAAAGAGACTGTAAAATAAATTTAATATAGTAATAAGCATTTTAAAGTAATCAAACCAGGGTTATGAGAATGATGAAGTTCTATTTTTATATGGTAATTAAGGAAAGTCTTTTTGAGTGATTCATATTTAAATAGAGACCCGAATAAGTAGAGAGACAGTTTTGTGAAGGTTTTGGGAAGAATATGCCATTAAGTAGGAAGGACAGAATTGCACAGTCGTATTACATCAGTTGTTATGATTGTAGAAATAAAAGTTCAATGATGGAGGAAAGTAATAGAAGATGAAGCTGGAGAAACAGGTAGAGACTGAGTCCTAGAGGAGAGTATAAATTGTGGAAAGGATTTTAAATTGTATTCAGTATGTCAGGATGCTGAAGTATTGAGACAGAGTGAAAAGAATTTGATTTGTGTTTTAAAAAGATAACTCTCACTGCTACGTAGAAATTGTACAGAAAGAAGAGCAGAATCATGAAGTCCAGTTTGAAGCTGTTGCGGTGGAATGCACGGGATTAGTTTACTGGTGGATGAGAAAATATACACATTTTTCTCCAAAGAAGTCACTTCATTTTCAAGCGTTAGCCAATAATAAAATTTTCAAAAATATAGAAAGAAAAATATGCTCTTTTCTGATTTAATGACTATTCTTTCTTCTATTTCTTCTTATTTGAAGAAATGTAGGCTGAAAATCACTGGGCATAGTGTTTTAAAATGGATAATTATGGATGAAAGATTCAAGAATTATGGACGTCTCTCCAATCCCAAAGACTAAAGATTTGCTAAATTGATTGCATTACTGGCTATAATCCCTCACTCATTCCTGTATCTATGCCTTGTGGGTGTAACCTTACATTTCAGTCTATGACGGGCAGGACTTTCAGCAATGCCGCTTGACTGTGAGCACAGTCCCTTGATTCATTTTGAAATGTTAACAAGCATGACAAAGAGACAGGAAGGGAACTTGAGTGTTCCTGTTCCTATACTTTCCCTGTGCTATCAACATGAGGAGGCATGCCTAGGTTAGTCCAGGATGAAGTGTTAGAAATATATGGACCACAGTCACAAGGCCCTAGATGTCTTAGCCAAAGCCACCATAGATCAACAAAAATCTAACCAACACCCAGACCGCAGAGCCTTCTAGCCAACCCAGCTTACATCAGCTAAATCCCTCAGATTCCTGAGCTAATAAGTTATTGCTTTGTGCCACTTAGATTTCATGATTGTTTGTTATACAACATAATTGTGGCAATATAGAATCCATACAGATGGTGAGGAGATGTAAAATATTAATAATTTTATGCAGGAAACTTTTCTGAAAGGACATTAATCCATTTTGATGCTTGGAATCTTAGCATCTGAAGGTTTTTAGGTATTAAAAATATCTCAACCACCATAAGATTATGGATTAAAATAGAAAAGATGATTATTTTCCTATTATGCCCTTGGAACGCTAAAGAAAGTCTGTCTCACAAAATGAGAGAGCTCTAAGTGATGCAAAGTTCAGGACAGAAAGAGCCTCTGAGCTTGTTATCACCCCTCATCCTCCACACACCCTACTCTTCTCCTCCTTCCGCCACCATCACCACCCTTCTTTTTTGCTCTTATAGGGCCTGGGGCAGGTGGGGGATTCTGAAGTTATTATCTGTCCCCGTGAGAAACATGAGAGATAGCTTGTAGTGTTGACATAGTGAGTTAACTTAAGGTCTAAGTACAAGTTCACTTGGGACTGAGAACAGGGGGTAATTTAAAGAAAGGAGACACTGTGGCAACAGAAGAGGATACATCGTGCACTTCAGCAGTGGATGCGGTAAGGACAGAGACCAAAGTCTAAAGACATAGCACAGAACAATATACACACGAACTAGTGGTAACCTTGGATAGAAGAAGCATTTAGAAATTCTGGAAGACTAAGTATTTATCCACAAGAGAGTCTGAGTAAATCTCTGAGTGTCTGAATTGCATCAGAGGTGATTGTTAATTTAAGTAGACCTAACAAAATGAGATGCTTGCTTTGGGGGTAACAAGTGTGAATAGAAAATTGTGAAAAAGTTGAATAGTTATGAAGAAAATTAGTATGTTTCTTTCTACATAGCTGAGTTAATGCAAAGAATAAGTAATACATTATATCTCTTTAATGAAATCATCACCATCATCAACATATTTTACAGTAATATGTCTATGTAGATGTTTGTAAATAACATAAATTTAGAGAATAATAGAACATACCCTACTATTAATAATAGAACGTATACTTTGGTACATCTATACCTCTTGATACTGAGAATAGGGGGTAGTTTTAAAAAGGGGATACCGTGGCAATGAAAAAATAATAATCAACAAGTTAATTCAATGAAATATTCAGTAACTGTTTCCGTGTTGTTGGTGTATGCTAGTCTGAAGTGTCAAAAGTAGTAATTATACAAGAAGTGAAATGAAAATTACTTTACAACCACTTAAAATGCATGAAAGTCCATAAAATAAACTTTGATTTCTCAAAGTACAAAATATCTCTGTACTTTTCATCTCAAAGTACAAAAAGTACTTTGAGACATAGAAGAACCACAATTCAGGTTTTAAATAAGAACAATCTAAAACAGGGCTGCAGCTGTCCCAGATGAGCCCTCAATCATCATGTTTTTGCTCCTCCAGACTCTCATTTATGTAACTGTGAGCAGATATTGCAAGCAGAGAAACTCCAAGAAAACATTACAAACCATTAAGCAATAAGGGCTCCTGACCTTTCATTTCACCCCCTAAGGGGAAAAATAAAGGTTGAGACTAAATTGAATAAGTCAAATAGCCAGAATCATTAAAAAAAAAAAAAAAAAAAGCATGGAAAACTTTAGGGGAAGTTAGGATATGCAGTATATCTCTGGAAACTTCAGATTAACAAATACATAAACTTTTTGAATAGTAACCTAGAAAATGGATTGAGTCAAGCATATTATAAGTTGAAAGAGTTTAGGACTTGTTTATTTGGTATGTATTTACTGATCACCTTCTATGTGCCAAATATTAGCCTAGACTCCTGGGAGATCACTTATTGGCCTTTTGGCTAGGATTAAGTGTAGACTCCTGGGATACCGTAGTAGATTAATTTTAAAAAGACACAAAATACTACCCTTTTGGATATTGCAATATAATGAGTGTTTTTTTTCTTCAATTTTTTCCTTTCTTTATTTACTCAACAAATACATATTGAAAACCAATGATGCGGCAAAAGTATGGTGATACCTCAGTCTACCTTGATCAATAGACAGGCCAGTTTTCTGCTCTCACAATGCTGAAAGTGTGGTGCATTTGCACTGTTCTAGAGTTATAAAAGGTAAGTGAATTGACTTTGCCTTTCCAAAAATATTATCAAAAATTTGAATTCATATTTGTAAAATGAGAGGTAAATGTAATTAATGGATCCAAATTCCTTAATTGTCAAGGTAGCATGGCTGTTGCAAAGTTGAAATACTGTTGATCTCCATTCTATACCAACCCTTTGACATATCTATCATTTTTACATCCCTTTAAAACTAATTGAACCCCTTATTGAATACAATAGGATTTGATATTTATAGTTTTAAGAGCTATATTAAGAGTTAACATAATTCAAATCCCTGCTTTGTGGACAGTGAACCTATTGCTGTTGATGAGATCTCTCTGGCCCATTTGTCCACTTAATTGTGTCCACCTGAGCAGACACAACAGGTAAAGCACAAAGAAGCCCACTTAGTAAATGAACCCTATACCCTGAGCTAGGTAGAAGCAGCACATCTTGGCTCCCATTTCTGCCACCCTATGTGTGGCTAGTTGACTGACTTCTACTTAGAGTTTTTAAAATTGTTACAGCTATCATCACTTCACAAATTTCTCTTTTTCCGACAGCGAAGACAAGTTCAATTCTCTGCGAGTTGGCAGAGACTCTTCACTGGAATATAAAGTGGGGTTGTCATAGGAAAAAGAAAAAGCATGCTTTTCCATCAATCAGATTCAATAGAAAATGAAGTCTACTGTAAAACTGTGCTTCTGTCATTCAAGGTCACGGGATAGTTAAGTAACATCACTCAAAGGATTCTGAAGCTAGTCTTCTCCTTTATCCCTGTTCAAGGATCTATGAGATTGCTTCTTTTTAAATTTCAGAATACTATGAGGGCACAAACATTTTGGTTACATGCAATGCCTTTGCCTCACCCAAGCCAGGGCTAGAAGCGTGCCTGCCCCCCATACAGTGTGCACTGGCTCCATTAGTTGTGAGCTTACCGCCCCACCCCCCACCTGACCTTTCTTTTACCTAAAGGAATAGGAGTAAAACAATTTTTGTAATAGGAAGATTTTATTACTCAGGAGAAGAAAACACGTTTTTATGCCAGAATGTTTCTATTTCTAGATTAACCTCCAGTTTTCATTTGCTCAGGCCTCCTTCTTTCTTTCTTTACTCTCTTTCACTCTGCTCTGTGTCCTGGGACCCCGACTTTTACATTCTGTGTAGGCTCTCCTGCCCTCTGGCTTCTGGTTTGACACAGTCATGGGAGTGACCATTAGGTAACTGGCAAGAAACAGAAATGGGGGCTGGGTATTCAACGCTGGCTACATTCCAAATGAGCCTGAGGTAGAGTGTTTGGATTTCTCGGTGGAATTCACTGTACCTTTTGAGAAGTTATCTCTTACAGCCATAACTCTCTCTCCTCAAGTTCAATCTGAAAAGGAATGTCCTCATCTGAGACTGCAGAGCTGTCTGAAGTATTAGTGTTTAGAGGTTTAAAGAGCCTAGGAAAAAAAAGGTAGAAAAGAAATGATTGTTTCTCCTCAGACTCTCTCAACTTCAGAAAAGAAAAGCCTTGGCTTCTAAGGTGGAAAGTACTTTGGAAAAATTCATGATTTTCTTGTACTGTGGGAGGACTTAAAACTCTGGTTCCACCACAAAGGATACATACAGAAGAAAGAGACCAAAATTTGAAATACCTTGTAGAAAAAAGGAAACATTTTGAAAAATGTAATAGGAAAAAGCCTAGAAATGTCGGTTAAATTATTAAATTAATTTTACTGATAATTTTCACCATCATTATATTTATAGAATATAAGCCTAATGCAAACTTTCTTTGTTATTTTTATTTTGCTGATTTTTTTACTGTGCTAAGAACACATAACGAGTTCTACTCTCTAAACACATTTTTAAATGTACAGTGCAGTGTGGATCATCATAGGCATTACGCTGTAGAGTATATCTCTAGCACTTTTCATCTTGCTTAACTGAAACTTTATACCTTTTGAAGACATGTCACAGATAGCAGGATTTCTCTCTTTTTTTTAAGGCTGGATAATATTTCATTGTATGTATATACCACATTATCTTTATCAATTCATTAATCCATGGATATTTAATTTTTTTCTTCACAACTTGGCTATAATAAATAATGTTATAATGCAGATGGGGATTGTTTTGGGAAAATCCCAGGACAGTATAGAAAAACTGCCCTTCAAACTGAGATGGTGCCCAGAGACCAAAGAATGACTCAAACAATTCCAGCTTGTTAACTTAGATAGTGTCTTAGAAGTTACTTACACAGAGCTCTAACTCCTAATCAAGACAAGGATCCCCGGGCACTCACTCCTAGAAGGTGGCAGGTAAGACCTGCACTGCCTGCCCATGGTGGAGTCTTAAATTCCTTTTGGCAAGTGACTCAGATCTCTCTCTCAGTGTCACTTGCATGTTTACCTACCATATGGGTTAAGCATGTGTAGTACTTCCCATTAAGTGGGGACTTCTTTAGTATTACAATTAACTAAAGGGTGATGCAAGGCAACTGAGGTAGCTTAAAACAGTTTAAACTGGTCTTAAGACTTATGATCATCCACACAAAAGGAGTTACTTAAGAATATCCTTTGTGCTTTGTATTTCTTTCATCTTCCTTGCTTTGATCTGTATCTCTAAGTTCAAAAGGAACCTGCAGAAAAGTTCTGTTAAACATTAAAAGCCAGTAGTGGGGAACTTATATTCTTCCCTCAGAAATGCAAATATCTCTTTAAGATACTGATTTCAGTTCTTTGGCTATATACCCAGATGTGGGATTGTTGGATCATATAGTCATTCTATAATAATTTGTTTGAGGGACTTCCATACTACTCTCTGTAGTGGCTGCACCATTTTACATTTTTTCTAACTGTGAAAAAATGTTCCAATTACTCCAGAACCCCACCAACACTTACTGTCTGTTTGTTTATTTATTTTAATAATGATCATTCTAAGAGTGAGATGGGTTCTCATGGTGAATTGGGTTTGCATTTCTCTAATGAGTAGTGATATTGAGTAAATTTTTATATAATTGCTGGACATTTGTATGTCTTATTTGGAAAAATGCCTAGCCAAGTCTTTGGCTCATTTTTAATTGCATTATTTGAGTGGATTTTTAGGCTATTATTAATATTTGTTTATTTGTTTTTTGTTTTGCCTGTGGAAGTTCCTTATATACTTTGCATATTAACTCCTTATCAGATACATGTTATGTAAATACTTTCTCCCATTTTATAGATTTCCTTTTCACTTTGTTGTTTCTTTTGCTGTGCAGATTTTTAGTTTGATATCATATAACTTACCTATTTTTGTTTTTTTTGTATGTGCTTTTGCTGTCACAGCCAAGAAATCATTGTCAAATCAATGACTTGAGGATTTACCTTATGTTTTCTTATAGGAATTTTACAATTCAGGTTTTACATTGAAGTCTTTAATCCATTTGACTTGATTTTTATGCAACATATAAAATAAAGCTTCAATTTCTTTCTATACAGTTTTTCCAAGACCATTTTTTGAAGACGATCATTTACCCATTGATTACTATTCACAGTCTTTTCAAAGTTCATTTGACTCCATATCCATGGATTTAATTTGGGGCTCTTCATTCTATTCCATTGGTCAATATGTCTGTCTTTATGTCAGTACCATAATACTGTTTTAATTGCTGCAACTTTGTAATATGTTTTGAAGTTGAGAAATGTGATAGATAGCTTCAGGTTTGTTCTTCTTTATTATCAAGATTGTTTTGGCTATTCAGAGTTTTTGTAGTTCCATATGAATTTTAAGATTTTTTTCTATTTTTTGGTAAATGCCATTGGGATTTTGATATGGAGTGCATTGAATCTGTAGATTGCTTTAGGTAGTATGAACATTTTAACAGTATTAATTCTTCCAACATAAACATGGGGAATCTTTCTATTTATTTGTGTCTCCTATAATTCCTCCATCAATGTATTTTAGTTTTCAGATTACAGACTTCCATGCCTTGGTTAAATGTATTTCTGACTATTTTATTTTTTATGCTATTGTAAATGGGGTCATTTTAAAAATTTTGAACAGTTTGTTGTTAGTGTATAGAAATGCAGTTGATTTTTGTATATTTATTTTGTACTCTGAAAATTTACTGAATTAATTTATTAGTTCTGTCAGTTTTTTGGTGGAATCTTTAGGATTTTCTACATATATAAGATCATGCCATCTATGAAAAGAGACAATTTTACTTCCTCCTTCCCCACTGAAATACATTCTATTTCTTTTTCTTGTCTAATTGCACTAGCTTGTACTTCCAGTACTATGTTGAATACAAGTATAAGAGTACACATTCTTGTCTTATTCCTGATTTTAGAGGAAAAGCTTTAATTTTTCACCTTTGAAAATATTAATTATAGGCTTTTCATATATTGATGGTCTTTATTATTTTGAGGAAACTTCTTTCTATACCAAGTTTGTTGAAAGTTTTCATCATCAAAGGGGGTTAAATTTTGCCAAATGCTTTTTCTACATCTTTAAAAATAACCATGTGGTTTTTAGCTTTCATTCTGTTAATGTGGTGTATCCCATTGATTAATTATTGTATGTCAAACCATCCTTGAATCTCAGAGGCAAATCTGACTTGGTCAAGTTGTATGATCTTTTGAATGTACTCTGGAATTCTGTTGGCTAGTATTTTGCTGAATTTTGCATCTATGTTTATCAGATGTATTGGCCTGGAGGTTTCCTTTCCAGTAGTATCTTTGGCTTTAGTATCAGAGTAATGTTGGCATCGTAGAATGAGTTTCAAAGAGTTTCCTTCCCTGTAATACTTTGGAAAAGTCTGAGGAGGATTTTCATGAATTATTTTTTAAATATTTGGTAAAATTCTCCACTGACCTCATGCAGTCCTAGGCTTCTCTTTGTTGGGAGGTTTTAGATTAGTGGTTCAATATCTTTAATAGGTCCACATCTCTTCATTTTTTTTTTTAATTTTTCATGATTCAGTCTTGGTAAATTGCATGTTTATAGTAGTTTATTTCTTCTTGGTTATGTAATTCTTGGTGTACAATTGTCCAATTTGATTAATATAATCCTTTCTATTTCTGTAGCATTGGTGGTAATGTCTATTCATTTTTAATTTTATTTATTTGAATCTTCTTTCTGTTTTCTTAGTCTAGCTAAAGGTTTGCCAATTTTGTTTATCTTTTCAGAAAGCCAACTCTTCGTTTTGTTGACTTTTTTCCTATTTTTTTCCATTTTCTATTTTGTTTATTTTTGTTCTAATCTTTATTATTTTCTTCCTTCTGCTACTTTGGGATTAGTTTGCTTTTCTTTTCCTAGTTTCTTAAAGTGTAAAGTCATTAATAAGTAGTTTATTTGAGATCTTTTTTAATGTAGGTGTTTATCACTATAAACTTCCCTCTTAGTACTGCTGTGCTGTATCTCATAAATCTTGTCATATTGTGTTTTTATTTTTAGGTCAATAGACTATATTTGAGATTTTTCTAATTTAGATGTTAATATGACAGTTTCTAATTTATTTAAATTTCATCTTTGACCCATTGGTTATTTAGGAGTGTTATATAATTTCCACATATATGTCAATTTTATTTCTGCTATTGATTTCTAATTTTATTCCATTGTAATCAGAAAAGGTAATTGACATGATTCCAATCTTTAAAAATTTGTTAAGACTTGTTTTGTGACCTACCATGATCCTTTCTTGAGAATATTCTGTGTGTACTTAAAAATAATGTGTATCGTTCTGCTGTTGGGTGTAATAGCTCCATGTATCTGTAAGGTCCATTTTGTGTTTAGTGTTAAGTCATTGGTTTTCTTATTGAATTTCTCTCCAGATTTTCTATCCGTTATTGAAAATGGGGTGATGCAATATTTTATTGCTATCTACTTTCATTTCAGCTTTTTCAATGTTTGCTTCCCATATTTAGATACTCTAATGTCGAGCAAGTATATGTATCTATTAATGTCATATCTTTCTGGTGAATTCATCTTTTTATCATTGCATAATATCCTTATGTGTTTCTTGTGACATGTTTTGACTTAAATCTCTGTGTTGTCTAAGTATGGTTGTTCCTATTCTCCTTTGGTTGCCGTTTACATGGGATATCTTTTCCATACCTTCTCTTTCAATATATATGTGTCCTTAAATATAAACATACCTTTTTAAAAAATGCATTTATTTATTCCATGCCTTTTGTTTGGGAAGTTTAATCCATTTACATGTAAAGTAAATGTTGATAGAAAAGTACTTAATATTGTTATTGAATTGCTAAATGTTTTCTGTCTGTCTTATGGTTCTTCTGTCCCTCTTTCCTTCTCTTGCTATCTTTTTTTGTGTTGAGTTTATCTTTTCTAGTAATATGCTTTGATTCTGTTCTCATTTTCTTCTGGGTATCTTATCTATGTATTTTCTCTGAGGTTATCATGGGCTTACACAAACATTTTACAGCTATGACAGTTTATTTAAACAGATAATAACAACTTTATGGCACACAAAAACTCTATATTTTTACTCTTTCCTTCTAAACTTTGTTATTAATGGCACATTTTACATCTGTTTATATATTTTATTCCATAAAGTACTTTTATTTTTAGCTATTTTTCACTTTTTTTAAATTTTTATACTAGAATTAAAAGTGGTTTACACACCATCATTACAGTATTACAATATTCTGTACTGCCTATATATTTACCTTTACCAGCTTGTATTATGCTTTTACATGGGTTCATGCTGTTGTTGAGCATCCTTTTGTTTCAACTTGAATAACTGCTTTGTTCCCCCTTGTGGACCATATTTCTCTATTTTTTTCTTCTTCTGTTGAGGCAAGGTCTTGCTCTGTCAATCTGACTGGAGCACAGTGGCAGGATCACAGCTCACTGCAACCTCCAACTCCAGGGTTCAAGCGATCCTCCTGGCTCAGCCTCCCAAGTAGCTGGAACTATAGGTATGCACAACCTCACCAGGTTAATTTCTTTTAAATCTGTTGTAAAGACAGGGTGTCCCTATGTTGCCCAGGCTGGTTGTGAACTCCTGGGCTCAAGTTATCCTCCTACCTCAGCCTCTGAAAGTCCTGAGATTACATGCATAAGAAATCATACCTGGTCCTTTATTTTTCGTTACTCTTTGTGTTAGTATCTACAGATTAAAAGAAAAATAGCCACCACTCCCGTCTTCACAGTTTGGCTTGTAGAGGAGAAAACACTCACTATCAGTCCAGCCAGAGATTTGGGGGCCTCTCAAGCTTCTCTGAGTATATGTCTTCTCTAGACTTGTACATGTGAATTTCTAATCAAAGTGATATACTGCTTTCTTTTTTTCTTTTCTTTTCTTTTTTTTTCTTTTTTTTTTAGTATTTGTAATTTCTTGCTTCCTCTGGTGCCTTTTTTCTGTTGTTCCATGAGACTTCTGAAGTAGTAGCATATAGAAACTTTTTATTGCTGCTGCTGTTGTTCTCAGTGCCCCTCAGACATCTAGGGGCCATGGAGAGTGTGTCAGAATTCATTCATGCTATGAGACAGGTGACACTAAAATCAATCCCTCAGGCAGCCACCTTAAAAGTTTGAACACTTGAAAATGTGTCAGTCTCATATTTCCCTCCCCAGAGATGATATAGTAATTGGGAGTTTTCCCAATTATGCTGAGCTGGGAATAGGGCTCTGATGGGTGAATGTGTATTAACACAAAGCTTTTCCTTTGTTCTCAGCAGCCTCCAGGTATATAGAGTATTCTTGGTCCCACTAGTGCTCTAAAACAGATAAGACAGAAACCAGTCCCTTGGGCATCCCCCTGAAAAGTAAGCCTGTTGCATGCAAGGTCCAATCTTTCCCTCTCCAGGGAGAAACTGCAAAGTGAAAGTTTTCCTTCCAATCCTGTGGCGTTTTACTAGGAGATGGGCTCCAGCAGATGAATGCATTCTAGTGCAAGAGGTCACCTTTCTCAGTGATCCCCAGGCATGTAGAATATCATCAGCACTCAGACAGGCAAGACAGAAACCTGTCCCTTGGTCAGCCTCTAAAATTTATTAACGTTGAATAACACATGGTCCAGCTCTTTCCCTCTCCAGGGAGAAACTGGGATATGGAGGTTTCTGCCAGCTAGCTCTGCCCTGAGCCAAGGGAAGGAGCTATGACAAATGGATGTATGCTAGTAAAAACCACCAATTTTCTTCTCAGCAGCCTTCAACCTGGGTCCTTTGCTGTCAGTGTCCAGATTCAAGCAAAAAAGAAACTTATCACTTGAGTGGCCTCCAGAAGGTCATAACACTTTCCTTCTTTCCCCAGGGAGAAATTTTAATCTGGGGATTTCCTCCATATATTGATACTATGCTCACGGAGGAATTATGGTGAGAGGGTGCTTCAAATTTTCCTTCCAGCTTCCATGTTGCTGGTTTTATGTGTACCTCTTATGTAAGAGCCTCTCAATTCACTCCTAGACTTTTCACCAAGAGAATTTTCCCATTTATTATTAAATGAGTATGTCCATCTGTGAAAGAAGGGCTTTATAGTCTGCCTTCTTACTGAGAGCACAAACTTATTTTTAAGGCTTATTTGTTCTTCACAAAATTTTATAATTTTGACATATTTAATTTTTGAATTATGCATTTTATGACTTAATTTATCTCTTTTTAATAAAAAGTGAAAAATGTAAGCAAATAAGTGATGATGCTAATAATTATTCTGTGATTATTATAATATTTTGCCACCCTACTCAGATTTATCTTGTAATATTAGTTGAGAGAACTAAGGAGTGGATGGTTATTCTAGCTGCAACCATAAAGCTAATGGATAGAAAGAAAGTGAATGTGGGATGAAGAGGCAGCAGTGACACTAGGCTTGAGATGAAGTACCCTTAATGCAGCAGTTTTGGTATTGGATATTTTGCTCTATTTATTTGTTATTATTCCTGCAAAATCCAGTTAGTGCATTTGTTTTAAAAGAAGATTGATATCTGTGCATCAGGATCTGGCTCAGGTAGTATCTTTAAGGTTTTAACAATAATTATTTTAATGGCAGTTTATGCACAGAGAGACTCATTGTTTTATACTCCCTGAATGATAAAAATATATATTTAATATATATGTTTTAAAAATACCTATGTAACTGAATCTTCATATGAGAAAAGTTATGAAAGTCTGCATTCATATTTTAAGGTATATTAAAAAGATGATTATTTATTTTTAAAAGTTTGTGATAAACTCTTACAGAAAAAAGTTATTTTTAAAACATAATTATGGATACTCTATTTAATTTTTAAAATTTTAAGAGAACTGGAACTAAAAATATTGCAGAGAAAATATAATTTAATTTCTCATTTGACTATATAACCCACTCCACTCTCAATAGGCTGTGAAGTTTTTGCCAGCAGCCCATGATAAAGCAATAGATGTAAACTTCACTGAAAATGCGTGACATTAACATTTTTTCTTTTCAATTTCTTTCATGACCCTGATATGAAGTCTCGGTTAATGATTTCCTGCTATAATAAATATTCTTCTTCCCATCCATGCTTTTGTAAACAAATGCAAAGGTATACAATTTGTGCTACTGCTATTGGAGGGGTTTTGTGGATTAGCAAAGGAATCAAAATGTGAATTTTCTTTATCTATTAAATGGTACAAAAAATGTTATTTTATATATCTTTAATTTTCAGAAAATGTTTGTGTGTTTAGAAATGTTCATCATTTCTCATCATTTTATGCTCAAGAAGACCTATGATTACCAGAAACCATTATCTCTTCATGCTTTAGTTATTGAATTTCCCATAAGTGCAGTAATTCTTCTGTCTTTAAGTCCTGATACATATCCATTTTATTTCACCTATTTAAAAAAATTCTCTTGGGTTAAACAAAACATGGAAAGAAATGTCTTATCTAATGCCATTTCTGAATTGCACTACAATAATATGCACACAATAAAGCAGTTTGCTTACCAAGCCATGCAAACTGCATCTCAGCTAGAAATACAAATGTTCTCCTTGACTGAGTTTTAATGAAGATAGATATATACGTCTTCAAATGCGTAGAGAGAAAAGGAAAAGAGGAGAAAGCAGAAAATAGAGTGCAACTGAAAGCATTTATGAAGACCTGTAGGCTTTCTTTGATAAGATTGTTACCCATGAGGTGGAATGTAAGTGAAGCATTAGTCTTGCAGAGCAGCTTTTCCTACCACTCCAGTTTCCTATCTTCTCTTCTTTTGAGCCTAGTATTAAGCTTTTAAACCAAGCTCCTCTTTTTCTGATTATCTAATTATAACAGCCTTTTCACAGCAGTGAGCATCAATGTTACATTCCATGAAATTGCCTTGTGTTTTAAAGTGAAGTATTTGTCACCCATATTCACTTTCTCTTTCTCACTTAGGCACAAAAAGCTACTCTTGGGTCTCTGCCGACCATCTTCATCCCCCTGACCATGAATACATAGGTTTACATTCAGTTTCTTCAACCTAGCAACTTTGCCTGTTCCTCTGTACATTTAAATTTGAATCCTTGTTTTGAAACTATTGCACAAGCCTGAGAACCAAACAAAAAACAGTCCCTGTTCTATAAAATGCTATTGCTCTACCCACATACACCCGACACACTTAGACATGCATAATCTCACAACCTTATATCATATTAGAGTGATCTTTGCTTAGCTCAAAATATCTTCCAAAATATGACCACCAAAATTATTAATAGTCCTTAAAAAGGGTGAATAAAATAAGACAATTTAATATTTAAAACTACACCTTTAATCTTTAGCATTTTGTGTCTTTTTTCTTGACAATCTAATTTCTTCTTCACAGCTCACTAAGGCTGTAAACTGTAAGTGAAGTAGAAGGGCAGGGCAATCAAAATACAAAATACTGAAAAGGTTGAAGTAGTAAAGCACCTTTCCCAGGATAGATGAGACATTAAGATTTGATATTTTATATTAGTGCAGAGATTACACTGGGAAAGGTAAATGGCACAACAAAAAGTCATTATTTTTAAATAGCTATTTCATAAGGATTTTTTAGTAGAAAATTGATCTTTCTTTTAGTTTCAAATCTTGAATATTTTATATTTTATCATAATTTTGTTAATTTTAATTTATTTAAGCCCAAGTAAAATTTATATGTATGTGTTTATATATTATTTATGTTAAATTCATATATATATTTATCCCAAACTTTAGTGTTTAGTGATATGCACTGTAACATACATATAGTATATGGTCAATAAAATGTTATTCATATTGAAATAAGAGTTTTGATATCTTTGGAGGTTACATCCTATAGACTAGATTCCTAGCTAGTTTTACTATTCAGAGTTCAAAGAGCTTTTTAGCTAAGTGACAGTTCTTCCTGAATATTTGTGTTGAAGTTTTATTCACTTAATATTTTCCTCAGCCACATTCTCTTACCCTAAGATGCAGATCATTATAGCAGAAGTTAGTCAATTCTCTCAAGAATTCTCAGCCTGAAGAGTTTTGATGAACGTGGCAGTCTGAACACACGGACTTGTTTAACTGATTATTTCCCAAGATGACATTTAATGTAATTTCAGGACAAACCTTTACGGCAAGTTGCACCTGAGATACATATTCATTCATTCAAATACATTACTTTAAAATCTAGTCTCCATCAGAGCATTGTTCCAGACCAACAAATCTCAAACTGTGAAACGTGCTACAATACAGGGGTCCAGGAAATTTTTTAAAAATTGAATAATAGTGTTATGATGGTATCTGCCTTTTTCACTTTCAGTATCTCAAGAGTATATGGTAAAGTCTTCCAGGAGCTATATGATGTATGATATCACAAATGATTGAATATGAAAACAGATATGAGAATCCAGCTGTCTTCTAGTAAGTCAGACATTAAAGATATGTAGAAAAATATCATATAAAGCCACTTTTTCTCAGTAAACATTTTATTTTGGAAAATGTAAGATTTTAAATAAGTTATATGTTTTAACATGTTTATTATCGTAGATCATTAAATATGAAATGTCTAATTTTGAATCAAAAGTGTAGTTTATTATATCTCAAACAAGAAGCAGTTCAATGAATCAAAGTATATGCCTAAACTATGGACACAGTTTTGCCATCTTAGCAGTAGCTTGTTTGTGCCAGCAGCAAAGAAACCTGGAAAGCAAGTGGCAATGAATTTGAGAAAGGCTTTTTCAACAGCTTGTTGAGACTGGAATATTTTTTCTTGCAAGAGTGGTGCAAAGCCTGAAAGAAGTGATAGGTGGTGCGAGGTCTAGTGAATACAGTGGATGACAGAGAGGTTCCAAGAACAGCCTCTGTAGTTTCAGCAGTGTTGTTTGTACAACATGAGGTCAAGCATTGTCTTGCAAGAGGATTGGCCTGTCTCTGTTGAACAATCTCAGCTACTGAATCACAAGCAACCTCGTATTTCCTCCAACTGGTTGCAGTAGACAGTTGCTGCAATAGACTGACCAGGTTTCATGAAGCTGCAGTGGATAATACCAGCACTGGACCACCAAACAGACACCATTAGCTTTTTTTGATGAATATTTGGTTTTGGACTGTATTTCAGCATTTCATGTTAATCCAACCATTGTGCTGAATACTTGCGATTGTTCAAAAGAATATATTTTTCTTTCTTTTTTATTATTCATTTTATTTTATTATTTTATTTTATTTTTATTTCAGCATATTACAGGGTTACAAATGTTTAGGTTACATATATTGCCTTTGCCCCACCCAAGTGAGAGCTTCAAGCCTGTCCATGCTCCAGACTGTGCACACCGCAACCATTAGGCATGAATTTACCCATCCCCTCCTTCCTCCTCCCCACTCCCACCTGCCTGACACCCGATTAATGTTACTACTATATGTGCACTTAAGTAAGGTCAGTTAATACCAATTTAATGGTGAGTACATGTGGTGCTTGCTTCCCATTCTTGTGATACTTCACTTAGTAGAATGGGCTCCAGCTCCATCCAGGATAATAAAAGAGGTGCTAGATCAACATTGTTTTTTGTGACTGAGTAGAACTCATATATATACCACATTTTATTAATGCACTAAAGCATTGGTGGACACTTGGGTTGTTTCCACATCTTTGCAGTTGTGAATTGTGCTGCCATAAACATTCAAGTGCAGATATATATTTGTATAGAATGTCTATTTTTTCCTTTGGGTAGATGACTAGTAATGGGATTGCTGGATCAAATGGTATTTCTACTTGTATCTCTTTGAAGTATCTCCATATTACTTTCCACAGAGGTTGTACTAGTTTGCAGTCCCACCAGCAGTGTATGAGTGCTCCTATCTCTCCACATCCATGCCAACATTTATCATTTGGGGACTTTTTGATAAAGGCCATTCTGACTGGAGTTAATTGATATCTGGTTGTGGTTTTTATTTGCATTTCCCTAATGATTAGAGATTTTGAGCATTTTTTCATAGGTTTGTTGGCCATTAGTCTATCTTCTTTTGAAAAGTTTCTGTTCATGTCCTTTGCCCACTTTTTGGTAGGGTTGTTGGATTTTTTCTTGCTGATTTTCCTGAGTTCTATATAGATTCTAGTTACCAGCCCTTTATCAAATGTGTAACATGCAAATATTTTCTCCTATTCTGTAGGCTGTCTGTTGGCTCTCATGATAGCTTCCTTGGCTGTGCAGAAGCTTTCCAACTTGATCAGGTCCCATTTATTTATTTTTGTTGTTGCTGTAATTGCCTTTGGGGTCTTCCTCATAAATTATTTCCCTAGGCCAATGTCTATAAGAGTTTTTCCAACATTTTCTTCTCAAATTCTTATAGTTTCATGCCTTAGGGTTAAATCTGTTATCCACCACGTGTTGATTTTTGTGAGAGGGGAATGGTGTGGATCCTGTTTAAGTCTTCTACATGTGGCTATCCAATTTTCCCAGCACTATTTATTGAATAAGGATTCTTTTCCCCAGTATATGTTTTTGTCTGCTTTGTCAAAAGATTAGATGGCTATATGAGGATGGCTTTATATATGAGTTCTCAGTTCTGTTCCATTGGTCTATGTCTCTGTTCTTGTGCCAATACCATGCTGTTGTAGTTACTATAGCTTTGTAGTATAGCTTGAAGGCTGGTAAATTGATGCCTCCCAATTTGTTCTTTTTGCTTAAGATGACTTTTTCTATATGAAATCTCTGGTTCTATACAAAACATAGAATTATTTTTTCTATATCTACAAAAAATGATGTTGGTAATTTAATAGAGATTGCATTGAATCTGTAGATCACTTTGGGTAGTATAGACATTTTAACAATGTTGATTGTGCCAACCCATGAGCATGGTATGGTTTTCCATCTGTTTATGTCCTACGCTATTTCCTTCCTCAGTGTTTCATAGTTCTGCCTGTAGAGGTCTTTAACTTCCTTGGTTAAATATATTCCTAGGTATTTTATTTTCTTTGTTGCTATTGTGAAGAATCCATTTTTCACCACATGTAACAATATAGTGTAGAAATGGTTCCACTGTATGTCGTGACAGCAAACAAAGGTAAGGTTTGAGTCTATTTCAAATAAAGCATAGTTTATTATATCTCAAAGAAGAAGCAGTATAATTAATCAAAGTATGTGCCTAAACTATCTACATAGTTTTGCCATCTTAATGGTAGCTTGTTTATGCCAGTAGCAAAGAAGCCTGATAAGCAAGTGGTAATGAAATCGCAAAAGGCATTTTCCATAGCTTGTAGAGAATGGAATATTTTTTCTTGCAAGAAGTGGTCCAAAGGCTGGAAGATGTGGTAATCAGTTAGTGTAAGGTCTGGTGAATACAGTGAATGCAGAGAGTTTCCAGGTCCAGATTCTGTAGTTTGAGCAGCGTTGTTTGTGGTACGTGTGATCTAACATTGTCTTTCAAGAGGATTGGCCTGTCTCTATTGACCAATCTTGGCTGCTTGACCACCAGCATCTTCATCATTTCATCCAGCTGGTTGCAGTAAACATCTGTAGTAACTGATTGACCAAGTTTTTTGAGGCTGTAGTGGGTAATCTCAATACTAGACCACCAAAAAGATACCATTAGCTTTTTTTGATGAATATTTGGTTTTGGACTGCACTTTGACACTTCATCTTTGTTCAACCATTGAGCCAAGCACTTGTGATTGTCAAAAAGAATCTGTTTTTCATCACATGTAACAATTCAGTGTAGAAATGGTTCGTCTTTATGTCATGACAGCAAAGAAAGTCAAGCTTCAAGATAATTTCTCTTCTGATGCCAGTTTAACCCATGAGGAACCATCTATTCAGCTTCTTTACCTTGCTCATTTGTTTCAAATCGTCTAATGTTGTTGGAATAGTAACATCAAACATTGCTGTCAATTCACATATAGGTTGAGATGGATTTGCTTCCACTACACCTTTCAGCTCATCATTATTCACCTTGGTATCAGGTCTCCCAAGTGGCTCATTTTCAAGATTAAAATCACTGGAATAGAACTTCTCAAACCATCGATGTACTGTGTGTTCATTAGCCACGTCCTTTCCAAAGACTTCTTTGATATTTCAAGCTGCCTGTGCAGCATTGGTTCTGTGAAAGAACTGATATTCGAAAATAATTTTTGATTTATCCATGGTTTCACAAAAGTTGCTCTAAAAAATTTTTGAAAGATAATCATAAGCCAAACTGTGCATTTGAAAGACTCAAGATATACCTTCACAATAAAAATAAAAGCAGTGTCAAAATGAAATGTCAGAGATATCAACTCTCAAGCTTACTACTTAAGGAAATCGGACATTTCATGCTTAATAACTTAATTTTTAAGATATAATTTTGATGATTACATCAAATCAATTCTACAAGAGTGCAGAAATAAAATAATGAGTATATATCTACATACTAGGAGTCATTGTGAAAGATGAAAAAATATTAATACCCAAATAATCTTTCTGTATTATTTGATACATTATTTTGGTGACTTATGTAACTCTCCTTAAATTTAGTCAACATTTTTCTCTTATCTGTGTCCCATGAACTTTTTATGACCTCATTTACCATCTTATTACCAAACACTACACCCAACTTTAAAATGTCTTAAATGAAAATGCTTCTTTTTCTATTTTCTAGAATTATATTAATAATAATTATTTCCTTTCTCACAATATGTTTTATATTTTAAAATATTTAAAGATGTCTGAGTTGTAGTTTTATAAAGTATTTAAATTTAAAAAATGGAAATATTTATCATGATACCTATATCTACTTCTATCAAGTTTATAATAATCTTTTAAGCACTATTTACTCTAAAGACTATTCTTTTGAGTTATGGTTATTTTACTCAACCAACACTTTTGTTGTTGCAAATACTATTGTGTATTAGATAATATGTTATGTACTACTGATACAAAATTGCTTTTTTTAATTTATTTCCATAGATTTAGGTGGTACAATTGTTTTTTGTTACATAGATGAATTATGTAGTGGTGAAGCCGGGCCTTTTAGTGTACCTATTACTCAAATAATGTACATTTTACCCTATAGGTAATTTTTCATCCTCACTAACCTCCACCCTCCCCCTTAATTTCCAATGCATGTTATACCACTTTGTGTGACCATATATACCTATCATTTGGCTCCCAGTTATAAGTGAAAATATGCAGTATATGTTTTTTCATTCTTGAGATACTTAATTGTCTCCAATTTCATCCAAATTGCTACAAAAGACATTATTTCATTCCTTTTCATAACTGAGTGGTGTGTGTATACATACCACATTTTCTTTATCCACTCCTCAGTTGATGGGCACTTAGGTTGCTTCCATATCTTTACAATTGTGCATTGTGTTGGTACAGGTGTCATTTTGACATAATGACTTATTTTCCTTTTGGTAGATGCCCAGTAGTGGGATTGCTGGTTTGAGGGGTAGGCCTACTTTTAGTTCTTTGGAGAATCTCCATATTGTTTTCCATAAAGGTTGTGCTAATTTACATTCCCCTCCACAATGTATATAAGTGCTCCCTTTTCACTACATCCACATCTATATCTATTGTGTTTTTTTAATTTTTTTAATAATGGCTAATCTGACAGGGGTAAGGTGGTATCTCAAATTGTATATGGATTAAAAAAAGAGCCCAAATAGCCAAAACAATCCTAAACAAAAAGAACAAATCTGGAGGCATCACATTAACTGACTTAATATTATACTACAAGGCTAGAATAACCCAAACAGCATGAATACGGTATAAAAGTTGCCACATAACTCAATGAAACAGAAGAGAGAACCCAGAAATAAAGTCATATATCTACAGTCTACTGATTTTTGACAAAGTAGACAAAAACATACATGGAGGAACAGATGTCCTAGCCAATAAATGGTACTGGGAACATTGGATGACTCAAACATTATGAAACTGATCCATGTAACCAAAAATATTTGTACCCCTATAATACTTTGAAATAAAACAAACAAAAAAAACCCACAAATAACCCCATTAAAAATGGTCCAAAGACATGAATAGATTTTTTTCAAAGAATTATACGAGTGGCCAAAAAACGTAAGAAAAAAATGCTCAACATCATTAATGATCTAAGAAGTGCAAATTAGAACCACAATGAGATACCACCTTATCTCCCTCAGAATGACCGTTATTAAAAGGTCAAATTAATTAATACACGCTTCTTGTTTTCCAGGAGCCCAGAGTCTTGTTAGGGAAGCATCTGGATTACTTTCTCTTCAAAGTCTCTGCTCACTTAGTTTGATGAGCATAAATGATGATTTCTATCAGTTTGCATTCTGTACATACCTTGCATATACCTTTCTAATGTAGTTGTTTATGTACAAAGAAAGTCATTTGTAATTTTCTACTTTCAGGCTATGTGTGTAGTTATAGTGATTATTTCACGCAAAGTCATATCCCAAGTTTTATGTAAAAGCTTCACTAATTTATATTATATACAGCTCTGGAACAAATCAAATACATGGTAAGTAATTTTTGCAATGAATGAAGAAAGGATCCAGGGAGAATTAAATATTTATTCACACAAGAAGATATATTTTGACTGTTTACTATTTGCCAGCCACAATTCTTGTCATTGAGAATATAGCACCTAATAGAACCAAAAAACTCTTTGCTGTCCTAGAAATCATGTGTTGAAGAGGAAAAGGACAAAAATATATGATACTGCAGATGGTCATAAATAACACAAAGGAAAGGAATGTAGAATATAGGAAACTGAGAAAGACAGAGTACTGTTATTTTATTTAGGATGCCCCTATCAGTGATTTGAGAAGACCTATTTGTAAGGCAAGATTTGAGCATAGAAAGTAAAGAGCAAACCATTAGACTATGTGGGGAAAACATTGCCAGCAGAAGGAAAAGCACATGCAAAGGACCTGAGGAGGGAGAATGCCTGGTGTGTTGCTTAAGGATTGGCCTCCCTATAATTACGAAGTCACTGGTAAGCATACTATTTGTATTTATAAACCTCATGCCAACTATAAAACTCTAAATAAATTATAGATTTATTCTTCCTCAGGAAAGCAGTATGACTGGATTAGGAAAATATTAGAAAGGGAGTAATTGAGATAAGGATAGAGTTGTAAGGGGGATGGTCAGTGTAAGCCATTGTAGAATTTGAGCTTTTGCTCTGAGTGAATCCTGAGGACACTGTGTGAGAGGAGAGGAGTAAAATGCTCTGACATTCACTTTTAAATTATCATCTTCTTCTTTTTTCTTTTTACTTATTTTATTTTGTTTTATTTTTTTTATTTCAGCGTATTATGGGGGTACAAATGTTTAGGTTACATATATTGTCTTTGCCCTACCTGAGTTAGAGCTTCAAGCGTGTCCAACCCCCAGACGGTGCGCACCACACCCCTCCTCCCCCACCACCTGCCTGAAACCTGATGAATGTTACACTGTATGTGCACTTAAGTGTTGGTCATTAAAGTCAGTTAATACCAATTTGATGGTAAGTACATGTGGTACTTGTTCTTCCATTCTTGTGATACTTCTCTTAGTAGAATGGGCTCCAGCTCTACCCAGGAAAATACAAGAGTGCCTAGATCACCATTGTTTTTTGTGGATGAGTAGGACTCCATGTTATACATATACCACATTTTATTAATCCACTCATGTATTGATGGGCACTTGGGTTGTTTCTACATCTTTGCAATTGTGAATTGCACTGATATAAACATTCTAGTGCAGATGTCTTTTTTATAGAATGTCTTTTTTTTTCTTTTGGGTAGATGTCCAGTAATGGGATTGCTGGATCAAATGGTAGTTCTATTTGTATCTCTTTGAGATATCTCCATATTACTTTCCATAGAGGTTGTACTAGTTTGTTGCTAAAATATCATGTTGTAATTAAGCATATCATAGACTACAGGGAAACAAGAAAGGAAGCCAGGAAATCAGTTGGGAGATAACGCTATATTATACTTGAGACAAATGATGATGGTGATAGGATTAAGGGGGTAAAAACGTGGACATTATGGGAAGATTTTGAATTCTGAATTTGTTTCAAGGAAGACCTGACAAAATTTACTGATGGATTGAATGTTCTTTGAGAGAGAAAAAGCAAGTGCAAGAATGATTCCAGGTTTTGCCCCCAGCAACAAGAACAATGGAGTAGCTTTTAAGTAAGATGGGGACAATTGTGCACAGGATAGGCTTGGGGGCAGGGGGGGCATCAAAAGTTCAATTTTGAAGCCGCGTGTAGTGTTGCACCCCTATAGTCCCACCTACTCAGTGGATGAGCCAGGAAGATTGCTTGAGCGGTCAGACATTATAGATAGTATATAGACATGTATGCAATATGATACATAACATAATAGCTATTATTTATCAAAGCTCATTGAACTATCCATAATTTTTATTTACATACATATTACAAGTATTAATAGACGCAAACTTTACAGATCAAAATATTCACCTGGTTAAAAAGAAAACTAAGAAAAAGGATGTTACCTATTTTATCCATTAAACTTATTTGTGTGTGTGTGTTTTGAAGGAAGTTCCAGAAAAAAGAAAATATTTAAATTAAAAAACACTTTGAGAATGACAGTCATGTGAAACTTTTGTAATTTATGCTAAGATGGACTTTTTCTTTCTCCACATAAATTGCCTAAATGTCTTTCATCTCTACATTTAAGATTTTTAAAATCTAATTATTGCTATTTATTTGAATTTTTTCCTTTTATTCCTTTTTGTAAATGATGCATGAATTTGAGAATATTTAATATAGTGAACTATTTAAGGAAATATAAACATTTTACTTACATAACTGCATATTCCTGAAAACTTTTAAAATTTAGGCACCCCTAAGATATTTTCCTGACATTTTGTAAACAAACATGTATGTGCATATCTGTATGTCTGTGTATGTGTGTATCACATGTACAAGCTCCTGTGCATATACACATATTTGCAAAGTTGACTAGAAGGAAAACAAACAAAGAAGAATTAAACTTTAGGCATATTATGAATTTTAATATAAAACTTGTAGAAATAAATATTTCATAACATTCAATTTTGTGGACATTATTATTGAAATAGATACAGAAGCAGCTATAAGGAATTCTAATTAATACTAAAGTTCTTATGTGTCTAAGCAAAGAATGTAAATTTTGTACAGTTAAAATGTTATGTAATTTATTGTATCAAATTCATCCATATAAATACCAAGTAGGAAATGAAGTCCAACATTTTTGCCAATGATGTATTCACATAGCCTTTGGAACAAGAAAAAATGCCGTTTTGACTCAGTAGGTCAAAGGTAGATGATTACGGTTCCTGAATAACTTCTTTGACATAATCCTGATAATTGCTTTAATATATAATTTCTGCATATTATTGTGAACACAGGATAGGGACTGCTTGATAACAAGAATGACATTCCAATCACTGCTGTTTACATTTTCTAGAGAACAGTGAACATCTGGTTCTTGATAAATTCTTACCTTAAGTGAAAGAAAGAAATGAGTACTCAATCTATTCATGGATTTACACTGATTCCTTTTCAAACTGTTTTTATATCAGCCTGCTAGTATACCTGGCTTTTCAGTTCCTTTGTTTTTTAGCAATGTTTACTTAAAAAATGTGCTTTTTCTGGAAAGTACAAATATATTCTTGTTCAATATTTTTGGGAAAAGTGGTTGAGAATAAATATACATTCTTCAGTTTAAGAGGTATCTAACTTCTGAAGAATAACCAGTTCAATATTTTTTAAGCTATGCAGATCATAGAGAGAAGTGGAAGAATCCTCAATTTGTGTTATGAAACTATAATAAGTTCACTATTAAAAATAGAGAAAACAAACTGAGACCAAAATCAGTTGAGAACTCTTAATAAGTTGTCAATAGTAGTAAGTAAAATCCAGGAATATAAAAAAATCACAAATTATGGTTCAGTATATACATGCAAATTTGATTTACTATCAATATATAATTAACATAATTTTCTTTATTAACAATTAGGAGATAGGAAGAAATGATAATGGCTATAGGTAAAAAGTTATTTGATAAATTTCAGGTACTTTTCTTAATCCCAAAAGCATGATAACACAAAAGCAAAACTATTCTTTAATCCATAAACATCTTTTACCAAAAAAAGTTATCTTAAATGGCAAAACATTAAAAATATTTCAATTAAAATCATAAAGGAGAGGAGTTCTTGGGACTGTAATTATTTAACTTTATCATGTAGGTCTTGGCAAGTATAAAAAATAAAAAAAAATAAAAAAAATGTGTGGGAAAGTAATGACTAATATGTCTCATTGCTTCAATATAACTGTATTAATTGAAAATCCAGAAGGATTTTACAGGAGGCTTAAGTAAAAGGTAAATACATAAATAAAAATAAATTCCTTTATAATAAGTGAATGGGTTAAAGCAGCCAGACACATGGGAAATACAGAAAAAGAATAGTATTTATTATTAGCATTATAAAGAAACAAAATAAAAAAGTGAAATAGTCACAAAAACGGTAAACCTTAAAATTGTTGTATGCCTTTAATGAAAATCTGATATATTTGATGCAATTCCAGAATTCAATCATATAAAACTATATTATATACCATGGAGTACTACTCAGCTATAAGCAACAATGGTAATATAGCATCTCTTGTATTTTCCTGGAAAGAGTTGGAACCCATTCTACTAAGTGAAGTATCCCAAGAATGGAAAAATAAGCACCACATGTACTCACCATCAAATTGGTTTCACTGATCATCACCTAAGAGCACATTTAGGAATAACATTGATCGGGTGTCGGGCAGACGTGGGTGGGGGAGGGGATGGGTGTATATATACATAATGAGTGCGATGTGCACTGTCTAGGGGATGGACACGTTTGAAGCTCTGACTCAGGGGGGTAGGGGGAACAAGGGCAATATACATAACCTAAAGTTTTGTATCCCCACAATATGCTGAGATAAGAATAAAAAGAAAAAAAAGAAAAAAAAACTATATTGAAATATACATAGAAGAGTAAGTGTCATTGAAAAGAACAACAAAATATTTGAAAAAGAAATGTTAAGGTGACCTATCAAATACTTAAAGAAATAAAATGCAAATAAACAATACTATAATGCAAAGATGTGAATTTGATATGGAGATAAGAAAACCAAAGAATTTAGCCCAACAGAATAGAGAATTCCACACATAATCTTATATAAATATGTTGCGTGTGTCTGTGTATATGTACACGTGTATCTTATAGGAAAATGCCCTATTTTAGATTAATGGAAAAAGTAAATGCTATTAATAAATGGTTACATCGTGCTGGCACAACTGGCTATCCAGCAGGAAAACCTAAAGTCGAATATAAATCTTATGCAGATATGGAAATAAACTTCAAATGGTTTAAAACATTTAATATGCAAACATATATTTTTAAAGAACATGTAGAAGGTTCATGAACAAGAATTAAAGGACTTTATTAAGACAGAAACACTAATGCTATAAAATAAATGCAACAAATGTAGAAATGTACCTTCAATTAAAATTTCAAATTTTCAATAGGAAAAAAGTCTCATAAACCTAGTCAGTTGATAAACAACTAATTTGGGAAAAAAACAAAACTGAAAACAGATAACAGAGCTGTCTATATACATACACACACATACATACATATATATATATATATGTATATACATATGTATGAGAGAGATTTCATAAATTAACAAGAATGCAATAAACCACCTAATAGACAACAGACAAAAACTATGAAGATGCAATTCACATAATTGAAAGTTCAAAAATGGCTGAGGTCTAAAGTCAAGGTAAAAAACATGAAATGCTATATAAACTAGGTAGAGGTAAGAGGATTGCATACTTAGAGCAAATATGTGGCTCTAATGAATAAAGAAAATAAAGAAAGATCATTGTTATTCAGTGCTGATATCATAACATTTATAGAAAGCATCTTAGAAACAACTTTTAATATTGAAATTGAATGTAGCCTTTAACCCAATAAAGTCACTTCTGAAACCTTTAGAAATAAAGGATTCATTGCAAGAACACATATTGCTACCCGATTTGTAATTGGGAAAAAAAAAAAAAAACTAGAAACAAGGTAAATGCCAAATAATAGAGGAGTACGTGAAAAAAAATATATGGCATTCACCTTTAAGAAATAATATACAGACCTCAAACCATACATTTGAGTTTTTATCATTTATCTGTAATAATAAACAGCATTTTATAAGTCAGAAGATGAAAAGAGAAGTTAAGAAAAATGGAAAGAAAAGTTTGCATTTTAAAGTAAACCTATTTATAATATAAATTTATATGAGATTTACATAAATCGTAAATGTGTGAATACATTTTGTATAAACTTTATTTTTTAGAGTATTTTTTAATTTCAGAGCAAAATTGAACCGAAAATACAGACAGTTCTCATATACCTCCATTCTAGATCTCCCAACACACATTGCCTCTGCTAATACCAACATTCCAAACCAAAGTGGTGCATTTGATGGGTTTGGACCAATGTATAATGACATGTATCTACAATTACAGTATCAAACAGAATAGTTGCACTGCCCTAAAAATCTTCTGTGCTCTGCCTGTTCATTCTTCCCTCCTCACTAACCCTGGGGCCACCACTAACTTTTTTAGTGTCTTCATAGTTTTGCCCTATAGTCATATAGTTGGAATTATACAGTAGGCAGCCTTTTCAGACTGTCCTTCACTTAGTTATATGCATTTAAATTTTCTCCATATCTTTTTGTGGCCTGAGAGCTCATTTCCTTTTAGTGCGGAATAATATTCCATTGTCTGGATGTACCACAGTTTACTATGCACCTACCAAAGTACATTTTGTTTACTTCCAAGTTTTGACAATTATCAATAAGGCTGCTGCAGATATCCATGTGCAGGTTTTTGTGTGGAGATAAATTTTCAGTTTATTTGCGTAAATATCAAGAAGTGTGATTGCTGTATCAAATAGGTAAGTTTTGTTTTGTAAGAAACTTTCAAACTGCCTTCCAAAGTGGCTGCACCATTCTGCATTCCCACTAGCAATGATGGAGCTCTTGTACCACGTCCTTATCAGTTTTTGCTCTTATAAAAGTGCTTTGGATTTTGGTCATTATAATAGACGTGTTGTGGTACCTTATCGTTGTTGTAATTTGCAATTCTCTAGTGACGTGATGTTGGGTATTCCTCATATGTTTATTTGCCCTCTGTATCTTTTCTTTGGTGAGATGTCTGTTCAGGTCTTTCTCCAAATTTTTGATCGGGTTTTTCACTTTATTGTTTTTAAGTTTTAAGAATTTTTTGTATATTTTGGATAGCAGTCCTTTATCGGATCTGTCTTTTGCAATACAATTTTTAGATGAAATACAGTCTTGTTTAAAAATAAATCAAAAGGCAGGGTTTGAAAACTTTAATTCTTTTTTTGTTCAATTGAACCATATTTGAAAATGCCTTATGGCCTGACTCTTAATAAACCTCCTGAAAGCACCTTGGAAGCACTGGAGCTATTAAATCACATAGTAGCTTTCTCAACAGGCCACTTTGGCATCATAGTGGAAGGAGCTGACACTAGCTATTTTTAAAAACGATGTGAACATACTAATCATACACTCACGAAAATATAAAGCTCTGGGAAATCATTTATGTGCATTTCGCTATCTTGGAAATACCGTTTCCTATGTATTGAGTGATAGTTAAAGCTTCCTCAAAGAGTTAGGGTTAAAGTTAGGGTTTAAGGTTTAAAGTTAGGGTTATTCTTATGATTTTTAAGGATAGCAAACAACTTCTGAGTATAGCAGACCATTTGAAGACCTTTTCAGTAGACCTTTGAAGACTACTGTGGCTAATTTCAATTGCTTCTGGCTATACTTAGTCACATGGATGTGATTTCACTGGATAAGGAACACTCTTAGACAATTATTATGTAAGGATGAGAGCAATGTGTACTGTTACTTTTACCGGATAGCTCACTATTCACAAAATCAATACATTCTAATTTTTGTATTATTATGTTTTGAAAATTCTTAAAAGACATCATTCAGTAGTGTTGAATTACTTGTGCTTTTAAAATTTTCTGATGAGTAAGGAGTTATTATCAATGGCATAGTTATGTACTGATGTTTCATTTCCTTAGCTACATGGATGGATTGGTACTTATTTACCCCATGAATTCAAGAGTGGAGGGAGAATGATATTTTACATAAAACACAGACTTCCTCCTGATACATAAATATAATTTAAAATCTCTTAACCTCGAAAACTCTCCACCAAGGTAAGAGGAAAAAGAAAAAAGAAACAAGAAAACAATTTTGTTATTGAATAAGCACTAAACCAGAATGTGATGAGCCTGATCAGTAATTCACTAAGAGATTGCAGACAGAGAAATATTACCCTTTTATGTAGCCAGGCAGATACAACTCATTACATAGATTTCTCACAGATAAACAATAACTAGTTCTCAAGAGGACTTAATAGTGCCTTTTATTCACACACTCTAAATTTACATGGAAATTAGGGTGACCATCTATGTTAATTGGCAAAGAAAAAATAAACGTCACATTTTCATTAAAAAAAAAAGGTGGTTTTGCAACATGCCATGAGCTGCCAGCTGCAGTTAGGCTTCTACCCTCCTATGGAAACAAGGAGTTAGAACACTATCTTCCTTGACGATTATAGTTCAAGAGATTGCTCCCAAGATCTTGAGAAAGACATTCCTGAGTTTTAGAGCTGCAAGAGGCTTATTTAGCTTTTTAAAAGATTTATTACATTTTAAATAGATGAAGAAATAATCTACAACTTTTCTAAGATAAATGTTCTATGGGAGGAGAGTAGAGAGAATTCTTTTACCTTATTTTCATTAGGGAGAATTGAGTCTCTTATTTTTAATTTCCATCTGCCCTTATACTACTTAATCCTTATAAGTGGATTCCAGGATGCTTCTATGGACCCAACTGCTTGGCCTTGAACAGTACATTCCACTTAAACATAAAAATACCATTTGTTCATAGCCATATGTAAATTTATAAAGTGTGGTTTTAGATGCTAATTTTAAAGGAAAACATCCAAAACATATATTATTTATATATTTAAATGTAATCATAAATGTTCAGTTTGAAAAATATTTACAGATATAGATTACTTATATTTTCTAAAATGATAGATTACAGCCATGAAGGAAGATTAAAGAACCTTTAAAAACTCCTGAAACTTTCTTATGTTTTTTAAGGATCTGTGAAGCTTCATGGAATGAAAACACACACATATTCAAAACTACAGTGATAAAAGAGTATATATTTGAAGGTTTTTCAAATTATCATAGATATGAATGTAAGTAGGTGTACAAGAGTGTGAAAAACACATAAATAGTTATATCAACTATATTTTATATACATACACACACACCCTGTACCCCCATATTATTAGGATCTCTGTCACTCTTTCGATGTGGTGGTGGTAGCTGGCTGGCTGGCATGCATCCCTACTGTCAGTCTTATAAAGAAGGAAAAAATTATTGAAAATAATAGATTTAGATGTGTAGTGTGTTACATAAAAGCAATTATTACTGTTGGAATAGGAAATAAACATGAAAGAAAAACATAAACACATAAAAATTGACTTTTAAACAATATCTAGCCTAGAAACTTTAGAATTTAAAGGAAATAAAATCAACCAGAAAGGAATAAAAGCTTTGATAGATGAAAATATAGGATGAATGGATGAATAAAATGGGGCACACATACACAATGGAATATTATTCAGCCTTAACAAAGAATGAGATCCTGTTATTTTCAGCAACATGGATGGAACTGGAAGATATTAGGTGAAATATGCCAGGTTTCAGAAAGACAAAGATCACATATTCTCACTCATATGTGGGAGCTAAAAAAAAAAAAAAAAAATGAACTCATGGAGAGAGAGTAAAATGATGGTACCAGAGTCTGGGAAGTTTAGTTATGGGGGCAGATAGAAAGGAGTTGATTAATGGGTACAAAAATACAATTAGAAGGAATGAGATCTAATGTATGATACCTGAATAGAATGACTATACTTAACAAAAGCTTATTGTACATTTCAAAATAACTAGAAGTACAGAATTGGAATGTTCCTAACAGATGATAAGTTCTTGAAATGACATATATCTGAATTATCCTAATTTGATCATTATATATTATATGCTTGTATCAAAATATCACATGTATGCCATAAATGTGTACCAGTATTATGTATCCATAAAAACATTAAAAATACAAACAAAATACTTCTTAACATCAAATAGAGTAAAAACTAAGGAAATGGAGGCAACAATATATAATAGACACTTTTGGCAGGAAATTGGTTTTAAAAAACCATGAAAAAATATAGTAGACATTGGATTAGACTTCAATAGGAGGTAGTATTGTTGAATTGAAGGAACTTGGCTCTTCCTTATCTGCTTTTTTTTTGCTTGTTTCTTTATCTGGTCTTATTGTGATCTCAGTTGCTGCATTTATATCTGCAACTCAGAATTCTGTGAAGGCTTGTTGTTGAAGTCACAAAGTCATCAGATTTTGCACAGGTGTTTCTCATTTGATGCGATACCAATGTTGACAACACTGGTCACTGTCACATGGCATTGTGTTGTCCAAGGGTACTGCTGGGAATGGAGAAAAATTAATGATATAACATTTATAGAAAACTTACAGAACTTACTGTGCATCAGTCACTGTGTTCAACACATTGCCAGAATCCCTGAACAGCAGCTCTGAGACGCAGTTCTATCATTAATTTATCATCAATGTATAGACGAAAAAATTGGGGCTTATCCAAGATCATACTGAAAACAAGTGGTGGGTCCAGGATATGAGTCCAATTGATATGGGGCCAGAGCCTGTGCACTGTGCTACTTTCACAGGTATTATACTTGCCAAGTCTCCCCACCATCTATGTGTGTATGTCTTGAAAATTGATGAAGCCGCCATTGCTTCCGCTGATACTTTGCTTCAGCTGTGCTCTCCTCTGGGGGACAGCCTATCCCAAGCATGGGTGTTATAGTAGTTTAGAACTTCAATACACTCCTAATCCAGTCACCTTTATCATATGTTATTAATAAAACATCTCCTTTGATTTGACTTTTCTTTGCTGTGTTCAGCCTTAAAACTCAGGAATAATTAAGGAGCCTAAGCTAACAAACATGAGAGACAGCTACCATGCTCTCTTCAAAATTTCCTTCCTCTATTTTCCTTTTCCTAGGAAACTCCCAAGTTTTCCCTGAAAAGAGACTGAAGGACAATCCTCCCCAGACATGTCTGAATACTAAAATGAACTCAACATATTTTCAAGCAGGTTATACAAAAATTACAAGTAAACACCTTAAATATTTTGTATTATAATATTTAATGTAGTATTTATACTAGTTTATATATAAATTGCTACTTATGGAGAATTTTGACTTATTGCTGACTTTCTTCATTTTTAATTTTCCCAGTTTATAGCTAAATAAGTTGTCTTATTCTCAATGCCCGATATTTGATGAGAATCTAAATAGGATTTGAAAAATGTTTGTCATTAATATTTTTCTAAAACTTAGACACATTTTAGTTTTTCAGATATAATTGTGAAGGATATACTACACGTTGTTCTGACAAAAAGTTTGAGTAAGTTAAAATACTGAAAATGCAAATAATTTAAACTAACAAGTTAATTTTTCTGTTTGATAAACTTTCAGCAGAACTGTCCTTCTGCATATAACTTTCCTTTAGAAACCATTTCTGTTTCTCAATGTTGATTTATATTACATTATTCTTATAAACTATCTTGTGTTTATTTGATGCGAATAGCTGTTATTGGCATAACTCTTTGCATATGTAGAGCTTAGATAGAAAGTAGTGAAAATAGAGCAAAAAGTATTTTTATTTAAGTCTGGAGGAAATACTACATAAAATATGTATATATATATTTTTATAATAAAGAGGATTATCTGTGAAATCTCATTTGAGATGTCTTAAATATCAGATTTCCCAGACTTTGGGAAATGCCTTGCTAATGATTTTCTTTCTGGAGATTTTCTTTCATGAGAGCAGACTACATTCTTTTGGGTTAAGGTGGGTTATTTCCCCAACAGTATGGACTCTGCAAAAAATAGTCATTTGTGAAATATGAAAATGTATTACCTAAATCCTACTTTGGGAGAGAGGCCACAGACTGAAGAGAGAAGAAAAAAAAAGTCTCCTTCCTCTTTCTATTGTGTAGGGTTAGTCTGAAACACATTCTAAGAGATTGCCAGAAAGACCTGAGAGACTTCAGTGATGATGGTATGAGGGTGGGTGAGTTCTCCTTTGCTGATTGGAGAGATACTGAAAGCCAGGAGGCCTGGAAAGATACCTGTGGTAGATTTTAGACTATGCAGTGCTTACTTGTAAGTTATTTTTCATTGTAATTTTTTCTGCTCCTGGCAAGTCTTTAGTATTAGCTTATTAAACAATATAATCTTACACTTATTTTTGTGAAAGCTATTGGGGATATTTTTCTGCCTATATTTGGGGTGTAGTATAAGTGCATAGAGGGGTGCAATATTCACAATAGCACTCTTTGGGCAGAGCAACCTGTCAATCTCATAAAGACCAGAGATACCCAGCAGTGTGAAGAATAGGAGCTCTGAATTAAAGGACCCATAAGATTTGTCTTGAATGTGAATGAATCAGAATACTGGTACATTCTTAGAACTAGTGGGCAGGTAAAACTAAGGTGGGGGTGGTGGCTAATTTCATCAGATGAAAATAGGGTTGGTGCAGTAGAACCATGACTTCATAATTTGGAGCATATACATCTAAATTTCAATTTAGCAAAGCTAAAGATGAAAATTATATGTAATCACTTTCTACAGTAATTTTCCTCTATCTTCCCTGTTCTTAAAAGAAAGCTAATATGATGAAGTGGCCGAATAAGGCTAGTATGAGGAGATGCTAAAGAATGGAATTATAATAATGTATCATCCAGTCATTTGTAAGATAGTTTTACCTATATGTAAAGTAAATTAGATAACAAAATTACCTGGGGAAAAATAACAGCACTCTAGTGGCCAAGAATGTAGAAATATCTATAGTGAAATTTCATTTCTAGCAAGGAGAGAGGTTGAGATTACATAAATTGAGATTTGAGGGGAACGGTTCACTATCATTTATTGAGTTTTTCCATGAAGCATCCCTAGAAATGAAAAAAGTAAAGAACAACATTACTAAAGCGTGAAAATCAGGAAATAAAGAAAAAAGACACTATCAAGTTTGAGTGAAATTCAACACCTATTTACCTGACTGACCAGAGAGCTCACAGTTTTAAGAATAAAACAAATCTTAAATATACCCCTAGTGGATGGATACATCATCATACTGTTCTTTTATGTTTCTTCACTACTCTTTTAGGAAATTTTTCCTCTCTAATTCCATATGATTTGTTTGAAACAGTCAGTGAGGGCATCACACCCTTCTCTCAACCCAAAGGCACATATAGTAATAGAAGAGTCACATTTGCTATGTTTTCCATACTGTCCAAAAAAGGCCAATGGGACTTTTTTTTTTTACCTAGGTATGGGAATTCTTAGTAAAGATGTATGTAATTTCAGATGGCTATTTTTAAGTGACCAAATTAAAGTGTTTTAGAAAAGACTTTGATAAGCTCTTACATTTTATGTTATTAGTCATATATTTGTTATATATATATATGTGTATATATGTATATATACACATATATATATACAGTCATGCAGCACATGACAATGTTTTGATCAAGCACAGACTGCCTACATGGCAGTGGTTTCATAGCATTATAATATCATATTTTTATAGTACCTTTTTATGTTTAAATATATATAGGTACACAAATACTTGCTATTTTGTTATAATTGTCTATTGTATTCAGCACAGTAATGTGCTATATAAGTATGTAGCGTAGGATCCATAGGTTATACCATATAGCCTCAGTAGTAGTAGGCTATACCATCTAGGTTTGTTCACTCTATCATGTCCACACAATGACAAAACTGCTTAATGACACATTTCTCAGAACATATTCCATTGTTAAGTGATGTATGTCTGCATGTATATCCTTTCTAATAATTATTAATCATTTTATGTGAGGCTGTGAAAAAATATAATACACTCTTCTAATAATTGTTTATACCTTTCTTTTGTTAGAATTTCCCAAAGGCTAGTTCTATTGCTCAAAGTGCAATAACCTTATCTAATAGAGGTTATGATATAAATTTTGACAGAAATGCAGAAGGACAAACTTAAGAATGTTAAATCTCTGATGGAGTTCTTGTAAATAGTGTATTATAGGCAATACATTACTATGTAGATACTTACCAAAATAATAGCTTAAGATCAAATATGATATGACACTTAATTTCATGCAAACAATTGACTATATATTTTTTAAGAAAATAAACATCTTATTTTCTTTTAAGAATGAGAGTATAGCCATGTAACAGAAAGCGACTTGGAAAGGAATTTATCAGTGAAGACATTTGCTGGAGTCTGAACAATTAGGGAAGTTGGCAAAGATTTTCAAAGCCTTGTGCTGCTGCCAGCTTGTTTATCCTAGATGATTCTTTCCAAGGTAGCATATCTCATCAAAATACATTCAAATTAATAAGATTTATAATCCTCTTTAACAAAATAAATTTGAGCAATATTTTTACTGAAACTGAAATTTTTACTGAAATCAATTTATACAATAAAACATAAATTTATTATTTACAATTGTAAATAGGAAATCAAGTTATGAAAGTATATATCTATTATGCTCTCCAATGGCTGGTCAATATATATTATTTTTCCAAATTTAAACAGGGCAGATCTTTTCTATATTATATTTTCTGAAGCTTCCCATTGTTAGCTCTCTTCTGATTACTTTAAGAGCTAATATCATCATGGAAAAGTAGACATTCTATAGCTTCCCTTCCAAAGACTCAGTCATTTACTGATTTTGTGGCACATTTTTTTTTTTTTTTGCTTTTTTCATCTTTATTAAAGTTAGTATACATAGTTTTCAGGTTGTTTACACAAGTACACTTATGCAGGTAAAAGAAACTGTAGACCTAATAGGTTTTAAGCTTTGTAATTTAACCCAAGTAACAAACCAGTTTAACATCTTCCTACAGACCTAGTCTCAATTGCAAAGAGAAAATTCACACTTAACTTTGTGCATTAGTTTCCCTTAAGAGCATAGCAGTACTTTCTTATGAAACATTAAAAATTGATTGCAAAATATTCGTTGAAGATCAGTAAATGTGTGCTTACACGAATTGGTTTTGCAAAGGAGGCAGGAGTGTGCCTCACCATAGTAAACATGGCACATTTTTGTTATATAACCAAGAAATTAAATCTCAATGAGTTTCCAGAAAAAATATTTTTTACATTTCAACACAAGGGACAGCATTTAAATATATATTCACTGTCTTCTTTACCATAACTTTTTATTTCAAAAAAAGAGAAAACATTAGATCCAATTTTCATTATACTACACAAAAACTTGGAAAGTTAAATAGTGTCTATATTGCTTTCCTACTGCTCGTATCACAAATTCCTACAAACTTCATGGCTTAAAACAATACAATCTTACTATCTTACAGCTTTAGAAGTCAGAAATCTGAAAAGTTTCTTATGGGATAAAAATCAAGGTGTCCTCAGAAATGTATTTCTTTTAGAAACTGTAGAGGAGGTTCTATTTCCTTGCATTTGTCAGCTACAGGCTACCTGCATTCCTTGCTTTGTGACTACTTTTCTCATCTTTAGAGCACATCATGCCAACTCTACTCTTTACATCACTACTCGTCTTTCTCACTTTAATATTTTTGTCTACCTTTTATAAGGATCCTTGTGCTTACTTACATTGGGCCCACTGGGATAACCCAGGATAATCTCCTCATTCAAGATTCTTAATATAATCATCTCCACAGAATCCCTTTTACCAAGTAAGATAACACATTCTCATGTTGTATGGTTTAAGACCAACTTAGGGAAGGCATTATTCAGCCTACCATATTATTTCTAACCTTAGCAAAAGATACAATATAAAAATGAGCTATGCAAATTATCAAAGCAGAAAACAAGTAAAAATATCTTCACAGTGTTTGAATGTTCTCACTCCAATTTTATTTAAATATCCCTGTTCTTAAAGCTATATAACAGATTGAATTATGTAGGAACAAATGTCTTTAAGTAAGAGGTGAGTTGCTGAAGGGATTGATAGCATGACTACTGTAGGTACGTGAATAATGAACAAGAGAGAAAAATAGTTTGGACCAATTGCTCAATCATAACTTCAGAAATTTGAAGAGGGACTTAAAGAATAGTAAATAAAGCAACTTTTCCAATACTGCTGAAATAATGAATAAAGAAACAAATAATTAAGTTGATAACTGATAGAATAAAAGAAAAATAGATAAAAAAGAAATGAATATTTTAAAATATGGAATCAAAACATTTTTATTTTCAAGAACTAGAAAATTTTGCCTTCAATATTAAGACATGTATATTAAGTAATAATTTATATAAGACAAATTAATAAGAGAAACTTTGTTAAAATAAAAAAAATTCTGTTCTGCGAAAGACATAAGATGATGGGAAGACAAGAAACACACTGGGAGAAAATATTTGTAGGTCACCTATCAAATAAAGGACTTATATCCAAAATATACAAAGAACTCTTAAAACACAACAATAAGAAACAAACAACTCAATTAAAAACTAAACTAGTCTGGTGCAGTGGCTCACTCCTATAATACTGGCACTCTGGGAGGCCAAGGAGGGAGGATCGTTTGAGCTCAGGAGTTCGAGACCAGCCTGAGCAAGAGTGAGACCCATCTCTACTAAAAATAGAAAGAAATTAGCTGGACAATTAAAAATATATAGAAAAAAATTAGCCAGGCATGGTGGCGCATGCCTATAGTCCCAACTATTTGGGAGGCTGAGGCAGAAGTATCTCTTGAGCCTAGGAGTTTGAGGTTGCTGTGAGCTAGTCTGATGCCATGGCATTCCAGCCCAGGTGATAGAGTGAGACTCTGTCTCAATAAAATAAATAAAATTAAAAAAAATAAAAAATAAACTAAAGATCAGAAGAGACACCCAACCAAAAGAAAATATACAAATGTCAAACACCTAAAGTGATGCTCAATACACATTTTTATTAGTAAAACATGAACTAAAACAACAATGAGATACTAACATATACCTATTGGAATGACTAAAATCTAAAAAACTGACAATAACAATTGTGAGCAAGGATGCAGAGAAAGGTAAACTATTATTCATTGCCAGTGAAAATTCAAATTGTATACTCAGTTTGGCAGACAATTTGTCTGTTTCTTGCAAAGGTAAACATAGTTTTTGCAATATGATCCAATAATTGCACTCCTAAATTTTTACCCAAATGATGTGAAAAATTATGTTTCTGTGAAAATCTGCACAATGGATATTTATAGCAGCTTTATTCATAGTTTCCAAAAACTATAAGCAATCAAGAGCTTCTTCAGCAGGTGAACAAAAAAAACACAAATGTGGTACAATACAACAGAATACTAGACAGCAATAAAAGAGAATGAGGTATCAAGCCAGGTACAAACACTTGTAAACTTTCATGCACATTGTTAAGTGGAAAAAAGCCAGTATAAAAAGGCTACATAGTGTATGATTACATTTGTATGACATTTTTGGGAAAGGCCAACTTATAGAGACAGTAAAAAGATCAATGGTCGCCATGGGTACGGAGAAAGGGACAGGGGGCTTGAATAATAAAGCACAGTAAATTGCTTAAGGCAGGGAAATTACTCTGTATGATATTGAAATAGTGGGTACATGACACTATGCCTTTATTAAAACTCATAGAACTTTACAGTACGAAGACAAAATCTGAACATAAGCAATGCAATTAAAATCAAATAGAATCAACACACAATGGATAACAGACTTAAACCTAAGGCATGAAACCTTAAGAATTCCAGGAGAAAATATTGGGAAAACTCTTACAGACATTGGCCTAGGCAAAGATTTTATGAAGAAGACCCCCAAAGCAATCACAGCAGCAACTAAAATAAATAAATGGGGCCTGATCAAATTAAAAAGCTTCTGCACAGCCAAACAAACTATCTCAAGAACAAACAGACAACCTACAGAATGGGAGAAAATATTTGCATTCGACACATCTGATAAAGGGCTGATAACAAGAATCTATATAGAACTTAAGAAAATTAACAAGAAAAAATCAAACAGCCCTATCAATAAATGGGCAAAGGACATGAACAGAAACTTTTTAAAAGAAGACAGAAGAATGGCCATCAAATATACAAAAAAGTGTTCGATATCTCTAATCATTAGGGAAACGCAAATCAAAACCACAATGAGATATCACCTAACTCCGGTGAGAATGGCCTTTATCAAAAAGTCCCTAAACAACAAATACTGGAGTGGATATGGAGAGATTGGAACATTCTTACACTGCCAGTGGGACTGCAAAATAGTACAACCCCTGTGGAAAGTAATTTGGAGATATCTCAAAGAGCTAAAAATAGAAATACTATTTGCTCCAGCAATCCCACTACTAGGCATCTACCCAAAGGAAAAAAAAGACATTCTATAATAAAGACATCTGCACTCAAATGTTTTTAGCAGCACAATTCACAGTTGCAAAGATGTGGAAACAACCCAAGCACCCATCAATACATAAGTGGATTAATAAAATGTGGTGTCTGTAACCATGGAATACTACTCAGGTTCAAAAAAAAAAAAAAATGGTGAACTAGCACCTCTTATATTGTCCTGCATAGAGCTTGAGCCCATCCTTCAAAGTGAGGTATCACAAGAATGGAAAAACAAGCACCACATGTACTTGCCATCAAATTGGTACTAACTGAGCAACACTAAGGTGCTCACATGGTAATAATATTCACTGGGTGTCGGTCAGGTGGGAGGGGGCCTGGGGATTGGTTAAATTAACAACTAATGGATGTGGAGCGTATTGTATGGGGGAAAGGCACGCTTGTAGCCCTGGCTTGGGTGAGGCAAAGGCATTATATGTAACCAAAATATTTGTATCCCCATAATATTCTGAAATAAAAAAATAAAAAAATAAAAGGTCTTGTTCAGGAATCACATATAGATATTTCACTCATAAAACCTGATATTAAATCAACATATACCTGCAAAAAAAAAAAATCAAATGGAAGTTTGAAGAATCCCAGAATGGAATATAGCCAGTGACCAAAAAAAACCTAATAGTATAACAGTATCAAAAAGTGTTCCTAGGGGATGGAGAGCAAGGAAATGTGAAGATGTCTGTCAAAGGATACACAATTTCAGTTATGCAAGGTGAATCTGTCTGGAGATCTAATTTTCAACAATGTGACTAGAGTTATCAATACTCTATTTTATATTTAAAATTATCTAAGATGGTAGCTAGTGTTAAGAATTCCTACCAAAAAAAGAAAAGGAGAAAAAAGGTAACCATGAGGTGATAGATACATGATTTGGTGATTATTTCTCAATGTGTGTGTATATCAAATCATCACATTTTTAATTATATGAAATTTTTAATTTTCAGTTATACCTCAAAAAAGCTGAAAAGTATATAAAATAATCTCACTAAAGTGGGTAGTTGAAGAGGTAATGACCTAAATAATTTGGAAATGAATGGAGATTGTAAGATTCAATTCAAAAGGAAGAACATATAAGAACTATATTCTAGCTAGGAAAATTGTTTCCCACAAGGGTAGCATCAACAATTCTGAAATCAGTATATGAATATACTGCAAATGAACAATTCAGTAAGTAGATAGTGTATGATGGAAGCCAGGTTTCTCACTATTGAGTGTGAAGTTACTGTCAAACAAGGGGATTGGCTAGAATGATGTAATACTAAGTTAGATTTGGGTACAACAGTTTAAAATCTCATGCTTAACTTAATAAAGAAACATATATTCCTATAAAAACAACAATAGTTATACATGTACACACAGACTAGGAAGCACAAATATATTTCCTTGCTGTGTTAGCTGTAAGGGCACAGATGCAACAATACCCCTGTAGTAATGAGCACCCTCAGTGCTCAGATCTTGATTTCTATTGGCCTTCTCCAGTAAAGGAAAACAGGGCCCTTTGGGAAATGGCTATTTCTGGGGCTGATGCAATGAATATACAAGACAAGCCTCTGGTGGTGCCAGAAAGTTAGGAAGTGCTAAAAAGAAACCAGAATGACAAAAATATGTCAAAAAAGCAAGGGAAACAATTGTTAAGAGCTTCCAGAAAAAGCTGGAATTAGAAGACTTCTTTCATATCTCTCAATAAAGTTTTGTAGTTTTAGCCATAGACATTTTGCACATCTTATGTTTGGTTTATTTCAAATTACTTCATATGCTTGATGCTATTAAAATTGATATTCTCTTATTTTAATTGTTGTCTTCTGTTTGTTGCTAGTGCACAAAGAGAAAATTGACTTTTATATATTAATGTTGTATCCAGAAAACTTGCTGAAGTTTCTTATTAAACTTGTATTTTATTTTTTTAAAAGGTAGAATTTTTGAGTAAAAATTAAATAATGAAATATTATTTATAACCAAAATTATAAAATAAACATGCATGAATCCATGCTGAACATAAATAAATAAATGAAGAAATAAATAAATAGGTGGGGATAGACAAATCTCCCATGAAGAATTTTAAAAAGTTATTTATATACATCACCCTTAAAGATGGAGGTCATAATTCCTAACCCCTTAAGTGTTCACTGATTTCTTTCAGAGTACGGTAGGGAAGTAGGGGAGAGTAACCACACAGTGAAGTATTCTGACCAACGCTATCTCAGCTGGGTGATCAAGGTTAATATAGTCGGTGATGACATTCATGTTGCTAGCATGTACCCTTGTTATGGTGTAACCAGCATGGCAGTTTACCTTTGTGATTTTCCACCTGAGAACTCCTAACCTCAATCTAGTATTGAGAAAAATATCAGAGGAACTCTAATTTAGGAATATTCTGCAAAACAGCTAACCGGTCTTTCTCAAAACTCTTAAGTCATAGAAAACAAAGTCTGAGATATTTCCACAGCCTAGAAATGCTAAGGAGACGTGATGACTAAGTGTAGTGTGGTGTACTGGATGGGATCCTGAGCAGAAAAAGGACATTAGGTAAAAAGTAAGAAAATCTACATACAGCACGGACTTTGGTTAACAACAACATATCACCAGAGGTTCATTATCATAATGAATGCATCATACTCTTAATAATATAAAATGTCAATAATAGAGGAAACTAGGATGGGGTATATAAAAACTCAGCCACCTTTGCAACTGTTCTATAAACCTAAAACTGTTTTAAAATGAAAATTCAAGTAAATCAATTACCCTGGAAAACTACTTGAACCTCTCTCTTACCACCCTTTCATTGAGCTAATGTCCTGTCCAGGATATTTAAATTATTTAATGACAAATGACTGCTTTATTTTTTAAAAATACATATAACATACAATTTACCATTTTTACCATATTTAGAAGCACAGCTCCATGGCATTAGTTACATTCACATTGTTATACAACTATCATCATCACCCATTTCCAGAAGTTTTCATTTTCCCAAACTGAAACTCTATTCTCATTAAAAAACAAAACAAAACAAAACAAACAAACAAAAAACCTCCCACTCCTCCATCCCGTCAAACACTGCAATTTCTATCTCTATGAGTTTTACTATTACAGGTAACTCATGTAAATAGGATCACATAATATTCATCATTTTGTGCCTGGCTTATTTCGCTAAACATAATTTCTTCAAGGTTCATTCATGTTGTAGCATGTACCAGAATTTCCTTCCTTTTTAAGGCAGGATAATATCCAATGGTATGTATAGCCCATATTTATCCATTTATTCTTCCATGGACATTATGGTTATTTTCACCTTTTAGCTACTGTGAATAACGTTACTATAATAATTCTAATAACTCTTTCATTCCCTCTTTTCAATTCTTTTGAGTATATACCCAGAAGCAGAATTATCAAATGATATGGTAATTCCATGTTTATGTTCTTGAGGAACCACCATAAATGATAAATTATTTTTAACCCATGAGAGAAACATTTGCACTCTAACAAGAAAAAGAGGTTAAGAGAAAGAGAACTTACTAAAACAAAACAAAACAAAATAAGCTCCAGAAAAATGCTGCTGTAAGGCAAAGGAAAATTGTAACTAAATATTATAGAAGGAGTTTAAAAAAGATGAAGAAATCACTTTAATGAAGAAAGATCATAAAGTAGATATGCAGGAAAAAGAAAACACAAGAAAGATGAAAATAAAACATTAGTTTTTAAATTGAAAGAGCATCTTATACCAAGAATAATTGATTCATAATTATAAAAATACAAACAAACCCCGTTATTTTTATGAGACTTTGTAAATAAAGAAGAAATCATTTGAACCTCTTCCTACGTAAAAAAAAATGTTTTACAAAAATTTAAATAATTTATAAGTAATGATATATCAAGATTGCATGGGAAAGTTCTAGTTTATAAGTGTCTAGAATAAATATAAATGGTGCTTTTTTAAAACTTCCATGTCCTAATTTCACTAATAGGTCCAATGTTTTAAGTCATAAAATAAAATATCAGATTGGCCTTAGATTTCCTCAGAGCCATTTGCAGTACCAGTAGACTGTCAAGATCTTAGGGGGTTTCATAAACACATCTGTAACATATAAAATTAAATTAATATTTTCTTCTTTGCTACTCTAATGAATAAGCAGCCAAAATATAGCCTACCCCTAGCACATATGAATTAACATAGTTTCTTCTTGAATGAAGATACAGCCAAAATTCCCTTACTCAGAAAATAAATGCTAAATAATTCTCCCTGTATCTCTACAGACTCTTTAAATTGAATTTTAATAGCAGCAAAACATCCACATGAAATTGAAAATGTGTTTGTGTGTGTGTGTGTACTCAACCCTCTTAATCTTTATAACACACTGTTCATTTTTTTTCTTTTCAGTTCTACTCTGTATTACAGTTTGGTTTCTTATTTGTAAAGTATATAATGAATTATTAAGAAACAGGGAGATTGTCTTATTGCTGTTACTACATATCAATATTTAGCATATCCTATAAATAGTTAATGTGGATTAACAGTGAACATATTACCTCTCCCAAAATAAGATGAGAGAAAATAATATACAACCTCATCCACCCATCACACATGATGTTTAACAATATGTTTACAAAAGATAGCAAGTCTATCAAAACCTGAAATGTCTTTTGTTGCCTGGAAAATGTCATTCACTTTTCCAATACTTTGTCCCAAATTTGAAACCACAAATATAATAGACATATTAATCAAAGGGAAAAAAATTTAGTTGAATTTAAGCTAAGACCTATAAATAATAACTGTAAAAATATTGATGGTACTGACATCACAGTTTTGATTTTTATGGCATAAGTCAATATATATAACATAACTAAATTATATGTGGAAAATAATAAACATCATATTAGTATTAGTTATTATTATATTGGCCACATTCTTAATGGATGTTTATCAAAGTTCTTCTGTGGCAGGCAAAATTTTGAGCTCTACACACCAGTGAACAAAACAATGATTCTTCCCATTGTGGAGTTATTTTTAGTAGCATGTGTTGGGGAAAGAGAATACAGGCAATGAAATATTAAGCAACTGCATTATAGTATTTATTATGTGATAAATGAAAAGAAAAAATAAACTAAAATTGGGCAAGACACAATATTTCAATATACAATTTCTGCCAACTCTTCTGAGACAATGATTATTTAAAAATAAGAATTTATAAAATAAAATAATTTAAAATGTACAACAAAGCATGTGGGATTTTGTGAATGGTTCTACTTTTAATTAGTCAGGGTAGACTTTACTGAGTAAATAAATATGAGAAGGTGGGCACAAATAGAACAATAGAAACTGATGGGTTAATGAACTAGAGAGACTATCTTTATTTTGAAATATTCAATTTTTTGTCAGTATGCAAGCCAAAAAAAAAAAAATCCCCAGGCTGTGTTCCACTTACATGCTATTATTGTGTTTGACCTCTATTTTAAAAGAGGAAATACCTCAGAACAACTGCATTCTAAATTTAGTCTACTAGCTTTCAAAACATTTATATTATCAGTGTTACACACAAGATTTTTCGAGTTAGTATGAACGTGGGTGGTTGAAATCTATGTTAGCTTTTCCTTGAGCTATTGAATAGCCTCTTAACTAGTCTATCTGCCTCTTTTCTCTTTTTCCATCTCTCTTACCCAGATAAACTTACTTCGACTAAATATATGAATATTTAACTCTCTTAATCACAAACCTTCAGTAATATCTCAATAGTGTACTGAATCAAATCTAAACATTTTAATCTTTATCACCCTGCCTCTTTTTTTCTACATTACATTTTGCCCCAGCTGCGCTTTCAAATGACATATCTATTCTTGTCCATCATTTAGACTGTTGCATTATTCACCCTTTCTCACTTCTGTTATTGTGCTTGGAGCATTAATCAACTAACACCTTTCTGCTGAAATAATACCCTATCTTTCAGGGTTGTGCATGCAATTTTGTGTGATTTTCTCCAACCAAAATAGTCTTCTAAAATCTTACATTCTCTTTTTTGGTGTCCTTATTACAACATAATTTGGCTGTATTATAATTCCTCTTATCTTTTTAGATTCCTTGTGAGTCGGAAAATGTTTGCAAATGAAAAATACATAGTTTATTTTTACTATTCAGAACCAATCTCAAATAGATAAAGTACTAAAGAAAAATTTGTAAGTATATGAGGGTCCCTATTCTTCTGTTCGTCACATTATGATTCAAATTAAACCATAGATGAAATTACTTCTTTATGGAGATACTTTATTTTGACATAGAGAATTGTTCATGATAAAAGTAGCTCTGATTTATGCTATTAATAAAGGAAGGGCAAGGAACAAAATAGGGTAGATATTACTATGTAAACAATTACTGTTTTTTTACAGCTGCAAGAATTCACGTAGCTTAATATAATGTTTGAGAGAGACAGAAAGAGAACGAGCATAAGTAGAAGAATGAGAGCATATCTAATATCAAATTTTACATAAAAATACTAGTCGACTCACATGTATATAAGAGTAATTTACATTACATATGGCTGGGTATGGTGACTCAACACTTGTAATCCTAGCACTTTGAGAGGCCGGATCAGGAGGATTGCTTGAGGCCAGGAGTTAGAGACTAGCCTGAGCAATATAATAAGACTCTGTCTTTACAGAAAGTAAAAAAATTAGCCAGGCATGATGGAATGTACCTGTAGTCCCTGCTACTTGGGAGCCTGAGGTACGAAAATCACTTGAGCCCAGGAGTTTGAGGTGGCAGTGAGCTATGATGACACCACTGTGTTCTAGTCCAGGCAACAGAACGATACTGTTACTGTCTCTGAAAAAAAAAAAAAATGCAAAGCAAAGAAACAAAAGAGAATAATTATTTACATTATATATCAAAATAAAAATCATTTAATTAAATGGCACCTTAGTTTTCAAGTTTTTAATTATCATATTTTAATTTTAATAAAGTCCAGTTTATCAATTATTTCTTTCATGGATCATGTCTTTGGTATTATTTCTAAAAAGTCATCACTATGCCTAAGGTCATCTAAGTTTTTTCCTATATTACCTTTTAGGAGTTTTAGAATTTACATTTTATAGTTATGTTTATGATCCATTTTTACTTAATTTTTGTGAGGTTCCGTATCTAGATTGTTTTTTTTTTTTTTTTTGCAAGTGGATGTTCTCTTGTTCCAGCACCACTTGTTGAAAAAATTATCTTTGTTTCATTGTTTTGCCCTTGCTTCTCTGTCAAATATCAGTAGACTATATTTATATGGATCTATTTCTGGGCTCTCTGTTCTGTTCCATTGATCTATTCTTTGCCAATGCCTTATTATCTTTATTATTGTAGATTTATAGCAAGTCTTAAAGTTGAGTAGTGTCAGTCCTCCACCATTGTTCTTCTCCTTCAATATTTTGCTGGCTATTTTGGATCTTTTGCTTCTCCATATAAAGTTTAGAACCAGTTTGTTGATATACACAAAATAACTTAGTGACATTTTGATTTGGATTGCAATGCATCTATAGATCAATTTGGGAAGAACTAAAATCTTGACTATATTGTCTATCTATTAACATGAATTATCTATTTATTTAGTTATTTGATTTTTTTATTTTGAGTATTTTTTGAAACAATTGAAATTGTAGAATAAGTTAATCGGTTCAAGGAGAAATTTGAAAACTTGACTTGTGACCAACTACAAAGGTACTGAATTAGTTTTCAAAAATCTTCTCACAAAGAATAGCCCCGTCTTAACATGACTTCAAAAAGAAAGGGAAGCTTTAGCAACTGATGTGCAATCTTTCTCATTCTACCTCACTAGAATGCAATCTTAATGCATAAGATTGTATCAGATATAAGCTAATGTTATTGATGAGATTATTTACTAAAGGCTACTATAAAAATATGTTTGTCAACCATCTTGTGTGTGTGCACTGTCAAAATGGTTTATTTTATTTATCTATAATTGTTGAAAGCAGCAAAAGAAATGAAGCTAATCTAACACTTCAAAGAGTGCTGCTTGCAAAGCAAGGTGTGAAAGTGGAAAGGATACAGAAATGAAGTTGCTTTTTTTTCTGAGTTGAGGTCACAGCATTGATTATTATTTAAAAAGTACATCTTATGTAGTGTGATTAAAAACATCTCAATCTATGCTGAGGAGTCACAAAACCTTCACTATATTCTTTCTTAAAGCTAATCAAACTTGCTCCTTGGATATGATCTATGATATCTCATAGCTTAAGAATATCAACTGGGAGCTAATAAAACTAATTTGATGATGGAAAATATGCCAAATATTTATATAAAACCCAAAAAAGATCTTTTGGAATCACATTTTTAGATAATTTAAAAAACAAAAATAGTATAGAAATGAAAATGAGGACAGCATAGTGTTATAATAAAATCTAACAACTATGAAACTATGATAATTTAAATATTGAGACAAATTTCACTGATGACCAAAAATGGAAAATTTTCAAATAAACATTAGCATATTAAATCATGTAATATATGCTTGTATGATTGCATAGGAAAATACAAATAAAAATGTTACATTTATCACATGAATGTCAGGTTTATCTATATTAGAAATATTGATTGATTTAATTCACTATATTATTTCTGCAAAGAGAAAAATATTTGATCATCTCAATGGACTTAGAAATAATATATGAAAGTTTTATAGTTTGTTAATTATAGCCTAGTTGATTTGGACCAATCCTGCTAAAGACAATTAAAACAAAAAGATCAAAACCATATTTTTCCTATATGTGCACTTAGTATCCGGTGTCGGGCAGATGGGAGGGGTCAGGAGCAGATGGGTGTATACATACATAATGAGTGTGATGCGCACTGTCTGGGGGATGGACAGGCTTAAAGCTCTGACAGGGCAGGGCAAAGGCAATATACGTAGCCTAAACTTTTGTACCACCACAATATGCTGAAATAAAATAGAAAAAAAACCCATAATTTTAAAAATTCAAAGTGAAGAATGATCAAGAAAAATTGAGAAAAAAACCAGAAAGCTGGTGATTCTGATTTGTTTTCACTGTGACGTATTTGGTGATCTGGACTAGCTATCTGAGAGATTAAACTAAGATTTAAAGAACTAATTCAACGATGGTGAAACAGGAGTTGAAATTCAATGCCAGCCACACTTGGAAACCCTGGCCAATTATCTCTCCTCTGAGCTGGAGCCACATGAGCTGAACCACTTTAAATACTTTTCTTCTTGTAAATTTAAATATAGAACGCAGCAGTCAGTAAACCTGAAGAGGTTAATGAACTTGAAGAGGTGAATAAACTTGAAGACGTGAATGAACTGAGATTGGATTCCAGCAACTGCCAGGCACTTAGACCCTGAGGAAACATACCCAGCTCTGGGTGAGGAACACATAAGCCTCTGCACTAAGAATAACAGCGTTGAGTTTTTCCTGACAGGTCCTGTATCGCATCTAGAGGCAATTAATTTTCGTTCTAGACTGCTAATAGCCACAGTGTCTACTAAGAGAAAATGATAATCTCTGGAGTAAGATAATGACATCTTAGGTGTCAAATTATTTGTATAAGTGATTATTTTAGCACAACGTACTGAGCATACTTTAAGACAAACAGGCACAGAAGAAGATAAAAACAATAGGAGTTTGAATGAGCAGATCAAGTCAAAGACAAAAATGCACCCTAAGGGGCTGCAGTTAATGAAATTATCAGACATTATCTACAACACACATTATTATAGTTTTCCAGTCATTGCTTGGAAAAAATATAACCTTGTTTTTCTAATCTCCATATTTGTTTTAGAGAAAATTTCATTTTCTTCTATTAAGCATTGGGGTAATCAACCAATTTAAGAAGCCCACCAGAGCCCAAATTTCATAAATAAAAAGAAATGACACCTATACATTTCATAATAAAACTACAAAAAATCAAAGACATAGAAAGCTTTTTAAAAGTCAGACATGGGGCAGGAGGAAGGATAGACCAGCTCCAATGAGAGAAAATTATTCTGGTGACTGCATTGTCTGCAGAAGCAGTAAAAGAAAAAATGGATCTATGTCAGTTAGTCCTATGTACTGATAGAAAATAACCATCTAGTAATGAAAAAATATCTTTCAAGAATTAGGACATATAAAAGCATTTTTAAATGACCTAACCAAATTACAGTCTCTACCAAAAGATGAATAGTGTAAGAAATTCCAAGATCATTACACCAAAAGAAGGAAACTGATATCAGATAGAATATTGAAGTGCAATAAAATATTATGATTAGATAAATATGTGAACAGATTTGGAAATCAAGTTAATATGTAGGTAAATTTCAATGAATTTCATTGTGCAAAACAAAAAATGTTTTATGGGATTTAAAAATACACATATGTAGAAGTAAAGCATCTGACATAATTGGCTTATGAATTGGAATGCATGAAAGCATGTACATCTTCACTTGAGACTTAAAATAATAATAAAAAAAGTATGTCTTCTTTCTCCACTTCTATTCAACCCGATACCAGATGACCTAGTCAGAACAGGATGGTGAGAATATGAAATAAACTATAATGATCAAACAAAGAAAGTAACTTCTATGCTGTTATCATGGACACCAACTTTGCTTCTTAGAGTAAATTTTCCAATCTTAGTAATCAGGTTGTGTTCCATAGTAAACATCTTCCTACCTGATTTCTTTTTAAAATACCTGGATGTACCAGATTAGTAATCATGGAAACAGCTAAGGTGAGGCATAATGTCTGTGGCCATTGAAGGGTTAAAATTTAAAATTTGGCTCATTTCCATTGGTCGCTGTCTAAAATATGATGAATTTTTTTTTTTTGGAAATATTTTCCCAAATTTTGCTGCTGTATCACTGTAAAAGTTTCTTACACTATTACCAGGTTCTTGCAATTCTCTTATAAGATTAAAAAACAAAAGCTTAAAATAAAGAAAACTGAAGCCAAATTCCCAGTAAGTCTTTTATACTTTGTTATTGAAACACCTGACATAGTTAAAGAGGACAAAAGAAATATTAAGCACTCAGAAACCTTAATGTTGAAATAACTTATTTTTATAAGAGCTACATGTCTATAGAATAGATAAACTGCAGCCAAAACCTTCACAAGCAAAGTACACTGGAATAGAGAGCATTATTGTTTTGATGAAATATTCCTCATCAGAAAAAAGTCACAGTTCTATGAATAAGGTTGTACTGTTAAAGATAAAGGAAGTACCTTCTATTCAGAGAGCTCATACTGTCCAGACTAATGGCTGTTTGTAATACATAATGCAAAAACATCAGTATAACTCTATTAAAAATAGAGCCCTTTATGTATACTTCAGTCTCATTAAATATAAAATTAGAACTGATATAATAGTGGAATGAGGTTTAGTTCTAATTTTCCTGCTAGACTGAGTTCTAATTTTCCTGCTTAGTAGTCATGATTCACATAATTTATGACTCCCAGCTCTCTCCTCTAAGTTTGGGGTAACAGTTCTTTGAGTGTCTACCTGTGCAATAATTATACTGATAAAAACTAATACATTTTAAATTTCATTGATTCCCTGTACAAAAATATTTTAGAAGTATGAACTGTTGTTATCTGGAATTGCAGATTTTACAATAAAACATAAGACAGGAACACTCATACCCTGCTGGTGGGACTGCAAACTAGTGCAACCCCTGTGGAAAGCATAATGGAGATATCTTAAACAGATTCAGGTAGACCTACCATTCGATCCAGCAATCCCATTATTGGGCATCCACCCAGAAGAATAAAAGTCATTCTATAACAAAGACACCTGTACCCGAATGTTTATAGCAGCACAATTCACAATCACAAAGATGTGGAAACAACCCAAATGCCCATCAATCCACGAATGGATTAGTAAACTGTGGTATATGTATACCATGGAGTATTACTCAGCTCTAAGAAATAAAGATGATACGACATCTCTTTGGTTCTCCTGGAGAGAGTTGGAACCCATTATATTAAGTGAAGTATCCAAAGAATGGAAAAACAAGCATCACATGTACTCACCAGAAAATTGGTTTCCCTGATCATCACCTAAATGCACATCGGGGAAGGGTACCAATTGGATATCAGACTGAGACGGGGGGTGGGGGGAGGGGATGGGTGTATGCCTACATGATGAGTGCATTGCGCACAGTCTGGGGAATGGTCATGCTTGAAGGTGCTGACTTTTTTTTTTTTTTTTACTTCCAATAAGTACAATATTTATTAAACATATCTTCAGTTGTTTTGTTACATAGTGTGCAACAAATTACAATATTCTGCAGCCACAAATTATATGCAGAGTATGAAGAAACTATTAATCAGATAGTGTAATCTTTCCATTTATAACTCTACAAGGAAAAACTAGCAAATCAGATCTTACATATAACATCTCACTGAACTTTATGCATGGAAAGTGACAGACACCAGTTGTGCTGTTTGATACAAAATGGCTGAACTTCATCTTCAGAAGACTAAACCCGACATCTAAACATGCCAATATAAACATCAAAACAAAATATATTCTAACCAACCACGGGAAACAGTCTGATATCAGGAAAGCAACAAAGATTACACACATTTTATAAACCAGCACACAAAGGTTTAAAACAGTTCTGAAAATGAAGTTAGCTGTCTTGAGTCAAGGAAATAAAAAAAAAAGTCAGTATTGACCATTTACAATCTCTGACCTTTGTGGAGACGGTAAGAATCTGTTGTAGTGCAGCTACATACAGTACAATTCAGGCAATTTTTTTTTTTTCGCTTGGGTTCAGATTGCAAATTCACTGCTGTGAGAAAAGGATGGAGGCAAATTTTAGCAGCAACCTCCACCTGAGTGCTTGACCGGAGTGCTCTGAATTTTAACATTGGACTTCTCTGCGCCACCAGCTGTTGCTCCAGGACCCATTCGCTTTTTAATCTCAGCTGCCATTGTCATGAAAGACTGTTCTACATTCGTTGCGTTCTTAGCACTGGTTTCCAAAAATGGAATTCCAAGGGAATCAGCAAATTCCTTTGCTGTTGTGTAGTCTACTACTTTCTTTGTGGTGAGATCACATTTGTTCCCTACCAACAACTTGTTGACGTTTTCACTGGCATAAGGATCTATTTCCTGCAGCCACTGTTTAACATTATTGAAGGGGGGAGGGGATGGAGGCATGACTACATGGTGAGTGCCAGGTGCACTGTCTGGAGAATGGACAGGCTTGAGGCTCTGACTCAGGGGGATGGGCGGGACATGGACAATGTATATAACCTGAACTTACGTACCCCCCTAATGAGCTGAAATAAAAAAAAAAAAATACAAAACAATATAATGGGGTTAATCCATTTGAGAAATTTATTTCGAATTCTCCCCATTTGAGAAATTTATTTCAAATTCATTTCATTTCTTACAATGATATAGCACTAGTCATAACATCGTTGTATCAAAAAATTTTAATACAGTATTATTTTGGCAATAGGATTATGACTATTAACAAATCGTATCTGATGCCTTAAGGTAAATACACACAATATATATAAATATGTATATATTAGATGTGTAGTATATATAATTAATCATATTTAACTAATATAATGTACTTATACTTAACAGGCATATGAAAATTATTTTAATCAGAGAAATGTATTTGATGAACAATATATAATTCATACTAGTGTTCCTTCAAACTTATCATTATGTAAAAACATCAAAAGTCATTTATTAGGAATTTAGATGGGAAAATAAGAAACTTTTAAAAAAAGAAAAGGACTTTTGCTTTGGCATTATGGCAATTTATATATTCTAAAAAAGAAAAATTCCTCTTAAAAGCATTTAGCATGCTGAACAAAATGCTACACATAACCCATTAAACATATTGCTAGGCTAAGCTTAGAAAAACAAATTTCCAAAGCCAAAACCAAGGAAAGAACAAAAGGAGGGTCATATGCATGAGCTAACACTAGTCATAAGTGGAAGGAGGTTTTACAATACTGACAATTACAGCAGTCCAGAATGTAAGAAACAAAAATGCATTCCCATACATCAAGCGAAACTAAGTCACATTATGAAGTGAGAAGAGTAGGGCCTTAAATGTCTACACTCAAGTAAAATGATAGGCTACAAAAGTCTAAATCCACCCATTAAAAGTAGTAATCAAGGAAATACATCTTTTTTTTTTGGTTTTAACTCAAGGTTGAAAACTGTCTCCCATCAGCATTTCTAACAGTAACTCTGCCCTTATGCACACTGGCGGCTTTGGATTCACACTACCTTTGACTTCTCGAAAATCCCAAACCAAATACTTAAATTGAAGTGTTTTCCTACAGAAAGCACCCCAGAAGAACCTGAAGGAAGCAACTTACAGAGTAATGTCAACCAAATATAAGTTCAAAATCACAAAATGGCTAAACATGAGAAATAAATAAAAAATGAGTAATTTCACAAAAAGAATTAGACCCTTCAGAAATTTAGATACTGGATTTTTCAGAGTACAAAATAACTATAATATGACATAATATAATATTAAAATACAGCATTAAAACAAGGGCAATAAGCATTATGCTACAAAATAATGCTAGGAAAAACAGTGAGCCAAATAGTGGGACAGATAAAAAGATATAAATACACAGATAGAATGATATAGATACATAGACAGATGAGAAAGAGAGTTAAATTAAAATCTCAAATGACTGTTTAATCCACAGAGTAACCAAGAAATAATTGGCATGGAAGGGAAAATCATTAATCATATGGTAGTTAAAACCCCAGAGTAATCAAGAGATAATTAATAGAGAAGAGAAAATCAGTAAAGTTAATAACAACTGAATTTTTTTTAAAAAAATTGTTTAATAATAAATTTTAGCTTACTACCCAAAATATAGTACACACAAAAAAATAAATGACAGAAAGGAGACTGAAAAAAAAATTACAAATTAAGAGGCAATTGCAAAGATATGGAATTAATCCAAGTGCCCATCAATTCATGAATGTATGAACAAAATGTAGTATACGTATACCATGGAGTACTATTCAGCCATAAAAGGGATGAATTAATGTCTTTGCAGCAATTTGGGTGAAACTGGAGGAGGTTAGCCTAAGTGAAGTATCTCAAGAATAGAAAAATAAATACCACATGTAGTCTCTAATAAATGGAACTAACCCATGAATACAAACATGTGCACAGAGGGAAGTAAAAGCCATTGGAAATCAAGCAGGAGGGAAAGCAGGGAGAGGAGGGCAAAAACCTACCTAACAGGTACAATGAACACTATTCAGGTGATGAGCACATTTATAGCCCTGACTCAAGCATTACAAAAGCTATCCATGTAACAAAAACATTTGTATCCACTTAATATTTTGAAATAAAATAAAAGAAGAGGCATGGAGGACACAAAAAGGTGGTCTACCTAGCATAAAACAAATTGGTAGTCAGAAAATAGATGAAAAGTAGTAAAAGGTTAATATTGAAAGAGGTAAAAAGACTTTTAAGATTTGCAATGAAGTTTTAAAATTATAAATTAAATAGGATCTGCTCCTAGACAAAATGTAATCAAATTTTAGAAAGCTAAAAAACAAAACAAAACCAGAACTTTTATAAATAACCAGCAGAAAAAGGAGATGACTTACAAAGGATGAAAAATGAAAGAGTATAAAAATGATACTGTATATTGCTTATGGATATTTATCTATTGATACATTTGTATGGTCCATTGTCTTCACACTAACCCAATGAGTTACTAAATGTTATTTTCCCATTCACCCATGAGTAATTTATACCCAAAGAATTTACCCTGAGTCATGTTAATTAGTGTCCCAGTTGAGCTTTGAACTCAAGCAGTGAAACCTCGAAGTAAAGACCTTACATACAAGACTATTCAGATGGCCCTAGTCAAGCTCATCCCTCATGAATTTTTCTGTGGAAGGAGAGGTAATTCAGTTGTTTTAATCTATTATGTGAAATAACATAGTATAATTCCAAATGTCGTAAATAGTCACTGACAGGACTATTCTGAGTCCTGTCAAAATCAGGATTCAAAGACAATGCCAAGGAAAATACTGATTTAAAGATTTACTTATTTTTGTATAAGTAGAAATTGGGAGAAGAAAAATGATAGAAGCGATATGGTGTTAATCGTACATCACCAATATCTAATTGCATTACATTCATTACTCATATTGCATTGGTTATCACTGAATTTATTCTTAATGGTAATTTTTTTAAATTTGAAAGAAAATATCTTCTCTTGTTCTGTAACATAGAGATTATACCTCATTCTCTTTTGTATCCTGTCTATAAATTTAAATTTCTATAATCTTCATACTACACAGGAAATATTTTATGTTATCCCAGAGTATCACTTAAAATCACAAGGATGTTCCTAATTTTTATAACAAAAAAAGGAAAACAACAAATTTTAATGAAAAGGAGGAAAAAGTTGTGAGTGTCAAATTTTATATGTATAAAATTTTGAAATAAATGCATTTTAAGCAATAAACCAATATCAGAACATTTGACAGAAATATGGATAGATTTGGCTAAAATGTAAACAATTGAGTAATTTAATAAATTATGTCTGTTTCAGAAAAGGACAGTAACTGATTGAGAGGCAAATATAGTACCAGAAAACAATCTGAAAACTTGTATGCCATGCTGGGATTAATTTCCACACAATACGTAAGAAAAAATATTTTAAAGTGTCAAAGAATATTAGACAAAAAGAAAACATTATTTAAAAGACACCAAATTTTTAACTTATATAATGTCCAACAATAGGATAGTGATTAGAAAATTTGTTAAATTATGCCAGAAATGTTATGTGACCACTAAATAATGACAGTTCATTGGTTGACAGGGAATTTTTCTATGATAGTCTTACCTAGATATAGAACAGATTACAAAATGGCATGCATATTATAACATGTTATAATACCTTTTAAAAAAATTCTGCTTGCATGTGTTTGTGGCTGTATGTTTTGATCCTGCAGCAGAACCAAACATTCATGTGCACTACCTGTCCTTAAGAAAAAAATATCAGAAGAATAAACACCAAATAATAATACTTATGTCATGGGTGTGTAGTTTTAAATCTGTACAGCAATCCAGCTAGTTGAGAAATGATGCAGACATAGAACCAAAGGCAAACACATGCTGCAAAACCTGCCCAAAGACACAAACGTAGTCAGACAGTGTGGAGCTGGGATTCAAGGCCAGTTTGCTGTTGATGTTGTCCCAAAGCCTACTAGCCATTACGTTTAGCAATAACAGGAAGTAAAATCACTGTACAAAAGAGATCTGTAACAGAAACATACAAAATATTAATTTCATAAAATTCTTAAAATAAGATAGGGACATTTTAGTATTTCAGTATAGTGGTATTAGCTTACAAAAGAAACAGAGAAAAGTAAAATTAAAACAAAACAAAACAAAATTGTCTTGAGATTTATAGTTACCAAATTTTACAATTACTCTTCATCAGCTATTCACTACATTTGTGATGCAAATTTTCTTATATGCCATATGTGTATAGGACAGATGAATAGTGATTAAGATTTAGAAAAGAATTTAGCAATATTTATGCTAATCTCTCATTGATGTAATTGGAAAAGTCTTGATTAATTATACAACTTATGGAAGTAAAACATCCATCTGTGCCATAATATTTGTAGATTTTGAAGTAAATTGGATGCTTTCCAACTATAACAACAAAAAGTCAAGTAAGTCAGGAAAAATAGTATAAGACAATTTTAAAAGAAACTGCATAAAAATATTTACATGAAAAAACTGTCACATATATCAGATGACATTTTAACCTTTAAAAGATATAGATTCATAAATATACCAATAAAATAGGCTATGTTATATAAAACCATTTTGTCTCTTGTGAAAATTACTGCAGACATTAACATTATAATAGCTTATTTTTCAATGTTCTTATTACCAAAATAATCAGTTGTATTGAATATTCTCTTATTTTTAAAATCTAAAAAGTAATTAAATTATGTAGTGATTATTTACATTAAAAAGTGATTTACAACAAAAATATTATGACAAGCCCTCACAGGGAAATGTGTAATAGTAGAAATGTGTTTCATTTTATGAAACCAATATGTTCCTAATCAATTATGTATATATCACACTCCTGAAAAACATTGCATCACATTAAGGAATGTAGACTAGAAAAAAACTGAATTATTTTCCAAAGTGAAAAATTATTTTATCATAAACATCAATATATATATCACTTTAATTAATTCATATTTACTTATTTCAGATTTCTCAATATTCTGGGCATGAAGACATACTTCTTTGAATGACTATTGTCTTATTAAACACAATTCCCTTGTCTTAAACACATAACATAAATAACTCTGTGTATTTGCCAGTGCACCAGGAGCTGTTTATCTTGTAACAATTTATTGTATGCTTTCTTGAAATCTAAGATTTTTCTGAAATATTTAAACAATGACAAAATATTATGATGAACTGATTAAAATGGTAGCGCTTATTATTAATATAATACATAGTCACTAAATCAACATAGGCTTGCTGACATTAGATCTGTGCCACTCTACCCAATGAGACAGATATCATAATAACAGTCCATAATTAAAGACAAGCTTAAGCATTCAACACAAAGAAAACATAATGTTGAGGCTTAGATTCCAGAAAGAAAGATAGGAAGAAAAGAAAGAAAGAAAGGAAAGAAAGAAAGGAAGGAAGGGAGGGAGGGAGGGACGGAGGGAAAGAAAGAAAGAGAGAGAGACAGAGGGAAGGAGGAAGGAAGGAAGGAGAGAGAGAGAGAAAGAAAGGAAGGAAGGAAGGAAGGAAGGAAGGAAGGAAGGAAGGAAGGAAGGAAGGAAGGAAGGAAGGAAAAGAAAAGCTTAAACTTTAGTTCTTTGATCTGTACTAAAAATTCAGGCCTGCTTTACAGCTGGTTCTTCATGATGTGCTGGGAACTACGTGAAAGTTGATACCTGCAGTGTTGTATCCTCTCTTTGAGACACGCTTGAAGGACAGTGGAGAAAGGACATCTTCCCAGTGGTTAGAACTTCACATAGTGCATCTGGTTGTGCAGTTTGCTTGGAAGAAGAAATGGCCAGATGTGCAAATATATTCAAATATATTCATGTGCTGTAGCCAATGGTTTCTCTGGAAAGTCAGGGACTTGAAGGGAACATGATTGGAAAACCAGTGACAAAGAAATTTTGGAAAAAGGTATGTGCATAGACCTCCCTGAGGGTAAAAAAACATGAAGATATTTGTGTTTCATGTGAATGCTGACCAAACAGTGACCTCAAGAGGAGAAATTTAATAATCAAGTGGTCAGAATGATTTAGTAATCAAGATCTCCAGATATTAGTCAACTTTTTTCCCTGCCACCCCTATCATCACCCAATGGGCTCATGAACAAAGTGGCTATGTTGGCAGAAATGGAGGTTATACATGGGCTCAGTATCATGGACTTGCACTCATCAAAGCCAACCTACATGGCCCCTTCTGATTTCCCCATCTGCAGCAGCAAAGATCAACCCTAAGCACCCAATATGGCATCATTCCTTGGGGTGATCAGCCAGCTACTTGGTGGCAGGTTAAATACACTGAACAACTTCTATCATGGATGAGGCAGTACTTTCTTCTTATTGGAATAGACACTCTAAATATGGATTTTCTTTCCCTGAATACAATGCTTCTGCCCAAATTACTATCTGTGGACTTACATAATGCTGTATCCACCAAAATGGTATTCCACATAGCGTTATGTCTTATCAAGGAACTGACTTTACAGTTAAAAAAGAGTAGCAATGGGATCATGCTCATGGAATTCTGTGGCTTTTCCATGTTACCCATCATTCTGAAGCAGCTGGATTGATAAGATGGTGGAATGACTTTTTGAAGATCCTGTTAAAGTGTCCACTAGGTAGTAACACCTTGCAGGGATGAGGCAAGATTCTACAGAAGGCTGTATATTCTCTGAATCTCATTGAATATGTGGTCTGTTTTTCTGACAGCCAGGATTCAAGGATTCAAGAATGAAGGGGTGGAAGTAAGTAAGAGTGGTCCTACTCACTATTTCTTCTAATAACTCAACTAGCAAAAGTTTTGCATTCTATTTCTGCGACTTTGTGCTCTGTTGGCCTAGAAGTCTTCATTTCAGAGGGAGAAATGTTTCCACCAAGATACACAAAAATGATTCCATTGAACTGGAGGTTAAAACTAGGCCATTTTAGGCTCTTCATGTCTGAGCCAACAGGCCTCAAGAAGGCAGTTTTGATGTTGGCTGGGTTAATTGATTCAACTACAAGAGGAAAATTGGACTACAACTCCACAGTGGAAGAAAGGAAGAGTATGTTTGGAATACAAGAGATGTCTTAGGATGTCTCTTAGTATTAATATTACCATGCCCTGTTTTAAGGTCAATGAGAAACTATAACAGTCTAGTCTAGGTAGGACTACAAATGGCCCAGACCTTTCAAGAATGAAGGATTGAGTCACCCAGCCTAGTAAAGAGCGATGCCCAAGTGAGTTGCTTCCTGAAGACAAAGGGAATGTGGAATGGGTAATAGAATAAATATAAATACCAGCTGTAATACATGACCATTACATAAAGGAGAACTGTACTTCTCATAAATATTTCCTTTTTATTTTGTTAGGAATATATTTTTGTTTATATACACATATACTAATCAACATCTTTGTTCTCTTTTCTCATTTATTCTCTTATGTTACATAAGATATGTTGCCTTTATATAAGTATTTAAATATTGTTAATTTTACCTAATAGCATTTAAGCTGTAGGATACCAGGAGAAGAGTACACATCATTCCTGGACTTTACTTATTCTTCTGGGGAAGGGATTAGTGCATTTTGGATTATAAACAGGATAGTTATTTTATATTAATGGAATTATGACCTTGTTATTGTCTTTATTTGGAGAGTAACCATAGTTTAAGGAGATAGGTATGGGTGCCAAGTTAACAAGGGCACGTGATGCTTAATTTTATTTGTCAACTTAGAGGGGTTAAGAAATACCCAGATAACTGGTAAAACATTATTTCTGGGTGTATCTGTGAGGCTGTTGCCAGAAGAGGAGAAAAGTCACCTTATGTTTTAGCTGGGCCGTCATATTCTCTAGCCTTCACATATCAATGTTACTTGGTTCTTTGGCTTTGAGACTCAAAGGAGAGCTTACATCATCAGCTCCCCTGGTTTTCAGGCCTTTGGACTCAGACTGCATTATGCCACCAGCTTTCCTGGTTCTCCAGCTTGCAGACAAAAGTTATGAAATTTACCAGCCTCCATAATGAAAGAACTGTGAAGTTCAAACAAACTCTTTGCTACAGAAAAGTAAGGAAAACATGGGACAAAAGTTTGTAATCAGGAAAAAAATCACTCAACACATTTATTTCAAAGCTTACTTCTGGATAGATATTTTGATAAAGACAATAATTTTATTTAATTTTTTTTCTTCATGTCTCTATGTAAATATGCCAAAGGAGTCTCAATTCCTTCAAGCAAGTAAGAGTCTAGATAAAAAACTATTGATGTTATGTGGTTTCCAGAGTCCTGAGTAAATCTGAGAATCTGGCAAAAATAAGCCTACACAAATTAGAACAGGGTAATAAGCCCTAGGTAATAGGTAAAGGATTTTGGACTTTTGGCTTGAATATAATAAAGTGCTAGTTACAGATGATATTGTTAGGTAGATAGCAAGGGACTCTGGGTCTCCTAGGGACAAAAGCGGGTGTTGTTGTGATTCATCCCCCACAAAATGGGCTTTCAGAAGGGCTCATGGGAGAGCTGCATGTGCAGTAAGACTCAGGTCATGCAACTCCCAACTGTCCAATCAAAGTGGTTTCATGGTGACCTTTGAACCACAAGGGAGGTCCCTATGCCAGCACTATGAAACAAGACGCAGACCATAACCAAGCCCTTTTTGTGCGCCCCTTCTTTTGGCTTTCCTTTTGCTGCAACATGGGTCCTATCATCATCTGTGGCGTATGTATCATGCTCTGAAAAACTGTGTCTTGCTCTTGCCGTATAATTCTATCTTTCTCTCCTCAGTTTCTTGCTTGCCTTACTTTGGTGTGTCTGGTCATTCTTTGGCCACAGGCACACCAAGAACAGATATTTTCACAATGAAACCTGACAATATCAATGAAGTGAGGTGATTAGGCAGATTTTAGAATAACTTTTGGTAGCCATGTGAAGACAGATTTAATAGATGACAACAGACTAGCGGCCTGAGGCGATAAGTATCTCTTGCAATCCTCCAAGGTCAAAGTGATTGGGCTAATATCAAGGCAATAGAGGTGTGAATGAGAAAAAGGAATTAGAGTTTTAAGTTACTAAAGAGGTGGGATCAATTTGATGCTGGGAATAAATAGGAAGAAACAGCTAAAGATAATCCTGAGGTTACTGCCATGAACCATTTGGTAGAGTCACTTATAAGGAAAAGGAGAGCAAGGGAAAAAGAATCAAAAGACGGATTGAGTGGCACACACTTGTAGTCTCGGTTACTCTGGAGAGTGAGCAGGAGGATCCCTTGAGCCCCAGAGTTTGAGGCCAGCCTGGGCAACATAGTGAGACCCTCATCTCTAAAAATAAATAAAAGAACAAAAATCTTTCATCATGAGATCTACTTTTTTCACCATCTTTCAAATTCCGTGTGTATTGTAGAATTTGCTAGTCAAGAAAAAAGTGAAAAGAACTTGTGCAGAATTTTAAAACATGACATCACACACATTAACAGATTAAATTTTGAAATATTTTCCTATACACACTTAATATTGTTAATTAGTGAGTTTTATATCCAGAGTCAAAATTATAGAACATATCTAAAATTATCAAGTAAGAACTGTATTTTATGCATGCCTAATAAAATAGATTTTACTGTTGTTTCAAAAATGCCTTGTGAATTTCATTTAAATGTGAAAATACTTTCCAGTTAAGTCAGTATTCATAAAATAGTGGCTTACCCAGAGTTGCCCTTTCAATACCATAATGAAATGGAAACAAAAAGGAAAAATGCAGATTTTTAGCAAAAAGAGAATGATAATTAAAAGCTCCAGAGGTTTAAACTATAATGCATCTAAATTGCAAAATGGATTTTGACTTTCTGCTCAGAACTGGCTTAGAAATCTATCTATTAAAATATTGTCAGGAGATTACTCTGTCAGAGCTGGAGAAAAATAAAAGACGTGAGCACACAAAATTACAGTAATTTAAATCTGATATATTTCTTTTAAATTTTTTTCACAAATGATTTTTCAGGCTGAAAATTATTCTAAATGATATGGTTTCTTTTAATAGTGACCTTGAAATTATATTATCCAAATGAGTTATATCTATTATTTTAAAATTTTTAACATGATCAAGAAAAAAATTTAAATCAGACATTCCCATGAGGAGAGATCTGGTTTTATTGTAGTTTAAAAAATTAGATTACAATTAGTATAATACATGGTTTCTATCTTCAGAAAACACTTCATCCTTTTCTGCATCTGGTATGCACAATTAGATAATGTGTACTGAACAGCAACAATTGTAAAATATTCAGGAAGATGAATTGCTTCATATAAATTAGAGATGGTAAAGCTTGATTAGTTCACTTTGGGTTAATGCATCTTGAGAGTCCCTCTGTAATTCTGTGAAAAATAATATCTGTAGTTATACATTAGAATTAATTCACCCTAGAAAATGAAGAGCTTAGAAAATAGTATGTCACTTGTTCATTTCCATTAAACAAGGTGTTTCTTATAACTTGCTAATATGAATTTTACAAGATAATTTAAGGCCAAATAAAGCCTTAATTTTCAAGCTAAATATTTAGACTAAACTTAGACCCTTAATTCAGTATTAATTTTCCATAAAAATAAATTTTATTAAATAAGACAAGGTACAAAAATTACTTAAACTTAGAAGTTGCTCCCTCTCCCTATATTATTATTATCAGCCAGTGCTGTAGAAAAACAGAGACCAAATATAAAACAAAATGGATCCACTATTCTTTAGCTTTTGAATCAATATTGTTTATCTTGTGGTTTATCACAGAATAAACCATTCTATTTTTATTAGTAAAAACTTTTATTTTAAATATGTTTATATAATTTGGTAGCATACATAAATGTCTGTTTTAATTTCAGGCTACACTATACCATTAACCATTAAATTGTGTCTTACTTCTGGCTTTTTTCATTTGGTCACTTAAAATAAGATTTTTATTTGGTGGGGAATGATTGTGTACCTAAAGCTGTAATATTTGGTATATACATTTTAAAAGTCAATTTTGTATCCAGAATGTTTTGCCGGTTAGAAATAGCCACCTATCTTGTTTTTGTTTGTGCTGTTGTTTAAAAATTAATATATAAAAATATGAGCAATGATCTAGAATGAAATATGTAGATTTGAGAAAACATTAATATAATCCAATAACTTGATGTAGTACATGCAGATATTTCAAAGTTGTTTTCACTTGCCTGCTAAATAAATCATATAATCTTATGATATAGAAGAAGTAATTTTACCTCTTTGGAACTGTAGTTCTTACTTTCTGCTCTTCTAATACTAGAACATCAAATAAAGACACTCCTATATGAATCAAGAGTTGTTTTGTTGTTGATTTTCAATCTCATTTCTCAAGCAAAATCATTGATATTTACTTGACCACTGAATCCAAGCTCTATATTTGTAATTTGTGCTCTGACAGCTAATTTGAATAATAATTTTTAGAAAATAGAAAGATGAGGAAGAAAAAAATAGTAAGGCTACAGGAAAGTATTAGAAATGTCTTTCCTTTTTTCCTATTCTAAGACTAAAGATTTGCCATCAAGAAAACAGCACGTGTGGAAGAAGAAATCTGATATTCTATAAGCCAAGATATAAATCCATATGATGAAACCATGACCATAGCAAATGACCTGCTCCTTCCAATGTTCAAGGAGGAAAGTTCGTTACTTCCTGTAGATGAATGTCCTATCTGGCTAGTGACCAAGGACAGAGACTACCAGTTATTACTACTTCTGGTTGTATAGTATAATGATGATAAGTGAGTAAAGTTATCTTTTTTTTTAAGAAATAATGAAGACTCATGAAAAATATGCATGAATAAGTGAACAAAAACTTATCAAATAAAAATAAATGGAATGAGTGTAAATCAGGACAAAAGCACTAACTAAAAATCGGTAGAGTGATGTTTGCAGTAGGAGATTAAATAATATGAAACCATGTACGATACTCAAACTAATTACAGAGCATTCTATTGAAATTAAATTTGCCAAGATAAAGTGGATTGAGAATTAAGGAACTTACATCTACAAAGAATCTATATTTGGGCTAGGAGCAGTGGCTCATGTCTATAATCTTAGTACTTTGGGAGGCTGAGGCAGGAAGATGGCTTGAAGCCAGCAGTTTGAGACCAGCCTGGACAATGAGACTGGTCTCTCCCAAAACAAACAAACAAACAAACAAACAAAATTAGCTAGGTGTGGTGACATCTATAGTCCCAGCTACTCAGGAGGCTGAGGAGGATCACTTGAGCCCAGGAGTTCAAGGCTGTAGTGACATATGATCGTACAACTGCACCCCAGCCTAGGGTAACAGAGCGAGACTCTAACTCAAAAAAAAAAAGAAAAAAAATCTATATTCGTTTACATAGAATATAAATCAATATTAGTTTCATTGTTTTGGTTAAACCACAGAGCATATGGAGAGTTCATACTAAAGAAGAGTTTTGAGCTAATTTATGTATATTTTTAAATGTTACCTAGAGTCAATGTCAGTGGTAAAGAAATATGACTACAGTTAATTAAGTGGCTGCATGAACCCTCCTGCAGGTAATTATAATGTTCCCAACACAAAGAAAAGATAAATCATTTTGGTGATGAATATGCCAATTACTCTGATTTGATCATTAAATATTTGATGTATCAAAATATCAAATATACCCCCAAATTATGTACAACTATGATATATCAATTAAAAATATAAAATTAAATATATTTTATGAACTATACTATTTAAGCATAATATCTAAGTGGAACTTTATTAATTTACTCAGTTTTGATTACCTACAAGAACTGAGTTTGTGAGATGTAATTATATTTCTTAAATTAAATTAGTTAATTATAATTTTTATAAGGAAGAAAAGATTATCAATAAATACTTTACTATAAATTGTCAGTGTGGACAATAATGAGGAAATATAAAACTTGATTTTTTTTCTGTTGAAAATGTATAAGTCCTTCTGTACTCAGAGAGAAGCCATTCTTGTAATCACTAAACTATGTTGTTAACACTTTGACTATGTTGTATATTTTAAAATAATTTTTATAAACATTCATTAGTATTGAAAAAAGTGACATTTTCTAGTAAGTATTGTGTTTTTAAAATATGAATGAAAAAGAAAAAAAATGAATGCACTAAAATTAAAAATCCTAGATTAATTATGTGTTTGTAAAATATAATAATCTAACCATGTTGCAATGATTTTGTCCTCCTTTTATTATAGGAAACCTTAACCAAAAGTTAGTTAAAATGTATTCGAGGCTAAGTGAAACATACTAAATTTTATTTGCAAAGACAGGATCAATATTACCTAAAAATAATCCTTATTGAATATGCTAAAAAATTGGGGACATACATAGTATATATTGTGTGATAGATTAAATGTCTAGAGATATAATCTTATAAATTAATTATGTGGTTCCACAATACATGATTCACTAGATTGGAGCCATTTTTTCAGATATTGCAAATTAGGCAACTCACATCAAATTAAAGAGAAATATCACTTGGTTAAATTAAAAAAAAAAGACCTAAGACGATTATAGGACATGGAAATCATGTTTCAAATGTAAATAATGCTTCTTATTTCATTGAAAAGCAAGTGCTATCAGTATAGATGATTCAAAGTAAGATCAGGAACATCAATAACAATAAGGTCTATTGACAGTAAAGGTCAAAGCAATAGCCATCAAAAAAATAAAAAAACATGATACATGAGTTGATTTTTGTATATGGTGCGAGGTAAGGATCTACTCTCATTCTTCTGCATATGGATATTGAATTTTCCCAGTATCATTTATTGAAAAGACTATCTTTTCCCCAGTGTATGTCCTGGATACCTTTGTCAAATACCAGCTAGCTTTAGATGTGTGAATTTATTTCTGGGCTCTCTATTCTGTTTCAATGGTCTATGTGTCTGTGTTTTAGGTCAATGCAATGCTGTTGTGATTTCTATAACTTTGTAGTCTATTTTGAAGACAAGTAGTGTGATGCCTCCAGATTTACTCTTTTTGCTCAGGATTGTGTTGGCAATTCAGGGTCTTCTGTGGTTCCATGTGAATGTTACACTGTGTTTTTCTATTTCTGTGAAGAATGTCATTGGTATTTTTATAAAGATGGCACTAAATTTATATTTTTTGGGGCAGTGTGATCATTTTAATAATGAGAGTTCTTCCAATTCATGAACATGGGGTACCTTTTCATTTATGTCCTTTATAATTTCTTTCATCAATGCTTTATAGTTTTCAGTGTAGAGAACTTTCAGTTCCTTAGTTAGGTTTATTCCTAGGTATTTTTTATGTAGCTGTTGTAAATGGGATTTTTAAAAATTTCTTTTTCAGATAGTTCACTGTTAGGGTAAAGAAACACTACTGAATTTTGTGTGTTGATTTTGTATCCCGTGTCTTTACTGAACTTCTTAATTAGTTATAACAGTGTTTTGGTGGGGTTTTTAGGCTTTTCTATGAATAAGATCATGTGATCTGCACACAGGGACAGTTTGGGCTTTTCCTTTCCAGTTTGGATGGTTTTTATTTCTTTCTCTTGCCTAATTGCTCTGGCTAGGACTTCCTGTATTATGTTGAATAGAAGTGGTGAAAGTGGGCATCCTTGTTATATTTCTGATGTTAGCTGTGGGTTTGCCATACATGGCCATCATTGCACTGAGGTAGGGATTAAAGGCTTAAATATAAAACTCAAAGCTATGAAACTACTAGAAGAAAACTTAGGGAAATACTTCAAGACATTGGGCTGAACAGAGATTTTTTAAATAAGATTTCAAAAACATAGGCAGCAAAAGCAAAAATAGAGAAATGGGATTATATCAAACTAAAAAGCACATCAAAGGAAACAATTAACAAAGTGAAGCTGCAACCTACAGAACCAGAGAAAATATTTGCAAAGTATACCTCTGACAAGTGTTTAATATCCAAAATATATGAGAAACTTAAACAACTCAAGAGAAAAAATAAATAAATAAATAACCCAATTAAAAATTAGACAAAAGACCTTAATATACATTTCTTTTAAGAAGACATGCAAATGGCCAACAGGTATATGAAAAAGTGTGCAAAATTGCTAATTATCAGGAAAATGTAAATCAAAACCACAATGAGATATGACCTCATTCTAGTTAGAATGATATTATCAAAAAGAAAAATAAAACAGGAGTTGGAGAGGATGTGGAGAAAAGAGAACAATTACACATTGTTAGTGGGAATGTAAATTAGTACAGCCATTATGAAAAACATTGTAAGGGTTTCTCAAAAATTTAAAAATAGAATGATCGTATGTTCCAGCAATCCTACCACTATGTATATATTCAAAAAAAATAAAACGAGTATGTTGAAGATATCTGCATTCCCATGTTTATTGCAGCACTATTTATAATAGCCAAGATATGGAATCAACCTGTATCCAACAATGGTTGAATAGATAAAGAATATTTGGCATTATATACACAGTGGAATACTATTCAGCCATAAAAAAGAATGAAATCCTGTCATTTTTGACAAAATGGATAAACCTATTCTTCTATTAAGTGAAATAAGCCAAGCACAGGATGACAAATACTGCATGATTTCACTTATATGTGGAATCTAGAAAAGTTGATTTGATAGAAGTGGACAGTAGAACAGATATTACCAGAGATATGAGAGGGCATGGGGTAGGGGAGCATGAGGAGAAGTTGGTCAATGGGTACAAGGTTACAATTAAATAGGAGAAATAAGTTCTGGTGTTCTATTGCATGGTAGGGTAATTATGGTTAACAGGAAGGTATCATATATTACAAGGTAGCCAGAAGAAAGGTTTTTTAATGTTCTCACCACAAAGAAATGATAAATGCACGAGGTGATGGATACACTCACTACTCTGATTTGATCAGTATATAACAGATATGTATATAAAAACATCAAATTGTACCCCATTAATATGTCTAATTACCATGTGTCTATTAAGTTAAAAAAAATCATATAACATAGGATTGTAAAACACATGTTGCATTACAGTGCAGATCTGGATTTTCCTATCTTCAAAAGATAATTCATTTAGCTTAGGCTAAAGAATTATGGAAATTGGTGGCAGAAAAAAACTAAAAAAAAGTGCTGCTGTCAAGCCACTAAAAGGGTACTAAAGATTAAAACAGAAATCACAATTTGCAAAATGAACTACTCTGTCTCTCAAAGCAGATACACTGTAACAAACTAATTCATGACATGCATCATAGAATATCTAAACTTGAACTCTTGAAACAAGCTCTTTCATACCTATATGTCCCAAATAAAACCACAGATAATCTTACAGTACAACTTGCCTAAAGATTACAACTACCATCCATCAACATCTCTTAAGGTTTTCACAAAGTTTCTCCATTGGCATTCTCCCTTACTGCAAGAAGCTCAGTAATCAGATTGCAAGTAATCCAGATATAATCCAAAAATACAAGTATGTTTCTGATGATCTTTGGCTTTATATGTTATTCAATTGAATTTGAAAGCTTAACTCAGCAATCAACAGAAATAGTATCAATAGATAGAACCAATATTTGATCGTTACATTTTTATTGAAAAGAAAGCCACACTGGTTAAATTTGACTTGCCTTTAGGTTTAGCTTTCACACAATGATGTGCTTTGAAGAACAAAGTTATCTTTAAGACTAGTCATAAGACTTTTCAAATAGATAATCCTTTCTTTGCTCTTTCCCCTAGGATAAACCATTTTCATTGTCATAGTACTGACAGATAATTATTTTATTGCTGAAAACCTTGACTCAGATAAAATGTCACAGGCAATTTTTTTAAAAATAACTGTTGCAGTTTGAACTTTCAGAAATTGCTGATACATAATCTGTCATTTGGGGGAAGAATAAAATTATAATTTTCTGAAAAAGTTAGCAATTTTTAAAATATTATTTCCCATGTTCATAAAACTTCCAAATAATAATGAACACTAAAAAAATATCCATTTTTTCTTAAGTTACCAAATGGACACACATTTTGTTTTAGAATTTAAGAATAGATCAACTTTTTTTTTTTCAGTTAATTGGAATGTATAGTGTATATGTGTGCCTTGAAGCTGCAAGTTTGCTTTTCTGTTTGCTTTGGTCTAAATTTTTAAATTTCAGTGTAATTATATATATTATCACAAACTGATCCAGAAGCATTGTTTGGTAAATATCTTCATTGGAACATTATATCATATATCTCTAGGATCCTGGAAACCCATTTTGGAATTCTATTTCAGAAACTCTCCATTTTATTAAGTTATGTAAATCTGCTATAATGATTTCTTGATCATGATAATTACAGCTACCTATTTCCAACATCTAGTAAATGTGTGTAACATGAATCTGCACTCATCTGAAGGTTTATAACTGATGGTAACAACAAATGCGAATGTATGTAATTGTATGGTTCATTCAGTGAAAATTTACTTAATAATCCTTTATTATGATGAAAGCTACATGTAACAAGTTAATAATACATTGTAGTACTTAATTTGAAAGGAAATACTTATTTTCATTATTTAACATTATTTAAATTAGCAGAAAAGAAAATTATGCCACATACAAATATAAACTTTTTCAAATTCTATATTGCTTTTACATTTTTAAAGAGTGTTTTCTCTAGAAATATTTAATAGGGATTTTTTTTTTTTTTTGAGAAAGGATCTCACTCTGTTATCCAGTCTATAGAGCAGTGGTGTCATCATAGCTCACTGCAACCTCAAACTCCTGGGCTCAAGTGAGCCTCTTCCCTCAGCCTCCCAAGTAGCTGAGATTACAGATGTGTACTACCATGCAAGGCTAATTTTTGTATTTTTTGTAGAGACAGGGTCTCGCTGTGTTGCTCAGGCTGGTCTCGAACTTCTGGCCTCAAGTAATCTTCCTTACTTGGCCTCCTAAAGTGCTAGGATTATAAATGTCAGCCACCACGTCTGGCAGGATTTTGATACTTAAAATTATAGGTGACCTTTTCAACTTATATTTTATAAAATCTCATGTTTTGTGATATTAAAAAATACATTTCTTACAAAATGTGATTTTAAAAAAAACTTAATTTTTTGCATATCGAATGGATTACTATGTCAGAATCTGAGTCACGGCACCAAAGATGTCAGGGTGGAAGTCTGCCCTAGGTTCTTAGTTTGATCTTGGCTGAAGAATGACCAGCCACACTAGTGTCAAGTCCAGACTATTATGCTAATCCTCTGACTCCTTTCTTGGGAAAATCACCGGCAAGGCCAGTACTACTGAGTAACCTCAGGCAGGGAGCGATTTTGCAAGAGCAGCTCTTTATTGTAAAATAAAACAGTTCTATACATTGTCCATGTCCCGCCCATCCCCCCGAGTCAGAGTCCCAAGCGCATCCATTCTCATTCTCCAGACAGTGCACCTGGCACTCATCATGTAGTCATACCTCCATCCCCTCCCTGAACTTATGTACCCCCATGATGAGCTGAAATAAAAATAAATAAATAAATAAATAAAAAATAAAACAGTTCTGTCTCTGCAAGTGGAGAGAGACAGAACAACTCACTCACTCACTGACCCACTCAGTTCTCACTGACTTCTCAGATTATTTCCTTTTATTAGCCCAGTCTGGAGGAGGGCTCTTGGGAAGTGTAGGATGTTATCAAATGATCAATAGGGGTCCTCACAATTCCATCTGCATATAGGAGCTCCCTCTATAAAAGCCCACCTGGGGGAGGCATGAACCACCCCCCCCCACAATGCAGACTGAAGCTAATGGCATATTAATTACCCTTAGGTTACGCTAGGTCGCTTTCTAAATCTTATCATGCCTGGCCTGGGCTGGGGAATTCCTAGATTGGTAAAGCATGTTCTCCTTCCCCACGTGTAGCACTAGCTTGGAATTGAGGGTGGGGCAACACCAAAATGGAGTGCCCGCCCACCCTCATCCTTCCTCCCAGGAGGAGCAATTGCTGGAAACAGCACCAAAATAAGGGAATCCTTGTCCCAAGAAGAGTCAGAGATCCCATCTACCTAACAACTATTAATATATCTTCACATTAAATTGGCTCCTTATACAAGGCCATGACTTGATGAAATGGTTAAAACAATTTTCTTGCCCAAAACCTGCCTATTATTAAAGCTCTTTTTATTCAAACAACATATGGGAATTGTTCATTTTGGTAACTATGGCTTTCATTTTGAAATTAATTAATATACAACCAATTAATAGATGCTTTGACAGCTAATTAAAAAAAACTTTACATAAAGATAAATCAGATATTTCCTGTAAAATTACCACAAATTTTAGTTTTCACGTGGCAGAAAAGATACATTCTTAAATGTTTCTGGATGATGTGGAGAAGTACTGTATCTTCTTTTGAAGAAGGACCTCAGAGAGATAAATTCAACAAACATTTTATTCTGTTGCATACTTGGAAACATTTATAGTTGTGTTTTTACCATATTCTCCCATTCAGCTAACCTTTATTCTTTGAAGAAATACCAGTGCTCCTAGATGTCTCCTATAGGACAAAAATAAATATCCAATAAAATCATTTGGGCAACACCATAAACTACACATATTTGACTTTGTTTCATCTTATATTTCTCAAGATCATTTTGTCCCAGAAATGTTTTCTTTAAAGCATCTGTTAGTATTCCAAATATGAGACTTTTATTGAGTATGTTGTGAATATGTAGCTAACAATTGTTATTTTCTAATAATTTTACAGGTCTTAATAAGTCCTTTTCTCATGTATGAGTTCATTTCATTTTTTCAACAGCTACTGGATTGGATGTTATTCTGATTATTCCCATTTTACATAGTAAGAGCCTGTGACCAAAAGTGATTAAGTAGTATGTAACATTTGGAAGTTAATTTAGGGAGGATACATACTAAATTTGAAATAAAACAAAGACAATCTTATCTCAGAGCCTGTGAAGCTAATGACTCCACGTGTTTCTCAACTTGTGAGCTGGTTAAGAGAAAGGGACACACTTACATTTGAGCATAAACCTTGTCATGTCAGTTCTCATGGAGGTGTGTTTTATTTTTTATTTTTCTATTATTTGGCCCTGCCTAGAGTTTGTTTTTCCTAAGTATGTAGTTATAAAACTCTACCATAGTCCTGACATCTTACTTTCAGATGTCCTCAATATCAAAGATCCCAAAACATTTTTATTCCTTTTTGAAACATGAATAGAGAAAACCTACAGAGGTCAGTTATCTTGTTTGGAATCACAATGTGTATGTGTGTTATTACATTTTATATATACACACACACATATAAATACACACACAATTATATGTAATGTGTGCATATATATATGTGTGTATATAAATTATTTCCATTTTCACAACTGTTTACTCTTTTAAAGTGACTTAGACCATTAATTAACATTTGTTTGGCTTATTCTTTTTTAATGTGCAAATTACTGATAATGCATGATATAACCGACAGTGTTATCGTTAAAATAAATGCACTAAAGTATGCTCAGCTCTATTAGTTAGCTACAAATAACAAGAAGTCCTACAAACACTGGCTTATGAAATTGTGCTGAAGCTTTAATTTTCATCTTTCTGTGTTAACCTTCCTGCTTATCATGGTTGCCTAATAATTTTAAGATGGCTATAGCTTCTACATGTTTTAGAAAAGAAGAAATGAAGAATACAAAACAAAGAGAGCCTGTTTCAGGTAGGCAAATGCTTTCTCAGAAACACCATTTATACCACTCCTTGACCAGAACTGGGTACCCACCATTATCTGCGATGGAGTCAAACAGGGTGAATAGTTTAAGATGAGTCAATTGTCCTTCCCAAACCAAATTAGGAAAGAAAGAATGAGAGAATGGGTACATGGAAGCCAGTTAATAATGTCTTGTCACAACAGTATTTAGTGATAGGCACACAGTAAGCCCTAAAATGAATGCTTGCTGTTATTATTTGGTTAGAGCTCTGATGATTGGGCCACTTTTATACAGGGAACTTATATTTAATGTATAAAATCAATGCTCACAAGATTTTCACAGAAGTCATTGGGAATTTTTAATCTGTTCTCCTTGTGATTGTTTACAAGGAATCTTAACTGGAAATGAGAAAAATTAATCTTCACCTATAGGTTAAATGGGACTCTGATATAATTTGAGTGGCATCATAAGATTCATGGTTAGAAAAATCTATCACTTACCTGACTGTAATTAGCACTATCAGTTAATCATTCTTTGTGTCAGGAAATATCAGCTTGTCAGATGCCTCAGAGAAAGAAGAAAGAAGTTGTAAAAACTGTTTTATAACTTAAAGTTCCTACTAATGAAACATTCATATTTTAGTGTGAAATAAAGGTGAGTTTCTAAAAGGACTTAACAGGACATTATGTATTTATTCAGGTAAACTAAACATACATACTATAAAAGCATATATCTGTATGGAGCACAAGTATGTACCTGTTATACAACCTAATTAATGAGACACAGAGTAGAACAAAAGATAAGTAGAGTTTCGTGATGACTCCAGTTTTGTCGTTTTAAAGCAAAGGCCAAGTTACAAGTCACACTGTGGATCTATCTATTGATTAACTTGCAGAGGTGCTGAGACATGGACACATTAATTAAACTGTCTTAGATGATGTTAATTATTCTTATTGCTCAATTCAGCTTTGTGTGTATTTGTGTCTGAGCGTACGTGTAGGGGAGTGGGTACTACAACAAAAAGAATGAATAGCTCTATTACCACTATTGTGGTTAATTAAAAACTCAGACAAGTAGAAATGATTATTTCCCATTCCATCCTATTTTTCTGTTAATTTGTTTTACAAAGTTATTTACCAACCACAAATGAAATACTTGGTGGTTGTTAGAATGTACTTATCTTCCTCAAGTTAATATTGGATATTTACTTACACTTTTTTAAAGCTCCAATAGGCTTGAGGTACACATAATTTGATTGTTTTATTAAAAAGATACAAGAAATACAATACTAATAGGATTGATTTTGATGGTGAAGAATAGACTTTTTTGTTATATGGTAATAAAATAAATATAAAAGAAACAATAAATTACCAACAATGGATCATTCTTTTATATCTGTAGGGAGGGGTAACCAATAAGCATGTTAAGCAATTATGGTTTTTTGGTTGGATTTGTTATGAAACTAGTCTCCTAGTTTTTGACAATACATCTTATTGTGTATATGAAACCAAGTACCTTAAAGGTATTTAAAATCCTAAAATATTAGATTCTATAACAGACATTGAATGTTTACTCCACTTTCCTTATTTTACAGATGGACAAATATGGAGGGTTTAAAGGCAAAGCTGGGAATAAATGTCTTCTGTTGTCTTCCCCAACTTATTCTAAGAAAGTCTTTTTAAAATGACATATAATCTTTTAAATCTTGTTAAGAAAATTAATTTCATCATTTTAAGTGGATGTGGTTGGTATAAAGAAAGCCTTTTAAGCTAACTATATTTTATAAGAATATATTTATAAAATTTTATAGTGTTCATTTAAATTTAATATTTACTGATAGGATATATTATGAAGACAAATTTTTACTTTCTCCAATTTTTTTCTCAGATTAATAGTTATTTTCTTAGATAAATTTTACTTTCCCCAGTTAAAAATAATACATTTTATATAATTTATTTAATACATAAGAGCTTTACATCTTCTCTCCTCCAAACTTGATCAAATCCTCTCTCTCACACACGCTGTAACACAATAGTATTTAGTGCCTTGGAACAATATTGATTAAATACACAATTCTGTGATTTAACAATTTGGGCTACTGTTCTCAGCAGGGCTCATCTATGCCAGTGCTAAGTTGTGGTCAGCCAAACAGTTCAATTTCTGGCTCTTGGATTAAATGACAAGAATTACTGAGCCAGTGGTCCCTCCTCATCTAGTGAATTATCCAGGATTTCATCATATGGTGGTGATGGGGTAGGGTCTAAGAATAGCAAGAGATAGGACAAGCCTCAATACACAAGCAATTCTCAAGTCTCTGTTTATGCCATTTTTCCTATTGTCTTGCTGCTCAAATAACATGAGATGGACAACCCCATATTCAACATGTAAGGTCACAACCCACATTGCAGATACAGGAAAACATGAATAAATGGGGGGTCATTACTGAAACAATCTAGTGTACTATGCTTCTAGCACCAAGAATTCACCTATTTCCCACATGTAAAGTATTCACTCTATTACAAAAACACTAAAATTCTTGTATAATCAAAGCATCAGGTTTAAAGTCCTCAGTCTTATAATACACTGTGATACTGCATGTGGTTGAGACATCACAATAAAAAGGTGTATTATCTGCTCTATGTAAATCCAATTCATGATGCTGATACTGGATGGAATAACCACAGGAAATGCCACTATTTGAAAAGGAGAAAAAAAGGACCATATCCATTCCCTGATCTATAGCAATTCTGAAATCACAGTGGGTAAATATGTCATATTTTCCTATTTCAGGGATGAGGATGTTCCTTGTTCAGGCCCTGTTCTGTTTCCTGTGACTGACTCCCCATTTTTTTCTTGTTTCTTGGTTCTACCTTCTGAGATTTTCTTTCTTTTTTTTCATACTCCATAACTATTTCTGGAGAGGTAATTGGAAGGAAAATTTTTTTTCTGCTTCTTTCTCATAAAGCTAGAGAATCAGAGAATTTTTGAAATTTGAACAGTAGCAGTGCCTTTCAATAAAGACTGCCAAAATATTTGTTGGCACAATTCTATTAAACACTCTATGAGTTTTCTATGAATCTGATTTCCAACAACCTGTAACTCAAAAGACACATCAAAAATACTTTGGAGAATTGCCTCCAGATGTGTTAATTGATACATTGGGGATTTAGGCTGCAGGAGAGCAAATCTCTTAAGATGTCTAGTGAATTAGTGTCTAATTGAGAATATCTAAGAAGTACTGACTTTAATCTTTCAGAGGTCTTAACAAAGAATCTCACAGTCAAGTCATTGATTTGATGTACTTCCCTAGGTTGTATTTTGCCTTAAAATCTTTAGTGTATTTATTTATCTTTGTATCAGTTTGTTAAGGCTACCATAACAAAGTTCCAAATATTGGGTAGTTTAAACAACATAAATGTATTTTCTCATACTCCTGAAGGCTGAAAGTCTAAGATCAAAGCATTGTCAGAGTTGGATTCTTCTGAGGATTCTCTCCTTGGGTTGTACATGGTTGTCTTTTCTCTATGTCTTCACAGCTTTATTCTACACTTACCTATGTCTAAATTTCCTCTTCTTAGAAACACACCAATCATATTGGAATAGAGCCTACCATAATGACCTCATTTTCCATTAATTACCACTTTACAGACTTTATGTACAAATAGGGTCACATTCTGAGGCACTGAGAGTTAGGACTTCATAAAAATTTGGGAGGACACAATTCAGTCCATAATAATTTTTATGCTAGATCAATTGTAAAGAATAAAAAATATATTTCGCAATCTGTCCAACCCTATCCTCTCTGTAGTCCCTCAGAATCTGGCTTGCACATCAGCCATTACTTACTTTCGCTTACATCTTTTTTTGTACTTTACCATACTTATTGATAATCACTCAGCTTACCTCTTCAAGGTTCTGCCTGGAGATATCCTTGCCTAAATTTGACAGTTTAGATGGTAAAATTTTATCTTCCAAGTACCACACGCAAATGACTTTTTAAATGTTTCACTGCTATGTATCAGGAGTTGCCATTTTACCAACTTACTATAGCAGTCTCCTTGCCAGTCTCTGTCTGCCACCTTGAGGCAAAGCCAACATCACTCATTCAAGGTATTTTTATAAATAGCAACTAACTTCTATGTACTGATTTCAATGCTACACATAAGGGATTTGAGCATCTGTGGATTTTTGTATCTATAGAAAAGTCTTGGGATCAATCCCAAAGGGATGCCAAGGGAAGACTGTAGGTCATCTAAGGCTATATAACAGATTATCCCTAGATTTAGTGGCTTGAAACACCAATGATTTGCTTTGATCATTATTATTTCATTGTGGCAATTTTTGCTGAACTCAACTGATTGGTTTTCTCTTGAGTAGGTTCATTTGTGTGTGTTCATTCTATGGCCAGCTGTAGTTAGTTAGCTAGGTGAGCATGCTTCTGATGATTGTTAGCATCAGGTAACTGGGCTACATTTCTGTAACGATTTTACAGGATCCTGCTCATGGCAGCAGTGTCAGAGATTCTAAGAACAGCAAGGGGAAGATCAAAGACCAATTACCTAGCCCTTTTCTACAGTCTTCGGTTTTGTCATCTTTGCTGTTGTACCAATGGATTAAGTCAGTATATTGCCAGCCTAGTCAGTGAGGGCATGACCAACCAAAAATGTGATTAGGATAATTAATGATAGGAAAGTTAAAACAAAATGGCAGTAATCAAATCATTTTGTATGGCTCCATCACATAGCCCATTCCACTTTCTTCAGATCCACTAATGGGACCACTGACATTTACCTTGCCTCAGGTATAGGACAATGCATCTAACACCAAAGATCTATTCAAAGGCCAGAAGTACAAAATTCACATAAATTGAACCTTCAATATTCAGTTCTTGTTCCTTTACACTTTTGCTCACGTGCCTTAGTGAATTTCCAAATAATTTTGCAGTGATTTCTTCTTCATTGCTCATGGCTTCATTAACTCTGACTTATTTAAACCCTAGTCAATATTCGATAATAAGTGTTTGCTAATTATTTAAATAATGGCATGCAAATTTTGAAAAGTACTAAATCTAGAGGCAACTTGAGCATTATGGAAATGTAGTTTGTTATTGCTTTAGGACTGAGGAATTTTTCTGTGTATGGTGTATTTGTGGGAATTACTAATAGCTGTTTTATTTTAAAATGACTAAGATTAAGGAAGAAACATCCTTAATAAAGGGGATTAAAAGCAGGACTTTGTGCAGCAATTTTTTGTTCACCTGTGACTTTCATCATGAGTTTAAGCTTCCAAATTAAACAGAGAGATACCATAAATATGGGCAGAGTTTCAATCTGTTTCAATCTATGATATTTCAAATGATATTTCTTTATGCTTCCTCAAATAGTCTGATTTGAGTATAATTCATAAGAATTATTCTTTCCTACCATTTCATAACAACTTAAAAGACAGCTAGTTTGAAAGTCTTCTACTTATCTGCTTAAAAATCTTTTAACTCCATGAATGGAAGCAATGAATCGGAGGACAAAACTCTGTGAGGTTAAGTGCTTTACAATAACTCTCTTATGCAAGCCCATCCTAAACGTATACATTTTTTTACCAGCAGGATTTTTTTCTAAAGGATTAGATAATATACAGTGTAAATTCAAAATGAATTCGCTTCTACATTAAGTAGATGTTAGGATGAAGTAAATAAAATAATATCCTACCAGGAACACTGAGATAGTCACATTCCTTTGCTATTGTTTGTCATGGCCCAGATAGCTTTCCAGAAGGGCATGCTTTAAACTTGTGAGCAACTGAGAAGTATGCATACAAATAAGTCATGAAAAAGGAACCAAAGTACAAAAGTTACCTATTTCATAGAGGAAGTGACAGAACTTCATCTTAAAAATTTAACAAGTGGAAGAGATGTCAACTGATCAAATTTTCAAGAGCTCTTAAATTACATGAGCAACATAGTAATATGCACAGTTATTTTTAATAGTTTGAGCATCATTGACAACAGTGGAATGCTATTCACTTAGTTATTAGATGTAATACCATAATGTGTTGGAATAAATTGCCTGTAAAAGGAGCTGGCATTCTTAAAGTTATTTAAGTATTGAGAAGGAAGAATATAAAGGATAAACAAAAAATATTGCCAAAAAATGTTTCTTTATTCATTTCTTATACTAATGAGATCTTTAACTGAAAAAAAATTAAAAAGATTAAGAATGTTCTTATTCATAGAATAAAATAATTCACAGAATTATTTCATGTCTCTACTACAAAGTGGGCCATTGGTGACCTTCTGATTTCTAATGAAAACAATACAAAAGCACAGAGGACAATATATTTGGAACTTGATAACTCAGACATGAGAAAAATATGAAGGCCAATTAAAGACCAGAAAATATACAGAATTTAGACATTTAGTAAGTCATGATCATCATAATAATCTTCATGTCCCTTCCATCTATATTTTTATGTCTGGTTAGTGCCATCATTTTAATTTTTGTAACAAATAATGTCATTTAAGTCAGTTAATTTATTCAATTGATTCAGTGTTTGATTGAACTCACTGATTGTTCCAGAAAGTATTTCATAAGTACACACTGCCCAAATGCTGCTGCTTTGGCTTATAGTCTCAGAGATCCCCATGCATATTTAAATAGTTGGAAGAGATGTACTAAATTGTTGATTTCTGGCAGTGGCAGCCGCTGCTGGTGCTGCTGTTTTTTTTTTGTTTGTTTGTTTGTTTTGTTTTTAATCTACTTAGTTTGTCAGCCATATTCTTTGTTATTTTTCTTTTCTAATTTTGTGGTGTCCTTCCTTATGTTTGTCTATATCATATGTCAGGATTTTGCTTTTAATGACTTATTAGGTTACTATGCCATTTTGAAACAAATATTAATTATTTTTAAATAGTGTAATTGACCTACAGTTGAAGTTCAGAATCACTATTTGCACTATTAATGTTATATTGTATTTAATGATTTATTTAATTTAATATATTTATTATAATATCTTTAAATAGTTATAGCTCTTATTACAAAAAATGTTGTGCTAAGATGGTATGCATTTATGTTTTATCACAAAAGTATTATGGGATTCATCAGATCCCATTAATAGCATGGAAGGAGAAGTCACACTTGTGAGAGAAATTTTGCAAGTATCCCACTATGCTTTATGAAAGGAGATACCTTATGGACATCATTGAAAGGATAGAATTTGAAATTTATGCCCTAATAGAGAACTGAGGAGGAAAAAGAAGTAGCAACATGTAATGTGTAATAACTGACAAACTTTATGAGGATATGCTTGACCTTCATTAGCTTCTATGGTTCAACCAGAGCCCAATTCATATTTAAGGTAAACTATATAGGCATATTAACCATATAATGCTGTTATTATGATTGCTATTCATAAATGCCTCACCTTTTATTTCAAGACCGCAGTAAAATTTGGGAATTAGAATTCAGACCCAGGTTGCTCCTCATCTCCTCTAACATTCCAGAGGAATTTGTATTTAATTGTATCATTGAACTCATAAAAAAAATATAAACAACGCTTTAAATATACAAATGCCCTTTGCATTTTATCTTTTTTGTATATAACTCTTGTTACAGTTTTAAGCAAATAAAAATTACTCACCAAATTCTATTGAACATTTGTCCTTCACTACATCATACTATCTGCAATAATGAGGAATATTGTCTAATAGACATTAATAATGAAGTTCTTATTGGGGTATGATAAGTAGGTTCTCTTTTATGTAATTTAATTAATGTGGTACAAATGTAGGGGGAAATTGACAAGCTAGTGCAGAATTTAAAACAACTGATTACACAAAGGGCATATCTGAAGCTTCTGTTGACAGAGCTTCTTCATCTTTCTCACTATCATCTTTCTCACTAGTTCAGTGCTTTAACAGTTTTTTTCCCCTGGCATTTTTCAATCTACAGTAGTTGACTCAGCAGTGCAGCTGTAAGAAACATAATGTCAATAATGTGCACCAAGTTTGCATTTAAGAAATATAGATAATGGTATTAAACATTGTGATTTGCTCAGGAAGTTGGAACTGCTATGATTTTTTATTCTCTTCAAATTAAGTAAAATACATAATGAAGTAAAAAATAAAACTGTTTAACTGCAGAAGCAACAAAATCATGGAGGTAGATTCATTCTCTATTTCTGTATAGATTTATTTTTAAATGGTCATATTGCTTAGGTTCTTCTTTGAGAACATTTTTAACTTTGCACATTAGAACATTTAACATCTCATTTGAATAAGAGAGAACATGTGTGCATTTGGGATTATTTGTTCATTTAACTAATGTTTATTTTACTACCTAGCATTTTCAGGTGCTATGCAAGCCCTTGCTTATTAGAAATTAGGAAAATATGCAAGATCTCTGCCATCTTCGTTCTTAAAGATAGGTGGGAATGAAAGCATCGGAAGTATAAGCATTGCATCAGAAATGGTTTCTATTTCACATATTGTCAAATTCTACCAAGATTTTGTAACTTATGTTTACATAATTTATGTATAAATATGAGCTGCATTGGTTTCTAAAAGGAATCATGACACTGGAAAATAAATTTCATATTTTTAAAATAAACTCTTTTAGTTTCAATTAATTTTAATAAAATCTGAAATGTGATTATTTGTATAAGATAGACATTTAAGTCTTACAAATAATTTATATGTACATTTTGGTCATTTAAAATTCAAGCCAACAGATTGTTTAAAAGCATATTCAAATATCAGAGCTAAAAACGTACATGAAAAATGTTGCCTTAAAAACACATAATATAAGATGATCTAATTGGTTAAATTCATAATTTCAATTAAATTCTATTTTATTATTCAGCCTCTAGACAGTTTGATTATTTTTAGCAAACTTCAACAAAATGCTGTAAGAAACTAATTAATATTCTTCAGATAAAGCCTATACTAATTCTTAAAACATTGAGTGACTTCTGGATTTGGGAAAAAAGAAAATCTTAAATCAACAGAATTGCATCTAACACTAGGGAACTACTTTTTGACAAAACCTATGATATGAAAATAGTTAATCCTCTTTTAGTCATCAAATGTTTCAGATTTTAATATTCTTTGATATTTAACACTCAGAACACTGACTTGCCACGTGGATGTATTCTTTCATATATTTTAAGAGTTTTAATAGATCGTAAAATCTGGAAATTGTATTCTTGATATTTTGGCTAGACACAAGTTTCATTTACTGATATGTAGTCAATCCAATAATATGCCATGCCAGTTAATGTCTGATATGTAAATAATTTATTTCTTAGCAGTAACAATTATATTCTGGGTTTGTATTCCTATAAATTCAACTTACTAACTATGAATTTCTACTTATATCCAGTGGGATTATAGAAATATGTTAAATAAGATTTAAAATCGCTGATACATATAACTATGGGTATTTCATTTTACTTTCTTACCTTTTAAAAAATATACAGCATTAAAATTAACTATCCCAAGATATCTTTAAGTTTATATTTATAAGCTTAATAAGGACTTATATATTCTTAGAATCTGTGACTCATGGAAAGATGTTCAAGCCATACAATTATTGGTACTAATATAATTTGTTCCTTAATTTTCAGTTACCACCTTCATGATATAACTTTTTTAAAGAAAACAATGATTATTCACTCAATAATTTTTTATGCAATAGTCACTCAAAGGATTCATGGATATTATAAATATGATAGCTTACAACCCTTGGGAATTAATCACAGACAAATGCAAAGTTACATTCATGAAAGCATGTTTATATAAATGTTCATAGGAGCATTATTCCTAATAGCCAAACACTGGAACAGCCCAAATGTCCTTCATGGCTGAATGATGAAAAAAACAGTGGCACATCCTTTTCTTGGAATATTACTCAGCAACAAAAAAGAAACGATCTATTGATGCATACAACAACTTGAATAATCTCAAGAGCATTATGCTGACTGAAAAATGTATCACAAAAGGTTACTTATTGTATGAGTCAATTTACATAACATTCTTGAAATAACATTTTAGAGACAGGGACAGATCAGTGGCTGTCAAGGATTAGCAATGGGATGGAAGGATATGATCACAGTGATAACAAAGGGGTAGCACAAAGGAACCCTGTGGTGATGAACAGTTTAGTATCTTGATGGTGATAACAGTTACACAAACCTACCCGTGTGATGAAGTTTCGTAGAACTACACACATACACACACAGACACAGAGTACTTACAAATCTAGTGAAATTTGAATAAACTGTAGATTATGCATATGACAATTTACTGCTTTTGATAGTGTACTGTAGTTATGCAAGATATCACCATTGGGAAAAGCCAAGTGAAGAGTGTATTAAACCACTTTGCACATTTTTTGAAACTTCCAATGAATCTATGATTATTTCAAAATAAAATTTTACAAATACATTAAAGAAAAATCAATACAAAATTTTGCAAAATGTAGTGAAGAGTCTTTTCCAGAAAAAAAAGCATAACAGACATGGAAAATAGATACAAAAATTTAAGAGCCAGTCCAAAAAGTTCAATTACTAAATAAAATGTTACTGTAACAAGAGAACAAAGAAAAAGGAGAGAAAGAGTATTCTGAGGCACAACCTGCACAATAGTTTACATTTTTTAATTAAAAAAACTATATTTCACTGCTTTCCAAATGAATTTTCAGCATGCTACGTAGTGCACACCCGCTCACTCTGAGTGGGAGTTAGCCAACGATGCCTGAGGGGCAAAGCTGGCCCACCACTTGTTTTTGTGCAGCCTGCAAAAAATAATAATGCTTTTTAAAGATAATTTTTAAATGGTTACATTATAAATAATCATTATAAGTGCCTACATAATATCTTTCCCTTTTTCATATGGTTACCAAGCCAAAAATATTTACTATCTGGCCTTTTGAGGAAACATGTGCTAACCTCTCACGTAGAGAAATCTGAAAAATGAATTTTCTACAGGAAGAAGGTTTGGATAACACTAGAGGGTAACTTGATTATCAAAATTAAGAATTACCAAAATTAAGGTTGGAAACATGTTCTACAATCTAGAGATGGACGGTTTTGTTGACACTGGTAAACAAAGTTAATTGAGAAACATTCAGAAAATTCACTGTAATTTCAAAATTAAATTCATACCAGTAGTAGAATTTAACAAACCCAGAATACCAAAAAGAAAAAAAAAATTTATAATTACTTTTAATTACTTTCTTGGAATGAAAAGCACAGTGTATAGTAGTTCTGAATAACTCAATTCCACAAAATCCCCTCAAAATTGGCTAATATCTATAGTTAAATTGTCTCAGGACCTCCCAAGAAATTTGGGTTAAGCCAAAAAATCCAAAGGGGTCCTCAAAAACCTCTTTTTTGAGTATATTTTAACACATCAAAACCATCCAAAGAAGCATAATGTATAATAGTTCATTTTTACAAAAGAAAATATTTTAAACATGTACTAATTTATTAAAGGTAATTTAAGGTACATAGAGCTAACATATTCTTCTTGGTCAAATATATTTTTCTTACTACTAATAATATGTACAGATAGAATTACAGAAAGCAACTAAACACATTGATATTTTAGCAGATGATACTTGTGCTTGTGATACATATTAAAATGGAAATAAATATGTATTATCTAAAGCAATTTGATTGTCTAGTACAATCTTAGCCAGCTAATCAATGACTTTTGTTGAGCTGTGATGGTAGCATCAGTTTCCTCAGTAATATTTCCTAAGGTTATATAATTATTTCTATTCATGTGTTGATAAGAGATGACACTCCACCAAGGCAAAAGTATTCTCTCAATGAAATGCATGGAGCTATCTTCTTGATGTCCAGGCAGATAATAAGCAAGTTTCCCCCAAATAGAATCTTTGTCTAAAATAGATTTACACCAGAGAAAAGTTTGAGGGGACTAGTCTAAGTTTTGTTTGTTTGTTTTTTTGTTTTTTTTTTAGCACTGTATATAAATAAAAGTGTGACCAAATATCTTAAGAGACATTGACCTTCATCATTCCATGCTCTTAGACGTTTATAGGCCCATGTATGGTGATCTCCTCCACAGACAAAAATAAATCTTAGTAGAGCACAGGTAAGTGTACTATAGTTTCAGTACATCAGTTTTGGGGCATTATTAAACCATGAGTCACAAAAGGTAGAGCAAGAGGACAGGTTGGATCCTGATGGCAGGAGGGATTTTTTTTTTTTTTCTTTTTTACTGTTCTAACAACATGACAGATTTTAGCATTGTCATTGCTGAGTAAGGTGGCAGTTATTCTGACAGCAGAATTTTGATGGATTTAATTGACATGCTGGACAAGCAGGTTAGGATGAATCAAATTGACCCGGTAAACAGGTTTTGTTTTATGTGTCCCCTTAGTTGCATTATAAGTTTAGGCAAGAATATCTGTAGAATTTAAACAGGATGTACCAACGGGTTACTGTGGTCCGAAGTGGTTCATGGTTTAGGGTGACAAACTTGGCATCTTGTGAAATTTCTGGATGTGGCAATGATTTATGAGACTCTGATCAGAAAATTATCCCTGCCCGTTATAGTTGAATTTATTAGGCACAGAAAAAACAGAAACTTAATTACAGTCATTTTGTTAGGGTATATATATGCATGTACCTTAACATATATATCATATTATATATAAAATAAGACTGGTGTAGTATATTTTAAGAGATTATGTATGGGATAATTTTACAAAATCACCAAATATTTCAGGTGCCTTAAGCATTAGAATCATGAAGAACTGTGTGTACAGGTCTGATTCAGTATCTTGGGTAGAAGCAGACTACCTCATATGTCAGCTACTTGCCATCCTAGTCAGAAAGACTGTGAAACAGCTTCAGTGGAAGATATCCAGTGACAGAAGGTGTCTATTCCGGTGGGGTTGACTTTTTAAAAAGAGAAACAAGAATCCGTAAATCAATGCCCTTAAGTTTAGTGGCACACGGATTTTAGGGTCAGCAATACCTAATATAGTCTCCTCCAATAATGTTGGAGAGAATCTTTTTTTGGTTTTGTTTCCAATAAACAAAACCTCCAAGTTATAGGCCATGATTTTTAAGTCTTCATTTCCCAGGAACTTGCTATGAAAGGAATCCTTTATTAATTTGGATTTCTTAGTGAGAAGTTTTGTGAGACCTTGGGAATAATGGAGGATACCATCTTTAAGAAGTGTGGGTCCATAAGCTCCTTCATTTAGTCAGATGGGCTTTCCTGTTATTATTTATTAGAAAGAGAGCTGGTGTTTTCCACATGGGGTGGATCACAGGTTAGGCAGGACCAATAGGAGAGCCATTGGCCAAGGAAGGTCAAAAACTTCTGTTAGTTTTGCCAATTGAGTTGTTATTACACTATTGGTGGGTTTCTACCAGTCCAGCAGAGGATGAATTGATAGACACAATGGAAGTGTTTGAATATAGGACAAATTTTAAAAATGGATTGAATTATTCAACCAGTAAAGCATATTTCTTGGTTGCTATAGAGTTTAGATGGAACTCCCTATCAAGGAATTACTTTGTTTAATAACAATTTACCCACTGCTTCAGCCATGGCTTCTTAGCATGGGAATGCTTCAGTTCAATGAAAGAACATACAAATTAGCACCAGAACATATCTGAACACTGAGATGGAGGCAGCTGAACAAATTCCAAATGCCATGTCTTAAATGTTCCTAAAGGTAAAATAAAAAATGTTCTGTGACCCATGAAGGGATTTTCCAGGATTATGTTTGGGATAGACAGAACAGCAGAAAAGAAATCTGATACAACACTAGGGGAAGTTTCCAATGATATTACTTTCCCTATGTTATTGTTTTCTCTGCATTCTAATTAGGCAGCTCATGAACATATTGCAAAAAGGGTAATGGAAGCCCTGAGGAAAAGACTGGTCAACCATTAAGTCCATAGCATAATCCTGTTTCTGGGGAAAAGTTGTCTTCTTTATCTTTCAAGAGTCCTATTTTCTTCTTGAGAGCTTCTGTTTGTGCTTCTTCTAATAAAGTTTTAAAAGGGTTCATCTGTAAATGAAAGGACATCCTTGTTAATAAACTAGAGAAGAGAGAAAGATAAACTATCAAACAAAAAGTAAGAGGAATACTACCTAAAAATGATACAAGCCATATATGACAAACCCACAGCCAACATCATACTGAATGGGGAAAAATTGAAAGCATTCCCACTCAGAACTGGAACCAGACAAGGCTGCCCACTGTCCCCATTACTTTTCAACATAGCATTGGAAGTCCTTGCGAGAGCTATCAGACAAGAAAGCAGAATCAAAGGTGTCCAAATGGGGACAGAAGAGATCAAACTCTCACTCTTCGCTGATGACATGATGTTGTATCTGGAAAACCCCAAGGACTCAACCAAGAGACTCCTGGAATTAATTAACGAATTCAGTAATGTCTCAGGTCACTCTCAACACAACTGTTTTGTGTGATTAAACACCTGGGACTCACCTCTTTGTCTTTAATATTAACACATTATCTTAAGAGTTCATTTTCACAGTCTTGAAGAACCCTAAGAGGACAGCAGGGATGCAAACGCTATGCTCCAGCTCTTGCCATGCCAGACTCCAATGACCCTGATAAGCAAGCCTCACAGAGAAGAGAAAAAAATTAAAAAAGCAGATGCAACAGCTTCACAGCTGTTGTTGCTATCGGTTGGCAGCAATCACTTTTTTTTCTTTCTTTCTTTTTGTCCCCATAAAAACCCCAAATCTCTTACCCTGCCTGCCAACTCTTCTCCTTTCTTTCTTTTAGTGTCGTGCCCTTCTCACCCTTTGAAAAGTAAAGTAAAACTTTCTTTAAAACTATTTCAATCTCTGTATGAGAATACTTTCTCAACTGCAGGTACAAATTCCCACCACCTAGTTGGTCCCTCACACGTACAGACATGAACAGAAGCTTTTCAAAAGAAGACAGACTAATGGCCAATAAAGATATGAGAAAATGCTCAATGTCACTAATCATCAGAGAAATGCAAATCAAAACAACAATGAGATATCACCTAACCCCAGGGCAAATGGCTTTTATCAAAAAGTCCCAAAACAATAGATGCTGGCATGGATGTGGAGAGAAAAGAACACTTATACATTATTTCTGGAACTGCAAACTAGTGCAACCTCTATGTTAAACAGTATGGAGATGCCGCAAAGAACTAAAAGTAGGTCTACCATATGATCCAGCAATCCTACTAATGGGTATTCATCCAAAGGAAAAAAAGTCATTTTATCAAAAAGACACTTGCACTTGAATGTTTATTGCAGCACAACTCACATTCACAAAAGTGCAGAATTAACCCAAATGCCCATCAGTTAATGAGTTGATTAATAAACTGTGATATATGTATACCATGAAGTACTATTCAGCAATAAAAAAATGAATTAATATCTTTTACAAAAATCTGGGTGGAACTGGAGACCATCTTCCTAACTGAAGCATAGCAAGAATGGAAAAACACACACCACGTGTACTCACTATTAAATTGGAACTAACCAATCAGCACTCATGTGCACATATGGAAGTAAAAGTCAACGGAAATCAGGCAGGTGAGAGGGAGGAGGGGATGGGTTAAATCATACCTAACGGGTACAGTGTACACTACCTAGGTGAAGGGCACACTTATAACTTTGATTCAAGCAGTACAAAAACAATCCATGTAACCAAAATATTTGTACCCCCATAATATTCTGAAATTAAACAAAAAATTACAAAAGAACAATTAAGTAAAAAATGTTTAACTTGTCAAAGTCTCTGTAAGACTGCCTCTTTGATCTCCTCCGATGACTTGTCCAGTAAGAGTACCTATTCGATCTATCTCACCTAATAAGTTAGTCATTTGGGAGTATAATTATAGAAAAATTCTGCTCTAAATGGTGACTAGGATGAAAACAAATAATCTTTGTAATTAAACTGAAATCTTTTCAAAGAGTTCTGTTTCTCAGACCAAGGCTTCCCACTGTTTAAAAGTAAATTACTGTGGAGACATTTTGGGAATCTGAAGTCTTCTCTCAGATTCATTGGGACACACAGAGTTCTCTAGCACATGGCCCCAGGGATAGCTTCACTTCTGAACAGATGCTAATGTTTCATGCAATTTAGTGGTGGATATGGTAATGAAACAATTTTATTTAACTGTGGTCTAGAAGGGAGACACAACCTGCTTGATTTCATAATGTTCAAATTGAAACTGCCTTAAGGGTATGGAAATTGACACATATCTAAAGTTGTTTAAAATTTACAAAGTACTTAAAATGTCTCTTTGTCAGTAAAAATGTTCTTTACTTTTATCTGTATTTGGAATGAAGTTTTTGTCATTCTAACCACATTGTACTTGCTATGGCAAAGACAGGAGATAGTGTTTTATTAGCCTTCTATGTGTATCAAATGTTTCCTTTTTTCCACAGTAAGCTATCTGATAAGAAAAATACATATTTTAAACTGATAAGGAACTGAGGAACTGAAAAGTATCACATGAAGTAAATTTTTCTATGAAATCTTTATAAACTGGTTCAAAGAAAAACGTGTATTGATAAATTTTTGGTTTTAAATGACAGAAGTTCCTATTTCTTGTATCAGAAAATAATAAAATATCCTCCAAAGTCGCATTGTTTCCTTTCATAGAACTGGCTACATTGAAACAACCAGAAAACACTGGTATAGTCCACAGTTATTATCCATTATCAACATATCGTGACTAGAGGCCAACTGCAAGAAGACTAAGCTGATTTTTAAAAAGAATTTTACATGTTCCTTATTTGACACCAAATACTTAATAAACCACTCATATTTATAACCAGTTCTCCATTAGAATATGGTTGTGTTCTGTCAATTATTCAAACTTCTATTGTGTTTGCAAACTTTGGTAGTACCAATTTTTTTTTTCCTGTCATAAGAGGATCCTGAGAGGATCTGGATGTTGGCATTTGATTGTGTTGTAATGAGGAGAACCAGGAGCAAATTGCCATTTTAATCTATCAGCCAGCAAAAACACAGACAGGACTCTCTAACAGGCAATCATGAAGAGTCAAAGAAAGGATCATTTACCTGAGTGGCCAGGATTAAAGCAAAGTAAGAGATGTTACCATCTATAGGACAGAAGGGTTCACAGAGAGACCGAGAACCAGAGCTTTAGAAAAATCACCCAACAAGAGCTTTAGACTTTGGTAGAGAAATGAAGCCACTGGCTACCCTCATCACCTTATTCCTGCCTTCCCATCTCCTGTCACTGTTTTCTGAAGGATGGCAGAATACACCACCCAAATATGCCACACTGGTGTAAGGATTATTTTGAGCTAAAGGCATTCAAAACATAACAGAGGCAAGAGCAGCACTTTGATCTGCCTTCTTCCTGCTCACAGGAGATGAAACTATCATGAGAAAGATACCCTCCCTGAACCAGGAGCAAAGAAACATCCTTATCACCAGAGACAGGAAGCCGAGGCCCATGGAAATCTGTACAAACAAGCCTTGTTAAAGTAATTTGTATCTTTGTAGTCATTTCGCTACCATTAACTGCCTTGGTTCAAGTCCCTCTATCTCATCACGTTTTCACAATTTACTACTCTTCGTCTCCTCATATGTAAGTGGCTCTGTTTCTTTGGGTCTTCACTTTCCTATGGGTGCTCCCATGTACACATAAAATCTGTATATTTATTATTGTTGTTGATCTATCTCATGTCAGTTTAGTTCTCAGGCCCCAGCCAGAGAGTCTGAGAGGGTAGAGGTAAAATTGTACCTCCTCTGAGTTCCCATTATATAAACACAGTGGCATAAAGGGCAAGAAACCCTATTGATTAGTTCATAAATTCAGTCTCCTGGGATATAATCAGAACAGAGAAGGACAGAGACTGAATCTGGTAGGGAAAGCATATTCTACATGGGGAGAATGCTATTTTATCATTTCCAATGTTTCCTTCTACTTTTCCTTTTTTTTTTTTTTCTTCTCTATCCCTTGTGTGGTAGAAAGAAACGTGTTTAGAAATTTGGGGTAAATAACTGATGCTTCTTTTTTCCTCTGGGAATCCAGCTGGCCACAGAGGTATGTGCTTTCTGCCTGCTATGCTGGTCTCTAAGCCTTGCTGACCAATACCAGCTCTGACAGCTGGGTTACGTCTCGTAATTCTGCGTGAGAGGATCCATTTTGTATTCATACTAACCTATGTCCTCCTACTTCTCTATCCATAACAAAGATAATATTTTGGCCTTTATATTGACTCCTAATTTTCTATCTCAGCTTATTAGGCATCTGGGGAGAAAACAGAAATGATCTGTATTAGGGGTGGTTCTTAAGGAATCTCCAACACTTGGAAGTTATTCTATGTGATATCTCATTGATTGTCATGATTACTTTGCCCTCTCAGTAGAGGAATAACCTGTTTTGTACTCCACTTGATGGGAGATACAAAAAGTATTTTGCTTCCAGACATGAGAGCTCCTGCCTAATCCTAGCTACTCAGGAGGCTGAGGCTGGAGGATCCCATGAGTCCAGCAGTTGGAGACCAGCCTGGGCAACATAGTAAGACCCTGTCTCTAAAAGCATAAAAGAAGTTCAGGCATTATTGCTCATGCCTGTAATCCCAGCATTTTGGGAGGCTGAAACAGGAGGATTACTTGGGGCCAGGAATTCTAGATCAGCCTGGGCAACATAGCAAGATCCCCATCTCTAGAAAAAAAATTTTAAAACTACGCGGGCATAGTGGCATATGTCTGTAGTCTTAGCTATTTACAAGGTTGAGGTAGGAGGATCATTTGAGCCCAGGAGTTCAAGGCTTCAGTAAACTATGATCTGGCCATTGCACTCCAGCCTGGGCAAGAGAGCAAGATCCTGTCTCAACAAATAAACAAACAAAAAACATTAAAAAATATTTTGCCATACAGTTTAAATAGAGGTAATGATAGAAATACGAAAATCAGCACTCCTTCTTACAGACAGAAAGGTCATTACAAAGTCAGTCCTGAGAAAGGTGTGCCTTATTATAGTGTGGTTGTCTCATAACCATCATCAATATAAAGAATGATGTGCTCCTCTGAGAAGATCAAGGGACAGAAAATATTATGGGCCAATTCCTAAAATATTAAAAAAAAAACTTGAAAAAGTTTTAGAAATACTTAGAAAAAGCTATGGGGCTAGGTAATTTTTACTAGTAAAGTGAATGTTTATCAAATGTATTCGTAAGCATTTCCATCACAAAATGATTTTTCTGTCTTGTCAGAATCACTATGGAGTCCAGTTTTTTCCAGGACAAATAAATTTTGACAATTATATTTATTTGCTATAGTTAATTTTTAATATTAGGTATAGTCCTAATTTTTTGTCATTCATTGAGGTTTAAATTATATACAACACACCCATTTTAAATGTACATACCAATTAATTTTGTCAAATGCATACACCCACGTATCCATTAACACAGTCAGGATATAGAATTTTCCATTATACCAATGTTACCCTCATCCATATTTCCAGTTAATACTTCCCTACTCCTGGGCCCAAGTAACCAGTGAGTTTCTCTCTGCCACTATAGATTGGTTTTGCTGTTTTATAATTTAATATAAATTAAATCAAATGGTATGTTTATTTTATCCAGTTTCTTTCACTCAGCAAAATGTTTTTGATAGTCATACATATTATTGAGTGTATCAGTAGTTGATATCATATTATTCCTGAGAAGCATTTCCTTGAATATAGCTTCATCAAAACTTACCTGTCCTCATGCTAATGGACATTTGTGTTAGTTCCAGTTTTTGATTATTTTGAATAAAGCTGTTATAAATTTTCACATACAAATCTTTTTGTAGACATATATTTTCATTTCTCTTACATAAACATCTAGGGGTAGAATTGCAATGTCATATATTAAGGCTGAATTTAGCTTTTAGAAACCTACCAGTAGTTTGCCAAAGTTGTGCCATTTTACAACCCCACCAGCAGTATAAGTATGAGAGTTCTGCTGTCATTACACACCACAGATACTTGTTATTATCAATGGTTATTATTATAAGTATTTAAATGGATGGTTATTGGTGCTTCATTAACTCTGATTTACTTCAGTTAAGTTTAGGAAAATATTCTCATATATTTATGCAAAGCACTTTTAAATAAATTTTTATTTGCTACTAATAAATTGATGTTACCTTGATAATTTATGCAAATATATTACTGTGTGAATTAATATTTCATTTTAATTATGGTAATTTTCAAAATTAATCCCCATCTTCTCATATTTCTAGATGTTAAACAATCATTATTCCTGTTAACTAAGAGTTACCACTTATTTAACACTTACTATATCTCAAACACTCTTCCAAGTGAACACATATTAACTCACTTGATTCTCAAAACCACTGATTAATGGAAAAATTAAGAAAGTTGGCTAAATATGTTTGTTTCACTGTTGTGTATATATGTGCATATATTTATCTCTATCTATAGATAGATAGATATGCATATATATTAATAGTTGTCCCTTGGTATCCATTAAGAATTGGTTCCAGGACCTCCCTGAATGCCAGAATCAGCAGGTGCTCAAGTCCTTTGTATAAAATGGTGTGTATAACCTACATGCATCCTCACATATACCTTAAATCATCTCTAGATTTTATGTAATATTTAACACGATATAAACGCCACATAAATAGTCATTATATTTTATTGTGTAGGGAATAAGAAAATTAAGTTTGTATGTGTTCAGCATAGGTATTAATACTTTTCTTTCTTCTAAATATTTGGTATCCACAGATGCAGAACCCATGGATACAGAGACCCAACTGCACATATGCATCTATCTATCTCTTTCTATTTTTAATGTCAATTAGTCTTCTGAATCAAGAAAGAAATTTTTCATACATTGCACTCAGAATTTACCTTCATCATTATACATCTCTATTTCATGTGGTTCTAGAAGAGACTGTAAATCACTCTACTTTTCTTCCTTTCTTGCCACAGGGGAAAGTGAGCATCCCAGTCATGCCAGTCACCATACTCCTTTCCCACAATCACATTGATTAACCAATCATACTGATTCCCTTGGATTTTACATTCATGGACTAGATGCAGGAAATACTCAGTTCTCTTTGGAGATCAAAACAAAACAAAACAAAACAAATGGAAATACAAACCTGGAACATTCTGTAATTATGCCTCCAATCTCTCCCCTTCTCTGTTTCATAAAAGAAACAAATTTGCAGTACATGAGAATAAAGTTAACATAGAAAAAAATCTTTATTTGTAGTAGAGTATAATAATTTCCTGTGAGTACTGTAAGGAAGTACCACAAATTGGGTAGCTTACTAGCCAATCAGCACTCATGTGCACAGATGGAAGTAAAACTCAACAGAAATCATGCAGGTGGGAGGTGAGAATGGGTGAAATCATACCTAACAGGTACAATGTACAATGTCTGGGTGATGGGCTCACTTATAACTTTAACTTAAGCAGTACAAAAGCAATCCTTGTAAGTAAAATATTCTGAAATTTTTTAAAAAGGGTGGGGGGAGGAACTCCAATAAATAAATAAATACTTTGTTCACAGTTCTGGAGTTTAGAGGTCTGATATCAACGTATCCTTAGGGGTATATTTCCCTTTGAAACCTACAGAGAAATTCCTCTTTTCCAATTTCTAACTTCTAGCAGTTTTCTGGTTATCTTTGACATTCCTGTGGTTGTAACTGAGTAACTCCAATCTCTGCCTATGTCATCACATGGAATTCTTCTTGTATGCATTTGTTTTCACCTGGCCATCTTATGAGGAAACCAGTCATGTTGGAATAGGGACATACCCTACTCCACCATGACCTTACATCTGAAATAACCTTAATTTCCAAATAAGGTCATATGATGAGGTATTTAAGGGTTACAATTTCAACATATCTGTTTTGGGGGAGAGGTCCTCAACCCATAATATGGGGCAAAGAGAGGTTAAGATAGTGATAAGAGGAGAAATATCTGAATCTCTAGAACTAGTTGTGCCTGTTGCCAATCCTAATTGTGAACATCCCAAATGCAAAAGCTAATAAACATTAATATTTTTTGTTTTAGCTAGTTTATTGCAAATAAAATAATCCCAATATACCTGCTTTACTTCTCTAGTTTAAGGCATTCCTATTGTTTATAACCAGCCAACTCTGCCTTTTTGCATAAACAATCATATTTTGCTAAATGTAAGATCTGTGATTTAATAATTCAACTTCTTAAAGCCTGTTCTAGAGTGAGGGGTTTTATTAGTTCATGAGACCTTGGCCAATAAGAGTATAATCCATTGCTCCCTCTAGGCTCTACTAAATTTGAGAATGGATAGAATGCCAGGAGCTGTAAGTCTTTACCCCTTTGACTCTGTGTGTAAACAGTCTTCTGAGTTAGTTAAGGGGAATTTACCTTTGCCAGGTCAGGGCTTGTCACAGTCTATTCCAAAGACCTCACGCATCAAATAATCTGAGAGAATTTATTACAAATATAGTCTCTCATGCTTCATCCCCAGTTTATAGAATAAGAATCTTTGATAAAACTTATGAAATCCATTTATATGAGATTGCTGTCCATGGTAGCAACTACATGTAGGGACACTATGACTGAATCATTAGGCAGTATTCTGAGTGAAAGAAGCCCAACTAAAATGGACACATATTGTATGATTCCATTTATATGCTATTCAGGAAAAGACAAAATTATAGAGACAGAAAACACATTGGTGTTTGCCAGAGACTCAGGTTGTGGAAAGGGGTTGACTACAAAGGAGCATGAGGGAAAGGCAGAGGATGAGAGGAGGGGGCCTTGTAACTGTTCTGTGTGTGTCATTGAGATGGTGGATACAGGACTCTATGCATGTGAGAAAACACAGAACTACAAGCGTAAAAGACAATTTCACAGCATGCAAATTATACCTAAATTTAAAAAATAAATTTAAAGCCAACTAGTTGAATGTTTCTATTTTCTCTTACACTTTCTAAAATTAATATTGCTGCTACATTTTTTGACTCATAGATAATTTAAATTATTATATTTTATTTTAAGCTATATCTGTTAGCATTAGAAAGTGACATTCTTTTTCTTATTTAGTGATTTTATTTCATTTTATGCTTTCACTTTATCTGGTAATAAAATTGTGATTCATGTTTTAGTTTTATTGGACTTGCCTCATATCACATTGTCCATAACTACATGCAACATTACAAAATTGCTTCTTTTTATATATGTCCCTTTTATATATGCTCCTTATATTCAGGATTGAGTTGGGAATATTTACATACCCAATATGCAATTTTTGTTCTTTTTAAGGTAAGTTTACTATTTTTTCCACACTGATTGGTACAAAATGAAGAAATTAGAATTATATTTCTTCTTTGTGTCATGTTGAACCCAGAGAGAGGGGAAAATGATGAATATACCACTTGCGTATTTTTTCACTGCTAAAATATCCTGCAGTTTTTTTTTTAGGCAGTTAAAAATACAGACACAACTTATTCTATGTCACTACAATTGCCTATGCCCATTTGACTCTTTTTTTAAATGTACTTGACAGTGTTGATGATCTGTAAGAAATGTTGCTGTAGCTACAGCCTCACAGAGATTTCTGAAAATAATACTAAGATAGTAAGGAAAGGCCCATATTTAGTTATGTAGTCCCAAAACATGCATTCCGTTTCATGCATGTGGAAAGAGCCATATGCTTCACTGAATGTAATGATGAATTATAAACCACCCAAGAAAACAAGTACCAGTGAGGAGTCAGGAGCAAACGGGAAGTTAATACAAATCAAAGTGCAAGGCTGAAATAAATTGAACCAACTGTGCCTTTGTTTTCTATAAAGTTTATGTTTAATTTTTAATAGAAGTCTATATTTAAAGAGTTCACTGTTTTATTGTGCTCTATTTTCAACTCGTTTTCAAGAAGAGCATTAATAGTTTGTGTCAGTATTTTAAGTATTGTAATTATTATTATATTGTATTTGTCTAGAATTTATGTTGCATATTTCATACTAGGTAAAAGCTAATATGAAATATGATCTTTAACATATGATAAATATTTTCATTACATTGAGGCATTTTTCTATGATATCCGATTACTAGCAAATTAAGACTTGTAAGATTATCATTCTTTGAGACCATTATGAGGAAAATTAGCTAACATTTTTCTCTTATAGCTAGGGTTATGATATAGTAATTTTGCCAATTTACTGTATATATGCCTTATTTTACAAATAGTTAACCAGCAAGGTCTCAGTTTTATATGACATTTGGATGGATTTTTTTAATCTATTTACTTAATAGTGGTAAATTTTCTAAAGTCTAAGGACTGGAGCAAGAGGAAATTAAGAATCAGAGTAAAGGAAATATACTGATATTTAAAGAAGACATATTGGCTTATTCAATTGTATCTTCATATCTATGCTCTTCTCTTCAATACCCCGAGTAAGTTACAGTTCATAATAACTCTTGTAAATATTGTCTACAATAAATGCTGTTATTAAAGTAAAGTCATAAAGAAAAAAATTCATTTAAAATATGCTACTCTTCCTAAGAATATCTGGTATCATACTATTAACATTATAAATCATGACTGCATCTAAGTCTAATCAGTGGTTTAAATGTTCTAAATGTTTGTAGTTCAACCATATTAGCTATTTGCCATCTTTAGATATTAGTTAGAAAAAAGAGGAAATTAATGCCAAAAGATGTTCTCCTTTAAAATATTAAGACTTGGGAAGAAAAAACAGATTTGAAGGGGTTTAGTAGATCTGTGTAGTCTACACAGAGATAAACATTTATGATCATTTAGAAAAAAGGAGAAATAAATGGAAAAATATGTTATTTTTAAAGTACTAAGATTTGGGGGGAAAAACAGATTTGAAGGGGTTTTGTAGATCTGTACAGTCAACACGGGAAATCATCTAGACTGACACTGCATTTTACATATCCTTTTAGTAACAGTTCAGACACTATAATATCTGACAAATGATAGAAGCTAAAGTTATTTAGTGTAGAATTCTCTGGTTTTTGAACATCGGTTGAAGGTCACATATGTAGGTGAAGTGGCGTAACATTAAAAGAGCATAAGCAAAATATTCAGAGTCATATAAATTATTTTTAGCCACAGCTGTGGTGGAATAGGGAGCTATTCAAAAGATCAGGTGGGGTAGCCAGTTTTGATATATATATATATCAAAATATATGTATATATTTTTAATATGAGTTGCTATGAGAGGATGGGCTAAGTTATTGGGGATGTTTTGGGAAAATATATTAATCTTAGTAATATTTATAGAAGATTTCAGAGAAAATGTCTGCCCTCTGAATTAGGTTTGAAATAGCATGTATCTTACTCTCATGATGCCAATAGCCAATGAGGAGTTTTCACAAAAGTCTAACAAGTTTTCTTTATTCATAGTGACACAGGACAGTCTTTAACTTCATTACTACTCTAAGACCCTAGGATCTTTTGCTACCACTAAGAGAGTCCTCGAAAACAGCTGCAGTGTGGTGGCCATGTGAGTGTACTAGCACACCTCTTCCTATAGACAGCACAATTGACCAAATACTCTCACTTATTCCTTGAAAATCCAACACCATGGTTATGATAAGGCCAGACTCCCACGAATGAGTAAAGCCGAGATTCTGAAGTAGAGCATTTCCTAGGAGACTGGACTACTTTGTAAGCTGACTTTGGCTCAAGGATTTCCTAAATTTAAAGAAGCCTTCATTAAAATTAAAGGCAGTCAAGACACTTTTTTTTTTTTTTTGGTTTGTTTTTCTCCCTTACTTGGGGTCAGAATTGTGTGAGATTTGAAGGTCCCTCCTTATTCCCTTTCATGCTAGTATTTCCCTTTATAAATTCCTTAAACATTGAATCTCTTTCTGGCATCTGCTTCTCTGAGGACCTGGACTAATAGTGCAGGATACTTTTGTTGCTCAAGAAAATATAAAACTTTGATGCAACTCCAATTATAAGAAAATATTCTGAAAATTCTACTACTGTGACATTACACAACTGGATTTATTGTTTCTTCACAAACCATTCTTGAGGGTTTATAACATGAAAGAGAGGAAACCCTTTGTATCAGGAATATCAGTTCAAACTTTACCTAGAATTACCATCTTAAAATAGATAAAATACACACACACAAACACACACACAAATACATACAAACAAGTCTTAGCAGTTAATAAAATGAGGACTATTAATGGAATATTTCATTGTAGGTAAATAATATAAATTGGAACTTTATAGTTGAAATATGAGGGACCCCAGAGATTATGCAGACCACCTTTCTTATTTGACATCTGACAGAATGAAGAGTCAGAGAACTGCAGTAGTTAACATGAATAAAACAGCTTGGTAGTGGCAAAAGTAAAAAAAATATATACAATTTACAATAAGTCCCCCTAATAGATACTTACATGAAAATTATAACATTTAAACCTCAAAACATGCCTACAAGGAAGACTTTAATATCATTGTACCTAGTTAATTTTCTGGAAACTATTTCTCAAAGTTATTAAAATAACTTGCCTTGAGTCTCATATAAGGAAATGCCAGATCCAGGTTAATTCACATTTCACAAGCTTAAGCTTGAAGTCTTTTCCTGATGGTCTAGAATTCTCCCTAAGTGCCTCATTTGACTTTTCTTTAAAAAATAATTCTCTTACAAATCCCTATATTAAATATAAAGCCATTTTTCTGTCAATCTATTTCACTGGTAGCATCATTTTCATTTACATATATTTCAGTGAGAAAAAGTTATCTATTTTTATATATAACATTATTTCACTAAATAAATATTGTGTTTCTCCATGATATTCTGTGTGTCGATAACAGCTTTCTGTTTATTTAGCAGAAAGCTCCTTTGACATGTTTAAGTGGAAGTAGTCCTGAAATGATTATCAGATAATTGTTTATTTATCTTATATCCTCGGAAACTTTAAATGTACAAACAACATACTAGCTCTTTAGATATCTCTTTGCTTGTATAAAGTTCCATTCATGTTATAAGACTTCCATTTTGAAAAAATGTTAATGTGGTCCACAACATTACTAGAATTTTGTGAGATAAAACTTATACGTTTAAAATAGTATAGGCAAACATGCCTTTACTGAGCTGTCACAACACTCTGTGATGTAACAGCTTGCCATATTTTGACTACTCTATTTTTTAATTAAATCATTTCTTTTTCTTCTCCTTGTCTATGGTGTTACATAGACAGACATGAGATAGCAACTGTGGCCAAAAAAGTCCATAATATTGTAATTACATAGGTTCTCAGTTCACTATTTAGTATTTCCTAAAACCTATCATCTAATGTATTAGTTGGCCTATCTTAAAACCATAGACTAGAAAAACAAAACCCTTTAAAGTGTGGACATCACTGTCAACCATAGAAGAGCTGTTTATTCACACTATTGATTCTCAATTTTTAGATCTGTTTGACATTCAGCAAATGTCAGAATTAGACCACACACAGTAGACAAAGAATTTCCCAGGACTTCAGTGGATATGCAAAGAGACTGACATAATGTTAAAGGTAGACACTAAACAGAACTCTGCAGTGGAAAATCTTCTTGAAGCCTTTTATTTAGTGGAAATAAAGTTGCAAGAAAGCTTGTGTATGTGAGTATGTGTGTATGTTGGGCAAAGTTCCCAGAATAGACTTAAAATGAAGCTTGCATTGTATGAGGTGTTTGGACACAGTGGGAGACACCTTTCCAAAAATCTCAGTGTGCCTTACTCTTGCCCAATTCTGCCTCTTCATGGTCCATTAATGTTAATATTTTATAGTCATTCAGACCCAAGGGAACATGTTAACATTTTAGGTTTGTGACATATCTTAGAGTGCCTATGTAAAGGATTCTTCATTATTCTTACCTTTATGCTGTTCTCACAAATATAGCTGAATCATTTTAAAATAATATGACAATTACAAAATGAGCAAAATAGTCATCCTGCTAAGCTCTTTACACACAATGCCATATTTATTCTTTACGACAATTTTTTATTTGCATAAATTTATGGAGTACAAGTGTAATTTTGTTATAGGCATAGATCATGCAGCAGTGAAGTCAGGGCTTTAGGGTGTATCCATCATCCAAATAATGTACATTGTACTCATTAAGTAATTTCTCAGCATCTACCCCTCTCCCACCTCTCCACCCTTCCGCATCTCCAATGTCTATCAGTCCACACTCTACATCCATGTGCACATGTTATTTAGCTCCCACTTACAAGTGAGAACATGCAGTATTTGTCTTTCTGTTTCTGAGTTGTTTCAATTAAGACAATGGCCTCTGGTTCCATCCATGTTGCTGTAAAAGAATATGATTTTATTATTTTTATAACTGAATAGTATTACATTGTGTGTGTGTGCAAATATATACACATACATACACCACATTTTCTTTATCCATGCACCTGTTTTAGGGTACTTAGATTGATTACACATCTTGGCTATTGTAAATAGTGCTGCAATAAACATACAAGGGCAGTTATCTTTTTTTTTTTTTTTTTTTTTTTTGAGACAGAGTGTCATTTTGTTGCCCTGGCTAGAGTGAGTGCCGTGGCATCAGCCTAGCTCACAGCAACCTCAAACTCCTGGGCTTAAGCGATCCTACTGCCTCAGCCTCCCAAGTAGCTGGGACTACAGGCATGCGCCACCATGCCCAGCTAATTTTTTCTATATATATTTCAGTTGGCCAGATAATTTCTTTCTATTTTTAGTAGAGATGGGGTCTCGCTCTTGCTCAGGCTGGTCTAGAACTCCTGACCTCGAGCGATCCACCCGCCTTGGCCTCCCAGAGTGCTAGGATTACAGGCATGAGCCACTGTACCCGGCCTTATCATTTTGATATAATGATTTATTTTCTTTTGGGTGGATACTCAGTAGTGGGCTTGCTGGATCAAATGACAGTTTTGTTATTAGTGTTTGAGAAACCTCTATACGGTTTTTGATAGAGGTTATACTAATTTACATTCCCACCAACAGTTTATAAGAATTGCCTTTTCTCTGCATGCTCTCCAACACCTGTTATTTTTGTCTTTTTAATTATAGCCATAATTAGTATAAAATGATATCTCAGTTGGTTTTGATTTGCATTTCTCTGATGATTAGTGATGTTGAACCTTTTTTCATATGTATGTTGGCCATTTGTATGTTTTGAAAAAATATCTATTCATATATTTTGCCTCTTTAAGAGGACATTTGTTCTTGAGGTAGGTTTGTTAGTCCCATTTCACAGGCTGAGAAATTGAAACTGATTATACTTAGCTAATTTAGTTATGATTACATCTTAGTGAGTGGTAGACCTAGAAATCATGGAATTTAAGAAAACATAAGAGGAATAAAATTTTCCTCATGCTTAACTTGGTGTGAAAATAAGGACAAAATCATCAAAAGCAGGTTGATAGCACAAATAAACAGGTTCAAAATTGTAAAAACTTTCCCTTTGAAAGTTAATCTGTATTTCAACTTACCTCAAATATTTCAAGACTTTTTCACTTTTTGTGTATAAATAGTGCCATATGCACCCTGATATATTCAGGTTTCTCTTTTTCTACTTCCCTATTAGAAGTTTTTTTTTATCCACAAAATCTATTATTTCTAGAAAATGCTACAGAGGTGCTTTCTTGCTTTTGTATATATTATTTCTCAGCTCAGTTACATCACCATGCATTTTCTTTTTGCTTTGAAGTTTCAATGCCTGAGAAGTCATATGTTGAAAGCTAGTAATATCCAATGTGCACAGTAGAGGTGTCATCTCCCGATTTCTATTCTTTGTATATTGACACATTTCTCAATTCTGTTCAGAACATGTCAAATCTCTTCTTCTTAATTTGAACTTGAACCTATATTGCTTCTGCTCAGAATTTCATGGCAATAATTGTTTCACATTTTATAAGGATTTGCAAATACATACAATCATACCTCATAGGCAAACAGACATTATAGGTTGTGACATGGTATTATCAAAGTCTCTCTCTCTCTCTCTCTCTCTCTCTCTCTCTCTCTCTCTATATATATATATATATATATATATATCCCAAATAAATCATAGTTTAATGACAAGTAAATTGCTTTTCACCACGAAAATTTATTTTCAATACCCCTAAAGTCCTCAGCTTTATACAATAACTTTGTTTCAAAAGAGAACATTTGCTTAACACAAATATTTGCATAGATAAAAGGTACATTAAGTGGTTTTATAATGAATAAGATTATAAAAGGTGAATTCAAATCTTCATAGCTTGAAATTAGAAAAAGTTTCAACAAAGCAGATATAAACTTACAACAGGGAAAGGACACTCTATTCAATAAATGGTGTTGGAAAAATTGGATGGCCACATTCAGAAGAATAAAACTGGATCCCTATCTCTCAGCATATACAAAAATTAACTTAAGATCCATGAAAAACTTAAATGTAAGACCTGAAACGATAAAAATTCTAGAAGGAAAGGCAGAGAAAACTCTTCTTCTGCACATTGACCTAGGCAATGAACTTATGACCAAGACCACAAAAGCAAATACAGAAAAAGCCAAAATAAATAGATGGAACTTAATTAAACTAAAAAGTTTCTGCACAGATAAGGAAATAATCAACAGAGTAAATAGACAACATAAGGAATGGGAGAAAATATTTGCACACTATACATTCAACAAAAAGCTAATATCCAGTACTTATAAAGAACTTAGACAAGCCAGCAAGAAAAAAAATAAAATAAAATAACCCCATCAAAAAGTAGGCAAAAGACATGAACAAATTTATTTCAAAAAAAGGAGACAAAAGGTGCTATATCACCATTGTTTTTTGTGGCTGGGTGGGGCCCAGGCAATATATGTAACATAAACATTTGTACCCCCATAATATGCCGAACTAAAAAAAAAAATAAAAAAAAGAAGAGAGACAAATGGCCAACAAACATATGAAAAAATACTCAACATCACTTATCATCATGGAAATGCAAATTAAAACCACAATATGATACCACCTTATCCTGGTCACAATGGCCATTATTAAAAAGTTTAAAAACAATAGATGTTGGCATGGATGCAGCAAAATGGGCACACTTACACACTGTAGGTGGGAATGTAAACTAGTAAAAGCATTATGGAAAACATTATGGAAATTCCTCAAAGAACTAAAATCCAGTAATTCCCCTACTGGATATCTATTCAAAGGAAAAGAAGTCATATCAAAAAGACACCTGCACTGGAATGTTTATCACGGCAACAATTCACAATTGCAGAGATATGGAATCAACCTAAGTGCCCATCAACTGAGGAGTGGGCAAAGAAAATGTGTTATTTACGTACCATGAAATATTATTACTCAGCCATAAAAAGGAATGAAATGTCTGTTGCAGCAACTTAGATGGAATTGGAGACCATTATCCTAAGTGAAGTATGTCAGGAATGGAAAAACAAATACATGTTCTCACTTATAAGTGGGAGCTAAATGAGGGGTACATATGGTCATAAAGTGGTGTAATGGACATTTCAAAGTAAGAGGGGCCCGAGGGATAAAAATCTACCTTTTGGGTACAACGTACACTAGTCTGGTGATGGGTACACTTAAAGCTCTGACTTCAGTGTGATGTAATCCATCCATGTGAAAAAAACACTTGTACCCCTAAATTTTTTTGAAGTTAAAAAAAAAGGAAAAAGACAAAGTCTTACAGCTGTAACAGCAATGTTAAACATTGTATTCTTCTTCAGGTAAAGCACTGAATTTTGCAAACACTACTCCTCATCAGGAAGTGATTGGTCTCTACTTTTCTGCACCATAAAAACTAAGGAAACACAGACATATTAGAATCAAAGTGTCAAGTAGAATTACTTGCAAGTGGTTTGGTTCTGAATATACATTTGTATTTCCTTTCAACATAGATAAACTTCCAATTTACAAAGAAAGTGTTCCCAAAAAAAAAAAAGAAAGAAAGAAAGAAAACCTGGGAAGTTAAGTCCAGTGCTCTTAAAATTTTATTGATTTTTTACTTCAGAAATGAGAAAAGTACAAAAACCTATATTGCTGAATGTCGTTTTATAGTCTCACTTGAATAGATAGAAATAAATGATAAATTATGATGCTCTCTAAGTAGAAATATCTGGTTTGTCGTATTTAATCTTCCTTTTTAAAATTATTTTTAATTGTCAAATAAAAATATATATATATATTTGTAGTGTACCAAATAATATTTTGATATTTGTATACAGTGTGAAATGGCTAAATCAAGCTATTTAACATATGCATTACCTCATCTACATAATTTTTCAATTAAAATATTTCTGAGAGAGAAAATGCACAAAATACTTAAGCAAACCTTTCTTGCATTTAATTAAATGTAAGAATTAATGAATTTCACTTAATGACATGTGAAATTAATGAATGAAATGCAAGCCAGAAATAGTACCATCCTGAACCAATCCTGGCAAGTAAAGACCAATCAGTCTCAACCTTTGAGCTAATTTCAATTCAGTAAACTGTATTATTGGTATGCAAAGTAGATGGATATAGGAGGTATCAATCACTAAATCTCCTCTTCTATTTTCATTAAAACTCAAGAAAACTTGGAATTTATGCATTAGGATATAAAATATCTGGCTCTAAGAAAAATTATCAAAATGCATATTTGCTCTCAAAATATCAGAAAGATGTTTTGTGATTTAAGATGTGCTCTAACAATCTTTCACCTTAGGCTTGCATAACTATCATGAATCTTAATTTTGTTGTTGGTGTTGATGTAACTTCATGAAAATCATCAGAGACCAATACATTTTACACCCTGTCTCTTGACCTAGGGGCAAAAATCTACTGACCTTGCCTTAGGACAAGAACAGATGCACTAAATTAGTGTAACCTTGCCAACTTGGTTTTAAGGTGTTTCCTTTAATTGATAGTCCCTTACATGGTACAATCTACATTGCTCACTGATACAGCATTCTTATATGCAAACTTACCTCCAGTGAAATTCAATTACAATCTTCCTCACACATTTCTATTCATTATTGCAATACTTTAATACTGTTATAAAATTCATGGCTGCTTCGCTTCTGCCTGAGAGCTATCTATGTACCAACATATTTAATGGACGTCTAGAAAATCTGATTTTATCTTTTTTTTTAATTGATGGGTTTTATCTTATGACCAAAATAAGAAATTATTTGGTTAAATGCATAATAATGTTTCTCAACTAATCTTTATATAATAAGACCCACTATCAGACTTCTAAGTTTGTTCATTCATAAGAGTTTTCCAAAATTAGAAGATAAATATGTATTTGGGGGTAAATAAGCACTTTGGAAAGCCTTAAAAACAAAAGTGTTTCTGTACTTCAACACGAATCACAACCAAGAATATTAAACAGGTTAAAGGAAGTGGCTACGATGAAGGAAAACAACCACTGGGCTGTGACATACAGTTAATATAGAGAATAAGGAAAACACTCTCTTTGATTATTATGTCAATAGGCAAATTTCACTAAAATCTTAGCCCAAGTACTACCTCAAAACTACATATTTCTGGATTTCAAAGAGGTCATGGAATTACAACAATAGTTCCAGAATATGAAAAAATGATGGGACAATGTCTGGATGTAAATTACAAGAGAATAATCTCTAAGAATCTCAGGATGGCCATGTGACGGCACAAGAGAAACTCAAATAGAAATCTTCAAAAAAATTACATGAACTTGTCCATCACAGCAAGGTCACAGCAAGGTCATAGTAAGGTCACAGCAATGGCCACTGTACCCAATCAACAAGGGAGGAAAGGCTTACAAATTAGCAGGAGTGTTTCTGCAGCATGCCTCACACGTTATTAGCATAATCTTGGTAAAACTATCAAGGAAATACTTGGGCAAGAGCCCAAGCAAGCCTCATGCTTTTAAAAATTTCCAAATGGATTTCATACAACTACAACCTATAATGGTTTTAAATATGGTTTGGTTAATAATCTCTCTGATTATGAGTAGAAACTCTTCTTTGACAGAAGTCTCTGGCATTGTCAATATAAAAATAATTCATGATTTTATTTGGGAAATTCCAACCTATTGTCAGGGGCACATATTGAATTGCTTCACTAGGACTTGAGATTATTCAGAAACTTCCCCATCTGTATCTTCCCCAGTCTACAGGAAAGGTTAAAAAAAAATCTAAACTAAAATGAGAAAAAGTTTCAGATAAGCTCAAATCTCTTCTGAAAAATATATATGAGAAAGACTGCCTTCAGATATCACTGCAGGGACCTTTCCAGTTAAAATTAATAGCTGTCATAGTAGTGAATGCCCAAGGTGTTGATCCTTACATCCATGCTTTTTAATTAAAGAGATTTAAGTTATCCTTGGATCACTGGATACTCTTCCAGCTAGTGAGCTCAAGCTGAGAATTCTTAGAAATCTTTCATTACCATGTTTTTGGGAAAGGGGGCAGCCTTTCCCCAAAATCTTCAGATCTAGTAACGAACTTTGTGATGTTTACAGTTTCTATCCAAGACCCTAAAACCAAGTTGCATATAACTAAAACTTCAAATGGTCATGCTTTTATCTGTCTGCCCTTGTTTTTTTTCTTAGATATTTTGTTTTCTTTATTTAAGAGTCTATATTGCTTTCAGATCATTGTTATCTCTTTACTATAATACCCATAATGCCCATATTCTAGGTAATAATAGTTACATCTTTAGTAGCACCAAATATCTGATTGAGATTTTCTCTTTATTTTTTATTTATTTATTTATTTTTAATTTATTTCAGCTCTTCATGAGGGTACAAAAGGTCAGGTTATATACATTGTCCGTGTCCCGCCCATCCCCCTGAGTCAGAGCCTCAAGCGTGTCCATTCTCCAGACAGTGCGCCTGGCACTCACCATGTAGTCATACCTCCATCCCCTCCCCCCCTACCCCCCACCTCCCTGAGTCAGCACCTTCAAGCATTACCATTCCCCAGACAGTGCACAACGCACTCATCTTTATTTGGCTACAATTGAGCCAATGTTTAGGTTTGTGTCTCTTTCCCTCTGCCTGTCACACAGCCCTCGTTTTCTTGTAATGAAACAGTTAGTTTCATGGGTAATTACAATGAATTAATTACTTAGTTACTTTTTATATGACAAACAATATGATAGTCCAGATAGTCAAAAGTCTAAAATTTCCCATTAAATCACACTTAGAGATGGAAGTTACTATTTTCATAAAATAATCACTATGGATCTTTAATAGGAGATAGAATTTTTAATTCAACTTTTATAAAATTCAGCTTGAAAAGTGACTACATTACAGATGACACATATTTGGAAGCTGTTTAACTTTTACAAAATTAATGAAGGCTGAGTGTGGATTTTTGGATTGAGATCTACTACCTCCCTACTCACCAATAATACTGCCTCAAACCTGACCGTCATTGTAAATTGTTGCTAAAGCCACAGCGTAATATACAGCAATCTCAGAGGAGCATTTTGCTTAAAATCAATGGGTGACTACCAAAGATTGTTATTGGAGTTGAAACACAAATGCTTTTTTGCAAGATCTGGCTCTGGGAAGATGGATGAAAATCATTATACACTTGAGTCACCTGTGTATAAGACAGATTCAAATTGTCATAACACAGGTATAAAGAAGTTGAAGTTTGAATACCCATCATAAAAGCTAAGGCAAAACTTGCAATTTGAACTTAGCTGAGAAGATTGCCTGCTAAGCCAAATGTCTCAACATTCTAACAAAATTCAGTAGCTACACAACACAGCATTCATGTTATCAAGAATAAAATCCAAAATTACCCAACATTAAAAACAAATAGACAAATATGCCAAACATGTTACCAAGTCTCAAGGGAACACAATCAGGCACTAACCTTGAGATAAGGCAGATACTAGAATTAATAAGTAAAGACCTTAAAAGGAGTTCTTATATCTCTGAAACTATGATAACTCAGGTAAAACCAAACATAACTGGTACAAATATAAACAGTGAGCTTCAGAGAAATTTAAACTTTAAAAGAAACAAGAAAGGACTTCGAAACTGGCAACCACAACATTTGAATTTAAAATTTCATTAGATGAGCCCAATAGGAGAACAAGTATGACAATCAAGAGTCAGTAAACTTAAAGACAGATCAATAAAAACTGAAATATAAAGAACAGAACAAAAATAACAGAGTTACATGGACATGTGAGGAAAATATCAAAAAGTTAACTGAATATATCACAGGAGTTTGGGAAAGGGAAGCACAAGATTAGAGAAGACAAATATTTGAAAGAATTATAGTCTAAATCTTCCCAAATGTGCTGACAGATATACATTTACAGAATCCAGTTACTCAGTGAAACATAAAATTCATAAACTCAAACAATATCATACCCAGAGGCATTATAATCAGCGTAATGAAACCAAAAGTTAAGAAAATATTTTGAAAGCAGCTATTGAAGAATGGCACATTGAATACAAGAGAAAAACAGTTTAATTACAACAAATTTATTTTCAAATAAATAAATTCTAAAATATGGCCTAATGGAGGCCAGAGAAGAATAGAGCAAGTTTAAAGTGTGACAAAAATCAACTACATATCAAAAAAATTTTATCTAGTAATATATTCTTCAGAAATAAAAGCAAAGTGAAAATAAAAATATTCTCAGATGAAGCAGCACCCCAAAAATATGTATCAACAGAGAACTGCTTTACAAGAAATGTTAAAATTGAATCTGTAGGTTCAAAGACATAATGCAAAAAGGAGCCTTAGGTCATCGAGAATGAGAGAACAGCAATAGAAATGGCAAATATGTGGGCTACTATAAAATATTTTATTGTGTCAAGATCTAAAATGTCCAAGATTTTAAAAACAAAACCTATTATCTGAGGTGGTTTTGAATGTCGAGAGGGGTAACACCCAATTAAGGGCCCTGGGATTTTCAGAATGATAAATGAGGATTGGCTTTAATTTAAAGTCACCAGCTACATTAGTCCCTAACAAAAGAATCAGCCTATCCTTTGAAATTTTGAATCTAGGCATTGACTTCTCCTATCTAGCTATAATAGTCCTAGATAGCATCTTCTTCCAATAGAAGACTGTTTTATCTACATTGAACATCTGCTATTTAATGTAGACACTTTCATCAATTATCTTAGCTAGATCTTCTGGAAAACTGGCTGAAGTTTCTACATTAGCACTTGCTGCATAACCTTGCACTTGTATGTTATGCAGATGATTTCATTCTTTAAACCAACCTCTCAGAGCTTCAAACTTTTATTTCACATCTTCTTTACCTCTCAGCGTTCATAGAATTGAAAAGAGTTAGAGCTTTGCTCTAGGTTAGGCTTTGACTAAAAGGAGTGTTGTGGCTGTTGTGATTTTATAGCCAGACCACTAAAACTTTGTCCATATCAATAACAAAACTGTTTTAATTTCTTGTCATTTATATGTTCACCTGAGGAGCACTTTTAATTTCCTTCAAGAACTTTTCCTTTTCATTTACAATTTGGCTAACTGACACAAGAAGCCTAGCTTTTGGCCTATCTTGGCTTTCCATATGCCTTCCCCACTAAGCTTAATCATTTGTAGCTTTTGATTTAAAGTGAGGGACATGTGATGCATCCTCACTTGAACACTCAGGGGCCATTTTAGGGTTTTGAATTCCCTAATTTCAATATTGCTGTTTCTCAAGGAATAGGGAAACCAAGGAGAGGAAGAAAGATGGGGTAATAGTCAGTCAGTGAAGGAGTCAGAACATACAGAACACTTATAAATTGTTTGCTGTCTTATAATAGTGCAGTTTATGGTGCCTCCAAACAATTACAATAGTAACCTCAAAAATCACTGATCACAGATCACCATAACAAATATAATAATAATGGAAAAATTTGGAATAGTGTGAGAATTATGAAATTATGACACAGAGGGAAGGGCTGGACAAGGTGGTCAAATAGAAATCTCCAGCAACCTTCGTCTGCAGGAACGCCAAATTCAACAACTATCCATGTAAACAAGCACCTTCAGAAGAACCAAAAATCAGGTGAGTAGTCATACTACCTGGTTTTAACATTATATAAAGGAAAGAGGCACTGAAGAGGGCAGAAAATATAATCTTACATTTCCTACATAACCCTAACCCCATTGCCCAGCAATGCTTCACCAGCCTGCCAAGTGGAGAGAGAATCTGTGTGCTCAAGGAGAGGAGAATAAAGTGATTATGGGACTTTGCATTGAAATTCAGAACCGCCCTGAAAAGGAGAACATAGTATGGGCCTGAATGTCACCAATGCCCCCAAAGGAAGCATTTAGACCATCCTGGCCAGGGAGAAATCTTCTGCCCCAAAATTGAGTCTGGCAAGCTTCACTACCAGCTGACAAAAAGCAACCCAAGACTTGGACTAAATTTGTAAGGTAGTCAGGCCACAAAGGCTGCAGGCCTTGGGAAATTCTTGCAAGTGTGATTGCTCAGAGCCAGTGTATGTGGGGTACACATAACCCAGCGAGACACCAGCACTAGTGGAAAAAGCCACTACCTGTGTCATTCCATCACAAATATAGGCATTGCTGCTCAGGGAGTCTTCTCCGACTTAGGGAAAGGAAAGGGAAAAGTTCAGAGTACTTTGTTTTGAAAACTGGGTATAGCTCAGCCACAGTAAAATAAAGTACTAAGCAGACTCCTAAAGCCCCTAAGTCCATGCCTTAGTTCCTTGAAGGCATTTCTGGACCCACCTTGGGCCAGAAGGAAATAAGCTGTTTTGAAAGAAAGGACCCAGTACTGGCAGAATTCACAACTGACTAAAAAGCTCTTGGGCTTTGAATAAATAATCAGAGGCTGACAGGCAATAGTCACCATGAGCTTTGGGTGAGACTGGACTGTCTTCAGGTTTGACCTGGTGCTGGTGGCCACAGGGGAGTGTCCATGTTACTCCTCCCATAACTCCATCAGTCTAGCACAGAGAGTGAAGGAAGCAATTGGGAAACTTTGCTTGGTAATCCAGGGAATTCTCCCATATCTTACCCAAGTCCACCAAGGAGGTACTACCAGGAGTTTGCAAGAGTTACAGTGTTACTGGGCTTAGGGCAACCCCAGTGCTTATTTGGTTACAAGTGACCAAATACTTAGATCACAGCACTCAATTGCCTTTAAATATCTGGAAAGCCTTCTCAAAAAGGACAGGTTGAAACAAGCCCAGACTGCAAAGAAAACATGACTTCACCAAATGAACTAAATGAGGTACCAATGACCAATCCGAGAGTAATATAGATATGTGAGCTTTCAGACAAAGAATTCAAAATAGCTGCCCCGAACTTCAAAACACACAGAGAAGGAATTCAGAAGCCTATCAGAGAAATTTAATAAAAAGTTTGAAATAATAAAAAACATCAAGCAGAAATGCTGGACTTTAAGAATTCAATTGAGAAACTGAGAAATATATCAGAGTCTCTCAACAGCAGAATTGATCAAGCAGAAGAACAAATTAGTGACCTTGAACACAGGCTATTTGAAAGTACAGAGTTAAAAAAGAAAAAAAAAAGAATGAAGCACATCTACAGGATTTAGAAAATAGCCTCAAAAAGGCATATCTAAGAGTTATTGACCTCAAAGTAGAGGTAGAGATGGGGAGTGAAGTAGAAAGTTTATTCAACAAAATAATAATATATAACTTTTTAAACCTAGAGAAAAATATCAGTTTCCAGGTACAAGGTCACAGAACAAAAACCCAGACAAGAATACCTCAAGACATTTAATAATCAGGCTTTCAAATGTCCCAGATAGAGAAAAGGTCCTAAAGGAAGAAAGAAGAAAAGAAAAGAAAAATCATATAAAGGAGTTCCAATATGCTTGGTAGCAGACTTCTGAGTGGAAACCTCACAGACCAGAAGACAGCAGCATGACATATTCAAAGTGCTGAAGGAAAAAAAAAAAAAAACAACCTTAACCCTAGAATATTGTATCCTAAAAAAATATACTTCAACATGAAGGAGAAATAAAGACTTTCCCAGAACAAAAGTTGATGGATTTCATCAACACCAGACCTGTCCTATAAGAAATACTAAAAGAAGTTCTTCAGCATGAAAGAAAAAGACATTAATGAACAGTAAGAAATCATTTGAAGGTATACAACTCACCGGTAACAGTGAGGACACAAATACAGAAGACTCCATTTCTATAATTATGGCATATAAACCACTTATTTCTTGAGTAGGAAGACTAAAAGACAAAACTATCAAAAATAATAGCTAGAACAACTTTTTAAGAATTAGAAAATATAAAAAGATTTAAATGAAAACTACAAAAAATTAACAAAAGCTGTGGGGGAATGGCGTTAAGATGTAGAGTTTCTTTCGTAAGCAGAGTTAGGTTGTCATCTGTTTAAAATAATTGGTTATAAGATTATATTGCAAGCCTCATAGTAACGTCAAATCAAAAAACCAACAACAGATACATAAAAATGAAAAGCATGAAATTAAAATGCACTACTACAGAAGACCACTTTTAACCAATTTTTAGAAGATTCTATGTCTATGAGGCGCAATAAAGCAAAGTCCAATAAAATGAAATATGCCTATATACATTGTTATAAACAAAAATGTAGAAAAAGAAAACAGAAGAATAAAATATAAAACAAAATATCTATAGGATAAAAACACAAAGCATAAATAAAATGATACACTTAAATCTAACCATAATTAGTAAGGGCATTAAATATTAATAGCTTATACACTTTAATTAAATGAAAATATTGACAGTTTTGATTGTAAAAAAGCATGATTCAAATGTATGCTGACTACAATAAGTGCATTAACACTGGTAATTTGAAAGTAAGTATATGAAAAATAATGTTGATTCTTCCGATCCACGAGCATGGTATAGTTTTCCACCTGTTTACATACTCCACAATTTCCTTCCTCAGTGCTTCATAGTTCTCCCTGTAGAGGTCTTTTACCACCTTAGTTAAATATATTCCTAGGTGTTTTATTTTCTTTGTTGCTATTGTGAAGAGTATTGAGTCCTTAATTTGGTTCTCTGTTTGACTGTTATTGGCATATATGAATGCCTCTGATTTGTGTGTATTGATTTTTTATCCTGAGACTTTACTGAATTCATTTATCAATTCCAGGAGTCTCTTGGTTGAATCCATGGAGTTTTCTAGATATAATATCATATCATCAGCAAAGAGTGAGAGTTTGATCTCTTCTGTCCCTATTTGGACACCCTTGATTCTGCTCTCTTGCCTGATTGCTCTCACAAGGACTTCCAGCACTATGTTGAATAGCAATGGGGACAGTGGGCAACCTTGTCTGGTTGCAGTTCTAAGTGGGAATACTTTCAATTGTTCCCCATTCAGTATGATGTTGGCTGTGGGTTTGTCATATATGGCTTGTATCATTTTTAGATAAGCCCTGTCTATGCCTATTTTGTTAAGCATTCTTATCATAAAAGGGTGTTGAATTTTGTCAAATGCTTTTTCTGGGTCTATTGAGAGGATGATATGGTTTTGGTTTTTGTTTCTATTTATGTAGTGTATTACACTTATAGATTTGCATATGTTGAACCATCCCTGCATCTCTGGGATGAAGCCCACTTGGTTGTGATGGATTATTTTCTTGATAAGCACCTGGATTCTATTTGCTAGGATTTTATTGAGAATTTTTGCATCTATATTCATAAGGGGTATTGGTCTGTAGTTTTCTTTTTTTGTTGCATCTTTTCCTGGTTTTGGTAGTAGAGTTATGTTGGCTTCATAAAATGTGTTGGGGAGGATTCCATCCTTCTCTATGTTGTGGAATAACCTTTATAGACATTGGCCTAGGCAAAGAATTTATGAATAAGACCCCAAAGGCAATCACAGCAACAACAAAAATAAATAAATGGAACCTGATCAAATTAAAAAACTTCTGCGCAGCCAAAGAAACTGTCATGAGAGCAAACAGACAATCTACAGAATGGGAAAAAATTTTTGCGTGCTACACATCCAACAAAGAACTGATAACTAAAATCTATTAAAACTCAGGAAAATCATCAAGAAAAAAATCAAACAACCTTATTAAAAAGTGGGCAAAGGACATGAATAGAAATTTTTCAAAAGAAGACAGAAGAATGGCCAACAAACATATGAAAAAATGCTCAAAATCTCTAATCATCAGGGAAATGGAAATCAAAATGACAATGAGATATCACTTAATTCCAGTGAGAATGGCCTTTATCAAAAAGTCCCATAACAATAAATGTTGGTGTGGATGCGGAGAGACAGGAACACTCATACACTGCTAGTGGGACTGCAAACTAGTACAACCCCTCTGGAAAGCAATATGGAGATGCGTTAAACAGATACAAGTAGACCTACCATTTGATCCAGCAATCCCCTTATTGGGCATCTACCCAAAAGAACAAAAGACATTCTATATCAAAGACATCTATACCCGAATGTTTATAGCAGCACAATTCAATGCATGAGTGGATTAACAAAATGTGGTATATGTATACCATGGAGTACTACTACTCAGCTATAAGAAATAATGGGAATATAGTACCTCCTTAATTTTCCTGGATAGAGCTTGAACCCATTCTATTAAGTGAAGTATCCCAAGAATGGAAAAATAAGCACTACATGTACTCACCATCAAATTGGTTTCACTGATCGTTACCTAAGAGCACATTTAGGAATAAAATTAATCTGGTGTCGGGCAGATGTTGAGGGGGTGAGGGGATGGGTGTATACATACATAATGAGTGTGATGCACACCGTCTAGGGGATGGAAACGCTTGAAGTTCTGACTGGGGGGGGAGGGGCAATATACATAACCTAAATTTTTGGACCCCTATAATATACTGAAATAAAAAAATCAGATAAATAATTTTTAAGAAAAGAATATTAACACAAAGGGAAAGATAAACTTCATAATGATGAAACAAACAATTTCTTAGAGAAACATAGCCATTATAAATTTGGATCTGTCTAGTCTCAAAATACAGGAAGCAAAGATTGATATGATGAAATATAAAAATAGACACTTCCAGATTGTAAGAAAGAACTTTTAGTGTACCTCTCTTGGCGATTGATTAAAAAACTAGACAAAAAGAAATCAGTAACACAAAAGATTAAACAACATCATCAACCACTTTCTTCTATTGCAAAAGAGCAGAATCTACTTTTAACAAGGGCACATGATATATTTACTGGAGACCATGTTCTAAGTGATAAAAAGCTTCAATAAATTTAATGTATGAAAATCATATAATGTGTTTTTTAAAAATAAAGCACATAAAGTATGCTTATGTAAGAAAAGAAAGAAATAAGTGAACTCATTCTCCACATTAAGAAATTAGAAGAAAAGAAGCAAAGTAAATCCCAAGTAATTAGAGGATAGGAAAAATAAAGATAAGAACAGGAATCTATGAAATTAAATACAGAGAGACAAAAGAGAAAACTAACAAAGTTATAGCCAGTACATTGACATTTGCCAAACCTGTAGCTAAACTGATCAAGATATAAAGAAAGAGAACACAAATTGCAGATTTTGGGAATGAAAAAGAGGTTATCACAGATTCCATACATATTAAAAAAATAGAACAAAAATACTATGAGCAAATCAGTCCCAAGATGGAAATAACTGAAATGAAACAGGTTAATGAATAAATTCTAAGGTATTCATACAATGGATAAATGCTCAACAATAAAATAGAGGAACTTCTGATACTTGAATCAATAAAGATAGATGTCAAAATCATTACCCTGAGTCAAAAAATGCCATCAAAAATGCATACACAGTGTATCCCATTTGCTAAATATTTAACAATGCCAAATATATGGAAGACAGGTGGTCAGTGACACTGTTGCAGGGGATGGGCACAGAGGAAGCCTTGGATTAAAAGGAACATGGGGACAGTTTTGGTGGTTATGGAAATGTTTGTTATCCTGACTGTGGTGATGGTTTCAAAGATGGGTACAGATGTCAAAACTGATAAATTCTTCAAATATGTGCAGCTTATTGTAATTCCATTATTCCTCAATAAAGTTTAAAACAAAAAAATTGGCTACCAGAAAACTGAACAGAGATTTACTACCTTGGTAAACTAATGTCTAAATTAAGCACAGTCACTGCTAGTACAAATGGCTGAATTTATTCCATTAACTCTCTCTTGGAAAAGGTGATCTCTAGATAAATGATTTCAAAAAGGAGGAAAAAGTAAAACCAAAACAATTTGGCCTTGATTTAAAATACAGAGCCTTAATAATCGATGGGAAATTCTGGATTGAATTTATTTCTTTTGTCCTTTAGCCTCTTTATTTCACAATATACAAGAGGTTCAGAAAGGTGGAAAAATCCTATAGCTATCATTCAGAGAATGACAAGAGAGATGCCAATATCCCAAAGGCCATAAAATTCCTTGATTGAAAAGTTCATGGAAGTTCACAGATGGGTAGAGAAGCCCTACATACAGTAAAGTTGTTCTGTGTACATGTATTATCTAGGGAAAAAATTATTTTACTTTCATAATTTTAGGCATCCTAGGATCTTTAATACTACAAAACGGATCCAAGAAACACACCACAAGTATATCACAAAAAAATTAGATAATTTGGCAAATGTCCACATATCAGACTTTGTGATCTTTTTGAAATGAGAATGAGTTTCTTCTTTCAGTTTAATTTGGGCACTCTGGCCTTAGTAGTGCACTAAAGATTCTATCACAATTATTCTTTAAATATTAGTCTGTGTAAGAGTGTTCAAATGTGTGATTTCTAGAGTTTTAAATGCTAATTTACAAACTCTGTCCTGTTTAGTGATTCAACAAAGAATCACACAACAGAAATAATAAGAAAACAAGACAGTAACAGAGAATAGAACACCACTAAGGGAACACAGATATGCAAATTTTTTTTTTTTTTTTTTTTTTTTTTTGAGACATAATCTCGCTTTGTTGCCCGGGCTAGAGTGAGTGCTGTGGCATCAGCCTAGCTCACAGCAACCTCAAACTCCTGGGCTTAAGCGATCCTACTGCCTCAGCCTCCCAAGTAGCTGGGACTACAGGCATGCGCCACCATGCCCGGCTAATATTTTCTATGTATATTTTTAGTTGGCCAGATAATTTTTTTCTATTTTTTAGTAGAGACGGGGTCTTGCTCTTGCTCAGGCTGGTCTCGAACTCCTGACCTCAAGTGATCCACCCGCCTCGGCCTCCCAGAGTGCTAGGATTATAGGCGTGAGCCACTGTGCCGGCCCAGATATGCAAATTTAACAACTCAATTCACTACCCTGATGGCCATGTTTATTACTACACAAGGGGAGGACTAAGAGAGATCATTTGAATCTGCATAATTCAGCTACTTGCACTAGAATATTTTTGACTAGGAAGTCAAGATGACAAAATAATAAATAATTTATCATTTGCTTCTGAAAACCCTTAGAACCAATTTTCCTCCATAAATGATTTTCTCATTTGGCCATGTGTTGCCTTATCAAGGCAACAGTTTACTTACCTGGACAGATGACTAACCTATCAGGACAAATATTTGCTCATCAAAACTGGCTTTCCGTATGTGTTGAGTTTCTCCCTACTTCCTTAAATTCGATGTTTTTTTAAAGCTATATATCCAAATATATATACAGTAACTTGTAGGCTATATAAATTGACCAAAAAGTGTTATTAAAACCTATTGGCTTCCTTGCCCCTTCAATGGTACTGTATGAAAACTAAAGTAGGCCAAAGGCTTGGTTTTTTTTTTGTTTGTCTGTTTGTTTTGTTTTTTAATCAATCTTAGGTGGTAGAATATATTTAGAGTCAATTTAATTTTCAAAACATATTTTTCAAAAAAATGAGTATGCTTATTCAATAAGTTAATTATACTTCACTCCTTGATCAAAGGTGTGATTTCTCACTCACTTCATCCCCAGTAGCTTGAATTCTTCCTTGCATTCCATGAACAGAATATGGTCCTTTTTTGCCCACCTCCTCCTTCATTCACTAAACTTGTCCAATATTCTGCCAGAGTTTAAGGATGGTAGAGGAGTTAAAGGATAAAAGAGTTTACCCAAATTGTCATTTCACCTCTGCTCTCTCTAGCAGGCATTCCCATGGGTACCTCCTCCTCATCTGTTTTCTCCTGTTCCCCTTTCAGTAATTTAATGTCTTAAAGTCTACTTCACATCCGCTCTGCTTTATGGTCTTGCCATCCTAGCCTAGCAGAAAGTCTGAGGCAAGATTTCTTTTAAGACGACCTTGGTTATAAATAGCTAGATTGAGTTCCATATCTATTTCCTGGGTTTCATGTTTCAGTTACTATTTACAGTTGTCAGAAGGAAGTAGAGTTATTTTCCAAGTCTGCGACAACCTCTTCCACCCTCAAACCTGTTCTTTCTTCTCTCTTCTCTATTTACCATCCTGCCAAAGACATGTAGCTACAGACTGGTATCTTTGGATACCAAAATAATGCAAGAATAAACTCATAATTGCAGGACACCTGGTGTTAATTCTCTAGGTGATCTTGTGGGAGGGTATTCCATCAGCCTTGGGATTAGAAGTCACCTTCATCCTTCATTTCTTCAGGGTGACAGTTGAGTTGGAGCTTGGAGGAGATTTCAGAGCATGGCAGTAATTTTCTCCAAGGATATATCTTCAGAAACCCACATTTTAAAACCCCTTCTTGATCCTTTTTATATCTTTGATGCAAGTTGGGACTTTTTAAGTTTTGGGGAAAAAAATACCTAACTGTTTCCTTGGAAATATGCATTTTGGCCTGTCTCCCAACTCACTTTAGAATCGGGTATCTATTCCATCTCAGACATTCACAGGAAATTTCCAAATTAACATCCTGTCACAAATGTTTCAAAATTATACTCCAGAGATGGCTGGGAGGGTTGTGGGGGGACAGTGTCATTTTAGAAAAAAGAAAAAGAAAAAAAGAAAAGAAAGTGGGAATTTCTTTTTTTGCCTCTACTCATTATTATTATATTTAAAGGAAGGAAGCAAAGTACTGAAAGAAAAAAAAATCAATGTTAATTGCCGCAGTGTAGAAATATAAAAAGATTTAATACTTTTAAAATATATTTTCACGTTTTCCAAATAATTTATATTAGTTAAATATTGTACTTGCAATTGGACAGCAAAATAGATGATATTAATAGAAAAGGAACTTGGAGGTAAAAAAGAAAAAATCTGAATAAAGATTTTCAAGGCCTCTGCCTTTGTTTATTTGATTTCCTGCTGGGTTATCACCTCAATTCTCACAAATCCTGTCAACCAGAGACTGGAGAAGCATGTATGTGTCACATGAGAAATTGCTACAATATTAATACTAAGTCTCTTTTGAAGTATGTTGACCCGAATCTAAAGTTAGAAATGCATATTTTGGTGTCACAATCTGTACTCTTTGGTTCTGTCACTAAAGTTCTAACGCCCTCAGATATTAGCGGGAAGTTTTTTTCTTCTTTTTTTCCTTTTAACCTCATTTTCACTCTCTGAAAGTCTAAATATGCCTAACTAACTACATTTGCTAAGCTTGGCATTTGAAAATGCCATCAACTCTTCACAGTGTAAAGGATCTTTCACAGTTTTAGAAAACACACACATGGGTAGATTTGTTTTTGACCCATTAGTGAGCTTAGATATCTCATAAAACACAGGATCACCTCAAGGCAGCACACACCTAGTTAAGATGCATTTGCAATGACAGGGAAATGACAGGCTTCTGATTTTTTTCTACATATGTGTACATATACATATTAAAAATTTTGGTAACATCTTCAAAGATATTTCTTTTGTAAAGTGAACTGTTAGCACTATTTTAGCATTATTATTTTATCATATTGACATATGTCTGTGATTGAAAAGCACTTTGAAATATTAATGATTAAACACCTGCTAATTTCTCCCCAGAACACCTGTTGAGAAAGGAGTGGAAATACAGCATAAATCAGATGATGCAACATTGAGCAATCAGTATGAGAACAGCTTGTAAACTTATGACATTGGCTTGAATTGTACTGATAAAAAACTGAGAAAAATGCTATAATTTTTCTCTTTTACCATTTTCTCTTTCAAATAAAATCACACTTTTTATGAACCTCTAATCAGACTTCTGAACTCATTTCAAAAGAGAGCTCCATTATAGAGACATTTTAAAAAGTATGTCGCTAATCCCACCAGTTGTTAGTTTTCCTTTATGTATCCATTTTTTTAAATGAACAAATATTTACTTATTTGTATCATGTCCCTCTTTACTAGACTGTTGTTTCTGTGATATTTAAATCTGTATCACACTCAGATTTCCCACACTATATTCAATAATTGTTTTCAAAATTTCCTTTGTGGTGTTGAATTATATGTAAATTCATTTGGTTATCAAATGGCTAGTTTGTATCATGTTTAGACAGAGATAATCCTGTATAAACTGGCATTCTGTATGCAGCTTTGGATTTTTTGATTCCCCACTTTGAAAATCAGGATCTTGAGAGCAATCCTTAAAATCACTGGAGAATTTTATCTTTAAGAATAATTGAATGTTCATTTTTTTTTTACACTCAGACTTCATGGTTATAAATAAGGGATTTGTTGACAGTGTAAAAAAAAAGTCCATGTTGATAATTTATTTTTGAAGAAGAACATGTAAATATGAAACTATCTAAACCTGGGATTAACAAATATTTTCTGTAAGGGGCCAGGCAGCAAATCTCTTAGGTTTTGTGGCTATACAATATCTATTGCATCTACTCTACTCTGCCATTTTAGAATAAAAGAATCCACAGAAAATAGGTAAATGAGCATGTCTGTCTTTCAACAAAATTTTATTTCATAACAGGTAGTTTGACTTGGTCCATGGGCTATAATATGCTGACCATTAATCTAACACATTTCTATATAAAGAGAAAAGTTCTATTATTCAGTGAGTTTCTGATTTTAATTTTCAGTTTCTTTCACATTATTACATTGGAGAAAATTCTTAGTTGAAAGGAATGACTCATTTCTGGTCTGTTTTGAAATCTCCTTTTGTTGTCTATTCTAACTTTTTTTTTTAAATCTTCATATTTATGATTATGTGAGGCTCCTCATTAGGATATATTTATCTAATACATATTGGATATATTTATAATGTATTTTGAAAATATTTAAACATGTTCTTGAGTTTCAATTTCAGTTTCTCAGATGTATCATATAAATATTGACAGCATATCTCAATTGACAGTGTATCAAGGGAGACATCTTCCACACAATTGGTTCTAGTTTTGCTCTTTGGTTTTGCCAGTGAGAAAGCCATGCTTTGAATATGGGCTACTTTCAAACATGGATTTTTAACTTGAAGAAGACACATTGAACATTGCCAATCATAAACCATAGTCACTATAATTGAAAGATAACCTGACTGAAAAATATTTCTTTGTGATTATAAGTCCATTGATATTTTGAGGATGTGTTACTGCAACATAACTTTGGAAATTCTAACTAAAACACCACAAAATCTTCACAGATTGAATGATAAAAATAATATCTAGAAAACAATAGTGATTGTGAGCCATGAATTATGATCGACACCTTGCATGTATTTTTTAATACGATCCTCATTAAATATCTAAAATTATGTCTTCCTTCAATAAGGAAATTTCAAAATAAGTAGAAAATAAACATATATTAATGATTTGGACTAAGAATTCCATTAAATTGATTCACAGAAATGCAAAAACTAGAGAGATGAGCAACTTTCTTGGAATTCTCAGGAAAGTTTAGATTTAGAAAGTTTGAGTAACTATCCTGAATACAAGAGAGACATAGGTCATTCCATATATTTTCTGCTGGTAAATAATCAAGCTTAGATCACTCTCTTTTCAATAAAAAATCAGAAAAATATTGAGGAACCATGAAAAATACAAAATATAAGGAAAAAGTGCAACATGAGAGAGTCAGAGGAGGAACCTGCACAGTAGATAACTTTCAGTCGAAAAAAATATGATTATCTTGAGAAAGCATTAAATTCAAATTTATGGAAAAGAACAAACCTTCAAAGAAAACTTAGCAGTGCATCATAAGAAAGAGCAGCATTACATGTGTATATATATATCTGTACACTGCTGCTTCCTCAGCCACTGCCAGACCAGGGAGGAAGTGTGGAAGCCAGGTGCTCTTACATGCCCTGGGGTCAAGTGCCATCATGCTGCTGCTGCTGCCACTACTGGGGGACCCATGCAGGAGCAAATGCATATGGCCACCTTACCCACTGACAATGCCAAGCCAGCCAGCTCCATTCCCTTGCTGCAGCTGCCACTGCCAGAGGCCCCAGGCAGGAGCAAACACACAGAGCCACCCACCCCTGCTGATACTGTCAAGTGAGCCCCACCCCATCTGCCACTGCAGCTGCTGCCACCCAGATAGGACTCAGGTTGTAGCAAATGCATATGGCCACAAGCTCCTGCTGATACCATTTAATAGGCCCCATCCCCTGTCCCTGCTACTGCTGCCACCCAGGGACCCAGGCACCAGAAAATCCCAATAGCCATCTATCTCTATTGCTACTGTGAAGAGGGACCCACTCTGACCCTGCCCAAGCTTTCATCAGTGGCCTGGGGACCAACCCACCCCTCTACATGAACATTCCCCAGAACCCACGTGGTCTGTGACAGCCATATGGTAAAGGAGAGACACATGATAGCAGCAATGTTACAAGCCCATGGTGCATCTACCCCGCTCCTGCTTGAGCATTCTTCTGGAACAGTACTCATGTATGCCACTCAGGTGCCTGGGAACTGGGAATTATCAAACCTAGTCTACTACCACTGGCACCTGAACACCCTCCTAGGGGTCTGATTTCCAACTGACCCAAATTGCCAGCAACACCACAGTGGGTGTCTATCAGCATGAGACAAAAAGTAGTGAATCTCTCTGCACTGAACAACAGAATTCTCAGCAGAGGAGAATAGTTGTACTGCAAAGCTACCAATTTTCAGCCAAGAGAAGAGATTCCAGATGAGAAGGAATAAGAATAAGAATTCTGGCTGGGCGCGGTGGCTCATGCCTGTAATCCTAGCACTCTGGGAGGCCAAGGCGGGTGGATCGCTCGAGGTCAGGAGTTCGAGACCAGCCTGAGCAAGAGTGAGACCCCGTCTCTACTAAAAATAGAAAGAAATGATCTGGCCAACTAAAAATATATATAGAAAAAATTAGCCAGGCATGGTGGTGCATGCCTGTAGTCCCAGCTACTTGGGAGGATGAGGCAGTAGGATCGCTTAAGCCCAGGAGTTTGAGGTTGCTGTGAGCTAGGCTGACGCCAGGGCACTCGCTCCAACCCTGGCAACAGAGAGAGACTCTGTCTCAAAAAAGAAAAAAAAAAAAAAAAAAAAAAGGTTCATTTGACATTCCCAAGGGGTCACACTGGCTCTCCAGGATACACTTAAACAAAAGGAAACCTTTGAAATGTCAGGTATGGAATTCAAAATACGCACTAGAAATAAGCTCAATGGAATCATTGAGAATGTTGAAAACTAACACAAAGAAAGAAATAAACAAAAAATTCACTAAACAGATAGTATTAAGAAAAATGACAGATGTAAATGAAAGAGTCATTTAGAAAATTTCAAAATACAGTGGAAAGTTTTAATAACAGACTACTCCAAGCAGAAAAAAGAATTTCAGAGCTTGAACACAATGCTTTTGAGTCAAACTGATCGTCAAAAAACAAAGAAAATAGAAAAAAGAGAAATCAAGAGAGTCTTTGATGTATATGGGATTATGTGATGTGTGCAAGCATAAAAGTCATAGGTATTTCTGAGAAAAAGAAGAAAAAGGAAACGGATGCAAAAATTTGAGTGAATAATGGAGGAAAGTTTCCCTGATCTTGCTAGAGATATAGACATCCAGATAAAAGAAACTCGGTAAACTCCTGGAATATTTATTGCAAATACGACATCACCACAACACATAATAATCAGTATGGCCAATGTCAAAATGATGGAGAAAATCTTACAAACTGCAATATGAAAGCATCAAGTAATTTAAAAAGGAAAATCCATCAGACTAACATCAGACTTCTCAACAGAAACCTTACAAGCCAGAAGTTACTGGAGTTCCATTTTTAGTCTTCTTAAACAGAATAACTGTCAGTTAGGAATTTTATATCCTGCAAAACTAAATTTCATAAATGAAGAAAAAATAAAATCTATCCCAGATGAGCAAACTCTAAGGGAGTATGTCATTACTATACCTCTCCTACAGGATATGCTCAAAAGAGCTCTAAATATTGACAAAATTGTTCAGTTGACATGAACCAGTATAAAAATAAGGAGAAGTAAAAACTCATAGCTCCTATGAATCACTAGCACAAGGGAAAACACAAAGCAAATAGGTAACAATAAATATGATGAATGGAACAGTACCTCACTTATCAATATTAATATTAAATGTAAGTGGTCTAAATGGCCCATTTAAAAGATATAGATTGATGAAATGAATTAAAAAAACAAAAACAAAATTCAAATATCTGCTGTCTCCAAGAAACTCATTTAATTCATAAGGAGACACATAGATGCAAGGTAAAATTGTGGAAAAAACATTCCACATAAATGGAAACAAAAGGTGAGAAGGAGGAACCATTCCTATATCAGATAAAACAGACTTTAAATCAACAACAGTAAAAAAGACAAAGATGGTCATTATATAATGATAAAGGGATCAATTCAATAAGAAGATATAGCAATCCTAAACATTTATGCTCTCAACACCAGAGTTACCAAATTCAAAAAACAAATACTACTTAAACCTAAAAATGAAATAAACAGCAACATACTAATAGTGGAGGAATTCAAAACTCACTTGGCAAAACTGGACAGATCATCAAGGCAGAAAATCAACAAGGAAACAATGAACATAAATGGGACTCTAGAACAAATGGACCTGACAGACATTTACAGAACATCCTACCCCAAAACTGAAGAGTATACATTCATGTCATCAGCACATGGAACATTTTCCAAAATAGACCATATGTTAGGCCACAAAACAAGTTTCAGCAAATTTTTAAAAATAAAAATTATATTTTTATTTCCTTAAACCAAAGTGGAATAAAACTAGAAATAAATTCCAAGAGGAACTCTCAAAACTATACACATACATGGAAGTTAAACAACTTGATGCTGAAAGATCTTTGGGTCAATGACAAAATCAAGACAGAAATCAAATAACTTTTTAATGGAATGAGAATGGAAACATGAGCTACCAAAAATTGCTGGGATATAAGAAGAGCACTGCCAAGGGGAAATTCATAGCACTAGATGCATACATCAAAAAGACAGAAAGATCACAAGTAAAAACCTATTGTCACTTCTCAGGGAACTAGAAAAACAAGAATGAACCAAACCCAAAGCTAGCAGAAGATAAGGAATAACAGAGATCAGAGCAGACCTAAATTAAATTGAAACAAACAAACAAATATAAGGAATAAATGAAACAAAAGTTGGTTATTTGAAAAGATAAACTAAATTAACAGACTACTAGCTAAATTAACCAAGCAAAGAAAAGAAAGGATTCAAATAAGCTCAGTAAGAAAGGAAAAATAGACATTATAGCTAATACCACAGAAATGCAAAAGATCATTTGAGACTACTATGAGCACTTCTGTGCCCACAAACTAAAAACTCTGGAGAAAATGCATAAATTTTTAGAAACACAAAACCACCCAAGCTAGAATCAAGAAGAAACAGAAATCCAGAACAGATTGATATCAAGTATTGAGATTGAATCAATAATAAAAATCCCCCCCCCAAAAAAAAAAGCTGAGGACCAGATGATTTCACAGCCAAATTCTACCAAACCTGCAAAGAAGGACTGGTACATAATATACTAAAACTCTTCCATAATATCAAGAAGGAGATAATCTTCCCTAATCCATTCTAAGAAGCCAGTATCACACTGATATCAAAGCCAGGAAAATATGCAACAAGAAAAGAAAACTACAGACCAATATTTCTCATGAACCTGAACGCAAATATCCTCAACAAAATATTGAATCCAACAGGACATCAAAAAAATAATTCACCATGATCAAGTGTGTTTCAATCCAAGGATGCAAAGATGGTTCAACATATGCAAATCAATAAATGTATTCACAACATAAACAGAATTAAAATCAAAAGTCATATGATCATCTCAATAGATGCAGAAAATGTATTAATAAAATCCAGCATCCCTTCATGATAAAAACCCTCAACAAACTAGGTATAGAAGGAGCATACATCAAATTATAAAAGCCATATATGACAAACCCACAGCTAACATCATACTGAATGGGATAAAGTTGAAAGCATTTTGTCTTAGAGTTGGAACAAGACACAGATGCTTACTTTCCCCACTTCTTTTCAACATAGTACTAGACAACCTAGCCAGAACAATCAGACAAAAGAAAGAAATAAAGGGCATCCAAGTTGGGAAAGGAGAGGTAAAATTATCCCTGTTTGCCAATGGTATGATCTTATATCTAGAAATCCCTAAAGATGTGCTCAAAAGACTCCTACAATTGATAAAGGAATCCAGTAAAGCCTCAGGTTACAAAATTAATGTACACAAATCAGTAGCATTTCTATACCCTAATTACTACCAAGCTGAGAATCAAAGTATCAATACCATTTAGAATTGCTGCAAAGAAAAATAATTTGAAATTTACTAATTCAAGGAGGTGAAAGATCTCTACAAGGATAACTACAAAACACTGATGAAAGAAATTGTTGATGACACAAACAAATGAAAAAAAACATCCCATTCTCATGGATTGGAAGAACCAATATTGTTAAAATGTCTATACTGCCCAAAGTGATTTATAGATGCAATGCTGTCTTTATCCAAGTACCAATAGAAATTTTTTACAGAAATAGAAAAGAATATTCTACATTTTATATGAACTCTCAAGACTTTGAATAGCCAATCTTGAGAAAGAAGATAGCTGGAGGCATCACACTTTCTGTTTTAAAAATGTATTATAAAGCTATAATAATTAAAACAATATGATACTGTCATAAATAAGCCATATAGACTAATGGAATAGAATAGAGAGCTCAAAAATGAATTCTTCAGAGAGTACCAACAGTACACAATGGTGAGAAGACAATCTTTTCAACAAACGCGGGGAAAACTAGATATCCATATACAAATACAAAAAAAAAAAAAAAAGAATTCTTATCTGACACTATAAACAAAAATCCTACTCCAAGTGGATAAAATACTTAAATGTAAGACATGAAACTGTTAACTCCTAGAAGAAACATAGTGAAAAATGTTCTTAACATTGGTCTCGGCAATGATTTCTTGAATACAACATCAAAATAATAGGCATAAAACCAAAAATAGACAAGTAGGACTACATCAATCCAAAAGCTTCTGTAAAGCAAAGGAAACAACAAAGTGAAAAAGCAACCTATGGAATGGGAGAAATATTTGCAAATCATTTATCTGAGAAAGCACTAATATTCAAAATACATAAGAATTTCCTGCAAATCAATAGCCAAAAAGAAATAACCTAATTAAAAATGGGTAAAAGACATGAATAGACATTTCTCCAGAACAGACATAAAAATAGCCAGAGAATATATAAAGTGATGCTCACTGTCACAAATCATCAGAGAAAAACAAGTGAAAACCATAATGAGATGTCATTACATACCTGTCAGGATGGCCTATAAAAAAGACAAAAGATAACAAGTATTGGCAAGGGCATGAAGAAATGGAAACTCTTACACACCACTGGTGGGAATGCAAAATGGTGCAGCTGCTATGGAGAATAATATGGTGTTACTCAAAAAATTAAAATGAGCTTACTTCTTTCTTTACAGTAAGATCTGCTACCTCTTCTCCTGTCTCTCTGATGTATAAATAGGCTTTCCTGTACTCTGAATGTCACAAGACACTTTACTGCATCAAAAAGTCTCAAGACTCTCCTGTTAACCACAAAGCAATTTTTGGAGGGACATCTGGGAACAAAATAATATATTAAATTGAATCTCAAATTTAACTTTGAATTTATAGGGAGCTCTTGGTGTGATGCCTGAATCACTGTGAAATATTTCATTTCCTTCCTGCCTGCATAATCTCAGTAAAAGACAAAGCCTTATAATGTGATGAGATTTAAAAACACAGTGGAGAAAAAATAACAGTGACTCTATTCTTACCAAAGGAAAGATTTTCAAGCTACTTTCACAGATAAGGTCATCTCTCACCTTAGTGTTGGTCTCTCTCAACAGGGAAATTTATACCAGAAGTTCTAAATTAATCTCAGAGAACATTGATTTAGTCTTGACTCCACTTGCTTCAAAGGATATTCTTAGCAAGTCTAAATTTATTATAATATGGGTTGCTTCCTTTGACTAAAAAGACACAAAAGCAAAAAGAAAAAGATAAACAGCTGCATAACAGTTTAGGATTGGATATTCCAACCACAACTATCCACTTTCAAAATAAGATCTCATCTTTTTATCTTTGATTCTCAAACCAAAGGAAGGGTACCGTGAGTTTGTATTTTGCCCTCCTCTTCTCCTTTTCCAAAATCTCATTGCCTAGGGAAAGAGAAGTATCACTGAAAGCTTATTATATTTAGTTTTGGAATCAGAATTTCTTGTCTTCTAGACACATTTCCTCCTTATCCTTCTCTGGCAAGCATTATCAGAGAATATATTACTGCATGGGTGCAGACTGCTTTTTAAAAAAGTCCATTAACACCACGATGAAAACTAAAGGTGAAAACTTCTACACTGAGCTCCAAGGTCAGTCTAATTTCCAAAGTCTAGACCTTATAAATACTCATCATATGGAACTGACAACTCTTCTTCCATGATATGTTTCCCTTCATCTGTACAATATTATTATGAATTAATGTGTTATTATACTTTTTTTCCTGGACCTGTCTTCTATAGGATGTGTTTACCGTACAATCAGTTATAATTAGCTGAATGGAACATATAAATAATCTGTTTGTGATTATATAGCTCAACTGTTGGAAATTTTGCTGGTACATTTATTTGTTCAACAAGATTTGAGACTAGCTTATTTTAAGATATACATGGGTTGAGGGGACAACAAGCTTAATGCCATTTATGTGGGCCTTGAGTGTTGGAAACTCAACTTCAAGTGGGTTTACCACTCCAACATCAACTTCCATCCTCAAGTTGGTTTTGATTTGATATTTCTCACTTGATTTTTCAGTGCTCTTCCTTGAGTGGACAATGTCATTCCCTTTCCTCTCCCTCTTTTGCATTATTGAATATCATAAACAATAATACTAAACTTAATTTTTAGGATTTTGTTAATACTACAATTAACATCACTAACCATAGTTGTTTTTTTCTGACTCCACAACCATAGTCTAAATTTCTTTTTTTTTCCCAAAAATATATGATTATAACTAAAATTTAAGATCTCTGTCTTTTAGTCAGCACATCCTCAGAACTCTTCATGTTATTTTGAACTCACTGTACAGCTGGCCAAACATACTGACCCATTTGAAACCTCTAACATGTAATCTCTGAGATTTTTTGTCAACTAGTCTTCTCTGTGCCCCCACCACAGAAATTTTCTATTATGACAGTGTTGGTCAGCTCATAATTCAGTATTTTTCTTTCTACGTGCTTGCAATACAGTTCTCAAATTTGTTCTCATTTTCTTTTAGAATGTTGCTTCTACCAGGAGCTCTCTGGATAAATTGCATTTTGGCTTGCTCGGTTCATGCCATTGATTTCAAGGTTTACATTTAGGTAGGACCATCACTGCAACAAACCCAAATGAGGCATGGAGGTTGAAATGATCCCTATGAGGATGAGGAGGTGGTATACATGAGCACATCAATTTGCATGAAAAATATAATCACAAAATGATCTGATTTTTCTATAGCAGCTGTGTCAGAGAATGTGACAGCCACTTGATTCTCAGCCTGATCAGTTCTAGGCTGTGAGTTGTGGCAGCAGGATTGTTCACCACAACACAGAGGCACATAATATTGTGTGTGCAAACCACCTTGAGTTGAATCTGCCATTTGCAAATAAAAATGATCTCTTACATTTACCTAAATTCTTATTCACAATATAAACTAATCATTATTAATCAGCATTATTATTAATAAAATTATTTTTTCTTAGACAAACCATTTAGAGTATATTATTTGCTCAAAAATTTCTTCCATGTACATTCTTTTCTTTCAAGGAAAGTTATTTTTTAATTCACTGAAGCTGCAAGAAAAAAGATTATCAAAATCTTCATATTTACTAAATCAAATGGAAACTTTTTAATCTCTCTTCTACTTGACATTTAACCAGCTTCTGACACAATGGACCACTTTCTCGTCAACAAAATTTATGTTTGTTTGGCATGATATTTCATTCTCTTGAGTTTTTTTTCTATCTTCAACCAATTTTTTTTTTTTTACCTATTATGTAACTTCTTCCTCATCCATTTAATGTCATCTATTGGAGATTATTGAGGTTTTGAACTTTGCCTTCCAATTCTCTCTCTTTTTTTTCACTAAGATGATTTTTATCAATTCCCATGAATTCAAGTGCTATTTATGTATCAATAATTTCCAAATGTGAACCTTTAAATTACTTCTTTTCTTCTAGGATCAAGATGAATATAGCCATCTTACCAATTAAAACCACCAAGTAAATTGTCTAAATATTTCTAAAATTGAACTTGAACAGGAAGATGCAGTGACAGAATTCTGGATCTTGTCCAACCCAAAACTGCTCTTCCTAAAATAATCCCCGTTTCATTACTATCCAGTTAGTAGGTTTTACCTAGAAACATGGGAAGTTTATCCCACCACTTACCTCTCTCAACCTTACTCCCTTTTCCACTCCAAAAGTAAATTATTAATTACACATTATAAATGAATCCCTGTGTCACTCTCATTGTCTCTACTACCACATTAGCTCAAACCACCTTGACACTTTTCAATATTTTTGTAACGGGTTTCTATGTGTTTGCTTTTGACCCTTTTGAAGTCATTTTCAACTCAGTAACGAGAGCTATTTTAAAAATGCAAATTGGATAATTAGATTACCTATTATAAACACCTCAATGGCTGCTTGTTGCTTTTAGGAAAAAGTCCTACACAATCTGGCTATTGCTCATCCCACTCTTGCCCTCATCAGATACACTCCAAATATTCTGCTCATGGTTCAGCTGCTCACCGGCACCACTCTTTATCTCTCTGAGGCTTTCCATATGGTTTTCACTTGGCCCGTCTCCTTTTCTTATTTTAGTTTTTATTCCAGCACTTGATAAGCATCCCTTCTTTAGGATATCAATCACTGTCTTTTAATTTTAGACTCTGTCTCCTTGTACTTCTTATAACAACTATGAAAAGTATTTCTGCTTCTTATTTGTGTAATTATTTGTTAATATTCACAATAGTTTCTTTTCTGACATAGAACTTAGCACATGGAAGACATTGAGTAATTATGAGTTAAATAAATAGATGAATATAGAGATAGCTTCATAATTGTGACGTGGTTGTTATATTTTCCTTTTATTTTTCAGTTTTTGAGATTCTTTCATCAGATTAATCCTTTGTGTAACTTATTTTACTATTTCACAGAAGCGTATGTTTTAAATATGCCTTCTAAAACTACATAGTGCTTGAAGAAACTTGAAAAATGTGATTTCTTTACGTTACTTTGATTTTTAAAAGAATGACTTCTTAAGAGTATATCTGTTTTTTCTCAATGCCTCCTTTAATCATGTTAATAGTGAAATATTAGAAAATCTGAGTACCATTTATAGTGATTCCAAACTTGAAATAAAAAAGAATTTCAAATTGAGAATTTATGGAGTATAATGGCAACCTGAACTATTTCAACAAAAAATATACTTGTAGTCTAATTAAACTTCTCTATTTCCTAAATCATGTAATCAAATACAACTAAAAACTTGGCTAAAAATATCTTTTCTCAATGAAGATTGGGAAGGCACATGTCAGAGTGATGATATTCCACTAGTTTTCTATCTTTCAGTTTCTTTCAGAATATGAAATTGAATAGATACTATCAGCCACTTAAATTGTAATTTAAGTAGTTTTGTTATATCATGATACATGATAAATATGTCAAGTAATGTCATAGTCTCATGTTTTATGTGTTAGCTTTAAATTGGATAATTAGTCTGATCATATAAATAAAATCATTCTACTATTTTCTGAAATTTATACATTTGGGATTAAAAAAGCTAAAACTAACTCTGAAGAATAATTTCTTGCAAACTTTGTGGCAAAGCTAATATTATATATCATATATATATTAGTGTTCCTCTCAGAGGTAAGAAACATTAATATAATATTTAATAATAATAACAACATACTAGATTACTTAAACTGGTCCAAATACTTCTAATAGAGTAATTAGAACACTTTATTCTAGTGGACAGATTATCCAATAACTACCTGCAAAAAAAAAAAAAAACATTGTTATCAAGAAAATGTTACACACTTGTTTTGTATATTCTTGGTACTAGAGGTAGAGAGGCATATAGGAAAGCAAATGTTTTGATATGTAAAAGAAAATTAGAATAAGGAATAAAGTAAATATTTTAAAATGCATTTTTAAGCAATTAGAACAGCTCACTGAAGGAAAGCATTCCCTGCTACAGTATCATGTGCCTAACTGAAAAATATTCTTGGTTAATATGAATATTATATTTTAGATTTAATTCAAATCTATAATAAAATTCAATTAAGAGCATCCTATTTTTAATTCAGTATGGTAGGCAATGTGGAAATTTAGATTTAAATGTATGTAGTCCCTCTTCTATGGGAATCTATTATAGAATCAAAATGGGAAAAAGTCTGCAAAGAAATGACTATACTTATGAAAAGGACTCAGTACACTTATAAATAGAATGCTCAAAAAGAGAGAAACAGGAAAGATTAATTATACAGAGTAGTTCAGAAAAGTAGCAGATGTCATGGGCATGATCAAAGGGTCTGTGCCAAAAGGCAATTTGAGGTAACCAGCAAAGATAGAGCTAACTTTTTGATAGACTGAGAAGCATATAAGAATACTTCAGGAAGCAAGGACATGGTCATTTTAAACATACTGGGAGTTACAAGGCATAAATATAGGATGGCAAGATATCAGGTCCGACTACAATATCAATAAATATTTATTAAACTTTTATTATGTACCAAGCTGTGTTCTTAGTACTGAGGACTAAGGTACCACCAGGAGAAATAAAGTCCCCGTTCTTATGGAGCCCATTAATTGTTTGGGGTGAGAGTAGGGCATGACAAAAGACTACATTTAAGAAAAAATTCCAAAGCAATAAATAAATAATGATTACTACTTTGACAACTAAAATAAGGTTTATAATATAGACCATCTAGGTTGCTACTCTTGATTGTGCGGGCAAGAGCTTGCTGTGGTTGTGTGACGTATATTGTTTGTTAAGTGTTTACTTCATACACATACTGTGTTAGTTACATTGAATTACAACCCCTTTTTTCCTCTTGAACCTTCTCTCCAAAATCACTGTGTATGTAGTGCATACATTACACACATATACAAATACGTTAATGGAAGAGGTGATATCATGAAAATTATAAAACAAAAATTAGAGAGAGATTATCTAGAAGATTTCTTAAATTTTATTAATAACTAAACGTGAACCTATATGTTATCTGCTGCCTGATCTTTATTCATTTCACCTGTGGCGTGATAGTGACAGTTACCTCTCAAGAGAGCTGTGAGAGAGTAATGCAATTCTATCTGGATATATGGAACTCTGAAACCTATAGAGCAAAGTGGACATGTAAAAATATATTTATCACTATCTTCACATCATCGTTTGTATACATTTCTAAAGCACCTAAGAATGAGAATAATACTAACAGTAATTCCTGGTAAATTAAACTGATATTATCTTTAGCCATACTACTGCAGTCAAAGATAGATACTGAAATATAGGAAGTGAATATACAGGAAGTTATTAAACAAATGGGAAAATTGCTTCTGACAACATTTAACACAGAAGTTATATTTTCTCATAAAGTAATAGGTAAACATTGAATATATACGTATTAGTGATTTGTTAGTTTAGTACCTATAGGTAGACCTGCAGAGTATAAAGTTACTTTTTATAACCTTTGAACTGGCAGTTCATGCTTCCTTGTCATTGGCCAATTCTGCAGCTAAAAAGATTGGCTGAAACAACCAACAAAAACAGATTGAGAAGCTGCAATATTTTTTACAAAGTACAAAGGAATAGTATAAAGGCAGTATTTTCCAGCTTCCTTTACAGCTGGGAATGATTGTATGATTAAGTGAGGGCCAATATAAGCAGAACTGTCTGTGGAAGTTGAAGAAATTTTCTGTAAATGATAATTCATACACACACTGATGCTTTCCTTCGTCTCAACTTCTCCAGCCTGCTGCCTAGAATCAATGTGTGATGGCTGGAGCTCCCACTGCCATTTTGGCCTACAGGCTGCACGGTAGGTAATATGATGTGGAAAAGTATTGACACATCTGCCCTGGGCTGAAGATTTCAGGACATTCATATGAGAGAGAAGTATATTTATATCTTGCTTCTTTTGGGGTTTCTGTTTCTAACAGTTTTATGTAGATATAATGAAATGTACATTTAGGAAACAATTAGAGAACAATTAAGAAATTACAGTGTGATTATGAATGTTATGTCCTGAGAAAGGATTACATGTATTTTAAAATAAACTTCTTTGAGGGAAATAGTGAGAAGTTCATGTAAATTCTATAAATGATAACAAATAAATTGGCAGTTGCTTACTACTCCTATCACAGCATAAAATATGAAATAGACCAATTTGGACTAGGAACCAGTCCTATTTTGATGTCAAGAATTAAAGAACCAGTCATAACCATATGCATTAATTTGGACAAAAGTCAAATGTTGTTTGACTATTAAGATCAGGTCTACATTTATTCTCCTATGCATTTCCCAAGAAAAGTATGTAAAGATCCCTTGGAGATGAAGGCCTGGGATTAATCAGGAGATAACACTTAACAGAAATATCTACACCATCTACATTTAATTTCCATGGTCATGGAGAAGGGCTGGCCATAAGAAGTAATCTATTTTCAGAAACGAGGATTGGAAAGAGGAAAGCTGTGTCATGTTTTCTACTTAGTGATATCACTCTGAAGAAGAGGATTTTTGTTTGCTTGTTGTTTGTTTGACCAATGTCCTGGAAATGAAGAGTTTTCATTTCATTAGTTCCACTCAGATTAGTGAAAATGTTAGCAATCAGTATATATCCAGGAACTTACAGAAGTTTCCTTATTGTTTGCATAATTGGGGCCATCTGAAACACATGAAAAAACAGAAAGCAATTACTAAAACTATTTCTAGAGATAATTATGATGTCCATGAAAACCGAACAGAAATTTTTCCAAAGATAGACAAATGGCCAATAAACATTAGAAAATGCTCAACATCACTAATCGTTAGGGAAATTCAAATTAAAACCACAGTGAAATACCACCTTACCCCTGTCAGAATGGGCATTATTAAAAAGTCAAAAAAGGATAGAAGCTGGTGTAGATGCAGAAAGAAACACGTATACACTGTTGGTGGGACTATAAACTAGTATACTCTATGGAAAATTGTGTGGAGATTCCTCAAAGAAATAAATGTAGACTTACCATTTGATCCAGCATTTCCACTACTGGGTATCTAACCAAAGGAAAAAAAGTCATTTTATCAAAAAGGCACCTGCACTCAAGTGTTTATCACAGTACAATTCATAATTGCAAAGATGTGGAATCAACCTAAATATCCATCAATTCATGAGTGGATAAAGAAAATCTGGGGTGTGTGTGTGTGTGTGTGTGTGTATACATATATATTTTTATGGAATACTACTCAGCCATAAAAAGGAACAAAATAATGTCTTTTGTGTCAACTTGGATGGAACTAGAGATCATTATCCTAAGTGAAGTATTTCAGGAATAGAAAAACAAAGTATTCTATTAAATATTTTTGCATACATAGTCATCAGAAATATCAGTCTATAGTCTTCAGTTTCTGTTGCATCCTTTCCTAGCTTTGGTATTGGGGTGATGCTGGCTTTGTATAAAAGAGTAAATTAAGGAGAATTACCTCCTTCTCTATTTTTTGGAAAACTTTCATTAGGATTAGTACCAGTTCTTTTTACATCTCCTAGAATTCAGCTGTGAATGTGTCTGGTCCTGGGGCTTTTATTTGTTGGGAGATTTTTTTTTTTTTAATCACTGTTTCAATCTAACTACTCATCATTGGTCTCTTCAGGTTTTTTTTTTTTGTATTTCAGAATATTACAGAGGCACAAATATTTTAGTGTACATTGTACCTGTTAGGAATGATTTCATCCATCCCCTCCTCCCCCTAGCCCACATGATTTCCCTGGAGTTCTACTTCCATCTGTGCATATGAGTGCTGATCGGTTAGTTCCAATTTAATAGTGAGTACATGTGGTGCTTGTTTCCCCGTTCTTAAGATATTTCACTTACGAGAATGGTCTCCAGTTCCATCCAGATTGTTGCAAAAGATATTAATTCATTTTTTATGGCTGAGGAGTACTCCATGGTATACCACATTTTATTAATCCACCCATGAATTTATGGACACTTGGGTTGATTCCACATCTTTGCAATTGTGAATTGTGCTTCAATAAACATTCAGGTGTGTTTTTTGATAAAATGGCCTTTTTTTCCTTTGCATAAATACCCAGTAGTAGCATTGCTGGTAACATTCATTGGCTGTCAGGCAGGTGAGGGAGGAAAAAGGGGATGGGTATATACACACCTAATGGGTGTGGTGCGCACCATCTGGGGGATGGACAGACTTGAAACTCTGACTCAGGTGGGGCAAAGGCAATATATGTAACCTAAGCATTTGTACCCCTGTAATATGCTGAAATAAAAAATAATGACAAAGCCATGAATTTATTGGCATATCAAGCAGAGGAATGAAAAAGTATCATTGTGAAAGCATTGGTTATTACTTTTAATCTCTCACATCATTTGATCCGTACGGGGTACACTTCAGGCTGCTTAACACTAACGACCCTTATTTAACCATAAGAAGACGGTTTGTCCTCCCTGTTATCACTGGTGTTTACTTAAGGGAAAACTTAGTCAGGAGTCACTCACAGTACCATAAGACAAACTCTCCACCATATGTCCCCACCCCCGATGTGGCTTTCCCCTGTTATACTGACCCCACACAGCCCCCATTTTCCTCTTCTTTTCACCATCACTTCATCTCCTACCAGGTTTCTTTGAGCAGAATCCAAATTCTCGTGCTGATCTGGTCAATAGAATGAAATACCAATCAACATTTCCTCTATTCATTTACTTTCTTTAAAGGAAACATATCCATTAATGTTAAATGTCATATTTTTACTGATCAGTTCATGGAGATGAGTATAGTTACCTTTGACTTATGGTTTAGATTGGAAATATGATTTATACCTTACCTAACATGGCTAATATAACTTTTCTTTCTTGAATGGTAAAGAAAAAAATAGCAAATATACTTAGAAAAGTAAAACTAGGCTTCACCTTACTTTATCTTTTTCATTACTACTGTTAGTATAGATAATCATAATAAAACTTAGAGAAATTTCCTAATCAGATATTTTAGTAACTATCAATATATCATGAATTTACTTTATTGCAAGCCATGGATTGATGTAAAATTATTATAAAAGGAAGTATGTATGTTTTAAGTGGTGAAGAGAAATAATATTCTTTTATAGTCAAATAATATAAATCTGAGTAATATTGCACTATAAATATTTTACTGGTTTGGAGATAAGCTATAACTTTTTCTCTGTAATATTCAATATAATTCAATTGCTATCATTATTCTTAATGTAGCAAAACAAAACATATCATTTTCTTATTTTTTGATATTTAAGTATAAATAAGTAAAATCCTTGAATAAATGTATTCCATTTTGATTTGAATACATGAAAACATAAATTGTCACATATAATTTTCAACATATGTTAATATAGATGTGGACATATATATAACATTTTCTACATATATATTATTAGATATATAACATTTTACAATAGAGTGCCATTCTTTTTACTTGTTGATGAAATCAAGAAATTTAAAAAATCTTTGAAATGTGTCTTTATCAATTAAAAATAATGTGACATTATTGAAATCAGAAGACAAGGTTTGGTAATGTATTTGAGTACGAGAATGGATTCTAAATATTTCCCTGTCAAAGTGCATGTATTTGAAAATGAAGTAAAATACTTTAATGCATGGTATTTATTATTCCCTTTCCTAAAACACATTTTGAAAACATATATGATGTCATGATATAATAGTAAACTAATAGATTTGCATGTATCCTTCAATAGGAATAGCAATAATGTGGGGTTGTTAAGACAAAATTGTTTTTTACATTTCTAGGTCCGATTCTGGTGCTGATATGTAGCAACCAACATAATCTTAGGCAATTTTGCTAACCTTTCCACTATTTAATATCCTCATCAATATAACAGGCAAAGTAAGGTACCTAATTCAAAGGGTTATTTTCATAATTGGATGAGATATTATTGAAAAACACTACAATTATAGCACACTACAACAGTTAGATTTTTACCACTCAATTTCATTAATAATACATTTTTTAAAATGTGTTGTAAAAATTATTCGTTCAGAAACCTAAAGTGTTTTCATTAAATAATATTTTATACTTTTTATACTTTTATATTAAAAAAGAAAAATCATTACATTCAAAAATAAAAACTATATCACAGGAATAGTTTTAGTCTTAAAAATTTATATGCTTTTGTTTTTACCTATAAGTGGGAGCTAAACTATGGGTAGGCATGGTCATACAAAGAGAATGGTAGACAGTGAAGAATCCAAAATTGGGAGGGCGGGAGGAGGGTGAGAGATAGAAAATTACCTTTTGTGTACAATGCACACTATTCTGGTGATGAGTACACTAAAACCCAGATGTTACTGCTATATGATACACACATGTAACAAAACTGCACTGTATCCCTTAAATACATTAAAATTAAAAAAATTATATGACTTAAGTACAGTTAAAAATATGCATTCTTTCAAATATTTCTGCCAAGTACATTTATTATTTTTATTACCACTAAGTAAAGTACAAATGTATTTATTTTGAGTGCATTTATTTTGAAATCCAAAATTCAAATTTAACTTTAGTACATAAACTGAAATAGAATTACTACTTAGATACTATTGAACTAAAGCTGCCAAGATATTAAATTTTACTTTATCAAACTACCGAAGCAAGATGTAATATTTAGTTATTTTATACACCTAAATGTATTATACCATCCTAAGGATGTATTAGAAACATATCCTAATTTATAGATGACATTTAGTCAAATAAACCTAATTTATTGATATAATTGTGTCAAAATCAAATTTTTAGGCTACTTGTACAATTAAAAAGTAATCTTATATTAGATCCTCCTAAATGACTCAAGCTCATCTGGAGAAAGAGTCTATAGCCTCAAGTAATTTTACCAATAAACTAGAAAGAATAAAAACTCAAACTCAGGCCGGGCGCGGTGGCTCACGCCTGTAATCCTAGCACTCTGGGAGGCTGAGGCCGGTGGATCGCTCGAGGTCAGGAGTTCTAGACCAGCCTGAGCAAGAGCGAGACCTCATCTCTACTAAAAATAGAAAGAAATTATCTGGCCAACTAAAAATATATATAGAAAAAATTAGCCGGGCATAATGGCGCATGCCTGTAGTCCCAGCTACTCAGGAGGCTGAGGCAGTAGGATCCCTTAAGCCCAGGAGTTTGAGGTTGCTGTGAGCTAGGCTGACGCCATGGCACTCTAGCTTGGGCAACAGAGTGAGACTCTGTCTCAAAAAAAAAAAAACAAAAAACAAAAAAAAAACCTCAAACTCAAAACATTTACTGTAAGTAATTTAAGGAATGGTTTTATAATAAAGAATAACAACAATAATTTATAAAATCATAAGGAAAATAGAAGAGATCCTCATAAATGAGGGAGAGAAATAGAAATTAATTGATTACCAAGTAGAAAATTTGTAGACTTAATAATAAATAAGTAAAAGAGCTTATTCTTTTGGCAGAACCATGAGAAAAGTAAACCACGACTTAAACCAATCAAAATTAAAAGGAAGATAAAAACCATAAGCTATAATGAAAGAAAAGATAATTACTTAACTATTTGTATAGTAATGATTTTGATAACTGGGGGAAATGAACATTTTTTAGTGTCAACCTAAAGGAAGAAGCTGAGGCACAAAATACTATTTTAGAGTTTACATGAGCCAAAATGAGGACAGCTGCCCAGGAAACACTTCCAAGTTGCCTTGAGAAGTTCTCCAGAGAATAACAGGGAAGCTTGAGCAGGGATGTGGACACTTTTCATGTTGGAAGGCTGCATTAATTTAGCTGTAATCAATTAAGGCCACAGTCAAGAAACTTTCTTTAGATATACTAAAAAATGTACATTATTTTGTAAAACTCTAACTACTACATACTTAATAATTTCAAAAAATGAAAACTATTTGTTAATTTTAAAGTTAACTAACGTTTTAATGACTTTGCTATATCTGCTTTTTGTTGGAAAGCATTTGAATATTTGGTTGCAGCATGGAGGTTCACAGTTTCAGTTGATCCTCTAGATGAGTATAAGTCATCTGTGACTTAAGGTCATCTTAATTTAGGTTAAGTAGGAGAATGTAGATACACAGCAACAAGTGGTTGAAATGCAAGAAAGCATTTTTTGGGCATGTCACCAAAGGCAAGTGTATTCTACTGCATTTTTCCGTATTTAATTTGGAACTTTCTTAGCTTCAAAAAATGACTTTAAAATGTCATGTACTAAGAGCTCAATCAATTCCATCTGTAGTTCTTTATGTGCTTTGGTGATATCAACTAGGTGAGGCTGAAATGCTAATTTCAATGTGATGTCATGATTCTCAAAGTTTGTGAAACTTTCATTGTATTCTCCAATTAATAGATCTATAATAGCTGTGTATTCTTCAAATGATTTACATATATCATCCTGTTCATTAATGACCTTTGGTAATTGGGGAAAATGTTCATCTTAAATTTCCTTTTGAAAAAGTGTTTTCAAAAAAGAAAGCTTTATTCATAATGCTTGGATTTTTTTTTTTTGCCACATCATATATAGACTTAGTTTTACCTTGCAAAGAAATATTCAAGTCGTTTTTATTTTACATGATATCTCACAGAAATGCTGCATTCCAATAGAAATCTTCTTTCAATAATTCACATTGCTGATTCTGTTCTTCATAAAATTTAACTATCTGTTCTCACAGAGATAAAATTTTAGATAAAACCCGTCCCTGCAATAGCCTATGCGCTTTAGCATGATATAGCAAATCTACACTGAAAACCTCATTGTTCAACTTTAGCATGTTATGAAACTGATGATGCGGTGTTGCATTTGCGCTGAATATATTTGACAATACTTATAACTTGTTGCAAAGTGTCACTTTAAAAATAGTAAATTTAGCACAGAGATTTTAAAGATACAAGATACAGTGAAAAGAAATGAGAGCATCTGGATATGTTAATATATATATATTTTTTATCTGTGCAATAAACCCTTCATATTTTCCTGTTCTGGAAGGTGCACTGTCTGTATACACACTCACTAAGTTTACCAAATTCAGTCCAACTCCATGGTATTTATCTTGAAAGTTATTAAAGATGTCTACTTCCCAAGTTCTGTGCTCAAGAGTGTCCAAAGCAAGTAACTCTTCACAGAAGACTATGCCATGTGCAGTAGTGGCCCCAGTCAGGTGGGGGAAATTATGACTAAATCATGAGCATAGCAGAAGTCAATTTAACCCTTATGGCTTACAAATGTTCTACTTGTGCTGGTCAACCTGGGAGGATTATTTCCTTGAAACTTATTTTATTCTTTGGTCTTTTAAATACATTCATTTTAAGAATAAAATAAAAATATAAAAAGATAGAAATGTATTAATAAAAATAAAAGGATTTGTTCTGTAAAATTTGGATTCAGTTAGAAGGCAACACTTAAAGACCTAGAAGGTCACATGTGGCCTTAAGGCTTCAGGTTCCTCACCCCTGGGCTTGAGCTTTTGTTTTTTTAAAAAGGGACAAATCAGGACATTTCGTTACAAAAGTTATTTTGAGGAATTCTCATTAGTTTACAGAGATAACAATGTTAGTAATTGGCTATACATTGTTGAACTATAGGGTATGAGTTATAGTGTTCAGTGTATTGCATTATTAGGTTAATTTCTAGCTATTTATAGTGACCTCAGTCTAGAGTCCATATAGCAGGGGCAGCTTCAAGAAATGATTACTCAGCACAAAGTGGGGAAGGAGGATGTGACAGTTGCCTCACCTATATGCCCCTCTGGGCCTGATAATTTAAAAGGGGCTGAATTCCTTAGATGAAAAGTTCATCCTCTTTCTCAATAAAATAAAAAAAAGGTAAGTTACAAAACTTACCTTTAATGATTTTTAAAAAAAAATGAAATAAATTGTGATAACATTATTTTAGAGATAAAAGTTTTACTACTAAGTTATTTTTTGATGTTAACTAAAATAAAATTTTAAGCCCCCCAGCTGACTCAATGGACCCCATGTTGACCAAGGGGACCCAAGAAAAATTTTAAAGCTGAGTTGCTGGCCATGAGGTGAATGGAGCTCAGACACTCTTGATTATGCCTTGTCCTTTTTGGAATTATTCTTCGTAATGATGAAATACAAAATCATTAACAGGTCTAAGGCCATGTAAGACAAAGATTGAACCACAACTACAGGCCCTCAATTTACTGAACAGATCATTTGATTCTCAATATTTGTCCAGTGGCTTGTCTCTGATTAACAGACTTGTTTATATTAATTTGAAACATTCCAAGACTTTAGACAAAGCTTCAATTCTTTAACCAATTACAAATTAAAGAATCTTTAAAGCCACCTGTAACCTGTAAGCCCCCACTTCAAGATGTCCTGCCTTTTTGGGCCAAACCAATGTATGCCTTCCGTGTATTGATTTATAATTTTATGTATAAGTCCTGTCTCCTTAAAATTTATAAAACCAAATTGTAACCCAATCATGATGGGACCACTTGCTCAAGTCTCCATGGCCCTTGTCTCCAACCTCTGAGACCTTCATACTTTTTTTTTAACCTCCCTAAACTTATCTGAGGTAGACATTGCTTCCTTCCTTCATGGTTGAATGATTCTTCTTTCATAATTGAGTAGTTTTTCAGCCTGATTCCCGCCTTTGTATGTTTACTGACTGTTATGGATGGAATGTTTGTGCCCACACCCCAATTAATGTGTTGAAATCCTAATCCTCCATGTGATAGTATTAGGAGATGAGGCATTTGGGAGATAATTAGGTCATGAGGGTAGAGCCCTCATGAATGGAAGGCTTATTAAGAGGCTTATTATTAATGCCCTTATAAAGAGGAATCTCAGTGTAAGTTAAAAAATAAAATCCTAAGCTCTTCTGATCTGCTGACATAATAGACCCACCTTAGCCAAGGCTGCCCTAGAAAAACTTTAAATCTGAGTTCCCAGCCATTAAGGGAAGGGAGGTCAGACATGCCTCCTTATATGCCTGCCTTTTAGAGTTTAAACATAACAACTGACCAATATTAATGGTAAAATGGAGATCATAAGACTGACAAAACAGTCATGGCAATAAAATACTCAATTATAAACAGGATCTAAGGCCATGCAAAGTAAAGATTAAGTCAAGCCTGCAGGCCATCAATTTGCTTAACTGGTCATTTTGAAGCCCTATATTATGGCTTACTCTAGGATTAACATACTTCCTTACCTTAACTTAAAACATTCCTTTCTACTGACTCCAAGATTTTAGACAAAGTTTTATTCCTTTAACAAATTGCCAATTAAAGAATCTCTAAATTCACCTATGACTTGCAATCCCCACTAGAAGATATCCTGCTCTTTGGGGCCAAACCAATGTATACCTTCCATGAATCGATTTATGATTTTACCTGCATTTCCTATCTTCCTGAAATGTATAAAACAAAGCTGTAACCTGCCCACCTTGGGACCACTTACTTAAGGCTTCTCAGGTTTGTGTATTCTCAGGCCATGGTCACTCTCATTGGCTCAGAATAAATGTCCTTAAAATTATTTTACAGAGTTTTTTTTTTTTTTTTTTTTTTTTTCCTTAGCACCAAAGAGCTCTCTGAAGCTCTTTCTGCCAAGTAAGGATAGGAGAATATGGTAATCTGACACCTAGAAGAGGGGCTTTATCATAACTTGCTTGTGCAGGAACTCTGATCTCAGACTTTTACCTTCCAGAATGGTGAGAAATAAATTTCTGTTGTTTATAAGCCACCAAATCTTTGGTACTTTGTTATGACAGAACAAACTGACTAAGATACTGTCAGATTTTAGTTTGAAATGTCAGTTCTTAGTGTGCTCATAGTCTAAGAATGCTCAGACACACCAAAGTAAGGCAAGCACAAAAATGAGGTTTATTATGGAGAGAAAGATAAGATTATAGGGCAAGAGCAAGATATAGCTTTACAGAGCATGATACATATGTCACAGATGATGACCGGACCTGTTGTCACAACAGGAAAAGAGCAAAAAGAAGGGCACAAAAAGAGGGTTGGTTACAGAATACATCTTGTTTTATGGTGCCTGGATTGAGACCTCTCTAGTGGCCCAGACGTCACGATGGAACCACTTTGATTGGACACTTGGGAGTTGTGTTACTAGACATGTGAGTTGTTCTAGGTCAGTTTCCTGACTCTATGGTACCTATGTGGCTTGGTCCATGGGCTACAGAGTCCTCTGCATTCTTTAGCAGCTGGTGTGCTGAGTTATGATTGGCAGATTCGTTGGGTGTTCTCTCCTCCCCTGGGAATGGCTGTCACTTGGGAGAGGATTAGGGTTGGGCAGGGCCAAGATGGGGGCCTGGGGCCCATCCATGTTCTTCTCAGGTGGGACAATTGCACCAAGGCAACAACACCCACTTTCATCCCTAGGAGACCCAGAATCCCTTGCTATCTACCTAACAACACTAACCAAGAGTCATTTTAGTCTTGTAAAGTCACAGATTCTTTTTAAAATATATAACTCTCTAAAACTTAGCTTTTCACCTATTTAATTTCACTCAGATCTATTTGTAAGAGTCATACTGATTCTTCTTTGCTAGATGTACTTTTATTTGTGCTACATTTTCTTGCTTTCTTTGTCCCATACAATTCCTTCTCTATTGCACATTAATTCAGGAAATTAGAACTATCAAGCCTAGGTGGGAGAACCGTGCCATTATTCTTTCCCCTAAACTATTTATTCCAGTTGAAATAATTTCCTGGGGCCCTTATTCTAAATTGAACTTTTACTCTACTTTAAATCCATTCAGAGGTTTTAAAAAAATGAATATGCCAACCACCCAATTGCTTTGTTCTTTTTAAAGAGATTGAGAATAAATTGATCTTGTCATTCAAAGCATTTGTCAACATTACCTTTTAATGTTTGGATGTGAATGTCTGTTGCCTTTTCCATTAGTACAAGTCACTGAAATCATGAACTACCCCTATTTAGTTTCATGTATGCTTGCAGACTGGCCAATTCTTTTCTAAATGTCTCTTCTTATTGTAATATCACTTCTTATAAAACTCTATCAAGCACAGCCAACAAGAATCTACCTGTTTCAAATATTTTGAGGCAGTTTATCAAATTCTCTATTGTATAACAGGATATTATAACTATAGAAATTATAATCAACTTCACTTAATCAAACATATTTGGCTTTATCCTTTTACTTCCATAGTTACTCGCATTCTTACATCATTTGCAAAAACAACATAAAGATATTTCTAGTGCTGATTCTTGTGGATTCTTTAATTTATTCTTTCACATTTCAAAATAACAAAAATATGTGTTTTATAAAGTAAAGTTGTTACAATGTGGCAGATGTTAGACTTAGCCTCTGTACTCATAGAGCTTAACTGGGGAGATACACATTAAATAAATGCCAAAGTACAATTGATATTCAAGCTCTAAAAGAAATAAATGGGGTTTCTAAGAGAATTTATAATACAGTACTTGAGTTAGACTAGGGAGTAAGGGTTCCATGTAAAAGTAGTTCACTTAGGAAAGGTAAATGAATTACACTTTTTCACTTAGGAAAGGTAAAATAAATCCCCAAAGATTGCATGCCTATGAAATAACTAACAGATTTAAAAGGTCATATGTTGCATAAGAATCATATTTAAGTGGCATTCAAGGATTTATTAAAATAAGTCGATAAGTTGTACCTCTTCTGATGTTTTTGAATTTTCACAATTATTTTGAGAGCAGTCACTTGCCTCTTTGTCGTTCATGTACTTATGATAACCATTTTCATTTCAAAACTATATAATCAATAATGTAAATGTTGCTGACATATTGAAATTTTGCTAATAAAATGTATTTTTAAGGAGACAAACTTGCACCAGATGCTTTTATTTTGACCTTATCAAGCAAAAATTATAAAATTAATTATTTAATGCCTAAATATTTCTTCTTACATGTAAATGAACTTTAGATAATTAGTTATTTACATCTGAAAATAATTAATATTAGAAGACATGAGCCTTATAGACTCAAACCATTTCAATGTTTATAATGAATATTTTTTAATATGTCCCCCTGTAAATGCATATTAACTTGAGCCAATTATATGTATTGCCATGAAATTCTAATAAGTAAAAATAGTCATATTTATTTGATGGAATTTTGTGCTTAATGATGTGGCCATAAATAATAGAAAAAAATAAGGCAGAGGAAATATATTGAGTTCAAATTTTGAAGATACAGAGATATATTCAGGTGTACATTTATATATGTATAGTACAGTTATATATGTAGTTTATATATAGTTATATATTTTTAATAATGATATATTTATAACTATATTTGTGTTTTAAAGGATGTCAGCAGTTTAGGCTTTGGAAAGGAGAAGCTTTCTAAAGTTTCTTGCAAAATAGCAATTAATTGATCATAAAGTGAGGATGATGTCTGTTCTTTTAGTAGCTGTTTAAAGCAATTTCAGAATAAAAGACAATGTAGTTTAAAACCTGCAACTATGTTTAATGTAAACAGCAGCTTGATTTTTTATATAAAATATTTGGAGGCTATAAAAGTGAAAAAGGAAGAAAAAACAAAACTGGAAACATAATATGATAAATATAATTAAGTAAAATGAAGTTTTTAATTTTTTGTATCTTCCGGACACTTGTCAGTCATACAGAAAATAATTTAATTTATTTTTTAAAAAAATATTGCAAATAATTCAAATAATGTAAACTTTTATTGAAGTTTTCCAAAGAAGGGCTAACATTAGCTTGCCTAGTCATCATTATGTGTCTTCCCAAATTTCAAATATTATAATATCTGATCCTCAAAAATATATTTTCCCACTTTTACCCAAAAATCTAGAGGAAATCACCTTACTGATAACCCAGCAAAGAATTCTGCCCTTAAAGGTCCTACTGATTAAATCTCTGCTGTGTTCCACCTAGAAAAATTTCCAAAAGATGACTTGAAATCAATTACTAAAGATACACAAAATTGGACAACAGAAGTCGAAAAACAAATTTGGAAAAATAATGGCTGCTGGTTTAATGATAAAGAGGAACTTGGGTTTGGGCCAATAGAAAGCCTGTCCTGTCAGACTCCGTGAAATTTTCATTTTTAACTACTGTACATAGTTTAAGTCACTGGGCTACAGAAAAGATGATCACTTTTATGAACAATACTGATGGAGTAACATTAATAAAGCTGCCAAGGTTGCTTATCTGGCCTGCCCCACCTGTGCTAAATTAAATCCTGGAAAGCCAGTGTACACAGTCCCTAGTCATTTTAACCTCCCTAATGGGCAATTGAAGGTTTGGCAGATGGATTTTAATTGGCTACCTCCCTCATATGGATAGGAGTATATTTTAGTCATGGTCTGTATGTTCTCCCATTGGGTTGAAGCATCCCGCACAGAAAGGCTACTGTCTCAGCAGTAGCTAAAGTACTATTAGAGAAAATAATCCCTAACTGGAATACTCCCCTCAAGCTCCACAGTGACTGAGGAGTTTATTTTACTGGACAAAATGTAAAACAAGTGTGTACTATCTGGCTAATTTTGCAGCTCTCTCATTATGCTTACTATCTCCAAGTCTAAGGCATCACTGGTACTCTTAAGATTTAATTGGCCAAATGTATGGAAAACTTGCACTTACTATGAGCAAAAGCCCTGCCTATAGTGTTTCTTAACCTAAGGGCCACTCCGTTTGGATTACATAAATTAAATTCCTACTCATCAAGGTAATTACTCAACTCCCCGTGTATTTAGCCCCAGGTTCCTTTGACCCGAAAGTAATAAAAGGTGAAATGTTTCAATATTATAAAAGTATGTTCAAGGCTATGAAAAAAAAATTGTACTTTAGTAGAATAATCTTTTCACAGTGGCTCTTGTGAAATGAAGACCTGAAACAATGTAACCTGCAACCAGATTTTCTCCATTGAAAAAGGCATTTACAAAAGACTCTTTCCAACCTCCTTGGAAAGCGCTATATCAGGTCTTGCTAACTAATCCTTGTGCAACCAAATTTAAGAAATTGATTCCTGGATACATGCATCTCATCTAAAGAAGACATCAGCTACTCCGTAGACCTGAACTCTTGCTGCAACATTAAAACTAAAGATTTCTAGGATTTAAAGCAGGTGACATCTGAGTAGTTGGCTTTTCTCGAGATGTGCAGACCAGACCTGCATACCCTTTTCTCACTTCTAATTCTTACCTTATTTTCATTTTCTTTCCCCTGGAAAGACAATGCCCTTGTCTGCATTTCCCAGTCTGTTGCCATGTGGGGAGGTGAAAGGGCGAACTCTTACTAATTGTTGAATCTGTCATCAAAAATTCCAATCTATGTATGATTCTAATGACCCCTTAGTTCTACCTGTAACAAATTTTACTAACATCCCAAATACAACAACCTGTACAAATTGTACCATTGGAGACTCCTGTAGGATTAAGCTTTCTCATTCACCCTTTAATGCCTGTTTCCTGCATTACCTTCTTAAATTGGTGGCCTCCCAATTGGGCCACCAAAATATGCATTGAATCATCCCTCTTAAACCATAAAATTAGGATTTCCTAACATAGCTAGAAAAATTATTGGGACTGGTTTAAGGAGGAGGGGCTATTAACAACCATGGTAACATAACTGACCCCTGTGTTAATTCTATTCTATATAGAAAAATCACAGATGGAAGAATTGTCTGTGCTCCTACTGGGTATATCTACTTTTATGAGTAGAGCACCTCAGCATGGGCCTCGAAATGGTTAGACACATGGGTAACAGGAGGTCAGTGTAGGTTGAGATATTTGACTGCACTGTTGTCGACATACAAGAGATCTGGAACTGATCATTTGAGTAATCATTGGGCTGGCCCACTCATGTTATGTCACACAACCAGGTGAAATTCCCCCTTATGACTCCCTGGTGATGACCAACCTTCCTATGCTGCTTTCCTCCAAAGAATCCTTCCCTGAGGTGAAATTTGGGCTAATCAATTAATGATTCAAAATCTATCCATCGCTATTGCTAACCGTACAGACTCCACTGCAAAGGCCACCACTGCACAGCAGCACTCATTAATTTTCCTTGCCAGAGTAATTTCAGATAATAGGATTGCTCTTGATTATGCATTAGCCGAGCAAGGTGGTGTCTGTGCTATTGCTAATATTATATGCTTTACTTGGATACGCTCCTCTGGGAAAGTTGAGACATGGTTACATAAAATAAGAGAAGCAGCCATACAGCTACAATAAATCTCACCCAGTCCTACACGGTCATCTGATTTGTTCAGTTGGTTGCCTTTACGTCTAGGTTCCCGGCTTAAACCCGTCATGCAAATTGGAGTTTTCATGTTACTGTTCTTTTTATTTTGTATTTTCCCTTTTAAAATATTTATCTGCTGTTCATCAAATTTCTGCAGAAATTCAATTCCTAACAGAATGATGTTAGCACAGCATCTTGAAATAATGGCCAAAAAATACCTATGAAACAGACAGAATCAAACAATATTGAAATCCAGATGGACTGAGCCTGACAGCATCAACTTCTGGCCTCCTTTTTGGTCAAATGTGACAAAAACGGTCTTGACACTAACTTAAAGCTGTTGGTCACCTCCACCAGATGTGGATCAAAATTAACTAACTAGGAAAGATCCATCCTGGCACTGAGGAACACCAAATCCTGACTATATGATGATTGATCAGTGATGTTTTTGGAGAAAGATCTTGATCAAAAGAAGAGAAGGTGGAATTTGCAGATTCTGGGATGAAATCACTTTTTTTCAGACTCAAACAATCTAGAGCCCAGGAAATATAAAGGGTGAGGGCTCATGCTTGCATGTCTGGAAGAAATATTGCCTAGGAGTTTTTAAAATAACTCCACAAAAAATTATTTTTTAGGAAAGACTTTCTTTTATTATTTAGGTTGTTGCAAAAGTAACTGTGGTTTCAGACCATGAATTTTAAAACATTATAACTATGTTCAAACACATATTTATTAATCAACATAGGAACAATTACAATCAGCACATTTTTTGCCAATGAGAAATAAATTTGTTTATTTCTGTAGTGTAAAAAAATCTGTGCTTTGGAATTCGATGCTTTCTTGAAAAGGATTTTCGGCAAGCTGCTGGTTGTGGAAGGGTTTTCCCTGCAAAAAGTTGCCGAGGTGCTTGAAGAAGTGGTAGTCAGCTGGCAAGAGGTCAGGTAAATATGGGGATGAGCTCAAACTTCTTAGCCCAATTCTTTCAACTTTTGAAACGTTGATTGTGCGACGTGAGGTCAGGCATTGTCCTGGAGTAGAATTGGGCCCTTTCTGTTGACCAATGCCAGCTGCAAGTGTTGCAGTTTTCAGTGCATCTCATCAATTTGCTAAGCATACTTCTCAGATGTAATGGTTTTTCCGGGATTCAGAAAGCTGTAGTGGATCACACCAGCAGCAGACCACTAAACAGTGACTATGACTTTTTTTTTTTGGTGCAATTGTGGCTTTGGGAAGTGCTTTGGAGCTTTTTCTGGGTCCAGTCACTGAGCTGGTCATCACCAGTTCTTCTATAAAATCCACTTTTCATCGCACATCACAATCTGATAGAAAAATGGTTCATTGTTGCAAACAAGAAGAGAAGATGACACTTCAAAATGATGATTTTTTTTTGATATTTGGTCAGCTCATGAGGCACCCACTTATCGAGCTTTTTAACCTTTCCAATTTGCTTCGGATGCTGAATGACAGTAGAATGGTAAACATTGAGTTCTTCGGCAACTTCATGTGTAGTGGTAAGAGGATCAGCTTTGATGATTGCTCTCAATTGGGCATTGGCAATTTCCCATGGCCAGCCACCATGCTCCTTATCTTCAAGGCTCTTGTCTCCTTTGCAAAACTTATTCAACCACCAATGCACTGTATGCTCCTTAGCAGTTCCTGGACCAAATTTGTTGTTGATGTTGCAAGTTGTCTCTGCTGCTTTACAACCCATTTTGTACTCGAATCAGAAAATTACATGAATTTGCTGTTTGTCTAACATCGTTTCCATAGTCTAAAATAAATATAAAATAAACATCAATTAATAAGGCATTAGCAAAAAAACATAAAGCGAGAAATGTGCATTAAAATGATATATAACATAACCACATTTAAGAATGTATTTCAATATCAAAAATCAAATGTCAGCAATGCTAAAACCACAATTACTTTTGCACCAATAGAAATAGGAAAGATTGCAGCAATTCAGATGAGATGAAAAAATACCTGCCCAGTTAATAGCGTCTCCACAATGAACTGATACCAACTCCGGCTTTGAGTCTCCAAACCAATGAACTCTTGAACAAAATTTGTGAATTTCTTCTTTTGCCAATAAAGGTTTCCCTTTTCCTTTCCCTCTTCATATGCTTATGTGGCTTTCCATAGCTGAAAAGAAGTTATAATCTTTTTTTCTTATTGCTGAATAAATTCAATATATTTGGAGATATTCTTCTCTGATTATTTTTTTGTTTTGGTTGACACTCCCATGTTCTCCCCTTAGCCCCCTTTTCCAACTTTAACTCTTTTCAATGATTTAACCAAAAAATACTTGAAAATTAAGGACATCAAACATGTGGGCTCAGAAATATTTCACTCAAAGTGTATTTATGTTCAGGTTTTAGGCTGAATCTTCTTTTCTACTGACAATTTGTGATCTCCTACGGACTATACATTACAGGGATGTATTCAACAGAAAATCTTATCTGTACTTTCTGGCCCCCTGAAAAGATACCCAAGTACAACAGTGATAAATGTTCTCACATAGAAAAGTTACTGGTGCCTTATTCATATACTAAAATTTGTCCCATTGTGTGTTGAGCTTTAGTAGATGGCTTAACCTAAAACACTGCATGGGTCTTCAGAAACCAAGATTTTCCCACTAGGGATGGCTCAGACTATTTGTGCTATTAAAGGTACTGGAAAATTGATATTCAGTAGGTACATCATGCTCACAGGAAAATTGAACTCTAATTCTCTTAGTCTTGTAAGCTCTGTAAAAAGTGATGGTGCATGTGATAGGAAACAAAAGTACCTATTGTTTAAAATGCAAGAAATTATTTCCTTAGATTATTCCTAATGGTTGCATAAGACTTTAACAACTCTATTTATACTAACATACCAAATAAAACCTGTATGGGAATGATTGACTGGAGGATGGTACACCGAGTATGGTATAGGAGAGATATAGAGCAATAAGGAAATGAAGAATAAGGTGAATCCATAGATTCAAACTGCCTTTCACAGAATTTCCTAAGAATTTTCAGAAATCAAACATTTAAAAGAAAGTATGAGGTAATATAAGTATGAGGTAATGCATATGCTAAAATTTGCATATGCAATAATACAATATTATTAAAATATACATCAATAAATATTGACATTGATACAAATATTGATCTAGATATACATATATATCTATTTATATACATGAATAAATCAGTAGTATACCTCTAAACACATTTAGTTGAATTTCAGGAACCAATGAAAACAAAATTCTGTGAATAAATGAATTACTGTTACTGGGTACATTTAACATTTAAGTTAAGATATTTCTGTGGTTTTAATTTTTTGGGATTACTTAAAAATTTAAATATCTATGTATTATGTCTCTTGATTACATTTAAAATCTTAAAATAATTGTGTTAAATAATTGCATGTAACACTGCTAAGTTAACTTAGGCTTTCATCTTTTTTGACTTGGCTTTTACAATGTCTTTTAAAGTAGTCTTCTTGTCCCTCACAAAAGCTACTTTAATATAGTCATCTCTTTCACTGTGGATGTATCATTATTAAGGACAAATCAGAATATGGCATTTTTATTTTACATGCTTCAATGACTCCTCATTACCTTCATGTTAAAATAGGAACAACTAAGCATCATGTATTATCACGGTCTAATGTCCTGCAAAATTCATGAGTTGAAACTTAATCACCAATGTGACAGTATTGAGAGAGTGTTTAGGAGGTGATTAAGTCATGAAGGTGGAATCCCTGTGAATGGGATTATCGTCTTTGTAAAGAAAGCATCAAATACCATCCAGCCCCTTTTGCCCTTCTGTTCTGCCATGTGAAGACACTTAGACAAAACTATCTATGAGGAACAGGTCTTCACCAGACATCAGCCCTGCTCCAACCTTGATCTTGGACTTCCCAGCATCTAGAATTGTGAGAAATAAATTTCTATTCTTTATAAATTACCTAGACTCTTGTGTTTTGTAATAGCAGCGCAAGCAGACAAAGATACGTACAAACCCTTTCATGATCTCACTTCTGCCTCCATACTCATTACTAACATATGCATTCAGTTCCACTAATCATGGTTCTTTATTGGAAATTTTCTAAAAGTGCCATTCAATTTAGGATGATATGATATGCACAGATTTCTTAGACCTAGATTTTTGTCAAATTTGCTTATTTCTCAAGACTAAGGTTTTTGTTTTGTTTTGTTTTGTTTTTGAGACAGAGTCTCACTTTGTTGACTGGGATAGAGTGCAGTGGCGTCAGCCTAGCTCACAGCAACCTCAAACACCTGGGCTCAAGCAATCCTTCTCCCACAGCCTCCGGAATAGCTGGGACTACAGGCATGCGCCACCATGCCCGGCTAATTTTTTCTGTATATATTTTAGTTGTCCATTTAATTTCTTTCTATTTTCAGTAGAGACGAGGTCTCGCTCTTGCTCAGGCTAGTTTCAAACTCCTGAGCTCAAATGATCCACCCTCCTCAGCCTCCCAGAGTGCTAGGATTACAGGCGTGAGCCACCATACCCGGCCTCAGTTTGATATTTTTAAGGTAGAAGTTTGTATTAGTCTCCTATCCTAATTATATTATTTTAATGAGATCCTACTTATTTTTAAAACCATAATGCATCTTACAAAATTCAAAATGCACACAACAATAGGAAATGAAAAGTCTTCTTCCATCACCTTTATCTGACTACAAGATCCCCCCTGTGGAGGCAGTAATAATATTAAAAAACAAAACAAAATAAAAACAAACTTTCTTGTGTATGTTTTTATATTTATGCATATGTAAGTAAAGAAGGACTCCTCAAATACTCAATCCTGTGCTTTACTCAAAATTATTGAAGTGCTGTGCTCGATACTAAGGCTATATAGTGAAAAAAATTTTCTGTCCATAAAAGAGTACATTATAAAGCAATTTCAATACAGTGTTCTACAAAAAGCTTACAATTTAATGGCCTATGGAATTTGTATTTGACAAGTAGCTATCCATTTTTAATACTACAGAATGTTTAAAATATGTTTAATTTAATTATTAGCAGAAAAAAATTCCATATTTTTCTTGAAAAATAGGAAATCTGGATACAATGGAAACACTGTGTGGGTGTTTAATTTACACATTATAAAACTCATTCTTTAAGATATACATGTGTGCAATTTTATGAGTTTTGATAAACATATTTCCTCATGTAACCACAACCACAATCAAGATAAAGAAAGGTCCATGACTACCTCAAAAATTCTCCCTTGTACTTTCCTTCTGTAGTCAAACCCTTTCCTCATTTTAAACCATCAGCAGCCAATGATGTGTTCTCTCTTCCAATAGTTGTGTCTATTGCAGAATTAGACATAAACAGAATCATATAGTATTTAATCTCAGGAGATTTCTTTGAATTAGCATCCATTCCTTTGAGATTCATCCATATTCTTGGTTGTTTAGGAGTTTGTTTCTTTTAACTGTTAAGTAATGACTCATTGTATGAATGTACTACATTTTATTTATTTATTTATTTATGAACCAATTGGGGGCATTTGGGTTGCCTTCTGATTTTGGGATTGTGAACAAGAGTTTCACATGGAGATGTTTTAATGAATCCAAGTCTTCATTTCTTTTGGGAAAATACCTAAAAGTGAGAATATTGGGATATTTTGTAGGTGCATATTTCTTTTTGGCTTAGTCTGTTCAGACTTCTATAACAAAATACCATAAATTGAGTAACTTATAGACAACAAAGACTTACTTTTCACAGATTTGGAGGCTAGGAAGTCCTAGATCACAGTGCCAGCAAATGTAGTATCTTCCTACTATGTCCTCACGAGGGAGAAAAAGGATGAGAGTGCTCTACTGAGTAGTACCTTTTATAATGGCACTAACTCTATTGATGAAGCTTCACCTCATGAACTAATAACCTCCCAAAGATTTTATCTCCTAATATACCTTGGAAGTCAAGATTTCAACATATGAATTTGAGGGGCAGGGCACAAACATCAAACCATGATACCTTTTGAAAAAAAGTGGAGTTTATTTTTCAGAGCTGTTTTAGGTTCATGGCACAATTGAGCAGTTCACTCTTGGCATCATACATTCCATGGGTTTAAACAAATTCATAATGACATTTATTCGCTATTACAGTATCAAACAGAATAGTTGCACTGCCTTAAAAATTCTCTGTGTTCTGCCTATTCATCCCCCCCTCTCCCCTAACTTCTGGCAACCATTGATCTTTTTTACTGTTTCTATTAGTTCTTTTTTTTTTCTTTTCCAGAATGCCATAGAGTTGGAATCATACAGTTTCATATCTTTCATTTAGTAATACGCATTTAAGCTTCTTCCATACCTTTCCATGGATTGATAACTCATTTTTTTTAGTGAAGGATAATGTTTCATCATCCAGATGTACCACAATTTATTTACCCATTAACCTACTGAAGGATATCTTGGCAATCATCAATAAAGCTACTATACATATCCATATAAAAATTGTGTGTAGATGTGAGTTTTCAATTCATTTGGATAAATGCCAAGATGTGAGATTGCTGGATTGTATGATAAGAGTATGTTTAGTTTTGAAACAAACAGTCAAACTTTATTCCCAAATGCCTAGACTGTTTGGCATTCCCACCAGCAGTAAATAAGAATTAGTCTTGCTCCACCTGTTGACCATCATTTGGTCTTTTAGGTGTCTTGTATTTTGGCCATTCTAATAGGTCTGTGTATGGCATCTCATTGTTATTCTAATTTGCAATTCTCTAATGACATATGATGCTGAGCTTCTTTTTATATGATTACATTTTGTCTGTATATCTTCTTTGTTGAGGCATCTGTTCAAGTCTTTAGCCCACTTTTCAATCAGGTGTCCATTTTTCTATCGTTGGTTTTTAAGAGTTATTTGTATAATATATTTTGGATAACAGTCCTTTAGCAGCTGCGTATTTAGCAAATATTTTCTCCAAGTCTGTGGGTTGTCTTCTCATTTTTTTGACAATGTCCTTTGGAGAGCAGAAGGACACTATTCTTAATTTCAATGAAGTCTAGCTTATCTATTATTTCTTTTATGGATTGTTCCTTTGGTGTTATATCTGAAAAGTCATCACTATACTCAATGTCATCTAGATTTTCTCCTATATTATCTTCTAGTATAATAACTTTTTTAAGAAGCTTCCAAAGTGGTTTCAAAGTGGCTACCACATGTAAGAGGTCAAGTTTCCCTGCATTCTCACCAGTACTTGAAATTGTCATTTTTTTCTTCTGTTAAAGCCATCCTAATAGGTATGCAGTGGAATCATAGTAATGACTTAATTTGTGTTTCCTACTGAGTTATAATCTTGAATTCTCCACTGACCAGAGTCTCTGTTTCTTGGTTCCTCTGACCATGGAGACAGGTCAGGTCAGACACCCATGCTGTTGATTCTTCCTCTAAAGCGCCTTCCATGACTGGAGCTGGCCTCAGGAGAATGCTAGGAAAGAATAAAGAGAAATAAAACAGATAAACATACAAAAATGGGATTATCTTCACATTCTGGGTCATACAGGTCTCTTTTCCATATCCTGTGCTTAAAATTAGGGTTTTCTCCTGGAATTTATGCTGCTCACTTCTGTGATTTCTTTCATGTTAAGGCAAAGAGGGAAATAAAAGCAAGAAATTCATTGTTGCTAAGCATTGTTATTTAACCTTTGCATTGGATCTCCATTCTGCCTGCTATTGTTTATATTTTAGTAGCATTCAGTGAGAGATGCACGTTATAGTCATTTACCCAGAGACCTACATGGGCTGTAGTCATGAACCCATCTAAGCCAGCCGCAGAATTCTGAACCTCATGTATTGAATGGCATTATCTGACTTCTTCATAAGAAGCAGAACTTCAGAGGTCTCACCAATTACACAATTCATGTAGGCCTATTTCATATATTGTCTATGTCCCTTTTTGGCTTCTGCATAGTTGAGACCCCCTTTTAAGAACATTACTGGGGAGCTCATAGGAGGGACAGCTAAGATAACTAGAAGGAAGGAAAACATCATAGAAGCTATTTTGAGTTGATCCCTAAGGAGTAACCAGAAATTATTAATGCATCTTATTGGTGAGAGTTTAGGGAAATGGAATGCTACTCCATAGGGATAACAAGGAAATGATAACATTGAGTTGTAGAGATTTCCCTTTGACTGCTTCCAACCTTCTTCCTTGTCGCAGAAATATAAATAATATATAGTGTTAAACCAGAATGTGATATGCGTCACGAGCAATCTGCTGAAGTACTATAAAGACAGAAGATATTTCAGCCTTTTATAAAGCCAAACAGTTACAACCCATTTCATAAATATTAAGATAAATGATAACCAGTTCTCAAGTAAGAGGACTTGACAGCACAATTTGTCACATACAGTTCATCTTACATTCACCTGGTAATTGGGAAGGCTATCCATGTTCACTAATTGTATTTATCGAAAATATTCTCATATCTTTATGAATTTACAGTTACCTAGATTATAATGACTTAGAATATACAATTACAGCAAAAGCTCTAAGCAAAGGGGAACAAAGAAAGTCTCTCCGCTTATTCTTAACAGGGAGAATTAGGCTCTTTTTAAAATTGGCATTTGCTTTAACATCTCCTACAGTCAGTTTGCAATATCAAACCAGAGTAATCTTGCTAAGATTTAAGTATTATCAAGTAATTCCTCTGCCTATAAATTTCCATTCCACTTATAAGCAAAAACCAGACTATTAACAATGGACTTCAACTGTCTCTTGTTCCTGGAGTCAAATTCATCTACATATTTACTGGGATCATTGCTTCAGATGCTTTTGGATTGTGCACAAATTTCAGTATATCTGAGATTTTTCTTGATTACTCCATTTAAAATGACAAAAAAAAAAAAAAACCCTTCCGTCATCTATGTCCCCTGCCCACATTCTACTTTATTATTCCAAGGCATTTACCAATATACAGACCAAGAAATAGTGCCATAGTTGACATTCAATATATAATTGTCAACTTAGTGGCATGTTATTTACATTCAATAAATATCTTTTTTTGAAGTAATGAATGAAAAGTTTCAGAGAAAGGTGGTAAGAATAGAGGATGAAAATCCAAGAAAGAAGCTATTGTAAAAATACAGGCAAGAGATGTTGATTGCATTAATTTCAGTAAAAGCAAAAGAATGTGAAATGTGAATGTATTTGAGAGACTGTGGACCTGACAGTATCCGCTGGCCTTAGCGGTTGGCTAGAGATGGGCTGAAAGCAGAGAAAGATGTCAAAGTAAATTCTGTGATTTCAGCATGAGCAAAAGGACAAGTAATAATATCATCCACTAAAATATAAAATCCATGGAGATCACTTTGAGTAGTTAATGTTGATTTTTATTTTAGTTATGAATAAACACTGGCTCTGCCATTTACTATGGGATATTAGAAATTTTTTATAACCTTTCAGTCCCTCAATTTCCTCACATGCAATAAGAATAAAAATAACACATACTACAAATATTGTGGTGATCACTAATTAATATATATATGTAAAGTATTAAAAAGAGAAAATGAGTATTACAATACTAATTTGAGAGGTTGATGATGATTTTTGCTTGCATACTCATTCTTTCTCTCTTGACCCAGTACAAATGCCAACTTAATGACACAACTGAGGTGTTACCTGTTTAATGAAGTCTACTCTAAATCTTCCAGTAGAAGATTATTTTATTTTCAGAGTTTTGGTGACATTTAAATATATGTCAGTGCTTAGACAAATTTGTTTACAAATTGGCTAATAGTCATGTTATTATGTGAGCTTTTTAGAGTTAGAATGTTTATTTATTTACCAAGTATTATGGGCTGAATTGTGTTTCCTCTTCCTCAGATTTATATGTTGAATCTCTAACCCTAGTACCTTAGAATGTAACTGTATTTGGAGATAGTGCCTTTTGAAAGGTGATTAAGTTAAAATGAAGCTGTTAGGTTGTCTCCTAATCTGAATGGTGTTCTTCCATGAGTAAAGGTAGACACACATAGCGACATCAGGGATGTACAAGAACAGAGAAAAGACTACGTGAAGGCACAGCAAGAAGGTGGCCATCTGAAAGCCAAGGACAAACGCCAAAGAAACCAAGCCTGCTGATACATTGTCTTGGACTACCAGCCTGCAGAACTGTGAGAAAATAGTTTTCTGTCATTTAAGCCACCTAGTTTGTCATATTTTTGTATGGCAGCAATAGCAAGCTAATACACGGCTTATTGGAAACCCTAGTATGTTAGTTTTATAAGGTAATTCAGTCTACACTGATTATCATTTCCATAACAACGTTAAATTTTAAAATAATTGTATTGCACAATGAAAATATTTTGATAATTAAAATTCAAGGGAAACATAATTTAATATATTGAGTGAATTTTCTAGATCTAATTATTTATGTTACTATACTCATAGGGCATTCACAGTAAAACAAATTTTCAGTTTTGTACAGTAATGTAGCTGTTAAAATAAAATGGTCATAGTAATATTGACTAAAATATTCTAGGTTGTAGATGAAAACACTAAAATATGTGACTATGGCACTAATCTTTTTTGGAAAGTTGCATTTTGATCATTTTTTATTTTTTTTAATTTACATAATAATTGTACATATTACTATGTATAGGACACATAATGTTGCAATACATATAATTTATAGCAATTGGATTAGGGTAATCAGCATATACATCATCTCAAACATTTATCATTTGTTTGGAAACTTTCGATATCATCCTTTTGGCCATTTGAAATTCCATAGTATTCTTGTGTATAGTCATCCTGAAGTGCTTTAGAACACTGGAATTTATATTTATTGTATGTATTTATATGTAATTAATTTTGGAAACAGTTCTTTTCTGTCCAAGTGAACAAAAGTAGGGGTTATAATTGACAAAGATGGCCTTAATCTTTTCTTCAGCTTGACTAATTTTTAGCCAGGGTTTTCCCTGACTTCAGGCCCATGACCTTCCTTTTCTAGAGCATTTACTTTGGAAAACTTGCAATTGTAAACTCTTTCTCTGCGCCTTTGATATATAAATCTTCTTCAAGCCTCCTCCCAGGTTTACAACCTAAGAATGTATTTCTCAAGGACCTGCAAGATATAATTATCAAAAATAGCATCCCCAATTTGGAATCTCTGTGAAAGGGTAGGAGCCTAACTTTGAAAATGACCAATTGGAAAACACAGATACCTAATCACATTGACCAATCTCCCGCTTAATGTCGTCTAGCATTTTTCCACTAATTTACCTCTAGCTGAAAACTCTCTGGGCTTTTTTTTTTTTTTTTTTCAGTGACATTGAATTCAATCTCTCTCATCTATTGCAAAAGTCCTGAATAAAGTCTTCCATGTTTGTTCAACTTGTCTGGTGAAATTTTTCATTGATGTAATATAAAAATTAACTGAAAAGTTTATTAGTGTTTATTTTTGCTTTTTTTGTTTGTTTCTTTTTGTCTTTTTCTGTTAATTTTTTGTTTGTTTTCTGTTTGTTTTTGTTTCACCTAAGGTATGTAAGAATGGATGATCTTTCATACCAGGAAATATCAAAGTTAAAATCATGTATTTGTACTAGTGGTACTAAATCAGATAATTCCTTGTGATTTTTTTCTCTCTGCTCAGAGATACAAAACACCTTCCTAATAAGTTTCTTTTTTTGTAAATTTTCTTGTTCTTTTTCTTTCCTTTTCTTTTTCTCCTTTCTTTCTTTCTTTCTTTCTTTCTTTCTTTCTTTCTTTCTTTCTTTCTTTCTTTCTTTCTTTCTTTCTTTCTTCTTCCTTTCTTCTTCCTTTCTACTTTTTATTTATTGATTTATTTTATTTCATAATATTATGGGAGTACAAATGTTTTGGTTACATGAATTGCTTTTGAACGGTTTGGTCAAGGTTATAAGTGTGTCCATCACCCAGACAGTGTGCATTGTACCTGTTAGGTGTGCATTTACCCATCTTGTCCTTCCGCCTCCCACCTGACTCATTTCCATTGAGTTTTACTTCCATATGTGCACATAATGTTTATCAATTAGTTCCAATTTAATAGGGAGTACATCTGGTGTTTGTTTTTCCATTCTTGCAATACTTCACTTAGAAGAATGGTCTCCAGTTCCAACCAGGTTGTTAAAAAGGTATTAGTTCACCATTTTTTATGGCTGAGTAGTACTCCATGATAGATGTATAGTACATTTTATTAATCCACTCATGTATTGCTGGGCACGTGAGTTGATTTCACATCTTTGCAATTATAATTTGTGCTGCTATAAATATTAGAGTGCAGATGTCTTTATTATAGAGTGGCTTTTTTTCCCCTTTGGGTAAATAGGCAATAATGGGATTGCTGGATCAAATGATAGGTCTACTTTTAGTTCTTTGAGTTATCTCCATACTACTTTTCATAGAGGTTGTACTAGTTTGCAGTCCCACCAACAGTGTATAAGTGTTTGTGTTTCTTTGTTTTCACATGCATGCCAGCATTGCTTGTCAGACTGTCCTGGCTGGAAAGTAGAATATTGGACTTAGGAGACTGGAGTGTATTTGCAGCTCAGGTATCGATCACAGGGAGAGACAACAGAGACATCTGAGGACCCAACCAAGAAAAATTGCGAAGCTGAGAAACAAGAAGATAGAGAGGAGAAGACAATGGCGTGAACAAACCCCAAAATGCTTACATACTGAGAAAATAAATATATATATTTATAGATATTAATAAAATATTGCTTCTCAGGAGCAGAATATGAGTTGTTTGAATGTTCCTCTTTTCAAGATTAAATGAAAAATTTGCTAAAATATTGAAAGATTTGGTAAAATATTGAAAGATTTACTAAGAAGGATTTATGATAGATAAGTTCACAGCTTCACTAAAAGGCATTTTAAGTTTATATTTTAATTATCTTCTCTTATATTCCAAAATGGAACCCAATTATGGATAAAACATGATGATCTCTTTCTTTCTCTTTCTCTCTCTTTCTCTCTCTGTTTCTCTCTGTCTCCGTATATCTTTTTATGTATCTCTATATACATAAATATACATGCATGTATATTATGTCTAGATATATATATTATATAACACATATGTAATTATTTATATATAAACTTATCTTTCACTTCTATATACTTCAATATATAAACATTAAGGATTTAGAAACAATTTAAAATATGTGTAACAATACAAAATTTTGAATATAAAATGTACAAAACAAGCTAAAAGTGGTAAATTGAGACATGCACCATGTTCATGGATTAGAAAAGTCAACATTATTAAGATGTCAGTTTTCCCAAAAATTTATAGACTAAACACATCCTAATAAATTCCAGCCAATCTTTCCTTTTTGATATGGACAGAAAAAGTGAATCTAACATTGATATGAAAATTCAACGAAAGTAGAATAGCTTAAGGAATTAAAAAAAAATAAAAACATTGAAAAACAAATAAGACAACAAAGAGCACAATGTACAGAATGTCTAAAATTAAAAAGACAGACACACAAAATATTGATAAGAAAGTACCGGAACAAGAGTACAGAAACAAGAACACTCACGCATTACTGATTGGAAAACAAAATACTACAAATGCTTTGGAAATAAATTTGTCAGTTATTCATAAATGAAAGGCATAGCTATCCTATTGCTTGGTAATTCTACTTCTAGGCAATTTGTTATACTCAAAAGAAGACCTATTACAACATTTTTCTGAAAAGGAACAAATCTGGAAATAAATTAAATGTCTAACTAGTAGAATATGTATAAAAATAATTTTTTAAAAATATTGATTTAATGGTCCTTGAAAACATCAGATTTGCCTTATTATTTCATCAAATTTTCAATGCCACATTAGAAAATGATTTGTAGCTACAGAAATGTTTTTAGGTCACACTATCATGTAAAAATTCATGAGACCTTGAACAATGCAATATTGGAGACCATAATGAGAATTATTTTGAGTGCTACCCTGAGGTATTATCTCACCAGTCAGACTACAGCAATATAAAGAGGTTACTCAGTTCTATGCCTATTACTTTCTGCTCTCAGAAGATTGCATTTTAACTCTAGGTTACTGACCTTTTTATTGTACCTTTCATTTTCATTTCTATTGAAGAATAGTGTAGGAAATGCTAACTCAAAATTTTATCTAAAGTGCTTTTTTCATATACATGCACATGTATATTTTCCATATACATCTTTTAACATAGAATATTACAAGCCCCAACAATATGTAAGCTAATTATACATGCAAAATTTACTAATTTGTACATTTTTGCCCCCAAAATATGTAAACCAATTATACATGCAAAATTAACTAATTTGTACTTTTTCATAGTTTAATAAATAATGATGTAGATATTTCATATAAGTACACATGATATTTTGAATTTCTATATCCTATGAAGCTGATAGTCATAAAGACTTAATCCTTATACCCTTATATATTTAGCCAAATGAATTAAGATAGTATGCACATAAAATTTAATCTCTTCATATTTAAAATCAATCTCTCATATATGTCCACTGCTTAACTCCGTTACAGATGTACTGTTGTTAATAAAATATGTTTTGAAAAATTCTCTAATGGAATTAAAAGTTTTCTGATTGCAATTTTGTCAATTGTAACAATTTATTTTCCAGTTTATTAACATTTTGGATTTAGTTTCTTGGGGAGATAATGCTAAAGAGAAAGAATTATGTGTGAGGAATACAAAAACCATATAAATAAAGCAGATAAAGGAAAAATAGAAAATGTCTCAATTCAACTTAGGAAGAAATTGAAAAATAACCTTGGAAAAATACAAAGAATGTGAGATAAATGCTCATTATTTTAAGCTGATAAATGCTGAGTAATTTGTTACACAGCAATAGATAATTAACACATTCCAAATCACGAAAATGTTAGAAATAATTAAGAACTGATTTATACACACCAAATTTAGATACTTTTCTAAATTTACTGCTAAAAGTATTTTTCAGATTATGAATTTGTAGAAAAAAGAATAACTAAAATTTTCATCATTGCCAATTCATGGGAAATTATGCCGGTGTCACAGTTATTGTAATTATTTTAAATTGGCAATTGCAACTAGACTGTTGACTCTTTTACTTAAAGAGTTTTAAATAAGTTATAAATATTGTTAAATTGGAAGTATATTTTATAGAATATTTCATTCTCACAGCCATAAATATAGATATGTTATTCTGCACCCAACTACATTTAGCTGGAGCACATGTGTGTGCTGGTCTAACATATAGATATGCCAGATTTTATCTTCAGGAATTTGATATCAGTCTTAAACACAGGGCTAGTACAAAGAACCTTTTTATTACCCCCTAAATTTTTCTTTCCCCTTTGTACTTCACATCTCCTTCATCCTTAGCCTCTTAGGGATATTAGAATATTAGCAGTATTCTATTTGTTTTCTCAGTATATAAGCCTCTCAGGGTTTGTTCTGCACCACTGACTTCTCCTCTCATAATTTTTCTCAGTTGGGTCCCCAAACGTCTCTGTTGTCTCTGCTTGTGATCCTGAGCTGCAACTACAATCCACTCTCCTCAGTCCAATATTCTACCTTCCAGCTGGGACGATCCGACAAGTGATGCTGTTCTCTTTTCTGTATATAAAATTTACCTTTGCAAGAGGTCATGTGAATAGAATCACACAATATGAATCATTTTAAGTTTTCCTTTTTAAGCTTACAATAATGTATTTATGATTCATCCATGTTGTTGCCTCTTTTGTTAGTTTTTTTAATTATCTACCATCTAATTGAGGAGCATCTGTGTTGTTTTTGGGTTTTGGAAATTGCAAATAAAGCCACAATAAGCATTTGATTCCAGATAGTTATGTCAAAATAGGGTTTCATTTCACTTGGGTAAGTTCCTAACTTTATAATAACCTACCAGTTTTGGGAGTGGCCATAATATTTTGCATTTCATCCATCTATATATGTGAATACCATCTGCTCCACATCCTCACTATTGCTTAATATTTTAGAATATTTTTAAATTAAAAAAATATTTATTAAAATATCTATGCAGGGATATCTCATTGTGGTTTTAATTTGCATTCCCCTAGACTAATTTTCTTATTTGCCATCTATGTCTCTTTTGTGGTTAGATGTGTGTTCACATTTTTCAAATCAAGTAATTCAGTTTGTTATTATTAAGTGTAGTATGCTCTTTATATTTATATATATATATACATATATATATATATATATATATATATATATATATATCAGTCCATCTTTAAAATCAGATTTGGTAAATGCATTTTTTTCTACCAGTTTATGTTTTCTCTGTCATTCTCTTGGTGCTTCCTTTGAAGATCGGGTTTTCTGAATTTTTATGAGGTCCAATTTATCATATTTTAAATAAAGTGATGTTTTGGTGTTACATCTAAAAAAACTGCTTAGCCAAATTTTTGCCCTGTTTTCTTCTAGATGATCTATACATTTAAGTTATACACTTAAGTTACTGATCCATTTTGAGTTATTTTATGTAACTCAAAGAGAATACGAGGTAGAAATTGAAGTGTGTGTATACATACATACACACACATATATACATATATCCATTATTTTTTGGATGGATATACATATATCCATCATATTTAAGTTTTGAACTTAGGTTAGTAAGCCATTATGCATCACTTTTATTTGCATACATTTTCATTTTTTCAGTACCATTTCAGTTTGTATGTTTGCTGAATATTGATTGATGATATATATATATTTCTATGTTATCTATTCCCTCTATGGATCTATGTGTTCATCCTTTGTCCTATAACAACCTACCTTGAATAATATAGCTCTATTGTAAATATAAACATCAGGTAGTGATGTCTTCCAACTTTTTTCTTCTTTTGCAAAATTGTTTTGGGTATTTAAATTCCTTTGCTTTTCTCTAAAATATGTTAGGGTATGGATGCTAATTTCTAATATATATGTATATATGTATATCTGTATCTATCTATTGTAGTGATGTTGACTATAATGCTTCACATCTGTAGATTATTATGGAGATAATTAACAACATTGAGTCTTTAAATCTATGAATATGGTATATGTCTTCAGGAATTGTGTTTATTGATTTTTATCAGTATTTTATAGATTGTTGGCATACTTATATAGCAAATATGTAGTAAGATTTATAACTAATTATTTCAGTTTTTCAGTGCTATTTTATATGTTAGTATTTATTTTCAGTTTTAATTGTTTATTACTATTATGTAGAAATGGAATTCAGTTTCGTATTATATCATATGGAGTTTTATATTGGCCTGCTATCCTAGGAACTTGTTAAGCTCATTTTTTAGTTTTAGTAAATTTTTGGAATTCTTTGGAATTTTTTATATATACAATCAAGTTGCCAGTAAATAGATTCTTTTAAATACTCCTTTTAAAGTTTTTCACTTTCATTGATTTTGTTGTTATCTTCATTATTTCCTGCTTTCTATTTGCTTTGGGTTAATTTGGTCTGCTTTTTCTAATTTCATCAGTAGAAGCTTAGATCATGGACTTGAGCTCTTTCTTCCTTTTTAATACAAAATTTTAATGCAACAAAATTTTCTTGAAATAAAAGCTTAACAGCAATCCATAAATTTTCATACATTTATTTTTATTTTCATTCAATTTATAATAATTAATAATTTCTGTTATGATTTCTAGTGTAAATCAGTAGCACAAGAATATACTTTGTATAATTTTAATTATTTTTAATTAGTTAAGGTTTGTTATAAGGCCAAGAATATGGTGTATTCTATAAATATGTGATGTGATTTTGAGAAGAATATATATTAGGCAGTATTAGGTTTGAATGCTGTGTAATTTTCAATGTTGTCATGTCAGCTTACAGTGTTTTGGGGGTATATTACAGAGTTTTGGATATTCTGTTTACTTGATTTATAAATCACTAAGAAACACTGAAGTTTGTAACACTAGTTATGAATTTGATTACTTCTCTTTAAATGTTGTTTTGTATTTTTTCAACACTATAATTAGGTACAAATACATTCTCAATTGTTATTTATTCAAGAAAATAATCTCTTTTTCTTGGTTACAGTCCATATTGTAAAGCTCACTTTTTTGTGATATCAATGTATCCTTTGATCAGTTATTATGTGGAACATCTTTTAAATTTTAGCATATCTATAGTTTCATATTTTAAGTATAACTTCTGTGCCTTTCAATTGATGTGGTTAGATTATTTATATTTATCATAATTCTTAATATGATTGGATTAAATCTATAATTTGGCTAACTTTTCTATTTATTTCATATAATATTGATCCTCTATTCTATATTCTTTGGATTTAAATATTTTTAAAGCTTCTTTGTTTCACCATTACCAGCCTGTTATTAATATCTCTTTTAAAAATTCCTTATTGCCCTAGGTTTCCTAATATCCTTCTTTTAAAAATCATAGGCTCCCTAAACATAATGTTAGCTTGTTTTATAACATAGTCCCATTTCTGCTTTCCCTTGTGATATTTTTGTACATATTTTAATTTCATATATGGTAAAAACCCAAACAAGATTGCTATTTTTTTTCTTTTTTTTCCTTTTTCTTTTTCTTTCTTTCTTTCTTTCTTTCTTTCTTTCTTTCTTTCTTTCTTTCTTTCTTTCTTTCTTTCTTTCTTTCTTTCTTTGTTTCTTTCTCTTTCTTTCTTTCATTCTTTCTTTTCTTTCTCTTTCTTTCTTTTCTTTCTTTCTTTCTCTTTCTTTCTTTCTCTCTCTCTCTCTCTCTCTTTCTCTCTTCTTTCTTTCTTTCTTTCTCTTTCTTTTTTTGAAACAGAGTCTTGCTCTGTTGCCCAGGCTAGAGTGCTGTGCTGTCAGCCTAGCTCACAGCAACCTCAGGCTCCTAGGCTCAAGCAATCCTCCTGCCTCAGCCTCCCGAGTAGCTGGGACTACAGGCATGCACCACCATGCCCGGCTAATATTTTCTATATATTTTTAGTTGTCTAGCTACTTTCTTTTCTATTTTTGGCAGAGACAAGGTCTTGCTCTTGCTCAGGCTGGTCTCGAACTCCTGACCTTGAGCAATCCTCCCGCCTCAGCCTCCCAGAGTGCTAGGATTACAGACGTGAGCCACCCGGCCCGGCTTATTTTTGTTTTAGATCAATATATTTCATATAAGCAAAAAAGTTTAATATATTTCTGTTTTATCTCTTTTATTGGACACAGTACATACTAAAAGTTATTTTAATCATGTTTCTGTGTTTCAACAAGTTTTATATCATCATAATTTTTCTTTGACCACTCTTTTATTCAAAGTATACTTTAAAATATGTAGTCTAAAATTTAATTTATTTATTATACCTGACATTACAGCAGAGCAGCATAATTTTTAACCTTAAGATATTAATTTTCGAAATAACAACTAGAATATAGTTGTTTCAAAATTCTCCAATGTAAAACTTAAAAAGTTTATTTGTGGAATTGAGCTTTGATAAAAATATTTATTTGAATTTAAAATTATCTTCAAGCTATTTTCCATTATTTATTTGGATTAATTATTAATATGCATAAGAATATACACAGTAATCCATTTTAACTGATGTTTTCTTCTTTAAAAGCCTAAATTTTTCTTCTTCTTCTTCCTCTTATTGTTTGTTTTCTATTAATCAATACTGAAAATTAAAATAAGAATATAATTATTTAAAATTAATAGTTAATGGACTATATAACTGATTTTTGCCTCTTTAGGGAATAATTGTTTATTTTTCTAATTCCCTTTTGTATTAGTCTACAAAGCTTTATTACTGTCAATTGTAAAAGATTTCAGGGATGACCTATATAGTTACTACAGAGAATATTTAGGTCAAACGAGTGAGTGGAAACATGCAGTGAGAACAGACATGTCTCATTTTTGTTGGGTCATATTTTAGAAGTATATTAAAAATAGATTCAGTAGTGTTATTAGTACATTTAACAAAACACTGAGACCATATAACATTAAATTAAAGACATTTATATTCAAACATATACACCTTTATTAGTGGTATCTTAATTAGCATTTATAAGTATTAATAGATTTTTCACAACCTATGGCAAAATGAAATTGCCTCAATATGTCATCCAAACTGATAGCTTTAGGTTGAAGTTATTATTTTATCATATGCTTTTTCTTTAAGGATTTTTTTCAAATGTTTATAAACTGGACAAGATTTTCTCAGAGAAAAGTAGTTAATATCAGAGATTTTCTTCTTTCTCTAGAAAGTATCAAATACATAGCAAATGTCACAAAAACATATCATTGAATCAAATACATTATAACTACAATCATGTATTATCTCTCAAAATATTATGATTAAGATGTCAAGACTTACGGAAAAGGGAGCTCATTTTATAACCATTTTTTTAGTACTTACGTGCACCTCACATAAACAGAACAGTTATAAAAACTATGTATCACTGTTTTTTAAATCTAAATATCAACTTTTAGTATTTTATCTATAAATTTTATGCAGGTCTTTGTTTTTAATTTTCTCCTACATTTTTCTTTTTCTTTTCTTTTTTTTTTTTGAGACAGAGTCTAGCTCTGTTGCCCGGCTAGAGTGAGTGCCGTGGCGTCAGCCTAGCTCACAGCAACCTCAAACTCCTGGGCTTAAGCAATCCTACTGCCTCAGCCTCCCGAGTAGCTGGGACTACAGGCATGTGCCACCATGCCCGGCTAATTTTTTGTATATATATTTTTAGTTGGCCAGATAATTTTTATTTCTATTTTTAGTAGAGACGGGGTCTTGCTCAGGCTGGTCTCGAACTCCTGACCTCGAGCGATCCACCCACCTCGGCCTCCCAGAGTGCTAGGATTACAGGCGTGAGCCACCGCGCCCGGCCAACTCCTACATTTTTCTGTACTAATGTAATCCCACCCCTGCTTCTTGGGAAAAAAAAAAAAAGATATTGCTATTGAACATTACATCCAATATTTTTATTTTTAGAGCTTACCCCTACATGTTTTATTAATAATATAAATATTCAAAATGAACAAGTCCACAAACCTTTTAGAAGCCAACTGCTATTTATATTCTATTGCCAAACATGACATTTTATTTCCTCTGTTCTCTTCATTGCCTAGTCCTCATATTCTATACCCACTATCTGAAATTTTAAATCAAGACTACCGCTTACAAATTACTCTTTTCAGACAATATGCCTGTTATTAAATTTTCCCACTTTTTAAAAAAGTAAACTTGATTATCATCCCAAGGCCTGTCTTCTTGAGTTAGGTCTAGAGGTTAGGTCATAAAGGAAAAATGAAGACCCTTTTTCAGACCATCAAAAGCAGTGAGTATTCTTTACCATTAAAGCTGCCTTACAAAAAGAGTTAAGATGTTCTTCCATCAAAGGGAATATAATACCAGATCAAAACATATCCAAAGACAAAAAATGAGTAATGGACATAGTATAAATGAATGCAATTATAACTTAAAATGTTGTCTTTTTTTAATTGCTATGAATAACTGACTAAATAATAAAAAATAGCAACCTCACAGAATGTTTAGTGCACAAAGGATGGGGTGGGAGTAAATGGAAGTACAATGTTACCAGGTCCTTATTCTGCACATGATGGAGTATAAAATTATGAAAAGGTCGACACTGAATAACTACAGATACATATTTTAAATCCTAGGGAAACTGCTAAACTATTTTAAATAGATATTAGTAGTAAACAAATAGAGACAAGGTGGAATGAAATATATCCAACTAAGCAAAATAAGAGAAAATTATTCAATGAGTATATAGAAAACAGCAGAAAACAGAAGAGAAGATGCCGGATTTTAATCTTACAATAATCAAAAGTATGTCACATAGAAGCAGTATAACATCACCAATAATTGGTAATTGACATGTAGGTTGTGAATAAATTCTACTGGATGATGACTTGGCTGGTCCATAAATTTGTTTTATTTTTCCAACAATAACAACACTTTGACATTAAGATTTTACTACTAGGCATGAGACTTTCCATTGGGATATAGTGTAAGCGTAATTAGGAGTGTGTTGAAAAATTAAAAGAAGAAAAATAGATAGTATAGCCAAAAGAGAAACTGCTGCCAACGAAAGCTAAACATTATCTATGTCCCTGACATATATTATTTATTGCTAATAACAGATTTTTTCACCCTCAGCCCTGTTGATATTTGGGGGCAAACAATTCCTCATTTGTAGGGGGCTCTCTTGTACATTGTATGATGTTTACCAATATCCCCGGCCACTACAAATTTGACGTGATTACCACTTCTCTTTTTTCAGGTAAAACTAAAATTTAATAATCAAAAATGTCTCTAGATATTGCCATATATCCCCAGGTTGAAAAATTATTCAGGGTTGAAGACACATGTGTTTGGGGCATCTCTAATGAAAATATAATTTTTATTAATGGAAAATTTTAGTTTGCAAAAGTGGAAACTATTAACTTTTATTACATATAATAACAATTCTCAGAGAGGTGGTAGGGGAAGAAGTCTCAATATCATTTAGTAAAGAAAATAAGTATATATATTTGGAATAATTTTATAATAATTATAGACATTTTTCTGATTTATCCTAGAGTTTCCAAAATGTGTCCTAGGACATCACAGCAAACTCACAAGGCCACTAATAAATAGTTTAAATTTTTAGTGAAGCACAATGAGATATTTTGATCTCTGTGTGTTCTAATATTCATAACTACTTCTTAAATGAAGTTATTAGTTATTTCTTTTGGTCTGGACGAACGATGAAAAAATTACTGAGAAATTTAGTGTGCTATAAACCATGATAGTTTGGTATTCCCCTCTGTTTTAATAACTTTAATGCATGGTAGAAGAGCTTGACAACAATGTAGTTCAATTGTTTTGAATTTTTTATGGATTATCATGATTTTAATACAAGAAAATGTTTGTTTCAGATCCCAGAAACATCTTATTTGATAAAACAAAATTGATAACTTTCTATGGAGGAAAAGTTATAATTATTCTAAGTGTGTGTGTGTGTGTGTGTGTGTGTGTGTGTGTGTGTGTAATATGTTTTTTTTTACAAAAGATCATTGGAAAATTGGCACAATACAGTCAAATTAATGTTTTTTGATTTTCTGACAGCCAATTCTAACTATGCTAATTTTAACCACAGTTGTTGGCTATTGATAGAATAGAAATTCAGCAGACCCATGAAGTAGTAATTCATGTAAAGCCATGAAACATAAAGATAGTTACATAATAGGAAATAAATTGAGAGGAAGAATAATTGGCCAGCTTTAAATCCTTTTAATAGAAACAATTAATATAATATTAAAATCTAAAGAAAATACAGCATGCATTATAATACTAAATTGGTATTGACTTGCCATCATTCTATTTGATTATAAAATTAATTATATGATTTTAGTGCTATAATAAGCAATATTTTCCTAGTTTAAATGCATGTCTTATTAGTCTAATATTTTAAAGTTGTTTCAAAATGCTTTTCTGTTTTTTTTTATTTTATTTTATTTACAAAAAATTACAATTTTAACTTTTTATAAGGGACCAATGACACGTTAGGCTCATGATGTAATAACTTAGTGAAATATAAGTGGATTGAGGGCAAGAGTTCAGGGTAGAAATTGTGCACCTACTGATTCAGTGGATATTCGGTGCAGTTTTCAAAACATGCATAAATATCTCTTACACACCTTGCTAGCTTTAGTTGCCTCACTTTTCTTTTTTCTTTCTTATGTTTTATTATGTTAAATTAGGAGTCTCCAAATATCAAAACTGAGATTTTGTTTAAATATACATAAACACATTAATTTGTACTTATGTTTTGTACTGTCTCCTAACCTGAAAGACCAGTGATATTAGACATTTCAAACAGGAAACCTCAACAGCAAAATTAGGTAGACTAATCCCATTTATATGATTTCCACTATAAAATATGGTCTCTCATGCACAATAAGAAAATGTTATTTCCTAAAGTGGACGTTGGCCCAAGTGCACAGCTCTCTTTGATTGGAATTTCATTGGCAACACTTCCCTTCATGATTTTTAAAAAATGAATAGATTAAATATGACTTTATAGAGGGTTCATTTTCTCCTACTTCTAGCTATGATGATTACATGTAGAGTTATTCTAGCCCCACTTTTAAAGAAAACCCATACTTCAATAAATAAAAATTTTAAAAAGCTTTTAGCTCTGGAGGGGAAGCAATCTATCCTCAAATATGAAATAATAGGGAATAAGTAATTTCATCTTTTATGAAGGATTCATGTTAATATTAATATCCCACCTTTAATTGGTTCCTCTGGATATTCAATCAACTCAACATATTCGATTTTACTGAGAATACAACTGTGAATATACTCAAAAGTTTCAGAGTATAACTGTTAAAAGTGCAGACAGAAAATTATGGTCATTAAATTTAATACAGCTTCAACTACTTTTGAAAGTATTTTGACACTCTGTAAATATATTAAAGAACCATTGACATAAAAATTGTATGTTAAGTTAAATTCTATTATTATTATCTTTTTTTTGGGAAAGCATTCATCTTTGACAGGGAATAGTTTCAGAAGAAATTTGCTGATATGATTTAGGATACTAAGTTTATGTGTTCCATACCATTTATCCAAAGATTTACTTGCAACCTTTTAAAACTTTCATGCCAATTTAAAATTCATGTAAAAATTTTTTATTGCCACCTTAAGTGTTTGACCAAATCTATCCCCACATGGAATCAATGGGGATATAACATTACTCATATTCATAAAGAAAACTGTTTCCATTTAGAATAGCATTTTGTATGAAACATTCTTCATCAGAATAAATATCAGAAATTTCTATAATACATCAATACAACTATACTAATATCATTACATAGCATGAAAAACTGTCTCTACTATATTCTCTAACCTGATTGTATCAGTACTTTTTTTAAAAGCAATTTTCAGCCACATATATTGACCCATTAGATCACCCTACAAATACAGGAATGGGGTCAGGTTTGAGTAGATTTGTCTGTCTTTATACATCTTATTCAGCTCAAAAATGCCAAGGAGTTATATACACAGGGCTTCCAATTTTTCATCATTTTATCATTTCCCAATTTAGAGTTCCTAATGATCATATTTAATAATACATAGTTTCAAATAGCTAGAAGGAGGATATTGAATGTTCCTGACACACATAAATGGTAATTGTTTGAGACCATGGATATGCTAGGTACCCTGATCTGATAACTATACATTGTATGCATTGATACATCACTATGCACCCCAGAAGTATGTCCAATTATTATGTGTTGATTAAAATAATAAAAAATCACCACAGTCATTTAAAATATTTAAAGCAAATTCAAATATCATATTTTTAAAATTTAAAATGTGTCATTTTGTTTTTTATTTTGTGTAATTCAGGATATTATGGAGGTACAAACATTTTGGTTACCTGTAATGCATTTGCCTCACACAAACCAGGGCTACAAGCATGTCCTTCCCCCATACAGTGTGCTCCGTGTCCATTAGTTGTGGGCTTATCCCCCCCGCACCTGACAGGCACCCAGTGAGTATCACTACCATGTGAACACCTTAGTGTTGATCAGTTAGTACCAATTTGATGGCGAGTATATGTGGTGCTTGTTTTTCCATCCTTGTGATACCTTACTTCGAAGGATGGGCTCAATCTCTATCCAGGATAATATAAGAGGTGCTAGTTCATCATTGTTTTCTGTAGTTGAGTAGTATTCCACGGTATACATGTACCACATTTTATTAATACACTTATGTATTGATGGGCACTTGGGCTGTTTCCACATATTTATAATTGTTAATTGTGCTGCTATAAACATTCGAGTGCAAATGTCTTTATTACAGAGTGTGTTTTTTTTTTCCCTTTGGATAGATGCCTAGTAGTGGGATTGCTGGACCAAATAGTATTATATCTAGAAAATTCCAAGGATTCAACCAAGAGACTCCTGGAATTGATAAATGAATTCAGGAAAGTCTCAGGATACGAAATTAATGCACATAAATCAGTGGCATTCATATATGCAAATAACATTCAAGCCAAAAATCAAATCAAAGATGCAACTCTGTTTATAATAGCATCTAAGAAAATTAAATATTTATGAATATATTTAATGAAGGAGGTGAGAGGCATATAAAGGAGAAATACAAAACACCGAGAAAAGCAATTACAGATGTAAACAGATGGAAATCCCTACCATGCTCATGGGCTGGTAGAATAAATATTGTTAAAATGTCCATAATATCTAAAGCAATCTACAGCATTAATTCAATCCCTATCAATATACCACAATCATTCCTTACAGATTTAGAAAAAAATAATTTTATGCTCCATTTGGAACCAGACAAGATCTTATATAGACAAAACAATCTTAAGGAAAAATAACAAATTGGGAGGTACCAGTTTGCCAGACTTCACACTTTACTACAAGGTTATAGCAACCAAAACAGTATGGTACTGGCACAAGAACAGAGATATAGAGCTTTGGAATGGGACAGAGATCCCAGATATAAAACCATCCTCATATTGTCATCTAATCTTTGACAAAGCAGACAAAAATATACACTGGGGAAAATAATCTCTATTCAATAAGTGGTGTTGGGAAAACTGGATATCCACATGCAGAAGATTGAAACTGAATCCCCACCTCTCACCTCTCACAAAAATCAACTCACGAAGGATAACACACTTAAACCTAAGGCATGAAAACTTAAGAATTCTGGAAGAAAATGTGGAGAAGACTCTTTTAGATATTGGCCTAGGTAAGTAATTTATGAAGAAGACCCCGCAAAGAAATCACAGCAGCAACAAAAATAAACAAATAGGACCTGATCAAATTAAAAAGCTTCTGCACAGCTGAGGAATGAATAGACAACTTACAGAATGGGAGAAAATATTTGCTTTCTACACATCTGATAAAGGGTTGATAACAAGAATCTTCGTAGAACTTAAGAAAATCAACAAGAAAAAATCAAACAAATATTTACAAATTAAAAAACACTTTTATTTTTCTTGCTGATTTTCCTGAGTTCTAAATAGATTTTTGTTATCAGTCTTTTATCTGATGTGTAGTATGCGAAAAACGTATCAAAAAATGCTCAACATCCCTAATCATCAGGGAAATGCAAATCAAAACCACAATGAGATACCACTTAACTCTGGTGAGAATGGCCTTTATCAAAAAATCCCAAAACAACACATGTTGGCGTGGATGCGGAGAGACAGGAACACTCATACACTGCTGGTGGGAATGCAAACTAGTGCAACCCCTATGGAAAGCAATATGGAGATACCTTAAACAGATTCAAGTAGACCTACCATTTGATCCAGCAATCCCATTATTGGGCATATACCCAGAAGAACAAAAGTCATTCTTTAACAAAGACACCTGTACCCGAATGTTTATAGCAGCACAATTCACAATTGCAAAGATGTGGAAACAACCCAAGTGCCCATCAATCCACGAATGGATTAGTAAACTGTGGTATATGTATACCATGGAGTACTACTCAGCTATAAGAAATAACGATGATACGACATCTCTTTGGTTCTCCTGGAGAGAGCTGGAACCCATTATACTAAGTGAAGTATCCAAAGAATGGAAAAACAAGCATCACATATACTCACCAGAAAACTGGTTTCCCTGATCATCACCTAAATGTACATCAGGGAAGGATACCAATTGGATATCAGACTGGGATGGGGGGTGGGGGGAGGGGATGGGTGTATGCCTACATGACGAGTGTGTTGCACACCCTCTGGGAAATGGTCATGCTTGAAGGTGCAGACCCGGGGAGGTGGGGGGGGAGGGGATGGAGGTATGACTACATTCTGAGTGCCAGGCGCACTGTCTGGAGAATGAGAACGGACGCGCTTGGGACTCTGACTCGGGGGGATGGGCAGGACATGAACAATGTATATGACCTAAACTTATGTACCCCCACGATGAGCTGAAATAAAAAAAAAAAAACACTTTTAAAATGCACATGAATAAAAAAGAATTTTAAAAGAAATTAAAACATATTTTGAATTAAATCAAAATAAAAATATAACACATATAAATTTGTAGGATGAAGAAAAATCTGTGCTTGGAGAGAGATTTATATCACTAAATGCAGATATTTGAAAGAAGAAAGTTCTAAAATAACCTAAGCCCCCATCTTAGAATACTAGAGAAAAAAAGAACGTGTTAAACCTAAATTAAGCAGGGAAAAATGAACAGAATCCAGTGAAATTAAAAACAAGAAAACAATAATAAACATAACCAAAAGCTAGTTGTGTTTTGTGTTTAAATAAATAAAACTGATACACTTCCAGTAAGGTTAACAAACATAAAAGAAAGAAAGAAGACAAAATATTACCAATTCCACAAATGAAATAGGGGCCATCACTAGTGATCTAATGGAAACAACAAAAGAACAACATAAATAATTCTATGTCCCCAAATTTCATACCTTAACTAAAATAGACCAATTCCTTGAAAGGCATAAATTATCAATATTCAAACAATGAAAAATAGATAACCTGAATAAATATATATCTATTAAAGAAATAGAATCAATCAGCAACTTTCCAAAACATAAAGCACCATATCCAGATGTTTTAAGTGATGAATTACACCAAATATTAAGGGAAGAAATGATTCCAATCTCCACAATATCTTCTAGAAAATGAAAGAAGGAACACTTTGTGGGGCCAACATTAATATCAACATTGCATAAAGATATCACTAGAAGGAAAAATCTCAAACTGATATTTCTTATGAACATAAATTAAAAATTCTCAACAAAATATTAGCATATCAAATCCAACAATATATTAAAAAAATATACACAACCACCAAGTTTGCAAATTTGGTTAAATTTTTTATTATTACTCAACACATTTCACTACATCCATAGACTAAAGAAGAAAATTCTCAAAAAGGTAAGGAACAGTATGCTTCCTTCCTAAAATCAGGAGCAAGGCAAGGACATTCTTTCTGAATAGGCCTCTTTACTGTCACATTGTAAATTGTAGCTAGTGAAATTAACAGAATAAAAGGAAATAAAAGATGAATAGTTAAAACAGAAGAAATAATCTCTATTTGCAGTGACGGTGACATTATTGTCTATGTGGAAAATCACAAGGAATCAGTTTAAAAAAACTATAGAAATAATAAATGAGCATAGCAAAGTTGCATGATACATTTTAGTATACAAATGTCTATAGTTTTCCTATACAGCATAAATAAACCATTGGCATTTGAAATTAAAGGGAGAGACACTATTGTTTGCAAATACATATCAAAAATGAAATAATTATATATACATTAATATCTAATGAAGATATACAAAACCTATATGCAGAATAGTTAAACAATAAAAAAAATCAAAGAATATCTAAATCAATGAAAATATATTCTGTATATTGGAAGACTTACTGTTGATAAGATGTCAACTATTCCCAACATAATCCATAGATTTATTGACAGTCAAAACCCCAGTAAGTGACTTTAGGGGTATTGATATACTAATTCTAAATTTATATGAGAAGGAAAAGACCTGCAATATCCAACAAAATACTAAAGAAAAAACTCAACTTGAAGGACTCACACTACTCAATTTCAAGATTTCAATGCGAGAGCAATCAATACGGAATTATATTGACAAAAGAATAGACACATAGACCAAAGGAATAGAGTAGAACAGAAATAGACCCATATATAGTCAATTGATCTTTGACAAAGGAGTAAGGGCAATTCAATGGAAAAGAACAGTTTTTAAACAAATTGGAACAATTGAACATATATACGCAAAAAAAATGAGCCTAGGACATAAACATTACACCTTTTACAAAAATTTATTCAAAATGGCTCCTAGGCCTAAGTGTGAAATAGAATACTATGAGATTTCTTGAGTAAACATAAGAGAAAAATATATGTGGTTTTTACTTTGATAAATTTTTAACAACAGCACGATCTATTAAAAAACTATTTGATTTTATTAAAATTTAAAATTTGTGCTCTGCAAAAGACTGTTATATGCATGAAAAAATGAACCAATAGACTAAGAGAAGATATTTAAAAACATGTATGTAATAAGAAACAAAACAAAAATCTTGAATCCAAAATACAGCAGCATTTTAAGCTCAATACTAAGAAAACAAATAAACCAATTTAAAAAAATGGACAAAAAAATCTGAACAGACACATCATAAAAAATATAAATTTCAAAGAATAACATTAAAAGATGTTTAACATCGTTTGTAATTAGTAAAATGTAAATTAAAACTACAATAAAATACCACTACATATCTCTATTAGAATCACTAAAATCCAAAGGCTGACAATATCAAATACTGAAAATGACACAAAGCAACAGGAACTCTGATTCATTTCTGGAGGGAATGCAAAATGATATAACCACACTGGAACACAGTTAGGTAGTCTCTTACAAAATTATATGGTAATACCATACAATCCAGCAATTAGGCTCCTTGGTATTTATCCAACTCAGTTGAATACTTATGTTCACAAAAAAACTTAGATATTTATAGCAGCTTATTTCTAATTGCCAAAAACTAGAAGCAACCAAGATATCTGTCAACATGTGAACGGCTAACAAACTGTGGTACATCATACAATGTAACATTATTTAGGGATAAAAAGAAATATGCCATCAAACTGTAAACAAATGCGAACCTGAAAGATCCAGATGGATCCCAAGTGGGTAAGTGAGCCTAAAGTTTAAATAGAGCAAGCAGCCATTTGCTGCTGACTGGAGGTCACACATGCATTCTATGTGCCCAAAACCCCACACATCTGTTTAACTTCGGGAATTTCAGAGCTCACCTGTACCAACCAATCAGGGCTCAGTTGCACTAACAAATCAGGCTTCAACTGTACTGATCAATCAAAACTCAGGTCTGTCAAGCAATCAGAATTGCTTTTGAATCCTTCATTTGAATAATGGCTCTCATTGAGAACCCAGGTGGACTTTTCCCTATAAAAAGCATTCTCAAGCATTCTCTAGAAAACAACTTTCTCCTCAGTTGGCAAACTATTCACTGGAATAAAGTCGTTTCCATCCATATTTCTTTTCAGAGAACTTTTGTTCACAAAACCATGAAAAGACATGGAAGAAACTTAAATGCATCCTGCTAAGTGAGAGAATCCACTCTAAAATGGATCCTATATTGTATGATTTCAATTATATGAATTTCTGGAAAAGACAAAAACTATTGAGTCAGCAACCAGATCAGTGGTTTCTTCAGAATCAGAGAGAAGGAAATGAATAGTCAAAGCCTAGAAGATTTTTACACTATTCAGTATGATAGTGTAAAGATGAATTCAAGACAGCAAGCATTTATCAAATATTACAGAACTTCACAGTCTAAAGAATCATCTTAATGAGTGCAAATTTTAAAAAATTTATTTAAAGGTTGGAGATTTCATATTGAAATGAAAAATGTGACAAAATAATCTAAATGTATTACAAATGAATGAAACAACTTCCCTAGAAGGGTAAGTCAATAATGTGATGATTTAACCAACTTTTGAAATGCATGGAGTCTGTGACACCACTATACACGTATACTGGATTTAAACAATTAAGTAAATTGATGGTGAATGGTGGGGGCCAGGTTCCTAACTGTTGAAATGGGAGTTTACAGAAACATGAAGAGGCTTAAATGATCCATGTGTTAAATGAAGAGTTGAAGTTGGAGACATAAGTATGAACATATTTAGACTAATATTGATACAGATGGTCCCATATAAAATATTTATAAATATGTACATATGGTACTCCTGTAGCAACTCCATATCTTCATTTCCAATACCATTCCCAAATAAAAGGAAACAGAGATCATTGGAAAAACTGCTGAATCTAAGAATAAAATATACAAGATGAGCTAGGAAATGTACAGTCCTGTCAGCATGTAACAACAGGTTAACAAAAACTCACAGTTATGAAGTATGTCAAAGGGCCCTGGGAACAAAGGAATGAACTCACAAAGATCTAAGCTGGAACAATTAGAACAATAAAATAAAATCGTATTGGATTATAATGCAAAATATAAAATGATTTTAGGAGTCCATACTAATATAAATAAATGATGAAATAAATAAATAAATGGGAGAGAGTAGGCAAATCTGTTGGATAAGAGGATTCCAAATAATTCATGTATATATTCTGCTATTATCGAGGTAAAGCATAACTCTCCACTCCTTAAGTGTGGGCTGCATGTGATGACTTCCACATAGAGAATATTGCATGGAAAGAGGAACAAAGAGTCATTTAACATTGGAAAAAGCCACCAAACAATATCTCAACCAGGAGATTGAGGCCAACATCAGAAGCAATAAGTAATAGTGATAGTGTGTACACTTGACGTAATGTGATAAGAACGACACTTTACCTGCACGATCTTTCTCTCAAAAAGATATTACTCTAATTTAATCATGAAAAATAAATCTTAAGAATGGTAATTGAGAAGTATTCTGCAAACTACCTGACCAGTAGTTGAAACTCAAGATCATCAAAAACAAGGAAAGTCTGAAAAATTGTCACAGCCAAAAGGACCCTAAGGAGATCTGGCAACTAAATGTAATGTAATATATTAAATGTAATTCTGGAAACAATTAACAAAGATAAGAGGAAAAATAGGGAAATCCAAGTAAAATATAGTCTGTAATTAAAAAAATAATATACTGATATTGGTTTTGTGACAAATATACCATGCTTATGTAAGAAATTAATAAAAGGGAAAACTAGGTGTGGTTTATATTTGGGTTATATATGGACCCTTTTTACTATCTTCTCAATAATTCTGTAAATCCAAAATTGTTCTAAAATAAATGGCTTTTTTTTTTTACAAATAATATGACTATTTTATTGAGTAACATAATATGAATCAATACTTCATCTATATAAATGCAAGATTATTTTTTCAGTAACTTATCACCCTGTCATTTTAGCATTTAATATCAAGAAAATATTGTTTCTTCTAGCCTCCTTTAACCTTGGATTATAGATGATTTCTCTCTTTGTTTCTGTTGCTTAATAAACAGTCTTGACTTCTCTTTACTGTATCTAATATAGCCACAAAATGCTGTTATTTAGTTGTTAATCTTACCCATCAATTTATCTAAGAGTTAAAGAAAATACTAAGTGCAAATAGATTTAATAAGGATAGACAGTGATTCAGTGCTCTAGAGATCCCATTAAGATAACAAATAATGTATGTCTCTTTGAATAGATAAAAAGAAAATTACTAAAAAGTAAATTAAAATCTACATTAGTTTTGGCTTTGAACGTAATTTGAACCACACTGTTTTACTTTCTTTTTTATATTTTTATATAAATATAAAAGCTTTATAATATAAGGATTTACTTTAATCAATTATGTTGCACCTTTCCTCCAAACAATTAATAGAGCAATTGGGAATTCCACATATTTACTAATGAAATGCCATTAAACTTTAATGCAGAAGAGTAAGACATTTTGTTTAAGTGTACATATATAGATATTTTTTAATAATTATATAGACACATAAGTAAATACACAAGACAATTGTGAGAGTGTATGTAATAAAAGCGGATAAGCAATAAAAAGAATTTTGGGGGCTTATTTGATTGTAGGTCTATAATGCTGAAGATAAATCAAATATTTCAACTTATTTTTGAGTTATTTTTTTCAGATTTTTTTAGGCCTGTTGCATGCATGGTCATTAATTCATAAATAATAGTAATCATTTGGAAGTAATTATAAAATTAAAAATAAAACTAATACATATCAAACTTTAAATAGATGAAAACAAATAAAAACAAACCGGACAAATGAAAGAGATGAAAGAGCATATGAAAGAGCTCCTGAACAGCACAATCTTATCTGGGGAGAAGAAAGACACTGACTAGGTATCAAGGGACTATGTGGGCAAAGAACACATGCACAAGCATATTCACACACACAGAAAGATCACAATTTGTACTTCACATGATCTGTTCATTTTTTTCCTACTGTACACATTTCTATAAAGTTCTATAAATGCTGAAGATTGGGATTGTCCTTATTGCTCTATACATTTGTTTACTCACACACTCATTCATTTAAACAAATATTATCTGCAAGTTTGCCATGTATTAGCTGTTGTGATAGCAACACATGGTCCATGCCATCACAGAAATTTCTAATGTTGCCTGCACCAGCAGAACTTGACTGAGCCTCTTTGGTTTTTGGCTAAAAGAAAATATATTTCCTAGTTTGAGTGATAACTAAAAAATGGTTCCTAATATCCTAGAAGACCTCTGCTCATCAGCTAACTTCTTAAAACAGATTACTGCCGTCTTCAGCAAATGTAGCAGCTGCCTCAATTAAACCTGGCTATTTTACATTCACATATGCATGTTCATGTCCATTTAATAATCATTTGAAGACAAAGCCATGTATCACCTTTTCACTATTTAATTATGAATCAATAGTGCATTAATTGTTGAAATCAAACTGGTAAACATGCATATAAAATGACCAGGGCATTAACATTTTAATAATGAAGGATGAAAAATTAGAAGACTTATGAATAGACAAAAACATTTTTTTTTTTTTTATGGATGGGGTCTTGCTCTCTTGTCCAGGCTGGTTTCGAACTCTTCACCTCAAGCAATCCTCCTCTTCAGCCTTCCTAGTAGCTGGGATTACAGGCATAAGCCACTATGCCCAGCTCATAACAATTTCATCATTAACCTAAACTGGATTGAGTGGTGTTTCCAGACATTTAAAATCCATAATTATAACAAGGCAATTTATAAAGGTATTACTATTTGTTTAGTTCCACTATAGAAATAGAGCAAAAAATAAGCACTTATTTTTCCTACTCTGTTATCTAAAGAAGTGGCTAAGCCTGGGTTCTTGGACATAGATTGTGGAGTCAATCATAGCTTGTTTTGCATAATGGAAATTGTAACTTCTACAAATTAGGACATTTTTCCCACAATCTAGTTTTGTTTTGGAACTTCCACTTTATTGAGAGTACTCTTGTGATGGACAGCTCATATAGTTACCAATATTTTTAGTCCCCATATTTGTCAGGAGATAAGAAGGAGAAAAATTGATAACTTCAGGCAACTTTCAAATTCTCTAGTTTTTTTTTTTTTTTCTGTTTTCTACATCTACAGGAAAGGACTCAAAATAACATGATTGATATTGAATTTCTCACAACCAGGGAAGTGGAATTTGAACATAATTATATTTGGATCAGGAAAAAAAGAATAATTGTAATACAAGTTGAATATGCATACTATAAAGAAATTTTATATTGCCTTTAGAAGCATCTATATGATATTGTTTAATTCTGTGTTCTACAGCTACTCACTATACTTAGGTCCGTCATCTAAGGGCTCAATGTGTGTCCAGTGAGAATAATAGCATATGTGGCTCGAATACTGAGTGTAATCTATTCATTTATTCAGTTAACATCTATAGTGCACGAAGAGGACTTTTCAAAGGTTTGTGGATACAACCTTGAACAGAAAAATTACTCTTCTCATATATATAATAATTTGGTTAACAGAAACAGTCACTGTGCAAATTAAACAATTAGATAAGCAAGAAAACCATTGTTCTGATAAATGAAATCAAATAAGAGATGTAGAGAAAATTATGCATTACCCTACCTTGGATAGTCAGTGAAGATCAAGTGGCGAAGGCAGAATTTCAGCAGGTGTTAGAAAGAACTGAGTATTTAAACAGAATAATTCTTCAGGCAAGAAAAATAAGTTGAAAGCCCTAAAGTGTTAACAAATTCAGTACAATAGAGAATGAGAAAGAAAGCCAGTGTGGCTGGGTTGTTTACAGAGCTATGGCTGTTTACAGAGCTATGAATTATAAAAAGAAAACTTAGAGATGATTTTAGAGATATAGTCTTGGGTCAAGTCATAGTAGGCCTCATGGACAAAAAATAAAATAAAGAGTTTAAATTTTATTATGAGTGCGTTTGAACCCATTGTAATGAATTATTTTGATTTGATAAATATAATGATATAACTTAAGGTTATAAATGTTCCTCTAACTTCTATGTAAACAATGTGAAAGCAGGAAAATGATTAGCAGGCTACTGCAAAGCCTAGATGGCTCTTTAACAGCTTGTTAAAGAGTAAGTGTAAAGGGAGATGAAAAAAGTGACCATGTTAAGGATATATGTTGTTGATAGATGCAGGTATTTCTACAGACTATGTGGAAGGAATAAGAGAAAGAGAGGAATAAATGCAATCCCTTTCTCTGTGGTTTATCAACTGAGGAAAGGATGGCCCTATTATAAAATAAGATATTCTAGATAATGCAAAAGTTTATTGGTAGAAATACAGTTATTATGGACCTGCTTATTAGACTGCCACGTGGAATATGACTGAAATATTGAGTGGGGGATCTGTGCATCTGGTGTTCAGTGAGGGCAAGTGATATAAATTTGGGACACATTGACATATACTGGTATACAAAATAATTTAATCATGTAACTAAATAGAAGTAGAGTAAATATAGGAAATGTTAAGGCTGAGGACTAAACCTTCAGGAACTTCACAATCAATATTTTATTAACATAAAGAAGATAGTCAAGATGATTTAGAATAGGTGGAATGGCTATATATGAAGACATAAAAACAACGAGGTACTGAGGCGTTATGGTATCCAAGAGAAGAAAGTTATTCAAGATAAAAGGGTGCTCAGTGCTACTCTTACATAAGTTGAGCACAGAGTAGTGACCATTGCAATATGGAAGTCTTTGGTGACGGAACAGAAAATTTACTGGAATTGTGTGGATGAGGGATTGATTTATTTTGGCTTGATAAAATAAAAATTTGGGGGAATGGAGGAAATATAAGCAGTGATTATAGAGTTCTTCTTGAAGCAGTTTCACTATAAAAGGGAGGAAAGAAATAAAGATACTCGCTGGAGGGAATGCCATGCATATTTCTAGGATGGTGAAAACATGGAGTGATAAACTGGTGATTGAAGATGGTCTTGGAGAAGCACCTAGTGGATAATATCCATGCCACATGTGAAGAGCTTGAACTTAAATAGTACCAGGGATACATAACTCACAGTAAGTAAAAAAGAAGCTGAGAGCGTAGGTTCAGATAAAGGGATTTGGGTAGATTCAGTAGTAAGCAGATAGGAATTCTTTACCTAGGCATGTTCTGCAGACTGAAACTAATGTGTTGGCAGCTTCAACAGCCAGCCCTATTCTCAATATTCCTGCATGGAGATGAGTTCTAGAATGTAGCTGGCTTACAATTCCAGATATTTCTAATAACCCCAAATTCTTTCTAATTACAAATTTTCTCTCTCAAATGATCATAGGTCATGTGTTATAATAATTATTCATTTACTTTTCAAACCTTCGTTAATTCCATGAAAGAAGAGAGAAGCTATGATGGATGGTTGTAACCGCTTTATCATCAAAAAAAAAAAAAAAAGAAAGAAAGAAAAAAAGAAAAGAAAGAAAAACAAACAAACAAAAAACCCTTCTGAGCATAATAAAGAATTGTGTTCTTTCTGAAGTTATTTTCTGGAAAATTGTTACAGAAGAATAATAAAGTTTGTGCTTTTGAATTTCACTCTTCTTTTCACAATGTCAAAGCAAATTGCATTTCTCTAGAAATGTTCAGGTGGAGAGCATGTATCTGTATGAATTACATTTCTGTGAAGAAGGGATCACTGATCTCACCGAAGACTTTATCTGTGAGGATTTATACTTTTCCATTAAAAGTATGGGATGAAAGAATGTTTTATCCATTTGCATTCCAATTCCTGAAATAATAATAGCTATGTGGTATCTCTTAGAGTAGAAAGGGTACTTTAAGATAAGGACATTCTCTCAAATCTTAATAGTTTCCACTATAAAAACTAAAGATGGTTCTTCCTACATTCGCTGTTTCAGAGAACTATTATTAGTTGAGTCAAAACTTTAAATAGCTTTTGTTGTAAAATAAACAACCAGTGTATGGAATTTGATGAGAGGGACGGTCTGAGAATGGTTTATTGTGACAATGCAATCACTTTCAGGTATTAAATTTCAGGACGAAAACTATAAATCATTTGCTTGCTAGACTGAAGTTTGACTTATTCCTGTGGTCAGCATGGCTTATGGACACCAAGGACATATGAGTCAGATTAACTTGACAGAAAAAGACCTTAACCAGTAACTACATATTTTTTGCCTCTTGCATGAACAAAAGTGTTAAATCTTCTCTATTATCAATTTTTAAATAATATACTGGCCATGATTATTTTTCTGTTACATGATATATATTATTTTATTATATAATGTATATTGGTATATGAACTAATTAAAGCTAGACACATATCCCAAAGACTATAATTGGTTATAAAAAATGTATGTTCAGTTTTGATAATTAAAAACATTTTACTTGCATTTGTAATTGATAACTGGGGTACATCCCTAATAACATGGCAATGATATATTTGTGTTTGGTGTTATAGATGCAAAGTATTTTAATCTGTATACTTTATGAAAACAATGGTGTAAAGAACCATATGATTTATATTAGAGTTAAATTTAATATTTATTCAATTACATTTTTTGATGGTAGTCCAGAAAATGTTTTTCAAATTTTAATGTGTTCACGAATCACATGGAATCCTGTTAGAAAGTAAATTCTGATTTAGTTTCTAGGTGCAGAGGTTAAGATTCTTCATTTCAAACTCCATTCTGATACCAATACTGCAATTCTACCAATCACAGTTTAAATAGCAAATGACACATGTATGTATGCTTTTAAATATCAACAGATATAAAATAAATAGAAATAAAATATTTTTCAGTACTAAGAATGGTTAAATTCCAACATAATTTTTGCCTAAATGAAAGACAAGAATTCTAATTCTCCTTTTTTCTATTTTTTATTTTATTTTAAATATATTTCCAAATTACTAATACTTTTATCAATGGTTTCAAAATTAGCACTGTACATAAAAAATATGAGCACCTTCTACAATAATATGTTTCTTTTGGGAAATAGTAAATTTTCTTGCCATTCTCTCAATCATTTCCACTACCTTCCTTGTATAATGATCTGACAATAATTCTTCAACTTTATTTGGAAGCAGGAACAGTGGCTAAGATTAGTGGTGAGAATCAGAAGACTTAAAAAACACATATTATCTCTTTACTTTTTCTTTTTTTTTTCCTTGAAAAATAGTGAAATACTGCCAGGCGTGGTGGCTCACGCCTGTAATCCTAGCACTCTGGGAGGCCGAGGCGGGAGGATCACTTGAGGTCAGGAGTTCGAGACCAGCCTGAGCAACAGCGAGACCCCGTCTCTACTAAAAATAGAAAGAAATTATATGAACAGCTAAAAATATATACAGAAAAAATTAGCCGGGCATGGTGGCATATGCCTGTGGTCCCAGCTACTTGGGAGGCTGAGGCAAGAGGATCACTTGAGCCCAGGAGTTTGAGGTTGCTGTGAGCTAGGCTGATGCCACGGCACTCACCCTAGCCTGGGCAACAGAGTGAGACTCTGTCTCAAAAAAAAAAAAAAAAAGAAAAGAAAAATAGTGAAATACCAATATTCACTGTAATTCAAAAATTTTCAAAAATTTCTTTTAATCATGTAATGGCACCTAAAAAATTTATTGAAAACTAACAGGTGACTGGATGAGGATGGTCCATTTTGAGGTTCTTAATACACAATTCAGGAATGCTGATTGTGTGTTGTTATTCAGTTTAGTGCTACACAAGAAGATAAAAAACATTGCTTAAAATTTTATATATATATACACTCTCACACACACACACATGCATATAACTTTTAAAAAAATAATTCGTATACATAAAAATAAACTTCTATGTGACTCTCTTTTTTTCCCTGAATTAAAATTTGCATAATAACAACCACCACCTGCAGATATCACAGCGGTGGAATTCCAAGTCAGAAGCTGCAAAAGCAACAACAGCAGCTGTAATCTGGCTTTCAGAGGAGTTGGAATCATCTTTCACAGGTACATTTAAAGTCTGTGTAAACACTCAGATTGTCCTCACCAGATTTTAACTTCTGTGTCATAGTCATAAAGATAATAGGATAATAAAGAATTACATTTATTAAATTTGAATATCCACTTTTATTCTCTGCCATGGTCTTGAAATAAGTTATTTAAGTTTAATTACATTTATTAAAAACAAATTGTGAATAAATAAAAGGTCAAAACTGGGAGCTAAGGAGGAACAAACAATAATAAGGTATATTTCTTAAACAAAAAAATGATTTTATATATATGTACACACACACACATTTTAGGAAGCCATTTAAGGCTTTTAATTCTTCATTCATCAGTGCCCTATCAATAGCCAATCTTTTACTGTAAGGTAATTTCAAGCACAACTTTGCAGGTAATTAGTTTATTTTTATCTTAACTTTTTCAGTTATATATGGCATCCAGAACACTGAGATGTCTGTGAGTCACAATTTTTTAATTTGTAAGGATATATTAAGATTGTATGTATTTATGGAGTACATGTGATAAATATTTCGATACAAGCATACAATGTATACTAATCAAATCTGGGTAATTAGGATATCCATAACCTAGAACATTTATTATTTGTGTTGGGAACTTTGCAAATCTTCTCTTCTAGTTCTTTGAAATTCATAATAAATTATTGTTAACTATAGCCATCCCATTGTGCTACCGAACACTAGATTTTATTCCTTCTATTTAACTGTATTTTTTTGTACCTATTAACCAACCCCTTTCTATCTTCTCCACCACCAACCTTCAGCTTCTGATAAACACCATTCTATTCACTAACTTCATGAGATCAATATTTTAGCTCTTGCATGTGACTGAGAACAGGTGATATTTGTCTTTTTGTGCCTGGCTTACTTCACTTAACATAAAGGATTCCAGTTCCATTCATGATGTTGCCCATGTCAGAATTTCATTCTTTTTTACAGTGGAATAATACTTCATTGTGTATATTTACCATGTTTTCTTCATCCATTCCTTAATTGATGGAAACTTAGGTTGAGTCCGTATCTTGGCTATTGTGAATAATATTGCAATAAACAAGGATTGCAGATAACTCTTGAAATATGGATTTTTCTCTATTTTGCATATATACTCCTCAGTGGGATTGCTAGATCATATGGGAGTTCTATGTTCAGTTTTTTGAGAGTACTGTCTTCCATAGTGGCTGTACAAATGTACATTCCCACCAACAGTGTAAAAGTGTTCCCTTTTCTTCTCATCCTCTCCAGCATTTGTTATTTTCTTTTTGATAACAACCATTTTAACTAAAATGATATATATCACTGTTTTTTATTTGAATTTCCCTGATGATTAGTGATGTTGAGCATTTTTTCATATATCTATTGGCTATTTGTATTTCTTCTTTTCAGAAATATCTGTTCAGCTCTTTTGCACATTTTTAATTGGATTATTTAGTCTTCTTATTTGTTATTGAGTTATTTGATTTGCTTATATATTCTGGTTATTAATCCCTTGTCAACTTAATATAATCGATCAAAAATATTTTCTCCCATTCTGTAGGTGGTCTCTTCATTTTGTTAGGTGTTTACTTTGCTGTACTGAAGCTTTTTAGCTTGATGTGATTCCATTTGTCTATTTTTGTTTTGGTTGTCTGTGCTTTTGAGGTCTTAATCAAGAAATTTTTCCCAGATTAATGTCTTGAAGCATGTCTCCAATGTTTTATTCTAGCAGTTTCATAATTTCAGGTCTTCCATCTAAGTCTTTAATCTACCTGATTCAATTTTTGCATATAGTGAAAGAAAGATAGAGGTCTAGTTACATTATTCTGCACCTATACATCCAATTTTCCCCATCACTATTTATTAGAGATTGCCCTTTCCCCAATGTATATTCTTGGTGTCTTTGTCAAAAATGACTGTAAATGTGTGGATTTATTTCTGGGTTGTCTATTCTGTTCCATTGGTCTACGTGTCTGTTTTTATGCCAGTACCATGTAGTTTTGGTTACTATAATGTTGTAGTATATTTTGAAATCAGGTACTGTGACACTTCTAGGTTTCTACTTTTTCCTCAGGATTACTTTGACTATTCTAGGTCTTTTATGGTCCCATGTGGATTTTAGATTTTTTTTCTAATTGTGTAATGAATGTCATTATTATTTTGATAGAGATTGCATTGAACCTGTAGATTGTTTTAGGTAGTATCAACAATTTAAAAATAGCAATTCTTCCAATACATAAACATAGAATACCTTTCCATTTTTTTGTGTCCTCTTCAAATTGTCTCATCAATATTTTATAGTTTTTTGATTAACAAATAAAAGTTGTATATGTTTATGGCATACAGCTTGTTGCTTTAAAATATGTATACATGTAGATGGCTAAATGAAGCTAATTAGCATATGCATTAACTTACATACTTCTTTGTGCATGTGAGGTGAGAACATTAATATCTCTTCTCAAGCAATTTTCAAGTACATAATATATTATTTTTATGTGAGTGGATTACAATTTTAAATTGGTTTTTAACTTGCTTTGTTATAAGTGACAAAATTGAATGATAGTGCTGCTTTCTTTGCTCTGGAAGAGAGAACTTAGAGATTGCATGGTTGAGGGGGATGTCTTTTGCTTTTAGCACCTTGCAAAGCTTTTTGCAGCACATTACCTGATGTCAGAACTTTTTATAAGTAAATTGGTAAGCTTTTCTGCAATTATGGTTAAGTGGACATTTCAAAGCAATAAAAAACAGAAGTCAGATTTTTTTATCTGACAATATCATAGCAAAACAAATGTAAGGACAGTAACAGGTCATTCATTCAATCTAACATAATTAATGCAAAAAATTGAAAAGTTACAAAGATAAGCATATCTCTTAAAAAATTCATAGCACTTACTTTTTGTCTCTCCTCCATCTCATTTTAAATCCAAGAACTATCAAAATTTTTTTTCTCTTCATTTTTTACTTTAATTTGGTTTAGTCTTAAGTATAATTATTGGATAAATGAATTGAAATGAATTCAATGTATTAAATTGTCTTTGACCTATAAACTACAATTTGCAATAATGTGTATTATTCTGGTTTGGAGCTAACTGTAGAACTAATTGGTCTAGAGTGCTTTGAAATAAATCATTAAAGCTATCCCATTATGTGTCATTGGCTCACACATTAATTGTAAGTACTTTATGCATATGTGTGGAATCAGTGAATGGGAGAGGAAGTGAATTATTGCCTATCAATAAAAGGAAGCTAGCTATATGCTCATATTTTTGTGGCAAACACCTTTTAATCTCAGGCAAACATTTATCATGTAATCAAATATAATTTATTTTCATATTTCAGTCCTAAACAAAAATTTTCATAATTTTTTTATAATACTTTAGGAAATGTTATGGCATTTTCATCTTATTTAGATACAAGCGTGCATTTTTAAGCTCAAGGTTAAAATATTTTAAATGATTGGATATATAAGATTCCAGCCTTATGAATAAATAAACTATATGATTATATTTGAAAAGTGTTTTTAATAGTATCTACTGTTTTTTTCTTTTCTATTAATCATAACTTCAAATTTAATCACAAATAATTTTGTTACAACATTGAATTAGGCATAATCATCTATGAACATTTTTTAATAAAAAGACATAACTTGAAAATTCTGTAACACTTGTCAGAAATAATTTTACTCTGAGGTATCCTATGAGTTATCATTTACTCATAGGAAAATGGATACATTATAAGGATTAGTTTGGAAATAAGATTGACTTCAAACATGAGATTTGAAATTTCATGACTAAAAATGAAATTTGACAACAACCAAAATATGGCTGAGTCTTTCTTTTTAACTTTAAACAAATTTTTAGTACACAAAGGTTGATCATATAGTTGGATATTTCTATACTTTGTACACAATTATTCTTTTAATGAACAATTATATGTCTGCTTGACCATGAAAGGCCTTTTCCTAAATATGGAGAGAATACACCTAATGTTTACAGGCAAAACTTTTAAGTCAGTCATATTTCTGTTTTAAAAATTATTTCCCATTCACTGATTTTCTGACCTTGGAGTATTTGCATAATGCATTCTTTATCTCATTTGCTGCATGCATTTATGGTATTGCATTTAGCAGTTTGTGGCCCCAGCATTGAAGATGGAATGCTGGTACCAGACCAAAAGTAAGAATACTGATATCCACAGGCAAATTTGGAAACATATTATTAAAAACAAAACTAAAACCTCAAATTTACATGGTTCTCTAGATGACTTCAGAAATCAGGATAATTTGGCAGGTCCAGGAAGTTCAGAATGGTATTGTGCAAGATGTTAAACAAATTACCAATGAAGAATAATATATGAAGCATCGGCATATTTTTCTGATTCTTCCATTTAAAATGTTGAGTTTGAAGTTCATTTTCATTCTATTTCTAAATTTATAAAATATATTTAAACATACAGAAAATCATTAAATAAAATCCAGAAAACCTGAAATTTTGCTCAAGTCAATTTAATTTCCCTAATTGGAAATTTTCTAATGAATCTCTTTCCTATGACTTAAAATTCATTTTTAAGCTAATATATATTTTCATTGCTGTTTGCCAGAGCAAAACCCTAATTTTCTGTACAAGAAAGTAATTAGATTATGTGCTCTTATCTCCTTTAAGTGATACATCCTATAATGGAGGAAAAAAGGGAAAACATTTGCAGTTACCATGATAGTTCCCAAAGGAATAATTCAAATAACAAATGATTATTACAGTGTTCATGTCATGAAAGCATGAATATATGAAAGTATTAAGTATTTGTCGTTAAAAATGTGTTAAATGTTTCTGTGAATTAATGATAGTGCAATTGAAAACTAAAACTAAAAATTGTTCATTTTTTTCTGCAAAATTATGTTTCACAAGTATAAAGAAACATTAGTTTCAACTACATAGTCTAGTATTTTTCCATATATATTGATTTTGCAATTTCAATACATCATTTTGGTTTCATACTGTTTCTTGCTACTTCTTATATGAGAAACAGTAACACCTTACATGACAAATGGAATCAAAATATATACCAAACAGGACTTGAACTTCTTCTTTTTATAAATCTTTAATTAAAGTACAGAAAAAGTTAACTTTTCTTCTAGTAATTTGAGTTCATAAAAGATGGTAGGATAATTGCATAGCTCCATGTTTTTAACCATACTAAACAGAAGTAAACATAGAGGACATGTAACACAGGTGTAAATTAAATCTATTTTTATTGGCGCCTAGCAATTTTCATAACGCTATTTAAATATGGCATAATGTGTAAACTGTACTAATAAATTAGAGGGTGAAGAAATGTGCTTCAGGTGTTAGTCTAGAATTTATGCTTGTGATAGATATTATTTTCTGCATTATTGAGCAGCAATTACCTTGCTTCACATATTACCACAGTATATTTTAAAGTTTCACTTTCATCTGCAATGGCTTCTAGTTACCACGGAAGCTAGAAGTACACAAAATTGCATGGCATATTGCATTTGTTAAGAAAACAGAGGCCAATAACTCCATTAATCCAGAATTACATGAGTCTATACAGTTATGAAGGTACATATTTGCATATCTATGTAACTCTGTGGAAAATATGCCAGATTATTTTTTCTCTTCCAGAAATGTAAATAATCACTGAAACTACATTTTAACTTAGCTGATTATTGTTAGCGCTTACGTGGTATTTGCGATTTTCAACTTAAATTTTAAAATTTATCACATTTAATTCATTGAAAATAAAAAATATTAATTATGTAATGTTATTAAAATGTTATTGTGTTATTACTAGAATTGATCTTTATTTTCTATAAACAATGACTGGTATAAAATATGAAATATGTATTATTTTATATACATAAATATGCTTGTATGACCATCTTCCCCCTCCTTTTTCTCTCTCATTATAAATATACACATTTATAGTATTAGGTTATTAAGTATGAAATGTCCAATTTCCTTAAGTACTAAGTTTGACAGTTGTTATCGCTGACATTTCATTTTGACACTTGTTTTATTTTTATTGTGAAGGTACATCCTCAGTCTTTCAAATGCATGTTTTGGCTTGTGATTACCTTTCAGAAAAAAATTTAGAGCAACTTTTGGAAGCCATCCATAAGTAAAAAATTCCTGTTATTTTCTAATATGAGTTCCGTTGTGTCACGGAACAAATGCAGCATAGACAGCTCGAAATATCAATGACGTGTTTGGGAAGAATGTGGCTAATGAACGTACAGTATGTCAATGGTTTGAGAAGTTCCATTCTGGTGATTTTAATCTTGAAAATGAGCAATGTGGGCAACCTGAGAAAAATGTGGATAATGATGAGCTGAAAGCTGTAGTGGAAGCGAATCCATCTCAACCTACACGTGAATTAGCAGCAAGCTTTGATGTTACTATTCCAACGATACTGGACCATTTGAAACAAATCAGCAAGGTAAAGAAGCTGGATAGATGGGTTCCATATGAATTAAACGAGTGTCAGAAGAGAAATCATCTGGAAGCTTGCCTTTCATTGCTATCACGATATAAATGTGAAACATTCCTACACTGTTTTGTTATGTCTGATGAAAAATGGATTCTTTTCAACAATTGCAAGAATTTGGCACAATGGTTAGATAAAGACGATGTGCTGAAACACAGTCCAAAACCAAATATTCATCAAAAAAATCTAATGATGTCTGTTTGGTGGTCCAACACTGATATTATCCACTACAGCTTTATGAAACCTGGTCAATCAATTATAGCGGATGTCTACTGCAACCAATTGGACGAAATAATGAGGATGCTTCTGATTAAGCAGCTGATATTGGTCAATAGAGACAGGCCAATCCTCTTGCAAGGCAACATTCAACCGCATGTCACCCAAACAACCACTGCTCAAACTAAAGAGGCTGGACTTGGAAACTATCTGTCATCCACTGTATTCATCAGACCTTGCACCAACAGACTGCCACTTCTTCCAGGCTTTGGATCACTTCTTGCAAGGGAAAATATTCAATTCTCAATAAGCTGCAGAAAACACCTTTTGCAATTACATTGCCACTTGCTCTCCAGGCTTCTTTGCTGCTGGCATAAGCAAGCTACTGTTAAGATGGCAAAACTATGTAAATAGGTTAGGTGCATACTTTGATTAATTGTACTGCTTCTTGTTTGAGATATAATAAACTACACTTTTAATTTGAAATTGGGCATTTCATATTTAATGACTATCTATAAATTGTACGAACTGAACATGATATAAGAAATGCAGAAATGAAAAATTATGTCTATTTGTTCTACTTGAGTAATTATGTAGATGATTTAGAGATATATTAAAATTTAAAACTTAGGGGAAGGTCAGTTTATGGAAGATACAGTGCTCATTTTTAGATATGCTAAAATATTGAGATGTCAGTGTAACATCCCTTGCCCATTTTGTAATTGGGTTGTTTTGTTATTGCTGTTGTTGAGTTAAAGGAGCTCTTATACATTCTGGATTTTAACCCCTTACCAAATATATGATTTGAAAATATTTTCTCCCGTTCTGTAGGTTGCCTTTTCACTCTTTTGATTGTGTCCTTTGATGCACAGAAGTTTATAATTTTGATGTAAACCAACTTACGTATTTTTACTTTTGTTGCTTGTGCTTTTGTTGTTACATTGAAGAAGTCATTGCCAAATCCAGTGCCATAAAACTTTGCCCCTATATTTTCTTTTAAAAGTTTTATAGTTTTAGTTCTTTAGACATAGGTCTTTGATCAACTTAGAGTTAATTTTTGTGTATGGTGTATGATAAGGGTCAAAATTATTTTTTTTTCATCTATATATTAGTTTTCCCAGCAACAATTGTTGGAGAGACCGTTGTTTCTCCATTGAATAGTCTTGGCACCCCTGTCAACAATCCTTTGACCATATATGCTAATGTTTATTTATGCACTCTATTGATGATATTTTAAAAATTTCCTTTCCAAAGGTTTATTGCTAATTCATAGAAATTTAGTAAATGTTATGTCAAACATACATAGCAGATATGTGAAATTCACTACTAGAATTTATTTATTTTTCATAGTTTCTTTAGGATTTTCTATATATTCAACACAAATTGTGCACATAAAGAGAATTGTGCTGCTTCTATTTTTGTTTGTTTGTTTGTTTGTTTGGTCAAAGTGCATTGCCTGTGAATTTCAGTCAAATGTTTGTAGATTGGGTGAGAGCAGACATCTTTGCCTGGTGCTCAATCCTATGGGATAAGTTTGAAATTGTAGCCTTAAGTGAGATGATAGTTATCTGTTTTCACCTTTTATTCAGACAGATAATGATCTCATATTCCTTATTTGCTAAGAGATTTTATCTCATAAGTGGATTCAATATCTGACTGTTTTGTTTTTACTGCTCCTATTGACCTAGTTTTGTTACTTTTCTCCAAGTTGTCCTTAACGTGCCAATTATACTGTCTAATTTTTATTTTTAATCCAGTCTTGAACTAATGGAGTCAAATGAATATAGTATGATGTATTATCTTCCCTATATTACAGAAATATTTATGATAATATTTTGCTAAGGACTATTGCATCAATGTCCATGAAAGATATTGGTCTATAATTCCCATTTCTTTTAATTTCCTTCTCAGGTTTTTTGCAAGAATCATGGCTGCCTCAGTAAAATTATTTGGTAATTATAAATTTTTCTTCATGTTTCTGAAAGCATTTCAGTAGGATTTATTTTATTTTCTTAAATTTTCAGTAACACTCAACAGTAAGTTGATCTGGTCTGGGTTTTTCTTTTTACAAAGACTTTGATTATAAATTCAAATTCATATGATAGATAAAGTGCTATTTATATTTTTGTGCTCTATTATATCATTTCTGGATAGTTGTATTTTCAAGGAAGTTACTTTTTTTCTTAAAGATTGTGAATTTATTGGTACAGTATTTTATGTGTATGTGTGTGTTATTAGCAACTTATTTAAATGTATTTATATTATCTAGTTTCAATTACCTGTTTGCTTCTGATTCTAGAAAGTTCATTCATTTCCTTCTTTTAAGCCTTAATAATATTCCTAGAGTTTATCAGTTTTTATTTTCTTTTTATGAAGATAATTTATTCCTTTAAATTTTTTCTATTGTTTTACAGTTTATTATTTTCAAACTGTATATTATTTATTGACTTCTTACTTTGAGCATAATTTGGTATTTGATCTCTAGTTTCTATAGGTGAAAATTTATTATTGATTTTAGACTTATCATCTTATATCATTGCTGTTTATATATATATGTCTCATATGTACAACATATATATGTATGTGTGTATATATATATATGACTCTGGAACATAGTAAGAGCAATCATATCACCTAAAATATTTCATACTCATAGGAATATATCTAAAATTGCTACTTTCCATATTTCAATTAAAGCTAAAATCTACCAGTTTTGATGGATATTTAATGGACTTATTGTATACATAAACCTTTCAAGAAAACACTTATCCTGAATGCTGGGGTGTGTATGTTTGTTTCCCCAAAATTTACATGTTGAAGCCCAACCCCCAAGGTGATCTTATTAGGAAATGTGCCCTTTGGGAGGTGATTAGGTCCTGAGTGGGGAGCTTACATGAATTGGATTAGCTCCCTGATAAAAGAGGCCCCAGAGAGCTTCTGTGTCCTTCTGACTATGTGAGGACACAGGGGAGAAGGCAGATATTATGAAGCAGGGAATGGTACCTTAGTGGACACTGAATCTACTAGTGCCTTGATTTTGGACTTCCCAGCCTCCAGAGCTGTGAGAAATACATTTCTGTAGTTCATAAATTACCCAGTTTATGATAATTTGTTTCAGTAGCCTGAATGGACTAAGATACTGAGTTTAAGTAAAGCAATGATGAAATAACGATATAGTCATCTAAATACATATATGCACACACACATATAAACACATATATACACACAAACATACATTCTCTGACAAAATAAAAATAAGAAATTAAAATAATAAGTAAGCTATTGATCTTCCTTTATTGGTTACATTAGAAGTAACTAAAAGGGAGGATGAAAGTTACTGTTATTTTACATGGGTTGGCAAACTATAGTCTGCAAGGAAAACTCTGTAGCCTGTTTTTTAAGGCCTGAGAGATAATAATGGTCTTTACATTTACAAAGGGTTATCAAGTATAAAACAAAACAAAAACAAACAAGAACGTTCAGTAGAGACCATACGTTCTATTAGTCTTAAAATACTTATTACTTGGCCATTTGCTACAAAAGCTTTCCAAATTCTATTTTAAGAAATAATATATATTATAATATTAGTAATATATGAATTTAAAAATGAAAAAATCTAAAACTTTAACAGGCATAAATTTTGATTTCATAGTGGCATAATATTGAGATTTTGTTAGTGAAGAAAGACTATAAATTCTCCAAGACTTTTGATGTTCAGTATGATAGCATGTCTCATGTGTGTGGGGTAGTGTGTGTGTGTGTGTGTGTGTGTGTGTGTGTGTGTGTGTGTGTGTGTTTAGAAAGAGAGAGAGAGAGAGAGAGAGAGAGAGAGAAAGAAAACCAATGGTATATTGTATTATCCAAGCAAAGTTTGAGAAGGCCTTAGGCATCGAGACTTTCTGTCTTAGAATGCTGTCTTGAGACCTTAAGATCAACCAGAATAGACTGCTGGAACAGAGAGAAAAGTACACCCCAAATCTGGTTTGCTACTGTTAGGTAGATAGCAAGGGATTCTGGACAGAAGTGGGTACTGCTGCGATTCACCGCCCCCCCCCCAATGGGCTTTCAGAGAGGCTCATGGGAGATCTGCATGCCCAATAAGACTCTGACAATGGGTCCAGTCATCATCTGTGGTTCATATATCATGCTGTTTAAATCTATATCTTGCTCTTGCCCTATATTTCTCTCTTTCTCTCCTCAATAAACCTCATTTTTGTACTTGCCTTACATTAGTGTGTCTGGTCCTTCTTTGGCCATGAGCACACTAAGAACCAACATTTCAGACTAAAACCTGACACTATCATCTTAATCTACTTGGGCTACTATAACAAACTACCAAAGAATGGATGCTTCAAAGAATAAATATTTATTTCTCACAGTTCTGGAGCCTAGAAAGTGCAAGATCAAGACACTGGCAGATATGGTGTGTGATGAGGACCCACATCCTGGTTTATAGATGGACGTCTTCTCAGTCTAAAAGGGAATGAGAGCTCTCTGGGGTCTCTTCCTATAAGGGCATTAATCCCATTCATGAGGACTCTACCCTCAGGACCTTATCACCTCCCAAAGGCCCTCCCTCTTTATACCATCACAATGGGGGTTAGCTTATACATATAGGAATTTTGAGGGGACACAAAGTTTCACTTGAGAACTACTTGTTTTTATAAATAAAGTTTATTGAAACATAGCCACACTCAATTTGTTTATATATTTTCTATGGCTGTTTTCATACAACAAAGTCAGAGCTAAGAAGTTGTAATGGAGACTTTATGGCCCACAAAATTTAAAATATTTATTATCTGGCGTTTTATGGAAAGCAAATTGCTGAATCATGTATTACAGAATGGATACATGGAAGAAAACAAAGACTCACCTGATGACATGCAACACCAACTGCTAGAGTTGTGAATGAAGCCACCTTGAATCTTTTATCCCAACTTTTTAGCTAAATTTAGCCAAATGCCTGGGTCCAGGTATGTAAAACTACCAGAGACTCACCCAGCCATCTCACATTGTCATAAAAAATAATAAACTGCTGTTGCTCTAAGCCACGAGGTTTTGAGTAGATTCATAAATGGATAATTGAAACTGGCACCAAAGGGGGATGTTACTGTGAGAATAAAATCTGTGGCATTGGCTTTGGGATTGTGTGGCAGTAGAGACTGAATGAACATCAAGAAGACCATAGGTAAAGGCTAGCAGAGAATTAAGGAAATTATTATTCAAAGTCAGATAAAAAGACAGCACATATTATGTAGTGGCAGAAAAATTGGAAAAAAAATGTTGTCTGCAGTAACTTGAAAAAAATAGAAAATTTATTAAATTGATTTTGGACCTGGCTAAGGACTGTCCTGGTAGAACAAAGTGCTAATTCGCCCTTCTTAGTTACAAATAGGATGTTTTAGGTTGAAAAATAAAATTGTTTCTCCTTTCCAATCTCTCCATGAGAGAAAAAGGTGTACAAAGGAAGAATTGGGCCTTCTTATAATGATTACATTAAGGATGAGACGCTAAGACCCCTTGTAAAGATCTCATAAACATTTCTGTTGTCGCCTTGCATATGCTCTCAGCTAGATAAAAGGACTTCTAAGGAACCATAAGATTCTTGCTGTAAGTAGCTTCCTCCGTGGCCCAAGATCCATTTTGGTTCAACAACTAGTTCTTAGAGGGTGGGGAGAAGCATCCTGATTTGTAGTATTCACAGAGTGTAAATACACCCATGTCAGGAGGGACTCACAAAATACTGTAACATTTAACAGTTGATTTCTCCAGCTAGCACCAGCTGCCTTCCGTATTCTACTGTAAATTAGACACACTCAGAATTCTTAGTGAGTCCCAGATGTCATTATTTTTGTGTGAATGGTATAGAAACTGTTTCTGCTTCCCAGCTTCACTCTTTATGAAATCTCCACGTTGTGCACAAGTCAGTCATGAAGTGAGAATGACAAACAGCAATATCAGAGAAGCCTGAGATCCTGGAGAAAAATGAGGACTTAGCAGAGGTGAACGTACTTTAAGAAGACAATCTTTCGAGAAAAGGAAAATCACTCCTGTGTGAAAAATTGGATTTCTGTTAGCAAAAGTAGCGGAGACATGCAAGAGGATGTTTACAAGCAATAATGCATCTTATTAGTTCTCAATTTTGTCTTTTCAGATTCCGGGTGCTAGGGAGAAAAAGAACATGGAGGGCACTGCAGAAGACATTGAGTGTTATGGACTGAATATTTGTGTCCTCTCAAAATCCATATGTTGAAATCCTAACATTTAAGGCAATGGTACTAAGAGGTGAGGCCTTGGAGAGGTGAGTAGGTCGTGAGATTGGAGGCCTTTTGAGTGGGATTAGTGCCAGTATAAGAACGAGACCTCATTCACTCTCTCTGTCTCTGTCCCTGTCTCCTCTCTGTCTCTCTCTCTCTCTCTGCTTTCCACCATGTGAGAATACAATGAGAAGACAGCCATCTGCAAGCAGCAAGTGGGCCCTCATCAGCCACCAGTCTGTGAACACCATTATTTAGGATTTTCTAGCCTCCGGAACTGTGAGAAATAACTGTTTGTTGTTTAACCCACCCAGATTATGGTAATTTGTTAAGGCAACCCAGACTGACTAAGGCACTGAGAATCAAAGAGTTCCAAGGGTTTGAAAAGGTTTGACAATTAAAGCACAGAAGCAGTTTGTGTATTGTTCTTGTGGTGAGCATAGAAAATGTGAATTAGTCTATTAAAACAATAAAATCAAACAAAATGTTTTAGAATATACCATTTCAAGACAAGGAGCTCTGTATGGTTTCAAAAGGAAAAAGGATAACAATTTCAACATTATGGAACTTAAAATTCAGGTAAATGAATGTGGAAATATGCTTCAGGCAATAAGAGATTGAATAAGTGTGAAATTTTGTCTTAATTACTGTCAGATTGGAATCCTTATCCAATAAGGCTGTGATTATGTAGACAATGACTTAATTTTATCCTTTATTGAATTATTATCGAAATAAATTTATATCACTGAAACCTATTATTTGTGTAAAAATACTTTAACTTTTGTTTTCCAATATATTTTAAACTGATTCTGAACTAAATGATTTTCCAAATTAAGAACATTTTCTACTGATAAGCATTTATAATCAATTGATTGGTAATAGGCATGGAGTAATTTATTTTAAATTGTGTTAATTAAACTCAAATAAGTGTTATTAGCATGAGCATATATAAATAGGCATGTCCACAAGTACTATAGTAAGCCTTTGTACTGTGCACAGTATGTTCAATGATTGACATGAGAATATCCAAATTTCTGTAGGCCCAGTATGGTGTCTCATGTCTGTAATTCTAGCACCGTGGGAGGCCAAGGTAAGAGGATCACTTAAGGTCAGGAGTTCGGGACCAGCCTGAACAAAAGCGAGACCCCATCTCTATTAAAAATAGAAAAAAATGCCCAGGTGTGGTGGCAGGCACCTGTAGTCCCACCTACTTGGGAGGCTGAGGCAGGAGGATCGCTTGAGCCCAGGAGTTTGAGGTTGACGTGAGCTAGGCTGAAGCCACGGCACTCTAGCCCAGGAGACAGAGTGAGACTCTGTCTAAACAATAAATAAATAAATAAATAAATAAATAAATAACAAATTGCTGTAAATGGAATTTCTGAGGATAGCTATATTTGCATGGAAAGGATTTAGCGATTACAATGTATGGCATTTTAAAATGAGTAGTAAATAATGTGAACTATTACACTTAATTCTAAGTATTCTAATTGCTATTATTTTTATATTTGGAAAAGAATATAGCCTGACCAAAATCAAATTAATTAAGATTGTTGCCACAAAATGTTTCCTTGATTGTGTTAAAATATGCCATTAAAACAAATAGCCTTTACATGCCTACTGAGCTGCTAAATCCCATCACTGACTCATTTTTCCCTGTGGCATATTTTTTATGGCTGCTATTATGACACTGTTAATAACTTGCACAATAATAATCACGAGCTTTTTTCCCAATCTCTATTGTGCTAAACTTTCTATTCTTTACAAGACAACCAACAAGAAAAAACACTAAACAGGAGTCTAGTTTTAACAGCAACTTGAGTCTTACTTTACAGAGTTTTTACTTTATAGAAATGTACAATGTTAACATGGCTTTTGGGTTTAGATACAGTTTCAAATTTCTGAATACTATTATTTTGACTCAAAAGTAACTCTTAGAACACTACTGAAAAAAGAAAAAAAACCCTGCATAGAATGATAGTATTTACGATGTGAAAATAGATGAAAGCATATAACATGTTATTGAGCTGCCCATCATAGAGGCATACACTTGTAGAAGTATAAGCCTATATGAAACCCCCAAGATTAAACTTTTCAAAATAAATCTGCTTTTTTAAAACTGTGATGGATATAAGAATTAAATGAGCTTGTTAAAACCAATCATTTTTTAAAATAATTTATACTCTAAGACAAGAACATAAACTTTGATCATATCTCCAAATATTAAATAATAATTTTCTCTCTGTACACTTGCATAATATTATCCCAGTGTTGGACAAAATTAACTAAAGGCTTACTTATGTGCAGAGATTTTATTGAATAATACATGAGCATTAGTTAATGTAAAACTTACCACAATATTTGATGTCATTATTGTTGCTCTTACTTTTACAGATAAAGAAACTGGAACTCAAACAATAAGTGACTTACTAACAGCACGATGTATTAAGTGGTAAAGCTGGAATTCGAAATGATCTCTTGAAATAGACATTTCATTGTCCATTTGATTTAAAATATTGCCCAATATATTTCTTCAGCGCTGGTTATGTGTTTGTTACTATCCTACAAATGAAAATATGAGGAGAATCCTCTACAAGGTTATTTTTGAGCTGATTCTTGAATGATGACAAAGAAATTAAGAGACAGTTAGAGAGGGTTATCGAAAATTTAATATATACACAATTGGATTTTGAGTAAGAAACAAAATAAAGGCTACATAAAAGTAATACAGCGAGAGATAACAGCTGAAAGTTTTCAAAAATTAGTGAAAGTTATCAATCTACAAAATTTTTGACACTTTATAGATTGGCATTTTATAAATCCAATGATCCCTATTAAATATAAAAGAATGAATAAACTTATACATAGATTTTCATATCAAACACATAACAATAAAATCTGAGAGAAATTGCCACTATCATACTTCTTTGACAACAAATTACTCTGATGATGTAAATAAGATGACTATCATGTGGGACTTAAATCATTTATTTAATCAAAATATAGAACATAATAGGGCATTTACAAGGATGAGGATAATGGAGATAAAGTGTTTAAACCTTAGTTCAGTGCTAGGAATGTAATAAAAGCACAGATTAACATACAGCTCTGTTAAATCTACAATATTTATGAATAATGTAGTTTCTCACAAAATAATATTAGTAATAATGCAATAAGATATAACATTCTAAATTTTTGTTTGCCTATCAACATAGTTTCAGAAATTTAAAGCAAAAACTACATGGAGACACAGACTCAATATCAGCAAACTCATATTCTTCTGAAAAATATATACAACATTTGCAAACTAAGTGATCATATCCTGAGCTACAAAGCAAATCTTGACATGTCTCTTAGGACCCAAATTATACAAATTCATTTTGAAATTGGGAACCCAAAAATAACTAGAACAGACATATAATTTGGTAAATTAAAAAATATGTTATTGAATAAATAATCAAAAATCCCAATGAAATTATAAAATATTTAACTAAAGGATTAAAAAAAGAATACATATGAACAATTTTGCAATGCTGCTGAAGGAAATAAGATAATTGTAGTGGAAAATATTAGTAAAAATTTAATTTTAAGTTTTTGAACTAAGGTCCACATTAAGAAGGTAAGAAAATTTGTAACAGGAATCAAAGAATAAAAATAAAACCAAAATTAATGAAGTAGAGAGAAATATACTAGAGAAGAGAAACAAAATAAAATGTTTGTTTTTAAGAAGGTAACAAGGATCCATGCCAAGAAAAGATAATGAAAACAAAGATACCAACTATCACAACTTTAATACTTAATTGAAGATCCCAGGCTATGTTGTAATGCAAAAGAAAGAAATGAGGTTACAACGTAAGGAGGAAATAAAGCTTCCATTTTTCATGAAGGTGTAGAACATGAAAATGTAGAATATTCAAAAGGACTGACAGATAAATTTAGGGAAATAAACTGAGTTTAGAAATCTTATGGAATATAAGGTCAATATAGAAAAATTCAGTTAAGTTTCTATAAACAATATGTATTTGGCAATAGATATAAATTTTTAATTTCAGGAAAATATATAAAAAATTCAAAAATATTGAACAACATGTGAAAGACACATACACAGGAAATTATAAAACTAATGAGAAAAATTAAGAAAAAAGAATATTTAGTTAACAAGAAAAATATATCATGTATATAGACTGAAGGATTTAACATTAGAGTGATGCTTATTGTTTCTAAGCTAAAAGTTAATTCAATTTTAACAAAAACTCTAAGAAGTACATTATAAAACATATATGGGAAAAAAGGAACAAGACTATACAAAATATTTTTTAAAGAAGCAACAATAGAAAAGAATTGCTATTCTAGATATCAGGAATTATAAATTTGAAGTAATTAAGATGCTATCAATTGGGACATTGATAAATAAAATAAATCATTAAAAATAGAGCAGAAGAAAAATATTTTTTAAATATATGTACTGAGACACTGAGTATTCATATATAGAAAAATAAGGTACTTGTTTCCTATTTTGTAGCTATACAAAATTCTATGATGAGTGAATTTTATGTTTAAATTTAAATCTAAATTGTATACCTAAATTGTATATGTAAATTGTATATCATGTGAAAATAACTTCTTGACCTGTAGGTCGTATTTTTAAACCCATACACACCTAAAACACAACAAAAAAGCACTCACCACAAATGAAGAGATTAATGAACTAAACTGTATTAATATCAAAAATAATCAAAAGATTAAGAATATAGTGAAAATGAAAAATATCCTTTTTGAGAATATATTCACAATTTATATAATTAAAATCTTATCAATACTATTACAGATATCCAATTACACAAGCAAAATAAACTTTAAAATCAACCAAGGATATCATAAACTACTGTTAAAAAGAATGTATCCCAAAATTCAATATGAAAAAGGCATCATCATTACTTGTCAGGAAATTAAAATTTAAATAAAACCCTCTATGAACCTACAATTATGACTAAAATTTCAAAGATCAAAAATATAAAGAAAGCATGAGAATGTGGATCAATGGGTCTGTTGGTGAAACAGTAATTTGCTACTTTGTAAAAATCTCTAAGAAAGTTTCAGAATATTTGCTGAAGTTGAACATATGCATATTTATAAATACTCATCTGCAGGAAGAAACATGTCTAAGAAAATTAGTATAAGACATGATTTATTTTAAAAAAAGAAATTAGTATACTTCACACAATGGAATACTATTTAGCAATAAAAAATAATGAACAGCTACAAGCTGTTTACAAAGATAAATCTCACTGATGTAATTTAATCAAAGAAGCCAAGCACAAGGAAACATAAAATTTATGCTTTCCTTTAGGTAAAGTTTCTCAACAAGCAAAAGTAAACTATACTTTTAGCTGTAATAAGTAAATATGTAAGAAATTTCTAAAGGAAAGCTATAGAGTGATTACATAGAAGTCAGAAAAACAACTGGGCAAGATAGCCAACCAGAGACATTGCTTACTGGGCTGTGCTGGATGGAAGGTAGGATTTGGGATAGAGAATAGGGGAAAGGAGATGCAGCTCAGATGTAGATCATAGAGAGAGGTGCCTGAGGCACTAGATGTAGAAAAAAAAATTTGACAAAACTGAGCACCCTGTCATGATAAAAACCCTCAACAAACTTGGCATAGAAGGAATATATCTTGAAATTATAAAAGACATATATGACAAACCCACAGCCAACATCATACTGAATGGGGAAAAGTAGAAAGCATTTACCCTAAGAGCTGGAACAAGACAAGGATGCTCACTATCACCACTCCTATTCAATATAGTGCTGGAAATCCTATAGTGCAGGGTAATCAGACAAGAGAATAATATTAAGTATATCCAAATTGGGGAAGGGGAGGTCAAACCATCACTCTTAGCTGACTATATGATCTTGTATCTAGAGAAATCCAAGGACTCCACCAAGAGTCTCCTGGAGTTTATAAATAAATTCAGCAAAGTCTTAGGATACAAAATCAATACCCATAAATAAGTATCATTTCTATATTTAATAACAGCCAAGCTGAAACTCAATCAAATGTTCAATACCATTCACAATAGCTACAAAGAAAAGTTGCAGAAAAAGCATTCTACAAAATTGAATATACTTAACTAAGGAGGTGAAAGATCTACACCAGGACAACTATGAAACTTGGAGGAAAGAAACCACAGAAGATACAAACAAATGGAAAAGCATATTATGTCACAGATCGGTAGAATCAACATTGTCAAAATGTCCACACTACCCAAAGTGATTTGCAAATTCAATGCAATCCCTGTCAAGTTACCAAAGACAGACTTCACAAGTCTGGAAAAAAATAAATAAATAATTCTATACTTCATTTGGAACCAGAAAAGAGCCTTCGTAGCCAAAGCAATCTTAAGCAAAAATAACAAAACTGAAGGTATCATATTACCAGACTTCAAACTGTACTACAAGACTATAGTAACCAAAAAGGATGGTATTGGTACAAAATAGAGATATAGACTAGTGGAACAGAACAGAGAACCCAGACATAAAACAATTTAGCTTACATCAGCTGATTTTTGATGAAGCAGACAATAACGTACACTGGAGAAAAGAAGCCATATTCAATAATTGGTGCTGGAAAAATTAGCAGACACATGCAGAAGAATGAAACAGGAACTCTATCTCTCACCACTCACAAAAATTAATTTATAATGGATAAAATACTTAGAGCTAAGGCATGAAATCATAAGAAGTCTAGAGGAAAATGTAGGTAAAAACTCTTCCAGATATCAGACTAGGCAAAGAAGTTATGAAAAAGACCCCAACGGCAGTCATGACAACAATAAAAATCAATAAATGGGATTTGATTAAATTAAAAAGCTTCTGCACAGCTAAGGAAATTATCAATAGACAAAATACACAACCTACAGAATGGGAGAAAATATTCGCAAGCTACATATCTAATAAAAGGCTAATAACCAGAATTTACAAAGAACTGAAGCAAATCAGCAAGAAAAAAACAAACAACCTTATTAAAAAATGGGAAAAATATGTGAACAGATGCTTCTCAAAAGAAGGAAGACAAATGACCAAGAAACATATAAAAATGCTCAATGTCACTAATCATCAGGGAAATGGAAATTAAAACTGGAATGAAACAGCATTTTACCACAATTAGAATGGCTTTTATTAAAAAGTTCAAAAACAATAGATGCTGGCATGGACACAGAGAGAAAGGTGCTCTTGTACATTGTTAGTGGGACTGCAAAGTAGTACAATCTCTGTGGAAAACGATATGGAGCTAACTCAAATAACTAATAGTAGACCTACCATTAGATCCAGAAATCTCACTAGTGGGCATTTACCCAAAGGAAAAGAAGTCATCTTATCAAAAAGACACCTGCATTCAAATGTTTATTTCAGCCCAATTCACAATCACAAAGATGTGGAATCAACTGACCTTCCCATCAATTCATGAATGGATTAATTAAATCAGGTATATGTATACCGTGGAGTACTACTCAGCCATAAAAATGATGAACTAATTCCATTTGCAACAATCTGGTTGAAACTGGAGATCATTCTCCTAAGTGAAGTATTTCAGGAAGTATTACAAGAATGAAAAACAAACAGCACACATACTAACTATTAAATTAGAATTAACTGGTAAGTACACAGTGTACAGTGGGAAGTGAAACTCAGTGGAAAGTAACTGTGGAAGGGAAGAAAGGGAGGGAAATAAATCAACCTAATGAATACTATGAACACTATTTGGGTTAGGGGCACACCTATAGCCACAACTCAAGCATTACAAACATGATCCACGTAACCTAAAACATTTGTGCCCCCATAATATCATGAAATAAAAAAAAAATAAGTCAGAAGAGGTGGAAGTGGAGTGAGAAAGAATACATATATAAGAATTGCTTTTAATTCCTGATAATCTTTCATATCTATTTACCTGTGGCAATTATATAAGTATTTAACTAATAATAAATACATTGAGTTATACTTTAATATTTTATTCTCTTTTATAATAAAAATTGAATAATATTTATACTTAATTCACACTGAAAGACATTGGAAGTTAGAAACTAGAGAAATTTAGTATGCAAAATACATTGGAAAATATGGTATTGATGAAAAGAGAGAACTGGTTAGATATTAGGTAGGAGATACGTGATTAATACTAATTGTTTGTCTTATTTGAGATTATAGGGAATATTATGGTACAGAATATATAACAGTTAACAAGTTAACATATAAAATCTCTTATAAATTAATAAATGGAGAATGATTAGTTGTAAATATAAGCAGGAGAACTAGAAAGTTTATAAATACATATAATAGAATAGAAAGCCATAGGCAAATATTTTAACATCACTATATGAAAAAATATTAAGAAGAATATTGAAATGTCAAATATATTTTTGACCTAAAAGATTTGCAAAATGGAAAAAATAATATATAGTATGTACACTGGGTGAGATGTGTATTTTGAAAAGAAACAAGCATTCTGATACACAGTTAATTGCAGTAAAACATTGTTCAACATTCCAGAAGAATATCTATGTGGTAAAAGTCAACTAAGACTTTAAAATATACCTTTCTTTAAACATAGAAATTCCCTTTCTATGTACTTAACAAAAGACAGTTACATTTTTACCTTCATACTAATTATATATAACTTTTATTGCAACATTTTAATCCAGGCTGAATCAAAAAATAAAGTTACTATCTATGAGAATTTCTGACCAAAATTATTATATTTATGGGTACATGGAAAAGCTGCTTAAAGGGTTATTATAAAAGCAGTTTGTATGAAAGCATGTTCAGTATTGCCTTAATTTTGGAGGACATACCCAATCCATTTTCTCTTTATTCACCTATGGTCTCAACATATGTTCATAAATAATTTAAAATAATAAATGATAATTGAGAACATTTATGTACTGATTAATTCAGAACACACACATTTTTGAATTCTTAACAATTATGATCTTATTTAACCTTTATAACTGCCCTGTGATAAAAATGTATTCACATATCAGCTGTGTTTTTTCACATGCAAAAATGTACGACACGAAAGGTTAATTAACCTCCCCCTAACAATCCTAAGTGGTAGATTTTGAATTTTCATTCAGGCATTTGCTTCAGTATCTGGGCTTTTAAACACTACACTGAACTCTCATCACTACAAGGGATTGTATTAAATTTATAAGAAAACAGATCATAATCCTACCTCTGTTCCCCAGTCCCCCATCATGTCCGCTGCTGAATCTCACAGGTGCCTGTTCTCTGGAGAATTGCCCTCTGCTGAATGGAGCCTCCTCTCCATGGAATTTCCACTTCTATCAGCAGCCCTCAGTCAATGGTTGCCTGATGTAGGGTTACGAAAGGTTGGCCTAGATTTTCAACACGAATAATCTTGTTGTTTTTTTTCATACTCCAGAGTGGTCCCTTTGTAAATAAGGCTAAAGCTAGGCTTTACCAGAGACCAAATCCTTGCTAAGCGTTCTCCTACTTTCTGCTTATCATACTCCCTTATAGGCATTTCCTGAAGACTACTCCCTCGACAAATCATGTGCACCTGAATCCTTGTCTCAGTCTCTGCATCTGCGGAACATGACCTAAAGTATTTAACATTCTTACAGCACATCTTTGAAATGCAAATAATACACAGAAAGTTCAGACAATCATGAAAATAAATGAAGGCGACTGCAGATAACTGACTGGAGAATTGAGGTTCTCTTAGGTATCAGCTCCAAGTGACTGTACCTAGGTTGAATATAGCATCCAGGCTCAATTTTCCCAGATATCTCATTTTTCAAGAGATCTGGACTATAATTTATGTAAAAAATGTAATGATTGAATTTGGAAAATCCTATAATTAAAAAAATATAATATTTGAGATAAAATATGTTTACAAACTATTATAGCATTCAGATTCCACTTAAGTTTCTATATGTATAAAATTCTGTATTTATAAATTTTGATATTCCCTTCTTATAACTGAAAAATAAATTGTGAAAACCAGAAAACATCTCAGATGAAAGTGTTTCATCTGATCAGGTTGGGTTTTCATCTAGTAACTAATATTCATTGAATCTTCTAAACATTTTATATCTATTCATTTAATCCTCAGAACATATATTTTAATAATCCTTATTAATTATTAGAAATCATTACTATTATTTAGACAAGAGAGATAAAAGACGTACAATAATTAACTTACTGTCTTTGTGGATAATAGGCAGGTGCTGTATTAGAGCAATGGTCCATAACCATTTTGGTCGATTTCATGGAAGACAATTTTTCCACTGATCAGTGGTGGTGGTTATGGTTTCAGGATTCAAGCACATTACATTTATTGTGCAGTCAAAACTCTCTGCTAATGATAATCTATATTTGCACCCGCTCCTAAGCGCTATCATCACTGCCTCAGCTCCACCTCAGGCATTGGATTTTCATAAGGAATACACAACCTAGATCCCTAGCATGCGTAGTTTACAATAGGGTTCGCCTTCCTATGAGAATCTAATGCCGCTGCTGATATGACAGGATGTGAAGCTTATGCTGTAGATACAGATGAAGCTTCACTTGCTCAGCTGCCACTCACCTCCTGCTGTGCAGCCTGGTCCCTAACAGGTCGGGGGTTGGGGACCACAGTATTAGAGAGTCAAGACTGTGTTTTAAATGTCATAATATACTAGCTTTGATCAACAAAGTTAATCAGTTTGTTCTATTCCACCCTGAAAATAAGATAAAATCTATAAAAGAATGTATCGATGAGATAAATTCTTTAAAGAATATTTAACCACCACCAGTCAAATTATACATTCCCAGGAACAATCAGTTCCTCACAGGACCACCTAATCAACTTTATTGACTATTGAACTGAATTGATCAATTTAAATAGTTGATTTGGTTTCAGGTAGATACATCTGTGAAGAACAATCACAAAGTCCAGGTTTAATGGGAAAGGTGTCAAAGTATGTTAGGGCCAGATTTGAGGACTGATATCTGCCCCCAACACACACAGAGGCACAGGTATACACTATTTCCAAGGTTTTTTTTTTTTTTTTTTTGGTCTTTTCCTCTTATGTTTGCTTATTTTCAACATGAGTGATTTAAAATGCTGAGAGTTTCACATTTATGCATGCCTATAAGGCTGTTTTATCGAAATAACTGGCTAACAATGAAAAGATTTATATCAGAGACCATCAGGCTTGGGCAAATGAACTAGCTGATGAGATATTAAGGATTTAGTAACAGGTAGTTAAGTCTGACTTAGAAAAGAAAAAGACAATTTAATGACTGCCAAAATATGTAAAATACTTTATTACATATTTATTGTAAAAGGAGGAGAAACCAGTGAAGTATTAAAATGTAGCGAGAGAAGTGATTCTCAAATGTGGTTTATATACCAGCAGCATCAGCATGACCTGGGAACTTGTTAGAAATGCAAATTCTTGCACCCCATTCCAGAATTTTTAGAACTGGAATGTGAGGACACGGCTCTGAAATCTGTTGTAAGCAGTCTTGCAAGCAATTTTGATCTGCTCAAAGATTTGAAAATCACTGACATATGGAGTAAAATAAAAATTTTTATGAATAGAACTGACATACCACTCAGCACAATATGCAGGTCAGGAAGACTGCTAGCCATTTATATGTTTTTCTGTTTAATTTAAAGATTATCTTAACATACCAGTCATCAGATTTAGGAATACTCAACTCTGTTAAGAATTCCAAAAATAAATAATGCACAAATCAAAAGTAAATTATTAATTTCCTAAAATAAATTTATATATATATATATATATATATATATATATAAAAGACTTTGTTATAAGAACAGAAAACACTCCAAGTATTTAAATGAAGAAGGGATTTAAGCCAGGCATGGTGCCACGCATGTGTAGTCACAACTATGTGGAACGCTAAGGAGAGAGGATTGATTGAGCTCAGGAGTTTGAGACCAGTCTGGGCAACATAGCAAAATTCCAATTTGTAAAAAAATTCTAAAAACTTGAAAAAAAATTAGATTTATACAGGAAAGTTGTTGCCTTTAAAACTATTGCAAAATTATAGGGAACAGATATCAGGAGAAAACATAGGAGGAAATCTGGGAATGTAAGTCAAGGGAAACTACTTCCAGTGGTCCAGCTGCCTATACCCCTTTAGAATGTTATTCATTAGAGCTATACTAGAATCCACAGAAAACATCATTTCTTCTATGTGCTCAAGCACTTACCATTTCTCTAGGTGTAGAAGATTAATGGCTTCTTCTTTTCTTCCAATTTATAAATCTCCTTTATGTGCTTCTAATTTGCAGAATCTATATTGGAATCCGCAAGAGAGTCAAGGATATTTAGTTCCTAGGTTTACAGTGCTTGATACAAAAGATTTTAGAAGGAGGCCGGGCGCGGTGACTCATGCCTGTAATCCTAGCACTCTGGGAGGCTGAGGCGGGTGGATCGCTCCAGGTCAGGAGTTCGAGACCAGCCTGAGCAAGAGCGAGACCCCATCTCTACTAAAAATAGAAAGAAATTATCTGGCCAACTAAAAGTATATACATAGAAAAAAATTAGCCGGGCATGGTGGCGCATGCCTGTAGTCCCATCTACTGGGGAGGCTGAGGCAGTAGGATCGCTTAAGCCCAGGAGTTTGAGGTTGCTGTGAGCTAGGCTGAGGCCACGGCACTCACTCTAGCCCAGGCAACACAGTGAGACTCTGTCTCAAAAAAAAAAAAAAAAAAAAAAAGATATTAGAAGGGCAATGGTACTTTTTAATACAAAAAGAAAACATTCCATACAACCAGTCTGACCTTCTGGATGCTGTTTTAAGACACACTCTTCTATCCACATTAAAGCACAGAAACAATCTTAACAAAAAACATTATGTTCCACTTAACATGGTGCAAGCATAATTGCACAAAAGAACAAATGATCACCCTTTCTCCCAAAAGGAAATACACACAAAAAATCAAACATTGGAACCACGTTTGGGTATCCTAGAGAATCTTCTGGTTTATAAACATACACCCCTTGCCCCATAGAAGTCTCATTTACTCATGATAATTAAAATCACCACAGCTGTAAATAATCCCAGTAATCAGATTGCATCAAGAGATCAGTTGTTGGTTGTATGGAGTGCTTCCTTTAGCACCATGGATTTTTTAGAATAAACTGAGTTATTTTAATTGTTCATTTAATCTTCATGATAGCCTTATGAATTGTAAATCTTTTTAATTTGCACTTTATTTTTATGCTTGCACTAGGATTTATAACATCAATTTTTTACCTTATACACTCTAGCTTGCTAGAATATTGCACTATGATATACATAATGAAAATATCATTTTATATTTTTACTTCTCCTGTGTTCCTTTTTGTAATCATGGTCATGTATTTTACTTCTATGCAAGCTATGATCTCCCCAGTGCATGGCAATTATTTCTGCTTTCAAAAGTCAGTTGTCTATCAAAGAAATTTATCAATGAAAAGAAGTATTTGTTTTAATTAAGTTACATATTTACCATTTTGGCATTCTTTATTGCTTTTTCCAGATTCAGATTTCCCTATTGTACCATTTCCCTTTCACCTGCTGAATATTACTTAACATGATATACCATGGATGTGCTTGCAACAAGTTCTCTAAACTCTGTTTTTCTGAAAAAATTCTATATTTAGTTAGAGAAATTTTTTGTCACTTGTAACAATACTTAGCCTAACATGACACTGACCGATATACACTTCAATTTTGTAGTCTCATCATTCCAACATATATTTACGTCATTATTAAATATTATATAGCTAGTGCTTGCATTGTTTTATTATTTAGAAATAGTTATTAACATAAATCCATAGGAAATTGCAAAGAAATATACAGGGAGGTACTGTGTGCCTGTGTGAGTTCATTTTGTGCTGTTATAACAGAAAACCACAGACTGGATAATTTATAAACAATGAAAGTTTATTTGGCTTACAGTTCTGGAGGCCGGGAAGTCCAAGATTGAGGTGCAGCATCTGGTTCGGGCCTTCTTGCTGCATCATTACATGGTGGAAGGCAGAATGGCAAGAGAGTATGTGTATGTGAGAGAGAGAGAAAGGAAGAGGGCTGAACTCATCCTTTTATCAGAAACTCACTCCTGTGATAAAGGCATTCATCCATCCATGGGGACAGGAGCCAGCATGACTTAATCACCTCTTAAAGGTCCCACCTCTCAACACTATTGCATTGGGGATTAATTTTCCAACACATAAACCTTGGAGGGCACATTCAAACCATAGCAGCATCGTTCACTATACCTCCCCAATGTTCACATCTTCTATAAGTATAGCACAATGACAAAACAGGGAAACTGAAAATTGGTAGACACCACTGAGCTTATTCAGATTTCACCACTTATGTATCCACTCAGGCACGTGTGCATCATATGTGTGTGTGTGTGTGTAATATTTGCATTTTACCACATGTGTAGCTTTACATAACCACCACCAAAATCAAGATACAGAATTGCTTTATCATCTCCAGGATCCCACATGCTACCCTTTTGTAGCCACAGTCGTGAATCCACTCCTATCCTTAACCCCTGGAAACCACTAATCTATTCTTTATATCCCTTGTTTTGTTATTTAGAGAATGTTATATCAATGGAATCATGCACCATATAGTATTTTAATATTCTTTTCCCTCCACACTGCATCATTTTGTTGATTCACATCGAAAATATATAAATCATTTGTTTATTTTTAGGGCTGAGTAGTATTGTATGGCATGAATGGAACAATTTGTTCCATTTACCCATAAAGAGGCATGTGAGTTATTTCCAAATTTTAGCTATTACATATAAAACTGCATTAGCTTTTTTGTATACAGTTTTTGTGTGGACATAATTTTTATTTTTTGAGAGATAAATGCCCAAGACCACAATTGCTGGATCATATGGGAGACAAATTTTCAGTTTTAGAAGAAACTGCTAAGTAGTTTTCTGGAGTAACTTTTCTATCTTCCAATCCTACCAGAAATGTATAAGTGATTTAGCATTTGATGTTATCATAACTATTTAAGCCATTTTTAAAGATGTATATTGATATCTGATTTTAATTTGTGTTGACCTAATGGCTAATGGTGTGGAACATATTTTCCTATGCTTATTTTCCATTTGCACATCCTCTTTGGTGAAGAAAACAGCTTTTCATATATTTTGTCCATCTTCTAATTTAATATTGAATACTGAGTTCTTTAAATCTCTATTTTCACATTTTGCCATTTGTCTTCTGTTTGTTTCTTCTGTTTTTTACTACTTTATTTGTTCTTTTAAGACTACTTTTTAGAGCAGTTTTAAGTTCACAGCACAATTAAGACACAGGTACAGAGATTTTCCGTGTATGCTCCACCCCCACATATGCATGGCAACCCCATTACCAACAATTCCCATCAAAGAGGTACATTTGTCACAATTGATGAACTTGTGCTGACACATCATAATCACCCAAAATCACAGTTTGCATTACGGTTCACTCTTGGTGGTAACATTCTATGGGTTTGGACAAATGTATAATGACATTTATATACCACTATAGTATTATGCATGGTTTTTTTTAATCACCCTAAAAATCCTCTGTGCTCCACCTATATATCCCTTTGCCCCTCCCAACCTCTAGCAACCATTGATCTTTTTCTTGTATCCTTAGCTTTGACATTTCCAGAATGTCATATAATTGGAATAATACAATATGTAGCTTTTTCAGACTGGCTTATTTAACTTAGAAATACACACTTAAGTTTTCTCTATGTTTTTTCACTGCTTAATAGCTCATTTATTTTTAACGCTGAAAATATTGCAGTGTCCGGATGCACCACAGTTTATTTACCCATTCACTTATTGTAGGACATCTTGTTTGTTTCCAAGTTTTTGGCAATTATCAATGAAGCTGCTATAAATATCTGCATTCAGTTTTTTGAGTAAGACATAAGTTTTCAACTTTTTGGTTAAATACCAAAAAGCATGATTGTTGGATCATATGGCAAGTGTATGTATAGTTTGGTGAGAATCTGTCAAACTTTTCAAACATGCCTATGCTATTTTGCATTCCCAACAGCAATGAATGAGCATTCCTGTTGCTACACATCCTTGCCAGCATTTGTTGTTGAACAAGCTCTGGATTTTGTCCATTTTAATGTGTATGTAGTGGTATCTCATTGTTGCTCTAATTTGCTTTTCTCTGATGACATATGATGTGAAGTATCTCTTCATTTGCTCATTTGCCATTTGTATGTCTTCATTGGTGAGGTGTCTCGTAAGATCTTTGACACATTTTTTAATCAGGTGGTGCTTTCTTAGAGTTTTAAGAATTCTTGTCCTTTCTTGCCTTCCTTTAGATTGCATAGGCATTTTTACTATTCTGTCTTGATTTATTTATAGTGTTTTCAAGTATATTGCTTATCTCTAAGTATTATAATATACTTGTGTAACAGCACATACTACATTATACATGTTTTACTATTTCAAGTGAGGTATTAAACCCAACTTCTATTTAGTTCCCTTTATCCTATTTTTAAAATGTAATGTTCTTAAATATTCACTCTATGTATATATGACATCATATGTTATAATTTTTGCTTTAAACATCAAATATAATTTAGGAAATTCATAAAAAAAGAATTTTACCTTTATTTTTACTTATTCTTTTGTTCTTCTTTCCTTTTTGAAATTCCAATTGTTTTATGTTATCATTTTCTTTATGCTTAAAGAGGTTCCTTTAGGCATGTTTTAAATATAAATCCTTTTGCAGTCTGACCTCTTTTTTTCCCTTCCTTATGATCTTTGTGTTTTCTGATGTGAAATCCATTGTCATTCAAATTGTTTTCCTTATAGAAAAGAGGCCATTATTGCTGTTTTCAAGATTTTATCCTTTTCTTTCCTGTCTAGAAACTTAATTATGACATGATGTGGCATAAATTTCTTTAGATTTGTTTTGAGTTTTTCATGGTTTTGTAAATCTATAGGTTTATGTCTTTTGCTATAGTGAACTTTTAGTCCTTATTTCTTGTAATAACTTTTTAGCTCTACTTTTTCCCTATGGTCATACTAGGATGCCAATGACATGAACCATAGAATGCTAGATTTATTGCACTGAGGCCTTGTGCCCTTTCTGTTCAGTACATATCTTCTTGTTATTCAGACTGAGGACATTGTATACCTGTCCTCAAGTTCACTGAGTCTCTACTCTGTCATCTCCACTGTATTATGAAGCTCATTTAAAGAGCTTTTTGTGTTTGTTACTGCAATTTCAATTCTATAATTTCTACAGTTTATAATTTTAATTTCCTTGAGGAGATTATCTATTTTTTCTTTTGTTTCAATGAAATTGCTTATTGAATCAAATTTTTTATGGTTGATTTAAAATATTTGTCAGAACATCTGACTCATCTCAGTATTGATGTCAGTTGACTCTCCTTGCTCAATAAATTTGTTATTTAATTGCTCTTGGTATGACAAGTGATTTTCACTTATATTCTGAATATTTTAGAAAATACATTAGGAGAATCTGGGTCTTATTTGAATCTATCTACTAAGATGATCATTCTGATTACATTTAGTAGGTAGGTCCTGGAATACTTTGTAGGCTGTAGTTCAAATTTAGCATTCCGATCCCTTACCTGCTTTGTTCCTAGGGCTTTACTGGAGCACCTGCTTGTTCCATGGGGTTGCACCTATCTTGGTGGTGAGGTGCTTCCCTTGGCCACCAGGTGTTTCTGGGTGGGGGTGGAGGTAGTTTCTGGGCTCTCAGAACAGAGCATGAGTTCCCTGGTCTGTTCTCCAGCTGTCAGATGCCTGTAGCTTCCTACTATATCTCTGCCATTGCTTTCAGGGAAAGGAAGAAACTATATGAGCTGCCTCCCAACTCTGGGAAAATGTCTGTCCTGGGTCCTCTTCTGTTGCTGGGTAGACATCCAGGAGTATCTAGATCCAGGTAACTGCATGTCACTGGGTAGAAGGTCACAGGACATTCAGGACCTTTTGCTGTGGAGTGGTGAGCTGAAAGTGCTGTGCTTAAGTTATCTTTTGCCACAGAGCAGAGAGTTAGGAGAAACTAGACTTTTCAGCAATGCAAGTGCAGGCCAAGGGGCCTGATTGTTTTTACCTGTGATAGAGTAGGATGTGGTTCTCCTTATCTGAGGTCACTGGTTCACATGGTAGGCATCACATCACATTCTCTGTTGGATAGATGGAAGATAAGTCACCCCACCTTGTCTCAGGTAACACTGCTTGCCCCTGAGGACAGACCAAGCCTGGCATTGCCATCTAGTGTGGGACAGAGGGTGAGTTTGCCTGCGTGAACTCTACTAACACTCTAGATGAAGACTGGTCAGGTCCACCCCTGCTGGTGGGTGTGGGATGAGTGAGGCATGGGCTCAACTTGACCTCACTGATTTAACCTCTAAGGCAGATCAGTCACTTCTGCTGGTGACTGTGGCACATGGGAGGTCAGCCTACGCAGGCTCTGCTGGCATCAGTCTCTACGGGAAAATCAGGCCCTCAATTACCATGGTCATGAAATGCTTGTGTCTGTTAGATCTCCACTGGAATTTTCTTTCTAATCCTTTGTCCAAAGAGAGTAGGCTTATCTTGGTCTTGCTATGTCTTCTTGTTTATTTGTTTGATTTTATTTATCCTTGTTGGTAGTTCTAGGGTTGAGGCCTCTCTGGTATCAATTTGATATTAATATACATGGGAAATAAAACAAACAAACTAAAACAGTGTCATTGACTACAGTCATTCTTCGATTCCTGAGTTTGCTAGTCAGTAGCCTTCTGCCTTCCTCTTCTTAGAGTCCTTTTGTGATAATCTTTTGAAATATTTCCAACATATTTAGTTTTATGAGAGGTTAGATTCAGAAAAAGAGCCTATGACACCTTCCTTGGGACCAGACACCTAAGATAAAATAAATAATGTTTATTCTAAATACAAGAGTATCTGTTATACACATCCTATTTTCTCTGGACTCTCTAATCTCCTTTACTTTCTAGTGTTTATTTTTATCATGCTATCCCCTTTTTGGTTTTGAAATGATCCATTTTAACCAGAAGGTTTATTAATATCTACACCTCCACACAAACACACACACACACACCATTTGTTCCTCACACTTCCAGAGTGTGTTATGCCAGAGCTTTCAGTGCTCTTGCTGTGATATTAACTGCTCCCACTTCTGCACAACTCTCATCCAGGGGTTTTCCTTTGGGACATTCCTGAGTTTAATCCGAGTTTTCTACATACTACAAATTCTTTCTCTTTTTCAGTGCATATTTTTATGGAGTATATTCTTAATTAACTCTATGATAATAAAATAGATCCAATTGAAAATCTTCAAATACTTATGAGTTTGAAAATTTATTTTACTCTCATATTTTATTATTTGTCTGGGTTATTATAGGTTAAAATAATTTGTACTCTGGAACTTTTGTGGTGGCACTACTGAGATATGCTATATTTCCTCTGTTCTCATTTAGGGTATTATTATTATTATTTGTCGGAGGGCAATATGCATAGCAAAATGTGCACATATTTGAAGTAACTTGACAAATGTTTATCAACGGAACACATCTATGTAGACTATATACGTTCACTTTTAATTTTATTTTATCTTGGTGCAGTTAATGTCTTTTTTTTTTCCATGTACATTTAAATTTTAGAATACAATACATACCTTGATGTAGTTATTTTTTCTTCTTCATTTTTTGTGCAAGATATATTGATCCCTTTAATTTAGGAATTCATGATACCCAACCAAGAATTTTTATGTTTTTGTTTGTTTGTTTTGGCACACAAGTTCGTTGCTACTCATCAGTGAGCTCAGTGCTCCAAAAGAGGCCAAAGACAGAGAGAACAGTCTATAGAACAGACCAGATGAATAGTTCCAATTTCTGAAGACCTTACACAGGGAAACAATGGAATAGGGACTCTACTTATTTGCTAGTCCATGATTTCCACAACATACTGATGTAGATAAAGAATGTTGAAGTGGCAAAATTATATATATGCATATATATTTATTATTTATTAGACAATGGAACCTGTCCAACATCAATAAGAAAAGCACCAAGTCTAGAAAATCATGGACAATGTCAAAAATTCTGGTCTGTATTTATATATTTATACAAATCCTACATAAAGACATCTGACAAACGACTAATATCCAAAAACTACAAGGAACTCAAACAATTCAGTAATTTTAAAAACCAATCAAAAAGTTGACAAAATACATGAGAAGACATTTTTCAAAAAAGGTTTACAAATGACCAACATACATATAAAAAAATGCTCAACATCACGCAAACTAAAGTCACAATGATATATCACCTTAGCCCTGAGAATAAATAATAGCCATTAGGAAAAAGTAAAAAACATAGATGTTGGCATGGATGCAGTGAAAAGGGAATGCTTGGGAACATAAATTAGTACAATCTCTCTGGAAAACAGTGTGAAGATTACTCAAAAGACTAATGTTAGACCTACCATTTGATCCAGCAATCACACTACTGGGTATCTACCCCAAGGAAATTGAAGACATTTTACAAGAAAGACACCTGCACCTCAATGCCTGTCACAGTAAAATTCACAATTGTAAACATATGGAATTAATCTAAGTGCCCATCAACTGATGAAGTAGATAACGAAAATATAGTGTGTACACACACATATACACACACACACAATGGAATATTACTCAGCCATAAAAAATAATAAAATAATGACTTTTCGTAGCAACTTGGATTGAACTGGAAGCCATCATACTGAGTGAAATATCCCTGGAACAGATACACAAATATCATAAGTGAGAACTAAACAATGTGTATACATGGTCATACATAGTGGTGTTATGGACTTTGGAGACTCAGAAGGGGGAGGAGTGGGAGTGTGTGAAGGATCAAAAAATAACCTATTGGGTATAATGTATCCTATTTAGATGACAGGTACATTAAAAGCTGTGACTTCACTACTATACAATTCATCCAAGTAACAAAAAACGACTTGTACCCACTAAATCTATTGGAATGAAAAAAAATTAAATAAAAAATAGATAAAATAAAAACATCCAGAGAAAAATGATACATTACATACATATAACAATTTGAATACTCCAGATTTCTTACCAGAAATAAGGGAAGACAACAGGAAGTAGAATGGCATTTTTAAAGTCTTAAAGGAAAAGAACTGTCAATTCAGACTTGTATAACCAGTGAAAATATCCTTCAGAAATGAAGATAAAATAAAGACATCTTCAGAGGAAGGAAAACTATGAAAATAGGTGTCCAGCAAATCTGCTCTAAAAGCATCATTAAAGGAAATTCTTTGGATGGAAGGGAAATAACACCTGATGGAAATGTGGACTATCAGGAATGACAGAAGAGCAACAGAAATAGTAAATATTTCGGTAACTATAATAGATTATCCCTTCCTTCTTAAATTATTTAAAATATGTATAATAGTTAAAAATAAAAGTTGTAAAAATTACATTAATTATTACATTAACCTCTGATATCACCACTATGCAATATATCCAGGTAACAAAAAATACTTGTACTCCCAAACCTATTGAAATAGTAATTAAAAAAATAAAAAACAGCCAAATAGAGACACTTTATTAATAACTTCCACAGTCACTCATTTCCAGTATAGTGGTTATCACCAGATGAGTGCATGCTCTCTCATTCCCCTCAATAAAGGATCACAAGTATTTTGAGCCATTTTTTAAAATTAATGTAATTTAATTTTATTGTTTAAATATTTCTGTGGGGAAAAATACTATGACCACTGAAATTAAAATGTTACTAAAATACTAATGTGAAAGTTTGAAATGACCCTTAACTGTATTATAAAAGGAAAACTCTATTATAGTAAACACCATGTTAAACATAATATAAAAAATTATTCCATTAAAATTTACATAATGCATGCATATAGATCTAAGTGCATATAATATTAATGCATGTAACTCTAACATACCAGAAAAAAGTAATGATACCTATGTGATAGTAAGTTTTCTATATTTCAATTGAACTTGTAAAATGGTAACGTTAAGTAGACTGTGTAAAGTTCAGTATGTATATCATAATCACCAAAGCAAGTACTAAAAAAAGGCTGTACAAAGAGATACTGTCAAAAACTCAATAAATAAATTAAAATGGAATAATAAAAATATTCAAGCAATACAAAATTAGGTGAGAATGGAGACATACAGTAGTGGAGAATAGAGGTGGAAAAACAGATACTAATAAAATGATAAAATCTAAACATATAATATTAATTATTACATTAACAAAACACATTTTTTGTTTTTTCTCTTACTTTAACCAGATTCCCCCTTCCAGTGCTTTTGTGGAGGTAGTGTGTCAATTACATCTAGACCCTGTTAGTCTTGTATATACACATCCTTATTTTAATATGTCCTTAAAATATGTAGAAGGGTAGTAGTTTGGTTTTCTTAATGTCTTTTGCATCTGTTCAGTCCTTACCCTACCAATAAGTTAAATGGTTTAATTCCATTGGCTTTTGTGATCAAACATATTCAAAGATCTACACTATTGTGGATTACAGACTTACTGTTCTGTTTCCCCATGCTCTTTATAAATTGTTTTGAGCAGTATTTTTAACCTCAGATTTTCATTTGCTCTTACAGTTGGTTTCAGAAAGTGTCTTGTAAAAAGTTTTCACCTCTGTTCTGAAGATAGACTTCAAAATTATTTCCATGATTAAGATACATTAGTTTCAGCTATGTCTCATAACTCCTCCAGAGCCTCTCTGGTGCATTGTCTCCAGAGAGGAAATTTATAGTCTACTGTCAAACGGGGAAGAAAACATTTACCAGATTGAAGGTATGGTAGAGGATATTGTGGATCTACCTTGTTTATACAGATTTAGTATGATTTCTATTATTGTTAGCTTCACAGGCATACCAAAATTTTATGGGTATTTGGATCATCTAATAGGAACTATTTTGAGAATCTCAGCTTTATTTATGCCTTTATATAATGTACTTTTATGTTTTCTTTCTTTCATCCCTCTGTTTTCCTGTCTCCAAAGCTTGTTTTATTTTTTCCTGCTCTCAGTATCTTGTCCATTTGGGTTTATTTATTGCTTAAACCCATTATTTTCACATAAGTGTTTTTTTTAAAAAGAATAGCTGTAAACTGATATGTTCATTCCAGAATGTCTAATTAATCACCTGTACATACTCTTATAATGTTTATTAATTTTTGAGAACTATGATAAACTACTTTGTTCTAAGATCTTAACAGCATGCACCACATGGAGATTTTTATGGTATATATGGTACTTCTCATGATAAAGGACAGTTATTAATTCATATGGGGAATTAATGTCAATTGAATTTTTCATATTTTCTAAAGTCAAATGAATTATAATGCAAAATGTACTAATTCATCATTTGATTCTCCTCTAGTTAGCATACACTAGAGAAATGCTGAAGATGCATTAGTGTGCAAAATCTATCATCCTTTCTATCCCAAAGCTTATGTTCCAGAGTGATAAACGGTCAAATAGATTATAAAGTGCATTATAAGTTTTAGAAAATGTAAAATGAGGCATATGTTATGACCATATACTCTGGTCACTCAATCAATTTTAGTGGTCATTAAATGCTTTATTTATAAAGTAACATTTAATCAGATATTTAAATGACAAATTAGATTTAGCAAAAATAAAAATATGGGAAGACATTTTAAAACAGTAGGTAAAGCATGCCCTGAGGCCACACACCATAATTTCCTCCCAAGAAATATTTGTAAGACTAGATCATGGAGTACAAATGTATGATAGTATGAAAATGTGCTCAGAAAATACACAGGGAAAATTGTGGTATGGAATAATAGCCAACTAAGAGATTATTTTAGAAATTATTCTTTTAAAGTAATTGGTAGCCTTTTTACTATAACAAGCATAAGAATGATAAAAATATGTATTTTACTCAATAAATATTCATGATGTGTGGCTAGGGAAGGTGATAGGGGGCAAAATTTTGGAATAAGGAAAAGTGGGCAAAAATTCTAAATCATGATGAAATTGAATCTACAAGAATTTGTCTTTATTGGTGTGTTGGTTAATTTTATGTCTCATCTTGCCTGGTCTAAGGGATAGCTGGTAAAACATTATTTCTAGTTGTATCAGTGAGAGTGTTCCCAAAAAAGGTTAGCATTTGAATTGGCAGACTGAGAAAAGCAGATTGCCCTGACAGATATGTGTGGGCATTGAAGGTCAGAACAGAACAAAAAAGCAAAGGAAGGGAAAGTTCTTTCTCTGTGTTTGAGCTGGGACATCCATATTATTCTGCCCTTGATCATGGGTGTTCCTGGTTCTCAGGCCTTTGTATTCAATCTGGGACTTACCCCATTGGCTGTCTTGGTTTTCAAGCCTCTGGCCTTGGACTGGAACTATACCACTAGCTTTCCTGGGACTCCAGCTTGCAGATGGTAGATAATGGGACTTCTTAGTCTCCCTAAATTTTATGAGCCAATCCCTCATAATAAAGCTCATTCTATATATATCTCTGTGTATATACACACACACATAATATTGGTTCAGTTTCACTGGAACATCCTGACTAATACAATTGGATATGGGGGATAAAGAAGAAAGAGGCATCAAATTGACCTTCAATTTTCTAGTCAGTACAAGGATAAAGACAGAAAAGAAATGGAGAAGGGACAGCTAGAGAGGCAGGAAGAAAATCAGGAGAGTGTAAAGACATTGCCACCAAAGTAAGAATGTATGACTGAGAAGGAGTAAGAGATCTGCTGCAAAGTCAAAGTAGAAAAGAGCTGAAATATATTCATTTGACTAGGTAGAGCTACTGACCCCAAAGTTATACAATCAAATGACCAACCCTCAATTTATTTTCTGCCTCTACATTTTCTCTTTCCCTAGTGTTTGTATATGAATATATAAAAAGACAATTTGTAATCAAGAAAATTCAGTAATACAGGAAAATGAAGTCAATGTTTAAATGCTGTTGTCCACATGCATATTAGGCAAAATATGGAAACTATGAATATTATTTCAGCTGATTTGTGCATTAGTGAAAGACTTAGCTAGTTACATTCTAATGACCCAATTTTGTTAACTTATCAGCTCTGATGAGAATATTAAAGTTCTGTGGTTTTAGTTTGAATATTAATATTCTTTGTGGATATTTGAAACACCATTTAAATTATCATATCTATTTGTATAGAATTATGACAAATAATTAGCTCCTTCATGAGCATGAGAGATCATTTATATTTTTCCCCAAATAGAAAAAGTTATTGTTTCCCACATTAAGGAAAAAACAAAAAATATTTCCTGATACATCACTTTTAAAACCTAGACATGCAATATGTGATTTTGTTAATGTTTGCAATAATGAAATGGAGAAAATCATTGGTCATGCCAATAATTGATTCAGATAGATAAACACATGGACATTCATAAGTTCAAATTCTCCAAACTTGAATTCTACCCTTAACTAGTCTCTCAAGATCCAAAAGGTATATTTGAGACTAGACAATAAAGTATGACTACAACACATTTTAAGTTTCTTGGTATTTGACTCCTAAATGAACTATAGAACGTGTCTTTGCTATGCTGTTGGATGAAAAGATCTCCCATTAAGCAGGAGATATTAATCTCAGTAGATAATTTTACCTTCAGCTATCTCACACCCACTTTTAAAATATGGATCCAATTATAACATTGAAAAGAAAAATCCTAAATATATCTGACAGCTAAAAACGCTGATAAAAATGAGAATGCACACCACATGCATTGAAAAAAATAAAAGAGGAACCTTTAACTGTAAGCAAAAACTTATCCTGACAGACTAACTCACATATAGGTCAGGTAGTTTTCCTTTTCCCCCATGTACCTCCTTTTTCCCCTCCTCCTCCTCTAAACCTAATGGGATTACCAATTCAGTTTATTATTTTCTAGGAGTGTGGCTAAATCATGGATTATCAGAGAAAATATACTCACTTTTATGGAGACATTTCCCTGTCAGAATCACTGTTTCTATTTGATTCCAGACTTTTATAAATCAATTTTGATGTTACCCTCCAAATTCTATGAGATGAATTAGGAAAGAATTATAAGTAAGTTTATTAAAGCCTATTTTATCCAATGGCAAGTAACTGTTATAGCAAGCAACTATTCTAAAAAGTTACATAGTGCATATCAGATAAAAACAGAGAAAAATAAAGCCTTTAGTTTTTCAGTCAATCTCTTTTCCACACAAATAAATGAAGTTTTACCAAATGTCCCTTTCTTTGTACTGGTAGATTAGCCTACCAGTCTCCATTCTTCAGTCTATTTTTAATATACTGCTTCAACCATAAATCTAGTTCCTCATTAGAGTTGGATTATTCCAAAAATGCCTCTGATTATGTCTTAGTTTTTTAAAGTGCCAAACAATTAATGGAACCCATTTTCCTGACCCATCCTCAAACATCTTTAAATAATTGTTTTAATTACTCTCATTTTTAAAATATATTTTTCTCTTTTCAAGACACCCCAGTCTGAATTTCATCTTTTTCTTGCCACCAAGTTTATTATTTTCTTAAACAATAGTAACTTCCATGTTGACAAATCCCAGTGACCTCCTTTGTGACACAATTATTCTACTTTCCAACAGTATTTGATACAGAAGTCAGCTCATATGTTCTTAAAATATTTTATTCTATTTGTTTCCAAGAGCACCAAAATTATGGCTTTCTTGCCATCTTTTTCAATGCTTTTGTCTTTCCACCTTGTGAGTTGATTTATAAGTACTGAGAAAAGCAAAGACTAAGTCCTAATTTCCCTTTGTTTACTAGCAACATTCTTTTCATTGTTTCTTTCCTCTGATTCACATTATATTCCAAGGACTCTCAAATTTATATCTCAAGCCCCATAAAACTTGTATATCCTGTCCATACTCATTATACTTAAAAGGGACATTTTATATTTTTCCAGATTTTTCCTTTCCCAAATGCCCATTTTGGTTAATTGTATACCCATTCAATCAATTGTCATAGCTAAAAATTAAGTCATTTTGAGATATTATTTCCTCCATTCCCAATGGCATTTTTCAGTTGAATAGAGAGATAAATTATGATATATTCATACAATATACATTATATTCATACAATTGAATACTATGTAGCAATAAATAGAAAACAGCTACACGCAAACATTGATGAATCTCTCATGTACAATGAGTGAAAAATTCATGAACAAAAAAATACACACTGTAGGAAATTCCAGATCAGGCAAAAAGTGATCTCTGGTGATAAAAATAAAAAAGTGATTCTCTTCACCAGGTGAATTGATAGTGCCATAGAGGCAGCATGAGATAACATTCTGGAGTGCTGAACTGCTCTGTCTTTTTCACTGAGGTTGATTACATGGTTATTTATCAAACATCAAACTGTACACTTAAGATTTGTGTACTCTCAGCATTTAAGCCACACATCAATTGAAAAGCAAACAGAAACTTGAAGATCTTATAATTTTCTTGGATTAGCCAGACTACTATCATTATTTTAATTAAATTCAGCTAGATTAAGTGATTTAGCCCTCCTTTTATCACATTAAAACAATCCACTAAGCAGAGTCCCGTAAGAGAAAGGTTATGTTCGCTTTGTTCCTTAATGTATTCCACATATTTACCAGTAAGATTTAATAGGCATTATTGAGCAATGACTATTTTCCTGACTCAGCCTTTTTGGTAAATACTCTGCCTGTTCAACCTCCATTTCTAGTTCTATGGCATAAATATGGATGAATAAAAAAATACATTATCTCAAGAGTTCAAATTTATCCATTTAGTAAGTCTGTGAATTTGAGGACATCAATATGAAACAGAAATCCTAGTAGTTGCCTTAATTATGGTTAATTAACTGGCATATTAACTGGTGTATTATCTACTCCTTTGGTAAACTGCTTTCCAAATCAAAATTAGTATTTTTACACTATTTTAGGTAAAGTGTCTGCTGTAGTAAAATGGAACATAATTTGCATGATCTTTGAACTTCCAGAGTCACAAATTTTGTTCTTATGAATTGTATAATTTGCATAAAATTTAAGGCAATCTCTAAGATTTGAGGTATAAAAGATGAAGAATAAAGACAAGAAGGAATTCCCAATGACTTCAGACAAGTTCATGGTTCTACCATTTATATAGCCCTTTACCTATCCCTGAACTACATAACTGCTCTGCAATGTGAACCTTAAAATTCCCACACCAGTGTCACAGTTCCATATTTGCTTCTCCCAGTAGTAAGCTTCTCCCAGTAGTAAGTAATATATAATGGAATGTAAAAGTCTGTAGGTAGGTGGGGACAATTTGTACCTTAATAAATGGGAAAAATGTTAATTAGTAATCTTCCTTTTGGTCTGTACACATAACTACCATTACTTACCTAATGTCCTCATATAATTTTTCCCCACTAACAAATCAGGAACTGGATACAACATTATCTAGCAAATTAGTCAAATCTCAGATGATATCTTATAACTCATTTCCATCTCAAAAACTTCCACTTATGAACTTATCACAGGTATGTGTGTCTCTGGGCTTCTCTCACACAAGTGCTATTTTAATTCCTTCTTGAATTTGTCCTCCCATCTTTTGACATAATTATAGATACCCTCCCAAACCACATTCAAAATTAATTTAATTTCTGACCTTAAAGGATACTGACCCTGAAATTTTAACTTGAATGCTCTTACCATCCTCTGAGCTACACTTACCTGCAGTGTCCATCTGACACCTTTTATGCAGAACAGTAGGTGTATTCTGTGTCCTGTATTCTGCAGTGGGGTTTAACACCAATTAAAGTTTATTACGGCTTCACACAGTATCATTTGGGAAGTGTTTGAGGATAAGAGAACAAGAATTAATACTTAGATTTGACCTATCCTGTTTTCTAGATTTCTTTACTTAATCCCATCTTACTTCACAACAGCTCAGTAAAACAGGCTATGTAAAGGTAGTATTAATCATTTGCTGAATCTACAATTAAGGTGACCTGTATTTACATGACTCTAAAGCTCCCTCACTCAACATTGTCTAAAACACGGGATACATTTGGTTATCTCAACCCTAAACTTTATGCTTTTTTCCTCAGTGCCACTTTGTGTATCTTAGTATACCTCAAAGAGAAATATAACTGTCAGTTGCTCAAACTTCCTTGGAGAGTTTGGAGGAGAGTAAGAATTTAGTCTGCCATATGTGCTCAATTTGCCTCACAAATGAAATAGTCTCTCGTCCACAACATTTTCAAAACATTTTTTAGATATTCCATTCTACTTCCTATCAATACCCTTGCCTCACACTCAGGTCGGACTTGGTCTTCATTTGGTCTTAAACACTTAAAACTTTAAAATTTTATCCCATTTCATCCTTATTTCCTATTTTTCATTGTTCTCCTTTGGCAAAAAAAAAAAAAAGGAAAGAAATAGGAGGAGGAGGAAAAAGGCGAGGAAGAAGAAGAGAGAAGGAAGGAAGGAGGAAGGGAATGAGGGAATGAGAGAGGGAAGGAAAGAAGGAAGGAAAGAAAAGGAAGAAACAAAAAGAAACAATTGAAGTAGAGAAATGTACATGCTACCAGTGTACACCAATTTTCAGTGCCCTTTGATATTTCTGAAACATGACATTGTGGGCTCTGACAGCATTGATTTCAAAAGAGCTTCAGAAAATCATAATTATGCAGAGTTTTAGTGGTCATATATTCTAATTTACATATCTAAGAAAACTTGAATGGATAAAATTTTATGTGATTTCTAACTTTGGTATAACTTTAACATTTGACCCTTATATGGATTTCCAAAAAAAAAAAAATAGACACAACTAGGTAGTACAGACTAAGGACAGCATTATCCTCCTGTCTTAATATCAGCATTAGCTCATTTTATTAAAAGAAATCAATCACTGAGACTTTGAGAAAGAATGAAAAAGCAAAAGTCAGTAAATCAGTGTCTCCATATAGAAATGACTTCAATTTGAAGATACGTAGCCTATTTGAAGTGCATGCTGAGTAATTGCCCCATTAATTTGATGAATGTAGGCAGTAATTCGTGATGATTTAAGCCTCAAAGTTCTATTTTTCTCTCAGATGCACAGGGTTTGTTTTACTTTAATTATTTGGGTCATTGCCTTAATTCCCCATTTAACATTACTTGTAAAAAGACCTTCCTATTTCTAAAATATGGCCTTTTTAATGAGGTTCTTTCTACTACTTTCTTTAACCTTTAAGCTCACCATGTTATGGCACTATATGTAAATAGCCACCTTAATAATGACATTTGGCATGATTCCGGAAAGAACTGTAGTAGGAAAGTAGTGAACTGAGCTTTTGTTTCTTCAATTTTAAATGTATATTGTGCTGTTATTACATAATTTCTCTTGAAACTGAAAAAAACATATTTTTGAATTTTTTCCTTAATTTTTCTCTCTTTCACCCCTGCTCCTTCCTTTTGCCTCTCCCTCCCTTCATTTTGTTACATTTTAAAGGACATTTTAAAAAAAGACTAAGTCATATAAAAATGTTTAACCTTTATTTGTTCATATCTTAAAATTATATTCTGAGCAATGCTTCATTTTAATACTTATAGATATTAGTTCATAAACTGCTATTAATTTAACATTTGCATTACTTCTTTATCAAATGGGTTTAAAGATAATGAAATTTTGATTTTGTTATAAGCAAACATCTGTACATTTGGATTGTCAAAATGGAGACAAAATAAAGAATAGAGCTTAGTCATTTAATAAATTGTAAGGCTTGTGGTTAAGTTAATATTTCTCAAAACATAAAATATTACTTTATATTACAATCTGTTTTAGAATGACATTGATATGACATTGCTCTTTAATTCCATTCAGTTTTGACATTCCATCTTAGAAAATGCTTATTGCCCTCTTTTTTACTTTTATAATAGAATGATAAATGTTCATGCATTGAGAACAAAAGTAATGAATTAATTTTTACATTTAATTATAATATAGTAATTACCAATGATAAATTGACAGGCAGAATTATATGTCAAACTTAAGTTGAATCTTAGCCTTAATTTAGCTAAATTAGGATTCTCTATCTTTATTGTCAATCAGAACAGCAGGAATATTTTCCTTAAAGTCATTAAGCAAGACTGCAATATCTAAGGTTATTTTTACGCTTTGGAGTTCACAACTGATCACTTTGGTCTAATTTTATGAGCGATTCAGGTGTCTTTTGGGGGGAAACTTACCCCAAGCAAGGTAGAAGCAAATAAAGCTATATTTTACATGGTCACACAGATTATGTATCCTCAAGTCCCCGAATTCATCACAAAAAAATCTTTCATCTTGTTTACTCAGCCATATCCCATGGTGAAATCCTAGAATTTGTCATGTCATTACCAATAATGACATGGTATTGATACCTTCTTTGATGTCCAAGCTTCCTGTGCTCCAGCCTGTATTCATGACTTCCAATACATCCCTTCTAATCCTCTAATATTTCAATTCCAGAGGTTTTTTTTTTTTTTTTTGACACAAATGGAGCCAAAATCAAATACAGAAAACCACCAGATTCACTAGCTCCCTTCTTAATTGAATGATGTACCAAGGTACCATTTATTGTCCTGTCCAAGGCTAGGTCCTCTTTCTTGTGAACTGAATCAATTACATGTTTCATTATTTAATCTCATTATATATTCATTTTTTACCAGTCACTTCTTTATGATTAAACTGTTCCATCTTTACTAAATCAGCTCTATCAAGGTGCAAACATACATTAACAAATAAAAAAAAGAACAAATCCCTTTTATGACTCTACATCTACTGTATTGACTTATTTATTTGCTCATTTTCACAATTTTGATATTTCTGTTATCTTTTAAATCCATTCTGATCAGATATCTGTCCCCACCATTCCTGTTAAGTGACAATTAACCTCTAAATGTTGAATTCAGTGCTCATTTCTCAGAAGTCATCATTCTTAGCTTATAAGCAACATTTGACAAAATTGATTTTCCCAGCTAAGGGAACATAACCATTTACAATAAAATGTTCTTGTTCAAAATCCCCTTGTGGTGCAAGATATTCCTTTCCAAATACCCCTTCATCAGAACACAAGACATCTTTTCCAAATTCCCTTTCCAAGTCCTCCTCTGGCATATGTGTTAGTCTGTTTTGCACTGCTATAAAGGAAATACCTGAGGCTGGGTAATCTAATCTATAAAGAAAAGAGGCTTAGTTGACTCTCAGTTCTGCATACTGTACAAGCAGCATTGTGCCAACATCTGCTTTTGGTGAGGGCTTCAGGGAGCTTCCAATCATGGCAAAGGTGAAGGAGGAGAAGGTAAGTCACATGGCAAGAGAAGGAGCAAAAGAGGGAGGAGGTGGTACCAGGTTCTTTTAAACAACCTGCTCTCAGGTGAACTAATAAAGTAAGAACTCACTGATTGTTGCAGGTAAGGCACCAAGCCATTCATAAGGGATCTGTCCCTACCTCATGACCCAAACACCTCTGCCCTGCCCCCAATATTGGGGATCAAATTTCAATATGCGATTTGGAGGGCCCAAATATCCAGCTATGTCAGCATGACTAAATTCTGTTTCATTTATGTTCTATAGCACAGGATTCCTCTGCCCACAGGCTCACCTGTGTCCAAGAAAACCCCTCCCCACAGAATAAGTAACAATCATCTAACCACAAGGAAATGTAATCTGTTAGAGAGATCCTTTATAGCTTGTTCATTAATTCCACACATTATCAGAGACTGCTAAATATTTACTGGTTACATTTTATTTTCATGAAAAGATAGGCTAAAAATATTTCTCAGCTTCCCTCTGTATTTAGTTTAGCACCAGATGACTGAGTTCTGGTCAATATTATGTGGAAAAAAGTATACTGGACCCTCACATCACAAAATGACAGGAGACTGGTATCACAGTGACACTTTTTAATGAGTTATGAAACATGTGCTGAACTATGATTTAAGAAATGCATATTGTTAAGACAGATATTTGGAGGTTAATTCAATAAATATAAATTTCTAGCTCATACCTCTCTCTAGATATTATTGCTCATGTATTTAACTGCCATCTGAAACAGGGCTCTTGGAATACTAATTAGCATCTATAAATTAAAATAACCAAAACCTTATTCTTGATTTCCAGTTTTCTCGAAAATAGGTTGTTCCCACAGTGCTCCCCTACTTTATGTGCATTTCATGCCCAAAACTTCAGAAGTCTGTATGAGTCATCTTTGAGTGTTTTCATGTGCCGTCATCCTATATCCAGTATTGTCAAATTCTTTGGTTAAAACTTATAAATATATCTATAGTCCAAATACTTTACCTTCCATTCTTATCACCCTAACTATCTCTTTCTTAGAACATAGCAATGACCTTCTAACTGACCTATTTGCTTTTGAATATGTCATATTTCTGGCTTAAGCTCCACAGTGGGTTTTCATCTCTTGCATACAAAAGTCCACATCATAGCCTGGATTTAACCCTGATTTCATAAGAAAGCATTTGTAGGAGTCATGGGAAAATATTTTGACCTAAGAAATAGTTAGCTGTTTATATCAGGTGTTGAAAGATGGCTTAAAAGTGATAGCTAGAAGTAGGCAGCATGGATTCCTCACTTCTAAAGATTCTGAATATGAGTTTCCCTTGCTTCTATGTAGATAATTCCTACAGACACATATGAGGACTATTGAAGATACTAGTGAAAGGTCTCAATGCTAATTCCAAGACTTGTTCATGACATCCCATGTATTGTCTGTGAAACCCAAGAACAAAGATGTTAATTATGACAGAACTCCCATAAATATCAATTATCATACAGCAAGGATATTTTTGACAAGTACATCTGAAAAGAAAAACAATGTAAATCCTTGCATGTGATGTTGGAGATACTAAAACATGTTAAAATCAGAGAGTGATATGTTTTATGAAGATCATTTTATCAAGCTGATCAGTGAGATAAATTGAAGGAACCAAAATTGATGATGAGTTAGTCATCTACTAGAGGACTCCAACTAGGAAATAAATAAGGATTTGAATCTCTGTGGAGCAGTGGTGTTGTAGAGGAGATGATTGGTATGAGAAGTGTTAAAGAAAACAATGCCAGAATTTTGGGATTTTTGGAAAGATAAGACATTGGACAAAAAAAAAAGGCAGAGGCTAAAATAAGGAACAGTAGTAGCTTTTAGAAATTTTGTGGTTTGTGTAACCATATCTGATATGGATTCTACAAAAGACAGATAATATCTTCTCAATTATGTATTAACATGGATCATTTAACTTGGAAGGAAAAAATCGACTTGGAAATTCAATTACTGCTCATAATCTAAACTTCAGTGGCAGCAAATGGAAGTTGGTAACATATATGGTCTGAAAACCATTTTACCTATTACGACTAATTTTTCTCATTATTCTAATCACATGAACGAACAGCTTAATGTACCAAAAAAAGAAAAACACAATATTGAGAGGAACATCATCAGGTCCATGCTTCCATTAATAAGAATTGAAGGGTTGTTTGGTTTATAGCTTTTAAGTTAAAAATCTAATAGCTTTCCATCTACAGTTAAGTACAATTGCTGAGTATAATTGACTATAGTGATATGATAATTAATTTGGGGCTTGCTCTCGCTCTCTCTTTCTTTCTCTCTCTCTCTCTCACATACACACACATGACTTCTACTTCAAAAATTAGCTTTTTTTGTGGATCTTTATGCCTTGAAATCACTTGTGGAAGATGTAAGTACAGCCTCTATCTTATAGCTGGAAATCCTATAGAAATAGAAATGCTCCAAATACAAGATACAACCATAGATAACAATCAAATTGTGTAAGGTTAAGCAAAAACTTTGTTGTTGACTTTATTAATGCATATTAAATAAATATAACTCCTATTCATTGGTTAGTTGCTCTTAATCTCTAAACTAGCTACAGAGTCTCATTGGTATGTAAGTCTGTACCACCATTTTATTTAAAAAATAAAGATATTGAGACAAAATTAGTTTTATTTACTCTTGTGAGATGAAAAACCTAGAAGAATTAAAATCAAAATAAAATTTTATAATTATGGTTCTATTACATTATATTCTATATGGATTTTAGAAGGAAGATAATAAAAGCAATGAAATATTACTATTAATAATATTGATACTAATAGTTATTAATATTCTTATTATAAATAACACATTGGAAACTGCCTATTTGCCAAATATTCTTCTAAGTGGTTTATGCTTCTTATATGGCAATTCCAGAACATCTTTAGGATGCTTTAGATGTGAAATAGAATTTGTAATTAACTTTTTCAAAGGTGTGTGGTTAGACAAAGATAGAACTAAATTTCAAGCCCAAATATAATATACAGGTTTTCTTAATTTGTTGTATTTCTGATATTTTATTGGTAGAAATAAGTTATGACTTTGGTCATAGTGATATTTTATATCAATGATTTTAAGATTTATTTGTAAAATATGTCTCAAAGAGTTCATGTGGATGTTTAATTGAAGCAAGTGGGAATCCTGTTTTTTTTTTTTTTAAATAATGAGCAGCATAGCTTTAATTTCCTAAAGGCTTTATTTGATCCGTTATAGTACTGAGATGCCCAGGCCTGCTTCTACAGATTCTAATTAAATTTGTTTGGAGGAAGGCCTAGGAATTAGGGTATGTGTGTATGCATGTGTGTGTATGTATGTGTATCTGAGTGTAGGGGGGATAAGTGGTATAGATATTTTTAAAGTATGCAAATAGTCTTAATATGCAGCCAGGATTAGCAACCAATGAGTTAGAGGTTAAATTTGAATATTTTTTATAATGTTTACATTCTGGTAACAGGATAAAGGCAATAAATAACTAAGGAATAACATATATACAGGGGCGTGTAATTGGTGATTTTTATTTTAAAAAGAATATTTATATTTATAAGAAACTCCCATGTTTTCATAAAGTGGCTGTATGTTTTTCCACAACTCCACAAGTAATGTATAAGAAAAAATATGCTGTATCCTTGCCAAAAATAGGTACTCTTGGGAGTAAGATTGTTGAATACAAATCTCCACTGATTGTTATTCCACATGAACACCAAATTCAACAACTATCCAAGCAAGGCAGCCCTTCAGAAGAACCAAAAATCAGGTGAGTGATCACAGTACTTGGTTTTAACATTATATAAAGGAAAGAGACAGTGAAGAGGGTAGAAAAAAACAGGCTTTCATTGCCTATACCACTCCTTCCCCAACCTACAACAGTGCCACACCCATGCATCAAGTGAAGACAGAATCCCTCTGCCCAGGGGAGGGAGAGTGAAATGAAATGAGTGTGGGACTTTGCATTGGAAATAAGGGTTTCCTTGTCACAGGGGAACACAGCATAGAGTAGAATTCTGCCAGTACCCACAGACGGAGCATTTAGACCAGCACAGCCAGAGAGAAATCCTCCATCTCAAAACCAAGTTCCAGGCTAGCCGCATGACCGGCAGACACAATTCAGCCTGGGGCCACATTATGTGGCCAATTCCTACAACTGTACTGGCTCAGAGCCAGTGCACTTGGGATCCACATGACCCCGTGAGATGCCAGCTGCACCCAAGCTGGTGCTGTTATCACTCTCCCCCACCTAAGTGCACATTTGGGAATAACACCAATTGAGTATCAGACTGAGGTGGGGGGTGGGGAGAGGGGATGGGTGTATACCTACATGATGAGTGCGTTGCACACCGTCTGGGGAATGGTCAGGCTTGAATGTTCTGACTTGGGGGAATGGAGGGTGGGGGGAGGTGATGGGGGTATAACTGCATGATGAGTGCAATGCGCACTGTCTGGGGAATGGACATGCTTGAAGTTCTAACTAGGGGGGATGGGCGAGACACGGGCAGTATGTATAACCTGAACTTTTGTACCCCCATAATAAGCTGAAATAAAAAAAAATCAATAGTGCTACCTTACACTAAGAGTGAACATCTGAAAAAAATCAAAATTCAATTCTATTTTACAATAGCTACAAAAAATACCTAGGAATAAATTTAATGAAGCAGGTGAAAGTATTCTGCAGTGACAACTACAAAACACTGATAAAATATTTAAGTCCAGGAGACTGAAGGAGAAATGCTATGGTGATGAGTTTAGTTAGACAAAGGAAGATCGTTACAGATTTTAAATCATTCTGAAATTTAAATTTTATTGAATATATTTTAAAATCATAGGAGAATGTAAAATATCAATTTTTTACATTATGATATAATATTTCAAATAATATTTAAACTATAATAAAAATTAGATGCCAAATTAAACTTGTGAAGGGCATAAAACATACCAACTGCATAAATAAAAAAAATTATACCACAGAATTCTACTATAAAGTCAGTCTCTAAAAATGATAAAGATTTGATGTCCTATAGAAAATGATCTTTGAAAATACTTTTTAGTTTGGAAGACAATTTTTAAAAAAGCTAATGTGGACATTTTGAAAAATATTAATTTTTAGAATAATGTTTGCAAAATACCAGTAAATATAATCCAGAATAACAAAGGTAATGGATCAGTATGCAATATGAGAATTTTAAAAGATATAAATACAACTATTGCAGGTGTTATAGTTAGAAATCAACATAAATGTTATGCTAATATTGGAAAAAAAGACAAGATGATCTAATTAATATATATTTTATTTGTCTTGCAATCATAAAATACAGTAGTTAAAATATTCCAACATATTATTTTTCTGGTCTGTTGAGATGATACGTGATTTTGAACCTTTATTCTATCAAGGTGTTACATCCCAATGCTTTGTTTTCAGATCTTTAACCCTTTCAAAGGCTGGAATAATACCAACATTGTGTTACGTATATATCATTAAGTTAAATTTTTTAATATTATATCAGGGTTTTTAACAGATAATAAATTCATGTTATGAATTCGTAATTTTCATTTATCATAATGTCTTTGTCATGTATCAAGATTGTGCTGATTTCATTAAATTAGAAAATATTTTCTTCTATTTTATAAAATTGTTTGAGTGTTAATTTTTCCCATTATTTGATAAAATTCATAAAATAAGCTATTTGGGCCTGGCTCTGAATGTTTAGAGAATTTTAAATCCACTTTTCTTTCTAGCTTCTTACCATGGAAGTTTTACATTAAAAGGATCTAAATATTTTTTAAATTCATTCCAATAATTTGGATATGTGGTGCTTTAACTATTATTCAGTTTATAATATTTTCTAATTTCTTTCATGATTTCCTGTTTGACTCAAGGATTATTTAGAAATGTGTTGTGTAATCTCCAAATGTGGGCATTTTCCAAATATTGTCATTGATTTCTAATTTGATTACATTTATGTCAGAAAACATACACCGTATTACCTCAATCCTTTCAGACTTACATTTTTCATAGACCACTTTATAATTTACCTTGTTTACTAATACATGTGCACCTGAAAAAAATATGTAATCTGAAGTTGTTAGGTATAATATTCTACACATAACAAATTTTCCAAGTGAAGCACCAGACTTGTTCAAATAGCCAATACCTCTACAGTGTTTTTGTTCTTTTAAATCTATGACTATATGTGCAGATTTTTCTACTTTTAAAAATAAATTACTTGCTTTATAGTTTCAAGTCTTTGATTTGGTAGATACCACTTTTGGATTATTATATTTTCTTGTAAATTTACATGTTATTAAGTGATTATTCTTTTTATTTTGATAATACTCTAATAAGTTAAATATACTTGATTGTATATGTTTAATATTTGCATTATATTTTTTAATTTTTCAGAATTTCTGAGATTTTAAATATAAATTAATTTATCAAAAACATTTTGACTTGTTTTTCATTCTGAAGGTGTCTGCATTTTGTTTATTTTGCATTTTTGTTATTTTTATAATTGAGTTTAAGTTTACCAGCTTGCTATCCTTTCTATTTATTCACCCTTATGCCACCTGTTTTCTACCCCTTTTCTGAGATTTGTTTCTCTTTTCTTGTCTTCTTTGGGGTTGGATAATAATATTTTTAATATTTTCTTTTTTTTAAAAAAAAAGTATGTTTTTTTGTGTGTGGTTTTTCAATAAATTAAAATATTCTTTATCATATACTATGTAAAATTAATATCTTTTCAGTTCACATAAAATGAAAAACTTTACCAACAGTATAATTTTCATTTATCCTACCCATGGAAGGAAGATACCGTACCCATATCTAATCCTTAACTGAATTTGTTATATATTTTTAAAGATGTTTATTAGACAAACTTTATTTTGCCACATCTGCTGTCTTTGCACTGTCAATCTACCACTCTTGCCGCTGTTACAGAAAAAAATCTACCTTAACATTTATTTCCTCTACCTTCAATAACATAGTCTTCTTATCCACCCTTAGAGTGATCTTTCTATGACAAGCATCCATATAACATTTCTGCTATTGTTTTTAGTGCTTTCACATTATCTATAGAATGAAATAGAATCCCATAGAATGACATATAAAAAGCTCCGTATTTTATTTATCTGATTTTTAGAAGTTCCCTTCCAGCAAAACAGATCTATCTTCCATCAACCCATGACATCTTGTTGTTTTCTGATGGTACATTCTGTCACATTCATGTCTTTGCATATGGTATTTTTTTCTTAGCTGAAATACCTTGAGTCAGTTTTAGAATGGTGAAATTTCATCACTCCCTTATGCTTCAGTTACCATTTGATAAATAGACCATAAAATCCTGGAAATATTTCTATAACTTTACAGAAGATTTTTAATAAATATTTATAATGAAATAAATACCTGATTTTAAAAAGGATACCAAGATAATTCCATGGTTGCATAATAATGTGTTGAACAAATAGTGATGGAGCAATTGTATATATGTATCTCCAAAATAATAAAGTTAAACCACTTCTGTACATCATACATAAAAATTAACTCAAAACGTATCATAGACCTAAATGTAAAAGCTGAAACTATGAACCCTTAGGAAAAAAAAATAAAAGAAAATCTTTGTGACCTTAGATTACCAAAGCAAAACACTCTTTGAAACTGCACCAAAAGCATAAATTACAAAATGAATAAATGGACAAATAGAAAAAGTTTATCAAAACTTAAACACTTTGTTCATCAAAGGTCATCACTAAAAATGAATGAGAAGATAATTCACAAAATGAGAGAAAATGTTTACAAATTGTCAGGTCCGGCCTCTTGGTGGATTGTTGTCCTGGTTCTTTGGCTCCTTGCTTGGAATAATCACAAGCAGGCTGGTGAGACAGAGTGATCACAGACAGGAAGCAATTCCACACAAACAGAAAAGAAGGAAGGTATACAAAGCGAGAATACATTCCAGAGAGAGGAACGGGTCTATCTCCATGAGTGGAAAAAAATGTTAAGGACTCCCAGGTGGTTTCCTTTTATTGGCCTGGTCCAGGAGAGGGCTTGGGGGGTGGGTGTGTGGGATGTTACCAGATGACTGATATGATTGTCAGGTGTTCTGCATTTTCCTGCAATCCCTTCCTCTAATTGATCCCCCAGTTCTCCACCGCGAGGAAGAGAACTGTTCTGTTCTCTGTTATCTTCCATTTGCAGATTTGATCCCTAACATTCCTCCCTGAAAGACATGGAGCCTGAAAATCTTTGGGGTTTGGGGCTGAAGGTTCATCTTCTGTAGCTGCTTCAAATTGAATAGGGACAATGTTTTCCAGGCTCCATGACCTCTGTTAAGAGCTACAGGTGGAAGTCACTTGTAGCCTTATCCAGTGGCTCCATGGTGGTTGTATTATCTTGTTCAGGTATGGGGTGGAATCCCCGAGCTAGCATAAGCTTCATGTAGAACTGTTGAAGCCTCAAAGACATACAAACTTAATAAGAAGGTTAAAATACATGTGTCAAATATTAATAGAAAGAAAATGGCCATGAAATTTCCCAGAAATGGTATCAACCAGGTCATACTTGGTAATAGTGAAAAAAATAAGTTGCAGAAAGATAAAGAAAAATGAAATAATGAAAATATGAAAATTATGGGTGCTTAAAAATAGGCAAACACAGAATTATCCCCATGTGCACAATATATCTAATATGCAGAGGATTCCAGCGAAGCCTAACATAGGATCTGGAAATATATGAATATATGTAGGGTTTTTATTTTTATTTTATTTTTTTACTAACTGTGGTGGGATAACACATGAGGCTTAATTATATCACCTTTCTAAAGAGAACCTTTAATTCCTTAGTTGGTTCACACTTGTAGGTGTCTGTTGTCTTAACATCCTTGCCGGTTTCTGGGCTCTGAGTATCCACTGGTTTAGCTCTTGAGATGTGTACCCAGCTCTTGATTCCCTTTAGTTTGACTCCTGTGTGGGCAAACAACAAGATCTGATAGAGGCCCTTCCACATGGGCTCTAACTGGTGGGTAGGTCCTCTTTCTTTCCAATCTTTAAGAAGGACCCAGTTCCCAGGTTGTTTGGGAGAAGTGATTTTCTCTTCCTGTGGACCAGGCCCAACTTGTTGCCCATAGTCCAACAGTGCCTGTTGTACTTCACCCAGATCTATGAAGTGTTTTAGAAGATAACTGGCCTCAAAAGATATAAAAGATAACATGTTGGTGAGAACGTGGAAAAAAGATAACTCTTAGGCAATGTTGGTGGGAATATAAAGTAGTAATACCACTATGGAAAACAGTATAGAGATTTCCCCCAAAACCAAAAATAGAATGTAGCAATCCCACTACTGGTTATCTACCCAAAAGAGAAAAATTAACATACAAAAGGGATACCTGCACTTGCATGTTTATTGCAGTGCTATTCACAATAGCCAAGATATGGAATCAACCCAAGTGTCCATCAGTGGATGAATGGATAGAGAAAATGTGGTATATATACACAATGGAATACTATTCAGCCATAAAAATAATGAAATCATGTCATTTGCAGCAACATGAATGGAACTGGAGGTCATTATCTTCAGTGAAATAAGCCAGGCACAAAAATACAAACATCAAAATTCTCACTTATATTTGAGAGTTAAAAAATTTGAAAATACGGAAGTAGAAAGTGGACAAATAGACAACAGAGACTGGGAATGATAAGTATAGGGAGAGTGGCAGTATGAAGAGAAGTGGGTTAAAGGGTAAAACATACAGAAAGATAGAAGGAATAAATTCAGTGGTTAATAGTAGAGTAGGATTATTATACTTAACAAAAATGTATTGTGCTTGGGTGATGGACACCCTGTGTACACTGACTTGATTAATATGTATTATATGCATATAACAAAGTTTTTCATGTGCCCCATAAACTTGCATATATCAAAAATACAGATCAAAACAAGTGTTAGTAAGGATGTGGAGAAATCAAAACCCTCATACTGGGAATATAAATTGTTACATTATTCTGGAAAACAATTTGGCATTTTATCAAAATAGTAAATATAGAATTACTGTATGACCACGTAATTCCACTCTTAGGTATATATTAATATGTACCTCAAATTAATAGAATTATATGTCCACATAAAATCTTGTACAGGAATATTAACATCATTATCCATGTTACCTAAAAAGTGAAAACAATCAAACATTATGGTATGTGAAATAAGCCAGTCACAAAAAACCACTTATTTTATGTTTCCATTTGTAGGAAATGATCAGAATAGACAACAACTAAAGATAGACAATAGATTAGCAGTTGCTTAGGTACGGGAGACCTGAGAAGGAAAGTGACTGCTAATGGATACAGAGTTTCTTTTTGGGGTGATGAATATATTCTAAAATTGATCGTGGTGATAGTTACGCAACTCTGTTAGCATACACAAAAGCATTAACTTGAGACTCTAAATGTGTAAACAATACTGTATGTGAATTATGCCACAATAAATCTGTTAAAAAAAGAACTAAGTGGATACATGGGTCCAGATTACTAAAACAGACAACACAAAATAGTTATTTTTAAGTTAGTTCTTATTTTTTGCGATCAATATTATAAATGACCTGACATTATTTATAAATTTGGACACTTAATTGATTTGTATTTAGAACGCAATTTAACATGTGCTTCTTTCTGATGACTTAAGTAGTTTTTGATCCACTTGTAAATTCTAATACATCAAAATACTTGATACAGTTTCCATTTCCTTGTTTTCTTCCTAGAACAATGTCATATTATTCTCCCTTCATAGCACTTTATTTGAAAATCAATATTCCATTAGATATCTTGAAAGGTGTGAATTAAAATATAATCTGATTACATTATTCCAATTTTTAAAATAAATTACTAAGAAACTCTTCTTGATGCAAATAAAAAGTTAATTGTAAAGAAAAGACAAGGTATTTGAGCGCATTGTAAATATTACTGTTAATTTTTTATAGCTAAAATTATGAAGATTTTCTGAGTAATATTTAACATGTACATTCTTGTCTTTTATATTTCCAAATGCAACATAAACAGATGAGCCAAAGGTTGCAGGATACACTGAATAGTAATATAAAAACATTTAAAGTTCAATTCCTATTAATTTTCCAATTTCAGTTCCCCAAATTGTTGCTGATTTCACCTGATCACTGCAGAGTTAGATTTGAACATATAGTTCCTATTAAATGCCAGATTTTAAAATTTTCATCATATGTACCATGGAAAATAAAAGCATTGTTGCCTGACAGTCTTAACATACAAAATATTCTATTAAGAAAAAGAAATGTCAATTAGATTAACCAAACAACTCACCACTTAAGAAAGTAGGGAATATTCTTTAGCTATCAATATTTTGAAATATTACAGATGACAATTTAAAAAGGAGACAGCTATTTGTCATTGTTAACATGAATATACATTATTGTTAAAAGGTATGTGTTTGCATAGTGAAAAAGCTAACTTTTTCTACAACTGGATTTCAGAATTTGAGGTAAAAAACTTTTCATTTCATGGGTGACTTTGAAAATAGGTAAACTTTGGCTTTTACATAGGTTTCTATATACATTTCTGTATATATGTTCATTAAATTTATATGCATATATATTTTATTTGATATGCCATTACTATAATAAATGTTAGTATATGAAGGGATAACTCTAATCAGTAATATAATTATTAATACAATGCTCTTTCTGTATCCATCAATGCTTTGTAGAGAGCAATAAAAACTCAGCCAAATATTAGGATAATTTCTTTTCAAAAATGTCAAGCCAAATGGATAACCAGTGTATTACTATAAAAGATGACGATTACCTAGATTCAATGATAAAATTATTCTGTTCATTTTGACTTGCAAACTAAGAAATTTGTAATCTAAAAATGTAAGTTAAATAATCGATCTTGTGGTAAGTTTTTTTTTTCCTTATTTGCATGTAACTATTAGGTGATTCCTTTTAAAATTAAACCTCTCTAAAAGTATTTCCAAATTTATTTCACAGACCACAATATTTTATGGTCTTTTTGTATTTTTTTATTTGCAAAAATCATTTGCAAATGATTCATTTGCCAAAAAAATTGAAAAAGTTACTTTTCTCCTTTCACAATGATTAATCTTAATGATTTGAATAAATATAGAAGAGTTTCCTGTAAAAATTACGTTGCTTATCAGTGCTTTTTAAACATTTCTTGTGGCAATAGGCTTCCTTAAAATTCTAGGCTCTAACTGTGGATAAAAAATATACATGATTTTACATTTTTTTTTGTTTTGGAGTAACTCAAGAAATTGTTAAGCTGTATCATGTAAAAAGATTCTGAAATAAACCTGTCATTCTTGTAATAGATCATCAATATTAAAAAAAAATTTTCATTAGCATTTTATTTTATATGGTCTTCAATATGAAGAAAAATAATTGATGAAGATAGGGTATTACATATAGAATACTGTTTCTAATAGTATTTTGTCTAAGGCAGAAGGAAAAATGAGAAATTATCTGTTAGCCATAAATACAGAGGGTACAAAAGAATCTGAAAACCATTTTTACCATCTTTAAAACAAGACATGTCATCTAGTCTTCTCTAAGGAAAAGACAAATTATTTTGTAAATTATGTTTTTAGCCATTTTGTTAAAGGAGAATCAAGTTGGCCGATATAGCAGATTATGTGGATGGATTAATTCAGCATGTATTCCAACCTCCTTTTACGTGTCTTGTAAAACCTAAAGGATGATTCTTAACAGGAAGTGTGCTAAGGGAAGATAGTAATGCTGCTAAGCTTGGAAATCTAAAACTGCATTTGAAAGATGTTGTTGAAGCCAGGGTATTGGATGTAATTTTAGTTCTGCTATTAACGTGAATGTTGAATTCATCTGGAAGTAATCCCGGAGCGAAGCTGAGCAGAGCAGAAGGCCATCCTGTGGACTGTAACACGGCAGGTGGTTTAGCGATGGTAGCTGAATTGATAGGTTCTCATTTTAAAGAGCAACTACCTGCTCACAGCAAAAGGAGCAGCAGATATGATATAGGGGATGATTGCTGGAAGCTCATTGAAAGTCTTTATGCTTATCCTTTCTCCAAAGTGCTTTAACACCCAATACAAAACCACTCTCTGTTTCACCTAGTTATGGCCTATCTCATGCCCTGCAACTCGACACTGATCACTGCAACCATGTTATTTTTGTTCTTGTTAATTAATACCTGGTGTTGTTTATTGCTATACAATTTTTAAGGCATCATATAAGCCTTTGTTGTTGTTTTTATCATCTCATTTCACTTTCCCGCATATTTAAGAGGAAATACGCTTCTCCCCCAGTTGTATCCCGGAACTCCCTCAATCAGTGTACTTAGTCCCTGACACCAACTGATCAGGGTGTTTGACAAACGCAGATATTCACTTTTCTGACCAAAATGATTGGTTCAAACAGTGCATAAAAATCTCAACAAGCATCAATTATTCACTAGGATTGTTATATAAATACTGAATAATTTTTGGTTCAACAATACAGAGAATGCCTATTTTATAGGAAAGAGACTTTGGGAGAGAATGAGGCAGCGACAAGCTGAGAATATAAGTCAACAAGAAATACAGTGCCCTGGACAGGTGAGGTCCACAGCTCAGTTTTTTGATTACCTGGAGCGCAGGTAATCATGAAACTTTTTTCCATTTTGTGAGTTCCCACAAGTCAAAAAAAAATTTACTTTTGGTTCAGATAGTATATTTTTTGAAAAACAAATGATTTATTTAAGCATTAATAATGACACTGTCTCACCCTTGTACTTTGTAGTTGACTTCTGCATGAAATAGGCCATGAAAATTTTGATGAAGCTTTTCCTTACCTTCCATTTCAAATACTTTAAATGTCATGTGATATTCTAGAATGAAAATTATCTTTTTATCTTTTAATTCCTTACATCTATGCAAAATGAACAAAAGCGGTAGTGTCAATAGATTTTTAGTTTTGTTACCTGCCTATCCCACAGAGGTGTTTTATTTATGTTTCTCAAATGATTAAATGAACATATTTCACTATGGAAATGATTTATTTCTCATATGTAAAGGGCCATGAGTAGAATTTTCACTTTAACTTCTTTTTTAGGTAATTGAAAATAACTTTGGTATCACCTAGCCTATATTTTACAATTCAAAGTCATATTTGTTTTATTTGTAAATATTTATGTCCTGAAATATTTATTTTGAGCTCTAGCCTTATCTTATGAGGAAAATTGTATTCCCATGTTATATGATGTGAGTATTTAATGAACATGATATTGGATACTTCAAGTTGATTCAATCATGAATTAATTTATTGAATTATTTAATGTGGTAAGGGAAAGAGTCTTAAACTAAGTACTATTAAAGAAAAAATACTCCTAAACAATTACATTGTTTTGGCTAAACATATTATTTACCATATATCATTTTAAAATAACATTTCTCATAAAGAAAAGGGAAAAACAGATTACTTGTAATTTAAAAATTAATCACTTTCATACAAAACAATTATTTATATATCAAATATTGAGGGGAGTGATAAATAAATGGACATAAAATTGTTCTGGTGCAGTTTTAACAAATCAGGTTTCTTTTTACATATATGTATACACACAGACACACACACAAATATTGATAAAGCATTTGCTTATGTTCTAGAAGCTAATGAACATTTAGAATGGCAGGCTCGTCTAATAAAACGTCAAAAAGATATATAACTCATTTCTTAACTAACTTTACCTAGTTGAAAACCACATGAAAGGAAATAAGACCTTTGGGGTTACACAGAAATTGATAGATAGAATTTTTCTTCATATTTCTCTCACTTACCTCTCTCACTGGCCAAATATTGATAGATGTCCTAATTCAGTATTTCTCAAATTTTGTCCAACTTATTTCATCATCCATATCACCACCAAATTTATCCTCCTCATATGAGGAAATAAATACATGCGTATGAGTATATAAGGTTTTCACAGATGCATATGAATGCATAATATATTCATGTGTGTGTACATGTGTATGTCTATCCTTTATTATTTTCACACACCCAGTGTGTATAACCTATCATGATCCAACACTGATTTGTCCTTGGGTGCTGTCTAATAAAATTTGTCTTTGTACTAAGATCATTATGTCTGCCATAAGTATGTTAAGCACATTTATAATTTTATACTTAATTTAGTCCTTCTTTCCTGAATATCCTTTACATCTTACTCCACTTCAGAAACATTTGTACATAAAGCTCAACAATTCCTTTTCTCTACCCCTTGTTCCTCACTCTCATCCCAGGAAAATTTGTTTATTTTTTTCTCTTCACTTCTAAAACACCATCTATATATGTCTCATATCAATGACAGTGTATGTATTGTATATATGTGAGTTTAGAGTATTTATTTTTTATTTCCATACACAGCTATAAGCCTCTGATCTATGATTTTAATTTTATCAATGTATTTCCAATCTCTTTAAAATGTGGAGAATATAAAAGAAAAGCTGCATAAATGTTTATGTATTTAGTAAAAAACCTTACCCCATAATATCTACAAAAGATCCTTAAAAAATAGAAGAATGCATACAAAGTTATAAATGCAAACTTTAAGAAAAAATGGGGAATGTTAAAGAACAATTTATCTTCTATGTACATGTAAAAGAGATGGACAGTAATTCCAAATTCACGTATCATTTTGCTACTCTATTAAATTGGTCTTTAAAACAAGGATTCATTAATGGTGGAAATAAAAAGAAATATGCAGGGCACACTGATTTTTTGATGATGAACTGCTTTGCATACAAGTGAGATCAGAAGGTCGAAGGTCCTTGCATGAAAACCAATGTGCTTTCTCGTATCCATTACTAGGCTTTGTTACGTTATGAATGCCATGTTGCACAGTAGTCTTGTACTCTCGTTTTATTCAACAGTAACACACAATGATCGTCCATTAGTAAAACACCCTGCTGAAATTGTAAAGAATGAAAATTGTATTATTTTAGCAAGTATGGATTCAAATCATGCAATTAACTTTTAAAAAATAGATTTTTTCATTGTATCAGAGATCTACTAAAGCATAAAAAAAACAATAAGGGTCAGGACATATATTTTATAGGATTTATAAAACCACTTCATTTTTGTAAATAAGCATTTTCTCTACCCAATAAATATTTACATTGTTACAGAAATATAGAACAGAATTATAATGTTGGAAATTCTGAAATACATAAAAAATTAAAATTTAATTTATTCAAACAAGAATCTAGCAAGATTTACAGATAGCTACTGTATGTAACCAACTATAATCAATGTAGTTTCGTACACACACAAAGAAAGACAAATCTTTTTGGAGCATACAAATGAAAAGGAAAAAATACTTGAATCATGTGTTTTAAACCTGACAACAGAATTTTAAAAAATAGCATCATTTGATGTAAATCACCCACCATTAAACTCTCCTTTGCAAACTTTCAATGATAACTTAGCCTTAGCAAAACAGAAGATGACATTAAAATGCTGCTATTTAAGCATTTAATGATCATGATGTTGGATATAAACACATATTCTTTACACACATACATACATACATACATAAGAGACTGAGTTCAAGATACAGAGGAAGAAAACATATGTTGAATAAAATACAATTCATTTTACAGAACTAATTATAATTCAAATGACAATTCAGAACTCATCCATATATTAGACACCATCTATATTTTGCATATTTTTCAGGTTGAATTTCTAATCTAGTATAGTTTTGGCACTGTCTACATTTCTGTCATGAACCCCAGGAGAGAGTATTGCATGTGAAATTTATAAAATTAAATTTTACTGATCATTCACAAGATTATAAACATATTCCCAATGTAAGTTAATTTTAAATGTCTAAAATATTACATAGAATTCTTCACTCTTTTCTGCTCTACCATCTCCATAGATAAAAATGAACTCTGAATTTGTTGCTTTTTTCCTAGATATACCTGTGGACAAAGTTTATTCAGTGTCCATTTTTTTTTTTTTTTGCTAACTTAAGCTATCAGATTGTTTAAGAACATCCAGAATGCCCTTACATCTTATTTGAAAAAAATACTGAAGCATTCAGAGTCTGAAAAATTTGGGGTTCATCTTGTGTTAGTATTAGCTACATAGGAAAATTAGCAATTATATTTTCTGAAAACAGCTGGATTCACCTTGTTTTGTGACTTCCTTTGGAAATGAGCAAAATTTATGGTAGATATATTAGAACAGTGGTCTTAGGTTTTTCCCAGGGGACTGAGAAAGAAAGAGAACAACCTGTGGAGATTGAGTTTCCAAAATAAATTGTAGAATTTTTGTTCTGTATATGTATATATTGTCCTTTTAAAGAGGACAGGTTGCTTTATATCATTTGGACAAATTCAATTTCTTGCAATTTTGGAAAGGTCACCATTTAAACTTTTGCAAAGGGTTATATATTTCTATGAAGTAATTCCCTTAATTATAGACATGGTAATTTTTCTTCTGCAAAAGTTTAATATATCTTCTTGTGCATATATCAAGAATAGAGTGTAATGTGTACCAAATTTTGGTAAATTTATAAGATTGTTAGCTTCTTGAAGACAGTATTTTTTTTTTCTTTTGTATTTACTACTGTATCCTTTGCAACACAGTGCCTGGCACAAATTCATTAGGCATTCAGAATATCTTTGTTAAAATGACAGTTTTATACATTCTAGTTCTTTTTCTGTTTCAATTAGTCTAGTATATATTCACTAGCTAGTATATAAAATAAATACCTATAGCAGCATCATAGCTTATTTTGCCCACCAAAATGTAATCACCAAGCTATCCACTTAGGAGAAATGTTGCTTGCTGCTCTCTGTTTACACAGGAAAAAAATAGCATAATGATATTCAAGGCAGTATCTAATGTGCTGTATATACTTGGCAATACAAATCAAGTACATTGCTTTCACCAAAAATGCAACCTCAAGCAAAAACCATAACAGAACAATTACATTATTGAATCGTTTTTAACAAATATAGCATGTACTCATTCACTGGAGCTGTAAGATACTAATTGGGATTCGTTATTGTAGCTTAAGTAAAATGTAGAAAAAATATGTATACACACATATGTATAGTCTCAATAACATTGATTGAGATTCTAAATAGTTTGTCCACAAATACAAATATGAATATATTTTTATGGGCTTGTTTGATTTTTTTCTTGCTTATTTTCCTGAGTTCTTTATAGATTCTGGTTATCAGCCCTTTATTGTACGTATAGCATGCAAATATTTTCTCCCATTCTGTAGGTTGTCTTTTCACTCTATTGATTGTTTCTTTGGCTGTACAGAGGCTTTTTAGTTTAATCAAGTCCCATTTGTTAATTTGTATTGTTGCTGTGATTGCCTTTGGAATCTTCATAAATTCTTTGTCTAGGCTGGTATCAGAGTTTTTCCAATGTTTTTCTTCTAGAATTCTTACAGTTTCATGTCTTAGGTTTAAGTCTGTTATCCATCATGAATTAATTTTTGTGAGTGGTGATAAGTGCGGATTCTGTTTCAGTCTTCTACATGCGGCTATTCAATTTTCCCAGCACCATTTATTGAATAGGGATTCTAAATTCAAGCATAAAATTATATAGAGAATCAAATCAATAAAGAGTGTTAAATTCTTAAATTTTGAAGTTTTATTGCACATGTGGGTTGCTGTCTCTTAGATTAACTAATAATAATAACTCATAATTAATAAGCATGGCAATGTCTAGAATTTATTGAGTGTTAATTTTGCACCAGAACTTAAGCTATACACTTTTTTTCTAATAATGAAAAACATTCTATGAGGTAAATACTAGTGGTAATGTACAGATGAAGTAATTGTCGGTAAATGACTGGACTGGAAAGTAAATCCAGTACTATTGCACTCCAAGGACACAGAACCAGAGATCTCAACCCCTTGGCTAATATTCTATACTAAGTTGTTCATAGTCAATGACTTTATAATAGTCAATCAGCACGATCAGTTCATTTAAATCCTCAGTTCAGTTCAATATATTTGGAAATAGTAAACTATCATTTCCACTTTCGATTTTTCTAGAGTATTTATCTGCCACATTTACTATTCTACATGTCCTCAACTTTTCCATGTTACAGCATATGATCCCAGGGCCTCACATTTTCAAGGCTTTAAAAATTCATCTCCTTCTTATGAAAAGGCATGCACATACTGTACTCTTCTAAACTAAAAATAATTCTCTGAGTACAGAATAGCAAATAGATATTTTTTTGTGAAAATTTGATCTTTTATTTTGGGTGAGTCATAATCTATCATTGTTTTACCAAACAAATTTTACTAATGATTGCTTTGAAAGACAGTACCGGGAGTCAGAATGTCTGGGAAAAAAGCGTTAGCCTTTATACTTTCTAGTTGTGTGAACTAGGTCTAGTCACTCAAGTCTCTAGGTCTTAGTTCCTCTATGTGTAGAAAATGGGATGGTAAGGATGTCCACCTCAGAGAAACTCTGTGGGGTTCACATGTGTACATATTTGTAAAGCTCTTGGAAGAACAGTGCTTCAAAATATCAAAAAAATCATACAAGTATTTGGTTGTATTACTTTCTTTTTATCAATACTCATATTACTTAAACATATAATCAAATGTCATTCTATATTCTGGGGCTTAAATCAGGATCAATTTATATTTTTAAATAATATTTTACTCTATATGGTTTGTGACTATTTTATCTAAGTTGTAAACTTCATTTTGGTTCCATTCAGTTTGCTTTGCTTGCTTAGTCAGCCTTTTAAGCCCACCTCAATTGCAAGCAGAGACTCAGCCATCCATTATGTCTGCTCTGTTATTTAGGATCAGTGGTTAATGGATTTCTGATGTAGATGGAAGTTTTTGTGTAACTGAGATATCACTTTGACAGATGAGGTCACAATACCTTTAACTGATGTTCTTTCAAGCCTTGGGAGCACTTGTTTACATGGGTACAGCTGAAGCATTTCAGAAGCAATGCATGGTATCTAGTAGCATAGCTTATTCTACATAGACACATATTACTTTTAAAAATTTTTGTTTCATGGCTTTTAACAAGCTTTACAAATTGATAAAAACAAAAATCTTGTTAATTAAATGTAATCTTTTTAATGGATAGTTTGAAAGAATTAGACATTTCCAGTACATTAAAATGCTGTCTTTGATGTAATTTCCATTAATTTGATTTTGAATTTAAAGGTATTAAATGCGGCCTTTTTAAAAAAACAAGTTCATGCTGTTCCATTTGTATTGCTATATTTTCTGAGTAAAAGGTACTAAAACAAGAGCACTTAAATAAATAGACTTGTATTAGAAAGTTTATTTCATTTGGTTTCCTTTGTCCATTGCTAGTATCACAGTAATATTAAGGTACTGTGTAATTCTGTTAAGGAGATTAAGGCATTAAGTGTTTTTAGATTGTTTTCTTCACTAAAAAATGAGCAAAACAAAATTCAAAACATTGCTTTCATTTTTTCCTCATCTTATCTCCAGTAGCCAAAATATCAACTTATAGTTCAAATGAGGTAAGTTTAACAGTTTTTTGTATATTTAGAGCATCATGGATGTGTGTGTGTGTGTGTGTGTATGTGTGTGTGTGTGTATGTGTGTGTGTGTGCGCGCGCACGCGCGCGTGCGTGCGCTGGTAATTAATATAGCACAATATATTTTCAGGTAAAGAAAAAGGAAAATGGCATGTAATTTGTAGGGAGTAACTTATTTTAAAAACATTATAATGCTCCAAGTAGAGTTCATACTTATAATTTAAAATGCTTATAAATAAAATAGAATTTTTGTGGATTTTTTATTCACATGAATGTATTTCATGCAGCCAATAGCAGGAAATAAAATTCCAGTGTTTTCTTATCTTGTCTCTTCCTCAAACTCTCTTGGAATATTATTTGTAAATATAGATCCCTGTAGAGATATTGATTCCATGTGAAAGCTTGCTCAGGAATCTGTTTTGAATAAGAGCCACAGACAATGGTATGATTATATATAATTATAAAAATATATTTGAATGTTTTTTTTAAGAGTATTTGATCTATTTTACATAGGTGGTACTCTAGATAATATCAGTTCAGAAAAGTGAATGATATAATCATTTATGCTAAATAGGAGAGATATAATCTTTTAATATATGCATAAACTAAGAATTTGAAATAATAATAAACTATAATGAAGAGCAGTCAAATGTAGCTTATGGATATGTTACATTTTTACTTAAAGAATTGAGGGGAGGAAACATTTCACTATGCATAGATGACTAAATGATTACAGATCAAAGAAATAAAGTCTCAATTTTGGAGGTTTTGTTTGTTTTCTTTTTAATCAGAATAAGCAAAACTCTGAGAGGAAGGACAGTGATGCAACATATGATGGAAATTGCATCAACGAAGACAAGGAGAGGAAGATGCAATCTTTCTTTAGAAGACAGCAGATCTCACTAAGGCAGTTTTCATGAAATCAAGTGTAGCAGATGGTAAAGGATGGTTCAGAGTGCATTCCTACATTGGGTATGCATTGATTGCTTAATACATGCAAAGTACAAAGTAAAATATAAAAAGGGGGAAAAAAGTGGCCATCTCTGTGGCACAATGGGTAGCTGAGCTTCTAGCCAAGCCTAGTATAGTCATTCAAAGGGGAGAAAACAGAAAAATTAAAAAAGTTCTGTCTTCAAGGAGTTTACAATTTTGTTTTGAAACAAATTACAGAGGGCTTTATATTACAAGAAAATTAAGCATAGTATCTCATGACAGAACACTAAGAATCACCTTCTACAGCCTGAAGAAAGAGAAATGGTGACGCAGGGGTTAAGGAAGGCTTTCCTATAGAGCTGTGAGCTGTGCATAAGTTGGAAGCCAAGGCAAGGTGATAACCACAGATATTGGTGTGGACGTAAATGTATCTGTGCATTTATGTAGTATCTCCCCTTACCTGTGGGGATAGATTCCAAGACCCCTAGTAGATACCGGAAACTGTCAGGTTTCAGTTTGAAACCGTTGGTTCTTGGCACACCCATAGTCAAAGAATGACCAGACATGCCTAAGTTAGGTAAGCAGGAAAATGAGGTTTATTGAGGAGAAAAAGATAGGATTATAGGGCAATAGCAAGATATAGGTTTGCAGACCATGGTACATACACCACAGGTGACAACCGGACCCACTGTTGCAGCAAAGGGAGAGCCAAAGGAAGGGAGAAAAAGAGAGAGAGAGCTTAGCTATGATCTGTGTCTTATTTTATAGTGCCCGGATAGGGACCTCCCTTGTGGTTCAGAGGTCAGCATGGAACCACTGTGATTAGACAGTTGTGAGTCACATGACCTGAGCCTTAAGTATGCATGTTAAGGTTCTAGGTCACTTTCCAGAGTTCATGGTACCCATGCTTCTTGGCCTATGGGCTAGAGTCCTCTGCATTCTTTTGCAGCTTTTATGCCAAGTTCTCATTGGCATATTTGTAAGGTATTCTTTCCACTCCCGGGTATGGAGAATCAGGGTTGGGAAGGACCAAGATGGGGGCAACAGCACCCACTGTCATCTCTAGGAGACCCATAATCCCTCACTATCTACTTAAGAAAACCATAGATAGTATCAATCCTTATAAACACTATGTTTTCTCCTGTACATACACACCTATGATAAAGTTTGATTTATAAATTAGGCATAGTAAGAGATAAACAACAATAATGATAAAATATAGCAATTACAACCATATTATATTGTTAGGTAGATGGCCAGGCACCTCTGGCCCCTCCTGGGGACAAAGCAGGGTACCCTGAGCAATTGCTACATCTGGGGGAGGGGGGAACACCCTACAAATCTGCCAGTCAGAATTTAGCATGACAGCTGCAAAAGAATACAGAAGATTCTCTAGCCCACAGGCCAAGCAGCACAGGTACAATTGGGTCTGGAAGGTACCTAGGGCAACCTAAGGCTAATCATCATGTCATGCCCACCTCCCTACCTCCCACCCCCACCAGGCAAATGGGCTTTCAGAGAGACTCTGGGAAGATCTGCATGCACAGTAGAACTTAGGTCATATTACTCCCAACTGTCCATCAAAGTGGTTCCATGGTGATGTCTAAACCATGAGGGGGCCCAATCCAGACACTATAAAACAAGACCCCAGACCATAACCAAGGCCTTTTTGTTATGACAAGGTGTCCATTCCATTCGTCATCTGTGGCGAATGTATCTTGCTCTTGCTGTGTAAACCTAGAGTTTGCTCTTTCTCTATAATCCTGTCTTTCTCTCCTCAATAAACCTCATTTTATGCTTACTTTGCTTTCTGTGTGTCTGGTCATTCACCAACATTTCAGACTGCTGACACGAAGACACTCTTCACAATTCACAAACAGATTTGTTATTACGGTAGATCTTAGCATACTCAGCATGATTTTTTTTTTTTTCTTGTTAAGTCAAGAACTCTCACCTTTTCATTTAAAGGAAGCAAGCACTTCATGGATTCTCTTTGGCATCTCTGAATTGCCAGCATCACTTCTCTTAAGTTTTAGGGATATTATTAAATAAAATAAGTGTGACTTGAGCACAAACACTATGATAGTGCAACAATTGATCTGATCACCGAGACTGACACTAAGTGACTAAGGGGCAAGTAGCATAAACAGTATGGATCTTCTGGACAAAGGAATGACTCACATCCCCGCCAGGAAGGAGTGAAGCAGAATGGCAGGAGATTTCATCATGCTACTCATAACAGCAACAATTTACATGTTATAAATTGTTTCTTTATGGAATATTCCAGTTAATATTTTCAAATTGTGGTTCACCACAGGTAATTGATTTTGTGGATAGCAAAACCGTGGATAAGGGAGGATTATTATTCATGCATATACACCTTTCAGTAGTCAATTAGGTTGAGGCTTCTAGGAAAAATAAGTTCAACCCAATCCAGTACTCAGAGATGTGAGATGATGATATTCTCACATTAGACAATGTACCTAGTCACCCAAGAGCTCTGATGCAGATGTACAAGGAGATTAATTTAGTTTTCATGCCTGCTAACACAACATCCTTTCTGCAGCTTGTGAATCAAGGAGTAATTTCAACTTTCAAGTCTTATTATTTACTAAATACTTTTCATAAGGATACCACTGCCATAGACAGTGATTCCTCTGATGGATCTGGGCAAAGTAAATTGAAAACCTTCTGGAAAGTATTCAGCATTCTAGATACCATTAAGAACATTTGTGATTCATAGGAGGAAGTCAAAAGATCAACAATAAAAGGAGTTTGGAAGAAGTTGATTTCAACACTCACGGCTGACTTTCAGGGATTCAAGACTTCAGTAGAGGAAATAATTGCAGATGTGGTAGAAATAACAAGAGAACTGGAATTAGAAATGGAGCCTGAAGATGTGGCTAAATTGTTACAATCTCACGATAAAAATTTACTGGATGAGGAATTGCTTCTTATGGATGAGCAAAGACAGTGGTTTCCTGAGTTGAAATATACTCCTGGTGAATATGCTATGAACATTGTTGAAATAACAACAAAGCATTTAGAATATTACCTAAACTTAGTTGATAAAGCAGCAACATGGTTTGAGAGGATTGATCCTAATTTTGAAAGAAGTTCTACAGTGAGTAAAATGCTACCAAACAATATAGCATGCTATAGAGAAATCTTATGTGAAAGGAAGAGTCAATCTATGTGACAAACTTCACTGTTGTCTTATTTTAAGAAATTGCCACAGCCACCACAGCCTTCAGCAACCATTAACCTGATCAGTCAGCAGCCACTCGCACTGGGGCAAGACCCTCCACCAGCAAAAAAAAATAATTTTTCTTGAATGCTCAGGTGATCATTAGCATTTTTAGCAATAAAATATTTTTAATTGAGGTATGTACAATGTTTTCATAGACACAATGCCATTGTACACTTATTAGACTACAGTTTAGTTTAAATGTGACTTTAATTAAAGTACTGGGAAATAAAAAAAATTGTGTGACTCACTTTATTGTGATATTTGCTTTATTGTGGTGGTTTAAATCTGAACTTGCAATATCTCCAACGTATGCCTGTAACAATGTTTACATGACGTAATGAGGGTATGGTCCTCATCCCATGATTAGTACTCCTATAAAGAATGGTCATTAAATATGAAATGTCCAATTTTGAATCAAAAATGTAGTTTATTATATCTCAAACAAGCAGTACAATTAACCAAAGTATGCACCTAAACCATCAATGCGGTTTTGCCATCTTAATGGTAGCTTGTTTATTCCAGCAACTAAGAAGCCTGGAGAGCAAGTAGCAATGAAATTGCAAAAGTCATTTGCCACAGCTTATTGAAAATTGAATATTTTTTCTTGCAAAAGGTGGTCCAAAGTCTGGAAGAAGTGGTAGTCAGTTGTTGCAAGGTCTGGTGAATACAGTGCATGGCAGAGAGTTTCCAAGTCCAGCCTCTGTAGCTTGAGCAGCATTGTTGGTGTGACATGTGGTCGAGCGCTGTCTTGCAAGAGGATTGGACTGTTTCTATGGACCAATCTCAGTTGCTCAATCTCAAGCATCCGCATCATTTCATCCAACTCATTGCAGTGGACATCCACTGTAATCAATTGACCAGGTTTCATGAAGCTGTAATGGATAATAGCAGCGCTGGACCACCAAACAGATACCATTAGCTTTTTCTGATAAATATTTGGTTTGGACCGTTTTTCAGCACTTCATCTTTATCCAGCCACTGTCAAAAGGAATCCATTTTCCTCATATTCTCCACATATTCTTAGAGACCAAAAACATCCAGTTTACAGGAGATAGGCAAAAAGAAAATGTCTTCCTACCAAAAATCAACTTGATCTTAGAGAATGGAGTCCTGTTTCTTCAAAACTCAAATGATACATATAACATTTCTTTTAAGAGTAAATAAGATAGCATAAGGACAACTACGTTGAACATCCAAAAGTTGTTGAAGTAGATTGTAAACTTAAATATTAAGATAAAAATTTAATTATAAGTTAGCAGAATCTGGAAAACAATAATGTATACTTCCAAAGTTTCTTAATTATCAGGAAATTCTAGGATTTATCCCCACTGCTATGCTCTCCCAATATTTATTTAGAGATTTTAAAAATGATCATAATGTTCTATAATAAGATAATAAAGCAATATGTAAAGAAGTACATAAAAGATATCTTCAATTTTCTTCCCTTTTTACTGACATTTACAATACAGTATCAATTAATTAGGAGAAATTCTTTGTGAAATAAACAGATATCTTCACTTTAAGGAAAACAAATTTTCAGAAAGAATATCAAACATTTCTTACATTAAATCACTGGACAATTGACCCCTGATCTGTGGATTTTATCTATATTTGACATAGTATGAAAAACATTTTATACTGCAACCACATATATCAGGTATGCTTATGATGTAGATATAATCTGGAAAACATTTAAGAAACCTATACTTCATTTATGCAACATGTACTATTTTCATACTATTCAGTTACAGTTACTCTAACACATACATATATATACAAATATATACATACATGCATGCACAATGATTGTACATATGTGTGGGCACATGTGATATTTTGATGCATGAATACAGTAAGTATTGATCAAATCAGGGTAATTGGAATATCTATCACCTGGAACTTTTATCATTTCTATGTTTTGGAAACATTCCAATTTTTTTCCTCTAGTTATTTTGAAATATTAAATAAATATTGTTAACTATAGTCACCCTCCTGTGCTACGGAATGCTAGAACTTACTTCTTCTATATCTAACTGCACTTTTGTACTCGTTTTCTAACTTCTCTTCATCTCACACTTCCCACTACACTTCCCAACCTCTGGTAACCACTATACTGCTCTCTGCCTCCGTGAGATCAACTTTTTTAGTTCCCATATATGGGTGAGAACACGCAATATAAAAATGAAGGTTGCAACTCAGTGAATTTTCCTCATGACCCACTATTACATTATTACTAACCTCCTGAAAAAGCAATGATCTGTGCAGCCCTCCAAAACTGGATATACCAATGCAAGGCAACTTTGACCCACCATCATTGGCAAATGGAATTAGTAAGATCTAAATATTATATTCTATTTACTAAATGCCAGTTACATTTCTAAGCAATCTTTGTATAGAACTTCTCACAACAAATCTTGTAACTAAGGTATTCTTTAGAGCTAGGTTTCAGACTGAGTTTTTAATAGTATTCTATTAAAAAGTACTTTTACATTAAGGATTAAATAGACCCATAACTTTTATTTTTAATTGACAGATAAAATTGTATGCATTTATTGTGTATAACATGATATTTTGAAGTATATATAGGTGTGGAATGGTTAAATCTAGCTGATTATCAAATGCAATACCTCACATATTTATCACTTTTTATGCTATTTATGCTCTATATTTTTCTAGAATACAATATATCATCATTAACTATATTCACCATTATGTAAAATAGATCTCTTGAACTTATTCCTTTTGTCTAACTGTAACCGTATATCCTTTGACCAACATCCCCTTCACCCTCCTCTCTCCCCTAACCACGCCATCTTTTGGTAACCACATTCTGTTCTTTACTTCTATGAGACCTGGAGTTTTTAAATGGTACATTTCCAGATATAGGACCATTCTCTTATTCACTGCCTTTCAGAGCTTCTTATTGATTTCTTCTCCCTGCCTCCCCACAAATTCAAATATAACTGATATAGAAAAGCATATATTTAAAAGAGAGGAGAAACAGAAATTTATCACTATGCCTGGCTTTTAGTTTGAATATCAAGTATGAACTATAACTGAGAACTAATAGTTCTTCAGGGAAGGATTTCTTTTATTTAGAACATGGGTGAACATAAAAATTATAGTTTTATAAGGTGATAACTTGCATAAATGGTTTAAAGAAGGCATGAAAGATTGATTTCATAGGGATTTACCTGGCAGCCAGATGTCATGTATCCGTATCTGAAATGCCTAACATTATGGTCACATTGAATTATGTGAGCAGTCTTGTCATCAGACAAATGGACGTTACGAAGATTAAAAGGAAGTTGTGTTTCCAGAGTCAGTACTGCAATTACATTCGTTGCTCATGCAAGAAACTATTATTTCCCAAATAGAATGAGAAAGTAATTTTTGTAGTTTGTTATGAATTTTAAAATACAAGTAAACACATTTCATAAATATATTTCCTGCACTTAAAATGTTATTTAGAGGCCCTGCAGCTGTCATTGAAAGAAAGCCATTCTTCCAGCCTGCCACCAAATCTTCTCAGGCATCCATTCGGGGGAGCATCTTTCTCATCCTTTTTTTTTTTAGTTCTTTAAGAGATATTCAACAATACCAGCTCCCAAGAGTATCTGGGACACCCTCCAGACAATCTCTTTGAGTTGCAACAACCTGTAGAAACATGAGTGGTAAAGAGAAGCTCTGGAAGATTCAGCAGAAAATAACCTCAAGGAGGTAATGAACATCTAAATCCCTAACATTTTGAGCATCTTCTCTGAATATAGCTAAATCTTATGTATCTTTCCGACTCAGCCTCCTGCCCACTCCTGGCTAGGATTCTCATAAGGTTATATTAAAGCCTTCTCAGGCAAAGGAATAGAAAATTGTATTTGTATTTTGTTTTAAGTTATAGACAATCTCCCTTGATCTTAAAAATAGTCCTGTGATTGAGGTGTTATTATCAACATGTCACAAGAGCAGTGTGGGGAATCCTGTGAGTGACATTCTAATTTGTTGTACCATTTATTTTTCTATAGAAGAACTGAGGAAATTTGGGGGCCATTGTTTTGAAAAGTATTGTATTCTTCAGACACAACTGAAGAAGAAAAAAACTAATCAATTAAAACTGTGGTACAAATAATCAGATATACATGGCAGAATTAACTTACTAACTGTGTAAAATGGCAGAATGTTTCCCCTTCACCAGGCAAATAAGGTATCAGGTTTTTCTGTGTAGGACATCATTAACATTTGATTAAAACCTATAATCAGTATTATTTATGCCTCACATTACATAAAGAAAATATAACATGTTTTCCTCCTTTTATATTTCATATTTTAGTGTTTATAACTAAGGAATGAATGTTATGTTGCATAAGTAAAATGCAGCCTTAATCAAATTATTTTTTTACTATGGCTAGTGCTATTTAAATTATGATATTTGCTTGGATACAAGTGTGAGACTATAAAATAAAAACATCAAAACTTCTTGATAGTTTGGTTCTCACCACTTACCACAGGGTAGAACAAGATTCTATTTTCTGCTTTAAAACATGTTGCCTGAATATATCTTTTTTTGTTGTTTCAGCATATTATGGAGGTACAAATGTTAGGTTACATATATTGCCTTTGCACCACCTGAGTCAGAGCTACAAGGGTGTCCATCCCCCAGATGGTGACATTGCACCCATTAGGTGTGAACATACCTATGCCCTCCTCCCTCCTCCCACCTACCTGACACCAGATGAATGTTACTACTAGGTATGCATGTAAGTGTTGGTCAATTAATACCAATTTGATTGGTGTGTATACGTGGTGTTTGTTTTTCCATTCTTGTGAACTTCTATCCAGAATGATACAAGAGATGCTAGATCACCATTGTTTTTTTTGTGGCTGACTAGTACTCCATTTAGTATACTACTAAATGTAGTATGCATATACTACATTTTATTAATCAACTCATGTATTGATGGGAACTTGGGTGGTTTCCACATCTTTGCAGTTGTGAATTGTGCTGCTCTAAACATTCTAGTGCAGATGTCTTTTGTTCTTTTGGGTAGATGCCCACTAATGGGACTGCTGGATCAAATGGTAGTTCTACTTTTAGCTCCTTGAGGTATCTCCATATTACTTTCTGTAGCGGTTGTACTAGTTTGCAGTCCCACCAGCAGTGTATGAGTGTACCTATCTCTCTGCATCCATGCCAATATTTATTGTTTTGGGACTTTTTGATAAAAGCCATTCTCAATGGAGTTAAGTGATATCACATTGTGGGTTTGGTTGGCATTTGCCTGATGATTAGAATGTTGAGCATTTTTTCATATGTTTGTTATTGCCTGGATATATCTTAAATTTATTTAAGCGGTAAGAAAAATTTGAAGAGAAAAGCAGCTCAAATGAATGTTGTTAAATGCTGCCCCCAAAATCATATGGAAAAATATAGCTATGTATTTTTTCTCATATCAATAAATTCACATCCATTTTTTAGGCTCTTACTATTTCAGCATTATACTATATAAATGAAATTATTTTATACTAAACCATAAGAAAATGACATGCTACATGCTATAAAACAAGAATTTTGCTATTAGGAAGATAAAACTTAGATTTTTGATGTTAATATTATCTTCCTTTTGTTTTGTTTTGTTTGTTTTGTTTTGTTTAAGATAATGGGATCTTGCTCTGTTGCCCATGTTGAAGTGCAATGAGATGATCATAGATCCATGTCAGCCTTGAAGTCCTGGGCTCAAGGAATCCTTCTACCTCAGCCTCCAGAGTAGCTGGGAATACAGGCATGAGCAATGTGCTCAGCTTTATATATATATATATTTTTTTTTTTTTTTTTTTTTTTTTTTTTTTGGTAGAGGCAGAGTCTCACTGTGTTACCCAGTCTTGTCTCAAACTCCTGGCTTCTAGTGATCCTCCTGCCTTGGCCTCCCTCAGTGTAAGTGCTGGGATTACAGACATGAGCCACTGCACCCAGTCCTAGATATTAATCTTATTTTAATTGGTAAATTGATGTCACAGCGGTTGACTGAGACAAGCAAAAGTATACAGGATCTAAAAATCATACAATAATCCAAGTTTAGCAGTTATAAACAGAATTCTTAAAATATGTCTTTTCTATCCTCATATTAACTTACCATTCTTCGGTTAGGTTAAGTTTGCTCTATGTCATTGCATGCATAGTCAAACATTTTCTCATTTGTCATGAAACAGTTAAGCTGTAGGTTTTTCTTTGTTTATTTGTATTTTGTTTAACAAAAGGTTAATTCAAGGAACTTTATTTTCCTCTATATCTTACTTTCAATATTGAGTCTATTTACTAATAATATATCTTACTAAATTGACTTCAGCTAAGTCAAACATACTTAAAAAATCTCTAGTTTGAATTAGCATAAACCATATTATGTATACTATTGTATATTATTTGGACCTAAACTATATTATATATTACAATTAAATTTATTCCAGATTTGACAATAGGAGTGAAGTAAAGCCCATGAAAGTAACTCACAGAATGGTAGAAAATATTTGCAAATCATATATCTGATAAAGGATTAATATCCAGAATATACAAAGAACTCCTAAGACTCAACAACAAAAATCAAACAACCCAATTATTAAATCGGCAAAATACTTGAATAGATAGTTCTCCAAATAAAATATACAAATGGTGAATAAGTGCATGAAAAGATATGCCATATCACTAATGATTAGAGAAATGCAAATCCAAGCTACAATGAGTTGTTACCTTATACCCATGAGAATGGCCACTATCAAAAAAAGAGAAAATAATAAGTGTTGACAAAGGTGTAGAATAATTGAAACCCTTTCGCATTGTTGGTAAGAATGTAAAATGATATAGCCACTGTGTAAAGAATATGTTAGATCCTCAGAAAATTAAAAATAAAATTTTCATATGATTCAGCAATTCCACTTCTGGGTATGTATAGAAAAGAATTGAATGCAAGGTCTTGAAGAGATGGTTGTACACCTACAACCAGAAGTGCATTATTTGCAATAGATAAAACATGGAAGTAACCCAAATGTCCATCAATGGATGAATGGATAAGCAAAATGTGGAGTGTGAGAGTTCATGTTTGTGTGTGTGTGTGTGTGTGTGTGTGTGTGTGTGTGTGTGTGTGTGTAATATTATTCAGCCTCAAAAAGGAAGGAAGATTCAACATGGTTGAACCTTGAAGATATTATGGTAATCAAAATAAGCCAGTTACTGAAAAACAACTACTGTATTATTCCACTTATATGATTTACTTAGGGTAATCAAAATCATAGGGACAGAATGCAGAATGGTTACCAGAAGTTGGGGGAAGGAAGTAATGGGAAGTTGTTGTTCAATATGTATAAAGTTTGAGTTTCACAAGATGAAAATATTTCTGGAAATGAATGACAGTGATGGTTGTACAACATTATTAATGCATGTAATAACACTGAACTGTGCACTCAAAATAGATATTATAAATTTTATGTTACATGTATTTTGTCACAAAAAAAGAATATAGTCAAAGACATTCAAATGCCTCCCATTTTCCCCTACATACACAAATAAGAAACAAATGTAATTTATTTTAAAAAAAGAATGCAATAGAAGATTATAGTATAAGAATACCATTTTGATAAAATATAAGTCTCACTATTCTTGTTAGTTCTTTCTTAAAGATACACACAATACATGGTGTCAGCAATAATTATTAAAATAAATGAATTATATTTGTGCCACAGAATTATTAGATCACTAAAAGGGATCATGACTATACTGTGGTTAAATGTCAATTATAGTACTGGGGTGGCTGCAGTGCATTCATGTCAAGCTGTCACAGGCGATCAGAAAGGTCACCCTTGATGAGGACTGTTGCAGAGAGAGATTAGTAATGACATTTCAAATGGGCTTGATTCAAACAGCTCCCATTTCTAAGTTTAGTGTTTTTATGAATTGGTACAAGCAAACTGGGAAAATAAGTGGAATTTTTAATCATCCAACCATAAGTCCTAGTAGCCCTGATTTCATTGTATGCATTTTATTATATTTCACAACAAACTGTATATTTCAGATTTGATAGACAAATAGAAAATTAACTCTGTAAATAATGAAATAAATTTACATTTATGCAAAAATGCTGGCATTTTAAAATAGGAAGTAAAATAAACATTTTATTATGGCTATAAAATATGATAATCTCCAAATGCAAATAGCTTTCATTAAAATAATATTTAATGGGATATAACATATTGCATATACTTTTGTGCAGTTGACATTCATACACACATATATGATATCATCAGGCATTTGTATTGGAATATATAGGATTAGTGTGTGTGGTCTGTGGAGGTATATACGTGTGTGTATATATATGTGTGTGTATATATATGTATGTGTAATACATATACATACAAGAAGAGTAGACATGAAGAGTTTATTTTTTGAATAAGAAAGACTATTGGTGAATTATTTTCAATATTTTAAGGAGGCAGCAATTTAATTGCTGATATTGCTTTCAAATATTTTATTTAAAAGTAATTTTATCTCATATTATTAAGCTTTTAACAACTTTAAATAAAAGAATTATTCACGTGGGAAGCTGTCAGATATATTTTTAACTTATAAGTAATTTTAGATAACTTTCTAAAACTTACATAACTTATTTTCCAAAAGGAAAAATAACTTTGGAATACTGTTCTTTACTTTTTTCAATTTTTATAATCACTTTCATATTAAAAGAGCAAAACAACAAAATATCCTGAAATGCAAAATAAAATCAAAGAAACAGATTTATTATTTAATAAGACACTTCTTACACCAGGTTCTGTGTTTATTGTTTTTATTGATTAGTTTACACAATTTATATTATAATTTTGTTCAGTCTTATATGCTATCTTTCTAATTATTTTGTAATCTAGATGGAATTTGAAATAAATTTAATATGCCTTTTTTATTTCAACATAATTATAGATAATCCCTTCCATTATAGGATTTAACATTGGCAATTTAGGACATTCACAAGAAACCTTGAAGGATAATTACATATTGTAATATATATTGTGTATGACAATAACTACATCAGAATTATTCTTGGGTAAATACCATATTACATAGAAAACTTGAGTTTTCTTATCATAATTACCCAAATAAAAAAAGAAAAAAATTAATCACACTGAATATGATTGTAAGGAAAAATTATCAACCAGGTTATGTGCCTGGAAATTAAGTTCAATACTCCTCTTCTGTTCACTCTTCCTAAGCACAGACATGGTAGCGATGCTGAGGTCTTCAATTCTGTGCAGACTCTGGAAACAATTCAAAAATGACCCTCCTCAGCAAATGTCTGTGTGAGGAGAGGAGGGTGGTATCCAATTACAGTATCTTCATCAAAAAATAAATTTGATGGGGAAAAAAGAAAATTACTTTTTTATATTTGTTTTAGATGCAAAATATTTATGCTTTTTGTTAATCACCCAAAAAGGAAATTTTAATTAATTTGGAGCCTGGGAATAAGAAGAAAGTATTTCAAATCTTTGTCAAAACTTACCCTATCTTTTGTCAGGTACTTTAACAAACCTGAGATTTTAGCCTACTTCGAAGTCAACAAGTAACTTTCCCTTTTACTCAAGTTACTTTGAGTTTTTTTTTCTTCTTTCCTTCCTTCCTTCCTTCCTTCCTTCCTTCCTTCTTTCTTTCTTTCTTCTTTCTTTTTTTTTTTTTTACATACCTACATGGATTTTTGTTGACATTCAAAATAAACTTTTAACCAAATAATTTCAAAATAATAAATTTCACCAAGAGCCTCATTTCTAAAATATAGCGGGTAAGTATTCCATTAGTCACTTAATCATCAGGTATTTCTTATACAAATTTTATTGTTTAACTTAAATATTTTAAAGTAAATTCTAAAATATGGATGTAGTTATTTTATGCACCATTTAAAATTATCCAATTCATTAATGTCTGGCCAAGTCTATACAAATTAGCATTATATCTAGGAAGCTAGATGGACAGCTTAACAAAATACTAGTGCCTGAAGCATGATCTGGGTATCAGGATTTTTAAAACTTCACAAGTGATTCTAATATGCCATCAAGGTTGAGAACAAGCATTCTCCAACAATAAAGAAATCACTTTGAGGAATCCAGAATAAACAGCAACCAATTTTTCTCTTAAAAAATGCCCTGCTAATTAATTTTCTTTCAAAGAGATATTGTGAGTTTAATACAAATATAAGTGTATGCCAAATTTGGGTCTGGGTTTCTCCATTTTACAAAAGAAAAGTGTTACAGTGAGTTTAGGCCATCTTTGGAGAGAATGGAGTGATCAAGGAAAAATGAGGTTAGTCTGTAAATGATTTCTTAAAACATACTAAAGCAACTTTTTCAATGGAGAAATTGGGTATGTCTTGACAAAGAGAAAGTGAAAAGCATATCGTTAAAGAAGGTATGCTGATGTATTTGACAACTTGGTGCTTTTAGCAACAATATGTCAAATTGTCAGATCTACTACCATGATAGTTCACAACTTAAACATTCCTGAAACTCCAAAAACGTCATGGTTCTGTGCATGAGGTATGCCATTGTGTGATGCATGCCAATTTTACAATTTCAAGAAAGAAGCAAATGCGTGTAAAATAAAATAAAATAACTTCCTTCTTGTTTCTTTATGAAACTAAGTACTGCTATTGGTTTGATGTATGTGTGCATGTATGGGTGAATGTATTTTTAATTTTGTGATAGTGGCTCCTATTAACAAGGACCTACTAAACTTCAAACAGAATATATAATGAAATGAACCTCTTGCCACCCAACCAGGCCACAGTTCAAATTAGCTTTTAAAATAAGTACATCAGTACAATTGTTCTATGATCCTTTTCTCCAAAGCACTATGGCAAATTTCACAAAGATTTAGAGTTATAGGTCCCAATCTCTACATAATTCACTTTATTCTCATTCATTTCCCAGAACAAAGACTGTAATTTCATCTATAGTTTAAATATAGCAAAATGAATAGAGACCTGAGGGGAAAAAAAAACTATATGTTTTCTTCTCTTTTTTCTTTAAAAAATAATAACTTCTCTTTTATACTGTAGAATTTGCATAATGTTCCAGAGAAATTTTAAAAGATTATTTTAATCTATATTTGTTTATTAAGTTGACACTAATGAATTCTTTTGTATTTTAATACTATGAAATTTATATGCTAATTATGTAGAAACAACACAATATTTTCCTTTGTTTTAGAAGCACACCATTCTACTTAGATGTACACTGAAACATGTTGCTTTTAGTTCTTAAATTTTCTTTGCTAACACTTATTGAGTATTTGCATATTTATAAACATGGTGTTACATTTATAAAAAAAATTAAATACCTGTCATTTTATTGTAGTTTTTTTCTATTTTGTGTCTACTTCTTCATTGATGATTAACATTCCAAGAGTGCATTTGGTATTTTCTGATATACATTATAATCTCCACTGTAAGGAGTGCTGTGTTTGCATCTATATCAATAGAGCATCCAGTCTTGGTATGAGAGTACATTGTTCTCATCACTCTCTTCTTTTTACTGACATCTTCCCTGAGGTTTGTTCTCTGTTCTCTTGAGTTAGACTTTTATTTTTAATTGATTGGTAGTATTTTTACATAGATTTTCCAGAGTGAGTATATTTCAGATAAGACAGACAGAAAGGGCAAAAATTATAAGTGTTGTGGTTATAAATCTAGAAATTTTACAGCTGACTATACGGGGAGGAATACTCAGAGGGCTGCTCCAGAAATAATCTTGTCAATGTTGAATCTATAAATAATTGAAACAATGGTGACATGATTACCTAAGACAAGGAAATATCTAAAGCAGTGTATTTATTTTAAAAGAACACATGTTCTTTGTGAAAATAACTTTATATTTAGTCTACCTCCTTATTTTACAAGAAGCAAGATAAAAATTTGTTTTTCTGCTATTTGTTATATAACAGAGAGAAAGTTATAAAACCTCTATTCAGTGACAATTACATCATTGTACAGGAACTTTCTGCACACCAAATATCTTTTCTACAAAAATGTTTGCTTTGAAATATTTCTGTCTCATAATTTTGAATTTTGAAATTTTGTTATTTTTCAGATTCACTGTGACATGGATAGTCTTTCCTACCTTTTAATTTCACATCAATTTTTGTTATTTTTCATCAAATTATGAATGTCTTGAATAATTCTAAATAACTGGGAAGAAAGTCTGTATTCAATGTTAAAATGTCAATGCCTCCCAATTTTATCTATAAATTTGATACAATCTCAAACAAAACCCCAGAAAACTTTTTGTAAATATTGACAATTTCCGAATTTATATCAAAGGGAAATTTACTAAAAATTAAGGCAAAGGAAAAGGAATTTTTGAAACATAAAACATCTGAAAAAGAAAAAATGAAAAGGCTGACATAACCTGATTTCAATAAAACTACAGTAATCAAGACAATGTGGTATTAGCAAAAGAATAGACACACAGATCAACAGAACAAGATAACCCAAAAATAGACCAACACAAAATAAACTGATTTTTTTACCAAGGTACAAGGTAGATTCATTGTGGAAAGATAGTCTTTTTAATAAATGACGCTGTAAAATTTGATATCCATACACCAAAATAACAAGAACCCTAACACATGCATCTTATAGAAAAATTAATCAAACTGGATCATAGACCTAAAATCAAAACTATAAAATTTATTAAAAAAATCATAAGAGAAAAAATCTAATCTTGGATCCTATGTTGTTTTTACATAGAGCACTAAATAAATTCACAACCTGAAAGATAAATTGAACTTAATAAAAATTAAGGCTTTTGCTCTGTGAGAGACACTGAAATGAGACTGAAAAGATAAAGCATTAATCAGGAGAAAATAATTGAAAATCACACATCTGATAAAAGATTCCTATGCAGAATATACAAATAACTTGAAATTCAACAAAAAGAAAGCAATTCAATTTTAAAATGATCCAAAAAACTAAACAGACAGTTAAAGTAGATATACAGATGACATATAAGCATATGAACAGATGTTCAACATTGCTTAAGATGCAAATTCAACGCAAATTAATTAAAACCACAATGACATATCATTACACACTTATTAGATGGCTAAAATCCCCAAAGCTGACAATAACAAATGTCACAAAAACGTGTCATAAAAAGAATTTTCGTCATTGCTGGTGAAAATTCAAAAAGGTATAGCTGTTTTAGAAAAGTTTCTAATAATGCTAACCATAGATTTACTCTACAATCCATCAGTGGAGCTCATAAGTATTTTCCCAACTACTGTAATTTAAAAACTTGTCCACACAAGACCTGCATGAGAATGTTTATGGCATATTTTTTCATAATTCCTAAAAACTAGAAGCAACCACCATATCATTCAATAGGTAAATACATAAACAAACTGTACCTAATCTATATAATGAGATACTATGAAGTGATAAAAATAAATGAGCTATTAATTCACAAAACAACATGTAGGAATGTTAAAGGTGTTTGATAAATGAAAGAAGACATATAGGCCGGGTGTGGTGGCTCATGCCTGTATTCCTAGCACTCTGGGAGGCCGAGGCAGGTGGATTGTTTGAGCTCAGGAGTTCGTGACCAGCCTGAGCAAGAGCGAGACCCTGTCTCTACTAAAAAAAATAGAAAGAAATTATATGGACAGCTAAAAATATATATAAAAAAAATTAGCCGGGCATGGTGATGCATGCCTGTAGTCCTAGCTACTTGGGAGGCTGAGGCAGGAGGATCACTTGAGCCCAGGAGTTCGAGGTTGCTGTGAGCTAGGCTGACACCACAGCACTCACTCTAGCCTGGGCAGCAGAGTGAGACTCTGTCTCAAAAAAAAAAAGAACACATAAAAAGCTACATACTATAGGAACCCATTAATATGACATTTGGAATAGGCAAAATAATAGTGATGGAAACAGTTCAGTGGTTGTTGTGGATTTGGGAAGAACGTAATATTTTCCTAGAGAGAAGTAAAGGAAACTTTTTAGGGTGGTAGAACTAATTATAGTCAGTGCTCATTATTCATGGATTTTGTATTTACAAATTTGCCTACTTAATATAATGTATTTGTAACCCCAAATAAATACTCATGCCACTTTCCTGGTTATTCAGAAACATGCACAAAGTGGTGAAATTGTTGTGGTCAAATGAGTATGTCTGCTTGCTAGATATAAATAAATTTTGTGGTAAAGCACTAGTTTAATAACTTAATATTATCATTTTTAGATATATGGACAAACAAAAGGGCAATAAAGGATTAAGAAGCTTTTTTTTCCAAATCAAATCTGATAAATTTAAATGATGTATAGATTAATTTCATTGCATTAATCTATATTCACTTAGTTAAATCCCGTAACACAATAGGATCAAGTTTTCTTTTTCTTTCTTTATGTATTTTTAATTTTTATGGGTACATAACAGTTGCACGTGTGATAATTTTATACGGGAATACCATGTGTCATAATCAAATCATAGTAACTGGAGTATCTACCACCTGAAGCATTTATAACTTCTTATCTGTCTTTAATGTTAAGTAAGATCTATTTCTACAATTCATTATATGCTAAAGAAAGTTATAATAAAATATCAAGAAATAAGACATTTTATTTATAAAAGCAAATGGTATTAAACAATGTAACCACAAAATAATTTTTATCAAACATTTAAAAGAGGAAATGGGAAGTGATAAGAGGTTGTAAATATTAACATCTTTCATTAAAAATACATGTTTCAGTATACAGTTTTTACTGTTTGTACTAATTATCAATGACCCAGAAGTCTTTTTAAGCAGAAAGAGGATAATCTTAAAGCTCTGTCAGAAATCCCAGAAAACCATGGATTAAGATGCTCAGGTTCCAAGGACAGACCAGTGAGACTTCAAATTCATACATTATCTGGCACAAAGTAGGAGTTATGGGTTTATATTTATTTTTTAATGGAAAAATTATTTATCCTCATTGGCAAATTCCTTCAGGAGATACTAATGGTGAAGCCATTTGGAAGCACAGACATTTCCTATTTCCTTGAACCAATCAAACGTGATTCTCTTTCTATTCTAACCTTGAAGGTCAGTAGCTTTCATTCAAAATGTCAGGGAAAAATTGTTTTTCTTCATGATATACAAATATGTACATACACACACGTACACATATGTAATATATTTATATTAGAATATAATAAAACTATGTTCTAATACATTCCTATCTTTTTGGTTTGACTTTGTGCAGGCCATAATTTAATATTCATACTTAATTAGATATTTATTCTTGTAATTATTTGTTTGCTTACATTATATTACTCTATTTTGTCATTATTAGCTTGAATTTCTCTTCTTATTCCTATTGTGATGAATTACCCATTTAACTTATTTTTGTTTGTAATTAAAAGTATCTCAAATCTTGTAGGTGGTAGATAATGTGTTTGAAGCTGAGCAGAGCAAAACTCCAGCCCCATCCATCTCATGTTTTCTCTGGAAATTGAGCCTTCAACATTTGTCTGGGCAAAGAATGTGGGAACTGGGCCATCCTCACATTTCAGGAATGGCTTGTGAGTTCTGAGGTTCATAGTTGAATGTTGTGAATTTGCTGTAACTTGGGGAATTGTTATATTGCCTATTTGTTTACCTCTTTGTATATCTCATTGTGTGTGAGCGTGTGTGTATAAAATGGATACGTACAGATATGTAGGTATACAGATATAGATATATCTCCAATTATCCAACTTAGGTAAGATGTACATTCTCTGCATTTGTGAATTATTGTAAAAAATGATAAAATGCAAATGAAATCAATGGGTAAATACTGTAAGCCATTATTAGTTATTGCACAAATATAGCAATTTGAGAAAAGTCTTTAATCTGTGTGCCTCAGTTTTCCTATTTGTACAGTAATAATAGGACCCACTTCAGAGTGTTATTGTGTGGAATTATGATTGTAACTTCCAAATGGTTCCTGGTACAGTGAACCCCCCCATTACTCTTTCACTATTTCCTTTTTATTTTTTTTTTCTATTCTACTCCTTCCTCCAAACCCACTTGGGGTCTATACTCCACATAGCAACTAGAAAGATTATTTTAAAAATCAATCAGTTCTTGTGTATTCCTTGTACAAACCCTGCAATGCCTTCTCTTTTACTCAGAGTAGAAGTGTAAGTTTCTACAAGGCTCTGGACAACCTTGACCCTGTTTGTGACCTGACCCATCAGCTACGACTTCCCCACTTTACTTAATTCTCCAGCCACACTGTCCTCTAGCTATTACTCAAACCATGTCTTCTCTTAGATTCCTGTGTTGACTGTCCTCTTAATCTGGGATTATATGTCACACATATCTCATGCCAATGTTCTTTCCAACCTCAAGTCTTTTTTCAAATGCCGTCTTCAAAGGTGAAGCTGAATTGGATGATTCGATTTAAAATGTTGACTTATCCTCCAAAATCTTTATATTCACTACTTTTAAAACAGAAATAGTCCCATCTGTCATACTATATAATTCACTTTTATGTTGTATTTAGTCTTTTCCATCCTTTTCCTTCCACTAGAATATAAACAATATGAGGCAGAAATACATTTGACTCTTTTGTTCACTGATATACCTCATGATCCCAAAGCAGTGACAGGGTCATAGTAGCACTCAATATATATCTGTTGAGTAAGTGTATGAAGGAACGGATGTCACTGTGGCTTAGGAGTAAGAAAGGCAGTTTCCAATCCTGCCAGAGGAAAATTCTTTACCTTTGTTATTTTGTTTGGCACCAATTACATGCAAGTAATGTTAATTGTAGGCCACATTTAACATACAGGCATGTATGACTTCATGACAAAATCCAACTGCTTCCATGTAAAGAAGAAATGTATGCTTATTAAGTTGCATTTAATTCTATTTGTAACTAATGAAACAAATTATTTATAACACTCATTTTATGTGATTCATATAGAAAAATGACAAGAGTTTTAGATAATTTCTGATAATTTGAGGCAAAATAGTCATACATTCAAAAACAATATGAACCAGAATCACACAATATTTGATCTATTATATATTTATAGATTGTCTTGACAGAGACAAAGAGGAAAAAATGGAAGATAAAGAGGCCTTCTTCCAAAGAGAATAATTTATTCATTTTTTGTATCCAAATTGAAATAGTACCATTTAAAATTTATTTTCCATTGATAATCTTTTTAATGTAAAAAACTTAAGCAGATACTTGAATGGAAAGTCATAGACTTAAGTCTCATTTTATTTTCAGAATTTATGTTAGGAATATAGAACAAAAGAGCAGCTACGTTAAAATGTTTTAGCTGTATAACAAGACGAAGAATTATCAACAGCAAATAGTTCAGAACACAAGGCAGCCTTATTACGAATATCAGTTAGGAATTTTAAAAGTCTATTCCCAAGCTAAGATGACCACTTCACAAAGCATTAAAATTTGACTGATCTCTGCTCTAGATCACTGAAGTCCTAGAATCTCTTGTTTTATAAATATGTGGTTTAATGCAGATCAAATTTATCAATCATTGTTTGAAACTAGGTATCTGTAAAATAAATTCTATAATACTAAATAATTTATATTTAATTGAAAATATTAGGTATGGTTAATTTCCAGTTTTTTCCAGAGCATATTTACTCTCTCATTTTTAGTTTTAATGTTAATGTTTTCTGACCTCATTATAATTTGTTTATCATGAGAAAGTAACATTTCTGTAGCAATAGGTACTTAGAAGGGGCTTAATTACCACTGCAATCTGGATTAATTTAATTCTGTTTGAATGAATATTGATTGGCATCAGCAGTGTAATTAGGACATTTCTCAAAGCAAATTCAGCTTCAAATATTTCCTTTGTTTATCTGCCCTATATTTAACCTTCTGATAAAATTAGAAAAATTTAAATATAAAATAATAAATACTTATTTCCACAAAGGTATATGTTTATAATCTTTGCCCAATGGCAAATAACAGATTGTAGAAAAGAAAATCCAAAACAATTATATAATTTTCTTAAAGAGAATTGGCCCATAACTAATTTGTCTAAAACGCGTGATAAATTGCCATCATTTTGTAAGCCAGCAGATCTTTACAATAGGGTGATGCTTGTTTGAACATAAAAATAATGATAGCAGCTATAGGTTTGTAAGTTAAGTTCAAATCATCGTACCATGAAAGTAAAATTGTGCCAATCATGTCTTGATGGTACAATATTGGAGCAGAGGGACAAAAATAAGCCATATTCAAAAGGTAAAAAATATATATAACTAAATGATCAGGATTAAGAGGTAGAGAAGTAACTCCCTATGCATCTGTCCAGCCTCTTTCTGCTCCTTAAATTAGCAGCAGATAATAAATGAAAAAGATATTTGCCAGTAGGGAATGTAAAATATAAGAAATATGAACATATTTTAGCTTTGCACCATCTAATCTACTACTGTACCCTTGAGATTTTACCTAAGGGATATTTGTTGATAAATTTAGTAATACTTTTCCATATACCCTGGTATCTCTGATTAAAGTCATAACTCATGTAAATCTAATGGCCTCTCAATTATCTGCTATGAATTATAAAAGTTGGTGTGCTCTGTTGCCAAATATTTTCAATTCTTGTCCTTCCTACTTAATGGTGTGTTACGATTTACTACTTTGTGCTTGGTGGGCTATCTCACTTCCTTAAGCCAATTAATTGCAAGAGGCAATGGTGTGAGTCACTGTCAGACTGGAGCATTTTATTGTCAATCAGTAAACCTACTGTGATCTCTTTCCCTCTACCAAAGTGACAGGAAAGAAAAATCAACCTGGTGGTTACCCTAATAGCCTGAATCCCTGGAGTTAGGAGATATGAAGCACAGTCCCTAGTTTGTCCGAAATGGACATGGAACAAAAGTGAGAAATTAAAACTTGCTGTTAGGTATCTAAGAGCAGGTCACTTTTGTTCTGAGATTGCGTTATTACCCCCTTGTAGCTTAACCTTAGTGACACTTGAAATAACTGAACACTTTAGAGGACTATCTATATGCCCAGCACTATTCTAGTCAGAGTAAGGACACTGGTGACCAAGGCTGCTAAACTGCATGCCACAGTGGTTAAGGCTATAATAAAAAATTTTTAATATACAAACAATTTTAATGTAAGTTCAGCGATGTATAAGTCCTATGGATTAATTAAAGGAGGGTAATGGTAAGGAGCAAGCAAAGAAGGTGTCCTGAAATAGTGACATTTGAACTGAGAAAATGATCATAAAGAAGTAGCAATATTAAAATCTGGAGAAAGCACATTTTAGATATAGGAAAACAATTTCCTACAATGGAAATTATTATGGTGAATTGAGGAGACAGTACAAATTCCCATTTGGCTGAGGATATCTGGAGAAAAGTATAAAATTAGATTAGAGAGAGAGATGGGATCAGTGGGTGTAGGACTGTGTATAGCAAGGGAAGATGTTTGCAATGGAAACTTATTAGAATGTTACAATAAGCTGGGAGATGATCTCATCCAATCTATGTTTTGAGGAGATTATCTGCTGTATTTTAGAAAATTAATTTTGGTCAAAGGGAAAGATGGAAGGAAGATGTCTATGGTAGGATGCAGTGTATAGTAGGCTACTGATTCAAAATAGCTTTATATAGAAAATATTGAGAAAGAGGAATTTGGGTTATATTTGGAGGTAACACAGAAAGTACATGCCATTGATTGGGCTGACTGGTGTCAAGGGATAGAAGAAAAGGATCAATGTTCCATGTTTGGCCTAAGCAAATATGTATATGGCGGTGTAATTATGGAGAATGGGATAAGAAGATTTGCTTTCATCATGTATCTACTCAAAAAAGGGTTTTCTTTAAACCTTAATTATAATAGAAATATAAATTTTCAAGACAGGACAAATAATACAACTTTTCTCCTTCTAAGTACACATCAGGGTATTACATAGCAAAATCCATAGAAGGTTTGCCTCAAGAACATCTCATCCTGTTAGAATATGTCTTCAGTGTACAAAGGACAGACACAGAAGCATTTCGATGAGTAAATATGATAAATATAGATGCATTCGAATATACACCATTAAGCATTAATGTTAAAATATCAATAACAATATTAACATTGATATAATAATATTACTAATAATTAGTAATTACAAATTAATTTTGGCCAAATTCTTTTGAAATTATTTTTACAAACTTTTACCAGCCTTTTCAATGCCACTATAAGGCAAGGATAATTAGCTTTATATGACAATCCAGAAAACACCATCAACAATTTTTAGCTAACTTGCTAATAAACAATAAGTTTGTGGCAGAAATGCTATAAAAATGCAAAATAGTGAAGCGTAAACCAGTAAATTTGGTATCATAGCATACTATAGTTTACTAATATTTCATTCATGGAATACCATCACACATTGGAAAACAGAGAGCAAGGTCAAAAGAGAAGAAAGATGAGTCTAATATATCACAAAAATTTCCCATTTGATTTCTTATCTGCAGATAAAACTGTACAGGTACTGTAGTTCCAGAAAATAAATAGACATCAAAGTCTCAGAAAAGAAAGAAAATACCCAGAAACATATGACATATGAGGCTTTTTAGAGTATATCCTATAATGTGACACTTAACATCTCTATTTTAGTGAAATCCGATATAGGAAATCCAAAAATAAATTTTAATTTTGTTTGATTTTTTTAAGTGGCAATATGTTACCCAGGGATGTGTAAACATAAAAAGCTATATCAGTTTATTCATAGTTGGGTGGAGGTAAAGGAAGGGTTTGTGTGAGAAAAAGCAAAGGATGAAAGTATTTCCCATCATTCCTAATTCTCCAAAATGAAGAATTTGGTTACTTTTCTAAATCCCATGTTCTTTAAGACTATTTCTATGACTTGCTTTGTTGAATCACAGTGTAATATGTCTGAAGTCCTTAAAGTGCTATTTCCCAAGATAATAAGTATATTTTCACATGGTATTGAAAGTTTTTGCAATCTTGAGAAATTGTAGTTATCAGAAGAAAGAAATATCACATCACAAAAAAGTCTGCTTGGCATGTGATATTTTTATTTTTGTAGGGCAAGACAATATTTTTTGTCACGATTACTTAAAATTCAATTTCTATCAGTTACTAGCAAAAAATTCTAATTAAAGTGAATTAAATAGGAAAAGTATTTTTATTTCCAACAGTTAAAAGTATATTTCCAGTTGTTATAATTAACCTCTAGAAGTTAACATTAACTATATAATTATAAATAAAATTGAGTAAATAAAAGTAAGTTTGGTTGTGTAACTATGGATCTAGGCAGCCAAAAGTTCACATATTTAACTATATGATATAATTTGAATATTTTTTGTAAATTATATGTTAAGGAACCAAAATAATAATAATAATAATAGTTATTGTTATTATTAATATATTTGTGAGAATATCCAATTGCTCCAGAAATCTTGATTGGAAAAATCAATCATTTTCCAACTAAATTTTACTGGTAACACTGCTATAAATAAAGTAAGTGACAATATATGTGTCTATTCTGTTGTTTTGGTCATTTTATCTGTCTTTGTAAATTCCACTTTATTACAATGACTCTAGTTTTACTAACATTTTAAATCTGGTAGTAACTTTGTCCTTTAAATTGCCATTTAAACTTTATAATCAGACTGTAAATTCCCCTTGGGGGAATAAAAGCCTTTTGATGATTTGCTTGAGACTTTATTAAATCTATAAAATATTTGAAAATTAAGTGAGAGCCTTCTAAATAGCTAAATGTTTAACCATATTTAGCCTTTCAACTCTTGAACATAGTATGCTTCTTTATTCATGTATAACTCTTTAATTTTTCATAGAAATTTTTTCTAATGTGCTTTGGATTTTTCTATCTGACACAGGAATTATTTAACAAATTTCACTTAATTTGAAAATATTTGGTGAATTGCAGTTATGTTTATTTTATTTTATTTCCAATTTAAATCCACTGTGGTCAGAGAATACTGCATGAGTGTAATTTGTTGAGGTGTGTTTTTTATTTTTTCATAGTCCAGCATATGATCAATTTTAGTAAGTGAAAGACATATTTTGCAGGTTTTGAATACAATATTTCTAAACATATATACAAAGTAAATTAATTAAGCATGCATTTAGAGTATATATGTATATATATCATAACTTTTTCTGCTTGCTTTGTCTCTCACTGAAAGAGGTTAATTCAAATATTCAATTATGTGTGTTGATTTTTATATTACTCTTTTTAATTCTGTCACTATTTTTGTTTGTTTTACAGAATTCAAACCTATATTACTAGGAGCATAAAATTTTAGGCATGTCAGGGTTCCTATTGATTGTACTGTAAATCATTATCCCTTTTCCCTTGAACAATATATTTGGTTTCATTATATGTGTGTTTTGTTATTAATAGAATCATACAACCCTTCTATTCATTAGTATTTACAATATAAACCTACAGAAATGTAAGATTTTCCTTCTTTTCAGTTTTAATCTATCTTTATTCTTGTATGTATAATGTCTCTTGTAACCAATGCACAGTTACACTGATTTTCTTAATCACATTTAGAAATCTTTGACTTTGGAAAAAATGTCTATCTGTAAACAATTATTAAACATACAAAAGAGATGGAAAGAAAGAAAAGAGAGCCACTGTTTGCCTTTGCCAAGTCCCCCCTCACATTAATATTGTACATTTATAAAAAAAAATGGCTAGATCCAGCTCTCCAAGAAAAATCTCTTCCTTGTCCTTAAAGTTAGCTCCTCTACACCTTGTTTTTTTCCACAGCCACCATTGTCTTAAAAAATAGCACAGTTTAATGTTTCCATTTATTTCTAGTTATTACAGTAGGAGCAGTGACCTGATGCTACTTCCAATATTGTACTGGGACACAAAATTTATTCACATTTAAATTGTATAACATTTAGAAATCTTTCCATACTATAAAATAATTAATTGTATAAGTGAAAACATCCTGGATTTTTGTAATATATTTTATAAGACGATATATAATAATTTAAAGGATAAATCATTGTTTCAAATGATTAATTACTATTCTTTAGAAAAACACCCATTGACTTTTTAATTTTTTTTAATTTTTAATTATTATGGATACAAAATAGTTGTATGTATTTATAGGGTGCACATGATGTTTTGATACAGGCATACAATTTGAATTAATCTAATCAGAATAACTGGAGTATCCATCACTGCAGGCATTTATCATTTCGTTGTGTTAGGAACATTCCAATTTCACTTTTGGTTATTTTAAAGTATACCCTAACTCATAGTTGACTTTTTGTTAGTTTGTGTCTATTTAAGCATTATTTGCAGCTGTGCAAGTAGATTTACAATTGCTTATTTTCTCACTCCTTTATTCCATTTTCCTAGTGATCAGTGCTTAGATATGAGAGAAAGATGATAAGGACAAAGTACTGTTGTAGCAACTAAGCCAAGGAACCCTGTGTGGTTTCACAGCTATCAAAAGTAGGAGCTTGAGAAGTTAGCCCTATACATACATGCTCAATCCCTCCCTTGTCTTCTTCGCTTTCTGCAAGATCCCTGAAATTAGATACAAAAAATCTTTACCATTTAGATTCCATATTTTGTGGTTGTAATGTGTAGAGACCACATAAAATAGAAAATAATTAAAACATTACTAAGGCAATTTAGTTTGTGGGGACGAGATGAATGGTAAAGTTGTGAGCTCAAAGGACTGAACAAAAGAAGAGGCCTGGGAGTTTGAAAGCAAGAGAATAGGGCAATTAATAAAGAAGCCTGGAGGTTCTAAAAGAGATCTGCAGAGCTATTTAAAGTGATAGCAACCTGTGTCTCAAATTAGCAAATTCATATCTCACTAGTTAAATTTCCAAGCAGTTGTACGATATATGTTTCTTGGCATGATATATGCAAAATATTAACAATATATCCAAAGCATAGAGATAAAAACTTTCCTGCCAATGATTTTAGAACGAGATGAAAAACATAATTCAAGAACAAGCACAAAGATTTGGTTGCAAATCAAATTTGTATAGTGTTATAGATATCTCTAGAAGTGCTGAGCATGTGCTAGAATAAGTGAATTTGTTGAACTAAAGAAGCATTAAACATGAACAGGGGAAGAGGAATAAAGAAAATTTAACAGAGAGAAATCTTCCTGACCTAGAAATTTTAAATGTCTTTTTTTCCTGAGATTATACTCTGTATTCCTACTTTTTAAATAATGTAGTATAGTGTTATCACTATTAATTATTTTGTTAAACTTTTAAAAACTTTTATAAGTTTTACTTTGTAAAGACTTTGGCATGTGGAAAATTTTTACTCCAAGTGTTTTCTTTTTTTTCTTAATTTTAAATGGAACCCTAGGTCTCTATTAACAGATTTAGTAGCTAAATTATTGCCACCTTAAAGTCACAAAAGACTTTTCGTATTCTTACATGCCAGTTACTAAGTCGTGTGCTTTCTCAGCTGGCTTTCTTTTCCTTTTCTGTTAAATCACAACTAGTTGTGCCACACTGTGATCTTCTCATTAACACTTTAGACACATATAATTAGCACATTATTCATTGCTTTTTATCCAATTGCCTATTCAAAAAGGTTAACACTTTACTATATATATATTCTGTTGTTGTAACCAAAAATTGTTAAGCATATGCCTTATGACTTTCTTTAGAATATCAGCTTATCTGGGGGCAAGAAATATGCAAATTTGATTTGTAGCTGGATGGAACTTATCATGGTTTGAAGGACACTAGAATATATTTCTAAAGTTTATATATATAATATGTAACATAATAAACATATTATATTATATATACTGTAATATATATGTACTTTATATTTCCTCCTTAATTATTTTTAATATATAATCTTATTCAAGTCTTTTTTTAAATGTAGCTGTATGTAGTTTCATGTTACAAAACATGCTCAGAAAAAGCAAAGTTTTTGGAATATTCAAATGTACCTTTCTCAAATATTTATAATCAATATTAGCAAATAATAGGCTCTGATCAGTTATATAAGTTAAATTTTGCTCAAAACACCATTTCCTATGCCACTATGATAGAAGCACCTTTGTTTATAGTTTATACATTTGTATGTATGGATAGCCATCAAAACTAGATATTATGACAAAAATACATTCATAAATACTGGACTATATTTGTTATAAATTCATCATACTTTTATTTTCATAAAATAAACTGCTGTATAAAATCTTATTTTATATGCAATCTTATTTTTAAGATTGCACAGAATAGTGTTCCATTTTACTTACATTTAAGGGCACATATACAAATAACCACATATTTAATATCATATGATAAAACATCAGGAGAGCAGAATATTTTTGTGTCTAGCATTCACTCTGAAGACATTACTCCTACTGTGTTATGCATACTTTCACAATGGCAATTTTGTTATTGCTAGTTTTCAATGAAAAAACATTTAAAATTTGTTTTTAATAAGTTCTGTAAGGAACATGTCTATCAGAATGTGAGAATGTAAGAAAAGGGACAAATCTGAAACATTATTGAAAGATGTGATTTACATTTAAAAGAATCGACTCAGTAAAGTCTCGGGATACAAAATCAATACACACAAATCAGAGGCATTCATATATGCCAATAACAGTCAAATGGAGAACCAAATTAAGGACTCAATACCCTTCAAAATAGCAACAAAGAAAATAAAATACCTAGGAATATATTTAACTAAGGAAGTAAAGGACCTCTATAGGGAGAACTATGAAACACTGAGGAAGGAAATCGCAGAACATGTAAATAGGTGGAAAACCATACCATGCTCGTGGATCGGAAGAATCAACATTGTTAAAATGACTATACTGCCCAAAGTTATCTACAGATTCAATGCAATCCCTATTAAATTGCCAACATCATTTTTCACAGACATAGAAAGAATAGTTTTATGCTTTGTGTGGAACCAGAGAAGACCCCGTTTAGCAAAAGCAATTTTAAGCAACAAAAACAAAATGGGAGGTATTAATTTACCAGATTTCAAACTATACTACAAAGCTATGATTATTAAAACTGCTTGGTACTGGCACAAATGCAGGGACACAGACCAATGGAACAGAACAGAAAATCCAAATATAAAACCATCTTCATATAGCCATCTAATCTTTGACAAAGCAGACAAAAACATCCTCTGGGGAAAAGATTCCTTATTTAATAAATGGTGCTGGGAAAACTGGATAGCCACATGTAGAAGACTAAAACAGGACCCACAGCTTTCACCTCTCACAAAAATCAAATCACGGTGGACAGCAGACTTAAATCTTAGGTGGGAAACTATTAGAATTCTAGAAGAAAATGTAGGAAAGACTCTTACAGACATTGGTCTAGACAAAGAATTTATGAAGAAAAGCCCTAAGGCAATCACAGCAACAACAAAAATAAACGAATGGGACCTGATCAAATTAAAAAGCTTCTGCACAGCCAAAGAAACAGTCACGAAAATAAACACACAGCCTATAGAATGGGAAAAAATTTTCGCATACTACACATCAGATAAAGGACTTATAACAAGAATCTATTTAGAACTCAGGAAAATCAGTAAGAAAAAATCAAACAACCCTATCAAAAAGTGGGCAAAGGACATGAATAGAAATTTTTCAAAAGAAGATATAAGAATGGCTAACAAACATATGAAAAAATGCTCAACATCCCTAATCATCAGGGAAATGCAAATCAAAACCACAATGAGATATCACTAACTCCAGTGAGAATGGCCTTTATCAAAAAGTCCCCAAATGACACATGTTGGCGTGGATGCGGAGAGACAGGAACACTCATACACTGCTGGTGGGACTGTAAACTAGTGCAACCCCTGTGGAAAGCATTATGGAGATACCTTAAACAGATTCAAGTAGACCTACCATTTGATCCAGCAATCCCATTATTGGGCATCTACCCAGAAGAACAAAAGTCATTCTATAACAAAGACACCTGTACCCAAATGTTTATAGCGGCACAATTCACAATTGCAAAGATGTGGAAACAACCCAAATGCCCATCAATCCACGAATGGATTAGTAAACTGTGGTATATGTATACCATGGAGTATTACTCAGCTATAAGAAATAACAATAATACGACATCTCTTTGGTTCTCCTGGAGAGAGTTGGAACCCATTCTATTAAGTGAAGTATCCAAAGAATGGAAAACCAAGCATCACATGTACTCACCAGATAATTGGTTTCCCTGATCATCACCTAAATGCACATCGGGGAAGGATACCAATTGAATATCAGAGTGAGATGGGGGGGAGGGGGGAAGGGGGAGGGGATGGATGTATGCCTACATGATGAGTGCGTTGTGCACCGTCTGGGGAATGGTCATGCTTGAAGGCGCTGACTAGGGGAGGTGGGGGTGGGGGGAGGGATGGAGGTATGACTACATGGTGAGTGCCAGGCGCACTGTCTGGAGAATGGACACACTTGAGGCTCTGACTCAGGGGGATGGGCAGGACATGGTAAATGTATATAACCTGAACTTATGTACCCCCATGATGAGCTGAAATAAAAAAAAAAGAATCGACTCCATATAGACAAATTCAGTTTATATAAAAAGTGGGTTTTATGATTCTTTCTTGTAAAATCTGTTATGTTATATTGACCTCCATTCACTTTTTGACTATCCTCCATTCACACAGAATAGTAGAAGAGATAAGAAAGAAGAAAAAATAAAAAGTGAGAAGCCCAATTTATGTTAAAAATTAAGTAGACTAAGTAGTATATATTTTCTAAGAAAAAATTGGTTCTGTTGAGGATGAAATAAACATAATGTCTCCTCAGTCATGATAAATTCAAAATTGGGACAGACCCCTTCCCCTCATGACAGAAGATAGATTATTAACAAGGGAAAAGGAGTAAATGTACTAACAAGTGCAGTGCATGACATGTGGGAGAAAACTCAGTGAAAGGTAACTAAAAGCACAGGCTTAGAACTCTGGTTTATATATCATCCTTAATGAAAAATAATTACTTTTAGAGAAATGGCAAGAAAAGAAATAGCAGTGTTAGGCTTTTAAAAGTGGAAACTGTGGGAATATAAATATATAGGTGTACCCTAATAAAGTAACAGATCTTTGCAGATTCCTCTAGTGTTATCTCTGAGCTAACAAGAGTTGTCTACAGTAAGAGAGAATCTGTAATATATTTTTTAGGTGGAAAGGGGTGGGTAGAAAGAGCTCTTCCACTGTTTACTGTTTTTGAATTGCCTTCAGATCAAAAATATTATGTCAAAGAGAGATACTATGGGGTGACGCATTCTGGTTTCCCTCACCTTCATCTGAGTAAAATGATGGTCTTCAAGAGATAGTTGTATCTTTTCTATTACAGAGTGCCTCCTTGGGATTATGGATATATATTATTTATTTTTATCCTACTGCAGCAATTACATCACTGGTATGTTCAAGCTCATTAAAGTTTTATATAAGATTACCTAGGGAAAAAAGAAGGTGTGTGTGTGTGTGTGTGTGTGTGTGTGTGTGTGTTTGGAGAGAGAGAGAGACAGAGAGAGAGAAGAAAGATAAAAGAATACATTTTGGGACAACACCTTCTAGTTCACCATCTCTGGCTCAGAGAAAAAAAAACTGAGTATTAGACATATAAGAATTACATAATTGTATGTAGATTAAATAATGTCATCTCTAAAATGCCCCCTTATTTTCTAAGTCGAATAAGAAAAAAAATAAGAGAAATGATGGGGATACTTTAGTGTCAAATATTGTTGTCATTTCCCTCTTTTTAGAAAATCTGGCCTATTTTCTATTGAGGAATTAGTCCATAAATTATTTTTGATTGAAATTGTATGAAGTATCCCAGAAAAATGTATATTTATGATATATGACAAAATATTTTTCTCAATTTACCTTATGAAAACCTTAGGCCTATGGAAGATGAAGAAATTTCACTTTCATAACCTAGTTGAACAAGAAGTTCACTGAACAAGAAGTACACTGAGAAATTAACTTTGTGGTAAGAAGAATCCTAGTAAGAAATCTCAGATCCATTCAAAATATTGAGAGTGCTCATTTGATACCTTTCTCGAACAGTTCAAGCTTTGAGATCTAAATATATATTTCTTGTTTTCACATAGAACAATCAAAACAATCAGAACTGGAATCAAAGTAAAGATAATTTTTGGTTGAAATGAGATTATTCTCCCAGAGAAAGAATGTTGCGATAGTGATAACTTCTGTCTTTAGAATATTAGAGAGAGTTAGAGATTTGGGTGATGGAAACAATTTTAGTGTTTGCCTTCAAAATATAAATATTCAAAAATATACTTACCTTTATTTTATATTATGTAATGTTATTGAGTGCTTAATTTGGTTGAATTAGTTTATTTAACCAGGGAAAACTTTATAATTGAGGACAAATTTATCATACAGAAATGGAAAAAAAAAATGCATCTGTAAATATTTCATCTAAAAAAACTCCATGTCTGCCTGATGTCCAATGTACTGGGTGGGGGGTATAATAAAAGATCATCATCTTATTTCCTCACTTTTTTATTAACAAATATTTGTAGGGAAATAGAAAATCATATTTCAGCAGTCGTATAACCATTATGACTCTCTTCTTTTCTTCTATCTTCCTCTCTCTTTCCCTCTCTCTTTTTAAGATATTTTAAGTTTATTTAATCATCAAATTAAATTTAAGAACTCCTTGATTTTCCTTTTTAAAATTATGTTATTAAGGTAAAGTATACATATAAATTTACCATCTGTACCATTTATAAGTATATAGATCAGTGGTGAAAAATACATTTATATTCTCTTTTTTTCCTTTCCTCTCCCCTTCTCCGTTTCTCTTTTCCAGCCTCTGATAACAATCAATCTAGTCTCCATTTTCATGAAATCCCCCTTTTTCAGTTCCCACAAAGGAGTGACAACATGTGACATTTGTCTTTCTGTGCTTGGCTTACTTTACTTAACATGATGGTTTCCAGTCCATCCATGTTACAGCAAATGACAGAAATTCATTTTTGTATAGTTGAATAATATTTCCTTGTGTACCATATTTTCTTTATCCATTAATCCATTCATGGGCACTAAAGCTGATTCCACGTTTTGGCTATTGTGACTAGTGCTTCAATAAACATGGGGATGCAGATATCTTTTTGATATATTGATTTTCTTTCTTTTGGATCTATACCCAGCAGTGGAATTGCTGGATCATATGGAACTTCCATTTTTAGTTTTTTGAGGAGCTTCCATACTTTTCACCAGACTCGCTGTATTAATTTGAATTCCCAACAAAAGTGTATGATGGTTTACCTTTCTCTATATTCTTGCCAGCACCTGCTGATCCCTCTCTTTTCAATAAAAAAACATTTTATCTGGGGTTAGATGACATCACACTGTGGTTTTAAAATGTGCTTTTCTGATGATTAGTGATGTTGAGTATTTTTTCCAAATAACAATTGGATGATTGTATGTTTTCTTTTGGGAAATGTCTGCTCAGATATCTTGCTTATTGTTACATCAGATTTTTATTTTTTTCTTTTTTTGACTGTTGAGTTGTTTGAGATCTTATCTATTCTGTTTGTTAATCCCTTCTCAGATGGATAGCTTGCAAGAATATTTTCTCCCATACTGTGAGTAATATATTCATTATGTTGATTGTTTGCTTTGAGGTGGAGATGCAGAATCTTTTTAGCTTGATGTAATCTCAATTATCTATTTTTGTTTTGGTTGCCTGTGTTGCAATTTTAAACAAGAAAGCTTTGTCCATACCAATGTCTTGGAGTATTTCCCCAAAGTTTTCTTCTAGTAGTTTCATATGTTCCAATTTTAGATTAATATCTTGAATCTGTTTTGATTTGTTTTTTGTGCATGGTGAGTGATAGAGGTTAAGTTTCATTCTTCTACAAATATATATCCAGTTTCCCAGCACCATTTATAATAAAGACTGTTTTTCCACATCATAAGGTCTTGGTGTCTTAGTCAAATACATGTTGGTTTTAAATGTATGAATTTATATCTGGGTTATCTATTCTGTTCCATTGGCCTTTGTATCTGTTTTTATGCCTGTACCATGCTGTTTTGGCTACCATAGCTTTGTAATCAATATTGTAGTCAGGTAGTGTGATACCTCCACTTTACTTCTTTATGCTCAAAATTACTTTGATTATAAAGGGTCTTTTGTAGTTTTATATAAATGTTAGAATTTTTTTCTATTGATGTAAAGAATGTCCTTGGTATTTTGATAGATTTTGTCCTAATGATCTGTCCATTACTAGAGAGTGGGGTTGTTAATGTCTCCTACTATTCTTGTACTGCATCCTATCTCTCTCTTTGGTCTATCAATGTTTGCTTTATACAGTTGGTAGCCCTGCTGTTGAGTGCATAAATATTGGTAATTGTTATATCTTTCTGCTGAATTGACCTCTTTATAATTATATAACAACTTTTTTTCTTTTTTTTTTAACAGTCTTTGATTTGTAGTCTATTTTGTCTTATATGAGTATAGCTACTCCTGTTCTTTGTTTTCCAGTTTCATGGAATATCTTTTCCACCCCTTCACTTTCAGTCTGTTTGTCTTTATATGTGAAGTAGGTTTCTTGAAGGCAGCATGTGTTTGGGTCTTGTTTCATTATCCATTTAGCCACGCTATGCCTATTAATGGGAAAATTGAGACCATTTACATTCAGTTATTATTGGTAAGTAAGGACTGCCATTTTATTACATATGTTCTGTTTGTTTTGAGACTTCTCTCCTCTTTTCTTTCTTACTATATTCCTTTGTAATTAGGTGAATATTTCTAGTAATGTTTTAATTTTTTGCTTTTTACTTTTAGTGAATCTATTATAAGTTTTCATGCTGTGCTTACCAAGAGGCTTACAAAAAACATTTGACAGATATAGTACTTTATTGTTAAAATATGACAATGTATTTTAGAAAACAATAAAAGAAGAGAAACAAGACAAAAAATATAAAAAACCTCAAAAACTTCTACACTTTAACTCCATTGCCCTCCATATTTTCACTTTTAGTAGTCTCAATTTACATGTTTTGAATTACCTATCTCTTGAAAGGTTGCTGCAGCTATTATTGTTTTGATAGATTTATCTTCTGAGCTTTGTACTAAAGTTATAGGTAGATTGTATACCACAAATATAGTAATAAAGCATTCTGGGTTGTTGCTGGAGAGGATCTTGGTGCTATATATTTCTTTCTGGGTTTTTTTTTTTTTTTTTGGTGCAGACAGAAAGCCAGACTGCCTCTACATCTCCCTCTACCCCTTAATAGTGCTACAATGATATTCCTGTTTTCCCAGTTGCAACAAAAGGAGCTTTCTATAAATTTCTTAAATAACTTATTTACAATATAATAACCACTTGCACTCTGTCCTTCATTAAATAGAGCCATTTATAGAGGAATTCTCTATGAACCACTCCCTTCTAAATCATAAACCACTAAAACAGACCCAGTTTTGTACTGAGTGATGTTATTAAACAAAGAAACATAGCCAGCATCGACCAGAGACTAGCCACAGAGGTTTTAAAAAGTATTCTTAAAGTTTTGTTTGGTAAGTAATCCTTGCCTTGTATTTATATCTCAAACTTCAGGGAAGAAAATGACCAAAATATATTAGCCTGGAGATGATCAACAAGGGGTTGATAATTCCACAGCATACTACATCAGACTGTGTTCTGGCATAATACATTTTTTCCAAAACTGAGATTGATGGAGTGAATTTGACTTAGGTATACAATATGTATGCATGCAGGGGATAGAAAGAAAGAGTGGGAAGGGAGACAGTTGTGTTTCCATAAGTAGTGATGTGAATCACACGCACTGGCATTATTGTCCTCTCTGTACTCCCCTACGGCTAAGGATTATAGTATCTCTAAACTTCCACACCATATCTGTCATATTGAAATGCTATTGAAGTCAGTATATTTTTAAGTATGTTATCTTTCTTTAATCACTTTATATCTACTATTTTTCATCTTATTCTGTGATTTTTTCCAGTTCAACAATTATAATCTTAATAGGTTACTGTAATTTTATCACTTCTGAAACATTCATATTTTATCTATATTAATTGAACATCATAACTGAATTTTAAAAAGAAATTGGGTCCTACTTTTTAAAATGGAAAAGAACAAAACTTGCTCTGGTAAATATTAAACTGGCTTATTATAACATCTGCATTTAAACCACTTGTCAGCTCACATAGCTTCTGTGAAAAGATTGACAATATCAGTAGTGACAGGTTCTGAGGAATCCATGTAATATTCTAATAGCCATGTAAGACAGAAGTCTAGTAAGCAGGTGGTAAAACACAACTGTTAAATGTGCATCTTAAGCTCATTAAGAATATCTAGGGGTGAGAAAATAAAAACAAATTATGGTTACTAAGAAAAATTAAAACAAGACCATCAGGTTTATCTCATCTCAAAGACCAAAATTATTTTTTATTGTTTTAGAGAAAAATTTTGCCATACTCAAAGAGATCATGTTATTAATATTAAGTTATTTTAAAAATATTCACTGGAAATAATAAGACCTAATTAACCTTCCCATTAAAATACATAGATATAAAAGATAATTGTGTATGTTCATTAGTTTTAGAAGTGGATAGTTGCAGCTTTTAAAATTCATTCATTTAAACATTGAAGTTAGTCAATTTTCCATTTTATTTTAATTCAAAGAGCAATTATTGAAAGAATGTTGGTATTAATTACCTATATAACCCTAATAAGCTTTAGAATTATATTTTCATTGTGGGTTAAAATCAAATCATTGGAAATTATCATGTGATTGTTTTACACACAATAATAGTAATTATTATTAAGCACCATGCTGAAAGTTGTTTAGGGTAAATCTCACTAAGTTTGTATGGAATCAGTTAACTTTCTGTAAAACAATTCTTTCCAATGAGGATCCTAATAATATTTATTTTATATTGTTTTTATGAATATTACATTGAAATATATGTCAAGGGTTTAGTACAATGAGTGACAAAAAGTAAGGGTTAAAATATCAATTAAAATTAACTTTCTCAATGAAATTATGTATTTAAAGTTGTTCTGAGTTTCTAGATTTGTAAATTTCCCTGAGTAATTATTTATTGCCCCAAATTTATTCTTTAATAGGGGTATTTTTACCTTAACAGTTCTTTTGTGTTTGTTTATGTGTATGCATATAATTCTGCTTTTAATACTTACATATGAATTCTTATAAAACATGACTATTACTCCCTTTACTTCATTTCCTTTGAATTAATTAACAGCTATTATTTGATATTATACAAGTTTTTGAAATGTTATGCTCCAATGTAATCAATAATATTGATTGGGTCTTGCATCCTTATTCAGAAAACCTACACTGGTATCTTTTCAATATATAAGTGATCAGTTCCAGTAGTGTCTTGGCAGATTCTTTAGAGTTTTCTAGATATAAGATCATCTTGTCCATAAAGAGTGATAGTTTGACCTCTTCTGCCCCCATTTGGGTACACTTGATTTCCTTCTCTTCTTTGGTTGCTCTGGCTAGGACTCCCAGCACTATGTTGAATAGAAGTTGTGATACAGGGCAACCTTTTCTAGTTCCAGTTCTAAGCAGGTATGCTTTGAATTTTTCCCTGTTCAGTATGATGTTGGCTGTGTCTTTTATCATTGTGAGGTATGTTTTGTCTACGCCTATTTTGTTAAGCATTCTTATCATAACATTGTGCTGAATTTGGGTAAATGCTTTTTATTCATCTATTGAGAGGTTCATATGGTTATGCTTTTACTTCCATTTATGTGGTGAATTACATTTATAGATATGTATATGTTGAACCATTCTTGCATCTCTGGGATGAAGCTCACTTGGTCATGATAGATGTTTTTTTGATGAGCATCTATTCAATTTGCTAGGATATTATTGAGAATTTTTGCATCTATATTCATAAGGGATATTGGTCTATAGTTGTCTTTTATTATTGCGTCCTTTCCTGGCTTTGGCATCAATGTGATGTTGGTTCCATACAATGTATTGAGGAGGATTCCTTCCTTCTCAATATTATTAAATAATTTATGCAGGATAGGTACCAGTTCTTCTTTGAAAAGTCTGGTAAAACTCAAGTGTGAAACCATCTGGTCTGGGCCTTTTTTTCTTGGAAGATACATTATTTCTGATATTGGTCTGTTTAGGAATTCTATTTCCTCTTGATTAACCTTAGAGAGGCTGTGTGTTTCTAAGAATTTGTCCATTTCCTTAATGTTTTAAAGTTTATGTGCATAGAGATTTTTATAGTATTGAGAGATGATATAAATTCATCAAAGTCTCAGGTTACAAAATCAATATACATAAATCAGTAGCATTCATATACACCAACAACAGTCAAGCTGAGAACAAAATCAAAGACACAATACCTTTCATAATAGCAACAAAGAAAATAAAATACCTAGAAATATATTTAACTAAGAAGGTGAAAGACCTCTATAGGAAGAACTATGAAACACTGAGGAAGAAAATGGCAGAGGATATAAACAGATGGAAAACCATACCTGCTCCTGAATCGGCAGAGTCGACATTCTTAAAATATTTATGCTACCCAAAGTGATCTACAGAAACATCTCTATTAAAATACCAACATCATTTTTTCAAAGCTAAAAAAAAATAATTCTATGCTTCATAAGGAACCAGAGAAGACCCTGTATAGCCAAAGCAAATTTAGGCAAAAAACAAACAAACAAACAACAACAAAAAAAAACATATTGGGATGCATCAATTTATAATACCAGACTTCAAGCTATACTACAAGAATACAGTCACCAAAACAGCATGCTACTGACACAAGAACAGAGACATAGATCAACGGAACAGAACGGAGAACTCAGATATAAAATCATCCTCATATTGCCAACTGATCTTTGACAAAGCAGACAAAAACATACAACGGGAGAAAATAATCCATATTCAATAAATGGTACTGGGAAAATTGGATAGTCACATGTAGAAGACTGAAATGGGGTTTGCACCTCTCACAAAAATGAATTCACAATAGAAAAGAGACAACCCTACAGCATGAAACCATAAGAATTCTAAAAGAAAATGTTGAAAAGACTCTCATGGACATCGGCTAGGCAGAGAATTTATAAAGGAGACCCGAAAAGAAATTACATCAAAACAAAAATAAACATATGGGAGCTGATCAAAGTATTCTGCACAGCCAAGGAAACTATCACTAGAGTGCATAGACAAACTGCAGAATGGGAGAAAATATTTACATGCTGTACATCCAGTAAAGGGCTGATAATTAGAATCCATAAAGAACCAAGCAAATCAGCAAGAAAAAAATCAAACTCCTCCATTAAAAAGTGGGCAAAGGACATGAAGAAAAACTTTTAAAGAGAAGATAGACTAATGGCCAACAAAACTTATGAAAATAATGCTCAACATCTCTAATAATTATGTAAATGCAAATCAAAACTACATTATCACTTAACTCCAGTGAGAATGGACTTCATCAAAAATCCCCAAACCAGAGACATTGACATGGATGAGGAGACATAGGAACACTCATACACTGCTAATGGTACTGCAAACTAGTACAAACTCTATGGAAAGTAATATGTAGATGCCTCAAAGAACTAAAAGTAGAACTACCATTTGATCCAACAATCCCACTACTGAGTATTTACCCAAGGAAGAAAAGACATTCTATAAAAAAGACATCTGCCATGGAATGTTTATAGGAGTACAATCCACAATTGCAAAGATGTGGAAACTACACAAGTGCCTATCAATACATGAATGGATTAATAAAATGTGGCATATGTATATCATGAAGTACTACTTGGCCATAAAAAATAGTGAACTAATACCTCTTGTATCATCCTGGATGGAGCTATAGCCCATTCTTCTGAGTGAAGTATCACAAGACTGGAAAAACAAGCACCACATGTACTCACCGTTAAATTGTTACTAATTGATCAAAACTTATGGGTATATATGGAAGTCACATTCATTGGGGATCAGGCAGGTGGGAGGGGAGAGGAGAAGAGAGGATGGATAAATTCACACCTAATGGGCACAGTGCACGCTGTCTGGGGGATGGGCACACTTGTAGCCTTGACACAGTCAGTAGAGGGCAATTTATGTGACCAAAGCATTTGTACCTCTGTAATATTCTGTAATTAAAAAAAAAAAAAGAAAATCTTCAAGGTCATAATGGCAGAACATTAATAAACTTACGATAAGGGTTAAAAGTAGGAAATTCTGAGAAGAAACATTTTTTTTTTTTTACAAATGCAGAATGTACATTTTAGAAATAGTATGAAATAATAAATGAACACTTAAAAAAATAGGAGAGTGATCAAAGTTAAAACCAAACAAACAACACTGATTGGCAAATAAGTCAAAAGAACTATTTGGGGAAGTAATAATTTTATTAGCTATTAGTAGTCTCAATTTTTGTCTTTTATTATATATAGTAATTTTAATTTATAACAAATGCTGTAGTTATTTGACTCCTTAAGGATATTTGATTCTTTATTTTTAAGTATACTTTTATTTTTTCTAATCTATGATTATCATTACTTTTTACTCTTTGAAAAAATTTCAGTCTTATTATAGGATTATTGAGTATTTATAAAAACATATTGACAATGAATTATAGGATATAATATAAAGATAAACATAAAGCAATACTAAAGAAACCAGGAAAGAGAAAATGGAGAATGCCAATGTAGTTTCTTATATTATATATGGAAAGTTATAATCTTTTTTGAGCCACATTATAAGTTAATGATGGATATTGTAAACTTTAGAGTAATCTAAAAAATGTTACAACTAAAAGGCAATAAAATAAATAAAATGGAATAATAGAAAATAACATATCTAATAGAAAAGATAAAATAAAGGAAAACAGCACTAAAAAATAGAATGGGTATATTTATCAAAACAGTAGATTTCAATTCATTTTGTTGATAATAACATTAAATATAAATAGTTTAAAATATCTATTAAAATGCAACCATTTTAAAATTGGAGGCTGGGCGCGGTGGCTCACGCCTGTAATCCTAGCCCTCTGGGAGGCTGAGGCAGGTGGATCGCTCGAGGTCAGGAGTTCGAGACCAGCCTGAGCAAGAGTGAGACCCCGTCTCTACTAAAAATAGAAAGAAATTATTTGGCCAACCAAAATATATATAGAAAAAGTTAGCCGGGCATGGTGGCACATGCCTGTAGTCCCAGCTACTCGGGAGGCTAAGGCAGTAGGATTGCTTAAGCCCAGGAGTTTGAGTTTGCTGTGAGCTAAGCTGACGCCACGGCACTCACTCCAGCCCGGGCAACAAAGCGAGACTCTGTCTCAAAAAACAATAACTAAATAAATAAATAAATAATAAAATTGGAGAAAAGATTAAGAAGAAAATATATGCTGTCTACAGATAAATCACCTAAAATATAAAGGATATGAACTTTAAAAATTAATTAATGAAAAATGATACATTGTGGTCACACTGATCAAAATAATCCAGAAGTGGCTATATCAATATTAGATAAAGCAAATTCAGAGCAAGAAACAGAAGTCAAGAAAAGTAAATACAAGTTGTGCCTACTGATAAAGAAGAGGCAATGCTCTTATTTTGATACATCTCAATCAAAACATTAAAAATTCTCTTACTGTGGATTACAAATATTCAAGAAATAGAAAAAAGTAAAACTCATATTTATTTAGTACACTGTTATTTAAGATATTTTCATTGAGAAATGTAGAGAATTAAAGTATTTTTTTCTTTGCAAAAAATTTCTCAAGAATTATTTAACTGTGCTGACCTTCTTATGCCTGTCATATATATTATAATGCAGAATAGGTGCATCTTCTATGTTGAGACAAATATTCATACACCTTTTTAAGTTTGGATCAGCTCCCAACATTTTATCCTATGTGTTTTTAATTGAGACATTATTTTAATATCTATGAAAGTTCCCTTAATTAGAAGTTATTTTGCTAGTGTTACTTTCTTGGAACAAACTTATAATTTGGTCACAATCGCTTTCTTCATTATGCTAAAAAATTCATCCTCAAAAAGTTATTCTAGATGCATATTTAAAATCATTCAAATGGTAGCAATATCAATGGTCCCCCGAGGAGCAATTATTTAATCACATCCAATTATACTCCCATTTTTTTTGTTCTTTTTTCATTTGCCATACTTCCACATCTGTTGACCAATTATTTGTTTGCATTATCAACTTTTGTAAAATAGTTTGTAGTTTTATCTCTAAAGACAAAGAGGAAATAGAACTACATGCTTTGCTATCTTTGCATAAACTGAATTATAATTGTACAGTCGAAGTAGTGTTATAGGAATATTTATAATATCAGAAACTTATATGTTCATGGAAGTGCAGTCACACATAAATAACTGAGGCTTCCAAAATAGCAAGCAAGAGAGAGAGAGTAGAACAAGCTAAACAAAAAGAAAGTAGGATGCAAGATATAATAGAAGAGCAGAAATCAATAATATTAAATGCAGAAAAGTAATAAAACTAAAGCTTATTGTTGAAAATACCAATATGATTGATAAACTCCCAGCCAGATTAATAGATCAAATCAGAAGAGACATACACATTACCATTATCAGAAGTGAAAAAGAGGAAATCACTTAAAAGAGACTAAAATTATGTAAGTAATTTAAGAATGCCTTTATCTCCATAAATTGGACAAGAAATATAAATTAGTTTATTTGAAAAACATGAATAATTAAAGTTGACTTGGGAGAAAATTAGTAACACAAAAAAATCCTTTATATATAAAATAAATGAAGATATATGTTTTTAAAAACTTACTACAAAGATAATACAAAATTAATTCAAATGTCTATCAGGGAGATAGATGCAAATTCCTACTCAAATTTTAGCAAATGGAATACAGTAATATTTAAAAAATGATCATTCATAAACTTTAGTAAGGTTTATCTCAGTATTACATGCCTGGCCAATTCAATTCAACATATTAATAGACTAAAAAATACAACAGTATTTGATTTAATTATCTCAATATATACAAAATATATTCAAGAAAATTCCACATCAATTCTTGACAAAAATCTCACACAAACACTAATAGAAGAAAAATCATTTAATTTGATAAAGACATCTTTGAGAATCTACAGCAAATCTCACACTTGATAGTGAACAACTTATAAGTTTTCACTTTAAGACCAGATATAACACAGGTAAATCAGTCTTCCTATCTCCTATTTACCATCATAGTGGAGTTTCTAGCCAGAACATTAAAGCAAGAAAAAGGAAAAAAACAAATTAGTGTAGCTTGTAGAGGGAAAACCAAGTCTGTTTACATTCTCAGGAAACTCCATTTCATTTAGAAAACTTCACTACATCTACAAAACACTTTTAGAATTAACGAGTTTAACAACATAATAACATATAAGGTCAATGTACAAAAATCAGTTATAATTCTATATATTAACAATAAACATTTAAAATTAAAAAAAATTAATTATCATGTAAAATATCAATGAATGTGCATAAATAATTATAAATCCAACAAATTATAACAAACATAGGTATGCTGAAAAATATAAATAACTGGTAAAAGAAATGAAGAAACCGCTAAATAAATGAGGAGATAAATTATGCCAGAAAAAAATTGAATCTATTTCATTACCTTCACTTAAGATTAGACATAGTAATCAAGACAGAGTGTTATTGGATGAAAAAAAAAAAAAGAAAGACAAATAATTTCACTGAATGGAATATAGAGTCCTGAAATAGACCCCCACACAGTCAATTACTTCTCTACACATGCACAGATAATTTTATGCCTAAGAATATATTTTTCAACAACTAGCACTGGACAATTGGATATCTATATTCTAAATAAATTACTGAACAATACCTTAAACCATATATAAAAATTGAGTTAACTTATTGGCCTAAATGTAAAAGTTTTAAAAGTTCTAAAGGAACTAATAGAAGGAAATCTTTTTTACTTAGGTTAAGCAAAAGTTTTCTAGATACAACACTCAATAAAACATTCTTGAAAAAATAAAAGGAATATATTTCATTAAAATTAAAATTGCATGTTTCTCAAAAGACATTATTGAGAACATAAAAACACAAGCCACAGAGTGGAGAAATTATTTTCAGTCCCTATCCTCCACATGACTATATTTGGAGATAAGGCCTTTAAAGAAGTAATTAAGCTTCAGTGACATCACAAAGGTGGGGTTCTAATCAAACAGGTCTGTTGTCCTTATAAGAAGAGGAAGAAATAGTAAAGGTGCATGTGGACAGAGAAAATACAGCAAGTACAGCAAGAACATGTCCATCTACAAGCCAAGGAGAGAGGCCTCTGGAGAAACCAAATCTGCCTGTTACAGAACCCCTGAAGAGTTCTGGCCTACGTCAAGTTACTCACTGTGCAAAAAGCCAATTACTGAGACAAAGAGGATTGCCAAGGAAGTGATGTTATTATGGATGACTTTATCCAGAAGACAGAGGAGAAGCCTCAAATCTGTGTCTCTGACTAACGGAGAGTAGGAGTTTTTATAAGAGGTTAAGGAATGAGGCTGCCTGCTTTGGAGCAGGTTTTGCTAAAATCAGTGCATGCAGGTTACAAGTTAGTGATTAACGGTGAGTCTCAGCATAAAGGAGTCTGTGGCTGGGGACTTCAGAATCTTAATTATTTGTTATCCTGTAGAAACTTCACTGTTTTGGGGAAACAACTCAAAAGGTCAAGTAGTTAGTTAAACAAAAGTTACAGTGTTCTGGTTGTCAAATCCTGTTGGCCTGGGAATCCAAAGCATGACAAATCTACAGGGAAAACATGTATGGACATTCATCTTGTGTTTGTTCGTGGGGCCAATTACAACCTCAACACCTTGATCTTTGACATTAAGCCTCCAGAACTGTGAAAAATAAATTTCTGTTGTTTATGACATTTATTCAGCTATTTTCCTTATGGTGTGCTTTGCAGAGTAATATAGTTGGCAAGAAAATTTAGTGGAAATTGAATGTATTTTCAACAAATGATTCTGGGTCAATTAGATACAATATGCAAAAGAAAAATTATGAACCATACTATCCATCATACATAAAATCAATACAGCTTTTGACAATGAACTGTGTTTCTGTTTGAAGTGCAATTTGTGAATAATTGCACATCTTGCCAGTATTTTTTAATTCTGACTGCTTAACAGTCCGTCATGTCAAAGAAGACCAAAAGAATGCTGAAGGAAGAAAACAGATTTTTTAAATGAGGATTGGGAACTGCAATATTTTGTTTTTTCTGCTAAAGATAAGATGATTTGCTTGCTTTGTGATACTGCAATATCAATATTAAAAACATTCATGTTCATCAACATTATAACATTCATAAGGACCACAAATATTTTAAATTTAGAGGGAGGGTGCAAAAGGTTGCACTGCAGAAATTAAAAGATGAAAATCAAGAGCAAAGACAATTCTTTCAAGCAGCAATAAGACCTAGAAATAATCCCACTAAAGCAACTTATAAAGTAGCTTATATACTTGGGAAAAAAGGGAAGCCATTCAGTGATGTAGAAATTTTGAAAGAATGAGTCACTGAAATTGTAGAATGCTTAGACCCCAAATACGTTTCAAAGTACAAACAACTGCCCCTTTCAAGGAGAACCATAAGTGATTGGCAGCATGAATTAGCTTTCAACTTAATAGAACAACTTCAGGCAATCCTTTAAAAGGAAAATATGTATTATACAATCACTTTGGATGAATCAACTGACACTACTGACTCAGCACAATTTTTATACCTCATTACGGTCATAACAGAAGATTTTCTTTGATACAAAGAGTGCTCACGTTGAGCACTCATGCACACAGAACACAGGGAACAGGTATCTTCAACAACTTTCAAGATACATGTTGTGAAATTGGACTGCATTTGATTAGTAAATATAGGTACAGACAATACACCTTCTATGACAGGAAAACATGAAGGGTTTATGTCATAGATAAAAAAGTATTAACAAATCCATATGCTTTCATGTCTTTTCATTGTATCTTGCATCAGCAAAATCTCTGTGCTAAAGCTACTATGTTAAGTGACACTTTGCAACAAGTTATAAGTATTATTAACTATATTCATGCAAATGCAACCTGGCATTGTCAGTTTCATAACATGCTAAAGTTGAAGGATGAGGTATTCAGCATCAATTTGCTGTATCATTCTAAAGTGTATTGGCTATCACAGAGACTGGTGTTAGCAAAAATTTTATCTCTGCAAGAACAGATAGCTAAATTTTATGAAGAACAAAATCAGCAATGTGAATTATTAAAAGAAGATTTCTATAGGAATGCAGCATTTCAGTGTGACATGTCAAATTAAAATGACTTGAATATTTCTTTGCAATGTAAAACTAAGTCTATATATGATATGTGGCAAAAAAAATCCAAGCATTTCAAAAAAAGCTATCTTTTATTAAAACACTTCTTCTTCAAAAGGAAATTTCAGATGAACATTTTCCCCAGTTAGCAAAAGTCATTAATGAATAAGATATAAATCATTTGAAGAATACACAGCTGTTATAGATCATTAATTGGAGAATACAATGAAAGGTTCATAGACTTTGAGAATCATGACATCACACTCAAATTAGCATTTCAGCCTCACCTAGTTGATAACACCAAAGCACCTAAAGAACTACAGATGGAATTGATTGACTTCTCAGTAGATGATATTTTAAAGTCATTGATGCTAAGAAAGATCCATTGAAATAGAGAAACAAGCAGTAGAATATCCATGCCTTCAGCAACATGCTTGAAAGTGCTTTCTTGCTTTTCTACCACTTATTGCTGTGAATCTACATTCTCTTACCTAACCCAAGTCAAGATGCCCTTAAGGTCACAAATGACTGATACCCATCTAGAGGGTCAACTGAAACTGTGGACCTCAATGCTGCATCCAAATATTCAAATGCTTTTCAACAAAAAAGTTTATTTAACTTTTAAATTAACAAATAGTTTTGGTTTTTTGAAATTATTAAGTGTGTATTAGTTAGATTTTTACAAAGGAATGCTCATTTGTAAGTATATCTGAGTTTTCTTGAATGTGGCCTTATTTGATTATAGTTAAATAAGTGCAGCCTTCCAACATGAAGTTTCCCCAACCCTTTTCTAAATAGCACTTTTAAGAAATTTTTTTAAGAGAAAAACACCTCAGCCGGGTGCGGTGGCTCACGCCTGTAATCCTAGCACTCTGGGAGGCCAAGGCGGGTGGATCGCTCGAGGTCAGGAGTTCGAGACCAGCCTGAGCAAGAGTGAGACCCCGTCTCTACTAAAAATAGAAAGAAATTAGCCAAACAACTAAATATACACACACACAAAAAAAAAAATTAGCGGGGCATGGTGGCGCATGCCTGTAGTCCCCGCCACTTGGGAGGCTGAGGCAGGAGGAACGCTTAAGCCCAGGAGTTTGAGGTTGCTGTGAGCTAGGCTGACGCCACGGCACTCACTCTAGCCCGGGCAACACAGCGAGACTCTGTCTCAACAAAAATAAATAAATAAAAGAGAAAAACACCTCAAGTTAAAAGACAGTAAAGATCACTAACATATTTAAGAATGTCTGAAAGCCTCCTAAGAGAAAATATGTGTTCTAAGATTAACCAAATGGAAGAGATTACTCTCCAGTTGGTGGTAGTAGTTTCAGTTAATATGTAGTTATACTGATTTAAATAAAGGCAATAAAACAGAGATTTATTTCAATGCCTAAATATTCTCTGAACATGTTTGAACCTCAAATTATAGAATGTTAGATTGGGAATTAAACTTGGAGGAATATAACACTTACCCAACTCTAACTCTTACCAGGAATTTAAATTACTTTCTCTCTGCTTAGAGAAAGAAAACAAAAACCTATACTCCCTAACTCCAATTTAGTGCTTTTTAAAAAACAGCTGGGTATATATGGTTTTGTCTTCCTACTTCTGCCTGAGTTAAATTGACTGACAAATTGTATGATCAACATACGTGAAATGCATATAATAAATCTATATTTCTGGAAAAATAATTTTCTACTTTGCCTGTACCATTCCTATAGAATCAAAAAAAAAAACTTCCCTAAAGAATGATTTTTCTAGCTTTTAAATCATTTGAATTTAGTGAAATGGATTCAGTATTTTACTTCCAACATAAACTGAATAATCTTTCTCATCTCTATTTTATTCCTCATTGCCTAAATGTAATTGACTAAAATAAAATTAGTACAGCAAATTTTTCTTCAGTTTGTTGAAGTTGCAAACAGTGATTCCTGAACTAACAGCATTTTTTATAATAATGATATAGATAAAGATCAGCATCATTAGATTATGGAGTATAGTTGTCTGAATATTCTTAGAAAAAATAAATTGAAAGTGGTTATTATGACTATCCTCACCACAGTTCCTTGAAAATACATAGAATATCTATTGCAAACTTAGATACAAACCGTTACTTTGCCATTAAACAATTTTAGTCTAAATGTCTATAGTTTAATACAATTATTATCTCATTACACAAGATGTTTACTTTATGTAGCGTAGAGTTCAACTGGTTTTGTATTTCAAAAATGAAATATAAATTACAACTTCATTAGACAAAATGTGCACTAAATTGAAAGGAATTATATCTTTGAACAAATGAAAGCTAAATTAATAAAAGGTGATAGTGTCTACTAAAATAATCAATATAACTAAAATAATTAACCTCATCACAGAATCAAGAGTCATTTCAAAAAGCATGAACTTAGAATATAGACATGTTTGTTGCAATCACTAATGTCACTTTGAGAAAATCTTTATTAATTTAGTTCATACATTAAATTATGAATATACTGAATAAAAATATACAGATCATATAATAGTTTTTCTTATGCTCATGGCCATTGCTGGAATTTGAAGCATAATTTAAATGATTTCACAAGCACTCATCAAGTGATTTTAATTTTACATCTCTAATGAAAGAGAAAATGCTCTGCAGCATATATATTGTGCAACTATCAAAACAGTCTTCAAAAATGCCTGAGGGATTTCTTGCATAAATGTTTCTTGTAAATTAACACAAAAATAAAACTATTTTTTACACATCTGTTTACACATTTTTATTAAATATAGAACTATTTCATATTTTAAATATGATTAGTGATATAAATCAATTTTTTCCTCCCATAAAAGACATGTTGAAGTCCTAACCTCCAGTATTTCGGAATGTGACTTTATTGGGAAATAAGATTATTGCAGGTATAATTATTTACGTTCAGATGTATTTATATTTGAATAGTTGGACCCCTAATTCAATGATTGGTTCATTACAAGAAGACTACATTTAAAGACAGACACACACATGGAGAACGCATGGACAAAGGTAGAGGCTGGAGTTAGGCAGCTGTATGACAAGGAGCACCCGTGATTGCCAGCAAACCACCAGAAGCTAGCTAGGAAGAGGCAAGGAAAGATTCCCCTGCAGATTTCAGGGGGAGCATGGCTCACCGATACCTCAATTTTGGACTTCTAGCCTGCAGAACTAGGAGATAACAAATTTGTGTTGTTTTTTTGCCACACACTTTGTTATAGCAGCATAGGAAATTAATACAAGTGATATTTTCATATTTTCAGTCCCCAAGGAGACTATGAAATCATAAAAATAAAAATGATTCCAAATGTTCATTAGTGATAGATATATAATACACGAACAATATAAAAATGTTTATTTTGATGTGTATACATGTGGATTTGTCAATAGCAAATACATCTATTTGTTGCTTTCTTCAGACAGGCAATTCATATTAGGTACCTGTTCCAATGAGAATTCCATCTCTAGTACATTCAGTCCTGTATAACTACCTTACAAGGTTGAAAGTGAAGGGATTGCTATAGAAGTGATTAGAAGTCCTAAGAGATGCCCATTCCTGTTCTTTGTAATCAAACTGATATTGTGATTGTATGAGCATAGGGTGATTCTTGTCTTCCAGACCTACCCTCGTGCATGTGCTTTTGCAATATCACCTAAAGCTTCAACTGTCCCAAATTTAGCTCTCTCTCCTAAAGACAAGAGTTATAAAATTGATTGCCTAATTGATATCTTCTCTTTGGTGTGTACTAGTCCTCTCAAAATCAATATGACCAAAATGGGGCTCCAAATTCCCACAACAGCCTCACCCTTCTTCACTGCATCTGCCTTTTCTATTGCTCAGGACATGAGAGTGTACAGAAGATTATCTTTGCTTTTGCTTCTGCCTTTACATATTCACATCTTCAATCAACTTAAGAGATGCTATTGGCTCAATCTGAAAATATTACCCCGAATCCATCCATTTCTACAACTAATACAATCCACCATTATTTTTCTCACGGAATACCATGGTACTTTCCTAATTGGTGTCTCACTTCCTCCTTAGCTCCTTGTTTATTCTCAAAATATTCACCAGACTAAGCCTTTAAAATACAAGGCAGATGACTTTCAGCCTGCACAAGATGGCATAGACTCATCTCTCCCTGGTTGTCTCCACTAGGTAAAGTTATAAACCCTGGTAATAAGGTGAGAAAGAAACAAAGGAAAATTCTGAACATTAGAAAGAAAAAGACCAAATAGTTAGGGATCCCAGGAATGGAGGAAGGGCATCTTATAATTACACACTCACTATTTTCAACCAACTGTCATGGGAAAGTGGCCCATGCAGGCTCATTCCTCCCCTGAATTGAAGGAGAGTCCAGCCTACATCAGTAAAGTATAACAGTATTGACAAAGGAGATCGATTATACCCCCACATAAAATAAGTGTCCGGGGGTAAGATCTCTCCTCCTTGGCCAGGCTTAAACTTCCCTCCCCCATCCAGAAGTCCCACGGCTGAGGGTCATCCTCACCACAACAAGTTAACACAATAGGCATTCATGCCTGGGGAAGCCAGATCTGTATTTTTGAGCATCCCAGAAGACACTAGTGGAAGACCAGAAGCATAAGGCAAAACAAGCAAAACACACACCAAAACACTATTACAGGGTCTTAAAAAATGCCATTGTTATTAGGAGCACAGCACAGAAAAATAGGCTAGCACCTGTACACTAAACCTAAATAAATGAATTTCCCATAAAATAAAACAATAAATAAACAGGACCCAGAATCCCTTAACACAATGACCAAAATATCAAGAGCACAATCAAAAATCATCTGTCATACCAAGGACCAGGAAAGTCATAATTTGAATGAAAAAATAAAATAAGATAACACTGACACTAAAAGGAATCAAATAGTGAAATTTTATGGGAAAGATTATAAAATAACAATCATACAAATAGTTCAATAAGCAATCACAAATGATCTTGAAACAAATTAAAAAATAGAAAATATTAGCAAAAATATAAATTATAAAAGAGAATCAAATGGAAATGATAGAACTGAAAAATAAAGTAATAGAAATGAAGAAGTCATCAAGATTGATAATATTTACAATAATAAAAAATCCTCCACAAATTTAAAATAATTAAAAAAACATACAGAGAATACAGATTGTTTACTCTGACCATAATGGAGCCAAACTAGAAATCAGTAACAAAAAGACAAAATGAAAATCTCTATACACTTGGAAATTAAACACACTTCTAAATAATCAATGTATCAAAGAAGTCTCAAAGAAAATTAGAACAAAAAACCAGACATATATAGAATAAATGAAATCACATTACAAAATATGTGGGATATTGTTACAGCACTGCCGAGAACATTGTATACATTAAAAAAGAAGAAAGAGCTGAAATCGATAACCTAGGTTTCCACATCAAAAAAATGAAGAGAAATAATAAATTACGTTATTGGTAAAGATTAAATGCCTCTCCACCAAGACCAGGGAGAGGGCAAGAATGTCTCCTATCTCCACTCTTATGTAACAGAGTGCTATGGCAACAAAAATAAATAAATAAATAAAAGCAAATAGAAGGGAAAGAAAGAAAGAAAACTGCTCCTGTTTGAAGATGACAGATGACATGATTGTCTACATAGAGTCTCAAGGATTCTACAAAAAATCTAGTAAGTGAAATCAGCAATGTTGTACAATATATCATCAACAAATATATCATTTACATTTCTATATACACAGTTGACCCCTGAACAGCATGGGTTTGAAGTGTGTGGGTCCACTTATATGCATATTTCTTCCACCTCTGCTACCCCTGGGACAGAAAGACCAACACCTCCTTTTCCTCCTCCTTCTCAGCCTACTTGATGTGAATATGACAGGAATGAGGACCTTTATGATGGTCCACTTCTACTTATTACACACTAAGTATCTTTTCTCTTTTTATGACTTTCTTAATAATTTTTTCCTCTAGCTTGCTTTATTGTAAGAATATATATAATTCAGTATATCATACATATAAAATAAAAATATGAGTTAATCAACTGTTTATGTTATCAGTAAGCCTTCTGGTCATCAGTGGGTTATTTGTAATTAAATTTTGGGTGATTCAAAAGTTATACATGGAATTTAAACTGTGTAAGACTTAGCACCCCAACCCCCCTGTTATTCAAGGGTCAACTATAGTAAAAATGAATATGTGGAAAACAAAATTAAAAGCACAATGTCATTTACAATTACTACAACAAAAATGACATCCTTAGGTATACACTTAAAGCATGTATAAGATCTGTATTCTGCAAACTACAAAATTCTGATGAAAGAAATCAAAGATGTAAATAAATGGAGACATACCATATTAACAGATTGGAAGATTCAATATAGTAAAGATGCCAATTCTCCTGAAATTCACTGATAAGTTTAATGAATTCCTAACAAAATTCCACTAAGCTATTTTTTTGTAGACATAAACAATCTCACTGTAAGATTTATATGAAAAGTCCCAGTCCTTTTTAACTATTATGAAACAATATTGAAAAAGAAAAAAGAGGGAGGGATCAGTTTAGCTGATATTATTAATAGGGCCTGCTATATAGCTAAAGTGATCAAGACAGTGTTGTATTTTTTTGGAGGGAGGCACAAGCAAATAGATTAGGAATATAAAACATAATAAAGGGCCACCCCAGTACCCCAGATCTGTAGAATCACTGAAGTGTAATTTCAACCCATGGAGCAAGGGTTCAATGCATGATTTGGTTTATCTCTGACACTCCATCTAACATCATTCCACCTTCCCATTTACTTTACAGGTACTGGGTGCATTAACTTTCTTTTAATACCTTGAATAATCCTTGAGGAGAGACTTTCTAGATGCTCAGACATCCCATTGAATCTTACTAGGCACTCTAAGGTCTACATTTGCTGGATTCCTTGCAGTTAGTTTTGGTCATATTACTGTCATTTGAGGTTGGACTTCCAAACTGTCCATAAAAGCTACTTAGATGGTTGATTTCCTTCATCTTCTTTCTCTTTGCTCCTTTGTTCTTTGGATGCAAGCATGCAGAATTTCCAGCAAAAGTCTCTCAGAGACCCTATTTAGGTGAGTATCACTCAGAAGCCCTGCCCAGGCTAAAGTGAGAAGTAAACTTTTCCTGGGTTGATAGCCTTTGTTACTCTGCCAAATACAAAAACACACTGCACGTCCCAGGACCACTGCCTCTGACACACCATTTGTCTGAGATTTTCCTCCACTTACATTTCTGTTGTCTACAATGCTTCCTTCATTTTGAGTCTTTGCTCAAACATTACTTGGTCAAAAAGGCAAAAAGACCTTCTTTTATTAACTCTTAGCTAACACTGGTTATTTAGTTTTATCACACCCTGAATTTTTCTTCATAGCACCTGTCATATATGCAATGTATGTTTATGTATGTAGTGATTTTTTTAAATATGTCTTCTCATAAAACTGCACGTCATACAGCATGATTTTTTTTCATTACTCACTGCCTTGTCCCAGAAATAACAAATAGAGGATGAGGTCAGCAAACAGAAGAAACTTTCTTACTACCATTTTATGTATGATGTAGCAAACAATGTCATCTGCACAGTGAAGGACTTGAGTGTGAAAAAGAAATATGAAAAGTATGATGATCATAAAGAATCACTAAAACAAAACAAAACAGCCACTTTTTTTAACTGGGAGAAGCAAAGGTATAGACATTCCTAATAAAGGAAAACCATTGATTTAAATTACAATAAATAAGGTGGTCAATTTTTTCCAACCACATTCAGTGGTAGAGGAAAAATATATTTATGCAGGTGGTTCATTTGATTGAATCTGTAGGCAGAAAAAAAAAAAGAAAATTCAGTATTGAGTATTGTAGAAGACTAATTCAAGCAACGGCCTGTGTTTTCCGGTTATATTAAGGAAGTTAAATATTATAAAATGAGATGACACAGATCTTAACAAAGAGGTTTAGACAGATAAGGAAATGATATAGTTGGATATAGAAACTACAATAATCAAATACATTTTACCATCACTGGTTATCTTCAAATACACAGATTAAAAGACCATATGTAGTTCAACAGATTTGATTAAAGAAAGAAGAAAAATTGTGGGGCAGAAATGAAAACTGTGAGAAGAGACTAAATAAATTTTTAAAGTGTTTCTACAGAAATATGAGAGCATTTGGAATTGAATATTATCGGCAATGTTTTTTTCAAATAGATATGTATTGATAAGATTTCATATTTTTCAATATTTCAATGCATACATTTAATTTTTTCTACAGTGATAATAAAAACAAATTAGGTATCTATTAATCATAGATACAAAATTTTTAGAGTGTTTAAGCTCTAAGGCTTTAATAGATTCTGTAAACCTCTTTTCCCCACTATGTATCATTTAGAAATGGAGGTTAAGTAAACTTGTGAACATCTTAGATTGAAAAACATTTGGGGCCTAGGAATGTCTTTTTCTATGACATCTTACTATTAATTATTACATAAGTAAACCAAATCATTTAGGGGTTGCACCTGGGTTATCTTCAAAAAATCATGCTACTTAAGAAACAGGTGTAAGATTTAAATATATGTTTAATTTTAAAAATTCAATATTTACATATGTACATTCTGAAAATGCAGATGAATAAGTTTGTTATGAAATACATTTAGTATTATTCATACAGAAGACATTAAATATTATGAGTAATACAAGTTAGGTATTATAACTATAGAAAACCTTATAGGGATCTAAAATGTATGCTTTTCTTGACCAGAGGAATGAATATGGGAAATGCCATTTGAGTATAATGATGATGTGGACCTAATAAAAGGAAAAATGAAATGCCAGTTCTTCTTAATCCTCCTGCCTTCAGAAATTAAAATAGAATTCAAATCCATAATTAGTATGTCTTATGTTCTCTTTCTAATATGTTTTAACATCATGAATAATTTTTAGGGCATATTCTTTCTGTCATGTTTTTTCTTTCTTTTTATGCCAGTACATACTCAGTTACTTAAATTAGTATAATGCAAGAAAAAGATGAGCCATTAGTAATAAACAGAGGGATTTAAACTTGGGAAATGACAATTGACACTTTCACATTCATTTTTAATCTTTCACCTGTCAGAATGCAATAAATTGCCAGAATTGTGCTTATTTACATAAACCTACAAGTCTAGTTATAGCACTTTAATCTATGGAGTCATGATAAATACCTTAGAAAAATCCCATCTCCTTATAAATATGTGACCTTACTAATTCAGACAATGTCAATTAGAAATATCATTTATAACTAGAAATGTACTGTAAATAAGATTTATTTTTTTTCTGCAAAAAGTCATTAATAGTACAGGCTTAATGAGATTTGAGAAGAAACCTTGCAACTTTGGCAATTATTAGTTAACACTGATTACATTAAACCTATAAGGGAAATATTGGGTAGTTTTACACATGTAATCAATGAACTGCATCAGTTAAATTTAGTTGAAGACAAAAGTGCTCTGTAAGAATCATTATAAATTAATTAGTACTTAATACTTGACTGAAATGAACACATTGAAACAAATTTTGTTTTCAGAAGGAAGCTTATAAGCTATGGACGATTTTGTTTGCTGTTCACTCTCCATTTCACTTCTCAAACATTTTTTAAAACTAGATCAACAAGGAAAAACAAAACAAACAGTCACTCATGTTTTCCAAATTAACACTCACCACTGCTAACTGCATAGTCCTTATGATAGTAGTGAAAATTTGGTTTATGAAAATTTTGAACTCAAAAATGAACTCACAGAATGACAACTCTAATGTCTAATTCTCAAATTGTTTACACTTTTCTCACACAAGGCTTGTCATGGACTCTCAGTTTCCTTGATTAGAATCTCTCCTCATAAAGCATGTCTACAGATGTTACTCCTAATTTCTCCTAACCACTATTTTGGATACATTTGGGAGACCCTTCTATAACATGTTTATCCGATGTGCTTTTTTTGATGGACTGTTGTTAGTCTTTCTCTTGTTCGAAAACAATGGAAAACATTTTCCTCAGTTAGTGAAATATCCATCCTCTATTTCACAGTTGCTAAAGTTGTCTACAATAATAGCGCTCAAGAGAGAATTAATTCACTATAATAATAGGCTTAATGGACACTGGAGTTTCAGTATTGTGAGTCTCTCTATGTCAGCACTGTTACCCTCATATTTTGTCTTAACAAGCCACATCTTCTCAGCTGTAATCAAACCAGAAGAATGCAGGGCCTCTGGGGTTACCAGATTTTGCTATGATATAGTTCCACCTTATTAAGTAGTGTTTATTTGCATGAATAGTGTAGATTTGTGCTTGAATAAGCCATATCCAGTCCAAATATAGTTTCAATGATGGTGATATAATTTGGGAGTCGTCACCCCAAAACATGAGAGTATTGGGAAAACACATGAAATCAAGAGATTAAAATTTTACTTTGGACACAGAAACATAGTATGAATCTTGTCTCTGTTGCATATGTTTTTAGGGCCTTAGAGTTCACATCCATACAATGAAGATATGTTTCTGATTATCTCTAATATCCTTTCCAATGAAAACCATACATTCTATGCTATATGGCAGTGACTTTAAGACCTATCATTTATTATACCACACAATGCCGTTTATCCATGTTAGTAATATTGCTATGCAGTTGACCTTTTCCAATTGGAAAACCAACAGCTTTATTGATACAAGGATATGGTGGAGTGTTTGTAAGTCAGAGTGTTTTTGCATTCAGGAAGAAATATTTATTTAGGCTTGCTAATTCATTTCTTATTTTAATATCTATAATATTCATATTCAATATTTCCAGTATTGGTTTAAGCACCTATACATGTGTAGTATTTTACTCTTCTTACAATCATCAGGATTTCAAGGAATGCTTTTTGTGTAGTAGTCTGTCTTATTTTTATTTCTTATTGAGTTACAAATCAAATAACACTGTGCAAACAGCAAAGTGAGCATTGGAGCAGTTTTTTGCTTGATAAGTATAGCTCATGCCTTTCACTGTCACCTGAAACTGAGACTAACGAGCTACCTTATAAGGTCTGTTTATTGATTTTGCAAAGGTTGAACAGAAGAGACTGCACTCTTTTTTGGTAACTGTAACAAGTGTTACCTGCCTGTATTGATTACTTACTCTTCAGTGTTATAGTAAATTGCTATTGTGAAAACATAATGATGGGGAACATTTGTGGCCCAGAAGATAGGGTAATGTTTAAACACTATGTTCCCTGTTCTTTGTAGATTTACTAATAACCTCTTTCATCATTCTGTTTAAAATACCATGAATTCTAAAGCAGAAGCTAGCTTAATGACACAACTAATACATGGAGCATATCATTTAATAATTTGAAAAGAAATACCATCAATTACTTTCTATCCTTTAGATAGTATGTCAAATTTTTACTAATACTATTCATAATAAACCTAAAATAAATTCATAGAATATTTAATTCTATTTTCACTTGCTTTTTCTTAAATCAATGTTGGCCAGAGTAATGGTTTCTATTTTCTAAAATGAATTATATGCATAAACACTATTTTATTTAAAAACACATAGATATAAAAACTAAAGCACTTTATCTATAAAAGTATAAACATGTCTGTGTTTAAGTGTTTAATTCACAGTAAGTTAATGATAAATATTTGAAAAGTGTCTGTGTTGCTTGAGCAATCTATCTTTTCTCTCACTTGGTGAATGTTTATATAAATTATCCTCTCAATATTTTCACAAGTGTATTACCTTCCCATAATTTTTTAAAATATATATTTACTTCATTAATTATTTTAAAATAGAGAACATATCAGGCTTCTAAAATGCAACTAATAGTAATAGCAAGAATGGTGGGTTCTTAATACCGTATTTTCTGTATTGAAATATTGAATAACAGATGGTTTCTCAGTAGCATAATAAGGCAATCATTTCATCACAATACCAAGATCCAAAGGCTGTTAAGAAGCTGAAAAATTTTAATTGTGAAGAGTTTAAGGATTGGACTTATATTCTTTGTTTAAAATGATATATGAATTTCATGATTTCTCCTAACAGTTAACTTTTCGATCTATTATAAGAAAACCAATGGGTGTCATAATTGACAGGGACTATTAATATATTTAGCTCCTGGACAACTAAAGTAAATAAGTAAATAAATGCCTTTCAATTTGTTTGACTAGAAGTTAAATGGAAATATTTGTGAGTAAATTAGATCCCTAGTGATTATCAAAGTCATCTGTGATATGCTTAATATATTATAACCTAGATTAGCATTTTAGCTTTACCAGACTTATAGAATCAGTTTAAACAAGCTTCGAGAAAAGTACATTCTACTTAAGAAGAAAGAACATTATTAAACTATATATATTAATAATAACAAAAATAACAGTAGCAGATCAAGACATGTGAATTGAAAATAAGATATAATAACATTTAATTTATTCTTTTCTATTGTGTATCAGACTTATTCTCTAGAGTGATAAAATGACAATCAGATTGCCCTCATCTCCTTGAAACCAAAATTTATCCAGACATTTAAAATAAACCTATTGGTGGTAATAACTGAAAAATCTGAGTTAGAGAATTACCTAAAGAGGTTAAATGTTCAAATAGTGTCCTATTTTCAGACATTAAAAACTATGAAATATGAGACTAAATATTCACCAAAATACCAGCATAGCTTATAAAGTGAAATAATAATGTCCTGCCTGACATAGAAATTTAAGTGGAAATTACCAAAAGCTATAACAAGTGCATTAAGATCCAACTACATCAAATGGTTATCATTTCAGTTTCCAATTTAGTTTTTAAATTGAAAAATGAAGAGACCAGAGTGTACTTATATGTTTGTCTTTCAACATGACACCAGAAACTTTCTTTTTATCTAGAATTGCAGAATAATATGATGGTTGGTTAAGCAAGGCATATCAATTAATATTAAACTGAAAAAAAAGACTTCCATTGTGTGAAACAGGTTTCTTTACTTTGTGATACATTTTTAAAAATATTTAAAATGATTATTTTTTTTATTATCCATCTTCTTATTGTGGTTATCAGCTAGTTTTCAGGATCTCAGAGAAAAGTAGATGACTAATTAAATCAATAGCTCTCAAAGTGTGGTTTTGCTACTTTTTGATGTCCCTGAAACCCTCTAGTGAATGCAAAAGGTCTAAACTATATTCATAATAATACTGGGACATTGTTTGCTTCTTTTGATCTCATTCACTCATTGGTATTGGGGAATTTTTTCAGAGGCTACAATAATGTGTGATTTAATATAAAAAAGCATGAGAATCCAACTTTCTCATATGAAGTCATACATAAAAGAAATTTGAAAAATACAAAATTATACCACTATTCCAATACCTTTATTTTGTATAATATAGCTATCTTCAGGAGAAAATATTATTAATGTTTATAAAAATGGACTGCTTATTGTCTTTAAATCAATTAATAAATTAATATTTGAATGACCAGTGCTACTTTCTAATTTAAACAGTTTTCCTGGACCCTAAATACAGCCGAAATAGTGTATATCAATAAAGTATCACTTCCAAATTATTTAAGGCCTCATAATTTTTAGTACAGTAATGTCTTTGAGAATTTTTATTAGTCGTCTATGACTGCATAACAAATTATCACAAAATTAACAGCTTAAAAAAACATGCACATCTATTATCTCACAGTCTCTGTGGGTCAGCTATCCAGGCATGACTAAACTGCATCCTTTACATCAGGGTCTCTCATGAGCTGCAAACAGTTTGTCAGCCAGGGCTGGTTCTCACGCAAACATAAAACTGGGGAAAGATCCATTTCCAAGTTTTTGTGGTTGTTGACAGAATTCAGTTACTCAAGGAGTGTTGGGCTAAAGGCTTCATTTTGTAGCTGACTCTTGGCTGAGATCCACCCTCAGTTCCTTGTCACATGAGCCTTTCTAACATGACAGGCTGCCTCATCAGAGTGTAGTAGCCAAGAAGGCAATGGAGAGTCTTCCAGAATGACAGAAGTCACAGTCTCATGCAAACTATTCATAGGGGTGATGGCTCCTTGCTTTTGACATATTTTATTGCTTAGAGTCAAGTCATTAGTTCAACCCAACTCACCTCAACAGGAGGGGATTGTGCAAGGGTACAAATTTCAGGAGACAGAGATCTTTAAGGGCCAGCTTAAGGTAGGCCTAATGAACTTTGTCTATAGCAAGAATACTAAACATAGAAAAACAAAGTGAAGTTACTATGAAAAGCATGTTTCATTCATGATTATCTTTCACTTTGTGATATGCTCTATGATATGAGCTAGGCTGAAAAGATAACTATGTAATTACTTTCCGTTCTAAACAAATTTGAATACCCTTGATGAATGGCAACAAGCTAGCATTTTCCATTAGCAATTATACTAGCTTGCTATGGGTAAAACAAGAAATAGATATACCAGGTTTACATTGGTCATTGCTAAAGTGATGCTATATTTAATTCCTGGAGGACAGGGAAGCATTAGTGACGTGAAGAGGGTCTATTAGAAATAAAGACTGTTATTCAGTGGGACTAGCAGAAGCAGATTCATGAAAGTAGGAAATAGCTTGAAACCTTCAGGAAATTTTTACATCACTGGGTTATACCAAGGGGTGTGTTTTAAAATTTAGGAAAGTGTCAGATTACGAAAGAGTGTGTTTGTTAAATAAGTCATTTGATTTTTTTTTTCTGAAAGCTATTGAAAATATTATAAATTTCACTTATGATAAATTTCCTTGCGTATTTTAATTAATTAATTTTAATATTTAGGATAATAAACTGGCATTGATGGATTGAAATGATCAGGGGAGTTTGGACCCCTATCAGCATAAAAGTTAAAGTGATACTATAATTATCCAGCAAAAAATTTTTGAAGATTAAAGATATACCACTGGGAAGTAGGGAATCACACAAGAAAGATATTCAGAAGGTGGGCTCTGTTAATTGATGATGACTTTTAATATGAGAGGGTAATAGAGGGAGAGAACCATACAGACTTTTCTGCTCCTTCAACCCTCAATGTAATGTGCATCCAACATAAATATGAATTTTATAAAAATCTGATTTCACAGGTATGGAGTTGGGTCTGATATTCTGCATTTCTAATAAGCTCCCAGGTGAGACTTACGCAATTGGTGCTCAAAGTATACCTGCTAAAGATTTCTTGATTAGAAAATGGCAGGAATGATTAAGATAAAGCATGCTGGGTACACACACACGGATATAAAGGAAAGAGTATAAGTAAAGTAGCGAAAGGGGTATAGAGACTCTGCTACCATAATAAAAAGGGAAGCTGATAGGGATAAATAAAATTACAATTAATTGTACCTGGAGAGAATAAATTCAAACAGGGTCTTAATCAGTTGTAGAATGATTTCTGAGCTAATTTCAACAATGCATAGTATATTTTCACTTTTCCTGCACCTTTGTTTCAAGAAAATTAAGTATTTATTGTCTCTATGACTAAAAAGAAACGGGTTAGGGTTAGGAGATACATTGGAAGGAGAAAAAAGATGTACATGGCAAATGGTACTCATACTTTAAACTTTTCTACCTTATTTTCTCACTTTCTATAAGGTAGACTTTAAATAAAAGTACGAAAAGAATGGTTAAAGTTTGGATGATTATAAGGAATAATTTGAACTTTTATCCTCTGGAATGAATGGGGAAAATTGAGTAAGGGTGCCTATAAGTGTTACTAGAAAGCATTGACAAGTATGATGAAGCCACACTCAACTTTCTGTAGCACCAACATGCATAGCTGTTTAAGTTTTTTCCCCTTTCAGAACAGGTGCCTTTTATCTACCTTACATGCCTTTTTTTTTTTCCCTGAGGAGCAGTACTCTTCTGTGTGATACTTGTACTTTCTTCCTGCTCCAACTATGATTCCCATGTGATCTGCTAATTTCTGCTATCACTCCCTGTTTATTGGGCATAGTTGACTATAGAAAGGATTGAAAGTCTTTTCCTGGAAACCATTAAAACGAAGCTGTGATTATCTATGGTTCTCTGTTGGAATTTCTACTATGTCAGTTAAGAATGCTAATTGGATATAAGGAGAATGGAGCCAATATACAGAGAAAAGTAGGCAGCTGAGATAAAGAAATAAATTGTTGGAATTGAGAGTTTATGGTTCTAAAGGATCCTGCCACTCGCTGGTTTTCCTGATCTCCAGGGGATTTGATTATCCACCATTCCACAAACACTTGTAGGCATATAATTACTACCACTTCTCAGAGTCTATGCCAGGTGTGGTAAGAATTTCCTTTGCAATGAGAAAGGTATGACAAATTTATCTTCAAAATAACATTACATATAATAAAATACAAAATAAGACACACTTTTTCCACTTCTTTCCTATTCTGAATTTCGTTATAACCACTACTCTGCAGGGTTCAATAAAGTTCGTTTTCATGTCATCCATACTTTATTGATTCAGTTCAGCTTCATGAGTTTGCACTGAAGTATTGCTCACTCTAAAAGAATGTTAATCAAGTAATTCTACGATATCTATATAACCTTGCAGTAAAAGGCACACCAGTGTAAAAGGTGGGTGAATTACAGTTTATTTGATGCTTGATTTACTCTACAGCTGTCTCCAGCAATGAAATATAGCAGCCAGGAACTAAAGCTTGGGTGATTTTCAAAGAGATTAGGAGTTATTTGGTGGAGAGGTTAGATCTCTAGGGGAACACTGGGAATGAACTTGGTTATTTAAAAATTGTTTTTTTTTTAATAATCTGGTGTACATTCGGATTTGTTTCTTAATAATATAAGTTGGAAGTTGACAAAATCACACGCTTATCTTTCTTTGCTAATCTACTTAGGATACTGGGAAGTATTTTATCAAAGATACTGTAAAAAAGGTTAATACTTCATAATAAGTTTTTAAAAATATTTAAAAATCTTTAAGTACAAGAATAAGAACAGATCCTGAAAATTCAGGGAGGGGGCAGTTTCTATGTGTGCTTCCTGCTCTTAACTTTTAGAAATTTTTTAGATCTCCCAGAGGGTACATATGCTCTGAATCTTTACTAAAGTACTGGGCCAGATATCATGTTTTGAAGAATAATATTGTCAGATTATTATAAAAGAGATAGGGTTCCTTTATCTGAAGATGAAGTTTTAAGAACTTATGAACGGTGTCAGTTTTTAATGTATTTCTATAGCAATATGCCACCATGATAAGGGCATTATTATGATATTCAACCAGTACCATTAGACAAATAACTTTACTTATGATCATTACTAAATCAACACATTGTCTTTTTCACAACAAAGCTACTTAAACAGTAGTTAATACAAAATCTGATGTTCAAAATTTTTATACAGCACAGTATTGTGGTAGAATGTCTTTCTTGTGCGTAATATAGAATTGGACAATTCAATCATATGTAGAAAAATGAGGACATATATAGATATCTTGTTATGCAAAGAAAAAATGAATAATTATCTTAATGAATATTTACTCTAAAACAAAAAAGCACTTTTTCTTGTCAAAGGTGTCAATTTAGATTCAGTATTTGTACTATTTCTATAAAGTTCATCATTATATACATTGGGTAATTATTAATATTTTGATGAGGAATATAACATTCATAACACGAGACAAAAATTGATTTTTTCTTCTTTTTCATTATTTTTTTTAGAGAAAATAAGTTGTTTTATTGTCCAGGCTGGAGTGCAGTGGTGTGATCGTAGCTCACTTCAGCCTTGAATTCCTGGGCTCAAGCAATACTCTTGCTTTAGCCTCCCTTGTAACTTGGACTATATGTGCTCACTATCACACCAGACTAAAAATTTAAACATGTATTACACATTTACAAATTGTGGCAATTTCAATTTTTAATAGATTTGCCGTTTCAGTCAGTATAACAGATGATTCATCCTGTAACAAGACAATGATTATGAAAAAAAGAAACATATGTAATATTAATTAGTGCAACAAAACCCAGTAAAATGTTTATAAAAGTAGAAATAAAAGACAGGATTTTAATTGCATCATCTGTCAATAAACAACAATCTAACGTTGAATATATTTGGCTTGCCCTCTTCTCTCCCTTCTTTTGATAACATTGCCCACTATTTTTGCTGGACATCACCTAAAATTATTTCCACTATATATTTTCTTTTGCATATTAACAAAAAAGACATGTAGTATATCTATAAAAGAGTAATTCACAAATGTTTTATTACTTGATATCTTCATTTCCTCTTCATTAGATATCACTGAGATTATAGTTATATGCAATTAATGATTCCACTTAATAATTATTGAAATTAGTTTAATGATTCAAAGTTAACTTTTTGCTAGGAGATTGGCATTGCCTTAATTTGAAACAGTTCTAAATTGTAAGATGTGTTTCCATTTAAGGTCCAGATTTCACATTCTCTATTGGTTGTATAAATATATATTTTATTAATGTTTCTGTTGCTAAAACAGCACATGTGACTTTGTAACAAAAATATAATGTGAATTAATTAAAAGTTCTTTAACAAAAATAATTCTTTTTACTTACTAACCAAATAACAGATCCTTGGCAATATTGACTTTTCCAAATTATCTCAAAATTTGTAAAGTTTCAGTGAATTCAGTCAAACATTAACATTATTAATTTGTTATTTGATTAATTATTTGAATAAATAAATCAATGAAATAATTTGAGAATACTCATACAGAAACAATTTTACAAATTATTTAAATTATTAACATTTAAAACTAATCTCAAAAATCCCCGTATCAACAAATTGTGGAATGTCTACAGAACAAGATATTTCTCAAAAATTAAAACATTAAAATCTTGATACATGAAAAACTAGGGATGATTTACAAAATAATTATACTGAGTGAAATAATCTACACGAAAAGAGTGCAAGAATTTGTATTGAATATGAATAGTATTGTATGAAAATTAAAACTGATCTTTAGTAGTAAAAATCAAATCAGTTGTTATGTTAATTACAAGGGACCCTGAGATAACCTTTATATTTCATAAATAACTTTTGTATTGTCTATCCTCTGCCTCTCCAACTGTGAATGAGTAGAGGAACATATTCATAGCTTCAGGAAGTTCACAAATATCTCCATGCCTTATTTTTCCCTGGTTTCTCTGGGCTCTTCCATGCACATGAAACATTTATCAGTAAGTCATAGATTATTCCAGCCACTCTATGGCTCTCTCAACTTCCAGAATCTACTTTTTTAAGTTTCTAGCTTCTCTGGCACTATTTGAACCTGGTTAGTAAAATTTTCATCACTCTAGCTGAGGCAGGAGATTGAAATACCTCTGAAGAATAATACAATAAATTTGCCATACTACCAGAGATAGTAGCAGTTTTTCATGAATAATTTTCTACTGTTATGTAGTGCATTGAAATTGTTGTTTTAAATAATGCACTCTATTTTTATACAGATTTTCTATAGAGAGGAGAATTGTCTGAAATCCTTAAATCTCCACGAAACTTTATTTTGACAAACACATTAGTTAGAAATATTGTATGCATATTTGAAATTTTCTAAGACAGTAGATCTCACGTGTTCTCACCACACACACACAAGCTTAACTATGAGAGGAGATGAATGTGTTACCTACTTGAATTGTAGTAATAATTTCACAAACTATACATATATCAAATCCTCACATTGTATGCTTTAAATATATGCAATTTTATTTGTCAATTATAAAAATATTTTAATTTACACTCAATGTTTTAAATATCATGAAAAATTACCAAAATTATAATTGTTCTTTTTAAAAGACCTATGTATCCAGCTACCTCTAACTTTTTCTACTATACTTTTTAAATTAATCTGCAACTTGCCTTTGTGAAGGACAAAGTATAATACTTTTTGGAAGAATTAATACACAAGCATCAGAAATATTCAGGGGCCCCTGATGGTTGCATGGCCTGAAGGGGTTGAAGGCTGGATTCCATCCCAGGTCCTATTTCGAACATCCTTTCAGAGACTTGCCTTGCTAGCACTGAATCATGATGATTTAGGACAGTGACAGTCAGTAGTCTCCAAATGATTACTCTAAAAGTCTTAGCTTGGTAGGCAAAGATCTAGTCACCAAAACACTTCCATGGATATAAAAACTTCTCAAAGTTTTTATGAAAGATGACAAAAGTGTATATGTTTTTAACAGGAAATTAATAATCTTATTATGAATTAATATATCCTAAAAAGAAAGATAACATAGAACAGGATGATAAATCTAAGGAAATTAAATCCATTTGGGTAGTGACAGTGACTCTGTAATAGAAAAACAAAGGATTGAGCCAAAGCTAGAGGGAAATTTTATATTAACAGTTGTTGTGATTCTACTTTTACACTTAAGCTAATTTACCTACAAAAAATAGTTATTGAGAATGTATTTCTAATGATTAGCTATCCATTAAGGGTTTTGCTGGCATCTAATAATGTCTTATTATATTTTGGATTAATTCTTAGGAAAACAGCTACAGATTTCTACTCATCCTAGATTAAGTCATTTACAGTATATATGGTATTTAAAATTGGGCTTAACAAAATGCAAATTAATGCCAACAGCACTTGCAATCTTTTGCAGCTAGATTTTTCCTAGTAATGTCTATGTAGAGCTAATATTTTAAAAACTACACATTTGTAATTTTAGTAACTTAGAAGAAATATACAGATATCTAGACATTTGCCTTAAATCATTCTCCAAATCCAAATAATTTTTGGCAGATGTTCTATTCATATTTTTAAACATATATGTTACCATTATTTTTAAAGTGTTTGAGTTTTTATATTATTGTACCTATTATGGTTGCTTTACATAATTATGAATCAGTCTGTCTTCTGTCTCACTCTTATGCTCACCTCATCTCTCATTCTTTCCATCTTCCCTTCTATACCCCTCAAGTGCGTTCTTTCTAACAACAGCAGTAGAAGTTTTATGAGTCTGGGTCCATGTAAAAATGAATCGTATCTCAAACTTCAGAAACAGTCATAATCGTGCTATTTCTACAATAGACAGATGCTAAATAAAACCATCTTGTTACACACTTGAAGGAAAAGAACAAAAAGTAAAGTGGTGATTTTCTTGCAGTTTGTTTCACAAAAGAAAAAACAAACAAAAAGTGGATTAAATCTGTCAAACAAACTCTGTCTTCACTTTTACTAGCAGCTATCATGGTTAGTGATTTTGACAAAAGGCCTTTCAAACTGAGTAAAATTTTTGGTTTTCCTTTTAACCTTTGGAATTCAGTGTTTTCCCTGTGTAGATGTTAAAAGTAGTTCTTTTAAAGACCAGTTAGCATGTAAAATCATTTCCAAGTGAACATCAACTAGACTTAGGAGGGATGTTCAATTCAGGTACCTGCCTCGTATCCTTCCCCGATCTAAAATATTCTTGTCAGATAGTCTGCTCTGATTATTAATCCTTCAAAATTTATACTCTAAAAAACTTTCCTAATAATAATTTCTTGTATTTAATAATCATGACAATACAAGTGTTTCAATCCATGTCCACTGGCTGTTTAAAATAAAGCTCCTTTGGTCTTTTTTTTTTCCATAAGCAATGCATTCATTCTAGTAGTTTTTCTAAAATATCACACTTTAGGATTTTTTTCTTTTAAATAGATTCATAATCTTTACTTTTTTATACACACATATGTGTTAAAGAAATATTCACTTTCCTTATAAATATTTCATAAAACCAGGGTGCAGAAATTTTGTCTATGATTTTCACATAGTTTAGTTGGTCCCTAATACTAAAATATATAGCAAAACTCTATTGAGGGAAAAATCCCCAGTATGATTTTTAGAATATTTCTATGAGAAATTATTAAAGAGAAGTGAAAAAGGGAAAATTAAGAAGATAGTTGTAAGAAAAAACGTAAAAATAATCACAAACATTTATCAAAAAAAAAGTTCCTATTCACTTTTGAGAGAGTTGTATGGAAAAAATAAAGTTAATTTTATTTTGCTTTTTGCCTACAATAATTTATTATTAGGCAGAAAATTTTGTCTAAATGAAATAGTGAAAATGCTACTGTTTGAATGTCCTTTCCAAAACTCATGTTGAAATTTAATTTCTCTTGTAATAGTATTAACAGGAAGGACCATAAAAGAAATGATTAGGTCATGAGGGCGTTGGCTGCTCATTGCCCTTCTACCATGTTATGATGCTGTGAGAATGCCCTCACCAGATGTGGTCGCTTGATCATCACTTGATCTTGGGCTTCCCAGTTTACTCAGTCTGTGGTATCTTTTATAGCAGCATAAAATGAAATAAGATGACAAATAGGTAGAAAAATCTGTCCTTTGTCCATTAAAATTTTTAAATGAGGAAAAATAAAGCATACAATCTACAATGTTTATTACAAAGACGTCATGCCAATATAAAGTGAAACTCTCTATAGAGCGTATTATTTCTGTTATTCTGGAATGCTTTTCTTCAGAACCTAGAATGCTATACTATAGATAAAAGGCCTTAGCTTTGATTTTTTTGTTTCAGTATTTTTATTTTGTTATTTGATTTAAAAATCAATAGTATAGGGAAAGGATGAGAGGAAAATAAACTAATCAACACTGAAGAGGTGACAAGTAGGTAATTTAACCCATTGTCTCTTGCTGAAATCCCAATAAAGAAAAATTGCCACAAATTTCATTTTTGCGTCTAATGTTACAAACAGGTAATTTTTTTTCAAATTGGTGAAGATTTTTTTTAGTCATCTTAAGTAGAATATGACCACAAGCTTTCTCTTTTAAAGTTAGAAAATGACATCTAATTTGCAGACAATTATTGAATGGACAATTAATAGGATTTTCATTTAAATTTCAATAAATACGTTCATGCTTAGGAAGTATATACTTCAAATTTCTGGTGATCTATTCTCTTCCATTGCTTTACTCATTTCATGAAATAAGGGGGAAAAGACAAGTTTATTTTTATGTCCAACTATTAAAAGAAGCTTATTTATAATAGAGAATAAAATGTCTTTTAAAAATATCAAAGTGGATTATGCATTTCTCAATGAAATTATTTTAAATGTAAGATTCATAAGATACATTTGTCTACCATTTATATACTATTGATTATTTTTAGAAAGTAAATAAATATAATCCATTCAATACTTCAATGGCCCTCTTAAGGAACTTTTTAAAATTTTTCATAGTAAATCTAATATTCTTTATCTCCTTTGAAAAATTGAACTATAGTTTTAACCACAATAATGTAAAATGATGGTTCTTTGCCTTTGCTTACAAACATTTATAAGATTTCCATGATAAAAACATAATAAATCTCATAAATTCTCATCAAATGAAAGAGTCAATCCATGTCATACAACATAGGTCAAGTATTAACGATGGTATCACATCAATCCCTCAAGAGAGTTTCAAAGTGTACAAATATTTAAACACTATCATAAAGAGGCAAAGGAAAGTAGGGCACAATCTCCTGCCAAGGGAAGAACACTGAGTCTTCTTTAATGATTAGTAGATGTTACCATTATTATGCATAATTCATATGTTTTAAAACATGAAAAATGTAAGTAGTTTTCCACATCAAAGAAAATTATGGGAGGAATGGAAAACTGGCTCTCTCAATTGGGTGCTGTATCTCTAGGATAATGAGAATAAAAAAATATAGATAAGAGCAGAGGTAGAATGACCAGAATGACCCTTAGTGCTTTTTCAATATTTTCATGTTTTTTATTATTTTAATATTTGATTTTTTTCTTGAAAAATTTTTAAACAATCCCAATAATATTCAAAGTTATTTACCTTGAAAACATATTGAAGCTCTGACTCAGGCAGGGCAAAGACAATATATGCAACCTAAACTTTGTATCCCCATAATATGCTGAAATAAAAAATTTTAAAAAACATATTAATGCAAACAACCTAATGCTAAGAAATAATTCTTTAAAAATCTTCTGTAGAAAGCACTCACAAGATTACAAGAAAGTATCAGAAATCTTTAGATATCAAAAATGAAGTGTTAATATGAATCAAAAGTGGCTGCTGAAGCCAGGGGCTAACAGTCATTTATCATAATGGAAAGATTTTTTTCATGGCTGCACTGGTAACAAGAGATGGGATATAAGGCCAAATTATCAAAAACGAAGGACCCGTACAGAAAAAAATTCCTCAGTGAAAGATAATCTACCAGGAACAAAAAAACAACAAAACAGCTCATATACAAAGGGAGAGAAAAATGACACTTTCTCTCTTTTTTATGAGTGAATAAGAAGGATTTATTTGAGAATCTTTAAATAGTAGTTTGCATCCATATAAGTTTGAGGCTAACGTTCACACTACATGCACATGTGAAGAACTACAATATGACAAATGTGTTCAGAGTGTCCCAGATTGTCTACAATCCTATTCAGAGAGATCTCTCTATTGTTTTTAAGCTTTACTAAGCCTAATAGCACCTAGTACACTACAGTACAAAATTTAATTAAAAATTTTGAACTAGGGCAAAAGAAACATTTTCACAAGAAAAAAAAAGAAGCAATTTAGAACTGTAAGTTTGTTAAAAGTTTCAATAAATTTCAAAATGAAAGAGAAGTTTCCCAAAATGAATGTTAACATGGACTGTTTAACAAAGAAATAGACTAATCTGTGGATAAATCAAAACATTGATTACCGGTATAAAGCACACAGAATAATTTCTAAATTATGAGGATACTCTCAGGGACCAGTTTCAATTACTGAGCTATACAAACAAACTGGGTGCAAGGGGAGGGTGGGTGAGTGAGAAAGTCATGTTCCTGTGTTGTTTGGAAAGAGAGTAAATATAATTGCTAAATTTGTAGTTTGTTAAGTTTAGATGTTAAAATATTAAAAGGGTCACTAAATAATAAAAATGAGCTTAGGGATTACAAAGAAAGAACAGCATAAAAAGGAACCAACATGACAGAAAGCAAAATACAAAAACATAAATTAAAATGATAGATTTGTTCATGTACATACATAATCATGATCAGTGTAATTGGGCTAAATGTTTTTTTTTTAAATAATAAAGATTGAGACTGGATAGAAAATATTACAATTTCATTCTCTTTTAGAAGAGACACTTCTAAAACAATGTAATGGATAAAGGCAAAAAATGGATAGAAGAGTAAAATTTATGAATAAAAAGAGCAAATTTTAAAAGCATTTAATCTAGTTAGGAAAAATAATCAAAAGAGACTAACCATAAAGTAAGTGGTAGATAAATATCTAATTATAGAGAAGAGAAAATAGAATATTTAAAAAGAAAATAATTTTAAAATCATGAAAACAAAAAAATTGGAAATATTTTTTTTTTTTTTAAAAAGGACATAGTCACAAATACATAATATTAGAAGAGAGTGGGAGGCAGGGAGTTGGGAGTTGATTTGTGATAAATAGAATTAGAGCAGAGTATCACAAGACAACAAGGAAGCACTGTGAACAATATTACACAAGTATATTTTAATATTCAGTAGTAGTAGAAAATATACAAATTACTCAAAGTAATTTTAGCAAAAAGAAAACTGGAATTGTATAAAAAGATTAAGGACACTATCAGTGATTGATTTCTTTATATACTCAGCTCACAAGGTTATAAATGTTAATTCCTCCAAACAAGAAAGAAACTATTCTGACCTAAACTTATCCAGATAACTTATGAAAGGAGAAAATCTCCACATTTTAAGCATCCTAGATACTGTTGAAGCATAGAAGCCATTTCCTTTGACATAAGAAAAGTTTAAAAAGGTAAACTTCTTTTAATAAAATGTCTTTTTTTTCCCCTTTGGGTAAATATCGAGTAGTGAGATTGCTGGATCAAATGGTAGGTCTATTTTTAGTTCTTTGAGGTACCTCCGTACCACTTTCCACAGAGGTTGTACTAGTTTGCAGTCCCACCAACAGTGTATAAGTGTTCCTTTCTCTCCTGGATGGAACTGGAGACCATCCATCTAAGTGAAGTATCACAAGAACGGAAAAACAAACACCACATATACTCACTATTAAATTGGAAATAATTGCTCAACACTTGTGCACATATGATAGTAAAATTCAATGTCAATCAAGAAGGTGGGAGAGGGAGATGGGGATACATAAATTCACTCCTAAACGGGGACGACACACACTATCTGCGTGATGGACACATTTGTAACTTTGCTTCAAACTGTAGATAAGCAATTTATGTAACCAAAACGTTTGTAACACCATAATATCCTGAAAAAAAAAAAGGTAGCTGTTATTCTATTTAACATTTTACAGAAGTCCTTACGAGTTTAGTCAGAGGATGTGATTATGCATTAAATTATACCATAGAATAAGACTAGATATTCTTTCAAGGTAAAATGAGTATTTTATAATGCTTAGGAATAGTTTAAAAAGTACACCAAAACTCACAAATTCCATTGTTTGATTGGTGATTTCTTTGGAATAATAGTCACTAAATTGAATTTTATGAAGTTTTAGTCAATTTCTATTTGTTAATAAGTGATTTTATTTTAATGCTCCAATTTCTTATTTGTGATAGACAAAGATTCATGTATTTTACTGATGTGAATTTAAAAGTTACTTAAAATGAGTTTCATTATAAAGAGTCAACATTATAGTTTGAAGGTATTAATCTATGCAGTGAATGCAATCATGGAAAATAAATTTTAAAACTCATTAGCATTATATACAAATGTATTATAATCTCATAATTTTTTACATAAGGTTAATTAGATTTTTTGCCTAGGAGATAAAGTAAGAGATATATAACATGTGTGAGAGGGTATTGATATGAAATATGTATTGGGACATTCAAACACGAATCTCTTAAAATTCTTATTTTTATAAAGCAGTCCTGAGAGGAAAATTCATTTCCATAAATGCCTATTTCAAAAAGACAGACAACTTACAAATAGACAACTTAATGAATAGACTCAAAGAGCTGGAGAAAGAAGAACAGACTGACCCCAAACCCAGCAGAAGGCGAGAAATTATTAAGATCAAATCAGAATTAAACGAAAAAGACAACAAAAATACTATAAGGGAAATTAATAAAACAAAAAGTTGGTTCTTTGAAAAGATAAATAAAATAGACACACCACTGGCTAGACTAACCAAGAGCAGAAAAGAAAAATCTTTAATAACTTCCATCAGGAACATGAAAGGAGAAATCACAACCGAAGCCACAGAGATACGTGACATTATCTATGACTATTACAAAAATCTTTATGCACACAAATTGGAAAATGAGGAGGAAATGGACAAATTTTTAGAAACACACAGCCTTCCCAAGCTCAATCAGGAAGAAATAGAATTCCTGAATAGACCAATATCAAGAACTGAAATTGAAACAGCAATAAAAAACCTTCCCAAAAAGAAAAGCCCTGGTCCAGATGGGTTCACACCTGAATTTTACCATACATACAAAGATGAACTGGTGCCCATCCTACATAAACTATTCTTCAATATTGAGAAGGATAGAATTCTCCCCAACACATTCTACCAAGCCAATATAACATTGATACCAAAACCAGGAAAGGATGCAACAAAAAAAGAAAACTACAGACCAATTTCTCTCATGAACGTAGATGCAAAAATTCTCAATAAAATCCTAGCAAATCGTATCCAAGTGCTGATTAAAAAAATAATTCATCACGACCAAGTAGGCTTCATCCCAGAGATGCAGGGGTGGTTTAACATACGAAAATCTATAAATGTAATTAACCACATAAATAGAAGCAAAAATAAAGACCATATGATCCTCTCAATAGATGCAGAAAAAGCATTTGACAAAATTCAACACCCTTTTATGATAAAAACACTTAACAACATAGGCATAAATGGGACCTACCTAAAAATAATACAAGCCATATATGACAAACCCACAGCCAACATCATACTGAATGGGGAAAAACTGAAAGCATTCCCACTCAGAACTGGAACCAGACAAGGCTGCCCACTGTCCCCATTACTTTTCAACATAGTATTGGAAGTCCTTGCGAGAGCTATCAGACAAGAGGGCAGAATCAAAGGTGTCCAAATAGGGACAGAAGAGATCAAACTCTCACTCTTCGCTGATGACATGATGTTGTATCTGGAAAACCCCAAGGACTCAACCAAGAGACTCCTGGAATTAATTAACGAATTCAGTAATGTCTCAGGTTACAAAGTCAATACACACAAATCAGAGGCATTCATATATGCCAATACCATTCAATCAGAGAACCAAATTAAGGACTCAATACCTTTCAAAATAGCAACAAAGAAAATAAAATATCTAGGAATATATTTAACTAAAGAGGTAAAGGACCTCTATAAAGAGAACTATGAAACGCTAAGGAAGGAAATTGCAGAACACGTTAATAAGTGGAAATCCATACCATGCTCATGGATTGGAAGAATTAACATCGTTAAAATGTCTATACTGCCCAAAGTAATCTATAGATTCAATGCAATTCCCATTAAAATACCAACATCATTTTTCACAGATTTAGAAAAAATAATTATACACTTTGTATGGAATCAGAGAAGACCCCGGATAGCAAAAGCAATCTTAAGCAATAAGAGCAAAATGGGAGGTATTGATTTGCCAGACTTCAAACTATACTACAAAGCTGTGGTTCTAAAAACTGCTTGGTATTGGCACAAGGGCAGGGACACAGACCAGTGGAACAGAACAGAAAACCCAAATATAAAACCATCCTCATATAACCATCTAATCTTTGACAAAATAGACAAAAACATACTCTGGGGACAAGAGTCCGTATTCAATAAATGGTGCTGGGAAAACTGGATAGCCACATGTAGAAGACTGAAACAGGACCCACAGATTTCACCTCTCACAAAAATCAAATCACGGTGGATAACAGATTTAAACCTTAAATGGGAAACAATTAGAATTCTAGAAGAAAATGTAGGAAAGACTCTTACAGACATTGGTCTAGGCAAAGAATTTATGAAGAAAACCCCTAAGGCAATCGCAGCAACAACAAAAATAAACGACTGGGACCTGATTAAATTAAAAAGCTTCTGCACAGCCAAAGAAACAGTCATGAAAATAAACAGACAGCCTACAGAATGGGAAAAAATTTTCGCATACTACACATCAGATAAAAGACTGATAACAAGAATCTATTTAGAACTCAGGAAAATCAGCAAGAAAAAATCAAACAATTCTATCAAAAAATGGGCAAAGGACATGAATAGAAATTTTTCAAAAGAAGACATAAGAATGGCCAAAAAACGTATCAAAAAATGCTCAACATCCCTAATCATCAGGGAAATGCAAATCAAAACCACAATGAGATACCACTTAACTCCGGTGAGAATGGCCTTTATCAAAAAATCCCAAAACAACACATGTTGGCGTGGATGTGGAGAGACAGGAACACTCATACACTGCTGGTGGGAATGCAAACTAGTGCAACCCCTATGGAAAGCAATATGGAGATACCTTCAACAGATTCAAGTAGACCTACCATTTGATCCAGCAATCCCATTATTGGGCATATACCCAGAAGAACAAAAGTCATTCTTTAACAAAGACACCTGTACCCGAATGTTCATAGCAGCACAATTTACAATCGCAAAGATGTGGAAACAACCCAAGTGCCCATCGATCCACGAATGGATTAGTAAACTGTGGTATATGTATACCATGGAGTACTACTCAGCTATAAGAAATAACGATGATACGACATCTCTTTGGTTCTCCTGGAGAGAGCTGGAACCCATTATACTAAGTGAAGTATCCAAAGAATGGAAAAACAAGCATCACATGTACTCACCAGAAAACTGGTTTCCCTGATCATCACCTAAATGTACATCAGGGAAGGATACCAATCGGATATCAGACTGGGATGGGGGGTGGGGGGAGGGGGGTGAGTGTATGCCTACATGATGAGTGCGTTGCACGCCCTCTGGGGAATGGTCATGCTTGAAGGTGCAGACCCGGGGAGGTGGGGGGGGGGAGGGGATGGAGGTATGACTACATGATGAGTGCCAGGCGCACTGTCTGGAGAATGAGAACAGACACGCTTGGGACTCTGACTTGGGGGGATGGGTGGGACATGGAAAATGTATATAACCTAAACTTATGTACCCCCATGATGAGCTGAAATAAAAAGGAAAAAAGAAAAAAAAAAAAAAAAAAAAAAGAGTCAACATTATAGTTTGAAGGTATTAATCTATGCAGTGAATGCAATCATGGAAAATAAATTTTAAAACTCATTAGCATTATATACAAATGTATTATAATCTCATAATTTTTTACATAAGGTTAATTAGATTTTTTGCCTAGGAGATAAAGTAAGAGATATATAACATGTGTGAGAGGGTATTGATATGAAATATGTATTGGAACATTCAAACACGAATCTCTTAAAATTCTTATTTTTATAAATGATAGGGAATTTACATAATATTGACCATATTATAATGTTCAAAGAATATTTATTGTTTTCACATCATAAATATCATCTTTTGTATCACCTGTTTTCTACTTTTCTCAATCCTGCTCCAACAGAATAGTGTAGCCTTGACAATTTTTGTATATTCCAAATGTTCTTCCTTAAGAAACAATATTAGCAAGCACTATCCTCTATGTAATACTATGCATTAAAGATTTGGTATTATAATTTTACTCATTTTTATTACTTACACCATATTTTACATCATTTGAAAAGATTTATTATACTTCAAGGTTGATTGTAATCAGAATATATTATTTTACATCTTTTCATTTCCTTAATCACATTATCCTTTTCTGTTACTGTCTCTCCAGATCTTGCTCATTTTCACAATCAAGAAATAAAGTGTCATATTTCTCCAATCAAGTAAGTTAAAATCTATATACATCCTGAATTATTTTCATCTGAATTATCATTCTGTTTTCCTTTGAGAAAGATATATTGAAATTCATTCAAAATGAAGATTTTTAGTGGTACATGGTAAACACTTTGCATCGACTGTGTGTCTGAATTTTATAATCTATTTTATTTCACTTTTTGCTTCAGAGCTTTTTTTTTTTTTTTTTTGAGACAGAGTCTCACTTTGTTGCCTGGGCTAGAGTGAGTGCCATGGCGTCAGCCTAGCTCAGAGCAACCTCAAACTCCTGGGCTTAAGCGATCCTACTGCCTCAGCCTGCCGAGTAGCTAGGACTACAGGCATGCGCCACCATGCCCAGCTAATTTTTTCTATATATATTTTTAGTTGTCCAGATAATTTATTTCTATTTTCAGTAGAGACGGGGTCTCGCTCAGGCTGGTCTCGAACTCCTGACCTCAAGCAATCAACCCACCTCGGCCTCCCAAAGGGCTAGGATTACAGGAGTGAGCCACCTCGCCCGGCCCAGAACTTTGAAGTAATCAATTTTTAACAGGATAATATATTCATGTTTGAAAATTTTAATAGTTTTAAACTGTTAATGATTCTTTTTTTAAGATACTGTACTTTTTTATTTCAAAATATAAGGGTGTACAAATATTTTAGGTTACATGGATCATTTTTGTAATGCTTGAACCCTGGTTATAGGTGTGCCTATCACCCAAATAGATATGTTCCTTCTATACCTAGTTTGTTGAGGGTTTTTATAATGAAATGGTGTTGGATTTTTGTTGAATGCTTTTTCCAAATCCATTGAGATGATCATATGGTCTTTGTTTTTGATTTTGTTTATGTGATGAATCACATTTATTGATGTATGTATGTTGAACCATCCTTGTATCCCTAGGATGAAGCTCACTTGGTCCTGGTGAATTATTTCATTGTTGCACTGTTGAATTCAGTTTACTAGTATTTTGTAGAGGATTTTTATATCTACATTTATAAGGGATATTGGTCTGTAGTTTTCTGTTTTTGTTGTGTCCTTGATATTTGATTTTGGTATCAAGGTGATACTGGCTTTGTACAACGAGTTGGGGAGGAGTCCTTCCTTCTCTATATTATGCAATACTTTCTGTAGTTTGGGTACTGGTTCTTCTTTTTAGGTCTGGTAGAATTCAGCTGTGAATCCATCTGATATGGGGCTTTTTGTTGTTGGGAGATCTGGAAGACTTTTTATTTCTGTTTGTATCTCACTGCTCATTATTGGTCTGTTAATGAGTTCTATTTCTTCCTGATTGAGTCTTGGGAGGTTGTGGGTTTCTAGGAATTCTCCCATTCCTCTACGTTTTCTAGTTAATGTGCATAGAGATTTTCATAGTATTTATGAATGTTTTTTATTTCTGCTCTGGAAGTTGTGATATCTCCTTTTTCATTTCTGATCGAGTATATTTGAGTCCTTTCTCTTCTACTCCTGGTTAATCTAGGAAGAATTCTATCAATTCTATCTACATTTTCAAATAACTGATTTTTGTTTCACTGACCTTTTGTATTATTATTTTTTTATTTTTCCTTTCATTTAGTTCTGCTCTTACCTATTTGTTTTTTTCTGTTGGCTTTGGGTTTTGTTTGCTTATCCTTTTCTATTTTCTTGAGATGCGATATTAAGTTATTAATTTGTGATCTTTCTGACTTTTCAATGTTGGCATTTGTGGCTGTGAATTTTCCCCTTAGGAATGCTTTATATGAATCCCATAGATTTTGATAGCTTGTGTTTCCATTGTCATTTAATTTAAGGAATCTTTTGATTTCCTTCTTAATTTTATTCTTTACCCAATAATCTTTCAGTAGCAGGTTGTTTAATTTCCATGACTTTGTGTACTATTGAGTATCATTCTTGGAATTGATTTGTAATTTTAATCCATTATGGTCTTGGAAGATATGTGGTATGATTTTGATTTTTGTAAAATTTTTGAGACATGTTTTGAGGCCTAAGATATGATCAATCTTGGAATATGTCTCATATGCTGATGAAAAGAATGTTCATTCAGTAGTTTTTGTGTAGAATGTTCTATAAATATCTATTAAGTCTGTTTGTTTGAAGGTCCCATTTACGTCCATTGTTTACTTATTTTCTACTTTGATGATCTGTCCAGTTCTAATAGTGAGATGTTAAACTCCCTGTCAATTATGATGCTATTATGTATTTCCTTGCTCAGATCTAGTAGAATTTGTTTATTTATCTTGAAGCCACTGTGTGAGGTGCATATATATTTAGGATTATTATGTCTTGTTGTTGAATTGCTCCCTTTATCATTATATAATGACCATCATTTTCTTTCTTTACCATTGTTGATTTGGAGCCAATTTTGTCTGATCTGAGAATGGCTATACCTCCTCTCTTTTGGTTTCCATTTGTGTGGAATATTTTTTTCTATCCTTTCACTTTGAGCCTGTTTACATCCTTGTGGCTTAATTGTGCCTCCTGGAGGCAGCAGATACTTGGGTTGTGTTTTTCCATCCATTTGGCCAGCCTATGCTTTTTGAATGTAGCATTCAAGTCATTCACATTAAGGGATAGAATTGATATGTGTGATGCTGTTTTGTTCATCATAATGGATAGTACCCAGTACTTTGTTTTTCTTCTTATGCTACTGTTTTATAGGAGTTGTGAACTTTGGCTATTTTCGGTGATTTTACACTGGTGTATCTATTGTGCTGATTTGTGTATAATTTTGTTTTAAGTATTTCCTGCAGGGCAGGTCTGGTCTTGACAAATTTCCTCAATATTTGCTTTTCTAGAAAATACTTAATTTCTCCATCTATTGTGCAACTTAGTTTTGCAGTATACAAAATCCTAGGCTGGCAGTTATTCTGTTTCAAAAGATTGAAGATGGGGCCCACTTCCTTCTGGCTTGTAAGGTTTCCACTGAGAAGTCTGCAGTTAGCCTGATTGGTTTTCCCTTGAAGGACAGTTTTTGTTTACATATAGCTGCATATAGTATTTTCTCTTTCATTTTAACTTCAGTCAATTTGATTATTGTGTGTCTTTGAGATGCCCTATTTGCTATGAATCTTGCCAGTGTTTGATGACCATCTTGTATCTGGATGTCTAGAGCTCTGGTGATACCAGGGAATTTTTTCTTAGTAATTCCCTCAAACAGATTTTTCCCTGCTTTTTAGCACTCTTTTTCTCCCTCAGCAATACCTATAATTCATATGTTAGTTTTGCTTCACATAGCCCCATAGCTCTCTAAGTGATTGCTCTGCCTTTTTTGTTCTCTTTTCTACCTCTCTAAATGATTGGGTTAGCACAAGAGCCTTGTCTTCAAGCCCTGAGATTCTTTCTTCTCCTTCGTTTAATCTGTTGCTGAAACTTTCTTCTGTGTTTTGAAATTTTCTAAATGACTCTTTCATTTCTTTAATTATATCCTTCTTTATGTTATCTAGTTCTTCAGTGACTTTTTCATTAATTTGCTGAAATTTTTTTTGGCTTCTTTTTGCTGGTTTTCAACTTTTTCTTCTGTTCCATTCATCTTATTTGCCATACATATTTTGAATTCTATTTCTATCATTTCAACAATTTCCTTGTAGTTGGAGTTCATTACTATGGATCCATTATGATCCTTTGTGAGTATCCATCTTGTTTTGATTTTTCATGTTGCCAGGATTCTTTTGCTGGTTTCTTCTCATATGAAACCTCTTTTCTCAACTCAGGACTAACAGGTTTGCTGGGCACCTGTTCCTTGCTGGGAACTCTCCTGCTTGGTTAGAGTAAGGGGAGGTCCTTAGGTGGCACTTTTTGTCCCCCTACTTTGGAATGATGACCAGCAGAGGAGGGGAGTGTGCACTAGAAGCCTGTAATGCAGCTGTTCTGTTATGTTCTGTTTGCCTGCAATTGCCTCTGCTCAAGCCTGTGCCGAATGCTATTTGTGTTGGGTATTAGGTTATTCACCAAACAGTTGTAGGATCTTTGAGTTGGGAGCCAGGCTAGACCATCTTCACTAAGGCTGGTGTTGTGGAGATTGGTCTACCCAGGGTCTTCCTGCAGAGGGGACAGCAGGAGCTGGGTGAGGCTATCTAGGCAGTTGTGGGTTCCCAGGCTGTGGGCATTTACTTGAAACAGGTTGCAGTGTACTGGAGGCTCAAGACAGGGGCATCCCTGTTGGGGTGTTGGAATTTGGAGCATTTCCTCAAGCCCTACAGTGGTGTTGGAGGCTCTGGGGTGAGGTCTTGGGGTCCAGGTACAGCTCTGGACTTCTGGGGATGGTTTCTAGGGGCCTGAAGGGAGTTATGGGGGCACAGAGGTAGAGCCTTGGGAGGAACCCAAGCAGGGCTTCTGAGAAGGGCCTCTGAGCCAGAAGCAGGGATGTGTAGGTGTTGGGCCTGATCTGACCTGGAGGGCTGGGCCAGGTCTGAACAGGCAGGAGGCAGTTGGGCCCTGGAGGTTGGAGTTGGGCCAAGCAACTTGGCTTGCTCTTCCCCAGCCCCAGGAATGACATGGATGCCAAGTCAGGCAGGCAGAGGTCAGTTCCAGTGGCCTAAGGACCATGGTGTTCTCCTTGCTCCACTCAGGACCTGCTGAAGAAGTTGCTCAAAGTATCTCAGATCAGCACCTGTTGCATTTCAGTCAATTCCTGCATCAGATCGCGTTGCACTGTAGGGGAGAAGTGCTTGGTTTCCAGTCACAGAGTATGACGAAAGGAAGCCGTCAGTTAGTCCACTCCCTCCCCAACCCAGTGTGGACCTGGTGCCATGTATCCAAGAGCTCAGGATGACTTTAGCTGTTTCCCAATCCACAGTATGCCTGTTGTCAGGTGCAATGGCTCTACACAGACTTCAGGCAGGTCCCCAGTCTGACAAGATAGACTGTGGTGGTGGAGGGAGGCATCTCACAACTTGCACAGCACCAGCAGGGTGAGTGCAGTGTCCCAGCTCTCTATCTTCCTGTCTTCCCTGCACATTTTCTGATCTTGTTATGTATATCACCCCATCACTTTTTGTTTTTTTTGTTTTTTTTTTTTGGACACTGAGTGTCCCACATTGCTTCTCTGTAATTTCCCAATGTTGCTTCAGAGAAGAGCAATCTGTATGTAGGCAGCTGCCTGCATTTTTCACTTATTTTTGTTGGGAGCAGTGTTCTAGCAGGCTGCTTCTAGTCCACCATTTTTTTTTCTCCGTGATAACGGTTCTTATTTCTCCTAGTTCGACATTCAAAAGACAACTGTGTAACTTTAGTTTTCTGTGATGTCTATATTCTACCCAGTATTTGTTATGCTAATTTTTAAAGGACTTTTAACATACATTTTTAAAAACAAAATTGTCTGACATCAATTAGCATTTTGATAGGATATCAAAATAATTTTTATGCACTGTACCAACTTTGGAAACATTAAAAAATAGCAAGAAGGCAAAATAAGCACAAATGTTAACATATTTCTGCAATCCAATATAAAATTGAAACAGAAGAATTTACAAGATACTAAAATAGTGACAAGGGATATCTTTTTGTCTTGGATAATCAAAGAAATAATATCCCATGCAATGCTGTCAAAGTTCTAAATGAGGTGACTGATCAGTTGATGAGTGTATGGGGGGGAAGCAATTTTAGAAAAAGTGATTGGCATATGAAAGCATGGTGGAGACAACTCTATGCCTATGTCAAAGGAACTAAATATATTCTGTTTGCTTCCCCAGATTATTTCTCCCCTGACATTCTGAGCCCTTAGAGTTTATAGCTGTAACTATACTTGGAAACTCCAGATGGGGTTCTGACAAAGAAAGGATCACCCAGGAGGAGTGGAGTGTCTTAAAAAACATGGCTACAGCTCTGTAAGCTTCTAGGTTCTGGTAGCAGTACCCACCCTTACCCCTGTCCTTTCAAGCCTAGGGGTAGCAATCCTCTGTTCCCCTCCATGGTCATTAGCTGGCGTAGATTTCTGTATCCCCTTTAAAGGATTTTTTTTTCTGCCATCACTGAAAGTAAATAAAACACCACGTGTAATCCTAACCCAAACAAAAGGCAATGGTGGATGTAGAAAGTAATTTTTTAAAAATAACAATTTATAAGAATATTTATGAATAAAATATTTTCCACTCAGTAACTCAGTGGTTTAGTTCTGGACTGTTTCCAGATAAGGGAGCAATTTATTCATATACCTGTGTAGTGAGAAGCAGCTGATATCCAAGCCAAAAAAAAAGAAAAAAGAAAACAAAAAGAAAAATGCTTACATAATTGCGATGGACAGAAAAATTCAGCACTCCCTCCACCGTAATATATTCATGTTCAAATCTCTGGAAACTGTGTGTATGTTCCCTCCATGGCAAAAGGGATTTTGTAGATGTGATTTAAGTTCTAAGGGCAAATTCACACCTAACTGGTGAGGTACGCACTGTCTGGGGGATGGGCACTCTTGTAACTGACTTGGGAGGTGCAACGGAAGTTTATGTAACCAGATTGTTTGTACCCCCATAATATTCTGAAATTAAAAGAAAAAGAAAGTCATACAAGATGAAAAAATAAAACATTTATTCGCAGCCCCCTCCCCCCAAAAAAAGACCCTTGATTTTTCCAGATTATCCAAGTGTGCCCAATCTAACATGAGTCCTTAGCAGCAGCGGAACTTTCCCAGCAATGGTCAGAGAGGCATGTGACTAAGAAAGAAGAGTCAGAGAATGCGACTTTGCTAGCTTAGAAGATGGAGGGACCATAGCAAAGGAAGGTGGTTGACCTCTAGAAGCTGGAAAAGGAAAGGAAACAGATTCTCCTCTAAAGATCCCAGAAAGAAATGCAATCTTAGCAACACCTTGATTTTAACCTAGTGAGACCTATCTCAGACTTCTGGTATACAGAAAATAACACATTTCTAATAAAACGATGGTAGTGGTGATGATGATCATGATTACAGGGGGCATTAATGTATATAATATATTTGAAATTAGGGAAAACTGTGATTTTCTTCAATGACTTCAGTTTTTTTTTTTTCACATCATGACTCTCCTTTTGTTTGACACTTTATAAAAAATTTATAAAAAATGTATTTTTCAATATTACTCTATGTTTTATCTACCAGAATACCCTCAAATATGTTCAATGTGTATATTATACATTGCTACATAGTACTTTTGTTATTGTTCATTTTAAAGATTATCTAGAAAGTAAGAAGTAAATGTCTATTCATCACAGATATTAAGTTTATTAATGTTTTATAATTTAAACTAATTTTTTCTAAATTGCAACATAGGTAATTTTAACCAATTTGTATTTCTATCAGCAGTGGATCAGTGACAACTGCTTCATGCTTTGGTACCAATTAGTATGATTGATTTTCAAACTGCAAATTTGGTAAGTTGAAAGAAAACCTCAAGTACATTTCTTTAATTCTAGTTTATATCAACCATTTATAACTTTTCTTATTGATTATTGTAAACATTGATATAAACTGTTTTGTAAATAGATAATTTAACCTAAGTGCAATCATGGCATTCAAGGTAATTCATGTTTGAAACATGCCAAATTATCCTAGAAAGATATGACAGAAACAGAAATAATTACATGTGGAGACTTTAAATTATGCATTAATAAAGGATATATGAGATTTGAGAGAAATGAAACAGAATGAGAAAGGTGTTTCATACAAGTTGCAAGTAAAAAGAGATCAAATATCTTTATGTTTCCAGTTTAGTTCTCTAACATGGCAATACAATAGTCTCCCCTTATCAATGGGGGATTAGTTCCAAATTCCCAGTTTAATTTAAGAGATTAGCAACAATTACTAACAATAAAATAGAACAATTATAACAATATACTGTGCTGAAAGTTATGTGACTGTGATCTCTCTTTCTTTCTTCCTCTCTCTCTCAAGATACTGTAATATATTTTAACCAGGATTGACTGTGGGTAACTGAAACTGCAGAAAGTGAAATCATAGATAAAGAAGGAAATATTGTATTGGTTTATAATAATATTAATCAATGTCCAAGTCTAAGAAAGAAAAATGAATAGTTAATTTGAATAGTTTAAAAACAGTTATGACAGTAATATATAAGGAAAAGTTGACTATAGTAACTTAATATAATATATATTTTTTACTAACCTTTTTAGTAATTCATGATGTTCTAGCAATCATATATTTTTATGTATGCATGAATTTGCTTCATACAAATATAAGAACGTTTACTTTATTTCATAACTTCTCATGAACCTGCTCTGTATATCACCATTACAGAAACCTTTTTCACATGGTTATACAACATCCATAGGAAAATATAAACAAACAAAAAATAAATCAACTGAAATACAGTCACTAACATGATAATGATAAAACTCTGTAATTCTCTTAACTTGCAGATTTGTTTTACATTGTGGATGACAAATGACATATAATGATTACAGTTACCCACTGTCATACTTGGAGAGATTATTTAATTATACTATATTCAACATTTTCACATGAATGAATTAAGAAAGATGTTATGGCCAAATGCACAGCATTTCCCACAAGCTGTCTAGGTAAGTAAATAAATCAAACAATTATATCCTAATCACACTAGCAGCCATGGATAGCTCAGGAAAAGCCAAGCGGTAGTAATCACCCCTTTAGGCTAGCTGTTTAATTTATCATGATGACAGTATGAAATGCAAGTCTCTACAAAGACTCTCAGTGAAATAGCCTATAAAGCATGGCCAGTAATGATCTACTATTAGTAGAATAATGCAGTAGGAAATATTTAAAAGGTGCAATTGAAATATTTAAGAAGAGCTACTGATCACTATATGTGCATTATAGAGTAATAGAGTAAGTTATTTCTGAGAATTTAAATTCAAGATAATTCATGTTTGAAACACGCCAAATGTTGGTGGTTCACAGTATAGACAGCCAATGCATAGGTTCAATATAATAATAAAATTTTATTAAAATTAACTCTAGAGATTTGGCTTTCTTCAAAATTATTCTGATAAGATTAATATTGGACAAGATATGGATGAGTAAGGTAACACATATCTAGCATCCTCTCCCTATCACATATTTTTGAAATTAAAAATTGAATATACAAATCTGGGAAAATCTACATGCATAGTGAAACATTTTAAAAGATTTAGCAACATTTCATGTATTAGGAATTTGAAGAAATCTTTACTATTAACAATGAGAGTGGAATCACATTTAAGTATCTTGCACAAGTTCACTGTCCAATCAAAGAAATGAAAGTGACTTTGAAAGAATTTGAGTTAAATCTTTCACGTGAATTTTTGAGGATTCCCATGTAAGACACACTATGAGGATCTGGGGAAGTGAATTATCTCATACCTATCATAAAATTTAAATTCACTAGTAAGACTGTGATTTAAAAGTAAGCAGCTGATTAGGTAGTATTGAAAAGAAGCAGAAAAAAATTATACATTATGAGTGATAAATAAATATCTATGATCTAAACATCTTATTTTGTGAAAATGTGCTATAAAATCTCCCTCCTCCATTTCCCGATTAAATTCTGAAATGTAAAATAAAGATATTGTGTGTATAAGTGACACTCTTTTTCCTTAAATAGGGTGTATAAAAAAACTTCAATGATTTCAAGTGGAGTCTATATTGAATTCTGTCTAATCTTACATCTAATTTTAATGAATACAGACAAGATTGTGAATGTATGGACTGCTTCAAAAACAGTTAAATAGAAAACAAAAAAGTTGTGTCAAATATAATCAAATATATTTCATTAAAAGTGAAAGCCATAGGCAATTCATTACAACATTAATTTAATGGTAACAAAAATAACTACTTTTGAGAATGTTTGAGTCATACTTTCAATAGGATTCAGGAAGATATTGTACCTTTAAAATGAGAGCAAGTATTTATAGGAAAAAATGTCAAATTAGAACTGCATACACAGGAATAGGAAAAAAAGAACACACCATTTCTCATTTCAAATTATGGTTAGGTAGTGAACAAAAAGTTGTAACTGCAAACCTTAAACTAGTAATGATACACTCCGGGGTAGGAGTGATTTAAATCCTGCTGATCCAAGTGTGGTTCTGAAATAGTAGAATTCGTTATCTCCAGGAAGGAATTAGAAAAGCAAAATCTTGGACATCACTCTGCAGAATCAAAGCTCCTCTTTCCCCTTCTTTTCTGCAAGTTTCACAGTGAGTCACATGCAAATTACAACAGCCAAGTACCATCCGTTACCATTCTAAGGCCCAAGATTCTAGAGTGGCCTTCTGGTTACTATCTACAGTTTCTGCAGTGAGTGAGAACAGTAAGTAGTAGCTTTGAGACAATGTGGACAAGTGAAAGTATTTACTGGCACAGTGTTCATCAAATCTGTATTAAAAAATCCTAATGCTATGTTTTTCTTAGAAACTATTTTATATATAACCTAAAGTACTCCTCATATCCTTTAATTGGCACAAACCTTTTCCCTAAAACCTCTTCCCCAAATTTTTATACCGTGGAGATAAATGGACCATCTTTTGCTCTGTCTTTAAAAATTGTTTCTTTTGCATTGTTCTGTGTAATTATGAATTAATTATCACATTAAAAGGAGCTCCCCATTATTCTTTAAGGTACCCATATTCTTTTATGCCCCTATTTTCTTTGTTGACAGAATACAAGATTCTGAAGTTTGTTTTTAATGTCTCCTATTTGGTATATTTGTTATCTGTTGTTGTTTTTTTCTCCCAAGGTCTTGGTTATTTAAACAGAGATTTCTGGATACAGTGACTTTACTCATTTTAACCATATTTTTGAAACCTGAAGCTCTTCCCTTCATAGTAAAATACATTATCTTCTAAATAACCATTCCACCGAAAAATGAAGTGGAAGATATGTTAAAACGCCATCAAAATGTAGAAGCAGAATAAAACGAGATGCAGAAACAAAACCAGTAGATCCAATCTATGACTAATAAGAATTAGAAAAATACATATGACAAAAGAAATAAAATGATAAAACTTTACTAGTATATATTTAAAAATTGGATTCTGTAATATGTTAGAAACAAAAGTGATGTAACAAAAAAAAATACCTAAAAACATTCTCTGCAGTTAAAAAAACATTCAAGAAAACAACATGGAGCAGACTCTTCACTGGATAAAAGAAATTGTAGCAACATCTCTGAATTCTGGAAAAGTGATTTGGGTTCCATATACAGAAAAAGATATGCATGACTCAAGAACCAGATAAACTTTCCAAACTGATGACTTGAAGGCCTATCTCCAAAAAGTGAACTGTATTTGGAGAAATGGTTTAAATATACTGTTTTAAAAAACATGGAAAACAGACAATAACTAGTAATATTTCTGAATACATAATTTCCTAAGCAGTTGTTTAGAATATGGCTGGCTGATGCTGAAAAAAGTCAAGTAATGGATGGATTGACAAAAAGTTTGTGCTATTGATTTAATATAAATAAAATTGGGAAAATCGAAAGTCCAAACATATCTACAACTAAATAGAAAAAATAAATTTGGAAAATCACATGAAGTAGCTTTTTAGTTATATATAAACTAAGATGTTCATATGAAAGTAAAACATTTTTATGATTCAGCAAAAAGAAAATTAAACGTGACACCATGTTACTTCAAAAAAATATATATGTATTATAAATATATATATATATAGAGAGAGAGAGAGAGAGAGAGAGAGAAAGAGAAGAAATGGTAAAGTGATAAAGTTCGGGTTTTAATGCTAAGAGCATAAAATGATATAGCCATTTTAGAGAGCACTAGCACTTTGTCATTATTTAGTGAATCTTAACGCCAAAATTTCACTCTTAGGAATACACTCCATAAAACTCTAGTATAGTCATGAAAAAGGACACGTGTGAGAATATTCATTACAATATTGCATGTGATAGCAAAGACTTGCAAGAACATAAATGCTCATCAGTTCTTGAAAGGGTAGATAGATTGTGGCATGTGTATACCATGTAATATTATAGCTTTCAAAATGAATTGATTCATTTTTCACAGAGCAATGTTGATAGGTCTAAAAAATGAATAAACTAGATGAAAAGCCGAACAAAATTTTTTAGCACAATTCATCAGTATATATTACAGCCTGTACACATAAAAACAAAAAATAACATTACATATTGTTTATAGATTTATCACGATATAAGTGCATTTATGGCAGATTGAGTGCAAAAGCATAAAATAATTATATGAAGGTAGTTCCCATTGGGAATAAGGCCTATCTAGGTTAAAATACATGCATATTGATAGCCATTGTTTACAATGTTAAGAATTTGAATTTGTGGTAATCATTTTAACAAATGGCAATAGCTTCTTTCCTCACTGAAAACTGTACTTTCATTCTACTCTTTTGGGAAAGATTTTTTTTGAGGGGAGGGAATTTCAAAGAAGCAAAACAAACAAAAAAATTAATGTCTGAATATGGCATAACAGTGCTGATGCCTTGGGTGAAGTGAAAGTAGATCTCAAATCTTAAAGGAATGTGAACAAAATGAATATTTGAACCCCTGTGGATAGATGTAGAAAAATTAAAGGTATTTGAAAGTTTTAGTAGCTATGAAAAGTGATTGCTATTGTGAAGCCTGCTGTTTTCTTTCAAAACATGGCAATAATGTGTAAATTAAATTGCAACAGGAAGTTTATATTCTAGCATACTGTCTTTGTTTTTCATGCAGAGTTGGATAAATGGAAAATATATGATAATTATACAGCAAAAGGGGTAGAACATATTTAATCAGCTTAAATGCTTTAAAATTAGCTACTTACAGAATAAAGACTAGTTAATTTTAAAAAAACAAATTCAAAGGAGTTGATTTCAAGAAAATAGGAATTCAAGAAAGATATATTGGACTTAAAGTATAACTTTTAATGAAAGTCAAAGCTATGCTATTATTAATTAATAAATATGCTTCTTATTAGGTTAAAAAAGAAAAAAATAATACTGTACCCAATTTGGTATTTTAAGCCTAAAGAACTATGTGAACATATGATGAAATAGTTTCTCCTCAAAAAATGGACATTTCAAGAATATATTCTTTGTGAGAAATGTGCTAAGATGAAAATCACTTCTCTCAAATACATCAAAATTGGATAATAAAGCTCTGTTATAAAACCCTTCCAAAAATGTTGCTGTGTGATATAAAATATTGTTGATTATGTAAATTAATAGTATTTAATATTGATACTATTCCACAGTACTAATTTCACAATGGTATTGTCCCAATTTTTAGATAGCAAATTGAAAATTAAAATGATCAAGCAAGTTGGCCATTATCCTTGAGAAAGTCTAAAGAACAGACAAAAGATTATATCAGAGATCAAATATCATGATAAAGGCAAATTTCTTTAGGAATAATGTAAAATGTGTCTTTTAATGTCCATTGTCAGAAATGAAAAATACATCATCGTTGATTAGCACCTACTTAAGCACTTGTGTACCGTGTCACAGTGGCTCTTCCCTAGGATACCTGTGTCACCTGTTACTACAGACGCTTACTCAACTTTTTGTTCACGCTGCTCTTTTTGAACACAACCTCCTGAAAATGAAGAGACAAATTGTTCTGTCTGCTCCATAGTTAGAGCTCTATTGCTATACTTTGCCTGAGGAATTACAGCTTAGCTTGGCAAGTTCTTCCTTTGTCCCAATTATATTTGGAAAACAGATTGTGCATTTTATAAATGTTTTGGGATATTGTTGATAAAGGCAAGCCTATGGGATAAACATCAAGGTTTGATGAAGTACAAGTTGTGAGATGAGGGTCAGGCAGACAATGGAGCTGGGAGAATTAAAAAAAAAAAAAAAAAGCAGTTACTATTATCCTTTCAAATCCAGATCAGCAAGAGTCTGTGAGTCCAAAACTATTTTGCAGTAAAACTAAGATGTTTTATACACACACACACACACACACACACACACACACACACAATTTGTCTTTATCTCTGTCTCTATGTTGACATTTGGCTTGATGATACAAAAGCAAAATGAGACAGAATTGCTGGTGCCTTATCCCAAATTAAGTCAATGACAGCAATTGACCTAGTAGCCTTGTTCTGTAACACTACATACTCACAGAGAAAAAGAAAGTTTAAAAGCCAGTGTCAATAACTTCAATGACCTTGATAAAATAAGGAATGTAAATTTTCTTAACTCTCAGTGCTTATTAATTATCTATGTGATGAAATGAGAAATATACGTGAAGAACTTCTCTTCCAAACCAGTGTATGACACTTTTGGAAAGAATTACTAACAGACAGTGATTATTCAGACTTGAGTATTTGGCAGACATTTTCTTGAAAATCTTGAGCTTTTCACTTCCAGAAAACCAACACATTTGTTGCCAATGAAAAATTTGAGCTTTCAAGTATAAATTAGTGTTGCAGAAAACTTGTATCTGCCATATTATATTTGACATGTTCTCAACACAAAGAATTTTCTGATGATACTGGTCATGATATTAATAATTAATATGATCCTGATGTTGTTTAATGCAATATTTTAATATTGGAAGATCTGCAGAATCATTGAACCAAGACGATTCAAAGGATAATACAAAATATTGCAAAATCATGCATAGATACAATAAAAGAGGAAAACAGAGCAATAGATTTTAAAGAAACAAAATAGACAATGTTGTCTGATACGGTTTTAGATTCCACATTGTGACAAACCCTTAAGAAACCACAACTATTGAAGTTTTTGAAATAGTATTAAAGTGGAACATTCACAATTATCTTTAAAAGTTGTTTAAATATTCCTTCCTTATCAATGAACATCATACCCACGTGAGACAAGGGATTTTGTGTTTTGTGTTTCCATATAATTTGAACAAACAGCACAATAAAACATTTTTAATTATTTTTATTTTTAATTATTATAGGTACATAATAGTTCTGTATATTTATAGGCATACAACATGAATTAATCAAATCAAGGAAATTAGTGTATTTATTATCTCAGGCATGTATCATTTCTTTGCATTAGGAATATTCCAATCTCACTTTGTTAGTTAAGTATACCCTGATTTATTGTTGATTATAGTCACTTTGTTATTCTATCAAATATTGTTCATTCTATCTAACTATATTTTTGCACCCATTAACCATCCCCACTTTATTCCCCTCCACTACTCTTCCCAGCCTCCAGTAACCATCATTCTATTCTCTGTCTCCATGGATTAATTGTTTTAATATTTAGCTCCCACATATGAGTGAGAACATGCAAGATTTGTCTTTCTATGCTTTGCTTATTTCACTTAACATAATGTTTACCAGTTCTATCCATATTATTGATAATGGTAGGATTTTATTCTTTGTTGTTGCTGTATAATATTTCACTGTCTATATGTACCAAAATTTCTTTATCCATTCATTCATTGATAGACAATTAATTCCAAATCTTGGCTATAGTTAGTAGTGCTCCCAATAAACATGGGAGTGCAGATTTTTTTTCAATATACTGAATTATCTTCTTTTGGATATGTACCCAGCCATGGGATTGGTATATCATATAGTAGTTCTATTTTTAGTTTTATGAGGAACCTCTATACTGTTCTCCACTGTGGTTGCACGGATTTACATTCCCACCAAGAAGGTAACAGGGTTCCCCTTTCTCCACATCTTCACCAGCATTCGAATTGCCTGTCTTTTAGATAAAAGCCATTTTAACTACGGTGAGATGCATTAGATTTTAATTATAGGGCACGCGGTTTAATAGTGAATATGTTTTGATTTCTTCATCAATTATTTTAAGATGTTTAGATAGTAACTGAGCAAACAAAGTGGAACAAAAGGTGCTTCAAATATCAAATTGAGTTTCTGAATTATTTTGCCAGGAAGAATACAAGTGTCAGGGAATGAAAAGGTCTAGTGTGTAGTTTTAAGTGCATGACTAGGATAATATGGAGAAAAATATCACCGTACATAAGGAGCTCAAGAAACTGAGGATTAAAGGTGATGGTTTGTCTAGCTACATGAGCATTAAATCATGGATAATGAAACAGTGAATATAGAAACAAAAACTCTTGAGATAAATTCCACTGAAAAAGAAGAAAAATACAGCTGAGGGATCTTGGGCAGCTGAATGCAGTAAACTTGACCAACTAAACCTAAAGTAGTCATTATTGGCTTTGAATATAGTTTGATTTGTATCACTAAACAAAATCTCCAACTCTCTTTTTCACTTTGTTGGGCTCATTTATAGTTCCTGAAAAATAACTGCACATTTGATGGAAAAGTTATTTTATTTATACTAACAATTTTCTATAGTTTATCCTCATTTGGCCTGAAGATTGATTTATTATTTTTTTCTCTGTAGTTTGTAATCCTTGGTATGCCAAACAGAAGGAGCTACATAATTTGTGGGGCCCAGTCCCAGTGAAAATGTGGGGCCCTTTGTTCAAAATTATTAAGAATGTCAAGACAGTGACAGTAGAGCATTAAGCCAAGTGTGGATGTTTTCTGACCATGAGCCCTGTGCAACTACACAAATGGAATGCCCGTAAAGCCAGCCTTGACACCAAGATAAATATTTAAAATATCCTCCAATAATTTTTTTTACCTTGATGCTTTACATTCCCACCATTCTTTTTTGGATACAAAGGCTTATGTCTCTAGCCCACACATCTAACAATTATCTCTTCTGTTTAGAGAGAAAGTTAACATGGAAGAATGGTAGAAACAGAGAGGAGTAAAGGGGCAAATCTAGAAATTTTACTGCTAACCACTTGCCATGACTTTAGCTATCACTTCCTCCAATTATCCAGATCAGATAAAGATTCCTCATTGTAGAAAAGGTGGGAAAAAAATGGAGTGGAAAAAAAACAAGATTGGTACTGGTGAGAATCTATGCAAAAGACCTTGTCCTGAAGAAAATCAGCATTAGCTTTGAGGAGAATGGCATAAGGGCAGCAGATAAATTTGAGGAAATGAGTGTGGAAGAGACCAAAGTCATGGTTCTCATCTAAGAGGCCACATTGAAACAAATGGTCTCTAAGCCATAAAAGTAACAAAGTGGTAGAGTTGGCTGTATGTGATAATAAAAGTGGAGTGATCCTCAAACTCTCCTGTAAAACCAAGGAAAAATGTAAGGCAAGTTAAGCTTTCCATGCCCATAAAGTGGTGTGAGATCTAGTTGAGTGTGTGTAATATCTGCAGAGGTCTTCCACTTTTAGTGGATGGGAAGCCTCAGTTGCAGTAGGTCCTTGAACAGTTTCTAACATAGATGGTACCTGAGAATGAGAGGGATACATGGTTGTCTCACTCGTAGCCACTTCAGGACACAACAAGATGTGGCTACAATGAGCAGAAACAGGTGCCTCCTTTCCAATGATGAGCCAGAGTTTGGTAAGCCTTCTGTGTTTAGAATTACCCTAGGGGGAACGTAGGAAAAATGCTTAAAATGGCCAAGTCTTTTGGAGATTTTATAATTATATTTTCTTCTTGGTGAAATGAGTATAAATATGTTCATTAATTTGAGGTATAGAAAAATGACTCTTTTCTATGCACATTTGATGTTTTATTTTAAAAATAGTATACTCACTACAATGGCATCTGTGTTTTTGTCCATAAAAACCTATGCTTTAAAAGTAAATGATTATTCATGTCAGTATGAATAGGAGAACATTAATATATTAAAATGTTTTTAAATGTCCTGTATGAAGGAATAATGTCTTATTTTTGTATAATTACCTAAATTGTTACTGTTTTATAATAAATCTTAAACTCTTGAATGCAAATGGTTCGTGACATTATGGCAGATTCATATAATTACTTTATGAAAGATATAAACCTATTTTTGAATGATTTCCCCATGACACATTAGACAAACACTTTTTCACCTCAGGGTAACAAGTTTGTGTATTTATTTTTCTGTGCTTCACTCTATTTTTATTCTGCTATGCCAAGAGCAAACAATATCATTTGCTACTTGTATTTGTTTTCACTTTTATTATGCTTATTTTGAAATGAAACAAAGATTAATGTATTGAACTCTCATGTACTAAAATGAAACTAAACTATTAGAATGCTGTGAAAAAAATAATTCTATATAATACATGTTCAAATCAAGGCAGACTGATTTTAGGCTGATTTTTCATATAAATTCAATAGGGGCAGCACATGTATATCATAGAACACTTCTATAGTTTTGAACCTTAAATACATTATTTAACCTTGAAGTGTCAATTATTCATATCTGGAAAGTAATACTCATAAGTAGGTCAATTTATTAACTAAAATTAGGGATGTTTCCTGTATTAGCTTGCTAGGGCTGCCATAAAAAAGCCTCATAAACAACTTGGATTAAACAACAGATATTATTATCTCACAGGTATGATGGCTAGAAGTTTGATATTAAGGTGTCAGTGAGGTTGGTTCCTTCCATAGGCCATGAGGGAGACTCTGTTCTGTGTCTGTCTTCTTGCTTCTCATGGTTTACCAACAATTTTTGGCATTCTTTGGCATGTGGAATAATTAACTTCTGTCTTCACAAGGCATATTCTCTGTGTGTCTGTGTCCAATTTCCCCTTTTTATAAGAACAACAATTATATTGGATGATCTCATCTTTACAAGTTAAAATGCAAAGACTCTAATAGGATCACTAGGGTTAGAACTTCAGTATCTTTTGAGGGACACCATTCAGCCTGTAATAGTTCATTTTGCAAATATAGTGTATTTGTGATATATGGTTAATGCCAGATCTTCAAAAGTTGACCCACTGTAACTTTTCTGAATTCCCTTCATTTACTGGCTGATTTTAAGTTGTGGTTGGGAGTTAAGAAAGAGAAGTTGTGTTGATTTCTCAGCATAAATTGCTGTCCAAGCCTAATTTCCATGCAAGCATTGTTGTGGGAATTTCAGCATGAGTTCAGTAGTTGTTAGTATTTCCCCACTTAGTATTTTTTTGGGAAGCCTCAAAGGGAAGAGGTGTATTAATAGAAACTTATATTATTTCTGTGGTCCTGGAAAAATATGAACCAGTAATATCTGATTCTTCATAATACCCTTTAGTCAGGAATTAGTCTTTGAAATGACTAATTACTATTCATTTCCTTGAAATACCTTGAAAAATTTTCTGGTTAAATGCAGAATTATTCCCATCTCCAACACTAAAGAAACATATATGAACACATGTATTGCTTTTGCCATGGTTGCAGGCAAAGAGCATTGCAAAGGGTAACATCTATCTTTTTAGGAGACATACTTCCCAAGAGCAGTGTGAGGGACCCAGTTTAAAGTGAAATACACATGATTAATACTTAGATGGATACATGATATTTCATCAGAGGATCCACAGGCCTTTGCAACTGCAGCTATAAGCTTAGAACACACTTTTGGACTGTGGAATGATGCGGGGGAGGGGGGGGAGAAGGGGAAGAAGATATGAGGAAGCTAAATTATCTTATGTTTTATCTCTACCTCTTCCTGAATAAATAAACTTTTATTTTAAAAGCCCAGGTGTCAAGAATGGCTAATTAGCACAGACCATATGTTGAAATAAGGAGGTCTAGAATAAACAATCCATAATTATGAGACAGTTATGACTTTCTTTTTTCTCTTTTGAACTTTATTTTAATCCATTACTTGATTTTATGGGTAGGGCCAAACGATTTAAAATTTGAGCACAATAGAAAAGAAATTGTTACTGAGGAGGCCAAGTTAACTCAGTGATTTCAGCCTTAGTTCCTACTGGATTTTTGGAATGAGAAAATATTATGATGGGTCCTCCATTCCTAGCAGCTATTTTCCATGAAATATTCTATATGATCTTAACTTTGACTATTCACATGTTTTCTGGATTAAGGATGCTAGCTGATATCTAACTTAGAATTTGTAAAGAATGGCACCTGACAAAGCTTTCCAGGTAAGGAAAGCTTTAAAAAATAGGTGATGTTGAAACTACAACCTGAAGGATGAGACAGGGTTATTTAGTTAACGATAGAGAAGTGAAGTGTTGCAGGCATTGGAATGGAGCCCAGGGAGCACTTGATACGTTTACCAAACTAAGAGTAGTTGGATAACCTTGAGGAAGGGGAGAGTTTGGGGGGATTGGGGCTGCAGAGGAAATTATCAAAATGCAATAGCATCATTCTTTCTGATTTATAATCTTTACGCCCATATATTGTCAGTTAGCACAAATGAATCACATTGTTTTCTTTGGTAATCAGCACATGTTAGTTGCTTACAGATGTTAGGCTTAGTGTTAACCCAACTCTAGTTTCCAATGTAACTTTGTCTTTTGTTACTGATTTCAGAAAATGTCAATTCTAGAATGTGAAGACAGCTAAATCCATAGTAAGAAGAGAAAAATAAACATGATATAAAAGAGAGGCAATAATAACCACAATTTAAAAAATCTGAGCATAGATTTATGATAGAAGAGCAAATATGTGTCAAAAAAAATTGCCATTGCTTTCTGGAAGGGCATAATGATTAAAACCTCACCTTTTGAAACTAGATTTTATGCAATTTTTTTCTGTTTCCTAAATAGGAAGTTTATTTTCAATTTTGTATTTTTATTGTTTTATCATAAAGTCAGCCAAGGTAGAATTATGAATAAAAAATGTTTTCTATACTTTCCCCTTATTTTTTAGTGTTTTAAGAATTATAACTGTATTTCCCTAAATTTAAAAGAAGTCATAACATTTAATCAATTGATGAATTTTATATTTATCTTTGTAAATTTTCTAGTTACCTATTTATATTTTATAAAAATATATCAACAACATATTATGCCACTGTTAAAGTAAAATATTAATTTTAATAATCATTTTCTATTTTTTTCTTATCTCAAAACAACATGTTTTGCAAATTATTTACTACATAAAATTAGTTTTCTTGTGAATACTTTTATGCTTATCACAAAGCTTTTGAAGATGGCACTGTCCATTTCAGTTAATGGATTCTGTAAGAAGCTTCGTTTAAATGAGGAAAAAGAAAAAAAAAATGCTGTTTCTTCCATCTAGAATGTTTATACCAATCACAAAAGAAAAATCAGCTTGTATGAAATTGGTTTTACAAAGGATATGTTAACTGCAACAGAGTTCAATGTATGTGGAAAATGTTAGATGGAAACTAAAACTTGAACATTGTTTTTAATTAAATAAGGCTCATTAGTTTTGAGTTTGTCAGCACAATAACTTAGATATGCCAAACAAATAATGGAATTATTACCATTAAATTATATATAGATCTGGAAATAAATATCAGTAAAACAGGTTTCCCTCTTTTGCATTTTCTCCTTCCTGGAAAATGGTAATTTCTTAGTTTCTTGTTTACACACCCAAGAATGACAAACTTTCATGCAAATTTAGAAGAATATTCTACTGCAAAAACTTATTTAGCATCAGGAGGAACCATCCTAGTTAAAGATATTAGTACCTCAAATTACATTATGTTTAATTTGTTATTTTGAGCTAAGAATTGAACTTCTATGCAATCTCTTTTCTTTTTTTTTTTTTTTCAGGTATAGATACAAATTGAAAGAGTATATCTAATCATTAATTTATAAAAACACATTTCCAGGTGATTTATGGAGAGAAAAAGGTGTCCAGAGGGTAAGCTAAGGAAGACAGTGGGAAAAGGGAGAATGAATGCAATCAATTCTGCAGTTTAAATAATATTAACTGATCAACACTAAAGTGCACATATAGTAATAAAATACATCAGGTGTTGGGCAGATGGCGGGGGGAAGAATGGGTATATACACCCCTAATGGGTGCAATGCACACCATCTGGGGGATGAACATGCTTGAAGCTCCGACTCGGGTGGGGCAAAGACAATATATGTAACCTAAACATTTGTAACCCTGTGATGTTCTGAAATTTTTAAAAAAATTTAAAAAATGAAAAAGAATTGAACTGTCCTCCATTCATAGAAGTGAGTGGAACAGATAATTTTCTCTAATCTCCATAGAGAAAAAAAAAACTCTAATAAAAGAAAGAACTAAAAAAAATGTTCCCCCCAAAAGATAAAATCAATATTGATTTCAAATGTTCATGAAAGAGAAATACACATCTTAGGTGGTCTCATTAGGCACAATTTTTAAAAAATGCAGAAATATTGCAGACAAGACTATGTCATTATATTACATTAAAATAAAATATCAAAAACATAACCACATACAAAAATGTAATTAAAGAATAACAATTACATGATAGCATTGAAAATCATATTAATCATTAATGAATCGAATAAATTTTAGAATATTTAGAATGAACACAAAAGCACACATATGTGTAATTAAATATTACATATCAATCCTAGTAAGATATTGCTAAAGTTGAGCAAAGAAAAACAGTAACAGTATTAAATACTTTTGTTACTTTATAAATTAAAAAAGATAATGTTCATGGATTTAAATATTTAGCAAAGAAAAACAACAAAGAAAACTATAAGAAAGCATAGGGAAGCAATCAAAGATAAAGGTAAAAAAAGCAAACTCTAAGACAAGAATATGATAGAAAAATATATAAATATAAATGCAATTATCTGATAATAAAAATATAATATTAGCTAACAGCCAACAAATACATAGAAAATGAAAACACTCAAAATAGAAGAGATAGTTATTAGGAAATCACAACACATACAAGTAATCAGAAGATTAATTTGGTCATTGCTATTCAATAAATTTAAGGATCAGTATAAAAGGGATAAAATCATAGAAAAATAGAAAATAACAAATGGAACCTTGGTAAAGAATTCAAATATAGAATAGTCTAGGTAAAGTAAAAAGCCACAGTATTAACTGACGAATACACTATAAAATGTTATTGTATATTCACAAAAAAGGTTCTTCCAAGCATCAAAGTTTGTCTATATTTCACTTTTTAGTATATTTGATGAAATTTAAATATTCAACTCCAATTTCTTATTTTAAAAAGTTTTATTATTCCATGGTAAAATGTGTTTTATTATGCTATATTTTCAGAAAACTGATTGTTATGGACTGAATTGTGCTGCTCCCCAAAATTTATATGTTGGATCCTTAATCTCTAATGTGATTGCGTTTGGTTATAGGGCCTTTAAAGAGGTAATTCAGGTTGGATGAGGTCATAAAGGTGGGACCCTAATCCAATATGTCTGGTGTCCTTATAGGAGGAGGGAGAGAGTCTGGGGATGTTCATACACAGAGAACAGTTGGGTGAGAATATAGCAAGAAGGTGGCAATCCTCAAGCCTAGGAGAGAGACCTCAAGAGAAACTAAATATGCTGACACCTTGATTTTGAGCTTCTAGCCTCAGGAGCTGCGAAAAAATGAACTTCTGTTGTTTAAATCACCGTCTGTGGTATTTTATCATGACATCCCTTGCAAACTAATACACTGATAATGGAATTTATCACAAATCACATGATCTTGAAAAGTTTAAATTTTCGCCAGTCATATATAATTAACATTGGCATGATATTTTTAGGTGGAAATAGAGTACTCTCACATTGGAATATAATATGTTGAAGCCCTAACTGTGAATAAATGGGGTAAAATATTGAGGTGCCTATTTATTTTCGTAAGACAATAATACTGAACACTTTCTATAGTTGTTCAAAATTATGTTTTCTAAATTCAGTGGATTTCCTTTTAAGACAAATAATTTGAAACTGCAGTTTTGTTCTATATTTCCAGGATTTTTTTTTTTTTTAATAAAAGTGTAACAGCAGCCTTTCCTCTAACATTGTTTACTGAGTGCCTTCTACGTATCAGGCTTTGTTCTAGGCACTGAAGACATAGAGATGACTGAAATTGAATAAGTCCCTGTTTCAGTGGAGCTTATATTTAGTAAAGAGACAGATAATGACTATTACATGACATGTCAGATGCTACATAAATTCTATAAAGAAAAATCAAGCAGGATAAGGGAACATTTGGGATGCCACTTCATATAGTTTATGAAAGACTCCTCAGAGGAGGTGGTGTCTGAGCAGAAAAATGGATTATTTCCTTTATAAGATATCATCACTTGAATTGTACCATTTGTTAGTGGAAATAATTATTCCATGGACTTTGTTTCAATATAATATGACCAATCAGGAGACTCAAACTTCCCAGAATGCCTTTCCAAATTCTAATGTGGATTAAGACAAGAGTTATCAGATTCATCAACTGCTACCTACTTGCCAAAATGACTTGAAAATAAAACAACTCTGGATCCTGTGTTGCATGTGTTGCAGGGCCCTGGATGTCCATCTAGGAGGAAGATAAATGCTTTGAGGCTATAGGCTATATTTTCATTTTCAATTGTAGTTGAAATTTATTCCTCTTGAACTTATAGAAAGACTTGTGAAATAAAGCAAATTAATTAACTGGATAATGAAGAACATGATATAATTTTATGGACCGAGTTTCTTTCCTGACAATTCTTTTTTAATCTCACATGAGTCTTGTGATAATGTGCGTCACATAAAAGATGTAGAAAAGGGAAAAATGAAAACAAACAAACAGTGTAGTGAAAGGAGAATTTCTGCACTGGAAATCAGATTAGATTAGTCGATTTCTAAGAGACCTTCTTCCTTAAATCATTCAGTCCCTTTTAAATTTTAAACTCAGTCTTAGAACTCAAAGACAGAAAGGTCAGCAGATACAAGGACTGCTTCTTCCTTTGCCTCCTGTGGATGGAAGAGCTAGGTTTTATGCACTGGTGGTCATCCAGTGGGGGTCTATGTTCCAGCAGACTCTTCCCCACTACAGCTGGACCTTCTTAAAATAAAAGAGCATGGGTGACCTTGTCATTGGATGTCAACTATTTTGAATTTGGTTGCCAAAGTATCTACACTTACAGGTCATCTGTTTAGAAACTGCTGGAAATACCTGGAAACCCTAAAGAAGGCTGAGATCAGTTGCAGCCCCAGTGTTGATCATCATGCACTCATATAAAATACAAGCATATTGTCGATTGTATATCTCTCAAAACTACATATATGCACATATTTTGTATATGCTTATGAGACTCAAACATTTAAATATCAAAAGATGAATATAATTTCTAAAAGCCAAGCATGTAAAAATGCAGCATTTCAAATTGTCTACAAATTAACTAAGAAACAATTGTATTTTATAATTGCGAGTGGTGACAGCTAATATTCTCAAAATAACTTGAAAACAGGAACTTTAAGAACATGCGCAACATACATCAAATAATGAATAGTATTGTTAAATATACAGAAAAAATATTTTGCAAAGAATTTCAGCCACACTAAAAATTGTGTGCTTTTATGTTTAGAGCCATTTTCTGGGATTTAATCATGGATGGACTTCACAGGAATAAAAGTTTTGTTACAGAGTAGTAATGTCCTCCAAAGGTCCAATTCTCTTTCCCATAACATCCTTTATTTGCAATATTGTGGCTGAGATGTATTACTTTAGTTCTGCCTTGAAAAAGAAGTATTTTAGATAACACCTTTTGGAAGACAAACACAGAAAAGCAATTCAAACCAGCTTAGTGACATGGAATATTAGAAGTATAGCCAGTGGATTCAAAGAATGAGATAACTGGGAAACAAGCCAGACTTCAAAGAAGTATTAGCTTCAGGGCTGTTGATTTCTATTTCTCAGCTATGCTATGTAGATTTTACTTCATTCTTTCCCGCTACACATTTGCTTGCTAAGTATCTTGGGGAATATGAGCACCAATAGGTGCCAAATTGAATCATTCAATTCCTACCATCACAGAAGGATTCATGATATCATTCTCAGTAAAAATATTCATGGCAGACTCTGTAAGCAAACACGAGTAGAGATTAGGTTCATGGTCTACTTACTCCAGGGTCACGCTGAATGTTGCTAAAGTTGCGTGGTTAAGAACGTGGTAGATCCCATTTACACCACCTATTTGTGGAAAAAGCAAAGTGTTTTTTTGATAAGAAAAGGGGTGTGATCAAAGAACAATGTCACCGTCTTCCGTTACTGTTTACTATTAAGGCCAACTCATTTCATTTTTTTTTTTTATTTCAGCTCATCATGGGGGTACATAAGTTTAGGTCATATACATTGTCCATGTCCCGCCCATCCCCCCGAGTCAGAGTCCCAAGCGCGTCCGTTCTCATTCTCCTGACAGTGCGCCTGGAGAATGAGAACGGACGCGCTTGGGACTCTGACTCGGGGGGATGGGCGGGACATGGACAATGTATATGACCTAAACTTATGTACCCCCCAAGTTCAAAGTGTTATAAGAATTAAGTACATCCTAATTTTAACCAAAAAAATACCAGTTGGTCTTAGCTCTGAACTCTGGAGCTATGCCAGGCAGTACATTACATGTAATGTGTCTTCAAGCATTTGAAAATGTATTACACATTACGCACCATGATTTTTTTGTCCTTGCCTCTACACCTCAACATCCTGCTTATTTTCCTCCTGAATGCACTCTGGCTTGATATTGTATCCATTAAAATTGATGCCAAAGATTGAACAAAATCCTCTAGCTATGGAAAACAAAAATGAATTCAATTGGAAGAATGAATCTATTACTTCTGTACTGATACTATATTTTTTGTTTTTGTAGCTTGAATTTTCAGTTATCTTTGTAGTCATATCAGTTATCATTCTTAAAGTTGAATTAAATTAGCAAATTTCTTTATATATCAAAATATGTAGTTTATTTTTATTACATGAAATATTGTCAATCTAGATCTATATGTATAGTGTTAATATTAGACATATTTTTTTGAAATAAAAATTTTGCACCAATTTAGTTTAGCTGTTTGAATCCATTACTCAAATCTTCTGAGGTTTTTACATCTTCATTTATTTTCAATATTATCCTTTCATCATTTTCTTATGATCTATTTATTTTCAAATTTTTTGAATAAGAATTCTGTGAATTTATATCTCACAGTTTTGCTAAGATAAATACTTCAAGTTTACATTCTTCAATATTACATTTAAATATTATCAGCTACATTACAATGAACCAGGTGCAACTTTAACCCCCTTTTATTCATATTAGAATATTAAGCATTTTGAATTATCTTTCATGATTAAGATAGAAATTTATATACACACATATATTCATGTATATAATTTCATGAATGTGGTCATTCTGTAGCAGTATGTGTAAAACTACATGCATATTTTAGTGGGTCTATGCTGGATCCTAGTGACCTCTTCTATGTATTCGAATGATATATTTTGAAATATATCGTTAAACATCCATCACATTTAGCTATAATTTAAAGGATTTGCTGTGTTCTCTCTGTGGAACATTTTCCTCTCTATATTTTGGCTAGCTATGCAATACTTCTCAATTACCGATATATTGCAAAGATCCATTCTGCAATCATGTGTATAAGTTATCTGATATACTGGAAGTGAAATGAATTTTAGTTTGGAAATGCCACTTAAAATACTGATGTAATCTCTTACAAATTATTTATTGACCAAGTCTTGAATTCTTACTTAAAATGTTTATTTTATTCTCTTCAGGTTTCCTTTGTGAGTAAATGGCATTATCAGTAGTTGAGAAGTTTCATAGATGGGAACAGCATACAATTACTTATACGAATGTATTTTGTTGAAGTCATTGCTATCTTTATTTTGAAAATCTATTAATCTCAAAATATTATTTTTGTTGTACATAGTAAATTTTCTGGTCATTCTTCTCTCTGGTTTTCTAAAATTATACTACCATTTATAACTAACATATAAATAATTTATAGGTATCCAGTAATTTCCTATTTTAAACTTCTGGGCTCATTAGCCCTTTTTTTTTCTTTTCTTTTCTTTCTTTCTTTCTTTCTTTTTTTTTTTTTTACATGAACTTTAGAGTTTCTAGACCTTAAAAAGATTTAGGGCATCCTAAATTTAACCCTTCACTAGATGGCCAGATTTTTGTGAAGATGAATCAGGTCTCATATTTCTATTACTATGACTTTGTCTAATATAGCCCTGTATTATATTTTCAACATATACTTACTGGATGGTTGAAAAGTCAAACAAAAAAGGTACGTCAACAAAACATAATTGCTAAAAACAGAGGCACATACATGTGCACAGACCGTTTCATCAAATAAGATTGCAAACAAAAAAGGTGCAATATGTAGTCATATTCTTTTAAGAGAAAGTATTGTTAGCAGCATCTCTATGGAAAAGTTTAGTGATTTCATGGCCATTCAAAAAATATCATGAAACCTTTAGAACATTGAAAAGGAGTCATAATGTGAATTTCTTTTCCTTCTGTAGTGTTTCTTCTTTCCTTTCTTCCAAGACTTTCTTTCAACCATTTCAAGTTGTTTTAATCACTAATGATGGTCAGACAGTACCGTAGAGCATTTTTACTTGCCAAATTGAGTCAGCTTTTAAACAATCTTTAGAATTCAAATAAAATTCACTATTCTGCTGACTCCAGCTAAATGCTATTCTCATAAATCATTCAAATGCCTTTATAAATCATGTAAAAGAAAGTATCCGCACTTTATACAGTTGCTAAAAATTCCATCACTAGTGATCACTTATGGTCTTATTTTAGATAACTTATCATAATAAGAAGATAAGTAATAAGAAGAGTGTTTTGCTATCAAATTTTAAATATTTTGGGTTGGTAATTAAATTTGTAGTATAAGGCCAAATGATTGCTGTTTAAGTAATACTTATTAATTGTTAAGAAATGCTTTTTTGAGGTGAGGAAAATAATGTATGTCTACCATGATGCCATAGATATCATAGAAAGCCAGTTTGGTGCATGTGGGGAGCGCGGACGCCATTGCAAGATGGCGCCGATTTCCGGTGGCCTGGCTGAGGTAAACAAGTGTGGCACATGCGTAGTACGTCTGTAGATCTGTTATATAAGTATGCATATGAGGTTTTCTGGCTTGGCCTATTGGTGACCGCTTGTGATTGACTTTGACCTATCTCTGTTACTTCCTGTTTCCCTGAGGGTATATTACTGTGTGAGAGCTTGTGCTCAGGGTCTTCCGCATCTTGAAGCTTAGAGGGATCCCCAATAAAGCACTGTTAGAAGAACTCCTGTTGCCGCGTCATCCTTGCTGGCGAGGCGGGCGCGACAAGTGGTGCCGAAACCCGGGAACCTGTACCATCAGGGCACCAGCGGAGACGACCTCTTGTGAGGTGAGTTCAGAACTACAGTGTGGGACGGCCAACTTCCCCGCCCCCAAGAGAGACATGGGCAACATACCACTACGCAGGTTCCTGTGGCCTCTGAAAACCCTGCTTGCTGAAAATAAGATTCATGTTGACGATCATGACTTAAAGAGATTGTTGAGAGAGGTGGACCGGGTGTCCCCTTGGTTCCTAGCTTCCGGCTCGCTCACAATACCATCTTGGAGGAAGGTGGGTCATGATCTAAGCGAGGCGTCAGATTTAAGGCCTGGCGTCTTGATACTTCATAGGTTAGTTATGGATTGCCTAAAGTGCGATCCGCAGGGTTCGCGGAGCGCGGCAGAACAGCTTGCGGAAGTGCAGTCTCAGCTCTCAGAAGGAGGGAGAGGGGGAGGAGTTGCAACGCTTAATGATGATCAGTCAGGTCAAGTAGAGAACCGGCGAACGGGTGACGACCCGCTGTTGCCAGAATTTGAGAATTTGCATGTGTCCGAGGCGGAAGATGAATCGTCCGCCTCGGAAGGGGAAGAAGCCACCCTTTCTTTTCAGCAGTTGAGAAAAGAAGTACGGGAACTCAAAAAACAGGATGTGGCCCAGCCGAGAAGGCAGGCCCCGCCCAGGCTCGATATAGAGACCTGGCCTCCCCCGTATTCCCTGCCCCCACCTACAGCGCCCCTCGATGGGCCCACACCGGGAGGTGGAGCATCTCTCCTCCCCCCAGAAGCACGGAGAGAGCTAGGATTTGCTTTCCCTGTGTATGTGGACAATAATCAGCAGAGATATTGGCAACCCGTGGACCATAAGGAATTAAAGGACCTTGCAGAGGCGGTCCGCAACTGGGGGCATAGCGCAGCCTACACTTTAGTACTGCTGGAGAGGCTCGCCGCTAGTGCCCTAACCCCCACAGATTGGCAGCAGGTGGTGCGCGCGGCGCTATCCACGGGCCAATATCTAGACTGGAAGTCCATGTATCATGACGGGTGTGCCGTGCAGGCCCGTGCGAATGCAGCCCAGGGAGGAGGCAGGGCAGCGTGGACTTTTGACATGCTCACTGGACAGGGGCAGTGGGCCAATAATCAAACAGCTTACCCGGAGGAGGTGTATCGCCAGGTAAATCAGATAGCCATTAAGGCTTGGAAGTGTTTGCCCAAACGGGGGGAGGTGCGTGGCAATCTGACAAAAATTGTCCAGGCTCCGGCAGAGCCGTTTTCGGATTTTGTGGCCCGCATGATGGATGCCGCGGGAAAGATTTTTGAGGACCTAGACTCGGCCTTGCCGTTGGTTGAGCAACTAGTTTATGAGCAGGCCACTTCAGAATGTCGGAATGCCATTACACCATGGAAAAGTAAAGGCTTAAATGCATGGCTGAGGGCTTGCAGGGAGATTGGGGGTCCTCTGACTAACCAAGGCCTGGCGGCCGCGGTCATAGCGGCACAAGCCCAACAACAACGCAATTGCTACAACTGCGGCAAGCCCGGTCACTTAAAAAGACAGTGCCGAGCGCCAAGTAAGGTGAAGCAATCATCTTCACAGCCGGGGATTTGCCCCGTGTGCCAGAAAGGCCGGCACTGGGCCGCAGAGTGCCGATCCGTTAAAGATAAGGACGGCCGGCCCATCTCCCGTGGGCCTAGCGGCAGCGCGGCTGCACCGCCAAAAAACGGGAGGCGGGGCCCACGACCCCAGGGCCCGCAAACATATGGGGCAATGCTGGCACAGGACACCCCCCAGGGGCCCCCGGGCACATCTCTGCTGACCCCGGGGACTCGTCCCTCCTTGATCCCGGCGCTACCGGGGGGGAACCTAGGAGGGCCACCCCCGGTTCCGCAGGATTGGACCTCCGTGCCACCACCATCACAGTTTTGACACCCGGATTAGGATGTCAACCTGTCCCTTCGGACTTTACAGGACCCCTGCCCAGTCATACTGTGGGATTAGTGCTTGGGAGGTCATCAGCTACCTTAAAAGGGCTGATTGTCCACCCGGGGGTTATAGACTCAGACTTCCAGGGGCCAATAAAGGTCATGTGCTCATCACCTCAGGGAGTTATCTCCATTCACCCCGGGGACCGATTTGCTCAGCTCCTGCTTCTCCCTAGCCTTCACGCTTGGTTCCCCAGCAAGCAGGAGCCACGTGGTAGTAAGGCGTTCGGGTCGTCCGGAGGCACTTGTACATTTTTGTCTTTGGATTTAAACACCCGTCCGACCCTTGTATTGACTGTTCAGGGAATAAAATTTGAGGGTTTGCTGGATACGGGAGCGGACACTAGCATCATATCTGAGCGATGGTGGCCTAAAGGCTGGCCGCTCACCCGCTCAGAGACTACTTTACAAGGCCTGGGCTACGCTTCGGCCCCAGCCGTGAGTGCCCGAACTCTATCTTGGAGTGATCCCGAAGGCAGTAGGGGTAGTTTTAAGCCTTTTGTTCTCCCCTTGCCAGTGAATCTCTGGGGCAGAGACGTCCTGAGACAGTTAGACCTTAAGCTGACAAATGAGTATTCTGCTCAGAGCCAAGGCATGATGAGTAACATGGGATGGGTCCCAGGTAAAGGATTAGGAAAGAATTTGCAAGGCAGGACAACACCACTTAGGCCTAGTCACAATCCCGGTAGACAGGGACTGGGTTTTTCCTAGGGGCCGCTGAGGCTGCCTTGCCCATTCCCTGGGTTTCGGAGGACCCGGTGTGGGTGTCTCAGTGGCCATTGCCCTCCGACAAATTGCTTGCAGCCCGTGAGTTGGTGCAGGAGCAGCTCACTCTTGGGCACCTTGAACCCTCTCATTCGCCTTGGAATACTCCTATTTTTGTGATTAAGAAAAGGTCCGGAAAATGGCGCTTACTGCAGGACTTAAGGGCGGTCAACGCCCAGATGCGCCTTATGGGGCCTGTCCAGCGAGGGTTGCCTCTTCTTTCTGCCTTGCCCAAGCATTGGAACCTCATCATTTTGGATATCAAAGACTGTTTCTTTTCTATTCCCCTTCATTCGTCTGACAAAGTTAGATTTGCATTTACACTCCCTTCCACGAACCACGAGCAGCCTGATGAAAGGTATCACTGGCGGGTCCTACCTCAGGGCATGGCTAACAGCCCCACTCTATGTCAACTTTACGTGAGCGCGGCTGTCCAGCCTGTTCGACAGAAGTATCCTAAGGTAAGAATCATCCATTACATGGATGACATTCTGCTCTGCCATCGGGACGCCCAATTGTTGCTTCAGGTCTTCGCCTTCCTTCATGTTCAGTTAAAGGAAAGGGGGCTGTCTATAGCTCCCGATAAAGTGCAGGAAGGGGAAGTGGGCTCATTTCTTGGCAGTAGCATCCTTCCTGATAAAATTGTGCCTCAGAGGCTATCCATTCGAAGGGATGCTTTGAAAACTTTAAATGATTTCCAGCGGTTATTAGGAGACATCAATTGGCTTCGGCCTTTTTTGGGCCTTACCACTTCTGAACTAAAACCTTTATTTCAGATTCTTGAGGGAGACCCTCATATCACATCCCCTAGAACCTTGACTCCGGAAGCCCTAGAGGTCTTACATAGGGTTGAAGAAGCCATTAAGAGTGCGCATCTGGTACGCATTCGTCACCAGGACCCTTTTCTTCTATGTCTGCTCCCCTCTCCTACCCTTCCTACAGCAGTGCTCTGGCAGGATGGTCCCCTTCTCTGGGTACATCCTCAAGCCTCTCCGGGAAAGGTGATTGGTCACTACCCGACTTGTGTAGCTGACCTCGCATTGAAGGGCCTTCACTTGGCTCTCTCCCACTTCGGGCGCTACCCAGAGAGCCTCATCTGTCCATACACTGCCAACCAGGTAGATACTTTATGTGCCACTCTTGATGCATGGGCGGTGCTGCGGTGCGCTTTCCCAGGAGGCATTGATAATCACTACCCCAAACATCCCCTATTGCAATTTGCTATGAGGAATGACCTCATTTTCCCGAAGATGACTTCGGCACACCCGCTGCCAAATGCCCTGGATGTCTATACTGATGGCTCTAAAACAGGCATTGGGAGTTATGTTATCCAGGACCAGGTGTTTACTAAGCAATTTCCTTACACTTCCCCTCAGCTGGTGGAGTGTGCTATAGTTGGTCTGGTCCTTAGCACCATCTCCGGTCCCATTAATATCATCTCAGACTCTCATTATGTGGTTAACGCGGTGAAGGTTTTGGAAACTTCCCCTTGTATCCTCCCTAGAAGTACAGTTTTCTCCTTATTCACGGACCTCAGGAACATCATCCTGAGTAGGACCAGCCCATTCTCTATTCAACACATCAGAGCCCACTCTCTCTTGCCTGGACCCATGGCGGCGGGAAATGCAATGGCAGACCGGGCCACCCGCGCTCTTTGGGTGGCCGATAATCTTGCTGCCGCCAGAGATTTTCATACACTCTACCATGTCCCAGCTGAGACCTTGCGTCTCCGATTTCACATCTCGCGCGCCGAGGCGCGTGAGGTTGTGTTGCAGTGCCACCCTTGTGCTCCGTTTCGCAATGTCGCACATACGGGAGTAAATCCCAGGGGTCTGCGACCATTGCAATTGTGGCAAATGGACGTCACTCATATTCCCTCTCTAGGAAAAACTTCCTTTGTTCATGTGTCCATAGACACCTGTTCTGGTATCCTCCATGCCACGCCACTGGCGGGGGAAAAGGCCAGTCATGTCATCATCCATTGCTTGGAGGCTTGGGCTGCCTGGGGCAAGCCACGTACTATTAAAACAGACAATGGCCCCGCTTATACCTCCAGAGTTTTCCAACAATTTTGTGCTCGCCTCGGAGTCAAGCATCTCACTGGCCTCCCCTACAATCCTCAGGCACAAGGCATTGTGGAGCGTGCTCATGGCACGCTCAAAGTTTATTTACAAAAACAGAAAGGGGGAGATGCCCTGGAGGCCATACAGAGGTCCCCTAAAGGCACCATTTCCCTTGTCCTTTTTACTTTAAACTTTTTGACTTTGGACGTGACCGGCCGCTCTGCGGCAGAGAGACACACGTCCCCCCCCCCCCCCCGGTGGCTCGCCGCGAGGTGGTAAAATGGAAGGACGTCTTGACGAGCCAGTGGAGAGGCCCGGATCCGATTATAGCCAGATCCAGGGGAGCTGTTTGTGTTTTCCCGCAGGATCGTGAGGACCCTATTTGGGTTCCGGCGCGATTGACCCGCTCGGTGCACCCCACGGCTGAGGAGGACGAACGTCCTGCGGACCGAGATGGCGCTACTGCAAATGCTGATGCTGGCGGGAGCCCTGACGACGGCGACGGTCGCACCGGGAGCGCGCTGGGCCCTGATGGATGTCTTCCCTCTGCCGATGCCCGTCCGGCATGACACTACAGTTTTCCCTCGCTTCTTCACCACCAATGCGTCTCTAGACTTACCTTTCCTCCCGTTTGATAGTGAGGAGGCCAATTTTTCACATGTGGCCAATATCACTGTCTTGGGTACCTTGTGTTTCACCCTTCTGCATGTATCTGAGGTTAACCGGACTTGTAACATGACGCAGGTGCCCGAATGCATCCGCCTGCACAAGCATGCCGGGGTTTGGCTAGATAAGCCCCAGGGATCTACTAACTCCTCCAATGGCACTGGCGTGGTGGCCTTCTGGCCCGCTGCAGCGGACGGGAGTATTGTCACGCAACCTAAGTGGGCACCTCGGTGCCGAGGGAAGCGTGACGGCTTGCTCCCTTGGACGGGTTGCCAGAGCAGATACGCCAGTTACGCAGTGCAGGGCCTCTTTACATTTTCTCCCCGTATGAGTGTCTTTTGTAATGAGACTGATCCAGTAGTCAATTTCACTGGGCAGAGCCCCTACATAGAGGGCACCGCCAACCCCTTTGCCTTATGGCTTCTGTGTGGTGCTAATGGCCAGTTCTTGCCTGTACACCACCTGCTGGAATGCTAGCCGGCATACCACTGCTATTGTAACCCGCTTACCCCGCTTTGTTCCAGTCCCCGTGGAGGCGCCCTCGGCCGTGGCGCTGTATCGGCAGCGACGCGACTTTGGCGTCACCGCAGCCATAGTTGCCGCCATAGCGGCCGCGGTGGCTGCCGCGGCGACGGCTGCAGTTGCGCTCACCACTTCGGTGCATACGGCCACCACCTTGAACAACTTATCGTCGGGGGTGGCGACCGCCCTGGCGACCCAATCCAACGTCAACGCTCAGCTGAAAGGGGGCATCATGATCCTCAATCAAAGAGTGGACTTGGTTCAAGAACAAGTGGACTTGTTGATGCAGGTCATGCAGCTCGGATGCGAGTGGCGCCTGCCTGGCATGTGTGTCACCTCTATCCCTTTTCAGAACGCTTCCCGGGCAGCTAACCTATCACAAACCCTGTCGCAGCAGTTGTTGGGTACATGGTCCAGTGAGTTTGAGACTCTGCTGGAACAGCTGCAGGCTAGTATAGTTCACATCAACTCTACGCGAGTCGACGTGAACTTTGCCCAGGGGCTGTCGGATTGGGTGTGGCAAGTGGCCAACCATGTGAAAGAGTGGGCAGAAATGGGCTGTTTGTTAGCCTTGCTCGCGACTATGGCCCTGATAGGATTTGTAGCCCTTACCCGTATGGCGCGCCGCAATCGGCGCAACCAAATGTTGCTGCAACAAGCCTTTGCTGCACTGCAACTCGGCCAGGACCCCCACGTGTGGATGGCCAGGTTGTAGGCGCTCCGCGACTTGCACACTCTCCCCCTTTCTCGGCTGTAAGGTACCTCCATGACGGGAATGCGTGGGTCCCGAGCCTGGAGGCACACTGGTTGGTGCCAGGCCAGGGAGCAGCCCACGTAGCCTAAGACAGAGGCCTTACCCACGGCCGCCTTTATAACCAGCCTCTGCACGCCTCCGAGTTCGCTCATTGCACGAGGCGAGGTGGTTTCAAGTCTGGCAGGCCTTCTTAATTAATAAAGCAGGGGGAGATGTGGGGAGCGCGGACGCCATTGCAAGATGGCGCCGATTTCCGTTGGCCTGGCTGAGGTAAACAAGTGTGGCACATGCGTAGTACGTCTGTAGATCTGTTATATAAGTATGCATATGAGGTTTTCTGGCTTGGCCTATTGGTGACCGCTTGTGATTGACTTTGACCTATCTCTGTTACTTCCTGTTTCCCTGAGGGTATATTACTGTGTGAGAGCTTGTGCTCAGGGTCTTCCGCATCTTGAAGCTTAGAGGGATCCCCAATAAAGCACTGTTAGAAGAACTCCTGTTGCCGCGTCATCCTTGCTGGCGAGGCGGGCGTGACAGGTGCACTAAGAACTTATAATAAATTTGGCATAGGAAGGCATATGGGCTTTTCAGTTTGACAAATATGTGTTTATATCTTATCTCTATCATTTATTAACCCTGTGATATAGTTACTACTTTACTCAATTGTAAAACGCAACTTTATTTTGCTCACTAAACTGTGGGAATTAAATTAAATGTACATTAAAATCTTAACATTTAGAATGCTTTAAATAAATGTCACTTTATTTCATATTTTCTAAGTATGAATAGACATATGCTTTCTTCTACAACTTACAAAGCAGTGAAAATTTATTTATTTTTCTGTATTGGTTTGCTAGGTTGACATAAGAAAGTACCACAAACTGAGTAAATTAAAATAATAGAAATGTATGCTTTTGTCATTCTGGAGGCTAGAAGTCTGAAAACAAGATATTGACAGGGCCCTGAACTTCCAAAGCTTCCATGGGAGAATCCATTTAATGCCTTTCTCTTAGTTTCTCATGTCACTGGAGATCCATGGCATTCTTTACCTTGCAGCTACATTAATTCCATCTCTGCTTGGATCTTCACATGGTAGCATTCCCTCTGTGCCTACATACATCTTTGTGTTTTCAAGTGGTCTTTTCCTCTCTTGTAAGGGCACCAGTCATATTGTATTGGTGCTCACACTAATGGCATCATCTTACTCACGGTAAGAGCTGTAAATACCCTATTTTCAAATAATGTCACATTTGCAGACACTAGGAATTAGGACTTAAGCCTATTTTTTTGGGAGGAGGCTCAGGTCAACTCATAATATTTTATTTCAAGAAACATATTCCAATCTCAACCAATATTGCAATATTTCTCTCCACAATTTCTACACCCGCTGCCCTCTGTTTTAAAAATAAGTCTCCAAACAATTATAGAAATACTAAATTTACCACTGTAGTATCATGTAGATCTACTTTATTCATTTTGTAGCACACAATGTAATTATTATGGGCAGGAAAAAATTCTTAAAAACATGACTCCAAAATAAGTAGTTTATTAACTTGCTAAATATACAAGTTGCATTATATTAAATATTATAGAAACTAACACTCTGGCCCTTTCCATCAATTTTTGTTGGGAAAAATAACAAAACATTGTCTCTGCTTTGATACATTGTGTCCTTTGAAGCAACAGTGAAGTGAACCATTAAAAAGTAAAACACTCCATTGAACTGAAAAACAAACTCTGATTGGGAAAACTAATGCCTTAGGAAGAAACAGGTTTTTGTAATCTGTGCTTTCATGTCTCCTTGTGTCTTTGATGGATGATGAGAAAAACTAAATTTTAAACAAAAGTCCACAGTGACTGTAATACTATTACTTCTTGTTTTGCATATCAACAGAAGTCTTAAAGAATATCCAAAAATGTCAACCACACGGAAGGTGACATGACAGCAAGAGAAGCAACCACATCAATTTACCATCTTATAGTTAATTTCCTAATGACAAATTAGAATTATACATTTTTTCAGGCCTTCAATAAAATTGATGAATAAAAGGAAAAATGCTCTTATATTGCTCAAGTTGATTATTTTCCAACATGAATCTAATTTAATAATTTATAATTAATATACTTCTCCATTTCAATTACTTGATTATATCATATTAACAGCAGAAATTGATATGAGGGTCACCAAAAAAGGTACCTTTCTGAAGAAGGTAATTTGTTAATAAAGTAAAGGCTTTCTCTTAGAATATATTGGCTAAGAAAAATAGACTCATAGCCAATCTTTTTTTTTTTTTCTTGAGACAGAGTCTCACTTTGTTGCCCAGGCTAGAGTGAGTGTCGTGGCGTCAGCCTAGCTCACAGCTACCTCAAACTCCTGGGCTTAAGTGATCCTACTGCCTCAGCCTCCTGAGTAGCTGGGACTACAGACATGTGCCACCATGCCCGGCTAATTTTTTCTATATATATTTTTAGTTGTCCAGATAATTTATTTCTATTTTTAGTAGAGACAGGGTCTTTCTCAGGCTGGTCTCAAACTCCTGACCTCGAGCGATCCACCTGCCTCGGCCTCCCAGAGGGCTAGGATTACAGGCGTGAGCCACCACGCCCGGCAGTCAATCTTAACTTGAATGGCGGGTATTGTCTTAGACTATGTTAAAATACAGCCATGACCCAAAATGTGTGACTTACTTAACCATGAACTCAATAAAAGAATAAGAGCAAGATAAAGGGGAATTTGAAGTATTAAAGAGGGCAGGAGTAGGTGAGAATATTAAGTAGGGTAAACAGGGAAGACCTGACTGTGAAGATAAAATTTGAGCAAAGGTATGAAGAAGGTTAGGCAAATGACCAAACTGACATCCACAGCAAGAGCTTCCCAGGCAGAGGGACCAGCCAGAATAAATATCCTACAGTCAAATGTTCCTAGTAGTCATAAAGGAGACCAAAGGGGCTACAAGAAAAAAGGCAAAGGGAGAGAAGTAAAAGAAAGTATCAGAAAGATGATCAGGAACCAGGTTATGGAGAGTCTTCTAGACTCATGACTAGAACTTTGAAAAGCCACTTCTGGGTGCTGGTGAGTGTGGGGTGGTATCATGTCTTGTTTCTTGCTTAAAACATCTAATTCTGTTATCTGTAATAATAGATTGTAGAGGGCAAGGGAAAAACACAGATACCTGTTGTACGCTTTTGAAATGATCCTAGAAAGTGACCAGAGTTTGGTGAGAAGCAGGAGGTTTCCAGTTATATTTTGAAGATAAGTTTGGCACGATTTTCTCATAGGTTAGATATACAGTGAGAAGGAAAAGATTGTGTGTGTGTGTGTGTGTGTGTGTGTGCAGGTGTAAGCATCTGTGTATGTTTGTCAGTGAGAAAGTCTGAGAGAGAAACAGAGAGAGGCAGAGAGAAAGTCAAGGATACTTCTAATTCTAGAATTGGAACCTTGGCAACTAGAAAGGTGAAGTTATCATCAACTAAGAGGGAAAAACGTGTGGGTTGATCAAATGTCAGTGTATGTGTGTGATTTTGGAGTGGGGCTATCAGAAGCTCAGCTTTGGATCTATTCAGTTGAAGAAATGTATTTGCCATTCATTTCACAGCACCAAGTGATACCTGAATTTTGTATCTTGTACTCATCCTCTCTCCCTATGTCCTGACTATGGAAGAATCGGACAGGGAAGAAGAAATATAGACCTACAAGGTGAGAGAAGATTAGAAGACAGACTCAGGGTTTTTCCTACTGCAGGTTGTAAGCTGAGTTATTAACCCAACGTAAGCTTGAGCAAAGAAATAAAGTTTAAATTAGATGAGAAATGAAAGATTGAAACTGAACCAGATTTGATTTTTTCATATCTAACTTTGTTTTAGATGGCATTAACTGTGGAGATGGGGAGAACAGGGCATGCTTGAGAGCAATGTTAAAATAAAATACAGCATTTTCCAGTTTATACCCCACCAAGGTCAGTAAAATTGCCAAATCACTTAAATATGTCTAAGATATATTTATTATAGTAAAATATCAATGTAACATGAAATCAAGTCTATAGAAGGATGGGCCTATTCAAAATGTATTTTGTCATCAAGAGTCATAGAAAGAAGTGAATTTAATAAGTGGACATGTGTACATCAAGGAATACTATTTTACAGTTATTGAGAATCTATTATTTTTTTAATGTAGGATGTTATTTGTTAATTAGCAGGAGACATTTTAAATGCATTTTTGTATGTTTTTACAACTATGAGAAATTTAATCTGTTTTTGTTAATAACTGATATTTACAGAGAAGCATCTTTTATAGTAAAGTACAAATAAAAATACAGGATTGAATGTTAAAACAGAACATATTTTAAGCATGGGCAAGGTTTATGGTAGAATAAAATAACTGATCAGATACTAGAAAAGTGAAAAGAAAAGCAAAAAAAAGCATAATTCCTGAGGTTTGGAAGATGCATTGATATAGGGTGGGCAAGTTAGAAGGCAGAATCAGAGAATTTTTATAAGAAGAAAATACTCCTGGAGTAAAACAAGATTAAAGGACAACTAAAGGCATGAAAGACAAAACCAACAAGCAAACAAACAAACAAAAACAACCAATAAAAAATGGCTCATTTGCTTTGAGTAGAAAAAAGCAAACAAATAAAAAGAGCTCCCCTCATAAATCCTATTTTAAATTCCTAGGCTTGATTTTGGGTCACACTTGGAGGCCTGCATACACCAGTCTGTGTGGTCTCAAAAAATTAATTATTTTATATATGAAGATCAAACATTGGTTATGCCACCAGACTCCTGGCAGAATCATGCGCAAAGTCTCACTAAAGAAATTAATTTTAAAAATTCCTCTCAAATAAAACCATAGGTAAAGTTCTAAGAAATGAACTCACACCTACATATCACTGGAAAAAAAAAATGAGAAAGCAAGCCAACATCGGTAAAATGTGAAAATCACACAGAATTTGATAGAGATTTTAAGTTTGTTTACTAAAATCAAGGAATTTAAAAATGAGGGAGAAATGAGAACTGAATAAAATAGACCAAGAATATTTGAAAGAAATAAAAATAATTTCTAAAATTGAATAGATGGAGAGAGACACACACACAAACACATGCACACATAGTATGGAACTGTTAACAGAAATAAAAAACGAACTCTGTAAAATAATTTTTTTTTTTTTTTTTGAGACAGAGTCTCACTTTGTTGCCTGGGCTAGAGTGAGTGCCGTGGCATCAGCCTAGCTCACAGCAACCTCAAACTCCTGGGCTTAAGTGATCCTACTGCCTCAGCCTCCCAAGTAGCTGGGACTACAGGCATGTGCCACCATGCCTGGCTAATTTTTTCTATATATATTTTTAGTTGTCCAGATAATTTATTTCTATTTTTAGTAGAGACGGGGTCTCGCTCAGGCTGGTCTCGAACTCCTGACCTCGAGCGATCCACCTGCCTCGGCCTCCCAGAGGGCTAGGATTACAGGCGTGAGCCACCACGCCCGGCCTCTGTAAAATAATTTTAAAGAAATTTACTCTGAGCCAAATTTGAAGACCATAACCCAGAGCCATGCTCAAGAAATCTTAAGCAACTGGACTCGCTGTGGCTGGGTTACAGTTTGGTTTTATACATTTCAGGGAGACAACGGTTACAAGTAAAGTCATAAATCAATTTGTGGGAGGCACACTTTGGTTTGGCCCAAAAAGATGAGCCATCTCAAAGGCAGCCGGGTGCTTAACAGGTTATAGGTGGGTTTGAAGATTCTTTGACTTGTAATTGGTTAAAGACATGTAGCTTTGTCTAAAGGCTTGGAATGTTTTAACATAAGGAGCTGTTTATCAGAGGTAACCCAAGGGACATATATTTGTTGTGTAAATTGAGGACCTGAAGGTTTGTCTTGCATTTAGGCCTGTTAATGGGTTACAAAGGATGTCCCCAAGAAGGGAGGAGGCATGATGAGGTATGTCTGACCTCCCTCCTCCTGGCAGGCAATTTAATTTTAAGATATTCCTTTGGCCACCAGGAGGTCCATTCAGTCAGCCCATGGCTGGGGGTGGGGGTGGGGGTGGGGGTTTATTTTAGTTCACAGAATTGAGTTCTATTTCTAGTTATGATAGAGAAAAATGTGAAAAACCGCCATTCTTCCTAAAATATGCATAAAAATCATGAGATAAACAAAAATATCATATTATTCTTTAAATCTTTCAAAGTACTATGGACACAAAGTGATCAAAAAGTTAGCCTCCAAGATGCAATTTAAGGAAGTTATGGAAATTCCTGAGTAAGTTATGGAGAACATTTTATTACCTGGTGCCGGTTGCTGAGATCTCAGGCAAGTCAGGCAGTGAAATAAGCCAAGCAGAGAAGGATTTTCTTTTTTCAGCTGAAGAAAATCCAGTGAACCCCTAGATAATCTGATATACTGGAGCATCCAATTTGATTTTAGAGGTGACATTAACAAAAAAGATAATTTTCAATAAGTAATCTCTTATACAGAAATATTACTGAGCAAGCAAATGATGAGGGATGGGGATCAAAAAGACCATGAGTTATAACAGTCTCATAGCCTCACAGTGATGGGCTTATACAATCTTTCAGTTTAATTGTTTCTCAGTTTCATGGCTTCAGGCTCACAGTCTGACAAAGACAAAGTTTCATCATCTCATGCTTACATAGTCTCAAAATCTCAGTCATTTGATCAAAAAGACTCAAAGAAATTTCTGTCTTTGAGTCCAGTAGTCTCTAGATTTAATAGTCTCATGACTGAAGAAAGCCAAGGCCTAACATCCTCAAAAATTTGGGGATATCAGGTCTACCAGGCTCAGATGTTTGGTCCTAAACCCTCCCAGAAAAGATAACTGGCCATATTTTAAAAGTAATGGAAATATGAGGGGAAATAAGCCTAAGTATAGATGCAAAGATGTCTTCATCCAATTTAAAGACTGATAAAACCTACTGATAAGATTAAAGATATGAGCCCAATGACAATAGAAAGTTGGGGCCTCAGCTGAGGCTGAAAAGTAAATAAATATCTTTAGACTCCTGATGTAAAGGATGTATCAACAGAATATTTCCATACCTGAACTCAGCACATAGTACAGAATTGTGGGTAAATAAATGGTGTTTATTTTAAGCCACTAAGTTTGAGGATGGTTTTACACATCTGTTGATAATTTAAACCTTGCCTTCACAGAGTTAGAAAAAGCTTTAGGCCTCAAACTTTTGGGGCATCTTGTCCCTGTCTTGTACCTTCACAGTTTCTACATTATCTTTCTAGATTTTGAAAATTTGATTCTCTAAATCCAAGGATTTATTTCAGAAGTCTTCCCTTCATTATATTAACAATCAATGTAGCCCTTACACTAACAAGGCAAAGTAACTTTTATATTTACTAATTCGTACAGGTGGATGTTAGTTGTCCTAGAATCTTAGTAAGTAAATTAGACCCAAATGCAGGTAACATTGCTTAGGAGAAATCTCAGTGGCATTTTTAATGCTTGGATGCTTATTTTATTCCCAAATACTCAGCTGCTCTTTCTTTTTTGTTGTTGTTTTGATTGTTTGGTTATTTGATTTCTTCGAGCTTTTATATATTAACCTTAGACCTACAAGCATTTTTAGAGAAAACACATAGAGCATCTTTTAAGAGGTAGGGTAAAAATAGGGTTGTTACTGGGATTGTCACTACAATTTTAGTCATTATTTTAAGTTTCCTGACTTTTGGGTATATCTACATTCTTAAGTCAAGAGCAATCTGTCTCTAGAATATCTTTTGAGTCTAGCAATTTTAAGTTTCACCTCAAATTGTAGGTGTTTTTAAAATTATACCTTTGAGGTATTTCGAGTTTTATGGAAATTATTAGAAAGACATGACATTCCCCCTGGCCAAAGGGTTTTCTTAACAGAGCAATACAGGTGGGATCCTATTGATGGTATTGAAAGCAAACTATCTAATGAAGAAAGCTAAACTAACATAAGAGAGTGACAGGAATCTTTTGACTGAATATAAGAGAAAATATTCCAGAGCTATAATGCTTGAGTTTCTGAGTAATGAAACTTGCCCAATAAAGCCAGTGGAAGCTTACCAAACACATAATTATAATGTGGAAATGATCTATGTAAACTAATGTACATATAAACACAATATATCTGTGTATGTATGAGTGTATATTTACATATACACATATATTCATGTGCATACTCATGTGTGTGTATATAGATATGTGTATGTATATGTATGTGTATGCATATAAATGAATTAAGGATTAAAAAACCTAGGACTGCTCTGTTTAGGAATCCCAATAGTCCAGAATAATTCAGTTTGAGTGTGAGATAGATACACACACACACACACACACACACATACACACATGTGTATATAATACATATATATATTTGTTTATACATACCTGTACTGTATTAGTCAATTTTTGTTGCTTTTAACAGGATACCAGAGACTGAGTAGTTTATAAAGGAAAGGAATTTATTTCTTACAGTTACTACGGCTGAGAAGTCCAAAGGCAAGGGGCTGTATCTGGTGAGAGCCTTCTTTCTGGTGGGACTATCTGAAGAAACTCAAGGCTGTTCAGGGTATTGCATAATAAGGGGGCTTAGTTTGCTAGCCTGACAGCTCAGCTCTATTTTTCTCTTCTTATAAAGGCACCAGTTCCCCTTCCATGATTATCCATTAATCCGTGAATGGATCGATCTATTCACAAAGCCTACATTGGCCCTCTCAATACTGCCACATTGGGGATTAAATTTCAACATGAGATTTGGAGAAGACAAATAGCAAATGATAGCATATACATACTACTTCTTTATAAAATGTTTTATATTAATTCTCTTGGGGATAACAGAGGATGAGGTAGGGTATTGGGGAAGATAGTTTTGGCTGACCAGATGCTCATTTGATTAAGTAGTGTGGAGTAGATGGATACATAAGACCTGCACATAAATTGGAATGACAGCCCTAAAGAATCCCAGAAGTTTGATTTGGTGTTTTATTCTTCTGAGATTCTTTAGGATTGTCATTCCAATTTATGTGACTATTTTATTTCTCAACCCTAAACCAATCAATTAGATATCACATTGATCATGCTATAATTTACTACTTCTTGGGCTCACTTATAAAATCCATATCTATTTCAAAATTAAAAGCTATCATGATGGGAAGTGTTAGAACTCTTTATACACACCATGTTTTAATTTTTTTTCAATCTCTCAAGAAATTTGCATCTTTGGAGAAAATAATGGAAATATACCATATTTACAGGTATCCATTTATATGGAGGAGATAAATCCTCAGAGTGCTTACCCTAAATACCTCAATTAAGAAAAAATTTCACTAAAGGGTGTATGTCATGCAAGAATATAATCCTTTTTAAAGTAAATTATGTATGATAAATAATTATTATAGTTTCTTATATAAACAAGAGATTACAAAATGGCTCTCTTCTGGGAGCATACTGTTTCCTGATTATTACTGGCTACCACTTATGCTTAAAGTTTTCTCTAGTCCTTCTGAGTGTTGACCATAAATAAACAATTTTCCCTGTTCCAAAGTTATGTCAAGCTGTGTCATGAGTACATTAGCAGGGCTTCCTCCTGTGCTGTACCTCACTAAGTTCCAGCAGTGCAATTACCATGAGCCCAGATACAGGGACCACTTTACACACCATTCCCTCCCTTACAAAACTTATGTTTTATACCTGATAACTTAAAGCATGTGATTTTCTGGGATATAAACCACAGTTTTGTTTTGTCTTTGTTTTTTGTTTTTGTTTTTTTTGAGACAGAGTCTCACTCTGATGCCCAGGCTAGAGTGCCGTGGCATCAAGGTCACAGCAACCTCAAACTCCTGGGCTTAAGCAATCCTTCTGCCTCAGCCTCCTGAGTAGCTGGGACTACAAGCATGCACCACCATGCCCAGCTAATTTTTTTTCTATATATATATTTTTAGCTGTCCAGATCATTTCTTTCTATTTTTAGTAGAGACGGGGTCTCACTCTTGCTCATCTGGTCTCGAACTCCTGACCTCGAGCTATCCTCCCACTTCGGCCTCCCACATCAGCATACATAGCAATTACTCCCTTTAGACACTTTTCATAATTTCAAAATATCTGGATAGTACAGAGGAATTAATATAATTTCAGTAAAGTCCAACACAAGTTTGAATTGGCAGAGGCTAAGATATGATGACCTTGGGTAGGCTGAGTGGGAATTTACATATACAGGGTCCAAGAGTAAAATACATCAAGAGAATCAGCCCTGATAACATCCTATCACTTGCAGAACATTAAATCTGTTTATGATTTTATTCTCAAGGGAATGAATTTCTTTTGAGGAGAGCTGGCAGGGTTGGCCCATGGGATCCCATTAGAAGACTTAGGAGACTCTCTTGCAGTCCACAAATAATTTTACAATTCCCCCAGGAGGCATTATAACTCAACTCTCACATACACTACACTCAAACTGAATTATTCTTGACTCTCAAGAATTCCCAAATAGATTATTCTTTTTTTTTTTTTTTTTACTACTCCTTAATTCATGCAAGGACTCTATCTGAAGGGAGAACAACCTCTTTCCTTTTGTTTCTTGATCATTCTCTATGTATATGAAGGAAATAATAATGGAGGTTTTGGCCCCTTTAACTTTTCCTATACACTGTGCCCTAGCTTTCACATTTTAGTAGGAAAAGTCGATTTAAAACAAAATCATGCTGGAAAATATTAGAAGTTCCATATGAAAGAGTACACTTACAGAAAACAACATTTCTGCATTAGTACTGATAAAATCTGTCAGTAGTTCATGCATAATCCTTTTGCTGACAAACAAGTGACAAGATGCCAAGATATCACACTGGAGAAAAAAATCTGATTTACTTTGCACCTTCACTTCGCTTTCAGCAGGGGGATGTAATGGAGATAAAAGAGTATAACAAAATTGGGGGAAATGCATAAATTATACACAGAGAAATACTCTAGGCTAAATACTTTTTTAAAAAGGGGTGAGGAATTTTAGAAAATTAGATGTATATGAAAGTGGACAAATGTGTGAAGTAACAGGCTTTCTGATAATAATTATGTATTACTGTTTGTGTAAGTCTTTAAAACATATTTTATAAATGTTCAGTTTATAGGTCAGATATTTGCATTCCAAATGTGTAAATGCTGACTTCAGAAATGTTTCTTAAATAATAAGTGTCATCAGATTTATTTATTTATTTGTATTATTTTACCGATATATCTTAGTTGTACATATTTTGGGGGTGCATGTGATATTTTGGTATATGCATACAATGCATAATTATCAAATTTAAATTTTCCTTAGGCTTTTGCTTCAAAATGATCTAGTAGCTAAAAAAGTTTGTATATGTTTGTGTACAGTTTGCTTTTAGGTCAAGGTGTCACTAATAATCCTTATCTTTCCATTTTTAAATAGGCACATAATTGCTCAGTATCTAAATAAATGTGTCACTTTTAATCCAAGAAATATTGGAAAAGCTGATGTAAGTCAACCATCCCTTATCAGAGTAGCTGCCATTAAAACTTTGAGAGGAACCAGGAATAGTATGAAGTGAAAATATGATTAAATCCTTCATAGAATTTGAAGAAGGGAAAAATAGTTCAAATTTTTGTGGATTACACATAGATATGTATAACTCTGAAATGACTATAAATTTAACTATAACCTCTAGTAGAATTAGAAATATTACAAGCATCTTTCAAGCCAACAAAGAACCTATTCCTATGACAAGATAGAAACCGTGTGAAAAAGATAAAAGAAAAAGAAAAGAAAATGAAAGTATAAAGTAGTGAAATACAGATAAGAGGAATTAATTTGTTTATATATAATATATAAAAATAAAATATATCTGACTATCTCTCCTAATAAAATAATTACATGTTCGATGTGAGATGGGAAGTGCAAAATTCAATTGTGGACAGTCCCTGTTTTGCACAGAATGATATTAACTGAAATTTAAAGATATTGGCAATGAATCCTTCAAATATGACCACATGGTAATATGTTAAGGAAGGACTGCCTGTGTATGATTTTTTTAAATATCAGCCTCTGGATAAAAAAGACATGTACACTTTAAACCTAAATATTTGCAAATATGTACCTGGAAAACATTTGCAAATGCAAATAGATGTAACAACATTAAAAGCATCCAAAGTAGTATTTTAAGCAAATATCAAAAGTGGACTGTGTATAGTCATCAGAATATAGTCATAAGCAATTTCATTAAAAAAAATACCAACTAAATTAGCAGACCCCGAGATAAGCAAGGAAGAATTGCCAGACACATTGCCATTAAGTATTTGGCACATAATTTAAATGTAATCAATAATTACATAACATAAATTGAATGATGTTGTCTATAAAATTTATTTAAGTGCTATTGGTAGAAATCTCCCACAAAGACAAAATGCACTCTTTAATTCAGTTAATGAAAACCTAAAATCAAATGTCACATGAAAGACTATTGATAATCTTAAAAATCAGGAAAATAAAACCCTACAGTAGTTGAATTATCAGATTTTAATATTATGCAAGGGAAAAACAATTAACAAAGTTGGAAGCAACTAAAATGTGGTTAATATGTGTGAAAAATATATTAAAGAAACTTAAGTAACCATTGTGTTAAAGAAGAAAACAAATTGTCAGAAACTTCTGGAAGTTCCAAGCTAAAGAGTTCTACTCAGAACTAAAAATCACTCAGTTAAATGCATTGAATATTTTAAAATCAGAGAATAATATAGGGAAATAAAGCAGGTTAAGTAGTTAAAAATATGTGATAGAACTAACCAAAATAGAGAAGAGTTTGGTTTAAATTGGCAGAAAATACAAGATTCATATAATGTATTATAAAACAACTACATTGTGTATTATTAATAGAAACACAATAGATTCTTGAATGTTAAAAGATAGAAGAAATTCTGAGAATGTAATTTTTTAGATGAATACTAGTTACATTTTATCTTTATGTAAGTTTGTGGATTCAAAGGATGTTTTAAATTTCCAACAGTTTTTTTTAATCTTGTCTTTTAAATTATTTTTAGCAGCATAACTCTGTTAAAATATAGTAAGTTTCTGATACATTTATTCTGGTTAGTTGCATGTATCTATAACCTTGTTACTTCCTAGCCATAGGTCTAAATTCATCTCCGTTCCTTTGATTCCTTCTTTAAATTAATGATATTGCTCTTGAAGCTGTGGGGTTGGAAGGCTACAATCTTAATTTTTTTGGCAGGTCTGTATATAAATGGAACACTGCCATTTAAAAGCTTTTAAAAAGTGTTTCAAGTGGCAAATAATAATTGTATGTATTTATGGTGAAAAAGTGATGTTTTCATATATGTATACATTGTGGAATGATTATATTAACTTATTATCATATCCATCACCTCACATACTTATTATTTTGTAGTGAGAGCATTTAAAATCTACTCTTTCAGTAATTTCGAAGTATATAATACATTGTTACTAACCATGGTCATGATGATTTTGCAACTAGACCTCAAATATGTAGTCTTCCTATACTTTGTACCTTTTGGTCATCTCCTCCTTCCCTGCCCACCCCACCTTAAACCTTTGGTTAAAACCATTCTACTCTTTATTTATATAATTTTGACTTTTTTATATCCTATGTATAAATGAGATCATTGAGTATTTGTCTTTCTGTACCTGGCTTATTTCACTTAGCATAATGTCTTCCAAATTAATCCATGTTTTCTGAGGTGACAGCATTTCCTTATTTTCAAGGCAAAATAGTATTCTATTGTGTATACACACCTCATCTTCTTTACTCATTGATCCATTGATTTGCACTTAGGTTGATTCCATATCTTGATTATTGTGAATAATGCTGCAACGAACAGGGGAGTGCAGGTATCTCTTCAACATGCTAATTTCAACTCCTTTGCACATATACCCAGAAGTGGAATTGCTAGACCATACGGTAATTCTATTTGTAATTTTTAAGGAACCTTTATACTATTTTCCACAATGTCTGCACTAATTTACATTCCCACCGACAGTGTACAAGGGAGTTAAATTTTCTACATGCTTATCAACACATATCACTTCCATAATGGCCATTCTAACAGTTCAAAGTGATATTTCATTGTGGTTTTGATTTTCATTTTCCTAATGATTAGTGATGGTAATAATTTTTTCATAAACCTGTTGGCCATTTGTATGTCTTGTTCATTTTTTAACTGAGTTATTTGTTTTCATACTATTGAGTTGTTTGAGTTCTTTATATACCTTGGATATTAACCTTTATCACATGTATGGTTTGCAAATATTTTCTAGTGATCTATGGTTTGTCTTTTCACTCTGTTAATTTGCTCCTTTGCTATACAGAAGCTTTTTAGTTTTATGGAATCCCATTTATCTATTTTGCTTTTATTCCCTGTGCTTTCAAAGTCATATTCAAAAAATAATGAAAGGGTGCTGGATTTTAGCAAGTGCTTTTTCCACATCTATTGAGATGATCATAGGGTCTTTGTTTTTAATTCTGTTCATGTAGTGAATCACATTTATTGATTGTGTACACTGAGACATCCTTACATTCCTGGGATGAAACCTATTTGATCATGGTCCATGATCTTCTGGATGGGCTGTTGAATTTGGTTTGCTAGTATTTTGTTGAGGATTTTTGCATCTATGTTCATAAGGGATATTAGTCTGTAGTTTTCTTTTGTTGTTGTGTCCTTTCTTGGCTTTGGTATCAGAGTGATACTGGCTTTATTGAATCACTTAGGGAAAATTTTCTCCTTCTCAAGGTTATGAAGCAGTTTCAATTGAATGTGTGCCAATTCTTTGTAGGTCTGGGGAAATTCTGCTTTGAATCCCTCTGATCCCAGGCTTTTTTTGGTTGGGAGGATTTTTATTAGTTTCAATCTCATTACTTCTTATTGGTATGCTCATGATTTATACTTCTTTTTGATTGAAATTTGGGAAGTCATGTGTTTCCAAAACGTATCCATTTCTTCTAGATTTTCTAGTTTGTATGTGTAAATGTTTTCATAGCAGTCATGGATGTTATTTTGTATTTCTGTGGTATCAGTTATAATGTCTCCTTTTTCATTTCTGATTCAGCTAATTTGGGTCCATGTTTTCTATTTTTGGTTAATATACAGCTAGCAATCTATCAATTTTGTTTACTTTTTCAAAGAACCAAATTTTTGTTGATCCTTTGTGGGGTTTTTTGGTATTGTTTATTTTCACTTTGTTTAGTTCTGCTCTGAGCTTCATTATTTCTTTTCTTCTGCTATCTTTCAGTTAGGTTCTTCTTTTTCTAGTTTTTTGAGGTGTGATATTAGTTTGTTTTAATTTGTGATGTGTCTGTCTTTTTGACATAAGCATTTAAGGCTATGTACTTCCCTCTTAACACTACTTCTTCTGTATCGCATAAATTTTGTATGCTTGTATTGCAATTGTCCTTCAGTTTGAAGAATCTTTTTATTTCCATCCTAATTTCATCATTGACCCAGGGATCTTTCAGCAGCAGGCTGTTTAGTTTCCATGACTTTGTGTAGATTTGAGAGTTCCTCTGGGAGTTGATTTCTAGTTTTATTCCACTGTAATCTGAGAAGATACATGGAATGACTTTGATTTTTCTGAATTTGCTGAGATTTGATCTAACATATGATCTGTCTTGGAAAATGTCACATGTGCTGATGAAAGGAATGTATATTATGCAGTTTGGGGGTAGAAAGTTCTGTGGGTGTCTCTTAGATCCATTTGTTCTAGATTCCTGTTTAAGTCCAGTGTTCCTTTTTTTGATTTTCTTCCTCAGTGATCTGTCTAGTTCAGTCAGTGGAATGTTGAAGTCCCTAGCAATTATAATGTTGCTCTTTATTTCTTTGCTTCAATTTAGTAGTATTTGATCTATGAATCAGGGAGCTTCTGTGTTAGGTGCCTATATATTTAGGGTTGTTATATCTTGCTGAATTGTTCCCATTATTATTATATAATGACTGTCTTTGTCTTTTTTTTTAACATTGTTAATTTCAAGTCTATTTTGTCTGATATGAGAATATCTACTCCTGCTTGCTTTCAGTTTCCATTCGCATGGAATATTTTTCCATCCCTTTACCTTGAGTCTATGAGTATCCTTGTGAGTTAGATGGGTTTCTTGGAGACAGAAGATACATGGGGTGTGTTTATTCATCCATTCAACTAGTCTATATCTATTTAATGGAGCATTAAGACCATCCACATTCAGTGTTAGTCTTGATATGTTTTGTTCATCATGTTGAATGATATCTAGTGGCTTTGTTTTCTCCTGTGTTACTGTTTTATAAGTGTCATGAGATTTAACTTTGGGGTGTTTTTATGTTGGCGGGTATGGATTGTTCTTTTCCATGTATTGAACACTTAAGCATTTCCTCTAGGTCTAGTGGTGACATATTCCCTTAGTTTTTGCTTGTCTGGGAAAAAAATTTATTTCTCCTTCATTAATGAAACTTACTTTTGCAGGATACAAAATTACTGGCTGGGAGTTACTCTGTTTAAGAAGACTAAAAATGGGACCCCAATAACTTCTGGCTTGAAAGGTCTCTGCTGAGAGGTCTGCTGTTAGTATGATGGGTTTTCCTTTGTAGGTAACTTGTTGCTTTTGTCTTGCAGCTTATAGGATTCTCTTCTTCATTTTGACTTTCATCAGGCTAATGACCATATATCTTAGTGATGTTCTGTTTTTTATGAATCTTCCATGTGTTCAATTACCATCTTGTATCTGGATATCTAAACCTCTAGCAATATCAGGAAAGTTTTCCTTTATTATATTCTTCAATACATTTTTCATGGTTACTGCTTTGTCTTCTTCTCTCTCAGGGATACCTATAATTCTTATATTTGTTCATTTTGCATAATCCCGTATTTCTCACAGTGATTGTTTATTCTTCTTTGTTCTTTCTACATTTTTTACTGACTCGATAACTTTTAAATACTTGTATTCGATCTCTGAAATTCTTTGTTCTTCTTGGTCTATCCTATTGTTAAAACTTTGTGATGTATTTTGAAATATCCTAAATGACGCTTTCATTTCTTTATGTTCTGCTATCTCTTTTCTAATGTTATCTATCACTTGAGTGAATTTTTCTTTCATGTCTGGGATTATTTTTTTGGTTTCTGTAGGTACATCTTTTTGTTGAAGTGATGACAAGAGAATAAAGGTGAATTGGAAGATGGGATAGGATGTAAGAAGTATTCAGTACACTTCATCCCTTGCACTAATCAGCTTCAGTCCACCTGTGTGTGAATTCCGATACATTCCAAAGCATTCAGCATTGTGACTTGTCTCCTTTTCTAGGAAATATTTGATGAATAAAGTTAAATGAATGAGCTGATGCAAGTGGTTTCAGAGACCATATTTATATTCATCCTCTTTAGATTTTTCTCTCTCTCTTTTTTTTTTTTATTAGCTCTTCAAGGTGCTTATATTTCTGGCTCACTGAGGGTTACTCTGACCTTCGTAATCAAGATATGAGAATCTTTAGTTGCATTATACTTGTAAAGGTTTGGTTATCACTGGGCATGAGGCACTCACACACACCCTAGGTGATGCTTTGGAATACAGACGTACTCCTTCTTGCCACCACTGTGCAGTAGTGATCTCAGTATCTTCTGAATATGATTAAGTCTCTTTCTTAGTGGTAGGATTGTCTGGCTTTGATCTGAAAATTTAGTATAGATTTCAGTTTCTATTATGGCAGCTGAGTTAGACATCTGCTAAGGAATTCTCATTTTTTTTCTGTTTATAGAAATCAATTAACACTTAAGTTAGCTTTCCATCTGTCTCAACATTAGTAATATCATGATCCTTTTGAGTAAAGGCACCTGGTTGACTCTCTAAGATTGCTGTTCATTATGGCAGTTACATTGAGAATATTTCTGATGATAAATGTTGACCTGCTGACCTCTTCAACTCCAGAACCCACGCCCAGTTGTACTAGGGAGCCCAGTTCCGTGGCAGTAGCTTCTAAGGTCAACCCTGGCCTAGAGAAGGAGGCACACCTGGGTTGGTCAGAGATGTCAGTGTATTACCAGTTTAGTTTTTACTACTAGTGAAAGAAACACACTGGTCCTCCTTTATCCATTGTTTTACTTTGCACTTTCAGTTACCCACAGTCATCCACAGTCCGAAAATATTAATGGAAAATTCCAGAAATAAACAATTTGTAAGTTTTAAATTTTGTGAGATTCTGAGTAGCATAATGAAATCTCCATCCCACCTGGGATGTGAATCATCCCTTTTTCCAGAGTATCCATGCTGTAGATAATACCCACCCATTAGTCACGCAGTAGCCATCTTGATTATCAGATTTAAAAAAAAAAACAGTATATAATAAGTAAAGTTCAGTACTATCAATGGTTTCAGGCATCCACTGGGAATCTTGGAATATATTCCTCTAGGATAAGAGGGGACTACTATATCTTTTGACATTTGCCATAGAACATATTATACTTCAGTGGTAGATTTTCTAGTATCAAATATTAGATTATTTCTGTATTGTTCATCTCCCTGCTTCTTCTGACTTCATTCTGAATATTCTATTTCATTCACCCCAGGTCATAGGTACTTCTAAAATTTGAAAAGAACTTCTAAGCATTTTTTCCTTAGGTCTCTGCCAGAACATTAAAGACTGAATCACAATAGGGTGCCCCATGTAAATAATAAGCCATATATTTTGTAGTCTTGGTACAAATCCCACTCCCTGATACACTCTGACATGTGCTCCCTACTGTTTTAAAGAATTATTAGTCATGTTTTTCAGTTATTTAAATGTGTTTGTCTTTTTCCTCCTGAAGAAACTGCTGTATTATCTTCCCTTTGCTCTGTTTCAACTATCTCTACTTAGAGATTAGAAAACTGTGAGGGGAGATAGGGTCAGATATTAGATAATACAAATATCATCTTGCAAGGCATGGAACCAGTTGAGGCCTTTATCAGGACTGTATATAAGGAAATAATTTAGTATAAAGAAAGGAGCTGTTTCTTCCAAACAAAATATTGAAGATGACTATTGAAATTCAATATCCTCAGGCTTTTTCATGTAATTGCTGACATCGTAGGTCTTTAGGTCTTTCTTTTCTACAAATCTGAGTTCTTCTTCAGCATAGGAGACTCATGAGTGTTGTTCATTTAATGTCCATTGTAGCTCCAGCACACTTTTAAATCCTGAGCCTGATTTTCATCAATATCTTCTCTGTTCTGACAGGATGACTTCACAGTATGCCTTTAGTTGATAGACGGCTAATTTAAGTCTGCCACTTTCTTTTTCCTCAACTTCTAAAATGGTTAATTAAGAAAAACTAATTGCACAGCCCTTAGTCTTACTATTGCTTTCATGTTGATATTATGTGCAGTTTGTGTACAAACCAATGCTTCATGTTCTGTCTGTACCAAATTCCAATCCACCCCCTATAACAACCCTAGCAATTATAATTCTACTATGTGCCAACAGTTATCATCACTCCACTTACCAGGGGCAACGGGAAGCTATTGGGGGATTCTGGAATAACATCAGCCACCAAAGCCAATAAGTGCCAGTGATACTAATAATTGCATTAGTCTGTGTTACCCTGAAAAAATGGCCTGATTAAAGGGTTTCCATGCCTCTGGAGTAGTAGTCAGAGGGAAACTGACTCATAAACCTGTTATTAACATTTGAGGAGGTTAATAAAGTGAGAGATACACAATAAAGTTGAGACAAATGGCTGACAGATTATCTTTGCATGCAGCTAGCTGCAAATGAAACAAGGGTTCAATAGAGTGAGTATGTTTAGAACAAGCTGAAGAAGCAGAAAGTAGCAGGATTTGAGTTTAGAAAGGCAAACATGGGTGACATCATATGATACCTTGGACTTTGGATTTTATTTTTTGATGGAAAATTATTGTTGGGGTGATAATAGAAGAAAAATTGCATGATCTCATTTACATTTGTTAAAGATGACTCTTGATGCTGTGTGGGGAAGAAAGGGTATTAATAAGTTGATGAACAGAAGCCTGCATAGTTACAACAAGAAGGTGGTAATAGTAGCAATGGAGCTAGTGAAATATCCACCTAATGTGAAGTGAATTTTGGAAGTAAGGTCAGCATGTGATATGGAGAGAAAGTAAGACCATTAAGGAGATTCTGAAGTTTCTTGGATTTTTTTTTCTCCCTTTGATTAACTGGGTGATTTTTGAAGTCATTTACTGGTACAGAGAAGACTGGCAGGCATATGGGAATGTTGAAGTTGAAGTTCTGTTTTGGACATGTGAAGGATGCTTATTTGATTTTCATCCAAGTGAAAATGTTAGGTGGAAAGTTGAATACAAAAGTAAGGCTTGGGGAGAAATGGAGATTGACTATATAATTCCAGGCATAATCAGTAAATAAATATTACTCGAAGCCATAGGAATATGAGATCAGGAAGAAGGTAGGGAGTTGTAAGAAGAAAAGGAAGCTCTGAGGACTGATTCTTGAAGAATTTTAATGTTTACTGATTTAAAAAAGAATACTAATATTTAGAGATTGAAGAGAATGATGGGAGAGAGGGCAGCCAGTAAATTCTGTGGAAAACCAAGAGATGTTTATATCTCATAAATCAAGTGAAAAAAGTGCTTAATGAGGGAGCCACCTATCAACTTTTTCAGATATTGTTGAAAGGTATCAACTTTACTGTAGGAATTTAAAAATGGTGAGATTGACAAGAATGGTTTCAGTGGTTTGACCCTGATGAATATTTAATTGCAAAGGTTGATAGAATGAGATTCAACAAATTGTGACTATATTTGTGTATGTATGTGTGTGTTTACATATACATACAAACATCTTTAAAGTTTTTCTTTAATAATACACAGGGACAACTAAATGTGGAGTTCATATTATTTTAAATTTGATTAGTATGCATCAAATTAAAGAGTGTTAGAAGTGACCCAATAAATAATTTAAATATGTGATGGCAGGAGAGAGGAGAGATAACTACCAAGGGAAATGCATTGATTAGGTAAGTTGTATAGCATTCAGTGTACAAACAGAGGACATGACTTTAGCTATAAGCAATGGCAATGCATCCATTGTAAGTAAAGGGAAAGAATGGATTAGCCTACAGATATTTCAGTAAATTGATACACTGGGTGATAACAAGATCAGGAATTCACTTCCGATTGTTTCTTTATTCTCAGGAAAATAATAATCTTAACTTAAAGTGAGTGGGGAAATAAAGAGATGTGAGAAGTTTCCTCACTGATTAGCTATGTGAATTGACCAGGAAATGTAGTAGGCTTACCAGGAAATCCTGAGGGTACACCTGATGTTTGTGTTCAAATTTTATTGTTAGACCAATCCATATCATTGCATGTGCATGTATGTGTTTTACTCCTATTCAAACTCACTGGTATAGTTACCAGTTTATACAGAAATGGATTTATCCAAGTTGGGGATTTGTTCAAGTGAAGCCTGATAGTAAAATTAAGATTATCTGCAAGGTAGTAATTATATTAACATACTATGTGATCTAAGCTGGCCAATAAGGGGAATATGAACAGTAGGGAAAGTGACAGAGTTAATGGACTGGAATTCCAGATGACATCAAACTTTTTGTTTGTTTGTTTGTTTAAAAACAGAAATTTACTCTAACACAGTTTTGGAGACCAGAAGTCCAAAATCAAGATCCCAGAAGGGCCATGCTCTCTCCAAAGGTTCATGGAGAGAATTCTTTTTATTTGTTTTTGTTTCTGTTTGTTTTTCAAGGAATATTTAATAAAAAGGTAGCTAACATATGCTTATCTAACATGTAACTTTATGTCACTGCAGCTAAAGCAAAACATCCTGTTTACTGGGTAAAAAGGAACTGCCTTTATGTGTGTGTTGTATTTCAGTGGAACTTCTCAAACCATCTAAGTACTGTGTGTTCATTAGCCACATCCTTTCCAAACAGTTTCTTGATATTTCGAGCTATCTGTACTGCATTTGTTCCATGACAAAACTCATATTTGAAAATAATACGAATATTTTTGTTTTAAGTGGGGGGAATTAAAGGAAATAAGCTGCGAAGCTACAAATTGTAATTTATAGAAGAGAATGCATCAATCTAAATTTCTGGAGGTGGTGCAGTAATTGGCGATGTTCAACACCTAAGCATGAGAACACTAGAATATGGGGTATGAATGAAGAAAGTTTTATTATTGATGAAAAGGTCAAGGAATTGGAAGTCCAGAGAGGTGAATAGATGGCACATATGTGAAGGAGACCGTATATGTTGCATTTCCTACCTTCTTTGTGGCTGTTTGGTCTCACAGAAAAAATAAGAGTATTATATTTAATGTAAATCAGAAAAGAGGCTTCCTTCTTTATTAAACCCACTATGATAGATAGCAAAAATGACTACAAATTCTTTAACTCTTTTCAAGAAGTGAAGTTTATTTCTCCAACTTGTAAATCTGTAATGATTACATGAATTGCTTTGGCCAAAGTGACATTAGCAAACAGGCTAAAAATAGAGACTTGGGAAGTGCTTGAGTGTTTATTCTATCTTACAATGTCTTGACCTTTCAACTACCATATAAAAAAGCCCAGATTATCCTCCTTGTTGTCAAGAGACAGGTGAACCAGTACCTTCCAATTTGCCAAGAGCCTGCCAACTGTCAGTCATATGAGATAGTCACAAATCATCCAGCTATTCATTAACAGCAGAGAACAACTAGGCTGGCTCAGTTAAAAAGGACTTTCCAACTAACCCATGTAATTAGGAGTCATATACGTGATTACTATTTTAAACTGTTGACATTTGAGGGGTACTTATATATAGCAATAGATAATTCAAAAATATATTGTGCTTACAAGTGTTGTTTACTTCGGGAATGGGAGATAGTGATGACTGGAAAAAGAAGTAAAGAAATTATTAAGTGAAGCTAAAAAAACTATGCACAATCTGTGAGTGGAGCCTGGAAAAATAAATGAGGAAATCACTATCATGAGATGGAAAAATGGTGACTCTTGTCATTTTATAGTAAAAAAGGACTGTTTTCATTTTGTAGTAAAACAGCTGGCAAAATTATTACCTGCTCTAACTTGGAGTGTTTCTATATGTGTCTAATGTACATGCCTAGCACATCACTGAATATTGGGAGTGTGTGTGTAGGAAGGGTATAGGTAACTTGTCTCTTTAGATCAGAAGAAGCATTTCCAATTCTGCCTTCTAGACATAATTTTAGATAACAAAATTTTGGATTTCCATCCTGAGGGCAGAATTATATGACATATTTTGGATCCCTGGGATAATAAGATTCAGCATATTTTTTCCATGTGAGGAAATATAAATAAATTGGAGCCAAAGCCAAAGAAAGATTATTATTTATTGCCAAATACTCACAAATTCTTCTTTTCTAGGAAGGTGGGTATATTGTTCCATCTCTTGAACCTGGAATAATCATGAGACTTTCTTTGGTAATGCAACTTTATAGTAAAGTGACACAAAGGCTTGACAAGTGCTTGTGTGTTTGATTATTGGGGGTGGCTTCTTGTGCAGCTTTTGTAAACCTGTGATCAGTAGTTGAAGGAATTCAGGCTAACTTGTCGAATGATAAGAGAAACTCAGGTGTCTGTCACCCTACACAACAGTCTGCGAAAGTCTCACTTGTGAATGAAGACATCCTTGGTTGTCTGGATGCAAGCTGACCTACCAGTTGACAACAAATATATGGATAAATCCAACATCTGTAATCTGATCTCTCCCAGACTGAAGAATATTATTATAAGAATATAATAATGGTCCCAGACAGACTCATATAACATGTTGTGAGCTGATTAAATTGTTAATGTTTAAATCACTAAATTTTGGGTTGAGCCCTTCAGCAACAAGATGACTGAAACATCTTTTATCTCTAGAGATCACTTTGTTGTCAGTGGAATTTGAAACCACCGCTGTATTTAATTCAACCATAATTACATAAGCATATTTTTATACATTCTCATAATATGGTAATGAATTTGTCTTTTTAATTTTCCACAATGATACACATTTTTAAAAAACCTAATCTTAAAATATAATTATAGCAAAGTGTAAGAAACTTACACAAAATATAAAAGAACCATATTCATTCTAGCTCTTCTTTTGTATTATAGAAGAGTTGTATTTTTCTGGAAGTTGTTTTAAGTATAAGCTTCTAAGATCTGATTATACACATAGTAATTACAGTATTATCTGTAGGTTTCCTTCTTACTACATGCTTAGTCTATCTTCTTAGTTAAGATAAATCTTATCCAAGAAAATATACATTAAGGATTTATAGTATGATTGTATATCATAATTTAGAGAGCTTAAAACCCTTTGGAATCATTTAATTGATTATTAATATTTTACAATAAATTGTATAGAACATAATGTAGGTATGAGTGGCCTTATCATCCAAAGGATTAAAAACATTTATTTACCAGACTCACTAGAACTTACTGATTCCAACTGCTAACAATCAGATTTTTAACAATCATGGACAATGTATTTCTTCTCCTTCTTCAGCACTATTCACAGAATATGTTGTCAATTTTCTGTCACTCTCTGTACCTGGAGGAACTAATATTATTCTGATTTTATATTGAAAAAATGGGGGTATACTAAAAACTAAAAATGGATTTTGCATTTTTTTCCTGCAGGAAAATTCAGACATCAGCATAACTGAGTCTTACTAGATAAATTCCTAATAGAAGGCTAAAGTCTGTAATTGTTCCATAATCTGTAAACTCTATAAATGTGGTAAAAAAAAATAAAAGGAGACTAGTAAATATTCCTTTGCTAAGCCATACATGCAGTGAATTTTTTTTTTCTTTTTTTGAGACAGAGTTTCACTCTGTCACCCAGGCTAGAGTGCCATGGCAGCAGCCTAGCTCACAGCAACCTCAGTCTCCTGTGCTCAAGGGATCCTCCTACCTCAGTCTCCCAAATACCTGGAACTACAGGCATGCACCACCACACCTGGCTAATTTCTTCTATTTTTAGTAGAGATGGGGTATCTCTCTTGCTCAGGCTGGTCTCTCTAACTCCTGAGCTCAAGCGATCCTCCCACCTCAGCCTCCCAGATTGCTAGGATTACAGGCATGAGCCACTATGCCTGGCTGTGAAATGCACATTGATCATCTCCAGTTTTAACTAACTTCACTATAAAGAAGAGCTTTATAAGACCAGTTGTTAAAGGTAAGAGACTCCTCCACTATCCTTTTAATTCTAATAAAACTATTCAATCAATTTTATTCACTTACGTTGAATAAATTAGACCCTGTAACTTTAGAAACCTGGCTAAAATTGAAAACTGAAGAAAAAGAAACAGATTATGCCTTGCCTATTTTTCTCTACAACTTCTAAATGCTCATTTATCCTGCACATGCCTTTCTGAACTACTGAAACAAATCTGAGTTTCATAATTGACTGTAAAAACAGTATGTGTAAAAAAAAACTCTAAGAGTGGGAAATTGTTATGGAGTTTAATCTGGATCAAAATATGTACCTATTTAATAGGAGAAGGGCAAGGTAGCAATGTTAGCTAGTTGAAATACAAGCTCAATTATTAAATTAAAAAGAAAGTCAGAAGAACCTAGACCTCACCAAAGAAAAGAGACTAAACAAGAAGTCTAGTATGAGCTAGTAATGATTTATATTACTCTCATCACAGGTATCAATGCAGTCAAAATTGTATTCTTCTGACTAGTTGGAGAGAAGTGGCCAAGTCAAATCTGTAACTGTTCGTGTTTCCATTTCAATTTTCCTGGTGATAAGAACTTCAAATTACAGTGCTGGTATTGAATGCATATGAGATTAAACATGAATTAGAAGAAACTCAAATCAGCTAGCAGCATCTTGATGAAAGGTATATGGAGGAATTTTATAGCAGTTTGCCACACAGAACAAGGATAAAGGCTGGAAAGGATGAATATGACATAAGTTCAAAGTGGGTGAATAAAGTCTGTAGATGTGAGAGATTTTCTGAATGCAATCTTTCTCATTGCCAGCAACCTTTAATCAGAATCAGTATTAAGTAAAAGATCCTGTAATCAATATATGGCATATATAATTGAAACTACTTCCAAATCTCTTGTAAATGGCTTCCAGAAATGAGGACTGAGAAACGAAAGATGTGCATACTTCAGGTAAGTTCTGTCAGGATTTCTCGAGCCTAGGAGTCTATTGCTGAGTTTGTTTTCTACTTTTATCATTGTCCCAGAGGTTGCAGTCCTGCTGTTTATCAAATTTAAGATGTAGGCTGAGTCAATAGTTTCCAGCCTCTGAGGCAATTTGCAGTTGATATGATCTTTTGCTCACATGCATTTGAGGCCAAAAATTTCAATTTACCAATTTTAGATTATTTATTCCCATATGCTTGAAATATATAAGGCAAAAGACAGCTAATGTGTGCTGAGCTTCATTTTAATTTATATGAGAGCCCTATTCTGAGCTCCTACTCTAAAGTGAAGTATTCTATCGGTGGTTTCCAAATCCCTGAGGCTTCTCTGAATGTATCACTCAAGCTGGAGTAGGTTTTTGACACTGGGCTATAAAACCAGCTGAAAGACAAATAGAATACTTCAAAGGAACACCAAAGGCTATGTTTTTATTAATCTTTCATTCATGTTCTAAACATGTGATATATGCTGGATCCCTCCACTTCACTAGGTATTGTAATTTAATGAATATTCTGATTCCTGGATTTTAGAACTATTCCCCCAACAGCCTCCTTGTAAATTGTGTCACGGATGGAGTGCAAAAACTGAGATCAGAACTTGATGTTAAAAATATTACAGAAGACATAATTAAATTAACAATCCAGGAAAAAAATAGGTATAACAGATCTTATATTTGAGTCTTAAATAATTAAAAAGAGACTATTACAAAGCTTTGTAAATTTTAAAGAGAAGAAAATTTATTTAGAAATGTATACAATTTTAGATATGACACACTCTGAAATATACAAAGAATATATTCAAGCCATAGTAAAAAAACAAAAAACACAAACAAACAAACAAAAAACAAACTTCACACTACAAAGAACCCAATGGCAGGTGGTTTAGGAAATCTATCTTAAAAACTTAAAAACCTCTTGGTAATAAGTAATGGCAATTTCATGAAAACCAACAGGATGTTCAACCTAGCAAAGGCCAATAATATAATGTATCAATTAAAAATAAAAAGAAACATATACCATATGAGATTTATAACATATAGAAAATATTTTGATAAAATATAACCATTAATAATACATATTCATCATTTTAATGACTATTTATTAAATAGCTTAATTAACATATTAAATGAAGTGAGAATGTTGGGAACTATGTCATTAAATTCAAATATTCATTTTACCAACCTTCTCCTGAAGGTCCAAGCCAATAAAATAATAAATAAAGCACAATAAAAAAGATTTTCAAAATAAAGATACAAAAATTTCACAATTTTTAAAAAGTATGACTATCTTCATCATAAACACAAGATGTTTAACAGAGAGGTACAAATCGTATAAGAATCTAAGGTGTTAGGATATAAAATAATATAAGAAAATTAATAACATACAGTCAAATAGCAATTTTTTCAACACAAAAGGAAAGGTTACCGTGCAGGTAACTCTACAAAGCATAAAATTTTAAAAATATCAAGAATTTATGGAAAATATAATAAAAGTGCATTTCAGTACATAAAGTAACATTCAGAGAAATAGAAATATATATGATGTTTCTAAGTAGGAAGGCTAATAAAGACATGCTGTCTGATAATAGCCACAAATTGATTTGTAAATCCAATTCAATTTCAAGGATTTCAGCTTTACAACCCAACCGTAAAATGTATTTTGAAGACTGAATCCCCTGTAATAAGATAATTGGCTAAAAGAGGCCAAGAAAGTAGTATTCTCCTATGACTTACCAAGATATTTTCAATTCTAGAGCAATTTCAGACATTGTGGTTTTGACATACAAAAAGAAATATATACATGAAAGTAACAGCAGAATAATTTTGAAATAAAATGATGATGATATAGCAATTTGGCATCACTTAAAAGTGTCATGATATATCAAGTTGAAGTTGTATTACAAAAAACTCAGTGAGAAAAATGATGTCACACATACAAAAACAAAGTACAATTGATATACTTCCATCATACAAAAAATTATATATAACTAAAGGCCACACACACACACACAGAGAGAGACACACACACACATAGGACAAGAGAGAAAGAGAAACTTCTTTCCCTGCATAAATTCCCCCACATGACAATTTTGTTAAGGGGCAGTCAGAATGGAGCTGGAAATTATAAAGAGATTACACAATTTCAGAGTCTCAGGGCTTTTAGTTTTAAATTTTCATAGAAGGCCAAGTTCATGGTCTTGATTTTGATTTGACCTCTTCTTCCAAAATATTCATGGTACCAAATTCTATCAGACCATTACTCCTTGTAACCTGAAGACCTTAAATTGCTAAACCTAAAGACTTCTGGAATTTTGAGCCTGTGAAACCAAGATACTTCAAGATTACAAGGCCATGAGTCTTGTAAGATGTGAACTACTTAGATTTTGGGTCTTTGAGACTGTGAGACTATAAAATCATGAACAATGTGCAGGATTGTTTATCAACAAGTGTAAGAAAATTCTGCTGAACTCAGTACTGTAGTGATTCATACACAATTATAACTGTATGTCTGTAAGTTTTTAAAGTGTTACAATATTTTATAGTAATATTATCAGAAAGCAAATATGATAGAAACATCTGCAATCATAATTGTAAATACTGTGAATTTAAGTATATATAAAATATGTGCTTTTCCCTGTTTTTATTATTTTCTCCTTGTTACTGTACATGTAAACTCTTTATCTTCCCACTTTCCTGAAAGTGCCTCATGTGTTTGATTCAAAGAGGGGAGTCTGAGGACACAGTACAGGTGCCAAAGTAGTTGTTAAGTACACTCCCTAAAGCTCTCTAATTGTTTTGTGCCAACTCATATAGACTATATATTAGACAAAAAAATATGCTAAGATGTAGATTTTCTTAAGGGGAAATAGGAAGAACATAATTTTACATTGTATTTAGGTAAGAGAGAAATTTGAAGAATAATTTCCTAATAATGATACCAAAGAAAACACATTAGTGTGTGTGTGTAATATGAGTGATATGGGCACTTACCAATTTGGGCACTTAGCATTTTGATCTCCAACACTTAGGGTTCACATTAGATGCTAAGTTTCTAATTAAAAAAAAACCTAACATGCTCCAGGTTAAGTTAGAGGTTTGTAGGTTTGTTTGTTTGTTTGTTTTGTTTTTCTGTCACAGAGGTAAGAATTATAAGGCTACTTCCTGCCACCCTAAAATCTTATTTTCCAATCTTTGTCCTATCCCTGATAAGAGAAAATAGGGGAAATGTTTTCAGGCAAGTTTTTTTTTTTATGTAAAGTGAAAACATTTTACCATGATTTCCAATCACATGATAATGTCCAGAATTTATTGTCCTGGTCACTCGAAAGTATTGAAAAGAAACTGCAATGTAATTTCTCTTAATGTGGCCTCATGCTCATCAAGAATTCTGAGTGGGAGGGGAGTCAGAGATGGGAAATTACTTAACAGGTACAATGTACATTATTCAGGTGATAGTTACACTAAAAGCCAAGACTTCAACACTATGCGATATAACCATGTAATAAAACTACACTTGTACCCCTTAAATGTATAAAAATTTAAAAAAAATTTTCACTTAAAAAAGAATTTAGGTGGGAGATGTTCTCTTACTAAAATAAAAAAGAGAGTAATGGATATGAAGGACAGTTATTCTCTGATGCAATTAGTTTTAGTTATTTCTAATGATTTTCCCCAGCATTGTAATATTAAGTACTACCTATTATTTTTTTTCTTCTTTTATCCTCAGGAAGCTCTATATGGAGTACTCAGTCATCATCAAGAGAATTGGCAGCCTTTGCCAGCAATTAGATAAATAAACTTGATTAAGTCACTAGCTATGTCTTCTTTAAACTCACAAAAATATCACACTGATTGATCATACACTTTCTGATGACATTCCAAACACCTTGACTATTAAACATCTATAAGATAAGCATAATGGAAAAGAATGCTGATGTAAGAAAACATTTCTCTTGAAAGGAAGTTTGTAGTGCAAAACTAGGCTTTGTATTTTATTGATATTTTAAAAAAAAGTTATGAAGAATCAGATTAGATCTAATCTGAATGAATTTTAATGAGTTAATGTGGATCAGAAATATTAGACTCTTTCATAGGAGACAGATTAAGTTACTTTCATCCTGTAGAATGAATTTGCACATATTATGAAGTATTAAAGATAGCCATTTAAGAATTATAGTTATTTGTAGTATGTATGTGACTAAGACTTTATTAAACATCAATACATGATATGAATAAGTGAATTACCTTTTTCATAAGAGAATTATAAGGTTTACATATTTGGTTAAAACATTACTTTATCAAGAAAATTAGATAATTTTATTTTTTGTTACAATTTCATTTTCTTTTTCTCATCTATATGTTGATAGATTTAGAGATACAAGTGGTTTTCAGTTACATGGATGGCTTGTATAGTAGTGATACATGAGTTTTTAGTGTACCTGCCACCCAAATAGTATGCATTGCACTGGATAGGTAGTTTTTCTTCCCTCACCCTCTTCCTATGCTCCCCCTTCTGAGTTTCCAATGTCCATTTTACCACTCTGTGTGCCTCTGTTTACCTATACTGAGCTCCCTCTTATAACTGGGAACATGCAGTATTTGGTTTTGCATTCCTACATTTAAGTTACAAATTTAGTTTTTTCATTGGCATTACTTCCTTACAAAGCTAGAATTAATGAAAAGCAACACAGTTCTCTATAAACAGAAAAAGAATTGTGAAACAGTGTTATCTTTTGATGATAAGGGTGTAACTATATAATACCCATGTAAAAATCATGTCACTCAAGTAATTCTTAGGAAATTTAAAAATCTTAAATAAAATATGTCTTTTTATATTTTTCGTCTCAATTCAAATATCAATATTTACACTGTATGAAAAGCTTCATTGATTATACATTTTGATACAAAAATCCCGCCACTCATGATATCTATCTTCTTAATTTTTATTCTGTATTTCCTTTATTTCTATATTACTTATTCATTTTTACCTTTTCAATTTACATACTGTAAGACCAATTAAGTGAGACTTTTGTCCTATTATAACTATTTAAATATTCCTAGGGACATACATGTACTCCATAATCAAATATTTGTTGAGAGAATGGATTTCAGAACTTAAAGGAAATACCCAAAGTATTCACAGAGCTCTGATTTCTAAAGATGCCTAGATAAACAAAGTTCTTTATGTATTAATGATAAAATATTTGTGATTGAATTGTTTAAACTGACAACAGCAACAAAAGCAAAACAACCCACAGGTACATAGTTTAATTCTCTTTGTTGTCTGAAAAGAAATAAATGGTCAGGCATTGACCATAAAATCAATAAAAAAGAAAATTGACAATAGCTTTTTGATGACATAAATCAGAAAAGTAGCCATTGTGATTCTAATAAGTCTGTCACATCTTTGATAATTTGACATACTCTATGACTCTGTATAAGAAGGCAACAAGCAAGTCTCAATATCTAGGTCAGGATGAGAAATGACAAAATAACTTCCCATTACAGATAATGAGAGTATAAGTGCAAGATGAAGTTGTAAATATTGTAAGTAAATAAAATTTGGTGTGCTTAATTAAACATTTATACTTTAACATTCTATCATACACATTTTTCATTATCAGCAAAAATATTGAGTTGCTTCAGGAATTCCAGCACTAAATATACAAAAATTTATATGACATAAATGTTTTGTTTGAATAATTCTACTCTTTTTTTCCTCATTTTTCTGAGGTGAATCCAGAGAAATGAAGATCCACAGGAGATTCCTTTATAATGCACAATATTAAATATAACCCAATCCCAAAGCACAGCAGGCTATTACTCACAAGATTGTGCTCCAAGTATTTTTTCATTTAAAAAAAACTCAGGATACTCACTGGCAAGTTATGCTCTCTCCACAGGGATCGTATAACCAAATTCCTATTTAGGTTATACAGACCTCGCTATGCTTCCTCGTGGGCTGAAGAGAGGGCAAAAGGTACATGGCTTCTCTTCACTTGTGGATTTGTAAGTTTCCAATGTGTGACAGAGTGAAATTCATCCTGAACCCTGTTGAAAAAAAACTGGCAGGCGAACTCCAGCAAGAATTAATAATAAGCATTAGTTTAGCAACTCAAGAAAAAAAATCTAAAAGTGCCTATTAAATGATTCAAAGAGAGTTAAAGATAAAGAAAGAAATAGGAAGTACTTGAGAAACCAAAATGAAACCAAGTAAGGAAAAAAATGATTAAAAAAATTTGGAAATAACATAGAGATTGGTTTGGAGAAAACATGAATGGATATCATAAACATAATATTAGATATAGCTGAAGAATTTATTTATGAGCTAGGTGGTATTTATGTGTGTGTATATACGTGTGTGTGTATACCAGGAACTTATCCAGAATTAAGCACAAATAAATCAAGAATATACAATAATTATTTCTGTTTCTAAGATGAAATATACAGATTGCCCTCTTTGCTGAGATTAAACAGAAAAGTATATAATTTAAAAAATCTTTGTTTAAATGTATAAGGGACCTCTTGAAGCAATAGGGACTGGAGAGGCTAACATTACAGAGAAGAAACTACTACAGAGGTGGCAAAGATTAAACCCTTTTGGAGGAACGTAACATAAAAAAAACTTATAATATCATTTTTCAAATATACAATATACTAAATTCAATAAAACATAAAGCAAACTCAAGGTAAGATGAGAGCCAAGAATTTCTGACCACAAACCAAGAGTAAAATGAGACTAACTAGACAAATCAAATCATCAGTGATCTAAATATTGGAATAAATGCTCACACATACACAGAGACATACACAATTTTAAAAATACGTAACATTGATATATTAAATAAGGAAGTGGTGTTCAACAATGGGAGATTTTCCACTTCTAGGGATATCTGGAAATTTTTGGAGATATATTTTGTTGTTATAATTGGAGAAAGAGGTTCAATTGTCATCTAGTGAGCAAAAGCTTTGAATCCTTTTAAATATCCTACAATACACAGGATAGCTCCCCACCCTAATAAAGAAGCCCCCATTCAAAAATATCAGTAGCTCTGAAGTTGTGAAACTCTGAAATAAAGAAAATAGAAGGAAAAAGAGAAAATGTAAAGATTTTATGATATAATAAAGTGAGACAAATATTCTAAAATTATAAATAAAATATCTGAAATTAAGAATTTGTTAATAAAATTCTAAATTTAGGATCATTTTAATTTTTATCAAAAATATCAACAGAAATCTTGGGGGATTACTTTGAATCTATACAAGTTTGAGAGAATTAAATTTCAATACTATTGAATCATCTAATCCATAATCATTGTATTTCTTTCCATTAGTAAAGTCTTCTTTAATTTTTGTCAGAAATATTTTTTTCATTTTTTAATATAGAGGAAATTTAGGATTAAATTTATTCCTAGAATTTTGTTTGTTCATGGTGCAAAAAGGATTTTCTTAAGTTTCATTTTCAATTGCTTGTTGCTCATACATAGAAATTCAATTGATTAGATTATGTTGATCTTTTTATTTTGCAAACTTTGTAAATATACTTACATTTAATAGATTTTATATATTTAGAATTTTACAGAAAGATAATCATCTAATCTACACATAGACACAGTTTTATTTTTCCAATCATTATGACTTTTTAAATTATATCTGCCTTTGTGTGCTGTCAAGGACGTCCTTGGAAATGAGCATGTAAGATTAGGTTATTCCTTTATAAAGGCAGGTATAATATATCAGTGAAGCCACATAGGACTGGAAATTTCTGTATAGGAAGGTTCTAATGAATAATATCTATTTGATAGGTTTATAATAATATAATTAGTTTGATTGCACTGTGTTTTTTAAAGAAATTGTCTATTTGACCTCAATTGTCAAGTTTTAGAAATTTACATCTCATAGGATATGTACATATGCTTGAATAGCATCACACTAAAAGAAAGATATACAATAATACTAAGAGAATGTGAGATTATTTTTCTTTTAAAAGGAATGGTTATATGAATAACTTTAAGGGGAAAAAAGGAACAGAAGCATTCTTGTGCTGTTATACTAGGACATTTTTTGAAATCACAAAATTTTGGGTTCAAATATTGATTACTTCATTTTCTGGTTATATCACCTGAAGCAAGTCACTGAACTTCTGAGACCATTTTTCATCTTTGTAAATGAGGATAATAAATATCTGTCACGTTTGACTCACAAGCTATTATGAAGGTCAAGTGACATAAGTAAAATAAAAGAACTAGGTGCATGTAACAATATATTAAAATAAATCTATGGCAATTTTAGTTTTGGCAGAGCTCCCAAATCAATATATGACAACGTCTCCCAGCTTCCAAAGTTAGCCATGACAGTATCCCATTTGAAGGTCAAAAATGTGAATGAAAACATGTTTTCTGACTATTACCCTCACCATAAAGAGTGTATAAAATGGTCCTCATAAATGGTGTCCCCAAAATTTTTTTCTATAAGTGAAGTGTGTATACCCGGCACCCTCTAAGAAAGGTGGTGACTGTGGGAGTTTTTATCCTTACCTTGCAAAATTGAATCAAACTTCAAGGAGACTATATAAAGAGTTTTACTTGCCTCTTCTGAAGATTGTAGGAGGGGAAAAAAGTTCCAGTTGTCTGGATCATTCTTGGGAGGATTAAATCCAAACACCGTGAATAGAAAATCCTGTATGTGGCAAAATATGAATAGATATTTCTGCTTAGGAATTAACTCTCCCCCAAGGAATGATCTAAAGTTATTTGTTCACAATTACCATGCCTAGCTTTTTCTAAGATTTTTGTGAAAAAAAGAAACTCTAAAAAAATTTATCTATCCACAGCTACTTTACCCTCCATTATTCCATCAGCAATAGTCAAAAGAGAGTTCCAATTCAGTTGTTCCTCTTCTAGTCTTCCTGTCCTCCTTAGCAAGATTCAAGCAGAAGCCAAAAACTTTGGATGCACCCAGTGAGACTTCCTGTGTTGTCCTTCACACCTATGGTAGCAGAAATTATGAACTTTAAGAATCTCTTTGTTCCTTCTAAGAATCCTGCCCACCACCTCAGTACCTATCCCTGTCTGACCTGAAAACATCAGGAATAGTCTCTATATTCCTGCCCCTTCAAAATTTCCACATCTTAATAATAGCAACTTCATTCTTCCAGTTGGTCATGTGCAAAAACTATCTTGACTTCTTTCAGTTTGCTCATAGATCACATTTGATTCTCCATACCCATACCCTCAATACCCTGTCAAGTTTCTGGTTAGAACATATTCAGGAAATTCTCCCCACTTTCCTGCTGTCATTGTCATTCAAGGCACCATCATCTCTATGTGGAATTTTAGGGCCACTTAACTTTTCCCATTGTTCTATCCTTGACCCCCTAATATCTATCATCCAGACAGTAACAGGAGGGCTACTTCAAAAACATAATTTAAATGGGATCACACTAGTGTACTCCAATTTTCTCAAAACAGCTGGCAGCATCCTTCAGCTGTAGTACATAGATCTAGCTGTTCAGTAAAATATTAATACTAATTAGGGATTTTAACCATTTTCAAATGTACATCCCATCTGTAGTACTGTCAGAATATCTGGGGAATGTGCATTTTTTCCTATGCACTCCGATATGCCATCTGATACCAGTAATCTCTCACCTCATCTCACTCAGTATCACTCTGCTCCAACCACACTGGCTTTCTTGCTGTGCTTGTAACCCCTAAGCACACGTTAGACTGTGGTATTAATATTTTGTTCTTTGTTCCTCTTTTTTTTTTTTACAGCAATATCTCTAGAGTCTTGAATAGTGTTGACACTAAATTCTTGAAAGCATTTTTTTTTAATAAAAAAACTATGAAGTCTTTGGATATGGGATTCTTAAGAAAATCCACGAATGCTTCCACAAGAGTCAGCTTTAAATATCTGCCAATTCCAGGGAAACCCAGTGTCCAATGCCAGTGCTGTAATTTTTTAATTTTTGTTCTTGGTTTCTTACTTCTCCACCCTAAATTCCAACATTTAATAAAGTTGGGAGTGAGAACTCAGAAAGGTAGAGAGGGCCTGCTAAGTTAAGACAAAAGAAGAAAACCATGGGATCAATCTCTTTGAACTGAGAGAGAGGAGGGAAATTCTAAACTTAAAATTCGGAATTTTGTTTATTACTCTAAAGTGGACATAATAATTACTAAACTGAGACTTTCTTGGAATTGAGTGATTAAGTGATTCAAAATCTCATCTCCTGGGGCCAAGTAGTCAGAAATTGGATGCAGGAATAATTGTAAGAACACAGTTTTTTTTTTGTTTTGTTTTTTTCTTTTTTAATTTCACAGGCCACCTCCTCCTTGAGGAGTAGAATATTTAATAACAGTTAATATTAATTATTGATAATATTATATTTGAAGCTTGGGTTAAAAGAATATAAAAAGGCATTATTTCTTAAATTAACCTATTGTCAAATATGTTCATAGAGCTATTATTTTTTTTGCTTTATTCCTTTGTTTGTGGTGTGAGGAAAATATTTATATTCTTAAAACATATTTGCCCAGATATAACCCAAGGGAAATACTTTTTTAAATAATGCAATTATAGCCAGATATTTATGAAAAGAAAGTACAATTTTGAGAAGAGTTTTATTATTATTACTATTATTATTTTAGTTTTCTAAGTAACTTATTTCTATTGCTGTTTTTTTTTTCCCTTACCACCCATTTTCATTCCCTCTTACAAGGTGTGTTCTCAATTTTACTTTAACACTGCAAAAGCAATTCCTTGTGTAAAGATTTATTTCATGGCTAAAATTCTCATCCACTAGTAATTTATTCTTTTCTTCAAAATGATAAGTTTTATTTCTCCATTTAATAATTACCTAGGAAGCAATGGACCAACTTTTTATGTCTTAACTGCTGCATGCATAAAGTGACCGAAAATGTTTTTGATTGTGAATAGGAACTTTTGCATTCACTTTTCTCTTGTCTTCTTCAATGGAATTTTCTTTTACTTCAATTATACAACCACCAGACAACATCACAACTATTTGTATAGTAGTGAAGATTAATCCTTTCCATGTGGTTCATAATGCAACATGAAAAATTTACAAAATATAGCTTAATAAAAACTAGTTCATGTTGAACTGTGGGAAAAAGCAAGTCAGAAATATTCTTTTTTTCTGATTCTGTAATAGAAAAACTTAATTTGACCACTTTGTGTAAATCTATTCTTATGAGTATGCACATGTGTTCATGGATATATTGTTATTTGTGTTTATGTGTGTTTAGGTAACATGTTCTATAAGGACTATAACATCTTGCTCAATTATTAAATATGAAATGAGAAAATTGGCATTAATATACTCCCCAAAGAGCCTGATAAATTTTAGTTGCTTATGAATGTTCAGCTTGGAGAAGTGTTCATTACACTACAGGAATTCATCTCACAGATCTAGGTAAACACATGCACATTTGCTTGTGTGAAACCATGAACTTGCTGATCATACCCTTACTAGTGTGGACAGAGAAGTGTCAGAAGCTGTGTAGGGCATCATAAATAATCTGTATCTTCTTTCATATTTGAGTCACCATTTCTATATATATTTAGAAGGGGATATTAGAATGCATGCACTTTTTTCCCTTGTAAATTCTCACATAAAATAAGTTAAAATAAGTTGCTACTTGGCATTGGTCATGAATATTAAAACATTAAATATGTCCATCAAGTGAAAAACTGCATGTTACAAAGTTGTGATTTCAGCCAATATTTTTTTTAACACTATGTGCCTGGGATTTAAAATTTGTAGCAGTCTGGCCAGGGTTCACACATTTTCACTGCTTCCAGTTTCCTACAGCAGGTGCATCCCTCCTTGGTCATATTGTTTGGCAGGCAGCCGTGAATTTATAAATTTTCAGCAGATGTCTTCAATCAGAATCTTATGCATTGTGCAGTCTAAAGATGAGTCTGAGGAAGCTTATCAGGACACAGAGGGATATCCAATTTTATTTTATAAAAAATTTATAAATTTTAGTTTTCAAACAAGAGTTTTGCTTTTTATGCCCAGGTAAATGATCCAAGTAAACTAACAAATAGAAGATTATCCCATAAATGAATTCAACTGAGAAATCTATCTCAAAAACTTAGGTTTCCACATATATACACTTTTTGTTTGTTTATATTTTTCTTGGTAAAATTAAGAAGAGTATTTACCTTAAAGTCACTTTACTTCCTTGCATGGATATTGACTTACAATATAATCTGAGATAATCACAGTGAAAAAAAGGTCATTATACCTTTATTCTTAACTACAATTAGGAAAGCTTGTGAAGCTATATTGCCACTGGGAAAATGAATAATTGGGGTGATTAGCTAGTTAAGTAATACTTTAAAATGTTATTCTTTTATAAATTATTAGATTAACATTGTACCTTGATTTGATGATTGAAACACAAATATCCACATTGAGCCAACTGAGACATAAGCTGCATTGGGCAAGGGGATTGCCCAAACATTTTCAGTTGTAGTATTTTCATCCCAATGGACCCCATGCCTGCCCTTCATTGATTTATATGATTTTAGATGATCTCCCTGCTTCTTGTGTCTTTGTCCCTGACTGGAACATCCTGACCTTTCTGTCATGAATACTCCTCATTCCTTACTTTCTGTCATCTTACTTGTTTTACACTTATCTATACATTATTACTTTATGACTCAATCTTTCCCTGCATGACAATGTGTCTGAATGGATACAACTACCTACCTGACACACATACACACTTTTATATACACACATATACATACATAAATATAATAAGCATATATATGCATAACTCTCAAGACATTTACATGTATACAACTTGAATAACAGAATGCATGTTAGTTTTAACAGATAGTTATTTTATGTTTTGTTAGGGTTTTGTTTAATTCACTTCTGTTTCTACCATCATGCAGTCTTATCAAACTCTTAGACATATCGCGCAGCACACACACACACACACACACACACACACACGCACACACACCACAAACATATATATATATATATATACACATGCCACAAAAAGATATAAAAGAAAACAAAGTATCGTGTTATTAACCTATTCACATTCTATCGTCATGATTTCTGGTTACTATCACATATATCTGATTGTATGATATTTCTTATAATATATAGCATTACCACATACATATGAATATTTTAACATGTATAAGTGAATTTTAGCATTTTCTCTTTTCCAATAAATAATATTATAGTCACATTTTCTGCATTTTGCTATTCTTACTTTCACAATACTAACTGAGTACTCATAGTATGTTAAATATCATTCTAGGCACTATGGACATAACATTGAACAAAAGAGACCCCAAGTAAAATGTTTCCTAAATAGAAAAATATTCTTTGGTTATAAATTTTGTTTCTAAATTCATCTTTTTGTATTAGAAGAAAAAAACATTCTTTCTTTCAATAGATTTGTATCCGACAAATTACATCCATGTTTAGTGTTGCTTTTCCAATAGTACAATTTTCAGCTGTTTACACATCTGTCTGGACACAAAATGAGCAGGTAGAGCCCACTAAATCCTAAAGTATATAATTATTGCTGCCAGTATTATCCTATCATTAGCATATTAATTGTGAGATAATACGGCAAAGAAAATTCGAATAGTTTGGTTTGGCAGGAGTCCCAAAAGATCAGATGGTTTGTATTATTTCCTAAAATCTATGTTTTATTGTTTTATCATTTTATTTTTGTCTCAGTTCCTGATCAAATAACCAGGAAACACTAATTAAGGAATTTTTTGTTATCTCAAAAATATATAAAAATCACTTCTAATATTTGGAGTTCAACTTTGGACCCAAATCCTCTCATATATTTACTCATTTTCATAGTTTATCATCACATATTCTAGTATACTACACCAAGGCCTTTCTCTAAAGTTGCTGTCAAATATATGCATATTAAATAAAAAATAAAAAATTAGATTAAATCTTCTTAGAAATCATAGAGTGCCTTTTAAAAATACAAACATCTCCCTTAAAAATTTAAACAAATTCATTCAGAGTTTTTAGCAATTAAAGACCTTCTCCACTACCTTGAGCAGAAACTTCAGTGCAGATCCATAAAACTATCCTTCGATTTCTGTGCCCTTTAGTCGCTTTGAAATTTATAAAGGGAAACAAAAACAGAACAAAATTAGTCTAAAACAAAGAGCATAGAGCCTAATGTAGGGAAATAAAAGGAAATTGGAAGGACAAAGGAAGCTTTGCAGAAAAATGAAGAGTTAAGTGTTTCTTGAATTTAGAAGCAAAATTGAAGGTAAGCTACCTGAGCTGAAGAAAAGTAACTATCATCTCTTGAATATCTACCATATGACAGCCTTGCAAGTAAATGTTTATGTCTAAAAGTGTGCATCATCACCATCAATATTAGCACAAATCATAGGCGTAAGCTAGGAAGTGTACAAAAGAATAGGACAGTGGACAGTTAGAATCTGTGAAGTAACTTCAGCAGTTCAAAATTATTGACAAAATATTAAATTCTCAAATATTATCACTACATTATAGGCTTTGTTGGCTTTATCTACTTATTAATTTGTTATTGGAGAAACATATTATTCTATTATCACCAAAACACAGCTACATGAATTTATTTAGTTGATTTTCTTTAGGAGAGATGAATCACCTGATGAAATAGGGCACAAAACATGGTCATTTGACTGGGATTGAAATAATCTAAGGATAATAGAACCAAGTAAGAATATGAAGTTACAGAATTGGCTATTTTCATACGGAAGTAATGTAAATGTTGTCCTCTTCTGCTGGACTGTGGCAATAACAATAAACATGCCATTTGTATTTCAATGTAAATTCTTATTTTGAAAATGATTATTTATCTAATAGTTGAGAAAATGATTGAACAAATTTGAGATGAATAGAAACTCAGGTGAGGAAACACAAACATCTAAAATAAAGGCAATTGGAAGCGGTTAATACAGTAACCATGCATGCACACATACAGCATATCTCCATTCATGTTCTCAAGTAAAGAGAACCATATTTTGACTTTCACAAGTCTTTAGTAAAGACAAATTTGATTTGTTATTATCTCAGTGGGTAGCAACAATAAAAAAAAGTTGAACTTTATAAAATTTAAAGTAGAAAAAGCCACAAACAAATAGATGCACTCAATTTGTAGAAACTAGGCTCAAGATGAGTTCAACATTATGAGGGACTTCCAATTTCAAAGAAACATTGCTTATGTTTTTTAAAAGATATATTTTGTCCTCACCAAAATATCTTTGGAGACACATAAAAAGCTGGAACATTTTCATAAAGTGGGACACTACAAGTCAAATTTTTATGCAACATTTGGGAAAATTCCACTGATTAATCTCGTGCATTAAATTAATAGATACAATGAGAAATTTATGCATGATTTACCATTGAAAGAGAGAAAAACAAACATACAAAAACCTAGAATATTGAAACTGAGTAGTGATGCTTTAGATTTATCTGAATGCCTGTAATCATCATTCTGTCATGGTGGTATTTTATTTTTCTTTTTCCGTAAGTGCCACTTTTTTCATAGTTCTTTTTATAATACAATTTACATATAAAATAACAACTATAAAAAACAAATCTACGGACAATAAGTATAAATAGAGATTTGGATTGTACAAAGAGATTTATAATCCAAACAATTCTGTATATGAATATAAAGAATGGAAGAGCCCTCTTTAGTAAAGCAAAAGTTACCTGTAATTTTATAGTACACTCTTTTTAATAAAATTATCAGAGAAGACATTAATAGAAAAAACTTTAGAGAACAAATCATCCAAAGACCATAAGAAATAGACTTATCATAAACAAAGTTAGGCTTATTATTTAACAAGTAAACACAATATAAAAAAATAATAACTGAAAATTGAAACGACTAAGATAAAAAGAGTAAGCATTTTTAAGGCTCTTGATACCTTTCAAAATGAATACAACATACAATGGTGTCTTTTATAAAAAGTACTAAATGGGTATGTGCTTAGCAATGAAGGTGGAAAATGCATAAAGCAATAATGGAGAGGGCTCAAAATAGAGTAGACATTTTTTGATATTTTAACTCTTCTCTCGGCAATTTATAGAGCAGTACAAAGACTATGCTCTGATCCCTAAAACAAATCTCAATATATTTAAAGGAACTGAAATCATACATATATTTTCAGAAGATACTATTATTTCACTTAAAATCAAGTAAAAAAATGATATCTGGAAAATTTGCAAATGTGAAAATGTTAGACGCCCTTTTAACCCCTGTAGATACCCTCTTGAGTTCTGGTGGAAACTGCAACTTGCAGAATTCAGTAAATATCAAGGAACTGGGCAGGGGTACTTAGGGGAGTGGCTTGGAAAGTCCAAAACCATGGTACCGGCACCTGCTTGGCTTCTAATTTGGGCTCCTGTGCTGCAACACAGCATGATGGATAAACAGAGGGGGAAATGGGAGTGTACACAAGAGAGCAAATGCAAGGTGCAGGGCCTTTGTTTTATAACAACCCACTCTCACGGTAGCTAATTCAATCCTGGGGGGAGAAAGAGAACTCACTACTGTGAGAATGGCACCAAACTGCCCAAGAGAGTGGTGCTCCCATTAACCAAATGCCTCTGATTAGGCCCTAATTCTTGAAGTTTCCACCTTCCAATATTGCTACACTCAGAATTAAGATTTCAACATGAGTTTTGGTAGGGACATTCAAACTATAGCAATATGTATTAGGAAACTATATAAGTATGTATTTATTGTAGTTGCAGTGATTCAATGAGAAGATCATATCAAAAATAATTTAGAGAAGTTATGAAAAATTATCAGCAGCAAAACTGAATTCAGAAAAGATTAGGAAAAAAGAATGTCAATATGCTTATTTACTAAATAAATAGTCAGTAAAAAAATAGAAAAAAAAAAAAACTTTCATCCAGGTCAGATTGATGTTAAAGTACTATCAAACCTTTAAGGGGTATTAATGTCAATTTATTTTAATTATTTTCTAGGGAACATAAAAAATAATAACAGACTCATTTATAAGTATATCTCCATACCAATTTATGAAGTGAACATAACTTTCTTACAAAAACTAGATAAGAAAATTATAGTCTAACTTTGCATGTTGATATTCACTAAATGATTCTAAAGAAAATATTATAAAAACAATTCAGCAACTTACAAACAGAATAATACATCAGATCAAACTAGTTTATCCCTTGTATACAAAGCTGTTTTTAATGTTAGATATTTCATTTATGTAATTTATCACATTAAGAGATTAAGTTACAAAAATATAATGACCCAACATATTTAATTTTAAAAGGCCTTTATATATTATAAGCAAAGGGAAAAATCTTTTATATGATAAAAGTTTTTGAAAACTATTATAAAATTGATTCATTCTATATAAGAACAGTACCTTTTCATTTTATGTAATAAGATTTTTTCATTATGAAATATTGAAATGACTGCCTTTGTATGTCAAGAGAAAAAGACCACCATATCCTGACTTATTGTATTTTACACTAAAAAAGCCCATATATATATGTATGCTTATAAAGATTATTTTATAATAATACTTTTCTGAATAAAGATTAATACCATCACCTCATTTATAATAAAGAAACAGAATTTGTAAGACAGTTTAGCTGTGAATTGATAAAACACATTTACAAACACAGAAACAAAAACATACTCAATGATATGCAAAAGTCAATTAATTTTATTTACATTGGTAACAAGATATTAGAAGACATAATTTAAAGATATAATAACAATTAATAATGCAAAAGATGTAGGAAGAAGTCTACAAAGTATGTAAAATCCCTTATTACAGGAAATGAAAAGATACTGTTCTTGGATAGAATGAATCAATATTATAAAGATATCAAATACTTTCAAAGTTGATCTAAATATGCCTATCAAAATCTCTATAGAATCTTAAGTTAACGTCCAAAGTCAAGTCTTATTAATAAAGAGAACACAAAAACAAACAGTATAATTGTTCACGAGGAAACAGTAGCATTAGGCCTTTGCATAGTACCTAACAAGTATGGTATTAGTGAAGATTTGGAGAAATAGAAACAAATAAAGGGAGCATAAAAAAGAGTACAGAAACAGATTAATGTATATACAAAAATATGTGAGTGCTTCTGTGTATCCAAGCTAACATTGCAGATGAGAGGAAAATGGTGTTTCCATAGTTACAGACTTCCAAAAATATATGGATCCCTACCTCACTCTATACATAAAAATTAAATATATGTTACTATGCACTATTATGTTGTCTAAATTAAATTAATTATCATTTAATATCCTCATGTTTCACAACAGATTAATTGTACATGGTTTAATTGATTAGACGACTGTAATTGTGTTTGTATCTCTTTCGTTGTATTCTTCCCAAGTAAAAGATGATTTTTTCTTTCAGTTTGTATAAATTGCTATATTTTCTTACTTGAACTTCCAAAACTTGAGTTTAAAATTTCCTGTTTTTTACATAACACACTGCCTTTTCTACAATTTAATGAGTTCTGTGTTTAAATTAGAAAGTAAATATCAAGGGTGAATTTTAATCATTGTGACTCACCTTTTTTAGAGCCAGAAATACATCAGTACTTCATCCTCTTGGGTACAAAAGTGGAGGAAAACATTGACTCCTACAAGCTGAGCTCTTCCTTGGGGTCACACTAATCCTCTGAAACTGAGATTTCAGAAGCAGAGGAATTACACGTGGTTGTCATATAAAACAGGCAACCAGCTGTCAGCAGCCTCATACTCCAACGTGGGTACATCTCAAAGCCCATTGCAGAACATAACAGTCACCGACCATATGGCTAGGACAACATTGTCTCCTCCCAGGTTATTCTTTTCTCAACCAACCATAATGAGTTCCATATATTTTCCATGTAAAAAGATAATGTATGAGTATGAAACCTCTCGTATATGTTGAGTAGAATGTCTGAGAAAGTGAAAAAGAATTTCATTTTGTAGAAATACAATCATTATTTGTTTTAAAATTTTATGTATTAAAATAAAGGATTACATGTCGAATCTAAAAAGAAAAAGGAATACATAGAAATAGAGTGTCGAATGGTGATGTTACTATGGAGTGGAAGAGAGAGATGTAGGTCAAAGGATACAAAAAATATTGAGATCTAAGGTACTGCATGAGGACTATAGTTAATAATATTGTATTGTATACTGCAAATTTGCCAAGAGGATACATGTTAAGTACTTTTACCACACAAAAAGAGAAAGGTAGCTATCGGAAATGATGGTTATCTTAATCTGCTTCTCTGTAGTAATCACTTCACAATGTATATGTATATCAAAAAATCACATTGTACACCTTAAATTTATACAATAAAAAGCAAAAAAGAATATATAAATCATGTTATATTCACATATACAGCTTGAGTTTAAATTCTTTGGTGAATAAATATTAGTGCTATGATGATATTAAAAATAAATGTTGAAGATTTATGTATTGCAAAGTATTTCCTTTCCTTTGAGAGGTCAAACTAAATAATATTTTATTTATTTCTGATGAGTAACAAATAAAGATTTATTATATAAGTAAGTAAACCAGTATTTGTATTAAATATTAAGATTAGAAGAACAGGGTCATAATTTGTAAACTTTATTCCTGGATTTATGTTTACTGAAAGATCTTTCTGTGGCATAACTGAATTTTTCATTCACTAACCTAATATATAGATATGAAAGTTTAACTATAATTCTTACATGTATTGAATTTATTGCTATTAATACTTAGCAATATCGTTATTATATTTGAAGCATTGAGAAGTTATGTCTCAGATTGAAATTCAATGTTTGAAATTCAGAATTTGAAACCGATATACTTAACAAATGCTATTTTGATAAAAGAAGATTCCAATTAACTTTTCTAATGTTATTATCTTAATACATGACTAAATGAATATTGGTTATTTCCATGTCTATTAATACTACAACTGAAACAATATTTTTTTCAGCTAACAATGTTTATAAATGGAAATATTCAAATAGTAAAGATCACCTCCTCTGACCACTACTCTGATATTAATTAAATAAGCTCTTTTTTCTACTCGTATGTGCATATGCTGGGTTTAGGGACAGGTGAAGTATTTAATAATTTTGGTGGGAAAAGAATCCCAGTTGGTTTTATCATTGATTTTTCTCTGAAAATAAAGTAAATCAGATAATAAATAAATACAATTATATCTGAAAAAATTCATATTAACAGAAGGAAATTGCAACAAAACATTTTTTACTTTGATATCAAAAATTATAAGTGAACCAATAATGAAGCAGTGGCAAAGTACCACCAGCAACTAAACAAATGAAGGGGTGTAATTTTATACAATGTTCTTTGAAAATTCACAGAAATGGAAAAACAGGTAGTGGGTGACTCAGAGAGGAGGAACACAGAGTACAGACGTCTCACATCCAGCCACTGCTTATCCCATAGAAGCTGGACTAGCAGGTCAGCATAATTCTGAGAGTACTCAGTGATGACCTCAGATTTTGTAACAATAAAACAGAATGGCTATCTATTATTTTCTTTGTCTGATAGAAAAGTAATGGAAATAGCTTATTGGGAGAAATCAGTGAATTAAAGAAATAAATAATACATCTGACTCCAAATGATATATGTAAAGGATCCATGACCATACTATGAATTCAAGAAAAATATTTAAATCTCTGTCTGTTACCTTATTAGTTATCTTAAGAACACTTGATCAAATTTTAGAAGTGGAACAGACTTCAGTTTCCTAAGAAAAAATATCATTTTGCCCTATTACAGTTTTTTTTTTTTGGTTTTATTTATCAGTGCTTCAGCTCAGTTTACCAAAAGGAAAAAAAAGTACCCAGCAAAAAATACTCAGCTCTCAAACATTAAGTAGGAGAGGAAACAAATCAATCTCAGATAAAATGTCTACCATCACATATGAGAAATACATAAAAGAATAAAAAGTAAAAGAAAATTTAAGTTTAAAATAAGAATCAAATTTAGGATTTAAAAAAAAAAACTTAAAGGGAATTTTCATGTGGTTTTAATTTTGAAAAATAATAAAATAAAAGCATTAATATGGTAAAAATATATAATAAGATTAAAGTGAAACTCTAGACCTAAGGAAATAAATTTTAAAATCAAACATATTTAGAAAAGTAGTTAATAAACTTGAAGCCATGATGTAAAGAATAAACATTACTGAATATCAAAATTCAGATGCACAGAAAAAGATGATGTTAGAATGGGAGCAATAAGAAATTAAAGGAGCTTGAAGAAATGACATTTAAACAAAAATAGAAGAAAGTCAAAGATAATCCAACACAAAACAGAAGAATAAACTAATAGAAACACATATGCTTTTAGTTATCTACTAGAAGAACATTTTCTTAAAATTCAAATTTTCTTAAAAGAAAAAATTTAAAATCAAAGGACACACTGTGTTTTAGTTCCCCCTCCCTGACTGCCTATATATATATATTAACATGTATATATTTTTTTCAAGCATTCAGTACTCTTCAGTTTGGCATTGTTTAGATATTTTTAAATATTTTTAAAATATATTTTAAAATAAGACAATTAAATTAAATAGATTATAAATTGGAAATTGCATCTATAAAAGCAATCATTTCATGTGTAATTAATCAATCTAAATGTGAATGCACCTGATTACAAAGTTTCCTAATAAAAGAAACAAAACTTGATAGAACTGACCAGAGAAAATTGACAAAATCATGAAAAAGTTGGAGATTTCAATACATGCCTTCAATAATTGATAACATAAGTAGACAAAAAATTAACAAGGATATAGAGAATGTAAACAAAATTATCAACCAGCCAGACCTTATTGAGACTGCTATAGAACATGCAACTAACAAAAGTTGACTACAAATTTGTTTCAAATGATTACAGAACATTTACAAAGCTAGATTGTGTTCTTGGCCATAACAGGTCTCATAAGTTTAAGACAATTTGAGTTATTCAAATTTTGTTCTCTGTTCATGTTGAGTTAAACTAGCAATCAGTATAAGAAATACGTCTGCTCAAAGAAGAACTCAAAAAGAAAATAAGAGAGTATCTTGTACTGAATTAAAATGTAAACACAGAATATTGAAATTTGTGGAATGCCACTAAAGCTGTAATTTGGGGGAACTTCATAGCATTAAATATTCACATTAGAAAGAAAAAATTCAACTTCTACTGAAAAAGAAAGAAAAAAAGAGAGAGAAAGAAAAAAAAATAAAAGTAGAAAAGAAAAGAAAAGAAAAGAAAAAACTAGGGCAAAAACCTTAACTAAAGAGTCTAGCTTTTTGTTAAAAATCTATGTGTGATTTTTCAGGCCTGACTATAGTGAATCACAAAAGCTTTCCCTGGAGGATGTCACAGGAAGAACCCCCCCCCCCCCCCCCCCCCCGGGCTTGGTGAATATTTAGTGCACTGCAGTCTGAAGGAAGTTGCAGTCAAGAACTCAGGTCCCTTGACCAGCCATACTCTTATCTATGTCAGCTGTATTTCTAGCCCAGATGCTTTAATTGGAAGGTCTCTCTGTTTGGTGCCTTAGAACTTCTCAGCTCTAGAATTTCCCTTTCTACTCCATCTACCCCAAATTCCACAAAACTTCAAGAGCCTTTAGTCTGGGGCTACCTCAGCAGTGAGAAGACCTTCACATGTGTACTGATATACCTGACCCCCACCAGCAAATGCTTTTCAAATGGGGAAAATGGAACAGGTTTGGAGCAGAACTCTCTTCACTTTATCCTGTTGTTTATACTGTATCAATAAAAGGAATAAATGCATGATTGTTACTTTCTTTTTGGCTTGGTTTGAACAAATCACTACAGTTGATAAACGTCTAACTAGACTAATCAAAAAATAAAAAAGAAAAAGAAGAGAAAATGTGAAAATGACTAATATTAGAAATGAAAGATGATTTATTATAGATATACAAATATCAAAAGGATAGCAATGGAATATTACAAACAACTTTATGTCAATGAATTTGATAGCTCATATGAAACGAAAAAAATTCTTAAAAACCACAAACTAGAGAAGCTACCTCAAAAAGAAGAAAAAATTCATATATAACATGAAGAGCCCTGTATCTATTAAATATACTAAATTTGTAGTTAAACTCTTTCTCACAAGGACGTTTATCAACTGCAGTGGTCACATTAATCATTTTAATTCAACATTGTATTGGAGATTCTAGCCAGGAAAAAGGGCAAGAAAAAAAAAAGGCAACCAAATTGGAAAGAAAAAAAGTAAAGCTTTCTTTAAACACACATATACATATTTTAAATGAGCCAAAAATGATAAATGGCCTTTAAGTTTTTTTAAATAAGTAATTTAGTAATCAGAATTCATTATTTAAAAGTAAAGGCCATTCTTATGGTGTCATATATCACTTAGTGGCTCTAAATCGAATTTATAGAAAAAGTACATAAAAACATTTCTTTTTAATCTGAAGTTAAAGGGAATACAAAGGTATCTATGACATGTTTCCTTTCAAAAATGATTTTTTGAATTTTACCAAGTATGAATTCAACATTGCAAAAAGGCAACACACATTTTCTATGTATTCATGTTTTAAATATTTATATTGTTAATCTCCCAAGATTTTATAAATATTTTCATATTATATAGCAAAATAGTTTGAAATATTAGATGACCTACATTTTTACTGTAATTATATGCTTTATAGCATTGGGTTTATTATTATATAAAGCAGAGTTACTTTTGAAGCCTATCAATGGGATCTATTCTTAGTATGAGGTGTACTATTTCACAGCAATAAATGATCTTTACATACATTTTTAAATTTTATGATCATAGTGTGTGCTTTAGGTATTCCTCAGGGAAACAAACAAGCAAAAAAAAATATCTTGAGCAAATGAACATCCATTGTATGGATAAATAGCTTTCTTTAAATTATTAAGGATGTTGACCCAGGTATTTACACAACTGAATAAAACCTGTAGTAAATATTAATAATTCACAAAATTAAACTGGAAATGTCATTATTATATGACTGAACACCATAAAAAGACATTTTTAAGAATTTGACTAGATCAGATGGTAGTTCTACTTTTAGCTTTTCGAGTATCTCCATATTGCTACATGAGTGGATTAATAAAATGTATTATATGTATACCATGGAGTTCTATTCAGCCACAAAAACCAATGGTGATCTAGCACCTCGTGTATTACCCTGGATAGAGCTGGATCCCATTCTACTAAGTGAAGTATCACAAGAATGGAAGAACAAGCACCACATGTACTCACCATGAAATTGGTATTAACTGATCAACACTTATGCATACATTTAGTAGTAACATTCATCAGGTGTCACACAGGTGGGAGGGGGAGGGGGGGATGGGTATATTCACACCTGATGGGTGTGGTATGCACTGTCTGGAGAATGGACATGCTTGAAGCTCTGACTTGGGTGGGGCCAAGATATTATATGTAACCTAAACATTTGTACCCTTGTAATATGTAGAATTAAAAAAATAAATCAATAAAAAATTTGGCTGAAGAAAAAGATGAGGTTTTCCACATTGATTACCTTATTATGACTATTCAAAATAGTTGCCAGGTATGCATATAAAATAATTCATAAAATATACAGGGACAAAACCAGCAATAGTATTATGATATCAATAAACTTATTGAAAGCTAGTTTTGTTTTGTTTTTATTTCTGCTCATGTAGAGATAAAACAGCTTCCACTTAAATAGATTTTGAAGGTTAATGGGTCCATTTTTGCAGTGGTATTATCTGTTTCTTGCTGCCAGTAACACTCAATCACAAAGGCACTAGCTTTTTATTCCAGTAATCATCACCTAATTGCATTTACCAGTTTCAACATTTCATCTTCCTTTTCAAATGCATTTTTATTTCTAAGAATCTAAGATTTTTGTTTAAGGGGAATACACCAAAATATTATAACCTTCACTTTTTATATCAAAAATTTCCTTAATTTGTATATATGCCATTTTATTCCTCTGAGGTAGGTAGAAAGTTAAAGAATAAGATCCTTTAGTAGATTCCTCTTCATCTCTCTTAAAATTAGCCCATAAATCTGATAATTTCCTAGACATTTTTATCTCTTTTTTATCAACTTTTCTTATTATAAACTTTACATAATAAAAATAGTGCCTCACCTGTAATATGAATGGAATATGGCCTCTTTTGTGACCATATTTTCTTATTCTTGAAGAAGATGCTACTAGTACCCAGTCCATACACACTTAGCCCAATCCTGGAGGTCTCTTGCAAAAATTTCCTATATACACAAATACATCTCATAACTATCTCTCCGGCTAAGAGCCTTTTGGGCCACAGAGTGTTCTTTGTCACCTACGCTGTGTGGGCTGGATGTACCAGAAAGGCAATGATTCCAGGATGAATCCACAAAATGAGGAAAAAGAGTTAGTAAATAAATACTTCAGCATCCTCCACCAAGCCACAATTTTAAGGTGTGTTCTCTTGATATCTCAGAATGTTCTCAGCAAAATTGAGCCCTGATAGCGCTTTGGGAAGATGTGCTCAGGTGTGCATCCCTCATTGGCTTCCTTCTATCTCCTCCCTGCTTTACTTCCCCACTCTGCCGTCAGAACTGTGTTTACTGGGATTACCTTACAAATGCACAGCTTGTCTCAAGGTCTGCCTTTAGGTAAATATTAAATAAGACTGTACTTCCATGTAAAACAATGTCATAACTATTAAAAATTTTATGATACAATTGTATTTGAATAGGATTATTTCAAAATACAAAGTACACAATTTTGAAGCATTTTGTGACCATTAACTTATTCATCTATTCACAGAAACTTATATATACTGCAAAGCACAAAGAATCATATTGAAAACCCAGTCCATGTTAATATAAACAAACTAAAAATTATAAAAAATAAATTATAAAACTCACATAAAAACAATGATACTTCATGAAAGATAAAAGAAAAATTCTCATTACCCTATGTTCTGTCTTATTTGTTATTCACTTAGGGTAGGTACTGTTAGAATTTTAGAAGCAATATGTGTTGATAAGATTTGAGAAAATTAAGATTTAAATTCATTGTATAAGAGTAAGAACAATGGTAGCATTGAGTGCAGTGCCTGTCAACAAAGACTGTCTTAGATCAAACCCTGGTCAGTCTCTTCTTAACTCACTTCTTGACTAATACTCGACTTAGGACTAATCAAAAACTAGAGAGTCTCAGTGTAAATGATCCCCCCAACTAGTTTCCACCACTTAGAGACTCAAACACTAGCATAATTTCTAAGAATTTAAAGCTGTATCCCTAAGACAATGACTGCAGCCCCTTTAAGTTCCTTCCTGGGAAAGCTCATGGTTGGTAAAAGAATTTGCTGTTTATTCCAAGAAACATTTGAAGATATGGGCCCTGTCTCCTAGTCTTTGTGGGAGGGTAGGAGCCTAACTTCAGTGAATGCTAGTTAGAGAGCCCAGAAGGACTAATTATATTATGCAACTCCTCTTCCTCCTTTTTTTTGAAAATTTCCACTTCCCTGATTCGGCTTAAGCCCCTGCCTTATTCCTTCCCTATTCTCTCATTTTCCCTTGAAAATGCCCATTCACTTTTGCACAATGCAAGTTGAGTTCAGTTTACACTGAAGTCTTTTCTCTATTACTATAGATATTGAATAAAACCTATCCTTACCACTCTAACTAGTGTCTGGCTTTATCTTTGGCAATATAAATCACATGATTTTTCAATAGGCTACCTTGTCTCAGATTATTTATTTGATGTAATCAATTAATACTTATTGAATTCATTATGTATCAAGAATTCTGTATTCCTCAGGGTACAAATTTATGATTCATGTTCTCAAAAAAGTCATCCTAGTTTAAAGAGAGAAAATGAATAAATAAAACATTATTACAGCTTAGCACAAAGATTCTTGCTGAAAACAAATTTGGTGGTTGTCTGATTGGGTGGTCAAGGTACACTTTTAAAGATGGGCTATTTCACATGACATGTAAGAAATGAGACTGTGATAGACATGAAATTTGGGGAAAGAGTGCTTAGCATACAGATGTCAGCATCAGCAATTGAACAGAAATTGGACAGAGCCCAGGATGCTCTAGGAATAAACAGAACAACAGTTTGGCTGAAGTTTGTACAAAGCAAGAAGATAAAGATCCAGGTTAAACTCAGGATATATGTAGAGACAAGCTGTGCAAATACTTTCAGGCTATGTAAAAAGATTTGAATTTCAGTCTGAGTGTAATGAGAAATGACGGGAGCATCTTAAGCAGCAGAATGATGTGCTCTGTTTTAAGTTTTAAGCAGGTAACTCTGGATGTTTGTAAATATTGAGTTTAGGTAACTAAGAATGGAAGCAGAAATAACAATTAGAGGGCAACTGAAGTAACCCAGGGTCGATGCAAATATTCAAAGTCCCTCTAACTCCCACTACCATGGACAATGAAGATAAAATGTCATGAGTTGAGGAGTATGATTAAATCAAAACTCTGTATCTGAGATTGAGAATAAATCAGCAGAAGGTTGTTTCGTTTCCATGACTTTGTGTACCAATGAGAGTGGAAACAACCCAAGTGCCCATCAATACATCAGTGGATTAATAAAATGTGGTATATGTATACCATGGAGTTCTATTCAGCCACAAAAAGCAATGATGATGTAGCACCTCTTGTATTATCCTGCATAGAGCTGGAGCCCATTCTACTAAGTGTAGTATCACAAGAATGGAAAAACAAGCAGCACATGTACTCACCATCAAATTGGTATTAACTGATCAATGCTTACGTGAACATATAGTAGTAACATTCATTGGGTGTCGGACAGGTGGGGGGGGGAGGAAGGGATGTTTATATTCACACCTAATTGATGCAGTGTGCACTGTCTTGGGGATGGACACCCTTGAAGCTCTGACTCAGGTAGGGCAAAGGCAATATACGTAACCTAAACATTTTTACCGCCTGTAATATGCCAAAATAAAAAAAAAAATAAAAATAAAAAACATAAAAAAAGACACAGATACTTGAGTGATCCTTCCTGAACTCAAAACCTGACATTGCCACTTTTTATCTATTGGATTTTAGCAAAATTATTTAATATCAGTTTTCACCTATATAAAAGGAGGATACAATAGCAGTAATTACACCGTAAGGTTGTTGCAATATTAAATGAGCTAACTTATGGAAAACACTAACCACAGCATTTGTCAACTAAAGAACATTCAAAATATTTAGCTATTTAAGTATTATATAATTATTATAAATAATTACAATTAATTATTTAAATAATTATGATCATGATTATAAATGTGGTATATTATTATAATCATAACTATTATTTAATAGTTATAATAATTTAATAATTAATTATATATACTATACAATTATACATAACTATTAAATAATTATATGATACTAAAATAGCTAAATATTGAGTTAATTACCCCAAAATAGGTAGTTTAAAAGATTCCACATCTAAATAAAGAAAAGGCATTGCATTTTTTGTTTTATTGAATTATAATTAACATACAGTAAATCATGCAGAGTTAAGATGAACAATTCAGTAAATTTTGACTTAAATACACCTGTGTGAAGTTATTGCCATAATCAAAAAAGTCAGCATACCCAACTGCACCTAAATTTTTCTCATGAGATTTTAAAATACTTCCCTCACATTAGCTGATAGATTTCTTAAAGAGTTCTTATTTATTTCATGTCTACTTTTTCAGTCAATTACGGATAGATGGTATTGTAATTTCTACCTATAATTTTTGATTTGGAAATTTCTCCTTGAAGCCCAAATAATTCTTTTTCAGGTATTCTGAAGTTTTGTTATTAGGTACATACATATTTAGGATCATTATGTCTTCTTTAAGAACTGACTTCCTTATCAATTTGAAAGGGCTTTCTTTATCAGTACTACGATATCCTCTGAAATCTACTTTGTCTGAATGGTAACATATTCTATTTTTTTTTACTTTTAACCTACTTGGGAATTTCTATTTAAATTGAGTCTTTTGTAGGAAGCATTAAGTGGTGTCTTTTTTTAAATTTGATCTTTCAATCTGTGTAGTTTGTCGTATTTAGAGTGTGCACATTTAATACAATTATTAATATGGTTGGTTTTAAATCTATCATCCTGACAATTGTTTTTGAGTCATCCCTTCAGTTCTTTCTTCCCTTTTACTGGTTATAGCATTTTTTGGATTACTTGGGTATTTTTTCAGATTCCATTTTTTTTCCCTTGCTGGCTTATTACCTATAATCCTAAATTGTATTATTTTTATCCTTGATTTAAGGTTTATATAATAGCATACATCACTCCTTATCACAGTCAAACTCCATACAATATTTTATGACTTACATAAGATCCTTAAAATTGCATGGTTCCATTTATCCAGCCTTTGTGCTATATTTTTACACATTTTATTTCTACGTGTGTTATAAAGTCCATATTATATTGATATATGTTTTGTTCAGTCCTTTTGTTGTTTAATATTTAAATAACAAAAAATCTTAAACAGTCACCAACTATTTTATTACTGTTCTCCATCTATTTTTGTATTAATGCATTTTCATCTGGTTTATTTTTTTTCCTCTTGGAGGAAGTTCTTTTTATTTTCTATAATTCAGTCAATTCAGTCATGCTTGTGATGATTTTTTTAAACTTGTATATCTGAAACCATACAAAATTTTACTTTTGACATTAAAAAGTATTTTGCTAGGAATAGAATGTGACAGATTTTTTTCTTTCATTACTTTAAAGGTACTGACTCACTTTCTTCTTGCTTTCTTTCTTTTTTTTTTTTTTTTTCCTGATGAGAAATTGGCTGTAATCCTTGTCTTTGTTCCTCTGCTTATGCACAGAATTTTTCTCTGGTTGCTTCTAAGATTTTTGTCTTTCTTACTAGTTTTGAGCAATTTGTTCATGGTATACCTGGCTGTAGTATAATTAATGTGTCTTTTTCTTGGGTTTCATTTAACTTATTGAATCTGTGGCTTTTTAATATTTTTCAAATTTAAAAAAAAATTTTGCTCCCTCTCTCATTTAGAAGCTCGAATTCCATATATAGTAGTCCACTATAATTTGTTCTTAAGATCCTTGATTCTGTATACAATTATTATAACAGTTTTCCCTGCTTTTTGTTTTAAATAATTTCAATTTGTTTTTCTTCAAATTCACTGATCTTTTCTTTTAAATATTACAGATACCCATCTGTGTCATATCCAGCTTGGTTTCAACTGGTTTGTTTTCTTCACATTTTCCTTCTTCTTGGCTTGCCTGGTAAATTTTGTCAGATGCTTGAGCTTATTAATTTTACCTTGGTAGTTGCTGAATATATGTGTATTTTTATACATTTTCTTAAGTTTTATTAAAGCATACAGTTAATTTACTTGGAAATACTTTAATTCTTTGGGGCCTTACCTTTAAGATTTGTTAGATGTGAACAGAACAGTGTTTAATCTATAACTTGTTATTACAGATACTGAGACAAGAACCTTCTGGATACCGCACCCATACCCCATGAATCATGATGTTTTTCAGCTGGTTGATGTGAACAGGTGAATTTTCATCCCTATGTGAGCAACAGGTCCTGTTTCCTCTAACATTTCAATTTGCTTCTTTCCGCTGCCTCTCACATTTTCTTCAAGCACATGTGCCAATCAGTACTCTAATGAACACTGGAGGAAAACTGAGTCTTCTAGAGCTCTGTCTGTACAGATCTTTCTTCTCCACTACTCTGTCCTGTGAATTCTTGGTAAGTTGGATTCCCCTGACTATCAACTCTGCCTCCACAGTTCAGGACTTATCTGGGGTCTGCTTGATTTTCCCCTCCCTGAACTGCAACTTGGAAACTCCCTTCAGGTCGTACATTGAAATAATTTAGGGTTTGGCTTATTCATTTCCCTTCTTTCAGCTATCCCACCTGTTGTTTAAATATCTGAAAATTATTGTTTTATATATTTTCTTTATATATATATATATATATATATATATATATTTTTTTTTTTTTTTTTTTCCAGCTGGGAAAGTAAATCTGGTGACCTCTATGTTAACTTGGCCAAAGGTCGCAATTCATATGACATCATGTCTTGATACTAAAACACAAAATTTGAAATAATAGTAGAGAAACTTCTAACTAATATGTGATAATACGTTGCTGACATGAGTTGTAGTGTGAGAACAGATGGTAAGGACAGGAGACCTCTTTTATTATATATCGTTGGTTTTGTAGGTAGAAATCTTATACGAAATAAAATTGTTAAATATATTATGGAGCCTGATATTTACCATAGTACACAACAAAGATGAAACCAATTTGTAAGAATTTGAAACACTTCAGTCCTGTTGGCAAATAGCTGCTGCATCAATCTTCCCCCATATACCCTGCTGAGCATCTGTCCCAGGATCTCCCAATTTCAAATACTAAAAGGTGTTAAAAAATCTTGCATAATAGGGATTCCAGAAGGCTTCTTTATCTCTGTGTGGGTCCATGAATCTTTGCAAATTAGAATGACTGCACCGTACTTAGTGCTAAATGGTTTCCAATGGCCCCAAGATGTTTCTTTGTTATTTTATTCCCGAACTCCTGGAGTAACTGCCCTAGGAACTCTTTATTTAAATAAATATTTCTTCCTCTAGAAAACAAAGGTTTTCTAATAAATCTTTCTACTAAATGAAACTTTCCTCCAGATTTGACTATTTAACCTGTTACATGAATCCTATGTTATGATGATATGTTGACTTGCTAATGAAATCCAGCCTGACATAAAAAATCAGTAATTGTTAGAGAACTGTAAATAACAGGACAAATAGCAGGACAACTCATGCCATTATTTTATGGTCAAATTTTAACATGACAGTAAAGTTAGGGTAAGAAATAATCAAGTAGTTAGAGTTCATTTTGGAGCTCCCTTATTTCTACTTCCTCTTCTTTTTCCTACTCTTTAAATTTTCTAAATTTCCTATTCCTGTATTATATCCTATTTTAAAATACATCAAATATTTTCTTTCAATTTTTTTTCTTTTTGACCACTAAATATTACTAACAGGTTTGCTGACAACATCTTATTTCTCTAAGTAATACTTTCATTCTAACAGTAGGTTTTGAAATAGGTTCATTGGACCTATATAAAATATTGAATATTGCATTCCATGAACAATGAGAAACAGTGAGAAAGGAGTTTAAAAACTCACTCTTGCATATGTAAATTAAATCATTTTAATTAAATACAAAAACTATTTTATATATTCCAGGGAACAGAAAAGCACTAGAAATCTCTTTATAGAAGAGAAAGCTCAATCTGTGAGGTTATCACATCTGATGAATAATCACCAATCTACAACACAGGGATCCGAGGCATTAAAACTTCAGGAAACTTAATCACAAATGTGATCAGCAAATGTAACTTAAAATGTCCCATCTATTTTGTAAATATCTCCTTACATAGTGTATGTTTTTTGTTTTACAGTTTATAATTGCCATTAAAGGGCATTTGATGTTTTTCCCCACAATATTATGTTTCAAGTTGCTTTTACTATTATCAATTACTTAATAAATCAATACTTTGCATAAGAAGAAATGACTGATTATTAAAAAGATATTTCAAAGCCAGCATATTACTCTAACTTTTTTGATGTTTTTAGTTAATGTAATTTTGACCATCAAATAGCAAAAAAAAAAAAAAAATTCTCTGAAGTTTTTAAAATTTGAAATTAAACTAGTAAAACGTAGCATATTTAGCATTTGTTGGAGTCTTAAAACTAAGTGTCCTTTGAAAGTGTAAATTCAGCGCAGTGTTTGAAGTTTCAGACATTTTTGTAGTCATTTCAAACATATTGTCAACCATATAAAAGGTTATGCTTTGCCCTGAGTCCATGCACATAGGATTCTGATTGATGTAATGGGAGCCATGTGCGAAGTTTGCGGGCACTGTAGTTTGAAACTTTATGGTGTTTTCAGAATATCTTTGAAGTCTAGTTTCTGTGAAAAATATAAAGTTTAAAGAGTAGCTCTTCAGGGCTTATTCTTATCCTCTGAGAACATGTTTAGATTGCCTGTTTTAAATGCAGAGCTAAGCTGAAATTCCGTAAATGTGGTATGCATATGGAGTGGTTGATTACAAAGGGATTATTCCCATTGAGTTCAATTGCTAGACTTGGAGACAAAAATGGCATCTCTATCCTGATTACCTAGATTTTTATACATTAACTGTAGGTCTGTTTCCATTGCAATAGTGAAAAGTGTACATTTCTGTTCAATGCTAAAATTAACCTTATTACTACCATTAATTTTATCTCTAAGTATCTTCAACGAAGCAAGTGGAATCCCTTTTGCATTGATAAATCAATTACAGACTTTGATTTTTATATTATGACTACGGGAAGATATTAGTTTGTAAGAACTTTCTATTATTAATAAGAATTTATTTTTATAAATACAAACTGATGAAAGCTATTTAAGAGTATTAAGGAAGGATAATTTAAATTCATTTTCCCAAAATTCAAAATACTTTTTGGGCTTGCAGACTCTGGAGTAAAATGCATGTTATATAGAAATAATTACAGTTTTATCAGAAAAAAATCATTAATGTCATAAAAATTCTTCAACATATTTTTCCATATCAAGATACAGCTGTCATTTGTAAATAACTGAACGTACTAAACTTTGTGTTTTCTAGATAACTGTGGTTTTCATTTTATAGTATAATTAATTTGTGCTTAAAATTCATGAGATCTGTGAGTTTTTTCTGAGCAAGCTTTGTCATTTTGTTACCTAAGACCAATTTGCACAATGCACACTCAATACTTTTGACAGATCATCTAACATGAGCCTGATAATCTATCTCACTGTGACTGGAAGAAAGTGCTAAGACAGCACTCAAGAGATGTGATTCTCTTTTACAAAAAGAAAGCAGAAGCAACTCTTCAACTAGGAAACAAACCATTGCGGTGGGTATTTTAGGCTGACTAGAGTTTGGTATGAAAACAATTGAAGAGCAGAGAACAGGTAGAAGGTTAATCAAGAAAATAAGAAGACAACAAAGACACATTTTGGGTACATTTCATTGTTATGTACCATAGAAAATCAGATTTGCTGCATTGTATTAGTAATAGGAGTTATGTTGGTAACCAAAAAAGGAATATGTGAATCAAATTTAAAAGAGACTACATATGGAAATTAAGTATCACAGACAATAGTAGCGAACAACTGTTGTGATGTACCTCTATTTCATCAAATTTTTAATTGTCTAAACATCACTGTCATAAACATCTTTTCTTTATAATAAAATTACTTCATCTGTGATATTCTGTTATAGCAACAGAAAACAAGCTAAGACATTAAGTATAGCATTAATTGTAGTATAATCTGGAGCAATATTATTCAAAGCAAGTAAGGTGAATTCAGATTTAATATACTATAGAATTGTGGAAATAAGCGAAGACCAACCAAAAGAGAATAAACAAAGGCTATATTTTCAAAGCTTGCTCTTGGAAGTGAGTTAGCCACAGTGACTTGCATTCTGGCAGAGAATCAAGCTTGATAATAGAAACAGGGAAGACTTCACGTATTCCTGATTGGAGGATGTTGGCATGGAGGGGTTGCACGTGGGCTAATAAGCCTGGCATACCATGTGATTGGTTAGGGGTGCATATCTGCCTTTCTCCAGTTGGTTCTCAATTGGAAGTGGGGCAAAAACTAAGAAATCTGTTAGTTATTAATAAAGTTCTGGAAATTTGGGGCTGATTGTTACAGAGCTTATGATTAGCTTTCTGGACCAGTAACTAGATATAACAATCAAACTACAAGTCTGACTTACAGATAGTCAGAATGTTCTCCTGAGTTGTTTACTGTGGATAAAGGGTTAGTTTCTTTGGCTGGTTGCTGCCCAGATTGTGGGGCAGAGTTCTATTTTTATATATGATGCCACTGTCTGTCTGTATATTTACTCTCTCAGGATATCTTATGCCCTCCCAATCCTATAATGCTCACAAGAAGCTATTGTCTTTATAAAGAGATTATGCAGTCATTCTCCCACTACATTTGAGCTTATATTATTTTCTATACAAAAATATAGCTTTCTGTTGCAAACATTACTAGCAAAAGAGAGGCAACCTAGCATCATGACCAACTATATGGTCTTGGGTCCAGATCATCAGTACTTGTGTGATCTTGAAAAAAATAATATGATCTCATCCCACAGACTCTTCATTCAATAAATGGATTGATCAGTAGCTACAGTGTTTTTATAAGAAGTAAATGCATTAATCACTCTAATAATTTAAAATATTACATAGCATACTAGAAGTACTCAATATTTAGAAAAGAAGATTTATGGCTTAAAAGAATGGACCCTAGAAAGGGAGTTAAGAAATTTTTGCTTTATTTCAAGCACTAACAATAATTTTATCCCTGTGGAAATACATAACTCTATCGGGATTGGTTTTATCACACATAGTATATAAAATCTTAACTTTCTCATAGCTTTACAATTTCAAAGTTCTTTTTGTTCATGTGTCTAAGTTTGCTGTCAGAAATCTAAGCCAAAAACAGAATTGAACCTTTACCATAGATCGATAGACATAGCTATAGATACGTAAGAACAAGTCTTCTTTGAGACTGAGCATGAACAATTTCTTAGATATATTAGCAACAGAAAAAGTTTTAGATATATTTACAAATGATGTACTTGGGTTGTGTTATTTGGTTTCATTTGCCCTAACAACCATGACTCAGATACACCAGCTGCTCTTAATCCTGCCTGAGATCCCAAACTTAAAAATAAATTTGGCAGATGAAATTCTTTCCAAGTTTTTGGAAGTTCTTGGCATTAGTTATTTTTCAGTTCAATCATAAGCCAAAGAGGGAAATGAAAAAGTAGTAAATCTAGGGAAATTCACTTTCAGTACAAAAAGTTTACTGAGAAAATTTCAAATGAATAACATAGACTATAAATCCTTGCATTTAAAAGGGACAAGTATAATCATATCTACTATGTTTCAAGATAAAACAAAGCATCATTGTTTCACAAGATTAATAAAAATAAATAAATAAAGACAGAGTAGACCAGTTGACCTGATGAGCTATCTCCACCTGAGAAGGAACATTGGTACATCTCTCTCAAATGCTTTCACCAGGACTTACATGGTTATTTTCTACTATTGGATTGCAAGTCAGGCCTTACACAACTATGCTTTTATAGAACACTGCAAGAATCTTTGAGTGCAGGAAGTGATTTAAATTTAAAAATATAAAGACATTTTGACAATTTTAATATTTCTTATATAAGGAAATTAAAAGAATTAGATACTGTAATGAAAATTTTAAGAGACACTACCAAATAACATAAATCCTTCTGCTCTATCCTCTTCAAGAAAGAGTAGACTAGCCAGGCTTTGTCCTCCAGTACATTATAATAATGACCATTCTCAGAAATATTTAATGACTGTTTAGTTCTATTTTAATTGATTCATTTATAAATGCATTTAATCTACATTTTTAAAAGTTCTATGATATATAATAATTTTACATATTTATGGAGTACATGTAATATTTTAATACAAGCATGCAATGTATAATCATCAAATATGGGTGATTGGGATATACATACACTTGTGTAAATGTACCACATTGTTTCATCTATTCATTTATTGATGTATACTTAGGTTGATTCCATATCTTAGATACTGTGAATAGCACTGCAATAAACATGGGAGTTCAGATATCTCTTCAATATAAGTATTTCTTCTTTTTTGTATATACCTAGCAGGGATTGCTGGATTATATGGTAGTTCTATTTTTAGCCTATTGAGAAGCCTCCAGATTATTTTCATAGTGGGTGTACTAATATACATTCCCACCAACAATGTTCAAGCTTTCCCCTTCTCCACATTTTTGCCCGCATCTGTTTTGAGCTGTCTTTTTGATAGAAGACATTTTATAATAACTGGGGTATAATAATATCTCGTTGTAGTTTTAATTTGCATTTACCTGATGATTAATGATGTTGAAGATTTTCTGTATACCTGTTGGCCATTTGTGTGCCTTTCTTTGAGACATGTCTATTCAGAATTTCGCCTCGTTTTAAATTGGATAATTTGTTTTTTTGTTATTGGGTTGCTTGAGTTTCTTATTTATTCTGATACTAGACCTTTGTCAGATAAATAGTTTGTAAATATTTTGTCCCATTCTGTATGTTGCCTCTTCATTTTGTGACTGTTTCTTTTGCTGTGCAGAAGCTTCATAACTTGATGTAATCTTATTTGTCAATTCTTGCTTTGATTTCCTGTGATTCTGAGGTTTTACTCAAGAAATCTTGGCCTAGGCGAATGTCCTGCTGCATACCACGAATGTTCTCCTCTAGTAGTTTCATAGTTTCAAGTTTTACATGTAAGTTTTTAGTCCATTATTATTTGAGTTTTTATATGCAGAAAGATAGGGATCCAGTTTCATTCTTTTGCATATGGATGTCCAGTTTTCCCAGCATCATTTGTTGAAGAAACTGTCCTTTCCTCATTTATGATCTTGGTGACTTTGTTGAAAATGAGTTGGCTGTAAATGTGTACATTGATTTCTGGGTTCTGTAGTCTGTTCCATTGGTCTATGTGTCTATTTTTATGCCAGTCCCATAATATTTGGGTTACTATAGCCTTGTGGTGTGTGTGTGTGTGTGTGTGTGTATATTTTCAGCATATTCCTGGGTACAAATGTTTAGGTTACATATATTTCATTTGCCTCACCTTAGTCAGAGCTTCAAGCATGTCCATCTCCCAGATGGTGCACACTGCACCCATTAGGTGTGAATATGCCCATCCCACCTCCCACCTCGCACCTGCCCGACACCCAATGAATGTTATTACTATATGTGTACTTAAGTGTTGGTCAGTTAAGGCAGTTAATACCAATTTGATGGTACTTGTTTTTCCATTCTTGTGGTATATTTTGAAGTCACGTAATTTGATGCCTCCAGCTTTGTTCTTTTTGTTCAAGATTGCTTTGGCTATTCACAGTCTTTAGTGGTTCCACACAAATTTTAGGATGTATTTTTCATTTCTGTGAAGAATGACATTGCTATTTTGTTGGGATCACATTGAATTTCTAGATTGCATTTGGTAGCATGGACAATTTGACAATAGTAATTCTTCCAAGTCAATTATTTTCATTTTGTTATTTCCTTTTCTATTTCATCAATGTTTTATAGTTTTTATTATGAAGATCTTTCAATTTTTTGGTTAATTTATTTCTGTATGTTTTACTTTTTGTAGCTATTATAGATGGGATCTCTCTTGATTTCTTTTTCAGATGGTTTCCTGTTGGCATACAGAAATTAGTGATTTTTGTATGTTGATTTTGTATCCTCCAACTTTGCTGAATTCGTTATCCATTCTAATATTTTATACCCACCACATTACTTAGTATTGACACATTTTCATTTCATTTACTAATGTAAAGTCTGCATACTATTTGTAAATTTTCATATATCTTTATTGTTCTTTTCTGACCTTGTTGCTTTCAGACAATTTGACTTCTTAAAAATGCATCAAAATTAAATCACAATATTTTTGCTTATGAAAATATCTGCATTCTGATAAAATATGAGTAGTGAATCCTTTCTTGATATTTATTTATTTATTTATTTTAAATTTGCACTTGCCATTGGATTTCTATGGGGTCTCCATTGGCACACTGCCCTATAAGGTTTAACTGAATGTAAAAGTAAATATGAACTTAGTAGCTATAAATGTGCTTAATTTACTCAACCCCTGACCTATCTTAAATAGAATAAAGTAATGGATTATATTGTCTCTCTTGACACTGGTTACTGTATGTCATCTGTTTAAATAATACTCTGCTAGAGCCAAATAGATTTTAAACAGTCTCAGCTTTTTCTAGGGAAAAACGAATACAAGTGTGCATTGTAGAAGCCCACTTTTGTTAGGTGATACTGTCTCTACTTTATTTTAAATGTAATTTCTATCTATTTAAATTACTGCAAATTTTAGTGATTTGTTAATAAAATTTGAAAACATAACAAAATAAATGTTTAAGTGCTTATAAATATATCATACTTTAAAATACTTTAGATAAATAAAATTTATGAAATATATTTAATAAAACTATCAAAATTTTAAACTAAACTTCAAAAGATTCTCTTTCATTCATGCAGGGAGTGTCATTTGTTTTTATTATTTCTTGGGATAACCTTTGTATTGCCAATTATCTTTTTGTTGATGTTGTTGTTACAGAGACTAGAGTATAATAGCGTCATCCTAGCTCACTACAACCCCAAACTCCTGGGCTCAAGAGATCCTCCTGACTCAGCCTCCCAAGTATTATAGCTGGGACTACAGGCATGTACCACAATGCCTGGATGATATTTTAATATTTTTGTAGAGAAAGGATCTCCTCACTAGGTTTCCCAGGTTTGTGTCAAATTCCTGACCTCAAGCAGTCCTCCAGCCTCAGCCTCCAAATGTGCTAGGATTATAGGCTTGAGCCACTGCACCAGGCGACCAGTTATCTTGATATGCATTCTTGCTCAAGGAAGTGAAAGACTGGATTTTTAAGGGTTCCCAGAGTAAATCAATGTTTCCAAATATATATGAGCATATATGTGTATATACAGACAAGTCCCCCAATTATAAAGGTTTAACTTTCCAACTTCGATAGTGGAAAACTGTCACAATTTTGATGTAATATATAGTATTCAATAAATTATGTAAGATATTCAATGAAAATAGGATTTATATTAGATCTTTAGCATTAGATGATTTTTCCCAACTGTAGGCTAATGTGAGCATTCTGAGCAGGTTTAAGATAGGCTAGGTGGGCCGGGCGCGGTGGCTCACGCCTGTAATCCTAGCCCTCTGGGAAGCCGAGGCGGGTGGATCACTCGAGGTCAGGAGTTCAAGACCAGCCTGAATGAGACCCCGTCTCTACTAAAAATAGAAATAAATTATCTGGCCAACTAAAAATATATATGGAAAAAATTAGCTGGGCGTGGTGGCGCATGCCTGTAGTCCCAGCTACTAGGGAGGCTGAGGCAGGAGGATCACTTGAGTCCAGGAGTCTGAGGTTGCTGTGAGCTAGGCTGACGCCACGGCACTCACTCTAGCCCGGGCAACAAAGTGAGACTCTGTCTCAAAAAAAAAAAAAAAGATAGGCTAGGTGTATTAAGTGTCATTTTGACTTACAGTATTTTCAGTGTAAGATGAATTTATCAGGGTAACCTCATTGTTAGTCAGAGAGCATCTGTCCATGTTGTCTATACATGTGTGTATATTACACACATGTATAATCTCCAATTCCTATTTCATCAGCCTATGTGTTTATAATCTTACAGTTTATTTAAATTGTCACGGATATTTTTATTATCCTCAATTATTTTATATAACATTCACATGCTTTTATCCATTGTCTTCATTTAATATCTCATAGAGCAGGGACACTGCCTCCTCACTTTTTTGTATAGGACCCGATATTCAGTAACTCAACATTTTTGACCAAGTACTTGTAGTTTTAATTAAATATGTTAATATTAAACCACCCACACACACTTCAATTCTATAGTACATATTATTAAATAAAAAATTAATTCAACTTTGCCTTGCCCTTGAAAATACCTCAATGGAAGCCAAAGGTATTATGCATCCAAAAACAGGAGATGGCTATATGTCTTGGTAAAATTTTTTTCTATAACACTTTAACTTTTATTTTAACTTTCAGTTACAATGAGGAGCCTGATGACCTTTTAAGCTTTTCAAGATCACCTAAGAAAGAGTGATTTCAAATAAGTTTCATCTGTGATCCTGCCCAGCACAACAATGTGGGTAATTTAAAAATTACATCCCATGATAAATCTCCCAGGAAGTTCCTCTATTACATTCACTGACATTTCCACAGTGCACAGATGCATTTATAAGAGAACTTTGTACAATAAAATGAATTAGATTAATGGAAGAGGAGTCCTAATTCCATATAGGCATATTTTGTTGAATCTATTTCTCTGCAAGTTCTTTTTGACAAAAGGAATTCTTCTTTAAATGTCATGCTAAACACTATAAAAAACACAGACTTTTTGTAATTCTAGGTATGCTCATAAGGATGTTTTACTCATCTAATCTTAGAAAATATTTAATAATCAATTTAATGTAGTACATTACATTCTATTTGTATGATATTGAATTTAAGATGGGTAATAGAAAAACACACTGATTCAAACATCTGTTTTATTAGTTTTATACACTACACTGGATACATTCCTGTTTTACTAATAAATATTTTTGTTCAAAGACTTTTTTTTTCAGAGATAGGGATATGTAATTATATTGTAGAAATAGTTTTCATAGATTTAGAAACTTGTAGAAGAGAGGAAAACAAAAATATCTCAAATAACTTGCCTGTTGTATATAGCTAGTTATGTTGAGACTAGTAATAGGTTGTTTTTATTTTATATTTTTATTTTATACTATTTCTTACAATTATTTGTGAAGAAATAACTTTTTTGCCTCTAGTTCATTTTAAACCTTGTGTTGCTTATGATTTATGTAATAAGCTCGTAGCTCTAAATGGTATACTCATTTGGCTAAAAAAACTTTTTAAAACATTTATATAAGAAACAAAACCAGATATATATATGTGTAAATTGAAGCACTTTGATTCACCTTCTTTATCATTGAAATTAAGATGCTAATAATACTTACATAATAGTGTTGTAAATCGTTTATATGAGCTAATGTGAATGCTCAAAAACCGGATCTACTCAAGGCAAGCATTTAATACATGATAGATATGGCTTATTTGTGTTGTTGTCATGTTATATTGTTGTTGTTCTATTACTATTTTATTGTTATAGTTGTTGTGTTATAGAAAGATTACTAACTTCAAAAAAAGATGGCTTTGAAATTAGATCCAGCTTAACACTCAGTTATTTGACCTAAACAAATTGTTAAACTTCTCTAGGAATTAATCTACAACCTGAAAAATCTGGAATGCATAATTTATCCTATGATAAATAGTGATATTTCCCATATGTTTTATTTAGACAAGTTTTCCTCATATTATTTTGAAAGTTGAGAATATCTCATTAGGTATGATTAAATACAATCTCAAATACAACGAGACAAATCCTTAAAAACATACAGACACCAGACAAAGCATATACTAATAAACAAAAGTTATCAAAATCTGTGGCAAAATATTTTCAATGAATACTTTTGGTTGTTTGAAAATTAAAGTTTCTGAATCACATAGTTTGATAGCAATGTTGGACAATAAAACCCAGTAAACTCACTTAGATTATTCTTTTGTAATGTATCTTAATAAGACCTCTAGTCTTATATTTGAAAACAAAAGTGGAAAATATTTCTAGCAAAATTGAAAAGTATTTCAATTCCTTGGAGCATACTCTACTATTAGGTCCATTTATTTAACACAGGACTCATAATGCAAGCTAATGTTATCATTATTTTCAAATGATATATCTTTTCACATCCATAGTCATTTTATTTTTATTTTTTTAATATTTATTAAGGATATAATTTATATGCACATAACTTCACACATTTAACTTATACATCTTGATGTTTGCATAGAGGTATACAGTTATGATACAATCATCACAACCAAGGTGCTAAAAATATCCATCACCATCACAAATCTCTTTGTTTTATTTTGTGTTTTTTTCTGGTTTGTTACTTAGTAAGAACACTTAGTGCTTTACTGATATGTAATTTATGTACTAAAACACTGTACATATTTAATGCATACAGTTTAAATATGAGTTTCAACATATGCATGTTATCTATTTAAATATTACTATGTATTTGAAAAGAAAAAAGTCACAAAGATCATATAGTAAAGATCAATTGAACAGTTCTTATAAATAAATAGACAACAAATAGAAATAAATAAAAAACAAAAAAAAACTACCTCTAACGGTGTATGCATAATATATGATGGAAAGTTCTATTAATTGCCTTCATATAAAAAGCTTCAAATTATAAAAGAGAAAATAATGGCCCTTCCTGTGTCTATACAGACTGGTGTATTATTGGATAGTCCTATGTTTACTTTTCACCATATGAATATGTTAAAACATCAACATGCTAAGAGTATGTTGTACAGAAAAATTAGCTCTACCACACCCATTAAAGTAATTCTTTGCCAAATTATTGTGTTTACTGGTCACTCTGTACCAATAGTATTTATAAATTCTTATTTTGTTCACATATTTATATGTTAATAATGAACTAGTATAATGATATTTCTCTTTTACCTCTTCTGCAGTAAAATATAAACTATTTGAGGTTATTTGTTTCTTTGCTATACCCCATACATATTCTACATTTATCCTATTCATATCAGACAATCTTCTATTCTATTTTATAAACATACTCAATGTGTAAAATCCTTTTTATCTCATTTGAATAATTCTACCAAAACTCAGAAAATTAAATATATGGTTGAGATATTAATATTAGTAAATATACATAGGAAGCTTTCAAAATCCACAATAATGATCACATTTTAAGTGAGTCACAAGGAAATAAAAACACATACACAAAAAACCAAGTAGAATTTTTCTTTAAACTTACTGGGTTTTACTCATTTCATGTATGTTGACAGTGACCCATACAATTGTAGATTTGAAAAGAAGGAATAAAATAAATAAAGAAAGAAAGTTGGGGGTGAGTTATTATTATTATTATTATTACAAATTAACACAGCAACTGTAGTGCATACCAGGGCATTGTTAGAAAATCTTGTCCTCAGGTCAAGACTTCTTGTTCTTTATCATGTAACAATACTTATTTCTTCCAGAAACAGAGGAAAAATACATTTCATTAGGAAATCACTGGACAACAAGACTTGATCCAAGATATAATGTATCTAAATAACAACTTAGGAGGCAACAAATACATAAGTTGTTATTTTCATTGTTTATATACTACTCTATAGCAAGATAATTTTTCCATTTTTTTTGCAATTAGAAAAAGAAAATGAAATTAATCTTAACACTGTCAGTCTCCTTATTGGGTAGAATGTATGATCAAATTCTATCCGTAAAGCTTAAATGTGAGTACACGAAACCTTTTTTGTGCCCTTCAGTGCAAAATCACACAAAGCAGGACATCGAAAGGGATCTTCTGAGTTGTACGAATTTTGAAATTTTTGTGGCTAATATATGATAACTATTATTATACTTATAAGAAAGCTAAAGAAAGCATTCAGCAAGCAATTAACATTTGACTCTTGCAATCCGGAGCATTGCTATCTTTGCCATCAGTGGAATCAAGAAACAAATTACGATCTTAGCAAACCACCAGCATTTTCCCCTGTTTTTTAACCAAGTCTTCCCTTAAAACACAATGATAATAAAAATAATCTATTGAATAGCACAACATGTAGTTCAGGGTTAGGGTTTGCTAATGAGAGCAGTTGCTAAGCATTCTGAAGGAGGACAGGATGGCAGGCTGTTATTTTGGGGAAGCTGCGGCAATCAGTCATTACCATGTTGCAGTCCCTTTTTTTCACAGTCATAGTAGTCAGATGTGTTGGACCCTCTGATTTCTTTTCAGGTCTCATTTCACAATTTTGGTTACCACATAAGACGACCTTGCAGACCTATGTTCTGACTTCCGTTTTGTGGCCACAGTAGTCAAATGCATTAGTTTGCTGGGCCACCATCACCGACTTCAACTTCCTAGACTCTTTCATAGATCCAGCTTCCTCACCCACTTCAGTGCTTCAGGATAATGTAATGAATGACTGTAGTTTTCAGAGTCTCACTTGCCCACCTTCTCCCACCTTCAGGTAAACTCCTACTTATATTAAACTCATTCATTCCTGTAGTTGGTGTATTTTCCTGACATGATCAAAACTATCAAATTTATTCATCCTTGGTTATTGTTATGAGCCTATGCTCTACATTTCTTCAGGGTGACAATTAACCAGTCAAAATTATCTATCTGATTTTAAAAACTAACGTTTCATCTTTCATTGAACACATTTATAATAATATTACACTCATCTAAATTACACAAATTCTCCAAACGTGTGAAATAAAGTCTTCTATTTTATCTAGAAAAGTATCATTAATATCCTGTTTAGAGTAATAGTTCATAAAATCTAATTAAACATTCTTGTATCATCCACTTGCCTCTGAAATATGATTTAGGAATAGTTGAGAGCATGCTGTACATCTGCATACTAATCACACACAAAAACTTTGTAATTACATATAACAAAACATACAGTGTATAACTAACTATAGAGACAGATACAACTTGTAATTATTACTTGATATTCCACTACTTGCCCACTGATATGACCAAGAGATAGTTTTTACATTATTTTTAAATTTTTGATTCTAATGAGAACTTGATATTGAAGACAACTGAATAGTCATTAAATAGATGCAAATAAGCAGAATAATTTCTCTAGTAGTTTTTCTTTATACTGATGCTACAGCTTATTTCATGTACCTTTACATAACTGTAGGTTCTTTTATCTTTTATTTTTTCCTTCTGAGCCTCTTAATTACATGAGTTTATGGGAATACTATTTTAGCCCTACAAAAATTTCTCTGAAAATTTTCACCACATAAAAGAAAAAAAAAAAAAGGTAGGAAGTATGCATTCAGAAGAGTGTGAGAGAAAGCAGAAAATTGTATTTTGAAGTTAAGAAAAGTATGTGTTTTGACAAATATTTCAAAGCAGTTTTACTCATTGGTGATTTGGGATGTATTTATAATATCTATGAAAATATCCCTTGGTAAGTTGCTTAGCTCACATTCCATTTTCTTTTAAATGGGAGCTACTGTAATACAATTATAATCTGCATGAGATTCCAATCAGCATACAGCATACAAATTATATATAAAATTAAATTATTATTATATGCAACAGGAAATCTGGAGATGTCTAATTAATATATTGACAGCCATAACCCTGTCTGTATAGCTATTATATAATGTAACAATCTTATTTTTGGTTGTCAACTTAACAAACCAGAAAAGTAATTTCTTAAGACATCAAGAAATCGCCAATAACAATTTATTGTAATTTACTTTTTATTTGTTAATATGAAAACTAAAATAAACATGTTGTATCAATGGTTATAAGTTATATTTTGTTGAAACCTCATTAATTTCTTTTATCTCTGAAAGCAGCTCGAAGAAAAAAATTGATTATAGTTTATTTTATGCCTTCATCAGTTTCTTTTCTTCCTCTCATATATATTGGTATAGCTTCTCAAAAATTTAAATACGTAGACAGAGAAAGGGAAAGTGTAAAGCATGCTCAGCCCAAGTAATCACTATCCATTATCTGAGCCTTTTCTTTTTCCCAGAACACTCTTAAAACCAGCTTTTAAAAAATGCCGTTATTTAATGATTTTTTTGGTTAAAATCAGAGATTAATAGCTAAAATGAGTAAAAGAACTATAAAAATCATAGTATTATACAATTTTTTAATTAAGATAATTTAATTTAGAAATACGTTTAATGTGATAATTATATATTTAATTATTTCCAGGCTATATGTTGTTTGATATTTTTTTCATTAAACTGTACAAATACAAATTTATAATTATTTAAACTAGTTAAATAATAAGAACTTTAAAATGCACATCCTTCAAATATACTTAATATATTTTAACATGCATATTAGGAAATACTAAAAATAGATTGCACAATATTTTGTATTTCATTTTAGTGAATAGTTATGTAACCCAAAATAAATAATGTATGGATCTGTCTGTAAGTATTCGAGAATTTTTTATGAAGATCCTGGCAATATCATCAGAAAAAAACTTTTATGCACGTTATCTCATGAAATTTATGTAAAAGGATAAGAATTTAGAGAGAAGTAAATACTATTCTACACAAGGAGGATTCTTTCAACTTAGAATTATTATCCAAAAAATATACATTATGTAAGTGAAAAGTAAAAGGATAAACTACATGTATTTATACATGTTCAAGTTATTTTTTTAATTTCAATATATTTAGGAGATTTTGTTACATGAATATATTGTATAGCAGTGAAGTCTGGGCTTTTAGAGTATCCATTACCCTAATAGTGTACATCGTAATCAATAGGCAATTTTTCATACCTCATCCCCTTCCCTCCTCCTACCTTTGTAATCTTCCTTGTTTATTATTCTACTCTGTATGATCACGTGTACCTATAATTTAACTGCTACTTATAAGTGAGAACATATGGTATTTGATTTTCCATTCCTGAGTTACTTTAATTATGATAATGATCCTCCAAATTCATCCAAGTTACTGCAAAAGACATTATTTCATGCTTTTTTATGACTGAGTAGTATTCCATGGTGTGTATATATTTATATATAAGTGTGTGTGTGTGTGTGTGCATATATGCTCATCAGTTGGTGAATACTTAAGGTTGATTCCATATCTTTGCTGTTATAAATTGTGCTGTGGAAAACATAACAAGTATATGTATTTTTTTGATATGATTTCTTATCCTTAGATACTCAGTAGTGGGACTGTTAGATTGAATGATAGATCTACTATTAGTTCTTTGAGAAATCTCCACACTGTTTTACATAGAGGTCGTACTAATTTACATTTCCGACAATAGCATATAAACATTCCCTTATTGTCGCTTCCACAATGAGCATCTACTGTTATTTACATTTTAATAATGGCCATTCTGACTGGGGTAAAGTGACATTTCATTATGGTTTTAATTTTCATTTTTCTGATGCTGAGGGATGTTGAGCATTTTTTTTCATGTGTTTTTTGACCATTTGTATATCTTCTGTTGCAAAATGTCTATGTATGTCATTTGCCCACTTGTTAATGGTATTATTTGTTTTTCTTGCTGAGTTGTTTGAGTTCTTTGTTGATTATGCATATTAGTCCTTTGTTGGATGTATAGATTGAGAATATTTTCTTCTATTCTGTAGGTTCCCTATTAATTTTGTTGATTATTTCTTTTGTACACATAATCTTTTTAGTTTAATCAAGTCCTATTTATTTATTTTGGTTTTGTTATATATGTTTTTGGGATTTTAGATATAAACTCTTTGCATAGGCCAATGTCTAGAAGAGTTTTTTCTAGTAATTCTTCTAAAATTTTTATGCTTTCAGGTCTTACATTTAAGTCTTTAATCCATCTTCAGTTAGTTTTTATATAGGATGAGAGATAGGGGTCTGGTTTCATTCTTCTGCATGTGGCTATCCAATTTTCCCAGCATCATTTTTGAATAGAGTGGCTGTATACAGTGTATGTTTTGTCAGCTTAGTTGAAGATTAGTAGGTTCTAAGTATATGGCTTTATTTCTGGATTCTCTATGTTCCATTGGTCTGTGTCTCTAATTTTATACCAGTACCATGCTGTTTTGGTTACCATAGCTTTGTAGTATAAGTGAAGTCAGGTAATGTGATGCCTTCAATTTTCATTATATATGCTTAAGATTGCTTTGGCTATTCGGGCTCTTTTTTATTTCTACATGAATTTTAGATTTTTTCTTAATTCTGTGAAGAATGATGTTGGTATTTTGAAGGAAATTGCATTGAATCTGTAGGTTGCTTTGGGAATTATGATTATTTAAACAATTTTAATTCCTTTAATCCATGAGAATAGGATGATTTTTGCATTTGCTTTTGTCATTTAGGATTGCTTTCCTCAGTGTTTTGTAGTTTTCCTTGTACAGATCTTTAATTGCTTTTGTTAAGTACATTCCTGGTTTTTTTTCCAGCTATTATAAATGGGGTTGAGTTTTTTATTTGGTTATCAGCTTAGTTGTTATTAGTGTATAATAATGCTACTGATTTGCAAGTGTTGATTTTGTAAACTGAGACTTTACTGAATTTATTTCTCGAATCTAGAATTCTTTCAGAGGAGTCTTCAGTTTTCCAGATAATTTGACTTCCTATTTTCTTATTTGGATGTCCTTTTTCTCTTTCCCTTGCCTGATTGCTCTGGCTAGGACTTCCAGTATTAACTTCTGTAGGACTGGAATTTCAAAGCTTTTGGGAAGCTTATCTCATCATCCACCACTATGCACTTCTGATAAAGGTATTCCACTGGGCTGTGCATTTCAACCTCCAGGGCTGGTCGGTGGCACTTTCAGGTATGAGCCAGCTGTAGTAGAAGCTGGTGAGTATGTGTTTGAACTCTGTTTACTGTGAGGGGTTCTCTGTTGTCTCAGACAATGGACTGACTACTCTGCGGCTGGAAAGCAATATGCCTGCCACTAGCCTGTCCTGAGGCTAGTGACTCTCAGTTTAGTCAAACACTGATATCTATCTCCAGGCCACATAGCACTGAGTGAGAGCTGCAGAAAACTCCTGTCCCATAATGCTTCACGTAAATGGTTTCAGGGCAGAATTTCTTCCCTATCCCCAAAACAGATAGTTTGGTGGCTTCCCTGTTCTCTTCTGGGGGGAACACTGCTGCTGCATGTAGAGAGGGAGAGATGTCCTATTGTTAGGTACAAGAAGGTGAGTACCAGCTGTGCTGTTGTTGGCAATTTGTGTCAGCTGGATCTTCGAACACTGGGGGAGTGTTCAGTTGCCAGTGGTGGTAGACTAGGTTAGGTAATCCCTAACCCCTAGGCCTCTGGATGGCATACTTGAGTCCTGGGGGGACCAGACCAGGGCCAGGCTGGCAAACTTGTCATCAGGCTCCCTGGGTTCAGGTGCTGGCTATGATAGGGAGGAGCAGGGTGATTCCATGGTCACTGGCAGAATCCTCAAGCAAGGGAAAGACGGGTGCACTCTGGGCCTCCCACCTGGGAGGGCAGGTCCTGTCCAGTGTGATTAGTAGAGACAGGCAGCTGTGGTGCTCATTGGATGCAGTGAAAAGCACACAGGACACAGACCTCTGGGGGTGAGCTTCCATAATTGTACCACTGGGCTGCAGTGGGAATTCTCACATGGGGCAGGTAGTTGTGTTTCAGATAGGGTGGGAGCTTAAAGGAGCATGACCTGCTCACACCACTGTCTGTCAGCAGGAGCAGGAGCACGAGCAGTCTCTGTCCTTGAGTGCCCAAAGTCACTCAGCTTCCCTGCTCCGTCCCTGGCCAGGCAGTGGCAGTGGCTCCACCCTCTGGGGACTAAGATCCTCAGAATGGATGCAGACTGCAACTGGAATGCTCTGGCAGGGGAAGGGAATTTGTGCTGTGGATTTGCCACCAAGGAGGGCAGGCCCCTCTCAATGGAGACAGGTAGCTGTGGGCTCACAGGTCTCTCGCACCTCGCTCCCTCACCAGTGGCACTGGCCTCTGTCCTTTTTGGGTGTGCAAAAGTACCTAGATTCCCAGTTGCCTCTCTGGCCTGGCAGTGGTAGTGCTGGCAGAGATGGTTCAAACTGCTGGGGCCTGGGCTCCCAGAGTGGCTGCAGGCTGCAGGCTGCAGCTGGAAGCCTTGGGCAGGAGATGGGCAGTGATTCTGCAGACTTGCTAGCAGTTGGACAGGCTTCTTTCAGTAGAGGAAGGCAGTTGTGGGGAGCATCCGCTGCTTTCTCTACCAACTCTCAGAAATGGTAGCAGTATCTGTCCTTGGGGCACACACAAGTACCTAGCCTCCCTGCTCCCTTGGTGGCCCTGTGGATGTAATGGTGCCAGTGAAGGTAGTAGCACCTGAGGAGGACATAGACCTCTGGCATCTGGGCTCTCTGAATGGCTCAGGGCTCAGAATCCTGTGGGACATCACAGGAGTTCAACCAATGGTTCTCCACACTGTTTACACCTAGGGGCTCTCCAGTGGCTAGAATTTTTAAAGTCCCTGGCAGGAGTGTGGAACACCTGGGATCTGTCACTCATGCTTTCCCCGTGTCAGAGAGCTTCTCTCATTTTCCTGCCAATCCCAGTTGATGAAGGGTCTGGCTTCCCGCTCCTCTGTTTTCCCAATTCCTATTGCTTCTCTGTTGAACTCTAGTGTTCTCTCATAGACTATCTATTCGAAATGTGAATATCTACTCACTAATTTTGATTCTTTTCTATGGGAGAGGTGCACACTAGTTGCATGTAGTAAGCCATCTTGTTCTGGAATCCCTATTCAAGCTATTTAAATTTTGAAATATTGAAAATTATGTTATATACACAAACCAATGTTTATATCAGGAGAATGTTTTCATAGATGAGTAAAGGCAGATAACAAAAATTTTCTGGGTACAGGCTTTTAATTTTGAATTGTTAAATGAAAATAATAGGTATAAAACAAAACAAGGTAAGAAAAATAACATTGAAATAAATACCAGTTTTATCATTAACAATAGTAATGGAAATGCATCAAGAATACAGCCCAAACATTTTTGAGATTTTTTTTCTTGTTTTTTGTTTTGTTTTGTTTTGTTTTGTTTTACTTTTTTTTTGAAAAGTAGAATAAGCAAGAAGTGCCAAAGGTGTGTAGTTATTAATAACAAAGATATTCATGGTAATAATACCTAGGATTCTAGGGGTGTGTTCATCTGCATCCTGTCCAATTGAAAGGTGGGGATCAATCAAAAAGTAGAGGAGAAAAGCCAATAAGCAACAACTATTGAATCAAAAGAAAAGAATGACAAGAACATGTACCTGACAAAGGGAGAGGAGTGTAGATCCAGAATCCTAGTTTAATCACACCTAATCCAAAATTTTCTTGCTCTCAGAAGAACATATTTAGATGAAATCATAAGACATTGAGTTCTGATCTTTTTTGAAGCTCTTGTTATTTTATAATGTTCTTTTCACTTCTTTAACCTTCACATACATTCAAATTTAGAGACTAGAAGCTAAAAGTAGTGCAAAGTACACATTGAAAAAGTAATGTTAAATAGTGTGTGACAAGATCAGGTGTAATTCATGTGCTATGGTGAAAGCAGTTTGGGGACAGATCACTGAACATTTTATATGACATGCAAAGGAATTTGCATTTTTTGCTGAAGCCCATTACCTGTGGAGGCATTAGGATTTAGTACAGAGGTTAATTTGGTATTTATTAAATAGATTCTTAGATAAACCTCACACAGAAAAACCTATTAGTAAAGCTATTGATTAATAAGTGATTAGAATGGTCTAATGGTAAGAATTGGAAATTGTGGATGGGTTTGAATGTGTGGAATGGAGGAAAATAAGAGACAAAGAGGAGCTATGATAAAGCTGAAAATATTATTAGTTACTGATTAATTAGATATGATGGATAAAGAGGAAGAATGTGTTAAACTATAAGTACATATTTTATAGCCTAGGCTATAAACAGATTGCCATGATTTATTTTTATTTATTTTTATTTTTAAATTTTTTTTTCTTTTTTTTTAATTGAGACAGAGTCTTACTCTGTTATTAATACCTAGGCTGGTTTTGAACTCCTGGCCTCATTCCGTCCTCCCACCCTGCCTCCCAAAGTGCTGGGATTAAAGGCATGAGCCACAGTGCTGCTTTAAATTAAGCACCTGCCACCTGCTTTAAATTAAGAAGATTATGATGAGGCTCTAGATTAAAGTGTAATGTGATTATTATTACAGTTATATTATTATTTTCATTCACATTAAACCCAAGTCAATACTAGAGAATAAGCATAAAAACTGTCAAAACAAAGTTGGAAAATTGGAGAAAGAGAATAGAAGGGGACAAATAAGGACATTCTTAAGAAATATTTTTAGAAGATAAATGCCAATAAAAAGTTAGGAAATATCCATGTGAGAGCAAGATTTGAGGAACAGCAAAAAATAGGCGAAGTGCAGGAAATTAATACACGAATATAGAGAAAGGACAAGGTACTTTAATGCCTACACATAGCAGAAGAGAGGATTCCAGGAAGATCATGTTTTATTGCTCCCAAGGCTCCTAACACGAATGAAAGAAATAAAAACACAATGACGTAAACATGAATTAAACATAACACATTAAAGCTAGAAATAGAACAAGGAAAAGTTATACCTACTATTATATTATACTAAAATGTTCATTTTCAAATTAACACTGCTCTTTAAAAATGCCAACTCATTGAAAAACTTGACATCATACAAACTATTAATCAGTCCCTTAAAAATCTGAGAAATTACTATGTGTCATATTTACATTGCATGTCTAGGAAAATGATGCTCTTTCTATTCTGAGTTTCAATTTTCTTTGATTTTTACTCATTTTTTTAAAGACATATACACAAAATTAGATTATGAATAGATTCCATGCCAGAACCCAGTGACTACCAACATTTAGCAACACTTGTTCCAACCAGCTCTTCTCACTTTTTATTTTAATGAATATTTTAGACATATTACATTATTTTAAGTCTAAATACTTTGTAATGGTTCTTAAAAATTCATTTTCTTATAAAAGCATAGTAACTCTATAGCATCTAACAAAGCTAGCAAGAACCCATCATTATACTCTGTACACATTCAAATTAGTAAAATTATTTTTGATAATTCATATCTTTTTTATTATATAAATTTTTCCATATGCAAATTTTTAGACATATTATTATAGCAGAGTATAATTAACCTTTGTGTGCCACTCAGCTATAACTATTGTCACCTCATGCCACAATGGTTTAGCTTATTCTCTCTCACTATCTCTAACTTCAAAATATATTGAAGAAAACCTGATACCTGGCTTAATTAAATTTCTAAATATTTCAGGATGCATGACTATAAAATAAGGTCTCATGTCACATAAGCAAAATATCATTTTTATTATTTAAAAAATCCAGTTAATGCTCTATTTGTTAATTGCTTCATAAATGTCTCACACACACACACACAAAAACACATGCATAAATAATTGTTTGTATAATGCTTCAGATAAAACCCACATATTGACATAGGCTCACCTACCTTCCAATTGTTTTTAATGTATGAACTCCTTCTCTAGTCTTTTATTTCACCTCGTAAATCTTTTGTTGAAAATCCTGCGTGTGAAGGAAAGAGTTAATTTAACAGACCTGGGTTGCTCAAACCCTGCACATTCCCAAGAAAGGCCAATCTTTGCAACTGACATTTCTGTGGGTTCTGGGAGATGAACTCTAAGCCCTTGAAATATTTTGCCTATTGAGAGTATTTTTGCTATGTGACATCTTTGGGCACAGGGCACTAGTTTGATCATATAGTTTATGCTAACAGTGCAATCTGTGGTAGGTGCTTGTTTTGCTCTGGGTAGCTGGAATCTGAGTATCTGAGGTCAGGCACAAAAGTATTGCATGTATGAATAACTGACTCTGAAACCTTGCACAACAAGGCTCGGGTATGCCTTCCTAGTTGGGAACACTTGTCACCTGTTGTCACACATCATTGCTGGGAGAATTAAGCATATCTTTGTTGTTTTATTGGGAGAGAACACTTGGATGCTTGTGCCTGGTTTCTTCCACACGTTGTCCATGAGACTTTTCCTTTTGCTGATTTTTAACGTGAATACATTTACTACAATAATACTGTATTTCTTCATGAGTATAACAGTTTTTGTGAGTCCTATGAGTCCTTTTAACTAATCATTGGGCCTGAAAGTAGTCTTGGGGACTCCTAACACACTGTCATTTATGCTTTAAGTTTCTTTTGGTCTGGATTTTGCTAACCAACTGATGTAATAGGTCAGACAGCATGTCTTGGCTACGTGACTAGAGAAATATAAAAGCTCACACAGGAAACATCTTCCCCTTTGAGTCCTCTCCAAGTCAAGATTTATCACAAAAATCTTTTTGGTCCAATTTCAAGAAGATTAGATTCCTTATGGGCATTAGAAAAAGCCCAGAGTGTTGTTCTGGAAGTCTTATTGTATCTTCTCAAATACACCTGAACTCTTCTTCTCTTACTGTACCACGTTACTAGCCTTTGTTAAATCCTTAACTGAATATGTTCTCTTGGGTCCTATGAATCCTTTCAAATATGTAAAACTGAGTAATCTTTATACATATGTTATTAAATGAACAGTTTAACCTAACATTAAAACATTTGAAATAATGGTGTAAAGCATTTATGATTTAATAACGATTATACCAATAATGGAACCAAATGAACTTTGCAGAGGTCTGATCAGATGCTTACAAATCAATATGTGGTCAATTCTGTTATCAACATTGTTTTTATTTTAAAGGAAGAAAAATTGCAATTAACCTGCATCTGTAACCATTGACCCCAGGATACTTGGAAAATGTCACAGCACTTATATTCGTTGGAAGAAATTCAAAATTTTATTATAATAGTCCTAAATTACCTGTATAAAAATGAAAAGCCTAAGATCTTATAAAACTAAAATTAATTTGATAGAAAGGCTTAAATAATTTCATTCTAACTAGTGTTTCGCTAAGCCGTATTTTCAACACTGGCTAAAGAGCACAGGTACAATCCAGTTATTAAAAACATCTTAATTAAAATTCATTGTCTAAGATTACCCAAAGCAACTCTATGTGAAATGGAAAGTAATCAAGGGATTTCTTACTACCTTTGCCCATAGGAGATGAAAATATCAAAAAATTAATTGAATAATAAATATCACAACAGGGAAACCACATTATTTGAATATCACCATCTTCCTGGCTGGAGTCCCAGAAGAAAGTAAACTCATGGTTTGTCCAAGACAGGAAAACAAGTCATAGGTTCTTTTTCAATTCTGCTTGTAAAGAATGTATATTTTCTTAAAATACCAGTACTAAAATTTAGCATAATCTGAAGTCCTTTAAATAATATGGAAGCAACATAACACAATTTGTATTTATACCACCTTGCTTAAGATTAAAATGTTGTATATGTTTGCTGGAATAACCGTTACATAGGTCAATAATAATGCGTATTGTGCAAGTTGCCATAAAATGGTATCATGGCTTTTGTTTCTGTTACTTTGTCAGCTCATGGACACCATTATTTCTTTAGCTTGTCTGAAAGGGATGAGAATGTTCTATAGACCTTATCAAACACATACTATTGCTCACCATTTTTTTTCAATAAAATGGACCATGGAATAGTATGCTAATTTGGTTTGCAGATGCCTTGTTTAAAGAAAAAAACAAAGAATTGAAATATCTACTTGAAGTTGTGGATTAAGAATCAATAACAGCTGGAATGCAAGTACTGAGATCTAAATTGTCAGAGTTAAATCAGAAAAGAATCAATATGTGGGGTACAGTAACAGGACACAGAGAAGACATAGTGGACTTCTCCCTTTAATAAAAAAGTGCCTCTAGTTACTTCAAAAAAGAGAAACCACAGAGACAGCTTATCATATTTCTGCAGGATTGGAGTCCTACTCACCTCTATAAACCTGGTTTTAAGCCATTCCTTGTAATCCCACAACTACCTCTACAAAGCTCATTGTTCAGTTACATGAAATGTTTCCATTTTTGCAAAAGGCTCTTATGATTACTATTTATCTCATTGTTACATGATAGTCACTCAGGCCTAGACTTTCCATGCTGTATCCCCAACTTCATAGCCTTCCTGTTGACCTTGACATGAACTTTAGGACACAGCTCAGCATTAGTATTTCCAAAACGTGTTTAGTGAGTACCATTTTACCTCCCTTAGTTTGGGTCAGATGTCCTCATTCAGTGTTCTTATTTATAGCACACTCTAATGCTTGTAATCAGAGCATGAAAAAAATATTATTATACTTGATTTTCTCTCTGTTATGATAAGACTGTATGCTTCCTGATGGAAGTGGGCAAGTCAACTTTATGTACCTTTGTAAAACTAATGTCTAGTATAATGACTATAATTAAATAAATACCAAATAATTATTTAGTTTTGAAAATTTTAAATGTTTTTACATTGCTTGCTTTGGCCACTTCTAGGATTCATTTCTCTTTTTCAGAGATTTCTTCTTAAATTACACATATACAATAGTTGCTCCTACATGGAGGACATAGATTTAAAAATTTCTGAAATATTTATTCAAATTTCCACTAACTGAACATAATATAAGATATTACTCTTGCATACTCTTAGCTGTTAAAATATTTTAAAATACTCTGATGCAGAAAAAATAAATTATAGATTATTTTTCTTATTACAAATCATTTCCCTTTCCACCTGCTTCATATTATTTCTACAAATTTTATACATGAAATATTGTTATAAAGCAACCCATAAGATTTAGTAAAATGGGAGAAATTTAACAAAATTCTATAAATAACAAATAAAGTGAATAGTTTCATCAATAATTTTTACCATTCTTGATTTTCTCAGTCATCTAGGAATGCACAACTATAATTTCAAATAGAATCTTGACAGTGATCTGACAGTATGAAGGTCACTTTAGAAGCAAACTTGAGTTGCATAAATCTGTAGATCTTCTTGCCAAAATACAGAACCTAACTTCATTTCCTTCAGAGTCTACCCAAGTAAAAAATAGTACTTCTAAAAACAAACACAGATGCTCTAGGAAAAATAATTTCTCCTCAACATCTCTGCTTGTTCTCCATTTTGATATTGGATTTCCCTTGCAATTGGTATCTACTTTGAATTAAAATTCTGACAATTCAATGTTTCTGAAAGGATCTCCAAAGTTCTGCTACTCAAGTGCAAGAATCTCCAGAAATGCACAACCCTAGGAAAAAAAGCATATGTCTTGACCATGTCTTATGGCCTGACCTGTCTCACCAGACTCAATGGTTAGAAAGCCATATTATCTTCCTTGTGAATTTGTATCTACTTAAACAAATATTTTAGGGAAATTTTAATTGACTAGTAAATGAAATGACCAACTCCAGTGATTTTGATTTTGACAATTGAAAAGTTACAATTTAATATCAATAAAGTAGCAAACAGCTAACCAATGTAGAAAAACTTAAATGTTCTTCTATTTTATAACTGTATGACCATAGCTATTTACAAGTGATATACTACAGTATCATGAAAATAATAGTTGTACAAATTATAACTATCAGGCAAGATCAATGTCAAGATTTTGATCAGTATTGTAGGCAGTTATGTTTGTTAGGGCTGATGAAAATTCAATGTGCAGCAACAAATATGAGTGTGCAGACAGCGTGTTATGAGATTATGCAAAGACTTTTTTGCTCAACTTGAAACATGAGGCTGTAAAAGGCACTCTAAAAATCGTCCTAGAACACATTTAACTGTGAGAAACAGTTACATAATGAACATCTAGATTCTGAAAGATTGTTGTGAAATATAACACATTTTTTAACTGAGAATAATTATCAAAAGTTTTTCGTTAAGTAAAAAAGTTTTTTAACTCATCATTTGCATTTATATTAAAAATACTATCATCTATGGCTGTTTTGAGAAAATGTGAAAATTTTATTTCTTCTCACCAAGTATGTACACAAAGGAATTAGTGAGATATATTTATACTAACCAAAACAATCTGGTGTTCAGAAAAAAATAATCATAGATTCTTAGATTTAAAGGAATGTCAGAGGGCATTCAGTACAATATATATTGAGTATAATAAGAATAACCTGTGCTACATAATTGAAATTGTTTTTCTTACAAGAGGATCCATCTCAATTGGTAGTATATCTCATTATTGAAAAACTGTTTCTACCTTAAGCAGAAAACTACTTCAACAACTTTCTTTCCTTGGTACTAGTAATGCTCCCCAAAGCGTATAGAGTAGAATTCTTTCTTCCTGACAGGATAGTTTTTTAAATATATGAAGACATCATTTAATAATCATAGTTTTCAATGTTTCTTTCCCATTTTTTAAGGATCCATGTTGTTTCATTCTACTACATCTAATACAAAGGGCTTTAGATTTTTAATCTCCTAGATTATTTTCTCTGGCAATATCCCATTTTGCAAATTATCTTCATAAATAAACATATAGTTAAGATGTGATTCCAGAAGCAAAACTTTGATTGTTATGCTTGATAGACTGCTGTTATCCAGCCTAAACAACATTGACTTTATGATTTCCACTATATTTGTGGGCTGTAGATTGCGGTGAACTGAATACTTGCTAGCCAATACTGTTACAGACCATTCTTTTTGGTGAAAGATGGGACCTGTACTTGATACATACAAAATTTTAATTTAATTTCTGGGCACTATCAACTTTGCCATCAAACATCTTTTTGAATCATGATCTTGATCTTTATTTTATGTAATCTCTCTTAGTATACATAACTCTTATGTTTTATTCCATAATTTTTAAAAGATTAAATTAGGCATTGCCTGTCAGAAACTCCTAATTCTATTGATACTCAAAGAAAAATGTTTATAAAGGAAAAATAACACAAGCAGCCATCTTTATTTTGAAACTTTTTATTTTTGTTTAACTTTATTTTTTATTAGACAAAATCTTAAGAATCTCTGAATTAGTAAATTTCCCATAAACTCTTCTAATTTCTTTTTTGAAATTTTCTTTTGAGATTATTTGTTACCAACCTGACAACCAACTCAATGAATTCTCACAATCCGTTAGCTTTGTAGACTTCTAGACTAAAAACTGGTTGAATAGTTTATTATATATCAGGAAGATAAAAATGAACAAAAACAAATGAACAAATTAAAACCTGTCTCATTCTCCATCCAAATGTTTCCTTAGAAGCTTTTCTTATAATAGATGATCAAGAAATGTTTTCTAATTGCTCATTTCTTTGTTTAGTACATTATTCATTTAAGTCTCCTCTACTTGGTATTTTAAAATGGATAGTAATAACAATTATGCATGTACAATTTAGACTTAATGAACTTCCAATAGTATCCAGTGGATAACTAAATACAGTGCATATAATTAGGGCTGAAACTAATACCCTCATGAATAATTAATTTTTCCCATATCATATAGAAATGCAATCTTAAGGAAGACAGTAAGGAAATTATGCTATTTTTAGTGGGTTTTGATTTTTAGGTTTATTGCTTGTGCTATATCAAAGAAAACTGATAGTTTGTTACTAAAACTTTCACAGATAAAAATTAGGAGTAAAGCATAGAGATACTGTTTATTTGCTTGCTAGAGTATTTACATTGAGAAAAAGGGAGTAAATATTTGGATAAATTATTAAGTTTGACTTCAGTTTTGAACTAACAAAAAGAAAGACAATAAGGTCACTCAATATTACCAAATAATAATTGTGGGGGGAGGTAGTCATTTTTTTTTAGAATAAGAAGCACCTTTGTCTGTTTTAAGCAAATGAAAGGAAATTTTTCAGGACTGGTTCTATGATCAGCATTTTTTTTTTTTTCAGTCATACCCTCTCTTAAAATAGGTAATTCGTACAAATGAGACCCCTGTTGTACATTTGTCATGTAAACAGATGGGTCAAGATGTGCTTATATTAATTGTAAAAAAATACATTCTTTCCTCCCTGAGATATATTTATATGTTGTTATTTTCCCAGAATAGCAACCTTAATTATCACCTATAGAAAATACTCACCTGCTAATTTCATAAGATATATTCCACCCAAGCAATAACTTACACTGTTATTTTTAAAGCAAATTGTCATTTTTTATACATATTAATCATGTGTATTGATTATAAAAAGTCAGGGTGCACTAGGGCAATTTAATGCGCATCATTAAAATAGAACAAATATGATGGGGTCTACACATGACAAACTGTGTGAACATTAAACCACAACAATGGATTTGGGATGGTCATAGCTAAATGTGACCACACTCAAAAGCAAAAAATCACATATTTAACTTCAGAATCTGGTAAGTGATTTATTAATTAAGGTCATGGGGTAGCATGAGGTTAATAAATATAAAATATATATGTTTGTATACAGGTATATATCATTATACTCATAAATTACAGATGAAGTTTTCTACCATAAACCTGTATAAAGTTGGAAAAACATTTGTTATATTCTACCTAGACTATACAACTATATATATATATTTCATACTTTCCATTCGTCTTTATTGCCAATCTTGTGCTTTGATCCCTAATACCAAAGTTATGAAATTCTTAGTAGAACTCAGAGGGATTATTCCTTCCCAATACACACACATATCCACATTCATTCATACTTCTTGACAAAAGCTACTTTTCCAGCACCATATAATTTTATTTGTTCAATGATATTCTAGTGGAGAAACTTAGAAAATTCTTGTAATTTTCATCAGAATTCATGATGCAGGGAACTCTAAATCACAAAATCTTTTGCTCTGGGAAGTGGTTGGAAAAGTTTTTCTATAAAGGATACAGAAGTAAATCTTTTAGGCTTTCTAGTACATATAGTATCTGCCATAGCTATTCAGTTCTGCCATTGTAATATGAAAGTAGCTATAGACAATGCACAATAAATATAGCTGTGTTCCAATAAAACATCATTTACTGAAACAGGTAAAGAGTAGAAGTTGACTTGAGAGCTTTGGTACAGCAAATTGCAGTTCTAGACTAGGGAATGAAAATATATGAATAGTTTAAGCACAGAAATGGTACTATGATGGAACCATGTCCAAGGGAAAGTTTAGTCAAGGCTTTATATTTTAGAATTTTTATATTGATAAGATTTATGATAAATGACAATAAAGTATATGTACTTTATAACCTGAAAGCTGTTTGGGTGAAAAGTTATTATAACCAATTGTTTGGGTTTGTGTCCTATGATCTGAAGGTTTGTGTCCTCCTCCCCTGCAAAGCCTAACCCCCAAGGTGAAGGATTTAGAAAGTGGAGCATAATTAAGCAGGTGATTAGGTCATGAGCCCAGAGACCTCATGAATGGGATTAGTGCCATTATTAAAAAATAAATAAAAATCTGATAGAGTGCATATGTCCCTTACACCACATGAGGACAAGCAAGAAGTCACCATCAGTGAACCACAAAGCAGGCCCTCATCAGACATTGAATCTAGAGGTCCCTTGATCTTGGACTTCCTAACCTTCAGAATCGAGAGAAATAAATTTCCATTATGGATAACCTACCCAGTTTATGGTATTTTGTTACAGTAGTTCAAATAAACTAAGATGGTAAATTTTTTTTGCAGGGGGATAGGAATCAGTTTAATTGGTGGGAGTAGAGAGGTACTTGGATTTATGAGAGAGCCTGATGGCCACTAGTGTTTACCTTAAGGGACAACAGTAATGGACAGTGACCAGTGACCTAGGCAGTGATTAGACAGAGGTCAGTTAGAAGAGTTTGTATTGTATTCAACAACATGGTTGAATAACGATAAGAGAATTTCCTAAGAGAAAATTTCTATATTATTTCCATTTCACAGATGAGCTAAAAAAGTGCAGAGGAATCAAAGTAACTTTTTAAAAAATTTTCAGAATATTACAGGGTACACATATTTTGGTTACATAATTTGCTTTTTTACAGTTTGAGTCAAATTTATAAGTGTGCCATTCACCCAGACAGTGTGCATTGTACTCATTAGGTGTGGATTTGTCCATCCCTTCCTCCTCCCCCACCTGCTTGATTTCCATTGAGTTTTACTTCATATGTGCACATAAGTGTTGATCGATTAGTTCCAATTTAGTATCGAGTACATGTAATGTTTGTTTTACCATTCTTGTGATATTTCACTTAGAAGAATGGTCTCCAGTTGCATCCAGGTTGTTATAAAAGATACTAGATCAACATTTTTTATGGCTGACTAGTACTCCATGGTATACATATGCCACATTTTATTAATACACTCATGTACTAATGGGCATTTGGATTGTTTCCACATTGTTGTGACTGTGAATTGTGCTGCTACAAACATTGGAGTGCATGTATCTTTTTTATAAAATATCTTTTTTTTCCTTTGGTTAAATACCTAGTAGTGGGATTGCTGGATCAAATGGTAGGTCAACTTTTAGTCCTTTGAGGTATATTCATACTACTTTCCATAGATGTTGTACTAGTTTTCAGTCCCACCAAAAGTGTATAAGTGTTCCTTTCTCTCTACATCCACATGGCATCTGTTGCTTTGGGACTTTTTGATAAGAGCTATTCTCATTGGAGTTAGGTGATATGTCATTGTGATTTTGACTTACATTTACCTGATGATAAGAGACATTGAGTGTTTTTTCATGTTTATTTGCCATTGGTATATCTTCATTTAAAAGTTTCTGTTTATGTCTTTTACCCACTTTTTAATGGGGTTGTTTGATTTTTTTCTTGATGATTTGCTTGACTTCTTTGTATATTCTGGTTATCAGATGTATAGCATGCAAATATTTTCTCCCATTCTGTAGATTGTCTATTTGTTCTTGATTGTGTCTTTGGCTGCGCAGAAGGTTTTTAATTTTATCAGTTCCCATTTATTTATTTTTGTTGTTGCTATGATTGCCCTTGGGGTATTCTTCATAAATTATTTGCCTAAGCTGCTATCTATAAAAATTTTTGAACCTTTTATTCTAGAATTTGTATAGTTTCATGCCTTAGGTTTAAGTCTGTTATCCATTGTGAATTAATTTTTGTGAGAGGTGAAACTTGCAGATCCTGTTTCAGTCTTCTACATGTGGCTATCCTATTTTCCCAGCACCCATTTATCGAATAAAGATTCTTTTCTCCAGTGTATGTTTTTGCCTACTTTGTCAAAGATCAGATGGCAATATGAGGATGGTTTCGTATCTGGGTTCTCTGTTGTGCTCCATTAGTTTATGTCTCTGTTTTTATGCTAGTAACCATGCTGTTTTGGTTATGATAGCTTTGCAGTGTAGCTTGAAGTCTGGCAAAGTGATGCCTCCTGATTTGTTCTTACTACATAAAGTTGCATTGGCTATCCAGGGATTTTTTTCTGGTTCCATACGAAGCATGTAACTATATTTTCTAGCTCTGTGAAAAATGACATTGGTATTTTAATGGGGATTGCATTGAATCTGTAAATCACTTTAGGTAGTATAGCCATTTTAACAATGTTGATTCTGCCAATCCATGAGCCATGTATTTTTCCATCTGTTTACATCCTCTGTGGTTTCTTTCCTCAGTGTTATACAAGAAAAGAAAACTACAGCCCAATATCCCTTATAAATATAGATGCAAAAATTCTCAATAAAATCTTAGCAAACTGAATTCAGCTACACATCAATAAAATAATTCACCATGATCAAGTAGGCTTGATTGCAGAGATGCAAGGATGGTTCAACATGCAAATCTATAAATATAATACACCACATAAATAAAAGCAAAAATAAAAGCCATATGATTCTATCAATAGATGCAGAAAAAGCATTTGACAAAATTCAAAAGCACCCTTTTATGATAAGAACACTTAACAAAATAGGTATAGATAGGACATACTCAAAATTATAAAAGCCATATACCACAAACACATAGCCAACATCCTACTGAACAGGGAAAAAATTGAAAGAATTCCCACTTAGAAATGGAACCAGACAATGTTACCCTCTATCATCACTTCTATTCCATGTAGTGCTGGAAGTCCTAGCCAGAGCAATCAGGCAAGAGAAGGAAATGAAGGGTATCCAAATGGGGGGCAGAAGAGGTCAAACTATTGCTCTTTGCTGATTATATGATCTTATATCTAAGAAACTCCAAAGATTCAACCAAGATACTCCTGGAATTGATAAATAAATTCAACAAAGTCTCAGGTTACAAAACCAATGTACAGAAATCAGTAGTTTTCATATAAGCCAGCAACAGTCAAACAGAGAATCAAATCAAAGACACAATACTTTTCACAATAACAACAAATAAATTAAAATATTAATATGTACAAATATATTTAACTGAGGTGAAAGACCTCTATAAGGAGTACTAAGATAGCAAATTTTTGATCAGAAATTTCTGCACCATTGCAACTAAAATATGAATGTGATACAAATTATCAGTGATTACATATTTGTTCCTTTTTATCATAAATCTTACCCACTGTTATATATGGTTGTATTATTAAATTATTTATATATGTTATTCTGTTCATGTAAATTTTATTTCACTATTTATTCATTTCTAAATTCTTAAGTTATTGAGTATATACTATAGATATTTTATTTTCAAATGCACTTATTATAAGAACATTTTCCCATTATATAAATTAATGTTAAATATGGAAATATACTACCCAGTATAGGAGAGTAGTACAGAGTATGCAAATACTATACCTACTTTTTAAATTGAGCTTTAAATTTTAGTAGCTATGTGACCCCGTGAAATTTATTAAACTTCTCATTTCTCATATTCCACCATGATAAAATTGGATATACAGCATAATTATCTCACAGGATTATGTGAAATTTAAATGTATTAATGCACACTAAGCACTTAGAATAATGTTGGGCATACAGTGGATATAATGTAAAATATCTATTACAAGTATCTTTGTCTTATCCTATAATAGTGATATTATAGTAAAATTTATAAATCTTAAACTGTTATTTAATTTCATACTTGAAAGAGAAATTTAAGTAGTAAACATTGTATTTTAATATCAATCATTTTATTATACTGTATTCTCCTCTATTGTAGTGTTATCTCTAAAGATAGAGCTCTGATCTCATATAATGCATGTTTGCATTGCAATCTGGTAATAGGATAAACATTGAACAAAATATTGTAAGTAAAGATATCTATCAGGAGTTAACCAAACATAATTGATTAACGTAATGTCAATCTGATTAGAATTACTCTCCTAAAATATCTAAATAAAATCAATGGTAAACATTATGAACAACTCAATACAAAACCTTACCTATACTCTCTTGCTTGTGAAAAGTAGGAAATTTTCAACATTTTGTGGCTGACACTCTTCTTAGTATAGTAATAATATGGAATATATTTATTGCTTCAATGAAAGATTTTAAATCCAATAACTTACAAAGAATCTAATTGGTGAATAATCCTTACATGTACATGAAATCTATAGAATTGTGAATGCTTGAGTGGTTTAAATATTAATTTCAATTTTTTTCCAGATTATTATAGGTATACAAACATTTTGGTTATATGGATTGCTTTTGCACAATTTAAGTTAAAGTTATAAGTGTGCCCATTACCCAGATAGTGTGCATTGTACTCATTAGGTGTGAACTGGCCCATCCCCTCCTCCCCCCCACTTGATCTCCATTGTTTTACTTTCATGTGTGCACGAAAATGTGGATCAATTAGTTCCAATTTAATAGTGAGTGCTTGTAGTTTTTGTTTTTCAATTTTTGTGACACTTCCCTTAGAAGAATGGTCTCCAGTTCCATCCAGGTTTTTACAAAAGACATTAGTTCACCATTTTTTAAAATGTGGTACATGTATACCGTGGAGTACTACTCACCCCTAATTTCCATTTTGGACCATTCTGTATCTGATCCTGGTGAACTTCAAGGCACACATGTAGGATTTGTTGTCCCCTTCTTCTGTTGTGTGTGAATTGGAAACTGTGTTGTTTCTAAATGACATGATAAGAGCTTTTAAAGATAACAGGTTCCCAACTCTTGACCCAGTGATACTGACACAGTAAGTCTAGATGGAACCTGAGAAACCGACATTGAAAAAATAAATTAAAAACTCACATTACTGCAAACTAAGATTCCGTGAATCATAGTTTGAGAAAAACAAGAGAGAAAATATAGAGAAAGAAATAAAAATCATTTAGTTTTGTGATTTGAAGAGTTTTAAAAGGCTATGACATTTTTATAATACTAACCAAAATATCATAATGAAGTGTGCTAATGTTTTCTTTTTGGCCTGACTTTCATTCATAAATTGATTTGCAAAACCAGTTAGCCATATCCAATCAAATGATTTTCAACATGGTCACATTTCACTCTCCAAACTAGTAGAGCAATATGCAAAATTTTGGATAGAATGGGTCTGTTCCCCAGCCTTTGCCCTCTAGCAGAGGCAAAATTTTACCTCTACCAGCTAAGATTTTTTTTGGCTGGGTCTGAGAATTAAATTGACATAGATTAAAAGGAGAAAAGCATACAAATTCATGTTTTACATGACATTGAAACCCCCACAGGGAAATAAAGACACAAGGAAGTGGCCAAATATAAATCCCTGTACATTAGGTTGAACAAAGAGAAGCTATTGTGGAAAAGTAATCAAATTATATGGGGAGCCTAAAGGAAAATAAAAATTATTTTAACAAGGTCTAAGGTCTGTTTTTATAGAATTGTCTTGGCTATGACTCCCTGTTGAAGAATGTTTCTTTTCTCCTGCTACAGGGAGGACATTTTCACATAGGAGTTCTCATCTCCCATTTCAAGGACAAAAAGTGAAGATTAGAATGCACTTCTATCTGTTGTTTTCAAGTGTCTTTAGCTCAAAATAATCTGTATACCAAAGTAGCATATTTTGGGGGGCTTATTCTGTGAGCCTTTATTTTCATTATTTGAAAATGAATTGTATTAATAAAGTAACAATAACATAACATGTACTTTCCCAGAAATTACAATATACACATAGTCCACATTTTAGTTCTATGAGAAACCCTTCTATCTATAACTCATATTTTCTCTTCTTTTTGCCCTTAAGTTACCTAGCCCCTTTCTGCCCACTCCCTAAACATTCTTCTGCCCCCAATGGCTTAAACATATTATTTATAAGTCAGTTTATATTTTCTTTTAATTGATTTATTTATATGAATTGATATCCTTATATACTCTGCTCTCAATTTTAGTTTTTATTTAGAAGCTATTTTATGAGATGATACAGAGTTTTGTCCTGTTTCCATTATTAGACAAATCACTCAAACTTTATAAACTTTAGTTTCCTCTTTTCTAAATGTCCAAGACTGATCCATACAATTGCTAGGCTTCTTTTCATCTCTCAAGTCCTAAAAAATTCTCCAACAATATTCTGTCTCAAGGCCTGTAAGGCATATAAGAGATAATTTTTGAATCTGAAAATGACTTGGGGTCCTGAATCCAAAATTTTAAGGTTTTAAATAAAAATAATTGATGACTATCTCTTTCTTATAAATGTAGAGAAATATGATTTATATAATTGCATATAAAATAGTTGTAGGATTATCTCACCAATAGCTTGATGAGGCCAGTTAGTAGCTAGTATTTGAATTATATTATTGATTTCCATAATATTACTTTTTGCTTGCATGATTCAGAAGTTCCCTTTAGTATATAGAATTTGTGTCACAATATCTAAATTTCACAAGTAAAAAATGTAATCAGAAAAATATTCATTAATTTTCAATCTGAAATCACCAGAAACAAAGATATCTGAAGTTCATACGATTATTTCAATATCCTGCTAAATTCTGGTGACTTAGTAAATCAACTGATAATTAAATTGTTTGGTTAAGATTTAAAAGAATTTATATTATCTCATGAGTTGACTTCAGATTACTTGGGTTTTACTTCTTCCACATTTCTTCATCAAAAATTCCTTCAGCCAGAAAAGTTGGTTTAACTCTCTCTGCTGTATTGAAGGTTTGCAAAGGAAATTGGAATAGTATCTTCTATTTGGTGGTATTCTATTTTCTCACAATAGTGCTCTGATGTTCATAGAAAAAGTTATGCATGAACTTTTCCCCTAATAATTCTATCTTCCCTTGAATAGCTTCTTCTTTTTTTAAATATGTGTGTTTTAAAATTTTTATTTCAAAGCACTATGTTCTAATATAAACCAGCAAGGCAAAATTAACAGGCAAAAATTGCACATTTCACAAATTTGCCATTTATTACTCTATAGAATAGAGTATTTAGTATTGAACATTTTCTTCTACTATGAGCTGATTTCACAATTTTAACTCTGTGATGGCAGTATTTTCAAATCTTTGGAGAAAAAGTTTATTATTCTCTTGAACAGGCAAGAAACATGACATACAAATTGTTATGAAGCAAATAAAATGAGATAAAGCAAGTGACTATTTTGTAGGCTGCAAAATTCATTGAAAATAAAGTATATTACCATAAGTATATTTTCAAACCAAATTTCTGAATTTACATAATGTCTGTCAAACAAGTTAGAACCAATTACTATACTCTCTCTTGGATTAGTGTGATCACCACTGCAATCACAGTATACAGATCATGAGTATTTGAACTAAGTGGGTAAAAAATGTGGTAAAAAAGACATATTAGCTCACACTACAAAATCAAAACTTTCTAGAAGCTAAACTTTTGATATCTATTAGTAATATTTGCCTCATCATGATACTATTATAGATTGAATGTTTGTGTCCCCTAAAAATTCATATGTTGAAATGTAATCCCCAATGCAATGATGTCTTAGTCTGTTTGTGCTCCTATAGCAAAATACCCAAGACTGAGCAATTCATATAGAACAGAAATTTATTTCTTACAGTTCTAGAGGCTGGTAAGTTGAAGAACAAAGGACTGGCTTTGGTGTTTGGTGAGGGCTGCTTTCTGCTTCCAAGATGAAACCTTATTTCTATGTCCTCACATGGGGAAAGGTGGAAGGAAAGTCTGCTCCTTTCCACCTTGAACCCTTTTATAAGTGTGCTAATCCCATTCATGAAGGCAGAATCTTCTTGAATTAATCACCCCTTATGAATGGAATTCATTCCCTTATACAACAGATGCCAGAGAGCTCTTTTGCCACGAGAAGATACAGAGTGGAAAGACAACCATCTGTGATCCACGAAGCAGCAGCCCTCACCAGACACCAAATCTGTCTGCACCTTGATCACAGATTTTCCAGCCTCCAGAACTATGAGAAATAAATTTCTCACAGTTTATAAGCCAGTTTATGGTATTCTGTTATAGCATCCTAAACACACTAAGGCAGGTACATTTTTATATAATGTAGTGGAACTTTTTTATTTAACGTCACATCCATACAATTTGCTCAATTAAATCTTTTTATGTTGACTGTTACTTTTGATTGAAACATAAGAGTCAATGACTATGCATTCAGAAAATATAGAAATACAAGGTAAGGAAACTAAGTAGGAAAAAATGGTTGGAGAAATCATTTTCAATGAAGCAAGTCATCCCCACTCTGAATAATTCTCCAATAAGCTGTAGCCCATTGAAATAAGAAAACATAAAAACAAAACAAATTAAAAAACATAACCAAAATGCCTAATTTTGGGGATTATCAAAATCACTTCTATAATGTTGCTTAAAAATGGAAGGCAAAGACTATACACACACACATACACACACACACAGATACATATAAACATTTTTAATCCTTATAAAAACTCAATGAGGTAAATTATACTATATATCTACTTAAAGATGAAAAAACTAAAGTACAGAAAGGTAAAGTAACTTATACTAATTCATATAACTGGTAATGAACATGACTAAAATTTGAATCTAGGTAATTAGGTTGCATGGTTCCTAATCTCAAATACCATATTATATTTGCTCTTAGAACTTCCATAATAAGACTTGTTATAACCTCCAGGTACATTTACTTCTCCAAACTCTCCATCACAGTTTAAAATTAATTTAAATTGCCTTGGATTCTCCTTAATATTGAAATATATAGTCTTTTTGAAAATAAGGGACATTTTTTCTTTTTTATTTCAGCATATTATGGGGGTACAAATGTTTAAGTTACAAATATTGCCCTTGCCCAACCCGAGTCAGAGCTTCAAGTGTGTCCATCCCCCAGATGATGTGCATCGCACTCATTATGTGTGTATACACCCATCCCCTCCACCCTCTCCCTTCTGCCCAACACCCGATGAATATTATTCCTATATGTGCACTTAGGTGTTGATCAGTTAAAACCAATTTGATACTAATTTTTTAATGTTCACATTCAAGTGCCTAATATTGCTTACTGGCAGCAAATTGATTCTAAGTAAATGTTTGTTAACAGAATAAATTCCTCTTCCAGTTTGGGATGTCATTACTACATTCCCAACCCCATCTTAATATGTCATTCTATTATTCATCAAAGACTTATTTTAAATGTTATTTCTTTGTCAGACTCCATCCTTACTCAAAATCTCATCAGATCTCACACAGAATTTATTATGTGCTGATCAATGTTCTCCTGGATTCTGTGTATTAATATATTTCTACAATAATACTTTTATATGGCATTTTTTAATTTTTGCAAATGCATTTCCCCATCAGGCTCTTTCAGGGTGCATATCATGATTTATTTACTGTCATATCTCCAGTGTCTAATAGAGTCCTTAATGTATAAGGGTAAAATGATCTAAAGAGTTCTACAACTTAAAACAACTAATTTCTCTATTTTGTCTTTAATTTTAAGAGACAAAATTTAATATTGGCAGGGTATACATTCCACATATGAAATAATTACATTCATTCTAAATTATTTTATTTTTTAAATATGTAAAAATATATATTAATGAGTAAAAGTTAATCTCAGAATTCAGGAGGAAGATTTAATCTTTGGGTAAGCTATAAGCCATAATAATTAGCCAAGGTGTTACTGGGTAGTGGAATGAGCAAATTTTAAAAATCATAATTGTGAGGCTACATTACTACTCTGCCACTTGCAAATTATGCCCTTCGACAAGTCTCTATATCTTTTAGACTTAGTTTTGCATTTTGAAGATAATTATCCATATTGGTAAGGTTACTTTAAGAATGAACTTAAAAGAAAGTATGTGAAAGAGCTTTGTAAAATGTCAGTATATTTTGTCTAAAACCATGTAAAATATACGACCTCAAGTTGCCTTAACTCAATGCATAATTAAAACAGTAGTTTTAAGCATTTTTGACCATGAAATATAGCAAAGTCACTTAACTTGGCTTGTTATTCAAATGGAGATAACCAAATAAACTATTATTTATTAGATATTGAAATAACAGGGACCCATATTACATAGTAGTACATATTATTCTTTAAATGTTACCTGCTGAAACTTGGTTTTATAATACACTACCTAATACACTTGTAGAACTAGGATGAAGATAAAGAAATTAGAATAGTTGCAGGACAATTCACATTGCAAAGATGTGGGAACAACCCAAGTGTCCATCAACACATGAGTGGATTAATAAAACATGGTATATGGATACCATGAAGTTCTACTCAGCCACAAAAAGCAATGGTGATCTAGTACCTCTTGTATTACCCTGGATAGACCTGGACCCCAATCTACCAAGTAAAGTATCACAAGAATGGAAAAACAAGCACCACATGTACTCACCATCAAATTGGTATTAACTAATCAACACTTATGTGCACATATAGTATAACATTCATCTGGTGTGGGCAGGTGGGGGGGTGGGTATATTCACACCTAATACGTGCGATGCACACCGTCTGGTGGATGCACATTCTTGAAGCTCTGACTCGTGTGGGGCAAAGGCAATATATGTAGCCTAAACATTGGACCCCCATAATATTCTGAAATAAAAAACAAACAATTGCAAAAAGAAATATTCAATTCTGCCTTGAGGAGTAAATCAAAGTAAAGAAGATCTCTCAAAAGTCATTGTGAAATCTCAGAATCAAATAACTGAGGATATGCTGCCTGTGACGGTCCATTCTGTGTGTCAACTAGACTGGGTCACATGGTGCACAGATATTGATCAAACACTATTCTGGGTCTTTCTACGAAGGTACTTTTTTTTTCTTGTTTTCTTTTAAAAACATCTAAATACACGTGGAGATATGTGTATGTGTGTGTATCTGTGTGTGTGTGCGTGCAAATGCTATGATTCATTGCCAGTGTGAAGGTACTTTTGTTTCTGCACAGCTAAGGAAACAATCAACAGAGCAAATAGTCAACCTACAGAATAGGAGAAAATATTCATAAGTTACACATCTGATAAAGGGCTAATATCCAGAATTCACAAAGAACTCAAGCAAATCAGCAAGAAGAAAAAAAGCCCTATTAAAAAGTGGGCAAGAGACATGAATGGAGGCTTTTCAAAAGAAGAAAAACATATGGCCAATAAATGCATGAGATGAACATGCATTTATTACCAGATTGAGTAAAGAAGATTGTGCCTCAATAAGTTGAAGGGCTGAATAGAACAAAAAGGATGACCCTCTTTCAAGTAAGAGAAAGTTCTTTTGTTCTTGCTTAGCTGCCTTTGAACTGTTATCATCAGTGCTTTTCCTGCTTTTGGACTTGAACTGAAACACCAGTTCTTTCTGAGTTTTGAGCCTTCTGGTCCTCACCCAGAAACTGCACCAGCGTCTCTCCTGGTTCTCAGATTATTAGACTTGACTGAAACCAAACCATCATCTATCCTGTGTTTCCAGTTTGCTTACTCAACCTGCAGATTTTGGACCTTTTTCACTGCTGTAATTGTATGTCCCAATTCCATACACACACACACACACACACACACACACACACACACACACTCATACACAAGTGTCTTATATTTATATTGTCAAAAGAAAAAGGACATACAAATAAGCAAATGTATTGGTGAAGCTATCATTGACATGGCTATTGGCATTGACCCTATGTTACATATTAATCTACTATTATAGGTACAAAATCATCTCTTAATAATGTTTGAAAAAATATTAAAAATATAATTTTATAAAGACTCATTGTAGGATTAGTGCTGTCTTAATAATGATTATTTAACTTCTTATCAAGTTATAATGTCATACAGTAAAACTAACAGAATGTGAACAAATATATACATTTATGTGAAAAATTCATCAGTCAGGGTACAACAGATTATCTTCATTCTGGAATGTCCCTTCAAGTCTCTTTGTAGCCTTTTTTAGTTTATCTTCCTCCCCAGATAGCTACTATTTTAATTACTATCTCTATTTTAAGTACACAAACATTCAGTACATAATATCTGATGTCTTTATAATCGGGAGAAAAGAGACACAGACCCACAGGAAGAATACCATGTGATGAACGGAGAAAGAAATTGGAGTGATGTATCTACAAACCAGGAAGATGAAAGATTTCTAACAACTATCAGAAGGTACAAAGAGGCAAGGAAGGATCCTCCCCAAGAACCTTTAGAAAAAATATGGCCGTGCTTAATTTTGGACTTTTGGCCACCAATAAATTTCTGTTGTGTTAAGCCACACAGTTTGTGGCAATTTGTTATGGCAGCCCCAGGAGACTGATAATAGGAATTCAGTCTTATCTTCTATAATAAGGTATGTCTTGGAGAAAGCAGTTAATTTAATTTTTCTCAGTCTGAACATTGTTTAATATGGGAATGGGAAATTATGTCTTCCCCCAGTATCAACACAGGAGTGAATTAATTATGTTATTTTCAATTCTCAGTTACTCTACATTTTCTTCATAATAAATATGTAATTTATAGACTTACTGATAGAGAATTATATTCATCAACCTCATGCAGTCACGTTGTCAACACACTTTATATGTATAACATATATACATATATATTACATATATTATATACAATGCATATGTCAGGTAGATTGATCTATTTAGATAAATTAATAAGTTCATTGAAAACCAAAAAAAATTTCTTCCAGAAATATCCATATTTCTGGGATAGGCTAGAAATTTAATATTTTACTGAATTATCTAAATATCAATTTTATGTCAATAAAGAAAAATAATTTCTATTAATAAAATACAAACATATGACCTTAGATGATATCACTGGAAAGAAAGGTATCATTGTTAATATTCATCTATCTTCTGAAACAAGTAGAAGTGACAGTATATACACTTCTTGGCAATTATTTCACTATAGGTACACAGTTATAACAGCATCCTATCACTCAGATGTAAAACTGGACCAGGGATGGATATGTGATCTAAATTCAGCCATTGAAAATCTCGTGAGCCCAAAAGTTAAGATTTGCTTCCAACATTCTCTCTAATAATGTCCCTTTCTGGTAGACTCATGGAAAGAACAAGAATAAATAGTAGGTAGTGTTGCTTCAAATAAAACAAGGGGGGAAACAGAATGAGGAAGCTATGATGTATTTGGAAAGGAAGTAGATATATGCTTATGAACTGGTGTGTGTTCTTAAGGGAGCAACAAAAGGCTAGATTCTCTCTCGTATGAAGATTCGGTTACTCAGTAATTTTGAATGCATTTCTGATGCTTCAAAGTGGAGGAGGCTATTAAGAGTATAATTATAAAATTTAGGGAAGCAGAGAATTTTTTTATTGTAAATGGTAAGTAGAAACCCATGAACACATAGTGAGTTTTAGTGAAGCCAATAATGTTTCATCAAAATTTCAAAGGTCTGTTTGAATTCTTAGAATTAAAGACTAACTCCAAAAAAAAATAGTTTTGTATTGGAAATAAAGGATATGCTTGGTAGTGTTGTGGAATCTATACTTCATGTCTAGTTTTTTTAGAACACAAAACAAACAAACCAAAAAAAAAAACAACAACAACAAAAAACAGGCACTTGCACCTCAACTTTGAAGAAGTGATGGGTGTGGAGGAGAAGGGAAAAGGGACAGCAGATGATGACAGTGTTTCACAGTGTTGATTTACACTAATTTTGGTAATTGAGAATAAACAAAGCTTGTTGTGGCAGTCTTGGCTGAAATAAGTTCCAGATAAAACCACAGGACACTTGAGTTTTTAAAATGACCCATAACTAGCTCAAGGGTCTGTCCTGGCTCTTCTGCTCTCCTCACCTTGATCCATCATTCCTCCTCCTTCCTCACCCCTAACTGCACCCTGGAGGCTGAGGTCTACAAACTTTATTAATGGGATCTTCTGGATTTTTGTTGGTTTTGGCCCACAGGGATCCCTAGGAAGAAATTAGAACAAGAGAAGAGTGTGAATTTGTTCCATCTTTCCTTTGTTTCTTGCCTATGTTATCACATGGGGATGAATATGTCATCTCATCACTACTGTCAGGAGGATTTTTCCACACACACTCACCTCACCTTCATTAACCACTCTTTGTCTGATTTTCTAGACCAAGAGCTGGTAATAGAGTCACGCTGTCACTAGCCCTAGAATATTGTTACTATCTGTTTCAGTTTCCTCACATTTTATCCATATGGGTCTGAACTTTTATTATATTAATCTTTTCTCACATTTCTGAGTTTTTCTATGCCATCTGCTTACTGGACGCTGACTGGCACAGGTCTTGAGTCATTTAGTTATAATTCTACGGAAGCTTTGGAGTTTTCACTAAAAGGCATAATAACAACAAAAAAAGGGCAAAACAGTTGAGAAATTTGGACTCTGTAGAAAACTATGATATCTGTGAAACATTTTTTGTTCTTTGCAATATAAATACTACTCCATGTGTAAAGATATCTTTGAAGTATACATTTTATACAAAAAGAGAACATTTTCTTTTGTATCATAGTATTCTAGTTTAGTTAGCCAAAATCCTATTCACAAATGTTTATTTTCCTCCCATTTTACCTTTGTCCTCTTGCCTTCCACATTTCTCCTCCACCATCCCATGTACTCTACAGTCACTTCTAGATCCAAATAAGAGGTTACATATAGCTACTGTCTACTTACTTTCATTTACCTATATTTGCATAGCAAGTAAAACAAATATTGTGATCTCCATTCAGGAAATGCATGAGTTCATTGTATATACTATACAATCTCTTCTAAAGACAGGTACATAAAATAACAGATACATTGATAAATAAATTAATAATCATAAACTGTAAAAAAGGAGAAAGGAAATATCTCCGATAACTGGAAATCAGACAAAAGCACATAGCATTAAGCATGTGCTTAATCAATCCTCTAGTCTACTGAGCATTGGGGTTCAAAAGGGTTAATGTGGCTGACAATTAGACCTTCCTGGGATGATAAAAACCAAAAGGAACCCACCCAGGATACGTGACTTGCTAATATTCTATTTCATGATATGGGAGTTTGCCATATAGGTATATATAATTTGCAAAAATTCATTAATTCTTGCACCTATGATTTGTACCCAATTTTGTGTTTTTTTCACTTTAATAAAATGTTGGGAAAGAAAGTGATCACTGTGACTTCTATGTGGAAAAAACACTGTATGTGGACAGAGTAGAAAAGAAAATGCTACTATAATTGTTAGGAATGGTGCAGGTGGCTCATACTAGATACAGGATGAGTGGTTTAATTCATCATACATTTTGGAAGCAACAAATTAATTATATATCTGTGTAAATATAATTATTTGTGAAATTCAGTACAGATATTATTTCTAGCCATGTATAGAAGCAGTCTCAAGAATAAAATAAAAGAAATGTAGATATTATTTGTGACTTATAAACAAAATATATTTGAGTTTTATAGAAAAATATTCTCATTTTCAAATATTTTAAGTTACTAATAAAAATAACTTATTACAGTTTCAAATTTAGTGCATATAATTTCTTAAAAAAATGCTTTCTTTTACCTAAGAACTATTTTAAGAAAATTATAACTCTAAATTTTCTCTCTCTTCTTCAATGTGACTTTTTAACTTTGTTTACCATCTCCTTTTCAAATTGTTCTCCAAATAGGGCAAGTTAATATAGCTCAATGGTCTAGAGTTTCCACTTTTGGAACAAAAGAGTCTGGAACGATAGTTTAGATAATGATCTAATGACTCAATTTATAGCACAAAAATACTGGGAAGTGCCCTGTTGCAGAAATGTCTGAAATGTCATAGATATCAACAAGGAGAAACCTAGTAGTTTCCTTTTCCTTAACTTTTCTCTGCCCTCCTATATTACATGATCATCAGGTTACCTAAGCAGGTAACCCTCTGGTGTAAGTATCTGTATTTGTTTTGTATTGCTGGGTCAAAAAAAATTCAAAGGCTTCAAGAAAATACACATTTATTAAAACAAAGTTTCTGTTGGTAAGATGTCTGTTCAATGATTTATCTAGGTCCTCTAAATGCTTCAATCAATGTGCCACCCAATGCTAGATTATCATATAAAGGCTCTACTGGAGAAAAGTAGGCTTCTAAGTTCATATACTTTTTGCTAGCATTTAGTTCCTTAATGATTTAAGAATAATGGCTTTAGTTTCTTGGTGGCCAACAACTAGAGGCTGCCTTCAGTTCCTTGCCATGTGTACCTTCCAATGAATCTGCTTACTTTACCAAGTTAAGCAAGGGAGTGAGAGACTCCCACAGAATGGGTACTGCAATCTTGTGTAAATTAATTACATCGTCGCAAATGCCTTGTCACATTTGACATATTCTATTGTTAGAATATGTTAAAAGCAAATCACAGGTTCTGCCTACACTCCAGTAGAAGGAGTCACACAAGGGCATGAATACCAATGCATTGGAATCATGGGGATCACCCTAAAAGACTGTTCACCATAGATACCCCTCTAGCTTCCAATGAGTCACATCTGTCTCACATGTGAGACTTTCAGCACTATGTTGAATAGAAGTGGAGATAGTGGGCAACATTGTCTGGTCCAGTTCTAAGCAGGAATGTTTTCAATTTTTCCCCATTCAGTATGATATTGGCTGTGGGTTTATTGTATATGGCCTTAACAATTTTAAGATATGTCCCATCTATGCCTATTTTGTTAAGAGTTTTTATCAGAAAGATGTGCTGGATTTTGTAAAATGCTTTTCTGCATATATTGAGAGAATCATATGGTCTTTGTTCTTGCTTTTATTTACGTGGTGAATTGCATTTATAGATTTGCATATGTTGAAAAAGCCTTGCATCTCTGGGATACAGCCCACCTGATCATGATGAATTATTTTTTGATGTGCTCTTGGATTTGATTTGCTAAGACTTTGTTGAGGATTTTTGCATCTATATTCATGAGGGATATTTGTCTGTGGTTTTCTTTTTTTGTTGTGTCCTTTCCTGGCTTTGGTATCAAGGTGATACTGGCTTAGTAAAATGAGTTGAGGAGGATACCATTTTTCTCAATGTTGTGGAATAATGTCTGCAGTATAGGCCATGAGTTCTTATTTGTAGGTTTGGTAAAATTTGGGTGTGAACCTATCTGGTCCAGGACTTTTTCTTCTTGGAAGGTTTTTAATTGCTGCCCCAATTTCTGTGCTTGATATTGATCTGTTCAGGAATTCTATTCCCTCCTGACTGAGTTTAGCAGGTTGTATGTTCCCAAGAATTTGTCCATTTCCTCCACATTTTGTAGTTTTGGAGCATATATATTTTTATAGCATTCAAAGGTAATGTTTTGTATTTCTGTGATGTCTGTGGTGACCTCTCCTTTTTCATTTCTAATTGAGTTTATTAGAGTCCTTTCCTTTCTAGTTCCTGTCAATCTAGCAAGAGGGCTGCCAATTTTGTTTATCTTTTTGAAAAAACAACTTTTGGTTTTATTGATCTTATGTACAGTTCTTTTATTCTCAATATAATTTAGTTCTGCTTTGATCTTCGTTATTTCTTTTCTTCTGCTAGGTTTAGAATTAATTTGATCTTACTTTTCCAGTTACTTGAGATGGTTTATTAGTTTGTTGACTTTTGAGCTTTCTATCTTTTGGATGCTATTAGTTTTCTTCTCATGAATGCTTTTGCTGTATCCCACAGATTTTGATAACTTGTTTCCCCATTATCATTTAGTTTGAAGAATCTTTTATTTCCATCTGGATCTCCTCCTTGACCCAATAGTCATTCAGCAATAGATTGTTTAATTTCCATGACTGTGTGAAGTGGTGAGTGTTTCTGTTGGAATTGAACTCTAATTTTATACCACCGTGGTCTGAGAATATACAAGGCATATTTTCTATGTTTTTTAAATTTGTTGAATTCTTATTTGTGGCCTAGGATGTGATCGATGTTGGAGAAAGTTCCAAGTGCTGATGAGAAGAATGTATATTCGGCTTTATTTGGGTGGAATGTTATGTAGATGACTGCTAGACCCTTTTGTTCTAGAGCTCTGTTTAAGTCCATTATTTCTTTGCTTATTTTCTGCTTGTAGGATCTGTCCACTTCAGTCAATGGGGTGTTGAAATCCCTGGCTACTATGGCATTACTGTTTATCATGCTATTTAAATCAAACAGGGTTTGCTTTATGTATCTGGGCACTCCTGTGTTTAGTGCATAAATATTAAGAATCATTAAGTCTTCTTGTTGGATTTTTCCTTTCACAATTATATAGTGACCATCTTTGTCCTTCTTTACTTTTGCTATTTTAAAGCTTATGTTATTAGAAATAAATATAGTTACTCCTGCTTTCTTTTGGCTTCCATTTGCCTGGAAGTTTTTTTGTGTGTTTACTTTGGCCAGCCTGATAATTATGTGACATGGTGATTGTCTTTTCACATTGAGTCTCCCTGGAGTCCTGTGTGCTTCTTGTACCTGGATACCTAGATTTCTGGCTAGGCCAGGGAAATTTTGCTCAATTATTACTTCCAATAGATTTTCCAGCCCATGGGTGTTTTCTTCTTCACAGTCAGGTATGCCTATGATTCTTATGTTTGTCTCTTTACATAATCCCACATTTTTTGTATGCTTTGTTCATGTCTCTTGCTTCTGTGTTCTTTCTCTTCATCTGATTTGTTTAGCACGTATGTGTTATCTTCAAGCTCTGAGATTCTTTCCTCTGCAATTGCTGAGGTCTCTGGCCAGGTTTTTCCTTCCCTGTCCACAAACCCAGGCACTTTCCCCTCGGATTGGTCCACTTGTGCTTTCTGTCCACACAAGACAGGCTCTCAAGCTTCCCCTTAGTTCTATGTGTCTGGCCCACAGGTGTGTGTTTCTGTGTGTCAGTAGTAGATAGGGGGATCTTGAATTGTGCACACCTTTTTCTCCACTAGACCCCAAGGCAAGGTAGGTGGGCTTCTCTATCCCCAGGAATCTCCGCCAGGGGGATGCTCCCACCAGGAGAGGCGAGGATGGGGCTCACCCATTGAATCTTGCTCTCTTGTGCTCCTCCGCACCCTACCAATGGGCACAGGCTCTCACTTGCTGCCTGACACTGGAACTGGGATCTCTCTCCCACACTGCCCCACCCCACCATCTGGGCTCTCTGAAGGTGAATGGGCCAAATGCCTGTGGTCAGGAGGATCACACACTGAGGTTGCCCTGCTGGCTGGGGATGGAGATGTGTCCCCAGGAGTGAGAGCAAGTCATTCAGCACAGAGAACTCTACTGGATGCTATGGTTTGGGGAAGGGGATGTGGACTTCTTGCACCACTCTCGAATTGTGGGGGAGGGGGACCCATCTGCCTTTTCTACAAGCCCCAGTTGCTGTAGTATGACTGCCCTCCTCTCCTACAGCAACTATGCTGACTGAGGCAGGCTCAGCTGGGAGTGCACTCTCCTTCCCGGGAGCCAAGTCATTCAGTGCAAGGTGCTTTGGTGGTTGCTGTGGGGTGGGTGTGGCCATGTGGCTACAAGTGGCTACAGCCAAAATTACTTCCTGGGATGCCAGGAGTGGAGGAGGTGCAGAGGAGGGGGAGTCCAGATGCAGGGATGCTGACTCTGTGGTCACTCATGGCAGTGCCCCAATGGGATGAGAGCCCTGAGCCCCGTTGCTGGTCTGAAGCACCCGGGCGAGTGGAGGAAAAAAAAACCCTTATGCTTCCCTTGGGCTCCAGAACTCCATGGAGTTAGTTCACGCCAGTTGCTCCCTTCTATCAGTTCAGTTCCTCCTGGTGGTGTTCCCAGATTCCACTGGTGTCTGTCCCAATGGTCCACTTTCCAGCAGTTGTCACCCTCTGCTCTCCTCAACTCTCCTGCCAGGACAGTCCAACAAGCTTTGTCTCTAGTTGGCCATCTTGGCTTCCTCCAGTAGCACCATTCAAACCTCACAATGTGCTAAGTTAACTTAGATTCCTACAGATCTCATTTCCATGTCTATTGTCCTCAAAATATTTTTACTATAATTATTTGTGAATATGTTAATCACTCATATTTTCCGTTTTACTCTGATTAACTAATAAAAGTCTTGATATCTTACACACTTTCATGTGATCACTGAAACTAGAACTTAGGACTTGAATAAATACTAAATATTAAAAGTTTCCTAATAAATTAATGAGTGAGCTTTTCTTGAGCCAATGTCAATGGAAGAGCAAAGTACCTATAATACAAAAATAAAATACAAATAAGTTATCTCGTGAAGAAAACTATGTTTTAGGCAAAACAAGACATATTAATATTAAGAGGATAAAAATGCTATATTAAAGCAATTGTATAGGAGTAGACACAGATGCCCTTGTAAAAGAGCCTGGAGAGAATTTTTGAAGGAAGTCCAGAACTAGCAAAAACAGTGGAATAACATTAAAAAATAGACAATGTGGTCTTTAAAAATACTTGCTAGATTGGGAATGATAGAATTAATATGAATTTTTTCATCCTGCAATTTTTCCATCCCTATTTATTTTTTCTCCATTTGAAAAGTAGTATTTTGTATTCAGACATTCATCTTCTCCCTCTTGCAAGGGGATATATATTTTAGATGATTTTGTTTAACAGAGTTAAATCCTCAACCAAATAGAATACTAAACAGCTTTTCCTCTGGTGCTGGTACAAAACATATATACCTTTGACCTTTCCACTGTGGCCTCTATGTAGCTGCTTATATTCTCAGGTAGATTTCATAACTATTGCTATAGAAAACTTTTGAAAATTCACAAAGCTTTCATATTTAACACACAATCTGTTATAAGCCTATTTTTTTCCTCTGCAAATCAATTTTATTTTTGTATGACTACATGTTGAATACTTTTAAAGTTCTATAACAAAAGCTCATCTTTATCTAAGAGTAGAAATAATGTTCTCATAGCTAAGACATAAAATTTCAAAGTAGCTAATCTCCAAACTTTGCAATGTAGAGATTAATGTTCTCTTTATTGACTTCTCTTAATTTACCTTTTATTATTTAAAATTTACTCTTAGGTTCCAATTCAACACCAATATCATGTTCTTTCAGTCATAAAACTAGCTTAACACATTTTTATTTAGCTCCTTCATTAATTTTTTTCTTCCAGGTCAGGACAAAACTCTCTATATTTTTATCCAAGATACTTATGTTAAAAAGACCTAAACTTTTCCTATGGGACCAATGCAAGACAAAAAAAAATTATGCATAATGTGTTTATGTGGCTTGCAAGCAGAGGTCAATTAGCACCTCATCTGTTCTAATTTAGTTTAATGTTATGATTTTGTGTAGTAAAAATAAAATCTAGTATATTTCATAAATAGATATTTATTGCCTTTATGTTCATTTTGGACTGGAAAAATAAATGTTCATTTATTTTAGCTGATATAAATTAACACACTTTTGAAATATGATTTAATTCACCTTAAAACTCCAGAAATGTCCAAGAAGTAAATAAATATTAAATAACTCCAACATACATCATCTGTATATACTATGTAACACATGCACCTTTTAAAATTCAAACAGTGCGGAGATAGGTGGAAAATAAGGGTAAAGTTTTTCTTATTCTTCATTTCAAATCTCTCTTCTCCAAATCATTCTTAATTATTAATATACATTTTACGCTAGTATTCTATCAGTCCATTAGGATAGCAGCACATTCATTTACATTCTCTCTCTCTCCCTCTCTCTCTCTCTCTCTCTCTCTCCCTATATATATATATATATATGTATATATATATATATATACAGCTAGATAGATAGATATCTTTTGACTGGGCCATCAGGTGCCTAGATATTTGGTTTTATATTATTCTGGGTCTGTGTATGAGGGTATTTCAAGATGAGATTAATATTTCAATCAACAGCAAATTTCCCTCCCCAATATGCATGGACCTCATCCAATTTTTTTGGAGGCCTGAATAGAGCAAAAAGGGAGAGTAAAAGAGAATTTGCTTCTTCTCTTTGAGTGTATTTCAGTTGAGACATCAGCTTGCACCACCACCTACTCTGGCTTTCAAGCATTCAGACTCAGACTAAAACTACACCATCCACTCTCTTGGGTCTTCAACGTTCTGACTGCAGATAGATCATGGGACTTCTCAGCCTCCATAACCATGTGTGCCAAAGCCAATTCCTATAACCTCTCTCTTGCTGTCTCTGTCTCTCTTTCCCTCTCCCCTTCCCCTCACCTTCAGTGTGTGTGTGGTGGGGGAGGGGGAGTATATACACACATATATAAAATATGTACTTTTTATTTACACAGAAAATATAAATAGCCACAGTTATACAATAACAAAAAATTGATGACTTTTAGCATCTAGAATTGTGAGAAAATACATTTCTGTGGTACTTTGTTACAACAGCCCTAGGAAACTAATATAGGCACATAAGAATTCTAGTAATGATACTTTAAAAATATGTTCTATTTTTTAGATATATCATGTTAATTAATAATAAATTTTTATTAATTTAGATTCCCTTATACGAGAAATTCTGATATTTACAAAGCAATAAAAAGGAAATATGTTATAAAGAAATGCTAACTAAACTTAAAATTAAAGTCTAGACATTGTCCTTAACAACATAATTAAATTATGTTTGAGTTTAAAATAATACTATATTATGTAAAATTATTATTATATAATATAGATTTTTATATAATTATATATAACATTTATTATTTTCTTAAGTAATCATATAATTAATTTTTAAAAGCTGAATGATGAGTTTATGTTATTAAGTATGAATGAATACTTATTACTGTCTTTGAAATATCTGACACATCAGGTTTTTGTATTAATGCAAAAATTCAACCCAAAATTCCAGCTAAAATTTGAGATATGTGGGATTCTAAATCTCCTTATCTAAAAACTTCTCATATTAGCTATGTACTTAGCAAGATTCTGGCTTTCAAATGCATCAGGTCAGACTAGAATGTTTGGGGCAGAACTAATAGGTGAATTGTGAGAGTTACTAGTCTTGGAATTCCAGGCCTAGAATCCTGGAGAAATCACTGCTGGAGATAGAGAGGTGCTCAGGGCTTTATGCAATAAAAGAAGACTTCATACTACTTCCTTCTTGACTGAATAATAACTTCCTGAATTTCATTCACCCCCTTGGAATCCAGCACCTGTGCTCTTAGGGAAACATGTTTCCAGCGCATGAGGTGGTATTTCCCATATCATTTCTGGTTGGTTTAAAAATGGTATCCATTTGTGAAACACATGGTGACCTGTGCATTCAAAGTCAGCCTGTAATGTCTTTCCACTTTGCTATTATTTCCTAAGACGTTTAGCAGCTTGCCAAAAAGGAGTTTGTAACAAAAATATTAAGACTAGATTGAAAAGCCTTTGCATTTGGGCAGAGAAGAAACTGATACTTTGGTTTAATTAGCTCATGTTTTCTCATGAATGCCTCATTGTCACAAGCAAGTAAAATAAGCAAACAATGGGTTTAAAATGTAAACATGCAGGCGTTTGAGCATACACACATACACACAAGTACACATACATATAGTAGGCACATGAAAGAGGTATGTGTGATCACAAGTGCTACATTTATATGGAAATAGATACATACATAGAGAGAATATTACATATCCAGAGATAATAGTATCTATGTACAAAAACAAATATATAACAAATTCTTAGAAAAAGAATTCTTATAATTGGTTATAAACCGAAATAGGCATTGAGTTAATGAACTAGCAACATGAAGAACTTTTTTGTAGATATCAAACTGTAACTGTATTTCTTATATAACTTTCAAATTTGTTTTTCTTTAATTATTTAAATTTTGACTTCAGATCTTATTTCATAATATCCAAAGATGTTTGTGCAAAGATGGAAGAAGTGTTCTGTAGTGAAAATTAAGTATGTGAAGGCATTTATCAGCAGATTCTGAGGCTTGTGTGTATTTTTTGTGTGTGATCCCGTATCTAGTTGGCTATTAGTGTGCTTTTTAGTTCTTTTGTACTCTGGAAAAACATTAAGAGTAAATATATTTTGAAATTACAGGGGAAAGACTATGTTCAATTTATAGTCTAAGAAAATGCTAAGAAATATTACTCTTAGAAGCTGGTATATATTACTAAATCTGAAATAGTTGTATTTCCATATAATTTTTTTCTTTATACTGTAGAGAGAATGGATAAAAATAGATTTGTCTGTATTAAGTCACTACTATTGCTCATTATTGCTGCTTCTGTATACTTTCTCAATCCATGAAATACTTAAAACATTTATTATAAGTAACTTAAACACAATTCAGAAATTAGATTCACTTTATCCCTTTATATTTTATAATGATTATAAATAGAACAGATGGCAGTTTATTTGTACTGCATTATGCCAGAAACAGCACTTAGAATCATTTAATTTGTAGTTCAATATTCTTGTTGAAGACAGGAAATGTTAAATTATCAACATAAACTGCTTATTTTTTCTCTGTTATATTTCATCATAATTATTACAAATCTGATATTTGAAATAAGAACATAATGTATTATTGGAAAAGTTAGGTATATTCAAAAAATGTCTAAGATTTTTTAATGTAAATTCTATTTCCATTTACCATTTTTTCAGCTGGGAAAATACACAAGAACCATCATAATACTAGATTTTGTCATCTAAACCTATATAAATATTAAATAAATCATGAGTCATAAGCAAATCACTTTGTTTCAGTTTGATAATTGAAATAATCAAATGAGAATCAAATCAACCTTTAACAGTGTTTTATTTTATGTATAGGAATCAAATCTTAAACCCACAAACTATTGTTCTTTTTATTTATAAATACTTGACTTTTCCTTAGAAATTGACTAAGGTGAATTTCAAACCAGGTAGTTGGTGACTTGACAAATAACAATTTTTCAAGTTCTATGATAACTTGAATAATGTAAACAGGACACAATTAGGGAACTGTGTAGCTTAAATATGGGCATGGTCATGATAATATCCAATAAAGAGCAAAAGAGGTTGATGGGCATTCTATACACATCATTACCATGGTTACATGTGTCATTGCAAGGTGAATATATCCCTAAAATTGGGTAGAGCGTTAGATCCTTCTTACTATGACCAAGGGATGGGAAATTCTATGTGTATCACATTCAGAATATACTCAAAATTCAACTACTTTTCACCATCTCTGTTGTTATCATTTTTCTATGAGCTCCAAATCATTTTATCTAGATTACCTCAAAACTCTCCTGAACTATTTCCTATTTCTACAACCTCTCACTTAAAGACTATTGGCAACAGAGAAACCATAGCAATTTTTTGTTTGCTTGCTTGCTTCCTGGCTTTTGTTTTTAACAGCTGTTAGATATTATTTTCTCTCAAAACCCTGCAGGAGTTCCTTGCATGGTGTCATGCAAGGACACATATCGGGCTGCAATGCTCCCCGCCCCCGCCCCAATGGTTTCTATGATCTATTCTTCAACACTGTACTCTTAAGCTGTATCTCAGCAATACTTGTCATTTTATAGGTCTGGGCATGCACCTTTTATGTCTTAACTTGGAGCATTTTCAGTGCTTGTTCTCTCTTTTTGGAAAACTTCTCCATGATATGAAAAAAGCTAATTATCTTATAATTTAAAATATTTTCTCAAATATTACCTTCTCAATGAAAGCCACTCTCAAATTCTATTTAAAAAATTCTTACTTCTCTTAGAACTCCAAATTTCTTTATTTTGCTATATTCTATTTATTTTTATGCATAATATTTGTAACCTCACATATTAGATAACTTACTTTTTATATTTTAATTCTGGTAGAATATAACTTCACAAGAGTAACTCAGTTTTACTCATTGATATTCTTGGTGTACAATAAGTATTCAATAAATATATGTTGAGTAAATAAATAAATGAATGGGAGACTGCCTGACTATATTGTTGAGTAGATACTAAAGAATTGATGCCAAGATTATTGTTTATTGGAGTTGTCATGTTTTGTTTTTGCCAAAATAGAATGTCATAACTTTTGATAATATATAAAGAATTAAATCAAAATTAACTCAAACAACTGTGTAATATTGCCAAGTTTCAAACTATGGAATTTAATCCAGAAGTATTTTAAAATGGTCAACCAAGGTAAAAAAAACCTAGAAAATGTAAATGAAGAATTGACTAGATCTTATTTCCACAAGACACATTTGATATCACATTTTAAAACATAATATATAACTATTTTCTAACATAATATATACTCTTTATATTAGTTGAAAATGTATAAAGACTCTTTAAGTAATGTACAATACCCTTTCTTCTTATCTTGCAATCTAGTAACCAAGATAATTCATTCTTGGTTTGTAACCAAGTAAGCAACATTATTATTCAGATACACAGTTGAACTTTTTCTTTTTAGTTAAAATCTGGGCAATAATTTTTGAACTCTCAGGTTATTTAATTTAAAACATTGCAATTTGGTTTTCTGGCTTTTGAAAATCATTGACTGTATCTGGTTAGTAGTCCTAGAATATACAATAATAGAAAAAATTGAACTATTAAATATTTAATATTATTCAAGAGAGCACAAGTGGTAGAGAAAAATAATAACAAAAGAGAAAAAGAAGTGAGAAAGAGCTGGCCACCAAGAGATATGAAATGATCACTGTAAAATGTGATTATTTTTCCCATAAGAAGCAGAGTAAGACTGAATGCAGAAAAACTCATTTTGACAAGCAGAAAGTCAAGAATAACTACAAGCAATATTAAAAATATATATATTTTAAGCTTTTGACAATTTCACAAAGACTGTATGGTTAAAAATCTTCTATCCCCAGGTAGGGAAACAAAGGAGAATTATGTCCTAATGTTAAACAAAATAATCTCCTCTTTGTATAAACAAGGCTTGAAATTTCGAGGTGACGATGCTTGTTTTTCTACTTATTTTTAATTCTGAAATCTTGGAAGACTTGTATTCAGGCAATTTATAAGTCTAATAGTATTTTGAAGCCTCAGCATACAATACAAAATTCTGGACCTTTGGTATTTGGGACCATGTTTCTTTTTTCTTGGAAGGTAGATGTCAAGTGAAAAATCTTATTCATTAGTTCACATGTAAAATCCCATAGTACTGCAATTGTAATGTGTTCTTGCTGCAGTAACAGGATGATAAATATATTCATTAAAATTAGTCCATGAAGACATTAAGGACATATGCAATTGACCTAGAAGAAATGTAGATTAAAGAAGATCCCATGAAAACTGCAATAGTCAGTAAGAATGGTGTTTTTGTGACCATGTATCACTGAAACTTGACCAAATACAAACTGCCACTAATTGTGATCCACTCCTTCCCCCTAAATTCACAGTTTTGACAGAACTATAAAATGTAATTCCTACAGACAAAACAGTAAGATAGAGAGAAGTTCTTATAAGGAATTGAAAAGTGACCTGAAACAAAATTTGTCTTAAGTTTGTTCCAAGCATGTTATTCTGAGGTACCTTGAATTCATCAGCCATGACAACAAGCAAAACATGGAATCAATTGACCCTATGCTTATTTCTTCCCAACAGACTTTTCTTTTAAAGATGATACTTTATGACACAACATATAGGTATCAAAAAAGCAGACAGATAATACCCTGAGTTAGAAGGCTGGAAGCCAGAGTTTATCAAGGAATAATAACAACCATCAGAATTCAAAGTCCTAAGAATTACATATAAATCTAGCACTAATAGGCTCTATGGAATATTCAGATCCCTGATTCACAAAAAGTTGCCTTTTTCAGGATCAGCTATATAATGTGTAAAGTCCAGTGCAAAATGAAAATGCAGGGACTCTAATTCAAAAAGAAGTAAAAATGTGCTCTTAAATATATCTAAATATATTAATATCAGTCTCTCTCGGCTTATTATGGTGCTTTTTTACTTGCTACTCCATGCCATTCTAATTAAATAAAAAATTAAAACTTTATTAGCCTGAATTTTGCCATTCATCTTTATACTATGTTCTGCCAATTTTACATGTTGTCTTAGTTCAGGCTTCAATAACAAACTGCTGTAGACTAGGTGGCTTAAACAACAAAAATTTATTTTCTCACTGTTCTAAAGGCTGGAAGTCTGAGATCATGGTACCAACATGGTCATAATCACATTAAACCTTAATTAGTTTCTAAATACCAATGTTGCCTTTTCTCTGTCTCCTTGCCAACAACTATTATTTTTTTAACTTTTTAATAATAACTATTCTGACCTGTGTAAGATGATATCGCCTTGTGGTTGTAATTTGTATTTCTCTGATGATTAGTGATGGTGAGCATATTTTATATGCATGTTGGCCATTTGTATGTTCTCTATTAAAAAATGTCTATTCAATGTTTTTAAAAGCAAAGTTTCTTTCCAGTTTTACAGCCCAGGTCTGGATTTTTCAAGAAAGAGGCAGCCAACTCTTTGAAATGTTATCCTTAAAGAAGAGAATGCCTCTATCTTTCAGGCATTGTAATAGCATAGGAGCCCAATCTTGGTGGGCTCCTTGCTACACGTTGTAAAACTATCTCTTGTCATGAAGATATGAGAAAGTTTACTTTTCCTTTGTTTAAGACCAATCAGTAAACACAGATGGCCTATAAAATTCTTCCCAGCCCAGCTTTTAAAAACTCTCTTGCTCTTTCTTTCAGAAGAGTTGCTTTCAGCCTGCATTCTGGTCTCTCTTTCCTACAGAAATAGTGTTGAGTAAAACCTTGCTTGTGTGATTAACTTTGGTACAAATTTGGCTTTGAAACTCTTACTTCTTAACTTATACTTCATTAAATTTCATGAAATACACATCCACTGGCATTTCATTGCTCATGGGGCTTTGTGAATGCAGCATATGAATGAAACTAAAGGGACTGCTGGACATGTATATTGCACGCCATCTCCTCTGTTCACATATGTATTGTATTGTCATATCAGTTTTTGCATTACAAAAATGAAATTCTGAGATATTTTCAAGATAGATATTGTATAACATTAAGCTAAGTTTTAAAGAAATGGTTCTTTCTGAGCATGAGGTCCTGTGAAATGACACAGGTCACATGCCCAAGAAGCCAATACTGACCTTATCATCCAAAGCAGGAATATTTATACTAGGTGGACACTTAAGAGGTCTTAGATGTGAACACTATTATCATGTCAAGGATCTAACCCCAGAGTGGGTGTCTAGGTCAAACCATGGTGAAACCTCCACTTTTGTTAAAGTTTAATAATAATAATCTATAGTAAAAGAAAGTTACATTTATTTAGCTTATAGTGAGGAAGAGACTACACCAGAGGGACAATGAGCCACCAGTTAAGAATGTTACAAATGGCTTATTATCAAACTGGTCTTGTGTTTAAGAAGACTATAAAGAGGGTTATATAGAAATTGAGGCTGGTTCTATACGGGATGCTGATGACAAAATAGAGGCAATTAGGTATTGAACATCTTTGATATTTTTTATCTAGGAGGTGAAATTAAAATAGAACTTTAAATTGAAAAAGACAATCATTTATGTTAGTAAAAAATGTGAGATATTTAGGTCTTTGGTGTTTATAGAGCATCCAGTTGTCTTTTTAAAATACGTAATGTATGAAATGGAATATATATGTCTATATCCTTTTATACCAGAGTGATGAAGTGGCCTTGCCTGATAATTGTGTTTATATTATGAGTTTTTTCTTTTAAATTGTGTACACGTGTGAAAAATATATACTTATTATATGTCATATATAATGTATATAATTGTTCACTATTTAAACATTGCATGAAGAATGAACAAATTTATAGACTCAATTAAGATAGATCTAGGCATTTGCTGGATGTATAACCAAGTTCTGAGATGGAAAAAAAAAAGTAACAAAACAACCCTATAAGGTTTAATATGCATTCATATATCCTCTGGATTACATGTGAAAACCATAAGTGCATAGAAAAATTATCCACTCTATTTACTATTATTATAGACTATTCAAGAACTACCTATTTGAAATCAATTTTTATAGAGAATAAAGAGGCAAAGTGATGAAATGATTAAATCTGGATACTTCCTTCCATTAGATACTTAGGGTACTTGAAGTAATCCTTTCACTGTTTGCCTAACTAAAAGTTAACACTTTAAGACCACAATTTAGCCATCAAATAGAAAATCACAGAGCTTATCTCTGCAAATAAAATGCATCTGCATAAAGTAAGCAATACTAGCAATTGGAAATTGGGGCAGCAAACACAAATTGAGAGGTATGGTATCCTATTTCATTAACCAATTTTAGATAATTTCTAAATGCTTAATGTAATGACAAATGAATAAATGAATTATAAGTGATAATTTAGAAAGAACAAATCGCTTAGAATTTGTTTATGGTAGGCAAGTATTTCTAAATGAAAGGATTTAAATAGTATTTTGTCATTATTTTTTTCGTTATGTATGATGAATAATTCTGAGTTAGGTATGGTAGATGAGGGGTTGTATTTACATGAACTTCTAATGGGAATCCTATTGAAAAGGTTTACATCTTTTGCTATTAAACATTCCCATAAAGTAGAAGTTTTACAACAGTTGTCATCAACATTTGAATAGTGCCTCAAATATGTGGATAATGCACTATGGGACAATAATTATAGTCAGGTCTTAAGTAAAGCACTTACATTTTTAAATTTCTATGTGAATTTCTCCTGTAGTAGATTATGTAAATTAATTTAGTTAGTATAATCTATCCTTGCACTCCTAAGAGTATTATTAATCTATACAATAAACTAATAATAGATTTTATTAATAAGGAAAATTAACAAAAATTACTATATAATCCATCCATTAAACATGCAGTATCGAGACTCCCTTTAGTCAATGAGCATTCCTACATTACTACTGCAGTCTAAAACACCAATCAATTATGATTTCCTAATTTTTGGAGTTGATATGAATCCTTTAAGCATTCTTCTTCAAGTTATGAGAATAAACCTTTTGTTACCACATTATTTTACCTATATCAGTTTTTATCAGAACACATGATATATGGGATGTTTTAGATTTTATTATAACATTTTAGTTCATCATTCTACATTGATGATCCTTGGTAGGAATTATATGCTTTATTCCCAGAGTGCTGGCATAGTCAATTTCACAGATCATATTAAATGAGGGAGAGGAGTTTGTTCTCCTGATGAAAAAATGGGACTTATTGGCCTCTAGGGTATATCACAAAATTGGGGTAGCAAAAACAGCAGATAAACTTTTTAATTGGAGAAAGAAGATTAAATAATATTATCAGGATCAATAATGACATAGTGTTAAGAATTTGATGACTTATTAGAATTTTTTAAAAAAGGAAGGAGCTGCTAACAAAATAAGCATTATTTGGCTTTACTACCATATATGAAAGGGAATATGAGACTTAAGTGAATTTTGTCAAAATGCTTTTGATGAGGTGAAGAATTGGTGAAAAGTGGTTTTGGAGTAGGGAGTAGTAATTCTCAAAACCTGATGTCTATACATTTTATATGATATTTATGACATTTTAAATGATGGCAAAATTAGTAATTAACCAAAGAGATTAGTACTATATACTGTAATGAGTCAATCTACTTTAAGGTAAAATATGTTGGTGGTGTGTAGACACTACAAAAGTGGTTCGATTTTCATTGGAGAAAAAATCATCCATATTTAAAAGTATCCCAATCTCAACATTCTGTTACAAAATATGTGCTGTTATTTTATATACTCATAGTGCATACTTTCTGCCTGAAACATATATAAGGCAAGTTTTGAGATTTGCCTATATAACTTAGTTTTGAGACTTAGGTTACACAGAAGAAGTAGATCAAATTCCAGTACAATTTCTAGGAAATAATTGAAGGCAACCATGGAAATTTTAGGTAACAAAAATATTGACCAAAAATGACTAAATATACCATGAACTGGGTTTATCATGGTGTGAGCTGCTCACTCACAACATAAAATCTATAAATGTCTCCCTGGCATTCAATTGTTTTTACATTTCTGTATCTGCCTAATAGCTGCTTAATGTAATGACAAATCAAACTTGAATTTCAAGATATATCTCAAGAGCATCTTATGTATCACCTCAATATGCACATTAACTCCAGTGAGAATGGCTTTTATCAAAAAGGCCCCCCAAAATAAGTGTTGGCGTGGATATGGAGAGATGGGAACACTCATACACTGCTGGTGGGACTGCATGCTAGTACAACCTCTGTCGAAAGAAATATGGAGATATCTCAAAATGCTACAAGTAGAACTACCATTTGATCCAGCAATCTCATTACTAGGCACCTACCCAAATGAAAAAAAGACACTCTATAAAAAACACATCTGCACTAGAATGTTTATAGCAGGACAATTCACTATTGCAAAGATGTGGAAACAACCCAAGTGCCCATCAATACATGAGTAGATTAATAAAATGTAGTATATGAATACTACATTTAGTAGTATACTAAATGGAGTACTACTCAGCCACAAAAAACAATGGTGATCTAGCATCTCTTTTATTATCCCGGATAGAACTGGAGCCCATTCTACTAAGTGAAGTATCTCAAGAATGGAAAAACAAGCACCACATGTACTCACCATCAAATTGGTAGTAACTGATCAACACTTAAGTGCACATAGAGTAGTAACATTTGTACCTAATGAGTACGCTGCCCACTGTCTGGGGGATGGACATGCTTGAAGCTCTGACTCAGATAGGGCAAAGGTAATATATTTAACCTAAATATTTGTACTCTTGTAATATACTGAAATAAAAAAATAAAAAAATAGAAAAAAATATGCACATAATTCAGGTGTAAGAAAATTTATTCTGGTGGATCTTGAGACTAGGTACTGATCAGTTAAGAAAAGATATCTTCATGAGAAAAGGAGACTGTGGCTGTGACTTTGTACAAAAGAGGACAAATTCAACAATTAATTAAGAAATAGAAACCAAAGTACTGAATGACTAATTACTATGAGTAGAAATGAAGAAGTCTAGGATAGCTTACTGTTTTTGACATGAATAATTGGCTGAATGAGAATTTCATTCACTAAGAGAGACACCACAGCCATATCTGAGTTTTGGAAAAAGAAGAAAACTTAGTTCAAGATACAAGCATTACAAATGATTCATACATTCATTTATTCTTACATAAAATATTAATTTTCTGATTACTAAGATTCAGACACTCTTCTGAGATCAGATGATATTGAGAGGAGCAAAGCAAATATGGTCCCTCATGGTGTGGAACTTACATTTTAGTTGGAGAGACAGTACCCCCTCGCCACCAGGTGGGGGGCTGGGAGAGATGGGTGAAATCACACCTAATGGATATAATGTACACTATCTGGGTGATGGGCACACATAAAACTTTGTCTCAAGCAGTATAAAAGCAATCCATGTAACCAAAACATTTGTACCCCCATAATATTCTGAAATAAAGAATAAATAAATAAAAAGCACTGTTTTTAGAAACAAAAAAATAAAACATGGTTTATAGTTTCAATTAAAATTCTTTAAAACATAATGATATAGTCATACATTTTCAATCTAGAGCAATTAACTCTTTTTGTGGGTTGGAAGCCTTTGTACTCTGCTAAGCCAGTATTTCAACTTTCCTTCCCTATTAGAGTCCAAAGTTCCTTAACAGTTTTATTAGTTACTGTTTGTTTTCTCTATCATGCTCTTTTTGTTCAAACTGTAATAAAATCCAAACTTTGTAAATTTCTCAGTTTCTATCTCATATCATATCTTTCAATTGGGTTGCATTGATATCTGCTCACATTTTTTTTCTTTTAATGAAATACAAAGTAATTGATTGTGTTACAATGAGAGTTCTTCAATATGACATCTTTCCTATTCTGGTCAGTTATTTATTTTTATTCTAACCTGTAGATTCTATGCACTAAATGCAGTGAGGAGTCAATATATATTAAATTTTTAAATTTTCTACCTAGGCAAAAAATCTGTTTGCAGATAGTCTCCTGAAATGTTCATAGAATTGATGTTTACTTTTGTATGACTATCAGTCAACAGCAATGGGATACCAGGCCCAAGGAAATAAAAAAATATTCTTAAAGTTGTAGAGCTCATTGAGACATCAGAATTAAAAGTGATATTAGAATATGTAAATCATTACTAGAGAATGCCTGATCAACCCACTCATTTTTTTCACATATGGACTATTGTGTTGTTATGAAATAAACATCATGATAGTGGTGATGAAAGAAGATCAAATATCCTTTAAGTAGATTTTATTCTTATATTTTATCCAGGAAAGTTTTCTACATTTATAGGCCTAACATATCATTTGCCAAATACTTTACAAACAATACCTAATTTTCATCAACCACCTTAAGCAACGGACACATATTATTGTGCACTTTTTGCAAAGGCAGTAACTGAGAAGCAGAGGTTCACCTAGTTATCATGCAGGCAACTGGGGTTTAAAACCAGGTGTGTCTCTTGGCGAGGCCTGTGCTCTTTATCATTTCCACCACATTGATTTCAGTATATTATTGGACAGTTCTTCCTATCAGTCACATTTTTGTCCTACTATTCTACTTCTTAAATAAAAATCTGGAAATGCATGACATTTGTAAGGCTGTATTATTTTTGACTATATTGAAGAGCATGTCTCTAAGATTCTTACAGTCATTTCTCATGCACTTCACTGATGCCAAGCAATGAATTTCACTTGAGTTCTCTTGAATTGGTTTCAAAATGTAGTAGTTTTTAATTAATCTCTTCTTTACTAGTTTTTCTCTACTTTATAATTCCCATTAACTTTAAATAACATGTCCCAGGCTATCAACTTTTATGCTTTCGTTTCATTTAAGAGTTTAAATAAATTTAGTCACTGAATGTTTTCCCAGGGGTTTACAACTTTGGTGGATACTTTTTTCCTTCATTTTTTTTCTTAATGGATCATATTGAAGACTGTAATTTCTAGGATATTAGCCATATTCTTATGTTCCCTTCCATGGGATATGTAAATACAGATGCCAGTCTTCTCAGCAAGTAGAAACAGTATATATAAAAATATTAACATGCCAAACATTCATAATAACAGACACAGTTTTATTTATTGTGTTCATTTATAAGCTTATTTGTATGCATATGTTCTGCCAATCTTCCAGTTCACCATAAATGATAAAAGCTTCATGATTTTTATTAAGTATATAAATATTTTTAATGATTTTACTTAAATATATAAAGAAAAACAAAATAAAATAAAAAGAGAGAAAAAAGGAAACAAAGAGACCAGTAGATGTGACTGTTATCCACATAAATATTTCCTGATCATTTGCAAAGCCCAAAATATGAACTGAACATACTATATTTCAAAAGCAGTTGCTATACAAACAGCATCTTTAATTTGCACACTCTCATGAAAGTCTGCCCACCAGAAAATTCATGCCTTTGAAATAGAAATCAAACATTGGTGAAAGAAAAGTTCACCAGTATTTTGAGCACATAAAAACAAAGCCAACATCATGCACAGTTTAACCAATCAAATGATATATTGAGATAGCCATTTTGCTGATCACACTTTTATACCATTTAATTCTTTCATTTTGATTCTCTCACTTTCTCTCAAATTACACTTTGACTAACACAAAGACGCCCAGTCCCTGAACATGTTTTCATTCAGTCTCTGTCATGTCTATTTTCATTTCCTTCTCTATTCAGCTAAGATCTCACATGAGTGATTTCAACTCTTCACAAAATATGTGTAATCTATTTGCCTCATTGGCCTTTAATCACATATGCCTGCTGAAACACCAACCCTATGCCAATCTAAAATTTCCCTCCAGTATCTGCAAGGGAAAAACTTAGACTGAAAAGTAAAGGACACAAACCCCTCCAAGCATTGCTCTTTATAAGCTGATGTTCTCATAGCTGCATTAAGTTGGTAAGGCTACAAAGACATGCTTTTTTCCCCCTTCCCAAGTCAGTTCTTTTTCAAACTGTTACGCTACCCCATTCATTTAAATTAGATGATCTCAATTCTTTCTTCACAGATGTAATAGAAGCTATTAAAAATGAATTTTCCAAAATCAAAAGTTCCTCTCTGTTTCAGTTTTTATTCTTTCTCTTTCCTACATTTACAATGAATGAGATGCCATTCCTTATTTATAAATCCAGTAGTCATGTTGTAGCTCTTACTTTTCATGGATTCTTTGCAGAAATTGATTCTACTGAACACTCTCACTCCTTCTTGAAACTTGATTTTCCTTTGCTTCTGTAACATCACAATATCTTGATTTTCAGTTGTCTCTTTGGACATTCCTTGAGGTAATTTCCCTTCTATATTTTTATAAAGTTCTCTCAAAGGTTTTTTTACTCTATTGTTTAAGTCTGAGTAAAGTGCCTCATTTTTATTGCCTTCATTTTCATTATAGTTTCATGTATTCCTAACTAATATTTCCAAGCTAGATTTTTCTTATTTGCATAACTGTGATTCTTATTACAAACAAATAAATGAAAATAAATACATACTAACAAGCTAACTAATGAACCACTATGACCACTTCCACCAAACATTTATGTGGATGTCTCTTTAATTCAAACCAACTTTTAACATCAGTCTAGAGAATTATGCTAGACTTACTCTTTCTCATCAGAACATTCAAAACAGTTACCAAATTCTGTGCACCATATAATGCACTTTTATTTATTATTTGTGATATTTCCCTCGTCCAAGATGCCTTTATCTTTCCATATAATTGCTTGTTTCTCATATTTTACCCTTGCCTCCAGTTTTACTCCCCTGAAATCTTGCTCCACTCTAATCCATTTTGTACATTGCAGCCATCATGATATTTTAATATAATTCCTTACCTTATAAGTCATCAATCATTTCCAATTCTGAAATTGTATCCCTTCAAAATTCATATGTTAACATTCTAAAGCCCAGTTCCTCAGAACACAATCTAATTTGAAAATAGATTCCTTGTAGACGTAATTAGTTAGGTTAAAATGAGATCATATTAGAGAAGATTGGCCTTCTAATAGAAGATGACAGGTGTTCTCATGTAAAGTACAAATTTGGAGACACACACACACACAGGGAGAACATGTGAAAATGAAAGCAGGTAGCGGGGTGATGCAACAGAAACAATGGTGCACTAAAGTTTGCCAGCAAACCACCAGAACCCAGGCGAGAAACACGGAACAGATTTCTCTTCCACAGTCATTAGAACGAAGCAACCCTTTCAACACCTTAATCTTCAACTTCTAGCCTCCAAAATGTTGAGATGACAAATTTATGTTGTTCTAAACCACCTGCTGGTGGTACTTTGTTACGGCAGCTCCAGTGAACAAATACACTGGTCACAAAGTCTCTAATTCCTAAGTTGCAACCATGCTTAATTACTATCATTTCCCTAACTATGTCATGCTGTCTTATCTCCACTACCATTTAACTGTCTACTATAATTATATTCAACTGCTTTTTATTTCACTTCAAAAGTATCAATAATGTTGGTCTTAATATAAATATCCTTTACTCTGGAAGGTATTTCAAAATGTTTCTTGAAGCTGTGCAGGATGGAAAGTGAGAAATTATGGCTTAAAACTTCGAAGGGCTGCTGGGTTTCTTTTATGGAGTTTGAGATCTGAGGAGCTGAATAAATGCCAAGATCAACAAAAGGTTTATGTCCCAAGAACAGGGTGGAATGAAACTTAATAGGTTGTTTCCCAGACTTAACCTAGCTCATTTTCTAATTAGATAAATGTTTTCAGCCTCTCATCCTATACACTTAACACAGAAAATGTAAAATTTTCTGTAGTACAATATATTATTTACAGTCTCAATGGCTCTTTCTAAAATACCCCATAAAAATGACATTAAAAATGAATGAAAATATGACTGATAATCAAGAGAAAATAAAATAAATCTGACTCACAGATGATCCATATATTATAGTTAGACAAAGAATCTTAAAACTTCTGTGTATAATACATTAAAAATATGATGAAATGTTGAAGAACAAGTTAAAGGATGGAACATTTCAATTACAGAGAATTATACTCTACAAAGGGAATCAAATGAACATTTCAGAATTGGAGACTGTTTAGAATTGAATACAATGGGTGGGTTTAATAGTAGGCTCAACACTGAAAATTACTGGATTAGTGAAGTGGAAGACACAGCAATGGAAGTTACTCAAAGTGAAACACAACGGAAAAAAAAATAATAAAACAACACATAGGATACTCTCAAGAGATCTAATATCCATACAATTGGAGTGTCTCATTGAGAGGGGTGTGGTAATGTTTGAAAAGGTAATGACAGACAATTTTCCGAACCTGATGCAAATTAACTCACAGAATTATTGATAAAAATGTCAACCAGTTCCAATTTTAAGGAGTTTTCTCTTCTTCCTCCCCAACTTACCTCCATGCACATGCACAAACTCTGTTAGGCACATCAAATCATACTGCTAAAAAATAAAATAAATAAATAAAAGCAGTTAACTTTGGAGAAAAAACACTGCTCTAAAAAGAACAATGGCAAAGCTAAAAGCTAGCATTTCAAGAGAAACAATGGAATCCAAACACAAAGGAAAGATATCCTAAACAATTGACAAAGTAACAGGCATATTGGATTCTACAGCCAACTGAAATATTCTTCACAAATGGAGATGAAATAAATGAGCTTCAAACAAACAGAAAAAAGGAAAAGTTACTGTCCAACAACCTTCACAAAAAAATGAAAGTTAATAAAAATTGAACATTTATGCACATGTATATACCATGACCATGTACAAGAAAGTATACCACCATTACTACCAAGACCCTCAAACCGAGAAACTAAACAAATGTATGTCAACACAAAACAGATATACAAATTTTGATATATTCACACAATGGATTGTTATACAACAGTTAGAATAAATAAAGTAATTTTTCAAGGAAAATATCGATGAATCTCACAAATATAAGGCTGAATGAAAGGCCATTTACATAAAATTTCATATTGTATGATTATGTTTATTGTAAGTTCGCTCTCAGGAAAACATACTAAAAGGTTTTAGAGATCAGGATTTTGGTTAACTTGGAGGTAGTGACTTATAAAGGGCAAAGTCAGAATTCTGGAATATTATAATTTTCTGTTTCCTGATCTGGAGTCAGGTTATATATAATGTTATTTGGTTTATAAAATTTCACACAATTGAAATTAAACTTATAAGTACACTATTTTGATATAAACAGTATATTAAATATTAAAAACAAATACCAAAAGGAGAAAGTTAACCTAAGTTTCATTGCAGGATGGGATGACTAAATGAACAGAGTTTTGCTCCCAGATAAACTATAAAGTGATGGCCCCTAAAATATTGACCTGCACTCAAATGTGTATAGCAGCACAATTCACGATTGCAAAGATATGGAAACAACCCATGTGTCTATCAATACATGAGTGGATTAATAAAATGTGGTATATGTATACCATGGAATACTAGTCAGCTATAAAAAAGATGATGAACTAATACCTCTTGTATTACCCTGGATGAAAGTGGAGACCATTCTTCTAAGTATCACAAGAATAGAAAAACAAATGCTACATGTACTCACCATTAAATTGGAACTAATCAATTAACACTTGTGTGCATATATGGAAATAACATTCATTGGAAATCAATCAGGTGGGAGGGGGGAGGAGAGGATGGGTAAATTCATACCTAATGGGTACAATGAACACCATCTGGGGAATGGGCGCACTTATAACTGAAGCAAATGATACAAAAGCAATTTATATAACCAAAATGTTTGTACCCCTGTAATATTCTGAAATAATAATAAAGGTTTTATATAAAGAAAGGACTGTTCAAAGTTCTAGAACCTAAGACATTTCAAATATATCCATTCATATGCTTTCCTTTAGCTTTAAGATAATTAAAGCTTGAGATTTTACTAGGAAACTTTTTAAAGAAAATTTCAAATAAAGCTTTTCACAAACATTGGCCTTCATAAATATTTATAAATATCTGATTCATTAACTTTTCAAAGATCTGGGGAACACAATAGAGAAATGGGCAGTGATCCTTGAGAACAGCTGAAATAGGGAAAACAAAAGATCTTGTGATTCATGATATGAGATATAAAACCGTCATGATAACAAGGCACGGATAGCATAGATCAGTGTCTGTGGGAATAGAAAAGGTCTTCCCTTTTACCAGACACAACTGAAAAAAAAAAAAAAAAATAGCACCTTCTCTTGCTGGACCAAGGAAACAGGTGCCCTTCTGAGTAGACACTATCCCATGCCCCGGCATACATCTGTGAAAGCAGGAAGCAGGCTGGTTTTAGTCTTCTCTTGTGTCCTTTCTTTTATGCTATATTTTACCAGCCACAAAAGTGCCTTCTGAGGATAGCAGAACAACAAAATAGAAGAAAACTTGCTTCCTCATAAAATGGCATACCATGTCTTCTAGGACTGGTGAATATTAGATTGCTAAGAAATAAGGGGAAAAAATCTTATTTATTTAATATACTACTATGCTTTCATTGTTTGGTGTAACAGCCAAACCTGTGTCATATATAGCAGGGAGGTCATGTTTCCTGACATCTATGAAATTAGTCTCTGATTTGTGAGAGAATATTTCCAAAGATGTTTTTTCTGGTTATGCTCAGTGAGTATAGCATTTCCCTGGGAATCTCAACACAAAACAATCAATGTATTTGAAGGTATAGCTAAGACGACAAGCTAGAATTTAATGATAACCACCTGGAAACACAATGATATGGCAAAAATTTCATATTTACAGAGAAAAGTCAGCATTATTCTTTTTCAAAGATATGGAAAATTCATAGTCATAGATGATAAAGAGTGTTGTACAATATAAGAGGAGAATATATACCAGTAGGGAATCCTTATAAAAACAAGATAAGTGTAAGTGGTCACTGAGTTAATTAGAATACCTGAAATTCAATGTGTACATTTTGATTACTTTGTTCCCCTATAAGGAGTAAAACAACTTCCTTTAACTTTAACTTCCTGATAAATATCATGAGACAACATTATCTTCCAAGGTCATGACAAAGCTTGCCAGATGCCTTATCAGCATTTCTGAAACAAGCTGAAAATTCACTAATGACTGTCATTGTCTACTCCAATTGTAAAGGTGAACCACCCATTTGCTACCAGAAAATAGGTGAACTTTAAAAAACATTCATTCAGAAATATTCATTAGAGATCAAAATAATGACCTTCATAAGAGATTTAAGAAATAAAATAGTACATGAAAAAAGAAAAGGAACTTAAGAATAGAAAAAAAAAGAATCCATCAATCACAGCAGATCACTTACTTAAAACATTATCTTAAGGTGCCGACTTACATTTACAAAGTTTTAATTAATTGGAATCACAGCTTACTGAGTTTTTAAATTATTCTTTCTTCCACTTTCACTTCCTTGAAAGCCTTGAGACCTCCTGTTACTACATCTCGGTTGATTAATTACATATTAGCAATAAATGGCATTGTTTATCCATTTGTAAACTTCAGGAACCAGCCTGGACACAGAGAGAGCACTTCCAGTAGAAACATTGAATTTGGGATTTTTAAATAAATTTAATAAATTTATTGTACTTTTTTTGAGTCCCTATATCTCATAGTACCCTGCTCTTATTCATAAGAAATGGTAGTGGGCGTATTCTACAGATCAAGAGCTGTAAACCAATTTAAACAGATTTGGGATCAAGAAAATATTTAACAGATGAATGTGTTTCCTAAATTTTCAATGATTGTTTTTCATCTAAAAATTATCTCATGTTAAGTTTCAAATGAATTGTTTTGCCTCATAAAGAGGCTCAGTTGCTGGCTGAGTTTCTCTATCTGATGGTTTTTTAAAACCCTGATAAGGAGGCTTAGTGGGGACAGAATGGCTCTCTGCAGAAACTGATAAAGCTACTGGAAAGAAGGAGAATGCCAGGAGCATAGCAATGCACGAAAAAATACGTTTCTGAAATTGTGCCCTGATTGATTTTCTGATACTGTAACAGAATCCAAGGTGGCAGCAAAGGAGAGGCAGAGAAGGACAAATGGTATTAAACAAAGGTAGTAAATAAGAGTGCTGATAAACTTCAATGTTACCCCTTGTTATGGGATTATGTCCCCCCAAAATTGGTATGTTGAAGCCCTAATACCCAATGCTTCAGAATGTGACCTTTTTTGGACATAAGATATTTAAACGAGTAAGTAATTTAAAATGAGTTCATTAGGGTGGGCCCTAATCCAATATGGTTGGTGTCCTTAAAAGAGGGGAGATTAGGACAGAAAGAGAGAGAGAACAAGCACACAGAGAAGACCATATGAACACACAGTGAGAAGGCGCTGTCTGCAAGCCGAGGAAACAATCCCCAAAAGAAGCTAAACTAAATCTCCTAACACCTTGATCTTGGACTTCTAGTCTCTATAATTGTGAAAAAAAAAAAAATCTGTTATTTAATCCCCCATTCTGTAATATTTTGTTCTGCCAGCCAGAGCAGACTAATTTCTAGATTTCCACAGAGAATATTGTCATTCAAGAAAGAATCCACTCACCCTGTCTAGAACAGGTGAATAGCAGCAGGACAGAAGGTATTCAGTTGGATCAAGAAATTGGCAGGACCAATTCTCCTACTGACAATAAAACATTTTTAAAAAAGAAAAGAAAAAAGGAAGATAAGCAACTTTTTCTGTACCCTGATGTTCTGTCCTAGGTACTAGGTACTGGCCTCATTAATGCTTTGTTCAAATGATTTCTAAATTTCTTTTTATACCACCTTATAATTCTCACTTGATGTTAACTTTTATTAACAACAACATTTGAGGAATTTTAGGTATGACAGCATTGGATGTGAGTCTGGGAGTGCTAAGAATTATGTCCACATCCATGAAAACTTGGAGTGGCTCTCATCAGTACTCTAATAGCCAGTTACAAATATGAGCAAGGTCAGTAAGTGCTTATTCTGCTTAGCCTCAGGTATGTCTCACAATTCAGGTTGAGCAGGCTATACCTCCAGTACTTAAATGATCACCAAGGTATGAGGAGCTTATATTAATATAAAGAGTTATAGGTAATTGTATTCTACTTTTGCTTATTTTATATGTGACAATTGCACAAAATAGAGAAAGGCTACTAATGCTTTAGTTAAAAATGTGCATTACTGTTAGTAAATTGATTTGAAATATATAAGAATTTGAATTTTCAAATGCGATCTTTCACAAATTTTCTTATGATCAGGTCTAAACTACTTAAAAAAACCTGCTCACAAGAGAAAAAATTATGTTGAGATAACTTATTTGCTCCAAAAGAATATGAAGAAAGTAGGGGAAATATTAATAAATATGACAATCAAAATAATTAAGTAATTTCATTATTTATAAATAAAATGTAAGTATATATAATGTAATTTGAAAATGATAGGTTGAGGAGATTTTAGGAAAAGCTAAGACAAATTAACTGCTCATATGTTAGAATAAAATAGTGGGAGAACATCTTTTGAAGAGTGAATTATGATAATACTTATCTATAATAAATTAATTGGTTGTTCAGATGCTTATTTTATTTGAGTTGCATAAAAGAAACATATAGGTGTATGTAAACATTCAATATCACAAAAATGTAAAACCAAGCTATAATAAGAATAATAACCATTTTGGCTATTTTGAGATAATATATGTCCAGTAGCGTCAGTCCTCAGACTTTGTTCTTCTTCAGTATCATGTTGACTAGGTCTTTTGCTTTTCCATATACACTTTAAAATCAGCTTGTGAAATTCATAAAATAACTTAGTGAAGATTTTGATGGGGATTATTTTGAATTTATGCATCAAGCTGGAAAAGCTGACATCTTGACAATATTGTCTTCCTATCCTTGAACATGGAATAATCTCCACTTATTTAGATTTTCTTTAACTTCTTTCAAAATTTGATAGTTTTCCTCACATAAATATGTTACACATTTTCTTATATTTATACTTACATATATCATTTTGGTTTCTATTGTAAATGGTACTGTATTTTTAATTTTGAACTCTGCTCATTGCTGTTTTATGGAAAAGCAATTGATTTTTGCATATCAATCTTGTATCCTGTAACTTTGCAATAATCTATTATTTGTTCCAATTTTTTGCTGTTGTTGATTCTTTGAAATTTTCTACATAGATAATCATATGTGAACAAATACAATTTCTTTCTTCTCATTCTCAGTATATTTTATTTCATTTTCTTGTGTTATTTATTAGTCAGAATTTTCAGTACACCATTGAATAGAAGTAGTGAAGGGCATGTTTACCTTTTTTCTGATCTTAGGAAAGCATCTAGTTTCACACCACTAAGTATATTAGTCATAGATTTTTGTAGATGCTCTTTATGAAGTTCGAAAAGTTTCCCTGTATTAGACTAAAATTTAAAAGCCTAATTATTTAATTTAGGGTTACTATGTCAATAAATTCAGAAAGAGTATCTTCTCACAATGAAGACACCTGTATGGGAATAATTTCTGGTTACTCTTGTTTTTGTGTTATTGTTGTTGTTTTACTTTTTTTTTTTTACATTTTAGCAGTATTTAATAACAATTATCCAAGATAATTCTATATAGAAACGCATATTCAAGAAAGATAAAGGAGACATCTGTGCCACCCACAACTTTAGTGGACTTTGGTCATTCTTCTGTCCCTAAATCAAGATCTCTTTACTATGTTTACATATTTTCCTATCTTGTGAATTTTGGTAAGTGAAAGAAATAAATCTCATTATAGAAACAAAAAAGTTAGACATTTAATTTTTGCATTTACATTTTGCATGTTGGAAGTGAATTAAGGCTCAAGCAGCCAGTAGGCATAAATTATACTTTTAATTAACAGCTATTAAAACAAAAAAAGATACATAAAAGTAACTGCAGCAGCAGCCGATTTATAAGAGTAGCAGTGATAGTACTATCAGTGTTGGTGTTCCTTGCCCACTGCCATTGGCATGCCCACTTGATAAACCTAAAAACCCTAGATCTTTCCTTAAGTTTCCTCCAAACTGTGGCTACATCTTATATTTTTCATGTTGGTACTCATCATCCTCGTCAAAAACACTGGTGCAGTTGTGTTGTCTGGTGCTCAGAGCAGTTTTTGAGATAAATTTCAACTTCAGCTCTATATCCTTTTCTGTTTGTTTCTTCCTGTTTTCTAAGCTTGGTTCTGAAGCCACCTACTGAAGTATTAACCTATGTACAGTTATTTTAATAAATTTTGTTTTATGCTTCGATAAGACAGTCATTTTTTATTGCTTACAATTAAACTTCCAGTCTAAGAGAATAACATCGATAATTTGCTATGTGTAAGATACTATGATATAATTGCTTTTAGATTATAAAGAGTTATAATGTATAATTCTTAATCTTAATAAATTTGTGATTTAAATGGGGTGATCAAATAAAATGACATAGACATTTAATCAAAATTTACCAAAATACAATTAAAAATGTTGCATATTTATTCCTAATACATGGAAAGTGTAGCCTGTACATGCAGTAAACTCAAAAATGATGTCTTTGAGTTGTGACATCTATGTCTATGAAGACTTTACTAAAGATGAAATTGAGGCATTTAGGTAGAGAGCATGTGAGGAAGAAGACTTCTGTGACAGGAGTGCTAGTGTCTTATTCACCTTTATGTGATACAGATATGGTATATAGTAAATTCAAATTTAGTGTTTGCTGAATGAATGAATAAATGGATGAATTGATTGGTAGATGGAAGAATGGGAACATTTTCACAATGATAGAAATTGAAAGCCATTAAAATCTATGTTTCAATAGACAGTAGACTAGTTCTGAAAATTATTTTTCAGAATTTTTCCATATATATAATAGTTGTACATATTTATGGTACACAAATGATATATTGATATAACTATACAATGGGTATGATCAAATCAGGGTAACTGGGATATCTGTAATCTTAAACATTTATCATTTCTTTTTGTTGGGAACATTCAGATTCAAGTCCTGTAGTTATTTTGAAATATACAATAAAGTATTGTTAACTGAAGTCACCCTATTGTGCAACTGAACACTAGATATTATCCGATCTACCTAACTGTATATTTGTATTCATTAACCAACCCCTCTTTATCGTCCCTTCCCTACTACCCTTCCCTTCCTTTCATAACTATCATTCTACTATCTCCAAAAGATCATTTTTTTTAGCTCCTACTTATGACTAGAACATATGATATTTGTCTTTCTGTGTCTTACTTATTTCACTTAACATAATGTCCTTCAGTTCCATCCATGTTGTTACAAATGACAGAATTTCATTCCTTTTATGGCTGAATAATATTCCATTGTGTACCACAATATGTGTCACATTTTCTTTATCTATTCATCTGTTAATGGACACTTAGGTTGATTCTGTAACTTGCCTATTGTGAATTGTGCTGCAATAAACATAGGAATGAAGATATCTCCTTGATATACAGATTTCCTTTCTCTTGTTATATACCCAGCAATGGAATTGCTGGATTATATTGTAGTTCTATTTTTTAGTTTTTTGAAGAACCTCCATACTGTTTTTCATAGTTGCTGTACTAATTTACATTCATACCAAAAGTAGGCTAATCCGTTTGGATTAAAGTTGTAGGTAGATGAACATTGAGGACTAACACTAAAATTGTAAAATGCAGCCACCGTTTAAAGGTAACTGAAGAAAACATGCAGAAGTTTTAGTTGTATCAAGTGGACAGCAGGAGTAATTGAAGGTGGTTAATCTATTTTCAGATATTAAAATCCAGATTTGAATCTATAAGTAATGAAAGCCAATTGAGATATTTTCCCATCACTTGTTTATGGCCTATCCTAAATACCCACTTCTCTTAATTACAAACTATGTTTTCACATTTCCTGTATGATGTGGTTTTGACACATTCACGGAATCCAGCTAGAAGATAAATTACTCTTTTCAAAATGGTTTTAAAAGTGTAAACATAAACTTAAATGAAGAATTTCTGGCATCAGGCAGCTAACTTTCAAAAAGCATTGATAGCTGCTGATAGTTTATACTAAATCTTCAAACTGATCCCAAATGACTAATAGACTCCAGTTCCCCTCCCCCTACCTGCCTTAAGCTTATATCTATATATATATGGATATAAAATTGTAATATATAGACATATCACAACCACCCACCCATGTGGTTAATATCTCTCTCTCTTTCTCTCTCCTCTGTCTCTCTCACACCCTCTCACACACAAATGCAGTCTTTCGTCTTTCTTTTGTATTTTCCTGATTTGCTCTTTTTTCTTTTTCTCCCTTTGTTTTCCTTAAAATATATCGTATACAACCAAAGCCTATTACATTTTTCCTATGGATGCTATACCTTTATTTTTTCATATATTTGACATTTAATGTTATTCAGATCGAATTATAGATCATTAAAAAGATCGGCCATTAACAGTTACAATTATTGAAGACAGTATGTTTCCTGTGGGAATCCTGAGAGATTGTCATTGCTATTAATAGACACCAGTATTAAATATAGGTGTGGAGAGCCACATTCCAATTTTTAACCAGAAGGAAAATAAAAAAGAATAATTTTTTCAGTATTTCTTTTAACTTCTAAAGGTAGGTAAAAGTCTTTTGGCAGGGTACTGTTTAGTGCATTACAGGATTCCATCTGCCCTAGTTTGCCCCTTTCTTACCTCAAAGACTCATATTTGCTTTTTGATACAATAGTACCTGTTTAAAGACAGTCAAAACACAATAACAAATATTTGCCAAGGTAACCTGATGGTTTACTTGTAAATTTTTATTACTCCTAAATTGTGACTTTACAGCCAGACTGCCATTGAGTATAGCTGGATTCATTTAATGTGAAATGTACAAAAATAGATTACCATAATTATTCCAGTAAATTTGAAATATAATGTAAATAAATATAATAGAAGCTTTTGAAGAAAGCTGTTCCTGACATAAGAAAAAAGTAATTATAAACCCGTTTCATAAATATATCCAATAATAGTGAACATGTGGCTTATTAATTAGAAAATAAAACATTACTATGTTAGAGAGTTTTAAAAACATTAACCCTCTAATTGCAAAAACTGAATAAAGATTGACACTTGTGTTTTGCACACTGTTTTATAACCATTACATTTTTATTGACAGGTTTATACAGAATATATTTTAACATGCATAATATGCATGTTGAAATAATTTTTCAGGAGATAAATTTTCCATTTAAAGCATAGATGTCTTCTGTGGCCTTAATGTCAATATCTTTAACCATTGCTTGAATTGATTTATATTTTCTTTTTTTTATTATTTCAGCATCTTAGGGGGTTACAAGTGTTTAAGTTATATACATTGCCTTTGCCCCACCTGAGTCAGAGCTTCAAGTGTGTCCATCCCCCAGACAGTGCACACTGCATCCATTAGGTGTGCATATACCCATTCCTTCCTTCCCCTGCCATCTGCTCGACACCCGATGAATGTTACTACTATATATGCACTTAAGTGTAGATCAGTTAAAACCAATTTGATGGTGAGTACATGTGGTGCTTGTTTTTCCATTCTTGAGATATTTCACTTAGTAGAATGGGCTCCAGCTCTATCCAGGAAAATAGAAGAGGTGCTAGATCACCATTGTTTTTTGTGACTGAGTAGAACTCAACTCCATGGTATATATACACCACATTTTATTAATCCATTCATGTATTGATGGGCACTTGGGTTGTTTCCACATCTTTGCAATTGTGAATTGTGCTGCTATAAACAGTTGAATGCAGATGTCTTTTTTATAGAATGTCTTTTCTTCTTTGGGTAGATGTCCAATAAAGGGATTGTTGGATCAAATGGTAGTTCTACTTGTAGCTCTTTGAGGTATCTCCATATTACTTTCTACAGAGGTTGTACTAGTTTGCAGCACCACCAGCAGTGCATGAGTGTTCATATGACTCTGCACCCATACCAACATTTAGTGTTTCCAGACTTTTTAAAGAGAACATCTGCCAGCCCAGAATTTTATACCCTGCAAAACTAAGGTTTGTATATAAAGGAGAAATAAGGACGCTTCCAAACAAGCAAACACTGAGGGAACTTGCCAAGACTACACCTGCCCTGCAGGAAATGCTCTCTCACAAATTTGCCAGCACTTTGTCTTGGCTGGAAAGTATATCACATACTATTAGTATATAAAGGACAATAAAATCTTCATTGTATCTAATGATGATTAATATTTATTGATATTAAAAATAATAATTATTTCAATTAAGTGTGCTGGTAATGAATGTCTAGGAAATTCATCACTCAGTTTTCCATGTTATGCAATACCATACATCATTTTACATTTTGGAATACACATAAAATTTGATGTGATAATATCCTAGAGCCATTGAAGGAACCCCTAAATACTCCGCATTCTTGTGAAATTTACATAGATCATTTAAAAAAATTTCCTCAATTCTGTAATAAAGATTGAGAATTAAGAAGGAACTGAAAAATTATATCATCAATTATTAGACTATTCCCCCTCTGATTTAAACTCATGAATGTGTTGTTAAATGTTTAACAACTAGTCCTGGGTGGGGATGGGGAAGGGAATTCTACACTTACAGGATTTGTTGAGTCCCATGCTATGAATACTCCTGTCTTAGCTAATTATAAACTACCTGAAAATTTAACAATCAGCTACCATGAGACAGCATGAGCTGGCTCTGGTGCACCATTGCTTGTACTCTTCCTATAGAGAAAAGAGATTACATTAATTGATTTTTATTAGTTTGCATATTCCTCTGACCACTATATATTACTTTAGAGATATACAGTTTCTTTTTTCTATTGGTCATTCCCCCAGATGTTCCTAATTTTTAATTCTAAAATTTTCCTGTATTTTTTTTTTATTTCCATAGAATATTGGGTGTCTCTTGAAAGAAATGACCTTAGGCTTGACATTTATTGTACTGTTTTCCAACATCTTTATTAGCATGTGTGCAGTGAGAGCTGTAAAATTACAAAGGCTGATGGGGATAATGACCATATGAGAGTAAGGGTGTACTTATTGTAGACTGAAAATCTATAGGCTAAACTCCTACCATATGTCTTGTACTATGAGGCTTCACAGAAATCGGCCAAATCCCCACTTCTTAATAATAATTGATTCTAATCCACCAAGCAATTTGACTGTCAATATATTGATTATTCCAGGACAGAAGCAGATGCTTCCCCAACCACAGATATTAAACTGTAAAAGAAGATTTCTGTGTAGTTTCTACCTTATCATATTGCTATTATATCTTAGACACTAATTTTATCAGGAGAGATACCAGTGCTCGTTTAATCATTCAGCTCAGATTCCCATATGGTCTGATTGTTTTTGTCTTTCTCCCTAATTCAGAGCCCCTGTCTTGTCGTATCACTGTGTGTGTGCGTGTGTGTGTGTGTGTGTGTGTGTGCGCGCCCATGTGTATTTCCCCCGAGTGTGTTGGAGCACAGGATATCCTAAGCATCTCCTAGTGATTATTTTTATATGAGTTTTCTTTCCGGGTGCTTCTTCAGAAATCTTGATGTATGCGTTGTTTGGCCATTATTCATGTTGCTAGACCCATATTAAAGTGCTCTGTGAGGAGTATTAGCTATCACTTTGTATCTGCGAAAAACCCGAATGTGGGTTATCTAGAAGCACTATTAAGCTTTGATTTGGAAAAAAAAAAAAAACTCATAATATTATATTAAAACACTTTACACAATAGTATTAAGAGAACTATTTCTAGAGAATGCATATTTAGAGAATGCATTTAACTTAAAGTACATGTTTTTAAAAAAACAAACACATGTGAATACTATCTGATAACTTTCAGAATTAGGCGCAGAACTAAAGATGTCTGGGAAAGCAGCAGCTCTAATTGTCCCTTTACCCTGTCGATTTAACATGAACTTTACAAAAGTAGCTTACTAATTTTCAGAGGATATAGTGTAGTGCTCATGAAATCAATGTTTTTCCATGTTATTCCATTGTTTCTGAAATTTGTTTTGTCCGCTTTAGTGGTTTATCACTATATCCTAAAGAATTTAGAGAAAATATGCAACAAATGGGCATAGATGGAAATTTGTCCATTAAAAGACATTCTTTGAATGTAGCATGATATAATTTTTCCACCTCAGGTAATCAGCTGTGACTAACTTGGCTTTAGCGTACATTTGACTTTGAAATGTGGTTAAAAATTGTTACTCAAATGAACACGTTATCCTTGATTTTGTCCTGTGAGTAACTAAGTCCTTTGTTTAGGATGTGCACTGCTATTTAACCTAAAGGTATATTTTCTTAATTGCTCCATTTCTATTATATCTATTTATGTTTCTTTGGTCCATGGGATATATTTACATGTCGTGAATTACAGTAATTAGTCAGCCACTACCTAGCTTATCTTTTTGCATGCACACTCTGTACCTGGATAGTTTATTTGCATATTAAGTACATCTTCCCCTCCCCTGCTGCTGTAAATTTGAACAAATAGGACTTGTTTTCACAAGGGAAAAGAATCATTCATTTTCCCTCCATTAAATCCTGTTTCGTTAAACACTTCAGCAGACTCCTTGCCTCTATGGAAATGGGAATTTTCACAATTATTTAGAAAAGAATTTGTTCTGTGATTGGCACCATAATTTTCTTGTGGCCAGAGTGAGAGAGAGAATGAATTTTTAAACACCAATAAATACATATATATCCATTGCAAATAGTTTCCTTAACATAAAGATGAGATCTTCAAAGATTTATTCTACTAGATTGAATCTTAATTTAATTATTTTTGGAGGAAAGAGGTTTTAAACATATTTGTTTGAATAGGCTTACCTTAGATTTTGCCTTTAAAATGATGTGTAAATGCTTCAATTTAGATGTGTTCTGATTATTGAGAAAGTAGAGATACAACTAATTAAAAAAAATATTTCATAATTTTCTTTTTTATTATCTCAAAGTTGACTCCTTTTCTTCTGTTTTTTTACTTTCAGTATACCTTTTTGTGGAAAAAATCAAACAACCCCATTAAAAAGTGTGTAAAAGACATGAGCAGAATCTTTTCAAAAGAAGATAGACTAATGGCTAAAACACATGAAAAAATGCTCAATGTCTCTAATCATCAAGGAAATGCAAATCAAAACTACAATGAGATATCACCTAACTCCAGTGAGAATCTCTCTTATCAAAAAGTCCCAAAACAATAAATGCTGGCATGGATGCAGACAGAAAGGAACACTTATACACTGTTGGCAGAACTGGAAACCAGTACAACATCTATGGAAAGTAGTATGAAGATACCTCAAAGAACTAAAAGTAGACCTACCATTTGATCCAGCAATACCACTAATAGCTATTTACCCAAAGGAAAAAAAAGACATTTTATTAAAAAAAGACACTTACACTCAAATGTTTTTGCAGCACAATTCACAATTCCAAAATGTAGAAACAACCCAGTGTCCATAAATACCTAAGTGGATTAGTAAAATATGGTAGATTTATAATGTAGGGTACTACTCAGCCATAAAAAGAAGGTAATCTAGTATGTTTTGTAACAACCTGGATGGAACTGGAGACCATTCTTCTAAGTGAAGTATCACAAGAATAAAAAAACAAATACCACATGTACTCAATACTGAATTGGACCTAATTCTTCAACATTTACGGGCACATATGGAAGTAAAACTCAACAAAAATCAACTAGGTGGAAGAGGGGAGGAAGGGATGGGTAAATGCACACCCAACAGGTACAATGCATACTATCTCAGGGGTAGATAGAAAAGAAGCAAATTTGTTTTATTAATCTTCTGTACAATTCTTTTGGAATCTATTTCATTTCGTTCTGCTCTAACATTAGTTATTTCTTTTCTTCCTCTGGGTTTGGGATTGGTTTGCTCTTCCTTTTCTGATTACTTGAGACAATTCATTAGATTGTTGATTTGTGATCTTTCTATTTGAAGTAGGCATTTAAGACTATCAATTTTTCTCTTAGGACTCTTTTTGCTGAATTTGTTCAAATCAGGTAGCAGTGTACTGGCGGTTTGAGGCTGGGGGTCCCTGGCAGTGTGTTGGACTTTGGAGCAGTTGTTGCAGCCATGTGGTGGTGGTGGAGGTTCTGGGGTGGGGTCTTAGGGTTCAGGTACAGTGCTGGAGACTTGTAGATGGTGTCTCAGGCCTGGTGGGGGTTCTGGAGGCACAGAGGTGAGGCATCAGGCTCCCACATGAGAGCTTCAGAGCTGGGACTGGGGAGGAGCGAGAAGCAGAACTTCTAAGCAGCACTGAGGAGCCAGAAATAGGGGCCATGCAGAAGGCAGGGCTGATCCCAACTGGAGGGTGGTGGGGTCAGGGCCAAGCAGGCAGAAGGTAGTTGGGACCTGGAGGGTGGAGTCAGGACCTAGCAAGTGGCATTCTGTTCCCCAGGCTCAGAAGCCCCACAGATGCCAAGTCAGGTGGACAGATTTCAGTTCCGGTGGCCTAGGGACTGAGTTCTCCACTCCCCACTCAGGACCTGGTGAAGCAGCCGCCCAAAACCTCTCAAGTTAGAGCCTGCTGCTCCCTGGTTGATTCCTCCTGTGCTCAGATCCCCTTGTGCTCTACGGGAAATGTGCTTGGCTTCAAGTCACCAGGTACAGCTCAGGGGAGCCACAAGTCAGTCCACTTCATCCCTAGCCTGGTACAGACCTGGCGCCATGCACCCAAGAGCTCAGGATGGCTTTAGGTGCCACCCTATCTGCACCGTGCCTGTTGTCTGATGCAATGGCTCTGCACAGACTCCTGGTAGGTCCTGGGTCTGACCAGGCAGAAGTCTGTGGGGGTGGTGGACGCCGTCCTGCAGTTCAGTTTGCAGTGTGCCAGCAGAGCAAGGGCGGTGCCACAGTGCTCTATCTTCCTATTGTTCTATTGCTTGTGATTAAGCAGCTGAGACTGGCCAATAGAGACAGTCAACCCTCTCTCAAGACAATGCTAGACCATGTGTAGCATAAACAATGCTGCTCAAACTACAGAAGTTGTCATCTACTGTGTTCAGCAGACCTTGCACCAACTGACTACCACTTCTTCCAGGCTTTGGACCACTTCTTACAATGAAAAATATTAAATTCTCAATAAATGGTGGAAAATGCCTTTTGTGATTTCGTTGCCACTTGCTCTGGCAGGCTTCCTCACTGCTCGCATAAACATCTACCATTAAGATGGCAAAACTGTGTTGATAGTTTAGATATGTACTTAGATTAATTGCACTGCTTCTTGTTTGAGATGTAATGAACTAAACTTTTGATTGAAAATCAGACACTTCATATTTAATGACCTAATAGGTCTATTTTCCTGTAAAGGTTTTCTCAGATAATTGTCCATTCCCATCTCTATGCTCATGAAAATTTCAGCTACTTTGGATTGAATATGGCTTAAAATATTAGTGCTAATTCAACTCTTAGCACGTTGTGTAAAATTTAGGACACAGTTAACATTAAAAATCAAAGAAACAAGCAAAACAAATGTTCTCTGTCAATCCCTAATAACTGAGAGTGGGAGGGATAAAACCTTCAATCTTCTGTTTGTTTTTCACTTTTCTTATTTTCTTTAAAACCCCAAGTAGAATGCTGAACTTCAGATTGCTGTGTGGTGATTTTCAGAACTTCATTCTTTTCTTCAACATATTTCTTCTTTTCATTGTATTAATTTTATTACATTAACTTAAGCTTTCACTTTTTTAAAAGTTATGTCACACTTAAATCTGAGCCTATAAATTACTATAATATATGGCACAAACATAAAGGAATGCAAGAAAGTGTTCCCTACTAAAATTAGGATAGTAGTTATCTTTAGGGAGGAGGAGATTTTTATTTTGAATAGGTATATAGCAGTCTCCCAGGATTTGGGTAATTTTTTTTTTTTTGCCTTACTTGAATGACTGCTTTATAATTACTATATGAAGTGAGCAATTTTGTTTTGTGCATTCTTATTTATACATTTAATCCATTTGATAATAAGAACATTAAAATCCATTTTGTCTATTAATGATGGAGTTTTTTCAACAGAATTATATTCTAACTTAATTTATTAGATAGATAGATTATCGACTGGAAGATATATTTAACCTACTTCTTGAATTCAAGTAAATTTTAAGAGGAATTATTTTAACTCTCCATGAAATTCTTGGGAATATTTACTCTATCAAGAATAAGCAATCAGCTAAAGTTTAAAATAAGGACTTCTGTACCATGTCTGAATTATCTTTCAGAAATCATCTAGTCTCAGATTACAGATGTATGTCTAAATATGTAAAAATATTTTTTGGTCATGAAAAAATAAACGTCATATAATGACAGTACAGAATGTATCATTAATGTGTAAATTCTTTTAAGAATCAAATATTCTATGAAATATTCCATTATCACTAATCTCATGCCTACAGCTGATCTTATTTTGGTACAAATTTAGATGTTCCTATAGTCAATTTGATCAATAGCACACTGTTAATAAAATAATGAATGCTGACTAAGCAGCATTGGAGGATTAAGTTTGTAGTACAAATTCAATAAAAGGTTAAATTAATTTATTGTTTGATCAAATTCATAGAAATCAATTTTACCTTGAAATAAATCAGTATATACAAGGGAATAAAAGTCTTTTCTGCACAGCATCTTTTAGGATATTTGCATTGGGATTGACATCAGCATCTGTTTCTCCAAATGTATTTGTGGCAAGAAATATCCATGCATTTGTTGAATAGCCAAAATTGTGAACTATAATATCAATCAGAAATATTTGGTCAGGCCACATCTGAACACTTCTGCTGCTTGAGAAAGAGTCTTACAACTATATATGTCAACTGAAAATATATATCTACTCTCCTCATTCTTTAGTATTTAAGCTATAGGCAGATGTCTGGGGCTTGGGCAATGGATACTCCATCTGATATTTGAACTCACAGGTGCAGAGACAATTCGAGGTTAGTAGTAAATAGCGGCTGACCTGAGAGTCACAGTCGATATTTTAGGAGAAAGTACCCAGAATAGCAGGAAGTGTCCAGTGACAACAGTGGTGGTGACTGAATGTCTAGATTCAGAAGTAATAGTGGCAGCAATAACCCCGACGCAGAAAGTTCTTGATGTTAGAGATGTATTCTAGGTCTCATTCAGTTCTTGGGTATTAGACACATTCTTTTGAAAATTCTGCTTCTATTTAAGTTAGGTAGCTTGGCTTTCTTTTGGTTTCAACACAAGACTCTGATTTATAAAGTAATAAAGCAATTTCTTATCATTTATTTTTACTGCTATGATATATTGTTATTTGTTCCTCTATAGGTACTTCTTTTGCTTTACACACAGTGGTAATAACTTTAGTTGCATTTTTACCTCTTTTTACAAAGCTTATATTTTGTTTGTGTTTATATTTAAGACAAGACATAATTGGTAGCAGAGTGTGAAATGATGGACACTGGAAACTTGGAAGGGTGGCGAGGTGGGAGGAAGGTGGACGATGGGTGATTGCTTGCTAGGTACAATGTGCATTGTTTCAGTGATGTATGCACTGAAGGCCCTGACTTCACTCACTGTGCAATATATTAATGTAACAAAATTGTGCTTATACTTCATGAATATTTACAAATTTAAAAAAAATGAGTAGGTTAATGGCATGTTATTCATTGACCTGCATCATTTTAGTAAACAAAAATGAGGAAATAATTAAGTGTGGAATTGGAATATTCCTAACACAAGAAAATAATAAATGCTTGAGGTAATGGACACCCCGATTACCCTGATTTGATTATTGCACATTGTATGCCTGTGTCAAAACATTGTATGTACCCCATAAATATATACATCATGTACCCATAATAAATAAAAATTAAAAAAATGAGGGAGGCTCTTGAGCAAAGCTGATATGAGAAAACCCCTACAAGAGTCTCTTTTAGACATGTGCAATGAAGAAGTCTGCAAATGAAAGCCTTCACTGACTTTTCAACCACAAGGATGCAAGATATAGCCTTGATCTCCTCTGCAACACACAAAGGCTATTACTGCTTTTACAGAGTAGGACTAAAGCAGAACAAATTATAGTGAAATTAGATAATAACTAGATTAATTCATTGATAATGAAATGATTGAATTTCTTTTATGAGACAGGGTTTTTTGCCATATATATTTTGAGGTAGCCCTTACATTTTTAAGAGTTTCCCCTCCATATACCAATGATTATCTGCATAAAAATTAACTTACAAAATCCACCATATTCAATTACTTAGAAAAGTATTGAAGGGATAGTAGAGAGATTAGTGAAGACGCTCTGTGGATACATATTAATTCTGAGATAGGACTACCCATTTTCTTGTTTGTATTTATCTCAGATTCATATACACTTTTAGATCCTTAAACTATAGAAGGAAATAGCAAAGAAGTATAAAGTACTCCTGTTTTCAAATAAGACTGCTCATATATTAAGTGCACAAACTCTAAGAGATTTTACACATTCAATGAAGAAGATAAACTTTGGCTAATAAATAAATGTATTTTGAACTTTGTCAGTGGGAAATTTAGGATGAAATTATATAAACTAGACAAGTGACTTTAAAGTTGTTTTAGAAATTGCTTCAATGAAATAGGTCTAACAAATAAGAAGTATTTTTGAGCAATTCAAGTGAAAGAATCAAATGATATCTTCAGCTAACTATTATGTATTAGTTGATGCTATTGCCAATATTTAAGCATATTTATTAAAACATAAAAACCAAAGATGAGACTATGAAGAGACTATATTTTAGATATATTATTCTAAGTTTATTTATAAGACAATACGATTTTCTCAAGTGAAGTTGAATATGATATGTCAGGCATGATTCAAATAATTTATTATGCTGGTTAAAAATAGACTTTTTTCTGACATTGTTAACCACACATATAACTTCAGTTAGAATACAATCAGCATGTAAAAGTTGCCTTTATTTATTAAAGCTGCCTGCCATTATGCAATTAGTGAACTAATTATGGCATATGTGTACACACACACGTATACCATATATGTAATGAACAAATTATAATGGAATTTAACTACATTAATTCATTGATAATGAAATAATTGAAATTTATATATATATATTGAGGGTAGCCCTCAGATTTTTAAGAGTTTTCTCTCCATATACCAATGATTATCTGCATAAAAATTAATAAATATACATCTGAAACAGGGTGTATGTGCTTGATTTACTATGTAATATTTTACTTCTATTATTAATTTCCATGGCTTATCCCTTCTGGTTAAAGAAGTGTTTGTTTATATGACAAAAAGTGGATCCAGCTTTGCCAACAGTTCCATGAAAAATCTTATATCTCTTAAAAACTTAAATTGCTAATGGTATTGATTTTCACTTCATAAATCTTTATTGATCTGTAGTGAATTAAATGTGTAAATTGCAGTTCCTTAGACCCAGGTGATATTTTACTTTCTAAAAAATCTATGTAACTCTTGATTTTTAAAATGAATTGCCACAAAACATTGTATAATGTTTTTCGATTGTTCTTTTGTGCATTTAAAAAAACACATTTTGCTATAACTTAGAATACAAAGTTACTATTTTTACCAGAAAAAAGTGTGACCATAATTGTTCTGCTTTTTCAATAAAAGGAGTCAGTGAAGTCACTTGACTTGCTATGATTTATGCTACTTCCTTGAGTAAGGCTATGGTAGTGGATTTTGTGAATTTTCAAAAAAAAAAAATAAAAGATAAAAGGCAAAAATTATCAGATGATATTGTTGTACTTTCCCTTCTATCACAATAATTTTCATTAAATTACATGCTAATCAGTAATGCATAAAAATCTGTATCAGGTATAGAGTATGACAAATTAAAAAAATTATTCCTTGGCAAATATTTTTCCATTTGATGACCCTTCTTTAGATCCAGCTTTGAAAATTATTTGGTAATTAAAAAAAGATTATTGGCCAAAGTCCATGAATTATTCTGACTTTCTCAATTTTTATCTAATGTTTTTGCTATTCCAGAATTCAATACAGAATATTACATTGCAATGGACTGAATATTTTTATCCTCCCAATATTCATATGTTGAAATCCTAACCCCCAATGTAGTGGTATTAGGAGGTGGAGCTTTTTGGAAGGCGATCAGTTTATGAGAGTGGGGCCCCCATGAAAGGTATTAGTACCATTATAAAAGGACCCTGGAGAATTCTCTCATCTTCTTTTTGGCATGTGAGGATACAAGGAGAAGATGGCAGCCTATAAATTGAAAGGGGGCCCTCACCAGCACTGACCATGTTAACACACTGATCTAGGCCTTCTCATCCTTCAGAAATGTGAGAAATAAATTTGTGCTGTTTATAAGTTCCCCAGTTTATGGTACTTTGTTAAAGTAGTGCCAAATGACTAAGACACACCCTACATTTGGTAGTCATGTCTCCCTAGACTCCTCCTCTTGGCTGAGGCAGTTTTGTAGACTCTCCTTGTTTTTGATGACTGACAATGTTAAGGTGTACTGGTCTGATATTTTGTAGAATGGGATTTGGAATTTGAATAATTTTTTTCATGATTAGACTTGGTTTATAAGTTTTTGAGAAGAGGACCACAGAGGAAACGTGTCATTTTCATCACATCACAAGGCTTCATATTATCAGCATGACTTTTCACTGTTAATATTAACCTTGGCAGCCTGGCTGAGATAGTGTTTGTCAGATTTAACACTTTAAAATTACTTGTTTTCCCTCTTTTCTATGCTGTATCATTTGGACAAAAGTCATTATGCATGTGTCTCTTTAAGATAGAGAGATGGGGGTGGAGGGAGAGAGGGAGGGAGAGAGAGAGAGAGAGAGAGAGAGAGAGAAATCTATCTCTACCTCTGTTTATATCTATATAGATCTGTCTATTTACACACACACACACACACACACACACACACACACACACACACATCTGTATCTATATTAAGCTAAATGGGAATTCATACTGATATTACCAAATCTATCCAAATCTATTTCATTACCACAAGGGTCATTCGAGATTTTTCCCCTTGCTTATTTCTAAGTTCCCACTCTATCAGCGACAGTCCTGGATCCTTCCATCTTCCATTCTTTTACTTGATTTTTTAAAATATTAGTATATATGTATATTTGTATAAGAACTGTTAATGTGTACCACCACTAGAAATCTCTCAGCTTGCGTACAGTGCTATGTATGATTCCTTTCGCTATTAGTTTTACTCACTTCCAATGTCACTTAAGTCAGCACCTTTTTCAATAACCACCTTCAGTGACTTTCTTTCCAATATTGGAATAGATTCTTTTGTCAGCATCAGCATTTCTTCTTGGAATCCCTTAGCCTCTTAAAAAAATGTGGATAGATAGATAAAACTCAATTGTTATTTTAATTTGAATGTCCTTGATGACAGATGATGTTGTATCATTTTCCATGTGCATTTGCCATCTATAGCCTTTCTGGTCCAATTTTGGAACATTTTAAAGAACAAATATCAAACAAGAAAAAACAAAACCAAATTTACCTAGATATAATGCCACAAGTGAGTTATATAATATCATAAACAATATTGGTGGAATTTCAAGCATTAATTGTATTAAGAATGACAAAAGATAAATTAGTAACGTCAATTACTAAAAACTACTGAATAACTAAAATAGTAGATGTGATGACTTTGTCCCAAACTTTGTTAACTTTATTCAGAATCGTCTAATATGAGCAAAGCTCATAGCCTTTCTAAGACATATTTACACTACTGTAAAGCAATATTTATGATACTGTACCTGAAGCTACTTTTATAGTCAAACTATCAGGTTACTTTCCTTAGAGATGTTAAGTAGTATCATGATAAAGGTTTTATTTTGATTGGAGCAGAGCTCTTGTCTGCCTTACTATTTTTTTTTACTGATCTTTTTTTTAACAAGAACTATTAAAAAATACTTGGCCCACTAAATATATGTAAGGCTGAAGACAAGGAGAAAGAACCCATAAAAACAGTCAAACACATAAAACATTTGAAAGAAGATCTCATTATGATTTTTAGCTGCTCAGTTGGTCATATTTCATCCAACAAAAATTTTGTTTCTATTCGGTTTTAGATACAATATAAATTTATTTTTTCTTGAATAGGTTATCTAATTAAGATATTATTATAATTTATTTCTTAACTAACCAATACCAGCTATTCAATGTATGATATATACTTATATATGCATATTTAACAATATATGTAACAATATGTTGAATGATGACTATGTATCAGACTCTGTTATAGGCACTGGAAATGTGCAGTTAACAAAAGAGGCCAAAATCCCTGCCCTAAGGGGCTTATATTTTAGTGGCAGAGTCAGAAAATAAATAAAATGAATGCATAAAATACATATCATATTAGGTAATGATATATATATACACACACACATACACTCATATATCTATATATAGACACATATATATTTTATGGAATGTGGGTTTTTTACATAGGATTTTGCCATGTAAATATTTAAATTTTTACACAGGTTATAAGAAGGAATATTCCAAAAGGCTAACTCCAAAGAGAAGGATTTCATGGAAAGTTCCATGGAGACCTCTACTTCTGCTGAGTTACCACTCTGAGACCTGATCATAGTGTGCAAGGAGACAGAGGATAAACTGAGCCCTAAATGCCACCTGTGTCTTTCCATCATCATCATCTTTAATAAGAATGGTGGCCACTAATTAACTTCTTCCTTGTAAAACTCTTGAAAGTAATAACACATCGACCAAATCTAAATCTTTGATGAACTATATAGAAATGAGAGTTAAGAGAATGTACCTAGCTTTATACTTGAACAATGGTGCAAAGGTAAGAAGTCAGCATTCATACTTAATCATTTAACTTTATTTAACTTCCAAACAAAAAATATTAGCAATATCTTGCTTCCATAAAACATAATGCAACTATCACTTAGACAAAGACACACTAACTCTCTCCCCCCAAAGAGTAAAACTTCCCACTTAGTTCACCTCTGAATGTTAGTCATTCTTTTAGCTGATATATGATGCTTCTTTAATGTTAAATACTAACTTTAAATATTTTAAAATTAAATATTGAAATATAGTATTGAATACTACTAACATTTTATTTAACACATTTTATTTTGACAGTAATAGAGACAGGTAATGCAAAAGAATTGGTTAATATCTATAAATATTTTTTCACATCAAATCAATTAAGGTATGCTCATATATTCTTATTTTTAAACCATTCACATGGTCATAGAAGATATTTATAAATTCTTTTTTCGTAGTGTACAGTCCATATCTGCTTTTCTCTCAACAAGCATGCCAAAAAATTGTGATGCCTTGACTGGTAGATGACAGCAACCTTTACTCCCGCCGAGTTTGTGTCATTAGCAGTCATGCTTTTAATATATTGTTGACTTTTCCTTCAATTTTCTCAAACCACAAGAGAAAGGAAACAGACAATGTAAGCCTAATGATTTCCCCAACTTATTTCTTAGAGAATGTTTGTAGGCCATGGCGCAGGAAAGGGGAATTCAGTCCATCTGTTCCAGGTAAGGAGACAGAGCTGGAAGTCCAGGGAAGCAAAAACAACTGGAGTCTTCTCTTTTGGAAAGAAGAGTACAGGGCAAGGGAGAACTGTAAAGAAAGAAAACTCCAAGGATTTCTAAAGACTCCATTCCGAATATTCAGATGAGTATAAGTCAGTGCATGTGTGTGAGGAAATTACTCAAATCCAGGAAAAAACACCTGAAAAGATTAGAGGGAACAACGCTTGAGACTCACACGGGCCAACAACATGCCTGTGCCCAACGGCTGGGGAGAGATTCTTTCAGTTCTTTTATATTTCAAAATTTCCATCTCTTAATGGCAAGCTGAGTATGACATAGTGGACCATACATTATCTTAGGCTGTGTTTTGTTATCTTTTGCTATTGAACCTAGCTGTGGAGAGTTAGAATAATACCATTGCCTATGATTTGGATGACAGGCATTTTCTATGTGATACTTTCTGTTTATCAATTAATTTTTATAATGTAACCATTATATATATATGTAATATGAGAGTTATATTTAAAATGGTATATGCTATATAACATATTTGTGTTTTATTTTTCATTTTAGATGTTTTCCATTATGCATAAAAATTTTATTTCTATGTAATTTATTATACTGGAAAATATTAGTCTCAAGTCCATATTACTTTTTATTTTTCTAATTTCTTAATCTCATTTCTAATTTTCCTCCACATTAATTTTAATAATATAAAATTCTCCCTCTATGCCTTTGATTAGATTTTTATCAGTGAATTCTGAGTTCCTCGTGGCTTATAATTACCCTGTAATGTCTATTTTCATCTCATTGAGGTGCTCTGTTAAAACATAGCTCAGGTCTTGAGCTCATGTTAGCATAAGGTTCTAATTTTATCATGTGAGGCACTTCCGGGAATTTTTCGGCCAGTTGTCTTTTTAAAACATATTACATTTTTAATCCTTCTTTTTTATATTTACTTACTTGTCTTCTACAGTAAGTTTCTATAGTTGCCATAGTATTTGTTTGTAGTATATTCATGTTTAATCCAGGATTTTTATTACAACATGTTCAGATACACCATATGCTTTGATACAGTACAGCTGCATTAATACTTCCCATGTATAACCTCTCTATCTTTCCACCTTCAAAATCACACACTTTGGAGGGTGTTGTGGCTTTTTAATTTTTCTGTTGCCTGGGAGGGGGAATGAGGTTTGCAAGAACTCCTTGCGGGGTATATACATATCGTGTTTGCAAATAGGGCTCTATTTTCTTCCCCCAAATCTTATTAAATCTCCTATCCCAGAGTAATTAACACGCAAATTTCTCTGATTACCGTGGACTTTTTACTTGCTTTCACAACTCAACATAGTGTCTATAAGAGTCCTGATAGCTCTTTCTGCTTTTGCTGGCTTTAAATATGAAGTTAGTTTGTATAAAAAAAGAAAGAACTAGAGTGTCAAAACTTAAATATATAAATAAATACATATTATTTCTAACATTTGGCAATATGCAAAGGCATAAAATATTTGCATCCAAATAATATAGTACATATTGGAATCATTTGGCTCTAAGAAAACCTTAGTAAAAGCAGATAACCACGCAAGATGGTTTATGCATGAAAATGAGGAGTGAATGATATAGTTTTCATTATCAGGCACCCATGTAAATATAATTAAGCACTTATTTAGACATGAATGGCAATGCATTTGTGTCTTCCCTTTGGGTTTTAACCGCGTGTTGACGCTGTGAACCATATGTACATATTTATAAATAGCAAACATTAACTCACTTGCTTTGCAGAAAGTATCACCATAATGTTAAACATAATTTTTATTAGTTCAGGCTCATTATCTTAACAATTTCAAACAGAACAGTATTATCCATGAGATGCTATAAGCCTACATCCTGTTAAAATCAAAACATTAAAGAATTAACATATTGTTTGAGCAATACTACTGCAGATATTTGTTTCCTATTGAGAATCATACCCTCAGAAATTCCATATATAGCAGAACATGTAGTAGTCAAAAAATAGCATGCTTTTTAATTCTATAAATTTACTAATCAACTTAGCATATGAGAGAAATGAATGTACATATTTCATGTTATCAAGAAAGTTTTGTGCAAATATGTTTATTACTAAAGGGCAGTGTCTCATCTTTTTTAAGCCATCTGCGACATTTTTGTGGGCGTGATCAGCATTCATTTAAAAAGCATTCATTAAGACACACACACATATACATGCTCGCACACATATAAGCTGTATACAAAACATTGCATTTCGGAAAATAGAAACAAACATGTAATTGTAAGGTTTTAAGACTAGAGTGGCTGGTGCCATAGAAAGAAAGACGAGCAGAGTTGAAAGGGATAAGTAAGGAGGCTTTATTGGGGTGCTCCCGGGTGGGGGTAACGGGTCCCAAGAGAGGGGCCTGGGCGAGCCTCATGGTCCCACGAGTGGAACCAGAGAAGCCGCGCCGCCCAGAAGTCTGGGTGGGCTTATATACCTTTTTAGGGGTGGGGGATGGGAGTTTCTCTGGAGGGAAGGTTTCGGCGGGAAGAGTGAGGAATTTCTTTGTTTCAGCTTTAGGGTGGGTATGGAGGAGTAGGAGGGGCTTCTTTTTCATTAGGGAGGGGAGGGGTGCCTGCCACCAGCCTTACAGTAATCAGTTGCTAATTTGTAGGAATTTACAATCTAATTGAGGAGAGCAAGCTAAGCACTATAAAGAGTTGATGTTCATATAAGCAAATTTGTGGTGTAAGAGAGTAAGAAAAGAAATATTATGTCTGAGAAAGGGAATAATTAATTGTGAATGTCTTAATAGAGTTTGCAGTGCTTGAGTTGAACATCAAAATATTAACAGAATATTATTAAACAGGTAAGTAGTCATAAAAAATAAAAAAGCAGCTCCTGATAGCTGGACACAGAGCTCACTCTGACTGCTAGACTTTGGTGCTGTTAGGAGGTACCAGACAGGCACAGTTAGGCTTCAGTGTCCTCTTGTTGAATGCAAACAATCTCACAGAACACCAATATCTGACAGGTTCACAGTGTGCACAGTGAAAAGAGACAAAAAAGCTAAAAAAAAAAAAAAAAAAAAAAAAAACTCCACTGATGAAAACCCCCAACCCTCATAAGTATCAAACATTCCATTTTCCAGACTCACTGCTGGTTCTTTCCAATGAAAACTTCAGTTTTTTCTTCCTTCTAGAACACATGGATAAGATATACAATCTTAGTTTTACTCCTACTTCCAGACATCCAGAACAAATCTTGCTTCTATGAGCCATTCTCCAAACCACCTAACACAAGCCCAAATTCTATGATAAATTTTGTCTACCATTTCAGTGAGATGCCTCATAATTAACTATAGTTCATGTTCTCATTTGCAGTGAGCTACCACACCCATCTTCGTTTGAATATGAGTGTGTTCCCAGTGTTCTTTTGGCTGGAGGGCATTGGTAGTACCTGAGTAAGATTATTACAGCAGTTAGGATGTTTTTGGCTTTATGAAGTGCTTAGTATCTGTAGTTGTATCACTAAGAATCCAAAAAGCAAAGGGTTGGCACAGTCAAAGATTAGAAAGAGTTAACGAAAGGATCATTTGCAAATGTGTTGGGAAGAGTTAGGAGAACAGACGAGAAATTGTGAGGCACCCAGGAATAGTAACAACAAGGAAGCATTTACGATCTCTAGTCCTGAAATGCTGAGGAAGCTATTTGTAGCACCTACTGCTAGATATAAGAACTGCCTATATCAGGAGCCTAGGTCTTCAGCATATAAATACAACCATTGCCAAGGAATTCAGCATGCAAATATTAAACTATTGGGACACATAAAAGTTTGGACAAAGGTAGAGATTGTGGAGATTGGATCTGGAGGGTGAATGGAGTCTATCCAGTACACTATAAGTGGCTTAAACAAAAGGGCTTGATCTTTTTCACCCATGTGTAATTCTGAGCGTAGTTTCAGGATAAAATTCAGCATTAGAATTGGTTTCACAGGTGTGTGACCTACAGTCATATAATGCCGCACCCACACTGTGAAGGGTCCGGGGCTTGGGTTAATGCTGTACTGTCACTATCTAAGAAACCTTGATTTTATCTTGGAACTTGTGTATTGAAGGTGATATACTGTGGGGCAAAAGCATGCAAGTAGTGGAGACATGCAGTATGCAGGTTTGCTATTCCTTGCCATACATTCATATACACATCCATGATCACCCATAAACACAGAATTCTAGTGGATCCATAATGTGTGGGAGTCAGCAAATCTCAAAGCAAGTACAAGGTTAGCATGTCATATCTGTAATTAAGAGGGGGTACAGGCAGCCCCAAGAGGCCAACATTTTCTTTTTCAATAAGAACTAGTTTCAAAACTGGAAAGTAGGCAATGGCATTCTAAGAAACATGAATGTCTAAGTAAACCTATTGTATCTTTTCTTTCTCATGTTACTTATACTAGCCAAGTACGTACACTAAAAATAATCACACAGTATTCACACTTAATTTTTCTTTCATTTATTTCTTCTTCATTAGTAAAATAGAGAGTGTTGATAGAATGGTCTCATAATAAGAAATGAAATAAAAGCTATTGAGTTAGTTTTGTATGATTTTTTCAGTGCTTTGGTAAGAATGAATACATACACAAGTACTAACTAAGGAACAGGAATTGTATAAATTCAGTTATTCTGCACACATAATGCTCTTAACATTTACAATTAAAACTGGAATTGTACTATAGAACAATAAATGGTAAAAATCAAGCTAATCATTTATTATTATAGTTTTTCTTTACTTATAATTACAGAAAATAGCAAATAGAAAACATGACAAATCAAGAGAGAAAACATAAAGGGAAAATATTTTATTTTAAATATTACATTTTAAAAATATTTATATTTTATTTTAAAGGTAATACCTTATTACCTTTAATAACATTTTTAACCTGCTACACAAAGAAAAGATCTCAAATTTTTATTTTTATTCTGTACTGGGCCTCCAAAATTGTGTAGCTAGCCTTCAACAGCGGCAAAATTATAAAATACCTGGAGCAGCTTTCTTGTAAATTTTGTGGTTTCTTTTTCTTCTGTCGTTTGTAACATAGCCGTGGAAGCACTGATGATATATTCTCATTCGGTATAGACCAAACCCAGGAAAAGGCTATCTTCTCCATATGTGACTTTCTTTTTTTATCAGACAGAAAACTGAACCTCAGAAGTTTCCCACTCACCCACCCCCTGCTTCTAGAAGGTGATTCATGTTGTAGTGAAAAGGGCAATTGTTTGAGGACTTGGCATTGTTAGTTTCTATAGAGGGAGACTGAGAGAGCAAGAAAAAGCAAGGGCAAATTATTTTGTGAGGCTATCAACAATGTGTGCCACGGCTAATGATATGCATTAACTTACACAGACAGAAATAGCAAGTTGGTTGGCAAAGTTGTCCCTACTATATTCTAGTTTTTGCTCCTTCTTTTCTCATTTTTAACAAGTATCCTTAGATTTAACTGTTTCTTTATATTTTAAACCAGTGTTAAATGGCATCAATAATAGTAAATAAATTAGAATTTTATTCATCAAATTTATGGGGGGAGGGGTTGGGTGTATGCCTACATGATGAGTGCGTTGCTCACCGTCTGGGGAATGGTCATGCTTGAGGGTGCAGTCTTGGGGAGGTGGGGGGTGGGGGGGGGAGGAGGGGATGGAGGTATGACTACATGGTGAGTGCCAGGCGCACTGTCTGGAGAATGGATACGCTTGAGGCTCTGACTCGGGGGGATGGGCAGGACATGGACATTGTATATAACCTGAACTTATGTACCCCCATGATGAGCTGAAATAAAAAAAAAAATTATAATTGTATACAATAAAGAGAACAGCCTTCCTAAGAGTATAGGATCTTACAGGTTTACCTTTTAGTTTTCTATTACTTTCTAAGTATTTTAATTTATTCATTATCTGAGTTTATAAACATACATCCTTGTTTGATCCATAGTGTCTTGTAACAATGAAAAAAGGTGAATGAGATCTTTGTTTTTCTTTCTAATGCCTTTGTCACATTAAATATAATGTTATACCCTAAATTGTAACTGATAGAGAACATTGTGCGTGCATTTATATTTTGAAACTTAAGTGCTAAATAAGGTCAATTACTGTATATTTTAAATAATGATCAGATACTGCCATCTCCTGTTTACTAAATAAAGGGAAACCACACTCCACCCCCCCCCAACACACACACAATCACACAGAGAGGGGCAGATTCAGAACTTAGCTACTTTGATAACACTTCCAGGTTTATCAGTTTATTGACTTATTCGAGCTTTAGATTTTTCAGAAGCAAAAAATGTGAAATTAATTTAAATTGGTACTTTATTCCTAAGAAGCACTTTTCACCTAAAACAATGAAAGAACATCAAGTATATGGCCATGATGTTTAATGTTAGGGAAGATACAGACATTTATTTCATCTGACAGAAATATTAAAGAATGTTTCCTCAAAAGTAGTTTGTTTGTTCACAGATACATGGAAACATTTATCAGTCCTCTCAAGGACACATTTAATATCACTCAAATGTGATCACCCTTTTCACTTTCTACCATCATTATCTAGCTTTTCTAATTTACCAGATTGTGCTGCTTGTGATCTGGAGACTGTCAGAGGCTTTGGACCCAGTAGAGCTTCCCTAAATGCCTATTCTTTTGTGCATCTTTTCTTCAGAACCCATTGTGTTCCCCCGCTCTGACAGTCCTTTAGCCCACTCACTCCTTTTGTTCTCTTTCCCAGTCTCTGGTATCATCACATATATTTAATTGTAAAAAACCAAGGTCATCTCCCTACCTCATTAGCTGCCCCCAAATCTCCTCCAACTATTCTCATTTTCTACATCTGTTTGTTTCAGTTTATTGAAAAATAGGTAAAACTTTCATTCTAGACAGTAAAGGCAATGACCTTGAGATTATCAGAGTATCTTAGACAGAATTATGTTTTAAAATGGGCTATTAGAAGTAGTAACATAAGAAGCCATATTAACTAATAAAAATTTTTTAAAACTCTTCAAAACTGACTTAATTGTTGATCTAGATATAAGACTAAGAATTTCTGAGAACGGCATGGACATCATTTATGACAACATGTCAGCTGACAAAAGGCTATGCACAAGTCCACTTTTCCTAAAACTTGAATTGAAAAAAGCAGTTGAGACCTATGGGCATTGGATATTACTGTAAAGGAGCAGTTAGTCCTTGGAAGCTTTAAATAGAGAAAAGAACTTACCATCTTGCTTTTAATCTCAAAACACCATTTGATTAAAATTGAATATATCCTTGTGCTGAACATCTGAAACAGGTAAATTCCCCAGCTGAAGCACATTTCGTGAGTCTTAGGAATTCCTGTGCAGCTGTGAAAAACACACATCCAATTAACACAATTTGCTGTCCTGATGATTTAAAAGGACTTGTTTCAATGGACCCATTAGGGATTGACTGAAAAACATTTTCATTTTAAAATTGCTTCATATGCAATTATGGAACAAATAATTTATGAGCTTTCTCATGAATTAACAATGCAGTAATAAAAATTGATTATTTGAATTTGGTCATTAGCCACACATAGCCTCTTGTTTTCTATATGTCACTTCTGCTAACTATTATAGATGTATAATTAGAGCCTTTGAACATACTGTATGACTTGTCTATCACTCTTCAGAACCACTCTTCAAATGATTTATACCAATCCAACACCTTTGTTTGTGTTTTGTGTACTACTTATCTCTTTGAAACATATACCAACTACCACCATGATTTTATTTACATGGATTTTCTTTTAAATTACCATGAATCACAAAACATAGTGCTTTGTTTTGTCAGTTTCAACCTACTAGAAGACTTTTACAGAGTTTTCACATTGGTTCAACTCCACTCATTTATTTAAACTTACCAAGTTTCTTCTTTTTGCCAAATTCTTTGGTAAGTGGTAAAGATAATGACAGTAGACAAAATTAACAAAAAAATTTTTCCCCATCAATTTTTCTCATTTTCCTCATAGTATAAAATCACAATTTTTTTCTTCTTTTAATTTGTTTCTTTTTCACTGATTACATTTTTACCTCATCGTAGTTGTATTCCCTTATCAAATGTTGTTTTGTTATTTGACTTTTCTGTTTGTACTTCTCTTTTGGTAATTATACTTATTCCTGAATCGTCAATGAATATCTCTATGTAGGGCATTCAAAATTTATACACTATGGCCTTATACCACACTTATAATTATGTTGTTTTTGGTAAACACTACCACCACGAACTAAAAACCAGTCTACTAACAAAAGAGCATAAACATCATCAGATAATGATGAAGATATACAGTTGACTCTGGAACAACATGGGGGTTAGGGGCACTGACCTCCCTGCACAGTCAAACAGCTCAGACTCAGGGGAATGGGGGAGCATGGGCAATATATATAACCTGAACTTTTGTACTTCCATAATAAGCTGAAATAAAAATAAAAAATAAAATAAAAAAATAAAAAACATCCAAACTTTAAAAAAGAAATCTATGCGTAACTTTTCATTCCCCCCAAACTTAACCACTAATAGCTTACAGTTGACTAGAAGCCTGACAAATAACATAAACAGTTGATTAACATATATTTTGAATTTTATATGTATTACATACTGTATTCTTAACAAAAAGTAAGCTAGAGAAAAAAATGTTATTAAAATCAGGAGGAAAAGAAAATACTATATTTGCTATTCATTAAGTAGAAGTAAATCATCATAAAATTCTTTATCCTGGTCACATTCATATTGAGTAGGCTTAGGAAGAGGAAGAGGAGGGGTTGCTCTTTCTGTCTCAGGGGTGGCAGAGGCAGAAGAAAATCCCTGTATGAGTGGACCCTTGCACAGTCCAACTTGTGTTGTTCAAGAGTCAACTGTATTCTTTCCATTTGTGACCCCAACTCAAAACACCACATTTATCTATCCCTGGGTCTTGTGCTCTTGCCAATCTGGATAAATGACATTTATATTATACATTTTAATCCCTTTTCTCCTTATACTCAGATGTAGTTTAAAATAAATTTATCTTCTTGAATTTTGAAACTAATATTCTTACTTTTCCTTTTTCCCTTTTATTCCCTTTGCTTCACATGTCTTTGATTCTCATTCCCTTTCTTTCTTTCTTCCTTCGTTCCATCCATCTTTCATTCATTTATTAAATATTGAGAGAGTATTTTTGTTACTTATTTTAAGTATAGAAGACACAGCAATGGTGAAATAATAAAATGTTTTTACTAGCACGAGTGTGAGTGTAGTAAGGAGAAGGCAGATAGTTAACAATATGCCACGATAGTTAATTTTATTTGTCATTTTGACCATGGAATGCTTAGATATCTGGTTAAATATTATTTCTGGGTGTGTCTGGGTAGATGTTTCTGGAAAATATTAGCATTAGAATCAGTAAACTGAGTAAATCAGATTTCCCTCCCCAGTGGGGTGAGCATGATCCATTCAACTGAGGAACTGCATAGAACAAAAAGGTAAAGGAAGTGAGAATTCCCTCTCTATACCCAGCTGTTGAACTGGAGCACTAATTTTCTCCTGCCCTTGAACTAGAACTTACACATTAGCCCCCTGGTTCTCAGGCCAGGGCTTTGGATTTAGACTAGAATTTACACCATATAATGTTCTCAGGCTTCTGCACACTACTGGCTTTCCTGAGTCTCCAGATTGCAGATGATAGGTCATGACATTCTCAGCCTTCATAATTGCTTGAGCCAGTTCCTCATTTTATGTGTGTGTCTCACACACACAGTTCATATATATATATATATGTATATATGTGTATTATATACACACATACACACAAAACTTGTTTTTTTTCCTCAGTAGAGCCCTAATACATATACTAATATATAAGCATTATATTTTGACAAGTACTCTGGGAAAAATAAAGAAGGATAAGGGCTATAAACAATGCAGCAAGAAGATGTTGGCTTTTTTGTACAGATTTTTGGAGGGTAAGCTAATTGATGATGTAAAATGTAAACATAGTCTTAAGAAAGTAATTTTCCAATTAAATTACTAATTTTTGAGGTTGAATATTTTATTGTTATTTCTTAAATGTCTATAATCACGTGGCAAGGATGACGATTTATTAGAGTTTCACTAGGCACTACCATGTCTCTCATATGGAGGGTAAAAAAATGGTATTTTGAGTTATTACTAATCATATGCAATAATTACATCACTCAGGTGTGGCAAGGAATAAATAGTAAAGATGTATGATCTAGTATAAAAATAAGTGAGTTGTAAAAAGAATATGAAAATATGCATCGGTTTCAACAAGTTGAAATTTATTTATCCCTGTATGTCCAGGAGGCTGGTCTAATGCTGGAAAGAGATATTCCCAGGCTCATGGACCCAGGATTTTTCTCTCTTGTTGCTCTGTCATATCAAACAGATAGTGCCAAATGGCTGTTTTTGTTCTCAGCATCACAACTGCACTGCAGTTGCTGAAGGGAATGGCACATTTTGTCCATTTAAGGCCATGATTTGGGCTGTACACATAGCTTGCACGCTAATCCACATGAGATCACAGTCAGCAATACCTGCAAGGGAAGCTGAGAAGACTAACTTAACTAATTCCCATGGGCCTATCCAAAACTTACGTAAGTATAGAAATGCGAATACCTTATACTGCCAGTTAATTACCAGTTTCCGACACAGTATAGAACTAGTATGATTTTCGAATAATAATTATCTTCTAACTAATTATAATTACATGCTGAACCTATTCCTATTTGGGAAAGTATATTTGCTTGACTCTTTCATTTGAATACCCCATTTTGTTTATTCACAATCAGAGAATATGAGCTGCGGTCGATGATGATGTTTCTTGTTTGCATATGAAAATGTATTCAAGTTTTATTTATATCCTAATGTATACTAAATATATATGTACCACAGGGGTTTGAATGGAAGGTATATTGTCTTTTTATATAAAACATGATTCATATGTGGTTATTATATACAACATTCAATGCATATTATAGAATATGTCAAAGATTGACATGCATAGAATATATACATTACAATATTTGCTGAAAGATTTCAGGTTTAAAATTATTTATCACTAAGCTATTAATATAAACATTTTATCCATATCCCTATCATCAGCAGCTAGAGAAAATTAGTTAAAAATCCTATTCCACTTTATAAAATACTAATTTGTGCATAAAATTCATGAATACATTTTTCAATGAATATTGTTTATATTTTAACAGTTAAATCCATTCCTGCCCCCAAGATCTTGATACCCAAAACTCTGGTTTTATTCATGCCTTTTGAAACACATTTCAGAAATCACAGAAATAAAGAAAAGAAACCCTCTATCATTCTATTTTGCATCATAAAAAAAATTAAAATCCTTCATGTACACATATATTTCTACAAACAATGACAGATAAGTTATGGTGTGTAATATTTACAAAATTGTTTAAATTATTTATTCAAACACACTGGTGAGCTTTTTAAAAGAAAATCTTGTATGTACTAATTAAAATACTTTGTCATTTTAGTTATTCAGCTAATGTTTCCCCGAGTTCTTTATTTCTAGTTAAATACTTGTAAGGAAGGTCATATGATTCAGTGACATTTAAAGTAAACTGGAAATAGTTGATTTTACAACTTTTCTTTACTTCTCTCTGCCTCCCTACATGCAGTCCATAAACCCCAGAAGAATTAGATGTCTAATTACAGGGAATAAAAAGGAATGCCTTTTGAAAGATTTAAAATTTGTATTTCCTGCAGTGAAGATTTTAACTGACTACCTGACCTACACAGTTTGCACCCATTAAAGAAAGAAAATAAGCAAGGACTTAGGAACACAGTTTTAACCTGATAATAACTGTAACACAAATGTGCCTTAATTTTAAATCATTTTATATTATAAAACTACATCTGGAGCCATTGTAATGTTTAATCCTTATCAGTAACCATTTATTCTCTCAGAAATAAACTGCACTTTTATTGTTTTAATTGTTCTCTTGGTACAACTTAAATATGTAGCAGAAAATTAGGCAATAAGGAAAAATTAACAGAAGCTGGATCTAGAGTTCTTACCGAAAAATAAGTCATATAAATGTACTTGGGAGAGAGATACATTCCCTCTGATGAAGCCATATATTTTAATATAGGCTTCCTATTTGATTTATCTTTGGGATAATTCTGTTGTCTTCCGGTGCCTATAGATTGGGGGTATATTCAGAATAGTCATGTCAGCTGTATATAGGTACACCTGCAAGCAACATCAGAAGGTAAATGTTATAAAGGAAACCTGTGAGATTATTTAAGCAGTCTCATATGATATAAGAAATCCGAAAAAATGTGATCACTGTTATCGTAAGTATTTATAGAAGACTTCGCAGAAGAAATAAAATTTGAAGGCTTTTTTGAAAGAGAAAGGAATACAAATGAGAGCAAGTGAAGAAATAAGTCAAATTCAAAGTAGCCACTATGGCCAGTAAATTAACCTGCTATGGTTAGAAGAAAATGTTCTTTATGTGAAACAAATCAGTATAAAATAAAATGAGGTTGGTCTATATTTTAAATTATTTGCTATCTTGTCAGATTACCATCACTCTTTTTGGCCTTCTCTGTTCTTTATTCATGGAAGAAGACTATTCTATGCCCATGGTCACAAAGGAGGATTCATATGTGAAGAAAGCAGAGATAAAAGAAAACCTCTTAGTAGTTATTTGAAATGGATTGTGAATACCATCCACAAAAAAATTGTATTCAGAGAAGTAAAGATGCTTTAACAAAATGCTTGCTGGCAGTGTTTAGTGTAAGTTAGGGGTTCTCCCTTATCCATTAAGAAAAAAGAAAACAATTTTCTGCTCTAAGATAGAAGGCAATGAAGAAAAGCAAGTCATGAAATTCTAGATACCACTGAGTGTAAATTGGAGAAAACTTGCAATTTTCTTGACCCTGGTTCCAGGATAGGAACAATATCCTAAGGAGTTTTATGTACCTGAGAGGACAGGTAGAGTCCTGAGTGCGTATGGGAGGAAGCCAGGCCGGGAAAGATTGCACGGTGAGTCTTAGCACACTGATCTTTAAAGCAACCTCAGAGATTCTCACATGCTGGTATGCCACTCAATCTATGCTGCACTTGCATCAAAGTGTGGGACAGAAAATGTCAATAGGACAGAATAGGTCATGTGCATGTGAACCAGGGAGATTTTAGCAGTAATTTAGACAAGCTAAATACTGAGAATCAGGCAGCATGGCAGAAATGCCTCTGTTGACAGATGCCATCAGGTACTATATCCATTCCCCCTCGGGCACACTTGCCTTGGAAATATATTATCTTTCTAAAACTAAACTCAATTCAGGGAAAGGGTTTAGCATTGGGAAATCTCAGACTAATTCAGGTTGTTTCAACTCTCTAATGGAATATAAATTGCATGTTGAAATAGTGCAATATAAATTATATTGAGTTATTGAAAATAGCGAGAGAAATGTATTCCTTATAAAAACATTTATTTTATACTTGTCAAATATGTCTATGTATAGAATATTTAGGAGAGATGGGGTTGAAGAGTAAGGTGGAAGCCATATTGTAGAATCTCTAAGATGTGACATTTCGGAGATTATGTTTTATTCCTTAGAAAGGATTTTGAATTTTCAATATTGCATTAATAGCAATGTTTAAAGAGAGTTAAGTTGGTGGTAGGAAAGGTAGAAGCAGTAGTTTCAGTAGAATTTGAAAAATGAAGTTTATGGATTGTTAAAATTTTGAGATGTGAAGATATAATGTAAGGTGATAGCAATATGTGATAACAAAGTGATAATTAAACAAAATTAACAAATGAAACAAAATTCAGGGATATTAAGCAAATTTTAAAAATGAATTCAAAAGATTTTTGGTGACTGACTGGAACTAGCAACGATGGAGAGAAACAGGATTGAATGCACTTGATTTTTTCAGCTATGGTGATTGGAAAATGACAGTCATTAAATTACAGAATAAAATTAAGAGAACTTTGTTGAGAAAGAAATGACCCCAGTTTGTTACGCCATTTCATGCCATTTAAAGATAACCCCAGTGATAGTTGAAAATCTGACAGTGGTGTAAAGAAGATGGCTTAGGACTAGTAATAGCTTCAGACTTATATGCATTTCCATTTCAAATGACTCAAAATGCTGCAAAAATGAAAGTGTCTTAGAAGACTATAACAAGTAGAAGATTGAGACAAATATGAATAGGAGAGAAAAAAAGAGAAAGGAATTGGGAAAGAATCATGAATGGGATGCAGTTCAATAATGTTGCCTATGGATTTTAAAGGGAAGCTTTTAAAACCAGGGGAGAAATTCAGGTGTGAGGGAGCTACATATCAGAGAGCATTAACATTAGTGTAATATAAGTGTTTTAAATTACTTTCCCGTGATAAACAATGGTACATTCTAATTTAAAATAACCAGAGGTATGTCAAAGTGAGATATTAAAAAGGCACTTAATTTTGTAACGGAACATGGTAAACATATTATTTAGTATAGCATTCAGAAATTCAGAAAGAAAGAAATCTGGCATACTTTTCTTTCCCTTTTGTTACATGTTTTTGTCATTTTAAAGTCTCTCAATAACTGCTTTTTCCTATTGTATCAGTTTGTGGACAATAAAGCAATTATTATACTTGTATTGAATACATTTTCTGCCTTTTAATCTGCTTTCTATTCTGTATTAATTGAATAATGTTTGCAGATGAATATACAAATAGAAGACTATAGAGGGCATGAGTTTAGCAAATGTTAATATTTTAGAGTCCTAACTGCAGTTGCTGAAGAAATGTTTACAAAAAAAAAAATCAAAGTAGAAACATAAAATATTGAATCAATATTTTAATTTTTTTCTATACTTTTCTTAAGTAATCTTAACAGTTTCTGTGGGAGGGTAGAAGCCTAACTTGGGCAGGAACCTCACTCCATGTTGTGAAACTACTTCTTGACATTAAAAATATAAGAAGTTTATTTTCCTTTGAATAAAATCATTGGCTAATGCAGATAGATCAACCGAATTGTCATGTGAATTTAGGATACATGTGACAAATGATGCTGTCACTTCTGAAATTACTTGAAGACTAGTTATGGTTTCTCTTAGAACATGTGTGCAATGAGTTCTATCTGCTTGGCTATATAAAAGGGTGAGATACCTTTCTGTCTTTGCAGACTCCTAGCAAATTTTGTTTGGTGCATATTATAATCTAGCTTAATGCTTATTCAATAATAAATTTTTTGTCATTTCTCAATAATTTATATTTATAATTAAAATGTATTTATTATTTGATAATAAAGTAATAAATAAATAATTAAAATAATTACAAATATATTAATAACTTAATAATAAATTTTTCTCCTTATCTTTATGGGTAAGTTGTCAGGGTTGGGAGGTATTTTGTTTTTAATTATATTTCCCAAATAATATATATCATGTAACACACAGACTATTTTTTTTTTTTTTCTTCTGTAGAGAATTATATTTGCATACCTATGTTATGAAGAAAGGATAGAAACAAGGGATATGATAGTTCAAAAATTTATCTGAACCAAAATTGTCATTATTTCTCACTGTATGCCCATGTTACAGTATTCAGTTTTTATTGCATGCAATTGAGATGTAGGTAAGAACTGTCATGAAGGTGGTTAATTTGTTAAGTATTTAATTAGGATATTTAATTAGGATAACAGCAGCATCTATCTCTTCTGAACATCTTCATTCTTCCATCTTCTCAGTCTCCCACTTTCTGTTTTCACTTTATGTTTCCTGGCATCTAGTAACTTCAGTTATTTTCATTAGTACCACACTTTAGGGTTAAAAAATTATCTAGTTTTAAAAAGTTAATCTATCTTATTTATTACACACAAACACACACACAAACACACAATTTTTGCCTGTCCCTAAGAAACTAAAATAATATTTTGCTTCTCTGTTTTCTGATGTAATCATTACCATACTTATTAACCTTTTAGAATGATTAGAGATTCACCACAAAGAAAGGTCTATGAGCCTTGCAAGCTAATTTCATAAATACATGAGAGATATTTTAATAAGCACTAAAAAGAAGGCCAAAATGATTTGAACTTGTAATTTCTTTAGTTTTGTGGTTGAGGTATTGAGACAAAAATATACCTGTTTGCTTCTACTATCATTCAAATAATTATTCCAAACCCAATTGTTGCATATAAGGTGTGTAAAATGCCACACTATATGTTACCTATAAAAATATTTACCTAAAAGTATTCATGTATTCATGTTTTATTCCTAACCTAAAACCACTAGTTACCAATAGCTTACTTGTCTAATTTGCACCACAGTTAGGTAGCCATGAATATATTGACACTTCTAACAGAATTTAAAGAAGATAATGAAAAGGTAGTAATATTCTCAAAGTTACAGTAATAAAAATTCTATTTAAACTGGTTCTGTAGGTTGAACAGGATTTTTCCAGGAAAATAATAGGAAAAGAGAGATTTTTCTGCAGAGATCACTCCATAAGCAAATGTATAGGTTTGGAAAAAAGTATTACAGTTACAGAAGCTGATGGTAATTTGAAAATGGTAGTGACCCATGATGGATAAAATTTGGTAAGAAATTAACTTAATTAGGTATGTATAGGCTAATTTAATAACATTAGCTAACACATGGTGAATATTTCCAAAATAGGGAAGAATCAAAAAAGTTTAAAATATAAAAAAAATGAAACAGCTTAATTAGAAACAATAATTATACATTTTAATAACTAAACAAAATCTTGTGATTTTGTTAGATGTCAACTTCTATTAAGATTATGAAAAAATTTCTTATAATAAAATCCTTATCCTTATAATTACCTATACAGAATGAATCTTGTCCAATAAACTCACACATCATGTAACTATTATTCTGATGATGTTAGGATTTATCCAGTTTCACAAGTTTTGTGGGGAAAAGCAAAGTATAGTAATTTTCTGTGTACTCAATTTTTGTCTGACAGCTCAAATTTTGTCTGACCGCTCTTAATTTTTGTCTGACTCCAGAGTTACTCCTTTATGGTACACTAGAGCATGAATAATAATAAAGATCACTCAAGGAGGATGTTAGCAAACCACAGTTTTAATGTAGTTGACTGAATCTCTTCAATGTGGTTGAAGGTAATAATGAAATATTGATCCAAACATCCCATTCGCATTTCCCTGTTTTCTTCTCCTTTGTAGATAAATGTATTATAAATCATGATCAAGATATTAAAGTATCTATGACATTTCACAAAATGACTTAAAAATAAAACTAAACTCTGAACTCTTGACACATAAAAAAACACATACTTCAGTGCGAGGCCATTCCTCTTAGTGTGACTTAGAGCATCTATATTTGAACCATATATTTGGGGACTTTATGTGGCAATATATTTGATCTTAATACATTAAATATAGTTTATTTTATATTCCCATTGGAGAACTAGCTTGTGATATTAAGACTAGCCATTTAATCTTTCTCACTCTCAGTTTACTCATCTGAGGAATAATGAACTACTAAAGAATGAGCTTACTTTGAATGAAATCATGCTGCCAATTAAAATGCATACAGCCTTAAAATGAATGGTGGTTTAAGCCTCAGGTGTTTTCTCCACATGGACACATTGATAAATACTCTGGTCAATACCTGAGGGGAAATTCTGAATTACTCTGGGATTCTCTATGTGTAGCTCTCTCCTGCTACCGCATCGTGTGAAGTTTAACTCCCTTGCGCTTCCAGACACTCAGCTGTATCTCTTCAACTCAGGGATTCTGTTAGCCTTCACTTCGGCCCTCTCACCTCTCCTGCCCACATCATCACCACCATCACCAGGTGTTGCTCTGTCAAGGTACTTAAGGGGCTCTTTTTAATAGAAGGAGGGGTTCACTTTTGTTATGAGTCAACACATTAACTGCCATTTAAGTTGTATTTAACACACACTAGTTTTGAGCCTGGGGCCTCAGGAAGCATATGTAACTGCAGTTGGTTCATGAAAATATTACTTGCTAATGTTCTTTTTCATTAAATTAGAAAGGATCGCTTCGTTTTCGAAGTTTTTATTCTATTTTTGTAATAAAGCACCATGGTCCAAGGAAATTTTTCTTTTCTAGTGTGGCAGTCAATGTGTTAAATTATACCTTCCCAAAATGCATAAATCTTAACCCCCAGTACCTCAGAATGTGATCTTATTTGAAAACAGGGTCATTGCAGATAGAGTTAGTTAAGATAAGGTGAGGTCATCTTGCAGTTTTGTGGGCTCCTCATTCAAATAATGATGTCTTTATAGAAACGGAAACTCAGCCACAGACTGAGAAACACTGGGAAAATACCACGTGTAGACTAAAGTGCCATACATACAGCGAAAAAGCCGCCAGAATGGATGAGAAAGGCCTGAAACAGATCCTTCTTTAGTATCTTTAGAGAAAGGTAGGTACTGCTGACACCTTGATTTCTGACTTTGGTCTTCTAGAACTGTGAGACAGCAAATTTCTGACATTCTAAGCCTTCTAGTTTGTGGCATTTTGTTAAGGCACTCCTAGTAAACTAAAAAAACTTTTATTCCTAGTTTTCTGAATTTTTAAAAATCATAAATGATTATATCAATTTTTATCATTTTTTGCTTCTATTGAAATAACGACGTGACTTTCCTCCTTTATGCTTTTAATATGGTGAATACTACTGTTTGTTTTTCAAATTTGAAACCGACATCAAATTCCTTAAATAAAATACACCTGGTCATTAAATATTGTTTTTATACATTTTAAATTTAATGTCTTACTATTTATTTGAAGATTTTTGCATTTATATCCAAGTGGGATACTGTTCAGCTTTGTTTGGTAATGTCTTTGTCACATTCTACTATCAGGGATTGTCACAATATGCTGAAATAAATAAAAAAAAAAGAAATAGAAAGTTATTCTCTCACTATTGATTTTCTAAGATTGTGTATTCTTTTTTTATTTCTTCCTACAGTGTTTGATAGAATTTAGCAGTAAGACAAACTAGGACTAAAAATTTATTTGAGGGAAACTTGTATTGGATTATAAATTCATTTGGCCTGTGTTAGCATAAGTTAAGTATTGGTTTTCTTAATAGCATCTATTTTGATAAAATTACTGACATCAACTTGTTTATAATTTCTTATTTTTATTCCTGTGCCTTTTTAATACTAATATTGTTATTTAGTAATTGTATGTTTTGTATTACTATTCTAGTCTGTCATCAGTTTTGTTAATCTTTTCAGAAACTTAATTTTTGTTGAATTTTAAAATTTTATTGATTTCTAACCTTATTTTTACTATTTTCTATCTTCTTATATTATAGTTCAATAACTTTTCTTTTCCTTATTTTCTTAATTTGAAGGCTTAGATCATTGATATTAATTATTTTCTATTATGGTTATGTGAGGATCTAAATTTCCATCTAAGCATTCCTTTGCTGCTTCTTCAAATCTGATATTTTTTCTACTTTCAATAACATTATAATGTTTTCCAATTTCTGTTTGGTATGTATTCTATATACCATAGATTATTAGTGAGCTGCTTAATTTTTAAATTTGGGAAATTTACCAACAATTTACTGTAATTTATTTCTATTTTAATACTTTTACAGTAGGAGAATAAAGTACACATGATTTTAAATTTACTGAGGCATTTTGCAGCTCAGAATATGGGCTGTATTGGAAATACTGGCGAATATTGTACATCCACTTAAATAGAAATTCATTAGGTCAAGCTGAGTCATAATGTTCTTCAGATATTCTCAATCCCCCCCCCAATATTTTTCTTCCTACATTCACTATCTGATGTTAATATATCAAACTATAATTGTGAATTTATCTGCATATTTCCTTTTAGTTTTATCAATAATCTTGCTATGTAGTAAATTTTTTACCTCCATATTTAAGTAGGATATTTTTATTAGATGCAAACACACTTAAAATTTTTTTTTGTTTGTTTAAGGATATTATATATTTTACATAATCATCCTGGCAATACTCCTGATCTTGAATTCTACTTTGTGTTATGACCTTAATTGTTCCCCTTACCTCAAATTCATACATTGAAGTCCTAACCCCCATGTGACTACATTTGGAGACAGGGCCTTTAAGGAGATAATTAAGATTAAATTAGGTCATAAAAGTAGGGTTCTAAGCCGGTGAGATGAGTGTTCTTAAAAGAAAAGGAAGAGACAACAGAGCGAGCACTCACATTAACTTATAAGCACACACTTTCTCTTTTTCACCACATGCACAAAAATATTCTGAGGACAGAGCGAGAAGGCATCTGCAAGTCAGAAAACGAGGCTTATTTTTTCAAATAATTATTCTGTTCCATTCTCTATCTTCACTTCTTATGGGACTTGAATTTTACATATATTATACTTTTTGATATTATTGCACATTTCCTAAGTATTCGATATACTATGAGTCAGTGTCTATTAACTTTTCAAGTCTTAAATTTTGGACATATTTCCCTACTTCTTCATGAGTTTTATAATTTTCTGATTATACATCATAAATTATATGCAAAAACCAGTTTAGACTTGAGTAGGAAATTTACCCCTGGAAAAACCGAGACATTTACTTCTGTTGTTAGTTTATGTTTATTGCGGGGAGGGGTGGTGGTAATGGGGGGATGGTGTTAATTTCCTTCATATTTGAACTAGATGTGGGCTACATTGTAGCTTTATTTAAGTTAATTTTACCACTGGTTTCAAATGTTTTATGGCAGCTTAAAGCATTCTCTTTAGTAGGCTAATATGGTGATATCTTGACATCTGAACACCAGTTGAATTTGCAGATGCCTGTATATTTTACAATCCAGATGCCAGTTTTGTTATATCTATAGTTGTTTCTCTTTACAGCAGCTTTACAGAAAACCAGTAAGATTTTGTTCTTACTATGGTATTCATCTTATTTCCTATCTTCACCTTCCACTTTCCATACCTCCAAAATCTCTCTTCACTCTGCTACCCTGTGCCCAGTATTAACAGGATATCATAATACAGTGGGAAAAAAAGAAAAGACTATGCACAAGTGGAGATATTTCAAAGCTTATTTGCGGTGCGGCAACAATGTCATTGGTGAAGGCTTTATGTATCTCAGGGAGATTCCTGTTTTCTTTTTACCTGTCCAGAGGCTTCAGGGCTCTGTTCATATGCATTTAGTAAATGCTTCATGGGATAGGAATGGTACCATGACTGAGGAACTTTGGAATTATACTCCTTACCATCCATTCATACCTGGAGATTAAAGTTCAACTGTTCTGTCTGTTTGTTCCACCTTTATCATGGCCCGAGGGCTGAAAGCAATCATGAGTCTCTTTTTTCCTTAGGAAGGTGCTTATCTGCCATTTCCCCATTGTTATGAGGAAGCAATCATCTGTCAAATCTTTCTGTATCCTACCGATATATGGAGATATATGGAAGTAGCTTAATTTAATTTTATATGCAAGCAATGCTTTGTGCCAGGAAAAAAAAGGTGTAAAAAAGTTCAAGCTACACATAATATGTTCATCATAATGCTAAACTTGTTTCTAAATACTACCAAAGATCCTTTTGCATCTTCAGCACGTTTCTATAGTAAAAGACTAAAGTAAGCTTTACAGTAACAAGAGAAAGCAAAATATTTTAAAAGTTCTGATATCATCAATGCCTCTAGTCCCTCAGTAATGTAGAATGATATAGGACAAGTTTGTCTTTGGCTACTCTACTTCTAAACTTAACTTCGTGTTTGGGTTACATATATATTTATGTATAAATAAAATTACTTTCTTGAGCATATTGGAGGCAAAGAAAACTTTGTAAATCTTTGAGCTATGGTTCTAAGTTCTAGATTCTATTATCTATTACAAAGTAAAAGAGATCCTGGGAGTGTTTTATCCACATAGGTATATCTGTCTCACTATCCTTACTTTACTCTTTTTAAAGTTCTGTAGAGATCTGTTATCACTTCTTTTGTTTACAATGCTATGTCTCTCTTCAAGCTTTTGTAAAATAAGCATTATTACACTTTTTGTTTTGCTTTTTTATCAGTGTTTGTATAGTGCAAATATTTATCTTACATGTTTCTGATTACAAACAAAATATATTATATGGCTACGGCATTTTGTAGACCACAAGATTATTCATAAAATACAAGTTACATCAGTATCTTTGGAAATTATAGGAAGCAGAAATAATAAGATCTAGATCTAAATATTCAAGACAATTCCTTTGTCAGTTTTGTACAGGAAATTTGAAGTGTGGGGGGAATTTAGATGAATAGAACTAAAATTGATCATGAAACAGTAAATCAGGTTATTGCAGTACTGACTTAACATGATTTTTTTTTGCTGAGTTATTAGAGTTATTTCGAAAGAAGAAAAAGAGAAAAAAATGAAGCATTTTCATTTAAATTGTTCAGAGCTGTCATGAAAAATACATAAACTATGACCATGGATAACCTATTCTTACCTAGAAATTTATTATAATCACTTCTACTTTACAGATAGAAAGCTTGAGGCTATTAAAAATTAATTACTTGTTTTCCAAAGTCATATAAAATAAACAATAGCTTATTAAATAACTATTACGTGTAAATCTTACTTCATTGTTAAATTCTATGATAATTTTAACTTTATTTAAAAAAACTGAAGTAGGGCATAATTTCTAATGAATTTATATAAAAGCAACTTCTCAGTATAAACAAATGACATAAGCCATACTCATTCATCTTGTTTTCTGTATATTTACCATGAATCATGAACAACTTTAGCACTTATAGCAATACGACAACATGTGAAGGAAAAAGAATGAAGTCTTGAGGACGTGATCAGACACCTTTGAAAAACAAGCACTTAAGAGCTTGAGGAAGCTTTAAATGAATGGGAGGCAGACTGTTAGGTGATGAAAAGTGAGGATACTCAGGAAAGAGAATTGGTGAGGCTTCAGGTGACATTCATTCTGGAAAGTCAGTGATGTCCTTGAAGACACATTTGATCGCTTCACCTCGGTGATCATGATGCCTGGCCAGGACCAGCCTAGCTACTCATAGTTATTTGAAAGGGTACCAATTTCAGGGTAGTCATCAGTATGGACAATTAGAACACAAATAAAAAAGTGTGGAATGTTCTATGTTAGACAAATAGAAAGTCTCAGGATTGCTTCTCATTCAATAAACAAATAAACTATAATTTTTTATTGGGTAGGTACTAAGTGCAAAATTCCTGGGTAAGACAAGGAAACAGGATGGTCTTATTTCAGGGTATTGCCTCCCCTCACCCCCACTCCCACAATTTAGCATTTGACTGTGATACAAGATTGATGGAGCTATGGTTTTAAATTGGTATTGACTTAATGAAGTATTTGAGTTTAAACTAACTTTCAGAATATAAACATCTTAATGAGGCAGAAATATACAAACAATCTTACATTCTAAATTACTAGGTTTTAAATAGTATTTATAACTTGTTATTTTTTAATAAAAGATTATATTGTTGGTATTTTATCTTAAATTCTTATATATATCATATATATATTTTACATATATACATATATATTATATATGTAATATATATAATATATATGTAATATATATATAAAGACTTCTAATTAACCAGGGCCCTTTAAAAGAACAAAAGAACATGAGTATCAGGATGAAAAATTAACATTGGGCATTTGCCTCCTATGAAACAACTTTTAGCAACTTCATTAATTACAGCCCTGCTACAAACCACTGTCATCTCTACAATTCTTATTTTGGAAATTATTTCTTAGAAGTGTCACCATTCTAAAACCATGAGATATGTATAAATTATAGCTGGCTCTTATATTCAAAAATATCTTTCCTGGGACAACAATGCCTATTTTGAAAATAATTTTTTTAAACTTAAACATTCTTGCACATATATCACAAAAAGTAATTCAGGCAATAATAAAGTTTATTTGAAAATATAAATTTTAAAACTATATTACATTTTCTAATGACTGTATTCTCTTTATATAGAGTCCATGATCACAGAATTTATTTGATAATAAAAAAAGATTTAAAAAATTTTATTTTAACAAGCATATTGAATCTTAAAGAAAGGAAGTAAATATATTAGTAATTGTTATAACATTAAGATAGACTCATGGATTTTAAATTGTATCAACTATCCCCTGGAAATATCTTATAACATCTTTGATGTAATATTTGACCTTTAACTGCAATTTCTCCTTTAAAGATGGCTAACTAGGCCGGGCGCGGTGGCTCACGCCTGTAATCCTAGCTCTGGGAGGCCGAGGCGGGTGGATCGCTCGAGGTCAGGAGTTCGAGACCAGCCTGAGCAAGAGTGAGACCCCGTCTCTACTAAAAATAGAAAGAAATTATCTGGCCAACTAAAAATATATATACAAAAAAATTAGCCGGGCATGGTGGCTCATGCCTGTAGTCCCAGCTACTCGGGAGGCTGAGGCAGTAGGATCACTTAAGCCCAGGAGTCTGAGGTTGCTGTGAGCTAGGCTGATGCCACGGCACTCACTCTAGCCCGGGCAACAAAGTGAGACTCTGTCTCAAAAAAAAAAAAAAAAAAAAAAGATGGCTAACTATATTACCTTGATCAAAACTATGGTTTGAGGATGATCACATCATATACTAAAATGTTATTGTGATATTTGCTTAATATTTTTTTAATATTTAATTTATTAAAAGAAGTATTTTGACAGTAAACATGAGATTTCTGGATCAAAGGCAGATTATTTACTTGCGTAAGATCTTAATGATAGTTCCTCACCCCCTAAGGAAAGACACAGTCAGGTTCAGATGTGATGTGCACGTGCAGTGTGAGGGTTTGCATCACAAGAGAGAAACCCTGAAATTGCAAATCTCACAGCTTATACAGGGCAGCTTATGCAACTTCTTTTTTCCCCTTAGGAAAAGGAAAGATATCTCATCTTTTTAAGATAAACAAATCTTTTCTGTGGATCAGAGGGAGAAATCTCTAAACTCATTACTATTTGAAATGTAAACATGTGGCTTCAGGGAAGATAAAACTGTAAACCTCTACTAAGAAATACAAAATCTCTAACTTCCAAGTTACTTACTAATACGTTAACACTGGTTGCCAGTGATTTGTACTCATAAAATCCAGACCGTGAGAAAACATTAAAGCATTCATGTAACATTGTTTCCTGACACTGCTTTTATGCATGAGAGAGAAACATGATCTTAAATTACCTAACCAAAATAAGCAACTAGAATAATAGAATACAGAGAGCATCCTTTTTTTTTTTTTTTTTTTTTTTGACGTTGTACAACAGGCAGCATAGAACTGTGCTCTGTAGAGAAGGGGAACAAATCAGGTGACCCCTGCCATTATCCAGGCTTTAGTGCTGGAGGTAATATATGAAAGGAAGAAAGGAAGAAAGCCAAACAGTTCCCAGCATTCTCACTGAATTGATGAAACAGAGATCAGAGTTGAAAAGGCTAAGGCAGCAATAATTTTTGAAATAGACTTCCTTAGATGAGGTGATTCCAAGAGAAGAATTCCAGAAATATAAATAAGAGCCCCCTTGGGATTTTCAGCTGACCACTTATTTGAGCACACATAGGGTGAAACATTATTATTAGACTTAGACAGAGCATCTTCCAGGAAATGAACAATTTCCAAGGAGTTGCAAGTTAAAAAATTCCAAGAGTTCACACAAAGATAACCGGTATTGAAAAACTATTTAAATACCCAGGGCATTCATCAGAGATCCCTTACTGGCCATACCTAAGAAGTGTGGTTAATTAACCCTAGAGTAAAACCTACTCTAAGCGTGTCCTAAAAACACTTATCAATACACATTTAAGGATTCAAACTGACCTCCAAGTAATTAAACTTTCAGAACAAATTTTAACTCTTTAAGAGAATACAACAAAATCTAACCAACACTTGACCCTGTACATTTCACTATATATGATACCCAAAAAAACAAACAAGCAGAAAAATATAACATAACCAGGCAAAGAATCACTAGAAACAGAATCAGAAACAGAAATGATAAAGAAATCAGCAAAGTATGATAAATTAGCAATTATATATATGGTATATATACTTCTGCATATTTATAAACACAACTATAATGAGGAAACAAAGATATAAAAGAGCCAAATGGAACTTCTAGAAATAAAAACACTTAATTTTAAGAACAGTTTAGACATTTTGAATAAAAGATTCATTAAATAGAATATATAAAAGGAGAAAATATCCAAATGAAGGCAGACAGAGGAAAGAAAATGAGAGAGAGAGAGAAATAGAGAGAGAAGACTAGCACATCTGTACGTGACATGAAGGAAAATATCAAGCAGTCAATCATAAATATTATCTGAGTACCTCAAAGAGAAGGTACATTAAATAGTGAAGGAGAAATTACTAAAAATATTCCAAATTTGATGAAAATACTAAACACCCAGACCCAAGTATCTCGATAATCCAAAGCAAGGTAAACGTATAGAATACTACACCAAAGCACACAATTTCAAATTGCTGAAAACCAGTAAGTAATAAAAGAAAAATTTTAGCTTGGGCACAGTAGCTGATGCCTGTAATCTCAGAACTTTGGGAGGCTGAGGTGGGGGGATCACTTAAAACCAGGAGTTTGAGATCAGCCTGGGCAACATTAGTTGGGTGTGGTGGTGCACACCTGTAGTCCTACCTACTCAGGACCCAAGCTGCAGTGAGCCATGATCACACTACTGCACTCCAACCTGGATGACAAAGCAAGATCCTGTCTCCAGGGGGAAAAAGAAAAAAAAAAAAAAGAGGAGGAGGAGAAAATTTTTAAAACAGCCAGAGAGATAAAAGACACATTATGCTCAGAGACACAAATATAAGAATAAAAACATGCTACTTTTCTGAAATGATGTAGGTTAAAAGAGAATGTGATGATATTTTCACCATAGCCAAAAACTACCACAGTCCAGCTAATATTCTCTGCCCAGACACAATATCTTTCAAAATTATAGGCAGTAAAAATTTTCAAACAAATAAACCTGAACAAGTATGTTGCCATCAAACCTATATTTATTAACACAATTTAAAATTAATATGAGTGACTGATCACTTTTTCTTAAGATTAGGGAGACAATAAGGATGTCCATTCAATTCAATATTGTACTGAAAGTCCCAGCACGAAACAAGAAAAGGAAGTAAAACACATAGAGACTGGAAAAAAAGAAACAAAACTGTGTTCATATGCAGGTAGCAGGATCATTTACATAAAAAATCCAGTAAAGCTACAATACCACTACTAGAACTAATATTTGGGTTTAATACTTTGTAAAGTACAAGGTCAATGACCCACATCTATTATGTTTCTACATTTTAGCAGTAAAGGATTAAAAATTCAAAAATTTGAAAGTACATAGCATTTATAATGGCAACCCAAAGCATGAAATATTTAAAGAAAATTTAACAAGGTATTTCAACTAAAATATAAATATTTAACAAAGTAGTAATAAGTTAAAAAATGCAAATAAATGGAGAGATATAGCATGTTCATAAATCAGAAGACTTATTAAAGTATTAGTTCTCTAATTAATCTATAGTCAATATATACACATGTATACTTTTATTATATAGGTATATAGCTTATTAAATATGATTTGTATTATTAAGGAAATGAGTGAATATACATATATATGTTAACTAATATAAAATCAGATTTAATAAGAAGTAAAGTACATTTTCAAGTATTAATGGGAATTATTATTTTCTCTATTTGCTTCTGCTTTCCTCTCCTCCTGTATCTACAAAAATTCAAGGTATTTTATGCACCTCCCTGAACCATGGTCTTCTTCCCATGACTTCTAGGGAGGCTACTGAAAATTGTATAATTGTATTATTACTGTATGGTAAATATAATAAATAAACAAAAATTAGAATTTAGCTTTACAGCCAAGAGGAGCTCAATAAGAATTTTTAGTGGTATTATCACAAAGAAGACAATTATAATACAGTAATACACATCTAAACAACTGTTCTATATATGATGGTATAATGGATTCATATTAATTTTATACATTTTAGAATTCTGATTTGCTACTTGCTATAATGATTAATAGTCTAATATTTTCTGAATAATTTAATATACAAATTAACATCGACCTTATTGAAAGAATATCAAGAATGCATTGCTCTTTATATATAATTAAATTAATGTGTATATACATTTGGTTTACTATATAGGAAATTTTTCAGCATTACTATATTTGTTCAAAGAAGGTTCTTGTTAAATGCTTTATCATATTAAATAAACTGAAAGAAAATTCCTTTATGTATTCCCCAGGATAGTCAGTTCCTACTCACTGGCCCATGAGGTACTCAGTGTCAAGATAAGTTATGACAATTATCACCTAATGTCACACAAGTTCATATGATTAAATTCACAAGAAAAGACTTTGTGAACTGTTCTACTACTAGCATTTAATATTTTATTACTTATATAGTTAAATTTATTTTATATTAAGACTGGACAAGAAACATGTGAAACATATTTTTCATTTTACCTAATTTCATAGTGAATGATATATATTCAAATACTTCTTTAAAGTACAGTATGAATATATTATTTATCTCTCATACAAGTTTGTATGCTTAGTATAAGGAAACTAAATATAGAATTATAAATATAGATCTATTCTATACTCCAATGCTGCTGAAATGTGAATTATTTTGCTTTAGCAAAATGTTTTTTAAGATAAAATATAATTAAAATGGGTTATAATATATATGCACAAATATAAATATAGAAATTTATATAGAATAAGACACAGGTAATGGATTTTTCTTATATATGTGAGCTCATATTCTGATAATATTTTTACCTGCCTAATGACTAAAGACTATATCATTTGTGGGTTTTTTGCTATGTGAATTAATATTCTATAAGCTCCCATATGAATTAATATAGAGACATGTTTAATTGTTATTTAGTTTCCCATTATTTGACTTGTCATTAATAATTTTTAAAATAGTATATTATTTTATATGTACACAATATCAAAGTCTTCACTTTTATGAATAATATTGTCATGAACATCTTTGTAGCTACATTGTTGCACCTTTTCATAAATATATTTGGAATACATTTCTAGAATTATGATTTCCATGTCAATGATTATCTTTTTTACAAGGTATTTTAAAATTGCCCTCCTGACATGTTAGACCAACTTCGACCTCTAGCAATGACATACGAGAAGGTTCAATTCTCTATTTCTTTGCAACATTCCATAATAAAGTAATCATATTTGATATATAAATATAGCAATTTTACAAGAGGTAATACTTTCAAGCAGGTGTCTATATAATATTTATGGTACTTCCATAAATATTTAAAACAACATGCAATTAATCTGCCCTTCTTTACAAGGCTTATAACAGCCTATTTAGGTAAAGAGCAAAGGAAAATAAGCAATTAATTACTCAGTTATATCACCTTTGAAAAAGTGTATTATTTTTCATTGCCTCTTCTGCTCTCGTGAGAGTCCTCAGATATTGAATGGGAATAGCTTGTCATTAAAAATACTATTTACAGTAAACCAATTCTATTCATAATTTTTTGTGGATGGAGAGAATTTTTTTCGGTAAAATAAAAATTATAGATCTAAAATATAGATAATAGTTCAATATATAATGATAGATATTTCCTAAATTTCTGTTCATAAATTAAAAAAACCTTTATTTCTACATTATTTGAACAATAAAACTCTGAAAAATAAAAATTATTGTAGAGTTTTTTATACTTTCCATTACAACGAATAATAAAATAGAAACTTTGAAAAATCACAAATCAAAAAATACAATAACAGCACAAACATAAAACAGTACTAAACTTGCTTTTACAAATAAAATACTATCCTTCTTGACAACTAAATTTTTTTAAAAATAGAAATTGTAACCCATTTTATAAAATAAGAAAGGATATCCTGCCACCTAGTGGTTAGTGGTGTTGCTCCAGGGTAACATTTTCCCCTTCAAGTATTCCTAGAAACTGCAATTAAGGGAGGCTAATGGCTGAATAGTTTATAATTAAACAAGTTCAGGATACAACTATAAAGTGTATTAATTATTGTTAAATTATTATTTACCACTTCATACTTTATTGCTTTCATCTTATAAATTTGAACACTTTTATAACGAAAACATAGATGCTGAAAAGGTTGTTCAAAAAAATAAATGTTTCAACATCTTCTGTAAGAAATCAGTAAAGATGAAAATGAATATTTTTGTGAAGAATATGGTGATCAATTTTTAGAGATTATTAAATTTTCAAATGGCATATTTTGACTACCTATTACTTTGAATATTCATATTTTTCCATATTGCATCACATATATGGTGGAAATTCAAAATTAACTCTATTAATAATAATAGATAATCAAATTGAATATTAAAGGTTCAATTAATGTTTTAAAGGGAAATATTTTGAACATAATTAAGATGAACATGTTTGAGAAAAAAATAAAAATAGTAAAATATTTTTAAAGAGTCATTTTATATCTATACCGTATTATTAGACAAATTATTGATTGTTTCCACCTCTTCTCCTCTGCCCTTGTGTGTGTGTTTGTGTGTGTATACATGTTCATTTTGTTTGTATTATGTGATAAAGGAAATAATTTTACATAATTTTGTTATAGAATATGTTTTCAAAATATGTAAGCCATATATGTGAGCATTGTATATGGAGTGATTATCTTTTCTAAGATAAAATTAATAATAAAATCTTTAAATTATTAGTTTAAATAATTGTATTTTTATTACTTAACAATGGGCTACATTTTGCTGTCCATGATGTTTAAATTTGAATTTCATAATAGTGCAGGCAAGAGATGACAAGATTTCTTGAAAATCTTTATACAAAAATTACTTTATCAAAAATCAGCATTCTGCTGCAAAAGCAACTACAATATAGAATTCTTTGTTCTTTATAGAGAACTACAGATGCTCTTTGACTTACATTGGAGTTAGTTCTCAATAAACCCATTGCAACTTAAAAATATCCTGAGCCAAAAATTCACTTAATGCACCTAATCTATTGAACATCATAGCTTAGCCTAGTGGACCTTAAATGTGCTCAGAACACTTACATAAACCTACGGTTGAGCTAAAACATCTAGAAACACCGTACAAGGTGGAGTATCAGCTTATCCTTGTGACGGCTTAGGTGACTGAAATCTGCAACGTCCCAGTATCCTGAGAGGGTATTATACTGTATACCACTAGCCTGGGAAAAGTTCAAAATTCCAAATTCAAAGTATGGTTTATCACTTTCAAACCATCACAAAGTCGAAAAATCAGAACTTGAACCATCATAAACCAGGGACTTTCTTTATAGCTTTTAATCAGTACCAGAGTGTTAGTATAAAAAAAGGAGACATCAAAGACACATTGATTCACTTATTAATTAACTCACCAAACACATAATGAGTATATTCTAAGGGCCATCCAGTGTTCTAGGAGCTGGGAACGTCACAATGAAAAACTGAATCAAACTGGCACTGTCTCTGTTCTGTAATTAATTTTGTTTGGAACACAGCATCACACATAAGAAAAATGTAAGGTAAAAATGGAAAACCTTGAATTTGAGGTAAAGACAATCATGAAATATGTAGCAAACAAGCATCCTAGCCATAGAGAAAGCATGCAAACTGCAAAGAAAAGGTCTTGGCCACATCAGTGATGGAGGAAATGAGCATTGCATTAAATTAAATCAAATCAGAATATATTGATTTAAGTAATCATATTCTGAGAAATCATCAATTTTGTATTTATTGTTCAAAAATAATTTTACATTGTTTTTACTTGAATATTTCTCAGTAAATATGATAAGCATTACTTATGGGTTTATATGGACTTATGGGAACACCACTGGATTATGAAGTAAATTATTTGTATTAAGTAAAAGAGGTATATACAGAGCAGGAAGGTAATGTTGGGATGACATGTAAGGATTATTATGGGATACTGCTATAGATATATACACATAGACCAATAGCACATAATAATAATGAGTTCAGAAATAACCCACATATTCATAGTCACCTGATTTATGACAAAGGTAGCCAGCAATTTTTTGCAATAGAGACAGTAATTCAATAGATGGTGCTTAGTAAATTTCATATAGACAAAAACCATTCTTGGTCATAACTTCACACTATAAATTAAAATCAACTTAGAAAAGTCATTTTAAATGTAAACTGTAAAAAAGTAAAGCTTTTACAACACAACAACATGAAAAGAATACATTTATTTCTTAGTTCAGGCTGCTATAACAAGGTAGCATTGATTGAGTAGCTCAAATAAAGATCATGGATTTCTCACAGTTCTGGGAAGTCCAAGATCAATGTACCAGCATATCCAATTCCTGGTATTCCTAGTGAGGGCCCTCTTCCTGGCTTGCAGTTGGTGGTATTCTCCTGGTATCCTCACATTGTAGAGAGACAAAGACAGAGAGAGAAACAGAGAAAGACATCCTGTGAGAGCACTCTAGTTTTTTTCTCTTCTAAGAACACTAATCCCATTATATGGGCTCCACCCTCATGACCTCATCTAAACCTAATTACCTTCAAAGGCTGGACCACCTGATACCATCCCATTAAGGTTTAGGGTTTCAATATACTAATTCTGAGGGGACACAAACATTCAGTCCATAACAATTTGTGACGTTACAATAGGTGAAGGTTTCATATGTAGCATGGACAAATGGTTTACCATAAAGAAAAAAAAAAGAAATAATAAAGCATACCACATGAAAATTAAGAAATTCTGTTCCAAAAAAAATACCACGAAGAAAGTAAAATGATAAGAAAGAGAGTGAAGGAATATACTTGTGAAATATACATCTCAAAAAAGCATATGTAATATACATAAAGGAATAGTACATAATAATAAAGACATATGGCCTAATTTTTAAAATATGCAAAATGGGCATTCTGCAAAAATGGATATCTGAAAGATGAATAAGCACATTTAAAATGTTGCACAACCTCATAATCCTTAGGAATACAATGCTACCAAATACTTAACACAAAGCTTAAAATGAAAAAGACTGACAATACTAAATGTTAGTTAAATTATGGGGTGACTGGGATTCATATCCATTGCTCGTGGGAGTATAAATTACTACGAACACTTTGGAAAACTGCTTTGTAGTATCTACTTAAATCAATATCAGAATATCCTATGACGCATCAATTTCACTTCTCAACACAAATGATCTGAAGTAGTATTCTTCATAAGTATATAAACAAAACTATTCACAGGTATCCTTCTCATCCTTCAACTACTGAGTGGTTAAATAAAAATTGATATATTTATACCATGAAGTACTAAATGGAAATGACAATGACATATATCTACATCCAATAACATGAATGAACCTTAAAACATTGTTATTGAGTGAAAGCTGCTACAAGAGAATACATACATATATTTTATTTATATGAATTTCAAAAACAAGCAGGAATAACATGTTTTTAGAAATCAGATTATGTGTGGTAGTGACTGGGATGAAACTGGGATAAGCACTTCTGAAGTTCCGTTAATTAATGTGTCTCCTGATCTGAGCATTCACCAAAGGTATGTTCACTTTGTGATGATGCATCCAGCTTACAAAATATTATCTGCAATTTTCATTATATACATTTCACTTCAATGATATTACTTTAAATGAATATAAATGAGTTAGAACTGAAAATCTATGATTGAGATATTTAACCATATGTAATAAACTAATAATACGTCTTAGTCATAAAATACTGTTTATATAAAATAAATATTTTACAATACCTATTGTGGGTTAATTTCTTAGTATTTCCTTCATTTCTCTAACTCATCCCACTTCAGTATTCCTTTGATCATCTCTTGTCATGAGAGAATTTTTACCAATCATTTTGTGGCTAACACAGTTCTAGCTCCATTTTGCAATACAAAATTTAGAGAGACAGAATCCCATATATTTCAACCCAAGTTATAGTGAGTCAAGTGAAATTTCTTAGAAGTTGGATTCCAAATAGACAAATATTTGCCTTCACAAACAGAACTCATAATTTCGAAGGTACTAAGAAAAACAGAATTTAAAATCCTGGAATCAACCTCAAATACATTTCTGTACAATTGTTAGGCCAGGAGTGGGATGGCTGAGCCCTGCCAGTAATTAACACTCCTGAAGACAACATTAAACCAAGGATACATTGGAGTTAGTGAATAATTCAATGCCTATTCTTCCTCGAATTTGGAGTAAGACAAATCTGTGCTGTCTCCCAGAGTTCCCCTGTGGGAAAAAGGTCCAGTTATCTATCACAATAAAATGGTCATTAATGTCTTGTTTACTGGCTGCCTCCCTTTCCCTGTCTCACTCTCCCATTCCCCTATGGTTGTGCCCTGGATTCACCTCCCAATTAAGCTTTATGCGCTACGAGGCTTATATCAGATGCTGTTTCTGAACCCAACCCAATGCAATGCTAAAGCTGAAGAAAAAAATGCAACTCTTTTTTTTTTTTTTTTTTGAGACAGAGTCTCACTCTGTTGCCCAGGCTGAAGTGCTGTGGCGTCAGCCTAGCTCACAGCAACCTCAAACTCCTGGGCTTCAGCGATCCTACTGCCTCAGCCTCTCGGGTAGCTGGGACTACAGGCATGTGCCACCATGCCCACTACAGGCATGTGCCACCATGCCCGGCTAATTTTTGCTATATATATTTTAGTTGGCCAGATAATTGCTATTTTTTTTTTTTTTCTTTTTTAGTAGAGACGGGGGTCTTGCTCTTGCTCAGGCTGGTTTCGAACTCCTGACCTTGAGCAATCCACCCGCCTCGGCCTCTCAGAGTGCTAGGATTACAGGCGTGAGCCACCGCACCCGGCCAAAAATGCAACTCTTATAACAAAACTCACTAGCATGTTTACTAGATTATTGAGAATTTTGGAAGAATTTCAAGAAATTTTCTGAGAAATGTTCTGGGTCTCCCCAAAGTTAATGTTTTGGTTTATCTCCATGCAAATATACAAGATCATAAATTAAGGTAAGAGAAAGTGTCAAGCTCTACAATTTTATATTTTTCAAAATAAGATCATTGTTGTTAAGCAGATGTTTCATTTTTTGTTATAATAGAGAATGAGTCTTTTTGATGATACTGATATTGTTCTCTATTTTTTATGATATAAAATTTTCCTTCACTTTTTTCCTCTGCTCTTTGATTATTTTTGTCTAATTTTGATGAACTTTGTCATTTTGTAAAAACTGTGCTGCTTCTTATAAGGCACCTCAAATTGAGACATAAGTAAACAAAGAATAGTGCTGTAAATAGGAACACTGGAAACAATATTACATTGCATGATTTGCTAGCAATTAGTTCTTGTCAAGGAACCAGAATGTCATGTAATTTTTAACTCTTGTCAGTTTATTACATGCAGTGACTGTTTCTCAACCAATTTCTCCAAACAATGTTTATGCTTCTTTTGGAAGAAAAATTTTGTAGGAGTTTGCCATCAGCAACTCAAAAGCAAGTAGGAAATAGCCACAGCAGAGATGTGAGAAAATCATTCAAATATATTTGGAGCATTTTAGCCACAAAAATAACTTCTTTTTACACCAGTGGCTTGACTGTCTTACAGGCAGCTTAGTTCAGTGCTTCCTCATTCAACTACATTGTCAACCAAAGCCAGAACTATTAATAATAAGCAATGTGAAAAACAAAAGTACACAGAAAGACCTATACATTTTAATATCAGGGCAAAAAAAAAAAAAAGAAGGACTACCAATCATTCAGTGGTTTCTTCCTCCCCACCCTAACTCTCTCCCTACACAAACATTCAGGTAAAGAGCATAAACAAAGAGTATTTTGAAACTTAAACATATTTTTCTTGGTTTATTTCTTCTCCTGTGCTAGCTGGAGATACCCTAATTGGAGTATATCATTACTATAGGATGATCTATATGTGATTTATAAAGATGCCCTACTATATTAGTTGAGGGACATTTTCAACAATATTAATTTGATGAAAAGATACAGAACAGAATCAGAAATGGTACACAAAAATGACCAATGTAAAAGTTGTCTTTTCACTACAATTTCATAATGAGCCACTTCCAGCTAGTTACAGCATATTCTTCAGAATCATCTCTAATTCAGGGTGTTTTTCTTTCATTTCTAGTCAAAACAATAAACCTTGAAAGAACTAGTTTGAACTGAGAGAATTAGCAGTGACACAGAAGGAGGAACAGAAGGCTTCTAAGAGACATGTTCGTAGAATTTTAGTACTTTCCAATATTTGTTACATCCAAACTATACCCAACTCATAACAGAATGCTGAAGGGAAAGCCCTACTTCGAGATCAGGAAAATACAGTGGCATTATCCTCCTCATGGACACTATGAGTTGCAAAGTCCCCTAAAGTCTGATGGCCAGATAATCAGTCTCAAGTGGAACCCTCTGACATTAACAAAATCTTTTACTCAAATGTCTAATGATTATCATTTGAGGTTATCTTGGCTTGGCTCTAAAAATCTCACCTTTGAACTTGCTTAACCTCCACAGAAGATCTATAATAGGCCACAGACTCTTAACTTACTCTACTGAGTCAAAGGGTCAAAATGGCAGAGAGCGATGTGTAGGAGGAAAGTTTTCTCCACTCAAGGACCAATTCAAAACTCATGTTTCAGATTAACTATTTCATGGTTACCCACAATTCCTTGTTCTCCACATCTTTTCAGCATAAAGTCAATGTAATGGAAATAATATTCTCTTTTACATTGAGAAGTTGAAATCCTTGTGGCAAGGATCTAGAGAGCTGACACATGCCTGAGGCAGTATGCTTTTGTCACTGTCATGTGAAAGCAAACTATTCTCTGTTCATTAGAATAGGGGAAAAGAGAGATTCAAGACTAATTGCTGGCTATCTGATACCAGTGACTGAGTTGATATGATCCAGTTAGAAGAAGATACCTGGACTAACAGATAATATTGGGTAACAACAGCATCACTATTCCTGCATCCTTCTAATATTTGATAATGGCACTGACATGACACACACACACATACACACACACACAGCAGAGGGGTCTGATGTTTGTAATCCATTCTTCTGACAAGAAGGAAGAATTCTAATGATTTCTACTGAACCTTATCTATCAAAATAGTTAGGCCTTACTTCATGGTCCTGGTCTGGGGAAATAAGCTCAAGGCTTAGCATGAGGAGTCTTTGACTGAAATACAGGTTTATCATTTTTGAGTTAATTGTCAAGATTATTTCTTTAAGTCACCAATAATAATGCTTTTCTTAAAGCACAGCTACACAAATAAATACTCAAAGGTTGGAAATTGGAAGAAATGGAGAAATGATCAGATTATGTACTTAGAATGACATAGTACAGTTTTTATTCAATGCTGCATTTTTAAGGGACACTAAAGAGTAGAACCAACTCATGTTGGGAAATTGGTTAAGTAATGGTAATACTGTAAATCCAACCATGAAAAACTCTAACCTATGGACCAAATCCAGTTCTATGCCTATTCTATATCAATAAAGTTTTATTGGAATATACCTAGTCATTTTCAAACGGCCTATGGTTGCTTTCACACAGCAGCAGAATCAATTACAACAGAGTTCATATAGCCTGACAGAAAAATTGTGGTAAACCTGCATTAAATAGGTAGCTGGAATTATAATTTCCTTACCAGCTATAGATGTTCTATATATATACTAAATAGTATTTTATTTTTCTATTAGTGTAATATCTAGATTCCTAGTTATTTCACATAGCAATGGATTGCTATGAAATATATCAATATTTTGCAAAATTTATCTAAACTTAAGAAACTGCTAGGAAGACATATATTTCCAAGTTCACGATGGAATATTCTTATTTATCATTTCTGCTAAATTCTGATTTTTTTCATAAGGGTCACATGTGATGATTATAAGAACTTTGGGAAGGCCATAGAAGACCACTTGCAGGTAACTACTTACTAAGTTTGTCTTACAGTTAAGTATATTAACGATTATTATACCAACCCAGGTATTGATGGTTAAATGTTTCCAATTACGTTCGTCCATCCTAAGATCCTCCCATCCCCCACTGAATTCATATTATTTTTTTTCAATTGTTTTCTTCAGATCATACTCTCTGAGATTCCAGTTCCACCAAAATATGACAGACATACTGGTCAGAAAAACACACAACTCCTCCACATGTGGTGTAGCAGGTGTGTGTGTATGTGTGTGTGTGTGTGTGTGTGTGTGCATATCTGGATATGAGAAGGTTGCCAAATTGTCCCTGTTTCTACATTCACTGAACTTTCCTATTGCCTACTTGACTTGTCAGCAGTATTGCATACATTAATGGATAGCAATACATACCACACAATTTCTTATTCTTTCAGTTCATAAAATCTAAGCCCTAGTCCTCTTGGTTATACCTCCAAATATCTACATAATCTGGCTACTTTTACCAAATTAACCTACCATCACTTCAATCTAAGTCGAAATCTTCAAAATAAATACTGATACTTTTATATATTTTTGAATCATTGTCTTCTACATTTCCATTGTTCATAACATCCAAATCCCTTAGTATGGCTTGAAAGGCCTTCCAAGATTTAGCTCTGGTCTGTCTTTCAATCTCATCATCTACCACTCTCTGTCTTGCTCAGTCATCATATGTATCATGCTTTCTCTCAGTCTAGGACTACAGACAACATTTCCTCTTCCTAGAATACTCTTCTCATATTTGCCTCCCATCACATTCATTTGAATTACTTGCTGCTTGAGACACACTAAACTACATGTGTAAAGAATAGAAATCTACTGTAAAACAATATATTAGAAATGACTTAGTCAATGCCATAAGTTCCATGAGACATGGGAACTTCCTTGCTCACTTGCACTGGGATAATTAGCTGCACAAGCTAGGTGCTATTATATGTGTGTTGAATAGGAAGTCTTTTTGCCCCAGTACCTTACTCATACTTTTAACACACTTATTAAAGCCTTCAATTTAAATGTATTATAAATGCAACATATAAATATTCAAGTATTCCCCATCGACCAACTAGTTTAAAAATTTTAAGAACTAAACTCTGCTCTCATTTTATAATGAGTCAGAGACTTTCTTTTCTTACTTTTTATATACTATAATGTTTAAAAAATATTGATGTTCTAAATACTATTTTAATAAATTAGTTGGTATAAAATAATTTTTTAAGCTATAGATATAATCACAAGTTTAGACAACTTATACCTACTTGGATCTGCAAATTTCCCAGGTACAGCTGGGAACTGTTGAAGTTCTCCAATAAATATTTAGAAAACATACTTATGAATGCAAATAGAGACAGTCCAGAATAGGACTAATGACATAAGTCTAGTTAGCTTCATTTCTTTTTCTCTAACCAAGACATAAGATTGTGAGGTTCATATCTAAGACACACTCTCATGACCAAACTAAGATTATAAAAGAAAAATTAATCACTATAAAATTTCATATCACAAGCAACTATTTACTATATTTTAATAGCCATTCTGTAGAGCTATAAAATTAAAAAGGTAAATATTGTTTGTCCCAAAATTCCCAATGAATACCATTTACTTTTCAATTCAATAAAACATATCAGAAAACAATTAAGGATAACATTATTTGGAAAAATCTTACATGTTATTCTTTTATGAATAAGCTTTATACAAATAGCATTACTTTTCTTGTCACAACAAATAAATTACTTATTGTAATTTCACAAATGATGGTGACAAAGAAATATGTCAAGTAACCTTTGGCCATTTTGCAAGATTAATCTGTAATTAAAAGGATATATTATGTATTCCTTTTCTTGACCACTTTCAAATTGGTTTTTTTGTCAGTACAAATTCTGGTATGAGAATATGTTGTCAAAGGTAATAATCCTTATGTGCTGTGGATTTCATATTTGTGTCCCCTCCTCTCAAACCTATATGTTGAAGCCCTAGTCCCCAATGTGATGATGTCTGGAGGTGGTGCCTTTGAGAGGTGATTAGGTTTAGATGAGGTCATGAGGGTGGGGCTCCATGATGGGATTAGTGTCCTCATAAGAAGAGAAGGAGATGTCAGAGCTCTCTTTCTTTGTGCTACCATGTAAGGACACTAAGAGAAGATAGTCATCTGCAAGCTAGGAGGAAAAACCTCACCAGGAACTGAATCAGCCAGAACCTTGATCTTGGAGTTCCCAATCTCCAGAGCTGTGAGAAATAAATGTCTGTTGTTTAAGGTACCCAGTCTGTGGTGCTTTGTTATAGCAGCCTGAACAGACTAAGGTACTCATACTGACAGGTGATGCTTAAAGAAAACTTTGGTGGGCAATTGGTCACAGGAAAAAGGGAGGGAGGGAAGTAAAGTAAAAGAATAGAGAAGTAAATTTCTGTTATAGTTATTAAAGAATAATACGTTAAAATAAAATGAAGTCAATGAAATTCACCCTGTTAGTCTACATGTAGAGTAAGAACATACATAAGGATAAATGGGGTAGATAAAGTTTCTTCTATCTTGTCTTGCCAAGTTAACATTTTTTGAATATGCCCAGACCTGGGAAGCAAAGACAACAACTAAAAATATTAACAGAAGAAAAGCATTTAACTTCATTTAGATGGAGTTTAGATACTGAAAAAAAAAAATTCTGTGGCATAATTATTATGTACAAAAAAACAAACAAGTTTTACAAGCATTATGTAGAACAACAGCTAGAGATTAATGTGCAGGGGAATGGTGACTGGAAATTAGATAAAACAGATGCCATCTTTTGTTATTTAATGTATGTCAAATGACATTGATATTAATTTTCTTTTATATCAACGTGACATCACAGTGTAAGAGGTTTATTAGAAGCATGGGTATGCTATTTGATTGGTTTATTTTGATGATTACAAGTTTCTTTATAAGGAAGAATCTCAGCTCCTCTCAAATTTTCTCCCAGATATCTACATAACTCAAGACGCTGTGGTTTCTGAGGCTTAGGCCAATGACACTTTCAGTTAATCCCAGCCATCTGCTCTTACTTCATATGCAGCCTTTCCAATGCCCTTTGAGAATACTTACAGAGAGAGCAGCAAACAAATGTTCTAATCAAGTAGCACATGAGTTTAATGGCACTTTTATTTCATTTCTAGTTTCTCCTTCTTTCATTTAAAGTTGTCTCTCTTCCACATAAAAATCTTACTGATTCTACCTTAATTTTCAAACTGAAAATTTCAAATTTGCTGAAAGATCATGTGGATTCAAGCCAGAGAGTTTCGTTGCAGATATTTTCCCCATTAAACTAAGAACAAATGGTGAAGTATGTGGATTTCTCTCAGGCTTACTACTTTAGGCAATAGGTTCTTTTTGATCCTGGAAAGGTGTATATCATAATTTTCATAGGTGCTTCAAACTCCTTTTTTGGAAATAATAATAAAAAGGCATCTTATTGAAAATTAATAAAATAGACCTTTGACCATAAATGTTTGTATTAAAAGATGTATAAAAGGTCACTGAAGTTTATTATCATCATTGTGATAAGAGGGTTACTGTTAGAAATTGGGGCCTATGCAATAATTTTTGAAATAATTATTTTTAAGGCATTTAACATATCTGTTAAAATTGAGTTTTTCTGATATGATTTCACATTTAATAAGTTGTTTATATGGTAGAGAATCTTTTAATCTGAAAACCATCATTTTACAATCACTCCATTTATATTATAGAATACTATTTTCTTAATCATGCAACAAATACAATTACTATAGATGTCAATTACTTAAGATATTCAAGGTTTATGTCTTACTTTTACTGTGGCACTTAACCTTTAATTTAAATATCATTACGTTTTTCTCAAAATACCATGTTTCTTTAATGAGCTCTGCATATCATAAGTGAAAACTTTTGTTTAGAAAAAACTTAGATGAATAATTACAGTCTCATTAAAATGCAAAGCCTTCAGAGATGCTTCTAATCATCCTCCTCTTGATTTTCTGGTTGTTTAGGTGAGTGCAATGTCTATCATGATTCTAGAATTGAAGAGCAATACTGTGTTCAATCTATGTAAAATATACAACATTATAAGATATGTTGCATTTTATGCCACTTCATGGTCAAAAATATAATTGCCTGGAGTTTCCTGTTAGGACTCTTCTATATAAAAATGTATAGATTTATGGTTATTCAATCAAAAGAACACTTGAGGATAAAAGTTTTTGGCTTACTGCCTTCTGAACAGCCTCAGATTCATATCTATAAGTGGTAAAGTCTAGTTATATAGGTCATTAATTTGTCTCTGCTTGAGAAGTAGTAAGTACTAGTAAGGCTAAATCATTTCACTGAGTCCTTGATCCAGCATAGAATCTCTACTGCAAGTATTTTCTGTGATGTATTTTCAATTTTAATAATTTCAGTTCACTTGAATATGTTCAAAAAATAAGTAATACACTTCGGTTGGAAGAAACTTCTAAAGTATGACTCCATCTCATCTCTTTAAATACACATCTGCACATAACAGTTTGAACTGTGTAGTGCATTGCAATAAATAGTCACAGTCTAACATCTCTGACTTCACTAAACACTTCCAATCCTGGCCCTTTACAGCGTTTTGTAAAATTTGAGACTTTTATAGCTTTTCTTTTTTTATTTTTTCTTCACACTGCCATCAAAAACAAATGAGTTTGGAGATGTGGCACTTCAGTCAGATTCAAATCTTTACTTTTGGGATTGTGCTAACACCACAATTTTCTGGAAATCAAACTTCTTTGTATTTTGTCATTTAATCAAATAAGGAGTTCTTGAGATTCAGAATATATTAATTACTTACAGAAAACATGATTGTTATGCTTTAGCCATTCATTGATTTCTTCCTCCAACATATTTTTATTGAACAACAGAAGTTCTTATGTGCCAAATAACAAATTAAAAAACTGAAAAACTCGATTACCATAGACCCACAAGACACCATATTAGTGTGTACTGTTGTATATCAAAATAATGTAATATAAAGTAAATTTTTCTTGCGTAGTATGTTGTTCTATCTTTAATAAAACACAAATTATTTACTTCAATTTATTTTTTACTTTGTTATATTATAAAGCTTAATGTAAATTTTTTGATCACCTTTGCTGCAATGATTTAATCCATAACTCTTTTATACTAATTCAATTGCATATTATATTTAATATATTAATACATCTGCTGATACTCTATAATTATAATTTTGTGAAATACAAGGATATTATTATTAAATATTTATTAAATTGAAATATTAGGAAAAGGAGAAATGCATATGTGCCCTAAAGAGGTACCTGAATCACAAACTAATGAAAAAATGGCAAGTTTTAGTAAAAAATAGAAAATTAAATTTGAACTTAATTTTCTAAACTACAATAAAAATACTTCCTTAGTATTTTATGTATAAAAATGCTACTTTGGTCCAAGTACATCCACATGTACAGTATGGCAACATATGTTTTATTACCATCACTGGAGTTGACTTGGTAATCTGACAATGATTTGGATGGTAATGAGCAGGCAATTTCTTACCTAGTACAATCAATCAACAACTCACATATCACTTCATACCTTTCCCCCCCAGAATATTAAGCTACATGATATGGAGGAGTTACTGAGCATGTTCAAATAGGAGGTAAATTTCTCTAATGACATAACCATGTACCTTGAAAAGAATTTGAAGTGAGATTAATAACTGTATTGTTACTTCAAAGGCACTTGTATGAGAGAGTGATACATTCAAAACCAAAGCAGAGAACTCACAACACTTTATATATTAAAATTATCCACCATTATTTATAATTTCAATATATAATTAAACTAATAGTTTCCTTGGTTGTGCAAAAACTTTTTAATTTGATCAGATCCCATTTATTTATTTTTGTTGCTGTAGTGATTGCTTTGTGGATCTTCTTCAAAAGTTCTTTGCCTAGGACGATGTCTGAAAGGGTCTCCCCAACATCTTCTCCTACAATTCTTAAGGTTTCATGCCTTAGGTTTAAGTCTGCTATCCATCCTGAATTGATTTTTGTGAGAGGTGAGAGGTGGGGATCCAGTTTCAATCTTCTGAATGTAGCTATCCAGTTTTCCTAGCACCATTTATTGAAAAGAGATTCTTTTCCCCAGTGTATTTTTTTGTCTGCTTTGTCAAAGATTAGATTACCATGTGCGGATGATTTCATCTCTGGATTCTCAGTCCTGTTCCAAAGGTCTGTGTCTCTATTCTTGTGCCAATATCATGCTGTTTTAATTACTATAGCCTTGTAGTACAACTTGAAGTCTGGTAGGCTGATACCTCCTAGTTTGTTCTTTTTACTTAAGATTGCTTTGGCTATACGAGGTCTTCTCTGGTTCCATACAAAGCATAGAGTTATTTTTTCTAGATCTGTAAAGAATGATGATGGTACTTTGATAGGGACTGCATTAATTCTGGAGATCACTTTAGGTAGTATGGATATTTTAACTCATGAATTGATCGGCACTTGGATTGTTTCCACATCCTTGCAATAGTGAATTGTGCTGCCATAAACATTTGGGTGCAGATATTTTTATTACAGAATGTCTTTTGGTCTTTTGGGTAGATGCCTAATAGTGCTATTGCTGGATCCAACAGTATTTCTATTTTTAGTTCTTTGAGGTATCTCCAGATTCTTTTCCACAGAGGTTGCACCAATTTGCAGACCCACGAGCAGTGTAAGAGTGTTCCCGTCTCTCCACATCTTCACCAACATTTGTTGTTTTGGGATTTTTTGATAGAGGCCAATCTCACTGGGGCTAGGTGATATCTCATTGTGGTTTTGATTTGCATTTCTCTAATGATTAGAGATGTTGAGCATTTTTTTATATGTTTGCTGGCCATTATTCTGTCTTCTTTTGAAAAGTTTCTGTTCATTTCCTTTGCCCATTTATTGATGGGGTTGTTTGATTTTTTTCTTGTTGATTTTTTTAAGTTCTAGATAGATTCTTGTTATCAGCCCTTTATCGGATGTGTAGAGAGCAAATATTTTCTCCCATTCTGTAGGCTGTCTACTAAAATTTGGTATATGTATACAATGGAATATTACTCAATTATAAGAAATGACAGTGATCTAGCACCTCTTATATTTTCCTGGATTGAGCTTGAGCCCATTATCCACAGTGAGGTATTGCAAGATGGGAGGAATAGCTTCCACATGTACTCGCCATCAAATTAATACTAACTGACAAACACTATGGTGCTCACACATTAGTAATATTCTCCAGGGATTATGGGGTTGGTGGGGGTAAACTCACAACTAATGGTCACAGACATGGTGAGCATTGTAGAGAGGAAGGGCATGCCTCTAAACCTCGCTTTGCCTCAGTGAGGCAAAGACATAAAATGCAACCAGAAGATATTTGCACTTAAGTGTTTACTGCAGCATTATTCACGATGGCTAAAATGTGGAATCAGCTTAAGTGTTTATCAAGGGATGAAAGGATAAAAAAAGATGTGGTGTATGTACACAATGGAATATTATTTAGCCATGAAAAAGAAGGAAATTTTGTCATTTGCAGAAACATGGATGGATCTGGAGGACATTATTTTAAGTGAAATAAACCAGGCACAGAAAGACAAATATTGCATTTTCGCACTTATATATGGGACCTAAAAAAATTTATCTCAAGGAGGTAGTGAATAGAATGGTGGCTACTACAGATTGGTAAGGCCGGTGGGAAGGGGTAATGAAGAGGTGTTGGTGAAGGGGTAATTCTGTTAAATACAAGGAAAAAGTTCTAGTGTTCAATAGTGCAATAGTACAATTATAGTTAACAATAATTTATTATATTTCAGAATAGCTAGAAGTCTTCAAATGTTCCCAACATAAAGCAATGATAAATGTTTCAGGTGAATCATGTCCCAATTACCCTGATTGGATCATTATATGTTATATGCTTGTATCAAAATGTAACATGTACTCCATGAATATGTACAATTATTTGTATCAATAAAAAATTTAAAAAATAGTATGTGAAAACACAAACATATATGTAAGTATTGTATGATTATACTAAGGGGAAACATATCTAAAAACCTGATGTGCACTTTATTCTAAAATCCTCTTATAGGTGATATTTTGTCAGTTAGATGAGATAATTTTTGAAATTATTATATATAGAGAGAGAGATGAGAGCAAACATTTTCTTTGTTTTGGTTCAGTATAACAAAGTATAACTTTGTTTTTGTTTTTTAACGCATCATTTATCATTCCTCCTTAAAGTAGTTAATTAATTATCTCCTAGGGATGACAATTGCTATTTCCTAAAATGAGGCTAGTTTTGCTAGAAATAATATTAAGGATGTTAAAATATCTTTATTTCCAGAAGCAGACAGAATCTGAAATTTAATACTCTTTTGTTATATAATGAACTATTTGTTTTATTGCAAGTTTATAGAGACTAAACAATATATTAAATAATAGTAATTAATTTCTCATTGTGATATATGAACTTTATATAAGTAAGCCAACTCCACATATATTAGTTAATTCATTCTTCCACAATTATGACCGCACACGTTCTGCCAGCTTCTATGCTTAGAACTGAAGACTCTAAAGGAATTCGATGAGGTACTTATTTGCAAGTAGTTTATATGCAAATAGTTATTAAACCAATCAGAGTTTTTGAGGTAGATGAAATTTAGGAGTCTTCTCCATTGTCTGCAGCAGAAGACAATATATTATTGTATTTTCAGGGGTTTGTTTACTTGATTATTTTAATTTCTTGTTTGTAAGATATATTCAGATTAAAGAAATTTTTGATACTTCATATGATTATAACAGGTCTGTAGTTGAAACTACAAGTCTAAATTTCCAGAGATATGTCTGAACTAAAGATATGTTTTTGAGAGAAAAATGTGCATGAACAATAACGTCAGCTCATCACTTGTTAGTTTTGGGAATATAGCAGTTACCTAGCTGAAACACACTGCCTCAAACACAAAATAGGGATGATAATAGTAAGCCATAAGTACATTAAGAATCATCACGTTGAGAAAAGGGGATTGTTTCTGTTACCTTGGATCTGAGTTGGCTTTGAGCAATACGGTATAGTTGAACTGATGTCATGTCAGTTTCAGGTCTAGTATTTGAAGGGATTGGCAGCAGCACCTTGCTCCTTGGGAGTGCTGAGCCAATGTGTATGACTACCGTGCTGAGTCACCATGTAAGGTCAACTACCCAGTCAGAGAAGTTTTGCAAATACATGGAGAAGGATGAGGTCCAGATGAATCTGGCCTTCCAATCACCCCATCAGAGATCAGTCATGTGACTCTCCACAGAAGACCAGCTACCAGCTGAATACAGCCTAATCAACATCAGCGTGGAGCAAAAGAATCACTCAGCTCAAATTCCTAAACCACAAAATCGTCATATATAAAGAAAGAATTTTATGTCCTTAGATTTTGGAGATTTTTTACATCAATATACAATTGGAAAAATCAGAGCATCTTAGGTTATTTTGAGGGCTGGCTATAAAACATAATATATGTTGAGTGCTTAGCATCATGTCAGAATCCCTAGCAAATTTAACTCCTAATTAATTATTGGCCAATATTGTCGCCATAAATTCAGTAGAGTAGGAAGACCAGAGAGTACTGGATGGAATCCTGACTACAGAGGAAAGAACAGATTCAGGGGAGTATGACGTCTCAAAAGCAGGGAAAGACTACAATTAGATGGGCAGAGCTAGAGGTATTTCCTAATACTATTCAAGAGCTTTGGCTGTGGATGTAAAATAAGTGGGAGGGAAGGAGGTGGAGATGATGGGTATATGGATTGCAGACTTCTTTTTCAAGAGTGGATAAGGAAGAGAAAATAAAGATGAAATACCAGAATGGTCGTCTTTGACAAGGGACCAAGGATCTGAAATGAAGAAGGAGGTCTACAAACAGTGTTTCAGACAAACCTCGAGCCCTGCCTCACATTCTGTTGATCATTTTTCAACTCTTATTGTTGCCGTAGAAAACAGCCACTCACCTGAGTAAACTAAATACATCTAACCTCTTCTGCACTGAGTATCTCCTGCTTCTTCCCCAGAGTCTCTATGGTATGGATGATGAAAGAAACTGCTCAGGCCTTCTGTGTCATGTGTAAACCTCAGCAGGGAATTAAAACTCCTTGAATCAAAGCTTGAGCATTGAGGTAAGACAGCCAATGAATAAATACTCCCCCATTTCTGTCTATTGGGCAAAAATACCTGAGGCATATTTTATAGAGTTCCTCACTAGGTCCTCATGAAGCTCATATTGGGTAAAACTTTTGAAGAAACAAAATATTAGATTTAAAAAATGAGAATTTCAGGGAATGGAGAGGAAAGACCCTCGAGAGAAATCTGATTGAGAGGTGTCAGGTAAAAATGTAAAGCAGTGACCTTTAAAGAAGAAGAGACATGGACTGTGGGTGGAGTTCCACTGTTAGTCTTCATGAACTGAACGCCGGTTTGGAAGTGGGTGACCTCACAAACTGTGAAAGAAACAAACATTGAAAATTTTAATGCCAGAATTGGAAATAAAGGTCTAAAGTAGAATGTGTCCAGATTCCAGCTATGAGAGCTGGAAGAGAGTTAGCTAATGGAGAATGTGGGCTGTGCTCTGGTTTAGAAAAACAGCAAAAGCCTTGTTTAAGCTGACAGCTTTCAGGACATCTGTGGAGGGGCAGATGAGCTCTGTTCTGGGTGAGGTTAGCAAGGATCATTGTGGGGTGAGACTGTGGGCATTTTGAAAGTGAGCAAACACTATCACGCTATCAGACAAAATAATTTTATATAGTCTAGCAAGTAAGACATTTACCCATAATACTTCGTATTATATGGTTGCAACACATTATACATCTAAAATATATGTCTGATACTACTTTGTAGTGATATTTTGCATTTCATCCACAATTTACAACAATGCACTCTGGAGAAATGCACTTGGGGTTCCACATCAAGACCATATGTTTCCTAATTCTAGCAAATTCACAGAGTTCCTCTAGACCCAGCATCCTTAAAGCAGTGTATAATAATAATCTTCTCATACAATTCAAGTTTTGCCTTTATATTCAGTTAGCCCAGTGGTATATATTGATGAAACAAGTTTAGGAGCTCAAACTACTGACTAATGAAAGCTCATTTTAAAGTGAAGCAAAAACCAACCAACGAACTAACAACCAAAAACTCATGCAGTTATTAATAAAACAAAGTTTAAACACGAAGTTAGAAGAAAGTGATGAAAAGTAATGCCACTTGCATAAACATTTCCAAAAATAAAGGCTTGTGTTCTAGCCACCAGACTATGTTGTAGTCAATTTAATTTTTTTTTTCCTTTCTCTTTCTTTCTCTTTTTTTTCTTTCTTCTCTTGCTATTTGGGTCTTCAAAGTTTGATTTTTCTACTCCTTTTTAAAATACATTGTTATGTATATTAGTAATGTTCTTTTCTTACCTATATATTGCATAGATGGTTCTTTGTGGCTAGTTAAACCATTTCTTCAAAAACTAGTAAAATGGCAAGAAATACAATAGGATTTCTTAAAAAATTCAGTTAGATAAAAATTCAATTAGAAAAAAATTCTGTTAGAAAATAAACAGATAAACCTGAAACTTGAGAATGCTGAGACTGACATCTTTTGAAATAATGCTGAAAATTTACATCCCTCTAGGGGTATGCCTAATTGGATGGCTGATGTTATTCAGGGGCTACTGTGGATCTGGTAGGAAAGAGACAGTGGCTTCTCCATACCTGTCTCCTGTACAGGTTTCTCGCCTACTATTCTTTTCAGTCAAATACCAACCTAGATAAATCCTTCCTCATAGTCGCCCATGTACTCCCAGTGGCTCTGCAAATTACTAAGTGAAGCAACAGGAACGTGGTCAGCCATCGCCATGCCAACCAGTGACTTTGTGATGACTTTCTATGACGGCACTGTGCTAAATGGGAATAATGGCTAAAGCCTAGGTCATTCAAATTATCTGATGGAATTGGAGCCATAGACACTGTGGCCAGTTGGCAGAAAAAAACACAGACTAAAAAGCAGCTGAGCTACTTTAATAGCAAATCTCCTGTTTACAGAGCTGGTTTCCTATTTAGTCAGATATCTGGTTCCAAATTCATATGGTTCTGTTCTTTGTGCCCCCATTTCCCTCTTTCCCCTATTCTATGTTCCTCATCGTTTGACATTAGGTATATTTTTTCCTTATTTCCTATCGTCCACTATGAGGCAATGCTCTGTCTTCTGTGTTTCCAAAGACAGCAACAAAATACAGTGCTCATTAACTGAGGCAACTAAATCATCTAATGTTTTCAGATATGTTTATTAAACAGAGGTGAAGTGACTTCACTATGCAATTTACTGTACTAACCCTCTTAAGAATTTGCCAATTTTTTTCACACGTGTATTTGATATTCACCTGTGAAATATATTCATGGAATATTTTTTTTCTTGTAGGCTTTGAATTCTTAAAATAAAAATACATAGTTTTTGATTAGCTGTCCAAATATCTGTAGGAAAATAAAACTCAATTTAAAATAATAATTGAGTCTCACAATTAAATGGAATATTGATTTAGTTTGTTCTTATTGGTGAATATGAAATATATCAATTCTCTCTTAAAGCACACGAGGCTACGGGAAATAAAACTAATAAAAACTTAAAAGCACAAATCATTCTTCAGTTTTCTATTGCAGTCTGTAAGCAAGAAAAAGAGGGATGAAAAATCAGAGGCAAAACATTCCAGCTTACTAAACATCACTTTTATTTGAGAGTGTTATAATTCATTTAGAAAACTGTACTCATGTAATTAGGGAAAAGAACATCATTTTGTTCAGAAATGTAAAGATATAATTCTATAATGCATTTATTTAATGTATTTTAATTATCATTTAATTTGTAAACATTTGAGAGTTTACACTTATATTTCCAATGTGGAGCATCTTTATAATTTTTGAATGGAGGGTTAAAGCAATATTGTTTTTTCTTGAATTAACAGTTCCTCTTAGGTTATAAACTTTATGAGGGCTATGATCTTTCTGATATTCTGTTCACTGATAAATTCCCAGAAACAAGAACTAGCCTGATATATAGTAGGTACTCAATAAATGTTTGTTAAGCATACTACATTCTTTTTATAATTTCCAGTATATATGATTATATCTTATGATAATATTGAATAAAAGTTTATTGCAACCTCAGGGATGGAAATTCTCCACTTCTTGTTTATAAAATGCATAGTATTTAAAACTATAGGGCTTTCCTGAATATTTTGGCTACATGTACTCCTGTTTCTTGTTCTCTTATCAAAGAAACAATAGAAAAAATACTGTTTATGGCAAATAACATTTTATGTATGGAGGGCAGTTTATGTTATTTATTTCAATGAAGACAAATATCCATTTTGATCAAATGAACAAACTTTCTCAAATTGATGACAAGTCAGTAAGTGAGTAGTAGAAAAGAAATTAATGCTGTTTTTTTAAAGTAGCAATAAACATTTATAAAATATAATAGAGAGAATTGCACTGACTGTAAAAAACTAAAAAAAATAAGAAATTTAGACTCAATGAAAATTAATGATTAATATGATAAGGAAACTAAAATATTTGTTAAAGGAAAAAATATGTTTGTAACATGTTTGGAAAAACAAAGGTATAATATACTTTCATGACATTCGTGGAAACACGCCTTGCTGGCAGTTGTACCTTAGATGTGTAATACTCATGCCCGTCCGGAAGCATGGCACGATCAGCACAGGATCATATCCTAGGATGGATCAACTCAAAGTAATTAGCATGTCTGTCATTTTCTTTGTTTTATATTTTTTTAAAGATTAATATACTTTGTTCATTGAGAACGGTTTTAGATTTAAAGAAAAATCAAGCCAATAGTACAGAGCTTCTATATGCTCCCTCTCCCTTGGACACACTTTCCTCTATTATTAACATTATTAGCATCAGTGTGGTGCATTTGTTGCAATCAATGAGCAATAGTGGCACATTGTTATTAATGAAAGTATCTTTCTTTCCTCTCTTCCATTTTTCTTTTTTTCCCCAAAAGATAAATAATCAGGGCATAAAAAATGTTCATAAAAGAGAAAATGCACATGATTGCAGGTAAAATTTTTAAGAATTTCAATGTATGTGTTATACACTAGCAAAAAAAAATGTTAAAATGGAATTATCAGTGTTGGTAAGAATGTGTTGAAACATACAATTTAAAATAACAGATAACATTGCCTATGCTATGGAAATTAATAAACAGTTTGAAAAGCAATGTGTCAGTGAGACTGTATTATACGAATCTATCATGCTTTCCAATGCGGTAACACCATAGATGGGACAGTCATTGTGGCAATTGGAATATAAGCACAGTTTATTACAGAGTAATTGATAAGAGAGAAAAAACTTGAAAAAAAATGAGTAGCCTAAGATGGTGTGTTAAGTCAATAAAATGAAGATAATTGAGATAAATTAATAATAATGGAAAATTGCTAATGGTACACTATTATGTGATAAAACACCAGAAGCATATAGTACCTGAGGTTCCTGAATAATGATGTTTTGGGAGTTGTAAATGCTGTTCCTGCCATCACCAGATATTTTACTTGAGAGTTCTCACAAGGACTGCCAGTCAATGTATAAAAGTACTAAGTTTTCTTAAATTGAGAAGGTAATTGTTCAACTGTCACAAATAAATTCAGATCTCCGTGTCATTTACTTCACTGACAAAACCTAACTTTTTGGACTTCCAAGTAAATAACAATCACCGTGTCCTAAGCAAAGAGAATGGAGGAGGGTGGGTTTGGGTAAGTAAGTCCCACATATTTATTATCTTTCTCCATGGAAATAAAAAGTAAAAGTATCTGCTGTGCCTGAACATACAATATAGCCAGTGGAAAGACTTTATTATGGTTGACATTTGCACCTTGCATCCTGCTTCATAGGAAAATGTGGTCAGTAAACACCAGACTCTCTCTCACTGCCCTCCTCAATCTGTTAAATCCCTCGCTTTCCTTAGGGCAGAAGGAGAAGAATGTGAAGAAAAAGGTCTCCGACACTTCCCCCACAGAGTGGAAGCTTTGGCAAGTAGTCCTCCATGTTATACTATGCAGGAATGTGGAGGAATTGTCAAACCTATTTTTTCTAGAAATGTATTTCACTAAAAATTTAAAAATAGAATTGCAAATAACCAAATCCTACAGTAGTTTTCTCTCATTAAGGAGGCAATACAGTAATGAAATGTTAAGAGCTGCTTCTTTATATTGTACTGCATTTTCCAACTTATACATGCTGAGCACATACTCTTCTGTAGTTCATGAAAAAAATGAGGACAAAGTTACTTCACAGCCAACAAATATATTAACAAGTTAGGCATAACTGCTTTTCTCTGAACTATTTCATATTGACAACTATTTGGTTTTTCCAAGCAATGACCTTAAAATAACTTTTAAACATATAGCTGTGGGGAAATAAAAAAAAAATCACTATTAATTTCACATAAAAATAAATGTCTTTAAAATGGATACATAACTAATGAATAGGGTTTTCCTTTGCATTTATGTATATATCATCAAAAATTTGGAATAGAAATATATGTATGGATTCTGAACTCCAACCTATTTATTTATATCTTTTGTTAATAAACATAAAAAGTAAAGAAACTGAGGAAATAACAAGTTTATTATATTCCCAAGATCTCTTTCTTAAAATGATTGGTGATAAAACATTTTTCTTCCTTTCCTTTTGTTTTTTTGATTCACTTGTTTGCATGTGTGTGTATGTGTATGTGCACACACATGTGTGTGGAAATGTATGCATTAGTCTGTATTAGTATTTAAGACTAAAACAAACTGTAAATAAAATTTTGAGTTTTATCATCTCAATTCTGGTAGAATAACAAACTCAAATAGTAACTGCTAGAACAATTTTTGATGAAACATTTTAAAATGAGGTTTGGAAAACAAATGGGATATTTTACAGTCAATGTAATTCCCAGCATCAAGGGGACATATTGGGTGGGAAAGAAGAATTTCCCAAGGGTAAATTTTCTGACATCAAGAAGGATCTCCCTTTTGGAATTTAAGAGGAAATTAGACTCAATTAAATTATGTATAGGTTATGCAAAGAGGATAATTATCTTACTCATTATCATTGCAGCTTGGATTTGTAGCATTTTCTCTTTCTGCCAGAATTGAAGATGAATTGGAAGGATGTCTTAATTGTACCCATGTTTGAAAGCATTTTATTTTCCCTCCATGCTGGCAGCTCTTCCTTAGGTGAGTAATGTCTGTGCCTGTCTAGATGCACAGATGCACAATACGATCAACACAGGCACGTGTATTTTATTGATCAGCACAAAATAATTGACATGCCAGTGATCTTCCTCGCTTTCTGGCCTTCAGGTTTATTATTATAAGCATTCTGCTCGTGCTATGTATTGCATATAAATGCCAGAAAGTGGCCATTTTTCTTTAATAAATAGAATGATGGTATGCAAAAGATGACAGAGACAAGAAATTTCAAAACAATTTTAATATCCATATAATATTCATTATACTATATATTAACAACTGTGAGACTATTAGCAAGATTATAAAAATACGTGTTTAGAGTGTGAAACTTGTCAATAAGCATTGGCCAAGTTAATTCCATCAGGAGTCTCCAATAACAAATATGACAGGAACCTTCTACAAATTTAGTCATTCACATTTGTACTCCATTTCCCCAAAGTAGAGTGATGCTGTAAAAGTAAATACAGGCTCTTTCAACAGACACTTCAGTCTTTGGTTGCAGTGCTGAAGGAATCTTGCCAACTGGGTAACATCATTCACTGTGGCAAGTAAAAGAACTTGAGGTATTCTAGCAATAGGACTTGAGAGTATATTCAACTGATTTGAAGAACCCAAAATAAGTGACATTTATTATCACTTGATCCATCTCCAATAAAACCACAAAAGCATTTAATACAAAAGTGTTAAAAACAACTATAGCGGCCGGGCGCGGTGGCTCACGCCTGTAATCCTAGCACTCTGGGAGGCTGAGGCGGGTGGATCGCTCAAGGTCAGAAGTTCAAGACCCCGTCTCTACTAAAAAAAATAGAAAGAAATTATCTGACCAACTAAAATATATATAGAAAAAATTAGCCGGGCATGGTGGCACGTGCCTGTAGTCCCAGCTACCCGGGAGGCTGAGGCAGTAGGATCGCTGAAGCCCAGGAGTTTGAGGTTGCTGTGAGCTAGGCTGATGCCACGGCACACACTCTAGCCTGGGCAACAAAGTGAGACTCTGTCTCAAAAAAAAAAAAAAAAAACAACCAACAACTATAGCTATAAAATTTGGTAATGGATGCATAAAAGATGCAAATTGTGACATAAAGAACATAAAATGTAGGAGGAACAGAGGTTAAAATGTAGAGTTTTTGTATATGGTTGAAGTGAAGTTGTTATCAGCTTAATGTAGACTGTTATTAATATAATTACAAGGTGTTCTATGTAAGCCTCATGGTAGCCACAAAGAAAAAAAAAAGAAAATATAGTAGATACACAAAAAATAAAGAAAAGGAATCAAAGCATACAATTACAAAAAAAATCATGAAATCACTTAAGAATACAGTAAGAGAGGAATAATTAAAGATTCTACAAAATAGTCAGAAAACAATTAACAAAATGACAGTAGTAAGTCCTTACCTATCAATAATTACTTTAAATGTAAATGAATCATACTCTCCAATCAAAAGATATAGAGAGACTGAATGGATTATAAAAAAAAAAAAATACAAGTTCCAACTAGAAGACCACTGTATAATAATAAGGATGTCAATTCATCAAGAGGATATAATAATTGCAAATATATGTGCATCCAACATTGGAGCTCCTAAATATATAAAGCAAATATTAACAGAACCAAAATGGACAGATAGACAACAATACAATAATGGTAGGGAATTTTAATAGCCCACATTCATCAGGTGAAAAGGGGGAGTGGATGGGTATATACACACCTAATGTGTGCAGCGCACACCATTTGGGGGATGGACACTCTTGAAGCACTGACTTGGGCGGTGTAAATGTAACCTAAATATTTGTAACCTAAATATTTGTACCCCCATAATATGCTGAAATAAAAAATATAATAAAAAAAGAACATTCTGAGAGATGGCAGGGGAGGGGGTGCAACTTGGAGACAGTAGGGTTTGCAATAGCCAAGGGAGGTGAGAAATGCTGCAAACAAAAAAAGGTGATCCTCTGTAAAAACAAACAAATAAACAAACAAAAACATAGAACATCCAGACCAAAAATCAATAAGGGAATAGTGGACTTCAATAACACTATGAACCAATTGTATGTAACAGATATACACAAAGCATTATATCCAACAGGATCAGAATACACATTATTTTCAAGTGCACACAGAACATTCTTTGAGATAGATCAAATGTTAGGGGACTGTTATGGTCTGAGATGCAAGAAATGACCACCTAAAGACAGAATTGAGCCACATCAGGAGTCTTTATTAGCTGGCCAGCGACTACTCTCTGCCCCGCTGCCAAAGGCAGTAGTAGTACAGAGAGCAGCATTGAGCTTTTGAAGCAGAAAGCTTTTGTCATGAGTGAAAAATCACTGGGGCAGAGCAAGCATGATTACAGGGGCAAAAAGCAGCATTATATCACTCTCATGTCCTGGTGTAACAGGATCTGGGCAGTTTAGGGCTTGGTCATGCAGAACATGGGTGTTGCATTCCCACACTTGGGGTACTGTCTTTAGCAAGCAGTTTTACAGAAGTGAGATAGCAGGTTAATGATTTTTCAGCACGAAACTCGCATTATGACATTATAGAAATAGCTTTGACAATGTTAACATTTCAGCCTTTAACATTATATGGCCAAAAGTTATACAGTAGTCTTGAAGCTTTTGGCCCCTAACAGTCACAAAAAAAGTCTTAACAAATTCGAGAAGATTGGAATTATATCAGATATATTTTTTACCACAATTGAATGAAACTAGAAATCAGGAACAAGAAGAAAATTGAAAAATTTAAAAATACATGGAAATTAAACAATGCACTCATGAACAACTAAAGAATCAAAAAAAAATCAAAGGAGAAATTTTTTAAAATCTTGAGATAAATGAGAGTGGAGATACAATATACTAAAATATATATGATGCATCAAAAGCAGATTCAAGTGGGAAGGTTTTGGCAATAAATACTTTCATTAGGAAAGAATAAAGATTTCAAATAAACCATCTTACATTATGCCTCAAAAAAACTACAAAAAAAGAATTAAGACCCAAAAGATCAGAGAAGAAATTGATAAAATAGAGACTAAAAAATGAAAAGATAAATGAAACTAAGAGTTGTTTTTTTGAAAAGATAAACAAAATTGACAAATCATAAGGTAGCCTATGAAAAAAAGAGAAAAGACTCAAATAAATAAAATCAGAAATGAAAGAGCAGACATTACAACTGATACCACAGAAATACAAAGGATCATAAGAGACTGCTATGAACAATTATATGCCAACAAATTGGATAACTGGGAAGAAATTGATAAGTTCACTGAAACATAAAAACTAGCAAAACTGAATCATGAAAAATAGAAAATCTGAATGGACCAGTAATGAATAAAGAAATAAAATCAGTATTCAGAAAACTCCCAGCAAAACCAGCCCAAGACCTGTTGGCTTCAGTGGTAAATTCTACCAAACATATAAAGAAAAATTAATATCAATCCTTCTTAAACTTTCCCAAAAATTAAAGAGGAAATATTACTTCCAAACTCATTTTATGAGGAAAGAATTACCTTGATACCAAAGCAAGACAAGGACATAACAAGAAAAGAAATTTACAAGCCAAGATTCCTAACAAATATTAAGGCATAATTCTCAACAAAATGACAGCATACTAAATTCAATATCACATTAAAAGGCTAATATATTGTGATCAAGTGGGGTTTATCTCTGGGGTATAAGGATAGTTTAATATACACAAATTAGTAAATATGATGCACCACATTAACAGGATGAAGGATAAAAATCATATGATTTTCCTAATATACAGAAAAAGGATTTGAAAAAATTCAACATTCTTTCATGAACAAAATAAAACTCTCCACAAATTAGGTATAGAAGAAATGTACCTAACCATAATAAAAATCACCATATATAATAAGCCCACAGTTAACATCATACTCAACAGTGAAAAGCTGAAAGCTTTTTCTATAAAATAAGAACAGCACAAGGATGTCCATCCTACCACTTGATCCAATTCGAAAGGAAGAAGTAAAATTACCTGTTTGCAAATAACAACTTACATGGAAAACCTTGAAGACACCACCAAAAAGAAAAAAACAAAACAAAACAAAAAACAAACAAACAAAAAACCTGTTAGAATTAATAAATTAATTCAGTAGAATTGCATTATAGAAAATCAACATACAACAATAAAGAGCATTTCTATACACTAATAACAAGCTATTCAGAAAATAAATTAGGAAAGCAATCCCATTTACAATAGCTACAAAAAATGAAATATTTAGTAATAAATTTATCAAAAGAGATGTAAGATCTTTACACTGAAAAACAAAACTGATGAAAGAAATTGAAGAAGACAAAAATAAATGGAAGGACATCCTCTTTTCATGGATTTGAAGATAAAGTATTGTTAAAATGTTCATATTTCCCAAAGCGATCTACAGATTTAATGTAATCCCTATCAAAATTTTAAAGATATTTTTCAAAGAAATAGAAAACACTATCGTCAAATTTGAATAGTAACAAAAAAGACCCTACATAGCCAAAGCAATGTCCAGCAAAAAGAGCAAAACTGTAGACTTCACAATACCTGATGGCAAAATATGCTGCAAAGCTATAGTAATCAAACCAGCAGGATACTGGCATAAAGACAGACATGTAGAACAATGGAACAGAATAGAGTACTCAGAAATAAATCCAGACATTACAGTCAATTGATCTTCAACCAAGTTGCCAAGGACACACAATGGAGAAAGCATAGCCTTTTCAATAAATGATATGGGGAAAACTGGATATCCACATGTGAAATTGGACCTTGATCTCATACTATAAACAAAAATTTTCTCAAAATGGATTGAAAACTTAAAAGTAAGACCTGAAATTGTAAAACAAGTAGAAGAAAACTTATGGAAAAGCTTCTTACCCCTGTTCTGGGCAATGATTTTTTTAAATGTTGTCCCAAAACACAGGCAAAAAAAGTATAAATAGACAAGTGAAATTGCATCAAACTAAATAGCATTGCGGAGCAAAGGAAACAATATAAACAGAATGAAAACACAACCTACAAAATGTGAGAAAATATTTGGAAACCATACATCTAATAAGGGGTTAATTTCTAAAATATACTAGGAAGTCAAATCACTCAGTAGCAACAAAACAAAGAACTGGATTAAAAGATGGGCAAATGACCTCAACAACCATTTCTTAAAAGAAGACATACACATGACCAAGAGTTATATGGAAAAATGCTTAACATCACTAATCATCAGGGAATTGCAAGTTAAAACCTCAATGATATATCACTTCATAGTTGTCAGAATGGCTATTATCAAAAAGGAAAAGATAAGTATTGGCAAGGATGTGGAGAAAAGGGAATCCTTGTACCCTGTGGGTGGGAATGTTAATTAGTGCAGGCATTATGGAAAGCAGCATGGAGATTCGTTAAAAAATTAAAAAGAGAAGTACCACATGGTCTAGCATGGTCCAAAGGAAACAAAATTGGTATGTTAAAGAGATATCTGCACTCCTGTACTCCTATGTTCACTGCAGTATTATTCAAACTAGCCAAGATATGAAATCCACCTAAGTGTTTATAAACAAGGTAAATGGTTAAATAAAATATTATTTGACCTTTAAAAAGAAGAAAATTTGGCCTTTAAAAAGCAGAAAATTTTTTACAACATGGATGAACCTGGAGGACATTATGTCAAGCGAAATTAGCCAAGCACAAAAAGACAAATACTGCATTATCTCATTTATATATGGAATCTAAAAAAGTGGATCTGTTAGAAGCAGAGAGTAAAATGGTGGTTGCTAGAAGCTGAGAGAGTTGTTTAAAAGGTAAAAAGTTTCAGTTAGGATGAATCAGTTCTGGAGATCTGTTATAAAATATTGTGAATATAGTTAATAACATAAAGCATACATAAAATTGCTAAGAGAATAGATTCTAAATGTTCTCCCCATGAAACAATAAAAAATATGTGAGAAGATAGACATGCTAATTAGTTTGATTAATATCACAATATAAACATATATCATATACATTTAATATATATACTATTTGTTAATTATGTCTTAATAAATCTGGGAAAAATTTTAAAAACAGGTTTGTATGTCTATTTCTGGGTTCTCTATTCTGTTCCATTGAGTCATATGTCTATTCCTCTGCCAATACTATCCTGTTTTGATTATTATAATTATATAATAACCTTTAATATCAAAAAGAGTGATCTCTCTCACTTTATTCTTAAGATTGTTTTAGCTACTCTTGAGCTCATTCCTTTGCATATAAATATTAGATACTTTTTTATGTTAACATCATTCTTGCTGGAATTTTGATAAGAATCACATTAAACCTGGAGACCAGTTTCAGGAGAATTGACATCCTTGCTATGCTAAGTTTCCTTCCTTTTAATGCCAATTAGGTCAAATTATAGAGACATAACATAACTCACGCTGCAACACTTTTGGAAATATTACTTTAAGCCTTCTAGTTTCTGATCATCACTTCCCATTCTTCAATCTTAATTAAACTACTCTGCTATCCTAAACTAATTGAGATATCTTTAAAGTAACCATCCATTGAACTGATTATTAACTATGCCTGAACCTCCTCTTCTGATGTTTTACCTGTTTTTCTGGTTTATACCACATACCTTACATCAAATTATACTAGCTACTGGCCTTAAAATCCTTTATCCAAAGAAAAATACTTGAATTCTATGACCAATTCTATTGCTTTTAACTGAATGCTAATTAATTTTGGAATTTACATGTTTGTTTACTTTATTGCACTTTCTATGTTAACTTTTCTCCTCATTTAATGCTTAATAAATTTAAATTTATTTTATTTTTGTAAAAAAAATCAAGAGCATACATTTTCTTTTATTATATCTTTGGCTGGATATGATATTCTGTGTTTTCCGTGGTTTTAAATAAAATTTGTAATTTTTTCTGAACTACTTTTCAAGTAAATAAGTTTTAGAATTTAAAAATTTAATTTCAAATGTCTGTAAGTCTTTCACTTTTGCTTTCACTGTTGGCTTTTTTATTTTGTGGAGTTGTATAAAACCTATGATTTCTGCTTCATGTGATACGTTAAGATTAACTTTGTGACATAATATACATTTAATTTTGTATGTGCATCTGTTTTTGAGATGATTGCATATTCTCCTTTTTGTTTTACATAACATTAATATCCATTGTTACATACAAATCAAAATGCAATGTTAAATACTATGGATATTAAATAAATACCCTCTAGATTTAACATCTACCCTTTACTTGCACCAGTCCCTGACTAAGTATATTATTTCACAAAGTCTGACCAATTTTAAAGAAGCATATTAATTTTGTCAGTTTTTAGTTTTAGATGTAAATGCTTTCAATGGATTATACATTTTTTCATTCAGAATGGCAAGTATTTGTTTTTATATAACTTAAATATATTTATTAACATATTCAATTCCTGAATATCTTTCTTCATTTATGTCAGATATGTGCAAATATTATGTGTGTGTGTGTGTGAAAGCCAAGATAGTATATCTTCTTAGTACCATGGGCCATAAGGTTTCTAAGGTTTCTTTTTTTTTTATTTTTAAACTTCAGAATATTATTGGGGTACTCTTGAGTGCAGATGTCTTTATTATACAATAATTTTTTTTTCCTTTGGGTAGATACCCAATAGTGGGTTTGCTGGATCAAATGGTAGTTCTACTTTTAGTTCTTTGAGATATCTCCATACTACTCTCCATAGGAATTGTACTAATCGGTATTTCCACCACTAGTGTATGAGTGTTCCTATCTTTCCACATCCATGCTAACATTTGTTGTTTTGGGACTTTTTGATAAAAGCCATTCACATTGGAGTTAAGTGATATCTTACTGTGGTTTTGATTTGCATTTCCCTGATGACTAGAGATGTTGAGCATTTTTTATATGTTTTCCACTACTACAATTTGCCATGGTCACACAAAAACAGCCACACACAATATGTAAAGAAATAGAAATTAACATTTACCAATAATGCTTTATTTACAAAAGAGTCAGAGAGATGAATTTGGACCAGGGATAGTATTAATCATTTGCAGACCCTTTATCTACATAATCATTCTTCATAATATAGGGAGTTGCATGTGAATTTATATTCTCCACTTATTTTTCTCTTTCTTAGGATTATTTTTATAAAAAACTTGATAATACACTCATATAAATATGTAAGAGAGGATTTTACAATTAGTAAAGCCATTTAATAGATGAAGAAATTAAGGATTAAATAGGCTAAGTAACTTGCCCAAGATCGCAGAGCTGAGGTTAAAACACATTCTGCCTCCCCCTGTATGTAATGGAGAAATCACACAGTCACTTAAATTAATCATTCATCTGCTAAATAGACATTTATTGATTGCTTACTATTAATTTAATGTGCCATTTTATGCACATAATCACACTTGTCATGGTCAGACTCTAGTTATTTTACCCTCTTCTGTCCTTCAGAACAAACTTGTAAATGGTTCAAGGGAAGCCAATGGATTATTACAGTATGAATCAAATCAAAAGACCTAAAGGAAGTTTTAAGAAGATGAGAATTATTATTTCAGGTGCAAAAATGAATTCTGAAGTTTGAATTAATTATATGTTATCATCATGCTGAAGAGCATTATTGGTCCATCTCTGTTTTCCTGAAATAAAGAACTTAAACTGGCCACTAAGGAATTGTATTGGAGGCTATTTGAAAAGAAACTAAAAATTGCATATGAGATATCACAGGGGATTTGACATTTTTTCCCTCTACAGATAAATGGATAGAAAATATTTTTACTCAGAAGAACATAATTAGATGGCCTTGAAAGTTCTCTTTCCATTTTTTTTGTCATTTTGTAACATAAAAGCAACTACTATAACAAGTTAGTTAATACAAACAACTACAATAAAAATTTTATATTATCTTTTTATTTATAGAAATCTTTAAATTATATTTGATAATTTGGAAAGTTGTTTAGAACCACTTAATTAGTTTAGGTCCTGAGGGCATCATTTATATAAGTAATGCTTCAGTGCACTAAATGGTCTAAAAATGGCCTCAAAACTGTAAACTAGTTCCCAGAAGTGCAGAAAAAGTCCCTAAAGAGCATCGTGACTGTCTGAAGTACCTGGCTCATTAGTGGATTGATTTAAATGTTTCCATAATCCTAAACATGCAAACCTCCACATAGAAATTATTTATATAACATTTACTTAAAGATATTTTATCTCTCTTTATTATTTCTGTATTTCAAAAGCCAAAGTGATGTATAACTCTATTTTTTTTGCTACAGAGATGGACAATAATTGCATGTGGGCAGTGGTGGATAATTAGAGGTACAAAGCTTAAAATAGCAGGAGTCATTTACAAAAACAACAGTTTAGTTCAGACTTAGTAATAATAATATCAGCTACTTCCATGATCATCTTATTTTATTCTACAAAATAGAAATTCAGAATATTTTGCATATTTATTACAATTACTAATAATTAACTGCAACATTAAAATTGGAATTTATTAAATGCACAAGAAAAAAATTAAAACGATTTGTTTTGTTTTGTTTTGTTTTTGAGAGAGAGTCTCACTTTGTTGCTTGGGCTACAGTGCAGTGGCATTAGCCTAGCTCACAAGCAACCTCAGACTCCTGGGCTGAAGTGATCCTCCTGCCTCAGCCTCTCCAGTAGCTGGGACTACAGGCATGCACCACCATGCCTGGCTAAATTTTTCTAATTTTAGTAAAGTTGGGGTCTCATTCTTGCTCAGGCCAGTCTCAAACTCCTGACATCAGGTGATCCTCCCACCTTGGCCTGCTAGGATTACAGGCATGAGCCATCGTGCCCAGCCTAAAATGATTTCTAACTTTTAAATAGGTAACTCATATAAGAAGAAACAATAGACTTTCCTCTGCTATATTTTCCCAGAAAATTTGTCTCATACTCTGCTCCTTCCTAGCTTTAAAATAACATTATGATTTTTAAGTAGTTCCCACTTTCAGGATATTCTGTAATGGTCAATAATCCCATATATTACTGGGAAACTAAAACTCAAACATAATACTATTTGTAATTGCTTGAAAGAAAATAAAATATTTAGGTATGAACTTAAGAATGCATGTAAAGTCTGTATGCTGAAAATTACAAAATTGTGATGAAAGAGAATCGAATAAGACAATAAGTAAGACAGAAACATATCATGTTTGTAGAAAAGACTCAACATAATAAGATGTCAGTTTTTCCCAGATTGATCTGATCTATCAATTCAATTCAATTCCTATCAAAATCTCAGCAAGGTATTTTTGTAGAAATAAATAGATATTATAAAATTTACATGAAGAAGCACAGGTTCTAGAGACTAAAACATCTTCCAAAAATAATAAAGTGGGAGAAATTATACCAATATATGTATCTTATATATGTATATATATTTACTATACAACTATAGTATTCAAGATAGTGTGGTTATAATATTGAGGATAAGATAGACATTTACCTCAATGGAACAGAATAGAGGTCAGAATATATCCCTGCAAATATGATCATCTCATTTTTTACAAAATGGCAAAAGCAATTCAATGGAAAAATGACACAGTTTTCATCATATTGTACTGGAGCATATGGACACCAATAGGCAAAAAAAAAAAAAAAAACAAAAAAGGCTGGGCGCAGTGGCTCACTCCTGTAATCCTAGCCCTCTGGGAGGCCGAGGCGGGTGGATCACTCAAGGTCAGGAGTTCGAGACCAGCCTGAGTGAGACCCCGTCTCTACTAAAAATAGAAATAAAAATTATCTGGACAACTAAAAATATATATAGAAAAAATTAGCTGGGCATGGTGGCGCATGCCTGTAGTCCCAGCTACTCGGGAGGCTGAGGCAGGAGGATCACTTAAGCCCAGGAGTCTGAGGTTGCTGTGAGCTAGGCTGACGCCACGGCACTTACTCTAGCCCGGGCAACAAAGTGAGACTCTGTCTCAAAAAAAAAAAACACAAACTAAACACTAACCTAGCCATCATATTTGACAGAAAAATTAACTCAAAATGGGTCCAGAAAATAAATGTGAAACATATTAATAATACTATAAAATATCAGAGAAAAGGAATAAATAATCTTTAGTATCTAGAATTAAGCAAAGAGTTTTTAGACTTACCACCAAAAACACAGTTCATAAATGAAAAAAATGATAAATAAATCTCATCAAAATTAAAAACTTTGTTCTGTCAAAGAAGACTTTGTGAAAAATATGTAAAACTTATCTTAATCCTGGGAGAAAATAATTGCAAACCAGATACCAAGTATCTGGGATACACAAAAAACTCACAAAACACAAAAGTAAAGTAAGTAATAAACAATTCCAAGCAGAAAAGGACATGATCAGACATGTCACTGGAAAAAATAAGTAAGTGGTAATAAACACATGGAAATATATTTAACATCACTAGCCATCAAGGAAATGCAAATTGAAAACACAAGATATCACTATACTCTGATAAAATGGCTATAAAAATACATAAAGACAACATCAAATGCTGATGATGTTGCAACTAAATTGGATTATTCATACATTGCTGGTGAGAATATAAAAAGGCACAGCCACTCTGGAAAACAGTTTGGTAGATTTTATTAAACTAAACATGCAATCATGGTACAACCTAAGAATTATAGTTGGGTGTTTATCCCAGAGAAATAAATATTCACACAAAAACTTGACATGAATGTTCATGGTGGCTTCATTTGAAATAGGTAAAAACTGGAAATGACCCAAATATCTTTCAAATGGTGAATGGTTTAACAAATATGCAATGGAATACTATTCAGAAATAAAAAAAAACAAACAAGTGATACATTATACAAAAACATGAAAGAATATCGAGGAAATTATGCTGAGTGAGATAAAAGGCCAAGTCCCAAAAGCAACACACAATGTGATTCTATTCATATATTATTTTTAAAGTGACTAAATTTTATAGATGCATGGAAATTTATAGGTTAGGGAATTGGAGTTAGACATGATTATGATAGAGCAGTACTAGGGATCTGATGATAAAATAAATTTGTATCTTAATTGTAATGGTGGATACATGAACTTACACATTATACAATTGCATTGAACTAAATGAGCACACACATAAATGACAACATGTAAAACCTCAATAAGATTAGTAAGTTTAGGGGAGTGCATAAATTTCAATTTTCTGCTTGTGATCTGTGCTCTGCCTATATTTATTCCTCCTTCTTTACAAACCTCTTTTTACGCTCTCCATAATTTTGCCTTTTCCAGAATGTCGTATAGTTGAAATTATACAGTATGTAGCCTTTTCAAATTGTTTTCTTATTAATGTTTTCACTTAGCATTTAAAGTGCCTCCATGTCTTTTCCTTTCATGGTTTTTTTAATTTAATTTTATTTTTTTAATTTTATTTTTTATTTCAGCTCTTCATGGGGGTACAAAAGCTCAGGTTATATACATTGTCCGTGTCCCGCCCATCCCCCTGAGTCAGAGCCTCAAGCATGTCCATTCTCCAGACAGTGCGCCTGGCACTCACCATGTAGTCATACCTCCATCCCCTCCCCCACCCCCCACCTCCCCGAGTCAGCACCTTCAAGTATGACCATTCCCCAGACGGTGCGCAAGGCACTCATCATGTAGGCATACATCCATCCCCTCCCCCCACCCCCCGTCTCAGTCTGATATCCAGTTGGTATCTTTCCCCGATGTGCATTTAGGTGATGATCAGGAAAACCAATTTTCTGGTGAGTACATGTGATCATGTGATGCTTTTTTTTCCATTCTTTGGATACTTCACTTAATATAATGGGTTCCAACTCTCTCCGGGAGAACCAAAGAGATGTCCTATCACTGTTATTTCTTATAGCTGAGTAATACTCCATGGTATACATATACCACAGTTTACTAATCCATTCGTGGATTGATGGGCACTTGGGTTGTTTCCACATCTTTGCAATTGTGAATTGTGCTGCTATAAACATTCGGGTACAGGTGTCAGTCTCACTTTGTTGTCTAGGCTAGAGTGCCATGGGGTCAGACTAGCTCACAGCAACCTCAACCTCCTCCACTCAAGCAATCCTCCCTTCTTAGCCTCCCGAGTAGCTGGGACTACAGGCAAGCGCCACCATGCCCAGCTAATTTTTTCTATATATTTTTAGTTATCCCGCTAATTTCTTTTTATTTTTTAAGTAAAGATGGGGTCTTGCTCTTGCTCAGTCTGGTCTCGAACTCCTGAGCTCAAACGATCCACCCACCTTGGCCTCCCAGAATGCTAGGATTACAGGCATGAGTCACAGCGCCCAGCCCCTTTTCCTTTCATTTTAACATTGAAGAATATTCCGTGTATGGATGTACCACTGGTTTTTTTGTTCATCTATTCACCTACAGAAGGACATATTTATTGGTTGCTTCTGAGTTTTGACGATTATTAATAAAGCTGTTATAAACACATCCATGTGCATATATTTGTGAGGACATAAGTTTCAGCTCATTGTAGTAAATGCCAAAGAGTATGGTTGCTGAAATATATGGGAAGAATATATTTAGAATGGTGAGAAACTATCAAACTATCTTCCAGAGTAGTTGTGACATTTTCCGTTACTACCAGCAATGAATGTGAGTTATTGCTCCACATTCTCGTCAGCATTTGGAATTGTCAGTGTTCTGGATTTTGGCCATTCTAATAGGTGTGTAGGGGTATCTTCTTATTGTTTAAATTTGCAATTCTCTAATGACATACAATGTTGAGCATCTTTTCACATCAATGTTTACTAGCTGTATGTTTTCTTTGGTGACATATCTGTTTAGAAATTTTGCCCATTTTTAAATCAAATTGTTTTCTTATTGTTGAGTTTTAAGAGTTTTTTTGAAAATTTTGGATAACAGTCCTTTATCAGATATATCATTTGTAAATAATTTCTCCCCATCTGTAGCTTGTCTTCTCATTCTCTTGGAATAGGAGGAGCAGAGGATGGTTTCATAATTACTGCTAATGATTTCCTATAATAGAGGCATTTAAAATATTATAGATAATTTAGTGAAAGTATTTATATTAAATAGTTGATCTTAAAGATGATTTGGCTTGAATTTAGATTTGTACTGAAAAATTGACATGGTCTCATTGTGAAGATGTTTTATGAGCTAAAGCAATGATAAAAAAATTTGTTGTATCATGTTGCTGAAGAGTATAATTTAAAATATTTATTTATTTGATATAATCTTCCAAATAAGATATGCAAGAAAGCAGGTTGTTCTACTGCATACCTCAACAGATGGATGAAATCATTTCAAAAAGATGGTAAAGCTGTTAAATTTTGGAATTCAATTTTATGAATTATATTTGGGAAACTGGTTTGCACATTCTGGTTTCTATCATGTTTGAGAATCATAGCAGAATTTCAATGAAGTCAATATATAAATCTCTAAAGGAGGCAAGTATCATATTTATGCTTTCTATGATCTGGCTTTAGAAAGTATGCATCCTATATTTTATTAATGTTTTCACAGCAAACAAATCATCAAAACAAATAAATGTTCCAAATATTTACATGATGTATTTTCTCATAGCAATGTATTTATCATTGCCACTTAAAATAAGTGGTTATGTTCATGTCTGACTTGATATAAATAAAGCTGTACCAAAATATGTTGCACTGAATTGCATATTTAGAATATTGGATTGGAAACCATATTTGCTGCAAATTTTATAAGTATATATAATTTTATAAATACAGTATGTTTTCCTAGAAGATGGACATATATTAAAAGTGAAATTGCATAACTTTATGAGGTTTGCAAAATGACAGTAGATCTACAATACTCCATTGTAATATCTGTTTTATATCTCCTTGAGTCTATTTTCTGTTAAGAAAGGGAAAATAAATTGCCTTTTATTACAAATTCAAATATAGGCCTTCTTCCTAATATTTTTATTAGTTTTCCAGCATTATACTTCTTAGAATACATATTCATTTCTCTCTTTTATTTTTTTTTATTTTTTATTTCAGCTCTTCATGGGGGTACAAAAGCTCAGGTTATATACATTGTCCGTGTCCCGCCCATCCCCCTGAGTCAGAGCCTCAGGCGTGTCCATTCTCCAGACAGTGCGCCTGGCACTCACCATGTAGTCATACCTCCATCCCCTCCCCTTCCCACCTCCCCAAGTCAGCACCTTCAAGCATGACCATTCCCCAGATGGTCATGGAATGCGTTAAAAGTAAACAGAGCTTGATGTTTTTATTAATTATATGCTGTATGTCTGTGGTCCCCAAGCCCCAGTGTGTAGCCTGTTAGGAACCAGGTGCACAGCGTGAGGTCAGCGGCAGGTGAGCAAGAGAAACTTCATCCGTCTGTACAGCCCTAGAGCCACTCCCTCATGAGTCCCATCAAGGCATAAGCTCCACCTTCTGTCAGATCCCCAGAGCATTAGATTCTCATAGGAGCATGAACCCAACTGTAAACTGCATATGTGAGGAACCTAGGTTGTGTACTCCTTGTGAGAATCTAATGCCTAATGATCTGAGGTGGAGCTGAGGTGGTGATACTAGCCCTGGGGAGTGGCTGCAAATACAGATTATCATTAGCACAGAGGTTTGGCTACACAATAAATGTAATGTGCTTAGATCATCCTGAAGCCATTCCCCCACCCTGGTTCACAGAAAAATTGTCTTCCATGAAACCGGTCTCTGGGGTCAAAAAGGTTGTGGACCACTGATATATGTGATTCTCAATGAATAAACAAAATTGAAGAAATATATAAAGTATGAAAGTCCAATTAAACACAAGAAGGTATTTTTTAAATGTATGCTTTTTTCATGGTTGGACATTCTTGCTCCTGGATGATATAAAGTCTAAAGCTTCCTAGGAAAATAGTTGAAATTTCAAATAAATAATAAATTTTTAAATTATACAGTAAAAAAATAAACAAAATTTAAAAGTTAAATTTGGAAAAACATCATGATAACATATAACAAAACAGTAATGTCCTTAATCAATTCTGAATTTATATCATGTAGGAACAGAAATATTAAAATGATTACTATTTAAGCATAATAAGAAAACATTATATATGGGATGAGTTAATGATTAGATATTATTAAATTAAAGATTGAGGAAATTGGATTTCATTTATTCCTTAACAATATCCATTTTTTAAGTGTTTAAAGTGCATTTTAAGTAAATTGGAAAGATAATTTGCTACACAGAGTGTGATTGGTTTTAATTTTAAATTTTTGCTGTATAGAGAAATTTAAATTTTCTAATATTCAACACTAAGAAATATTAAATGTCACAGTTTTTATTAATGATCCTCTCCTTTCATTTATATTTCTTTTTTCCTATGTAACAATTAACAAAATTGGGTAAAGTTTCCCTTGACCACCTTAATGACAACATTTCTGTTGTTGATAGCAGTAACAATTAATGAATGTTTTGCTTTTTTTTCCTTCAAAACAGGGTCTCACTCTGTTGTCTGGGCTAGAGGGCAGTGGCTTTATCATAGCTCACTGTGACCTCTAACTTCTGGGCTCAAGCAATCCTCCTGCGTCCCCAGTAGTTGGAACTATAGGCATATGCCACTACACCTGGCTAATTTGTCTATTTTTTGTGGAGATGAGGTCTTGCTCTTGCTCAGGCTGGTCTCAAACTCCTGCCTCGGCCTCCCAAAGTGCTAGGATTACAAACACTAGCCATTGCATCAGGCCTGAGTGTTTTAATAGAACAAATATTTTATTCCTTGTGAAAGACATCAAATACTGTATTTAATAACACAAAGGAAGAGTGCTGCTAGAGCTACATAAAACAATGCCAGTGGATATATATTGCAGGGTAGGAAAAATTTTACCTTTCCACTCTTAGGGTTTTTTTGGGTGGACCTGAGAATTCAATTGATGTTAGACAGATCTACAGGAGAAAAGCATATAAATCTATTTAATATGTTTTATATGGCACGGGACCCTTCATAAGGAAATGACGATCTAAAGTTGCAGTTAGAGTTGAGCACACACACTCAACTGGGTAAAAAGTAGTAAATTATAAAAATATGACAAGGTAAAGGGGTTTGCAGTCAATATGCCAGAGCAGCATGCTTTATGCGCCATATTCTGAACTCCTTCAATCTGAGAAAAGGAAAAAAAGGGGGGTGAGTTTCATATATCTAGAGAGCCAAAAAATATAATCATAACTAGCATTTATTTTATATTTGCTATGTTTCAAGGTCTGTTTTAAACATATCACATGTACAAATTTATCTTGCCCTTTCAAGAAGTTTATGATGTAAGTACTTCTCTCAACCTTATTTTACATAACTTAACCATGGTCACAGAGTTAATAGAGTAAGAATTCCAGCCTACACACTTGGGTTCAAAAGCAACTGCTTTCCACTATGTTTTACTTATTCCAAGCAACAGAATTTTAAAATAAATTTGGCAACTGTTTTATTTTTTACTTTTCTTTTAAGTAGTTTGTGTCAGAAAAAAAGGTTTATGAACTATTTATAGTTGCTTATATCTTTTAAGCTGAATGATTTTAGAAAGATCAGAGTGGTAGGAGTCAGGTATTAAAAGAGATACTGGGATCATATGAGGCCAGAGATAATTCAGCAAACAGAATATCCCTTCTCTACCCGATGATGCATTTGTGAAAAACGTTCAATAGCACATTTCTCCCAAGACCTTTGTTAAACATCCTTTTGCTAAGCCTATCATTTTAAGGTACATTTCTGTCTACGAAGCATAAAAAAATGTTTCATGGTGTGCTGGATTTTGATTTGATATTTATACTCTTTAATTTCATCGGTCATGAGATTGTACACTATCATTTTGAGGATCACTATTCATATTGAGAAAACACATTTACAGGTGAAATTTTGCAGGTGATCTTTGGTAGAACCATATTTCATGCAAGAATGTACAATTAATGTTCCATCACCGAAATAAGAATATGCTACTTCTCTTTGAAATATGGATTACACTTTAAAATAAATAACACAGATGAAAAAGTATAATATTGAGATGGCATTATCAGTAGGTTTTTTCCAAAAGCTATGAATCATGTTTCACCTAAATGTATTTAACGTATTCCAATGCTTCCATTATGTTTGAATAATGGAGTAAAATCATGTATTTCTACTGATTCATTACTCTTTTGGAAGGGGACAAATTTGAAAGATTGCTCTGACATGAAATACATACAATTTTATGCAAATATATAATTTAGTTCCACCTTATAGCTTATACTGTCAGCTGAAACAAAAATAGCCTAATAGAAAACACCAGTGTATATGCTACATTGGAGATGTGTTCAAAGAAAAACAAGGTGAGAACTACTTTAAAATTTGTTAATTCATCATGCGTATAAATTTGGACATGATTAAATTTACTTACAGACACATTTAACCTATACTGTTGCATTTCGAATCATAAGCCAATGAAACTAAGATGTATTCCCTAAGCACACTCATACTAATTTTATTAAGTAAATTCCTTCCAAAATATCTAGTTCACTTTATCTAAGCCATGACCATGTAAAGTGGAGTGGTGAAAGTCTAGATAATCCTAGGCAAAGTGCTTATATCTAAACCATAAAGATAAATGTGAATAGAGTGTTAGTCCCAATTATATTAAAATTTCCTATTTTTATATTACTTTGTATTGTTAAATTTGTAGCATTACTTATAAAAAAGTCAGAGTAAAACAAGATAAAAGTATCAAAATTGATTCTATCATTTTCTCATGTATTTTTAAAAATTTGAGTGATTTTTTTCTTTGTTTTTTTTATTTCAGCATATTGCAGTGGTACAAATGTTTAGACTACATATATTGCCTTTGTCCCTCCCCCCACCCCCCGCTCCAACTCAGAGCTTCAAGTGTGTCTGTTTCCCAGATAGTGTGCCCTGCATCCATTAGGTGTGAATATACTTATCCTTTCCTCTCCACTCCCACCTGCCTGACACTCCTTCAATGTTACTACTATATGTGCACATAAGGGTTGATCTGTTAATGGCAATTTGATGGTGAGTATATGTTATGCTTATTTTTCCATTCTTGTGATACTTCACTTAGTAGAACGGGCTCCAGCTCGATCCAGGCTAATACAAGAGGTGCTACATGACAATTGTTTTTTGTGGATGAGTAGAATTCCATGGTATACATTTACCACATTGTACTAATCAACTCAGGTATTGATGGGCACCTGGGTTGTTACCACATTTTTGCAATTGTGAATTGTGCTGCTATAAACAGTTGAGTGCAGATGTGTTTTTTATTGAATGTCTTTTTTTTTCCTTTGGGTAGTTGCTCAGTAATGAGATTACTGGTTCAAATGGTAGTTCTACTTTTAGCTCTTTGAGGTATCTCCAAATTACTTTCCATAGAGGTTTTACTAGTTTGCAGTCCCACCAGCAGTGTATGAGTGTTCCTATCTCTCCACATCCACACCAACATTTATTGTTTTGGGACTTTTTGATAAAGATCATTCTCACTGGAGTTAAGTGATATCTCATTGTGGTTTTGATTTGCATTTCCCTGATGATTAGAGATGTTGAGCATTTTTGTCATATGTTTCTTGGCCATTAGTCTGTCTTTATTTGAAAAGATTATGTTCATGTCTTTTGTCCACTTTTTGATAGGGTTGTTTGATTTTTTCTTGCTGATTTTTCTGAATTCTATATAGATTCTAGTTATTAGCCCTTTATCAGATGTGTAGCTTAAGCATATTTTCTCCCATTCTGTAGGTTGTCTGTTGGCTCTTGTGACAGTTTCTTTGTGCAGAAGCTTTTTAATTTGATCAAGTCCAATTTATTTATTTTTGCTGTTGCTGTGATTGCCTTAGGGGTCTTCATCATAAATTCTTTGCCAAGGCCAATGTCTGTAAGAGTTTTTACAACATTTTCTTCTAGAATTCTTATAGTATCATGTCTTAGATTTAAGTCTGTTATCCACTGTGGGTTGATTTTTCTGAGAAGTGAGAGGTGCAGATCCTGTTTCAGTCTGCTACATGTGGCTATCCAATTTTCCCAGCACCATTTATTGAATAAGGATTCTTTTCCCCAGTGTATGTTTTTGTCTGCCTTGTCAAAGATTAGATGGCTATGTGAGGATGGTTTTATACCTGGGTTCTCAATTCTATTCCATTTGTCTATGCCTTTGTTCTTGTGCCAGTGGCATGCTGTTTTAGTTACTATTGCCTTGTAGTATAGCATGAAGTCTGGTAAACTGATGCCTCTCAATCTGTTCTTTTCCTTAAGATTGCTTTTGCTATACGGGGTCTTCTCTGATTCCATACAAAGTGTAGAGTTATTTTTTCTAGATCTGCAAAAAATGCTGTTGGTATTTTAATAGAGGTTGCATTGAATCTGTAGATCACTTTGGGTAGTATAGACATTTTAACAATGTTGATACTGCTGACCCATGAACATGGTATGGTTTGCCATCTGTTAATGTTCTCTGCTATTTCCTTCCTCAGTGTTTTGTAGTTCTCCCTTTAGAGGTCTTTTACCTCCTTAGTTAAATATATTCCTAGGCATTTTATTTTCTTTGTTGCTACTGTGAATTCTTATTTATTGGAATATGAATATTATTTATGTATTTATTTGTATATGAATATGTATGCATATATTTGTATGTGAATATGAATGTATGTATGCATTTATTTGTATATTACATAAATTATTCATGCATAAGCACATTTATGAGAGAATACATAGATGAACATAGACAGAAAATATAGAAAAAGAGAACATTATGTACACTTGTAGAATTCATGATGAAGAATGTTCTTGAGCTGCATTCTGTATGTAAAAGCATCAGAATCTCTTGAGGCTGTTACTGAAATAGAGATATAAATTGCATTGGAGGTTGGAGGGCTGGAGGTTAGCTTGGAGTCACAACTCTTGTGATTCATAATGAAGTGGAGTTTTAAAAAAGCGGTCAAGGATTTATAATTATCTACGTAATTTTACCCAGACTTGATCTATTTTATGTATTGAGTTGCAATGTATTTAAGCTTAAAATAAGTTGATGGCTTTAAATACTAAGATCAATGGAATTTCAGATGTTTGATGTACTATACATGTTGTTCGGGAATACAAAGATAAAATATGAATGTTTCTTAATTTTGTAAACCTTTACCTCATAAAACCAAAAAGTCTGAGTGCAATTTTGAAATTAGCTACAAAATTCCTTGGGGACAAAATTAGAAAACATATGGACAATTTTTTTTTTTTTAATGTGGCATTTGACCTATGCCTTGAGTAATGTATTAATAACTGACCATTAAAAATAATTAAATACCTACTATATGCAAACACTGTACTTGAAAAACAAAAATGGAACAATAAACTTAGATCAGAGACCAAATATCACGACATACAGGAAATACAAATTGGCTGAAATTCCAGCTCTGTCACCTAATAGCTCTGAGTTCTCAGACTACCTGGGTTCAAATGCAGACTCTATCATTGAGAAGTAGAAAGAACTTGATACAAATGATACACAGCTGCAAAACATGAATGGAAATCACTGCCCTGAGAATTGTTACAAGTATTAAACCATGTAAACAGATTGGAAAAATGCTTAGCATTGAGAATAAGCATACAATAAATGAGTGATGATGGTATTAGTCTAACAGTAACACTGTTTCTATCCATTTCACCTATTCTAAGACTACAATGATAATTTCTTTCTTACATGAAGGTTTCAAGGGAGGGATTTGACATGATTTAGTTATAATTGCAAACTGGATGACAACAATTACAAGCACTATCAATTATAAGATGCTTCTCTATGTACCAACGTTAAATATACAAAAATGTGTTTTAGAGTTAATAGATTGGGTAATGTTAATAGCAACATTAATAGTAATTCAACAACGGCATTATTTCAAGAAACTTTTTAAGGGGCAATAGGGCATAGTTTGTAAGCTATAGGCTTAGAAGAATGATAGATTTTAATCTGTCAATGCCATTTAATAGCTATGTGAACCTGAGGAAATCACCTATCTTATCTCATAAGGTTGTTGGAAGAATTAAAATATGACAATGCGTGGATATACTTAGCATCTTATTTGATACATAGTTAATGGCTTAATAAATGCTTCTTTAAAAAGGTACAGAGGTCTGAAAATATTCGCATACTCCCATGAGTATATGCTATGGTCTGAATGTGTCCCTCCTAATTCATATGTTGGAATCTCAATCCCAAAGGCCACAGTGTTGGGAGGTGGAGTCTTTAGGGGAGTGTTTAGGTGATGAGAGCTCCATCCTTTTGAATGGATTAATGTTGTTATAACAAGGGCTTTCAGAAGTGGGTTTCTTGTCTCTTCTGCTCTTCTGCCATGTGAGGACCAAATGCCTATTCTCTTTTGCCCTTCTATCTTTGCCCTTTGAGAGGCCTCAGCAAGAAGTCCTTTATCAAATGCTACCATCTTGATCTTGAACTTCCAAACTCCAGAACTGTGAGAAATAAATTTCTGTTCTCTGCAAGTAACCCCATATAGGGTATCTTATTACAGCAGCACAAAATGAACTAAGATTATGTTAATGTTATAATTTAAAAATTTTAAATAAAATTATTAAAAATTATATATGATGAAACATATATTTGCTACCTGGTATATATTTTATCTTCTATATGTGACTATTCATCTACCTAGAAATTCAACTTTTCCAAAGATGAAGATGCCATTGCATTACTCAGGGTTCTCCAGAGAAACAGCCTCAGTTGTTTCAGAGAGAGAGAGAGAGAGAGAGAGAGAGAGAGAGAGAGAGAGAAAGATATTATGAGGGATTAGTTTACTGAGATGGAGAGGCTGAAAATTTCTACAATCTGTTTTCTGCAATCTGGAGGCCCAGGAAAGCCAGTGGTATAATTTGGTCCAAGTCTAAAGGCCTAAGTAGAAGGTGAGCCAATGGTGGACATCTCAGTCTGATGGCTGGAGAAGATGAGATGAGATGTCCCAGTTCAACCAGTAAAGCAGGGGAAAAATGGGGGTGAATTTCTCCTTTCTCCAGTTTTTATTCTATTCAGGCCCTCAACAAATTGAATGATACCAATCAACATGAGGTACATGGGGAGGCAATCTGCTTTATTGTATCCATAGATTCAACTACTACTCTCTTCTAAAATCAACCTCAGAGACACACCCAGAAATCACGTTTAATCTGGGCACCCATGACCAGTCAAATTGTCACGTAAAATTAATCATCACAGCCATCTTGCCCTGAGTTAACTTCTTGCAGGTTCCTACATAAAACTCCCAAATATCTTGATACACGTAAGTGTTATTCAATAACTCTTCAACTAAATGGATATGATGTCTCTAATGGAATTTAAATATTACCTTATTTTCAATATACTGCTCTACTCTTGCTTCTCTTTCTGATTCTGCTTCCTAGAAGTTGATTATCCACATTTACAGTGCAGAAAAAATATTCCTTAACTCATTAGTTCATTAATTTAGTCAACCGATATTTATTGGGTACATGATATTGCTCAGTATTTTCTTCTGGGAATATAACAGTGAAATAAGCAACCACAAAAGCTTTGCTGATATGAAACTATTTTTTAGTGGATACAGACAGGAAAAAATATGTATAATATATTAGAAGGTGCCAAGTGCTATAACGATAAATAAAACAGGGAAATAGATCAGGCAGTCAAGTGGAAGAGTCTTTGCAATTTTAAATAAGATCATAAGACAAAACGTTCTGAGAAGCTGGCATTTGATCACAGACTGGAAGAGAATGAAGGAGTCAGCCACATGGTCATCTAGAGGAAGAGTCTCAGGCAAAGGAAAAGATAGTGCCAAATGCCCAAGGTGATATCTAGCACTTGCATTGCAAAAAGAGCTTCAAAACAATGAACAAGGAAGAGAGAGAGAGTGCTAAGAGGTAAAGTCAGAGAGGTACTATGGCTCTAAACAGTACACAGCACTGTCAGCTTTACAAAGCTGTTTGGTTAGTATTGAGAAAGATAACGATTAGAATTCTAGAAGAAAATGTAGGAAAGACTCTTACAGACATTGGTCTAGGCAAAGAATTTATGAAGAAAACCCTAAAGCAATCACAGCAACAACAAAAATAAATGAATGGGACCTGATTAAATTAAAAAGCTTCTGCACAGCCAAAGAAGCAGTCACGAAAATAAACAGACAGCCTACAGAATGGGAAAAAATTTTCGCATACTACACATCAGATAAAAGACTGATAACAAGAATCTATTTAGAACTCAGGAAAATCAGCAAGAAAAAATCAAACAATCCTATCAAAAAGTGGGCAAATGACATGAATAGAAATTTTTCAAAAGAAGATATAAGAATGGCTAAAAAATGTATGAAAAAATGCTCAACATCCCTAATCATCAGGGAAATGTAAATCAAAACCACAATGAGATACCACTTAACTCCGGTGAGAATGGCCTTTATCAAAAAATCCCAAAACAACACATGTTGGCGTGGATGCAGAGAAACAGGAACACTCATACACTGCTGGTGGGAATGCAAACTAGTGCAACCCCTGTGGAAAGCAATATGGAGATACCTTAAACAGATTCAAGTAGACCTACCATTTGATCCAGCAATCCCATTGTTGGGCATATACCCAGAAGAACAAAAGTCATTCTATAACAAAGACACCTGTACCCGAATGTTTATAGCAGCACAATTCACAATCGCAAAGATGTGGAAACAACCCAAGTGCCCATCAAGCCATGAATGGATTAGTAAACTGTGGTATATGTATACCATGGAGTACTACTCAGCTATAAGAAATAATGATGATACGACATCTCTTTGGTTCTCCTGGAGAGAATTGGAACCCATTATATTAAGTGAAGTATCCAAAGAATGGAAAACCAAGCATCACATGTACTCACCAGAAAACTGGTTTCCCTGATCATCACCTAAAAGCACATCGGGGAAGGATACCAATTGGATATCAGACTGAGACGGGGGGTGGGTGGAGGGGATGGGTGTATGCCTACATGATGAGTGCGTTGCACACCCTCTGGGGAATGGTCATGCTTGAAGGTGCTGACTTGGGGAGGTGGGGGGAGGGGGGAGGGGATGGAGGTATGACTACATAATGAGTGCCAGGTGCACTGTCTGGAGAATGGACACGCTTGAGGCTCTGACTCAGGAGGATGGGCGGGACATGACAATGTATATAACCTGAACTTATGTACCCCCATGATGAGCTGAAATAAAAAAAAAAAAGAGAGAGAAAGAAAGATAAAAAGGGAATCGAGAGTTTCAACATGACTGAACTTATATATTAATATTAACAGGATCACTCTGGCTGATGTGTGGAAAATAAATCACATAAAAACAAGAAGGAAAGCAGGCACAACAGCTATAAGCCTATTGCCTTAGTCCAGGAGAGAGATACAGGATGTCAATGACCATAATATTGCTAATTAATTTTGAGTCTTCATCTTACTTCACCAAGTCTTTGGCACAATTGATTGCTCATTCTTCCATAAAACTTTTAAAATTTTGCTTAGCTTCCTGTCGATGACATTAACCTGGTTTCAGTCCTAGAGTCTAGCATAGTGGTTCTCAACTTGGAGTTATCATGTTGCCCCTCACTCTTACCTGATCCCAGCTAGGAATATTTGGCAAAATCTGCATAAACATTTTGGGTTTATCCCTGGGGGGGTGGGATATGCTATTGGCATCTAGTGGGTAAAGGCCCACAATGCTGTTAAACATCCTACAGTGTATAGGATAGCCCCCCATAGCAAAGAATTATCTGGCCCAAAATGTCAGTAGTGCTGAGATTGAGAAACCATGGTTTATCTTCTCTGCCTTATTCCTACTCACTTTGAAGACATCTAAAGTTTGCCGTGAGTTTGGGCTCAATCCTTGGACCCCTTCTCTCTACATAGCCTCTCACTCTCCAGGTGATACCATCCAATCTCATAGTTTTAAACACAATCTACAGTCAGAAGACTCCCAAATTTACATCTCAGTCTTGGACTTCTACTCCAAACAATGCCCCTCTATCCTACTGCCTATTCAATTTATCTGACAAGTGGATGTTTCTTAGATCCTTGCAAATTGACAAGCCACAAATTGAACTCCTGAATTGTTCTCCAAAACCATTTTCCCATATTCTCCCCTATCTTGATGAATAACAATTCAACTATTTTAGGTATTTAAGCCCCACATACTGGAATATGCTTGATTCTTTCCTTTTTCTAATATCCTACATTGAGATTTTCAGTAAATCCTGTCTGCTCAACAATTCAACCACTTCTCACCATGTCCACTATTTTCAAACTGGTTCAGCATCAATTATTTGGTACTTGTAATATATAAATACTTTCTTAATTACCCACCCACCTTCATTTCTATCCCTAATGGTCAATTATTTGTTTACTCAACAATCAGAAAAATGATTTGTGATCTTTTCAAAATCTTCCTATATCTTATCTTTTTACCAGTAATAACAGCCACTTTAAAAACAAAAATGATATTGGTACTTACTGCAAATCAATTCCTTCCAAGGCCTGAGATGCAGGAGGTTCCTACTAGGATTAATTGACCATGACAGTGTTCTTCAATAGCCCTAAGAGTTATGAGAAGTTGGTGATAAAAGAGTGTTAAGGAAAAAAAAAAAAGGTGTAAATCTGTAGGTTCATGGATTCTTCCCATAATAAAAGAGAAAAAAAAGACAAAGACAGGGATTTTAGCAAACTCAGCAATAACATCTTTTCTCTGCCATCAAAGCAGAAAATATAAACGTAACCAAAAAGACTCAATATCTCACTGCTTCTAATGTCACTCCATACCTTAGAGAGTTAGTTTACTTTTTTTGAAATAAATTTTGATTTTTAGAGCAGTTTAAGTTCACAGCAAAATTGAGCAAAGGGTATAGATTTCCCATATACTCCCTGCCCCTCCCCATCTGTAGCCTCCCCCATTATCAACATCCTCTAACAGAGTGGTACCTTTATTACAACTGATGAGCCTACTTTGACACATCATTGTCACCAAGAGTCCATAGTTTTTGTTAGTGTACAATCCTTGCAGTTGTACATTCTATGGATTTGGATAAATGCATAATGGCCTATATTCACCATTGCAGTATCATATAGAACCATTTCACTACCCTAAGAATACTCTGTGTTCTGTCTAATCATTCCTCCGTCCCCCTTAAGTCCTGCAACCACTGATCTTCTGTCTCCATAGTTTTGCCTTTTCTAGAATATCATATAGTTGGGATCATACTGTATGTAGACTCTAAGACAGCGTCTTTCATTTTTTGTAAGCACTGAATCATGCTAGATGTACCACAATTTATTTACCCATTCAACTACTTAAGGACATATTGGTTGCTTGAGAGTTTTGGCAATTATAAATAAAGCTACATCTGTGTGCAGATTTTTCTGTGAACATAAGTTTTCAACTCCTTTGGGTAAATATCAAGTAGCATATTTTCTGGATCCTATGCTAAGAATAAGTTTAGCTTTGTAAGAAACCAGCAATCTGTCTTCCAAGAAACCAACTCTACCATTTTGCATCCTCAACAGCAATGAATGAAAGTTCCTGTTGCTTCATATCCTAGCCAGAATTGAGCATTGTCAGTGTTCTTGTTTTGGCTATTCTAATAGGTATGTAGTGGTATCTCGTTGTTTTTACCTTACTTTTATTTTTTTAAATTTTTTTATTTCAGAATATTATGGGAATACAAATGTATTGGCTACCTGGATTGTTTTTGTATTGCTTGAGTCAAATATGTAAGTGTGTCCATCACCCAGAATAGTAGACATTGCACCCGTTAGGTATGATTTCATCGATCCCTCCTCCTCTTTTCCATCTGCCTGATTGCTGTTGAGTTTTACATCCTTCTGTGCACATGAGTGATGATCGGTTAGTTCCAATTTAATAGTGAGTACATGTGGAGTTTGTTTTTCCATTCCTGTGATACGTCACCTGGGAGGATGGTCCCCAGTTCCGTACAGATTGTTGCAAAGGTACTAATTCATTTTTTATGCCTGAGTAGTACTCCATAGTTTACATGTATCACATTTTGTTAATCCACTCATGAATTGATGGGCACTTGAGTTGTTGATGCCACAACTTTGCAATTGTGAATTGTTCTGCAATAAACCTTCTAGTGCAAGAGTCTTTTCATAAAATGTCTTTTTTTCTTTTGGGTAAATATCCAGTACTGAGATTTCTGGATCAAATGGCAGGTCTATTTTTAGTTCTTTGAGGAATCTCCATACTATTTTCCATAAATGTTGCACTAGTTTGCAGTCCCACCAACACAGTATAAGTGTCCGTATGCATGCCAGCATCTATTTTTTTGGCACTTTTTAATAAAAGCCATTCTCACTGGGGTTAAGTGATATCTCATTGTGGTTTTGATTTATATTTCTCTGATGATTAGTGATGTTGAGCATTTTTTCCTATGTTTATTGGCCATTAGTCCATCTTCTTTTGAAAAGCTGCTTTTCATGTTTTTTCCCCACTTTTTAATGGGGTTGTTTGATTTTTTTTTTTTCTTGCTGATTTGTTTGTGTGCTTTGTAGATTCTGGTTATTAGCCCTTTATCAGATGTATAGCATGCAAATATTTTCTCCTATCCTGTAGGTTGTCTATTTGCTTTGTTGATTGTTTTGTTGGCTGTGCAGAAGCTCTTTAATTTAATCAAGTCACTTATTTATTTATTTATTTATTTTTGCTGTGATTGCCCTTGGGATCTTCTTCATAAATTCTTTTCCTAGGCAAATATCTAGAAGAGTTTTTCCAAGGAAAAGAATCCCTATTCAGTAAATGGAATTGGATAGCCACATGTCAAAGATTGAAACAGTATCCATATCTCTCACAAAAATTAATTCAAGATGGATAACAGACTTAAATCTAAGACATGAAACCATAAGAAATATTACTTTTATTGTAATATTGACTCTTTACTCATGGATGATATTGTTTATGAAAATTTATATTTTAATATGTTAGTAATGTATTTGCTCATTTGCAGTGGTTTATTGCAAGAGATTTAACTAACTATATATTTATTTTCCAGACAGTTTTACATCAGAGTGTTCTTGCTAAAAATACATTATTTATCCAATAAGAGTGACATACAATAAATAAATTTATCATCTCACTTATTTGGGACAACATATGCATGTGCCACAAGGATACGTAGCACCTTGAAGAATACCTGGGACATTCTCATGAACAGCAGCAGTAGTCACATACAGACCTTACTAATCTAGGTTTTGGCAGTGCCAAGCTGCACAGCCAAACACAGAAATTTCACTTAGTGATCTTCGGGCAGATACAAGTTTGTTTCAACTGCACCATAACAACAGTTATGAGCCCAACCACTTCTTATCTATGACCTAATAACCATTCTCAGGTTACATCCACTGTGGGTAGCTGAAGAAGAGCTGAGTATTTCACTACTTGCTTCACAATGGCCAACAGAAATAAAAATGCAAGTTATTTTTGCTTATGGGTTTCACTCTTTAAATCAGAGAATAAAATCTTCTGCAAGGTACAGTTACAAAGTTTCATGCACCTCTCATTAGCCAGAAGTGTTCATTCACACACCTCCTCTAGACCACGGATTGACAAAAGGGAATTCAATTAAAATGATATGCCTGAAATAGACACTTTGCTGCTGAAACAAAACTGAAGTTCTGAAAATTAAAAAAGAAAGGAGGAATGAGTATTTGATGGGTTCTAATAGTGTTTGCCACATGCATCTCTTTTATGATTAAATAATGCCATCTCAAATATAGTGATTTAAACTTATTATAGTAAATATTATTTTTAAAGCTTAAAAACTAGTTTCAAATTTTATTTTAGGTGCTTATTCAATTAAACCTTCTGGAGAAAAGTAAATGTACTCGTTTATATGTAAATCAAGCTTTTAACTGTAAAACCTGAAAGTAAAAAAGACAGTGAATGACCACAAAGGAAAGAGTAAAACGCCTACTTTTGCTCATGTTAAGAGAAACAGGAGACTGTATTCTCTAGAAAGTTATTATTTTTATAATAATATTATTTTAGGAAATAAATATGATCTGAATGAGCACTAGATGGAAAAGAAAACCTCAAATATTTCCTTATTTGTTTGGATGTACCAAATAGAATTTTTTCCAGAATAATGAAGGCAAGGAAATAAATAATTTGAAGCTTAAGGGGTCATAGCTTAGCAAGGTGAAAGGAAAAGACACTGAACAGAGCAGGTCAAGGGTTCTAGCTGACAGAAGCAAACAGACCTTCCCTTAAGGACACTGCCACAGTGGGGAAACTTGAACCATTTTCACTGTTTCCCACAGAGCTGGCAAGAGGACATTTATTAGGTCTGAAGTGGGTACCATGCCAGCAAGTGAAAAGAACCAGGCATGACATTCTGACATTCTCCTTAAGATTATCTATTGTGCAAAGAATTTGATTGTCCTAATAGTAAAATTAGGCTTCTCTTAATAGGAATAAATAACTAAATAAATAAAGGAAAATACAAAGGGCAAGAAAAATACAGTGTCCACTACATGCTATTCTTTGATTGTTCAATATCTACACACCATTCTTCACACTCATTTATTTCAAAATTCCACCTATCAAACGACAATAGCTGTTTGACTGAATCTACACCCTGCTCCCACCCACAGAGACATAATGCAAGATGTGCTATACTTAGTGCATTCTGGGACATATGAACAATGTTTTCCCATCTCATATAATGTTTTTGTCTTCTATTAATGCAAACTAAAAGGAGAATGTATTCATAAGGACATCTGCATAAAATGGTGGTGGGAGAGTAAAAATAAAACATGGGAAATTTAGGCACATGCCCACACATACACATGTATCTAGTAAGTGTAAAGATGAGATAAGCACAGGCCTTCGTGTATTCATGTAACCGATTGCCTTCTAAGACTCGTTTTCGTGAACTCCTCTCTTAATAATCCTTTCCATATTCCCCTTGACTTTAGATAGCATATCAAGTGATTCTGTGGAATCTCTACTTTGTACCAGAAGGAAGACTCAGCATTGATTTTAAACATTTTTTGGTGCATCCATCTGCTTCATTTTCTGTGCTCTTCCATAACTATACTGCTGGCATGCCAGGAAAAGAAGGCACATCCACACATTCCCTAGATACAGTCAGGGCTCATGCCTGACACTATCTTGTAGCTTTAACAGTGTTTTGCCTACAAATACAGACCCAATAACTCTTAAGCAAAAAACTAACCCTATTTTATTACCTGTTTCCCTCAAATGTTTGAGTTGATGCTCAATTTCCCATTTAGTGGCCTTAATCATTTTTTTATGATGCAAATATTGTTATTTGGAGAACCAAAATTTCTAAATGAAGAACAGAAAATGTTTTTAATAGAAATTGATATTATTAGAGCAGCATCTCTTATCACTTTATCTTACTTACATTTGATGTTTTCATGTTTTGGATGTATGTTTATGTGTCCCAAAATATATGGGTATTCTCATTCTTCTCTTTCTCAGTCTCTTCATTTCAGCTTGTAATTCCTTTTCTTTCTATTTTTCTTCTTATAGCATAGACATGATAGATTTATTGACACAGTGTTTTGCGCAAACACATTTGGCATTCCTTCTTTTTAAGTATAAAGATTCACAAGCAAAGTATGTTGTTGTATTTCTATTTCAGCCTAAAATTCTAGGAAAAGATGGTTCTCAATTATTTTACATATTTCTCAGTCTAGATATAATAATGCACTTTCAATTGCTCTCCAGATATTTTGCATTTCATAAATAAACACACACAAATGAATCATATCATAGCAGGTAACAAGTAAGGTAGGATATTTATGAAATATGTTCTTTCTAGATGTATTTGGATGTTAAAAGAAAAAGGGTCCTCATATTCAAGTTGAACTTTGGTTCTTAAAGTAGTAGATAAAAGCCAAATTAAGTAAAATTATAGTTTCTTGAATTTTAGTCTAAGTGGAATAGAAGCACCCAAATTTCTCATCTTGATAAAATAGAATTTTTCTGTTATATATCCAAGGTCAACAGATTTATAATGTTGAAATGGAATATGAAAATGCTTTTAGCAAAACTCACAGATGTGAGACATTATAATAGAGATTTGCTTAGGGCAGCAAAGTGAAAAATATTATGTAAATGTATAATTTTTGGCCTTGTCACAGAACAAAATACTGATTACACTCTGAAATACATTCTATTGCAGCATGTCTGTGGGGGTAGAATGTTTTGGGTTTACTTAATTTCATAGCCTTTCTATGGTAAGGAGAATGATCACAATTTTAAAAAGTATAGGTGCCTAAACATGCATCAGATGATTTTAGGTGATTTTTGCTCTAACATTATCAATTTATTTTACATAAATATATGTTAATCTTGTAAAATATTATATAAGTTATTTTCATATCCAGAATTTGTACTTCCCCAAAACATCTTTGAAAGTAGGTGGACATATAAAACTTATTTCATAAAGTAGAACTATGTTACTATTTTTTAAAGTCAGAAAAAAATAGGGTTTTAAAACATTTTTAATAGATTATATAACAAAATATTTTGATTATGTTACAAATTGAATCCCACATTAGATTTTTCAAATAAATGAATTTTATTTAATAAACATCTACTATTATTATACTCATGTGATTAGTAATGCTTTAATGGAAGACTGTGTTTCAAGTTAATGATTCTTAACTAGGGGTATTTTACGTAAAAAAAATCAGAACAAAAATTTCCTACAAATTCTTTGAGAAAAGTTACAATGTTCTTATTTTCTGTTCTCTAAAATGCCTAGAGCAGAGTAATGTAATTCAGGAGACATTTAATATATACCTGTTTATGGCTGAAAAAAAACAATGATATATTACTATTATAAATTGAATAACTATAATATATTTAAGCAACCTTTTTCATAAAATATATTTTATATTTAGATTTTTTTTCACTGTCTTTCCATGCACACTTAAAGACATTCATACAGAATGATCAATTCCTCTGGGAGGAACAAATGTAATAAAATCATTGAAACAAATAATTTGAAGCTTTTACAAGAAAGATTGTGCCCTGGTGAGTGGGTTTAGGTGATGGCTAATATTATATGCTTATGAGAAAGTAAACATATTTGACCATTTTAAACATTCTTTCCTTTAGTGTTGAGAAACATCTTTACTTCCTCAACCTCTTATAAAATTTCTAATAGTTAAAATAAACGTACATAAAAGAGATCTTCATTTTAGTGAACTTAAACAACAGAAAAGATGATAATATAAAATCAGTTTTATAGACAGGTGAACAGATATCATAGACATGTTCAGTCATGTAAAAATGATGGAGAAACATGGTTTTAAATTGTAGTTTTAGGATTTATATTTAAGTAATCACACAGGTAATTTTTTTTAGTATTTTTATAGAGCTGAGTTAAGAGTATATTTCTAATTATTCATACCCCCAAAAATAAATAAAGTGGAACTTTATTCAAAGTAGAAGTGTTTAATCATATTTACTTAGGAAGAGTCTAACTGACACATTGTTCAAATAAAATATGATTTATATTCACCAACTTTCACCCTGGCTACTAACCAATTCATGGCATTTTAAAGTCATAAACTCTAAATATGAAAAATAAGAATCCAAATTTTGTTAAAAGAAAACAGTAAGATGTCCAAAATAATGAATAAGGCAGACAAATGTACATCTACATCAATGTTCCTTGGAGTTCCTAGGCATGAAATGACATTTTCATGTGTGCATATAGTAGACACAGACAGAAGTTCCACTCATGATGGGTTATATTTGTATGTGTGTGCTTCTGTGTACATACAGACATTTTTGCTTAGTAATAATACCCTACTATAAATTTTTATCTCAAGAATCCATCTAACATTTAGCAAGTCTTAAAATTTGTTAATTGTTGCTTCTCTTTTAGGATTATTTTGGCATAGCTTTGAGAATTCTAGTAGTAAACAAATCATCTCTCTCCACATGCAAAAGTCTTTGTTAAGGACAAAGTCTTCGTAGTTGTTGTTCAATGGATTTAAGGTTTCAGTTATGCTAGATAAATAAGTTGTAGATGTCTCTTGTACAACATAAGGCCTATAGTTAATGAAAAAGTATTGTGCACTTTAATTTTTTTTTAAGATGGTAGATCTCACGTTAAGTGTTCTTACCACACATACACACCCCAACCCCGACCCTCTGACACACAACTAAAAGACACAAGGAATCTTTTGAAAATGTCAGATATCTTTACCGGGGGTATTACCTCAATTACGATGATGGTATTGCAGGAGTGGTTTGTGCATGTCTAAACTTATCAAATTGTACACATTAATATGTATGGGGCTTCATAGATCAATTGTGCCTCAATAAAGCTATTAAAATGTAAAAAATATAAATAAATATTAATAAATCTGGGTTCAAATATTAAATATTGTTCATTCACATCCAAACCAGAGAAGAGCCAACCAATATAAATGGGAAAGGTAAAACTGGCAACTCTACTTAAGAACGACAATTTCTATAGCCAGATTTCCTGATTTAGAATCCTTTGTGTCATTGCCACTTGCAAACTGTGTGACTTTAGGTTGGTTACTAATCTCATTGAGGTCCAGGTGTCTTATCTTGAAAATGGGTATAAAAATAACATCTATGTTAGGTGTAATAAGGATTAAATTATTTAATTAATATAATGTTATTAAATGTAACATTAAACAATTCCAGTATTAAAATGCTCAATAAATATTAGTCATTATTATCTCTTAAAGAGGCTTCTGAAGACACCTAATTCTAAGGAATTTTTTTCCTTGATTGTTAAGGATTGCAACAACAATAATGACAATTATAAATTATTTGCACTGAAGCTGCACTGCCTGGAATCTGACATGTACCAGCTGTGACCTCATACTGCTCACTCAACCTGTGTAGGCCTCTGTTTTCCTTTACGTAAAATGGAATAAATGACAGTGATAGCTTAACTCAAAGAGTTTTGTGAGGTTTAAAGTATCAATATATTTAAAGCACTTGACATACAATTTAGAGTATATATTTAACACAGTGGAGACTACATTCTTTAAATAAATCATATATATACACTTTTCATGAATTTCAAATTATTTTTTCACTTGAGAGAAAAACATCATCTGAAACTGTTAGTTGTCTTCATTTCAGTAATAAGGAAAAAAAAAAACGCAGATATTTATAAAACTTTGGCCTGGCAAAAAACAAAAACAAAAACACAGATATTTATAAAACTTTGGCCTATCTTTTATTTTAAACTATTTTGTACAGTAGGTTGGCAAGATTATAATAAATCAATTAATATTAAAAAAATGATGACAACTTCAGGAAAAAATAGCCTATCTAAAAACACAAAGTTCTGGAAAAAATAGGAACTTCATTATTAAATACTTATTAAAATATTTTTTTCAAATTTAAAATTTGCCAGTGTAAACTATGATGCTATATAAAATCATGGGAGATCCTAGCATGAAAATAATTATGAAAAATAAGGCTGAAATAAAGGTTATTAAAATTCCTTTTATTTTGAAATATGCAATGAAAGAATACACAGAGGCAAGAAAGAAGGGAAACAGCTATAACAACAAAAAAATAGGCAGTAGGCAGCCAGCAATTTACATGAAAAAGCTAGATGGAAAAAAACCACTGTGAAGAAAATAAAAGAAATATTGTAAAGATGTGCATTTTAAATAGAGAACATATTAAATGCCATCTTGAGAGGTAATTCAAAATCATATTTAATATTATAACAAATTTGAAAGAGGCAATTGTAGTACATTGCATGCCCATCTATTAATATTTTCTTTATGCTGACCATTAAGTGGGCAGAAGTGTTTTGAATAGTTTTTCACTTTCCTTCATCATGACTGAGCCCCACTATATTTAGCTGAGTGCTGATTATCACCTCTCAAGAAATACATTGCCCACTGCATTATTTTTCCTCCTTCTGTATTTCATTTGCAAGCTAACTTGAGTTATTCAACAGAGAATAGTGTGAATATAAGATAACACACATTTTCATCTTATTCTACAGTCCAAGAGTTGTCAAGCATGGTAGTGATTTGCATTTTCGTTCTATTATAATGTGAATAATTCTGGTCATTATTTACTGAAAAGAATTAGACATTAAGATATGGACAAGTGAGGCATGCAAAATGGTGTTTTCTGTAACCCTTGGGAACCCAGGCCCAGGCTGTGAGTATACAATAAGTAACTTTGGTTCTCTTATTTGGATCCCTTTTTGTTTATTTTCCCCCTGAATCTAAGGTGCAAATATTGGAAAACACTTTGTTTATTATTACTAATTGTACCGAATGGTTATAATATCGTGAAGTGTATAATTGGAATACAATAAATCTACTTAATTATTTCCCTGACATAATTTTGGATTTTTAAAAGATATTATAACTTTAATCCATATTTATGCTTTATTTGTTCACATTTACTAAGTCAACAATAACTGAAACTGTTACTTTCTATGTAATAATTTTCCTTTACTTTTTCGAGTCATATTCATAATTTTACTTCATTTAGATGATATATTTAATGCAAATTTATTTTATAAGGATAAAAATAATACAACTACTCTATAATTTTACATTTCAGAGATAATCATCTATAATATATTTGTTCTGACATTACAAAATAAGCTATAACACCCTTTTAATGATTTTTTTTACTAAAAGAGAAATAATAATGTATTTGTCTTTCAATAAAGAAATATCTGTAGCATAATTTCAAAAATAGATATCATATATTGAGCGTTAAGAATAAGTAAGAAACTCAGCCATGACTTGTATTATTGCACTTAATCTTCATAAGCCACCTGTTAAATGGAACAAAGTTGGGCCTGAGGATGCCTCCTACTTGAGTCCTTAAGTAACAAACTGCAACCTAATTTAGTACTTAAACTAACCAAAAGCCTAATTTAGGAGTATACTTTGTAAAAAGTAGCTGAGGCTCAGCCAGTCACAGTAGCCTAGCTTCAGCGAATCTCCGGCAGCCAACTGACCAGACCAAGTTCTAGTCTGACAAATGCTGGACTGGAACCAATCTGTACCTCACTTCTGTTTTCCATCCATAAACGCTACCTGCCCACATTGTAGGCCCAAATTCTCTGAACCTCATCTAGTTCTGAGGGTTGCTTGATTCAGGAACTTTGCTTAGTTAAACTCTGCTAAATTTAATTTGCCTAAAGTTTTTTTTTTTTTTTCTTTTAACACACTTTATGAGATAGGTGGGCATAACTATTAACATAATTTTATCCTCTTTTACAAGCAAACAAGCTGAGACACAGGATAAGAACTTGGCTTAGTACTCACAGGAAATATGAAAGTGAGAATTTGAAGGCAGACAGTGTGAATCCTGAGCCAGTGAAATTAAAGCTATGCTTATTTAAAGCCACTTAATGTTTGATTGTAGGTCTAAATTCTCATTTCTTTAAATTGACTCTTATAGTTTTATAATACATTTTATGTGAAACCAAAATCGTTTTTGTAAACAAGTCGAAATCTTTTGCCATCAGAAAGTATGAATATTTTAAGTTTTTCAAATTCTGTAAGGTAGATATATTTTACATTTTAACTTAATTTTCACCTCCTGATTTATAATTGAAGTAAATTGATAATGCAATTTCATTGGTAAATTTAATTGTTCTTCCGTGAATGCATTTTTGGAGTTTTCAAATATCTCTAAGTTTGGCCTTGTCTTTTTTGTATGTCTGAGTTCGCCTTCACTTTTAAAAGGACATGGACAGTGCCTTTACTTCCTTCCCTGAGACGCATTTGAATTATACTTCTTTAGAACAAATAATCATTGAGTATGAATATAGCTATCTATAGCCACGTCTTGTGTGTGGTGTCTGAAAATATTTATGTGTTATCATAAGAAACAAAAAGGACAGATAACGAAGGTAACATAACAGATGGAAATATAAGTGATCTGAATAAGTGATTAAGCGTTGCATGTCCTTAAAAATTATAGTATTGTAAAACTGAAAATTCCCTTTGAATTATTTTATAAGTCCAGGCAATAAAAATAAACCAATACATATTTAGGGGAGGTATCAATTAATAAGATGATTCTAAAGTTCATCTGGTAAAGTAAGTGAGAAATAAATGCATATAATCATGAAAATTCAGGGAAAGGGAGATTAATAAGAGAGATACTTTCAGCAGATAATAAAGCATGGTATAAGACTACAGTAATTGAAATATAGTACTAATTAAGGAATAGATGAATCAATAAAAATAATTAAGATATCTTAAATAAATAAAAGTGCATGAGCTAATTTATGAAATTGATACCATTAGAAGTTAGTTTTACTACTATAGATGATGATGGGAAAAGTTATTAATATTAGCTATGTGGAAATAATAGTGATATAATGTTTTATCATTATGTTACTGATCATCTTTTTATGATAAAATCTAGCATTTTATCATAATGCTAGATTATATTCATATTTTACTCAAATTTAGGTCTAGCTATCGTCATAAGTTTGGTTTGAGAGGGCATTTCTAACTATGCCACAAAAGATAGAAAGATATCTTTCTCTACATAATAATTAAATATGTCTCTGATTTAAAAAAAAGAGAGAAAGTTAACAGTTCAAGGGCATGCTTTGAAAAACTGCATAACATCTGACAGAGAAAGGCTAATTAAGTCAAAAAGGTATATATTAATGGTAGTTAGAAATCAATATAATAAAATGGGATAAATATCTCTACCTAGAAAACAAAGGCAAATATAGGAACTAATATTTCATACAAAAGAAATGCAAACATCCAAGAAATATATGAAAGCTACTTCTTAATTAGGAAGTGCAAATCAAAACCAGAAGAGACCCTAGTATTCATATTGTCATATTTTAAACATTTTATCAATTTTATACTTTTGTATACACAAAAGTGTATCAAAAGAAGCACTTTATGTACCTTGGAAGGTGATATAAATTGGTTTTAGGACTCCTGGTGGCCCAGAGATGAGTATCAGAGAACAACCTGAGTAATAAATACTTCCACACAGTGGTGGCAGACAAGTTACCCCAAGTCATCTCAGGACAGTGCCCCTGAAAAAGGACATCAGCACTGGCCTTGGATGTTGAAGTCCCAGCAAAGCGAGGAGGGTGTCCATTCTGGGGAGAGGTGCAGCAATGGGAGGTTGGACCTGCTGACCCTCTGGCTTGCATTGCACAGCCCAAGTTAGGAGAGCAGCTTGTGGGTTATTTCTTGAAACCTTACATCTTGGGAAGAAGCAGGCACCAGACCTTGTGCTTAAAATCTTTTCTCAAATCCCAGATTAGCATATCAAGATCTCCTAAGAACCCATGTCCCTCAGATTGCAGAGTCCATTAGAAGTCCAACCAGGGAACAAAATATTAGCCTCATTTTTTTGTTTGTTTTTGAGACAGGGTCTCTCTCTGTTGCCCAGGCTAGAATGCATTGGCCTGATCATAGCTCACTGTAACCTCAAATTCCTGGGCTCAAGCAATCTTCTCACCTCAGCCTTCTGGGTACCTGGGACTACAAGTGAATGCCACCAAGCCTGGCTAATTTATAAAATGTTAAGACAGGGTCTCTCACTATGTTACCCAGGCTGGTCTGGAATTCCTGTCCTCAAGCGATCCTCCAGCCTTGGCCTCCCAAAGTGATGAATTACAGGAGTGAGCTACTGTGCCTGGCCAAGCCTCATTTTCTTAAAAGTGTTCATTTCCATAAGTGGCTGTCTTAAAGCCAGTTTCTCCTTAGTTGAACCAGAAAGGAGAAAAGTACTTCCCTCTATTTTATGGGTCTAAAGAGCCACAACCGTTTTCTCTAGGACATAAAAGACCCCTACTGGTAAGGTTCTTGCTCGCTTCCTTCTCTTCACTCACTGTATTTTGGAAAATGATGGTTGATACAGTACTTGGTAGTAGCAACAATGTTTTTTTTTTCTTTTTCTTTTTTTTTGGTAAGCCCTAGTTAATACCTCTCCCAGTAACTTTCGGCTTTCTTTGGAATATGATGGACTCAACAACTCTTTTCTTCAGCTTTGGCCTCTGATTAATGATTCTGTCAACTCCAAATCCAGAGTAACAGGAAAAGTCTTAATCAACATCCCATTATATACGGATCTATTTAGAGTCTGAAAGACAAATAACATGAAATGAGGAAGTCAGTCTGAGAAGAAGGACTAGACTCAACTTTCAATATATAGTACACTATAATTTTTTTCTACTTTAACTTGTATAATAACTGCATATTTCATTTATAATTTCAGAAATGGGGCCAAGACTTAGACAAAGGGAAAAAAAGTCTCATTGGCAAATATTTTTCTTTTCTTGAAGTAAACTCTGTTTTTACCACTAATCTTCCTCCTTTTGAAATTATTTATTTCTAACATTCCTGGAGGATTACAAGTATTAACAGTGAAAACATTATCCATATAAATTTTAGGGGAAAAATGAATAGCATTTGAATGTGTTACAGGCTGCACAGTAAACATGACGACCTTTGTTATTGGCACTGTTGTCAAATTTGCTTGTCTCCAATACGTCCATTCACAAGTTTACTTGTATTTGAGAGCTTACATTTGCTTTCCTGAACTCTTTGTGCTTCATAATCCCTGCCTTTCTTGTTCCTACATTTGGTATTGGCATGGCCCTAGATTATTGTCAAACGTTTTCTAACCAGACATTAGCTTCATGACTCCCTGCCATTTTCATACTTTGTGTGAGTGGACCCTGCTGGGAGACAAAATCAACCAAATCTCAGAGGAGTACTTTCAACTCATGACTAAAGCCGCTCTGCCTATCAAAAATTCTGTTCCCACTAGTAGGAAACATTTTCTTCACCAACTACATTTTTGATTGGTTGCAATGATATAAGAACAAAGTACAGTCTCACGAGAGTAGCAGAATAATTTTCTTCTCTCATTTTCATTTTGACTCTGACAAGAGTGCCTGTGATGTACACTGAATCATACAGCTCTGCTGTACATATATTGATAAAAAAAAATGAAAAGCATTGAGAGGCATCCAGACACTGACAAATTCTATACTAAAATTGGATGCCTTTGTCATTCTGCTAGTAGGACACTGAAAGATAAAACATTGGATCTGTGTGAATTTATAAACAGTAAGCAAAAATAAGCACACAGTTCAATTATTCCTAAGAACAGCTAAGAACAGCTAAGAAGAATACTGCAAAATAAACTTTCCTTGAAAATTAAGGTTATTTACATGTCTCAAATATTTGGAATGCACAGAGGAATACATTTGGTATGGCCATAAGTATAGACATGGAGAAAATATTTACTGTCCATAAAACCTTCTTTTGGTTAAATAGAGGAAATGTAATAATATCTTTGTTATTGTTAGTGATCAATTCTTCAGTGAACACAGTTACATAAAAATAACATATAATCAGGTTTTTTAAATAGTTTCTATCTGAAATTAAAAGCAGGTAGTCCTCACTCTGCATGGTTCTGATATTCACCAATTTTTCTTACCACTTTTAGTTCATAAAAGCAGTCTCCCAAAATAATGGTTGGAATTTGTTACCAAGTTGTATTAACTGGGATTAATTGCATAAAGTATAAACTTCACTGCTAGCTCTTCCATCCACACATCACTCCATAAACACCCTATTCATTATGATCACTGTACTTCAAAGTCTGATGGCAAAGGGCCACGGAGCATTTTTTATTCAATTCCTGCCAACAACAAGCATTAGTTGTGTTGCCTTCTCATCTCCCAGTGATAAACCCAAGTGACATTTTATAAAAGTGGATGATTAAAAGTGAGAATTGGCCAAAAATGATAAAAGTTCTGCAAAGGAAAAGAAAAGTGATAACAGTGGAAGTGAAATTCCAGCATAAATAGAATTATACAAGAAATAGCTGCCCATAGGAATGCTTGTTGACACTGGCTGTTTGAGAAAGTCTTGATGTGCCGTCAGAGGAATTTAGAGAAGATAAATGAACAGATAATTTTTTCTTTGCCTACTCTTCTTCTCCATTTCCCCAAATGAGGAAAGTGATTGTGAAAAAAAAAAAAAAGATGAAGATGTTTCAGAGGAAGTGATGCCAGCCAAAATTCCACTTATAAGAACTCTCAAAGATGTTTCACAACAACGAAAGCTCAAAATAAAACATATTGGAAGTTGATCCTACCTTAGAAGTGAGTATAACAGTTTGCTAAGACATAGAAAAGATGCCTATTGTATTTCCTAAGTTATACATTGAGAAGAAGGCAACATTGTTCAAATTATTTTTTATATGTGCTGATAAATGTATATATGTACGTGTTTGATAAAGAAATAAAATGTTTTAATTAACAACATTTTTAAAGAGTTTAACATGTCCAAGAAAATAAATGAGTAGCTGGAACTTTTTCACCAAAAACTATTAAACAGAAACAAATTTGATTTTATGTCAAGTCTTTCCAGGACATATAGAGTGATAAACTGACTATCAAGTAAAAGCAGTAAAAATCAGACACCAAGTCAAATTGAATATAACAACATAACTGAATTAAATATGGCCACAGAAATAATCTATGGATTTCCCCAAGTACTCTTTAAAAATTAATTAGTTATCAATTTTAAATTTAATAACTTTTTTGCCTCTCTAGAGAAATTCTGTTTAATCAAGTAAGTCTATTCAATGTTTTTGTTAATTTATTTGATTTGTTTCAAAATTTTCTATATATGTTTGCTTTTATTTCAATGTATATAGACTTAAACTAGAAGGATACTAAAAATAAAATTTATTTTCATTACTTTGATTTTTTTAAAAAAATTTCTCTTGATTTAAAAAATAAGCCATATAGAAAGAGAAGACATATGGTAAGTTTGCTGAAATTGTCTAACTCATGAACTTTATTAAATGTTTGAGTATGTAGCATTGGAAATCACTTGGTTATTTTTTTTTAAATATGCTTCCTATTATTCATCATTAGAATTGAATTGGCAAAGCACAAGAATAACTAATGATAGGATTTTTAAAACTCATTTTTTGTATGGGTTATTTTAGGTAGTGCCTACTCATCAAGCATGCAATAATTATTGATTGAGTAAATGAGGCAATGAATAAATAAATGAATGTTTTTTACTACGTTGCAAAAATTATAGATTAACATAGAAAAAAAAAATGATGAGCTCTACTGCGTCAAGTAGAAAGGCAAAGGTACTCTGTTTCATGATATGTCTTCTACGCAAGACCAAGAAAGTAGTTTTAGCTTCCATGTTGTGAAACTTTCAATGCCTGGCAATCAGAAAAAATCCAGTATCTTTCCTCCTATTGTACCACTGCAAGAGAAATGTTAAATTTACTAAAACAACATATGCATCTATAAAAGACAAGAGTATACAGTCATTCACTAAGCAGGTCTTAGTGAAGTACATAAATAATTAGTTAAAATAGTAAATTTCGAAAGTAGCTTATAAGATCGATCAAATGACTACATAAACTAAATCCCAATTGGAGAGTAATATATTTTTTCTTAAGTTCTTAGCAAATGAAATTCCATTGTTTATAAAATATACTCTGTCAAATATCAGTAAGATAAGTAAATTATATCTAAGAAGAAAATATATTATTTTGAATTAGATTTCTTTACATAAAGTTCCAGCAATGGTTTGGAACTTTAATAAATATTGTGATATTCAGGTTCGTAAGGTATAAAGGTCAATAGTTGCCCTTATAAAATAGACATAAACTGTTATAATTAGAAATTGAATTGTTCTACATTAGTATAAACTACCTTTTTGTTTCTATCCCCTTTGAGTTTTTTTAAATAGAAGTAGTGACTAGAAGAGAAGCATTTAGTTTTGTTGTATTTGGTGGAACACCAGCTCCCTGCATTATAATGAAATGTTAGTCCTAGAGCTATTTCCACCAGGGAAATGGCTTCATACTCATTTATAATGGCAGCAGGGAACCCAAGTATGGCAGTTGAGACACATGCCACTACTTTAGTGACATACAATGTAACAACAAGATGTGCCACCCTGACAAAACAAGTACTTTCCATTGAATTTTAAAGGAGATACAGATTTAATTTCCTTGAGAAAATACTTTATCCCTCCAAACACAGCATTCTACTCCAAAACAATACTGAAATTCATGGAAAGACAAAATTTAAAACTCTAAACATGCTGCTTCATTGAATTATGCTAGAAAATGTGCAATAGGCAACTTATATATTACTTCTATTTAGAGTTTAAAGGAACAAATGACCTTTTATAAAACCTGTGAAATTTGATAGCACATTTATTTTCATAATTTTGCAGATCTAAGTTCACATTCAATTAAACAAAATTATTCTTGAATAAAAATCACCTTTGAATTTTCCGAATTCATGTTGGTTTTGGTCACTTTTAGTTTCATACTACAAACAAGTACAAATAAATAGATGATTATTGCCTTTGTCAGTGTTGTAAGCCTTAACAGATTTCACAAACCTTTTGTGGAAGAAGTCATTGATGACAAAAAATATGCACTAGAAAATTAAAGTGAAAAGAAGGATGAATTACTGAAATTTTGTTTCAGAAGCTTATAATGCACTTTACTGACAGCACAATTCCTTGAACAGTCTGAGGAAGCTGGGCATGATCATTAAAGGCATTTTGCAACTAAAAAATAAGGTTTTGTTCCCCAGCAATTATTTTTTTTTTTGGCATATGAAAATTTATTACTGAGTTTTCACCATGAAAATTTATGATCTTGGTCTTTCTTTCTTGCCTTTGTATAGAGCCAAAAGAGAGACATTGGCTACTTTGACAACCTTAAAGCAGACTCCAGGAATGTCACCAATGGCATGACCTTTTCGACCAAATCCAGCAACCAGAACTTTATCGTTTTCCTCAATAAAGTTCAAGCAACCATTGTTGGGTACAAAGGCTGTGATGTTCTTGCCGTTCTTGATCAGCTGGACCCTGACACACTTCCTGATGGCCGAATTTGGCTGTTTGGCTTCAACTCCTACTTTCTCCAGCACAATTCCCTTTGCATGGGAAGCACCTCCAAAGGGGTTGTCCTTCAGGGCTGTGCCCAAATGGGCTTTCTTGTACTTTCTATCATGCCACTTATGGTCTCGTCGGTGACTACGGAGCTTCCTGGCAGTATGAAGTCCACGACACTTGCCCATCCTGCCGGCACCACGGGCCTGAGTGAAAGAGGACTCACAGGAATTATTAACCCTTTCCCCACAAGGATTTTTAATCACAGAAGGAGAAAGAGGGTTTAGGATTATTTTTAAGATGAAGAAAAATAAAGCAAAAAGTTAGCAGATTATGACTTTTTGTCAAAACTAGTATTTGTGCAGAACATCAGTATTGATGAATTTCCAATGGTCTTAAGCCCATTATATTTTTGCAATTTGCAATTAATTTATTATAAAGCATATTTAAGTCATTTTTCAAAGAACATGTGTCTATTTTCTCCAAAAGATTGGACCTGCTAGAGAATGATTTATTGAAGAAAGAAGACAACGGTGTACTTCACCAATACTTAGAAACCAAGAGTTTTCTTACAGTACATTGGAGTTCAATGAAAGCGATGGAGCTTTGCCCCATTGAGACCTTGAGGAAATAGGATTTAGCCATGTGTCAACTACGTATTAACAAGTTGGATTCACAAGGCAAATATTAACATGTGTTATCCAGGTGCTTATTGAATACAAGTTAATTGTATTCAAGTATGGAAGGCTTTATTATTTAAAATATCAAAAATCCAATCTATGTGTCATTTAAGATAATACATAACAACAAATGGTTTACAGGGCCATGGCTGAATTCCTATATATATTTTGTACTCTTTCTCTCAGACAGTACTAAAGCAGTTGTACTGCAAAATTTAGCTAGGATTATGACATCATTAAAATTTTTGAGGTATTGTGGATATGAAAGATAATGAAAATGGTATTGGGGAGAAGAATAATCTTTTTTCCTCAGGCTTCACAAGGTTCATGGCTGTGATCCCTAAAACAAAAGACAGATTAACAAGTGAAAAGCATAAAAAATGTATTTGGTATCAGCTTTATGTGACACGGGAGACTTCAGAAATGAAGGCCTAAAGACCTGAGGAAAACTGTGCATTTTTATGGACAGCTATGCTGAAGTACAGCTATGTGGAAGTATGATGGAGGGACAAAAGTGCATGATCTAATGGTAATAAACTTAGACAAACTTAGCAAGCCTTATTGTCCAGATCCTTTTTGCCATCCCTGTGTGACATCCCTTCATTCTGGGTATAGGGCAGGACACCTGCCATATAAGGTCTTCAGAGGAAAGAGAGGGAAAAGGTCAGAGAGTAAACTTCCTGAGTTTTCACGATTTCTTCCAGCTTAAAATACTCAGTATGCCAAGAAACTATAGTTAGTATCTTGTTCTGGGCCCCAACATTGATAATCTAACTGGATTATGGACAGAATTCAAAAAAGATTGAGAATAATTTCCTAAATTCACTCCATATAGGACTTAATATGGCAAAAGCACATTATGAACAGTGATTAAAAGTAGTCAAGAAAATAGCCAAAAAATTTACACATCTTTGTTTTATAACCACAGTGAAGAGCATGTCCTCAGTAAGTCCCCTGAAATGCAGCTTCAGGTCCTACACTCAACTCTTTTCACATTTGATGTGATTGAAAATGTTCTGGCTCAAGTAGAAGAAATCATTTAAACAAGAACAAAGTTTATCTCTAAAAAAAACATCAGGATAAAGTAAAGACTACATATCCTAAATAAAACTAGTAGAATACTATATTATAGCTTATTTAATAATTTTATAATTTTTTCCTGTTAAATAATTTCTGCTAAAAATGTAACTTTTCTTAATAAAAACAAATAAATGAGGAGATTATTATTTTTTAAAAAATTACAGCTGTGTAAAGAGTTTGAAATGTTGAATTATATCATGCAGGCCAAAAATATTAACGTTAGAGAAGAAAGCTCTGTGATTGGAAATCGCTGACCATAATGCATGAATCAGTCTTTCAGTCAGTAATTGATCATTAAGTGAGAGTAAATAATTTTTTTTGGTTTTTACATTTTCCACGCTTCTGAGGGACAAAGTTCATACAACTATCTAAGCTTATACGTGATTAATAAACATACATGTATCTATTTTTTAAAAATACAATTCTCACATTAACAGACTCTTCTCAAAGAATACTCAGTACTTTTTAAGCCATTTAGTATATTAACCTAAATAATGAAATATGTACATAAATATTAATATTATTAAATAACAAATTAGGAAAGTGCTTTTTCATTTATAGTATGCTTTTAAACATAAAGTTAACTTTTAGTTTGCCTTCTAGTATTGTTAACTTTTTTCTTTTCCTATGTATTGTGATTTCATATAACTTTCTTCAGTGTCTGTCTTTTCATTCATTTTTGGTTATTCTACATATGGGAAAAATTTACTTATATTTTAAAATTATGTCTTCATTTTCATTTAAATTTAGCATTACCGTTGTTTTCATTTCTGTTTTTTAAAAATTGGATTGTTTATATTCATCTGATATCATGACAATCTAAGAGTTTTGAGTTCTTTTGAAGAAAATAAATAACAAAAGGAAAAAAAGTTTCTTCCAGTTTTACAAGAAATGAAAAAGTCCTCAAAAAGTCTAGTTTGTAGTGTCTACCTTTTTGACTTTTAAAAAGTTGAAGACATTTTATTCTACTTGCTCCTAAAAGAAAAAAAGAAGTAAATTATAATTTATTTTATAAAATTACTCAAATGCTTACCATTAATGATTCTAGTCAATTATCAAAAAATAGGCTAGAATTAACAATAATTCTAGTCAGTATTTTTAGAAACCAATGAAAGATATTATACCAAACAGAAGTTTAAAGAACATGGGGCTTTCTTACCAGTATTTATTGAGGCCCTGGCCAATTTAGAATGAAAACAATTTGCCTAGGTTCATGAATCTTTTAAAATGAGATGCTTTTCTACATCTTGGCCAGAGTGAATAGTGTGCATAATTGTTCTATTACACTTGGTCAATTATTGTGATTTGAATCACACATAAAGAATTAAGAATAGAATTTGGAAATAAAACCATCTCAGAGCATGTGAAAGAAAACATAACCTTTCTTAAAATGATAAGATATTATAATAATGGCCTTTTCTACTGACAGATAAACCTATAGATTTATACACCATGATTGTCATGTTCACAGCTATAATTGCAAATGCATCATATAGAATTTATAAGAAATTTCCCTAGTGTTATAAAAGAACAATTTTATAACTAAATTGTTATTTTACATGTATCTTTTTAATACGAAAGAGCCCTTTTTATGAAAAGTAATTACACTGTGAGTTCATATGTTTTAGAATGTATGATATCTAAATGATTATTCATGTGGTAATGTTACTATTGGGAAATATAGACCGTAATTATCAGCATATAAAAATAACAGTACATACATATTGTTTAACAAAATTATGGGATGTCATTGTTTTGGACTGAGCTCCTTTACCAGGTTTCAAAAGACTGGACCAAACCAAAATGGAATTACTCATGCTAAATTCCACATAATCAAACTGAAATTTTAAGGAAACAAATCTCAAAACAGACCCATTTTTCCTGAAAACAGCAGATTCCAGTTTACATGAGTCAGTTTACTAAGGAATTCTCCTCTGCTTTAACACTTATAAAAATGTAACCTGAATATTAACTAATCTTTTTTTTCTATTATTCTGTTTTATTGTTCCCGTCTTTCAAAACCAACTGTTCCACCATTGCCAGTTGGATCTTTCATACTATTTTGTAGAATAGAGGCTGCCCCATTAATGAATTGCAAATAAAAGTCAATTAAATCTGACTAAATTTGTTGTAATTTTATATTTTGACAGTTTTATACACACACACACACAAAGCTAATTATATTTTAAGAAAAAATGAATAATATGGCCAGAAATTTCTTTACAGAAAATATTGAACTTATTCATATCATTTATTTAATTATTCTCTAATAAGGTAAATGTAAACCTAGACTATAGTTTACATCATACTGAAAAAATATTTCACCCTAAAATATGTTTTTGTGACATATTTTGAGATGTCTATTTAGAGAGCCAGGATACAGTAGTAGCCCTGCATAGCTGTTTTTTGTAAGAGAGATTTGCGTCTGTAGAGAATCTACATGATGCAGCCAGGCTTTCTCTAAACCTTGCTTGTCCCATCTAGGAAAAATTAACTGAATATATGACACATTTAAAAGTCTGAAATTAACATTTTCTATCTATTTACTCTGACAAAACCTGTGAGGTTTTGTCTACTTAACAAAACAACCACCTTTGCTAGCCAGGCCTCCACTTCTCTTCCTCCTACAACCTCTCTTGGCCCTGTTAGGTGGAGGGATCTCCAGCTCTCCTAGGGACAAAAGTGGGTGTGCCCCCCCCCTCCCGGCCACACCTGAGGAAAGAGGAATGCCCTGCCAATCTGCAAAAGAATGCAGGAAATTTTCCAGTCCAGTCAGCCAGACAGCCCAGGTACAATAGGGTCTGAAAAATGACCTAGAGTAACCTAAGGCTAATTATCATGTCATTAACTGTCCATCAAAGTGGTTCAATGGTGACAATTCAATGTTGAGGAGGGCCTAATCCAGACAATATAAAACAGGACTCCAGACCATAACCACAGCTTCTTGTTACAATAGGGGGCCTGTTTGTCATCTGATGAATGTATCTTGCTCTTCCTCAGTAAACTAACTTTCCTGCTGGCCTTGCTGTTGGTATGTCTGGTCACTCTTCGTCCAAGAGCATACCAAGAATGGAGAGCAGACTGCCGACCCAACCTCCCGGTGCCGAGACTCAGATCACGCTGTCTAGGCAAGCCAGCTCACCTGTTTCCAGGAAAACACTCTTGCTGTGGCCAGTGCCTTGCTTTCTGTTTTCCACCCTCGCCATTTCTCAGATGGCACGGTCAAGTTCTCGGCTAGACCCCGGTGTGTCATAGGAGTTTAGAGGCACATCCTTTGCAGTAGGGGAGAAGTCTTTCATTTTGTTTCACTTTAGGGAAGAGGGCTCTGAGTTGTAACTCTTGTGTTTCCAGGTTTCGAGCTGGTTTTGACAATGTACTTCCCTTTCTGACCTGATGGGGTGCTTGTGGCCCCTTCCTGTGTTAAGGCTAAACAATGTTTCCCCCTCCTGGTTTTGTGGCCACTAAGCCATCTAGCGCCTGGCTCAATCGCTCGGAGTGAACTTGCACTCCCGGCAATAAGGAAAGCGGGACTTGGTCAGTGCCTACTTCGTAGGGTCCTTTTAGGACCCGAGGGTTTATACAGTCGTGGACATTCCTGTACGTGAACAGATCTGGGTTGCCTTAAGGCATCACTTCTGTATCTGTCCCTGCAGAGTCTCTCCTATTCAGGGTACAGCTAAATACTTAGACCTTTGGTTCTAATGGGACTTTCTTCTTCAGCTTCAAGCTGCTTCTTTCACTCCATCCCAGGAAATGCCTTCCTTATCGTGGCTGGCCACTCAATCGCTGGTGCTCGTACTTTTACAAATGGCCAGGTCATTATACCAACAGTATCATTGTCCTGGAATTTAACAAAAACGAGAGGCTCGTAAGTTTGAGGGGTTGTGCACAGCCCCTATTCCTGCAAACTGGAGTGGTTCCTCAGCCAAATGGCCAGGGTCGTTACTTGGGGATACCCAGCTCTAGCAGGCTGGAGCTGGCAAAGTCTCTCCCTCATCCTTCCCCACCTTTTTATTTTCCTCCTTTCTTTCTAGGTGGGTGCACAGGGATCAAAAGTGCCTCCTAAGAGCCATTTGGGGAGCATTCTCTCAAACTGGGACAAGTTTTGTCCAGACACTCTGAAGAAGAAATGTTTACTCTTCTGCAAAACCACTTGGCCACAGCACAAGCTGGACAGCAGAGAACAGTGGCCACTACACGGGACTCTAAATCACCCCACCATCTTGCAAATGGACCTCTTTTGCAAAAGAAAAGGAAAATGGACCAAAATACTGTATGTGCAGACTTTCTTTTGTTTATGGGAAAATCCTCAGTGGTGCAAGGGGTGTTCAGAGCCAAGTAAGACTATGAAGTTAAGCGATCCTCCTCAGGTTCTCACCTGTTCCTCCCTGCCCCTATACCCAGGGAGGCCTAAAGAGACCCTAAAAAGGGGGAGGTGGTGCCATCTAACCTCCGCCAGGGAGAAAGGCAGCTCAGCTCCTAACCCTGATAGAAGGAGTGGAGGAGTTAGAACCAGCCCTGGCTGTAAACCAGTAGTTTAGTAGAGTTAAAACAAATAAAACAGGATCTGGAGAGCTACACTGATCACCCTGATAAGTATATAAAGACATTCCAGCATTTGTGTCTACCCTATGGTTTGACTTGGAAAGATGTCCATATTATTCTAAGCCAGATTTTAAATGGTTTTGAAGAATCCAGAGTGTTAATGAAGGCATGAAAATTTGCCACTGGATTACAACTTTCACATCTTAGATATTCAGCAGGTGAAACAGTGGTGCCCCTGACTGACCCAGGGTGGAACTACTGTACATCTGCCTTTTTAAAGGATCCCTCATGTACTGCCCTGGAATGTAATCCAAACCATTAACCATTCTTTTTTTCTCACATTGAAGGTATTCCACATAAAACTTTTAGGTATGATATTTCCTGTCTCTCGATTAGTTTTATACCATGACTATGTCTTTGTTTAAATCTCTTTTATTCAAAGGACTCTATTTTTAGTATAAAGTTTCTATGAAGTGTAATTGTAATTTTTGATAATTTGATGTGTATGCTTTGAAATTTTGCCCTATATTACATAGATGTGTATGATTTACTTGAATACTAAAGACACATATAAATGAAATTGTAATATTTCCACTTTAGAGTATGTTTTTTCATCTACTCTTCCACTGTATGTGTTTAGAAATTATATGGGAAATAATATAAACCATTTTAAAAATATCCAGTGTCATTTAAAAATGAACAAGTTGTCTATGGTTACTTAAGACATTTCTTTTGCTTAATAGCTCCACACTAAAATTTAATGATATAATTCTCTATAATTATGTGTAAATTTGAAATCACTATGTGGTTTTCTCTACAAGAGTATATTAAAATGCTGACTCTGAATGCAACCGAAGCATTGTGTATCTTGAATTTTTAGTGCTATAGCATTTGCATTTGAGCAATGAAAATAATCAACTTAATTTGCCCTCCTAGAGTGTATGGAAGTGGCTTTGATTAGTCTATTGAAAGCTTGTGTTGTTCCCCTTGAGTTTGGATGCAGGGGGTAGAAGTGCCAACGTGATGCAACCCAGTAGGGATCCAGAGTGTCAAGGCAATGCTAAAGTAGACTATATTAAAGATGAAGGAGAAAGTCATTGACTTGAAGCAAACAAATTGTTTATGCTGAAGCTATCTCTACATCTTCTGGAAATAATTTATCCATGCTATTGGGTTATAATCATTAATGCATAGGTTTTCCTATCATTGTTTATTCTGGATGTTTTTGCAAATGACCATTCAAAAGCATTAGAATAAACAGTACCCAGTGCTCAAACAGGGTTGCTCTTTTTCTCACAAGCCAGGCTGGAAAATCTTATAATTCATGGGACATTGGGCATATTACCACAAGTTTTGTACTTGTCCCCAAGGCCAAATCAGTAAGAATGAAGAACAAGTACAAAGGGTTTAAGGAAAAGGAATGAGAAGTTTATTAATTTGCTGGCAAATGAGGAGGGAAGCAGACTAGCATCTCAAAAGACCACCATTCTGCCTTTAAGTAGAAATACAGGGCTTTTTAATGGGGGAGGGGTTGGCAGTTTGGCTCGGGTCTGAGACCAGTGTCACATGTCATAGCTTTGAGCCATTGTTGTTTAACTATAGTTGGTGGTTTTGGTGTACCTTGTCTCCAGTAAAGACAATCTCATGACCTTTGTCTGGACAATTCTGTTAAGCCATCTCCTGTGATTTAAGATACTAGAAAACAAACAGCAAAGAACATTTTCTTGTCCCTTTGATTACTAGTTTTGTGGAAGTAATGTAGGTTTTAATTCCCCAAAATATGGGGGTTTTAGACAGACAAATCATAAAACATTTTGCCCTTTTTCATACCTTTACCTCTGTTACAGGTAGAATACTTAAGAAGGTCTTGTCTAGGTAGTAGGGAATAAGAAGTCCTAGAATGATGACCATAATGAATTTGCCTAAAAACATCATAAAAAGAATATTGGTAAGGATCAACCTGTTTCAAAGTGGCTTCATTGAATCCCCCCCAAAAGCTCAATGTCTAACAAGATTATAAGTGTGCAAAAAATCAGAAAAACATAGTCATAATGAGAATATTCAAGCAACAAAAATAACCCCAGAATGGACACAGATACTATCATTTTCAATGACATGTAAAATGGTTATTATAACTATATTCTATGATTTCAAAAGTGAGTATGTGTGTATATATATATATATATAAAATGTTTACATATACAGCATACACACAGATAGATACAGAATAAATTATAGATATACTTGTCTGCATGTTTTATTTCATAGATAAGCATTTCCTATATCTGCTATAGCGGAAGAAAAAATGGCTTGCCTGTGCCCTTCTAGGTTCTTTGGCTGGTCTATGAATTAAATTGACATAAGAAAGATTAAAAGGAGAAAAAAATCATATGTAATTATGTATGCATGCATGGAAATCTCACAAAAATATGACATTGGAAAGAAGGCCAGATGATTAATGCTTATACAGAATTCTGAGCTACAGAAAATAACAAGTGCTTGAGTTTTCTGGGAGATGGTGAAGACAAGTTATAGGAGGGTGAAGGGAAAAAATGTATCGTGAAAAAAGGTTGTGTTGTACACAGATAGGAGTCTCTCAGGTGATAAAAGTTGCCTCTGAATAGCTGTCCTGGTTTAGTCAATCTTTTATAGACGTAAATTTTCATTACAAAAGAGAAGCTTTTCAGATTTACCCTGTGTCTGCAGTTTCTCAAAATAACCAGATAATACCCATTTTGCGAAAAAGGACTATTTTGTGATCATGTTCTGAGCTCCAACACTGTGTAAGTCTAGAAATAGTGACAACTAAATAACAGTGAACACACTGTAATATTATAACTTGGTTTCTAAATATCATTTACAATAGAACTAACTAGAGCTCTGATTTTAAGGCTTGGACAGTAAATATACAGGATGAGCCTGGCTCATCTTACAGTACTAGAAAGAAATAAAGTGCTCACAAAATAAAATGAAAGAGAGTATGCCAAAGGGATACAAAGGTAAATCTAAAAGAGCTCCCAATGGCAGAAGTTGGAACAATTTGTATAATAGCATTAATAACAATATTGCATTTGCAGAGGAAGAGGGAAAGCTTCCTCCCTACCCACTAAAGGTTTACTGAAATGACTGACAATAGATAGGTTAACAGAAGAAAAAGGCATGTAAATTTATTAACATGCATATAGTCATGGGAGGGTCATAAATGTGAGGCTCAAAGAAGGGCCAGATGAAGGAGGCTTAAGTACCTTTTCATAACACAGAGAGAAGGAGGGGGCTGTAAGTAATTTTAGAAGGGTAGTAAATAACTTTTCGGGAAATTGAATGAGTCTAAACTTTTCCGAGGAAAAAGTTCCTCTGAGTTTTGGGGAGGTTGGTGGGAAGGTAAAGAGTAAGAAATTCACTGTCAACAAAGGTTGTCTCTTTATGTAGATAAAGTTTCCCAGGTAATCTCTTGGATTTGCCACTAGAAGAATACATGAAAAGTCTATCTGGGCATAGTAAAAACTTTTAGTCTCTTCTCTTCTCTGATGTTTAATTTATCTTGGTTATTTGATGAGATCACTGGGGAGGGGATCTTAAGACAATTGCATTTCTTTAAAAAAGAAGTTTCCTAAGTCAATCGAGGAAATAGCAGAAAGAGTCCCTCCCTGTGTTTAGGGAAAAAAAGAGGATCAGAGAGGCAGGGGGACTGGGGAAAGCAGAGAGATAAGTAGACATTCTCTTCACTTTAAGGAAAAGCTTAATTTTGTTTCCCTTGTGTGTGTTTGTCTTAGTAACTCACTTCTAAAGAACATAATATATAGAGAGACAAATAGTAACTTTAGTTTGGCAAACATCTTAACCAAAGACAGTTGTACCTCAGTATCTGTGGAGGATTGGTTCCAAGATCTCTGGTGGATACCAGAATCTGAGGATATTCAAGTCCCTGATATTAAATGGTGTAGTATTTGCATATAACCTATGCACATCCTCCTACATACTTGAAATCATCTCTAGGTTAATTTTCATACCTAATACAATGTAAATTCTATGTAAATGGTTATTATACTGTATTGCTTATGGAATAATGACAAGAAAAAGAGTTTGTACATGTTCAGTGCAGACTCAATTTTTTGAATAATTTGATTCTATGGTTGGTTGAACCCATGTTTGAGGAGGATATGGAGGGCTGACTGTAATAAAACTTAATATCACCAGTGATGTCAGGTTGATATCACATACCCTTATTAAATGCAACAAGATGGGAAACTCACCTCTGTGATAGGCTTCCCCAACCCCCACAGTACTGATATAATCACAAGTAAACATCACACAAAGTCAAATTTAAGGACAGTTATGGTCTGAATTTTTATGTCACTCAAAAATCCATATGTTCAACTTAATCACCAATATGATGGTTTTAGGAGTTGGGGCCTTTGGAAGGTAAATATACCATGAGGGCAGACTTATCATGAATGGGATTAATGCTTTTATAAAGAAGGTTCCAGAGAGCTGCCTTGCCCCTCCCACCATGTGCACAGAGAGAGGGAGCCATCTATGAATGAGAAGGTAGGCCTTTAACAGACACTGAATGTTCCTGTGCCTTGATCTTGGACTTCCCAGCATCTAAAATTGTGAACAACAAATTTCTGTTGTTTACAAACTACCCAAATCTGTAAAATACGTGATTAGTCTCTTCAATATTTTTAATGTCATGAGAAATAAACAAAGGGTAAATTTATTGCAGATGACTGAGACTAAGGAAATGAAGACCAAATTCAGTGTAGTATCATTAATTGGATCCTAGAACAGGAAAACCATATTAGTAAACAAAAAACTGGTGAAATCTGAAGAAAGTCTATAATTTATTTATGTATCAATGCTATCTCAGTTTTATCAAATGGAACATGCTTAATGTTAAATTAAGGAAAGCTGAGTAAAAGCCATATAGGAGCTCTGTGTTCTGTCTTTGCAAGTTTTGGTAAATCCAAGATTATCAAAAAATGGAAAAATATCCTTAAAATACTATAATGTCACAATAGAATGGCTTAAAACAAAAGAATGACTAATATTGCCAAGTGTTGGCATGTATGTGGAGCAATTGAAACTCTCTTCCACTCAAGGGAGGTAAAACATACTGGTACAACTAGCTTATAAAACAGTTTTTACTTAAGCTTAATATCTGTGTCCCTTATGACTTAGCAATTTCCACAAGAACTAAGAAGTCAATGGAAATACATAATTATCTATACCAATATACATATAAAAATGTTCATAGCATCGTTAGAAATAACAGACCAAACTGGAAATAATCAAAATTGTTCATCAACATTTAAATGGAAGTAAACATCTAAATAATACAAAGCAAAGCAAGCAGAAGTTAGGATTGACTTACCTTTGAGAGAAAGGAAGTGAGTAGTGATTTGATAGGGATATTCATGAGATGACTCTGCTGGGGTACAGGAGATGTTCCATTCATTACTTGACTTGGGTATTATTATAGGTCTGTTCATTTTGTCATATATATTTATGATTTTTACAATTTTTATGTATTATATGTAAATGTAAAAACCTTCATTTCAACAGAAGTATATGATCTGCATTAATAGTGTTTGATCTGCCCTCTTCATATTTTTATTGTGAGATTCAAATAATATTTTAAAACACTAGATATAATGACTCCAAAAATTCTGTTGAGTGTCGACAAAAATAAATATTGAGAATGATACTGATACGCATGGATTCCAGAGTCAGGATCTGTCCTTTGTGCCACTATGAGCTTTTATTAAATATTTTAGTAATTTTATTACTTAAAGCTTAATTTTAAAGTTTATGATACCTACACAAGTGTAGTTTTGCACTGGTGACATCTTGTAAAAAAAAGTAATCTGTAATTGAAAATTAGTTTATTTTTTCAAAAGTAATTTCTTCTCTCACTGAAATATTTTAGTCAATTCCTTTATGATAACAATTTGATTACACTGAGAAAAAGCTGAACCCAAATCTACTATAAGCAAAAGTTGCCATTATGTTTAATATATTTAATAGTAAACATGCATTCAAGAAACACATATTATTCAACTTTTGCAGCAATGTGCATATACATTTGTTCATGTATACAAACAAATGTACATACATAGATGTATACATGTATCAGATATTTTATATATGTATATATGTGAACCACTCACAACTCTTTGAAAAAAATTTACAAAGAAAGTTAGATGCATTTAAATTTTTGTGTTAAATCTTAGTCAGTTCAGTGATGAGAACCTTCAGAGAAGAAAATTAATACTCTTTAGTAAATATGAACAAACTGAAAGATTTAAATTAAAGTTAAATGATGTTTTAAAATATGACTCAATCCATCATGGCAGAAAATAAATAAACCCCCCAAAACCTTTTTATTAAATTTTCTTTAAATAAATCTAAACACAGAAGCAATTCTACTCCACAATCACAAATTATTATGTTACAGTGAAGACAGAACACTGAAGTACACTTTTTAAAAAACCTATGCATAAGTAAACTTTAAAGCCTTAATGAACGGTTGAAACTTTTATTTTCAATCAACTTTATTCAAGTTTAACATGTTTTAAGCTAAGTGAATATTTTAAGCATATGTTCTTTGAAACTGAAAATTTAAATATATACTTAAAATTTTGGAAGTCATCACAGGAAGAGTACTCTAATTCTGGCTTACAGAAAGGAAAGGCTTTGAAAAGGAGGTTGTTGTAAATGTAGTGGCTATCCAGTTCTAGATAATATTCTAGACTAAAATCTTGGATTGTGTTAACCTTCTGGGAAGATGGTGAGAGAAGGAGAGCACCTCAAGGTTCAGGTCACCTGGATTGTTTGGGAGACTTAAGCAGGACCCTAAGCGAGCAAACATTGATCTTTTCTTAATACAGGATTCCTGGCCACTGGGATTTCTTTCTAGGCAGCAATTTATACAGGTAGACTTGAAAAGAAAAAAACGTAGATGAGAAATGACATAATTTATGACAGGTATTAATTTGAATGGTCAGTAGGAGAAGCAACAATTCGGTAATAACCAGTAGCACTCTAGAGCCCACAGGGAAATGTTAAAATGCCTCAGCACAGGTAAGGTGGTATTATGTGTTAATTTGATCTACAACCAAGACCAGTTATATGCTCTGTTGAGGATTTCTTACTCCAAGGGTGGTCAGCTCGCATTTAATTAAAAACTCACCTTCTGGGAGGTGACTATTGGAGTACTTCATCCATCTTTTTTATGATCAGCTCCATTGGCTTGGTAATTTGCAAAATGAATTTAGAAATGGGTTTTCATTAGTGAAATTGGTGCTGACAAAGATATGTGGGCTGACTCAGATATGTTAGGTATGCTAAGTGTCCTCTGAAGGGATGATGATCCCTCTTCAGAGGGGTAAGAATTCAGGAGGGCTTCAGCGGTTAGTCTTAAAGAATGGTGCCTTTGGTTTGGACTCTAAAGGATGGTGAATCAAAGGAGTTCTTGCAATATGGTAATGTTCCTCTCCAGTAAAATTACTCAAAGGATGTTTTTCTCCTTCTTTTTTCAAAATACTCTAAAGGATAGAGAGAGTGATATTCATCAAGGATATAGAAAGATTTCAGAACAGTTTTGTGTCCACGTGCTAATAAATGCCTATAAACATGGCAAATTTAAGTTTGTTTTAAACTACTAGCGAGGTATAATAGAATAGCCAACCATCCGTATCTTCTAAATATTGATGGCTGCCAAGATCCAGCAAAGAAATGTAATATTTGTGGAGGGGAAAATGGGTTACTTGTGTTCACGAGTCAACTAAATACTTTTGTGCATATTAACAATTTTCAATTCATATACATACATATACACACACATCTCTCTCTATTTCTCTAATGCTTTTTAGAACTTTTCCCTGCTTTCAATATCCTTTAGTTCATGAAATTGGCATTACCATGAAGTGGGAAACATTCTTTTAATTGAAGTAAGGAAGCTATTCCACAGAATTCCTAGTTCATTCTCTCACACTTATTTATGCTAAGATTGGAGTCTCTCTACAATGTTCTTTGGATCTTATCATTTACACTGTGCTACATACTAAATACATTGATGATTTGTTTTCTTCCTATATAATCAATTTTGTCTCAAGCAACACTTTTTTTACTCAACATTCTCTTACTTCTAACATGTCTTTCTAAATGTTTTAGGTCTCTACAAAAAGAAGCACATTAGTGTTTTCTCCTCATCATGTTACAAAAGGAAATGAAGGCCCATGATACTTAATTTTCCATGATAAATTCTACAAAATATCAGTGGCTTGAGTCATTCTTCTCCTGTACTGTTACAATTACAATTCTTTTTTTTTTTATTTCAGCTTATTATGGGGGTACAAAAGTTCAGGTTATATATATTGCCCATGCTCCCCCATCCCCCCGAGTCCGAGCTTCAAGCGTGTCCATTCCCCAGACAGTGCACATCACACTCATCACATAGGTATGCACCCATCTCCTCCCCCCACCCCCATTCCCCCCAGTCAGAACTTCAAGCGTGTCCATTCCCCAGACAGTGGGCATTGCACTCATCAAGTAGGTATACACCCATCCCCTCCCCCTAGTCCCCACCTCTGAAAGTGGAAGTTTGGAGGTTGAATGTAACCAAAGAAAAATAACCATTCTCTACATTCCTCAAGATGCAAAGATTCCTTTGTTGAATTTTGAAGATTTGCCTATTGTGTTCCTTTTAAACTGTACTAAAATATCTCATTACACATACCTATTAAAACTTCTATTAAAATGTTAGAGCATGGTCTTATTAATATATCCCTCAAAATTGTAACCAGAATACACTTGCATCTTTCTTCACCTCCACTTTGGGCTCTGTAATTTATCAGAGTGCCCTTGCTCAGAAACCTGCAATATATACCTCTAAAACATGTGACATTCCATAGCACTGTCAACCTTTGTCCTGTTGGTGTTACCTTAACTAGTGACACTGTTAACCTCCAGTCAGAACCAAGCAAAGTCAAGCCTGTATAGTTGAAGAAAGCAGTACAAGACCAAACACAACCACCAGCAAATGTCCTATTCTAAATATATATATATATATAATCTGAATATAATATATGTACATATTTATTTCAAAGCATTTCTTTTTTGAATAATTCTTGAGATAGATATGATGATTTTTTTCAATTTCTACATGCAGTTTTTGATTAATATATTGTAATGTTATTTTATCTTATGTATGCAAATTATTGACTACTGTAAGGGCTAAGGGCCTTGGCCCCCTAAAGCTTCACTGAAAAATCACTGACATGAAGCAGATTGAATAATAGGAGAAAAGGCATACAAATTTATTGAATGTGTATATCCGGGAGCCTTGAGAATGAAGACCCAAAGATACAGGGGAAATTGTCCATTTTTATACTTAGGTTCAACAAAGTATAAAAATCCATGTAGAAATATGTTGGACAAAAAGGGTATTATCTAATGCTAATTCACTGAGTTAGGAAACCCAGCATGCTCTGTAGGTCTAGATTCTTCTTGTCCTCTCTGAACATACATTCCTTCCTTCTGGATGTGGGGCAGGGTCCTCTCTAGAATGGGGGTCTTATGACCTACACTTAAACAAAGAAGATCAGATCATTTCTCTATGGCCAGTTTTTATACAGAATAATTTTAGGTGTTATGGCTGGCTTTTAGGAAAAGGGGTTCTGGCTTTTATGACTATCCTTGGGGAGTAGGCATTCTAGTTTCTATGGCTAGCCTCGGAAAAGAATGAGACTGAGAAGCAGAAGGACAGGGGAAGGTCAGAGAAAAAACTTTTGTTACTGAGGCCATCATTTTGGGGTACTGTTTCCTGAGCCCCAGTATTACTATTTATGAATTATGACATTTGTTGATACCCCATTTTAAGGCATTGGACACTAAGTCTTATGATTCCTGCTGCTATAAATTTGTTAGTATTTACTCTGTTTATTTTTGTCCTTTTGCCTTTAATTTTATGTCACTTTTTAAATTATACCCCTTATAATAATTACATAGCTTACTTTAAAAATACCAATCTAAGATTTTGTTTCTTTTATTATGTAAATATTACATTGGTATTTATTGGGATAACATAGATTTGGGATTACTGACCTCAGATTTTGTCTTTTTATTATTAGTCTCTTCTGTTAATTTTTCTCTTTTGTCTGTACTTCTCCTTTGCACTAAACAAGATTAAATGGGCAAATCAATTTCATCAAGTCATGATGTCTTACTTTCCTTAGCCAAAGTGGGTTTTTATTCCCGTTACATATATATGAATCAAATTATTCAAATTGCAGTTCTTAAAGAGATAGTTTTACACTTTTTAAATTAAAGTTATATAGATATGAACACATAAAAATACTAGATTTACACCTTAGAAAATTAAAGTGTCTATTCAAGAAGTTGAGATGAGTACAAACAAAGGGAATCTTTACAGTGATTGCAATCCTTACTCAGATTCTGTCTTACTCTTTTTTCTCCTCCTCATCTTCCTCTTTCCTATTTTTCTTCTTTCAATAATTCTCAACCTTACCTGCACATAGAAATGACCAGGGTCCCATTCCCAGAGAGTACAATTAACATGATATAAGCTGTGCCTTGTATGTAAGAGTCTTTAACAGCTCTGCAGATAATTTCATATACAACCATGGCTGACAAACACTCTTTAGGGCACATTAGATCCATAGGTTTGTCCATATTTTCCCCATACCATAAAAATACAACAGAGTTTAGTAGGTTGTCATTTTGTCTCCCCGTTTTACTTACTATGTTTGTTGAAATCACCTGAAGTTTCAGTTTTAGACTTTTTGCTATATTCTTACTTTCTGAGCTTTTGGTTTTAAACAAGTGAGTTAAACTTTGCAACCAGAACTGGTAATATTAAGTTCAACTTGTGTAGTGTTTTTTTTTTTAATCTTTGGTTGTTAATGTGTTTTTGATATTGTTGTTAACAACTGTAGTTTGAATAATATATTCCTTCTACTTTTTAATTACTTTGACTTATTTATGTCTTCTCATTCTGAATTTTTGAGTTTTTATTTCAGAAGATTTTCCTTGGATTATAGAACGATTTTCTGCTGTTTGGGATACCCCATATCCCTTTCTTCTCCTAGTGGTAAAACTGTAATAATTTTCTTTTGGGGAAAATTCAACTAATATATATTCTGCTTTGTCTTTTTCAAAAATTTATTTCAGAATATTACAGGGGTACAAACAATTTGGTTTACATAAATTGCTTTTGTATTGTTCCCATTGTACCCATTAGGTGTGATTTTGCCCATCCTTTCCTCCCACCTGCTTGATTTCTGATCAATGTTATTTCCATATGTGCACATAGATGTTGATCGATTAGTTCCAATTTAATGCTGAGCACATGTGGTGTTTGTTTTTCTGTTCTTGTGGTACTTCATTTAGAAGAATAGTCTACAGCTCCACCCAAGTTAATACAAGAGGTATTAGTTCACCATTTTTTATATTTATTTATTTATTTATTTATGCAAATGCATATTAGCCTCCTTCAGAGACACTCAGTGTGAAATTAAATATATAATTGTGCTCATTGAACATGTAATATTCTTTACTTCATTTGCATGTGGTTCTTTTAAAATTAAAATATATATTGTCAAAAATATAGAAGTGGAATAAAACAATAGTCCTACCCCTAATATTTGACAATCCGAGGGTAAGAAAAAAATGGAGTTCCTCATATATACCTACTATTTAAAAATGTACATCAAGTTAACAATCTATTAAGTAATATAGATTCTTATCCTCCACTTGCCTTGACAAGGATACCTTCAAAATGACAGAGATGGTCAGATTCAAACTTTCATTTCTTGGATTCCTTCCCATTCTAGGCCAGAACTAGATGGCATGGGACAAACCAATCCTTTTGTTCCATCAACGCTTTTCACAATTTTCCCATATCTTTCTGCAGTGGGACTTCTGTGGACATTTGTACAAATATCAGCCTACTTTTCCAAAATCCATCTAAAAGCCTATGAATTTCTGCTGCTTAGCCACCACCTGGATTCTTAATGTGGACACTGATATAGTCTGACATGGAAGGAGAGACAAAGAAAAGAGGTTTGCACAGATAATGGAAATAGTTATGGTGTCATTGGATAGCGGCAGTGAATTCTGTGACCTTGTGACTCTGTATGCCAAAAGTTAAGTTTGGGATTTCATAGGCTCTGGGAGGTTATGTATTATTAGCCATTTTTACATCTTTTTCTAGGCATCCTTTAAATTGTGAGAATGAGTAAAAGAGCTCCTGTCCTAATCAAATTAGGGTCTGATGGTAGGGTACAGGCAGAAGCTGGTGTAGTACCTAAGAGTAAAGTCTCATTTCAGTCTTAGCCAGATTCTTGGTTTTATTGTAATGTATTCTCAATTTATATTCATATGGCCATAGGAATTTAAACAAATGGAAGTGCCTTTATCAATTGCTTTTATATGATTTTATATATATATTATTTACTGAATTAAACATTCTAAGATATAACCACTTACACAGCAATTTCCAAGCATGGAGGTTTCACAGGTATATATAGTAAAGAAGTTTTATATGCCTATTAATTACCATAAAATGATTCCCATTTTCCCCACTAATGAAACATATTTCTCTTTTAATGTGTACACTGCAATATCTGAGTGGATTGGAAAATTATCACTGTCATGAATACTTAACATTAATAATAGTATCTCTTTTTTCTGTTCAATTCCAGCAGCCTGGAAATTTGATTCTCAGTGGAATCACCTGTGAAGAAAACATGATCAGAACTGATGTACATCACTTGCAATATTCAAAAAGAGCTTCCTGCTAGGTATATACTCTTAATTAGATTCCTAGAGCTACCCTTATAGGAGTATTTCTGTTTCTCCAGTTGTGGTTGGAGAGCTTTACCTTCTGTTGTATTATTTCAAAAATAAATCATCATCAACATCATCATCACTATAATCATGAACATTGTTGCTTATATTAGTCAGAATTTATCTCAGCTGCATGTGTAATATTTCTTTGTAGATTTGGCTAAGTAGAGAATCCTAGATTCAGAGAATCCTTTTGTTCAGTTGTTAATTAGAACACTTTTTGAATTATTTATTAAAATCTCATTTTCTTCATAATAAATCTTTCTGAAACTAGAGATAGAAAAGTATTTCATCAACCTAATAATGGAAATGTATGAAAAACGTGCAACTCACATCATCCTAATAGTGAAGACTAAACACTTACTACCACTTTAATTTACAGTTATATGGGAAAGTCTATCTAAAGGTATATAAATTGAAAAGAGAGAAGTAAAACTGTCTTTTTTCATAAACATCAAGTATGTAGAAAAGTCTAAGTAGTCCACAAAAAAATCTACTAAAATTTAAATAAATTTTGTGAGTTGTAAGATATAGGATCAGCATACAAATATCAATTATATGTCCATAAACTAGCAACAAAAATAGAAAATATTTTTTAAATATACAATTTAAATAGCATGAAAACATAAATAGTTAAAAATAAATTTAACGAAGTATGTGCAATAGCTATACACTGAAATCTGTAAAACTTTGCTTAGAGATATTTTAAAAGAACAAAAATACGCTGTATTCCTAGGTAGAGGAATAACTGTTCCTAATATTTCAATTCTATATAATCCATCTATAAATTCAGCAACTCCAATCAAAATTCTGGCACATTTTTCTTTTCTTTTATTGAAATAGACAACTATATAATTCATGTGAAAATGCAAAGGACCAAAGCAGGCAAAATATTTGTGGGAAAAAAAATAAATATTGGATTGGAGGATTTAAATTACCTGACTTTGATTGTTAATAAAAAGTTGACTTAAGAGTTAATTTATAACTCATAGGTCAATGGAATAGAATAGAGTACCCCAAAATAAATCCACTTGTATTTGCTATAACTGCATCATTTAGCCTAGCAATTTCATTGCCTGTCGTTTACCTAGGAGAAATTCATGCATGTGTCCTCATAAAGTCTTGTACATAATTGATTTGGTCAATTGTATTTTAATTAAGATACAAAGGTAACTCAGTGAGAAAGTATAGTTTTTTTCAACCTATGGTGTTAAAACAACTGAGTAGCCACATGAAAAAAATATATATCAGCTATAAACCTTATGCCATAAATAAAAATATTTAAAAGTAATGTAGCTTAGACATAAATAAAAATATAAGGGCTAATGCCAGAATATTACTAAAAGAAAACATCGGAGAAAGTTCTCGTGGCCACAAACAGGACAAAAAAGGCATTAATAACCAAAAAATAAATATATAAAAGGATATCGTTGCTGTTTACATGCCAAATCTTGAAGTTCTGGATTTTAATTAAAACCATCTCTCTGCTTAGATTCTTTACCTTCTGTACTAGTTTCTAGGAATGTCCATAACAAATTGTCACAGGTCAGGTGACAGAAAACTGAAGGAATTAGTTCTCTCACCATTCTGGAGGGTAGAATTTAGAAATCAAAGTGTGGATGGGGCCATGTTTTCTCTGAAGTTCTAGGTAAAAATCCTTCCTGTCTTCTTCCTAGCTTCTGGTGGCTCACAGCAATCATTGGTGTCCTTTGGCTTATAGCTGCATCACTCTATTATCTGTCTGTGTTGTCATATGATCTTTTTTCCTGTGTGTATCTCTCTCTTCCTCTTTTCTCAGACACTAGTTATTGATGTTAGGGCCACCCTAATCCATGGTAACATGATTGTAACTCAACTAATTACATTTGCAAAGGCAATCTTTCCACATAAGGTCGCTTTCTGAGGTTCTGGGGAAATGGTTTTAGGGGGAACACTATTCAACCTCATATACCTGCCTATGATGCTTCCTTACAGGTTTTTCCTAAGAGTACTTCCTTAACATATTCTGTCCCTGGCTCTGCTTCTAATTAATCTGACTTTGAGACATTATTACATCCCTAGGAACTAGCAAAGTGATTGGCACATAACTGACAAATAACAAATACAGTGGTCCCCACTTACCTGCAAGAGATATGTTCCAAGACCTCGAGCAGATGTCTGAAACTGCAGACAGTATCATAGCCTATAAATACTGCTATTTTGATGTGATGACCAAGATGGCTTCTAAGTGACTAGGGGCAGGTGGCATCTATAGCATGAATATGCTGGACAAAGGGATGAAACACATCTTGGGCAGGACAGAGTAAGATGACACAGGATTTCATCATGCTGCTCAGAACAGCTATAATTTAAAAGTTATGAATTTGTTTATTTCTGAAATTTTTCATTTAATATTTTCAGAATGCAAATGACCACAAGTAGCTGTATAAAACTATGTTTCTGTGGCTAAGGTGTGGATTATGGTCTCTTTGTGTACACACACACATACACACACAAATATGCTAAAATGTAGACCTTATCAGGAATTGGTAAATATGTGTGAATAGAATGAAGAAAGTACATCTATAATATTAGGTGATAATTTTGGAAAATACTCTCATGCTGTTTGGGACGTAATCTTGAAAATAATTTTTGGAGGAAAATTGGCCTTATTAAACACTTAAAGCTATTTATTGAGCACCTGCTATTTCTAGGTGGTCAAGACATATGAGTAGAAAAATACTGACAAATATTTCTGCCCTTGGGAAGCTAACATTTTAATAAGAAAATATATGAAATATTTAAATTCTCTAGAAGTAAGAATGTTAAAAATGTTATTTTAAAAATTGGTCAAGGTAAAGATGTCTGGAGGATAATGTATAGCGAGATAAGGAGGGTTAAGTTTAGAGTGTAGGACAGTGTTTCTTACTTGGATGGCCAGATGACAGGGACCTCCTAATCAAATCAGAGGTGGACAAACTTGCAGGGGCTCAACTACCTGACCATAAGGAGGATGGCAAGGCAATTATGGGGTAGTATTGTACAGAAAACAGTAATCCACCAGTACCTTTAAAACTCACACTTGAGAGTGGTTGTGATAGTTAATTTTAGGTGTCAACTTGACTGGACCATGGGTTGCCCAGATATCTGGTTAAACATTATTTCTGGATGTGTCCATGAGGGTGCCTCTGGATGAGATTATTGAGTCAATGAGTAAAATAGATGCCTTCCTCAACATGAGTGGTCCTCATCCAATCTGTTGAAGGCCTGAATAGAATAAAAGGCTCAGTAGGAAATAATTTTTCCTTTTTGCCTTACTGTCTTCACACTGGGACATCAGTGTTCTGCTTTCAGACTTGGACTCAAACTGGAACTACTCCTTAAACTCTGTTAGGTCTCCACTTGCCAATGGCAAATAATGGACTTCCCAGCCAAATTATGAGCCAACTCCTTCTAATAAATCTAAATCCATACCTGTCTTAGTTCATTTTTGCTGCTATAAAAGAATACCTAAGACTGGGTATTTGTGAAAAAAGAAGTTTATTTGGCTCATGATTTCATAGGCTGCACAAGAAACAGGGCACCAACATCTGCTTCTCGCGAGTGTCTCAGACTGCTTTCACTCATGGTGAAATGTGAAAGGGAACAAGCCTGTTCAGCGATTACCTGGTGAGGAATGAAGAAAAAGAAAGGGAGAGAGGAAGCACCAGACTCTTTTTAACAACCAGCTCTCACTCTTGTGGGAACTAATAGAGTAAGAACTCACTCATTCCCCCATCAGAGAGGACATTAATCTATTCATGAGGGATCCACTCCCATGACCAAAACACCTCCCATTAGGCCCCATGTCCAACATTGGGATCAAATTCCAACATAATGTTTAAAGGGGACAAATATCTACACAATAGCAATTTCTATCTCTCTAGCAAGCTAGGTAGCTGGCTAGGTAGCTATCCATCCACCCATCCAACTGTTTCTTTCTCTGGAGAAACCGAACTAATACAACTATTTATAAACTTGTATTTCAAACATGGCATTACACCTAAATTCAATTGTCCTTACTTTTCTTCCAGTTATATTTTTTTATCCAAAGAGAAATATTAGAATATGTATCACTCACAATAGGTGTAAAGACAGAAAGAACATAAAGCAAGTGTAAAGCTAACAAATAAAGGGAAGAGACATAGACTTGATTGGTTATAATGAAGTTACATTATCGACTTAATGTAAAACTCTTATGGGCTTAACTATTTTCCAAGACAATAAGGAATCCAAAAGTCAAAGTCATTTTACAAAATGAAACAAAAATTCAACGGACCTATCTTAATTCTTTATAATGATCATTTTTTCCATTATGTCTACTAAAATGTTTTTTATTATCCTCAAATATAATAACACTAAGTCAAATCATAGAGTCAAATACTAAATATACTAAATTTTAAGCCAAGACTAGACAACTAACCGTAAGCCTCTCTAAATTATAAAAGGAAATAAAATTAGGGAAATTGAACTCTTAGTTTATCATACATAAGAATATATCTGTAGATGGAATATGTAAGAGAAACAAAATAATTCCCTACTCTAGCCATTGTATGTACATTAGCTTTATTTGAATTAGCATATCGTTAAATAGACAAATTCAGTCTTTCTATAATGTAACTCCAGTTTCTGCCATAATAGTAAACAGCAATTTTCAAGTATATTTTTATATATACCAGATACTGTTTTGTCCTTTTTCTGCAATCTTTTCTTTTAAATTTATCTTTATATGCCAATCTACTCCTCAAATTTTTGTTTTTAATTCCACAACACTATTTACTCCTTTAAAGTATGTGTGAATAGCACTTTTAAAGGAGTAATGAAATTATTATCTCCTATTCTGTGTTCAGTTCCTCACCTCATCTGTGCCAAGTCAATACAGTTAATGTGCAAAGAGAACTATAGTATAATATTATTCTTTTTTTTTTTTTTTTTTTGAGACAGAGTCTCACTTTGTTGCCTGAGCTAGAGTGAGTGCCATGGTGTCAGCCTAGCTCACAGCAACCTCAAACTCCTGGGCTTAAGCGATTACTGCCTCAGCCTCCCAAGTAGCTGGGACTACAGGCATGCGCCACCATGCCCGGCTAATATTTTCTATATATATTTTTAGTTGTCCAGATAATTTTTATTTCTATTTTTAGTAGAGACAGGGTCTCACTCAGGCTGGTCTCGAACTCCTGACCTTGAGTGATCCACCTGCCTCGGCCTCCCAGAGGGCTAGGATTACAGGCGTGAGCCACTGCGCCCGGCCAATATTATTCTTGAAAGTGATTTTTAGCCTTTACAAATTATGAGTAAGATGAATTATCCACAGATCCACATAGATTCATGCTAAACAATTGTGGCATTCTCAGACCACACACCATCTTGCTGATTCTTTGACACACTGCCAAGTATATGCTGAAGTTAAATGCTTGACCCACAGGGGAAGATTTGGGACAGGAACTACTTGCGTAAGTTGTAATAGGTTTTCAGATGTGGGCAAGGGTAGTGAATTTAAATTCACTCCTGCTGCTGTGATGCTTCTTGTCTTTTTTTTTTTCCTAGTTTGTGTCACACAACCAATGCAATGTTAAAACTGCCCTCAATTTCCAAATGGAAAACAGGACCTTTCTATTGTAAGACAGCAAAGAACAAAGAAAATGCATCCATTTTTTAGGTTTTTATATGTTATTAATACCACAGTTTTGATGTTGTGTGTGTGTGTGTGTGTTATCATTTTGTTAGAATGCTTCAAAACCTTTTGTTCTTCATCTTTGAAGGTCTACAACTCAATGAAATCTCAAACATAATCCCCTTTTAATATTTGTATTGCACATTTTAAACAGCTTCATGTTCACAAAAGTCCTCGGGCTAATAGCTGATCCTTCATCTCAAAATGTTTCCGGCTAGGATCAGAAAAGAAAAGCAGCAGACAATTTTCTATTCACCATATTTTTATCTGCACAACCTTATACCATTTTTGATTTTAGGAGATTGTAGAAGTGTGAAGTCTGAGCACTTTTAGGTATAGCTATAACTACAATTTGTATTCCAACGTGTCAGCTAGATTCTTTTACATGACCCAATTAATCAGGTCCTTTGGGACTATGTTAATCACATTATAAAATAGAAACCCTCTGAAAGGCCCAGTCCCTTCTTGCCTAATTATATTCTGATCCTGTCTCTGAGTTGTGGTAGGAGAGAAGAAAAATATATTGGGGTAAAGTTTTTTGAAGTGTATTTAATCAACACAATCTTGACTCAGGAATGAAAATGCATTTACTACAAATGCCCCCCCAGCGCTGGAGAGTTTTCTGAGATCACAGGAAGGAGAAGAAAAGAGGTTGTTTTTTTCCAACCAAACAAAAGGACACCTTGCTCTTTCACTCTTGGCCCTTAGGAAGACAGTTAACTCATTTTGTATGTTTAAAGTAAAAAAAGAAAGCAAAAATATACATACAGTAAGCCCTCCATATCCATGGTTTTGCATCTGCGGAGTCAACTAACAGTGGCTCAAAAATATTTGGGAAAAAAAAAACAATAAAAAATAACAATACAACAATAAAATAGTTTAGATCAAAGTATAGTATAATGACTATTTGCATAGCATTTGCATTGTATTAGGTATTACAAGTAATTTAGAGATGATTTAAAGTATGAGGGAGGATGTCCATAGCTTACATGCAAATATTACACAATTTTGTATAAGGCACTTGAACATCTGTGGACTTTGGTATTTGCAAGGGCCCTGGAACAAATTACCTATGGATACTGAGCAATTACTGTATATTTTAAAGAGTAATTTAAAATATTTAACTCTAAATGACAGCAAAGCTAATAAATACTATGCTATTAGCCACAGTTGTTTTGGCTAAATGGTAGACATTTACACTTGAGAAAGTGATCAGCTTAATCTAGGGCAGGGAGAAGCAAATTAGCCTTGGCAATTCTGTAAAAATGTTGTCAGATTGAGCAAGTGGCCAGTATTCAGAGGTGACTTAATAGCACACTTCACTGTGGATGAATTGCTATTGATGACGATAGTAAGTAAAGCCAAACATCAAACAGCAGCCTTGGCTTTGTTTTAATATTACTGTTATTTAAAAATCAGAATGACATGACTCTAAATCTTTTTTTATGTAAGTACATATTAGAGTAACTTAATAGTGATGTAGAGTAATTTTTTAAAACTAAAACAGTGTCATGTAATGAATACATAATCTATTTTTTGTACTGATCTGGATAGATCCATATATCTGTATGTGTGTGCATGTGTAAATATACACACATATGGACATTCAAAGAAAATGCTCATCATTAAGTTGTGGAAGGATGATATAAAAGAAAATGAGTTGCATGTATGCATGCACTGTACCATCTGAAACAATACACTCACGAACTATATAATGATGGTTTGATCAATGACAGATGGCATACATGACAGTGGTCCAAAAAAATTATTACGGAGCTGAAAAATTCCTATTTCCTAGTGATGTTGTAGCCATTGTAATATCATAGGACAATATATTACTCATGAGTCTGTGGTCATGCTGATGTAAACAAACCTACTACACTGCCAGTCATATAAAAATATAGCACATACATTATATATAGTACATAATAATAATAAATGACTATAGTACTGCTTTATGTGTTTACTATACCTTTGTCATTTATTGTAGAGTGTTCTCCCTCTACTTATAATAAATGTTAACTATAAAACAGTCTTAAGCTGATCCTTCAGGAAGGATTCCAGAAGGCATTGTTATCACAGGAGATGGCAGCTCCACCTGTATTTCTGTGACTTAACACCTTCCAGTGTGACAAGATGTAGAAGTAGAAGACAGTGATATCGATTATCCTGACCCTAGGCTAATGTGCATGTTTGTGTATTAGTTTTTAACAAAAATGTTTGAAAAGAAAAGAAAAAATAAAAAAAAAAGCCTTATAGAATATGGACAAAAAAAGAAATATTTTTGTATGGCTCAACAATATGTTTTTGTTTTAAGCTGTGTTATTACAAAAAGATAAAAAGGAATTAAAACTTTTATAAATTAAAATAGTTTAGAAGAAATTAAAAATTTCATAAAGAACCAGTAAGCTAATTAATTCATTATTGAAGAAAGAAAAAAAATTTAATTTAGTGTAGCCTAAGTGCATGGTGTTTATAAAATCTACAAGAATGCCAATAACATCTTATGCATTCCCATTCACTCACTGACTCTCCCAGAGCAGAGCAACTTCCAGTCTAGCAAGCTCTATATGTGGTAAGTGCCCCACACAAATGTACAATTTTTTAATCTTTTATATCATATTTTTACTGTATCTTTTCTAGGTTAGATATGCTTAAATAGACAAATACTTACAATTATATTCAGTACAGTAACATGCCATACAGGCTTAGGGTATGTGGTATAGCCTATTGCTCCTAGGCTTCAAACATGCACAGCATATTACTATACTGAATATAATTGTACATATTTGTCCATTTAAACATATCTAGCCTACTGGCTATATCTTCTGTGAAAGTGTAAGTACACTCTATGAAATTCACACAATGACAAAATTGCCTAAGGATGCATTTCGCAAAATGTCTCCCCATCATTAAGCAATGCACGACTGTAGTTAACTTTTATTCATTTGTTACATTATTTTTCTTTTTGTAAGATGTAAGATATTATTATTCCTTGCAGACAAATACACACGAATCATCACCGATATAGAAGAAAACATGAAGATCAAAGTTAAAAATGACTTTATATGTAGAAATTGTATGTCTCTAATTTGAAAAAAAAATAAATATTATTACTAGATGATTTCAGGTACATAAGCTTCAATGGTAGAAGTAATATGAAAATTACTAAATTAACCTTTAAACACTAATAATAACTTTACTGATGTATTTTCTTCTAATGGCAAATAAACATAAATTTTAAAAGTTTTATCATTAAGTGGTTAGTATTGTAATGACATCTCAGTATGGGGCTCACATCATACTCCTTTATGTGTATATCCACCCAGGAACGTGGTGGCAGAATTTGCACAATAGGCTGTAGAAGGATGGAGTGGTATCATTGCTGCATCACTGAAGCATGAATGCAGACTAATTAACAGAACTGAAACTGCTGCTCTCATGCTCTCATTGCATTTATCTCATTTTGCTTACTTTCCATATGCAGGGTGGTCACTGAAGTGTCCTTTCTCCCTGGCATAATGCAGTGCTTCTTGTCCACCTGCTGCATCTTAACCAAGGTCTCAGGATGCTGTGTGTGCAATTCTCTTTCTGCTCAAGTGTATTCTAATTAAATCCTATTGTCTAACTGAGATTCTGCTATAAAAAGCAATTGAAAATGTTCCAGCCCTCCTGCTCTAAAGAGTAGGTGGAAAGAATTATGAAAATGAATTTGTCAATTGCCTTTAAGTGATATGTCGTATTCTGCCAATGTTATGCTCATAAGACTTTCATTCACTTCAGTAAATCCCTGCCTTAATTCTTTGATTGTTTTTAATATTCAGAGAAAATAAACTTATAACAGGTATGAATAAATGGAGATGAAGATACATGTACTTTCCTCTCTTGATGATAACCATAAATTTAAATGTATCAGTTAATTTATTTTTTTAGGATATCAGTCTAATTTTGCTTATTTATTTCATCTACTTCTCAAAGTACAAAGCAACTCTTTTGTTGCATGAAAATAATATTTTAAGGCAGTATAATGAGATTATTTGTTTGGCTTTGTGGTGGGACATCTAATGGAACACTAGAAATCTTGCATTGTATATCAGGGTGACATTAAAAGTTTGACAAGGGAAGGCACTTATAATTCTAGGCCTTCGGGCACTTATATTTCTAGGCCTTCAGATTTTTTATGAATTAGGAGAAGTTATAAATAAATAACTTTTAGAAACTCATTAATTTCTATATTTCTGTGGTTTAATTTATATTTACTTTTTGGCCAGCTGCAATTACACAAGTAGATCCATACTGAATGCAAAACATATTTCTTTAGATCAGTAATTAAAGTTGTGATAAAAATCCTCTGGCACATATAATTAATTTTTTTCTATGCTACTGATTATGTATTCAAAACTGTCTTTGAGACCTAATGAGTTGAAACAATAGTGCTAGAATTCTAAATGTTGTATGTGGTATAATGTGACAGTAACAAGAAAGTTCTTCTTGCTCTATACTATTTTCTTTAAATCCTATAATGATGAGTAAAATTAAATATTCATATAATTTTTTTTCTGTTTGTAGTGGTTTAGAGATAAGGTTTCATATATGATAAAATATAAATATTTATATGTAGGCTAATCTTTGGATAAGGGTAGACAAAGTTTATTTGCATCCTCTGGTGTCTATTTTTTTTTTATTTCAGCATATTATGGGGGTATAAAAGTTTAGGTTACATAGATTGCCCTTGCCTCCCCCCCACCCGAGTCAGAGCTTCAAGCGTGTCCATTCCCCAGACAGTGTGCATCGCACTCATTATGTATGTATGCATCCATCCCCTTCCCCCTCACATCTGCCCGACACCCCATTAGTGTTATTCCCAAATGTGCTCTTAGGTGATAATCAGTGAAACCAATTTGACGGTGAGTACATGTGGAGCTTATTTTTCCATTCTTGGGATACTTCACTTAGTAGAATGGGTTCCATCTCTATCCAGGAGAACATAAGAGATTCTGTATCACCATTATTCCTTATAGCTAAGTAATACTCCATGGTATACGTATACCACATTTTATTAATCCACTCATGTATTGATGGGCACTTGGGTTTTTTCCACATCTTTGCAATCTTGTGTCTATTTTTAAAGCCAAACAAGTTTAACACATGTTCAGAATTTATTCCTTGATAACAATGAATCCCTCTTGCTCACAGCCATCTCATTATTTCAATAGCTTCATCCTCTTCTACTTGCTCACCATCAGTGAAAATATAGACCAATATTTAAGTAATTTAGAACTGTTTGGTGGAATCAAAAACATAGACTCTTTGGCAAAGTTAAACTGGTTTGCATCTTAATTCTCAGATGTGATCTTGGACAGCCTGAATTTGGTGAATGTCTTATTTAGTCATCTACCAAATGGGTAACAACACCTGTTTCAAAATGTTATAGCAATTGAATGGCATATTATTTGAGGTAAATGCAATAAAGAGCCCTAACATTCATTTGAATTTCATAAAATATTTAATGTTATACATTACAAATGCTAGTAATAATTCAGTGTACTGTATTTTTTAAAGTATCTGTCATTGTTAACTGTCAACACAATGATCTAATAGATTAAAGCTGCAAAGGTTACCATCTTCAATCTGAAGTCTCTCTGAAGTATTTCTTGATTCTCCAAATTCCTGCCATTAAGTTTTATCAAATTGTCACCATCTCAGGCCATGACTATTTTAATAAATCTTTAATTATCCATGTCCATTCTCTGTTCTTCACTCTTTCATAGTAAAACTAAATTCCTTTAGATCATGGTTCCAGTAATCATATTTTTATTAATTTTTACACTTTGTAACATACTTGCTAATGACTGAAGGATAAAGAGTGAACCCTTTTGCAGAGCCTGAAATATCTCTGAAAACTCATCCTAATTCCATTTTCTGCTACTGCCATGGCTCATATTTCCTATGATCTAGTTGTACTGAATTTCTCCTATTTTCTTAAACACAAGATTCTGTTACATGTATCTGGGGTTTATCTTGCATGTTCTTTCTTCTGACTCTAATAAAATACAACCCACCCTATAATATTGGAAGACCTAGTCCAACTATTACTTTCCCAATGTCTCAGGATGGTTTGTCATAACTTCTTTATTGCTTTCATGGCATCTTTCATAACACAATGTAATTACTTGCCATTTTATCTATTTTTCCCACCAGAGGCTAACATTGTTACCTCTATAATTCCAGTATGAGACTGAGGAGGGAGAGAGGATGGGAAGTGGGGTGGGGAGAGTGAGAGAGAGACTTGGAATGGAAGAGAAATTACATTATTACATTGTAAGCATTAGTTTATAGATTTGAATGATACTAACTAGAATAATAAAATTTCATATTACACCTAAAATTTATTTATTGAACACAGTGATACACATAAATTGTATCACTTCCTACTTTGTATACTTCCTACAGTGATACACATAAAGTATATCACTTCCTACTGCAAACTTCCTACTTTGAAAATTATAAGGACATATCCCTCATCAATCTGATACCCAGTAATGTTATAATGTTAATTAATTTTATAGAATGTATACTTTAACATGTTATATCCCAACCCATGTTGAAAATTGTTTCATGTTTGTCATTTCAATGAGAAGAAGGATATTTTAAATTATAATCAGCTGGAATTATTCTATTCCATTCTATTTTATTTCATTCCATCCATTCCATTTCATTACAATTCATTATGTTCTATTTCATTTGCTTTTCATTCAGATTGCAAGGGCCCATTTGGTGGTGAGAAAAGTGTTCAATTAAGGATGGGATATTTGCATTGAAAGAAGTCTTAAGGGAGGGCAGATTTTGAAGATAAGTTTATCTGTTTTATATTTTTCTGTCCTAGTATGGTCAAAGAATATCAGCTAGAGTCAATTAATTTCAGGGTGCTAAGATTATAGAAGGATACATGTAAGTCTTTGTGTAAAAAAATGCAAACATATTCTGTTGATCAGGAAATGGAGATGTTTATAAATCAAAAGCATGTCACTTGAATAGGAAAAAAAATTATCATTTCAGCTCCACATGCAGAAAGAACATCATCATTATTAGCAAGACTCAGAGATCAAATGGAAGGAAGTAAGCTTGAAAGTATGTGTGGGGGTGATTTGATTTTAATTATACATCATAAACAGTACCCTTTTAAATATAGTACATGTTGCCATTTTCTTCTCTGTGACATTTTTGTAAAGTGACTTAAGGGTGAATGGTAGCAATTATGGAGGATGCTTAAGTCTATGAATAAATTTGACACTTAATTCCCCTGGCCACTGTGGAGCCTGCAGAGTAAGAGGATTGCATTTCATGTCTGGCTTGTGGAAACAGTACCATTATTTCAGTATTAAAGTTTATGTAATAATATAAATATTTATTTTATTTTCCAATCTATTATATTTTTGCTCTTAGAGTAGCAACACTGTCATTAAGAATGTATATAAAAAAATTGACTCTTGCCACCACACAGAACTTTAAATTATTTACTATCATTTCTCTAACTTTATCAACTTTACTATTCTCATTTAGAAACCCAATCTGTCCTTTTGCAGAAAGACAACATTTTAAAAGATTAATTGTATTGATGGTGTTCTATATTTTTTCTACAAATTCCATAAGTATCTTAGCTATACCTTGTGCCTCAATTGTTACACAGCAGATTCAGACATTTACCTAAGTGTTTCATGAAAGAAAGTTACAAAAGAAAATAGGAAATAGTATTTCTTATTTGGGTGCTAAACAGTTATGTTATATCTAAAGAGAAAAAGAAAAAACATAGAAACCAAATGATCTATAGAACAATGATGGGCCAACAAGTTTCTACGGTAAGATCATCCTGATTACACACCTCAACTTTCATTAATTAACATCTTTCTCTAACCAATATCATGATAGGTGGTCAGAGAAACCTCTACCACTTCAACATGCTGCCTAATAATACAGTCTTTGTTAACCTCATAGTATCTGTGACTTCACATCCTTGCCAGCATTTGGTGTTGGCAATGTTTAGGATTTTGGGCCATCTTAATACGTATGTAGTGTTATCTCATTGTTGCTTTAATTTGTATTTCTCTCATGACATATGATGTAGAACATATTTTCAAATGCTTATGAGCCATCTGTTATATCTTAAACTGTACATTCCACAAGTAGAAAACCTACACATTGTCATATGTCCATGAAACATTTATAAAAGGAAATATGACACTTGGTCACAAAAAAAGGTGATAATTTCCACAAAGAAGAGTTCTTAAGGAACTCTTAAAGAATATACTCTCATTATAGTAATCAAATGAAATATAAACAATATTTATGTGGTTGAAAACCCAGATACTGGATAATTAAATAAAAAACTTAATTAAAAAATAATTAAAAAAAACTTGAATCAAAGATTTGATTATTAAATTGGAAGTTACTATCTGAAAAAGAAAAGGAAGAGAATACTTCACACTAGTATTTATAGGGGAGTAATAAAGTTGTATTGCCATTAAAATTTAATATTCAAGATATCCCTATGTTACAGCATTTCTAAGTCATAAAAGAACATTGAGGGGTTTTGTTTAAAAATACTTAACTTTAAGAATTTGAAAGATATCAATAAAAATAAGAAAAAGGACATTTATCATAACATTAGAAATAAAAAGGCAAAAAAAAGAAAAAAATGTATAAAGTAAAAATATATCCAAAATTAATACCTTGAAAAGACTATGCAAGAGATTTTTCTGGACAAAGAAAATAAAGACTAAAAACAGATAAATGATAAATGTCAAAGGAACCAAATCTAAACATGTTAATAAAATAATGAAATACTAATACACGCACTTTTGGCAGAAATATTCACACACTTTGAAAAAATATATATATAGATAATTTAAAACTACCAAAACTGAAACTTGAAAAAAACAAAAAGTAAAACTTGAATGAACTAATTACCACAGGAATGATTAGAAATATCTTTAGGAGTGATTACAAATATCTTTACAGAGGAATCACTGAAAATGTACTTTATAGTTGAGTTTTACCTAATCTAAATAGAAGATAAAATCTATTAGTATGAGCTTTAAGTTTCTAGGCTTTGAAAAACATAGACCTGTTTTTAATACAATTTTATTAGTATATGAAAAGTTTAACATGAAAAGCAAATAAAAATACTCCCAAAAAGGAAAGTATAAATTCACATGTGTGTCTAAATAGAAATTTTTATAAAGTATAGAGAAAAGCATTTAAACCTAATGCTTTATGAATAAATTGGGAAGTTTGGTATTAAAAAATTTCGCAATAAAATGTTTTGGGAAATAAATATACAATATACAGATATTAAGTATCAATATTCCCTATATTAATCTATACATCTTATGCAATTTCAATTAGAATCTGCATAAGACGATTCCTTAAAACTGACATATATATTTTTTTAATTTTTAGAGCCAAAAACACATGAAAGTAAAAAAAAAAAAAATTAAGAGAGGATTGCTTCATGACACCAGGAAGTATAATAAAACCACGCTAATAAAATTAGTATGATAGTAGTGATATGAATGGGATGGTTAAAAAATGTAAGCAATCTAGAACCAGATTTAAGCATATATCAGATGGAAATATATATGGCTGGTAATTCCATTGCATAAAAGGATAGATTATTTACTTAATTAAATATTTGCCTGAAGAAAAATAAACAATATGGATATTTATGTTAAAATACTTTACAAAATTTGCAGGGAAATACAAAGATATAGCATAAACATATTATAAAACATCTAAGAGATTATATCTCATTGCAGAGGTCACAGAAGTTGGGTCAAGTTCTTAAACAGAAAGCTATAAAGTGAAGGGGAAAAAAAGAAAAACTTATTGACCGGAAAATAATACATTAAAATAAATAGATAAATACTAATTCTGGAAAAATATATATAAAATATTTATTTCCATAGCATATTTTTGAATGAAAAAAAGACATAAAAAGGCCAAGGGAAGTGAATAGACAATGGCTAAGAAGCCTATGGAAATGCTCAAATATTTGGTTCTAGAAAGATGGATATTGATTTGACTGTGAGATGTCACTTTACATGTACCAGAAAGGCAAAACATTAGACAACTTATAATTCATTGCTGGCAGAGATCTAGGGAACCTACACTCTTTTATGTTGCTGGTGTAAAATGTGAATTCATCGAGTTTAATGCAAGCAATCTAGCAACATATATTCACTTTAATAAATGCATTTTTTTGTGCTTTGAATCTTCCTATGCAGATAATATGTACAAAAATGTTCAAAGATGTTTACAAAAGCATTTTCACAGTGGTCAAGAAGAAATGAAATCAATGTCCATTAGTAGGAGAATGTCAGAATAAAAGTGATACGTCCACAGCCACCAAAAAGAAAAGTTAGACTAACACCTGATAATTTAAGAGAGATTTTTTAATAAAATAGTGTTGAGCAGAAAAAGTAAGATGCAGAAAATATATACAATAGTATCTTACTTTATAAGACAATGTGAACCATCTCTAGGATAAAATTATAGATATTTATGTATATGTATGTGCACACATAGAAATATACAAAAGGGCATATACCATTTGATTGCTTGGATGGTTGTGGATAGTGCTGATGATGAAGAGAGCAAAAAGGTAACTATAAGAAATATCACCTGTATTGTATTATTCCAATTATGTATATAACAAGATCCTTGATAAAACAGTCATTAAAATATTAACACATTTACTTCAAAGTGTTGGCATTTGAAGTGCCTTTTATTTTCTTCAATACATATCAAAAACCCCTTTGGAATTGCAAAAATAAGGACCAGTGTTTAAAATACTTAAAAATTGTCTTTGATTATATATAACATATTAGTATTTTTATTTCAATATGAGAAGCCTATTAAACTTGTGTGATATGTATCAAAGTAACAATCACTACTGATTCTTTTTTAAGAAATAACTTCAGAAGAATATCTTTATTTTAAAAATTACAAGCCTCAAAACAACAAATGTTGGCGTGGATGCAAAGAGATAGGAACACTCATACACTGCTGGTGGGACTGCAAAGTAGTACAACCTCTATGGAAAGCAGTGTGGAAATTCCTCAAAGAACTTAGAGTTGAACTACCATTTGATCCAGCAGTCCCACTACTGAGTATGCACCCAAAGGAAAAAAAAAAACATTGTATAAAAAACACATCTGTTCTTGAATATTTATAGCAGCACAATTCACAGTTGCAAAGATGTAGAAACAACCCAAATGCCCATCAATACATGAGTAGATTAACAACATGTGGCATATGTATACCATGGAGTAATAGCCATAAAAAAGATGAACTACCTCTTGTATTATTCTGTATGGAGCTGGAGCCCATTCTTGTAAGTGAAGTATCACAAAGAATAGAAAAACAAACAACACATATACTCACCATTAAATTGGTGAGTTAGTGAGTTAGTACCACTAAATTGGTACTAACTGATCAACACTAATGTGACATATGGGAAGTAACATTCATAGGGTGTTGGGCAAGTGGGAGGGGGAGGTAGGGATGGGTAAATCCACACCTAATGGATGTGGTGCACACTGTCTGGGGACGGGCACTCTTGTCAGGTGGTACAATGGCAATTTATGTACCCAAAGCATTTGTGCCCCTATAATAATCTGAAATAAAAAAATAAAATAATAAAATATAATACAATACAATAAAATAATTATATTTAAAAATCCTCTATAACTACTTGGAAGAAATGTATGCAATCTCTTAAATTACTTATGAGAAAGTAATGACTTTCCTATGTGAAACGCAGAAAGAATCATAGTGTTGTGTTTTCCATTTCTTCCCCAAACAAACTTTTCTTTGAAAAAAGAACTAAATTGACAACGGCTCAATTTGTGCAGTTCATGAAAAGATCTATGGTTTTCAAATATGTACGTTATTCAATGCTTCCAAAGAATACTTCTATATTGGTAGAATATGCTGCAACCTAGGCCATTGTAAATATTCCTACAGTTTATAAGTAGATTTTTCTAAAATCCCACAAATTAAATAATCATTCATTTTAATTAATCTAATCACTTTAAGGAGTAGAAGGGAGAAATTCATGTTATAAAGGAAAGAACATAGACTTAAGGTTAAATAGATACCACTGTGTGATCTTAGAAAATGACTCCACTTCTCTAAATCTCTCTCTATAAATGTATCTGTCTATAGATCTATCTAATCTAGATGTATGTTTAAGAAATAAAGAGATTTAAGCAACTTTTATGAGACTTTAAATGTTAAATTTTAAATACGAAAAGTATCATCTGCTACTAGTGAAAGCACATAAAGAAAAATGTAATTATATAAGGAAAATTCAAATAGCTCCTTTGATATAATTTATATTCTGTAATACAGGTTTTTATAAACTAGTAAGCTTTAATGAAATTTTAAGAGTTAACTCTATTTTACCTTAAACTTGAAATTTGGGAATTCACATAGCAAGTAAAAATACCAAATAGTTTAAATAACTGAATGTATTTAGTTTCTCCTACTTTTGAATTTATTCTGATATAAAATTTGATATCTAGATATCTATCTATAGATAAGTAGATAGCTGATAGATGGACGACACACACAAAATAAATACCTAATTACTCTATTTCTTTAAGGAGCTAAAAATTATTGCATTTTTTCAAAATCTTAGCCTAGAACTAAAGAATTATGTTCAGTCAATGTTACCAAAATTCTGTTTTGAAATCAAAGCACTGTGAAGAGTTAAAATCTTCTTTATGAGAATCAGATTCAAAGAGACTATGATATGTTTCCCTCATAGTTATTATAGGGATAATGGATAAAAGGATCAATGTCTATCCCAATAACCTCTATCTGGTGGGGCAGGCAGTGTAGACAGAGGCAAGGAGCTTGGAACTAAGGTGGAAACAGTGATGAAAGGGCACAGACAGGGGAGTGAAATTTGGAAATTTCTAAAATTCTTCCAGAAATTCCCCTTAGCTAAAAACAAGCAAACTAAGAAAAAAAAAAGTATACTTTGTAGTATACTATAAAGTATATCTAAAAACAAATCACTAGTTGGATACATTTCAAACTTCATTTCTATCTATAGAATCCCTGCTTCATAGTGTATATTTTAAACTATAAATTTACTCTAAGTTTATGTCATTTCAATTTCCAATAATGAAGATATCTGTCTTCAATAAGTGAGGAGAAATCTAAAAAGAATATATAAGACTTACCTTGAGATAAAGTAGCAGAAAGAAATTAAACCTTTAAAGACATCTTATTGTTTTTGCCTATATTTATTATCATTGTCATTGGTTCTTACATATTGTTGGAATGAGTTACTCAATGTATTTTCTGTTGAACTTTGGGTGCTATCTAAAATTTTTACCAGAAGAGGAGCATAATGCACGAAGACACTAAGCCATTATGTAACCATGATCTTGGGAGCATTCAATGTGATACTATGATCAATACTTAGAGACATAATTAAGAGGCAACCACTAAATCTCTGGCAAAGAAGGAACAATTTATTCAATTCCTCTTCATAGGGTATCTCAGATTATTCTACAAAAACCAGATTGGTAAACTCATCATTGTAGCATGAAAGTTAAATTTTCTAAATATATACAGTCTATTTTGGAAATTGACATTGTAAAGCTATAGTCATATATTACATCGAAAGTACAGGGTAAATATTTGCCTTGGAGACTTTACATGTTAAATTTTAAATGTGAAAAATATATTATGCTACTAGTGAAAGTACATATGATAAAAATGTAGTCATATAGGGGAAAATAGAATAGCTCCTGTGATATAATTCATATCACTGAAATACAGATTATTATAAACTAGTAAGCTTTAATTAAATTTTAAAAGTTAACTCTATTTTACTTTAAATTTGAATAATTGCAATTCACATAACAAGTATAAATATCAAATAGTTTGAATAACTGAATGTATTTAGATTCTCCCACTATTGAGTTTTTTTCTAATATAAAATTGGCAAATTAATTTATCCATTTTTCCAAGTATAAGTTTTTGTTCTTATGAATTATATACGTATATAATATTTATTTTATAAATTCATATATTTCTATTTAGCAGCATCAAATTATCCTTCTTAAAGTAATGAATTTTTTAAAAAAGCATTATTCAGTTACATTTATAAGGTTAACATTAAATTAGACTTGGTTTTCTACATTTTTCTACTTTAATTTAGACAAAATTTGCTTTAGCAAATATTGATCTGAGTAGAACAATTAATATTTACTGTTATCTCAATTTTGCCATTTTCTACTGGATCATGCTGAGTAAAGTTTTAAGTTTAGCATTTTTTCTCAGAATCATTCTGCTACAGTTTCTGAAAACATTTTTGTAGCTATTATCTTGTTAATTCATAGAATTAGAACATTGGATGTTGCCTATAGAAGCTTCTCATAATCATAAAATTTGGAGTCATGAATTATTTAATTTTAATTAATCCATTGCATTTGTCTGAATGGTTAGCTACAGAATTGGAATCTAATATTAACTAAAGCTGAAGAAGTACTTCTAAGAAGACTTCCATGATGGAACACATTGCTGGTTCTGTGGGGGCAACAGAACTATGAACAGATTATCAATCACTGGTAGCTTAGGTGAAAATTTTTATTTTTTAAAGAATTTTGAAGATAAAAGAGACAAATCAATTCAAATCTTCCTGACAAAATTTTCTGCTTTGTTCTTTACTGCTTAGGAACCACAACTTTATAGCACTGCAAATTAAAATAACATATATTTTCCTTAAATTCTGTCATAGTTTCTGTTTCTACAGATTGAAAAATATATAATGATTTAGGAAATAATGACAATATTACTACTACTGTCAACAACAATAATAATCATCACTGCCAGTTAATGAAAACTCACTGTGGAGCTGTAATGATGACAGTTGTTTTATATCCATATTTTTACTATTCATAGAACAATGCTATAAAGTAGGTTTAGTAATAAACATACAGATAAGGAGACCATGACTATGCAATGTATTATCCTAGTGGAACCAATTTTTGAATCCAGATTTTGATGTAATATATGGCTTTAAGAAAAAAGTATGGTCTTTCAAAAAAGCAATGCCTATATATTAAGCACTTGGTAGAATTTCTAGCACAAAAAGGGACTAGAAATAGTCATTAAAATTTAGTTTATTAATGAACTTTATAACATTTCAAATTTTGTGAGACCAGTATCTTTTTCTGAGTTGTAAAGAATTTAAGTCAGGACAGTAGTTTAAAGTTCAGTTGTAATGACTATTTCCTGGAATAAAAGTGAGACCCTGATTAACTTACTGTTCTATTTTTATCTCAGATAGAAAAAAAATAATCTCCATAAAATATTCTGTGAATTATTTCAGTGTTTTCAATTTCAAGTAAAACAATAGTTCACATTTTTATAGACTGATTTTTAAATTAAAGAGCATAAACCAATCATTCTGGCTACATAGCCAAACTAATTGAAATCTATATGTCAAAGAAATATCTGCACTCTTACGTTTATTGCAGCAATATTCATAAGAAACAAGATGTGGAATCAACCTAAGTGTTCATCCATGGATACATGTATAGTGAAAATGTGGCATATACATACAATGGAATATTATTAAACGTTAAAAATTAAGGAAATCATGCCATGAGTGACAATAAGGATGAACTAAATGACATTATGTTAAATAAAATAAGCCAGAAACAGAAAGGCAAATATTGCATGATTCCACTTATATGAGGTATCTTACATAGTCTAATTTATACAATTCATACAAACAGTGAAATGTTGGTTTTCAGGGGCTAAGTAGGGGGAAATGGGAATTTTCTGTTACACAAGATGAATCATTTTTAAGGATCTGCTGTTCACATTGCACCTATATGATACACTATTGTGACCTTAAAATTGTATTAAGAATGTTGATCTCATGCTAAATGTTCTTACCACAATGAATAAATGTAAAGGAACATAGAATGCTTTGTTAAAGACTTAAAATAAAATTAAATACATGAAAACGATAAGAATAAAGAATAAAAGCCAGGAACTGAAGAGTTGAAACTGGTATTATTTTGCCAAAGGTGATCATGCCTATGGCAGTGTTCATGAAAATGGCACAAAATAGTTCTATCTTAAAAAGCAGGCCATCCTGCAAACAGTAGGTAAGTCCATTTCTTTTAGTCTCAGGCTCTACTTAAAAAACATATTGTGCAGAATGGCCCTTATTAAATATTAAAGATTTGGGGAATGTTTTAAAAAGATACAAACTAAGGGAAAAAGACTGTACCTACTCTTATATTTCATCAGAAATTTACAGATAAAAAATAAAGATTTATTTTGCAGCTGGATTAAATGAGGAATTTGAGTTCATATATCAAAGCAAGGATCATAACTTACATTTTTAGGACTTCATTTCTGTTTTTACTGCAGAAGACATGAACAGAACTAACAGTGTTGGAAGCCACACATGGCCATGACTAAAAGGGATATACCACTTGAAAAAATTAATAAATCAATCTTTACACTGATTATTTTATATTTGCTGACTTAAAAAGATTCGAAATATTGATGACGGACTTATTTGGCTTCAAAGTATAAGGCTCACATAATGTATAAGGCCTTAGAACTCAAAGGACCTTAAGACCATACAATTCAGAATGTTTTCAAATATTTTATACTTTAGTACTATAATTCACTACCAAAAAAGGACATTTCACTCAAAAGCAATATGAACAAATGAAAGAAAAACTATGGGTTCAAAGAAAGGGCACACCTCCATCTACTAGCAAATATCCATACTTACATCCAGAAAACAGTTTGCCCACATCAGAACTAAAGAAACATCCTTACTTGATAGTTTAGAAAATTGAAGTGCAGAAAATTTGAATGACTTTTTGCTGGTCCAAAACCGAAATAGAAACATATTTGTAATTAACCATAAGACTCCTGGATTCTGGTTCTGTGGTATTTTTACATGCATATCTCATCGCTCAGATACATACCTTCTGTGTTCCCTTGATAGGATTCTCTTTCAAGAAGCAAAAGCCTGCCTTATAGGAAGCCATTTTACTGAAACCTAAAGGCAAATAAAACTTGCATGGGATGTTTTTACTTGTGAAGAGTAGGGCATAGTGAGGTGACTATAGTTAGCGTATACAGTTGAAAAAAATTATTACTTTTGCTATATTAAACTCATATAAATGAATAAGGAAAGAAAAAGTCCACTCTAATGACTAGGAAAAGGTCCTATTCATTAGAGTCCTAGTAGAACAGTTAGCCAGGAATTTTGAAAATACATTTTAATTAACAGGAATCGGCTGGGTTAAAGGAAGCCACATGGATGCTGAGGCATTTAAGCATTAGCAAATAGGAAAACATTAAGATTTCTGGGTCCAATGAACAAGAAAAAGGAATTATATTGTTGGTGTCTAATTAAGAGCTGAAGCTTTGGAGAGATGGCTCAATAGGACTAGGGCTTCCAGAAGGCAGAGCTTTGACCAGAACCATGCAGGGGCCACTGCATGTCACCGGGTTACATTTTCCTGCCAAGGAATTTGGGATGATTTTCATAAATACATTGTAACATAAGGTCTTTATAAGAGAACTATCAGCTATATAGTTTGGCAAGAATAAGTGCAGCTACTCCATACTTCACACTAATATGAATGAGTCTTATGTTTTGACAATTAACCAAGATGATGAAAGTTTGACATCCTTATCAGAATCATGCAATCAATTGAAAACTCTTTTTTCACTATAATCCCAATAAATAAAAGGACAAAGACATGATCAGACAATCCACGTAATAAAAATTATATTTAGCAAAAAAAAAGTTAGAGAAATACTATGCCTGATTAATACAAAATGTTTTTTAAAACAAAACAAAACAAAACAAAACAAAATCCTCGTAAAAAAAATGAAAATTAAAAGTAAATCAACTCTTTGATCACTGTCTTAGTCCTTTAGGGGTGCTATAATAAAAATACCATAGACTTGGTGGCTTTCAAAACTAAGCATTTATTTCTCATGGTTCAAGAGACTAGAATATCCAAGATCAAAGTGCTGGCAGGTTTGTGTCTGGTGAGGGCCGGTTTCCTGATTCGTAAACTGCTGCCTTCTAGCTTTGTCCTCACATAGTGGAAGAAGGGCTAGAGAGCTATCTAGGATCTCTTTTATAAGGACACTAATCCTACTTAGGAGGGCCCCACTTCTTAATACTGTCACACTGAACGTTAGGATTTCAAAATATGAACTTGAGGTGGGCACAACATTAACTCCATAACAATCACACAGTGAGGTAACTATTAATATAGTATATACTAGAATACAGAAAATAAACATATAAAAGTTTAACAATACCCATAATCTAGTGGTAGAAGTGCATGCATCTGTTTCTTTCATATCGCTTTCTAGTATAAAGTTTTATTAATGAACAAAGATAATAATCATAATGGGAAAATTTTGAATAAGTAAAATTTAAAGGAGTTCTGAATATAAGTACTAGATGATAGACTAAATCCTCAGTACAACATAATAAATTAAATGAAATGATGTGAAATAGCCAAAAGATTTTACACATTGAGTTTTCTCCTGTTTACACACTGAGATTGCTTAGATTTTACAGATCAATACAAATCTAATATGATCATATTATCAATCTTAATCTTTATACATCATATTACTATGTTGTTCTATAATGTAAATATTGCCCAATTTAAAGATCTTACCTATCAAGAATGCTATAATAATTTATTTGGCTAGAATATTTGCATCAATTTCTTTTCAATAATATTTCATATCTTGACTTATGAATTGTTAAAAATTAAAAAAAATAATTACATTTTAATGTGTTTCAATAACTTTCACATATTCAACCAAATATTTATTAATAATGTCTATAGAAATTTAGCATTATGTTACTTAGTACTAGAAAGTTGAATCATAAACTAGGTAATAGGCAAAAATTTTAATCACAGCTAATTTTAAGTGCCCCAATACCCCACACAGATACATAATTCAATCACTACCCAAAATTAGCTAAAAAACAACATGCATCTGACAGTAAACAAAATTACAAGGTGCTAACACTATTGCTTACAAAACAAACAAAAAAATTATATATTTGATAAACCACTTGGACATTCTATGTTACAAGCTCAGAAACAAAACCAGAATCATTTCAGGTTGTTTAAACCTATATGTTAATCTAATTAACTTACTCATTATAAGGAAAATGATCAAAGGTACATTTTTTCATTTAAAAATGGAATATTAAGGTAATGATAATAGCAATGCTAAGAAAAACATCTTTATTCTACATGCTTTATTTTCATTACTTCATTCGACCCTGGAAACAATTTAGCAAGAAATGTATTAATTTGTTTTTTTATATGTGAGAAAGCTGAAGATCAGAGATATTCTAATAGAACTGTATTGTTATAAAAACACTAAGCTACTTCTATGCCTATTGGTAAATAGTTTGTGTTATGAGCTCCTTAATTACTCCCTACTAAGCTGACAATACTGCCCTGCCTGGACCTCTCCAGGAGCGAACAACTATGGAATTCATGCAAAGCATAGCAAGGACCCTTCAATGTTCAGCACTAACATCAAAAGTTCTGATTAGCTGGGGCCTGTGTCTCACCAACTGTTAGATATAGTATTTTCAATATCAACCTACTAGATTTGGAGTGTTAAATCCAAAATAATTCTATCATATTGCTTTCTTCATAGAAGACATTCAATAAATATTGTTTTGAGTTTTTTTCAGGAATATTTAGTATTTAATCTAACAGCTAGAAATAATACATAGGCAGCATAATAAGGGCAAATTCAGTGAACATGTTCTAATCTCTCGCAGACTATAATGACAGTAGTCATTAAATATCAGATATGCAATAATTGCATTTTTATTGAGGTTACTGCTATTAAATAACAGTGAAAACTTCTCCCTCAATATAAACAGCAAAATAAATTACTAGGAATGAGTAAGCAATGTTAATCTTTCTGTTTTAGTTCAGGAATAAGATGGGATATAAATCACATAGTGAAGACTTGCACATGAATAGCATATGAAAGCATCCTTGAGGTAGAATATCTTTTATACTAGATTATTTTATTTCACACCTATTTCATTGTTTTCTTATAAAATTTCAACAATTGTATGCTTGATAGAGATTTTAATTTTAATGTAATTAATACAATAAAATTCTTTAGTGGTAGAATTAGTAGAGACATTGCCAACCTAACTCTCTCACTACAAAAAGAAAATAAAGAAAAGCAAGAAAGGAAAAAAAAAGAAAAAGAAAAGGAATTAAGAAGCTAAGAAATGAGACACACAGAGTTTAAGTGATTCAGCCATACCCAATCCATAATCAATGAGAGTGCTAAAAGAATACCTCCTGTATACCTAGCTTATACTCTTTCTATTACTCAAATTTACTGTAAAATCTATTCACTAAGTCATTCACTTTTTTAATGTTTATGACCACCAAATTGATAGACTAGATATATAGTAAAATAAAAGATAAACTTAATGTCTGCTCCTATTAAAGTTTATATTTCATTATAAAAGTGATATATACTAAATTATTCCATTAAAATTATGATAAATGCCAAAAAAGAGAAAAAAAAGAGAGCACTATGAAATCTCATAATCCAGAGACTTAAGTAGCCTTACAGGTAATTCATCATAAAAAATCGGTATTTGTTTTTTTTTATTTCAGCTTATTATGGGGGTAAAAAAGTTTAGGTTATGTATATTGCCCATGCCCTCCCATCCCCCTGAGTGGGAGCTTCAAGTGTGTCCATTCCCCAGACAGTGCGCATCGCACTCATTATGTAGGTATACATCCATCCCCTCCCCCCTCCCCCCACATCTGTCCCACCCCCAATTGATGTCATTCCCAAATGTGCATTTAGATGATGATCAGGGAAACCCATTTGTTGGTGAGTACATGTGGAGCTTATTTTTCCATTCTTGGGATATTTCACTTAGTAGAATGGGTTCCAACTCTCTCCTGGAGAACAAAGAGATTCTATATCACCATTATTTCTTATAGCTGAGTAATACTTCATGGTATACATATACCACATTTTACTAATCCACTCATGTATTGAAGGACATTTGGGTTGTTTCCACATCTTTGCAATTGTGAATTGTGCTGCTATAAACATTTGGGTGCAGATGTCTTCTTTAGAGAATAACTTTTGTTCTTTTAGATTTGTACTGAGCTTTGATCAATGAGTGTAGTAGGCAAAATAAGTTTCCACAAAGATGCATGTCCTTATTTCTGGAACTTGTGAATATTTTACCTTAAATGGCAAAAAGGGTTTTGCAGATGAGATTATGGGCACTGATCTTGAGATGGGAAGATTTTCCTCAATTATATAACTTAAAGTCTGTGGTGGGACCCATACAATCACTCACCTTTCCCAGGTGGGTCAGAGACTTTATATGGAAGAAGAATGAGGAGAGATCCACAGCATAAATGGGTCTCAGGTCAATCACTGGCTTTGACGTTGGAGTAAGTGGGCCATGAGGCAAGAATATAAATGGTCTCTAGAAGCTGGAAAAGTGAAGGAAGCACTTTCTTCCCTAGGGCCTCCAGGAAAGAACTCATCTGCTGACACTTTGGTTTTAGCTCAGTAAGACCTGTGTGAGGTTCTTGATCTACAGAACTGTAAGACAATAACTTAGTATTGCTTTAGGCCACTGTGTTTGTGGTCATTTTTTGTAGCAGCAAAACTTATGCAACGAGTAAACAGTAACCAGGCAACATTGGGAAAGAATCATTATGGCATGTTGAGCATGGAAACAAGAAACATGACGTGTTGGAAGAACAGAAAAGTTTAGTAAAAGTGGAGAGCAGGTACTAAGAGTTTGAGTTTGGTGCACGTTGAGGCTGACCAGTTAGACAGGGACCAATCGGACAAAGTCTTGTTATCATAAGGACATTGGATCTTATTCTAAGAGTAATGGTAAACCATTGTGCAATTAAGTCTCAGAAGGAATAAGGTTTGGACAGTTAGTTTGCTTAACAAGACCTCTCTACCTACTATATGGTTGGAGCAGGGTTAATGTAGCAATGTTCCAAAAGGCAAATAGAGGTAACAACACAAATTCTCTGCATCTTAATCTTGTATTGCTACTACATACAAAAATAATATTAAAATATCCAGCAACATTCTGAGAAACACATTTCTTTTCATATCTTTAATTGATAATGTATTACCTATAACTGGTTTTAAAGTCAGGAATGGGAACAGGTATTCATTTGTGATTTATTACATATCAGGCTCTACCATGGATACTTCTATAAATGAGGATGTTTAATCCAAATTATAAAGGTGCTATTGTTATCCTCATTTTAATATGAGAGGACTGAGAATCATAATGGTTTAGCAAATTTGTTCAAGTCCCACAGAGGAGGATTAAAGACAAAGCCAAATAATATCACAGCAGTTTTCTTTCCAATGTGATCTGTACACTGTGGAATAAAGAGTCCCAGTTAACACAACAAACTGAATTCCTGTATATAAGCCCGTTGACAGGTTGAGAATACACTAGAATTATTCAAAAATGACACTCTGATAGATATTCCACCCAAATGGTTTGCATGCAATGTGTCCATGTGCATGTATGAGAATGTGGGTAAGTAGGCTGTGAGTAGAAATGTATATTATATGTTTTTCTAATGCATATAAGGAGTATATGTAACCCAATTAAGAAATGTAGTATGTTTTCTAAGTGCTCCAAATTTTATAACTCAAACATTGTAATATGTAAAAAGAAGCGATTAGCATCATATTTATGTGTACAAAATACTCCACGTCATGTACTCACTCACACTGTATTTTCTCAGAGGTTTCTCACTTTTTCTAAAAGTATCTTATTACTAAAGTGCAATAAAAAACATAATTAAGTGTCCTCATGTTAAATGCTCTAGGTACTTAAATATTTAACAGTTTAGAATTAATGCCCCTAATGTAACATAGTCAGCAAATAAATATTTAATCCCACTTCTGTAAGCTTTCTGAGTTAGCATATCTTGTGGTTGTGTTCAATAGCACAGGCATGTATAGAAGGAAAACCTACTTAGTTCCTTGCAGCTAGCAGTTTGAGTCTGTTTCCTGCAAACCTTTTACCAGAGCTACTTTCCAGGGCAAGTCTACCTAGTTAGCCCTTTCCTTTTGAAATTGTACGACTCTAAATAGATAATTGATGAGACAATGGTTAAACAAAAAGCCAACCAAGAGAGCAAGAAAAAGCCAGAAAATGCAGGAATAATTCATAAAATGCTTAAACGTCCTTGAACAACCTAAACATTTCATGGGTTTAGATGTTGTGCATATGCTAAAATGATAAATATAAAGCCATAAAAATAAAGGAGATTGTCCTCCACTGAACACTAATTAGCTAAATTAGAAATAACTTTACTTGCTGTGTCTTGGCACCAATCTTAGAGATATCACTGTCTCTTCATCTTCCTGCAGGGTTTTGGCACTTCAAAAATGGAGGTACTCAATTTTCATTGAGATGGGTGAAACTGCCTAATGTTAATCCTCAAAAAACTACCTTAAAATTCCCTAAACCCCCAGAGCAGAATTAAATGTTAAAATTTGGATGATGCCTGCAACATTTCTTATACTGACTGGTATCAAATATCTGAAACAACACAAATTGCTTAATTTGAACGTTAATAATTAATTAACACAGGAGAAGTAGAACTAGCAATTGTTTTTCTCACTTTTTCCTCTGGCTCTTCTGAAACAGGGCATTAAAAACTTGTGCTGATGACATGGTTTTTTGCTGTGACACTTACCAGCCATCTATAGTATGCATCTGAAAAAATGTAAAAGCAAACATTTCTAGTGAAAGCTGTTTCTTTAAAACATCTAAGAGTAATTTATGCTCCTTTGAAGATAGTGTGTCAGCAAAATTGTTACGTCTGTGATTAAAAGATATGTGCAATCTAATAAGGTTTGTAGGTCAGTGAATTGGTTTTAGGATTTCAGGCATAAAGAAAAACAGATTTAAAACAGCTGGGCTCAAAGACTACAATAACAAAAAGCAGAAAACTGTGCTATATGGAAAAAAATTAGACTAAAACCAAATTGTTTTCTCAAGAATGAAATCTAACATCATAAGATGATCAAACATAACACATTTTAATATGATATGAAATAGCAACAAAGAATTTCCATCATAATGGTCACACTACACTTTTATTAAGTTTCCACATTATTGAGACCTGGCTCTGTTTCCTACAATGTCAGAAAAATACACCTCTATAATTCTGATTTATTTGACTGTGGTTAATGAAATTTATCAAGTTTATGCAACTAAAAGTCCACAGGAAAAGTACAGGCAGTCGAATATATGATTTTATTTGTTTTGTGTTTTTATATGAAGAAACTTCAGAACTGTTTACAGGAACACTTAATATAAAATACAAAAATAATTTAATAATACTGGCTACCAGTTGTTGAGTGCTGGACACATTGTTTAATTGTGCTAATGTAAGTGCAGACATAAGAGAGAGAACACTAATTAATCAACCAAAGTACAGAGACATTTTAGATGAATAAACAGGTACTATGTTGTGAATAAAATAAAAGCATAGTCAAATGAGCATTAAACCCAATTTTTCTGAGTTATTTTTATTTGATCAAGGTAGAATTAACTCTAAATCTTACCTTCCCAACCTGGAATTGCGTATATCTCAAGTGTTTCTGGTGTGCCAAAACCACCTGTGCTCCCTCATCTACACATTCCGCTTATCATTGATTCTCTTAATGGGCCTCAGATTTGAAGTTTGATGATTCCGCTAATTTCAATGCCGCACTTGAGCAGAGAAAGCATGCTAGGGCTAGGTGTCCACATGCTAAATCTTAATTCTCCCTAAAGCTTTTGTTTTTTCTTTTGAAGACTCTTGCCTTCAAGAAAAATAATGCTTTGGAATTGGCAAGAGTTCTTCAGAACTCCTCTCAGCGGCTCATGAAAAATGTTCACTCACCATGCTCTGCTATTCCTTTTCCCTCACAGTGTCTTAGAATAAACTCTCCAATTATTGGGTCTGTCTGTGTGGAGGTTCCCGGGTCCCCGGATCCCAGGGTCAAGAATGAGTACTGGTACCCAGTAGAGCTGATGACAGAGTGACCACAAACACACGGCAATTTTATACACAGTTTATCACATAAAAGAAAGAATGAAAGGAAGGAAGGAAGCTACACAAAGTGAAAATATGTTCCAGAGAGAGTGGAACATGTCAGTATTCACAAGTGGGAAAAGACACTGAAGTCTGTCTGAGCACACGCTTTCATATGCTCACTAGTTTGCCTCGCCTTTCCCCTGGCAGGATTGGTTGCCATTTCCCGCCTTTGGGAGTAATTACATAACAGGTTGGTTATGTAACAGTTTCCCTTTCTGCACATGTGTCTTCCCCAGAAACTTGCACAAGCTCCACTCATGTTATGCTAATTAGATGACGCCAAGCTCTAGGTCAGTTAAAGGTTACACAGAAACTGTCCTCTCCTCCCTGCAGGAGGAAGCAGCCTCTCACCTGGAGACAGTGCAAACACCTTGCTGAGGCCTTTATCAAAAAGTCCCAAAACAACACATGTTGGCGTGGATGCGGAGAGACAGGAACACTCATACGCTGCTGGTGGGACTGCAAACTAGTGCAACCCCTGTGGAAAGCAGTATGGAGATACCTTAAACAGATACAAGTAGACCTACCATTCGATCCAATGTACCTATGCAGATGTCTCGTCTCAAATATTAGGGTTCTATGCCCTATTATTAGTGCCTATTAGTGCCCTATTAGTGCCCTGACTCAGGAATAGAAAACCGCTCAAAGTCATGCATTTAGTTCCCTGTTTATTTTTGCTATTATAATTGTTCTTGGGCCTAATTTTTAACACTATTTGTCCTGCCGTCTTGGAAGATAAGGACCTTTTTTCATTAACAGTATGGAGGATTTCAGTGTACTCTGAGGTGATTGTTGCCTGAGGTCGACTTGTCATTCTACTTTTTCAAGATCAGCCTATGTCAGAATTTTTATATCACTATGGAATCCTACAGATTCCTAGAGTTACTGCTTAACACAAAGGTTTCTCTTCCACGTGAACTTAATCCTAATCCATAGAAGGTGAGATTCTTATGAGTTACGATCCTGCAACACATTAAGTGTTGTGAGCAGCCTATATATCAACATCAATGGGCATCAGTGTGATGAATGACTGTGGGTAGAGTCCTTCCCTAAGGATTTGCTATTCAGGTCCATTTCCAGAACTAAGTATTTAGGTTGAATTTAGAGCAAAAGCAGAACATTGAAAAGGATTTGGATCAAGTTCATTTATTTGGAAGGTGATCCCAGGAAATAAAAATGAAGGACATGGAGAGTGACATGCAGGATTAAAAACCCAGTGAGAGGTGAGTTACTCAACTGATGATGTGGCAATGCCTTGTCAGTTATACTTGGAACCATCTAAGGAATTGGGTGAAATGCCTCCTTGAGATATGCCCCTGAGAGACAGGAGACTGGGACATTTATCTACCAACTCTGTAACGTTGCTTCAGGATTGTTCAGGATTGTTCATGCAGCATTTTATAGCCCACCATTCTGAGTTGCAAATGCCACTGTGACTTTGGAGAAAAGTTTGAAACAGAAAAGCGGAAAGATACAGTGCAGCAGGTCCTTGATACGGGATGTAGTCACCATGCTCCGTACTGTCTTCCAAAATTGCAGTTGAAAACAGAGTTGAGCCAAGGGAGGGTGTGCCAGAGGCTACTAGAAACATCTGCTGCACATAGAAAGATTTATTTTAGATGATCATGCAACAGCAATGCACAACAATATAGTAATACCTCTGATAATATTTTACTTCCATTTTCAATGCCTAATCACGAAGAACATAAGGAATACCACTAAATATTTACTTCATCATTAAAAATAAATTGTATATAACTACTATGTATATTTTAGTTAAAAATAGTTTCATATTTTCATTGTTTAAAAGTTAATACATATTTATTGAAAAACACAATAAAAAATAATGTGAAATATCATTTTTGTAACTCCCAGATATTTACATTAATATAAAAATGGAAAAATGTCCAGCTATTCCTTGAAGCTTATACATTAATTCATTAAAAAGATAAAAAACAAAAACATCTTAGTTTCAACTATATGAATTGGAAGATTTTTCAAACACATGTGACCTATGAAACACAGCAATTTTTGTGAATCATCTTAATTTACACATAAAAATTTATCCTTTTTCCACAAGATAATGCAAGAATTACTGTTGCTAGTGTTAATTTTTGCATATAAACTAAAATCACATTTTTGGATCAAAATATATGTTAATTTAATGTTTACTATTTCTGGATAGAATACTGTGCCTGAATATATGTTCATATACTACTATCAATACCACTGCAATGGTGGATGTTGTCAAATGTTATTAATAATCTGTCATTTTGAAAAAATAAAAATATTCCTTTATTTCATTGAAGGCTAGTTCTACTAATACATTTTCTTTATAGATAATTGGCCTGTTGGATTTCCTTTGGATATATACACTTGGAACACCTTTTGGGTTGTCTATTTCACAACTAATTTGTAACATTATATGTTTAATACAGATATTTAACTTGTTTGCATATGTCTGCATCTGTACATATATTATGCATATATTTATTTGTATAAATGCATACAAATATGTATAAATTTACTTTTGGGTGCTACTCATGATGTGAATGTGTGTTTAACTTGAAGTAGTATTAAATTATCTGCAATTAAATATATAAATCATACATTCCTGTTCTGATTTTTGTGTTATATAGAGGCTTTTTTTAACCTAAAATCTATAAAAATTACCATACATATATTCTTCTAACTACACAACTTGTTTTACTGTTCACTATTAAATTGTGTCCATTTACGCTTCATTTTTTTAAAATCTGGAAGTTGAATGCACTCACCTCCATTACATGGATCAATAAATTGTTTTTATTTTTAAGCAATTTCAAGCCAGGTTTCTGTTATTTGCAACTGAAAAAAAATCCTAACCAGATTTTTGTGTGTGTGTTTTTTTTTTAATCTCTATTTTTGCAGAGAAGTTCAATTTTATTTGGAAAATGAGGTTTTCTATCTTCTCAAACTTAGGTTACAGTTTATAAAGTTTATGCTTTCTTTTCAATTTGATTTTAAAACTCAGGGAATTCAATGGTTAGACCACTGTTATGTGTCTATGAATAGACTACTATTGGTTCCTACATGTTGGTTATGGAATGATAATTCTTCCTGAAATAACTTTCTATTTGTGTGGAATTGATGCTATAAAGTCTTCTGTGACTGGTAACAGTTTCCCCTTTTCTCTGTGGAAAAGTGTGTATAGCATGATCTTAGGGTTAATTTAATTAGTGGCATGCTCTAAGTTTTCTGAAGATAAAAATTGAATTTCTTGCATTTGGTGTCTCTATGATACCAAGAAAAGTAGTGGATATCTGGTGAGTGATATGATATTAACTTTATATGTTCCTTCTAATTTTCTTCCCTGAAGAAGACAAGAATATGCCTGTGTTTATGCTAGTTTGGCAGTTAAAAATAGTGTATTAAAGGAAAAATAAAACTTTGAAAAGTATATATAAATCTATCCCTTCTTTCCATGTCTCTACATTGATTCATAAAGAAAAAACATTCTCATATGTCAACACTTTCTTCTCTTTACTGTAGGGCTTCCACCTCTCCAGTCCACTACTTGCTTTGTTCAAATCACAAGACATCACATCTGATTAGGAGAAAACTGACTTGGGAGTGTGGTGATTTTAACCCACAGCCAAGGAATTATCTGTACCTCCTTGTTTAGCTGTCTGCTTCATGTATCTCCAAGAAAGGCCCTCATGAGTTTGGGAGCAGAGAAGCAGGTTGCTCAAAGTTCTCTTCATATAATTAGGAGAGAAAGGCTAACACTGAGAACCAAGGTATCTTTATTTTAGAAAATATTTGTGATATTGTTCCTTGGAGTAGGACGATATTGGTAGAGATATTTAACATGTCATTTTTTCCCCCCAAGAAACACTGAACCACATTTTTGATACAGAATTGATTTTCTGCAAAGCATTTTACATCTCATATAGATTCTTCGATCTGTATTATAGGTTTGGAAGAATACCTACATTTTGACAGCCATTTACTATTTTTATTACACTTAATTTTTTGTCTCTCACGGTGAAATAAAAGTTAGTGAATGAGAATATGTTTCTAATGGAATTTTAGCAATTTATTATTTACAGATTTTACATAATAGGAGTCTGACTAATGAAAGAATAAATTGATGAATGAATGAGCTACAATAAAGATAGCTAATATCAACAAAATCTCCAATAACATCTTTTGTGAATGGAAAGAATTCATTCTATAAGGCATATTTCTAGAAAGAATCAAGAATGGGGGCAGAATCTTACTTTTTATGTTTTAATTTATTCTAATCTAATGTTGAGTTACTTCTTTCTGGACTTGTAATGTTTATAAATTCAGTTCAAATGTTTCAAAAGAATTCCTAAGGACAAGAATACCTGAGGACACTGAAGATTTGAAGGTAAATCACCATAACTATAAATTTATAATAAGGAACCAATGGAGTAACTTGAAATTTATTGAATTTTTTTCAGTATTTACATTTGAATGCAAATGTACTAGGCAAAATAGTTATAAAAATCCTTAGTTAATGAAATAATGATTTAATATAACAAAAGTTTTCATATAGCTATTTTTGAAAGCACTGCTTTTTGCTTACTACAAGATTGAAATGATATTTTCTTCTAAATTCATAGTTAGAAAAACTGTAATCAACAATTTCTTGATTTAATTTTATTTCCTTTGTGAGCACAACGGATTAGCGTTACATTAATGCTGAGGACAACAAAAAATTCTCTTTTAGTAAGACATTTATGGCAAATTCAATATCACCAATGTCTTTCAAATGAACAGAATTTATGATTTTGGATACTTTACTAGGAGAAAATTCATGTTGTTTTTCAGATGTAATGCATCACAGATTATGCAAAACACTATGCATAAAATGGTAAAAATTAAAGCAACTTTTTAATTGAGTGCCATTATTTAAGTAGTTTAAATGTGATCAAATGGGATTGACATTAAATGCATGCACTTATTTTGTTCATAATGCACATTTCCATGATAATGCTTATTTTTAAAGTAATAAAGAAAATTAGTGTTTTCAACTACACTGTTATAATTTGAAATAGGCATATACACATTTATATTAGGATGATTTTGCCAATATCTACCTCAATCTTCCTGTTATGTGTTCTCTTTATTTCAGGAAGAGGGAGAATATTTTCCTATTTATTCAAAAAAACCTTAATACGTATATTAAAGTCATATTCAATTGATTTAAGTTTCACTTTAATAATTGTTGACTTTTCTATATTATCGAAGTTAAGATTTCAAGTATTGAGAAGCAGACATTTGAAATGAGTAAGCACAAGTATCTTTTAGAAGCGTTCAAAATATAAACTGATATTAGCAGCATTTTATATATAAATTCTATTGACTTTCTGTATAAGAAGAATAAATGATTATATCTTGTATTACTGCTTTGTTTTACTCTTATGGCCTCTTCTTGATGCCTGCCAAATTTCCAAGCAATAGAGAAAAATAAGAAGGACAACAAATGTAGTAATAGCTATACATTTCTTTAATTCCCACTCATTTTGAAGCAGTTTACCAGGATGATAAGCTGACCCTATTCCCTGACATTCATTCCTTCTAGGCTGAAAGGCTGTCTTCATCCATTTGTGCTGTCATAGTAAAATAGCTGAGACTGGGTAGTTTATAAAGGACAGAATTTTATTTTCTCACAGTTCCGGAGGCTGGGAAGTTTAAGATCAAGGTACTGGCAGGTTCAGTTTTCTGCAGAGAGTTTCTCTCTTATTCCAAGATAGCAACTTATAGCTGCTTTCTCCAGAGAAGGAGAATGCTGTGTCTTCACATGGTGACAGGCAGGAGGGCAATCAAGCTAAATGCTGTGTGGAGCCTCTTTTAAAAGGGCTTTAATCCCTTTCACAAGCAAGGCACCCTAATCACCTCTTGAAAGCCCCACTTCTTAAGACTATCACATCAGACACACCTGAATTTTGGAGGTAACACATTCAAACCACAGCAGAGTCCAATGGGCAGAAAAACAAGAAAACAGATATTCACATTCATGTGTTACTTCCTACTCTGTTCTAATCATATTAAGTAGGAGGAACTACTTACTCAGGCATGAAAACTCTCAAACTCAGACCAGGTTTAACCCCACCAAATTCTTTAATTTGTCTTTTGTTTTCAGTATATTAACCCGCCTCCTGCCCCAAAACTTATGTTTAGATTTTTACTATAACTTCTCTCAGATCTACCGTGGATCACATTTGTTTTACCACCATCTTGCACTTTATTTCTTTTTTTTTTCTTTTGTAATTGTAGTAAAGTAGGGATCTCATTAGCCTCATAACCAGGAGGGAAAAATGCTTCTTTCTGCAAGTGCTTCATTTGGTTCAATTCCAATTGTGATTTTTAAATTTCAGGATGTAATTTTTTTAAGGCAAGTGTTCTCTATTTTTCTCCTCCTCTTATTTGATCTATTTCTCCCATGAATCTTATTGACTGGTTCAAATTGCCTTGCATTCACTAGCTATGCATCTTCCATTTTAAACACTTAATAGAGATCCTTTTTCTTCCTCCAATACAACAAACGTTCCAATAATTAATTATACCATGCAGTATCTTACCTTTGTGTTTATCCTCTGAAGTTTTTACATAGTGTCTTGATTTGACCATTATCATTAAGAGTGATATTACAGATTTTACTTTTGTAAACCAATACCTCCTCAAAGTGTAATAATTATATACCTTCTGAACATCTAAATATTATATCTATTTTAAATATTTTTTCATAGTGTTTATTAAAATCAACACTTGTTCAGGTTTAGTAGATGCTGCAAAACAGTTTTTCTAAGTGGCAATAGCATTTTAAATCCCAACCAGCATGATATGAACATATAAAAAGTCCATTCATTCCACAACCACACCAACACTTGAGTATGTCAAACATACTGTCATATATTCTAGCCATTATGTCTGGGGACTTGTTGGTTGTATCACATGTTGATTCTAATTTGCATTTATCTGATAACTAATGATGTGAAAATTTCATATAACAATTGGTAGAGTAATTTTTTTGTAAAACAACTGTTCAATATTTGTATCCAATTTTTTGTCAATTTCTAATTGATTAGTAGGCATCCTTCATATATTCAGAATTTCAGTCTGTTGTTTGATATGATACACACAATTAATCCATTAATTACTTTTCCATATGCCTTCTCTAGTCTCTGATTATCTTTTAACTTTCTCATTAGCATCTTTTAATGCCTGTAGTTATTAATTTTAATAAAATTCAATTTTATGAATTATATCATATAATGAATTATATTTATTTTATGATTAATAATTATTATATCTTCTTAAGAAATGTTTGTCTATTCTGAAGTCATGAAGTCATACTATAGTTGCCACTAAAGATATTATTACTTTAAAGACTTAGGTCTGCAATCTTTCTGTAAGTGTGAGTGTGTGTGTGTATCCACACACGGGTGGGATTGTTAGAATTGTTTTTTCTCCTTCATGATGGATATCCAATATACCCACTGCCTGTCATTAAAAAGAACATGACACTACTTCATGTTTTTTACAAATCATGAAGCCTACAAGTAGATCAATTTTTGGACTGTCTTCAAATGTAGAGTTCAAAAATTGGCCAGTTTGTGTATCTTTGTGCCGATATCATGCTGTATTAAATACAAGAGCTTCATAATATGTACTAATGTTTCTTAATACAAGTCCTCCATCTTTATTTGCTTTCTTCAGCATTGTCTAGGCTATTGTCCACTGATTTTAAAGCGGTTTCTTTTTCCACGAGCAGGAGAATTTGTATAATTTGAATGTAACATTTTAAAGAAAAATGTAATTCTGGTGATTGACTTTCTTCTGGTACTCACACTATGTTTGCTAACTAAATCACACAGGTAACTAATAGCTTACAAACAGATTACTTTTTAAAAAAATATTTTATTTTTAATTATGGGTACATCATAAAAGTTGGATATGTGTATATATATATGTATGTGTGTGTGTATATATATATATGGGGTACATGTGATGTTTTGATATAAGCATATAATGTGTAATAATTAAATCAGAATAATCGGGGTATCCATCACCTCAAGCATTTATAATTTATTTGCATTAGGGACATTCCAATTCCACTCTTAATTATTTTAAAGTATACAATAATTTACTGTTAACTACAAGCACTCTCTTTGCCATCAAATATTGTTCATTCTATTTAATTTTCTAACCATATTTTTGTACCCATTAACTATCCCCACTTTACACCCCTTTCTCTGCTATCCTTCCCAGACTCTGGTAACCATCATTTTATTCTCTATTTTCATGATATCAATTATTTTAATTTTTAGTTCCCACATAGGAGCAAGAACATGTGAATTTTGTCTTTCTGTGCTTGGCTTATTTCACTTAACTTAGATTACTTTCTAAAATATAGTCTAATATTTAAATATATTCTAAATATTGGATATTTGTTTCATATTTTGATTTTATAGATACATCTTTATCCAAAAATGTGTGAAAGGTTAAAATATATTACATTTTCAAAATAAAAAGTTAAAAACTCTCTTAATAATACTTAACATAAAGTAAGTGATCTGAATTATTGCAATGAGATGTATCAATTTAAATGACAATTTTAGAAAATGTATTGTTAATACATTTCAGCTATGTCTATACAGATTGCATGTTTTGAGCAGAATTAATATCTTTCTAAATCAGAGTAACAATCTGTGTTCTTTTAAAGGAAAACCAATTATTCTTCTTTTTCTTTAAAGGTATACCGCAAGACTTTTCTATGCTTCTCTCATGTAAAACCTGTTTTGTCATGAGTATAGCTTGACATAATAACATGTTTTACCCTGTACAAGGCTACCTCTTCTCCCAGTTGGTTTTAAGCTTTTATTTTACACAGCACAGTAGTAAATTCAGTATTGACAAAAGATTTTTTTTTTTTTTTGAGACAGAGTCTCGCTGTGTTGCCCAGGCTAGAGTGAGTGCCGTGGCGTCAGCCTAGCTCACAGCAACCTCAAACTCCTGGGCTTAAGCGATCCTCCTGCCTCAGCCTCCCGAGTAGCTGGGACTACAGGCATGCGCCACCATGCCCAGCTAATTTTTTCTATATATATTTTTAGTTGTCCAGCTAATTTCTTTCTATTTTTAGTAGAGATGGGGTCTCACTCTTGCTCAGGCTGGTCTCGAACTCCTGACCTCGAGCGATCCACCCTTCTCGGCCTCCCAGAGTGCTAGGATTACAGGCGTGAGCCACCGCGCCCGGCCGACAAAAGATTTTTTAAGGTTTGTATTATATTTAGTATACTCAATAACCCTATGAGATGGGTAATTTATTTGTATCACTTTTCAATGCCCCTGGTCACTTTCTTCTTTGGGACATGTCATAACCTAGGTAGCCTTCTAAAGTTGGCAGAATAATGGCTACCCCAAATTGTCCATGACCTATTGCCAGAACCAGTAAATATATTACCTGGTATGATAAAATGAACCATCCAGGTGTGATAAATAGCACGGACCTTGAGATGAAAAGTTTATCCAGAATTATCCAGGCCAGCCCAGTCTAATTACATGAGTACTTTATAGCAGGTAAACTTCCCCAGCCGCAGAGAGGGAGATAAAAAGGAGGAGGGGGCGGGTAGGAGGAGGAGAAAAAAGGGGGCCACAAGCCAAGGAGTGCAGATCATTTCTAGAAGCTGGAAAAAGCAATAAAATGGAATCTGACCTACAAAACTATAAGATAATACATCTTTGTTGTTTTGAGTGACTATGGTAATTTGTTACAGTAGCAATAGAAAACTAATACATTTTCTATCTTAAATCTGATAGAATCCCTCGTACCTATTAATTGATCTTTCAACTCCTTTCCAAGTCTAAGACAGTAGAATGCAGAAACTATATCATAGTAAATCTTTCTAATCACAGGCCCCTGCATACAAAAGTTTATAAATAAACATTTGTTGAATGCATATATCAGTCCAGATGAACTTGGTCATCCACCTTTGTATTTACCTACACCAGGAGGAGTAAGACCCCATTCCCAGCTTCAGAAAGAAAAAGAAACGAAAATGTTGCAAATGTACTCAAAGCCTGACCACATTTTCGGGTTGTATTGAATGAGATTATTTTATAGTTCTATTAATCCTGTTAGTTACCAGTTATTTGGAAAGAGTGTATGCTTGATGTTGGGCAGTTGCAGTGCTGAACATACAAGGACACCACAGATAAAGCCAAGAAACTGAGGAAACTCTGGGACAACAAGGGCCTCTGAGACAAGAAAGCACCAATGACTCAAGGGCATCAGAAAGAGAAGCTTTATTTTTAATTCGTCAGGTTTTGGCATTTTAAAATGTGAACATCAGTTACAAATATTGCTTTTCACAAAATTTCAAAAAGTATTAACACATTACCTACCATGAGAGTTGTATTTAACTCACTCTAGTTTTGACCCCAGGGCCACGTGAAGCATATGTTAATATAAAATCTTACCTGTTCATGTTCTTATAAGGTTACAATTGATATTGGCAATTTAAGTCAATAAATTTTGATTTCCTACTTACATTTACCTTTATACTACACTCGAAGTTTTTGTTCTATTTTAATAATAAAACACTGTGTCACTGAGGAAAAGTTTCTGTTTTTTTAAGTGTGACAGTCTATGTGTTAATCCAATGCTTGACAAACATTATAAAATTAGATGGAATGTGAGACAACTTGTATTAGACAACAGAAGAACAAGGATAGGTATAATCTTGTTAAGTGGTCATTCAAAGGAGAAGTAACTATTAAATATTTAACCAATAGGGTGTAATTTGCAGATATGTAACAATAAATCTCAGTAATTATACCAATTTAAATTTGATATGTTCTCTTATAAAAGTACCCCAGTTATCTAATAAATGATAAGAAAGTTATAAAACTTATCACTTTAAATTAGCAATTTTCCTCCCTAAGCCCATGTGATCTTACCTAATTTCGTGTGTGTGTGTGTGTGTGTGTGTGTGTGTGTATGTGAGTAGCGAGAAAGAGAAAGAGAGAGATGAAGAGAGAGAGAGAGAGAGGTTGGGCTATCAGTATTAACTTTGAGTTATTAACATATATATTTTCAAAATTAACATATATATAATTAGGATATAGTATTGTATGACGTTGGAAATTAATATGTATATGTAATTCTATCAACATTAATATATGGAGCTCTGTCTATAAATGGTTCAATTCATTAATCAAAAGGATGATAGGTGTATGAGAAAAGAGATAACCACCATTTTCCTATGCCATAAATTTTATTTATTTGAAATAAACACATACCAACATTTCTAGTAACTGGGAAGAGAATAGAAACATTACTCTTTATGTAATTAAGAAAAATTTAGCTTTTGATTCAATAAACTTTTTCCTTTCACAATGTAATTCATTCACACAGATATTTTGACTAATGTACATATCAAAACCTACTACATATTCAAAACTTTTATAAGGATTTAAAATGCAGAAGTTTTTTATGGTCCTTAGTTTAAAAGCTTAAAATATTTTGTGTATAATATAGAGACATATAATAATTTTAGAAAGCAAAGTATTTTGGTGTAAAATACAATGTTAAGCATAATCTTGAACACTGTAAGTATAGGAAATATTCACAGTGAGAGAGGTCACAGAGTAGAATAAATTAATATTTGTTTTTTTATATGTGTATTTGAATTTTAATACCTTATATGTTAAGAGTTTCCTGTTCTGTCTTTTTCTTTTAGGAACCACATTTTGAAAAATATACTGTGCTTAATATAGATTTACTTTTAGTTCATTTCCTTTAAAATGTGTAGATGGAAAGATTATAAAAAATTATTTTGGGTATTTGAAAATTTTAAATTATATAAAATTGTGTAAATTCTTTACTTATTATTAAACTACTGAAAGATTTATCTTTTATCTTTTATTTTAGGATTTTAATTCCTAGATGAAGGAAGTAGGAAAAATGAATGTAATTAACGTTTAGTTATGACTTTATATAAGAAATAGTAACTATGGATGTTGATACTTATTGTTTCTAGATCAGAGTTGGAAACAAACTAAAGCATCTATCTCCTTAATTCACATATAGACTGATGACTAACTGGACTCCAAAACAGACCTATCAGATACTATATGACTATAAAGGGAAAATAAGATTCCTGACTGATTTATGACATAAAACAAGACCATTGTTAAATAATTTGTCTGTAACTAAGAAGTTACTGTTAATTGATTTATTTGCACAATTTATGTTGTAAATTTTTAACATTAATATTTAGTAATATATTATATTTGTTCAAATAATAGTCTTAAAATGTTACTCTGTCTTCCAATTTTATGATTCTTAAATTGTTTGCTATTAGAAAAAGAAAGAGGCCAGTTGCGGTGGCTCACACCTGTAATCCTAGCACTATGGGAGGTAGAGGCAGGTGAATACTTTGAGCTCAGGAGTTCTAGACCAGGCTGAGTGACACCCTGTCTCTACTAAAAAAAAAAAATAGAAAGAAATTAGCTGGACAACTAAAAATATATAGAAAAAATCAGCCAGGCACAGTGGTGCATGCCTGTAGTCTCAGTTACTTGGGAGGCTGAGGCAGGAGGATTGCTTGAGCCCAGGAGTTTGAGGTTGCTGCGAGCTAAGCTGATGCCACAGCACTCTAGCCCAGGCAACAGAGTGAGACTCTGTCTCAAAAAATAAAAAAATAAAAAAAAAGGAAGAAAGAAAGAGAAAGAAAAAGAAAGGAAGGAAGGAAGGAAAGAAAGGTAGCTTCAAATATATGACTCATTTATCTTTTGTTCCACTGCCCTATTGATTCTTCCACACTCATAATCCTGGTAAGTCAACAATCAAGGTCTCCCACAAAAGAAGTGTATTTCGTTTATTACAATCAACCATCATATCTATCTATCTTTTTCCCCCTTGTGAATGGCTAGGGTCAAAATGTGTATCCTTTCAGAGAGGCAATGTCCTGCCTTTAAATATAAATTCCTATCCATGCAAGCATTTATCCTCTGACTTTAAGAACCTGAGTAAAAATATCTTGTCAATGCCTTTGGCTCTAACCTCAATATTTTGTCCCGTTGCCATTTGGTATGTATTGAAGTTTTTCAGATGAAACTTACTATTTAAATGATTGTGTCTCTAAGATCATTCTTATATGAATATATATATTCGCCTAGAGTTCTTAAAATTCCAGAGTGGGTGAAAAAAATCATTTCACCTTTATTTGTCCTTTTCTCTCTTTGTACTATGAACGGTACTCATGAAATTTGCAAATAGTTTTGAGCTGGTTTTACCTCATTTAAGCTACTTCAAGACAGAGTTGCTAAGTGTTTCTTTACGAGTATGTACACTCAAATATATTTTTCATTTCTCTGAATGCACTTTAATGTTTTGAAATACATAGAAAACATACTAGGAACAATTGGTCTGAGACTACATTTATTTCATTGCTTCTATAATCACTGTGTTTTTTAAGTAAAATAGAGACAAATGCAAGGAACTAAAAACATATTGAAATGCTGAAATAAATTGAAAACTAGACCAAATAATTCAGAAAAACACAGACACACAGACAGGTACAGCTGCCTTTTTCTGAGATGGATGCTGAATTCGTTTCATTGGTTTTAAATTTCTAAACATATATTGCTGTTGAGCCAAATTTTAACAGTTCAGCAGCATTTCTCCCTGTCACCAAGGAAATTAAAATCATAATAATGGCTACTTTTTCAATTTCCCATATATAATCAATAGAATAATTCAGTATACTTTAGATAACTAAGGTTTTAGGTAATTAAACTGGATGGTTTTTCTTTAGCTATAGAATTACTTTACCCAAACACTAAGGAAAAAAGAAAACTAAAGCAAAATTTAACTTAAAAAATGCATTTTTTCTACCTTATAAAATACTGATTATTGATATCTAAATTATGATTTCCTACATGTAAAACCTGTGATGATTTGAATGCTCCCTATCTTGAGTGGTAAGGAGAGAAGGTGGCTGCTTCTGAAACAGAATTGGGGCAATCACATCGTATTCTTTCTAATATGAGAACAATTGTGACGTTAAACTCATAAAACAGTCCTAATAATTTTTATCAATAAGTAAAAATATAAAAATAAATAACATAAACCCAAATACCAAAATATTACACTATTTCTTCTTATTAATTCTGTAACAAAGGAACTTTCAATTTGAACTGAATTTCATGTGCTTTGGATCAGGCTAGTTTGTCTCAGACCACCTTTTGGATAATGATTCTTGTGAAAATTTTCAGAAAATCAGACTCCTCATATGTTCCCCCACTGAAGCTACCAAAACTATAACTTCTTTTTCTCTCATAGTGCTAGATAAAAACATTATATGCACAAAATCCAGTTCTAGCCTTGTCCCGATATTCATATGTCAAGACAGCATTTGATAGTGGATGAATGAGGTCAACTGAGGCAAAGACAGGCTGAGTTGGGATGGGAGGGCAATGACGAGAAAGGGGCTTGATCACATTGCTACAGTCTTGGTTGTAGCCACATCCGGAAAAAAAGTGCATGTATTTTTTTTCTTCATTTACAAAAATAAATTTATTTGTTATTTGTTTATGTAATTTGCATTGGTATTTTGAGTTGAGTTTCATTGCTTGTAACCCAGAGAGGAATCTAATACAGGTATTGATATATGACAGAGGATTTTACAATTGACAAATGTTATAATCTAGAACTGGTTGACTTAAAGTAGAATCAAGAATATGAACGGGACACTGCCTCCATTCCCAGAAGGGTTGTTGAGAATCTCATTGTATAAAACCAAAACAGTTTTAGGAAATGTGCACTGCTATACCTTTGGATTCAAACTCATTCAACCAAGGCTTTTGGGAGATTTCATAGAAAATTGTCCAGACATTTGTGTTTTGGCTAGTTTCTGTGGCTTTCCATAGGATATAAAACACAAAGTTGGACTGTACAAAGCAGCATTTGGTCACATGAACAATTATAACAGAAGGTAATTAACTGCCGTAATACATATATACACCTGGTGAAAACGTGCTTCTCACCAAGTCACACCTGCCACATATCTCAACTTCTTCTTCCAGCATGATATGAAAAACTCTACTATAATTATTATTTCAGAGCCTAGAAGATTCATGAGGCTCCACTTTAAATTTGTATATACATTTGATATATGTATATATAAGATATACATCATGAATTCTTTCTTCACCTAATGGAAAGAATACAGTTAAGTTACTAGATAGCAATAATTACAAAGTTGAACTTCCTCAGTGAAAAGTAAAATGATATTGGATCAAGTTCAACCAGAATCTAGGAAATGTCTTTGCTATAGACATATTTATAACTTAACACTTTTGCAAGAATTTTTCAGGGACATCTTCTCATTGACTGGTGGTGGCAGAATGTAACAGTATTAATGGACATAAGAGCTTAGGTCCTTTTGTGAGTAGGTGATGGATGGTCTTATTTCTTTTTGTTTCTTTGTTCGGTATATCTCTTTGAGTAAATGCTGAAGACTGTAATAAATTCTCATCATATTTCCAGAACCTCTCCTTTATAGTGAAGGTTGTTTGGATATGAGCTTGCCAGCACTTTCCAATAAAATTTCACTGTCAAGACGTCAATTAAAGTAAAATTTGTCAAACAGCTTGTCTAGAATTCACATTAATGTTAATTATGCCCAGAAATAGGTGTGTACTTTGATGTGTGGTTTTTAAAAAAATTAAGAATTATTACACTAGAAGGAATGTATTCATTGTTTTCATGCCTTATTTTTTCTCTAAGAGTTTTCAGTGTAGCAAAATAATTACTTTTTTTTAAATTTTACATGCCCTGTAAGTATTGCTACAATAAATGCTAAAAGAAATCCCATCTTGTTAAAAACAAAAACTGTTTATCACCTACCACTATCTATACATATAGACAGTTATAGATGTTAGATATAGGTAGATATAGATATACGTAATCTAGATGTAGACATAGGAATGGACACAGACATAAACATAAAAGTCTATGAATAAAATTGCAGATTTCTCAAATTCTTTCATTATGAAAGTAATTTTTACTGTTACAACTTTGTCAGGCAAACAAAATAGTAAGACTTTATTTATTGCAAATGCAAGCTCTTAGATCCCAAGAGGATTTGAACCTTGACTTTGTCACCAAATAGCTCTGTGACCTTGGACAAGTTGTGGCACTTCTGTAAACCTCATTTTCTTCATCTAAATAATAGAGATGCAATCTTGTAATGTGAGAAATAATTGACATAAATCATCCAAAGCTGTTGGAAGAGCACCGGTTACATAATAAGCAACCATAAATATCGGTTGATTGCGTTACTACTGTTGTGATTCTTTTCATTGTAGTTATTGAATATCTCTTAACCACAGCCAAAAATGTCATATATATATAAATTATAAAGATATATTAAATTATATATTTGTAAATATATATTTCAAATGAGTGACTACTGATTTTCAGTTACAAAGCTATATGTTTATAAACTGATAGTTTCTTAAAGTCCTGTTTCATTTATGTAGTCCACGTTCATATTACTCTGTGAAATCAAGTTGTAATGTCCATTTAAAAGTTTAATACTCAAGGATACATCTTTATTCAAATATACAAAATGTAGAGTAATATTTAAGGCCAGAGATTTTGCTACAATCTGGTGAGAATTCTAGCCGTTCTACTGCCTAGTTGTGAGACCTTAGACATACACGTATTTTGTCTAAATCACAAGTCTCCTCAGTATCACTATGATTATTGCAAATGTGTCCTTCTGTGTCATTATTAGAATCCCCACAGAATGTATGAATTTCCACATACATTTATTTTTTTAAATAAACTTTAAATTCTACTGATAAAATAACTTGAAACCTTAGATATTATAAATGTTAATAAGTAAAAATAAAGAACACTCATTCCTCCACCAGAGAAAACCCTTGCTAAAAATTGTAGCCTATTTTTTTCCAATCCTTCTGTAGATCCAAGTTTCAGATCCAAAAAAAATATCTCATTCAATGAGGCACTGGCAGGTAGGAAACTTACTGTTTGTATTTCTCAAAAATTGTAAACTAAAAACAAATTTCACATTGACATTTAAAATTTCTACCCTTCTTATCATTTACATGTTGCAGTTCCTAGAAAACTCACATTCTTTTACACCCAAATCCCTCTCCTTTGTTCCCACACTACATTTTCAGTTTTAATGTCCTCTTTCTACTCTCCCCTTTCCATAAATCTTTGTCTTCTTCAGGCACTCAGGACATTTTACTTTTACTTCTATCTCTGTGCCTAAAAGGACAGAACATTAACCCTTAATGTACTGTTTTTCTTGCAAAATCTGCTTATATTGCTTTTTATTTAATCAACAATCAGTGGAATTTCACATTCTTATTAAATTTTACGTTGTGAGAGATTGCCTTATCAATCAGAATCATAAAGAAAACCACACACATCTGCACTCGAATGTTTATGGCAGCACAATTCTCAACTGCAAAGATGTGGAAACAACCCAAGTGCCCATCAATACATGCGTGAATTAATAAAATGTGGTATATGTATACCATGGAGTTCTACTCAACCATAAAATACAATGATGAACTAGCATCATTTGTATTATCTTACGTGGAGCTAGAGCCCATTCTTCCAAGTGAAGTATCACAAGAATGAAAAAACAAGCACCACTTGCTATTAACTGATCAACATTTAGGTGCTCACATGGAAGTAATATTCATCAGGTACTGGGCAGGTGGGAGGGGGGTGGAGGGGTTGGGTAAACTCATAACTGATGGGTGCGGAGAGCACTGTATAGGGATGGGCATGCTTGTAATTCTGGCTTGGACAATGCAAAGGCAATATATGTAAGCAAAATACATGTACCCCCATAATGTTCTGGAATTAAAAAAAAGAAAATAAATAAATAAATTGGAAAAAAAGAAAACTATAGATAATTACAAGATTTGAGTGTGCTGAGTTTATGTGTAATATTATTTATCTAAATTTCCTAAAATTGATACGCATTAGTTTTCTAGTCAGAAAACAATATTTTGAATGATCTTCAGAAATGTCAATGCATTTTGATATGGTAAGTCATTTTAGGAAAAAAAAAAAAGTATCCCAAGGAGAAAATGCAGAAATACCAGAAATGCACGATGCTATTTCTCATCAAGATGTCTTTTATGGAAACTGCCTAGCTTCTAATGGTGATACTTGTTCATGACTCAATAGGAAACATGGTGCTTAGTTTAAAGTGGTGAAGTGACCCAAGTCAAAGACATATCTTGTATTTATTTTCTGAGAAACTAGTTCTCTGCATACGAACTCTTGGGAAAGTTGCTGTAAGTTTTGTATAAATTAGTCCTTCTGTTCAACATGTAGTCTTTCCTTAGAATGTAGTAGAGTTTACCAGTTTTAAAACTTTTACACTCTTATGTTTTGCAATCATTTAAATTCCATCTTCTTTTAATTTTTTTATGTGATGGATGACATTTTATACATATGAAGCAGTATATCTTCCATTCCTGGTGCCCAGAAGTTCTACTGTCTTGTTGGGTTGGGCCAAAGATGAAAGAATTTTAGTAGTTGGAGGAGTTTATTCAATAAGTGGGATATGTTTATCAATGTGTGGCTTCTGAAGCTTTTCTTTTGATATTCTCTCACCCATTTATAAAGACATATTTATACTTTCAACATTATAATACAAACTTGAAATAAAATAGTGATGATTCTTAAATTTATTACATTGTAGATAAGAATGTTTGAGACATAAATGAGCCCAAATATGAATTATTTAATGTAGGTGCTATTTAATTTTAAATTCATTGATTTTTAAGAAATAGATAAGAGTATTTAAATATTATTATGTTACATGGACAAATATTTAAATTTGATTCAGTGTCATGAATAATAAGCTATAACCTGAGTTGTTTTTATGCTCATTCTACAAAAAGTCATTTTTATTTCAATGCTTAATACATATATTCCTTGAATTTACCTTTGCTCTTTCTTTTGTTTATTCTTCCTAGTAGCCTTCAGCATGATTTAAGAGTCCTTGTGAGTCTGGAATGCTGAAAAACAGTATACAACTGTACCATACTAACCACTTGAAATGTGTAGTGCATAAATTCACACATTCTACATCCTTGGAATATCTTAATTTAAAAGTTTTGGGGGTTTTCTATTTTAGGATTTTGACCATAATTATTTAGTACTATTTGATTTTAATAACTCACAGCAGGCCGGGCGCGGTGCTCACGCTTGTAATCCTAGCACTTGGGAGGCCGAGGTGGGTGGATTGTTTGAGCTCAAGAGTTCGACACCAGCCTGAGCAAGAGTGAGACCTCATCTCTACTAAAAATAGAAAGAAATTATATGGACAACTAAATATGTATAGCAAAAATTAGCCGGGCCTAGTAGTGCATGGTGGCGCATGCCTGTAGTCCCAGCTACTCGGGAGGCTGAGGCAGTAGGATCACTTGAGCCCCGGAGTTTGAGGTTCCTGTGAGCTAGGCTGATGCCACGGCACTCACTCTAGCCCAAGCAACAGAGAAAGACTCTGTCTCAAAAAAAAAAAAAAAAAAAAAAAAACTCACAGCAGTCAAAATTATTAGCAGTCATTTATAATTAATTTATTCCAAATAGAGTCACATTATTCATATTGGTATATGTATGGACATAGACATAGATATATCTGAAAGAATTCAAGCAAGCCTCTATATATTTTCATAGGTTAATGATTTCCCAGTAGAACAATTATTTGTTTTTAATACTCCAACTTTAAATTTTATAAACATACACATGCATGCACACACACACGCATACCCACACACACACCATCCCTCAATATTAGTGAAGGATTGGTTTTAGGACCTTCCAAAGATACCTAACTACATGGATGTTCAAATCCTTGATACAAAATGGTGTATTATTTGCATATAACCTATGCATACCCTTCCATATACTTTAAATCATCTCTAGATTACTTATAATACCTGATACAATACAAATGTCATGTAAATAGTTGTTTTAGTACATATTTTTGGGAATAACGACAAGTAAAAAAGTCTGCACATTTTCAGTGCAAACAGAATTTGACTCAATGGATGCAAAACCCATGGATATAAAGGGCCAACTACACACACACACACATAATTATATATAAAATTGCTGGAAACATTTGTTTTGTTTTTGTCTGTCTTTATGGTAGAAAACTTAATTATTAAGCCACGTATGTTTATCAAAATGATGGGTGAGAAAAAACTCTATATATGTTTTTAAGGTAATTAGAAGAACATCAGAATTATGTGTAGTTGTATTGAGAATTAGGCTAATTGTCTACAAAGACTGCTTTAGTATATACATTCATGCTGCTATGACAGAATACCTTTGACTGGGTGGTTAAAACAATAAACATTTATTTCTCACAGTTCTGGAGGCTGGGAAGTCCAAGACCAAGGAGGTGGAAGATTTGGTGGGATTGTCTCATTCAACTTCAGAGGCTGAGAAAGCCCTACCATCTGCCCTCTGCAAGCTGGATAACCTAGAAAGCTGGTGGTGTGGTGCCATCTAACCCTGAAGGCTAGCGAACTAGGAGCACAGATGTCTGAGGGCAGGAGAAGACAGATGTTCCCAGCTCAAAAAGAAAGATAAAATTTGTCCTTTTCTAAATTTTTTGTTCTATTTGGGACCTTCTTGTATTGCATGATTTTCATCCACATTGGTGAGGGCCATCTTCTTTACTCAGTCTACTGATTCAAGTGCTAATTCCTTCCAGGAACTTGAAACCAGAGTCTAATAAGAAAGACCACCATAACCAAAATTAGTTTATCAAAATAAAATGAATGACCATAAATTCCTTTTCTCTTTATACATATGTGCCACCTTACCTCACCCATCTTGAGATAGAGGCCAATCCTCTACCAAATTAAATTGATGCTGCTTAGAGCAATAAAATATAACAGCAGTGACACAGAGCCTGTCCTATAAGAGGATTGCCCATTATTGTGTCCTACTCGTGGAGCCTTAAGTTGTCTTGTTAGAGGTCTGGGCTGGAGGGAGAGGATACAGAGAGGAGCATGGAAGTGCAAGAAATTTAGAAAAGAAATTACTAGTCTTGAGCTTTCAGATTGTTATTTTCCTGTCCTCTCTTCCCTTACTGTCACCACTGGTTTATCCCAAGGGCCTCCAAGAGAACATGGATCAAGATTGAATGAATAAATGATTACTGACACTGAAAGATTTTTGCTGCTAAGACATCTCTATTTTAAGTTGAACTAATTTCAATTTCTAAAATCCACTTATTAACTATATCAGTTAAAAGTTCTGTGTCCTGTATTGGCAATTATCTGCCATTCTTCAGCTGGTATTGCAAAACATCACTTCCCTGTTGAGAAGTCTGAGAATTTCCTGTAACTTATCTTTTTCATTCAGACATCTTTAAGAATCTTCTCTATATCTTAATAATCTCAAATTTTAGGAAGATTTGTCTTTGTATAGGGTATTTTGTACATTAATTGGGTTGAGTGCATGGTGAACCTTCTCAATGTGGAAACACATCTCTTCCACTTTTTAAATACTTTTAATTTGGAAATAATTACAGACTCTACAAAAGTTTCAAAAACAGTACAAAGAATTTTATGTAACCTTCACTCTCTCTCTCTCCCCACCCTCCTCCTCTGCCTCACTCTTTCACTGACAGAGAAGATTTACTGTTTCTTTCTGGTGCCTAAACAGGTGGAATATCTCAGGGTGTTCTCCATGGCTGACAAAATACAGTAGGTACAATAATTATTTGACTTGCATAAATCCCAGCAGTGACCAGCTTGTCTGTGTTTCCCCAGAGCGTGAGCTTCTATCTATAACCTCATCAGGTTCCAGATTAGCCATGGAAAATTCCCAGAGAAACTGAGTTCATTCCTGGCCTCCTCTAACACCATGTATCCTCCTTAGTTATATCATCTATTACTACACATTCAGTTAAAACTCTATTTGGATGACTACTATTTTAGCTCCAACATTTATTCTGAACATGTAAATCCATATCTCAAATTTCCCACCAAAAATCAACGTAAATATCCTGCTAGATTATAATTCAACATGTTGAAAACTAAACATATTGTCTTTTACTTAAAATAAATTTATCCTTTCTTTTTCTAACATCCTTCATTTTCCAATAAGTCATCAACTTGGCTCATCATGTCACTGCTTTCCAGGGCATACAAGCCAAAACCATTTATATCATTGTCTAGTCATTCTCCCCTCCCACATTCTTATTTCTCAGTCACAAGGATATCTTATTTTGTGTCTGAAATGTCACACCTAACTCCAAGCTTCTTACTGCCCCTATTGCAAATTCTACATCCTTACTATTCTTCACTTGGATAATTGCAATAATGTCTTAACTGTTTTCTTTATAGTTCTAAAAATCAATCTTGCTAGTGCATTCTTAATACTGTTGGCAAAATCCAATTATCCCACTTTCATATTTGAAAGCTCTATTGCCTATGGAATACAGCCTATAGTTCTGATATAGATCACTCCATTACTGAGCTAATTTGCTGCTGCCTATATGTGAGGTATATGTCTCAGCAGTGGACAAATACACATTCTTTTTAGATTTCATATTTGTGCAGTCTAAATCATGTGCAACTTCTTATCTAAAATAAACATAGTTTTTCACATATAGTATTGTATATTTATGCAAATCTACACATTTTCATATGGCATATTGTAAAATTTAAGTTAGAATTCTAAAATTAGTTTTATTTCATAATTCAATGTTTTAGTGGTTAAAAACAACAAATCTGATCTTTTTAAATTTAAAAGATATTCTTTTCTTTTCAGGTTTAAAGTAGACCCAGGTCACATTGATTCTAAGCATGTGAACTCAAATATAAATTCTACCAATCTAGGCTACAGCCTTACAAGAATGTCACAATGAAATTGCTATAACTGTTCAGGAACTCGGGGAGTTTTAATCCTGGTTCTGTCACGAACTTGCTGCATGACCTTGGCAAGTTAATCTATGTTTTCGTATTTTTATGGAAAAAGTCACTGCTGTACCTGGACACTTTGATAAACATGTCATCATAGTACAGCACAATGCAGAAGAAAAATCATAGATTCACAGAATATATGATCTGAAAGGGAACGTGAAGGAGTATCTTGTTTATACTTTGAACCAGAAACATTACTGCACATAAACCACAGTCAAATAATGTCAGATTGAATGCCAAGAGTGGATGGAATCCGAGGCAAGAGCTATCTATTTTAAAACTTAAAGAAATTCAGTAAAAACTATTTCTTACACATTTTGGTCATTAATTGTAAAATTTAGTAACAAAGATAAATTGCATGAAATAATTTTTCCATTTCTTTTTTCTATGTTTAAACTTTTTACATGCATCCAATAAATTGCTTGCTATATTTTTGAAGATGGATTATTAAATTCAGTTTAATTTTTTCTGAAAGTCTAATTTGATGTCTTATTGGTCTTGTTATTTTTTTCTGAATAGTATCTAAGAGCTTGACTCCATTCACAGTGAAACCTCAATCACAAGCACATTGGAGTTTAACTGACCACAGCAAATACATTGAGTTCAGTAAAACTTAGATTTGGTTCTCAGGCATGTAGATTTTGAAGAAATTAAGTCTTAGAGCAATCTTATTTGACTCAAACTCATAAAGCCAAAATTGGCACACAGTATTCCTACAAGGGTGGTTTTAATTAACCAATGTGTTCTTTTATTAACTTCCACATATTATTTTCTTTATGTCTATAGCACGCAACCTTATGCAAAATAATTTAAACTTCATTTAATTATAAAGAAATATGATTATATTACAGAATTAGCTAATTTTGAGAAAAGTGCTAAACAAGTGTAGAAAAAAATCTGCTCTGAGTAATAAACTCACTTAATTCCTGCTAAACTTGCTTGGCATGTGAAAATTGAACAACAAAAATTTGGATTACCAAGACAATGACAGTATATGTAATAATTTTGGCTTAAAGCTTGCCTTTGATTATTTATGATGTATATATACACTTTAAGTATGAGAGAAATCCTAAATGACCTAAATCACCAAGCCTTAGCTATGAAGAAGGCACATTAATGAAATTCTTAGTGTTTTCTCATTGTTAGTGTTTCATATTACTACTTAGTGATTCACACACACGCCTTTTTAAATTAGCTTTATTGCAGTATAATACATACATAATAACATGTCTATTTTAAGCTGTAAATTAAATTTAAGATCTGAAAAATATATTCACTTGTATGAATATTACTCCATGAAATTTTAGAATATTTTCAGACTCAAATATTCCCTCCTGCTCCATTTATTGTCTTTTATCCACCCCTCCCTCTACATAACCACTGATCTATTTTCTGTCAGTATAGTTTAGTTTTCTCTGTCTTAGCATTTGCTTAGCTTGTTGAATCTGTGAGTTTAGATTTTCACCTAGTAAAGAATTCTAGCTGTCAACGGTGTCAGTAATCATTAGTTTCATCATCATTTTCATTTAACAAGTGAAGATATTAAGACACCAAACATTTAAGTAGATTGGCTGTGACTCTCTGGCTGGTTAGAATCAAAGTCAATCTCAATAGCTAATTCTTCTAATTCCTTGGCCAGGGCTTCTCATCTTTATTACTCTGAATGTATCAAAAATAATGGAAAACACAATATGATTAAAACTTCAAAGTAACGATTTTTCCCTACACAGTCTTGAATATTTAAGAAATACAATAAAGATATCTCCTCTCTATTTTATATTTTTAAGAAAAGTTCTTAATCCACTGAATTTACGTTTCAAATAGAGGTTGAGATTTCAAATATTAATCATAATCAGTTGAGTTCTATCAACTTAAACTGTATTTGGAGCTAATCATGATTAAGGTGAAACTTTTCTTCAGTGATACTATGAGAACAGTCACTAATTTATTTTTATGAAAACAGTCACACATTTAAAATCAGGCAGAGGATAATTGTCTTTTGTTTACATTTTAAAATTGAGTCAAATAACTGCTTCTTTGCCAACTTCTACCCTTTTAAAATAAGTAATTATATGTCTCCTCCACTTAGCTCTCTTGGTTATCAGAATAACAGGCAATTTTGTGAGAAGACAATTTTGTGTAAGTTGAACTTGATTTCTGAAATATACTTCTCTCTTACCATCAGAATGTGAATGATAATGAATATTTTTACATATATTAAAATAGAAGATAATAAATAGAAAAAAGAAATTCTGAACATGGTAATGTACAAAAGGAGAAAAAATTAAATCACTTATACCACTAAGTATCAAGTGAATGATACTGAAATAGTAGAGAAAAAGATTCTGAGCTTGTATGTTGTGGTACTTTATAAGAAGGATGGTGCATTCTTCCTTCACTGGTTAACTTTTCCTTGCATGGCTAAACAATCTCCTTCTACTTATACTCCACCTGGGCACAAGAACTGAGTTTATAGTAAAAATACATCAAATTTATTAAAACAGTATTCACTGAGCCTCTAATGTGTCCCATGGCATGTAATGGGGTTGGGCATATAGAAATGAGTCAATCTTACAGAAACTAATAAGGTAATTTATCCTGTGGAGGAAACATAAAGAATATTGGAATGAAAGCAAATAATCAAATCATATGTTTTGAATGGTCCCCAAAGCTGGGACCTGAAAACTGAGTATGAGTTAGCTAGGTGAAGAGTTGAGACAAATACTTTCAGGGAGTAGCTTTCACCAAGCCTACTCCTCCAGAAGCACTAACTACTTGGTCAAAGACACCAGTCTTCTCCCAGAAAAAGGGGCTTCTATGTGTAAATGACAATCACAAATTATATAGTTATCTGGAACTTAGAGAACAGCATGGGGAAAAAAAAGGATATAAATCAGGAAACTTACCTGTAGTTTGTACTGGGAGCCATGGAAATGTGTGATTGCTTAAAACAGGAGATTTTAGCATATGAAGAAAAGCATACCCAGTCCTGATTCATGAGATACTTTAACATTTAGAGGACCAATAGAGTAAGAGGGACCAGCAAAGGCATCTGAAGTGGAGTGGCAGAAGTATGGGAGGAAAGCCTGTAGTTGTAGTGTGAGACAAAACACAGGAAGGAGAAGGAGAAGGAGGAGAAGGAAGCATTTTTTAAACAGTAGGAGGGGTCAACTCTGTAGAATGCTGTGAGAGGTTAAGTGTGATGAGAAGAGAAAAACAAAATGTTAGGCTTAGGAACTTGGAAGGCTAGAAAATGTTAATAAGAGCAGGTTTTTTTCAGGTGATATCTGCTGAATCGAGATTGGAATTGATTGAGAAGCAGCAAGGTAACAAAGTGGAGACATCATGGGACACAAATCATTCGGGAAATTTATATGTTTTAGGAAGTAAAGTTATGGACAAGAGCTGGATTGAAGGTCAGAAAAGACTTTATTTTTTTTACAAGGGGAAATATTATCACATGCTTACAGGCTGAGAGACCAATCGCTTAAAAATCAGGACTGGATGTGAAAGAGCAAGAGGGAATGATTAATGAAAATTAGTTCCTGAAAAGGTGGAAGGAGCACAAGTGGAGGATTTTATCTTGTGTAGAAGGAGGATGGAAGTAGATAATCAAAGCAAACTTGTAGATTAGGTGAAGTGATAAATAGTGATTCCTGTTTTATGAATGATATTTATTCTACGAAATGTGAGGCAAGTTCATGAACTGCAGATGGGTAAATTTGGCAATTTTTGTAGAGAAGATATATAAAATAGCTGTAGAGAGGAATTTTGTTTTTTCCTTCAGCTTTTCTAAATCCTGAGATTTTACATTTCAGATACTACCAGCCCATTATTATTTTGGCTTCAGATATGGTGTAGAAAAGGATGGAATTGAAGAGAATGTGGGGAATAACTTTAAATATGTACTGTTTTTCACAAAGCCAACTAATGCTAAAATCATTGAAGTATATAATATAGCAGTTTCTGTCTTATTTTATCTTTTCTCCACTTTTGCAGCAGAGGAACGCGCACACACTCATACAAACAATGTAAGACCACTGCATGCAAGCAAGGGACTTTCCACAGTTCTAGTAATTTTATGAAGAGATGAGCAGCCAGCTCTTATCCATAAACAGGGACCAATAATAAAGATATTAACCTGTTAAATATTAAGATGCTATTATGTTGAATACAATGATTTTTCGGTGCTACGCTTTTTCACACCCACATATTTGTGGTTTTTCAATACATAAGATCACTTTTTTGGAAGCAGGACAGCATGCTATACTTTGAAATATCCCATTGGCGCCCAGTGTTGTTTTGTCAACTGCTCACTATTGGCTTTTTTCATGGATATTTTTGGCCTAAAAATAATGAACAGGTGGTGTTGCGGTAAGAAGTCATGTGGGTGTTAATGTGGCAACGTTTCCTGCAGCACAAGAAAAAGCATTTTCAGAATTTCAGGCTGCCAATCTACTTAGTTGGCACCTGCAGTCTAAACTGGAACACGATTTTGAAAGCAGGCATGTTGCCATCATAACAGATGGTTACGAGTATTGACAGCCAAGTGATCATGTATGTACATCGGTTGTGGGTGTCAAAGGCAAGCTGCTCACTTAAGAAGGTCAAACAGCAGCCTGTCCAGAGTTTCCACGAATAATATTAAGAGGGATAGCTGTCTATTTTTCATATTCTATTAATGTTCTAACTTCATGCAGGATGAAAATTTTATATTACAGTCAATAGAACTCAGTGACATAAAAGTTGCCTTGAATCTGAAATAAATAAAATGATTAACTGTGATAGCCAAAAAACAATAAGGCTTCAATGTCACATAAAGTGCATGGGAATTATGGGTAAATTACACTTAATATATTCTTTTTAAATAGGATGATTGGTCTGTAAATCAATCCCTAAACAGCCCTCACATTTTTCACTAATGTAATTATTTATTATTTTTATAAAATTATTATATTATTAATATCACAATATTCTACCAGTTATTTTCCCCTAAATAAACTAAATTCAAATACTGCCAATCTATACTGGCATATATTAGTCATCTAATGTCAAAAGAAGTATCAAAGAAAAATCATAAGACATACTAAAAAATGTGTGTCCTCTAATTGCTTACATTCAAGTTTGTCCAACCAACCAAAAATATTTTTATAAAAGAGTAAATGAATGCATAGCAGTATGTGTGGCAGACTTTATTAAAATGGCCCCTCCAATTATTTCCAAATCCTGCTATCTACAATATTATAGGATCCTCTCTCTTTGAGTACAGGTGGGACTAGGGACTTATTCTAACCAATCGAATATGGCAAAGGCAGTGTCATGTACTTCCACTAGTGCATTACATAATATTGTAACGTGTGTCTTGTTAGTAGACTCAGTTTATTGCCTTTCTGTTTTCCAAGCTTTGAGGAAGCAGATGACCATGGAGCAGAGGCCCATTTGGTAAGGAAGTGAGGATTGCTGCTGTCCAAGAACCAGCAACGAAGTATGTGTGGGCATAGTGCTCTGGCTGATATACAACAAAGGGTGACCCTCTCACTCTAGAATATTGCAAGGAACTGAATCTTACTAACAACCACGTGGGGTTGGAATCTGATCCTCCCTCCGTTTAGCCTGAGATGAAGCCCCAGCTCTGCCTGACACATTGATTGCAGGTGGATCAGAGATCCTGAAGCAGAGTAACAAGGTAATTCATGCCTGAATTCCTGACACTTACAAACTGAAATAACAAGTGTGTGTTGATGTAAGCCACTGAGTTTGTGGCAATTTGGTATGGAGTAATTAAAAAATAATAATAATTCAATATTATTAAATTAATTTAAAAATACAGGTAATGAAGGACTCTATATAGATTATTGAAGGCAAAGAGAGTTGAATAGAAAAGATGGCCTTTAAAATAATAGAATAGGTGTTGTCTACAAACCTAGAATATAGAAGTAAATGTGATCCTTTAACAAGAAATCATAAATTCTAGGGAGAGATCTGAGATCTGAGTGATACAGAAATAAAAATAAAATATTTTGCCCCCAATGATCCCACACTTTTATAGATTTTATTTTTTATCCTTAGATTTTCAATGAATTTTATAAATAATTATAAAGTGATGAAAAATTGGCAGTATAAGAAATATATGTTAAAAAGTAATAAAACTGACCTGTTAGACAAGTGCATTTGGTGAAAAATTAGTTAAATAAGTTGGGATAGTTTGTGGTAATAATTATTACAAGAATATCTGACATTTGGTTAGTATTGCCTATGGATATATGTAATAAGGAAGCTTTTATATGCATTATTACATTTAACATTCACAATAAGCCTATGAGTTACGTAATATTTTAGTCCAATATGCTTATTAGCATGGTAAGTCTTGGAGATGTTAAGAAAATTGTGCAGTATCTCATTCATATGAAGATGAGCTGAGGTTTAGTCTCAGAGCTGTGTTATTTAAAGGTAATGTTTTAACCACTTCATAGGCTGGAAAAATTATAAATGACTTCAAAATGGGTAATAGAATTTAAATTAATAATGGAGGGAAAATAAAAAGAACAACGACAAAAAAAGACAGCATAGTTGGTAGATAATCATAGATCTGCCACTATAGAATTAAATTTTAAAAATATTCATTGTTAAAATAAAGATTGTTTACTAAGTACCTAATTTTTACACTGCAAAATTTCACAATTCTAGAACAGCATATGAGGCCCATTTTTATAGCCATGTGTTAGAAATTTATACACATATATATGATTTTGATTTGGACTTTAGATATTGAACTGAAGATGACACTGGAGGTTAAGACCCCAATGGACATCATGTCAACAACAAAAACTAATAAATGGGATTTGATTAAGCTAAAAAGCCTCTGCACAGCTAAGGAAACAATCAGCAGGGAAAATGGACAACCTACAGAATGGGAGAAAATATTCACAAGCTATATATCCAATAAATGGCTAATAAACAGAATTTATAAAGAACTCAAGCAAATAAGCAAGAAAAAACAAACAAATAAACAAACAGCTCTATTAAAAAGTGGGCAAAAGACATGAACAGAAGCTTCTCAAAAGAAGATAGACAAATGGCCTATCAACATATAAAAAAAAGTTCAACTCCACTAATCATCAGGGAAATACAAATTAAAACCACAGTGAGACATCACCTTACCCCAGTTAGAATGGCACTTATTTAAAAATCTGAAAACAGTAGATGCTGCTGTGGATGTAGAGATAAAGGAATGCTTACACACTGTTGATGCAACTGCAAATTAGTGCAACCTCTATGGAAAACAGTATAGAGATTCCTCTAAGAACTAAAAGTAGACCTATCATTCCAACCAACAGTCCTACTACTGGGTATTTACCCAAGGAAAATAAGTCATTTTTATCAAAAAGACAACTTAACTCAAATGTTTATTGCAGCACAATTCACAATTGCAAAGATCTGGAGCAACCCAAGCGCCCATCAGTTCATGAGTGGATTAATAAAATGTGGTATACATACACTGTGGAGTACTACTCAGCCATAAAAAGATGAATTAATACCTTTTGCAACAATATGGATGGAACTGAAGACCATTCTCAGTGAAGTATCTCTGAAGGGAAACATAAACACCACACGTACTCACTATTAAATTGGAACTAACTGATGAGCGCACATGTGCACAGAAGGAAGTAAAACTCAATGGAAAGCAACCACATGGGAGGGGGTGAAGGGGAGCAGAATCAACCAACCTGATGGGTACTGTGAACACTATTTGGGTGACAGACACACCTATAGCTAGGATTCAAACATTACAAAAACTATCCATGTAACCTAAAACATCCGCACCTCCTTAATATTTTGAAAATTTTTTTTAAATTTCATATTTTACTTTATTATTTCATTTGAAAAGCAGAGTGTTTTTTTTAAGAATTTGTTTTACATACAGTAGGAAAATATTTTATGTTCTAGGAAAGCATAGAAAAATGACAGTGAATGTTTTATAAAAGGAAGTAGAAGGGAAAAATCAGAGTGCAGATGGAAATGTATTATGTTTTAATAAGAGAGATGCATGTCTCATTGTTGCTGAGGAGAAGGCAGAAAGTAGAAATGGTCAATTTTAGTGTCAAAATTGTGGAGATTTACTATCTATGGCTTTTATTTGCTCATTTTCATATAAAACAAGTTTATTAGTTTATAGAAAAGTAAGTAAAGAATAAAAGAAGTCTGTCCTAAAATGGCTTGAAGTAATCGTAAACAGTGAATAAAGATTCAAGTTCCTTAAAGATTATAAAAAAGATCTGTGATAAAGGCTTAAGAAGTAGTTGTCATTAGCTACTATCAATGTATACTTAAGCAGTATCTATTTAATGTATTCATCAGTATTTGTTGTATGAAGACAGATTTAGATAATTTACATAGAAATATTTTGTAAATAAATAGATACTGCCTGGGAAGTTACAGAATGATGGGAGTTAAAAGAACTGAAAAAAAAAGAAAACTGAATAATGGCCCGTGAATCTCAGTTGTACATAAAAAATGATATAGCCCACGATAATAAGAGTATGATTAGAGATTAGGCTATTTAAGATAGTAACTTCAGGATGTTTTAGTTCCCAATGATCCAGCGTTGATCACAGGATGGGTGACAAAAATGAAACAGAGGAAGTTATTTATAGAAGATGTTATTTTTTTTCAGGAATATGAAGGCATCCTAGTGAGTTGGAGAGGGATTCTGTAGATCAGATATGAAGATCTTAGAGGAATGAAAATAATATCCATAAAAGAGCAGGATTATATAATAGAGAGTAATATTTCAAAATGGCACAATCCTCAAAGAACAGTGGGTTTTACAAGAAGATGAAGAAGAAATAGTTTCAATATAAAGAACAGAGTGATCCTACTTCCCAGTATGAGGCCTATGAAACGTGAAAGAATAAAGAGCTTCTATCTGAGTAGACTGAAGAGGAAACAGTGTGCTCCGTTAAGAAATAGAGTTAGAAGAAACTTTCAGGAAAAAAAAAAAAAAGTTGAGAGCACAGTGTGCAATATTGACAGTAGAGCAGAAGATACCATGTCCAAAACAGCAGTGATAGAAGGGGTGGGAGAATGGAGAAGAAACCCCCTCAGGGTAAAATAAATTAAAAAGATTATTAGAGAAAAAACATCTTACAAGACTGATGTTCTAAGGAACTTACATGTTGAACATTCACCAAGAAAATCAGTGCAGTTGATTTAGTCTTGATGTTTTCTTACAGAACAGGTAGAACTTTTAGGTCTAATGAAATTCAGCAGTAGCCTACTAGGGACAGTGCAGAATTTATGGTACGGAGCAGGGCATTACTTTTCCTGAGTTAGTATAGCCAAGGCTGTCAGCAAGACTCAAATACCTGGCAGGTGTGAGGAGACAGTGGCTCCGTCTGGCTGTTACTGAGATCATCGTTGTTAGGGGAGCATTGTGCCTGGTCAGAAGTTGGTTATATCGGTTCACCAGGTTTGGTTTTTGTCAAGGTCTTGCCTTTTCTGCAAGAGATTTTTCAGGGATTAAACAATTTGCACTCCGTAAAATGATAATAACTTCAGAGAATCAGAGAAGAAAATCATAAAGCCAAGGGAAGGTATGTATGCCATATGCTTATATTGCTGGAAATGTGCTGCAGATTTGGTTCTAACAGCCAAACCAAAAATGTATACATTATCAATTAAAAGATTCAAAAGAAAAACAGAAATATTAAGCACAAAGAAACTAAGCTAATTTTTAAAGAAAAGCATATTTTCTGATACTGAAAATTTAGGAAAAAAAAAATTCTTCCACATGTTCTTTTTAAAAGAAGCTGATGGAAATACCGAAAAGTGTCCTCCAAGTTATCTCTATAAGTGACAGGAACAAATGTTTTGAAGTTTTAAAAAATAATATGTAAAATGCTGTTTCAGTCATTTGGGCTTCTATAACAAAGTACCATAGACCTAGTGGCTTATAAACAATAGAAATTTATGTCTCACAGTTCTGGATGTTAAAAGTCTGAGATCAGGGTGCCAACGTGGTTGAGTTCTGTTGAGGGCCATCTTTCATTTGCAGACTGCCATCTTTTTCTTGTCACATCTCAGAAAGAGGGCAAGAGAGCTCTCTGGGGCCCCCGTTTGTGAGGGCACTAATCCCATTCATGAAGGCTCCATGCTTTTGAACTATTTCTCACAGGCCCTACCTCTTAACAACAGCACATTAGGGCTCAGGATTTCAATATATGAATTTTGTGTGGATTAAAACATTCAGTCCATGTGTTCTGCTCTTAGTTAAAAATAAACATGTAAAAAAATTCAGTCCATTGCATATGCCTTATGCCAATAATTGTAATATTATTGAAACACTATTAATAAAAATAGTCAAGCTATTGGTAGAGTTGATACGCTTACTTTTATGCTTCTCATGCTCAGTCCAATATAAAATTTAGCATATTCAGATAAAAGAATGAATCAAATGAATCATATGTTCTTTGATAAATTCTTCATAAATGTTTAATAATTATGTCAAATATTAGACAAAACTAGTAATGGGAACATTAAGAAGTGTTTTATATGGCAAGGCAAACTTCTTTTGCTGGACCAAAAAATTTATGCTCCTCAAGAAATTGGAGTGAGAATATTTTGCAATGCCTGTTCATGACAGACAAACATGCTTGAATAATCAGTGAGGTAGAGGGAAGGGTTAAGTCCTTTCAGAAAAATTTAGAACCCTAACAAAAGACCCTGTATAGTTATCAAGGCAGACAGGAAATATACCCGAGTGTAGGGTCTTCCCTTCCTCAGAAAACTAGTCAGTCTTAGCCCATCTAAGAATGCTTATAAATAGGATCCCAAAGTTCTATGTTATGGAGATTATATATAATAATTTTCATTTTGGAAAATATTAAAATCAGTGACCTAGTATGTTTTTTAAATCAAGTAAGCCCTCACTGTAGTTTAATTTAAGCAATGTGGTTATACTGAAATCCTCGCTATATAAGTTGTAAATTGGACTGCTACATAACTATTATATTGGATTGCTAAACACATGCCATGGAATGCTGACAAACAATTGACAAAGAGGATGGTTTTGTTTTTTGAATAATCAATGACAATCCTTGTGTCCAGACAATAATTAGAGAGCAAGAACAATAGTCTGTTAGGCCACTTTGTCATAGTGTGGGAAATAACACCATACAATTCGAATACAGAAAACTATCAATTGTTTTAATTTTAATAGTAGAGTATTTGAATTTGGCATTTGCAGAAATAGAATTACTACGAAATAATTTTTACAATTTGAAAATAAGTATAATGTAAAATTTTTTTGCACTGTGTATTGACAATACAAAATTTGCCTGATTTTAAAAGAGGTAGCATTTTATATTATGATTTGAGAATGGAAATTCTGATCAAAAAGACAGGCTCTGAGACAACTATGGACATTCCACACTGAGGAGAGATGGCCTGTACGAGTGTGATGGAATTGGTGTAGAGAATAATGAGTACAGCTTAGATATATATCTAAGGAACATGGAACAGACATTTGTAACCCAGTGATACCAGATATTCTGATTTAGGAGAACTATGCAATGCAAGAGTATATCCCAGATGATAACACTTTTACTGTTTAACAACTTTACTGTTATTTACAATGACATTCATTGTATGCATTTGAGAGTGTATACAAGAGGTATTTTTTAAACTACTTTTTAACTGAGTCTGAAACACTGTTTCACCGAATTTCAAATATTCTAAGGTATCCTTGAAATAAATAGGCATACATAACAATATTGTTTATTTTTGGGAAAATGGGGGTTTATTTCTACACGAAATAGACATGTCTGTGGCGACTCAGCTCTCCTGGGATCTTCACACATCAGTCGCTGGCTGCTTTCCATTTGGAACAGCGCTTTTCCAGGAGCACAGGATGCTTTTGATTGTTCCTGTGAGATGCCTGCCCATGCTTAATTAAGATTGGATTTTGCACAACTACTCCTCTTGGAGCTGCTTATTTCTTGAGAAATACTAGGTCAGCAATCTGAGTAATATTTTATGGATTTACAAGCTTAGCCTCTCAAATAGTATGATAATTAAGAAGCACACTGTAGTGTACTGCCAAATTAAGCTACTGTTTTTACAGGAAGAAATTCAATATAAATATAGGAGCTGATTAATCATTTAGTACTAATGCTGTACACACTTGTTGAGCAATAATATATACAGCAAAGTTTGAAGTAGAGAAAAATTATGAGACTGGTAATTGCTTAATTAGTTTTAAACGTTAAATGACTTTTGCCAAAGCTAGACCTCATCACTTTGTTTTTCTGCTTCAGTTTTAATCTTTTCTAATATATGATTTTAAGAAGTCCTATCAATATTTGATTTATAATGTATATTTGTAATATTTTGTGCTCAGTGTGGTCAAATCCATCATGGTGGTATGGATTTGCTCAAGTGAGAGAAAGTACTTATCACTCACTAAATAGCATTTTGTACACTGTAGAAGTGGTTGCCTTTTTGTGCTTATCTTGATCTTTTTTCCCTTTAAGGTTCTGTTTCAAAAACATCCCATGATGAGAACAGAACATTTATTTCCAATAGATTTCCCTACTTCTGTGTTTTTTTCAGAATTAATCTTTTTCTATTTCTAAATATTACGTAGGATAAGGAATCCCACTTCAGCAGAGCAGAATACAGTATGACAGTGTAGAGGTAAGCAAGCCAGTAACATTTATAATAGTAGACAAAATAGACATTCACCTAGATTAAACAGTAGGGATTTGTCTTTGTAGTAGATGATCAAGTCCACATGGTGTGCATAACTCTCAGCCTCACACTATTGAAATGCTAATTTGACAAGCACTTGAGAATAACAGAGCTATGTATTAAATTATAGTAATATTTCAAATATTAATAACATCAGAAATAGATAAATGTATAGAGTGGTTGTAATTAGAAGAATTTTGTCCATATGATAAGGTATGTGCTATAATTATGCCCCTTTTAATACTAGAAAAATGAAACATAGTATATTAAGTGATTTGTTCAAGCTCACATATCAAATGTATTCTCAATTTCAAGTAAATATCTTTTAAAAACTTTCTGAATGTCAAAAGATAAGTGTAAAATAAAATAGCATAAACTCTCGTATAGTCAGTCTCCAATTCAACTTCTGATGAAAAAATATAAATCTCATATATGTTCAATCCTAACAAATTGTTTTCAAAATTGACCTCAAATGCTCTTTTAGAATTGTGAAATCTTACAGTGGAAAGATCAGGTCATTTAGTAAACAACCTTTATTTTCAAGATAGAAAACTAATGCTAAGAAAATATTTTAAAATTTTTATATTTACTTAGTGGCATATATATTATCAAAATGCTTGTTATAATATGTAGTAATTTTTATATGTGTATTTATTTGATTATTTATATACTCAAATGTTTAAGTTACCTAGGGTGATTTTCAATGCTTGCAAATAAGAAACCTAATAAACAGACTTAAAGATAAAAATATAGCAAAGCACTCTTTGACCCCACATTCCTCTGTAAGTACTCTGCTTTTTGTTGTCCCTTTACAGTGGAACTACCCAAAAATGTAATCTATATCACCTCACAGTTTTCTTGATTTATATTCTCTAATTTAAGCAAATTGAGACTCATCTCTCCAAATGCCTGCCAGAGTTTCCCCTCACACATCTACAGGAAAATTCACAGCAGAATTTGTGATACATGCAATCCATTCCACCTCATTTCTCTCTCTCCAATTTTTTTTTCCTCTTAGGAATTGGTGTCACTCATTACTCAGGTGATCAGGCAAACTTCTCAATTTTCATTCTTAATTTCTTGTTTCCTTTACAGCCAAGATCTAATTCACAAGTGAGTTTTGTGGGCACTACTTCCAGAGTATTTCACGAATCTTACCACATTTTTTCCACTTTCATTATCACCCCTCTCCTAACAATTATCTCCTCTTATCTGTATTATTACAACTGTTGGATGACGGATCACCCTGATTGTATCCTTCGCTTACTATTGCACATGGCAGCCAGATTGATAATGTTGTACTCAGTCTGGAGTCATCAACTTATAGAGAATATCTGAAGCCATGAGATGAGACTGAGCTTATAGGGAATTATGATAATGTATGTGATGAGGGTCAAGGATTAACTTTAAGGCACTCCAACATAGAGGACAGAAAGAGGCTGAGAAGAGAGAAAAGAGTTAAGAAATAAATCACCAGTGAGGATACAGGGAAATCAGGATATTAAGTCTCCAAGAAGCATTGATAAAAGCTTTTCAAAAATCACAGTTATCTTTGCCAATTCATGTTGCAAATTCAAGCAAGATAACTGATATAACAGGAATTGCAGAAAAATGAGTGTTTTTGTAACTTGAGAAAGTTAGCATCAATGGAGTAGTAAGGTTAAGAATGTAAATAAAGTTCATCTCTGTAGATATTTGCAGTGAAAAATTGTTGACAATAAATATATTTGTGGGGCTTTTTATTTTTCCTTCTATAAAGGGATCACAGAATTGTGGTGACAGCTACAGGGAGAAGAGAGTCTTGGAGGAATTTTTATTTGACTTTTAAGAAAAGTGTTATTATCATATTTGTAAGCTAGTCAAAAAGTGGGGAGGAAGAAACCAATGATGTAGGAGCGAATCTATACAAAAATCATAGTTACTGAGGTGTAAAAAAGTCCACCAAACAAGTGGAGCGATAACTTTGGTTATAAGCAGGAATCAGTCCTCTCTTAAAGTAAGAGGCAATATTTGGATAGAGATTATAAATTATTTGAGAAACAAAAGAAGAAACAGTATCATCAGATGAAACAAGGTTTCAATTAAAGCATGGAAGGAAATACAAACTAAGAGAAGAAATTGGATACATAGAGATTTTTCTGAAGACAGGCTATCAATTCGCTAGCTGTCTTTGCTCCAATAGACACTTGGCTCAAGAAAAGCAGAAATACGGAAATTTTGAGGAAAACATTAGATAGCTATTTTCACAAAGTTTCTGTTTCTCTGAATGTCTTAATTTCTTTTGTGCTACTATAACGGAATGCCTGAAACTGAGTGATTCATAAAGAACAGAAATTTATTTCTCACAGTTCTGGAGGCTGGGAATTCCAAGCTCCAGGTCTGAGCTTTCTTGCTGTGTTCTCACCTGGCAGAAGGGGGAGGGAAAGAGAAGGCAAAATCTGTGTCCTCACATGGCAGAAAAGAGGAAGACTGAGAACCCACTCCCATGTGCCCTTTTTGTGTGTCATTAATTCATTCATAAGGGGAAAGCACTCATGACCTAAATACCTGCCAAAAGGCTCCACCTCCCAGTGCTGTTGGATTATGGGTTAAGGTTCCAACACGTGAATTTTGGGGGATGCATTCAAACCATAGAACTGGATTAAAACTTTCAAAGTACAAAATGAAACAATATAAATTCCAGAAGAGATTTCCTTAAAGCTATAAACATCCTTTAAGTATTAGGGCAAACTTGAAAACTATGAGGAGAAGAATAGGGATGGATTCTTAACATTTTAAATTTATGAGAGATATATAAAAAGAGAAAAAAATATCAAAAAGAAAAAAAGATTGTATCATCACTATTTGCAATAAGTGAATTGTATGTTTACATATATCCATATTGATTTCAAACTAAAATATATTTTAACATATATGACAAAGTACAAAAGCTCTTACAAATGCATAGAAAATTACAAGAGAAATCCATAGAAAAATGGACAGAGAAGTAAGGGTGTGATAATATATAGGGAACCTGCGTAAAAGTAACTGATGGTGAGACCCTTACTAAAACCAAGACATATAGAATTGCCTCCACTCCTATTGAATCTATATCTTTGCAGGTAAAGATCAGCTATCTACATATCTATCTGCCAAATAATTTTATGTGTGATACACTTGAACAACAGAGTTAATAAATTAAAAAATAAATACCAAATTGAAAAGTATTGACAAATAAATTTAAGAAATTATTTCACAATTAAAATGAATATACTGTAATTAACATAGCAGCAATAAAACTGCATTAGCAATTAAGTTGCAAAAGTAGAATATATGATAATATGTAGTATGGTTAAGGTTGTACATAAAGTCAAGCACTTTAAAAGTAATGCTGGAGCTTTAAGTTTCTTTCAAATTTTGGATGCCTTTTCTTTCTTTTTTCTTGCCTAAACAAGCCCACAACTAACATCATGCTCAGCAGTGAAAAACTAAAAGCTTTTCCTCTAACATCAGAAATAAGACAAAGATGACCACTCTTGCAATTCTTATTCAATATACTGCTGGAAGTTCTTGCCAGAGCAACAGTAAGACCATTTTACTGGATAATTTGCACAGTTTTCTTCACCATGTAATACAGCTAAGATTTACATGTAAATTTTCCTAATAATCTGAGACATTTAAGTGGAAGCTTATTGTTCAGATAAGCTGGACATTCCTGACATGCTTTTTTCTCCTCCTCCTTCTTCTCCTCCTTCTTCCATTATTATTGCTACTAAACATTGTGCTAATTACTTTACATATGTTAACCTATTCAGTCTTCTCAACAACTGAACAGAGTAGATAATATCATTATCAGTGCTGCAGGTTACACTTGTTTTCATCAGAACATCTGCAATTTCACCCCAGGTTGTATATATCCGAGTCTCCATGCTTTCTTTACTTTAAGTACTTTGAGAAAGTCAAGACTGCATTTGAATCTATGTCTTTGAGTTTGCAAAGAATGAAACTTCATCTGTACCTAGTTGAAGAAACATTGTATGACAGAAACATTACAAATCACTGTAATATTTTTTAAATGATGTACACATGAAAATATGACAAACACCCTAAAATTTAGTTATTAACTACTAATTCTGAATAATTTCTTACTTCTAATTTTGAGAGAATTACCAATAACATTTTAATGAAATATTGGAAATTATGATTTTCTAAAACTAGGATGATTAAGACCTTATGTAACACCACTGAGATTCTCAGAGCACTTTTATTTTTCTCACTGAAGTTAAGTTATACTGAAGGTAAACAAATATAAACAATTATAAAATATAAATTATAATTTGTTTCAAAAATAAATTTATATAGTATTTTTATAGATCCATGCTTATAAGGAGTATGTCTAGATTTAAGACAATTAATCAAATAAAATGTTTTATTTTAGCCTAATTATATTTTCTAATAATTCAAATACAGAGTTTTTAATACTAAAGTAGTTTTAGAGGTGTCGTAAATAAAACCCATTACCATGATATTGCATAAAAAAAAGCTAAAATAAATTTTATTTATGTATAAGTTATCTTTACACATTGTAACCAGTCGATATTTATTAACAATCCATTTTTTCGGGAAAGAATCTATTACCGAAAGTTTGGCACTTGTCCCCATGAGTCCACATCTGAAGAATGAGGACAAGTGGTTTGAGGAGAAGGAAAGAGAAGTTTATTAATTTGCTAACAAATGAAAAGGTTGGCAGACCCTGTCTCCAAATACCAACATCCTCCTCCTGAGCTTGTAAAGGTTCTGATTAATCCCATCTTTGGCTAAGACAATATCCTGACCTCCACCAGACAATTCCCTTGAGACATCTTCTGAGGCACAAAGCATGAAGGACACTACCCTGCCCCTCTAGATGACTGGCTTGTGGCAGGGATATAGGTTTTAGTTCTCAAAAATGGTGAGGGGTTTTGAAGAGACAGAAAATATTTATATCCTTTTTCAGGCCATTTTCTCTGCTACAAATAATTTTTGTTTAAATCAGATTGATACAAAAGTGTTAACAGTCAACTTAGAAAGTACAGTATTGAACAGTATTGAAACTATATGTAATATGATTCAAATTTTGTTAGAAATGTGTACATTTATATATCTCTTCACATTTTATAGCTATATATATGTGGTTGAGTTGGTTTCTTGGTGTGGGCCACTGGTCTGGTTGGGTCAGTTGTTCCACCAGAATGCAGGGTCTGGAAGCTATCTCAAAGAATAGCCTTAGATTTCACAAGGGCAATATTATCTCTGGGAATAATGAAGAAAGCTAAGAAACTTTATAACCACCAGCTATGTGACTCCTGAATAGTAAGCAATTATAGGAAAGAAAGCTAGGGAATAATGGCTGGAGATGTGTGTGTGTATGTGTGTATGTGTGTGTGTGTGTGTGTGTATGTATACACACACACATATATATATATAAAACTATATAAATATAAACATATAAAACTATGCCTATACCTTTGCAGAGTTCAAGCCCCTCCCACAATTTCTGTCTTATGGCTTTTTAATAATTTTATAAAAGGCAGTTTCAGGTACAAATAATATGCCATTAAAAACCACAGTGGCAATAACAAATAAGGTTCTTTAACACACAAAAAAAATGTTGAAGTCACAGAACTTTGGATATTAATTAAATGTGAAGGCTGAAAAAATTTTGTTATGATCATATATTTAAGAATTGGGTAATTGCATAATTAGAATTGTATGTATAAAAAAACCAATGCTCTTCAACTATGTAATTCATGCTTCTGTTTCTCACTCATAACAATTCATAAAATATATTCAAATGACTTATGCTACTTCTCATGAGTGAAATATACACTATAAGAAAGAAGCACATTTTTTATTTTATTAATAGCTAGAATGCTAAATTACCAGAATCAATTTCACTCTTTATTCCATAATACATATTTGGATACTGTATGAAAGACATGTTCAATTTCACTTCTCTCCCATCAAATTACTCCCCTTATCTTTAAACAAGTTAATTGGGAAGTTATTTACATTCAAGGACAGAATTTAAAATGAATATTTCTCCTAACTACCTCTTTAAAGATGTTTTATGTATTGCTTAATTAAATATATCTCTATAAAAATGTTTTAAGAAGATTTACTCACTGTATTTATCACTGAAGACATATCTACTATGATGTCTATATTTTGTAAGCTTAATGGTCACAGACAGAACTAGTGTTCACTGTTATTGGTAAAAACTAACCATGTTAAGAATGTTTTTTTAATCTGATTTTGTGAACTGTTACAATATGGTAAATAAACTAATCTTATAACAAATCAATTTTGATAAAACAATGAAAATAGGTGATAACATAATAAATTTAAATGATTAAGTCAATTAAAATTACCAATGGGAACATAAATAATGACACAGCAAAAACAGGGGATATTTTAATTACACATTCTTCTTTTCAGAAAGAAATTGCTGATGGAGAGTATTTTAGATTGATAAAATCATGTATTAATTATGGTTTGATTTTACTTGATCAAACAGAACCCCCACAATAAGCATGACTTAATTAAATTACTTTAGTTTTCTCTCACTTAGCCATAAGAAACAGAGAGTCTAAGCTTCTTATAAAGGATACCTTCACAAGTTGTTCAGGTCCTCACACTCCTGCTATGATTTTGCTCTGTCATCTCTAGCATGTTTTTTTCATCTGCCTGGTAAAAGTTACCTCATTTCTATGTCTCACACAGCAAAGTAGAGGGAGAGGAAGGAGGCATCATTCCTTGTTAAGGAAAATACCTGCAAGTGAGCCACAGTACTTTCTCTTGTGTACCACTGGGCAGGTCACAGTCACATTGCCACATCTAGTATCCAATCCAAGAGATGATGTGGATCATATTTTTCTAGACAATAGTACACCCAGCCCAAAACAAAACAAAACACAAGAAGCAAACACATCACAGGCCTTTTAATATCAAGAGGAAAAAGAGGAAACCGATATTATCTTGAGGATAATCACCAAAATAGTAGAGAAAATATTTTTAAAAATTACCAATAAATTAAATTAAATTTTAACAAGATTAGTTCAATGAAGTCTAGTGGCTTAGATTTTTAACACATTTTTCTTTGTTATAAAACAGCCAATCAATTGATATGCAGGTTTAAATACTCAAAATAATCCTAACTAGTGCTGTTATTTTAGAAATTACAGATATTTTGAAATATCTTACAATAGTAGACATAACATATAGCTCAGAGGATCAGAGATGTTAGAAGGAAAAGATTTTAGAAATCATATAGTTCAAAAATTCAGTTAATGTTTGTTCAAGGTCACACAATGATGTATGATAAAACATTCTCAAAGTGCCTCTAAAGTTCCTCCAAACTGATAACTATGAGAAAAATTACTTTAAAAAGTGTACAATTGATTTTTAACATCTCAAACACATTAAAATATAAAATCATGCATTTTTATTCTGAATGCTTTATGAAATTATCAAAATGAAATCTAAAGTAAATTTTATAATGCATTTATTATTAATGAGCTTTATAATAAAGTTCTACTTTCCATCTCTCTTGAAGAGGTACGATAAGAAACATGAGCACATGCAAAGTCTGATTCTTCAGCATAGTATAAGGCAAGATGTCTTTGTAATACTATGCTGAGCTCCGAATTTTCAAATATCAAGGGTATTGCCATATGAAGGTAACTTTTCCTTCTAATGCTCACTTGGTAAAGGCAAAAGGGAATTTTGGAGGTAAAATTTTATGTGTCTTGACATAGGAGAGTAGGTTACATGGTTTTATACATCACTACCAACTCGTCACAATTTAAACTTGAAATCTGTTTATATTACTTTATGTAAATTAAAACTCAATAGAACAGTTAATTCTCAGGGAGTAAAACGTGTAATTTTATAAGTAAAGAATTTGTTATCTCACTGTATAGATTAAATTTCACAGTATGTTAAAACTCTAACACAATTTTATTTTGAATAATATGTGAAAAACATATATATAACTCAATTTTATAAAAGATTTGAGACAAAATGCCCAGAATCTCTCCTTCATGGTACTCAAATTATATTTCATTTTAACTTTACTTTAAATTACTTTAAATTTTATTTATAAAAATAGATAAAATAGATTATAAAACATTTCTTAAAATAATAAGGCATTATTATATTACAGTATAAAAAGTATTATTTTTATTACAAAGTATTATTATAATAACAAAATTGTCTCTAATATTAAACCAGAAGTGAACAAGTGGCTTAAGTTTTCTCCCATTGGTAGTCAACAGATATCTCATGTGATACTCATTATTAGAGAAGGGGGTTATTTTCCACCGCATTAGGAATTTGTGTTATAATGTAGAGAAATCTTTAAAAAGGAATATATTATCCTTAAATTTTTTTCTGGTTAAGAAAATAAGAATCTCAGGCCGGGCGCGGTGGCTCACGCCTGTAATCCTAGCACTCTGGGAGGCCGAGGTGGGTGGATCTCTCGAGGTCAGGAATTCAAGACCATCCTGAGCAAGAGCGAGACCCTGTCTCTACTAAAAATAGAAAGAAATTATCTGGCCAACTAAAAATATATATAGAAAAAATTAGCCAGGGACGGTGGCGCATGCCTGTAGTCCCAGCTACTGGGGAGGCTGAGGCAGGAGAATCGCTTGAGCCCAGGAGTTTGAGGTTGCTGTGAGCTAGGCTGACACCACGGCACTCTAGCCTGGGCAACAGAGTGAGACTCTGTCTCAAAAAAATAAAAAATAAATAAAAATTAAAAAAAAAAAGAAAATAAGAATCTCTAAAGAATAGATTTATTTTTTAATGCAAATACAAACTTGCTGTGTATGGTATGATAAAGAATTACAATAAAATGACATCTCCATTAAATGGTTACACTTTTTTGTTTTTTTAATAATTCCATAATCCTTTAAAATATTTAAAAGTTTATTCAGCTTTATTCTTTACTATGGAATGTACTGAAAGCAATATTTTATAAACTGGACTCATTAAAATCCTGTCTCTAGCATCCATTTCATGGGCTCACCATGTAGGTAAAGATAAACTCTAATGAGGTCCTTTGATAATTTCTGGAACTAGTCCTCTCTGGAGACCCACAGGATAAATTGGCCTTATACAGAAATATTCTCCATATTGCACTGTGGGTTTCACCACACACAGAAATCATATTATATCAGAATAAAACATGAACATCTTAAACCTTCTACCTTATGCAGGTCAACATATATAGGTTTTTCAGACGTATACTGGTCACTCTGGGCAGAAACATAGATTAAAACTCACACTGAATTAACACATTGTCAAATATTCACATATTTCAGTAATTTACTCAAAATAGTTTGAGGATCTGTTATGAGCCATGCTGCAGCCTCCAGGCTATGAACAGACCAAAAATTATCAAAAATGTATTTTTTGTTTTTGTAGGACATGTATATTTGAGAGAGGAAACCAAATGATTAAAACAAATCAATAATAGATACGCAATATGTCAGATGTACAAACACTAAAAGGAGAAATCAAGATGGTTAAAATTGTGGGAGAGTGATAAAAGTATTATTTTTGAAAATGTGTCCAATTAAAATGAGGGAGCAGGCATGAAGATATCTGGTTTATGACAAAATATAGTCTCACACTTAAGGGTCTACAGGTCTTTTGAGGTTCAGCTGATCTAGTTTAAACATGGCTGGGCTGTTCTACTTCAGGCTGAGGACTGGATACATGTGGCTTCTGTCTGTAAAATGAATAAAGATCTCCTCCATCTGCCCCTTTTTAGACCTCAAGCTCAAACATGTTCCCCACGGGGAAAATAATAGATAGAAAGCCACACCACAGAAGCATATTTTATGCTTCTATTTAAGTCAGATAGACTCAAATTCCACTGGCCAAAGCAAGTGACATGGCCAAGTCTAACATTAATATGGGAAAGAAATATTTTTAATCCACAATGCATGGTAGAGTATCACAAAACTACATGATAAAGGGTGTGTTTTTATTATCCTATTGCACAGAGAGAAGTATTAGAACTAGTTATTCATTCTCCTGGTCCAAAAGATGCAGGGTCTTCTGGTCATGGTAAAAACTTTGTATTTCATTCTGAGTAACATATGAAGCTATTGCAGGATTTGGAGTAAATAAGGGACATTATCTTATGTGTATCAAAAAAAAAATAAAATCATTTCAATTATTTTTGGAAAACATGCTGGAAACCTTATAATCATCCACATGATAATTGGCTATGTCTAGGACTCAGGACTGGGGGATAATGATATAATTGTTAAAAAGTGAAAAGAAGAGGTATTTCTGTGCTCTACCATGTAGTCATTATACTATGGTGATGCAGACATATGTAACCATTACATTCTCAGCATAAAATGAGAAAATCAGGAGGCACACAGCAGTCACTTGTCCAGAGTTATTTGAAAATCCATTAAGGTATCATTTAGATTAGGGCTCTCTTGTTCCCTGTGGCTTTTGAATCTGCCTACTAGACTTCCAATTCCATCAGTCATTCTTCTTTTTCCATTAAGTATAGCACACAGGTGTATCTCTGTGTAGTTTTTAACTTTCTTTTTTTGCTTATAGAAGTTTCAGGGTCAGAAATTTTCTTTTTCTTTCTTGCTGTCCTTTTATGTACAAGCTTATGAACCCTGTTAAAAAAACTTAAAAGCTTTTTAGCATGTGTCAATTTATTAATCACTCCATAGACAAGAGTCATACCCACAAATCTCAAGATATTCTGTTAGCTATTTGATCTCCCTATATTATTAATGTGGGTCTGTCCTTGAGATTCTTAGAAAATCATTTGTTTAATACAGAAGATCTACAAGGAATAGGAATAATTTCATGATCCTGAGAGGAATTTTTGTGTGCCTGAAGTGTTATATGAAATCTCATCTTAAATCTCTTTTAAGGTCTTAACATAGGATCTTCTAGTTCTACCTTGGATTGAATCTTTGCTTGGAAGTTATTTCTTAAATTAAGGATGATTTGCCATGTGGAGAAGTTGGCAAAAAGATGTAGTTTTAATTTAGAACCCTACAAACCTTGACTACATAAATATTTAACCATTCATTCTTTAACTCTTATCTCTTGTCTTTCATATCTGTTTAAAAGCAGAGAGAAAAGGCCAGGTAGCATCTTCAAAACTGTGCTTGGAGATTTCTTTCATTAGATCATAGAGTTTACTAGGTATGTTTTCTCTTTTGCAAATTAATTCAGGCAAGAGTATTATCTAATATCTTGATACTTTATCTAAATGTCCTGTTTCTTCTAGTTCCACTGTTATTTTCCTTAATCTTCTTTAAGCTTTCATGACAGCTTTCTCTGGGCCACTTAGGCTTCATTATGACTATTCTCAACTCCTTTTAGGCTTTCATTAACAGAATCCTCAAGGCTCAAAGACAAATTTGTATGTTTAAGGTTTTGATTACAGCAGATCCTACTAGCAGTTCCATAATCAGATCCAATGACTTACAAATGCCTATCAAATTATGCACAAATTCTCACCTCAAAACAATTATCTTATGCCTACAGATACTTTGGAATCCAGGAAAAAAAAAAAACAGAAGGAATTTCCATCTGCTTGGAATATCAGAAGCTTCACCTTACAGGCCTTGGTTTCTGGGCCAAGGAACAATGGGCTGGCATGTTCACTCCTCTGTCTGGTGGTTGATGCTGGCAGCAATCAGAGATCTCTACTGGTTTTGTCAGTCAGAGCTCCACTTCACATATCCCAGACTTCCTCAGAGCATAAAAACCTTGGATTTCTTACACTGACATTCATGGCTCCAAAAGTCTCAACTGCCCCTTACATGAACCAGCCTCAGATGTCATATCATGTGATATCTGCCCAAATCAACAGCCTACCACCCAGATCCAAATGAAAGAATATACAATCTCATCTTTTGATTGGAAGAGTGTCAAAGTTATATACTAATAAGAGTATGTGAAATGGGAAACCTTCTTATGGTCATCTACGGAGCACATGATCTGCCACACCTGTCCAGGCCAAACCTATGTTTTTCCATACAGCCTACATCATTTAAGCAAAGAGGAAGCAAAAATTATTGTGCATGGAATATGTGTATTAGTGAGAATGTTTCCTTTGTTTTGAAGCATTCATTTTGCTGTTATCTATAATTGATTAGATGTTACAAATATATAAAATATATTCTATATCATACCACAGAGTATGCCAAATATCAGATGCATTTGCATTTTCAGGGTTAATTTATGAATTAACTATGTCTTTGGTACTATCCCTCAAAGTAAAATTTCTTCGGTCTTACTAGATGTGATGGTTAATATCATGTGTCAATTAGACTGGGACATGGAGTACCCAGACATTTGGTCAAGCATTATTCTGGGTTTGTCTGTGAGGATATTTGTGAATGACATTAACATTTGAATCACTAGACTTGAGTAAAGCAGACTGCCTTCCCTAAATGTGGGTGGGCCTCACCCAGTGACTAAAAACTTGAATAGAACAAAAATTCTGAGTAAAAACAAAGTTTTTCAGCCTGACTGATTGCATTTGGGCATCAGTCTTCTCCTGCCCTCAAACTGAACCTTACACTAAGGTCTCTCCTGGGTCCTTAGCTTGCTGACTACAGATCTTGGGACTTCTTAGTCAATTCCTTATAAAAATATCTCTCTGTCTTTCTCTCTCTCTCTCATCTCTCTTGATATACATATAGATGATATACATCTCCTCCTATTGTTTCAGTTTCTCTGAATAACCCTAACTAATACAATAGAATTCTGAAAGGAAAAATAGTATTCCTTAAAAAGTGTATTATACTAACTGTATAACACTGAAATTGAAGCAACAATATAAATCTTTCAACAAAAGCAATTCCCAGACCACACGGGTTCACACCCAAATTTTACCAATCCTACAAAGAAGAACTGTTATCTGTACTGCAGAAATTATTCCACAACATTGAGCAGGATGGAATCCTCCCAACTCCTTTTATGAAGCCAGTATCACCTTGATCCCAAAGCCAGGAAAAGACACCACAAAAAAAAAAGAAAACCACAGATCAATATCCCTTATGAATGTAGACGAAAAAATTCTCAAAAAATCTTAGCAAACTGAATTCCAGTGCAATCAAAAAAATAATTCATCATGACCAGGCAGGCTTCATCCCAGAGATGCAAAGATTGTTCAACATATGCAAATCTATAAATGTAACTCACCATATAAATAAAAGCAAAATCAAAGACCACATGATCCTCCCAATAGACGCAGAATTTTTTTTTTTTAAAACAAACCTTCACATACATCTTCATTATACTATGACTGATAGTATGTTCAACAAAAATCGTAAGAGTCTGGAAGCCTGAAATTATTTTGCAAGTTAACAATATAAAAATTTCAGTTCTGATTATAGATGATTTGTTCTCAGTAAGGGCATCAGGGACTATGGTAAAAATGCAGATTTTTTGAAGTCATAAATACCATGGCTCAAGTTCTGTCCATCCAACGAAATAGCAGTGTGACTTTGGGAGGAAAAAAACAAAAACCCTTATATAAAGGCAAGCAATTAATTCATATTAGTTTAAATCAATGTTGTTATGATTACTCAAATAATAGCATGAGGATTTAAACATGTTTACTAATTATATATTTACATATTTAAATGATTTCAATTTACAAGGGTATACATTTAATGCTTCTCCAAGTGATTATTCAGAATAATCCAAAATAGTATGTTTTAAACAGTATTCATCCAACTCACAAAAATATAATTATTGCTGATACTGGTCTTGAGTAAAACTATGTACGCATTTGCTCAGAGCTAGTAATGTTTGATAGAAAAACCTGAAAATACTGTGTAGCAGAGCAAAGATTTAAAAGACTCCAAAAAGATATGTTAACTATAAAAGTAAATATACCTATTGGTAGTTTCTCAAGCTCATAAAGCATAGCTGATAATACTTAAATTTTATTAGTTAATAAATTTTATTATGAAGATGAGAAGCATGTGATGAATTTTGCTTAAAATTAGTTACTAATCTTTTTCAAATTTAATGATGTATAAAGATTTTTAAAGTCCGTTGGGTTTTAAGAATTAATTTGGGGGTTCTTGGTGGAATCAGCATGATCTGTCTAGTGGAAATTCTGGGTTGATCTTATGAGATCTTTTAAAAATATTCAACTCTTTCAGGACTTGGTAAATGGATGTGCCTATTACCAAACACTTTTTCTTTATGTGTGCAACTGTGTTTCTTCCATAGGTGGCCACCGTTATTAGCAAACATACATTGTGGTCTGTGGAGATGGTATTCTGATAAACCTTAAATTGTATTGGTAATGGTGGTGTATAATATCTTATGCCAATCCATAAATAAAACTGAATTAATGGGTACAAAATTATACAGCCCTTTTTATAAATAGGTTTTATTTTATTTACTTCTCAGAATAACTGAAGGGATAGTTTTACTTTTAGATCCATTTTATAGTTAAGATAGAATGGATTAAATGAATTTTCCAAATATTTCAAGATTGAATATGGAAAACCAGGAAATGATGGCAGTTCTTATAAATTATAATCTTGTATTCTTCCCAATAGATGATTCTTCTCTTTAAACTACTATTTTATTTGTTTTAAATGACATAGCCATCATCATACTTTTTCTGAGAGGTTACCGTATGCTTGGGCATTGAAAGTTCCACCAAAAAAATGTTTAGTCAAATTATGATGGAGGTTAATAATTATTTAGCATCTGTGTTTGTCTAGGAATTTAGTAACTTTATAGAATGTATACAGATTTTGGCTCCTTAGATTTTTTTAAATATCGTGTAATATTCTAATGAGTAAAGGGCTCAGTAAGTAACTTTCAAAGTTAGAAATTGCTGGAATCTTTCCTTTTCTTTTGGATGCAAAGAAACATAGTGGATGAATTATAGGAAAGTGAACATTTCTTGTTTCTAGTATGTTCTGCATCTTGGTTTCTTGGTTTATGTTTAATAGGAATCAAGAATACAAAAAATGATCATTGGGAGTTAAATAACACTTTAAAAAGCAATGTTACAGATAATCAAAATTATTTTATTACCCCTAATTTTGAACTGCTTGAAATTGTAGGTTGCTATTTCTTCTGGACTGCATTATTTGTAGAGAAACACATATAAGTATTGTGTATTAGCAATTGAAAGAGTTTGAAATTTGGAAAAATAATAATAGTTTGACTATGCATGCATAAAATTAATATTTCACATAAATTATACTCTAATTTATCAGAGTTTATATAACTATATTATAGTAAATCAAATAATTATTAAATTTCTAAATAAAGTCTAGATAAGTAATAATGGTAACTGACACAGCATTTATTAGTGCAAGCCCCATTTTAAATATATTAATTTATTTAACTTTCCCAAAAATCTGTTGAAGCAAATAGTATCATTATCTCAATTTACAGGTGAGAAAACTGGGGTACAGAGAGTTTTACTATTAACAGCTGGCCAAAAGTTACAAAGTTGCCAGGTGGTAGAGTGAGATTTATAACCAGGCTATTTGCTTCCAGAGTTTACATACAAACCACTGCACCCAACTATTCATTAAGATTGCTCTCCCAGTGTAGCTCAGATGAAAGGAAAGTGGCAAGTGCAAGTTACATATATTTCAAAAAGAGAAAAATTATGGAATGTTGGATGGAATTAACTATCTTCATCATAATTGAGGTGAGAATTAAATAAAGGTAGATAGTTGAACTAAAAGACTAAAGATTAAATTAATAACTGTTAAGACATCTTTATAGAATTTAGAGATAATTTTCTAATGATACAACCCTGAACAATATAAGCTCAGAAAACATCTCTTCCCCCACCAACTCAGCTGTGTTCACTTTAAATAAGTAAAAATACCTTCATATAAACATCTTTCTTTCTGTGAATGGTTCTACTCCTAAAACGTGCTCATCATAAACCTGATCAGAAAGACTGATTAAAATGTTCATGTATATCAAATCCTATCAAATACTTTCCATTTGTCATAGTTTTCTTTGTAGGTTTTTAAACTTGTTCAACATTTGCTTGTTATTTTGAGATGTCTTGATCTTGTCTCAATAGATGCATAATTCCTAATATACTCGATCGTGTCTTTTCAGAATAATACAGGTGAGATGGTAAAGACCTGATAGTAAAAGCTCCATTTTTACTTTCTGCATTTTGTTTGTTTAATAGAGTTGTGACATGGCCTCAACACTAATCTTTATAAAACACAAAGCTATTTGACAGCCTCATGACAATATTTAGAACAGCCATACTAAAAGTACTAACAGGATGTGAAGTGTACATATGAGTGGCATACATATTTTTAAAGCTGGCAAACATATAGCAGAAAATCCCATAAGAAGGCTCCATGTAACCTAATTCTGGGGTATCCAGGTGCTCTGTTTCCTCTTCTCGTGCCCAGAGCTCCAAGCAAGCACTTATCAGGCTGGGACTTCTCATATTTCCGTTGTGAACTCACCAAATTTATTTTACACTTGTCCCCAAACCTGACTGTGCCGTGTTCAATTGATATTTTAATTACTAATTTAGCCAAATGCCACATCATCAAATTTAATTTGAATATAAATGTGGAAAGATAGTTGAATGAATATCTTAGAAAGAGTATAAAATACAGGTAGATTAGAAATAAAAAGTTTTTACAGGAGTTATAGGAAAGAAAAGTGCAAAGATTGAAAATAAATTGTAAAATTTTGATAAAATACTGCTTTAAGATTTCTGTCACATTGATGTTTTCAGACTACTTTAAAAGAACTGAAACTTGCAAATTTACAGAAAATGTATTACTGATGAGAACTATAGAAGCAATATGAATTTCACCTCCTATTAATTGAATCTATATTTCTAAAACGAGTTTTCTTTATATAATTAAGTAAAATGTATCAGAACTAGAAAAGATATTGATTATTTAGTTTAAAAAACTTATTTCTAACACTCAATATACAATATTTTATATTCAAGTCTGAACATCAAATATTAATTAGCAAAATAATACATGAAAATTTTAGGTTAAAATAAAATAAATTTTTTAAATTAAGCTTATATTATTTTATATGATTCTTTACTTTAAATTCCCTAATAACTTTAGCTATGAAGTCTGTTTTTGTTATTTATTTTGTATAGCAGACGCTCTCGGAGTAACGAGTTCAATTAAGATGCAGCATATTTTTCACTGACCCAAAGATAACTGTGAGTCTTTAAAATATGCTTTTGTGTACAGCACTGAGAAGACTGACCCCTGAAGGGAGAGTTCTATATGCATAAACATTTCTTAAGGTGAAAATTATTGTGTAAATGCTAATGATTGCCTACCTTGTCTGCCTACTGAGGAAACAAAAGCCAGACAAAGCCAGGTCAACTTAAGGATTCTTGGATTCCACTGTTAAGCCTGGTTAGAATGAATATTTTGCATATAGGAATAAGTGCCATACAGTAAACAAATTTAAAAAAAAACAAAAGTACATATCTAAGAATGCAAAATGACTTCATAAATCCCTAGACTTATACTTGTTGACATTTATATTAAAACCTTGAGCTATTTTTGTGTATTCTCAAGTTCAGGAAATTTTATATGAATTTGTCTCAGATTGGAAGTTTTACTAATCTCTGAGTATTTATTGGCTGTAAATTAAAGATATTTTACAGTATCCTTGATTCATTAATCGTGCATAGTGTAGTGGATTTATAGTGAACAACTGCATATAATTTTTAAAAACTGAGTTTCTATCAAACAGAAAACAATAGAATTTGCAAACAAAGGCATGAACAATTTATGTTAGTCTTTATAACTCTCCCAAATTTAGAATATCGCTTCCCATAATAAATTAAAGTTAAAAAACCCTAGGTTCTACCCATAACTAAAATAAGAATTAGGCATGGTTTAATGGTACTGATGCTCCTTAAACCATTGAATAAATCTATGTCCCATATCAAATAGATTGAGAGAAAAAGTACCAGGAAGAAACACTGGGCCTTAGTTTTTTTCAAAGACAAAGTCAATAATCTTGACAAAGTGGAGGATACTCAGATTTAGGTGACTTGAAATTGTGTCAAACCCTATTCATGCAACCATCTGGCTGAGGTTATGTATAGAATAAATCAAACATCAATTATGTACAGCATCAGTTATGTTTTTTAAAGTAGACCACTATGTTTAATCTGTGGAGTTTTTAAAAATTGTCATACCAACTTAAAGAAAGAAAAAATTTGAGTTCTACAATATTACCTTTATCATTGCCTTCATTATCTCAAGATAATGAAAGACAGTGGTATTAGAGGTTCTAAGTGTGTCAGTTTGCTATACCTTTTGACAAATTAGATATATTTCCCATAATTTACTATGATCAGAGACATCCACTCTCCTACACTACTTTAGGTAGACTACATAGAAGTAAAAACCATGTAATTTTCTAACTGCTTTCCTGTCTTTAGGTCTAGTCACATCTTATGGAGACGAAAGGAGCAACTTTTTGTTGCATATGTGTTTATGTTGAGGGATGAATAGTATGCTTTGAACAGAAGTGCATAATTAACTCATAATTATGTATTGGCTGTTGTGATGCTAAATTTTAGATGTCAGCCTAACTGGATTAATGCATACCTGGAAAACCGCTAAACGTTATCTCTGGGTATGTCTATGAGGGTTTTTCCAGAGGAGACCAGTAGGTGGACTGAATGGGAAAGATCCACTCTCAATGTGGGCAGGCACCATCCAATCAGCTAAAGGCCTGGATAGGAAAAAAGACAGCAGGAGAGGGAAAGAGAACCCTTTCTCTCTCTCCATCTCTCTCTTTCTCTTTGCCCCTGTAATTGGGACAGCTTTCTTCTTTTGCCCTTGGACATCAGAACTCCAGGCTTTCTTGCTTTTAGACTCCAGGACTTACACCTGTGAGCCCCAGGTTCTTAGACCTTCAGCCTTGGGCTGAGAGTTACATCATCAACTTCCCTATTTGGAGGCTTTCAGACTTGGACTGAGCCGCATTTCCAGCATCTCAGGGTCTCCAGCTTGCAGACAGATTGTCATAAGACTTCTCTACCTCCATAATCATGTAGGCCAATTCTCCTAATAAATATATATCTACATCTATATTTACATATACACATATGTGTGTGTGTTTATATGTAAACACACACACATATACACACTATTGTTTCTGTCTCTCTGGGTAATCTTGGCTAATATGGCTGTCTTGTTAATTAAAAATAAATAAATAAAAATAATAGTATATCTATAAGTAATTAATTCACTCAGTATTAATTCTATCTTCTGGAAAAACCCAAAACATAGAACAGGAGAGACCTTGGTACATGAATCTTCTCCACCTATTGTTTTTTCCCTATGCCCTTGGGATCCCTTTAGCCTAGTTTATTTGCTTGCATTTTGTTTAGGCAGATTTCTGAAACAAGGAGGAAAAGTAAATATACATCTATGTAAATAAGCACAGACTATATTTGTCTTCTGTTGTTTATACTTTCTAACACACTTTGATATTCATTTCAACAATATTCTGAAAAACTCTCAGTAAAATTTGGTGCTATAGATCACACCCTCACCTGTACATAGACTAAGTGGAAATTTTAATGACATTAGCTGAAATGTATTCCTTTGCTTCATGAAAGAGTTTCACAAAATTGGGAGCCACTGAAAACCAGACTCAGTAATGTTTCTTGGCTATTCTGAGAGTGAAATCCTCTCTCCCTCTGAAGAACAATGATGTAAAGAGGTTGAACTTTCTATGTGATTCCAAGAAGCACACCTTGGATGATGCACAAGAAGGTAGGGCCCGAGAGAAACAACAAACAGTATGATAAACAGAAGCTGGGTCTTCAGTGACCTTGCTGAAGAGATCTTAACAATCTTAACATTAAGATTAAGTCAACTTAAAGGTTGACTTAACATCAACCTTTGTCTTCTCCTTTAACTTTTATGTTAGCAAAATATACCAAACATATTTTTCATTGTTAAAAGCAGTTTAGATTATATTTGTTACTGGGAACACAGGTTCCTAAGAGATACAGATGAGCACAAAAATACATTGTGTTGGGTCTCTTACTTTGCAGTGTAAAGCTACTTCCCCAGGTTGAATTAGAAGTGATAATGAATTATAGGTATGGAACACTGCATCTTAACCTGTTCTCCTTCTGATGACATACATTAACACCTCATGCCATAAATGAAAATAAATAAACAAACCAAAACCAAAATACACCAGATGTTTCTTCTCTGCACAAATGCTTGTTTTTGAACTTATTGAATGAAAATTTTGAACTGGTATAATTTTCCTTCTCATTTTGACTGATAGGAATATCAGAACAAAATTTTCAGCATATACCACTGCCAACTATAAAAAAAGATAGTGATGTTCCCATCAGTGAATTCAATTTATTTGTCTTTAGCTTGCCATAATACCCTGATTTCTCCTCATTTGTACTTATCTTTATTTTTAATTCTATTTCATTCCATTCATTTATGTTATAAATTTTTATAACAATATGTAAATAAAACAAACAAAAAATCACCATAGAAAATAATACAAAGATTTTTCAATTTCTTAGGATACTGTAAGTGACAAAAATTTGATTCAATTATTTTCAGAAATAATAAAAAAAAAATAGTGTTTTCCTCAAGTCCAAGGCTGGGGTAAATTCCAGGTTGTTTTAATAAACAGTTTAACAATATTTTCAAGTATTGATGTTCTTCATATATCTTAATTGTGCCATCCTTGGATTTAGTTTTACTCTAATACAGGCAGCAAGATGGCTACAGTAATTCTGATTATCTCATCCTAACATGTGAAATCCAGACAAAGAAAAAGAACAGTCCTTCCTGCTGGCTATTTCACTGAAGAAATGAAACATTTTCCTAGAAACTGCCTCAGGTTTCTATAGCTAAAAAATTTTTACATTTGCATTTTTAAAATAGCTCCAGGCAAGGAAAATTAAATTTTCACAATTTTTCTACTATATCTTTGAGGATCTGTAGATATTGGATCATTAATCACAATGCCCATCACCATGCATCTCTCACTTTTAAAATTATTATAATTATTGTTATTTCACTGCTGCTAAAACTCCACTCTAGATTTTAAGGATTTGATGCTCTGAAAACAGAAATTCCCTTTAGAGCACAGACAAACTTAAAATATAACACTTACTTTACACTTTAGACTGAATCTTTAATATATGCCCAATTGTTAATTCAAATAACAATTTGAAAATTTACAATGTACCAAGCACTGTTTTCTTTTTCTATCAATATGAAATTATAAATGACAGTTCATGTCTTTAAGGGGATTACAGTATTTTCTTAATTATTTGATTCAACAAATACTTTTGAGCACCAAACAGGTCAGGAACTGTGTTAAAAATTAGAAAATGAACATCTAACAAGACAAATATGGCTTTTGAGAAGTAAAAGGAAATTTTAATTTCTTGCAAAAAATAATCTAACAAAAATGTTTACAAGAAAGGAGTTGTGATCATAAGAAAACACATGAAGTGCCAGGTTAATGACAGGAAGAAGAAATTCAATATTTATTTGGGATTGGGAGGAAGGTACTTTTATTTGCATGAGAACAAGGATTTTCTTTCCATTAAGCTGTCGCATGAGGCTTTAGTGCATCCAAATTGTATAGCTGAGCTCTAATGGCTGAGTATTCTATTCCTAATACTCACTGCTATTTGAATTTTCCCTGTACTTGGACTCACCTGTATTGGTGTATGTCTTAATGTTTTCATGTAAAAATAGTACCATCACTCTAAGAAGCCTGCAAAAGGGTCAGTAAGATGTTGAAGGAAGAATATTAACATTCTGGTCACACCAAGTTCAAGAGGTTGCTTTGCAGGTTTTCTGAAGAACATCTGCTCCTTTACCAAAAATTTATTTCCAAAGTTTCCCAAGGTACATGTTAGGGAGGTGTTTACTCCTTCCTGGATATCATTTTACCCTTCAACACTTTGAAAGTCTGCTCTGAGTAAATGAAATCGAAACATAATGAAATGAAGAGTTTTTCTAGGCTTGGAAAAGATAGGAACAAGGAGACTGTTACTGGGAATCTAAATAATAACATGCAGATAATCTTGTCAGGATAGTAAGGTTCAGGAAAGAGACAGAAGTAAGGTGAGATCTTATGAGTATTTACTTCATTTACATAACTTATAATGGTTATCATGAGGTCACAATGTAATTAAATCTTTTTAATCCACCATGTTGTGTTTTCAAAAAAGAAATCGGAAAAAAGGATGAAAATAATTGACAAAAACTAAGTTGAGGCATATTAGATTTTGTTTTCCTGTTAGAAAAATACATGGATTTTTGTTGTCCCAAAATTCTGCCCTCTAAGGGGTTTGTTAATTTTCCTACTTTGTGTTTACTATACATGGACCAAGGTATCTTATGCAAATTAACAACAGTATTGTCAAATAAATAAAATCTTATATTTAACCTGTGAGTCATTGAGTCAAACATTGTGGCCATGTTACAACCCACATACCATCTAATGCAGCAATCTCACTTCACTGAAACAAAAAAATAGTATAGAAAAAGAAGTTATACATATACTGGGAAAAAAAATCAGGCTGTATGTTACACACACAATTTATTTTCACCAAGAAACTATTTGACCATTTTGTACCTATAAAAAGTCCAGTGGGAGAAATTACATTATTGACCCTGATGCACTTATTTTTAAATGGAAGAGTGAGTTTACCTTCCTAACCATTAATCAAAGAGGAGTGAGGGAACTTTAAAAGAAATAAATTCCCAGAACAAACCTGAAGATTGAAGTCCTACCCATCCTGCACTATGATGTTAAAATAAAAATGGCCTTGCCTGTGTGTAGTTTGCCTTAGATAGCAGCTACAGTAAACTACACTGGCAAGGCCATCATCATAAACAGTGACAGTAGGAAATGCGATTCTTCATCTCCTCTCCAGATTATTTTGCTGCAACAATCTAGCGTCACCTAAAGATATATTTCATATCTTGGGTGAGGAATGAATTGGAAAGATGTCTCTCTTCTGCCCATATGAGAACGTCTTTAAAATAATGAGAGAGACAAAGAGAGAGAATGCAAAATAGGGAGTTTGAGAGGAGAAAGCTAAAAGTAAATGGAAAGGCAGAGAACTAATGTATCTACCATGTATATATGGAAAAAATTGAATTTTGGACAGACCATATTTCTAAATATTTATTATAAATTGTTGAACGGTGTGGAAAAAAATATGGAAGTTGAAGGAAAACAATAACAAAAAACCCAAATATGACAAAAAAGGAATTGTCATATAAAACTTAAATTATTGGAAGGAGACTGATAAAATTTCTAGTTTTATGAGTTCTTCAATTCATAGTAACTTTACCAGAAACTTGTGATTTTCACAAGAAAGTGATCTTGATGCATATTAGAAGTAACTCTCATCATTCTCATTCTACTCTGACTTTAAAAAGGTGAAATGTTTCAATTATCTTTGCATTTGTCTCTCCTGCCTCTTTCTCATTCTTTGTCTACTTCTTAGTTGTGCTCTTGCTTTATTTCTCTCTATTTTTTCATGTTCTGATTTAATTATTTTCCTTTCCAATTAACTGAAGAACCAGCATTGAATTTGAACAATGAGGAAACCTAGATCATGATGGCATACTAGGATTATGATGATCAGTCATGTCAAATTTGCAGACTAAATAATACCATCCTGGTTTATGTTGATATGGTTAATTATTAAGAGATTGAGAGATTGGGATGATCTAATTTAAAACAAAGTTAGAGAAGTTATAGTCTAGTTACAGTATTATACTATGAATTTTGAATGATATAATTAAATATATCAGTGAATAGAAAATTATATTGATATTGAAATGAGAAAATGGTATGCATACACTATACATACAAGTACACTACCAGTAGAGTTAAATATATACATGATAAATATTTGAAAATGAATCAATATTGAAATTCTATTGGCAGAGGCCCAATTTTTGTGTTTAAGAATTTACACTTGGCCATGAGGATCCAAGATAATACACTAAACCTAGTGTAAGTAATGAGCCCAAGGTAGGTAGAGAAATAAGAAAAAGATGCTACTATTTTTGATATATCAGTTGTTTTGAGAGAATGAGTGATTGCAAGCTACTTGACATGGTAACATTTTACTATTGAGTAAGGAATATGATAGACATAGATATAAATATAAAATGTTTATAATATTAAATTCCAGCAATTATCCTAATGAATAATCCACATCACTGCAATTATCATAATATGTAATATGTATTAAATAAAAAAGATGCAGCTTAATTCCAGCTTTAAATTCAAAGTAACTTTTTATTGTTTTGAATTTTCACAACCCTTGAGGTAATGAGTTAGTACAGAGCAATGGCCTTAAGTGGAGGGAGAAAAATGAAGCAAGTGCTCCATGGTTTTTACGGTTCCCATAAAAGATATGAATATGCCAGGCCATTTGTTTAGGTTAATCCATCCTATCTTTGTTTTCTAAGGAGATTCCCCACTGATTTATAAAAATTACAGGGGGTTCTCATGTTTTAGTCCTTTTCAAGTATTGTATTTTGTAGCTTTTGCTTTGATTCAATGGGTTGTCCCATATCTTTCCAATAAACTACTTTATTTTGCTAAAGGTAGCGCAATCTATTTTTGTAGCTTGCAAACAAATAATTCAAAAAGACACATACACTGTTTATTAGTTATCATTGATCTAAGGACTGCCAGAAGTGTTGCCATCAGGGTTTTGTATAAGCATTTTGCTTGAGGAAATCAATGCAGTCCTTTGCCTCCAGCCTAAAATCAAATTTAAAAAGAAAGCTGGTAGGAAGGTGAAACATCTTTTTATCCTCTCTAAAATTATGACAATCAACATTCAATCAATTTTCTTCTCTAATGATTATATTATTTATTATCTATTATTTATGTTGTTATGAATTATCTTGTAGAATACATTAAGCCATGACTATGAATATAAGTTGACAGCTCTTAGAAGGTAAAAATGAATACCTCACAATAATTATACTTCATACCGTCTATGTTCTTGAACCTCCAACATATCCTCATCTCTCTTTGTTCCTGCCAAACAACCTTACATTGTATTTCATTATGAAAATAGAACTGATGAGAAGAGAATTTCTGTAAGTTCATATTAGTCCATTTACCCATCCATCCATATCTGTCTCCATTGTATACTTTACATTGCCTTCTGTTACTTTGGCTTGACTATCCCTATTTCTCTACTCGGAGGTTAGATCTCAGACATTCTCATATACTTAAGGTCACTGTACCAGCAATTTGTTTCTTTAATGCTATAGCATCAACTTTCCTCTTTCTACTGCTTTTTTTAAGCAGTAGGCAAACACGGTGTTATTTCTGCCATCTTAACTTTTCCCGCTGATCACTAATCCATTTATTTACATTCTTTTACAGAAATCTCCTCCAAAAAAGCTTTGTTTACTTGCTGTTCACAATTGCTTTTCTTCAGTTTTCTCCAGAACTAACTCTGTTTAGGCTTTTGGCCACACCACTTCACGGAAACTGTTGTCAATGTCACTAAGGACCCTTGCTTTCTAATCTCTAATAGTAAAGCCTTAATCCTCTTCATCCTTATCTCATCAGCAGAATTTAACACAAATGATCAGTTGATCCTCATTCATATACTATCTTCACTTATGCCATGAGACCACTGTTCTCGTTCATCAGTAATTACCTTTCAGTCTCTCTTTCATATAGTTTCATCTCATTCCTTTGACCTCTTTACATTGGAGGGCTCCAGAGCTGAGTTCTTGAATCCTTTATAATTTTGCATAAAATTTTTTTCTTATACCAACCAGCATCATAGCTTTAATACAAACCTAGATGATTTCCAAACATAAATCTCTTGCCTCTAGCTCAGAATTCCAGGCCAGCATATCCAACTGCCTTTTGTGCATTTGCACCTGAATGTCTAATAGACATTTTAACCTGAAATGATAAAACTGTACTTATGAACTTTCCTCAAAACCTACTTCTTCTGCAGTCTTCTCTATCTTCTTTAATAGTAATTCCTCTTTATTTCCTTGCTCCTCAAAATTTTGGAGTCATAATTGACTCTCACATCTTGTATTTGATAATACATCTGGAAGTTGTACACATTTTTCCATCTCATCTGCTGTCACCCAGGTACAAGACACCAAATTCTCTATATTTTTTCAATAGTTTCCTAAGTATTTTTCCTAATTTTATCCTCCTCTTTTCCTTTTCAACAAAGTCACCATAGTTAATCTGTTAAGATTTTTATTAGGTGTCACAGGTTGGACATCTCAGTAAGCAGATTCTGAGATAGGGGTTGTTTGTTTATCTGTTAATATTTTACTTGATCCTTCTCTTTAATCTTTTCTCTGTACATAAATGCTTTGTCTATTTTTTAAATTCGTTGCTTTAGAAAATAGTCATCCCATTTCTTATTTTATGAATATTTATATTTTTAAATTTTAAACATTTCATTTTTTCAACTTATTCACATCAATAAAAATATTTGATAACATTTATCATCTAAAATAATAATTTAGCAAATTTTTAAATTTCAGAATATTATGGGGCTACAGATGTTTAGGTTACATATATTGCCTTTGTCCCACCCGAGTCAGAGCTACAAGCATGTCCATCTCCCAGAAAGTGCTCACCGCACCCATTAGGTGTGAATATACCCATCCCCTCCCCAACACCTGCCCAACACCTGTTGAATGTTACTACCAGATGAATTTTAGCACATTTTTATATTCCTTGCACATCTCTTTTCACAATGTTTTCTTTTCTTTTATTTATTTATCTTTATTTCAGGATATTATGGGGGTACAGATATTTTGGCTACAAGCAATGACTGCCTCACTGAAGCCAGGGCTAGAGACGTGCCCTTCCCCCATACAATGCACAGGACATCCATTTGTTGTGTTACCAGCCCCTACACCCCCAACTTTTATTTCTTTTTTTTATTTCAATAGTTTTAAGGGTACTAGTGGTTTTTGATTACATACATGAATTGTAGAGTGGTAAAGTCAGGACTTTTAGGGTATCCATCACCTGAATAGTGTACATTGTACCCAATAGGTAATTTTTTATCCTTCATCCCTCTGCCACCCCCCCTTCTGAGTCTCTAGTGTCCATTTTACCACTTTGTATGAGCCTGCATATTCATTACTTAGCTCTCACTTATAAGTGAGAACATGAAGAGAGAATAAAGGATTAGAAAACCTATTTAACAAAATAATAGACAAAAAATTCTCAAGTCTAACAATAGATTTAGAAATTCAGATATAGGAACTTTGGTGATGCCCAAGCAGATACAAGGCAAAAATCTTCTCCATGGTGCATTATAGTCATACTAGCTGAAGTCAAAAATAAAGAGTGATTTCCAAAGACAGTAAGAGAAAAGCATCTAGTAACCTATAAAGTGAACGTCAGACTAACATCAGATTTCTCAGCAGAAACCTTATAGCTAGAAGACAATGGGATGATATAGTCAAAAGTATTGAAAGGAAAAAAAAAAAAACTTCCAGCAACAAATACTATTTCCAGCAAATTTATCCTTCATAAATAAATGAGAAATAGGATCTTTCCCATGTAAGATAATGCTGAGAGAATTTGTTACCATTAGACTGGCCTTACAAGAAATGCTCAGGAGAATTCTAAATCTGCAAATGAAAAGAAAACCCATAGAAGTATAGAACTCGCTAGTAAAGCAATCGTACAAAGGAGAAAGAGAAAGGACTTAAATAGTACCACTAAAGAAATGAAGCAAACCACAACAATAAACTGTAAGAGGAAATGGAACAAAGAACATATAAAACAATCAGAAAACAACAATATGTCAGGAACAAAACCTCACATATCAGTAACAGTCTTGAACCTGTTCAATAAGTGATGCTGGGGAAATCGGATAGCCACACACAGAAGGACACAGGACCTTTATATCTCACCAAATACCAAAATCAACTCAAAATGGATTAAAGACTTAAATGTCAGACCCAAAACTATAAAAATACTAGAAGAAACTCTGGGGAAACCTGCCCTGTACATTGGTCTTTTCAAGGAATTTATGACTATGATCAGAGAAAATATTTGCAAACTATTCATCCAACAGTGGACTAATATCTAGAATATTAAAGCAACTCAAATAACTTGACAGGAAAAATATGAACAAATAATCCCATTAAAAAGTAGACAAAGGACATGAATAGATATTTCTCAAAAGAAGATATACAAAGGGCCAACATGTATATCAAAAATTACTCAACATCAGTAATCTTTAGAGAAATTCATACCATTACAATGATGAGATAGGATCTTACCCTAGTTAGAATTCCTGTTATTAAAAAGACCAAAAAAAAAAAAAAATCTACAGATATTGGCAAGGATGTAGAGTAAATGGAATTTTTTTATATGCTGTTGGTGGGAATGTTAATTAGCACAACCATTATGGAAAACAGTATGATGATTTCTCAAATAACTAAAAATAGAATTGCTACTCTATCTAGAAATTCTATTACTAGGTATCTACCCAAAGGAAAATTCATTAATATATCAAAGGGATACCCACATTTCTATGTTTATTTTAGTACTATTCACAATAGCAAAGACATGGAATTAACCTATCTGCCTATCAGTGGATGAATGGATACAGAAAATGTTGGTGTATATACACAATGGAATACTATTTGGACTTAAAAAAGAATGAAATCATGTCATCTTTAGCAACATGGATGGAACTGAGGTCACTATCTTAAGTAAAATAAGGCAGGAACAAAACAAAAAATATTGCATGCTCTCACTTATATGTCAGAGCTAAAAAAAAAATTGATCACATGGAGGCAGGGAGTGGAAAGATAGAGACTGGGAAACATGAGTGGGGATGAGGGGAGAGGATTAGAAGAAGTGGATTAAAGTGCACAGATGTACAATTAGATAGAAGGAATAAATTCAATGTTTAATGGTGGAATATGGTGAGTATAGTTAACCAAAATATATTGTACTTAGGTGATGGATACCCTAAATGTGCTGATTTGGTCACTAAGCACTGTATGCATGTAAGAAAATCTCACATGTACCCCATACATTTTTACAAATAAAAAATTTTTGTAAAAAGGTGGCAAGAAAAATGTAAGTTGTGCTACATTTTAAATAGTGGTTAATCCGCCTCTTTTTCATCGTTAGGTTGGGAACAATGTTCTAGCTCTCTACCTCACAGGACAGAAGCCAGAAGTCATTTGTATTCTTTTTAGTGTTATCTCATAGTATAATGTATTCTTTATTTGAGCAGGGAACTTCTCACTTTCTCCCAATCAGTTCATCTGTAGGGAAAATTCTTCTTTTAATCATTCCTTGTCCACTAATTATGGCAATAACACAAATCACTTTGTGTTTCAATAAATAATCCCTCTAGTAAACCCTTGGTCTATTTCTGATGTTGGTCTGCTCAGTATCAGATTATGATGCTTATGATTTTTCCAGGATTCTATTTGAAATATCAGTATCACCATCAGCATTTCTATAGCAGTCCCCTTATTTGTGTACATTAAGTTAACATCAACTTATTTTATCAATCTGATCTCTCATTGATGATAAAGATTTTATAATTATTTTTTGGTCCACTGTTAATACCATTTCCTATTTCCAGAACATCAGTAGGGTTCTTCAAGGAAACTAATATAAGCATATGTACTCAGTCTGTTATTCTGAACCGGATTCCCTATGACTTTGGAATTTTAACTTTTCCCTGTGAACTCATCCATCCTTAATCCATCTTTTCATATGTTGTAATCATCAAGACAAAAATCTCTATTTTCCAGGGGTCCTGAACTCTAACTTATAAAACTGCTGTAATGTTGCAAGGTGAGAAACTTGATAGATGGTTTCCCTGTTAACACCTTACAACAGTGGTATTGATAAGATATAACATATTATATGGAAGTCCACTCTAAAAATATTTTAATACTCATCAAGGTATAGATATGTATATTGTGCAAATGGCTTTTAATCACATTTCAAGAGAAAGGTGCTGAGTCTAAACATACATAAGCGATTGGGGAAAAATTGGTTAAGGTCTGGAAATAATATTATATTAGAACCACTATCATGATAAAAAGTCTTGTTTTCCCTGGATGTCTCTAGCTGTTTTCCCTCAAGTAGCCTAACAGTGAAATTCTTCTCCAGGTTGGGATTCTTAGCATCTGGGAAAACACAATGCTAGTATTTAAATTTGCCAGGAATTTAGCATCTAAAAACAGCGGTATTTTATCAAGATTGTAACCTTAACTGCAAAGCTCAGTGTTTTGTGACATGGTCTATTTATTGGCATTCACTGTCTAGATAAGGTGGCAAAGAAGTTGATGTTCTTCTCTGAGAGCAGAGCCCATTTTGTCTGCCTGATCTACCTCTCCATGACACATCATCAAGAGTCTTAGGAATCACCAGGATTCTAGTATCCTGGTAGGTCAGTGTCTGTAAATTTTTATTTTTTGCTTTTAATTTTCCGTTTTGTTTTCTTTCTTATATTTGACCCTGCAACATATCATTTGTGGTATAATATTCATTTCATTACACCCCATACATGTGTGTCCCAGCTAATAGATTTTATAGACTATTCTTCATTGGAATAATCTCCTCTCCCAGTACCCCTAAAGATATATAAAATTTGGATCAGAGTAGACAATTTTTACTTTTTTGCTGTTCTTTTTTATGCAAGAATTCAAAAATATGTACATTAAAAGAGCTGTAAATAGATGACATACAATACCAACGATCAATTTTCTTATAAATTCAGTCTTGATTTGTTTTTTTTCACCCATCAGATTCACTTGGATAGCATGAGCATGCCCTTGCAGATTCCTGCCTGCTTTCTCAGGGTATTCTCTGGGGCCCAAGGACCAAAGGCCTCACATACGAACATCATTCCTCACCTGTGGGAAGTCACATGCAGTTCTATTAACCCATTTTATCTTCACTTTGTGACAGCTTCTAAATTGTTTGGAAACCTACCACTCACACCTAGGAATTTAGCAAAGGGAAGGAGATGAAAAAAGAAAGTGCCTTGCATTTTGCTAACATCAATGATTTGCATCATCTATTTTAGCAAGAAAATGATCAGATCTGTGTCTGGGTCCTTTGGGAATTTGATTCCATCAATCAAAAATCTTACTTTATGGAAATAATGTCAATTTACTCTTATCAGTAAAAGTAAGGTGGTTAAAGGTAAAATAAGATGGTTTACTTTTATTATAAGCATATGATATGTATACATTTTATATATAATAAAAATGTCATGTGATTTAAAGATAATTTAAAACTTCTTGAAATTAATCATTCTAAATCACCAGTGTATAATATTGAATGACTAATGGACAGTAAATATTTTGGAGATCTGGACAAAGTCTTTTTTATTACATTATGCATTAACATCAAGCACAATTTCAGAAACATAATTGACACTCAAAAGAGTTGTATATAAGTGAATGAATGAAAGGGTATTAGCTATAATAGGAAGTAAGTGGCAATAAATGAAAGTCAACACATTGAAACAAGATTTTATCAAACATTAAGGTTGCTTTCTTTTTTTTCCTTCAGGTAATAATTTAGAGCTCTTAAATGGTGTTATTCTAGTTCCCCACAATTAAAGCATCAGTGTTTTATTCTGTAACTACTATCTTCATGTAAGTCAGACAAGCAGATTATAAAGAAGCAAATGCTATGTGTCAGCAGGATAAATATGAGTTGGATCAAATCAAATTGGCTTGAATTGGGTTGAACTTGTATTCATGATAATGGTTTGGATATTCCATGTGTAAGATAAAAAGCTACTGCTGGAAGGTTTTATTTAGTTTTTTTTCCTCTAAAATTGATTTTATTAAACTTTTAAATAGAATCTGGATATTTTTGCATTTGACTTTCTCAAACCTTTACATATAATCTGGATATTCAGTACACAGACATTTGTTTGAAGAGTCATTTATGCAAAACACCCTGGATGTTTTGATCTAAAGTGTTCTTTAAATCCAAAAAAAGATGTCACAAAAAGTGTTTACATTGTTTTTGGTGGATTTGTAATTGTAGGTATCTGCAATATGTCAGTGAGATGTGTTTAAATATTACTGCCATATTTTCACAGCTTGCTTGTTTTGTGGGTAATAAATACCACACTATCAGTGAAATATTTAAAAATATGAGGATTTCAATCAACATCTCTTGATTCCCTAGAGTTTTGATTTTGTTATTGAGTCAGAGAAAATAATTATGATTTGTAGAAACTCACAGTTTCAGTATTTGATAGATCCATCTTAAAAATGAATTAGTGTCTTTTTCTATGTCAAAATAAAATCTACTTTTACACTCTGTAGCCTTCATTTTGGGGTGAATAAACCATTTCAGAAAATTTTATATCAGGCTTCATGCCATTACTAAACTGTTCGTGTATCCAATGGTGTTTTGATCTATTCCTCTGTTCTTGCATATTGAAAGTCACATTTATTTATTTATTCAGATGGGCCATAGTCTGCTGTTGCAAGAGCTTGAATCTCTACCTTAAGAGCTTAGTTACACCATTCAAACACTCTGTGCTTCTGGCTCCTTACACACACGTTTACACATATGAGTCAGAATAGTGATAATACCCATTTTACCTCATTATGAAGAATAGATAAAATGGTAAGTGCAAAGCACTTAGGACAGTACCTGGAGTATGCATAGTATGTAATTTACAACTATTGCTAGTATTATTATCTCTATCTCACTGTTCTAGGTTAGCCCTTCACCATATCTTACCGAAGGTGGTTGTAATTTTGTAGTGTATCTCTTTGTTTCCAGGGTTCACGATTTGATATCTTAAAACTTTGAATTCAAATAAATTACTTAAATGCAAGTAAACCTTTAAAAACTTTTAACATTTATTTATAAGAATAATTAATTTCTTTTCAGCATCTTAGAACAAAGTCTTGGAATTAAAAATATTTTAAAAATAGATGGCTTTGTGTTATGATACTAATGCATTAATTTCTATGATTATTAATAAATAATTACAGACCACAAGCAAATCATTTCTACTTCCTAAAGAAAGTGGTATCCTCTTTAAGAGTCTAGTGGTAAAGCTTGCCATTCAGACTTGTGATTATTAACAAAATAAATTTATTGTTATATATTAATAAAAACACAAAGCAAGTTGGCTTTTATACAGCAGCGCTCAATGATTTTAAGGAACTATTATTGTTGAAATTGCAGTTTTATTAATATCTTAGGCATTTATCACCAAATAATAAAACTTTCTAGATTTTATTTGTGGGTTGATTAGTATTAGGAAGGGGACTGTTTAGATGTGTTGTACAAGACCAACTACCTTGTGATATTTTATAAGTAACAGCACATTCATGTAAATCTATTCATATAGCTATATTTATAAAACATGCATATATTTTATATATATATGTTTCTGAAAATAATTGTGCATCAAGTATCATTGCTTTAAGATAACAGAGATAAACTGAGAGAGAAACCTTAAATTGAGTGTCCATGATTGAACCTTAAAAATTTTCTGTGGAAAATTGCTTTTAAGATATCTTCTATTCTAGTTGTTTTGAGTCATACCACTTCTTGTACCATGATTTTTGTACCGAGATACTTTTAGTTTGGCCCAATCAACATTTTTAATAATTTTCTATATTTTAAAAATATGAGAAGCTGATTTAAAAAATAGCATTTTATTATAGTCATATATAGTGTATAAATATACATACACTATATTATTTATAGAGTGCATGTATAGAGAATATATACTATATTATGTTATATAGTGCATATATACATACATATTATATATATACATATACATATATACAAATTTGTAGCAGCATTCTAACTTCATTAGGGATAAATCTATTCACTTTTTTGTGTATATATTATATAATATATACTGTATGCAAAAGCAAATAGATTTATCCTTGGTGAAATCAGAATGCTGCTATAAATTTGTTTTTGTGGCACATATGTACAAGTTATTTTATGTGAAGATCTAAAGAATGAAAAGATTTTTGTAAATAGTCATTTTGCCCACCTATGTGTGCTACATCTATGCAATCCTACTAATTCCCTTTGATTTGATTATCAATACATATTGAGCTCAAGGTCCAAACCATATTCTTGAGTACTTAGAGGCTGTTCTTCTCCTTCTTTTGTTTCATTAGTTGACAAGTAAAAATTTTATATATTTATGTGGTACATGATGTATTGATATATGCATACACTGTAAAATGGCTAAAGCTGACTATTTCACATATGCATTACCTCACATACTTATTATCATTTTATTTTGGTGAGTACACTTAAAATATCTACTTCCTTAGCCATTTCAAGTGGGTAGTATATTGTTATTTACTATAGTAATTCTGGTATATAATATATCTTTTTAAAAATTAAATGTTACTGTGTATATTTATGTTTATGACATGATTTATAGGATACATATAGATAGTAAAAAGGTTACTGTAGTAACCAAATTAACACTTCCATTACTCACCTAGTTAGTCCCCATTTTTTTATTTTTTTGGCAAGAGAAGCTAAAATCTTGTTTAGTATGAATCCCAACTACAGTAAAATTTTATTACCTATAGTCTTCATATTGTATATTAGATTTATAGATTTATTCATCCTACATATTTGCTACTTCGTATCCTCTGATCTACATTTCCCCATTTTCTCCCATCCCTTCACCCTCACCCTGATAACCACTGTTTTGTTCTCTGTTTCTGTTTTTTTAATTACACATATAAATGAGATCTTGCAATATTTTTCTTTCTACATGTGATTTGTTTCATTTAGTATAATTTCCTCCAAGCTTATCTACATTGTGGCAAAATCTCTTAATTATTTTATTAATTCTGAAGGCTTCTGAATTCCTTCTCTGTTTTGTCTTGAAATTCAATGAGCTTCTTCAGAATAGCTATATTGAATTCTCTGAAAGGTCACCTATCTCCCTCCCCCCCAGGATTGGTCACTGGTACCTTATTTAGTTCATTTGGATAGGTCATGTTTTCCTGGATGTTCTTGACCTTTGTGGATGTTCATCGATGTCTGGGCATTAAAGGGTTATTTTTTTTTATTTTTTATTTTTTTTAAATATTTGCAGTCTGGGCTTGTTTGAATCCATCCTTCTTGAGAAAGATTGCCAGATATTCAAAGGGAATTGGCTGTTGTGAGCCAAGTCTTTGGTTACTACAGCTATATCAGCACTGGAATGTCCCAAAACCAGTAATGCTGTGACTCTTGCAGACTTCTTGTGGTGGACTTGTATAAGACATGGGAAAATTCCCTCAATTACCAGGCAAAGTCTCTTACTGTCTTCCATCACTTTCTGTGCTGGGCTGCTAGAGTTGGGGGAGGAATGATGCTGCTCATTCCTCATGGCCGCTGAAGCTGGGACTGTGCCAGGTCATACCTGAAGCCAGCCTAGTCTCATGGAAAGCCGAAGGTGACTTGCCTGGCTACCTCTGATGTTTATTCAAAGCTTAAGGGTTCTCAATCAACAGGTGGTGAATCCTACCAGTATTGTTTCCTTCTGACTCAGCTTAGGTCATGAAATCTCTTCCAGGAACTCAGGCCTGGACTCAGGGGGTTCAGGAGTCTGCTTGGCACTTTATTTTACTGAGGCTCAACTGGTAGCCATGTTGCAAAACAGTCTTCTCAACTCCCTTTTTTTCCCCAAGTGGAAGTAGCCTCTCCCTGAACTACACTGCTTGGAGTTGGGTGAGGGGTGACACAGTCACTGGCTTGGCCACCACCACTGTTGTCTTAATGGGTCACGTGCACCCCAACTCCGCTGACTATGAGCCAGCACTGCCTCGGGAATTGCCCAAGGACTGTAGTCTGTGTGGCCTTATGAATTTATTCCAGGCCTCAGGCTGGTTTTGTTTGTTTGTTTGTTTGTTTGTTTGTTTGTTTGTTTCCAGCAGATAGTGGGACTAGCTGGAACTCAGATTTTGTAAGGTGGAGGATTTCCCTCTGACGAGGTTGGTCTAAATGATCCCTTCATGGGTGCTGGCAGAATTCTGTCCTGTGCTGTGTTTCCCATAACAGGGTGACTTTTAGTTGCAATGTGATGTCTCACAATCCCTGTATTTTCCCTCCCTTGGGCACACGGATTCTCCCTGGTGCTGTGCTCCTGGGGTATGGGGATGGGTGGTATAGGCAATGCAAGACTGTCTTTTTTGCCTTCTTCAGAGTCTCTTTCCTTGATATAATATTAAAATAAGGTATTATGGTTGCTCACCTCATTTTTGTTGTTCTGAAGGTGCCATCTTGTATGGATAGTTGTTGAATATGAGGTTCATGCAGAGGAAGGATTGCTGGATGTTTCTATTCAGCTGTCTTCCTCTGTCCCCTCCTTCACTATCCTTAGAACTGATTTGCCCCATCCCATAGGTTTTGGTGTGTTGCTTTTCTGTTGTTGTTTGTTGCGGGGAGTTAGCTACGCTCCCCACAAAGAGGTTTTTCTCTTTCTTCTGATCAGGTCTCTCAGGCACGGGTCATCGCAAAGGATGAAAAAATAGTAGGAACAGAAAGGAAAAAAAAATAATAAAAATACACAGAGCCAAATATATAGTTTATAAAGTAAAGGTTTATGAAAATACACAAAGGAGGAGTCCGGATGGATATATTTCTTCCCGCAAAAATATATCAAAGACTGAAACTCCACTCAGGTATTTTATAGGGTAGATACAGGCTCCCGTTATTTACATACTAACAGGCAGTTTGGTTTAGGGTCAAAGTCTTCTAAAAGGCTACTACAGATCCTTTAACTAACTCTATCTAGGGGAACAATGAGTTACAAAATCTTCTTAGGGCAAACTTTTAAGTTTTATGATAAGGCTATTACTTTAGCAAAAAACAGAGACATCTTGGCTCTGGTGATTGTGTTCTTGGAGACAGAGAGGATCTCAGAAGTCAACATGAGCTGTGCTTTGTGTTAATTACTTTAATGGCATGGTTTCCTCTGGGCTTGGGCATTAGCATAGCTATTTGATCAGCTCTCATCTCCTGGGGTCTTTGTTGGTCAGCTCCGGCAACCCATGGCCCTAGGTAAAGCCTGTCTTGTCTTTCAAAACAGGTGAGAGCTAACACATTTAGTTTTTCTTTAAGGCAAGGCCTTATTTGATTTCTGAGATCAAATCTTGTCTCCAGAAATACAGGAGGCATTTCTATAACTCAGTATTCTTAGGCTCAACAGTTTGCCTCAAGGTATTTTTATATTTCTGTTTTTATTTCTTCTGTGATTTATTGGTTATTTAGGAGCATATTTTTTTGATTTCCACATATGTACATTCTCTAAAATTCTTCCTGTTATTGATTTCTAGTTTTATATCATTATTGTCTGAAGTGATGTTAGATATGATTTCAATCTTTTTAAATTTGTTAAGATGTGTTTTGTGGCCTACTATGCAGTTTATCCTGGAGAATGTCTGTGTACACTAGGGAAAAATATGCATTCTGTTTCTATTGGATGGAACTTTCTATATATGTTAGATCCATGTGATTGAAAGTGCAGCTCAAATCCAGTATTTCCTTTTCACATGGACTATCTTCTTCCATCCCTTCACTTTCAGCCTATGTGTATCTTTAACTCTTAAGTGAGTCTCTTGTAGAAAATGTATTGTTGTATCTTGTTTTTAAAATTCTTTCAGATACTGTATGTCTTTGGCTTGAAGAATTTAATCCATTTACATTCAAGGTCCTTAATGTTGTGTAAGAACTTACTAATGCCATTTTTTAAATATGTTTTCTGATTATTTTGTGACATCTTTGTTTTTTTTCTTCCTCTCCTGTGGTTTACCTTTGTGATTTGATAATTTTCTAGAATGCTAAGCTTTGGTTCTTTTTTCTTTATCATTTGTCTATCTGCTGTAGTTTTTGCATTCTGCTATAATGAGGCTCACATAAAACATAGTTATAATTAACTATTTTTAACTTAACTTCTGTCATATCCAAATACTCTAGATTTTGCTCCTCCCATATACAATTTGTGTTTTTTATATCATAATCTACAGATTTCATTTGTGTGTTCCTTAACAACTTACTGTAGTTTCACTCATTTTTTTTTTGACTGTTTGACTTTTAACCTTCATACCAAAGATATATACAGCTTATACACCACCAGTACAGTATTGGACTACTCCAAATTTCACTATTCATTTACCATTACCATAAGTATTCATGACATTTAGTAATATTGTCTTTTCATTTATAATTGAAATACCCCTTTAAGCATTTCTTGTAGGGAAGATCTAGTGGTGATAAATTCCTTCAGCTTTTGCTTGTCCAAGAAAGACTATTTTTCTTTCATTTCCAAAGGGAAAATTTGCTGGGTATAGTATTCTTGGCTGACAGACATATTTTTTCTTTCAGCAGTTAACATATTACTTTATTTCTTAATTTTCTATATATAAAAATTATAATAATTCTGAAAATCTTGATTTCATAGATCTGTGACAAGTGTAGACATGATCAAGAAATACACATAATACACAAATGCACACATAAAACTCTAGCTTTTTTCTGGCTACCTCTACCATTTCCATGGGAATGGAAATAGTTTCTCAGAAAAAAGATGAACTGAACTGGAATGATGTAAAACAATCCTTCTTTGTGGTACCTTCGTCCTAATTGGCATGGAAAAGTTTCAGAGTATTTTATGTTCCTCATATTTTTGAGTCTCATAACATTATGTAATTTCAACATTGAAGCCACAACAATCCCTGTGTTTGTTATTTTTGTCTTTAAAAGGGTTAGAATTCGGTCATATGAGCAATAAGGTATATTGGAAATGATACCACGTGGCTTTCAACTCCAGGGTATAAAAACATGTTGAGTCTTCTGTTTTGATTTTTCTTGAATCATTTACTCTGAGAGAAGTCAGCTATCATGTCACAAGGACACTTAAGTAACCTAAAGAAGATACATAGTAATTATTAATTGAGTCCTTCTGGCAACAGCTAGTATTGAGTTGCCAGGCATGCGCATGAGCCATCTTCTAAGTGCCTCACTCACGTGCAACATCTTGACTGAAACCCCTGGAAAAATATTGATACAAAACTAACTAGCTAAGCTGTTCCCTAAATCCTGCCACATAGAAACTCTGAATTATTAATATGTTGTTTTACTCTTTTTAACCACTAAGTGTTCAGGTAATTTATTCCATAGCAATATAAAACTAATCCAGGTAGGAAAGAGGTGATTGTTCCATTTTTTTTTTTCAGATGACCAAACTCAGGGTTTGATATATTAATTTTTTTCAACATTATAGAACTAGTTTGTGTTAGAATTGGGATTTTAAAACAGAACTACATTTCCTTGGATAAGAAAACTTCACAAATAGGTGATTAGTGAAAATGACCCAAAGGATGGCTTTCAAGTGTCATCATGTTGCTTATTCACATACTTCTGATGCTCTCCATAGTCATGAAATATTGTGGATTATCTAAACAGATTTTCCATTTGCTGTTATTCTACCCTTTGGTACTTAAGAATTGACCAACAGTAAATAGCTTTCTCCGTGAAAGCAACCTGACTGCATATTTAACTCTAATACTTAAACACCCACATATTCCTTAATGATGATTAAAGACTTGCATGCCTGAGTAGAAAAAGATAGAAAACTTACTAGCATAGCAATTTTACATGCACCAGAGAGCTATGAAAGCAACAAGGGGTTGATGAACTAAAATTCCAGAGAAGTGAGCACATTTTTTAACTGAACTGTTAATCTAAGGTCTTTTCCTTCCCAGGGGTCATTAAAATAAAAGAGATAAAATTATAAAATGTTATTGGCTATTATTAATAATAAAACAATTGTTTTATAAAAGCTGAAAGAATTTACCCCAACCACAATGCAGCTAATGACGATAAAAGTCATTTTCCTGGTGTATAGATTCATTTTTCAGAACGGGAAGAGTAAGACTGTCGTACTCAATGATAATAAACAATTTTGAAAAAAAATAAGGTTGACAGATTTGCTGCAACAAGTAGAGAAAGATTTCCTGCATGCACACATGCACAAGCAAACACACACATGGATGTGTGAACCCATGGTCTATGGTGGATAGGGAGTTTAAAAGGAACACAGATAATGTGGGATAGCATGTGGGGATTTTGTGTCTTGTACACTGTTTTTCTCTGTATTTACATGAGGGTAGAGAACAGTGTGTGATTAGATTTTTCGGCAGCATATCAGAATATTTAAAAGAAGACATTACACAGCAATGAGTTACCAAGGCAGCACAATGTCAGTGGTTCTATTTCATCTGTAGTTTGAGGGGGTCTGGCTTCATTCTCCAGCCACCATGATTCTAGATGTTAGAATGAGAAGGCTTTCATGAGTGAGTCCAAGGATAGGCTAAGGTTACCTCCAAGAGGGCCTTCTAGGGCCCCATTTGGACAGTTCTAAACATTCACTTAAATGACAGAACAAGTTTGAGTCTACAAAAGGCTAATTTTAATTCTATTTTATTTGAGAAAACAAAACCCAAAAATTCTTTGTTGTTTACAGAATACATGATTCAAAACAATTTTTTAAATTGACTGCATATGTTTTAGGGAATATATTTTGACTGTGTTAACCCCTTTAAAGGTTTATTTGGGATGCTAAAATGTACAATTTTTATGTATGCATAGTATCCTACCCTTAACTTCACTAGGTTTTTTTTCTAAATAACTGTTACCTTGGCTTGTGCAATATTAATATTAAAGCCATGCTATCAGGTAATAGCCCTGTATTATTTGCCTCTAAGAAAACATTTTTATACTAAAATTTGTGAATGTTTAATGGTTTTTTGATATCCAACAGGACAAATGTTTCATAATTTTACTTCTTGTATGCCTATTATTCATGATATACCTGGTTACTTTGGGGCTGCAACTTATATTTTAAAGTCAGATGGAACCTGCACCTACACCACTGTATGTAGTCAGACTACAAGTCTATGATAAAGACACGAAATCAGAATATCCATTTCCTTATTATACTCCTTCTTTTAAATGCTGCTATTGATTTATTTAGTTAAAGGCTTTGGCTTCACAAGGTTGTTATGGTTATTGAGACTCAGTTATTGGATTTTGAACTTATTTTTTACCTAAAGCACCATGCTGATGCTGAGACGATTACAGTCTTAAGCTGGGTAATTTTTCATCATCTGAAAGTGCTAGATCCCCCCAAATATATTCAATTTCTGGGCAACATGCTTTATTGGTTGTAATTATGTCAGGGAAGTAAGTGAGAAACTTTTAAGGATTAGGTATTGGGAATAAAAATTAATCCCACCCCTATTTCTTGAGATATAAAGACACTGTTTTGATGCCATCTCACCCATAGGGTACTACGTAGTCCTAAAAGTAAATGTGCCTGGGGTCAAATAGAGACAGTGAGATACACTATCAAAAGCCTAAAAATACAACAGATAGTGCATCAGGCCCCATATTTCAATGGGTCTATAACTTGAGCAAGTCCCTTGATCTGTGTTTATAGGATCTTAAAAAATTGCTCTAAATACATAGGGAAGTCACTTATAAACCAGTACACCTCTGTGCTCATACTGACTGACCCCTAGAGAGACTGAAGATCATTAATGCTCATCACTGATCGCGAAGAGAATTGATGCTGAACAAGGACTATACATAGAAACTAAACATGATGGGCTTTCTTTAAAAATATTCTTTTATTGACATTTTGATAAAGAAATTGTGATACTGAGGTCACTTGACTTTCCTGCCATATAGTGAGTCAGTAGAAGTGTAAGTTAAAAACAATTGAGCTTTCTACAAGGTAACTTCAAACTCTAGTAATTTCTATCAAAATAGCCTAATTACTGTAACAGAAAAGTCCCTGAAAATGAAATAATCTATCTTTTTAATGTTTACCTTCCCTAATAATATTATCTCATAACAATATACTTTGTTCTATGGAAAATTGTTTTCACAACAGTCAAATTAATGCCAATTGAATCAAACTGTGTATAATGAGACTTAATATCAACTTATAAACAAATAGAGAATTTCAGTCATGTAAACAAGAGTAATATTACCTTTCTTCTTCTTGATGATTTTTTCCATTATTTCAAGGCTAAACTCTCAATTTCTTAATATAACTTAAAAGGTCTGAGATAATACGTTCAGAACCCACCTATGTTTGCTAAAGTACAGCTTCATGACTGACCCTCAGAATGATTCAACTTGCCATTCTGCCTGCCTTAGGATTTTGACCTTACTGCTTTCTTAACCTACAATAGGTATCTTTTTTCTTTTCTATCGTCTATACTCATTATTCAGGTCCCACTATAAATATTTGGGTTTATGTCAGATCTCCAAGGAAAACTTGTCCAAGTCCCACAGCCTCTCTGTTATACGTGTAAACACCACTCTAATATTTTTCAGAATCTATTCACAGTTACTCTGCATATGAAATAAATCATTATGAGCAAAAGAAAGAACCATTTTCTAGTTCTTGAGAACCAAAGGAAAACAATTTGAAACTTAGTTGAATACGCGTTTGTATTAGGATTTTTGTGAATGTGAGTTTAATATTTTTATCCACACTGTACTCTAAATTCTAGGAATCTAAGAGTAATATTTACTTTGTTCTCCAGTGTATCTTTAGGTTCCAGGGCAATGCCTTACACATTGTCAGTATTTAGTAACTATTTACTGAATAAATACATCAATTAGCATATTAGAATAATGTTACTTATCTTCAAACTGCTAATCAAGACACCAATTGACAATGAGAGAACTACATTCTACTTAGCTTATTCCCTTGAATGTTGAGGATGTCAATCAACTTACTGACTAGAAGAGTTATTAAAATAAAATTTCCCTGAATCTCAGCATTCAATATGAATTTATAATAAATAACAATAAATAACATATACATTTTGTTAGCACCTTGCATGGGCAAAAAGCTGATCAGATTAACATTGATACAATATTCAGTCCAAAGTGTAATGCTATTTTTGGAAAAATAGATAAAACAATTTTATCTCATACTTAGGACAGTTCTTTTTTTTCCATTTATACAAATAATTAAATTTAAATTAGCTAATAAAAATTTTATCTTTTAGAAAATCTTCTTAATACAAAATTGTTATTAAATTTAAATGAAGATAAATATAGGTGTATGATGAATACAGTCAATTTTTCTGTCTTTTTATTTAGCCAACCTCCATGGACAGAAAAAATTGACCTATAGCACAATTGGAATAATTTATGTCAACCAAATTAGATTTCAATTAGCACCACATTTTAAGTATATTAAATATACTCACTTGTCATTTTACTGTTTAATCCCTGATTAGAAGCCATCTCAGTTCAGCAGATAAAATATAGCAGTGATCATGAATCAGATAGTTATTGGACAGCATTCTACATTTGTTAGTCCAAAGGAGAATTCATTTTTCTCTCTGTGCTTTATTCTAAACACATGGGAAAAAGTCAATCTATTGCCCATTTCAATTATGGAATATAAGCATCCCAAGAGTCTGAAAGTAACAGATACAGAACTAAATACAAACCTTTATTCATTATCTTTCATGGTGGTAATTTTTATATTATTTTAATATCAGCTACACAAAATCATGTGGATGCACATGTGTGAGTGATTTCCTGTAAGCTTGTTTTTTCAATATCAAAATTAAATATATGTATTTTTCCTAATTTAGTGAGCGGAGTGTTATTTTTCAAATGATAATGCATTTACCTTTTCATTTTTGACAGCTATTTTTCCATCTTTGCTTTATGCACAGGCATATCTTTTCTTTAGTTTCACATTTGTGATATTGAAATCGTATTCATTTAAATTCACTCACACATAAAGATCATAAAGTAGCCTCTGTCATAATATCCCTGTAAAGTATTTTAAATATGGAAAGGAAAATTGGCACAGGTATCTTATTTCAGTAAGAATATATTTTGCCACATACCATATAAGTTTTAAGTTCCTGCTTACATAAACACCTGTTCTGACTGTTGTTTCCAGTTTAATGAGTTTGGGGAGGTTTATATCTTTGAACTGAGAGTAGTTCTATCATTTTGACATTTAATTTTGTTTCTCTTTTATAAATGTCTTGTAAAAAGAGAATCATTTAGCATCTGTTTTGTTATCCACCAACATCTGTCCCAATTACCCACTGTATCAAAAAGCACACACTTCTTAAATCATGGATTGCTTCAATCTTTGAGATGGAGTTCTTAATTTCACAAATGTTCAGTGAAATTTTAATGTGATATGTTATTACAGAAATATTTTCTCTCTATATTAGCACATTTATTATATAGGTATTAATTCTGAATCTATGTAAATGATTTGGAGAATTGAATAAATTATTTACAAAATTTAGGGATGATTCTTCCTTTTGAGAAAGAGTGGAGTTACACAGAATTGTAGCATATGTTTTAGATCTCAACTGCTTATCTTGAACAAATCATGACATACTTTCTCAAAATTTCAAATGACCATACCTGAATTAAATCAACCCGTGTATGCTTTAAAACACTCTTTTATTTTTGTTTTCAAACCATAATTAAAATAGCAATATTTTTTCCTCTTTTGGCATATCTCTGCAATTATTATCCATAAACATTATGATTATTCTATAAAATTTAGTGATAGACATTTAAAAATATAACATCATCAAACTTCTTTCCCAAATGAGATACTTGTTATGGACTGAATGTATGTGTCCCCCCCTTATAAATTTTTATGTTGAAGCTCTAACTTCCAAAGAGATGGTAGTTGGAGGTGGGGTCTTTGAAGTATAATTAAGGTTAAAAGAGGTCATGAGAGCAGGACCCCCATGGTGTGATTAGTGCCCTTATAGGAAGAGATACAAATGGTTTGCTTTCTCTAATCCCCTTTTCCCTTCAGCCCTGACTTCTGCATCCTGTGAAGACACGTGAAAATCTGTTCCTCTCCAAGTCAGGAAGAGGACCCTTACCAGAAACAAGCCAAGCCAGCACGCTGATCTGGGACTTCCAGATTCCAGAACTGTGAGCAAATAAATTTCCATTATCTAAGCTACCCAGTCTGTGGCACTTTGTTATGGCTACCTAAGTAAACTAAGACAAAACTCAAGAAAATCACAATCTATAAAATGCATTCAACCTTTACTGAGCCAAATCTCTACCCATCAGACTTATTTATATAAGACTTTGATTTGGAAGTGAGAAAATTGAAGATGGAACCTCTAAGGAGAAGGGAATTAATTTCTGGCTAATTCAGCAGGCATCTAAATTTCAGGAGCAGCTGTGGTTTGAGTTTTGGGCACAGAAGCATCAGGGAAGCTGGCAGTGTCATTAGTAGCAGCAGTTGCCTCTAGGGCTCAGTGAGGCGGTGGCAATCATGATGTTTCCCTCGTGGGCAATTTTTTCTTCATCATGTTTTTGAGGTCTGAGGCTGGTTCCCCAACTTTACAAACAATTCTTTGAGCTGATTTTTTCTCTTTTTTAAAAAAGAACTTCTTTTTCTCTTAGTTATCAAAGTCACTGGCGTTGACTACTGTTAAGATCTCTGTGTCATACTGTGGAAATAAACCATAAATAGATATGCAATGTATTGACAAAATTTTATACATTCTATGAAAAAATAAACCAGGATAAAGAGAACGAAAGTGATGGGGACTATGATTTCAAACAGGGTTCTCAAGATTCGACCTAGAAATACTCGTATGTCTATGTGCTTCAATTTGGGATCAGAAGGCAATATTTGAAAAGGATTGATTATAGTTTAGGAATGAGCCCTAAAAAATCTGGATAAAGAATATTTCATGTCTAATTAACAGCAAGTGGAAAGGTCCCTAGGGAGAAGTGTGCTGGGTGTACATGACAAGTTATATATTGTTCAGAATATTTTTCAAATAAAACATGTTACAATATAAAAGTTTTGATAAATACATTATGCACATATATATTAATCTTGTTCCACAAAAAAGTTACAATATTCTAGGAAATGGATATTGTCTTTCTGCTTAATAACAAAAAAACTAAGAAAATAAAAAAAGAATCAGTACTGTATTTAATGCTTTGCCTACAAATATGTTATTGCTGATAGTACAACATATGCATCATAGACTAGTTTTTGATTATACATTTAATGTTTTCTAAATACTTTTATGTATGCAATTCATCCCATTCTATGCTGATTCATTTATATATTTATATAATATAACATTCATACTGAATATTAAAATCTCAGAGTTGCACATTCCTCTTCATTGGTCCAGAACATGTTATTAATATTTTGAAAAGTGACTTGTGTGATATTTATTTTATAAATTGAAAGAAACACTGTTATAATTGAGGAAATAGGTGCAAATGAAAGACCATGAGATGGTAAGATATAGAAATATAAATAGATTGACAAACACAGTTAAGTATAGATACACAGTTTCATATTTAATACCATTATTATATTTTGGTAAGTTTATGTATTTAGTCTAAATTTTAAAATATTTAAAGCTACAATCCACTTGGAATTTATAAACATGATAACTGAGAGCAACATACAGAGCTTGCAGTGTCTTCCTTTCTTACAATATCTATGTGGACAGAAACCGTGGGAGGATTCTTCTCTGCTCTCAGACTGTCACCATCGTGCTGTAGCTACAGCTGCAGTCATGAGTGAACAGGAGCTGGAATAACAAAGATGTGTCAAACACTTGTCCAAGTTCAGAAAAACATAAAACCGAAATCTAACTTTGGGAAAGCCCATGCTCACTTGACTTTTTTTTTTTTTTTTTTTTTGAGATAGAGTGTCACTTTGTTGCCGGGGCTAGAGTGAGTGCCATGACGTCAGCCTAGCTCACAGCAACCTCAAACTCCTGGGCTTAAGCCATCTTCCTGCCTCAGCCTCCCGAGTACCTGGGACACTACAGGCATGCGCCACCATGCCCGGCTAATTTTTTCTATATATATTTTTAGTTGTCAAGATAATTTTTATTTCTATTTTTTAGTAGAGACGGTGTCTCGCTCAGGCTGGTCTCGAACTCCTGACCTCGAGCTATCCACCTGCCTCAGCCTTCCAGAGGGCTAGGATTACAGGCATGAGCCACCGTGCCTGGCCTCACTTGACTTTTAATACCTGATGATCAAGCATTTGCACTGACCCAGAGATACTGTGCCTCTGCATGTTCCCAAACTTCCATGAGGAGACAGGTTGTATGTTCATCAGACAGATAGATGGATGGATGGGTAGATAGATAGAGAGATATAGATAGATATATCGAAGTATATGTGATCACTGTACTATCTTTATTCTTTTGAAAATCTGATAATGATCACCTTTATGAACTTCATACAAACTCATACAAGCAAGTTTTTTAATGAAATATATTTTATGTCATTCTCCTTTGGTCCTTTTTATGATCAAATATAAAAACAAGTAATATATTTTTTACTTTGTTATGTACCAAAGCATTATAGACAACACACACAAAAAAGAAATTAGTACTAATCTCCTTAATTGTTTTCGATGGAAACTTCCACTGAAGATGATAGTTTTCTATCAATCATTTTTAAATGCCAAAGTTTGAGATAGCCTTTAGTATGAAAAATAATATAATTGACATTGAATACATTTTAACTATATATGCTGATTGTAAAAAGAAAAATAAAAAGTGCTAAGAAGCCTAATTAGATTGTTTTACCACATAAGAAAATAATTATGCTATTTATATAGCATCAGGCTATTTCAAGATATATTTTTGAATTCATATTATTCATTTTCTTTGCTCTTAGGGAAATAAAATTATATTTAACCATTCGTACTTTATCATTGCTATCTATAAGAGCAAGAGAAAGATTACAAATTCTTATTTTAAGTGTAATACTCTCTTCACAAAGCATTTAATTCGACATTTCAGAAGAATTTTTAGCATGTTAAGGTTTCTGCTTAATATAGAAGACAAAACAGTTTTCTGATGAAAGTCTAAAAGAAGCATTTCCATTAGTAAAAATTGTACCATTGATCAAGTCTTATTTTTACACCCATCATTTCACAAAAGCATTTTTGTCAATATACATAATAGTAACCATAAATCCCTAAATCAAATTTTCACCTAATTATATTGTTAAAAGTATTGGCTCAACAGTCATTGCACGAACAAATCTTCTAGTTTTTGGTTTATTTTTTTTTTTTTTAATGAATGGGAACTCTTTTTAAATCAAATGCTTCTGAGTGCATCCTCCAGAAACTCCTACTACTTCTGTGTAAAGAAATCGAAAATAATTTCCCATTCTCTTCTATATCTTCACACATATTTAAGCTTCTAAATAATTCCAAATGATTCTAAGCCTTGCCTTTATTAAATGTGATGGACAATTTTTGTGAAAATAGACAAAGCTTTTTTTTTTTTTTTTTTTCTTTTCTAGTAATGTTTGTAAAGTGCTTGCTGGCAACAAAATAAAACATAAAACACAAAGTCACAAAATAATAATAAAGATATTCTTTTCTAAAGTAGAAAAGACAGTTGTATTGTCAAACATTATACATGCTCCATTTGTTCATTGTGTACGCAGACCTTTCAGTTAACACGTTACTTGGAATAGAATTTTCCCTCTTTCAAAATGTTTCAGAAAGACTTGGCAGTTACCAAACATGTTTCACTAAGATCTTTCATATCATGCTTGACTTCCTTACTTGACCATGCTAAAAACAACCTGGTCTGACGCTGTAAGACAAGGTCATTGTGTTAGCGCAAAACCACATTTACATAGTGTAAGCATTTACAGATGAACTTCCTTTTTCCAAAGAAATATACGCCCTGATGCATTTTCAGAATGAACGTAGGCAAATGTTATTTCTTTTCTATAGTTTTTAAATACATCAACATTAAGTCAGTTTTCTTCCTTTCTTCTTCCCAATTTACATGATCTGACACTTTTATATACTTTCACCTTTTTTTTTTTTTCCTAATATTTAGTTTAAAACCTCTCTGGGTCTTTCCTGTTCTGGGGAACAAACCGAAATCAAGATTGAAAAGAATATTGAGAAGCACAGAGAAGCACAGCTGCTTTTGTGTCTCTTCATGTTTAATATTCAAACTAAAGTCAAAATATGTATAATAATATCTTAATTTGTTCTATTTGACATTTTCAAACATAACCTCTGTGTTATTGGAACAAAAAGAGCTATCCATAATCTCAAGTACAGTAATGTCATTTTTTGTTCTTATTAATGGAAAAGTACAATCATGCAATCTTGTCCTGACAATGAGCGAATATTATGAGTCTGTGCGAAGGTAACTCCCTATATGAGACATTCCTTCATGACTTACGACAGGTCTATTGACATCACCTTTCTCTTATCCTGGCTGTTACAGTGCATGGGCTCTCGTTGGCTTCATGGGAGCACAACCTGATAGATGCTCATCCCTGGCATGTTCCTTGTGCTTTTTCTTCTTTTCCCAATGCTTACCATTCAATATCACAATGGAACCCGACTCAGTGACTCATGCACAACTTTGGAGTGTGGGGGAGTTAATGAAAACATCTGTCTAATGGAAACTTTTATCTAAAATATAAAAATTTCCCCCTTTTCTCACCCATGAATGATTTAGACATGCAGTTTATCTGGTTTCTTGGATTATCAGGGGCATCAGGTAATCAGTATCACTGATCAGGATTCTAAAATAATAATGACTGTCCCACCTTCTCTATTTCATTCCCCTCATCTCTTACTACTGGCTCAGAAATTGAACTCCCTAATAAAATAGTAACTTATGAGTCATGACCCAAGGCACTGCTTTCTGGAAAACTCAGGCTATGATAATACTTGTGCAATCATAAATCACTATGCTAAACATATTATTCCCTTTTTTTTTGAGAGTTTGCAGAATTGAAATTAACAAAAATGTGTTTTTTAAAATTGTTCTCAATTTCCAGACTTTCTGAAGTCACTTAGAAATCTGTATTTTTTCTGTAATAGAACCACAATAGACACAATAGAACACATATGTATATCTTTAGGCAAATATATGTCTAATCACACAAGGATTCATTTTAATTGATTGACTTTATGTCTATAAAAATAAGTGTAAGCAAAAATATGGAGACATACACATAAAATATAAATATAACTTTATCATTACAGAAAAATTAGTATATGCTTATAGTATTTCCACATATCAACATCAAGATATTCTTTCCTAACATGTATTCGGACTAAATTCCACTTCAACCTTGTTATTTTTTGTTCTGCAGAATAGGAAGTGAACTACTATCAGATCAGACTAAGAATTGAGAACAATACAAAAGTATTAAATCATGTAGACAGAGATGGTGTATAGTGTGATGTTGGGACAAATAAGATTGGAAAAGAAGTGACTTAAATTATTGATATACTAAGAAATGTTAGAAAACAAATTCTGCTTTATTCTATTAGACAGCGAGACATTTCTTTGAATTTTAGAAGTGGGCATTTATAACAAAAGAAATAAATGTAGAGGTAATGATTATGTCTAAAATCTGACCTTGCATAATCTTTATTTTTTAAAATATACAGATCTTGTTGGTTATATTCTAAACAGTATTGCTCATTCCCACACACTTTCAATTGGAATATATATTTTTTCACTGTCATATCTGGGTATGGGAATAAAAGATAGGAACCAATTTTGTTGTTTGCTGTAAAGAAATATATATTAAGGAATATTTATTAAACTAATTGTGATTCTTCTTTCTGAGAAGTATGTATAAATATTTTTTCAAATATGTAGCTGAAAGTGAACAGTAGTTAGGTATGTTTTAAACCTGTTACAAAGAAAGATGAAGATGTTTGCTATTTATGGAAATTGAGAATGAAGATAAAAACATTCACCCCATAGAATGGGATTACCTTTTTAAAGATAGGCAGTCAATTAAATATCTTATGGCCATTTAATGAATCAGATATCTAATTGACTTTCCTCCCATATTTATATTTATCAATAATTCCATTTCCCATCTCTTTTTGCTTTCGTTATACTATATATGCATGGCCAATATGTGATTTAGCTACATGAAACAAAAGCTAGTCAATTTTTTACTTCATATGGAGCCAGCAACAAGAAAATGCCATCTCCATTCAATTTTAAATCTGCTGCATAGTCTTCATACTTAAAAGAAAAATAGAATGAAATGTTAAATCAGAAGCCAAGGCTATTATCATTCATGTTGCATTTAGTTAGAAATTTTCTCAGTTTTAAATATTACTTCAATATGCATTGCCCAATATTTCTCCCAGAGACGAAAATTATAATGCTTATTCAGTTCTTGGCACACCCTGTTTCCTAAAACTGAACTAAGAAAAGAATTGTAGTGGCAGTGCATTTATTTGACAAGCTAATTGAAGTTGCACAATAAGTCAGTCTGATTTCCAAGGACAGAAAGGTTAATGGAGTGAGCTTCTCTATACTTTTACAATAGCTGAGTTTTCTTTTCCGAAATAACTGTGATTTCCTATATTAGTAGTTACATTATTCAAGCAGCAAAGATATATTTGAAAGGAAAACTTAATCATTATAAAATAAACCCATTTTAGAATATGCAGTTCACAAACTTACTCTGAACACATAATGTCATGTCCTTGTCAAATAATACAAAATGCACGGTTCTTATTTTCTCTGTTAAAAGGTATTGTGATTTCAACATAAATGTATTTAGTAAGACAACAAAACCAGAGAACATTTTAGACAAGTGGTATTTAGTCTGTTACATTCCTGCCACAAACCAGAAACATGAGACCTCCTTTGATACAATTCAGCTGCAGTTGAAAATAAATGCAAAGAGTATGTCAATGACAATTTTTTCATATGAGGGTAATGTTTGAAAACCAGGTGGCCAGAAAGTGGAGTTCATTTGAGAAATATAACTAGGTTAGGAAAGGACAATGCTTAAGTACGGACCTCAGTCTAATCTTTTTAATGTATTGTTTTTAATGTTGAAATAAGAAAAAAGTTAAAATTTCTGTAAAAAGTTGAGGGAAGAGCAATACATGGTCATTTCTGTGATCAATGTAATAATGTTTAATATAAGTTTATTTGTAATGTCCACACATTTTCCTTCACTCTGGGAGAAAAATAATATTTCCTCTTTTCAAATTACAAAAATAATATAGGCTTAATCATGTGTTTATAGTACAACAAACATTTGCTAGGCTTCTAATGTGTGGCAGACACTATTGCAAGCCTTGGAGAATGAACCAAATAGAGAAAAATTCTTACCCTCATGGAATCTGCAAAGAGACTATAAGAAAGAAAAATAGGCAATTAAATAGTAATAAGATAAAGATTAATTGCTAAAGAGAACAAATAAAGTAGGAAAAGAGGATACAACAGGTCAGGAGTAGGCCTGTATGAAGTTCCATAGCTGAGAGTTTAGAACATACAGAAATGATGAGGAAGGAATCCTTCAGAATCTTTTATTATGCTTCATTCATGATCAACCAGTGTGTATACTCTCATTAAATCTCTTAAATATTACATTTTCATACTTCCAGATACACACACTTTATAAAATGAAAATCATACTTCACATAAAGCATGTTTTAGAGTTTTTCACTGAAAATGATATTTCTAGTAATTCATTTCATTTTCTAAATTTGTTGAAATATTTTATTACATAATGTAATTTTAAGAATGCAATCAATTTCCAAGTTCTAAGTACCTATATTGTTTCTAATTATAGTCTATAATCTAAATGCATAATATATTTATACTATATATGTTACAGTATATAATCAACTTTATGGTTAAGATCTTTTTTTAATTGTGTAAATTTTTAGCTTTATTGATGTATAATTGATATTAAAATGCACAGATTTAATATATACAGTTTGATGAGTTTGACATATGTGTACACCATGATATCATCACCATAGTCAAGATGCAAAACATATCCTTCTCCTCCAAAAATGTAATTGTCCTTTAGTGTCTGTATTTTTTGTTTGCCTTGCATGTACATATGTGTTTTTTTGTGTATCTTAAGAACACTTGAGATCTATCCTCTAAAGTACAAAATATGGTATTGTTAATTGTAGGAACTATGTTGTATAACATATCTTTAGAACTTAATCATACTATATAACAGAAACTTTATAGCTATTGAGCAATAATTCTTCATTTTCCTCTCCCCCAAGCCCCGGCAACCACTGTTCTATTCTCTGCTTCTATGAGTTTGACTGTTTTAGATATTTTAGATAAATAAAATCATTCAGTATTTGTCCCATGACTGGTTTATTTCGTTTAGCATAATATCCTCAAAGTTCATCCATGTTGTCACATATTACAGGATTTCTTTTTTGTAAAGGCTGAGTGATCTTCCACTTTGTGTATATATCACTTTTTTTTTAACCCATTCATCCATAGATGGACATTTCCATTTTTTCCACATCTTGACTATTGTGAATAATGCTGCAATGCATATGAGAGTGCTAATATCTCTTCAAGACACTAATTTCAATTTCTTTGGGTAAATACTCAGAAGTGGGGTTTCTGGATCATATGAATTCTATTTTATTTTATTATTTTTTTTTTGAGGCAACTCCACACTGTTTTACTGTTTTCCTTAGTGGCTTCACCATTCTACATTCCCACCAACAGTATATAAGTATTCCAAGTGGTCCATGTCTTTGCAAATTAGGAAAAATAATTCAAGTGATATGATTGAGTCAAGGCATATGACCATTTCAATATTTTGATACATCTCATCAAGTTGACTCACAGAAAGTTATTTTTAGTATTATTATTACCAGTAGTGCATGAATGTGTCTTTATTTTCTCACCTTCCATAATAAGAGATAAAAGACACTCGGTATCACTTAATAAAATGAAGAACAGTTTGCTAGAGTAAACATATTATATTTTTTCTTATTTTAAATTTTTACTTGCAAGTATCATTACAACACAGAAAATCCATAACGTAAATCCATAAATTGCTGAAGTCTTACAAAGTAAAAAGTCAGGACAGGAGACACACATGGAGGGAAGACAATGTGAAGACACAGAGAGAACACCAAGCCCAGGGGTGCCTGACACTAGGTGAGAAGAATGGAGCAGATACTCCCTCAGAGCCTTCAGAGGCAACCAACCCTGCTGACACCCTGAGTTTAAGCTACCAGCCTCTAGGACTGGGAGACAATAAATTTCTGTTATTTAAGCCAATCAAAAAAAAAAAAAAAAAAGTCAGGACAGGAGATAGAACCCTGACAGTCTCTCTAGAAACCTTCCACATGCCTCTTCCCAATCATAACTCCTCTCTCACTAAGAGCAACAACTAGCTTGATTTTACAGTAAATAATTCCCTTCCTCTCTTTCTAATTTTACCATCCAATTGTGTACTACTTAACAGTACAGTTTAGCTCTTTAATTCTGTATTCCACTAAAATACCATTTAACTGTCTAAAGAAAGTATTCATAGATTACTTTGCAATTAACCTGTTGAAAAACTACCATATTGGTTCTGTAGAGTTTCCCAAATTCTATATTCATCAGTGTATCTACATGGACTAGGTTAGTGTGATTATTTATACTAATAAATGGATAATTGAGTTGAGAAAATCAGAATCAAGTTCAATTTTTTGCAAGTCTGATTTACAGGTGGTAAGTTCTTCAACAAGGCATACATAGATGGATACATATCTAGTGATGTACTTATACAACTGTAAATGGGGAAAACATAAACAAAAATGAATAATTTAAATATTACCAAAGTAATTAAAAGGGTATATATTTATATGGTAGGAGAGAGGAAGTAAAAATTTCTACTCCTGAGTTGCAGTTGGCAGTGTCAGAGGTCAATTGATATTTTTCCATATATTGCTGTAACTGAAAACACCTAGAAACAATCAAAAAACCATTAGCAGTAAGCATCCCCAGTGCCTACACTGCCACCTTGAAAGGTCATTTCCCACTAATGCAAAGTAAAGCTTCTTAAAGTAGAGTTGATCCAAGTCCAGGGCAGAAAGTGTCCAATACGGGCCTGGAACATTTTTCATACCCAATAACATTGCCATGACCAAAGCACTCAGGAGGCAATTTGAAGAGGCTTCCACTGGCCAAAGAAGGAATAATTTGATGATAATTAAGGAAAATTATGGCTGTAGATTGAAACAGTCTCTAGAAGATACAAGAGCTTTGCTTGAAAAGTGGTTTGTGAATTGGTTGGATATTTAGCAGAATCTGAGGGAGGAAGAGAAAATAGTTCTAAAATATCATAGGAACTAAGCATTTCTTTTAAAGTGGTAACAGAATTGCTGACAACAGTTCTGGCAAACATAAAATTAACAATTTTAGCTACTCTGTCTTTTTTGGCATGAAGTGATTCTATATTTTATTGCAGACATTCTGCCTTACCTTGGGTATTTTCAGAAAGTAATGAGAAATGTCATTCAAGAATGTTTGAAGAACTAGAGATCAGAGAGCAAAAAGCCCTTTGATCTTCCTTTGAGTAAAGGAGATATAGAATTGGCAAATGTTACTATAAAATACAATAGAAATCCCATTAACTGAAAAAAATCATATATTGCCATGATGCTCAATAGGGAAAATAGAGTTTATTATCATATAACCTTAATAACAATTCAAGCTTTGTGGGAAACTAAAAATCAACTAGATTATACAGTTTTTCAAGTCACTATAGAATATAACTTCTGTCCATTGCTTTAAAGTTGTGCTAAAGAAAACTCATGGAATAACTTTTAAAACTGAAATTATTGATTTTTTTTATAGTTCAGCAACAGTCATTTGATATTAATTGATAATAAGAATATTGGAGCTACAATGATAATCCAAAACAGTCCTATATTCTGTAATAGCTCCCAATGTGACAACAACCAAGAAGGTAATCAGTATTTTCAAATAAATATGCAATGATTATCTAAGCTTCTAACTGATTCCACTTTCTTATATTTAAATATAATAATTTTCTCATTAAGCCAAAGGAAACAGCCAGTATGTACTACCCAATGTGGAGATTAATTTGCTTGGCTGTTACCTCAAGAATCTCCATATATTCCTTCATTCACTAGTTATTCTTTGAGTTCTCACTAAGTTTCAGTTTGTGATCTTCGGAATGCTAAGTTCTAAAGATATCTGAGTGAAGAAGATAGACAAAAAAAAAATTGGCTTTGTGGAAACTGCATGTTAATAAGAGAGACAGACAACAAAATAAAGAAACAAGTTGTATAGTATTTTAGAGGGTTATAAGTACATGCAAAAAAAAAATAGTTGAAGCAGAAATTGAGGATTAGCTGTCCATGTCAGGTGAATGTGAATTCTAAGGGATTCTGATCACTGAGAAGAGGCCATTTGATCAAGGATTTGAAAAGGTGAAGGGAGGAGTTACAGGGATGTTTGGGAAAGAACATTACACATGGAAGGACTAGCCAAAGTAGAAGACCTGATACAGGAATGCATCTAATGGGGTTAGAGATTTATCAAGGAAGACAGAGTGAGTGGAGAGGAGTTGAGAACAGACGAGGTCAGAGAGATGATCATGAGCCACATCATGGAGATGAAGGTATGTCATCAAGCCAATGACAAATATTGAATATTCTCATATACCATGAGTCATGCTACTCAGACTTTCAATCAGGTTTTTCCATCTAATATTATGAGTGTATTTATTTTTAAATAATTCCATTCACAAACATATTAGTACAGATAAGTAAATACTTCATAAAATTTTTCTTTCATTTACGATCCCAAAGTTAAAAAATTACCTGGTCTTGGTATAAGATATAATTTCTTCTATCTTAAATACATAACAAAAGGCATTTGATAGATTTAGATATTTTTTGTGTAATAATATTATTTTAAAATATCAACATTTTTGATACAGAAATAGTTAGGACTAGTTTTGGTATAATGATATCAAAGAATAGAGTTTATAGTACCCACCCTTCAAAAGAGCCCTCAGTGATCTTAATACCTGGTAATTTCTCCCTAACAGTGACGTTGCTTGGTCTGTATGGCAAGTAGCATATGGCAAAAGTAAAATATGACATAGCTAAGATTAAGTTATAAAATACTAATATTTTCTTATTGAGTGTTCTCCTCTCTCTCTCTTGATCTTGCTCTCATTCTTGCTCTCATCACTCACTCTGGCAGCCAAGAGCCACCAAGGAAATAATGTCTGCCAAAACTCATCTGAAGGAGACTTGAGGTGACTGAATCACCAGCCAACAGTTTGGCTGCTGTCTCATGAAAGATCCAGAGCCAGAATTGCTCAACTAAGACACTCCCAGAATCTTAATCTTGATCCTCAAAAACTGTCTAAGTAAATAAATATCTGTTGTTTTAGTCTGCTACATGTTAAGATATAGCAACGTATGTTGTTATGCAGCAAGAAACAAAAACAAAAAAACGAGGAACTAATTTACTTTTTGGAAATGGAAGTGGGATGCTAGGAAAAAAACTTGAAATGTTGGAGTAAATTTGAAAGAAAATAAATCTTGAGAAGAATTAAAGTGGAAGACTAAAGTGCTCTGAGGAAGCTGTTAACAGGAGCCTCATGTTCTTTGATATGGCTGTGCACGAAGGGTTACAGAAAAGTGCAATAAATGTTTTCAGAAACTAGAGAAAGGGGATCATTGTAATGCAGTGGCAGGAAGTTTAGCAGTACTACATGTAGCTATAGTTAAATACCACATATATTAAGGGGTGATCCAGCTAAGGCAGTCATATACTGTGAAGCATCTGAAATTTTGCCCTGTTTTACAAGCTAGCAAGCAAGGCTGCTACCATTTCACTGATGCTAGCAAAAGACATCAAACTCCTAGGGCAGAGACAGAGAAATTTTTACTGAAAATATGACATGCAGCACAAGTTTCATGTTTGCTTCAACTTCCCTTGTTACTCAAGTCCCAGTGGTAATGCAGAGTGGCTCACGAAGATGTTGTACAAGAAAGGAATTTTGTCACAGCTGAGGAAGTGCTTAAAAAGCCATGATCTTATGAAAGAGCTGCTAGCAAACTGTGGTGACCAAAGCAGTGTCTCCCCACAAAGATGTCCGTGTGCTAATGTGTAGAACCTTGCATGGCAAATAGGATTGTTCAGGGGTAGTTATGATAAGAATATTGAGATGGGGAGATTATCCTGAAATATTCAAGTGGGCACAATGTAATCAGAAGAGTTCTGATAAGCAAAAGAGGGAAGCAGAAGAGTCGATGTCAGGGTGATACATATAGAGAAACACTTGCTGACCACGCTGCTTTGAGGATGGAAGATGGAGCTGGAAAGGGCGAGAAAACAAATTCTCCCCTAAAACCTCTAAAGCGTGAGTGCAGCCCTGCTCATACTTTGAGTTTAGCTCAGTGAGAGGCATTTTGGGATTCTGCCCTCCAGAACTGTAAGATCATAATCTCATGTTGATTTATATCACCAGGTTTGTGTGACTTGTTATAGCAGTCTTAGAAAACTATTACAGATTTTAGTACCTAGAAGTTGTGCACTACTGTAACAAATATCTAAAAATGTGGATGTGGCTTTGGAATTGGAAAATGGTCAGAGGCTGGAAATTTTGATGATCATACTAGAAAAAAGGTTAGATAGGCTTATATTGACTGCTAGTAGAAATATGAACATTTAAGTCTCTGCAGGTGAAAACTCAGAAAAAAGTGATGATTGTAGTGTTAGAAATCATATATCACTTTAGAGAACGCCTAAAATATTGTGTAAAGACTCTAGCTAGAAATAAGGACATTGAAGGTGTTGCAAGTGAGGGCTCAGATAAAAATCAGAAATGTGTTATTGGAAACTGAAGGAAAGGAGATAGTTGTTACATAGTGGCAGAAAGTTTAGTTGAATTTTGTTCTTCAATTATGTGCAAAGCAAACTCTGTAAAAAATGAACTTGGATAGTTTGAGGAAATTTCCAAAGAAAGTGTTAAAGATGTGACCCTGTTGTTTCTAGGAGCTTATAATAAAATGTGGGAGGAAAGAGATGCATAGAGTAAGAACTGAGAAGTAGAAGAAACCAGAACTTGACGATTTCAGCAATTCTCAGCCTATCCAGATTGACAAAGATGCTAAATTAACAGGTTCACTGTCAGGAAAGCATACTCCCGAAAGAAGTATGCAATTGGAAAACTTTTTATTAGTGCCTAAGAAGGAACTAATGGTTACAGTGCTCATTCACACAGAAGGCTCTTTAAGGAGGCTTCTCATAGATTAGGCATGAGAATCAGGGAATTGCTCAGCCATTTGGACAAAAGCCAAGAATAGAAATAAATTCAAGAAATATCTGTGGAATAGCCTCTTGTCTAATTGAGTGAATACACATGACATACACAGGAGACTCACATGGGTTTTCAAAGATTTTTACCAGCTGAAATTCTGACAGCTCAGCTTGAAAGGGATAGAGAGAGAATGAAATAATAGAAGGATATTGACCTCCTAAAATTCTACAAGCAGGAAAAAGACAGATAAAGTTACTCAGCTGCAAACATGTGCTAAATTTCTTAAAAACAAAGGAAAGCTCCAAAGCCAGAAGAACTATAAGCTGAGAGAGTAGAGCCAAGAACCAAAGAACATTGAAATCTAATGTTGTAAGCCCACCTGGACTTCGAAATTGTTTGGAATGTTGATGACTTGTTTTCCTTCCATTTTCTCTCATTTTGAGTGGGAATGTCTATAACTTGCTATTTTACTCCTCCCCACTATTGTATTTTGGGAACAGATAACTTCTTTTTTAGTTTCACAGGCCCACAGATGGAATGAAAGTTTGTCTTAGCATGGATTATACCCAGAACCATATCCATACCTGATTTAGATGCACTTAGATGATGACAGTTGACACTTTCAGCTCATGGGACATAGATGAGATTTTCGACTTGGACTGATGTTGAAAATTTGGACATATTTCTATGGGGTGATGTTGGGGTCCAAAGAGTGGACTATAGTAGGCAGAATAATGACCTCTCAAAGGTGTTCATCCCCTAATCCCTGGAACCTGTGAATATGTTATCTTACATGTCATAAGTAGCTTTTCAGATGTGACTAAAGTACAGATCTTAAAATGGAGAGATTATCCTGTAATTACAAGGGTCCTTATAAGTAAAAGAGGGAGGCAGGGCAGTCAATGGTAGAGTGAGGTACCATGAGAAAGACTGGACCAACTATTAATATTTATGACTTTGAAGATGGAATGGAGCTATGAGCCAAGGAATGCAAGTAGCCTCTAGAAGTTGGAAAAGTCCAGATACCAGATTCTCCCATAGAGCCTTCAGAAAGAAATTCAGCTATTCTGGCACCTTTATTTTAGCCTAGTGAGACACATTTCTGACTTCTGACCTGCAGAAATGTAAGATGTACATATACACACACACAGTAATATATATAAATACTTTCATATAATATGCTTTTGATATAAAATTTAAAAATAAATTTTAAAATTATATATACATATATAAACGTAAGCAACCAAGTTTTTTAGAGCAGCAATTGAAGCTAATACATAAATCTACAAAATATTTGCCACAGAAGGAGACATGATCTTTATTATCCTGGACTACAAATTCTAGAAGTTGATATTATCTATGTTTTCTAAGCCTATCATGCAAATATACTTAGAAATACATTAAGATGAAAAAACCCCAGAGATATATGGAGAGTCATCTGTCAACGAGATTTCCAATCATAGTGTTGAAAGTCCTGTCTGATTTCTTCTTGTTGTTCATTGTAATATGTGAAAGGAATGAGATTTTAATGAATTCTTACTGTTAAAACACTTGGTGATTTTGAAAATTCTCAGTCCTTTTCATTTGGCAAAGGAAAGATCCAATCTTAGACACTCCCAAGGAAAACAGAAACCAAAGAGAAAGCTGGAGATGTGACTAAAACATCTTTTGTTTAGACCTCAGAAATATCAAAGGTTGTATGTCAGACAAAGGCCCTCTGAAGAGATGAAACATGTCCCTCGTATTTCTCTCTAAATCCAACATTAGAGTTTTTAAGAAGCATAAGATCATTGTCCCTCGGTGTTCCCAGATGAAATGAAAAATAAAGAAGGGTTCATCTCCAAGAGATTGTGAATGAGGCTTTTACCTAATAGCATGGACTTCAATAAGAACTACAAACTTTTTCAAAGGATTTGGTATTCAAAAATGTTACCATAATGAACTGAAAATGGCATAGATAATACAAAGTGAAGAGAGTATTTTTGACCCACAAAATTCTACTGGCAGTAAGCAGACTGAAAAGGAATCCAACCATGCCACCTTTCTTGGGAAAGGAAGGAAGATTCAGAGGTGGAACTGAGAACCCAGAAAAAATATTTGCTGGCCTTGAGACAGAATCACAGAATGTTCAGCATTTGCCTGGCTGAATTTTAGAGTAACGTTGGACAAATACTACCTTTGCTTTCCATTTTCTCCCTTTTATGAGCAGGTTATCTATGCCAGTTCTATCATGATATATTGATAACTTATCACTTTAGTTTTACAGGTCAAGAAGAATTGTATTCAAGGGGCTGTACTTAAGGAACCACATCCAAAGAGCCTCATTAACTACTGGACCTGATTTAGGTTCAAGATTCTGGATTTGAGCTGATGCTGTAATGGCATAAGACATTAGGAGGGCTTTATGAGGAGGTGAGTGTATTTTGCTTATAGAAGGGAGACAAATCATGGAGGCTAGGAAAGACCATAATAGCCAGCCTCCAATATGGCATTAAAATTTTCTGTTTCTTGGCATTCAACATTTAAATAGTCCCCTCTCATATTTTACAAGGGTTAGTGAATGTGTTAAATAGCATATGGCAGAATATTGCTCTCTTGACCGCCCCATTATTCTTGCTAGAAAAAATAAGCTGTCATTTTCTGAGCAACTATATGAAGAAGCCCATGGGGTGATGAAGAAACTTCCAGGCAGAGTCAGCAAAAAACTGAGGCCGGCCAACAATCAGGTGAGTGATTTTAGAAGCAAATTCTAAAGCAGCAGTTGGATCTTGAGATCACTGCTGCCCCAGCTAAGAACTGTGACTTTCTGACAAACTGTGAGCTAAAATCACCCAGCTCAGCTGCTGCTAGATTCCTGACTGTCAGAAACTCGGTGAGATAATCAACATTTTCCATTTGAAGCTACAAAGTTTTACAGTAGTTTGTTATGCAGCAATATATGACTTATTCCACTTTGTTTTTTCCAAATTACCTTACTTTGAAACAGCAGTTACTCCTTTAAGAGAGAGGTATTTTCAGTCTTATAGAACATGTAAAAATTCAAAATACCTTTTTAAATGGTAACAGAAAATATTATAATAACTGTTAGACCAATAATATTCAGGACAAAACTCAATCAAATGTACAGCCTATTAAAAAAAGATGTGTAAAAAATCATTCTAAATAGCTCTGAATATTTTTTGCTTTTACTTTTTATTTGCACTCATTTGTTTTTGTACTGCTGATTTTGCTCTTTCTTTAACTGTGAATTAAAAAGGTAAATAAACATGAAACTGCTGACTACATGAAACGTTTAAAATGTGACTTCTTCTGGCCCTGGCTTCAGAGGAAAGTTAGAAAACATTCCTGAAGTTTCCTGAATATATTTTTAAGTGATATTTTGAAGTAAAGAAAAGAAAGATAAATTTATATGAAATAAAAGCCATATGAGAAACTAATAGTTTGGAACATAAAAATAAAATGGCTATTATATCATAATTTATAATGCAGTTATAACATAAAATAAAGCAAAAATTATAATTATTAAAAAGATGCTTTTCTCTATGATAATAATTTCCTTTAGTATTTTAATGGCTGAATACAACTTTCTAAGTATGCAATTTAGAAGGAATTGCAAAATTCCCCAATTGTACTGGTTTGTACAAAGCTCTTGATAGTTGTTAAATAAGATCCTCTATTCTATTTTTGCTACCAAATATCAGACTCTTTTTCTATCAGATGCCATGGTTTCATTAAAGTTGTTTTTACTGCACCTTAAATTCACTACAATGCAATTCAATTGTCTCATTTAAGATGGGAAAAGTATGCTCTGGAAATACTTAAGTGACTTACCAGAGCACAGACGCTATTTAGTGTCAGAAGACAAATTTGAATTGTCCTTACTTAATTTTAAAGCTTTTGCTTTCCTAAATTATTCACTAACTTAGACACTTCTTCACACACATTCATACTTTCTTAGACATTTTCTTTTAATAAGTCCTGATTGCTCTAAAAAATTGTCATCACTTTGTAGTTCTTCATATTTTAAACAATAATACTGATGGATTTTATAATTAATACATGTAAAAAACATACAAATAAGAAAGTAATTGAAAAGAATGAAATCACTAAATCTCCATCATTTAAATTGTTTCCTGTGTTTTCCATTGTCAGTTTTCTGTATTGATGAGTCAAAATTGTGATTTCTTCCTTTGTTTATAGCTTGAAAAATTTCTATTTGGCAAAAGTAAAATGCTGATATGTATTCTGATTTCACGTGTGCTTTAGTTTCTATGTTAATTATATAATGAGGAATATATTGTATTATAATTCTAATGTTTTCTCCAAATTTTAACCAAATACCCACCTGTATATTAAATGACATGTAATTCCCTCAATAGTATAAAATAGCAGTTGGATCCTATAATATGAATAAATCCCTGTATATAGTCAGATTTTTATTTTTGTTAGTCTCTTACTTGTTTTTTAATGCCTGCTCTAAATTTAAGTCTTAAAAATAAGTGTGATATTTTAGAAATAGCTTTATTTTGGCAAAGCAAGGATCTACTCCAAGTCTTTGTTGTTTATCTTTTAAGCAATATGGTCTGTGAGCTGGTAGATAAACAGTCCAGCGTCTTTGCCCCTTACCTAACAAATATTTGTTTATTCTAAATAGTATGTTAGTGGTATTGAGTGCCAGTTTCTTAGGTAGGCAACCTGCCAATTAGGACACTGTTTTTCTCACTTCCTGTATCATTTTTCCCATTCCCTACATACTGCTTGACGTGACCTCCCAACTAAAACTCTTAAACACAAATCCCTGTGACAGGTTCTGCATTTGGAAGATCTCAAACTAGGACAACTAATATGCTTCAAACTTTCAATGATAATGTATAGACAAGAAGACAGCTCTGTCCTCTAGGCTGTGCTTTTGGTGCCAACTTTCCTAATAACATCACCAATTCTGCTGACACTTACTCTGTAGGAAATATAACTTGAGAGCTCCTGGCTCCACAGAATATGAGAGGAAGGTTAAAGATCAAGGAGACAGAATCATTCTGTCGATATGGCAGTGAGGTATCTTGGGGACTTTTAAATTTTTATCCTGAAAGGATTTATTTTGCATCATCATATAATTTTAGAGTATTCAGTCAAATATGGACAATAACATATTTTTTATCTATATGAGATTATAGAAGGGAACTCATCAGAATTTCAGGATTTGTTTGAAACTGAAGGAAATGATTTTGCTAACTAGATCTGGTAGTTCAAAACAGCTCCCTCTCCTGAGGGGTCCCTGAGAACTAAAGAGCCCTAAGCTAACTGCTTTAGAAATTTGCTCTTCAGTACTGAAGAGTTTATCCAGAATACATTTTCTTCCATATCTATAAAATATTGTGATGTTTTTAGAGCATGTGTATCATCAACTAGAGTAGATTTAAGAAATATATTACGTTAATATTTCCAATCAAAATTAAAATAGTGACTGACTCATGGTCCCAAATTTCTAGCCAAAGTAATTTCCACATGCATTACATGTGTTCATTGTTTTGTATTAATATAATCATGTTGCTTAAGTTAGGACTAAAGTAGCAAAACTAAGCCAATTACTTATAACTATGCAGCTTTGATGTCATCTATGCTATAAGGTTGTTGTGAACGTACATGATTATCATTATGCCTGTCATACCTATTATTGTCATCATTGTTAGTTTTAGCTCAATAGTTCCACATTTATTAAGCTTCTTGCAATATTTTATTTCTCGAAGAAATAATGCCTACACCATCAGTCCTGCATGGTGATTTTATACCAATATTCAATATTTAGCTGCACAAATCAATGTGTTCCCAGTACCCTTTCTTCAATAAACTCCCTTTCCTTAGGTCCCTACCTAGAAGCCTCACGTGCATTGGAATGCAATTAATATACCATTTTTAATATTGAAAATGAAGTAATTTATCATATAGTTTAAAATAACAATATTTACCTTAAAGAATGAAATAGTTTAAATTAAAAGAAAATTTATTTTAATTTAAGTTCAACAATGTAATTTCTACCATTCAGCTTTAAAGAAATGATTTATTAAAATATCTTTAATCTTGAAAAAAATATAGCATCATTAAATCTTTTGAAAGCAGTTTGATTTATTTGGCATTCTGATTTATGTAAGCTTTCAGGTATCTAATGATTTGAAAATACTAGGATAATGTAGCTTATCAAGTTTTTTTATGCTTGAAGATATTTAAAAACGCTAACTAAATATTTACCAGATCTTTTCTAAATGTGTAGGTTAATAATGATGTATTCAGGTAATTTTATTATGAATGATCTGTTAAAGTGGTGTTTTGAAAAATTTACTAACTTTGAAATAAGTATTGGTAGATATTGTCATCTTTAAGAATAGTTGTGGATGCAATCATGTATTAACTTGTCAAAAAAGCTACAACACGCCAGTAAAAAATTATTTTTTATTAATTTATTAAATAATGAGAAAATATTCAATTTTTGGCAACCTTCTTATTTTATTATCTTGGGGATATCACAACAGAGTTTCTCTAAATGTGCTATGTACACTATGACTATTTCTTAAAAATAATTTTTATTTGTTTTGTAGAATAGTGAAATGCAAGCAAACACTAAATTCAAAATCAGATTTTTTCATTTAATAATCTCTCATGGAATTCTTTAATTATGTCTCAGAAAGTACATCTTTCTACCACAACAAGATGAAGAATATGCTGAAGAAATCTATCTAAACAGAAGAAAATATTTTGTTGCTGACACCTATTGAATATCATTTGTAACAGATACATTAAGAATTCATTTTTCACAGGCACAAAATCATATATACACATACATGCAGGGATGCTTAAACTAATCAAGATCAAATTTGGAATAGAACGAAACTAAACCCAAATGGAACAATTATCCACATAGTTACTGTGGTAAAAATAAAAAAAAATTTCATACTTTGCCTGACTTTTGTTCTACAATATCAATATAATTATTATGTTTTCTTTCCCCATATCTTAGTATTTCACACAAAACTAAAAAATGAGCACCTAAATCAATGAATACAAAGTAAACTCATTCAAAATTCAGAATAAGTAATATTCAATTAGTTTATTCAGAATGAACTAATCTTCAGTAGCTAATAGTTTTATCCCATGTATGGTATAGTAGATACTATTACCTGACCACCAGTGAACTCATTTTCTTTTAATAGAAATCCTATTCTGCCTGGCATCCTTGTACCCAGTCCCAGACAATGAAGCATTAATAGTCTAAGCCAACATTGGTAATACTTTTCCCCTCTACCTTGCAGTAGATCCAGTGGTGGGCACATGACCAGTTCTAACCACTGAGACTTAATGAAGAGTATGTTAAGAGAGATTTTTGACAAAGATTTTCAGAACTGTATTTTAAAGGATGAGAGCATTAGTTAGCAAACTCAATTTTTTTTCACGCTTTGCCTGCCTTCTTTGGATAATGGCCTGGGCTGAAGTGATTTAGAGTTGTTTCAGGCATTTTGAGACAATGAGAGAAAAACTAAGGAAACATGGAGATGTCAAACTAGAGGTGAGATATCACAGGAGACCTGATCTAACCTATCAGGTGACAGGAGATCGGTGCTTCTAGCTAACAAGCACTGCAGAACCATAGAGCAAGAGTAACTGCACATGTTGCCAAGGCATGGTTCTAAAAATATCACCTGTGCTATAAGTCTAATGCACAAGGCAAGCTGCACATGCTAAGGGCTTGATGTGAGAAATTCATCTCTTTTGGTGAAGGATCCTGGTGTAAAAGAACCTGTACATTCCATTTGAGCTTGGTTGTGGAAATACCATCCATGCTATGGGCCTCTGACGTAAGAGGACATTCACTTGCCTTAGGAGATTGGTTCTGGAAATTCGATACTTGCTGCTGGACTTTGGTGCAGTAGAAACTGCATATGTCATAGAAGCTTGGTGCTGGAAATAAAACCTGTGATGCAGGACCCTGGTGCAGGAGGAGCTGCATATACTGTAGAAGCCTGGTGCTGAAGAAGTTGCCCATGCTGCAGTTTCTTGGAACTGGAGCTGCTTTATACACTGCAAGTTCTCTGTGGTAGAAGCTAACCACATAATAGGAGACCCATGCTGGACAACACAAGAACCAGGGAGCAAGATCATGTCTTTGTTCAATGGCTACCTTTTATTGACAAAGCGTAATGTCATACCATATGGAAAATGGAAAATATTTAAATTTCCCAGATCTATTTTCACAGAGAAGTAATGAAGGATGAATTGAACATGAAAGGCAAAGAATTGAAAACTTCCATACTAGTAGAGAACAACTAAAATAGAATAAAATAGTATTTATAAAAAATAAGAAATTTCAGAGAGAAATTTGATATAGCTTATGCAAGTCCTTCAACTTATAAGTTTCAAATATTTTTAGATACACTTTAAAAGATTTAAATAGAGAAATATAGTATACTGGTGGATTGGAACAGATAATATTTTTATGATATAAGTTCTTTCCCAATTGACCTATAAACTCAATGTAATCACAGCCAAAATTTTAATAGAATTTTGTAGAAGTTGTCAAACTAACTATAATATTTATAAGGAAATATAAATGACCTAGGATACCAAAACTATATTGAAAAAAGAGAAAAATGCGCACCAGGATTTATACCACCTGCTTTCATGATTTTGTAGAAATTTACAGCAATTAATCTAGTGCAGTATTGGAGAAGAATAGAGAAAGAGGTCAATGGAGCTAAAAAGAGAGTCCAGAAGAAGAAAAGAATATTCTTTTTTCAAAATAATGTTTGAACAACTAGATATCCTTATGAATAAACAAAAATAGAAACAAACTATAATGCTATAGACACAAATTATATATTTTTCTTTTTGTTCTTATTTTCTTTTTTCATCGTTATTACTGAAGGATATATAGACACAAATTAACTTGAAATGGATGATACAACTAAACATAAAAAATGAAATGCTAAGATTTTAAGGAAAAAACATAGGTGAATAAACTTTACAAATGGTATAGGCAAGGATTTTTCAGACAAGAATAAATAATAAACAAACAAGCAACCTAATAAAAAATTCGAAAATTAGAGTTTACCAAAATTATGTTTTTTAAGATACTGTTTAGAAAAAGCAATGGCAAGCCACAGACGGGAAGAAGATAAATTGTAATATATCTATATCTATATCTATATCTATATCTATATCTATATCTTACAGAGGAATTTTATTTAGAATACAAAAAGGGCTCTTAAAACTCAATAATAAGGCATAAGAACCTGGTAAAATGCCAAGAGATTTGAACTTTTAAAAATAAATTTATATATATATATATATATATACACACACACACATAATGAAATACTAATAAAAAAGGAGAAATAGCTGATATACTCAAAACTATAGGTGAATTTCAGAAACATTATGTTGAATGACATAAAGTAAACTTCATTTGTATGAAATTCTAAAAGATCCAAACTGGAGAAAAGAACAAAAAACAGGTAAGTTATTGCCTGGTGCATAGGGTGGGAATGTCTGCCTTCATTTGGCAGATGGAAACTTTTTGGGAAAAGGGTTACATAAGTGCTTCTATTTTTCAAAACCCATTCAATTATTCATTTAAAATGGTGTGCAGCTATAAAGATTGTTAAGAACAACAACAAAAAGAAAAACACTTCACCTATCTCATGATTAAGATCCCTTGATTCTTCTGAATTTCTTTCTGCATTAATTGTTCAGTCCTGTCATCAATATGGAGTGGACTATGTTTATCCTGTATTAAAGAATAAGCTTTGTACGGTAACACATATTTTACTATTATTTTTTTTATTTTTAGAGCTTTGTTTTGCTCAGTCAGGATTTACTATAAGGTCTAGATATCAAATATGAACATCAGTTATTTTAGGAAGGAACAGCAAAGATGAAAAAGAAATGATCTACTGAATTTAGATTTTTTTTTATTTCAAAATAGTACAGGGGTACAAACATTTTGGTTACATGAATTGCTTTTGTACAGGTTGAGTCCAAGTTGTAAGTGTGTCCATCACCCAGATAGTGTGCATTATACCTGTTAGGTGTGAATTTACCCATCCCCTCCTTCTCCCTCCCACATGCTTGATTTCCATTGAATTTTACTACTGTATGTTCACGTGAATGTCGATCTATTAGTTCCAATTTAGTAGTGAGTACATGTGGTGTTTCTTTTCCCATTCTTGTGATACTTCACTTAAAGGGAAGGTCTTCAGTTCCACCCAGGTTGTTACAAAAGGCAGATATTAATTTTTAATTTTCCATTGGTAGAAAAATGGAAAGTATACCCTAAGTATACTCTGGTGTTGTACATGATCAAAATAAAATTTAATAAGAAATCGTATTGCTTCTGCATTATTTTTGAGAAATATTAAAATGGGTAGTACAAATATATTTTAATATAACTTTAGCACAAATCCTTAGAATAAAATGTTCTTATAATTGAACAGGTAAATGCTAAAAACCTGAGACACTCGATTATTCACAAAAACTCATTCTTTAGACAGTGACATAAAAAAGTTTGACTAAGGAACATATTTAAACATATTTTGAAAAACTTGATTTATCAATGCATAAATGTATTATTAAAACCATTGTTAATTGCTATGTGTTTTGAAGTTAACTTACCCATGGTCGGTTTAATTCTGAAGAATTATAACTACAAGGATTGACACAAGTGAAAGGTAATATACTTCAGAAAACTAAGTATAGCAGAAAAGTCAGGTGATTAAAATTATCCACTTTATTAAAACCATGGATGATTCATAGCCAATTAACCTTTTCAAACCAAATGATATGATCCAAAGATAGATGACGACAAGCAAAATGGTAATCATAAACTCTTAGGTTTTTACTAGAAGCTTCTTTGATGAATATGTAAGAAAATTACAGGAACTAGTTTAGATGTGCTCTTGTTTCAATGCATACTGGTTTTCTCATATATGGTGAAAGGCATAACCTAATGCTTCTATCCATTGTTCACATTTTATTAACAAGGAAAGTAAGAAAGTCTGAAGAGATGGGAATGACAAGGTCCTCTGAAATTACTTCATTTCAATCACATGACTCCATTCTGAACAAGTGGAAGGAACATGGTGAATAATGGAGTGTTTAATAAGTGAAGCAAAAAATGAATTTTGATATAATTCCATTTCCTTGTTTACTTAAGACTGAGAGGGAAAGGGAAGTTTGTATATAGTTGTCCCATGTCAGATGAGAAATATCCAATGATAAATGAGAATTGTCATGTGTCAGATGAGAAATGGAGTCAGAGAAGACAGAAAAGTATTGAGAGTTAATAGCTATTGTGTGCCTTCCACTTTACAGATGATGATCAAAGCTTTGTCACATTTTTAATATTTTCTGTTCTATAGGTTCAAGATCATAAAACTTGAAAATTTGGACCAATATTTAAAATTAATTTCCTTTAATTTAATTAATTAATTTAATTTAATAAAAGAATACAAATCTCTCTTTACTAAAGATAATCACCTTGCAATTAATTGAACATTCTTTCCATCTCTCATAATTCCATTGTTTTTCTGAGTAGAAAGAAAAAATATCTCACAGAAGAGACAAGGAATATTGAGATTCCTATCAAAGGAACTAGTTACCTTGGTGGCATGGAGTTTAAAGTATATAGACAAATGATTTTTAACTTCCTGCCCCCATCTCTTAGGTGGGAGATAAAGATTGCTTCTGCCAGAGAATGATATTGACTCTCCATAGTCAATTTCTTGAATGGACATGATCTGATCATTAAAGCCTTAAAATCTCATATGTTGGCTTTCTTCCATTGGTTTTCTCATAATAGGCACATGAGTTGGTAAGGAGAAATTTGCCTTCTCTTCTAATGATCTTAATTCTTATGTGTGCTGAGGTCTCATGAAGAAGAGGGTAATTGGATAATCACTAATACATCTCTTTTTGTGTTTGATAAAAATAGAAAGGGAATAAAAAATAATATTCTTGAGTAATCAGTTCCAAGGATTTTAGAACATCTACTTTTTAAAAATAACTTTTTTCTCATAAAGTTTTAAAAATTTTTAAGCTAATATGCCTCTTGACTAGAAAATTAACTAGTCACAGAGGAATGAAGAAAAGAGGTCACTAATGTAGTAACTGTTTGTAAATGGAGAAAGTGGACATGGAACATTTCAAACCGGCATTTGAAACTATCTAATGCAAAAAAATCTTGTATTTTCAATTACATAGCAGTTGAAGCTATAAAGTGTATCAAATAATGAAGGTGATGCTAGCCTGAATGGAACTGTCCTCTTTACAGAGCAGTGTTAGAGAAGATTTCAAAGAGAAAGTGAATTGCACTCATTCTTCTAATTTTACGAAAATTGGATTAAACAGAAAAGAAAAACCTTATTTATAAAATTTAAGAAAAAAATATCAAACACTTTGAGCTACATGTAAATAGAAATTTGCAAAGCCACATGTCAGGAAAAGTTTGAAACCCTCCTGAAAGACACCAGAATAGATTTGAATAAATGGATAAGCGACCATAAATAATGCCATATTAAAATTATGTCAGCTCTCCCTCAGCTTTTATACATTTAATGTGATCCTAATAAAAATTCTGTCAAGCTTCATTTTCTGGAACTAGAAAAGCTGATATTAAGAATGCTTTAAGGGATAACAAAAATTAAAAAATAGTTAGAATACTCCTGATAATGAAGAACTAGGAGGGGAAAATTGTGCTATCATAAAAATTAAAAAAAAAAAAAAGGGTTACCTGGCACATAAATTTGCAAGTAGTTTAGTGGGATAGAAAGATTAGAAATAGGCACAACAATATATGAAAATTTAGTGTGTGAAAAGATAGCACATCAAATCTTGGTGGAAGATTATTTTAATAAATGGCATTGGAAGAAAAGGTTAGCTATTTGGAATACAATAAATTACATTCATTCCACATACCACGCACAAAAACAAATTTCAAAAAAATCAGCCATATAAACACAAAAAAATAAAATTATAAAGTACTAGAAAAAAATGAGATAATTCCTTCATACTCTGGGGGTAAATAAAACTTTTGAACTATGCTCTTTTGAACTCATACTCTGGGTGTAAATAAAACTTTTGAACTATGCCTCAAAAACTAGGTGCATAAAAGTTAAATTAGATTAATTCAATTATATTGCAAAAAAAATCTTCAGCATTTTCATGAAAAAATTATAAGTAATTTCGAGAGAAAATTGACAATGTGGAAAAATATATAAATTTTATATATTGCGGATAGAGGGCTTGTGTCACTGAATAATATTTAAGTTATTCATTCACCTTCCACTCAGGAGTTAGATTGCTGGATTTTATGATAGTTCTAGTTTTAAGTTTTTGAAAATTTATGTTGAAATTACTTTTAAAAGTCAATGTAAAAAAAGCAAAAAAGTTGAAGAGAAAAATATACAAAAGTTACAAACAGATAATATTAAAATAATATACACATGGTCTTTACCCATATGTAAGACAGTTTTACTCAGTGAAAGAATTACATTTTAAAACTATATTGAAACATATTTCTCTCCTATCAGAATTTTAAAAATTCAAACTTTTGATATAATATTGTGATGGTGAAGTCGCAGCAAATAACCATTTGTATTCTAATTCTTGTCTTTTTAAATTTTTTTTTTATTTCAGCAGATTACGGGGATACAAATGTTTAGACTACATACAGTGCCTTTGCCCCACCCAAGTCAGAGCTTCAAGTGTGTCCATTACCCTGATGGTGTGCACCTCAACCACTAGGATGTGAATCAAAACCACAAATAACCATTTGGATACCACTGTTGGGAAGAAAGAATAGGTACAATTCCTATGGTTGAGAACAAGGCATTAAGTGGAAAAATTGACACAGCAAGGCTACTTCTAAAAAATTCCATGAAATTACTCCTAAACAAAATAAAAACAAAAATCACAGTTATTAATTTTACAATTAATCATATTATAATCAATTATAGCATTATCATCATATTGATTATAACATTGAACTATTGAAAATAATCTTAATGCTCACACTTAGAAAATTAGCTAAATAAAGTAGGGAATATCCACACAATTTTGTCCAATGCAGAGAACAAAGTTAAATGAATGGAAAGTGTTATGAACATCTTCATCAACTGTTAAGGAATGGATAGCAAGGATATATTGTTAAGTAACAAAGAGAAAAGTACAAAGTAGTATATATAGTGTGTTGCCATTTATTGTGAAGAAGGATTCTGGCAAAAATGAGCACAGGAATAATAAATCAGAAGTTATAAATTAGGTTCTGTGAAAAGTAAATTTGGTAGATAGAGGAAATAATGAGGGGGAAGAGATATTTAATTTTGAATCATAATAAAATTTACATATATCAACAGATATAAATTTTAACAACAAATGGAGAGGACAGTTTGAAACTGAGAAAATAAACAAAAAAGTATGTGAAATTAATAACAAACACACTGAAGAGAAAGATAAATTAATGCAAGTAATTTTGATTTGTATCTCAATCCAAGGAGAAGAAAAAACAAGTATATTTTGATTTTTAAAATTTAAATTTTTAATTATCCTATACAGTTGTACAGGTTCAAATTGTTCAATGTGATGATTTGATATACATAAATTGTATAATGATTATCAAAATAAATTGGGGCCTGGCTCTGAAAAATATATTTTTTCATCAAGACTTAGATGTGTTAGTCATAGTGGTGGTGGTGTAATACTTCTAAAACTATGTTAAACAAAAGGTAAATATATTAATACTCTGAGCACTTTTAATGTGGGAAAAGGGGAATGCGTTCATGTAATGGCACAAGTTTAGATTAAAATTAGAAATATAAGAATAAACTCATAATTTTCATTTTAACAGCTTTATTGAGGTATAATTCACATATATGCAATTTATGAATTTAAAGTGTACAATGCAATGACTTTTAGTATGTTCACAGAGTGGTACATCTATCACTACAATCAATTTTATAACATTTTCATCCCCTCAAAAAGAAACTCTATAAGCATTCTCCATTTCTCTCACCCTCCATCATAAGGCCCCCTCCTGCAAACCGCCCTCCAACACCTATCATCTCCCTCAGCCCACTGGCCCCACACAATCATTTGTCCACTTTCTGTCTCTTTATATTTGCAAATCTAGATATTTAAAAGTTTTGTTTCTTTTTATCTAACTGTAATTATATATCCTTTTACTGAAATCTTCTAACCTCTCTTCTCCCTACTCAGCCTAGCCTCTGGTAACTACTAGTCTACTCTCTACTTCAATTAGAGCAACTTTTTTAGATTCTACATGAGTGAGATCTTGTGGTATTTGTACTTCTGTGTTTTGCTTATTTCACTTAACATAAAGTCTTTCGGTTCATCCATGGGTGACAAGATTTTGGTTTTTTTTATGGCTGAATACTATTCCACTGTGTTTGTATACACCACTCTTTCTTTATTCATTCCTCTGTTAATGGACACTTAAGTTGATTCCGTATCTTGGCTATTATAAATAGTGCTACAATAAACATGGGAGGTCAGAGATCTCTTCCACATAATGATTTCATTTTCTTTGGATATATATTTATTAGTGGTATTGATGGGTCATATGGTAGTTCTGTTTTTAAATTTTTGAAGAACCTCTGTACTGTTTTCCATAATGGTTGTAATTTATATTCCCACCAACAGTGGGTAAGTGTTCTCATTTCTCCATATCCTTGCCAACATTTGTTATCTTCTAACTTTTTGATAATAGCCGTCCTAACAGGAGTGAGGTGGTAGCTCGTTTTGGTTTTGGTTTATAATACCCTGATGATTAGTGATTAAATACACTTATTGGTCATTTGTATATCTTCTTTTGAGAAATGCCTATTCAAGTCTTTTGCCCATCTTAAAAGAGTTACTTGTTTATTTGTTATTAAGTTTTTTATATATTTTGCATATTACCTGCTTATCAGATGTGTAGTTTGCAAAATCTTTTTCTCATTCTGTGAGTTGTCTCCTCATATTGATTGTTTCCTTTGCTGTGCAGAAACTTTTTAACTTGCTATAATCTCCTATGTCTATTTTGCTTATGTTCCTTGTGTTTTGAGATCTTTTCCAAAAAAATCCTTGCCCAGAAAAATGTCATGGAGCTTTCCCCCTACAGTTTCTTCTAGTAGCTTTCATAGTTTTAGATGTTACATTTAAGTCTTCAATCCATTTGGATATGGTGATACATAGAGATAGAATTTCTTTCTTCTCCATGTGGATATCCGATTTTCCCAATACCATTTGTTGAGGATATTACCTTTTCCTCATTGTGTGTTCTTGGTAGCTTTATCAGAAATCAGTTTATTTCTGAGTTCTCCATTCAGTTCCATTGGTCTATGAATCTATTTTTATGCCAGAACCGTGATGTTTTGGTTACTACAGCTTTGTAGTGTATTTTGAAGTCAGGTAGTTTGATGCCTCTTGCTTTGTTCTTTTTGCTCCAGATTATTTTTGCTATTGAGGATCATTTGTGGTTCCATATGAATTTTTAGATTTGTTTTTTCTTTTCTGTTTGTATGAGGAATGTCACTGTATTTTGACAAGGATTGCAATGAATCTGTAGACTGCTTTGGGCATAGATATTTTAACAATATTAATTCTTCTCATTTATGAGCATAGGGTATAGTTCAATTTATTTTTTATTCTTCAATTTCTTTCATCAATATTTTGTAGTTTAAATGTAGAGATCTTTCATCTCCTTAAATGTGATCTTTGGTATTTATTTTTAAGCTAACATAAATGGGATTTTTTCTTAAATTCTTGATTTCAGATAGTTCACTATTAGTGTATAGAAACACTACTGATATTCATATGTTAATTTTGTATCCTGCAAAACTCATTTTATTAGTTCTAACTGATTTCTGGTGGAGTCTATAGGATTTTTTATCTGTAAGAACATGTTGTCTACCACATGGACAATTCAACTTCCTTTCCTATTTGGATGCCATTTTTTTTCCCCCTAATTGCTCTGGCTAGGATTTCCAGTACTATGTTGAATAGAAGTAGTGTAGGTGGGCATCTTTGTCTTGTTCCATCTCATACATGAAAAATTTTCCACTTTTTCCCATTCAGTATGATGTTAGCTGTAGATTTGCCATGTATGGCTTTTATTGTGTTGAGGTACATTTCTTCTATACCTAATTTTTTGAGAGTTTTTGTTTGTTTGTTTGTTTTAATGAAGCAATGTTGAATTTTTTCAAATGCTATTCTGTATTTATTAAAATGATCTTATGGTTTTTATCTTTCATTCTATGAATGGCTATTGACTTGTATGTACTGAAGCATTTTTGCATCACTGGAATAAATTTCACTTCATCATGGTGGATGAACCTTTTAAGGTGCTATTTAATTAGGTTTTCTAGTGTTTTGTTAAGGATTTTTATATCTATGTTCAACAGCAATATTGGCCTGTAGTTTTGTTGTCATTGTTATTGTTGTTGTGTCCTTGTCTTATTTTGGTATCAGGATAACTGCAGCCTTGTAGAGTGAGTTTGGAAGTATTTCTTTCTCTTCAAATTTTGTAATAGTTTAAGAAGAAGTGGTATTAGTTCTTTACATGTTTGGTATAATAAGCAGTGAAGCCAGCAGGTACTGGGCATCTTTTGGTGGGAGACATTTTAGTACTGACTCAAATTTCCTCCTTGTTATTGGTCTGTTCACATTTTCTATTTCTTCATAATTCACTCTTAGTAGTTTATATATGTCCAGGAGTTGATCCGTGTCTTCTAGGTTATGAAATTGGTTGGCATATATTTATTCATAAGAGTTTCTTGTGATCTTTTGTACTTCTGTGGTATCAATTGTAGTGACTTCTTTTCATGTCTATTTTATTTATTTGAGACTTCTCTTTTTTTTTATCTTAGTCTAACTAAAGATTTGTCAATTTTATTTACCTTTTCAATAAAACAATTTGTTTTATTGATATTTTATGCTGTCTTTGAATCTATTTTATTTTTTCTGCTCTTATCTTTAATATTTCCATCAATCTATTAATTTTGGGTGTAATTTGTTCTTGTTGGTCTAGTTCCATGAGGTTCATTGAAGTTCAATGTTAGCTTTGTTTTTTATTTGCTATCTTTCTTCTTTTTGATGTAGTTATTTATTGCTTTGAATTTCACTCTAAGGACTGCTTTTGCCACATCATATAGCTTTTGGTAAGTTGTGTTTTTATTTTCAATTGTTTCCAGAATTTAAAATTTTTTTCTTTCAATTTATTCAATGATCCACTGGTTATTCAGGAGCAATTTGTTTAATTTCCATATATTTGTAAAGTTTCTGAAGTTCCTCCCATTATTGATTTCCAGTTCTGTATCATTGTAATCAGAAAAGCACTTTAAATATATCATCCCAATCCATCATGACCTATAAGATTTGTGCTAATAAATCTTCTTCTAGGTGTATTTGAACTCCCTTTTACGTTATTTGCTTCTTTTCTCTTGCTGCTTTCAAGAACTTCTCTTTGTCTTTAATCTTTGGCAGTTTTATTATGTGTTTGGGGTAGTCTTATTTAACTGAATTGACCTTCTTGTTCCTGAATATTTATATCTTATTTCAGGTTTGGAAAGTTTTCTTCTATTATTTTTTTAAAGATGCTTTCCACTCCTTTCTGTTACCTTACTCCCTTTTAAATACTAGTAACTTGAACATTTGCCCTTTTAATGTTATCTCATGAATGCTGTAAGCTTAATTTTTTATTCTTGTTTTTTTATTCTGCCTGTATATTTCCTGATAACTTTTCTTTGAGTTCACAGATTCTATTTTATGCTTTATCTATTCTGTTGTTTAATATCCTCCATTGCATTTTTTATTTAATTGATTCTATTTTTTTTAGCTTCAGGATGTCAGCTTGGTTTTTTAAATTTTTTCATTCTCTCTGCTAAATTTCTCTGAAAAATTACTGAATTGTTTGTTTATATTTTCTTGAACTTTGATGATCTTCCTCAAAACAGCTATTTTGAATTCTTTGTCAGAGACATCACATAGTTCCATCTCTATAGGGTCAGTCACTGAATTTTTTTTTTTTCTTTCCTGTTTGGGGACATCATATTTCCATGATTATTCTTGTTTCTTGTGATCATGTTTAGATGTATGCACATCAAAGAAACTGGTACTTATTCCAGGTTGTGAAGTCTGTTTTTGTGTGGGAATGTCACATAACAGTAAGCCTATATCCATAACTGCTGCAGCCATTGCAACACTAGGTAGTGTCCTAAGGCCAGGAATACTGCAGCTTGTTCAACCAGCACTGCTACCAAGATCTGCATAGGTTGCTGTGAGATTCACCGATATTTCTTATTTCTCACTGACCTCGTGCTCTAGATCTTCCAGCACTCTCCATGATTTCCATGAAATATGACAGAAGTGAGCTTCCTGTGAAGGGTTCCAGGATGGTATGAAAATGGGTGTCCATCCTCTACTCTCTTTTCCACTGTAACACCCTGCATCTGGGGATTTGGCTGTGTGGTACTGTGCCATCTCAGGGCTGAGAGGTAGTGCACTCACAGACAACCATTATTCTTATGATTTGATTGTGGCTTCTATTAGTTCTGTGCTCCAAGGGGATGTCTTATCCTCAATCCCAAGTCCTAGGATATTCGGGGTGGTATTCTTGTTATGGGTGGTTGCAAGTTGGGTTTCTGTAGACGGGAGTAAAGCTGAAGAAATACCATTATGCTTTCCTGCTGACATCACTCTACAGAATAAACTCATATTTTAACAAAACAAAAAAAGGCCAAAATTGAGGGACAAAAACTTACCAAATTGGGGACTATTTTGAAATTATAAAATAAAGAGTTTAATATTTTATTCTAAAAATGAAATTTATGAGTCCAATAAAGACACTAAAAATTAAAAACAAATACACCATTGACATGCACATGGTTTCACAACTGTAGGACAGATTTTTTAGGAATTTGTTAAAAAATGTTATGAATAAACTCAATTTTAGAAATTCTAAACTAAGTGTTATCCATCTATGATTTCTCTCAGAAGGCACATGACTTAATATGTGTTGAATCGTGTTCTGTAGGTGTTTTGTAGTTAAAACAGGAAGTCCATATAGCTAGCTGGTCATACCTCATTTTGGTAGTTTTTGTAGCAGAATAATTTCAACAAAAAATACAGGCATTTTGACAACTGCTATATTTCAGATTTTACTTATACTAAAATCCTTTTTTGTTTCCTAAAAAAATACTGACTGACTTTTTATAAATTTGAAGTTCCTCTCTTCCTTTCTCTTCTTTTTTCTTTCTCTGTCTCTCTCTCTATATATACAAGTTGAGTTTATTTGAAGTCTTATATTTTATGCAATGTCTCTTTATTTGCCTTAGTAGGCCTGAAACTTCAGGGAATTGGTTTTAGGATCTCAAGGGACTTTTTTCTTTGATGTGCATTTAAATAATTTCAGGAGTATGAAATCACAATCTTGATGGTTACTTTTATTCACCATTGACACTGTAGAAAATTTTACTTCGGCTTAGGCTTGAGGCTTAATTTGCCAGTGGGCTGTATAGGCTCCTGATTGAGGGCATGGTGAGAATTGCTTCTCCTTCTTTTCTCTCTTTTGATTAAGGCAACATTTTATATTTTCCTCACTGAACATTAAAATTTGTTTATCTAGACACTACTCATTGTGATTTCTCCCGGTAAAAAATTTTTAGAACAGAAGTGTTCATCTTGGTTAGATGTTCTTATGGCAAAATTTTCAAAGAACTTTGAAATTCTAATTAGCCTTATTACAGCAAAAAGTGTTCCTGAGTCAGGAATGATGTGTTAGTATTAATAATACCAAAGACTTCAGAAGCATAAATATAGTCGCCGATCTGTGAGAGTTCTCAACTGTCCAACCTATTTACACAGAAAAACAATATCTAATAATACCAGTTCAACTTTTCTTCTCTTTACAGACCCTTTTTGTGTTACTATTTTAATTCTATATATTATTCTTTTCTACATATTTTCTTTTGACTTTAGCTGTACCAAAAGATTCAATATCTCCTAATTTATAAATCATAGTAGTAATTGTTTTTTAAAATGCCATGTTTTCAAATATATAACTTGATATGATGCTCAATTTTCTAATATATAAACAGAATTAAGCCTGATTAACCAGTTGAGAATCTAATAAAATTGTCTTTTGTTTTTATATCTAATCTCACAATGTTTATGCTAGCTATTTTATTTTCTTATTGCAAGAGCCTGCCCAGTAAAATGTAGAATTATCTTATAAAATGAAATTACAGATTTAATATTGAAATGGCCAATTATAGTCCTTTCCTTTTGGAGATTATAATATCGGTTTAAAAATACTAATAACCAAATTTGTGAAAAAATTATAAACAACTACAACAGAATAAAAATACTGTATCCCACTGTAAATATATTTTCAATTCTTTATTTACTTAATGTACATACTTTAAGTCATATTTTGGTTTATAAAATGAATCTATCTCCTGCTCAAGAAGTTTCCTACCACAGATATCTCCCAATCAGAGTTGTCTAAGAGATGTTTTATTTATCAAACTGCATCTTTGGAGCGTTAGCAATAAAAGCTTACAAAAAATATGGGAAGACCAATATAAATTTAAAATCTGGGAAATTAAAGGAAAGGTTTAATTGAAAAATCAAATTTAGCCATATCATAAAGATAAAGTTCTAGAAGGAGGGAGGCAGAGAGAAAATGTAAAGCTACATGGCTTAGAGTTGGGGGAATTTGTGGGGCTAGAAAGAGATAAATGCTAGAGAACTGAGATTTTTGTGAACACAATAGTGGGACTTCAGCCCAGTAAAGTAGTGAGATTTTTTATGATTCTAGAGAAATATGAGCAGGGAACTAGGGACGCTTCAAAATGAGTACAATGAGAATAATATTTCTGCCATTATTAAATTGATAGGTTTTCATTTTTCTGTTTAAATCAAGTTCAGCCCAGTGGCCTTGACCTCAATTATTTCCCCAGGACAGGAGAAAAGAACATATGATTTATGTATCTCTAGATTTGGTATTGCTGGGAAGAGAAAGGATTTGTTAAATTTAGCTTGTCAAATATTAAACCCAGGAGATTGACTGAAATTGGAATCATCTCAAGGTTTAAAGGACTTCCACTTTTACCTAGGAATTTCTGCTATCAATCGTCTCATGTTATCATTGAATGTTTTCATTAAAAAAAGAAAAAATATATCTACCTGACCAATTTGTTTCCAGGACATTGTGGAAAGAAGAAAGCTGTGTGACAAAATGTAAAATGCCAGGGCCATATTTCTGTGGCCCTGTGACTTCTCCTGATCACTAGAGGTATCAATTAACTAATTAGTTTAATGGGAAGCAGGATTTCTTTTAATGGAGAGAAATTCTTGAAGACAAAAAATGGACCTGTGTGTAAGTTGTGTGTGAGAGTGTGTCAGTGTGTATTTGTGTTTACTTATTTAAATAATTTGATCTGTCTTTCACTGAGGCCTTCCCATCTGAGTTCTTGCATCATGATTTAATTGGGGAAATCATAATGAATATTTCTGCAAATATTCCTCCCACTTTTTTTAAAGCTTTTTCTGGTGTGGTCAATTGTTACAACTCCAAAGGGAGCTACACACATTATAGTTAATTCTATAACATTAATGACAGAAAATGTTAAGTTTCCAGAGAGATAAACACTATTACCTAAAAAACAATGAGTATGAAGAATAACTAGTGTTGAATACAGAAACAAAATAATGTTTTAAGTATATTGCAAAAAATACACATAATCATGTGTGTAATAAAACTATCATTTAAATATGACAGTGAAAAATAAAATTTCGAATTAGAAGAAATACTTAGAAAATTTACATAGCTATTTTTAGTAGACTTCATAAATTTATCTTTATAAATATAGATATATATATTTCTTATAAAACAGATATTTCTTATATTTCTTTGTCAATTAAACAAGGTAGGTTATGAATAAATGGTATACTTTATGCATTAAACATTACAATCAGCTTAATTATAACATTTTAAAATAAAATGCTATTCAACATCATTAGTCATTAGGGAAATGAAAACTGAGACACAATGAGATACTACTTATAGGCACTAAGATGAGATAATCCGAAAGACAAATAATAGCACACTTTGTCAAGGATGTGGAAAACCCAGAACTCTCATACCTTGCTGATGGGAGTATAGAATGGTGCAAACATATGGAAACTAACTTGGTATTTTTCCTTAAAGTGAAAAAGCTACTATGTGATCAGCAATGCCATTCCTAAGAATCTCTTAAAGATAAGTGATAAGTCTGGAAGAAAAGGTACATAAAATTTTCACAGCAGCATTATTCTTAACAGAGAAAAACTATAAACAATTTAATGTCTATTAACTATGATTAGACAAGATATAGCACATCTATATCATAGAATATTATTCAAAATAAAAAGAACCACTGACACATGCTACCTTATGTATGAAAGTCAAAATGCATTATGCTAAGTGAAAGAAGTTAGACACAAGATCAAATATTCTATAAATGCATTTATATAAAATTTCCTCAAAAGGCAAGCTGAGACAAAAAGTAGATTAGTTGCTACCTAGCTCTGGGAGGGAAACTAATATTAACTACAAATGGCCATTATGATATGAAAATGTTCTTAAACTGATTTATGATGAGGGTTTAATCACAGTAAAGTTACTGAAAAATATTGACTTGTCCACATGAAATATTTAATTGTATAATATTGATGATATACTTCAGTAAAGTTGTTTAAAAAGAGTTTTAAAAATGCCTATAATATTCTCATGTTGCATTTCATTTTCTTCTCTAACATCAGCTGCTTCAGGATGGAAAAATGAAAGTTTTGAAGAAAAATAAAACACTATTGACTCAAATCAACACTCACTATTACTTCTAAATAATTTAATGCACCATTTATACATTGACAAAAAGACACCACTGCATGTACTCCTAAACAGAAAACAAAACAAAACACTTCTGACAATACTACAATATTATTAATATTGAAAATTGGTGGATTTGATTGTATATAAGCTATGTCTCTATAAGATGGTAAAAATACATGAAAAAAATTAGCCCAAGATTAACAGAGTATATGAGGAACATATAAAAATCAGCAAGAAAAAAACAGGTAGCTTATAGAAAAATAGGTAGAAGATGATAGGTCAGGTCACAGATAAGATAAACGAAATAGTTAACAAGGATATGCAGACTTAACTTGGCTAAAAAGCAAAGAAAGGCATTTGAAAACAACAGTGAGATTAAAGTTTTTGTCAATCTGATTGATAAAATTAAATAAAATTTATTATATGATTATGTGAAGTGTTAAAAATTAGAGGAAAGAAGGGATCATCATCCTAGGACAGAATGACCTGGTATAGTTATTTTATAACGTTATCATGAGTAACTTAGATAAATTATGAATAAGTATATGATTAGTCATGAGCATAGGAATTAATTGAAATATTGTTAGTGTTTGAGAAGAACTGAAGCAACTTTGAAGACTATCACTGGGGAAATGGAAAAGTAACATGGTAGTTGCACTCTATGAACTACGCAAAATTTAGGTAAAATAGCCTGTAAACACAGATAAAAATAGCTAGTTTCAGAAACCTGAAAGAAAATAAAGTCTACAGCACAAAATCACTTATACAAATTAAATTACCTGCACATAATTAAGCTCTCTGAACAGGCGGAGGAGGAGGAAGAGGAGGGGTTGGTCTTCCTATCTCAGGGATGGCAAAGGCAGAAGCATATCTGTGAGTGGACCTATACAGTTCAAACCCATAATGTTCAAGGACATAAATTTTGAATGAAATTTTGAAAGTATGAAAGCATAGAAGAAATGTACAATCTCCTATAAAAATCCCATTATTCAGAGATAATTCTCTTATTACAGTAAATCCACCAGTCTATCTCTGTCCCAGGCTCTCTTACTGCTTCCCTCTTCCTCTCTTACTTTCTCTTTCTTTTTCTCATTCTCTCTCTCCCTCTCTCATTTTCTCTCTCTTTTCCCTTCTCTCTCTCTCTCCCTCTTGTCTCTCCATTATATACATATATAGATGTACACTACTTGGTAACCTGAATTTTTCAGCATGTCAAAAACTTTTCTCATGACATTATCTATTCCTTATATTATCTTTTTTGGAGAATATAAAGCTTTCCATTATATACCTAAACCATAAACTCTTTAATTTGATCACCATGATTAGCATTTTTATGTTTTCATTGCTGAACTTCCTTCATGATAAGCCTTTCATGTCTATTAAAAGTAAAAAGTACCCTTTAGAAGGATCTTTCATTTTACACTTCTACAAACAACCCTGAACATGACACCACTCATCATTGTCTGTCTAATGTAGGTAAACATTATTTCTATTCAATTTTACTTGTAATTCCTCATTTATTCACTGCAATGCTTTTCATGTTCAAAATCCCTTTTTGAATTGTAACATTTATACTTTTTCATATTTTATGTACTTTTTGACATTTAGTATAGGAAGTTTCTTTAGATATTTAGTCTAGTAATAAATCTGCTAATAGATATAAAATTTGTCCTGATTTTACAAATCAAAATAATAAATTGTGAAAAGTTTTTTGGTTTTGCTTGGAGTTTTCAAAGTTTTATAATTATACCTACTTCCCACAACATCTACTAAGTAACTGTCTAAAAATTAATGCAGATTTTGTTAACTTTGCCTTCTACTCTTTGGATACATATAAAATTTTACTATTTTTTCAAATGTAAATTATTAAATAAGTAATATTTAAAATTTTTGCTTTATAAACTAATTTAATATTTACTCCATAAAGCTTAAATACTTCATTGAAATAGCAATCAGAGATAAAACACTGTAATGATAAGGCATATGCACCGGAATCTGTCAGACTTGCTGATCTACTGTTTATTCTTAGAAACAAATTATCCTCTCTTAGCACCGGTTACCTTATTTAAAAACAGAAATACTGTCAGATTTCTGGCTGCTTTAGTGAATGAGATATTAATTAAAATTATGTCAGTGCCTAGTGCATAAGGGCAATGAAATAATAGTTATTCTTATTATATGTGACCCAATGAAATAAAATATAGGTATATACTTGTCCTAAAGCTCAGGCCACATTTTTGTGTGCACTACAGTAGCCAGTAGTCTTTAAATTAAATTTTTTCTCATTCTATTAGTTTTAGAAATAGTTAATTTATAAATAATGCGAATATACTTTTGAAGAATATTTTCTATTTTCTACTTGTCCCAATTTTTTTTTTTTTTTTTTTGAGACAAAGTCTTGCTCTATCATCCTGGCTAGAGTGCAGTGGCATCATCATAGCTTACTGCAACCTCAAACTCCTGCCTCAGCCTCCTGAGTAGCTGGGACTACTGACACCTGCCACACCTGTGGCCAGCCTGATTTTTCTATATTTTTGTAGAGACAGGGTCTCCCTCTTGCTCAGGCTGGTCTCAAACTCCTGTCCTCAAGCAATCCTCCCAGTTTGACCTCCCAAAGTGTTAGGATTACAGATGTGAGCCACCGCTCCTGGTCATTGCCTGAATTCTTGAAGAGTATTTTTAAATATTTGTATAACTTTTTTGCTATGTTTATAAAACAGTGTGTATCATAACATTAAGCCATTTCTTACATTTATATAATGAAACTATAATTTTGATAAATTGCCAAAAATACATTTACATCTGCATATATTCTGTTCATATTTATATATTGAAAACTCTTTCTGTATAAATCTTTTTTGATATTAATTTTCTTATTAGAGTCCTTCTGGAGCAAAATATTTTAATCTTATAAAATTAGTATTTTACATAAAGGTATCCCTCTGATAAAGCCATATTGCAGGTTATAGCATCCCATCTTTGATGTGACTTTAAAGAAGAGATCAAGCTGTGATAAAAAAAAAAAATCTTGAAAATGCTTCATTAATTTGCCCCTTTGAGGTCATTTATATTTTCAGTTTATACAACAGGGTTATCTTTTAAGTACAAAGTCTGAAAATACCTCCTGCAAGCTTAACCTAATTAGAATATGAAAGACAGTTGCTTTAAAATGCCAATTGTGCCTTTAACCTTGACCCAGGGTAGTGGCCTATTATTTTTAAGGCTGGCTGTTGCAGCACATACACAGTGTTAACACTATGCGATGTTGTGATGGGGCTTCTTACACCGCATTAGTGAGATGGAGATACATCAGTACAAATCATAACAGAAAAACTACAAATTTGGCAATAAATACATTATAAATTATGTCATGAAACATAGCTCTACAAATAAACAAAAACCATCTGTGAAATGTGAAGAATTATATTACTTGTCTTAGAGAGTAATTGTGAGATTAATGAACAAATATCTATAAAGTATATAGAATAGTAAGAGTGTACTCAGAATGACTCACTTGTATCAATATTAATATTTATATTTATGTCCATTAATTATGGGTACAATGCAGAATAATTATAATTGTTATTGAGTCTCCTTCATATCATAGGTCTTAATGTAGATATTTTTATGTGATATGTTAATTCATAGTAAATCTATAGAATAGATATTGTTCCTATTTTACAAATTAATAAAAATCATCAGGGACTTACCTGTGGTAAACAAATAGTAGCAAGCAATAATGATATTGCTCATCTGTGCTCTTAATACCCTTACAGTGTTTCCCCATTTGATAACTATATTTGATAATACAGAAAATTCCTTATCTTAGGGTCTTATGAAAAGAAACACAAAAATTGTTTGATAAAAACTGATCTCAAATGAAGAATGTGGATGCTATGATTATAACTTTGAGTTTACTCTAGTCAAACTCTTATATAACCAGCTGTAAATCATACACAATGACTTTCAAATTAAAATATCACAAAATCAATAGACTATAATTAGAATACTTATAGTTAATTTAATTTTACTCCTATTTACCAATTATATGTCATATATAATATATATCATATCCACTGATTTTTCAATGAGAGCATATAATCAGATCAATAATATGTTATGTAAAGGTAAAACATTCTTATATGCAAAAGAAAAAAAATTGGATCACATTTATAGTTTATAGGAGGATAATTTCTAATTAGCATTTAATTGCCCATTTTTAATTTAATAATTATATTATATAACAAAATAAAAACAAAATAAATTATCAGTACAAACACTAATTCTCACAAAATTATAAAGTTATATGCAGCAATAGAATTAACATCTGTATCATTATTTTTTATTCTATTTGCTTTCTGTGCCTTTAATTCAGAATGGTTCCTCAGCACCATCCAACATTTAAAAAAAAATTTGCATTTTCAAAATCAAAAAATAAAAATTAGGTTGCTTAGTACTAAAACAATAAGTGAGAAAAATGAATTAAGATTAATTTATAACTGAATAAATTTTGGTGATGTTAAATGTTTTCACCTGTATCATTCCTTTCTACTGAATTCTTTTGGCTCTGAAATGTCTTTAAAAGCATATTTGTAAATATTTTACCAGTGATTATTTCACCTTGCAAAAGGAAATTAAGAGGCTATGCATGAAAATGACTTTTATGACTTCTATGAAATATAGTTTATAAGTTTCTTGTATTTAAAAATAGAATAAACCTAGAAAACAAATGTCTGCATGTTCAGGAATGACACATATTGTTTGAATATATGCATCAGGTTAATATTTCAATAGTTACTGAGCTTTAAGCATTTAAATTTTTTATTCCATTTATAAAATGCAGTTTTTATGTGGAAGATAAAATACTTGCATTACAACCAGTTAATTCATGCCTACTTTTTTCCTCACAGTGTTGATTAGAGGTAAAAGAGCCAAAAAGAAGCACAACACACATTTTATGATAAACCATTTGATGTGAGAGGTATTAGTGAGAGACAAAACCTTATTTGTTGACAAGAATATGTGTTGTAGGGAAATTATGGTGGTGATGGTGAGGGCACAGAATGTCTAAGATATGATCCACAAGGATCCATAAGCAACACATTTTCTGTAAGTTATAACCAATCAGATCATGGAAATATGTTGACATTTATCAGAGGATGTAGAAAAATGAGGATAGGCAATAGACATTACTTTTAATACTGATCATAAAATGAATAAATGGAATAAATGATCTGTTTTCTCCACAAAATATCTGTTAATGAGCTAATAATTAGAAAAATCTATACATAGTACTGTAGAAATTTTGATAAATCAATCTCCTCTAATAGATATTTTTGTTTCTTCTAACTCTAATATCTCTTACTAATATGAGAAATATTCTGTGATGCTATTAATAGGTTTCAACTAATGTACTCATTTTTAATGCTTCATTTTCATTCTATTTCTGGTGCTTTCAAGGCCTCTAGGCGGTGTGTTTGTGTACATTTGTGTTTTCATGCAGGTGTGACCTGCCTGATACTGTTTCCACAGTTGCCTTGAACTTAACAAAAGGGCTAGGTCACTACCATTAATTTAGAACTCCAATCAAAAATTTCATGTTACTATGTATTTGAAGTCATTCTTTTTTCATTGATAAAGTCCTTGAGTATATTTTTACATTGAAAACACCCCAGAATTATCATGTTTTCTGCTTAACATAAAATGTGATTGCATTTTTCTCTGTATTTACTGTTTTTATTTCTCCCCTGTATTGTTTGGTTATTTTCAAATATTTTCTGAATTGTTGGCCTCTAGGAAATGAATAAAACTCAAGTGATTTTTGGAATTGTCTGACATTGACATGAGTCTTTAAGAAGACTCATTAATATTAATTCATTAATATGAATCAAATAAATCATGTAGTATTCATTAACAATGACAATTTCATGCTCATTGTAATAGATTCTGGCCACAAATTATTTCATAATTATCAAAAGGCGAGGTCTAATTCTCTTACTTATTGTTCAATGCTTAGTGCTTTACTTAAGCAATCATAAATGATTGGAGGGAAGAATTCCAGGACTTCCAAGGCCAGGTCACAGGGAGACGTGAAGCTACTGTCTGAGCCTCTAGAAAACTCCATTTTGGAGCTGTGGGAAACCATGTAAGTTCAACTAACTTGATGGGGATACTACTACATGGTGAATTCCTGAGTTGACGTGATATGGAAAGGTGCCTAAGCTGAGTCCAAACTTCCAGTCAAACCTGCCAAAGTACCTGGTAGTTGAGTAATGTGGTTTTAGACCCTACAGGCACTCTTTAGCTAAAGAATTAGCCAGCCAATTTCTGCCTGAATCCCTTGCCAATAAATATGGGTAATATAATAAAATGTTTTTTTTCTGTGACAATTGGTTAAACAGCAGTAAATGACCATAATAACCTTTCTATAATTGATAGAAGCTATCTTGTTATCAATATTTAAATCCTTATACTCTCTCAAATATTAACACATTAATCTTTTTATTGATATCATCACTTAAAATTGAAATATTTGACTTATTTTTTTAGAGCTTACATCCCTTATCTATCGCTAAACCCATTCTGTCACAGAATCAGGGCAAGTCATTTGGGAACTGAACCAAACTCCTATATTTATGCATTCTTGGAATTATCCTAAATAATCTAATTTCATATTGCCTCATGGAAGTTCATTCTTCATGACGAGCATGAAGGGAGGAATTTTTATGCTTTTTTGGTGGTATGTGTCAATTTAAATTAAATAATTCAATTATTGTCTTTTTCAGATACTTAATGTTCACTTTTTAACAATACCATAAGAATTCTGTTCTATTGCTTCAGAGCTCCAAAGCTGATTTTCACCTTCTAAGATTCATATATACATATACACACACATATATTCATATGTACACATACATGCAATACACACATACTTCCCAAGTATACTTGAACTCCAAATTGTATAATTAAAATTTTATAAAGAATATGAGCAATTCTTCCAAATTAACAAGTAACAAATGATATTTATATATTAGCAGGGTAAAGTGAAACATAGAGATAGGACTAGTAAAATGTTATGTATATAGTTGACACTGAAATGGGAATAGAAACATAATTACTAGTGTACTAATTTAAGATCACCATAGGGAAGAGGAAATACCAAAAATTGTATAATCTATCAAGAATCACATTTAAAGACATACACTCACGTGTTCTAATATTGGCAAGTTTGAGCAGCTATATCTTCCTAGTGAGATGTTTTCCTAAGAGTATTTTTATACAGTGTTTCACAGACCATCAAATGGAGAAAGAAATGAATACTGCTGAAGATGTGGAGCTATCATGGATAGAACAGGTTCTAAAGAAAGACATAAAATTAACTAGAATCCTAGCTATGACCAAATTGATAAATAATATGGTATATGTAATTTATTACTTTCTTTATATGTCTTCTTTTTTGTACATATAATTTTATAACAGACTTATTCAGTAATTATAAGGATTAAATATTTGTAAAATTGTCTCCTTGATATTTATTAATAAAATTTGAATTGATTAGTAATTTCTACCGTGTATCTGGCATGGGAAACAGACAACAGGGAACCAGAAAGGCATGGTTCCTGTCCCCAAACTGTCTAATCCATGTTTACGTGTCATAAGAATTAATGTTAGTTCATTCTCAGTCTCAAGTCTTTATAAGCATTTATTCAAATCAAATGAGTTATACAATTAAATCACATTTACCCTTCAAAAAACAATGTCGGATTTTACTTATTTTATAAAAGTTATTGTAAGTCAGTCAATACCACTACATTTTTTTACAGGATAGATAAATGGTATTTTCATAGAGTAGATCCAGAGTCTAAATAATTTTTGAAAGTCCAGGATATTCATAAGTGTATTTTGCATCTATTCATATTTAAATTTCAAAGTAGGCACTCATGACAAAGGACACTTTTTGGTTTCTGAAGGTTTTTCTTGCCAGATTTGATTTAGCATATGTGACTCAATTTTATGGCCTCCCAATGTGGAGTAGAAATCACTTTCAAAGTCATATGTAACTTATCCTAACTAATTCTGTCATTCATCATCATTTTAAGACTCTCTTGAGTAAACTACAATTTATAGCAAATTGTACAATATGGTTTAGGGGATATATGGTATTGTCTAGAGGAGGCTAAAACCCAGTCTGTCAAGCTCTTTTCAATTAGGATTTTGTGTAGGATGTGAGTTACAGTAAAACTCATAAAATAGAATCTGCAGTTGACTTGAGATAAGAAGAATTACTGGCTCAGCAGTTTCCCTGATAGGCTGAGTCTTGCTTGCATAGTTTCATCCAAAAATATAAAATTCATCTGAAATTCTGATATTCTAAGTTTATTTAATATTATAGTTTTTATCTAGAGTAAAAGTAGAAAAATTTCTGATACTAGAATTAATCATTTGATGAATGAGTTCATCAAAACGCCTCATATGGATTTTAAATTATTTACTTTTTTGTACTATGAATCATAGTTAATGTGGACTTGTTATTTTTATTCATTCTTTTGTTTTAAATTATAGATACTAGATATGTAAGATTGCTGCTTCTAGCTTCAGTGAAGAAGTCAGATTGACTTTTCTGATTAAGATAAAATAATGCAGAGAAAATTATTGCCACCACTAAACTACTAGAAGAACTGGATGAACAATGAAAAATATCATGTGTATTCAAACAGTAAAGAGTTTTATAAGGATCGAGGCCTAGAAATGTTAAGACAGATGAGATACTCCAAAGTTAAAGCAGATACTTTTCCCTATGAGTTTTTGTGAATCTGTGCTTGTATAAGGGGCTGAAATATATGCTTGGTCTCAATAGAGGACTTTTATTGAAGGACAGAAGAACTTTTGGTAGTTCCATTAAATAGCAGTGACAAAACTGGACCTTTTAGGTGCCTAAGTACTTGGCCAAACCCTCACTCTGCACTCACCTCAAGGATTTGTTAACTTATGAAACTGTGCAGGGTAAAGTCCGAAAATTTAAGCAGTAATATAAGTACTGAAGGGAGTATTTCAGTTTGGAAATAGAAAGGATCATTTTACAATGTCGAAATGATCAACCCAACAGTAAGATATGACACTCAAAATTCTGTTTATATTCAATAATACAGTGTCAAAATACCTTAAGCATAATTTAACACAATTAAAAGGAGATATAGACAAATCCATAATCAAATAAGAATACACTAACAGACTTCTCCCAACAACTGAGAAAACAACCAGACAACAGCACCAGTGACCAACCAGATTATCAAATTGAACAAATTTATATATTATATATGTATACATACATACACAATATGCTTTTGTATCTCTATACATAATAATGAAATAATTCACATTCTTTTAAACATATATATGGAAAAAGTATCAAAACATCAAAATTTACTGTGTACTGGGCCTTTGAAAAATTGCAGTAAAATATCAATAGTGTTTTCTTTGACCTCATTGAAATTAAGGTAGTAAATGAAACTAAATTATGCAAATTAAACAATATAGTTTTGTAAGCATTATAAACTAAACTACATCCTCCTAAATTTATATGTTGAGCTTACTTGGAAATAAAACCTTTAATGAGGTCATTAAAATAAAATGAGGTCATATGGGTGGACCTGAAATCATGTGACTATCTGGAGATAGGTAGGGCCTCCAAAGAAAATGAGGCCGATAGGGTCAAACCTTAATCCAACATGACTGGCATCTTTACAAGAGGAGAGAGAGTCTTCAAGGGCAGACATGTACAGAGCAACGACTACGTGGAGAGGGACCAAAAGGGCAGCCATTTGTAAGCCAAGGAAAGAGAGGCCTGGAAAAGATCTTCCATTGTGTCCCTCAAAGGAAACCAACCCTACCAGCAGTTTGACCTTGGACTTCGAATCTCCAGAAGTGTGAGGAAATAAATTTCCAGTCTTTAAGTCACCCAATCTGGCCAAACCCCCAAAGTGCTCCTACCCCAAGGATTTGTGTAGGTCTGAAAGTATGCAAGAATAGGAGTCTAAAAATTTTGATCTTTAGTTACGGCAGTCCTAGCAAACAAAGAAAGTTTTCATTCAAAGAAGAAATACCAACAAAATAAAACTTTTTTAAAATTAATGATAACACAAAGATACAACATAGTAAAGATATAGGATGAAGCTAAAACAGGTGTTAAAGGAAAATTCATTACAAAAATGAATAAACAAAATGTTAGGTATACATACAATGAATTATTTTTAAGGATTAAAAAAAAAGGAAATTTTGGCATATGCTATAACATTGATAAACCTTGAAGATATCATGCTAAGTGAAATAAGCTAGTCACAAAAGGACAAATATTGTATGCTTACGCATTCACGAGGTACATAGTATCATCAAACTGATAGAGACAGAAAATAAAATGTTGGTTTCCAAGGGCTGGAGGGAGAATGAATGCGGAGGTAGTGTTTAATGGGTACAGGATTTTACTTGCAGAAGATGAAAAAGTTCTGAAGATGGTTGGTGATGGTTGCACAATTTGTATATAAATGGTGAAATGCTAAGTTTTATGTTGTATATATTTAATCACACTAAAATAAAGCAGAGCAATAAGATAGTAAACACAGAATATACACACATGCACACAGATACAGTGACTATTCTTTGCTCTCAAACTCCAAACTCTTTATGACATTCAAGAGTCATACATTATGTGGTCCTTGCCTACCTCTGTAAGCTAACTTATAATTTTTTCTTTTTTTGATCCTCTCTTTGTTCTAGTAATTGGGAATTTTTCTCTGTCTCATGGTATCAAAATCTCTATTTTTTTCCCTTAAGCACTATTTTTGGGATCTTCTTTTAGCTGGTTTACTTTCAATCTCTTAGTCTCAGCTAAAAAATATCATTTACACAGAGATCATACTGATTAATCCTCACTCAACTCACACACACATCATTCTCTCATCTCACATGCAATAAAATTTATTGCCTAGTATATTTCCTCTACCGTGCTTGCCTCAATACAAACTGGTTTTCATTTATTTTCTTCTCACTTATTCTTTTCTTCTGTAAACTGAATATATATATATATACATATATATATATACATATATATATATATACATATATATATAATTGAGCCCTGGAATATTGTTTATCTCATTTAATACAATTTTCTTACACTTAAAACTAGACTGTCACCTAAGCATATTTCAGAAAATATATGTTAAATAAATAATAGCATTATTTGTTATAGGTTTTTATTATGTATGAAATGCACATTTTTTTTTTTTTTTTTTTTTTTGAGACAGAGTGTCACTTTGTTGCCCTGGCTAGAGTGATTGCCATGGCGTCAGCCTAGCTCACAGCAACCTCAAACTCCTGGGCTTAAGCAATCCTACTGCCTCAGCCTCCCGAGTAGCTGGGACTACAGGCATGCGCCACCATGCCCGGCTAATTTTTTTCTATATATATGTTAGTTGGCCAGCTAATTTCTTTCTATTTTTAGTGGAGATGGGGTCTCACTCTTGCTTAGGCTGGTCTCGAACACCTGACCTCCAGCGATCCACTCCCTTGGCCTCCCAGAGTGCTAGGATTACAGGTGTGAGCCACCGCTCCCGGCCCACATTTGTTTGTTTTAATACAGTCTTTGTCTCATTTCTCTATTCTTGAAAATGAGTTGGAACCCATTCTAGTAAGTGAAGTATCCCAAGAATGGAAAATAAGCACCACATGTACTCACCACCAAATTGGTTTCCCTGATCATCACCTAAGTGCATATTTGGGAATAACACCAATTGGGTGTCGGACAGAGATGGGGGGTGGGGGGAGGGGATGGGTGTATACCTACATAATGAATGTGTTGCGCACCGTCTGGGGAATGGATATGCTTGAAACTCTAACTTGGGGGGTGGGGGGGCATGGGCAATATACACAACCTAAACTTTTATACCCCCATAATAAGCTAAAATGAAAACAAAGAAAATTAAAGATAATCCAATTAATTTGTGCTTTAAAATGGAACCAATTTGGCAATTCTGATATCAGGATTGGGGTCACAGCTTATGTGCCTCAGGGATCATGTATATTTCTTAAACCTAGGCTTATATAGTAGAACAAATAAAGACAACAATACTGATTGGCCTGTGAAGTACTGAAGAGTATATAATTTATGTAAAATTATTTCTGTTTATTACAAGTACTCTGCTTACCAAGTAAAACATGTCTCTAATATAGTTTCACTATGATTTAAATGTTTGTGTCCCTCAAAATTCATATGTTAAAATATTAACTCCCAGTATGATTATATTTGGAGCTGTGGCCTCTTGTGTATGATGTTAATGGCCGAGCCCTCATGAATGGGATTAGTGCTCTTATAAAGGAGTCCTCAGAGAGTTGCTTTGTCCCTCTATCATGTAAAGACACAGAGAGAAGGCATCATCTACCAGCAAGTAATTCTATGACCAAGTGAGCCCTCACCAGACACCAAATGCGCTAGAACCTTGATCTTGACTTCCCATCCTCCAGAACTGGGAGAAATAAATTTTTGTTGCTTATAAGCTACCCACTCTATGATATTTTGTTACAATAGCTGGAATGGACTAAGAAAATCATATTATGTATATCATGTATATCTATGTATGTGTATGAATGTCATCTATCTATATATCATATAGATATAATATGTATCTACTAGGTTAATAGAAAAATTAGCAGGTCTACTACATAGTCTGTTACATGGTAAATGCTTATTAAATTGTAAGTATCAATTAATATTTTGAATGGTAAAACTCACATTGAAAAAGTAAATACATTTCAAAATTTGTTTCAAGCAATCAATAAAGTTTATTTTAAACTCATGATATATAAATAAAGTGCTAAAATAAGTATTTTTATACCTGTCATTCTAATAAGTCTTTGCCTAACTTTATATTAATTTTGTTAACATAATAACTACTTAAATAGCAAATATAAAAATAAAAATGTTGCAGCCAGTTAATTTTTTAATACACAAACAGCACATGGATATTACAGCATATTTTCATTCTTGAGAAATATTATTACATAAAGGTTTTGTAATGAGATTTGAATGAGATGTTTATGAATCAATTCTCCAAATTTAAACCATGTTAAATTATATAACTGAGAAGTCCTTTATCATTTTTCTTTAATATTTCTCATTTTTGTTCTAAAAATATTTCAAGATAAATCAAACTTTGCCTGTTTATTTTGCCAAATTATTGAAGTTTATCGAGACTCCAACTGCATGTGATTGATAAAATTATGTTAAATACTAAAAATGAAATTTTAACACTGCTTCTTTTCTCTTACAGATATTCACTACAATAGTGTCACTTTAAGAAAACATCTTCTGGTTTTCCTTCTTACAAAAAATAAAAACCCCTTCATAATTCTTTATTATTGATCTATGTAAGATTTATAAAGCAGCTGCCTATCATATCTGGCAGACCAGATAAAGGCTTAAATATCTCTTCTGCTGATATACTAAAGGCTCAAGCAGTGATGGGATTCATTGAGATTCTAATGAGTACTGTGATTTTCGAAAGAGAATAACACAAACTCATAACTCAAAAGACTTGTGAACATTCCTGTTCTGAATTTTAAAAAATATAATATTTAACAAATGGAAAGCATAGCACAAGAACAGTTCCTATCTCAAGTGTATCACTCACTAAACAGTGAGATATATTCAAAAATAAGAACACTAAATTAAGATTGAAGAGTAAATATTGCATTTAAATATATATATATTCACACACATCCATATATTATGTTTAAGTTACATTATGAAAAGACACAATTAGTATTTTATAATTTAAAAATTTAAGCCGTTGACCATCAACCAGAAGGTTCAAAATCACACAAAGTAAATAAATATGGTCTAGAGATGAGACAGGAATAGAAATTTTGGAGAAAGCATTTGGTTTCTATAGATGTGAGTGTAAGGATATTGTTATCCACTTTGTCTCAAGCCTACTGAAATGACATTCATGGGATCACTGAGAGCTTGGGGCATTCACCTTGCCATTGGAGAATGCCACAGAAAGTCATGCTTAAGACAATGATGGGAATAGTCGTTTGGGGTTCAGTCTGCACACTCAGAGGGCTTGGGGACATACCTGACGGGCCATGAAGGATAGAAAGTCATTTCCCGGACATTTTAAAATGAACCCAGGAGAACCACAGGGAAAAGTGAGAGGACGTCAAGATTGGGAGTCTGTGTGCAGGTGGTCATAGCAATGTGAGGGGTGGGTGACAAGCGCATCAGTTATATCACAAATATTGTGATGGGGATATACTACGGCATAAAAGTCTCTGAAGGGCATCTCAAAAAGTCCATGAACTTGCCAGCTTTGCACATCTACCTCTGTAGAGACCAGGAAGTTTCTTATGTAACTACTGGAAAGTACCGAGAAAGAACATTTCTGATCCCCTAATTTACTTTACTTCCACCTTTAACACCAGTTGTGCAGCAAAATAATACATGGTTGTCTACTCACTTTAAGTGGCAAGCCCTATTTTTGATTTAAGGATTAAAAGTTTCCAGTCAAAATTATTAATTCATATTTTAGTCACCAATTCAAAATGAAGACTTCTTTGTAGTTTGTCAGGCCACTGCCATCAGGGTAGCAGACAAAATTGTCATCTCTTGCTTTTCTCCATCTTCTAGCTGCAGTTTGAGCCACTTTCTGTTCCAGGCTGCAGCTGAGGGTAAATCCTAGTCAATTTTACAGCTGCATATCTTTAGTGGTTAATAGTCTCCAAAACTAGGGTATTGAATGTGCATACAACGAATTGGAGAGTTAGCAAAACATAAGAATTCACTACACAAGTGATTCTGCATTAGAATCCCCTCTAGGGCTTTTTAAACACAAATTGCTGGACCTCAGAGAATCTAATTCAGTAAGGTCATGGTAGGGCAGGTAAATTTGCAATCCCATGTAATGCAGACGCTGATAGCCTGGGTATTACATTAGAATCGCTGCACTCGTGGAGCCATAGATAAGGTAAATGATTCACCCACATTTTCACAAGTAATAAATCCGTGAGACAAGAATCAAATGAAAGTTCCTAAACCAATCCCACGCTTATGACTTTATAACTAATTGCTTGCCAATAATGTGTACTTGTGTACATTCTTGATTATAAATAAAGTGCATTCTAGGGGAAAAATTCCTACACTATGCTGCAGGTTTTTATAATTATATATTTTTTTTGCAATTTCATCACAAATTAAGTTTTGATAAAGTATTCTTTTCACATGTAATATAAAATGTCATGGCAAAAACAGCTTTAAAATTATGGTGCACCCACTAGCATTCTGTTTTTTTTCATATACCTGTATTCATAGGTATATATTTGTGTGTATTATACACATATTTGTATTAATATTAGACATATATCATTACTTTTTGTTAACTTACAAGATTTCATTTTCTGAAAATTGCTTTCCTTACGAGACTGGCAAACCCACTCACATCAGCCATATCAGTGTACCCTCAATAGTATCTACCAAGACAAAAGCATTCTTTTATTCAGAATAATTCAGCTGAAAATTCAGGGCTACAAAATGAAAATTGTTAGGGGTTAGATCTAAAGGCAAAGCATGCACCTTGACAAATCACATTAAACATATTACCTTTACACTTTTTATGGCTGACAATTTTTATTTGATGGGGAGAATATATTATAGGATTCTACAATTAGAATGGAAATATTTGATAAAGTTAAAATATATTATGGAATCCTAACCCCTCAAATCCTCAGCAATGATCATTAAATAACCCATGAAAAATGGTCTTGCCAGGTTTTTTAATTGTCTTACAACAACTCTCCCAGCCTTTTAGGAAATGCCTTTTATTAAATACAGTGAATATTAATAAAATATGAATTTGTTAAAATGTCATTAAAATTCTTTGTGTGCTTTATCATCAATAACTGGAACTACCTGCAAAAATGATATAAGCACAAAATAACAGGGCCCATTTGTTCACTTGACTACCAAACTGCCTACAGGTAATACCAAAAATCAGGAACTAAGCCCAGCTGTGCTACCAGGAACTATTGACCCTACTAGTGGAATAGTATTAGGCATGGGTGATGTTAGGGTGGAAAACTTCCTAGGCGCTCACAACATGGGTGGAGAAAAATTTCTCATGTAGAAATTAGGATATAGAAGTATAAAATTTATTTCATCTTTTTAGAAGGAGGGGGGAAAGAGACAAGGGGAATATAGGGAAAAAGAGAGAGGGGAGTTGCACGATGAGGCACTCAAAAAGAGAAGGGAGGTGCCTGCACACAAGCCAGGAGGCTGGTTGGTTCTTATAGGGACAAAGAGAAAAAAAAAATAGTGCTTGCTGTGAGAAACTGCGGCATCTGCTCCTTTCCTTCTTCTCAGGGACAAGAGGATAACAGAAGCGGTGACAGATGTCAAAGTCAAGAGCTGGCTCTCCTTCCTTGCCTTGGAGAAGGGATTATCTCAGGAGACGTGACTTTGACCTGGAGATATGGCTGAGGCCTGAAAAACTCTGGTGTTCACTCAGAAACTCTGTAAAAACAGATCCTCAACAGCGATTTTAAAAGAGAAAGATTTACAGCTCTTTTCTGCCTGTTCAACTCTTTTCAGAAGTTGTGCAAAACAGAACTCCTGTGGGGTCCCTGTTAGTGAGAGAACTCATAGGATTGATCTTTAACTGCTACCAGGAAACTGTGGGATTAGATATTTTCCTGTTAATTTTTGCAGGGTCGCCCCTTTCAGGTGACCAATGCCAAACTCAGGCAGCAGCCAATGTAACAACTGGATGGAAAATTCTTTCAGAAGCAGTACCATAAATACTCCAACCTACACCCAGAGTACTCAAACCTACTGCCAAAACAAACAAACAAACAAACAAAAAAACAAACGAACAAAAATTAAATAGCATCTTTTGAATGCCATCATATTTACTAGTATTATATCTCACCATTTATATCCAAACAAATACAAGCCCTCATTGTCATCTCACTTTTATTTTGGAATGTTAGATATTAAAATACAATAGTCAGGGCTTCAAAGTCCTAAAGTAATTATAAGTCTAGGAATGTTATTCCAAGTCAGAACAACTTTTAAATATGAAGATGAGAAAGAGAAAAGCAACACCTGATATCCAGGAACTGAGAGGTAGGCATTGGTGCTGTCAGAAGCTGCCCTGGCCCTTATAACTAGGTCTTATTTTTATCCTTTGAACATAACCTCACAGAACATCAGAATTAGCCAAATTCCCTAACCAAAGCCTGTACATATTCTTTATATACACACATTAGGAGATAAGCATGCTTTTTCAATTTAGAAATAGGAGACTTCTTAATAAATACTCTTGTTTGAACTGAATCGAGCATGCATTTAGCAAATAAAAATTAAGTTAGAGTCTTAATTTGACTATATAAAAATCAAATAGATTATGATAAATGTAAAATATAACAAAAAATAAAAATAAGGCAAATATTTGAGAAGAAAGAATGCATTATAAGCAAGATAAAATACCATAATATTTTCATTTATGTTTGAAGGTGTGGATGTTCATTTCTAACTTTATAGGACTCAGACTAGTCCTTATTCATTTGATGTATATGGGCATATTTTCTGTATGTATGGAATTAAAGGTTCAATTGACATAGGGTACAAACTCTCTGACCTGTATTGTTTTGCTAATTAAAAAAGAAATAAATTTTTATTTTAAATAAAGATCATCATGACTCTTTCTAGGATTGCTTGAGTCATTCCTAGCAAATTTCTGTTATATGCAATTCTATGCCCAGAGTTAACCACAAAATAAAATGTTTGTGTATTTGTTGATAATCTTATTTCTAGGAAAAGTTATCAAAAAATTATATTGACAATTTTATTAGGTAGCACCTCTACTGTAAATGTGCTGTCTGCCATAGAATGCTCACCTTACCCATGTGCAAAGCTCAATTGCACTATATTGAATTTCATAAATACTACATAGCTTTATGAGAAATTAAAAAAAATTATCCTATACAGATTTTGAAACTTTTTCTGCTAGTCATATTCTCTCTATATGGGCTCCAAGTCCCGTCAGTTGTGGGTAGCACAGTGGGTAACATTTATATTTCAAGTAATAGCCTATTCAAAGCAATCTATTACTAGGATTTTTATACCGTAGTCCTCAGAACCCTTCTGGTCCCTGACCCTTGCCAATTCCAAAATTGTTCCCACACTTTAAGGTTTTTGTTACAGCAGTATCCCACTCCCAGTATGAAAATCTGTGTTACTTTTAATTGCTACACTAATAATTTATTATTATAATAAACCTTGTGGCTTAAACAATACAAATTTATTATTTACAATTCCAGAGGTCAGAAGTCCAAAATTCATCTCACTACACCAAAATGAAGATATCAAGTTCTTTTTGAGGACTCTGAGGGAGAATCCATTTCCTTGACTTTTCCAGCTTCTAGAGTTCTCTCCTATTCCTTGGTGAGTGGCCCCTTTCTGAACTTCAAAGACAGCAATTTTGTGTCAAGCATTTTCCACATCAAATCACCTTTACAAACTCTCTTATGCTTTCTTCTTCCACTTTTAGATTTCTTCTGATTACACTGGGCAAACCCAGATTATCCAGGATAAACTCCCTATCTTCACCTAGATGATTAGCAACTCTGATTCCATATAAAACTTAATTCTAAGTTGCCATGTGACCTAGAATATTCACAAATTCCAGGGATTAGGACATGGACATCTTGGGGGGGAGGGGGGGTGGCATAAGTCCACAACAGGAATTACTGATTACCCAGATTCTAATATGCTTTTCCTTACTGATGACTGATGACAAGATAGTTTTTTTTTAAAAAATGCCTGACAATGTCTCTAGAAGGCTTTAACTACTCTGCTAGTCATCCATGTATCCTGCTGTCAAGACTCATGCTGGAACCACAGTAATTTCATTGTTCATACTTAGTTGCTTAACTCATTGAAATTGAACCCAAATTTATATCCCATTGTGACAGACAGAATAATGGCCCCCTCAACAATGTCCACATCCTAATCTGCAGGAAGCTGTTAATCTGTTACTTTATGTGGAAAATGGGCTTTAGAGATGTGAGTAAGTTAAAGATCTTGAGATAGGAATATTATCCTTGATTATCTAGGTGGTCTCAATATAATCACAAGGGTCCTTATAAGACAGGATGGAGTGTCAGAATCAGAGAGGGGATGGGGCAATGAAAGCAGGTGATAGAGAGACATAGACAGATAAGATGGTAGTCTCTCTACGTGTGTATGTGAAAATGCTATGTTACTGTCTTTGACTATGGAGTGAAGAGAGTCACAAGCCAAGGAATGCTGATGATGCCAATGGCCTCTAGACACAGCAAGGCAAAGAAATGGATTCTCCCCGAGGTCCTCCTGCAGCCCGGACAACCCACTTCAGACTTTTGACCTCCAGAATTGTAACATAATATTTTTGTGCTATTTTAAGCCACTAAATGTAAAGCGATTTCTTATAGCAGCAACAGGAAGCTAATATATCTGCACACTAAATTTTGGAGTTTCAGTGGATAGTAAATGGCTGTAGTAAAAATGAAGCCTGGAGTTAAGAGGGCCACCCTGACACGGCCAGCTCTGCATGGTTCTTTCCAGGCTCTCTAAACGTTGAGCGTCCTTGAGACAGTGTCCCAAGAAATAAAAACTCTAATTTTAGTATGAATTCCAGCACACTTTCATCCACATTCTAGTATCAATTTAAAAAAATGTATCCTGAATATTCAAAGACTTCCAATTGGCCAAAAACTTGCTTTAAAACACAGACATTCAGCCAAAGACACAGAATACTTGTTGGCTTTGAGTCCAAATGGCCTCAGAGCTTATTGTCTTTAGATTGTTCATTTGACAAGTCAGCTTCAGGGAATCAGGTGCCGACTGTTGCTGCCACATTTTCTAAAACAATTAGAGGCCTTTGCCCTGGCTAACATACAAATTTCTCTTTCCCTTGGGAGGAAACTGTGTAATAAAAACAAAAAAAAATCCATAAAACAAACAAAGAAAGAAACCTTTCATCTTTTACCTATGGTAGTCTATCACTTTAATTTTATGTAAGACCTCCGTCCTCAGATCTGCTCACTGACATGTTAATACCTTGACCATCCTGACCAAGACTGTGGGTGTGTCTGGGGCTATATGGACTCTCTTTCCCAAAACATTATGTTTTCAGTGCAGTTGTTTTTGTTTTGCTCCGAGATAATTCAGGTCTGATACAGACATTTAAAATTATCGTTCTTCACCGTCCTTTCTGAGCATTTTCTTAGCACTAATAGGGATTATAATATCATCCCCAGAGCATAACTGACTACATTCATAACCTTGCCTTTTGCTGGAAATCCATCCAGTGTTTGAAAACATTGTGAAGTTACCTTTCACAAGTAAGCTCTTCACTAACCTTTGGAATTTGGCAAGCAAGCAGTGCTTTGGAATTACATGCTCGTCCCAGCAAACCATTTCCAACACCATCATAACCATCTGTCAAAATAAGCTGACTACAATTCCAGGAGTTGTATGTGGCCCATTATGCAGAAACTTCTTGGCCTGAAATCTTAGCAAACCCAGATGCAGTCCCTACATTAAATGGGTACAAATCACAGTTTACAAACTGCGGGATGTGAAATGGATTGCTTATTTTTAATTTAAAAAAAAAAATCCTGTTACTCAATTTAATCTTGGCTCTACAGCATACATTTTTCCAAGCTGATGGTGAATTCAAATAGTCATTCTAGAGGCTGTCTCAGTCTGGACTGAGTCTGGGTTAATAAATCAAAATATTGTATGGACACTTTTCCAAACTTCTTCTTCATTTCTCTAAAAGTTAGTTTTTCATATTAAAGTAAAATGGTTTCACATGTTAATCCATGAACATTCAATACATCCCTTATTTAACTTTTTATACTATGTCTTTGTTTCAGGTGAAAAAGTGCTTATATATAAACAGAGTATTATATTCTTTGTACATTTTGGCACTTAAGATTTCAATTGAAGCTATCTGTTTTAGATAAAATTAATTTTATGTGCTAACAAAATCAGGCCTTACTATTATTATTTCATTTATATACTATATTGACAAAACCTCCTCCTTCCACTCTTTATGTCTTTGTCTGTTTTCTGTTGCTTATAACAATCACTTGAAACTGAGTAATTTATAAAGAAAAGTAATTTATTTCCTACAGTTATGAAGGCTGAGAAGTCCAAGGTTGAGGGGCTGCTTGTGGGGAGGGCCTTCTTGGTGGCGGATACTCTGAAGACTCCTGAGGCGGATCAAGGCATCACATCATGAGGGGGTTGAGCGTGTTAGCTCAGGACTCTTCTTAAAAAGCACCAGTCCTACTCCTGCGATAACCTATCAACCCATTAATTCATTAATCCATGCATGGATTAATCCATGTATGAGGGCAGAGCCCTTATGATTCCATCACCTTTTAAAGGCCCTGCCTCTCAACACTGCCACACAGAGGATTACATTTCAGCATTTATTTTAGAGGGGACAAATATTCAAACCTGTAGCATCCTGTAAAGATCAAATGAACTGAAACTTAATCACTATAGCATGTATTATGTACTTTGTGTTCATCTCTGTCTTTTTCCCTTCTAGAAAATGTCTCCTAGGCTTCTTCCTTTCTGCCTCCATTTGTGATGAATATGCATGTGTTTTAGGCTGATGAGCTAAATCAAAATTCTCATTGACTTTAAAGTGTATGCAAAAGCCAGTAATTCTCACTTTGCCTTTTCTCTCACTCTTACTTCCTATTGATTCTTCTTCCCAAAATAAGTGTTTGCTTCAGGCTCTACTTTGTGGGAACCAAAGCCAAGATGCAGGGTTTGGGTATTAATTTGCCAATGTGTTGCATTTTGCAAAGAAAATGTACCATGGTATGACATGCAATATTAATTTCAGAATGTAGTTAGCTTATTAGATAGCTTATTACTTTGAAAATTATAAGTGCTTTCATCCCACTTCCCAATCTAAAAAGGAAGCCTCTCTAGTAACACTGAATGTTTCTAGGAGGAGGGTATGCCAGGATGTGTTTGTTCTGCTGCAAGCCCAGTGTCCACTGGGCTTTTCTATCACTGCCATGTCGCTGGGCCAGTGATTGACACTATCTACATGTCAGATGAGGCTGCTCTGGTCCACATTTACAGGGAAAAACACCTTGTTTCAAAAATGTTTCTTCCTTTACCCATTATTTTAAAGTGTTCTCTGTGAGTTAATATTATATTTAGCCAATAAAACCTCCAAATAATATGCTTTTAACAAGCTTAAATCATATTTCTGTTTTATGTTTACAAAAGAAATCTAGTCCAAGTTGTAAGGACAGCTTGGAAAAGTCACCTGAAAGCTGGAGCTCTTCTATATCAATGCTCTACCTTCTTTATCTTCAGCAGTAAGTCTTCCAACTCAGGTTCCAAGACGGCTGCTTGAGTGTCGGCCATCAAAGACCATTCTGACCAGCAGGAAAAGTAAGGGCCTGAAGAAAGATACAACAATTTTAATTTTCTACAGCGAAGAATCACTTGTCTTCCACTCTCTTTGCAATTCCAGTGGATTCTAATTTTTTCTGAATGTCCACATTTTGGGCCCTAGTCTGGGAAGGGAAGAGTGTGGTCAGGACATCCATGTTAGGATTTAAGCCTCATGTTTCCTCTCTCATTCTCTCTTTCACTAGAATTTTCTTCCCCATAACTTGTCTGATGTAAGAAAGGAGTAGGAGAAAGAGGGTGGCAGCAGGAAGGGGTGTGGAAAAGAAGAAAAATATCTGGATCAGCAAGTATTCCTTAGGACAATTATTTTATCTTGCTTTGGAACCACAACTTTGGGGAAAACCTAAGGAATTAATATAATTATGTTATAGCTCTATTGTGTGCCATCAACACAGTTAGACTGACTGTGTGTGGAACATTCAGATAAGGATGTTCTATGTTTTGGAGAAGAGTAAATAGGTGGCTTAGGTAATACACACTGACTTATTTGCTACCACGTATATGTGTGAGATTATTCATATTTGCAACCTCACTGGGGTGGTGTTAAGTCAATATAACCAAAGTCAGGCCAAGCTTATAAGCTTTTTAAAATCTCTAGATTAAGACTCATCCAACACTGAAGATAATCACATATGTAATGTCTTGGTACTTAATAAGGGGTGAATTTCTTATTTTTCATGTTAATGCCTGGGTGTCGCCTCCCAGAATTTTTTTTCAGTGGCACAGGATAAAACTTAGACATTTTCAGTTTTAAGAAATCCTATAGAAAATTCTAAACTATGTAAGTTAGCAACAAAGTAAGATGTAGGAGAACTTTCCTTCACCAGAGCTATCAACTGAACCTAAACTATAAGAAAAGCAGAGGTATTCATAGGGTAAGTACTCTCATGTGCTGAGAAAGAAGCACTAGGAAGTTCAGTGATTAAAAAATCTCTTTGATTAGGAAAGCTAATGCTGGGCTCGACCTTGGTGCACTCACTTTGCAATTATCTCTGCAATGCCCGACTCACTCATAAAAAAAGTTCTATTTTTCCATAGATAGGTATCCATTAAAATGTCAGAGAATACCCTAAATTCTAGTAAATGGACTTTTTGTAATGACCTGGTTTTAGTATAGTCAGTTATAATAAATTGTTCATAATATCAAGGTTGTTGAAGTTCTGCTGCTGCCTTTGTTGGGAAAACTAAAGCTTCTTCCAATATGTATGCACATGTACAATAGTGTACATGCAAACACCTTTTTAGTTTTCATGCTTAGATGAAGAATTTGGGAAAATTCCAAAAAATAATCTTGAAAAATCCTGGTCTGAACGAAGAGAACCTGTTTATGCACATATGCATTCATAGCAGAAAAGCAGAGGATGAATTCTATTTAGCTGAAGTTACTCGGTCTTTCCAAAGTACAAAACGTATTTCAAATGGGGCCATAAAATAACTTTGGCATCTCATTATATCAGGTTTAACATGAAGCTCACCCTCCATGCCTCTCTGCCTTCCCACTGTGGAAAACTGATAAATAACCAGGAGGGTATATATATCAGAAACTGTAAAGTTTGGTCGCCTAACATAAAAAAATCATTGTTTTAACAAATTTCATAAGGCTCCTGCGTGGGAGTGTGGCGTCATCACACCTCTATAGAGATAACTAAAGATGATACACTACAGAGGGACTATGTCATGAGGAATGGGGTGAGCTAAGGTTAAGTTTAAATTCATTCTCTAACCTTAACTAGTTGTGGGGCAATTGGCAAATTTTATTTTCTCTTTTGTTTTGCTGAATCTCATATTTCTCATTTATAAAATGAGCATAATTAAACTAAATAATGTATTTGGGAGTCTTGTCATAGTACATCCTACAAAATAGTTGTTAATTTTAGCTTTTATTATTATATTAGTGTGTAATTTTAAATATAAGATTGTCATCATTTTTTAGTTGACAAAGATTAGAAGATGAACTTCAAATATTATATCTTTAAAGTAGCCATTAAGAAAACTCTTAAAATGCTCACAAATTTCAAATAAAATCCCCACCAAACATTAATTTTGAAATACAGACATATGGTCTTATAACTAATAAATCTTAAAGATAAAGTATATCATTCAAATACTACATAAGAGAAGAAATGAAAATAGTGAGGAATACATAATTAATTCTGTCAAACACTATTAAAAGATCTGTGCCTAGTATTGCACTATTTTAGAAATATGAAGCTGGATAGAATGTGATGCTTTCCCTTAATCAGTTCATATAATTATTAAGAGAAAAATTCAGAAGTATAACCCATGTCCTTGAACTGGACCCAATATTCTTTTGATCTCATAATATTGTTTGAGGAAAATAATTACCTTAGTTCTCTGGTCCTTATTGAAAACAAATTGACTTTAACCTCTGGTACACTCTTAGAGTTGGTAATATATTTTAATTCAGGAATTCCTACTAACATCCCTCCCATCCTTTTCCCATTCTGAATAAAAGCAAATATGTATGTTTACTTTTGTAAAAGGACTATATTGAAAACACTTATTTATAACATGGTGAAAGTTTATGCTATTTTGATATGGAAAGAGAGTTTCAAGTAAAGTTATACAGTTATGTTACTTTTTATTATTGCTTTTTAATGAGTAATATATGATTTCCTAGTCAACTGCTTTGATTTTTATACATATGTAACTCTCCTATCATAACAGAGTAAAATGTGTGTTCTTCAGTATTGATGCAAAAGGAGTAAAATAACATAAAAACTATTTGAAAAAGCAATTAACTCAAATGTCACCTGTTTTATACTATTTTATGTAGAATATAGGTAGAAGTTTATGTATGCCACTAAATGATATCAATTCAAAAAAATAAATGTTAGAAAATAAAATGAATCAATTTCATCCAACTTAAGATAATGATGTATAAATATTTCACAAAACTTATTTTTAAGAAGTAATAAAAATCTAATTATAGGCAAAATATATATTCTAAATGAATGCGGAGATATAAAATGTCCCTTGAGGGAAGTAGTAAATATTTCAAACATATTGATTTTCTCAAAATGTTATATAAATACAACAAACTCACTATCAAAATACATTTTTAGCATGAATTGAGGAAATTATTATAAATTTTATTCAAAGAGTTAGTGGCTGCTGACACAAAGTAAGATGATATTGGGGGTAGGGGTCTTATATTTACACATATTAAAATTCTTTATAAAGCTAAAATAAATTAAAATTGTGGGGACTAATGCCATAATAGATAAATAGAAATGCACACAAAAAATGGAGAATTGATCTTCATCTCCAATTCATTACGTTATACTTGGGACATCTATTATTCATGAAATCCCACCAATACAACTCCTGTACTTTTCCCCAAATTGAATGGAAATGTATTATTTATGTATAGTTCAAAAACGGGCTGTGTAGAAAAAGTTTGTGTATAACATGGTGTTAGTTTTCCTGTTTTATTAAATAGGTATTTTAAATTTTTGTTGGGGTAATTGTGATGTACTCAAGTTTCAGATAGAATTTATAATTACATTAAAACTTATAATTAAATAAAAATAACATATAATTAAGCAGAAAGCATTAAAAGGGGAGCTTCTAGGGCAAAGAGCAATTGAAGGCAGCAAAAAACTCAGCATGATTTGCTTTTTTGTCCTGGGTACCATGGATCTGGCCCGCCTTATAAGCCTCCAGCACACTGTCTCGCAGGAAGTTCACAAATGGTAGCAGCCCCACTCAGTGGCTGACTCAGCTGGGAACACGCACCCACTGTGTTAATAGAAAATCATCTCTTTGTGAGCTGCTCAGTTCAGAGTACTCTCAGGGTTGCAGTGGGTAGGGAGGAGCCACGGCTATCAACCATCCTGAGCTAAAATTACTTTCTCTGATGTCATAAATGGAGGTGTAGAGGAGGAGGAGTCTAGGTTTAAGCAAACCGGTCCTCCAGTCTCTAGTGGCACTCTTCTATAGAGTGTCCCTTTTGAACACCCAAACTCCTTCCTTCGTTGGTTCACCTGCCATTCCTACTTAGCTGCAGTGCCTGGGCTTGTGGAGGGTGGAACTACATCCAATATGGTTTGTGTCCTGCTGTTGACCGAAAGTACCTTGGTGGGGGAGGGGAAACTCCGCCTACCCTTTCACTGGGGTCTGAGCCTCTCTGGGTTTGGTCCATGTCACTGTCTTCTCCTATCTTCTTTCTCAGCTTTGTGGCTTTTCTTGGGGGGAGGGGGTCCCCAGAAGTCTTTGTTGTGTTTCCCTGTGATCCGCACCTGAGCTGCAATTGCTCTCCTCTCTCCTCAGTACAATATTCTACTTTCCAGCCAGAACAATCCAGCAAGCAATGCCTCTAGTCAGCCATTTTGGCTGATCCCCTCCATTAATGCAGTTTAAAATGGTGCCAAATAATATTATGAATTAAAGAGTGTTCCCGTGTAATTAGCCTTTAAAAGTATCTATGTTTTGTCACAAATGGCATGAAAGCAAATTATAGGTTTATTTTTGTGGTAGTGGCCTGGAGAACTGATCTTTCATAATATGAATCAATATCTTCTTAGTATTCAATTCCATTGTTGTATATACAATAATATATAACATGGAAGAGAAGCAAGCCTTCTGAGATCTAGGTTTTCCTAGTTCCTAGGTCTATTATTTATTAGTTATTTTCCCTCTTCCATTCTAGGTTTATTAGATAAATATTGACATTGATAAGTAATAGTATACTTTATATTAATAATTTATTTGTCTCTTCTAACCTTTCTGGTGCTGTCTGTTCTATTTTATCGAGGTAACCTCCTTTGCTAGCCATTAAATGTTTAACAATCCCTTTTTCTTTTCTATGCTTGTAAACTCTATATTCGTGCACTAGACAATCTCATCCACATCTTGGGCTTCAATTACTCCCCATATACTTCAGAATATACATTCTTCTTCTCAACATACGGAACATTTTCCAGGATAGCTCATATGTTAAGTCACAAAACAAGTCTCAGCAGATTTTAAAAAATTAATATCATACCACATATCTTCTCAGACCACAGTGGAATAAAACTAGAAATCCATTCCAAGAGGAACTCTCAAAACTACAAAACAAACAAACAAACAAACAACAAAAAAAAAAACCTACTGCTTAAGGATTTTGGGGTCAATGATGAAATCAAGATGTAATAAAAGTTTTTTGACTTGAATGACAAAGGTTATGCAAGCTACCAAAATCTCAGGGATACCTAAAAAGCAGTGCTAAGAATGAAGTTCAAAGCACTAAATGTCTAAATCAAAAAGACAGATCATGAGTTAACAATCTAATGTCACCTCTCAAGAAACTAGAAAAAGAAGAGCAAAAAGAAAAGAAATAACCAAGATGAAAGCAGACTGAATGCAAGTGAAACAAACAAACAAACAAAAAACCACAAAGGATCAATGAAACAAAAAGTTGGTTCTTTTAAAATATAACAAAAATTGACTTCAATCAGAAATGAAAAATGAAACATTATAACTGTTACCACAGAAATACAAAATATCATCTGAGACTACTGTGAAAACCTTCTTATGTACACAAGCTGGAAAATCTAGAGGAAATGGGTACATTTTTGGAAATACAGACCCTTCCAAGCTTGAATCCACAAAAAATGATACAGCAGATTAACAAAATGAGAGAAAAAACCCATATAATCTTCTCAATAGTTATAGAAAATGCATTTGAGAAAATTTAACATTCTTTCATAATAAAAACTCTTAACAAATTAGATATAGAAGGAATTCACTCAACACAATAAATGCCATTTATAACAAACCCACAGCTAACATACACAGTGGTAAAATTGAAAGCTTTTCCTTTAAGGTAAGGAAGAAAAGTCTGTCCACTCTTGCTGCTGCTACTCAACATATTATTAGAAGTACTAGCCTGAGGAATTAGGCCAGAGAAGGAAGTGAATGGCATCCAGACCATAAAGGAAGAAGTTAAATTATCACTTTTTGCAGATGATATGATCTTGTATGTAGAAAATTATAGGCTCCCCTAAAATGGTTCGAACTAATAAGCAAATTCAGTAAATTTGCAGCATAGAAATTTCAAACAAAATAGTTTATGATGTTTGACTTGGGAAATTGAAATTGAAGATTTAATTTTTGCTAATATAGTCCAAAAATTATTTACTATTATATATTGTATTAACCTAGAGCAGAATTGTATACAAAATAATTTATCAAATTTAATTAATTAATTATTATCAGTAACTAGAAGAAAAAAGTGAAACTTTACCTTAGAAGTTTTCAGTTAAAGTTAAGGCTGTTGTTTCCCTATTGAACACAAAAAGTTGTATGCAAAGTTAACATCAGAAAAAAAAAAATCACTCGATACTCACTGCGAAAATAAAATAACAACAGAAATACCACTCTAGAATAATGTCGACACAAAAGGAGAAAGATAAGAAGCTATGCCAGTCCAAAAATAACTACAATTTCTTTTCTCCAGTAAGCATAAGTGGCTATTGCCTCATTACCAATGACAAGTCTAGCCTTGCTTCATTTCTCTCACCTTATAGATAAGAATTATTTTGATACTCAATTGTTGAATTGCCCTGTTTTTTGGCAGCATTCAATCTAGAACAACTCTTTGCTTCTTTGAACCCTCTCCAAATCACTTAAAAAAGCTAAAACACTCTGCAGCAAGACCCTTCTAATTCTCCCTTCCTGACACATTCACATTTCCTTTAATGTTTTCTCCTTCACAGAAGCAAGTTAATAAATCTAGCTTTCGTGACCAAGTTTTCTTCTAGGTAGTCTTTCAGCCTACACTGGCCTTTAACAGAACTTAGCACAAACAAACAAACAAACAGAAACCTCCAGTTTGATTGGAATATAACTTTTAACAAAGACTGGTGTGTGACAATTTTGCAAAGGTTGAAAAAGACTAGACTGTGCAAGGTCAAATAGGTAACGTTAGTGTTTATTTTCTTTAATTTTATATTTATCAAATATATAAGTTAATATATACATTTTGATAATTGATATCTATATTATTAAATATTTAGTTAATTTTTTACTGCATATATATGCACATGAATGTGTGTTTATGAATGTCAGTTCTAATTTTCTTTTTAGTGTATTGGGATTTAGTATGTTGCCTCATTGCCACCCTATATGTTTATTTAGTTTTATTATTCTAATTGCAGTTCAGTGTGGCCATGTGTCTTTATAACAATGTAAGTTGATACTTTTTTGTAATCCACTATAATTAATGGATGTAATGATGCCACTGTTTCACAAGTCTGAAACAGGATATTTCCTATCACCTGGTCCTCAGTTGAAAATTACACACTGCTGTCAACAGTGCAACACTAGTATATAACAATGCTGAACTTCAAGGTTGCCAGTCTGCAAGGAAAGAAACCAAAAAAAAAAAAAGAAAAAAAAGGAAGAAAGAAAAGTAACAAAAACAAAAACAAAGAGTCTATCATCCATAATATCTTATAAAGTTATTCAGAAAAATTTAGAGTTTGTTAGGGAATATACAAAATACTGGCCTTATTTCTTCAATTTATCTTGGAAATGAGAGCAAAGGGAGTTGAAAATGTTACTATCATTAATATCATTAAGGGCAACAATCTGGAAACTGCTTTTTTGGAAGAATTAATGTTGGGTGTTTCTATCCATGGGAACACAGAGTTACAGCTTCTTGCTGAATGGCTATAAAGCCTTAACACATAAAGGTCAGGTGATTTTCAGTGATCTAGCCAGTGAAAGGCTAATACTTCAATCCACCAGCAGTGCCAAGAGCATTGAATAATACATAGCTTCATGGAGTTATTTAATCTATTGACTCAATACTGGGGTTGGAATATGAAAGGGTTAGACAAATAATGCTGAGACAGATTTATAGAGGGAAAGAAGGCAGAGAGTAGATTAATTGATCCTTTCTTTGAAGATATTTATGGTGACTATCTTTTACTGTTCTATTATTTTTTAAAAATGAGGAGACTTTCACCCACTGTTAAGCCATCAGTCTCTAGGAAACAAAATTTCTGGGGAAGCGACAACTCTTCACAATGAGTAAGAAACCAAAATGACATAATTATCACTTCACTAATTACACTATTCTCTAAGAAATAAATGCCTACTAATCAGATTTCCAATGAGCCTCTTACTCTTCAGAAAGAGAATACCTGAGTGATAGGGCCAAAAATCTCTTGTCCTTGCTACCACAAAAAACTATAAACTCCCTGATTCTTTCGCATACAATGAACTCAGATATATCTCTGGTCCATGTTTTCAAAGTCTCTGAAACCACCTGGACCACCATAGACTACCCTTGTCCACTGGGAACAGACACTCTCCCACACCAGGAAAACTCTTCAGAGAGGTAGAGACCTTCATCCTTCCAAACCTGGCTGTAGGACCAAACTGTACATCTGGACCAGAACTCTCTCAGATGGTCAATTACCTATGCCGTGGTTGCTTTTCTCTGGAAGCTAAAAGGCTCCTGAAACCAATTTTTTTAAGTGTTGATCTAAAACACTATATGCCCTATATCTTCGTCCTGACAATCATCATCATACAAACTTTCTTTCTGGTCTTTTCTCTTCCTCTCTATTTTTATCACCATAGTTAGTTTTCATTTCACTGTTTTAACCCAACTGCTAATTATTCCTTTCCAAATTCATAATCAAACATTGCAAAGTCACTGAAATTCAATGTAGTTACAAGAAATATCTCATTCTTTGGTTCAGTGGAAAGAGGGAATAGCATGGATAGGTTAACAAATCTAAAGGCATGTTCAGAGGATGAATATAAAGCAGCCAGCCAAGAAGAAGTCTTGCAAAGGAATTAAGTATATCTGAATTTTTCTAATGTTATCACTACAAAAAAAAAATCTAACTTAAGACAAAATTACAAACTTTGTTTCAGTCAGATTATTAAATCAAAACCTGTTATCAGTTTAATTCATCTGAATTTCTACCCATTCTATTTTATATATGTAGTTTTTATTATCTGGATGAAGTCACATATTAATATGTTAAAGGAAAGCTAATAGTCCTAGAAAGTCAAGAGAAAGCAAGATATGATTACCTTATCTGTTAAAGTAGGGGTCCGTAAACTTCAGCCTGGAGGCAAAATCCAATTTGCTGTCATTTATTTTGTTTTGCTGTGGTTTTGTTTTTGTTCTAAATAAACTCTTATCAGAACACAGCTATGTCCATTAAGTTATATACTGTATCTGACTGCTTTCACACCAAAATGACAGAATCAAACAGTCCTGACAAAAACTGGCCTGCAAAGTATAACATATTTGCTATCTGGTCCTTTACCAAATAAATGTTTTGACCTTTGTATTAAGGAAATATTTTAATAGAATCCCAAATTCAAAGTATTTTTAAAAACATGTCAACATTTTAGTTATAAAGAAGACTTTCTACGTATGTAGATTTCAGTGTACTGTAATAATTTCATCATGAAAAACAGTTATGGTGCGAAAACTAATGATGTATAATTTGGGCAATCATGTTCCTATTTAAAATGGCTATTTGTTTAATTTTTATGATAAATAAGTCTTTGTGTCAAATCAATATAAAATATATTCGTTTCAAATATCCCCCCTACCAGGAAAGATCAGTCCAGGGATACAAACAGGAGGAAAAGCTCTATCTGTACTCTTAGGGTTTATAGACTGCTAATAAAGTTTTCCCCATTATTTTCAGATATTGCTGTGACTAGAGTGCCAATACTTGCTGTCAAAGGTCCTTATAACTGTGCCTTTCTACCTTTCTCCTATCTCTCTCAAAATAATTGGCCTTTCCTTCTTGTCATACCTGGCTCTGCTACTAAAATTTTTGCCACAAGAGATGATGTTTTTGGAACTGTGTCTGATAATTGTCGCATCTTTTACAACCACAGAAACTGGATTTTGCAGCCTGGCGTACTGTAGCCTCAGAGATCACTGCTGATCCATAGCATATATCAACCAACTGGACTCTTTTCAGTGACGTTCCAATGTGTGGAATTTGCCCTGATTCTGATGCTAATTAGGGATCTCTATTTTCTGTACGTGTGTTGGAATATTCCATTGTTCTCAGAACAATTTAATGTTTCACTTGAATATTTTATAGGTATTTCAGAATTTGTCCCCACTGATACTTCCCACCATAGTAGCCAGATACAAGTTCACCAGAGTTGATCTTGGAGATGATTCTAATAAGAGATACACTGGTAAATTCAAATCTGCTTTCTCTTATGTTTTTTGAGCCAATGTTATTGTATCAAATTGACTTACCATATTCACTTTTTTTCTTAAAATTAGTTATTTCTCAATGATTTCCTTTTTTAGGATTAGAACTCCAATAAACTGATGACAATTTTTGCTAACTATCCACCAATTCTCACAGTTTTTATTATCAGTGACAAACTTAATTTATGTTCATGTAAAACTCCTGCCATACAGTCTCTTTAGATAGAGAAGGCTACTGACATTTAAATAGTAGGATTACACAATCTCAAAACATATATAAGGTTGCCAAACTGTGGGAGGAAATTAAATATTAGGAGCTTTACTAAACAATAAAGAGATTATGAGTCACAGCATATTATCTGAATACAGTGTAATAATTACACATAAAATTAGTTCAGTAGTTATTAATAGTTTCTTTTGTTTGCAGTGGATGCAATTTAATCAATGAATACTTATTGAATATCTATTTTACAATATTTTGCAATGTTTTAAAGAAAAAATAACCAGCTTTGTTTTCAAGCCATCTAATCTGTCCTATTATTGTAGTTAAATGGAACATGAAAGAAAAGCAAAGTACTATGTGAAGTCCAAAGGAGATTATATACATTTGAGGATGCTCAGAATAACTTAATGTAAAAAATTGTGTTTGAACTGTGATGTGAAGAATGGGTAGAATTTTGAAAACCAGAATTGTGAGTGAAATAAGGCTATGCAGATGCCCAGTCATGTAAACAAAGGTTTGATGTTTGAGATTACACAATGAGTTTAGAATGGGTGAATAGCTTAGCTTAACTAAAATATGTAGAAATGAAGAAGTAAAAATAGAATAAAAATGTATACTATAGGTTGAGTATACCTTATCTAAAATGCTTGAAACCAGAAGTGTTTTGGATTTTGGATTTTTTCTGATTTGGGAATATTTGCATATATATTTATATGTGTGTATATATAAAAAATGAGATATCTTGGGGATGGTACTCAAGTCTAAACTCAAATATCATTAAAACTCATTTATGTTTCATGTTTACCGTATATACATAGTTTGAAGGTAATTTTATACAGTATTTTAAGTAATTTTGGGCATGAAACAAAGTTTTGACTGCAATTAATCACATGATGTCAAGTGTGGAATTTTCCACTTGTGGCATCATATCAGTGCTCAAAATATTTTGGATTTTAGAGAATTTTGAATTTTGGATTTCTGTATTAGGGATGTTCAACCTGTACAGGGTGACTTGAATGCCAAGAGAATGTTTTTCTCAATGTGTTATGAATTTTAGAGTTGCTGAAGCATTTTTTAAAGAGTATATGATCAGAATTTTTTAAATGATTGGAAATAGTTGAATACATTATTCATGTAGAGGTTAATGTTTTATTTATTCCATTAATATATCTGTCTTTTAGTTACTGTTGAGAATAGGATCATTGGAGAGGTTGCTGGTATGAAATTATTATAAAGGAACTCTAGATCAGGAAAGTGAGGAATAAAGTATTTCTGGGCTATCACTACTTCCATAATGTTATGTACTATGATGTATTTATGCTATAGAATAAAATAACAGCACCTTTTGTGCTTCATAAATGGGTCCATACGTCTGCACTTCATAAACTGGTCCATATCTCCAAGTCATAACCAACCAAATGGCATACTTCCTGAAATCATTCATCCAAGGGGAAAATAGCAGTAATAATGGAAGCAATTGGGTAGAGAATAGGATTTAAGACTTCAAATACGCTTAAAGTTCACATAAATTTATTCATTTTTAGTCTCTTGATAGCTTTAATAAACTCTTTTAAACATTATATTCATTAGTCAGGAAAGTGTCATATGATGCTAATAGTTATGAAAGATATTTGATTTTAATATAAAATATAGTCAGTGTAAACATATGGAATCTTGCAACTCTTATTTATGTACAGCTCTAAATTTCATTATTTTTCAGCTTTTTCTTGTCACTCTATTTTAGATTATAGACAGGCAATTGATGATTTTACAGCTTTTACTTCTTTCCAGAAAGCAGGATTTCCCGTATATTGCATTGTGAAACCACAATGTACTGGTTTCCTAATGAAAAATATTGCTTCCAAGGCTCCCTTCATTCTAATCCTAAAATTTAATTAGTGGAGCATGTAGTCAACAGAATCAAAAGCCACCTTTTGAAACAGGCTGTGTTTATGTGTGAAAACAAAACATGTTTCACATTGGATGAGTATCAGAGAGAGAAAACTATATATTTTGGGTAATGTAGCTGCTCTGGAACCAGATCTTCCACTTTTTTTTTTTCTTTTTGTTGTTGCTTTTCTTTGTTGAAGTCTCTCCTGTCTCCAATTCCCAACCCCTCAGTATCTTTCTTTCTCTTTCTGCCTAGATTCATAGGGGTTGGCCCTGGACCAGCATATCTCAGTGGTCAGCTAATGATTCTTTAGAGGTTTAGAGATTTCTTAAATGACTTGGGCCAGTTAAGTCTTCCATGATTTGCCAATGAAATCTATGTATGCATTGGAGAATACTGCAAAAACTCAGGCAGTTGTCTCTCAAACCCCAATCTAATAAGGATACTAAAGCAATGTTTTGCAACTATTGTTTTGGAGGAATGCAAACATTTTATCCTTGTTAGGAAATATATTTTTTAAAAATTGGAACAAAAGCTGACACAAAATATGCAGAAACACCATGGAGAATTGTCTCCACAAATATCAAATGGAATATAAAAATATATATGAGAGCCATATGGGATTTCTACAGGAATAAATTTGTCTTTTTTTTCTTTGAGCAGGTAATTGAAAAAAAAAAGTATGCAGTACTCATACTAACCATAAAATAAAATAAAATATTAAACAGGATTATAATAACCCTGATAGACATTCCAAAATTTACTATGAGGTTGGTTTCAATTCATCTTTGTCATTTAATATTTTCTGAAAATACTAGCAATAAAATAAAACAAACATAATATAGAATAAGGAAATATATTAACATGGATTACAGTCAAGAATCGACATATTCAGATGATTGTTATTAAGTGAGCTCAGGAAGACACTAATACATATGACTTGATGCAGTCCAGTGAATACCATTGGAAGACAGAGTCATTCATACATACAGCATTCTCTGTTCATCCAAGTTGAGTTGCGTTTGGGCCTGGGTGTAGCTGGATGCACTATGGTTCTGGTGTCAAAAGTAAGAAGAAGAGCCTTAATTGTTCTTCACTTTCTATGACATAAACATAGGGTATACTTGCATTAGAAAAATAAAAATTTAAACTCAGGCACTAGACAGAGCTGCTCAGACAAGGGCTGGAAAATGCCAGAGCATTATCTAGAGATGTTGGTTGTATTCTCTGACTTGCTAGAGAAAAAGATACTGGTCAGCCCTCGAGGAAAAGAAAAGCCAGCTTGTCGTTAGGCAATTCAGCAAGAGCTCCCTGGGTCAGTTTTAGGCCAATCATTATTTATTCACAGTAATACAGTATCTCACCTAGAAAATAACAAGAACAGCATTTCAAAAATTATTAGATAAGAAGAGCTCTACAAGGGGCAAAAAATATTATTAGAGTATAAACAGCATAACAATAATTTGTCTTGAGACAACCTAACCTGTTAAAAATAAATTGTGCATAGTCATAAAAGGTAGCAACAATTTATTGACTGCTAACCAAGCACATCATTTTAGTGTCTTTGTTTATGTTATCACAAGACAAACCCAAGCCTCAGAACTATGCTCCATGGAAATTCTTAATATAGATGATGAAGCAGTGATATGGAGATGTTATATAACTTGTCCAAAAAGCACATTCTAGTTAGCAATAAAGACAGTATTCAAACTCTAGGTATTAAGGCTGGTGCAAAAGTAACTGCGGTTTTGGACCATGAATTTTAAATCATTATAGCTAAGCTCGAACACATCTTTATTAATCAAATACGAACCACTATAATCAACACTTTTTTGCCAACAAGAAATAAGTTTGTTTATTCCTGTAGCATAAAAATCTGTGTTTCAGGATTCAATGAACTCTTGGAAAGCATTTTCTCCATCCTTCTAGTTGTGGAAGCATTTTCCCTGTAAAAAGTTGTCAAGATGCTTGAAGAAGTGGTAGTCAGTTGGCAAGAGATCAGGTGAATATGGTGGATGAGGCAAAATTTTGTAGCCTAATTTGTTCAAGCATTGGTTATGCGACGTGTGGTCGGACGTTGCTGTGGAGAAGAATTGGGCCCATTCTGTTGACCAATGCCAGCTCAGGTGTTGTAGTCTTTGGTGCATCTCACTGATTTGCCAAGCATACTTCTCAGATGTTCAAAAAGCTGTAGTGGATCAGACCTGCAGCAGACCAAACAGTGATCATGACCGTTTTTTGGTGCAAGTTTGGCTTTGGAGCTTCTTCTCAGTCTAACTACTAAGCTGGTCATAGCCTATTGCTGTATAAAATCTACTTTTCCTTGCACATCAGAATCCGATTGAGAAATGCTTCATTGTTGCTGCGTACAATGAGAGAAGATGACACTTCAAAACGATGATTTTTTTTGATTTTCAGTCAGCTCATGAGGAACCCACTTGTCAGACTTTTTCACCTTTCCAATTTGCTTCAAATGCCAAAAGACCATAGAATGGTTGACATTGAACTCTTTGACAACTTCTCATGTAATTGTAAGAGGATCAGCTTCAATGATTGCTCTCAGTTGGTCCTTGTCAACTTCTGATGGCCGGCCGCTGCACTCCTCATCTTCAAGTTTCTCGTCTCCTTTGCAAAACTTCTTGAACCACCACTGCACTCTACGTTCCTCAACAGTTCCTGGGCTAAATGCATTATTGATGTTGTGAGCTGTCTCCGCTGCTTTACAACCCATTTTGAACTCGAATAAGTAAATTGCTTGAATTTTCTTTTTGTCTAATATCATTTCCATAGTCTAAAATAAATACAAAATAAACTGCAAGTAATAAATCATTAGCAAAAAAAAAATGCACATCAAAATGATGTATAACATAACCACATTTATTTAAGAATGTATTCCAATATCAAACATCAAATTTCCCTGTGCTAAAACCGCAATTACTTTTGCACCAACCTAATAATAGAATCTTTACTCTTTTCTTGAGAAATTTTTCTGAGCTTATAGATGTAGATGATTTTTATAGATATAAATTAAAAAAAAAACCACACCTCAACATTTCATGCATTTTTCCAGAATTTTGTTCCCTAAGCAAAGGTGGCTTTTGTTGTGATGTCTGGAAGATTCTCATAATCCTTTTTTAAACTCCTGGTGACCTTAGATTAACTGGTCCAGAAAATTGCAACTCGATCCCTTATGAGTAATACTAAATGAGCATATCCCCCACTGATTACAAATAAACTATAAGAAAAACTAAGAACAAAACAATACTCCTCAGAAAATTGCCATGAAATAAACTAAGTAATGCAAAATTCTAAATTCAAGGTGCAGGAAAGATTTGGCAAGCCATTAGAGAAATTAAATCAAAGTTTCTATAACACAGTCGAGAATACAATTTTTGAAACTACTAGAATTCTCAGTTTTATTCCCATAGCATAATCTAGTTTATTATGCCATTCATGAAGATTATAAACAAAATATTAACTATTAGAAACACAGAAAGGAGATTCAATACACATATCCCAGAAGGAGAAAACAAACACAATAATGATAGAGAATAAATATATTTAAAATGCTTAAGAAAAATATTTTGAAATTAGAAATAAGAAAAATGAGGATTAGTCTATAGATCAAAATGACTAGAGAAGTTTGATTCATCATGTCAACATTAATACATACTTTTGGAAAGTTATGAGACTTAAAAGATCGAGAACCTTTTGCAAACAGAAAAACCAAATAAAACAAGACACAAATCACTTAAAAGAAAAAATAGTCTAGTTTCAGATAAAATATTTTTAAATGAGATTTTCACATTGGGTGATTTCATAATTCTTTTTCTACTCTGAAGAATTATTATTCTGTATACATAGGCCATAAACAATAAAAATTATTTTATTGATATATGCTGTGCCTGGAAATTTTTAAACAGTCTTGGTCATCCAACATACCACTCAGAAGGAACACTTAAACATAAATTTTCCTTCCCTTTGAGAAGACAAACCTAGATCCTGATAAGAAACCCTCACAAGATCAGCCTCAACCTCCTAGAAACATTCGATTTTGATATTCTCTTGGGGATGGGAAACAACACAGAGAGATTTGTACATCATCAGCCAAGAGAAAATTGCTCAAAATGGGAAGCGGCTTGTATTGCTAATGGAAGGAGGGGGGAAAGAAAAGCCTCAAAGACAGGACTTTGGGAAACGTCTAAGGCGGGAAAGAGAAAGAAGAGTCAATAGCAGAGGTGGAAGAAGACATTAGAAAGTAGAAAAGATGGTAATGAGAAAGAAAACCAAGAATAGAATGAGGGATAGTCAATACAGTTATGCACTATAATGAGCATTAAGACAGTTGAAGTTCAAGCGTATATGTTTGGTTGTTTTTATTTTCTTTTAAATGATTTATTATATGTTCCTAGGGATTGAATGCTGCCAAAGAGCACAGTAGGGGAATCTGAGGGCATAACAAGGAAGAAACCGGACAGAAGAAGAGAATCCCAAAGATTCTCATGTTGTTATTTCCATTTCTATTACAAAATGCCCCTGGGCTAGTATTGTTTCCAAACTATATTACTACTAGTTAACATGACATAGTTTTTCAAGTAAAAAAAGTGCAAAGAGTTTTGTTTTTTTTATATCTGATTATAAGAGTGCATTGCATTCTTCCATTCTGCTAAGCTATTTAAAGAACTCATCTTTTGCTTTTAAAAAAATTCCCAAAATAACGTACTAATAAAATTAGGTTGTGTCATGAATTGAGGTTGCTATAAAACACTTTTATTTTGACATTACTTCACACATGGCAGATGTTTTGACAACCACACGTATTCTCTCTGTGTGTTCCTCTCCGTCCTTCCCCTTGCTAACATCTACTGACAGGCAGTGATCAGTGTGAGCAAACAGCTCCTCTGGTGCTAAGCATCTATCCAGCAGGCTCCGGGCAATCTACAGGCAAAACAAAAATCTCTTCTTGCATAGGTGAATAATTAATTAAACACTGGTAAGTTTGTTCTGCTGTTCTTGTTATTAATAAAAGTGAAAGGAAAATAATTTAACCTGTAATGATATTTTTCCCCGAACAAACAAGGGCCACATGTAAATGAACATTAATGTTAAAGTGCAATCTTATCTGCTGGTCTGTTAGAAAAGTGCTGACATTATTGTGGTAAAAAAAAAAAAATGCCCTTTCAATTTTTATCATTGTCATGTAGGATTTATTAAACACTGATATAGTTTTATTGAGCTAGGTCTTCTCCAAGCAAGTTTTATAAGCCCTGACATTTAAGAGCTATGATTTTAAACCAGCCAATGTTGATAAAGTTGATTGTAAAATGCTGGTACTTGTAAAAGAGAAATTAAAAAATCGGATGAGGGAAAGGAAGTAATATTGAGGGCAGAGAAGGAAAATAAATAAATAACCCCGACTGTTTAGCTCTAGGAGAGATAAAGCTGAGGTAAAACAAGAACTTTGAGTCCTAAAATTATCTAACCCTGGAAGTATACCCTTATTTGCAAGGTTAAAAAAAATTTAAATGGTAGAAAAAGATGATGAATCCAGGTCAGGATGAAGCAAGTTATGCAAGTCACAGCCATAATCTAGCATAAGGTTATCCTGGGAAGAAATAAAATTGTATAACTATTTGTACGTAGGGATGAGGTTGAGGAAACTCCTAAGACTTTTCTGAAATTCTTCATCTTTGATCGTCAGTGGTCACTGATAAGTATTTTCATTAAGGTTTGAATAGATTTTTCTTTGATGAGTACCCAATCTATTCTCCCAGCAGATAATCTCTATGAATAGTGTAATGGAGCAGAAAAAATGAAAATCTAAAATCAACTTAGACTGTACTAAAAATCTACTTGAAAATACATCCAGCTCAGTTATCATGTGCTCTTTCACATACTGAGTTGTTTACACAAATTAGGAAAGCAACTAGACACTAACAACTAAAATCTGATGAGTCAAGGAAGAAATATATGCAGTGCCTTTCTTTTTTCTTTCTCACTCAATTCATTCTGTTCTACCACTACTTCATTCAAACTGAAGTGCCTTCAGTGATTCTTAAAAACTCTCTTTATAAAAGCTTAAGTAGCCTTTTCCTTTGACTGAAGCATAATTCATGTCAATGCTTCAGTGTCAACTTTTTCTGCCACTTGCAACATATCATATATATATATGTATGTGTATAAACATATACTTACATATATCTTTGTATATACACACAGTTATGAAACACTGCAGTTATGAAAATTCTGTCAACCATGGGAAAATGAGGTATGAAAGTCATTATGTGATATCTTCTGTAAAAGAGCACTTAGAGATAGTTTATTTTTCTTTCATAAAGTATACTAGTCTTCTGAGCTCTCAAATTGCTGTCTGCCCATAATATGTTGTTATTAAAGATTAAAGGAGTTATAAGATAGTATTAGTTTTATTTGAAGAAAGTCTGCTAAACCCTCTAGGAAAACTTCTGGGTCAGAAAAGGAGTAGAGATCTCCTCCGATGTTCTTCTACTCAATCCCATTAAGACAAACCATTTATTAAAGAATCCCCTGGGCTGGAAGACTTACAAAACAGTCTCACATCCCTTAGTATATTCTGTTTTCTAATTCCATCTATAAACTCCAAGAGGCTGATGTAGTTAAGCTTTCTTCATGAGGAAATTCTTCAAACATAGCCTATTAATTGGGCAACAGGAAATGAAATTTTCTTTCTTTTTTTCACTTTAAACTTTCATAAGGAGGGACATATACATGGCTAGAACTCTTCACCTGGAATATGTTCATAGGTTTTCCCTCTGCTTTAATTAATTGAGTTAGATGCTTCTTCCCCTAAGCTAGACCATCTAAGTGTGAAACACAGCTGCATACTTTTAATTACTATTTTTTAATCTAAACGACAGTATGAAAATAAAAACTACCTTACAATTAATATGTAGAGATAGAAGAGTCATTATAAAGACCAAAGACAATGAGAAACATTGTCAAGCCTGGGCTTCTAATTGCTGAGTTAATGAAAACAAGTTATCAAAGGATGATCCAACATGTAATGGACAGTATGACTAGAAGAAAGGTAATCATATGTCTATTATGACTTTTATATCCAATTTTGTTCTGAGCTCTTTTACCTCTATTGCCTGTAGAGATGGTGGGTGATAGTTAAGAGAAGAAGAGAGAAACTTTGATTTTCTTTGAGAAACTTAGAACCGAAGTAGGAATGTAGTTTACTATTTTCTGAAACTTGGTAATGGAAAAGGACTAAAGAAATTTGATGATGATTGAATTCAGATATTTAATTCATAATTATATATTTGTAAATTCCTTAATTTATAAGTTGGTAAACTTGCCATATTCTAAACATGCTTGAAGCTCTGACTCAGAGGGATGGGGGAGGGGGCATGGCCAATATACATAACCTGAACTTTTGTACCCCCATAATAAGCTGAATTAAAATAAATAAATAAATAAATAAAATAAAATAAAATAAAATAAAATTTTTATGCTTTCAACCACATTATCTGTACTTTTATGTTTATACCAAACAATGAGAGAGAGAAATAAAATGAAAGATATTGTGGCTTATTAAAGAGGAAGCCAAAAAAATCCCATTAAATATAATTTTAATGACAAATAGATCTTAAAGTAGAAATATATTTAGTGCATGCAATAAAAAAAAAACCTGAAATCTACTGAATTTAAATTGATGTTTTAAATATTCAACTGCTTGAAAATGGTTTGGGGATTGTTAAAATATATTTCCAGATTATTTTTAAGCAGATTGTCAGATACTTTTTAAATAAAAAAATTGGGTTCAGATGACAGATCAAACATCTATGAAGAAAAGTATATTTGTGGGAATGGCTATGACTGATGTTTAGAATGAACAGATTATAACATATTATAAAATATATACATTTTACATAATTAAAATTTTATTATATTTATTTTGCTGCAAATGTAATTTGTTTACTAAAACATCACATAGTTTTTTTAGGTATCAATTCTATACCATTTAACAGAAGATAAGGTTTTTTTGATAGATTTCTAGAAATATAGATAGATGTCTATATTTTCAAATTTTGGAGTAATAAATAGGAAGTTCAAATATTGTTTTTAATTTTAGGAAAAATCTATGAATAGAATTTAATTAAGTACGTAGTAGTGGAAATGTGCCTATAACATTAACATAGGCAATAATTCATCAAGTTATTCTCTGTGGTCTCATGAAAGTTTGTGACAGATAAAATCATTTTAAAACTGAGTATGTGATATATAATGTTACCTGTCATTTAGAGTACATGTTGAAAGCTTTTGGAGAAAAACTGAGCTACATTAAGCATCTTTTTACTCACATAGCTTTACGGTTAAGATTTGTCAGCATTGCTTTGTTAAATTAAATTAAATTTGGCCTGAAGCTTCCTCCCTATGTAGCAAACTATAACCTACCTTAATATGTAAAAAAAACTGTAATACAACTTGAGAATATAATTTTGTAATGAGTAACTCAGTCTCAGTAAATCATAGTAGCCAAGCTTTCAGCAGATCACAGGCTGAAAACTACTCAGACATGTTCAAATAAGCCAAACACCAACCTGTAACCAATTAGGCTATTTTTGTATGTTGATTTCTTTTTTCTGTCTATAACTACTGCCTGTCCAGGTTGCTGGATAGACCTCTCTGAATCCTAACTGAATTAGGATGCTGCCCAATTCATGAATCATTTCTTTGCTCAAATAAATTGTTAAATTTAATTTATATGCAGTTTTTCTCTTAACACTTTGAAGGTTTTCTCTCTCATAATTTTTTATTTTATAATTATTTTATTTTAGTAAAAACATATAACATGATATCTATTCTCTTAACAAATTTTTTATGTGCACAGTATCTTATTTTTACCTGTGAGCACAATGTCATGCAGTAGATCTCTAAAACTATTTTGTCTTGCATACCTGAAATTTTATAGACATAAACAGCAACTCTTTATTTCCACCTCCCTCATAACTTAGCCTCCACCATTCTACATTTAATACTTCTATGAGTTTGTCAACTTTAGATACCTTATTTAAGTGGAATTATGCAATACTTTTCCTTCTGTGATTGGGTTATTTCTCTTGGAATAATGTCTGTAAGACTTATTGATGTTTTCACATATAGCAATATCTCTTTCTTCTTTAGGACAAAGTAATATTCTGATATATATAAATATGTATACATTTTTCATCTATTTATCAATTGATGGACATATGGGTTGTTTTCACAACTTAGTTATTGTTAATAATGAATAAAATAAAAGACAAACCTTTTCTACTTCTGAAGTATTAAATATTAGGGCTGAAGTAAGGTTATATTCTAGAGATACATTATAATAAATGGTGACCACTTCAGTGGCTGAAATAAAACACTGCAGTTACAGACTTGGAAAGTTTTTCCAGTGTACATACATTTGATTTGGAAGATTATACTGCAGCAAAATTCTTAACTGGGGATGATTCTTAACTGTGGAGGGGGTGTGGCTTTCACCGTGAAAGTGGAAATGGCCCCACACCAAGGCAATGTCTGGATTTTACTGCAAATGATACAATAAAAGTAAAATAAATCTTTTGGCTAATTCTGTTTCTCAAGACTGACCCCAACTCTTTGCCTCTATTCTTAACCACTGCCTTCAGATTTTCTCTGCCAATATCTTGTATAATCAGAAAAACTGAAAAAAATAATAAAAATGTGTTTACCAAAAATATATTCTAATATGTGCTATAATGTTTATAGGTGTTGGCTGCAATTAAAAACTATTTTAGGTACTAATAATACTGGTGTAATAAACTGAAGTAGAATTTCTTAATGGACCAACTACTTAAATATGAGAGAATGGAAAAAAATGGTGAGTGCTATGGACATCTTGTCCATTCCGATTGCTTTGTGGCAAAAATATGCACATTATTTTATTTGCTACTTATCTTTCCATGATTTATAGAATGTATTATTTTATTTTCAAATCCAGAATTTCTAGAATGTGTTATTTTATTTTCAAATTTATGAAACTGATTTTTAATGTATAGTAAAAATAATCCATTGATAAGATAAATACCTATTGACATAAAGTGATTATTATCCTGGATTTCCTACAAATGAGACCATGACACAAAAGATGATATGATCATATATTACTGCAGAATACAATCTCAGGAAATAGGACTGAGGATATTCATAGAATTAGAATGAAAAGGAAGAGCACGTGAAGGCACATTACCTTTTTCTTATGCATAAATATAGACATACATTTTCATATGAGTGTATAAGTATAAATTAATCTCCAAGAAGACAAATTATAATAAATCTATTTCTGATGGAAAATAGTATGATGATTGGAATCAGGATTTCAGAAATATGTTATTCTATTGTTTTTAAATATGCCAAGTAATATTAGGTTCAATTAATACCTAAGAGTTCCTTGAAGATATATATTTATATTTAAATTATAACCTCACATTTTTTCTTCTTTTGTTTTAAAAAGAAGAAAAAACATTCACAATATTTAGATGATTTTTTTACAGTGTGGAAATTAAGCAGTATGTTTCATACTAGGTTTTGTACATATCCAAACACATGAATATGTACATATACACATGGAAATTAAAATAAGTTGACTTAGAAGATATAATAGAACTCCACTGTAAAACTACAATCAAGAATATTCCTAGGGAGAGGAAAATATGAATACTTACAGAAATGTAAAATAAAAACCAGAAAAACATCTTTAAAATTATATACTATAATTTTCCCCAACTCTTGCCTTTTGTGGCTCTGTTTATAGTTTCCTCTCATTGCCCATTGAATTTGTATTTTCAAATATTTTCTTTAATAAACTGTGTTTCTTTGATAATAGTAATTTTAACTTAAGGACAAGTCAGTGGATAAGGTATATAATAAATTGAAATATAAAGTAAATCAATCCACTTAATAATAGTTACTATATGTATTAGTATATACTTATTACATATACATTTTATGAAATATGAAAAACAAATGATAGATAAAATGTACTTTATCAGTCTATTGCTTTTGGAACAAATAGCCCCAGATCACAAGACTTCATCATAAACAACATCATTCTCCCTCACATTACAGTTGATCTACTGGGCTCTCCATGTGTTTTCATTAGGGACTCAGGTTGAAGGATGGGCCACTGTATGGATATAATATTTCGTGGTGAAGGGCTGAACAGGTGGGCCAGTGGAAACAACACAATACCATTTGAAATTTTTATTCAAAAGTAGGGTGAGTCACTTCTCTTACATCCCATTAGTTCTAAGTGGAAGAGTGTTCTACAGGGAAGGATGGGGGAATAAATACTTGTGAAAAAGTAATATATCACTACCAAAACTATAATAAAATTTTATGGATTTCTAGGAGTTTGGGAATCAGGAAAAAAAAAGAAAGCTCTTACACAAAACACTTTAGGTTAAAAAAGTACCCCCATAATATGCTGAAATAAAAATAATAATAAAGTTAAATATTTGCAATAAAGAATTACAAAATGGAAAAAAATAAATAAAATGTGATGAAGTTAAAAAAACTTAGAATCACAAAATTAATTTGACTGAGATCTTTTCATTCCTGTTGCCAAATATTTTTCCATCCTACACTGTAAATAAGGGCCTGTTTTCAAAGTATAAATCAAATAGAAACAGTTATTGTTTCCTTGACTTTTAACCTAGGAGATAATAGTTGAACAGGTATGTGGAAACCATCCCTCCCACCTCCATAAACCAAAAATGATATATCACCTCAGCCCTTGTAACCTAAACTGTAGTTACCATCCACCAACTTTTTTTATTTTAATATGTCTTCTTATAGGCTTACCTTTTCCCTCCTTCTCTAAAAGTCTTTCAGATACTTCTGGAGTTTTTTTCGATTATACTTGGCCCCACTCTATCAGGAAAGTTTTCCCAATTAAGCTATAATTTGGACATACAGATTTGATTTCTTCTTGTTTGGGTGCATTTTCCTTTAGTCTTAAAAGGAAGACATACTTTTAACATTAATCTCTGAAATTTCCATTTTGTGAATGTGCATTTTTATTTAATTTTATTAAATTTGCATCAAATTTCCTATAACTTCAAGTGTAATACTAGATTTTTTTCTCCCCACCTATCAAAAGAACATACGTGGTGTTTCTATAATTTTTATCAGTGTTTTCCTTGTTGAAGAATATTTTATTACTTCAAAGTTTTAATAATTCCATTATCTCTAATAATATATGACTGAAAATTATGAATGGAAATTACTAATGCAAGAATATTTCCTCAAATCTCAGAATTTGACTAGTTTTCTGATCCTTATCACTCCACTGTCCTAGTATCTATAGATACTTGAGTTAATCTGGAAAGTGACAATGACTGGTTTACTGCATTCACATACACTAAAAGACAGGGTAATCCTATTGATGTTAGCACCAGCTGAGCTCCATAGAAAGAGAACAACAATAACAAAAACAGAGTTCCTAAAATGAATACACACTTTTAATAAATGTTATTACAAATAATTGATTATATACTTGGGAGAAAAATCATTTTTTTAAGTTTTTTTTGTCATTTTCTTTTGGGATTCATATTGTTTACTTCTGAATAAATCATATGAATAATTTGTACCCTGATATTTTTAATGAGAATCCAAATTACATTTTTCAAGTAATATCAAACATAAATAAATATGATGAATTTTCATAGGCATATGATTTTTTATAGACATAGACTTTTATATTTATTTTTGTAGGAAGATTTTCTCTTATTTTTACATGTTATCTAGCTCAACTGCCCCCTCTTTTAGAGGCTCTATATGCCTTGCTGGCTGTCTTACTTCTCCACCTCTATCATGCCCCGGTCATTTGTCATTTTATCTATCATATATTTATTAATCAATTATCTATTTTATGTCTGACTGTCAGACTATGGGATAATTACTGTTTCTTAGTAATATTTGAAAATCTATGATCCATCACAATAGATCTAGTGACTGTGATATAAATTTTTGTTGATTTAATAAATAGTTGTTATCTTTGGAGTGAGGATAAGGGGAAGTATTTATTTAAAAGTAACTTTTGAATCAATGCATTTTAATTCTAGCTATAATAACTATGAATTGTGAAACCTTAGGGAAAATACTTGATTTTTAAATATGTGTTTCCTTATTTGCAGATTTAGAAAATTATGGTTTTTGTAGCATGCACTGTTGTATGTTTACTCTCTTCCCTTTCTCCAAATACTTAGGGAAATAAAATCTTTACTCATTTTCAGAAGGCATTAATTTTGTTTGGGCTACTCAGTGATGTAACTTCCATTTTCCTTGCCAGAGATTGGCTTTGAAAGAAACATGTTATCCCCTTCTGGCAATTAAGATGCTGGTGGAAATTTATTTGTGAGTGAAGAACATGGATTTTTACGAAATATTTCAAAGCTTCTTACATGGAATGTAAGAATGGGTTGCCTAGAGCTATTGCAGTCATCTTTCGATGACATGGTAAGATAGCTGCCACACTAGGAAAATTAAAACAGAAAGATGAAAACAATCAAAGAATTTTTATAGCATCTTGGATCTCTAAATTTAGACTACAATGAGACTTTTCACTATAAGCTATAATACATTCTTATGTACTAAACGCTACAAATTTTGTTTTTGTTACAGCCAAAAAATCCTTAGAAAAATAAGTGCCTAACAACATTTACTAAAAGGGAAGGATGAAATGCCTAACTAAGTGTCTTGCATCAGGGTAGTGCTCAGAAATCTATTGATACATGTTTTAGGATTATAGAGAGTGACTATAAGTATACAAATTGACTTTGTTAGCTTAGGAAGACAATCATCTGGTGATTTAATACATGTTTCCCCAAATATCTTTAAATGTATGCATCCAAAGCAGAAAATCATAGCATACTCCTAAAATTTCCATATCTGACCATTTGAAAATGTAGGAAGAGGAAGAAACCCATGAAAACAGGTACATTATATGAAAGAGGATAGGGTCATTTAAATTTATTTCACCCTGAAAACAATATTATTTTTTAAATTCTTGCAAAAATACTTTAATATCCTTAACCCAAACTGATAGAAAATTGAATAAGAGGTTTTCCTCTTAGTGTGTTAGTTGAGTAAACAAACAAACCATTAAATGCCATTTCATTTGAGCAGCAAACTGATAGACTATTTTTGCAGTTGGAATGAACTCTAATGGAGTATCAGAATATTGGAATAATGGAATCATATTATCTCATGCTTTGCTTCTGATTTTTATTTTTCAATCTCTACACTTACGTAACGAGGTATCTGAGCTTCTAAACATGCTTCTAAAATACATTATGTTTTCAACCTTCTAACATATTAATGACAAATATTTTGTGTCTGGTTTGTATTGCTCCCTTTCTCTCAGTTAACATCAAGCTCTTTTTAGGAAAGACTATTTTGCATCCAATTACTACCTTAAAAAATACCATACTAGACACTTAACTTTTCTCCTAGTTCCATTTTTCTGTATTTATCCTCAGGAATGGGAAAAATGTAAAGACAAAGGAACTAGCCAATGCTGGAGAGATTGATTTGAGGTTAATGGCCAATGGTCATATTCAAGATAGAGAATGCATATATACTATTCACCAGCCTACAGTAAATCTGCAAAAAAGAAAAAAAAAGAAATCCTCTGATCACTCAGAAATTAGACTAATTTTTATAGTTTATCTTTATGGGCCATAATTTCTGTGAGCTGATTAGGCTGACTTGGAGAACAAGGGGCAGGATGGGCACCAACAAAAACCATCCATATTGTGAAGATTCACCAACTTCACCATGAATTACTTTTCATAATATTTGTTTCACCTTACAATACACTTATTTATCAATGAACTCCCTCTTCAACAATGCCTAGTATTTGAAGAGTTTCTTCTTGCCAAAACATAATTTAACTAAAGTCTTTTTCCAAAATAGCTAATAGATCAATAACAATTGAAAATAAATCAGGTAAATACAAAGGACAGTAAAATGTTGAAAGAGGAATGGAGAGGTCAATTTTTCATAAAGTTCTCATAAAAATCTCACCTTCAAGAGCTGAAGGAATGAAAAGAAGTCTTCTAATAACAAAAGCAATTTGTACTCCTGCATACCTGCCAAAGACAAAAAGATGTTTCTTGTTTTACTAACATTTGCTGTGCAATTATAAAGCAATTGAGATCATAAGTAATACATCCCCCGCTTTTGGTGAGGAAAGTTTTACTATGGTTAAGTCAAAGAGAAACAAGTCTCATTTTTTGTGATTCTTAGGAAGATCGATCCATAAAACTAAGAGCGAGGAACAAGCAAATAACAAGACCAAGACTTGATATTCAGTAAAATAATGTACCACAGCCTTGTAGTTTCTTGTGACATATTGAAAAATAGCCCAAGTCCTTGGAATTTTTTTTTTTGCAAGAAGTGAAATCACAGTATTCGCATTCACCAACCATCATGCAATCATTGTAATGTAAGAGTTTTTATATCTTGAATACAGTGCAGTGGAAAGAAATGAGGAAAGAGTAAATTGCTTTAATGTTTTTGTATATTTCACATGAGAGTCTTTACTATTATTAGTACTGGTTTGATAATTTCTATTTAGTCATAGCAAAAATTGAATTCTGTGTGAAATGTGTTTTTCCATTATGTGATACTTCTCAAACTCTGTTCTTATTTATTACACTAAGAGGTAGATTTTTAATTTTTCACATATTACTGTCTCTGTTCATTATGAAAATAAATCATCACATCATGTCAATTCTCCGAAATGTCTTTTACATCTGTCCCTTACTGTCTGTTCTTACTGATACTGTACTAGCCTAGATCTTTGCATTTTGTCAGAGGCAGATTGGAACACTGTCTTTCCAGTGATCACCTTAATTACTGGTTTTACCTCTCACACTAAATGATTAATTTCACACAACCCTAAATTAGAATTTCCTATTGTCTCACACCACAGCTTTAAAACATCAATTGATTCTATATTTTAGATACTTTCGAGGTTGCATTGTCTGCCTATCTTTTAAAGACTTTGATAGTTTTCAACACTATGTTGACTCAACTTTGTCCCTCCCTAATTTTCTGACTTACAATCCTAAGTTACAAACAATTCTTTTTAGAGGAAGTACCTCTGGGAACACATAACGCACCATAGCTTTTCATATCCATGTGACTACATTTCATTTCCTGCTGGTTGAAATCTTCCCCTCGTTACCGTCCTTCCAATCATCATGTCAGTTAAGGCTGAAATCAGAGTCAAGCTTTCTTATGAATCACTCATTATACTATTTATTCTATACAATCTTAATAGTATCTTCTGTAAGCACCACTCATATAAGCGTAAAATTTTTCAGGGTGATAGTTTATTGTATGTGCCTTGCTTCCCCAGTGGGAGTCAGTATGAGAGAGAACAGGGTGCGTATATTATTCCCAAGCTCCATGAGGACAGAGAAATTATATGCATGTCCCTTATTCCTTTTGTAGAACCCATCCTATTAAGAAAACATATTTTGGGTTGTTTTTATTTGTTTGAAGCAGTGGAATGTTTTGGACAAATGCATTTTAAAGAAGATTATGGCAAGAATAAAGCATGTCAAGTCCATCATATTTAAGCTGCAACCACTCATTGCTTGTCTATGCAGTATCTGATAGCATGAGTCACAGCTCCTCCTCAAGGACTACAGACAGGGAGCAGTTCAGTTTCTAGCCTAGTGTGACTGCACTGAAATGTGGTCTTATTAGAGCTAATGTCAGTGAACCTGTCAAATTCAACATCAAGTCCTGTCATTGTCTCCAGAGAAATGAGGTATTACTTTGATTGATCTGCATAGTTGCCAAACGCTTGACATCATTCAGCTTTGCTCTGGGCTTTGAATGAGTTCATTGCTATCAATCAACATGCACATATGGGTAAAAATATACACACACACACACATATATATATATTTAAAATGTTTATGTATATATAAAATTATTTATCGGTAAAGTTTTCTGGCATGACTATTACTAAATCCTTTGTGGTTTGAACCAACTGTATTGTTTAAAATGTAGGATCTGTGACATTGCATGAGATATTTGCACTTTAAGTTGTTTCAAAATTTAGTACACCTGAATATACTAACTAGCTCATCCTTTAAATAACAAAACTTTGTTTCCACTAGCTTACTATAAAACTTTGAAATGTACTTATAAATTACAAAAAACAAGTAGCAATTATAAAAGCATGAAAGTATAAAAGATTTTACTGAATACTGTGTAACACTAATAATTCTACATACAAGGGGCTTTTTGAAATATGTTGTTAATTCTTAACTCAAATTCATGAATGACTTTTGTGAAAAAACTTAAGGCCTTGTCTTAAAGGCACTTAGTTCAATTCATTTTATTATCTTTTTTAACTCTAAGCAGAAATAATAATTATTCAAAATCATTTCTTTAATTATTTTATATCATATTCCTTCAAATCTCAGATTTCATTCATTCTACAACCTGATATCTTATGCACTATGAATGAAGGAAACATAAATGCTTCCAACAGAACTGTGAGATAAATTTTATAACATTTTAAAAAGTTTTTACTTGATAAAAGATCCATTTCAGTCTTAATTATATATCACTCTTGAGATGATTAAGAAGAATTTGATGACTGAAATTAATTGGTTAAAGTATTTCTAAATATCTTCATATTGATAGTTAAACTCTTCTGAATCACTTTTGGACTCAGTTGTTCATATTTTTCATATTATATCATCCTGTATATCTTCAAAAATGATGATGCAAAATTATTAAAAGAGGGATTAATTATTGTCTCTATGGTTTTTTAATCAAGGTTATGACACCCATTTTGCAAGTTTTTGTGCATCCAAGTAGACAATAATACCTACATAATGCCTATCAACAGCCACACATGATTGATTGTAAGATGAATTCTGATTTCAGACATGTTGAAATCTGAGAAAGATATGTATCTGTTTGTTGATGAAATAAAATACAACAGCATTTTTCTCCCAGTTACAAAAAATGTTAATGAAATAATTCAAAGACACACTATTTTGTAAAACTGTATAATTGAAAAATTGTTTGGGGATTCTCTCTGAATATAACTTGCTACTTGCTTTCTTAGTCTTCACTGTAGAAACAGATCAGTCTTACCAAACACCCCACAGGTTTTTGTGTGTATGCATTTTTTTAAATTATTACTTGGGATTACTTTGGGGTCATGTGACTAGATCTCACAAAAGGATTGTAAGCAAAGCGATGATATATCACTCTGGGTTAAAGCTATTAAGATACAGTGTGCATCCTATTTCCTTCCCTTTCTTCCTCATGGAGACCTTGAAATCCACATTTGAGAAGACAGCAATAGAAGATGGAGAGAGCCTGGATTCTTGAGTTGTATGATGGTTGAAAAACCATCTTAGTGAAAAGTTCATTTTTCCAAGCTACTGAAGTTGTGGATCTTTCTCTGTTTATTCTGACCTTGGTAATGACCCTGTGTCAAATTTCTGTGTAAACTGGATCCCATAGGTTATTATTTGTGAATGGCATCATTGAAACATGGAATTATTTTTAACTTAAAAAAAACACCTTCTAGTAGATGAACTTATTTATGAATAGAGAACATTTCAGTTGTGAAGGAAAATAAATTGCCACCAGTCACTTAGATGACATTTGGAACCAAGAATGGTTAATCTCCCCTGTTGCTGCTGCATACACAATACTTCCTGATTCTGATTCTCAGCCAACAAATAAAAAACATAAAATAATAAATATGATTATTTTAAAAGTTTAAAATATGAAACATTCCACTTTGGAGAAGGTGATAAGCGTCCATGACTATGACAAGCAATTTTTTGTTCGTTTGTTTATCCTAAGCCTCAAAAGGTTAATCAATGTTGAATTTAATGGAATATTAGAACATTTCATTTGGTTTCTTAAGAGACATGAGTAGCACTTTCTTATAATAACTTCACTATTGTTTGTGTGACACGCAAAAATGTATCTAAAAAGTAGTGCCATATAGTTTCATTAGTAGAGTGTCTGTAGGCTCTAGCCCTTCTGTTCCTGGCTTAGTCTGACTTCCATGTTTGAAGCCTGGGAGTATGAACAGATGAACGTCAATCCATGCCAAGAGTTGAAGTGGCTGCTGCTCTGCTCCTAATTATTCCCTCATATTCAATCAAAAATAAACACTCACATAAGATACACACACACACACACACACACACACACACACACAATGTAGATGCATAAATTTTAAAGTTGTCTTCCATAGGTTATTTAGTATTCACCTGCACAATTTGAGTTTTTAAACCACTTTTAGATGACAGGAATATCACTAATACTTTGAAACTTCTCATCATTCACTCTAAGGACAATTGTCCATTAGAATAAAACATTTATAACTTTAAATTTATGTCAAGACACTTACAGTACATAGACCATTTATGATTGATTTAGTTCACTTTGTGGGAAATTTTATGATTAATCTAAAGTGATAATAAGTTTACAATAGATTTATAGTGTGATTTATGAAATATTCCTTTTTATATTAACTTTACTGGATTATGTCAAAAAATGTTTCATCAAGCAGCAATTTTAAAAAATGTAAATGGTTTTTCTAGACAGATAGTATAGGACTCATTTTAAGAAGGCTACAACAAAGGACCAATTCTATTTTTTATTAAGTAAAATAATTTTGCACTTAAAAATCTATAATAAAATTCCCAGTCTGTGTTGTTAGCCATTTATTTTATAGTGAGAGATTAATTCTCCTTTGTCTCACAGTTAGTAAAATATAATAGTCAGAATAAATTGCAATTGCAAATTCACACTTTCATTAGATAAAAAGGCTGCTTTTTCATGGTATGTAAGACTAAGCATAAGGTATAGCAAAAAGTTTTACTGAAGATTTTGTATTTGTTAAAAATAATATAATTCTCATAGGATTTTCCAAACATCAACTTAAAAAAGACATTTTAATATCTAAACCGGGTTATAAATTCTTCACTGAAGGAGATTTTGAGAGGCTTTGAGGTGCAGTGAAATGGATTATCAATTGAACTGACACTTCCATTAAATAAAGAGATCGAAAATAGTATATATTCTTAATATTCCCTGTGAGGGACTTAAGTTTTTTTACAATAGCCTAGGAATTTGAAACAATTTTTGGAGACATTCTATAATTTGTGAAAATATTTTTAAATCCTGTGAACTTTAAGAAATTGTTTTGATATAATCTCTCACTCTTTGGGAGCAAAATGCTGTAGCTATTTAAACGTTGCTAAAGTAAACTAAAAATATTAGCAGTACCTAGTTGATTAATCAATCTATTTATTTATTTGTTTATTGTATAACTACTTGCTATTGTCTGAATCATTCATAATACGCAGGTACAAAATTATATCGTATGCATGTCTGATCCTTCTTCCCTTATACCGCTTAAATATTTAAGGAATGTTATACTGAAAGACAAATTTTTAAATGATGACAAACTCCCCTAGGTTCCTGGTAAGAAATTGAAATTTAACAGGATGTGCCAAATGATTTTAGTTCAACTATCCAAGATTTGGTTATTGCCCATAAATATTTGTCAATTCCACAGAACTATATTTTATATGCCTTTCTAATCACCTAATTTACACCTGGACTTCCTGCTGTCAAATAAAACTCAATCCTTGTATAATATCTTGTTTTGTGCTCAACTATGTTAATTTTTTCTAAATTCTTTATTTTTCTTTTCACCATTTTACCAGTGACCTTAAGCTCAGTCATATTCCAAGCTTAGGTTTCTAACTCTAGTTTGTCTAAGTCTCTCTCATATTTATTTCTTTGATTTCCTGTAGATCCTGAGTGCTTCATGTAACCAGTAAGATTTTATATAACATTTTCCTTACTATGCAATCAACATGTGTTAATTATAAAAAGCTTAGAGTATATGTCAGACAATATATAAATTAACTGCAATCTTTGTACTACTTATTCAAGTATTGCTAAACATTCTGGCATGTGTTTCTCTACCTCTTGTTCTCTTCATCTATAAATCTAACTTATCCCTAAATGATCAAATATCTAACATACATTTGCGTAATTCATACAACTTAATCTAAATGTAAAATTTATATTGTCTTTAATTTTATAAGTATTTATATAATATTTAATAAACTGTAATTGTGGGCACTTAGATTATTTCCAAATGTTGATTTTATTAAAAAAATGGGAGGACAATTTTGCATTTTCATGATTTCTTCCTGATTAATTCTTGGAAGTATTCTATATTGAAAAATATGAACATTTCTGAAAAGTTTTTATGTTCAATATTGAAAACATAAAAGCAAAATAGACACAGGAAAGCCCGATGAGGGGAAAAATTATCCAGTCACACTTCTGTAGCATAATTGCTTTTTAACTCTCCTGTTTTGTCGTTTAGTCCTTTTTTCCATCCTATTTGCGTTCTCATTAGACAAATGTTGTCACAATATATGTGTGTTTATGTGCCATTTTGTAACTTAATTTTTCATGTTGCAGCAGTTTATTAATACATTTACATTTGGATCAATACTTCTTACAATTATGTTTCTTAACTGCATAATATTATATCAATAGAGCCCATATGTCTAACTCTCAATCGTTTAGGTTATTTCTAACTTAACATTGTGATTAATTAAAACTTTGCAAACATTTATGATTAAATCATAAAGTTATAATAAATGTCCTTTTGGTTATCTAATTGCTCTAACACAATCAGCATTGTGTACTGGTTGTAGATTTTCTGGGTCAATGTTTACCATAAATTAAAATATCTTAATTAGTACTGCCAAAATACACTAAAAAAGAACTTACGATAATTTATCTTCCTCCCAGCATAAGGTTTCCTTGCTTTAGCAGCAACACTGGTTAGCATAAAATTTTTAAGTGTGTGCAACACTCAAAGGTGAAATAATACATAATAATTACTTTAATTTGCAATATTTAACTCTTTGACTACTACTTAGGTTGAACTTTTACTTTTTATGTTTTCTGCATTTGTCAGTTGATTTTTGTCGATGCCCCAGACAAAAATATACAGCTTTACCTAAATGGAAAATTTGAGAAGAATTTAATAAAGGGGACCCTCACAAAAGCATGGGCCATGTGTAAGGGGAACCAGAATGGATAGTTCAGAACTTAAGCACTGTTAAAAGCAGGGGAGCCATTACCAAACCTGGCCTGAAGTGACAGGGAAAGAGACTTGTCACCAGAACCCAGAGACACAGCTGTGTGGAGAGGACAGCTGTTGGGAATGTGTGGCTTTAAGTCCAGCTATTCCTGGATGACATGAGGGGAAGGAGACAGAAGATTAATGACCAACCCTTTCCCTTTCCTATCTCCTTTTAGGGAATGCATTCAGTCTAAAACCTGTGCGTAAGTAAACACAGAGAATAGAGCTGGACTGAGTGTGGATTCCTAGAGTTAAACAGAAATCATCTGGCACAAAGATCTTGGTTCATTTCATATTGATGTTGGTATCTTTTTCTAAGCTGTTAGTATGATTATGCATACATCAAATGTAATGGCCTTTTAGAATATACAATATAGATATATTTTCCAAATATTATTTATTTTTTAGTTTTGTTTTCTCACAAACCAATACCATATTGTTTTGGTTATTGTAGCCTCGTGATATATTTAGAAGTCAGGTAGTGTGATACCTCCAGCTTTATCTTTTTGTGCAGGATGGCTTTGGTTATTTGGGCTCTATTTGATTTCAAATGAATTTTAGGATTGTTTTTTCTAATTCTATAAAGAATGACATTGATAGTTTGATAGAGATTGCATTGAATCTATAGATTGCTTTGCATAATCTGGTCATTTTAGTAATATTCAATCCATGTTTTCCCATATATTTGTGTCATGTTCAATTTCCATCAACAGTGTTTTATAGTTTTGCTTGTAGAGATCTTTCACATTCTTGGTTAAATTTATTCCTAGATTTGTTTGTTTTTTTTTTTTTTTTCCTCCTGTAAATGGGATTGCTGATTTCTTTCTTGGTTAGATCATTTCTGGTGTATAGAAACACTACTGATTTTCGTGCATCAATTTTGGAACCTTTTACATTTATTAAATATATGCCTTTTTTGGAGTAGTTTTAAAGTTTTTCCAGACAGAAAATCATATCATCAGCATAGAAAGACATTTGGATGCCTTATATTTCTTTATCTTGCCTGATTGCTCTGGTGGGTCTCCCAAGAATCCACTAATATGTTGAATAGAAGAGGTGAAAGTGGGCACCCTATTCTTATTCCAGTTCTTAGAGGAAAGACTTTCAACGTTTCTCCATTCAGTATGATGTTATCTATGGGTTTGTCACATATGGCCTTTATTATTCTGAGGTATATTTCTTCCATGCCTAGTTTTTTGTGTGTTTTTATCATTAAGGAATGTTGAATTTTATCAAATGATTTTTCTGTTTTTATTTAGATGATCATATGGTTTTTATCCTTCAATCAGGTGATGTGATGTATCATGTTTATTGATTTGCATATGTTAAACCATCCTTGCATTCCTGGTATGCATACCACTTGATCATATTGTATTATCTATTTGAGGCGCTGTTGGATTTACTTTTCTAATATTTTGTTGAACAATTTTGCATGTACATTCATCAGAGATATTGGACTATAGTTTTCTTTCTTTTTGTTTTTCACTTTGCCTTTTTCTGGTTTTATTAATATTATCAGGATGATGCTGTCTTCATAGAATGAGTTAGGGAGAATTGCCTCCTCTTCAAGTTTTTGGAATAGTTTCAGGAGTGCTGGTATTAGTTCCTCTTTTGGGGTTTGGTAGAATTTGGCTGTGAATCTATCTGGTCCTGGGCTTTTCTTTGTTGGAAGGCTTTTTATTATTGAATCAATCTTGCTATTCAGTATTGGTTGGTTCAGGTTTTCTCTTTCTTTCTGATTCAGTCTAGGTACCTTGTATTTTTCCAGGAATTTGTCCATTTCCTCTAGGTTTTCCAGTTTGTCGGTGTATAGTTATTCATAATAGTCTCCGAAGATCTTCTGTATTTCTATAGGATCAGTTGTAATGTCTCCTTTTTCATATCTGATCTAGTTTATTTCAGACTTATGTCTTCTTTTATGGTTAGTCTAGCTAATGGTTTATCAATTTTGTTTCTTTTTTCAAAAGATCAAATTTTCATTTCATTGATCTTCTATATTTTATTTTAGTGTCTACTTTGTTTGGTTTACCTCTGATCTTTAATATTACTTTTCTTCTGCTGATTTAGGGTTTAGTTTGTTCATGCTTTTTTAGTTCCTTGTGGTGCATTGATAGATTGTTAATTTCTAGTCTTTCTACTATTTTTTATCTTTTAATTATTATGGGTACATAGAGTTGTATATATTTGGGGAGTACATATAATGTTCTGATATAGGCATACAATGTGTAATAATCTAACCAGGAAAATTGGGGGTGTCTATCACCCCAGGAGTTTGTCATTTTTTTAGTGTTAGGAACATTCCAATTCCACTCTTAGTTATTTTAAAATATAAGATTACTTATTATTGATTATGCTCACCTTGCTGTGTTATCAAATACTAGATTTTTTTCATTCTTTCTAACTATATTTTTGCACACATTAACTATCTTCACTTTATCCTCCCTTCCCCACGACCCTTCTCAACCTCTACTAACCATAATTCCATGCTGTGTTTTCATTACCTCAATTGTTTTAATTTTTGGCTCCCACATATGAATGGCAACATGTTAAGATTGTCTTTCTTTGCTTGCTTTATTTAACTTAATTTCCTCCAGTTCCATTCATGTTGTTGCAAATGACAGAATTTCATTCTTTCTTATGGCTAAATAATATCCCATTGTGTATATCCATCCATTGACAAACACCTATATTGATTAATTTATTACCATAAACTTTGCTATTAGCACATCTTTTATTGTGTCCCACAGGTTTTGTTACATTGTGTTTCCATTTGCATTTGTTTTGTAAATATATTTTAATTTCCATCTTAATTTCTTCATTGACCCAGTGGTCATTCAGAAGAATGTTGTTTAATTTCCATGAATTTGGATAGTTTCCAAAGTTACTCTTGGTGTTGATTTCTAGGTTATTTTTCCATTGTTGTTAGATAATATACTTGATATGATTTTGATTTTTTAAAATTGGTTGAGACTTGTTTTGTGGTCACATATGCTCTATTCTGGAGAATGTTTCCTGTGCTGATGAAAAGAATGCATATTCTCCCTTTGTTAGAAAGAATGTTCTGTAAATGTCTAGTAGGTCTATTTGGTATAAAGTCCAGTTAAATCAAATGTTTCTTTGTTAATATTATGTCTAAATGCTCTGTCTAATGCTGAGAGTGAGGTATTGAAGTCCACCACTATTATTTAATTGCATTCTATCTCCCTCTTTAGATCTAGTAATATTTGCTTCATGAATCTGGGTGTTTCAGTGTGTGTATATAATTAGAATTATTATATTCTCTTTCCTAATTGATTCCTTTATAATTATATAATGACTTTGTCTTTTTTTTTTAAGTTCTTGATTAAAGTCTGTTTTGTCTGGGTATAACTACTCTTACACATTTTTTATTTGCATTTGCGTGCTATGTCTTTTTCCATCTCTTTACTTTTAGGCTATATTTGTCCTTATTGATAAAATCAATTTCTTGTAAACAGCATATGGTTACATAAAGTTTTTTTTCTTTTAATTTATTCAGACATTCTATATATTTTAAGTGGAAAATTTAGTTCATTTACATTCAAGGTTATTATTGATATGTGAGGTTTTGTTCCTGTCATATTGTTAATTGTGTTCTGGTTGTTTTATATAGTCTTTGCTCCTTTCTTTTACTCTTACTCTTTGTTGTTGTGGTGTCATGTATTTCTGTAGTGGTACCTTTTGAGTCCTTTTTCTTCTTCCTTTGTATGATTGTTCTACCAGTGAATTTTATACTTTCATTTGTTTTTAGGATGATAAATGTCATACTTTGGTTTCAAATTTAGGAGTCCCTGGAATATTTCTTGTAGTGTCAGTATAGTGGTAACAAATTTCTTCAGAATTTGCTTGTCTGAGAAAGAGTTTACCTGTAGGCATTTACTATTTTGAATCATGTACTGTTTTCTAGATACTAAAGATAATCCAGGACTCAAGATAAAAATATGTGCCTTTGCTGAGCTTATATTTTAGGCTATAGGTAAAAAATAATATAATGGCATTACTTATTACTTCAAAAGAGAATAAGACATCAAGCACAGTGCACTTAACGTCTCCCAAAATAACTTTACTTCAAAATAAGTTAAGAATTCTCTATTGTAACTAGTAATTTTTCAGTTTCTCATAATTTTAACATACATATATTATTTAACCAAACAATCAATTCTAATTATTTACCAAAGTAAAATTAAAACTTACGTTCACAAAAATATATGTATATATATGTGTATACTAGATTATTTATAATTACCACAAATGAAATTCTCTTCACCTGGTGATAGAATAAATACATTATGGTACACTCATGCAATAAAATGCTACTGGAGAATAAAAAGAAATGAAGAAACGCAAGACAAAGGGCAAAGGCAAGAACATGGATTAAGCTCTATTGTATAATACTAAGAGAAAGAAGTTACCCTCAAAAAGATAGAAACAACATGGTTTTTTGATGACAATTTGTAAAACCAAAATAACGAGAAAGAAAGTGGAACAGTGGTTTCTAAATGTGTGAGTAGATGGAGAGGTATTCTAACAAAGACAAAATCAGATTTTCAGGGTGATACGAATATTTTATAAACTGATTTTGATAGTGGTTGCATGATTCTGTAATTGTCACACATATATATATGAAAGACACCACTGTAAAAGCCACATGGAACACAGTCAAAAGTTTATGATAACATGGCACATTTTTTCCACAATGGATAGCATAAAGAGTAGGACAGCAGCAATATTTGAAGGAATAATGTCTAATAATTTTCCAAAATTGACAAATTGATGAAAAAATTGAACCTAGATACTTAAGAAGCTCATCAAATACCATGTAAGAAAAAAAGCAAAGAAAAAAGAAAAAACAAATCCTTAAGTATATTTAGGTAAAAAGATACATACTTTCAAAAGGGCAATGACGAGATGGAGATATGACTCTCAGAAGTTATGAAAGCTGAATGACAATAGGATATTTAAAGTGCTAATTTTTTTCAGTGTTAATCTAGAATTCTGAAATGAATATAAATATTCTTCAAAATGAAAGCAAAAATAATGTCAGTTTTGGACATACAAATGATGAAATCATTTATTACCAGCATTCTGGATTACAAAAAGTACATAATAAGTACTAAGAAATGATCCCATATGGAATATGAAACTACAAGAAGGCATAAAAATTTGGGGAAGAAGTAAAGGTATGCATAAGTGCAAAACAAGACAAGTTGTTTAAACAATAAAATTGGTATTGTATTGTATGCCTATTGCACAAAGATTGACAGAGTTTTAAATAGTCAAACTGTTATAGGGTAACTAAAATATTGGACTTGGGGGGGTTTTACATTGTTTATTAGGTGTCAAATAAGTAATTTATGGCCAATTGCAATGAATCAAAGAAATATTTTTTCAAATAATCACAAAATTAATAAAGTAAGTTGTATAAATAAAAAGCTAATATAAAGGAAAATGGGAATAAAAATTCTCAAGCAATTTAAAAAATGTAAAAAGGAGAAAATTATTTTTTTTGTTTTCTCTCTCTCATCTCATTTTGTCTCTAACATTTTGTATTGTTATTCTGAAGTAACAATTAAACAACTGCTTTTATCAATAAAACCAAATGTTGAAATTAGTAACTGCTTTATGAATAAAATAAATGTTAAAATAAATATTTTATAAATTAAAAATGTGTTTTAAAATTCTAAAAGAAAGAAAGATTGAATATTATGTATTAATAACAATGACAAAAGAAATAAAAATTTGCCTGTTTTATGCATAACACTTCTTATTTATGAGCCTATAATTTTTGATGATTCGCTATTTAAAACAGTCAGAAAAATCAGCACAATAATTTCTGTTCTTCTTTAGGTATTAAAGGTATTGCTGAAACTTTGTATATCACAATGATACATTTGCTTACATTTCTGAAAATCTATGAGTAGTTGTATTTCATTTATTCATTTTTAAATGTGATATTATTTGTAATCTGCTGTAATGAACTGAATCTATTGGAAATAATTAAACACAAAATAGATATATTACCCAAAATAATCCACTGATATATATGACAATTCCATTTTGTTCAGTGTTCCAAAAGTGTGTATAACATAAAACACTTAATATTTGTCACAACTGTTGAACTATTTAATATATCCTACTTCTGTTTAACTATATGTGGATAAAATAATTTATGTCTTTAATTATCTACATTTGCAATTGATGAGAAAGACAAATCACCAAGTAATAATCGAAATCAATGTAGTTAGAAATGAAACCAAAGCTCTGTATCTTTTGCTATTTAATTCACTGAGTTCTCTATCTATTTTTTAATACAGTGGCTCTTGATGTATTATGTTTCTTGGACACTTAGTTATAACAAAAACATATGAGAAAAAATTAAATATTGATGTTCACAGTAGGATAGTTGCAATATTTCATAGGCTTTTACTGAATAAGCAATATTTTTGCTTGCCAGGGTATTGTCTGTTGATGAAAGATTATTTTTCTTCACACTGGAAAGGAAATCTGAAAAGTCATTTTAAAGTATATTTAGCTGTTATGGAACTATTTACTTCTTTTTTTCAGAAGCAAATAGACATGAAATGCAATAGAATTGTTGACAGAATTGGCTGTTTCTTGTGACTAATCTGATGATCTCAATGTGTTAAAACAAGCCATGTTATATATTAGAAACATGGCTGTATTCTAATAGACATGTTTGATATATTTTATTATTGACAAATGTTGGGTAAAAGCCAAGATGGCTGACTAGGGAAATACCTTGTTGGACTGTCCTGACTGAAGGGAACAGAGAACAAATGCAGCTCAGGTGTGGATCAGAGGGAAAGACAGCAGTAGAACCCAGGAACCCCACCAAGAAGGACTGTGAAGCTGAGAAAGTGGAAGAGAGAGAAGAGAGGACAGCAGCAGGGACCAAATCCAAAAAGGGCTGGAGCCCAGTGAAAGGGTAAAGGGGCTCCTTTCCCTCATGTGGTGACTCAGGTGAGCAGCAGGACATAGAATTCTCACCTCCTGGGAGAGTGTCACAAGAAACCAGGCAGAAATTATTCCATATCATCGAGAAGGAAAGAATCCTCCCAAACTCATTCTATGAAGCCAATATCACCTTGATATCAAAGCTAGGAAAGGACACAACAATAACAACAAAAAGTACAGACAATATCCCTTATGAATATAGATGCAAAAACTCTCAGTATAATCCTCGTAAACTGAATTCAGCTGCACTTCAAAAACAAAATCTACCATGACCAAGTAGGCTTCATAAAAGAGATGCCAGAATGGTTCAACATACACAAATTGATAAAAATAATTCACCACATAAATAAAAGCAAAAACAACCACATGATCCTCTCAGTAGACACAGAAAAAGCCTTTGACAAAATCCAGCACCCTTTTATGATAAGAATGCTTAACAAAATAGCCATAGATGTGACTTACCTTGAAATGATAAAGGCCATATATGACAAACCCACAGCCAAAATCATGCTGAACTGAGAAAATTTGAAAGCATTTCTGTTTACAACTGGAATAAAATAAGATTGCCCACTATCACCACTTCTGTTCAGCATAATGCTGGAAGTCCTAGCCAGAGCAATCAGTCAAGAAAAGGAAATGAAGGGTATCCAAATGAGGAAAGAAGAAGTCAAACTATCACTTTTTGCTGACAATATGATCTTATAGCTAGAAAATGCCAAAGATTCTGCCAAGAGAATCCTGGAATTTATAACCAAATTCATCAAGGTTTCAAGTTTCAACATCAATGTATACGAATCAGTAGCATTCCTATATGCCAAAAACAGTCAAGTTGAGAATCAAATCAGACTCAATACCTTCTACAAGAGCAACAAAAAAATAAAATACCTAGGAATATATTTAACTAAGGAGGTAAAAGACTTCTACAGAGAGAACTATGAAACACTGAGGAAGGAAATTGAAAGGATGTAAACAAGTGGAAAAACATATCATGCTCATTGGCATGTGGACCAGCAGAGTCAATGTTGTTAAAATGTCTGTACTTCCCAAAGTGATACACAGGCTCAATGCAATCCTCATTAAAATACCAATGACATTTTTTGCAGATTTAGGAAAAATAGTTTTTTGCTTCCTATGGAACTAGAAAGGACGCCAAATAAACAAAGCAACCTTAAGCAATAAGAACAAATTGGAAGGCATCACTTTACCAAACATGGAGCTATACTACAAGACTATAGTAACCAAAACAGTATGGTACTAGCACTAGAACAGAGTCATAGAACAATGGATCAGAACAGAGATACCAGTTATAAAGTCATCTTTACATTGCCATCTGATATTTGACAAAGCAGGCAAAAACATACAATGGAGAAAAGAATCCTGAATAGGATAAATGGTGCTGAAAAAATTAGATAGCCACACACAGAAGAATGAAAGAGAATCCACACCTCACAAAAATTAATTTATGATGGATAACAGTATTAAACCTGAGACATGAAAATATGAGAATTCTAGAATAAATTGTTGGAAAAACTCTTCAGATAGCAGCCTAGGGAAAGAATTTATGAAGAAGACCTCAAAAGCAATCACCTCAACAACAAAAATTGACAAATGATATTTGATTACATTGAATGGCTTCTGCACAGCCAAGTAAACTGTCAATAGAGTGAATAAACAGCCTACAGAATGGGAGAAAATAGTTGATTGCTATACATTCAATAAAGGGCTGATAACCAGTATTGACAAAGAACTTAAATAAATCATCAAGAAAAAATCAAATGACCCCATAAAAAAGTGAGCAAAAGACATTAACAGAAGCTTTTTAAAAGAAGGTAGACTAATGGCCAATAAACATATGAAAAATGCTTAAAATCTCCATTCATCAGGGAAATGCAAATCAAACCCAGAATGAAATATCACATAACTCCAGTGAGAATGGCTTTTATGAAAAAGTCCCAAAACAATAGATGCTGGTATGGATCTGGATAGAAAGGAATGCTTATACACAGTTGGTGAGACTGCAAACTAGCACAACCTCTATGGAAAGTGGTATGGAGACACCTCAAAAAACTAAAAGTACACCTACCATTTGATCCAGCAATCCCATTGTTGAGTACTTACCCAGAGGAAAGAAAATCATTTTGTCAAAAACACACATGCACTTGAATGTTTACAACAGCACAATTCACAACTGCAAAGATGTGGAAACAACCCAAGTGCCCATCAATATAAGTGGATTAATAAAATGTGGTATATGTATACTATGGAGTGCTACTCAGTCATAAAAAATGATGAACTAACATCTTTTGTAACAACTTCAATGGAACTGGATACCATTCTTCTAAACATAGCGTTGCAAGAATCGGAAAACATTTACCACATATACTCACTATTAAATGGGAATCCATGTGCACATATAGTAGTAAAACTCAATGGAAACCAACCAGGTGGCAGGAGGGAGAAGGGGATGGGTAAATTCACATATAATGGGTTCAATGCATGCTATCTTGGTGACGAGCACACATACAACTTTGACCCAAACTGCACAAAAGCAAATCATGTAACCAAAATATTTACACCCCCATAATATTCTGAAATAAAAAAAAATTAAAAATTTTGATCTCTTTAGTAATAGATTCATCTTTCCACTGTAATGCAAAATTCAAAATACATTAATAGAAATGCTTATATTTTCTCAAAATCTGGCAATTAACAGCAAATCAACAGATAGATAAAATCTTATTTTGCTCCCTAACTATGAATATAACTTTGCATTATATCTGCTTTGGCAGGGAAATATATACCAATTCTCTATATGCCTTTAATTTAAAAAAAAATTGTCAATATCTAAGTAGATATGCTCTCAGATATAATACTAATGGCTTAGAAACAATTCAATGACATAATCCAGCTATCTTATATATCTTCTACTACATTGATAATAATTATTAATGAGGTAAATATATGTGGATATTATTTATCATTTATTTTTCTCATTCATTGACATGCTACATCTCAAGAGATTCTCCACAGGGCAAAAAAATAAATAAACATTCATATTTTATGAATGGAAGGGACAGATTCCTATGTTATGATTGGCAGAACAATGTGTAGAATATGCTATCTGTCCTTGATCTCTGGGTGCTTCCTGACTACCTAAGTGTGATGAGATGCATGTGTATTTTAAAGAGATAAAATATGAATATTTATGATATGTATGAAATAATTATACAAAAAGCAAGAGGACTAGGTTTTAGAAAAACAAAGAAAACTTCCAAAAGTATCAATGAAAGATACCATGAAATTGTTTCCTATGAGATAGTCACTGAAAGAGAACTGTAATTGTACTGAAAAGGGAAATAGGGAGATAGGTTACTAAAATGAGATAAATAATAAATACATTAAGTGTGTACAATGTGGCAGGTATTACTGCAAGCACTTTTTATTCATTGCCATTGTTAATATTTCTAAAATTATTAGGGGCATACTACTTTTGTCTTATTTGTGAAATAACACAGCCGGAGCCTGGGATTAAATGGCTTGCCCTAAATTATTAAGCTACTATGTTGTAGATCCAGGATTTTAACTCAGGCTAATATCTGATATTGTTCTTTAAACCACACTGCTACATTGCATAGATACTATTCTAGCAGATAAAAAATCATAATAGTAATAAATATGTTAAAGGTGTAGTTTTGCTTCTTAACATTCACATGAAGAAAGAAAGGAAAATAGGGCTAGAAGAGCATGTTGAGATAGGATTCTACAAAGCCATGTAAGATAAGAAATTTAAGTTAGAATCTGTAGTTAATGAGAGAGGTCTTTTTATAACTAAATAAATGAATAGTAACTATACTAACAATTATTAATATATCACTCATATTCATTTGTCCATTTTTTATTCGTTTCCTTGTTTACTAAGTTTAAAAAATTGTTTACAGAATGTTTATTATATACCAGAGACCATGCTACACATAAGGATCCTGCTATTAATATAAATTAGACATTTGCAGCTATAAATCATTCACAGGAAAAGATTTCAAAAAAAGATATGGTAGTAACACTTTTGTGTATGGTATACTATGATTCTTATAGATTTTTGTAATACCTAAAATTATTTATATCTCAATTATAAATAGTATAAATATGAAAACATATATAAATGCATATGAGTGCACACATACATATATTTGATTTTCTCATATATGATAGAATATCAGAAATACATATAATTTACACACAATTTTATGTAAATATGATTGCACATTTTATTGTAGATTTAAATTTCTTTTTATATAGCTTCATCTCTCTTTCTTATCCATATCAGACTCCTAACCCTAAAATGCTATAAGTCACACCAGGTTAATAACCTAGTTCTTATAGTCCACATTTTTAATGCAGATAGACTTTTCCATACAAGTGGATATATATGTTTGTATTAGGATGCTATTGTTGCCATAACGAAATACTACAGACTACATGACTATGAACAACATAAATTTATTTCTCAAAACTCTGAGGCTGCAAGTCCAAGATTAAGGTGTCAACAGATTTATTTTCTCCTCAGTACTTTTTCTTTGGCTTGGAGGTGGCTGCCTTCTTGCTGTGTCCTTCTCTGGCTTTTTGTCTGTGCATATGAATCCCTGGGGTCTCCTCCTCTTTCTTATAAGCATACAATTCATAATGGATGAGGGCCCTACCTTTATGACTTCATTTAACCTTAATTATCTCTTTTAAAACAGTATCTCCAAACACAGTCTAACTGAGAATTAAAACTTCAACATACGAACTTTGGGAAAACATAGTTCAACCCATAATAATGTAAAAACATGCACACATTCAAATAGAGCTTGTTAACTTATTTTTTAAATAAGCTGTTAGATGCAAGTTATTACATCATACTTTTTTCACTCCAAAATACTTTGTAGAAATCATTAAAAGTCAATTGATGTTGATTTAATTAATACTTTGCAATGACTACATAATATTCTACTGTTATTCATTCATCACCCTTGTAATGAGTGTATAAAATGTTGACTACTTTTATGTCATTGCAGTTTTTCTGCAAAGTAAATATCTTTGTACCCATCCTTTTATGTATTGTGACTTTCTGAGTTTCTCACGTGTGTGTGGGTGTGTGTTTGTGTGTTTGTGTGTGTGTGTGTATGTATATAATTTCTGAAAAGTGTGATTTCTGGATCAAAGGCTTTGTGTATTTGCCTTTTGGAAGAACTTGCCAAATTGACTTTCAAAAGGCAGTAAACTTGGCATTTCCACCAAAAATCCAATTGTAATCCTTTTATCATAGATCCCACAGTAAAAGGGCTATAGTTCTTTGTTTTTATAATCACTCCTATGGGTTTGTTACTTCACTAAAAGTTTAATATTTTAACTCAATATTAGTGAATTTTAGTACTTTTTTATAGATTTGGATTTTTAACTCTGGAAATTAAAGCATAGACCCTTTGCTCATATTTTGTAGGTTTTTTCCTTTATAATTTATAATAATTTATGTAATTGACAATAATTTATAATAATTATTAGAAGATTATGCATAACTATAACTATCATCAGCTTTTCAATTATTTGCCAGGAATCTATCTCAATTGGTCATCTAAGAATGTCAGCTAGTAATTTTCTCAGTGGATGTTTTCTGATTCAGGAGGCTATTTTAGGATCAGAGCTTGGCACAGGCTGAGGTCTAGTGATGGTGAAAGAGAAAGCAGCAAACCTCTCAGTAGTTGCATGGGGATAAAATAATTGAGAGATTCAGAAACCTCAGATAACATGACGTTTTTTTTTTTTAACCTCAAAAGACATTTGCTAAATTGCACTGCATAGAAAGCTAGAGTTAGGCTGTAAAGTATTATCATGCTGGCACTTAGAAAACAAAAACCTCATAGAGCCAGAGGGTTTAACAAAGGAATAAACAGACCAGAAAAGAAAGTTCTGGAGATAGTGGTAGATTAACCCTGAAGTTCTACACTACCTCTCACCTGGGAACACGTAGTGATTATGAGTCCATACAGAGAATACAAATTAGGCATAATCCAGCTGAAAGTGACGGATAAACCAGGAGAACACATGTGGAACTGGAGTGAGAAAATTGGAGTCTTATAAGCCTCATAACATGAAGAAGCTCGCCATTAAGACACTGAGCAAATATTAGAACAGCATAAAATGAAAAGTCAAAGACTTAAGCCAAAACACTCTGAAGTACAAAACTAGAACCCTTGGAGTATTAGAGCAGTGGAGAAAAAGTGCTGAGATAATAATACTACAATGAACATAGGAGTGCAGATCTTGATTTCAATTCTGTTTGGATATATAGAAGTAGGATTTCTGGATCACATGATAGTGCTTTTTTAAAGAAAGCTTAATACTATTCTCATAGTGGCTGCACTGTTTTACCTTCCCACTAACAATGCACAAAGGTTCCAAGTTTTCCATGACCTTGTCAATACTTGATATTTATTCATTTATTTATTTGAGAGTAGCTATCCTAATTAACAGATGTGACTTTAATACAGCTTGAGCATCACTAATCCAAAATGATTAAGACCAGAAGTGTTTTGGATTTGGGATTTTTTCAGATGTTTGGAATATTTGCACATATATAATGAGATATCTTGGGGATAGGACATAAATCTAAACACACAATTCATTTAAGTTTCATATACATCTTATACACACAGCTTGAAGGTAATTTTATATATTTCTTAACAATTTTACACATAAAACAAGATTTGTGTGTATTGAACCATCAGAAAAAGGTGTTACCATGTCACCCACCCATGTGAACAATCCGTGCTGTCTGCTTCGTCATTCCTGACTCTCACATATCTGTTACTTATAAGCAAATTATTTTTCTTACATTTATTCACACATAAGTACTTAACAGTAAAAAAAATATTAATGCAGTGAAAAATAATGCATGCAAAGTAACTAAGCAGTACGGTAGCATCATCAGAATACCAGTATCAGCTGTTAAACAAGAGCGATACAAACAGCAGGCTTTCAGTCTCCAACTACAAAGTTGTGTTTTGATTAAAAGGTTACTGAATAATTTATTTCATTTGAAAATACGCTTCTTTTAGCTGAAAAGAAGCATCAGAAGCAGTTGAAGGACCAGAAAGTGGATCCTTGAGGGATGAGGAGGCATTCTGCTGGATGGCTTTCTAAAATATTTCCTCCAGAGTCATCTGCCTCATTAATATTTTTTGTCTTACAAGTCTCTCTTTGATTTTATAAAACAACATAATTTCTACTTCTGTTATAAATGCACCCTGCTGTAGTCTTTCAATAAGCCCAAAACACATTTTCACCATGTTATCTATAAGCACTTTTTGTGCAGTGTCAACATCATCTTGTCAGTATTTCAGTATTACCATGCTCACTTTGATTTTAAACCATTTCAGCTAATTCACCATCAGTCAATGGATACACAATTGTAGTTTCATTATAAATATGAACAACTTCTTCAATATCCACTTCTTCCAGCTTATGGAAATCTGAAGGTATATTAATGCGTATATGTAAGGAGTCAGATATCATATTTTTTCTCACTTGACGTATAGAATACTTCAAAGTTACTACTTTGTTCATCATCACGGCTGAACACAGTTGCTGGCTACAGGTTGTTCCAGGCATGCACAATGGTGTCATTAGTCTATTGACAACAGCATGTAGGGCATCCTTCATGCTAAACTTCTTTTTGTAAACCTTCCACACCCATAAGTCTGTCCACTGCTGCTAGCATGTTACTGAAGAAAGTGTTTTTATATGTACTCTTTATTAATCTAAGGATACCCTGGTCACTTAGTTGAATTAATAAAGTCACATTTTGGGTAAAATACATGACACAAATATTATTTTTGATGAGAATTTCAGCCGCAGAATGAGCAGGTATTTGTCAAGGAATAACATAGTCTTGCAGTTGTCATCCAGTGAAGCTTCCCTGTGATGTGCACCAGCCACTGGTACAAAATGTTTGTGAAATCAATCAAAAAAGATGTGTGGTGATTTATGCCTTTTTATTGGCATAATAATTGACTAGTAACACATTTACTTCTTGCAAATAGTGAGGACACAAGATTTTGTCTATCACAGTAAGTTTACACTTATGCATGTCTGCTGCTTTAGCACATCCCAGTACAGTTATTCTGTTTTTGCCATTCTTAATTCCTGTAGGTGCTGTCTCATCAGTTGTAGTCAATCTCTTTGGGGTAATATAATGCCAAAACTATGATGTTTCATCTGCATTATAGCTTTATTCTGGTGTCAGATTTTCACAGCGATGATCTTGACCAATCCATCATTGTATGTCCCCACTGCTTTGTGATCAGCAGATGGTTTATCACTACAAATCTTTAAAAATTTAATGTCATAACTTTCTTTAAATTTCTGCAACCAACCTGTTCAATATTCACAGTTCCCTTCAATTTTCAGTTTATTGATACCGGTCTGTGTTTGTTTTTATGATGACCATACCATTAAGTGGTATGTATTCACTGCAAAAGTAGCAGATCAACTCTTTCAATACACAATCAAGAGATTTAATTTTAGCTTTGTGCAGTGTTTTATTTTTCATTAACTTCTGTTCATCACTTTCAGCATCGAACTTCAACAGTTTACACTTCTGTTTCTTCAGGTCATATAGGGTAATAATTATAACACCGTGCTCTTCTGTAAGACATTTCCCACTTACACCACTGTCCAGTTTCTCTAAGAGCCTGACTTTCTGTTCTATAGATAAATATAAATGCCTCCTCTTTTTCTTGTCATTGTTACCCATAGGGGTATCTGCAGTCCTTTCTGATGTTTTTAACAACATCTTTATACCAGAGAGGAAAGAATAAGCAAAAAAATAAAATAGTGAGTAATATATGTAAGTCTTGACCCTATGTGGGGCATTATGGGGAAACTGCCCTTTGAATGTGAGACCTGCACACTTGCAGTTTTGTTACTTTTTTTGGTGTGCTCGTGTGGACAAATCTAGGCATGTGCAGAAAAGATATATCACAGTTGAAGGGGGCTGATAGTCTTTTCTTTTCCCCTTGGGCATGCTGAATAAAGTGAGTGTGGTGCACTTATGTTTTGACTATAAACTATCACAGATCAGATTTAGAATTTCCCACTTGTGGCATTATGTCAGTACTCAAAAATTTCAAATTTTGAAGCATTTCAGTTTTCAGATTGGGGATGCTCAACCTGTACTCCTCTCTCAATAGGTTACAGAATAAATAAAATAAATTATTTTTTAAAAATCTGAACATATTTAATATTATAAGTGCATGGGTGGTTCAGTGGTAGAATTTATACTTAATGATATTAATGTGGCATATTTAGAACATGAACATAATGCAAAAATAATCAACAACTTTTCAATTGTTCTTGAAAAATTTTACCAAACATATGTTGGGAAATAAATAAAATTTCAATATATTTCAAACATTAAAATACTCAGTTTATTTTGTGAGTATAGTAGATTTACTCTAGAAATTGATAAGCAGATATACATGAAATCCCTAGTGGCACCAATATTAAGCACTGCCCTTATAAATAATCTAAAGTTGAAGAAGACATCAAAATGGAAATAATAAAATACTTTTTACACCTGACTTATAATAAAGATTCAACAAATCAAATATTATGAAATGCAGATAAAGCATTATTTAGTGGGAGATTTATAATCTTAGCTGCATGGATTGGAAAAGAAAAGGAATATCTAAAATTTAGTGACTTAAGATTTTCTTTCAAAAAACTACAAATATTAGAGAAAATCAAACCTACAGAAAGTAAAAGAAGGTAAAATATAGGGATGAGCAGATATCATCAGTATATAAAAAAGCCACAAAGGGAAAAAAACTCAACAGAGTCATATGTTATTATTATTTTTTTTTTGGCTTTAAGATTGAAAAATACATATTATAACTCTAGGAAAAAATATTTGAAGGTAAAATCCCACAATGAAGTGTATCAGAAATAAAAAAAAGAGATGTCACTATAGTTAAAATAATAATAAATATGCATATTGGTCTTTGTCCCCAGTCTTTGGCAAAGACCTTCTAAAACCCTCATAATTTCCTGATCCATAGGGATTCCTGGACATTTTTTTGTTCTAATAGTTAGTCTTTGACACCAGTTCCTGATACAGAGATCCTAATGCCTTGCAATTTTTTGGATTATGGGAGTATCTTTTGTTCTAATGAGTATACTCTTGGTGGGCTGCTGGCTGGGGCTGATCACTAGAAAGACTAAGCCATAATTATAAGCTCGGCATGTTCGGCTCCTCTCCCATATTCTCCAGAGAACAGAGAGGGGCCAGACATAGAATTAATAATTACTATAAGATGAAGCCTCCATAAAAATCCCTGAACTATTGGGTTTAGAGAGCTTCTAAGTTGGCAAACACATCTATGTGCTGTGAGGATGGCATACCCCAACTTCATGAGGACAAAGCTCCTGTCCTTGAGACCCTTCTAGAAATTGCCTTATGTATCTCTTCATCTGGATGTCCACCTGTATCCTTTATTATGTCTTTTATAAGTAAATTGGTAAACATAAGTAAAGTGTCAGCCTGAGTTCTGTAAACCACTCCACCAAATTAATGGAACCCAAGGAGGGGGTCATGGGAACCCTGATTTCTAACTAGTCCATTGGAACTACAGTCATATGCTATACAGCGATGTTTTAGTCACCACATATATAACAGTGGTTGCATAAGATTATAATAATTATTTTTACTATACCTTTTCTAGGTTTAGATATGTTTGGATACACAAATGGTTACCATTGTGTTAAAATTGCCTATAGTAATCAGTACAGTGACATACTGTACAGGTTTGTGGTCTAGGAACAGTAGGCTATACTGTATAACCTTAGTGTTCAGTAGGCTATACCATCTAGGTTGGTGTAAGTGTAGTACACTCTATGACATTTGCATACGGACAAAATCAACTAAGGAAATATTTGTCAGGAGAAATCCCCGTCATTAAGCAATGCATGATTGCCTAGGTGATAATCTATTATCTGCAATTGGCATCTGAAGTAGGGGGCAGTCCTGTGGATCTGGGCCCCTAACCTATATGCTGATGTTATCTCCAGTAGATAGTTTAAGAATTGAATTGAATTTTAGGACACCAAGCTGTTGTCTGCTGGAGAATTGATTGATGTTTTATAAAATACAACCACAAATCTGGTGTTAGAAGTACTGTGTTAGATGGTGTGTGAGAGTAGGAAAAACAGTTTGCAGTTTGTGTTCTCCTCTTATAGGCATAGAAACAAACAAAAAACCCCAAAATCTATTTAAAAAAAAAAACAAAACCTTTTTTAACAGTAAGTAATCAAATGAAATGTATAAATTATATTTTAAAACTCAGTAAATTTGACGATATTAGAAAAGTAAAAATTACTATACTCCCGTATCTATTAAAAATTTGAATTCTTTCTTATAAATTTCCCACATTAAAAAACCCATGCATAGATAGCTTTACCTTTAAATTATTTCAAGAGCTTTTAAAGCACAAATAACACTAATTTTTCAGTAAATTTTCCAGATATTTGAGAAAGAGTTAAGACTTTCTAACACTTTATATGAGGTTTTATTAACAGAATATTATGAATGTTACTGAACTATTCTTAATTAAAATTTAGCTAAATTAAATTTAATAATATATAAAAATAATAACAGGTCACAGTGAGATTTATTTTAGGAATAAAATAAATGGTTTAATAATAGAAATTACTTCAATGCAGTTCTTCATATGCATAGAGAAAAAGGGAAAATTATAGACTTCTCTGATATGTGCAGAAGAAAGTACTTGGCAAAATTTCAGCATACTTTCCTGATTAAAACAAGCTATACCAATTTTAAAAAAAAAGACCATATTTTAAAAACTTCATAAAATTTATATCTGTTAAACTTAATTTGATAAATAATATCTCAATATAAATTACAAAAAATGTCATTATTCATGTTACATATAAAACTGTCCATACTAAGATTACATTAAAAATAAATGTTAACTGTTACTTCTACTTAAAATTTTGCTGGAGTTCCTGGAAAAGAAAAAAAAATAAAAGTCAAAATGTTTGAACATTCAGACAAAACATTATTTTCAGCTGAAGGACTGTGAATGCAGAAAAACTAATGAAAAACTACTAGAAAACCAAGAAGTGAATTAAATAAGTTTGCTGAATACAAGGTCAATATAAAATTCAGTTGCATTCTATACACAGCAATAAAAACAAAATAGAAAATATTAATATATTTTCTGAAAAAAATATATTAGTATATTTTCTGAAAAAAAAAACACAAGAAAAAGATATTGGCTTATCTGTATCACAGCACAAGAAATTAAGACTAAGCACAGAATTTGATAAAATTTATTCAACAATAAAGCTTAATAAATTCCAACCATCAACTGGGGTTTAGCATGAAAATATACAATTCATGGGACTCAAAGACTCAAGTTCTTTCAACCTGAGTTCATGCTAAACTCAATTCTATGTATTCATAAACTCTTCTTCTTGGACTTACACCAAGCCCTCCTGAAAGTTTGAGTGCAGAATAACAGACTAAAGAAAGCCTTCCTCGCTTGTTCAGACCCATAGGAGAAGAAAAACTCTGCCAAGGTTCCTCTCTCCTATAGGACAAAATTACTAATCATCTGAGGAAAGGGCTGAAAATATTTCCGATGCTAGCAAGCAGGAAAAGACTCACTGTAGCTGGACAAGTAGAAATGAAAAATCTCTACCTCAACTAATGGGGCAAAAATGGTTTTGAGCCAGATTATCTATAGATCATTTATCACTGGGGTAGGAACAGTGTTAATTAGAAATATTCACTGCTGAGAGCCTGGCATGCAGGACGTAGCTGAGACTAAAACTGAACCAGGATGACTGAGAAACCTACTGCCACCACAAGTCTTACAAACCCCAAGTAACAAACAACAGCAATCTATAATTGGAAGAAAGACAAGAGCATAAAGAATGAGTGACACTTCTGAGGCACAGACACAGACAGAAGGAAGGTCAATAATAGCTCATGGTGGAACATGGAGAAAAACCCTCTCGTGCAGGGAGAGGTGGGGGCCATCTTCACACTAATTCCAAGGTGTAACTAGAGGGATTTGAATACTGTGGTCATAAGGGTATGCACAGGACAAGAAAAGTCAAACCTAGCTTAATTCTTGACTAGATTAACTCAAATACCCCCACTCATGAAAAAGATTTTGTTCATTTCTATATCTAAAAGGCTATTTTCCTCAGTCACCATAGTTCTACACACATTCTCCAGCATGTGAGCAAAAATTAGTAGACACATAAAAAAGCAAATACAAAACAATCCATATGGAAGAGATAAAGCAGCCAATAGAACTAGACAAAAATGACTCAGATATTGGAGCTTTGACAAGGATATTTAAAGTACGTATCATTAATATATTCAAATTTGTAGTAGAAAAAGGTGAACAACTTGCATGAAGAGATGTGGACTCTCATCCAACAAATTAAAACTGTGAGAGTCAAAAGGAAATACTAGAAATAGGGAACACAGTGATGGAAATTAATAGTGTGCTTGCTGTGTTCATTATTAGGCTCAATATAGCCATAGGAAATAATCAACAAACTCATAAAAAAGTGTAATAAGAATTATTCAAAGTGAAACTCAAGAAGAATAAAAAAAACCACAAATGGAGAAAAAAGAACAAAGCCCATAAAATGGACCAATTTTAAAAGAATATCAAATGATCCAACATAGATGCACATTGGTATAGAACAAGAGTGAAAGAAGAAGGGATAAAAAACATTTGAAGAGATAATGACTGAGAATTTTCTAAAAATAACGAAAAACTTTTGAACCCATGAGCCATAATCTCACAGAACTCCAACAAGATAAAACAGACATTTAAAGAAACTAAAATAAAAAAACATTGCTTCATTGTATTCAAGGCACTAATAAAGAAGTTCTAGAAGGTAGCCAGAAAAAAATAAAAAACTGTTGTACAGAGAAAGATAAAAAAATTACTTTGGACTTCTCATCACATATCACAATTACTTTTGGACTTTTCATCACACATACACATACACACACATATACAAATATGCATATGACCATGCATTTTATATATCTACATACTTTGAACAGTATGAATTCACACTGATACCTCTAATTTTACCTCAATTGTAATCTTTTTTTACCCTCCACCATTCTAGATTTTTATACTCCTTCTTCTACTGTGAGAAGCCTGGTGCCAAATAAAAATCAACACATTTATTTATTTTCACAATAACCCTATAATGCTCACAAGGTAGTTACACAGTTGTTTTGCTCATACTATCAAAATAATAAAATTTTATTAAAAATAGTTCTGGCTACATTTACCATTTTTTCACCCAGCTTCACAAGTTTACCCTGCTCAAGACTGAGGGTACGTAGTCAAATACCTTCTCTAAACTTTTAGAGTGGTTATAATATTCATTTGAAATAAAATTATGTTCATTTACTTCATTTGACTTTCTTGTTTTATTTTCTAATGTTTACTGATTTAATATCATGCTTTTGATAATTTTTTAGCTTTGTTAACTATTTGATACGTAATTTCAATAGTTAACAAAGTATACTCAGAGAAGTGTCAACTTTCTTACATCCTTTCCATCCCATTTTGCCCCACCCTTTCTATGTAACTAACTTCATTGTTTTCTGACTACAATTTCTAGTGCTTTTTTTTGGGTAACAATAAGCAGGTATATACAGGGTTTATTATTTTCTTACAGGCAGTATTTCTTGCAAACAGAGATAACATATCTTTAAAAACCATCAAACTATTTCCAGTGATGCCAGAAACAATAAGATACTATTACCAAATTAGGCTCATTTCAGCAGTATAAAGTTAGTACAGTGGTATGTAAATATTATTCAACTGTACATAAATGTTACATATTTTTCATATGTTCCATAGAAAAACATGTTTTATATTTAGGCCAGATACAAGAATATATGTTTACTGTCACTTAAAGCCCTCTTTCACTGTATCATAGGACTCATAAATGAACCTGTAATTCCAGCCATTTTCGTAACACATCGTAGCATAGCATTCAATGAAAAAGATTTTGATTTCTAAGCCCATCATTACCAATAACTACGTATTTTCCCTGATCCATTCTGTGCACCTGGATTTTTACTTCCAATATTAGATTTGAACTGTTAGTTTAAATTTCAGGAGTCTCTGGATCACCATGAAGAAAGGCTTTAGTTATTTCCTTATAAATAATTACACGTTTAAAAATATCATATTATTTTCGTAAATAAAATAATTGCTTAACTATCTTCTATTATCTAAAATTGTAAAAAACAATTAAGAAAACTACAATTTGCTCTTTAGTGCTGTTATGTCAAGTTCAAATTAAATCACAAATCAAGGAATTTCTAAATTGTTCCAATATGCCAATGTTCATTTAAATAAACTATTTCACACATACCTTCTTGTATGAAAAAAATCCCTTAATTGAATCTTTTTTTGCTAGATGTTACTCTGAGAACCCTAGTGATTAGTTCAGTAATCTCTGATCATTGTATAAACTAGTTTTCCAAGTTTTATATTTAAAAACTTAAATTTATCTGATGTTAATACATTAAATTAAAATAATGTCTATTTTTTAAAAATACTTCAATGAAACAGCATGTTTTTATAGTTTTATTGTATTTACATTCATAAGCTCATAATACTCTCAAAAGACCTGAACTTCAAAATATAGGTGGAAAAGTTTCTACTCTTCCCTGAACAAAGGTAAATTCCCACTACTCTCTTTTGGTCAAATGTAGTTACTTTTTTGGGAGGTGCAATGGGGATTGATTTCACAGAATGAAATATATAGAAGCTGGATGGGAAACAAAACTTCTTGTAAATGGTAAGCAAATAAATGTTTGCTGTAATTGATTTTTCCCTCCATGCCAATTAATTTTCTTTGTTTGCTTGATTTTTCTGATTCACTTGAACAGCAAGTATGCTCCTTTAGAATAATTTTCTCTGCATATGTGTAAACCAATGTTTTAATATATCTAATAGTTATTGCTGTTTTAAAAATGATTTTCTGTGCATTAACTTCATTGTATTTGAAGCCTTTTTATCTATTTTACATTTGTGTTGTTCCATGGGTAATTTGACTGTAAAAATATATAACTATAGCTATGAAAACAAAGTAGTAATCAATAAGATGGTGTAAAGTACACTATGTGTATGCAAGTCCATGCAAGAGTGTAGGAGCCATATAAAATTACATTCTTAAATATCACAACTACTTTAACTATTGCCATTATTATGTAAGCTTTTGAACTTAGCAAATTAAAGCAAAATAAACATGGAATTTTTGCAATACTTACCTTTAGGTCTACTGTTTTCTTAAAAAATTGAAATTCAGCATTGCACAAAGGAACCTAAAGCCTAAATTAATGCTTAATCATTAATACTTTCCATGAAAGTAGATGAATCAAAAATGTGGTCATATACTAATTAGCTTCATTGTAATCTCCATCTTAAAAGGATATAGTACTCATTAAATTTTATTTTAGGATTAATTTCTCATGCACAGTCATTAAATTCTATTCTCTCCTGTCCAACAGAATTGCACTGTTCTAGGGATAGAGGGAAGAAGAGCTTTTCTTTGACCCATCCCATTTTGTCCTTTTCCATGGCAAAAAACCAGTAATGATATGATACAGTCTTTATATCCTGGTCAAAAGAAAATTACTCACAAAATAACAAAGTAGATGAATTTAGAATAAGAATGCAATATGTAATGCATAAAACTGTGTAGAAAATAAAAAAAATGTCTATTGCTTTTCAAAATGTGATAGAAAAGATAGTGTGGAGATTTGCCAGTGGGTGGGAGAGTTCTACAAAAGCCTGGATGATGAAAAGAGGATAGGCTTGCCTAGATGCATAAAACAAACTGAAAGGTTGACATTCTAACTAGCACAGCCTAATAGAGCTTAATACCATGAATTTGTTTTTTGGAAAAGATTTGTGCTCAAAGTTCAAAAACTCAACTGCGAGCAGGAGTGAAAGATAATAACCCTCATCTCTAACTCTACACTCAAGTCAGAATGAATTCAGTATATATCCCCACCACAACTCTCACTGAACTCCAGTCAAAAACCTGAAGGTCTTTTCCCTATAGTGGCTATGCCATGTGTGTTTTCTCATATGGTGGATGAAAACTCCACAGAGTTAAGCTATCTAATGTTTGGGTTTGAGTATCTAGTGATCTGACAACTAGCTGTCTTCCCAGTCAAAGCAAAGGAATTTAGATGTTCCTATCAGTATCCCTCAGTGAAGACAGAATTCTTGGCAACAAAACATCAACAACGCACATATATATACAAATAAAAAAATGTAATATTTTAATAATATTAATATGTATATTTTGTCACTAAGTTACAAAATAATCAACTCCATAACCATGAAAAAATACCTACCTAAAGAATACATGAACTCTGCAGAAAAAGAGAAAACCCAATGTATAGAAGATAACTTAAAAAGGAAACAAACTAAACCATCCACCACCCAAACAAACCCAAAGAAAATGAAAGACAAATCCTACCCTCCAAATAAAGCTATCCATAATTACTATAAGAACATATATACAAAAAATAATATATTAATTATAATGGGATGATTTATGAAATAAAAGAACAAGAAATATTTCTTAACAATATAAATTATTTCAATAAAAATAAATAGAATTTGGAATACGAAAACTAATGAAATAGAAAGGGTCAGAGCAAAGACGGCCAACTGAGACATTGCTTGCCAGACCACCCAGAGAGAAGATAGAAATTCTCATAGAGGAGAGAGTAGAAGAGATGCAGAACAGGTGTGGATTATAGAGAGAGGAGCCAGAGCCTGCCGGAGATCTCACGGAGGAAAATTACAAAGCACAGAAGGAAGAAGATGAAGGAAAAAAGATATCAGAGGGGATCAAACCCAGAGAGCCTTCGAGAACAATGAAAGGGTATGGGGGATCCCTCTCACCACAAGCATTTGGTGGCCGTTGGGTTACCACACACACACACACACACACACACACACACACACGCACACACAAAGAGAAACTCAATATATAGAAGATAACTTAAAAATGAAACAAACTGAACCATCCACAAGCATTCAGTAGCCAGCGGGCTACCAAGTTTCTTGAAGACTTTTCCAGCCCCACCAGCCCAGGCACAGGAATAAACACAGTATAGTGGGGAGAATGGGCATGATCCCAGAGCTTGAACACTCCTGGTGGGAAATCCCGTGAAGGAGTGTCATGAAAGGCCAGAGAACCTCTCTTCCATTCAGATGCTTCCTTCCCTGCCCCTCCTCCACTCACTGTAACTGGGAAAACAATTTGGGCTGAGAATTTGGCAAGCAGCTGCCTCTCCCCAGCAGGTGTGTGCTACAGGCTGAGGCTTCCACTACAAGTGGGACCTGGGCCTTTCCCTTTGGGGGCCTACAGTGGATCGGGGGGTGCCCAAAACGGGAGCTCCCACCTGATACCATTTCACAGAGTCACATGCCAGCAGGTCAGATAAGCAGACTGGACCCCATGCCCTCTGGACTCGAGTGGGTTGCTGGGAACACAAGGGAGAGGTCTGAGAGTTGGACTTGGGTGGCAAGGAAGCCCATGTGGACAGATCTGACAGGAGAATACTGTAGGGTTTCCAGATATGGTAAGCTGGGAGAGGGCACTTGCCCTCTGCAGGAAAACTGTGGTGTTTGGTTAGGGTGGGTTCTATGGTGAGGAAAAGCCCACCCCTGGGAGCCATGGCAATGAGGTGCAGCTCTTCCCCCACCCATTCCAACCAGGAGAGCAGTTTGAGCTGAGAAGTTGGCAAGAGGCTCCCTCTCTCCAGCAGATACATGTTCCAGGCTAAGGCCTCCACACAATGTGGGGCCCATGTTTCTTTCTCTGTGGATTAATAGTGAATGCAGGGTGCCCAATTTGGGAGCTGCCTGCCCACGGGTGTTTCTCAAAGACACATGCTATCAGGTAAGACATACAGGTCCAAGGGAGGAGTGAGAGCTAGTCAGCCAGATTGTGAATCACAGACAGTCCTGTCTCTAAAAGCAGACTTCCTGGCTGGCTGGGGTCAGTTCATTCCCTCCCGGATAGCTTTCCCCAGGAGCTGTGAGCAAACTTTTGAACACTGCAAAAACAGCTACCTTACCAGCTTTGGTGGAGCCTGAGGGCAAGCCCACCCAACCCAGCCCTGCCCAGCCTCACTTTACTGTGGCAGAGAATAAGGATACAAGTGGAACTTTCAGGGCCCAGCCCACCATCTGGGGCATTTGAGTGCTCCTCCTGAGGAACTACAGCTGGTCCCAAAAACAATAGTGCAGCATGTTTCTTCCAGCAAATGCCATCAACTGATAAGGAGGTCAATTTGCATGGGTCTTTACAACAATTACTGACTCAGTCATATAGGATGAAGTTGTTTCTCACCTTCCAGGGCAGTCTTCTGTGTCAGAGATTAAACTGGGTATGCCATTACAATTCACATTGCTAGGAAGAGCACAGGGCTGGCGAAAGAGAAAAGATTTCGAAGGCATCCGTCCTCTCTAATCAAACAGAGACAGGGAATCTGCCCACACACATAGCTCACTACTGCTACGGCATACAAACGACTAGCAACTGAAAAGACCACTATACTAACACTACCTATAACCAAGGCATCTATCTGGAACCTAGAATGCCATTAAAGCACGTACAAACAAAGCCAAAGGTTCTAAATTGACATATGCTACAAACAGACCCCTGTGAGGGGGAGGGGAAGCCCCATCTAAACAAAAGAAAATCCAAAATTAAGAAGCAACAGCTGCTCCAGATGAGAAGGAATCAGCAAAAGAAATCCAGAAGTATGAAAAATCATAGCAAAAGGACACCCTCAAAAGGGACCACCAGCTTTCTAGCAATTAATATTAAACAAAATGAAAATATTGAAAGGACAGATAAGGAATTTCAAATATGGATTATAAGGAAGTTCAATGAAATCCAAGTGAAAATGGAAAACCAATACAAGAAAGCAGAAAAAAAACAATTAAGGAAATGAATGAAAAAATCTTTAAAGAGATCTATATAATAAGGGAAAACCAAATAGAACTTCTGGAAATGAAAGATTCATTTAAGGAAATACAAAACACATTGGAAAGTTTTAAGAATAGACCAGGCAGAAGAAAGACTCTCAGAGCTTAGAGACAACTTTTGGATTAAATAAGTCAGTCAAAAATAGTGAACAGAGAATCAAGAGGAATGGACAAAGCTTATGAAAAATATTTGATTATGTAAAACACCCAAATATAAGAATCATAAGCATCCCAGAGGGTGAAGAAGAAAATGTACAAGGGCTAGAGAACCTACTTGAGGGAATAATTGAGGAAAACTTCCCTGGCCTTGCTAGAGATTTAGGCATCCATGTACAAGAAAGTCAATGAGCACCTGGGAGTTTCATTGCAAAGAGGCAATCACTATGACACATAGTCATCAGACTAGCTAATGTTAACATGAAGGAGGAACTCCCGTGAGCCATGAGGCAAAAACATCAAGTAACTTACAAAGGAAAACCCATCAGGCTAACTGCAGACTTCTCAACTGAGACCTTACAAGCCAGAAAGGACTAGGGCCCCATCTTCAGTCTTTCTAAACAGAACAGCTTCCAACCTAGAATTTTGTAACCTGCAAAAATAGGTTACATAAACAAAGAAAAAATAAAAAACTTTTTCCAGACAGGCAAACAATGAGGGAATTTGTCAATACCAGACCTGCCCTGCAGGAAATACTCAGAACTGCATCATACATGGATCAGAACAATGATCACCCTCCAGTGTAAACCACCCAAAAGATAAAGCTCAGAGCTCAATTAAAGCAACAGTACCAGAGGTATAAAAAACAATAAAGTACTACCCAACAGGATGAACAGAACAGCATCCCACATATCAATTCTATCAATCCACATAAATGGTTTGAATTCCCCACTCAAGAGACATAGGCTGGCTGAATGGATAAAACAATAAAAGCCAACTGTCTGCTGTCTCCAGGAATCACATCTAACCAACTTATTCTTATAGACTCTGGTACTCTTACAGACACAAAGCTAAGGGATAGACAAAATATTCCATGCATAAAAAATCAAAAGAAGGCAGGTGTAGCCATTCTCATATCAGATAAAATTGACTTTAAATCAACAATAGAATGAAAGACAAAGATGGTCATAATATAATTGTAAAGGGGGAAATTCAACAACAAAACATAATAATTTTAAATATTTATTTACCTAACACAGTAGCACACAGATTTACGAAGCAAAGTCTACTATAACTAAGTAGAGAAATAAAAAGCAGCATCATAATTGCTGGGGACTTCAACAACCCGCTGATAGACCTGGACAGATCATTCAGGCAGAAAATAAATAAACACTGCACTTAAATGGGACTATTGAACAAATGGGCCTAACAGACATTTATAGAACATTTTTTTATCTAAAAGCTACTGAATATACTTTTTACTTATCATCACATGGAACATTCTCCAACATTGATCATATTTTAGGCCACAAAACATGGCTCAACAAATTCAAAAAAATTGAAATCATACCATGCATCTTCTCAGATCACAGTGGAATAAAACAAGAAGTCAACTCTAAGGGAAACACCCAATTTTACACAAAGTAATAGAAATTAAACAACCTGCTGCAGAATGAGTATTGGATCAATGACAAAATTAAGATTACAAAAAAAAAAAGATTCCTTGAAATGAATGACAAGGGTACACAAGTTATCAAAATCATTGGCATTCAGCAAAAGTGGTGCTTCAGGAAAAAATTATAGCCCTCAATGCCTATAACAAAAAACAGAATGATCACAAATTAACTATCTAATTACTCATCCAAAGGAACTAGAAAAGGAAAAGCAAACCAAACCCAAAACCAGCAGAAGAAAAGAAATAACTAAGGTCAGAGTAGAACTAAATGAAATAAAAAACAAGAAAATCATACAGAAGATCGATGAAACAAAAAGTCGGTCCTTTGAAAAGGTAAACAAAATTGATAGACCTCTTGCATGATTAACCAGAAATTGAAGAGAAATAACTCAAATAAGCTCTATTAGAAATTAAAAAGGAGATATCACAACTGATAATGCAGAAATACAAAATATCATCTGTGAATATTATGAAAATCTCCATGCACAAAAACTCAAAAATTTAGAGGAAATGGGCAAATTTCTGAAAACACGCAAGTTCCCAAGAATCATCAGGAAGAAATAAAACTCCTGAACATACCAGTGATGATCAAAAAATTGAAGCAGCAATAGAAACCATTCCAACAACAACAACAAAAAGCCCCAGACCAGATGGATTCACAGCCAAATTTTATAATACCTACAAAGAAAAGTTGGTATCCATTCTACAGAAATGATTCCACTAAATTGGGAAGAGAGTCCTTCCCAATTCATTTTTCAAAGCCAGTATCACCTTGACACCAAAGCCAGGAAAGGACAAAAAAAAAACTATAGACCAATATCCTTTATGAATACAGTTGCAAAAATCCTCAGTAAAACACTGGCAAACTGAATTGAACACTATATCAAAAAAATAATCCACCATGATCAAGTGGGCTTTATCCCAGGGGTATAAGAATGGTTTAACATAAATAAATCAGTAAGTGTGATTAACCACATAAACATAAGCAAAAATAAAGATCATATGATCATCTCACTAGAGGCAGAAAAATATTCAACAAAATTCAACACCCTTTCATGAAAAAAAACCTCAACAACCTGGGGATAAACCCACAGCTAGCACCATATTGAATAGGGAAAATTGAAAGCATTTTCACTAAGAGGTTGCCCACTTTCACCACTTCTGTTCAACATAGTGCTAGAAGTCCTAGCCAGAGCAATCAGACAAGAAAAAGAAATTAAAGGTATCCAAATTGGAAAAGAGGAGGTCAAACTATCACATTTTGCAGACAATAGAATCTTATACATAGAAAACCCCAAAGATTCCATGAAGAGACTCCTGGAATTAATAAATAAATTCACCAAAGTCTCAGTTACAAAATCAATGTACACAAATCAGTAGCATTCCTAAGCACCAAAAACAGTCAAGCTGAGAGTAAACTCAAGTGCTCAATATCATTCACAATTGTGACAAAGAATAAAATGCTGAGGAATATACTTAACCAGATCAGTTTTTTATATTTTGGGTTTTATGAAACTCAGATATTGACACTCTATATAGAAATAAATGTTCTTAGAGAACCTTAACCCAATTCCTAACTCCAAACTTAAAATTATTGAAATATATCCATGGTAATCTTTATAATTCAAAAATAAGCATCTTTATATATGTGACATAGCTAGAAGTGTTACTTCTGAATTACTGTTAATAAAAGACTGCCAAAAATAATAATTATACTAATAATCACATAGATTATGATACTAATAATCACTACCAATCATCATTGAAGTCTCCCCAAAATAATGTCTTATATTCTAAAATCTAATAACATCTCTAGAAACTTATTTTACAAAATAAATAATGTATGCAATACAACTATGCTTATAGTCTTAAAATACCATTAGTTGATATTCTATTTGATTTATATTTTACTAATAAAGTTTAATTAATTCTACATATGCTTATTGCACCCCTAATAGATGTCATACACAGAAAATCTTATATTTATAAAAGGTGATAGAATTTAAGGGTCCATTTAACAAGCAGATATTTAATGTTCATCCTTAAAATTTCATCGATTATAATTATAACCTCTCAACATTCATCTTTCCAGACTTAAATGATCTCATATTTTCTACACCCCACATGAATGTCTATACTTTTTCTCACTTTTTATTGAACTTGCCTTAGACACATAATATCACTCCCCCAATAAAACATATCATTTGCCATTTTAAAGATGTAGTCTTATTATCATTATATATGTAAGAGAAACTGATATTACATGCCCATTTTAAGAGTACATAAATTTGTATTTTTTGTTGTTATTCTTTACATAATAATCCTGGAGCACCAGGTTGGTGTTACAAACAATTTTGAAGTTCTGTGCTCTAATTTGAGCAGGACCTAATTAGCTTAGTTCAAATGGAATCTCTATATAAAAACCCATCAAATTTTATACATGAGATTTACTTTAAAAACTATTTTGGTCTCTAGCTATTATTGAGGCCAATGTTACCCATGGCTCACATTTATTTAGGCTTTTATTGGGAGGACTAATTTCAATCTCTAAAGAAAGAAACTAAGTAATATATGGGCATCTGAGAGGAAAAATATTTCTAAATTTGTCATTGACCATTTCTACAGACCTTATAATCTCTCACTTTGAAATGTGTTATAAATAGTCCAGGAAACTCTATAGGTTTTTCTATGTTTGAGGAAAGTGCCACTTCTAAGGTTTATTTAAAATGATATTTTATTTTTGAAAATTCTTATAACAATTTATCTGATCATTCATTGTAAAAACAATGACGTTTTTATTCAGAATTTTGATAAAACGTGTTATTTTGGTGTTTACAAAACAAAAAGAACTACAAAAGCAGGGACTGTTTCTATGGAATTATGAACAATAATTGCTTATGAACAATTCCATAAGCCCCATATAGGAGCTTTTTAGGAAATTTAAATCTAGATGTGTATCAGGGCTTCAAACATTTATCAAGGCAAATGAAAGTGAATTATTATGGCTCTTCTGTGAAAACATTACAGAAACTAGTGTGCTCTGTTCCCAGGTGGATTCCCACAAAGTCAGCGATATTTGGAAGCTCTGCTTCCATTAGGCAACAAAAACCAGGACATAAATAGAGCTTATGCCTTGTCTGACTGCTCAAGGACATCACTACAAGCCTTAGTGAAGCCAACCTTGTATTGTGATTGGGTTTCTACCTTCATTAAAAGTTTTTATGGAGACTATAATATTAAAGATTAAATTTACATGGTAGAATTCTTCTCAGTGTAATGAACATTAAAACGGGTAATTTGAAAATGCAAAATGAGCTTTTTTGTCTAATGACATTATAGTTTACAATTCAAATGTATACAGGTTAAGCATACCTAATCTGAAAATCCATAATCCAAAATGCTCCAAAATCTGAAAATTTTTGCCACAAGAGGAAAGTTCCACACATAAGCACTTAGCACATATTTTGTTTCATGTACACAATGATTAAAATATTGTACGAAATTAGTTTCGTATTATATGCATAAGGTGTATATGAAACATAAATGAATTTCATGTTTAGACTTGGATTTCTTTCCCAAGGTATCCTATTATGTATATGAAAATATTCAAAAATTCAAAAAATCTAGAACATGTCTGGTCCCAAGCATTTTGATTAAGGGACAAGCCTTTTATTTCTAATCTAAATGTTCATTTATTTATTCAAATATCAAATTATATATATGTGTGTGTATATATATATGTATATATATATATATATATATATATATATGAGCCAGTATTTTCTTTCTAAAAAAATAGATCATTCTATGCATACTCTTTTACCTGTTAATATCAGGGTTTATATAATTGCTCATTGTGTAACCTAGCATAATTTAATTAAGAAGATAAAGCCTGATGCATTGGTTTATATATATATATATATAGTAATTATTAGTAATATCTTTTAGCAATATTAGTAATATCTTTACAAACCGTAGCTAAAAGACTGAGATGTCTTTCTGAAGTATTGGAAAGACACGGCATCTTACAATTTCAAAGCCTATAGTTCAATTAATAAAATAGCAGCAAAGTTCAGCTGTCATGGTAAAGGAGACGACACAAAACTTTCTAGGAAAAACTTACAAGTTAGCATTAATATTCTCTAAGTTGTTATCAGAAATGCGACTGGGGAGCTTATTTGACTAACTTTACCAGGTTAAATACCACTTGAGACCTCATGTTGAACTTACTATTATAATAAATGAGCAAATATAAAATAAAGCCAGAGAATGAGAAAATGAGAGAATGAATAAGGCCAAAGGAATAGGTTGCTTCCCCGGTCCACACCCCACCCCCAACAGTTTAGTCTCCTGAAACCAACATTTCCTGGTATTACAAAGCGAATTATACGGTGCAGAAGAAAAAAAGGTCCTTCCCTGAAGCATTATGGCAAACCTGAAACAATTTAGGTCTGACATTTTCTGCAGCTGAATCTGATGAGAAACAGATCAAAGTCAAGGTGAGTACTTTTCCTCACTTCCCTCTGAGCACGGGAGTCAGATTGTGTAGCAATTGGTACAAAAAACTTGCTACCAGCAACAGAACAAAGTAATCTTTCTAGACAATCTAAGTTTATCAAGAAAAACATAAACATTGTTGCCTTTCTTTTTTAGTTTTACCACTGTGCAATTTTGCTTGTTTCTGGTGAAGAAATTAGATGACACTAGATAATCACATTGCACATATATTCAATTTTAGGTAATTTCCATTTTATATAACTTGTTTTTTCTCCCATGGAAAAATTGTGTTTTAGTGTATAGATATTGATTTCTCTGGAGAAAATGCTGTTTTACGTCTTAGGGATAAATGAGTGATATCAGAAAAATAATGATTATCAGGTGTGATATGAATTTAAAATTAATTCCACCATATGAAACTCTTTGTAAATGGTAGACCAAAGAATCTTAAATTTTAGCTAGTATTATCCCCAAACAAAGGAGTTTAGAATACAAATTTACAGCCTTACATTCTGAGATTCTAATTTATTAGTTATGGATGGGAAACTGAATATTAACATCACCTGAAAGGTGATGTCTGATGCAGTGCTGCATGGACCCTACTTGAGGAAACACTATGATAAATGCCAATTACTTGAATGGAAGACTAGAAGACAAAGACAGCATTTTGCAGCAATGACTGCATTTCTAGCTGTGTGGTGCTACTACTGCCCTTCTGAAATGCCCCTACCCTACTGTGCTGTTCTTCCTCTGTCAATATTTCTTACTTGATTCACTCTCTCTGAGGAGAAGTACCTGGGAATGTGATTCATTACAATAGAAGAACCCCACCATACTTTATAAGTCAAATCACAATTACCTAATTTTTTTTTATTTCAGCTTATTATGGGGGTACAAAAGTTCAGGTTATATATATTGACCATGTCCTGCCCATCCCCCCCCCGCCACATCAGAGCTTCAGGTGTGTCCATTCCCCCCCCACCTCACTCTGATAGCCACTTGGTGTTATTCCCAAATGTGGACTTAGGTGATGATCAGGGAAACCAATTTGCTGGTGAGTACATGTGGTGCTTATTTTTCCATTCTTGGGATACTTCACTTAATAGAATGGGTTCCAACTCTCTCCCAGAGAACAAAGGGGATTCTATATCACCGTTATTTCTTATAGCTGAGTAATACTCCATGGTATGGGGGGTGGGGGGAGGGAATGGGTATATACCTACATGATGAGTGCGTTGCGCACCGTCTGGGGAATGGTCATGGGTATAACTACAATTACCTAATTTTAACCAAGTTTCGCTTGGTTTTAATTTAAGTTTATGGAGAACTAAGAAATAAGCAAATTTGAAAGGCTATAATTCAAATGTACATTTTAAAAATACTCTGATCAATAAGTTTTCAGTCTCTTAAGTAATTTTAACTTCCTATAAAATAATACTTGAAAATTTCATTTTAGCCCAAAGGTAATGAATTACTCAGGGCCATGGGTGGTGTAGCTTTGCTATTGTAATCCTGGCAAAAATTTAATGAAGGTTCTATCCTCATGTAAATATTGAAGCCAAGACATGCAGTGTCCTAAAAGTACTCTTGATTATTTTGGTATCAATGTGTAGCTATATATATTTCTACCTTTTTTTGTTATAAAGACCTGAATTTTCAGTTGTTATTTTTTCCCACTTTCTCCAAGATAACTAACCACAGAGAAAACATTAGGTCTCACTCAGTTAGAATCCCTTGATTTAATTCCCCTTACCCAACATTAGATTTCTGTTACCAGTCAAATTAGAAATAATATAATTAGCTAATTAATTTAAGATGTTCATGGGATATATGTCTGTCTTAGGTCATCCCTCCAATGTATAATTGCATTTATTAAGAGAATAAAACTGAACTGAAAACAAATCTGTAACTACATAACTTCAGGTATGGAGACCGGTTTACAAATTTAAAAATTTGGCCATTTATATTTTTCATGACCTTCAACTAATATCATGGATTAATTGTCTAATTATATAGTTAGAAATAACCTTGACTTCACCTACTACTAGAATCTGTTGCAGTAAGTGACTTTGAAATATAGTAATAGTATGTATACTATCACGGGTGATAGAAACTCAGGAATGAATCACTTTAAGGTAGCAAAGATATGTATATCATATAAGTGGGAGAAAATGTAGATAACTTAATGTGACTATTTGACATATAGCCATTACATTATGTGTATGTATGTTTTTTCTTCTGATAAGAAGCTGGATTTTTATATGGTAAATTAGTAACCTGATACAAAATGTGAAATTCCATAAAATGTTAAAAATAACACATCATATCTTTTTAAAGTTGAAAATATTTATTTTATTTGAATGAGAGGATGCCTAATTCAATTACAACACAAAATTCTAAAGAAAATTGGAGGATTCACATTAAAATCTTTTGAAGGGGTTTTCCAAAGTCCTTTGGTAGCATAAGAAGTCTTTAGATGCCAAAGGCTGACCATTTAATTTTATTTTTGCATATTTTAAAAGAAATATTAGAACATGACACATTTTACACTTGATACAGGATTGGAAAGGAATTTTATACAATGAGACATGTAACCTAAAAGCATGTCATTTATCTAGGACAACACAACACAGAAATGAAATGAAAATGATGTCTGGGAAAGAAAATATGTGTAGGAAAACAGACTGTTGCATGGCAAGAGTGATACTATCTTGAAGCAAAACCACCATGATGACCGATGTTTGATCCACACATACCAAGGTGTTCTGCAGTAAGGTCTTCAAACAAAGTCTGTAGCCTACATGCATAGGAGAACGTTTCATAGATTTGCTTATCTAAATTACACAGTGGTCACCAGTTTTGGCAAGAAAATCTGGAGGCATGAGTATTTGCACATGTTTTACCCTAAAAATTTGCTGTATAAAGAATTCTTTCTGGAGTACAAGTGCAGGGATCCACTGTCTTGCATCCACCTAAGACGTTGCTCCTGTTCATTAAGTGTCAAATGATTCTTTCTGAGAAACTGGATTTGTCAGCCTCTTTCTTAAATCCCTTGGCCTTTGAGGGTAGGTTTGCATTTACCTGTTCACTAAGAAACAGTATGTGCGTGTGTGTGTGTGTGTGTGTGTGTGTCTTTTGCAGTGATTTTTATTATGTGGGTTTTTTTTTTTTTTTTTTTTTTTTTTGCAGAAAATGAGTTTATGTTTCAGGAAACTAAGATCTTCAACTTATGAATAGTTTAACAAGCACAAATAGAATTTTTTTAAAATGATAGAAATTTCTTTTCTAAATTATTTGTTTTGATCTTTATTATGTTTGAAACCTGAGAGAAAAACAAAAAGTATGGTTTGTAATGTATTTTTAGAAAACTTTGAACAAATTAAATTTAACAGAATTTATTTGAGCAAAACCTAACTCATGAGTCAGGCAGGCATCACTCAAGTACAAAAGAGGTTCTAAGAGCCTTAATTGGCAACTTGGCAGTGAGTTTTTATAGACAGAACCAGGAAGTAAAGTACAGAAATAGCTTGATTGGTTACAGCTAGCCAGATTTCTTGTTTGGACATGATCTGATCACTTGGTTGCTAGAGATTGGCTGAAAGTTGGCTGCTTGTGATTGGCTGAGTCTCAGCTGTTACAAAATATACTTCTAAATTAGGTTTTTGGTTTGTTTACATACTAAGTTAGGTTGCAATTTGTTGTGTAGGAACTAAAATCATGGTGACAGCCTCAGGCCAATGGCCCCCTGCTTATTTAACTTAACAGTATGATATTTAGAGTTACATATGTTTTTTTTTAAATATATTATTTAGCAATTTCAAAAACAGTTGAAAATATGAGAGAATTTATCCTAATGTTTTAGGTAAGATGAAATATTGATTTTTAAAAAAACATTTTCCATTTAACTGGCTTAGCTTACATTAAATAAATTATAATCGTAGCATAAGATAATCAATTGATGATGTGATTAATATATAACCAGTCTTAACTTACTAAGTGGTAAAATATAACTAAATATATCTTAATTGACTTAGGTTAAATGAAATATATTTTTGAATATTATATTGTCAACAAGAGCTTTTAAAGTCTTATGGAATAAGGTAGAAAAATACAATTTCAAGAACTCCATGCAATAGAGGAGGATCAGAACAATATCAACTCAATTTGAATGCCACTGAGAGCTTACAAACCACTTTTAAATTGAGCTATTTATTTTGCTAAATATGATTGATCAAGAAGGGAAGGCTAGAATGACAAGACAACTAAGACATTTATTAAAGAAAAAAATCAAGAGAAATCTTTTTTTAAAAACTTTGTCTAACAGTAAAGCTCTAGACCTGCAAATGTAGCTCCTAATTTAAAACAATTGAGAGTTTAACAATATATGTTTAATAAAAGTTGGTAAATCCATATAGTACACAATATATTTGTGTATATACATATTACTAATGGAATGAAATTATGCTTGATTTCATTGGCTTAAATGCTTTATATATTGTGGTTTTAAAATTAAGTCACTATATTCAGATCAAGTAAATATTCCCAAGTCTCTAAACAGGCACAGAGTTTAGTCTATTGTCAATGAAAAACTAGACTATCTAATCATATTTTCTTTTACTGATATAATTTTTAATCAGTGATTTGCAGTAGTTTTGAACTATTTTCACAAGAAATCAAAGTGTGATTAACCTTCACTGTGAACACTTTACTATGAGCCTACTTGAGTAGGATAAACTGCATTTCCCAGAATTCCCCTTTTTGGGTATGTTTCAGTTAGTTAGGGCTACAAGGGAGATTTCCCTGGAGAGTTAGAAGGCAGAAGAGAAGGTGTAACAATTTTGTCCAACTCAGTTGTTGCTGGTGGGCTGAGTAAACTCATTGTAATAAAGCAGCATCTCTGCCTTAATTTGTTTTGTTTCTCCTGAAATCTCTTCAGTTTCTGTGACTTATGGCTCGTAAGTTCATGTTCTGTTCTGTCTGAAGGAGCACAGGATTCCACAGGATACCCTAGTCATTAAGATCTGAAGAAACAAGAACTGACATAGGCAAAACTATGGAGACAAAAAGATCAGTGATTTTCAGGGACTGGGAATGGGTGAAAGGATTTTCTGGAATAGAGCATTACAAACTTTTTACTATGATGAAAACATTTTATACCATAATGTGATTATGTGATTACATATATATTTCATATATATATATTTATTCATATATCTTATATATCTAATTCTAGATTCATAAGAATGATATAAAACAGTATTTAACGGTAGTTTAATTTGTTCTGTTAGTTTCTTATTTGAAAAGGACTATATACTGTGTGATTGTATTTGACATACTTGTTATGAGAATGAATGTAGATTATGTGTTCTGACACATTATTGTTTATTAAATATTTAGTACTTGTCAATCTGCTAGGCACTTGTATTATTCTATTCAAAACTAAAATACCATATGAATTTAGATTCATATGTCTCTAAATTTGGAAATAACTACGAAACCTCAATGCCATTGTCTTTAAAATAATAAAAGACATTAAGAGATATATAAAATCCATTACAACCTTAAAAGTCTGAGAGCTAATGAAAGTGTAATATGAATTACTGTACCTATCTTATCTTTTAATAACTTTATAATAGGCATTCAACAAATTTCCCATATTGACCTAAATTTGGTTTCCTATATTTAGCAAAGAGTGAAAAAGTAAAAATTCCTGTAAAGCAGTACATCCTGACATTTTATCCCTGGATTTTAGTACTTTTTTAAAAAATATATTTCCAACAATTAATATATATATATATATGTGTGTATGTATATTCACATACAAAATATATGAAAAAATATATACACTCTTTTGTTTGCTTGCACATATATTTGTAATGATGGAAATATATATAAAATTTCTTTATTTATTATTTATTTATTTTAAAGGATATAAAAATTCACATTGCCACAGAAAAACATATATGGGCTCATTCCTCCACATCCTAGCACCGAGAGAGATTATCACTCATTTTAAATTTTGTCAATCAGGTGTTTGATTTCTGATTTTAATCTTAAATCTTTCCACTCAAGAAAAATACTTGCGATTGGTTTCTAATATCTATCATATTTGACAGTGATATTCTTAGATTGTTTACATATAATGGATACTGAACTTTCAGAAATATTTTTCTAGAAATATTACACACATTTTAAAATTTGTTAGATCTTTTCACATAATGAATCAATTCTGTATTCCTAAAATATTACTTTATGGAACATAAAATTTATGTTAGATGTTCTTTTGCATTTTATGGCTAAATATTATTCATATTATTTTTAATCGTAATTTATAAGTGAAACTTCATAAGAATTCTTTTTTTGTAAGTCCTTTATCAGGTTTTATTGAAGATTCATAAAGAAATTAGGTAACCTCCTATATTTTTCTGTTTCAAGGAAAAATTTTTGTAGTTACTAATGATCACACTACTAGAATTATTTTGTTTATTCAAGTACTTATGATAATGGGGCTAGTTGAACTTGTTTGGCAATATAATGCCCATAACACACCCAAAGAAATTTCTTAAATTTAGCTCAGGGGATTTCTATAAACATTCAGATGGCAGATGGCAGGAAAAAATATAGAAATCATTTCATAAATATAAATATTAATAAATATCTGAAAGTTTATTAGATGACAAACTATAAAACCTATATATAGGATTTTTCTTTAGCACAGATCAAATGTTTCCAGCATTTCATTAAGAAAAAAAGCATTACTTTTTCTTCCAAAGTGCATATAACCTTCTGATAATACATGTGTTCTATGAAGTTATAATATTTGAGTTTATAATTTTAGTTTTAATTCAACACTTATTTGTATTCTGTAGGATTATAGCAATAAAGTTTTTCTTATACAATAGTTGTCAGTGAGGAGTAGTTATTTTCTATTCTACAAAAATTAACTCAACATTTAAAATAATACAGCAATGACCTTGTTTTAAAGTTTACACAGCACCCCCACATAAATTAATATGATGTTAATACCAGGTTTGAATGTAGATTACTTATCTTTTCGATGTCTTTTATCATACTGGAAACTTTCCATATTCTATCAAATTTGCTATATATGTTTTATTTGAAAATAATTAGTGTTTTCTAGATTTTTGGATTTCTTCACATGCATTTAAAGCATCCTCCTAAAATGTTCATGTGCCTGTATTTGTACTTATGACTAATTTTGTATATTTTATCCTCTTTGTTTTCCTTATCAGAATTACAAGTTTTCTTTTACTTCCAAATAAATAGCTTCTAGATTTATCACTTTGACTAGTTTTAGCTTTAGATTTTACTAATTTCTATTCCATGTTTAATATTGCATTATCTCTAATTTGCTTTTTGTCTCTTTACTAGCCTACATTTTTAAAATTTTTTTTAAAAGCCAGTCAAATTTAGCAGTGGGGAGTTGAATACCAACTTTAGTGACACTAATGTTAATTAAATTCTAATAACCCACTACCATACTAGCCTACATTTTTAACTTTTCTTTTGACTCTCTTTCTGTAGTCATTGGACCATTTTTAGGCTCATCATGTTTGCTTACCATCTCTCAGATATCACTGTCCTTCACTGCCTAATGGTCAGTTTCTTGCTACAATTTATTTTTTTCATTTTTTGGTTGTTTCAAGTGGGAACATGAATCTGGTTCTGTTATTCCATGTTAGTTAGAAATGGAAACTTATAATTCAATATGAGATTATCTTTCACTAAAAATGCATTTAATTTCATGTATGAATCTAATCTATATGATTTTATTTCTGGCAAATATCTAGGCAGTGTATATTATGTCATCATCACAATATTGAAGTAAAACAGAATGCTATAGTGATTTACATAGGAAGAAGTAATTTCTGATCAATAAAATGGCACAACTGGCACTTTCTAAAGTATTAAATGAGAACAAATACTCCAAATATCAGCATTTTATTTACATGTGTCCTTTGATTAAGTATATACATAGATTTATTTATATGTTATGTGTCTATTCTCTAATCTACAAGGTAGAAAATTGTGTTAAACCTGAATTTTAAAATCAGAAAATATTTTAATGAAATAAAAATGTAAGTCCTAGAACATTAACTTTATTCATGTCTTCACAGAATATCTGTTAGCTATTGCCTGATTCTACTGCAAAAATTTTGCATTGCTTGTGATTCTAGGTGACTGAAAAAAAGTAACTTGACTAACCAGAATTTTCAGTCAAAGTTTTGTAATCCAAGATAATTAATAATCTTTCATATTGAGGACAATATTAATGAGAATACACTTAGACAAACACAACCAGCTTTAGCATATCTATGTTTTGTATTCTTAAATTTTGTGTGAATATTTAGTTTAAAGTCTGTATCACTTTAATTGTTTAAAATATAATTTGATTTCATTATTTAAAATTTTTCATTTATAGTCTACATTAAAGATCCAATGCAGGAATATTCTTTAAAGATATTCCCTTACGTATTTGAACCAGCAGTGAAATGTCCTTTGCTTAAACTCACTCATATTGCATAAGAAAAAATGTCAAATAACAGAAACAAACACAAATTAATTTTTCCTAAAATAAAAACAAATTCTATTGACGAATAAACTAAATGTTCCTAGTTCTTTTTTTTTATTTGTTTACTAGTTGCATAGTTTACTTCATATGTTAATATGTTCTTTTTTTTTATTTCAGCTTATTATGGGGGTACAAAAGTTGGTGCAATCAGTTAGCGTGTGGTACTTATATGTTCCTAGTTCTTGATTCACTTTATTCATACTCTCAAGCAAAAGTATTAAAAGAGATTTCTAGTTTTTTTTTTTTTGAAGCAGAGTATTAGTTGTGCCTAATACAATGTTTTGGCATACTATGGTCAGTTTTCTGATATTCTGCTTTCTGTGTGTGAGTGATAACAGAAATCCCAATAATATCTTTACAATATTGGCTTCCATGTCTTGTTTTTAGGTGAAGGAATTAGAAAACCACATAAAATTGACTGGATATTTTCAAAGAGTCACAGACATAAATAGATAATTTTTATTATTTTAAAACTTTCAAAATATGTTTACAAATGTATTGTGTATTATAGAAATAATGCCTATGTACTTAAATATGAAAGTATCCTTCTCTACTCTAATTCCATCCTTCCCATTACCACCAATCAAAGGTAATTATTGTTAAAAAGTTTATTGTGTATATATGCAATCTTCACATGGTTAAAAACGTAGAGAGACTAATGCATACCTGTTAGATGTCAGACTATAAGGTAATAATAGCTTCCACATAAGTTTAAAATGTCTACCTCATGAAGTGGTTGTAAGGATCTAATAAGTTAATATTTTGAAGAGTTTAGAATAGTACCCCTTGCCTTTTTAAACTTTGCCATGGTAGTTTATCTATTGAAGCATTTATGCATTTATTTCTATGAAGTCTGAAAAATGGAATTGCTGAATCACATTTATATGTTAATGGGTATTGTTCCAGCATATCTGATGTGTCTGTGGTATCTGCATGCCAGGAATAACAGTGGGAAGTGCTTTCTTTGAACTGAGTGCCCTGATATCAATGGAGACAATGAAATCCGAAGGTGACAAGAGGCAAGAGTCAGCATGAAATTGCTAGAAGGGAGATGGATATGAGTACTGTAATAGAAAGCAGATCACAAATGTAATCAGAGTGGTGTTACCTATATAGATTTTTTTACATTGCTTATTGATCACTGGAAACCTAAGGATAAAATCATCATCATCATATCATCATCTTCATCAATAGCAGCAATGACAACAATAACTAAAAATTCCTTTATTTGCAAAGTGAAAAATTTCTGTACTAGTGAAGTCTGACTTGCATTGTCAACAGAAAGTCACGGCCCAGTTCCAAGATTAAAGGCTTAGCATTTCCCAAAAAGTCCTTTGAATGAACAGGAAGCTGATTACTCTTGAGGAAGAATCCTACAGTGCCTTCTCACTCCCAAATTGGAATATGTATCTTCCTCCTAACTTTTCCCAAAACAGTCTTTGGGCATTTATTGTATATTGTGTAATAGTTGAAATTCGATGGGAATACTGTTCATTGATAGTGAATTGACAATAACTCCTGTAGACCCAGGCATATGGACTTATGGAATTGAGGTGATTAATGAAGTTTTTGTTCCTGGTGATTACAGTGAGTCCTGAAACCCATCCTGTGTTTATTTCCCCACTTCTAGGACATATAGCTTTAATGGATATGCTTAACAACAATCAGAAATCAAGCAATCAGCTCCTACTCTTGGAATTCACTGGTCTTATTTCTTACCACCCTAAATCAGGATGACTAATAGCACAGCCATGCCTTATAGAACAGCAAGCCGTGAAGAATCAGTTACAGCACCCACTAGTGGTTGATACAGGGTGTGGCTCTGTTAATGTCCACCCAAGATATGGTATTTGCTCTGAATCAGTGACCATTATGGTTGCTAAACAGCTTCCTGGATCTCTTTCTTTTCTGGTTGATCAATTGCAGGAACCACATTGTGAGAAAGCCCAGGCAGCCATATACAGAAGCTACATGTCTGTGATTTTGCTGGTATCCCTTAGCACTGTTTTGGGCATTGCTTTGGGCATTGCTGCAGCATTACTTGAGTCAGGAAGTATCAAAACAAAGTTTCAAACTACCTTTTGATCAAAAGGGGATGAAGGCAGGGCAAGTTCCAACTGGTTAAAACCAAGATGGTAGAGAAATTTACGACCTCTTTACCTTACAGCTTTATTATATAATTTTATTATCATAAAAGTTTCTAAGAAATCCTCCCACTCCCATCATGCACCTGACACCATGACACTTCCTGTTTGACCATATTTAGTCAAAAGGAGGGTATCACCCTAATTCCAAGAAAACACTGCCCCTTCCATGAATATCTCTCCCTTTTATTAGCCTATAATTAAGCCCTTGCTTAAATAGGAGGACAGGAACCATGTGGCTAGTTCTCTTCTGCAGGGAGAACTAGTCTCTGCTCTGTTTGGGGAGTAGACTTTCTATAGCTTCTGAATAAATCTTGCTTTCATTTTACATGAGTGAACTCATACCTGAATTCTTTCTTGCAAGGACATCACTTGCATTGGAAGTCAGTCACTTTCCCATGTCACAAGTATTAGGACTGGGTCTGGTTTCAGAGTGAAAATGTATTGGCAGAAAATACTCCATGAGTCTCTTGTATTTCTTTATATGTTGCAAAGTAAGGAATTGATAAACTCTTGTTGTAGACTATATTTTCAAAAAGGTCTGTATAGCAAAATGCCTTGAAGGATGGCATAATGGCTCCTGCCAAAACCAATGGCATGCTTACTTACTTTCTATTATAGAATATTTAAGTTCCCGAAATTCACTGGAACCCATTCTGTGTGTAGTCATAGACCTAGGTCCATCCACACTATCCTTATGGAAATTGGAACAAGAACTGATAGAAATTTTTAGGTTTTAAAACTGCCTGTTGTACGTGAATAAATGGTGCAGGCCTTTTCTCTGCTTCAGGAGTCTTGTGTCTTCTGCCATCCTCCATGAAACTGTGGCAACTTATCTTGTTGGCTTGAAAATGGAAGGAAATTTCTGACCCTTCACTATTCTTGACAACTTGTGGTCCAGGATGAGGTAAAAGTGTGGGCAAATATGATAAATTTCAATGTTTTCTTTTCAGTTGCCTTAATACTAAAGTTTTTGAAATTCCTTAGAAAGTTGCATTGTAGGAATTGGTTGGACTGTGTTTTAAAATATTGAGGGCATACTTCTCAAAGTTCTATTTTCTCGAAAGTTTATCATCATTGAAAATGTCTACTGAGACCTTCTTTAATGTATGTTTGTATAAACAGCACCAAAGTTAAAATTAAAATAAAAAGAAAAAAGAAAACCCTCCCACTACCTAGTACTTTATTGTCTAGGCAAAGCAAATCACTGTCTATCATTCTAATTTAGTTTTCATCAAGATTATTTTTGTTTCTATGGGGTTTAATTATGCTTCCAATCCCTTCCATTATTTAAAATTTGCTTTACATCAATGTGTGTATACCATTTAAAATTGCACATTTTAAAACATCTGTTTCAATTAGACTCTCTCTTATTACCATATTTGCTGCAGCTGTTTCTAAGTTGTTGACTGATACCAGAAGTTTATTTGGCTTGATTTTTCAAATGTGTTTTCTTATTTTAGGAGGAAATGCTTTTTAAAAAAATTAGGTTAGGGCAATCATTTTCTTATAATTTTCTTTGCATCTTTGTATAGTAGTTTATTCTTTGGTCCAAAGAAAGTAAACAGATTTGTTGACACAAATCTATAAGGAACACCAACGATAAGCAGACCCACATGGAAAGGATTTTACATGTTTAGTTATGAGCAGAGTACCTGGCAATATCTTCTGGCACTGGGCAATATCAAAACAAACAGGAATCTGAAAGCAGATTAAACTGAAACTGGAAGCAAAAAAGATCAAGACAGTGTTCTTCCTCATCAGACAAGCAGACAATGCCCAGTAGCTGCCACTAGATTTTTTTTGTATATGATTGTTATTTTTAAAATACTGTAGGAACATATAAACATATATGGTGCTATTTTAAGCCATGGATTTTTTTTGAATAACTGTATCAGTTTAGACCTTAAGTGATTTCAGTCAGTATACACCCAAATGAATTAATGTGTAGAGCCACATAAATCTGAATATTCAGATAGTTGGTTTACATTATTCACATCTTGCTAATCTATAAACAGAATTTTAAACCTGCTGTTGCTAATATTTGTTGAGCACATAATATCATTATTTCTATCACAATGTATATGTGTCTTGTATATTGTACCATTACTTGAGCCATATAAAATAAAAATATCTGGAATTAAATGAGACATTTAGTAGTTCTTTCATATTGGTAACATTCTATTAGAAACATTCACAATGAGAGAGAATATTTATGGCGTTTAAATGATGTTGCTTGTTGCTTAACCAGCTAGGGAACCTTAAAGCAATTTCATATGTATTATAGCTAAGCTCTTCACACCAATGCTAAGGGGATTTTTATAATCTTTATTTTGTGGAAGACAAAAGGCAAAATCAGAAATTTTAGGTGATCCGTCCAAAATCCCAGACATACTAAATGACTGAAGTAAAACAGGAACTCTGGTCTTCTTTTGACTTAAAATTTATCTTTCTTCCCTTTTATGTGGAAATAATGAAAATGTCATTTGTCTGGACATTTGTTTCTAATTCCAGCTCAATTAATAACTGTATATTTATCAATGGGCGATTAATTTTGACTCTCAAGTGTTCATATTTTTAACTTCAAATACAAAATAAGGAAATTTGGATCAATGATTTCTTAGATGTCTTCCAATTCTAATGGTTTCTGGCTAACACATTATTTCATGTAATTTTAAGTTTTCTAAAAAGTATGGGAAGAATGAGCTATTAACATTATGTTAATTACATTATTCACATGTAAGTGTGTGAATATTAATAGATTGTGCTAAATATGTTATATACCCTGTGCATGGGTGTATGCATGTGTTATTTATCAAACTTATGCAGAAATAACTAATATTAAAATTTAGACACTTCAACAATCTATATTAATAAAATACTTTTTTACTTTTATCTGTTATACAAATGACTTGTTTGACCAATTTTCTTTTATTCAAACAATATTAACTTCATGAAGAGTGAATTATTTAACTATAAATTAAGACATTCAAATATGTAGATGTAAATTTTTCCTTATGCAATCATTTTAAACCAATCAAGGATATTTTAACCCTTTTAATAATAAATATTTTATGACCTAGTATATGATTTGTTCTATCTAGTTACCAGATAGATTTTTGTAACAACTGTTTTGGATACAGTGACTGATTCTTAATGGTAAACATTTGTTTTCTATTACCATTTTCTCTTGTCCTTAAAAATTGTCAGTCTTTTCTTTGACTTGATAATAATGTTGTTAATAAAAACTGAAAAAGTAAAAACTTAAAAAGAAGTGTTAATATTTGGGTTATAAATGATAGAGATGAGGATATAAAATACTCTCCAAATTCTTTTCAGTTGATCAGTTAACAAAAAATAAGGACAATTCTGTTTAGTACATACAGCCTCTTATCTATCTTAACAGTTTAGGAGTCTTGTTAGAAATGAGGAAATGGCTTCCATTTAAATAGTTTATAATTTGCGTAGAAACATTTTTGAGGTTTACGTTCATGAAATGTAAATTAAAATTTTCTCTTATAAAGTGAGAAAGGGAATAAAAACTTCATCATAGTTAGATATTGCAATAACAGACTTGAAAATTTTTATATGAATAGCTACACTAATTGCTGGAGCCATTTCTTGCTCACATAGTTATTTATCAAAAACAGAATGATAAATATGAGATATTATTTATAAAATCCTTTTGAAAATATTAAAATAAATTATTCATATTGTACATAGATGACTAAATGCAAGACTAGTTCACCATGTATTCAGAAATTTTTTTATGAATTGGGTAGGATTTCAGTGAACTAAGTATCCACAATACCATTAAATGGATTATTGAAATGATTAAGCTTTGGGAGTTTTTTAAAGTATGAAAATCCTGAGAAACCTTCATAATAAATTGCACTAGGACATTTTAGAGTAATTTAAATGTGTAATTCATAAAAGTATGGAATTTACTTTTATAATCTTGTAATTCTATAGAAGGAAAAATGATGAATGCTGATAGCTAAAGATAAAAACATTTTATTTTCTCTTTACAGCTTTGTACTTCTAAAGTTGTTGATGTTATCAGCATGTAGGCTATTAAGCGATTTTAATCTTTCCATTCCTGATGGTGTGAGTGGCACCCATCTAAGACTACCTGTAACAGAATATATTCTTTGAAAGAAAAAATACTGGAATTTTTTCTGGTCAAGTTTTATTTTATTTTAACCAACAAAATATTATATTTTATTGCTCATATAGTCTCTAATGGCATAAACATTGGTGAGATTATGTGTCTAGAATTGATATAATGTGATGAAAAAAATAATTGCATTGAGAAAAATGATGTCAAATATTCACACAAATCCCAACTATCTTGAAATTTGTTCTAGGGCAAGTTATTTGCAATATTACCTCCTTAACTGGTGTCATACAAATTCTCACCTTTGTTCCCCATCAACAGTATCGTTACAAATCAAGTAATAAATAGGAGTAATATTTTTATTTTTCTTCCATTTACTAGAGTGAGAATAAGAAAACTTTTTCTGTAAATAGCTAGATAGTAAATCATTTTGGCTATCTAGTCCGTATAGTCTCTGTAGGAACTACTCAACATTCAATATTGCGGCACAGAGGCAGCCTTAGGCAATGCCTAAATGAGGAGGTGTGGCTGAATTCCAATAAAACTTAATTTACAAAAACAAGTATGTGGTCAAATTTGACTCATAGATAGTAGGTTGCTAATGCATGCAAAATAGAAAATAAAAGACAATGCTTAAGCATGTCTAAAGTCTGAACGTGCCAGGCATACGGAATCCCTAGAAACCATTTTGGGTGACTCAGCTTCAATTAAACCATTTTAGTAAAAATTATTTAGGATAATTGGTATGTATTTGGACACAGAGGACTAGAAACTATGTGGCCAGAGTTTCCAGAATGGTTGAGAGAGTTAAGGAAGTTACTACTTGCCTTATTTCCATGGGAATGATAATTGTAAGGGAAGTTTCGTAAATCTCTAATGGGATCCTCCTGTGTTTTGGCAATGTCAACTGCCGACAGAGCACCTTCATGGTGATTTGAGGGCTCAGGGTGATTGTTTATGCAGCGGGGAGCATGTTGACAAATGTTCTGTTCTATTCAGCCATCAGTATATATTAACATTATCCTCCTTTAATAAAGTCTCATAAATGCCTTCAAAGTTCGTAGGCCTCCTTTGTCTACTGCAAAATTAGATTTCTTGGCTGTCTTGATCAAGGAGTCTTTCTGTAAATACCTCCTGTTGGTGGGGCTTGATCTCAGCCTAGTTGGATAGTGACTCAGCTATTGTCTGCAGCTGCATATTAGGCTAAATATAAGGTAGACAGAGAATCAAGCTTTCTGTCCTAAGTTTGTATCTTTCTAATGGTAAGTCATCAATTCAATGAAAAATGAAATGCATCAAATAATGTATATAATGCTACATGTTCATTATATTGTATACCATTACAGTTGGCTTTTCCTGTCAGATAGACAGAGACTATAAGGAGGATTTGAAAATTTGGTTTTCATTCCTGATAAGACACCTCCTGCAACATTTACTGAAATAGCGCAAAAGTAGCTGATTTCATTTAACACATGTTTTTTTTAAGACTGATGTGTCTGTACAATGAAACTTCAAAATGTCTTTGGAAGAAAGGATAAAAGTCTACTCTCTCCCACTTTACCTCATCTGGTAAAATAAATATCCTTATCTCAGTGTTACTTGGGCATAGATATACATAGTAATCCCCCCAAATCAAAGTTACTGTCAATGATTAGAGAATTTATTGACAAGTGTTTTTTGTATCAATGAATTTCATAATACAACACAATAAAAAATCATAGTGGACATTTTCAGTAGTAATATACAGTTATACTTAGGTTTATGCTGTGGTATAAGAAAGTATTTGAAATCAGATGGGTGATGGAATCACTACTGAATCATCTCCGTTTGTTTATTGTTTACTATTCCCTTGGGCAGGCTATTTATTTGATATACAGTCAAATATGCTTCTTAAATTGTATAATTATGCCTTATTGTATGAATTAGCATTCAGAAGCTGAGGATATCTATGCATGTATTTAAGTAGGTTTTGCATATGTACTTTACTCAGGCATATGTTTATGCATTTTCTCCTCATTTAATTTCAACATACTTTTGCCATTTTGGCTATAACAAACTATTATTTATAGAATTTAAGTCTTTATCAATTCTTTAAAGAAAATATTTATAATTTCTTTTTCTTTGGAAAGTTTTAACAAAAGACTCATGTATGATACATGATTATTATGTTATAATAAGATGATTAAAATTAAAGTTTATGCAGCAACTAAAAAGAAAAAGGAAGAGGAAATTAATATTACTGATCACCTACTCATTACCAGACACGATAAACCTCACAAATTCCTATGAATTATGCTTTAGTAACCTATTTTTCTAATGAGGAAGCTCAAAATGGTTACAATATCCCACAGAGAAATCCTAAGCTGGACAATCCTTAAGGTTTTTATTACATTGGTTAAGAGAAAAACAGAAGAGAAACTCAGAAGCTTAAGAGAGAAGAGTTAAGAAATTAGACATTATGCTTGCTGTAGCTTTCACTCTCAGTCCTGTGTTCCACAAGGAACCCATCTAAGTTTGGAATATCAACATATTGATGGATTTTATTTTTAGGCTAATATTAGCCCTTCTTTGATCACTCTTGCTGTTTTTTCTAGAAGGATTAAATGTTTTGGTTAATCTGTGTGCTTCAAAGTTAATCTTTTTATTATTTATTATTTATATTATTATTTACCCTTTGACCAACCACTTATTTAACTTCAAGTGATCATCCAAATTCTGTTTTCTTGATTTTCAGATATAATCTCTGTAAATCATAAATTTACTCTCGCCACTCCCTCCACAAAAATATGAAGGGATATCCTTCTAAATTTCCACTATCCAAATCTGATCCCAGAAAAAATCCTTCTTTTCCATGGGAGGGAGAGATGGGAGGATAGAGAAAGCAACAAAACAATATAGTTAGCCATGTGGTCTTTCCTAAAACATAAGGTGAATGTTCTACAATAGCATCATCTGAAATTTGGAAAGATATCTAGTACATAGATTTCAAATTGGAAGTAGAGAAATTCATATTAAGGAAATAGAAGCCTAAGAAACGTGAGAATTCAGAAACAAACTCCAACACTTCAACCTTATTGACAAGGGTGATTCTGTCTAGTTTAATTCCCTTTTTTAAAAATTTTTATTTTTAATTATTATGGGTACATAATAGTTGTATGTATTTATAGGGTATATGTGATGGTTTGATGTAGGCATACAATGTCACTTAATCAAATCAAAGCTACTGGGGTATCCGTCACCTCAAGCATTTAACATTTCCTTGTGTTAGGAACATTCCTATTACAGTCTTAGTTATTTTAAAGTATACACTAAATTATTGTTGACTATAGTCACTTTGTTGTGCTGTCAAATATTGTTTATTCTATGTATAATAACTATCTAACTATGTAGCTATATTTTTGCACTCATTAACCATCCTCCCTTTAGTCCCTCCCTCCCCAGTACCCTTCACAGCCTCTGGTAACCATCATTCTATTCTCTGTCTCCATGAGAACAATTGTTTTTAATATTTAGCTCCCACATTCCCTTTTTGTCCCCATTACTTTCTAACACATTTTTGCAACAGTGAAAACAATGTCTTTGTTTTCACCCATAGAGAGAACATAGTTACATCAGACTGTTTTTGATGAAAGTGTTTCATTTCCCTGAAAGGAATTAGTAAATACGTTTCTGAGCATTGAGTAAATGCCAGACCTTATGCTAGATGCATTAGAAATGAACATATCTATTTGAAGAAACTAGGAGTAGTGTTCTGTCAATACATAATAATTCAAGGCTTTTAAATTTATAATGACTGTATCTGTGACACCAAATGTCTCATTGACTAGCGGACTAGCGAAAAACTCACAAAATCTAGTACCCAAAATAATACAAAATTTGCATTAGGTTATAATTTATATTTTTTATTATTTTTATTTTACTTTTTAAATTAGACATTCAAGGATATTATTTAAAAATGATAGTGAAAGAAAAGTATGGTGCTAGTTGAGAAAGTATAATTGAATGACCATGATGACTCTTAGGAGCAGGATTCTCAAGTCAGCATTACTGACATTTTGGGCCAGTTTCATGTTTGTTGCAAAAGGCTGCCCTTTGCATTGTTGGATATTTAGCAATATCCCTGGTCTCTACCCACCAATCACCATTAATGGCAATGAAACATGTCTCCAGACATTGCCAGGTGTCCTACTATATGGAAAATCACCCCAAGTGAGAATCACTGATACAGAGAAATGAAAAACTAAGAACAGCCAAAACTTTTTTTGAAGAAAAATATAGGAAAGCTGGCTCTGTCAGATAGGTCATAATTCCCAGTTTTAGTGATTAAGATTGTAGGTGTTAGCCCTACATTAATAGCAGGAATTATTCATTACTCATGAACTAAGTGTTCATATGAGGAAAAAATGAAGTTTCATTTTTTACTCTCAACATGAAAAAAATCAATAATAATTAAATAGATAAGTAGATGTAAAAGACAAAATTATAAAACTTTAAAAACCAATATAAGAGAATATGAATATGGGAAGGAAATTATTTCTTATATAAGACAAAGAATTACAAACTGCATGTAAATAATTGATAATATGGACTTATTCAATATAAAATGTTATTTATTTAAAAATGTGCAATTAGAGTGAAAATCTAGACCATGCCCTGCCAGAATAGTGCCTATAGTCAACCAAAACTTTTTATTGAGAATATATAAACAGCATATATAAATCAATAAAAATAATATAGCAAATAGAAAAGTGGTTGAAAAATATCAATGGTAAACTAGATGTAGTGGGTCACTCCTGAAATCCTAGCACTCTGGGAGGACAAGGTGGGAGGATTACTTGAACTCAGAAATTCCAGTCTAGCCTGAGGAAGAGCAAGATCTGATCTCTAGTAAAAATAGAAAAAAAATTAGCCAGGCATGACGGTGTGCACCTGTAGTCCCAGCTACTCAGAAGGCTGAGACAGGAGGATCACTTGAGCCTGGGAGTTTGAGGTTGCTGTGAGCTAGGTTGATGCCACGGCACTCTGGACCCTAGGCAGGGCAACAGAACAAGATTCTGTCTCAAAAAAAAAAAAAAAATCAATGGTATTTTACAGAAGAAATTCACATAGCCCATATCCTATGTAAAAAAAAAAAAAAATTGAATATCTAAGAAAAAGAATTTTCAATCTGTAATAAAATTCAATGTTATATTCAGCAATTTCATAATAATTAAAATCTATCAATACTAAGTGTGTAAGTGTGTGAAACAACTAGTTTTCATCCTAAAACTAATAGGGATATAATTTGTATAGTCATATGGATATTTTTATTTGTAATTCCAGTAAAGATGACTACGCACATTGGTGGTTTTTCTTTTGGGTCAACAAGAAAATCATTTGCTGGGATTCAAGGGAAATATCCCTTAATGTGAGCAATAATACTGAATACAAATATTTTATTATTATTTAAGTTAAAGAGATGAATTTCACTCCATTTTATTTTTACTGTATTTTACAATAAAAATGTTAAAACAATATACGAAAAACCATTGTCAATGTAATTGTTGAAGTGTACCATTACAGTTATTAATAATATATAGCAAATATTAAAAAGTGTTCTAAGTGTTCCAGTTATTGTAACATAGTCGGCTATAAGACATCCTTTTCAAAAACAAATTACAAATTCAATTTAAATATCCAACTAATATAGAGTTATACTGACAGTTGACTGTGTTTAATTCATTGTGTATATATAGTTAGCTACTAGTCTGCCATCACATTTTATAAAAACATTTCTGACAAGCCTGCACATATATAGTAATTTAATACAGTGATATGGAATGTAAATGAACTAGAAAATAATGCATTCTAAGCTTCACATATCTAAATTAGGATGGATATGTTAATACTCTCGTTTTTGTTACCTGCTAGCATTTTTTACCAGGTAATTATGTATATGATTATATTTTTTATAAAGCAAATTTACAATGGAGAAAAACAAATTATATAAAGTAAAATTAGGCATAAATGCAAATATAACCAATATCCTTTTCAATATTATTTTTTCAGTAGATCTTTATATTAAACTTATATTCCAAATATTTAAAACGTATATTTTCCAGTGCACTGAGTTTTAAAAATTTATGAAATCGAATTTATTATCATTCCTCTGAGTTTTCTTGAATTTTTTTTATTCTTAAAAAGCTCTTCTAACTCTACAATCTTTTTTAATGTTCTACAGAATCAATATGTTATTCTTGGTCTGTGATGCATACTTTTTTACATAGATATGTTTTTTGTGACATATTCTTCAACCAAGCTACCTGCTTTCTTCTATTTATGTTTGATTATTTCACTTACATACAGAATTTTGCTATTGTATAATAATATTTTATTCATTTTAATTCATCTTTTATAGGACCATAATATTTCAATTAATCACTTATTAGAAATATATGTGTTGGACACTGTTCAAAGCATTAAAGAAGCAGCAACTATTGCTCCTAATAATTCTGCATTTTAGAAAGACAACACAGAAATTTAACTAATAAACAAAAAAATATCAAAGATTAAACATAGTAATCTTTGATTAAGTAGCAAATAATGCCTTGATTTAGGAGGTCATGTTAACACTTTTAAGAGCATTACAGAGATACATTAACCAATTATGAAATCTATTTAGTGGGTCACGACCATCATTTGAAAATGTATAATAAAATGCTGAACTATGGGAAAACATAGTATAGCATATCATAACATACAATAGAATAATCATATATTCTATTCATAGAAAAAGTAAATGTTCTGAGAATGATTTTATGTGTGTAAGTGTTATTGGCATGGAGGTTTTTCCAAGTTCTTTGTATTCATTAGGAAAACAATTTCAGGATCTGCAGCAGAAGCCAAGCAAGTGATAGCTTTTATTGAAAGCAAAAGTAAACTCTCAGGCTCAAAAGAGAGCAGCTGCACTGGGAGGAAGTGATTTTAGATCTTTTGTAGTTGTACTAATTGAGGGGAGGAATATTCAAGGCCAAAGGGAAGGGTTGGCTTTTATTAAGAATTTGGGTTGTAATTCCTAGAATTGGCTTCCCTCTCGTTTTTATACTTCATTTGCTTGTCTTGGAACTGTCATGGTGATTTCAAGGACAGAGAAATTTTAAAGCCACAATGCAAATGATATTATAATTAGCCAAAGTTCATATAAAGTGACAGAGATAGCTGACAAGCCGGTTGAAGCCTGTTCTTGCCTGTGTTTATCAGTCCCTTTTGTTTAAGGTTATTTACTTTAACACCTGCACTAATCTTCAAGCCCCTGAGTCATGGTCTCAGCCTTGTCTCCTAGTCTCCTACTCTAACATAAGCGTAGGTGAAACTGTACACATTATGTTAATATCTTGTAATCCAGTACACAAACAAGCAAACATACATATATGTATGTGATTTTTATCATTGGTCCACGGCAACAAAATTTAAAAAGCACTGAGATATTGTAAACACCCTTTTATTGAAACAGGCTTGAAATATAAGTTATTTAATAATGTCTAGACAATATGTTCACTTCTAAGTGCTTCCCATTTAATCCTCACAATAGTATTAGATTGCCTAATATTATTCTGTTTTTACAGAGGAGAAAATTGAAGCACCAGATTGCTGAAGCACTTTCCTAAGTGTGGTTTCAAATTGATGTTATGTATGAATATGCTGTCATATCTTGTAAACTCATCCACAACAGGATTTGAAAAGTTATTTTTCACTATTAAGGGATAAAAACCATTCTTCTATTTTAGAAATTTTGTTTTATTTTTCCTTAATTCATTACTCTTGTAGAAAGGCTACAATAACATATTTGTAGATAAAATTATGTGCACCTCTGATTATTTTCTTGGAAATTTGATTGACTATATTTAAGGCCTCAGATATATTTTCATAAAATAATATCTAAAAATATCACTGAAATTCATACAACAATCAACAGTACATAAAAGTGCCCTGGAAGTGAAGGTCCTCTTGCTCAACTACTCAGTTTTTCTGGCTAACCTAGAGATGTGAACTTCTTTTGTACTGTTGTTTTTCTAAGGCTCTTTGCATTAACTTTGAAGTTCTTTCCATCTCTACTTTTTTTTTTTTTTCACATACCAACTACTTAGATTTTTAAGTATCAAAAGATCCAGGGAACTTCTGTGAATTTCCTTCTACTTTCTTTTGGCCATATTGTCTTATTGCCTACAGAATGTCCAACATCTTTTTGTTTGTTTGTTTTGTTGTTATGTATTTTTGTTTAGTTTTTCCCTGAGATAGAGAAAATTAAAGACTAGAAAGGCAAGATATTGACTCTGACTCACAGTTGCCACACAGACAGGTCATGACCACTATGACCACCACTATTTTTCTGGAAAAAAAAAAAAATCCCATATAACAGAGTTTGGCACATAGATAGCTGAGATGATTAAAACTATTTCCCTATATTTGGGGGCCAACTGACCTCTACACACTCAGAAGATAGATTGTCCTTTGTAATTAATGTGTTTCTTATTTTAGGTAATTTTTATGCTGACACTTTTGTTTGGTTCACCTACCAGCCTTACCAATGTAGTGAACTGGGGTATGCTCCCTAATAACTTGAAGATAGTATCTCCTTATAGAAGTGTGTATGTAGAAAAAAATGATAGAAGGTCTACTAAATAACTAAGGAATTTTTTTTGAAAGTGATATCTGGAATGGGAGCAGCAATGTTGCTGCAGGGTGTGAGGTATTTATGATATTGAGATATGAATGCAGTTCTTTTAACTTCATTCAAATAGTGTACCCCTACAGGGTTCTGGGATGCCATCTAATATGATGATGAGAAAACAAAGCTCAGAAACACATGCTTCGACTCTGCACACCCTTCAATGACCTTGGAAGAGGTCAGCCCAAGAGTCTGGGTGCCCAGTGTTGAAAGTTTAAGTTCTGAGACGTTTCTCTGATTAGGAGAATAGCAAGCAGTTTTAAATAATGAATTAAGGTTGGGGTATAGGGCTGGGATTATCTAACATAATAAACATTGGCTTTGGAGGATTGCACATACAGGGTGGTTTGGATAAGCTCAGGTAGACAGTTGTGCACACATGATGTCAGCTGCGGCTGCAGGTTTCTGGGCTACCCTGGGCATAAATGACCAAATTGGATCATTCACATGGCTGGCAGTTGCTGCTGCTCTTTGCTGGGAGTTCATCTGTGGCAGTTTATTTGAATGATATAGGTGGCCTTTCCCTCCAGCTTGGGCTTCATAAAGCATTCTGGCTGGGATCCAAGAGAAAAAAAGTAGACGGTGACAAACCTTTCAAAGCTTGGCAAAGTCCCAGAATGTCACTCTTGCTGTCTTCTAATAAACTCAATTCCTCAGTAGGGAGTGGACTACACATACAAAGAGAGAAGGGATTGAATGTAAATGTCTATGGAGCTTTCTTACCACAAAAGCCTTTTATATAAACCACATATTTATTACTTCTAGTTCCCTTCATTCCTTTAGCTAAAGCCTCTGTGATCTGCCCTCAAATTCACTGATCTTTCCTTTCCCTGGTGCCATATGTTGCTAATCTTATATAGTGAAGTTTTCATTTCAGATATTGGTCTTTGTCATTCTAAAATTTTCATTTGGTTTTCTTTTACAGTTTCTATTCTTCCACTGAGATTCCCCGTTTTTTCTAATTATTATCTTTTTTTTTCTCTAAGTCCTTAAAACTTTTGTGACAATTCTATTTAAGTTCTTACCTGATAATTTCAATTTTTGAAATTCCTGTTTTTGTTTTGTTTTATATTATGGCTTCACAAATCACTACAGGCTTGGTGACACAAAACACATAAAACAACACCAATTTATTATCTTACAGATCTGTAGGTCAGGATCTGACATGGGTTTCCGAAACTAAAACCAAAGTGTCCATTTTAGAGGTTCTAGGCAAGAATTTGTTTCCTTGGCTTTTCTAACTTCTAGAGGCTGCTACGCTTCTTGGTTAGTATCCCCCTTCCTCTAACCTCAAAGACAGAAATTTCAGGTTGAATTCTCACAGCACCACATAACTTAAATTTCACTTTTGTCTCCATCTTCCAATTTTAAGGCTTCTTATAATTACATTGAGCCCTTTTGGATAATCTGGGATAATCTCTCTATTCTTAGGTCCACTGACTAGGAATTTTAATTCCATTTTCAAACTTTATTCCCCACTGTTATATAATCTAACACTTCTAGATTATGTGCTTTAGAATGTGGGCAGTTTTGTGAAAGGGGAAGAATGTCATTATTTTGCTTACCACACCAATCCAGTAACAGTTTCATTTTAATTATTGTACTTTTCAATGAGAATTCCTCTTTTGTCTTACTGTATAATTTCTATACTTTTTTGAGATCCTCTTTAATTTCTGTCATTACATCAGTCATTTCTACTAAATCCTTAAAATATTTATGCTAGTTGTGATAAATTATCATTTATTAATTTCAATTTACTAAATATTTGTATTTATATGACACAAGATATACTTAACCAACACCATATTTTAATCAGGACTTCTATTTTGAGGGTGCCAGTAGGAGATTTTGAATAACACCAACATGTACTCTTTAACCTCTGCTTATGGGACCTTATTTCTACTCTTTTGGTCCATGATCCTTTAAGTCAATTCACACACAGATTCACCACATGCTCTCTAGAACATTAACAGCATATCTTGAATTTACTCTGATTATTAGTATTATAATGCAACCTTTTCCAATGCTCGACAGTACGTTCTTCCTCTGACATTTCTCTAATACCCACCTACGTTATGTTTCCATTTATATTTTCTTCTTTGGTCAACCTCATCTACAGAATTGCCATTTAGACTTTGTCTCTATCACTAAAATGTCTATTTTGTAGGACAATTCTAGACTCTTGATTTATATCAAGTAGGGGTCTTAGATTGAGACAATGGGGGAATAAATATTGTTCCTTGAGTCTCTGAAATTGATTATCACTTCTACATACCTTCAGAATGAAAAATGAAGCACAGAAAGATCCAAAACAGATGTGTGTGTGTGTGTGTGTGTGTGTGTGTGTTCCTTGGGTCCTGGAGCAGATTCAAGAAATTTTATTGTTCTCCTAGAATAGAACATGAGGAATCTGAGAGGTCATTTCTGTCAAGCCAGTTTTATTTATATTCTTTTTGTACATTCTACTCCAAGAGTCAACTGCTAATATGATTACCTATTTTTCTCATCTTTTAGGATCATGTGTGTGTGGAAGAGAGAGAGAGAGAGAGAATATTTTGCCTATATATGAATTTGAATTCTTTCTTGGTGACTTTTGTGTGTATGAAAGAGTATGTGTGTGTGTGTGTATATGTGTGTGTGTGTGTGTGTGTGTGCGTGTGTGTGTGTTTTAAGGGTTTAGAAGGTACAAGCTTTGGGTTTCTCCTAGAGGATAAAATGTGCGGTTTATCCCTTGTGACTCAACTACCTTTCTTGTTAATTCTTAAGGTAATATGTATCTTCTCTGTAGCATTAATTTATACTCATTCATTGTTATATTTATAACACTTAGTACAGAACAGCGTTTGTTGGAATAACCAATGAGTAATTAAATAGATATTCCAGAAGAAATTTGACTTATTAAGAAATATTTTAAGTATCAAGATGTGTTAACAGAATGGTAAACTTTGAAAATAATCAACTTATTCCACATATTTATTTACAAGTTACCAAGATAGGCAATTTTTAATTTTATTACATTTATTATGTTACAAACACAAAGTTTGTAAACATCAATTTGACATGTCTCCTTTTGCATCTTGTCCAACCTTATCTCCATCTAGTAAAGATTAATACAATCACTCCTCCTGACAATGCAGATGTTAAAGCTTTCTTTAAGAAAAAAAAAACAAAACTGAAAAAACTGCATGTAGCAACACCAAATTTCTTCTCTAGAATTACTGGAATGCTTATATTGCTTATTTTTCCAATCTAAAGTGCACACTTCCATTTTACTAAAGTACACATGTCTATGATTCATTTTTATCACCTCTTAAAGTAAATATCTATGCTTTGTGGCCTCTAGTTATGGCCAAGGAGCAGTGATGTGTAAACAGATTCTAGTTTTATCTCAGGTGAAACAAAAAGGTGAAATAGGTCATGTTTAGAAATGGAACATAGAATTACCTTAGGAGCTACATTAAGCAGTTTTGTCGTAGAGTAATAATATGTAAATAATATGGCAAAATATTAAAAAACATATTCTAAAACAATTTACAGCGGTCTATTATCAACCAATTCTTTTTTTATTTCTGGAATGTAACTCAAACAGCTGCTTTGATGAAACTTAAGTAAATAGTTGCTATCCTACTGGCATAGAATGTATTTTTCTTCTTCTCATAGGATGAACATGCTTGTATTGTAGTCAACAACTCAGAAAAAAGGGATGAAGTTTTCATTCAGGTGGACTTCGTTGATGGCTTGCTAGACAATGGACATGTATCTGGGCAGTACCCAGTATGATATAGATCACAAACAAGCAGAATTATGGCAGCAGGAAATTATATGAATGAGAGGTACTGAAGATTGAAGCCAGCAAGTCCTTAAATAGGAGAAAGTACATAGGAGAGTACATTCACTAAATAGTACCTAGCCATGGTAGATAGGCAAGGTATCAGTGACGAGTCTATTTTGCCCAAGATTATGAAGGAACAGTAAGTCAAGGTTCTAGACCTTCTTTCCTAGACATGATTATTAATGAAATTATTATTTTTGTTTTGAAATTGATTAATGTAATATTAAAAAAACTATTTAATTCAATGTACACTAATATGTCAGGAACTTTACAAATATTTACTTTGACCTTTTGATAATTCTAAAAGGTAACTATTACCATATCATTTTTACTGATAAGAATTTAAGTCCAGATAGTTTAAGAAATTTGCACAATATAAACAGAAAGTCATTGGTAAAACCAACCAAAAAACAAAATTTTCCCTATAATGCCTCATATAATCAGGAAAGTTTGGAAGGGTGTACTTATACTGAGAACTACAAAAAGTAGTCCTTGCCTTCTTCTGCCTTTTGTCACTATTATTCTCTGTGTGTCACATACATTTGCTATTTCTGCTCATTGATTTTCTCCATGGAGAGAAACAAGGGCAACTAGTACCTCCTGAACTCATACTTTCTAGTTTTCTCATTAGATACCAAGGATATTTTTCTCTACACTCCAATTTAGATAACTCCATGAATGGACTTAACATGTTCTTTGATTTAGGCCATGCACTCAACACTGTGACTAGGAAAGTAAGATTGTGTGTGTGGTCCAGCATGGATGGATGCCAAATTTAGTCCAAACAGGCAGGTAGAGTCATCAGGGAGGCAGAGTCATGTAGGAAGATGGTGGTTGTATCAGCTGTCTAGGGCTACAGTAACAAAGTAACATAAACTGGGTGGTTTAAAGAACAAAAATGTCTAGCACTTCTGAAACCTAGATGTCCAAACTCAAGGTATTGTCAGGATTGGTCTTTCTAAGGGCCACGAAGGATGGATCTATTAATATTCCAGGCCTGCACGAGGCTGGAATATTAATGGCAATATTGGCTTGCATGAGGCTGTCTTCTCCCTGTGTCTTTTCACATGGCATTATTCCTGTGTGCATGTCTGATGCCAAAGGTCCCCTTCTTATGAGGATTACAGCACCCTCACTTTAACTTGATTCCCTCTATAAGGCTCTATCACCAAACCAGGTCACATTCTGAGGTACTGGAAGTTAGGACTTTCAATATATCAATTTGGAGAGTGGGGGCACAATTGAACCCATAACAATGATTCTCATTTGGATAACATGGTTGAGGTTTCCCAAAAAACACAAGATACAGTTCCTCGACTACAAACTATCATATTTCCTGTGTATAAACTATGATATAGAAGCACAATAAGTGGCTCCAGCTAAATGGTATGTAACCAGGAAAGGTTGTATCTCTGAGATCTAGACAAACTAGAGATCTGATAATTTAGGGCTCATCCATATTTTGGGCCTCTTTTCACTATTTTTCTCTGTTATTTCAAATGGCCCTGCCTCTTCAAAGCTTTACATTTTATTACACTATATTATACATCCTTTATTTTCCAAAATCACAAATAATAGTTATAATTATGTATATGCCATTTTGGTCACAGTATATAGAAATAATGTAACGGTAAAGATTTCGCTCCACCTGTATTGTTTACATTACAGAATAAATAAGGCACCTGCAAATGAGGTTGTTCAAATAGTATTTAATTAATTTGCAGAATCAGCACTATGTTTTGGATGGATAGCCAAGCTAAATGAGTCTGCTTCCATGAACCAGTCAGCATGAGAGAAACAGATCATTAAGCCTATAATTTCCACAGGTAATAAAGATCTGAAAATAATCACCAAATGCTTTGCTCCTTCCTATGATTATATATTTAACTCCCAAGATGCAAATTAAAACCATAAAGCTACCAAATATTTTGAAAGATGAGCATATAATATGCTTCCAATATACTACCATATTCCATTTAAATCAAGTAGTTACATTAATGAAATAACCAGTTTTATTTTAATGGCTGCAAAGCTTGCTTTTGTAATGTGACTTCATCATGAACATATTTGTGATTAAATGACAAGGCAAGATTGGCATCACAGATTGAAATGGAATCAATCTGCTAATATTAAATACCACTAGCTAATCCATAACTGATAAACAATATTACTGAAAACAGGTTTTAGAGTTATGTGCTTCAGAGCAAAGTTTTGGTCAATGATAAAGCACATATATGATGGTGGTCTCATAATATTATAATACTGTATTTTTACTGTACCTGTTCTATGTTTAGATATATTTAGATACAAATACTGACATTGTATTACAATTGTCTACAATATTCAGCACAGTAACATGCTCTATATGTTTGTGGTCTAGGAGCAACAACCTATACCATATAGCCTAGTTGTGTAGTAGGATATACTATATAGGTTTGCGTTTTCACATGATGATGACATTGCCTGATGGCACATTTCTCAGAAGGTATCCTCATAATCAAGATGCACGTGACTGTATATGGTGAAATCAAGTGGAGAACCTAAAGGTAGGCAATTGGTCTGCAGATATATTCCAATAATACCCTACAATACAACTTAAAAAAAAAAACAAAACAAAAAACAGCACATACAAGCCTGCTTAAAAACTACAGGTAGAATGCTTCTGCCTGGTTTTCTTTCAGATTGAGGTGACTCTTTGAGCAAAGGAGTTAATACCAGGCTTTGTGAATACCAGTTACAGATCCAGACTAGAAAATTGATATGTTAAGAATCATTACACACATAGCACACGTAGCAATGGATTACTGCCAATAGAAAGTGCTATGCCATCCTCCCCAGAGTCACTGCAGAAAAGAAAGAGAATCAGCAGAGAAGTGCAGAATCACAAAATCTCCTAATTAGAGTTAAAAACATCATGAATATTGATCTGAATAGATCCTGGTTCTGAGTATTCATCATAATTACCTGGTGAACTTTTGAAATATTTTTTACTTCCCTTATTCAGAGTAAGTTTGGACTTGGGCCCAATTATGAATGTTTGAAAATGCTCCTTGTTGGTCTACCTTTTCTTCTTTCAAATTGCCCCCTTATCCATCGAGTACTTGCGTATCTAAAATGAATAATGGTCAGTGTTTACTCTGAGATAACTTTGAAGAAGGAAAGGATGGGGAAAAGAAAAATCATGTATTCTCTAACAAGACTTTTATAGTGCCTGTCATATGCTTTTTTACTTCATCTCTCTTTGGCATCACCTACAATTTGAAGTGCTGAAGTATTCTTCACCACTATTCCATATAAAATGCTCATACTCAGACCATAGAGAAACACTGTTTATGACAAACTGGATGTAGCCAATTAATTACTAGATTCTGTTGATTTTTGCTATAACCAACCTATGGTTGCAATTCAACTATGACTTGACAAATGAAGTTACATCCCAATCTCATCTCTTTCCCCTACAAGAACATTGTCATTAAATCCTATATATGACCTACTAGTCAACTATTTCTAACCTTCTTGCAAATTGTATTCATTAAACTAAATCTTCTTTTGGCATCAGCATTAAATCAGTCTCTGATTTGTAGCACTTGCTGATTTCTGGGTTGTAAATACTCCCATCCTAGCCAATTTCAACATAAAAATGTGACCTTAGTGAATGAGAAGTTTGCAACTTATTAGTTTCCTAGGGCTACTGTAACAAATTATCATAAATTGGATGTCTCAAAACAAGAGAAATTCATTCTCTCACAGTTCTGGTGTTAGTTTAAAATCCAGGTGTCAGCAGGCCATGTTCTCTCTGAAGAGAGTAGGGGAACATCCTTTTCCTCTTCCTAGTTTCTAGTGGTTGCTACCAGTCATTAGCATTTCCTGGCTTGCTGGTACATCAATCTCTGCCTCTCTTACCACCCAGCACCCTTCCTATCTCTATATCTATGTCCAGATATTCTTCTTCTTATAAGAACATCAGACATTAAAGTAGAACCCACTCTAATCCAGTATGACCTTATCTAAACTTGATTAAATTCAAAGTCCCTATATCCAATAGGGTCATGTTCACAGGTTCCAGGTGTTAGGATATCAATATACCTTTTGGGGAGGCCACAAAATATTATTATTATTTCATAGAATTTTGTATTGATTATGCCTATATAATAGATATTTACTTCAATTATATTTTCTTGGAAACAAATTAATTGATTAAATTATTTCACAGAATCAGTGAATATGTAGTCAATAATTGCTATACAACAGGCACTTTCCATGTCATTGAATAGATAAATAGGTTATGATTATCTGTTATATAATAGACTTGTCTAGTAACTGGAGGTATATCAGAGTATACCAAAAAATCTTTACACTCATGGAATTGACATTCTATGAATACTAGGGAGACAGAAAATAATAGTTTAAAAGATTCCCTATGTTAGAGTAGTATTAAAGTATTGTTGAAAACAGAGTAATTTTAGAAAGAAACATGAAGTTGTATTTTAATGTGAATTTTCTCAAAGGGACTTTCTCATGAGATGACCATTAAATGGAAATCTTAATGGGATGAGGAAGCAATTTGCATATCTTATGAAAATGAGTTTGAACAGACGGATTAATAAAAGCAACAGATCTGAGACATAGGGAAATTTGGCACATTCCAGAAAGACAATCAGGCCAAAGAGGAAAAAAAGCCATTTGCAAAGTGATGTGTGTGGTAGAAAATATAGTGTCTGAGGGACGTAGGGCTCAAATCAAGTAGGACCCAATTTAAAGCAAGGTAGGGACTTTAGATATGAAAAATTTGGAAATATGAACTATTTCATAATAAAGACCAAGGAAAACGGAGACTGCATTTTTTTTTTTTTTTGCAGTTTTTAAATCTGGGAGAGCATTAACTGATTAGTTTATCATGTTAATTTTAAATTATAGGATACATTAATCATTCATTAACTATTGGCCATTTTTTATTAAAATGTCACAACATATTAATGTTCTCCTTTTTAAGGAATTATATTCCACTTGCCTTTAACAATGCATCCTTATGTTTATCACCAAGCAAGAAGGAACAACATATGTTTTCAAAATGGAAGATAATTCATGAAAATTATGTTTTATTATCATTTGTAGAAGCCAAATAAATGTCCCTTAATATGAAAGGTCCCTAACATTTCAAAATATTAGTACTACCACAACAGAAAGAATTAGTTGCCCCCAATGTCTACAGATCCTCACATTTCTAGTTCTTCGTGTTTTTAGGATGGGTCATGTATCTATTTCTGGCCAGGAGGCTGTAAGTTGAAGCGATGTGTGTCTGCTCCTGGGTGTGGCAGGTGAGAGCCCTGAGAACCACTTATCCAGATGCACAGCTTGAAGGTGGATCAGAACTACCTACCTTTAGTGAACTCTGAATGAACAAAAAACTAAAATATTTTATTTTCATTTCTATGGGATGTTGATTCTATATCAGGCCTGACTAATATAGAAGTTGGACCCTCAGTAGAATGCTGCTGGAAAATAAGCAAATGCAAAGAGAAACCTATATTATGTGGCACTGACTTAGTAGTTGAGTAATGGAAGGTAAAGGAAGTGATATCCAAGCATAAAGAGATAAAGATCCGTATTAGCAGTAGTAAAACATTTGGTAAATTGTTGCATGCAATCACCTGGAAAGCAAATTCTATGCCTACTGAACTTGTAGCTCTAGGGAAAGAAGTTAGAAAACATAATGTTAACAGTGTGTAAGCACAGCTATGGCCTGCATTTAGCAAGATCTTATAAGAAAGTGACAAGTTCTAAAGATGATTGGTTAATTTGAAAGTGGCAAAATAAAGGCAAATTCAGGCTTAAGGAGACTGTTTGAAAGGTTTATTGCAAAAAGCAGAAAAAAGACTGCTGCAATAGAGAGAGGGAGGTTTGCATAGGGAGACAATTCTAACCATGAAATCCCCCATCATTCCAAAATTCAGGCAGAAAAGGGCTTTACTTTTATGGGGAAGAGTAAACAAGGCTAAAAAGAACCTAGTATGTAGTACTGAGATATGCGAGAATGCTTTTCCCTGAGATGAGTAGGTTCTCTTTAAGGAGGGCCTGTATGTTGGCTCCAGCTGAGGGGGGAGGAGACAATGTTCATAATCCTGCGGGTGTTTTTTATAGAATGGCTTTTTTTTTTCTTTGGGTAGATGCCCAGGAATGGGATTGCTGGATCAAATGGTAGTTCTACTTGTAGCTCTCTGAGGTATCTCCACATTACTTTCCACAGGGGTTGCACTAGTTTGCAGTCCCATCAGCAGTGTATGAGTGTTCCTATTTCTCCACATTCACGCCAACATTTATTGTTTTGGGACTTTTTGATAAAAGCCATTCTCACTGGAGTTAAGTGATATCTCACTGTAGTTTTGATTTGCATTTCCCTGATGATTAGAGATATTGAGTATTTTTTCATATGTTGGTTGGCCATTAGTCTGTCTTCTTTTGCATAGTTTCTGTTCATATCCTTTACCCACTTTTTGATAGTTGTTTGATTTTTTCTTGCTGATTTTCCCGAGTTCTATATCTAGTTATCTAGTTCTATATCTAGTTATCAGCCCTTTATCAGATGTGTAACATGCAAATATTTTCTCCCATTCTGTAGGTTGTCTGTTTGCTCTCATGATAGTTTCCTTGGCTGTGCAGAAGCTTTTTAATTTGATTAGGTCCCATTTATTTATTTTTTGTTGTTGCTGTGATTGCCTTTGGGGTCATAAATTCTTTTCCTAGGCTGATATCTAGAAGAGTTTGTCCAATATTGTCTTCTAGAATTCTTGCAGTTTCATTCATTAGGTTTAAATCTGTTATATACCATGAGTTGATTTTTGTGAGAGGTGAGAGGTGCAGATGCTGTTTCAGTCTTCTACATGTGGCTATTCAATTTTCCCAGTACCGTTTATTGAGTAAGGATTCTTTCTTGCAGTGTATGTTTTTATTTGCTTTGTCAAAAATTAGATGGCACTGGGCGCGGTGGCTCATGCCTGTAATCCTAGCCCTCTGGGAGGCTGAGGTGGGTGGATCGCTCAAGGTCAGGAGTTCGAGACCAGCCTGAGTGAGACCCTGTCTCCACTAAAAAAATAGAAATAAAGTATCTGGACAACTAAAAATATATATAGAAAAAATTAGCCAGGCATGGTGGCTCATGCCTGTAGTCCCAGCTACTTGGGAGGCTGAGGGAGTAGGATTGCTTAAGCCCAGGAGTTTGAGGTTGCTGTGAGCTAGGCAGATGCCACGGCACTCACTCTAGCCCGGGCAACAAAGCAAGACTCTGTCTCAAAAAAAAAAAAAAAAATTAGATGGCTATATGAGGATAGTTTTATATGTGGGTTCTCAGTTCTGTTCCATTGGTCTATATCACTGTTCTTGTGCTAGTAAAAGGCTGTTTTAGTTCCTATAGCCTTGTAGTATAGCTTGAAGTCTGGTAAATTGATACTTCCCAATTTGTTCTTTTTGCTTAAGATTGCTTTTTCTATATGAGGTCTTCTCTGGTTCCATATGAAGTGTAGAATTATTTTTTCTAGATCTGTGAAAAATAATGTTGGTTTTTTTAATAGGAATTGCACTGAATCTGTAAATCTGCACTAGAATGGTTATAGGAGCACAAATTACAATTGCAAAGATGTGGAAACAACCCAAGTGCCTATCAATATATGAGTGGATTAATAAAATGTGATATATGTATACTATGGAGTTCTTCTACTCAGCCACAAAAAACAGTGGTGATATAGCACCTCTTGTATTATTCTGGATAGAGCTGGAGCCCATTCTACTTAGTGAAGTATCTCAAGAATGGAGAAACAAGCACCACATGTACTCACCATCAAATTGGTATTAACTGATCAACACTTAAGTGCATATATAGTAGTAACATTGATCGGGTGTTGGGCAGGTGGGAGGGGGAAGGAGGGGATGGGTATATTCACACCTAATGGGTGAGATGAGTACCGTCTGGGGGATGGACATGCTTGAAGCTCTGATCTGGGTGGGGCAAAGGCAATATATGTAACCTAAACAAGTGTACCCCTGTGATATGCTGAAATAAAAAAAATTAAAAAATTGAAAAAAAAGAATATCCCACTGAATGACTAATCACAGATGTACAAGCACTAATTCAGCTGTGCTTGGAGCAAAGTTGATTACATAGTTCTTCCTTTATGATATATGTGTATCATATTTTCTGAAATATAAAAATTACATTGTATAGCCCCCCCCCCCCAAAAAAAAAAGTCCTGTGGGGAGGAGAGAATCTTAACTAATGTTTGGTCAAGTAGCTTCACAAGCACTGTGTCCTCATTAATGAGTCGGGAAAAACAATTTCTCTTAATCTTGTATGAGGCAAATATTGGAAATTTGGAGGATCTGTGACTGGCCTTGTCATAAACAAACAAGGAGATTATCCATAAGTTTTATAGTATGTCCTAAAGGCAAAGGTGGTTTTTGTGGCCAGTCTTTTTCAAAAACCAAAGGATGGGAGTGATTTCTTTTTACCCATGGCTGCTTTCAAGGGACATAGGGCTCAGCCAAAATTTAACATTGTCACTAGAAATACTTGTGACAAATTCAATAACTGATAGAAAAATTAACTGCTGTTAGATTCTAAAGACTTAGAGCAAAAAAGCTTCATAAAATCTCTCAAAATGTGGAACGAGTTAAATATTAAATTAAGCAGAATATTAATAGATTCCAGGTAGCCTCCATTAATTGAGAGGAATGATGTGGGTCAAGAAAATGAAACTGCCAAGTAATAAAGAAGATTTTAGAAATATGTCTCCAAAGAATTTTGGGTATGGTAATTAGCATATGAAAATGACTGGCATCAAATAGATAAGAAGGGAAACTAAAATTTTCAGGGAACTTTGCTGGCAAAGAACCTAAAAGACTGAAGTAGAAAACGTTAACTGTTTGATATTAAAAAAATTAGCCCTTAAGCTTCTCAGTTGGGCTGAGAAAACTGTGCAGACTGCATGAAGGCTCATGTCCCGACATCCTTCTAATATGGACAAGGAGTAAAAAGTACACATAATACCAAGAACAGAGCAAGGTAGGGGCCCAGAGAATAGAGGTCTCTAAGAAAATAGACTATCTGATCTTAATCATGACCCACATCCCAAACTTAGAGTAGGAGTTCTTCAAAATACCTTCCCAGGAATATTTTGGAATTGCTTCAGACTAGTCACTGACAGGATAAGACCCTTTTCATAAGGTACACATGTGTTCTAAGTGTGAGAAGAAGGAATTACAGGGATGTGTGGTGGATAAAAGGAGATAATATGCCTTCTCTAACTTTGTTTTTCTCACCATGGCAATCCCACAGTCTATTTAATACTTTAAATACAGGATGGACTAGGCTACTCAATACATTTAGACTACACAGAGAGAAGATAAACTATTATTTGTTAAGCCACTTAGGTAATTAAAATTTTTTTTGTAACTGCAACATAGATGAACATCTAATTATTTAATGTAGATTATAAACCATATTTGCTAATATTGTTATACAACCCAGGCTTAACCTGAGCTTTACCATTTGTTTTCTAAATTCTGTTCTATAAACTTACATATGACACAGATGCACATTTGATATCTATACTTAGATTCATTTTTTGTATTATTTTTACCTTAAGCAACATATGTTCTTCTCATTAACAAATTATGTATTTACAGTATTGTCAATGCAATAATAACTATTCACCCTTATTTTCCTCACAAACGCAGAAAATATACTGAGTTTATATTGTGCTATGGAAAGTTTTCCTTTTTAAAAGGCTCTTTGGCAGACTATCAACCCCAAATTTGTAATTTACTCAGATTTCTTGAAAAGATGTTAAGCTTATTAAACTCCAAATAAACAGGAATTTTTCTAATGTAGTATTTCTATCAGGAATAAAGTTAAAGATATACAGAAACTAGTTTTTATTACCAAAATAAGTATAATATTACTTGTTTAAATCTTGGTATAGAAAAGGTGATCATTTTATTCAAAAGGAATGTACTGAGTCATGTTGTCAGTGTCTTAATATGATATTTGCAACATATATTATTATATCTATGAGCCTGTAGCAATCAAATGATAAACTAAATAACTGGCTATGAATATTTTTATATATTAGAATATTCATGATATAAATATTACTTTGTGGAGAAAGTACAAATTCCACAGTGCAATAAACATTTACTAACTCTAAACTAATATGTCCTACACATGGGCATGGTTATAGTGTCAAACTTATTTCATATGCAATAAGATATGTGTTATATTTTATTTCACCTCACGTTAATAAATAAATGTTTTTACTTTTTGTGGAATTTAATTGTGTATCAATGAATCCTAACGCATTCATTTTTAAATAATGGTAGTCATACTTCTTTGCCTATTAAGTGGAGTTTAGACAATTATAAATCCCCATGAGTAGCCCTGTATGTAAGGATATCTCCATATTCAAACTACTTTCCTTCTAAAATTTTTAGACTGTGTCTGATCTGTTGGGCTTTGTGACAGATATCATAAATCTAAAAAATGACAGAACGAGACAACAATTATTTTAGAGAATCTTCAATTCTACATTTTTTTTCTCTGAAATAGATATTCTAAAATTTTCAGTTCAACTAAGACTGTAACTAGACATTAATCATGGGACTCCAGAGACACTATAATTATTAACATCTTTGAAAATCTAATAATGGTAAAAAGAAATAGTTCCACTTTCTCCATTCTTGCTATCCAAAGTGTGGTCTATAAATCAGCCATGTAAGTATCTTTTGGTAATTTCTTAGAAATGCAGAATCTTGGGCCCCATTCAAGACCTACCAAATCAAAATCCACATTTTCAAAAAATTTGAATTTCTAATTATTATGGTTGAATAAAAGTTGTATATATTTGTGGGGTGCATGAGATGTTTTGCTATAGGCATATAATGTGTAATAAGCAAATCAGGGTAATTGAGGTCTCCCTCACCTCACACATGTACCATTTCTTTGTGTTAGGAACATTCCAGTTCTACTCTTTTAGCTCTTTTAAAGTATATCCTAACTTATTGTTTGACTATAGTCACTTTGTTGTGCTATCAAATGTTGTTCATTCTATCTAACTGTCTATGTTTTTGCACCCATTATCCATCCTCACTTTAATCCTCTCTCCATGCTGTGCTTTCCATCTCTGGTAACCACTATACTACTCTATATATATCCATGAAATCAATTGTTTTTTAACATTTAGCCCCCACATATGAGTGAGAACATGCAAAATTTATCATCCTCTGTGTGGCTACTTTGACTTAACGTAATGTTCTCCAGTTCCATCCATGTTGTTGCAGATGTCAAGATTTGATTCTTTTTTATGGCTGAATAATATTCCATTGTATATATGTACCACATTTCCTTTATTCATTTATCCATTGATGGATACACTTTGACTCCAAATCTTGGCTATTGTGATAGTACTGCCATAAACTTGGACATGTAGATTAGATACCTTTTTTGATATACTGATTTCCTGTGTTTTGGAAACACCTAGAAGTGGGATTTCTGAGTCAAATGGTAGTTCAATTTTTAGTTTTTTGAGGAACCTCCATACTGTTATTCACAGTGGTTGCACTAATTTACATTCCAACCAACAGTGTACAAGGATTCACCTTTCTCCGCATCCTCATAGTTTTCATTATTGCCTTTCTGTAAAAAGTTATTTTAACTGGGGTGAGATATCTCATTGTAGTTTGATCTGAATTTCTCTGACGACTAATGATGTTGAGCATTTGTTCATATACCTCTTGGTCATTTGTATGTCTTCTTTTGAGAAATGTTTATTCAGATCTTTTGTACATTGTTTAATCTGATTATTTGATGTTTTTCCTATTGAGTTTTTATACTCAGTAGGAAAAATATTATACATTCTAGTTATTAATCCCTTGTCAGAAGGGAGTGTGTAAATATTTTCTCATTGTGTGGGTTGTCTCTTCACTTTGTTGATTCTTACCTTTACTGTACAGAAGCTTTTTAGTTGGTGTGATCCAATTTGTCTATTTTTCCTTCAGTTGCCTATGCTTTTGAGGTATTAAGAAAGATATCATTGCCCAGAACAATATTCTGACATATTTCTGCAATGTTTTCTTTTAGAAGTTTCAGAGTTTCAAGTCTTATATTTAAGTTTTCAATTGATTTTGACTTGAATTTTTTATATGGCAAGAGATAAGGGTGTAGTTACCTTCTTCTGCATGTGGACATTGAGTCTTCCCAGCACTATTTATTGAAGAAACCATCCTTTCCCCAATTTATGTTTTTGCACCTTTACTAAGACTTAGATTCCTTTGTGGGTGTCAGCAGAATTCTGCCCTATGTTGTGTTTCCTTTTGATAGGGAAACCCTGAGTTCCAATACAAAGTCTCACAATCACTTCATTCTCTCTCCCCTAATCTCACAGATTCTCTCTCCATCTGGTGCTGTGTGGCATCATGCTGCCAGGGAATTGGGGAAGGGTGGTGTAGGCTATGCAAGACTGTTTTTCCTACCTTCTTCAGTGTCTCTTTCCTTGATACAATGTTAACCATGTACTGTGATCATTTTTATGATTTTTGGTTCTTATTAAGGTATTTTTCACATGGATAGTTCTTCAGTTTGGTGTTCCTGTGGTGGAGATGATTGCTAGAGGGGTCCACCCAGCATCTTGCTCCACTTCCTCCCCAGAATTCACATTTTAACAAGATATCCATGTCATTTATGTAGATTCATTAAAGTTGGAAGACATGACTCTTTACCCTATAGTAGAATGCATGTTTACCTTTTGCTATATATGAGAATAAAATAGACCATAATGAATATTATTCTGTGACCAATATTTTCTAAGTAAATGTATAAAAAGAAAAATATATTTATGAGACTTTAATAAAAAGGAAATCAATCTTCTTCCTCCTCTCCCTTTTCTTCAACTTTCATGAAGACTAACACACTCTTGCCTCATCACCCCTTAATACCCTTTGTAGAAATATACTACAGATTTACTTGAAATTTCTGAGATAATTACTAACCTTTCATTTCTAAAGTGATGGATTCACACTGAACCATAACACTGGATAGTAATTTGTGATCTCTGCTTAGGTATAAGAAAGAGAAAGAATAAATTTTTCTCTTACTTTTGTTGGGTCTTCATATTTATAATACACAAGGGAAAAATATGTGTACAATATTACAGGACTATATGGTTTACAATATACTATTCATTACATTAATCTTTTTTCCTATCATTCAGAGAAATCTAAATTTTATATTTTGTAGAGGAAATGATTTGCATAAGAATATTTTCTATAGAAAACTTGAAGTAGCTGTTTATGTAAAGCAATTAGGAACTTGCCTAGATACAAATTCATTGAACTGAAAAATATGTTCTGATTGCCATTCAAGCTTGAAAACAGCAAAACATCAGTTTGTAGAACCAGAAAAGGGCCATAGAGAGCAATAAGAGAAGATGAAGATCGTTGTTCTGAGGAAATTATCCCTGAGATAGCCCCTTCTTTCTGATACTCATTTATATCTTAAAAATAGAAAAATGAAAACTTTTATTACAAAATTCAGTAAAATAGAAATGAATGGATTACAATGTTCGATTTTTTTGAATGTAAATTTTGCCTTATTTTAAGGAATACATTCCTTTTATAGTTACCTAGTTTAAATTGAGCAAAAAATGTCAACGAAACTATTAAGTTCTTCATCTGTAATGTATGTTTGTGAGATAATGAACCATATTTTCCCACTGTGTAAACTACACCACTGGGACTTACAAGCACTTTTAGAAGTTGAGCAAACTCTTTCAGGTCACTGAGATACTACTTAGAAAATTAGCACTCATTACTCTAAATGATACCCTGGTGGCTTGGAAAGGTCAACATATCTTTCAAAAAATTATAACTCCCTGAGAGAGTATTATTCAGCAGTGATCATATTATTTGCACTGCACTTAGCTAGATATTTGTAAATAAAGATTTTCTTGTGGTGTGGTAAACAAGATAGTATTTTTATTGCCGATGAAAGAAGGTTAACTCAAATAGTTTTAAAGATATCTCTTGTAGTATATGATCTGTAAATAAACCAAATATATTTGAACTCTTTTTAAAAGATATTTTGATATCTTATATACATGTTCACAACTAGTACGTTTGTTAGATCTCAATTCTGTACTTTAATCATAGGCACAGATATTTATTGATTATATATGTATATAGAAGAAAATATGCATTTGTAACTACTATGTGAAGGCATTAGAATGTGATTTCTACATATTATTTTTGTTCTTATCAAATTTGAAATACATTAAAATGTCAGAACCTGTGGATTCACATATATAATAATATGAATATCCATCATTCATTGAGATATTAATATTTGCCAGACAATCTTCTATGCTTCTTATATGCCTTAATTTGCTTGTTCCTCCTAATTATTGTATGAAAGTAAGGATGGCTATCTTATTTTTTTTGTGCATGGACATATAAGGCCAGATAAGAATAATGGGACTTTGAAAGAATAAGTAAGTTAAATGAGTAGGTTCACACAGAAATGATTTTTTAAAATTTGAATAGATTTAGGGAGTATAAGTTTAATTCCTTTACATGTATACATTGTACAGTGGTGAAGTCTAGGCTTTTAGTGTACCCATCACCTGAATGGTGTACCTTGTATCCAATAGGTAATTTTTCATTTTTCACCGCCTCTGACTACACTATCAAAAAGTGGGCTAAGGACATGAACAGAAACTTTTTAAAAGAAGATAGACTTATTGCTACCAAATATATGAAAAAGTCCTCAACATATCTAATCATCAGGGAAATGGAAATCAAAACCACAATGAGATATCACTTTTCTCCAGTGAGAATGGCCTTTATCAAAATGTCCCAAAACAATAAATGCTGGAGTGGTTGTGGAGAGATAGGAACACTCATACACTGCTGGTGGGACTGCAAACTAGTGCAACCACTGTGGAAAGTAATATGGAGATACCACAAAGAGATACAAGTAGAACTACCATTTGATCCAGCAATCCCATTACTGGGCATCTACCCAAAAGAACAAAAGAGATTCTATAAAAAAGACATCTGCTCTTGAATGTTTATAGCAGCGCAATTCACAATAGCAAAGATGTGGAAACAACCCAAGTGGCCATCAATACATGAGTAGATTAATAAAATGTGATATATGTATACCATGGGGTACTATTCAGCTACAAAAAACAATGGTGATATAGCACCTTTTGTATTTTCCTGGATAGAGCTGGAACCCATTTTAGTACGTGAGGTATCCCAAGACTGGAAAAATAAGCACCACATGTACTCACCATCAAATTGGTTTTAACTGATCAACATCTAAGTGCCCATATACGAATAACATTCATCGGGTATTGGGCAGATAGGAGCGGGGAGGAGGGGATGGGTATATTCACACCTAATGAGTGCGATGCGTACTGTCTGAGGGATGGACAGGCTTGAAGATTTTACTCAGGTGAGGCAAGGGCAATATATGTAACCTAAACATTTGTACCCCTATAATATGCTGAAATAAAAAATATAAAAAACAAAGTTGATAAATCTTAAAATAAAATAAAATGGATAAAAGGCCCTAAATATAAGATCTTATCCTATAAAAATCTTAAAAGAAAACATAGAGGAAACTTTATGTCATTGGATTTGGCAATGATTTCCTGAAAATGACACCAAATGTACAGGCAACGAGAGCAAAAACAGAGAAATGATACCACATCAAATTTCAAAACTTCTTTGAAGCAAAAGACAGAAACGTCAAGACAGAGAATGCAACTCACAGAAAGAAAAACAAAGTTCGCAAATTATAGATATAATAAAGCAATAATATCCAGAATATATAAAGAACTCCTAAAATTCAATAACAAAAATCAAATAACTTGATCAATAAACTACAAAGGACTTGAATAGACATTTCTTCAAAGATACACTGAACAAGTATATTAAAAAATTCTCAACATCACTAATCTGTAGATAAATTCACAACAAACCCACCATGAGATATTATCTCACATCCATTAAATGGCTTTTCTCTAACACATAGAATCAGAAAGTCGATGGTGGTTGCTAGGACCTGGGAGGAGTGGGAAATGTGGAGTTGTTTAATGGGTATGAACTTGAGTTCTGCATGCTGAAAAAAGTTCTGGAGATCTGTTTTACAGCAGTGTTAATACAATTAACAATACTGAACTGTACACTTAAAAATGGTTAAGGTAGAGAAAGAGAAAATTCTAACACATAGATGGATTGAATAAAAAAAGTAAATGGAAAGATGGTAGTGTGGTAAGGACTACTACAAATTCTTTCTTCTATAAAAACAGTAAGAGCACTGCCAAAAATTATCAAAATTGATATTTTAAATCTTTGAATATAAATAAGGCTTGCAAGAATCTGTTGCAGTTTAGTACAACAATCCCTAAAAGAGCTGAATTGTGAAAAACGTGACATTTTTAATTTGCCCTATTCTCATATCCCTCTACCCTGCTCTGCCTTAACCATAAAAGCTGACAGTCCCACAATCACAGTCAAAAACGACAGCCTGGCAACACTGGGGTCGGGGGAATGGTATTTGCATTATAATTTTGCATAACTTACTTTAAACATGTTCAGAACATTTCCATTAGCCTACAGTTGGGCAAAATTATCGAACATAAAATCTATTCTATAATAAAGTGTTGCATATCTCAATTAATTTATTGAATATTGTACTGAAAGTGACAAACAGAATGGTTTTATAGGTATTTGAAATAAAATTATTACTAAATACATACCACTTTTGTAACCATCATAAAGTCAAATTATTGTAAATTGAACTATTGTCAATCAGAGACCATCTACAATTATTTGACTTGTCTGGCAATTCCCTCCAAATCCTCAATACAGGGCTTGTCTTAATTTGACCTACTCGCTATTTTTCCAGTGTGAACATTTTCCCAAGGGTGTTTGTTAAAAATAATCAGTACAATCTTCTAACATTGTAGGTGCCTGAAACTGCAAAACCAGTTAGAGTAAGTAAGAATCTGTTTAAAAAACCTAGAAGGAAAAGCTGGGGAATAAAATGTCCACAGGAGACTCAGAAAATATCTGATATATTCCTGAGAATCTAGAAGATCACAAGGATGCAAAGGTTGTGTTCATGTCAAGGCTGTGCAAAAGTCTGGGAAAGACCAAAGAAGGCCCTAAGTTCTCACCTTTGGCAGAGTTGGAGGCTCTGTGTAAGCGGGAAGTGAAGGCTAAGTCAGAGTTTCTAATCTGCCTTCTTAACCATGGGAGGCTTTCCCCAACACAGACATTTAGCTGATTGGCCGAGCTGGAGAGACGTTTGTCCCAAGCATTTAATGAAATCTTTGCCTAATATTTGCTTAATATTAATTTAACTTACAAAGACTTTAGTGACTTCAGAAATGTCACTAAACAGTAAGAACAACAACCAGAAACAACAAAATCTTAAAAGAAGACAGAATATGATTTATATATTTGGTACATTATAATATTTAAATAAATATTTGGTGCATTATAATATTTGATATTTATATATTTGGTACATTTACAATATTTAAAATGTCTAGTTTTCAGAAACAAGACACCTAGAAAGAATAAAGAAAGGAGGACATATAGCCTGGGCGAACTGAAAAAACACAGTCTATAGAGACTGTCTCTGAGGAAATTCATGTCTTGGACTAAGATTTTAAATCAAGCTTTATAAAGTAGGTTCAAAGAACTAAAGAAAAGAATGTTTAACAAACTAAATAAAAGTATGAGGATAACGTCTCATTAAATAAACAACAGCAATATAGAGATTGAAATTTTTAAAAAAACAGAATTTCTAAAGTTGCCAAAACAGAAATGGAAAATTTGGCTCAGCCACTGATTTCAGCCGGCAAAAGGGAGAATTAGTGAATTTTGAATAGATCAATCAAGACTTTTTATTCTGAGAAGCTAAAATAAAAAAAAAAAATGGAGAGCCTCAGAGATCTGTGGGAAACCATGAAATGTGCTATGAAATGCACAATGGGAGTACCAGATGAAGACAAAAAAAATAAAAAGAAAAATAGAGGCAAATTATCTGTTGCTAACAGACCACACCTATAAGAAATACTGAGAAGAATCCTTTAAGTTAAAAGGAAAGGACACTGGACAGTAACTTCAATCCATACAACAAAATAAAGTACATAGTACATAGACAAATTAAAAAAAATCACAATGCATTTTTGTTTGTAGCTCTTTTCTTTTGCTGATTTAGAACACAATTTTGTAAATTAATAATTGTAAAATTATTAGATGTTGTAAGTTATAAAGACACCACTTGGATAATAATAAAGCACAAAGAATGGGATGAAAAGGAGCTATATTGGAACAATTTTTTTGTATACTATTGAAAGTGAGTTGTTATTAATCTGAACTAGAATGTTTTAAATTAAGATGCCCCTAAATGTTTATGCAGCAAAAAAATGCCCATGTTTCAAAACACATTAAACAAAAAGTGATATAGCTGAAAAGAGAAATAGACGAATTCACAATTATAATTGGAGACATTATCACTCCTCTCTCAGCAACTGATAGAACTGCTATACAGAAATCAGCAAGGATATAGGAGAATTGAACAAAACAATCAACAGGACTTATGGAAAATTAAGATCAACCATATCTTAGGCTATAAAACAAACCTTAACATATTTAAATGAATTGAAACTGCAGAGTTTACATTTTCTGATTATCAGTGAATCAAACTAGAAATTAATGACAGAAAAACAGAAAGGTAATCTCTGAACACTTGAACATTAACAACATGCCTCTAAGTAATCTAACAAAGAGAAAATTTCTATGAAAATTAAAAATACATAGAACTGAAGAAGAATGAAAATAAAACATATCAAAATATTTGGGAAACACCTAAAGTAATGTTGAGAGGAAAATTTATAGCATTAAATACTTATAAAAGAGAAGGTATTTTCAAATTAATAATCTGATATCCTATTTCAAGAAAATGGGATAAGGAGAGCAAAATACACTCAAAGCAAGTGAGAGAAAGAAGTAACAAACATCAGAGCAGAAATTGATGAAATTGAAAACAGGAAAATAATAGAGAAAATCAATGAAGGACAACAAATGTGACAAAAATCTCTTTGGAGTGGTTACCAACAGCTTCTGCAGAATTGTCATAGCCCTTGAGCACATCCTCACCAAAAAGTGACACATTTTCTTGAGACTGAGAACCCAGTGCTATCCACATTGAGTGGAGGCATATAGAAAACTGAATCCCTCATCGTCAAAATAATAAAAATGACAGAATGGAGCTTTTAGTGAGTGAAGGCAAGTAGTTCTTGGAGTGTTTTTATTTTCCACACTTACCACAAGAGTTATTTAATAAATGAACAACAATAACAAAATTCTGAACACATTGATCTGCAGGCATTTACTGCCTATGCTTCAGGCTGTCATGAACATACTTTTGTTCACATTATAATTTTATAGGATTATTGAATGGTAAATATGGTGGCAATTGGGAAGGAAATAATCCAAATTCACTATTTAGCAATAGGATTCTAAAGCCTAACGTGTAGCTTCATAATTAATTGCAAAACAGTTAAAATCATTGCCCTCTTCACTTGTTTTAGCATCATAGTTTTTTCAATGTTTTATTTTAAGACATTTCTTAATTTAGTACTGTAAGTGAACATCTTGGTTCAACAGTTAGAATGGAATTATTTATGACATTTATTAGCAATGTAGAGCAAATAAATTTTATTAGATGCATGCTGTTGGTGATTAAATAGAAAATGCAAACTATGTAATCTTATATAACTAACGCATTTTTTTTTCTCAATGTGTGTTTCATTTCAAAATTATAGCACTAAAAGAGAGTGGACATAATTAACCATATATGGGATATTAATGTATGCTTGTAATAGGGATAACAGCTTTTCTAGAATGGGATGATTACTTTTATAACCCAATTAAAATTTAAGAGTTAGTGCTCCTTCATTACTTAGATTGGATTTTCTTTTAGAATCCAGAAGTTTCATACATTTCACTTTAGAGTTTATGCATATGAAATGCACATTTGGAAAATGGAGTCATAATACTAATGATTTAATTCCCATGTAATCAGATAAAAATGAACATTGTCTTTCCCATTTATTATAGCCCTATAAAAAAGTAATATTTCCCTGATCATTGTCTGCTTTTTAATAGAATGGGGAAAATAATTGCATGACCGAAGGCCATGTCTATGTAAGACCAGGTTTATTCAGCCAAACCAAATGGACTAAAACTGTGTTTGTCAAAACTAGTTTTAGTTATTTAGCATGATTTTGCAACTTGGTAGGTATTTGAGAAACTGTGCCATTTGTGATGGGTCTTGAATATCAAAATTACTGAATTTGTCTTTCTGGATGTGGACTGATCTTTAGTAACTAGTCACTTTTTTAATAAAAATAATTTTAATATTAATTTTTAAAATTATTTATTTTGGCTCATTTTAAAAAGTCAATTAAACTGCATTTTTAATTAAAAAAATTATAATAATTAATGATTCAAGCAAAATATTGACAAAATGTGCACTTGGAAACATAAAATATCTGATAGATATTTATAAAGTATCATGGATCCTAGATTGCAAGAAGTGTGTAATTGTTTCACTATGCATATCTTGAATAATTATAATTATAATATAATGTGGATATGAAACAAACCACTTACATACACATAAACATATACATTAAGCCTACATAGTTGTGAAAGAAAATAAGGTAATATTTAATTCAGTTTAAGTTTTCTCCAAATTGAAGGAAAAAAACTAAAATATTTTGACACTTTTCCACTGTTCTAAGGCTATCTTTTAAATATCTTTAAATACGGTAACATAATAAAAATGAAATATTTATTGTAGGTGATATAAGGGAACAATGGCTGCAATTCTTCATTCCTTTCTCTATCTTTACCACTTGCGAGTTTGCTGTAAGCTCCTCCCATCAAGAGTTGAATCTATTTTAGCATTCCTTTAATGTAGGTTGGCTTTTTTATTTGGTTTGGTCAACGGAATGCAGTAATTTTCCAACATTGCTGGGAACTCTGCACCTGTCTGTAAACACACCTCCCTAGACTGCTGGTGGATGAGACCTCAAGCAGAGAACTAATGTGCCAGCCAACCTTGTAAAGTAGTCTTTTAGCTGACTCATAGCTAATACCAGCAGTGTATACAGGAGTTCTGCTGAGATAGGAAGAATCACCCAGCTGTGCACAACCTTAATTGCTGGTTGTTACAATCATTAACTAAAAAAAAAAAAAAAAAAAATTTGTTTTAAGCCACTAAATTTGGAGTGGACTGTTACACAGAAATACCTAACTGATAAAATTCCCAACAAGGAATTTTGAAAGTTTACATTTTGACATGTTACTTTCAACATTACTTTAAAATAACATAAACTTTTAAAAACATCACATAAAACATGACAGACACAATATTTGAAAATATTAAAATATAAACTGTTGAAAAACTATGCCTAATTTTATTTTAGGAAATGTAAACTTTTTTGGACTGAAAACATTCAAAATAATTTGAATTCATTTTTTAGATATGAAAATATTTGGATTGATCTTTTTAATCTGCTTTCTTATATTTTCTTTGTTTATATATTTAATATTCAAAATGTCCTCAATTATATTCTTATGTTTGTTATTTATTTTGGGGAACCATAATTTATTTTTTTCTGTTACCTACGTAGAGTAGTAGTATGGAAACCATCATTTCATTGTCAAGTTTTTTGTTGTTGTTGTGCTTGTTTCCTTTTTGTACATGCAAAATCTACTCAACTCTCTATGACACTATTACTCTCCTTCCCTGTTTGTTTTCTCTAAACACACCTTGTCTTTTTTGTTAATATTTTTTAGGTATGTCACTAGATTTCCTCTTCTGTAAGTTGATGGCTATATGTTCAAAATTAATTAATTACTGGTATGAAACTTCAAAATTATAATAAATTTCCTCATTATAAAGTGAATGATGTGTAGAAGTTAAATCTACATCATAGAGGCAAAATCATCAACATCGATGGGCCCTAATGAGAAACCCACACCCTTATGTATTTATTTAGTTTTAAGATTCTAATTTTTGTATTTGAGAATTCACATTTTAGAGGTGGTTATGAAATGCTTAACTTAGTTTCATCTAAATCTTGATAGGAAGATATGTTAATTAGCATTGTAATAATAACTGTATTGTTTTATTTTAGAATGCCCATCAGATTTTAGTTCTTATATCAATAAAATTAGAGCTTTTTAAAATTTTCTCTTTAGAATTATTTATTTCATCAATGGGACCTTTTGACCTAGACACAACTTTATAGAGACATTGTCAAATGCAAGAAACTAAGAGTGCACACTTTCATTTTTATCAGTATTACCCTTGAAAATATTGCTGTAAATTACAGGTGTAAACTCTTCTGTGACATACCAAACAAGTGTACAGAGAAGACTCATTGGTGGTAGTAGATGAAATAATAGGTCATATAATAAACTTGTTTTTATCACACTAAATATTCACCTAGAGAAATATATTATTCACTCATAAACATTAGAATCCCCAATACAAAATGTCTCCTCAGCAAATACAAATGATTACACCTAAAATACCAAAACATATGCTTTTTATCATCGTGGTTGTTACTTTCTGATTTAGGTTCATCTTTCTCTAGAGGCTATTAAAGAATGCATACATTTTTGCTGACATTTTATCACAGCAATAAAATGAGATGGGGATCTATACTCGAAAGACCACTAAAATCAGTCAGCATATTTACTGCAGAAAACAACTGCTTGGCAAACACTCTGGAAAAATTCAGTAAAATATGAATAGATTTATGTATAAGTGTATTTTCACATAAAGGCCTCAAATTGTAGCATATTTTACAATAATGTAAATATATAATATCTATGAATGATAGCCTCAATTAATACTATTAATCAGGTAATGCGCTTACCTTAACGTGTGATACATTATCCCTGGGAAGTTAGGAGAAGTTGAATTTATTTTCAAATTTTTACTTATCAAATCACTCAAACACCCACATGTATAAATCAATTTCCTTTATTACATGCTTCCTATTTATATAATCCCATGTTTTTATTAGTAAGACTCATAACATCTGTCAATTTTAGTGTAGATTTTCATGTGGCTGCTTTTACAAATTCTAGGAAACAATTGGCAATGCATTTGATCTTAAATAATTAAAACAATCCACAGTAGGAAAAATAGGCATTTGAAACACAGATTCATAAAAAATATTATATGTGGACAGAGCTGAAATATTTTTTTAGCAAAAGCATTGTCTAAGTTTTAGTCAAGGGAGAATTATAAAATAAAACTATGTGAAGTGTTTTTACAGCAATTCATTATAAATTTTACAGGTATTCTAAGGAAATTAGAAAATAAATGGTAATCTGAAATGAAAATTAATTCATTTAAACATTAATAGCCACATTTATACATTACATTCCTTGATAGTCACTTTTTTCTGATCTCTCTCTCTCTCTCTCTCACACACAGAGACATCTGATCTCTCTCTCTCTTTCTCTCTCTCTCACACAGAGAGAGAGAGAGAGAGAGAGGAGAGAGAGAAAGAATCCAAAGATCCCTCTGGATACTCCTGGGGGAAAAAGATGAGGGAGGCAAAGGCATGGGGTTGGGAGACAAGAGTCCTTTACTTTTCTTAGCTGGAAAGAAGGCAGTCACTTTTATGGAACATCCATTCCATCTCTAATCCCTTAACATTCAAATACAATTTATTTGAATGTTCATTTTTTCAGCATTGTAGGGATATATGTTCTGGAATATATAAGATGATGTGTCATATTTTTTTCTATAGTGATTTTAAAGTATGTGTTTCAGTTAATCTGTATTGATTTCAAGTCCTAAGTATTTTAAAATATTAGTTTGTTTTCAGAAACCTACCATTCTCTCCTATATGTCTGCTTTTCTTCCTATTGCTTCCATTTTGCTTACGTTTTACTTGTTTTCATTTATTAATTTATTGAGAAGAATTTCAAATCAGTTATTTTCAGCCTTCCTTCTTTCCTATCATACCATTTGAAGGCTATCAGTGCCCTTTGAGTATGGTTTGAGATACATTGCACAGATTTTTAATATTAAGTATTTAATTCTCATTCAGCTCAAAACATTTTCTGTTTTTCATTTTCATTTATTATATTTAAATGTAAGTTAAAAACACATGTATATGTGTGATTCCAATTTAATTGCACTGTGGTTAGGGAACATATTCTAGAATTTCCTTTTTAAATACTAAACTCTTTCTATTAAGGTATAAAGTATTGGCAAAAGTTTTCACAAATTAGAAGTTACTAGTATTTCAGGTCTCCCTCATACTGGCTTCCAGTCATAATTCCAACCCAAAGTTAATGACTGACTTCCATCAGCCTTGGTTTTCCTGTTACTGAACTTAAAATGTTGGGAATATATAATTGTACTGTTTTTGTGTTTGGCTTCCAATACTAAAATTGGTATTTGTTAATTTTATCAAAGTTGAGGCTCATAGTTTCTTCGTTTTTATTGCTTTATAACATTCTATTTTGTGGATAGAGTACACCTAACAGGCATTTATTTTGTTTTCTGATATTGGATAATACCAGTAATGCTACTTTAATATTCTTAGTCAGAAATACAGTACACATAGGTATGCATTTCTGTTGGGGGTATACCCATGAGTAAAATCTTGAATCATAGGGCATTCAAATGTTAAATGTAAACATATAAAGCCAAGCAATTTTCAAAGTTTTGGTAAATTTCACAGTCCAAACAGTAGTGTAAGAATGTTCCAGTTTCTCTGCATCCTTACCTAAACATGGCATATTTAATTTAATTATTTAAAAAAATTAACCAATTCTATGTATATCTCAAAGGGGTTTAAATTTATAATAAATTTTCCTTGTTTCTAATAATGTTGTACACTCTGGCTATTTGAATATGCCATAGAATCTGATAAATGCTTTCTTTAAGTGAAAAGATGAAAATTCTTAAGTTAATAAGGAAAAAAACAGTATACACAAGAGTTTGGTTGTGTTCATGGCCTCAGGTATCCAATGAGGGTCTTAGAACATATCCCCTACGAATTAGGGAAAACTACTGTAATCAGATTTGTTTTAGATTCTACATCTGATGACTTAATTACATGGATTACCTGTAGAGCTCTTTATAGTATAATGTTTTCTCTCGGTTTTTAGTATTTTGATTTTGTCTCATGTTAATACTGAGGTTTTTTTTTAATTGCATATTATATAAAATACTTAAACAGCTCTAGGTATTTTTATTTTCCTTCAGGGAAGAATTAACTGTCTCCTTGCCAGAAGTTAGAATAAGGGCATAATACTTGTCTCAATAAATAACCTAGAATTTTTGAGCCAGTGTCATGTGGCTTATTTTTTTCTGGTTTCACATTTTATTTTAGAGCGTAGCCCTTTAGAAGTCTCAACTGAATACATGATGTGTTTTTTTTTTTTTTGTCCTTTCTTCTCACCTGTCTTGCAGCCCAATTTTGTCTCCTCTGCCACATGAGATTATTGAAAGCTCTTAGCTTTTTAGTCACTTAGCAATTGCATTCTGATTGCTTTCTTGGCCTCTTACCCTCCAATGACCTAGAGTATTAAAGGACTCAGAATTCCGGGATCACTTCTCTGTGTCATTTGTTTCCAGGATTCCTGTACCTCACATCCTGGATGCTTTATTACTTCTGAAAACAAATTTTTACCTCCCCACATGATAATATCTCAAACTTATAGTTTATGCTTTTGGCTAGGCCTTTATGCTTTATTCTGAGATTTAAGGAAAACCTTCCCCAACATAAAAAGCCATATAATCTGGCCCCCTACAATTTGTTTATGTTCTCTCCACCATCTTGTTGCTTCAAGTTCTGTTTACATGGTGTTTTCTGATGCTGAGGACCAGATGTTTTTGGCATTTCTTCAGTTTTATTAATGTGTTTTTCTGATTCGTGTTATTCAATGGTAACTAGTTGTGCAATACCACTTTGTATGATTTCAATGCATTGAAATCTTTTGGAATTTAGTGGGCCAGCATAGATCTTTTTTTTTTTTCTTGGTAGGTATATATTTGAAAAGATGAGACTGTATTCTACAATTCCTACAAACTGGTTTTCACATAATTAAATTCCAAATCCTGCCCACATATAACCTGGTGAAATTAGACTTCATTTCTTTAATCATCATTTTTGCACTGCAAATCACTTGAGAGTATGCAACTCTACAACTGGAGATTTCACTTAAACAGTAAACCCTAGGCTGCTATAATCTTAAAAAATTATAATTTTTCAGAAACAGGAAGTAATCAAGTAAAGTTTTTGGTTTAGGTAGCTAATTTGGATAGAACTGTGTGTTCTCCAAAAAGATACTAACATCCTAACTCCTAATACCTGTGAATGTGACTTTATGGGGAAATAGAATCTTTTCAAATGATCAAGTTAAGGTGAGGGCATTAGGGTGGGCCCTAATCTAATATAAATGGAGTTCTTATAAAAACAGAGACAGAAGGAAGATGATGGAAAACACAGAGAGAACACCATCTGTCATATATAAGACAAGGAATGCATGAAGGTACACAAAAGTAGAAAGGAGGCATGGAACAGAATTTCCCTTGCAGGAAGGAACCAACTCTGGCAGCACAGTTTTTTGCCCTGTAGCCTCCAGAACTGTTAGACAAATTGTGCTTAATCCACCCAGTTTGTGGCACTATTAATACAGCCCCAATAAACTAATACAATATATAACCACCTGGACACTGTAAGCTTAGAACCCAGACAATCTGTACAACTCTGCACTCCTTCACTCCAGAATTCATTGAGAAGTCATTAATTGGTCTTAGCCTCTAAATAGTTTATTTTTTTCCTAGTCTGAGACAAAATACTGAAGTTTTAAATGCATTTTAAGAAACTGGAAATAGATATAGGAAGTATTGAGATAAGGAGCTGGCAGGCCCTGCTCTAGAGGGAGCCAAAGACCTGAACCAAGGTCTCTGATAAAGCAGGAGGCAGTAGAGAAACAACCAAAACCAGCTAACACCAAAATGGCCACAAAAATGACCTTAGATTACTCTCACTGCTCATTTTATGCTAATTATAAGACATTAGCATGCTAAAAAAACTCCCACCAGCACCATGACAGTTTACTAATGCCATGGCAACTCCCTGAAGTTACCCTATGGGGTTTAAAATGGGAGGGATCCTTGGTTCCAAGAACTCCCACCCCTTTCCCAAAAATCTTATAAATAATCTTCCCTCTGCTTAACATAAAATTAAATTTAAAAAAATATAAAATAAGGCCCCTGAAAACTCACAAAGGGCTACTCTGTTGTTTTGAGAGGTAGCTGCTTCTCTGCTTATGGAACAGCCTTCCTTCTGATTCTTTATTACTTCAATAAACTTACTTTTGCACTACTCTGTGGGCTTGCTCTTAAGTTCTTTCCTGTGAGAAGTCAAGAACCCACTTGGCCTTCAGGCTAGACACCTGTTTAGGTGTCTTATAATTTCTTGTATAAGTATTAATATATTTATGAATTTTCTAAAGTTAGGGGGCCTTAAATCAGTTTGTAGAAACAGAAAAAAATATATCAGGGTAAGTATATAAATATACCTAATTATAGCTAAAAGTAATATTGATACACTAGACGTCCCCATCTACCAAAAATAAAAATCAAATAAAAGACGCTATTGTGTACCAGTTGGAGATGTCTCCACTTAGGAGGTCAATATTCTCCTACTACAGGTGAGGAAAAAGATACAGTAACATCAAGTAAATTTCCAAATTCATGTAGATTTTGTGGCAGATATTAGATTCAAATCCAGTACTAGATGGCTCCAAATAATCTCCAGTTTGCCGTAATAGAAAGAACTAATGTTACCGTTGTCCTTATGTTTCCAAGAAAGTCAGGCTGATCATACTATTTTGCAAGCCATCAAATTATAAATTTCTTTGGTATTAAATTAATTTCCCAGTTATGCATTTGTAGTTTCTGTGGTCCTTGACATTAGGAGTTGAATTATAATTGCTATAAGTAAATAATGTGAAGCAAATTCCTTTCATTATCCAATTAAATTTGAATACATGATGAGTATTTCAAGTACCAGAGATTTTAATAACTAATTTAATGTATCTCTCCACCAGAAGAAACCACTAAAATTATTCATTATATACCTCTTTCCTTTGAACATTTCTAGATGGTCAAGATGATTTAGCCAGAGGAGGAAAGAATTAAATAATTTTTCTAAGCAAAGGAAGCAGCAATGTGATTCCCCAGAGTCTGGAAAGGGATTAGGGTTTAAGAAGAATTTAAGGAAGACAAGGGTGGCAGGTCTTGGAGTCAGATGTGGGTTGGAGGTTATTTAATGGGAAACTGGAAGAATTGCAGAGGCCGTAGCATTTAGATCCATATAGACCTTGCACCGTGTGAGAGACAAAGGATGATTCCTCAGTATAGATAAAAAATGCAAGTTATAATTTACTTAACTAAGTCCACGTTACTGGGTCACTATGAGGTCTTTAATTTTCAACTATGAAAAAGCACTTGATCTTTTATAATCTTGTTAAAATTGTTACAAGTTAAGACACCAAATAATATTATAATTCTTTCTCATTAAATTACGTTCCCTGTTTGTATATGTAGTTTACAAGATGCTTGACGTTTTAACACTGCTGCTTATGTGTCTACAATTACTTGATAGATTCTAGTATATCTATTTTAGAAAGTGATTCCAACTTCTAGTGACAAATAGTTTATTTTTTTTCTTTTGTGGCTAAATGACTTGTAACAACATTCCACTCATGTTGAGTTATTTTTTTCTGTGGTTTTTGTTAGAATTATTACTGTAGAAAGTAAATTAGCACTTCATAATATGCATAACAAAATATTTCTTTTTTGATTATTTTTATTACTACTTTCTGTTTTAGCATATTAAAATGTATTTCTATGATCAATTGACCTTCTATTTATAATTTAATATAGTACTATATATAAACAAACTTTCTTAACTTAAATTAAATATGATCTAACTTATTTTATTTAAAACTATTAGAGATTTATTTCTGATGTGCAAATATTCAGTCCCTTTATACAATTTATTGTAATGTGTGAAAAATTGTATAGTTTAATTGAAATTCAAATAGTCATTTACTGTGATGCCAGTTATTGGAAAATATATACCTCCTCACTCATTTTAATTGGCATCTCTATCAGGTGTATATATATAACAAATGTATAAAATTATGCATAATTATAAATGTATATAATTGCTGTTTATTTTTATTTATCTACTCACATGTGATTTGTCTATTTTTATCATCAGTATGGTAAAGTTTAGTGTAATAAAAAAGTCAACTTTATTTTTTGATTTATGCTGTGGGCTAAATGTTTCCCTATCCCCAAAATTCATAAGTTAAAGTTTAATCCCCTATGTGATGATATTTGGAGGTGAGGCTTTGGGGAGGTAATTAAGTCATGAGGGCAGAGCCATTAGGTTTGGCATTAGTGCTTATTAGACAGTTAACTCAATCATGAGATGAAATGATTTCATTCTTAAATGTATCAAAATATTACACTGGTAATTTTATGCTTTTTAAAAATTGTAAGTCTATCACCTTAATATTTTTCTAAATTATATAATATGTTAACTTGAAATCATTTTCACCAACCTTGAGTTTTTAAAATTGAAATTATTTTCACCATATTTCACCATGATAAAGAAAATATTTTAATTAAAATACATAATATATACACCAATGTTATGAAAACAAAATGTAATTTAAACATAATTTATGTTAATTGTTTTTTTGTAAGACAAGAACATTGGGTAAACACAAAATTCTAGAATGTACTATTAATTCCAAAGAGCTATTAATTTCACTAAAATACAATGAGGAATCTTGAATAGTTCCTAAATTAAATGAATGTTTTTATGTCCTCTTTATGTTAATATGAAGGGCTAAGCATCAATAACATAAATTTTAGTTTAATATGAACAAATATAAACATAATATGTTAATAGTTAACATTAACTATTGACTCTATATGTTAATATGAAAGACTAAGCTGTTCCCTTGAGTTTATATTTTTTGCCATTAGTCTTCTAATAGACCATTCTGCTAAATATACTTCATCTTGGAACACTGGATTTTCCACTCTGCGGAGAAATACAATTTTTTTTTTTCTAGTTTTCTAAGAGGATTAATTATCCAACATTTTGCAGATTTTAGTGTACAGTTAGAAAATTCTCCTATGTGATTTCTTTTTATTTTTAATTTTAGGAAGCCATAGTCATTTAATTGCGCATAATATTTAATCTTATAACATCATATTTTAAACTGTCTTATGAATGGAAAACAGCATATCTATGTAATAGGAACGATGTAAAATATAGTCTGTGTCTCCCCAATAATAAGCAGGATGCTCTGTACCTCACCTAATTATTGCTCTCCAAAACCCATTTATTACCTAATGAGAGATACTGCTGTTATGAAATTTGCTTCTTTGAAGATCCACAGTTTCTATACATTTATAAATGGCATTAAAACACAAGCCTTCTTAATAGACTTGTGAAATATCAATGGAAGGTATTACAAATTATTTTTTATACTCTTAGTTTCTTCCTTATATCTTTTACTAGATCATTATTCTATTATCTGTCATATTGACCTGCAACTAGTGGCACATTGATAATTATTAGCTTACTTAAATTAGAGCTGAGAGAATGAAATTCTTAAATTTTGTAGTTTAAATATGCTTTATAAATATCAACACAAACACAAGTAAGTACGCATCTTGAAAATTATAAAGTAATCCTCTTTCTCATTTATCAAGTGGTAGGAGGAGGAATTGATTTTTAGCAATTATAACTGATGTTGTAACTTCACAAACCCCACTGCAAACTACAGAAGTGAGGGATCCATGTTGCACGCGCTCCCCGCAAGAATCCACCATCTGATGATCTGAGGTGGAGCTGAGGCAGCGAGGCCCCCTCCCCTGTCCTCGCAAAAACTGTCTTCCAAGAAATAGGCCCCTAGTGTTGAAAAGGTTGGGGACCGCTGTTTTGAATACAACTCAAACCAAAGTCTGCATTTCTGAATGATTAGATTTTACCCTTTTATTTAATACTATAATTACTCTTGGTGAACTGCTTCGTTTCCAATTTAAACATACAAATTTAAACACATACAGAAGAAATTTGCTTTCTCTACTGACCCTACTTCACCCAGTAGGGACTTCACAGAGTAGGGACTGACCTCATGTTGCATTATCAGCCACATCTCTGGAAGCACTGAAATAGACCCAGAAATTCAATATGTGTGGTTAGACTTATAGAAGCAGTTTCACTCTTCTCGTGGTAAATACCATGCTCTTAGAACATCACTGTAAAAATCTCCTGTTCCTTGCAGTGATGTCTCTTTCTGTCCCAGTGCTTCTGAGTTATGCCTGAGGGTGGTGACAATGTTGCTCCGCAGAGTCCAGACAGCCCCTCTGGAGAACTGTCACTCCTTGAGCACCAGAATTCAAATCTCTGTTGCTGCCTTATATGATCTTCTTGACTTGGTGGGCCTTGCAATTCTTCCATACTGAGTTGAAAAAATAAAAAAAAAAAAATCAGTCACCACATTAAAAAAAAATTATATATTGGTGTAACAGGAGGTATGCTTTCTAAAGTGTTTTAATTATGTTTTCACGTCCTGTGAATATTATTTTCCTGAAGTGGGTTCCCACACATTGAACATGGGCTTCATTGTCCAGGAAAAGCCAGATACCAAGGAGAATAGCAAAGCCAGTGCTCAGTTTTGAGAGATTAATTCCGTCTTTCTCTCTCTCTTTTAGGTGTCTCCTTGTTCCTTGGTCTTTGATGATAGGGAAGCTATCTTCATTCTGATGTGCTAGCCTTTGGAAACTTCTGTAGATCAGCCATTTCTTTTAAAAGGTCAGATCACTTAGCTAAGTAGCTGGGATAAAATTCAGAAAGTTTTAAACAAATAATTCGATGAAATAATTTTATTGTTTATTCTTTGAAGACAGGAGGAATTTTCTTCTGAGTCAAATTTTAAACAGTTTGAATAAAAATAAGAGTTATATTGTGTTTATCAATATAGATGTCAGTGATAAGTTTGAAAAGGGGAATTTCCTGGGGTAATGCAGACAGAATCCACTCTTATTTAAGAGAAAATGAGAAGCAAGTAAAAACAGCAATCATACACAAAAGATCATATTAGAAGTTTTATCCTGCTGTGGATCAAGGGAAGGGAATAAAATAAGTGTTGGATCCAGTATGTTTTTAGGTTGATGAGAATCATCTAATAAAGAGAAATAGCTTGGCAATTTAAGATAGAAATAAGATAACTGTAAGGGTGAGTGTATGATAAAGTGAAAATAGATAAAATCTAGTGCTATATTCCAGTGCTATGAACATTTCGTCTTTTGTGACAGGAAGGAGTACATAGGGCATAGCCACAGAGAGATGATTTTATGTTTGGTTGTGGGAAGATGAACCATCCCATTTGCTTGTTTATGTTTTCTCAATATATTAGGTGGCCTTGTGATCAGATGGCAGTGGGAAATAAGAGCAGGGAAAAGGGAATATGGGATTTGAGAAGTGAGGGAAAGATATAAAATAGCTATTTTAGAAGCAAAAGCATATTTAAATATAAAATTCATATTCAGAATAAGCTCATGATAGGTTTCCTGATACACATTAATAGTGATGTAACATAAATAAGAGTTGAACACCATCAGAATATTGAAAAAATAAAAGAAGCTTCTCTCTGGCTTTTGGAAATGATCACCAGTGATATGATATGAGGTATTGTACTTCTGGACTGCTTAAACATTTTCTAAAAAATATGGGGCATAGGATACAACCATTAGTTCTTGGAGCACTCATTTTATAATATCTTTAATTCCTAGCAACTTGTATCCCATTGTCTCCCTTCTCATAGATTATTCAAGGCTAGGTTTCTTGAGAAAAACAAATCTGCAGTCATCTGATTGCCTAAAAGACAATATTTTTTTTTCTTAATCATATTTTGCTATTTATAAAATTTTAACCAAATAATATGCAGCATATGTTATAAAACCTATATTAAATTTATCAAAAAAGTAATATAGCATAATGATAAATAAGAGAAATACACACAGCATGAAAAAAGGACCCTGCAGCACCTAATATTATACGTGTATGTGGTTTTGTACTTGTCATTAGCCCCTTCTACAATATGTACTTTCAGAGTATAAGAAGATTGTTTATTTTAATCTTGTAGTTTGAGCACATAGGATAATGCCTGGCCCATAATATAAATCTAATAAATAATTGCTGTATAAAAAATTTTTTTAAAATAAACAAATGAATGAATATTGCAAATAAAAGTAAGAAGAGATTACAAGGAAAGCACTATGTAATTCTAATAATAATATAAATATTAGTTGTTGAGTATCTTTTAAGTACCAGGACCTATGGCTTGCATTTTACCTACGGAGTTCCTTCAAAGTGTGATCAGTAATATGGTCATTGCTGACTTTCACATCATCACCAGACTTATAATCCATGGTGAGTAATTATTTCTGAGTAGATTATGAAGTCAAAATGGCTTTTGTTCATTTATTTTTCTGCTACGCTGGGAATTAATTCAAGTATTATATTTTCTTTCTATTGCTGCCACAGCAAATTGTTACAAACTCAAAGACTTAAAAGAACAAGATATTATTATCCTATAGTTGTGTTAGTTAGAAATATGATGCAGGTCTCACTGAGCTAAAATTAAGGCATTGGTAGGGCTATAATCTTTTCTGGAGGCTAGAGGGGATAATCTCTTTCCTTGTCTTTTACAGCTTCTAGAGACCACCTATCTTCCTTGGTACATGACCCCATTCCTTCATCCTTAAAGCCAATAATGGCAAGCAACGTCCATTTCACTCTGTCATCTTTCAGATTCTCTACAGCTGGGAAAACTATTCATGTAGTTCACAGCTTGACATAATTTTCTTCCCTGTCTAGTAATAAAAGTTAACACCTGCATGGATATACTTGGCAGTCTGGAAATAATGCACATGACAACTCTTTATTCATGGAAGTTAAGAATTTGAGCCCATTGCTGAAATTCTGAGAAATTTAAGCTAGTATTTAAACCTGATAGAAATACATTCTAGTGTGGAGACAATATAGATTTTCTTGGTTAGAATTTATCATAAAATAAGAAAAAATATTGTCAGATGAACCTAGAAATAAGTTCTTAATTAGTGACATCCACTGCAGGGGATAAACAATGTCTGGCCAAAGCTGTGAAGTGCAGAGAGGCAGAGCCTTGTCCAACAGTGCTGCAAAAGCCACTCACAGAATTCCTTTGTTTGCTGCAGCAGATGTGAAAGTCTGTATTTATGAGTGCATGAGCAATGTTCCTTTTGGTCTCTTATAATATTTGGCTGGAGTTGGAAGAATACTTTATATATGTATTGGAATTCCTTCTTGGGCAAACTTGGTCAATTAGGGTAATTTAAGTTACAATTTATCATGGAGTAAGCAACTCGATCCATTACAATGACTGAGAATATGTTACTTGCTTTCAAATGTGAAGATTTTTCATAATAATCAGTGTCAGGTTTAGCAGGAATATTCTATACATTAAATATGCTAGGAAAATCCTGCCATAAAGACCAAGGTCCTTGCTGAGTGAGTGGAGATAGGAAGGTGTTGGTCTCAAGATTTATTTGCAGCCTGTATGTCTTGGAACTCAAATGATGTTGTTATGTAGAAAGAGGGTGAAGAGAAGACAGATTATCTTAGTTATGGTAATGACAGAACACAGTGTCCTTTCGGTCCTCATTCAATAGTATAGGCAAAACTTGGCAAAAGTAAACTTATAAAGATGGTCCTTTCAATAGAGGTCCATGGGCTTTATAAGTTAAGGGGTAGGAGAAAATATATGCAGGACACATATTCGATAAGGTACTGGTTTTCAAAATATACACAGAACTTCTAAAAGTCAACAGAAAGCAAACATCCAACCAAAATATTAACAAAAAATCTAAACAAACACCTCACCAAAGACAACATACAAATTGTAAGTGAGCTAATGAATAAATACTCAACACCTTATGTCATTAGGGAATTGTAAATTAAATAATAATGAGATAGCATAACGTACATATTAGAATGGCTAAAATCCCAAACACTGACATTGCCAAATGTTATCAAGAATGTGGAGGAACAGGAACTCTCATTCATTGCTGCTGGGAATGCAAAATGCTACATCCACTTTAGAAGACAATCCGGCAGTTTCTTACAAAACTAAACATACTCTTTGGTCTGATAAACTGGCCATACTCTGGTGTGTACTCAAATGATTTGAAAACATGTTTTTACAAAAACCTGCACACAAATGTTTATAGCAGTCTTAACCATAATTGTCAAAACTTGGAAGCAACCAACATTTTCTTTTAGAATTCTTATAGTTTCATGCCTTAGGTTTAAGTCTGTTATCCATTGTGAATTAATTTTTGTGAGTGGTGAGAGAAGTGGATCCTGTTTCAGTCTCCTACATGTGGCTGCAACCCAAATGTCAATAAATGGATGGAGTAAGTAGTGGCACACCTAAGGAATGTAATATTATTCAGCAATAAAAATCAATGTACTGTCAAGCTATAATAAGACATAGAGGAATCTTAAATATATTTTGCTAAGTGAAAGAAGCCAATCTGAAAAGGCTACATACTGTATGACACCAACAATATAATATTCTGGAAAAGGCAAAACTATGAAAACAGGGAAAAAAATCAGGGCTACCAGGGGTTCAGGGTAAGAATGGGAAGGATGAAAAGGTGGAGCAAAGAAGAATTTTAGGTCAGTAAGTCTATTCTGTGTGAGAGTGTAATGGTGGATACATGTCATTATACATTGTACATTGTTAGAACCCATAGAAAATAAAACACAAAGAGTGAACCCTACTGAAAACTACAGAATTTAGTTAATAATAATGTATCAATATTAGCTCATCAATTTAATAAATGTACCAGACTAATGCAAGATGTTAGTAATGGAGGAAACTAGGGTAGAGCATGAGGGAGTACATGAGAATTCTACTTTTTCCTCAATTTTTCTGTAAAGCAGAAAGTGTCTGAATATAGTTTATTAGTTTTTAAAAAAGACAATGTGTATATGTAACTATCAGCATAGTTTCAAATCCATGGCTTAAACAAAAGTTATTTGAAGAGATTATTAACTTTAGTTTTGAAAATTTTCACATGTATGACAGCATGTTATCACAGATTAAAAAAAACTAAAATGTATTTGGAAACGTGGGCAAGAAAATTTAGTATATTTTAGCAGGTGTAATATGATAACATACAGAAAAGAACAAGTGACTGAAAGGTGGAAGTGGCAAACTTAGTGTTATGTTTGTTTAAAAACATCAAATATTTTTGATAGAATTTTAGCTTTATTGCAATATCATATTTATTATCTATTCATCTAAGATATTGGTATTATTTGTTGTTTCATAAAAATAATCTCATTTCTTATAAACAAATTATATAGCAATATGTGACAAGTTAATGTTTCTGGACTCATTCTATACTACCTGTTGATGCTTTACATATTTCAATCACAGTATTTAGAACTCATTATTGATGGTGTGTTCATAGGTCCCTTCATTATACCATTTATGGGGACCATGTTTGAGTCCTTTATCTGTAGCATTTATCACAATATTTTATATAGTATAGATACAAAACTGGACATTTTAAATCTAAAGCTTTTTCTGGACTCTTATTTAAAATTAAAATAAAAAGATATACCATAATGTTTAATAAGCCTTAGGAATAAAGAGTATCTCATACCAAGAACTTTGAATTTTCAAAGTCCTCAGCTGATCATAATCCTTCTCAGTAAATAAGAGAGAGATCATTGAAGAACATTGACATCTTGGTAATTACAGTAGCCTAGAACAAAAAGACAGGACTGATGAGGGAAGATGTTAGTTAAATGGTCTAACCTGTTAAAAAGAAATAAGAAACTCAGTATATTTCACATTATGGGTTTTTAATTCAATAATAAACACAAAGTCCAATTTTAATTTCCTTGGAATAGAACTTTTAATAAGAGTATGTAAACTTTTATAATTTTATTTAATCTATAGAATATGTTTATGTTCACAATGCTATTTGTTGACACATTATACATTAATTTGATTAACCTCTTTTATCACAATATAAATTGTGTAGGCTGTTTTGTTAGAAAAAACTCGTATTCTGACTATTTTTTTATTTTCAGTGATATAAGTAAACTTATATAGTAACTTCACCAGTTTTAAATTCAAACTTAGGCATAAATTCTGGTGCCCTCAACATGCATAATCAATTATAATTTATCAAATGAGAAAAACAATGAATCAGCAATATTTTTATAGTAAGCCAGTTTCGTTTTAGGTGTCTATTCTGAATTCAACTCCAATCACAGCTGATATAATTTCATAAATAAGTTTGAATATAGATCTTTAACTCTGGTGACTTTATTTTTGTTAATAGAGAACATGTGGCATATACATAAATATGCTTTATGCTTTAATTGTAATTTCCACTTGCTTTGTTTATGACAGTTAATTTATGTCAGGATAATCCTCTATTTCATGACTTATTACTGGTTAATTTGCAGTCCTGGCAAACGATTTCCTATTTATAAAACAAAACTATGTACTCCCTGGGGAGTGCTGACTCTCAGTTAAATTAACCGTTGCTAAAGCAATTGCCATTTGAAAGAACCAGATCACTTTTGAACAATTCCAATTATATTTGGAATAAAACACAACAGGTTTTTAAACAATTATGTACAACATTGCCATGTACCCACAGTCTCTAAAAAATAAATTGCCTAATAAATTAGGTGATTATTCATTTATAATATAGGATAATGCTTCTTTTTGCTTTTAGGAAACCAAGACTTCTTAATTAAGACTACTTACTACGGCCGGGCGTGGTGGCTCACGCCAGTAATCCTAGCTCTGGGAGGCCGAGGCGGGTGGATCACTCGAGGTCAGGAGTTCGAGACCAGCCTGAGCAAGAGTGAGACCCCGTCTCTACTAAAAAAATAGAAAGAAATTATCTGGCCAACTAAAATATATATATATACAAAAAATTAGCTGGGCATGGTGGCGCATGCCTGTGGTCCCAGCTACTAGGGAGGCTGAGGCAGTAGGATCGCTTGAGCCCAGGAGTCTGAGGTTGCTGTGAGCTAGGCTGATGCCACGGCACTCACTCTAGCCCGGGCAACAGAGCGAGACTCTGTTTCAAAAAAAAAAAAAAAAAAAAAAAAAAGACTACTTACTACAAAATGGATATCTGGGAGTGCCATTATCTTATATTGGTCAACTCATTCTCTAGTACTTAAGCGTCTTTCCTTTCCTCAGTATCCAAAAGCTCATTTCTTAATCCTATACCCTAGTTTGTTCTTGACTGACTTTCTCTGTGATAGTAAAAATTGTGTTTCCTTGTTTATTAATTCAGGTACACTTTCCACACTCTCTCAACTTTACTTTCTATATCTTCAGTACTCTTGCTTAACTTTTTGAACTAAATGCATTGATTTTCTGGAGTATAATCTACAGCCATGGAATATATTAGTGTGCTTATCTTTTTTGTATTTCTGTTTCCATGACCTTATTTCTAATTGGCCTGAGGTACACCCCTATCTTCTTGTGGAAGAGACAGTGATGGAGGAATTAAAATAGTTACCACAGGACAAAGTAAAAAAAAATGTTGGTATTTGAATCTAATATTCAATAAAAATTTGTAAGTCTGCAACAAAATAGACTGAAAACTAGGCTTATCTGTAGAGAAAAGGGATTTAAAACATTTTTTACCTCCTTCGGTAACATACCAATACTTAAAACAAATGACATAGCTATACTACAAATCAGAAGCAGGGAGAAAAAAAGGACAGGATAAAGGGGAATAAATAAACCCAATAATGTCTACTTATTCTCATAGAATTGTAGAAAGAAAAGATCTGGAAGAGAGTGAAGGAATATTATCCAGAGGCTAATGTTTTCTTCATTTAAGGGCTTAACCAGCAATGGTCTTCAGAAAGAAGAAATTTTACAGAGACGAGTTGTTGGAAAGATTCATGGTAGACAAATAGTTCAGTGTGGACCCAGGAGTTCAACCATGCTCTAAGGTAAAAAGAAGTACATGGGCATTCAAAAAATATAGGGTCCTCAGCACCTGAGAGGCCCTGGGGAGGACTAAGCCCTCTGCATTAATATCGTATGAGGGTAAAGAATTTTCTTATTGTTCAAAAGCTCATTTATCCCATTGAAATGTATCACTCAGGCAGCATGTGAAAAAGATAATACAGTTGATCGTCCTCTCATCATATTGTGCTTGGAAAGAGAGGAGAAGAAAGATAAGAGACTGAGAAATTAATTAAAGGGGTTATTCTAATTGCCCTAATTTTCTGCCTTGAGTAATATTATAAATCATTTACACAAGATATGCAGTGCTCCGCTTCTGTGTTTTCTTTATTTTTTTCTCATCATTTTCTAACATAAAAGTTTAAATTCCCCTTCTTTTGAGCCATCTTTTTTTCTTGGTATTTCATGATACATACTACTGCCTATGTCCTGTACAATGTTGTAAACACTGATTACATTGATCTAAAATGCAGTAAAGCTTTTAGAAAACTTAATTTTCTAAGACATAATTGAATTTAATTCTGTTTACTAAAAAATCAAAAGCCATATTTCATATTATGTAATGTTTGGGGCTTGAGAAAAATCATGTGTTATTAGTCAATAATATGTAATAAAATACACGTTAGGATTTTGGGGGCTATGCCCATAATATCATCAACCTTTATAATAACAAATAAACTCAGCTATTCTTAGAAATTCATACAAAATGTATAGCTTAGTTTGTTGCATAAATGAAAACCTTTGTAATACCCTTTTAAGTCAAGAAATATAGAACTCTACTCTGCCAACCATTCCAGAAACTCTTCATGGATACATCCCAATGACTATACCCTTATTATCTCATAATAAATTTGGAAGCTCCTGGAATTTAAGTTTCTCTTTTTACCTCGTGAAGGATAGAGCAGAGAGAGGAAGCAAGCTCTCTATGGTCTCTTAGAAGGGTACTAATCTCATAATGGGGACTACATTCTCATGACCTAATTACTTACCAAAGGCCTCATCTACAAATACCACCACACTGGGAATAGGGATTTGACATATGAATTTGGGGTGACACAAACATTAAGTCCAGAGCACCTATTAAGTACGAAATTAGCTGTGGAGTTGTAGATGTCCTTTACCTCACTGAGGAAGTTTCCACTATCCCTACTTTTGTTTAGAGTTTTTATAGTGAAGGAGTGTTGAATTTTATCCAGTGATTTTCTTGCATCTATTGAGATGACTGATTTGTTCTGTCAGTAGAAATCTACTGTTGATTCTCTCTAGTAAATTTTTATTTCAGTTTTTGAAATTTTCAGCAGCAGAATTACCATTTGGTTCTTTAGGAAATTTCTACATTTTTTTTAAGATTCTATATGTAATAAGACATCAACATTGCATTTCCTTTATTTTGTTAAAGATGGTTTCCTTTAGTTAGTTTTTAAAAACAATTTATGGTTCATCTTTATTTTTATTTTTTATTTTATTTGTATGAATTTAAGGTGTACAAGTACATTTTCATTTGGTGTACGTACTGCATAGCAATGAAGTCTGGGCTTTTAGTGTACCCAAAAGCTGAATAAGGTACATTGTACCCATTAGTAATTTCTCATCCCTTAAACTCCTCCTACCCCCTTACCCTTTTGAGTCTCCAGTGTCTCTTATTCCACCATCTATATCCATGTACACACGTTATTTGGCTCCCACATATAAGTGAGAACATGCTGTAATTGATTTTCTGATTCTCAGTTGTTTCATTTAAGATAATGGCCTCCATTTCCATCCATGTTGCTGCAAAAAACATGATCTCATTCTTTTTTATGGCTGAAGAGTACACCTATGTGTGTGTGTGTGAGAGATATATAGATATATATATGTGTATGTGTGTATATATATATATGTATATATGTCATGTTCTTTATCTAATTGCCCATTGATGTACACTTAGGTTGATTCCATATCTTTGCTATTGTGACTAGTGATCTGAAAAGGCTGAGCGAAGATATTTTTTTGGTATTTCTTTTCCCTTGTGTAGATACCAAATAGTGGGATTGCTGAATTGAATGAATGGTAGTTCTATTTTTAGTTATTTGAGAAATTTCCATATTCTTTTCTATAGAAATCGTACTAGTTTACATTCTCACCAACAGCAAACAAACATTCCTTTTAATCCACATCCTTGCCAACATCTATTATTTTTTTTTTGACTTTTTAATAATAACCATTCTGACTGGTATAAAATATCTTATTATAGTTTTAATTTGAATTTCTCTGATGATTAGTGGTATTGAGCATTTTTTCATATGCTTTTTGGCCATTTGTGTCTCTTATTCTGAAAACTATTCATGTCCTTTGTCCCATTATTAATGGATTTTTTTTTTGTTTTTGTTGTCATTGAGTTGTTTGAGTTCCTTGTAAATATGGATATTAGTTTGCTGTTGTATGCATAATTTGAAAATATTTTCACTTAATCTGCAGGTGTCAGTTCATTCTGCTGATTATTTCCTTTGCTGTGCAGAAGATTTACAGTTTAAGTCCCATTTTTGTATTAAACTGTAAACAAAAAGTCCCATTTGTATATTTTTGTTTTTGTTGCTTGTGCTTTTGAGATCTTAGTCATGAATTCTTTGCCAAGACTGACGTCCAGAAGAATTTATCTTGTGCTTTCTTTTAGAATTTTTATTGATCCATGTCTTACATTTAGGTCTTTAATCCATATTGAGTTAATTTTTTTTATGATGAGAAATACGGATTCACTTTTATTCTTCTGCATGTGGCTATCCAATTTTCTGAGCAGTATTTATTGAATAGAGTGTGCTTTCTCTAGCGTGTGTTTGTGTTACCTTTGTCAAAGATCAGTTGATTATAGATACATGGTTTTATTTCTGGATTTTTTAATTCTGTTCCATTGATCTATGTGTTTTTATTTTTTATATCAGTACTATGCTGTTTTGGTCACTATAGCCTTGTAGTATAAATTGAAGTCAGATTGTGTGATGCCTCCAGCTTTGTTCTTTTTGCTTAGGATTGCTTAGGCTATTCAATCTAATTTTTTTGTTGTTGTTGTTCCATATGAATTTTAGGATTGTTTTTTCTAATTCTGTGGAGAATTCCATTGATATTTTAATAGAAATTGTATTGAATCTGTAGATTGCTTTGGGCAGTACGGTCATGTTAATAATATTCTTACAATCTATGGGCATGGGATGTTTCTCCATTTGTTTGTGTCATCTAGGATTTCTTTCATCAGTGTTTTTTAGTTTTTCTCATAGAGAGATTTCACCTCCTTGGTTAAATATATTCCTAGGTCATTTATTTTTTGTAGGTATTTTAAATGGTATTTCCTTATTGATTTTGTTCTCAGCTTTATCATTATTGATATATAAAAGTGCCAGTGATTTTGGTACCTTGATTTTTTTATCATGAAACTTTACTGCGTTCATTAATAAAATCTGAGAGTTTTTGGTGGAGTCTTTAGGGATTTCTAAATATAAGATCATATTGTTTTTAAAAAGAGATAATTTCACTCTCCTTTTCCAGTTTAGATGACTTTTATTTCTCTTTCTCTTGCCTGTTTGCTCTGGCTAGACCTTCTTGTACTATGTTGAATAGGAGAGGTGACAGTGGGCATCCATGTCTTGTTCCAGTTCTTGGAATGCTTTCCACCTTTCCCCATTTAATATAATATTGGCTGTGAGTTTGTCATATATAGCCTTTATTATTTTGAGGGATGTTCCTTTTGTGCCTAGTTTATTGAGGGTTATCATCATGAAAGGATGCTGAATTTTATCAAATGCTCCTTTTGTGTCTACTGAGATGATCATGTTTGTTGTCCTTCATTCTATTTATGCAATGAACCACATTTATTGATTTGCGCATGTTGAAGCATCCTTTCATCCCTGGAATAACATCCACTTGATCATGATGTTATTATCTTTTTGATGTGCTGCTGGATTTGGTTTGCTTGTATTTTCTTGAGGATTTTTCCATCTATTTTGATCAGGGTTATTGTTTTATAGTTTTCTTTTTTTGTTATTGTTGAGTTCATGTCTGGTTTTGATATCACTATGACACTGGCTTTGTAGAATAAATTAGAGAATTCCCTTGTCCTTGATATTTTTGGAACAGGTTCAGGAGGAGTAGTACCTCTTTATACATTTGGTAGATTTCGACTGTGAATGCATATGGTCTTTCACATTTTTGGAGGGGTGGGAAATTACTGATTTAATATCCCTACTTTTCATTGGCCTTTTCCGGATTTCTATTTTTTCCTGATTCAATCTTGGAATGTTACATGTATATAGGGATTTGTCCATTTTCTCTAGGCTTTCTAGGTCTTGAGCTTATAGTTGTTTATAACAGTTTCTGATAATCTTTTGTATCTGTTGTATAAGTTATAATATCTCCTTTTTCACTTCTGATTATGTTTATTTATATCTTCTTTCTTCTTTTCTTGGTTAGTCTAGCTAGTAGTTTATAAATTTATTTATTTTTCCAAATAAATAAAATTTTTTGTTGATCTTTTATTTATTTAATTTTTTGGCCTCAATTTCATTTAGCTCTGCTTTGAGCTTTGTTATTTTTCTTTGAGGTACAATGTGAGGTTGTTATATGTTATCTTTCTATTTTTTTAATAAAGGCATTAAACTATATAAACTTGTCTCTTATCACTGCTTTTGCTGTATCCCAAAGATTTTGTATATTGTGTTTCCATGTTGTGTTTTCATTCATTTCAAAAAACCTTCCATTTCTGTGTTAATTTCATCATTGATCCAAAGATCATTCAGGACATGTTATTTAATTTCCATGTATTGCAAATTTTCAAGAATTCCTCCTGGTTTTGTTTCTAGTTTTATTCTGCTCTACTTTGAGAAAATACTTGATATGATTTCAATTTTTTAAATTCATTCAGACTTGCTTGCAGCCTAAAACATGATCTATCTTGGAGAATGTTACATGTGCTGATGAGAAAAATATATATTCTTCAGATGTTGCATAGAATATTCTGTATATATGTGTTGAGTCCATCTGGCCTAAAGTCCAATTTGAGTGCAGTGTTTCTCCATTCTTTAAACATATTTTTAATGATTATTTAGAAATCTTTCTTAAGTCTGAAATCTGGGCCCTCTCACAGTTCTATTGTGCCCTATTTTCCCCTTTGTGTGGCTCACACTTTCTGATTTCCATGTGTATCTTAAATTCTTTTCAAAACTGGACATTTTGTATAACATATTGTAGGAACTCTGTATACTAACTTTTCCCTCCTATTATGCTTGTTGTTGTTATTGTTGTTTGTTCATGTATTTGTTTAATGAGTTGCCTAGATTGCCTATTAAATTCTTTTATTTTTTATTTTTTATTTTTTATTTATTTATTTTTTTATTTATTTTTTTATTTCAGCTCATCATGGGGGTACATACGTTTAGGTCATATACATTGTCCATGTCCTGCCCATCCCCCCGAGTCAGAGTCCCAAGCGCGTCCGTTCTCATTCTCCAGACAGTGCGCCTGGCACTCATCATGTAGTCATACCTCCATCCCCTCCCCCCCCCCACCTCCCCGGGTCTGCACCTTCAAGCATGACCATTCCCCAGAGGGTGTGCAACGCACTCCTCATGTAGGCATACACCCATCCCCTCCCCCCACCCCCCCCATCCCAGTCTGATATCCAATTGGTATCCTTCCCTGATGTACATTTAGGTGATGATCAGGGAAACCAGTTTTCTGGTGAGTACATGTGATGCTTGTTTTTCCATTCTTTGGATACTTCACTTAGTATAATGGGTTCCAGCTCTCTCCAGGAGAACCAAAAAGATGTCGTATCATCGTTATTTCTTATAGCTGAGTAGTACTCCATGGTATACATATACCACAGTTTACTAATCCATTCGTGGATTGATGGGCACTTGGGTTGTTTCCACATCTTTGCGATTGTGAATTGTGCTGCTATAAACATTCAAGTACAGGTGTCTTTGTTAAAGAATGACTTTTGTTCTTCTGGGTATATGCCCAATAATGGGATTGCTGGATCAAATGGTAGGTCTACTTGAATCTGTTTAAGGTATCTCCATATTGCTTTCCATAGGGGTTGCACTAGTTTGCATTCCCATAAATTCTATTTCCTCTACTTTGTGAGGCCCTGCTTCACCCCTCAGAAAATTCACATTTGAACCTGTGAGCAGTCATTCTAGGATGACAATGGTTAGAAAAGGACTTTCTTTGAGCATCTCTGTCCTTCTCTAAAGCTGTGTCCATTGGCATCATAGCAGCTGTGAGGTTCCACTCATTGTTGTATGATTGTTGCTCTATTTTTTTTTTTCCACAATGTCCTCTTTTCCTAGCATTCTCTAGTAATCTGACTGGTCTGCAGTTTACCTGTTGCTTTTCTGGAGCTACCAGCCTCCTTTTAGTTGATTACCATTAAACTTCCCATTGTTTCCAAGAGCACCCTCAGACTTGAGCTATGCTATATATAAAATCAGTATATATGCTATATATAAAGTAGGCTATCTATAAAGGCCCACACTGCACTATAAATAAAGCCAGTTCTTTTAAGGAGCACTTTAGAACTGACTTTCTCTTATGGTTTGCCTCTCCTAGTTAGCTGCTTCTCTCATAGTGACATTCTACCTTATAAGCAGAGTCCTGGGCAGGTATGGTAAACCTTGGTCTTCTCAGCTTGACCCTTCCAGCAAGAAACACCACTCTATAAGTGAGCTGAAGCAAGAGCAGTGGAAGTTTTAATATTTCCTTCCTATAGCACCTTGTATAGAGCTTTTTTCCTCTGCGTGGGGGCTGCATGGAAGAATGAAACCCTGAACTACTGACCAAACTTGCCTGGAAATTAGCCTCTGCGATATACAGCTGGGGGAGATGAGAAAGGCCAGTAACTCAGCCATCCTGGGAAGATACCACAGCACTGAACTGTGAGCTGGGGAGAGGCAGAATCCTATCTTTTTAGCCCCATGTTCCTAGAATGGACCTCTTTTCACAACGAAGAAAGTGGGTTATGGCTCAAATGTTATCGACTTTCCTTGATCTTAAGGAGATTTCACAGATATTCTTAAATAAATGTTTCACCAATTGGAGTTTGCCCTTTAGACAATTCTCAGATACTTTTTAATTTTTAAAAATACTTTTTACCATTTATGGTTATTTCATTGGAGAACAGATGTATAGACCACTTCAGCCATCATTGCAGAAATAAATCTCCCCAGTGGTGGTTCTTATTCTAGTTTTAGATACATTTGATGTAGATCATATTAACTCATTATTACTTTATTTTATTACTGTGGAAAATTATACACAACCCCCCAAATTTTCAAAGCTTTTCTAGCAGGTGTTAACTCTCATACATATTTCCTCTATGGGAAATATAAAACTAATATTGTGTACCATAATTATATAGAATTACGTTTCAAACTTATAAACAACAATGTTAATCTAAATAAAATCATTACTTCAAAAATATTTAGCAGGCACTTAAGTTTGTACCAGAATAAAGGATATAAATTAAAATTAAATACAGATTATACAATATATTATTTTAAATAGTTAAAATTCCTATTTTGTCATAAGAAAAATTGTTCCTGCCTAGTATTTAAAAATAATGTGAATAATGTGATTGATAAAAACTAAATCCCTCATGATTGCTGAAAATGTTAGAATACACCATGGAATTTAAAATTTTTCATAAATCAATCTGTCTTTCTCTCTCCTCTGAAAAATGGAACAAAATAAAAGTTCAGTATTAAGTAATGGAAATAATTGTCTTTCTTGGTATTCAATTCACTGTGAAGTTTTGGTAGGACCTATAAACAATGAAACCATAGACATAAACATTTCAATCACTTCAAAGAGATTGTGGCATAGAGAAACTGGAAGCCTACTAATTTTTCCTGTCAAAGAAAGTTTCTCAGGTTGCTAAAATAAAAATTAATGGTATCATTGATATGGATATTTATACCATAATAGTTTTGTTATACAAACATTTGAATGAGATTTTTAAAGCAAAATGGTACCTAAATAAATAAATGTTTGTTATATTCTCATTAAAAATAAGAATAGATGATATTTTAATGTATAAGAATAAATTAAATTACAGAAACACTTACTTCATTTGCTACATGAATTGTGTAACAGAATGTTCTAATAAATAATCTATGTCACCTGAACTAGCATGAATGTCCATATCATTCATTTCCACCCATCCCAAGTTATTATAGAAAGGTAATCTTTCTTAGAATAGTTGGAGTCTTATCATGATCAAGTTAAACAAAAAATAAAAATGTTCAAAATAAAAAAGATGTGATTCTATGAATATCTGATTCTATTTTCCTTCTAATTTTTTTTGCTCACTTTTATTTTGGGAGATTCATGTATATTTTTGAATTAGTAAAATTTAATTGTCTTTACTGTATAGTTCCTTTATGCTTGACTACACCACAGTATGTATTTATGCGTTTCTACTGTTAATGGGTTATTTACAATTTTATTTTATTATGAATATGGTGACGTATAAATATTCTTATGTATATTTTTGGTGAATGTGTTCATATATTTCATTTGTTTAAAAGTTAAGAGTTGAATTCCTTTGTCAGAGGTATAGATATGGGCAGCTTTAGTAGATAAAAACAGAGTATTTTATAAAGTACGTATATAATGGGTACCAATTTGTAATTCCACAAATGATGAGTATGGGTTCAAGATGGTCTATATTCTAAGCAATATCTGGTATTTCCCATATTTTTAAATTATTATATATGTTATTTTTAACTATTCCTATAAATATTTAGTTCTTTTATATAAATATCTAATTTGCATTTCCTTTATGACTAACAGAATTGAACACATTGTTATATTTATGAACAATTCAGGTAGTCTCTCTCTTGTAAACTGCCTCTTATAGAAATTGGTTGATTGTTGTTTTCTGTCTTTTACCAATTGCTTTATATGTTCTAGATGCAAGTCTCTTTATATATATATATGTGTGTATTGAAAATATTTTCTCCCACCCTGTTGGTTGTCTTTTATCCTATTTATGGTATATTTTTATTAAAAATATTTTTCATTTAAACATAATCTTATTTTTCAATTTCTCCTTAAAGTTAGCACTCTTACGTTTAATTTTTAAATATTTGCTTATATCAAAAACATAAACATGTCCCTATATATATTTCTAAAAACTCTATAGGTTTGCTTTTCATATTTATGTCAAAATCTATCTGGAATTGATTTTGTACATGCTCTGAGTTAGAGGTTAAAATTATTCATTTTACCATGTAAATATTCTATCGACCCAACACAAGTTTGTCAAAAAGATTATCTTTTCCCATTGCCTGTCAGTGTCTCAGATGTCTGGAAATAATTAATTTGTAAACTATTTCTAGACTGTTTACTATTGGGTGATCTATCTATTATTGTGCCAATACCACATTGTAATAATTAGCATAGCTTTAATATAGGTCTCGACGTCTAGTAATTTAAGTCCTACAAACTGTTCTAACAGATTGCCTTGGCCATTTTCTCTTTGTGTCTTCATATAAATTATGGTATCTGCTTGTCAATTTTGACAGAACCCTTTTAAGATATGATTGGGATTGCAGTGGATACATATATAACACAATGACAATGCATTATGATAATTCCATAAAATATTGTTGTTTATAAGTTTGCCCTTAGAAAATAGCATAGGCTGTGGCATAACTAACATGAACAGAAAAAACATCATGAAATAGAGAATACCAAAAAAGAATGTGAATAATAGATATATGCCATCAATAAAAGTGGCCTGGGGATTTTAGATGAATGTTAATGAAGCCTGACTGAAAGAAAGTGTTTATTGGTATATCTGTAAAAGTGAGAAGTAGAATAATGAAGCAGATGTGGTTGGAGGACCTTAATTTCTGCAAATATCAGCAGTAGAATGAATAATACAGCAAATGTGTTTAGGACAAATGTGATATGGATTACATGCTATTTCTAAAACTTAAAAACATCTAAATTTTGTCACACCTTTTGCAAAAACTATTTTTAATGATTTTTTTTATTTCAGCATATTACCGGGGTACAAATGTTTAGGTTACATATATTGCCATTGCCCCGCCCAAGTCAGAGCTTCAAGAGTGTCCATCCCCCAGACAGTGCACACTGCACCCATTAGGTGTGACAAAACCCCCACTCTCCCCCACTCCCCACCTGCCTGACACCTGATGAATGTTATTACTACATGTGCACTTAAGTGTTGATCAATTAATACCAATTTGATAGTGAATATATGTGCTTATCTTTCCATTCTTGTGATACTTCACTTAGACGAATGGGCTCCAATTCTATCCAGGATAATACAAGAGGTGCTATATCACCATTGTTTTTTGTGATTGAGTAGTACTTCATGGTGCACATGTATTACATTTTACTAATCCACTCATATGTTGATGGGCACTCAGGTTGTTTCCACATCTTTGCAATTGTGAATTGTGCTGCTATAAACATTCTAGTGCAGACATCATTTTTGAATAAAATATTTAAAACTTGTACTAACTCTTCATTTGTATTAGTGTTAGGTAATTTGTCATTTCCACTAGGAAGACTATGTGTGGGCCTTAGGACACTGGGTATATAAATAATCACAGTTCTCTGCATTGCAATTATCTGTTAAGTAGTCAGTATATCCTACTAAATCCTAAATTTTCTGCTGGGAAATATGATGTTTGTTATACTCATTGTTTCATCCTTAGTGCTTAAAATATTGCTGGGCATATGATAATAGCCAGAGCAAATAAAATCTAACATTTATTGAATGCTTAAAATCTTCAAATTTGTTAATATGATGCCTATCAATACTGCTAATGTGATGTCCAAGTGGAATGCCATTTACATAAACTACAGTAATACTGTGTTTCAAAGTGAAGCAATGAAGCTATTGAATATTGATTTTTAATAATTATTAGTGATTAGTGATATTATGGATAAATTTTATGCAATTAATACTGGTTTTCTTTTCTGCAGTCTCACACCATTTTTGTATTTGGTATGTGTGATATGAGTTAGAAAGTTTTAATGGGAATATTAAATCATTTGACCATATTCACTCTGAATATGCTACAAGTTTTTTTTTTCTATATCAAAAATAATTTGGTATCTGTGACATTTTAATAAATGTACAAAAATCTCATATTTGTTTCAATTATTTAACGTACCTTACAGCAACATGGGGCAAGTCAGGAAGGGTGTGGTTTTAGGGTATGAGGCATGTAGGTAAAAGGAATGAATATCTTTTATAGTAGAGGAGAGGACATTCCATATGAAACATCACAGATACAGTGGGTCCATGAAAACAGAGGAATATAAGGATATCAGTGGTCAGAGGGAAAAAGGAAAGCAAAAACGAAGGAGAAATAAATAATTCACTTAAAAAATTTCCCAAGACTGGATCTTAGATTTCTGCCATGCTTGAGTTAAAAGAGAAGAGTAAATGTGGTCAATTCTTTCACCTCTTAATCTTTACATCTCACGTATGTACAAAATTACTCAACAAATCTAATTTTGGGAGAGAAATTCACTCCTGTCTCAGTTTACCATGGAATTTTGTGAATGTGATTTTGGAGAAAACTATTTTTTAACTTAACCTGGTATTAAAGTAGAGGTAAGGAAATTTCTTCACTAACCTTTAGAAGAAAAATAATTTCTAATATAATTGCAATTTTTGCATTATGTAAAACATTTTAATAACAGCATTTTATGGTAAAAGTAGTCTTGTGAGTTAAGAATAAAAATGTCCTAATTATTCTCTAGTTATAAAGTTACTTAATATCATATTAAGGGGATTTTTAGGGAATATGGAGTTAGTATACAGCAGAGCATGATTCAAAACTTGTATTTCTAACTGCAAAACTTACTTTGTAGTTCATTAAATTAAAATTTTGTACTGTTTTATTTTTAAGAAAAATATAAAATATTGATTTTACCTTATTTTTAAAGAGATGGCATGATAAATGTTATGTCTTAAATAAAAACAAATCAATAATTTTATTCAGTTGTATAATATAGTAAAGCAAAGATAGAAAAAATAAAGTTTGCAAGAAAAGGAAAAGAAATAGTGACTATGCATCTTGGATAGATGTTGTTAGCTCTGCTTTTCTCTGCTGCTCTTACATGCATGTGAACTAAGAAATTTGATGGAGGAAAAATTATGAAGAGAGATCTCCCATTTTAACAGGTGTCAAATCTATATCATGTTTCCATTTTGATTATATAGTAATAATTCTAATCATCATTATTAGGCTTTCTGAAATGAAAAGAACTGAGCATCCATTTACAGTACATCCTTTAAAAAATAACTTCTCTATACCATGTATTTTGGTATAGTTTATCAGTTCTTTAATAAAGCCCCAAGGTTTAAGGTTTTAATAGGGCTCCTAGGTTTAAGTGCATTTTAGAGAAAAAAAGAAAAAGGATAGCTGGTATGCTAAAAAGTAATGTGCTTTAAAAATAGTTGCAATATTCAGAGAAACAAAAGATTTAGGTTTCATGTATTTATATTAAAAAAAGAACTTTATGATTTCTGTGAGTAATAAAGACATAATATATTGATTACCAAACATGCGAGAAATCTGTGCAGGGAAATCAAATTGTATCTGCCAGAGAAAATCAGATTTTTAAAATCATTCATGAATAATCTGAAATCCACTAATGTGTCTCAAATTCCAGTGATGCTCTGGGCTTTATTTCTTCTGAAACATTCTCATAGATTCAATACTATCACTAGTATTTCAATGATCATATAAGAATTTGTCTAATAATTTATTAACTTCCATTTTTAAAGTAGTTTATATAAGATGTCAATAATAAGAATGCCTTCAGAACTTGGATAAAACAAGTCTCTTTAAACTCTTATATTGGGAAAGTTTTCCAAGCAGGCAATATGTGTGTGTGTGGTAAGCATATTTTGGGGGACAGAATTTCACCCAGAAAGGCAAAGATAGCAGCAGCCAACAAAAACAAAAAATTCTTATGCAAATGTATTTGTGGAGAGACACTTCTCTTAAAAAATGAATAGGGAAAAATACCTTTGGGCAAAATTAAGCTCCAAATATGATAATGATGGTAGCAAAGATGTTCCATTTTCCTTACCATCTTTTCATTTGAATAAAATATTCAAACTTCAGACTCTTATATTTCTTTAGGCATTAGATAACTATTCAGTAAGAGACACTGACCCCTTTATACTCTTCAGATAGTGATGTTTCTCAACAAATAATGCTAAAAAGATATCGTTCCTCTACTCATTTACTAAAATCAATAAACACGTTGCCTAAAGGATCTTTCTTTCCAATTCTCTCCTCTGCTAAAAGTAGGTTATAAGAATCTAACTTTGATACATAGCACATCAAAGAAAATTCTTAGAGATTTCTTTCTTCGTTTAGGTGCTTAGTGTTTTAATTTAGCATCTTAAAAAGTGGTAAAAAATAATAAAAGAGAAAATGCATAGTTTAGCCCTGGATATCTAATACATGAATATGTGTGTTATTACATATAATCCTAATTTGGTAAGATTCAACTTTTTTTTTTAATCCACTCTTTTCAGAAATACTTTTGTGGAGCTCTATCATAAAGCTAGAATAAGTAGGCACTACAAAGTCAGAGAAACATCAATCTCTGACGATATCACTGTCTGGACAGTAAAATGATGAATACAGTGGAGTATTTTTGGGACAATGGCAGCAGTGCACCAACATAGAGACTTGAGTTTTGATTTCCATATTATCAATTAAATATGAATAAAGCTTAAGGCATGGACAAATATCATTTTATATTAAATTTATTGATCAGAAGTTGGGTTACTTTTTAAAACTACTCTTTCTCTTCCATTCTAAACATCCAAATATACATTAAGTCATTTAAGTCATTTTAATATTTATTCTTTCAATTCATACTTTTGTTATCACACTCTCTAATGGATTGTTTAAACAACTTCCTGCATTCATCTCACTTGCTTCTTTTTTTCCTACTTCCAATTTCTTCAAATTCACAGCTAGAGTTCACATTTTAGAGCAACACTTTTCAACAGCATTTCTATGATGGGAGAAATGTTCTATATCTGCCCTGTTCAATATGGTAGCCATCAACCACATATTGCTATGGAGCACTGGAAATGTAGCTAGTGCAACTGAAGGCATAATTTTAATTTTAATCAATTTGAAAGCATATAGCACATATGGCTAGTAGCTAAGATATCGGATGGCATGGTTCCAGAATAAAACTCTGATTATTAACTTCCATGCTTATAAGTCTTCTACTCCTCTTAGTGTGAAATTGAATTCTTTAACATGAATGAAAATCAATATCAATGTTGATCTTTGCTTATTCACTCACTTTATATCCACTCTTTTTCAGTTCATTCAAGCAATCTACTGTCTAGCTAGACTTAACTTAATTTCCTGTATAGACTATACATTTTTCTATTACTTAGTAAAGTACATGTCATTTTGTACACTTGAAATGCCCCTCCCCTTCATCACAATAGATCTAGAGAGCCAGACAGTGAATTATGATGATGAGAAGAACTCTACTGTATTAGTAAAGTTTTCTATTCATTAGAAGGAAGTCACAGATTCTGGCTGTACTTAAGGAGAAGGGTTATACAAAGATGACTGCCAATGAGCTGCAAGGGTCATCTCTACTCACCTTAAGTCACATTCCACCCTCTGCTCCCAACGTTTCACAACGAAATGCAAAATATATTCACTTAATCCCAAAGTCCCCAAAAGTCTTATTCTATTTGGACATCAGTAGAAAACTCAAAATTCTATCATCTGAAATGGATTGGATTCAGGTTCAGATGAGGCTTTTGATTATAATTTGTTAAGTGCAGCTCATGGACCACAATACCTCTCTATTACAGACTTATGAAATTAAATATACAAATTATCTACTAAAAATACACTCAACATGCAATGACAGAACAAGAATAGGATGCCAGCTATAGACACTCCAGGTCAAAGAGTAAGGCAAAGAAGGTAAAGAAAGAGTCACTGGTCCATGGCACTTTTGAAATAAAGCTGGGCTAACTCTAGGTGAAATTCTTGATTAGGTTTCAGTCCTTGGAAATATCATCCTTGGCTCTCAGCTATGTTTTCTTCATGTTGAATTCCATCCATTGACTAATCCTTCCCCTCATATGAAATTTAGTACATGTCTCCCTGCATCTTACTTTTATCATCCAGCTTCTTATCATTGGAGTTTTGGAGGTCTGGAAAACTTCTTTCAATAGTATGTATTATCTGCCCCTTTTGGTCCAAGGTAGCAGTGTTTCTGTTGAACTCACTTTCAAGAAAGTTTACCAGCCTTCATTGGACTTCACTAGAATTTACTTCATTAGACAAAAAGTCATGGTCACAGGTCTTTCTGAGATAATTCTCTCTGTACATTGGCCTCCCACTGGAACGGCTGAGGGAAAATGCTCCCAAGTTACCAGGACTCTCTGATTTGATTGCCAAGATCTGTAAGTCACACCCATAAACTCTTGAAACTCTATTTGTATTAAATATAATTGAATAATCTAATCTTTTGATCTTCTGGACGTTTTAGCATAAGGTTGGACAGTCATACAGTCTCACCTTGGTCTTTTCTCTACAGCATTCTTTCCTGACAGTGGTAAATCTTTTAATTCTAGTGTCTTTTTCTGTCTGGGTTAGGTGATAATTTTCAAGATTATCCAGTCCTTGTTCCTTCTTGTTTAACAGCCCTTTCCTCAGTTTATTTCTCACTTCTTGCCTTTTATTATAAGCAGAAATAAATAATTAAGACCCACCTTCAAAACTTTGTTTGGAAATCTTAGCTTTATTACTAAATTTATTACTCACAAGTTCTACTTTCCCTGTCAGTGCAGATAAAACTTCTGTTAATGTTCTTTGTCAATATGTAACAAGGATATCCCTTTCTCCAGTTTCCAAAAACATGTTCCTCACTTCCTTCTAAGCTCTTATGGGCAGCACTTTAACACATGAATTTCTACTTAGTGATTTGGACTTTCTCTATCATACTTTTCCAAATTGTTCTAGTCTTGCCCTACTGCTTGATTCCAAAGGTACTTTCATATTTTAGATATCTGTTACAACAGCGTCCCACTCTCAGATATCAATATCTATGTTACTTTTCTATTGGTCAGAAGTTAAGTCCCAGGTTTCACTCACACTCAAGTGGGGAAATTATAAAAGGGTTTGATTTACTGGGGTTTACTTTAGCAAGTGTCCACCACAGCTATATTCATGTTTGTATTGATATCAATTTGAAGATATGGTAGTGAGGATATATTTGAGAAATAGATAATATTAAAAAATTATACTACAAATTACCATCCTCATACATGTGATAGCTTCATGCATTGTTATGAAGAGCACAGTGAGAAGAAATTACACTAATCAGTTCACTGGAGCAACAAGTAGAAATACAATTTGATCCAGCAATCCCATTACTGGGCATCTGCCCAAAGGAAAAAAAGACATTCTATAAAAAAAGACATCTGCACTAATGTTTATAGTAGTACAATTCACAATTGCAAAGATGTGGAAACAACTCAAGTAGTCATCAATACATGAGCAGATTAATAAAATGCAGTATATGTATACTGTGGAGTTCTACTCAGCCACAAAAAACAATGGTGGTCTAATACCTCTTGTGTTACCTTGGATAGAGCTGGAGCCCATTCTACTAAATGAAATATCGCAAGAATGGAAAAACAAGCACCACATGTACTCACCATCAAATTGGTATTAACTGATCTACACTTAAGTGCACATATAGTGGTAACATTCATCAGGGGTCGGGCAGGTGGGAGGGGGAGAAAAGGATGGGTATATACACACCTAATAGGTGTGATGTGTACCGTCTGGGAGAGGGACATGCTTGAAGCTCTGACTTGGGCAGGGCAAAAGCAATATATTTAACCTAAACATTTGTACCCCCATGATATGCTGAAATAAAAAAAATTAATGATAATATAAAGATTGATGTGGTTTGAAATGTGTGATGGTAAACACCCAATTGGCTTTTAATTTATAATACGATTTGTATACTAATAAAAAAGAAAATAATCTTTGTGCATTTTGTTAATTTTAGCAAATACTGATTTTTTTCAATACAATAAAGTAAAGAAAAAGGGAAGAAAAGTGTTTGTATGTAAATGTAGAATATATTGTGAAATGTTGTATGAGGATGAAATATTTCAGATTGAATTCAGTTATTTAAACATTCACAGAGCACTTATGAGCAATTATTGTGCTATGGAAAATATGTGTTTAAATTATGATTTTGTCTTCTAGGACATAATGGTCAAAAGAAGGAAATGTGAAAAAATATAATGTCACAATAAAAATTAAGTAAACAAAATATATAGTGGGCATGGAACAAGAAATAGAAAGCAAAAGAGATTCTTTCTCATCTATGAAGAAACACTTTTGGTGGAAATAGATATTAGTAAGTGACTGATACAATTAGGAACCACAAAAACTATGAGTGCTTGGATGAAGCAACTTCTCAGAAATAATAAAGCTTCATCAAATCATTTACTTGTGAATTCTAGGACAGCATTTGACAGAGGATGAGCAAATATGTATATTATGTGTACACACACATACACACACACACACGCACACACACATGGATTATGCAACTGCTGGGTAATTGCACAAATAAATCCTTCTGGAATAGCTTGTTTCGCCTCAAAATGAAATCAATCCAGGAGAAACTATATCATAAGCCTTATCAACTGCCTCTGTCTGCAAATAATCCAATAGAATTTTTTTGAGCAGGAAGGAAATACGGATCCCTCCCAGCTTGCATTGTAGTAGAGAGATTCAGAAAGAAAGAATGTTGGAGAGGATCCTGAATGTCAGGAAAGAGAAAAATCAATGCTAAAAATGGAAGCTTCAGTTTATCCATGCCTAAATTTTTTTTTTTATATTTTAAAAATAAAAGCAAACATTTTCTTTGCATTAATAAAATGCCAGACAATTCAATATCTGTTTTCATATATTATCTCATTTAGATCTCACTAATTATGTTATATAAATACAGTTAATACTACTGTTAAACAAATACACTTTTTTATTATCTCAATTTTAAAGGTAAAGAAATCAAAGCTTACAGTGGTGAAATAATTTACTTAAGGTTGTATAACAGGAAACGGATGAAGAAGGACTTCAATTAACACAACTTGACTGCTCTAAGTAATTTAAATCCCATTGCAGAGTATATTTTCTATATGTGGACCAAGATCAATTAGGTTCTTTAATATGCTATTTGTGAAAGAGAGTCTAGAATTTTAATTAATACTAAGATACACTGAAGCCTCTGTAGTGGATGGTTTTGGCTCAAAGGAAACAGTGCAAAACAGTAGAAGTTACCAGAACCATTGTCATTCTGAAAGACACTTGAGAGTTTACCCAAGTCCCATCCCATAATCTTATTTCAGGGGAAAAACTACAATGACCATAATAATTACCTGATAAAGAACTAAAATTTTACTGAAGTATTAAAATATATTTATTTAAAATATATATATTTGAAATTGAAGTTCTTTATATTCTAAGGGAATATAAACTATCTTTGGACACCAAGAAGCATATTAGGGATATGTGTAGATATATACACACACACACATATAAATATATAATTTCAATGAACAGGCTTGATAATACCTAGATCTATATGTATCTATCTCTATATATAGTGTTTGTGCGCATGTGAGTATGTATGTAACTAGCACTGGATTCATCTGTAACCTGACTCATTTGCAACTCTAACAAATGCTGTGAAAATACTTAGGTTCCTCAGTATCAGCAAATATTTAGGCTCTATGTCTAACAGTCATTGAAAGATTTATGTTCTTAAGTGGATTAAATGGCTTAGTATACTTTGGAGAAAAACTAGCAGAATCATTACCAGATACATTTGCCATTGTGTTGCAGAGTTCTTCCTCTGGAAATTTGGCCTTTCATCCACTTATGTAGTTCTGATTCTGAACACTGATTAAACTTCAGCATGTGGACAAGGGGTTGTGACATTTTATTAGAATGGCTTCCGCAGGTTCCTGATTATTCATTTTTGATATCTTTTGTTTGCATAGATTGAACAAAATCCTTGTTGGTTGCCCATTTGTCTTGCCCCTCAGAATAATGCTTTAATAACCATCCTCATCAATCTAGGTGGTTGTACCTACCCTCCTGTTTGCCACTTTTTTACAATGATATGTCTGCCTTTTTCTTCATGTTTAAGTATCAACATGTGGCCTCTATTATTTCAGGATTGTATCATTGCCTGTCTCTCAGGGATTCCAGTCCTGAAACACTATCTCCAATGGGTAGTCCTGGCCTGCAGAGAACAGCCAACATTGAAGTTTTCTTTTTTTTTTTTTTAATGTGCATATTTATTTATTTATCTTTTAAATTTCAGCAGATTACAGGAGTACAAATGTTTAGGTTGCATGTAGTACCTTTGCCCCACCCTAGTCAGAGCTACAAGCATGTCCATCCCCCAGACAGTGAGCACCACACCCATGCTGTGAATATACCCGTCCCCTCCTCCTTCCTCCCACCTGCCCAACAGCCGGTGAATATGTGAAGTTTTAAATGAAGCTTGTTTTAATTGAGTAATAAAAATTCAAGTCAAAACTATACCTTGTGTTTGGAAAACCACTAAGAGGGTATTATCAAGAAAAAATTGTACAGAAATACCCTTTATAGTAAACAAATGAAAAACGTGCCTGATGTATTTAAGAAATAGCAGAAAGAAAAATGTAGCTGTCATAAACAATCAAAAGAGTAGTAGGCATCGATGCTAAATATATGTATATTTATGTCCATATGTTTGTGTGTGCATATATGTATATATATATTCCTGATTCTTGATGTAACATAAGATACACGTTCTTAGGATTGCTCTCAAGCTCTGACAAAGTGTGTATATACACACACACATACATACCCACATATATATTTACATATATTCCTGGTATATATTTATAGATCAGGAATATATATGTATGTGTTTGTGTATGTGTGTGTATAGTGACAGAGAAAGATTTAATAGGACTTTTGGAGCTTGAGAGCAATTGTAAGAACTTTGATTTTACATTACATGAAGTGTAGAATAGTTTTTTGATAAGATGACTGACATCACTCTTCTTAAAATACCGAGCCTTGTATTTTGAGATTGTGCTGTAGGAAATGAAGGGTGGAAATATTAAGTTCAATTAGGAATATAATGCAGCAAACAAGTGGGAAATGATGGTGAATGTAACTTTAGAGTGGCTGATTAATGGTCAATAGTAACGTTAGAGTGGGTGATTAATGGTCAATAGTTGATGTAAATAAAAATAGTACAATAACAATAGCTCTATCCTCAAAGGTGGAAGGGCTAAATTTCAGAAATTATTGGATGAGACAAAACAATTGAATGCAATGTGTGATTTTTTTTTCTTGTTTTGGATCCTGAATTTAGAAAACATAACAAAACAAAAAACAACAAAGAATATTATTGGGACAATTTGGAAAGTATGAATATGTATTGTGTATTAGATAATACCATTATATTAATATTAAATTTTCTGTGTGAGATATTTATTTTATGATTACATAGGAGGAATGTCCTTGTTCTTAGGAGATACATGCAGATATATTTTAGGGTGAAGTGTCACAGTATCTATAATGAACTCTTAAATGGTTTAGCAAAATATTAAAAAAAGAAAGAGGAGAAAGGTCACTGCTGGATGTATTTGAAAATAGAGCAGATATACTTTGCTGTTAGGTTGGATTTATGCTGCAAAAGAAACAGTATTCAAGGAAAATGATAATATTCTGTACTGAGCAATGCAAAATGAAATGTTCATCAGTAAGTTGGAAAAGCATGTGGGAGGAGGTAGGTTTTAAGAGAAGAAGAGTATAATTGACCCTTGAAGAACATAGGCTTGAACTATTTAGGTCCACTTATATGGAAATATTTTTCAATAAATATACTGGAAATTTTTTTGAAGATTTGCAGCAATTGGAAAAAAACTCTCAGACGAACCACCATCACTAAAATGCAAGACTGTCCTCTCCTTTCCTCTTCCTCCTCTGCCTACTTACTCAGCTTGAAGACAACAAGGCTGAAACCATTATGATGATTCACTCCACTTAATAAATAATAAATATATTTTTCTTCTTTATGATTTTTAATAACATTTTCTTTAGCATATTTTATTGTATAAATAAAAATACAGTATATAATACATACACAAAATATGTGTTAATTGCTTATGTTATGGGTCAGGCTTCTAGTCAACTATCAAGCTAGTAGATTTGGGGAATCAAAAGTTATACATGGATTTTCAGCTGTGAGGGGGATTGGTGTCCGCAGTCTCCACATTCTTCAAGGGTTAACTGCTGTTTGTTTTTGGTCAATTAAGATTAAGCTGCTTATTATACATGTAATTATTGACAATGAGTATACTGTTATTTTTAGAAGTTTGCAGTTATGACAAGTGTTCACAATTAACAACATAGATTTGGATATCATTCACATATTTGTGTTATTTAAAGCAAAGGGCTGGGTAAAATCATAAAAAAGTGAATGGAAAAGGAAGACCTAAATATCAAGGGCCATTTCCTGAGCTACAGTAGTTATTTATGATTGTAGGTAGGGATGTAGTTAAAGGAAATTTACACTTGCTTTAAATATTTTTAAAGATAATATATTCACCATTTTTTTGTAATTTTTATGAAAAGTCAGTTCTCTCCTTCCCATAGAGCAGTATATATGAAATGATAATGTGTATTTCACAATTACCAGGTCACCCAGTAGCTATTGAAAACTGAGAACAGATACTCCAAAACATTAAACTAAGATACCCATTTTCAGTTTCATCTCACACCATTGCTCTTATACCCACAGATATGTTCCAATGTGAAAAGAAAATATTAATACCTTGAGTGAATGAAGGCTCCAGTTTATCCTAAGCATGTAAAATGCTAGATATATTGAGTATATTTTTCTGAGGACTGTTTTGAGACTTAACAATATTAGCCAGAGAAAATAGTAGAAGTAACTTAACTATGAGTTATAGAATACAAAACCATAATGAAGAAAATAATTGTCAGAAAAATATATCGATGGTTATATGAAATGATTACAATAAACACATACATATGCATGAATAAATAATAATGTATTTAGACTATCCTATGTATAAAGCCTATCTGGTTACTAACTCTTCCTAATTGTCAAAGACATTAAGAAATATTTATTGAACACTCATTATAAGCTATGTATTCTTTTTTTTTTTTGCTATGTGTTATTCTTGATGGTTCTTGTATCAAATATGTCCAAGACATATTTTATGCCTTTGAAAATCTTTCAATCTAGGAAAGGAAGCATGTATATTACTAACAATATCCATATACTAAATATAGAAATAAGAATATTTAAGGTCATATGTAAATATAAGTAAAACATTTTATATATTAGAACCACTTACATACAATATAAATGAAAAAGAAGGATAAAATCTTACTCCTGCTTGTGGACTTGTGAATATGAATTCGTGAATAGTCATTTCATTTCTATTACTCACGTGCTTTACATTGGAGTGTTATTTTATGAGGAATGAATACAAGCATTGAGCAATCGGTTGAACACATGGGTAATGCTTTGATTTAAGTTCTAAGATCAAGACTCAGAGGCAAGGACACCATTGGAGCTCTGCACAACAGCGATGTGTATACACACTACCAGTGGCCGAATGACCCAGAGGGGTTCATGTGCAGTTTTCTTTCCAGGAGAAGTCTCAGAGGGATTTCAGCAATGTTGTAACCACTGTAACCTAGACCTACATCTTCCCTTTCTATTAAGTAGTAGGTTCAAAGAAATTTCTATAATCAGTTCCCCAAAATTGGAAGTAAACCCACTGTGAGAAAACTGAAGAATGTTTGCTTACCTGCTGGGTGGAAAAATTGAAAAATATCAACAGAAGGAAATATTTGTTTTGATCTTGTATTGTGCTTGACGATTATGCAGCAACTGGAAACTGGCTATATGGCGACAAATCCGGAGGTAGCCGCACACTTAGGAGCAAGTGCTGGAGAACAGATATTTCTTTGCTGCCAACAGTTTCCTGCTCACCAGAAAGCTGGGTGCTTCCAGGATATTTATACACCCTGCAGCTGCAGCATGGTTTATAGCTCGAATACTGGGGAGAATCTCCACATCTTGTGAGTATCTCAGGGACACAAATAGGAAAATGCTGAAGGAGAATCCTTTTTGATTAAATGCATTTCAAATTATGGTTTAAGCACCAAAATTTTTGCAAAAAAGATGTTTGGAAATGCTGAGAGAAAATTTTGTTCTATCGCAGACACATTAGGTCACATGACTTCAAGTAGTCCAGGAAGCTTCATGTTTATCATAAACCTCTTGGCATTTGTCATGAGAAAGTTATATATTTCTGTTTAAATATTGCATGATTCGGTTCAATTGTATCGTGACATATTCAAAAACAGACAGAAGGAAAATTGCCTTTCAAGAGATTAAAGGAAACAAAAACCTTGGTTTAGAAAGTAGACTACAGATTGTAGAGCAACAAAGGTTACAAATTTGAGTACACTGCAGATGGGTTTTCAATGTACATGAAAGCAGTTGGCATGTCTCAAGCAATGAAAATTAATATAATCCAAAGTAGACATTGGTTTCTCATGGCACGCAGAAATTGAGTAGTCCATCAGAACTGAATGCAGTATGAAGAGGAATAAAGTACAGAAGATAAAAGGAGATGGATATGCTTCCCTAAGAGAATTGTCCCATTCAGCAGCCATAATTAAACACTAACACTTAGAAATGTGTCAGAGTATAAATTTGAACATGGGCAGGGAGGTTTGTAGTTTTGTTCATTGCTATGTCAGCAGCAACTAAAAGAATATGTGGCTTACATGGTGCTCACTACATATTTGTGGAATGTTTGAATAAATGAACAAAGCTGGGAAGATGATAGTCTATAGAGGAAAAAAAAAACAATGAAAAAAACATTTTGTGCCAATATAAAAATCTTTGTCTATTTGAAAGTAAATTAAAAATAAATATCAAGTTGAGTCTGAGGAAGCACTAGATAAGGTATCTAAAGTTATCTGAGTTGTTCTTAAGTCCTCCATCACCCCTCTACCTGGCCAGAAACAGAATTCACAATTTCCCTGGACACATATTTCCCTATCTTACTGCATCCTATCTATTCCATCTGCCTTTTTTATGGCAATTTCTAAGATTTTTCTGTTCCTCTTAAAACTTTCTGTGTATTCCATTAACTTAGGGACTGGATTGGTTAGCTATCTAGCTAGTTAGGTAAACTCATTATCACTATGTTGATATGACTGACACTAAAAAAACACAACTCTCCCTGGTGGGTATGTCAGGTGTATAGGTGATTAGATAGATAGATACATGATTGATTAGATAGATAGATAGATATCAGTAGATAGATTATATATATATATATATATATACACACACATATAGGTATATTAAAATATTTACAGGTCTTCAAATCTGCCAATCTGAAATATGCTCTCCAGCTCCCTAGGAAGATCTTTAGAAATGATTTTATTAAAAGAGTGCCCTCTAGTTATTCCCAGATCATATTTTTAAACTCAATTTATACCCACAGTTACTTATAATTAGTGATGTTACAGTAATAGTGACAGTGATATAAAAAGTCCAGGTTCTCTTGATATCATTTTCACTCTGCAGAATGAACTTGGGAAAAAGAGAACACCTGGAGCTTAAAACAGATGTCAAGTTCTAGATCATATGAAGATTAAAATGCTTTTCCAGCAGTAGGCCATTATGAATTCACATTGGAAATTTTGACAGGAAAGAATCTAGTTATTATGTATTATAGCCATTGGCCATCTATCTTTATCAATCCTATCACCATTTTTATGATTATAGAGTGTCATAAGGTTCTATCTACTGTTTTAAATTGTTCTGTAGTGCATAGGGAATGATCTCACTTATTGTTTCAAAAGTGTCTTGACAATGAGTTATAACTATATTTCCCCTTGGTATTATATCATTTCAGATTACAAAAATTAATTAATCTTTAAAGTCAAGCATTTCCATTTTTTGTAACCAATTACACATAGACCGTCCCTAGAAAAATGTCATAGCTGGGGAAGAACTTAGAAATCATTTACATTTTTCTTATTCTGACCAATTTATTTGACTAACGAGAAAACTGGGTGCCACAGAGGTCTTCAGCTTGACAAATTCCCTACTTTCAAGGGGGCTATGTTGAAATTATAATATATACTTTTAAAATTTGAACAAGAATCTTATATACTCTACTAGTATTTCTCAAACTTCTATGAGAACACTAGAAAGAGAAATTAGTGGGATCAGGATTCTGGAATTTCTGAACACTCTAGCCCTATTTCCACTGGACATTATGGTTTATTCTACCCCATATCTTGCTTTTATGGTAAATTTTGCTGAAAAAGTTATCTCTTCCTAAAATCTTCAGAAACTTATATGCCAGAAAAGATATATTAAGTAAACTGCATATTACATCATATATATTCCTGATATATTTTCCTCTGTGTAGAACAGGAAACATCACCACTCTTCATATGGAAATATAGATGAAATGAGATAATATACCCCCAAATTATGGCAAAAATGTACCCTGTTGGCTATCAGGGTGCCCTCTGAAGACTTAATTTTTTATCAATAGAAGATATCAGTAGATATTAATATATCATTTTCAGAGTACTTCTCAAAAAAGGAAATTGGAAAGGAGCCTTAGGAGGTGGTGAAATGCTAGATGAAAACAAACCAAAAGCACTGTAGGTGAACTTCTAATGCAAGGAAGAAAGGAGTAGCTGACAAGCAGACTCTAGGCATTGTTTAAAAATTAAACAAGAAGGAAAGTGTGAAACAAATGAGAGCAAGAGCTTGTGAATAAATGTAGTTTAAACATGTTGAAGAGAAAAGCTTTGTATCTGCTCCAGAGTATTTCATTAGGGCTCAGGGTAGTGTAGGAAACATATAATGAAACATACCTTCCCTTTCCAGATGGTTTGGCTTCTGATTCATTTCTGAAATGTCCAGAACAGATTCTTACACTAAACACCAGCCTACTAGTTACTTACCTAGTCTTTTATCCTTACTTAGTGGCTAGTGTAGGACTACAAGATTTAGGGAAAAAATAACCTACTCCCTATGACTTGATACCCAGTTTCTACACACTTTTTATTTTCAAATCAGATGAAGCACAAGGACTTATCTTCTTTAGAAATTATTGTTCTAATAGATGTCCACTAACTTGTGGGATTCTATAAGATCATTAATTTTCACAATCTCTGGACAAAGGTTCAAGAATCCTCAACTCCATGATGTATTTAATTATGATTTTATTTCATATAACTTCTAAATGTTCATCAATTATTTTATTAAAAATAAATTTTTCTCTGAGTATAAAATTACTGTGGGGAATTTTTTTTCTAGCCATGAGAGGGTAATTGGCACCAGATTTGCAATCTTGAAAAAGTCAGCTCTAATACTGTATAAAACATATGAGGAAACTATTTTTAAGGATTGAACAACAAGCTTTGCTAGACTCTGTTATTTGGCAAAAATAATTACATGAGATAAACCTCATGCTCATTCCTAAATAGATCTGGCATTCTCCCAGTAGGCCTTTTGGAGCTGGAAGTAGAGAGATACATCCCAAATGGGAAACCTACTTCCTTGAGTTTAGGAAGATGCTGAAGCTAACGGAATTTGTAGGGCAGGACACATAAGAGGTAGATGCACAAAATAGAAGGGGAAGATTCCAGATTCTCCATCAGAATACACGACAGGTTCTTGATTAGAGATTGATATATACCTGCAAAGTGAGAAACTCTAAAGGAATGTTGGCATGCTGGGATTTTCTTCAAGGTGAGATCAAGCAGAATTAAAATGTATCATTGCATGTTTATAGCAGCACAACACACAATTGCAAAGATGTAGAAACAACCCAAATGCCCATCAATTCACGAATGGATTAGTAAATTGTGGTATATGTATACCATGGAGTATTACTCAGCTATAAGAAATGACGGTGATACGACATCTCTTTGGTTCTCCTGGAGAGAGTTGGAACCCATTATATTAAGTGAAGTATCCCAAAAATGGAAAAACAAGCATCACATGTACTCACCAGAAAGTTGGTTTCCCTGATCATCACCTAAATGCACATTTGGGAATGATACCAATTGGATATCAGACTGAGGCAGGGGGGAGGGGGGAGGGGATGGATGTATGCCTACATGATGAGTGCGTTGCGCACCGTCTGGGGAATGGTCATGCTTGAAGGTGCTGACTCGGGGAGGTGGGGTGTGGGGGGAGGGGATGGAGGTAAAACTACATGGTGAGTGCCAGGCACACTGTCTGGGGAATGGACACGCTTGAAGCTCTGACTCAGGGGGATGGGAGGGACATGGGCAATATATATAACCTGAACTTTTGTACCCCCATAATAAGCTGAGATTTAAAAAAAAAGGAAAAAAAATGTATCATTGCAAAGGAAGCACAACTACAGAGTTACACACAGCAGCTCTAGCACACCCATCACATAAGTGGTTGACAAGAGGTTGAGGTGATGAATTTCTGCTATAGCCTAGATATTCAAGGATTATATGATCAGTGCAAAGAACAGAAGGAAAATGTTAACAAGGGTAAAGGGAGCAGGAATAAGCCATATAATTATATTTTAAATAATTACAGAAAATATTTAAAAATATATAACAGTGCATTGAAATTATTGAGACAATATGGTTAAAATGTTGAAATTTGTGTAATAGTACCAAAGGTAAACAAGAATAAATCAATTCTCAGGGAAAATAATTAGAAATATAGATATTTTCAACAGTCATAAACTGACAAAAAATAAACACAAAAATAGCTATAGAGTTGATTTTAAAGCTCTATATAATTTTTCAGATTGAGGTAGACAGAATTCTAAGATTGCCTCGAAATCCCACTGCATGGTCTACATCCCCTGTACAATTCTCTCCCTTGAGTGCTGGTGGGATTCTGAATTTAACAGATAGCTGTGTTATATGGCAAAGGTGAAGGAAGTTCACAAATGTAACTGAAGTCTCTGAACAGTTGACTTTCAGTTCGGCAAAGGGTGGTTAACTGGGGTGAGCCAAACCTAATCAAAAGGCAAGAGATGTTAGAGAGATTGGAAGCAACAGCCTACTCTTTTCTGCTGGTCTTGGAGAAGCAAACTAACATATTTTAGAGGGGTCCGTGTGACAGAGACCCGTGGGTGGCCTGTAGCAGGTGAGTGCCTCAGTTCTAAAATTGCAAAGAGCTGACTTCTGCCAATAATGAGTTATCTTGAAAGAGGACGCAGAGCCTCAGATGAGACTGCAGTCCTGACGGATGCCTTGATTTCAGCCTAGTGGAACCCTGAGCAGAAGACTCAATTAACATGTGTGCAAACTCCTGGTCCATATAAACTGTGAAATAATAAATTTGTGTTATTTTAAGTTACTAACTTCACGGTTATTTGTTACACAGCAATAGAAAGCCAGTAAAAGATTAAAGGTGAAAAGATGTCCACCTTTTCATAGGAGTCTTATGGAGCCCTAATAAGAAATCTCTACAAGGAGAACATTAAAAGAAGGAAAAAAAGAAATTACAAGGCATCAGTTTATTAACACCTAATGTACCTAATGTACCTGAGACAATATAATAACATGATTTATTACATTACCCAATTAAATGTTTTATCTTTATAGATGCCAGTAGTATCTTGTTTCATCTAAATTAACAGCCATTTATGAGGGGAAAATCTGAATAGCTGAGGAATAAAATTTTAACAGTAAAAAAAGTCTGGGGTATATTCTAATAATAATCTAACTTCAAATTTCAGTGCTTATATATAACAGAGGTATACTCCTAACTCATGCAAATTCTGTAGAGTCAGACAGCTATTTAGGAAAAATGTTCCTCCACATGGTGACTCAAGTATTTTGACTACTTATTTCTTATATCAGGGCAGATCTATACCATGACCAAGCAGGATAGAATCTAATAATCATTCAAGCAAAGTTCCTATGAGGAAACAGAATGGATATAAGAGGCTCCATTAATGGAAATTTTCTCCCTTTAGTGTTTTTTTTAACATGTTCTACACAATGTGTTTGAGTTTTTTACAGTAAACTGAGATCACCACAAATGTATGTCACAAAGTTCAGTTTGGTGATAGTCAAATCTAGTCCTCTGCAGAAACACATCCAAAACCCCAGGTCATGCTTGCAAAAAAATATTTATATCACAGATAACAGATAATTTATACCTAGATATTTATACCTAGATATAAAAAAATTCCAACAAGAATTTATAAGAATCATAATCATTTGGAAAAATGGCCAAAACATACATAGAAATTTCAAATAAAAGCTATAACTATAAAAATGCAAATTAAATAAATCAGGAGATGCCATTCCCACTGATCAGATTAGCAAAAAAAAAAAAAAAAACTATAACATGGAAATATTATATACTTTTACACATTTGTATTATTATCAATCACAGGTGTTTCCAATACTGAAAAGTCAGAAAACTTACCTAAGACAAATGCTTATTTGCTATTAGTAGGGGAAACATTAAAACTTTGACATTAATAGATCAATAGAATTATATGTAACTATGTGTAGACAAATTATTAGAAAAATATTTCCAAAAACTTACTGTCAAATGACAAAACAAATCACTACAGAATAAATAAAATATAATTCAAAATGAAAGATACAAACCAAGTATCTATATATGAATATAAATATTTCAGAATTACATAGAAAAATAATTAAATGAAACTCATCAAACTATTCATAGTTTTTAACTCTGAGGGACATGTGATTTTATTCAAAATACTTCTCTATATGCTGCATGTTTTTCAGAAACAATACAGTCATGTGTTACTCGAGTAATTTACTAAAAAAAATCAAGAATTGGCCCGGCGTGGAGGCTCACGCCTGTAATCCTAGCCCTCTGGGAGGCCGAGGCAGGTGGATTGCTCGAGCTCAGGAGTTCGAGACCAGCCTGAGCGAGACCCCATCTCTACTAAAAATAGAAATAAATTATCTGGACAACTAAAAATATATATAGGAAAAATTAGCCGGGCATGGTGGCGCATGCCTGTAGTCCCAGCTACTCGGGAGGCTGAGGCAGGAGGATTGCTTAAGCCCAGGAGTTTGAGGTTGCTGTGAGCTAGGCTGATGCCACGGCACTCACTCTAGCCCTGGCAACAGAGTGAGACTCTGTCTCAAAAAAAAAAAAAAAAAAAATCTAGAATTATTTAAACTTAAAAAAATACGCTTTTTAGTCCTTTTGGAAATCAAATACTGCCAAGTTGATATTTCTTTGCCAAAGAATAACACACAACAGTAAACTCATGCTATGTCATATACTGTGAAATAAAGTAGTGTGGCCCGATGATTGTCGCCTTTGGTATTTATTGTCTCTTGTAAGGACTGCATTTACTCGCTGAATACACAAGACAGATACAGATAAATATTAATTAATCCATACATATTGTAATTACCAAACTTATTTGGAGTGATACTCAATATAACTTGTGTGTTTGTATTACTCTTATGTAAATCGTAATATATATTAGACCTGCTTGAGGCAGGTCAGCTTGTTTACATTGAGGTTCTGTTAGCATAGGATTATATAGGCAAATATTATTAATTCACATAAAAAAATCAGAGGAGGAAGTATCCACTCAGAGGACACAGCACCCAGACTCAAGTTGTCAAATAAATCAAAGGAGAGGATGGTAGTAACAGATATGAACAAAGAAGGGAAAGCAAAGTAAACATTGTGGCTCAAGAACCAAAACAATGCACTGTAGGAATCCTGGCCAAGAGCCTGAGAATATTGGAAGAGAGACCAAGGCATAAAAAAACTGGGTCAATAGAATAAAAAAAATTAACAATAAGCAATAAAATCCAAAAATCTCAAAGGGCAAAGCAAAAATAGGGAAGAAGTCCTTCGCTGTCTAAGCGGTCATTAACAGCAACACAAGAAGGAGTCACAGCCATTCATTTCAGAGCAGAAGGTGTTTGTTCTGTTCTGGCGTTGTGCTTCCTACTTGTGTGGAGTTTCGAGGGCTAGTGGTTGTTTGCTGGTAGGTAGCTGCAATAGATGTCTGTTAACTGGGAGCCCCTTAAAGTAGAAGCAGAATTAGCTGATGAGATTTCCTGGGTGTTTTGATCTCTGATCAATTGTGTCTCTTCTACATTGCCTACCAGAGCATGGACCCATAGACTGTGTTCTGCATATGCTTAAGAAAAGAGTGGAAAAGTGCCTATTTCTGTTTTTCCACATTAAAACACACACACACACACACACACACACACACACACACGTTTGTGTACACACAGAGAGAGAGAGAGAGAGAAAGAAATGATCACTAATAAATTGCATTACTTAAAAAAAATTTCTTCCTATATTCCCACAGTACAAAAATGCCACTCACATTTAGTGTACAAATTTAAATGGATACTGGGAATAATTTATCACACGGTAATATTAAAATTATGAAGGTATATATAAATTCTGTCTGCAAGACATTTTAGAAAATAGCTTTAATAACTCTAAAGTGTTCTCCATTCATAAAATATCAATAAATATATTGAATAAATAATTGTTTCATCAGGATTTAAATACATTCTTATTGTTGTTTTCTGTTTTGTGAACCTAAAAATCAGAATCATATCATCTCCTCTCCAGTTCTTCAACTCTTAAGTGTGGTAATATTAAGTAAAGTTACCAGTGTAGTATTAAAATGTGCATTAAAATTTTAGCTTCCTCAACAAGAAGTAAATAACTGTTTTCTCAGATATATTTATCCCTTAAGTAGGAGATACTTCATTTGAGTAGCAAATTCTGAAGAAATGCTGAATGCAAAATGCTACTCGCTAAGTATGGAGAAACTGAACCTGGCTAGGGAATTTCTTATCTAAAAACTTCAAAACTTTCAGCACTATTGACAGTGAAAGATATGGACGAGACAGAATATAAAATGGTTATCTACTAAAATACTTCAGATTGCAAGCTATGGCTTCAGAACAAGTTCAAATTGCTTTTCAAACTCTATATTGGCTTTTTCTCAATGTGCCTTCAGCACCTCAAACTATCTGAACATCTGATAAGAAGTGGAAGCATTAAGCTGGTCTGTCCTGATTTTTGTGTACAATTTTCGTCAGAAAAAATAGCTACCAATCTTTTACACGTAGGAAAAAAAAATACTTTTTTTCTTTTCTTGTGTGTGTAATCAAAATCGGAAAGCTTAACTTAATAAGGAAATGCTGCATTTTCTTTAAATATCATTTATTTATATATTAAAATTACACTTCTTCATTTAAAAGTTCTTTTCTAATGTTTATAAAGGATTAAAATTTTAACTAAAATATAGATCAGTTGCAGCTCAAAATAAAAACAAATAAAGATTACAGTCACCTATATGGGGAGAAAAAGGAAAGAACAGGTAATGCTCAATATTGTATAGTGCAAACTGGCAGGCAACTCTCCATTATCTTTGTTAATGGAGCAAGGTAGTGGCCCAGATAATATAGCATGTCATCCAATGGTTCATTTTTATTAGTAGGGTGATATATTATTCTATTTTGTTCCTGAATATTTATAGCTTTAATTATATTTTAGTACTGTGTTATTAAATTAAGCATTCATTCCTTGAACACAGACCAGACATTAAGGAAGAAAAGCTGTATGTGAAAGACTGTTTAATGGCAAGTGGAAGATACTTTACCCATTACAATTTTATTATTTTAATCCAGAATACGGATAACCAGCACACGTAAGAAAATGACATTATTTTATTAATGCATTTTCCTTTATTTGGTATATTGAATGACTTTATGTAAACTGAGAAGAAACATTCTGTGAGTCTTATAAATGTCCCTTATGGTTTTTGACGAAATCATAGCATATTAGAATGAAATACCACCTACTGTGGTAGAATATATGTCACATCCATATCCAGAAACCCATATATCTGTTACATATATTATACATAAAATATATATAAAGCAAGAGTAGTAAATAGCTTACAATAGTAAGAGAAATACAGATTGTGCTTTCAAAAAAATTTAAGGTATATACATAGATGGAGGAATAGCAAGGAAATAAACTGAATAAGTAAATAAGAACTAAATTACTCAAAGTCTTGATAATGATCCAAATTAAGATGACTAGAAAGACTGATAGCATGATGTGCCTCTAGATGCATTACCCTGAAACAACACAGTATCACTTACAGATATTTCAGCCAAAAATTAATACCATGAACTTAATCGTGAGAAAACATCACAAAAATCAGAAATGTATATGGGAAGTTTTACACTTTCTTTGTATCTTTTCTGTAAATTTAAAATTGTTTAGAAATAAAAATGCTTTAAATATCCCAAACAACAAAAAAATAAGATTTCCCTCCAGGGAATTAAAATGTTATGATTGCAGTGAGGATGAATTAGAAGGGATTCTATCCAATTACAGACAGACCAGTTGGGAAGGTATAGTCATCATTCAGCTAAGTGATGATGGTGCAATTCCGTAACACATTGGAAGCAGTGATGAATAGAAGCACAAGTAAGGATTTGGTGATTTTTTGGCTATAGAAAAGGGGGGACAGAGTAAAGAAGGTACACAGGGAGTTCATATAGTCAGCTGTTTTGGTGGTGATTCAATAATTGCAGTAGGGAACCAAGGCTAATGAACCCAGAAAAAGAAGATATTAGTTTAGTTTGGAATGTGAAGTGCCTATAGAAATGTTACATAAGAATATCCAATGGACAGTTATCGGCATTGATTTATAACTCACGGACAGATGATAGTGGAAATATAGTTTGGGGTTTATATTTTATCACCTGGAACATGTTTTAAGTCAGAAGAATGGATGAAATACCCTGACAAAGACTAACATTGTAGCATTTGTCAAAGGAAAAAGTGGGGAGAAAATGATCATGGAAGACAAATGAAATAATAATTCCAAGAAGAAAGAGGTGTTCACATTAGATATAAACATGGCAAAATTTAGATAAAATTGGTGTATTTGTTCACTAGGATCAATGTAAAAAAGTATCACAGATTGTGTGGCTTAAACAGTAGAAACTTATCATTTCACAGTACTGGGGGTTCAAAGTCCAAGGTCAAGGTGTTGTCAACAGGGTTGATTCCTTCTGTGAGACAAAGATCAGTTCCAGCCCTTTCTCCTCGGCTTACTGATGGCAGTCTCTTTACATTTCCCTCCTTCTATGTGTGTCTGTGTCCAAATTTCCCTTTTGATAACGATACCAGTCATATTGGATTAGAGTCTCAACCTGCTCTGGTATGAGCTCATCTGAACTAGCTACATCTGCAATGACCCTATTCACAGATAAAGTCACACTGTGAAGTACTGGAGGTTAAGACCTCAACCTATGAATTTTGGGGACACAGTTCAACTCATAACTAGGAAGAAAAAATATTCATCAGATTGACCAAGGAGGGCTTACCTTTGGTCCAGGCTAAAAGGTTAATAGCAGGTTAAGAGAAGCAATGGGGAAACACACTCAGATTATCAAGATTGAGAAGGGAAAGTGAGATGAGGGAATGAGGGCAGAAAACCGTGTGATCCATTCCAGAAGTTTGACTTCTATGGAGAGGACAGGGACTCTGAGGAAGCTTAAATTTTAAACATGGGGTGCAAAAGTGAAACAGAAGCTTAAATCCCAAAAAGAAAGATCTAGTTAAAGCAAAAGTACAAATACGGCAGAGTGAAGGTAACAAAAGGGAAACAAACTTATAAGAAAGTTATAATCTACAAGCCCAAGGGACTCAGAGAAGTCCTGGATCACAAATCCCATGGTAACAAGGAGAATGAGATGACAAATAATTTATATCTTTATGTACTAGCAGGTGTTTTCAATGAAAAACATATGTGAAATGATTTTGCAAAAAAATTTCTATGCAAATAACATTGCTATGCATATTAATAGCATTGATATTATTATATTTTATTATTATGAACAGCAATATCTTATATTATTACCAATTTAGAGAATGAGATGATTTTTCTGGAGCCTAAATAGTAAGGTAAGATTTAATGCAATGTATTATATCATTTTTAAAGCTTGGTATTAATAAATTTTTATTAGAACTTTTGTTCTTTCATTGGATAATTCAGTTTATTACTCATACCTGAAATGGAAAAATCAACCTCAGGTTTATTAAGTACATCTAATTTTATGACAATCGAATGAGATTAAGAAGAAGTATAATTCTGCATTTCAAAGCTAAAAGTATCAATAAATATTACTTTTTTAATTTATTTGTATTGTTCAATAATGCAAACAAAATGAATGCTCAAAAATTTTAGTCACAAGTTTTCACAATAAAATACCAGTTGTACTTATTCTGTATTTCCATTACAATATGTGAAATGCTCTCTAGGATATGGATACCCCATACTTTTCTGTTTACTATCAGCATGAGGTTTTCTAGCCATGGATTTCTAGACATATACTTGATAAGCTGAAATTCAGAAAAATTTCTCAAATGTTAGTGATCCAGCTCAAGTGTGTGATTAAGTTCATGTGGGAAAATATACTTCAAAAAAATTAAATTCAGTTAGCTGATAAATGTCTAGTACAAGAAAAAATGTTAATTTTTCTAATGAGTATCTTATTTGTTGATGAACTTGGGTGCTAAAATGGTTTTATTATCTCCTTTCCTTCTTTAATACTGCACTCATATTTATCTTGAAAATAAATCAACAAACACAAAACAAAACTCTGTACTTGTGTTAGCTACATAAATATGGTAAAGAAATCAGTTTTTGATTTGAAAAAGCTATTTAAGTTCTTTGGGGTAGGTAGAATTTAAAATCTATTTACTAAAAGGATAATGTATAGAGAATAATGCTTTTTACTTATCTAAATATTAATTATTATTATATATTTTAGTTTAGAGTTCCCTTGCTTTTTAGCTGTCAATCACAGAAATGAAATATTAAAAGCATGGGCAACTTATTATCCCTAAATACAACTTAAAATATCCCTATATACTTTTGAAGAGTACATGATAGTGCTTGTCATCATCTTTAATATTTTACAAAAAATAAAGAGGATAAAAATCTCCATGAATGTTCACTCACTCTCACCTGCTTTCTCTGGGACCTTGTTGTCTCTAATTCCCCACTCACGTAACTTTCATAGTTTTCTCAAATATATCTTTATTCTAGACACAGTACTCAGTACTCACATCTATAAGAAAATATAATGTTCTCCCAACCTCACACTTTCTCATAGAGTTACCTGGGTTCACCTTCTGACTACTGTAGTACCTACTCATAAGTCCTGGGACGTGTCATTTAATGACTTATGTCTTCAATTTCCTCAGTAGTGAGTTGAAGGACATAAGTCTCGTCTTTTATTCCTCTTGGGCAATAGTACAGCATAGTGGGAAAACTACTAACCTTGGAGCCACCCTGAAATAGGTACTAATCCAGTTAAATAATTTATTATTATGTGAAAATGGTCAATTTACATAATCAGTCAGAAGCTGATTTTTTTTTTTTAAATTTATGGAAAGGGAATATCAATTCTTCTATTTTTTACTGCTTACACTTCCTGCAGTTATACTATAAGGCAAAAATAAAAAGCTAGAATCTTTTATAATCTTAAACTTCTACTCTTAGATGAGTATCATTCTAACCACAACTGAGTATTAAGCCTTTTTTTTTTTTTTTTAAGACTAGTCAAGTGCAGTAGTGAGGAGGGGGGAAAGTAGTAGAACAAGGAGTTCAATCTGTAACTGACTGTGAACAATCAAAGCCTTCATTTTTGACCATGTGCCTGACCAACCACCTGGGATGTCTACTGTAGCAGACACCCTGAAGCTTAACTATATCTATTTTTCCTCTTCTCCCAGGCACAAAAAATTTTTACGTGTTGACCTTGTGTAAAAAAGGGCCATGTAGCTAGTTTTGGACAAGTAATTGCAAATGCAAGCAATATGCATCACTTCCAGTTTGAAGAACTAAGTTGCTGCGAGATTCTCCAGCATTTTATGTGCCTGCCTGTGGTCCAGAAAAGGCAGTACATGGTGATATACTACAGAGTGATGCAACCTCTCTAAGTTAGATTCCTAAATTGTCCTGCAGAACACAGTTGCCAGGAGAGTTGCTCACACCTTCTGTGGACTTCTGTGAGAAAGAGAGTGAGATAAAACAAAAAAAAGACTTCATTGTATTAAGGCACCAAGATTGAAATTCACAGAAAAAAGAAAATAAAGTCTCATACATTTATTTTTTTCCTTAGAAACAGGATGTTGCTCTATCAATAGACATCAGGTTTTTGGGATTCCAATGTCAAACTCCCACTGACATTTAATTTGAAATTGTCTTAAAACTATAGAAATAATTATATTTTAAATAAATCAATTTACTGTATTCATTGAGAAAATGTCATTATAGCTATTATTCCCTTAGCAGTCACATCCAGTTAAAAAAAGAAAAGAAAAAAATAAACACCTTTTTCATTCCCTAGCCAAATTCCTACTGTGATCCCAGAGCCACCTTTCTAGGAGATCTTTCTAGCTACCTTTCTCCCTCTTTTTCAGGTACTAAATGGCATTTTCAAGTAAACAGCACCATGGGTTTTTAACTATTAGTTGTAATTTGAATGCATGCTCAGGGGGTCAATAAAATTTGCTTGAATTGTTATTTTAGAAAAAGTGTAAGTAATGAAGTTAAAATAGCCAATTTGAATTCTAGCATATGGTTTACAAAATTCCAAGAGAAGCTGATAGACATTTGTATTTCCAGTTTCTTTGAAGGAATGATTTAAACAATATCTTAAAAAGTTCCAACGCTTATAAATAGCTTCTGTACAGTGAATCATAGTTTAAGTCCATTATTATTCCTATGAATATGGGCTAATTTGTTTAAAAAACATGAAGTTTTATTTGTTTATATAAAGTATGGATTTTATATTTGTTAGCATAATTAATTAAGCATGAGGGGTACTAATATCATTTTTACAAAATTCAGTATATAATTTATTGTCCTTCACTTTTGGGAAGGAAGTAAAAACAGGAAATAATAATGAACAAACAAATTAATTACAGAGAACAATTTAGTTTAAAGTGATTTTACACTCAGAGATCTGAATCTTTCTAATTCTACAGTGGAATAAGGACTAAAAATAAAATATTATGCACTGGAGAACTTTTCACATTCTTCTGAAAATAATCTTCACAGTAGACCATTGTACGTAATGATTCTTCAGCCAAGGCAATTTTCTTCACAATGTGTAAAATCTAATTTAAGTCATGTTCATAATTATCCAGGGTTTTTTCTCATAAATTCAGTCATTTCTGGAATCCATACTTGGCAGGAAGAAACAAGATCATGAGGGAGAAATAAGGAAAAGAGAGGAAAATAAATGTATACACAGGATATGATCATTTCTCTTCATGATATGGGAATTCTTTAACAACAGAATTAAAACAGTGGGCTTGGATAATTGCATTGGGAAGCCCAATATGACGGTCACTGGAAAACTTCCTCAGGAATGGCTAATCAATAGTTTTCAGGCAGTATCCTTTCAAATGTAATATCCTCACCTGGTGTTATTACTTCTGTGCAATTTTCCAACTAATGTATTTCTTCGCAGCAGTTTTTCAAGACACACCTCTTCAGCTCCTGCCTGTATTTTGTTACAATAATAATTTTTGTATTTCCCAAACATACAAATGAAATTGCAAGTTTAAAGCAATTCATCTCTCTGAAAATAGTGACTTCCATTTATTTATAGATCATTTATTTATAAATATGTTTTTGTCCAATACATACTAATATAGTAATACATTATCTCATTTGATGACAAATGTATTTTATGGTGACAAATGATTCTAAAATGACATTTAACCCATAGACCCAAATAAAATTTTGCCCAGTTCTATAATCAAATAATTATCATAATACAGAAGAACAGAAGATGATGAATTCTCAACAATAAGAAAACCAACACTATCAGACAATGTGCTAGCAGAATTGCTAAAAATCTATCATTAACTTAAAAACTACTGACATTATATTGAGAAATGCTGTGTAGCATGCACATCCTTTATTCATTAAACAGAAAAACGTTGGGAAACAAGGAAAATACACATTCATTTCCCATTGTCATTCTCCTTACAGAAAAACTTAGTGATGTTACTCATCAGAAAAATAAAGTTACCCTCTATAATGAAATTGTTTCTCTTTGAAGTTTTTCTGTAAGAGAAATATAGAAAGAGGGACTTATACAGTGTTCTGGAATAATGTTATAAGGAGAGCCACAGATATTTAAATATATCATCATTTCAAAAGATTAGCATGTAGGTTAAGCTTAATCTTTGGAAATAAAGACAGAAACAGAATACCATTGAATAGGAGTGGACAAAAGCCTTCAATGGCACATGCAATGCTAAATTTCTCGACTTTTTTAATCTTAAATACTTATAATGATAAAAAAGAATAAAGGAAATGAATATAATTGGCCTTCAAATCAAATAAAAATTAAATGTATAAAAGAGCAAATTAACAAGAAACTGAAAAGAAATAGATAAGTATTAATAGCTAAGAGAAATCTGTAACAGAAAATTAACAAAATAAATGACCTATTTGAAAATATAAATAAAATAGGCAATTTATTTTTATTTACATATATATAAATCTACTACCATTTAAAAGCACCATGTGGATAGAATCTTTTTCAGGCAACAAAAATAAAAACCAATGTGTTATTAATTTTACAGATTCATATAAATGGACCTGAAAGGCACTAAAAAATCACCCTTTAAAATAAAAATCTATAATATTATTAATGCCCAGTTAAAGGAATTTCCTTCCTTAAGTTTTGAGGAGTAATAACTTTTAAGGGCTAAGTTTAATTTTTGTTTTGTTACCTTCTCCACTGAGCCATGTGCCATAAATGTCCTTATGCTTTACTTCCAACAATACATAGTTATCAAAGGTCCAACGTGAATGTTCTGCTTATGTGTGGTTCTGAGAAGATAAATGTTTTGTTTAAAGAGAAATTCTGCTTAAATGACATAAGCTTGAGGGCTTAATATACTTTTCTTTCTTTCAGTACCATAATACTCTAACTTGAACAGTGAAAACAATTTCTGTACCATAGAATATTTAATTTTTAAAAAAAGAGGTATAATAAAATGGGAAAATTTTTAATTCATTCTTGTTTCTATCAATCTTAATGAAAACTGAGCACTTTGCTGCATGCTAGAGTTTGAACAACAGAATGCTAATTAAAACATAAAACATAGAAAAGTAAAAAACTTACTGGTAAAGGTAAATATATAAAGGTAAATATAGATGGCCAAATTCATAATACTCTAATACTGTAATGGTGGTTTGTAAATCACTTATATCTTTAGCATAAAGGTTAAAAAACTAAATTATTAAAAATAAGTTCAATAATTTGTTAAGAGATACACAATATTAAATGATGTACATTGTGATATCAAAAACATAAAATGGGGAGAGGGTTGTCTATGATTGAAGTTAAATTGTTATAGCTTAAAACAAACTGTTATCACCAGCCAAGCAAAAATCTATAGTAGGTACACAAAATACAAGGATAAAGGAATTGAAGCATAATATTACAGAAAATCATCAAATCAAAAAAGGAAGATAGCAATAGAGGAAGAAAAGGACAAAGGATCTACAAAACAACCCCCAAAACAATTAATAAATGGCAATAGTAAGTCCTTACCTATCAATAATTACCTTGAATGTAAGTGAATTAAATTCTCAAATCAAAAAACACAGAGTAGCTGATCGGACAAAAAACAAGACTGAACTATATGCTCCCTAAAAAGGAAATAGGTTATTGATATGTCATGTATAATGCCCAGAAGGGTATTAGCCTATACTTTATATAGCACTTAAAATCTCTGAAATTTTAATGTCTAGTCATATAATTAACATTGACATCATTGGCTCATTCATTACTGTTGATATCACTAGCCCATCCTTTTTTATTACCTCCCTTAAGTAGTAACTTCACATACATGACATGACAAAACATTTGTGGCTTCATGAGGATAGATGGAAAATAGAGATAGACAGTTATAAGCTATTTTTTTCAGGGCCCTGGAGTTGAACTTGAGCATGATAGTTCAAGTAATATGACTTATTCTAATTACAAATTAGTTAAATCTTCTAATAACTATTTTTAGAGATAAAGTAATATAATGCTATATATCACATCAAAATAATTAATATGCATGAATACTGGAACTCAGCCCAGGGGCTCTTAAATTCAATCCTCCTGGCCATTGTTACTTTAAACAATATATATTTTTCACCAGTAACCACTAACAGGAAGCCAAAAAAAATTGTTAATAATAATTAAATTAAAACGTTACTAAGCATGACAAAATGCATGCATTCTTTAAGAACTATTTTTAGAATGTTGGTAGTTAAATGAGCACAATTAAAGTGATGCATATGAAACATAAATATTGTTCTCGTAAGTCATACATTGTAATGGCTAGTGACAGTTACTATTTGAAAATGATATAAAAACTTAAGGAATGATATGTTTTATTTTCTGCAGATAATCTTATGGGCCAAACAATAATCTGAATGAGCAAATCAACTCAAGGCTTGCAATAAAATAACAGCAACAAAACATCTTTTATCTCAAGCTGAAAACAGACCACTCCCCTGATGATTTAAGATTAGATCCAGCAAAAGTATTGCAGTTTAATATGTTCTGCACTTTTCTCTGTTAATAAGAAACTGTTCAAGTTTTGTGGGAGCATGACAAAATAACTTATAGCAAGGCCCTCATTTCTAAGGAATCTATTATCTCAGTCTTGTTGCTAGCTTGTGATGAGAGGACTGAAAACATGGATATTGAGATCAACTCATTCCATTTAGTCCATAAAATGATGGCAAGTCATATTTCAAAAGAGTAGATTTTCAAGGTGCATCAGTAATGGAACAGAAATGTCCCTAAGTTAAACTACATATTTTGTTCAGAAGTTAGACCCCATGTAAAAACCCATGAATATATGCACATGTAAGTACATTAAAGTTTTTCCTATTTCCATACTTTTATTTGCCTTGTAATTATAATCTTATAGGATGCAATGAATGTAGAGTTGTGGGAAGTGGTTGAAAAGGTGCAAGTGTTTAAAATCAGCCTTAAAAATTCTGTACATGATAGTGGTTTAAGCAGGGTACAGATCGTGTTCAAGGGAAATGATCTATAGTTTTGAGAATGTATGACATAAATCATGCTCTGTTATAAAATCTATGCTTAAAAGATTAATCTTCTTTAAAAATGGTCCTTGTAATTTCCCTGTTTGATACCATTCAAAGTTACTTAGAATAAGATATACACTTCTTACTAGTATATAGGGCCCAAATAAGCCCAGCTGATCAATCTAACTACCCTAATTTCCTGACTCCTTTATTGTGACAGAGCAGCACAGACCTTTCTTCATGTCTTTAAAAGTGGCAGTTTATGTCCTCCTTCCAGATTCTTGACTATGTGATTCAACTGGCAAAAATAAATGTTTTCCCTTTCCTTCCCCTGGATTTTTTCCCCTGATTCTTTAAAAGAACTTTAGACTTCTGATTATATTCCATTTTTCTACAGAAAGCTCTAATATATTTCAAGACCAGTCTCTTTAGTATTTTTGTATAGGCCTTATTTTAATTTTTTTTTTAATTTGCTCCTCTGGAATTCCCATTTACAGGCAAGAATGTAAACCACATGAAGGCAAGCACCATATAAGAATAATTCACTCTTGATTCACCAAACTCTAATGTGCTATTTGGTATATTGTAGGAACTCAGTACATAGCTGTTGATTTAATGAATGAATGAATAAATAAATAAATAAATAAATAAATAAAAGTTAACATATACAAAACAACAATAATAATACTGTGGAGATAGTCTTTAAGATAGCCCCCGTTGATTCACATCTCCTGTATTCATGTCCTGTGTGATTAGCACTCCCCTTGGAGTTACTGAACCTAGTGAGTTACTTCTTTTTTTTTTTCTTTTTTTTTTTTTATGTTTCTCCAGCTTTATTTCTTTTTTTTAAAACTGTATGTTTAATACATTTGAAGGAATAGAAGAAGTGCAACAAGGATTAAAATTTTATAATATAGCTTAGACATTTACATAAAAGAGGTTTCGTTGTTGTAATTACTATTTATTGCTCTGAGAAGATAGAAAGGACAGTGAAATAGCGGACACCTTGTTGGAAAAAGTGAGTTACTTCTAACCAATAGACTATGGAAAAGATAATGATGTTTTACTTTCATGTTCAAGCAAAACAATGTATATAAAAACATAGACGGCTGACAGACTCTTTTGCTGATTTTTTGAAGCAATCTGCCACATTAAACACGCTACTCATGTGACATAGAAATAAAATTGGCTTCTGTTCTGGAACCAAAAAATAACTGATATCCTCAGTCCAGCACTTCTTGCACAAGTAAATTCTGCCAACAGACACGTGTGAGCTTTGGAGTTTCTTCCTCCCCAGTTGAGCCTTCAGTTGCAACTTCAGCCCTGACACACACCTTGATTGCAGCCTCATGAAAGGCCTGAACAGGGGACCGAATTCATATATGAGTGAACTTATGACAAACAGAAACTCTGAGATGATAAAAGTATGTTGTTTTTAGACTTTGAATTTTGGGGAACTACTGTATGCTGAGACAGATTTTGACTCTCAGAGAGTCTGTAAGGGAACAAGTTGTATTATGAACAAAGAAACATAATAGTGGAAAAGATGTACAGAAAGAATGAAAGACGTGAGATAGTGATGTGTTTGTGCAAAAAAGACAGGGTAATTTCTGCTTGTAATTGTTCCTTTATGTGGATTTCCTAAACTTGGATATTGATATCATTTTCTGGTTTTATGACATATAAATCCCTGCTTTCTTGAGGTATTTTTAGTTTATTGTTTATTGAAACCAAATTAACGATGCTTAAACAATGAGCATAAATACAAAATGGAAAATTTAGGCAATGTTTACGTAACTAATTAACAGAAAGAAGAGAAAACATTGGTACTAGGGATGGGTGATTTTTGAGGGTTAAGATATAACTTTGGAGAAATTCAGAAGCACAAGAGGGATTTAAGGAAAAAAAGAGCAGGATATTGAACTAATGAAATTCAGAATGATGAGGTAGTGGTGCTTGTTGAGGAGAGAAGGAAGTGAGTCTAATTATTTAACTTACAGGATAAATAAAATCAATGCAGTGGTAATTTGGTTAATTAGGCATCATTTCCCATTTTAATGCTCTATGTAGATCAAATTAGCTATGTATTATTTAGAGACTCATTTGCATGCAAGGGGAGAAACCTCAAATTGACTTAGCTTAAAAATTAAATGAACAAGAATTTCCTAAGGAATTTAACTTATCATCAAACAATTTTACTGAAAGAAGCCTGAAGAGCAAAAGTGGGCATTAGGGGCCATTGTCACTCAAGGCTTGAATAATCAGAACTGTATCTCAGGCACCTGTCTCTGATTCTCTTCTCATAATAGTCTGACTTTAACTACAGTATTTCTCCATGGGGTAGAAAATGTATCTACCAAACAAGAACATAATTTTATGTTTCACACCTTCTGGCACCTCCACTAAGAATGCCTGATGTACTCAAACTCAAATCAAAAATCCCATGAAGGAAACTTACTGACCCAGATTAAGGTGTACATATTTTGACCAATCAGCAGCAGCATCGTATAACACAACACTGGTGATGGTCATGTGGATTGAGGATGTGAGAGTTCATACAAAAAAGGAGTTCTGTGGTAGAAATAACACTACAGGCATAGGCAACAAACAGAATAAAAAGAAGAATTGGACTTTATCAAAATTTAAACTTTTATCTAATAAGGAACACTATCAAGAAAGTGAAAAAATAACCTATGTAATGGGAAAAAATGGTAAATCATATCATACTCATATCTGATAAGGAACCAGTATCTAGTACATAAAGAATTCCTACAACTCAACAACAGAAACAATCCAATTAACATTTGGACCCAGGATTAGAATGGACATTTTTCCAAAGAAGATATGCAGATGGCCAAGAAACACATGAAAAGGTGCTGAACATTTTTAGTCACAAGAGAACTGTAAATCAAAATCTCAATGTTATACCACTATACAATTTGATAGCGATAATAATAATAATCAGACAAAAACTGGTGCTGGCATGAATGTGAGAAATTGGAACCCTGGTACTTTGCTGGTCGAAATGTAAAATTGCGTGATAGTTGTGGAAAACTGTTTGGTATTTCCTCTAAAAATTAGACATAGAACTGCCATATGACCCACCAACTCCAGTCCTAGGTATATGCCCCCAAATAACTAAAAACAAGTATTCAAACAAATATCTGTATACGAAAATGCACATTAGTATTAATTACAATAGCCATCATCACAATCCAAATGTTTATATCATTTTTACTTTGTGTGCGTGTGAAAGGAGCTTCTTAAAGAAAGGATTCTGGATGAGAACACAATTTGAAAAACACTGATACAATGATTCAGCAATCCAGACTATATTTGACTTAATTTATTCCGAATATTTTCAAAACTTTAATAATAATTTGACTACCACTAAGAACAGATATTTTCCTGAAAATGGGGACACACAAAAGGGAACACAGATGCTGAAGACAATTAACACAGCTTCTTCTACAAACTATTTTAAGTAGTAGCTTAATAACTTAGTGTAAAACTAATATGTTCACACATTTTTCTGTGATAGATATGTGTGCACATATGTCTCTCTGTGTGTGTATATGTACACATACACACACAGAGCTATTGCCTTTGGTAGCTAAGAATCTGCATTTTAATGAATATATCTTCATTGAGGAGTTTGACTCCAGACCAAAATCTATTTGTGATTGTTCAGGCCTGATCATAGGCAGTTACAAAGGCTTTACCTGGCAGGATTCTTAAGCAAATCTGCCCTCCCACCACAGACTTTGTGCACAGCCAGTGCATCACAGTCTCTGAAGGGAGGTGCAGTCAAGGACCCAGGCCTTCCTGGTGGGTCATGCTTTTGGTTATCTACATCCCTAGCTCAGACATCTCCAATCCCACCTCCATTCAGAAGCCTCTTTACTGGGGCCTTTGGCCAAAAACTTCCTAAGGTGCCTCTGCTTAGATCTTCTTATGTACGAGTTGTGGCAGGAAGGAGAATTGAAAATACTTTTTCCCACTTCCACTCAGTACTCAGTACATTTCCACTCCTAACTCTTCTCCTTCTCCCTCTCTCTCTGATCCTGGGTTTTATAAAACAAAAGTCAAGAGCCTTTTATTTGCAGTGTCTTTGGTAAGACAATTCCCCTGTCTATGCTGATATATCTAACATTCCATCAGTGCCATTCTATGGGGACAAATGAGAGATTGGGGGTTCTGGCCATCTCTCCCCTTGCTTATTCTCTCATAGTGATTGGAGGCTTGCCTGCTACTTTCTGCACTGCTTTAAAAGGTAGAAAACTATCTATTCTTTTCCAAAAAGTCATCAATCCAAGATGTTTTACAGACATAATTTTAAAAACTTATAAGATATATATCATTATGGTTACTTAAACTATTAAATACATGAAAGTATGTCTTACTAATGTTTTGAGAAAAAAAAGTATCATGGTAGTGATACCACAGACAAGAATATCTATAAAACACAAAATCTATAGACCAATTTTATTTGGCAAAATAGAAGTCAAAAATTTTAATAAAATTCTATCAAGCATATACATGCAATTATTTCAAAAAGTAAGACATTTAATAAATTCAGGTAGTTTTTATTGTGAGAGTAAGTTACAGTTTTAAATTGGAAAATACATTTATTTATCTCACCAAATTAAATGAATAAAAGAGAAATTCCTGGTCCCGGTGATATATGAATTTAACAAAATTTTACATTTCTTTTAAAGGAAAACAAAAACACTTTATTTAACTGGAATAGACAATTCTCTTAACTTAAGACTACTTGAAACTAACAATAAAGATATTACTTTATTACTTAGATGAATAGTTAAAAACTTGCCCTCAAAGTCAGAAAAAAAGGCAGAAGTACTGCCTATTCAACACAGTTTATAAAGAGGTTAAGTAATATAAATATGCCAAAAATAAGAAAAAATACTCAAAATAAGAAAAATAAGTTACAATTATTACAAATAATTTTTACCTAGAAAATCCAAAAGAATCAACTGAAAAAATGTTGCTGGAACTAATGAGAGAGATTAATACGTCACAAGTCAAATAAAAAATAGTTCAAAATGTATAACAGCACTTAAAAGTGTTATGAAAAGTTTCATATATATTAGGCAAAAACCATTAAAGTAAATACTATTTTATAATAAGAAATGTGGAGAAGTGATATGAAGAAAATTCAATTCTCGAAACTGATAGTAGTTTTGCATACTGGAAAGAGAATGTCAAATTTCTTATATTACATTTACATGCTTATTCTTCCAGATTAATTTTTAAAAGGAGTACGTTCCAAAAGTAAAAATTCTTGAGATTTCGATTAGACAATCATTGCAATAAAAGTTTTATTTGAAGAGAATTGATATCTTGCTATGCTGAGTCATTCAGGAAAGTGGCATGGACAATTTTGTCAATCACGCAGGTCTCATCTCCTTCACTTCCTATAGTACACTTTTATAAAACATGTAGTGCTGAACAGAGATGGAAAAACTGACCAATAGATAAAAATAGAAATTCCTAACAGAGAAGTTTATACTTATTCATTCAATAACTACACTGAACACATGACAAGTATTTTTCTGAGTATACAAAGCTTTATTGTTTACATATATAAAGGTTAAAGAAGAATTTTATAACATTGAACAAATGATGTACATATTTTTATGTGGGTTGGTAGAGATTAACTATTCATTGTACCTAAAATACATGCAACCTCTATAATACAGCATTCATGAAAACTAATTCTCAAATGATCAAATCATAATTTTAAAAGTGTAAGAAAATAATTTTGACAAAATGAATGTCAGGAATAAAATTACAAATTAGCTACGAACCAAAATATTAAAACCAAATTGTCAATAAATGAACATGACAAAAGTATACTTTTATTAAATTTTAGCACCCCCGTTCTTTTTCAATTATGCCCTGGGATTTATGATAAATTGTAGCATTACCTAGTTCAATAATTAATACTGAAATTACTCACAGTTTTTGGAAATTAATAGTAAAGACCACAGATGTACTTGGAAAAAAATATTGCTTTCAAAAACATCAATATCTTGTCTTAAGTGTTTTAATTTTAGTTTGTAAACTAAAATGTTATCGCTAGATGTGTGTCAAAAAACATCAAGTAAAAATACATGACTCTCTTAGTCATATAACTGTGAGATTACTGTTTCTCTTATCTCATTACTCTACATTTCCCCTAAAAACAAACCATGAAGCATCATATTTATAATACCTCTCAGAAATAACTATCATTTTGCTTTGCTGCTTTTTTCCCTTAGGATAAAACAGGAAGGGAAATTTATAACTAGCATTGCTCTTAGAATATTCATTATCTGAGAAATGAAATGATTAAAAATTTAAAAAATTAAAACAATAAAAAGAAAAATGAGTATTACACAGAATATTTAATCTGACTTACTAAAGAGTCTGAAAAACATTCACATATTTTAAACTACCAAGTAATGCTTATTTATTTGGAGCACATACGAGAGTCAGTGGTATTAGTATAGGAATTTTCATGGTCATCAAAAAAGAAACTAACAAATGTTTTATCTTTTTTTGGAGGGTAAATGAGTATGTTTGAAGAATCTGAGTATAAGAATTGAAGTATGTGTAAAATGGCTTATGAATTGGTCTTGTATGTTAAATGCCAGCCAACTGCTTTGTACTGCTCAGTCCAAAGGCATGAAATAGTTTTCTTTCATAGCAGAAGTAATAGAAGTTGGCATAGCCAGAGAAGAAAATGGGGTCCCTGATGATTGAGTCTGCTACACAATAAAAGTTACAATCTGATTCTTTTCATTGCTTGCCTAGGCAGAAATTGGTACAAGTAAGTGGCATCCCAGAAATTTCTGGAAAGAATTGGATATAAAAATTTGGGGGTGAAAAGATATAAATTAATGTAGCCCATAATTATTTGGAAGGGACAATAAATGACTATAAAATAGTATTTAGATAATTCCACAGTACAGTAATATATGTTAAGCCTTGTAAATTTGGTTCTTTTTTCTGATATTCCATTCATAAGAATGTTTTTAAGATGCAGAAATGATATATATTCTTTGCTGTTTGTTTTTCACTAAAATATAATGATTCTACAATACTTTTGTTAATATATTTTTCTTTACTGATTGCTTTTAACTCAAGTGCAAATACAATGATTCTATAATATTTTGTTAGCAATGTATTTAAAATGTATTTTTCCTTGTTTTGCTTTTAGTTTTCTCCTCTGACAAAACTAAACACTGCAGGGAAAGAAATAATTGTTGTTCTCCATGTTTCCCTTGTGCTTAGATGTGGAGCTAGGAATATTTTCCTTTCCAGTTAATTTGATGGGAAAGTTTTATGACAGTGCAGACTTTTTATTTTGCCACCCACAATTACCTACTAGCAGAAAGCCATACTATATCCCCAAATTATAATTTATTTGAGGGATAGAAGGATATCGGTGTAAAAACAAATTCTAATTAGTGAATGTAATTGAATTTGATGAGTCTATATTAATTTCAGCATCCAGAATAAACTATTGTTTAATTAACTTCTTATACATATAAATTAAATTTTATTGCATTAAATGTAATTACCAAAGGTATACATATAAATAACATCATATGCATAAATTGCAATTGGTAAAAAGGTGTTCTTTTTTTCAAAAATGGCTTTTATAGTTCGTAGAAAAGTCAAACTAAATCAACAAGATTTATAGAAAAATCTCATGCTGCAATTTATGTTAATCAACATATATAAATGTTATATTTATTTAATTGCTGGTATGTTAGTAAAGTTTAACAACTGGCTCTCTGAGGAAACAAAACATCTAATTTTAGTGTCTGCTGATTTTGTGGTACAACTACTATATTATAACCATAGACAAGTTCAAGCTGTGAACATGGCACCATGGATCATGTGGTTGGGAATGGTCTCTTGTGAGCCAGTGCAAGCCACCAGCTCTAGCACACCACGTTATTGATGATTATTTTATTCTGATAAAATGACAGCAATTGATGAAAGTATGATTAGATGCATAGAATTGCTACATAAATACAGAACAATCAAAAAGTTGAATAAGAATAAATCCCTGATGACCCAAGCATAAAGTTAATGCATAGAAAATAGAAACATAGTATCACTGTAAATTAATTTCAAAGCTTACTCAGAAAAACAAAATGGCACTCATTGTCATTGTCTCCAATATACATACAGAAGATTGGAAATCTCTTTATAGTTATATGTAAAGTTGGATATAACAATTAAATAGTGCACTGTGTGAAAATAAAATTCATCATTAAAATTCACTGAAGGATAGTTAGAAAAATAAATAGATACGCAGAGTTTGAAGACATTGAACAAGCTATCAAAATTATATCTCAAAAATGGTCAATTCTTTTAAAATTCCATGTAAGAGATCACTTAAGCTATTGAAAGAGTTTCAAAATGTAGAAATAAATAACCATCATGATCCTTCATTATCTGACCCCTTCCTTCCTGTTCGAATTCCTCCTCTACCCAGACTGTGTTATGCCCCCTCTGGTACATTCTGCTCTGGGATGTGACCCTTTGGCTCTTCCTACATGTATTGAGTTCCTCCCTATTTCAGGATCTTGAGGCTTCATGTATTGTTCTTTTGCTATCTTCATTCCTCATCATTGAGACACTATTCATCTCCTCTTACACTCTGCCAATATTAATATACTTCAAAGCATTTATCTTCTAAAACTGTATTATTTATTTTTTGCCCGATATTCATTATCTGTTTTCCTTAAAGTTCTGTTTCCTTCAAGTTCCATGAAGCCAAGTGAATTAGGTTTTTTTTTATTGTTGTGTAAGAAATTATCACATACAGTAGCTTAGAACTGTACTAAAAAAGCAAATAACAAGATTTATAATATGGAAAATTTAGAGTTTTATTTCTTGTAAACGGTTTTATAACCTGCAGGCATTCTGGCAGGCTGGGAAACATGGCTGCCGGCCACAAGCTAGGAACACGTGCCTAAAGGGAGAGAAAAAGGGTAACATATTTTTATATTGAGTGAGGTGACTGAATATACACATTTAACGAGGTATAGGAGGAGTCGTTAGTATTTATGAAGAGAGAAAACAGGCACATGTATAATTGTGCTTTATATCTCTCATCCCATCATGGCTAGAAACTCAGTTTTACAGTTTTTCTGGGGTCCTCTTGGGCAAGACAGGGTCTGTTCAGTTAGTAGGGGGCTTATGATTTTATTTTTAGTTCATAAAATAATGCAAATTTATTATTATCTCATAGTATCCTTAGTCCAGGATTCTGGGCAGAGTTCTCTGCTCAGGGTCTCATCAGCCAGGACTATGACCTCATCCAAAAGGCTTAGTTAGCATTCACTTCCAAGCTCATTAACAGAATTCACTTCCTTGCAGTTATAAAACTACGGATCCTACTTTCTTACTAGTTGCCAGCTGGAGCCATACTTAGCTCCTAGAACCCACTCACCATTCTGTGCCACATGGCCCTCTCCAGATATGGAACTTCGCTTCAAGGCCAGTTGGAAAGTCTCTTTTCAGTCTGCTAAAACAGAATCTTATACAGCCATGTGTCACTCAACTTAATGACAAGGATACATTCTGAGAAATACATCCTTAGGTGATTTTGTCATTGTGAGAACATCATGGAATGTACTCACACAAACCCAGGAGGTATAACATACTACAGACATAAGCTATATAGTATCTCCTATTGCTCCTAGGCTAAAAAACATGTTACTATATTGAATACTCCAGGCAATTCTAACACAATAGTATTTGTATATTTTAGTGTATCTAATATAGAAGAGGTCTAGTAAAAATGTGATATTATAATCTTATGGAACCACCATCATATATACAATCTGTCACTGACCAAAATGATTTTATGCTGTGCATGAAAAACATTTTGAGCAACATAATCATTGGTAATATAATCATTGAAATGACTCTCTGTAGTAAAATAAAAAATATATTTGGTTTGTCTCTGATTCCTGGCAAAGACCTCCTAAAATCGTGGAATTTCCTGAATAATAGCAGTATCTGTTGTATGCTAATGAGACGACTCCTGGAGAGAGGGACTAGACAGAGTCAGGGTGGGGGCTGGTCACCAGAAAAATCAATCAGGTGATTAGAGAGCTAGAACTTTTAGGAACCCCTTCAACCTCTGGTGAGGGTGAAATGGCTGGAGATTGAGTCCAATCACCAATAGCTAGTTATTTAATCAATCATACCCACTTACCTTGAATAATAAAAAAAAAAACCCTCAGAATGGAAAGATTTTGGGGACAGTCCAGGTTGGTGAATTTATCTACCTGCTGGGAGTGTGGCACACCCCAAATCCATGGAGACAGAAGGTTCTGTGCTCAGGACCCTTCTGGATATCACTCTATGTACCTCTTCATCTATTTGCTCATTTGCATCTTTTATAATAAAACTACAATCATTAGTATATTGCTTTTCTGAGTTTTGAGAGTCAACCTAACAAATTATCAAATCTAAGCTGAGGTTGTGGAAATCTCCAAATTTGTAGTAGGTCAGGAAGAAGTATAGGTCGCCTGGGTCACCACTTGCAGCCGGCATCAAAAGTGTGAGAATTCTTGTCAGAGTGACCCCTTAACTTGTGGGATCTGTGCTAACTCTGGGTAGTTGAATTGAATTGTATTGTGGACACACCCAGTTGGTGCCAAGAAGTAGAAAAGGAGATGTTGTATGAAAAACCCAAGCACAATCTCATCAGTTTTGCCATATAATATAACCTAATGAAGAAAGTGAATATTCTGTCATATTTACAGGTCTCATCCACAGCTCAGGAGAATTAATTTTTACAACAGAAAGCGGGGTAATGTCAAAGGTTACCCTAGAATAATTCTAACCACAGCAGAGATGTCCGATGTCTAATGTCTAAAACAATGCTTGACACATATAAATAGTCTAGTATAGATTTGCTTTCTGAGAGTGAGTTTTCATCTGGTTTATTGTTTATACAAACAAAAAATTCAAAATAGTTAAAATATTGAAGTCATTTTAATGATATATAATGTAGCGGTAGGCGTGATTCACATTCAGATTGGTATAGTCCTTCCTCTATGTCAGATTTTAGAAGCTGATTCTACAACAGTGACCAAAGAATTGCCTAGCTAGATTTTTTAGTCATTTTAAAATTTTATGGTTGAGAAATGCTTTATTTCTATAAGCTGTCACCTTCTAACAGCATTGGGCAAATTATGTACAAATTGCCAATGACTATTTTACATACTATACAAATTCTCCTTTTCTAGTTGTTGTTGCCCTTCAAAGACCTCAGAAATTTTATGGATTAGAAGGAGTGCCATTTTTTTTTCCTTTTTAAAGTAAGCTAAACAGCTACTTAGACACTATTTACCTAAAATGGAAGAGCTTTTGCATGCAGTGAAGTCTCAACTTCAAGGTTGATAAGTTAGTATGAATAAATGAAAATGCCCTCAGAGATAGATATACAACCATTCACTAAAAATGTTCAGTAGCTTACATAGGGGAAAAATCACATATATGTGTTATACATTTAATATATACACACATATTATGTACATTTGCTTTACATTTTATCTGGTCAGGCAATCTTCTATCATTCTTTTAAAAGATGCTGAAAGTTGAAGATTGATAATTTGGGGTATATGATACTGCTGACTGCTTTTGGGGATGCGAATCACCTTTAAACCTAAGGTATTGTTTTGAACATGTGGCCACTAACCCTGGGGCTGCACCATAACTCATATTTCGCTGAAACTCCACCAGTACTTCCAGTGACAAATGGAACAAATTCTACAAACTGTTTCACACAAATAATGCTTCTGGATTGCTTGTTGTGCTCACTTGCAGAGCTGAAAGAACCATTTTTCTTCTAATCCTTAAGGACAAAAATGCATTAGTCTTTCCATTTCTAATCCAATCATTGCCATTTTTCCTCTTGTGAGTAAATGGTTTGTGGAGTCTCTGTTGGTCATTATAACCACCAGCTTATGAGAGCTTCAGTGCAATTCAGAACTTTTATGTTCTTCCGTAACCTTCAATATAGCACTTTGGCTGTCTGTAAATAACAAGTTAGGTAGTTCAGGATAGAGCCATCTTAATTTTATCATTACTTGAATTTATATAGCTATTTAAAAATAAATGTGGATAGCTTTATATGGAAAGATAAAAATGTCAAGGACTTTAAAAATATTTATATAATTTGTGATATGTAAATAAATATTATAATTTTATCAGTAAACAACTAGTATATTGTTTAAGGATGGACTGCTAGGCTATCTGTCTCCTCTGTCCACATTCTTAACAATTATAAAACATGTATTTACTTAAAGCCATCAGTTAATACTTTATGTGTCAAATACATCCTAAGTATTTTTGAAACTTATGTCAATTAACACCATGAAACAGTTGTTAATATCATTCTGCAGATGGAAAAATTGAGGTGCTGTGTGACCATTAATATGATAGACAACCTCACAGAATGTCAGTTTCTCAATTTCCATAACATGTGTTAAAAACACTTTACAATGTCTCTATGTTTTATATAACATTATTTTTAATTTGTTGAAAACAAGTTCTAAAAAATTACAATGGCACAATGTTGCCATGATCATGATTAATGTTCAAAATAATGGTTGATTATTTGTTGGACTAAAAAAAAGGACAGTGATTTTTCAAAGACTGTGAAGGATCAGAAAATTTTTATCCTATCTGAAATATAGTTATTTTTTCCAAAATTTCATGAATGACAACAGAATAGACAAGACTCTTGGCTCAAAGACATAGTACAGCTTATAACTATGAACAATGATCATAGTCAGAGTGTCTGCATTTCTGCTTTAGTTCCTGAAACCCAGTTTTCACTGGGTAATATAAAGAGGATTAGTTAGCAACTGCACATGCAATAAGCTTTATTACTGGAGGAAAAATCTTGACTTTAAGTATCCCTATTATGTTAAACTGTGTGGCAAGAATATTTGGGTTTTGCTCTTCATTGGGAGACACTATGTCTATCTTCAAGACTGTTTTGTTATGTACAAATCCTTGAAAAGATAGTTTGGAAAAAGGTGCAGATGTGCACTCACTTATAAAATAATATGTAAATGCAAGAGGCCACCAAGAACTTTCTTGCCAATATCCTTTTAAAAATTATTTCCCCTATACTGTGCTTATTTGGGTAGAACATCTTTGTTAGATGACCAAGTATTTTGCATTTATTTTCAAAGCAGATGTTTTTTGGCGGCTACCTACATCTGAACCTGTCTCTTACTGTCTCCTAAGCACCCAATCTCTAAATCAGTAGAACTATCAATGGTGTATCTGTTCAAATAATGGGAATTGTGTAAAGACCTACACTGGCAGAATATCTTATGTGTGACCCTCCAGGTCTCAGGTTAGTCTATAACAACTAAATCCTGCTTTTCAGTTCCAGCTTGAAATGCAACCAGGGACTTCCTAAGAATAGGAAACCGAAACCCATAGGGAGGAAGCCGGATTGAAAAGACCCTGGATTATTTACTACATGTAGCTTTGATGAAGGTGGGTAGATAATTACTACTGCTAAAAGCATAAGTCAACAGAAATGATACATAAGTTATTCACAGGTGTGATAAATTATTATATATCAGTCTGTGTGACTGTAAAAAAATTATACTCAAATGGGTTTAGCTGAAAAGAATATAATGAAGGGACTATTTAATAGAAATATGTCTTTGTTAAGGGAGCCAATAACAGAAGATCAGACACCCAGGAACTAGTACCAGTGCTAATCCATTACTTTCCTTAGGGCTATGGGGCCAAAGTAAACAAGGTAGGTTGCATTATTAGTCTGCATTTTTCTTTTTTCTTTCTTTTTATTTTTCTTTCTTTCTTTTCTTAATTTTTTTGAGACAGAGTGCTGCTCTGTCACCCTAGTTAGAGTATAGTGGCATCATCATAAATTATTGCAACCTCAAACTCCTGGGTTCAAGCAATCCTCCTGCCTCAGCCTTCTAAGTACCTGGGACTACAGGTGTGTACCACTATGCCCAGCTAATTTTTCTATTTTTAGTAGAGATGGGGTCTCACTCTTGCTCAGGCTGGTCTCAAACTCCCAACCTCAAATAGTCCTCCTGCCTCAGCCTCCCAGACTGCTAGGATTACAGGCCTGAGGCCAACTCACCTAGCCTGGGCCTATATTTTTCATCTCTCATAATTTCAATGCCCTTTTCCATGTGACTTGACCCTTTGTCTAACTGAAAACATAGAGTCTGCCTTCGCATCCCTTGATTCTTAGTTTGGCCATGTAACTTGCTTTGACAAGTTGATGGCAGGTATGGTACATGGTACGTACAGAAACCTTACAAAGCACCTGAATGTTTGCACTTCCAGATTTGTTCTTCTGCCATCACTGCAAGAGCATTCATCAGCCAGCCTGCTGTAGGATGAGATGGGAGGAACAGGGCTGAGTCATGCCAGTCATAGCAGCATGGCCATCCTAGATGATCTTAAGTGCTATTTGATCTACACATGAAGGCAGAAGCCTCCAGAAAAGGGAAGTGCACCAATGGAAGATAAAGAACATGGACACTGAGGGATTCTGAAAAGATGAACAAAGTTTTTGCCCCAATAGAGATTCTTAGTTAAGAAACAATTTGTATATTTATGTCCAATATTTTCTCCAATGTTATCATTACTGAAACATGCTCTATCATATCTTAGGAATACTCAGATATTTTTCCTTCAGTCTTTCAAAAATGTCATGCCATTATTAACTGGTCGATTCAAACTCTTCTCCTACAGCCGAGGCAGGCGGATTGTTTGAGCTAAGGAGTTTGAGACCAGCCTGAGCAAGAGCAAGATCCCATCTCTACTAAAAAAAAAAAAAAAAAAAAAAAATGGAAATAAACTAGCTGGTCAACTAAAAATATATAGAAAAAATTAGCCGGGCATGGTGGCGCATGCCTGTAGTCTCAGCTACTCAGGAGGCTGAGGCAGTAGTATTGCTTGAGCCCAGGAGTTTGAGGTTGCTGTGAGTGAGGCTGACGCCACAGCACTCTAGCCCGGGCAACAGAGTGAGACTCTTGTCTCAAAAATGAAAAAACAAAAACAAAAACAAACAAAAAAAACCTGTTTTCCTAAAGAAAGTATAAAACAGAAAATTATTTACAACTTAGTCATGTCAATCACCTGATCCTAGCGTCGTCTTCTCCTGGCTGGTATCGTTTCTCATTTGAACCATCATCTTTGAATCGATAGCATCTATTTCTAAATTCCAAAGAATAAGATGATTAAATATACCTATAATTCCCACCAAATACAAACTGTTTTTCAATCATTGTTTAATCATCTAAGCGTCTTCAAATGAACCATGGTTTCTTTTTATCAAAGTGAGTCCAACGGGGTCATATATGATGCTGGCATATCAATTTTCCATTATTTTGTAATTTCTCTACCATAAAAAATGAGGTCTTACTGTCACTTGTACATACATTTGAAGTTTGTGCCATTTCTTTCTACCTTTCCTCTCTTTACTATCGGACAGAAGATAATATTGAAAAGCAGTCTCTTAATCTTATTTTTTTAATGAGAAATGAGGACAGCGGTATCCTGGCTTATGTCCCTAATTTGATTGTTTCTGCTCCTTTCTCCCTTCAGACTCATAAAGATATTCTATTTCTTCACTATTTAAAAGTCTTTCCTGTTGGACTCCATTTTTCTTTGATTATTGTGGAAAATATAGCTCTTCTCCAGTTCAGTTGCATGGGCTATAATCATAGTTTTAATGACCAAAATTTATGTAATTAATCATTATTGATGCTTCTGTCACAATCATCAAAATTATTTATTACCATAAAATACCCAAAAGACAGACTAATTCCAAAGGTAAATTCATTTTGTTACACTGAGTCAGCCACAGATATCAAGTCAACCTATGGCTAAAGAAAAGCAGAATAGTCTTCATTATTTTCCATTAATAGCATAATGTATACAACTATATGTAAATTGCTTTCTTCAGCTTCTCTTGGGTCATAAGCACTACAGACAATAGATATTTGCCTATTACATCACCTGAGATGAGCCATTATGATTATGTTGAGACATGCTTCGCAAAAACTAATGTTTAAAAATGTGATCAATTATAGGGTGAAAATATGATGTAGTTTTGAAAACATTATGCTGTTTTACAAGTTCGATATCATTTTACAAAAAGAGAAATATATCAAACCTCTCCATTAAATTTTAGAAGTTCTTGATAATGATTATAAAATTTTCAGAAAAGTTTGAGGCTTCAAATATGTATGGATTTAAATAATGTGCAAAGAAGTGTTCACTGTATTAAAGAATAAATATCTTTAAAGTACAAATAAGGAAAAATTTCTGTAAATCGGTAACCAATGGTAGTTTTTGTATTTTTATAAATAATGAAATAAAAAAGCAAGAATAAAATAGAATATGATTAAGAGACTATAAACTGAAATATGCAGGCATCTGAAAAATCAAAATAATTCAATTTTCATGATTTAATTTCAGTTTTCATGATTCAGTTTCACTTTCAAATGTCTCCTTAAATCTCAGTTTTATAAAATAGAATTTTTCTTAACAACAAGCTTTATTGAAGTGACTACAGGAAAAAAAAAATCAGAAGATATTTTGATTTACACCAAAACATCGAATGTGACTACTATAATGTTACAAAGTTGAAAGATTTCATTTAGAAATTTTATTATTCATAATGCAGGGAGAAAAAAACAGAGAAAACTCACAAAGTAACCAGTCACAACTTTTGTCTTAAAAAAGATTATCAGTTTGAGCTAATTAAGTGAAGGAATTGAAAGGATACCATGAAAATCTCTGATTTGAAGATGTGAGGAAAAAACAGACATGGGAAAGCTGGAATCTTTTTTTTTTTTTTTTTTTTGCTTCACTGCTAATCAGCATTTTCAGGGATTCAGGTGTAAGCATGAGAACACCTGAACAGCAAAGCCTCTCGATGCTAAAGATGTCCTCTAACCCTGGTTCTCAACACATTAATTCCAGCACAGAAAAACATTTTCTTCATTTATAAAAAGATATCATAATATGAGAGTAAGAAAGAACATAATTCACAAATGATACCACTCTATTCAGAAACATTTCCACTGTCCTGGGCTAAGATTGGCTGGAGATAGCTGTAAAGGATTATTCAGGGAAAAACTGTGCTTCCAAGAAGAATGACTAAAAGGCTCTGGGGCACTATGTGATGTACCTCTCTATTCTTGGTGACACAGACGTAACAATTGACATAACATGTTTTTTAACGTTCCAGTTAACAGGAATATATTGTGGTTTACATTTCCCATAACATTAAACTTACAGATACTTATATAAACTATATTCAAATAACTTACATTCATAAAGATAAAACATATACAAATCATTGATTCCCCACAACCCTTTCCTAAAACCGTCTCTTACTTAATCTAAATGCCACCCAATATTTTCTATTATGAATCAGCATGATATGAGAACTTTTTGTTAAAGTAAGTTACAATAGAAGGTAAAATATTGCAAAAGTCATTGTAGCACAAGGCAGAGGATAAGAGAGAAGACTATTCTTCTAAACTTAAAGGAAATACTTCAAAATTATCTTTACTTAATTGCCTGTTGTAAATATTACTCTCTGTCCTGTCAATGGTTGTCTAATTTTCTGGGTACTTGGAATCTTTCTGTTATGTAATAGTAGAAAACATGTGTTTGAGTATGAATGTCAGCGAGGAGAATATAATTGTTAATCAAAGAAAAATTCTAGCAAGACTTCCAAATTACAAAACTAAAAGAAAAGGAAGTAAAATAAATAAGAGGCAATGGTGGAAAAAAACATTTTTTATATTTAAAAATATTATATTTAGTTAAAATTATAAATCTTATGATCAATCTACTGTAAATAAATGCACTATATTTACGCATTAAGATAGAAAAATTCAACTAAAAAAATCCTGGATATATGATATTTTCAAGATATGCAAAAATTAAAATAAAAGGTCAAGCTGGAAATAGAGAAGCATTTTTTTAAAACCATAAGGACAACAAGGCTAAGAAACCCTAAACAAGATAAAGATATAAGACCTTAAAATGAGCAATTAAGTAATAAAATAAGACAGTACTATAAAAGTTATATATAGTTGTATGAAAATCTAATAAAAAATTAAAAGAAAATGTAGTAAAAATACAATATATCATATATTGGTATGTTATACACCATAGTGATATATCTTATTATGATGATTTCATGTTATTTGAACTGAGAAACTGATAATCCGGAAGACTGTCACTTTGACATGCTGAGAGGCCTTAGAAGCTACCTCCGTATCAAGGCTCTTCTAACCTTGTCTTGTCTGTCCCCTCCCCACACTCTGAGCACAGGGAGAGACTCTCTCTGGAATTTCCTTACCTGACCAAGAAAGCTTCTTTCCAAATGAAATGCAATCAGTTGTCTTATACTCCCTTACCAAGGACCTGATCAAATATCTAGGAAAGATCAATCATCAGATAAGAGGAGAGACTGGGAGTCATCATGATGCCAAGAAAGACTTTACATCTATTCTTCTGAAGAAGCTCCATGAGATTACTTGGGGGACTTTATTTGTATAGTAAGACAACCTTGCTTCTTACCTTCCTGTAATATCTGCCTCCCATCTCCCAGGTCCATTCATTGTCCCTGATGATTTACTGCCCCTCAAAAAAATTGTTAGAAGGAAGTCACAGTTTCCTTCCACCCTCAATAGTTACCTCTTTAAAGACCTTATATACAAATATAATCACTTTGGAGGTTAGAGCTTCAACTTATCAATTTGAAGGGAAAAAATAATTCAGTCCATAAAAATATTCATATGGAATTGGCAACATATGTTTGATTTCAAATATAAATTTTCATATTCAGGAAATGGGAGAGGGCTAAAAATTTGCAATAAAAATTGATCAGGACCATTGCTCAAAAATCTGTTTTTACTACATTATGAATAACCATTCTGTAGGTAGTCTTCCTTCTATTATTTCAAGATACAGTGCCACCATTTTAACTCTCTTCAACATAATATCTGCCTCTTATGAAATTTAAAATCATTCATCTTATGCCTCTACTTATATGATGGATTATTTTATAGCCCCTCATTCTGACAGTACACCCCACCCATTCTGTACCTTTTTGTTTCTTGACTATGCCAAAATTTGAGCCCTATTTTTTATTGAAAACTGCCTCCCATTTGAGTCTCATGAGCTGTGAAATATACTTTGAATACAAGGAAGAAGATAAATAGTTTTCATTTTTAGCCTACAGAAAATAATTTGTTCTGCTCTGGGAACTAGTAAACCTAAAAAACACCATGACATAAATTCTCTGTTCTTTTAATAACAATAAGCATGTAAGTGGATGGGTGAATTCCTTCAGACACGATGTAATTTATCAGAACAAATCTTATTAAAAATGTAATGCTTCAGACAATATTTAATATTCGTCCTTCATTTAGGATTAAACATTATATCTAGGACAGACTTTTAAAATGAAAGCAAAATTAAAAAATCACTTATGAATAATTGCTGAATCTGGAATGTTTATTCTCTCAATAATTATTATGTGCATATTTTTGTTATTTAATTTTAAATTGAGATAATATGTTTAATTACTCTGTGGAAAAGTAGTGCCTATAAAGTTTTAATGGTGAGTTCCTCTGATTTATACCCTATAGTTGGCTTGTTTAGCATAACATCAATGTGAAAATCAAGATGTTGCCAGTAAATATGTCTATTAAAGCAAAAAACCTGTTATCCTTGCATAAGTGACATTAATTAACTCTGCTGATCTGATCAGATTACTGTTTTGTTCACATATAATTTTACTTATTTTATTTTATTACTATAAATTTGTAGTTAAAGTATTAAAACATAGTTAATATTACTATAATAAAGTCTATTAATAAACTTTCTCATCATAAAGTTTTGAATTATTTATGAACTTAGTCAATATTATCATCACCTCTCAATTTTCCCACTGAAAAACTTCTTACAGGAAATCTATATATATACTTCAGCACTTCACATTGCTCCTAGAAGATATTTTCAAATAAATATCTGGTCATGTTGCTTTCCTACATAGAACATTTTTTTTTTACTCAATACCAGACTTGATCTGCCTACCCTTCATCAGGCATCCCCTTTCCCTTTTTAAACCTCTGTTCAATCAGCCTACTTCAGTAACTCCCATCAACTTCAGGGCCTTTGCACAAGCTGATTGCTCACAGAACATTTATATGTACTTTGCCATCTATATTTCAATCCTTTCCTCCAAGATATAATCTGTATATATTGTGTATTAAAATACAAGTGTTAATTATTCAGAGAGGCTTTACTTATATCCTTAGACTTTCAGGAATATCACAGTTCTTTCTTCCTTAATAATGTTTCATAATAATATATTTATATAAATGGTTAACGTATAGATCTTCCACTAGTTTTTAATTTCCATGAGAATAAGAAATACATGTTTTTGTTCACATTTTATCCCACATATATTTTTAAATATCAATTACTCAATAAATACTTGTTGAAAAAAATGAATAAAAACTAGGAGAGGGTACTTTACAACTAGTAGACTATTGATCCAAATAAGTGATTGAGGAAAAAAAATCTCAATCAATGGAGGTTTATTAAGCCAAAGCCTATGATGCACCCAAGAAAAACACGAATCACCTACAGACCTGTGGCTGTTTTACTGAAGGGGAATTTGGAAGCTTCAGCATTTAAAAACACACAGAGAGAAGGAAAAACAAAATAGCAGGGGGGCTGGTTGTGAGTCAAAATGGGTCCATTCTTGCAAGGCCCAGAAAATGTACATTTTACATAAGATAAGGCAAATATTAGAAGAGCAATGAAGAGAATATCAATTATGTAGATGTCCCTGAGTAGGTGGAAGAATTTCTGATCCTATCTTGTCTCCTGGTCTGCACCTATAAAGATAAACTTGTAATTCATTATTAGTGTGGAATCAAACAGACTTTAGTTTTAGGAACCAGACACAGCCTGCAACCCAAAGTTATAATTTGCATCGTCCTTGCTTTTGAGAGGTCAGCAAAGAATTTCCTTAAAGAATGACTGTGGGGCCAGTTCTTCCCAGTGCCTTCACCTTTCAGTTTGCATAAGGAGCTAGGGGAGGGAGGGGCCTTGAGGTTTTGATTTTCTTTTTGCAAGACTAAGTGTCTCCAAATCCTGCATAAAAATAATAAAATGAGAACATAGGAAACACATTGAAAATAAATATCAAAATAAACTTTTTTAGGACTCTAAAATTTAACCAAAAGTTTGCAACAATTTGAGGAGCACTTACTCAAGAAGAACTGGTGAATCTCAATGAGAACAGTGAGCTTTGTGGTGCTTTACTTTGCTTTATTTGCATCCCCCTGTCCACAGCTCTGTGATATTCTCAAAAACCAATAACCTCTCAACCAAGGTAGCTGTAAAAACTAGCAAGCTGGCATTCACCAGAGGAGATAGGCAAGTTTGGAGCAGCTTAAAAGCCCCATCGCCAGAAAATTCTCTTTATTTGACTTGCCTCAAAGTTCTTTCAGTATAAACAGCCATAAACCTAAGCCTTTTGTCAAAAATAATCAGCAGCAATTGTTTAACTATGTAGCTGCGTCAAGCAGCAATACCAAAGCTGAGTAAACAAAAAGTTGATGAAATAACTAGAAACAAAATATAGAGAATAAAATATCCATAGAGGGCGTTGACATTTTCCTGAGATCCAGAGGGTCATATATATGCGTAGGGCTTTGCACATACCAAGGGAAGATCTGAGTAGTGCAAAATATGTCATTTTTGGTGGACTCTTAGGTGCTGCAAAAGCAAGATGTGAAGGCTAAAACAAAGATATAAACTGCCATGGTCTCGGAGGTGTGTCTCAATACACATATACAGCCCCTTGGCAAAGTGTGGGAGATTTATTGGTTAAAGGCATTTGAGGAAATCTCTGTTCATTCATTAGTTGACCACTATGTTACTCAAAAAAACACTTCAGTGGCCACACACACCAAGGAATACAGAGTTTACAGTCCAGGAAAATCACCAAACAAGCAGCAGCAGTAACAACAAGCAGCAAGAAACCCTAGGGGAGAAGAAGAAATCTGTTCTCTGTAAAATCACAAAATATGTTGTAGATTTCCAGTTTTTAACAAAAGTTTTGAGATATATAAAAATAAAAAAGCATAAAAGTATGGCTGATATGCAAGAAACAAACAAAAATATTTAATAGGAATGATTCCCAAGGAAACCCAGCCACTGGAAATACTAGAAAATAATTTTGTCAGATATTATAACTATGTACAAATGTTAGGTAGATAGAGGGAACTACAGCTCTCGCAGGGATTGGGGAGAACAAGTGCCCCACTTCAGATAACCACAGCAGGAGGGAAGAGGATTCACTGCCAATCAAAACTCAGCACATTAACTGCAAAAATGTCTGGGGATTCCTGGAAGAAGGAATTCCTAGAAAGCCAAGAGGCACAGGAACAGCAGGGTCTGGAAGGTGACCAAAAGTAACCTCAAGCCAATTATCATGTCATTAGCATAAATCTGCATTGCAGTTTCGAGCCCCCTCCCCCACCCGCCCCCAACTGGGCTTTCAGAGATGTTCTCTCGGGAAATCTGCATGTGTAGTAAGACTCAGGTTATATAACTACAGCTGTGCATCAAAGGGACACATGAGCCACACCTACCAGGGAGGGTCCAACCAAGACATAAAATAAAACTTAGTAGTCAGGGCCTCCTGTAGCAACAGGGGCCTGTTTGCTGTCTGTGGTGAAGGCGTTTTGCTTTTGCTGAATGAACTTTGCCTCTAGCTTGCTTTCCCATTGGTGTGTCCTGTCATTCTTTGGCAAGAGCGTAGCAAGAACTGAGAACAGACTTTGGACACAAAGAATGAAAGCAAATCATGCTCAAAAATTAAAATATGAGAATAATATATCATTAAATAGGAAATGCCCACTAAAACACAAATATAAATACAATATAGAAATACTAGAGTGGAAAAATGCAATAACTAAAATGAAAAATTCACTATAATGGAAAAATAAAATATGAGACAGAAAAAGAAAGAATCAATGAGTTGAAGATGGGTCCATTAAGTTTGTCCAGTTTAAAAAACTAAAAGAAATAAGAGTGAAGAAAAATAAACAGAGATTTAAGGACCTATGGGACATCATTAAGCATACCAACTTATGCATAAAAGGAATTCCCGGAGGAGAAGAAACACAGATTAAGTTTGTTCGGTGGCCATTGTTATACAGACTTGTTGGCTTAAAATAGCTGAAATTTATTTTTTCATACTTTTGAAGGCCAGAGATATGAAATAACTTTACCAAGCCAAACTCGATATGTCAGCAGTATGACACACCACCTACAGGCTCCAGAGGATAATCCATTCCTTGCCTTTTCCAACTTCTGGTGGCTTCTGGCATTTCTTGAGTTATAATGGCATCACTCCAGTGTCTGCCTCTATGATCTATGTCCTCCTCCTTTTCTGGGTCTATTAAATCTTCCTCTGTCTCTCTCTTATGAGGACATTTGCAATTAAATTTAAGGCTCATCTGTATTATCCAGGATAATGTTTCATATTAAGATCCTTAATGGAATTATATCTGTAAATACTCTTTTTTTTTTTCATTATAAGGTAACATTTAAAGGTCCTAGAGATAATGATCCAATATTTTGGATTGTCTGTTACTCAGCTGAATAGAGAAAGAAAGAGGCCGAAAAAATATTTGGAAAAGTATTAATTGAAAGTTTTGAAATTTGCTGAAAGCATTAATTTTCAACTGCATGAAGCTTAATAAAATTTAAGTAGTATAAAACTTAAAGATGTCTACACTCATTAGATGGTTGAACTATTGAAAGCCAAAAAAAGAGAAATCTTGAGTGTAGCAAGTGAATAGTGATTCATCATACACAAGTGCTTCTCAACAATATTTATAGTTGACTTCTCATGACAAATCAAGAGGTAGTTGATTGAATGTCATATCCAAAGTTCCAAAAAATAAGATTATTGACCAAGTGTTCTATATGCAGCAAAATTATCATAGTCCTAGATAACCAAAAACTGAAAGAATATACCACTAGTGGGCCTAATCTACAAGGAATACTAAAAGAAGTCCTTAAATCTAGAATACAAGAGCACTAGACAGAAGTTCAGAACTGCACAAGAGACAAGAACTGTTAAATGCAAACCGTCTTTATGGGATTATAATATGCAAAAATGGAATTTTCATGACACCAAATGACAAAGTAGAGGGTGACAATGATATTATATTGTAATATAAACTCTGTATACTATTGTAATTAAGTTAGAATTTATTCCAGGCAGATTTATTTTTAATTTTCAATTTTCAAGGTAGATTGTTTTAAATTGAGTAAATTTAATTCCCAGGACCACATCTAAGAAAATTGTTACAAGAAGTATTATAAAATACAGCATAATACAATTTAAATTATATACTTTAAAATAACTATTTAACACATTAACTGCCAGTTATGTTGTAGTTAACTCATGCCAGTTTTGAGCCCAGGGCCTTGTGAATCATATGTAACTCACATGTCTCTTCACTTTGGGAGCTGTGTGAACTATTTTTCAAGTTGCATATAATGCATGCACAGAAAACAATAAAAAATAACTAATTTTTCATTAAACTAGAAAGGATCATTTTGTTTTCAAAGTTTTTATTCTCTTTTTGTAATAAATCATTGTGGCCCCCAAGAAAAACTTTTTTTTTTTTTTTCTGGTGTGGCAGTCAATATGTTAACCCAAAGAAGGCAATAATGTAGAAATAAAGGAATATAAAAGACATGAGTCATATAGGATTCTAATAAGGAAATCGGCAATGCAGTAGTTCCAGGGACAACTCTACACACATACAGTTAAAAATGTAGATGAAATGCAACAATGTCTTGAGAGTCTAAACCATATAACTCACCCAAAATTAAATATATGGATCATTTGAATTTTCATATAAGTATTAAAGAAATTAATGGTAGTTTTAAAACTCCTAAAGAAAGCTCTAGTCTGAGATGGTTTCATTGGGGAAATCTATCAAAAATTTAAAGAAAAATAATATCAATTCTATATAATCTTTATTAGAACATACAAAAGGAGAAATAACCTCTCTACTCATTTTATGATGCTAGTATTCTTCACCCAGTTTTGCTCGATCGTTACATCCTACATAATTATAGAGTAATGTCAAAACAAGGAAATTGACATTGGGTACAATATATGAGCATAGTTCTACATCATACCATATATAGATTTGTGTAAACACCACCACAGTCAGCTGCTGAACTTTCCTATCATCATAAAAATCTCCCTATGCTATTCCTTTACAGTTACACTCACTATCCTCTCACAGTCCCTAACTCTACCCCTGAACAACCACCAATCTGTTTTCTATTTCTATAATTTTATCACTTTGTTATTGTTATGTAAATGGTTTCATATAGTATGTGAGCTTTTGAGATTTTTTTTTTCACTCAGCATGGTAACTTTAAGATCCACTCAAGCTCTTGCTCACATCAGTAGTCTTTTTATATTTATTGCTAAGTTTCTACTTATTGCTAAGTCCATTTCATGGATGTACAAAGTTCATTAACCCATTCATCGATTAGGGAGCATGTTTTTGCTTTCCAGTTTAGGGCTAATACAAACGAAACTGCTATAAAAATTTGTGTAGAGATTTTTGCATAGACATATATTTTCAGGTCTCTGGGTTAAATGTCTAGGAGTGCACTTGCTAGATCATAAGTGTATGTTTAGTTTTTTCTGAAACTTCCAAACCACTTTTTAAACCACTTCCAAAAGTGGCTTTTGCATTTTACATTCCAACAAGCAGTGTATGAAAGATTCAGTTTTTCTGTATTGTCATCACATTTGGTATTGTCCTTATGATTTTTTTTTAATTTTAGGTATTCTAATAGTTGTGCAGTAATATCATTTGTAGTCTTAATATTCATTTCCCTAATGCAACAGGGGGAACCTACAGCCTTAAGGCCACATGTGGCCTTTTAGGCCCTTATGTGTGGCCTTTTGACCAAATCCAAATTTTGCAGAACAAATCCTTTTATTTATTTTTTATTTTTTATTTTTATTTTTTTAGGATTTAGCACTACATTTGCAACTTCCTATCTATAATTATTTCAAAATTTTAAAATTGTAAAAATAGTGTAGCAATAATATTAACATAAAAAAGGCACAAGTAAATATTATTTGCTTTAGAGATTAATACAAAGGGAAGGAAAAGAAAAATAACTTCAAATACAAAATTCAGGGTACCTAAATATCAGTTATCTCAGAAGAGAAAATCTGAGAATGGAAAGAAGAAGAACAACTCAGGCCTAAAGCTTAGTAATGTCCTATTTTTAAGCTGATAGTTCATTATTCATTTTGTTATTTGTATACAGTTCATATGCTATGCATACATTTTTTTGTTTGCCTTGAAAACTGCAGGAGGCTAAACAAACATTGCTGACCAAATTTATATAAATAGAATTTAGGATCCTAGTTTTATGATTCAATAGCTGCAACTGCTATTGGACGAAAGGCATAGTGAAAAATAAGGTGAAGAAGTATATTATAATAATGTATCAAGAGTTTCCTTATCTGGTAGTATGTGGGCTATTAAGTGCTATTATAACATGGCCTTTCTGAAGTTTTGAGAGATTCATTCTTTGCGGGCTGAACCGATGCTATTCAAGTATGTTTCTACATGAAAGATGAATGGCAAAACAGAACCAGATCAAGTCACTTGTATTCTTTTATGCACTTATTTTGGGCTACTTTATCTATAAACCAAATGAAAGTAAACTTGAACTACACTTTCATCATCATTCTTCTCAGTCTTTGAATTGGACCCGACTTTGTAATTTGGTCTGTCTTCATAGAAAGATTTAGCTAAAGCTATAATCTGGCTAAGAAAATTCTGAGATGCAATTTTTTTGTAATTTTTTTATTGAGATGAACTTGACATAACATAAAAATTAACCATTTTAACTGAACAGTTCAGTGACTTTCAGTATTTTCATGATGTTGTGCCATTACCACCTCTATGTATTTCCAAAGTATCTTCATCATTTAAAAAGAAATGGGGTATGTGTCCAGTATTAGAATTACTGAGACATTGGTAATTCCATGTTTTACTTCTTGAGGACTACCAAACTGATTTCCATAATGTTTGCACCATTTTACATTCCCACCAGCAATGCACAAGGTTTCTAATGTCTCTACATTCTCCCGAAGAAGTATTATTTTCTATTTTTAGTTTGCTTGTTTCTTTTTTTTTCTTTTTCAATAGCTATCCTAGCCAGTGAAAGTGGTTCCTCATTACATTTCTGACTTGAATTTTCCTAAACGCTAAGGATGTTGAGCATTTTTTTATGTGCTTGTTGGTTATTTGTATAGCTTCTGCAGAGAAATGGCTATTCAAGTTTTTTTAATTTTTTATTATTATTGTTTTAATTTCAGAATATTACAGGGGTACAAAAGTTTAGGTTACATGTATAGCCGTTGCACCGCCCGAATTAGAGCTACATGCCTGCCCATCTCCAGACAGTGCACACCTCACTTATTAAGTGTGAATATATCCATCCCTTTCTTCTCCCTCCCACCTGCCTGACACTCAATGAATGATGTTAACGTAAGTGTTTTATTTTATTAGGACAATTGATTAACTTTGATGGTGAGTATATGTGATGTTTGTTTTTCCATTCTTGTGATACTTCATTTAGTAGAATGGGCTCCAGCTCCATTCAGGATAATCCAAGAGGTGCTAGTTCACCTTTGCTTTGTGACTGAGTAGAACTCCATGGTATCCATATGCCATATTTTATTAATCCACTCATGTATTGAAGGGCACTTGGGTTGTTTCCACATCTTTGCAATTGTGAATTGTGCTGCTATAAACATTCAAATGTAGATGTCTTTTTTATAGAATGTCTTTTTTTCCTTAGGGTAGATGCCCAGTAGTGGGATTGCTGGGTCAAATGGTAGTTCTACTTTTAGCTCTTTGAGGTATCTCCATATTACTTTCCACGGAGGTTGCTGTCTGTGCTCTAATTTGGAAGAACTCTTCTGAGAAAGTTTCTCCCTTCCTTATTGACTTAATTAAGAGCCCAGTGTATTTTAAGGTACAATTTCATGTTTGCTTCTACAATTTTACACTTATAATTTTATCTACTTTTACTTTTTATACATATGTTGCAGTCCATTTTCAACTATAATGTGTAGAAAATCTTATGGACACAAAAATTTATCAATGAGATTCTCATGGTCAATTATTATAATATTATGGCTACTTAGTACCAGAATGTTTTGGGGAAATAATTTTTTTAAGCTTTCAACCTATAGTTTTAGGAATGACTTTTATATTTTTTCACAAAATATTAGATCTTTAAGGAAATTATTTTCAAGTTGGAAGCTGCAAAAAGTAGCAGAAAATTCAGGGGTAGATTATTAGAATTCTTCATTTGAAGCCTCTGTCAGTTATTGGCTATTGGACCTCAGGTATTTTACTTGTTCACACCCAGTTATAATTTTTCTCAACTGACAATTGACATTTGGAAATTACAGTATCTGACTTAATAATCTTGGATTTTTTCCAGAATAAAAAGACACATTGAAAATTTGCAGAGATTAATAATTAGGACAGATTAATTAAAGGGAAGTTTTATTGTCATTTGTATGAGCTTGGATGTTGAAATAACATGAGTTAAAAAAAAATGAGTGTCCAAACCAGAAGAAAAATTTGATACCAATAATTTTGAATTGTCTGTTCAATTTTGGGTAATTTAAAAGGAAGAAGTACCATGGCGTCTTGATTATGTTATGAACTATACAAAGAAGCACAGCTTGCTCCCGTATCAGTTCCTACTTATAGTGCAATACAGAAGTGTGAAATATTGTTTTGCATGTAGAGAAAAGAGCACTTTAGTGTAGATTCCTAGTATTGCATTCTTATTGATGAAAGCCTTCACAACAATTTGATGGTGTTAAATTGATACCTTCATACTCTAGCTATTAACTTGAATTGATATGTGATCTCTGTACCAAAAATGCACAGGAAATAAAGTATAACTTAAATCTTATTTTGCTTAGAAATCTAACACACTCATTGAAAGAGAAGCCAACAGAACTAAATGGATTTAACAAATGAGATGCACTACTCTGCTATCAAACCATCACTGATCATCATCTCAAGGTAGTCATGACCATAATAATCTTCATAGGTCTGTACCTATAGTTTTAGAAGTTTATACTAAAGGATATTAACTAGGTGATTCATGAAATATTGTCTCTTTTGTTTTTATTTCTTCCACAATATAGGATTCAATTTATCATGTCATTGTCATGGCAATCATTTTTTGCACATCCCCCCTAGTCATATTCCTGATATTGTTTAAAATTAATAGTTTTATTTGTCTATATAAGATCCAGTTTTTCATTGTTTATTTAAAATTTATATTTTTTCTACATGTCTACAGAAAACCTATTTTGGGAAAATAGATATTTCAGACTGCATTTGATTTAGCTTCATCATTATCCCCGATCATCACCTAAGTGCACATTTGGGAATAACACCAATTGGGTATGGGATTGAGGTGGGGGCTGGGGGGAGGGGAAGGGTGTATACCTACATGATGGGTGCAATGCACACTGTCTGGGGAATGGACATGCTTGAAGTTCTGACTCGGGGGATGGGCGAGACATGGGCAATATATATAACCTAAACTTTTGTACCCCCATATAAGCTGAAATTTAAAAAAAAATGAAAAAAAAGAATATATTATAATCAAAGTGATTCCAAAGGCTAAGCATTATGGAAAGTGCTCTTGAAAGCTTATTAGGAACAAATGTTCTCAATAAACTACAGATGCAGAGGATGGATGGTCCCACTGCAGTGCACTGTGACAATTTCCAAATTACTGTGAGTAATCAATCCTGAACCACATATAAAAGAACTAAATAAAGCCTTTTGTTCCTTACCCCTGTCATTCTTTAGTTAATACACTTTTTACAGAAAGGGAATGCAAATCAAAGTTGCCTAGTGTTTTTTTTTTTCTTAAAGCTGTCTTAAAATTAACTTTTTAAATATCTCAATACACTGACCTATAAAACTGTAGAGAAATAATGAGGATTCGATGGATAAGGGGTAAATAAGATAAAACAATTGTAACTTCTCTATAATAATGGACCAATAGTGCCATCTATTGCTTCCAATGTAAGTCCATTACACATAAAATTTTTTGTGGAATAAAATTAATATCTATTTCTATGGCTTTATTTTAAGTAATTTATATAACTGAGATATCATAAAATTAATAGGCTAAAGTTATACTTCAGAATGTATTATGTGTTATATACAGCATATATTTATTACATATTAAACTGATTAAATGTATTATATTTTAGGAGATAGCTTCCATTTATCAGAATTTATACCCTTTCTACAAAGTTTTATATCTTCTATACAAGGTGTAAGTGTAGGGCCATACTAAAAGCATGATATATAAATACTGAATACAAATTATGGAGGCTGTAGGTAAATGGTATTTAGCTTAGAAATAAAATAAAACAATCTGAATATATATAATTTATACAACCATACTAAGAATTTCCATGCTCAGTTTTATGCAAAACTTACTTGAATAAAGGGAAGTGAAATGAAAATATTCCAAAATCTTTCTGTCAATGCTCCAACTTGCATCATTGTTCTGGGTTTCATCTTGCCTCATATTTTACTCTAAGGGAAGTAAGTGACTATATAAAGCTAATCTGGCTTTCAGAGATCTAGTTACCTGCCTAGACCCATTTCTAATAAAACCATGGATTCCAGAAAATGATGGAATGACATCTTGAGTATGGTAAAGACAAAAAAGACAAACAAACAAAAAACATGAACCACAAAAACACAAATCTAGAACTCCATAGTAGCAAAAGCATTCTTCTAAAAACAAATCTAACTTGAAATATTTTTAAAACACAAACACTTAGAAGATTTAATGCTAGCAAACATACTCTATAAAAAATACTAAAGAAGGAAAAAGGTGCCAGATGAAGTATGTTACTGCAGGAAGTATATCAGAAAGTAAAATTTTAACAGATAATGACTAAGTAACAATTATATCTACATCATGTAGGATTTTTTAATTGTTATTAATAAGGTGCAATTTACATGTAATAAAATTCACCACTTTTAGAGTACAGTTTAATGAGTTTTGGCAAATTAATGAAGTCACATAATTGCCACAATAATCGAAATATATATCAGCTCCATCATTGGAAAGATTTTCCTAAATGCCCTTTATATCTTTAGCCAGCCTCTTCATTCACCTAACAATATCTGTTTCAGGTCCAATAATTTTACCTATTCCTGAACGTAATATGAATAAAATTACATGCTATATAACATCTGGGTCTGGCTTATCTCATTTAGCATAATTCATTTGAAATTAATTTATGCTGTTGAGTGTATCAATAGTTTGTTATTTTTGTCGTTTAGTAGTATTCCATTGTATGCACATACCACAGTTTGTTTTTCTATTCCTCCAGTTAGGTACATTTGTGTTGCTTTCAGTTCTAATATATTTTCAATAAAACTGGTATAAATATTCTTGTATAGGTTTTTGAGTAAACATAGTATTTTATTTCACTTGGAGAAACTTCTAGGAGTACGATTACTGAGTCATGTGGTAAGTGCATGTCTAATGTTATAAGGAGACTACTAAATTATTTTCAAAATAGCTGTAACATTTTGCATATCCACCAGCAAAGCATTAAACTTCCCCTGTTTTTTGTTCTTGTCAGCACTAAATATTGTCGATTTGTTTATTTAGACATTTGAATTGGTATGCTTTGATAACTCAGTCCAGTTGTTCAGTCCAGTTCATTTGTTATACCCTGATGACAAATGATTTCGAACATCTTCTTGTGTGCTTATTTGCCATTTGTATATCTTATTTGGTGAATATTTGTTCAGATTTTTTAAACCATTGTTAAATTGGGTTGTGTTCTTATTGTCTGAAATATAAAATACAGATCCTATCTATGATTTGCAAATATTGTCTTCCAAAGTCTGGATTTCCTTCTCTTTTCTGAACACTGTATTTAACAAAACAGAAGTTCCTAATTTTTATGAAGTCTAGTTTATGAAATATTTTCTCTTAAGAAATGTGTTTTTAGTGTCATGTCTAAGAAATTATCCTTATGTCAAGGTCACAAACATTTTTTTGTATGCTTAATTGTATAAGATTTTAAGTTAAAAATATTATGTTTTACATTTAGATTTAAGATTGGTTTTGAGTTAATTTTTGTAAAGGAAGTGAGTTATGAATAAAGGATTCTTTATATAAATATTACTGTTAAATTTATATATATTATATAATATAATATATATACTATAATATTATATACCTTATATATATAATAGAAACATATCTTTCTATACTTCTATACTTGTTTTCATATTCCAAACTCTATTCCTTCCTGGACAGTATAAAATCTTCTGTGATATCTCCCTCATGATCTATGTTTGAATGTTACCACATCACATAATCTTTTTCTGACCACCCTAAATTCTCACCCTCGTTACTCTCTATTTCCTGTATTAAGCACTTTCCCAAGGTTACATGACATATGTTTGTTGTCTGTGTCCTACAATTAGAATACAAGGCCCATGAGTAGAGGATATTATTTTATTCACCAGTTCAACTCTAGCACCAGTATCTTGCAAATTTATGGTCCTAGTAAACATGTAAGAGTTCAATTTGGGTAGTTCAGCTGTGAATATAGTTTTAACGATAACATCTAATTTTCTAACAACGTACTTCAAAAATCTGTAGTGATAACAAAATAGCATTGTGACAACAAAAAATTTAAATTTAACAGGACTATACAGAACATACAATTACATGCACATGAGAATTAATTTTCTTTATCACGTTTGACTTTTTAAATTTTTAATTGCAACACTTCTTTCAGTCTGTTTCTTTCTTGACAGTATGATATATTTATGCATGATTTTAAGTAGGATTTGAATAATCTATTTTTAAATAAATGCTTTGTTTTACTATTTCAGGTAAAAGAATAAAATAAATAAACATACAAACAAAACAAAAATTGGAAAAGGAAAAAACAAGCATGGCATTGATTTATTCACTACTTACTCTCCTTCAACTCCCAAAATGCATTTAAGTTGTACTAAATCAAATGCACAATTTCTGTAAAACTATCTGTCATATTAAATGGGGGAGCTAGATGGCAAGAGACAAGTACTGAATGTTTTACACTCTTGCAAAATCAATCATCTAATGATAGTTAGATATAACTTTGCTGATATGGGTATTTAGGCCATTCACCCTACACCCTGTGTTACTCTGTCTTTGCTAAGCATCACCTTCCCTGAATTGAGATGCTTGAGAGGCACATAATAAGTACATCGCTACAAAAGCTGTTAAAAAGAGCAGAAAACTAAAATCTAGTCCCAAACTTAGTGGAAGGCACAACTGCAAGAAAAGTAGACCACATAGATTTTATTATTTAATACACAGAGGCCTGCCTGTTAACTCACACCAGAACTTTGAATTCCAAGAGGATAGAAATTGTCCTCTTTTATGCAATATGTTTTTTAATTGCTCTGCAGAAAGCCAATTTCTGTTTGGCTCAATGAATTCTATTTTTCTCATATATATAGTCGTATTTGGAATAGTGTTAAAAATAGGATCATATGGAGATAACAAAACATTCTCCATGTATAATCATTTATAGATTAATAAATTATGCAAAAGTTTTAATTCACACACAGAAAACACAAGTTGGATAATTGAGTGACCACTGTAAATTTATTTATGTAAGTGTAGTCATAATAGACAGATAATAGGTGAACTGTATAGAAATGCATAATGGAACATAACAAGAAAATTATAATTCATAAAATGTACCCTTTATTATTCAAGGTTTCAGATTTATTGACTGATAATTTAGCATTTGGTAATCTAATATAATGAATAATTGGGTATAGATGAAGCTGCTATAAAAGAGACTCTGAAACCCTGTGGTTTAAACTAGGGTTATAAGTTTATCTCTTACTTAACAATGTGGCTGATCTGGTGGCTTGATGGGTCTCCATTCATTTTCATTTTGCCATTCCCATATGCTACTGTACATAGGGTTGATGATATCCAGCCAGTGGGTAAAATGCAGAAAGAAAATGAGGGGAAGCTCATATTCTTTGAAGTAAGTTATTCAAAATTTAGCCATATTCTGCTTATATCCCATTGGCCCAACCTTAGTGACATGATACCACCTACTTGCAAGGGATTGTCAAAGCAATAAAGTCTTTATCTGGATGGCCATATACCAAATTAAAACTTGCATTACTATAGCAGAAATACAATGTCTACTAAGGCTTATAATTTTAAAAGGCGAAATATCCATCTGAGTCTTTTAAAGACATTAAACTATCCCCTCCATTCTCAACAGAAAGAACACAAAGATATACCTAGTTACTATATTGAAGTCCAAGTCCAGAATAGCTAGATGAGAAGCAATATTATTCATTAAGGAGATGATTTTAGGCTATATAAGTTTTTATTCCCCCCTTCATCCCTATATAAATTTTATTGTATAATAGACACTACATTAAAAACCTTCATTTGGAAAAGGAAAGTGGGGGAAATTCAGGGGAATTTCTTGTTGATTGCAAATTTGAAAACCTGCTGAGCAATTAGCAAAAAGTTTTGATACATCTATCTGAAAGTTTTTTGATCTGTCCTCTGGGAGATTCCTTCCTGTACATTATTTTCTGTGGCCACATGCATATGAAAGTAAGCATTTGAGAGCATGCCCTGTTTCGTGTCGGGACATTTCGGAATGCCTATGGATTGCTTTAAGAGTTGAATATTCATAGCTTTTTGCAGGCAAGTCTTTTTTTGTGTGGTGGGAAGTGAAATACAAAATACCAATATTTTGGTAAGTTTTCATTTACTTTCTTGGTAAGTTTACATTTGCTTGCTTCCAGTAAATTCCATATGCCAATAACCATAGCCAAAGGTAATTTCTCTAAATAGCTGGAGTCTTTGTTGTTGTTGTACTATTATTTTCTTATTTCAAATCTGTCCTTTACTATTTTGGTGAATGTATTCTTCACACATTCCTACAATTCAATGACAGCTAATTTGAATAGCTACTATAGTCTTTACAAAATATTTATGCAAATTAGTTAGGAAATGCCCCCCTGAACTGACAAAATATAAAAAGTCCAACTAGTGGGCTGAAGCAGCCCCACAAGTACCCTCCTTAATGAGAGGATTGTGATTTTGTGCAAATTAAATTATATATCTTTTGTTTTTTTTAAGGTAGATGTAGGCCTGTATCAGAACCCAAGGCTTAGCCATCAGAAGTCTGGCTAGATTTCCGCTTTAGTTTACCCTCCAGGACAGAGCCTCTGTACATTGAACAAACTGTGCAATCGCATACAGTGGCTTTCTTGTGGTCACCTGAACTGGTAGGCTGAGGGAAAATAATTTGCATGGCTTGATATTTGCTACAGCTTGGTCCCTATGCCTGACATGAATATCTTAATGCAAGGTGTGGGGAAAGGCTCAGAGAGTCATCCTTGTCTCCCAGTCTTCTTTAGAGCAGGGTGATTTTTTTACACCCAGCCTAAGTTCATCTATGGTAGAACTTTGCTTACAGAAGCAACAAACAAAAACCACACATTTTTTTTTTTTTTTGTCGTTGTTTCTTCCATTCAGTTCTACTAAATCTTCAGCCTCTACTGGCCCATGGTTTATCTTTTTTTTTTTTTTTTACTGTTTCTGTGATTTTATTGCAATTTGTTATGTTAGCCTCTCACCCAACTACCAGTAACCAACTTCACAATGTGTTTATGAATCATTTATAGAGAATAAGAATGAGTTTTAGAAATTTTACCAAAAACAGCTCACAGTGAGGGAGAAGAAAGAACACAAAGTGTCAAAAGCTGTAGTTCTGGTTTAGGTATCCATGTAGCTATTCATTTTCTGTAGTTTTGAGGAAGTAATATCTCTCTTCTACACATCAGTTTTCTGTTTTTTTTTTTTTTAATTTCAGCATATCATGGGGGTACAAAAATTCAGGTTATATATATTGCCCATGTCCCGCCCATCCCTGAGTCAGAGCTTCAAGCGTGTCCATTTCCCCAGGTAGTGCGCAATGCACTCATCATGTAGGTATACAACCATCCCCTCCCCCTAACCCCCAGCTCAGTCCGAAACCCAATTGGTGTTATTCCAAATGTGCACTTAGGTGATGATCAGGGAAACCAATTTGCTGGTGAGTACATGTGGTGCTTATTTTTCCACTCTTGAGATGCTTCACTTAACAGAATGGGTTCCAACTCTCTCCAGGAGAACAAAAGGGCTTCTATATCACTGTTATTTCTTATAACTGAGTAATAGTCCATGGTATACATATACCACATTTTACTAATCCACTGATGTATTGATGGGCATTTAGGTTGTTTCCACAACTTTGCAATTGTGAATTGTGCTGCTATAAACATTCGGGTGCAGATGTCTTTTTTATAGAATGTCTTTTGTTCTTTTGGGTAGATGCCCAATAATGGGATTGCTGGATTGAATGGTAGGTCTACTTGAATCTGTTTAAGGTATCTCCATAATGCTTTCCACAGGGGTTGCAGTAGTTTGCAGTCCTACCAGCAGTGTATGAGTGTTCCTGTCTCTCCACATCTAAGCCAACATGTATTGTTTTGGGATTTTTTGATAAAGGCCATTCTCACTGGTATTAAGTGATATCTCATTGTGGTTTTGATTTGCATTTCCCTGATGATTAGAGATGTTGAGTATTTTTTCATATGTTTGTTAGCCATTCTTATATCTTCTTTTGAAAAATTTCTATTCATGTCCTTTGCCCACTTTTTGATAGGGTTGTTTGATTTTTTCTTACTGATTTTCTGAAACTGGAAAATGTGGAGGAAATGGACAAATTTTTAGAAACACGCAGACTTCCCAGACTCAACCAGGAAGAAATGGAATTCCTGAATAGACCAATATGAAGAACTGAAATCAAAACAGCAATAAAAAACCTTCCCAAAAAGGAAAGCCCTGGTCCAGATGGGTTCACACCTGAATTTTACCATACCTACAAAGAAGAACTGGTTCCCATCCTACATAAACTATTCTCCAACATCGAGAAGGATGGAATTCTCCCCAACACTTTTTACCAAGCCAATATAACATTGATACCAAAACCAGGAAAGGATGCAACACAAAGAGAAAACTACAGACCAATATCTCTTAGGAATATAGATGCAAAAATTCTCAATAAAATCCTAGCAAATTGAATCCAAGTGCTTATCAAAAAAATAATCCATCAAGACCAAGTGGGCTTCATCCCAGAGATGCAGGGTTGGTTTAACATGTGCAAATCTATAAATGTAATTCACCACATAAATAGAAGCAAAAATAAATAACACATGATCGTCTCAATAGATGCAGAAAGAGCATTTGACAAAATTCAACACGTTTTATGATAAGAACGCTTAACAAAATTGGCATAGACAGGACCTACCTAAAAATGATACAAGTCATATATGACAAACCCACAGCCAACATCATACTGAATGGGGAAAAATTGAAAGCCTTCCCACTTAGAACTGGAACCAGACAAGGCTGCCCACTGTCCCCATTACTTTTCAACATAGTATTGGAAGTCCTTGCGAGAGCTATCAGGCTAGAGAGCAGAATCAAGGGAGTCCAAATAGGGAAAGAAGAGCTCAAACTCTCACTCTTTGCTGATGATATGATGTTATATCTGGTTTATCTTTTAAAATATACGAGGGCACATTCTTATCATGACTTAACAAAGGTATCCAATTTTCCTGCCAGCAACATTTATGGCCTTGTTGTTGCCTACACTCTAATCCACTAGTGAGATGCCTTTTAGATTTGGGAATATTTTCTTTTTTATTATTTTTTTTTTCCCAGCACGTTTCCACATTTTGTCTCAAAATTTCTCTTGGATAGAATCAAGGATAGGTGACTTTAGCAAGGGACCACAAAACAGTGGTTTAAAAAATATTAGAGTTCATGTTTCCTTCTATAATAATCTAAATAGTTTTTAAAGGCTGGCATCAAAATTTTCTGGTGTTGGGGACCAGGTTTCTTTCATCTTATGCTCTATTATTCATAGTGTGAGTTACCTGTCCGGATGGTTGAAGGTATCCAGCCACCAAGCCAGCATTCTACCTTTCAATAAAGGAGAAAGAGAGAAGGCTATGCCTTTCTTATCAAGGGCCAGCCTACAGCAACATACATTTCTTCTACTTAATAATCACTGTCTAGACCCTAGTAGTATGTCCACCTTAACTATAACAGAAAGTAAACAATATAGTCTTTTGTGAGCAGCTATGAAACATAATAAAAAAAAATCTATTGTTATAAAAGAAGGGAAAATACTTGTTAAAGGTTATAACTAGAAGTCTATGGAATGTACAGTGTTTTAATAAGTCAATAGCTAAATAAAACACTTACTTGGGGAATCTAAATGAATGTTAAACCCAACAGGCTTTATTTTCAGTCTATATCATTGGAACAAATATGTCACTAAAAAACTACTGATCACTATTTTTTCTTCAAAACTATTTTCAAATTAAATCCAGAGGGAAAAGATGTTACTTTTAATTAAATATATACTTGACATGTATTTCAGGGAATCAAATTTGGTATTTAAATATATGTACCCACAAACATAAAGTATGGCATTCAACAAAAGAGTATGATAAAATAAATGAACTGTTGTATCTATAATTGAATTTCCCTAAGAAATTTTCCATTCACTCTTCTTTAGCAAGGCTCTTTTTAATATCTTGCAACAGCTGATTGTCTGATTAATGTCCCATAAAATATATAACTTGCTGTTACAAATGACTTGAATTTTAGCAGGAAAAAATATAGACAATATTATATGTGACACTCTAGCTATAAATTATCTTTTCCAGTATTGAATATAATTTAAGACAGGAAAACACTTATAAAAAAATTTCCTTTTGAATATTTCAAAAAGACTTTCTCAAAGTTTAAACATGTACCAGAATGTGTTGTTCATAATCTCCTCTGAAAGATTACATTTGCTTGATAAAACAGTAACAAAATAGAGACTGTTTCACTTTGCACTTACTGAAACACAACATTCTTAAGTTTTTGATCGACAACATAAGCTCAAAATATGTCACGGGAAACTAGGCTAGATACGTTATTGTCAGAAGAAGATTTAATTGAATTATCACTTCTAAATGTTTGAAGAAATGTTTGATGGGCTGGGGGTGGGAGAAGGATGTGTTAGGAGAGCAATATCAAACTATATTTTGAATATTTAATAATCACATCTTTAATATTTGATTGATTTAAATAAAATTATGACATAACAGATCCAAATTTTGAATATCCGAACTTCATTCTCTATTGTAATATAGATGAATCCAATGACTTACTGCAGATGAGACACACAGAAGTGCTTGATACATAGTAAGAATTCTATGAAGAATTAGCTACTGTGTTTTCTTACTTGTCTGTGTCTTACAATATCTGTTGAATAGGATCAGATTATTTTCTAAGAGCACAGAATTAGCCCATACTTCCTCTTTGCCATGAATTACTTTCAAAATAATTTTTATGCCCATCTTGACACAGTTGTAAAATATTATTTATTTAGGCAAATTTAGGAACAAAATTTATCTTCTACTACCCGTATCTTTTCAGTGTGATTAATATATTCATTGGGCCACAATAGTGAATAATAATTTTCAAAAAAGACATTTCCTTTGGGAGAAGCAATATAGCTTCTCTGGAACCTGACTACCTCAGTCAGAATTTTGGCTCGTCCTCTTACTAATGCTGTGATCTTGGTCAAGTTAATAAATCTCACTCGGACTTGATTTTCTTATTGGTGAAATGGGAATATAAATACAGTAAATACAGTAAATATTTCCCAGTGATAATGCATGTCAGGTATTTTAGAAGAGAGTTTGGTACAGAATAAAAGTTTAAGTTATGTCAACTTTTATTGTTACTTATTGTTACTTACTTGTTTCTATTACTGATATTTCCTTAAAGGTTTAGTAAATGATAAGCAAAAGGAAAAAAATGCAAACATACCTCTTTAAGTCCAATAATAATTTTATGTAATCAATTTTTACTTTCAATAAAATAAACTATTGCTTCTAAATGTAGTTCCTAATAGCCAATGGTTATCTACTTAAAATGAAAGACTTGGTAAACTTGATATGGTAGTTGCCTGATGTGCAAAATCACTTTGTTTCCTTTCAGCAGTGGTGTTTTTGGTATCGAGGATATAAATGTGAGAGTGAGTGAGTGTGAGAATATAGACAATGTAATATCCCCCCAAAAGAGGAGTAAACACAAAAAGGTAAACCTCTCTCTAAAATGGAAAAGAACTGTAGATATCATCTAGGCCAATGGAGATTTTAAGAAAAATTATTTCTCTATCCAATATATAACTATGTCACTCTAAGTCTTCTTTCTTACTTCTGAAAACTGACATGTGAGTCACTATGGCATTCTAGATCAGAACAGTACACACACCTGCTATGCCAAATTGGCCAAATAGAATGTTTTATAATATGAATAAAATATCTGCTCAAATTCTCAAGCCCTGAGGCAAAATCTCTTTTTTTAATTCTATTTTTCCCCTTAAGAATTAGGAGTATATTAAAAAAACAGGCTGTTTTCTTTTTAATATTTAGCCAGAGAAGTATTTATAATATTAAGCCATAGTTTCTTGGGGGAAAAAAGATTCTATGCTCTCTACTTAACTGTCTTTATATATTTCTTTAAAAAATAATAATAAGTTTATAAAACTTACCAATTTCTTTGTATGACACAATGCAAAACATTTTCTATTAGTTATCCTACTTTATACATAAGATTATTGATTACAATATTGAGGAAATAAAAATCAAGTATTTACAATACATCACATAGAGTAAACTGTAATTAATGGCTTGTCAACATAATGATCAAAATTACGTTAATATATTATTATAGGATATTGCAACTGAATAAGAAATTATAAGTACATTGTTTTGCTTCATACAAAGGAAAGGACACTATCTATAAAGAGCATTTAGTTTTTATATTATTTTCACACCAATAATTTCTTTAATTTGTAACATTTCTCCAAGCTAAATTGAATCAAAGTAGTACTAAAATCATGTATATAAACCCTTCGTGTTAGACATATTTTAGGGGAAATACATATTAGTATTCAGCATATAAGAATACAAAATAAAAAAGACTCTCAAAATATATTAATATATTTAACTATCTCATTTAAGTAGGCTACTACAAATATTTCCTCTTTTTTACTGAAAATGTGAAAATGTTAATTTTCATAATTAAATTATATGCTTTTTATATTATCATATATTCATTACATTCATATAAAGTGAATTTTATTTTATTTGTATACTTTTTATTGATAAAGGCCTTAGGAAACCTACATTATGAGACACCCTGTATTAAAAACCAAGTCTTCATAGAAATAGATTATATTCTTATAGTCAGCTTGGCTGTCTTCTTTAAATTCACAGAAGAATATAAGAAGGAAATTACTTCTCTGTTGTCTTGAATTTGCTTTAGTCTACCATGGTTTCTAATAAGAACAATGTAGCTCTATATTTTATCTTTATTGCCATATCTGCCAGAAACCTCAAAAGAAACCAGTGCTTGCTCAAATTGAATGATTTACCAGATTCAAATTATTACTCTTCTTTGTTTTTTTTGATATTTTTGTTGTTGTTCTGCTCTTATTTTATATGATTACATTTTACTTCTTTTTTAACTTTGCTGTCAAAAACCTTTTTTGGAAGAATGAATATATTCAAAATATATATTTGGAAGAATATATATATGTATACGTTCAGATGTGTATGTATACAAATTTAGATATTCCTGCACATTTGTGTATGTATACAACATATATTTTGACAGATTAGATAAATAATTAGATATAGATATTATCATTGGTGCTATAAGCATAAGCAAACTTTTTTCCTGTAAAGGGCCATATATATTTTAAATGGCTTGTGGGCCATTTAAGTTTCTGTTAAAACCACTTTGCCACTATAACAGGAAAGCAGTCACCAATACTATCCTAACAAAAAAGTGTGGCTGAATTTCAATAAAACTTTATTTATGACAACAGAAGCAAGCCAGATTTGGCCTGCATGATGTAGTTTACAGACCCCTCATATAGATGATAGAAATAGTTATAAAATGGATAGGGATACGTTAATGGAACCTGAGTACTTGTAAAATGCTTTCTTTATTAATATACATTTATCTTTTATTCTGATCCTTCTCACATATTTTATGTTTCCCAAAACATAATCTATGTATCCAAATCTAGTGAATAGAAGTATGAATTCTCAGTACTTACAGGGACTACATTAATCCTTCCACAAAATTAAAGAAAAAATTTTATACCATTCAGTAATATTTATGTTTAAACATCACCTTTAGATCTTGTACATGAAAATGATCAATGTGAAAACAATGTAAAATTAAATAGGTCTAGCTATAAAATGATATTATTAACCCTAAAATTATGAAACTGAAATATATATGAAAAATAAAGCTATAGTTGGAAATAATATAGTGTTCTGGCAGTTTTAAGGTGAGCACAATGAAATCTGATATCATCTGACAGGAGGCTTGGACCATTACTTACTCATAGCCTTTTAAACACTTTGAGAAGCCACTGATACATCACTTTAACCTTTGTACAACAATGACAAAATTTACTTTCACTGTAGACAATTTGGGTATTAAGCCCTCTTTTGAAATGCCATCTTAAACTAATTAATTTCTGTGTGTCAGTACTGGTGGACATTTTTTAATATCAAGTGCTGTTTAAATGTAATAATAATGAATAGATATTTATCTTTCATAAATTTAATAAAAATATGTAAACTGCCATATTCTTTCATTAAATTTATTATTGACTTTGTTTTCAAATGTTAAACCTATATGGTACATTATAGCTTGTTAATAGCTACTTTTATAGTAGGATTTTCTTTTAAATTCACAAGAAACTCTTTCTTTTTACCCTGTGAATTTTTTTGATAACCTTTTCTTTCCTATCATTGTTTCAAGTTCAAAAGGTCAAAAAACTGTACTTACTTGATTTTTTATTATAACAATCTTTCTAAGCTATCAAAACACAAAAATATTTTAAATATCTCAAAATTTGTATGGAACCACAAAATACCCCAAATAGCTGAAGGAATCTTGAGCAAAAAGAACAAGGCTGGAGGCACCACAATACCAGACTTCAAAATATACTACAGAGCTGTAGTAACCAAAACAGCATGGTACTACCATAAAATCAGATACACAGACCAGTGTAAGGGAATAGAGAACGCAGAAATTAATCCACATACCTACATCTAACTTATTTTTCACAGAGGCACCTAGAACACTCATTGGGGAAAAGGACGGTCTCTTCAATAAATGGTTCTGGGCAGACTGTATATTCATATGTGGAAGAATGAAACCAGACCTGCACATCTCACTCTATGTAAAATTCACAAAGACCTAAAATAAGACCCAAAACTACTAGAAGACAACATAGGGGCAATGCTTTCGGACATTGGTCTGGGAAAAGATTTTAAGAGTAAGACTTTTAAAACACAGGCAGCAAAAGAAAATATAAACAGATGGGATTATATCAAACTAAAAATCAAACTGAAAAGCTTCTGCACAGCAAAGGAAACAATCAACAGAGTGAAAAGACAACCTATAGAATGAGAGAAAACATTTGCACACTAGTCATCCAACAGGGGATTAATATCCAGACTATGCAAGGAACTCGAACATCTCGACAGAAAAAAAATCCAATTTAAAAATGAGAAAATGATATGAACAGAGATTTCTCAAAAGAAGACATATAAGTGGCCAACAAATATATAAAAAATGATAAATATCACTAATCATCAGGGAAATGAAAATCAAAACCATAATGTAACATCATCTCATTTCCATTGGCATGGTGATTATCAAAAAGACAAAAAATAAATGTTGGTAAGGATATGGAAAAAAGGGAATTCTTACACACTATTGGTGGTAATGTAAACTAGTACAGCTACAATGGACGATAGTGTGGAACTTCCTCAAATAAGTGCAAATATAACTACCATATGATACAGCAATCCCACTACTGGGCATTTATCCAAAGGAAAGGAAATCAGTATATCGAAGCAACATCTGTGTCCCCATGTTTATTGTGGCTCTATTCACAATAGCCAAGATATGGAATCAACCTAGGTGTCCAATAGCAGATGAATTGATAAAGAAAATGTGGAATATATACACAATACAATAGTTTTCAGCCATGAAAAATGAAATTCTGTCATTCATGGCAACATGGATGGAACTGGGGAACATAAGTGAAATGAAATAAGCCGGGGACAGAAAGTTGAACACTAAATGTTCTCACTCATATATGAACATTTAAAAAAGTTGATCTCATCGAGGGTTTATGTATGCCATAGGCATTGTTGAAAAACCTTGTTGCTGAGCACCTAGTTATGCAGGAATCAACCATCATCATGGTAATTTTGCTTCAAGATAGTGTCACTCTTATTATTCAACATGTTGTTTTCCTACACCTATGTGCTGGATATAAGTAAGGTCACCTTATAATAATTCACTAAGTCAAATAAAGAAAACTCAGAGGAGATGGTTTGATTGGGTTTTTCAAAAAATCAAAATAATAAAGTTTGAAATAAAAGTTGTTTTAATATGTTCTTTTCTTTGTTAAATAAACTTGTTTAATCATTACATAGATTTCCTAAGAATAAATATAAAATTATTAAAAATTTGAGTGTTTCCATCTAAGAACCTCATCCTACTTCATTTATGGTATTAGTTTCTTTTCCAAAAACTGGGAGAATAAATTATATTTCCTAATCATATTCTACATATGAACACAGAAATCTTAGAGAATACATTATTTTAAAAATCAAATAATTGAACAGATTTAGAAAAATAATGCAAATCATCAACTTCAATTTAGTATTCTTTCCTCTACTAAGGTTTGAGAATCATAGGGGAAAATGAAGACAGCTACAACATAAATTCTGTGATAATGATATGCCATTTTTGGCAGAGTAATTTGTGTTGCTCATTAAGTCCCTAATATATGACTTTTATATGCAATTACTAACTGGTTAAGAAATAATCAATGAGAGCATTACCTACCAATTAGAGCTCTTTCTCATTAAATATTTAATTGCTCAATGGAACTAAACATTACATGTTCTTCCTCACATAAGTTCTGAAAGATGAAAGATAAAACATCATATCTCAGTCAAATGCCATTTGCTGCATCCAGATTGCTTTCCTTTTATTTTCAATGATCTCTTTAACTCCTTCCCTTAAATGGCTATCCAACGGTGGGTGTTTTTGTAACAATCTTATCAGACACTGTTAGGGAACATTCCTAGGGAATGCTTACAGAAGTATTAAAATTCCCTTTGTGGAGTTACCAATTTTCATATGATATTTTTGATTCCAAAACCACATTCCCCAATATAATATAAACCTTAGTTCCCACAAATGACCAAATTGGATTTTAATCACTTCATAAAAAAATGAATGTTATAATATTAAGAGTAGCTACTCCTGTCTATTTAAAAAAGAAGAGTTAGAGAAGGAGAATTGTTATATTGAGTGGTCAGCAAACTTTTTCTGTAAGGAGCAAGTTAATATTTTTGTCTTTGCTAACTTCACATTCTGTCACAACTGCATAACTCAGCTATTGCTGTGCAGAAGTTGTTATAAATAATAGATAAGCAAACCTGAATCACTATTTTCTATAAAATTTTATTTACAGAAACAGGTGGATGTTTGGATTTAGTCTGAGGGCTTTAGATTGCCTGCCCCTGGTATAGAAGAAAAACTCAATTCCTACCTTTCAGGTGTTCATTTAGTAATTCATTCTACAAACTTTTATTCTGTATCCACTAAATATTTTATTGGTGGTAGATGTATCAAGTCAGGGGGCAATAAGTGTTATGCGGAAAATTAAAGCAAGAAAGTGGCAGATGGTACCAAGGCATGGTTGGGGGGAGCATGTTATATGGTGGCCAGACCTCACTGATAGGTGACATAGCAGAAAAACCTGAAGGATGAGAAGAGTGTGATACATGATCTGAGGAAGGAGAATATCAGACAGAGGAACCCCATGTGTAAAGGCCATGAGTTCAGAACATGCATAGTGTGGTTGAGAAACAGCAAAGACAATGAATGTAGCTTAGACTAGAAGAAGGACAGAAGGAGACTGTATAATGAGAAGCCATGATAGTATGGGGCACAGCATTTTGAGAGCACATGACACAGTACCTGTATGGTATTCTAAGCACTCTTGATTTCTATCCTGATAAGATGAAAAACTATTAGAGCTTAAGAATAAGGTTAGATGACATGGTGTGATTTTCATGTTTTAAGTGAATCAGCCTGGATGCTTTGTTGAGGATAGAATGCAGGGGGAAGTTATAGGAGCTTTTGCAATAATCTAGGTAAGATATCATGGTGGCTACAGAGCAGTAGCTGAAAGGTGGTGAGAAGTTATATAAGCAATGACTTTAAATAATGTGGATTTGTGAGAATTGGATCAGAGATCAGTTGCTATTAAATTTAAATTAGAAGCATGTAAGTACATTGTTATTGAAATTGTCTTGTATTATACAAGTAGTCTTTTCACCTTAAGATATTTTTAATTTATTTGTATCTATGTTAATGGTTCCAAATGACAGAAAAAGACCAACATTTACAGATATATAAGCATATAATATATTTTATTAGATTTAGACCTGAAAAAATTCTGGGCACAATCTTTTCAGAACGTGGGAAAAAATGACAAGGAAAAAGTTTTCTTGGTAACTGGTTCAACAGATCAGAGGTTAGAGACACGTTACAGAGTTTCCTCCTGCCACGTTCAGGCAGTGGCCTTGACTGCATTGTTGAAAAATTTCAGGCCTGATTAAACTGTTTTTAGGTATTTTCAAAACTGTTTTAATAACTATGCTGGCATGTTTTCTTGCATTGTGATCATCTTTTGAAAAGTATCAGTGATATTAAGAAACCCCTAGCAATGAAGTCTTAATTTAAATTTTTTGAGCTAAGTGCCCTTTGGTAGATGACATCTGTAATAAATGTTAATGCAGTAACTTAAGACTTTGCTTAAAAGAAAATCTACAAAAATTAAAATATCTAAAGTCAATGATAAGTTACTATATTAACATTAGATCTGCATGTATCTAATTTTCAACATCTGAAGAAAGGAATAAGGGAATGTGTAGCAGGATTTTGCCTAAATTACAGGAGAATTTTCCAATCCCTCATATGAAAAAATTGCTTTTACTTAAAATTTCTTTAGAAATAGTGATTGACATTGTTGAATGTTAATGGATAATGTTTCTCATTGCTTTCATTAAGAGATTTAGTTTTATGTTTAAATGGAATAATATTTATCAAAACATATGAAACCAACATATGAAATGGTAATTTTAGTAGAGTCTAAAGGATTTTTGTCTTTTAAAAATATTGATAGGGTTATGATTGTATTAAAATATTTTATGTTCAGAATATGGGCAATATAATTTTTGCATATAAATGTTACTTAACTAGAGGTAATTACATTATTTCCACAACAATTTTTATATCATTTTATTCAAGTCCATAGAAAAATATTTGGAGAGAAAAGAACATTTAATATGTATAATCATAAATTAATGAGCTCTATTTTGTGGCTTTATACAATGAGATATTTTGATTTTCTATATACCTGACTTTCTGATTGCTGTTAGGACAGATTTGAAAGAGAATGAAGACCCCTGGCCTCAGAGAGTTTAGAAGAAGAGTCATACCTATAATAATACAATATGAGAGAATACACAACTAAAGAGGAAAAAAATAATTTGTGTTTCTGAAAGAGATCCAAGAAAGAGGAAACTGATGCAGTTTCAAAGCTTTGCGGAAGATTTCACTAAGAAAATAGAACTTAAATTAATCTTCAAAAGATGTGAAACATTGAGGTGGCTCTTCAGGCTTTGGAGAATTACTATGAAGAAATTGTAATTACATAAATTCAACAGGCTTGAAATAAAGAGATCTACTCTGTTAGATTCAGAATTGCTTGTAGTTCTCTCTATATTAGATGCCGGCATGATGGAAGAGGGTGTCAGGGGAAAGACAGACACTGAAGATGAAGGAAGTGCAAGGGGCAGAGTCATCACAAGTAATTCCAATTCTCAGTAAGGAAGCCATAATGACATCATAATGAATATTTGATTTTCTTTATTAAGATTAATTTCTCTACTTTAGCAATACACTTATTTTTATGAAAAATTAATAGTTTATGTGAATTAGATAATCACAAATATTTGTACTAAGATTGTTCTAATTATATGTATTGTTTTTGTATCTGTGAAATTTGGTAAAAGTTAATTTTCCAAGGAAAGAGAGACAGAGAGAGAGAAGAAAAAAAGAGAACTCAGAGATCATTCTGAACTAACCTTAACAAATGACCTGAAGTAGTTTTCTGAGGCTAAAAGAATCTTGATTGACAAATCTCTTTCTCTCTTTTTTTTTTTTTTTAACTCTGAAGAATAGCTTAACTGAAACCTAAATCTGCCCAACCTCTCAGCTTAAAAACAGAAATTTAGTGGAAGGCCAAAATTTATGAAACACAAATTTTTAACCTGGGGAGAAAGAGAAAGCAAAGCCAGTTGGGTATCTGTTCAGCAGAGCAACTGAGAACCATTGAGACCCTACATTGATTTAGTGGATGAAGATAAACATGTATTAATAGTTCAGGTGGTAGTCAGAATAATGCTCCCTTCCTGAAAGATGTTTAAAAACTAAACTTCAGCAAAAGGGAGTTCGCAGATGTGATTAATTTAAAGACCCTGAGATGAGGAGAATGTTCTGGACTATCTGGATAAAATCAATGTAATCACGAAAGTCTTTCTGAGGGAAACAGTCCATCAGAAAAGTAGATACAAGGACACAAGCAGAGGTCTGAGTGATGGGATTGCTGCCTAAGGGGGCCATAGAGCCAAGGAATATGGGCTCTTTCTAGAAGCTGGAAAAGGCAAAGAGACAGATTCTTCATGGAGCCTCTGGTGGGAGAGTGCCCCTGCTGACGCCTTGATTTTAACAGTGTGAGATGCCTGTTGGACTTCAGATCTTCCAACTGTAACACTACAATTTCATGTTGTTTTAAGCCACTAAATTTGTGATAATTTTTGTAGCAGTGAGGGGAAACCAATACAGTGCTAAACAAAAATGTAAGTTATATTTTGATATGTTCTACTAGCAATAAAATTTGATGGGAATGAAAAACCTATTTTGCCCTACAGCACACAAAAGAGCTCAGAGAGGAACTGTAGAAGTGTCTATTTTCCCTCAAAGACCTCTAGTCAGAGAAGGTATTAAGTAGTAGAACTAAGGTCAGATTGCTAAGAAGTCCCAGAATGGTTAAGAAGACCTCTTGCAAACTCTCATGTATTCTTAGCTTCCAAACTCTTCCTCTTCTCTTTTCATCTAAACCTCTGAAGAGGGTTCTCTATATACTTCTTAAGTGTGATTGAATATTTTGATTTGTTCTTCACCTGACAGCCTTGCAGGTTCACCTTTGCATCTAGATTGCAATTGATTGTGTACCAACGAACAATAATCTCCATATTTCATGTAAGATTTACTATAATATTTCCATTGTTACTTTTTCCCCAATTGAAGCCAGATGAGAAAACATTTTAAAAATACATATTCTATAAGAAAAACAGAGCTATTTTTGAGCCTCTCAGGTTGCAAAAGGAAGCTTTTCCAAAAAAAATGAAGATACATATTCTGACCATCAAAGTAAGTACTTCACTGACAGGGTCAAAGAAGTTAATTACTGTATGATTTTTACAGGAAAGATTTGATGTCTATTTATTATTATATTGATCATGATCTCAAAATATACTGAACTATACTGCCTGAGGGTTTTGTAGATGTTATGGTTCACTTCAATTCTTCATATCCCTATATTAAGATCATAGATGTTAAAAGAAACAAGCCCTTATATCAAAACAGATTTTCATGCCTCCAATATTATAGTAGGAATGAGTCAAAATGTAAGAAAATAACTGAGAGTGAGACCATCAGACAGTAATTCTGCTTGAATCTGTCGTCTGCATTGATCAGTGGAGTTATTTGCATAAGGGTACTATGGTTTAGCAAATGCTAAACCAAGTCAGTAAGATGAGAAGGTCCACAGCTTTCTATACCACCTGAGTCAGGTTTTTATATACAACTTTAAATACTGTATGTGAAATACTGTGAATATTACATGCAGTGATATTTAAATATATGCAAGACAACTAGTCTTCATGTAAGTTATTAACCCATATAGCATCTAGTAAACTTTTCAGATAGTTGGCACAATTATTTTACTTTATCATATGAATTATCAAAATATTTTAAAATATTACCCATTATAAAATTCTAGAAGTGAAAAGAGATAGTGATCATTACATTATAAAGAAAATACTTATCTAATTATTACTTTAGTATTATTAGTAAAACAGATTACCCTCAATGTATCAATAAAGTATTTGACAGTTACTATGATGTAATACATACGATGATTGCTGTTTTGATAATGGTAATGATATTCTAGTATTTTCTGTTAACATTTAACTTTATAATTACCATGATATTGTGAGATGAACAACTGACAAATACCTGTTTTTTTATTATTAATAATTTATGTTTACATTATTATGCTACCTTTCTTTCTAAAATACTTTTCCTTAGGCTTCAGATAATGTTAGAAAAGAGATATTATAATGAACAAATAAATTTAATTTTCTTCTAATATTAGCAACATAACTGGTAAGTTATATCGGATTCTGATTTTCTTATAAATCTGGGAGGTACCTGGCAGGATAAAGAAAATCCATTCAGCTTGATTTAACTAGAGCTCTTTTTCATAGTGAAGCCACAAGGCAAGAATACCAACACCCAACTTTTTGCTGCTCTCCAGACATTTTATGACTGGTTTGAAAATTGCCAGAAAGCACTTTATGAACAAATGTGTAATTCCTTTGGGATTTATTGTTCCTCCTGTTCTCTTTCGTTTTTATTTTTTTACTTATGTTTATTGTGTTAGATCTATTTTCTCTCATAACCCTGCTAGTTGAGCATGTCAGAATGATTAGGAAAGACAGTTCATTTGTATCATTTGCTGTTTATATTCACAGCCACAAGTTGCACTGAACAACATCCCATAATTCATTTAAGAAGTCAATATGAAATAAACCTGATTAAAGACTACAGAGACAAGAGAAAACAGAATAGGGACAATTTCCATTGTTTAACTACAATATTATCTGTGATTTGTTTTCACTCTTGTTTTCTAAATGTCATGTATATACTAGAAGAAAATTACAAAGGAAATAAATAACTAATTATTAGGCAGGAAAAAGGAGACAGAAAATAATACAGTCAGCTACAGGTGTTCTCTTTATATATATTCTACTTTGTGACAAGCTGATGTTGTCTATTTTATATTCTCTCATACACTCCTTTTAAATTTTGTAGATTGCTTATAGTAATTAAACTTTCTAGGGGAACTTTAAACAAACCTCTTCAAGTTTGAGCACTATTGCACTTTACTGAGTAGGCTGATTTGACAGTAAATGCCAATTACAGACATCAGAGAAAAAGATGGGGAGGATTTGCCTCAGTAAATAAATAAATGCTTCATTAATATCAGTTAAAACAGGGGAACAGATGGTAACTTTGGAAAGAGTTTGAATTTTATGCACACTTTAAAAAATGTTTTTGATATTCCATAGAATTAGAGCAAAAAAAATAATGCATGTGGAAAAGAACTTTTAATACATATGCAAATATAAAATAAATCCATCAGGTCTAAATCAAATAGAGAAATAATAATAATGGTAATGTTTTTAAGATATTTATATATTCTTGAAATTTTCATCCTTCATATAAATGCAGTATAATCATTAGCCACCTAATGAGTTTACATTGTCCCTATATAAGAAAAGCATTTATCCAAGATCCAATCCCAGAGAGAAAATGAAAAGAATATATAAAAAAGAAATAATTTAATTGTGAATTTATATAAGATAGGACCATAAGTGAAATATATAATTTCTACCACTCTATTCAGGGAATAGTAATACTATTTAATTATTTATATGAAGGCTTGTAATATGGAAAGTAAATACACACTTCTGTGGCTAACAATCAATTTATATTACTCTTACATCACTGTCTTATCTTGATTATATTTTATAATGTGTGTTCAGAATGTGACAGTTTTCATTCCCACTAAAATGTTTGAAAACTACAAATATTCTTTGTATCAATCTCAACTATGGAGTCAAATAAATTCAATCTCTTTTAACAGTATTGATGGGGTATAGTTGGGCACAAAATCTCTTCTCCATCTGAATGCACTTAATAGAGCAAATTATTCAACTGTGGGTTTTTCTTATAAAAATAAGAAACACTTCCTAAGAAATGAACCCATTTATAGTAACAGTACAACTAACAAATAGGTAGCAAAAATGGTCATAATTTGAATTAAGGAAAAATAAGGGCTTGTCTAAAATACAAAATGATTTTTAATGAAATAAAGTTTTCTGTATTTAAGATGATTCAATTACTAATGAGGATAACATTTTGAAAGATTGTACAAAAACATAAGCAGTAAAAAATTTATGGAAATAACAAGAGGGACTAAGGAATATAGGAAAAGAAATAATAAGGTAGTGAACAAAAAATGGTTTTTGCTTCATAAGCCATTAATACTTAAAATTTTTAAACATATATATGTGTTTCAATTTAAATGCAGAGATATGATTTAGTTCTACTTCCAGTTTTCCAAAAAATAAAAAAGCTAACAAATATTACTTAGAATATTATGTTAAATGGTATTTAAAATATCAATTTAGATATATGTGTATTTATGTGTATGTATATATATGTGTGCGTGTATATACAGAGTTGAATAAATAGAAAAACCCCTTGTTGCTGGGTGCTGATTAAGAAGGAATGTTAAATAAAAAGAAAATTTCATCAAATTAATATAACATAACTCAAAATGGCAATTGAATTCTTTTGGAACTTAATGATTTCAAATTTCATGAAGAATGAAAAGATTACAGTAGGCAAGAAATATTAAAACAAAACTGAAGAATAATATAGATGAGTTCCAGGGAGTTTTCATTATCAGTTTTGAAATGTACCTACCGTAAAGCTGCATTAAAATATACATTGAATAAACAGTGTGACACTGGAAGATCAATGTAACAAACTGTTTTTAATAAAACACGCTCATATATAATAATATATAATAAAAACTATATCTTATGTTTAATGGTCATGATAAACTATTACAAAAGTATGGTATAAGAACTAACAAATATTTGGAGGGAAAATTTCAATTCCTAACTTACAACTTACTTACATGGAAATTGTCACTGGAATCGCATTTTTAGAAGAAAAGTACTAGATTAGAAACAATGGAATGCCTATATTATCCTCCAGGTATAGCAGACTTTTATAAATACAAGAGTAAAGGAAACAAGGATAAACTTGATATTACAAGAACTAATATTTATTCATTACAAAACAAAGTTTCATCAATTTGGGTAAAGAAAGACATTTCCTCAACTTGATAAAGAAAATCTATGTAAAACTGAACTTCTGAACTACTCCCAGCTGTCAGTCAACACCAACCTGCCTAGTTCACCTGGGTGAACTATTTTGTAAATGTATTATGATACCCAGCTTATGCCTGAACAGACAAATTGTCTTCTTTGGGCCCTATCTAAATTGCAGAATCATAAATTATATACTTATGTGTGTGGGCTGTATGTGTTTGTGTGTGTAGTTGTCACTGCTGTTGTTTTTATTTCTGCAGTATTACTTAGGTAACAGAGTTTCAAACAGCTGGAAGAAATGTAAAACAAGACATTGGTTTTGGGAAAAAAGGAGGAGATATAGGCTGGGAGCACCTTGTATTAGCAGAAGCCTAAAAGGCTTTGAGAAAGCTATCAGGAATGGCTTAAAGCAAGATACAAAGATATTGGAATCTGAAGGAAAAGTGACACTTGTCATGTAGTAGCTAAAAGGAAAATAGAAATGTACCAAATAAACTTGGTGATCCAGCTAAGAATATTTTCAAGGCGATTGTTGAAGGTAATACCTAGTGTTTTACTGTCTATGAAAAAAAGTGGCAGAGAGAGTAATTAAGACAAACTAAATCTAATGAAGGCAGGGATTCTTGAATTAACAAAATAAAACTGTTTCTCATTCCAAGTCTCTCCAGATGGGAAACAATTTTAAATTAAGAACAGGTCTCAGCCTTAAGATCAAATCCACAGTAAGTTTATAAGATCTTTTGTGAACACATCACAGTAAGCTGCCTCAGAAAAACTCGCAGACAGGAAAAAACACAATCAGAAGACCCTCTAAGTATCTTACAGGTATATCTTATGTATTGTCTCTTTTAAGCAACAAGTCTTTTAAGAATTTTAAGGCTGCTGTTACAGGGAACCCATAGCATAGGGAATATTTTTAAGACATTGTTTCAGCTTTGACAGAAAGGGACACAGTATTACTTTTAAAGAGGACCTTGACCTATTAAATTATTAATATTCTTAGCTTAGATAAATTAGAGATGTTGAGAAGTGTTATTCTCTGCAGTACAGAGCTGGGTGAAGGAGAGGTGAGCAACTAAACAAAACTGGACTCTCCAAGGAGGAAGGAAGAGGAACATGCTGAACAGATAACAAACTGTGTGGCCTACACATCATTATAAGAAAATAGTTATATTAATAAGAATTTAAGCTATGTCACCACTTCTGCTAAGAATGTTTCACTTCACAAAGGATGGCACTTCAAATTAAATGTTTGCATAGTTCTGTAAACACTCAGTTTTAGAACAAAGGGATGGTTTGTGACCATTCAATTTCAGAGCAAAGCAACATAGGTTCTTGGAAAGTATTTCATTAAAACTCCTTGAACGCATCTGTTTTTTGCCATCCTCTGGCCAATAGAACTCGCACAAAATTATGTCAGTGCCAGGCATGATTCAGGCTGCAGCCAGAATCTCAAAATCATTGTTACACACAATGGTGAGTTTATGAATTGGTCTCTTTGTTCATTGGTTCATACATATTCTGAAGTCTAGGACGATAATCTCTAACGTCTCCGAGAACACCCTCATTATGCTCCACTTTGTTGCTGGGCTCTAAAAGTCTTTGTAACTTCTCTTCATGAAAAGATCCCTAACCTTTTTTTTTACTCCATTAGCTTGGAGAAAGGAGAAAAAAGGAAATATCAAAATATTCTCCCCCTAAGCTTATCAGTTATTTTCCTTAGATCCTATCAATTCTTTTCTTCAGTGATTTTTTTTTCCAAATTCTTATCTATATACTTTATATAAGTATAAACTTTTGCAGAGATTTTGAAAATCATAGTTAACTTACTTTTAACAAGTTTTATCTAGGAAGACATTAACAGTTTTTCTGTAACAAAAATTTAATGTAAGCTACAAATGTAATTTTAAAATTGTTAGTAATCACATGAAAAAACTAAAACAACTGGAATTAATTTAGTAAGATGTTTTATTTAATCCAAAATAGCCAAAGTAATATTATGCCCATATGCAATCAATATAAAACATTATTAATGAGATAATTTACATTATTTTGTGTATATTTTGTACTTATTTTGCACATCACCAGTTAGAATAGTCACATTTCAAGGGCTCTACAACCACTTGTAATTAGTTGCTAACATATTGAACAGTGAAGTTTTACAAGCACCTCAGATTATGAGTTACCGTGGCTTGTTTCCTAATAGTCTCAGGCTTGAGGGATCTATCATTCTGAATCATGCTGTGCATATAAAGCATAACTGAAGATAAGCCTCCATTTTTGTTTTCATTTTTTTAAAATTTCATCAACCAAAAAAGCAATATTAGTGCTGGATTAAGTCTATGGAGTAGGCCACATCAATCCCTATAATAACAGGCCTACCCTTCCATCCCTCAACAATATAGAAATAATTCAAGAGCAAAACTGGATGGTGCTACGTGTTTTATTCAAAGATATACACCATAGATCCTAACAATGGTGTTTAATAAAATGTTTACCACTATCTGATCTTGCCTCTAAAGGGCTAAATAATCAATTTTTATTAATCTATCGCATATATAATACTTAACAGTCTTACTAGTTGGAAAATTGATCTTTTCTTCACATTTAATATTGACAATGGAAGAATATATCTAATATTCCTCAGAGATACTGTATTAAAATTGCATTGATGTGTAAAAAGTTACTAAAAACTTCGGACTTCAGACAACACACATTTATTATCTCACAGCTTCCACAGGACAGGACTCTGGGCATGGATTAGCTGGCGCCTTTGCTCAGGGTCTCATCAGGCTGAAATCAAAGCGTTGGCTGGGCCTCTGCTGTCATCTGAAACTGCCTGTCCTCTTCCGAGCTCACTGGTTATTGAAAGAATTCAGTTCCTTGCAGCCATATTAGTTTGGGCTAGGAGCGACCTGCCGTTTCCTGACATATGAACCTCTCTACAAGATGGCAGATTGCTTTTTCAAAGCCATAGGAAGGTGTCTCTGCTTCTTGAATTTTTTCTAATATCTTCTGTCTTATAGCCCTTATAATCTCTGAATAGCCTTTGGGGTTATTCTTCCCTTATCTTGAACAATAGCCCATATTCAAAGCCAAACAATTTTATGGTCCAGTCCTGTAAGGTCTAAGAAGTCTGACAGCTTTCCTTCATTTTGTCCTGTCTCCATCCCCTGCATTTCAAACTGGCAGTGTTTCTGCCGAGTTGGCTGATTAGGTCCATGGTTCGCACGCACACACACTAATCTACTTATCAAATGGCTGTTTGCCCACACTCTTAGTGTTCTCTTCTGAACATGCTTTCCCATTTTTTTATAATATGGACAGGCTGAGAATTTTCCAAATCTTGAAGGTCTGGTTCTTTTTGCTTAACAATTTCTTCTTCGATTTATTTTTCTCTTCTTGTATTTTATAAGGTTTGTAGGTCAGGATAAACCAAGTCATTCTTTCAATGCTTTGCTCAGAAATCGCCTCTTTCAATGCTTTGCTCAGAAATCACCTCAGCTAAATATCAATTTCATAGCTCACAAGTTCTATTCTCCACAAAACACTAGGACACAAACATAAATCAACCATGTCCTTTGCCATTTTATAACAAAGACCATATATTCTCCATTGTCCACTAGCATGATTCTCATTTCCAGCTGAGGCCTCACCAGAATGGTCTTTATGGCCCATATTTCTACCAATATTCTGTTCATGATTATGCATATATTATCAAAGAAAATGAGAGCTCTCTCTGTAGCTTTCATCTTTTTTCCCCCACAGACCACTCACCAGAATCACCTTTAAAAATCCCCTCATAGCAATCTCAGCTTTTTCTAGAATAAATCTCAAAACGTTTTCAGGTTCTACCATTACCCAGTTCCAAAACTTCTTCCACACAGGAATTTGTTACAGCAGCACTCGCACTTCACAGTACCAAATTCTGTCTGCTTGGATGACCATAATAAAATACCACAGACTGGGGGCTTAAACAATAGACATTTGTTTCTCCCAGTTTTAGAGGCTGGAAGTCTGAGATTTAGGTGCCGGCAGATTATGTTCTTGATGAGAGCCCACTTCCTGGCTTGCAGATGGCCACCATCTCTCTGTATCCTCCCATGGTGTTGAGAGGAAGTTCTAATTCTTTTCTTATAAGGGCAGTAAAACAATCATGGGGGATCCACCCATATCATCTCATATAAACCTAATTACCTCCCAAAGACCCCACCTCCAAATACCATCACATGCGGGATTTGAGCTTTAACATATGAATTTTGGGGGAATGCAACTCAACCTGTAACACCAACAAGGAGTATGGAGGATCTCAGAAATGAGCAACAGTAGGAAGCTCTTAACACCTGTGCTGAATTTTCTCCATTGGTCCCTTGATCTTCTCCAACTTGCTCTGGTCCCAGTAGGCTGACTTTCTCAGACCACATCCATGAGATGCCTTGTCTTTCGGCCTCTATTTGACTTGCGTAATGAAAGGCACAGGCAGGCCTGGAGACTGAAAAAAGAGAAAGATCAGGGCACAGTGACCCATAGTAACCATTCCTCCTTCTCCCAACTGCTTTCATACTCCTTTCCATGCTTCTGTCATATTTAATATTTGGCAAATAATAAGAGCTCAATAATATTTAAATGATGGGTGTATGGATGTGTTTGTGTGTGTATATGTGTATTGTTTCATCTCTAGGAGTTTTTGTGCATTTAGCAATTATATCTAGCATTGATTATGTGCTTACCATGTATTCTAAGTGCTTAAATATATTACACACTAGATAGTATCTATAAGAAAAGTATTATGATTATCCCAATTTATAGTTGAGTAACCTGAGGAGTGTTAATATTTGTAACTTGCCTAAAGTTAAGATCACATAGCTAAGTAGCAAAAGGAAAAGGATTTGATCTAGGGCAGTCTCCCTGCAGAGGTGTATGCTCTAAACCACAATGTCATATATGCTGATTCATTTACCAGACATGCCCTTGTCTACCTGACCTGGTAGCACACACATATTCATTTTCAAGCTCCTGTCAAGAAGCAGTAAACATTTCTGTTTCAAATAGGGTGCAATTAGACTATAGAATCATTTGCATTGTAATTCTTAAATCACATTTAACTTGAATTCTGGTTCATAAGAGCCCTAACTCTTGCATTACTTGAATGTTGCATTTCTATCTCAATTACAGTATTTAAAAATAAAAGACAGCTTAAAAAGTTGATCTTATGGACATAGAAAGTAGAAGGCTTGAAAGGGGAGGGGAGAGGGAGAAGGGAAGAGAGGTTGGTTAGTGGGTATAAAAATGCAATTAAATAGAAGGAATAAGTTCTAGAATTCAATAGCACAGGAGGGTAACTGTAGTTAAGAATAGTTTATTGTATATTTCAAAATAGCTAGAAGATGAGATTCAGAATGTTTCCAAAACAAAGAAATTATAAATATTTGAAGTGATGTACATCCCAATTACCCTGGTTTATTACATATTGCATGTAAGTATCACAATATCATATGTACCCCCAAAATATGAACATTTAATGTATGTCAACAAAAAATAAATGAGTATCATCCTTAATTTTTAACATTTGGGTTGTCATGCATTTTAAATGAAAACCATACAGGGCTTCCAATCTTTTTTTTATTTCTACTTGGCCAGAAACTAGCACAACCTCTTCTGGGTTTCCCTATTTCTACTGTACAGTTTCTTAACCTCTTGAACAATACTAGATTATGTCCCAAGCATTTTAAACCCTGCTCAGCAGGACTGTAAAAATTATTTTTTATGTTATTCCTCATGATCTTCAAAGCTGAAGCTTCAGATTGACCTTTCCTACTTATAATCAAAATTTTTAAAATGTGTCAGGCGGGCAGCTTCCCTTAGCAACAGTTTATTTTTACCCAATTTAATTTTATTCCAATGAAAGGACAGGAACACATTAGCTTATTTGCATGCCTTCTGAGAAACATAACACAAATTTTAGATGCAGTTAAAAATATAGGTAAAAACGGAACTATTCAAGCCCATTTTTTTTACCTGAATGCTTGTTACAAAGATCACATTTATAGATAGAAATGCAGATAAAGATATGTTTGAAAAAATTAGCAAATAGAAATTAGATTAGACTCAAAGAAACAACAATGACATCAATACTAGCTGTTTCTCCATTTTCTAGAAAGACTAAAAGCAAATATGATTTCATTGAGTAGTGCAAGCATTGAATCAGAGAATATCTCATCAGGGTGTGAAAATAAAGAAAATTACTTTATTTGCTTATATCAAGAGATATCACTGGCAGAATATGTATTATTATGTAAATATTTTCTACACTCATATCCCACTTCTTTTCCTTCCACCACACATAACACGAACCCATAAAACATAGGTTCCTTTTCTGGCAACTGTCTCCTCCTATTCCTGAGTAATCTTGAAGAAGAAGACTTACCAGGGTCTTAAGAAAGGGGTTGATCCATTCATTTGCTGATAGACAGTTAAGTTGGTTCCACATCTTGACTATTGTGAATAATGCTGCAATAACCATGGAAGTGCAGATACTGTTAGAGATCTCAATTTCATTTCCTTTGGATATATATCCAGAAGTGGGATTGCTGAATAACTATTTTCATTTTTTTAAGGAATTTTCATACTGTTTTCCATTATGGCTGTACTAATTTTTATCCACTCCCCAAATTTAAAAGGATTACCTTTTCTTGTAGTATGTTATTAGAATATTATTTTTCTTCTTGTCCTGTATAATTTTAGTCTCTTTTAGAGTTTAAGCTTTAAAAATTTTTATTCAGAAAGAGAGTTAGAGAGTTAAATACTTTTATCAAACTAAAATTTTGTCTATAAAAAAGCATCCATAATGTTTAATGTTTTCTCAATGTTTCAGAAATTCCTCATTTTTTAAAGGTTTTTTTTAATCCATCTATCTATCATCAATCCCTTTATTTATATAATACATACAGCTGAATATGGAGAGAGAAAAGTTTCTGAAAATGTATTCATCAATTTTATGAGGGGCAAGGTGAGAATATTGTTTAAATGTTTTTTTGTTCATTTACATTTTATTTTATATTTGTTAAAAAAATATTAAAATGATATAATTATCTAAGGCAATATTTTTCTGTGATAGAGCATTCCTTTGGCCTAACATAGTCCTTATTGTTATACACTTATCTTATTCAAACTAATTCTTTGTTAAATATACAAATCTAAAGAAGTAATTGATGACAAATATTATTTTGCTTGTTTACTTATGAATATTTGGACATTTACATTCTGTTTGTGATATAATATATATTACTTGGTTCCTTATTTCAACCAATTCAAAAATAATAATAACATGTAAAGAAACTGGATACTTTATTTGATTAATTACATTAAGAGTAATATTAACCAAAAAAAAAAAATCCAATTTTAGTGGAAAAACATTGTAATGGATAAGTAGGAGTAGGAAGTAAACTCATTTCAGCTCTACAATCAGGAATTCTAGATGACCATAAGCTGCTTGCTGGACACAGGTGGCTGTTTTCTCAGGAGAGCATTTCATAATAGGTTTTAAATTAGGAAATGGGAATCATCAGTTTTAGATACTTTTCAAATCTCACAAGTGTGAAAGCCTTCATACATCATAACTGAAATAATGAGAAGTGATTAATAAACGTCATTGAATTAAATGAGTTGCCAGATGTATCTGATCCTCAAGTGAGCAGGAAAAAAATGCAAAAAAAAAACCCTCATAAAATGTGTCATAACAGTTTGTGACAATTTATGTTAAACCACAGAGATGATTCCGATTTCAAAGCATAATGTAATTTTAGAAACCGAAGTTATTTATTTTGAGAGTATAATCGAGTTCTGTATTTTAACACTTGAAACATTATATTTTTCTTCTATCTCAAAGCATAAATAGAAATAAACCAACAAGAGAATTATCAACAAAATATAACAAATTGCCTCAAATTAACAAAAAATAGACTGGTTATATATTTGTCTCATTTCAAGTAAATGGATTAAAAAACAGTCCCTTCACAAGAGTTAATCTGTTTACTGAGGAACGTTTTTAGAAACAGAGAATTTGTTAGATATTATTTTTAAAGCTAAATTACAACTTAATTAAGAATCTATGCTGTTATATATGTTATTGGATGGTCATTATCAAGTTCAATTTCAGAAAATCATGTTAAGATAAAAAAATTTTTCTTTTCCTATGAAAATGTCAATCTTTTTCAAGATATATATTAAAATGATTCAATATTTTAATGTTTTATGAAAAATAGTGTTTAACTTATAGAAATTTTATAGCCCAGCAATCAGAAATATATAATTGTTATATTTAATAAATTTGTTAATTTATCCTTTTTACTAATTAGTCAAATTTTAGCTTGATGCCAAAAACTAATGTGTCTCTCCATGTTCCACAATGTAAAAGAAAAAATTCTTCTGTTTAAAATATTCACTAAAGATACTATTAGTTTTTATTGGTGAGGATAATGAAAATTTTGTACTTACATCTATATTTCACTCCCAAAGATTATGATTTATTGGTCTGAGAAGTGATCTAGGAAGAATATTTTATCTACTCTATTGTTTATTTAATGTGCAAGGGCTTTGAGACACACTCTTGTTACTTGGTATTAATCAATATTTCTTTGTTTAAAAAATACTTTTATCCATTTATCATATGTGCATGTGTTTCTGTATCTCTTTAGAATGCACCAAATATAAGACACTGCGTACTGTGAGTAGCATAAGTGAAATAAAATACTTTTCTCTTCAACTAAAAGCTTTATAACTACTGGAAATTATACAACTCCTTGGTATTTTTACTTATTTTAAGTGTTAAACATGGATAACTCTAAAATCTGTTTTTCTGCAGCAAAACTGACTCTTAAGTTTTTATTTAGTGATTAATTCATGAGTAACTTGAGTATTGTGCCAGCTCCCTGAACTCAAATGCATTGAACAAAACTGATCATCTTTCCTAAATTACATATTCCTTTTGATTTCTCTATATCTTTCAAAGGAGTGAGTAATTTCTTCTTCTATTTCTTCTTTACTATTGTCTGGAGAATCATGTGACAGCTGAAGCTGGAAGATCCATTTTGAATAATTTGGCCTTGAGCAGAAACAATTCACCAAAGAGAAATTATATTCTTTGTGCTTTTCAGCAACATGTCATCCAGTTTCTGATTTTTATAAGTAAATCATGTAAAAATTCTATTTAATCAAAATTATTTTGTTCTTTTTGTTGTTCACATTTAAGCATAATCACAGCAAATGCATACTGACTATTCTTTTTTTCCGTTTCTAGAACAATTATTTACCTGCAAGTAATCAAAACACTTAATTACCCTACCTAGTGTTTTTTAGGAAATATATTAATGATCATTTGTTCAACAAAATGTTTAATGTTTTTCTACTAGCATACTATGTGCCTAGCCAAAGTGCCATGCAAATTTCTATTCTCATGGATGTTAGATTTTTTTTTGTAGAAGATAGAAAATAAATATTAAAATTTATGATATTTCAGATAGGAAAATATAAAATATACCTTTTCTTTGTATGATCTTATGATGTGGCAAATTATATATGTGTGTGTATATAAACACATTAGAATTAAATCTCTTTTGTCAGGCAATGCTATACTTTTATTATTCAAATAAATTTAATTTGGTGCTATAGAAAAAGTGTGGGTTGAACCTTGGTTATCAGAAACAGTAGAATGCCAAAGTGGTTTGCTGAAATCTGTTTGCAGATGGACTGCTATGGCTCGAATATAACCCCCAAAGAGCATGTGTCAGAAATGTAATTGCCAATGCAAGTGTTGAGAGGTGGTGCCCAATAGGAAGTGTTTAGGTCACGAGGGCCCCATCCTTATGAATAGATCAATGCTCATTGTAAAAGGAGTTAAAGCTTGGAGTTCAATCTTTCTCTTCCATGCTTATGCTCTCTCTTGCCCTTTCACCTTCTACCATGGGACAATGTAGCAAGAAGGCCCTCACTAGATGTGGGCCACTTGACCTTGGACTTTCCAGCCTCTACAACTGTAATGAATAAATCTCTGTTCTTTATAAATTACCCAGTCTCAGGTATTCTGTTATAGTACTACAAAATGAACTAGGACCAAAAATTGGTACTGAACAGTGGGGCTGTTGCTGTGACAAATACCTGAAAATGTGAAAGTGGCTTTGGAACTCGACAATGAGCATACACTAGAAGAATTTGAAAGAATAGTCCAGAAAAACCCTAGACTGACATGAATGGAGCATTAAGGGCACTTCTGGTGAGTGCTCAGAAGAAGAGAAGAACTGTATGGAAAGTCTGGAACTTCTTAGAGATGATTTAAGTGATCATGATCAGAATGATGGTAGAAATATGGACAGTAGAGAGTGTTCTGGCTAGGTCTCAGCTGAAACCAGGGAACAAGGTATTGGAAATGGGAGTAAAGGCTGCTCTTGTCATATAGTTACAAATAACTTGGTGTAATTGTGTCCAGGACATGTGGCTTTATGGAGAGCAGAACTTAACAGTGATGAACTAAGATATCTGGTAGAAGGAATATCTAGCAGAAAGCATTCTAGATGCTATACTGCTTTTTTTTTTTTGGTCACTCAAAGTAAAATGAGAGAAGAGAGAAATGATTTTAAAATGTAATGTATAATTAAAAACACCCAGAAACTAAACATTCTGAAAATTTTCAACCTGGCCATGTAAAGAACAAAAAGGCTTTTTTTTTTTTTTTTGAAAGCAAACTAAGGGTTTGGTCAGGCAAGCTTTTGCCAAAGAGATTACCATGGGTAGCTCCAAATGCTATCCATCAAAACAATGGTAGAAAGACCTCAAAGGCATGTCAGAAATCACTGAGGTTGCCCCTCACATTACAGGACCAAAGCAGGACCCTGAAGGCTAGGTTTTCAGAGAGGTGCTCTTGAGACCTCAGTGTTTGTTGACCTGCACTGCCTGAAGTGTCTGCTCCCTGCCTCCTGGTGCAGTTCTCCTTGGCTGCCCCAGCCATGGCTGAAGTGGGCCCAGGTACAACTTGGCCTATCCCTCTCTGTGGTGAAAGTGGTGAGCCTTGGCATCATCCATGTGAAGCTAATTTTGACAGTGCACAGAGTTTGAGAGCTGTGGGGCTTGGTGACTTCCATCTAGATTTCAAAGGATATTTTGGACAGCCTGGGGGCTCCCACAGAAACTTGCTGTAGGCAGAGCTGTCACAGAGAGTCTTCACCAGGGCAAGGCCTAGTGGAGCCATAAAGACAAGGCCACCACTGAGAGTCTCCACTGGAGTAATTCCTAAGGGAGGTCTGGGAGTGGGACCACCATGAAAACCCCAGAACTATACAGCTGCCAGGCAATGTTGGCATGTGAGAGTGCCAGGCATGAGAGGCTAACTCCAGAAAGCTGCTGTGTGTGCTGATCCCAGCAAAACCATTGTGGCAAAGCTACCTGAGTCATTGGGGGCCCAAACCCTGCCTCGGTGTACTCAGGACATGGGACTTGGACTCAAAGAAAATTATTCTGGAGCTGGAAGATTTAAGGTTTTTTACCCTATTGGATTTTGAACTTACTCAGGACTAGTGACTCCTTTCTTCTTGCCTATTTCTCCCTTTTATAATGGGAATGTGGATCCTACTCTTGTCCCACCATTGTGTTTTGAAAACAGATAACTTGTTTCTTGGTTTCACAAGCTCACAGCTGGGGGAAATTTGGGTCAGGATGAATCATGAGTTGAATCTCACTCATTTCTCATTTATATGACTTAGAACTTTGGACTTTTTTAGTTGATGATTTTTGGTGCCATTGGGATGGAATGAATGTATTTTGCATGTGAGAAGGACATTAATTTGGGAGGCCAGGGGTGGAATGCTATGGCTTGAATGTGTTTCCCAATGAACATGTGTTGGAAACTTAATCCCCAATACAACACTGTTGGGAAGTGGGGCCTAATTAATGTTTAGGCCATGAGGGCTCCACCCTCATGAATGGATTAGTAGTGATTATAAAATGGGTTTAGACTGTAAGTTCCACCTCTCTCTCTCTCTCTCTCTCTCTCTCTCTCTCTCTCTCTCGCTTGTCCTTCTGCCTTCTACCATGGGATGATGTAGCAAGAAGGCTCTTGCCACACGCAAGCCCCTTAACCATGAACTTCCCAGCCTCCAGAATTGTAGAAACTAAATCACTATCCTTTATAAATTATCCACTCTCAGATATTCTGTTAGAGCAGCAAAAAAATGAACTAAGACAAGGAGCTTTAAAAGACATCTGAGAAAAATGAAACGTAGGGGAGAAAGTAGGTAGGTAGGATGAACTCCTGCCCTGTCAAAAAAACCCTACATAGTCATTAGATAAGAAAAGGGATGTGAGCACTATGTTTTACTCTATATATGTAGGGAAGAAAAATTATAAATAAAAGGAACAAAATTACTCTTTCGTTATTTTGCATAACAAAATGAAATATCAGCATCACTTTTTCTGAGATACCTCTATCTATGTCAAACAACTAAATAAACAAAAAAACAAAAAAAACCCTAAAAAAACAGTTTTTCTTCCATTTGCCACAGGCCATCACATAGACTCCACCCTGTGATGGCCAATCAGCTAATCCTAACATTGTAGCTGTCACAACTAAGCCAACCATTCCAGGAGAACCAGAGCCTCTTTTTTCCGGCTGCACATCTGAGCCATGGAAGCACTTGTCACGTTTTCTGTCAAAATAGTGATAGTATCAGGTAATTCCAGAAGTTCTTGGGATTGGAGCAACCTTCAAACAAAACTATCAGTTGTCAATCCCAGAAAAGTGGCAGAGACAGTACCATGGCTGGAAGAGCAGACGCTACAGTGAAAATATTAGACAGCTTTTGAGATTTCTCCAAAACCCTGAAGAGAGTTTTGTGGGGGTATCTTGTTGGGAACTCAAATTACTACATAAAATATTGAAGAAAAACATGAAGATAATTTAGGTTTGTTTTATTTTTCTCATATACATTTGTATTTAGACTGACCCACAGTTTCTGCTTTTGTATCAAAGTTATGCCCTGTTACTTTAAGACCAGTGCTAGCATATGACTTTTATGAGTACGATTGTGTAAATTCTATTTTTGCTATATTTTGTAAGATTTTATATAGCTTAATCTTCTCCACAAAATCTGAAATAAAATGGAAGAGAAATACTATATACTTGATAGTTTATTTAGAGGGCTTTCTTTTATATGTCTTTTCTTAATTGCTATTCAGGTTTCTTCTTTTATAGATAAGCTTATGTTTTCATCTAAAGGTTTTATATTTTAGCCTTTACAGTTAGGTATTTGATCCCTGTTTAGCTAATTATTGTGTATGGTGTTAGGTTAGGGTCCAAGTACATTCCTTTGACTATCTTCTTGTTCTAGGACCATTTATTGAAAGATTATTCTTTTCTTCAGTGAACTGTCTTGGTACCCTTGTTGAAATCAATTGGTCATAAATGTGAAAACTTATTTCTGGACTCTAATTTTTATTCTATTGATCTATATTTTATCATTATTCAGGTACTACCTTTTCTTGATTACTGTCGCTTAGTAAGAAGATTTGAAATCAGGAAATGTGAGCCCTTCAAACTTGTTATACTTTTGTAAGATTGGTTTGGCTATGCTGGGTGCTTTGCACATCTATATAATGTATGAATTTTCTCAAAGAGGCCAACTTGAATTTTAATAGGAATTGTGTTGACTCTGTGAATCAATTTAGGAAGTATTGCCCTCTTAGCAATATTAAATTTATCAGTCTATGAATATCCAATGTCATTTCATTTATTCAGGTCTTCTTTACTTTCTTTCAAAAATGCTTTGCATTTCCAAGTGTACAAGTGTGTAAGTTTATTCCTAAGTATTTATTTTTTAATAGTTTTGCAAACAAATTTAAACAATTGGATTATTCATTGATAGTGTACACATTTAATCATTTAATTTTTGTACATATTGATCTTATATCCTATGTTCTTGCTAAAATCCTTTATTAGTTCTAATTTATTTTTTGCCTTTACAGTGAATTTCCTAGGATTTTCTATATATGGGTGGTGTCATTTATAAATAGAATGGTCCTTCTTTCTTTCCAATCATGGTGGCCTTTATTTCATTGTCTTTTCTAATTGCTCTGACTAAAACAGCCATTACAATGTCCAATAGAAGTGGCAAGAGTGCACATTACTCTCTTGTTCCTAAAATATTTCTCTCTTTCACCATTAAGAATGATGTTCTCTGTGGGTTTTTGGTAAATGTCCTTTCTCTTAGCTACGTTCTATACTCTACTTTGTGTGGAACCTGTCCCACATGGTTGCTGAGATTCCCAGTCCCTGACAGTCCTGCTGCTGTCATATGAAACCTTCGTGCATGTGACTCATATCTGTTCACATTTCTTCCTGTCCTACTCTACAATCGTCCTCTTCTTCACAGCCATACTTCAACACGTCTGCACACCTTATCTGCTTTCTTCTACCATTTCCGGGCTGGAAGAAAATGTGGGTGATGGTAGTGGGATGTAGGAGAACTTTTACATGAGGACAGATTAATAAAAACATTAAAACAAACTTTTCTTTTAATAGTAATATTTTGTCTTATTTTTTCATGTTTAAGCCTGTCATGCTGCCGTATCTACTCTGGTATGACTCCTGCTTGAGACAATCTTTCTCAGGGACTGGCTGTATCCACTGCTAGATGCTAAGGGCATGACAGAAGATATTCACCTGAAAATCTTATATTTCAAAGTGGATAAACTTAAGTATCTCACCAAATACTCTGTCCACAAGGGTAAATAGAGGCCCCAGGGCAACACACACACTACAAGCCTCTTCCTTTTTTTTTTTTTTACCACTTTGGATGACATCATTTCAGTTTAAAGATTGGGGTAGGAGAAGATAAAACAAGCAAACATCCAAGCTGATTCTTCCTGTATGCGCTTGCATGTGTGTGCATACACACACACACATGCATACACACACACACACACACATATAAGCAAATTTAAAAACTAAGAATTTACCTAAGATGAATTTAAACTCTAAAAATGTACTATGTCTTTTTCTCTTTTCTCTAGTGTCATTCTAACACCTGCCCTGGAAGGCAGATCTCTGCCTTAATTACAGAATACAGGAAGATCATGGTGGAGATACAATATGTTAATTAATGTCTGCCTCTCTCTCATCTGTCTCTCTTTCTCTCTCATACACACACTTATTGATACATACTTTCATAAATATTTTAAGGTCAGTCTTGTCTCTTGCTCTAGAATATAAGACAAACACGAAATTTTCCCTTAATTATGATAGAAATCTAAGTTCACAATTGCTATTTGAATGATTTGTTTACATTATTTGCCCTTAAATTAAATTTTGTTTTATATAAGATGAAGAGATTTCCAAAAACACCACCACTAGATTTGGGTTTTTATGCCTAGAGCTTGCTATGAAGAAAAGTAATTTCAATGGTATCTGACTCACCATAAAGTTTCTAAATATTTTCCTTCTATGTATGGTTTTTTCTATATTATCAACTCACACCTGAAATGTGAAGACACTGTATTGAGAATGAAATTCCTTTATGACAATTTTCCTATAGAATATTTCAATATGGAATCTTCCGAACAACTACATGAATGTAACTATTACTCTGAGTGATAAAATGGCTGATAGGAGTAAAAAGTGTCACAAATATATAACCAGCAAAGAGAAAGGAAAAAAATAACTTTGTCAAACACAAATGCAAGCAAGCACACACGCACACACACCACACCTTGAATTCAGATTTTGTTGAATGTAATTTGTAGCTCAATTGAAGTTGAACTCAGAATCCTTTACAACACATAAAGACAGAAGTTTGCATTTGCAAAGTACTTGAGTACTTTTATGTACTTGGTTAAGCTAAACTTCTTGTGAATATTGTCTCAAAAAGGGAAATTCATCTAATATCAATTTATTTTGGAAGAAAAAATATTAGCATCAAGATTGTCATTCAAATGATGCCTCGTCATGAGTCATCAAAGAGATACATTTTTTTTTACTGATTAAAATAAATGTCCTTTGGAAATGTGAATTTCTCTAATGAAATTATAATTAGGATTATTTCTACAGGGGAAGAATATTCTTTCTCCAGAACATGGTATGTCCTACCTGAGAATGAAGAAAGAGTGACTAGATTAACTCTAAAATTTTCATTTCTTAGGTTAAAGAAAAACAAACATTTTTTAATCCTTCCAGCTTTACTTGAAGTCCACTTATTCCAGAGCTCTACTCAAACATGGATTATCATTTGATCGTTTTTTTCCTGTGAAATTTGTCTCTGAAAGCTCTACAAACACATAATTTCTGAAGTGTACTGAATTCTTCATTAGCCTTGCTGTCAGGACCCAATGTCATGACAATTATATAATGATTGACTGTTCAATGCATACTTATTAGTGACAAAAGTCAATGAGATTTGTCAGTGCCTTAACTTATAAAGACCTTAGTCTTCCCATCACATTACTGTGGTAATAATTTGATAAATCTTACTGTGATTATGATTTTTTAAAAAATATAACTCTAAGTAAAGGACAATACATTTTATTCACACTATTACTAGGCATAAACAATTTTAGAAGATTTTTATTTTAGATAACAGCATTAATCAGTATCTATCATTTTTTTTTTTTTAAAGAAGGAAACCATAGCTATATGTGCTTGGCTACTGGAAACTATTAGGATCTGTAAAAATTACTGCACTGTAAGGTTTTCTGATTGACTAGGAAGATGCTGGTCCGGCACTGGAGTGATGTGTAACGATATGACTCCATTTCATAAGAAAGTGTCTGCTGGAGTGTTTCTTAAGACTTCCTCAGCATTTTCTTTGATCAAAGAGCAGCTAATTTCCAGCTATTTGGAAAGCAAAGATTTCATTACAGGACTATTGGCTATCCATTGCAAGCTCCTTTTCCTAGAATTGTGCTGTTGGTGTTTCTGCACTCACCTTTTTCAATCACATAAATATGTGTTTAGATGTATCCAATGTGAATACAATTAATTTGATCAAATATAGCACATAACACACACACGTGCACACACACGACATGCATGCATACTTTATGTGAGATGTTTTCCAAAGACTGGCAGAACCTGATTCCCTTACTATCCAGTCATGTTTCATTTTATTTTATTTTTGTCATGAGGAAATTTGATTAACCCTGACATTGATCTTTCATAAAATTAAGGCCAGTTTTTTGAACCCCAAATATAAAAACAAAACTTAAGAATGAATAGAAGTGGAAACACATCTTCCCAGTGACTGATGACTCTTCAAGGCTTTGTTATGTGATAATTATTTGTTTCTTAAATAAATTTCACTTTCTTCAGACACACTTAAGGATCATTTTTATTCTTTCCTATTTTCTATCATGGTATTAATAGCCTAAATGAAAGAAGGAATGAATACATACATACATACACATATGCCAAAATGTGTGTCAAGCTTTCCCTGTTCATAAAATGAATCAAGCTGAGTTAAGACCAGCAAAAATATTTTAGCTAGCCAAAATAAAATTAAAGCAACAAATTAACCAATTAAGAATGGTTTTTATTGTTTGTAACTTTCTTTTATTTGCTTTTTTGTTTTGCCTGTGTGTACAGTGTTTTCTGAATCATTGTTAGAGTTCACAGTGGTGGTATTCACTGACATGTAGATTCACAAAAAAGATGCACAAATCCAAGGGTGGAAAGAATTAAGTTATAATTCTAATGGAGAAATATAAATATATGTCCTTCAAAGTAAAAAATGTTTTTGAATAGCACACATAAATACAACAACATTATATTTGTATCAACAGTGTTTTCATATAGTACATTTTTCCTTATAACTGATTAATTCAAATGTAATTACAGACATATTTGAGAAAAGGTAGAAATTAAAATGAGAAAGTTCCTGGAAACAAAAACCTGTTAATTTCTACATATTGCTTTGTGTGTTTTCTTGTATCTGGTCCATACAAATATAATGTTGGTTTTCTATGCAGTAGTCCCATTATATAGCTAACACAATGCAAAAAAATGACTCATGATGCATATTCATTATTGGATAGCAGAGTTGTCTGCATTTTTGTTTTTATAAATATGATTCAGAGAATTACATTATTTGCTAAAATACAGTGATCTAGAGTGAAGCTCTTCATTTGAAATGAATGATCACACATTTTTTGTAGTAAGGAACTAGTGATTTCTGTTTAAAAATATCATCACAGAATAAGTTTGAGAAAAATCAATAATTTTATCTCATAAGAAAAGAATAAGTGTGTAATTTTTACTAATGTTAAAGAATGAGATTTTAAAACTAAAGAGATTTGCTTTCATGTAAAATACTTTTATGTAAATATAAGTTAATGTCATTGGTGCTTTACGCCACTCAAATGTGTATTTTTATGTTTCTGATTTAACTTGACAGTAATTTAATTAAATCCTAAAAAAATAATTGTGAAAGACAAAGAGGAACTGAGCAAGACAGAGACAGGGTAACTAGGAAACAGAGATAAGAAAAAAAGCCACCCATTAGAGAAATTTCTGACTCTGCTTGCTTATCCAAATGACACAGATGATTTTAGCAATGGAATTCAAGGTCTTGACAGACCCATCAACTTCATAATCCATTTGTTACTTTCCTAGAGGCTATTAGACTAAGAGCAAAATACCAAAACATATCTCTGTATTGATCAATCTTCAAATATTGTAGTGTGTGTGTTTTCTTACCCTAGGAGTTTTGAACAAAGTGGACAGGTAGAGGTTATCTCTATGGCAACCATAAATTTAAGATTTAAGAGCTCTCAAATCCCAATTTTATTTCCCTTTAGAATCTGCAGTAAACTTGTGCACTCTGAAGGAGAGTTTAGACAATAAGTTAGTTCTCCAAGTAAAATAAATTAGGAAATATCGAAACTTCAAACATTTAAGAAATGGCTGGGAAGTTTCCAATTAAACATTTACCCAGTATTTGCTATGCACCTATGATTTTTCTCCTGATAGTTGTTGAAAGACGATGATGTCTCACACTTGTGCTACTTCTTTTATACATGAAAAGTATTATGAATGGAGAATGGAGACACTGAATCTAGAGTGCAGAGTGATAATCCTCAAAGGTGATTTCACAGAAACCAAATCTATTGTAATTTTCTCAGCAATGACCAAGTCCAGGAGGAGTAGCGTAAAAGAAGTCAGTTTTCAATTTGAAAACTTTCTAAAACCATCTCAATAAATAAACAGTTACTATTTTAAGCGATTAGATGACAAGTAAATCATTATTTATGCAAGTTCTTTCTAGTGTGTGTGTGCAGGGAAGGGCAGACATGTCTCATCACTCGTACTTTTAATTTAACAAATAGCAGTCACTATACTAAGTCAACTTTGACACCAATAAAATGATTTCAGTGGTTGGACAAGCAACAGTTTGTAGATAAATGGAGGCACTTTACACAGAGCTTTTCGTTTAATCTTTTCAACACGTAAGTTAGCTGGTATTTTTATCCACATTTTCACATGAGGAAATAGAGGTTGAGAATGGTTAATAAATGCTTGATTATTTAGTTAACTAAGTGAGTTGCCAGGTTTATAAAACTAGACAATCAGGCTTACATGCTAATTCACACAACTGCTGCTAGTAAAATAAATACTGAGTACACACTAAATGTTTATTTTATTTTAGGATGTGTCCACCATATTGCATATATTAAAAATTAATGTTATAGCTAATAAGTCTCCTTAAAATATCTATTGACAATATGTGTGCATATAATGCACATACATGTGTATGTATATAAAATGTTCATTAAAATGTATACATCTCCTCTTTTAAGGCATTGGGAATCAAAATTTCATAAAACCCCTTTTGATAAAAAAGATTTAAAAAGGACAATTTGATTTTTCCTTTAAGTCTTAAACTGATCTGTTTCAAAGAGGAGGTTGAAAGTAATAATTCTCCCTAAAACTAACATGGGATTCATTTTAATGCTATGTTATAATCTCTTCTCTTTGCTGGTTGTAGAAGCCAGTTGGTAAAGAAACATACAGTGTTTAATCTATGTAGCTAAATATTGAATATAACTTGGGGATGAGGTAGCAGGAGGAGGACAGGTTAAAAAAATAGTGATACTATGAAAAAAGTGGTATGATCTACAAAATGGTAGTTTAATTAATTGCTATTCTATTCTAAAAATACTTGCTCTGACTGTATAAGAGCATGTATCCAAGTAGCACTCAACCAGTAACTCTCAAACTCCCCCATGTGTTCACTTTTAACCAAAAAATGGCCTATAATCAAGAAAATTATTCACTAGTATAAGATCCTCTGACACTAGGTGTCTTTTAAAAATATGGACCCAATATATTACATATTATGATAAATTAAATGCAATCATTTGGAAAATTAGTCAAATAATCAGAGAAATTGCACCATTCTTGCTTTCTAATCGTTATAAAGTTTATCCAATAAGACAGTAACATAGTGGTCTTGTCTGTAAACTTCAATTATCACTACACCGACATTGAACCAACCCCCAGGGATACCAAATGTTTTAAACTGTGACACACACTCCTCTTCTGGCAATCAGTTTTGGCTGACATAATGAAACACAGTTAATCCCTGAACACGTGGAACCACAGTAGTTAAATTGCTCAACCATGCCTGTAACAATTCAATTAGCAAATCCTTGTGGACATTCTGTACCTCAGAAGAATTATGCAGGGATATTTTTACTATGCTTGTTTTCTAATCACGTTCCCAAATCTAACTGTTTGTACAAGAGAATATCATTGCCCTTGCCAAGAGGAAGGGTCAAGTTTATTAATGATGCCATATGACTACATTTCAAAATTGTTATTTCATGTATGTGATACTGATTATGGTTAAGCAAAGGCTTTAAATCTTTGCTAAAGGATAAGAGTCAAAATCATATTCCTTTTGTCTACTCATCCTCGTTAAATCTTTGCTAAAGGATAAGAGTCAAAATCATATTCCTTTTGTCTACTCATCCTCGAAATAATCTGGCAGGAAATCAAAATGATTACCAGGTCAGAAATAAATCAGATTTAGAAATTAAGAAATCAGAGTCCATAGCATGGTTAATATAAACATAGACATTCACAAAAGTGCAAAGTCTGATGTTAGTGAGTCAATGATCAGGGTACATGAAAAATTATACACAGAAATGGAGGGTTAGTTTAAAAGTAATGAAGAACCCAATAATATAGTTCAAAGCTTTTAAAATTGTATATAAGAAAAGGCAATTTCTGTGTGGCAATTTTTGCTTGTCAACTAAACCTTATGGAAGATGTTAAAATAGGTCCCTTTTATTTGTATTGCTGTTGTAAGAAAATAACACTAGAGACTAATGTTGTTGGATGCACATTATCTGTTAGCACAAGAAAATATTCTACATATTCCAAACAAAATTGACCCATATCACATATTTCTTCACTGTATAGAAAGAGTGCCTGAGTTTCTGTTGTAAATTTATTATGCCATAGAATTTCTGACTTTCTTTTAAAATAAAATTATATGTGTTCTCAAGTCACCCATTTACTTACCTTCTCCATATGTCTCCATATACAAAGCATGTCTAGGGGCAGTGCCAGAAATGTAGCCACAATCAAAGTGGATAGCCAATAAACTAGCCATTTTCTTTTTTCTGGATAATTATAACTAAGTTCTCAGTTATTAATTGTGATACTTATACCTTTAAAAAACTAGTGTATTATTGTCTTACAAAGAGTTTTCTAATAACTCTAAAGAGCCAGATTTCTAATTATCCTTGATTTGACAAATTCATTTCAACCACATCCCCTAAAATCGTAACACTTCAGGGAACAAACTCAAGCATCATTTATACCTCCATGTTAAGAAAAGAACTTAGCACCTCTTGTATTATCCTGGATAGAATTGAAGCCTATTCTACTAAGTGAAGTATCACAAGAATGGAAAAAGAAGCACCACATATACTCACCATCAAGTTGGTATTAACTGATCAACACTTAAGTGCATATATAGTAATAACATTCATTGGGTATCAGGCAGAAGGGAGGGGGAGGAAGGGATGGGTGTATATAGACATAATGGGTGCAGTGAGCACCATCTGGGGGAGGGACATGCTTGAAGCTCTGACTCGGGTGGGACAAAGGCAATATATGTAACCTAAACATTTGTAGCCACGTAATATGCTGAAATTAAAAAAATAAAAATAAATACAGAAAAGAAAGTTAAAAAAAATAAAAAGACCAGATACCCTAGACATCAAGACATCTGCTCATATGAAGAGAAAGTTCCTAGTTAGTTAGTTAGTTTGTTTGTTTGTTTGTTTTTCTAGGTACTTGAGCAACACCAAACACTATAATTAATAGTAAAATAGCAGGTTGTAGAAAAGCTACCTTGGCCCCATGCTATCCAATCTGAACTCACCTCACCATAGCTATTCAAGTGAGAACACTTGTACACAAGAACAACAATACTGTAGGTCAAGTTGCAGAAAATCTTAGCATATTAGTTGATCTGCAGCCAAGAACATTTGTGACAGCTATGCTTATATTAATACAATATTTGCTACCTATAAAAAGTAATTAAATTTCACATGGAACATATAGATGTAAGAAAATCAATGTTATTAATTATTTAGTGAGTAGTAGAGAGGCAAATATATATTACTGAGATAGATATGTTTATTATTAAACAATTTTGGTAAATAAGTAGATTTTTATAATTAACCAAAATTGATTGTAATATAAATAATAAAATGTTTAGTATCATAGAATGCAAGTACCAACTTGATGTTATAGAGAATGAACATATCTAAATTTTAGAAGAGATTAAAATTCTAGAAACTAGTTTCCTGAAAAAAAAAAATTCTTCATCTATTTTTTTCTTGTTATTTGTCTTGGTTTTTTTTTTCTTTTCATTATTGTTGTTCAATTTCTGAGGTACCAAGGCCAATATTCTGTAAAGCAACAAATTCCATGTAATGGTTCCCCCAGAATTGGTGTTCCATGTCTTGACAGTGAATTTATTTCAGACATAGTGTGTGTTTCTGTGTGTATAATCATGGGTATATATATCATAAACATAAACACACATACATGTTTTGATCTTGCTATTTGCTCTACTCTTTGTAGGTTTCAAAGATTAATAATTATTTAATCTGATAATCATAATGATGTAGGACACAGTGGACCTCCGAGAACTGGGATTGGGCCAACTCAAGTATAAAAATTAATGTATAGCCACTTCTTTCAGAAGGGGGCTGGCTTTTATAGAAGTCCTTTAGAAATCACTAACAGAATATAGTCCTCATTTGAGTGAAGATGCCCCAAAAATGCTTTTCATAAAAAACTGCAAAAATATAATGTCTAATCATGTTGTCCAAAGAGACTCTGGATCTTATAGATGTCCTTTGAATACCACCAATGACATATACTCCTATGTGTGTGATTATACCCCCTGCTGTGGTTTGAATAATCCCTCCGAAGGTCATGTTGAAACTTAATTCCCAATGTGGCAGTATTGAGAGGTAGAGCCTGTAAGAGGTGATAGGATCATAGGGGCTCTGGCCTTATGAGTGGACTGATCCATTCGTGGATTAATGAATTAATGGATTACAATTGGAGGAAGACTGGAGGCTTTATAAGATGAGGAAGAGAGACCTAGGCTAGCACAACAGCGTGCTCAGCCCCCTTGCCCTTGGGACCTTCTCCACCTCAGGATTCTGCAGAGAGCACCGACCAACAAGAAGGCCCTCATTAAATGCAGCCCCTTGATCTTGGACTCTTCAGCCTCCAAAACTTTAAGAAATAAATTTTGTTTCCTTATGAATTACCCAGTTTCAGGTATTCTGTTATAAGCAACAAAAAATGTGCTAATGAATCCTCAAAATGTATTTTTGATAGGATGCAAATTTGTTTTATTTGAATATAGAAAAGAATGTTTTTGGCTTGCTTCAGACAAATTGGATTTCTAAAGAGGATAATTTCTTTCAATAATTACAAGGAATTGTTCCTCCTTTAGACTTAGAATCCGACTGAATTAGTAGGGGATTTGAAGATTTGTGGGTTTTGCATTTTTTTTGTACTAGATACTCACTTGTGATGCTTATTGTGTCAGAAATCCTTCCTTCCTGCAGCTGAGAAAGACATATGCAGCTGCCTGATAATCTATTAATAAACGAAATCCGAATCCTCTCTCCCAGATGAAAAGCCAAAAACATATTTACATCTAGAAATCAATACAGAAAGGTAATTTCTCTAAAAGTCTAAGAAAATAAATTTCATTATAACTATGTGTGCATGTGTGTCTACATATGTATATATGTATATGTATGTGTGTGTATACTATCCAGAAAGTATCCAGCCACGTAACTGTTCTTGTTATACTAACAATGGCTGGATACTTTCCAGACAACCCTTTTATATACACACATATATATGCTTGCATACACACACAGATATAAACACACACACACACACCTCTAAGCACAAATGTGACCTAAACTTCGCTACTCCAAGGTCCTGCCATGTGTAGGAAAGTCTAGAATTTAGATTTTGTTTGATGATCTTGGCACTATGTATACGAAGAAAAAGGATCATCCTAGAAACAATTTATTTGAACACAAAACAGAGAAGTACTAATAATTTTGCCAAGGATAATATAGTTGCATTGCAGAAGACATTGTAGAAGAGAATTTTTTTTTAATACAGTGTCTATTTCTTGTGCCCTTTAGTTTTTTCCCTAAGTGGATTCATGCCTGAGTCCTAGAAAAAACATAAAGACTTAAGTTAAAAAGTTTAAAGAATGATTCGACAAAAATTACAATGAGAGTTTGAGGGTACAACTGACAAGCACCATTGTTGTGGAGATTTTGGTACAGTTGGATGCTGTATTAGTATTTTTAGGGCTTTTGGAGAAAGTGTCCTCAGCAGAGACATCACACTAGCAGCCCAATCATCAGGGATGCTGGTGTGCACACCAGAGCTGGGAGTGCCACAGCGCAGGCAATGCCTTTGGCAGGGATCAGGGTCTTAGGTGTTACTCCCGCAGAGAGAAAAAATTGGAAAGAGTAGATAAGACAATTCGTAGTTGCCATATATATGCCAAGAAGACTAAGGGCTCTTTCATGGAGTACATGTAAAACAGCCTCTGATATGTCTTCAATTTAATTGGGATGCTTTTGATTGGAGTTGAAATTACAATAAATGTGAACCAAACTAGCAGAATTAATTTAATGCCTGATGTTCATACCTATTTTAGTTATTTTATAATAATGGATGCTATTCAGATCTCACTTCAAAGTTTCCTGCATCGTCTAATGAATTTTCCTAAGAGCTGAAGAAGCCACAACAACTGAAGTTGAAGATTACTGATATCAATAATTACCTGTGTGTTAATATGTGTATCTATGTACATATAATTCTAACTGTGCAGTTCTTATTAAATTTTACCTAGTATTTGAAGCTAATGTGCCAATGATAATTCATTTTACAAAGAGCAATGTGAACCTGAAAACAGAATAGGAAGTACCAAATTAAGCCTAAAGGAAAAATTTTTGTTTATTGTTTTCAATGGACTGGGAAAGCAAATGTCTATTATAAAATCATTCAATCCTAACCGAAATGCATTATATTTTTCAAAATCTTAGGAAACCACAGAGAAAGACATACTCATAGATATATGTGTTAACTTAGTATACTCCAAAGGGGACATCATTGATAGTAATTTATTATTATTATCACTATTATTATATACAGGAGCAAATATCAGTGGAGGCTATTAAAATAAGCTACATTGAAGGTGAATAGTCAATTAAAATCTGAAAAATACATATCTAGGCTAAAATAATCAATAAATCTTTATTTTTAAATTTTATCCAACATTTGAAAAGACTGTAGTATATTATTCATAACTGTTTATACTGTGAGATTGAGTGAAAATAGCATAAATGAAAGCAGTTTTCATGAGAAGAAATATGAACTCAAGAATTATTTCTCTAGAGATTGATATATCATAAGTATAGAGCTAATAAAATATATTTATATGTGATACAATAAATATTTTACATAGCAGTAATAAGAAATTCAATTAAAAACCTTGGCTAATACTATTTCAACAAAGCAAGAACAAGATCCACAAGTCTTTTATTAACTCATAATCAAACGCTGTATCAAGAAAACTAAGTAAAAAATAAGCCTTAAAATAATGCCTAAATAAAAATATTTTGCTTGAATTTATTTATAGCTCTAGGGTATTCTCAAACAACACCAGCAAATTTCAACTTTTCATTACGACACTTTATGTGTATAATGGTAAGCTAATGACTAAATTTGAAAAAAACTGATAATACATAAAACATCATATCACACTGCTATAAAGAATGTTACCTTTTGCATTTGTCACATGTTTTCGTGTACGTGGAGGAGTGAATGGCTATAGATTAGAGTTTACATTTCATTTTTTCATTATCGTCCTTCTATATCTGACTACCTCCATCCAATCCCTAGTCTCCTCATTTCAGAACCAGGTCTTAATCTAGCGGCCCGAGGAAGGTTGTCTCTGAGAATTTTGCAGATCCACCCTGCAACTGGCAGCTTGGCCTTCCAATTCCCTCTAGGATTGCACGCAGGAAGTGTCTCCAATCCATCTGTGGGCAATACTTTTAAGCCTAAATTTTCCAAGATCGAAGTTTTACACTGAAGTCCAGGTCCAAACAAGAGAACAGAAAAAATGGCTTCAGACAAAATGATTTGAATTACTTGTTGGATCTCCTCACATTTGACTCGAAACCCAGTAGGACAGCTGCTTCTGGACCAGTTTCAATCATGTCTTTGATCTTAACCGTGGTTATTCTCACCGGGTTTTTAAGTGTGACTGCCTTTTTCTTTATTTCAAATCTCATATTTTATTTAACAGTACTGTATATGGGGATTAGCAGTCTAATTTGTGAAATCATAGTATTGACCTAATCGGAAGGGTACGTGGCAAGGTAAACTTTTATTTTATATTTTTGTCAGCATTCTTGATGAAAACAATTTGAATTTTTAAGCACTGACAGAGTAGTAAAGTAGGTAATACATAGGAGCAAGGAGTTCTGATAAGAAAGAAAAAAAGTGGGTCTCAAATGTGAAGGAGAATGGTAGAAATAAAAATGAAAATGATAAACACAGATTGAATAGGAAGGAGAAAAGAAAATAGAAAGACCATTTTATAGGAGAAATTTCTCTCCTTAAAAGGCATGGTTTTCAGCAGAATATAAAGGCAGAGAAATTAAGAACTCTGGGAAGGGTCAATATCCAGTTGGGAGCTGCCTGTCTCTAAGCAGTCATCTCATGCTTGTTCAGAGAAATTGGGCACTCACAGAAGACCAAATATTTGGTGCACTTTAAATTAATTATTTAAAAAATACAGATCTTTTCAACATGTATTTAATGAGAAAAGCAAGAGTTTGAGAATTTTTCTCTACAAAATACAGGTAACTTTACATAGAACAAATAATTAGGTACATAGATTGAAATGCAACATTAAATATTCAGCATTATCTTACTTTGGGTTATTAAGACATAAAAGTTTTTGAACAGACAATTCCAGAAAAGTCATCTGAAAAGCTTTGAAAAATAATCAAATAAATTACTTATTCCATGTAGACAATACTAGATTTAGTACTCACAAACTCAATAATGCTGGTCTCCTATAAAATGATGGCTGAGTTGTTATAATTATTAAATGAGGTAAAAATGAATAAAGTTTTCTGGGATATATTGTTAATTATAAATAAATGTTAGTTATTATTAAACTTATTAGCCAAATTTCATCTAGTATATGCATAATAGTGTGGCCTTTATATCACAGAAATATTTGAAAAATAAATAACTCAGATGAATTTCTACCAGCAGATAAATGTCTTTTGTAGGAAGAGGGTCTATTAATATATTAGTAGTTATATAAGGAGTAAATGTGGAAATCTGAGTTTGCAGATATTTAACCTAGCACTGAGAAAACAACCGAATGAGGGAAAAAGACAGATGTATTGGCAACACTGGACAAGTAAGAAGTTAAATCTACTCTCAGTTTTATGTTTGCTAAATAAAGCAAATTTGTTTAAGTCAGATTTAATTGGGCTTATAAGCAACTGTAACTGAGAGATTCTTTTTTTTTATTTATTTTTTTATTTTTGAGACAGAGTCTCACTTTTGCCTGGGCTAGATAGAGTGCTGTGGCGTCATCTTGGCTCATAGCAACCTCAAACTCCTGGGCTCAAGCGATCCTCCTGCCTCAGCCTCCCTAGAAGCTGGGACCACTGGCATGTGCCACCATGACTGGCTAATTTTTTCTATATATTTTTAGTTGTCCAGCTAATTTCTTTCTATTTTTAGTAGAGACGGGGGTCTCGCTCTTGCTTAGGCTGGTCTCGAACTCCTGATCTTGAGCAATCCTCCCGCCTCAGCCTCCCAGAGTGCTAGGATTACAGGTGTGAGCCACCGTGCCTGGCAGAGAGATTCTTTAATTTCTGTTTTCCTGAAAAAATGCTAGAAGTATTCCATTGGAGTATTTAGTTATCTAACTATGTTCCAATCATAAAAGGACTTCATAAAGCAGAAGGAAATAGTTTTACAGAAAAATGAATGATCAAATGAATTGAAACACAAAAATTACATAAACCAACCTTGATTTTAAAATGTCTTCCTCTCTAATTGGGTGAAGGATAAAAAAGATCTCTCTGTATTATTTCTTGTTACTGAATGAGAATCCACAATTTCTCAAAATAAAAAGCTTAATATTAATAAAACTTTGAGTCTCCTAAGCATAATGTGGATGGTATTTACCAAAACAACTTCTACAAATGGCTTTACTCTAAACATATAAGCACCAAGCAAACTACTCTAATTTTGATACAATTGTATCTCTCTTAAAATAAATTATATACAATTTTTTTTGGAGCTGTATCAAACTTACATTCCCCTTTTCTTGTAGAAATTGAAGTATGAAGGACTCACTATACATCACAGGAAATAGAAATATAATCTCGGAAGGAGGGACATTGACTACATCATATAACATGTTAGATGAACATGTTTGCCTGCTTTGTACATTTTTTAAAAATTCCACCAAAAGTTACTCTTTTAGGAAAAAGGACTGGAGGATTGTTTATGTAAAACTTTAATTTAGAAATTAGATCTTTAGTCTTTATTAATCTTGAGGCAAAAGATAATTAGAGAAAAACATTATAATGGGAAGTATAAACCATCATACTTCTCAAGTGGAACAGCAATGTACTATGTTTTATATTCATATTTTTCAAAGAAAACTCTCTATGTACCATTTTGAAAATGGTGATGCAAACATAAGTACCTGCTCATTATCTTCTCAACCAAAATTCTTTCCAAATTGATGCTTCTTTGATGGAGCTATAACAAGCTCAATTCAATTTATTTTTATATTGAAGGTTTATACAAAGTATCATAAATATGTCTTATAGAGAATTAAAACAATGAGAAATACCTCATTGTACTGAGTGCAGTGCCTGACATATACTAACAAAAGATAGAGCTTGCAGATAAATTGGTATGTAAGAAAAGAATATTGAAATTTAAGACAGCTTTTTATTATTAATAAAATAGCTCTTTTAGTCTCTGTTTGAAGATGGGAGACTTTAAATGGGAGTATATTTTTAATAACAAAGTAAAGAAAGGAAGAAAAAGTATGAGGCCACGATGTAACAAAGAGCAGTTCAATGAGAAATGATAGTTTGCTCGAAAATCTGGGCATATTGATTTTAAATTGAGGTACAGTTCACATATAATAATATTCACACTTTCAAAATGTACAGTTCAATGTGCTTTGACAAATGGATGCAGTTCTATAGCTATCCCTATAACCAAGATACAGAATTCATCCATTAGCCCATAAAGTTCCCACAGAGCCTTTTCAGTTCTTTGGCTTCTAACCTCCCTCCACCCACTGCTGCTGGCTCCTGGAAACAACTCATCTGATCTATGTTAAATTACTATAGTGTACTACAGTGTTGCCTTTTCCAAATGTTATACAAATTGAATCACAGAAAGCGCAGCCTTTGCTTTCTGACTTCTTTCATAGATCATTATATTTTTGAAACTCATATGTGTATAGTAGTTTGTTCCTTTTTATTGCTGAGTAGTATTTACTATATGAATGACTATTCTACTATTTGTCCAATTGCATTGATGAATGTTTAGTTGTTTCTAATTTTCCCTAATATGGATAATGGTGCTACGAGCATTTAAGTGTAATTATTGCCTTTAACATATGATTTTCTGAGATCAATACTTAGGAATAGAAAGTCTAGGTCATATGGGAGGTATGTGCTGAGAAAATGGCCCATCTATTTTTCAGAGTAGTTGCACTTTTTTATACTCGACCAGCAGTGAGAATTCCAGTTTTTTCATCTCACCCCTAGTACTAAAATAGCTAGTCTTTTTAATTATAGCCATTCTAATATATGTACAATGGTAACTTGTAAATTAACATTTGCCTAATGACTAATTATATTTAACATCATTTCACATGCTTACTTGATATCCATATCCTTCTTTGGTGAAGTATCCATTCAAACATTACTGATTTTTTAATTGGGTTATCTTCTTATTGCTGAATTTTGAGGGTTTTTTTTCTTTTGTGTTTACATTTTTACAGAAAAGAAGCAGCAGCAGCAGCAGCAGAAGCAGGAGGAGTACAAGAGTAAGAGTAATAGGAAGAGGAAGAACTAGAAGAAGAAAGAGAAAAGGGAGAGTAAAAAGAAACAGAGACAGTATGTGGCCTGCAAAATCTAAAATATTGACTATGTGAAGCTTTACAAAAAATGTTTGTTGCTATAGATGAATTTGGAAATAATTGTCATCCTGACAATACTGCGTCTTCCAAGCAGTGAACAAATGTGTGTGTGTGTGTGTGTGTGTGTGTGTGTGCGCGTTCTTCAATTTTGATTTCCCTTCTTTTCTTTCTCTTTCTTCCTTGGAGCCTGAGCAGAGTAACATAGTAGGGCTATCCTATGTGAAAGTTAAAAGATGAGCTGGATAAAAGTGGTGTCTACATTAACTCTGGGTTGTTCTGTCACAGTGTTTAAGAGGCTAAACTAGGTGAGGAAGCTGTCGTTTTGCATCTGCAGTTGGCATAAGGTGTTAGATTCTGAGAGAGAAGAAGCCATCCCTGAGGAGTGACTTCCAGGTGTGGGCATTCAGTGGCCAATCAAAGTAGGAGTGCACTCACGTGGGAAGTGGCCCAGCTCATATCATGGCACTTGTATGCGTAAATGGAAATCTATGAGGAGGAGAAAGTGTCGGTACCAGTGAGAGATTGTTTACACATAAGGGTACCGAGTAAGTAAATACATTAATTAAAATAAGGGCCAGGTTTTCATTGATAAGGAATGGAGTTATAAATCTTGAAAATGAGAGGCACTATAATAAACTCAATGGTGTTTTCAGTTGAGTAATTATTGTCAACAATTTCAGTGTAATCATATTGTCCTTTTATTTTTTCTGAAGATAAGCAACTTAGAACAATGTATTCTTTCATCTTTTGTGTACTCATAGATTGAATACAATGCCACAAGATTGTATGTTATAAACATTCTATTGCAAGTGTTTTTTTTGGAAAAATGACTTTTTTCCCTTTATTGTTGCACAATTCAGAATTGAAAAGATAGGGAATCAACCCGTGCCCATCAACACATGAGTGGATTAATAAAATGCGGTCTGTGTGTACCATGGAGCACTACTGAGCCATAAAAAATGTTGAGCTAATACCTTTTATAACAACCTGGATGAAACTGGAGACCATTCTTCTAAGTGAAACATTGCAAGAATGAAAAAAACAAACACCATGTGTATTCATTAGTAAACTGTAACTAATTGATCAACACTTATATGCACATATGGAAGTAAAACTCAATGGAAATCAAGCAGGTGGGAGAAGGGAAGAGGAGTTGGGTAAATTCACACCTAATGGGTACAATGCACATTATCTGAGTAATGGTCACACTTACAGCATTGACTCAAACTGTACAAAAGCAATACATGTAACCAAAACCTTTGTACCCTCATAATATTCTGAAATAAAAAAAATAGTTTATGTTATGTTGTTATGTTTTTAATCAGAAGCAAAACCTCATAATACAAGGGCATATTAGCTGAAAAACCTGAGATCATCTTTGGCTACCATTTGTCTCTCACATTCTATATCCAATCTGATATATTTAAATTATGACCACTTTTCAAGTACCCATAACCACCTTGATTCAAAATGACATCATTTCTCACTTATTTAATATTCTTTTTTTTTTTTTAAGAGACAGGATATATCTCTGTCACCCAAGCTGGAGTACAGTGGTGGAATCATAGTTGATTGCAGCCTGGAACCCCTGGGCTGAAGGAATCCTCCCACCTCAGCCTCCTGAGTAGCTGGTACTACTTGCCACCATTCCCGTATAATTTAAAAATAAACACACAAACACACATTTTCAGAAATGGTGTCTCACTATGGTTCCCAGGCTGGTATTGAACTCCTGGCTTCAAGTGATCCTCCTGCCTCAGCCTCCTGAGTCCTTGGGATGACAGGCATGAGATCCTGAGCCTAATATTCTATTTTATCACAATATACCCATTATTGCTTTCTATGGTAAATTCTCCACATAGCATCCAGAGAGATCCACTGGAAGGTAAGTCAAATTATTTCTCTCCTTTGCTCAAAATCATGCAATGGTTCCCTATTTCAAGTCTAGTAGGAGGGAAGGCTTACACACTCTACATAGCAGAGAATCCGATTACCTCCCTAATCTGACCATCCACTCTTTCCTTGGCTCACCCTTTCTGGGCATGTTTTGCATCTTGCTGTTCTCCATATACTTCTGTCATAGGGTATTTAAAATGGCTGTGTCCTCTGCCAATGACGTCTTTTCTTCAGATATATTCACAGAGAACTCCTTTCTCTCCTTTGTAGCTATGTTTAAGTCTCTTTCCAGTGGGTCTCACCTGACCACACTATTTGAAATTACAACCTGCCATTCCTTTGAATCTTGACATTTTCAAACCCGTTTACTTGGCTTTACTTTACTCTAGTACGTATAACCTCCTAACCACCATATAATTCAGTGATATGTTATTTCTACTGCTTACAGTCTGCCTCCCCTAATAAAATGCAAGCTTAATATCAGAAAGTATTTGGTTATCTATTCTGTATACTACTATAATATATCCCAAGAAACAATTTCCAATTGAGTGTAATTGAATATTTGTCAAATATTATTAAATGAATGTGCAGATCCTTCTGGAATTTCATGGTTTTTAATGGTTTCTAATATCCAGATACTTGCCAGCCTGTAAGTCAAAACAAAAGTAATGGTTTAAGTGTTCTTTTATTGAAGTATCTATCTGTGTCACGTAGCTTTAAAAACAGTTAATTCTAGTAGGACATAATCTTTTGTCTTGTTTATGGTGGTTATAAAGGACTGTTGCTAACAAAGATATGATTTTTTTATCCTGTGATGAAATGTGTGACATTTTTATTCTATGCTACTTAATCACAAAATATAAAATCATTTACTACAATAGTTATTTATAATTCATATGTATTTGCCCAGAGAAAGTTCAAGATAATATAGTATTTTTACATATATTGAAGATGACTAAATCTATTATTTACTCTAAAATATATCTTATGTTTTGTTGCAATAAAATTATATATTTATATCAATTATATTTATTTCTGCATTATTACTATTACAGATCATAACTATTATTCAGAACAACTACACACAAGTCTTCTCATTTTTATATGTATAATTCACACTTAGACATTTTCAGTTCATTAAAAATAAAATTAATTAGGTCAACACAAACCTGTTGTTAATTTAACCAGTTAGCAGTATTTAGGATATACAATACCTCTAGAGGTAAGTAAGACTTTTCAGTTTTAAAATCAAGACATATTTCCTCTGATTCTGACAGATAAGCTTAGTATTTAGGAATGTTTCCTATGAAGTCAGCCTTTATGTAAACAAAACCATTCATTATAAATTACATTTGCATTCTTTCTCAGGAGATGTCTCTTCCTTGAGAGGGATTACCCATCTTTCTTTACTTCTTATGAATTTGATTAACCATCTAAAAGTTAATTAACTTAATTATATCTCAGTAATAGTGTCTCATATTAGGCAAAGAAAAGAAAATCAACTCCTCTTTAAAATGCTGGTGATACAGAGTAGTTAGTCAAAAACTGGGATAATATAGCTACAATACAACCGTGAAGATATATTTCAGAATTTCAAAAAAAAAAAAAACATTAAAAAAGGTAGAACTAGGAGGTCTAACTTCCTAGTTAACAAAAAAATTAAAAAAGAAAAGAAAACCTACGAAAATTTCTAAACTCACCTATTTAACTTAATTTTTCTATGGCATAGATAAATAATACAATTATAAAAAAATTATACCCCTTAACTCCATGTTTGGAATAAAAAACTCTTGATATTATCTGACAGTTTAAAGAGCAATAGACAAAAAAATAAAACAAAACAAAATTATAAATAAAATGAATTGAGCAGAACAAACACACCTATGATTATATCAACTTAGGTATTTTTAACTAGATAGAAATCCAAGAAAATTACCCAAATAGCAAACTGCTAAAGGTACCAGAGTTCAGCCAGATTCTTGGTGAAATAGTATTAAATTAATTAGCATTGTTCCTACATCAATAAATAACGGAATAGCAAAGTCACTTTTATTAAAAAAATTATAGTGTACCTAGTCATAAACCAAAAAATATGCATGAAAATTGTGTATATACTTTTTAAAATTATATATAGCCATAATAGAAAAGTTAAATAGAGAAAAAACACTACACCCATAGATAAGAAGAGTCAACACTATAGGAGTATATTTTCCTAAAATTAACTAATAATCACAGTACAATTTTTATAAACTTAAAATAATATCCACATTTTTTCATGACCCTTTAAAAAATTATTCTAAAATTTTTATGGCAGAGGAAGGATGAATACCAATATAATTTTTATTTTTTAAATTTATTATTATTTTTAAAGGTCTTTTTTAAAATTTTTAAAATTTATTTCAGAATATTATGGGTGTACAAATGTTTTGGCTATATAAATTGCTTTTGTACCATTTGAGTCAAAGTGTGCCCATCCCCCAGATAGTGTGCATTGTACCCGTTAGGTGTTAATTTATTCATCTCCTCCTCCCCCTCCCACCTGCTTAATTTCCAAGGAATATTATTTCCATATTTGCACATAAGTGTTGATCAATTAGTTCCAATTTAATGGTGAGTACATCTGATGTTTGTTTTTCCATTCTTGTGATACTTCACTTAGAAGAATGATCTCCAGTTCCATCCAGGTTAATAACAAGAGGTATTAATTCATCACTTTTTTATAGCTGAGCAGTACTCCATGGTATACATATACCACATTTTATTAATCCACTCATGTACTGATGGGCGCTTGGGCAGTTTGCACATCTTTGTGACTGTGAATTGTGCTGCTATAAACATTTCAGTGCAGATGTCTTTTTTACAGAATGTCTTTTTTTCCTCTGGGTAAATACCCAGTAGTGGGATTGCTGGATCAAATGGTAGTTCTACTTTTAGGTCTTTGAGGTGTCTACATACTACTTTCCATAGAGGTTGTCCTAGTTGCAGTCCTACCAGCAGTGTAAGAGTGTTCCAATCTCTCCGCATCCACGCCAACATTTGCTGTTTTGGGACTTTTTGATAAAACCCATTCTCACTGGAGTTCAGTCATATCTCCTGGTGGTTTTCATTTGCATTTCCCTGATGATTAGAGACTTTGCAATTTTTTTCATATGTCTTTTGGCCATTAGTCAGTCTTCTTTTGAAAAGTTTCTGTTCATGTAGTAAAGGATAAAAGGATGAGTGTGCTCCTTGATATCACACTGATTTGAGAGTGACCACACACAAAACAGTGTATACAGGTGTAGATAAATATAAATAGTTGAGTGAGTGAAATAGGAACTTGGTACATGATAGAGTTACACTTAATCTGTTGAAAAACGATAAGCTTATTTGATAAATAATGCTGCTTACAACTAACATAACTAATGGAAAAGAAAAAAAAATAAGCATTTGAAATGACATCAGGAAGGTGGCTGACTAGAAGATCCTAGTGTTCTCTTCAGTCCCCCACCTCTGCCTTAAAAATTGGATAAACTAAATTTTGGACAAAATATCGTGTAACTAAAGGAGAGATCCAGAGAATAGTAAAGCAGCGGCACAAATCCTTGACAGAACATTGACACAAGATAGTTGTATAGAGACGGGAAGGAAACACCTTCCTTCTGCCTCCTAACCCCTCCCAAGGCAGAATAAGCTTAGAACAAGAAGAGACTATTTTCTGCAGGGAACAGGATAAGCAAGAGGAACCCAACAGATGCCATCACCACTGCAAACATCTTGAGTCTTTGCTAGCACAGACTCCTCCAATCCGCATAGGTGTTGAGCCCAGCTGAGGGCTTTTCAGAGTCCACAAGCTGAGCTACTCCCAGAGAAGGAACCAGTGCTCTGACTACTACCACCTGTGGTTCATGCTGCTACTGCAGTGCACCATAACGAAACCAGAGCCATTGTTACAATGCATCCTGTTTTGTGGGTGAGTAGTCATTGCTACCCTCTTCCCTGAGATTTTGCTGCCACTGCAACATATCCACAAGAAAGCATGCCAGCCCTGAGCCAGGCTTCTATTATGTTTTACTCCACAGGGCCAACCGCCTCTGGAGGTGCTCCATCCCCCCATTCTGGTTGCTGGTGCACCCTCCCCTTAGGGCCAAACTAAAGCAGTGCCCTGCCCCCTGGGTATCTCAGGTCTCTTGAACACTAAAGAAGTCAATCCCACCCTTTATGCCACAGGTAAGGCAGCACCTAGACCCTGGAGGCTCTGATAATTTCAGTATGCTGGAGTGGTTTCACTCCTAAGTACCAAACTACTGTGGTACTAACCCCCTATAGTTTGAGCTTCTGAAGTGCCACACCATTATGGGAAGTGGGGCCATTGCTGCACTGTTCCCTTCCCACCAGGGCCCAAGTCACAATGTCTTGCTGTTACTGGGTCCTTGGTACTTGCCACATCGGTCCTCACAGAGCCTGGGCTATTGCTGTATACCACCATCACAGGGTCTAGAGTCATGAGTCTCACATGTTCTCACTCAACTGTGGGAGCTAAGTATTAAAAACAGTTGATCTTACGGAGACAGAGAGTAGAATGATGGTTAACAGAGGGTGAAAACGGTAACAGGGAGGGATAAAGTGGGAATTGTTAATGGGTGCAAAAATATAGTTCAAAAAGGGGCAGGTGGGTAAGAGGAAGGGATCAAAATTACTAATACCTATTAGGTACAATGTACATTATTCATATGACAGGTCCACTAAAAGCCCTGACTTCACAGCTATTCAATTCAACCATGTATAAAAAAATATTTTCATCCTCTAAATCTCTTGAAATAAAAAATATATGCAAATACTAAAATATTTTATAATACTCATGTGTAGTATATGTGTTCACGAAAGGATGCGGAGTGCTCTGTATGAAATGCATCCACCAACTTCATGACAGTGGTTAATTCCAGAGACTCAGCAAGAGAAATGACACTTTGAATAGAGGTCAAAGGGGCCCTGACTTTATATGTAATCCTGTGTTTATTTTATTTCAGAAAATACTGCATGCAAATATGACAAAGAAAGAATGATCTCTGCCAGATGGTAAAAAATTAACCCATTGTTTCTTGTTTCTCCGTACTTTTTGATTTATTATATTTTTCCCCAAAATAAGCTGCCCATAATATTTGAAAACTTTTTTATATTGCCTAGGATCACTTTATGAGTAAGATTGTAATAATTTCTAAATATTAATTTTGTTCAGTTTTCTATAAGTCTCATGATATCTAGGAAAAGTGTTCCCATTTCTTCAAGCTATCATAAATAATGAAGCAAATACATTTAATTCTCATTTTGAATGTGCCATAGATGGATTTTTTAGTAAAAGTGGAAGGAATTACTAGCACTCAGTTAAAGGGATGGATCACTTCAGAAAATTGTGGATTGATGGATGCAGAGTAACTTACAATTTTTGATTTTAAAATGTTATATAGGAATCAGTTCTCTCAAAACTATGAAATGTTGTCAGTCTTATAAATAGTATCTAACTTTTTCTCATTTAAAATGTAGACAAGCATTAAGAGAAAAAACTACTTCTGAAAGTCATCAATTACTTTGTTATATTAATTAAACTTATTCTGATACTCTAATTAAATATTCTATGCCTTATCCAATGATCTGACAAGACAAATATATATGCATCTTTAATGGACATGGTTGGAAATCATTAGTACCATAGCTGGTTTCAGGATAGCAATGTGAAGAAAATATAGTGATGAACATGAGCAGGAAACACAGAAGTAGGGACTTTCCTAGAAAACTAGAGCCAAAGAGGGTAATTCATCAGTGTCTGACCATACCTGAAACAGTGAATAGGAGGCAAATTCACTGGCTAATTCCTTACCTTCCCAGTTCTATTTGATCTCCCAGTGGGATCTCCCAAGGGCCAAATCTAATCAGAAGTCTGCTGGATAGAAGGATTAAGAAAGATACAGTGCAGGGTAGGAGAAGAAATAAAAAATTTTAGGAAGCAAAAAGACAAAAGATTTTAACAGAAGTAATAATAATAATAATTGAAAACTAACATTAATAAATAACATTAGATCATTAAAAATAATAATATAAAAATTATGAAATACAGTGTTTAGGAAAGAAAAGCATTATTTATAGAGAAATAAAATCAGGCTGACATCAACAACACTGGATGCAAGAAGACAAGGAAAGAGTAATGTCAAGATTTTGAGGGGGAATTACCTTGAAGCCAGAAACTCTTACCAATTAAAATCATACTGAGTACTTCTGCTTTTGCATATGATGGAGTAACTGATACTAAACTTATCTTCACACCTTACATAAGAAATCTAGAAAATATCTAAGAAACAAGTATTTTCAGACATTGTTGGAGAGTGAACTCTAAGAGAAGGGAAACAACTGAGTTAATCATTAGATCCCCCTGGCTTTTGACTTGGAAGCACTTTCCAGCATGAAGAACTAGGAGGAGAAACTCCGAAAATCATATTAGTCTCACTGAAGAGAAAGAGGGGAGCCAGGCTGAGATGGCTGGAATCTGTGAGACATGGTACCAAATAGAAGAGAAATAAACAGATAAAGTGATACAAGGCTGTACAGGGCTCTTTGAGCTTTTGCAGAATGCTATGTTGCACGGTCAAATGGGAACTCCGTGAGGCCAGGCAATAACCATTACTAAGGTACAGAGTGTTAGTTTTTCCCAGTACTCACAGACAGTGGGGAAACATTCAAGTTCCAATAGGTATAAGTGAAGAACCTTTAGTGAACACCTAGAAAATCCAGAGACTCCACAAGCATCTTGCTTTAACAGTAAAGGGTCACAAGAGTGGAAAAACAAGCACCACGTGTGCTCACCATCAAATAGGCATTAACTGATCAACATTTATGTGCACATATAGTAGTAACATTCATCAGGTGTCGGGCAGGTAGGAGGGGATGGGTATATTCACACCTAATGGGTGCAGTGCACACTGTCTGGGGAATGGACACACTTGTAGCTCTGACTCGTGCGGGATAAAGGTGATATATGTAACCTAAACATTTTACCCGCATAATTTGCTGAAATAAAAAAAATGTAAAAAAAATAGTAAAGTGTAAAGTAGTCCTAGAATAAAAGCTACTGTAGCCTTACTAAATAGAACTTTAAAAAGAGATCCTGAAAGTTTCAATCTGATCTGTGAGCAACTTAAGCGCATGCCAAAAACAAATGAACCACCATGAAAAAATCTTGATAAAAAGATAAAATCTAGTAAACATTAAAAAAATAGCCATAAAACTACCCAACATCAAATAAAAGTTATTATACATGCAAAGAATCAGAAAAATGGTATCCATAATGAGGAGGAAACTCATTCAGTAGAAATACACCAGAAATGACAGAGATGGTGTCATTAGAACACTAGAACTTTCAAGTAGCTATTATAGACATGATCAAGGATTTAAAGGAAAATAAGAATATAATGAAATGAGAAAAGGTAGATATAAAAAAGAATTGAAAAACACCAATTCTCAAAGATAACCTTCACTAAGTCTAACAGCAGATGAGACAAAGCAGATGAAAAATCAGTGACCTCGGAACATTCACCACAGAAACTAAACTGCAAAGAAAGACACTAAACAATGGTGATTGTGGTATTCTCCTCAGATTCATAAAAGTTAAAATGTGGAAAAAAGTATGTCTCACAATTTATGAAAGTGGGTTCAGTAGGACTTGATTGTGAAAGGGTTGAAAGCCTGGCTAACAAGTTAGGCTTTATTTGCGGATAATTGTAATTGACGGCATATTTTTGAGCAGGGGAGCAATGTGATCAGAGATGAACTTTACGTATGACAACATCGATCATCTCCCAGGAATGGAAGAGTGCAAAAGTCTGCCTGGGTGGATTTGGGGATCATATTGCCAATGAAAACATAAACACATCTATTTATGTAATCTACATTATTTTACAAAATTACTATTCAGGTATTTACTCCTCTAAGAAATATAACCCACAGCCTCAATGCCATGGTAATAGTCCCCCTCTATAATATACACATTGGGACAAAGCTGAGGCAGTTTTAGCAAACAAACATTAAGGAGATCTTGAAATCATGATTTTCAAAGCTGGAGATCATTACCTCATCTCGTAGTGTGCTGTTCCATGGATATGCTTGTGTTCTCATCCCAGAGATTGAATAATGAATACAATTATAGCAGTAGGGAATCTGACAAGACAATCAGGAACAAGCTCACAATTATGGATATTAGTTGAACAGAGTGACAGTTATTTACCTACATGAAGTGAAAAGGTGTATTTCTAAAATTGAGCTTCATGCTTCAAGGAAGATGGATGGATCATTTAAATTAGAATTTTCAGTTTGTTGAAAGGAAATAAGATAATTCTGCTGAATATCTTGAGGACTTAAAAATAGGGCGATGAAAAGTCCTGGTTTACAGGGGGATAATTCTATTTTATAAATATTGTCCTGGCTTACTTATTAATAACACACCCCTTCACTCTCAAAACTACCTCTGATGGAGTTTGAAGCCTTGGTTTAAGTAATACTGCTATAAAAGGATAGTTGGGTGTTTGTGTCATATTAATTCCAATGAAAATGTAAGGGTAAAGATGTTTAAATTTTGATTTATATAGTAACTTTAATTTTTCCTGTGTATTTCCACAAATTCATGTATAACATCAGTTCCTTTAAAAAACTTAAGTTTTACTTCCTTAAATTCATAGAGGAAGTAAGGGACTATGGAGAATTTTCTGCAACATCATTTGAAGAGATATATAACCCCTGCCATAAATAGTATAAAGATAGATATAGTGTAGTTAAATATAGTTGGGAGCCAAGCTGCCTGGATTTGAACTCTGGTCCTGCCAAGTACTACACGAATTACCTTGGGTAGTTCACTTAAGCTCTGTGGGGTTTCAGTTTTACTATCTGGAAAAGAAATAAGTGAATAGTCATAATGGTATTAGACACATTGTCAGAATTATGTAATTGTCTACTGTTATGAGATACTGTTTTCTATAGAAGATTTTTAAAAGTTTACAAAAGCAGTTTATATTTATTGCAAAGGTTCTCAACCAAATATAAATCCTGCTGGGAGGAAAAGATGGATTGTGATGGGTTCTCACACACTGGAAGAAAATGCATAGCGGGTATAAAAATATCCCTTACTAAGTGACTGTTGTTTGATCTTTAACCTTCCTCAGATCTAAAGACACAGCAAAAGAACTGAGATAATTTCTAAGCATGTGGCACCCAGCACTAATACACAGAGGAAATGTTACTTAAAAGAATTGACCACTGGAAAAATCATGCAGTATTATATAAATGATCATAAGGCTTTAAGCTGATAATATAGTTTGGCTAATCTTATATTTAATCCAAAATCCTTACTCATCTGCCCACACAAGAGAGTCTGGGAAAGCTTAAATACATACACATTCTCCTTTTGTTTTCTTTAGTTTTTATGCAGCAGATACAAACAATGAAATTTAAAGAGAAATTTCCTGGGATAGGAGGCAAGATTCTTTAGAAAGCTTCTATTTTATTTTAAAAGTAAAAGTTGGGAGTAGATGATGCTTCTTATCACCTTTTTCCTGCTTTGAAAAAGAAAATGAAGTTGAGAGCTTTAGTGAAAATTTTTCAACCATGAAATTCTTAGGTCTGGTGGAGGGTAAACAGGTGGCAACAAGGTGGCTAAGGACAGAGAGTAGGAACCAAATTGTAGCTAGGAACCAAATTGCAGCTAGCAACTGTTCCCTGGTGGGAACATACATAGTAAAAAGTTCCTAGTAACCTTTAACTGACCCAGACCTCATTACCATCTAATTAGTATAAAATGGGTGAGGCTTCATGAAGAATTCTGGGGAAAATGCATGCACAGAAAGGGAAACATAACCAACCTTTTATGTAACCTGTTATATAACCCCAACCTGTCAATCACTCCCAGAGGTGGGTGACAGCAACCAATCCTGCCAAGGGAAAGTTGGGACAAACTAGTGGGCTTGTAAAGGGCAGCATGGGCTCAGACGTTGGCATGTTTCTCCACTCATGGAGACTGACCCATTCCACTTTCTCTGCAATGTATTTTCACTTTGCATAGCTTCCTTCTGTACTTATTCCTTCTTTTCTGTGATAAAATTGCTCTGTGTCTGTGATAACTCCGTCATTGGCTCCACTGGATACCAGTACTCATTCTTGACACTGGTACCCAGGGGACCAGGGAACATTCACACAGAGGAACCTAACAATATGATAGGCCAATCTACTAAGTATGATGATAACAAAAAAAAGAAGGACCATTGAACCACTAGAGTCCTGGGCTGCTTCCTCTTATTTTCTTGGTATTTGAGGAAACAAGTACCCATTTACTTAAGCTACCATTAATTGAGTTTTCTGTTTTTGTGTGCTTTTTCCCTTCAAACACATTTCTAAATTATTCAACTGTTTAAGAGAATTACACCACTAGAAGTAGTACTGGAATCTTAGGTTTTGCATTCATGAATATTATTTGAGGATGTGTAACACACCAAGGAATTTTGAGATGCTTTGGGTAGAAGTTTGCTACTGCTCCACGTACTGCATAAGAGAAAATTATAATGAATGCAAAGAAAAGCCATCAAGTACAACTGTTTGAAGCAGACAAAATGAAATAATATATGTTTTAAAAAGAAGCTTCAAGAAACCATTACTAACAGATGCTAAAATTCCAAACAATGGATAGCATCTGAATGTACATACTTTATTCCTCAGACCTGCCATCGCTCTTTATCATTGCCAATGTGAGAGACATATTGTAGATATTGACATCATACCCTATTGTCTACATAAAATCAGAAATAAAACATGAGTAGATATGTGGATATGGCTGATTTTTCACTAACATGTCATTGAGAAGAAAGAAAAATTTTATTTTAATAAACCTTTCACAAACTATAGATGCAGAACTCTGAATGGGGCTCAATTTAATTGTAACAACCTTAAAACTAAATTCAAATAAATTATGAATATGTTTTACAAAATAGGGGCAGGACCTACTCAAATAAAAATACAAAAAAATGAGAAAAGTTGTACAGACACGGATCTGTAGATGAATGTATCATATTCTTAGATTAGAAGACATACAAAATAAAGATACCCTTTCTCGTCAGATCTATATATATTAATAGATTCAATGCAATTCTCCCCCCAAATCACAGGATTTTTTTTATTTGTTTGTTTGATGGGAGGAGAATGTGTGAGCTCATTGATAACCAACAAACTATTAAAGAATAAGAACAAAGTAGGAAGGCATAATGTACTAAAATTATGACATAAATTTATATAAATTAAGATATTGTAAAATTTATGAAAAAGACAGATACTGGGATAGAAGAGACAATTCAGAAACCCTAATAAACTCACTAGTACTTTAGAAGCTTTCCCATCTATTTTAAGCCTAAAATCTCAGAAAAAATGATCCAGTGACACAGACTCTAACATGACAAACATTCTGGGTTCCATTTTGGTCTGCTTCTGATTATGGTCATTGTGCTAACTTGTCTCTAGCGGTTCAATGACTTCTGCAAATCCAGGGTCCCATCACCCACCATAATAGTTCTGAGCTCAGGCAGCTGAGGCCCCACTCTCAGCTCTTAGGACAGCCACCATGACTCTCCCTTATTATAATGCAAGTACAATGGTTTTTAAAGGACATACCCTTTGGACTCTCCAGTGTGGGGGGAGCATGAACTCTTCTCTGATTAATCCACTCTAATGTTCTTATATTTCTGAATACCTTCCTCTATACACCACCAAGGTAGTTATGGCATCTCCTCCTCCTTGAATGTTGGCCAAATTTAGTTTAATTTTCATCAGTCAACCAAGCAAACTACTAGAGCCAATCTGTTTTTAAGCATGTCAATAATGAATTGTTATAAGGGCCAGGTCCTCATTTTAAACTGATTTCCAGTATCAAGTCTGTTTTCACTTCATAACTCATGGTGCTAAAATATAACAGCAGAAATGAAAAATAAAATAAAACAGGGTAGAAATGCCAATATTATCATGGCATTTAATATATTTTGGCAATTACTCAGAAGCTAATTATCATAAGAATAATAGGAAGATGTTCTATGTGTCTTCATCAGTTCTTCACCAGTAAAATGCTTTGTTAACTGCTAATGAAAAAACAAGTAATTATAAAGTGACAGCCATTCAACTGCAAATTTTAGTGATTTCATTTCAACAATTGATTGTTACCATCTCCGAATCTGTAATGGCACTGCACATTCTCAATCTACAAAGCAAGTATAAAACATGTCTCCACTATTTTGATTGAGTATGAAAATGGTTGTCTGGTAATATAAGTATTATATTCATTATGTTCAATTTACTTTTTTTAATCCACCAGACCTTCTTATGTAAGAATCTTTTTGTTTGCTGAGTACCTGCTGATGGAGACAATAAATAAATAAATACATAAATAAATAAATAAATAAAAAGATACAGATTCCTCTTGATGACAATTCTTTTTCTAGGAGCCTTCAACAAAGGATGCCAACAATCCTTAAAGAACAATTTAATTCCTTCCAAAAAATTCTTTCTCCAGGAACACTTAGTTAATGCTCTTCTTTCATATGCTAAATAAAATAGAAAGGATAACTGTATAAATTTATTAATTTTTACCTACTTTTGAAGACACTAATGTGTTTTTTAGACTTCTACTGGTTTTCATGTTGTGTATTCCTAAATAATTCTCTCTATAAAATAATAAGCCACTGGCTGTTTGAAATTATCAGAGCTACTAAGGGAAGTTGCTGTGAAAAACAAATTTTACAAGAGGGAGGACTACCCCTCCAGTGACACCATCATGCATCAATTGCTTTGATACTGAATTTTCTGCATTCGCACAAAATAAAAATGCATTTATAATGGCACTTAAATAGTAACAACTATTTTGGAATGACCACATGTATATATGCAATTTAGAGGCTTTGTGACTGTTACTTCTTTCTCTTCGGAGATTTCCATATGAATATGCAACATTCATTCTGGTCAGAATGTAAACAAGGCAATGCAATCTGAATTCAATTACTTCATTCATCTTTTAGAACCATTTTCAAAGTGTTCATTGATTCTAACTTTCTTCATTTCTGAAATGAAGTTCAATAAACCCAAGAAGCACTTTATCTTCTAACAGTGATACGTTAGAAAATTCTTCTGTTGAATTTAATTAGGTGAGATGTCTGCAAGTGGATAATTAGTTCACTCAGCAGATGAATTAAAAAATGTTTCTCAGAAGGCATCTTTATTATATTTTCACGATCAGGTACCAAGAGGAAACTTTTTTAAAATAAATATTTCTAATGAAACTCTTCTCCTTCCATCTACTGGTGTAATTTGAAATTAACAGCTCACCAAACAATATTATCATCTTTTATCAGTAATTTATGTTTCAATAAAATATTTTCTATTGGAAATTTTTAAAAACAGATTTTTTTGATGAAAATACCAGATTTATGTAGCTATTACTTGGAAATAGCATACATATTTTATCCTAAAGAAGGAAACTGAACAAGTGGTATTAGGCACACTTGGCAAGAGTGAATTTTATTTTACTAACCTTATATAACTAATGCCCTTTCCCTAAAATGTGCTTTAAATAATTACATCCACTGGGGAATGTGATTCTCAGCATTTGTTGTTCAGATTGCTAAAATATAGCCATGGATTCTTTTTACCACATACGTATTGTATTTCTGATAAGTTAACTTGACATTCCTCAAATTAACCATTACCAACAAGGCAAACTCTATCACATTATAACTACCTCAGCTGTGTATACAATAGAGCTATATCTGATACCTTCATGAAATTATAAAAATATTTATGCCAGTTTTAATTCCCCACAGTGAGGAAACAAAATAATAGATTTCATTTCTGAATTCCAGGTTAAAGAATTCCATAAAGAAAGTTATAATTTTTACTTCAACAATGGTATTTGAGACTTAAGCCTTTGCTTTTCTTGAGATTTTACTAATACCCGAAATCCTGAAACTTTCGCTACAACAGATAATAGACTTGCATGTTTATGGGTTTAATATAGGCAATGTATACCTAAAAATATTATTTTGTACACTCAAGTGCACTCAAGTGCTATGTGATATATACTCCATATTAAATATTTATTATACTTTTATGAAGCACAATTATACATTTATATTTTTCATTAAATTGTAAGTAGAATTTATACAAGAAAATAAATAGAATACATTTTTCAAGTTCTAAGAAAAGTTTCATGATAAGATAGTTGCTTTTTTCTCTATTTAAATAATAGTGTAGCTCTAATTATTATTAATAATACTTCACACACACACAAACACACAGTTTTAAAGGACTAAAATCATTCCTTAGCACTTCACATGGTATTGTTTTGACAAAAAACAATCCAACTGAATATTGATATTCACCACTTACAATATCTAGATCTTGCTTGGCTTAATCAGTAGAGACTGTCAGATTTCCAGTGCATTCTGCATCCACAATATTATTGAATAACCAAATTCAAGAGTAATGTAATTTTGTTTTGGATGTTTGATGGCTTGCCATTTAATTATAATGTGGAAAGTGTCCATTAAAATCACTGAAGGAAGTAGAATATACAGTGTCAAATAATTAATATTATCATGGGAATGTTTAGGGTAGTTGGGAAAATTATTCTCTTTTAGATGTCTCTTCATTTCATTGGTATAAACAGTACAGAAAGTATTTTCTGCAAGTTGTATTTGGAATACAGTATAAGCACATGCTACAAATTGGAAATTGATTTGGAAAAATGCACCAAACTAAAGTAAGAAGCAATTTCTTTGGTGCAACTATTATGACTATAATCATATCATCTATCAACATATGCCATTTTTGTTTTCATTTTTTGAGTTTATAGATGTTTTGTGTTGCTCTGTTGTGCTGGCTGAGTCCTGTAGCTCAGTGTTTTGCATAAATGATGACAATAGGCATACTTACCTGGATCCTCATTTTAAACCAGGAATGGGAAATTGTACCATTAAGCATAGTATTAAGTATACCATCAAGGATAGCATTTATTGTAGTTTCTCTGTTGATTATTTTTGACTAGCTATACAGTTCATTACTATTCCTACCTTGCTAAAAGTTGTCATACCTGGATAATTTTATCATATTTTCCTGCATCTATTTTGATAATTATTTTATTTTTTATTAATCATTTTATCTTCCACTTCAAAGAATCTCATATACAATGTCCATGCTATTGGCCTAAAGACCACACTTGAACCACTGCTCAGCAATCACTTCAATGAAGGTTTTTGAGGTAGTAAAGGTGCTTGGATTTGGTTTATTTGAAAATATTTCTAATTTGCTCCCATTTTTGAATGATGCTTTCACTGGACTTCCAGTTCTAGGTTTAGATATATATTTTTCAGACATTCATATATGTTATTTCATGTCTCAATTTTATTGATGTTTTTGAGAAGTTAAATGTCTAGTTTTCCTTGTTGAAAGCTGTCTTTTTTTTCTGAATATTTTAAGAAATATCTCTTTGTATGTGTACTAATTTTCTCTTGCTGCTGTAACAAATTAGTGCAAATTTAGTGGCTTAAAAAAACACAAATTTATTAACTTACAGTCACGTAGAAGCCCAAAAAGGGCCCCACTGTGCCAAAATCAAGGTAGGCAGGGCTTCGTTTCTTTCCAGAGGCTCTGGGAGATAATCTATTTTGTTGCCTTTTCTGGCTTCTGGAGGCTGCCAACATTTCTTGGCTTGTGGATTTCTTCCTCCAAGTGGAGTCCTCATGTCACACCTCTCTTACCATAGCTAGGAAAGGCGTTTGGATTAGACTGGGTACTCCTGGATAATCCAGGGTAATGTCTCCACCTAAAGGGACTTAATAGTATTTACAAAATCACCTTGCCACATAAGGTAATATATTCACAGGTTTCAGTGATTAGGATATTGGGAGAACCATTAAGCTGCTTATTACATTGTAGTTTGGCAGTTTAAATATAGATTTATTCTCTTTTAATTGTGAATTTTGGAGTCCTGTAAATGATTATTTTGTTTGTTTTGTGTAGAAAATTCTCATCTTATTTCCAATTTTCTTTTTTTCTGCAACGAAACTCCATTTATATTCTCATTTTTATTGCATGTCTCTTAACTTCTCTTTAATATTTAATATATTTGTTTTTTAATGTGTACTGGGTGTCTTCTACTGTCTTTCTAATAATTTTCTCTTCTACTTTATCTTTTCTATTATTTAAATTGTTTTTTTTCTTTTTTAGAATTCAGCTTTAGTTCCTGTTTAAAATACTTTTTTTCACATCTACGTATTTTCATAATATCAATTTTTAATGTTAATATTTGAAATCCTACCTTTTATTTATTTAAATATCTGACACATTTATTTTGTATTTTTGTATTAATTCTAATAGATCACATTTTGAGGGTTCTGATTCAGTTGGCTTGTTTTGTACTGACTAATTCATAATTCCTTGTGTTTGTGCACATGTGTGTACATATGCGTGAACACATTGTGTTTTTGTTTTCTTGTTTTTTTTCTTTTTGATTGTGAGCTCATAAGCCTTAACTTGTGGTTTGAAGGTATATTTAGTCAGATAATTTGAACTTTGTTTATTTGGGTGCTTGGCGGCACCCTCAATACTGGACTACTTTAAAATACATGCTTTTGTTGAGTTTTCCTTTAGTTTGATATGTTCTAGTTTATCAATATGGCAGTGTGACTATTGCTAAAAACCCAAATGAAGATTACTGGTTACTTACAAGGTCTTAGACATGAGATTTTTCATTTATTCATTCATCTATTTGAAATTTAATACATACGTAATAATGATCTATTGTTTTCTCTCTTTTCTCTTTGTTGGAAACTGATAGCAGGATTATATTAGCTTTGTTCTCTGCTTTAAACTGCTTTTTGTGGTATTGAAATTACTTATTTTTGAAAGATTAAACAAATCCAGCTTTAAAATTGAGAGTGCTATAAGCTTTCCCACTAAAGATTTCAAATCTCTTCAGCCTTAAGTTGAAAGCAAAAACACCAATAATTGACATAGTAAATCAGACAAAAGCAAACTCCTACTTCAAATAAAAACAGTGAATAATACTTAGTAAAAATTAATATAATTCAAAAACAATATATGAATAAATTTTACCCCATCTTTACTTTTGTCAATTTTAGCATGCAAATCAAGGCTTTTGTCTAATATCATTGATATAGAGACTAGAACTAGGGCCCACAAGTCACCATTTGTCCAGCTGTGAGGTTAACATAATAGAATATATTTTACAGAGAGTTATCTTAACAGTGAAAGCAGTGAATTTGAGTTACATTTCTTTCCAGAGTAGATAACAAGATCCAAAATAAGGAAACAACTACTTATCCTGATTCAAATGATGAGTTAGTTTCCAAGTAGGGATTCTAATGTGCATTAATATTTAATATTGCTTTCTAGTATTTTTGTGATGATTTTAATATCTCACAACTATTCAAAGTAAAAATAAACAATTATTTTATTGATAAATACTTTAGGTAACTTTATACTTAGATTATTTGTTATAATTAGCACTTGCATTCTTTAACTTAATGTTAAAGTCATTTAAAATTGACTGATGAGTCATTAACTACATCAGACTCATTATACTTAAAAATGTATGATTTTAGCAAATTTTATTTATTTAATTAGATATGCTTTATTTCATACATTAAAATATATGTTTCAATTCCATTATATGCTTTTAAAATGTATATATGTGTAAAAGTAGAGGCATTTTAGCAAGGTGGGAAACAGTCTTTTGTAGGAGCTAAAAGAAACAATTTCACTTCCTAACTCACTGACCAAATTTTATCTTCTATTTGTGTAAAACTGTAATTTTTTTGGTCCTTTGTGTTAATACAAATATTCTGTTATATAATAAATATGTACTTTTCTGAAAATTTCAAGACTATCTACGTTAGAGTTACATCAAATTATTCTTGATACTTAGTTTCTTTAGAATCATAGTATCTACATTTTGCCTTTAATTTGGAAAAATGCAAGGCATAGCTTCCTTTTTCCTAGTTTGTGCCCCAACTTTTTATGCTTCAGATAATTGTGTATATGGAGACAATAATGAATAAAATAAAAATTGAGCTGAAATTTAATATTTGCACTTTTGATGTAATGATGGGATATCTCCAGTCCATTCTATTCCAGTTTGAATGAAAAAATGTAGAAATTGTTTAAGAATAGCAGACACTGGGTCTCATTATTACCTGGTTGGTCTATTGTTATTCAACTGTATCCTGGAGTATAAATTGTGCTGTAATCTTATTCAGTGAAGTCAAACCCTTTGCCAAGAGCCAGCTATCACCAGTATTTGAGGTTTTCTAGGACCATCCACTTAACAAACCCTGAGCCATGGAGCAGGAGCTAAAGGAGAAAGGGGAACTTGTGTATCAGTTGCCCTAACTCATTCTTCCCTATAGTAGTGTCTGTGTGTGTTTGGAGAGAGTGTGGTAGGAACAGGCTTTGCCCTCTGGTTGCTGCCATTGTCCCATATGGATATTCTGAAGCCCAGAGCCAAGGATGATGAAATCATGTGCCAATGTTCACTGCCTGACCAATCTACCCAGAATAAATCTTATTCTTTAGGAGACTGGGGTTGATCTGAGCTTTCATTCATTTGCCAGTACACTGGAGAAGCTCTACTTCAACACAGAGCTCTGTGGGGAAGTGGGACAGCTCTCTTCACCACTTGGTCTTCACTGTGTGGGAGTTGGGAGGGGTGGGAAATAGGTGCCACATGTTTGACCCCAGTCACTCAGTAAAAAATCTTCCACATTGTAGAGCCGTGAAAAGTATGTTTTCTAATGTTCGTGAGCTGCTGAAACCGTACAAAATAGTAATTCCACTCAGAGATCTCGGGGAAATTCTCACCGCTAACCAGCTACTGAGGCCACTGGGTCAGCTTCTACACAAGACAGAGAGCGGTGGGGTCATGGGCATGGTCTCTAGCTCACATGCAATAGCCTCCCATTTTCTTACCAAATTTTCATAATTTTGTTGAATAAAATGCTTCTCAATTTATGTAAGTCCTTGATCCATCTGTAGAAATTTGAATATTTGTCTTTTCTAATTTTGTCAGCTTAATACGTATCTCTAGGAGAGGCTTCTCCAAGTTCCTCACAGCTCAATTCTGGAAAATTCATCTGGTATATGCACTGATTCTTAAGACTTAAAGTACATTAAAATAAACAGGGGTGGTTATTGAAAGTGAAAATGAGTAAGCCCTTTCTCAGAACTTTTGTATTAAATAAAATCTCTGGTGGTGAGTTTTAGGGATCTGCATTTTTAATAATCTTCCCAGTTGATTCTGATACAAAAGTAAGTTTAGAACTGTGTAGCTGCATGTATCCCTGAATAATCCTACATGGAAGCCATTTTATCTCACATAGATCATGGTCATGGCTTAACATGTATGATCTCCCTTTCTCCAATTTCTATCAGGGTCCCTTGTAAATCCTCTTACAAACTAAATGGTATTAAAATACTAGTAGATTTAGTTCTGAAAGTTATCTTCATTTCAGGATAGTGTTGTAGTTGCCCAATAATTTTTAAACTAAAGTAATTATCCTCATTCCCATTATATAATTTTTAAAAATATATAAGAAATTATAGGTCGGGCTCGGTGGCTCATGCCTGTAATCTTAGCACTCTGGGAGGCTGAGGTGGGAGGATCGTTTGAGCTCAGGAGTTCGAGACCAGCCTGAGCAAGAGCGAGACCCCATCTCTACTACTAAAAAAAAAAAAAAAAAAATACAAAGAAATTATATGGACAACTAAAAATATATATAGAAAAAATTAGCCAGGCATGGTGGTGCATGCCTGGAGTCCCAGCTACTCGGGAGGCTGAGGCAGGAGAATTGCTTGAGCCCAGGAGTTTGAGATTGCTGTGAGCTGGCCTGAGGCCATGGCACTCTAGCTTGGGCAACAGAGTGAGACTCTGTCTCAAAAAAAAAAAAAAAAAACAGTACAAGAGATTGACTATCTTCAACAATCAAGCAACAGAATATATAACAACTATTGCCTAATCTTTTGTTTTAATAAGCTCCATATTAGTCTTTAGCTTAAATCAAGTTTTTATTTCTTAACTTCAAATTTTTTGTTTAATGCATGCAATGTTCCAATGCCTCTTAATCATTGTTTTTAATTTTGCATAGCACTATAAAGAAAAAAGACAATTTACCCACCAATAAGTCAAAGCCCATTGCTTCCTCATCACAATGCTCAAAGCACTCTCTCTCTTTCTTTCTCTTTAAAGTTTTATAAAACAGAATTTCTTTTTCATCTTACTTTATTTAAAATATCTCAGAACTTTCTGAAAGCTTAAGCAAGTGATTTTATGAGGTAGAGAATACAGTGAACCATGTTTCTGAGGTGTTCAATGACTCTGGAGGGGAAAGAAAAACAATAGCGATGAGGTAGACAGATGCCATGAGATGCCATGGAATCATAACAATGGTGATGATGATGATGATGCTCCTTACAAGCTGGGTATAGTGATCTAGAAGTGGCTTTCTGGGAAAATGGAAGATGGTAAGTGAATCCAACAGCAGAGGTTTGAAAACCAGAAATGGATAATAAAAGGATATAGGAGGCTGAGCGGGGTGGCTCACGCCTGTAATCCTAGCACTCTGGGAGGCCAAGGCAGGTGGATTGCTCGAGGTCAGGAGTTCAAGACCAGCCTGAGCAAGAGTGAGACCCCCGTCTCTACTAAAAATAGAAAGAAATTATCTGGCCAACTAAAAATACATATAGAAAAAATTAGTCGGGCATGATGGCACATGCCTGTAGTCCCAGCTACTCGGGAGGCTGAGGCAGGAGGATCGCTTGAGCCCAGGAGTCTGAGGTTGCTGTGAGCTGGGCTGATGCCACGGCACTCACTCTAGCCCGAGCAACAGAGCGAGACTCTGTCTCAAAAAAAAAAAAAAAAAAGGATATAGGAAATCAGCCTATTTAGTGAACAGCCATTTTCCAATTATAGCATGGAAGTGAAAAACAGATTTCAAAAGGGATTAAGGAGGAGGAATAATTTTCTAATCACTGAATGGGAGAGCCAGAGGTTATATGGAAGGCCTTGAGTAGAGGAGGAAGGACTTGCTCTAGGTGAGAGGAAGAACAGAGCTGAATAGCGACAAAAGATACCTAAATGTATTTAATGTAGTTGGCAAACCTCATAAATGTAATGCGTGCTAAACGATACATGGAGAGCAGAATGTACTTCCATAACTGTGTATCATCTCTACTGATGAACAAATCCGCAGTAATGTTTGAGAAAATAATTTTGGGCATCTGAGGGGATGGGGAAGGGTAATATTTTTCTAAGTCTTAATGTGTGTGTGTGTAAAATCTACCACTCTTCAATGAAAATACAAAAATGCAACACTGTGATTTTGACATATATACATATATATATATTTACATCAAAATACTTACCAATGAATTTACTTACCTGAATATTTTATGTAACTTCGTCATTGTGAATGTTTGGGTTAGTTAAAATCATTGTAATCTACTCTTTTCTGATTCCATTTTCTTTATTGACAAGTTTTGGAGGCAGGCAAGATAAGTAAAAACTCAAACGTAATCAATTACTGATTGCTGTACTTGCAAATATAATGTGGGGTATTTAAGTGAAATACATTAACAGACTAGCACGGCACAAAAGTACATTATAGACAAAAACCTATGTACACATGACAACACTATCAATTTGTACAGTGTTAACTAACATATAAAAGTTAATTTTACTTGGCCAATATATTGAAGATGTTTTTTATGATCTCTAGAAAAATCATGATTTATTTTAGAATAGTGAGACTTAGCGAATGAACACATGATCTTAATACAGTGTTCTCTGCAGAATGCAGTACGTATTAATTCTTTATGATGTGATAAAATTACAACAAATAGAACACTGAAAACAATCACAATACAGATGGGATAAATCTTAAAAATAATTTTCCTTTTATTTCAAATTCAATTCAATGTTACTCACACTGAAGTAAACTCGGGCCCTAAAAATTGTCCTGATTATTCTTTTAAAGATTTAACAAAAAGAGTCATTAACCTTTTTATACACACCTTCCTATCTCAGTTATATTTTTCTGCTTGAACAATTGGGTATCTGTATAATTAAAGTAAAATGATATATTTAGTGTTACAAACTAAATTATAAAGAAATTTTATACCTATAGGTAGACACACAGGAATAATAAGGTCTGTTAAATTCAACTAAAATATATATTTTCATATTGTTTTAACTAAAAAAGTAGTAGGAAAATGTCATTAAATTTCTTGAGAATACTATATTAAATCCTCTAGTAAATTACTTTAACTTTGCAACGCTAATTAATTCCTTTGGAGAAGTGATATGCATACCCTTTTCCCACTTCTGCTATTTTATATTTTCTTACTAATTTTACTCAGTAGAATTAAGTTTAAGAATAATAGAAAAGTATTTAGTAAAACTGATAAGACATTTGCACATAACTGCAATAGCTTATTTACATATGTGTCTTTCTCCCATTCTTCTGGCAAAACCTTAAAGATGGAAAATCATAGTTATCCACCTTTTTATTCTCAATAATGGTACAGTGTTGGCTTAGCAGAAAAATTCTAAAAATATCTGTGACATGAATAAACTAGTAATAATGGAAAATAACATAAAAGTAAACTTATGATCTGGCATTTTCAAAATAAAACATCTTAATAAAACCTGTTTTACTTAATGATTACACTGGTCTCCATGTAAAAGTAATTTTATAAGAGTCTGAAGTGCTTTCAGCCTTGTTCAAAATAAATTATTATCCAACTTCCTACCCAAAATAAATAAGGTCAAGTGTTGACCTTCTCAAAGATGCCTTGTGTTTTAAAAAAGCATAACTACATGCTCATACTATCTGAAAATTTTCCCATTACATGCAAGTCATAACCTTAATTTTAACCATAACCTAAATTCCCTTTGTCGTAATTCATATCCTAATTTTATTCCATAACATATTCACAAGTTCTAGAAATTAGAATATGGAGATTTATTTTTCCTTCTTCTTCCTTTCTTTTTCTTTCTTTTTTTTTTTTTTTGAGGAGGACTATGGTAAGTGAATGTCATTATTTTGCTTACCACAGTATCATATTCCTTTTAGTACCTCTAGTTCTAAACTAAACTTTGAAACAAAAAGTGGACTCATTTTCTGGTATTTTTTATAAATTTGAAATAAAGCATATTGTGACCATGAACATGTTCTCAAGTGTTCCCAAAGTGTTTATTAAAAAGTAAATATCCTTTTTTAGTTGATCACCTAAAAGAATAATCAGGACCACATTATGTCAAAAGTCTAAATTCAAATGCCAGCTAACACATTTTTGAAAATGTTATTTTCCTTTGGGGAAGCTCATCAATCTCAGATACTCAATATTTACAATAAGTGTGAAATTTTTTTCTTTTCCAATAAAACAGTAGATCAAATTTGTTGGACTTCAGAGAATTGTCAATATTTATACTTGATATTTGCCTAATATGAATATAATATTTACCTAATGTAATAATTAAAATGATGATAAGTCAGAGGTATTTTTCCAGAGAAGTCACAGTAATAATTATAAATTTATAATTACAGTAACAGAAAATAGCTTATATTACTAAAAAAAACCCTGAGAATAAAAACACAGAGAAGACACTAAGTTAAAAAGAATTCTAAGTAGATCCTCAGCTTTGCAAATAGTACACTACATAAATTAGTTTATATTTTTACCATAATTAATATAATCTATATTATTTTGAGAAAAATGATCACCAAGTTATGGACAGTGAAAATTGTAAAATTGATTATGGCCTAAGGCAATGGTTCTCAACCAAAACCAAGGGAACTTCTTAAATATTACTCAAGCTCCACCCCAGACCTAGGGAATCAGAAATACTGAGTGTAGGTCCCAGCAATCTGTGTTTAAAAGCCTTCAAGGTGACCTAATGTACTCTCAACTTTGAGAACCACTGGCCTAAGGCCTTGAAAATAGTTTCTGACCCGATATATCCTAAGGCACAAGAAACAGGTCTCCTTGTACATACTTTTTCCTTTTGGTTTAATTTGTCATGAAAGTTTTCACATACATATGAAATATTTAAGAAATACTATAAGGAACTTTTATCTACCAATCACCCAGTTTCAATTTAACACATGGCCAGTTTTCTTTTATCTATGTCATTTACACCTCTACTTTCTTTATCACCACACTAGTAGATTAGTTTAAAATAATTCCCTGACATGACATCGTGTCAAAAGAACATTTCAAAAAGGTAAAAACTCTTAAAAAAAACACTATTGGCACAATTCAAACAACTTTATAGTGCTTTATAAGAAGGGTTGGCCAATTAATAGAATCTACTCTGTGAACATGTTGCAGTTCTCTCCATGAAAGGAAGAGACAGTCACTGCCCATTTCATTAATGGCCCCATCTTCATCAGAGAATTTCCCTCACAATCTGCTTCAGACACTCAGCCCTTCAGGAGGCTAGAAGCTGGCTCAGATGAAAAATGTCATTTGTAATTAATTGCCCTCACTTTGGTGTGATGTGAATTCTCCTCCCCAGACTTGCACATTGCTAGGTTCTTTCATAGAAAAGAGCCCCTGTTATCTAATGTTCTCTTAGTCTGACACAGCACAACAAGAAGCGGAGACATTAGTCCATGCCTCTGCAGGAGGGGATGACAAAGAATCAATAAAACAGTCAGTCTTTGGAAAAGCCAGAGCAATGCTTACTATCAATATTGAGAGGAAATTATGTTTCTGGAGATATGTATTAAAAGTGGTGGAAAAATATTTTTTTCTTAATGTTTACAACAAGCCTATGAAGTAGGTACTATCTTTGTGTTAGAGATGTGAAAACTAACGATTAGAGAGATTTCATTTCATAATCTGTGGTTAAACTCCTGCACTATCTCTCAGTATGTTTGAATATGATCCTCAAATGCCTCCTTCATCTACAACAAAGCATTTTCCAAAACAAATATGTTTCTTCCAATTCCTTTAGAAAGCAGCAGGATGGCTGCCTGCTGGCTTTGGGATATATGGGGAAGTGCTGAACGAAGGATGCAGATAGAGCATAAAATGAAATCCACCAAAAACACTTCAAGAATCTGGAACCAAAGAAGGCTCAGACAAGACCAGCATATGGGTATTAGTAGTCAAAGCAGGAAGTGGGCATCTGACAAAGAACAACACAAGCGTGTGAGTTGCAAAGAGCCATCAAGTCACAAAATATCCACGGCAACAAATGGAAATTCAAGAAGGAAAGTAAAGTAGCAGAAATTTGCCAGGTTGGCAAGGTTTATGGGCAGCAGGTTGTAGATAATGACAGAGTAGTACAGCCATTTTGTGATCATTGCAGAGATAATAAAGTGATAGTTTAGAGCTATCAAAAACATGACTTATAAATAGAGCCTGAGTTTGCAGTTCATAAACACATTGGTTCTTACTTCTTGTTTATTCTATATTCTGTCTCCTGACTAAAATCTACATAGAGGCTATAATATTGTCCTAGTAATTCTCTAGTTAAAACCTTTATGTACAGCTATCCATTTTAGCTTTCCTCTTTTTTTTTTTTTCATTCCAGGTACTTAGCTCCTGTTTATTCATTCATAGTCTCAGTCACTGCCAGCCACTTTGTTCTTGTCCATTCTCCCATGCTAATCCTTCCTCGAGGCACCATCCTTAATCACTCTCTACATAAAAGGAGAAAAAAAAAAGGAAAGTATCTGAGCAGCAATTATTAATATAATGGCAAAAGCAAGAAAATTTTAATAAAGAGAAAACATTTGATTTGGTTCATCTTTCTACACATTTGTTGTGCAGTCTCTTCACAAGATTTTTCCCTTTAAAGTTTAACCAAAATACATGAGTATTTAGCTAAAGTTAAACTGACGGGGGAGATAGAGTATTATAGTGTAATGCAGTAGGAATAAGAAATAGGAGGTATTTGCTTTTATTATTTAAGATACTTTAGCCAGGTACACAAAAATTCTTAATTTCATATATTCCATATATTAATAATCATTTAATTTTGCATTTCAAAAGCATCTGTTATCATAAAACTTAAGATATATTCCACATATCTCTGGAACATACAAGTACACATTACAATACACAAAATATATTTTATAGTTTTCTTTCAATCAACACAATGACCCCATTTTAGCCAGACAAAAGCCAGTATAGTATTTTCACTGAGAGGCTATTTGATGGATTACATATATATATATAATTTTTATATATTTATGAAGATTTTATATATATATATATACTCCCTATTTACAAAACAAAATGTATTTTCCTTTATTTAATTCACAGGGACCTTTATTACCATGGATAATCTTCATTCTCTACTGCACCAATACATATGAGTGTTTATTGGAATGGGGGGAAAATGTTTCCTATTCAAACACACTTTATTTTTCTATAGCCATGCAAGAATGCAAGCAAGAGGAAAATAATAAACAATTTAATGATATCTAAAAGTGAGTATAATTTCAACCTCAAAAGAGAAAAGATTTTAGAAATTTGTAGACTTTACTAAACCTCATTGATTTACTGAGTATCTGAGCATAGAGTTAGTCTTTATTTAATCCTAAAGCTACACACCTAGAACTATAAAAAATAGCAGAGTAAATGCTCGGCAAATATTTCTTGAATGATTGAATTAGCCCTTGCAGGAGTTTATGACATTGGTTAAAATCAATAGATTGAACCACTAGTTTGTCTTCCTTATAGTTAAAATTTATATCTCACACTGGCCTACTTTTATTGAAAAACGTTTAATCAAAAGACATGCACCTCCACCTGATGTTTAATTTCATTATGACATGCTATTTGTCTTTAAAAATACCCAATATTCATACATATGATTAAATATAAAAATGTTTTAATATTTTGATGTTAATATCTATATTTTCTCATATAACGAATCCACCCAATCCATTGCCCACAAACGTGATTTCTTACCTCTGGCTCTCTTTCTAGGAAGAATGTGTGGTTAGATATACTGTGTCTGCCCATTGAAAGCATTTTTCTTCACCAGCGGCCTTCTTTCAGGGCAGTGTCTGAGTGGAGCTGTAGTACACCAATTGTCCATTATCTAATAGTGTCAGCATTTTATGTGGAGTATGCACAAGTATCTGTAAATCAGGACTAAAGATTTGCTTTCTTGGTCATCTGGCCACAGAGGCTGTAAACGTGGGTTCAGGGAGAGAGGGCAATGTAATAGAAGTACCAGTCAGGAGAATCTGAGCCTCTTTATAATGGAACTTACTTATGCCTTAAGGGATTACTTGAGCTTGAGCTTGTAGAAATCACTATTATGTAGTGATGGAGCGCTGTTACTGCTGTGCACACTGACTTTCTAGGGTAATGGATCAAGAAACCCCCAACTCATAATGGAAAGCTCAGGTCACATGATAACGTGGCAGGCAATGATTAAGTATGTAATCTCTACTAGGGCCTAGGAGTAAACTAGATGCATTTTCTAAAAATGAGATACTTATTGGCATAGCTTTCTCCCCAAGTTAAACATTTCCACTGTATTTTACCATAAAGGCTTGCCCAAACTCCTATAGAGCATTGCTATCTGCTACAGGCATGTCACCAACCACTTTATCTTTTTATATAATCCCAGGGGTAGAGCAGCTTGCACAGCAGCTCAGATTTGCTGTGGAGTCTTCTTAGGCTCACAGCACCACTCACAACTGGTGACTTTTAGGGTAGGCAGTAAGCAGGATAAGTTGAAGCCCAGATTATGTGCAGGTTGACTCCCAAATTCAAAGGTCCACTTGTCCATGTGTTTCTTTCTTGTTGTTGGGAAGAGCCAGATGCAGCAACTTATTCTTTACCTTAAAAGAAATATTTTGATAGACTTCATATTTCTAGACTTCTAGAAACTTTACTGAACTTGGCAGTTCCTGTATTTTTGTATGATTTATTTCTTATCTTCTGGAATACATGTGTCTTAAAAGATCCAAACCACACGATATCCTCGATAAGATGGAGCAGCATGTTTTTCTAGGTAATGGAGAGATGCTTAAGGTTCACGGAGAACAGATTGTGACAGTGGAGTGAAGAGTTGATATATTCCTGGGGTAGGCCATTTAAGATGTGTTGCTGCTGTTGAAAGCTCAAGCAACCTGCTTCTTATGGTCTTTATGAACAGACATACAGACAAAAGCATTCTCCAGATAATAACAGTATACCATTGTTAAAGGTCCACTTATTTTTAAAATAATTATGCCATGTTGCTTTGCTACATGGGAGACATAAAAGTTATACCAAATAAGCACAGAGATTAGACTTGATTTATTTTGGAAGATTCAATAGTGTAAAGATGCCAGTTCATACCAAATAAATTTAAGAATTCAATACAGTCTCACACAAAATATGATTAGAATTTTTATTTTAAAACTACAAATCTTTTTCCAAAAATGTATACAGAATAAGAAATGTGAAAATGTTACTAACAAAATGTTGAAAAAGACAAGTTTGGGCCAGGCACAGTGGCACGCCTGTAATCCTAGCACTCTGGGAGGCCGAGGCGGGTGGATCGCTCGAGGTCAGGAGTTCGAGACCAGCCTGAGCAAGAGCAAGACCCCGTCTCTACTGAAAAAGTAGAAAGAAATTATCTGGCCAACTAAAAATACATATAGAAAAAATTAGCCGGGCATGGTGGCGCATGCCTGTAGTCCCAGCTACTTGGAAGGCTGAGGCAGGAGGATCATTTGAGCCCAGGAGTTTGAGGTTGCTGTGAGCTAGGCTGATGCCACGGCACTCACTCTAGCCTGGGCAGCAGAGCGAGACTCTGTCTCAAAAAAAAAAAAAACAAAAAGACAAGTTTGGTTTATATTCCTTAGAATACTCAAATTTATTTTAAAGCTATAGTAATCACAATGATATTTTATCAGGAAGGAGTAAAAGGTAAAGGATAATAAATAGAAAGTCTAAATTCTAGAAAGAGCCTTGTCATTACGTATGGAAATACATTTAATGAAGATAGTGTTTAAATTAATTATGAGAAGCATTAACTGTTTAATAAATTATATTGGGAAAGTCTGATTTTCCATTTGTAAAAAAGCTAAATTTGCTTCTTATCTCAAATATCCATACAAATACATTTAAAATTATTAAAGGCCAAAATATAAAAATAAAATAAAACAAAAATTTTAAAACTATAGCAGCTTCAGAAAAATATAAATTGAATATGATTTGTCTTTGATGTAAAGAAATCTTAAAAAATACTCAGAAAACAAAAGTCTTACATGATGTTTGGTAAATTTCAATACCTTGAATTTTAACATTCTTTCTGTATACAGACCCCATATACATAGGTTAAGAGTACGAGAGAAAGAAAAAACAGTACCTCGTGTGTAAATGTTATCTGATATCCAAAAGTTATATTGAATTTCCATAAAGCAAGAATAGAGTGATAAAAAAATTAGACACAATATATGAATATTATTTTCCCAGAATATTGAAGCATTATTTATTTGAAAAGATATCTGACATAACCATTACTAGAAAATGTAAATAATAATATCTCATTTCTGAAACATTAAATTGAAAGATATGAAACAGAATGATATAGAAAAAAGGCAGACTAGTAGTCTTATATAACTTTTGAGTTTGTAAACCTGGATACCAACATGGTGGTATAGTTTGAGAGCATCTATTGAATATCAACAGCACATATTCAATAGATAAATTGAATTCCGTTTCTTTTATATTAGTTAGAGACTGAGTCAAATACAGGAATAAGGAGGAGGTTTATTGAAGGTTTTTTTTGTACTGATCAAAAAGAGAAAAAAGAATAATGAAAAGCATTAACAAAAGGGAATAGATAAATAAATTAAGGGTTCTTAATGCCATGATTTTAATATCTACTGGGAAGCAATGGAATGGAATGAAACATATCATTGATATGTGCTGATATTGTGAATTACTCAGAAGTACTATAAATAAAAAGGTTTATTTTTTAAGAGTTAAGATAAAGAATGCATTGAAAACCTACTACTACTAGACAATAGCATATCTAAAGTTACATGTACATCTAAATGTGTAGGAAAATTCTGGGAAAAAAACAAAATAAAACAAAATTGTAATGATAGTTATCTCTGTGGAGCATAATCTATGGGGAAAAATTAAAGGAAATATTTATTTCCTTTATTTAAATTTAAAAATACAAATATATGTTATTATGTAGCTTTTATAAATTAAACAATTAAAAATACCTCCAATGTATAAGGTAAGCCTTTTATTTTCTTATGATGTGAATTAATGTTACAAGAAAAATATTTACACATCTATGAAGACAATTTTGAAAAAGTTTAATAACTTTTTTAAAAAAAATTTCAAAGATTTACTAAAATAATAGAACAAATTAACCTTAAAACAAGAGAAAATATTATAGAAACCCTAGTCAAGTAAAAGAATATCAAAGAAAGATCACCCCACCCCTTAATTCACTATCCCCAAGCCTTCATTTACAGATACTTTTATAGCCAGGTTCATTCAAATATTTAAGGAATGGAAAATATTTCTGCTATATAACTCCCCTCACAATTACTTTGAAAGCTAATGTCAATATCTAAAATGTACAAGAAAGGCTGGGCCTGGTGATTCATGCCTGCAATCCTAGCATTCTGGGAGGCCAAGGTGAGAGGACTGCTTGAGGTCAGGAATTAGAGACCAGCCTGAGCAAGAGTGAGATCCCGTCCCTACTAAAAATGGAAAAATTAGCTGGGGGTGGTGGCAGGCACCTGAAGTCTCAGCTACTCAGGAGGCTGAGGCAGGAGGATTGCTTGAGCCCAGGAGTCTGAGGTTGTTGTCAGCTAGGATCACACCACGGCACTCTAACCTGGGCAACAGAGTGAGACTCTGCCTCAAAAAAAAAAAAAAAAAAAAAAGTACAAGAATAACAAAATAAAATGTATAAATTAACCCTTCTTCTTAAAATATATGCAAAATGTATTGTTAAACCTAGACAAATATATATTTTAAAAATAACCTACATGGCAAGTGGGATGTATTCCAGGAATGGAAAGATGTTTTATATTATTAGAAAATATGTAAATAAAATAACTCATTAATAAACTAGAAGAGACTGTACCCATTTTATAGGTGTGATACCTCCAGGTTCATGCAATTGCTGGGAACTAAATCAGTTATCATAGTTGACTAGTGTCAGATACTGCTTGCTACTGAGAAGAGAGATGGACTATATTGACATGATTATTTTTCATATGTTTGGGATTTTGTGGGAATAAGTATGTACACTGTGGGTCTTGATAAACTTCACTAAAAAAGCAGAAATGGATAGTTACGGAAAAGAGTTGAGGAAAAATAATTAGAGTAAGCCAATATTTGCACATATTATTTCATAATCACAAAATTCTTGTAGTCTACCTAAAAACATCACGAGTTCTTCTGTACTGGCTCCGATATTTCATTCATTCATAAGTCTTTGATATCTTAATGCTAAAATTAAATATTGAGAGAAAAGTTTTAGAAACACCTTAAGAAACTGGAAGAAATCAAATCCAACTATTAAATTTTTAAATAAAATAAAAATAAATAAAATAAATAAATAAAATAAAAATAAATAAAAAAATAAAATACAAAAATAATTACATAACTGGCTAGATGGATCTGAAATTTCTAGTAATTTAGAAAAGCTTTGGATGAATAATTTATACATAATTCCTTCTTTGTAGCTTTAGTATGCTCATGACATACTGGAAAACATTACATGAATAAAAATAATCACCATTGGCATAAATCTCTGTTATGTTGCATTCTTGGTCTTATTATTTAAAGAATATTATATTGGAAGAAACAGATAATTTTTTTTATTCTTTTTATGATGATAACAAAACTTCAGCTTAAAACTCTAAATTTAGCTGGGTTTTAAAGCACTTAGTTTTTACTCTTAATGTAATACATGATAAATATACAATAAAACTGCATACATTATTTGTTTGAAAGAATTATGTTTTTTAAAATGTATATGAAAAAATAGAATATAAATTTCTCTTTCTTTATTTACTTTTTTTAAGACAGGGTCTTGGTCTGTGGCCTGGGCTAGAGTGCAGTGTTGTCATCCTAGCTCACCGCAACCTCAGACTCCTGGGCTTAAGTGATCCTCTTGCCTCAGCCTCTGTCCGTCCACTCCCACAGCCCGATACTTTTGAAAATTTTTGTAGAGATGAGATTTGGCTGTGTTGCCCAGAGTGGTCTCCAACTTCAAGCCTCAAGAGATTCTTCCACCTCAGCCTCCCAAAATGCTAGGCTTATATGGATGAGCCACAGCGCCCAGCCCAAAATCTAAATTGCCTAGCAAAGTATACACCTCCAATTCTTTTTACTTCTTGTTTTGCATAAACACTCCCCTTTATTCCAAGACCATGAGATATTTTATAATGACACTTTGCAGCATTCAAAAACGTATAAGGAATTAATTAATATTTGAACAACAGATTGTAAAATACATTGTTTTGGTTTCCAAATGATTTGGATCAAATTTTATTACCAATTAAAAACTACTGAATTTTATCATTAACATAAAAATCTTCTTTGGTGCTGCTTGCTAAAATGATCTCATTTATTTTCCAGTTCTAACCACTGGCTGTGAAAAAAATTTTTAAATCTAAGGTAGTAAACTTCCATTTCCCCAGTGCCAATTAGACATTTTAGGGGGAAAATTATTATCCAAACTCCTATTTAATAGATTTCACTTATCAGATTAGAAAGTGCTATTTTCCAATATTTTAAATGTTGATACATGTGTTTATAGCTGACAGACTTTCCAAGCTTTATAATTTTTTTTCATGGACAGTTAGCAAATATCTGTATGTTGCAGGTTAATTCCAGTCTCATTCTCCATGCTATTACACTGTATTTAAGATAGTCTACTATTTAAATGTCTTCTTAAAAATAAAATGACAACATCTATACCATTCTGTAGCATAAAAATGGCAATGGATTGCTGTATTTTGAAAGTACTGCAATTCAGAATACATTAGAGGGAGAAAATTTTATGCTTTCTTAGATGTAGCTCTTCCATTTTTTTCCTTAAATAGCTCCTTAACATCTAAAATATGTGATCACCTAACATATACATAGTATGGCAGTGTCAATCCATGGTCTGGATATTAGTAATGCTTAAAATTATTTTAAAAATTGGCTAAAAATTGTAAATTCTAAAATTTCCTTCCAAGACCCAATCAGGAGTGTGCCTATAGTCCTAGCTAAACAGAGGCTGAGTCAGGAGGATCCCTTGAGCCCAGGAGTTCGAGGCTGCAGCGAGCTATAATTGCACTACTGCATTCCAGCCTGGGCAACAGAGTGAGACTTCCTCAAAAACAAAACAAACCAAGAAACAAATGAGAGCTGTAACAAATAATGTTTTCCAGTAGTACACATTGGTTACTTTCAGCTAGCAAGCAATATTTTGCTGATGAAATTGCTCTTTCGTTTATTTTAGTGTATATTTACAAACATTTTAGGACTTAGTATAGTTCTTTTGTAATTAAAAAGTATTCTATTTTTAGCATAAAACTTTACTTTTATTATGAGAATATTGCTGAAAGACACAATGGATGTTAAAGCACTTTCGTAAACATTGTTTCATTTAGATCTTATATTCCACAGTAAGATGAACTGCATTATTTTAATTCAAAAATATAATTACAAAAAATACTGAACTACAAAGGATTACTATATCCAGAGCTTATCTATATATCGTTCCTCTGTAGATTGATAAGTGAGAGGGCTATACAAACACATGGAGAAGTCATGGGCAGTGTCAGGACAAGGATTGGAAACCGAGGCCCTCCTCAATTAGCTTTTCCAGACTGTGGCTCTGGTAAGATACTATGGAACGTCCTGTTCACTTTGCCTTCTCTGGTTCAAAATGCTAAAGTACTACCTTCAAGTTATCAGACTAAATAATCTCTAGTCAATGTTGAAGTCAATATGTTCTACTTACCTGCCATCAAATTAATAATCTTAAATCTTTTGTTTTCATCATCTCCCTCCCTATGCTTCAATGCTTAAATAACAGTTTCGTCTTTCTAATTCTTGATTTCAAGATCTTCTATATTCAGAATCCATTTAACTAAATTAAACCTTGTTATTGACTATATAAATCACCACATGCAAGCAAGCCTGTTCCATTATCTTGCCATACTCTTCAAATTTAAACCCTTTTCTTTCCCCTTCCACATTGCTCCTTTGTTTTTTATCTCTGTTAATATTTGAGTCAAATTGAAAAATCCAACATTTTTTAGTTTTTCCAATATATCACTGTTGGTGCATAGTTGTTGAGAATTTTTACATCTATGTTCATTAGGGTTATTGACCTATAATTTTCTTTTCTTGTATTGTACTTGACTTTCCTTAGTATCAAGATAATGCTAGCCTTAGTAAAATGAGTTTAGAAGTATTACTTCCTCTTAGATCTGTTGAAAGCATTTGAGAAGGATTGCTAGTGGTTTGTTTAATTATTATTATTTATTTTTTTATTTGATAGAATTCAGCAGTGAAGCCTTAAGGTTCTGGGCTTTTCTTTGATGGGAGATTTTTTATTACTGATTGAATCTCCTTGTTCTTCAGTCTCCTTACTGCAAATATGTTCAGAAATTTTATTTCTTAATGATTCAGTCCTGATAGATTGTATGTTTCTGGAAATTTATGTTTCTCTAGGTTATCCAATTTGTTGGCATATAATTGTTCATAGTAGTCTCTTATGATCCTATGTATTTCTGTACTATCAGTTGTAATGTCTCCTTTTTCATTCCTGATTTTATTTTTCAGAGCATTCTTTCTTTTTTCTTAGCCTAGTTAAATGTTTGTTGATTTTGTTTATCTTTTAAAAAAACTCTTAGTTTTAATGATCTTTTCTATTGTTTTTCTAGTCTCTGTTTCATTTATCTCTAATCTGATCTTTATTATTTCTAATTTTATACTAACTTTGGGACAAGTTAGTTCTTCTTTCCCTAGTTCTATGTGGTATAACATGAGTTACTTGTTATGATTTAACTCCTCTTAAATTTGTTAAGGCTTGTTTTGTGTCTTAATATATGATCCATCCTGGAGATTCCCCATGTGCTTGAGGAGAATGTGTGTCCCGTTTGTTTGGAATGTACTGATTATGTCTGTTAGGTCTATTTGGTCTAATGCATAGTTCAAAGTATTCTTGCTAATAGTCTGACTGAATGATCCGTCCATTGTTTAAAGTAGGATATTAAAGCTTCCCATTATTATTGTACCATAGTCTCTCGCTCTCTCAGATCTATTATTTGCTTTACATATTTAAGTGCTATAATATATTTTCAAACAGTATTATTTTGGGAATGTGTATAAGTATATATATGTGAGTGTGTTGTAATATGGAAAGATATATTAGAATCTATCTTTTTCACAGTGACTTTCCTTTTGTCTCAGGATTATTTTACAAAACAAATATTCCCTTGTCTCTTTGAGCTTACAGTGTGATCTATGGTATTCAGTTCCTTGGAGAGCATGAACATATTTCATAGCCCTTTAGGTCAGAAACATCTAGGAGAATAGAGAAATATAATAAAAAATAATATGTAACAGAAACTAAGACTACATGTTTCACCTGATTCTATAACTATAGAAATATGTGAGTTCAATTTATAAACTTCAAATGAAATTTAATCAATTGTCCTTTTACCTTATAATTTGCTAAATTGGTTGATTTCAGTTTCTTTAGCTGCAGTTAATCTCAGTGCAAATATCCTTATTTTAAGTATAAATGTCTTTTGCCTCAGGAACCCAAGTAAGGATTATAAATTTTTCTTTCATAAAATAGGTGATAGAAAAGAAATTGTTACACATTAAACTCTTCAGTTATTAGTCATTCATAATATAGGAATAACACTTTAGGGAGAAAATTTGAGTTCATGCATAGGATGAGTGATATTTTCATCTGAAATATTCTTATAAGGATAAAATTTTTATCATTATAGATGATGGTCCTCTGTCCTTTTGAAGTTGGCAGCATTTAAACTCCATATTATAAAACAAGGACTTCAGTATAAGAGAGGTATTTTAAGTAAGTGCCAAATACTCACACACCATGAAAATACTAAACTTTAGTAATTCAAAGCCATAAATATGTGTATCTATAACTCAAAATTAATATCATAAGTTACATTTGGAAAAACATTTTGAACATTACTGAGAAGTCATTACATTTGTAGTTGTTCTGATGACAACTTATTTAGAGATATATAAAAGTTCAACTCCCTACCACTTTCTTATTGAGCATCTACAAAATGTAATGTGTTACTAATAAATGATGATAAATCAGAATGTACACAGGGCTGTGGTATTCATGAACAATTTGACACAGATGCAGAGAAAAGAACTATAAACTAGTCTGAGTAGAGATTAAGGGATGAGAAGAATAAATTCTGATGGCCCATGTTGAAGCATCTACAGCAGGTGTAAGCATGCTCCTGACATGGAAATATTTTAGGAATATCCTGAAACTATAATGTTTTATCATATTTGTCCAAAATGGATTCAAATTGTTTAAAGGAAAAATTATCTGGTGGTTTTATGAATTATTTCTAAAGGGATGCAGTTTTTTAAAAGACTAAGCAAGTACAACTTGTAAATAGAATGTGTAATGAAAGATTATTGTCAACCTCACCGCTGAAACTGACAGAGGAAGTAATGGTCTGAGCCCTTACTGCCGAGTTAATAAATCACCTTCAGTCTAGACCACATGCTTAATATTTTGTCTAATTGTGACTACTAAGGTTCTGGTTTTTTTGTTTGTTTGTTTGTTTGTTTTTTGAGACAGAGTCTCACTCTGTTGCCGGGGCTAGAGTGCTGTGGCGTTAGGCCAGCTCACAGCAACCTCAGACTCCTGGGCTCAAGCAGTCCTTCTGCCTCAGCCTCCCAAGTTGCTGGGACTACAGGCATGCGCCACCATGACGGGCTAATATTTTCTATATATATTTTTAGTTGTCCAGCTAATTTCTTTCTATTTTTTTAGTGGAGATGGGGTCTCGCTCTTGCTCAGGCTGGTCTCGAACTCCTGAGCTCAAATGATCTGCCCACCTTGGCCTCTCAGAGTGCTAGGATTACATGTGTGAGCCACTGAACCCAGCCGGTTCTGCTCATTGAACTGCTACCATCTCACTCTGATCATGGGTTTCCTGTACTGAATTTTTGAGCTTAAGAATTTTTATGGACCTTAGTTTAAGAAAAAGGGTTACAGTGCCTGCTGCTTCCTTGACTCTGTTCTGGTCACCTGCTTAGGGCCCAGTGACTTCCTAGTTTTTATATTGTGCTATGCTTACCCCCAAGTTGCTGGAATATTGACTTTCAATAGCAGTCTGGACCTGGGTTTCTTCTGCTCATAACAGGACTCTCAGCCCTCAAGACATCCTTCCTGGACTTCTAAGTATGGGCTGTAGCATAGATTCCCTGAATGTTATCTCCTGCCTACATGTTGGTACCTGTTGCTAAATTATCTCAGCCCTCAGTGTGTCTCCTCTTTCTGACTGTGATAAGAAAAATGATGCAACCTCTGGACTTAGTATTCTTTATTTGGCTTCCTGCTACATTCAGTTAACTGCCTGTTGTAGTTGATGAAGCTGTCCTAAGTTCTCATATCTCATTTTAGTACCTATTTTAGCTGAGATAACCTGCAGTATCTGGATGCCTGACCTTGTCACTTAAAAAAAAAAAAAGAATCAGATAAGATGCTATGATGTTCTAGAGATATTTGAGATCACTTGATTTTACAAGTGTCTAGAGCTCAATGAATAAATAAAAGAATTAATAATTATATGTCATAAAGTTGCCATAAAAGCATTCATTTAATGGAAACCTATGAAGTCTCATAAAATATGTTTAGCGTTCTATAGTTATCATATTCCCAAGATAGAAAAATATAATTTTATTTTTTTAAAAGAGCAAAAATCCTTTTTTTTTTTTTTTTTTTTTACAAATTCTTATCTTAGCTTTCAAAAACCTAACTTCACAAACAAAAAAACAGATCTTTTGGACCCAATTCCACATAGTGTTGAATTTAGTATATCTGTAATTGGGACAAATAATTCACAAATGGTGCTAGCTCTAAGGTTCCAAAGACTACAGTTTGAGTTTCAGTGCTCTGTATTCAAACTCTAGGTCAAAAAACAGGATAAGTGTCTCTGGCCTGGTTTCTGACTTTGAGAATGTTTTTATTATAGATATATCTTATTTCACAGAATCATTTATTATAATTGTCTGGTTTTTTGAGTTTCACTTTAGATAGAAGAAAAAAATGAAATATGTTTTGGGGCAAAAACATAAATTTCATTCTTCTATCTGGACCACCTAATTAAAGAGCACATAAAGAATGTTCAAATTCCTTATTGAATGCCTTAATTAAAAACATGCACCATATTTATCTTTTCTAGTTTTTCTTCTATGCATTTAAAATTTTCACCAAAAAAATAGCCTGATGGTATATTTGGTTTATTGAGTGGAGTTATAGATGCCATATATATCTGGATAGGAATGAAATGCCTCAGAGATAAAGATGAGAGCACTGAGAGTTATTTCATGGTCCTATTACCTATATATTTATAATAATGAGAGAGATTGGGAAGACATTTCCAAAAGACATTCTAAAAACTAGCCTAAATGTCAGACAAAATTTTTAAAAATCTAGTGCTCAAGAGGTGAAGAAATATTTAGAATAGAATTTAAGTTAATGTCAAAATAGGTTTCAATAGTGTGACAAAGTTCATTCAAATGAATCTAGTTTTGAAATGTCTGTACAAATAATATCCCCAAAGAAAGAACAGCATGAATCAAAGTTACTTTTAACTTAAAAATTTGAAAAGGATGTTATGTTCTACTTTATAAGCTACAATTCATTGACAGATTCCTTGGAACGTGTGCAAACCAATTATACCATACTATTTTCTACTATCATTGTCATAACTTCAGATGTGTAGCTAAAAATCAGATAAATAGTATAAAATATATGCAAAATCCAATTAGATGCCCCTTGAATATAAGTAAGAATTATAGTGTATAGAATAAGAAGATTATGGAAATACTAAAATTTCAATTAGGCAACCTGAGTAGAAGAGGAATTCAAAATTATTTCTGCCCTAACTGGGGAACAAAAATTGAAAGAAGTTATTAATGAATTGTGTAATGTTATATATTGGAAAGGGCTTTTAATTATAGACATCAGAATCCACTAGAGTTACTTTAAATATAAGATGCATGAGGTCAATTGAAGGACTCAAGCAATTCCCAGAAAAATTTCTAGAGGCATGCAGCCACACTGCACCAAGAAAGCCACTCTCTCTGCCACGACAGTGAAGTAACAAAACTTGAAAGCTGCAATCACAACTGTTAGAATCATATCCATGCTGCCTTATTAATCAATAAGTTGTTCCTTCTGAATGCCTGCTTTTACCTAAGGAGCTATAGCAATAGCTGATAGCTCTAAAAGTAAGACACCTCTTTTAAAATTTATGCTAGCAAAATAGATATCTGGCAATTTATCTGATACCCCAAATACCACAGTTCCAAAGTAATCTCTTGCCTGAGCATGTAGTGTGGTGAATGTGAACTGCATCTGTTACTCCAGCTACAAGGGAGTTTAGAAAATGTATTAATAATTCGTAGCATTTCTACTTCTTCATACCTATGTAGTTTAGAAGGATTTGGAATGGGTGTTAAATTAATTAAACTATAAAATCTGCAGTAATCTACATTTTGGGCACTCAGTATTCACACTTGAAATCAGTAGCAACAGTAACATCACCTGTCTAAAGCAACTATTCCTCCTATACACACACACACACACACACACACAATTAACTCTATAAAGTTTTGTCCCAATTCTCATCAGTCATTACATGCATTTTCTAGTTTAATCACAATTCCATCTTGAATTTTGTAATTCAGTGGTGAAATATTATAGTTAATTCAGAGAAACACATTCATAATAAATTTGAATGTTAAGTGAAGAGGGAAAATAAAAATTTACCCACATATCAGAGCAAAGAAGAAACAATGGGCATGCAACTCTACTCATGGTACATTGGTCATGAATTCATAATTGACATTTATTTCTTATTCTAGTAACCATACCACACCCACTTAGCATGCAGGAATCATTTCAGCTACTGGAAGCTACCTATCTGTTTCCTTAGGTGTTCATATTTATATCAGAAATAGTCTATTAACTTTTATCCCTAGGCATATACCATTTGGTGGTGTCCCATAGAATCCTAGGGATTCAGAATACTTCTCTGCCTCCACCAAATTGTTTTAACAACATATTCTCTTGATAAATAAAGCAAATTATTTAATTTAACAAGGTTGACTGCTTTTTTGCTGGATTGTTGGAATGAATATTTCAACATGGTCAGATACAAAAAACAAATTCCAGCTTAATAGAATCATTACTATTTTCTTGGTGGAAACATTCTCCATTGAATAATAAGATTTCTATAGTAGTAACCTCTGAAATCACAGGGATGATAGTTAAAACTTTGTGAGTCAATTGCTTGATATGACAATGAGTTGTAAAATTTTCAATTTCACCCCTGGATTTCTACTGTCATTTGATTTTTTTGGGAGAAACAGTCATGTTTTATAGGTTTCTAGGTCAAAGAGTATATCACAAACTGCAAAGCATCATCCAAATACTATAAGTTATTGTCTTCCAGCTGTTGCTGTAACTGAATGTTTAACAGAGTGTTCTGCTTTTCAAGACTAGCTGCTTCAGCATGAATGTGGCCATAGGCAACCTAGGAAGGGAACCATTATTAGAAACCTAATTGACCAGCATCTTGCTCTTGGACTTTCCAGCCTTAGAACTATAAGAAATACATTTCTGTTGTTTAAACTGTGCAGTCTGTGGTACTTAGTTGTGGTAGCCCAAGTCATTAATACAAGTATATAATGTTTAAAACTCTGCTGGTGAGGTCCAGAGAGTTTGTTTGTTTAATTCACAGCTAACATGTTGTGTAATGTACTAGACAACGCTGCTTGGCGACATGACTAGAAGTGTTCAAAAGATCCTCCTACAAACTTTGCCAATGCTCTTTGGAAACCAAATCCATTGAACAAATAATTGTTATTCATACTCTGAAGACACGAAAACATCAGATAGAATAAGATGGTGCCCTGGAGTGCTGTACCTGGAAGTCACTCAGGTCTCTCACGATATACTCTTTCTGCTACTATACAGTGTAATTTATTTTTATTAAAAGCTTTTCATGAGTATGTTCTTTGAAGTCATGTAAGTCCTTTCAATTTTTGAGCCTGTGAAATCTTTATGGGTAAGGAAATATATAGCATAAACTGTGATTTCTATGACTGTCTTATTAATGTAGCTGTGATGGTAAGATTAGCTTTGATTGAATGCATGTGTAACTACTGGGAAAGAACAATGGTAATTGGAAAAGGAAGAAAATTGAGAGCCACTAATAAAGTCACCTTTTACAATGAACTTTTATGAGCTAATTCCAAGGGTCCATACACATCCCTCTTTGTCAAGAATCTCCCAGATTTGTTCTTTTCAATTCCTAACCAAGTAGTCAAACCATTAGCTTCTATCTATGATTTAGTATAGATCCATGCCTATGGTCATCTAATAGTAAACTGACTAATTGAGTGTACTGCTTAAATTATGCCCATTGGGGAAATTTCCCTTCTTTACTTGTCTTCAGGATCACTCCTTAGGGTAGCTATTACATAATGTTGTGATTGTCTGTGCCTTCTCGGTAATTCTACTACTGGAGACTGATACTGAAATTATAGAATCAGCTTTTTGATTGTCTAGAGATACTTTAAATACCATTGGATTCATTGAGTTATATGGGTCAAGTGACATAACTGTTCTGCTGCTACCTAGACCTGCCGAGACCATTGCTTTGCTATAATGCCATATGCCCAAATGTGGAATATTTTGCTTCTAAAATATCCTCAAAAATATGGGTCATTATCTTTTTTATGGGTAGGGATTCAAAATGCAGGTTCTTGCTTTTCATCCTGAAGGGGGAATTCCAAAATTTGCCAGACTATTTACTGAAAAGTCATTGAATGTTAGGCCCTAAATTTGTGTAGGAATGATTTATCCAACTGTCTCTGGCACATTTTTAATGAAACATAGCATCCAGGTAGCTTCTACATCTGCCATCTATATCCCTAGCAGCATAATATCATCAGTGCAATCAAGATTTCTATGACATAGTGAACCAGTCAATGTCCCTACAGATTAATTTAGGGGACAGAGCCTGAAGCATCTAACAGATGGGGCAAATAGATAATGAAGAACAAGAAGGAAGATATAAAACCACACCAGTATTATATTGAATGCTCATGTTTTAATCCAGAGGCCAGCAATGTTTTTTTCTATAAAAGGCCTGATAGTAAATATTTTAGGCTTGTAGGCCGTATGGTCTTTGTCACTAGTCTACACTGCCACTGTAGTTTGAAAGCAGACATAGAAAATAGATAAAAGAATGGCTTTGATCCAATACAACTTTATTTACAAAAATAGGCTGCTGGAGATATTTGGCCCATAGGTTTAATGATTCTTGGTCTAAATATGCCAAGTAAAGAACAAATGCTGTCAAAATATGATTTAAAGAAAAACTACATAGAGTTTATAAAAACATTTTATATTTTAAAACAGAACATTTGAAAATAATAGAATAGTGAAAGAATACTATGCCAAATATAAGCAAAATAAAGCTCATATGGTTATATCAGATAATTGAGATTTAAGGCAAGAAGTATTAAAAGAGCTGGAGAGAGATATTTCACAAACATTAAGCATCAATTCTAAAATATATTAACATAAACTCATATGCAACAAATAGCATAACTTTAAAATATAAACAACAATTAAGCCAATATGGTATTAGATATGGATTGACAAGTTGATAAAAGGAATTGAATATATGATCAAGAAACATACTTGATCATAAACAACTACCTGATTGACAAAAGAGAGACCCTACTGTGGGCAAGGGATTTATTTTCAATAAATAGTACAAGGCCAATTAGATATAAATAAATAAGGAAATTGAAAGTCTTACTTCACACCATAGGCAAAAGTTATTTTGAGAGGGATCATAGACCTAAATATGAAAGCTAAATGTAAAAACAAAAAGAAAAGAAATTATTCTGCCTTGAAAAAAATAAATAACATTGCTTTGGCCGTGAATAGGATTTTTTGAAAACAAGACAAAACACCCAAAGATAAAAGATGAATAAAATGTGTTCATTAACATTACAAATTAATTTTCATCCAAGGACTACATTAAAAGAGTAAAAAGACAAATCACAGAACCAGAGAAATATTTGCAACTGATATAACTGACAAAGGTTTGCATACAGACTGTATAAGGTATGACTACATATGAGTGAGAAAAAGCTATAAACCCAATTTAATAATGGCAAAATTCTTAAATGGACACCTTACAGAAGAGGGTAATTAAATTTCCTACAAATATTTATAAAAAGTGCTCAACATCATTATTCATGAGATAAATTCAAACCAAACTCATATACACTATATTGGGAAAAATTTAAACAAGATTGATAATATAAAGTGATGTTGAGAGTATGGAGCAACAGGAACTCTCTTACATTGCTGGTAAGAGTAAAATTTTTATAATCCACTGAAGCAAAATATATGTACTCTATGACTTTGCAATTCTACCTTGGTTTACTAAGAATCAGGGCTTCCTGGTCAGCTCTGGACAAGGTGCTTGTTCTATCTGGAGAAGGATAATGTCATCACACTCTCTGGATCTTGGACCCTGAAAATCCTTGCTTTCTTTTTAGCTTTCTATTGGTTTCAAACTGAACCACATTATAACGTTTTTTATTCACCTCTGGAAAGGTGTATTCTTTTTTGTTTCAAGTGTTTTTAATGTGTAAGAGAATTTGGGCATAATAAGGAATCTGATACACAAGCCCACTCTCAAGGGGAGGGAATTACCTCCAGGATATAAGAGGTAGGATAAGTGGGGCCTTTTTAGAGGTTGCCTACCACAAATAAGATGCATGTCAGGGAAATAAAACAGAAAGGTCATTTCCCCCCAGGTATGTAGAATTTTCTGAACGTTGTGGCAAACAAACCGAGGAAAACAACAGGAGGATATTCTCTAATAAACATTACAAAAATATTTGATAAACTTCATCCTTAAAATCCCTTTAGGCTTACTATGATGAGCATCTGACACTCTTTATATTTGTCAAATAAATGGTAAAAAACCACTATCAGATACCCAAACTAGCAGCATTGCTAGTTTGCTGCCTGGGTATGCTGTATTGAATAGAAAGAGGTATGTTTGCATGGAGTGAATAAGAAGATACAAGGACAGAGTGGGTCCAGATGGTATTTGTGCCATCTAACTTATCAACTTATTTATGGTTCTTCCACATCATTATGGTGTACTTATTTATAAGCTTTTCCCCTTCACTCTAATTGATAGTTTCCAGCACTGACAGTGAACTTTGGCAGGTCTACACTCCAAAGAGACACATTGTAGGTAAATCCTTGATTGTGGCATATTTGTCTTGAGAAATATTCCAGAGCATTCATGCACTGAAGTTCAAGTCTAAGTTTCTGTGAATGTCAGGTCTATAATTAACTGGTCCAGATGCCAGCTGTTTGTGAACCACAAGCTCTAGTACTTCAACCCAGACACCCTGCAGCACATGTAAGGGCCTAAGTATTTTGAGCCTCCCACAAATAGCATGATATCTGGAAAACACCCAAAGCTATGAGACCATCTTTCAATAAGGCTAACTGAGATGATGAAGAATGTAAAAAAGTGAAGAGAAAAAGGCATATTTCCAGTTTTGTTTGACATAGGTTTACTGGCACTTTCCTTCACTGAAAGGAGAAATATATATATAAAATCAGATTATTTGTATAAATAATAATTTGGTCTATTCTATACATAAAGTTAGACTTTAAACATAGGATTGACACCATTCCAATTCAGCCATAAAGAAATATTTTCATTAGAATAATAAATGTTCTTAATAAAGTTCTAAGGGTTTGATCATTGCTGAAAAAATATTTAATGCATGCCTACTTTATGATGTATATTGTATTAAGTATTCACAACACAGTGATCACGAGAAAGAAAAGATATCTCTTCTCACCTGGTTTACATTGTAATTCATTACAGTGCAATTTGATTCCACCTCATATAGGAAAGTGGACTCCAAAACTGGGGTCTGGCCCAAAGGCCAAGTGGGTTCTTGGTCTCAAACAAGAAAGAATTCAAGTGCAAGCCAACAGAGTTTTTAAAGCGAAAGCAAGTCTATTGAAATAACAAAGAAACAACTCCATAGGTAGCACAGCAGCTCAGAGCAACAGAGAGTAGCCCTTTGTAAATTTTGGGGGTCTTATTTTATACTTTCTATTTAGTTTTGTGTTAAGTGGGGAGCAGATTATTCATAAGATTTCTGGGAAAGGGTAGGAGAGTTCCCATTACCAAGGGTTCCTCCTCTTTTTAATCTGTATAAGATAATTTCCAAGAGTTGTCATGGCATTTCTAAACTGTCATGGCCCTGGTGGGAGTTTCTTTTAGTATGCTGATACATTATAAGCAGGGTATAATAAGCAATGAGGGTAACCTGAGGTCACTTTTCGTGGTCATCTTGGTTCTTGATGGTTTTGGCTGGCTTCTCTACTGTCTCCTGTTTTATCAGAGATCTTGGTTTGGGTCTTATAGAGCAGGGCCTGCCAGTTCCCTATCTCATACTCAATCAATTCCAATAAATAGCTTTTAGAGTAATAGTTAAGATTGTGGTAAGCAGAGATCCATAGTTTTGACTGAAAAAAATCACAAGTTCTGGACAGTAAAGAATTAAGATTTTTTTACATTATGATACAAACTGTCAAGAACATCAGAAGACTAATACTATAACAAATGCATGTTAAAATACTATCACATTTTAAACTATATGTTTTAAAACAAAAATAGATATGCTGACATTCTAAAAGTCATCAAATAATATATTCAATTCTACAGCACAAAATGAGTGAACATTATTTGGTCCAAAATTATATTATGGAGACAGGCAAAGAAACTACATAGAAATTGTGGGGATATTATCATAGTTAGAAAATAAGTCTAGACAGTCAAAAAGGAGGATACAAATAATGGAATTATAAGAGCTCAGGGCTGATATTCAGTGATGTGAGAGTTCACAATGTTTTTGAAGAGCTTGGGAATATTATGCCTAGTAAATAAAACATCAAGATATGTTTGTACTCAATACATCTGCCTTTGATCCCAGCAACATTGCTCAGACACTTGGAGTAGAGAAAATCACCAGTGAGGTGATAACCCCATTCAATCTAATGCAAGTCAAGCATTTAAACTCTGATGTATATTACTTCAATTAATGTCTAAAATGCATGTCAAGGTTATCTGGTTCTTGGAAATTCTTACTTTTCTTAGCGATTTCTATAGATTGCACAGAACTCTTTCTGCTGGAACTATGGGTTCTCATTAAAACATGCAGGACAAGAAGTAGTCCACTATGCCTGTCTTGATGTCAACCTTTCAAAAAACTTTAAATACACGTTCATGCACTCACTCACACACACACACACACACACACACACACAAGGGAATCTAGAATGATAAAAGAACCCGATATCACTTAATATGAGTAAAATAGAGAAAATTAATCATATTTTTTATTGAGACAGAATAATTTAAAGTGTTCTAAATGCTGTCATCCAAAATAAAAGTTTAAACCATGGATTAGCCTTATTTTATTTTCTACATAACCATTTTTGTCTAATATTGGAAGCTGTAGAGGTTATATTTGGGTAAAATATATAATTTATGAAATGGCCTCCTCAAAAATAGGGTAGAGAATGATAGGGCACAGAGTTCTTGGTCACCAGAAACTGCTGGCTCTGTCTTGGGGCTCACAGCTCGAGTAACCAGACTGGGGCTAGCCTCAGGGAGCCCAGCTGTCTCTGTATTCCATGGCTGACCTGCTTTGTAGGTGAAAGATAATTAGGGCATGCAGCTATTTAGACAAAACTTAGAAAACAAACTTTTATAAAGTTTAATGTTTAGAAATACATGGGCTAAAATCCATTGCCTGTAGAAATTGCCTTACTCCTTCCTTCTGTCCCTCTTTGTTTGCCAAATCTTCTTCATAAAGAGATTATGTTTGCTACTGTTTTCATCAGCTGGAGGCTGTATTCATTTCCATGTGCTCATAATCTGGGGGAAAAAAAAAAAAAACAGCGTCCAAGGAAATGTCAAAGTGATTTTTTTTCCCATTACAGATGGCTTTTTCTACTTAGGCACTAGTTAAAGCTTGAGTTTGCACTGCATCTACTGTTAAATGGCTGTAATGTACCTTCTAAACTATTTTTAATAAGGCATTCAGCCTGCTCCTAGCATGGCAACTTTTTCTCACTTAATATCCAATTTCTATTCTGCTGATGGTTAACACATCATAACTCAATTTTATTCCCCTACTTCCTAAGCCTATGTCTAATATGATATACAGAGAGAAGTCAGAGAATGTCTTGGTAGTAATGTACAAGAGGAAATTAACCAATTAGATAAATGGACTTTAATTTTCCCTTCAAACTTGGATTATCTTAAGCTCAGTGGGCCAGGACATCTTTTGTTTTTACCTTCAGCTTGAAAACAATGAAACTAAGTCCCAATATTTTTTCTGTTTACACTTCAATTTGTAAGTATCTATTGTCCCCAATATGTTCACCTATGCAGAGAGAATTATATTTGGAATGAGGAAATATTGCTAACACAATTTGACATTTTAGATAAACAATGTTACAAATATAACATAATGTTACGATTAAAAGAAAACATTCAATCTTAAAGAAAAAGTGTTACTATAAAGTATGTGGTCAAATAAATATAAAGGTCAAATATTGTAAGGTGACATTCAAAACTCATTAAGAATTTCATTTAAGACAATTCAGTCTTTTTGCAAATATTTTATGTGAACTGCTACAAAAGTCATAGAGCAATTTATTTGAAAGCTTGGAAAAATGTTTAACATTTGCTTGTATTTTGTTGATTCTACCTTTACTTCTCCCTCTTCTTGTATTCACTCATTCACTTTGGCTACAATATTGCTTTTCCAAATATAATAAGCTTTCTTGTATTTGCTAAATATAACAGCCTCTTCCACATTCTCATTCAGCTGGGTCTCTTTATAATATTTAAGACTTCACCATCATCTTCCTCTTAGAGTTTCTCCTCTAAGTTTTCTGACTCTATCTGGTGATATTTTTATCTGTGATCAATCACTTTGCTACTACTTCCAAATTCAGCATCTGTCAACATCATTCATATTTTATGGCCTTTTATAAATCTATATCTTACCTGTTATCAGATAGTCTTAATTTTCCTGAGATGTATGTTCTTTGATTTTTACCACTCTATCCACCTCCATTACCTTGTTTGCCGGTCAAATTTACATCCAGTCCTCAAGGTTTAGATGAGAAGATTCTTCTTTGTGAAGTGTTTCTCTACTTCAAGCAAAGGTTCTTTCAGTCTGCGTTTCCCAGGACAGAACAATGATTCTGGGTCATTAAGTCATTCAATTTATTCAGTAGAACAATCAAGAACTTCAAATTCAGAAGTCCTAGATTTAAATTCCAGCTGTCTCTCATTCATGCATGTGCTTAAATTTTAATTATTTAATCAGTCCCTGACAGACTTTGTCTCCTCACATAAAAAAGACTTAATAATAATAATAATTTTCCTACAAGATATTTATAAGATTTAGAAGATATGATATATGAAAATACAGAGAACAATTTCTAAATCTTAGTAGAAGCCCTCTAGATGTCCTACCTGCACCATGTATGTATAGATTACTTACACAGCTGGTTACAACTGCTACTATTATTATTGGTGTTTTATTCAATTCTCCTCCTCATTTTAATAATAATTAGTTTAATGAAGAGATTACCTAAGCAGAAAATAAAATTTAACAATTTAATCTTTAATTAGGCTATTCCTTCAATGTAGAGTTAACCTGAAGACAGCAATCTTTGTGAAGACATTCACATGCCAAGCAGGATTCACTCTATGGCTCTGTAATACGTTATCTGACCTTTACTCAGATGTTGATTCTGTCCTGTAATTTGTGGTTTACATAATTACTCACATGTGAAATTTGAAACCAGGACCACACAGTAAACTTTCCCCATAGTTAATCTAGTCTTCACCCAACATTAATTCCCATCTTTGCTGAAGGCTTCCAAAATATATCTTATACTGACAACTTAACAATTCATACAATAAAATACACACAAAAAATCATTGCCAAGGTATATAGCAAGAAAATTTATGTGTTTATTTTTGAAATTTGAGACATTTTATAGTTCACATGAAGGCCAATTAGGCTATTAAAAGTGTAGATGCTCTCACCATTACTGACATTCAGGTTACCTGGAGAACATTTTAGTGTGTTTGTTCCTTTCACGATGGCCACCAGCCACGTTAAAGTACATAAATGTTTTTATCGGAGTTAAGAAAAATGGATATATACCTTCCATCACCAATGTTGGATGTGAAAACCTTCCTCAATTACATAAATTACAGGAAAAGTTAAGACACTTGACAGCCTATGCTTCCTACAGGGACTTAAGTGAGAAACAAAGGACCCTAGAAAGGCTTGGTATGAATGAAAGAAGAAAAACAGGCTATTATTTGGCAGATCTTAGGAATTAGGTAGGCTCTGGCTAGGATAAAGAAGGAAAATCTTGCTATTCACAAGTCTCCTAGCCGTTAGCCCAACTATGGCTAATTCTATTGGAATAATAGTCCTTTAATCTCTGTCTTTTTGAAGATTATCCATCTCGTCTATAATCTTTCAGCACCTCTAAAAAGAAATCCAACACTCTCATATTGCTTACTGAATGTGCGCTTTCCTCAGTAGTCATCAAATTACATTTAGCTGTTTTTCAGGAACCCAGTAAAAAAGAAAAAAAAAAAAGGAAAAGAAAAAACAAATTGCATTTAGCACCTGTATCTAGGCCTTGAAGTTATTTGAGAGGACCTTAGCAATTTGAATATTGTTCTACAGAACTAACATAAAAAAAAAAAAATCCACAGTCCTATTTACATGGCAACATTTGCTCTGTAAAATATTTGAATAAAGTAACACACAGTAAGCTAACTTCTAAGAGGTAGGCACACCACACTTAGTAAAAGACAAATAGTCTCTTGATGAATCTTTAAAGACTAGCCTTTATCAGAATTCTTATCACTTAATGATACTAAGAACTTTTGAAAGATTCATTGGTTTCAATTTGGATGTCAGTGTGTTCTGTGCTTTTCCTCTGTCTGCTGCACGGAAACATCCAATTCACTATAATGCACTGTGGAGTAATGTCACTGTGACCTGCTGGTAATGGCTTGTTACACAATACTTGATCCAAAAGGACCTTGGCCAGGCTGATTTGGCAGCAGCGGAGTCCAATGAAATGTCACAAAGATTATTGCAGAAACTATATCAGATCTGTAATAAACTATTCATCCCAGCAAATGTTCCTGAGATGATGTTTAGACTCATCACATCAGCACAATTAATAGAGTCACTCTCAACATTCATTTCAGGCAAACTAATTTTCTTAGAAAGTCTCCAAATAGCAAAGAATGAAAAGTATTGAAGAAATCAATCAAATCACTATGAAGAAGCCCATTCTAACCAGTTTGTTTATATATTACAGAGAGTAGCATCCTAAGAATTATTTTTTTATTTATGTATATCAACACAATCTAAGATTCAATACAAATTGCAGCATGTATATGCAAATATAAACTGAATTTCTATTGGTACATTTTAAAATTGAAATGCTATCTTTGTGTACCATATCTTGTGAATAGTCTTGTCTTTGTCATTTGAATGCAAATGTCTTATTGTTATATTCCCCGATTTATTCTTCTTTTCCTACCTTATGGTAATAATGGAATTTTTTGGTGATTATTATTTTTTAATTATGAATGCAAGTCTATACCATATTACTGAAAGAGCACATAAATAAGTGATTCAGGAATAGTCACATATGGTAGATACATTATTTTCTCTAATTAGTAGTACTTATTTCAAAATCAAAAGATTTCTAAAATTTATTGTTGTGTTTTGAATAAAATAGTATAATGACCTTTGAGCTTTAATTCTCTACTGTTAAACTTATAAGAGTCATTTACATGGTTAGTGTTTTCTGCTTACCTGAATACAAAACTCATCCTATTAAAAAGGACTATAGTAAAAGCAATATAAGAGCATGACTCAAGAAATCTGGTATTTCATTTTCCAATGTATTACAAAAAATATAGATAAATAAAAGAGAGGTAGATAAATAGATAGATATTTTAAAAGACAAACTGAGACACATGAAAATTTTAGATTTATTTGAGTAAACAATGATTCATGGATCAGGAAAGGCGAACCAAAAGACATTTTGGACGGCTTAGGAAGCTCAAGGGACAGACTTTTAGAAAGTGAATGCTTCTGATTAGTTTTGAGCATAAGTTTAATTTTTTCCTACTAAACAAGCATTTACAAGAAATTAGCCAAGTTAAGTTTCACTTGTGTTTGCAATTCAAGTATGGTTAAGGTTACTTCGAAGGCTTAACTGGCTTGTGTGCTCAAGGTTTTTCAAGCCTGCTCTCCATTTTAATCTACATTTAGTTAGATAGCTTGACAGATGAATGGCTAGATAGATAATGTGTTGCATATAAATATATATGCATGTTATATAAATCTGAAAATATAGAGCAGAGGTGAGCAAATTTATTCTGCAAAGTTAAAGAGACTAACTAGCTTTTGCAAACCAAAAGGTCTTTGTCACCATTACACAACTGTCATTGCAGCACAAAAGAAGGTGCAGACAATATGTAAGTTAGTGTGCACTGCCAACCTCCAATATAGCATGAGTTTTTATATAATATATAGCATGTATATTTAAATATGTTAATGTGATATGAATATCACTTATATCATAAGTGCATAGATAAATATGCATGCATATTGTTAAATGTAAGATTAGGTTAATACACACTAATAGAAAAATGAGTTAAGTATTTTCATTCATGCAAATTTAAATATTGCATTAATTCAGCAGATTTTCAAAAAGCTAAAATTCTGTGAAAAAAAATGGCTTCAATTTTTTTTTGACATCAGAATAGAAACAGCTGTTTAAAATCACTCTATGTGTAGGGTTGAATACATTTATACAATAAAACAATATTTTTTCCTAACCAAGAATCAATTGGTCAATAAATAACCCAGATTCTGCAACCTTGGCTATCCTGAAAGGGTGATTTATTTATTTTTATTTATTTATTTATTTGTTTTCCTTCTGAACAAGAAAAAGCACTGCAACTATACAAAGGTGTAGAGGTAATATCTGATATAAAATTTCTACCAGCTTTAGTGGCTGGAAAGAATTAACTGTCTTTAAGTTCAAAACAAGGATGAGCAAGGAGACAATGAAGAAACAAATCCAAATCAGGTATTCAGCCTTTAATCAGGTTTATGAGGTAATAATTTCTCTAATCAGAATAGTTTGTGCTTTTTGTGCTCCTGAAGGTGTTTAAGGTTCTTAGAATATGACATATTACATTTAAATTGTGATTAAATATTTGAATCTTGTTATGTAATTAATGGTTATGAATATTAATATTTTAAATTAATACATTACATTTTAGTGGTGTAACCAAGAACCCTACCAACTTACTGCTTATACCACAAAAAAATTGAAATCTTTTTAACATTTGGAAACAACCACATTTAATATAAATATGATATTCGAGACATCATTAAACAGTATCAGTAAGAATTAGTACTTATTGATTCTAGCCCACAATTTGCAATAGAACACTTTTTACTTTAGTGTCAGTGATGAGTTGGCTTCTTGAGTTAACTGACAGAAAAAAGTAATTTTTATTGGAATTTTCTCAATATTCTGTTCTTGACCAGTAATTATCATTTTATGTGCTCCTAAAAGTTACTATGAACATACACAGATTTATTTTTTAAATAATCTAGAATTTATCAAATGTCAATTATATATCTGAAAAATGGATTATGCCTGATTACTTGGTTTAAATATCATTATTTAATTGCATTAAAATAATATCAATGAACTGATTAATCAGATGAAGAAATTAACCTTAGAATAGTAAATAGGAGAGTAATGTGTGTATTTTCTTTATCTTGATATGCTCATAAATCTCTGTAAATGCAATTCCTACTAAACAAATAATCACAAACTAATACTTTTAGATAATGTATATAAGACAGTTCTTAATATATTTTTATATTGTAAAAGATAATCTATGGTTCATATCTTTGTTTCGTATACATTCTAAGTAGTTTATATAAGATGCTGAATATATTTTTGTTTTATTTTTCCTGTCTCTCTGCCTAATCCATTAGAGAAAACGTGGACTGGCATCATTAGAGGTGTGTGATCGTTAGGAGTAATCTAAGGAGCAACACCAACATCTGCCAGGTTGTCTGTGGTTTGCAGGCTGGAAACAGCCTCACATGCCCTAGCGTCCCAGAGGGTGTCTGAAACAGGCCTGAGTGTCTTACCAACAGTTGGTGCTTTATTCCAAGATTACTTTCCAAGTTCGGAGTCCCTGTTAGAAAAAAAGAGGCCTATGCAAACAGATGTTCAATTTAGTGGAAAAACAGATAACAGACATACTAAATAGAAGGAAAAAGTTCTAGTGTTCAATAGTCCAACAGGGCAACTATAGTTAACAATAATTTATTACATTTCAGAATAGCTAGAAGTTTTCAAAGGTTCCCAACATAAAGCAATGATAAATGTTTCAGGTGAATCATGTCCCAATTACCCTGATTTGATCATTATATGTTATATGCTTGTATCAAAATATAATGTACTCCATGAATATGTACAATTATTATGTATCAATAAAAAACAAAAAAAAGATGTATATGTATACATATAAAATACCTAAAGTATGTATGTATCTATACACACGTGTATATATATAAAACTTTAGATTATAAAATGCACATTTTCCATTGTTCATGAGATCTTTGTTTATAAAATTGAAATAATAATAAAGATGAAAAATAAAAGAAAAAAATAAAACAAAGTAGACCTTTTTGCCTCTATATTATTCTATTTTATGTAATAGTTTCATCAAACATTAATATTTTAATACAAATTACACCGAAGACTTTTTCCCAAGTCGTGATATAATCTATTTTAATAGACTATAGGATACTAAAAAAGAATTAAATTTTTTAAAAATTATAATTACAAAGAGCCACATATTTTTAACTTAATTTACTCTAGCAAAATTGGTGGAAATATTTAATAACTCAATGCTTTTTATTCCTCTGACACTTATGTACTGTTTTATTAGTTAGTCTGCCAATAATTGTGATAAATCATTGTGATATTTAGCTTCCTCTCTCCAATTTGCCCACAAAAAACCATAATGTTTGCAGGAAGACACCCAAAAACCATTTACTCTTCTGGAATTCCACAACACTATTTACTCCTAGGCTGTGCTTGAAAGTCAATGTTTATCAACTTAAAAATTTACTAAATCATTTCTAAATATACTGAAGTTATGAAGAGTAATGTATCCAACACCACCAATCTTAAAAAAATAAAACATTAAATAAAAGATATGCTTTCTTTCCTGATGGAATTTCCTCCAGATGAAATTATTATCCTGGATTTTTTATACATCATTCTTATGTATTAATTTAAACTCTGCTTGGATGTTTATATGTCTATAAACAATATGTAATGGACAGTAGATGTTTTAATACCTTTATAAATGCTACTAATATTATCCTGCTTTCAATAGTGCTCCTTATGCACACTGCACCCTCTGATTCCACAATGCACATGTTCAGTCTCTTGCTGTTGGACATTTAAGTTGCTCCTAATTTTTGGCTGTGACAAGTGTCACATTTAATAATATTCTTGGACAGGTCTCCATGAGCATGTATGAATGTGTCACTAGAGTGAGCATTCAGTAACAGTAATACCAGTACATATTAATACAAGGAATAAATATGATATTCTATTTTTCTTAACCTTTATACTATTTGACATTGTCAAATTTTAAAATTTTTTCCTCATTTTAACTTTGTGAAACATTATACAATTGTAGTTTTATTTGTGTTTTCCTATTTGGTATTTGAACATCATTTCATGTCTTCATTTGCAACTGAGTTCCCTACTTTGTTAATTGTCTTTTCAAATATATTTCCTCTGATAGAGAGGAACTCCATGGAAAACTTTTATTGTTGTTTTTTTTTTTTAAATTTATTTATTATCTGCCAGAGGAGAGAGTGTGTGTGTGCGTGTGTGAGAGAGAGAGAGTGCGCATGGTCATGAGCATCAAGGGTTTTTAAATACTTCAAATAGCAGACAATTAATTTTACTTTAATACCCGAAAATTGATAGAACTTTTATGAAAATTATGACATAAGTTCAACTTTTTGCCTAAATAGAAAATTGTCTAAGCAATATTAATTGATAAATATTTTTCCTATGTGTTTCATAAATTAGTATTTGTGATTCTATTTCTCAGCTCTTTTATACCAATAGTCTCTTTTTCATTCTGTATTTATTTAATAGAATACATGACTTGCTTAATTACACTAGATTTATAGAGGTATCTGGTAAAACATACCCTTACCTCTTATTATTGGTCTTCCTCTTCTCCTGTTCCTCTTCTGCCACAATACACAGGTTTAACCTTTTGCAGTTAGACTTTGAAGTTCCTTCTAACTTTTGGTTATTACAAGCAATAAACTTATTAATATTCTTGGACATGTCTCTAAGACATGCAGTTGCTGTCCTGGTCTTCTTCTCCTCCTTCCTCTTCTTCCTACTTTTCCCTCTTGCTCCTCCTTCTCACACACCTACTCCTTTATCTTCTTCTTTAATTTCAAAATTGTACTAAATATTTTTAGCAATCGGTTTTTTACAATAAAATAAACAAAATAATTAATTTAGAGGAATTTCATCCAAAACCCTATTGTGTTTGAGAATGATATTGTATTAATTTATGGTTCATTTTGAAAGAAATATTATTTTGAGCCTTTCTATGCAAATACAGTGTACCTTTTATTTATTTAGATATTTAATTTTTTAAAAGTTTGTATTTTCCATTTTAATTTTTTGCTCTAATAGGTCTTGTACATATTTTTTTCTCCTAGAATTTGATCAACGTTAGTAAAGAATTTATATTGAATTAAGAAGACTAAAATTTAATAGTACCAGATCCATATATGTATGTATTTTAGATAATTTTTAGTTGTGCCATTCAAATTTTAACTATACATCATCATATCTTTGTCCACTTGATCCGGAAACTGTTTGAGGAGGTTCCTTAAAACTACTTGAGGGTGGCTGGGCGCGGTGTCTCACGCCTGCAATCCTAGCACTCTGGGAGGCCGAGGTGGGCGGATCGTTTGAGCTCAGGAGTTCGAGACCAGCCTGCGCAAGAGCGAGACCCCGTCTCTACTAAAAATAGAAAGAAATTATATGAACAGCTAAAATATATATAGAAAAATTAGCCGGGCATGGTGGCGCATGCCTGTAGTCCCAGCTACTCGGGAGGCTGAGGCAGGAGGCTCACCTGAGCCCAGGAGTTTGAGGTTGCTGTGAGCTAGGCTGACGCCACGGCACTCACTCTACCCTGGGCAACAAAGCGAGACTCTGTCTCAAAAAAAAAAAAAAAAAAACAAACTACTTGAGTGATTTTGGGTAAGTCAAATTCTACTTCACTTCTGTGAATTATTTGCTTTATGCAATTTGGAGCTATACTATTAGTTTACATACATTTTGTATTTTTATATGTTTAGATTGGTGAATTAAATTGTGCTTTGTTGCGTACAATGTCTTTATCTAAAGATGTAATTGGCCTTAATGTCGATTTTATCTGGTATTACTTTGAGTCAGCTTAACTTGTGTTAGTTTTTGCCTGATGTAAATTTATTTTTAACCTAGCAAAAACCCTAGTTTTATATTTTAGGCACATCTTTTGTAAATTTCATAATGCTGACTTTTAAAAATACAAACCTGCAATATCTTTAATTAACTAACATGTTTAATTGTTATGGGTTTCATGATAGCTGGAAAGTTTAAATTCTATTCTTTTATTTCATTATTTGCATAATATTAATATTTATTTTTCTTCTAAATGTAGTTTACGTGTTTATAATTTATTTTTAATAATAAAAATTCTAAGAAATGTTTTTGAACAAAAGACATGAGGCATAGACTTTTGTTGTTACACTTCAAAATAATCTAAGCTCGGTTTATACTTTGTTTATTTCAGAGTATAAATTTAAAATTAAAACTCTTCTCTTTAATGATGCATGGAAAAATATCTAATAATGTTTACTGACAAGTCCTTAGCACCTCACTTATCCAGTTCTTGTTTCTCTCACAGTGTGTCTCTATATCTTTCTGGAAGGATCTGATCTTTTCTCATCTATTCTCCATTTTGAAAGGGAAAGCACCCCTGGATTGCACTCCCTCCTGCAGCTACAGCCATACTATATTACAAATAGTCATACTACTGGTTTCTTCATTGTTTTTTCTTTGTTATTTCATCCTTTTCCTCTGGAGATGGAAGGAAAAGGAAAAAGAAGAAAGGACGATAGTGAATGGCTAGTCTAAAAGAAAAATGAGGGTTGGAGACAAGGAGAGAGTGGAGAGTAAGTCAACCAGCAGGATGGTGGTTTCATTTTGAGACTTTTGAGCATCCACTTGGTCTACACAGTTGCAGAAATAGCAGCAGCAGTCCCACTTTCAATATCTAACCTTTTTTTAATACTTTTTACTCCTGTGATTTCTTTTGCAGGATGGATCAAAGACTTATTACTCAACTTTTTTTCTCTCTCTCTACTGACCAGAAATCTTTATAGTTGATTTCTATATTTTCATAATTACTATAAAATATTAATTCTCATATTTAGTTGAATAATGTCAGAAGTAAATGTGTTTATCAAGACTCCTCCCAAAGAGCACTTGGAATTCTTAACACTTTACATCAAATCATCCTCTTTAAAGAATGTTTTCTTTTCAGGTCAATGCTTGACATGTCCCTGAGTAGTACATTTCAACTATAATTGTCATATTGGGAATTTATATTCAGTTTATTTGGAAATCTACCAGGTCTTTTTTGATACCTTTTTCTTTCTTTCTCAGATTTTAAAATATGCTTACTTCTCTATTTATTTTTAATTTGTTTAAAATTCAAACATCTGAATTTCATGGAAAATTTTCTGTGCTATTTTCTCTTTCTGCTGACTGTGTTATTTTTTGCTGTTTTGTTTTCTATTTTTTCCCTTTCTTTCATTCTTTTCTTTTTATTTATTTAATTTTTTTTGCCAATATTAATATCTGTTTGAAATATATGTGTACACATGTTGTCTGCTTTTATTTTGTGCGACATCTAAGGGTTTGTGTTGGGTATCTATTTTTCCAAAGAGGGTGTATGCTCCTATTCTTTCATGCCCTTTATCAGTCTACTATGCTCACTATCAAACTAATACTGCTTTAAATTATTTTTTCAGTCTGGAATTTTACTGACTGTACTACTAGTCATCAAGGTCCATAATCTTGAAAATCTTTGCATTTGATTTCTCTGGAGAGAATTTATTTCCATGAAAACTCAGGAAATCTGATTAGACTTCTTTTCATTTTCCCTTTTCTTGTTTGTTGATCTTATTTTTTTCTTTAGTCTACCCTTTAAATTAGTGCACAATTCAAGAGTTTTGGCATTATATGCTGGTCTTTGTTCTAATAGCCATAACCCTAAAGCTTTGTTTTCTAATACACAAGGTCTTTATTAATAAATTTTAGAAAACCTTTTAGATAACCATGCTTTCAGTTGTGTTTTGTTTAGCAAAAATACCCTGTTTTTTTAAATGAATTTTTTTTTCCAGAAGAACAAATACCTGATATTGTTGGAAATCACAATGCCACATAATTTTAAAGGGATTTTTATAAATTCTCTATAACACCTTGGCATAGTACCTACATTGAGGTTAGTAATTCCAGATTCTATTATTCACAATAATATGAAATGGCAAAATGATATGATCAAATATCTTTTGTCCTTCAGTAAATAGAATTTTAATTTGTGCATATGTGATTTAGAACTATGATAAAAGTTCATAAAGTGTTTAACTAAGCACATGTTGGAAAAAATAAATTCATATAGGTTAAACTAAGCACAATGGAAATATAGAAGCTACTCATACATATTTTCACATTCTAGAAAGCAATACATCAATGTTTTTACAATTAAATAGATTATCATGAGTTAAATTTTTTCATAAAATTCCTTAAAGAATAGAAAAAAAATGAAAGAACTCTCATTAGAAAACTATATTTGCATAATTACTGCAAAATGCCAATTTTACACAAAAAAGGAGCCAGAAATGCTTCAAAAATCTCATTTGAATAATACATGCATATGTACTTGTTCTGCATGGCCAAGCCAACAGCCACATCAGTGAAAATATTTACCCTGGAATGTCAACAATAGAAATAACAATTTTCAATGTGAAAATAGAAGCCCTTAGATAAAATGCAGACTATATTGGAATGTATCTAACATCTACTATTATTAATAAGTAAAATAATACAATTTTGTATTACAAAGCAATAAATAAAAATTATGTAAACATCAAGGATCCATGAATTTTTGAAGTATAAAAAATGCCTTATTCTTTACATTAAAGTTAATTAAATAAATGCATAATTCATGAATTAAATTATTTTTATAGACATATAATTCCCATGGTAGAAAATGCCTAGATCATAAATTCACATTTGATGAATTTATCAATTGCATAATCCCATGTTACCACCACCCCAGTCAAAATTTAGAATAATTCCATAATGCTAAAACGTTACCTCAGGCCTTTTTCCAGTCAATACTTCAGCAGAAAATAATCTTTCATCATAGGTTCATTTTGACCATCCTTGGAATTTATATAAAGAGATTCATATAAAATGCATTTTTTGATGTGTCTGACCTTTTCAGTCATCATGCACTTGAGATTCATTCATGTTGTTGCATGTATCAGTAGTTTGCTCCATTTCTTATTCATTTTTTATTTTATTTTATTTTACTTTTTTGTAGAGACAGTGTCTCACTATGTTGCTTAGATGTTGCTCAGGCTGGTCTCAAACTCCTGGCCTCAAGAGATCCTCCCTCCTTGACCTCTCAATGTGCTGGGATTACAGGCATGAGCCACCACACCCAGCCCCATTTACTCCATTTTTATTAATGATAGAATTTATTTCATATATAAACCAAAATTTGTTTATTTATTCTGCAATTAAAGGGCGGTGGGTTGTTTGCATTTTGGGGCTTACTTAGATCATCCCTTATCTTTGCATCTCTTATCTCTGCATCTTTGGCAACTTTCCACATAATAAGTATATGTGGAAAGATAGAGTGTATAATTATTTTCTAGTGTCAGAATTTATACCACATTTTAAGTATCACTTGGCTCAGCCCATGTCACAGTCCTTTTTCCATCTCTGAAATGAATTTATATGTGTCTGACTTTCATCATTTTTTTGCTTATTTAGTTTACCAGGCTGATTGCCATGCACTTACTTAGAAATGATTTTACTATCACATAGGTTTCAAAAACCTCTGATGTTTATTAATTTCTCAATCTCAGGTCACCACATGCTATGATTAAATGTGATCCCCTTCCAAACTTGTGGGTTATTTATTTATTTATTTATTCACATACCTTTTTTTCCCAAGAATATTATGGGGGTACAAACACTTTGGGCACATAAATTGCATTTGCACCCCCTGAGTCAAAGCTACAAGCCTACACAAAACCAATTAGGTGTAAACTTACTCATTCCCTTTACCCCCCACACCTGCCTGATTCCTGATGAGTTAATTCCATATGTGCACATAAGTGTTGATCGATTAGTACCAATTTAATGGTGACTACATGTGGTGTTTGTTTTTCCATACTTGTGATACTTCACTTAGAAGAATGAGTTCCATCTCCATCCAGTATAATACAATATATTTTTTTATGGTTGAGTAGCACTCCATGGTATGCATATGATACATTTTATTAATCAACTCATTTATTGATGGGCACTTGAGTTGTTTCCATATCTTTGCAATTGTGAATTGTGTTGCTATAAACATTCAAGTGCAGATGTCTTTTTTATAGAATGTCTTTTTTCACTTTGGGCAAATACCCAGTAGTGGGATTGCTGGATCAAATGGTAGTTCTACTTTTAGTTCTTTGAGATATCTCCATACTACTTTCCCTAGACCTTATTGAAATTTAATTGTTATTGTAACAGTATTAAGAAATGGGACCTTTAAGAGATGATTAAGCCATGAGGGCTCCACCCCATGGGTGGGATTGGTGCTGTTTACAAAGAGGTGAGTAAGTTTTTTGCTCTCTAGCGCGCTCTCTCTCGCTCTCTCTCTCTCTCTCTCTCTCTCTCTCTCTCTCCTGACCTCTATGCCTTTCTGCCATTATATGAAGCAGACAGAAGTCCCTTGCCAGATGCCAGCCTCATGATCTTGGACTTTCCAGTTTCCAGAACTGTAAGCTAATATATTTCTGTTCATTAAAATTACCCCATTTCTGGTGTACTCTTATAGCAGCACAAAATGAACTAAGGCAGAAAATTGTTACTGAGCAGTGGGGGCTATTGCTATAACAAATACCAAAAAAATGCAGAAATGGCTTTGAAACTGGATATTGTATAGAAGCTGGAAGAATTTGTAGGGGCAAGCTAGAATAAAGCTTATACTATTATGAACAGAGCATTTAGGGCAACACTTGTGAGGGTTCAGAGGAAGAGAAGAACTGTAGGAAAAGTGTGAGACTTCTTAGAGATTACTTAACTGGTCATGATCGGAATGTTTTTAGAACTATGGAACATAAAGAACATTCTGATGAGGTTTCATACGGAAATGAGGAATAAGGAATTGGAAACTGGAGAAAAGGCCATCTTTGTTACATATTGACAAAGAACTTGGTTGAATTGTGCCCAAGCCCTAGGGCTTTGCTTTGTGGAAGGCTGAATTAAAAGCTATGAACTAAGGTATCCAGTGGGAAAAAAGTATCTAAGTAGAAAAACATTTCAGGATTCTGCTTGGCTTCTTTTAACTACATATAGTGAAATGGGAGAAGAAAGAAATAATTTAAAGATGAAAAGGGAAACAGAATTTAGGGAATTAAAGGCTTCTCAGCCTGGTCTGTGGTAGAAAATGAAAGGGTATGTTCAGGAGAGGAAAACAAGGTTATGGTCAAGTAATCCACTTGATAAGGAGATGAGTATTACATATGAATGAATAGGACAAAGGCAGAGGTCATTCATTAGGAAAATGGGAGAATGGCCATGAAGGCACTATTGAGACTACCAGTGCTGCCACCTCTCCCATTGCAAGCCCAGAGTGCCAAGGCCTGAGTGAGCGAAACATGTCAATGGTGAGGCCTTGGGTATACTTAGAACGTTGGGGCTCACTGCCTAGGGCCACCACATGTCTCTGCTCCCCATATTCTGGTGCAGTACTACTCGGCTGCCCCAACCACAGCTCAAGCCTGCCCAGGATCAGCTGTACCCACTGATCAGGAAGGTGCAAGTGGCAAATCTTGGAGGTGTCTACATGGTGCTAAGTCTGCAGGTGCACAGAATGCAAGAGTAATGGGGGCATTATTTTCTCCATGCAGATTTCAATGTATTTTGCAGACAACCTGGTGGCCCAGGCAGAGACTTGTCACAGGTACAAAGCTACCACAAAGAGCTTTCTTTCATCAGGGAAATGCCCATTGGATCTTTGGGGTTGGATCCACCATAGAGAGTACCCAGAAGGCCTAGTAGAGCCATGAGGGTGGGGCTGCTTCCTTGGACCCCAGAACTATAGAGCCACCAGTGTGCAATGCCAGCCTAGGAGAGCTGCAGGCACCAGTCTCCAATCCATGAGAGCTGCAGTGTGAGTTCTGTCCAGCAAAGTAATAAGGGTGGGGCTGCCTGAGATTTCATAAACTCAATCTCACTCCATTGTGCCCAGAGGGTGTGACATAGAGTCAAACAAGATGATTCTCCACCTTTAAGATTTATCTATTGGATTTTAGAATTACTTGGATCCACTTACCCATTTTTTTCTTGCCTATTTTCTCCTTTTGGAATAGGAATGTCTATCCTCTGCCTGTCCTACCATAGTATTTTGGGAGCATTTAATTTGTTCTCATTTCACAAGTTCACAATCCAAAGGATATTTGCCTCAGGATGAATCATGCCTTGAGTCTCACCCATATCTAATTTAAATGAAACCCTGGACTTTGGATTTTTGAGTTGTTGCTGGATCAAGATAAGACTTCTGGGGCAACTGGAATAGAATAAGTATAGTTTTTATGTAAGAAGAACATGAGGTTTTGTGGGCCAGGGGCAGAATATTATTTCTCGAAAGTTGTCCCTTCCAAAACGCATATTGAAATTTAATTGGCCTTATAACACTATTAGAAGGTGGAACTTAAGAGGTAATTAGACCATAAAGGCTCCACCTTTTTTGGGTGGGTTTGGTGCTGTTATAAAAGGGCAAATCTGTCCCTACCTCTTCCTTTCTCTTGTCCTTCAGCCTTGTGCTATGAAATGATATAGCAAAAAGGCTCTTACTAGATGCCAGCCCTCAATATGGGACTTCTCAGATTCCAGAACTGACTGCAAGCTGATAAGTTTATTTTCATTATAAATTACACAGTCTGTGGTATTCATTATAGCAGCACTAAATGGCCTGAGATACTACACTATTGGCACAGAGACGTGAATAAAGGCCATTTTTATGCAGGCTCTGTAATATGGAGAGGTAAGACAATTAAATCAGTCAGTTGTCTACAGCGATTGAATTCACAGAGAAGTTTTCTTCTTCAAATAATTTACATTTTTAGATAGGTTAAGAATATGGTTAAAATTATGTTTGCCTTCGTGGATCACATAATACCTTCTTCCCGTCTGGAGGGAGAAGAAGTGATGTAAAAGGAAATGGCTGGAAATGAGTTTAACCTGTGCATTACATGAGCCATTATTACAGCACTGCTCATGTTATACCACTCAGGGTTTATTAGGAATATTTTACTTCCCATCTTAAGAATACAACTATATTCATTTGTAAATCAGCTTTTGTTGTTGCTGCTGGCTGAGAAGTTCTTCTTGTTAACTGTTAGTGAGCTCACTTCCTGTTGCAGTTCCCCAATATTCTTTGAGAAGAAGGTATTAATGAACCTAAATAATAGCTTGCCAAGAAGCAATTCTTCCAATGTTGAACAGGTGCTATTATATGTTGTCTCCTTCAAAGAGAATTAATATAAACCAAAGAGAATCTTGAAACCTTGCAAGATAGATTTTGTAGATCAATTAGGTTGACTGATCATCAATAAGTCTAAATACCACATCAACGCTTGCAATTGTCTTCTTGACAAATATAATTGAAAGCAATAGTTTGTGTTCACTGGAATGGAGAAAACTGTTGCACATAAATAGTTAGTGCCATGCATATGTGTGCAGAAGGAGGCTGAGGGAGCGGAGTTTGGTTGTAGAGATTCATTCCCTATGGCCTCAGAGCATGTCTGTGTAGCTAAAAGAACACCGTGCATGAGTAACGTGATAACAGCTTAGCTGGAGAGTAGGATGAGTACAGATTTTAAATATTCTGGAACTCCCCAGAGTTCTTACATCGGTACTTATTCATACAACTTCTCTGCATGGACATTCCTTCTCTACTTACCTAAGTATGTAGAAATTGTGGTGGTTGTTTAAAATATGTTATTGCTGAACAATGTTTATCCACCAGTACACATCATAAATGATTTTAAAACAGGCAAGATAAATGAACAAATTTGTCATGTAATATTCTATTTATACCTCTAAATTTTTAACCAAAAACATTCCAAATTTAAAAAAATTCCTTAATGTGTATGTCTTGAATCGCATTTTACATTTTTCAAAAAAAGCACAGTTTGCTTAATTTTACTTTATTCTTACATAGTACTAGCATAAACTTTATACCATCAATAAATGATGGCCTTTATAATAAAAATATAATAATAATATACTGTAACTTAATATGCATTTATTAAACTCCAACATTTTTACCTGCTTTTTACCTCTTTCATTATTTCTTAGTTCCCTCCTCTTTTTTCTTTCCTCTCTCACTCCTCCCTCCTTCTCTCCGTTTCTTCCTTTCTGTATTCTTTCTTTTTCTTTATGGTTTTTATTTGACTCAATTCACAAATCTCATTCCCTTTTTCTTCAGTACCCATGTTGTTAGAACCCTGGGTACACCTTTTTGGTTTCTTCACAGTGAGACTTTAATGGGGTTCCTGGAGAAAGAATTGGGTTCTCCTGAGACTGTAGCACTGAGAAGTATTTCAGAACCAAACTAGTCCATAATCAGTCTCCAGTAATTCTTCAAAATTACCATTTCCTACCAGTTTGTGGCTGCAATGGCTTCCGTTCCATGTTAGCTGTGATTCTCTACATTCATATGTCTCTCCAAATTTGTGGATGATGGTTTGTTCTGTGACCTCAATTCTATGATCATTCCAAGAAAATCCATTGATTTTTGCTTTCATTAGCTTTTTTCTCTTTGTAAAAATGGGAGTGATGAGTTCAATTTCTTTATATGTTAGAGTTAAAATTGAAAGTTCTAACTAGAAATTTAAAATATTTTTATAAACATCTATGGAGCTACCACTTTAAACAAAAAAGTATAAATCTCAATGATAGCCTATAATTAATCCTTGATTTATTTTACTTTGTTTTCCACTGGCCTACATTTGTTCAAATGAGATAACCCTTAGCATGAGTTCTGTGTACATGTATATGTATGTATACATGTATATGTATGTATACATGCATGCCCACATGTATATGTGTATATGTACATGCACATGTATGTGCATGTATGTGCACATGTATATGTATGCATTCATATATAAATATTTGTTTGTGTATGTGTATATATGTATGTATGTGTATATGAGTGTGTGTGTAGTATATATGTATATTCATTTTCTAGAAGGGCTAAACATATTCAGAAATCTTTTTTTAGAAGTTTTTGTAACATGTATATGGCACCACTTATAATTAATGTTTTCTTTGGAGGAGGGTGGTAAATAATGTTTTGTTTTCTTCAAAAGTCATAGGATTTTTTTTATGTATACATATATGTATATACACACTGACACACACACGCACAAATATTTATATATTTGTGGTATTTACCTCTCACTGTTTGAAGCCAGAAAAAGCTTGACAGTATAACCACACAAAGACAATAAAAGAAAGTCAAATCACATTCCCAGTTCACTCTCTCATACAGATGCAAATATTTTAAACAGAATATTGTCAAGTAAAATTCCATTATATATGATAAATAAAATAGACCATGACAAGTTAGATTATATCTGGTATCCATGGATCATTCAACTTTTTAAAAATAATTCATGAATGAAATTTATAGCTTTGTATTTTTTTCTTATTAATAATTCTTCACTTTATAAGAGTTAAAAGTTCTAAATTTGTCTTGCATATTAATTTCACACCTATTTTCTGACAAGTAAAAAATAAAATAAAATAAGGAAAAATTAAACAAATTAAACAAATGAAGCCCTGAATGTTTCATTAATCAAGTGGTTATATCACCTACCAATAGTAGTTCCAAAATTGTGTGGAATCTTTCCCTTCTTGCTTGCTTTCTTTCTTTCTTTCTTTCTTTCTTTCTTTCTTTCTTTCTTTCTTTCTTTGCTTTTTTAGCTACAGAATAGAGATCTATGTCATTGAGAAATGTACATCTTATACATCATAGAAAACTAAAAACTGTTGATAAAGAAATGTCTTTGTAATATCAATCTTCTACTTTTTATTATGCAAAATGTTGGAAAAACTCTTCTAGATATCAGCCTAGGCAAAGAATTTATGAAGAAGGCCCCAAGGCAAACACAGTCATAACAAAAATAAATAAATGGGATTTGATTAAATTAAAATGCTAGGAAAATAATCAACAGAGCAAATAGACAACCTACAGAATGGGAGAAAATATTTACAAGCTATACATCCAATAAAGGGCTAATAACCAGAATCTATAAATGATTCAAACAAATCAGCAAGGAAAAAACAAAAAAAAAAACATCAAAAAGTGGGCAAAAGACATGAACCGAAGCTTTTCAAAAGAAGATAGACTAATGGCCAGTAAACATATGAAAAATTCTCAGTGCCACTACTTATTAGGGAAATGTAAATTAAAGCCACAATGAGATATCACCTTATCCCACTTGGAATGGCTTTTATTGCAAAGTCCAAAAACAATAGATGCTGACATGGATGCAGAGAGAAAGGAATGCTTATACACTGTTGGTTGGACTGAAAATTAGTACAACCTCTATGGGAAACAGTACAGAGATTGTTTAAAGAACTAAGAGTCAACCTGCCATTTGATCCAGCAATCCCACTACTGGGCATTTACCCAAAGGAAAAGAAGTCATTTTGTCAAAAAGACACCTGCACTTGAATGTTTATTGCAGCACAATTCACAATTGCAAAGATGTGGAATCAACCGAAGTGCCTATCAATTCATGAGTGGATTAACAAAATGGGGTATATGTATAATATGGAATGCTACTCAGCCATGAGGAAGGATAGGATAATTAAGGCCTTTTGCAACAATTTGGATGGAACTGGAGCCTAATATCCTAAGTGAAGTATCACAAAAATGGAAAAACAGTGCAGTTGGCATCCTTGTCCTGTCCTAGGTCTTAAAGGGAAAGTTTTCAATTTTTCCTTGTTCAGTATGATGTTGGCTGTGGTTTTGTCATATATGGCCTTTAATATTTGGAAATATATTCCTTCTATGCCTAGCTTGTTGAAGATTTTTATTATGAAAGCATGCTGAATTTTATCAAACACTCTTTTTGTGTCTACTGAGATGATGATATGGTTTTGATCTTTTATTTGCCAATATGAAAGCTTATCAAACTTTTGGGACATGCATCAGGCCATATTTTAGAGTTTGCTTTTAAATTTAATTAAATTTGTAAAGTTTGAGTTTGCAGCAAATATAATGAGTCTGTACATTTCTCCTATTTAATTTTGCTATTGTCACAAATCATTCAGACTGCTCATGTTTTGCAACTTATTGATCTGCTTTGACTAAATTGCTCTAATTCAAAGTCATCACACATGATGTGCCTCTATTCGAGATAGAAGTTTGAAACAAAGAAGTTTGGGTCCAAGGTTAAGTAATTTATTTGATGCTGGGATTCAAAATAAACTCTTTAAAAAATCAATGTGTAAAATGTACACTAAGTCAAACACTAATCCATATGACAGATTATATCCAGCCTCGAGGAAATATGTTATAACAACAATTGTCTATTCATTAGCAATTTGGCAATGTCCAGACATTATGGTTTTCTTAAAATTAGGAGATATTTAAAATTTGATGATTAAAAATATACAGATACACAGAATAATAGTTGTTTATTATAATTATTATAACTAACAAAGCTCTAGGTTATTGTTACTTAAATTTACATTAAAAAGTAAATTATGTTACTATCAAAATACAAACTGATAGAATTAAAAGGTCTTTTGACAGTGTAAAGCTTGGAGTTACTCTCACATGAGGTTTATCAGAAACTAGGCATATATTTAAAATGTATATATACAAACTAAATGATTTCCTAAAAAAGTTTAAGTGATTTCATAAAAACTTAAAATGAATATGCCTCCCGATCAATGTGTCTCTGTATTTCAATAGAATGATGTATAAATTTAAATATGTGCAATGGCCTAGGTTACACATGGAAAGTAAAGCTATGAATAACTACTAATAACCACTCCACTAACACAAAAATCTCTTTCACAGGTACCACTTTTCTCATTAAAAAATTAAAACTCAAATTCTAATTACTTAGGTAACTTAAGATCATGAAAATGCCACCGTACATTAAAATATGTATTTTACAAATTTCTTGTAAGCAAAGACAATTATATGGTAACTAGTAAGTACCAGAATAAAAGGTAAAATCACCTTTGATTTACTTTTATAGAAAAAATTGCATACACCATATCCATATTTAATGTGAAGCTCTGTTGCACTTCTTTACTGAAAATTATTTCAGGTAATTTGTGAGAACACCTGCTGATCTTGAACAATGAAGTTATCAGCTATCTGCTTTAAAAAGCTTTCAAGTACCATTTCTGAAATGCTGGTGATTATTCATTTGCCAATTACATGGTATTCATAGTTGCATACATTCAATGGCACTGTATCCCTTTATTATAGAATTACTTCAATTAGAAGTTATGAGCTGAACTAAAATATCTTTACCATTTACCCCTAAACTGACTATATTTCGAAAGCTTATTCTTATTAGTATCCTTTAAAATTTAAATTAGCCCAACTTTAGAATAAAATCAAATAGCACAAATTATTTTAATATTAATCTTCATTTTCTAAATGTCTTTAAATCATTGTAATACAGCCAGCATTAGGTATGTATATATATGTACACACACACAAATTTCATAGAGGTATATAAATATATTTCTATATGCTAAATATTTGTTCCATAATACAAAGGCATATCTTTTAGATATGTATTTAATTGAAATTAGGTGTATTTTTTTATTAAGATGGATTTTTTTAAAAAATCCAGGAATAGTATACAGGACCAAAAGCAATTATTCTATGCATCATACTAACTGAAATTATCAGTGCCAATTTAGGATGAGAAAAATGTGATATTTTTTTCAAAATATTATTTCCATAATTTTTAATTAAAATATATAATTTTGTTTAATTTTATTAAAATTGTGTTTAATAGCATTAATATTTGGATACAATGACATAAAACAAAACTTGTATCTACTATATCAATTTATAATAACACATAAGTTAGTTAAATATTATAAGTAAAATGCATTTTATCACTGTATTTAGTATTTTAATCTAGTACTTCCCGGCACCTCTAGTGACTTTTAATGAATTTTGTGAACCCTTTATAAATGACTAAAATTTGACAATTATATAGTAAAATATGATATGCTTAAAATAATTCATATCAAATGTAGCTGGCTATAAGAGTATAATGACAAGGTCATTGAGTCATTAATTTTCAAATATTAATTCAGCTGAATGGTTGGATATGCCACTTTTTATTTTACTTATGAAGCACACTTCTCAAGGAAATTTTTTTCAATACAGTATTTTAAATGACTCTGTGCACAGTGGTTCCCTCATGAGTCTTTATTCTTTTTTCAAAGCATTCTGAGGTATACGTCATATATTAAAAATGCACATGTTTAATACATACATTTTTGTGGGTTTGGACATATGCATACACCCATAATATCATCACCATCATCAATAGTCAAGGTTCTAAACATATCCCTCACCTCCATAACTTTCCTTGTGTTGTTTATTTGTTTATGTATTCATTTGTGGTAAAAACACTTAATATAAGAGGTACAATCTTCACATATTTTAAATTCCACAGCAACATAGTGCTAACTACAAGTACTACATCTGGTCTCTAGAACTTATTTTTTTGAATAACAGAAACCCTATGCCCATGGAGCAACAATTTCACATTTTTCCATCCCCTCAGTTCCTGGTAACCATCATTCTATCTCTGCTTCTATGAGTTTGACTATTTTAGATACCTCATAAAAGTGGCATCATGCAGTACTTGTCCTACTGTTACTAGCTTATTTCACTTAGTATAACATCCTCTAAGTTTATCCATGGTGTCACAAAGGGTAGTATTTCCTTACCTTTTAAGGCTCAATGATATTTCATTGTATGTATATACCACATTTTCTTTATCTATTTATCTGTCTATAGATACTTACGTTGTTTCCGTATTTTGGCTTGTGAAAAATGCTGCGATGAACATAGGTGAGCAGATATCTCAAAGTCTTGACTTCAGTTTTATTGGATATATTCACAGAATTTGAGTTGTTGGATCAACAATTCAATTTTGAGGAATCCCTCAAAAAATTCCTGTTTTCAATAATGGTTTCATCTATTTACATTCCCACCAATGTGTATTATGGTTTCCATTTCTCCACATCCTTGCTAGCCTTTAACTTTTTGTTTGTTTGTTTGTTTTAAGTAATAGTCATATTCTATGCTGAGCAGGTCTATGCAAACCTACCCTCCAAAGCTGAAGATGCTGAGAGGCTGAAGAAAGAGGCTGAGAAATCCAGTTTCTCTGAAAGAAATATTTAATAGGGACTTAGGAACAGAAGCCATGTCTCAGGCAGCTGAGTGCTGAGAGGGTGGATTCCTAAGTGTGCCATTACCCACCCCCAACAGGGTTTATATACCTTAGGGAGGAATGTGTGGGATAATTGAGGCCAACCCCTCAAGGAAAGGCAACAATGCTATGTGAATCTGCCTAAAAGCAGAATTTATAGTCAAGGTTGTTTTGACTTAAGGGCAGGATGTTGAGTAATAGTGGATGAAGTGGAAATTCTAAAGGCATTCCTGGAGCAGGGGTTAATCAGAAGTCAACACAGCAGGTTAGCATTCAAGATGGAGTTGCTTTGTCCTCTACAAGGCATCCTAACTGGTGGGAGGAGATACCTCATTGTGATTTTGATTGGCATTTCACTGATGATTAGTGATGTTGAGCATCCTTTTATATACCTGGTGGCCATTTGTATGTCATCTTTGGAGAAATGTCTATTCAAATTCTTAGCCTATTTTTAATAGAATTAATAGAGTTTTATTTTGCCATGGAATTGTAGGAGTTTCTACTCATGTATTTTAGAAATTGACCTCTTACCAGATAGATGCTTTACAAATATTTTCTTCCATTAAATAGGTTGCTTCTTCACTCTCTTCATTCTTACCTTTGCTGTACAGAAGCTTTAAAAAAATAACAAATTAAGCCCAGAGATAGTAGAAAGAAGAAAATAATAAAGATTAGAGCAGAAATAAATGAAATAGAGACTAGAAAAGCAATAGTAAATGTCAACAAAACTAAGAGTTGTTTTTTTGAAAACACAAAACTGACAAGCCTTTAGCTGGGCTAAGAAAAAAGAAAGAAGACTCAAGTATTATATAAATAAAATTAGAAATGAAAGAGAAGATATTAAAACTGATATCACAGAAACACATAAGATCATAGGAGACTACTATAAACATTTATTTGCAAAAAAGTTGTATAATCCAGAAAAAAATGGATGAGTTCCTGGAGACAGAAAAACTTCTAAGACCGAACAATAAAGAAATACAAAATATGAACAGACTAATAATGAGTAAGGAAATTGCATCAATAATCAAAAACCTCCCAACAAAGAATAGCCCAGGATCATATGGCTTTATTGGTGAATTTTATCAAATATTAAAGAAGAATTAATGTCTATTTTATCAAATTATTCAAAAAATGAAGAGCAGAGAACTCATTTAACAAGGCCAGAATGACTCCTATATCAAAGCCAGACAAAGATGTTACAAGAAAAGAAAATCATAGTCTAAAATCTCTGATAAACACAGACGCAAAATCCTCAACGAAATTCTAGCAAACCAAATTTAACAGAACAAAAAAGGTCACACAGCATGATGTAGTGAAATTTATCCCTGGGATACAAAGATGTTTCAACATATGCAATTTTTATTGTATTGTCTGTCTTTTTTGTATTTATGTCTTAAGTAATATAATATATTCTGTATACTAACCCTTTCCCAGATAGATGCAAATATTTATTCTATTTGGTAAGTTGCTTTTTCACATTCTCATTAGTATCATGGTGTCTTTTTATAATAACAAGTTCTTAATTTTAAGAATCCAGTCTATCAATCTTTTGATGTTTGGTTAGTACCTGGCCTCTACCAAATTCAGCAATATATTTTACAATTTATATAAGAAATTGATTTTTGTGTATGGCATGAGATGGGTCAAGATGTTTTCTTCCATATTTTATCCAGTTGAACCAATTCAATTAATTGTAAAGAACATTTTCACCCCACTATGTTTTGTCATCAACTTTATGTAAAAAAAAAATCTAATGATCATATATTTCTGAGTCTGTTATTGACTTTAATGATGCAGTGGTCTACTTGTCTCTCCTTGTTCCAAGACTTCATTGGCTTAATTATTATAACTGTATGATAAGCCTTGATAGTTGGAATTGAAGGTCTTCCAACTTGGTACTTCTTCCACATGATTCTCTATTTTTGGTCCTTCCCATTCTCATAGATATTTCAAAATCAGTTTGATTTTCACACATACAACCACACTAACATATATATGCAAACGAACAAACAAAAACTACTGTGACTTTGATTGCAATTATATTGGATATAAAAATAACTTTGGGAAAAATTGACATATTTACAGAATAGACTCTTGCAAACCATGGATGTGGCATCCTTCATTAATTAATATCTTATTTAATCTCTATCCAGTATTTTTCTTTATTTGCAGAGTAATATTTGCCTTATAATTATTTTCTTAGATTTATTCATAATATTCAATGTTATTTGTATCGTTCAAGATAGTAATAATTTTTAAATTATATTATTTGTTAAAATTATAGAAATGCAAATTGTATTTTATAATTAAACTTTTAACAGAATGTGACCTTCTGATTGTATTACTAAATTGCTAAGATTTTTAAAAATCATGACTGCTGAAGTTTCACAAAAGTTTTTTGATTGAAATAATTATATGATTTTTCTACATTATTTAGTGGATGGTTGATTTATTTTCATTGATTGTTAGATGTTATACCATCCTTGAATTTTTTAAATAAACCAACTTTTCATGTCCTTTGTTTTGCATTGATTTTTGAGTTTGATTTGCTGATATTGTCTTTTCCTTTCTTACAGTTATCTCATATAAAAATGGTGTCCTTACACCCTTAAATGTTTATAAAACTTCACTAATTAAACATATGGGTTTATTCTTTTCTTTTTGGAAACGTTTTAATTATAGGTTTAATTAATTTAATTGATATAAGCCAGAATTCCTATTTATTTTTATAAGTATTTTTTCTTTTAGAAATTCATACATTTCATCAAAACATACAAATGTATCTGTGTAAAGTTGTTTGTATACTTCCCTATCACCTTTATCAAATCAATAGGATCTTTAGTAATGTCACTTTATCCATTCATATTTGAAAATTGAGTATTGATTATGTTTTCTAAGATGTCTAGCTAATATTTCATCCTTTTTATTTTTTTTACAAAGAATGAGCTTTTTTATTTTCTCTATTGTGCATTTGTTTATTTCTAATTGATTTTTGTCTATTTTTATGTCCTTTTATTTTCATTCTTTAGACTTAATTTTCTATTCTTTTGCTTGCCTCTTGAAATGGATAATGAGAACACTAATGGCCAGCTTTTCTTCTTTTATAAGGGAATGATTATAATAAAAATAATGAATACAATAAATATAATACAGATTACAAATTTTCTTTAAAATTTATTATAAACAAACATTTTATTTATCATATTTTAATGATTATTCTATTGAAAATATTTTCTAATTTCCAATATACAATTTCCAGTGAAGTCTCTCATATGATTTTCAATTTCCAAATGAAGGGCTTAGTATTGTATTTCTTAATTCCCACAAAATAAGGAAATTTTAATGTTCTTTATTTTTTTAAATTTTTAACTGAAAATATTAATTTATTTCTATCTTTATACTACTGTGTTTAGAAAACATAGTTTGAATGATTTAAATAATTTGAAATTTATGGTGACAATTAAAGGAGTGACATAGTTAATTTTGGGAAGTAAGTATCTCATGGTCAAGGGCCACCGAAGATAGAATTTTTTCAGGGAATAACTCTCTGAGTAAATGGAATTTGGGCAAAGATTAAATAAATTTCAAAAAGTTGATTGAAACAATTCATATATTTAAAGTAACCAGGATTTTAGTGAAGTGATTAGCCTTTAGTAAAGTGATTATCATCTTTTTTTTTTTTTTAATTTTAGAATTGTAGGGCTTTTCTTTATTTACATACCTTACTTACAGACTTGACTTTACAATAGTTAACTATAATAGATTACTAAGAATAAAGCAACGAAAAGCAAAAAACAGTGAACATCAACACTAAATCCAATAAACTTTCTAGTTAGTATGTAACATACATAAGTTATGTACTTTTAAATATAACTTTTATATATTTAAAAAAACAGAAAAGAAGAGCAATTTATTTTACTCAAATTTAGTGAGGTCTCCTGAAATCTTACTTTAGCTGTGACAAGAGAATAATCACTTTACCTTTAACATTTAATTGCTCTACAGTTACTGGCAGGAAACTAAAACAGCTCCCTTTTGCTCTATCCTCCCTTGTCAAAGTTTCCATATAAATGTTCGGTTATGGATTTTTGCACTTAATGAAACTCAAATTTCTCTTAGTGTGTTCAACATAACCATTCACACAAATAATACAGATATATGGCAAATCAATCATGTTATCATCAATTAGTAACTAAGAACCATACATGATGTAGAAAAACAGATATAAATACAATTATTTGCATATTTTCATACATGTGTATGACATTCACAGAAAACACATTTACATTAGTTTGAATATTATTATAGGAGACAAATACATATATAAAGTTTATTCATTTTAAAAGCCAACATATGTTTTATTTAAAAAAAATATATGGAAGGAAAGGACAGTTGCTAAGAGCTAAATTCATTTTAAATTTAGGTAAAGGCAAAATTCATCTTTCAAAGCAACCTTATAAAATAATTTGGCCTGCAAAAATTCAATTTTAAAACTGAAATAATTTATCACTGTTATAAGAATTAAGAAAATGTACTAAAAAAATTCTCAACTCTTCAGTGATTACTTCAGAACCCTGAAAAGGCATCACAAAGAAGAAACAGATACGGGCCCCGCAGTTCAGAAGACATGAACTGTTTAGTCTATCAAACTCATACTTCTTCCTAAAATTACTATATTTCATTTAAGTAACTAAATTGAAAATTTAAAAAAGGTACAGATGGAGGGTAACTTCCCATATACAACATTCTGGTAGACTCACAGGTATTTATAAATGTCTGCCCCCACAAATATGTAAGCAACAGATCAGAAAGACACAGAAAAGAACATAAAATAATAAAACTGGAAGGTCAGAAGGCACAGTCTGAAGACTATAATCCAGTAAATGAAAGAGAAGGAAGGTACGCTAATAAAGTAAAATTCCCTAGAAACTATCAATTAAGGCATAAAAAATGTTTTTAAAAACTCACATGTACATTTAAATCCTATGCAAAAACAAAAAGTACTTCCTCACAAAGTTTATAGGGCTTTTTATTATCATTTAGCTCTAAAAAAAAAGTTTTCAAAATTCATAACAGAAAGGAGAGAAAATAAAATCTTCCAATTCCAATATTCTATGAAGCACCTCATTTTCTGCTCATTTTTCCTTAAACTAAAAGAAAACCAGTTACCATTAGTGTGGTGGAGGATTCCCTGCAGATTCAGTGCCTTGCTCTTTATTCTGCTTTGCTTCCTTACGTGGTGAATCTAGGTCATTTCTGCTATGCTCCTCCTCACTAGAATCACTGTCCGATCCATCTTCAACCCTGACAGATGTCTTGTCCCGGGAAGAACTTTCACAGGCTTTGTCTGTGGGAACAGCTCCTTTCCGCTGGGGCAAGATAGTAAAAAACGCTTCTTGCCAGTCTTTTGTTTCCAAGTATTCCAGAATAATCTCAAACACATGATTAACTGCCAAAACTTTCTGACTATTCATCTTCACAAAATTTCCAAGAGGGAGCTGTGAGTGATCAATTCCATAATCTGATGCTTGTTTATATGTGACTCCCTTATGATGATTGTGATCCACTAACCCTCCAATCACACAGGCCTTTCATCTAACTCCTTCAGTACCTTCAGTGAATCTGATGTAAGATAAACCAGGTCTTCTTTTTTCACGAGTTCACTGTAGTGTTCTGGTTTGATGTGGATATCCTTCCAATTGACCCATACTTTGTCATTTTCATCCATGTTCTTTTTCATCTGGCCTCCATGGCTTGTCAAGAAAAACTACACGAGATGCATTCCCTGTCGGTTTTCTGCATAACATCGTTGTATCTGCTTATGAAGTTTCTTAATGTCCTTTAATACCATCAAATCATCAAAGCTACAGTCAATGATAAGACGGAGGGTGCTGTGGGCAACGTGTCTTCACATACGTTTTCTGTCATTTCCATCTGAGTTTGATTCCAGTTGACATTGTCGCTCTGATTTTTTTCTCTTAATCTTTTCCTTTTGCTTTTGTTTGCACAGTTCCCTTTGTTCTTCCCATTGTTTCTGTTTTATAAGTTTTTTTCATTTGTCATTTAGATATTGGTTCAAATCCTTCCCTTAATCTTGGCTTCTGGCTCTCCTCTTGATGTTCACTTAACTCTTGCTTTTTTTCAACATTAGAAGTCTCAGTTATTGCTGGCAACATTTCAGCTGACATTATTTGGTGCCTCTGAAAAACGGGCTGAGCAATTGATGGGGAGCGTGAGAGCTCACAGGGAAAGCCTTTCTGGAGTCGTGATTATCATCCTGACACACAAAAATTACTTTCTTTTAGCTAAGGATAACCAACTATATTATACTAGAAAGAATTTTTCCTTCATAGTTGCCACTTCAATAAAAACTGCTAAGTAATTAAGTTAAATAGAAATGTGCTTAACCTTTTAGAAAAATATATTTCATATGTTAGAAGTATATTTGAAAAATGTATTATGGGAAGCATAATAACTTGTTTCCCATGTAGATTTTATAGATTTATCATAAAATCAAACAAACAAAATCATAAAAATAATTTTTATGGGATATATAAAGTAAATGTAGAAGAAAATTAAGGAAAAAGAAACAAAATATTTTTAAAGTTGGCAGCAAGGACTTAAGAAATGCCTCTACTGAGAATAAGACATATTATAAAGCAACATTCAAAAGAATAGTGCAATTTTCTTGTAAAAATTGAAATATACAATGAAGATTATGTCCGCTTTTAGTACATTAAATTATACAAGATACTTTTATATGCTAAAGTTGGAATGCTATTCTTTGAAAGAGTACACTACACATTCTTTTCACATTTTTTCTTTTCAGATTTTCTACCCCATTTCATTTATTTTGTTTTCCCTGACCACTTGTTCAGTGAAATTGCTTTTGCTAAGGTCCTCGGTGATCTGTTTCCAAATTCAATGGGATATCCTCAACCTTCATGTTACTTGACCAATTTGTCAAAGTTGCTTAAAAATATATCTTTTAGAAACTATTTTCTATGTTTATCTTCTTAACTACTATTTCCTTCTTAGTGACTTTGCTGGTTCTGTTTTATTTTCACTCACCAGAGCTGGCAGGTTAGAGTTGAACCCAAGGCCTGACCCTTACCACATCAAGGGTAGAGCCTCAATCATGAGATTTAAAAGCCTGAAAGCTCAGATGTCAAGATTCCTTCATCAGAGGCTTTGTTCTAGCTTTGCCAAAATTCCCTGTGCTGCTGCCCTAGAATGGAATGGACAACATGGGAACCACACATCTAACACTATATTTTTATTCATTTTCTTTAAAAATATACTGGCTTAAGTACTACAGTTGTCAGGGTGGCAGTCTCCCCTCCGTTTTTGGTGTGTTCTTGGCCAAAGAATGACCAGACATACCAAAGTGTCAAGCTCAGACTATTATTATGGAAAAATCACCAGCAGGGAGTAACCCCAGACAGGAAGCAGTTTCATACCAGTAGCTATTTATTGTAGAACAAGATGAGTCTGAATCTGGGTGTGGAAAGAGACAGACCAAAGCACTGACTGACTGACTAACTGACAGACTCACTCCCTAAATTCTCAGATTGTGTCCTTTTATTAGTTCAGTCCAGGGGAGAGCTCTCTGGAGGTGTGGGATGTCATCACATGATCAACAGGTGTCCTGAAAATTCCATCTGCGCGTATATATGAGCTCCCTCTCAGAAAGCCCAACTGGAAGGCAGGGTGAACCACAATGCAGATGGAAGCTAATGGCATAATAATCACCTTTAGGCTACTCTAGTTAACTTTCTAAATCCTCATACCTGGGCTGGGGAATTTCCAGATTGATAAAGCATTCCTTCCTTCCCCAGGTGTAGCAGTTTCTCGAGATAGGATTGAGGGTGGGTGACACCAAAATGAAGTGCCCACCTTTCTCCTTTTTCCTTGTGGAGCAATTGTGCCAGACACTATCAAAGAGCTGGAGATCCTAACTATCCACTTAACATAATCATCAAAATTTCAAAATCAACATATACAATAAAAATATGACCTTTAGTTTTAAATTCTGAGTGAAATGGAGAGCAATTGCTGGGTTTTGGAAAGTGAAATGAGCTTATTTATGTTTTTAAAGTCTTATTCTGGTTGAGGCCACTGTGTTGAAATTCAGTTGTAGGGTCACAAGAGTAGAAAGAGATGAGACCAGTTAGGAAACTGTAACCCCAAAATCGTGGCGCTGTGGGCCAAGGTGGTAAAAGTAAAGATTGTTAGCGTTGTCTTACTCTTGATACATTGTTAAACAGACAAGCTTCATACAGGATTGAATGTGGGACATGAGAGAAAGAGAGGAAAGAAGGATTGCCGTAAGATTTTGTTCTTAACAAATGAAGAAATAGACCTTCTATCAACGAAATGGGGAAAAACTGTGTGAGTGAAGAATCTGCAATTCAGCTGGAGACGGGTTAATACTGAAATGTCTATTAGATATTCCAACAAAGCTGGTGGATAAGTAGCTGGGTATAAGAATCTGGATTTTAGGAGAGACGATTGAGATGAAAACATATCTAAATATCTATATATACACACACATACATGGATATATACATATATTGCACATATACATGTGTGAAATATTTATATTTTTCTGTAGTTGAATGACTTTTAAAGCCATGAAACTAGATGAAATTACCAAAAGACTGAATAATGATACAGAAAATAATAGAACCAAAGACAATTTCTTGGTTATTTTGCCATTTAGAGGACAAGGAAAAGAAGATGAATGGGACAAGGAGAATGAAAAGGAACTATTATTATGAATGAGGTAGGAGGAAAATCAACAGAGTGCAATGTCATCAACTCATGTGACAAAAGTGATTCATGAGAACAGGTAGGGGATACCAGAAGATTCTGAGAAATTAAAAAAAAAATCCATCAAGAGACTAAAATGTTCAAGATACAGAGATTAAAGCCAAAGTCATTAAAATGCTCATTATTTGTGCTGATATTTCTCTTTTGTACTCTTAAACTAGTGAAGCAAGCAAAAACTTGGGTTATATATATGATACAATGTTGTGGGAATAAGGAACAATTCTAGCTACGTTACGATCTTGGCAATATAAAATGTACACACATTGAAAAAGAAAGAGTCTTAAAAACAAAGAATTTCTTTAGTGAGGTAGGATTTTTTTTTAATTTATTTTCTTTATTTTTGATTATATTTTTGCTTCTGCACAAAATGAAATAAAAGAAAATTAGAAAAAATATGATGGTTTTGCATTCTCAAATAGCTTGCCAAATTTGAGACATGTAATTGCTGATATAATCCAAGAACTTTTGCTTATTCACAGGCTGTTATTTTTTGTTTGTTTTTCATTTAGTTAATCAACAAATATCCAACAACTGCCTGCTATGTACGCGAATTGTGAGAATTGACTGCACAACACTGGGTCTGATCATGAATAAAGCTCAATCTTTACTGTGAGTTGTGTCACTAAGGGACACTATGTGTAGATTCGGACTCTACACTGTTTATTTTCCCTAACCTCTAGTATAATTTGACATCCCCATCTAGGGAATATCTAACCAGCCTGATAAATATCCCAGTTAACATATAGAACCATTATCCAGGTTACAGAATTTTTTCCCAGTTAGTAGGAACCTGTAAGATTGAACATGTTACTTTACAGAATTTGTTCTCAATAATGAATTGCATTTACTGGAAAATAATCCTTTTGTTCCAACCTTATTTTAAACTTTTTGCTACTAGCATTTGCCCCCAGTGGAGTATGAGAACTGCTGTAACTAAAGTAGACCATGTGTCAATCTGATACATTGTTTTAAAATTATTCCTTTGATAGTCTTTGGCAAATGTAATAACATAATAGATTCAATTTCACAGAATATGAAATTTAAAGCCCCTAAACACAAATCACCTGGCTCTAAATCCTGGGATTCTATGCATGATATTCTCAACACCAAGAGTGCAGGCTGCAAATCCAAACTACCACGTAAATTCAGAGACTATTTCTTCAGAATCACTTTTGCCTACTAAATCCAACATGCATGTTATCCTTAATCATCAACTAAAATGCAAACACATTCTCTGCCATGTTATCATTTTTCACATGACCTTCTTCTGTCCAAACATTCCATTGCTACATATTCCACAAGTACCAACTCTTAGGAATTTTTCTTTATTTTAAGTCAATTTTACTTAATTTTTAACCTGATCACTCAACTTCCTTTCTACCCTCTTGCCTTAACTAAAATATGTCCCTTCCCTAAGAAGACAGCTTCCCCTGTAGTCCTCTGAAGGGAAAGATGCTCCTTCTATCATGTCATATGACTTCATTCTCCAATGCTTTCTTGTACATATTTTGCCCTGGACAATCATATGAGCACCACAGCAGCTCTGAATTTATTCATTCATTGGTTCCTATTATCCAGCTAAACTATTTATTACATCACACTGAATCGCTCCAGTCTTTATTATACTTAGATGCACAAATAAATATATTGAATTCTTCCTACTTTATACATTTCACATATCACAATATATTAAACAGCATTTGATATGTCACAGTGCTTATAAACAATACTTACAAATAATATCTTTTCTGCCTGCATTAGAGATGAAATTTAATAAAAAGTATTAGTAAAGGACAAAACAGATACACTTGAATGAACAATTCCTGGTCCCTTTGGCCTAATCTTTCCTTGACCATGTAGTTATGCATAATGATGAATAAAATGAGTGCTGCTGTAATTGTGTGTTTGAAAATGGCATTATTATTTTTGTATTCTCTCAAGAATAGTTAAGACTCGGTCAGAATTTCTAGCACACAAGTAGGTCATCAGTAATCCCTAAAGCACATCTCAGTAAACTAAAAAGAATCATGTTAAACTAACGTTCTTATAAAAGCATAATAGGAAACAGTCTGATAATTTAGAAAGAGCTTTTCTCTCACCCAAAATAGTTGTTTAAAAATATCTGTACATCTTTTCAATTGTGAATTACCTAAAATTAGAGTGATATTGACAGCGGAAAATCAGATCTTATTCTTGTTTTTAACTATTTAAATATTAATCTACTAGGTACAATAAAAAATACTAATTCTAACTAATGTCACTCTATACACTTCCAAAAGGATGAAAATATTTCCGCACAAGTCCATCCATAAATTATTTTCATATTGCATTACACAAGTGTTATAAAAAGGAAAATTTCAATATTTTGGAGGGTAGTGCGGTAAGATGTACTACAGTGCTTCATAATCTTCAATACTAACATTATAAAATAAACTTTCCAATTTCTTTTTTTATCAGTTTATGAAGATTTGAAAAGTGGATATTTCAATTAAATGCACTGAATTTTAAAAATATTATGTGAAGATCAACTGAAATGATACATTATGTCTAAAGAATATAACACACTTGTAAATGCAATAGGCAAAAATTTATTGAAAAGTTTAATCAAGTGATTAAACCTCAAACAAAATTCAAACAACCATTAAAATCCAGAAACTGGTTTGCTTTTCCCTTTACCTAAAACAGTTTATGCTATTCTGTGCTTTTTTATTAATTCATCCTTTCTGTTGGATTTGTTAGTTTTAGTTTGTCTTCAATTTGATTCGTTCAATTCATTGTACCAGAAAAAAATCAGCAAAAAGTTTAATGCAATCAGAAGAAAAACTAGGAAAAGTTAATTTTTTATTTTTTTCACCTTTTTACTATTTTCTTTTAAGGTCCAAATTGAGTTTTAATGATTTTGTACTCTTTTTAAAATCTTCTAGTGTATTTGCCTTTAAATTGTGTGTAAAACACTTAACATAGTAAATGATATTACAAATTTAAAATAATTACATTAAACAGTATTTGTTTATATTAAATTTCTAACTTTGTACTCTTTTATGGCTTATCAATTGGTACTTTTAATAAATAGTAAGTGACTTTCTAATGGATTTATTAGTGCTACAAACTACAAATTGCCTGGTAACTTAGTAATATAAAACATGGCTTCTATCAAATTACTTTTCAGTAATGACCTACTTACAAAAGTCATATTTTTATAAGTATTATATTTGTATATACAAATACTTTCTAAATAAATTGAATATTGTCCTCTGAAATAAAATACTGAATCAAAAGGATCTATACTGCCATCTTCTGTCATGTATGGTCTCAGATAAATATCCGAAAGTAAAATAACTTAAAAGATTGCATTAATTACATTTACATGTTTCTACCTGTTTTGTACTGGTTTGTTGCATATATTTCCTCTTGAGTTATAAAAATTGGTATAATGTTTAGCTATTAATGACAGGTTTGTAAATATGTTCTAGCTCTGCAATACTTTTCCCATAATGTCTATAAGCTAAGCTGTAATTCTTTAAATAAATGAAGATTTTTTAAAAAAGATAAACAGACTCTATTCCATAGCACATTTTGCCATCGACTATTTCTTGTCCATTCTCTCCAGTGGAATGAAAATGCATTACCTCAGCAGCTATTCATTCAACCTGTTTTTCTCATTTGGTGGACTTTGGCTATTGATTACTAATCATTCATTTAGAAGAGACAAATATAGTTACGTTGCAGCAAATAAAAGATTAGATTGAAGTATTTAAGTTAATGGAGATGATAAAAAAACACAGTGTATCTGTCAGAATTAGAAAACTGAAAATTAAAGAAAAAGATATCACTTGATCTGAATAGTGTTGCTGGAACACACAATCTATCCCGTGCTCACTCTCTTTTTTTTTTTTTCAATCTTCAAATATTTTTTATTACAAGGCCATGCATTGCCTTCATTTATTGTATTTCAAATCACTGTACATTTACTTTTGTGAAAATACTGCCTGCATTTTCTAGACAAAAAAATCCTGAAAATTCTTTCAGAAATGTAGAGAAATATCCAACCAAAATATCGAAAAAGTGCACCTTAATTACTGCTGCGCTGCAGTCATTTCTGCATTTCCCATGTTTCTTAAATAACTTTCTTGTCTGATAACACACAACATAGAGAGCAATTATGAAAAACAGACATTTACATATACTTCTAAAGTCTTATTGAGAATATCCTGTTGGCATTGGATAACCAATCCTGCGGCTGCAGTAGCAGGATATGCATATGCCTGTTGGTTCACACCATTGTGCATATTGGGAACATCACTTCCATACTTCTGAGTGCTTATCATAACCATTCTGGTAAGTCTCCATCGGATTAGCAGTCCTAAAACTGGTCTGTATACCAGCAGACACAAAATTACTCCCAAAGCTTCCATTGGTGTAATTCGCAGTACTGTAAACACCATTCTGAGTTTCTGCCCCAAAAATCTCTCTTAAGTGGGCTAGAATAACCTCTGTCATAATTTTCCCTGTCTTTAAAGGTATTAAATCCACCCCTTTTGCCCACAGAGTATCTGTCCCGACGGTCATCCTTCATGCCTGCTCTACCCCTGGAACAACCTGAACTTCTGTCTTGGATCAACTGAAACAACATGGGATTAATGGCTTGATTAGCTTCACAAAGCACAGAGATAAGGTCTCTTACTTGCTTTATGTTATTACGTGTAAAGAAAGTGTATGCTGTGCCTGTTTTAGTACTGCAAGCAGTTCTTCCAATTCAATGAATAGAATCCTCTGAGGAGTTAGGGTAGTGATAGTTGATGACAAATTTCACAGCCTCCTTCACCCTCCTTCAATCACCCAGTTTATAAACCCCCTTTAGGACTAAGAGGTCCACACCACACCATGGTGCCAAATAAACTCTTGTTTAAGTGACTGCCCTTCGTTCTACAATGGGTAGAAACACCAAATGGGCAGGCATTTAGAAAACACATTTGAGGCTCAGTCAACATATTTTATTATATTTACTTCCGGAAATACTCTAAATTGAAAGCAACCTGGCTTTAATGGATCATGTGAGATGCTGATAATTTTAAATTTTATAATTTAAAAATGAATTGAGCTTTAAAGTTTATTTTAAAACTATAAAATTACTTTGAGAAATCAATATCACATTCGTAACTGTTACCTGTAAAAAAAAGGAAACACTAACATTATAATGATCAAAATAAAATTTCTACTCAGAATTTAAAATAGGGTATGCACATGTCAATCCTAAGTGGCAGATTATCCAGTGGTTTTTAACATCTTCTAAGTAATGAATGACTCTTATAGGAAGAAGTGAGAAAAAATGTTTTCCTGAGAAAGATATAATCTTTATCATAAGCTCTAATGTAGCATCAAAAGATTATATTGCATGGTAAAAATGCCTATGATTTGTCATGCATGTCTGAGAACAACCTTTATTTTTTTGTGTGTGTTCTCCCATTTCTGTACTACATATATTTTTGAAAAATAGATAGTTTCAGGAGCCATAATGGTCATGAAATAAATGTTCTTCCCATTTATGATTAAACTTCCATTTTTGATATAACATAATGACAAAGGAGTCTTGCTTCATTATTAATATCATTATAGATAATTTTATACATTTAGAAAGCCAAATAACAATTTTGAAATATATAAATAAATGCGAAACAGAACTTTAGAAAAATATATGAATTATGTCAAATGACAGTATTCCACTAAGTTTTAAAATTAAAATAAATTAAAACACTTATTAGCCCTTTGAAAAAATGCATTAGCCCTTTTGATCTTTTATTTTGCATTCTGTAAAATCACAAGGTTGTTTTGTGAAAATTAAATAAGTTAATATGTAATAGATATTGAAAATCAGAAAGTGATAGAGGGGGAGAAAAATGGAGGTAGAGATAGAACACATAAGAAGAATAAGAAAAAGAATAAAAAATATAAGAGGTAGGGACAGGGACAAAGATAGAGACTGAGTTAAAATTAGAACCTGCAAACAGAGGTTCAGGATAGTACCCTCGTTGCTAATAGACAGATTTAGATTATCAGAAGTTTAAGAGGCTCTGAACAACCAGGCACAGAGGGAAAGAATAAGGTACTATTTGGAGAAAGGTTACTGAAATTGTTGAAATTGTAGGGCATGACTCTTATGCACTGGCCTGCAGGTTCTCAGTGCATGATACCTTTTTCTGGGGAGGAAGCACAGGCTGCAGCCGGATTGGTGGAGGTCCGATTAAAGCAGCAGTGACGTCTACTAGGAAAGCCAGTCAGTCAGTGTGCTACAGAACGTGAATGTTCAGGATGAGAGAGTCCTGAAATTTGCAGTTCCTTTTGCAAGGGCCATCACTGTCAAACTTTGCTTTAGGGGATAGTTCAAAACCAAAATTTGCCAGGCTTTATTTTTGATAATAGAGTTTAATTAGAGAACCAGAGTGCAGAACACACGTAAAATAACGTGTTATTCAGCTGATCCCAGGTTCACGTTACTAATACTATTCCCATTGTGTAAGAATTGTTACAAAAAAACCAAATGATTTTAATTTCTCTATATACATTTGCATAGGGGTAAGTGAATGCTACATAGATAATATTTTCTTTAAAAAATAATTTATCTCATACACTTGGTGGAGATGTCACTTTTGTCAAAAGCAAAACAAAACAATACATACACATTTATGAAAATTTAAAGTAGTTTTAGGCAAACCTGATAATGTATGATTAAATAAAAATAAATGTTTTAACACACTTAAATCAGAAATTCTTGGACAGGATATGTGATTATAAGCTTGTTTTTATTTAAATAAGTTTACTACCAATTTATGGCTAATTAATGGTTAGCATAAAACCAGTGTCACTGACTTTAGTGCTTTAATCACAGTGCTAAATTATGTCCTTATACATGTGAATTTAATTGATTGTTTATAGAGTAATACAATCTTTTACTTCAAATATAAGAAAAGAAGAAACATAATATTCCTATACATTACTGATAAAATATTTAAAACAAAATAACTTTGGATTTTTTCTCTATAACCCAAAGATGAAATCCAATCTCTCATACAAGGATATATGCACGTAAACTGAATATTTGTTAAATTAAAGGGTTTCATTATAATCCATTTAACCACAGAAACAAGAGGAAGATATATTTGAAGTAGTTTGTAAAATTTACTAATTCATCTTATGAAGACCATACTAGATCAAAGCAATATAGGACTATGAAGTAATCATTTGGTTAATTCAAGCAAAATTTTTTACTGTTGGGTATGAATTTCAGGAGAGGATATGAGCTGTTCATTATTTGTGCTCTCCTAATAATTAAATCTAGGTAAACTATTGAATGTTACCCTTATTCTGACTCTGTGGCATACCATGATCTGCAATATTGTTTGATGAAATAAACTTAAGGTAGAAAACAATAGAAAATCTTTATCACATTAGGACTAGCCAAAGATTTCTTGGACTTGATACCAAAAGTGAAATCCATAAAAGAAAATAATTGATCAATTATTAATACATGTCATAAAATTAAAAGCTTTTTCAATGTCTAAATACTGTTAATAAGATGAAAAGACAAACTACTCATTACAGGGAAAATATTCGCAAACTGTATGTACAACAAAGGACTAGTATCTAAAATACAGAGAGAAATCTCAAGATTTAAACTAGAAAAAATTGATTAGAAAACGTGCAGAAGACATGAATGGAAATCTCAATGAAGAGGACAAACAGGTGTCAGATAAGCAAATGAAAAGACATCCAACTTAATTAGCAATCAGAAAAATATAAACTCAAACCAAAATAAAATATTACCATACACCTGTTAGAATGGCTAAAATAATTAAAAACCAAATAGTGAAAACACTAAAGGCTAACAAGTATGTAGAGAAACTCTATCCCTTACATGTTGCTGATAGAATGTAAAATGGTGAGACCATTCTAAAATAAACTGTTAAGTAGTTTCTTTAAAAAACTGAGTGTTCAATTATCACACAAATCATCAATTGCATACTTGCTCATTTATCCCCAAGAAATAAAAATTATATTTACACGAAAGCCTGTACGCTGATATTTGTATACTTCTAGAATGAGCTTGTAGAAAAGGAAAATATGTTCTGATGAACGCTTAATTGCTTGTCAAATATAAAATGACAGAGAAAAATCTATCACATATAAAGATGAAGCATTTTGCTCCTAATACTAATAGTAAATGTTACATCTAGAAATTTTGGCACAGCCAAAATAATTTGAGAAAGAAAATAAATATTATTTATAATTTTGTTAATAATAATTGATATCCTATTCTTTCATCAGTTATCTATTTCTTTATTTTTGAATGGCATCATACACCATATGCAATGCTGCATTACGAGATATTTTACTCATAGAAGGATGTATCTTGACCTAAGTTTAACACTTCTAGTGATAAAACTGATATAGGGGCTTCATTGTAGATAATGTCCTCCTTATGCCCTATTATTACACTTGCCATAATAGATATCAATATCCTCAGCATGGAGAAGAAAGTTCCGACTCCATGTCTCAGGATATGTTTTCAAATTAAGTACTAATAAAATATAATTTCAACAAAACAAATTCTACAATTTCTGAATTACCTTGGATCTAATATGTAAATGTTATTGTATTTCTGTGTTCTTTATATCAAGGAAATTAATAATTGCTTATATTTTATGTGATCATTATTTTTTATTCTTTGATTTGATTTCCATTTGTATATTAAGCAACATTCCTAAATAAGCAAGTTATTTCAAAAGCAATGAAATCAATGAAATCTTTTTCAGCAACAATTTTTGTTAAAAAAATTAATGGACCAAAGCAAAAAAAAATTATGTATAAGTTAACATGAATAATAATATGTCAAGTATAATGAAAAAAAAAAAAAAAAGGACTCAATGCTCCAGAGTTTAAAAGGCTTTTGAGAAAAAAGTTAGTGCCGCGGGAAGAGACGACCCGATCATTCACCCAATATGCCAGGATGTGTAATTGTGTAATCCATGTAAGGAATAAACCTGAGACACCATATGGGTTCACAGATTGTGCCATTTACAACTTAACCCGATTTTATAATTTAACTTTCTTCTCCTACTCTAGCTATGGGGATTGGATCCTCTGGTTATTAATTAATTTTCAATTCTACTGAAATAACCCAAGCTTTTCATATTTTAATCTGGTTCCATTCTACAACATTAAGAAGATGATTTTTGTCTTGGTGTACATACCAACCAAAATTATAACAATAGGGTAATTGTTTCATGCTATATAATGATATTATTTGTTAGCACTTGAAAAAAATTATGTAATTCATGATAAAGGGTCTTTAAATAATAAGAAATTGATAACACAATCATCAAATCTAATTTTATTGAAACTATCAGATAAAATAGCTTAATTTAAACCCAATCCTTTTCTCCAAAAGTTAAAAGAATCAATAAATATAAAATATTTGTGGAATGTACATTCAACATATTCTGGGTGAGGTTCATGGAGCATCAGAAAAATGAAACAAACATTCATCAATCACTCAGGATAAGAAAAATAGTAGTTTTTACTCCTGGTTTCCAACCTGGCATGCAAGGAGCTTACAAGTCACCACTTCATCCCAACAACAAATAAAAAAAGTTGAACAAACTGAGAAGTCAACAATTCTCCTTAGATTTGTCACAAATGTGAGGCTTTAGGGCAAACTACTGCTCCCAAAATTAGAGAGATAGGTAGATGGATACTAAAATCACAAATTTACCAGAACAGAAACCCACAAACAGAAACTTCTGTGGGAACCAATATTGGGGGAGGAAATTGTAATTTATGGATTTCTAGAGGCTCAGTGTGAACAAGCCTGAGAGATAAAAATAAAAGAATGACTCAATCATTGGGGTGGGAAGGGCACACATTCGTAAATTTTACCTCCTGGAGCTCTACTAGATTCTCACAATGAAGATCAGGAAAAACAAAATTAATCCGTATGGGATTCTGGCAGGGGGAGAGCAAAACGAACCACTTTAATATATGCCAGAGCATTATATTCTGGTTACTAAAGCCTGCCCTCAAGAGAAATTAGAATCTGCTCCCAGAGCCTAATCTATTGGGATGTTATCAAAGTCTAACTGACCTGGGGAAAGGGAAACACCAAACTAGAGTCCCCTCTTGACATCATGTGTCACCTAGAGGTTTGAAAAAACAAAATAAAATAAAACACTGAGAAGCATTTTTGAAGCTTACAACCCAGGGACATGGCTCATTAAAATAAGAAGATCTAATAAGTCTATAAAACATTTCCCTTTCCTCTGCATCTTACCGCCATATTACTAAAGGTTTGTTTACCACAGTTCTTTTTACCTAGCCTATTATGTCCATCTTGTAACATACAATTACAAGGCATGTGAAAAGGCAAAAGAAAAAGAACAAAAAACCACAAATTTTATGAGACAGAAAAAGTATCAGAACCAGACTCATATGTGGCAGAAATAGGGGAATTATCAAATAGTGAATTTAAAACAATTATAATTAATATACTAAGAATTCTAATGGAAAAAGTATATGCTATACAAACACAGATGGGTAATATAAGAAAGGAAATGGAAATTCTAAAAAAGAATAAAAGAGAAATACTAATAAAAAACAACAGCATGATAGACGTGAAACATGCCTTTGATGGGCTTATTAGTAGACTGGACACTGCCAAAGCACTATCCGAAAAATGAGATAAACATTCATGTTTGAGCTTGAGAAAATGTCAATAGAAACTTCTAAACCTAAAATGAAAAGAGAAAAGAGACTGAAAAAGAAAAAAATGTGTCAAAATATTCAACAACTGTGAAACAACTATAAAAAGTATAACATATGTGAAATGGGAATACCAGAAGAAGAAGAAAGAAAAAAGGACAAAAGCAATATTTGAAGCAATAGTAACTGAGAATTTCCTCCAGTTAATACCTGACACCAAACTAAACTACACATCCAGGGAGCTCAGAGAACTTCCAGATAAATGCCAAAACAAAAAAGAAAAGTAGACCTAAGCATATCATATTCAAACTGCAGAAAATCAAAAATGAAGGTAAAATCTTGAAAGAAACCTGTGTGGGTGGGGGGGCATCTTACATATAGAGAAACAAATATAAAAATTACATGAACTTCTCCGTAGACACCATTTAAGCAAGAAGAGAGCGGAGTAAAATATTTAGTGTTGAGAGAACATAACCACCACCTTAGAATTCCGTACTCTACAAAATTATCCTTTAAAAGTGAGGGACAAAGAAAGGTGCTCAGACAAATAAAAATGAAGAGAATTTATTGCCAGTAAATTTGTCTTGCAAAAAATATTAGAAGTTCTTCAGAGAGAAGCAAAGTGATATAGGTCAGAAACACAGCTCTAATTAATACATAAGGAAAAGAAGAACATTAGGGAAGGAATCAATTAGGGCAAATAAAAACTTTTATTTCTCTTATTCTTAATTGATTTAACAGAAAACTATTTGCTCAAAATAATAGCAAAAATGTATTTATTATATATATACATGCATATATGTACATATATATGTATGTTTAAGTATGAGTAAAATAAAAGACAGCAATGAAACAAGGGATGGGAGAAAAGAAACATGATATTTTGTTATTATAAATTACTTGCACTACTCATGAAGCAGTACAGTGTTATTGGAAGATGACTTGTATTAATTATATATGTATATTGCAAATTCAAGGGCAACCACTAAAACAAGTAGAAAAATAAGTGTAATTGATATACAAAGAAAAGAAAGAAAATAAAATCATAAAATGCTCAATTAAAACTGTAAAATGTATAAAAAGAGTGAAAGACAAAAATAGGAACAAAGAACAACAGAAACAAGCAAAAAATAGTAATAAATATGATACATATTAATCTGACAATATCAATAATCACTTTGTTATAAAGCCATCAGTCTAAATATATTAATTAAAAGACAAAAAGTGTCATAATGGATCAGAAAATAAACCCAACTTTATATTGTATATAAGAAATTCAGTTTAAATATAAAGACACATATAGATTAAAAGTAAAGGGAGAAAGATAAACTATGCTCACACTAATCAAATCAAGCAGGATTAACTATATTAATTTCAGACAGAGTAGTCTTCAGAGCATGGAAAGTTATTAGCAGTAAAGAGGGACATTACATAATAAAAAGGGTCCAATTCTTCCCAAAAAAGGCATAATAATCCATATGGATTATGTGTCTAACTACAGAACATCAAAATATATGAGGCAAAAACTGAAAGAACTACAAGGGGGAAAAGATGAATCCAATATCATAGTTAAAAACATCACCACTATATCAGAAATAGACAGATCCATCAGGCAGAAAATCAATAAGACCATAGTTGAACTCAACAGCATCATCAATCAACTGGATGTAACAGACATCTATAGACTATTTCATCCAATAAAAGCAAAATACACATTCTTTTCAATCTCCCATGGAATATTTGTTAGGTAGATAGTGAGAGATTCCAGGTCTCCCAGGGATAAAAGTGGATGCTGTTGCCCCCATCTTGGTCCTGCCCAACCCTAATTCTCCATACCTGGGGGAGGAGGGAATACCCTACAAATCTGCCAATCAGAAACTTGGTGCACCAGCTGCAAAAGAATGCAGAAGACTCTTTAGCCCAGGGCCAAGCCATATGGGTATGATAACGTCCAGAAAGTAACCCAGAACCCATATAAGCAGTAAGATTCAGGTCGTGCAGCTCCTCAACTGTCCAATCAAAGTGGTTCTGTGGTGACATCTGAACCATGGGGAGGTCCCTATCTGGACACCATAAAACAAGACCCAGACCATAACCAAACTCTCCTTTTGAGCCCTTCATCTGGCTCTCATTTGGCTGCAAAAATGGGTCCTGTCATCATCTGTGGCGTATGTACCATGCTTTGTAATCCTATATCTTGCTCTTGCCCTATAATCCTATCTTTCTCTCCTTAATAAACCCCGTTATCATGCTTGCCTAACTTTGGCCTGTCTGGTCATTCTTCTGCCATGAGTGCACCAAGAACTGATATTTCAGACTGAAACCTGACATATTCACCAAAATAAACCACATTTTGTGACATAAAATGCAACTTAAAATTTTTTTAAAAGTAAAGATCATACAAGGTCTGCTCTCAAATCACAATGGAATTAATCTAGAAATCAGAAACAGTAGGAGAAAAATCCCCAAGTATTTGGAGATTAAACAAGGCATATCTAAATAACACATGGACCAAAAAGGAAATCTCAACAAAAAATTAAAAATATGTCAAACTAAGTGATAATAATATAACTTATAGTTTGTGAGATGTAGTGAAAGCAGTGCATAGAGGAAAAATTATAGCATTGGATGTATAAATTATAAAATAAGAAATTTGAAATATATAATCTAATTTTCTATCTTAGGAAAATAGAAAAAAGAACAAATTAAATCTAAAGTTAGTAGAAAAAAATAAATAATAAAAATTCAACTGAAACACATTGTTGAAAACAGAAAATCAGCGGAGAAAGTCAACAAAATCAAAAGCTTGTTCTTTGAAAAGATTAATAAAATTGTTAATCATCTAGCCAAACCAATAAAAAGAGACATAAATTACTTAGAAATGAAAGAGGAGGCATTACTACACATCCCATGAACATCAACAGAATAATAATGGAATGCCTTGAACATTTCTATGTCTACAAATGTAATAACATAGATGAAATGAGTGAACTCATAGAAAGACATAATCTGTCAAAACTCACACAATATGAAATAAGCAATCTAAGTAACCATATATCTACTGAAGAAATTTAATCAATAATTGACAAATTTTCAAAACAGAAAGCAACAGGCCTTCATAAATTCACTGGTGCATTCTACCAAATATTTAAGGATGAAATTATACTAAGTTTTTATAGTATTAACTAGGAGATAGACAAAGGGAATACTTCCTAACACATTTTAAAAACTTATCCTAATACAAAACTGGACAAAGACATTACAAGAAAATAAAACTACAGACCAATATACCTCATGAACATAGATGCACAAAATCCTAAAGGACACATTAACAAATTAAATCCAACAAGTTATTAAAAAATATACCACACAACCAAAAATAAGTATGATATATCTCAGTTATTCAAGTATGGTTCAACACTTCAACATTAATTAATATAATCCATCTCATCAACAGGCTAAAGAAGAAAAGTCACAGGGTTATATCAACAGATGCAGATAAAAGCATTTTAATAATGCTTTTTTCATCCACTGCTGAACCATGAAAAAAACTCTCAGAAAACTAGAAACAGAAGAGAACTTTCTCAATATAATAAAGAATACCTACAAAAATCCAAAAGCTAACACCATACTTAATGGTGAGAAACTTGAAGCTTTCCTGCTAAGATCAGGAACAAGGCAAGAATATCCCCTCTCCTGACTGCTTTTAAAAATTGTACTGGAAGTCCTAGCTAATGCAACAAGAGAAGAAAAGGAAATAAGATATATACAGACTGGGAAGGAAGGAATAAAAATAAATGGGTTTTGTTTGAAGACAACATAGTTGCCTATGTAGAAAACTTGAAAGAATCAACAAAAACTTCCTGGAACTAGTAAGTGATTATAAAAAGTTTACAGGATACAAGGTTAATCACAAAAGTCAAATGCTTCCTTATATAAGCAAATAACAAGCAGGATTTGAAATTAAAAACATGTTACCATTTACATGAGCACCACCAAAAAATGAAATATTTATGTCTAAATCTCACTAAATATGTACAAGACCTATATGAGGAATACTATAAAACTCTTCTGAAAGAAATTAAGCAAAAACTAAATACATAGAGATATTTTATGTTCATGTGTATGAAGGCTCAATATTGTCAAGATATCAGTTTTTCCTAACTTGATTTATAGATTCAATGTAATCCCAATCAAAATCCCAGCAATTTTTTTTCTTGAATATGGACAAACTGATTCTAAAGTGTACACTGAGGAACAAATGACCCCAAATGGCCCATAGATCATAGATCTAAACGTAAAACACAGAACTGTAAAACTCCTAGAAGATAAAATTGGGAAAAATATAGATGACCTTGGGTATGGTGATGACTTATTAGATATAACACTAAAGGCAGAATCCCTGAAAGCAAGAATCGATAATAAGCTAGACTTCATTAAAATTAAAAACTTCTGCTGTCCCAAAGACATTGTCAAGAAAATACATAGAACAACCACAGGCTTGGAGATAATATTGGCAAAAGACACATTTGATAAAGGACTGCTACCTCAAATGTAGAAAGAACTCTCAAAACTCAACAATAAGAAAATGGCTAACCCAATTTTAAAACGGGCAAAAGGCCTGAAGGAACATCTGACTAAAGAAGATAAACAGATGACAAATAAACATGCAAAAAGTTGTTCAACATCATATATCATTAGGGAATTCTAAGTTTACACAACAATGAGATTCCACCCCACACCTATTAGAAAGACCAAAATCCAAACACTGACCACACCAAATGCTAGCAAGGATGTGGGGCAACAGGAACTTTCATTCATTGCTGGTGGGACCACAAAATAGTGCAGCCACTTTGGAAGACAATTTGTTTGTAAAAGAATTAAACATAATCTTACCATAAGATCCAGCAATTGTGATCCTTTATATTTAACCAAAGATTTGAAAATTTATGTACATATAAAAACCTGCACATGGATGTTTATAGCAGTTATATCTGTAATTGTGAAAACTTATATGCAATCAAGATGTCTTTCAGTAGATATATTAATAAACTGTGGTACATACAGGTATTTTCAGTACTAAAAAAATGAGCTGCCAAGACATGAAAAGGCATGGAAATCATATATGCATAAAACTAAATGAAAAATGCCAGTCTGAAAATATATTCTATATGATTCCAACTATATGACATTCTAGAAAAGGCAAAACTATGGAAAGAGTTAAAAAAAAAAATCAGTGGTTACCAGAGGATTTTTAGCACAGTGAAACTATTTGGTATGACACCATAATGGTGGAAACCTGTCATTATACATTTGTCCAGACCTACACAATGTACAGCACCAAGAGTGAACTTTAATGTAGACTGCGGGCTTTGGGTGATAATGATGTGTTTGTGTATGTTCAACAACTGTTAACAAATGTTGTCCTCTGGTGCTGTGAGATGTTGATAGTGGGGGAAATGTGTGTGTATTGCAGGGGCAGGAGGTATATGGGAACTCTCTTCTTTTTGCTCAATTTTGCTGTAAACCTAAAACTTTCCCCCCAAATGAAAAACGTATTTAAAAAATCTTCATTACTAAGACTACAAAAATAATAATTTAAAATTTATGTTTTGTGTTATTTATACTCTCACTAGAAATTTTCCTAACGGTAGGGCTAATTGCTAATATTTAGGTTATGATTTATCAAGAAGTTTGTCCTACGAGAACCCGTGCCTATTAACAGACGAGGCCTGCCTGTGGGAAGAGAGAAATATTGGGAACTGTACTTCATTTCACTCTCCACATACTTCATTTTGTTTTGGCAAGACATCCACTCCCTTCCTAAGTCTGAAACATCTAGTGTCAGTGGGAACTTTCTCCACTCATGTAGGCCCTGTAAGAGAAAAAAAAAAAAAAAAAAAAAAGAGAAGTTTCCTAATACATTATGCATATGCATCTTAAGTATTCATATTCAACAATCTAAATATGGTTATTTTAAGCCACAGATAGCTAGTTTTTTAACAAGATAATAGCTTTATAAATATGAGAGGACATAGTTGGAGGTCATTTCTAGAGCAGACTAAATTTAAGAATTTGTGTGTGTGTGTGACATACCAAGTCAACATTAGAAAAATACCCTAAGCACCACAGGCATTTTAACCCAATTAGCTCTATGAATCTACCCAATATATTTTCAGTCATAGTCGCTGCTGTTCTATTTGGCATTTCTATTCTTCAGTGTCACTTCTCATTAATGAATTGGTTCTGTTACTGTCATTTGATGACTTCTGCATTGTCCTTTTACTTCATTAACTGATTATTTTCTAATTGCTATTTTATGCAACTATTTGATTCATCAGCTTTTAATGTTCCACTTAATTGACTTCTTTGTCTAAATGATGTGAGGGAAAATGTGACTGAATTTATCATTTAGCTTGCAAATTCTGATATAGTGAAAGCTCATTTTGATTGCTCCATTTTCTAGATAGGAAAGGTAAGGAAATAAATCTACATTCCATGCAAACATATTTCATTTAAGTACTCTCAATCCTTGCCATTTTCAATTTTTTGTCAAAAACAACAGCTTCAGAGACAGGTAAATGTACTCTATATTTTAATGCTTTTTAAAAATTTATATCATTTTTCATTTTTCTTCTATAAGATTAAACTTGATGGGATTGTAAATCATAACTCAGATAATATATAGCTTAATAAAAATTTTAAATAAGAAATCTATGAATAAATGAAATTGGTGATTACAAAAAGAGTTTGAACCTTTATCAACTAAGTTAGTGTTACAAATAGTAATTTTACTATGGAAAATTACATAAAAAATTTATAAAAAATTCTGATGCTCAATTTATTTTTATGTTCAATATTTTCTATTGCAGTTCTCACTGAGGAAGAATCTAGGCCACAGAGAGTTTAACATGATCAATTTTATGTAACAAAGAAGTAACATAATTGAGATTCAAAGCAAGTTCCACCTAAGAGAAAAGTCTGAGTTCTGCTTCTACTCTTTTTTCTTTTTTTTTAGCTAGGGTTGAACTTAGGGCTATGTTTATGGTTAGGGTTAGGAGTTAAGGTTAGGTTTAGGGTTAGGAGTTAGGGTTAGAGTAAGGTTTAGGGTTTGGTGTTAGGGTTAGGGTTAGGGATAGGGGTTAGATTTAAGGTTAGGTGTTAGGGTTATGGTTAGTGTTAAGGGTTAGGGTTAGGGTTAGGGTTTATGGTTAGGGTGAGCGTTAGGGTTACGGTTAGGATTAGGGGTTACGGTTAGGGTTAGGGGATAGTGTTAGGTTTAGGTTTAGGCTGAAGGTTAGAATTAAGGTTAGGGTTAGGTTTGGGGCTAGGGTTATGGTTACGGTAAGGTTTAATGGTTAGTCTTAGGGTTAACTGTTAGGGTTAGTATGTGCAGTTTCCGTTTAGGGAGTAGGGTTATTGTTAAAGTTAGGGGTTAACGTTTGATGTTACTATTAGGGTTAGTGGTTTAGGGTTAGGTTTAGGGGTAATGGATAGGGTTAGGTTTAGGTTTAGTTGTTAGTGTTAGGGTTAGGTGTTAGGGCTAAGTTTATGGTTAAGATTAGTGTTAAGGGTTAGGGTTAGAGTTCGGGTTAGGGTTATGTGTTAACTTTAGTGTTAGGGTTAGGGTTCATGGTTAGGGTTAGGGTTAGGAGTAGGTTTTAGGGTTAGGGTTAAGGTTTAGGGTTTGGTTTAGGTTTAGGCTTAGGGTTAGAATTAGAGTTATGGATAGGGGTTACGGTTAAGGTTATGGTTAGGGGTTAGGGTTAGGGTTAGAGTTAGCATTAAGGTTATGGTTAGGGGTTAGTGTTTAGAGTTAGTGTTAGGGTTATTCTTTTTTTTTTTTTTATTTCAGCTCATCATGGGGGTACATAAGTTTAGGTCATATACATTGTCCATGTCCTGCCCATCCCCCCGAGTCAGAGTCCCAAGCGCGTCTGTTCTCATTCTCCAGACAGTGCGCCTGGCACTCATCATGTAGTCATACCTCCATCCCCTCCCCCCCCCCACCTCCCTGGGTCTGCACCTTCAAGCATGACCATTCCCCAGAGGGTGCGCAACGCACTCGTCATGTAGGCCAAGTGCCCATCAATCCACGAATGGATTAGTAAACTGTGGTATATGTATACCATGGAGTACTACTCAGCTATAAGAAATAACGATGATACGACATCTCTTTGGTTCTCCTGGAGAGAGCTGGAACCCATTATACTAAGTGAAGTATCCAAAGAATGGAAAAACAAGCATCACATGTACTCACCAGAAAACTGGTTTCCCTGATCATCACCTAAATGTACATCGGGGAAGGATACCAATTGGATATCAGACTGGGATGGGGGCTGGGGGGAGGGGATGGGTGTATGCCTACATGGGTGTATGCCTACATGCTTCCACTCTTATGTAAGAAATCATGGGGTGTCAGAAGTCAGGGAGTACATATGGCACTGAGAAAAAAGAGAAAGGCTCTTCCTCTTCAACCCATGACAGTCATCTCTGATATTCTCATTTACAAAGCTCTGTGAGAAGCCTGAGTGTGGTGGCTCATGCCTGTTATCCCAGCACTTTGGGAGGCAGAGTAGGGAGGATCACTTGAAACCAGGAGATCAAGACCAGCCTGGGCAACATAGCAAGACTCTGTCTCTACAAAAATTTAAAAAATACATATATTAGCTGAGTGTGGTGGCATGCGCCTGTAGTCCCAGCTACTGGGAAGATTGAATCGAAAGGATCATGTGAGCCCAGAAGTTCGAGGCTGCGGTGAACTAAGATAGCACCACTACACTCCAGCCTGGGTGACAGAGTGAGACCCTGCCAAAAAAATAAATAAAAAGGCCCTGTGGGTGTCCAAAGCTTTCTGCTTCTTTGTCAAGCTTGATACATGAGAATCTCGGTCAAAGCTGTAAATTCAGCACCTAAAATACAAAATCTTAGGCATAACATGTATACTTCCCCCGGGCTATTACCCTTTCTGTGGGATAGACTACATTTCCGTATTTTCACATGAAACATGAAATTCTCCTCATCAAAGTGGGAGAAATTTTCATGTCTTATTCTTAAATTTCAAAAGGTTTTTCTCCCTCTTCTTCCTTTTGAGGATATGTCTGCAATTAGCTTAAATTTCTGAATGCCTGAGGCAAAAACATCGGAAAAGAGACATGCTGGGCAATTTGATTCAGTTTGAACAGAAGAGAGGAGAATACTGTGAGAAATTGAAATGATTTGATAAATAATTCTTCCACTTAAGAAAACGAGTAATTCTCATACAGTGTCATAAATGCTGTAGCGGATAAATTGTACAATGGGCACATGAAGCTTAAGACCAAACTTCTCTGGGGAGAGGGCATCATGACATTTGAGCTGGATTTTAAAGAATGAGTAGGAATATGTTGAGGCAAGACAATGAGAGGTCATGCTCTAAAAAACAGCCTGTGAAAGGCAAGGGAATGGGGACCCACTGCACATTTGCAAAGGCTCATGCTGTTTTTCACGTCAACGAGAGTGATCTGAAGGTCAGTGGTGGGAAGGTGGGCTGGGAGAGAGAGTGCAGCCCCAGGGTCATGAATGATCACACTGTGCACAGACATTTAGGCTTATCATATTGGCAGTAAGAGAACTCTAACTCTTTCAAGCACTAAAAAATAACATGACTGGAAAATGTATGACAAAACAAGTGTGGGTCACCAAGCAGGGAAACACTCCAAGGCATACAGCAAGGGCTAGATCAGGACAGAGCTATGATTATCATCTGTCTTTCTTACCATATTTTAAAGTTTCCCTAACTTTCCATGATCTCCCAGAATGTGCTTATATGCTTATAACTGAGGAAATGGACCATTTTTCAGAACTTAATGTTCTTAACTCTATTTTAAGTACAAAGAACTGAAGGCCTTCATCCAAACTGTGCAGAACGATATAGGGGAATCATAGACATCTCTTTTAAACATAGGAGTTTCCCTCTTAGTCAGCACTGCTGTAGTACCTGGCAAGACAGCCTCCTCATTACCCATATGTATTGCTTGAGCTCCTCAGTCTTTTAAAGTTTCACTCATGGTTCAATGCAAGAATTTCAAAGCACTTACCAGACTAAGACGTATTAGTAATTTAATACCAAATATTTTTTATTAATTTTAGCTTAGATAATTGGCTTAGAAAAATATAATTCAATTCTAAATTGATTGAAATTTTCATTCATTGAGGAAAATTTTGTCTCAAGGATAGTTCAAGTAAAGATTGATAAAAAGCTTTTTGCAAGAGAATTTTTGTTGCTGTCAAATATAAAGACAACTTTTTAATATCTCCTTGGTCATTGCAAATCCTAAAGGATATGAATGATTTGAAGAAGAATCTGGGGAAAATAGCAATACAGATTTCCCAGCAAAATTTAAACAAGTTCTTAATGGGTGTGCTTTCCAGTTTTTCCGCAATAACCATTTGGCCTAGAACTGGAAATGGCAGTTGTTCTGATACCCATTTAGTTTAACGTTCAGTGTTATGGCTTCATTTTATAGTTGAGATTAAGTACATATATTTTAAGAAAAGGAAAAAAAAAACACTTTACAACTAATATACTGAATTTTTTTTTGTTGGTTTTTTTTGCAAAAGGTGGGATGGGTAGATTCACACCTAACATGTACAATGCACACTATCTGGGGGATGGGCAAATTTACAATTTCATCTCAGAAGGTACAAAAGCAATTTACACACCCAAAACATTTGTACCCCCATAATATTCTGAAAATTAAAAAAAATCTTTTCTTACTTTCTCTTAAACTCACTGAAGTTCTAACAGATTTTTGAAAGCATTTTATTCTATTCACAGGATTTCAAAAGTGCAAGACAGTGTAGGTGGGGCTGAGGGGAAATTGTCTTTCCCCCTGAAATTTTGCTGAAATATCAACTCACAATTAAGGCAGATTAATAAGAGAAAGGTTTATTTACCAATACCATGGGCATGTGTTAGGTAGACAGCAAGGGGTTCAGGGTCTCCTAGAAATTCAAGTGTTAGGGCTGGAACCAAGACAGACACATGAAGCCTCATGTGTAGCTAAGTGCTGTTTATTTTGACCATCTGGGTGCAGATGGGTGGAGGCAAAAAAGCATCCACGAGAGAAAAGAGGGGAGCCTTGGGTTTTATAGACGATTTTTCTGGGAGGAGTAAATACTTTTCAAACAACCAGGAGGGATAAAGAAAGTAAGTTCCCCTCTTGCATTTCATTCCTTTATCTCCCTAGGGGTCGGCAAAGGCTACATGCCTAATACACACCTAGGAAGGGGAGACAGGTGGGTTTTATAGGAGGTTTCCATGGAAGTTTGGGGAGGGTGAATTCTTTAAGCCTAACAGAAAGTGGGGGCCCTTGCAGTTCACCCCTGCCATGGGCTTTCAGACAGGTTCATGGGAGATCCACATGCACAGTAAAACTCAGGTCATATAACTCCCAACTGTCCGGGGTTCCATGGTGTTGTTTGAACCAAGGGGAGATCCCTATCTGGATGCTATAAAACGGGACCCAGACCATAACGAAGCACTTTTTGCCCATTGTTTGCTGTGACAATGGATCCGGTTGTTGCCTGTGGAGTATATATAATGTTCTGTAAAATTATATCTTGCTCCTCTATAATCCTATCTTTCTCTCTTCAACAAACCTCATTTTCATGCTTGCCCTACTTAGGTGTGTCTGGTCATCTTCCGCCATGAGCGTGCCAACAACCAACATTTCAGACTGTGACCAGAAACATGGGGAGAATCACAGAGTGATTACTGAATATCCCAATGAAGTTCAGATATTTTTATACACACCTTTTAGAGGGGAGGGGGGAAAATGAGCAGTATAGGTATTCTTTTTAGGGGCTATAAATGGTCATTAGGGAGGATGAATGGATAGGGGAACAGATTGACGTGTAAATTAACCTGTGACGCAAGCATTGTGTTTTAAATGACTTAGGCCTGGTCTGGTTTCATTTTTGATCTTCTGTCCTGCAATACATTGAGATAACAAGGAGTGGAAGGGAAGTCAATTGCCCCCTTTGATCAGCAGATAGAGGGAAAGCCCCATCTGATGCTATTTGATCTCAAGGGGCCTGCAATTCGAAATACTGTCTATACCAAGAAGTCTTATTTTGGGGTGAAATTTCCTGAAATCCTTCAACAGATAAACCTTTTGGAACCACATTGGTGTTAGCGACAGAAAAACAAGAGGTAATGGAATAATAGGAGCAGAAAAGCAAGAAGGAGGAAACAGCTAAAGAAAAACAATAGAGGAAAATAGTTACAGAAAAATAACCAGGGAAACAGTTATTTCAGTATTAAAGAATGGGGTAATTAGACCATAGAACAGTGACCACCAATCAGAAAATAGAAAAACACCATAAACAGTGACTTTCCCCATCACAGGTATAGGAGAAAGGAATGTCTGGAAGATCACCTGTAAGTCATGCCCATACCTGGAAAGAATTCAGTCCCCAAAACAGTGATGTATAGTTACAAATAATTATAACTAACTTTTACCTAAACTACAAGCATATAAAAAGGAAAACATAGAAGACAGAGTCTTCTCCACTTGCGGAGACAGATCCATTTTCCCTTAGGAAATGTACTTTCACTTTGCACCCTTAAACTTTCCTTACAATAAATTCTTCATACATAGTTGCTAAGTGTCAGTCATCTCTCTCCCTCTCCTGGGCCACGGCTTGTGATTCTTCCAAGCCTGGAGCCCAAGAACTGGGGCAACACTTCAAACATGAGAGGTCTGTGACATTGGAACACTACATTACTTCAACGTATTAAAATATTTAAAATGCTTTAAATAATTATAAAAAATTATTCTGTTTTGTTTTCAACTTAACAACTCTTAGATGGCTATTTAGGAAATATATGCTAGGAATAATCTTATGTAATTTCAGGTAGTTCAGTGATGGATAACTCAGTCTACAACCTATTATAATAACACACAATCCAATAAACTGAGGAAAAAAGGAATAAGAAAACAGCTCAGTAGAGCAAAATAAACATATAATTTAGTCTTGATTTGCAGCCTAATTTTTTGAAACAGATGTTCTAGAATATTTTTGTTTGTTTTTTCCTGTGCCAAGCTGATTACAACCCTTAAGGTCTGAGACTTAAAACAATTAGAATACAAACAAATTGGAACCCTAAACTGGGAGGAGGGGATTTTGATGAAAACAATCATTATTTACATGATTTTCAGAAAAAGAGCTTAGCATCTCTTAAAAAAAAAAAAAAAAAATTACTGTTGCTTCATTAGTGAAGGAGGTGCTAAAACAATTGTCCTGAACACTCTCTCATGCAGCAGATTAAACTTTTCTCACCCTCAAATTTTCAGGATATAAAACAAAGCTCATTGCCATCAGTTAGAGCAATACTAAATAGCAGCTTCGTTAGACAGATGGTTCAATAACCTTCCAAATGAAGGTCATCTTCTCATTCTGTTTCCTTTTGTGGAGTGATTCAACAGAAAATCAAAACAATTTTCACAAGATCACAACATCCAGACAGGAAAATTTCCAACAAAGAATTTCAAAACTTTGGCAGATGCTTCTTAATATCTTTTAAGTTCAACATCTGACTATCCTCCTCACTACTCCCACTGCAATACAAGCAACCATTATTATGTTAGATATTGATCACTATAACAGGGGTCCATAACGTCTGTTCCTCTATAACCCAAAGTATTGTTCAAGCTATTTTTACACAAATTTTCATTAAACATCACATTCAACACATCATTTCCTTATGTTTACTCATCAAAAATAGATTTCTTATTTGAAGTAAAATGTGGTGTCAAGTTTTGAAGCCTTTCACGTTCCAGTCCCATTCAAACTTCTTTTTTTAATTCTCCAAAATAAGCCCATATTCCATTCAGGCTGCATGTTATGTTTACTATCGGAGTCATACATTTATCTATTACATCTATTTGCTTATAAGGTTTTCTAGCAAAACAACAACAACAAAAATAATGGCCTTATTCTTCTTCTTACATCTACATTCATGCCCCCACATCCTGTAATCTTTTCTTACCCAAACCAAATTATTCAACTTCTCTGCTGAACTAGCGTGTATGTTTTTTTTCTCTAGAAGAGTGATACGTGTTTATACTTCTTAAACGAAAGTTTCTGAAGGATAAGGGGACAAATATTTTTAATTCTTTACACTTCTGCATAGTGTCTATGACAATCCTTAGCATATATTTAATAGAAGGTAGTCCATCCTCTCCCAATCTCCCATTGTTCACTGCTCAGCTCAGTCTCAGAAGATGAATTTATATCTTAATTCAGGAAAATGGAAGGTATCAGGAGAATTTTGCCTCAACTTCCTGCTACAAAACATATCAATCTATTTAAAAATAGCTGTCTCTTCTCTTGCTTAAGGGCAATAACTCCACTTATGGTATGTTTTCATTCACTCATCTTTTCAGCTATGAATTGCCAAATTTCTTCTTTGATATTCCTCCTTTCCACAACTGAATAATCCTCATTGGCTAAAAATAAAATTTCTGCCACTATATATTACCAGGCTTTGCGCCATGCAGTCCTCTCTCATCAATATTCTTTGGTTTCAGTTAGCATCTGTGTATTAAGTTTTTCCAAAAAAATATCCCCAGTCATACTTCCTTTTGAGCATAAAACAGCATGGCCAATGGCTCATTGAAGTGATCACCACTTGCATGACTCAAACATATCCAAAACCAGAGTCATCATTTTCTCCCAAAACCTGGTCCTCTCTCACAGAATGTTAACACCAGAAAGCCAGAAATCTAGAAGTCATTTGTGAGTATGTTTTTGTCTTTCCACTACAAAGAAAATGAATCATAAAATCTAGTGATTATTTTTTTTACCTTCTAAATACCATTTAAAGCCATCTGCTTCTCTTCTGTCTTCTTCTATTTCCACTCATTTCTCAATAAATTTTAATCTGGTTTTTGCTTGCTACAGTCCACGAAAACCACTCATTAATTGCTGTCATGTTTCTAAATGAATGGAAATGACTTTCCTCCTCTTATTTGACCTTATAGTAGATTAAAAAATTGTCTTCTTTAATAGCCCTCTTCTTTAGAAATACTCTTCCTTATCAAATTACATGGCATAGTTTCCTCCCATCCATTTTTTTTTTCTATCCCATTTTCTGGTTCAACAAACTTAATTGGACCATTAAATATTTGAGTTTTACAAGGCTCCATCATAGGTCTTCTTATTTTCTTTTCCTCAGTAGGTGACCTGATTAATGTTTGAGAATTCCATCTCTCCATACATGTGTTCTGTGACATATTAGCCTAATTTTACTAATGAAAGCTCTCCTCAAACCTCCCTGTTTATCTCTAGTCCTTCGTTTAATGTTCTCATACTCCACAGAGCTTTCCTTCATTGCCCTTGTCATTGGCTTAATTCACACTTGATTTCTTTTTCCACAGTTAAACTCTTAGACATGAAGTCAAAAGTCATAGTTTCATTTTATTTTATTTTTATTGTTGATACTTATAATATTCAGGTATCTAACAGGTATTTGTTGAAATAACAAATTATTAAAATAATGACTAAATTATTACAATTTTATGACACCATCTTGAGAATGGATAATGACTCAAACATGTCCAAAATCAGACTCACAATTTTACCATAAACCTGGTGTTCTTCCATTCAGTGAATATTATCACCATCAAGCCATAAAGAGACTCTTTTTTCACTTTTATTGTATCCATAGAATTATTAAATAGAGTTATTTAACAGTGTATTATTACTTTAAAGCCATATCAATTTTGACTTGGTGATAAATTATTTTCTGTTTATGAATCAGGCTGCACTACAATTGATCTATTTCTTTTAGATATAGGAGCCAATGAAAATTGTCACAATAGAATAATTTGGAATGTTTACTTATCTTGAGAATTAAATAAGTAAACTGATTAATTATGATATATTATATTATTTGTCCAATAAATATTAGTATACTTTAATTCAAACAAACAAAGGAAAAACAATATTTTCCACTTCTTTACATAGGGAGGCGCACTGATTGTGATCTTTGTGGCTTATTTGAAAATTAGACCAGTGAGTTTTGTCTTCCAAAGCTGAAAGGAAAGGATCATATTCATATGAACACTAAGAGAATTTAACCAACACATTCAGACTTTTACTCAATTCAGCTATTCTATTCTTATGTTTACATTCTGTATGAGAATATTCTCTATAAGTATTTATGATAGACTATCATATGATATTTTCATTTTAAAGCAACTTTCACCTTTTAAGTCATTCAGCCTCTGAAAATTTTAATGAATCAAATATCATATTAGCATCATGAATGTGCATCTTTTATACAGAAGTAAATTCCTTTTTATTTGATGCTGAATCTCTTTTTAAAGATATACCTTTCTTTTTTCATGCTAAAGCTTCACTGTATTAAATATACATTTATTTAATAAGTCATGTCATGTAATACCATAATTAGACAATGCAGGACTGACAGCAAACAAAGCAATATTTTGAAACCATTCAGAAAAAAAAAACAAAAGAAAAGATATACTTAGACTCCTTTTGAAATGTAGTCATTCAAGGTGTTAGTATTATTTAAGATACTACTTCTTACAAAACAAAATAAAATTTTGTTACGTAACTAGCTTTGAATTGATAATTTCTTGTGTCATACAGTGTTTAAAACTCCTATAGCAAAGCAAATCACACACAGTTTGATTGAAATGTGGCATACTATTACATAGGGTTATTTAGTATAATATTTGATATATTATTCTATGGCTACAACTCTAATTTCCTGAAATTAAATTGGCTAGAATATCACTAATATCATTTGAAATATAAATGCCTGCTAAAGATACTGAGAAGTATGTAGTTAATAAGAGCATAGAAGCACACGCACATGTCCTTCTTGAAATGTTTGGACAATTTATTTTTAATAATACCATATTGACTAATATAGGTTGAATTGTATACCCCAAAAAGATATGTTGACATATCTCACTCCCAGTACCTCAGAATGTGACCTTAATGGGGAATAGAGTCTTTGCAGATTTAATTAGTTAAAATGAGGTCCTACTAGGATGGAGTGAACCTTTAATCTTACATGACTGGTGTCCGTATAAGAAGATGAACATGTGAGGTCACAGAGACACAGGGAGAATATCAAGTGACAATGGAGGCAGAGATTGGAGTAATCCTTCCTAGCCAAGGAATACCAAGGAATGTTGGCCATCATGATAAACTAGAAGAAAAGCATGGAACAGATTCTACTTCAGAGTTCTCAGAAGGAACCAGCGGTGCTGACAGCTTGATTTTGGACTTCTAACCTACAGAACTATGAAAAAGTAAATTTATGTTGTTGTAAGCAATCCAGCATATGGCACCTTGTTATGGCAGCCCCCCAAAACTAATACACTGGCTAAATTAAACTTGCAGTTATGTGTGTGTGCACATACATACATGTATCTTAGTGCACCCAAAGTTCTGCCACTTTGTAGCCCTATCTTAAAGGATTAAATTATATTTTTAATTAAAAAATGTATTATTTGTGTATGTCATAAACTGATATAATCAAACTGGCTATTCACAATTATTGAATTTTTTTAATGAACATTTGAAATCAGCACTAACGGGATGTAGATACCTAAAAATTTTTAATTTACCTGATATATCTCTCCAACTCTTTTTGGCATCTTTATATTAAAAACTACTTTATACATTTGCCTCTTTTAAAAATGTATCAATAACTATGATGATATGTATTGTCTAAATTAACTCAAAATTTAGAAACTATTTCCTCTAACTCAATAATCTTCCCAGTAGCACAGATAATGTTATAATTTACAATTGTGTGATGACAGTTAATCTCAAAACACCACTATTACCATCTCTAACATCATTGCTCTCTAATTAGAGCATAGTCTGCTTGGTTATTGCTTTAACTGAAGATCAATTTCTCAATCATTGAATTACATAAATCCCTGAGAGGGATAATACTTATTATCTCTCTTCAATTTGCTAGACTTTCCTGGGCTGTCAGTACATCTAGATTTAGAGCAAATGGTAAATGTGATAGTTGATCTTTAATCTATGAGGAGATCTGACACCTGAGATATTATTAAACATAATTCCTTCTTCCTATCTCTGTTAGTATAAAGTGGAAAGCGGGGTAATTTTTGGTTGCTCTAGAAGCCACTTTGTCTTTATTTTGAACAAAAGAAACAAAAAGATAGATTTCCTATGTCATTGTCATCATGTAAATATGTGAACATAAAAAAGCACGAGGCCCAATAAATTTTCAGTAGAATACTATAGGCAAACCTTCCTCCCTAAGGAGAACACAAAAACTTCATAATTTTTTAACATTTATCTCTCTTACTAGATTTGTTGCAGCCATGAAGGATGCCAGTGGATTTCCTCATAAGAAATAATTTTCCATTCATTTCCACAGAGTTAGCTGATACTGTTTAGCTTCACAGTCTTTAGGACTCACTTTAGCTTTTAAGTTCAGACCATGCTCTTCCTGGGCATCTTCCAGCCAATGACTGAGCATGGTCAAGATATTAAGGCTTGAGTATTTCTGACCCAAATGGAACTACTCAAAGGAGTAAATTTTGCTTCCAGAATCCTCTGCTGGGGTGACAAAACTTTTGCCACAGATGCAAGAGTGTTGGGTATTCTATTACTGATGGTAGTCACGGATGAAGACCATATGGCTTGAATTTACACTCTGAGATTTTATGCCTAATTCTGTTTCCTCTCCACTTCTGTTCACAGGTGTCAGATCTGTTTCATGGTCTAAAGGTTTTACCTGCTCGATTCTTTTTTTTTTTTAATATTTCATAGCTATTATTCTGCAATAAAATGCTTACCCTTAGTACTATGTCCCAGTTTTCTGGAGGACTCAGTTGCCAAACTGAAAGGGACAGGTTTTTGTTTGTTGTTTTTTGTTTTTTGTTTCTCACCCCCTCTCAAGGATAAATGCCACAGTTGGTGTATTTAAATATTTATCATTGATTAAATATAATATGTTACCAAATTACTCCATTTTGTATGTGAAAGAAAATTATATCTAGAAGTATTTATCCCAATATCACTGAATTTTAATAGAATTTAAATTAAAAATGAATAATTTCAAAAATAATTCTAACTTGAATCTATATGGTACATTAGTCATAATTTCTATGAATACTTGTCTTTTTCTGTCAAAATATTTATACTCTTCCAAATGTTGCAGCTTTCTTAAATTAGGAAAACTTCACTTGAGCTATGTAGTCACATTTCCAAAATTTATTAATCTTACACTTTTTAAGAAATATTTTGTGAGACAAAAATTATAAGAATGTTTTTCTTAGTGACCACTAATTTTTGAAGTTTAATGTTACTAAAATCTTCTATGTACAGTAAGAGAACATTTAATTTTAAAATATTATTATAATAACAGGTAAGCAGTCAGAAAGACTGGATGCTAATGCTTAATTTAGAGTGTTAGCATTGAAAGTTATTGGAGAAGATGCCAAAAATATGCAAGCATTCAAAGCCTTCCCACTAGCTCCCTTCTTGATCCTAGATTTCTATTATTGAGTGTGAGACTTTATGTTTTATGATCACAGGATGTGATGGAATTAGAAAGAGATTGAAGGGGAGTGTGATTAGGTCTTAAATGCAAAACACACTCTAACAAGCCAATCTCCCTAAGCCTTTTAATCCCATCTTTTATAGTAAACTAAGGCAGGTCTGGAATTTCTATCTGATTTACTGTGTAGCATCTTTTGGCCCACGTTTCAGCCAGCTAACCAAACTGTTAGAGCCCTTTCTAACTTCCTGAGCTGCAACATTAAATGTAGAGTCTGCTTATGGTCCCATATTAATTTCATCTTGGTCCAAATATATGCCCCTTCCACCATTGTATCTCACCCTTAATATCCATTTCCCCACATATTCCCCAGATTTATATCTGTAAAAATTAGAAAAATCAAGCAGTTCTTTTGGAGTTTAGCACACCTTGTTATGGATCACACTTTGTAACTCACCTTTGGAGACCTGCTAATAATTGAGTCTAGTTATAGGTCCAGATGTGGTGGGAGTGGGTCATGAGGAGAATCAGCAGTTTCTCGCAAGGTAACTGCCTCAGGTGAAGCCAGTACAGTTTCCTCAGGCAATGCAGGGCTAATGTCTTCAGATGGGATGTAAAGGGTACTTTTACTGGCAAATCAGAATTTAGAGATTCAATATCCATAGTTTCATTAGGGCATCCCATATGTCTCCATTTCAGTTTTCATTACCTCATTCCTTCCCAATGAATGCCTTTAACAGTAAACACCCTTTGAGGTTGGGAATTCAATTTGTGTTATAATTAAGCCACTTACTGAATCAGATTTTGTATTTGTTTTTCAGCAATCTCAGTTCCATGGTTATAGGTGATAAGGTTCACTTTCAAAGCGGACATGAAAGCTTTCAGATCATATACACTGGCTTGAGATGGGAATTCAAATCTCTGAATTCATCTTGTTCTTTCCCCGCTTTTGTCAAATTAATGAATATAATGGATTGGCTAGTTGACATTAGGAGCAGCCAGCCAATCTCATCACACTCGTTAATTTGCCAAAATATTTGAAGGTAGTATATACATGGCCACACAGAACTTTAACTCTTTTTTTTTGTATTTGATTATGAGTATCCTATGGTGATATTTTATGCATTTTTAATGCCTGTTGCCACGTCACACCATGGACTATTAGTGCTTTTACTATTCTTAGTGAATAGAGTAATACTGTCTTTCAATTAAATCAGATGGAGAAGCAATTATGCACCCCACAAAAAAACTAGAAAATTCACCGTTAAGATTCTGTTCCCCTAGGACCACTTTCAGTACCATAATGAGTATTAGTCAGACAGGGGTCTCCAGAAAAACAGACCTAACAGAGGTGTGTGTGTGTGTGTGTGTGTGTGTGTGTGTGTGTGTGTGTTTAGAGAGAGAGAGAGGGAGAGAGAGAGAGAGAGAGAGAGAGAGAGAGAGAAAAAGAGACAGAAACATATGGACAAAGACAGATTTTTTTTTTTTGAGACAGTGTCTTACTCCGTTGCCAGGGCTAGAGTACAGTGGCATCATCATAACTCACTACAACTGCAAAAATAAATTTTAAGTAATTACCTTGCATACTTTTGGATGTTTGGCAAGTATAAAATTGGCAGGGTAGGCTGGTAGGCTTGAGATTCAGGAGTTGTATTTTGAGTCCCAAGGAAGTCAACTGGCAGAATTCCTTCTTGCTGAGGAAGGTCAGACTTTTTCAATTAAGACTTATAACTGATTGGATGAGGCTCACTCACATCAATCTGCACAACTCAAAGTCTAGTGATTTAAACATTAATCTTGTTTTTCAAATACCTTCACAGAAACATTTAAAATAATCTTTGACAAAATAACTGTGCAAAGCATTGTGAAAGTAGGAGACTAGGAGAAAGGGCTGAGACCAGATGCAGGGGCTTGAAAAAGAGGTACAGGTGGTAAAATAAACAAATCTTAAGCAGAAGCTAACTAGAGGGGCTCGCAACCACAGGCAAGAACTAGCTTCAGTTGGCTAGTCAAATACCTCTGCCACCTTACATGAACTTTGGCTAATGGCAATATCATTTACATTGTGGTTTTAAAATTTCTCTGCCCTTGAAATTTCCATGATGATTCTGAAACAACCATATAAAGCATGAAAATGGGAGGGAACCCAATTCGAGGAATTACTACCGAAATTGTCCGTAAAAGCTGACCCATTGGTTTTGAATATTCCTCCCCTTAGTCAGACTACAAAGGATCTAAGACCACTTCCTCCCAGTGCAGCTGCTCTTTTCTGAGCCTACCCACTCTCTTTCCTGAGTGTGTACTTTCACTTTCAGTTAAGTTTTTTGCTTGCTTGACTTATGTGGTGCATCCTGAAGCTCTGAAATTCTTTCCCACAATGAACACCAATAACTTGGATAAACCTCCACTCGGAGGTCGGTGACATCACGACCTAGTCAAGTTGACACATGAAACTAGCCATCACATCTGACTTTTAGTAGTTCAGTGATCCTTTCTTCTAAACTTATTTCCTTCAGTCAACAAATTTACACTGCTTCCCCAATTTCTTGGAATATTTCTTCCTTCACCTTACTAATATCTTATTTAAGTTTATGTTCTTAAAGAAATTAATTTCCAAACTTATAATACAGTCTATTTTCACTGTCTCTAATTTCTCATTACACAGACATTTCTCTTTCAATTACAGTTTGACTCAAATGAAATCTCAATGGCCAAACAATGACAATTTTTGGTACTCATTTGTGTTTATGTGACAATGAAAGTTAATGTTTTTCTGTTTTGTTTGTTTTTTACTCTTTCTTCTTTCTTGGCATCCATATCATTTTCCTCCCATTTCACTGTGTTAGTCAGGATAAGTTAGGTATTATGTAGTAATAAATCCTGAAATATAAACAATGATGTCTTTTTTTCTCTCATGAAAAAAATTCTAATGTAGGTTGGGTGGCTTTCTAGGAATATTCCACATGGTGGAAAAACTCAGAGATCAAAGTTACATTTACCTTTAGTCTCTTTCATTTTAATATGAGAAAGAAAAGAATGGAAGAGGCATAAGGATCTCTAACTGATTTAGCCCAGAAGTGTTATGCAACTTTCCTGTTCATAATCTATTGGAACTGGTCACATGAAGGGTTTTGCAAATGAGCATGGGAAATATGTGGAGCTCTCTGAGAATATTCTGGTAACTCAAACGTCCCCTTGCTCCTCCTTCCAAAGTCAAACCTATCCAGTCCTTCCAAAAGGAATACAAATCAGAATTCCATCCAGTCATTGCATCAGTTGCAAATTCAGGTTCTTTGAGAATTAAGCTCCTGGACCTAATTATCAGGTCCAGCTGTAGCTTCCCTTGATCAGGAGAGCTATCTCCTAAACAAACACCTACCATTCCCAAATTTTAATGATGGAACAGGGATAAGGCAATCACAAAAAAACTTTACTATTCAAGGAAAATAAAGTGAAGAATGGGAAATATGTAATATTCTCTGGTCTATAGTATTTAAAAAATCCTACTGGGCAAAAATTGTGAAGCCTCTTGATGTAGAAGTGGGGAAGTTTCCTTGATCAGTAAGTATCTGAGTCTCCTCCATGGCAGTAACTCTCTTGTCTGCATCTCTAGAGTGCTTAGATTCGATCTCCAGGAACTCTTCTTATTCCAGTATTTTTGGCTACTTCTGAAGTGAATATTGGGAAATAAGCCCCTCTTCACATTTATCCACTGCTACATAATAAAATGCTCTAAAACTTAGTGGATCCCCAAATCTCACAATTTATTGATACTATTTATAGTAGGTAAAATTTCACATTCCAGTCTGACCTTTTGGTCAAGCCATTTCAACTAACTGACAATTATCACAGGATGCAGCCTTCTCAAAGCCTTCTGAAACTCCAGCTTTTCACGCTTGGAAAATAGAACCAATTGGTTTTTCCAAACCAGAAAATCTTCTAATTCCTGAATTATTAATATTTCAAATTCCCTTCACTGCTCTTTGCAAACACCATGAAACATGAAATCACATATTTTTGATAACATTTTACCAAACGCAGTTAAAATTATACAGCCAAAATACTAATATCCTATTTTATGTCTTCCTCCCCTAGAGCTACAACTTCTTTAAGCACATAGACTGTCTTTCTAGTTGTCTTAGGTGATAGCCCATAAATTGTTTGCCACTTCATAACATGGTTTTCCATTTGTTCAGCTGTTGGTACCAGTTTCCTCCCCAGTTTCCTCTGTCCATCTATCTAGCCAATACCATAAATTTTAGGTTTTATCATATTAGCATAATATTTTCCCTACTGATATTCAAAGAGGAGAGCTTGGAGAATGCTCAACTCCAATGAATTGCCTCAACCTCTGAGTGAGGTACACATTTCTATTTCTGAGGACAAAGTCCTAACCAAGGGAGACTTGGAAGCTTAGTCTTTCTGAATGAAAAAGCAAAAGAATATAGTGTGGAAAACAAAATACTGTCTTTATTGACTCTACAATTATATATATATTTTTCTTATTTATCTTTTACAAACTGTATTCTGAATCCTTTTTCCCAAAAAATTTCTCTTACATTTACAATTGTATATTATTTAAAATCCTGTCTTTTTATATTCTTTCCTTTCAAGTGAAGGTAATATTTATTATCCACATAGAATAGACATATGTATGTCCTTTACTTTATATCCATTATGGCATTTAGTTTTCACAATTCTACAACCACGTATGTTTACCTAATTATATTAAAGGGAAGATAACTCAGATTTTTCTAATTTAAAAATAAATATTCTATTACATGATGGTACTTTAAATATGCACATTGCTATGTCTTCATCTCACATTAATAGAGTCTCAATCTACACAAGCTCATAAACTTTATAATCATGAGTCTAAACTGGCTCACCAGCATGTCATAATTCTAAGTCCCCCAATTTTCTCAACCTTACCATGTTTCTAACCTAAATATGGAGCTTTCACTTTTTCTCAGAGAACATCTCCTTTACCCTGCTTTTAATCGCGTGCACCCAAAATCCTAGACCTTTTTTTGGCACCTGGACAAAGTAAGGTAGATTATTACAATCAGAATTACAACAAAACTCATCCAGAATGAAACATGAAAATAAATCCTGACATGCAATCACATCAAAGGTAAAGCATAAATGTTGGAGATAGCAGACCAGAGCCAGCTTGGACACAAAAATGATAGGAAGTAAAGCCTTCAGAGTGGGTCTTGTGCGCTGGAGTTGAGTAGCTACAGAAACTGCAGAAGAAGAACCTTTGGCCTAGGTTATAAGACAAGAGTTCACAGAGCTGGCTTAGATGCTGATTTCTTCATTTCACTTAATGACACTGACAAATTTCTTTTGGTTAGTCATGACTGTGTTCTTAGAATTGATTTAGAGGCTTAAATCTCTCTTTTTTTCCACAACCAATCATGTATTTTCCATGCAACTCCACTTCTGTTACATTTTTTGTTATCTGTCTCGTATTCGGCCTTACTCCTACCAACCTAGCTCAGGCACTTAGTGATTTTTTACTTGCCTTATTGCAGTGACCTCTTAGCTGGTTTTCAATTTATTTGTACAATTATTGTTGATTTTCTGTCCCATAGCCTTCCCTGCTCCCATTTTTTTCCCTCAAAAGCAAACACATAATCTTTACGCAGAAAATCCAAGGAACTTGGCTTATAAATAAAGCAAGGGCTTGTCCTCAAATCCTTCTTAGTAAAAGATAGGAGAGGGAACTAAGACTTCATGCGAAAATGTCCTTCCTTAAGTGAACACACACATACACAGAGGACAAAACATCATTTTCTTCTTTATAGGCAGTGTTTATTCATGTTTGCATGTGACATCTGGGGCTGTTTTAAACAAGCTCTGTCCCTGAGAGGAATTTGCTTATACAAAGAAGACAGGGCAAAACTGGAAAAATCCCCTAGATCTTTGATAATGTTGAGCCCCTGAACCAACTCTGGAAATTTTTGCTCTTCTAATCTTGTAAGAAATATATACGTATATAATTAATTCTCTTATTGTTGAAACTACCAGTGGTGAAGTGCTGTTTCTTACAACAGAACATGCCCTAACTGATTAAGCCACAAGTCTTGTATATTTAATCTATGTTTCACAATCAGGCTAGTCAGGATTGTTCAAACTTGACACAAACATTTTCACTTGCTGTGCCCCCTACTGCTATCTGCTCCTGAGATGTCGGGTCCATCCACATACTACTTAACCGAAATAAATTTCCATGCTCTAAGGTTCAATTTAAACAAAAGAAAATAGCAAGCTTCCCTGTATTGCCCTAAACTGATGTGACTTCTTCTTTTTTTAAAATCCCACACATCTAGAATTTTGAACCCCGTGAGACATCTGTCAGTGTTGGCAGAAAGTAGTTTGAAGTTTCTGAAGACCAGAGTTTGCAGTGTTACTCTCCTACTTAGAAATCAGTGATTCTAGGAGATTTACTTAGTCTTTCTTACTCTTAGCTTATGCATTTTTAAAATGTGCATAATAACACTTTTTTTTTACTGGATTCATAGGAGGATTAAATCACAGTTCTGTCCTTACAGATTGCAATTTTAAGAGAGTGCTGCTTAATTTCCTACATATATAAAACATGGATAATAATAACACCTACCTAATAGGCTTTTGTCCAGAATTAAATGAATTAACATAGGTAAAACACTCACAATAGTGCTTGGCACACAGGCAATACTGTCTACATTTTTGCTATCAATATTAGTAAACTGACACATAATATGCCCTTGATAAATTATTATTATTATTAATTCATATTTTTACATTATTTATCTTTTGTGTACTTACCTAGATAACACCTCTTACTTCACTGTAAATATCTAGACTTTAGAAACTATTATACAAGTTGTTTAGACCCTAGAACTATACCCGCAGAGAGATCTCAGCAGATATTTTAAAATTATACTTATTCCTCAAACAGTATCTAACACAAAGTGCAATATAATTCTAAGAATAAATCTTTAAGATTTATTGCCCCCAATATTAAGAAAAATGAAAGCCATCATTGAAGTGCTTACAAAAATAACAACAAAACTGAATCAATATAATTTTCCATTGATAAAAGATTGGTCAAATAAATCATGTACACTTATCAAAAATATCTAACAGTTGTTAAATAGAAAAGTGCTTTAAAATGTAGGTTTTTGTTGTTATTCAGGTATAGCAAGGCCAACAGATCAGATGATTGCCATTGAAAAGATAGCTTATTATACTCACAGATCCCAAGAAAAGGGACATGCTATGGCATCGGGGGCTGCACAGGGGAGTCTCTGGGTGAGTCCGAGGCAGGACAAGTGAGAGGAAAACATGGTCAATGGTTTTTATTAACCAGCACATCACAGCTTTTTGTTTTTAATGACCACCATAGTAGACTGCATTGGCCTTAGAAGTACATAGCCAGGTCCCTGTATGTAGACTCTACCACTGACCAGCTCTGCCAACTCTTCTGGGAAATTCACTTCCGTATTAGTTTACTTAGCTGTAAATCAAGGAAAATAACTTATTTCACAAGATTTTGTTTGGGATTAAATGATATGATGTGTTACATATGCGTCAAAGAATATACTATTTATACCTTTTTTTTTTTTGGTGAGACAGGGTCTTGCACTATTTCCTGGGCTAGAGTAAAGTGACATGATCATAGCTCACTGCAACATCACTCTCAAAGTTCTGGGCTCAAGCGAACCTACTGCCTCAGCCTCCCAAGCAGCTGGGACTACAGACACATACCACCATGCCTGCTAATTTTTGTAGTTTTGTGGGGTATTTTTGTTTGTTTGTTTGTTTGTTTGTTTTTGTAGAGATGAGGTCTTGCTCTTGCTCAGGCTATTTTGAATTCTTGCCCTCAAGTGATCTTCCCGCCTTGGTCTCCCAAAGTGCTAGAATCATAGGCGTGAGTCACCACTCTGGGCCACTATATATAGTTTTAATGTTTTTCTGTCTATACCCCTAACCGTTAAGTACCGTGCAACTGAGTCTGATTTTGTTCACCATTGTATTCCCATCTCCCAGGACAATGCTTAGTGAATAAAAGGCTCTCAACAACAACAACAACAGAAACAGCACCAACGAAAATAGTCTTTATTGTTGTTCCCATGGGAAGGAATGGATGAAGTAAGGCAAGCATGTTTAAGATTGCCTGGTAAAAATAATTCCCACGGGTTCTGAGGCATAATGATTGTCCTTAGTTGTCCTACTACTTGGTCCTGGGGTGATTAGGTCAGGGGAATGGTGGCCTTGAGTGTGAGAGCTCTGTGCATGAGGTGGTTGGGGATTTGAGCTCTGGATTGGTTGGTTTGTACATGAAAAGCAAGCTTGAAGGCAATTGTCTGCTATCTGTAGGAATTAGCTAACAATCGAAGGGGCCGTTCCTCTGGGGTCAGCAAGGCCCCGAGAAGTCAAAGTACCAAATATAGAAACTAGAAAATGTGGACATTACAAAAAGGCAGATCAGTGTGCCATAGGAAGAAGTCAGTGGAAGGTTATATTGCATTGCTGTGTAAGGTTAAACTATCAGTGATCTGTGGTCGATCTACATTTTTCTACTGGGATGCTTAGAAACATAGTACTAACCCTTGAAAGACAGGGATGAAGTGTGATTTATGATGCGATGTTTAAAGTCTAACACTCACCTTTTTATACCAGCTGGTTTACACTGTTTTATTAAATGTGAGTAGATGGTTGTATGCACCTGGTTTTAGGTAGATGACTGGTGAGGTATAAACAACTCTTAAGTAAACTTGCACCTTGGCTCACCTTGGACGAAAGCATATCACACCTATCTTGATGGAGCATGTGCAATGGAGAAAGAGCTCTGAGATCTACGCATGGACTTCTCTAATGTTTGCTTGTGCCTCCTTCTGCTGTACCGTGTATCTTCATTAAAGCCCGGCAGGAGGGCACCCTGTGGAGTCTCCTGTGTCCTCTCAGCTGACCTTTTGTAATTGCTGTATCATCTCTCATATTTGTGAAAAGTAAATACATATGTATGTGTATATGTGAATTTAATATGAACAAAATGAAAACTATTTTTATTAGTTTAGTAATGTAAGAATTAAAATAAAAGTAAATGCACTGCCATTAATATATCGGTCTTTCTTCAGATCCTAGTGACACATATAATAAAATCAAAAGTAAAATAGCATCAGTATTACCATTTGAATTAGTAGTTTTAAATAATAAAAACATAAGTGCACAGCGTTTAGTTGTATTTAATAGAGATTAATGGTGGGTGTGAGTAATAAAATTGGATGAGTTAAAACATTTAAATGCTTAGTACATATCTACATACTCTATACTAAATTTCTTACATTTAGATAGATGTTTTTTGAGATAACCTACATACACTTACTAACATCACATGAATTGACAGCTAAATGCATTTTAAACAGCGTGATTTCAAAAAAGGTTGTTCTTATCTGGACTAGTTCTTCCTGTTTGTTCTACAGATTATAGTTGAAGTACAGTGGAGGAAAGTAGCATATCTCATTTCCCTAAAAACTGAGAAAGTTATGAGGCTCAGAGTTGCAGAGCACTCACTTTGCTTCCTATATGTGCCTCTCTAGGGGCACTAAACAAATCTTAGTGGTACTAACGTACACAGGCATCACATTTCTACACAGTATGAAGCACTTTCCCCATTCTTTACATCACAGTGACCTGTGAAATAGGTTATCAAAACTATTAATTATCTTTTCCAATTTATGCATGAGAGTATTCCACATTTTGTCTTTCAAAGTGTATCTAACAACTGAATTTTCCTATTCAACAAATGAAAATATATTTTGGATTGAACTATATATTATTCATATTTCTCTCTGTGGCACTAATAAGCATTTATAAATAATTATAAATAAGTACTCAATAAATAAGTACATTCAATTGAACTTAATTACCATTTATATCACTAATAATGTCTTTACTTTAGGGTGCACATAAGATGGTAGAATTAATAGGAAACATAAGATGCACAGAGACAATGTATTCTAGCTAGTAGATGAATCTCTGCAAACAAAGCAGAAATCCTAACAACCACAGCAGAGACAGTAGGGAAATGTCTGAGTCTGTAGCCACATGATGATGTTTTATAGTAAAAGAAAAAATATGTAGTTTGTATATCGATCAGGTTTGATATTTTTCACCACAGATCAAATGAGGTGTCAAACAAAGATCATTTGTGTCAAATTTCTTGGTGGTCACACATGCAATTATCAGTGGAAAAGTATTAACACCTCAAACTGTAGCACCAGATATTTTCTATTTCCCTGTTTTTTAGATGTCTGCCAGGTTCCCATCTTACCGAGAATACAGAAGGGTCTTGGAAGTAGATATGTATGGGCTTGTGGGATATAAAATGTACATATGGACATTCTCATGGTACCCCCTTGGCTGTCTTCACTCTAACAATTGCTTTTGTGTGCAGAAATAATATGTGTGTGCAAAGTGATATTTGTGCCTGTTGTCTCACTGCCTGTTGCAGGTGATACATTTTTCATGTAACTATGAAGAAGAAAGAAAGGCCCAGAAAATGTATAATTTCCCTCTTCACTGGCTAAATGTAGCTAACATAACAGGTAAAAATACACATCTTGATTTGGGCTATGGCAACGGAGCAGAGAGTGCACATATCCTACCCAATTGTTACTAGAATGAGTGCAACATGAACTGAGTAAATTAGGTCCATATGGAAAGAAAAAGAAATATAATTGAAAGCCCTGCAGCAGCAAAGTAATTTTAGGACACGTCATCTAAGGCCATTTGGTTCAGTCTCCACCTGTGCTACAGACCAAAGATGTCTATAACTGCTGAAAGGTATCTCTATGGGTATGTTTTTCCAGCAAGGGGAAGGACAATGGGTTGTGTCCAATGCCGTTGTGTACAAGCTAATTTTGAAAGTTACGGGTGTGAGAGCTGATGAATAAGGGGGTGGACAGAAACAACATTCCTTCATTTAGGACTCCAAAAGGAATGATTTTCCTCTAAGCCCCTCTTGTTTGGGAAGGATTTCAAAGCCCTGCTCCTACTTACTTAATTACCTGTTACAGCCTTTACCTCTGCTGCCAGACTTTGCATCCTCTTTGCTGCCTTCCAGAACAACTGCCAAGGCTGCTCCTATTCCTATTTTTATGCTTTGGCTCCCTGAAAACTCTCCTGGCAATAGCCCAAGGCCATAGATAAGCTCTGCCATAACAGTGCCAAGTTTTTAAAATGCCTTTCCCTGAATGTCTTTACCTTGTTACAGTGCGTGCAATGGAGTTCTCACATGTAGTTCCAAAAGGATACAGTTCCTTCTAAAGGGATGATTCTTTTTATTGGATTAAGAATTTTTCCCCTTAGTTTTTTTAGCCTAAATGGATCATTTGACTTTAATTTCTATGGTTGTGTTCTCCATATATAGATACACATTTAGAACTTCCTAGACTGGCTCCCAGATTTGGTAATACTTTTTAGACAACTAAAGTTTGAGAAGCTGTCTAGTTCTATCTACTACACCTACTTTTCCCTAAATAGACACAGTTACACAAAATATATTTGACTTATGTTTGACCTATTTCCCTTTTCTGCTTCAAGAAAAGGACAATTAATATGATTTTATGTCTATTTCCTTTAATGATTTTGCTTATGGATAAGCACCCAGGATCTTCAACTTCTAACTTACCTGATCATAACTTTGACTTGTATGTGTGACTTTCATTCAATTTCATTATTCCATTTCTAGAGTTTTATAACTTTTTTATTTGTCCAACTCAAAATGCAAATTACTAGTATGGTACATAATTATGAGGTATTCCCCAAGTCATTTGTTACTTATACAACACACTCTTGCCGAAGACCACGAGGAACACACATGTAGTTGAACAAATTGGGTTTCTTTCTCCTTTCAGCAGTTGAGACTGCACAGGACATGGAACTATAAGATGTTTCACTAAGAGTATGTTGTAAAGGATGTAGTATTAGATTTGGACTCTAGTTAGGTGATTTTGGGAAGGTTTTCAGAAAGAATGGCTTTACTGTGTACCTTATGGTGTCAGGAAGTGTGGATAAATCTGATATCTCAATTTTATTCAGAAGGAGAGAGGACAAAAGCAAAGTTGCAGCTGTAATTGGGAATAACTAGCAGCCCTTTATATTGGTCAGAAGAAAAGAGATGTTTAGAATTTTTGTTGTTTGCACAGTGTTCCAATTTTTGTCTGTGTTCAGGCAGGACTATAAAGTAGTCTTTTTTCTGTCCTGATAAATGACCAACAATGTGGCCTCCTTTGATGTTAATATATTGTAAAATTTCTTATGATCAATAGGAGAACACCAGGGTCTAGCTGATATTGCTGGTTCAGCTCCCAGATGTTGGGGGCCACGTTGTTCTTTCTCAGTAAGTTTCCTATATGTTTAAGAACAGATATATTGATTGATAATAGATATAAAATAAACCACTATACGGAAAAAATACAATTGGATGTTTTGACATAAATATTTGCCTGTGCAACCATCATAACAATCATGATAATGATCTAACCAGGTATCCCCAAAAGTTTCCTTCTGTCCTTTTGTAATTTGTTTCTCATGCTTATTCCCAACCCCCACCCCATCCCCAGGCACCCACTGATCTACAGTGTCTTTCTTTCACTACACATTAGTTTGCATTTAGAATGGAACATAAATTCAATCACACAGTATGCACTCCTTTTCTGGGGGCATGGTGGTCTGGCTTCTTTCACTCAGTATAATTATTTTGAGATTCTTTTATATTTTTGTATGTGTCAATGCTTCATTTATTATATTTCAGAGAAGTAATCCATCTTTTGAGTATACCACAGCTTTTTTATCCATTCACCCATTTATGGGCATTTGGGTTGTTTCCAATTTGGGGTTGTTATAAATAAAGCTGTAATATGTATTCATGTACAAGTTTTTGCATATACATATGCTTTCATTTTCCTGTTCTTCAGAAATCGTTAAGAGTGGGATGGCTTGGTCACATGGCACTTGCATGGTTAACTTTTGAAAAAGGCCAAACTCTTCTTTAACGTGATAGTAGCATTTTATATTTTCACCTATAGTGTTTGAGAATTTCACTTCTTCCAGATATGTTAACACTTGATATAGTCAGTTATTTTACTTTTCATCACTCTAATAGGTGGGTGGTAAAGTCTTACTGTGTTTTTAATTTGCCTTTGTCTAAAAACTAATAATATTGAGCATCTCTTTACGTGCTTGTCTGCTGTCTTCTTTGGTGATGTGTCTGTTCAAATCAGTTGGCTATTTTTATTGGCTTTTTATATTATTATTGAGTAGTTAGAGTCCTTTATCTGCTTTTTATCAGATATATGAATTTCAAATAGCTTATATTATCTTTTTATTTATTTAAGTTTGTCTTTTGAAGAGCAGAATTTATTACTTTGGTGAAGTTTAATTTGTGAATTAGCCTTTTATGAATTAGGTTTTTGTTTCTAATATAAGAAAGATATTTGCCTAAACCAAGTTCACAAATGTTTTCTGTTATGTTTACACCTAGGAATTTTATAGTTTCAGGCTAATGTATATCTTATCAATTTTGAGTTAATATGTATATACGGTATAAGATATAGATCCAATTCAACTTACTTTATATGGATATCTAATAGTTGCAGCACTATCTGATGTAAAGACGATTGTTTCTTCACTGAATCACCTTTGTACCTTCCATGAAAAAATAATTTCCATATATATCTGTAGCTCTATTTCTGAACTTTATTTTCTCTTCATCTATTTTTTTCTATCTTTAGGCAAATATTAGACAATATCAATTGTGATACCTTTATAATATATCTTGAAATGAGTCCAATAGTTTCTTCATAAATTTTTTAGGAATAATTATAGATTTATAAAAAAGATGCAGAGATTATACAGGTAATGTCTATATGTTTCATACCCAGTCTCCCTTGTTATTAATAACATAAGTTTTGCATTTAATGAACCAATATTGGTGTTATTTATCAATATTTTTAATTAAACAAATCTATATTTTATTCAGGATCTTTAGTTTTTCTTATAGTTTAGTTTCTAACAGTTTTCTCCTTTAGTTTATCCCATCTTGAATATCACATTACATTTAGTTGTCAAGTCTTTTAGGCTCTTCTTAGCTACCACAGTGTCTCCAACTTTCCTTGTTTTTAATAACCTTGACAGTTTTTAGAAATCATAGTCAGGTATTTTGTTCAACTTATTTCAATTTGGATTTGTTGTCTGACTCATAATTAGACTAGGATTATGTGTTTTGGGGAGTAAGACAGCTGAGGTAACGCGTCATTCTCAAAACATAATATCAAGGGTACATACAATCAACAGGATTAGTTTTGATGCTAACCTTGATCACTTGGCTGAGGCAGGGTTTGTCAAAATTCTCCACTGTAAAGTTACTTTTTCCCCACACTTTTTAGACTGTATGGTTTAGAAAACAGTCACCATGCACATTCCAGACTGAGTGTGAGCTCCTCCTCTCAAAGGAGAAATAGCTACATAAATTATTAGAAATTCTTCTGCATGAGAAATTTGCCAGTTTCCATTTGTTTACATCAATATATGCTCATGTATATTTACTCTTTACTTTGGATCATAACTTAATGTTGCTTTACATTGTCACACAATTATTCCAGATTTGGCTTTTGGGAGCCTTTTCAGTTGGCATTTATGATATGCCCCCATTATATTGTTTTCTTTTGAGCACTTCCATACTGTATATCACTAAAAGATGCAAGAGGCTTATTTTATATATTCTCTGCCTCAGTCCTAAAATCACTCATTTCTCTAAGGAGACCTAATTTCTTTTACTGGACAATGACATATTGGAAAGGAAGGTATAAATTCTAGAAGTGCTCATTACTCTAGGGCCTCTCAGCTAGCAAAGCAGAGAAATGTATGGGTATATACTAACCCTTGTGTATACACATTTGTAAATTTTCTATGCATGACATTACTATCTCTATTAAGTTACAAATAACTTCACAGTGATGTATCTAGCTCTAATCTGTTAACACATGGTCATTCTAGCTTCTTCCGCTTGTTTATTTGTAACCTTCCACTTCATCAATGAGAAACCCGGCTCCCACGGTCCACCACCCATTACTGGATGTTCAATCACAGTATACTTGCGTGTGGTCTCAGAATTATTAACCTGTGCTTCCGTGGGAAACAACATTAAAGACTGGAGCCCAGTGCTTGTGCTCAATTTCTTTGACCCTTAGCCTCACAAACCCACTTATTTCTAGTCATTTGAGTCAGCACCTTTCTCCCCTGCCCCATGAAAAGTGAGGTTTTTCCATACATTTAGAATATAATTCGATTGTCTTGTCACATTCTGAATTTCATCCTGGGATCTTCCAACATCCTAAATGATATTTTTACAATTTTTCAGGATATAAATACCATGAGTTTAGACAAATCAATAGTGTCCAGTATCCAGAATTATAGCGTCATACAAAATAATTGCACTGTCCTAAAAATTCCCCTGTGCTTAACCTATTCAATAACCTTCTTTCTCCAAACCTCTGAAAACCACCAACCTTTTTTTAACCATCTCTGTATTTTTGCCTTTCCAATAAGGCCATATAATTGGAATTATACCATATGTAGCCTTTTCAGACTGGTTAAGTTCACTTTGTAACATATATTTAGGATTTATCTATGTCTTTTAATAGAATTAAAGCTCATTTGTTTTATCACAGAATAATGTTCTATTTCATGGCTGTAATACATATTGTTTATACATTCACCAGATAAAGGATATCTTGATTGCTTTTAGTTTGTGGTAATTGTGCATAAAGTTACTGTAAACATTCACATGCAAGTTTTTGTGTAATCATAAATGTTTTTAATCATTTGTGAAAATACCTAAAAGTATCACTGCTGGATCATATGATATAGCTATATTGAGCATTCTAAGAAACTGCCAATTGTCTTTGAAAGTGCCTGTAACATCATGCTTGAGATTCCTTGCTATTCAGCATTCTGGTCAGCAATTAGTACTATCAGTTTTCTTCTTTTTTAGTGATTTTAATGGTTTTAGTAGTTACTCACGATTATTGAAAATTGCAATTATATAGTGACAAGTTATGAAGAACACCTTTTCATACGCTTATTTGTCATTTGTACGTTTTCTTTGGTGATCTGTCTGTTCATATCTCTTATCCATTTTTAATTGGGTTGTTTTCTTATTGTTCAATTTAAATGGCTCCTTATATATTTTGGATAGAAGGCCTTTATCAAATATGTGTTTTGCAAATATTTCTCCAAGTCTGTGATTTCCATTTTTATCCTTTTAACAACACTTTTTGGCAGGACAAAAATTTTATTTTATTTTAAAGGCAAACTTTCATGGATTATTCATGGATCATACTTTTGTGGTTGTATTTAAAACTAATCACCAAGCACAAGAGCATATACATTTTCTTTTCCATTTCATTCTGGAAGTTTTATAGTTGTGCATTTTACATTTAGGCGTATAACCAGTTTGAGTTAATTTTTATTAGAGGTATAAAGTCTGTGTCTACATTCATTTTTGCATATGAATCTTCAATTATTTCCAGCAGCATTTGTAGAAAAGACCTGTGTTTCTCCCTGGAATTGCTTCTGTTACTTTGTCAAAGATGAGTTGCCTATATTTGCCTGGTTCTATTTCTGAGCTCTCTATTCCTTTCCATTAATCAATGTGTCTATTCTTTTACTACTATTGCACTGTGTCAATTACTGTAGCTCTAAAATAAGTATTGAATTGGAATAGTGCAGATCCTCTAATTTTGTTTTTACTTCAACATTATATTAGATATTCTAAGTCTTGTGCATTTTTCAGTAACGATAAAATGACTTGCTGGGATTTTGATTGAGAATGTGTTGATCAATTTCGAAAAAAAATTGACATCTCTTAACAATATTGAATCTTTCAATTCATGAACACAAAATATTTCCCCATTTATTTATATTTTTTCATTTCTTTCATTACTGCCCTTCACACAGAGATATGTCACATTTTCTTAGATTTATACCTAAATACTTGATTTGCTTGAAGCTCCTATAAATTATATGTATATATAATATATAATTTCTTATTAGAACATTCATTATTTCTGGCCTCACAGGAAAACAACTGACTTTTGGATATTAAATATGCTTCCTGTGACTGAGCTATAATTATTTATTTGTTCGTGAATTTTTTTTGTTGTTATTTTGGGAAGGGTTTCCACCTAGAAAATCATGTCATTTGCCAGAAAGTTGGTTTTGTTTTATGCTTACTTTCCAATATATAACTTTTATTACCGTTTCCTGTCTTATAGCACTAGCTATGACTTCCAGTCTGATGTATAGCAATGATGAGAAAGGATACTCTTGCTGTGTTTCTGATCTTGAGCTGGGGATGGGTGAAGCTTCCAGTTTCTTATCATTAAGTATGGTGCTAGCTGTAGGTTTTTTGTAAATGTTCTTATTCAAGTTGAGGAATTACCCCTCCATGGTTTGCTAAGAGATTTATCATAAATAGGTGTCAGATTTTGTCAAATGATTTTACTGCATCAGTTAATATAATTTTTCTTCTTTTGTCTGTTGATATGGGGGATTACATTCATTATTTTTTTGAATGTTGAATCAGCTTTACATACCTTGGTCACAGTGTGTAATTTTTTTCCCTATATTTCTGGATTTGATTTGCTATAATTTTGCTGAGAATTTTTACATTTGTGATCATGAGAAGTATTCTTCTGACATTTTCCTTTCTTATAATTTCTTTGTCTGATTTTTGGTATTAGAGTAATGTTGGCCTCATGAAATGAATTAGAAAATGTTCACTAATTTTTCATTTTCTGGAAGAGATTATAAAGAATCGGTATCATTTCTTCGTTAAATCTTTGATAAATTTAACCCATGAAACCATCTTCACCCCATGTTTTGATTTTGTAAAGTTATTAATTATCAATTTAATTTATTTAATAGAAATAGGCTTATTCCTATGATCTATGTCTTTTCATATGAGTTTTGGGCATTTGTATATTTTAAGTAATTGGTCTATTTAATCTAAGTTATCAAATTAATGTGTTTAGAGTTATTCCTATTATTCTTTTATTATTTTGTCAATGTTTATGACATCAGAAGTGATCACTTCTCTTTCATATCTTCTACTGGCAGTTTATGTCTTCCTTTATTTTTTCTTAGCTAGCCTGCTTGGAGTTTTATCAATTGTATTAATCTTTTCAAAGAATAAGATTTTGTTTTTTTATATTATATATTGTTTTCCTGTTTTTATTTTGCTGAATTCTTTTAAAATTTGTATTATTTATTTTCTTCTGCTTGCTTTAAGTTTCAATTGTTCTTTTTTCCTCTAGCCTCCTAAAACAGGAGCTTGGCTATTGATATTTTTATCTTTGTTCTTTTCTTATATAAGTATTTGATGTTGCACATTTTCCTCTAAGCATTGCTTTTGCTGCATCCCACAAATTTTAATAAGTTGTGGTTACAATTTCATTTTCTTCAAAATATATTAATTTTTCTTGAAACGTCTTGTTTGGCTCCTGTAGTATTTAGAAGCATGTACTTTAAGTTCCAAATATTCAGCGATTTTCCAATTATCTTTCTGTTACTGATTCTGATTTAATATTATTGTGATTTAAGAACACATTTTTTGTGATTTCCATATTTTAAATTTGTTAAACTTTGTTTAATGGCCTAGAACATGGTCTGTCTTGGAGAATATTTCACATGAATTTGTAGAGTATATATTCTGTTCTTGTTGGATGGAATATTCTACAAATGTCAATTAGAGCAAATCAATCAATAGTCATGCTCTAGCCAGCTCTATTCTTACTGACCTAATGCTGAATTTGTCTGTTTCTTCTTGTGTTTTATTGGGTATTTCCTCATACATATTGACAGTCTTCTGTTTCATATACACTCATTAAGGAATTGTTATATCTTCTTAGAGAATTGACGCCTTTGTCATTTTGCAATGCCCCTCTTTATCCCTGATGACATTAGTGAATCTAAACTTGGCTTTGAAATTAATGTAGAAACCCCAGCTCTATTCTTGTTAGTGTTAACATGCTACATATTTCTCCATCTTTTTACTTTTACTTTGAACTCTTCACTTTTAACTAAGCTGACTCTCTATATTTAAAGTTGGTTTGTTATAGACACAATATAGCTTAGTCTTTTCTTTTTTGTAATCTATTCTATCTACATCTTTTTAATTTCAGTTTGTAAAATTTCTAGTGACCTATCTTCAAGTTACCAATTCTCTCTTTGGCTGCGTTGAACCTATTTGACAACCCATGTAAGGCATTCTTCATTTATGTTACTGTGTGTGATTTCTAGAATATAAAATGATATATTTTTCTTAGGGTTATCATCTCTGTGCTTACTTTATCCTTCTGTTTTTGCGTGTTTACATGTTTTTCCATTACAGCTATCAAAATAATAGTCATAATTATTTTAAATTCCCTGACTGATAATTCAACGTCTGTGTCATATCTTAGTATGATTGTGATGTTTGCATTGTTCCTTCTGACTGTGTTTTTTACTGTCTTTAAGAATACTTTATAATTATTTTTTTTTAATTGGACATGATGTATCTGGTAATATAAATGGGTATGAAGGCTTTCATTTTAAGGATTTTTGATAACTTGGCTAAGTGTTGGGCTATGTATAATGCATATTTTAATTAGAGTCAATAAAGACCTAACATTCACATAATATCCTTAGGTTTAGTTTACTTTTGCTTTGTTTTGTTTTTTCTCTCCTCTTGTCTTTTGGGCTTTGCTATATACTTCTCAGAAAGTCTATTTCAACATTCTTTTATCTGGAATCCACTGAATCTGTGATCCAGCTGAAATTGGTTTCAGAATTATACTTAAAGTCCTTTTTGGGGTATGGAAGGACTCTGTTATAAACAAGGCTCTGAACGTATTTCACGATGATTACTCTTGCCAGATCCTTGAGGGGCTCATTCTTGGAGACTCATCCTGAGAACCTGGTACGGTTTCTGGAAGCCTACTGAATTAAAGTTTGTGGACCCTAAGAAATATGGCCCTAGGAGTTTGTTATTTTAGTACTAGTGTGCACTGGCAATTTAACAAAATTGCCTCTTAAATGTTTCTTCCATTTCATGCGTCCAGTGACTTCTGCCTTAGGTAAGCAGATCTCAGTCACTGTAGATATGCCTGCCTCCAGATTTTGGAGGTGGTTGGTCCTGTGACGACAGCTTTCCAATGGGTCCAAGAAGAGTTGTTGATACTCATTGATCTTCAGTTGTTACACATTTTTCTTTATTAATAATAGCGACAGGATTGACAACTTCCTTGTTCATTGCATGTCAGAGATAAAATCTCAATCTCTAGTAATATTTTATTGATTCTCTGTTACATTGAGTCTTAATTTGTTAGGTGCTGTCCATTTTAGTTTTTTTGTAAATATTTTTGGACTTTTTTTCTAAGAAGCATTGTAGTTGACTAAAAATTGTTTGATCCTTTTTGGTCTTGTTTTTTGTATTTGTTAGCCAGGACAGAGCCTCAAACTAGGGCTAATTACTTTGTACTACTGAGGCAAGATCTGTCTCCACCCAGTGTCTCATTACTCTTAAGGTTTTACAGTCATATTGATGGGAATAGTCACTATTCTCAGCCTTGTGTGGCCATGAGGACCGTTCATTCTAATACTTTTGAATAGTTCTTTCACCAGCTTCAGATAATTTATTTACATGCATGTGGTGATCAGTACTCAGATGAATAATGAAATGCATCCCTTTGAAGATCTCTGGAATTCTTACTCTAGGCAGCTCTATCCTTTCCAGCATCCTGTACTGTAACCTCTAGCTACTTTGTTCTCCCAAGACTTTAAGCACCATCACAACTCAAGTTTTTCAGTATCTACCTGGGTTCTTCTTCCTATACCACGTACTAGAAACTCTCATGGTAGTAAGCTGGGGCTTTCTTTTTTTTTTTTTTTTCTTTTAAAGTATATTTCAGGGATCAAGGGATCACTTAAGTCATGGCCTGATGTTCAGTGTCTTATAAAAGCACTGTCATATTTTTTTTTTTTTTTAAGTTGTCTTAGGTTTGATGGAAATTCCAGTCTCTGGTATGTCGTCTTGGCAGGGCGCAAATGTTGGAGGAGCAATGGTCAGTGATTTTTTAATTAAAACAATTTCAATTTTTTTGTATAAGAATGTCTGTTCTATTCACTTGAATTTTCTCATCTTTTTTTAGTTTTAAGAAAAGATGTTGAGGTTAAAATCAAACTACTGGTAAATCATAGGTCTCCAAACTGAAAATTGTCTGTGTCCTCTCTCTATGTGACTCTATCTTTATCCTAGTGAGCAGATTGAAAACTCACTTTCTTCTGACTGGTTTACAGATTTAATCTGCTCTAATTATTACTGAGATCCCTTTGCCTTTCTGTGTCTTTTATTGTATTCATTTACACTTTGGTCATTTTTTACATTAAAAATTATATTGATATTTTATTTTTTTCATTAGCCTTCTGGACCAAAATGATTCTTCTATATATTTATCTCAAGTTGTGCAAGCATTATTAAAATCATTGACTAAATCAATTTCAACTTTTTTCAAGTAATTCAAAACATGCTGAATCCGATGATGACTTCACAAATTCTCCTATTGAGTAAAACATAGGCAATCTAGAGCTCTTTGTTTTTGTATTAAGACATCAGAATATAATGTAAAACAAAACTAGAAAATAATTAGTCAATAATTGCATTAACTTTCTAGAAAATGTTGTTTATTCCCTGTCTTATTAGTTAAATTGCATCCTTCCAGCTTCCGCCACTCTTGAAATGTTATTGATTAAATAATGATCTAATAGAAGTTATTTAGGGATAAATGAAAAATGGATTATTTGAAGAAAGCTTAGTAAAGACATAATTTCTGATACCCGAATTGAGTACATTATAACATTTCTATTGAATGGATGAATATATTTTGTTTTATATATATATTTATACATATACATATGTAATCAAATGTATGTTCATATACATTTTAGTGTGTATATGTATATTTAGATGTATTCATAGCTATTGTTTTAATATTTGCCTAAAATCTAGTTTTGTCAGGAAAAATCTAACTCAATTTTATGTTATTCTACTCAGGCTATCCAACAGGTAGCTCAATCAGAACTGCAAACAAACTCCATTTCCCTGGACACACTGCTTGATCTAGTAGTGGGGACATAATGGAAGCTGGATCAACCAGAAGATGAATGGTAGTGGGACTGTAGAGGGACTTGGTATGTGTCATTCCCTAGAATCATGTTGGCCAGGTGAACAGGGGCTGTCTTGAAGAAGACTGAAGAAGAATCAGAGAATAAAGAACCAAGGAAGGGAGAAGGGATGACTGATTGAGAAAGAACCCTGATGACATCATTTGAACTACTGGATTCATCTTTGCCTAAAAGCAGTATCTTTCCTTGGACTTTTAGATATCAAAGGCAATGCAATGCCTTTTTCACTTTAACCTGGTTTCTATTGGGTTTCATTCATTGCAGTGGTAACAACAAGTGAGTTCTAACACAATTATTCAATTTTCTATGTGGAATGATGCAAACATTCCTATTGGGAACAATTTTTCCTCTAGTTAAAAGCAAGCAGTTTGGAGGAACTTGAACCTTTTTTTTTTTTTTCAAATATAGAAACCTAATCTTATGCATTTTATCAGGTGATTTTAATATGAATATTCTGTAGAAGTTGACTGTGAAAATAATTGTGACATCAAAAAAGCAGTTTTTAAAAAGCCACATCATGCACTTTGTAGAAGATATGTTGGACCTACTTTAAAATAATTCAAAACTAATGAAATTTAATGATAAGTAACTAAATAAAAGCCCATATGTCAAAACCCTTTAATGGGAAGTTGTAGCATAATAAATATTTATTTCTGATCACAACTTCAATTTCCTTACCCACATTTCTCAATGAATCATTTCATTTTCAATTCTAGTGACAGCAAATTTGATGAACTATTTTTAATACTTTAGACTGGTGAAAACATTTAGCAAATACTATCAATGATACATTAGCTGTCCAATATGATATACAATAAACTTTTAAGTTTGATCATCACTGATTTCAAAAGTTCTTGTTGGCTTTGTGACTAGATAGAGAAAGAAATGAGGACAGAGTATGCACAAGTTGTGGGAAGCCTTCATCATACCCTCCTGTCTTCTCAGCCTATCTAGGTGATCCAGGTGTCCTCATTTCTTACACTCCATTTCTCCAGCTTGTAATTAAATGGATTATAACTCCCAGTGGTCTTTGAATTTAATTACAAATGCCATAGCATTGATAATTATTACCTGGAGAAATAAAGACTAAATAATACTACAGGCCTTGTTGGTGCAATTTCTCCATCTTTCTTCATCACTACACACAGAGGCTCATGCAGAGTTGTAACAACATATTTCTACAACTCAATTTCAAGTGTCTTTGTTCTAAGACAGTTGAAACAGTATGCTTATATTTAAAGCAGACAGTTTTACCAAATCATGAAATGTCTCTCACCTTACTTAGGATCGCACCTCAATAAAGTATAAATATCATGTATGTAGTGATGTATCTTCTCATATGTTTTCTAATATGATGTGCATGCTGATGATGGACACGTCTAACATTTATTGTTTGTGTTTTAAACAAGGAGCTTACTTAGTCCTTTCTATTAGATTTCTACAACATCAAATGCATTAAATGAATTAATGAATGTAATTCAAAATAAAATTGTGGGGCTTCCTGGCCTGTTTCAAATATTCAATACCCCTACTTCTCTACAGATCTGTTCATAGAGAATTCGTTTGGTCATTGGAGAGGATCACTTTCCCTTTCCAGTTGTAGTGTTTTGAAAAACACAGTAACAGGTGACCTAAAAACAAAAAACTTCTAGTTCTCATTATATTTTTAAGTTTAGCTTTTTGAAAAAAAAGAATGGAAAATAATTTAATGGATTAATATTACCCAGTAATATCCCTAATTCTAACTTCATAAATTATTTTTTTAATATTTTTTTTTAGTGATTTGTTCTGCATATTCTCCTAAACATTGTTCAATCAGTTGGAGGATATCTGCAATTACACTATTGGCCATGCATCATGTTAGAATTTAGAGATAACACCACGGAACAAAGAATATGACCTCTCATGATCCTTGTCTTCTTTTTGCAGGACAGAAAGCAAACAATTACAATTTGTTAAAGACTCTCTTCTGTTGCATAACTAGTCATCTCTTTCCGTATTTTCCATGAGTGCAAACTGGCCATGTTGATAAGCAGGTAAGCCCAAATTCAGTAGCCTGGGGCTTTAGATGTATTAGAGGCATAAAATCCATATTTGCAGTTTTTTTTAATGAAAATATTAAACTAATCTGAAATAGCAGGAAAATTCTTTGATAAAGTCTATATATTCTTAAATGCCATTGACATTGTCTGCTTTTAGATTAAATTTATTTGTGTTACTATATTGTTGAATGGAAATTATGCTACACTTTTTACTATATATGTGTGTGTGTGTGTATACATACATAAAATTGGATATATTAAGTAGATTCATTCCTCATATCCTTTTCTGGGATAATATAACTAGATTTTTTGAGTTGTCAACGTGTTTTAATTTTGTACTCTTTATTAATAGCTTTTGTTATGCTACTATTTTACTTTCAAATTTTCATGAAGACATTTTAGTTTATAATAATCACAGTGAATCTTAGCATGGTTCATTTTATTCACATGTTTCTACTGGAATTTTTTATACATGTCTTTTATTTCATCATATTATGGGGGTACAAATGTTTAGGTTACATATATTGCACTTGCCCCACCTGAGTCAGAGCTTCAAGTGTGTCCATCCCCCAGATGGTGCTCACGGCACCCATTAGGTGTGGATATACCCATCCCTTCCTCCCCCCTCCCACCTGCCCAACACCAGATGAATGAATTTGATATTACTATGCTTGTGTTGTTCTTATTCACCCTTAAATGATTGACACAATTTTTATCTAAACTATTTTATTTCAAATAATTTATGGTCTATATTTCTGAATTTAAAATATGAACTTAGTTGCTTTCATTTCCTTTGTATTGAGCATCAGTACAGCCTGCTGAGAACACAGAATTTGATACCAGATTTCCTGGGTCAAAATCTTCATTTTGCTACTTTATAGATGTATGATCTCAGGTAAATTCATTAATTTCACTCCTCCTCATTTTCTTTACAGTAATACCAGTCCATTGGGTTGTAACAAAAATTAAAGGATTTATTGTATATAAGGCATGGAAACATGATAAACATAGAAGGTTTATTTCATCATATAATAAAGCAGTGAAATTTTCCTACTCATGAGATATTAGACTCTCAGATCATGAAGATACGTCTCATAAAATGGCTTTATAATTATCTAACAGAGGCATTAAGAAGTCCCAGAGACAGGATGAGAGGTTGATTCTGCTTTTCTCTAAAATAAATAATCTTTCTTAAGTTTTTTGTTTTAAATTTTTTTGAGGAACCACCATGCTGTTTTTTATCATAGCTGTACTAATTTACATTCCTAGCAAAAGTATGTGAACATTCCCCTTTTCTCTGCATCCTGCCCAGCACATGTTATTTTTTGTCTTTTTGATAATAGCAATTTTAACTAGGGTGAGATGACATCTCATTGTGGTTTTGATTTGCATTTCCCTGATGAGTAGTAATGCTGAAGGCGTTTCTATGAACCCATTGGATATTTGTATTTCATCCTTTGAGAAATGCCTATTTATATCTTTTGCTCATTTGTTAATCAGATTATTTATTTATCTTTTATTGATTTCTTTGAATTCTTTATGTATTCTGGTTATGAATCCCTAGTTGGATGGATAGCTTGCAAAATTTGTTTCCCATTCTCTAGGTTGTTTCTTCACTTTGTTGATTGTTTCCTTTGCTGTGCAGAAGCTTTTTCACTTAATATAATCCCATTTGTCCATGTATGCTTTTGTTGCCTGTCCTTTTGATGTCTTACTCACAAAATCTTTGCCCAGATTAATGTCCTGGAGCATTTTTACAAAGTTTTTTTTCTAGTACTTTCATAGTTTTAGGTCTTACATTTAAGTTTTAACCCATTTTATTTTGATTTTTGTATATGGTGAGAGATAGGAGTGTAGTTTCACTCTGCATATGGATTTTCAGTTTTCTCAGCACCATTTACTGAAGAGACTGACCTTCATCAATAAATGTTCTTGGCACCTTTGTCAAAAATGAGTTGGCTGTACAAGAAGCATGGAGTTTTCTCAATAAACTAAATGTATAACTACCAAATGATCCAGCAATCCCACTGCTAGATATATGTCTAAAAGAAAGAAAATAACTCTCTTGAAGAGTTATCTGCATTCCCATGTTCACTGCAGCACTATTTATAAGAGACAAAATATAGAAGCAATTTAGGTGTCCATCAACAGATGAATGAATAATGAAAATGTGGCATGTATACACAATGGAATATTATTCAGCCATAAAAAGAATAAAATCCTTTCACTGGCAGCAGCATGGATGTAACTGGAGCTAATTAAGTTGAGTGATATTTCATTCATATGTAGAAGCTAAAAAAAAGTTTATCTAATAGAGGTAGTGAATACAGTGATGGTTACCGGAGGCTCCAAAAGGTAGAGAGTATGAGAGATAAAGGTAGGTTGGTTCATGGGCACAAACTTACAGTTAAACAGAATATTTCTAGTGTTCAATAGCATGACTAGGCAACCATAGTTATTAAGAATTTATACTATATTTCAAAATAGCTAGAAGAAAAGATTTAGAATGCTCCCAACACAAAGAATGGTAAATGTTTGAGGTAATAGATATTTGTTACTCTGATTTGATCATTACACATTGCATGTGTGTTTCAAAATATCACTTATACCCCATAAATATGTAGAATGAGTATGCATCAATAAAAAGTAGCTAGAAATAAAAGAAATGAGAAAATCTCAAAGCACTGAACAAAAAATCCAATATTAAAAAACTCCCTCTTAAATTCTTGAGAATTTGTTAGTTTGATTTTGCTACTTCATCCTGACAAATTCATATTTCTAATGTTTGAAAGTAAATATTAATCCACGAGGAAAGGTCAGAGAAGTCTGTGCTCTGGAAGTCTAAGAGCAAAGCAGGAAAGCTCATGGAAACTAATCTGCATTTTTGGCTAGTCAGATGGAGTTTTTCACAAAGGCATCTCTGTCTCAAAAGAAAAAAATAACTCTTTTGTATGAGACTTTATTTTTCTAGTGCTTTTGAATGTACTAAATCATCTTTAGTTATTTATATTGAGTTTGTAATCTTACTGACTCAGTGAAAGAGTTCAAGAAAATAAAATAGACTTAGCACAACAATGCAACTTGAATCAGCAATGAAATGAATGTGTTGTTCTGTCAAATCCCTTTGCCACAATGGCTCTGCCAATTTGTTTGAAAAATGTACAACCCTGGAGTTTCAGCACCACTTAAAGAACAAAGTGAGTATAGTGAGATACAAATCTTCTATACCATTAGTTCAACATATTTCTGCATAGCAGCTTTTCAAAAATTGGAAGCATATTTTGGCACCATGCTGTTTCAGAAAAACAACAACAAAATCTCAGAGATATATGTTTAAAGCTGTCAGTGCTTAGAAATGCTGTTTTAGTTTCTTTTGCATAGTACTTCTGCCTCATTGGCTTAGTTCTTTATCTATTATTCATCAAGATATATTAGCATGGAGTCACTAAGTAGACTTAAAGTTTGTTGAGTGTGTGTGTGTGACTCACAGAACTTTGAACAGGGTGAATAAATCAGTGCTTCTTTAAAAATTTGGTGACTGATTATAAGAAGGCAGTATCTACACCTTACAAAATTTCAGGAAGCTAAAACAACTAGAAAACAGCAATACCACCTAGGACATCATCTTCAGATTACAAAATAGGTAGCATTGGTATTTTTCTTGTTTTAACCAAGAAGAAGTCTGAAATAAGCAGTGGTGGCTTGATTAAAATTAAAATAAATAAGCGTTTAAGGTAAAATTGTCACTTGACTCACTTTTTACTGGATAACGCTGTTAGGCAATATATGATGATATTTTAATAAAATATACTTGTATAATAACAACCTGTCAATAGTATATTGTTTATTTCAAGAAATTGTACTAGCTGTTTATGTCCATACGTTCTAATTCCTGCATTAATCCCACCTGATAGGTTGTTTACCCTTGTCTTTCTGATGAGGAAATGGAGGTTCAAAGAGAGGTAAAATTCCTAACACTCCCAATTTGTTGAAAGTAACATAACTAAAAAGAAATTAAATCTTCTTGGTTTTAATAGATTATTAATATTGGAAGGAATAGTTACAACTGATACTACCAAGTTATTTTAGAACATGTATGAGAGAAACTAATGAAAAAGAAAACACTGAAGAGATAAAAAATTAAAATCCTACACACTTAATTAATAGTTAATATTGTGAACTTAGAATAAAACAAATATTTGCTTTAAATCTTGAGAGAAGAAAAACTAGAAGCATTCTCAAGAAAAATACTCTCCTTATAGTGTCCAGTAATAAAAAGTTCTCAAGTATTTGAGGTAATATTTGGTTGTAGAATATTTGATATTAAATATTATATAATGTGAGGCTACTAATTAAATTATTTTTGGAGTGTGAATTATTTTTAAATGTTGAAATCACAAACACATAAGCATGTTTGTTGGTGATTATAGTGAAATTGTCTCAAATTGAGATGCTGCTATTTATATGAAATATAAAATATATTTCGGAACAGCTTCATGAACATCAGTGAGTCATCCATAAGTACGAAATGTCCTATTTCCTTAAGTACTAAGTTTGACAGTTGATATCTCTGACGTTTCACTTTGACACTTCTTGTTTTATTTTTATTGTGAAGATACAGCCTCATTCTTTCAAACTCATGGTTTGTTTTTTGGTTATCTTTCAAAATTTTTTTAGAGCAATTTTTGTGAAACCATGGATAAGTCAAAAATTCTTGTTATTTTCAAACATGAGTTCTATCATAGAACCAATACTGTGCAGACAGTTTGAAATATCAATGAACTGTTTGGGAAGGATGTGGAAATGCACAGTAAGTTGATGGTTTGAGAAGTTCTGGTCCGGTGATTTTAATTTTGAAAATGAACCATGTGGTCAACCTGAGACCAAGGTGGATAATGATGAGCTGACAGCTGTAGTGGAAGTGAATCCATCTCAGCCTACACATTAATTGGCAGCAAGGTTTAATGTTACTATTCCAACAATATTGGACCATTTGAAACAAATAAGAAAGGTAAAGAAGCTGGATAGATGGGTACTGCATGAATTAAAAAAACCTCAGAAGAGAAATCGTCTCAAAACTTGCTTTTCTTTGCTGTCATGACAGAGGTGAATTATTTCTATGCTGTATTGTTACATATAATGAAAAACGGATTCTTTTTGACAATTGCAAGCATTCAACATAATGGTTGAAAAAAGATGAAGTGCCGAAACACAGTCCAACAAAGCTAATGGTGTCTGTTTGGGGGTCCACTGCAGCTTCATGAAACTCAGTCAATCTATTACAGCAGATGTCTACCGCAACTGATTGTATGAAATGATGAGGATGCTTGGGATTAAGCCCCAGAGATTGGTCAATGGAGACAGGCCAATCCTCTTGCAAGGCAACACTCGACCACATGTCACAAAACGACGCTGCTCCAAACTACAGAGGCTAGACTTGGAAACTCTCTGTCATCCACCGTATTCACCAGATCTTGCATCAACTGACTACCACTTCTTCCAGGATTTGGACCACTTCTTGCAAGAAAATATATTCAATTGTTCAACAAGCTGTGGAAAATGCCTTTTGCAATTTCATCTTTACTCACTCTCCAGGCTTTTTTGCTGCTGGCATAAGCAAGCTACCATTAACATAGCAAAACTGTGTTGATAGTTTAGGTGCATACTTTGATTAGTTGTGCTGCTTCTTGTTTGAGATATAATAAACTAAACTTTTGATTTAAAATCAGACATTTCATATGTAATGACTTAATAATTTGGAAATTAAGAAAAATGTAAGAGAGTCAGGTTTAAATATACTGATTCAGTGAGAAGCCTGGTGGAACCTCAGTTGTGTAACACTGAAGAGAAGTGATTCATCCAGGGATGAGTAGGACCAGATTTAAGGTAAAATTAATGCAACAGAGAGCAGAGGTTTCAAACATGGCATGTTTGCCCAATTCTGTTTAGTTTGGAGGGATTGCACCAAAACCCCCCAGAGATAAAGGTAATCATAATGTGACAGAGGGCATATTGTCATGAGGACGTAGAATCTTGTTTCATCTAGTGTGTGGCTAAGAGAAAAAGACCCAGAAACTACTTTTAGAGAAATGGCACTGACAAAATCTAGCAAGTTTTTATAGATCCAAACTACAAATCAGGAATCCAGGTGATGCTTCACTTAGAAGAACAAAAACCTATGAGTCATCTCTTTGTAAAAGACAGTGAGCATGTGCATTCCCATGGCCACTCCTAGGCATCAGATACTGGACTTAGGATACTTAATCTGTCTGACATAATGATGACCTGCTAAGGAAACGAAGAGATCTGTTTAAAGTCTTCTTTCCCACGTAGAAGACAGTCTCAGCACAAAATGCAAAAGCAAATGTCATCTGCCCCCAAACTTCCAGAAACTGGGGTATATTTCTTCAAAAAGTTAGGGAAGCACTTACTTGAGAGGAAGCATGCCATAGAAAGATAATGATATCCATATGACAGGAGTAGTTTTCATAGACAGACTAAAGTCTTTTTGGTGCCTTTTATAACATCCAACCAAAAGAACCAGTCATCAAGAAAGGGGATGAAATTGAGATAAAAACTATAATACTTATTTCTGATGAGCATAGGACAGTGCCAGTAATGCATTTTCCATATAACAGTATATGTATTTAGCAAAGACTTATTGAACCTCCAATATATACTAAACTATATTCTAGTTTGTGGAGGAAAAAAATTAATAAACCTCAGTCAATATATCTGAAGAGTTAGCGTCATTCTCTCATGAGATTGGTAAGTAGAATTTGTCTTTTTCAGTTAAGGAAGGAAGAACAAAATTTTGGTGATTTGTTTAGATACTGTAAACTCATCCACAATTTGAACTGATTTTTTCTCAAAAAAAAACAGTAATACCAGTGTTAAACAGTGGTATATAATCTACAGCAAACTTTTCTAAGCCTTAAAATGCTGTGACATTAACATTTATAGCAGCATTATTTGTCATAGCCAAAAAGTAGAAATAATGCAAATGCTCATCCACTGATAATGGATAAATAAAATATGGTATATTCATACAATTAAATATTATTCATCAATAAAAAGTAATGCAATACTGATACATAATACAGCATGGTTGATTGTTAATAACGTTATGGTGACAGAAAACATTAAAAAAACCCTCCATATTGTATGATACCATTTATATGAAATGTACAGAGCAGACCAAGCTATAGAGACAGAAAGTAGATTAATGGTTGCCTGGGAAATGGGGGTTTATGGGGAAATGTGAGGTAACTGTTAAAAGAGGAAGGAATTTGGGGAAGGATGATGAAAATGTTCTAAAATTTATTGCGGTGATATTGGCACAACTTTGTGAATATATAATACTAAAAAACATTGAATAGTGCAACTAAATGAATAAATTGTTTGGTATGTGATTTATATCACAAGAAAGAGGTTACTACACACACACACACACACACACACACACACACTTGCACGTGGGTTCGTGCATACATTCGACTATAGACTCTCTAACTGCAGTCGTTTTTCAGTCCAAATGTCCAACTTAATAGTTGCATGACCTTGATTAAGTTATTTAACCTCCCTCTGCCTCATGCCTATTACCTGTACATTGGGCATAAAATTAGTAACTATTTTATAAAATTATTACGGACATTTAAATGAATTGATATATATAAAGAATTTACAAGAGTGCCTAGTGAATTGTCTGTTAAATATGGATTTTCTTTTTCTCTCTGCTGCTGTTACTACTTCTACCACTACTACCAGTAATATAATAATAATATTTAACATTATTATAATTATAACCATAATAAATTAATGTTTTCTTATTAATCCAATAACATTTATAATTATTCTTATAAATTATAATTATTCTTATAAATCCAGCCTTATTTATTTAATCCATAGAAAAGTTATCTCACTTGCTCTTGTTACTGTAAATACTACACATGTTCATTAAGTTGCAGCTACACTTCTACCTAGAGCCTGTCAATATTTTTTAGATTAGCTACACAAGAAATTCTTGTACTGAAACAGGCCTATACTTCATTGTGAAAAGGCTAACATCTTGTTCGATATAAAATGGTAAGTTATATTTTCTTCCTGCTAAGGCAATGCAGATTATGTGCACACCCTGCTCAATTAAAGCCAACAGTTTTGAGCTGGATAATGGCTGTCATTGAACACCAGCTCACTATGTATTTCCAAGTCTGATGGCAGACTTATAATATCAGCTTTATTGCAAGGATACAAGATAGTAACACATCTACTAGGAGATTGACTGTAACGACTTAAATTTTTTTCACATAAAATCCTCAGGATATGGTCCTTCCAAAGGGAAAAAGCAAAATCTTTAACTATTATAGCCCCTGTTCTCTTTTTTATCTTCACATTTCTGTAAGTCTTGGTTTAGGCTAAATGCATCATTAATCTTTAACATATCCACCTAAGAACACAATTAAAGTCAAACAGAATAATGAGTGGCATTACAAGGAATACAAAGTAGCACACCCAAGAATGCACTTAACTATTCCATATGCTGCATAATTACACTCACCCACTAACTCGCAGTGTCAGACCTAGAAAAAAATTAACTCTTCGATGAAGAAGAATCAGAATTTTGAAAACAAAGCCAAGGACCTGAATTTTAGCTCAAAACACGAAATCATTTTAGACCTGAACTAGACCATAGGGTTTATATTCTTGATATATTACTTTAAACCTCTTATTTTGAATTTAGAAAACATGGCTTTAGCCACAAATATGCTATTTACTAACTGAGTAACATTCAGTGAATTATTAACCTCTGGGCATCTTAGTTTCCCAAACTGTTATACATGGGATATGGATCATATTAGTGGTTCTCAATCATTGCTCTGTATCAGAAGCTCTTGGAACAGAGCCTGAGATCTACACCTAGAGATGTGTTTTCAAGTGACTATTCCATTGTGAAGTCAGAGTCAGGAACTACTACTGGGCTAAATAATATTCAAGGTCTCTCCCAGTTCTGTAAGTCTTAGGTTTCCCATCTGTGCAGACAACCTCACTCAGTTCTCAATAATATAGAATTTCCTCAGAGAAGAGTAAGTTTAAGTGGTGACTAGATAGACTTTGAAAAAACTGTTTGAAAACCCGCACTACTTTTATTTTACTTCCACAATGAAAGCAGGAAAATGAAAGATAAAATATTTGGATTATGTTACCATAACAAAACAAAAAGGCTGCAATAGAGACCAAAATCAAACCAAACCAAACCAAAATGAAGCAAAAAAACCAAGCAATCAAAAAAAACTCCAAATCTCTCATTATAGATTATAGGTTATCCTTGCTATTAGGGAAATCCAGAGAAAAACTTATAAATGAAAAAAGCAACAAGACTGAAATTATATGCTTTCTGTTACTTTTCTTTCAAATTATGTCCTCATCCTGTCTTATGTTTAAACAATTATTTTTGAACAATGTTTTTGTATTTCTGCTTCCATTTGCATCTTTCCACTAAAAATATGCCAAAGTAATCTTAGTTTACGTTTTTTACCACAACATCTATATTAATTTCTACCTGAAAGTTATTTATTCTTAAGTTTCAAAGCTCTTCATAGTTATGGTTTGGTCTTTATTCACTATATCCCAGAATGATCAGATTCTCCCATAAGAGCAAGATCATGTCTCTCACTGTCAATATTTTTTCCCAACATACCAAGTTAACTTTTTTCACTGTTGTTATTACTTTCCTTAAGACTAATGCAAACCAAATAATTTCTCCTTTTGACTAATTCAAATCACTCCAAATCTGTGTTTTTCTCTAAAATGTCTCAACCCCAACAACCACATACAAAGATATATTCAAAGTAGAATACAGGGTTCGGGAAACATTATTTTATATGTCTTCTTGATTCCACTAAACTAAATCAGTTAGGGGAAAAATCAAGGGCCCAATTTATATTCAAGAGGTATTTGTCTCAGGATTTACTCAGATTCTTTCACACTCCTCCCAGCTGTGTGACTGCAAGTAAACACAGTCCACAAGTTAGCTGGCAGTCTCCTCCTACAGCACTGTCTTCCTCTCCCTACCTGTTGCCCACACTTGCTCACCCTCACCTCCTACTCATCTAAGGAAAGGCCACCTCATTCAATATAATTTTCCCTAAATATCAATCATTTGGCACTGGAATCAACTATTTAATACATAGTTCCTTCAGATTGTCAGTGGCTCTCTTGGCCCTCCCTTTGCTTCTTGAGTTCTGTCAATATATCTTCTTGAGTTCTGTCAATATCCAGAGGCTCCAAACACCTTCATTATCAGAATTTCTACACTAGTGAATGGTATTCACCCATTATGCCCAAGTAGATAAGGGCTCTCCCCCAAACTCAGGCCTGCCAGGTGATCAAGGATGTCTTATCTTCAGCAGAATATAAAACTTTAGGTTTCAGAATGTGGATTTTTGCTTTAATTTGAATGACTTCTTTTTCCTGGAAACACATTTCAATTTCTTACTTGGCAAAGGGCTCTTCTCTCTCCATGAGACAGCAGAAAAATAACACAACTGCCTGTAAGCAGCACTTTGCCCATGCTGTTTAAACACCCTCAGACTCCATAAGTATTGATTTGCTTAGCTAATACTTTAAGGAACTGTGACTTGGAAAGCTTAAATAAGCTCCCTCATGTCCCATAGTAAGTAAATTATGTGGCCAGTGATGTGGCCTTATTTCACACTAGTTGTCTATGTGTGCCAAATTTCACCTGAGAGCTTGAAACAATATGATTGATTTTGTTTTGTTTTGACTTGTTCTGTTTTTGCTCACTTTTCCCTGAAGTGAATACTTAAATTATTCTTTGGTATTGAACCTGGGAAATGTTTCCATTCACTGCTTCCCATATGATAAGAATTTTACGGGGCTCAGAATGATTTGGAGTCCTTTTTATTTCTTTTATGGAGCATTTAAGACTAGAAAAGAAAATAGGATTCATGATTGCCCGCTTCAGTATTAAATATCTTCAAAGAAGATATGCACATTAAGTTGCAATATGATACTTGTTGTCTGTGACACAGGCAATAAAGGCCCCTCTTTATTTCATCACTAAGGTTGCATTTTATTTTTTTCCCATTGACTTCACAAATATCAAGATTGTTTTAGAACACATTGTATTGAATAAGTACTTTCCTTTTAAGTTTAAAATTATCTAGACGTAAGCAAATAACAATGGTAGCTTGTTTAAATAAAAATGAGATTCCCAGTTGACAAAATGCTGTAATTCCAAACAAATGCAAAGAGTTTCCTTATTTTACACAATCTTTGCATTCTTTATTTTTTAAAAAATAAAAAAATAACATATTTTATTAAAATGATATTGAGAAATTATCCAGACCCTTATCATTGTCTGAATGTACAAAAACTCTGGAATAAGCCTATTGTAATGTTTCCTTGACTAGAGGCTTCTAAGGAATGTCTTACTACTCTAAAAATAATACTTCCTTTTTGATTAATGTATTAGGGCCTTTTATTTCATAAATATGATATCTCACTTTAAAAGATTCCTCTTCAGTGCTCAATTCAGCAGCACATATACTAAAATTGGAATGATACAGAAAAGATTAGCATTGCCCCTGCCCAAGGATGACATGCAAATTAATGAAGCATTCTATATTTTCATACATCTTATAGGCCAGAAGAGAATGGGCTATAAGGTTTCTCTTTTTCAAAGAGCTGGGGGCGGGGGGAAACACCTGCTAGTAAGGAATTCTATATGCAGCAAAATTAAGCCTCATAAATGAAGAAGAAATCAAGCTTCTCCCAGAAAAAGCAAATGCTGGGGGAGTTTGTCACCACTAGACCCTACAAGAAATGCTCAAAGGAGTCCTAAACTTGGAAGTGAAAGGACTATATTCACTATCATGAAAACACATGAAAATATAAAACTCATAAGTAAATCAATCACACAAACGAAGAAGATAGAATAAATAAGAGGCACCATTATAGAATTCCACCAAACCACAAAGATAGAGAAAAAGAAAGAAACAAAGAACTTACAAACTAGCAAGAAAACAATGAACAATATGACAGGAATGAAATCTCACATATCAATATTAAACTGGAACATGAATGAAATGCTCTACTTAAAAGAGGTAGATTGGCTCAATGAATAAGAAAACATATGTCTCTTACAAGAAACTCACCTTACTATAAAGACACATATAGACTCAAATGAAAGGGAGCAAATGTGCCATAAAAATGGAAACTAAAAGCAAGCAGGAGTAGATATTCTTATATCAGCTAAAACAGATTTTAAACAAAAAATATTGCAACAAAGTGACACTCTGTTTCAAAAAAAATATTAAATGGTAAAAAAACACATAAAAGACATAGAGAGTCATTATATGATAAAGAAATCAATCTAACAAGAGGATATAGCAAATTTAACTATATATATATATATATATATATATATATATATATATATATATATATATATACCCAACACTGGAGCACCAGTTTATTTGTTCATAAAACAAATACTGTTAGACCTAAAGAAAGAGACAGACAGCAGTACAATAATAGTGGGGGAATTTGGTAGCAAATCTCAACATTAGATCACCAAGACAGAAAATCAACAAAGAAACACCGACTTAAATTGGACTTTAGATTAAATAGATCTAACAGATATTTACAAAACATTCTACCCAACAACCTCAGAATATACAATGACCTCATAAGTACATACAATATTCTCCAAAATAAACCATATATTAGGCCACAAAACAAGACTCAACAAAATTTTAAAAATTGATATCATATCAAGTATCTTCTATGACCACATTACAATAAACTGGAAATCAATACAAAAGGAACACACACGTGGGAAAGGGAAAGGACAACCTTTTCAATAAACTGTTCTGGGAAAATGGGGTTTCCACGTGCAGAAAAATGAAACTGGATCCTTATCTCTTACCATACATAAAAATCAAATCAAGATGATGTAAGACTTAAATGTAAGATCTGAAATTATACAAATACTAAAAGAAAACTAGGGAAAACTCTTCTACACATTGCTCCAGTAAGACTTCAAAAGCACAGGCAACAAAAATACATAAATGGGAATTAATTAAACTAAAAACCTTCTGCACAGCAGAGGAAATGATCAACCAAGTGAACAACCTGCAGAATGAGAGAAAGTATTTGCAAACTATCCATCTGATAAGGAATTAATATCTAGAATATACAAGGAAGTCAAACAACTTAGCAACAACAACAAAAAGAAATCAAATAATCGCATTAAAAAATAGGCAAAAGATATGAATAGACATTTTTCAAATGAAGACATACAAATGGCCAACAGGGATATAAAAAATGTTCCATATTACTAATCATCAGAGAAATGCAAATTAAAACTTCAATGGCATATTATCTTACCCCAGTTAGGATGGAAAAGTCAGGAAATTATCAAAAAGTCAGGAAATAAGAGATATTGTCAAGAATATGGAGAAAAGGGAACTCTTATATACTTTTGGTGGGAATATAACTTGGGTACAACCTCTATGGAAAACAGTAGGGAGATATCTCAAAGAACTAAAAATAGAACTACCGTTAGATTCAACAACTCCACTAGTGGGTATCTACCCAGAGGAAAAGAAATCGATGTATCAAAAGATAACTGCACTCATGTTTACCACTGCAATATTCACAATATCAAAGATATGAAATCAACCTAAGTGCCCATCAATGGATGATTAGATGAAGAAAATGTGATGTATATATGTATGTGTGTGTATATACACACACACACACAATGGGATACTCTTCAGCTATAAAAAAAATAAAATCATGTATTTTGTAGCAACGTGGATGGAACTGGAGGGCATTATCTTAAGTGAAACAACTTAGAAAGACAAATATCACTTGTTCTCACTATTCGCACTCATAAGTGGGAGTTAAATACTGTGTACATGTGGACATAGACTGTGGAACAATAGGAATGATAGACAATGGAGATTTGGAAGAGTGGGAGGGTGGGAGGAAGGTAGCTGATGAGAAATTGCTTAATGAATACAATTACATTATTTGAATGATGGATACACCAATAGCCCTCACTTCACCACTGTGCAGTCTATGCATGTAAAAACATTGCTCTTGTACCCCTTATATTTACACAAATAAAAAAAATTAGAAACTTAAACAAAGTTTCCTCTGTATCAACAACACTCTTTCTCCAGTAAGATTACTTGTTATTTTAAACAATGACAGAGACTGACTTATGTCAAGATCACTGTTTTTAAAGCACTGTACTAAAGAGTATATATAGATGCTCTTCTATAATACTTTCACTGAGGTTACATCCAGATAAAACCACTGTAAGTTGAAAATATTGTACATCCAAAATGCATTTAATACACCTAACCTGCAGAACATCATAGCTTAGCCTGGCCTAACTTCAATGTCATCCAAAACAAAAACTAGTTTATAATTAAGTGTTGAATATCTCCGGGAACTTATTAAATACTGTACTAAAAGTGAAAAATAGAATGGTTGCATGAGTATTCAAAATATGGTTTCCACTGAATGCCTTTTGCCTTTACACAATCGTAAAGCTGAAAAATCATAGGTCAAATTGTCATAAATTGGGGACCATATGTATATACATGCTGCTGTTTAATCCTCTCAACAATTCTGAGAGACAATTATTATTAAATACATTCTATATATGAAAAAATACAGTTTATAATGAGAAAAATCTACATTAAATCAGATCTTTATGACTTTGGAGTTGGAATCTGTATACCACTAGGATGTAATTCTTTATTCCTTTGACTTATATAATGATTTTTATATAACATTGATATCATTATGATTCTCCTTTACTGAACAACCTCAGAGGCGGTTTTCTACCCTCCTACAAACAATTAGTTGCAAAGGACTCTTTTTAAGTATACATCAGACATTTTCATATGCAAAGAAAAAAAAAATCTCATCCTTCAAAACCATCATGGATTATTGAGTTTTGTGTCACTGCACTTTTTAAATTAATGTATTTTCCTTTCCTCTCAAAGCTGATTGAAAATGTGTTTTCATTAGCATTTTTGTTATGGTAGTGTTCTGATTAAAATTAAATGGCAATGTGTAAGAAATTTATCATTCAAAACTTGAGTTTAATTGCTCCAAATGATTGAGAATAGACTTTACTAATTGCAATTACTAAAAAAAAAGGTTATAACTAATTTGTAAGAAAAGGCAGTATTTAGAAAAATTACTTCTTTTGAGACTTGAGGTTTTGATTGTGATTTGCATCTGTTGGGTGGTCTCAAAAATCAAGGTACTTTAAACATTATCTTGTTTATTCAAAATAGCTATGTATATTAGCATGTAAAATCTTTATTAGTCTTTCTTTCATTAATGAAAATCAACTAATTTTGCAGTTAAGTTTTCATAGCATTAAAAGCCAGACTAGTGACTACTTTTGAAAGCAGATGATAAAATTTTCTCATTCCCTGGATAGGCATTGCTTTTTCAGTCTTCAGTACTGTTAAAAAAGAGTACGAAAATAGGCTGGGCACAGTGGCTCATACGTGTAATTCCAGCACTTTGGGAGGGTGAGGCAGGAGAATAGCTTCAGGTCAGGAGTTTGAGACCAACCTGGGCAACATAGCAAGACATGCATGGCTACAAATTTTTTTTAAATTGCCCTGTGTGTAATCCAAGCTATTCCAGAGGCTGAGGCAAGAGAACCACTTGAGCCCAGGAGTTTGAGGCTGCAGTGAGCTGTGATTGCACCACTGTATCCCAGCCTGGGTGACAGAGCCAGACCCTGTCTCTTAAAAAAAGTAAAAAAAATAAAAATAAAAATAAGAAAATAAATAAAAAGACTTCTCCCTAGTCTTCCTAGGATAGGTATCAAATCAAACTAAAAATTTAAAACTACATCCTTCATTAGGATTTTTTTGTTCATTCGTTTTCTTAATTTACTACACGGCATTTTAGAATGATGTCCCCTTTTTTTTTCCTGACTCCCTCAAATACAAACAGTAAACTAGGTGAAGTTTGTCTATGTCTCAATTTTCACTTCCCACTTGCTACACAAAGCACACCTCCTCCAGTCCCACCTATTTCTCTCCTGCCAACCCTAGCTGCCCTAGACCCTATTACAGAAGGATGCTGGACTGGTTGTGCAAATTGTCTCTACTAGGTTCACACAGTTTAATCTAATTGAGAACTCAGGAAATTGAATAAGGGAAATAACCAGAAAAAGGAGCCTCTTTTTGGAAATTTCTGAAAAAGAAGAAAAAGATTAATTTGAAATCTTATCTTTCTATTTTTCTTTTCTGATCTCAAGAAATTACACCCTCTAGAATTAGGCATTCTTCCATAGAATGTAGCTGCTCATAAATGAGACTACGAAAGAGCATCACTTTTAGTTATTTAACTTGCTTCTTAATGAAGCACAAATTCACCAAGGATGGGGACTTTTCTTATGCCACAATGTAACTTCAGTTCAAGGGGCATATCTAACACATAAAATCATATCCCTATTCAAGTGTATTTAAAAACGCTTAATGCTATTGATGCATGCCAGAATATCTCATTTAATTCAACCACTGATAGTGATACCATTTATTTTATGTGTATACAGTGACCTAAAGAGTTCTGATAGTGAGACCATAGGCATTCTTTGCATAGCTGTTCACTGCCCCTTTGTCTCTAGGGACCCAGATATTAGCAGTTCACTCAAGATGGATCTGACTGAGGCAGAGGGACTATTTATCTTGTGAATGGAGTATAGAACATTTACATCAGGTTTTTATTCAAGAGAATACTGTTCTATTTGAAATAATGTTACTTTTGGTATTAGGAACTTCTAAAACATATCATGAAAAAAACTGTGACAATGATTACTCAATGTCAGTCAAAGAACTTATGTAAAGTTCTCTGCTTTCTAAATGTTGTCTCTTGGGAAAGTTATGTTTGGGAATGCCTATATCAAATTTTTCAGTATGTAGTTTTTCAATATATATTTGCAAAATTCACAGAAAACCATTAGATTGAACTGAATTTCAAACCATGATGATTGATAATAGCAGGTAACATTTTATTAAACCACCAAGATTAGCTACCAAACCACCAAGACTCTGTGCTAAAGATATTAGACAAATTATTTATTTTAATCTTCACAAAAACTCTTTTAGTGTTCCATTTTACAGATGAGGAAATTGATACTTAGGTTAAGTAATTTCCCTGTGGTTACATGGCTAATAAATTGTGACAACAGAGTTTGAAACCCTGACAATCTATCTCCACATTCTTACCACTACAAAAATAAAGCAATAAACAAGCAATCCATACAGACTATTCTGGAATTTAGACCTCCAACCATACATTTTCACCAATTCTTGCCTTATGAATGAGTGAGTAGCAAACTCATTTCAGGATGACCTATCTCTTCTAAGGCATCAGAATATAGAAATTATTTCTCCTTGGTAAACACTCTCTTAAAACTCAAAGAGAATAAATCTTTGTTATTCTTATCCCAGTTGTTTTGTTTGTAGAGGAAAAGGGGCTCTGATCATATGATTTTATTACTATTTATTCTGATCATATGATTTACTAATGATAATAGAATTCCTTTATATTGGTGTAATTTCAACAAATATAGTTACTTTTCACTTTTGCTATAATACAATATAAAAGGATACTACAATACTTTTATACAGACACTGCAATTTAACTTCCATTGATGTTTTGTTATCAGTATGTCCTTTTACTTGTATGTTAAAATAAACAAGGTTAAAATAAACAAGGTAGTGATACATTTATGGTTTCCACACATACCCAAAGTGGACTGTAACATCCACATTTCCAGACTTGACTTCACTTAAATTCATAACTCCTTTTCCCAATGGAAGGCTTCTACTGCTTTTCCCTCAAATATTAAAGAAGATATTCATCAAGGCCAAATTTCCTCCAAGAAAAAAATCATCCTCAGCTTCTATGAAAAAGTTCTATACTATGCTAAACATTGAGGTGTACTTCTTTCAAGTAAAGTCCAATATATAGACTTCAATTAACCATAATGATAATTAGTTTTGTATATTTATTAAATGGAAGTAAAAAGTTTATGATTCCTTCACTGTGGACTCATTTATTTTGGGACATTACAACCTGCTTAAACTCTTGACTTGCTATCTAATCCTGGTGCAATTAGTAAGTAATCACATTTGAAAACACTGGGAAGGAAAATTGATCAAAAATAGTTTCATTATTTTTGATAACTTCATATATCAATTGGATAGGTTGCTTTGATGTCAATATTTTCCATTAGCTGGATGTTTTTTTAATTTAATTATCAGAGTAATTGAGATAATTTTAAAAATATTTAAAGTTGTTATAAATTAAAAATAATTTAAAATTTAATAATTAAAATTTAAATTTTATAATTACATTTAATAATTTTCCATTAAAAGTCCAGGATCATTAGATTAGGTCTAAAAGGTAGCTATGTATGCCCTACATGAAATAAATTTAAAACAATGTGTTAAAGTAAAAAGTAAGCAAAGAAATTTTTAAATTTAAGATGTTATATGCTGTATTCTGTAATCATATTCTTATATAATTAGAAAAAAATTAAGTCAGCAATTGAACTGTTAAGTACTTAGTAATTAAGAAATATGTAAGTGGCCAATTCTCAGATCAAAGAGACAATATAAAAGTAATTTTTTAATCTAGAAAACAAAATGGTGATATTACTATTTCATACAGCTATCTGAATTAATTTTCAAAATTTTTGTTTTAATCAGAATCGATCCAAATCATCCTAACATTTTACTATTTTGTCATCTGATTGCATGCAAGTCTAATTCAGTCAAAGGGATATGATCACATTTCCTTTCGCCTTTCTAAACTGATCTATTCCTTCCTTGTAAATGTGGCCCAATGCAACATAATTTATTATAAAAGTTAGAAATATGTACATAATAGAATAATACCAAAAGTTACTAAAATTACATGTTAAAGTTATTCAGCAATTTACTAATATAATTTTCTTTATACATAAATTTTCAAAATTCAATAGCATGATCATATTTCATTAAGAAAGTGAGATATGTGTAAAACATGAGAGCAACTGAGACAGTCAACTAGACTATATCATGGTGAATATTATTCAAGCATGAATAGCCAAGTACACAAAGTTGTCTTTGAGGAACAGGGAAGTCAGCAGTTCTGGAGCAGAGCGTATAAGAGGAAGCATTTTAGGAGTTGGGTTCAGAAAAGAAATAGGATCTTGAAGGCTATTGTAAGAACTTTGGATTCATTTTCTAATGAAATGGGGAGATGATGCAAGTACTGAATCAGAAGAATAAAGAAAATATGTTGTACAATTAACTAAGAATATCAAAAACCTTGCTGTTCATGGATGATAATAAAATTTATGTAGAGAATTATCGGCATGTACTTTTTTTTCCCTCAGGACACAGTCAATGGTGGTAGTACAGCTTCAGAGTAGGTGGCGAGTCAGTGTAATCAGGCTTGAGCTTATGCCAAGGGGAATGATGAAATGAGATGATGGCAGGGTAGATGGAGATAGAACGGAAATTAAATGCATTACAGTAATTAAAACACTTAACCATGAATTTTAGCTGGTTATGGGTTGAACAAACCTTGAAAGTGAGATAAAAGGTAAGCGGTAGTCTAATGTGTGAAAATGACATAGAATAAGTTATCAAAAATAAAGATATGACATTTTATGGATTTAAAAATTTAACATGATAAAAAGTTAACTGTCAAAATTAATAACTATCTCAGATATAAAATAATTAATTAGAATCATACCAGTAATTTTTTATTTGGGCAAAATAATCTGGAATTTTTATAGAAAAAGACGTAACTACAACCTGTTTAAATAAGGCTAACAAAGAAAGAACCTGCATATTTAAAACCACTACTCAGACACTGCAATCAAGTCAATATCTTATTGGCATAGACATAGGAATACATAATTAGAGCACTAAAACAGAAGATGTTATTTGGAAATAGGTGGCATTTTCCATGAAAATATCATGTTCAATTATGTATACATGTATATTTATATTACAAAAAGATTTTATATGTTTACAAGAAGTCAGCAAGCTATATGCAATAGAGAAATGGACAAAAATGAAAAGACTATTTACATGTTTAAAGACTTGTGTAAAAATGTTCAATATCTTTTGTACTTATGGACATGCAAATAAAATTATAATTAGTTACCACTGTATCACTGACAAATAAAAATTTAAAATGAGGACATCTATCACTAGCATTTATTGTTAGTATAAACATCAAATAGAAAAATATTGTCTTTGAAAAAATAACCTGTCCAATAGCTCTTATATTTATTAAAATAAAAATATTTCTAACTATAACTCTATTCCTAGAAATTTATTACATAGAAATAAAATCTCCAGTAAACATAGTAAATAGCCAGCAATAAATGAATGAGAAAATAAAATACAAGAGAGCTAGAAACTGAAACATAATAGAATCTTTAATAAAATGGGTGCAAAAAAAAGTTTAGACTGGAGGAGTTTTTAAGTGTAGCTAATTCTGAAAAACAAACAAAATAATATGTATTAATATATTTAGTGCAAGGTTATTGAACACATGTCCTAGACTTTCACTGTCCAATACTGTAGCCTAAAAACTCATGGTTTTTTTAAATTTTAATATTACTAATTATAATTAAGTAAAATAAAATATTTAGCTCCTCAGTTGCACTAGGTTCCTTCCAAGTGCTCAGTAGCCACAAGTGGCCAGTGCTACCAAATGAGACAATGTAGAAGTTACATTATTGCAAAAAGTCTATTGGAAAGAGCTTTTTTGGCACCATTCTATAGTAGGTTCTGGAGATAGACTAGCAAATAAAACTGATATAATTTGTGATCATATTTTACTTGCATTCTGGAAAAATTTAAGAAAAATATTTATAATGCAATCCAGTTTTTGAAAAATAACATCAGAGATATCCTCTGGAAGGATTGTGCCCTTACAGTTATTTTTATATCCAATTATATACACACATCTTAGAATTTGGGTTACATGGATACATAAGGGATATTGACAAAATGAAGTAAAAAAATGGAAAAGCCAATGTAAGTAAAGAAGAAAACAAAATTACATATCTAAAAATAGCATGTAATATAACTATATTTACACATTTATTTAAAATAACAGGTTCATGTAAAAATAAAATGATTTTAAAGTGTTAGGGAAAAGAGTGTAATGGAATGATTTCCACTTTAGTCTCAAGTTACGAAAATTTTTGCATGAGAAAGATATGGAAATGTATTTTTTCCTGCAATAAACTGCAAAACAAAAAGCTTAGCTGTTACTAATAATGCGTTTTCTAGAAATTAGGGGCATTGTGATTCCACTGACATATTGATTTTATTTCCTTTCACATAGGGCTGTGAAATTTTCAGTTTTCATTGCATAATAATGTAAAAATTATAAGCATGATATCAAAGTCCATTCATATTATGATTTTTAATATTTAGTAGAGTTTTATGCCATATAACCTAACAAAGTAACCACGCAAATTGAGAAAAAAAATTGGGCAAAAAATGTTTATTTCTAATGGATAGGAAAAAATGTTACATCACATATTTCTACTCAAGACAAGTTAGGTACAATAAGTCTTATCAAAAGGAACAAAGTATAAACTTGAGAGATGTCTAGTTCGAACTACTACCTCTGATAAGGTCATACCTTCACTGACTTTACTGGAAAGTAGTTGTTAAAGATACTACATTTTCCTAGTGGATTATAAAAAAATGAAATGGCTCATTTTCATAACTAATCCAAATTCTTATTTTCTAAAGGTTTTTTTATCTGGAAGGTAAGCGTGTTTAATGTAAGTTTGATTTTCACCACTAGATACAAAAGAATAGCTTGATTTAGACAGAGCCTTCCTCTGAGAAAAGCTATGAAACCTGGAAGACATACAAAAGAATGAATCAAAGAGCAGCAATGAAGAGAGCTATGATGGTTGGTAAGTGGGGTTGGTGCATGCCTGACAATCTCTGCCAATTTTCTGCTTCATGAATGTGCCAATCTATAAGCTCTGTGAGATATAGGAGAGTGATGGCTCAGATCCCCTGACAGTCTCCCCAAAGTAGAAGGACAAACATAGCTGTTCAGAGCTATTCAAGCCAATCAGGATTGAAGGATCAGGATTTAAATGGAAAGGAACTGCAGAGAAATGAACACCAAATTTGTTTCACCTTTTTCTTGAGGCAGATACCCAATACTACGCTGCTCAAGAGTGTCTGAGAAACTAAGAAGAAAACAACTGAAATGAGGTTAAAAATCTAAACAGAGCTGTCAGCAGGGTTATGGTATTGAGAAAATAAACAAAAAAAGAAAGGAGCTCGTTAAAGATACCATGTTTCAGATAAGACCCTTTAAATAACTATTTCCAAGGAACAGGAGCAAACCAAAGACAGAATAATCCAAAGACTGAAGTGTAGCCTGGAAACATGTCAGGCCCTGATTAGATCAAGATGATTTTCCCTTAGTCTGTCTACTACAGTATTCTACACCTATATCTATCTATCTATATTTATGTCAATAATCTATCCATATCTATCTATCTACCTATTATGCCTATCCCTTTCTAATATATGTAATACACTACCAGGAAGATTGATTAATACAGAAACTCTGGGTGTGTGGCTTCTCCCCTGAAGTCTTTTGAACAAGTAAGAACAAAATGGGGACAATATTTCTGAGCAAAGAAAAAAAAACTACTATTTTTATTATTTAATAGTTATAAATAACTTGAAAGCCATTTGGAGACATTTTAGTGCCTAGAAACATCCATATGAATAATAATTTTCTTATGGAGGTATTTGATCTATTTTTATTTCTTTTTAATAATTTTGACAGTGAACCTTTGTGCTACAACATATTTGACTTGGTTTTCAATGATTCTGCTAGCTGTTTATACGTTTTAAAATTACCAGTTGACTTCTTGTAGTGCCTCATAACTTAAAGGAAAAAAGGGATTTACATAAATTATTTTGATGGATATGTGCTTGAGGTATATTATAGAATTGAGAGCTATGCACAAGTGTATATCCATGTTTGCAAAATGAATGTTTATCAGCTAGTTAACACATTGGACTTTATGTTATTTTCATGCCCTAAACAGTGATGTTTTAGTTACATAAAACAAAGATTTGCTAATTATAATTCAAATATCAATTCTCAGTTTTCTGAAAAAACCTAAGTAGAAAGGAGGGAATGTGACAGTCAAGCTTTGAGCAACATAGTAGAGCACTCTGCCTTCATTGTTTCAGCCATATATATTATCTAACCTGGAATTGGAAGAGTAATACATCTAGCAAATAGTAGATTTCTGTTTTCCAAGGGTTCTTAAAAAATAACAGATTTACTTAGGGAAGGAAGTTGACAGGTCTGATTAATCTTTGATGAAATTACATAATTCATGCTTCTATGGTTATGCATCAGCCACTCAATTCTAGACCCATTTACAAAGAAAAACATCAAAATTGTTTGCATATTGACGCTGAGCTGCTAACAAATAAACTTTATCTTTTTTTGTGTTCTATGTACATTTTTTAATTTTTAATTAAAGACTGAAAATTTACCATCATCACTGAATTCAGTTTAGGAAAGCTTTTCAGACTTTCCTGTTGTGACTGCCAACATGAACATATGTTCTTAAGTTTATGTATGTTGGAATCTGTTTTACACTAAGAATTGCTACTAACCTGTGTTATTTAATACAATTGTAACCTAAATTATTACAGCCCATCTATTTATTTGTTTAAAATTCCCTCAAAATGTGCACTTAGAGGGCATTCACATGCAAGGTATATGACCCTTTCTGTTTAGATACTACCAATATCCATCGTTCATTGACTTAACATATTGACTGCCACACAGAAAAAAAAAAAAGTTTTTTTCCTTGGGCAAGAGTGTTTTATTACTAAAATACAATAAAAGATTTGAAAACAAAATGATTCTTTCTAATTTAATGAAAAATGAAATTTATTGACTTCTATTCATTTAATCCATGTTTTTAGAATTAATTTGTAAATATTAATTGCAACAATAAGAACATTAAGAAATAAAATATTCACTAACCAACTGCAGGATTTTTTCCAGGTTTTTGCTTTATGAGCCCTGGGGCTCAAAACTAGTGTGAGTTAAATATAGCTGGCATGACAGTTAATGTGTTAAAGTGCAAATTTATTTTATTTTATTTTTTATTCTTCCAGTAACCAATATTGTTTTATTGTTCATAATTTGAAGTTTTTACTCACATCTTCCAATATAACATCCCCCCCCCAATTTGGCAAGTTTATTTTAAAAGAAACATAAGGAAATCATATAATGAGGATAATTTGAAAGTGTGGAGGGTTAGAAAATAGTCATGAGAAAATTTTAATTTTTTTTCACTTTTTATTTTTAATTATTATGAATACATAATAGTTGTATATATTTATGGGCTACATATGATGTTTTGATACAGGAATACATTATGTAATAATCACATCAGGATAATTGGGGTAACCATCACCTCAAGCATTTATAGTTTCTTGGTGTTGGGAATATTCCAATTCCATTGTTTTAGTTATTTTAAAATATACAATAACATATTGTTGACTATAGTCACCCTGTTGTGCTATCAAATATTAGATCTTGTTCATTCCACCTAACTGCATTTTTTTACAGATCCTTAGCACCTCTCCTGGGTGCTATCAAAATTCCTAAAATTCCTAGCTTTCTATTGAGTTGTTGGCCCTGGTTATGCTTTTCTTTATCCCATCAGTTTCCTGTTTCTGACTGCAGAATCCTTTGCCCATGTCCATGGACTCTGCCACACTGTTTCTCCTGTTGGCATCATTTTCCACATGATGGAGCTTTAGGGGGGAAAAAAAAATTAAGGTCATACCTCTGTTGGAGCCTGGACAAAAGAAGCACATCCTGTGGCTCAGTAGAGTAAAATTTCCTGTTGTACATCGTCAAAATGTGCGCATGGTTCCAGTAACTGAACAGTGTTTTACTTAAAGGGGCTGCAGGAATACAACTGATCACTGATTATATGTAATGAAAAACTTAATAACTGAGGAAATACTACCATTTTCTCTAAATACAAAAAAAAGGGGTGGGTTACAGTGGTAAGAGATAATTGTTTTTTTTCTCTCTTTTTTAAAAAACTTTATAAATTTTTCCACTTTTAAAACAACAATTTACTTCAATATTAATGGATGTTAATATTTTCAGAGAAAAAATAGTTCCAAATCATCCAGGATAAATCATGCTAGCTAACTTTAATCATTTGATAAAAAAATAATAACTTAGTTTTTATAGTTTTACAAAATGATTCTGATAAAATTAAAATAAGATATAAGCATATCAATAAATTCAGTTATTTATTACCCCTAGTGGCAATATTCAAAATAATCTTTTTAAGAAAACTACATATGACCTTTATGTCAACTAACATTTGCTGAAATACCCTATTTCAATGCTTTGGCATTATTCCACCTTATTATCATTTATAATATAGAAAATAGAAAACATTATCATATTCTGAAAAGCAAATAAAAGCCTACTCTTACAGAACTTTCCAAGTTTTGAAACAAGCTTTAACAATTAAGTGCTAAAAATTTTAAAAACATATTGTGTTTGTATGAGTATATTATAGATCACCAGGGAGAAGACCGAGGTTTTTTTTATTTCAATGTTCCTTCTTTGAAAGTCCAGTCATATCATCTTGAGAATGTCTCTCAGATATGCTCACTATATGTTCTTTTGAGCATACAGTTCTGTGATAACTCCCCTGATAATCATCCTTCAGTCTCGGGCTCTTCCATTTCATCCTGAATGCTTCTCTCTGACTAATATGCATGCAGCACCATTTTAACAATGTTACTTTTTTGTATCTTATAATGATTGTCTACTCCCTCTTATTCTTTCCTGAATCATTTTTACCACCCAGTCTTCAGTCTCTGTTTCAGGAAGGAGAGTTCCCTGTATCCACCTTCTTCATCCTTGCCTTTGTAGCTTTCAGAGCTGTTCCCACAACCTAAAATGCCTCCCTAATTTTATTAGTCAGGATTCATCAGAAGGACAGTAGCAATGATATATACATACATATATATATATATATACATACATACATACATATAAGAGAAAGCTTATTATGAGAATTGGTTCATGTGTTTCTGGAGGCTGAGAAGCCACAAGATACACCATCTACAAGCTTGAGACCCAGGAAAGTCAGTGGTGTAATTCAGTCTGAGTTCCAAGGCCTGAGAAGCAGGAGTTCCAATGTCTGACAGGAAAAGACAGATGTCCCACCTGAAAAAGAAAGAGAATTTGTCTTTCTCCACCTTTATGTTCTATCTGGTTCCTCAAATGAATTTGTCTTTCTCCACCTTTCTCTTCTATCTGGGTCTCCCACATTGGTGAGGGCAATCTTTCTTACTGAGTCTACCGATTCAAATGCTAATGTCTTGCCAAAACACTCTCACATATATATCCAGAAATAATGTTTTTTCAGCTATCTGGCCATCCTTAGCCCAGTCAAGTTGACAAATTAACTGTCATGCCAGCGTTCTAGGTTGCTAAATGTGTGCATATGTCTGGACACTAATTCTGTAATTTAAACAGAGATGCTGAGAATCTTAGTTTTCATTGAATTTTCTGACAGATGTAATCTTTTTTATAGTCTGTGGTGAATAGGATATAGCACTTTTCTTCTGTGAAATCTCTTGATACATCTGCCATCCAAACTTCTTCCATGATACTTTGGTGCAGCTCCATGATTAATCCTGTTTAAATCACTAGCTCCTTTCATGAGCACTCTGATCTTCATTACCTTGCAGAATAGTTACCAATTCTTGAAATTTTAATTTGGTTTACATTTTAAGAACATATGTTAGTACTTTACTAACACTTTCCAACAGTTTCTGTTTTGCCCAGTAACATGAGATGTCAGTAGGGCAATTGCAATTTTCTTATTTCTATGGATTACGAAGTTGAGATCTTGGAGTAGTGATGTCCTCAGGGCCACATAAATGATAAGGATTAAAGTCAGAGTGTGTAATGTAGAAGGTTTTTCTTTCTGTCATTACCCAGATGCTTCTTTAAAAAGTATACTTTACTGGCCGGGCGCAGTAGCTCACGCCTGTAATTCTAGCCCTCTGGGAGGCTGAGGCGGGAGGATTCCTCGAGGTCAGGAGTTCGAGACCAGCCTGAGCAAGAGCAAGACCCCGTCTCTACTAAAAATAGAAAGAAATTAGCTGGACAACTAAAAATATATAGAAAAAATTAGCCGGGCATGGTGGCGCATGCCTGTAGTCCCAGCTACTTGGGAGGCTGAGACAAAAGGATCACTTGAGCCCAGGAGTTTGAGGTTGCTGTGAGCTAGGCTGACGCCATGGCACTCTAGCCCAGGCAACAGAGCAAGACTCTGTCTCAAAAAAAAAAAAAAAAAAAAAAAAAAATTTTACTTTACTTTTTTAAATTGTAACTCTCTTTTAGGAGACATGCTAATATATATCTATATTTCAGTATAACAGTGACAATAGTTCCTTGCTTTAAAAATTGTGAGGTTTTTTTATATCCATCATCACCTCACTTACATATCATTCCATTAACACAGCCTTTCCCACTTTTCTAATACCTGAATAGGTTGACTACATTTATTTCCTTTGCTCACGTGGCTCTTGTTTGCACTTACATTGAGTATGTTCAAAATCGATATCTTCTTCTACATCTTTGGTTATCCTTGAATTGTTTGTAACTGTTTCATAGAGTTTCCACTAAATTATGCGTAGATCGACAATGCTTTTCATAAAACCAAGTCACTGAATTTGTATAAAACATAGTCTCTTAAAATTGAGACTAGTACTTCAAAAATAAATACCTGTAGAGGAAGATTAGAACTATCAGACATTAAGAAAGGAAATATGTTTTAGAAAAAACTTTGATGTGTTGTTTTAGAAAAAAACTTTGATTTAAAAAAATCAATTAGAAACCATTTGCCTTGTGCCAATATATTTCAGAGACTTTGATAAACATGTTATAAAGAATTTGATGAGTACAATGTATGATAAAAATACAGCAATAAAACAGTTGGGAGGAAACATTATCTTTTCTTTGTTAGAATAGTCATACAATAGCATAAAAGCCACAAAAAGTTTATGCCTTATACAATATTTTTTCAAGATGGAACTTATCCTAGCTTCTAAAGTTTTTTTTTTTTTCTGATTATGATCTCCATATAACCAAAAAGAATTTCATGTTCATTCTATCAAATACATAATCCATATTAAAATGCATGACTGCATTTCTAGAATAGCAGAGTCATAATCTCAAATTTTATGGAGGCAATTCTAATTTCTTTCAAGCAACAAAGTGAATTTAGATAAGTATTTTCTAAACATATAATAAGAAAATAATAAAAAATACTTAACTCCTGTAATTGTCTTCATATTAACCTCTCTAAATTTTTGTCTTTCAGAGAACAAAAAAAATTAAAAACATGCTCCACATAGCAGAAACAGAGTTAGAACATTGAGCTTTGGCAAAGAGTTAAGAGAAGCACAAAGGCACATTGCTAGAGCACTTTAGTCATTATATTTCAAGCATAGGTGCAAGTATTTGCATGTTTGTGTTTACATGTATTTATGTATTATACATATAAGTATGCATAAATGTGTGTATGTATATGTATATGTATTCATAGTCTCAGACTACCACAACAAAACATCATAGAGTGGGTTGCTTAAACAACAGACATTTATTTCTCACAGTTCTGGATGCTGGGAAGCCCACAGTCAAGGTGGCTATCAGCTGGGTTCCTGGTGAGGACTTTCCTCATGATTTGGTTTATAGATGACTGTCTTTTCACTCTGTCTTTCGCATGGCAGAAAAAGATACAGTACTCTGGTGCCTTTTTTTAATAAGCACACTGATTCTATCAGACCAGAGCCCCACTCTCACGACCTCATCTGACCCAAATTACCTCTCATAAGCCCCATCTGAAAATACTATCCCCTTGGGGTTTAGAATTTGGGGAACACAAAAATTGAGTCCATAGTAGTGTTTTATGTACTTATATGTATATATAGTTATATTTATTATTCATTTATTCACACACACAGCTCAAATAATTTAGTTAACTGACTCTGGCTAAATGTCATCTCCTAATACTCTACCAGTGCTGGCCAATAGACTTATAATGTGGATAATAAATGAAAGGCACATCGACAAATTTTAAATTTAGTAGTAGTCACATTAAAATGTAAAAGGTGAAATTATGTATAATAATATATCTTAATTCAATATATCCAAATATTATGTCAATGTGTAATCACTGCCAAAAATATCAATGGCGTATTTACATTATTTTTCATACTCAAGCTTACAAATCAGTGTGTATTTTATATCTAGAGCACATCTCAATTGAGATTAGCAATATTTCAAATGTTCAATAGCCATATTTGGCCAGTGATATTATATTGGATCTCATAGTTCTAGAATGACTTAAGGAAACTTTATCCATCCCCATTCTAAATTTTTCCTTTAGCAGATTATCTTTTACAAAAGCTATATGTTCTGAGAAGAGTAAAAAGGAAAATTTCCACATTACCTCTCAGCTACATTTACTTAATAAACATCAGGCTGAGGTTTTTAAAAAGAAATATAATATATCATATACAGATATAAACATCTCAAAGTTTGTATTCAGATAAATGAAAGTTTTTTAATGAAAACTGTGTAAATATTTCATGTATTATAAAACTAGATTGGAAATATTTCGGTGCTTCATTTTGCTCAAAAGATTGACACAGAGCAGGTTCAAATGTATCCAGTTAAGAAGAAAAGAAACTAGGGGAAATGGAAGCTGAAAACCCAGGAGGCTTTAAGCATTGAATGGCTGAATCCAGAAGCCTCAAGTGTTTGAACAAGGAGACTTTAAAGAGAAATTTGAGCTTGAGAGACTGTGAATGCCAGGAGCTATTAAAGCTATAAAGATTGTATTCTGAAGCTGTTTATTCCTGAAAGTGAGCGGGGAAATCTTATCGCCAAAGGAAAACAGAACTGAATGAGCTTCTGGGACATCTTGGGATTAGGGGTTTTCTTTTTACATTACTGTATTTTCTCATGGTGAAAGATGAAAACACGGAGAGAAAAATACAAGAGTTTGCCTTAGAGATCCAGAAAGGAGCAGACGGTAGCGAAATTTATTGAGAAAGGTCAAAGTCATGACATTGGGAATTAATTTTGATGCATCCTGAGTATGAATATTTTTTGATTAATGAAAATCTTCAACCTACAAATTTGGTATCCAACTGGAGGATAGGTTTTTCTCACAAAATTGCCTCCTTTGTATAACTCCTGGCAATGCCTAAAGTATTGTTGAGGCATTTTTCAAGGTTTTGATACTTCTGTTTATGTTAATGCTTTATAACTGGTCAAGATTAGTATTTTTTGAAAGTAACTTTATAATTTCATTATTTGGTGCAGGGACAGTGGCAGAAAAACAAGTAAATTTATGTGAGGAATTCAGTGTTTCTTCTCCTTCTACTTATTTGTCCAGAAACCCTTGTCCTGAGCATCCCATGTTAGTGACATCCTCTTCCAGGGTCCAACTTGCATATTAATTTATTTTATAATTTACCCTCTCAGGTGTATGTGCATTTTAAAATAGCAAGGAAGAGGAACCAAATTAATTTATTTAATGAAATGTCAAACTTTTTAAAAAAATTTCAGAGTATTACAGGGGTACAAATATTTTGGTTACATAATTTATTTTTGTACAGTTAGAGTCAAAGTTATCAATGTGCTCATTACCTAGGTAGTGTGCATTGTACTCGTTAGGTGTGAATTTACTCATCCCTTCCTCTCCCTCCCACCTGCTTGATTTCCGGTGAGTTTTATTTCCATATTGTGCACATAAGTGTTCAATTAGTTTCAATTTAATGGTGAATACATATGGTGTTTGCTCTGAAGCATGATTTTGAAGAAACTATTTTGGAGAACTATGATCGTTCTTTGAATCTTCCCAAATATGCAGTTACCCATACACATGCGGGTTCAGAACTGACCATCTGAACTCTAGTAAGTTAGGAGATGGCAGCAGCAGCAATGGAGGGCCAATGTCAATGGCAGTTGTGGGGGAGGAAGAAGAGAAATCAAAAATGCATATTACATGGACAAATAATAATTATAAACCATTAAAACTGTAGATTTTGTTGTTGTAAGTAATTGAAGTCAGCACACAATTCCATAGTAGTTTCTTCCAGTGAATGCCAACTGTCATCCCTACTGCCACCACCAAGAATTAATGAATGTAATTCTATCCCAAGGCAAGTTGGTTACATTCTCTATTGTGAAAGTATTTTCAAATACTACATCAAGAAGGAATTTATTTCTAATTCTTCTCATTCTTTTTGATTGAATACCCTTTTGAAAAGTATCATTGTTTACATTTCTCTGCATGTGGCCATGCAGGCCTTATGTTCTTATCTTCCTATACCCTCCTGAATGAAGATACCGTATCTGACTCATTGACACTAAATTTTTACGTCTGCCAAAATTTTTTTTACAAATTTATTTACATTACTTCTGATTCAAAGTACAATTTAATTTGACTTTTGTATCAACATCAGACATTAAATGTGTGAAGAAAATCAATAATAAGCTAAAGTCTGTGTTTTGTTGATTCTGCAAAGAAATAAAAGTTTAAAATTATATTGTTTGTCAAATCTAATATCCTATATTATTGTGAAGTCCACAATGTATGAATAATTGTGGGAAAAATAAACATAATGGATGCATTTAATCTATGGTTAGTGTGTTTGCATTCAATGATTTCAGGTTTGTATATAAACCAATCTTGAAAAAACATCTATCATGAAGATGTCATAATATAGAAATGTATGTTTTAAGGAAAAAAGTAACATATATTAAATTTGCTGGAAAGAGTTAGACAATCAACAAAATTTAGACATAAGAACGCTTAACAAAGAACTGAGCATCTTAGGATATTGCTTTTACACTTTTCCAAAGAGGAACTAAGCCAATTTTTTTTCCTGTTAATGCTATAAATTGTGTGAATTATCAAGGTATTTTATATTAAGCACAGTTTGGATGCCTATTTACTTGGCACATTCTAAAACAATCTACTTCCCTGCCATTGTACCCTAAAGAAGACTGTCTCATTGACCAACATATAATTAGGAAGATAAATCTTGTTTTATTCATTTTATAATTATTTCATATATAAATGTCAGTGTTTTAGTTTATTCACCTATATGACAAATAATAATATTCAGAAATCCAATTGCCAGGAGAAGAATAAAGAAGATAATATAGGAGTCAATTGACTAACAGGGTTGAAACATGACAAATAATGTCAATTCGAAAGTAAATACTCAACAGCCATTTTTCTTGATTGTTAGGAAACAACAGTGAATAAATTGCTGTACAATTTGGCAAGTGTGGGAATGTATATGTCAAGGTATCTAAGTATATAATATGTAAAAATGTACATATTACATCGTTAAGTTATCTTTGCTACCTTGGGAGCAATTCTACAATGTAGAAAACCTGGCAGAAATCCAATAAATGTCGGTCATTAATGGTGATGCATTTATACAAAGGATTCAAGGAAGAGGAATCTCTGAAGGTCAATTATCGATGGCTTGTATACAGAATAAATTAAAAGGAGCCACCTTGCTATATTCTTTATCACTTCTCTGTTAAAATAATGCTTGCTGCCTTTTTAACATATTAAAATGTCAGGATAATTTTAACTGCTTTATATGGAAGTTGTAAGCCCAAGATGAATCAAGTCAAAAATGGCCAATCAGTGGTCTAATCTTATGGAGGATACTTAAAATCTGAATATGATGCTAATTATATTTCCATTTTATTTACAACATTAAAAATTAAAATGTCACACACAGTTGTTAGTTGGGGAATGAGTATTCGCTAAAAGTTCTTCAGGAAAAATATTGGGCAGTGATATGTTCCTCAGTGTAATAAATATATCTTTCATGAAAATTCAGCTTGTGTTCAGTATTCAGTAGTCTATATATGCAGAATTCATTAATTTTTAAAATTTTATGAACAATATAGTTCTCTAAAAAAGCTGTGATTATTAACAGTAATGTATTTTCTAGGCTGTTCAGTCTAGCAATGAATTATTACAACATTGGACTTAACATTTACACTCATTATAGTAATTTTTTGCTTATTTTTTCTCTAACATAGTTCCATGTATAGAAGTATAATTTCTCCAACTTACTTGTTTTGCAAAATGTGCAATTATAAAATCAACCAAAGCTGTCAAATATAGCGAATCTTTGCCTCAAGCTTACCACTACCTCCCAAGCGAATTAGATTCTTCACCTCTGAGAGCTGTAATTCAACTGTTCATGGAGAAAACATGAGGGAGAAACAAGCTGGGGAGAAGTTGACTTTGACTTCCCACTGTGGGCCAAGGACTGTGCCATGTGGTGTGCCACTTCTTGTAATCTTTATAATGCTCCTTAGTGTTGATTAGCAATAACTTGGCATAATTCATGATAGCAGTATTTTAAAAATGGAAATCATATCCAGGCACGTAAAATAAGTTTTGCTGGTCTACAGTCATCAGGGTGGATAGACATATTCAGTTATTTATCCTGGAATGTTAGTAAAACAAAAATAATGATAGCAGCAATGAAAGAATGTTGTTAAATGAATGTTGTTAAAATGTTAAAAGAATGTTGCTGTTGTTAAAAGATGTTAAAATTTACAAGTTTCTCATAATTTCCATAGACCATTCGTATATATCATCTTACTTTGTTTTTCCATAGTTTTGTATATTATTATAAACTGATTTTTTTTTCATTTTACAGATAAAGAAATTACTGTGCGGTAAAATTCTCCCTAACTACACTGGTAATGAGTAGCATAACAAGGGCTTTAACCTAGGACTTTGATCTCTAAATATTGTGCTTTTTATATTTTAAAATACTAGGAATTATATTGGGACTTCACTAAGATATCCCAGCTTGAGGTCCCCAAATGACCAACAGCATGCTTTGGAAAAGTTGTTTAGCTAAGATTACAATGCAAGTCTGCAGGAATGAAGAGGCAGTTTATCTCTCTCCACGCAAAGACAGCTCACCACTGTAAGATTTTTTTGATTGGTTGGTTGGTTTGGCTTTATGCGTACCACATTCTCTCCAACATGGTTGACTTGTTCAGCCTTCCATCCTAAATACCTAATGTTAGCAAGCCCTCATAGGGTAATTCTTTCTAAAAACTGTGCATCCCATATTCTTAAAATTTTATTATTTAAATAGTGATAAAAACACATAAATCTCACCATGTTTTTTTATGTATAAACAAACATATTACTTCCTCTTGTAGACACATTTAGCCAATATATAACATTTCAAAAGTGATTTGTAGTTACTACTTTTGACTATTTCTATTATTAAAGAATATACAAATATAATACATTCCCTGGGTTAAATAATCTAAGTCTACAGTTTCAGCTTCTAATAATTATCTCATTATATTTTCAATACTTTCTTAGAACACACTTACATGTTTCCTGTTAGAATAAAACTCAAATATTTTGACAAGCGGTAAAATTTGAATTATATTTTCAGTTACATCTTGGAGAATAAATGACCCAAAAGCATAAATCAAAGCAATATTATAATACATGAGATTTCATGCAAGTGAAAAGGGGGAGGCTTAGACTTTCAGTGAGTTTAGAGTAGAGCTGAGGGTGTGGAAACCACGTAAAAGTCAAGAATATATGATTAACTAGCTAACAAACAATGCTAATAACATAATTGTGTACTACTTATTTTCATAAAATATGTTGCAGAAATAGATTTTGCTTTATGCTAAAATGTCCAACAGATAACTAAATAAGCATCTAGATTCTCCAAAGAAGGTATATAGTAAATATTTTGGAAAAATTTATGGCAAATATCAAAATTTCCCTATAGAATAATCTCACCACAATTTTTAACACCTGAAACTAAAAATCTTAAATCCCCTTAGTTTTCATCTCCATAAGCAGATTGGATTGAGTCTCTTTCAGCTCCAGCAAGTTTCTTTCTTACCTTTACTAATAGATTGTTCTTTCAGATCAATAGCAAGAAAAAATAAATAGAGGAGCTCAAGTACCTGGTCTAGATATCTTGTTGCTGCCTATTCTGTTCACATACTCCACCTATATTTTCTTCTAAAACTGAATGAGTGATTTCGTGGATTTTAGATAGTCTCAATTATGAATTACATTAATAATGGCCAACCTATGTACCACTCATTATTAATTCTTTTGGCATATACTTTCTAATTTAAATTAGTCTGCACTCTTGAGATTTAGAAATTGATTGATTACCAGTTAGATATTCATCAAGTGCCTACTGCATGACAGCCCCTATTCTTGGTGCTGGGGAAATAAAAGTCAACAACAGCAACAACGTAGCCGAACTCATGTACTCATAGAACTAAGAATTAGTACTAGAGACAGATATTAAGCAAACAGTCAAACAAAGTAAAATCAGCATTCTAAATGCTATGAAAGGAAATTAATAGGAGAGGTGAAAAATAGGGAATTTGACTTAATCATGTAGGTCTTAGAATTGGCCTGGGGAAGGACTGATGGAATTGAGATTTAAAAATGATGGAAAGCTATGAATGGGGTGGAAGAGTGATTCAGATAATGTTTCCTGTAGCTGTAGTGCCTGGTCTGGTGCCTGTAGTGAGGTAAACAAGGTTGGTGTGGTTGCTACAGATGAAGTTGGCAGGACTATGATAGAACATTAATCTGGGGATGTAGGTCATGTCTTTATCAGCCATGCTAGCAGTAATGTGAAGTTAGAGCAGATAGCTAAATATGCATTTTAAAGGATTACATTGGGTTTGGTGTTTGAAGTATTTGTGTATGTGTGTGCAAGGATATTAGATGGAGAAAGGAGACGTGGGGATACCAGTCATCATGTTATCGCAGTCGCCTAGGTGAGAGATGAGGGGGCTAAGACTAGTAAAGAAGTATGCAGAAGTAGATCGATGAGATAGAGTTAAGAACCAAATGATAGGGCCTAGAGGTAAGGTAAATCTGGTAACAGAAAAGGGTGATGTAAAACATAATCATTATGTTTCTTGCTTGTACAACTAGATTTTGTGAAGAATATCATAAGTTCCACCTGGTCACATTTAGTGCTGGTGGCTGGGGAATACTCAAGAGGAGATGTTGTGTAGCCAGTCGATTCAACTCATAAGACAGGTCTAACGCAGAGTAATAAATAAACTTGGGTGTCAACAGTGTAATATCAAGTAATAGAAGCTTTTCTTTCCATATAGTAGCTTATGTTTTCTAAAGTATGTTTTTAAATTTGGCATAATATTTTGACAGAGCAATACAAAAACATTGCAAAGTTTGTGTTTGAAATTTTATTGTAAAGAGCAATAACTGTATGACACCTTGGAAAACAAAATTCGAGCTTTAAAACTGCTAAAGAGGTGTATTTATGGGAACATAGATCAGATACAACTAGAGAACAAACCCTTCTTTTGTTTACAACTTAACACATATAATGGACAGACTTCAGTAAGAGAGAATTTGGAAGTATTGTTAAAGGAGTTTGATTACCTACAAACTTGTTCACTGTGTATGTATTTGTGTGTGTGTGTGTGTATGTGCGCGCGTGTTTCTGTGATTTATTTAATAACCACTTATACATGGCACACTGATGTGTCAGGAAGCATTCTATTTGCTTCACTTACGTTAACTCAGTCTATCCTCCAGACAACACTATGACATAGGTCATTTCTTGTTTTCCCATTTTTCAGGTGAGGAAATGGTCATAAAGAAGCTAAATGGCTTTTAATAGCTTCTCCAGATAGTAAAGAAAACGATTAGGAATCAAACATTGATGGCTTGGTTTCAGTGTCCCTGCTCTTATGTATATGGCACTATTATTTTCAATTATTCACTCACTCACCAATCTTGTCAAAAGATTCCATCCCCTACTCCAGCCTCATGACTTGTGTTGATTTCCTGTGGGAGGATGTATCTCCCCACCTCATTAGATTGTGCTTGGCCATTGACTTGTTCTGGATAATGAAATATAAACAGAAATGACAGCTGCCAGTGCAGGGAGGTTCTCAGGGTGGCCTTGGACTGACCCAGTTTTCCCTCCCTCCTTGCTTAGAGTTGTCACGAGTAACAAGAATGTGCTGGGAATGCAACACCCTGAGGTTGAGGAGGGACTATACAGAATAGCCCGGGCTCTGTTTCCTCTCCCCTAGAAGTAGGGAATCCTTCAACACGTAGCCCACCTGGTCGTGTTGCACCTGATGTGTGTAACCAGGGCTGGCTGCCTTTAGGGCTTCTTTAGCTATGGCAAGGAAGCACATGCAGTTGAGATTCCCTTCAGCCTAGGCAACTTTTCTGAGTCTTGAGGGGGAGGCATAATGAACTGCAGCTTTTGTTGTCCCTTACTGCTTGTCTAAGAGTAATGAATTTGCTTCATGTAACTTGTTGTATATGAGTGTGTTCGATCTCACTGGACTCAGACAAGTTGATAACCAGTGCACACCCAGTAAAACTGCTTCTCAGCCAGTTTTACCCACAAGACTTAAAAGTCGTGGAGTGCTTTTACCACCTATACATCTGGTGAAAGCTATACATCTCTTCCCTTCTGCTTCGGCAACAAGGTGTGACTGACAGAGGCTTCTCCTTCAAACTGAGTCCCAGAATAAGTCACATGAGTATGGACACAAACAACCTGCTGCTTCCAACATGAAAAGTAAAGGAAAAATAAACTGCTGTGGTCTTAAGACATTCATTACGAATGGGGAACTTTTAAATTAAATTAAATTTTTCTTCTTGCAAGGGTGATAACAAAAGATTGAGAAACATTGTTGTAAGACAATAAGATTTTGTCCCCACAGTTTTGCCTTGTGAAGCTTGAATATTACAATTTTTAAATGCTGTGTGATGATTCTTCACCAAAAAACAAACATGCAAAACTTCTGTATTCATAAGTAGATAAATAGTGTACTCAAGACAGTAAATGTTTTAATGCCATATGCCATAGTATAATGTCTCCACAGGTAGCCTTTTGAAAGTACACATTACTTTATCAACTACATTTTTTCATTAAAACTATAACTTTTGTAATGAACTTTGGACAACTGGGTATCCTTTGGTTATGTTCCTGATAATAACTCATATAAAAATATATTCTGCTATGATTTAGGTATATTGAAAATTTGACAGTTTTATTTTACTTAGAGCTTAATGAGGGGAGAAATCTGGGAGACACCCTCTTACCCAAATAGTCCAAGTTAATATCACATATAAAAAGACACACCCTGAACCCTCCACTAATACACCCAAGTGAATCCCACCATTACTTCTGTAGTAACACAGAAAATGCACAACCTCAATCTAATCCTAGAAAAAAAATATCAGATAAACCCAAACTGATACACATTTAAACACTTTTCAAAATATCATGGTGAGGAATGACAAGGAAAGACCAAAGAACTGTCCGAGATTGAAGGGGTCTCAGGAGACAGAGCAACTATTCAGAGTGGAATGCAGTGTGGAATGCTGGATCCTGATGTGTTAAAAAGGACACACTGGTGGAGAAATTGGTGCAATTACAAAAAAGATCTGTATTATAGTTAATAGTAATTATACCAATTCTAATTTTCTAGTTTTAATCGTTGTACTATTCTTATGTAAGTTATTAAGTAAGCTGGTGAAAGCTATACATACACAGTGAACTATTTTTGAAACTTTTCTGAGTCTAAACTTATTTTAAAATAAATGAATAAATATAACAGCTCAATCTTTCATTTCTTAATGCTATGCAATTTAACAAGCAAAATATGGACATTTCCATCAAAACATTCTATTATTGCCATACATTATTTTTTTCAAGACTTTTTAGATCAGCCACTGGTGTTTTACACCTGCCTAGCTGATTTTTCTGTCAGGATTTTCATGTCAGCTAGAGGGTTATCTAGCAGTTGAATGGTCATATTTGTGGTTGGAAGGCATTTTGCTGGGGTGCCCCAGCATTGTGCCAACTGTCCTTTAATCCCCCCAAGAAGCTAGTTCAGGCTTTTCCACATGGCGGCCTTGGGGTTCCAAGAACAAAAAAGGACAAGGCCCAATGTGCAGGAGTTTCTCGATCCTTTTCTTAAGTCATATTTGTTAATGTTATATTGGTCAAAACAAATCACATAATTTAGCCCATCTCTTAATGAAAAGGGTAACAATATCTTTTCACAAAGGGGTCTGCATTCAGAGATGGAAAGAATATGTGGCCTTTTTTTTTTTTATCTTTCTTGCAAATTACCACACTTGCCCAGTTTATCTCAGTCTTCTATTATTTTTTAACTTCAGGATCCTTTCCTTTGTATTTTAGACATAATTATTTCTTCAATGCTAAATATTGTTTCTAACAATCATTGTACTATCTTTGTATGTAGCACCAGCTTGGCACTTTACAAGAATTCAATAACTTCTAAAAATATCAGCAAATTAATGATTAACTGAAATAATTGTTTAATTTATTTACAATAATGAATAGGAATTTGAGAGACTTGACATTAAAATATAAAATATATTGTGTGATAATTTTTATTTATATTCAAAGTACTATATGTAATTTTTAATAAGATTTTTTATGTTTCAGTTTTGCCGTCTAATTTTCTTTCATTGCTTATGTTCTATAATTGCTCAGTTTGGCTATATTTAACTTGTCACTCTTCTGTGTTTTGATTTTCAGACGGATATATGTGTACTAACATTTTATTTAAGGATCAAATACTATATTTCTGTTTTGTTTTTTTTTTTTGAGACAGAGTCTCACTCTGTTGCCCACGTTGGAGTGAGTGCCATGGCGTCAGGTCAGCCTAGCTCACAGCAACCTCAAACTCCTGGGCTTAAGCGATCCTACTGCCTCAGCCTCCCAAGTAGCTGGGACTACAGGTATGCGCCACCATGTTCAGCTAATTTTTTCTATATATATTTTTAGTTGGCCAGATCATTTCTTTCTATTTTTAGTAGAGACAGGGTTTCACTCTTGCTCAGGATGGTCTGGAACTCCTGAGCTCGAGCGATCCACCCACCTCGGTCTCCCAGAGTGCTAGGATTACAGGCGTGAGACACCGCGCCTGGCCCAAATACTATATTTCTTAACATCTTTCTACTTCTGAAATACTAATCAGAATTGCAACATGATATAATTACTTACTTCCTAAATATTTGTTGAATTCCTACTATGGGACAGGCAGTGTTTGGTTATTGTAAAAATCAATTTTCCCAAACCTTATAACAACTGTTAGAATAGCATTTTCTTGTTGCTCAAGTGTCACATGGGCAATTTTGCTTTAGTTTTAAAGATCAACTACCTTGGCTTTTACCATTTGTTTACTAGCATCATCAACAACAACAAAAAAATTAATGAATAATTTCCAATTGGAATAATGAATATTTAATAAACAAACCATAGAAAGTAACATTCACAAAGAATCATAAGTAAGATTTATATTAAAATTGTTTTAAATTAAACTAATTAAGGCTTATTTAGTAAAGAAACATTACTATATAAACATTAATAGTGGTTTTAAACTAGAGTACATAAAATTTACTTTTAGTAATTTCAGGAAAATTTCTGGATTTGCTCATTATTTTATACCAAGCACCTCTTTCAGTGACTACTAAACCGTAAACACACAAAGAATCGGTAACAGTCATGAAGTTATGGATGACTGTGCCTGGCATCGCCAACAGGAAAGGTACAACTCTAGAAAAATCTGTCCTTTATTTATCTCCTTCCTTGACACTAAACTGTGAAAAAAAATACTTTTTTATTAAATGTCTTTTATTCATGAATAACTTTGCCTAACTAGCCTTTAAGTGCAAGGGCAAATAAATTCCATGCCACTGGAATATTAGGATAATTTAATTTTATTTTAATTTATTGCCTCTTTTATGGTTTCTTCTATGGTCATGGCTTATATATTTTTCTTATGATTCCTGAAAAGCATCAGAGGAGCCCTAATTTATGGGAGCTGTCCTTCCGGCATCTCTTTGAGAGCAGGAAAAACAAAACTGTGTGCTAATACAAGCTCTACTTTAAGGTGTCTACAGATTCTCCACATAGGCTGTTTCAAAATTCCTTCCAAGAAAAATCCATATGAAGAGTAGTCACTTCTTTGTTTATATAGGAGATAAGAGCAGAATTTTACCCTACCTTACTAGTGCCCCAAGCCCCTTTGCCTATTTAAGAAAAAATAAATTTTAAAAAATCCAAGTAAAAGGAAAATAGGAGAAAAAGAGAGGAAAATAAATCAATTTTACTTTTCTTTAATCTCTGTTTACCTTCTTCATTTGTTTTCTATAACAAATCCATTTCTCAACAATTGATAATAGCACTTGAATTAACCAATGTCTTTCTAATCAAATTGAGAAAATAATACAATCTTCAGTTGTTTTTTATTTCCCCTTCCTGAAATCATTAGCATTCTCTTCCCAAGTAAAGCAAGCAAGTCATTAATTAGTATAAACAGTGGTTACCCTGAAAATGAACAAGCTTCTAATACACAATCAAAACCAACCATCTAGAGAGAATACAACCTATAATCAGGACAGAGCCATTGTGCATAGTAAGTAAGAAATAAGCAGAAATTTAACAGCAGAAATTTTTCAGGCCACATAATCTAAGATTATACAGTATAGACTATTTCTTTTATCAAACAAATCCAGTAACAGCAACAAAATCAAGGATACCATATTATTTAAGTAATAAACAATCTGTCGAGTAGAGCAGGTAAAGAGCATTCAACCATTTCCTAAGATATCTGTAAGTACCGTGATCCCCCCTAGATTGTTTCATAACAGCAGGAAGCAGATTTGAGACACAGTTCATCTTGCTTTGTAGCTCCCACCAATACCAAGTAGTACTCAAAACTCTGTGTTTCTATTCTGAAGCATGAATATTGTCTCCTATACTTTCCTTCTACAATTTGATTTTACCTGCATGATAGATTTGCTTTATTTTGAAACAGATCTGAGAAATTATAGAGGACTCAAAGCATCCGGTTTATGAACTCTCTTGGGTGAATTCTCCCTTGCTTCTTTTGAATAATAATAACAAAGCAAAGTGTTCAGTCAAATACAATAAAACCTGCTAAGTTGTATTAATCCTCTCATCATTTATATTTCTTCTGTATTTCATAAGCACACCATGGCATCTGATTATGCAATGATCTCGTTAAAAATTTGACATCTTTATGACAATCAACCTAATATTTAACACTGATTAGTTGGGGAGAAGCCATATGACCTATATATTAAAATATTCTAAAATTAACAATTTTTATGCACTATGGAATAAAAGAGACAAAGAGACTAGTTATCTATAATTCAGAAAAAAGTAGGTAGAATGTTCACAAAAGCCTACACTAAATATTTTAGTCTCGCTTGAGCAAATTACACAGGGACAAAGGGCAGACGTTTTTAAGAATTTCTTTTTCCTCCTACTAAATATTGAGGATCCTTTGGCCTGTTGCCATTTCATTGTCATGTCCATCAGCACCAACATTATAGTTGGAGACTACATTACATTCCTTATCATTGAAAAATCCAGTGGTTTCCGTCTCTTTTACATTCTCAGGAGATGTTCCAGGATTGCAATGACTTTGACCTCTCCAACATGTTCCTTCATACTTCCTCGATTGCCTGTGATATATTCATTCAGACCCCTCCGCAGGAGATATCCTCTCAAACATCACCATCAAGGTCTTGATAACAAATCCCAGAAGATTATGGTGCAGCATGTACACTTAAAAATATATATAATGCATTTTCCCCTGTTGGCCAGACGTAACTGCTTAAAGTTCTCTTGCTTTAGTTTCTCTTCCACTGTATAATTCTTATTCTATTCCTCCTCCTCCATGTGCATTCACAACTCTACTCTCCCTAGTCCTCAAATTAGTATTTGTCAAGTTTTTTTCTTTTCTCCTCACCTCCCTTTGCTATTAGTACCTTGACATATTCCATCCCATGAATTTATAGATTCCCAAATCTATAGCTTATTTCTCTTTTAATCTTCATAAATCTGTAACACTTCTGTCTCATAGATACCCCAGTTTATGAGACCCCAAGATTCTACACTCAGTCTTCACTGAAACGCCCTATACCTTCGATCTCTTCTCTTAGCACTTTTTTAAACTTGTTTTATCAAACAGAAATCTAGCCTTCCTCTGAAGATACTGATTTCCCTGCAGTCCTCTTAGAGGGGCTAATTTTTCCCACTTTCATGCCCCTCTTTCCACTGGGCTCAACATAGAAGAATCATTATTTCTCATTACCTCTTTCAAATCATTTTGCCTCCATTCCTTGCTTCCCCAAATACTCATCTGTAAATCTCATATCATCAGACTATATTACCATTTCATCCATTGTTGCTCTCTTTCACTGACACTAGATTATTTTCCTTTATTTATGACAATTTTAGTCACAAGTTTACACTCTCCCCAATACAAATTTGGTTTTAATTTCAGTGATTTCAATATGCACCTAGAAAATGTTTCTAATATGCTGGTCTTTTGGTTGGCTCTTGAGAGTTATCTTAGGCTCAAAATTGTGTTTGATGTTTAGTCCTATGGTGGTTTGTTAGTTTTGTTGCTAGTAGTGGTGTGTGTTAGTAGTGGTGTGTGTATCAGGTTGTCATGATATAAAATAGCCAATAGGCTTCTGAGGTGCACGGGCACTTCCCAAGGCCCACTTCCATCCATAGGGCTTTACAGTTTCTTTCCCTTCTCCCAGTGTAATTGGTCATTTAGAATGACCAGTTCTACTATTTTATGATCTTAATTTCAGGCATTCACTCTCTGCCCTTCATTTCTTGCATTTCTAGCTCATTCCTTCCAAAACATTGATCCCAATAATTCTGTAGCCGCAGTTTCTTGATCCCACCACCTTCTTTTGTCCCTCACCCTCTAGATGCCCTTGCTCCATTCCTTGCTCAGAAGAAACATTCCCTAGACTCCTTTCTCTTTCCCTTGTTTGATTTTATTCACTTGGCAAAAACACTTTGGATTTACTTTGAACCTGCGCACATGCCAGAAAGGTTGGAAGAGAAGACACAACCATGCTAATGGACTCACAATAAATTCACAGCCACAAAACTCAAGAGTGTTCTTGATGCTGTTAAAAAACCGTACTCTTGGCCGGGCGCGGTGGCTCACGCCTGTAATCCTAGCCCTCTGGGAGGCCGAGGTGGATGGATCGCTCGAGGTCAGGAATTTGAGACCAGCCTGAGCAAGACCTCGTCTCTACTAAAAACAGAAATAAATTATCTGGACAACTAAAAAATATATATAGAAAAAATTAGCCAGGCATAGTGGCGCATGTCTGTAGTCCCAGCTACTTGGGAGGCTGAGGCAGGAGGATCGCTTAAACCCAGGAGTTTGAGGTTGCTGTGAGCTAGGCTGACGCCACGGCACTCACTCTAGCCCAGGCAATAAAGTGAGACTCTGTCTCAAAAAACAAAAACAAAAACAAAAACAAAAACAACGTACTCTTCATCTTAGCCTCTTCACTTTTTCTCTCTCCAGGACTACCTCTCAGCTTTCCTCTCTTCTCGCACCCTCTCTCGCATTTTCAATTTCTTCTGTATATCTTGATTCCTATGTCTCTCAGTCAAGCAATCAGTAGAAAACACCACAAAATCCAACCACCATAGAGAAATACAGATATCATTATTCACCCCACAAACTCTGCATCTGCCTGTTAATGTAGATAAACTATCCATACTTCTTCCTAGATCCAACCCCTTCATTTGGGCAATAATTCCATCTTCTTTTGCCTGACTTAGGACATGTAACCAGAAATTCTACTTCTCTTTCCTGTGTCATCAAATTTTTCTATTCCACTAAATTATCCAGATAATAATTTTTGTAAACACAGGTAACCTAGTTTTGGGAAATCACATATATTCTTTTTATTTTCTTCAGATTAAAAAAAATGTTAGTTTTATTAAGTAGCTAGATGATATAGTTTGGATAATTGTCCCCTTCAAATCTCATGTTGACATTTGATCCCCAGTGTTGGTTGTGAAGACTGCTGGGAAGTGTTTGTGTCATGGGGGCAGATCCCTCATGAATAGCTTGGCACTGAGTTCTTGCTCTATTAGTTCACATCAGAGCTAGTTGTTTAAAAGATGTTGGCATCCCCTCTTCTTTCTGTTGTTACTTCTCTGACCATGTGATATGCCTGCTCCCCTTTCTCCTTCCATCATGTTTAGAAGTTCCCCAAAGCCCTCACCAGAGCAGATGCTAGCACGATGCTTCTTGTATAGTCTGGAAAACTATGAGCCAAATAATTCTCTTTTCTTTATAAACTACCCAGTCTCAGTCTCAGCTATTCTTTTATAGCAATGCAAAACTGACCAAGAGAGTGGTTTATACAGAGAAGTTACTTTTATTTATTTTTATTATTTTTAAGATATATCACATATATTACACATATATCACTCCTTTATGTATAATTATTCACAATAAGTTTAAAAGAAAGGTCATAACAAATAGAAGTTATTTAGAGAGTAACCAATTTCATTGCTCCAGTAAGACTAATTTCCATTCAAAATTACCTCAAACATTCAAGCGACTTGCACGCACATACACACACACACACACACACACACACACACACACATCTATGAAGGATTTCACATTGTATCTAAGCCAAGTTAGAAGCAACCTCAACCAGGTTTGCATGATGGTGAGAATAGGGCAACTTCTGTGATGTAGGTGCAGGCTGTCATGATGTACAATAGCTGATAGACTTCTGAGGTGCACAGGCACTTCCCCAAGCCCCACTTCCATCTACAGGGCTTTACAATTTCTTTCCCTTCTCCCCATGTAAATGCCTCAATTTAATTGTTAATACTGTATTTACAGCTCTTTACCATGAACTTACTTCTCTATGTAGTCCTCCTTCCTTACTCTTTTCTCATAGAGTCAATTTCTCATTGTCTTGTCCCCCAATTTACTTCATTTTTCTCTGATTTATCAAGTATTATGTCTATCTATCTCTATCTATCTATGTCTGTCTATCTGTCCATCACAGGTGTATGTGTGTGTATACGTGCATTCAATTCCTCATTGGCTAGATTTTGAATTCCTGAACAACAAAAAAAGGTACTTAATTGATCTTTACAATCGTATGCCTTAGAACTACTTAAATCACAGATGTAGTAAATTGAATGAAATTGTAAGGCTAGGTTCTCGAAATTTTCATTTCCAGTTTTGTGGTTTCACTCCTGTCTCATTTTTGTGAAAATGTCATTTTGGCCTACTATATGAAATTCACTCTCTGATGATTTCCCTGACAATTCTAATCCATACTGATATCCTTTTTTTTCTGAAATATTAAAATATTTATAATATGAGAATCAAAATTTTAGCATAAGTAAAGATGACAGATAAAGGTCAGAGGAGATGACTCCTCCCTAAACATGGGTAGTGGCAGTTGATAGGAACTCTGGCCATATTCCCTTGAGTTTTCCTCATCCCCAAATATAATCAAGAGTGGAGAAAAATGCCCATGAAATACATTCTTTGGGTTGTCTTAATTGGGTATGGATTAACAGTGTTGGCTTGAAACTTCCTTTTATTCTTAATGAATAGATTGGTTAAAAGCAAATATTTTATTGCAATGTGATTTCAGAAGCACTAGTTTTTTTCACAGAGAAACTACCTCTCATACAAGTCCACTGTCGTTTACTTCATCCTTTCCCAAATATAAGGGTGACATTTATTTCTTCTTCATATCTTCCATTTGTACAAATGCATACAAAAGACAGGGTTCATTTTATTGCTTAGGTCCATTATTTAATTTGCGTTACTCCTGTCGTGGTTTTTAAGCTTTTAAAAAATAGCCGTTTGTAATATTTTCTTGTATGTGCATAGCTTTTAACTCCCATAATAATCTTTATTTTTCAATGTTTGTTTCAAACTTATGTTTATTTTTCCACTTACAAGTTACATTTATACTATCTATTGATAGGAGAAGCAACACCTCAAACAGATATTATATTTTAACAACAGACCACGATTTCCCCACTATAACAAGTCATTAAATAGAGAAGTACGACACTACATCACAATAATTTCTGTGCATTTATAATAGAAAACTCCGTCTTTTCATTCTTACTATAGCTTCTCCCCTGTCAGCGATTTTAGTCTTATATCTAAAGCATAGTGGATAAAGCAGCACTTTGATCATTTCAGAAGCCATGATCACTTGAAGAAGAATTGATCTCTGAACTCAGGTCTTAGGAGGTAAAGAGAAAAAGGCATTCTACTCATTTTTAAAGGCTAAAAAAGAATCATAATTTTATGTGCTTTTCCCCCTTTACTGCAATTTCATATATAACATGCTAGCAGTTTCAGTGGGAAGGGTACACTTTATGAAGTGGAAGATTTTTTTTGTTGTTTTCTCATAATGTTCCTTCTATTACTAACCTCTAATGTTATTAAATCCCACTGTGATATTTTTCCTGCAATAGAGCCTATGAAAAGTACAGTTCTTTGGACATTTCATTAAGAACAGCCCATGAACTGCTTCCTGACTTATTCCTGTACAGACAGTGTTACTCTCATCTTCCCTCCTCACCACGTTCACCTACCATTATGTTTGAGGGGAGAAATCAGGTTTGCAATTTGCTGGGCAGTAAGGAGGAATTTTTTTTTTTCCAAGAGAGCCTAAAATCCTAAGTATTATTTACACAAGTTTGAATTAATATAGATGGCCAGCATGTACGGTTTTAAAGTGTTTCATGACTGTAGGGAGAAAAGAACAAGTTTTAGATTAAAAAAATAGAACTGTCACGACTGTTAGGTTCCACAATGAAATTGAGAAATAAAATAAATATGTATATAAAGGATATATCTACTCTCTTTTGTGGGAAAAGGATTGAATTGGCAAAGAATTTATATGCATTGCTTTTTCAAATACCTTCTTTACAAAATAAATAATAAGAGTTACTTTTTACTTTATATGGAAAATATAATTTCAATATTAAAGTATTATGCTTTCTCTGTTCTAAGCTACTATACTAGTCTATTATTGCCTGGAGTTAAAGTCTTTTTAAGCATAAGTCAATGATATCCCAAGGTCCTGCTCACATTACAATGTTAATTTTCTTCCATGTTTCCATTGGTTATGGTTTGTTTCCTGAGGGAATTTTGAGAGTACTCCCAACATCCAGTTATCCCTTGGATATTCCACTAACCCAATTTAATTGGTAGCCACTCAATGCAGCCCACAGACCACCTGGCCTCCACGGCTCATGGCACAGGACCTGTGAGAGTCCCTTCCCTTTAAAAAGCATGTTCTCCCCATTCATTTAAAATGACAAAATTATAGAAACAGACAGCACCATAGTGGTCGGCAAGAATGTGGAGGACGGGAGGGAGTTGGATGTGGTTCCAAAATGACAACAAAAGGATCCTGGGGGTAATGAGACTATTCTGAATCTTGAATGCAGTGGTAGCCGTTTGAATCTACATATCCAATAAAATTACGTGAAACTAAATGCACATACAAACACATGAATGACAGTGAAATTGGGAAAGTCTGAATAAGATGGGTGAATTACATCAAACTCAATTGTTTAGTTGTGATACTGTGCACAATATCACACTGGTAGAAAGGCTAGATGGGATCTCTCTAGGGTATTTATTTCTTCTAACTGCATATAAATCTACAATTATCCCAAAATGAAAAGTTTAATTCAATACTAAATAAACAAACGTGATATAAGGTACATGGTACACTGTTTCACTATTGAGATACAGAATACTCACCTGCAAATTTAGAATAAATACTACAGAGGTACTGTAATTCGCAATTGTTATTTAAGAAATCAGACTTCGATTTTCATCCTGCTATCTCATGTAAACTTAGAGAAAATCATATCCTATAGATGGAGCAGAAATACAAAAGTCTCCTGATTTTTTGGGGACTTTTGGAATGTAAGGAGGAATAATAATGTAGATGTTACCCTTACTTAATGCACATAAAAATGCTTGCTATAATTGTTAGAATTGAAATCATAGGAACATCGACAACAAAAATAATCCAATGATGTCTATTAAAATACTTTTTTTCCAAAAATATGTGAAATCATATAAAATTTTGGAGGCTCAGATAGATATTCTAAGCATGACAGAAATAAGGCATTTAAATGTCACCCAACTCTTTCTCTCTATTCTATTATTTTGTTCCTTAGATAAGGTTATAATTTCAGTGTTCTTCTGTACTTGCTTCTAGATTTACACTAGAAATCTGGTAAGCACTTTACAAAGATCTTGAATGCTTGAAATTAACTATATTTCAATTGCTATAGCTTTTCTGGCTGCCAATAATTTAAAAATAAACTTTAAACTTACATATCCTATTTTTTATTTTTAATTGAAAGTAATCATTAATACATTAAATTTTTCATAATGACTACAGTGTTGCACAAATAATGACAAGTAATCTTATATTCTTCATCTGGTAATTACCTAAAAATATTTAGATTAAATATTTTCCAACACAATCTCATTAACTTTTTAAAAATCCTTTTTAAATAGTCATAATCAGCATTATGGTATTTTAACAAAAAGTGTGACATTTGCATTTATTTTTCATGAATTTTTATTTTTCCTTAACAATAACAGAAATTGAATAATTTAATTTTAAAATATCTCCAGATATCTTGCTAATACATTGAAATAAGTAAAGAATAAACATATTTTTATTAAATTTATTTTTACTTAGATAAGAATCTACTCTGGGACAACCTTATATGAGTACAACTATAGAGACTCAAAAGTAATAAAATAACATGAATAAACCAAAAGAAAACTAAACACCATAATTTTTCTCCAAGTGTCTCCAGCATATGTCACATAGATATATAAAATATATTGTATGAAATATTTCTGAAGCTCAAAAAATTTCATCTAAATTCTCCTAGAATTTTATTTACTGATGTAATGATAGTGCCCAAATATTTGTGGTTTTCTATTAAACCAATAACTGAGAAACTTACTTTTAATTACACTTTTAATTCAATTGCTCCAATGAGCATTTAGTACAGTCCGAGTTTGTATTTGTCTAGAGCTATCAAAACCAATTAGCACAAACTGAGTGGTACTGGCTTAACATAAATTTATTTTCTCACAGTTCTAGAGGCTACAAGTTCAAGACTGTACTGTCAGCAGGGTTGGTTTCTGCTGATGCTTCTCTCCTTGGTTTGAAGATGATCATTTTTTCTCTCTGTCTTCACTTGGTGGACCCTCTGTACATGTTTGTGTCCAAATTGTCTCTTCTTATCAGTGCACAAAGCATATTACACTGGGGTTCACCATAATGATCTCATTTTTAACTTAAAAACCTCTGTAAAGATCCAATCTGTAAATAGAGTGCCATTCTGAGATTCTAGGGGTTAGGACTTCATCATATTAATTTTAGGGGGTTAAAGCCAGCGCATTGGGGTCCAACTACATTCTGGCCTGACTTTTCTAAAATGCCTTCAACTGCTAATATATTCAGGACTCATCTTTCATTTCACTAAGATTCCAATTTTTCCATTCTGATATTGCATTGTGCCATAATTATCATCTCTTGGTAGAGAACTCATAATGGTATTGGTGCTCTGTGAAAGGTATGTGAGATTTACCTTATAAATAATGTTTTGAAACTTTTTAAATAGTTCAATTTCATGTCTATGATCCTATCATTAATTAAAAAGCTGCAGTGGACATAATGCTACATGTACATGTATGTATATGTGTATATGTATATATAGGTGTACACATGAATATATATCTATATATTAATATATACACACGTGTGTATATATTTTAAAATATTGTACTTTTCACATTTAAACTCCAAAGGTAATGTAAATTTCCTCTTTACATATTTTATGATTTATATATTTATTTTATTTAAAGAAAATATTGTGTTTTCAAACAGGCCCTATCTTATGAGGAATTTCATGAACTATGTAGAGTCCAACAAGGAAAAGGATAAATCATTTCATTTAACTCACTTCTAATAACCTGTTTCCAAAAGAATACTAGATATAGCTTTACCTTTGGTATAAGTAATTTTGCAATACAGACAGTACAATTAAAACAAAAGAGGATTTAAATAACAACAAAAGAGAGCTAATAAATTCAGAGTATGATGCAGGCTGCTGATTTAGTAGGCACTAATAGCAATCTAATTTAAATATGGTATTGAAGCAGATATAAGAAAAATTGTCTATTTATGTATTAGTTTTTTGTTGTGGTCGTAACAAATTGTCACAAACTTCGTGGCTTAAAACAATGCAGATTTATTCTCTTACAGTTCTGGAGATCTGAAGTCCAAAATGAGATTTAAAGGACCAAAATCAAGGTGTCAGCAGAACTGATTTCTTCTGGAGGCTCTAGGGGAAAATCCATGCTTTTGGAGCTTCTAGAGGAAACTGGCATTTTTTAGCTTGTGGCTCCATCACTCCAACTTCTGCTGCCTTCTTCTCCTTGCCTCCTTCGTCTTCTGGAGTCAAATACCCCTCTGACTCCCTTTTATAAGGTTACTTGTGATAATATTGAGGGCTCACCCCAATAATCCAGAATAATCTTCCCTTCTCAAGCTCCTTTACTTAATCACATCTGCAAAGCTTCTTTTGGCATAAAAGACAACATTCACAATTCCAGGGACCATTATTCAGCCTACCACAATCAATATGCCCTATTTCTTGAATGTCTTCATGGAATACTTAAAATTTATCAGCCTGCAGTATCTTTTAGAAAGTATTTTGGGAGCAGACTTAGCATGTCAAATCAAGGGCCCATCTAAGTATAAGTATATCTAAGCTGGAGACTTCCTGTAGAATATGAAGCAGGGATGCACATATGGCTACTTCTCACCCAGATGAGTCCATTCTCACACTTTAAATGAAGAACCCGATGTCTAAATATATAGAGCTATATGCCTTGCTGGTTATGCCATGAGCATATTTAAAATTGTTATAGATCTCAAAATATAAATAGTATCCATTGCACTTGAAAATTATTTTCAGATTAAATTGGCTTCCATGTAATCAGTCTTTTCTTAAGAATTATCTTCTTAGATATGTGTCTGGGCAATGCAACCTTCTCATATACTTAGATGCATCACTTTAAAATAATTTTCTGGTGATTTTATATGCATTCATCTTGTCTCTAGCGCTACATTGAAAACTTCTTAAGGGTTAGAACCAAGTATTCCACTTCAAATTTATTTTCAGCTGGAATAGCCTGTATCCATTTTTAAAGAGAGTCCTCAGGATTTACTCCCTTCCCCTACAGGTCTGAGGGAGCCATCGCATATATTTGAATTTGTTATAATTCTTGTGGTCATTGCCATATGAACTTCAGCTATCCCATTTTCATGATACTGCCCTAGGCGTTCATCTCTCATCAGCATGTTTGAGGCCAGCATTTCCCAGATTTACATCTGAGGACGTTTATTTGTATCTAATTTATTTTTTATAATCCAAGACAACATGAGAACATAAGCACAATGAAATGTTTTTCTTAAAAAAAAATTTATTTAATGTATAGTTTTTTGTTTTAATTTCAACATTATAATCCAAGCATGGTGTCAGTATAAACAAGTAAGTCATTTCAGCCAATGTCTGTTGATTATACTATTAAATATTAGTATTAGTATGAATATATATAGCCAATAGCATTCCTGATTTTGATTGCCTTTTTGGGGGTCTTTAAAGCTCCCACATCTTTTTCTGCAGAATAATGGTAATACTAGATTTTAGTTGTTTTCTGTAGTTTTTTAATATAGCCAGACTTTTCAAAATAAACTTTTGACAATCTTAGGCCAGTCCTCTCTCTAAATATTTACCATTTTATGCATTTATGAATTTATTAAAATTTTATAATCCAGGAAATTCAAAAATCTGCTAGTGAAAGTATTGGGTCATTTTGGTACTTCACGTACAGATACTCCTTAACAAGGGGTTAAGCCAAAATTGTCATTCACCAAATAAAGCAGTTTATTTCATTTCAGTAAATGAAAATATTTTTAAAGGGTGATGCTGGAGACAAATTGAAATAGGAAATAAGCCATGGAATAAGATTAAAATAAATTCAGAAAATTAAACTCAATATAAAACACTACACAGTCTACACACATTTTATAAATACACTACTTTAAAGGTGGTAGCAAATGTGTTAAATGTGATAGACAGTGAGGTATGATGAACAGTATGTTAAGCACAGCCTTCAGATACGAGAATAGCTATGCTAGGGCAATTAAGATGTCATAGTTTGAGGTATGTTGAAATGTAAATTTTAGAATCCTAAAATTTCAAAGTTGATAAAAGCCTCAAAGTTTCTCTCACCAAAGCCATTACCTGTAGAAATATCTCTTAATGTCCCAGACAGCTATTCATGTTATTTCTGTTTAGTACTTATAACATCCACTATCAAATCTTCGTATCTCAGCCTATTGCTGTTATGAAAGGCACCGAGTGTTCTAGAAGTTTTCCTGAAATTTAACATCCCACTTATATTAATTTTACCTCTTGTTCTTGTTTTACTTTTGAATCTAGAAAGATTCCTTAGTCGCCTTCAGAAAGTAATGACAATTTAAATAACTCAAAAATCATCAGGTCCCTTTTTAGTTTTCTCTACTCAAAGTTATAGTGTCCTGGCCAGGCACGGTGGCTCAGGCCTGTAATCCTAGCACTCTGTGAGGCCGAGGAGGGAGGATTGCTAGAGGTCAGGAGTTCAAGACCAGCCTGAATAAGAACGAGACCCCATATCTACTAAAAATAGAAAGAAATTATCTGTACAACTAAAAATATATAGTGTATATAGTGTGGTGCATGCCTGTAGTCCCAGCTACTCGGGAGGCTGAGGCAGAAGGATCGCTTAAGCCCAGGAGTTTGAGGTTGCTGTGAGCTAGGCTGAGCCACAGCACTCTAGCCTGGGCAGCAGAGGGAGACTCTGTCTCAAAAAAAAAAAAAAAAAAAATTAAAAAAAAAAAAGTTATAATGTCCACTTTATCCTACTTTCACTCATGTAGCTTAATCTTTTATAGTACTTTATCTCCAGACACACAAAGAACCAAGATAAAAAGCTACTTTATCAATTTTTAAATGAACCTTATTTGTTTTTAATTGAAGAAAATTTCATATACAAAAAATTCTCAACTGTTAAGAAGTCAGTTTCATGAATTTTTATTTGATGCACCATGTAACCACCAACTCAAACAAGATATAGAGTATTTGCTTTGCTCCAGAAAGTTACTTCATACCACCTTAATTTGATACCCATCCTTGAGGCACAACAACTGAACTGCTTTGTGGCAGCATGAATTAGAATAAAGAGATAACAGTTTTACATCTGTCAAGAAGGGAGAAAACTTTTGATTTTTTTGGCAGTGTCTAAGATATGTAAATAGTAGGAAACATCCTGTATAAGATATCAAAAACATGATTTAGGGAAAAAATCCAAATAAACAAAATCATCTCTGCTGCATATTTCTAAAAAGAGAAAGAGATATCCATGCAACAGATGATTCTTCCCAAGCAGGATTTGCAACTATTAATTACTGCACAATCAACTGAAAAAAAAAAAAAGAAGTTTGACAGGAATGCCTGATTCTGCTATCCTTTTATCACTAACCATTCTTCCACACCACCTCTTCTTCTTTCTTTATAGCATTAATCACAAGGTGACTTTGTGACTTGTGCCTCTGTCACTATCTTTGAGCAGTGGCTTTGTTTATTCATCACCATGTGTATAGTAATACATTTACTTTATCGAGTAACTAAATTTAGTGGAGATTTCGCTCTGTACATTGTACTTCTAAGAGGAAATGCTTGTGGTGTATTTTTTAGATGGTTCAGTGAAGAGGCTTATCCACAGTGATGGTATAAATACCAGGGAATCATATCCATTCATGAAGGTTTGCTTCCATAACTGTATCTCTGGCCAACTAAAAAGGTTAGTTGATTTTAGTACCTATCTCTCAAATTCGCCAACCTTCTGTTAATCTGAATACCACACTCATTCAAACCTCCTCATTTGAAAAATTACAACAGTCTCCTAGCAACCAATATTCATTGTGCATACGGGCCTCCCTCCAATCTAAACATGTCATTTTTCTGTTTAAAACCCTCTACTGGCATCCCTCTACTAAAATGATAAAGATCGCATTACTGAATAGAGTCTACAAGACCTTGAACCCACTGATCCCTGCTGCCTCTGGCTGTACCATCTCCACTCTTCTCTGAATTCTAAACTTCGGATAAAATTTTAGTCACTCCAATTAGAGGGCCTTTGAAGGTGCAGTTCTTCTTTCCTTCTCATTCTATATAGTTTATGCCTATGCTTCCTTCACGTAAGACCTTAATAAATAATAATTCCAAGATTTCTCCAAGTTACATACCTTTACTTTAAGCCTAGTATGTAGAACCCTCTTCATTATAGCAATTGTCATATTTCATATTTTATTTTTCTCATTTAATCACTCTCCCTCAACTAAAGGAAGAGACTATATATAACCTTGTAGTATAGCTTGAAGTCTGGTAAATTGATGCCTCCCAATTTGTTCTTTTTGCTTAAGATTGCTTTTGCTATACAGGGTCTTCTGTGGTTCCGTAAGAAGCATAGAATTATTTTTTATAGATCTGCAAAAGATGATGAACAGAAACTTTTCAAAAGAAGATACACTAATGATCAACAAATACATGAAAAAATGTTCAACATCTCTAATCATCAGGGAAATGCAAATAAAAGCCACAATGAAATATCACTTAACTCTAGTGAGAATGGCCTTTATCAAAAAGTCCCCAAACAATAAATGTTGGCGTGGATGCGGAGAGACAGGAACACTCCTACACTGCTGGTGGGAATGCAAACTAGTACAACTTCTGTGGAAAGTAATATGCAGATACCTCAAAAGGCTACAAGTAGAACTACCATTCGATCCAGTAATCCCAATACTGGGCATCTACCCAAAAGAACAAAAGACAATCTATAAAAATGACATCTGCACTTGAATGTTTATAAGAGCACAATTCACAATTGCAAAGATGTGGAAACAACCCAGGTGCCCATCAGTACATGAGTACTCTTGGTTTTTCTTGCTTTCTTCACTATCCAAGACTGATTACTATGTTTGGCTTTGCATCACCACACCCGTATCTACTCTTCAGCTGCAAACAATTATCAATGACTTGGGAATTTCTAATTCTTCCTTCTCATGTCTAATAATGCTCTGTAGTGAAAGGGAATAGAAATATGGTGTTTTTTCCTGCTGAGGTGAATTGTGTCATCCTCTACATCCCAAGTCCCACAACCACCACCACCATTACATGCATGGAAGGTAGAAGTAACGAATAACAATTTAGCTTCAAACAGCATTTTCTCACTCCTGCTTCCTTCATTACAGTAGATATTAGAAATGGAACAAACCTGAGAAGGGCTTAAGTGATGAATTTATCCAACAGAGACATATAAAAATAGAGATATTCATATAAAATGTAGTAAAAACTTAGCTGTAAACACAGACTTTAATTTTTGTATTGTTCATTTAAGAATATATATATTTTAATAAAAATTATATTCCTGCTATATAGAATTACTAATCAGTTGGACAAACAATGTTGGGTACCCCTCCTGAGAAAGCTGTTATTATTTGAAGTCAAATAAGCAAAGCCTTCTTATGATATTTTAACTTAGACAAGGTCAGAGACAAATAAATAATATCAGATTTCATTCCAGCCAGTAAACACCTTATTTAGTGAAGACAATAAAAAGCAGAGACATATTATTTAGTGATATGATAGTGCAAATGAAGTGGTTAAGAAAGACTGTAGTAAATAGCAAATTTTGAGGGTTTGGAGTGTCATTATTTCCTTCAGGTGTTAGTTTAGGTAATGTGAACTGCTAGAACAAACAGACCCAACAATTTGTAATGCTCAAGCAAAAGGGAAGTTTAGTTTTCACTCATCTGTCTAAATCAGGTTTTCCTGTTCAGAGTGAATTATCTATACAATTAAGGTAACTATATTTTTTCTACCTGTAGTATTCCATTGTTAGCCACCCTTCCTCCACACTTTTTTCTGTTTTCATTTTGCTAGTGGAAAGAATGAGAAATGCTTTACAGTAGCAATTCTAAACATATCAGTGATAAAATATTCTTCCCTGCTGGGTGGAGCTCAACCAACATCCTGCTCTTGGTACCCCACTACAGGACACATCTATTTCCTAAAATATCGTCACATAGAAATAGCACTTATGACTTCAATTAGCATTCCATTGGCTAGAAATCAGTCATACAGCGAACCTAAATGCAAGGGAGACTAGAAAATACAGGCTATATGCTCAAGAAGAAGAGAAAATAGACTTTCATTTAACATTTTTTTTAAGCATGTATTTGAAATTTTGATTTTTAAGGTCTAAATTTGCTCTGGAGTTCAATTCTCAGATTAGGTCCATGAGCTCATCATTTTTACGTGTAATCATTTTAAATGTGCATGTTTAATCAATGTAGATTGGATTCAAATAACTTGTCTTGCCTGTAAATTTGGGCAATTCCACAGGGATAAAAGTTTCTTGTTTTATTTTCAGACATTATTGTCTATTTGTATGTAATAATGTTAACAGCTATAATTACAAATAGAAAAAAAACAGATCATTTCTATCTCTTTAGATTACTTGTTTTTATTCACTCATTGCTTCTGAAAACTCGAATATCTTTTTTTTAACAATTCATTTTTGAAAGCCATTTAAAGCAAATATACAATCCATTGAAGTTCTGGGTTTTTGTTTGTTCTACATAAGCAACATTTTTTTTCCAGCTAAATGGTTTTTAGATTGAAAATTCTTATTAGGAAAATCAAAAATTCCAGTTTATATAAGGTTTTCCAGATAATAAAATAACATGTTACAGTTTTTAATTGTATTGGCTCTTGGGAGAAACTTAAGTTTTTTTGTTAAGTTACCAAATTTATTTATTTATTTATTTTTAATTTTTTGACAAATAAAAATTGTGTATATTTATGGTGTACAATATGTTATATATAATGTTGAACATTGTGGAATGACTAAATTAAGCTATTTAACATATCTATTATCTTACATAATTACCTTTTTGAGGGGGGAGAACCTTTAAAATCTACTCTCTTAGCAAAGTTTAAGTATACAATACATTGTCCTTAACTATAATCACTATGTTGTATGATAGATCTCTTGATTTATTCCTCCTGTATAACTGAAATGTTGTATGCTTTGACCAACATCTCAATTCCTCCAACCGCTGCCCTAGCCTCTGGTAACCACCATTCTACTCTCTGCTTCTTTGAGTTCCACTTTTTCAGATTTCACAAGTGACTGAAATCATGTGGTATTTGTCTGTCTGTACCTAACTTATTTCACTTGGCATAATGCCCTCCAGGTTCATCCCTCTTGTCACAAAAGACAAAATTTCCTTCTTTTTTTAAAGCTGAATGGTATTCCACATTTTCTTTATGCATTCATCTGTCGATGGACACTTAGGTTGGTTCCACATCTGGGCTATGGTGAATAGTGCCGCAATGAGCATGTACAGATATCTTTTCTACATATTGATTTCATTTTCTAATATATACCCAGAAGTGGAATTGCTGGATCATATGGTAGTGCTACTTTTAATTTTTTGGTAAACCTCCATACTGTTTTCCAAAATGCCTGTACTAATTTACATTCCCATCAAAAGTGTACAAGGATTCCTTTTTTTCCCATATTCTCTTCAATGCTTATTATCTCTTGTCTTTTTGATAATAGCCATTCTAACAAGGTGGGAGGTGATATCTCACTGTGGCTTTTATTTGCATTTCTCTGATGATTAGTGATGTTGAACATTTTTTTTCATGTGGCTGCTGGCCATTTGTATGTCTTCTCTTGAAAAATGTCTTTTCACGTTATTTGCCTTTTTCTTAATTAGGTTTTTTTGTTTTGTTGCTATCAAGTTGTTTGAGGTTTTTACATAATTTAGATATAAACTCTTTAAGCAACATTTTTCCTGCTTCTATTAAATGTCAGTCATTGTGCTACATGTTGATAATATTGTGATAAAAGCCATATTTTTTGTCTTTGCCCCACACAAAGTTTATATTCTAGTATTATAAAACAATAGCTAGCCGTTGAATGCTTAACTATATTTTCACCTAATCCTTAAAAACAGCACAGACATTATTACTTTCATTTTGCAAATGAAAGATAGAAGTAACTTGTCCAAGGTCTCATGCATTGAAAAAATAAAGGTGGAACACAAACTCCAAATTAAGTGCTGGCACTTTTCCAATCCCTTTATGTCACCTATGAGTGTGATATTTTTTCTTATATAACTAATGCTTTTATAAAATGAGCTGTTCTTGCAATTTCCTGGAATGTGAGTATATATAACTGTTTGGTTTTTCTTGTTTAATTTTTGATTATTTCCTATCCTGGTGTCCAAATAAATTACGCTGTATGCCATATAGTCTTACCTCTATTTTCTAATAAACCTGTATGTTTTTCTTGAAGGTAGCTTTTTAAAATTACTTTTTTGTTTAAAGTGAAGACATTAGTTGCTGATACATATATATATATATATATATATATATATATATATATATATATGCCTTTAAACAATGAAGAAACAGTGCCATCTTCTGCCTATGTTTTATTCAACAACTGGGAATAAAGAAACATTGGGTTATCATAGATCAGCAAAAAGAAGCAAAGAATTTGGAGATTTTACGATCTTGGTATAATGTGCTACATCTTTGAACACTTGCAAAGAGGCTAATTATTTGAAAGGCCTCTCAGGGCAAAGACGTGTTTAAAACAGTTCTGTGTGATTAATTATTCAAAACCTTTGACTCTCCATTCAAATAATGGAGAGAAGAGGAAAGAAACAGGGGAGATGGGTGACAGGGACACAATCAGGTGGCAAGTGTTTGGAATTATCTGGTGTTAACAGTGTTGAGGGAATAAAAATAAGTAATTTTTATGATTTTTATACCATCAGTTAACCCCCCATTAATTGATATCTTTATAAAAATATGCTTGAGAGTGAAAAAAAATTCTCCAATCATTTATTTGTCAGAGAGATAAATGGAAAAAATAGGTATGGATTTTTTTAATGAGTGTTTAAGCTTCAATATTAATAAATATATGTTATTTGCATGTGGTTCATAGATTTCAAACTTAAGACAAGTAACTAATACAAATAAAAAATCTTTTTAAATTCATCATTTAGCTAAGAAGACCTGTTTCCTAAAAACCATGACATTTGGAAAAACACATTAACAGGTTCAACTTACCTTCATTCATTGCTGCCTTCTCAAAGAAGACAAACAAAAATAACTACAACAAAGCACCCCAAACTCTATCAAAATATTCTATAAATTTGATTATGATTGTGTGAGGACATTCGAGTCACCTCAAATTTTATTTTTATAACGTATCTAGATGAGATTTAAGCTTTATCACTATAGAACGTATAGAAACACATCAGGAATCATGTTTAAAAACTCAGACTAGGAATTTTTTCCAGGAAATCAGAGGAAATCAAAGGCAAATTAATGAAAATTAATAAGTTGAAGCAGTTCTTTCTATTAAGACTCCAAAGATATAAAGACAAGAACGGAAATTAAAGGCAGCTTCATTCTGTGCTTCAGAATGTTGGACTTCGGTGAGGTTGCTTGTCATGTATGACCATTTTGCATATTCAGAGGCAAATCACTGACAGGAACAGGAAAATAAGTGTGGGCGAAATTCAGAGTGTCAGCATGTCATCAACAACTTAGCATACCTCAGAGGGAGAACGGCTTATTACGTTTTGGCTAAATTACTTACAGTTTCCTATTGTGTGTAATTCTATTTCTTTAAGATTTATTCTATACACCATTATCCTAAGTGAAGTATCTCAAGAATGGAAAAACATGTACCACATGTACTCTCTAATAATTTGGAACTAATCGCTGGGCACACATGGACACAGAGAGAAGTAAAAGTCATTGGAAATCAAGAAGTAGGGAGACAGGAGGAGGAGAGGGGTAAAAACCTACCTACCAGGTACAATGAACAGTATTCGGGTGATGGGCACATTCACAGCCCTGACTTAGGCATTATAAAATTATCCATGTAAGCATTTGTACCCCCTTAATATTTTGAAATTAAAAAAAATTTATCCTAATGATTTAAAGAGGGTTTGTTACTCATCCTTTCCTAGATTAATTTTTATTGTAGTGAGGAACCTCCCCAAAGGCTTCTCAATTCTCCAAGCACATTTTAATTCATTTAAGTTATTGATTTTCTTTGACATCAGAGCAATCAGTGCCGGGCAGAGAAGGTTAGAGTTATATAAAATTAATGGGGCAATTGAGTACCATGACTTCAAGAATGCTGGATATCTGAGGTCTGAAACTGGATTTGAAGACAAGAAACTTCCATCCATTCTAAGTGCTTTATGTGAGGGTCCTCAGCCTGCCCTTAATGTGTCCTGATATCCACGTCCTATTCACATTATCTAAGAGTATTATGCATTGATTCGAAAATATGAAACACACTACAGAAAACCTTAATTTCATGTTTATTTAGTGTATTCATTTCAAAAAGCTTTTGTGTGAATTAATTTCAGGATTCCTGGATTAATATTATTTTCCAGATGTATTAATGTCAGCATTTCATTATTTTGTTTTGCAGATTGTCATTACATAATATGATCTGCATGGTGGGCTAACATATACAACAATTTTATTGATCTAAAAAGGTATGTGTGTATATGCATGTATAAATATACACCTTTGAACATACATGAACGCAGATTAATTTTACATTTTAGTGATTAAATTTAAATAATTCTTTATATTGGAATTGAAGACATTTTCTAGGAATATGTCAATGTAAATAAAAATCATTGTGAGGAGTTTAGCTTTTTAATCCTTCATGAAACCCATTACTAGCATTATGTTTTAAGGGTCAGGCAGAGATATCAAGCTACTTTCCCCAATGTCACAAAATCAGAACCAGACATAGAAGTCAAGGCCATAGACTGCAACCACTATGTTCTTTCATTTCCAAATGATCAATAAGTTATCAATTTGCCTTCCTGATGTCTTTTTTCTATGACCTACATTTCTTTGTACATTTGTCTGAGCCACAATATCTTGCTTGTGGACATTTGCCAACCTTCTACAGAAATCAATAGTTTATACTTTCCATTAATTCTAATATACCTAATAACCCATGCACTCTCTGCTTAGAAAAAAAGGTTTTCTTATACTCTTTTAATTGATCTTTTTATAATTCAAGTATACCATAGAATTCTGGTATTAGATTTTGTAGTAATAGTTCGTTGGCTCATAGGTCTCAGTAGTGTTCAGGTTTGCCATATCCTCTAGCTTATTTCCAACTTTCCCCTGTATTTTAAATAATCAGTTAGCTGTAGGTAATCTGGATAATAACTTATAAAACATATAAAATAGAAAATTTTATCAGTAAAATATTGGCAATTTCAAATGATTCAAGTGAATTAATGGAAGGAGAAATGTTTCTTGTCTTTACCTGAAACAGTTCAATGTATTATCAGTAGCATAGATTAATAAAATAAAGCATGATATTTTATAGGAACCAAGAGTAATCATTTATAAAAGGAAACTTTGAGCAGAATTAAGATATTTGTGGAGTTCAATGGTGGGGGATACTTCTGGATCATTGAGAGGGCATCATTACCACCTTCTACAGATTGGTTATATATTTCATGTACAGAAGCTGAAGTGTGATTAAGGCTCTTGCAGTTCTATGATGGTATTAATGTATCTATATTGGTGAAAAAATATCCATATCTCCAGAAACACTTCATAATCCTAGAATGAATAATTTAAGAATGTCTCACTAACATAAAATATGAAAGTTGAAATAAAAAAAACTGTTGTATTTTTAAAATATGATGATTCACCAATTTAATATGATATTTGGCAGGAAGAATTTGGCATCATGTTACTGACTAATGCTGTACAGAGAACTTTTCTATTTGGAGAAAAAGAATTGAAGTGGGGATAGTTTAGAGTTTTAGTGAAGCTAATTTTTATGGCTCATAATTTTAATTTCAAAGAACATATAGGTAAAATAAAGAAATATTTCCCTTACACTGACTGGGAAAGTGGGATTAAAAAATTGGAAATAGGCATGATATTATATAAATAAAGAACAGTAAGAATGGCCAAAAAAGATTCAAACTAAATGATAAGTAAAGAGAAACATTACATTTCAAGTTGCAAAAAGTAGATTTCTAAAAGGTTCTCAGAGATTTGAACAGTATTCTAGACAGTGTAAGAAATTATATTAAATTTATATGTTATGAAGGTCATTACAAGGCTATTTTTGTTGTTTTTAGCTTGTTATCCGGGGACATGTTTGACCATTTTTGTAGCTGTAGAAAATAACACTGATATTAGCCTGGCAGATGGAGGTGAGCCCTGATGACAGAAATCATTGCAATATCCCAGTCCATATATATTATGAATGCCCACACCAAGGATGTTATAGTCAATGGAATGGAAGTAATGGGTCTAAGTGAGGTGATAGAATATCCTTTGACTTGTCCATGTGCTGAACAAGGAATGTGAGAAAGGAAAGAACTAAAGATGGTACTGAGATTTGTAGCTGGGTTGACTGAGCAGTTGGTGATGCTATTAACCTAGAGAAGGAAAATGAAATGAAAATGTATGTGTTTGTTTCCTATTGTCATGGTAATAAATTACCACACTTCTGGTGTTTTAAAACAATGCAGTTTGTTATTTTGCAGTAGTGGAGGTAAGATGTACAAAATGAATCTCACTGGTCTAAAATCAAGGTTATCAGCAAGACTACCTTCCTAGGAGGTTCTAGGGAAAACACTGTTTTCTTCCCTATTCCAGGTTCTAGAATCTGTCTGCATGCCTTGACCCATGACACCCCTCCATCTTCAAAGCCAGTAATAGCAGATGAAATCTTTGTCACATGGTCATCTCTCTGCTTCTGACTCTATGTGCTCCTCTTCCCCATTTAAGGATCTTGTGGTTACTAGGTTACTCCAGATAATCCAAGTAAATCTCCTTTTCTTAATGTAAACTGATTAGCAAATTTAATCCATTTGCAACATAAATTCACCCTTGTAATATCACATGATATATACAGAAGTTCCACGAATTAGGATGGGGATATCTTGGGGGTCAATTTTTCTGGCTACCACAGACAGGTTATAGGGCAGCTAATGAAGGGTAGCAAATGAATGAGAGGATCTTCCAAACACAGTAAGTTTAAGATTCTGTATATCCACGTAGAAATTTCTAGGAAGCAAGCATTAAGAAGCATGGATAAACTCAGTATTATAATTTTCTCCAAACTCTTTAAATAGGTTCATCCTGTCCATGTACAGATACTGCTGTATAATTACATAAAAGCTTACCTCTGAGAGTTGACCATTTTTACTATCTCGCTTATGTGTATTGGTTTTCTATTGCTGCATAAAAATTTACCACAAACTTAGCACATTAACATAATATCCATTTATTAGCTCACAGCTGTAGGTCAGAATTCTAGCACAGTTTGGCTTTGTTTTCTGCTCAGGGTATCATAAGACTGAAATCAAAGTGTTACCCAGACTGAATTCTCATTTTTAGGCTAAGTGGAAATTTGTGCTTCCAGGCTCATTCTTGTTGACCGAATCTAGTTCCTTGTAGTTATGGGACCATACCCTTATTCCCATGCTTGCTGTAAACTGGGTGCTGCTGTCAGTTCCCATAAGCCACCTACGTTTCTTGCCATGTTGTTGCCATCATCTTCTAGCCAACAACAACATGTCAAATACTTTTGCTTTCCATCTCTGACTTACCTTCTGGAACTAGTAGGAGAAAACTACATATTTTCAAAGGCAAGATTATCAATTATTCTACCAGGCTACAGTATTATGTGCTTCAGGGGGTCCTAAAGTGTGGAAGGCTAATGTGCTCACACTGCATGACCCCAGCCACTTATAATTCTTCTGCCCCCTCCTTATTATCCATTACCACTCCATCACTCTCACCATTTATTTACTGCTGCAAATCTGCTGTGGCTGGGAAACCAGGAAATAAATTGTTAAAATAACATGTAACACAGATGGATTCATTTTAAGGGAGAGCCTTCTATGTATACTATCCAATATGGTAGCCACTAGCCACATGTGACTATTGAGCACTTGAAACATGGTTAGTCCAAATTGAAATGTACTGTAGACATAAAACACATACCTGATTTACAAGACTAGTGCAAAAATAAAGTATCTCATTAATAATTTCTATATTTATTATATGTTGAAATAGTATTTCTTTAGATATATAGGTTAATTAAAATATATTATTAAAATTAAAAAAGGCTATGTGATTAAGTCAGTCTACCTAGATAATCTCTCTAACTCAAGGTCAACAGTGCCACATAACATAGGTTAAATTAAATTGCTCATACAAATAAAATTCATTATGTTCAGAATTCAGAGGAATGGATGGAATGTGTACACCAGGGCAGAGGACATCTTGGGGCCATCTTAAAATTCTGCCTCTCACACTCATCAGTACTACTGTTCCTAACTTCCTGTCTTACAACTCTCTCTAATATTTGCCGCTGAAATTTTAATCCTTGTCTAATCTTGACCCATGGCTCTCTTCCTTAAGAGAATATTGATATCTTTTCTTCAACTCTATCAACCACATCTCTAAGAAAATCATGCTCCTGCCTTCCATCATGCCCCCCCATTGCAGAGAGGGCTTAGCCAACCTTCTCTCTTTTAGAACTTAGGGAGATTGCACTTTACAGATAGAGTCTTAAGTTAAGGCCCCAAGTTTGGAGTTGACAGTACAGTGTTGACAGGACATGTAGTTAAAAAAAAAAAAAAGGAATAAAAGAGATCTGAGAATTTATTTGGAGCAAGTATAGAGGAAAAAAGAGAAAAATGGGAAGAGAAAGAAAAGATAGAAGGATGAGGAGAGAGAGGTATAAAGAAGGGAAAGACCATAAGCTACAGAAGGAACATTGCAAAATTTCTTTAGGTAAAATATTTTTTTAAATATTGCTTACAGAGTTTGTGTCTCTGAAACTAAAAAATAAAAAATCTGAACACATACTTCTGTAGGAGTACATTAGGAAACGTATCGTCATGTTTTCAGAGTTAGATTACTTGGAGAGATGGCTCAGGGAGGCTTTTCCTAAAAGGTGACAAGGGGAGGTAGGGAAGGGAATCAACATTTGTTCTAAGACCAATGATAAATATTGGTATGCAAATTATTTAGAGTTTTATGAAAAAGCAAATGACATAGAGACAAAATGTGGGTACCGAAATAAGTAAATGAGTGACAGAGGTTTTAAAAAAATGAATTAGAATTAAAAGTCACTTTTCTATTCCCCATGACAGTAACTCGCTAACATGTGAAGATATTTTTTTAGGAATCCAAACAACGCTTTTCCTTCCTTAATGAGAGGGTTTGTCAGAGACAGGCTGAGTAAGAGCTTTAATTAGCTAGGAAAAAACATCACAAATACTGTGGAGAATACAGTTGCCTTTAGGTACTCACGAATGAGGGTTTTTCTACTACGTGCTGATATGGAATTAAATCACATCAAAATAAATGATAAGCACAAAAATGCTTTTATTGTTTTAGGTAAGGAAAAATACAAATAATACAAATAATAGCTGTTTAAATGCTAATGAAATAAGCTATCCTTTTCTATTTAAATATTTAATTATATAAATGGCATAAACCTGATGATAATTCATAGCTATCCATTTACTTATATTTGTGAAAAAGAGTATGGTTCATTTTCTTTTATAATTCTTGAACTGGAGACGAGTAACAAGAAAATGGGAAGAACTTAGGAACTTAGAGTTTCACTGAAGCAAAAGGGAAGCTTAATTAGCAGTACAACATTTTTATGTTACAGGTGAACAGCTCCATCTATAGCTTGGTTTATAATTTAACGGAATTTAGGGAGCAGGCATGGGCTTGGATAGCTTCAGCCTGGGATAAGCAAATAAGAGGTCACGATGAGAAAGAAAGATTTGATTATATGGGTCGTAAATGTGTTCATTACCAACCTCTCACATTTGTGGAAATGTATCTCACTTTCCATAGGGATTGCCTGAAATTAAACAGTGGCTCTTTGGAAACAAGGAGGATTTTATTGCTGAGGCAGAAGCCTCATAAAGGCTGCCATGAGGTTTGCCTCTAACTGTTAGGAAACAGCCTTCATCAGAGAAGGTTTGCAAAGCCCGGCATAAAGTGCCCAAGGGATCTTGGGGAAACAATTAACTCCTTATAATATTTCTGAAAAGAAAATTTCCAGAATCCTGGAAGCAGAAAATTATCTTGTTTAAATAGCTTTTAATTAACTCAAAGGATCCATAACTTCTTTCTGAGCAGAGTCAAAAGGGGCCATTTGAACTGCAGAAATACTTGCCTGTAGATAGCAACCTCCTTGGAAAATTGCTTTCTTCTTTTGTTTGACTTCCTTTCCTGGGTGAAGGGCTATTTTTAAAATCCCAGTGGAGGTGTTTCTTCACTCACCTGGACATGGTATTAGTTAGATAACAGGAATCTATTTTGTACTGTTCATGTGCAGTCAAGTATGTTCAAAAATATACATTAGATGCTTTGTGAAGTGTGACTTGACGAAGCTTCAGAGATCTTTACATTTGCAACAGTATTTTGAGTAGAGGAAGGAGACAAAGTAAGACCAGTCGTCTTGCCCCATTATATATTATTAATATTCCATTGCCTCTAAACCTGATTAACTTACTGTCAACTGTATTTAAGGAAAGGACTGCAACCACCTGCTTCCAAAAGGGAAATCATGTAGATTTTGACAGATGGGATAAAGAAGACATGTAAGACCAGTAGATATGATTGTATTGTCTCTAGTAAAGGAAATTTGTGACTTTATCTAATATTGATATAAAATTTTTCTTTCATCTTTTGTTGTCAGATACTATCCCATCATCCAAAAGCACAGAGCATTTGCAACAAGTTTCGGTAGCATATTGACCTTCAGTATTTCTACTAAGGTACCTGTGTTGTGGGTTCACAGAGCTATGAACAATTTTTGCTAGGAAATTGACTTCTTCTTGTGATGAAAATCCATGAGAGCAGGATTAAAAAAAAATTGAAAAAAAGAAAAAGCAATGTGTTTCCTACCTTCTGAGGAAAATCAACAGAACATTTGAAGCTTTTGTCATATTTGTAAATCTCATCACTCCATTCTGTTTAAGCATGTCTATGAGGCCAAAATTATAGCCTAAGGGGTAAGGTCATATGTTACCAACTTAAGAGTAGTTATCAATTCTTTATTTATGAACTGTTATGTTCTTAACAAATTATATTTAAGTAGTATGCCTTTTTAATTTGTTAATTTATAATGCTTACTTTATTCTTGATTTAAAATTATTCTATAAGTGACAAAAATTTATAGCTAGCAAATCTTTAATAATGAAATGATTCTGAAATACTGGCATTAAGTGTAGATAAAATTTTTGCCAGCACAAGAAAATGCTGACATTTCTATAAAATAAAATTAAAACATATGCACTTATAGTTTTTTAAGGAAAGAAATATATCTCCTGACATTTATATTACTAAAAGTAATTTGTGATAAATTAATCTTCAGATACTAGAGTATAAAACATAATGCATTTTTGCTTCAAAATAAGGAATAAAATGCCATTTGCCAATAATATTAAATATTAGAGGTCACAATCATAAAAAACAAATGACTCTGACTTCAATATTCCACAACTAAGTATATGATAATCTCACCTTGTCATTTTTAGACAGGCTAAAATCAAGAGCAATATTTACCAGACAGCCACTCTAAGCACCTGTCTTAATCCAGGTCCTTTTATAAGTAGATGGTAATGTGGGATTAAATGCACAAGGGTTTTATTAGGGAAATGACTGTGTAAAAATAATAGGGGCTGGGCGCGGTGGCTCACGCCTGTAATCCTAGCCCTCTGGGAGGCCAAGGCGGGTGGATCGCTCGAGGTCAGGAGTTCGAGACCAGCCTGAGCGAGACCCCATCTCTACTAAAAATAGAAATAAATTATCTGGCCAACTAAAAATATATATATATTAAAAAAAAAATTAGCCGGGCATGGTGGCGCATGCCTGTAGTCCCAGCTACTCGGGAGGCTGAGGCAGTAGGATCGCTTAAGCCCAGGAGTTTGAGGTTGCTGTGAGCTAGGCTGATGCCACGGCACTCACTCTAGCCCAGGCAACAAAGTGAGACTCTGTCTCAAAAAAAAAAAAAAAAAAAGGGAAAAACTTGGAGGAAACTGCGAGAGCCATCAGACCCCAAAAGAAGTCCGACTCCAAGAGAAGAGAGAAAGAGAAAATCCACTAGAATCATCCCAGACTTCCATGCAGTCTAAGAGATATTCATCAAGTATGTCAAAGATTTTTTTGAGCCAAAGATGAAGGGATTCCATGTTTCCCAGGAAAGGGTCTACCTTAGTCTCCTTGCCAGCTCCAGTTGTCAGCAAGGATCATCTGTGAGAGGAAATGCCTTGGCACACACAGAGGAGTGACTTTCAAAGCAAAGCAGCCAGAGTTGCCTGTCAATGATACTTGCTGTAGCAAAAAGTCTGAGGAGCTTTATCTCCTGGCTTTAAGGAGGATATTCAAGGTGTAAGATGGAAAAACAAATGAGAATCAACAATGCAATATGTTCCTTCTCTATAGGAGCCTGCAACCAATTTTGAAACCCACTATAATGGTTAATTTTATGTGTCAACTTGACTGGACTAAGGAATGCCCAGATATCTGGTAAAACATTATTTATGGGTGTATCTGTGAGGCTGTTTCCGGAATAGATTTGCATTTGAATCTATAGACTGAGTAAAGGAGATCATCCTCATCCATTCTGGTGGGAATATTCCAATCCTTTGAGGGCCAGAACAGAACAGAAAGGCCAAGAAAGAGCAAATTTGCTCTTTCCTTGAGGAGACATCCATGTTCTCCAGTATTTAGATAACAACATTCCTGATTCTCAGGCCTTCAGGTTTGAACTGAAACTACGCTACTAGCTTTTCAAGCTTCCATCTCTAGAGATCAGATCTTGAGACTTCTCAGCCTTCATAATTGCCTGAGCCAATCCCTCGTAATAAATCACTTTCTATTATCCATCCGTCTCTCTCTCTGGCTCTCTCTTTATATATGTGTATGTGTGTGTGTGTGTGTGTGTGTGTGTGTGTGTGTATAAAATTGGTCTGTTTTTTGGGAACACTGACTAATACACCCTCTTTCTCTGATGTTTTCCCAATAAAAATACGTTAATTAAAACCTTTCCTCATACTTTATTTGTGCCCAATTTTCATTCTATTTCTCTGTTCACCTTCCGCCATGTTTCAATTTTTGATGCCAAGAAATACATCTTCCTTTTTACATTATGAGTGAAAGTAAAATACTTCCTAAATTTTGGCATTATTTTTGAACCAGTAAAAAGAAGACCAGTGAGGTATATATTTTCAGACTCCATTCATCTTTTAACAGTCTACACCTTCTTAAAAAAAAACGCTGGTATATGGTATTTTTGTATTATGTATAGCTAAATCATTATTTTAATTGATTAACAAAGAGTTCTGGCTTCTTTTTTGTGAAAAGAGGAAGATTTCACATGAAGATTTTACTCTCTACATAACTTTACTCTTCTTATATTTCTGTGATATTTTTAAATCAACTGTAAATTGCACATGCAGCATGCTTTAGTTTGTCATGTATTTATCATTCCTAGGACTGTACTTTCACTGCCCCCTTCTGTTCATTCACATATTTTACAGCAGAGGTGATTCTACATAGAACAATGTATGTGTTTGGGTGGGAAGCATGTTAGGGAACGTAACAGAATAATATGTTGTCATATTGCTGATCACTTTACATATCAGAGACAAGTGGCCCAGAGGTTAGGAAAAGTCATGGTAGAAAAGGAGTAACAGAAAATAAAGCAGGTGGTTAGTGACAAGGAAAAGTTCTAAAATGGGCATTAAGACATCTGAATTCTAATCCACCTTGAATATTTAGCTGCATGGTTATGATAAAATAGCTAAGCTAGTTAATGCTTGTTGTGTTTAATAACTAATAGAAAAATTGTGAATGATAACAAACACATATAATATCTCAAAACTTTAAGCTCTATGCAAACTAATGTATTATGTTATCACATATGAAATTTACGAATATAATTATCTATAAATTAGCATTCCCACAAATTCGACAACCTAATTGTTTGATTAACAATATAGATGTTTTGGTTTGGGTTAACTGATTCACACATATGCACTGCAGGAGCCCGCCCACCTCAAACTAACTTAAAATCAATAGTTAATTATGAGTTCACGTAACAAAGATGTTTGTTTCAGGTACAAATAAAATGAGGATTAAAGTGACATCATGGCTCTGGTTACCCTTATCAGTTTTGTTTATCTGTGCTTCTCTTTTCATTCCTGCTGCAGATAAGACTTCTGTCCCACTGAGAAAGATGACTCCTGGAAATCATAACTCTGCATGCTTACAGCTAGTGATCCAAAGTGAATACAGTATTCCCTGCCATTCCCAGAAGGAAAGTCCACAGGACAATTCTCACTGGTCTTCCTGGGTCCTTGTCCCCATTTTTGAATCAACTTCTCTTCCTGTAGGGATATAGTGTGATCACTGGCCTAGCCTAGCTTAAATGCTCAACCCTATTGGTATGGAGAAGAAGATACAAAGAATGATCCTCCTGGCAAGACCACAAATGAGGTATTTTACAAGGAACCACTGAAAGAAGACTGATAAATCTATAGTTTAATCTGAATTGTTGAAAACTAGGGAAGAAATACCAAACTATGCCATTTATAGTGTTGGAATAAGAAGGAGAGAATTGAAAATTCAACTCCATAGGGCAAATAGTAACAGTTAGAGACCTGTGTAAAGTACTAGAAATCTGGGAGAAAAGGGAAGGGAAAAGTTGAGAAGGAGCTCAGGCCTAGGAAAGCATGAGTATCACTTATTGAAATTGTTCTTCCAGGGTAAGTACCAATCAAAGTTTGATGTTTCACTGATGTGCCTTTATTAATTAAGCACGCTATAAAATCCAATGTAGGCGGCCCCACCTCTCCAGGTCAGGTGGTATATTTCTAACCAATTTCATTCCTGTGTGGGAGGAAATAAAAAAAAATAAGGAAAAATCAAGACATAGAAATATACCCTTGTTCAGTTTCACGCTATTTTTCTTCTACTGTCTCCTCTCTATTTTCTAAAATATCTTTCTTTTAACCTCTCTCTTTATGGATGTTTCCAATATCCAGTTTACTCAAAACATGTAAGCCAATAAAAATACTGAAAATAAGAAACAACTGCTTAAAAAAGAGACCACTCTTCAGTGCTCTCTAAAGTGTGGTGATAGATAGAACTGCTTTCTTTTGACTGTCTCTTATATTTTGTCTCCTCTTTTCCCTATATAATTTAATGTTCATTTTTATAATGATGAATGTATTATATACTTCAAGGCAGTTTACCTCTAATCAAAGAAGTAGAAGTAATCTAAGCAAGAAATTGCTGTAAATCTTAAGCATATGTTGATCCTTACAGCTTGCTCTCTTATGTACTCAGAACTAACTACCCATTTGTGGTATTCTTCAAATTTGCCTTTCAGAGCAATTAAATTATAATAATTTTATACACATTTCCTTTGTAATATACTTATTACCTTAGCTGGAAATGAAATCCTTAGGTATACCATTTTACAGAGAGTCATATATTTTAAACGTAAGTAATTATCAAAGTTCAACATAAAAATACTTCACCTATTTACCACTTCGTTTACTGGTTAATTACCGGAGATTTTGAGTTGTGTCAGTCTACAGAGAAAAGCTGTAGTTACTAAACAAAAGAAAATTTCTTTTTAGCATTCCATATTTTTCCCTGAGATTCTGAGTTTTTCCTTGAAAAAGAAGTAGTGTTTAATGTTAGGGCAGAGTGGCACCACAGCCATTATTTGAATTTAGTGTCAGTGTTAATCTAAAGCATTAACAAAGGGGGAAATATATTAAATGGTTTCAGTTTGGTGAATGCTGAAGAATGGTTGGATGAATGATTCAATAGATCAGTGAGATGAATCTGTCTTTCTGCCCCAGGGTTCTTTAGGCTGTTCCAGATGATACTGCCTTTGCCTTCCTTATCAAAAGGGAGGCTATGGAGACCCTCTTCCCACCAGACCCTTTATCTCTCTACCTTGGGCCTAGCTCTAATCCTCTCAACAGGGGAACTCTGTACATTTCCCTGACTCCATCTCAGGAGAGCACAGAGAATGGATGTTGGAGGTTTTTACATGGGAGTTTGACAGTCCTTAAGCCCTAGTAGCATTTACCTAAAGAAGGTGCACAATCCATGAGATTAATTTCAAATTTTATTGAGCCACTGATAATTAAAGCAGGCTAATGAATCATCATTACCATGGTAAGTATATAAATCTCAGTGTTTTGTGCTATGTGTATGAAAGATGAGTATAACCTAGAGTCAATAAAATTAAAATTCTAACTGACTTACAATCTGGTCACTCTTCAAAAGACATACTTTTATTATAGTCTTCTTGATCTAATTGGCCATGTTAGAATGATCATGTTAACCTGATTTTTGAGGAAATCGACATATTTGGACCAAACTTGGTGTCAGCTAATGAGCACGAAATATTCTTTAGCTATAATTTAATAAGCAGTCCATCTTGCTATATTTAAATTAAGCTATACATAAGACAAGTTTAACAATTATCAATAAAAATGTTATAGTAAGGAATTGTTATGGGATGTTGGTTATGTATCATAGACTTAGCATTAAAGCCAGTTTATGTTCTCCTCTATAAATTAATAAAAATAAATAGTTTTGAAACATGCCTAATACTAGAAGAAAGTTATATCAATGTTTGTTATGGATAACCTATCAAGTGACAAATCTAAATATGTTGTCAGCATATGACTGCGCCTGAGGGATCACCATCATCATCACCATCATCTTTGTTGTCAGGAGCAGTGGCAGCAGCCCCACATCACAGTCATTAAGCCCTTACTTGCTGCATATTACTGCATTTAATTAAATATCATCCACAACTTTTCCACTTAGGTTTAATCAATTCATTTTAAAAAGAATCACAGAGACTAAGTAACTTGTCTCAAGACACACAAAAAATGGCAAGAGCCAGGATGTGAATAGCAAGTCTCTTTTTTTCTAGATTTCTTGCTATCAGCCAGTACTCTACCTTCCACAGCTTCTCTTAGGCATTCATTTGACAATGACTTTGCTGATATATTCCATATGACCCTGTTTTTTTTTTCCTTGCATAAACAGCCTCAGTAGAAATTCTCTAATTCCCCATCTCTATAGTCCACATTTTTTTCCTCAGTTGTACATGAAATGTAGCTTCTGAATTCCTCACTCTGTCTACTTAGCTAAAATTTATGGCAGATACTTGGCACATATCATTTTTTTTTCAGTGTTATTCTTGCTGCATTATAATTGTTTTTGCTTCCTTATCTAATGTGAATTTTCATTACCTAAATTCAATGTATTTGGAAAATTTAAAAATAAAATACTGCTTTAGACTTAGAGTTATTACAGTGAATTAAATTTGTCCTACATAGAACCCATTCTCTGGGGACCAGGCTACTTAGATCCTGTTACTAAAATACACGAAGTGAAAGAGGCCAAATCAAAAAATAGCTGGTTCAAGATGTACAAAGGGCAAAGCTCGTTAGAAGGATTTATAACCCAATTACATAAGGCCTTAGACACTGGGCAAATTATTGAGGTTATTCATATTATTTTAATAGAGAAGAATAATTATATTTAATAATGGAGTTATTAGCTAAACCATGAAAGGACAATTAGAGATTTTTGCTCTAATATGATTTTGAATTTTTATAAAGTGTTTGCTAAATCTAGTTACAATTGCCATGTCTTATTATGAGAAATTTTCCTTTTATCTTTTTTCTTGAAATTTAAATACTTAACTAGATATTTAATAAATACAATGAGATTAATGTTAATGCTTTTGCTATGTGAAGATAGCATACATTTTCTTTTTAATTTTTTAATGATTAACATTCTCTGAAAAAGTGCAACTCTACCAAATATTCTTTTAAAACTAGATATTGTTTTACTGAATTAAGTACCAAGTAATGAAGCTCTCAAATGATAACACTTTATTGTAAATCATCTACCAACTTAGCTTCTGTTTTCATTGGTGATCTGACTAAAACCTGTCTAAGGTTGTTTGATGATTAATTTTATGTGTCAACTTGACTAGGCCATGAGGTGCCAAGATATTTGGTCAAACACTATTCTGGGTCTGTCTCTGAGGGTGTTTTGAATGAGATTAACATTTAAATGGGTAAGCTAAATAAAGCAGATAGCCCTCCCTATTGTAGGTAAGCCTTATCCAATCAGTTGAAGGACTGAATAGGACAAAAAGGCTGAGTAAGAGAGAATTCCTTCTGCCCTACTTCCTTTAAGCTGGGACATCCATTTTTTCCTGCTTTCAGACTCAAACTGAAACGTCAGCCTGAGCCTAGAACTACACCATCAGCCAGCATCAGCTCTCCTGATCCTTAGGTCTTTGGCCATGGTTTGGAATTAAACCTTTGGCTCTCCAACTCTCCTGATTGCTGAATCACCTTGCAAATCTTGGGACTTTGTTGGCTTCCATTATCACATGAGCCAATTACTTATAATAAATCATATATATATAGATATATATAATTTAATTTATATATATTTTTTTTTCTGAAGAAACTGACTACCTATCAGGCTATCAAGTAAAGAGTAAAATGGAAAAAGCAAAATGAAAGAAAACACTTTGATAAATATGAATAGTGAATAGTGTTTTTAATTGTATATTTAGTTTCTCTTGCATTTGAACTAGTAGATCTCTGGTGTACCAAAAATAAAGGGGGTGGAGAAGTTAATGAGGGAGGAGGGGGGATAGTTAAATCTTTTAAGAACCTGTATAGACATGTCTCCTGAGAAATTATAGCATATTGTATATGGAAATGCTTGACTGCTAATTAGAAATCCTGCACAGTTCTTAAATAAAGCCTTAGATAAGGTGTCTGAAACTCCAGCTTCTCTCCTCAGTCAACTTCTGGCTCACTATACAAATTTTGGGATTCTCCTTAAAGCTTTCTGGTGTTTCCTTTCTCTGATTTTATCAACAGGGAAGGATTAGCTCTTTTAATTATATATTGTCAGTAACAGTGATAATCAGTTTTATATACAGATTGATTGATTCGTTCAAAATATTTTTAATTACCTGCCTATGAAACGCCAGTCCCTCTTCTAAGCACAAATGTACAGCAGTGAGCACGAGAAAAAAGATCTCCATTCTCAGGGAAACTTAGAAGGAGGCAGAGGACAAACACTCCGGGAGTGAAAAGATAAATACATGGGATGAGTTCTGATTGTGAGAAACTCTGGAAATAAGTAAATAAGGGTTCTGAAATAGAATGACTGGTAGTTATTTTATTTCATTTTTAGTAATGTTCTTTCTGAGAATTTGACAACTGAGATGAAACATCAACTGTAGAAAAGAACCAGCAATGTCCTGAGTGGAAGACAAGGCCAAACAAAGGAGGAGGGTAGAGGTGAGTTTAGAATGTTCCAGAAATATCTCTCTGCCACTTCAGCCCCAGCCAATAAAAATTCCCATGCATGATCCTCTATGCTCTTTCTACCAGCTAGATATGATCAAATAATGGCAACCTTAAAAGTTACTTTGGAAGCTGGTGGCGCTATGACTTGAAAACTCCTGGAATATTGAGTATCTTTAGAAAAGAGCTCGAAGATGATAAGGAAAATTAGGTTTGGGCTTTACGTGAGCAAGAAATAAGGACTGACTGCATGACACCACTGCAATTTTTAGATGTATATGTTATTTTAGCCAGAATTTCCTATATTAATACAGTCATTTGGCTTTTGTTTTTCTGTTTAAGTGCCATGAAGATGTATGAATAGATGTCAAGGGTAGTAAGTGACATGATTTGGTTTATGTTGTGACACTACCACTCTGTCTACTGTGTGGAGAATAGTTTGTAGAGGAACAAAGGTAAGAGACCAATTAGGAGTAGAACAATCAAAAGCTGATGCTGGCATGGACTAGGGTGGTGGCTACAGAGATGGAGGGAAGTGAACACATGGATTTGTTTGAAGGTAAATACAAAAGATTTAGAAGATGGCATGGAGAGGTAAAATACAGATAGAGATAAGAGATTACTCTTTAAGTTTCATGTTTTAAGCAATGAGATGAATGTTGGTGCTAATTTTTAAAAGGAAATACAACAGAGGAATATAGTAAAAATTTATTCTTGATGTGCTTTTGTGACATCCAGAGCCAGGATTAATATATCTTTGTATTTTGCTCCATACATAGACATATCTATGAACCTAGAGATTTGGGGAGGAGGCAGGAAGAAGAAAATTATTGAGAGAGAAACTACTAAAGGCTAAGTTAAATGAAACCTAATACTTTTTTAAATTCAGTGAATATAGTGGAGCCTAAAAAATAACTGTATGCAATGCACTTAATAAGTACAATAGAAAATTAGCAGTGTAATTATTTAGAAACTGACTGAAATCAGTACTAATTAAGACTTAGGTTGAAGTCACAGTGCAAAGCTTGTGTATGATCTTCACTAGTTTTCTCACCTTGATTAAATCACTTATCATCTCTGATAAGTTTTTTTATTCATAAATAGAGCAGACCTATTTCTCTGAATAAGCTTGTTATGATCATCAAAAATAAAAAATCATGAAAAAGCATTTTATAAATGATCAAACACTGCAAAAATGTAAGTTAAATTTTCTCTTACTTTTAAAGTTAAATATGAGATGTTAGAGTAACTTCCAAACTTTAAAATTAATGTATTGTATATACTTATTTTTTGATAAAATGAAATTTTGGCCATGAATAAATTGTGTAGCAAACAGAATGCATGAACAATGAATGTAAAGCATTAATATAATCTCCAAAGAAAAAAAGTTAACCATAGCATTTCCCAAATGAATTTCCTTAAAAATAGTCATTTCCAGAATTAACATCTTTGGAAGGTTGCAAAAAACTTCAAGGACACAATTAATTACATACCTAAGTCTCAATTTTACCAAAGAACAATTCACATCTTATAATTAACATAAAGAATAGATGCAACCAAAAAAATCAAAAAGTAGGTAAAAATGCATACAATCTATTTTCAAACTATTTGAAGAAAAAATTACCCTTCATTTAATTTTTAAAACCTCCCTAACACTATTGACATAAGTAAGTATTATAAATAGTGCCATGCATAATGGGTATTAACAATGTAAGTACTAATTTTGTTCCTTGTCTGGTAAAGACAGAGTCAAACATGCACAGTGTAAGTAAATGAATGTAGTTATTTTGACAGTACAATGTCAGTTCAGAATCCAAAATACATTTCAAAATGATTCACCAGCATGCTATACAGGAATAATACTCTTTCAATAAGGATTTGGTTTTCAGGAAAAAAAAAAAAAGTCAGAAGTTTAAAATTTGATTTTAAGGCATATTACATGTATCTCAAAGTTGAATCGTAAAAAGCATACCTACAAGAGAGTGAGGAAACCAACAAAAACAAACATAAAAAACCATTGATCTGTATCAGCATCTACAATTGCCCCCCAAATTCTTTTCTGTTATTCTCATCCATGAGTAACACTATCACCTTGAGTATGGTTTAGATCTACTAACTCACTGCTAACAAATAAAACACACCAAAAATGATGAGATGCCACTTCTCAGATTAGGTTACGAAAATAATTGTGATTTCTGTTTTGCTTGCTCTCTCTCTACCTCTCCGTTGGAGCCCTGCCTCTGGGAGAAGTTATACTGCCTATGGGAGTATTATGTTGTAAGAAGTCCTATAGAGAGGCCCACGTGGTCCAGAACTGAAGTCTTCAGCCAACAGCCACATGAATGTGCTCAGAGAGGATCCTGCCCCAGTCAATCCTGGAGATGACTGCATCTCTGCCCACACCTTGATAGCAGCCTTGAGAGAGAGACTAAATTTGAGGCACCCAGTTAAACCACACCTGGATTCCTGACCTACAGAAACTGAAATAGGGAATAATGTTTTAAGCCACTATGTTTTAGGGTAATTTATTCCCCACCCATAGATGACAAATATAGGGTCTTTTCAGCTAAAACCATTTATTGTAAAATTTCGTTTTTTAAATTGGCTTCACAAAATGTTTCAGAAGTTATATATATAAATATATATTTGTGTATATATTTATATAAAACCTGTGTTTACACCATTGTGCTTTTTGTGTCCATCAAAATCTGAAACCTAAAGAAACAATTTTTGTGAGAGAAAAAAGGGAATTCTTATCATTGTACAAGACAAAAATTGGTAGGCAACTCTTGGTAATATTGCATAACTACAGTCATCTATTTAAGTCTTTTAAGACTATTTTTAAGGGGACTTTTTCCTAAACCTTTCAGTTTCAAAAGGTTTTGAATATAAAACAACTTCTGAAACTAAAGCATTGACATTTAAACATTAACAGAGCTTCAAAATGTAAAGGGGAGAAAGTTGTGACTATAGGATAATGTCAGGAAGGCAGCACACTTGCCAAATTGTAAAGCAGCGTCTGATCTAAATGCAGGGATGCTGGCGGTGAATCAAACATTGACGGGGATTTAAGAAAACAGTTGTTTCAGCCACGCATGTGAGCCAGGGTAGTGTTGGGAAAAGTAACTTTCAAGCAAAACCATCAAAAACCGAGAAGAAAACAAAAAGATTCCTGACATTTAGACCAGTCAGAGATAATGTGTTACAAACATATAACCCCAAATAAATGTTTCTAAGCAATGTGGTTATGATTGCTCAACAAGTCTGCTCTTAAAAGTAACTCTACTTTCCCTCTGTATTTCCCTTCACATTCTTTGGGTGCTGGCCCTTTCATCTGGCTTACTTCCTTGGACCCATTCTCACATAAACCTTGACAGTGGAAAGGATGTAAAAATAGTCTCTGTACATGATAATTCCAATGGTTGAATGTGAAATATGGGAGGATAGCTATTCAGTCCACATTTATTGTTTTTCCTTTCATAACTATTATTTCCCTCCAATTTTATATATAGATATATACATATAAAATTTTATATAGATATAAAATTGGAGGGAAAACATATACATACTAATATAAAATTTCTGGTTCATAGAAGGAGCCTTCTCTCTGTGTTCTGACATGGTGAAAGGGTCAAGGCAGCTCTCTGAGACCTCTTTTACAAGGTGACTAATCTCATGCATGAGAACTTCACCTTCATGTCCTAATCACCAACCTAAGGCCCACCTCTAAATATCATCCCATTGGTGATTAGGTTTTAACATATCAATTTTGAAGAGACAAAAACATTCATATCATAGAAGAAAGCTTCATAAGGCAGTTAAAATTTAAACTCTGGGAGTTAGTCAACCCAAATATGTATGCCTTATGAGGCAGCCCTCACCTTCTTTACAATTTTGAGGTTTTCTGATATTTTACAATGATGGCACATTACTTATATGATCACAAAGTGGAAATTATAAATGTAAACTACTATACATATATTTGGAATACAAGTCTCTCTAAATAAAATTTATAAATAAAATATGACCATGGATAGATTTTTAGCAGATCCTAAAGCTTAAGCAAATTCGCTTATGAATTTATAGAAAAATAATAACAATATAAAATGTCTTTATTGAACATTTAGAGGTTGAGTTCTTGAGTAGTACTCTCTTATCTTACCTTTATAAAGGTGTTCTTGAAATGTTTTGAAAGTTATTTCTTTAGTTTTTTTCAATACTTATATTTATTCTTCTAATTGATCCAGGGTTGATAATCCCTAAAATGGTCTGTTAGTAGTTTGTGTTTAAAATTGTATCTTTGTAATGATAAAATTATTTAAAATGCAACATTATTTGGTTTTTATATGTGAAAAAATACATATAAATAGATTCTTTGTGCATTCAAACAGAGAAAATGGGGATGTTAGCCAGCTTTGTTAAAGGCTGTAAATGTGTTCAGGAGCTTTCTTTATGCTATTGTTCCTTCATGTTATGGAACTCCACAACACTTCATAAAACTTTATCTGGACAAAACAATGGAAACAAGACCAATAGTCAGAATCTTGATTCAGAGCTCAATAAAGCAAAATGTGAGGAAGAAGAAAGAAACAGAGCTATAAGAGATTGTGCTGGGTGGGAAAATATAGCTTTTATTGTTTTGATGCTCTTCGCTTCAACAAGGCACACTTTAATATAATTTAAAGTGGAAAACTTACACAGGTAAATAAAATTTTATTTTTACTTTTGTGTTTGAATATTATATTGAGATTATTCATTCATTTATACAATAAAAATAGTTGAATGTCAACTATATAGTCAATCCAATGCAAAGTTCCTAAACGAGAGTGAATTTCTTCTACTTTTAGGTTGTAAACAAAAGAATTGTTTGAAAGCAGAGTATTTTTCCCTGTAAGGACACAGAAATAAAAATATATGTTTTAGAAGGTGAACCATGGTGAAACTAAGATGTATCTTCAGTTGGGAGTATACATGGATCTGGTTTTGTGAACAGAATGATGGGCTGGTTCCTGGCTCTTGAGAGTAAAGAGGAGAGAGAGAATAACAGCGGTGATCTCGCAGGAAATAAGCTACATGTTACCCAAGCCAGGAGCTGACTTCCCAGTAATTGCAAAAGCACAGCTTGAGACTCAGAGAGCTTGAATCTAAGTATTCATCTGAGCACCTGGAAGACCAGAGAGCCAACTGAGTTGATACCAAAATCTGGAAACAAGAGCTCAGAAGAGTCCTGGGGTTGGCATGTTCAATAAGACAATATAATTTCTTATCCCTGTGACAACTCTTAATCATGAAGTAGATATTTAAAAGTTTTTTTTGCAGGGTTTACAGTTTTCATATCCAATATACAGATTAAATTATTATTAATTTTCCCTATAACTTTGAGAGTTTACACAAGAAAGGAGCATTTGAATTTCCAATGTATATTTTTCTGAGATGTGATTATTATGACTATAGCTAAGGGGGGGTGTTTCTCAATAACTTACTGGTGTACTGACAAAAACAATGGTTTAGTGGTTCTATTCTTAGTGGTGATAATTACCTTTCAGTGTTTCTCCCTCTTCTTCAATTTCTCTGGAATCTGGCTTATTTTTTAAAAAAAATATCATTTTAAGTTTCATTAGATATGTTAGGTAAAATGTGGGGTACGTCACCTTCTAGGAAATGCAAGATTTCTGGTATTTATAAATTTTAAATTTAACTTACATATATTAGGGTAACATTTCCTGATTATTATTAAATTCACATTTTCTAAGCAGAAATGACCTTATAATAAGGTCAGAACCTTTATTCACTCCTAGTAAACTTTCTGTGATTTATCACAACACTTTTCTACCTTTAATTCTCCCTTGAAATGCCTGATATGGTCAAGTTTGTCTGAAACTGTGTATGGCTCCTTCTAAATTTACTGGTGAAGGCACCACAAAAATTATGCTAGTAAGAATAACAGATACCCCAATTTTTTTTTTTATTTACAGGGCCCCCTGTCTTGAATTCCTCCATCTACCATGACTTAATGAATAATCTGTGTTCATCATTTTGGATTCACCTTGATGTCAAGGGTTATCCATCCTGACTTTGGCTTGAATAGACCAGCAACTGTGTTCATTTAATTTTGGCTTAACCTATTTTGGCTTCTTGCTTCTGTTGCTGGCCGGTATCTCTTACTGGAAAGCCTCCCGGCTAGAAATGATCTGCCAACCAGTCCAAAGCCATCATCTCTTCACTTCCCCAAGTTCTAAAATTTTGCCTCCTGATTTTAGGCCTTTTTTTTTTTTCCCCAGTACTACACTATGCTTTACCTAAGATAGCCTTTGCTATTAGAAAAATCAGATTATCCAGGGTTCTTTTTCTTCATGGTCCTTATTATATCTAAGAGGTAGAATTCCTACTTGAAGTGCTAATTATTTCATATAGGATCATAGAGTTTGAGCCTCTTAAGGGAATTTAGAGTTCCTCATGTTCAATTGTTTCCTTCTGGAAAACTGAACATATTACTTGTTTCCAGTCATACTACTTGATATTACTAAAGGTATGTCTCAAAGCAGGATATGTGATTTCAGTCAGAGTATCCTTCTGGAATGATTTCCCTGGAGTAATATATTCACATTAATAGTCATGTTCAGTTTCCAAAGTGGTGAATTTTAGACTCAGATATACAGGAATTTTTTATGTGTGGAGCTGTTCAGCAGAGTCTTCCTCCCGCCCTGCAAACACGTGGATGAGTATCAGTCTACTTCATCTATCCATATGGCCCAAGTATTTTAGTTCAGATACCTGTGCCATGGATCAGCTCTAAACAAAACAGTAATGTCAAAAAGAGTTATCTTTTCCATCTTCTATCACTTTTGTGTGCCCAGTTTCTCTTTCCCCTCTAGAAATTCCCGTTAAGAAAGCCATTATCAGGCAAAGATGTGATCTCAATTATGCATATGTTGAGAATGGAAATAAAGCAGCTCCTGACTGTTGTCAGATCAGAGCATGCCAATAATAGGTCTATGGTGTTCTTTTATTGAGCCAAAACAGTATGGCAGAGCAACAATGTCAGACAAATCCAGTATGTGGTGGTGGCAATTGAGACTAAAGGACTACTCCAAAGTTGTATTTGATATCACACACACATGTGTGGGAGCGAACATGCACACACACAGCCAGAAAACTGTCTAAACCACAACCTGACCAAATGCCTCCCTCTCCTGGCTGACATGGTAAACTGCTCCTACTTACTAATTACATCTTAAGCCCTATTCTCCCTATTTCCATTCATTCCTCCTCCTAGATAAAAGGTTTTAAGACACAAAATCATAGATTTGTTTTCACCTTATGCCAGCACCAAATATAGAACAAAACTACACTCCATTGAAACCTTTTCAAAATGTCGTATCACACTCTCAAATCCTATAACAAGCCTCTCCTATCCTCCCTTTCTAAGAAGCCCCAGAGTTCCCTATGTTGTGGGGGTCTCCCTCAATGAAAAGAGGCAATCAACCAAACTTAGTTCAACTACAAGTGTGTTAAAGGTATCATTGGATTATGGCAATGACAATAGCATAATGAATTTCAAAAAGTTATTTTTGCAAGAGTTATTTGTATTTAAAACTATGATAATTTTATAATTACCTTATGTTTTCCAACTCAGGAGAAAACAGAAGATACTCATTAACCATCGAATGGAATAAAACAATTTGAGAATAAAGTTAATTTAATATCTTTGAAATGAATCATACTAGTTATTGTCCTACACTGTCTATCAATTACTCCAGGCTCCTGTTGGATGAGGGAGCTGTCCAACAGCTCTTTACATGTACTGTGTCTATTCTGAACAGACACCTATTGTCAATAATGGTGGTTTATTTTTCCATCTGACTACCAGTTATCAAGTACCTATTGAAGAAGTTAAAAATATACCATCATTTTTCTATTCAACTGGCAGTTATCAAGTATCTATTGAAGGAGTTAAAAAAGATACAATTCAGGTATATTGACTATTTTGAGTTAAAGGCACTTGAAAAACAGTAGGTGCAAAAAGATTGCTCTGACTTTCATTCTGTTTCTTAAAATCAGGAGATGAAATTCCTGTGTGAAAGATGCCCTCCCTATACCAGAATGAAAGCAACATTCTTATCATCAAAGACTGAAAGTCGAGACCAAGAGAATTCTGTACAGACCTTATTAAAGTAACTGTTATCTTTTAAGCCTCCCCATGTAATCTAGTTGTTTTCTCACAACTTACAATTCCTTGTCTAATTTAATATATAAGTGTTCAACTCCAACTGGGTCTTTGAGATTTCATTTCCTTAGGAGGGCTCCCATGTCAAGTAAAACTGGTAAAACTTATATTAAATAAATCTGTATACTTTTCTCCTATTGATCTCCCTTATATCAGTTTAATTTTCAGGCCAAGCAGAAAAACAAAACAAAACAAAACTGAAAGGGAAGAGGTAAGATTTTGCCTCCTCTACACTTTTAAGGATGAGGCATTTGTGGCAGGTAGGATTCTGTAGTAACAGATTCTGAGATATTTGTTAGGGATCAACATTTGTTCAAGGAAGGTGAAAAAAGTGAGTTTGACTAGAAGAAGAAATTGAACTATGTTTCAGGATTACAAAGTCTTGACCCATTGGAGGGCAGCTGTGAAACAAATTTTACACACTAGAATATCCCACATTAGCCTTAAATGTTTGTTCTTTTTACTTCATCTCCCTTAGCCATGGGATATAGCATGCTCTGGGAAGTGTGTCACCTCAGGCAAAGGTACCGAAGATGAAACATATCTTAAAGGAGATGACTACAAGGTGTATGCTGACCACGCTTTCTGCAGCTTAACAGTAAGTCCTTCCTTGAGGGAAGAACTGAATAGCCTAACATGTCTATATTACACATATGGTAATGTATATGAGTTACTCATTCTAAATGGACATAGAACTAGATAACAATTAAAAATATATTGAAAAATAATAACAGATTCTGAAAACAAGCTGTTAAATCAACATACAAGTGAATAAAAAATGTATTTTACTTATTTCTTCAATAAATACTACTTTATGTTGTAGTGATTTCTTCATCTTTTTCTGTATAGCTGCCAAAGTCTGATAGCTAACTACGTAGTTCTTTACTTACTTTTACTTACTTACAGAGCAGTTGTTGATTTGTTATTAATGATTCCTTTCTTTGTCACTCTAATCTCATTGTGATTAAGCATCTTTTAAATATATGGGCAAATTTCCATTTTGTTTAGTAACCTCAGAATTAAATTGTCCTAGGTATTAAAATGCGTGACACAAATAATCAAAAGCAAGACAATAGAAAGTCCTTGGATGTCATCAACAAGAAAATAGATAAAGTCTGTGACAGAATTTTAACATTCACAAAGCACTAGGAAACTATATATTAGAATTTGCATGAATATCTCAATGACCTGTCATAGGCTTTTTTTCTGGAGATTGTATTATTTATTCATTGTATTATGGCAAAGGGAGAACTTTTGGTCTCTTCTCTTTAAACTACAAAAATCATCCATAATATGAAAATACAAAGTCTCTCTCTCTCTCTCTCTCTCTCACACACACACACTCACACACACACACACACACACACACACACACACACACAGATACTCACCACAAATATCATGCTTATAGGTGATGAAAGTATAGTTATAAACAAGTAACTTTGAGGAGAAATTAAAGAAGAGGAAAGTGTGTCTTGCAGATTGAGTGATCCAAGAGAGGAGAGAAATGGGAAGGAAGCTGGTGTTGTAGGGACATATTTATTGAGTCCTGACTAGAAGCCGGACATTGTACTTGGTGCTATATGTGGGTAATTTCATTAAATTCTCAAACATAAATGCATTAAGTAGATATTATTATTTTTGGTTTACAGATGAGAAAGTTAAATGCATATTACATAACACAGAGCTAGAAAACCACAAACACAGTTTACTTGATTCCCAAAACATGCTCTCTCTGCTACCATATTGTTTCTAATGCTCACTACAGAGTTACATGCTGTCTAGCTGCCTGGACTTCAACTTAAAAATTTTAAATATGAAATTTTTCGAAAGATACACTGATAATGTCTCACCACTGAATTAGCTCAAATTAATCTTCTTGCTTGTGGCATCGTTCTCTGACATTCCCCTAAAACACTTCTGTAAAAGTTTTGTCTATGACCCTCTCCTATTTGCATTCATCTATGCCCCCTTAAAGGGTTCACATCCATGGAGCTAGCTACCTATTAAATCATAGATTCAAATTCTTTCATAATTCTTATTCTGAGTTACTAACATGTGTCTGGTAAATAACTTACATTTGATGGAAGTTAAATATAAGTTACTTATGCCCAAGTTTCCAAACCTGTTTTTCCCAGTGGCCATTTCTGTTTTTGGTGGCATTATCATCATTCTTCTAGAGATGAAGATCTCAGTCTCTATTTACCTTGACTTTTTCTCTCTTTCTGCATCTTTAGGCAATTAGTTGAAATTAAAAGAAAAACACATTTAAAATAGTAGTTAGATTTTCCCTGTGTTTCCATTCCTGAAAGCATCATCATGGTCATTATTATATTTTAATACTATTGAAGTAAATCTATTTTTTTCTAATAACTCTTCAGCCAATTCATTCTATTCAACATGGTCAGATTAGTCTGTCTAAATACAACATATTTAACTATAATATTTCTGTTCAAATACCCTCTGGGATTCCTTATTACCAAATGCCCTATCCCACATGAAAGGCCTTCCGGGATTACTCAAGGCATTTCTTCCACCCAGAATTCTGTGCCTCCTCTGCTGTCAATCAATGCTTCCCATTTGCCCACATGCAATTGAAACTTCGTGTCTTCCTTGTCTCAGCCTCCAAGAAAAGTTTGCTCTTCTGCTTTAACATAGAACATCGTTTATACCTTTTTATGTATTGATCAAACGCATCCTTAGAAAATGAATACTGACTTCTGTCTTAATCAGTCTGGGATGCTATAACAAAATATCATAAACTGAGTGGCTTATAAAAGAACAAATCTCACAAATCTAAAGAATAGGCAGTCCCAGGTGAAGACACTGGAGGATATGATGTCTGGTGAGGCCTGTTCCTGTTACAAAGTGGCAGTCTTTCCACTGTGTCCTAACATGGTGGGGAGAGAAAGCAAGTTCTTTTGTGACTTTTGTAAGAACATGAATCCTATTCATGAAGCTCACCTAATGACCTCATCTAATCCTAATTACCCCATCTCCTAATACTATCACAGTGAGTGGCAGGGTTTCAACATATGAGTTTTATAGGGAGACAGAATTTAGCACATAACAGCTTCTACTCCGCTACATACTTAGTGGCAGGGATGACATCATTCCTCACTCTTGCTTGGTAAGCCTCTCTCAGATGGATTTTCCCTTCATCTCATCATTAATTGCCCTGTATTAGGTCGGGTTCACTAAAAATAAAGCCTAAGAAAAGTAAAGGACATAAGATTAAGCGGAAAAATGCTAAGCCTGGATATTGTTTCAACTAAAGATTAGATTTCATCTGATCCCATAGGGAGCTCTGGTGTACAAACCACACTGTAGAGTTCTTCCTACCTTAGAGTAAAGACATGGCCTTTTGTACCCTCGGTCAGTCTATCATTTGCCTGTGGCTCTCTCCCACTCCCAGAGGCAGGAGTGTGCAATATCCTGGGTGAGACAATTTGTTAGGCTGTGGGCAGTCTCCAGAGAAGATGGCAACAGTAGCATTAGCTATATGCATAAACCTGGTAAGGTGATCTGGCCAGGGTTCCAACAATGCCTATAAAATGTATATTTTGCACATTCAGATCAACTTTCTTCTCTCCTTAGGTTTACATAATACAGGCACTATTTCTTCAGGATTTTATCTTATCATAATTTCTAGGAAAACTCAGGAGAAAAGAGTTAGTAGGTCAAAGTAAGTTCCGTGCTGCACATGTGATCTTGAAGTTGTCAATTCATCGTCTCCCTCTGAGGCTACTCATTCTAGATTACTCTCCTCTTGGTGAGCACTTCTGGCATGAGGGCCCCAAAGTACCCAAGTGGAAGTCATAGCTTTAAGTTTACTGGAAATCTTATTGTGTCCCATGATGGAAGTGTCACCTTATGACAACCAGGACATTTAGATCTACAAAGCCTAAACTTAATTTAAGTGGATAAAAAAGATATTCCCTATGGATCACTGATATCACTGAGAATGATGCTAGTCAAAGACTGCTACTCCTATCTCTTGGTTTCCAGAGCCATGTATTCTACTTCTTGGGGAAATAGCATGATGTAATGATTGTTTTTAAGGCATTATCTTCAAAGGAGCATCACAAACGTGACTTTAAGGTGTCATTGCACTTTTTATGTCAAGCTGGCAGCTATTGCATAAACTCAGGAGAGATAAGTCTATCCTTCCAGTACGTTAGGGCAAATACAAACAATCATCTTTGACTTCTTCATACAGTATCCATTTCATCATCACATCCTATTATACATTCAGAATATATTTTGAGTCTTATTTTCTCACTGCCTCCATTGCTAACACCATACTTAGAGAGTGAGTAATCTCACATCTGGGTCATTAGAGTCTTTTTTATTCTATCCTTATCTCACCACCTAGCTACACTCCTGCTAATAGATTTTTTTAAAAACGATCCTTTCTATAACTTGTCATTCCATTTCAGTCTTCTGCTCATACCCTGCCAATAGTTTTCCATCTTGCTCAGGATAAAATCCAAAATTTTTATAAGTGTTTGCAAGGCATAATTTGTAACCAAACAACTCACATTTAAATCTCAGATATGCCTCTTACTATTCATGTGAAATAGGCAGACTAATGGCATTATTTGTGCCTCAGTATGTTATTAAGAGAACTATACGAGTTGGTTTATAGCAGTATACTTACAACAGTCCCTGGCACTGAAACAGCACCACATAAATGTTAGCTAATATTTTTATTGTTTCTGTTCTTTTTGCTGGTATATTTCTTGCTTATATTTTTACATATTGGAATATTTGAACATAACTATTTTTCATGTCAGATGATAATTCTCAGAAACATGATATTTAATGGCCTTGTAATATTCCATCCTATATCATGCCATTTTCATTTCTTTCATCTATTCATCCGTTTATTCATTCAATCATGCTTTCCAATCTAGGTATTATAGCAGCTGCCTGGAGTTACTGAAATGAAAATAAGTCTATGTGAGGTAGAAAGCAGTAACACAAAATAAGAAACCCATGAATAAAATATATGATTGAATATGTCCGTTGTTCTCTCTGACGATTCCACAAAAGGATATACTTTTTAGTCCTAATATCATGTTTAAATAGTTAATGATGTAGCAAAAAATATCCTCATTCAATGCTGCTTTGTATGTGGGGAAGAATATAGAGAAAGCCTTATCCATCCTTTTCTTCCATGGAACATTCTGGGGATAAAGAGAGAATCAGGTCCAAGCAGAGGTTAGATTTTAGTTCTCTCTATATAACCTTTACACGTATCAAGAGTGCTATGTATAGAAGTTAATGCTGCCATTTGTAGAGTCCAGTCACTTTCCAACTACCAGGAGTCATGATTAAAGAGTAAATTGTATTAAATGACAAGACATCAGAGACTAATACATTTGAAGGATATCAGTACCATATGATCCACTGGTCAGCTTGTAACATGAAAACCGAAAGAGTAAATATGTCACAGATTGAAACCTTCAACAAATCACATTAAAATGAATTCATATTTATTTTATACCTCAAAATATATTGTCCTTTAAATAATTTTATTTCTTATTTTAATGGCTACCTAATTTCTTTTAATGTCAGAGAAAAATTATTAAATTAAATTCTATCTTCATTCCCACCTACTAATCCTTGCCACAGTTTACCTGTTTGGCTTTTGGCTACTGAAACACATTCATCCACCACGTTAAATTATTTCTCCAGGAATATAGCTGAACAAGAGTAATAAAAATAACACAAAACTCTATAATATTAAATTTTTTTAAATAGATCATCTTCCTTTTTAATTTTAACAAAAGGTTTTATTAATTTTCACCCACACTCTGTTGGACAAAACATGTTTTCTGCCTTTGCAAGGATATGTTATATGTATATTCGTACAATATTTTCTTTAGAAATGTTATATATATTTACTATGTAAATTACTTATGCCCTTAAAAGTCAGGGAATTGGGGACAAAAGGAAGACAGACCTTCTAACTGTTCTATTTTCACGTAAGAGTTTTTTTCTGAGCCCAGCACCACATAGTGAGCCAAAACAGCTGAAAGATATTTCTCCTTCATAAAATAAGCTACAAAAACTTTCAACATAAAAATAAAGTGGACAGAAAATAGTACTTAGGACTGCAAACTTGAGTAACTTACATTTACCATCATTAGAAACAATGTTTGAGTCTCCGCCAAGCTCTGCTATAAACACACACACCTAAAACCTTCTGAGCCTTGGCCTGTAGGAAACCGTGCTTTAATGGAATATCCCTCATCATATCTTTACTAACATGCACGTGGCACATTTTCTCATTTTTTTTGTTCTCATAATGCAACCAAAATGTTTTATTAATTTTTGCTTGGGATAAAAGATTTTTGAGCTCCCACCCATACCAAACTGAATGAAGAATTTCTGTTATTATGTCCTAACCACTTCTCACTGAAGTGATGGCTTTTCCAGAATGCCTGCGAAATCTGAGTCATGGTTCCTGAAGAATAAATCCCTCCCTGCTCAACTGTTGTGATGTAAAAGATGAATTAAAGTGAAAGAAATACAGCAATGAGAAGAAGAATAGAAAAAAATAGGAAAAAAAAAACAATCTTAACTTGCTGTGTGTGAAATGAAATATCATTTACCACTTCTCCATTAAATAAATTATTTCTATAGAAATTGAATATCCTTTTCATGATTGTTCTCACTATTTGGCAAACAATAGTGTCTTATTGTTGAAATCTTATTCATTCAGCAGTTTTTTAATTTTACGTTTCAGGAATTAATTTCAAACTTTAATTAAAGTTTTAGCTGATATATTTTGCATATCTTATTTTGACAGAATTAAAAAAATCTCAATTTTAGGGTAAAAAAAATTGTATAAGCATACTGAAGACATCTTGAACATCAACAGGATCTTGGAAAATTAATTTTTTGATGAAGGGAAAATAAACAGAGAAAGCCAATAAGTTAGGTATGAATTTCAAAATTAAGAACTATTTCACTCTTAGAAGCATTATAAAATTAAGTTTTCAAATTTTCAATATATTTAATAGACTCAATTTTTTATATTTCAAATTTTAATATTTTAGCTTTTTGCATAAGGAATCGAAGAGGTGGTCCTGAGATTTTTATTTTCTTTTACATTAACATGGCCAAGATCAGTGTGCCACATCTTACCAGTTGAGAAGTTTCACACTGATGAACTAACAGTTCAGAGAATATTGTTTTGTTGGTTGGACTGTCCTGGCTGACCTATGTAGACGGTTGGACTGGGGAAAGCAGAGAAAATTGTGGTTTGGGTGTGGATCACAGGGAGAGACAGCAGAGCATCCAGGACCCCCACTGAGAAGGGCCATGAAGCTGAGAAAGAGGAAGAGAGAGAAGAGAGGACTGTGGCAGGAATCAAATCCAGAGAGGCCCAGAGCCCCAAGAAAGGGTAAGAGGGCTCCCCTCCCCCATATGGATGACTTCAAGGAGAAGCAGGACAGAGAACTCCCACCTCCCAGAAGAGTGCCATGAAAGATCAGCGGGCCAGCATTTTTACACCTAGATGCCTCCTCCTCTACACTGTCTCCATTCCTGGCATTACCCAAAGTAATTTTGGCCCAAGGTGGCTTGTAGCAATGGCCCCTCCCCTGCCATAGCAACCGTTGAGAGTGCTCTGTATTGAGAAGCCAGTTTCTCTCTGGTGGGGTGTGATCCTATCAGAGCCTGCCAATAAGAGCAGAGCTGTAGCAGTGGCATTCTGTGGGATCACCTGCTGGTGGCTTGGACAGGCAGACAGGACTGATGTCCCTAGGACACAAGAGTGATGCAGGAGAACACAGCCCCTCACACCGGTAGCAACTGAGAGAGTGCTCTGTGCTGAGAAAGCAGCCTATTTCTCTATGGCAGGGGCACATTTCCATCCAAACCTGCTACCAACAGTGGAGCCACCACAGTGGAATTTTGTGGGATCATCCACTGGGGGCTTGGATAGGAGGGTAAGACCCAGTACCCCCAGGACACACGAGTGGTGCAGGAAGACTACAGCTCTTTCTCTCCTCTAGCAACCATGAGATAACTCGATGCTGAGAAGCCTATTTCTCTGCAGGGGCACATTCTGGGCCAAGTCTGCCACTGAGAGTGGAGCTGTCACAGTGGTAACATGAAACGTCCACCAAACCTGCTATAGCACCCTACAAGCAACTTCTCCCTGATATGGTCAGGGATCAATCTTCAGGGGCTGGGAGAGACACAATCAGCTGTCCATTGAGAGGCCTGATGAGAAGGAACCAGAGAAAGAACTCCAGAAATATGAAAAATCAAAGTGAAAGGACACCCCCAAAAGAAAATAATAACTCCTTACTAATGGATTTCAAACTAAATGAAAAGATTAAAAAGACAGATGAAGAATTTAGAATATGGACTGTACAGAAGCTCAATGAAATACAAGAGAAAATAGAAACCCAACACAAAGAATCAAAAACAATGCAGAAAATGAATGAAAAATTCTCTAAAGAAATTGAATTATTAAAGAAAAACCAAACGGAACTTCTGGAAATGAAAAATTCATTCAAGGACTTACAAAACACAGTGGAAAGCCTTAAGAATAGGCTATATCAGTCAGAAGAAAGAATCTCTGAGCTTCAAAATAACACCTTTGAGCTAAACAAGGCAGTCAAAGAGAAAGAAAAGAGAAATAAGAGGAATGAACAAAGCCTACAAAAAAATGGGATCATGTAAAGAGGCCAAACATAACAATCACAGACATCTCTGCAGGCAAAGAAGAAAATAAACAAGTGTTGGTAAATCTATTTAAAGGAATAAGTGAGGAAAATTTCCCCTGGCCTTGCTAGAATTCTAGATATCCAGATACAAGAAACACAAAGGACTCCTGGAAGATTGATTGCAAAGAGATAATCACCATGATACATAGTCATTAGGCATGCCAAAATAAATATGAAAGAGGTACTCCTAGGAGCAGCAAGGCAAAAACATCAGGTAACTTACAAAAGAAAACCTATCAGACTAACTGCAGATTTCTCAACTGAGACTTTACCAGCTAGAAGGATGGGGGCCCAATTTTAATTCTTTCAAACAGAATAAAGGCCAGCCTAGAATTTTGTATCCTGCAAAACTCAGTTTCTTATATGAGGGAGACATAAAGAAATTTTCAGATAAAGAAAGACTGAGGGAATTTGTTAAGACCAGATCTGCCCTGCAAGAAGTACTCAGAACTGCATTATACACCAATCAACACAATAGACACCCACCAGTGTAAAATCATCCAAAAGATAAAGGTCAGAGCCCAGGTGCCACAATGGCTTAAGAGATAAAACGGAGCAATAAAGTTCTACTCAACAGGATGAAAAGAAATCCACCCCACTTATCAATTCTTTCAATAAGTGTGAATGGCTTAAAGTCCCCACTTACAAGACATAGGCTGGCTGAATGGATAAAAAAAATACAATCTAAGTATCTGCTGTCTCCAGGAAATACATCTAACCCACAAGAACTCATTCAGATCAAGATGAGAGGATGAAAAACAATACACACGGAAAATAGAAGAAAGCTGCTGTAGCCATTCCCATATCAGATACCATAGATTTCAAATCAACAAAAGTAAAGAAAGGGAAAGATGATCATTATATAACAGTAAATGGACCACTTCAACAAGAAGACATAACAATTCTAAATATTTATGTACCTAATGCAGTAGCACCCAGATTCATAAAGCAAACCCTACTTGAGCTAAACAAAATGATAAATAGTAGCACTGTGATAGCCAGAGACTTCAACATCCCACTGACAGAATGGGACAGATCCTCCAAACAGAAACAAACAAACAAACAAATGAAAAAAAAAGAAAAAAAGAAAAAGAAAAGAAAAAGTCAATGTAAACAGAACTCTACGGCAAATGGACCTAAAAGACATCTATAGAACATTCTATCCAACAACCGCTGAATATACATTTTTCCCATGAGCTCATGGAACATTCTCTAAGATTGATCACATCCTGGGCCACATAACATGTCCTGGCAAAATTAAAAAAAAATAAAAATTATAACACGTATCTTCTCAGACCACAGTAGAATAAAATTAGAAATCACCTCCTACAGAAACACTCTTCTACACACAAAGTCATGCAAACTAAACAACCTACTGCTGAATGATAGCTGGGTGGGGAAGAAAATTAAGACAAAAATCAAAAGATTCTTCGAACTAAATGATAAAGGGGACACAGGTTGTCAAACTCTGGGGGATATAGCTAAAGCGGTCCTGAGAGGAAAATTCATAGCCCTAAATGCCTACAACCAAAAGACGGAAAGATCACAAATGAATGATGTTATGAACCATCTCAAGGAACTGGAAAAGAAAGAGCAAACCAATCCCAAACCCAACAGAAGAAAAGAAATAAGAAAGACCATAGCAGAGCTAAATAAGTTGGATAATAAAAGAATTATAGAAGAATAATGAAATTAAAAAGTGGTTCATTGAAAAGATAAACAAAATTGACAGGCCTCTCACTAGATTAACCAGAAGCAGAAAATAAAGGACTCTAATTAGTTCAATCAGAAATTAAAAAGGATAAATCAGACTAATAACACAGAAATTGGAAATATCATCTCAAAGTACTGTAAATATCTCTATGCACATAAGCTTAAAAATGTGGAGGAAATGAATAATTTAGTGGAAGTACACAGCCTCCCTAGGCTCAATCAGGAAGAAATAGGATTTCTGAATAGACTAATATCAAGTATCAAAATTGAACCAGCAATAAAAAATCTCCCAATATAAAAAATAGTTTCATATCCAAATTTTCGTAGACCATTCAGAGAAGTACTGATAACAATACTGCAGAAATTGTTTTATAGTATTGAGAAGGAAGGAATCCTCCTCAAATCATTTTATGAAGACAGTATAACCTTGATACCAAAGCTAGAAAAGGACACAACAGAAAAAGAAAATTACGGACCAGCATCCTTTATGAATATAGATGCAAAAATTCTAAATAAAATCCTAGCAAACTGAGTTCAGCTGCACATCAAACAAATAATTCACCCCAACAAAGTGGGCTTCATTCCAGAGATAAAAGGATTATTCAACATATGCAAATCTATAAATGCAATTGACCACATAAATAGAATAAAAAAAAAAGAACCCATGATACTATCAAAAGATTCAGAAAAAGCATTTGAGAAAATCCAGCACCCTTTTATTATAAGAACCTTTAACAAAATAGGCATAGATGGGGCTTACCTCAAAATTGTGAAAGGCATACAAGACAAACCCACAGCCAACATCATACTGAACAGGAAAAAAATTGAGTGTATCTCCTCATAAACTGTAACCAAACAAGATTGCCCATTATCACCATTTCTATTCAAAATAATGCTGGAAGTCATAGCCAGAGCAGTCTGACAAGAGAAGGAAATTAAGGGTATCCAAATGGAGGCAGAAGAGGTCAAACTATTGCCTAAAGATTCTGCAAAGAGACTACTGAAAATGATAAACAAATTCAGCAAAGTTTCAGGTTACAAAATCAATATACACAAATCCATAGCATTCTCATATGCCAACAACAGTCAAGCGGAGAAACAAATCAATGACTCAATACCTTTCACAATAGCAACAAAGAAAATAAAATACCTAGGAATATATTTAACTAAGTAGGTGAAGGATCTCTACAAGGAGAACTTAGAGTCACTGAGGAAAGAAATTTCAGAGGATTCACATAAATGGAAAAACATAATGGTCATGGATTGGCAGAGTCAGTATTGTTAAAATATCTATATTACCCAAACTTATCTACAGATTCAATGCAATCCCCATTAAAATACCAAAGTCATTTTCACAGATCTAGGAAAAATAGTTCTTTGCTTTATGTGGAACTGGAAGAAAACCCTGAGTAACCAAAGGAAATTTAAGCAATAAGAACAAATTGGAAGGCATCACTTTACCAGATTTCATGCTATACTACAAGGCTATAGTAACCCAAACAGCATGGTAATGGCACAAAAACAGAGACATAGACAATGGATAGAGCAGAGAACCCAGATACAAACCCAGTCACATATTGTCATCTCATTATTGACAAAGCATACAAAAACATACACTGGGGAAAAGAATCCCTATTCAATAAATGGTGCTTAGAAAATTGGGTAGCCACCTGTAGAAGACTGAAACAGGATCCACACCCCTCACCATTCACAAAAATCAACTCACGGTGGATAACAGACCTAAATCTAACACATGAAACTGTAAGAATTCTAGAAGAAAATGTTGGAAAAACTCTTATATATATTGGCCTAGGAAAAAAATTTATGAAGAAGACCCCCAAGGCAATCATACTAACAATGAAAATGAATAAATGGGACCTCATCAAATTAATAAGCTTCTGTACAGCCAAGGAAACTATCATTAGAGTCAAAAGACAATCTACAGAATGGGAGAAAATATTTGTTTTCTACACATCCAATAAAGGCCTGATAACAAGACTCTATATATAACTTGAGAAAATCAACAGAAAAAAAATCAAACAACCCAATTAATAAATGGGCAAAGGACATGAACAGAAACTTTTCAAAAGAAGACAGAATAATGGCCAGCAAACATAAAAAAATGCTCAACATCTCTAATAATTAGGGAAATACAAATCAAAATCACAAGGAGATATCACTTAACTTCAGTGAGAATGGTCTTTATCAAAAAATCCCCAAACAACAAATGCTGGCATGGATGTGGAGAGATTGGAACACTCTTACACTGCTGATGGGACTGTAAATTAGGCAACTCCTGTGGAAAGTAGTTTGGAGATACCTCACAGAGCTAAAAATACAAATACCATTTGATCCAGCCATCCCACTACTAGGCATCTACCCAAAGGAAAAAAAGACATTCTATAATAAAGACATCTGCACTCAAATGTTTATGGCAACACAATTCACAATTGCAAAGATATTTAAACAACACAAGTGCCCATCAATACATGAGTGGATTGATAGAATGTGGTATATGTATACCATGGAATACTACTCAGGTTCAAAAAACAATGTTGATCTAGCACCTCTTATATTATCCTGGATAGAACTTGAGCCCATCCTTCAAAGTGAGATCACAAGAATGGAAAAAAAGCACCACATGTACTTGCCATCAAATTGGTACTAACTGACCAACACTAAGGTGCTCACATGGTAGTAATATTCATTGTGTGTCAGTCAGGTGGGGGAGTAGTGGTGGGTAAACTCACAACAAATGGATGCAGTGTGCACTGTATGGGGGAAGGGCATGCCTCTAGCTTTGGCTTGGGTGAGGCAAAGGCATTACTTGTAACCAAAATGTTTGTACCTCTATAATATCCTGAAATTAAAAAAAAAAGAAAAAGATCAAGAAATCCTATTAAAAATTGGGCAAAAGTCCTGAACAGAAGCTTTTCAAAAGAAGGTAAATTAATTGCCAATAAACATATTAAAAAAATACTCAATGTCTCAAATCATCAGGGAAATGTAAATCAAAACCACAATGAGATATACCTAACTCCAGTGAGAATGACTTTAATCAAAAAGCCCCCCCAAAAAACAGATTCTGGCATGGATGTGGAGAGAAGGAAACATCTATATACTGTTGGTGGGACTGAAAAATAGTACAACCTTTATGGAAAATAATATGGAGATACCTCAAATGATAGACCTACCTTTTGATCCAGCAATCCCACTATTGGCTATTTACCCAAAGGGGGCAAAATTCATTTTATCAAAAAGATACATGCACTCGAATGTTTATTGCAGCACAATTCATAATTGCAAAGACGGTGGAATCAACTGAAGTGCCCATTAATATATGAGTAGATTAATAAAGTGTGGTATATGTGTACTATGGAGTAATTGTCAGCCATAAAAAATAGTGAACTAATATTGATGCCTTTCATAACCACCTTGATGGAACTAGAGACCATTCTTCAAAGCAAAGTATCACAAGAATGAAACAAGTACCACATGTACTTACTATTAAATTGGAACTAACTGTTCAACGCCCATATGTATATATATAGTAATAAAACTGAACAGAAACTAAGCCCATAGAAAAGTGGAGGAGGGGATGGATAAATTCACACTTAATGGGTACAATGCATGCTATCTTGGTGAGGGACACGCACATAACCTTGACTCAAACTGCACAAAAGCAAATCATGTAATCAAAACTTTTATACCCCCGTAATATTCTGAAATTTTAAAAAATTAATATTTTAACAATGCTTAATTCATAGACAGAAAAATATTATTGGGATACAAACATGTGTTACAGCCAAGTATATAGGATGTATCACAACTGTAGAGAGGGAAAAGAGCTCAGGAAATATGCTTGTTCTGTAATCTAAATTAAAAGTCCCCATAATAAGCATGGAGTCTCATATTACCTTAGTAATTTCTTGGCAATTTTCCCAGATGTATGTTTTATATAAATGATTCTCTTCACCTTGTTCATAGTTTTCATTATATAAATTAGTTTAACGTATTAATTTTCCATTAGGCACGAAATATTGTTCATTAAGCATGCTGAGGTCTTACTACATTATTTCTGAGAAAAATATGACATGCCTCTGACTTTTACAAGGAGGGTTTATTTATTAGAATGCTTCATAGACCTCTGTGTGTATATGCACTTCCTAAAGTAGTTCCAATACCTAGAGCCTCATCAGGGTAGGGAAGTTGTGGCCTCAAGACCATATGTGGCCCTCCAGATCCCTAAGTGTGGCCTCTCAACTGAATCCAAATTTTACAGAATAAATTCTTTTAAGGGAATTGTCCTGTGAATTTTGGATTCAGTCAAAAGGCTGCACTCAAGGATCCAGAAGGTCATATGTGGCCCTGAGGCCACAGGTTCCCCATCCCCAGTTGGACTCTTCTGTTCCCTAATGTGCCTTCTTTTGTTTATATCTACCATTTACAACAATTTTGGTCTCAGGACCATATATTCTTAAAAAATCATCAAGGATCCAAAAAATCTTTATGTAGGATGAATCTGTTAACACCATGTTAAAAAATTGAACTCTCAAAGCTATAATTTTTATTACTACTTTTAAACATAACAGTGATAGTTCAATTAAAATTTTACATAATATACATTTATGAAAATAAACATATTTTCCAAAGCTCCCCAAATTTACCTATCATTGCTTTTGCATCATCATGTCAAAAGTAAACACAATGAAAAGGGTATAAAACAGTTTAGCATTATTGTGAAAATAGTTCTTACTTTGCAGATTCCGTGATAGAACCTTGTGGATCACACTACAGTTTATGGAATGCACTATAAGGACCACTGGCTTGTACCATTCTCTCTGCCTAGAATGGCCTTGTATCTCATCTTTTTGAATCCAAATTCCCCTCATTCTTTGATTTTAAGGTCATTTTAAATATCACTTAAACTGTGAAATTGTTGCACATCCCTTAAGTTAAGAGCAATGTATTAATATTTTACATATAAATTCACAAACTTTATACTGTTCTCCAAAAGCAAGATGATGACATGAAAAGACAGGATTCCTACTCTCGATAAGGTAACATTCTATTATGGGCAATTCATTCATGTAATAATAATTCACAAAACAGTGTGACATGTACAGACATAGATACAAAAGCACATTAATGGACCATAGAGACATAGTCTGCAACATGCCAATCTTAAACCCTCAAATTTCTGTTCAAAGTAGATAACATTGAAACATCTGAGATTGTGGTGTGAAGAAGAGGAGCCACACATATTAGAGAGTATATGCAAAGCTACAGAGGTAAAAATACTGGTAATACAGCAGATTTAATTCAGTGTGTTTAATATAAGATGTGAGGGGTAGGGCAGGTTGAGATCCATGGCTATTGGAGCATCAATTTTTAGGAGTGAGCTAATATAAGGGAGAGATAAGTGAATTTAGTAATTCAAAATAATATTGATGGATTCTAATAGTGATCACTATCTATAGAGCAGATAAGCTGCTACTTATTGTCTATATTATCATAGACAGAGAGTACTAAGGACTATATTTGGTTTATAATGTGGTAGTACACAGCATCTGAACATTGTAACTAATTTTAAACTGGTGTTTTCATAAAATCTAAAAATGTCTAGTAGCTTCACTCATTTTTCTAAGATGCAAGGAAGATTTTTAATTTCTTTTGCTTATTTGTTTGTTTCTTTGGTTGGTTCTAATGGCTTGACTTTTCCAGAACTTTTTATGGTAATAGAATATCTAGAAAAAGCAGTCCCACTTAAGAAAATATAACTTGGTGTTTGTTTTTTTCCTTAGTTTTCTTTCTACATATGTGTCTCATATTTTGGTTGTTCTATATCAGAATAATTATTCTTATAATACTTGGTTAGTATAAGACAGCACATTATCTTATCCAGATAATTAAATGTGTATTATAATTAAATGTATATTAAATAATTAAATGTATAATTAAATGTATATTACATAATGTATAATTATATTTTTCCAAACTGTTTTCTCTTACAGAGGTTTAACTTAACACTTTTGGATTTGTCCGTCTTATAAACAGAGTGAAATCTCGAAAACACTATGCATCCAGTGACGTCATTTGATAACAACATCAACCTAGCAATAAATGGAGTTTACCTTAATTTCTTATTGAAGGAGAAAATGTATTATCTAATATCTTTTTGTAATATGTAATTTTATGGTTGAAAACAAATATATTATTCAAATTCTACTTTAAAAATCTTAATAATTAGGAATCTGAGGAAGTATTATCACAATTTATTAGAACAATAAATTATTTTATTGATTCCTTTAACATAATCCAGTAAAATAGTAGTCAAATATTACTTTATATGGTTTCCCAAAGTAACACTCCTTATGAATAATTTTGGATATTCACAAATAAATAATTGGATTCCATATTGCATCCAATGTGCACTTGTTGATTAAGAGAAAAAAATGCCTTAACATTATTTAATTTTATATACCTAGAACATATACTTTGGCAATTCCTTTGTTTAATTCTTCCTTACGAACCTAACTGTGGAAAGATAGTTTTTGGCAATGCCTTATTCTAATGATTTCAAATGTCTTTTTTTAGATGAGGTGTATTGCAATGATGAGCAATGGTAGTAAGCCATGTGGGGCATGACCACCAACTATTTTGACTTCTTGCCTTATCACTTATTTGAATTTAGTGCTTCAAGTTTCTGCTTATGTTATTTAGATGTACTAACACATTTTTTGCCAGGAGAATGTATTTTATATCATTCTTAGAGAGTCTACCGATCAATCAAGATAAAAACCTTGCCTCTCTCTGTTATAATAGTCTATGTAGATGATCTCTCCTTGCTACCAAGCGCCAAGACTACCTTCAGGTCTTATGTATCTATTGAAGCAGACTGATTTCCTATCTTCATAAGTAAAAAATGTCCCATAAACGTCTAGGTGGCTTCCCAGTACATAATGAGAATATATGCCTTGGAACACTCAGCTTACTATGAAAATATCTGATAGAAAAATAAGATAAAATAAAACTGGACAAGGGCTAAGATGGCTGCCTAGAGGCAGCCTGCACACACTGCTCTCACAGAGCGGATTGAAAGTGGCAAGTGAATTGTGCTGCTATAAACATTCGAGCACAGATATCTTTGTTATAGAATGTCTTTTGTTCTTTTGGGTAGATACCTAATAATGGCATTGCTGGGTCAAATGGTAGGTCTATTTGTATCTGTTTAAGGTATCTCCATATTGCTTTCCACAGAGGTTGCACTAGTTTGCAGTCCCACCAGCAGTGTATGAGTGTTCCTGTCTCTCTGCATCCATGTCAACATTTGTTGTTATGGGACTTTTTGATAAAGACCATTCTCACTGGAGTTAAGTGATATCTTATTGTGGTTTTGATTTGCATTTCCCTGATGATTAGAGATGTTGAACATTTTTTCATATGTTTGTTGGCCATTCTTCTGTCTTCTTTTGAAAAATTTCTGTTCGTGTCCTTTGCCCACTTTTTGATAGAGTTGTTTGATTTTTTCTTGCTGATTTTCTGAGTTCTAAATAGATTCCAGTTATAAGTCCTTTATATTCACAATTGCAAAGATGTGGAAACAACCCAAGCGCCAATCAATACATGAGTGGATTAATAAAATGTGGTATATATATATATATATATATATATATATATATATATATATACCATGGAGTACTACTCAGCTATAAGAAACAACGGTGATATAGCTCCTCTTGTATTTTCCTGGAAAGAGTTGAAACCATTCTACTAAGTGAAGTACCCCCAAAATGGAAAAATAAGCACCACATGTACTCACCATCAAATTGGTTTCACTGATCATCACCTAAGAGCACATTTAGGAATAACATTGATCAGATGTTGGGCAGATATGGGTGGGGGAGGGAATGGGTGCATACATACATAAGGAGTGCAATGCACACTGTCTAGGGGATGGACACGTTTGAAGCTCTGACTCAGGGGGGTGGGGGGACAAGGGCAATATGTGTAACCTAAACTTTTATACCCCCACAATATGCTGAAATAAGAATAAAAAAAAAAAAGAAAGTGGCAAGTGGATATTCACCTTCATCATCTAAGAAAGAGCATTGGGAATCAAGAGATAGGTGATACGAGGTACCCAAAGTGAATGAGAGGGGCAGAAAAGAGAATCCTTCAGCTCCACACTGCCCCCATGGTCATTAGTATTTGATCTGTGGCAGGGACTCTCCACTGCAAAAGGTCACAGGACTGACAAAAGGACCTGACTAAAAACCGTGTAGTAGCACAGCCCTAGAGAGAAGACACAGAAGGGGCTCATTGCCTTGAGAACCCTGGCCACCGTGGCTGGTGACATTTTGACATCCCAGGCACAGAGCACTGCCTCAGACCAAAGGTCAGATCCATTTCTACTGCCTCTGCAATATTCCTGTCCAAGCAGGGAGGGAACAGAGGGGCTGAGCCCTCTTCTGAGTCCCATGTTCAGAAGCTACACACCTCCACTGCTCCCAAGGAACCTGACTGGGGTGAGTACTCAGGCTGCCCTGGGCTGACAATCACCATTTGTAGACATGGGTGGGACAATGCTCAAGCCACGTGGGCTGACAAATGCTGCCTACCATGGATCTGAGTTGGGCAACGTTCAAACCAGTGTGGGCTGACAATCACAGCTGTTGAGAGAAATAGGCAGGGCAATCGCTTATTATGCAGCATGTGGACTGCCGGTGACAGGGAATGATGAGACAGAAGAAAAGCAGTGTTAAATGTTCACAGTGCATTTGCCATCTCTGCTCTCATCCTCTGAAGTAGAACACAAGTGTGCCATCCAGGTACCTCTCCTTCTTTGCACTAAGCAGGAGAGATCCCAGTAGAGGAGAATAGGCACACAAAAACTTAACTATCTTGAGCTGAGAGAAGAGATTTCAAATGAGAAGAAACTGTCATAAGAACTTGGCAACATTGAAAAACAAGATGTATCAACACCCTCAGAGAATCATAGTAAATCTCCAGCAATGGATCCTAACCTAAAGGAAATTGTTGAAGCATCAGACATAGAATTCAGAGTATAGATGGCAAATAATATGAATGCGGTTGATGAGAAAGTTGAAAATTAACAAAAAAGAAATCAACATAATAATTCAGGATATGAATGAAAAATTCTCTAAAGAGATAGATAACATAAGAAAAGATATAACAGAACTTAAAGAAATAACAGAGTCATTTAGGGAATTTCAAAATATATCAGAGAGATTTAACAGACTACACAAAGCACAAGAAAGAATTTTGAAGCTTTAAGACAGGGCTTTTGAATTAACCCAGTCAGTCAAAAATTCAGGAAAATAATAAAGAATAATGAACAATCACAGAATGGTACTTGTATAAAGGTAGACAGAGTGACCAATGGAACAGAATACAGAAACAAGAAATAAAACCATACGGCTATGACCAATTGATTTTTGACAAAGCAAAACAAAACATACACTAGGGAAAGGACACCCTATTCAATAAATGGTGCTGGAAAAATTGGATAGTCATATGCAAAAGAATGAAACAGAATCCCTCTCTCTTATCATATACAAAAATTAACTCAAGATGGATTAAAGACTTAAATGTAAGGCCTGAAACCATAAAAGTTCTAGAAGAAAACATAGGAAAAACTATTCTAGACATTGGCCTGGGCAAAAAATTTATGGCTAAGGCCACAATGGTGAATACAGGAAAAACAAAAATAAATAAATGGGACTTAATTAAATTAAAAAGGTTCTGTACAGCAAGGGAAGTAATCAAGAGAGTAAATAGACGACCTGCAGAATGGGAAAAAATATTTGCAAACTATACATCTGACAAAGGACTAATATCCAGAATCTGCAAAGAATTAAATCAGTTAGAAAGAAAAACAAATAGTCCTATTAAAAAGTAGAAAAAAACAGGAACAGAGTTTTGTCAAAAGAAAATAGACAAATGGTCAACAAACATGAAAAATGTTCAACATCACTAATCACCAAGGAAATGTAAGTTAAAACCGCAATGAAATACCACCTCACCCCTATCAGAATGGCCATTAAAAAATTCAAAAAGCAGAAGATGTTGGCGTGGATGTGGTGAAAAAGGAGCATTTATACACTGTTGGTGGGAATGTAAATTAGTATAACCTCTATGGAAGACAGTATAGAGATTCCTCAAAGAACTAAAATTAGACCTACCATTTTATCCAGCAATCCCACTACTGGGTATCTACCCAAAGGAAAAGGAGTAAAATGACACTTGGATCTGAATGTTTATCTCAGCACAATTAACGATTGCAAAGATATGTAATCAACCTAACTGCCCATCAATTAATGAGTGGATGAAGGAAATGTGGTGTGTATATATACCATGGAGTACTATTCAGCAATAAAAAGGAATGAAATAATATCTTTTGTAGCAACTTGGATGGAACTGGAGACCATTATCCTATTGAAGTATCTCAGAAAGAGAAAAACAAAACACCACATGCTCTCGCTAATAAGTGGGAACTCAATGATGAGTACATATGGTCATATAGTCATGCATAGGACATTGGAAACTAAGAAGGGGGCAGTGTTGGAGGGTGGGGAGGAATAAAATCTTACCTATTGGGTACAATGTACAGTACTCTGGTGAAGGGTATGCTAAAAGCCTCTGACTTCCGCTTTATAGAGTTTATCTATGTAACAAAAACATTTGTACCCCCTTAGTGTTTTGAAATAAAGGGGAAAAAAAGAAAAAGAAACAATGTCCAATAATATGATGAAAATATATCTATATGCCTACCTAGTTAACATACTTGGCCATTAAATTTAGTTAATTGCACTCTGGCAGCCTGGATAAAAATGGAAATATGATCGATCTTATAATTCTCATTATCTGGTAAAAAAGGAACTTACTGTAGTTATTTAAGGAAGCTCATTTTTCCCTGTACTAAATAGTAAAGGCAGTGTATCAATCTGATGGACATTATAATATTCAACCAAATTGTTAAGAAACACCATGATGGTTTTTTGAGGGGAATTATTATATGGAAATTAATTTATGGAATTGAGGTCATAGCACAGTGGGTTAGTTACTAAAAGCTGAGCCTACTTGGGTATATAAAAACAACTATTATGGTGTGAGAAAATTCATTTTGCCAGTGGTCATTTAATAAAAAAAGTAAGTACATTCAATGTTGGAAAAAAAAAAAAGGTATATAATGAATAATGTAGCCAATTTCAAGACTGCAATCTACTAATAAATTCCCTTCAACATCACTTCCTCTTTCATTGTTATTTTAGACAAATTGCAACTTTGAATTTACTGAACGTTCATCATTTTGCTCAAAATTTAATTCAGGAAATATTTGTAAGGAGTAACAGTTCACTAGACACTTTACTAGGACCTCAGGACACAAAGTTTATGCACTGTTCATCTTTATCAAAGTTACGAAGCTGGTCTTTGGTTGCCCTATGTGGTGACACTCCCACTGCAGTGAATCTGTCATCTTCTGCCAAAAGCAGTTTCTGTGAAAGACTCTCTGTACAGTATAGTAGCCAAGCAGAAGATTTAGAAATATATTTCATTTATCACAAAAGTAGTGCATGTATTCAATATATGTAGACGCAGTCTAGAAGAAAAAAACAGTAGGGTATAAATCTTCCTTTTTTATTTTATTTCCAAGTAAGAAGTATATTCATAAAAATGCCAATTTCACATTCCAAATGTGACATTTACTACAGACTTCACATTGCTTTTCTCTTTTCTGCATGATTCCAATATACATATGTGATCTATCAGAATGAATATTTCTAAACTCAAGAGCACAGCATCATCAGTATTTTTCCAGTGCTCAGCTGCATAGCCAGATACATCACTCATTTTTCTGTCTTGAGGATCACTTCGTCTTACGTGGTTGTTTCAGTGTATTAACATCAGTCATCCTTAATCCCCTACAGACAACATGGGGAAGAATGAAATAAAAAGGAGACTATAATCCCTCTTTCTTTCATATCTCTATTTTGAGAGTAGGGAGATCACTTGATACCACGTGTTTTACCCAGAAAGTCACAGAGTAGATGTAGGACAAAAATATATACTGCTGAACTGTAAACAGTACCAGCTGAATCCATATTACCATTAATTTCCTGCCACAGCGCTGCATGTTCTCTTCATCATGCAGCCAGTTTATAATAATTCTCTTTTAGCACAGCTTCCAAGAGTATGCATCTGTCATTTGGAGCTGAGAAACATGTAGATTCACCACTGTTCTGGAAAATTGGAGCTTGGTAACATTGCTGCATTTCCTGAATTGGGTGTCAATAATTATCTTGAAGTGACTTTAAAGTATCTGGTTGGCTTCAGCTTCCTTAGAGGTATGCCTTTCTGCAATAGTTGAATGTTCTTCTTAAGCTTCAAATCAGCAGCCGGAATACATGCATTTGGTAGAGATAATGCACTTGAATTTTAGGGTTGGGTTTTGACAATATTCCATCATCATGCCTAGGTATGGGCAGAGTGATATTAGATAGAGTTATCCAGTTTTTTTTTTTTAATTGCACATATTTTTTGGTAGGTAAAGAGAAACCTTCTCAATTTGGACTCTGCATATTTAGATGTCTATTGTATCAGTTTATTTAACTGGTGAAATATTTTTGAAAGAGAAATGTTTCATCATCATAACAAAATTAGGAAAAAGAATCCCTTTAATTATTTGAATCCACACATGCATTATTAAATATTTTATAAATTATTGCTGTATGCCACTGTACTTATATGCTGGGTATTCAAAGATGAACAAAATAAGTTTCCCATCATCCAGTAACTTTTGCAGTTTAATGGAGAAGATCTATAAACCAATACATCAAAAGAAGATGCTATATAACAGAGGACTGAGAATTAGAAGGACCATGTAGCAAGAGGAAGGACCACCCCTTCTACTTAGAAGGCATGGAATCCTTCCCAGAGGAGGTCACATGAGCTTCACATCTCACTATTCATTTATCCATTTATTTTTAATGGAAGTTATTATGTAACACAGATTAATTTCTTTAATTATATTTCAAAGCCAGTCCTAATAGGGCACTGGTTACTAAAAATACTGAGAGATTTCACTTAAAAATAATTGAGAAATTCTTAAAATGCAGGCTTAAATCTGGCTGTCAACCAGTGAAATGACAGCTCTTAAGGAAGATCAGATCAGCCATAAAGAATACAAAACTGAACTTTTTTTTATTGATCTGAAGGTAGGGATGAATCTGTCAAATTACTTTACTTTTACTGAACACAAACACACAGTTTTAGCAACTGGAAATAAAATCAATGGGCAAGATGTTTCTTGTGGATCTCAGATTGAAGTGGGAAATGTAGATAACGCAAGCAGGATATTACAATAAGCATGAGACCTCCTACATTAGAAGGGAAGTATCTCATGGGAGTCTACGGATGGGTAATGTAACTAAATATTATGAGGAGAAAGCGGCCAGAACAGACTACCAGAAAAAGTAGTTTCTGAGAGGAAACATGGAAGATAAGTCAAGACACCGGGAGTCAGATCGGCCTCAGAACTGTGACGCATATGTAGACATTTCACAGGCCTCAACCCTTTCTAGAAAGCCTCTCAGGCATGAATTGGGTCCTGAGCCATCTCTCCAGATTCTCTAATTTCCCTCATTTATGTAAACAGTGACTACATGAAAGCAGATCACACATGTTGATTGAACTGTCTGCTATATTATTCTGTCATGGGGAAGGAAGTCAGCCAGCTGGAGGTCTTTCTTATGAGGGCATAGCGTTCTCTCCTTAGACCTGCTCAGTTCAAAAGGTTCATCAATAATCACAATGAAGATATAAAGGGCATGATACTCGGTCCATGACAAGCACAAGGCTGAGGGGCTAGTGAATACAGTAAATGAAAAAGTCAAGGTCCAAAAACTTTTAAGAGCCTAGAGCCATTTTACAGCCATAAGTAGTGCCTGAACCTTGAGACAAAAGCACACAACTATAGGAGTATAATGATCACAAGATAAATCTTAGCAGGATCATATGTAGGGTAAAAATGATAACAAAAATAGAAGTTAAAGATGTATTCAATAATATACTCAATGATAGCCAAATGTGTGACTCTTGCCAGATTAATTTAATATAATCTTTGTAATAAAAACAATAAAACAATAAATATATAATATCAATAAGAAAGAACCCAAAAGTCACTTTATGCCCTCTATTTTTTAGGTCACATTTGGATTATTAGGTGTATCTGGGCTCTAAATTTCTTTGATGCACATTGGGATATTTGTTCTGTTAATAAATGTTTCATAGTGGCTTACTATATATAAGGCATTGTCACATTCAGTATTCAGGATAAGCAGTCTCTTGGTTTTTAGGAAAAGGAGTTAGCAGTGTTTATTAATATATATTCAGGCAAAGTGAGATTGGGCTGGTTTAGAAAGAAGAGTTTAGCAGAGGACAAACATCTGTGAAATACCAGAGTTAAGATGGAAGATAGTGGGAATTTGGAATTAAGGCAGAACTTTGTGAGGTTAAAAACCTGAAGAACAATAGGAACACACTGAAGGGCTTAAATACTAAACTAGGATGATATTTATTTTTTTAATTACTCTGGTTATAGGTGTAATATTTTCCTTTCCTTTATGTGCAAAGTTCTTTTAATAGAAATGTTTTCTTTGACATTGGGAAAAAACAAATTTCTTTTTAATTTTTCCTCAGTTCCCAATCAGTTAGTAGGGTTTGACTCTAAAGATATGAGGAGAAGGAGCAAAGAAAATCTATCAATGAAGGGCTTTTGTGAATTACATAAAGTATAAACATCCAACGAATTCCACAGACTCGGTCTACTTCCATCAAGCATCAATAAGTCAGGAGAACTGACTCAAAGACCTTTATATCCTAGGTGAAACTTCCCCAGTACCACTTGGCAAAGAAAAATTTAAAATTGTAAAAGTTACTATACTGTTCTTCCTCTAATGTAGATTTGTTTGAACTTTTCTGGTATTATTCTTCCTATATTATTTCAACAATTAAACAAATATGGATTGAGCATAACTGTTGCTACTGTGGATATTCATATATATAATATATACACACTTACATATTATAGATATACATATATAGGTGTATATATCTCATATATATATAGGTATATATCTCATATATATATGTATACACACACACACTCTACCCTGGAAGAGGTCACATTTGGTGCCAGGACCCCTCAGAATCTCAAATGATTACAATATAACACAATAAACATCAAATGAGAGCTATACAAGAGATGTTAGCATAGTATAGAGAGGAGCAATTTTTCAGTCTGCTTGAAAGATTCGGGGAAGTTTCACAAAGAGAGTGGGAGCTTCACAGATAAATACGAGAGGAAAAAGCCTCTGAAGAGACTCAAAGAACATGTCTAGAGCAGGTTTTCAATCCAGGATCTATAGCATGCATGTTAAACTCTGATCAAAGTGATTTTATATTCAGTTCAATTCAACAAATAATTATTTAATACTTATTAGCTTTGAGATACTGTTTTAGGAATATGAATAAATAGATTGAAATTATTTACATTATTTTTATTGCTGGGTATTGTAAGATACATTTAATCTCCATGGAGCATAGAATCTAGTGATGGAAGGAATATATGTGAAGATAAAATTTTAATACCTCATAGTTAGTGCAATTATGGGTAAACACACAGGGCAATACTATACAAACACCAAGGTCAGGAATTTTCCCAGCCTCAACTGGGAAGTTAGAATAGGGAGTTGTTAGAAAGTTTCCATATTAACCTTCACAAAGGAGATGATGTCCAAGCTCTCCTTGGTGATAGATAAAATACTGGATAAAAGCCAAGGTTTGTAGGGTAAGAGGCAAAAAGAGACCTTCCTGGAAAAAGCATATGATCCCAAAGTCCCAGACTTAAGAGTAAAGAAACATACTCAAAGCCACACAGCTAATCCATGGTGGAACAAAGCTGTCTGAAAAAGGAAATAACTGTTTTACTTTTACACCTGGGTCATTACTAATGAAACCAATGAGTTGAGGTCTACGAGATCAAAACATTCCCATTTAACCAGGAAGAATTTTATTCACTAACTGGTATACTTAGCTCTGTCTCCTCCTTGTGCAAAGTCTATTGTATACTATTTCCTTCTGCCTTGATTCCAGCAGTGTACATGCCATTCAAACATAAATGGGGGCAGTCATTGAGACCTTTGCTGTTGGAAGATTCAGTACAGAGTTTGACTTACTTCTTTGTGAACAATAGGGTGAGAGATTTATGATAATGGTTTGGCTTACACTATTATGGAGGCTGAGAAATCCCACGGTTTGCAGTAGGCAAGCTATAGAACCGGGAGAGATAATGGTGTAGCTCTAGTCCAAGCCCAAATGCCTGAGAACCAGAAGAGCTGATCCAGTAAGTTCCAGTTTAAAAGCCAAGCTGGGTCAAGACCCAAAAAGACTTGATGATATTAATATCTGAAAGCAGGAAGACAGTTGTCCCTGCTCAAGGCTGTGGGGCAGGAGGACTTAGCTCTTACGCAGCCCTTTCAGCCCTTTATTCTATTCAGGTCTTCAATGGATCTGATGAGCACCACCCATCCACATTAGGGAGTGCAATATGCTTTGCTTAGTCTACCTATTAACATGTTAATCTCATCCAGAAACAGGGCCTCAGACCAGAATAATGTTTGAGCAAGTGTCTGAACACGGTGTGGCCCAGTCAAATTGATACAAACTAAGCCATCACTGGACCTAATTAAATTGTTTTTGTTATTTAATGGGGGAATCAAACAAAAGAATAGATTTTAAAAATCTTGATAGATAATAATGACATACTATACTTGTTTAACTCATATGTATCAAAGAATTGATTAAAAAATCCCAATCCCAGAGAGAGAGAGAAAGAAGAAGAGAGAAGAACAGATTTCGTGGCACTGTTCTATGCATGAGGAAATGTAGGCAGAGAGAGGTGTATTACGTTCCTTGGGAATCCTGGCACATGACCCTTGATCCAGTGCCCTAAACAGCATATCCAATGTTCCTGTGAAGGGACATTGAACATTTTTTTAAAAAACTTAATTCATTTCACCTAGGGTGATTTAGGGTTGAGTATGGAAGATCACCTAGATAAGATGCTTGTAATCTATACCATTTTATCCTTTCTATTACAAAATTTCTATTTGAAATTTATGTTGGCTACTTGTGATGTTTTGTTTTTATCATAAATTGAAATAATAAATTCTTTGGCAGACTCTTTTCCTCCTAATATAATGAATCAGCTAGTTTAGTTGAGCCATAAATATAAATCCATGTGAAGGGAGATAACATTGCAGCCATTAAAGGTAATGTCTTTATACAACCAAGGAGTAGAGGATACCTTCTTTGCTTCTTTCTTTCAGGCAACACAATTTATACCAATAAATATTTTTGTTTTGTTTTTCTTTTTTATTTAAAACACACCTCAAGTGGAATCATCAGGTTCCCACTCTGGAGAGAAAGCAAGGAAGAAAGACTTACCTGGGATTGAAATACGGTGTGTAGAAAAATTCTTTTTTTTTTTTTTTTTTTTTTGAGACAGACTCACTCACTCTGTCACCTAGGCTAGAGTACCATGGCGTCAGCCCAGCTCACAACCACCTCAAACTCCTGGGCTCAAGCAATCCTACTACCTCAGCCTCCTGAGTATCTGGGACTACAGGCATATGCCACCATGGGCTACTAAAGTTTTCTATATATATTTTTAGTTGGCCAGCTAATTTCTTTCTATTTTTTTAGTAGAGACGGGGGTTTCACTCTTGCTCAGGCTGGTCTCGAACTCCTGGGCTCAAATGATCCTCCTGCCTCTGCCTCCCATAGTGCTAGGATTACAGGCGTCAGCCACCATGCCCAACAAAAAAATTCTTAAAAATAAATATAATAATTAAATTCAAATTACAGAGCTCTGGAGAAGGAATATAGCATGGTGATCTCTGATCAACCTCTTTAAAACCTTATCATGTCTTTCCTTAGGAGTCATGTGTCCAAAGAAACAGGCTCAGGAGAACCTTCAAACTCAGGGGTGGGGCGGGGGCATTCTGTGCTTCCCATGCTCCTTTATTGAATCTGCAGAGGATTTCATCAGCTATGTATTTATTATTTTTGGAAACATTGATAAGTTTCTACAATGTGCTCATACTTTCCAAGGTATTGGATAAACAAAAAGGAATAAAATGTTCCTAGGCTTTAAATATTTCACAGATTAGTATTCTGGCAAGTGAACTCTTATGATTTAAATTCTGTAGCACAGGGGTGTTCATTAGGCTAGGAGATAGAAGATTATAGAAGGGCACCTAACTCTGTCTGAAGGACAATTGAGTATTGTCTCCTGGAGGATCTGACATGACCTGAATATTGAAATGCAGCAGTTATCCAGGAAGAACTGGTGAAGTTAGTCCCTCTTAATAAGAAAAGAAACTGCCAAGTCACAGATGTAGATGAGATGGCTGAATACTATGCCTCAGAATAATGGCTCTGGACTGACAAAATTCATCTCAATCAAATCAGCATTGAATTTAGATGGCAAAGTATGGCTGATGATACACGTGGAAGGCCAGCGGCAGAGCTGTAAATACCGGAAGCATGTAGATATTGGAAACCAGACAGGGACTGAAATTATCAGTTCTGCAATCACTGGTGGCTTTTATTTGTTTGTTTGTTTTAGTTTTATTGTATATTTTTACATAATTTTAATACTCCAGAGCACATTTCCAAAAGGGCAGGGATTTCTGAGAGAAGGATGATCTATATACTCTTACAAAACTTGCTAAAAATTTCCATAATGCAAAAGAACAGGAGATAATGAAGGAATTTACTTGCATGTAAAAGAACAATATTGTGTTTAACAATATACCATGTTTCAACTACCAGGATTGCTTCTGCCTTTTCCCATTTATTTATGTAAAAAAAAAAAAAATACAGACTGAAGAACGAGGGTAAGAAAACCCTGTTAAACTTTTTTCAACAATCCCTGTTATAATGTTCAAAGCAATTACTTTTGCTGTCAGCAGGAATAAAATTTACTACCATCAGAGAGTGCAAAGAGTCAAATGTATTGCTAAGAATTACAACATAACCTGCATGCAAATAACCCCACAAGTTCCAAGGGCTTGTCTTCACCTATTTGTATCCCTGAGGCTTCAGTCATACATTGTTGAGCTTTTGTGTGAATTTTTTTTTTTAATTCCTAGAAGGTGGAGTAGAATTTGCCCATCAATTTTAGTGAAAACCAAAAGTGTGCTAATGCTTACTATCCTGAGGGGAACTATTACTAGTGTGCTTTTACAAAAATAAATATTTCCTTCCAAACAAACCATATAATGTGAATATTGTGCTGTGAAAAATAAATAATGGAAATAACGTAAACAATAATTTTTTTTTCAGACAACTATTTAGACTTGGCCCTCATAGGCAGAGTTGATTGTAATGGTAATTGTCTATTGCTCTTGAAGGACTCGCAAACAGTTTCTTGAAAACTCTTAACATTGTGTGCATTTCACTTCTGTATGAGAGTATGACATAATCCTAAAAAATGGGCTTGGCTCCCTCATATTACAGTCTCCTCAACTGTAACCACTTTATCCCACACCCCAAACTATTATCCAAGTCAAAGCTCAGCTATTCTTTTAAAGTCAATACTGGCAATGCTGGTTAATAATAACACTTTCACATAACATACCAAGTAAAATAATTTTTTAATAGTTGTTAAACAAAAGACAGAAATCCTCTATTGTATCTTTCTAGTCCAGATGAGCAATTTTATCAGTTGCATCTCATATGTTTGCCAATATTTCGTATGTACATGTATGTGTATATATGGAAAGATATATATGTGTATATATGTATACACCTGTGTGTGTGTATATATCTTGAATTTTGTCATGATTTGATCAGGAAAACAGAATTTAATCTATACCCTGTATGTTTTATATGAATGGATCAATACAGAGAATCAGAGGTTTACACAGTTTTTAGTCCGAGGATCAACAGTTTGGGAACTGCCCCCTAAGTATCTCATCCTGCAACATAGAAGTAAGTCGTTTTCAAAGGCTTTCCCTAAAACCACTGGAACTCTCAAGCATCTCTGGAAAGTTCCCATCTGATTGCCTCAGTCTGCAGTACTAGGACAGATGATTCACTCATATTTCACTGGGAAGCTGGTAGCTTTCAATTATATTCTGATAGAAAGCTCTCTACTTTTTCTTTATACAGGAAAAGAGGTTCTAAGAAATGTAGTTCTAGGCTTCTTCTATGCAAAACAGAGCTGATAATGTATTTATGAATGTGTACAATAAAGTGCTTATGAATGTATTTCTATTATTTTACATCTTTTTTTCCAATATTAGCAATTGCTTCTTTTTCTCCCCATAGCTTAACTTTCTATAATGATCACGTGCAGAGTTCTTAAATACTTCCCAGCACTGTTTTCTACATTTTCAATTCTATCAGGTATCTTATCACTCTTACCCTTTACTCCTAGAAAGACCTGGGTGTAAGTACCTCTTGCTCCAAGCTGAAGCAGTGGCTCTCTTGTTCACTATGAAGCTTTCCTACCTCTTCATCCTTTCTGGATTTACCATTTACTTCTAGGTCTTGTCTTTTCCTTTCTTGATTGCTCCCTCATTTTGATGGAGCAGATTCTCTAGTAGCTTCCTAAGCAAGAATGCAGGAGAGGTTAGCTTTCTACTATTTAGCTATCTCAAAATACCTTTCATCTCCCTGATCCCTGATTAATAGTGTGGCTTTATTAGACTTTTAGGCTCAAAATCATTTCCCTCAAGATCCAGAATACACCCTTGTGTATAAGCTGTTAGATCTTAGAAGTCATAGGAATTTCTTTTGCCTGGTTATTTGTTTGATATTTTAGTTGTGAGTGTTGTTATGTAAGAATTTAGGATTTCCTCCTTGTTTCTGGTGTTCCATAATGTCACAGAGGCATATTTTGGTGTCTTTGTATTTATGTATGTTTGGCAAAGAGTGGTGATGATGGTGATGGGTGTTAAACTGATTTTCCTGGTTACCTGTTCAGCTATTGTAACTTGGAGACTACATCTCTCTATCCAAGGCACTATTCTTGTTCTATTTGATGATTTTCTCTACCTCAGTTTTTTCCTCCTGGAACACTAATAGTCTTATAATGAGCTTCCTGAATTGATTACATAGTCTTTTAGCCTTTTCTTTCCTTTATATGCCTTTTTATATTTTATAAATTAATTATAATTTATAAATATGTTATTATTAACTAAAATAAAATTAGTAAATACTATTTATATAATTGCATATCATATTTATACATTTTATAAATGTATTATATTAAATATCAGTATCTATATTTTATAACATAGTATGTGTATATCTTCTATTATGGTGTATTTGTTCTTATTTCTGATATATTTCAGTAAATCTATCAATTTATTTTTTATCTTATTTTGAATGTTAAAGGTATTATTTTTATTCATTTTTTTTAAAGAGTATCTTGCTTTGGTTTTCATGGGTGCAATAACTTTTCTTTTTTAGTGGAGGATACTAACTACTATTTTTGCATTGTTTTGAGAATTTTTTCTTCCTCTTTGCATTATCTTGACTTCCTCCAATTTTGTCAGTGTATCTGTGTGTCGCTAAAGTTTCCATTTCATGTTTTAATTCTTAGTTCAGTATCTGGGGAACCCAGGCTGCCCATTCATGGAGAAGGAGCTGATTGGAAACTCTTTGTGCATAGACAGAAAGAAAATGTCTCTACTGGACTTCAGTGGTTGGTAATCTGAGTCAAATGTGATTTACTTGTAAACTTTCAAATGATAGTAAACTGTATATAATATTGCTAAAACAAGTTTCTTTTTTTCTATTAAAATCCTGTAATTTCCTTTTAGGGATGATAGAAGCTGTAGTAGAGAACAGATGCCCTGGCTGGATGAGCTTTGGGAGCAAGTGGAAGAAGGAGGCTAGGGGTTTTTCTTACCCAGTAGGAAGGCTTTTCATTGAATTCCTTATTGTCACTTTTCAGTGACATCTTAGGCTTTTGTGGTGCCTGAGCTCAATATGTGTGGAGATTCACATCTTCAGTGTCCTCCTAATAGCGGCTTCTGGTCTGAGGGTGAAGGGGGAAAGCATACAAGAAGGAACAGTGGCCTTGCTGTGTGGGATGCAGTAAGACACATGGAGGTCTAACTGCTTTGCATATAATTTTACTATCTTTCTATTCTTAGCTCCACAACTCCATACCTGCATATTAACCTTCCATGTGTTTTATTACCCCAGTCTTGAAATTGTACATTCTCTTGTAGCAAATCAAATCCTCCCTCATGTTTTTCCTTCCTCATCTGCCGGCCTATATCTTGCATCTGTCTCTACTGTGCTGGTTACTAGTTGCATAACCCATTCAGCTCAACTAGCAGCCAACTAGCATAAGCCTAGGTCTTATTTTCAAATTGATAGTCCAATTCAAGAATCAAAATCAGCTTCATTTGATACCACGTGTTCAGCTTTAAGGAAAAATGCAGTAGATGCAACAGAACATAATGAAGTTCTCAAGACCTGGGTGCAGCTGCTGATACCCCCAAATTACATTGACCTTTGATGTACAGTCAGCCTTCTATAGGCGGGTCCTACATCTGTGGATTCAATCAACCACAGATCAAAAGTATTTGAGGAAAAAGACAAATAACAACAACAACAAAAAAAAAAACCCAGATGTCTCTCTACTGAATATGTACAGACTTTTATTGCTTCTTGTTATTCCCTAAACCATGTAGTATAACAATTATTTACATAGTATTTTCATGTATTAGGTAATATAGGTAATCTAGACATGATTTAAAGTTTAGAGGAAAATGTGTGCAGGTTATATGCAAATATTATACTATTTTATATAAGGGACTTGAGCTGCCATGGATTTGGTATCTGAGGGGATGCCTGGAAGCAATTCCCCATAGATACCGAAGGAAGATTGTATGTGGTTACAAGAGATGAGCCTGCAAGGGGTAGACTAACTCAGTTTAGGGAAATCATCAATTCTTGGACCTCTTCAACTTGTATTATATTAATATATTTTAACAATGTATCCATGTATCCCCCTCTGGCTGTTACTGTTATCGGGTGCAGCTGCATCCATGAGTTATTCATCAATTACAGGTTACTTGGTTTAAAAAAATCAACCAAATACAGATGCTGTGTTTGGAACATAACAACTTCAGCAAAACTTTCATTAATCTCAGTTTGCTACTCCTGTGATTCCTTAAGTTAGAGTTTCTAATTCAGGCAACCACTCCTCCTAAGACATCTTTAAGGTCAGGGAAAATAATACAAAACAACTATAATGCTTTAATTGACTGATTATTCATAGATTTTTCTATCACAACAAAATTATTGTCATATTTGTCTCTTTTTCTCTCCTATCCTGGACTCTTTGATCTTCTGAGTTTATAGCCTTCTTTTCTTCGCCTTCTTGTTATTTGTATAATTATTGAGGTGGATTTGCACATGTTTTTCATCTGCCCGAAATGCCTAAGATTCAATAATTTTTGATCACTTCATGGGAGAAAAGATAACATTATAGAAAAGCAAGGCCATTCTAACATGACCTCTCAAGGTTAGAGGAATACAAGAAACCAGGGATATTTATGATTTAACACTTGCTCAACTCTGCTAAGCAAAGTATAAGAGAAGATGAATATTCCAACAAAAATTGTGTAGACCACCCTAAATCCAGCAAATGTCTCAGTATCAACTTTCACCATGAAGTGAATCCAATGGACCACAAAATGTCTGGTATTTAATAAGATCCTTTTTTTGCAGATGTCTTGAAAGAGATGATGGGACATTTGCAAGTTTCCTGTGCACAGAATAACTATAAATAATACATATAATTGATTATGACTTGATTCAGGACATTGTCATAAATTAAATATTGTCCTTGAATATTTTCCTACGATAGCAGGCAGATGCCCACTTGAATGTTGTAGTTTTAAGGAAATCCTAAATTTACCATTTGCTAAAAATAGTATTTCAAAGTACAGTGGTTTGGAAAAGACAACACAAAAACAGAATGTACAAAATTGCTTTTCTGTTCCATTTGGGACTCTTGGCAAAAGTCATACAAAAGCCTTTGATTGCCAAAATGCATTACTGCACAATTAGCATGACTTTTTAAAACTAGTATATAAATGTAGATAATAAATAAATGCTTGTAATTCTACAATTGAATCAAAACTCATGAAACTAATGAGTTGAAGTTTATGAGCTAAAAACTTTCTTACCCAAATATTCAAACTGGCAAGTATGAAGATGGCATATAAATAAATGACCAATACTCAGTCTCCAAATGCTATATGAATAGTCAAAGTCTGTATTCAAACTTTTACCTCAACGCAAAAAACATTCCCACAAAAAGTCACATTTGGAGAGTCTATATTTAATAAGAACATTAAAATTTAAATATCCCTGGTGATGATTCAAATCATTAAGTTTTAGAAAACTTCAAGCCCCATGATTGCAAATTTGTCAAGGCAATTTAGCAAAACACACCAGAAACTTGTTAAATAGATTATTTTATTGTGCCAATGTTTTATTAGCTTAACAGATCTATTTATTTAAGAGGACCCTGCAGCCTTATAAAATATATTTTATTTGGTACACATGACGCAGCTATTTAAGAAAATTTGCATACTGGCTTCAACTTCCATTCAGCACCTTTAGGAATTAGCATTTTACTCCATTATAAAATAGCCATGAATAATTTAATAGTGTACTGGGTAGTCAGGTAAAATTGAATTTGCTATGTGGGCTGTTACCTGGAATTAGCCAAACTATGAGGCTAAGGACATAGTCTTCCAGACTGCCAAGTAACAGAGATATTTAAATTTTTAAGTTTTATTAAATACTAAATCTTTTAATGTGAATTATTGCCAGAATGGTTTATACTTTAAAGTAATGGTTTCCTACCTTTTTGAGCCCTGGGAACAGTTTTGTGTAATACAGTTTTTCCACTGATGGAACTCAGGAGAATCCCCTTAGTGCCATATGTATTCCCACTGTCCACTGCCCCTGTCATATCACAGCAGCCCTACATTTTTGGTCTATAAAGGATGATAGGTTCCCCAGAGATCTCACCTTAGATTGCAGGTATCGTTGTCCCTCCTTATCGATGGGGAATTTGTTCCAAAACCTCTCTCAGATGTGGAAATCTGCAGGTGCTCAAGTCCCTGATATAAAATGATATAGTGTTTGTGTATAACCTATGCACATATTCTCAAACACTTAAATCACCTACAGATTACTTATAATACCTAATGCAATATCAATGTTATGTAAACAGTTGTACTATATTATTGAGGGATAATGACAATAATAAAGTCTGTATATGTTCCTTACAGACATAATCATTATTTCTTCTTAATACTTTCAATCTGCATTTGGTTGAATCCACAGATACGGAACCCTGGGACTCAGGAGACCAAGGCCTGAGAGCTTTCTTAGTGAGGAGTTGTAACACCTGAGATCTGTGTGACTTTCATGAATCCTCTTGACCATGGTGAAAAGGAAATCAGACTGGACTTGCAGTATGATTTGATTCCATGTCTGCACATTTGAGTGAGACCTCAACCCTTGCATGTTTGAGGGTAGGGAGTTGTGCGGATTACTGGGGGTGAGGGAAGGAGAAGCTAGAAAATGGAATGAAGTCTTTTCTTTGCCAAAATTTCAACGCAGAAATCAAGGTTTTACTTGCTTGTTCACAATCAGTCTCCAGTATCTGAAACTGGTGTTTTGTCATCTTTGCCTGATTTTCCCTTGTATGAGAGAAGTAAATATCTTGAAAAGCACTGGAATGCAAAATCATCAGCAGAAAAAGAAGTTTACAACTTACTTGAGAAGACTCAAGATACAGAAAGAAGAAGAACGAGCTAAATGTCCGGAATGAGTAGTTTCCATTATGAGTTAACAGATGAAACAGACTTTATTGATGCCAAATTTGATAGGAATTTTTATGGAGTTAAAATTAAGGAATGAAAAAGACTTTCTGAAATTTTAAAACAATTATGTTAAAATTAAAAACTGCAGCAGATTAATTGAAAACAGGACACTTACTTCGAAGAATATGATTCACAGTATTAGATGAGTGGTCTTAAGATTTTATGATCACATATTCACCTTAACAATTTTTTAAAAGCTATGTACCTTCTTGCGTATTTTTATAGTAATACCTAAAATGAATTGCCTTAGGTTTAAAAAGTTAAATATTTTACAATCTTAGCATACTGTAAATAATGACATTATAATATAGTAAAATATTCATACCATTCATTTATATTAAATATTTGCTATTGTATATCAAAACACCACCAAAATCAATTTTAAAGAACATTTTAAAGGTCTTCTTTAACATTTGGAAATGTTTACATTGACCCTTTTTTTCTTGAGCTCACATTGTCATTCTGCTTCTTTCAGAGAATTCCATACCAAAGTAAAATATTTCATAATTGTAATTATTTTAAAAATAATTCTATAATATTTTTTTGCTATCAGATATGTATATAAAGTGACATGTTATCATTTGTCATTCTTGCCCCCATTAGGCTTTAAGTATTACAAACCAAACATTCTTTTGATTTGAGGTGTCATTTTAGATTATTGATCAGAGCATAAACATATTATTAATTTTATAAATGATTATAGAGTGTCAAAACTTAAATATATTAGAAATGTACACCACTAATAAAGGTAAATGGATCTTAATTTTCGGTAGTATCATATGGCTACCACTTACTGTTTGAATGAGACAGTCTTTAACACTAAGTCACCCTCTAATTTCAACTTTTATTAAGGTAACATTGAAAAATTTCATTTCATATAAATAAGTGCATATGAATTTGAAGATGCTCTTCACCATACAATGTCATTCAATAGTATATTAAATATTATACAGTATTCTGCTATGAAAAATTATCCATAATGTTTATTCAACTGACAAATCAATTAGATTTTCCTTTAATTATCTTGAAAACAAAATATTGGAAATATATGATATGCAAAACAATTTATTTCCCAGTTACTAGATACATCCATTAGATCATATTGTTTAGCACTGAACAATGAAATTGAATATAAAAGTAAGAGAATGATTATCACTAAAACCACAATGATAGTTTCACCTAGGAAAATGATTATTATGTTTGGATTGGGGCACACCAGAGGATTCTAGAGAGAGAGGAGCTATAACTGGATAGTAGATAGTTATTCAACTTATATTTGTCCTTTCAAATTATGTATTTACATATTTTCACACATATATATAATATAGAATCATCCATATATATATAAGAATATGTGTGTGTATAGTTAAGGCAAAGTAAAAACCTATAAATTTTAAAAGGAAATTAATGAAAGTCTAAAATTAGTACTGAAAAAATTTAGATAAAGGACTACATTTCAGAGATATTAGTGGACAAGTGCCAGCAGATAGTACACATATTTGGTCTTTAAAGATTACCTAGTTTTAAAGACCTTTTTCATGTTGAATATTTAGGGCAATTTTTTAAAATCAAATAATAACATCAGAGCTAGATATAATTCATTCCAGCTACTATCAAAATATAGCAAAGTTTTTACTGACAAAACCTGTTTATATTTCTGCAAATTGAGGGCATGACATCAGGCAAATTAGATATGGTAAATTATAAAAGAAAATGTTACAAAAGTATGTTTTATGCATCAGAGAAATGTGTTTGCATAATACCAATTTCCATATAAAATGTAACATTCTCTGTTTGTCAGCAAAGCCACCAGGTTTTTGTTTTGTTTTGTTTTTTGCCTTCTAGATAAAGAAGATCATTGCACATAGCAAAGGTATCTGTTAAAAAGTTCTCTCTTTCACTCACCCCATCTGAACCGTTGTATACCTTTTTCTGGGCCAAAGCATTTAATGTGAATATTACACATAAACGTGTAAAAATACAATATGAATTTTGAACTACATTTTCATATCCGAGATATCCCGGCTTGGAGAGAATAAAGGACTGTCAGGAAAATTTTCTTAGGAAGAAGAGCAGAGAAAGATTGTAAACCAGGGAGATGGAGTAAGTTAGATCTTTGTCCAAGATTTAACTCCAACATACACCAGTTCTGACACCTTGAGAAAGTCAACCCAACTCCTCCAACACAAACAAGTTCTGACACCCTGAGCAAGTTAAATAACCTTCCCAGGCCTCAGTTTTTTAATCTACAATGTGGGTTTTGTAAGCCTTAACAGCACTGATATTTGCAAAGTGCTATAAAACTTGGTGCTAGGAAATATTAGACTTGGAAGATATCCCTAGGTGAACAGTAAAGCTAGAGTAATGAAGACTGTGAGGTATGGGCAAAAGAATAGGCTAATAGATCAAGTGTTAATAGTCACGTGTGGGTAGTGGCTACTGTATTGGACAGAACAGTTGTTTAATATTTCTTTATTTTATCCATTCAGCTGTCATTTATCATGTGGGTTCAATCTATAAAACATTACTATTAAATGTTAATATTATAGCATTAATTTTAATGTTGCTATGAACTTTCTAATGTTTTTAGAGTTCATATGTACACATCTGTTACATATGTATTTAGGAGTGGATGTTCAACTTTACAACCTAAAAATTTTCTAAAGTGATTGTATTAATTTAGCCTTCTATCATCAATGTGCAAATTCATTGAAAACTTACATTTATGCAAAAACCTGCACACAGATGTTTATAGCAGCTTTATTTATAATTGCTAAAACTTGGAAGCAACAAACTAGCCTTCAATAGGTGAATGAATAAACTGTGGTACATATAGACAATGAAATATTTATTTACTTATTTATTCCACACTAAAAAGGACTGTGCTATCAAGCCATGAAAAGACCTGAAGGAAACTTAAGAAGCCAATCTGAAGACTACATCCTGTATGATTGCAACTATATGACATTTTGGAAAAGGCAAGACAAAGGAGTAAAAAGATCATGGTTTCCAGGGTTTGGTGGTAAGGAGAGGATGGATAAGTGGAGTGCTGCAAGATTATTAGAACAGTGAAATCATTCTGTATGCCACTGCTGTGGTGGATACATGTATTATACATTTATCCAAATCCCTACCTGGAGTGTACAACACCAACAGTAAACCCTAAAGTAAGAAGAGTTTTAGCTGAAGATAGGACAAGCTAATCAGATGAACTAATTCAAAAGAGGGGCTGCTTATCATTCATTTACTGACTTGTGAATTTCATCCAATCATTTACTGGTCAACTATTATACGCTAGTTGTCATGTTAGACACTGAAGATACAAAAGCCAGTGATTATGCAGGACCCTACTGCATAGAGAAAGAGATAGTAATGCAAACAAATGATTTTAATACAATTGAGATAATGTTCAGGTAAAAGAATCCAACCCAGTGCATCCTAATAATGACTTTTAGGAGTTGCTGTTAAATGCTAGATCCCAGAGATACGAAACATTTGCTTTTAGGATCCCCTTTGTCTGTGGCCTCCTATTCCTATTCCTCCTCTGGTAGCATTTTGTTACTAACTCAGGGGCCTGGCTGATTCATATGGTAGTGCTTAAGTTGTTGTAAAGCTTTTCATAGAAAATGTCTTTAAGCCCATTAGCTGGATTTAGGGAATTAAGCCATTACAAAATTACAAAATTACCTAGCATTTTTTTCCCAGGATACATCTTTAATGACTCTCTTCTGTGCTCGCTTCAGACGTAGATATGCCAAAACTGGAAATGAATCAACCAACCATGCTCTGGTTAACTCTGATGTAGAGCAAAGGTCTACTGACCCTTTATACGCAAAGAATTCATATATACATATATATATATATATATATATATATATGAAAGAATTTTTATTAGCACTCTCTATACCAACTGAATGAATGCAAACTGAGGTAACCGGGGTACTTTGCACAAATACCTAATTCCTCTGAATAGGTCAACTCCACTGTAATATAAAAGGGACACATAGGGACACATAAGACATGATATGAAGACAAAAACTGTGACTCTCAGTTATGTAACTCAGAGTGAGGATGTGAAACCTGTTTCATAGAATGATCTGAAGTCTAGAATCAAATACAACTGAGATAAATGTTCCAAACTATCCTTTAAAACTTAGACTCTTTGACGGAAAGTTTTCTCTCCTATACAAAGAACTTACAGTGTTAATTTAAGGCCTTTAAGAATGCATGGTACATTCTCTGCTGTTTAAAGTCTATGACAGCATTTGCTTGAGGCTTATTTTGAATGCATCACTTACACATTAGGAAAAAATAGCTGTGATAAAAGTGGAAGGTTTGAAGTTACATAAATTTCAATGATGGAATTATCAATACAAAAGACATGTAAAATTATGTAACATATAAATTAAATAAGCTGGTGGGTAAAAAACAAAAAATGAAAAACCATTGCCAAAAAAGGAAGAGTAAAATATTTTCAGAGAATTCACACCATGTAAAGAGAGGGCAAGGGAGAGGGCACCTGCTCAGAGGAGGTGCCATATAGGTAATATCCTGGAAGGAAGAAAATGGCAGTGTCAGGGTAAGCTCCAAACTGAAACAGGCACGAGGAAGAAAACAGAACAAGTTTTTTCCTCTTTTGTTTCTTAAATTAATTGTTTGCCTCTGTAAAGAAATCACCACCAAATCTGACATTGTAATTCTTTTCTGGCTCTGTGTTTTCTTAGAAATTCTGCCTTGTGGTGACAAAAGTTAATGGCATAAATGCATTTATAAAGGCATCTATTAAAGAATCATGTGACAATTACAAGTAAGGATTATTCTACCTGCAAATTCATGATATAAAATTTAAAATAAAAGAGGATAAAGAAAGGGAATAACTTCTAAAAACACAGTCCCAAGAAAAGTCTTAGAATTTACAGTATGAGTAGTTTGTATAAGTGCTTGACTTTTCATAATTTCAATCTTGTAGTGATTTTTTTTTTAACCTAAAGGTCACATATTTATTTTTTAACACACTGAAGCCTAGAAAACAACAAGAGTAAGAATTGGTCAATCTGGTGAAAGTATCAGCTGTTATCTTGTACAAAGGTGCAGGGAGGCATGGTTCCTTGGGCTTCTGAAAGACAGTCAATGTACCAGTGTGGATCTTGTAATCATCATGCTTTCTTATGCGTGTGTGGGCAGGGGTGAGGGTGCATTTTCTGGGTGTGGGTGTGGCTGTGTGTCTGCTGGGAAGTTCAGATTTAATGTTTTACCACAATAGTTTTATGATCACAGGTTCCTAGGCAGTAAGTATTTTTATCACTCTATTTCTATAGTCTTCGTTTTATGTTTCTCACTTTAATATCTTGGCTTTATCGTAAATTATCTCTACTCCCCTTTAGAACTGGGTCAGAAGACAGCAAATGATGGTAGGTATAGAAGAGAGAGAAGGAGAAAGAAAGAAGTGGAGGAAAAATAGCTATTGACTTTGGACCATTTTGTATGCAAAGAGTAATAGAAATATTTTTATTAGATATTCCTAGTGCATTTGAACTTAAAATTTGGCTAATATATATCATATTAGATGCTTTTTTCTATCATTGTTGTGCTAGAAAAAACAGAATAAATCAAATTGCACCAGATTCTGTTGATAACAAGGACAAAGATTATGGAGTGAATGAATTTACAAAAATCCCCGGAGTTCCAAATCTGCTCCTGAACCTTAGCTTAAGCATTGGAATAGTTTCATTCGAGGTAAAAAAAATAAATTATATTTTAATCAAATCTCTAAAGAGATACCTTAAAAAACTAAAATTAGATCCCTAGTTTCCTTCCAAGAGAAAAGATCAAATACATGTGGAAACTTACAGGTCCTTGTAATTGAGTAACCTTTAGTTTGATTGAAAATTTAACATTGTAAATTAAAGGTAAGTTTTAATTTACCAGCTCAGTAAGGGTTGTTGGAAAATTAAATCGTTTTAGGGAGTCCACATTTGCATAACAAAATTTATTATTTGTAATTGACTAACCTTTAGAAAATTCTGTTTTTAATTTACTCCCGTCAAGATATCTGGGAAATGCAAAGTTAATAAGCATTGCATGTAAGTAACTGGGTTAGTGTAGAAGGTATGGCAAGAATTAGATGGATGAAGCAGTCAAATCCTAAGTTAATTAAAGAATTGTCAACCTATCACACTGTTCAATTGAAAACATATGAATAAATATTTTATATCATCTCTAAATAACAAAATACATAAGTCATCATTTTGTAGGATAATAAGCTAAAATAACCTATTGATTAGCAATGTTTGATCAGTAGTTTTCTTCTAAGTTCTCCCTATTTTATGAGCATCAAACTTTCATAACTGACAAGACTATAAAACAAAGACTAAGCTAAAATCTAATTATTAGATATATACATAATTATAAAATCCAATATATATAAAATGACAATATAATAGAATTATAACAATGTATTTTTATAATAATGAGTATGATATATATTTGTAACCTTATTTTCTATATGGTAGAAACCTATTGCTCTCTACATGGCAAAAGTTGATTACAGTGTTATTGGCAATGATAATTGGCATCACAATTGGATTACTTTATTTTGCTTTCTGACTAGAGCATTAAAAAGTATTCTAGCAATTAAAAGTCAATCAAAGTTGCACAATACCATAGAATCCATAACACCAGAGGATCTTGTACACAGTGCCAGCACTCCACCAAAAGGATATCCAGAAATTTCTTTTCCTATTTCCATGTCTTAACAATGATGAGTTAAAAAGAAGTAAAATTTATATTTTCACAGTTGTTTTTTTCCCCTCCTTATATTCTCAGTTAATAGGAAATATCCATGCTTCTTGGGAGTTGATGGATTTATTTTTAATAAGGAGGAAAAAAGCAATTACAAAGAAAACATCCATTTTTCCCCCAGAGTGTCATCGAGCTCTGCTAAATGCTGTATCTAGTCATCACAGTGCATAGCAACAAGAGCAGTAAGTAGCAGGAGGCTGTATGAATTTAAATTAGATCCAATGTTCTATGGGACTACAGGAGGTCTTATATATCAGTTTCTTGAGAGTACATATGAGACACCCACAAGATCAAGTGCTGCAAACAAGTCTAGTAGTCATTTATGTTTTTCTATTTTACTACAGTGCATACTTTCTTTTAATATATTAGCCTTCTGATTCACCAAAGAGTTTTATGATAAAACAGACTAAAGAAATTCAAGATCATTGTTCTTTAAAATGATAAATACAAAACAACAACAACAAAAACTTGTTTCTTAAGCCAATTGCCAATTCTAGTAGGGCTGGTGATGAAATGGCATTTTTGCATTAACCACACACACACACACACACACACACACACACACACACACACGCATTTATAATAATCTAATCTGACTTCACAGAGTTACCATTGCAAAAAAATACAATCACATAATTTCCTTAAAATTATATCAGCTAGAAACCCATTATTATATACCAGATTTATAAATTTTGAAAACTTTGCTTCTTGATACCACAGTTTAGAAAATTTGAAGATACTAAACATTTTTATTTTTTAACTTAATTTTATTTTTTTATTTATACAAATTATGGGGTACATGTGAAATTTTGTTCCCGGAAAATAATGCATAGTAATTAAGTCAGGATATTTAGGATGTTCATCACCCATATACAGTACATATTTAACTATAGTTACCTACTCTGCTATCAAACATTGGATTTATTCCTTCTATGTAACTGTATGTTTGTATTCTTTAACTCACTTCTGTTCATTCTCCCCAGTCTCCCTCACTGAAGCGTCCTAGTCTCGATTATCTCTCTTTCAATTCTTTACCACAGTGTGATCAATTTTTTAGCTTGCACATGTAACTGAGAACGTCTGACATTTGTCTTTTTGTGCCTGGGTTATTTTCCTTAAGATAATAACCTCCATTTTCATCTGTATTACTGTAACTGATAGGATTTTATTCTCTTTTATGGCTGAATAGTATTCTATTGTGTATATATACAATTTTCTTTATCCAGTCATCCATTGATGAACACTTCGGTTGATACAATATCTTTGCTATTGTGAATAGTGCTATGATAAACACGTATTCTTTTGATATCTTGGCTTCCTTTCCTTTGGGTAGATGCTCAGTAGTGAGATTGCTGGATTGAATGATAATTCTAGTTTTTAGTTTTTGAGAAATCTCTATACAGTTTTCTGTAATGGCTGTACTAGTTTACATTGCCACCAACAGAGTATAAGAGTTCCCTTCTCTTCTCATCCTCACTGTCATGTGTTGTTTTTTGTCTTTTGAGTAAAAGCCATTCTGACTAGAGTAAAATGCTATCTCATTGTGCTTTTGGTTTGCGTTTCGCTGATGCTTAGTGATACTGAGAATTTTTTCACATAGCTGTTTGCCACTTGTATGTGTTCTCTTGAGAAATGTCTATTCATGTATTTTGCCCACTATTTAATGGAATTATTTGTTTTCCCTGTTGAGTTGTTTGAGCTCCTTGTAAACTCTGGATATTAGTCCCCTGTCAGATGAATAGTTTGTAAATATTTTTTATTATTTTGCAGATGTCTTCTCAGTCTGTTATTTCTTTTGCTGTACAAAAACTATTTACTTTAATTAAGTCCCATTTGTCTATTTTTGTTTTGTTTCCTGTACTTTGGAAGTCCTAGTCATAAATTCTTGCCTAGACCAATAACCAGAAGTATTTTCCACAGGTTTTCATCTGTAGTGTTATAGCTTTAGGTCTTACATTTAAGTCTTTAATTTATTTTAAATAGATTTTTGTATATGATAGGAAATAGGAGTCCAGTTTCATTCCTCTGCATGTGGCTATCCAATTTTTCCAGCACTGTTTGTTGAAGAGGGTGTCCTTTCTCCAGTGTTAGCTCTTGTCAGCTTTGTTAAAGATCAATTGGATATAAACATGGGGCTTTATTTCTGGATTCTCTATTCTGTTCTATTGGTCCATGTGTCTATTTTCATACCAATACCATGTTTTTTAGGTTACTGTAGCCTTTTAATATAACTTGAAGTCAGGTAATGTGGTGCCTCCTTCTTTGTTCTTTTTGCTCAGTATTACATTTGCTGTTCAGGTTCCTTTTTTGATTCCATATGAATTTTAAGAGTGTTTTTTCTAATTCTGTGAAGAGTGATACTGGTATTTTGGTAGAGATTTCATTGAATCTGTAGATTTCTTTGAGTGCTATGGTAATTCTAACAATATGAATTCTTCCGATACATGAGCATGGAATGTCTTTTCATTTGTTTGTGTTATCTTCAATTTCTTTCTTAAATGTTTTACAGTTTGACTTGTAGAAATCTGTCTCCTCAAATTTAATACTAGGTATTTTCATTTTTTATAGTGATTATAAATGGGATTGCTTTCTTGGTTAGATTACTATTGGTATATGGAACTGCTACTAATTTTTGTACAATTATTTTTTTTATCATGCAACTTTGCTGAATTTATTAATCAAATCTGCAAGGTTTTGGTTTAGTCTTCAGGTTTTTCTAGGTACATGACCATCATCAACAAAGTGGGACAGTTTGACTTCTTTTCCAATTTGGATGTCTTTTTATTTTTGCTTTTGATTGATTGCTCTGGCAAAGACTTTCAGTATTGTGTTGAATTGGAGTAGTGAAAGTGTGCATCCTTGTCTTGCCCTAGTTCTTAGAAGAAAAGCTTTCAACTCTTCCCCATACTTTATGATGTTAGTGATGAGTTTGTCACACATAGTATTTTTTTCTATTGCTTGGTTGATCTTTTGTATTGTTTTTTGTCTCTCTTTTATTTAGTTCTGGTTTGATCTTTATTATTTCTTTTCTTATGATAATTTGGGGTTTGATTTGTTCTTACTTTTCTATTTCCCTGAAGTGCATTGTAATTTGTAGTTTTTCTAATTTTTTAATGTAGGGACTTATTGCTATAAACTTCCCTTTTAGCACTATTTTTACTGTATTCCAGGTTTTGGTATATTTTGTTTCCATTTTCATTTGTTTCAAGAAAATTTTTGATTTACATCTTAATTTCTTCATTAACCCAATAATCATTCAGTAGCATGTTGTTTAATTTTCATATGTTTTTATAGTTTCCAAAATTATTCTTGGTATTTATTCTTAGTTTCATTCCATTGTTGTCTGAGAATATACTTGATATAATTCCAATTTATTTTTAATCTTTTGAGACTTATTTTGTGGCATAATATAAGGTCTATCCTGAAGATTTTTCCATGTACTAGCGAAAAGAATATATATTCTGCCATTGTTGGATAAAATGTTCTGTAATATCTTTTAAGTCCATTTGTTGTAAATTCCAGTTTTTTATTTTATATATTTTTTTAAATTTCAGAATATTATGGGGGTATAAATGCTTTGGTTCCATATATTGCCTTTGCATCTCCCAAGTCAGAGCTACAAGTGTGCCCAATCCACAGACATCATGCACTATACCCATTAGGTGTGAATTTACCCATCTTCTCCTCCCCCTTCATATCTACCCTATGTTCTGTGAATGTTACTTCGATTAGTGCACATAAATGTTGATCAATTAGTGGTGAGCACATGTGGTGCTTGTTTTATTTTTTTTATTTTTATTTTTTTTATTTCAGCATATTAGTAATCTTTGACAAAACAGACTAAAACATACACTGGGGAAAAGAATCCTTATTCAATAAATGGTGCTGGGAAAACTGGATAGCCACATGTAGAAGACTGAAACAAGATCCGCACATTGTTTTTCCAGTCTCGTGATACTTCACTTAGAAGAATGGGCTCTGGCTCCATCCAGGATAATACAAGAGGTTTTAGTTCATCATTGCTTTTTATGGCTGAGTATTACTCCATGGTATATATGTACCACATTTTATAAATTCCCTCATGTATTAATGGACACTTGTGTTGTTTCCACATCTTTGCATTTGTGAATTGTGCTGCTATGAACATCCAAGTCCAGATGTCTTTTTTATAAAATGTGTTTTTTTTTCCTTTAGGTAAATAGCCGGTAGTGAAATTGCTGGATCAAATGGTAGTTCTACTTTGAGTTCTTTGTGGTGTCTCCATATGAATTTCCATAGAGGTTGTACTAGCTTGCAGTCCCACCAGCAGTGTAAGAGGGTTCCTATCTCTCTGCATCAATGCCAACATTTGTTGTTTTGAGACTTTTTGATAAAAGCCATTCTCACTAGAGTTAAGTGATATCTCATCGTGGTTTCGATTTGCATTTTCCTGATGATTAGAGATGTTGAGCATTTTTTTCATGTTTGTTGGCCATTAGTCTGTATTCTTTTGAAAAATTTCTGCTCATGTCCTTTGCCCACTTTTTAATTGAGTTGTTTGATTTTTTGAGACAAAGTCCAATTTAAAGCCTATGTTTCTTTGTTTATTTTCTGTCTAGATGATCTGTCTAATGCTGAGAGTGGAGTGTTTAAGTTCCTATTACTGCATTACAGTCTCTCTCTCTCTTTAGATGTAATAATATTTGCTTTATGAATATGAGTACTCTAGTGTTGAATGCATATATATATTTAGAATTGTTACATCCTCTTGTTTTACTGATCCCTTTATCATTATATAATGACTTTCTTGGTCTTTTTTTACTGTTTTTGACTTAAAGTCTCTTATCTGATATAAGTATAGCTATTCCTGCTCAGTTTTGGTTTCTGTTTATCTGGAATATCTTTTTCCATCCATTTACTTTCAGTCTTCATGTGTCTTTACTAGTATGGTAAGTTTGTTGTAAGTAGCATATGGTTGGACAACATTTTTATCCATTCAGTCATTCTATATCTTTTAAGTGAAAAATTTAGTCTGTTTATATATTCAAGGTTATTATTGATATGTGAGGCATTTTTATTGTCATATGATAATTGTTTTCTGGTTGTTTTGTATATTCTTTGTCCCTTTCTTTTTCTCTTACTGTTTGTCATTGTGGTTTGGTGGATTTCCGTAGTAGATACCATTTACGTCCTTTCTATTGTTCCTTTATGTGATTGCTTTACCAATAAGTTTTATACTGCCATGTGTTTTTATTATCATAAATGTTATCCTTTCACCTCCAGGTTTAGGTCTTCCTAGAGTATTTATTTTGGGGCTAGTCTAATGGTAACAAATTCTCTCAATATTTGTTTGTCTGGGGAAGACTTTATTTCTTCTTCATTTATGAAGGATAACTTTTCTGAACATAGTATTTCTGCTTGGCTGTCCTGATCATAGTGCTCTTGGTTGGCTGTTTTTTGTTTTTTTTTTCTTCATCGTTTTGAATATATCATCCCATTCTCTTCTGGCCTTTAAGGTGTCTGCTGAGAAATCCACTGTTAGACTGATGGAGTTTCCATTATAAATGACGAGATGCTTTTCTCTTACTGCTTTTAAGATTTGTTCTTTTTGATATGGTTTTTGGCCATTCTTATGTCTTCTTTTGAAAAATTTCTATTCATGTCCTTTGCCCATTTTTTGATAGGATTGTTTGATTTTTTCCTGCTGATTTTCCTGAGTTCTAAATAGATTCTTGTTATCAGTCTTTTATCTGATGTGTAGTATGCGAAAATTTTTTCCCATTCTGTAGGCTGTCTGTTTATTTTCATGACTATTTCTTTGGCTGTGCAGAAGCTTTTTAATTTAATCAGGTCCCAGTCGTTTATTTTTGTTGTTGCTGCGATTGCCTTAGGGGTTTTCTTCATAAATTCTTTGCCTAGACCAATGTCTGTAAGAGTCTTTCCTACATTTTCTTCTAGAATTCTAATTGTTTCCCATTTAAGGTTTAAATCTGTTATCCACCGTGATTTAATTTTTGTGAGAGGTGAAATCTGTGGGTCCTGTTTCAGTCTTCTACATGTGGCTATCCAGTTTTCCCAGCACCATTTATTGAATAGGGACTCTTGTCCCCAGAGTATGTTTTTGTCTATTTTGTCAAAGATTAGATAGTTATATGAGGATGAAACCATATCAAAAAATGCTCAACATCCCTAATCATCAGGGAAATGCAAATCAAAACCACAATGAGATACCACTTAACTCCGGTGAGAATGGCCTTTATCAAAAAATCCCAAAACAACACATGTTGGCGTGGATGCGGAGAGACAGGAACACTCATACACTGCTGGTGGGAATGCAAACTAGTGCAACCCCTATGGAAAGCAATATGGAGATACCTTAAACAGATTCAAGTAGACCTACCATTTGATCCAGCAATCCCATTATTGGGCATATACCCAGAAGAACAAAAGTCATTCTTTAACAAAAACACCTGTACCCGAATGTTTATAGCAGCACAATTTACAATCGCAAGGATGTGGAAACAACCCAAGTGCCCATCAATCCACGAATGGATTAGTAAACTGTGGTATATGTATACCATGGAGTACTACTCAGCTATAAGAAATAACAATGATACGACATCTCTTTGGTTCTCCTGGAGAGAGCTGGAACCCATTATACTAAGTGAAGTATCCAAAGAATGGAAAAACAAGCATCACATGTACTCACCAGAAAACTGGTTTCCCTGATCATCACCTAAATGTACATCAGGGAAGGATACCAATTGGATATCAGACTGGGATGGGGGGTGGGGGGAGGGGATGGGTGTATGCCTACATGATGAGTGCGTTGCACACCCTCTGGGGAATGGTCATGCTTGAAGGTGCAGACCCGGGGAGGTGGGGGGGGGAGGGGATGGAGGTATGACTACATGATGAGTGCCAGGTGCACTGTCGGGAGAATGAGAACGGACGCGCTTGGGACTCTGACTCGGGGGGATGGGTGGGACATGGAAAATGTATATAACCTAAACTTATGTACCCCCATGATGAGCTGAAATAAAAAAAATATATATATAAAAAAAAAAAAGAAGAAAAAAAAAAAAAGATTTGTTCTTTATCTTTGACTTTAGACAGTCTGACCATAATGTGCCCTGGAGAAGACCTTTTGCCATTGTATCTACTTGGGGATTACTGAGCCACTTGCATCTGGATGTCTAAATCTTTTGCTAGACTTGGAAAGTTTTCATTTATTACTTCATTAAGCAGGTTTTCTAATCCTTTATTTGTCTCTTCGCCCTCAGAGATACTGACAATTTAAATGCCCCCTCACTTTATGTTGCCCCAAATGTCACAAAGGCATTGTTCATTCTTTTTTTATTATTTTTCTTCTTTTTTGTCTGATTGGATTATTTCAAAATACCTGTCTTCAAGTTCTGAGATTCTCTATTATGCCTGATATATTCTATTTTTGATGATTATTAATGTATTTTATATTTCATTTGATGAATTTTTCACTCCAGAATTTCCGACTGATTCCTTTTAAATATATTTATCTCTTTGGTAAACTTCTCACACATATCCTGAATTGTTCTTTCTGATTTCTCTGTATTGTTTGTCAGAATTCTCTTGTATCTTTCTGAGCTTCTATCAAAGTTGTATTTTGAATTTCTTTTTATGAGTTTCTTTTTAATTGGAATCTGTTGGTGGAGAATTATTGTGCTCCTTTTGTGGTGTCATATCCCTTTGTTTTTTTATGTTTCCTGTGTCCTTACATTGATATTTATGCATCTACTGTAACAGTTCATTCTTCCAATTTTTGAAGTTTCTTGCATATGGGAGGACATATTCCTGAAGAGATATATATGCTGTTGGTTGGGTAGGGTGATTTGGCTTTGATTTTGGGTGCCTGCAGTAGTGTGATCTCTGTATGATTTCTTCAGCTGTAAACAGCATCAGTAGTATGTGTGATTTCCTTGGTGGCTTAGAGTGTAGTTATTATTGGAGGCAGTAGTTTTGCTTTTCTGTGGACTAGTATGCCTGGTCATCTGTTCTTCAGGCACCACTGGTGCCAGCGGTGGGCTGAGTGTGCTTGTTCTTGGTCCCCAGAGTAGCTTACCCTGGCACTGGTGTTAGTGGGTCCAGGAGGGCCAATTCTTTGGTATCCAGGTGGCTTATTCAAAAACTGGTAGTGGCAGCAGTGAGCCAGGAATGTGGGCCCTCAGGCAGCTAGCATGACTTGGATAATGGCAGTAATAGTGGTGGAACACCCTTTGTAACTCAAGTGTTGTGTGCTGGTATTGGTGCCGGCTGTGACAGATTAGGCAAACCAGTGCCCTGGCCCAACTGGTGTGTGCTGGTAGGTGCCAGCTATGGTGGTATTGGCAGGTTGGGTTGACCTGACCTCAGACCCTTGAAGGAGAAATCAGGTACCAACCATGGTGGCCTGGCTTGGCAATGTTCAGACCCCTGTGCTGCCTGTTTGAGTATAACAGGATGAGACTAGGCCAGTGTATTTGTCCTCAGTTCCTCTGGTAATGTGTTCAGGCTTCAATTGTGATAGGTAGGGGCAGAGTAGTCCCCAGGCCACCTGCAGAATTCTCAGGAGTGAGTAGTGGAGATTCAGGCCTGCTATCAGGGGGACAGGGCCCTTCTTAGCTGGAGCATCATAGGCAGGTAGCTGTGGGGCAAGCAGTTTGCTCATAACTTAGTGTCACAGCAGCCTGCAGCAGTGGTGATGGGATTTGTCTTCAGCGTGCATGGGAGTAACCGGTCTCCTTTATTTCTCCTTGACCTGGCAGCGGCAGCAGTAGTAGCATTAGCCCCAGCCCCAGGGCAGGACCCAGAACTTTGGAGGCTAGGCTTTGAGAATGGCACCAGCTATGGACTTGCCACTGGGGATGGTGGAGACCCTGTCAGCTGGAGCAGTGTGCAAGTGGCAGTGAGGAGTGCACTTTGCTCACACCTTTTCCCCACAGAAGCCCACAGCAGTGGTTGTGGTCTTTGTCTTAAAATGTGTGGCCTGGGAGACAGAGAGATACCATGTTTAAAAAAATAATAATAATAACTAGCATATTGGTATCTGTTTCCTGCATTGTAATTTTATGTATCTGGTGATGAACCAGCTTTATATGCAACCTATTCAGAAATGTGGAGCCAAGCAACACTTGGTAAAAGACCTATAATTGCTACCATTCAGTAACATTTGCATATGGCCTGTTTCCCATTCATTTCACATTTGTTTTCTCATCTTTCAACTTTTTATATTTTTCTATATTTCACTAGATAAAATTTATTATATAAAGACAAATTTAGAGGGAGAAATCTGCCAGAGATTCAGTAATTTACTAACAATACAGAGTTCCTATTAAGTACAGAAACATAATTTCCTTCTCTTCTCCATCCTTTCCCATTTCCAATCACCTGCTCCCCAGTTGGCCTCTTGATCCCCACACAATGACCTTCTCCTGCTCTTGGTATCATAATATGGAATACTTAACACCAGTGGGCATTACAGAGATATTTCTCTCACACACCCTGATCAAGAGGCTCTCTTGAGTTGCTTTTCTCCAAATAATGACTTAAGTGACCTGTCTCTTATCATCAGGGGGCTCCATCATCTTTTATCCTTAGCTTCCAAATACAGGACAATGAGATGATGGAGGCTTTAGAGAGACAGATTAAAGGAAAGGCAAAGATATGAGACATGTCACTTTTGCTCCCATCCTAATGCATTCTGATTCAATCACATAGCCCCAATCTAATTGAGAAGAGACTTGGCGATGTGCCCCCTGGTGTGCATAGGATGTGTAAACCAAGCTGATGCTTATCTAACTAATTTCTTCCACATAATTGTCTATCTATGAAACATGAATATATTCAAAGACAAGTTTAAATATTATACTATATTTATTAATTTCACAAATATATATTACGTGCATTCTGTGATAAGAACTGTGGAATGCACTACATATAAAAGTGTTAACAAACCCAAATGCTACTCTCAAGTAATGCAAATTATGACAATATTGTTGTATTTCTTTTTGTCTTCTTAATGCTATTTTATCTGATTGCTTCTTTCACCTAAAGTGGTCAGTAAAAAATAGAAAGCTGACTGAACTCTGTATAACTAGTAAATAATATTTTCTACTTCAGCATAATTGTGTTTAAGATGCCATAACTATAAAATATGAAGGATATAAAATAAAAGATGGGTAAAACACAGCTAATAAAAGGAAAGCATAGCAGTAAAATGACTTTGATGAACTGAATTATTTGCTTAAAATATGTTTATTTTACTAAGAAATAAAAGATTCTGAGATATATTACCTAATATTTTTTGTACTTTTTAACTAAAAATGCACTGTTAAGTGATTTAGTAACTTTTTGTATAAAATTTGCTGAAAATAAAAGAATATATCTGATTCATATATTTACCCAGGATTTTCTAAACCATTAAAAAGCCCCTACTGTGTGCTGGGCTCAGGTCTACGCTTCAGACAAATAAAATAAAATAAGATCCTTGATGTTTAGAACTTGCAGTCTGGGTCAGTCTGTAGACATCTAAACAGATAATGACATCATGATGAGGCAAGTACAAAGATAGAGTTAGACACAGAGTTCCTTCCCTGTGACAGCCACTCAAATTGCTTTGAATACACTGATCCTTTCCAGCAGCTAATTATAGCTCAATATGATGAAATATGTGTAGAATGTCACTAATACAGCAATCATTGTTTGTTCCAGATCACTGCTGAATACCTCTTTTTAGGTGCCCAGTGTCTTCCTCCATTAAATTCTATGCTTGTATCAGTCATTTACACACTGGAGCTAAGTTGAGTCACTGCGTGTAGCATTTTTCCTTGACCACAGGGCAGGAGAGTGCAATTCTAAGGAACTCAGGCTGTGAAGTATGGGCTAAAAATCATGACTTTGTCACTTACCAGTCTAGACAAGTTATTTCAATTATCATACTTAAAAGTGCTTTGTAATATATAATGAAATAATTGTACAACTCATCATAATGCAGAATCAGTGGGAACCCTGAGCTTGTTTTCCTACAACTGCTGATGCCACTGTTGATATGACAGGAGGCAGAGCTCAGGCAGTGATGTGAGCAATGGGGAGTGACTGTAAATACAGATGAAGCTTCACTGGCTCCAGCTACTCACTCCTGCTGTGCAGCCTGGTTCCTAACAGGCCACAGATCTGTGGCCCTGGGGTTGGGGACCGCAGGAATAAGAGATTTTGGAGACTCTGAAGAGAGGAAGGAGATCAAAGGGAGGAGTCAAAAACTACCTATCACGCACTATGTGTACTATTCAGGTGACAGGTACACTAAAAACCCTGACTTCACCACTATGCAACTCATCCATGTAACAGAAAACAACTGATATTCCCTAAATCTACTGAAATAGATAAAATAAAATACAAATGTGACATGTCTCCCTGCTGGTACTTCAGTCTCTGTCTGGGCTTCATCATCTTTCATCTTAATTATTGCAATAGCCCCTTAACTACACTCTCCACCTCCAGTTTGACCCCACTCTGATGTTTCACCACACTTATAGATTAGAATGCCATCATTGGTCTACTTATGAACCTTCAGGAATTTCTCATGTCCTTAAATAAAGTTCTCATTCCTTAGCATGGTTTATAAACCCATGCATGATATGATCCTCACATACATTCTAACCTCCTCCTTTGTATGTCCTTTAGTTCCCAGTTCAGATCTACTTAAAAAGGCTTTTATTTCTTCTCTTATGCTATTGCGTGTTTAAAGTGTCCTTTCCTCCCTGTTTCAAAAATGAAAATAAACTACTTTCTCTTATCAGAACTGCTTTGGATCACTTCAATTTTAATGTAGTAGTCTATCAGCATGATTTATTCTTTATTATACGATAAGCTTCTTGGATGCCTTCTTTCACACTGTCTCAAAATCATTTATATCCTTGTCTCTTTTTTTCCCTGCTGGTTTGTGAATCCCTTGCAGTTTGATTCTGGGACATAATCTTAGTTCTAATCCAAGCAGGCAGAGCAGGTTCTGGCATATTGTAGATGCTTAGAATATTTCTTGAAGTGATAAACAACAGAATAAATAAATAAATAAAGCATATTGGTTGAGGGATTTGTTTCATAAGCTGGTTGATGTGATTATACTCAGATATGTTATATTAAGTTAGACTTTTAGAAAACATAAATTCAAAGTGCAATACTTACAGAAGTAATCAAAAACAAAATTTTAACACAACGTATTCTCAAATAACTAAAAATTATTTATAGATAACAACCAATATGATTTAAAGAGGCATAAGAGAGAACCTGTTTTATTTAAAACTTCAGTCAATTTTTGACTTAGGTGGACTTTTACTATAGAGTAAATTGTATCTCCTCAAAATCAATATGTTGAAGCCCTAATGCCCAATGTGATCGTATTTGAAGAAAGGACTTTGGGAAGTAATTAGAATAGGGCTTGCACAATGGAATTAATGCCCTTAGAAGAATAGATCAGAGAGCTTTCTTTTTCTCTCTTTTTCTCTTTTATGCATGGACATACACACAAAGAAGCAGTCACGTGAGCACACAGAGAGATGGAGACTGACTGACCATAAGCCAAGAGAAGAGGCCTGAGGATGAAATTTACCTTGCTGGGACATTGATCTTGGATGCCTCAGCCTCCAGAACTGTAAGACACAAATTGCTGTTGTTGAAGCCACCCAGTCTTTGGTATTTTGTCATGGCAGCATGAACAGACTAATTGACCTTCATTGTGGTACCAGTGGGATTCTTAGATGGGATCTTAGCACTTGAAAGGGCCTTAGAGTTTACCATGTCCAATCATCTATGGGTACAGGGACCACCTTTCTAATAATCCGGAGATGTCGTTATTCAAATATAGGTTGAAAAATGTATTGTGAAATGGAACCAATCTGACATTGCCCGTTATTCATTCTATTTCTAATTAACATTAATCTTTTGTCTGTCAAATATGTAATTATATCTGTCCTTAGAGGAAGATTAAGAAAGTTAAAAGTGTGTACTATTATTATCTCTTATTGTAAATATTGTAAAAAAATTCTTATTTATTTTTGCTTTAAATACTTCTGTTTTAAATTAAATGCTTTAAATATTTTTCAAATTTCCTAAATGAGGTTTGTGAGTTTTTCCCTAAAATATAACCATGGAAAGAACAAAAGGAAGTTAGACGAAGAGAGAGAATGTGAGAAATGGGGGGGGTGGGGAGAGCATTTCTGTACTGAATAAAAAGTTCCTTCTTCAAATTACATAGTCTAGTCATCTTGAACAACACAACAAAGTTAAGTCTTTAATGAGTATAATGATTCTACAAATACCTACCTATGATAGTAATTATAGCTCCCCTTGGATTTCTGTTTCCCAAGTTAATAATGACCTTTTTTCTCTGCATGTATCTCTATATTTATTTCAGAGAAGTTCCCTGAGGTGGTGGCAAAATGTCTGGTATTATCAAGTGGACTATTTTTCTACTGTGCTATATTTTAAAAAAAATATTATTCTCAAGTATATTTTTAAAGATATATTTATTAGTGTACATGAAGCCAAATTGATTGATCATAGCTCTTAAATATATACCTTTCCAATATAAATGACATGTCTTTTCATGTGCTATTTAATCCTGTCCATAATTATTCTCTATGCAATATTTTACCTTGCAGATGATAGAGATAATTGTTCCACATAAAATGAATGTTTATATATTATATATGAAAGGCAAACATATCAAAGAACAATAAAATAATATGGAAATTCTTTGTTTTATTGACTTCTGTGGAAAAAAATATTTGATTGGTCAATTAAAAATCCATGCATGTACTTGAAGAAGCTATATAAATATATTGAGTTTATCTGTGTTTTAACTATGAGAGGAAATGACACACATCACATCACATACCCATGTGAAATTCAATCATGATTTCACCATTAAAAAAGGTGAGTAATGAAATAAGATGACCTTAGTTCATTAAAAATATTAATTTTTATTCACACCAAATAAGAAAGTATGATGCTATTTAATTAATGTGTTAGTTACTCTTTATAATTCATAACATATCATTGATTGATTTTACCACAATACTTGGGGCATCAATTACATGGGTCAGTAATCTATAAATCTAACTAGAATATTATATCACTGACAACTAAATTTTTTGATACTGTATTTTATTAATGTGTTTCACTTCATAATCACATAAATTTTTTGTATTTATTTATATTTGTATTTACTTAGCTCATAGAATTGTGTTGATTTACATTATTTTTCTTGACACTAAATCAAATCTTTCCATCTGAGACATAATCACCTAGAACAGTTACAACTAAAGAATAACTAATGCTATTTACCATGCAATTACTTTGCCTGAAATAGCCGGAATTAGGTACAGGTATTGATAGGATATTATCATCCCTTCTTAAGGGTTTTATCTTAAATCACATAAAGTACATTTTTATAGAGTCTTTGGTTTCTGATTAGGTTACAAAAAACTTACTTCTAAAATTTGTGTTCCTTAAACTTTTCCACATTTTTTTCCAATTTGCTGCTCTTTGTATTTTTATTTTATCTGCAAAAATCATGGAGTAGCACTAAATTTAATTTTGTGGAAATTATTAGTTTAAAGACTAGTTTAAAGAGAATAGTATCACTTATTAATATAAATAAGCTATGATGAGACAAATAAGACATGGATTATTAAATTCCTCGACATTAATTGTTAATTTCCAGACAGAAACAAAATAGTTGCCTAATAATAATAACAACGATAATAATAGTTGTTTGTATTTATTAAGCTCATTTATCTAGGAGGCAGGGTTCTAAGCCCTTTATGTGTGTGAATTTATTAAAACAATTGTCTTGCAATGAATTGAATTTGACAAAGTTTAAACCATGTTGGTCCATATCAGTCCTATTATTTGAGGCCAGTATGTCAATCAGATGAAATTACTCATCTGGCATAAATTTTTATACTTGAACAGCAACATCATCCTAAAGAACGTGTGGGTCAGTTGTACGATATGATATAATTCAAAGATCCATTTAAAGTTAAGGAGCAGCATGTTGTTTCTTCCAGTCCCAAAATTTGTTTTTCTATAAATCTTTGCTTCAGTGTTATTTTTGAGTTGACACTGAAAATAAAAACACTATGACCACCAATTATATTAGGTAAAAAGTTAGAAAAAGTTACCTATTTTTTTCTGTCTGTGGATTTTATTCATTCTCCAAGTGTACAAAGTAACACACATTCAAAACAAGATTTCAGAAGCAGAGATTTGTTCTGAATTGGATGGAGCAAGTTCTCACCAGCAAGCACTTTTCATCAATTTCACTTCCAGAATTTGAGATTTTGTTAAATCCTTAAGCTAATTCAAAGATTGATATTTTTTCAGTACTTTTCATTTTGTAATCAGGGAACAATAGAAGGAAGAAGAGAGAACATATCATCAAATCACACATATTCAAAAGAAATATTTGTATTTCACACAAATAACAGCTCTGAGCTCCAGTGAGAACAATTCAAAGGCAAGCCTGAAAGTATTGATTTGTTCAAAACTCCAAGGGTTATGTTCTTATTTTTATTATAGTAAAAAATATAAAAATGTGTCATTTATAGCAAAGATTATAATATCAAACTAATCAGAAGCTACATTATAATGGCACATATATTCATTAAATTTTACATTTATGTTTTCATTATTTTTTCATTACTTAGATGTATTTATTTTCGTAAACTTTAGTATCGTAATATTCTTCCTGTTTGAACAAATCTGAGAGTACAATTTTCCTTCACAGTTGATAGCTGTTCTTCTCAAGAAGAGAAATAATTTGGGAAATGATGCAGAATGAGATTGCCCTGCTGATTTTAATCCAAAATATGCTTTGCGGTGAAAGTCACCTGGGAGTCTCTGCTGATCTTTTATGTTCTATCAGCATTACCATTGTCTCTCCTAATCAGCAATTTTATCTACTCTTCATGGTAAAAAGTATATTTTTTATGCTTCAGATTTCTTATATTTGAAAATATGCAATACTGAAGATTTCTGATCACAATATTTAAAAGCATCAGAATTTATTCTTTCATCACTTGTGCATACATATATATGCACACAATTATCACATGAGCTTTCTCTTCCAGGGCCTATGTTACCATGGAGACAATAAACTTTGATATTAAGGAGACTTGCCACTTTTATTTCTCACTGAAATGTGATTTTAGCTAATACTATTTAAAGATTTCAGTGATACTTATAATATTAACCTTAAACTTTATAAATTATATTTCCTATTTATAATTTACGCATAATGCAAAACAGGCCTTACAACATGTCTGCGTCTATTACTTGACGTTACACATTTACAAAATTAAACACAAGAGTGTAAAAATGATCTATATTTAACATATTCTCAAAGACCCAGAACAAATTCACTTCTAATTTTAAACCCATTCATCAAGTGTGTAGTAAAGATGAAAATATTTTGTCTGTTTTCTCTTGTCTTAAGATGTGCTGCTTTCAGATTCCCCTAATGTCAAAGTACTCAGCATCATTTGTATGGTAAATCCACATTCACAAAGGAAAAAAAATCCTGTAAACTAATTCAAATTAAACCATTAATATCAATGAATTTGACATGCAGAAATATTTGTGTGTGTGTGTGTGTGTGTGTGTGTGTGTGTGTGTATGCAGAATGTATTAATCCTAAGAAAAACCATGGTGGAAGTATGTCAGGTTCTGATGCACCTTTTTCACTGGAGATATTTTTAAAAATATCCTGACCTTCACTATGTACAATAATAAGAAACTATTACTGTCATCAAAGTTAACGCTATCATTGTAAGTGAGGCTTTGTTTATTTAAAGGAAAACGATTCTAGAAGAAAATAACTTAATGAGAGTGGACAATTAAGTCTTAGTGAGAAAATAGAATCCACATACCTATGTAACGACCCAAATCATTATGGTCCCAACAGATTTATTTATTTATTTATGTGACAGAGCCCTGTCACCCAGGTTAGAATACAGTAGCATCATCCTAGTAGCCCACTGCAACTTCAAACTCTAAGGTTCAAGCTATCCTCCTGCCTCAGGTTCCTGAGTAGATGGGACTTCATGTGCATGTCACTGTGCCTGGCTAATTTTTTCTATTTTTTGTAGAGAAGGAGGTCTCCCTCTTGCCTAGGGTGGTCTCAAACTCCTGGTCTCAAGTGATCCTCCCACCTCAGCCTCCCAGAATGCTAGGATTACAGGGTGAACCACTATGCCTGGCCCCTGACAGATTTTTCTGGTTTTATTCCCTTAGATGTAATGTGGACTAAGGAAAAATCATGATCCTTAAAGTTTAGATAGGATTTTGGCTTTGTCATCTTATGCACCTAATGCTGGACAACTCGTGTAAGGTCACTGAGCTTCAGTTTCCTCAGCTCAGCAAGTTACCGAATATATATAGTCACTCCTCTTTTCTTACAAAAAGCTGCCTCTTTGAAATTTGTTATGTTGATCAGTCTCTCTTTTTTATACTTTTACCTGGTTTGTTGACTATCTTTCCTAAATTTCTGCTCTAAGTTTTTTTTTTTCACATTTCCTTGTCTCTTCCATAAATGTTGATGTTCCTGAAAGTTTCTTGCTTATACTCTTACCCAACTAAAACCTACATCTTAACCAAAAAGTCATGACTATTTTCTTGTGCAATGAGCTTGTTTGGCAGTCTGGTGTAGCTTGTGAACTTTTTTTGAGAATGACTTTTTCAATACATGAAATAAAATACAAAGGATAAGAAAAGAAATATAACTCAAACATAGTTATTAAAATACAGAAGCCCCCCCTTATATATTACACGACCCCCAATGGCTGTGGGAAATCTTGAATAGTACTGTACTCAATTGCCATCAATTGGAACACATTTCTGTTTATGTTTTCCATCCACAAATTTAATCCCTTTATCTTCTTAATTAAGTACTTATCATGCACTATGGTCATAATTTTTGCAATTTGAGGTGTGACAGCAAAACTGGCACAAATTTCTCTTTTCTTCTTTAACACTTCAAGGATAGTAGATTAGTTATAACCATAGATCTTAGCAATGTCAGCATACAATATTTTTCCTTATACAGTTGAAAATTTTCATCTTTTCATTTTAAAGGAAGCACTTTAAGTCTTTCCTTTAGTATCCAATTTGCCGGAATCATTGCTGTTGTGTTTTTAGGCCATTATAAAGTAAAATAAGGGTTATTTGAACACAAGCACTGGACAAAGGGATAATTCTTGATATCCCGAGTGGGATGGAGAGGGACAGGATGAGATTTCATTATATCACTCAGCATGGTGCACAATTTAAAACATTAATTGTTTCTGGAATTTTCCATTTAATAATTTGGGACCATGGTTGACTGCTAGTAACTGAAATTGCAGAAAGTAAAACGGCAGATGAGGGGACTACTGTTAGTTGACCCTTGAACAATACAGATTTGACCTGTGTTTACCCACTTCTATGTGGGCTTTCTTCCCCCTCTGATACCCCTGAGGCCAACCCCTACTCTTCCTCCTCCTCATTCCACTCAACATGAAGATGATGAGGATGAAGATCCTTAAGATGATCCATTTCCACTTAATGAACAGTAAATATATTTTTTCTTCCTTATGATGTGATAACATTTTCTTTTCTCTTCTTTTATTATAAGAATGCTATATATAAGACATATAAAAAAAAGTAACTGTTTTTGTTATTCATAAGGCTTCCAGTCAACAGTAGACTACTTAGTAAAGTTTTGAGGAAGTCAAAACTTATCCACAGATTTTTTTACCTCAAGGGGGACTGGTGCCCCTAATCTTTACAGTTTTCAAGGGTCAAGTGTATTTTAAGATACTTTGTTAACACAAATTAAAAGGTCTAGAGACAGGTCTCATAGGTGCTATAATTTCAAAATAATGATAAGCATCAACAATCTTTCAAAATTTCTGCAGTAACTATGATGTGATATGCAAGTATCTCAGATATATGTTGGTGATATTGTACTCTGTTGTCTCTATTAATAAATGGAAAGACATGGTATTTTAAAAAGTTAATGGAAATAATGATGCATTTTTCCCCTCAAGATCACAAGCCCTGACTTCTCTCCATGGATCCCTGAGATTAAGACCACTTGCTATAGATCAACTCCTCCTCGTTCATCCCCTATTTACTCACAGTTCATATCATAATGCTTTCTAATAGTTTATTGCCTTTCTCACTGATATGATTGGAAACTTTTTGAAGGCATCAATCTTTTTGTGTTTCATGACATTACCAGTGTCTAATCCACAAATGTTTTGGAACAAGTAGAATAGATCTTGGTTTCCACTGCCAGTGTCCCTTGAAGATATCTAGACCTGCATAGGCAATTGTCGATGAGATTCATCTATCCTTATTATGAGCATGAGATGTGATGCAGAATGAGAGCTATGACAAAATCCCAAAGAATCTGGTCCTCCAACACATTGGAACCAAGACTAATGTTTAGGCTCTCTCTTATATTCACAAACAGTAAATAAATAAGCCTATTTATGTGTCTAACAAACCATATTAGGATAAGATTAAAATGTTCTTAGTCAAGGAGGGGGAGATAAAAGACAATTTGCCTCATTTAGCCCCATTTTATCACACAGGAAATGTAGGATAAGAGGGATATAAGTGAATAATTGTGGCATATAAATGGAGAAGGGGTACTAGCCAAGACAAATTTGACCCCAGGCCTTTCCAGTTTAAGGAAGAAAAACTGTAAAATGGTACAGCTGTAATATTTGTAATAGACACATCTCTTAAAAACAAACCGGAGCAACAGCGACGCAAGATGGCAGCCACCACGGGCTCGGGAGTAAAAGTCCCTCGCAATTTCCGTCTGTTGGAAGAACTCGAAGAAGGCCAGAAAGGAGTAGGAGATGGCACAGTTAGTTGGGGTCTAGAAGATGATGGAGACATGACACTTACAAGATGGACAGGGATGATAATTGGGCCTCCAAGAACGATTTATGAAAACTGAATATACAGCCTTAAAATAGAATGTGGACCTAAATACCCAGAAGCACCCCCTTTGTAAGATTTGTAACAAAAATTAATATGAATGGAGTTAATAGTTCTAATGGAGTGGTGGATCCAAGAGCCATATCAGTGCTAGCAAAATGGCAGAATTCATATAGCATCAAAGTTGTCCTGCAAGAGCTTCGGCGCCTAATGATGTCTAAAGAAAATATGAAACTCCCTCAGCCACCTGAAGGACAGTGTTACAGCAATTAATCAAAAAGAAAAACCACAGGCCCTTCCCCTTACCCCCATTTGATTTAAGCAGTCTTCATTTTCCACAGTAGTAAATTTTCTAGATACGTCTTGTAGACCTCAAAGTACTGGAAAGGAAGTTCCCATTCAAAGGCAATTTATCTTAAGATACTGTAAATGATACTAATTTTTTCTCCATTTGAAATATATAAATTGTGCTATGACAAATCATCCTGTCAAGTGTAACCACTGTCCACGTAGTTGAACTTCTGGGATCAAGAAAGTATATTTAAATTGGTTCCCATCATAACTGGTGGGGCACATCTAACTCAACTGTGAAAAGACACATCACACAATCACCTTGCTGCTGATTACATGGCCTGGGGTCTCTGCCTTCTCTCCTTCCCCTTCCTGCCTCCATCCCTCCCTGCAACAGCCCTCCAGCTTGGGGGCTTGTTAAGAGTAGATGCGATGTGAAGGTTTCAGGTCACAGCCTGTGGGACTACTGCTGGGTGTGTGGGGTGCTTTGCCTGCACCCCTGGTTTCTTTCTTTAAGTCTTAAATGATGCCCCCTTCCAAGCCATCGTCCCCTCCCCACTCTCCTCCACTCCCCTCCACTCCCGCCCTTGGCCAAAGCATAGATTGTAACCCCTCTGCTCCCCTCTGAGATTGGCCTTCGGTGAGGAATTCAGGGCTTTCCCCATATCTTCTCTCCCCACCTTTATCGAGGGGTGCTGCTTTCTCCTCCCTCCTCCTCAGGTCCCTCTTTGCACTGTCATTACCCAACACTTTCCATGACACTCCTTGCTTTGGCCAGAAGCCATCAGGTAAGGTTGGACAGAGTCTCTGACCTCCCTCGTTTAGTTTTGGAACCGCATTTATTCACTCCACCAGCCTGGGAAATGAATATGGGGTCCTCAGCCTTGCCTCCCTCTGCTGTCATCATCAGCTGATGCGTTTTTTAGCTCAGGTTTTGATAAGGTGAAAAGAACAGTCACCAGCGTTACTCAGACCTGCCAGCTCTCAGAGTCCTCGGTGGTTAAACTTGGAGAAAGGCCACATGAAGACACTCCTAAGCACACACGATCCCTCTGAATTGTTTTATTTTCCTGTAATTGCTTTTGCTTTTAAACATTAAAGAAGTTTTGAACAGGGCTCTCATTTGGTCATCCTTGCAATCCATTGGGGTCTAGTTTGGAGTCTGACAACTGGAACAAAAAGAACCTTGAATTCAGTGCATATTTTGGTTTTGGTGCTGCTGCTTCTCACGATCCTCAGCAGGGATCCAGAAAGAACTGGGTGTGCACAGCAGATCCCCAAAATTGGCAGGCTTGACTTCCTGGCAAATTGCTGCGTTTTTCCACTTTCTGCTCAGGACCACTAAATGCTGAAATGTGGATGCATACCAAAATAAAAGCAATTCATTGTGAAAAAAAAAACCATTAAATGCTTAGAAATGAGATGCCTCAATTGTCATGTCTTTTTCTCCAGATAGACAAGGCCCCTGGTATGGAGAATTTCCTCAGAGTAAAACTCTGCCAAAGAAATCACATCTTGTGATATTCCAAGCAATTGCCACCTAGAAAACCTTCAAGATCAGTCACCAAATGCTTAAAGGACCACTCGGTAATTGTGAAAAAAATTAAACATCCAATAAGAGTTAAGATTGCATCTGGTATTTGGAGTAAAGTTGAGTTTCTATCCCCATTTTGTTTTCTGAAAATTTACAGAGCCTTGATTGCAAGCAATGTGCCTAATTCAGCAACATCAGCCAACTTGGAATTAAAATTTGCACTGCTGGGTTTGTTTGCAAATAAAATACAAGCAAGGAGAAAAACAGATATGATTATGAAAGACATTAGAATCAGGAAAAGAGATTAAATGTTATTAAAATATCATTCCAGGAATTAGAAAGAGTTCTATAATTAATAACCTAACAGTTGACTGTGCAAAATGCCATAATATAAATTAAATTTTCATTTGTGAACAGGAATAATTAGGTAACCTAAAAAGAGTGAGCTTGGATTTGCCTGCCACTAAAGATTAATAATTGCCTAAGGTCGACATTCAGAATTAATACACACATTTGGCTATAGAGAAAGCTAATTTGTTGGGTGTGCAAATATTCTTTAACCCTGGACTGCAGTCACGACATGAAATGAATGCAATTTCCATTTCACCACTGCTGGCATCAGATTATTTCCACTAGTGCCTATTTCATTATATGCACTAGAGAGAGGTAAATGTATTCTTTTCCGAGAATATAATGCAACACAAAAAAAGTTCATGTTAAAAAAAGTATTCCTTGACAATATAAATGTTTGAGATAGTGTTATCAAGTTGGTTGTTGACAGAGATCAACATCTAAAAGGTGCATTAACCAATTTGGAAAGAATTAACAATTACAGAATTATGTTTTAAAACTATATTATATTGCCATAATGTTTTATAATAGTTTTATTTTTTAAAGAGTTTAAAAAATTATTTTATCATATTCATATTCTGGATATTAAATGGTATATCAAATAATGGGATGTTTATCTTATTTCCAAACAAAAATTTAGAGAGTTTATTTTTAATTATATGTGGTATTATAGATTTTATTTTAAAATTTAATGTATAATGCAAGAGGTGCCAGATCACCGTTGGTTTTTGTGGCTGAGTAGAACTCCATGGTATACATATACCAAATTTTATTATTCCACTCTGTATTGATGGGCACTTGGGTTGTTTCCACATCTTTTGAATTGTGAATTGTTCTGCAATAAACATTCTAGTGCACATGTCTTTTTCATCAGGTGTCGGGCAGATGGGAGGTGGGGAGGAGGGGATGGGTGTATACAAACCTAATGGGTGAAGTACGCACTGTCTGGGTGTTGGACACACTTGAAGCTCTGACTCGGGTGGGGCAAAGGCAATATATGTAACCTAAACATTTGTGCTTCTCATAATATGCTGAAATAAAAAAATTTAAATGTATAAACTTTATTATATTAAATATATATATTATGATATGTGGTCAGTTTGTCTCAACATTTAAATTATCAATTATCAGTGCCCTTTGTGGGGGTTTCCTAAAGACTTTATTATCTGTCTCAGGCAATTCAGCAGGCTCAGCCATAGAGGAGTTGGTGTTTATTAGAGTGCCAAGAATACACCAGGCACTTTTCATGCTTTATCCCATCATATCCCAAAATAGTGCTATAAAGTAGAACATTCTATCTATGTTATGGCTGAAGAAATTAAATCTAATATAGGTTAAATAATTTAATTAAAAATTTTGAATCCAAATCTCTAGGAGTCCACAGCTCTACTATCATCCAAGTCTTTTACACGATGCATTTGGTTTTCAATATGCCTAAAACTTAAAATTCATAATTTCAACAATATCACCATTTGTTTATAGAGTTAAACATTTTCCCAGACCCTAGACTAGGAAAATGAGAAAATTATGGTAAATTATATTTCTTGTTATGGTAGTTGTTATTCTGGATTTTTAAATCTTTATACAGCAAGTTAATAATGTCCTGGCAGCTACTGGTTCTCATTTCTAGATTCTTGATTCGAGGTGTGAGAGGATAGTTTATATCAGGACCTCTCTACTCAGATCAAAATTTTTACCCTGCCCTCCTAAGCGTAGAATGCACATGTGACTAGAAAAGATTTCAAAATTGTAGGAGTTTCTTATATATTTTAAAAATTAACCTCTTATTAGACATAAAGTTTGATACTATTTTATCCCATTATGTGGGTTGCTTTTTCCTTCTGTTGGTTGTTTTGTTTTATTTACAGAAACTATTTACTCTTATGTAGCCCTGCTTGTCTATTTTCTATTTTGTTTACTGTGTTTTTGAAATCATATGTAAGACATCATTGGCAAAAGCAATGTCAAGAAGCTTTTCCCCATATTGTTTTCTCTAAGAGTTTTACAGTTTCACATTATATGTTTAAGTCTTTAATCCATTATAAGTTGATTTTTGTGTGTTATGTAAGACAGAGGTCAAATTCCATCCTTTATGCATGTGGATATACAGTTTTCCTAACACCATATTTTGAGGAGACTACACTCTTCCCATTATATGTTCTGGGGACTTTTATCAAAGCTCAGTCCACCATAGACATAGGCATAGGTTTATTTCTGGGCTCTCTATTCTGTCCCATTGGTCTATATTTCTGTCTTTATGCCAGTACATACTCTTCTTTTTGTAACTTAATTTCAAAGATCATCAATTTATTTATTTTTTTTATTTCAGCATATTACAGGGATACAAATGTTTAAGTTACATATATTGCCTTTGCCCCACCCAAGTCAGAGCTTCAAGTGTGTCCATCCCCAGACGATGTGCATTGCACCCATTAAGTGTGTATCTATCCATCCCCTCCTCCTCACTCCCATCTGCCGGACACCTGATGAATGTTACTATTATATATGCACTTAAGTGTTGATTAGTACATACTCTTAATCACTGTAGCTTCGTAATATATTTTCAACCATGGAGTGTGATTCCTCCAGCTTTGTTCATTCTCAAGATTTCTTTGGCTATTCCTGTTCCTTTGTGGTTCCATGTGAATTTGAGTATTGTTTTTTCTATTTCTATAAAAAGTGCAATTGAGATTTTGATGGAGATAGCATTGAATCTATATATGGCTTTGAGTAGTATGGACAATTTAACATTGTTAAGTCTTCTAATCCATGAACATGAGATATTTTGTCTTCTTTAATTTCTTTCACTGTGATCTGTAGTTTTCAATGTACAAGTATTTTAGCTGCTTGGTTAAATCTATTTCTAAGTATTTTATTCTTTTTGATGCTATTATAAATGAGACTTTTTTAATTTATGTTTTAGGTAGTCTGTTGTTAGTCTATAGAAACACAATTGACTTTTGCCTTTTGATTTTGTATCCCATAACTGCACTCAATTTGTTTATTAATTCTAACAGGGATTTTTGGTTGTGCTTTGTTTTGTCCTTTGTGGAATCTTTAGGGTTTGTTTTTTTTTTTTTTTTTACATATAAAATCATGTCATCCACAAACAGAGATAATTGTACTTCTACCTTTTTGGCTTGAAATCTTCATATGTTTTTCCTTGCCCAGAGACTCTAGCTAGGTCTGTCTGTACAACGTTGAATAGAAGTGGTAAGAGTGGGCAGTCTTTTTTGCCTAACTGATCTTGCTATGTGTTCCAGTACTATGTTGAATAGAAGTGGTGAGAATGGGCATTCATGCCTTGTTCCTGATCTTAGAAGAAAAGCTTTCACTTTTCTTCATTAAGTATAGTGTTATTTGTGGACATAAATATGACCTTTATTTTGTTGAAGTACATTTCTTCTATACCTAATTTGTTGATCTTATTTTTTTTCATCAGGAAAGGGTGTCAAATTTTGTCAAATGCTTTTTATGCATCTATTGAGATGATCACGTGTTTTTCCCCCTTCAGTCTCTTCATGTGATGTCCCACATATATTGAATTGCATATAACAATTGATTTGCACTCTAGGGAGAAATTCCACTTAATCATCATGTGTGATCCCTTTAGTTCTATCTATGTTGAATTTAGTTTGCTGATATCTTGTTTCAGATCTTTGCACCTATTTCATCAAGGATATTGGTGTGTAATTTTCTTTTCTTATAGTGTCTTTGTCTGGCTTTGGTATCAAGGTAATGTTGACCTCTTAAAGTGAGTTTGTAAGTATTTCCTCCTTTTTAATTTTCTTGAAGAGCAATTCAATAGTATATCCAATTAAAATGGGCAAAGAACCTGAGTGAACATTTCTTCAAAAAAGACATACAACTGGTCAACATGGTGACCAGTTGTGATAAGAAGTGAACTGCTATAGATATTAAAGTATAGCAAGACACCAACATAGGAGTTTATTTTAAAAATTTATTGAGTGTTTACTACCATCAAGAACTGTTCCAGACCTGAAAAATAGCAGTGAACAAAAACTAAATCCTTGCTCCCATAAAGCTTACGTTCTCTAGAGATGGAGGAGTGATATTGGAGAAATATGCAAAGGCACATAAATATATAATTTACATACAATTATATGGTGATAAGTAAGTGCTATGAAAAACAATGAAGAATGACAGAGCACAAGGAGGGATAGCGTAGTGGTTGTGAGAGCTTTTCTTGAGGGTGGTCAGATTCTGCTTGAACAGAAATGTGAAAGAATTTAGGGGACAAGTCATGTGAATGGCTGATGAAAACATGTTGCCAGTAAAGGAAACAACAAATCCAGAGGCCTCAAGGAAACTGGGTATATGGCATGTTTGGTGAATAGCAGGGAGGTCAGTACGGTTGGAGTAGGATGAGAAAGGAGTGATAGGAGACGAGGTCAAGCAGGTCAGGGAAATACATCATGTAACATTTATTAAGTCATGGTGTGATCTGTGAAATCCTACCTTCCACAAAGGGCTTGCCCATGTGCTCGGGCCTTGGACAAACTTCAGTCTGTTTCCACCTGCACTAGGCTTTGTACCTAAAGGTAACCACAGTCTCCATGCTAGGTCTTTGGTCAAGAAAATGCAATGCTGCCAAATCACAAAATATACCATACTTTGTACCAGTCCACATTGTCAAATTATTTTTAGTAATTGTTCTTTCACTCCTCTTCTGTAATTTTCCGTTTCCATGTAGCTACGGTCTTTGGTTCTTTATATTCCCTCTTTTCCCCTTTTCCTCCCTTGTAATTCCCTTTTTTTCATGTCCCCATATTCCCTTTTTGCTCCCTTTAAAAATTTCCATCACCTTTATTTTAGTTGAAATTGAGTTCATTTTATGGTCTGAAAGTTTGTGTCCCCATAAAATTCATGTTTTAGAATCCTAACCCAAAAGGTGATGGTGTTAGGTTATGAGGCCTTTGGAAAGTGACTAGGTCATGAGAGCTCTGTCCTCATAAGGGGATTAATACCCTTATAAAAGAGGCCAAAGGGAACTCTGTCTCCCCACCCCCCAGTGGAAGTCACTATTTATGAACCAAAAAACAGACCCTCACCAGACACCAAATATGCCAACACCTTGATCTTGGATTTCCCATCCTCCAAGAACTGTGAAGTATAAATTTCTGTTTTTTATAAGCTACCAAGTTTATGGTATTTTCTTAAAGGAGCCTGAAATGAATAAGACATTTTCCTACTGCAGTAGTCTAAATAAAATCTCTCTTCCTGCCTCTCTAACAACAATAAGGATTTTGACTTATAATTTGAGTGATATGGGAAGTCATTGGAAGCATTTGAACAAAGGGGTGACATAATCAGACTTGTATTTTACACAAATATCTCTGGCTGCTGTAGGAGACAATGGGAGAATTTGAGAAAACGGACATTTTGAGTAATCCTGGGTTTGCTGAATTCTTCTGAGCTAAGTCCAAGGCCTCCAGCTGACCCAGAAGAGCTTCCTCAACATTTAGGACTCAAGGACCAAGTAGAGCAGAGACTCAGGAGAAGGGAATCACCAGTTATATCTGCTCAGAACTGGCAAATACCATGGGAAAAAAATATCTGAAAAAAGTCATTCAGTGTCACAGAGTCCAATGTTTTCATTCAGTTGATGATAAACTTGGGACCAAATTAGCACACTTTGTGGTAAGCAAGACTAGCCTTACTCAAAATTCAAATGGTATTTACCCACTGTGGTTTCAGGGACAGTGTCAAGGACACATTCTATATAAAATCTTTGATCCTCAATTCCTAAAATTCCCAAGCTAGGTATTATCTTTGTATTTAGCATTGCTTTTTCTGCAGTCCACTGCCCTCATTTAAATACACCTTTAAGAGTAGCATGTTAACCTCATATATCCTTACTGTGAATAAATTTATGAATATATAGGAAAATCAGATCAGAATGAAAAACATTGATCCCTAAAATATGGAAATAAAAATATGCTGACATAGGACAAAAGTGTTAAAAGATTGGAGAGTAAATGAGCCACATTTAATCTTTGCCTACTTTACATTTTTGCCAAGGGCTGGCCAGAGGGCAGAATAAAATCTTGAACCAGCCATAGTCCAGAAATGGAATTTTATCTATAAATATGAACAGAAGAAACTAATTGTGAGGAAATTGACTGGAAAATCACTATAGAAGAAAATATTTAATGAAGCTATTTTTAGGGAGAATTATAATAGCTGACATTTATTAAGCAGAGCAATTGTAAGCTAGGTACTGTTCTAAGGTATGGATATGTACATATATATGTGCGTTTATGCAATGTGTTCATATGTGTGCATGCATGTGTGTATACATGTGTCTTTTTAAGTATCAGAACATAACTGTGCTGGGGAAAGTGATTCAGTATAAGTAAAAAAGTTTTTAAAATTGTGTTTGTAGTCTGACAGACCTAGATTTCGGTTCTTCCTCAGCAAATTAATAGCAGTGTGACAACGAGTAAGTTCTTCTAGTTTATGCCACCTCATTTTTCATCTGTAAAATGATGATAGCCATCTTAAAATATTGTGTGAAACAAAAATAATATACATAAAACAGCTTGCACTTAGTACAGAAACAAGGAAGAATATTTGTATCAAGAAAAAATAACAAGCAAAATTTGTTTTTGTCCTCTTTTTAAAGTGGAAATAATATCACACTAGAAATGGAGATTTTAGTTTCCAGCATTAGCTTTTTGATAACAGAGTAGAATATCTACTGTGGACTCTCCCCCAAGGGAAGCCTGTAAAATACTTGGAAAGTTATAGGCTCGCTTATAATGGAAAAAGAGAACAAAGAGCCTCAAATAGAAAATATGCCTTCATGTTCTCAGAGCATTTTGAATTATAGTAGACCCCAAGGAAAACAACACAGATCTATTGAAAACACTAAGTTAAGACTTTACAACCACTCTGGGTAAGTCTCTGTTTGCCCTATATACAAAGTAAATATAATATCACCATTTATTCCATATATTTTAGTTAGAAAACAATCAGATCTCTGGCTTTAAGAGAAATGGATATCTTGGCAGTAAGAGTCTACATTATCAACTCAAAATAAAATAGCAATTTCCCAACAAATCAATCACACGTTGGGGAGAAAATCACTGTTTTAAATTATGTAACAAGAGTAAAAAAGTGCTTCCAAAGGCATCATTCAGAATGAAAGCTTTACAATTACTAGAATTATCTATGGCTTATGTAAACTTGTAGGATAACAAAATATTTTCCAAGTGCTGATCACACCCACAAATTGCATACATATCCTCAGAAGGATTTGAGTTGGGATATGGGAGACCAATGTTGAATGCTGCTTGCATCTAAATCTGCCATATTTCTTGTAAAAAGGAAACAACCATATGGCCCTTATAGCAAAATACTGGTCCTTGAAGACCACCATCTGCATTTGTAACTCTTTCATACTTTAAAATAAGCAGAAAGGGTCTGTGTTTATGATAAATATGCATGTCTGCCTGAATTAATTTCCTTAGATTCTGATTAAAAAAAGAAATAGTATACATTTTGTTGCTTTATTTTGATTTTAAAAGAAGAAAGTCATGTAGTGTAGGATAAGAAATTAATGCATAAAATTCTAAATGTGAGACTTTTAGAAAAGCATATTGATTTACAGAATGGGAATAGGGAGAAAATAATCAACAAAACTGAGAATATTAGCATTTTAAAATATTTATTAGCATTTTAAAATATTTATCTATTACATTGGCAAAACTCCAAATCTTTGACAACATAACACTATTGGTAAAAGTGTAGGAGAAATACTTTTTCATACATTTGCTGGTGGGAATGCAAAATGGTTCAGCCCCTATTATAAGAATTTGGTGATATTTAGCAAAATTGCATATGCCTTTTTCCTTTGATCCAGCAATCTCACTTCTAGGAAACTGTTCCCAAAATACAAAAGGACAAATGCACAAGGCTATTTATTCACAGAAGCACTGATTTTCATAGAAAAAGACTGGAAATAGCCCAATGTTGGTAAATGTGGATATGATTATTAAGTTATTGTGAATACACACGATAGAGTACCACACAGCTAAAAAATAAACTATGCTTCAGAATATATTGTCAGGTTACTATAAAACGAAGTGTAGAAAAATATATTTTATTTTAAATTCAGAATATATCATTCTGAATTTTATATTCAAAAATTATATAATGTTTTCTAAAATTTTTAATATTTTGACTGCATCTCTATTACGGAGCTGAGCAGGGTGTTTGAGAAAGATTTTCTCTTGTTTTGCACCAGAATTTCGATTTGAAAAGAAACAGATTCATCTTTACACATCTTCATGTACTAAGTACATTTTGTTGGACAATTGTAATTTTCATCTTAAAACTATATTAAATAATATCAAATCCAAAGTCCAAAGTTCAAAATTATATTAATACATGAGTTTTTTCCACCTTTCACTTTTCCTTTGCTTTGCACTATTATTCATTTAGACTCTATGCTTTCTCTCACACCACTGCACCCTAGCCTGGGAGACAAAGGGAGACTTTGTTTCTAAAAAGATAATAAATTAATAATAATAAAAATCAATAAAATAATTTTAAAATAAATAAAATTTCCCAAGGTAACAGTTAATGATTTTCCAACTTGTCCAATCATGTAAAGGCTTGTAGTTTTTCCTTATTTGATTAGATGAAGAAACTCTTTATTGTTCTGGTAAATAATATAGAAAGACTATATTCCATAATGGACCATGAGTTTGTTTCTAAGTGAAGTTTCATTAATAACTTATACAATATATGTAAAATGTAGATTATGTATATTTTTGAAAACAGTTCACCAATTTCAATAAATTTCATTTTATTTAATAATAATATAACAGATGTGCTGAAATAAACAGGCAGCTGACAAATATTTTAAGTTCAGGCTTTGTTCAAAATGTCCTTGATGTCAATTTGTTTCAGCAGGAAGATGAACACAGCACTGTGTGGAGATATTTTAAGAAATGGTATTTTCTAATCTTTGATCAAGCAGTCTTCACTGGCTTCCTTCTAGAGCTGTCCAGTTACTAGAACGATGCTATGGAGAATGACAATGACCATGTAAACCTGGTCAAGGTGGGCAAAAAGAGGAAGTCCTTCCGGCGTGCCAAATCGTTATTCATTCATTATTGTATTGATTAACTTATCAAATTAGATGGCAATTTGCTAACTATTCCTTATTCATTGTCAAAATCATCAATTAATAGGTAATCATTCAGATTATTTTGTCAAATGAATGGTTGAATTCTCCAGGTTAGCAAATTACTTTAGTTAATTTGACAATTTCCACTCTTCCATTATATTTTACATTGCACTGAACAAGACTGAATTTTTTATGGCTTGGAGAAAATTTAATTATGCAACTGTGATCACAGCTACACTAATGCCCCCAAAAAAACTATTTAAAAAATATGGGCTGTTCTTTGTTTAAAAAAACAAAATGTGTCCTGCTTTATATAAACAAATCATTCAAACATAAAGTTCAGCTTTGGATGACAGAGATAACTATCTCATAGGGAGAGGAAATGAGCATTATAACGCACGAGACACAAAATATTTCCCTTCTAATTGAGCATCAGCTGTTGTAACACTTTTGTGTGAGCAGTTACTCCTCTTCCACTAGCTTTTGAACAAGAAGTTTAATTTGCTTTTGCTGAAGCAACGACACAGATTTTATTAATTCTGAACTAAATGCCCTGGTAGCCAGCAGGTAGCCAGCAACACAAATGTGAGAATATCTGGCTGGTTTTAAAGGTGAAGTTTGTGAGTACTAACCTCAGGGTCTTACCATGGACTACTCTTGTTCTAATCACTGGGGCTACCCAGTAATGTGTCCAGCAACAGGATCGGCATGGAAGGGATGAGGACTATGATTCCTTAACACATTGCTTCTTCCTGCCATATTCCACCGATGCAGCAGTATTTTCAGTGAGAGAGATCACTTCTATTTGTTCTCTTCCTACTTCAATATAGATATGTGAAAAGTGTTGCCATCAATCCTTTTGCAATTGAAACATTAATTTCTCCACCCAGAGGATTTTCTCTGAAAAGGAAAATAATTAAATCATAGTGTGTCTCTTTTTTACTCCCAGAGATCAGGAAGGAGAGATGATCTTTCTAAGAATTTGATCAGGCCGAGAATAAAAAAAGCATACTTTAATTTCAGAGTTTCTACAGGTCTTTGTGAAACTAAATGTAGCTATCAGAAATTCTGTGATCCAATAAGACATTTTTAAGAAGCCTGTATTTCTCATATGTGATGAGTGACTATCCACATTGTTGGGTAACAGGAAAAAAGAGTAAAAATAATATTATCTTAAAGGTCAATAAAATCTGGAAATTTAATGTAATATTTAATAAAAGAAAAATAATTATTAATATTAAACCAGACTGATTCTACCATACTGACTCATAGCTGTACTATTTTTCTTTAAAATCTGTGTGTGCATGTTGATTCTACCATGATGACTCATATTAATAGTTTTTTCTTTAGAGTCTGTGTGTGCCATTATGCACACATGCATTTGTCAAAAACTGATGGCAAAAAGAACAGAAACATGGATAGCCCGCTGAAATCCAATAGGGTTTCATTATTGACTAAAACAGTTTTTACCTATAAAATGTACTGATGTGAGATTGGATTGCCTCAGTGGCCAGAATGAATGAATTGTAGTAGTGAATAAAGTTTCAAAAGAAGTTTGGAAATATGACTTGGGATGATTGAAGAATGAGACTATCAGAAATTAGGAAGGAAAGGACAAATCGCAAATTCAGGGAGTAATGCTGGAGGCCCTCTGGGTGAGGGTTTGTGATTTTTGTTTATTTGTAGCTTTTCTTTGGACTCTAGGAGCAGTATGTCATCAGAGTCTTTCAAATCATATCTATTTCAAAATTCTCTTTAGCTATCCCTAATGCTTCAGCATTTGCATTTGCAATCATTATGTTAATAGAATTCTGTGGAATAGCCAAGAAGGTTGTAAAAGACAGTTTGGATTTCCCTGCATCACCCTTCCCCCGAAAAGAGTGCCCAGGGGAGAAACATCATGTCAGGGGGACAAGAATCTCTGAGTTACAGACAGAGGTCAATAAAAAAGCAAAGGACCATGCTTGAAGGTGCTAACTTGGGGAGATGGGGGGGAGGAGATGGAGATATGACTGCATGGTGTATGCCAGGCGCACTGTCTGGAGAGTGGACGCTCCTGGGGCTCTGACTCAGGGGGATGGGCGGGACACGGACAATGTATGTAACCTGAGGTTTTGTACCCCCATGAAGAGCTGAAATAAAAAAAAAAAAAAGAAAAAAAAATGAAAACAATAAAGGAAAATAGAATTGGAGAGGAACAAAAGCAAACATCAAAGAGATTCAAGTTGGAGGAACTCAGATTACGGTTGCCAGATAAAAGATGTCCAATTAAATTTCAATTTAAGATAAATGACAAAAAAAATAAATAAATAAAAACACGAAGGATTTAAAAGGCAGATCTCAGAGCAGAAAGAAAGAAGACCATGGCAGAAGGAGTCACAATATTGACAACTCTGTAGTATACTTGAGGCAAACTAGCCCAGTAGGATAAAATACTTGGGTGAGGGAAAATATCACTTTGAAAACAAGACAGCTTTCTTTCTTGCCCAGTGATTGTCTATTTGGTGCTGAAGAACTGTGTTCTATTATTTCCACATGGGAAATCTGATTTCAGGATTTAACCACTGTGGATATTGGCTCAGTAGAGGAATAAGGCAACGTGACTGTAGGTAGCTGTGAACAATGCTGATTTTCTCCACAGCCTCTCCACTTCTATTACGATGCTCACCATGAGGCGTTCACCAAAGATTAATCTCTTCAATAGCACGTAGTGGACAGAGACTGAGCTGTTTTATATGTGAAATTAAATTCCTTTCTCTTTTAAAATGACTTTGCTTATTTTTGTTGCTATCAGATAATGGGTTAGCAAAATGCTGCAATATTGAAATGTCAATATTCATTTATAAAATTCACCGAGATGCTTTAAATGAACCCAAGCAGCACAAAATGATTTGTATGCAAAATGCTCATTGCCTAATCAGACTCATAAATTTGAGTGAACATTTAATCAATTAGGTTTATTTGATTCACTAGCAGTTTATAAGATTCTTTGATGAAACAAAATGCAGAATAAATAATAGTACATATATTAGGGATTTTCCAAATTAAACTCCTGGAATTTGTTGCACAAACAATGAACATAACAATTAATGGCAAACAATAAAGTAGTGGGCCATATTCTATTTCTAAAGGTAATTTAAAAATTGATGAATCATAAGTTGTGAACAAAAATAATAAACTGTTTTTTCTGGTCTAAAAATCATGCATTATTTCATTTTGGCCCAGTGGATATATGGAAAGTGTCATTTATATACAGTTTCTTGAATAATACACTCTAAATACATTAGATTCAAATACAATTGCAACTGTGCTATGAAATATTCATGTGTTGATTTTACCCACTATATTTGTATCCATTAAATGAAATGTAATACAACTGACCCTCAAGGGAAATAATTAGAAATCAATACTCTCAAGATTTCCTCCATAAATGAATAACTACAGGCAATTTTATGTGATAGGTACCAGCAGCAGGATACAAGAGCAGGAAGCGTTACTTTGTCAATCAATGCATTCCAATACTGGGATAGATTTTGGAAGTATGGCTGTGTAGGTATTGTTAGAAAAATCCACTATTGTTCTCAAAGACACTCAAAAAGAGCATTTTCAGTGTTTTATCCCCTCATCCAACTTCTCTGACATTTCTGAAAATCAGATGAGATGTCCAAACAGAAATAGGAGGTGAAAATAAACGGGAGATGTTTCAGAAAAAGAGAATGTGGGAGAGTGAATCCTGAAGACAGTATTAGGCTAAGAAAGCGTGAAGCCTGGAAATTTTATGCCAGTTTTCCTGTTGAGTTTCTATGTAGCCTTAGGAAAATCATGGCCATTTGGAATCTCAATTTTCTCATCTGTAAAATGATGTGGTGAGATTGGTGATTAACATGGTACCTTCAGAGCTGATCTTGATAATTGTTACTTTAATATTAAATGGTGCAAAAAGCTGAAGTATGTAACCAATACAACATCACCACTGGAAATTCAGGAATAATGAAAAGAATCTTGGAAGGTTTGAGATGTAAGGAACAGAATGAATAAGGTATGATGTGAGGAAAAAAATTAAACTTGTAAGGAAATATAAAAAACTGAGTTGATGTAAGATAACATAAATATTTTAGAATAATAATGGTAATAATAATATCTTCACAATAATGTCAATTGTTAATATTAAGAATAAAAAAATCAAAAATACTGGAAAGTAATAATATATCAGAGAGAGGATAACAAGAATAAATGTTATAAAGTCATTTGTTTAAGGTGGGAGTTTTAATATTCATTAACTTTAGAGTTTTCTAGGTTACTTATGGATGGATGGCAAATAGTTTTATAAAAACTGGTTATCTATATGGAAAAATGAAAAAGGATCCCTAGTTTCTATTATACACTCTTGTTTATAGGGAAAAATTAAAATTAAATCTTCAGTAAGTTCTTACATTAAGGACCAAAAGATAAAGGCAAAATGTACTAGTTTTGTATTGCTGCATAACAAGCTATACAGTCTTAGAGGCTAAAAATAATAACCATTTATGATCTCACATTTCTATAGATCAGAAGTCCAGGTAAGCTCAGTTGGGTTCTGTACTTAGGTTCTCACAAGGTCCAGATCAAGGTGTCAGTCAGGCTCGAGTATAGTCTGCTTTAAGGTTCATTCAGTTTATTAGCTGAATTCAGTCCCCTGTGCTTGTAGGACTGAGGTTTCCTACTTCTTTACAGGATGTCAGTGAGGGATCACCTTGAACTTCTTCAGACGGACTGCATTCCTCTTCATATGGACCCTCCATGTTCAAGCAAGCAACAGTACATCAAATCTTTCTAGTTCTTTGAAACTCTGGTGACTTCTGCTGCTGGTGCTCCTGCTGGTACCTGACGAAAACTTTCAACTTCAAAGGACATGCTTGATTGAGTAACATCCACCAGAAGAATTTCCTAACCTTAAGATCAACTAACTTGGGACTTACATGACACAGCAGTACCTAATGCTTGCAAAACTAAGACACACCAATGTTGGGAAATGAGCATCTTTAGAATGACTACCACATAAACTTTTTAATATTTTTAAGAAAAAAAATACAAGAAAATATGTGTGTAACATAACGGGTATAAAGGCTTCCTTTAAAAAGCTATAAAAAGCACTAAAATATAATAGATAAATTATAAGATTACTTTAAAATATAAAACTTTTTCTCTTAAGATTCTTTAACATGAAGAAGTCATCTCTAATACTTATAACTTACAAAGGAGTGATATCAAAAATTTAAAAAGAAATCTATTAACTAAGTGGAATAAGTACGATAAACCCTTGCAAAAATGACCAAAAGACACCATCATTCATATCACAAAAGAGGAGATCTGAAAAGATTATTAGCATATCAAAATATAATCAAAGTCATTAGTTACAGAAAGAGGCAAATTCAGAGTTCAATAACATTCGATATTACACCTATTATATCGCCAAACTTTAAGAACATTTGGCAACATTCATCGCTGGTGACTATAGAGAAAATCTTTTACGCATTAATGATGGAAATATAAATTAGTATAACCAATTTGGAAAACAAGTTGCTATTATTTTATAAAACTGAGCCTGACCACATCCTGTTGACCAAGCAATTCCGCACTTATTTGTACTCTAGAAAATCTCTTGCCTAAGTGCAAAAGGAGACACGTGAAACAGTAGTCTTGGGTCATTCATAATAACAAAAATCTGGAAACAACACAACGTCCACCCAGGGCAGTATGACTGACAAAATGTATTGTATTTGTAAAATAGGGTATTATACAGGCACAATTCTAAAGCTGTTTCATTTCAGGACAAATTATTATCTAAAAATTAATTAAGTACTCCAAAATTCTTTTGTGTTTCTGGTTTATATGAATTAATATTTACTGTATTATTAAAACAGAGAGATTCTTAAATTATATATTCATTATTTTTTTAAAAATAACAAGAAACCTTTGATAGTTAATATCAATAGCCTAATTTTATTTAAAAATATATTTTACAGGCTGGTCCGAAGGTAGTGAGTTATCTCACTTGATTGTTCACAGTCAGTTACAGATTGAACTCCTTGTTCTACTACTTTCCCCCTCTTCACTACTGCACTTGACTAGTCTTTAAAAAAATATGTATATATTTTACAAAAAAAAATTGCTGAGAAGAGTTGCAATTGTTTTGCATTTTTATATATCTCTTTAATGTTTGTCTTAATGGAAAATATTAACAGCTGATCTGCTTTCAAACTGTTTTTGATAGATTGTTCTGGCAAAAGTGTATGATGAAGAAAATCCTGTTTCACACAGATGCATTGTTAAAAAATTAATGAGTATTTTAATACATTTTTAAATATAACTGTATATTCTTCCTTGATACTACATCAAATTCTACATCAGAATTCTACAAGTGGTAGAATTCTTAAAAGTTTTTTGAATGGTTTTGTAACATCATATGTTGATCATTTAGAAGATATTATTTTGCAGATTTCTAAATTTTGACAAATTCAATTTTATAATACCAAAAAGTCACATTTTTAATGTCTCATCAGAAAAAATACATAAGTATTAGGATACTGTTGCAGTCAGAGTGGCAAATGTAAGTTTTCCAATATTATTACTTTTGCTGGAATGTTTGAAATTTTTTACTGGTATGAATTCTGTAAAAATTTCTTTGAAGTGACAGATTTATATTGTTAATTTTCAAGAATATATATCTGCCAAATCCACAAACTGAATAACTGTAGTTTGCCTGTCAGTCACAGTTTCGAATAAAAATGACCCTCTATAAAAAGCAGCTAGTTAGCTTGCAACAAAAGTAATTTTACAAATTTTCTTACATTGTGCATTTATATAGCTTTATGTGCATTTTCCATACCTTTATTCTGAATATTTAAAAGATGAAATTGAAGTATGAAGATTCAATGAAATTAACAGCTTAATGCCTCGTTAAATATATTCTTATATGAAATTGGCTTTTCCTTTTTATTTAAACAGCAAGTGCATGGCAGTGAAGGCCACGATGACTCTTAGTACTGTTTACTTTGGTTTGTGCCAAGGCACCAGCAGTTTTGATGCCATTGCTTTAGCACCCCCAATGCAAATGTAAACACAGTGAAAAATGGAAAGTACATACTATTATTAAAATAAAAAATTTGAATTTGCAAACAATTTGAAATTGACTTGTGGACACCAAGGGTCTACACATGACCTTTGAAGAACACTGTTATACAAGACTGAAAATGAATGCATAGATACTAGAAACATGATGCTGATGTTAAAAAGTAAAATACAAAAGGATAAAGGTCAAATATAATATTGGTTAGGAGGAAAAATATACATTTTAAAACTCTGTTTTGTAAAAGAAAGAGAATAATCTATTGAAAGTGAAGATAGTGGGTTACCTCCAGAGAGAAAGCATAGGAATGGACAGGAGGGGTGCATAGCTATATATTCAATAATATTGGTAATGCTCTATTTCTTAATGTGGGAGATGAATTCATGGGAATTTGTTTAATTATTATGTTTCATAACTAACATATATTTTATTTGTATTCTTTTCATTATCAATAATATAACAGTAAAATTGTTCTTGAATTTTCTTTATATGTGAATTAGTGGTTTTATTGTATTTTTCTGGTTCCTAAGTCAACTAAAAACCTCTTTTTTCAACATCTACAATGAATGTTTTTAAAAAATATTTTTTGTATCTCTTATATTCAGGATTGGATATTGCTAGAGAGACCAACACTCTCTACCATGTTGATTTGATAATTAAAGGGCCTGGTATATTATGAAAAACAGAAGAATAAAAAATGTGTCCTTTTATCCCCAATCATAATATAATATTAATTTTAGAAATTTGAAAATAATAATTGAAACTCAACAACACACATACCTCTCCTCCCACATATCACTTCTAATTTTTCATCCCTACAACATCCTACAGTCGAATGATATGACACTCCATCCAGTTATCCACAGACCAACATGCCTCAAGAAAACCCCACTTGGGTGACAAAATTGTAATTCAAGTCTAACATGTCCTAAGGCAAGCTCTAATTCTCCCCAACATCAACTCCAAAACTGCTTCTATGATACTGTTCTCCAACTCAGTAGGTAGAATTACCGTTGCTCCAAGTGCCTTGGGAACAGCAAAACAAAACAGAACAACAACAAAACTCAAATAATTGGCTTTCCCTTACAATCAATCCATCAGCAGAGACTTAGGCTCTGCTTCAAAATCTATCCCATTTCCTACCGCTGTGAATCAACTTCTATTGTAGTCAAAGCCCAGTCATGTTTATTCTGGACAGTTGCAATAATCTCCTACCTGCTTTCCTGCTTCCACTCTTGCTCTGCTAATCTCTACAGAGTAGTCAGAAAGATTCTATTAAAATACATTGTCACGTCACTCTCCTAATCCAAGCCTATTGATGACTTTCTATCTCTCTGAAAATAAAACCTGAAACTTTAAGTGGTTTCTGTCTACACACTCATTGTAAACCTACCTTACCCTCACTCTTGTACCTGTCCCTCATTCTGTTTAAGGAAACTACCTTTAGGCCTAAGCACTTACCATTCCTTCTGCCTAAAATGTTCTTGCAGGCTTCTTTCCTCTCTTCATTCAGGAATCTGCTCAAATATCCTATATCCTCTCCCCAGTGGAGCCTTCCTGACCTCCATATGAAGAATACCAAGGTACACCATTCTCTTTGCTATTTTGCTCTTATTTTTTGTTATAACATGTATATTTTGTATATTATTTGACATATTTACATATATATATGTTTAATTTTAAAAATTCTATTAGGTATCTTTACATATGTGCATGGATTTTTAACTTATGATCTGTACCCCTTCCTAGTTTGTTAGCATCAAGTTTTTTCAGTTTGTTCATCTCAAATACCTAAAACAGTGCCTATTCATTTTAAGCACTCTGCATTTTTGTGAGTGAATGAATTAATTGGTGAATAAATGAATGAATGAATAATTTCATAAGTGAAACACCTCTGTGAATCAAATCCTTCGTTTTTGTGTTTTGTTAACTTTTATACTTTCTTATTCCATTGCTGACTTTTACACACACACACACACACTCACACACACATAACTTGGGCTTACTGTGGCTTCTATTGCCCATAATTTTGATTGCCCTATAGATTCCACTTAAAGCCTTCTCTCTGGTGCTCTCAATGTTTGTACCACTCAGCTTCCCTGTACTCCCTGTTTTCTCCATTTGGTCTTTAGCTGACACTGAGCATCATAAGCCTGACTGTGATCTATGTGGTGAGCTGATGCTCTGAGAACTCTTTTGATGAAATCTTATTCCTGAACTGTACTTCTAAGAGTGAAAATTATTGTGAAAAAGAACCTAAATGAAAAATAATGAAGCAATTGTTAAATTATAAATCATAATGCATTAAACAAATCATGATGCAACATTATTATTCACAATCAGGCCTGTGTTGCCGACTGGCAATCACACTATATATTATAATCTATTTCTCCTAGGTGACAATCTTATATCTCTTGTTCTATCCTCAAACCTCCAAAATTATTCTCTCCCTGAATATCAATTGACACCCTTTTCTGATCATCGATTGCTCCATAAGAAACCACCAGACGATACGAGGTAGGGCTTAAAACACAATGTACTCTCTGATAACAAATTATTTACAGTATTCCCAAATGAAAATGCATTCTCCCTTTTCCAAGGCATGGAAAAGCTTCTTCTCATTATACACTGGCTTGATGTCCAGGATCTCATCATCTAACCAAGTTCACGTGAGAAGGAAGCTAATTGATTATGGTTCTTCAGATGCAGACCCTCTCCTCCATATTCTGTGCCTTGCAATCTGCAATTCCACAAATTACAGAGAAAATTTATCTGTCATGTCACACTCCAAGCATGCAAAAACATGGCAAGCATGAGTTAACCACAACAGAAACTCCCATTTAAATGGGAAAGGGGAGTGGAATGGGAGGTACATAGAATTAACAGGTTCATAGCAATTTTTAAATAAAGTGAGGGACATATTAATGGTTCCTTGATTTGAATCCAGGTGTGTTCTTTAGGAATGATTCTCTGCAGGCTAGATCCCTCTCTCTGACTCATTCTTGCATTTGTATTAAAAATCATCTGTGCTTATATTCATGTAGCTTTGTTAGCTTTCTTCCTGCCACTAGAAATTTGGTAGCCCAAAGTTTTCTTTTCATTTTGTACCATCACTGTCCTTTTAGTCCAAATTTATAATACTTAAAGACTCCCCAGGTAATCTATGTGCCTATTATAATCACAGCCATAGACAAAAATCACAAGTCAAACCTTCTCTACTTTGAGTTACTTATGAGGATGATGTAGGAAAATATTTTAGAGACCAATCTTAAATGGCATATAAGGCATCATTGTACATCTTTCTGAAGTCTTAACAAAAAAGTATCATCTTTGATTTTTTTTTTCCTGAGACCATATTCTATTCACACCGGCTTTGATATTGGCTGTGCCATTTCTTGATTTTATAATCTCTTGCTGCAAAGGACTGGAGATGAGAATTAATTTTATATTAGAGCCCAACTTGTCCTTCTTTATTTACCTCTTATCTCAATTCTTCTTAAAAATATACCAGTTCCTTCTCTAGCTCATCTCTCTTTTCATGACTTATAATAATATTTGTTAAAAGAAACTGGAACTAGTTTGTACAGAAATCTCCATAGTCAGCTCCAGTAATTTGTGAGGTAAAATTTCTATATGCCATAGTGCAGACAATAGTTTTGTTAAGTTTTCTGACACTACATATCATTAGTCATCTTTTTTTCCAGGCTTCAGTAGCATTTTTCCCACTTTCTTTAAGTTTTTCCAGGAACTAACTTCTACTGTCTGTTCCCAAGACAATACCACAAGTTTAGTGTTTTGTCATTGCAGCAGGGCATTTCTGGTACTAAATTCTTTTCTAACTGTATATTTTTTATAAAATGACACTGTAAAACATAATGTATTACAAAACCAACAGTTATTAATTTTGTTTATGCATATGAACCTTTGGGATATCTAAGTGGGGACAGGCTGGCTTTCTTCCACATAATATCAGCTGGAGTGGCTCAGTTTGGCTCAATAACATACCTCCAAATTAGCTCACAAACTTGTTAAGTTGGTCAACAGAGTTGGTTAAATATTTAAATGAAGCATCTCCATCTGGAAAACAAAGTGGTCGTAGACTTCAGACAAGTTCCAATATTCTTCACTCTTATTTTACTTCCTCAGGGCATTGCATTCAAAATGGGATCAGTATCTCTACTTCTCAGCTCCTTTGTAAGACAAGAAGTGAAGAAAGAAGGGGAGAGTCCTATTTCAAGCTACCTGTCCCTCCTAGGTACTCCAACGCAGAATTTTCTCCATTCAAAACACCTCAGTAGGACTTTTCGAAATGTGATTTTCTTAAATTGAATTCATGGAAATATAGGTTCTATGAAGTATCTGAAATTGTATGGAGTGATACACATATGCATTTTTCTTGGGTATAAATACACAGTAAAGTCTTTCTCCTGAGTAAATTCCATGAGTTAATATGTAATTATGTCCTGCTTCCACTACTCTCTTCCCTGCGTCCTCTCATCAATATTCCTCCTCCATTCTATGCCTCTGCCCAATTTTTACCCTAATACACTAATCAAAATGGCTTTCCTCTTTTTTACTTTTATCAAAATCTGATTCTTCCCTCTAGGTTCCACTTGAGAAGCAAAAGCATCATGAGCTTCTCCCTGTCTTCTGCAGGCCAAGCTGATATGCCTTTCCCATACCTAGTCTGTGCTTCTAATAGCTCCCTGCATGTCAAAATTCAGATTTATGACTTCACACTGTCACCTTTTTCAATACCTTTATCCTAGTCTTTGTTCCCATGGCTTGTACCTGGACTCTGCCTTTTTGTCTCTGCTGTTTTCAATCCGTTAAGTCCATTAGATGGCATTCTGTGATGTTTTACTTAAATGTCAGTAATACTGATCTCAGGTCACTCTATCTACAATTCTCCATTTTTTAGTGTTTCAAGTATTCTTGTTATTTAACTAGTGTTTGCATATATAATTGGCATAATAATGGCATCAGATAAATGTCTGTTCATTGAATGAATTGGTAGATATTTTGTTTTCCAAACTAAATTAAAGGTCAGTGGTCAGGGAACATTAAATGTTATTAGACTAAGTAAAAATAAATAAATGGAGTGTGTGTGTGTGTGTGTGTGAGAGAGAGAGAGAGAGAGAGAGAGAAAGAGAGAGAGAGAGGAGATAAAGAGATAGAAAGAAGATTGTCCTTATAACCTGGTGAGGTACTTTAAATTTCTAAATGACTGTCTTTCTCCTAGAATAGTATGATTCAAATTTTGTTCCTTTTCCAAGGGACTTAGATTGCAAAATGTTCATCTGCAAAGGCTGTTTTATTTTTACCCTTTCATTATTACCATTTTAAATGTTAACTCTTGGTTCAATGTTGGCCATAATTTTCTAGTGACCTTTATGTTTAATTTATTAGAAATCCTTTCTTATTTTCCAGCCCCTTTTCAGGATTTATATTTTAAATGTGATCATTTTCACTGTCTGAAATTTGATATTGTTAATATTAAGCCTAAAATTAACCTTTAAGTAGCTAAGCAGCTTTTAATATTTGTTTTAATTTCTAAATATAAATTATTGTCTTAGTCAGCTCAGGCTGATATAATAAAATACCAAGACTGGGTCGCTTAAACAACACACATTTATTTCTCACAGTTCTGGAGGCTGGAAGTCTGAGATCAAGCTGCCTGCATGGTCTGGTTCTGATGAGGGCTGTCTTCTGGGTTCTAGATAGCCATCTTCGAGCTGTATTCTCAAATGACAGAGAAAGCTGAGAGCTCTAATCTCTTCCTCTTCTTATAAGGACACTAACTCCATCATACAGGCTTCACCCTCATGACTTTGTTAAAGCCTAATTACTTCCAAATGTCCTACCTCCAAATACCACCACATGGAGAGTTAAGGCTTCAACATATGAATTTTGAAGGAAGAGCGAAACATTCACCTGTAACAGTTATTTAGATTTACTTATAGTGAAGGAAGGTATTCCTGCAAATTAACTAAAATGCATAAAGAAAAGTTGAATGTTAAAAGGGTAAGACATAAGTCTAATAGTTAATACCACTGTTAGCTACAAATAAGCTTCCAGAGATACATCCCCTCTGCAGGTCTAAAGAGGTGATTGAGGTGCTTCAACCTTCTCCTCTGCAGCAGTGGCAAAGATAACTGTTGTTTCCTCTTGGAAGTCCGACTGCACACAATCCCTCCTCCACAGGTGCATGACTCCACCTGTCAACAGGTAGCGCATCTCACTGAACAGATGGTTCGTACGTCACTATTGGGTGGCCCCTGGAATGAAAGCTTAACCTTCCCATGTCTGCACTTCTGGAGCTGCTGCCTGTGAACCTGATCCTGACTAGGGGACTCCCCAAAACCAGAGTGTTGACAATGTAACATGATGAAAGTAAGAGGAAGACAACTGAGAAATAGGAGAATGTGAGCAAGAGGTAAGAGTATTTCTGGGTTAGTTATGAGAATGTGAACATAAGGTCATGTCTTTGTAAGCTGTCTGTGGGGTTTGGTCATGTCTATGGGCAATGCACCTTTCCAATGCTGAGTACAGACTAGACACTCAATACTCTGTTGGTGGTGATATAGTTGTTTTCAAATGGATAAATGAAAGCAATTGCACAAGGTACTATTTTCAGAAATAATGAAATATACATGCATACGGCATATGTATAGTGTTTGATAGCAAATGAGGATAATGAATCAATTAACAACAAATTTTGCATTTAGCCCTGCTGGTTGGTGACTGACAGTGTGCAATTTCTCTACTAAACAATAACAAGAAAGCACCAGTAGCTTGTATTTTGTCCTAAATATCATATTACTTTCTGGTGGGTTAGTCAAATATCCTGAATCCTTTTTATGAACATCTTCCTGAACACACTGCATTTCTTACATTTAATAATGTCAAGACTTTTCACTGTAGGGTTTACATTTGATTTTGCCAGACAATAGACAATTCCTAAGGCAACCTATAATTCCAATCCATTAGGTTAATGGATTGCAGCTGCTGTGAACAGTGGGCATGTCATCTTTTGATAATGAAGTCTAGTAACACATAGAATATAAAGATAAATAAACTGGAAAACATGACTCTATATATAGCTAACATAGATGCTTATTTCTATTTTTATAAAAATCTAGTAATTTCTACTTTTTCTACAAAATCCTATTAGTTATACATGGCCAACAAAACGTTTGTAATATTAACATCAAATACAAATAAATAATTGTATTTTAAAATATTCTAGAATGTCACCGGAGTGATAGACTTCGTTTTAGAAGTTTAATCAATCTTTTTACTTCTTTTTAATTTTTACTTTTATGAATCTATTATAATTACTCACATTTGATTATTTTTGCTTATTATTACTTCATTTGTCATTATAGATTTTGCTTTTCCAAAGGATGTCATGCTACCAAATTGGCAAAGCTTTCTATTACAGTCAATCTGCTCACAGGAAGAGTAAAACCTGGTATCAGAGCAACAGTGCTAGGAGTTCATGATTTAACTTCTCTGAGGGCCTAATCGGTCCTTCCTTACTTTTTTAGAAAAGTATATTGTCTTACTTAAATACATTTCCTGGAGTTTAAAAAGGGATAACTTATTTATTTCATATGATACCTGACTTTTCTGATCTGGAAACTGAAATCCTCCACCATGGTTGAAGAATGAAAAGGAAATCTAAGTACAACCCACCAGTTCTAGATCCCAGTGGACTACCCTGTTAAGAATCTTAGATATACTCATTAAAAACTGCCCTCCTTAAAATAAATATTCTTTTTGTTCCATAAAACTTGGCACTGCCCTAATTGTGAGAATGTATTCCATGCCATTAAGTAAGTGAAAGTATCTTTGTCTTCCTACGTACTAAATGTATCAAGAATTTCTATTTATTCCAAGAGATTTCATTCTAAACTGTTACTTTTTATTCTTCATCAACATCAGTGAATATCAACACTACCTTCCTTGAAGAAATGCAGTTGGAAGGGTTTGGTGAGGTATTTTGGAAAGTATGAGAAGAATATCCCATGGAAGTGCTCAGATGACACTATATGAGGATTTTAATATGCCCACCCAACCAGCATTTATGGTGACATGGAAGCTCCAAGGCAGATTCCAGAAAAGAGGGTTCTGGATGGCTGCATACTATAAGAAGAACTAAAATCAACAACAGAAATGTGTCCTCCATCACCAGCTGGTGGAGCAATGCTGAGGGAGGCATGAGAAGCCTGGAAAAGAGCTTCCGTGACTCGCAGATGCTGCTGGGCACCGCAGGACCAGCTTCCCTCCTCAGGCAGCCAGAGAGTGGCCAGCACATTTGTTGGGCCACGTGCTGGTTCCTGCATACAAAGGATATATAGCTTTGGGGGCAGCAGAGCTATGTGCTGGCCACTGGTAGGGGCAGCAGGAGTGGCAAGGGCACAGGGCAGAGAGGTCAGGGAAAGCCTGCTTGACTAGCTGCCTTGTAGACAGTGAAAGTGACCCACACAGAGGCCTTTGTTTACAGAAGCTCTGGGGTGTGAAGGAACCAGGCCCATTACACTCCTTTAGCAAAAGATCAGAAATAAATAATTCCTTGGAGTAGTCTCTAAAGAGGGAAGCCAATGAGGAAGGCCCTTATTTATATTTCTCCCTGAGTCTGCCCCTAGTGCTATATATGTCAGAGATAAAAGACCCCCAAGGGGTCAGGCAGAAAAGACCCTAAGAGCACCTCCAACTTCTTCCAAGAGCAAATGGCTGTAAGGCACAGAAGAAAATGACGTACATTTGAGAGGAAAGGACTTAAGGCCAGAGTTTGGCTCAGTCAATGCCTGGGCCTCCTCACTGAAGTTCATGTACAGTTACTCTGAGAAGGTGCAAGGTCACTGGAAAAATGGCGATGAAGCAGCCCAGGTGCTGCTGAAATCCAGGACAAAGTCTGCATGGACCAGTTAGTACGCAGGGTGGGAGGGGTGGGGTGCAGTATTCAACTGACAGCACTGTTTGACACATCCTCCCCACCAGCAATTACTTTTTTTTTTTTTTTTAATTTCAGACTCATACGGGGGTACAAAGATTTTGGTTACATGAATTACTTTTGTACAGTTTGAGTCAACGTTATAATTGTGTCCACCACCTAGATTGTGTGCATTGTACCCTTTAGGTGTGAATTTGCTCATCTCCTCCTCCCCCCTCCCAGCTGCTTGATTTCTGTTGAATTTTACTACCATATGTACGCATGAGTGTTGACATTTAGTTCTAATTTAATAGTAAGTACATGTGGTATTTGTTTTTCCATTCTTGGGGTACTTTCCTTAGGAGGATGGTCTCCAGTTCCATCCAGGTTACTACAAAAAGTATTATTAGGTTTACCATTTTTTATGGCTGATTAATAATCCATAGTATACATATACCACATTTTATTAATCCACTCATGTACTGATGGCTACTTGGGTTGTTTCCACATCTTTGAGACTGTGAATTGTACTGCTATAAACATTTGTGTGAAAGTGTCTTTTTTAAAAAAAAAACAAAAAACTCTTTTTTTTTTTCCTTTGGGTAAATACAAAGTAGTGGGATTGCGAGATCAAATACTAGGTCTACTTTTAGTGGTTTGAGATATCTCTGTATCATTTTCCATAGCAGTTGTACTAGTTTGCAGTCCCACCTACAGTGTGTGAGTGTTCCGTTCTATCCACATCCACACCAGCATCTGTTGTCTTGGGACTTTTTGATAAAAGCCACTTTCACTAGAGTTAGGTGATATCTTATTGTGGTTTTGATTTGCATTTCCCTGATAATTGGGGACATTGAGCATTTTTTATATGTTTATTGGCCATTAGTCTACATTCTTTCCAAAGCTTATGTTCATGTCTTTTGCCCACTTTTTAATGTGGTTGTTTGATTTTTTCTTGTTGATTTGCTTGAGTTTGTTGTAGATTCTAGTTATTAGCCCTTTATCAGATGTATAGCATGCAAATATTTTCTCCCAGAAATAGAGTAGGTTGTCTACTCACTCTGTTGATTGTTTCTTTGACTGTGCAGAAGCTTTTTAATTTAATCAGTTCCCATTTATTTAATTTTGTAGTTGCCTTTAGTGTCTTCTTCATAAATTATTTGCCTAGGCCAATATCTATAAGATTTCTTATTCCAACCTCTTCTTCTAGAATTTTTATAGTTTCACACCTTAGGTATAAGTCTGTTATCCATCGTCAGTTAATTTTTGTGAGTGATAAAAGGTGCAGACCCTTTTTTATTCTTCTATATGTGGCTATAAAGTTTTCCCAGCACTATTTATTGAATGGGGATTCTTTTCCTCAGCATATGTTTTTGTCTGCTTTGTCAAAGATCAGATGGCAATATGAGGATGATTTTATATCTGGGTTCTCTGTTCTGTCTTCTGATCCATTGCTCTATGTCTCTGTTCTTGTGCCAGTATTACACTGTTTTGGTTACTATAGCCTTGTAGTGTAGCTTTAAGTCTGATAAACTGATTTGTTCTTTTTCCTTAAGGTTACTTTGGCTATTCTGGTTTTTTTCTGATTCCATACAAAGCATAGAATTATTTTTTCTAAATCTTCAAAAAATGACATTGGTATTTTAATCGAGATTGCATTGAATCTGTAAATCACTTTTGGTTGTATAGACATTTTAACAGTTGATTCTGCCAATCCGTGAGCATGGCATGTTTCTCTGTTTGTTTACATCCTCTGTGATTTCCTTCCTCAGTGTTTTCTAGTTCTCCCTATAGAGGTCTTTCCCCTCCTTGGTTAAATACATTTTTAGCTATTTCATTTTCTTTGTTGCTATTGCAAAAAGCAGTGCGTCTTTGGGTAGATGCCCAGTAATGGGATTGCTGGGTCAAATGGTAGTTCTACTTGTAGCTTTTTGAGGAAGGTGGAGGGAGGAGAAGGGGATGGGTATATTCACACCTAATGGATGTGGTGTGCACCATCTGTGGGATGGACACACTTGAAGCTCTGACTTGGGTGGGGCAAAGGCAATATATGCAATCTAAACATTTGTACCCCCATAATCTGCTGAAATAAAAAAATAAAAAGAAATGTATTTAGTCTTTGATATGATTCTCAACCTGATTGTTGTTGGTGTATAGGAATACTACTGATTTGTGTACATTAATTTCATAACCTGAGACTTTGCTTAATTTATTTATCAATTGCAGGAGTCCCTCAGCAGAATCTTTAGGGTTTTCCAGATATAAGACTTTTCATCAGGAAAGAGCAACAGTTGACTTCTTTCCCCATTTGGATACCCTTGATTTCCTTCCCTTTCCTGATTGCTTTGGCTAGGACTTCTGGCACTATGTTGAACAGAAGTGGTGACAGTAGGCAATGTTATCTGGTTCCAGTTCTAAGTGGGAATGCTTTCAATTTTTCCTCGCTCCTCTGCAACTTCTAACCAAGGCTCTGTTAGAATCATAGCAAGTTTCAGGGAATTCTCCAGGAGTATAAATAATGAACATCAGGAATATTTGACTTTCTTCCAATGAGCAGTCTAGAGGTATTGGACTGTCACAGCAGATAAAATCACTAGAAAATAGACTAAAATTTTCACTCTTCATCTGAATATTTTGACAACCTAGAAATATACATAGTGTCAATCATAAGTTATTCCCCTCAAAGTCTCAAAATTGCAAATACAAGATGATTTCAATTGTGTAAACTAATTGAAAAGGATAATTACCTGATTTAAAAAAAAATACCATCTGCGTCTATTTGTACCAACTAACTTTTCCTTCAAAAATTTGAATTATTTTGTAGCTTGGAATCATCTTATTCTGTAAGAATTTTGGAATCTCCTTCTTAGAAAAAATATTTCAAAACAGATTGGTTTAAATATAGACATTCAATTATATCTAAAGTAAACAGTATTTTAATTTAGTGAAATAGAGTGCTTTAGATTATAACAACTTCCTCTCCTACACATTTCTGTCTCAGGTATGGTTTATAAAATTTTACAAACACAAACAACAATGCATGGCATACTTTTAGCAGAAATCAATTTCCAATAAGCTATAAGATAGTATTACAAATTAGTATGAATTTTGGTGTTTTCATTTTTCTAAGGTTTCATAAGAGGAGGTTATAAAATAGGCTTGAATTTGGAGGGGAACTAGGGAGGACGGCCCTTATCCAATTTCCTTCCTGGGGCATACTAAAAATTAATGGTGTTTAGCATCTTTTTTTTTTTTTTTTAAGAGACAGGAACTCAGTCTGTCACCCAGGCTGAAGTGTAATGGCCTGATCAAAGCTCACTGTAACCTAGAACCCCTGGGCTCAAGCAATCCTCTCACTTCAGCCTCCTGAGTAACTGGGGACTATAGGCACAAGTCATTGTGCCCAGCTAATTTTTTTTCTTTGGTAGAGATAAGATCTCACTATATGGCCCAGATTGATCTTGAACTCCTGGCCTCAAGCAATCCTCTGACTTTGGCCTCCCAAAGTGTTGGGATTACAGGTATGAGTCACCATGCCTGGCCAGTATTGAGCATCTCTTCATGTGCTTAGTGGCCACTTTTATACACTTCTTTGAAGAAATATCTAAATCCTCTCACATACCATTCTAAACTATACAACTCACTGGAGTTTTAGTATACTCAAAGTTGTGTGACCATCACCACTATCTAATTTTAGATTATTTTCACCACTCCAAAAAGAAATCCATTTAGCATTTTCTCCTCCTCCCCTTTCTCCTTTCCCTCTAGTTTCTGACCCACTAAACTACTTCAGTCTCTATTCATTTACCTAATAAGGATATTTCAAATGAATATAGTCATACACCATGTGGCCTTTTGTTACCAGCTTGTTTTATTTGGCTTAATGCTTTCAAGTTTCATCTATGTTCCAGCAGGTGCCATCAGGTTTCATTATTTCATTCCGTTTCATGGATGAAGAATATCCCATTGCATAGATATACCACATTTAGTTTATCTATTCTTCAGTTGATGGGCATTTGTATTGTTTCCATATTTTGACTGCTCAGAATAACATTGCTAATATCATGTACAACTTTTGTGTGGAAAAATTTTTATTTCTCCTAGGTATATTCTAAGTGAAAGAATTGCTGAGTCATATGGCAACTCGAAGGTTAACTTTTTGGGGAACTCTCAACTGTTTTTCAAAGTGAGTGTACAATTTTACAATTCTACAAGTGATGTATGAAGTTCTAGTTTCTCCATATTCTCAGAACTTGTTATTGTGTATCTTTTCTTAACATTTATTTTAGCTACATTAGAGAGTACAAAAGCAGTAACTCATGATTTTGATTTGCATTTTCCTAAAAATTAATGATGATCATCTTTTTATGTGATTATTGGCCATCTGTATATCCTCTTTGTAGTAACATTTATTCAAATTCTTTACATATTTTTCATTTTATTTTTTTATCTTTTAATTATCGACTAATGTGTTCTTTATATTCTGGATATTAGACCCTTAGCCATAGGGTGTTGGATTTTTAATTTTTTTTCTATGTTTATTGAAGTTATCATGTATTGTTGTTTGTTATTCTATTAATGTGGTGTATGCTTTGTTTTTAATTGAATCAGCCTTTTTACATGATAGTCTTACATACTCCTCCTTAAAATCAATGAAGATGAAAATGGCCTCAAATTTGACAAAAAACTACCTGTCCATCTAGTTTATTTTTCTTATTTTATATAGCATTACACCAGGGTAATGTATATAATTTATTCATCTATATAATATTTATTTCCTAAGATGTACTGGGACATAAGTAAATCTAAAGGCATAATATTTTTCTCAAGGATTTCATTAAGAAAGAAAAAAATGACAACTGTGGTACAATTCTTGTCATTTAAATGTGATTTAAACAGCAGAAAAATTGTATGAGTAAAGTTGTGTCATTTTTGTTTCCATCTTAATTTGTTTAAAAAGTATAGCCTTTGGTCCCTTAGAATCTTGAGGAAGGTCTAAGAAAGTAGAACTAATGTGGTAACACATAAGTTCTTCCATGATAAACTCTCATCCAAGTAACTCAAATATAAACCAGACAAACAAAGCTAAGTTTTTTTCCCATACTAGTGTTGAAATGGTTTGGGTTCTTAGCAGGCACCAACATGGATTAAAATCGCAAGAGGGTGAAACACCCATGAGAGATAAAGAAATGAGGAAGCACATAGGGAGAGACTTAAGACGGAAGAACAAATCTAAAAGAGGAGAACATGTGAAAGTCGGTGGATAAAAAAGAAGTTTAAATAGAAGGAGATTCTGACTGTCGTGCAACTCTGAAAATGAGAAACCCCGAAAAAATAGAGCCTATTAAGAAAATCCCCCATTGAGTAGGAATGACCCAAATTTAGTAATATTTTTATGCTCTGCTCAACCATTGGCTGGGAGCAAATAAAATGCATAACAATGTATCTACTAAAAGATAACATGAGAGGAAACTTATGGGACCTCCTATTTGGTAATGAGCTTTTAGATACAAAACTCAAAAACAGAATTTGTAAAAAAAACCTTATGGATTGTATATTATTAAAATTAAAAATTTCTGCTTTGTAAAAAATGCTGTTAAGAGAAATAAAAGAGAAGCCACAGTTTGATAAAAACTATTTGCAGGACATATATCTGATAAAGGGCTTGTATCCAAAACTTTTAAAGAACTCAATATACAGAAATAAGAAAACAAAATACTCAAGTGAAAATGGGCAAAAATATATGAAAAGACAACCTCACTAAATAAGAAAGACAGATGTCAAATAAGCATATGACAAGATGTTCAACATTATTTCTCAATAAAAAATTGCAAATTAGAACAACAATTAAATGCCACTACACACCAATTATGACAAGTAAAATACAAAAACAAACAAGCAAAAATATAATACTAAATGCTGGTGAGTATATAGAACAACAGGAAGTCTCATTCATTGCTGGTTGGCATGCAAAATTATACAGCCAGTTTTTAAGACAGTGTGGGAATTTCTTATACAACTAAACATTAATCTTTACATATGATCCATCAGTAGTACTCCTAGGTATTTACCCAATTATTTGAAAACTTGTACTCACACATATTTTCATGTAAGTGTTTGTAATAACTTTGTTTATAATTGTCCCAAACTGAAACCAATCAAGATGTCCTTGCAAAGGTGAATAAACAAACCATGGCACATATATACAAAGAACTATTTCAGCAACAAAAACAAATGAGCTATCATATTATGAAAAAACAGGATGGAACCTTAAATACATATTGCTAATAAATGATGCCAGTCAGAAAAGGCTACATAATGTGTGATTTCAATTGTATGCCATTCTGGAAATGACAAAATCAAAGAAAGAGTAAAAGGATCACTGTTTGCCTGGGGTTGGAGGGGTGTTATGTGTTAAGGGTTGAACGGATGAAAGAAGAGCTTTTTTTTGGATGCTGAAATTATTCTGTAAAATACTACAAAGGTGGATACAGGAATTATGCATTTTTCAAAATCCATAGAATTTTAGAGCAGAAACAGTAAACCTTAATATGTGCCAATTTAAAATACCAGTTAGGCTATGGCAAGATCCCAAGAATGAATGCAGACTGTGGCAGGAGAATCCAGCTATGTTATAAGAATAGGAAATGAAATAATCTTGCAAAAGAAGGTAAGGGGAAGGTACTGGCCTAAATGCCTTCAAAAATGGGTGGAATCTGTAAGACAAAAAGCAAATTTCCTGAAAATATACAGTCTACAGCCCGCCCCCCACTCCCAGGTATGGCTGCCAATTCTGAAACTGCTATATGTGTATACAGAAATTGAGTATTTAAGTTAGTGAATAGCAGATGGTGGGAGCCAGGTTTTTCACACTTGGAGTGGGATTTTACAGAAAAGCAATAGGAAGAGGCTAGAATGATCCATGTGTAATGAATTAGAGTTGGAGACGTTAATAAGAATGCATGTTTATTTTAATATAGATGCACATGATTACATATAGAAACATTTACAAATATATGTGCATAGCTGGGTTATTTATATACACATATATATCATTTTTTGTCAGCTGGGAGTGCCTAAAATATAAATGAAAACCAAGTAGCACAGAGCATACCTTTTGTCCAGATCATGGTTTTAGATACCATTATCCAAGAAAAGAAATAGTGTTCCTTGGAAGAATGGCTAACACAAGGATGAAACCCCAAAAACAATAACAAAAAAACCCAAAAATCTTACATAAACAATGGTGGGGATTGGGGACATGTACATGAAAAAACTAACAAAATAGATGATACTGAAAATTCCAGGTGGCAAGAACTAGAACAATTTGAGCACAGAATTAATAAAGTGATATTGGGTTATTACCCAAAGTATAAAATAAATGTCCTTTTATACTGATATAAATAAATTATTAAATATATAAATAAGGGAGAATAGATAAAAGAAATAAATCTCCCATGCAGTGGAATCCCAAATAGCCTATGGAGATAATCTGGCATCAAGGAGGGGGAGTATAATTTCCCCCTTCTTAGGAGTGGGTTGTGCATGGTGACTTCCTCCCAAAGAGTAAAGGATGGAAAGGAAAGGAAAAAATAGGAGTAATGTTATTATAGTGGAGAAACATGACAATCACTGCTTCAGTCAGGTGATCAAGGTGAACATCACAATCTTAAATCATGTTGGTAGTGTGTACCCTTGGTATGGTGTGATAAAAGTAGCACTTTATCTCTATGATCTTCCTCCCCTAAACCCATAACTGCAGTCTAATAAGAAAACATCAGAAAAATTTTAATGAAGAGGCATCCTATAATATACCTAACTATTTTGCTCAAAACTCTCAAGGTCATCAAAAACAAGGAAAGACTGAGAGACTGCCACGAAAGAGTGGAGAATAAAGAGATATAACAAGTAAATGTAATGTGGCATCCTGGAAGGGACCCTGGGAAAAAAAAAGTAACATTATGTAAAACTAGATAAATCTGAATAAACTGTGGACTTGAGTTAATACTAGAGTATCAATGATGAATCATAAATTTTAACAAATATACCATACTAATGTAGGATGTGATGATAGAAGAAACTTTGGAAAGGAGGTACATGTGTACTCTTTACTACCTTGTCAATATTTTTGTAAATCTAAATTGTTCTAAAAAATGAAGTCATTAACTTTTTTTAGAGAAAATGTTTGTAGCTATGTATATGTTATTTAAATACTTGATCACTGATTTTATGGAATTCAGGAACAATGTGCTTGGATGTGAGACTAAGAGCAAAGCATAGGGAAAAAATGGATGAAATGAGAAAAAAAAGCACACTTGATACATAACAAACAATTGTATTTTATTTTTCTATTTCCTCTATGATGAGCTGCCGTATGTTGGGAAATGTTTTAGGTATTTTAAATAAATTATGTCCTTGGGCTTTGAATAAATCAGGAACCTTTACTTCCTTATGATGAACATAGTATAGAATGCAGAATGAGAAGATGCTATAAATGAAGGCCAAGTAACTGATTTTATTCAGATTTATGAGGATATGACTTTAGACATTTTAAAATAATTGCATAAACTTACCCATACAACATACCAAGTTCTACCAGCTGATATGCCTAAATTATGTCCAAATCTCACCACTTGGGTAATTTTATTAGATCTCCAAAACTATTCTATGAAGTGGAAAAGACAAGTATTTTTTCATCCACTTTATATCTGGAAAGCAAAGAAAATATTCTTTTTTTTTTTTGAGACAGAGTCTTGCTCTTTTGCCCTGGCTAGAGTGCCGTGGCATCAGCCTAGCTCACAGCAACCTCAAACTCCTGGGCTTAAAGCAATCCTTCTGCCTCAGCCTCCCGAGTAGCTGGGAATACAGGCATGTGCCACCATGCCTGGCTAGTTTATATATATATATATATGGTTTTTTTTTTTTAGCTGCCCAGATAATTTCTTTCTATTTTTAGTAGAGACGGGGTCTCACTCTTGCTCAGGCTGGTCTCGAATCCCTGAACTCAATCCACCTGCCTCAGCCTCCCAAGTGCTAGGATTACAGGCGTGAGCCACTGCGCCCAGCCTAAAAAAAAAAAAAAAAAAAAAAAATGGTTCTTAAGCGAGTAAGTGATTTTTTTTTCAGAACACATTAATGTGCAAACCTTGAATTAAATTCCCAAATCTGGCAATCTTGTAGTTAAAACAAGGTGCACTAGCATCTGTAGAAGTTCAGTTGCTGAGGCAGCAGCATAATTGGTATTAACATGTCTTAAATGTAAAAATAATGTAAATGTTGCTAATTCTCTATTTTAGAACACCCTGGATATCTTTTGTGTCACATAGAAACAATGCAGCAGAGAGCAACCAATCCACCATGATTGTTTCTTGGCACATTTTCTCCAATCATTATCACATAGCTAGGGGATTTATTTTGACCATAATAGCAGGTGATTTATTATTTTGAGGCTACAGAATGAGACAGCTGAAAGGGGGTTTTGAAATGGAAATTGTGACATTTACTGTGGGAGCAATGATCTTATACAGAAGCCAGGTGGTGGTGACTGTTTACCATTCAGACAGATGGAGGTCCTGCACTGGAGTTATTTGTGTGTGTGTGCGTGTGCATGTGTGTGTGTGTATGTGTGTGCATGCTTTTTTATTCTATTAGAAAAATTAGCTTAAATAATTCAAGTTCCTTTTTTATTCCCTGCTAGTTTTGTGCTTTGTGCAAAATTAAGCATTTTAAAGACTTTTTCTACTGAGTAAAATGCAGTTTTGTGTATATCGATTTCTTTTCAAGACACTGCAATTTTTTCAGCCATTTCAAGTTTTTATAACATTGTAATGACCAATTGATGTGACCAAATGATAGTAAGCATCCCCTGCAACTACAATTATAAAGATTTACACCAATAATACAATAAACATTTGTTTCAGGGGAATTCCCTAAAATTGACTTTTTATATATCTTTCAGGCAGCATGGACATTACAACAATAATAATAATTTTTCCCAGGCATTCAGCCTATTTGCCTAGAACTTTTATTGCAAACCACGTTGCTAAATGTTTAACGAGAGAGGTCTTTGGTTATCCCCAAATTTACTCTTTGAGATGATGCATTAACACCCATTTTGTTAGTTTTCCCTTGTATACCCTGCAGCTATAGTCTGAGAAGAGCTGGATGAATGGGAGTTATGGCTCAACCATTTTAATTATTTGAATTATGAGTTTCAATTGTCCACATACAAAGCCAGTACTAGAAGGAAACTTTTATTCATCTCACCTAACAACTGTGGTCAAATGAAACTCAAGATGATGTCATAGATTATATCTTTACTAATTCTTTAGAAGTCTAGGCTTTAAAATCTGATAACCTTCATATGTTCCTAACTTATCAGGCAAGTCTAAATAAAAGGTATGGTAATAAATGTCCTGTGAGGAGATTGTGATGTTGATAGAAACTGCCTTTGAGTAATACTATAGTTACAGCTCTTGTGACAGAAAGGATTCTTGTTGAAACCTGGCCAAAAATCACCTGAAGGAAGGAAGCATTATGTTCTTGGAATATACAGAGACTTTCCTTAATCCAAGTGGAAACATAGTGTCTAGGTGCATTATAAAGAGAGCTGATTTTCTATATGCCTCTTAGCATGACTTGACTTCTTTCCTTCTGGTTTCTAGTTTCCAGTTATGGTATTTTAAGATGACTAAATATTTCTATTTCCACTCTGTCCTCATGGCATGGCAAAACATTTTTTATGTCTTAAGTGGTCATCATTCAGTTCTACTTCACTTAAACATAAAATGTATAACTTAATTGGAGATTTTATTCTAACTACTTCCGCACAGAGTTTCCTTAACTCTTTAACTATGGTATCAACTGATAGTAAAATTACATCAGAGTTATACCAATAGAACAACTCCTTGTCACCACTCTCGTTGCTACAGTTTGCTTACATTTAATGTTCTATAGCTTCATATGAATTCACCACCTTCTCAGTAAATTTTTAAATATTTGAAAATACGCTTCATAATTTTAAAAAGCACTTTTATAAATATTGGCAAAAGATTCTATTAATACCTATGTGTGCTTTATTCTTTTGTTTTTGAAATGCATGATTTAGTAGTTGGTAAAAAATAAAATTATGTTTTACATTATGTTTTTATTTTTCCATTTATTTTACCGGTAAAAGAAAATGTTAATTTTTCTTCTTCCTGGTCAAGGACTAAACTGTTTTTGTTTTGTTTTTTTCAAATTGCTTCATAATAAATTACTGGACCAACACTCTGTTACTGAGATTCAAAATAAAACACACACACACTTACATATACTTACGTACATATATTCCATCAAAGTTTGTCTGACAAATCATTATCCCTGACTGTTCTCTACTGATCCTTTTAGTCTTCACATCCATGTTGAATCTGTAGAGACATTAATTTAAAAGAACATGAAGTCTAAATCAGGTGCATTTTTTTAAAAACCTTGAGCAAGCGATCAGCCAGATGGAGTAGATTTACTTTTCTAAAAATTGCTTTATATGGGATGGAATATTTCTGTGAGATATGAGTATAATTTCAGAGGTAGTACTGAAAAGTGCTAAGTGATTTACATATTAATTAAAGAAGGCTTATTACTAGAAAACAGCTTTTTCAAATTAGAGAATTACAAGTAAAGCTTCCTCAATGTGAGAAAACATGAGTGAAATGCTAAGTTCAGAAATGTGAATTTAAATGAATTCTTATAGTCATCTATCAAGAATAAATGAACTATATACCAAATTGATTCAAGAAATTAACAACAAAATCAAATTAATATCCATTTGAATCTTCTTCTTTAGATTTTGATGGGAAAGTGTGTGTGTATCACTGAGTCTTATGTAATTACTGTACCTAGTTGCTTATTTTCTCTTTTCACTGATGCTGAAAAGAAAGAATTAATATTACACTCCTTGAAGATCATCTTTTCAATATAAAATATGGAGAATATCAAGAAATAATACTTAAGAAAAATGATAATTTAAATATGTCTTAGAATAAATTATTTTAAAAGTTTAACCCAATTCACATAAAAAGCATTAGTTTTTTGTCTAGTGGAGGGGGGAAAGAGTTTACTCACAATATCTGGAGCATGATTGCAAAAAATGCCTCTTTAATTATGTATATAATTAAATGTTTATATATACAGATTTTTAAATGTCTAGAAACTGCATTCTAACAATGAATATATATGTTTAATGAAATTATGTCATACTTCTCTTCTTTCCTTATGTAGATATTTCAGCTTTTCCTCAATAAACTTGTATAACTTGTAAACTACAGAAATACTGAAAGAGATATTCACTTGCTAACTGTCTTGGTCCATGCTAGCTATTTAATAAAATAACCTTAGACTGGACAATTTATAGGTAATAGAATTTTATTTATCACATTTGTGGAGCTGAGGGAGTACAAGATTAAGGTGTTATAACATTCAGTGTCTGATAAGAGCTTGTTCTCTGCTTCAAAGATGGTTGCTAAAAGTTAGGGAGGAAGGAGGGGTGAATAGGCAGGGCACAGGGTATTTTCAGGGCAGCTAAACTACTTTGTATGGTATTATAATGGTGGATACATGCTTTTATACACTTGCCCAAGCCCATAGAATGTACAACACTAATTTACCCTTGATGTAAACTATGGACTTTGCGTGATTAGGATGTATCAATGTGCATTCACCATTTGTAACAGATGTACCACTCCGGTGGGGGATGTTGATAATAAAAGACTCATGCACGTGTGGGAGCAGAGGGTATATGGGAAATGTTTGTATTTTCTGCTCAGTTTTGCTGTGAAATTAAAACTGCTCTAAAAATAAAAGTGTATTAAAAAGAAAAGAAAATCAACCAGATACTAGATTTTTGCATATAACCCATACATAGATTTATTAGTAATGCTAACAGCATGTATCACTGCTATAACATAATTCAAAAGTTACTTCTGAATAAAAGTTTTACAGAACCCTTTTTAGAAAATGAATTGACTGACATTTTATTCAACCTGATAAGCTATGCAATAAATCACTGTTGAAGTGTCTTCAACTCAACTCTGTATTTGTTTTCTATTAACACAGACAACATGAATTTGTCTTACAGTTGTGTAGGACAAAGGTATGGAAAAAGTATCACTGGACTGAAGTCAAGGTTTAGGCAGGCTATATTCCTTTGTGGAGACTGTAGAAGACAATTCAATGTTTTGCAACAAGATTTAGGTTGTGGAAAGAATTCAGTTTCTCGTGATTGTAGATCCCTGTTTCCTTGCTAACTGTCAGAGGCCATCCACATTCCTTAGCCTATAGCCCACTTTCTTGATATTCAAAGGCAGGAATGGCAGGTCAAATCTCTCTCACACTTTGAATGTCTCCAATCTCTTCTTTTGCATCTCTCTGATGTTTCTTCCTTTCTCTTCCATTGTGAAGGTCTTATGTGATTACATGTTTTTTTTTTTTTTGAGACAGAGTCTTCCTCTGTCGCCCTGGCTAGAGTGCAGTGGCATCATCATAGCTTACTGCAACCTAAAACTCCTAGGCTCAGGAGGTCTTCCTGCTTCAGCCTGCTGAGTAGCTGGGACTAAAGGCATGCACCACCATGCCTGGCTAATTTTTCTATATTTTTGTATAGGCATTGTCCTGGTCTTGCTCAGGCTGGTCCCAAACTCCTGACCTCAAGCGATCCTCCCACTTCAGCCTCCCAGAGTGCTAAGGATTACAGGCATGAGCCACCTTGCCTGGTCCTCATGTGATTATACTCTGCCTACCCAGATAATTCAGGATGATCTCCCCATCTCAAAGTCCACAAGCTTAGTCACCTCTGCAAAGTCTTCTTTTTCCATGTAATGTATTAATAACATACTCAGAGATTCTGAGGTTAGGATGTGGATTTCTTTGGAGAGTATTATTCTGCCTAGCACAAACTTGTATGTATACACATATATGGATATATTATATACGTATTTGTATATTTATATAATTTCAGAAAATAATTCATGACTTTTCTGTGGAATAACAACTGAGAATTAAAATTCCAGATAATTAAGTCAATACAAGGCTCTTCATTTAATCTCTTGAGAGGTAATGACTTTACTTATAAGTAACATAAAAATTTATGTATAGCTATTGGTGGAGATTATGTTGATGTTACAAAAGGTAAAATTGATCATCCTAATTTGTTATATAATAATATGGAAATTTTATTGAACTGAATTTCAGGAAAGTTATTTCTCACAATTAAATCAACCAGAAGAGAAAATAGATACCATTTCCCAGAGGAGAACAGATAGATAACGGGAATGGGTCATTGTAAGAGTCCAGACTTTAGATGATTGTATTGATGAACACAACTGTGGCATTTGAAAATGAAAAAATAAATGAGATAGCTAAATAACTGGTGGGTGTTTGGAGGAGGTCTAGAGGCTAGTCAGTATTATGGGGAAAGACAGAAAAGAGATTCTAGAGAAGTACATACACAATATATTTTGAAATCAACCAGGATTATCAATGAATTAAAAGAGTATATTTATTAAATGGAATCATATGTAGAGCAATTGAGTTACCATTCATTGGATGTGCATATATACATCTATATACATATACAGATATATGCACGTTTGTGTATATATAATATTTATATATAAATATTTAGTTAATATATAAAAGTACATAAATATGTGACTACAAACTAGATATTGACACTGTTAATTGCTAGTAAAATGTGTCTATATTGTTAAAATTAATTTCAGATTCTAAGTAAGTGGCACATTGTCCAAGATTACTAGAAACATAATAAACCATAATATTGTATGTGAACATAAATTTAATCTTTTGAATTCACAGAGGTATTTATTTGTGTATATACATGTGTATGTGTGTATATGCATGTATATGTATGTACATTTATTCTTCACAGCATCAAGGACATTGGAGATACTATATGTCAAAAGTAGTTATAAGAGTCAGTGATTTTGGTAAGAACTAAGTAATATTACCCAAAGTAAAATAAAACCTTGAGTATTTTTCATTCAAATAATCTCTCTTCATAAGTTCTCTGTCAGAGATTTATATATCAGAAATAATAATCAATAAGGAGAAAGAAATATTTTAATATTATATATAATTTGTCTTAAATTCCAACATAGATATTTTTTGTTTATTGAGCTAAATCAGCATACTTTTCCTAAATTTCTTAAATTTCCTTATTTCTAAAGTGATTAAGACTATATGACTTCTGACCCCCTGCCTACATTGCAGTCTCATGTTTAACTTATTATCAGAAAAATGTCTACTACAATCTCCAAGGGAAGGCATTTGGAAAAACAGAGGTCTCCAGTGCAGCATCACTTACTTGCCATTGATCCAAACATTAGGCAGGTTGGACTCTCATTAATCATATTTTTACCCCCCTTTACAGGGACATCACAATAGTACATGTGAAATATTAATAAAGACAATACCAGAGAGAGTCAATCCTCTTGACATGCAGTGGTAAATCTAGTAGGTCAATATGATAATTTCAGCTAATAAATAATAAGATAAATATAATGGTATAACTCAGTAAATGCTGTTTTAATCTTGTTTTTGTAAAAATATAGAGCCTACGTAAATTTGTCCAAAAAAATCTTGATCACTACTCTTGTAGATATGACAACTCAAGTAGAGAATTATATACATAAAATATTAATGCATCATCTGATTTCAGATTTACAAGGTCATTAGTATTTTCTTAATAAAATTTGACCCTTATGTAATGTTAATGATCACCTGCAACATGAATATTTAAGGTATAATATTGGCACTGTTTCAACTGTGGGTATGGAATACATCTTATATATCTATAAGGAGCAGAGCAGAATTTAAAACATTACATTGCAGCAGTGGTAATTTTGCTAATAGCATTAAACATAACTTATCTGTGACATTTTTATAAAGAAGCTTTTTATGGTATAACATAAAGATACAGATATACTTTATTTTACCTAGAACCACAAATAGTCCCTCCACTATATATTCCTGCATTTTCAACTGGCATTTGATTCACTCAAGCTTTTGTTTAGAATCCCCTTGCAACCAATTTCTTTTGTAATCCTCCAGTGGAAGAATAGTCATAAATAATAAATACAGAAACACAAGAAACCTCTATTTTAAAAAAGTGCCTTCATTCTGTATCATAAAACAAATAAGTACAACACAAAATCTTATTATATATTATACAAGATACAATCATATTGTATCTTATCCTGGAAAAGGCTGCAAAAAATGAAAACTCCACATTGTGAAGCTGCATCAAGAGAATGCTTCTTATTTAATAGATTGGTCCATTAAGATTCTAATACTACATTATAACTTGTTGATTTGCAAATCTATCACTCTCACTGGTCTGTGAGCTCCTTAATAATGGGGCTCATGCTTGATTTATTTTTTTATCCCTAAGATCTACACACTCCAGTTCATGTAAATGTTCAACAAATATTTGATTGATGGTTGAACAGTGAATTTTAAAATACAGTTGAGCTTTTTTGTGAATTTTAATTTTTTAATGAAGAAATTATTCATTTATAAAACTGTGTTTATGGAATGCTTATAGTATGCAACATTGTAGGGCACAATGAAGAAGAATGGATAGAGTTAATACCTGGGTGTATAAAGTAGAAAATCACCCCAAGTAAAGACAATAAAATAATGAAAACACAGTTGGGTCAAGTTACGGCATATATGGTGAGGGTGGTGGCTCAGTTCAGGCAACATCGAAAGAAAGGACATATGTCTGCAAGGGATTAGAATATAGTAAAAGTATTTTGAGACCTGAGCAGTAAAGACCTTAAGTGCTGATGAATTTTGAATATTTTTTATTTTTGGCCATGGGAAAGGGGGACTCTGAGAATTTTTGTTAAAATAAAGAAATCCTCAGCTTTGTGCTTTAAGAAGTTAAATCTGGTAGTGAAGGATAAAAAAGTATCATAGAAATAAGGAATGGAAGCAGATAAACAGATGAAACTGAGGCCTTAAGGTTGGTGGAAGTAAAAACATAAAGAAGAGAAATGAGAAATATTACAAATTGTATCAATGAGACCCACAAATAGATTATATGTGCGACTCATGTGAGCGGGGGACTCAAGCATGAGGTTTACATTTGTACAAGCCTACAGATACTGGATTGGATTTTATACATGTTGTTATTACTATAAATTTGGGGTTGTGAAATAACATAACATTTTTTTTTCCACGCCACAAAGCCAATAGCTAACCAAATAGAAAAAGAACAAGAAGGCCCCTGCCCAAAAAAAGTACACTTGCCTCTATTTATACATATTTTTTCCACAGTTTTTCCTGACATTAACAACACATAATTAGTCCACAAGGTTGCAAAATTTAAACAAAACAATTAGCTGGGTAAAATGACTAAATGAGCTTACCTGGGCTGCACTTGTATTTCTTAGACAATGGAAGTTTTTTTTTTTTTTTTTTCCTATGAATGTCACCAATTAACAACTGTTCTTAAGAAATAACATTCCATTTTCTAAAATTGTATGTTTTGTGGATTATATGATAAAGTATATATAACTGAAGAATTAGAGACCAGTTTATAGGAATAATTTTACACCTTACAACTTAAACATGCAATATCCATTTAGTAATTCAAATAAGAAATTACTAAAGCAGAATTCCTCATGCTATGTTTCTGCCTTGAATTAGCCTTGTCTTACTTTATATTTTTGGATTACTGATTTCAATTCTTTGTAAAGAAACTCTTTTATGCTCCTCTTATGTCATATGCATTATACTTATTAACCAACTGAACTATTTAAAGAGTGTCCAGCTAGATGTATATTTTGGGTTTTTGACATCCATTTACAGAAGCCATTGCCGTCTGCTGAAGGAATACCATGGCTCACTTTTTGGCATTCTGGATGCAAATTCTTCCCTTCAAATCTTGTAGTAAACATTATCGGAAAATGAAATGTTTTTACTGTTAAAATATAAACTGATCCATAATAAAGAGTTTATTTGAGCAAGCATTAGCAATTCATGAATTCTGCAGCACCAAACCCAAAATTGAAGAAGTGTGAAGAGAAGGCCTTTATTTATTTATTTTTTTTAATGGGATGAACATGAAAGTAAGGCAAAGAAAATAGTTGATTGCATATAGCTACGTAGTGGCCTTATTTGGTCTATCCCACTGGAAAGTCTCTAGTTATGTAAGTTAATTGGTAGCTTCTGTTTGGTTAAGCTTACGTTTCATTTTGCTTTAATATCGGCATTTATAAGCAAAAGCCCAAAGTAAGTTTATGTTTACAAATCAAACAAGGTTAAGATCACATTCAAGGCATAACTGGCTTTTTCTACTAGAGGATTTTTCAGGCCTGTTTTCCATTTAATTTTACTTTAACTGTAATAAAGACTAGGGAATTAAAAATATTCAATATTTCCTTTTTGCTAATAGCTGATAAACACTAAATTCTTTACATCCAGCTAGACATAGTTATAATTTATTAACTGTTCATGAGATAAACTATAGTGATGTTTCCTATGTATATAAAAATATTAAAATTTTCTTATATAAATTTGCTAATTAAAAAGATTTTAATGTTATAAAATTAAATGTGAGAGAAATTAAATGTGAGAGAAAAATAATTCAAAGACTTTATTATTAAAGATATGTAGTTAAGAGGATAATGCCCATGTCCACTGTGGCCAGAAGAATAAATATGTTCTTTGTATAGACTTGGAGTGGTAAGGAGTAAGAGATCTTTAAGAGGTATCTAGTCCAGTTTTCCATCTGATGTTGAATCCCCTAACAACCTGCCAGATGTGTACTTGCCCAGGCTGGGCCTGATCACTTTCAGTGATGCAGAAAATATTATGATCTGAGGTTCTGCCTCTCTAGAGGCAGTCTGAGAGTATCTTTGGACAGCTGTGAGTGGTAGAAAATTTCTCTTTACATTTAGCTAAAATTATAGTCCCTGGAGTTTCTACTTTTTCATTCCAGTTTGAAGCATCAGGGCCATAAGGAACAAATCAAAGGCCTCTTACATATGAAAGCTCTTGGTCTATTTAAGGGGAGCTTTCAAATTCCCCTTGAGTTTTCTCTTCTACAGATTCATTATCCACGGTTGCTTTAAGGAGGCTTCATCTGTCACGCTGTCAATTCCCCTCACAATGCTGGTCTCCTGGGCTCTGAAGTCTTCCAGTTTGTCAATATCTCTGAAAGTCCGGTGCTTCAGACCGAACAAACCGAGATTCAGCTAAATGACATACAGAGCACTATAACTTTCCTTGTTCTGAGTCCCTATCACTTTTCTCTTTCTCTATGTCTATCACTGTTATCAAGATCAAAATGTCTCTGACTAGGGCAGGGCAAAAGCATTTTATGAAACCTAAACATTTGTACACTGGTAATATGCTGAAATTTAAAAAAAAAATTAAAACAGAGAACAAAAACCAAAAAAGACCAAAAAGATTTTTTTGGCTATATGACTTATGATGTCTCATGTTATTAACATGACTCACTGTTGCCTTGTATTGAGTTTATTGTCAATAAACTGTCAAGACTTTTTAAAATCAATCTACTTCCCTTCCCATGTATCTGGATTGGTTTATTTTCTTGTTTTTCATCTGAGAACCTCACATTAAATCCAGCTAACTTTCATCATATAAGCTTAGGTTCATTTCTCCAGCTTGCCAAGATACTTTTATATTTTCATCCTGTCATTCACTAACTCTCACACATTTCATAATATATAATATTTTTCATTATAATATTCTAAAATGCATTGTTGTTGGTTTTTAAGTATCAACCACTTAACCAAAAAATAAATAGAGTCTAAGGATGTTCTTTTTACAAATTAACTCTGAAATCTTATTTTTCTGGTTATCTTGCATTTATCTCCTCCACATTTCTACTCTTAAAGGCTAAGCAATAAAAATTGTCTAGCAGCTTCATGTTATGTATTTTTGTTTCTGTTGAGTATCTAATATCTGGCAAAGTGAGCATGTGCTTAATATATATTTAACAAATAAGCTAATGATAATACTTGTGCACTATGCTATAGAAGATGCACTGCTATGGAAAAGCTGAACATAAATAATTCTGGGAGGTAGATACTCTTAGTGGAGTCACTTGATAAAAATGTTTGAGTCAAGTTATACAACAAATAAGCAAATGAAAACATTCACGAGGTAACTTTTCTTAAAATTTCACATAAAATAGTTACTTACAATAATCTACTATTTAAATATGAAAAAACCCACAAATGTTTGGCACATAATCTAAATACAGCTGGATTTTCAGAAAGTTGTTTTGCAGTATCTCTAAAAATAGTTCCCTGTCTATGTTCTCTCAATTATGATGCTACTGTGTATTGAAGCAGAAAAGGAAAGAGCAACTTTAGGCCAATTAAATGGGCATCATAAGTACCTGTTCTAGAAAAGGTAGTTGGCATCAGAAATGGCTACGGATTTATAGAAAAGTCCTCCTTAACTTTTTTTGTCTCCCTTAAATATTCAACATATAAGGATTCACATCTTCACATGTGGCCCATCTAAGAGACATAAAATCTTCTGAAAGTGTTTTCTGCATGCTGTCCACAACTCTACTTTATGAGCCAGAAATTCATGGAAAATTGTGACTATTTTGGTCCTTTGGCACCATTCTCCTGAAAACCAGAAAATAATGGCATTTGAGGAAAAAAAATCTCTGATTGAAAAGAGATGTACTGAATACAGCCTTAAAAAATTCATGACTTGCATGAGGGCTCACCTTTAATTTTAACTAATTTTCTCCATCACTATCAGTGTATGCATGTGAAGAGGTATTTCAGAAAAAATTAAAAAAAAAAACTGTTAAGATTCATTTTCCTCTTGGTAATCAAATATGTATATTAAAAAGTATCATTAAATATAAGCTTGCAACCTGACGGTGTTTTTGAATACTAATCATAGTCTTCACAGTACCTGGAGCTGGCAGCTGCCATTGTCTGGAAATCAGGAAATTAGAGGGCAAAATGAATTTTCCCTGAATGTCACTTAATACTACAATGATTGCATCTTTAAATTAACTGCAGCTATTGTAAGACAATATTTGGAGGCCTACTGTAGCAGATGTATTAAGACCTTACTCTTTGTTTATTGACTGTAAGGAAATACTTACGCCAAACTCAAGATTATTGTAAATATTCTTCAAAATATTAACACACATTAGTTACTAATTTCAGCTTGTTTCAATAAACCGTAATCTAATAGAGTGATATTTTTGACAAACCTTGAATATCGGAAATACTTTTATTAAAACAATAATACATATTAGTTACACTCATTCAAGGACTTGTTTGCATGAATCAAAGTATCAGAGATCATAACCACAGAGGGACTTTAGATATCATTAACTTCAGTTTCCTTATTTTATAATGAACTTGAAGCCCAGTGAGACTGTACATCAGTATCCTAACTCCTGCATATTTGTACTTTAGTATGTTAACTCTCTCCCTCTGTAAGGCATTATATTCAGATTTGAATTAAATTGGAAAATACCATTTACTAAACCTTGATTGATGTCCTCAAATGTGTCTTGTTTTGACTGACTAAGATCTCTGCACCATAAATCTCCCAGCCAGTTAGCAACTTATTAACTGTCCTGTCCAAATCCACCTTTCATTGCCTGCTCCAAGAATGGAGCCAGGTCCACTAAATATTTTTTCTTAGCCAGCTGGTGCAATTTTAAGCTTTATCGGAAGAGAATGCTGAAGAAACTTTGCAGAAAGAAAGATCTTCCCTTCTAGGTCTGAGGTACTCCTATTGCAGGATCCTGCAGTACATAAGGTGTCCCCAGCATTCAGTTCCTGCGGTGAAGATGACTTCTCTTGTCCTGGGTACTGCAGCACACACAACTTCTCCAGCAAATGGCTCTTGTACTGCATAGAAGTCAGCAGCCCAGGGTCTACAGACTAGCTGAGAGGGATGGGGTAGTTTCTGAACCCCTTTGCAAAAATCAGAAAATTACTAAAAGTGTAATGACTAACAATTCCAAAATGAATAAATCTAAATATTGCTAATGGTAACCAAAAATAAAGTCTCTACAGAGTGACCAGTGACAATTTTTAGAGTTTCTGTGCTGGTTCCAATGACAACTTAATTTTTGGAGTTTTTGTGGTGTTATTTTGGTCTGCTTGTTTGATGCCATATGGTGCCACTGAGCTCCTCATAGGTCCCCTACTGGTGTTGCCTGGTGGTCAGAAGAATCTTCCCCAGGTCTGGCCACATAGTGCTTTAATGTGGGAAAGGGAGTCTCCAGCCCTTGGGGACAAAGAGTCTTTCCATATCAGGGTCATTTGTTTGGCAGGTTTGTCCCGTATTAGTTACAGCCCACTGTCTGGTGTTTCTAGGAGGGAGAGAGGAGCATCAGCCCCATAGCACAGAGATATCTGCTGTGGGAAAATCTTCCTTACCACTTCTGCCCAGTAGCCCAATGTCTCTTAGTATCATATTAAAGTGCATGTCAAATTTAATGATAACAGGGATACAGAGATTTGCAGATCATGCAAATCTCACCTATTGTCTATTTGACCAATATTAAAATAATAGTACAAATTAAAATATTTGAAGTTTCTAAAATTTTGAAAGGCTTTGAATAATTTGGAATTTTTGTTTTCAGGAATTATCAAAAATTAATACAGATATTAGTTTTTGATATTTAAATGCATTTAATTAAGTAAAATCAATTATAAAAATTACTATTTAAGTATTACTGAGTTTATATTTATTATATTCATATACATCTTCATTTAAGAAATACTTATTGGAAGCAGTGCAAATTTCTATAAGTAAAAAATTGAGAAGTTTTATCTGTGACCTCAAGAAGATCATAGTCAATGTGAAGTGGGTTAAAAATGATCCAAGAAAGAGCCCATTTTAGAAAGACAAGTCTTTGTTCAAGAAAATGCCTTGAAACTTTGATTTAAGATATAAAACAAGAACCCTCAGTATAGAGTCTGGAAAGGACATTGAAATAAAGGCACAGGTAGTCTGATCTGAATAAAATACTAACAAGCACTTGAGGATGAGAATACCTGGAAAAGAGACCAGGGGAGATCAAAAACAGTAGATTCTGGAACAGAGCAGGGAACTGAAGCTTGTACAGAAGGGGATTAGTAAGACAGTTCTGACAACAGCATGGATAAACGATTTTTTAAGAACTTTGATAACTAATATTCAACTTTGTGATATAAATTTGTTCTTTTAATGCTAGTCCATCAGTGAAAATTTACTTAACACATGACTTTGGGAGAAAGTGAAAGAATTATCCTAGTGTCCAGTATGTGGCGATCACATGCAGTCAGTGTATATGGGACATTGTGCTGACTCGCCCACCCAAAAATGTTCTTTGAAAACAAGTAGTCTTAATTGAGATAACTAGAAGAAACATAATGTCCCTCTTTTCTCCAGGAATTCTTTGTGATAAATAAAAATATATTGGGTCTTTTACAATATGTCATTTGAAGTTTGAGTCAATTGCATTTGACTCTCAATGTACAAATTGTTGTATACTAATTACATGATGACATCTGTTAAAATGGAATTAGACCCATGGTTATTGGACTATTAGAGATAACCTTATGTCTTCTTGAAAAAGTCAAGAGAGTTTTCATAGGTAATACTTCAGCTGCAATTGAAAAGCGGGCATGATTATGTCAGGCAGACAAGGAAAAAAATATTTCAGAGAAAGGAAATGATCTGACAAAGCTTAGAGGTGTAAAGGGAGTAGGTATGTGAAAAGAGCTAGTCTTGGCATGGCTTGGGTATAAGAAATGGATAGAAAGGAATGGAAATTTGGAACTTGGGATGATAGGAGCTAAACTAGGGTATGATAGGAGTCTAAACCAGTAAGGTAAAAACAATGAGACTAGAAAAAGACTGTCCATAGAGAGTCAGAAACAACTTGGGAGATGTTGATGGCTTTCACCAATTTCAAAATTTGAAAAAGATAATCCAAACTTTGAGGGGGTAAAATGAAAAGACTGAATTCAGCTTAAGGACTCTGTAGAATATATAGATGCTCAGCAGTTAGATGATCCAGAACTGGATAGGAAGGTCTATGCAAGAGAAGAAAGATAAGTGTCTATATTCCAGGTGGTAGTTGAAGTTTACAGCATGAATGAGATGACTCAAATAAATTTATAAAATTAAAAGAAGAGAAGAAAGAAGACCAAGCTGTGCTATACAACAAATATTCTTAAAGAATAGATGTATAAATTATCTCCCAGGCTGGAGATTCAGGAAGGTCCAAGAAATAAGGGAGGAAGTAGGAGTAGAAAAATGAAGAAAGGTGAAGCAAGAATCAAAAACTGATCAACAGTATCCGTAGTTGCAGAGAAGTCAGATAAGGCCCAAAGTGTACCCTCTGGATTTAACACATATGAAGACATTGGTGACTTTATTGAAAATAATTTCAATGGGATAGTGAAGGCTAGTTTTAGTATGCAGTATGTTGAGGCATCAATGTACAGTGAGAAAGACAGTAGTCTATTTCCTATGGAGCATGTCTGTGAGTAGGAAAGATTATTTAACTTCAAAGAACACCACGATAAGTGAAGAACGATTTGGGCTTTGTTTTTTTCTGTTATTGCTGTCTGCATTTGAAGTCAGTGGTAGGGGTGGAGCCAAAAGAGAAGAGGAGAGGAGAGAAGGGGAGAGAAGGGGAGAAGAGGGGAGGGGAGGGGAGGGGAGGGAAGAGATTTTGAAACTGTAGGGAAGATAGGAGATACTTAATGACGTGTGGCATATGACAGAAGTATAGAAGCAGATGAGGCTATCCCACTGGCGGTGGTAAGGATCAAAAAAGACCCACATTAAGTATTAAGATGGATTTTTTATCATTTAAAAAAGGAGAGGAAAAGGTAAAAACACCTATGTGTATATATAATTAGATATATTTGAGTTTAGAGTCTGTCTACATTCATGTCTTGATTTTTGCTGTGTAATAGAATAAAAGTAATCTCTTAAGGATAAGGAGGCCAAGAATTATCTACTTGAGAAGTGTGATAAAATTTTGAAATAGCCAGACAGATGGGAAATACATCTGGCAAGGTAGATATTATAATAGGATTTATAGAGCAAAATTAAAAGTGAATATCATAAATTTGAAGTGGCAAATATCCACAAAATTATACATTTTTTCCCCAGTGGCCTTCAGAAGATGGGCATAGGTGTGAACAAAATGCAGCCGGCAAAAGTCATCCACAGCTGGACTTTGTATAGTGGGGACATTAGAAGAACAGTATAATCAGAAAGGAGGCTACATGCAAGCAATGAGTGTGGGACTACACCATAAACTCCAGGTGGCTTGGAAAAACAAACTTGTTAGACATAAAGGAAATCCAATAAACATTAAAAGAGAAAGACGTCAAGAGAGCATTGATCAGAGTGGCAGCTAAAGTATAAGTGTGGTGGGCAGCCCTGCCCCTAATATTTGAGGGAATCCAGGGCAAGTATATTAATGGAGGCCCTTATACCATTTACCTAAACATTTAAAAGTAATAAATCAAGATAAAAAATTGTTTGTTGATGTGACATGACTGATGCTACCTTGACAATTTATCTTTAGAAAAGTCTGAAGGTTGGTAGTTCCACCCCATAATGTGGTTAACTCAGGAAGAGCTACTCCACAGATCCCAATCTCTGTTCTTCTCTTCCCAGCCTTGGCTCCATCCCACACTGAGCAAGACCAACACACACGTGTGTCCCACCAGCCCTTGTGCCCAACTGTCATTTGCATCCTTCACAAATGTCCTGTGCCTGGGGATGTGCATGCCACAAATAGAGCCCCTGAGGAGGACAGAGCTTCAGAAAGGGCCTGTGCAGGCTGCCAAGGCAGAGGCAAGGCCATTTAGGCCAGGAATTCCAGCATCCTATTACTCAGCATATGATATGAAAAGAGGTACACAGGCTCCAGGTGGACACGTATACTTGGCCCCACAAACTAATCAGGAGGGGTGTGGCCCGAGGAAGAGCTGACAAATCCCCTGTAAAGAAGACCTTCTTTCCTGGATCCAAGGGATAATGTTGGTAGGATTAGGATTGAGATTAATAATGCTTCCAGAGTAGAATACTAGGGTTGAAAATTCAACAGGTAAGACATTCTGGGTTACAGAAAGAGATGCTAATGAATGTGTGCTCAAGGGATTGAATTACCAAAAAGAAGATATATTTAGACACACACACATATATATTAGTTATATGTGTGTGTGTATCTCTGTGTGTGTGTGTGGGTGTGTCTGTCTGTGTGTGTCAGCTTAAGGCACTCAAAAACCTGTATTTAGGTTAGGTCTCCAGGTGAACCAACTGTTAGACACTCAAGTCCACAAGGTCAGAACCACAGTTTGAGTGGAGAAGACATTGTTGAGGAAGGAGCCAAAGACTTTGACAGGTGAAGAGAAATGCTGAGGCTCAGTAGAAGGTGCTGATGAGAGGGGACAAGGACACAACCAAAGTACAGAAGAAATTTGGGTGGAAATAGCCATGCAATCTTTACAAGAGGCTGGGGAAAAGAAGCCAACATCACCTTTGATCTCCATCATGAACAGGGTACAGAAAAATAAACATCCATTATTCTGGGGAGAAGAGGTGGGTTTCAGTGAAGGGAAAAAACTAGGAGCAAAGAAGATGAAGCTAGAAGATATGGCTAGAAAGGGAGCAGGAATTTGCTAACATGCTGTACATAGTAGCAGTCTTGAAAATTTTAAGCCTGTATCACCAGTTCCCCATGCAGTGCTGGGGCAGTGTATACGCCTAACAAACATTGGTCTGATTTATCAATTATTTGACATGAGAAAATACTGGTATTTTGTATCAGACAGCTCTTCCCAAAGATGAGCACCATAGCCATAAAAATTCATGGGTTTTCCAGTCATATCAAGCCCTGGAAAATTACCTCATAGAAAGGTTGTAGAGCTCTAGAAAAGAGATGGTGTGCATTAGATGTTTTTTCTGTTCTCTTCCAAAATTGTAAGTCCATCATGATAACTTAGTATTGCAAATTTTAATTGTCCAGTGTTTAAGCAAATGGAGAAAAGTCAAATGTGATATATCTTTTACATATTTGGTAAAGTACCACTACAGAGGTATTGTTGCTACTGATTTTGTGAATAATAATAATAATAACTGCATTTAGGAAATGAAATAACAGAGCTCCACTAGGATTTTCATAGGTGAAAATTTTTAAAAGATTGGAAGAATATGACAAATAAGTATTGTAGTAACTAGAAAAAAATCACTAATTTTGACCTTTATTCTCACTAACACAATAGCTATAATAGTATTTTTCAAAATGCAAGTCATAATGCAATACTGGGTCATGAAATCAGTTTTGTGGGTCATGACTAGATTTTTAAAATATATATATATAAGTTGATCATAGAGTTAAGATCATACTTAAAGAGAAATTTGAACATTCATCTATTTGTAAACATTATTTATAAACATTTATTTATAAACATTCATTTAGTTATCTACCCAAATTTATTAAGTACCTACTTTAAATGCCAAGTGCTCTGCTAAAATTTAGAGATAGTATGCTAAACTTGCTAGGTAACAATCATTTCTTTAAAGACCTTAAAGCTATGGTATGCAATATGGTAGCCACTACCCACATGTAGTTATTGAGCTTTTTGAAATAGGGCTATTAAAATTGAGACATGCTGAAACTGTCAAATACATTCAATTTTTAAAAGATGGTAGAAAAAAAGAACATAAAATATTCACTTAATAGCTTAATTTTGGGCTAAATGGCACATTATCAAATTATTAATTTCATCTGTTTTCATTTTTTAAAATGAAAATTTAAAATTAAATACATAGCTTTTTAACCACATGTTTTGCTACTAAAAAATTTTCAATTAAACATGTGGCTCCCATTTGGGGCTTGCGTTATGTTTCTGTTGCATAACACTGGCTTTGAGTCTAAGGGTGAAAGAAATAATTAAGCAAGTGGTTACAATAAAGTGTATGAGGTATTGCAGAAGGGATATAAGATGTCAATAGGAGAATCACATCACCTAAATTAAAAGAATAAAGAAAAGTTTTTCACAAGAGGGGATATTTAAATACATATTTATGTACTGAGTAATAATGAGCCAGAAAAAAATGTTTGGGTAGCATACACTAGGAAGGAAAAAAACAAGAAGAGGGACAAAAAAAAAATCTGCATTTGATAAACTAAAAGCCATGTAATAAGTATGGAGAATAATGTATTGGAGTGGTAGTGACCAATGAGGCAGGAAAAGTAAATTGGCTGGAGCATCAGTGGTTTTAGAAGCCCTGTAAAAGGACTGGCTTTCACAGTAAGATCAGTGGAAAACCAGCAAAAGATTCTAATCAGAGTAGGGTATGAAGAGGTTTCCTTCTTCGAAGAATCACTCTGGCAGTAAAAGAGAGAATGGATTAGAGGAAAACAAGCCTGGTCTGCTCTAAGGAACTGACCATAAGGATGGAAAAAGGTACCATTTGTCTTTGTTATTAATTGAATGTGGATGGTAATAGGGAGAGTGGAGTCAGGATCACTCCCAAGTTAGGATTCCTACCACTTGAGTACGCACTGGCACCAATATCCTAAATGTTTACACATGGAGATTGGGAATGTTGTTAAGAGTGGGCTTTTGCTGTAAAAGGGATCTGTTCAGTAGCATTTGGAAGACCACATGTGTGGGACGGATACACTGGTGAAGCAGATGAGTAAGAGATCTAGAGCTCTGTAGAGATGTGTAGGCAGAGGATGGAGCAAATAATCTTCACAACAGTACTGGTTTCAATAGATATGAATACAGTTGTCTGAGAAATGTGGGAAAACAAGAAAATAAGTCCTAGCCCAAATCTCAAGAATAATCAGAATTTTAGACATTGTTTCTTTTTTTTTTAATTTCAACATATTATGGGATACAAATGTTTAATGTACAAATGTTTAGTGTACCTTTGCCCCACTTGAGTCAGAGAGCTTCAAGGTGGTCCATCTCCCAGACTGTGCACACTGCATCCATTAGCTGTGAATACGTGCATCCCCTCCTCCCCTCTCCCGCCTGCCCGACACCCGATGGATGTTACTACTATATGTACACATAAGTGTTGGTCAGTTAATACCAATTTGATGGTGAGTACATGTGGTATTTGTTTTTCCATTCTTGTGATACTTCACTTAGTAGAATGGGCTCTGGTTCTATTGAGGCTAGCCATTATTTCTTGATGTTATCAGACCCAGTGCACACTTTTGGTATTAAACATATTGTGATGCTTCCCTTTACTATATGAAAATGAAATGCATAGTTAATATAGCCTACACTTCTGTGTAAGATAACTTTCAAATGTTCTGTCTGGTATACTCATAAGTAATAAAACTTTTAAAAATTGTCTGATCATAGAGTCCAACTGATTTATGTACACTATACGTGTAAAGTTCTTTTGTTGCATAATTTTAATATAAATAGAACTTTCCAAGAATAGAACTATGTGGAAATTTGAGGAAAATTACTAAATTCAGAACTTTACTAAAAGTTCTTGCACAATTTTAGAAAATCATGTCACCAATGGCAACACTGTGGCATTTGAGCCATGAATGGAACACAGCTGTATTGATCTGTATTTGTAGGTGCTGTGTTTTCATAGAAAGGTAAAATCTGGGCTCTTCATTATTGTTTTCTGTATGTAGAGTTGTTCTAGCATTTACATATTAAAAGGCACGTTTTATTATAAATTCTCCTTCTTCTGTGTAACATTACCTTTGTTTTTGCAGGGTGTCCAGTGTCCCCAACCCACTGCTCTCTATATTGCTGGTAACCCAAAACACTAGTCATTATAATAAATAAATATACTCCCCAACAATTTCCAGAAAGCTCTTCAGGGAGATGTCCAACCATTACTTTAAGGAATAAATAGGTATTTCAAGAAGTGCTTTAAAAATATAAGTTTTATTATTATTCATGTATGGGGAAGCCAACAGACCAGGAGATGACCTTCATTGTGAAGATCATTTATTATTCACAGCTCCCAAGAGAAGAGGGCACACCATGCCATGCACTGCCACACAGGGAAGCAACAAGGTTGGTCTGAAGTCAGAGAGAGCAGGAGGAAACTATGGGCAAGAGCTTTTATTGTGGTTTCTGCAAGAAGGCATAGGAAAGGGAGGATAAACAGGTTTAAAGTTTGCCAGTTTGAATAATTTCAGTGGACTCTGAAATTCATGGCTGTCTAGGTTTGTCTGGTACCTGACCCTGGGGTGATTAGGCCAGGGGAATATTGACTCTCAGTGTAAGAGCATAATATAGGAGGTGATGGAGGGGTGTGGGCTCTGGATTAGTTATGACAGCTACGCTCCCCAGTGAGTCCTTTACTCTCTAGGAATTGGCCAGCCTGGGAGGGACAGTCTCCCCAGGGTCAGTAAAGTCCCAGATGTCAAAGCTTCAGAATAAAAAGACATGCTTAATGAAAAGAGACAGAAAACAAAAAGCCAGCGGGTGGAAGTAAAACCAAGGGGAAGTGGTCTCCTGGAAGACAAAAAAGATCTTTTCAAGGAGGGAGAGGCCGACATTCTTAGATGTTTCTTAGGGCCACATATTATAAGGATTGAAGTGCTTGTATTAAATATAGCAACAGACAGATGATTTTGACCTGATGAGATTGGTGTGAGTGGAATTACAAAGAGCAAGTCTGATTTTTGAGGGCTGGGAAATGAGGAAGTAGAAACAGTAAGTATGTCTTCTTTCAACATGAGAATTCTAGCTATATCCATGAGGGAAGGGATTGTTAGCCAGAAGAACCTGTCATGTCTAGAAAAATGGCTTTTTTTTTTTTAATTTGTTCATTATGTTTCTTAATTAGGTTTTTAGAAGACAAAGATTAATATGTATAAAAGCATATGGGAAGGAAGACATTTGTGGAAAGTGATAGGTTAAACATGCAGCCAGGAAATAATTGGTTTTCCCTTGAAAATGTGGGAAGCAAGGAATGGAGAGCAAATATAGGAAAATGAACTTTCTGCTGTTCAAGGGGAAAATATTCTATCTAGTAGGAAATAAGAAAGAAAGATCAAGTGAAGGGCCACATAAATTTGTAACTTTTGGGAACAGGAAGCTGAAGGAGTTGTCTTCTGATAGTTTTTATGCTACTCCTTTTATTCCTAAGAAATAGATGAACTCACCTGATAAGAATAATGTGGGAGAAGAAAGGGTCTAAAATTTAAGGAGAATTCAGAAAGTTGGAAATACCCATGTGGAGATTGGAAGAAAGAGCCAATTTAGAGAAATAAATAAAAAAAAAAAATGGGTAGGGGGGATTATCTGAAATATGTAGTGAATACATTTAGAATTTTATTGCAAGCTTTTTCTGCCTCTTAAATGATAAAAAAACAAGTGTACTGAGAACATATGGCTTCAAATGAAACAGCATATAAGAGTTCCTCATGATAATTTTGTGGAAAAGATGATACAGTTCTACAGGACTGAACATGAGTAATGAAGAAGAATATAGGATAGAGTTGAAAGGCATTTCCTCAGGATAAATCTTAAAAACTGACAAAAATATGTAACCATTCATATCAAACAAAAGATTAGAAGTTTCTTTGAAACAGCACATCGTATATCCAGGCTTATGATTATTCAATTATATGGGTTGATTCTTTTCCCCAGTTGTACCTGTCATGGTGGGTTGTTTTCATGGCACATGTAAAAAGGAAAAGAAAATGAATATCCAAACCAAATTTGCAGTAGTTGAATTGTAGTAAATGTAATGAATTCTGTACAAAATTGACAAAAGTACTGTGTTATGTTTGCAAAGGATTACAGTTTCACATAAAATTTGATAGGAACACTGAGTTGCTATTTCTCCAATCTCATGCCTAACTTTCCTTTACTGGAGTTCAAGTTGAGCGAGGTAATGAGAACTCAGCACTCCAGGGAAGGGCGTTACAGGGGTTCTGAAATAGCAGCCAGCTCTTTTAGTGGCCTCTCTTCTTAAAGAAGCCAAAAACTAAAATTCAATCCACCACTCTATCCCAAGAAGAGCTTAGGAATTTGCTGTTACAAACTGGTTTCAACAAACAGACACCTGCTCAGTGCTGTGGAGCCACTAAGATGACAAATCACAATGAAGCAAATTATCAAATTCTGGAGACAGAAAAGTATAACATATATATATATGTGTGTGTGTGTGTGTATGTATATATGTGTGTGTGTGTAAATAACACCCAATCATTACTATAATTAGGCCTTATAGGTTAGTGATTAAAACACAAACTCCAGAGTTGGATGTACCTGATTGGTTTCACCCTCTGTAAACTGTGTGATGCGAGGTAAGTTATTTGCTCTTCTTACAGCTTAGGTTTTCTTTGCTGTAACACTCACACAGGGCAAGGTACTGGTAAGTGAAGTAGGTGTTCAAGTGCCTATTATGACACGACTCCCTTCCGTTAGTAACCATGGATAAATAGAAACTGAAGCAATGTAGAAGAGTGTTGAAGACGTTGATTTAATCTAAAGGCAACAGGATACAGGAAAAGAGTGTTTCCTTCCCTGAACCTCACTTCTAACTAAGGCTATGTACAAAATCTGAATTATCTAAAAAAAAAAAAAAAAAACTTCCAGAGAAAAAAACAGTTTTGAAGTTGGTGTCAGCATCAGCACATTGAAAAATAAATTCCCTGATGCAGGTCAACCCCCCTGTGAGAGGCTTTCCATTTGGGGTACTACATATATTAGATTTTGCTATCAGAAAATCCTCCACCTCCAAACATCTAAATTACATCAGCTATAATCTGATTTCTCTGAATTTACTTTAACAGCAACAAAAACTACGCTTCCATCTTCAGGGCTTATATCACTACCATGACAAATACCAATAGAAAAAAAATAATAGTCTCTCGGATTTAGCCTCAAACTTATATCATATCTCTTTGGGTTCATGACCTAATATGAAACTTGTGAATATAAATTTACTCACAAATACATCCATCACCTCAACAGCATATCCCTTCCAAACGAACCTGCAATGTTTTAAAATATCAAATATTTTATATGTGTATATAACACATACACACACATATATATGTATATAAAACCTCAACTATTTCTTTTATGCTCTGTACTGAATGTTTGTGTCCCCTCAAAATTAGTATGTTGAAATCTTAATTCCCAAAACGATAGTATTAAGAAGTGGGGTCTTTGGGAGGTAATGAAGTCATAAGGGTGGAGCCCTCATAATGGGATTAGTGCCCTGTAAAAAGAGACACCAAAGAGCTGCTCCATTCTCCCTGACCTCTGCCATATGAGAATACAACAAGAACATGGCCATCTGCAAACTGAGGAGACTGCCTGCCTCAGACACTACATTTGCTGGAACCTTGATCTCAGAGTTCCCAGCCTCCAGAACTTCAAGAAATAAATGTTTCATGTTTCAGCCACCCACTCTATGGTAATTTGTTTTGGCAGCCCAAACTAAGACACTTTCTAAACTCTCTCAAATATATCTTGAATAATGTGCACACAATTGTATTAAAACTTCTATAAAAACTAAGCAGCAATTTAACAATAAGCCAGGAATGGCCCATTACTATTGGCCTATTTTCTGTCAGTTTTAAAAAAGCATGCAACATTTCTGGGAGTAATGAGTCAAAATGACAAATATATGTTATTAACATTTATTTAGCATCTACTATGCAGTTCTAAAATTATCCTCAAAACCACTTTGTCCAGGTAAGCACTATTATCCCCATTTTACTGTTGAGGAAATTCATACAAGGTCACATCAGTGATCAACATCAGAGCTAGGTCCTACTCTGACTCTAAACCCTTGGTTTCTTCTTCACCATGATATTTTTTAAAATTATCGAGAAATTAGAAAACCTCTGCCTAATTTCCGTGCTGGGTTTTAAGGAATGTACTTGAGGTGTGTATAAAGAGCAAGAAGCCTCAGAAAGACATAAAACTCACTTTACCTTCAGCAGGTGCTCTCATGTTAATGACTTGTCATCTAGCAGAACAAAAGGCCTGCTATAAAAAAGAGAGAGAAATACAATGATCTTGCAACAAATATTTAACAATTGCTATATTTATGTGGAGGTGGAAGAGTTTGTGTGTGTGTGTGTTTGTGTGTGTGCATATACTATTAAATAAAATTAACAAGTTGCATAAGAGTATTTGGTGAAAATCTCCTTTTTTGCAAAATGTCACATATATGTGCTTGTAAACGCAGGAAAATTTGAAAGGTAGAAATAAATGTTAACTATAATCTCTGTAAGAAATAAAATTATAAATTTTCTCTTTTTTATCGTACATTGCATGTTATTAACTTAGTTTTTCAAGAGACATACATCACTTTTTCATAAATGACAAAAACCTTTTTATAAAACATAATATGTTAACTTTAATCCCCAGAGTATTCTATAAAGTATGTATTATCTCTATTTTGCCAATGAGAAAATAAGAACTCAAAAAAATTAAATGACTTGCCCAAATTTACAAAACTAAGTTGTCGAGCTAGAATTTTAACCCAGGTCTGAAGCTTAGGTATTTTCCACTGTCTTCACTTAACCCAAAGGGGATGATACATATTCCTTTATTATGTGTACTTACTATTTCAAATAATTTTGTTGAAGCAAAAGTTAGGGTTGGCTTTTTGTTAGGTATAGGTAGCTGTATTTGATTTGCTGAAACATGAATGGTTGATCCATCTCAACAAAACCTTGGTTTTAGTACATATTAGGTATCTTTGCAATGATTCCAAAACTTTCATCATTTGCTACATGAGTGATAAGTTTTCCTATGACAAGTACTGGGAATATCCTTTCCTTTCCCCAAGAGTATTTTTTTAGGGGGAAGATTTTTATTTTTTTATTTTTATTTTTATTTTTTGTTAGCCAGTTGCTTATATATTTATTTTTTATTTCAGCGTCTTACAGGGGTACAAATATTTTGGTTACAAATATTGCCTTTGTCCCACTCCCACACAGTGTGCACCACACCCATTAGGTGTGAATATACCCATCCCTTCCTACCCCCTCCCACCTGCCCAACACCAGATGAATATCACTACTATATGTGCACTTAGTGTTGATCATCAGTACAATTCCCTTAGAGAATTCGAAATCTTATCAGACCCATATGTGAGAATTTGGAGTGAACTCCCATTCCCCTTGAGAATAAATGTCCCACTTTATCAGTTCCAATACATGAGTTACTAACCTCAACTATTGGATTTAAAAATATATCTATATTCATAAAAGATATTGGTTTGTAGTTTTGTTTTTTTGGTGCATCCTTTCCTGGCTTTGGTATCAAGGTGATACTGGCTTCATAAAATGAATTGGGGAGGATTCCCTCCTTCTCAATGTTATGGAGTAATTTTTGCAGCTGGAAACTGGCTCTTTGCAGGTCTGGTAAAATTCAATTGTGAATTCATCTGGCCTGGGGCTTTGTTTTGGTTGGAAGAACTTTTATTACTGCTTCAATCTCGCTGCTCATTATTAGTGTGTTTAAGAGTTCTATCTCTTCCTGATTGAGTCTTGGAAGGTCGTGTGTTTCCAAAAATTTGTCCATTTTCTCTATGTTTTTGAGTTTATGTGTGTAGAAATTTGCATAGTATTCACAGGTGATATTTTGTGTTTCTGTATATCTGCTATATTATCTCCTTTTTATTTCTAGTTGAGCTTATTTGCATCCTTTCTCTTCTCTTCCTGGTTAATCTAGCAAGAGGTCTATCAATTTTGTTTATCTTTTCAAAGAATCAATTTTTTGTTTCATTGATCTTTTCTTTTGTTTTTTTGTCTTGCATTTCATTTAGTTCTGCTTTGACCTTAGTTATTTTTTTTTCTTCTACTGGCTTTGGCTTTGGTAACCTACTCATTTCACATAGGTGAGGAAAAGATGAATTATTCATTCAACGGTGTTAGAAAAATAGAAAAGCCATTTGGAAAAAAGTATGGTATATTTTAATTTGGTATCAAAATAATTTTAGATTGACAAATTATATTCACAGACATTTTTAAAGTATAAGAAGAAAGCATTGGAAAATTTTTATTAAAATATCAGACTATGGAACATTTTAAAAATACAAAACAAAACAACAAGCTGCAAAAGAGAAGTACATACCAAAAAGAAAAGAAAAAAAGAAAAAAAATCCTATCACAAAGGTGAAAGAACAGCAACAGGGAAAAATATTTGCACCTAATATCACAAAAAGACTTAAAGTTTATTTATTTAAGACATAAAGTGCATCTCTATATCAATAAGAACAAAATCTTAATAGAATATAGATAAAATACATAAATAGTTCACAGAAAAGAAAATGCAAATGTCTTTTAAACATATGTAAAATTTCACAAATATGTTTCAAATAAAATCCTTTTTTGTCTCTTATATGGCAAACATCAAACCCAGTTTGATAAAATACTGAGTTGTTGGGGAGAGTGAGGAAGTAGGAAACAGAACAAGGAAATAGAAATTTCCACACATTGCTAACTGTGAGAAGCAGTTTGTCAATATTTATCTGGGAATCTAATTCAATGTTATACCCTCATCTGTATTATTAAAAAATGACATTTTATCATTTTAATAGTAACTCTCATGGCTATTACTACTGTAGACAGATACCATAGAGACTCTGCATGTATTTCTGATCCCATCATCTATATCTGCTCCGAAAACATTGGAAAAAATACTGTCTTTGAAGTCAAGAAATGTGTTTTGTTGCTGAAACAGGTCAATAATATTCTCTTCACTTTATTCTTTTATCTTAAAATTTAGAAAATTATAATTTTACACATTACTACTGTGAATATTAAAGTATGTGAAATTGTTTGACATATAATATACTTAATGTTTACCTGTTTATTCATTTGTTTTATCATTTATTCATTCATCAAAGCATTTCCAACATGTGTAATCTCACTAATACTCATTATAATTTGTCACAAAAAAGAATTACCTCTATGCTTAAAATAAAAATATTGGGCTGATAATCTTAAATGTTTCTACTAAATTTAATAATTTATGATTGTACTAGACTTTCCAGAGCTTGGCATTCTGAATTTTACATGATGATAGCAAGATTGTAGAAGTTTTATCATCATAATCCCTTAGGCATTACTTTCATTTGGTAGATGGGAGCCAGGGGTGCTGATCTTTGTACCACATCCAGGGTCAGAACCAACTAATGAAGTTTTGTTCCTTTCAAAATGCTAATAGTACACTTGTTGAAACACACCTATGGACTGACAATCTCAACTGAAAGATGAAAAAGCTGATATCCAGAAATGCTATATGATTTGTCCAAGGTCACATGCTGAGTAAATTGCATATTTCAAGACCAGAACCTACTGCTCTTGTGTAGTTCGCCAATGTTCAAAAAGCTGCTTTTGTTAATTATTTTTCCTCCCTCCCTCCCTCCCTTCCTTCCTTCCTTTCTTCCTTCCTTCCTTCCCTTTGTATTACCTTTTCCCCTTCCTGTCTTTCCTCTATTTTAATTCCTCCTTTTCTTTCTTTTTTTCATTTTTTCTTCTTTCTTTCCTTTCATCCTCTCTTAAATTTCAGATTTACACACACATACACACACACAGAGATATGCATTTCTTCATTTAGCAGACATAAGAAAGGCTTTTCATTTACTTTGGAAGAAAGGAGATGCCACATAGTATCAAAAGACAGACAATTGGTTTGTATGACACAAGTGCAGTGATAGTAAATGAAATGGAGGGAATTGTTCTGAGATCTGACTGCACCCCTACATTTCACTTCTCCAAACCTTCTGCTTCCCCTTATAGGTTTCTCTCTCTACCCTCCCAAGTTCAGTTGCTTATTCTCCAGACTACATGATACAACATCTGTAGTGGCTTCCACTGAGATTTATTTAGCCAGATTTTCATTAAAATAGCAACTGAATTGACTCAATAAAATGTTGCTTATCTTAATAAAGCTCTTTAGAGCTTTGTAAATTTGCATTTAACACTCTTTAGTGTCATTACAGCATTAATAATCTGTGCCTAAAGAGCAATAAAGAAAAAACTTTATACTTTCTATTTAATAGAGGTAGCTTCATAACCCTCCATTTTCATGCAACTTGGGCTTTTAAAGTACCAGACAGAAAAAGGGAGAATATTCATATGCAAAACGTGGTCAAGTCTCAATGGTAATGCTAGTAAAGGTGAATGAATCTGAGACTTCTCCTGAGATATCAGCCTCCCTCTATTACTCAACTGAAGAAAATAATCCATATTCTTTGTCTTGGGCCAATAACATCAACATCTCTTTAACAAGAAATTGCTTTTGACTTTTTAAAAATCTTCTCATTGCTGGTAAGAATGAGATAGGAAGAGAGCAAAGAGAGGTGGGATTGAGGATGTAATAAAATGAGATGATACGTTGGCTGTTGCTTTTAGATACATGCTTCTTTCAAATCCCATGTGCTTAAACAAATTATAAAAAGAAATAAGAAAATACTATTGTCAGGCTTAGCCTCGTTCTGTGTTCTTGGTTCTTGGTGAGCTCATGGCTGAAGAATGACAAGACCCACCAAAGTAAGCCAAGCAGGAAGTGAAATTTATTGAGGGGGAGCAAGATAGGATTATAGAACAAGCGCAAGACATAGGTTTACAGAGCAAGATACATACACCACAGATGACGACCGGAACCCTTGTCTCAGCACAAAAAAAAGAGTTTGGTTATAGTCTGGGTCTTGTTTTATAGTGTCCAGAGAGGGATCTCCCTATGGTTCCAACGTCACCATGGAACCACTTTGATTGGACAATTGGGAGCTGCATGAACTGAGTCTTACGGGGCATGTGGGTTCTAGGTCACTTTCTGGACTCTATGGTACCTATGCTTCTTGTCCTGTGGGCTAGAAAGTCCTCTGCATTCTTTTGCAGCTGGCATGCTAAATTATGATTGGCAGATTCATAGAGTATGTGCTACCCCACCAGGTACAGCAGTAGCTCAGGGAAAGATAAAGTTGGGGCAGGACCAAGATAGGGACCTGGGGCCCACGCTTGTCTTTCTTCCCAGGTGGGGCAATTGCACCAAGGCAAGACACCTACTTTTGTCCCTCGGGTACCCAGAATCCCTTGCTATACTACCTAACACTATGATTGACTTCCGGAGACTTGCTTCATCTCTCTACATCTAGTTTCTCTTGGCAGATTCTACTTGAATTTATAGCATAAATGAAAATAAAAGCAATATTGACAAATATTTCAAATCTGAATTTCAAATAACTACAGTGTCTTCCTTCTTTCCCAATGCAACTGTGCTAATGCAATTGTGTAGTAATATAGATGTACCGAGCAGAGCAACACGTAACCAAGAAGGCTAATGCAGGCACTGTATGTATGAATAGTTTTGAAAGATGTTTTACAGTATAGCCACAAAACAATTCTAGGAAATATTGGTGACATTCCCAGCTGTAGAATACAGTATAGTGGGAAAGTGGTTTACATTTTCTGGATTTTAAGTTTCATTTAGATGAAAATCCAAGTGTATGAGGAGAGGAGAAGCTTAGAAAGCCCCAGAAACAACAAGACACCTAGTGTATCTTATTTCCAAGTGTGTGTATGTTGCAACAGTAGTGGCTTTTAAGTTTTCCCTGGGATTCACTTTAAACAGCCAGCATCTCAGATTTCCTATGAGATCAAGGTTGATTTTTCCAATTCGAAGACGCCTAATGAAAACAGAGATAAGTCTTTCTAGCCACATTTCTAAACACCTACAGAATATCATCTCCAGTAAATCAGCCAGAAGCATCTGCCTGTAAAACAGAACAGAGACATTAAGAAAAAATAAAAACGACTCAGAAAACAAAAATCAGAAGATAAATACCACCTTAAATTTGGACCAGGACAATAAAAGAATATCTTTTTTACATGCAAAAAAGACAAAGGCTAGTGGAGATGGACATGTGCACAGCAAGGGTGTGAGCTGAGTGAACACAATCTTCAAGTAAGGAAGAATGTGAGTGAACAACACATCTATGCATTGACTACAAGAGAGCAAAGGCTAAAACAGCTTCAAGTTCCCGCTAGGAAAGAGGTCGCTGACAGGGAAGGCAGCTTCTGGTGTTCCATGGAGGCAGGAATAAAACAAAGCAGTCATTTAAGCAGAGTGGCAGGAACCAGGATAAAAAATCAAAGTAACTAATAACAAAGTTTTGTAAAAAACAGCCTTGCTAAAGCAACTTCTCTGAAAAGCAGGGTACTGAAACTCCCAGATAGGATTTAATATCTTATAGATCAGCTCACTTTTGTAATTTATCAATTCAGTTAGAAACAAGTTCAGGAAAAATATGATGCTTTGAGTTATGTTGTAACATTTATTCTGCAGTTATCAGTCTTTGCATTATTAAAACATTTACTTGTGCTATAATGTTTATTTGATGACAAAGACTCTCTCCTTGAACAAAATTTAACTAGACTCATCTGAGCCCTCTTCTAGACTAGGTATTGACTTTGGCCTCCTGTCCTTGCCTGGTCCTCATAGCCCAGTCTTAACAATTGGTTTCCCTGATCATCACTTAAGTGCACATTTGGGAATGACACCAATTGGGTATCGGACAGATGTGGGGGATGGGGGCAAGGGATGGGTGTATACCTACATGATGAGTGCGATGTGCACTGTCTGGGGAATGGACACGCTTGAAGCTCTGACTCGGGGGAATGAGAGGGGCATGGGCAATATATATAACCTGAACTTTTGTACCCCCATAATAAGCTGAAATAAAATAAATAAATAAATAAATAAATAAATAAATAAAATTTCCAGCACAGATTAAAAAAAAAAAAGAATTCTGTTGTCCTTTTAGAAAGAACCCCCAACCACTAATATCTAATCACCCTCCACATCTGATTAAGTTCCTTATTTCCCACCTTTGATGTCTAAGGCTTTGGCCTACCTTCAGCAAGAATCCAGCTAAGTTGGTTTAGCAAGAATCATGTCTCCTCTTAAAAACTATTCATCCACTGACCCCTTCAGTCTGATATTTGCTTGTAAGTTGGCAGCTATCTTTGCTATTCAAAGTTGAGCCCCATCTCTCTCCCCTGTTACAATACGCTTGACATCTATTGCAATGTCTTGAAGAAAGTCCTCCTTACTGTTTTAACTAGTGACTGAGTATGTTTTTTTGTTAATACAGACACTATTAATATTTGTAATATATGTTGAAGAAGAGGTCCCTCAAAATGTCTGTATGGCAGGATTTCAGAATTGTCATGTGCCAATGAATGGTATGCAAATCCCATTTTTCCTCATTCTTAATGTTTACTGCAATTGACCTTCTCCTATGTATGTATACTAAGCCTATGAGAGTGGGAGGTTGTGAGAGGGATATAGTTAGGGAGAAAATAATTTGACAATTTTAGCTTTTGGTTCCCTGGAGTAAAATAACCTGTGTGTACACTGCCACAACATCCTAGATTTAGAGCCTAGTGTTATAACTGAATAGGGTTTCTCTTGGGGAGTGGAGAGAGGTGGGTAAGAAGGAATGTGCTTTTCACGTGTAGAGGAGAGTAAATAGAACATCTGAAGTATAGACTTGTGGTAGCCTGCACAGCTTGAATTTTTGTGTGTAAATTCTGACTTCCCTTTGAAACCGCCTTTACAAATTAATACAAACAGGTGCAAGGCTAGAACCATGGTAAGGGCCTAGCTAAAAATAAAGCACAAGCCTAGCTAAAAATAATGATAATAATTAGCTACTGTCCCCCTGTTTACTTCTCTATAATTGCCACTATGGAGCCATATAGCTGGTGATCATAAAGATTCCTAGCTTTCTCCATAGATTATATCACCATTTTGAAACGTAGGGGTAGTTTCTGAGATATCTTCCAGGTCCCACCTTCCAGTGGAACAGGTGACCCACCCAGATCAGTGGCCAATACTGAGGAGCTGACTCAAGTGGTTTTGTGACCACCACCCAAGAACCTGATCAGCAAAGAAGACAATTTCTATAATCTTATGGTTCCATCCCAAACCCAACCAATTAGCAGATTTAATTGCCTACACCAAACTGTCTTTAAAAACCCGGTCTCCCAAATTCTCGGGGAGGCAGATGTGAGAAATTTCTCCCACCTCCCAGCTTAGCACTATGAGGAATAAACTCTTTCTCTGCTGTAAACCCTGATGACTAAGCATATTGGCTTCCTCTTGGGCAGAGGGCAACACCTTCCCTGGGGAATAATTGCACTTCCCTTCGCATGGCTCAAGTCCTAGCCATATGTCTTGCTTTGACTGATGAAATGTGAACAAAAATAATGTGGACCACCTCTGTCAGATGGTCAATAGCCATTGTGTAGCTTGCCATGCCTTTCGTCTACTGCCTATAGGGTGTGGAAGCCTGTATTGATGGGGTTCAGAAAACATCACCCCAAAATATGGCACCTTGGCATTTGAGAAAACAGCAGACTTAGGAAGGTCACTCTCACCTTACCCTGCTCCTCTTCCCTGAAGGAGAGCATAAACCTGGAAAGGATTTTCTGTCATTCTCCTGGAGAACACTCTAACACCCTAATTCCAAAGGTGTCCTCACTGTATCCAGAGGAAAGGAACAATTTTATCTCGGAAGACACAGAGTCACAGAAAAGAATCTGAACAAACAGGCCTTGATAAGTTTCCCACAGTTTATCATCCTTAGATCATACTCCTTTTGTCCAAATCTGTCTCTCCACAGCTATCCACTTCTTCTTGGGACCTGGAATAAAAACACACACAAGTTTAATTTTTTCTTCAGGGAATGAAGTCTCCCACATCAGGTAAAACTTATAGTAAATAAACGTGTATGCTTTTCTCTTGTCAATCTGCCTTTTGTTACAGGATCTTCAGCCATGAGCATAAAATAGGTGAGAAAAAGACATTTTTCCTCCCCTACAATATCAAAATTAAGCCTGCATCAACAATGGTCCGTGAATAACAACAATAAGCAAAAGCCCTTGCTGGACCTAGATAAACAGGTTGCACTTGCAAAGAATAAAATTTGTTTTATAAACCAGTGAGATTTGGGGGGTTGTTTGTAATCCAGCAAAATCTCTTATATTCTACCTGATTCAGGAAGAAAATATAGATATTTTTTACCATCAACTAGAGTACTTTAGAGGTTGGAGAAAAGGTAACCAGAGTAAAAATAAAATTAAATGTATAATCTACATAGCATTATTCCTTAATCTTTTTGTTCAATATCCAAATCTTTCCTCATAGTATTTGTGTGTGCATAACTGTAATATAGAACACCATCCCAAGCGGACAGTTATCAGGATCATGCAGTCCAAGCATCAGGTGGTCTGGGCTCTGGGAATCAAAATAATAATAATGGAAGTCACAAGATTGAATAATACTAATCAGTGAAATAGAAAGATTGTGCATCAGACACTTGTGAAAAAAATTCAATCAAAGTCATTCATTCAAAGACTGAGAGATAAAAATTATTTATTATTAGTTAGAAGAAAATGCCAGAGTTCAAATGAAGCAAAGTAATTAAAACTTATAATAATAATTTATCACATAGGAATTCACAATGCCAGTCTTTCATATGGTAAAAAGGGTCAGGATTCATAGGTTCAAAAGAATTTGTGGTCAAAGCACCATGGGGAGTTCTTGTTGACAGTTGTACAGAAGGTTATCAGGCCTTAATCAGAGGTCCTTTAATTTCAGGAAATATCACAGATAATAGAAGGTGACATCTAATATCATTATATTGTGTTAAAGAAGTCACATTTCTATATAACTAGAAACTTTCACTCTCTGTGTCTAAGAGGAGATGGTTACCTGTTCTTGAGCCTAATTTCTGAGTCAAGAGAGTAAAGGATAGAGAGTACCATGGACAAGTCTAACACTTCATGGAATATAGCATAGTAAAAATCACAAGTTTGGGTGACAGAAAGCCCTGGGTTGGAATTCATACTCCCATATTTTTAATAAATATACTGAGCTTTGCAGAAAAAAATAGCTCCTTAGGATTCCCTCTTTGAAAATTTAGAAATGCTGTTTGTCTCCTTTATAACCACTTAAGCCATACTTGTATATTATTTCTTATACTTTCTTTTTTGTGAGATTTAATTTTTTAAAAGTTAGTGTGAGGGGCATATGCCCTTGATGGATCAATAGATTTCAAGATGCATTCAATTCCAGAGTATTATGAGAAGATTTTAGGAATTTAATTGTCAATACATAGTTTTGGAGTATTTTCCTTTACTTACTCAATTTCTTAAAACTAAGAAGTAGTTGTCTCTTAGGAAGTGCTTTTTTTCTTTAATTAAATAACAATCTTAGCTTTGTGGAGAAGGAAGCAATATTCAGTCATTGAGATTAATAGTTGCAACTAGGGTATTTAATTTGTTTCCACACAGTGAAGTCTGTGAATATGTCTCGGTCTAGGAAAAATGATTTTTCTATTGAAATACAGTCTTTTCCTCTCTGATGAATATAGATTTCCCAGAGCCAGGTAACTGAAATTCCCTAATTAGTTATAGAAAGAAAATGGGAGTGAAAGACAGGTTAGTGTTCTGGCTTTTATTTCATTCCCTGTACTATGTCTCTGGAACTGTTAAAACCTATTTGCACCTACATATTAAGAAAATAAAAATTTTACCCTCCTTACTTCTTTCTCAGAGATTGGAGTGCTCATAATAACACATTGCACATGTAAATGCATATGAACTGTGTATATGTGTCACACATATAAAAAAGCTGAAATGTGCAAAAGATCTGCATCTGTCTCATTTATCCTCACCTGAGATTGAGCTGAGATGAAGGCATAAGATTGATATGAAAGTCTATTGAAAAATGTTGAGTTTTTCTAAAAGTTTTAAATTCTACTCACTGAAGTAGTTTAGTCATATGAGTATTTACCAAACCATAGAAGTTTATTCCAGAAGCATAATAACCTGTGGATCAAAAAAGGTTACAGATCATTTTTAAAGAGTAGCAGAGAGTAGTATTCATTCTTAGTAGTCCCAGCTGAGGGTGGTGTGGACAGAACAACTGTAGAATTAACACTAATAAAAATGTAAATAATCTACTTATAGCACTCTATTACATCTCTAGCAACCAAAAGACTGTCTGATTTTATTTCTATAGAATGTGTTATGGGCTGAATTATGTTATAGTCTTAATTCCCAGTAACTCAGAATGTGCCTGTCTTTGGGAGATGAGGTCTTTAAAGAGGTAAGTAAGGTAAAATGAAGCCATATAGGTGGGCCCTAACTCAATACGAACCCTGTCCTTGTAAGAACAAGAGATTCGAACCCAGACAACACACAGACTTAGAAGTCACCATGTGAAGATGATGATCATCTATCAGGCAAAAAGACAGGCCTCAGAATGAAATCAGTCCTACTGACAACTTGACCTTAGACTTCTAGTCTCCATAACTGTGAGAAAATAAATTACTATTGTTTAAGCCACTATTCTGGGATGCTTTGTTATAGTAGCACTAACCCACTCACTCAAAAGGAATTTTTATCTTTTTATTAACTTTTAGAGTAATATTCCAAAATATTCAATTTCTGGGAGCAGTTGAATATCGATTTTTAGAACAAGATAAAATGTTTGTATTGATTTTGGTAATTTTTTGTTTATATCCAATGCATACATAGCATTTCAGGAAACATTTCTTAAGGATTTCAGAAAGAAGACATTCTAGGATAACTTGTTTAAATATTATGACAATGCAGAACATCAGTTTGATGAATAGCTATGATAGATTGCAAAGTTAGGCACAATCCTTCATCCCTTTCTGTACTTCTCTTTGTAGTTCTTTCCATTAGGAGAGAGAATCTATTATATATTTCTCCACATTTGAATCTAGGCTGGCCTTGTGACTTGCCTTGAGTGATAAAATACAGCACAGATTCCAGAAGTCTTCTGCACTACTTCTCTGTCTCATAAAACTTGTCTCCTCCATGAGCAAAAAGCTGGATGATGAGACATGTGGCTCGGTCATCCTCATTACATGAGCCAACCAAACTACGATAGATTTTAATTAAGCTATGTTGCCGTCCCAGTTCTCTCCCCATCCATCAACTGAATGCAGACACTTGAGCAAGACCAGCTAAGATCAGATAAGCCTGGTCTCACTCAGAAGAAATGTTCAACAAACCTCTGAACCTAATAGCAGTAATAAACAATTGCTATTTAGCCACTAAACTCAAGGGTATTTTGTTACATGCCGTAAGTAGTTAATACTGTAGCCATTTATGCTTTTCATCTGGGAGTTGACTTTTGTTTTGTTACACTTTTGGATGGATTTTTATTGTCACCTAATTAAGCTTTTTTCTTTCAATGTAATCAAAAAGTCATTACATTTATCTAAAGTTCTTTCTTTAGTATGACTTAGACTATGTGACTTTAAATGTGTACTAATTCCTTGTTATACGTGTAGAAATTTTACTCTCACCAGATCTGTTCTATGTGATGAATTAATTTCCTTTAGCTAAAAGCACACATTGGCACAAACATACACACACACACCCCCGAAATAGAAGTCAAATTATTTATTATGTAGCACAATTTAGTAAATTTCTGAAAGCAATGTTTGAATGATAATGTCTTGTATTATAGAGCTTTAGGGGTTATTTTCTTTCACCACTAATTTACAACCAAGAATATCTTTAATCATGACACTATGCACTGTAGTTCTTACCAGAGTTTATTATGCATGGTTGGTGCTCAACCCAGTGTTTGTTCCCTGGATAAATTAATTTGAAAGAAAACTTGAGGGGAAGAACTGTGATTTCTCATTTTTTTATCTTCCACATAATTCATCAGGACTGTGAATGCAGTAAGAATTTAATAATGAATGTTTCTTGAATATATAAATACATGAAAGCTGATGACATGGCTTACAAAAATGGTCATGCAAGTAGGTAAAAACCATGGGCACTTATTCATAAATAATTCTCCTCTCAACTCATCTTGAGTCTGTATTTCTTTGCCCTCATTCACTTCTAATCTATATAGCGATGAGAATGTTTGGTTTTCTTTAAAATTTTGAATCCATTCTGCTTCCTTCAACTTAGTGTTTATAGCTGAAAACCTTTTTAACTTGTTTTATTCCTGGCTTCTTTGGGTTATCTTAAAGTAGAAACCTTAGCAATGGTCCACTAATCAGGTGTCTCTGTCAATATGCTCTAGTTCCCCAATTAAATAAGCAATTTGGGCCCCTAGGTTTAAGCTGGGTCTGAATTCCTTTGCCATAGATTTGACAGATTTTATTTTTGCATAGCTGTGAAACTGCAATCCTAGAAAATTCTAAGTTTTATTATTATACCCATATAACTTAGCATCTACTTTTTGCCCTGCTTAGAACTTCTCTTCTGCACTCATCCTGGAGTTGATCATCAAACGCACCTCTTTAGCTGTGTATTGACACTGTCTCGCATTTGTAGCACTCCAACAAAGCACCATAGACTGAGTTGTTTACACAACAATAATTTATTGCCTCACAGTTTTGGAGTCTAGAAGTCCAAAATCAAGCTATTAGTAGGGTCTGCTCCTTCTGAGGCCTGTGAGGGAAGGATCTGCTCCGTACCTTGTTCCTTTGTTTGCTGATGGTCATCTTCTCTCTATGTCTCTTCACATCATATTCCCTCTATGTGTGTTTTGGTGTCTAAATTTCCTCTTTTTATAAGAACACCAGTCACATTGGCTTAGGCCCCACACTAATGACCTTACTTTAACTTGGTTATCTCTGTGAAGACCCTACTTCCAAATAAGGTCATACTCTGAAACATTAGGGGTTAGGACTTCAACATATGATTTTTTAGGGAGGTAAAATTCTACCCATAACACAGGTTATGATCTTAAATTGATGGCAGTGATAACATCAACTTTATATTTTCATCTTCTTATTATTGAGATTGAAAAACAAAATAAATGCAAAATAGTTGCCCACTATAATCTAAGGATTCAAAGGTGAAAAATTATCATTGCCTATCACCCACCTTTTATTTTGCCATCATAACATGCAAAACAGGTCTCCTGATTTTGTTTTGTTGTTTTGACTGAAATGCTAAAATTAGAAGGTTAAAAAAGTTAACACAGAATGATAAAGTATGTAACTAGAATATCTAGAAACAGGAAAACAAGTAATATTTCCTTGAATTGATTTTAAAAATCTTTTAAGGTTAAAGTTGTTTAGACTTACCAAAAAGTTGCAAGGATAAAAGTTGCAAGGATAGTTCCTCTGTGCATCAAATCCAGAGTCTCATATTATTAAAATCTTACATGAATTAGTGTGGCGTCTTTATCATGACTAAAATCTCAATATCCATATAACAGTAATAAGTACAGTCTACACTTAGATTTGGATTTCACCATTTCACCAGTTTTCCCCCAAGGACCATTGTTTGTTCCAGGGATCGAGACACCTCATCATCTTTAGTTGTGATGTATCCTATTCTCTTCTAGTCTGTGACTATTAATATTTCTCAGACTTTCCTTGATTTTCCTGACTGTACAGTTTTGAGGATTCCTGGTCAGGTATTTTATGGAATAATCCTCAGTTTGGGTTCTTCTGATATTTTTCTAATGGTCAGACTACTATGATGGGTTTGGAGTACCAATACCACAGAGATAAAGCACCCTTCTTGTCACATCATATCAGGTGTATTTGCTGTCACCGTGATGTCCCATGGATGATGTGAGCCTTGATTACTTGGCAAAAGTAGTGTAGTGTTTGCCAGGTTTCACCACTGTGCAGTTTTTTCTCCCTTTCTTTATATAATACAATTCTTTGGAATTAAGTCACTAAATGCCTCCAACCCTCAAGATGAGGCAGGGTCAAGCTGGCTTTTAAAAGATGTTTCTTTATTCCTCCATGATTTTTATACTGTCAGATGGAGCTTTCTCCTCCATGCTTAATTAAATTGAAAGTCTCAACATTTTACTTCTTCATTCAATTAAGACTACTCGGAAACATAAAAAAGCAAGCAAATAACTGAGTGGTTTTAGCAACAAACATTCCTGTAGAATCCAGAATAAATATGCATAAATGTATAAAGTTTCTCTTCTGTACATATGTCCTTTCCCCTGAATGTCAGACATTTTATAGCACTCTCTAAGCAATCAGCAGCTTTTAAGTCTTTGGTAGAAATCACTCCTGGGCTGAGCAATGCAAGTTCAACATCTTAAGCTATTAATGACTTTTTCAAAAACTGTATTTCCCTGACAGAATCAGAGTAGGTATGTGAGCATTGATGAACCACAGTTGTGTCACAAGTAATAGTAGAGGAGAGCTTTTTCTGGGCCTTCTCCACACTTTAGCTTATATCTATATGGACACACATTTTCAATTAACTAGATGCCTGGCTACTTGTTGTAGCAAAGATGCACCTTCCTGTGCATCAATAACATAGCTTTACTATTGGAAAGAAGAGTGATTTCAAGATGCAAATTTCTCATTTTCTAATTGGTCTAATTGAAAACAACATTATTACTTTAGGACAAATTTTGGTGGATGTCTTTGCAAATTGAAATGGTCAATAGTAAACAATCCATATCACTTGAAGAGCAAATTTGGTTAAAAGACTACAAATACGATATTCAACTAGGTGATTCATTACAGTCAATGAGCTGGGAAAGCCAAAGATTACAGCTGCTGGTTCTGACTTTTGTTTCCATATCAAAGCAATAACTCTGAGATTTTCTTTCAGTATGATTGACTATGGATTGCCCCTGCCCTACCTACCCAGTGCTTGGAACATGGGAAGGTGCCAGACATGATGAGGATATCCAATCTATAAGTTGCCCCTGCCAGGGATCTAAAGATCTATATCCTTGGCCCATCAGAGATAATAATGACTACCTTATAACAATTAGATTGTCTCTGAGAGATTAGCTATGAAAAAAGCAAATTGAGATATTCCTTATTGGAAGAAGATATGCAAAGAGAAAACACCAAAAGAGTTGAGTCAGAATGTAGATAAATAAACTCAATTTATTGGAGCAAAGAATGGAGCAATAGCATGATATTCTGTTCCTCAATTTTTATCATATACTTCCAATTCACATATAACATTCTGGATTCTGTGTTAGTTCAGTGTAATGATATTCCTTGGTTGTTGTTTTCCATATTTCTGTATATAATTTTCCATTAATTGGATGATAACTGATCTTTGAAACTAAAGCGATGACATACTTGCACAAATGCTTTACACATCAGCATTGGGTTTTTCTGTGATTGACATGATCAAAGATTTTGACAAGGATAAGCAATTTTGGAAAGTTCAACCATAATTATCTTTTCCTTGTTCTTCAGCACAGGGCTCTTATGCTTCAAACAAGAATTTGCCAAGGTTCAAGAGAAATGCAAAATGGCTACATGAAAAAATAATGCTTAGAATTTGCTACTGACTCATACATGCAAAGACAGATGGTAGGCTTTGAATCTGATTTACTGATTTACGAGTCCTTACTCTACCACTTACTATGAGATCTTGAACAGGTTTCTTAATTTATCTTAGTGTTGTATCAGTCAGAGTTCTCCAGAGAAAACAGAACCAGTAGGATGGATAGATAGGAGGGGATTTGTTATGGGAATTGGCTCACATGATTATGAAGGCTGAGAAGCTCTGTAAGCTGCTGTCTGCAAGCTGGAAAACCAGGAAATCTAGTGGCATAATTCAGTCCAAGTTCAATGGCCTAAGAACCAGGGGACCCAATGATGTAACTGCCTGTCCAAGGGTAAGGGCCTACAAATTGAGGTGGATGCTGTTTTAAACCCTGAGCCCAAAGGACTAAGAACCAACATCTCCAAAGTCTGAGGGCAGAAGAAGATAGATGTCCAAACTCCAGAAGAGAGAAAGAGTGTATTTGTCCTTCCTCCTCCTGGGTGTTTTAATTCACCTTCAACAGATTGGATGACACAGACCTGCACTGGTGATGGTGAATCTTCCATACTCAGTTCACTGGGAGAAGCTAACTTCTCCCAGAAACACCCTTATAGACACACCCACAAATAACATTTTTCCATCTATCTGGACATCTTTTAACCCAATCAAGTTGACCATGAAATTGACCATCACACTGGGAATCAGATTTTCCAACTACTTAATGAGGATAACAATGGTTCTCATATCAGAGAACTCTCGTAAAGCTTACATGAGAGAATTAACAAAAAATATTTGAATAGTCTGTGACACTAACAGAAATATTACTTTAAAGTTCATATGTTGCCAGGGCTACAGTGAAGTGGTGTCATCATAGCTCACTGCAGCCTCAAACTCTTGGGCTCAAGTGATCTTCCTGCCTCAGCCTCCCAAGTAGCTGGGAATACAGGAACATGCCACCATGCCCAGCTAATTTTTCTTTTCTTTTCTTCTTTTGTTTTTGTTTTTCTTTTTTTGTGGAGACAGGGTCTTGCTCTGTTGCTCAGACTAGTGTCAAATTTTTGGCCTCAAGTGATCCTCCCACCTCAACCTCCCAAAGTGCTAGGATTACAAGCATGAGCCACCATGCCCAGCCAACAACCTCCTATTCTTTTGGGGGGAAAAGGTAGGATAAAAATATAAATATTTTATGTAGGAAGAATAGGAAAAAAGAAAGAATGACCAAAAAATTGCCGTCCCCCAGAAGGGAAGGATGGCAAAAATAGCAGACAGAAAGCCTCTCAGGAATCTGTCCCTGGAGTGACATGAAATGAGCTGAAGTTGTGTCCTCAGTAAGCCATGATGAATGTTGCAGGTCTAGGAATGGTATGGTATTTTACTGCATTCTCAAAGCTTATAGACTATTAAAATAAATTAGGATTAGTCAGAGGTCTTTTTTTCTTATGCCTGCGCTTTTATTATTTTTTTTTCCCTTTACACTTTGGTGGAAGTTGAAGATTTTAAGTAAAGTAACCTGTGAAAGCACCTAGGGCCAATATCTTCTCAGAAAAGTTAGATAAAAATAGCCCTAACAGTTTAAAGGAATAGGGTAATAAATGCAGCTGCAGTCTTAAAATACCACATACTGAATTTCTGAGATTTTTAAATTCCACTTTTTAAATATGCCTATTAATTATTAGGTTAAGTTAGAATAAAGGCAGGCAAAATGTGATATTTAAAACAACATAAATTCCAAACAGTGCAAAATATGGCAATCTACAGTAAATGGTGGATATAGGAATTAATCTTGCTAGTCAGTTATAGGGATGCTATTTTCATTGTGCCCTATAGTACTTGTGTACTTCCTTTTGCTCCTGCATAAATCACTTTCTCAGTGTAAGCAACAGCGTGCCCACTCCAAATATAGGACGCACTAGTTCAAAAGATAAAGCAAAATTAGAGTGATCTAGAGATGAATATCAAAGGAAGGGAAGGACATAAATCAAGCCTGAGTTAACCTAAATGATGATGTATTTTGATTAAGATTAACACACATACAGCATTCATGAATATTCGTGACACTGTTGCAAAAAGCAATCATGAAAAGAATTTAAGAGGCACACAATAGAAAAATGTGAGATGTGAGCTCTGGTTTCTACTGTAATATTGGAGACTAAATCAAATTGTGTCAAAATCACCGTATAAAACTTGTAGATTTATATCTAATTCTATTAGTAAAATTTTTGGATTATTGTAGAATCAAGAGATATAAATTATTATATTAAAATCTAATACTAATTATAAATTTTAATGTTAAATATTAAAATCCAATATTAATATATAATAATTCCTTCAGTTAAAAAAAAGCTGAAGAACATTTTAGATCTTTCAATCAGAAACTGTGAGTAAAAGCAAATTCCACATATCAAGTCATCTTTGCATTATTATATCTATTGTGCATCAGCCTACAACATGTGAAGTATTCTTTGTAGTTAGCCTTTCAGAAACTCTATTCAAAATTCCGTTATTTATCAGTGCATACTGGTCTGTAATATGAATTCATCACTTTGGAAATATGAATTAACTGTTATTGATATAAAGCACACAACATAATTCTATGTTTCAAGATATAATAGTTATAAAACATTGCCACAAATGGGGGGAAGAAGGTACAGATTCTCATTTATGCCTTCATTTAATATTCTTAGCAGAGATTCTCAAAAATTTCTGATGTGTCATGTGTGAAAAGAGGCTGGAGAACATTTTATTTTCTTGTCTTGGATGATGTAACAAGTGTAAAAAAACACCATTCACACCTCCTACTATATGGAGCAGAACTGACAGCCCCAGCTGTTGCTTCTCTGAGCCCACCATTGCATTCATACCAAGGTCAGGCTTCCTGTGGCAGCTCCAAGTGGATGTCTACACGGTGGGGATACTAATGCAGCCCCATTCCTGCAAGGCAGAGAACTCCTCAAATGGGAGATTGGAGCTTGATAATTCCTTATTGGCCTGATCAAATCTTTCTTGAAACTGTGCTGCAGTCCAAGACACTTTCTACCCTTCCCCGTTCTGCCACAGTTGTCAGAACTGCAACTCAGTCCAATTGTTCCCTCATTTTCTGTGACTTCCTTGAAATGTTGAACAGATATTTCCCTCAATAAATCTCTCGCACATTTAATTCCATTTTGGATTCTATTTCTAACATTAACAAAACTAACACATCATTTTCCTTTTTTCTTTTTTTTACTGTGGCTTATTTTTTTTTTTATTTCAGCATATTACAGGGTACAAATGTTTAGGTTACATATATTGCCTTTGCCCCACCCAAGTCAGAGCTTCAGGCATGTGCAACTCCCAGACAATGCACACCACACCCATTACACGTGTGACTATACCCATTCCCTCCTCCCCCCTCCCATCTGCCCAACAACCGATGAATGTTACTACTATATGTGCACATAGTGTTGATCAATTAATTAATACCAGTTTGGTGGTGAGTACATGTGGTGCTTCTTTTTCCATTCTTGGGATACTTCACTTAGTAGAATGGGTTCCAGCTCCATCCAGGATAATACAAGAGGTGCTAGACCACCATTGTTTTTTGTGGCTGAGTAGTACTCCATGGTATACATATATCACATTTTATTAATCCACTCATGTATTGATAGGCCCTTGGGCTTTTTCCACATCTTTGCAACTGTGAATTGTGCTGCTATAAACATTCTAGTGCAGATGTCTTTTTTATAGAATATCTTTTTTTCCTTTGGGTAGATGCCCAGTAATGGCATTGCTGGATCAAATAATAGTTCTAATCACCCTTCATAACTGATATCAACTTTATGAAGAATTATGCCTTACTGTTACTCTAACTCCATGAGATTCAAAGAAAATCAAGAATTACATTTAATGTATTCAAATGTTCATCCAAACAATTATTGAGATTTGCTGTGTTAGATGTGAACACAAATTCCTCTCTCAAACAGTACCTTCAAATAATTCACATGGTCACAAAGTTGGAATTACTTGTATGGTAGGAATTTTCAACTTTGATTTTTATGACGGTCAAAATCAATCTCCAGGATCTCTTTAAATTTACTTTATTTTTTGTTAATACTTATATATTTAGTTCATTTAGGTACGACAATGAGATCAAACTCATTGGACAATGGGCCTTTGCCCTATTTGGTGTTCCTTTACCTGGACTACCTAACCTGGTACCAGAATCTTGTCTAGCACTCTCTTCGGTGCCAATTGAGAGGTCTCCCCAGTAGTACCATAAATATTCCATCATGGCAGGGCCCCTCAACCTCAGCATTCCTGATATTTTTGACCAGATGATTCTTTGTTGTGGGTGAATGTCCTATGCATTTTCATGTATCCTTGGCCTTTACCCACTAGATGGCAGTAGTAAGTCTCCAGTTGTGACAATCAAAAATGTCTTAAGATTTATTGCCAAATATTTCCTGGGGAATAAATTTGTTCTCATTTGAGAACCAATCATTGTAAGGACTTCTTGAGGACCAATAAAGGGTTAGTTGATAATGATTGATCACAATATAAAAGAATTGTTTACTATGTAGTTAAATGCAACACAAAAGAGTAAGAGTGTGTGTGTGTGTGTGTGTGTGTGTGTGTGTGTGTAACCTCTGGTTTGGGGAAATGTATGCACTGTCTCTGAGTGCACTCTGCTTCTTACTTGATACTTAGTTCTGTGTTATGCTCTTGGTTTTGTGTCATCCTGTTTTAGAGTTTTGAGCTGAAACTTTAACTGCTATTGGTATAATCCCTTTCTCATATCAGGAAGAAAATTCTATCAGTGGATAATTCTGCCTTTCTATCTGTATTTCCTCAAGGATCAGAATTTAACATATAGATTATTTTTATCAATTACTTTTACTTTCATTTTTGTTTAATTATTTATGTAATTAATTGATACTCCATCAACGTCTCCTATGTGCCACTCTGCACAGGGTACAGTGGACACCTGATTGAACCAAACAAAACGCAATACCTTGCTTTTGTGGAGTTTGTATTCCAGCACACCTGAGAAAGTATATGAGGATAGTCACTCACTCTGTATGTGCCAATTGTAACCATATGCAAATTCCAAGTGATGGCTTCTTATTTTACAGTGATCTGATGTTGCTGATGGTGATGAAGGCTGGGTTATATGTAAATAGATGTTAAAAAAAGAGTTGCTTAGTGACCATATTGACTAGAAGCACAAGAAGAATAACTTCTACATTGAGTACTATTTCAAAAAGTCTTGAAAAATCAATACTGATTTTCTCTGTTGCTTTGATTAGTTTCATCTCTGTCTTCTACCAGCCCCTGGTTTTTCTCTTCAACCGTTTTTAAAAATATATACACATTAGGCAGTACAGAATAGCAGAAATGTCCATGCACCTGGGGAAAGAAAAGAAAAAGCTGACACAGGTTAAAGGCTTTGAGGATGGCACACTTACAGCTTCCTAGCTCAGAGTCTAGTTTAGAATCATGATAATGTAAAGCTAGGCTGAATGAAAAGAGACAGAGGATGTATCTGCAACAATGTAAACTGCTTCCTAAGTGGCTATAGGAAAATAGCTTTGGAATGTTCCCCAGTCTTCCCTTTAATCCTTGGTAAATCACATGGTTGATGGTATATTTTTATGGTCTCTTTCAGCTTTAATATTCAATAACTTTATTAAAATTAGAAGTTAAGAAAAAGCCACTGAGATGAGAATTTCTTAATTTTATTTCTTTGTGTATGAGTGAATTTTTACATAAGTTCTAAATCCTACTGTCTTTTTAAGGCATATGGACCAGCCATCCTTCATAGAATAACTGCCCTTAAAGTAATGTTTTCACAGAAACGCATAAGCCAATAACAATTGTGATATAAAATGCTACATTTTATCAGGCTTGGCCTAATTTAGTTTCTATGTTCACATTTGTCAAAGAGCAATATGGAGCATTTCCCTAAGTGACATAGCATACATGCATTTCACAATTTTTGTTTTCTTTTTTCAAATGATAAAGGATTCAATATTAGGTTTGTGAGGTGAAATCTCAGTCTCAGTAAACTAGAACTGCTCATCATATTATTTAACTTCATAAGGGAAAAAAATACTCTCTCTCATGCATCTCAAACACACACACAGACACAAATATACACACACATACCAAAACTTAGTTAAAATTTAAACAAAATGCTCTCTCAACAGGCCAGGTGCAAAGGACCAAATGTTTATGTCCCCCAACCCCCAACCCAAATTCATATGTTGAAATTTTAAACTCAAAGGTGATGGCATTTGAAAGTGGGACCTTTCAGAGGTGATCACAGCTCTTCTTGAATGGGATTAATGTCCTTATAAGAGGCCCCAGGGAGATCCCTGGCTTCTGCCACCGTGTGGGGACACAGTGAGAAGACGGCCATCTATGAGGAAGCTCCTGGATCTTGCACTTCTTAGCCCCAAGAACTGAGAAATACATTTCTGTTGTTTATAAGCCACCTGGTCTACATGCAGCCCACACGGGCTAAGACACTAGAAGTCAGTATGAATGGAACTTCAGCTAACCATTTTTCATGCATATATTGGTGCTGATGGTGAAAACTGACATGAAGCCACGGAAGATCATCATTCAGTAAAGAAAATAAAAGTAACTATCTTTTGTAAAATATGCTCGCTATTTACAGACTTGGACTTAAATACTCTATCATCCTTTTAACCAGATTTAAAACAAAAAAAGAAAACTAATGAAAGTTAATAAGAAAATTTAACTACCGTCCAAATTCCTAAACATCTGCATCCCAAGCCATTCTAGCATACAACTGAAACACATAAAAATCGTTCCACCTAAACAGTGATGTTAAAGCAATGCAACTTAAAAAGAAAATGGAAAAAAAAAAAGAAAAGAAAAGAAAGAATTTGTTCAGAAAAGCACAACTCTCAGAATTGAGGCCACAACTATAAAAACAATTCCATTCCAATCACTAGTTGAGATATTATTAAAACTGCAGGCCCTGGATCTTGAGTGTTGTCAAGATGAAGTCACTTTTCTCCAAGTTTAGCTCAAATGATTTTGAAAAATAGCATTTAAAAGGCCCTGGTGAGGTGAGGCACCATGGAATAGTCTATGAGTTTTCACCATTTCTACACAATCATGAATATATTTATTATCACATTTTCATGATCTCTTAAAAATATTTTCAATACATAGTGTCAGACCTCAAAGGAACCATTTCTCGAAAGCTATATTCCAAACTATAGTTCTGCAGTCATGTGGACTGTTACACTGCTTCCAAGTGGCCCTTTGCTACTAAAAAGAAAGATTTTACCTGAGTGATGATCACTAGTGGTTCCGCACATTATTTTCAATCAGCAGTTTTTCTTGAATGACTCTCACCGGACAGGCCGTGATGCACAGCCACTCTGATAGATTCCATTATGAAGACAGAGAACAGTTATTCCTCCTGGCAAAATATGCCCAAGGAAAACACGTAACTGTAGCAAATCTAGAGGGAAAACAATTTACAGTGACTTAAGTTTGGTGGAAATGTTCAGGTCATACATGATTAGAATATGAAATAAATAATTGAGTATGATTTTATAGTATATTAAAATCCAATAAAGAAACTAAAATGAGTACGCTACCAGCATGAGACTAGTGTAATTAAAGAAATAAGATTAATTTGACACAAGAAGCCTTTAAATCTATTTTATCAAACCCATGACATATTTATATTTTCCACTGCAGGAAGCAAATAAAATAACACTTGTTTATCAAGAAATTGCTACAGGTTATGTATCATTCGGGAAGTAGATTTTCAAAAAATAATCTTCTTTTTGAATACTAATAAATTCAAGATTTTTAGAAATGCACATTCAGGTTTTTGAGGAATAGGACATCTGTAAAACTATAATTGAAATTTTCTGATGCCAGAAGCTTCCCTAATTTAAATGATATATCACATATAGCCTCCAGGCTAGAACAAGGCCTGGAATGTGAATTTTCCTCACCGATACTTGCTAGTTCATTCTTTGCTTGATATCCCTAAAGAATATAAGACAGTGTTTTTTTATCTTAATCTACCCAAAATTATATTTCCCTATCAATTCCATAGTTCTTAATTTTTTCTCTCTCAAAATTAGCTGCCATCTATACTACAATTTTCTCCTGAGGTATACATTAAAATAAAAACCAAATATGAAAATGCAAAAGTAAGAATATCATTGATTTTGGACAACATTAAAGCTGATATGATTTTTGTAAAAAGCAGAATACTATTAAGACAGTCTACAAATTAACTGAATGGCTACTACCCATCCCACAAATACAATTAGTTTCAAGCCTATTTATGTAGCAGGGACAAATTATTATTTTAAAGTTATCAAGAATTTATTTCTGTTGACAGAGGCAGATTCTTGACTTTATATTTTGTAACTGTTCAAATATAAAATTTAAAAACAAATAAAAGGTTGGTTACATGCACCTTCTGCCTTCCTGGCAGAAGCTGAAGTTTGTCTCTGAATAGACCCCTTCTCAATTGTGGCATGGAACCACTTAGGTGTGCTTATTTGGTAAGCAGGCAATGTAATTCTCAGGGAAGCTTTAACTGATGCCTGAGAGAGATACATCATGTATTGTGATTGCCTAACCTGGCCCGAGGAAGTAACATTAGGGAGTAAGAATAGTCATGTCACCTGAAGGAAGTGGTATTTCTAAGATCAGTCACTCAAGAACAAACTAAGACAGTAGGGTTTAATCTGGGTTCCAGGGAATGTACTCTAGAGAGGGACAAAACCATTGGACTGGACTGCTGAAGAGTGAAAGCTGATCCCTGGGGAATGGTGGGTGGCTGGAGGGAGTGGAAGGAACAATAGAGCAAAGACATTAAGGAATCCTGGTGGAGGAAGAACAGAGAAACATAGGAACCAGTTTTGTGTGTGTGTGTGTGTCTTTCTGTGTGTATGTGTACATTTTTATTAATTTTTGCATTATAATTTCATTCCAAAATATTACCATTTTGTCAGTGAGCTATTTTTGTTTAGTTGTATTTTTTATATTACAGTCCCATCTTGGCTTTGCTTTGGGAAGTGGAGCGTATGTGTGTGTGCATGTTTGTCTGTGTGCAGGAGTGTCAAGGAAGCAGGATTCAGGTGTCACTTTTCTAGTGATATAATGACATATGCACAGGGACACTGCCTGGGGACATGGTTTGAAAAGAGCAAAAGGGATCACCAGAGAAGCTCAGAGTAGGAGTGTCAAGCAAGAGATGACAAACGACTATTTAGGATGAATTTGGGGGGGGATATAATCATTCTTGGGACTCAAAACAATTACCAAGGACAGGGCCCTATAGAAGTCAGGGCTGCATAGCCATCACACGGAGAGGCCACCCAAGCTGTGCTCTACATTATCTGCTTTGTAAGGACAAGGACAGCTTCTGAAAGTGTGAGAACTCAAGCGTTCTGTTCAGACTTTTAAGAAGCTGTTAAAGTTAGACAGAAGAAAGTGACACTGAAGAAACTGTTTGTTCCCTGAGCCCTCCTTCCACTTGCCAATATTTCCCAGAAATTGGAAGCCCCTGTTATTGTGGTAATCTTTCTGTTATAGTAATTATAAAGTTCACTTTTATCTATGGATCAGTTTGTCTTATTTTGTCGCTAATACACTAATCAGAAATTGCATCTTCACGTGGATTAGGATCAAAATGGAAGGAAGTACTTTTGAAAAACATAAATAACAAAGCTGAAGCTTTAGATTGTAATTTATTTCAGTTTTCAACTGTAGCACTGGCTCTTGTTCTGCTTTGTCTTGTTATATTTTTCTTGAGTGTCAGGAAGAATCAGAGTCAATAAATAGAACTGTTGACCTGGATTCACATCAAAAAGGCAGCCAGGTCAGCCAATATCACACAGATAAGAGGTCTCCTTTACTTCAGACAGAAGACTTATGAGTATATTGCCATCTGTATGTTTTAATCCTGTTTTTTTTTTTTTTTTCCTAAATAAATTCCCTGTTCTGCTATATGCTTTAGGCAGGTAGTTTAGCTTCCAGTTCCTAATCCCTTTTGTTTGTTATTCTCAGTGGGATGTGTATGGACCCCTGTCACATGCAAGGAACTCTGATGTAAAATAAGGGAACAATAGAAACCTGGGGATAAATTGGCTGACATAAAATCACCTTGCAGGGTGATAATATCTTATATATCACAAAACAATAAATAGATATGATTCTGTGAAAACAAGTTATATGCTTCTATTTGGTGGTATAGTATTTTGAATTACCCCAAAGAGGAAATTATCTTTAATGCTTATGGTTTAAAAAATATAAAACACATTCAGGAATTCAAACCAAGTGAAAGAAAACACTTTTCTGGAGAACTATATATATTCCTTCAATAAGTCACTGATAATATTTTAATACTGTGCTAAATAACTTGCAATATTTTTTGATGAAGATATTATAATTATGAGAAAGATTGCATATACTTGTATTTTATTAGATTGCATCTTGAATATGGCTTTTTTTGGTAATCTGTTTTTTCTCAATGTTTTATGCAATTAAGCCATGCTTTAACTAAGAAAATTAAAAATTATTTCTGAAATTAAAAAATATATATTCACAGGATGTTTCAAAAATACTGCAGAGAGGTCTTGTGTAGCTTTCACTCAGTGTAATGTTGAAATCAGAAAATTGACCTTCCTACAATTTTGTATAGCACATTGATGTCACTTTATCACATGTATAGTTTTGTGTAATAATCACAACCATCAAGATACAGTACTATTCCATCACAAAATATCTCTCATTATATTTTCTCTTTACAGTCAAACTAATCTCCCTCCCCTGACTCAACCCCTGTGATGGTTGATTTTATGTGTTGGGTTGACCAGGCTTTAGGGTTCCCAGATATTTGGTTAAACATTGTTTCCAATGGTGGTGGACTTCGTCCAAACCATTGAAGGCATGAATAGAATAAAAGCCTGAATAAGAAAGGGACTTTCTCTCCTGCTGACTGTCTTTGAAATAGGACAGCAGTTTTCTCTGGACTTTGGATTCAGATCCAAACTGGAAACATATCATAAACTCTCCAGGGCTCCAATTTCCGACCAGCAGATCTTGAATTTCCTGATCTCCATAATCATGTGAGCCAGTTCCTTACAGTAAATATCTATGTGTCTAGCTAGATCTGGAACCTGTTGGTTCTGTTTCTCTGAAGAACCCCAATACAATCCCTAACCCTTAACAAGCACTAATATGTTTTCAATTTCTATAATTTTATCATTTTTATAATGTTAAATAAATTAAATCATATGTAACATTTGAGATAGACATTTTTAAATCAGCATAGTGCCCTTGAAATTCCTCCAAGTTGTTGTACGTGTCAATAATCCATTCCTTCTTACCACTGAGTAATATTCCATAACTGATACTTTTATCAAAGTTTAATTTCTCTCGCTCTTCTTTATAAGGTGAGTAAATAGAATCTTCTCTTAGACTAAAACAAAATAACCATAATTAGCACATTATACACACATATGCACACACACATACACATATACATACATAAGACTCATGCACACACAAAAGCACACAGATCTATACACACAGGCACATATACATTATTTTAGAATCTAATTTAATTTCTTTTGCTTTACAAGATACACATATTTTAGTTCTTGCAGATAGTGCCCATTCTTTATAATAAGATCATGTTGATGCCTTGAATGGCCTTATATCTTAATAAATAATTATACACTACTTCAGGATCTATCCTCAAAATTTCCTAAGGGCCTCACTGATAGACAATTGAGAATATGTTTGGCCTGCTGAGGAAGAAGAGAAGAGGGATTATCCCCTGGAGGAACAGCAGGATGCAGCTAATATATATATATATATATATATATATATATATACATATATATATATATATATATATTTAAGAGATAGCATGCTATTTATGGGACAGAATTCTACAGTGCTAAAAAGTGGAGTGCAACATAAAGTTGAATATGAAATAGCTTCTCATCAATATGGGAACTTACTCCCTTGAAAAAGGATTTAACACATTAGCAAACACTCTGGGTAGCAGTAATAACATGCCCCTAGGATGGCCCTCAAAATCTTGGAAAATTAATGGTGCATGCTAATCAAAGTAGAAATGTAGAACTATCATGGAATTGCAGTACGGCTTTGAAAATCCTGAGGAAACTCACTGACTATATCTCACAGTAGGATCCAGGGGAAATTCTGTTTACCGAAGCAGTAAAAGAATATTGATGAGACGGGCACCAGAATGTTGGGAAGTTTAAAAGTGTTCTCTACAGAACTAACAATAGAAAATGTTATTACATAACTGGGTGCCCTCAAAGCAATGTGGATAATAAGATCCCTAAATAATAGAAGCCAAATAGCAGTGTTTACCAGCAGAAGTAAGGTAAGTACAGATAAGAATAGAGTAGCACTCAGGGGGTTCCTGCACACAACTATGGAAATGTCTCCTAAAGCACAGTGTGCCTCAAAACAACATAAATGGGCAGCCAACAAAATCATATCAAAAAGATATCAATATTGGATGATAGGGTAAACCGAATAAATAATAACCTCAAAAGATAAGAGGAAGGTAGAACAAGGTACTATTACAGAAGAGAAAAGGTGATATGACCTCAGCAGGGAGAAAATGATTTGAAAATGTTATGCTGAGAGCTTTGAAAATGGAGGAAGCGACATGAGCCCAGGAATGCAAGGAATACAGCTCTAGAAGCCGGAAAGGAAAGGAAAGGGATTCTCTCCTAGAACTCCCAGAGGGAGCAAGTCCTGCACACTCCTTGACTTTGGCCCAGTTAAATTGATTTCAGACTTCTGCCCTCCAGAACTTTAAGAAATTTTTGTTGTTTTAAGGCATTGAATTTGTGGTAATTTTTTGGGCAGCCATAACAATCTAATGCTGATAATTAGAAGGCTGAAGATAGTCACAAAACAAAATCACAGTTCCTTGCCTAGTTTGTAGACTTAAGCCAGTTTTCAATCCAGAACCCACTGGCTAAAGAAAAAGTTGGGTCTGTATTAGGAAGGAACTTGCAACCCACAAGTCTAATATGTTCTATAGTATTTCCCCTAGTACTTCCCCAGAGGGAACTATGAACCATTACTTTATTAAACATGAACTGGGGAAAGGAGAATACCTGGAACTTTAGAGGATATGGGGACAAATTGACATTCATATCAAGGGATGAAAAACAACACCATGGCTTCTTTGTTAGAGTGAGTACAAATGGGAGCCAAGTCCAGATCAAGGAGGGTCCCCTGTGTTAAAAACCACATAATATTCAGTGTCCTATTCTCTGAATTACAATAGGAATGGAGGTACTTGGTATATGGAAGAGTCCTCATGTCAATTCTTGACCTGTAGAAAAATCTCTATAATAGTGGAAAGGCTCAGTGGAGGTTTCTAAAACTGCACACATCCCCAGAGAGTAAATGAAGAACGCTAACATATGCTGGGAGAAGGGTGAAGATGGCTCAGATTAACATAACCTCTGAAGTCCTCAACAATGTAAGGTTGTGTTTCTTATGAGATTTTGATTTAATTGACCAGTCTGACACTACTGGGTAGAACAGTGGTTGACAGTGGACTACTATAAGTAATTAAGTAGCAGCATCCATTATAACTGTTATGTGAGAGTTGGCAGGGCAGAAGGGCATGGTTTGTGGCAACCACTAAGTGTCTAATGACCTTATGAATGCATATGTTTTCATCACTACCGGAAAGAAGGACCAGAAATCCTTAAATTGAAATGGACAAGAAGTTATATTTACTATTTTGTTTCAGGGCTATGTCAACGTTCTCACCATTTGTTTATAATTTAGTACCAAAGTACCTAGACTGAACAGTCCACAGACCATCACAATAGTCCACTATCTTGGTGACATGATGTTAATCAAACCAGATAAGCCAGAGGTGGCAAAATGTTGAAGATCTCAGTAAGAAACATTTGCTCTAGAGCGTAGGTGTAGTCGACAAGCCCTTAACATGGTCCAGTGACCCCACTTTCTAGTATTTATGCTTCTATGTAATCACCTCTCCTTGAGCGTGAGCAGGACCCGTGACTTACTAGTAACCAATAGAATATGGCAAAAGGGACATGTTGTAAGTGATTGATTACATGTACAAGATTATGTTACAGAAAATTATAGCTCCTGACTTGCTCAAGACAGTTTTTCTCTCCCTTGCTGACTTAGAAGAAGGGAGTTTTCAAGGTGTGAGCTGCTTACACAGAAACTGGAGGAGGCATCTGGCCAAGAGCTAGAGAGAAACAGCGCCTTTGGGACGACGACCTTAAAAAAATTGAGTGTTCCTAACAATCATATAAACTTGGAAGAAGACCTCAAGTTTTAGATAGGACTACATTTCCAGACAACAGCCTTATTACAGCCTTGGAAAACACCCAGATATGTTGTGCTCAGACTTATAGCTTCCAGGAATTGTGAAATAAAAAAAATGTAAGTTGTTTTAAGCTGTTAAACTAGTGGTTATATTGTAACATAGCAACAGTTAATATGGTAGAAGACAAACCCTCTAAAGATTTAGGGGCCTAACATATTGGTGAAATTTTTGAGGATCCAGTGATGTTGGGAAGGGGAACAAATTGACATTTGTTTTTCATAATGAGCCAGGTGGTAAATATTTTAAGCTTTATAGTCTGTAGGTTCTCCATTGCAATTATTCAAGTTTGCCATTGCAATGGCAAAGTAAACATAGAAAATACACAAGCAAATGGGCTTGCTGGGCATGATGTCCCATCTAAAATAAATAACAAACGTATGAGTTTCTCATTTCCCACCAGTAAGAAATCATCATATTATTTTGTATAACTCTTCAGGTTCTGAAGGCATCATATTCTACACTTGTGAATAATGTTAAAACCCACTTACTGGGTAACATGAGAGACCTTGACCTCCAACTATGTGTAAGGCCTAGAGTAAGAAAAGTACAGTAGAGGCTACAATACAACTAACCCTGCCTCATGAACTGTATGACCTTCTAGGCTTTATGTTACTAGGACATTCTATGGTTTGAAAGATAAAGCCTTAAATCGAAATATAGTCCTTAGAGTTCAAGGCCATGCCAGAAAAGCATACAGCACTTGAAAATCAGCTCCTAGAGAGTGGGTCCTCGTTCAGATGGAGCACCTAATAATGTTTCATTAAATGTCTTTGCAGCAGACAATACCACATGAGCTGGCCCTGTTAGATACACAAAGGCATAGGTCGAGTGGGTGAGCTGCAATTCAGTATATGATAGAAGCGTTATATCTGAGATCAGACACTGGCAGGGCCAGAGGGCACAAGTAATCTTTGTAGTAGGGACCCCGCATGTCACCATCACTGACTCACTAGCACCTCTTATACTGCTCATATCCATGCTTCACAGGGGTTTCTTTATGACCAGATGAAAGAGGATGTAAAAAATCAAGCTTGGCACAAAGATGGGTCAGCTCAGTGCAGCATGAGTGACCTATAAACGGATATGGCTGTGCTATAGCCTAAGCTAGGAGGCTTTAGGGACTTCAGTGAGGAGAAAGCCTCCCAATGTGCTGTGAGGAGCAGTGCATTTGGTCATCCAGTATGTAAGAAAAAACAACTGTCACACGGTAAGTGTGTACATAGACTTGTGAGCAATGACTAATGGGCTGGATGATTGGCCACAGATCTTAAAAGGGGAATAAAGACTGGAAAGACGAAGATAAGTAAAATGAGAGGAGGAGGCATAAACATAGAATTATAAAAATGGTCCTAAAAGATGAAGATCTTTCAAACTCATTTTTACAACCATCTGAAATGATTCATCAGAAAAGTCACTAATCAATTTAGTCAGGATGACTCATTCATTTGACATCAGCCAACCTCTGTCATCTGCCACCCCAAGCACCACGATGGGTACATGAATACAGTTATCATTATGTCAGGGACGAAGGCCATGGAGAGTGGAACACTATGTGTTCCCACTCACCAGGACTGCTCAGTGCTCAACCAGCTATCTGCAAAGACCAACGTTTAGTCTCCACAATGTAAATCCTTGAAGAAGACTAACCATCCACTCACTAGCAAGTTGATTACATTAAACCCTTTCAACCCTGGAAATGGCAGTGAATTATTTTAACTGGGATCAGCATGTATTCTAGATATGGGTTTGTCTTTCCTACCTGCAGAACCTGAGTTAGTACCACTATCTGAAGGATTACAGAATCTGATCACCAGCACAGGATCCCATATAATATTGACAGAGATTAAGGGATCCATTCAACAGCAGCAGAGAGGGAGAAGGGGTTTTAAGTAGGTAGATAATCATAGGATACATGGTACTATCATATTCTGCATTACACAGTAGCCACTTGTCTGTTAGAATGTCAAAATGGCCTCTTAAAAATGAAGCTGAGATGCCGGCTTAAGAACAATAACTTGTGATGAGTAGGCATCTTGCAGGACATAATATATACTCTAAGTCATGGGCCAGTATATGATGCTCTGTTCTTAATAGAATACATGGGTCTAGGGGAAAAAAAGGTGGAAGGAAGAGTGACCACTTAACATTGCTCAAAGAGGCACACAGGGAAAATTTGTTCTTTTTTCAGGTCCAGATAGTCTAGTTTCCAAAGGGAGAATGCTCCTACTGGGAGACACAGTAAGAGTCTTATTGAACCTTCAGGCAGGACCTTAAACTCCTCAGTGTTGAAGGCTTTGGCCACCCCACCAGGCATGCCGCCTAGCTGAGCAGAAGTTCTAGCTCAGGGCACAGAAAAACTTGAAGTTAAATGACAAAGCAGGTGATGAGAATCAAAAACGGCCTCAAGATCCACTGCAGCAGTAAAGTTCTATCCATTAAACATAAAAGTGAAACCTGGGCTAGCTCAGTAGGCAAAACTAAATGATGCACATGGATCTGAGGTGTGCAGGGTGGACTGTAGTAGGTATTCTCTGCCCAGATAACTCTCTTTAGAGCAGACAAATCCATGTCCCTTTTCTTATTAATAATAGCTGCTGAAAGCTCTCAGTTGCATCCCTTACTGGGAATTACCCTTAGCCATAGGAAACTGACTCAACCAAAGTTTCATCCCCTTACAAGGGGGCCTTCAGTCAATGCCTAGCTTATATAAAAGCCATCACAGCTCCAGAGCTCTTTGTAAGATAGGCTGAGTCCTCATTCATGATCACATTGAAAAAAAATCCCTCTTTGCCCAGTTTTGCCTGTGATTTACTTTCTTACAAGTGTATCTCTCAAGGCCAGTTATCAGGAAAACCAATCTAAGAGAACCTAGTCTTAAATACAAAACACAGCCTTATTTACTTTATGTGTGTACATGTGTGTGCACATTAAATACAAAATACACTTATTAAATACAAATATATATGTATATATTCAAAACAAAATATATAGGTAGCAAATACAAATATGTATAAATATGTACACACATATATTCTAAATATTTAATATATATGCACCTAAATATAAACACACACAACTCTAATACAGGCATATGTTGGCAATATTGCTGGTTTGGTTCCAGACAAACATAAAAAAGTGAATATTGCAATATAGAAAGCCATACAAATTTTTTGGCTTCCCAGTGCATTTGAAAGTTATGTTTATACCCTAATGTAGTCTATTAAGTGTACAGGAATGTTATAGATAAAAGGTCATATCTTAATTTAAAAATACTTTCCTGTTAAAAAATGGTAACAATCATGAGCCTTCAGTAAGTCATAAACTTTTTGTTGGTGGAAGGTGTTGCCTGGATGTCAATGACTACTGAGTTGGAATCAACTTCTCCCAAATGCCAGCTAATGTTGATACTCTAACCTCTTTCCATGAATCATGGATGTTCCTAATGGCATCTGGAATGGTGAATCTTTCCCAGACGGTTTTCAGTTTACCTAGCCCAGATCCATCAGAAGAATAACTGTCTATGGAAACTTATGAAATGTAATGCTTCAAGAATAAAATTTGAAGTCAAAATTATTCCTTGATATGTGGGATGCTGAATAGATGTTTGTTAGCAGGCATGAAAAGAACATTAATCTCCTTATACATCTCCACCAGAGCTCTTGGGTGACCAGGTGCATTGTCAATGAGAAGTAATATTTCAAAGGAAATCTTTTTTTCTCAACAATGAGCTTCAAATATTTAGTAAACCATCCTATAAATACATGTGTTATCATCCAGGCTTGGTTGTTCCACTGATATAACACAGGGAGAGATTTAGCATAATTCTTAAGGGTCCTAGGATTTTTTTTGAGTGATAAATGAGCAGTGACTTCCACTTACGAGTCACCAGTTGCTTTAGCCCCTAAAGTGTCCTTCGAAGCTTTGAAGCCAGGCATTGACTTCCCCTCTCTAGCTATGAAATCCTAGATTGTATCTTTTTCCAGTATAAGGCTGTTTCATCTACATTGAAAATATGCTGTTCAGTGAAGCCACCTTCATCAATCATCTTAGCTAGATCTTCTAGATAAGTCGCTGCAGCTTCTGTATCAGCACTTGCTGCTGCTTTACCTTGCAATTTTGTTATGGAAATAGCTTGTTCCCTGAAACTTCATAAACCAATCTCTGCAAGCCTCCAACTTTTTCTTCTGCAGTTTTCTCACTTGTCTCAGCCTTCACAGAATTGAAGAGAGTTAGGGCCTGGCTCTGGATTAGGTTTTTGCTTAAAGGAATGTTGTGGCTGGTTCGATGTTTTATTCTGACAGCTACAACATTCCCCATATCGGCAATAAGGCTGTTTGGTCTCTTATTATTCATGTGTTCACTGGAGTAGCGCTTTTAATTTCTTTGAAGAACCTTTCCGTTGCATTCATGATTTTGCTGTTTGGAGCAAGAGGCCTAGCTTTAGGCCTAACTTGGCGTTTGTCATGCCTTCCTCACTAAGCTTACTCAGTTTTAGCTTTTGATTTAAAGCAAGAAATGTGTGACCCTTCTTTTTACTTGAACCTCACTTAGAGGCCATTGCAGGGTTATTAATTGGTCTAATTTCAATATTGTTGAATCTCAGGGAGTAGCAAGGCCTGAGAAGGAGAGAGATGAAGTAAAAACAGGTGATGGTACAGTCAGAACACACACATTTCTCAATTAAGTTTGTAATCTTATATAGGTGCAGTTGGTGGCACCCCCAAATAATTATAATAGTAACATCAGAGAGCACTGACCATAGAGCACCGTAACAGATATAATAATGAAAAAGTTTGAATATTACAATAATTACCAAATTGTGACATGGAGACATAAATTGAGCACATGCTTTTGGAAAAATGGCTCTATAGACTTGCTTAATGCAGTGTTGCAATAAACCTTCAATTTATAAAAAGCCCACTGTAAAGTGCAATTAAGTGAAGTACAACAAAACAAGGTATACCTGTATTTCCAATGATTTCAGATAAAAATTTTTATGAAGTATATTGCTCCATTTTTCAGTGTGATGAGCACACATTTACCAATTTTTAAATTAAAAATTTCAATCTCAGCTACACAGATAAGTTTAATTTTAATTTAAAATGTACTCTAAAAATTCTTTTTGATAAAAATCTAGTGTCAGTTGGTACCATGTATTTATAATACACCGTAGATTATCTAATATCTCCATAAATTGCAATTTTAATAGAGTGTTTGACAACCCTGAAAAATTAAACATTCAATTTCTATATAATTTTCAATAGGATTATTCTGTAATTTTTTGGTTATTATTTTTTAGGAAATATTAACAAAATGGCTCTTTACTTAGTGAAATATGTGCCACACCATTTCTTTCTCTCCCGAAATTCAGATGTAGGGAAGAAAAGTCAAATTCCAAAATCACCTTAAATTAATATTTTAAGTAATTATTTTAAAATTATTTTAATCAGAATCATCACATAGATGTATTATATGTTTTAGTATCCTTGCATCATCTTTTTATTTTTTTCTAGGCAAAAATAACAAGAGACAGAAAATGAGATTCTTTAATCTGAAATGAAAACTTCAAAGGTGTTATTGATCTTTTCACATCACATCAAAACTACATTGATTGTGGACAAAACAAACTATTGGCAATCAAGAACAAGTTTAGAGTAATTTTAGAAGCTGTGAGTTCTAAAAGTCAGCAAAAAAAAAAAAAAAAAAAAAGAGTCATGTTTTTCTAAAGAGGACTCTTAGGTGATATCTCCTTTGAAACAATTCCAGAAGGCATTATTCTTATAAAGGTGGCCCCATCCATGAAACACACTGGAGTGCCAATGCCAGAGACTGTGCCCCTGTCAGACACCTGCTTTGGGTGAAGAGTTTTGCTGTCTTTTCACAGACTGCCATAGTTTCCTCTAAGAATTCTAGAATTTCTTGTTTACCAGACACAATCTCACTTTCAGTAGGATGGTGAAAAGCATAATACCACAGGAAGCTCCTAATTTTGCAGTTACCAAGTGTATTTTGCTGTGTAAAATATAACTCAACATCTACTGAAGTTTCCAGCTCTGGAGTTTCATATATCCCTTTGAGGTATAGGGTATCGGGCAGGTGGGAGCGGGCAGAAGGGGATGGGTATATTCCCACCTAATGGGTGCGGTGTGCACTGACTGGGGGATAGACATGCTTGTAGCTCTGACTCAGGTGGGGCAAGGGCAACATATGTAACCTAAATATTTGTACCCCCATAATATTTTGAAATTTAAAAAAAAGAAAAAAAAAGCAAATTATAGCATGATATGAGTTAACATCAATGGAAAGACTATTATTGGCATATACTCTGCACTGGGTTAAATATTTACGTGTATTGTCTGATATAATTTTGTCAAAGCTTATTGATAAATAATGTAATTGAATCTTAGAAAGAAAACCCACCTAGAGTCATTCAGTTAACAAGTAGCCTGAGGCCAGGTCCACATTAAAGCTAAGTCTAGGTGCTTATTCAATAAGCAATGTCTATGGTTATGCAGACGTTGATTATATTTGTTAAGCATCTTCAATGTGCCAAACACTGTAACAGAAACTGGAAATAGACCTAATTTATAAGCCAAATTACCTGCCCTTTTAAACCTTATAATCTAATAAAAAGGATAGAGGAGTAAAGAAGTAAACACATAAATAATTTTCAAGTAAGTTTTATAAATAGAATAGAGATAAGTGTTAGAGAGGTAAGTAAAGAAACTTATTTTATATAAGGTTGTCAGGGGACTCCTTAGTGAGGAAGTCACATTTGAAAGGAGTCCTGAATGATCTTAAGATGAAATCCATGCACAGACCTTAGGGGGAGATCAAGTAGTTAGACGCTGAAATGGGAACAAGTTTGCTGGGTTCAAGGACCAACAAAGCTGAATGAGTGAGGAGGAGAGTGTGACAGGAGATGAAGTGGCATCAGCACAGGTCAGATTACGTCTACTGTGGCAAGGAGGTTTAGGTTTGACTCAGAGTGAAATTAGAGCCATCATTGATCAATGGAATTATTATTAAATTCAGCAAAAGCTTGGTTAATTCAGGGTAGAATGAAACTATATAGGTGAAACCGTTGTTGATCACAGAAGTGGAAGCAAAAAATAAAGTAAAAGGAGGAAAGAGATACCATCAAAATTATACTGCTAAGATTTGTGTTTAACATTTTAGATCATTAATAATAATTTATAATAATAATAAACACAGAGGTTGGATGGGAAGCATATAGTCAATTTATACTAAAATAATTTCCAAATTATGTTGTTCTGGTCACATCATGCATATATGTAAAACAATTACACAACATAAAAACAAAGTTTATAATGCAGAGAAGTATAAGGTAGCGATTTAAGACACCAAAACCAAACAACATATTGGAACAGTCACTGAAGACAGAGGATGAAGCAAGGGAGACAAAAGTCCATAGCACACCCTGGACTTTTGGCTATCAGGCTTTGGAACAGGGCAGGTAACCTGAGACTGCACCTAGTCTAAGGCAACGGCCATCTAACAGTGTGGCCCGGAACAGCAGAACAGAGAGAAAGATCCCCGAAAATGCAGAAAGCTGGGGGTGGCATTAGAAAGCAAAGAAAATTCCCCAACCACTCACAAAGCAGGCAGCTTCGTTGCGGAGCACACCCTCAGCTACAGCCTGTTTTTGCTTACCATGTACCTTCTTTTCTCCTTACTCTTCATAGGCCTTTGTGACACATCAATTCGTATTTTCTGACAAATAAGTTTGTTGGTAAGAAGGAAAAAATAAAAACAGAAAAATACCACATTGCTTAAAACTCACTGTCGTTCTAGTTACCAACGTCAAAACATCAGAGAAAAACATATGGCTGTGGTTGGTGTCGTGTGAGGCTAGCTCTATTATTATCTGTCCCCTGATTCAGATGATAATATGTGAAGTACGTCTGGGGAAACCTTTCTCTCTTGCAGACTTAGACAAAAATTGAAAGCCTGGCCACCTGATCTTTGAATGCAACAAGGGCTCTATCACTGTCTTGTAATGTGTCATGGAATATTGAGATTTTTTGTTCCTGATGAGGCCTGTCTTGGCTTCCCCTGCCAGGAAACTGTCAAAAATCGTCAATGAAGCCCAGTTCCAGATGCTCCACGTGTTTGTGTGGTGCAGTGTTTGCGTCACTTTCCTTCTTGCAGATCAGAGCATCAAGAGGGAGGCTGTGGTAGCTATGGAGATTCTCTCTCCTTTGTCTCTCAGGACTGGGTTATTAGGAAGCAGCATCTTTAGGGCCAGTTAGAAATACTCTGCAAGGATTAAAGAACAAAAGCAAGTTTTGATCAATAAGTTTTGTGAATATGTACTTTAAATTCTCCAAATAAAGTGAACCCTAAAAAGATGAATCTAGAATGTTTATATTTAAAGCTGTCTTACACTTTCTACTTAAAAAGTGACTTTTTTTCCTTTCAGAGTGAAAGGAACTTCAACTTTCAAGTCTTTCAAACTCACACATTACCTTGTTTTTATTTTCCTTGAAGTAACTATTGTCTAATCCTGCCATGTTTTCTTAATTTTGTGTAATCATCTTTACAGGTATGTTTAGCCAATATTCAGCCTAGAAATCTACCTCAAGCTTAGCTTAATAAAAAAATCCTTCAAATGCATCCATTTACTTTCTTTTCCATGTCTTATTGGTGAGGCAGGTAGCATATAAGTACATAAATTTAGTGTGGCTTTTCTTATGCTGTTTTTTAACACATTTTTTGTGTATTTATGTATGAATATACTTTAATCATTCTGAAATTTATGTTTGTATACTGTATGAAATAGATATGTATTTCTTTTATTTAAATGAACAGCCAATAGTCAAAAAATTCAATGACTCATACCATGTCCTGATTAGAAATTAAACTTTTATTATTAAATTTTATACTGTGTACAGACAACTGATTCTAAACTATTTTGCTCCATTGAAAAATTTTCTCTGATATCTCCCCTGTGCAGTTATTTTACACCTTTACAACACTCTTATTACCATAGTTTTTAAGTGTGTTTTCATATCTGATCAAAGGTATTCTTACTTGTTATTTCCTGTAGTGTTTCCAACATAGAGAAAGGAAATGTTTGATGTGATATATATCCTAATTATCCTGTTTTGATCATTACACCTTGTATACAGGTATCAAAATATCACATGTAGTCCCAAAATATATGCAACTATTATATATCAATAAAAAACTTCTGTTTGGAAGCTTAAAACATTCATTTTGATTTTCTTGCCAATTTTCTCTTCTTATGAACATCAGCATTTTAGCAAGCTCTATGAAATTTCTGTTGGGATTTTGAGTAAAATATAATTGAATATACAGTTTGATAGGGAGAGGGTTGATGTGCTTAAAGTATTTCTAGTCATGGACATGACATATCTCTTCCTCCCAAAAGTCAATTTATTTTCATCTTTTACTATATTTTTCTATGTCTTCCTATACAACTTATACATTTTATGTTAAATTTATTCCTAGAAACTTCATTGATTTTTTTCTATGAATAAGATCTTCCTACTATAAAAATGTACAATTTGCTATGACTTTTTATTGGAATGCTACGACGTTTTTGGACATTGATTTTGCATCTTACTTCTTGGCTAAACTAATTTATAAGATCTACTATTGTGTCAGTTTATTGTCTTTGTAGATATTACATGAAAACAGTGAGAATTTAATAAAATAACCTCAATAAGCCAATAGGAATTTCAAAGATAAGCAGACTAGAACTGCAAATAATAAAGTATTTCTTTGGGGAAATGTGATTATCTAATTGAATTTTGATACATCTCTAATTCCCCAGGCTTTTAGTCCCAAAATCACAACTTACAAAGAAATTATATAGGGGAAGAATCATGTTTACCAGATGTCACTTAAATGCAGTCATACTCATACACATACACATTCATTCTCCTCTACATCATTCACCAAATGTTGCCTCAGATATTACCTTGTATCAATTAAATGCTATTATATATAACATACTGCAAGAAATTTAAATCTGTCTGTTCTATAAGTGCATATATGTTCACATGCTCATATATCATATCTTTCAAGTTTTAATTTTTACTTTGATAAAACAACAAAGAATAAAATAACAGTTTGAGGGAAAGCAGAAAGACTTAAGCTCATGTGCAAACCACTTTCTGCTGTTTGTTCTCCTATTAGCTGATGACCTCAGTGAAAATCATTATTACTCCTAAGAGGTCGTAAATGTGTTCCTGTTGTGTAGATAATCAAGGAATGGTAAGGTAATTGAATGAAGCGTTTCTGGTGTCCCTGAAATTTGAAATGTGGCAACTACATATTTTGTAGTTTAATATAAAAAAATGATGTTTTTTTCTAAGTGTGACTTGAATTGAATCTTGTGGAGAAAGCATGCTGACTTACTGGATTTTGCCCCATTTAGCACTGAAAGTTATTTTAATCTCTCAGATAATTTAAAGGACTAATTACAATCTATTAGAGGCTTGCTGTGTTCATTGTTAGTATCAACTCATTTAATTATTAGTTCCTTATAAATTGCAAATATTTATAAGGGGTAGATAGTCATCTCTCCAAGCTGCCTTTTATAGCCAGCAGAATGAACTACATAATATCAAAAGACCCAATCTCCAAAAAAATAAAAAATAAATCTACTAGGACTTAAAGAAACCCTTCCTTTCAATGAGTTTTGCTCTGACCTGAAAATAATAAAATTTTACCAAAAACATTTAATTCATTAAAAATTATCTTTTATATAATAACTTTCAAATGAGTTCTTTTTAAGAAAAAAATATGCTATTTAGCAAAAGTCTTATTTTTTGTTGTGCCAAAATATACATAACAATTTACATTTAACCATTTTAGGAGTATAGTTTAGAGACTTTGGGGACACTCACTATTTTTTTTAAATAATGAATTCAATTATTTTAATTGACAAATAAAAATTGTATATATTTATTATGTACAACATGTGCCAAAGATATTTAAATCATGAGAAATTATATACAATGTTTTAGTCCATAATAGTAAAGAGTGATATTGGTTGGATTTCTTCTCTTATTGCTTCTGTTATCGTTCACCACCTTGCATAGGCACCATCACCTGGGCGCTTATGAGAAATGCTGACTCTCTGACTTTAACCCAGACCTACTGAATCAGAAACTCTGAAGGAGTAACCAGCAATTTGGGTTTCCATTGTCTCTATAAGTGATTCAGAGAAACATCAAAATTTGTGAACCACTGGACTAGGTGATTATCCTCTACATGAAGGTGCCTACATTCCAGAGAAGATATAAATAAACGGACACTTGACCAAGAATGAAAGTCCAAGCACTACTTCTGAAAGAAGATAGTATGGGCAGAAACTTAAAGCTGCCTGTTCATCTGCAGGTAGAATTTTTTGACCCATGAATTCCAGTGAATACAATTATAATGACTATTTAATGAGGAACTAGTATTGCTTAGTCTCAAAGTAGTTTTCAGTTGACAGATGTGAAGTCTCAAAGGAATTAAAAACAGCATCAATTGCCAAAGTCACATATCTAGAAATGCAAGTCAGTGTTTAAAACACGTCGCTCCTATCCCCACTCACTTCTCTCAAACCTACCTTGTTTCTGCCAGATGTCCGTGTCTCATATTCAGATCAAGCTTATTGAAATCTGAAAATAAAACTTAAAAGTGCTGTTCAGAATAATGAGACACACCTTTGAGTATGCTCTAGGTGATTAAGTTAAACTAGATGTATGAATAAGTTGTTTATTTTTTAATACACTTTATTTTTTTTGATCATCATACATCCTCAAAATATCCACATAAAAAATCTGTTATACAAATCTCACTAAATAGTAACTGTTTGCTTCTCACTACATTAACCTAGAACTTTCAAGAGTATGACAGATCCTTTTTAAGAAATTGCAAAATTCCTAGGATTTTCTTCTCTCTCAAAAACAGCATATTAACACGTACAGAAATATGTGTTCAATTAAAATTATTCATAAACAGCTATATTTGTCCCTTTGGGTAGGATAATTCTTTGAGTACTCTGGGGTCAGTGTCTAGGAGGTTAGGAGACACTGAACATTATTGTTTTTCTCTTAAACCAGATTTTTTTTCTTTAGTGATATCCCAAAGGGCCCATGAAACCTGAACATGGGATTTTTTAAGTGGATCCTAAACTGATTCAGTTGGTTCCACCTTCATACCACCTTTAGTATTGTCCTTGTTTATTAATTCACAATTTCTCATACTAATTCCACTTGACTGAATTATTAGGAAAAGGAATTTGTCTGGATTGTCAATGCCCTTAGCCTGACCCATGTTAGGTGCAAAAACTTTCTGTTGAGTGAATATTACATAAAATGGCATCTTGATTCCCATTAAATAATTATTGTAAAAAAAAATGAATCTTGAGTATTTCAATTATTACATTGAGAATAATCCTCTTCTGCCTTAAGATTTGATGAATATAAAACACAAATAGGCCGGGCGCAGTGGCTCATGCCTGTAATCCCAGCCCTCTGGGAGGCTGAGGCGGGTGGATCACTCGAGCTCAGGAGTTCGAGACCAGCCTGAGCGAGACCCCGTCTCTACTAACAATAGAAATAAATTATCTGGCCAACTACAAATATATATAGAAAAAATTAGCCGGGCATGGTGGCACATGCCTGTAGTCCCAGCTACTCGAGAGGCTGAGGCAGTAGGATCGCTTAAGCCCAGGAATTTGAGGTTGCTGTGAGCTAGGCTGACGCCATGGCACTCACTCTAGCCCGGGCAACAAAGTGAGACTCTGTCTCAAAAAAAAAAAAAAAAAAACACAAATACTCAGTGGTTACTATATTCTGGTTATTTAATCACTAATTTTATTGATATAGAAGTATGATGTAGGTACTTTTACCATTTTCATTCTGCAAATGAGGAAACTGAGACACAGAATGGTTTTGTAAACTGCCCAAGGCCATTTGGTCACTAAGCAGTGGAGCCAAGATTTAAACTGAGCAGACTTGCTCTAGAATCTGTGAGGTTTCTAGGTGGACACTCAGCCTTAGAATTCTGCCCATCTTGATTTCTTTTGCCACCTACAAAGTCAGAACAGGAAATTTGTTGGATTATTACTCATTTGTTTATTTAAACTTTAAAAAGTGTTAACATGGTTGAGGAAGTAATTATTTAATTAAATAACTAAATTAATTACTAAAAATTAAGTGATTAATTTTCATCAGTAAAATATTTAATTACTTCATGCTTTTAAAATATTAATGCACATTCTCACGATCATAAATTTGAAATTCCATCTTGATGTACAATATGTATTTTAAATATTAAGTTTAAACTCTTATTGGAAATGATAGAACTGAAACATAGCCTTGAGATTCCAATGCCAAAATGATCTGTAATCTCCTATGAACTACATAAAAAAGAACAAACAGGTGAATCTACCCATAAAATAGTCAACATGGTGGTTCTATTGCAGACATCTTCACAATCAATTCTTCCCAATGAGAAAAGGCCTATCAATCAATCAGTCAGACATTTAATCAAAACACACAATGAAAAAATCTATCAAAACAAGCATCTGAAAGGAATTGAACTTTGATTACTTGAACATCAAAGGTGTGTGAGGTTTGAGAGCTAAGTTGCCTCTTTGTCAAATAAAGATGGAGCTACTTTTTTTTCCTGTGAACTGGACTTCCCTGGAGTATTCAGAATGGAGTTTGTATCAACCAATCAATTTTTTGCAAAGCAATTATTTCTTTACAAATGTTTACACATAATCAAGAGTCAGAAATGGTATAATACATATTTCATTTTTAAAAATTTTTCATAAACTTGTTATAAATAAAAAAGCCCAATGACCAAGTGCCCAATATACATCAAATCAGAAACAAGATAAAATAAAATTATATAGACAAAATTGATTTCTGAGATTCTAACTTAGCCCAAATTCAGGTATCAAAGTGTATGCTTCCTTATCTGAGATTCTGAAACTATCTCAAAGCTTTGTTACAAGCTACATAGCTACAGAAACATCAACAATATTGCTACTTCTTTCATGCTCACTAAATGCTAATAAAAGTACTTCTTATTATTTTTTTCAGTGAGGAATTGCTTTATTCTCAATTAGTCAATAAGACTCACAAACATTTTTAAACATCTGACCAAATATCCTTGGATATCTAAATTTCATGGTGAATCACTTAATTAGAAGCAATTGGCATTACCTGAAATCAATTGAAAAATTATCCTCCATTTGAAAAGTGGCTTAACATTGGAGGTGGATTTTGACTTAGATTTTAAAATGTAATGGGAAATGTAAACTGAATTCCATTGCTCAACAATTCTGTAACACCTTTCAAAAAATATATGAGGTCCAGGCATGGTGGCTTATGCTTTTAATTATAGCACTTTGGGAGCTTAAGGCTAGAGGATCATTTGAGGCCAGAAATTTAAGACCAGCCTGGGCAATAGCAAGACCCCATCTTTATAAAAAAAAAAAATAGCTGGATGTGGTGACACCCATATGGAGTCTCAGATACTTGGGAGACTAAGGCAGGAGGATCGCTGAGCCCAGCAGTTTGAGGCTGTAGTGAGCATGATAATGCCACTGCACTCTAGCCAAAGCAACAGAGCAAGATGCTGTCTCAAAACAATATTTACATATATATGAATTGTTTTCTAGCTTAATTTTGTTAGTCTGCAATGAGGATAATAATATATCATAAATGATTGTCTTGCAAATCCAGCTACAAGAATTAAAGAATAAAATGTAAATGAACTTCAGCTATATCTATTAGGAGGAATATAAGAGTCAACTACATTTCTGAATCTGGGTCATTAGTTTAAGTCCTGTCCATTATTACCACATTTTGAGGAATTCCAACCACAACATCTCATCAAAAAGGCATTAGCACCCTTTCATTGCAGTGGAGTTATATGGAAAGCACTTGTCATCCAAACTAAACACAGGTGGTTGAATGACAAGCTACTGTGCTCATATCAATAGGTAATACATTCAAGTAGGAATGTGTTCTTTAACCTAATGTCATTTCTACTGGGTTTTGGGCTGTTCCTAATATTTTGGGGATTGGGCACTTCAGTATGAAGCTTGTCACCCAAGTCTTATTCCCCATATAGTTTCCAGGGTATCTTTGAGTACAAGACTGTTAGCATAGCATTGATAACCAGCTTCTTTTGGTGTGTCATGAAGTCCAAACTCATACTACTCACTGCAGTACAGCCAATAAGTCAGGAGACAAAGTTGGGGCAAAGAAAGCGACTTTTGTTTGGAAAGCCAACAAACTTAAAGGAGGCAGACTCATGTCCTAAAGAACCATGTTAAGTTAGTATGAATTTTGGGTTCCTTTTTATGTTAAGGGAAAGCAAATATTGTAAGAGATAACTGAGGATTGCAGATATCTGGGCCTCAGGGAGGGTCTGAGGAGGTTTTAAAACTTCTTTGTTCCTGGTCAGTTAACTTGGGAAGATGAAAGTCATTGTTACTTGTGTGGATACTTTTCTTATCTTCCTGGGAGTTAGCTTTGGGAAAGGGACAGTTATCTTTTTTTTGAGAATTGAATTACAAACTAATTCTTCCTATGATTAGCTGGCCTATGTGCAAAGCTAGGAGAAGGTTCCACCTACAGGATTTAACTGCAGGGATCAGAAGCAAAATAGAGCTAGTCATGCTAAACATTCCTTCCACTCTAAGATTAGATAGTCAGCCAATTACAGACTTTCAATTATAAGACAAATAAAGTCTGGGATCTAACACACAGCATAGTGACTATAGTTAATAGTATTCTATTGTTTACTTGAAATTTGCAAAGAGGGTAGATCTTAATACATACACACACCCCAAAGATAACTATGTGTGGTGATAGATGTGTTGATCAATTTGATTGTGGCAATCATTATACTATGTATGCATATATCAAATCATAACATGATAAACCTTGACTATGACAATTTTTATTTGTAGATTATAACAATAAGATGGAAAAAATATAAATAAGTAAACATAGCTAGGAACCATGGCTGTTGTAGGAATAATCCAATACCAAAGCCATCCAGAAAATTTATTTAAAGACCTCATTCTAACCCTTGTCTTTCCTCCACTTTGTTGGTAGACACTTTCCTCCAGACATTCTGCAGTAGAGAACACTCTTCTCATTCACCCAAGACCACAGAAATAGTTTGAAAAATTGATAAACTACACACTACTAAACCTGCCAGACTAATGTTTCTGTATCACTGCTCTGAAAGTATTAGGTTGGTGCAAAAGTAATTTCGGTTTTAGAACGTGACATTTAAATCATTATAACTAGGCTCAAACACAGCTTTATTAATCAAAATAGGAACCATTACAATCAATACATTTTTGCCAACAAGAAACAAGTTTGTTTATTCCTGTAGCATAAAAATCTGTGCTTTGGGATCTGACGAACTCTTGGAAAGTATTTTCTCTGCATCCTGCTGGTTGTGGAAGCATTTCCCTGCAAAAAGTTATTGAGATGCTTGAAGAAATGGTAGTCGGTCGGCAAGAGGTCAGGTGAATATGGCAGGTGAGGCAAAACTTTGTAGCCAATTCATTCCACTTTTGAAGCATCCGTTATGCGAAATGCGTGCAGTCGGGTGTTGTGATGGAGAATTGGGCCCTTTCTGTTGACCAATGCTGGCTGCAGGAGTTGCAGTTTTCAGTGCATCTCATCGATTTGCTGAGCATAGTTCTCAGATGTAATGGTTTCGCTGGGATTCAGAAAGCTATAGTGAGTCAGACCACCAGCAGACCACCAAACAGTGACCATGACCTTTTTTTGGTGCAAGTTTGGAATTGGAAAGTGCTTTGGAGCTTCTTCTTGGGCCAACCACTGAGCTGATCATTGCCATTTGTCATATAAAATCCATTTTTCCTCACATGTCACAATCTAATCAAGAAATGGTTCATTGTTTTTATATACAAGAAGAGAAGACGACACTTCAAAACAATGGATTTTTTGATTTTCGGTCAGCTCATGAGGCACCCACTTATCCAGCTTTTTCACCTTTCCAATTTGCTTCAAGTGCTGAAGGACCATAGAATCATCAACGTTGAATTCTTCAGCAACTTCTGTAGATGTAAGAGTCAGCTTTGATGATTCCTCTCAATTGGCTCTTATCAACTTCTGATGGCCGGCCACTGCGCTCCACATCTTCAAAGTTCTCGTCTACTTTGTGAAACTTCCTGAACCACCACTGCACTGTATGTTCGTTAGCAGTTCCTGGGCCACATGCGTTGTTAATGTTATGAGTTGTCTCTGCTGCTTTATGACTCATTTTGAACTCGAATAAGAAAATCAGTTGAATTTGCTTTTTGTCTAATGTCATTTCCATAGTCTAAAATAAAAATAAACAGCAAGTAATAAGGCATTAGCAAAAATAAAAAATAAAAATAAAACAAGAAATGTGCATTAAACTGCTGTATAATGTAATCACATTTATTTAAGAATGTATTCCAATATCAAAGGGCAATTTCAACAATGCTGAAACCACAATTACTTTTGCACCAGCCTAAATAGTGAAGGGAGAGCAGTAGGGAGAACATTTTGATGCAAGGGAGCTACCCACATTTAGAGGTACAAAAGGAGTCAGTTATCCTCAGCCACAGACAAAAGTCATACTGCAGCCCTTTGCCTTGGATTTGACCCACATGCCCAGCATCCACATTTTGGCCCTTCTCCTGTTGATTTTATATTTTTTTGACATACTTTTATTCTGAAAACCTCTTCCATTAAAAAATTCTGGATGCTATATCCTAAAATATGAGAAAATGGCTCATCCTTTTCTCCACTGTCTCTTGTTAGTGCCACAGGTGGCAGCTCTCGGATATCTCTGGCTCTTCAATAAAGGGGTGGAGTCCCCTGAGCTAGCACCAACTTAGATTTTTGTAATTGCTTATTTACCAGTCTTCCAAGGGCTACTGAACAGTTAATATCATCTCTTTAGTTTCCTTTGAACCTAGAGAATAAAGCAAAAAGTATGGAAAATAAATAAACACAGTTAATTCTTTGTCTTTCCCTGGTAACTCCATTTTCAATCCTGGACATGAGCTCCTAGGGAAAGTTAGGGTCACAGCTTTTAATTTATAGATGTCTTTTATGGAATTCATAAATGTACAAGTTTAATAAAATAGTGTCTTCTTCAAGTCTTTCTAAGATACCTAGGGAGCTAGGTGCATACACCCTTGACGTGCATTGTTCACTGCATTTTCATCATCAGATTTTTCTTCGAGAAGCAATTTTATGGGTCAGGTTGTTTGCATTCCCCAGAAATCTAGAAATCACCTGGCTCTTCAGTGAGTACAGGCAGCTAATTAAATGTTCATTAAGAGTCTCCTCAGACTCAGGAATGGGAGAGTAAGCATTGGAAGCCTTTTTTTTCTTTTATGTTTATTTATTTTTTATTTCAGTGTATTACGGGGGTACAAATGCTTTGGTTACATAATTTGCCTTTGTACTGCCTGAGTCAAAGCTGCAAGCATGCTCATATCCCAAACAGCATAAACCACACCTGTTAGGTGTGAGTTTACCCATCCCCTCTTCCCCCACTACTTGGTAACACTCAGTGATGAATGTTGCTTCTATATGTGCACATACACTTTAATCGATTACCAATTTACTGGTGAATACATGTGGTGCCTGTTTTTCCATTCTTGAGAGACTTCACTTAGGAGAATGGATTCCAGCTCTATCCAGGATAATACAAGAGGTGTTAGTTCACCATTTTTTATGGCTGAGTAGTACTCCATGGTATACATATACCATATTTTATTAATCCACTCATGTATTGACGGGCACTTGGGTTGCTTCCACATCTTTGCAATTGTGAATTGTGCTGCTATAACCATTCAAGTGCAGATGTCTTTTTTATAGAATGTCTTTTTTTTCCTTTGGACAGATCAAGGGCTGTACCTAATATGGATACTCAATATTTTAGCTTCTTTCCTGTTTTATAGATTAAATATGGAATAAAAGAAACAATATGATCTAAATTCTGATAAAGAAACAATCATCAAGGACTTTGTCAGTTTCTTTGTCTAAAACTAAAAGAGGCTCAATAGCCCAGGTTCTTGAAGGATGAATCTGGCTTTTAGCCTTGGGGTGGAATTCCCACAAGGAGTAGTTAGAGGCCTCTTGAGAGAAAGGCTGAGGCACAGTAGCCTTCCTCTGCCACATCTAAAGCCTCAGAGAGAAGAGGAGTCTGTCACCAAGCAGGGCTACACTCAGCTACTCCACATCCAGCCTGGGGCAGATACCAGATCCGCAGTCTCCCAGACATTCAACCTTGTCATTCTGTGCCCCAACAGCGGCATCTAGTGGGAATACAGAGGATTTTCTGATCCCTTCGTGTCAGGAGTGAGCACATCTCTCATTGGTTCCTCACTCTGTCACCTGTGTGCTGCCTGGCTTTGTGAGAGTTCCTGATCCTCTCTGTGCTTCAGGGCCCCCAACTATAAAATAAAAGTGATAATATTACCAGCCTCATAGATGATTTAATAAGTGCACAGCATTTCTAATGAGACCATAGTAAGAATGGTTTAAATAAACATTAGGTATTATTAGATTCGTGTTTCACCCTTTCAAAGCTCCCCAGCAAATACCAATGATCAGATTACCACAAAACCGTGGAAAATCGAGTGTCTTCGGTGTTAACAAAATCAAGCATTTCATTCTCAGGGAATGTAAGGCACGGTGTTTTGCCCAAATGAACATAGCTATTAAATGATGGAACTAAACCTAAGTGTCTTTATATTTGGTCCAATTTTCTTTCAAGAGTGTCTTGTAGAACAAGTTTATTAGAAATTTTCTGTAGTTGCCTAGGAAAGCAAATCTGTGAGATTCCCTACAATTTCACACTTTTGATTCTTGGGTGCCAGGCTGCCAGTAAGAGGGAAGTGCAGGTTCACTAATACCTTATTGTGGATTAACAGTACTAGTAGTGCTAGTAGCAGTAGTGGTAGTAGTAGTGGTAGTGATCTGACTGAGTCCCATGCGTTTATCCTTTATGTTTAGTTTCACAGTTGATGCTCAAAACAACCGTAGGAGGGATACACTATTACTATTTATCAAATGTGGAATGGAAGTTTAAGAAGATTAAGTAACTTGCCCCAGATCAAATCTGGGCAATGGAAGAGTCTGAACCTTGATAACATTTCTTTCTTTTTTGTTGTTATTTTTTTTTTATTCGTTTTGTTTTCCCTCCTCCACTCTGAAAGAAGATCATGACATTTCTTATTGCCCAAATTTATTTTCAACAGTTGTGGAAATCATTGGAGATGGAAAACAATGTTGAAAGTCAGGAATTTATTTGATTATAATACTACAAAATTCCTTTTGAAAATCATGGGATTTAGATTTTAAAGAAACTTAATGAATCATATAATCCTCAATGTTTTATTTGGTAAAATATTAACAGAAAATAGAGGTCCAGAAAAGCTGAGCCAGTTGTCCAGGGTCACCCACCTAATTAGTAGCAAAAGAAAAAAAAAATACATATATATATATATATCCTGACTTCCTATTTAAGTTTCCCTTCTTTATTATGTTTCATATCTCCCTCCCTCCGTCTCTCTCTTTCTCTCTCCCTTCCTGGAATAAACTTTCCTATTTTGGTAGAAAGCAGTCTTTTTCCTTTTCTGGATGCTCAGAGAACATGGTTCAAGGCAGAATACAGTCACTTCCAAACCAAAGTAAATTTCCCACTTCTGGATTGACTTTGTGTGTTTTTATATGTCAACCCTCAAACATGAAGCCTCAATCTAGATCCAGAAACACCGAAAGGTTTCTGAAATATTCACAATATAGGTGTGCAAACTAAATTTTAAAATAATTGTCAGTTTCAGGAGATAGGATACTTGAATTTAGAATTCATTCTATCATATTTTATAGGTTAAACACTGAAAACAGAATGTTAGTATAGGTTCTTAACACCTTCCTATGCAAATATAGGTAGAAACATGTCACTATCTATAAACTCTAGAAATCACCCACAGAGTGAGCAACAAAATAAATACAATAAAAAGAAGAAAAGGTTATAGACTGTATTTCTTTTAGCATGGTCATCGTTTGATGTAGAATGTAAGACCTTTTCACATAAGTAATATGAACAAAACTGTTCTGCACAAGAAGAAAAAACAAATAATTTGTGCTCCTGGAGAGAAAAAACAGACAATAAACTAAAGTCTTGGGGCTGAAGCCAGTTGGCACAGCTTGCTGCTGTGGTATTAGGCCGTTCTCGATGTGTGCCATCTTCTACAGTGAATTCTGTATACTCATAAAATTCTTGGGGGTAATTTTTCTGGAAATAAAAGATATAGATCTCTCACCAAAATTAACACATTACAGAATGGTGGGATACGGGAACATTGAAACAAAAGGAACAAGTATTACTAACTTACCAAATGCATGGGGCCTGCTCTAAACTAAAAAGCCGTGGCTCTGAAAAGTGGTCAGTTGCCTAAGAAACAGATACCGCTTTTCAGAGGAACAAGAAGCTTCCCTTGAAGACCTACACCCCAAATCCTAAAATTCCCTGTTAGTTGAAAACTCATTTATTTCATCAGAAACGGTTAGAGACTATGAACTTAGAGACAGACCCTCTGAATTTGAACCCTGACTCTGCCACTACTAATCTGTAAAATCTAAGTTAATGTTCTTATGCTCTCTGGGCCTCTGTAGAATGGAAATAATAACAGTCTCTCCTTTTTTAATGTTCTTGCGAGTATTAAACAAACCCATGCAGTGCATTTATAAGAGTGCCCTACACAGACTATGATAAATACCTGTGAGCTATTATCATTAATATTAAAATTTCCAACAGCCATTCTATAAACTGCCTAACCTACCACTGGCAATCCGGCATACACTTGTTCATGTCTCACCACCCACATCCCACCGATATTCCATCTAGAACCTAACTCAAATGATGACAGATTATTCTCTAATTACACACTTCAGCCTACTCAGTAGTGCCACTTGGTTACTATGTTATCCACCTTCCAGCTTCCTTATCGTTTTCAGAAATAGTAAGTATAATTCCTTCCCCCATACCTAACTTCACAGTTTCAAATTGCTACGTGTCTCCACTTTAGCCATAAATGACATATTATTAATACACAGTTTCCCATGCCAGCAGGGAGGATTGCCACATTACCAGGCCCTCTAGGATCACTCCCACAAGCATAAAAAGAAACTAGCATCTGTCTTCCATTTTTCTTATATAATCTTACTTTCCCCAACTATAACTTTATTTCACATGTAGATTTTCATTTATTAGCTTCATCTCTGCTGTTTTATTTCAGGAACAATCAGACGACAAAACTTATTAAAATCACCCAAGCTAAGAATATTTTCTCAACAGTGAATCCTCTCCAGCTAATATTTTACCATTGTATTTTTCAAAAATATAGTTTACTCATATTTCTTCAGCTTCAAATTATTCAACACCTTAAAAAATGACTCCTATTTCAATAAAAATCTTTTTAAAACCCATAAGGAGAAGGTTATTTGTGTGTGTGTAAACTTGCACACATAGGAGCACCTGCATATACATCTTTCCTTGTCCCTTATCCATATCTGTGACGTGTGACATTGTGGACTCACCTGTCCTTTTTGAAACTTTCTTCCTTTTTGGAATCTATGAGACACCAAGCACACTTTCTCCTTTTTTCTGACTCCTTTACTTAGACTTCAGAGTAATTCAGTTATGGTAAATCTGCTCATTATCTTGCTTACATAATTCAATCTTATTTTGATATCTTCATTACCTTTTTTAGGTTAATGTTTAATATTGGTTTGACCCATCTAAATGTTTTTATCTCAATAATTGAAATGGTTTGATATGGATATTCCCTGTTAAATACATTTTGCTGAACACAATTTTTACTCTTTTCAATCTCGTACTAAAACTAGAGTTCTGGATTACCTACATCATATGTAATTAATGGACCAACTTGTTTTTCAGGACATGGTTTGGAGCCCTATGGGAGTCATGTCCCAGAATCCTAATTCTGGAATCCTGGCTCCAAACACGTAGAGTATCTCTCGTAGGTGTTTAGAAAGTACCTAGACAACAAGAAGACCTGTTGTGGCTGCTAAGACATTCACATCTAATCGAATCAGTGATAGCTGCATTTTAATGTGTACATATTTTTAAAAATTGTGAGAATGTGAATGAATTTTCCATTTACCATTTTTTGATCTTATAAGAAAATTAAATGCATTTATGCTGTGCATTGTCAAAGACAGGATTCTCAAAGAAACATAAAACATATTCACAATCTTAATGACAGATCATTAAGTCTGATTCTATCTCTTTGGTAAAATCCAAAGACAGAAATTCTCCAAGGTCCCACTGATAGCTGATATTCTAGGTGACTCAGTTTAGTGTTGCTAAAAAGTGACTGCCCTAAAAGTGAATGTTATAAGAATTCTTAAGCATTATTTTATTACATTTCTAATCTAATAAAGTCCTCCCAAATAAAGACATTGTTGATATTTTCATTAAGTCCAAGGGCTGCAGTTAATACATGAGTGCTTACTCACCCTCTTCATATGTCTTTTAATTTAACATGCAAGTACATAGGAAACAGAAGACATTTGTGGGAGAAAACATACACATTGCAAATGGAATTTGAGTTAACCTACAATGAAAACACAGATTAAAGGTGTTAAGTCAAAACTGCACAATAAAAGGCAGTTGAAGGGAAGTAGGCAATGATACCAAGGTCATTTAGCTAAGGAAAGCAGTAACAGATGAGTATAAAATTTATTTGAATATCCTTGTAATCACAGCAATAGAGAAAAACAAGTCAGTTGCGTGGTATCTGTTGTCTATAAAAGGTATAACAACTTGGTAAAAGAAGCACTTTTTTAAAGAACATTGGAAATAGTCACCAGAAACATCAATTAAAGTAACCAAAATATTGCCACTAACAAGACTTGGTCTGAGAGCCCTATAAATTTTTCTGGAATTTTACAAAAAAAAAAAAAAAAATCAGGCATATGACTGTTTCATAAATTGTCCTTTAATGAAATATTAAGACATACTGGGATCATGAGATTGGATCATGAAGGGAATGCCTGATTGTCAGTTGTTCAGTAAGGTTATCAAATAACCAGGATAAGGGCAAAGTATCTTTCTCAGACCATTACTTTCAAATTGAATGTTGGTTCACTTCGTATTCCAGGAAAAGTGAGTGACATGGTTATTAGGACCAAGGTTTCCAGGTGCGTGGGTAGGACCTACCCATGCAGATATCAGTGGGAATGCCTGAAGGGAAAGGGGACTTTTCTCAGAAAGCAGTAGTTGTTGATAAGCTCACACACTTGTTTAAACTCTTGGTGACAGAAATAAGAGGCTGCAGCACAGAGCATGGGAGAGGTTCTTTTGTCATTTTGGAGAATACTGATTATATCTCAATTAGTCACTAGGGTGGAAGGCCATAACAGTGAAACTGATGTTTGGTTCTCTATAAAAGGGTGGACACTTCACGGTCAAATCCAGTTGTTAGGACTTCCTGGGCATCTGTGTCATTAGCAATGGCCCTTGTTAGAACTTGATTGACACTAGTTTTTATTAGTTCCTGTTAGTAAACTGAGCTTTATGAGTCACTCAGTACTTCCTAATTCTGTGGAAATATGTCAGCCTACTTGGAGAAAATCTGGTTAGCTATTAGAGAGTTCCTGTTGGATAATGATTTCAGTTGGTTATAGCTGGAGGTCATTTTCACTGCAAATAGTTGCTGTACCTGAATTGTAGTAAAAGGACCTTGGAAAGTTAAAAGAAGAAACTTCTTGGTTTTGTTTTGTTTTTTAAATCTACATCTGAAAAGATTGTAAATTGTTCTTCCAAATACAGGGTTTGCTAGTCAGCAGGAAATTGATTAAATTTCTATTTCTTTGATGAAGTGGCTCACTGTTTTTATATATATTGTGAATAAAATATTCAGACAGTAGTGTAAATAATTCTTCCAGAAACAAGTTTTTTTCAAAAAAGAAGATATTACAGGGAAACTAGTATTGGCAATAATGATCTGCTTTTACGAGATTTCTGTATGGGAATATTTTCAAACAAGAATATTTTTATGAACTCCTTTAAGTATTCATCAACTTAAACTAAATCCTGTTTAGATGAGAAAATACAGTGCATTTTTAAGTTATTCTCAGTCCTATGATCTTTGCTTGAGATTCCGTATTTTTTTTAAACTTGTGACTTTTACTTAAAATAGTAAATATACCCTGGATATATTATTAAATTTATAATATTAAAGTATAAAAATTAAAATCCTTGAGATCAGACACTAAAGCACATAATAAAATATCCTTCCCAGGAGCACTGAGGAATAATAAAAATAGTAATAATAAAGTATTGTTAACCTAGAAAGGCTGTTTCCTGGTGTTTTTATCTTTTTCTTTTTGGATGGAAACTATATTAGCATAAAGCATACAATTAATTGTTCAGTTTATTGAAATGCATTCCCTTTAAATTAAATATATGTATGATCATTAATAATTAGCAAATTAAGGTAATCATTAAAGTAATTATAATTTATTAAATTTTGAATGACTTGAGACATGCTCATTATTTAATGTTATGTGAAAAAGTCAAGAGTATAGAATGACATTTTAACAACAGCTAACTCTGGGAATAGACAGAATTGTTTTTTTCTTCTTTCTTTTTTCCATATTTTTCAATTCTACCATGATGAACTTATGGTTTACTATGTTAAAAATGATGACATTGTGTTTGCTATATTAAAAATAAACCTTACAAATGTAAATTTTCAAAAAGTATGTTTACAAGTATAGGCTTATTCCAGCTTGGTCTCACATATATTCCCATGTTTCATTTTAGAAACTATCCCTACATCTTCTTTAAATTAGAGATTGTAACTTATGTGAGATTAGACAGGTAGAGTGGCTGTGTACAGCTCAATACATTGTTTGCTATGCAAGAACTCCCAGCCCCAGGTCCACCTTTGTAACAGATGTCTGCATCTACCCAGGGAGGTGGAGGTGAGGGCTGATTTTTTTTTTTTATATTCTGTACAAAGGTACAGTATGAATTAGTGGGCGTCTTTTGAACGAATAATTTCTTAATATTTATATGCACTTTTTAAGCAACTTATATAAAACTATTTCTACAATTTATAAACCCATTTTCATACAAGAATTTCCAGTTGTTTTGGGAGATTGAAATCTAGTTGATTGAAAGTCAAAGGAAAAAACAGGATAGGGGCTGGTCACGGTGGCTTATGCCTATAATCCTAGCACTCTGGTTGGCTGAGGTGGGAAGATGGCTTGAGGTCAGGTGTTGGAGACCAGCCTAAACAAGAGCTAGACACGTTTCTACTAAAAATAGAAAAAAATTAGCTGGGAGTGATGGCAGGCACCAGTAGTCCCAGCTACTCAGGAGGCTGAAGCAGGAGAATCACCTGAGCCCAGGAGTTAGAGGTTACTGTGAGCTGATGATGATGATGCCACTGTACTCTAGCCAGGTAGACAGAGCAAGACTCTGTCTCAAAAACAAACAAACAAATATAAAACAGAGTAGGGAGGAAGGTGAAGGACAAGGGACAGTAGGAAAGACAAGATCTCACCTAAACTTACAAGTTTTTATACAGCTTTACAAAGTAATTTTAATTAACAAATGTTGGGGTAAGACAGAAAAAAATCATACTTGGAAATACATGGAAGAAGGAATGGCCCTGTATCGAAAGAACACAAACTAGAGGGTTTGAAAGAACACAGACTAGAGGGTTTAACAATGATTGTTTTCTCAATTATCATAAATGGTACATTTGTAGGATGACACTTGTCAAAATGTTCACATTTTCCAGATAATACCTGTAAATATTAAAAATAAAATTATTTATATCTAAATTTAAGATGTGGAAGAGAATTGTTGGGAACACGTAAAGCTGAATCTACTCCCATCCCCCAAACGCACATGCTCCTGGAAGGACTTTATCTTCCAAATAAAAAGACTGGATATATTTCTGATTTCTTTTGAGCTGCTAATTAAATTCATTTTCTGGGAGGTATATTTTTAAAGTTGATTTTTAATTTCATGTACAGAGGGTAGAGAATAGTATTAGACTTATCCCCATTTACAGGGATGGATTTGATGAGAATTATGTTTATAATGAGGGTTATGTTAAAAATATCACTTATACATAATTTTACCATTCTAATATATATAAGTCATTTCCATACTTTTTACCAACATGCCTCCCTAACATTTTCAAATCAACCTGGTTGAAATGCTGAAGGTGGTAAGCATTTGCCCACCTGCTTATTCCCAAATTGTCTGGCTCATCCCATCTTTCTTTTCAGAATTTTCAATTATTATAGACATCGCACTAAATGTAAGACAGTGCCCCATAGTGTATTGTACTCTGTGCTTGCTAACACAGTCTCTACAGAAGGTATAAATACAATTTTATTAGAAAGTGTTTTACCTACCATCTGGTAGTCCAATATCAGGCTTCCATGAATAGCCTTTAACACTTACCAACTCTAATATCCTGGCTCTTTATGATAATATTCTAAGGGCAAATCCAGTTCATAGTTTTCCTTTTTTTTCCTTTTACTCTATTAACCTATTTCAGCTTTGATTTCAATTACCTTGTAATGCATATAAAAATAAATTACAGAGAGAAAATATTACAGAGAGGTTTAACAAGTTAATGGTAAATTAAATGCATGCTCTTCTTCATTATGCAAATTTGCAATGCTGTGGAACATTTAGCACTCTCTCCTGAATAGCACTCAACATTTTATATGCAGATAAGTCAACAGCTCTAGTGAACTTTTGCCTTATCCATGCATTAATACAAGAAATAAGTACTGAAGTTTTTCCAATTGCTTTACAACTCTATAGGTAGGATAAAAGCCAATTCACTATTTCATATAGAGCATCCATTTCTAGTCATGTCAATCAGGGTGTTCCTCCTGAAAAAGATTATTGTGCTCAATGGTGAGAAGAGAAATGCTAATTTTGATTTAAAATTTAAATTTTTAAATATGCTTCCTTATTTCTCATTAAAGAGACTATAAGATCATTAAGCAAATAAACAAATATAGTTTTCTTATCATAATTAACAGATACCACTGTCTTATTTTGCAATAGTTCTCACTTATCTACTTTATTTCTGGCTGTGTCAAAACATAAGCATAATGAATCAGCTTCTATTTATTACAGTATAATAAACAGAAATTTATTAGTAGTAATTATTCAAGTAACAGTTGTTTTTGAAAAATACCAGTCTAAATCTTATTCTAAATCAATTGTTTCTCAAATTGGTGTATAGGTTCAGATGAAGATTCGGCCAGGCGCGGTGGCTCACGCCTGTAATCCTAGCACTCTGGGAGGCCGAGGTGGGTGGATTGCTCAAGGTCAGGAGTTCGAGACCAGCCTGAGCAAGAGCGAGACCCCATCTTTACTAAAAACAATAGAAAGAAATTATCTGGCCAATTAAAATATATATAGCAAAAATTAGCCGGGCATGGTGGCACATGCCTGTAGTCCCAGCTACCCGGGAGGCTGAGGCAGTAGGATTGCTGAAGCCCAGGAGTTTGAGGTTGCTGTGAGCTAGGCTGACGCCACGGCACTCACTCTAGCCCGGGCAACAAAGTGAGACTCTGTCTCAAAAAAAAAAAAAAAAAAAAAGAATCATACTTCTGCTATCAATTTGAAAAATGCTGGTTCTAAATTGCCTTAAAGCAGATAATCTTAACATTTTCTGTATACTTTCAATTAATTCCTTAAAGTTTAAACTCTAAGATTTCTAAAGAAATTCAGATGACTTTTAAGTATAATAATAGAAGTTACCATATCAGAAGTAAAAGTAGAAAATGATGCACAATTTTTCATGTGTATGTTCAAAGAAAAATAAAAAGGAAAAGAAAAAGGAAAGAAAGAGAGGGAATGAGGAAAGGAAGAAAGGAGGAAGAGAGCGAGAGGTTGGAAGAAAAGGAAATTAAAGAGTGAAGGAAAGAAATGAAAGAAAAAGGAATATAAGGGAGGGGAAGGAAGTCTCTTTCAATGTTGCCTTCAGTTTTTATACATAGACATGCTGGGTAGATATATGTCAATGAAAATAGATACAGTTACAGACATAGATATAGATGTAATTTTAGCCATTGAATCAGTTACTCTTGGATTAGAAATGTGTTTGTCCTATCACACAGTTTTATTCGCATTTCCTTACCTATATAGATTTGCCATCACCTCTCTGTCAGATTACCCTGTATCCTTAATCAATACAGCCCCATTTTGAATACACACACACACACACACACACACACAAACATATACTACTTTTCCTGTTTTCTGTGGATCTTTAGGGCTACCCAAATGGATAAAAGTTTTAGGCCTATATATATATATCACTTTGAATTTTTATTACCTAACAAAACTATATCTCATTCTAATTGATACAGTGGGAAGAATAGAAGATAGGCCTAAGTCTGTGAATAGCCAGCCATGCTTTCTTTGAAAAGCAAATTTTCTGTGTCTAAAACACACCAAAAACTGTGGCTCTCCCAACTTCATGCTAAAAAGTATAGCTTCAAAACTAATGGCTGTAACTTATTAAATTATTGCCATAATTCTTATTAGTTGGGTAATACAGGTTTTCTATATAATTCGCTGTGAATAACTACTTTTGTAACAGTTTTCATTAGCATTAATAATGATGAAAAGTGCAAGGTAGCTTATGTTTATCAGCTAGATTGTATACCAACATATTCCTATGGAATTATTAGTCCTTATATATGGAGTTTTTATATTTTAAAAGTGTAAAAAACTCATAATTCCTACATTTTTTCTAATCTATAGTGTTCTTTGACTCTAATGTTAAGAACTCTGAAGGCTCTAAGTACGCCACTTTCAAACTAATGAGTTAGTCTGCTATGGTTTCATGGGAGCTGACATAAGAAATGAGACTCCTGGATCAGTGAGGAAAACTTTTACTACTCATAGCAAAAGCAGTAGCTGGTGTGTTAGCATGTTCATATCAGTTCTCGGAGGCTCAGTTCCCACAGGGAGAATGAAGTTCAGCTTAGACACCTGCATGCACAGTGGGTTGTGTTTCAGGGAGGGACAGTTAGCTTGGGGAATCTCTCAGTTTATAGTAGTCAGTAAGCAAGACTCTTTGTCAGAGGAGGAGATGTTACTTTAACTCTCAAGATCACTCACTACAAATGCAACATGCAAAATGGCCCCAGCAAAGAGTGGTCAGAGCCTTACCTTTTTGACATGCCCAACATTTAAATTAAAATAAAATTTTATATTGTAACTATACTATGAAATGTAGATTATATAGCATTCTTGTAAAATGAAAATCTCTTTTTTTCTGTTTTCTTCTGACATTGAGACAAATTAAGTAGATGAAGACCAATTAAAAGATAGAAGTAAAAGGTACACTGAAAATGATCACACTTGCTACAATATAGCAGCCACTAATGAAGATCTCCCTGGATTGTGGAGGTTCATCTGAAAGGAGAAGGCATATGGTCCAAGAGTTTCAGCAAAAATTTAATTCTAATACTCTATTTGGAAGTATTTCAAAGCACCATGATTAATTTGTTATATGCTAATTACAGTTAATGCCTATGTGTCTTTCTTTAAAATCTATATAGTAATACATATTGATGTCAGTGTCCTGTTTTAAAGTATGGTAACTGAAAATAGAAGTAAAGAAAAATAGTTTTTCATCATTGCTTATTCAGATATCTAAAGCTCAACTCAGGATTGAGTTTAGGCAGGTACAAAAAGATACACCTGTATTTTTCCCTGACAGTGCAAGAATGGCTGTGTAGGTTGGAAATCGGCAGAGGTAAATGCTAAGCCATGTTTACAATTAAGCTAAGAAAGCCCTTTAACTGCCTGCCTTCTTAAACACTGAGAGGAATGATGTGAGTCCAAGCCAATTTTAAAATCAGATATTCATGTGTGATTTTTTTTTCACACAGGAAACTAATCAATCTTATCACCTTTCATCATTGACTTACTTCCTCCCACTACTTATATAACTGAATTAAAGAACAAGTATAAGCTGCTTACACCTCTGAAAACAAATGGCTTGTGTTTCATCTCGAATATTATATTCTTTATAGAATGCAGACAATAATTTTATGTTTTTCCAATATCACAAACCTAACTTGCCTCAAGGACATGAAGCATTGAAGTACAAGATAAAATTGGATCACTGTAGGAAAACTCATGACTCGATAAACCTGAAAGTCCCTGAGTTCACTCCACTGCTTTATTTTGATGCTCTGTTATGAGCTTCGGAGTAGGAAAAATACACGCTGTTTCAAAAATACAAGAAAATGAATGGCGTCAACCTCTTCACTTTATGAAATAACTTTTCTTCCCTCCTTCCTCCCTCCCTCCCTCCCTTCCTTTCTCATAAAATATAAGCTGACGAAGGCAGATCTCCCTGAAACGTCTAAATAAGAACCAATATTCATTAAGCCTATTTATTACAAATGGAAAATTCACATGTGTATCTCACTGAATTCCCAAACTACCTGCATTTGATTTGTCATTATCCCTATTTCCAACAGATGAGGAAAGACAGGCTCAGAGAGATTTTGTAACTTTCCAAAGTCACACAGTTTTTGCACAAATAAAGGGAAATAAAGAGAAAATATTTTATATATACACACACACACACAAAAAAAAAAACACAGAAGAAAAAATGGCTTTCTTGGCATGCTCTTCAACAGTTTCATTTTTTCCCGGTTAGAACCATACAATTACCCTTAATTTCGGCAGTTATGCATTAATATAGCAAATACATAAAGGGCAAAAAATAGGTGAAGAATGATGACTTTTCTCCTCCTTCAGAGTTTCTAGGCATTAACACTTAATATATATAGTATTAATTTATGGCATCTGAGGGTTAGTAACCAGATTCTTATTACAATTGGTTAGTAGGCTTCTACAAAGACAACCGTGAAAAAAAATCAAATGGGGGAATACAAAAGGTTTCTCTTCATCAGAAAGGATAATTTAAATTTAACATATTTATTTCCATTATATATTAACAATATGAGGAACATGCTATTTATCTAAAATATGTCATGAATATGTAATTTCAATCTAAAAGTGTTGAATTAGGAGAGTCTCCTGTCTGATAGGGTAAATGGAATCTTATACAAAGCAGTATTTTGGGAAAGGAGAATATTTGGAATTCAGCACCGTCTGGAGATAAATAGTATTCCCCTGTAACAAAAATTGCTGCAAGAAAAAGGAAAGACAATCAGCCTGCAGTCCTTTTTAGGTGCTGGCTTATTATGTTTCACGGCAATAATGGCATGGAAAGTTCCATACAGTACACTTTGTGTTTGGCAGTGTCTCCCCTGCCAGGAGTTTTCTGAAGAGAACCCTGATGTGGTGAGGCTCCCATATTATTATTTTTATGTGAAATATTATATTTAATTATAATTAGCTATCACTACAATGAATGAGACCTGGGTACTTCAGTATCTGACAAGGCTACAAATAAATCTCAGAATTTATCTCTTTATATTTTCAATTCTATTGAGTAAGCTGCAGAACATCCCAACTCACCTAAAGCATAAGTCTCAGAAAACATGTTCTTTGATTTATAGTTTTGAAATTGCATTTCATTGCTATGTCTTAAATCAAGTATTGAGTTTCTCTCTTAAGCTTACCCTGCATTGAACATTCATTATATCCTCGCGGAGCTACATTCATAGTCTTTTATGGTGATTCAAAGTAATTCTGTCAAAAGCCTCCCACGCACTGGCTATTTTTAACCATTATTAAAGACAGAAAATTAGTGTGATTTCTAATTGATTCTCATTTGGAAATCATGAAACTTTTTCTTTCATTTTTTCAGCACCATTTTCTCATGACTGCTTTTATAAAAAGAGAATAAGTTTATATTTTCAACCCTAAGAACTAGTAGTTGGAGAGCACACGGGATAGTTTCAAGTGCTTGGATTTTCTTTTTGCCCGTAAGAAATATACCCAATTGGAGGTTCCCAAATTGGCTGTGCCTCTTCTCATAAGGTTGTAGTACTGACACCTAATAGGATTCAGGTTTATAATAAATGGTAAATACATATTTGGTTAATTGAACTGAAGGTATACATTAGCTATAGCAGTGATTCCCAACCAATATAGTATTTGGAACAGCTAAATCAGGGGATAAATTCTATTGTCTTCTGGGCATAGTTTGTTTTTTCTAGGAAACGAGTTGAAATCCTGCCTTGAAACATTATAAAACAACAGCCAGTGTGGTTGTTATTAGTTACTGACTCTCAGCTTCAAACTGACACATCTTTGCTCAACTCTGTGATGTTGGGGATGGTATTCTGTAAAACCCGTATTTTTCTTCTGTCTATTGAGTCCCTGTTTAGCTCTGCCAATAGGCAGCACTGGGGGAGACAAAGTTTCCTGTTGCCTCTTGTTCCTGACAGCATTTCCCCCAAAATAGCTCCTCACTGGAGCAGTAGGGCTTGGCTCCAGCAGTAGCAGTTTGCTGCTATTTTCCACACTCCAAAACTAGTCTCATGTCACCCCGTGAAGAACAATGCACTAGGTACACTGATCCCCCTTCTTAGAAAATTTGGTCATAATCCCATGGGGGCCACTCTAGATGCCTGAGCCATCTATGCTATCAGGCAGAACACCATCCTCGGATATCTCAGCTCCAAAGTCTGCAGAATCCCTCTTCCAAACACCTGAGTACAGCCAAGGGTGAATAGTGGGATTTTGCAGGAGTGGTTGTGGGTTTCTTCAAGCTAATATGTTATAATAACCTTGTCCTCTTTCTTTTGTTTTCCTAATCCACAAGGGAATATCTGCCTCCTTTTGTTTTTAACCTATTTTTTTGATACCTCAATGTCTTCTGTTTGCCTTTTCGGTTCTCTAAAACCTGATTAACAATTTTGAAATAATAAGTAAGACTTCTCTTTTTTGATTAATACAGAAATTGACAAATTAACAGTATCAATATTGGTCTCAGGAAATAGACCTCCAAGTAGGACTTTGGGGATTGATTTATGTCTTTGAGCTTGAGCATAGCGATGAGCTCCTTGCCAAAGGAAAAATGTGGTGCTAGTAATCTTGGACATGTAGTGGCATCAAAATCAATCAAATTATCACCTGTGGTTGATTGTTATGTCCATGGATGGACAGGTGGCTGCCTTCCTTGACCATTAAGACAGTAATGATGACAACAAGAATGGTAGGATGAGATGGCTGCAATTGATTACATCAGAGTACAGCACTTATAAATAGAAAATGACAATCTCAGATCTTAAATTTTGAGCTGCAGTCACTTTCAGAGAACCAGAGAGCTTCCAGGACATCTCTAAAAAAATCTTTTATTTCTTGAAGCAACACAGCCAACTCCACAGGAAAACAGACAAATAATTTAATTGTGTTGATTTCAGCTTTTCAATGTAAATGAAATTGTCTTTCCAAATGTTCCTTGTGAAAGTCGGGATATTGTGAGAATAGGAGTATGAGCCTGTATCAGCCAGGGCTCAGTCAGGTAACCAGAAAAAGAGGCAGCAAGGAATTGGTTTATGTGATTGTGGGGATTTGATAAGCAAGTCTAAAATCCATAGGCAGGCTGTCAGGAGGGGCGGGGCGGGCCTGAAGTTTTGGGCAGGGCTGCAGTCCGCAGTGGAATTTCTTGTTCTTCCCTGAACCTCAGTACTACTGTCAAGGTCCTAAAACTGATTGAATCAGGCACACTGGGGCTATCTAGGAAAATCTCTTTTACAGAATGTCAACTATTTAGGAACTTAAGCCATATCTACAAAATATCTGCACATAATACCTAGATTAGTATTTGATTTAAAAACTGGGGCCAATAGCCTAGCTAATTAGATACATAGAACTGACCATCACATACTCTGAGATTGGAAATGTGGATATCTAGGTGTACCCAGACAAAAATGACCATTTGAATGCTGGAGTTACCCTGAGCCTCCTTTGCCAGTTAAACACCCACCTTCCTATGTCTGAGGATACCTGCCTTCCTTTTTCTTTAAAAAGCTGTAATAAACTTACCTGGGACAGTTGCCATCTAAGACCAGGCCCATTGTTCTCAAGGCACATACAAATGGCCCCTTATTACCTATAGATCACTAACTAGGTCAGATGTTATCTCTCATGTTCTAGGGAAAGTCTGACCCTAGAGGAAATAGTTTATACGCCAAAAGAATCACAAGTTTTTTTCTAATTTATTTTATCAGAAACCTGGGATATATGTTTGGTAAGGGATTCTAGGAGCATTAGATTAAAAAGGATGGAATTTATCATACTGGATTGAGATAAATGTATTGGTATGAGTATATATGAAAAATGTTAAATGTGATATATTGCCCCACAAAGCCTAAAGTGCGTCTATCAGTTTATCTGGTTGTTTGACTGAAACTTGGATTCAGTTGCACTTACATTCAGTAGGTTTCAGATACTAGATCTTTATTGGCATAAGGTAGAAAAAAGAATATGACAATTTGTCAAATAGAAATATTAAAGTGCATTTATTATTATACATGTAGTTTACATATCACTAACCATGACGAAATATATCTACTGAGAGGACACCTTTTGCACTACAGTGTTAAGTAATACATTAGTGAGAAGAGCACCAACATCCTTGAACAGATTTGTGGTGGCTTCCTTCTTTTCAGTCTAGGTATGAAAATGGGAGGTGTTGCCATTATAATAAGCTCTTTGGTTTCAATGGTGGTGCCAGAGGAGTGTGGCACTCAAATCCCACTTCAAAAGAAAATCCACTTATATAACCATTTAAAATGAAACCATTTAAAAGTGTAAAAAACATTCTTAGGTTACAGGATATACAAAAATAGGAGGCGTGCTGATGGTAGTTTCACACGTGTCTTTTTACATCAAAAAGTAAAGATGATATCAATATTCATTGTTTATAAGAGCAAAATTAATTGAGCAAATTATGTATAGTTTGACATCATTTATCAGTTTTATATGTTGTATAAATATAATAGATAAAATAAATATAATGTACAAAATATATTCTGCTTGGTTTCTAGGATTTTTGCTTTGCTCATTTTGAAATCCCTGGAACTCAGTATAGTACTCTGTGCATAGCAGGTTCTCAATAAATATTGGATGAGTCAATTAATCAATCAGTGATAAAATAAGACCTTTGGTTCTCCACTCTTTGAATGGCGCCCAGGTATAGCTTTCCTTTTTGCTAAAGCACCACCACCTCACAAATCACCACTTTATGAAAACAAACAAAAAAAAAAAATTATGGATCTCCAAATCTCATATATTTGAAGTTTCACATTGTTAAAAACACAAAGTAAAATGCATTTCATATGGGTGAAATTTCAATTCAAAATTATTTCTCAGGAAAAGAGTACACCTCAGTCAGATATGAACAAAAATAGTTTGACTATATTGAATTCACAGGCTTTTGCCCTTTTAGAGCCTTTACTCAAAATAAATATGTCTAGTTTATTAAAAAATAAATCTGAAGTCATACAAATATGACCTTAGTTTTTAATTTGAAAAATGTGTCCCCTGACAACATGGCTATAAATATAAAACCTATAAATTTTTTTTGAACAAACACAATTAATGAAATAAGTCTTTTGAAGCAACAGACATACACACACACACACACACACACACATTTTTCCTAAGCTATTTAAAAAAATATAAATAGTATAAATTTTTCCACTGAAATAAAAGGCCAGACATTATTATTAATATAAGGTAAATATATAACCTTCAAAATTAACTTATGTTCTTAGAGCTTCCCTTCAAGAAATCTTTAAAGTAATATTTTGCTTTTGCTTCTTATAATTTCTATAGTTTGAATGTATCCCTCCAAAAGCATGTGTTGGAAGCTTTATCTTTAATACAGAAGTATTTGGAAGTGAGGCCTAATGAGAGGTGATTAGGACATGAAGTGTCCACTTTCATGAATAAAAAATGCTGTTATCAGGGGAGTGGGTTAGTTGTAAAAGGGTGAGTTTTGTCCCATTTTCTCTCTCTCTCTCTCCGTCTCTCTCTCTCTCTCCATCTCTCTCTCTCTCTCTCTCTCTCTCTCTCTCTCTCTCTCTCTCTCTCTCTCTCTCTCTCTCTCTCTCTCTCTCTCGCCCTCTCCTGCATTTTTACCTTCTGCCATAGGTTGAGGCAGTAAGAAGGCGATTGCCAGATACTGGCTCTGTGGTCTTAGACTTCCTTGTCCCCACAACCATGAACCTATAAATTTTCATTCATTATAAATTACCCAGTCTTAGGTATTCGGTTATAAAAGCACAAACGAAGACAAACCCCATCCATTCCAAAGCACCTAGGAAAACTGCATAATAAATTAATTCACAGCATCTATAATTTTGTATACTATCTTCAATAACAAAAACCAAACATTAATATAATTTCTGGAAAAATGGGAAAGGATTTTCCCTAGTTGTGTTTGATTTATTATATCATCTGCCTTTCGTACAATATTTGACCTCTTTACAAAAACCAGACTTCTTAACTATAGGCGCAGAATTTTCACCAGCTGACACACAATTTAAGCCATGAAGATTTGTATAAGAAAAGGGCCTCCAGATCAAACCCACACAATACTTCAAGTTATTTCAGAAGACATATGTGTCACCAAAGGGAGAAAAGCATGGACAAAAGATTGTTCTTTAACAGTAGTCGAAGTCAATTACTACAGTGCAAAAGAGACCCTCCCCTGGGGCTTGATTCTGACTCTAATGCCCACAGGGATTTCCAAGAAAGGAGGAAGGTAATTATTTTGAGAAAAGGAATTTTCTTTTTAAAGTTATCTATTCTTTGACAAATTCCACGAGCAAAGAACAGAACGAAAAGTAACTTTTGGAGTGGGAGCTCTATTGTGTCACTATAGCCTAACCTTTATCCCCTCAATATGTGCTGTTTTTTTTTTCTCTCTCTCTCTTTTTTATTCTCCACAGCTTAGTAAGCCCAGTTACATTTTAAAAACAAGAGTTGGATTCTTAGCAATTCCACAGGAAAAAGGTCTTCAAATAAGGGATCTATATTCTGCAAAACCAATGACAGCAAAAACCTGAAGTTAGGGAATTCACATTCTACAATAAACAAATACATATTTTTAGCAGTAAACTATAAGGCATGCCAGAAGTGTGATGGGGAAAATATGATGTAGGAAAGGGCAGATGAAGTTTATTACAGTCTGGGTGGACATTTAAATGTAGTGGGCACGGTAGGCCTTCTTGAGAAGTGACATCTGGGCAAGGAATTGAAGTTTAGGAACATTCCAGCAAATGAGAACAGCCAGTACAAAGACCCTGAGGAAGAAACATGCTTATTCCAGGAACAGCAAGGAAGCCAGTGAAGCCTGAACTAAGTCAGCAAAGGGAAGAGTGTTAGCATATGATGTCAGTAGTGCAGCAAAGTTCAGAATTTGTAGATGGTCAAAATGTTCTTATTAATGTCAACAGAGTGAAATTATTATTCTTAAAGTGCTATAGGTAAATAGCTGAAAACTATTATTCTATATCTATTCAATGTTGAGAGATAATTCTCGTTGAGACTCACATTTCTGCACATTTGCTGACTATCCTTGTAGGAATGTATAGAAGATAGTCTTGGAAGATATAGTGTCTCATTCTGAAATATATATCTATAGATATGTGTGTGTAAAATGTATATATTCATATATATATGGCAATAATGTAACAAAAAGGAAGCCAATGTCATAAATTTGGGGCATAACCCACTTTCAGGAAAAATATAAATAAAGAAAAAGCATTATTATGGATAAAGAGGATTATATATTAATGATAAAAACAACAATTCACTAGGAAGATCTAACAATCATGTATGTTTCTAAAATTGATCCTGAACTTGTTATGAAAGAATATGTAAATATCTTTGATTGAGATATAATATATATTTGCATATCTTCAAACATATTATTGAATGAATGTAAAATTGCTACATATCAATATGTGTGCCATGTAATGCAAGTATTAGAAATCATGTGTGATTATAAATTAACGAGTTAACTCTTCAAATGAAAAATGAAAACAAGAACAACAGAGTAAATTCAAACAAAGCCAAAGACAGTAATAATAAAATTAGGAATAAAAACTTATATTTAAAAAGAAAATAATAAAGTGACTGATAACTCAAAAATTTGTTCTTTGGAAAAACTAGTAAAGTAGATAAACTCTGACAACTTCATGAGAAAAAGACAGCAGGATAAAATAACAGTTAGAAGGACTTAAAAATGGATCATAATTAAAATGAAAAGCAAACTTCTATAACTTTCTATATTAAGCCTAGAAATTTATGTTCTTTGTTTTCTCCTATCTTCTGTTGTCTAACATAGTATTTTCCACATTGTAGGCCCTCAACAAATATTTATTGAATGAATAATTTAATTAATGATTAAATTAATGACTTAGAAGAAAACATTTTTAAAGACCTAGCCTTATAGAAACACTATTTTCTTTTACATTTAGTCAGTATTTAATTTTTTTAAGAATATTATGGGGGTACAAATGTTTTGGTTACATAAATGGCTTTTGTACTATTTGGGTAAAGTTATAAGTGTGCCTATCACCCAGATAATGTGTATTGCACCTATTAGTGTGAATTCACCCATCCCCTCTTCCCCCCCAACCTCCTTGATTTCCAGTGCATATCATTTCCATATGTGCGCATAAGTGTTGATCAATTAGTACCAATTTAATGGTGAGTACATGTGATATTTGTTTTTTCATTCTTGTGATACTTCACATAGCAGAATGGTCTCCAGCTCCATCCAGCTTAATACAAGAGGTATTAATTCACCATTTTTTTTCATAGCTCAGTAGTATTCCATAGTATCAATATACCACATTTTATTAATCCACTTATGCATAGAGGGCACTTGGGTTGTTTCCACATCTTTGCAATTGTGAATTGTCCTGCTGTAAACATTCTAGTGCTGGCATCTTTTTTATAGAACGTCTTTTTTCTTTTGGATAAATACCCAGTAGTGGGATCAAATAATAGTTCCACTTTTAGTTCTTTGAGGTATCTCCATATTGCTTTCCGTAGAGTTTGTTCTAGTTTGCAGTCCCACCAACAGTGTACGAGCGTTCCTCTCTCTCTGCATCCATGCCCGCATTTGTTGTTTTAGGACTTTTTGATAAAAGCCATTCTCACTGGAGTTAAGTGATATCTCATTGTGGTTTTGATTTGCATTTCCCTGATGTTTAGAGATGTTAAGCATTTTTTCACATATTTGTTGCCCGTTAGTCTCTATTTTGAAAAGTTTCTGTTCATGTCTTTTGCCCACTTTTTAACGGGGTCATTTAATTTTTCTTGCTGATCTGTGTGAGATGTTTATAGATTCTAGTTATCATCCCTTTATCAGATGTATAGCACTCAAATATTTTCTCCCATTCTGTAGGGAATTAGTGTTCTCTCCTTTTTCCTCTTGTTTCTGCAGGCACAGGGAACCCAAATTTCTGTTCTGATTTCCCTCTCATTTCTCCCAACTTTTCTGGATACATCAGTGGGAATATTATGTTCTGTCTGGAAAATGTGGAAGGTCTACTTCTTATGTATCTTTTAAAATACATAATTGTATCTTACCCTAAGTGCAAATTTTCATTCTTCACATAAGAGTTTTTTTTTTAATGATTTATTCATTCATTAGATCAAGAGTTCCCAAAGTGGAGCCCCCTGACCAACATAATCCACAACACTTGGGTATTTGTTGGAAATTCCAGGCCCCATCCCAGTCCTACTGAATCAGAAACTCTTACGTGGATTCTAGCAATGTTTTATCAAGCCTCCAGGTGATTTTGATGCATCCTTAAATTTGAGAACAAGTGCAAGGGTTCTTTATGGTAGAAGCAATGATAGCAAGAAAGAACACAAGCTTTGGAATCAGATGGGCATGAGTTTGAACCCACATCTAATGATTATATAGTAGTTCTATAACTTAAGGGAGCCAATAAAACTCAGCAAACCTCACCCCCTTATCTGCAAAATGGGCATAATTATACAAAACTCCCAGTATTGTTGTGATCATTCAAGATAAGGTAAATAAAATGAATGTTGAACACACTGTAGATATTCATCTTATAAGCATTTACTGTACACCAGCTATCCACCAGTTGATTGATGATGAGGGTTACAAAAATAGAATTTTAATTCCTGAGTTACTTACGTTTGACGATATTGAGAGAGAGTGACGGTCTCTGCCACTGAGGAGTGTAAACTCAACCTGAGTCGAGGGGAAACCGTGTCGTCGAGTGCTGCCTCAGTGCAGGAAAGAGGGAGATACGCAGAGAGCTGGGAGCAGGGCTTTTAGTAATATCACACAGCTCTGGAACATCTGTTTCTCCTCCCCTGCGTACGACAACAGCAGAGAGGAGAAAAAGAAGACATAGTGTCCAGGCCTACACGAGGGAGTGGCATAAGATGTCTCTGAGAGTGACTAAGACCCAAAGTGCTAGACACTTTGTCAAGTACTGGCCACAAGAACAGCAAAGAGAGATTTTGTTTTTTTTTTCCGGAAGCCTTCAGTCCTAGTTCCTCCATGTGCACACACACACACACACACACACACACAGTAGGAGAAGAAGCACAGCAGGCTGTCTAGTTGATCTATATTCGAGGGGAAAAATACTTTATTCCTTCTGAAAACTAATATAGGATCTAAGTCAGCAAAAGTGCTGGTGGCCTGCAATTTAGGTTGTTGTCTACCTAGATACCTTGTCTGATGTTTCTATAATGATCTGGATGATCTATTGAACCTGACATGGACGTTTATATTCATTTGGTATTCTGGCTTAATTCCTAATCTCAGGGCAGTATAGTAAGTTTGTGGTTCCCAGATATGTCCCTCTGTCGTGAAAATAAATCTAGTATCCGAGCCTCCAGATTTTTATTCCAGTGACTGCGATTTTCCCACTCCTAACTTCATTTGCACTACTTTATTGCCTTTGTGCCTAGGTACCCTAACTTCTAAGCAGATCTTTTTTCTCTTGTTTCTTTCTTAAGATACAAATTTTCATCATTATGCTCTAGTCCAGTGGTTTGCAATGGGGAATGATTCCCCCCAGGGGATATTTGACAGTGTCTGGGACTATTATTGATTGTCACAACTCAGGGAAGCTATTGGCTAGAGGCCAGGGATGGTGCCAAACATCCTACGATACAGAGAACAGCCTTATACAACAAAGAACTATCCAGCATAAAATGTTAATAGCATAGAAATTGAGAAACTCTGCCCTAGTCCCATAATGTGTGGTTTTCCTGTCCTCAAACTCCTCTCCCGTTGTGCTACTGAGAGCTGCCACAGGCTTTCTGGAGGCTAACTGCAGGTTGGTTGTAGTGTTGATGTTTTCTTTTCTGTCACTTTGACTCCCATCGGATGAGCATCTTTAACTTGGTTGACAATGTTATGAAGCTACATCCTGGAAGTCCTCTCTTTCTCTCTTTGAAGTCCCCATGGCATGATTTCCTGGCTTAATATCAAATCTCTGGGCTCATATCCCCACATGTAGACATGGGCCCAACTTGCACATCTACTCTCAGGCTTTATTCACATCTGTTAGTCCACTAACCTCAAACTAAATGTATCCTAAGCCTGATGTTATAATACATGATGCACTACCCCTCAGAAAATTGTTGGACTTTGTAGTGAAGATCACATCTAATGATCTTAGAATAGAAAATTACATTCTTGAGATTTTATTAACATATATAGTCCTTTCAAACAAGATATATAGGTCCTTTGCAACTGCCTAAATCCTTCTGTACAATATTCTACACAATTGGTTTACTATATTGTAAAATCTATTAACTTGAAGACATCAATAGATATCTTGGCTTTATTGATTAATATTTGAATCAGACAGAGCATTTATATTGAGTTAATAACACTGGAACCTCAATTATTTAAAATAGCAAAGGTCTCATCATGCTTTGCAAGGGTGTCACTCTGCTTCATAAAACCATCACTTAGGAGGCTACAATTCGTGCATTCATAATTGCCAGAACAGAAAAGGGGACACGCAATATCATGAACTGGCTTTTATAGCTCTCAATCTGGAAGTGACGTTGTGTCAGGGTCCATAAGACCAACCCCAAAATTCAGTCATTTTCCAGGAGTACTCACAGAACTCACTATATAGTTCTACACATGGGTATGATTTATTACAGCAAAAAGATGCAAAGCAAAATCAGCAAAATAAAAAGGTGCATGGTTCAAAACTCAGAGGAAAGCAGGTACAGACTTTCCCAAGTTCTCTTTTAGTATAGTCACATAGGATGTGCTCACTTTCTCCATCGATAAGTTTGTGACACTCGTGAATCATTCTCTACTAATAAAACTCCTAGCTTTAAGGTGACGGGATAGAAAAATACAATTCTACCTTATGTCCAGGTGCAAAATCAGAAATAATTTCTGGAAAACACTAATGATTACTATAATATTAGTTAATATTCCACTATGGAGTAAAACAAAATTAAATGGGCTTGATTAAATTTTGGTCATTACCACAATCTGTTAGCAATACATACTAAATATGTGCAATAATGTTTTCTTGACTTAGGCAAAATTTTCTATAATCTATAAATGTGTGATATTATCTCCAAAGATAATTTTTTAAATGTTTTTGTTTTGATTTTTCTGCAATCTCTACCTCTCAAGATTTCAGAGGGAATTAAATTATATATAGGAATGACAATTTTTCTACCCACAATTATTATTTTCCTTGAGAAGTCAGAGATAAATGCCATCTGGGCATAGCATTTTATCATCAGATGTTCTAATTTCTTGATCATCTGTTCTGGCAAGATACAGTTTTCATTCAGTGTTTATTTTCCCTGCCCTGAAAACTGTTTGATTGTTGCTGGCATTTGTTTCTCCTCCTTCCTCTGTTAACACAGAAGCAAGCAAAGCTTTGGATGTTTTGGCAACGCCTTCATCTGCTACAAATCCATCACGCTTGCCATGTTTTGAAGGTCCCTGCAAAACACTGGGGTAAAGGGCAATACACTGACTGGCGCTGGGTTCAAACCAAAGAATACAGCTCTGGGCCAGGGAAAGAGGTGCACTGTTTGACCTCTGGAGCCTGCTTGGACAGGCTTCTTTTCACCGAAGAAGAAAATTTCACAACTGAAAAATTTGCTGATGACGTCCACACTCTGGTTCATCTTTAAGTATGGTGATATTTGAAGTGTCTTAGGCTTCCTCCTTCAGTCTCAGTCTTTGTTTCAATTTCCACATATGCAAGACTTATAATATTTTGACCTTTGCTGCATTGCACACTTGCTTCATTTCATACTTTGTCCTCCCTACCTCTTGTATACCTGTTGAAATTCTCATTTTTGCTGTTAGCATTTTCTCATTTGGACATTTATCAGGTACAGCCCAACCTTTCTGTACCACTACATAAAGACATGGTAATCATAAGCTTTGCCATTTCTTTAATATATTTTATTACATCATACTTTTATTTTCTTCTGTGTCTTTCTGCCCTCATTATATACTTTTTTAAATTTCTCACCAAGAAAAACATGATTCTTTTAATTTTCAGGTGCTTTTAAATATGCATTTTAACTAATTTGCAAAAAATTTGAGAATAATTTATAGTACATAAATCCTGATTTCTAAAACACATAGTGCTTGTTCATTGCTATGTATGTATATCATTGTTTTGTATACACACACACACACACACACAAGTGTGTATGTGTATGCAAGTTTGTGGATGCATACATGTGTGAATATATATCTTATGAATCTTATATCTATGTTTTATATCAACCTTGCTCTTTCATTGGAAATTGTTCATTGTAAACAATACTATGCAAAGCCCTTATTGCAGCTCATTCCATTCTGACCTTCAAGACTTTGTTAAAACACTGAATGTTGAAGGAACTCTACAGCCTACAAGCTGGATTTCTTGTATTGCAAGTGCTTATAAAGATATCCTCCCACTATTAAGTATTTTTGAACAGATTTGTGAAGTGCTTAGTCCCTCCCTATGTAATTTGGAGTCTGAATATGATTGCATACAATATTTTCCTAATTTCTACCTGCAAAAAATCTATTTAGCCATGTGGTATAACCCTTATCAGATATTAAATAGGAACCTATATTTAATATAAAGACACCATTATTTATTTCACTATAATGAGAACTGCTTAATTAAATATTTACTGGCTGTGCAAATTGCTGCATGTCTTCATTTTGTGCTTTTAAATGAGGTTTGGAAGATTCTCAAAAAAGCTAGCAATGCAGTTTTTATCTGAAGTTGCCAAGGGTGTTACTAAGGGAATAAGAAGTTGGCTAAGAGATCATTTCAAAATGCAAAGAAATTTTAAATCAAATACTCTAACTATAAAAACGTTGCTTCTTGGGAAGAAAAAAAGTGAGCAAAGATAACATGAAGCAGGAAAACTTTTTAAAACAAAAAGAAATTTAGTTGGTAAGACCTTACGTTCCCAAGTAGTGGGATATTTTTTATCTTCCCTTGTGAAGAAAGGTAACAAAGAAATGTTAGAGAAGGAAAATAAAGACAGAAATGCCAAGTCTCTTTCCCATCCCCTTAATTAGTTCTTCTTGCTACCTAGAGGAGTAAAAGTTTGGTAAGATGAAGTATTTTATGAAGTAGAACAACAGCTAGAGAGAGGACTTTGACAATAAGCCTATCAAACAAAATCTAAAAGTTAGGAAGTTAATTGAGCCTAGTATTTTGAACCTAAACATGAGGACTCTAAAACTAAATAATGAGAGAGACAATAGTTCCTTAAAAAGATATATCTCTCAGGATTTCTTATTGATGCCTTAATTTTAACAATTTATTTTCTTGGTTGAAGGTAAAATTTATCTATTCAAAATGAGGCTTTAAATCACAGATGTATGTAATTAAGTACTTAGTTACTAAGTTAATAAACTTATTAACTCAAGCAAAGAAGCAATATCTTGAAGTCAGTGAAGAAAAATCACTTTTCATACTGTATGGCCATGCCAAACAAAGCAGTGGAAGGAGAGAAAGCAAATGTCAGGAGTTGAATCCACAGATTTATTTTTTTATTTAGCAAACTGTATATATATGTCAATATTAATATCTCTATGTTTTAATTAATGAAAATTAATTAGGCATTGTGTAAAGGACTTTTATTGGACAGTACCTCAGTAACTCCTTACTAATGACTTAATAATATTATGGAGCATTTATTTTTTACTTTATTTTGCCATTTTACAGATGAAGTGATAGAGGATTAGAGAGTTTAAATAAGTTGCTTAAAATCATGCAGCTAATAACAGGAACAACTTTTCAAAACAAAGTAACCTAAATCTAGAGTCTCTGCACTTATCCATCATTCTAATCTTTATATTGATTTGAAATGTGAGCTACAGGCAGGAGCAAGAATAAAAACAATGTTGATACAATAATTATTATGCTAAAAACATATATTTTGGAACATATAAGAGTGCATATGGAATATGACATTTATTTAAATTTCTCAAACAGGAAACTTCATACTTCACTAAGAAAATTGAAGAGGAATTCTGTGGACTTCCGCTACACTATGACCATGTACCAGCATCTTTACTCACACATTCTATCCATAAAACTATCCATGCTCCAGTATAAAACTACTTATACTCTACACCAGATCCTATTCTTTCTATTTCTTAAGGTTAAATAACCCCCACAGTTTTCCATCTTCTCTTTTGCATCGTCATTTTTCTTCTCTATAAGAGCACTCCCATCATCATAAAATTTTCTCTCACCATTTTCTCTCATGTTATTTTCTCTCACCATTTAAAAATAAAGCAAAACAAAACAAAAAAGTTCTTTGCCCCATCACCTATCCATGTGTTTCCTCAACTCTTTCTCTGCTTTTTAGCAAACATGCCTAGAGAAAGTTGTCTTATCATAGCTGACTCTTATTCATCTATTTACACTCTTCTATACACCCCAAACAGGCTTTTTCTTCCACCATTACAACCAAAATTGCTCTCAAAAAACTGCCGATGACTTCCTGAAAAATAAAGCCACTATTTGCAATCACACTGCCTTGTAATTACAATACATAAGACCTACTAAATCATGATGTTCAACATAAACAATTTAAGCTCAAATTGTTTTCCCAACAGCTCACTCTCTGTCAACTGACCATCAAGTCACCGCTTCATGAGGGAAGGGATTCCTTTTGTTTTGCCCAATGCTGTAGTCACCGTGCCTAGAATATGGCCTGACACTTAGTAGGTGGTCAAAAAATATTTGTTGACTATATGAATGAATGAATGAATGAATGAAAGAAATACATGAACATATGTATGACTTAAAGTAGCACAGTGTATAGCTATTTTTTAAAACTCACTAGTGAACATTTGGCAAGTCATAAAATAATTTAATACATTATAATTTGCTTACCCTCAGGTTATGTTCTAAAGAAGACAATGTTGAAGGAGACATCATTAATGAGCTCAATTTAGTGTGTTTCTTGAGGGTAGCTGTCCAATCATAATTTTTGCATTTCACCTACCTTTTACAGTACCTGATAAAGTGAAATAAACATTTGCCAAATGACAAAATAAATAAATCCAATTTCAATGCTGCAATGAAAATAAGGTGTCCAGGCTAACTACTTTCCCATTATCACTTAGGAGCTGACAGTTAACAAATTGACTGTCATGTGTAGCCCCTGTTTGTGTTCAAGGCATTTTTATTTTACTTAACAATGGCCTCAGTGCACAAAAATACTGATGCTGGCAACTCAGAGATGCCAAAGAGAAGCCATAAAGTGCTTCCTTTATGTTAAACGGTGAAAGTGTTTGACTTACATAAGGAAGAAAAAAATTTGTCTGTTGAGGTTGCTGAGATCCATGATAACAATGAATCTTTTACTAGCGAAATTGCGAAGAAGAAAAAAAATGTGCTAGTTTTGCTTTGTCACCTCAAACTGCCAAAGATCCAGCCACAGTGTGTAATGACTTTTATTACAATATATTGTTATAATTGTATTTTATTATTGTTTTTAACCTCTTACTGTGCCTAATTTATAAATTATCCTTTATATGTAGGAAAACACACAGTGTTTTCAGGGTTTGGTACTCTCCGCAGTTTCAGGCACCCACTGGGGGACTTTGAAAGTATCCCCTGTAGACAAGGACAAGATGGGAATACTGTACATGTAATTGAGGAACAAAAATGGAACTTTCCTCTTGGAGAAAAATGAAGTTTCCAAGGAATAATGTACTGAAATAGACACAATTTAGAAAGCAACGTAAATCAAACTATCAAACTGGGTGCAGTTTACATGGCAAAAAAGGATTGCGGATGGGATTTGGAGTCTTGTACCTTTAGGCCAACTGTATTTAACTACAATGGGCTTCTTGGGAAGGGAACTGAATATCAGTAAGAAGCCCATGAGGGCAACAGAGTGAGACACTGTCTCAAAAAAAAAAAGAAAAAGAAAAAGAAAAAGAAAGCCCATGAGAGCATTTAGTGGTTACGGTGCACCAGAAATTCACTGATATTAAATAAATAGTGCACTTGGCTTCACAAATAAGATAAGGACAAATAAAAGCAGTGCTGACAACCTCCTAGCTGTATATTTGCAAACTGGGCATTGCAGGGTACAGCAGTTCAGAGGATCGTGTGGTAGAACAGATTTTCAACCTGGGGTCAGGATGGTACTAAGTGTGGATGATGCAGAGCTGAGGTCCCCAACACCCAGGCCTTGACCCAGTACCAGACTGCATCCTGTTAGGAACTGGGAACCGCCTGAGCCCCACCTCCCATCCGTGGAAAATTGTCTTTCATGAAATTTAGGAACTGAGCCTCACAGCAGGAGGTGAGCAGCAGGCAAGAGAGCAAACCTTCATCTGTACTTACAGCCGCTCCCCATCCTTTGCATCACCGCCTGAGCTCCGCCTGAGCTCCTCCTTGCTCCCCCAGTCCCCTGTCTGTGGAAAAATTATCTTCCATGAAACCAGTCCCTGGTGTAAAAAAGGTTGGGGACCGCTGATGTAGAGCACTCTAGACTTGAGAATTCCACGCTCTGTGACCAAAAGTGAACTCCTGATAACAAAGCAATGAAATAATAATTTCTAACCTACACCGTGTTTCTGCTTTTGTGCTGAAAAATTTAAAACCTGGGAATGCCAGTAAATTTTTTGATATGCCAATCTCCTGGAAACAATTCTTTATGATATAGTAAAGGCTCTACTCTCTAGATACCATTCAGTTAGAAATATAACATTCTGAGACATAATAAAATACACCTGTAATGTTTTCAACTGATGTTTTGCTGTTATTTAATTGGAAAAAAATCTATCAATATGCAATACCTTCAAAATTCTGTTTTTTACTAATATTTTTAAATGTGGATTTTTATTGAACTATGAAACTTTACAATCCAAATATTTTTGCTTATATTCAGTAGGAGTTGTTAAAATGAAACATAGTTAAATATGTACGCAAAACTGAAGACTAGAGTTTTTCCATTAATATCTGGTTTGTCATTCATATTCTATAATACTCATAATAGTCTAAAATGGATCAGATTTGTTTCCTGTGTTTTATCTTTTTTTTTTTTTCAAGAAAAGTTAATGTACCTTTATAAAAATTAAACTTCAATTTTTGGTTTTGTCTACCATGAGTAACAGGACCAGCTGAATTAAGTTTCATCTTTGCTCCAGGCACATTGTGAATTTAAAGTCATTGCAATTTCTCATTTCCCCCCTCAGGTCAAGAATGGGCTTGAAGTTTCATAAGAATTTCAAACCCACAGATGAAAACTGTTGAGCCAGCACCTGTAGCACCTTTATGCACACTAGGAAGGATTCATCTAAAATAGTCTCACAGGTAACTTTTATCCATCAGATATGTAAACTCACACAGTTAAGAGACAAAGCAGAGAACCTAAATACAGCCTCCTTATCATTACTACCTATTATTGATAGTAGTATTGTAACAAGTTGAATCATCATTTAACGATTGTGATAATATAGACATCTATTTTGTATATTAGTTCTAGAAAACTCTTTTATTTTAAGTGTTTTAGGAATTTGTTATATGTAGAGTTATAGCTAAGCTATCCAAAAGAGAAATATTAAATATTCAAAGGTCACCATTAAAATTACTATATAAAATGTTTTCAAAAATTGAACTTTTAAAAATCTTTGTTTTCTAAGATGGTAATATAGAAATGAGTAAATAATATGTATGCGAAGTAATAAATATAAGTTTAAATAAGAAAATTTGTTGATTAATACTAATATCACTAGTAATTGAAAATATGTAAGTTAAAATAATAATGGGTGATCATTTATTTATTCACTTATTTCTCCATTTTTGTCCTGGAAAACATAGAAACATATTTTATGCTAGCTAGTAAAGATGTGATAAAAATAATACATTGATAGAAAACAAATAGGTTTTTTTAGAAAAATCTTTGCTATTATGTCAAGTGGATAAACATCTTTGTAGCTCCTTTAAAAATAAAATTTTGCTAAAACAAAATACACAGACACAGCAAATACATGAGAGAAGACTGGAAGTTTTGTTAGAAGTAAAAACATTAAGTAGTCACAATAGTTGTTGTTGAATTGCAGAATTATGGGTGGTTTCTTTTGCTTCGTTTTCTACCTTACCTTGGATAAGGTTACTTTTTCCATAATTAAAAGTGACAATTTTAACATATGTTGAAACATAGAAAAAGTCTGTGATATGATTTTGACTAAAAAGTATATTTGGTACAATGTTAGGATTATAAAAATTTAGAAAATAAATGAAAAGTATTGCAAGTAATGTAAAGATCACAAAAACATGAATAATTTAATTCCCTTTCTTCTTATTGGAAGTCATCTATTAAGCACGAAATTACTCTTGATGAACACATAATTTCAAGACATTAAGATTTTGCATCACAGTAAAAATTCAGTGACATAGTTACATCTTTTCTTTTTATTTAGCCATTACAAACCTGTTGTATTTGTAGTTTTTATGTTCAAGAGCTATTTGAGAACTCTGTCTTATTATATGATTCCATTATGCCATATGCCTTTTGATTAGTGAAATATGTAACAAGAAATTATTCTTACTACAATTTCTCCTGTTTAATAACATGTTTCTTTAGAAAAAGCAAATAATTTACATATAATACAGAAACTACTGCATCCAATAATATTTATTTACTAATATTTGAGATGACCTCCCACCTAAAACTGTGTTGTTTTTACATAAACTTTGAATGGACTTACTATTAATTAAAATACGAAGTCATTTAATATTATAGTATTAATAGCAAACTTTTTTTTGCACATTTACTATATGCTAGGGACTTTGTGGCTATTCTCTTACTTAGTTCTCTTATAACCACATGAGGTACACCTATCATTTATCCCATTTTCTTATGAAAATAAACCGCTGTATGTCAGAGAAGTGCAGTACCTTGCCTGGGAGAGGCCAGAAGGTGCATAGAAGACCTGGGGTTCAAGTTCAAGTCTATTTGATTCTGAATTAAGAGATTTAATTACTGTGCTCCATAGTGGGCACTAAACCCTCTTTGCCCTGTATCTTCATTAATTTATTACAATACTTTATGCAAACGTTTTCCTTGTTTCTTTTTTGCCTTTTTATGAAATAGTTAACCCATTCCCTCACATAATAACTATCACAACTACACAGTACTCAAAAGAAAGCATTCTTTTCTTTCCTTCTCCAAGAAATAGTCACTGTGATCCTGAATTTAATGCACAGTACTGCTATCTCATTTTAAAAAGCAAAGCTTTCCCTTTCACCCAACACAAAGTTGCTTGTGATTTGAAAGACTTCAGTATGGGAAATGTATGTGTTATAGGAATAAACAAAGACCACTCACATGAGAACAAACGAGGACACTATTTATTCAAAGGCTGCTGGAGCAAGGGAGTCAGCCATCGTTACCTACGTTTGGCAGAGAGTCAATGAATGTCAGAGAGTGGGAAAACTCTTTAGTGAAGAAAAAGAAAACGAAATCTTTAGGGGATTTTGATGGCAGGTTGTTGTCATGGGGAAGACTGGCCCAGGCTACTTGGACACAGGTCATCGTATGTGATTGATTAGGGGAGCATGTTTGGCTTTCTTTGGTTGATCCTGAGTTGGAAGTGGAGAAAAAAAATATGTAAGTTGGCAGTCATTGATCAAGTCCCGACTATCTGAGCTGATTACTGCAAGTGTTGTAGTTTGACTTCCTAGACTGATTGCTACAGAGGTTGTAGTTTGGTTTCCTTCTAATATAGGTCAGAGTTCTTGTCATAAGTGGTCTGGCCATTGTCTCTTTGTATATGCAGTGTCTCAGCAGTCATTTTCTTTCTCTCCCTATCTTACTTTTCTACCCTTCATCAACTTGGATTTCTCACCCCTTATGGATCTAGCACTAGAGGAGAGAGAAGAGCAGAAAGGGGAGCACAGCCTTTATCAGGGCAGTGCTGGCAGGGTCTGGTGTGGGTTTCCTCCGGGTATGGCGGACACTCAAGGCCAACACTTTCTTTAAAGCCTTCTGATCTTTGGTGTCAAAGTGTGGTTCTTGGACCAGAAGCATCAGCATCACCTTGGAGTTTGCCAGAGGTTCCTGGATGAGATCCTGCATCTTAAAAAGATACCAAGGTAGTTTGTATGTACAGTAACGTTTAGGAAGCACTGCTCTAGGATGCCTTTGTGAGTTTCTCCTAGATTTTCTCAGTGACATTCTCTAATTGCAGTTATCATGGGGTTGAAGATGCCCCTTATACTGACTGCCTTCTGTGACTCTTCAGTCCTTGGGCTTTATTTTGTGAATATGTTCATTTTAGGCTGGACTATTTTGCCTCTCATACTGTTAAAAGCTCTAGGTCAGGTTAATTTACGTGTGGCACAGACAGAAACTTGCTTACTCATCAGTGGAAGTGCACTCCTCTCTCTCTCTCTCTCTCTTTCTCTCTCTCTCTCTCTCTCTCACTGGCTTTCTCAGACAGGCCTTAACACACCCTTAGTTATGGACTTCATGATGGTGCCTCCACCCCCAATCCATATATTGAAGCCCCAGCCCTTATGTGACAGAATTTGCAGGTGGGGGTTTGGGAAAGTTTTAGATGAACTCATGACGGTGGACCCTCTATAATGGGACTAGTGTCCGTATAAGAAGAGGAAGAGATAAAACCTTACCCTCTCTCCACAATATTAGGATATACAAAAATGTGAGATATCCTTAACATCTATCAAAATTCCTGGCACAGATCAGGTGCTTAGTGTTTCTAAACAATTAAAATATTGAATAAACTAATTATGTAATATCACAAAACTAGAACAGGCAGTAGATGGAAGTGAACCCAGATTTTCTGCAATAAATTTCTACATTTCTACTTTCTGTTGATCTGTAGCCATTTCAATGGCACTTTAAAAAACAGACAGAAACAGAGAGAAAAGGTATTACAGATAAAACTTTTTTTTGGAGATTTTGATCATTAAGATGACAATTTAGCTAAATTTACATACATATATAGTTTTTTATTTTATTGTTTTTTTGTTTGTTGTTATTTTATTTAAACAATAAAAGCAACACTCAAAATTTACGAAGGTTTTTATGCCTTCCAGGCACATACCCATACCTTCATGAACACACACAAACACTCTTTATCTAAGTCAACTGAAGATGTGGCTAATTGACTTTATGTAATGAAAGAGTCAATATAATGTTTGATTTTCCTAAAGTTAATAATGTGTTTCTTATGATCATCTTACTTCACTTTTACATGGTCATTTAGAATTTTAAATACCGTCATATAGGCTAGAATCTGCAGAAACCTTACATATTTGTCGGTATTATACAATAGTAATTACTTGATTTGTTCTAGAAAATTTAGCATCTCTACAGCATTTTCAACCATTAACAACCAAATAATGCATTATCCACCCTCAAGTTATATTAATGCTTTTCATTGGCTCTTTGGAATTGTTCCATTATTAAAAAGCAATTGATGGACTTGTATTACAGCTGTCTTGTCTCCCATCTGAACTGGCCTCATTATGATCATTTTTCAAAACTAGTGCTAAATACCCTGAGAAACTTTTCAAAATGATAGCAATGAGTGTTCAGCATTCAATGTTCAGGGATTTTGATCCAGTCTCTGTTCAAGGAACATTGAGAACACCTAGTATGAATTGTTATTTGTGAAAGGAAACACTAAGTATTAAATATATGGATTCTAAAAATGCATGTACCCTTGAGCCAAAAATTTAAATTGAATTTATATATAGTGGAGAATATAAGTCACTTCTTCTTAAGGTTATAGTCACATATTATCATTATTGTTAATAGTAATCAATGCAGTTTCTGAGCACTTATGTAAACTCAATTAAATTTTATATCTCCTGTGGTAAATGATTAATAAATGCTTGTTAATTTAAATAAAAATAATTTTAATTAAATAGAAGTATTCTGAAAAGTTCATTCAATGATTTATAATTCCATCTTTGGTTGAAATCTCAGAAATCATTTATATAATATTTATTTTAATTCATATAAATAGCTGATACACAGCTGATAATAAATGAATCAATGATTGTTGAAGGAATACATATTGTGAGAATTTTAAGGCAATAACAAAATTTGTGTACTATTGTCCTTCTCCTTTACAAGCAACAATGTTTAAATTTTCCTATCAGAATTTGAAGCTTGTCTCTACATTTTGGATTTTTATTTAAAAATTGTACCCCTAATAAAAGGCCTATACTTCCTTGTTCAGCTTTCAAATGCTATTTTCCATTTTTTTCTCTCTATATGATATGAGAGGAAAATCCTCCAGAAGTTGCATCATAGTGGAAAAAAGTATAGTAAAGATTGAAAAGAAGTATAAACAGCTGTTGAATCTGGGTAAAGTGTATATAGAATTTCTTGGAGTATTCTTGCATATTTTTGCAACTTTATGCTTAAAATTATAACAAAATAAAAAGTTATAAAAATCCGAAAAATATCTATCCAACTAACACAAGGATGATAGAAAAAATTAAAATGCAAATGTCTTCAAATCAATACTATATAATATCATTGAAGTCATATTTCAAGGTAAGTTTAGTAAGGAATGCTTTTATGCCAGTAAAAATGAAATAAAAAAGCTAAGGGCTTAAGAACCTAGAAGCAGACTATATGAAATAAAAAATAAAAATATGCTGAGTGAGAAACTACAAAGAGTAAAAATAAATTTAATAAAATAGAAGACAAAAATAGAATGCCAAGAAAAATGATTATAAAAACATTATAAGAAAATTGATAAATATATAAAATATGATAAAAATTATAAGGATAAAATAAGAAAATTAAAATATATATTAGGAAGAATAAACAATCTAAAGCAATAGGTAGAGTAGATATTTAAGAAATGATTACAGAATAAATTGGGCAAAAGTTTGAAAATTTTGATGAAACATTAACATTAGCACAACATAAATAACAGGTTGTATGGAAAAGTGTTAGATAAATATTTTATAAATTGAAGTTTTATGTTTGATATAGTCTGATTTTAAATACAGGCAACAAAGCATATCAAAAATTTACCCATGGAAGAAACTAGGGAACAATCCAATGACATTAAAATCATATAACAAAGCATGTAAAAATAAGGTTGAATGTTCAAAAAATTTAAAAATATGTTTATGGCTGTCTAACTGTAAGGAAAGACTGTGTTATGTATAGGAGATCCTTTATAGGACCCTGAAAACATTTAATCATGATAGTCAATCTTTAGAGCAGTTGAACTTGAAGTTCAAAAGCATGCCTGGATTCTGTAAAACAGAGCATAATAAATATAGACAAACAATAGTTTAAAATAATCTCCCCAATTTGAAAGTCACAAGGAATAAGTATTCTCAATTGAAAATCCTGGTTTGCCATTTAGGAAAATAAAACAGAAGCTAAAAATAATTCTAAAGTTCAGATTAAAATTTCCATGTATGAAAATTGTCGAATAATCTTACCTGTTTAAAAGAAAAAGAACAAAGTGGGATAAGGGGAAACTTATCCCATCTGATTCTAAAACTTATTTTAAATCTTGTATAATAAAAACAGCATTGTGTAGCTAGTCTAGTGAAAAACAAATCCAAGTATATTTATAAATTTAATGTCAGTTACTAGTGGCAATACAGGTCTGGGGTAAAAGATGATTTATTTAAGTACTAACAGTAGCAGTGCTATGATAATAGTGCATACACACCAGAACTTATGCAAAACTATATATACACCCAGAACTCACACACAAATCTTTTCTAGATGGATTGGATATGTAGAATAAATTATAAAGTATAGAAGAAAACATATAAGATTTGGAGAGATCTTTGACGGAGAAGACATACAGGGAAGAACATAGACAACAAAGAAAAAAGCAGCACTAATGCCCCAGACATGTGACTGAGGCCATGTTGAACTTTCTAGACCAGCGTCATCTAAATGTGGCCCAACAGCCAGCTGAGCGCGGCTGACAATATGTGTAACAGAAGTCCCTGCAGATTCTTGCGTAGATCTGGTATACACAGTAATGAGTAATAAAATGATAATTGATTTAAGCTTCCAAGTTGAGTGAGAGGATGTTATACAGCAATGGGTAATAGAAACATCCATTAGTTTTTTATCTAATGGCTTCATTCATTGATAATGATTCCTTTGTTAATTCTTTCACAGTGTTTGCAAAATGGTCATTTTTTTCACTGTATCATTCCTTGCACATTTCTTACCTGGAATTCTACAAACATTTTTTGCTCATTAACAAGTGCCTTTTTTATTACCCTGCAATATTTTGTGAAGAAAAATAGAGTAAATATTTTATTAATATTTCTTTCTCTTTAATTGACAAGTTTTAGGGTAAGGAGTTGATACTCTCGTTATTTGCAGCAGTGTACAGTGATATTTTCTTTTTCTACTTTTCCTCTTTCTCTGTCTCATTTCTTTCATGATGAAATCATAAGTTTTATTTATTTGATATGTTTTAATCAATTGCATTTTTAATGTTTATGTTGTCCAGTCTTTCCTGAGTCCTTTCATATTTATGTCTTTGCAACTTAATTGAATCCATTACTATGAGAGTTTTCTAGCGTTCTCTTTAATCAGTTATCCATAGCTAATCTTGCATATTACCAGATTTAGACTTGGAATCAGCATTTCTCTAAGGAAACATGGTTTGTTTTAATGCACATAACATTCTGAGAGGCCTGTGTGCTCATCACTGTTGGGCTGTCATTCTTTCTTCAATTTTTCAGCACCTAAAGCTAGGAGGCATGCATTTTAATTTAATTTAATTTTTATTCTATTATATAAGTGGTAAAAATCATTGGAATGCTTCAAACTGCCTTCCAAGGGAAGCTTAAAAACCCTTCCTACTTTTTATGTAGATAACTGCCATTGCTCCCTTAAGTACATAAAAGAGAATTTTAGTCATTACTAAAACCTGTAGGCTATTGTTTGTGTAAATGTCCTAACATGTTTAATCTTCCAGTCATTTTAGACTGAAAACTTGGACCAAATAAATAGCAAAATACTATCACCCCTTTTTTATTTAATTTCCTTAATGTCTAGACCCTTGTCTGACCCTCCCCCCACGCCACATTTTTGTAAAATGAGCACAAGATGGATTTCTTATTTTTCTTTGAGTTAGGATTATCAAGTTATAATGTACAAGTGAAATTCATTCAAAAATACAGTTTTATGAGTTTTGACAAACATATGCACACATGTAACCACCAATGTAAAAATATAGAATAGTTTTATGGCTGCAAAAATATATCATGTATTCTGTTGTAGGTCTACATCTCCTCCCACACCAGATCTTAGCAACTAGTAATCTATTTTTTTTTCTCTTATGGCTTTACCTTATTCAGAATGTCACATAAATTGAATCATACAGAATGTAACCTATTGAGTTAGGCTTCTTTCACTTTGAAAAATTTACATTTGAGATTCTTCTTTATTGTTTTGTATGGATGTGTAAGATGAGTGACATATTCACTGACTGAAGGATACCTGGGTTGTTCAGACCAACTCCTACTTGCAGTCTTTCAAGCATGACCATAAGCAATTACAAAGCTTCACTTGACAGGCCTTAGTCGGAGAAGCTTCCCTCTGCACACCACACTTGATGCTTTACAGTTTTCTGAGGGAATTGCAGTCAAAGATTCAGCATCTCCCCTACCCGACCCCAACCCTTGCTGCAGATTCAGCCATACTTTTATGGATATCTACATTCCTGGGCCAGGCACTTCAGTTAGGAAGCTTTCTTACCAGGACCTTGGTTGAGGCATTTCTCAATTATTTCCACCAAGGCCTTCTTAGCAGGGGACCTTGGCTGAGGCACTTTTTCCCACTTGATTCAGTAATTTTCCACTTCCAGCTCTTCCCACACCACCCTCCTCCCAGGACCCCAGCACCCCAGCACCATACAAATGCAAAAGCCTTTTGTCCAGTGTTTCTCAGCAGTGAGGCAATCTCTGGACCCCACCCCCACAGGCTGTCCGGCGTGTCATCTGACTCTCATCCAGTGGTTTTCCATAGGGATAAAAGGAACACTGGGCATCTCTGTCTTTTTGCCCTCTTGGTCATACTACTGCAGTAAGAGAAGAAGGCATGATCATTACTTTCAGTCCAGTTCGTTGTTCTAACTGACCACCTCAGCACTGCAGCTTGGCAGATTGCATCCAGTTTTTAGCCACTAAAACTATTTGTATGTAGATTTTTACGTAGGTCTAAGTTTTCCTTTGTATTGGGTAAATCCTTAGGAGTGGAATTGCAAGATGTTATGGTAAGTGTGTGTTTAACATCATGAGAAACTGCCAAACTACTTTCCAGAGTGGATGTACTGTTAAGCCTTTGATGTATGAAAGTCAGAGTTGATCCATATCCTCACTACTTTTGGCATTTCTAGTCCTTCCTTCCTCCCTTTCCCACTTCCTTCCTTCCTCCCTTCTTTCCGTGTCTCTAATAGTTGCTAGGAGTTTTTCATTATATTCAGAATTCATATTACCATGATGAATATTGATATTAACCATCTCTTTATGTGCTAATTTGCCATTCATGAGTATTTTATGGTAAAGTGTTTGTTAACAGTTTTGGCCCATTTTTATCATTTTGCTTTGTTCATGACAGTATATAAAAATGACATTAACTTTTTGTCCATGGGTGTTGTGCACTGAAATTTTGCTATTAACTTCAGTAGCTTTTTGAAAATTATTTGGCATTTTTATGTAGATGATTATATTTTTTTTCCAAGAGAGAGAATTTTATTTTTCTTTTCTAATCTGCACACTTTTACTTATATTTCATATCTTCTTGTACTGCCTAGAATTTCCAGTATGATGGTGAAAAAGAGTGGGACAGACACATATAGTTTGTTCCTTATCTTAGAGGGAAAGTATTTACTCTTTTACCATTAAGTTTGATATTAACTGCAGTTATTATGTACATGATCATTAGAAGCTTGGTAAAGTTCATTTAATTAAAAAGTTTCTGAGGATTTTTGTCATGCATGGATATTGACTTTTTGCAAATATATTTCCTGCATTGAAAAGGTCATGATTTTCCTGATTTAGACTATTAATACAGTGGAGTGATTGGTTGTTAAATGCTGAACCAGCCTTTCATTCCTTGGATAAACATCACTTGTTGATGCAGAATTATTTATTTTATATACTACTGAATTTAAATTTCTAATGGTTTGCTAATTATTTGTACATTTAAGTTTATGAGGAATATTGATCTGAAAAATTTTCCTCATAATAGTTTATTTTTCTGGTTTGGGTAGCATGGTGAGGTTGACCTTATAATCTAAGGTAAGAAATGTTCCCTACTCTTTAATTTTATGGAAGAGTTCATGTAAATTTTGTATTATTTCTTCCTTAAATGTTTGATATTACCTAATAGTGAAGCTTTCTGTGCCTAGACGTTTTTTTTTCTTTCCTTTTTCTTTCTTTTTTTTTTGTTGTTGTTCTTTGTGTTTGAATGATTTTAGTTACAATCTCTTTTCTTTTAATGGATTAAAAAAAAAAAAACTATGCAGGACCTCCAGTTGCTGTTATGACATGTAATGACATATAAAGTGCTTAGGTCATTAGCTCTAGTCTCACAACAGAAAAATAGGTGAATTCTATTCTGTATGTTGAATATTTCTTCCCTCCAAATCTCATGTTGAAAATCAATCCCCAGTGTTGGAGGTGGGCCCCAATGGGAGGTATTGGGGTCATGAGGGCAGATCCCTCATGAATAGATCAATGCCCTTCCTCAGGTATGAGTTCTCACTCTATTAGTTTCTGCAAAAGTTGGCTGTTAAAAAGAGCCTGTCACCCGTCCACCCCCACTTTCTCCCTTGCCATGTGATCTGAGCAAGTGCCGGCTCCCCTTCACCTTCTGCCATGACTGGAAGCAGCCTGAGGCCCTCACCACATGTCCGATCTTGAACTTTTCCAGACATGATGATCTTGAGACAAATAAAATTTTTATTTCCGTTATAAATTACCCAGTCTCAAGTATTCCCTTATAGTAACACCAAACAGACTAAGACAATGAACAAACTGAACATCTTTGACTTTTCTTGGAACCATAAAAAGTTAAATCTATCATGAGATTGCTGGGAAAATAACTACCCTATAATCAGGAAAAAAAAAAAAACTTGAATAAAGAGAATCATAGCTAAGATCCAGCCTACCTGGAACAGAAGTCACTAGAGTCATAAACTGGTGAGAATGCTTCAATGGTGATTTTAAAGAATTACTAGAAGATTGGTGTGGACTAGTGAGAAACTACTGGGGGCCACAATCTTCAGCAGGTTCTCTGCACATTTGTGAGTTTTACATCCAGGAATCCTACAAAGTTCTGATGATGAAAAGCCAAGAAATGTCCCCTGATATTTCTAGTGATACTAGGGAGTAGGAGAAAGCAAAAATTTTGAAATATGCCCAGAGCACCCTCCATAGCAATGGTGTACTCTGAAAGGGAAAAACTTTACCATAACTTCTCACACCTAGAGGCAAAGAACGAGTACCAAATTTCAGCCCCCTCTAGCCATATTAAAAAATGCTAAAAAGTACTTATAAGGGTCACAACTGAAGCACACAGTGCAGTTTAATCAAAAGATAAACACTCTTGAGATACTTGAGATATACAGCAAAGGATTTAAAATAGCCATAATTAAATAAAGTAAGTGCACTAATGGAAAAGGCAGGCAATGTGTAAGAAGAAATGGGTAATTTAAGCACAGGGAAAAAATTTGAAGACTAATCAAAAGGAAATGCTGGAAGAAATTAATAACAGGAATGAAGAATGCCCTCGGCAGACCCATCACTAGACTGCACATGGCTAAGAACAGAATCGGTGAGCTCAAAAATAGATCAATAGAAACTTCTCAAACTGAAAATCAAAGAGAAATAAGAGTAAAAAAGATAGAATATCCAAGTCTGTAGGATAATTCACAAGGTATAACATGCATATAATTAGAACACCAGAAAAAGAAAAAGGAATGTAGCAGAAGAAATATTTAAAGTAATAACGACTGAGAATTTTCCAAATTAATGTCAAACTCCACACCACAGATCTAGTTCAGTGAGAGAGCCACAGTTAGGCAAAATTTGTATAAAATTTATTGATTAAAAATATTGTGATAGATCTATATGAACTGATTCAGGGCTACATATAATATATAGTAAAATTCACAAAATAATCTTACAAAATTATAGTAACAGTTTGATCCCATTGTTTATACTTTAAAAATGTATGTGCTTTGGTTTATTTGTATTTACACAAGCAAATATTTGCACAGCAAAAATTGTCGACAGTGGCAAACACTTCATTACTATAATCTCATTTTTGGACAGATATTAAATCAAATACGTCTCAGTTAACTTCATAGAATGGAGTTTGAATTTGCAGTCACACTGTAATTCAACAAACAAAATTGTTGGCATGGCATGGAGAAGAGAACTCATAAATTCACTGCCACTTTTGACTCAGAACTTAGTGATAACAGCTTTTGAGCAAATTAACCTTCTTTGAGTAGGTCACCAGGCTCCCTAAGGCTACATGGATCTGATTGTAGGGTTGGCAGACTAAAGTAAACAATAGCATTTATTTTAAACCAGATAGGGGAGAATTACTCTGAAATAGTGCATCCTATATTAATCTTTTCTTTGTATCTGTGGTTAAGGACACAGAAACATCTTAATGTTAATGACAAAATATATTTTGGTCATCCTGGAAATTCTTTTGTTCAATAGGTTATGATTCTGTCATGACATTTAAAATGGGAATTTTAATGGAGGTATCATACTACAATGAATAAGAAATTCCAAAGGAGGGCCTAGAACAAACTAAAAATTAGATTGAGAATATAAAAGTAGTTGAACACACTTGAAGCTCTGACTGGGTGGGGCAAAGGCAATATATGCAACCTAAACATTTGCCCCATAATATGCTGAAATAAAAAAATAAATTTAAAAAAAGTAGTAAGGAATATATTTTGTAAATCATTATTTCACACACACAAAAAGTCTTAGGCAAACACTATGTTGGAACTCTATAATAGACTTTTCCAGTTTGCCCAAGGCAGTCCTAGTTTATACCTAAAGTCTCAACATACTGGAATATAATACCCCTTTTGACTGTCAAAGGAATGGTATAGATTGAAGAATAGAAATTATATTTCCACCCTCCCATGTATACACCACATGGAGTGAGGAGATTCTTTCCTCCTTACTTCAGCCCTCAAAAACAACAACCTTGTTCTTATCTGGAGGCCTTTGTACTAGATGTTACCTTAGTTTACAATGCTAAGTTGTTCCAAGGCAGTCTTTTTGTCGTCAGATTTTAGCTTAAATATTATCTTCTCACAAGTCTTTACTGTCTCTATTGTTTAGGCAAAAATTCAACTGAAAGTAACATAAAATTCAATTAATATAGTTGAAATAGGAAGAGATTTACTTGCCCAGGTGCCAAGTAGTTTAGAAATGGCTAGTCAGGCTTGTATGGCCACCCAGTTTTGCTATCAAGAATTCAGGAATTTTCCACTCTATTTTGCTTAAATGAATAAATAGGTCTTTGTCCTTGGTGGTCACTGCATCTTCGAATCCATGTTCACCCTTCAGGCAGAAAGATTAAAAAAAGGCCAAGGACCCAAAGGTTTTCTCATCCGAAGTCTTTCAAATTTTACTTGAGACCCTTCAGGGAAGTCCTCCACATCCACTGGGCTCTCCCTCCCCCATTAGAATGTGAGGTTCGTAAAGCAGGGACTCTCTGTGTCTTGTTCATTGCTGTATTCTTCATGCTCTGATCAGTGTCAGCATAGATGAATAATAAATGTTTTCAAATAAATTATTGGATAAATGAATTAAGAAATGCATATGTAATTGAATGAAAAGTCTTATAAAAATCACTATAGTAGATCAGACTGTATACTTGAAGAATACTTCCTTATGAATATCCAATTGTTAATACTCCTTACAAAGTTATGGACTCACTTTAAACATAAAAGTCAACAAAATTTTTAAAAGAAACTCATATTTAACTTTAGACTATAACATAATCATAACTAGGCTGGTGATACTTTATAAGTATAGTATAATAATAGAAGATAAAGAAAAGAAAATTGCTGATGAATCCTGTCATTCTTTGTTGGATTTCTGAATTTCAGGTTTGGAAGGAATTTCAAAGCATGTTTAGTTCAGCATCCTATGGAGTTTGACATATGAACTATGGGCCTAACTTCCCACACATGCATGACAACCAGAGGTAGCTAATCAACACCTCTAGTTTTGTCTTGTCTTCATTCCCTTCAGATCCTCATTACTAATGAGATTTCAGATCATAATGGGTTTATGACCTTGGAAGCCTTGTTCATAGGTGTCTTCTAGGTAAGTGGAAAAGCATGATATCTATTTATTTAGACACTGAAGTATGTGGATGCATAGAAGAAAAGGAGGAATTAATACTTTAAGTATTTCAGGATTGCAGTCTTAAGGAAGAATGCACAACTCATTGTTGTCCTCCACAGTTAGTCCCAGCTTTTGCATCCTTCCTTTTCCTTCCGACACACACACACCAATCTAGCATCAGATAAGTGTGCACATTCAAACAACTTGCCAGTTTTATGAGTTAGTACAATATTTCAAAAATATTAAGCAATGTATTTTGTTATAGTGGTTGTTTTCTAAAATTGTTTGAATCTATCGTCCGTTCCTTCTAGTCAGGAATTAGCTAGGCTGAATTTTGTCTCAGGAAATGGATAACATTATAGGAGGGGTGAGATAAAGTCTTTTTTTACTTGCTTTTAAATTTCAGAAGTCCAAACACACACAAGAAGAAACCAAAGAAGGACTGCTGTGTGTGGACAATATCCAGAAGTGAAAGAATACGTGAGAATGAAGAGAAAAATTTTGGACCCCCACACACTTGATAAATGTTTCCTGTGTTGACAAAGAAGAGAGTTAGAAGACAAACAAAGAATGCATATAATAGATATCGCCGGTCTCCAAGAAAGGGGCTCACTTCCTGAGAGGAGATGCAGTAGAGAAATGAGAATGTCATACATGTTTGGTGTACTAGCAGGTGGAGGGCATCTTTCTCTGTTTTCTCCTCTTTCTTGAGCTAATAACTGCAAAGGAAGAGGACCTCTGAGTAGAAAGGAGGACTGGGCCTGAGACATCCTTACAGAGTTTCTGTTCCCCAGCATGGCCTTGAAAATCAAAATGTTTTCCAACCCCCTAAGAGAAGCGTTGATGTGGTAGATGCCTTAAATAATGCCTGAGACTGCTCTTTGTCTCATGTGGTGAGAAGGATGTAGCACAGTGATGTTCGTGTCCCCATAAGTAGCATGGGAAGTCCTTAGAGTTTCAAAAGAACATCACAGTGACCTTTATGGACCAATGATAAAGACCTGGATGGGAAAATTGATGTCTCAGAAATTTCCAGCAAGGACAGGTGACAGAGAACTAAGTGGGGCACCCTTGCCAGTACTCCTTGCCCATCACCACTGGATGTGAGACACAACCCTGAGGAAACAATAAAAGATGTTAGTTGACTAGAAATATGTTTTCACCACCAGGGAAAATAGGAACTGGAAGCATTGCGCCTAGTTATAGAAAAATATCAGTTATATTATTGTTTTAGCACAGTTATGGACTGTATTTGTAAACACTATAGTTTTAAACAACATGTTCATTCTTTCCTACTTATAGATCCAGAAAGGTCCTGGAAAGAATTTTGCAAAAGAGATGACACCAAGGTATAAGTGAGACCAGAATGTATCTTGTTCATAATTTACATTTATTGTCAAAAATGGTATGCTTGTTTCCTTCCTTTATTGCATCTAGAAAAGAAAAATAGCATTATTTAAGACATAACATATTTACTTCATTCTATATTCTTTTATTTTATTTTTTATTATCCTGTGACTTTACTCAAAAATTCAAATGCATGACAGGGCAAATAATACTGTGTCCTTTACACAGAAGGAGCTTAGAAAATGTAAATAGACTTTCCCCCAGCTTTCTATAATCACCTATTTTAAATAATTGTGGAAAATTTATGTTGTTTGTCAAGTGCCACCAGATGGTCAAGAGGAGAGAGCTTTCAGGCAGCCAGCTCACTCCCTGACAACACCTTTGACAGGTGTATGCTCAAGAGAATGGGCACTTCCACCTCTTCTCATTCCACAGTGTGAAAAGTGAGTATTAGATCCAACATTTCTCATGTTTAACACATGTTCTGTATTTTAATACAAAGTACTATTTTAGCACCCGTTACTTAACACCTTCATCTCCACTTGCTGTGGTGAAAGGCTGCTGGACAGTGGCTCAGAAAGGTATCCAATAAGAAATAACGGATTGAACAAACATTAACCCTATGAGAAACATGACAGAGATATCAGGAATTAACCACTCCTAGGTGCAACTTTAATTAATGATGGAAGTAGGTGACTATTCCATTTTTTTTAATCCACATGAAGCATATCTCTGATGAGTGTTCCACACAGCATCCTGAATATCCCTAGCAGGATGGATGCCTAATTGTTAACAGCAGTAACCTGCTCTTAACATATATATCTTCATTGGATTCTTTCTCTTCCCTGATTTCCTTCCCTCCCTCCTTTCTTTCCTTCTTTCCCTCCTTCCTTCCTTCTTTACATTTCCAGGCCTTTCTAAGATCACCTTCCATGTAAAATACTTGTGTTCAAACCCTTACTGCTAGGTCTGCTGCTGGTAGAAGATAGCCTAGATTATCCAGAATTTCCTTGACTGTGGCAAATGCATGTATCTTCTGAGTGGAAAATTGTGACTATCATCACAGTCCCAGGGAGTCCAGGGTTCATCTCTGGGTTCAGGGTCCCACTGCCCTTGTGGTTTGCTGTCTGTATAAAGAACAGGACCGGCTTCATGGACTTACATTCAGTGCAGTAGCACAAGCTACCACACTTAAAAAAGGCATAATTTGGGGGTTTACTGCCCTCCATCTGCAATCTGGAAATTCTTAATGATGTTATCTTTGAACTTTTATTTTGTTGAAACCCAATAGGACAATGGAGCACTTACAGTAGCCTTAGCTCAAATGCAGCTGGGCCTCCAGGCATTGCTCTGCCACCCCCAGGATGGCTTTTTGTCTGCCTGTCTCTCAATCCCACTTAGCAACTGCTGCCAGGAAGGGGCCTGTTGTGGTTGCCAAAAATGTCTACATTCGGTGCTCACACCCTGTGTGTGAAGCTGAAGAGCCTGCCACAGACAACCTGTGAGAGTTTATGCTCATCCTGTGGGTAGCACCATGGCCAAGGGAGCACATATCATTAAATTACAAATAAAACAACCGTTAAAGGTGTACTAGTGTCCAATTTGATGCCATACAAATTTTGGCAAACTTAGTGACTTAAAACAATGCAAATTTATTCTCTTACTATTCTGTAAGTTAAAAGTCTGAAAATGGTGTCTCTGGGCTAAAGTCAAAGAATTTGCAGGGCTGTTATTTCTTTCTGGAAGCTCTAGAGTAGAGTCCATTTTCTTGACTTTTCCAGCTTCTAGAGGTTGCCTGCACTCCAAGATAACACCCCGTTTTAAAATTAGCTGACTTGCAACATTAATTCTCCTTTTGCCACATAACCTAACATTCACCAGGTTCCAAAGATTAGGATGTGGCTACTTTTGAGATACAATTATCCTGCCTACAAAAGGTTGAGAAAACAAGGAAAACAAAACAAAACAAAACTCTGCTTTTAAAACAAATGACCCACATTTTCATTTTGCATTGGACCACAGAAATTATGCAGCCAACTCTAGAAAGGACCTAAGTAGACCCTATACTGATTCACCTCCTGGTCCACATCTAGTTCATAGGAATCATTCATGTATCCCTTGCCCCCATAAGTCCTGGGGCACCACCCTCTCTCTTGCTCCATGGATGCTTGTCTTTCTCGAGCATGAGTCACACATCAGACTTCATATATACGAACTCAAGACCTCTGCATTCTCCCATGGAAGGCCCCTCATCAGGCTAGAGGTAAAAGAGGTAGCATCCCTAATCCTTGCCCCCTGGGGCCTCACAGTACAGAAACAGCTTTCTACAGGGAAATTTCCCCCACAACTCACTGTACCCACTTTGACAGCTTTTGTGTATCTTTGATATATTAGTTTCTTGTGGCTGCTGTAACAAATTATCAAAAATTGAGTGGCCTGATACAACAGAAATTTATTCTACCAAAGTTCTAGGGTTCAAAAGTCTGAAATCTTTCTCAGTATGCTAAAAGCAAGGTGCCAGCTGGGTTATGCTCCATCCAGAGGCTCTCGGAGAGAATTCCTTCCTTCAGTCTTCCAGTTTCTGGTGGCTTCTTTCCCTTGTAATTGTATGATGGGGGTAAGACCACCGGGGCTTAGGGACCCCATTTCTGAGACCGTGGGAGGAGAGGAGGTGAAGGAATGCTGCCCAAGCAGGAGCCGGAGATAAGGGCAGAAGTTAACTGCCTAGTTGGGGGATATTCCAGTGATCTGGGAGTAGAGCAAAGTAGATTCCCACCTCAAAGCTTGAGGGGCTCATGCCTAAAAAGCCATGGAGAAGCTTGACATGAAAGCCACCCACAGCTGTAAAGGATGATTGCAAAATGTCAGCTGGAAGAAGGGACCCAGACTCTAATTCTTTTTTTTTTAATAAATTTATTTCAGCTTGTTATGGGGGTACAAAATTCAGGTTATATATATTGCCCATGCCCCCCCCATCTCCCCGAGTCTGAGCTTCAAGCGTGTCCATTCCCCAGACAGTGCACATCACACTCATCACGTAGGTGTGCACCCATCCCCTCCCCCCAGTCCCCACCTCTGTCCGACACCCAATTGGTGTTATTCCCAAATGTGCACTTAGGTGATGATCAGGGAAACCAATTTGCTGGTAAGTACATGTGGTGCTTATTTTTCCATTCTTGGGATACTTCACTTAATAGAATGTGTTCCAGCTCTCTCCAGGAGAACCAAAGAGATGTAGTATCACCGTTATTTCTTATAGCTGAGTAATACTCCATGGTATACATATACCACAGTTTACTAATCCATTCATGAATTGATGGGCATTTGGGTTGTTTCCACATCTTTGCAATTCTGAATTGTGCTGCTATAAACATTCGGGTGCAGGTGTCTTTTTTATAGAATGACTTTTGTTCTTCTGGGTAGATGCAAAATACCAGGTTGAGCTCCTTTCCTCCCCTTTCTCAGAGAATGCCTGGGTTAATGGGGTTAATGGGTAGCTAACATAAAAAGTACTAATCTCTTTGTTCCTCAATCAAATGGGCCACAGCTGCTGAGTTCAGAGATACTATCTATACATACCTTAAGGCATAGTTGTGCTTAGTAAGGTGTAGCTGTGCTTAGTAACTGCTATGTGTTCCTGCTTCTATAGATAAAAGGGTAATTAGCTAAGGCATCTTGTGACTTTTAGGGGAGATTTGAAACTTCTACACGTTGTAACCCACGAGCTTTTCAGGTGAAATCACTGTAATCTATAGCATGAAAAAGGGAATAAAAATGGGTGCTAATTATCAGTCAGTGCCACCTGGCTCATGGAAATGCTGCTGGTCCCCTGATCTTCCCTGTACCCTTTCACCTTACTTTTTGTGTCCGTGTCTTTGTCTCTCCCATCTCTTGCAGCGCACACTGCCCGGGGACCTGATTATATCTGGGGCATCGCAAACCCCTGATAACTATGTTGCTCTAATTTTCAAGGTCAGCATCTTCAAATTTCTCTTTGCTTCCTCTGTCTCTTTCTTATAAGGAGACACATAATTGCTTTTAGGCCCACTAGAATAATCCAGGATAATATTCTCATGTAAAAATCATTAACGTAATCTCATATGCATAAATTTTGTTGTATAATTCTTACAAATTTTAAGGATTAGGACTTGAATTATTATTATTATCATCATTATTATTTTGGATGTGGCAGGCAATTTTCAGCCTACCACACTTGATTTGACTGAAGGGTCCAAAATCATGATCCAGGATTCTCTAAATTACTTTTGTAATTTCTTCCTGTAGGGAGGTCTGTCTCTCCCTCACTCTGGCAACTGAGTTCTATTAGCACCTCACTCAAAATAGAGGCGGCAAGAATTTCTTTTTAACATTTTTTACAAAAATAAACTGAACAAAAGGAGAAGTAGGCAGCGTTAGATATTTTTAAATTAATCAATCATCACTCAGTTATGATAAATGCTAGCTGTACAAGACATAATCTGAATAGTCATTTGAGGACATCGTTTCAAAAAGGTCAGGTTACTAGTGAGTAATTCCATTGGCTAGAGAGATTAATGTCAGGGCCGGGCTATCAAAAGTGTGTACGAATATTAGTGTGTGTAAAATACAAATGTATCTAGCCTTATAGCTTTGGGAAGTTTCTTGTCTTCTATGAACTCAGTTATTTTCACCTGGAAAATGGTTATAATAAATGTTCTTGCAGAGATGTGTTATGGTGCAAAATGAAGTAACAGATGTAAAAGCACTTTGAAAAATTTTATATACTATATAAATGTGAGAGATTTGTTTTGTCATGCAGTAGACTATAGGTAAGGATATTTTCAGTGGCTTTCATTCAGCCATATACTGGTAGTTTACGACTTCAAGGCACTTTTAGAGAGATTTACATAGAGAACTAGGCATAATACCACTGGAGAATAAAGAAGGAAACTGCTTTAGTCAGCTTGGGATGCTATAACAAAATACCATAAACTGGGTGGGTAGCTTAAACAACAGACATTTATTTCTTACAATTCTGAAAGCTGGGAAATCCAAGATTAAAGGAACTTGCATTCATTATCTGGTGAGAGCACTCCTCCAAGCATGAAGATGGTCATCTTATTTATTTTTGTATCCTCCTATGGCAAAGGAAAAGGGACTCCGGTCTCTTTCTCTTCTTATAAGGGCACTAATTCCATTTTGGGAGTTCCATTTTCATGGTCACATCTGAACCTAGTTCCTTCTCAATGGCCCCACCTCCAAATACCATCACACTGGGGATTGGGTCATGGTTTTTTTGGGGGGCATGTGTGTGTCATGGGGTGCAATTTTCAGCCAGCCACACTTGATACCACACTGTAATTTTGGGAAGACAGAAGTGTTCAGTCCATAGCAGGAACCATCAGCATCTATGCCATATCTTACATAGAGAAAAACTGATCACACTTAAATGATTAATTCTATCAGCTTTTTTGGGCGATGTTCTTACATGAGTTTGATACAAAACATAGAGCAATCAGGAAACATTATCTTACGCTTTGGTATGGTTTGGATGTTTGGTCCCCCCAAATCTCATGTTGAAATTCGATCCCCGGTGTTAGAGGTGGGGCCTAGTGGAAAGTGTTTTGGTCATGGGGGTGGACACCTCATGAATGGCTTGGTGCCCTCCCAGGGATAATGAGCCAGTGATCATTCTGTTAGTTCATGGGAGAACTGGTTGTTTAAAAGAACCTGGCACCACCTCCAGGGCCTCAATTTTTCCAGCTCTCACCATGGGACACCTGGTCTCCCTTGCCTTCCACCTTGATTGGACGCTCACTGAAGCCCTCACCAGGAGCCGATGCTGGTGTGATGCCTTTTGTACAGCCTACAGGACAAACCTCTTTCCTTTGTAAATTATCCAACCTCAGTTATTTTCCTTATAGCCAAGCCAATGGACTAAAACACCCTTGTTCAAATTTTTGAGATTTTACAATGAATTTAAGGTCCCTCCTTTGATTTTCTCAATCTATATAGATTCCATATATATACATATATATATATGTGTGTGTGTGTGTGTGTGTGTGTGTGTGTGTGCATGTGTATACATATATAATTGTGTGTGTGTGACCAATTCCTTCACATTATCAAAAATTGTGTGGCTCCCCTCCTCTAATACTTCCAGAATACAGAAATATTATGGGGTTTCTAGAGCTTAAATAATATATTTGCAGCCCAGATAGTAATTTAGTTTGTTAGGCTATAAATTGAGATAACTACTCTTGCCAACAGAATCCTAGATGTCACCAACCTGTCACTGTATTATTGTTGTCAGTACCATGATATCATGGCATTTCTTCTTCAAGTCATGCCTCTTTTAATTTTACTTTTCTTTTTTTTCCAAAAGGAATTATAATTGCATTATTTATGCATGAAAAATATAACCTTTAATTTTTGACTCTATGATTATGTAAAAACATAATTTAGATTCTTCAGCTTGGAAGTATTTCTAAAATATCACAGAAAAATAAATTCCCAGGAATAATTTAATATATGGTGTTTTGGACAGAAAATAAAAGACATTCACTCTATTAGCAGTGACAAATTGTTTATTTTATAAGCAATTTTTCAATACACTATTGTTATGTATTTCTCTTTAATAATTTAAATTACATGTTTTTACTGCTACTCTTTTCACAAAAAGAAAGTGTTCATTTGTTCTATAAAGACTCTGTAAAAAATTATTTCAAGTCAATTCACCATGAAAATACTGAATCATCATTATTAGAAGGGGTGTTCCACATCAGTGCAGAAGAGAATGACAGTAAGTATTGGCTTTCTTCCCCATAGTGGACCCAACCTTGTTGTACAAAGGTGCCTGATGTTCTCCCTCTGTTTTCTCCTTTGTTCTCCTAGATGCCATAATGTATTTTATTCCATTATACTTATTAGCTATTCCTTTCTTGATGATTTTTGTCAGAAAGTCTGTAGAGCTTAAGGATATGAGCTTTGGCAATGTAAACATGGGTTCAGATTTTAGCTCCACTTCTTAGTAGTTTACAACTTTGTTCAAGTTACTTGAACTCTCTCAACTTTAACTTCCTCCTCTGCAAAATGGGAGTAACAGAAATTTACTTAAAGGAGTTTGTGAGGATAATATAAGAAAGATGTAACCCATGGCCTGCCACATAATAATTATACAATACAATAACTATTGTCTCCACTGTTACTCTTATGATTACCATAAAATTAGTATTTATGAATCATAAAAAATGTAGCAACTATACTTAATTGTACAAATCTTCCATTTCAAACTGAAAGCAAATATACAGAAAGTTTCTTTTCCAATTTTAACAATTAAAATGTTAAAAATAATTTAAAAAATTAAAAAAAGAAAATTTACATTCATGAACTTAATTATTTTTAATAAACAGAAGTTGTAGATGTTCATCTCAGTGGAAGTAATTGATATGATATAGTAATAAATTTCTGAGCCATGCACTACTTTAAAATATTTTGTTCAAGGAAAATGTTGCTGTGTAAAAGGTGCAATAGTCTACAGTCCAGGCTCTTCCATGACATGGATGGATCATAATGAATGGGCAGATGAAAGTAGTAAATTAATTATAACTTTTCAGAATGTAGTTCTTTTTACATCTTTGGAAGATCTTTTATTGAAAGGTATAATAATTTTAACATCACCTGGGTAAGTATGCATGCCCTTACATTTAGGGTACTCACAGACCATATATATGGTCCTGGACGTAACCCCCAGAGTAGAATAAATTGAAGTAAAATACTGTTTGTTAAAATACATAATATGTGCTATATTGTAACTTATTTTGTCCCTTCAAGAATTTGGGGTGTACTATTTTGTAAAAAAAAGTATTGTCTTTTGATTATAGGAGGGGTATCTTTATGGTAAATACTGAAATAGAAAATAGATATTATAGAATTATTTCATTGGTGTAAGGATAAAAGTATTCAAATTTAAGTTATCACAAGACTTTTCAATTATAATCTATGACTGTGAATTCCGTTTTCCTTGGCCAGAAATATCAATACCGTAATTAAAATATACATTTCAGTTAAATGTATATCTGAGGTTTTAAGACAGAATATGTCTTAAAATTAAATAAGGAGATTTAATCATTCTCTTAAAAAGGCAATAATGGCAAATTACTGACAGCAATGGTTTATTGATATATATGAGTGCCTATTGTTAGTTAAAACCTGAATGAAAAATGGTTGAATGTTTATCCTCAAAAAACTCAGCATTTTAGTTGCTCTATAATATTCTAAGAATATTATAGAGTGACTATAAGCCTATAAATCAATGAGAACATTTAGGTTAATTTGATTAGAATAAATACTGTTATAAAACATTTTAGGTTTTACTCTATCAGGTAAGATTTTTGTATAGAAGTTCCATAATTCAGAATCTGTTGTAGTATGAAGTATTCAAAAGAGAAGGTAATCTACAAATTAGTTGTATTTTAGTTTTGCATTTCTATGTTTATATTGAATGTAAGTTCTTGAAATTTTCAAGGATTTGGAATAAGTCAAATGGTCAATTTTTGAAGACTTAAGTCACAATACTGGAAAATTATTTTGCCTCCATCTTCCCTGCTCCCTGGCTCAACTGAGTGGTTAAAAGCATCACCTTGCAAATGAATTCAGCACATACCTGAGGTAATCTTCATAAGTTTACGCTTCATAGGAATAGTACATACTAATTTATCCACAGAAGTGGAGTGTATGTGATAGCAGGCTTGCAGGTCGAGAGGAATAAAGGTTTTTAACATCAGAATTTCATTTTGCTAGATGATGTCTATCTGATTGGAGATCCTACAAGATATAGAATACCTAAATAAAATTATTTTGGAAGACAATATCAGCAGTTTCATGCATGTGTGTTTCATTTTGTTCATATATAAAGACTTTTAATGCTGCTGAGTTTGGCTTTGTCACCAAAATTACCATATAGAAAATGCTATAGATTAGATCCAAGACAAGAATAAACAAAGACATTTAAGACTTTCATAAAATTAAATTATTTAAAAAGAGATTAATATTTCTAGAGAGAAAAGGTACTCTATTTCATGCTTAAATTCTGTTTATGAGAAATAAAATTGTTGGTATATTGCCATATAGTTCCTTAAAATTAATCACACCAGATATCCATTATTTGTCAAGTTTCACAAGCCTCAACATATGAAGAATATGGTGGCAAAATGTTTGAAATGCCAACAAATCAGAGTTACAGCACCAAGTGACCAGAAACACGATTTTGAATATTAAATACTATCTTACACTAAATTAGATCTTCCTCATTGTAATATAAATTTTCCTTTCATTCCCCAGGGACCTAAATCTAGCTCCTTTGCTACACATTGCTCTGTTGTGGTTTATAGAAAATTCATCTTAATTTTTTGTTATTTTTAATGGTACTCCTGCCTGAATATAGTGTCTCAAGTGGATAAAAGACCACTTTCATTTTAAATATTCAACAATAATAACATATTAACCTACTTCTATTTAGATTTCCCCTACTGACTTATGGGGATACAGACACGAAGGAAATCTGCATAAAACTGATGAAAGAAAAAGTAAGTTCTTAAGCAGAGAAGGAAATAAATTATCTTCCCTCGATTATAAAAATAGTATTTCTAAACTATCTGTATAGAAACTGGTACTTGATGTCTCTTGCAGAAGTAACTCAATGTTCAACATTTGAGAAACTCAAACGTAGTTAGCAGCCTGTCATAGTAGCTACATTTCATACAATTCTGAACAAAAGGTCAGAAAGAGTTTTCAATTTTACGTCAGTATATTAAGTCACAGAATCAGTATAATTTCCAACATTTATTCATCTGAATTTAACCATTTATGTGCACGTGTACACATACACACACACACACACACACACACACACACACACACATACACACAATTCAATAAATCTGCTAGAAAAGTAGAAATGAGGAGTTGGATAAGAAAAAAATGATAAATTACATATTTTCAGTAAATGTGAGAAAAATTTAGAAGGGAATAATCAAGTATATAGGTTATTGGATAAGGATGGGTCCATATGAGGCTCACATTTTTAGTTTGAGTGGCTGGGAAATAGTGCCATCTCTATTAGAATTATTAAGTCAAGGTAATGGAAAAATATCTGCGGACTATGAGAAAGACATGTTGCCTTTTTGAGCTCTCACAAGTCATTCCAGCGATCATATGATCATATGCAGCACTCCTTAGCCTATGTTTAGTGTTAAAAAAAATATTTCTGTAAAGCCAATGTAGGATTTGGATGCTGAACTTTGGATTAGGACAAAAGACAAAAGAACATTCTTTTTATTTTTCAAAAGTAAAAGGTCATGAAGGCTGAGAAATCTTGAACTAAGGTGTCCTATCCCATTAAATTGCCCCCCAATACAGCCATCAGTGAATATAGAAATATTAATAAAATATTTTATTTTCTCAGGCACAATCCTTGTTCCAGAGAAGAGAAATGGGCTAGAAAAATATAAATCAACTTGATTGTTTGTGAAATACATTTCTGCATAAATTATCACCAGCTCATTCTTTCATTTGAAGGACTTCAGAATTTACCTAGATTAAGTGTTTGTTTATAGTTTTGTATATAACTGTGCTATATTTGCCCCAACTAAGAAATAAGTATTGATACTATAAACTTAACCTTATACCATATTCAGATTTCACTATCTTTTCAACCAATGTCTTTTTCTGTTCCATTATTCAATCCAGGACATCACATTGCATTTACTTGCCATGTCCCCTTTGTCTCCTCTGGTCTGTGATAGTCTCTCAGCTTCTCTTCTTTTTGATGACCTTTACCCTTTTGAAGAGTACTAGACAGATATGCCATCCCTCACTTTGGATACATCTGATGGTTTTCTCATTATTAGACAAGAGCCACAGGGTTTAGGGGGAGAATACCATCGAAGTCAAGGACCCTTCTCACATCTGTCAGTATGTGGCATCAGCATGACTGTTAACATTGACGTCAACCTTGATCACTTGGTTTAGGTAGTGTCTGCCAGCTTTCTCCAATATTAAAGCTATTTTTATTTTTCCTTTCCATATCCTATTTTTTGGTACCAAGTCATTAATTTCATGCCACTTGTGAAGATTTAGCTTCACTTCCTTGAGTGAGAGTATCTATATCTAACGCTCTAACTATTTATCTTAGTTTCTAGGGCTGCCATAACATAATACCACAGATTGGGTGGCTTAAACAACAGAAACCTATTTTCTAAGTTCTGGAGGCTGGAAGTACTAGGTCAAGGTGCAAGTTGGGTATATTTCCTTGGTGGCCTCTCTTCTGGTTTGCAGATGGCTGCCCCCAGCTGCCTCTTCTGATAGCTTTTCCTCTGTGAATATGCACCCCAGGGTCTCCCCTTCTCTTTCTCTCTTCTTTTTATAAGGATATTAGTGAGACTGAATTGGATTCCACTCTAATGGCCTCAGTTTAACTTAATCACACTTTTAAAAGCCTTATCTTCACATATAGTCTTCTACTAAATCATCAGTTATTTACATTAGCATGGATGGTTAATAATTGTTGTACAGCTTAAGTTATAAGTTAATACTACATTATTTATCTTGTTGATCACATTTTCCCAACGTTGGTTGTTGAGAGCTCTTTCAGTTTGGTTCTGGTGTCCCTTTGATGTGCACTGTTACTTTTTTAAAAATGTTCAGAGCACTTTACTTTCTGATACTTGAATCAGTGATTCTTTCATAACAATTTGTGCTCCTACAACTACTAAGAAGTAATGCATGTCAATTCTATTTATGTTTCCTTGACCAAAGCAACTCACCTACCTTGAAGGGAATATGATAGAAAGCAAAGCTATCTATGTTTCTGGGAGAAAAAGAAATGATTATAAATAGACAGTATTAAGGAACATAAATACAATTATTTTGGCAGGTGGTTTGAGGTTGTTGTTGAATATTTGGAAATTCTTTGCTGCAGAAATAGTCTTAATCCTTTTTTAAAAAAAATATTTTAGATTTTTCCAAGTGGCCTTACATGTAATAATCATTCCATTATTTACTTTTTAAAATTTAATTTTAATTTTTACTATTTCCGTCCAGTTTTTGAGGCAAGTGTTCACAACTAAAATAAGAATTATGAGCAACTTTAAATAATGACCTTAAAGACATGTCTAGGATATATGAGTGGATTTGATAATTCACAGCAAAGATCATGGTGTATACTACCACAAAAATTAAGATAAAGGATGAACTTTTTCATGACTCCAAATACTAAAATTATACTGAAACAATAGAAGAAATACATTATTAGTGTTCTTGTCATAAACATTTTTAGTATTAAGATTTCAATAGGTATTATGTAGGGGAAAAAAGGGATTTGTAGTCAAATAAGTGGGAAATTCTAGGTAAAATAAAGTTAACAAGTTTAGTTACTGTTGATTTCTCACCCTTTTATTATCTAAATGTATTTTATGCATTTTCTGAGAAATATTCAGTATACAACATTTGCCAAAGTATTTGAATACAGGTTTAATCTTGGTCCAGAAAAAAAAACGGAGCCAAAATCAAAGATTTGCTGTACAGGGGGAATATTTGGTAGGTCATATCAGAGAACAGAAATTGGGGACAGAGAATGAAAGAAAAACAATACAATATTGAGTTATCAAATTTATCACTGCTATGGTTAGTTGTTGATGTTGATCTCAGCTGTGGCCTTTTGAGAAGCCTTATGAAATACATCCTAGAAGTAACTGCTGAGGGCATGAACGGGAAGGATTTATCCATCAACATCTCTTCCTGATAGGTCAGTGATGACTCCATCGGGGGTAACTGCTTTGCACATTTGGGTTCACATGTTTGAGTGTTAGGTTGGCTGCTAACAGCAGTGTCAATTTGTTATGACAGACAAGTCCCTGGGTAAAGAAATAGAGTTAGAGGCCCTAAGTGTAAGTGAAAACTGATAAGGTGCACCAGTGCAAAGGAGGTCAAAGCCTACTCAGAACTGGTGGCTGCGTCAGCAGCTGGAGGAAGCCAGAGTAAGAGTTGGGACCCAGGCACCTGATGTACTAAATAACACGTCCCCCATCACACCCCCAGCACCCTATGGGCTGAAGGGCACTCCTTGTGGAAAGTTTAATTTAAACCATCTATAGTAAAATATATATTCTTTGGAGAAAGCTGTAGGAGAGTGTGCTTTGAGGGTCAAGTCAATTTATAGTGGTAAAACATAGTAAGAATTTTAATGCTATTAATAATGATCACTTTTTAAAAAATTATTAAGGACCGTTTAGTGAATGCCTTCATCTTTAGCCAAATTCTTAAGTCATTTTTCATATATTTATATGTAAAATATCTGACCATAAATTGTTAAAGATATTGATTAATGAAGCAAATTCTAAGTTTTAGGAAAAAAATGTATATAATATATTTTAGTACTGATAAACCTTTAAAGCATTTGTAAGCATAAAAAGATATAAACAAACTTCTAATTTAGTCTCTGGGTGCACAAAATTTACACATAAATTTTAACAGAGCCATTGCATTATGAAATGCCAAAATATTAGTTATTTAAATGTATGTACACATATATAAATATGTATGTATGTAAATATATCTGTGCATATGTATAAATATATTTGTTTTTACAAATAATCTTATTTGCTATGTGGAACTTTTTATACTAAGTTCTTAGTTTAATCATTAAGAACACAATTATGAAATATCATGGGAGTGTAATTACTTTCATAGTCCTAACATCTGCACTTCCAATAAAAGCAAAGCTACAAAACAGCCATTTAACAATAAGTTATTGTTTGCAATGATAAACATCTATTGAGCAATGACAGTATCAGGGAGTTTACCTCAAAAATATATAAAAAATGGAAACATCAAACAGGAAAAGAAATTTGCAAATGAAAGAGACTGAAAAGCGAAAGTATTGGCTTCTAATTCTCTGAAATATTTAGGGTTTGTACTTTTATGTTTTTCATGATCTTTATAATTGGATGAGAAATCATAAAGTTTATAGTGGAAAAAGAGAATAGCCATAATATGTCTCATACATTTGATTAAAAATGAATTTCCTTATTTTCCCAAATGATCTTTCCCCAATCTATTTAATTGTAATAGTGCTTTCAAGATTGGATCTAGTTTACAGTCTATGTAAAACAGCACATGAACACCGCAAACTGATTATGCAGCCTTGAGAACTTTTATCTGAGTGTTCAATTAATTCCCTCACCTATCAATGAACAGTAACAAGCATTGCCACTGTAGAGAACTATGGAATTTTCAAATGGATATTATTACGTCAGGTAAAGATACTGCTCCCTTAACTGTCAGAAGGATACTGGCTCAAATGCCTTCTTGTACAGGTAGTAACAGAGGCTTTTAAAACTCATATGGTTCTTTGTCTATATTCTCTGTTCATGAGCTTTAGCCAAGAGCTATTCATTTCAGTTTAACCCCAACATCAAATATATATTTTACTTTGATCTAAGAGCAAATATACCGTTTGATCCAAGGCTTATTTCAGTGCTATTACATTCCATATCCAAACTTAGCTATATATGGAACCAAATCCAACTCCACAAACACCAAAAATGCAAAATCTAAAATCCACTTAAAAAAGGTTTCAAAGTATTTCTCAGTGTACTAGTCAATTTTGCATGTCAGCTTGGCTAGGTTGTGGCTCCCAGTTGCTGGTCATCATCAGAGATGTTGCTATGATGGTATTTTTTGAGTGTAATTACCATTTAAATCAATAGACTTTTAGTAAAGCAGACTGTATTCCATAATGTGAATTGACCTCATATAATCAGTTGAAGCGCATATAAGAAAAACCTGGGATCTCTCAAAGAGGAAAGAAATCTTTCTTCAGACTGCCTTTGGACTCAACACTGCAATATCAATTATACTAACTCTTTTCAGAATTTCCAGCCTCCAGCCTGCTCTACAAATTTGGAAATTGCCAGTCTCCATAATCGCTTGACCCAATTTCTTGAACTCTCTCTCTCTATATATATATATATGTATATATAAGTTTATGTAATACAAACATAAAATGTTACACATATTTGTATATAAATATATAAAATGTTATATCCTATTGGTTTCTTTGCTTTTCTCTGGAGAGGATTAATACACTCATCATGTTCATTTTAAAAGGCATAGGGTAAATTATTGTTATTTACTGTCAACATCAAATACTGCCAACATATAAAATTATATGAGTTTATTACTGCACTGGCTAGGACGTCCAGTACAATATTGAATAGGAGTGTACAAACTTGCCTAGCTTCTGATCACAGGGGATGTTGTGTATTAACATGTACTGTGCATAAAGTTATGTGGAAATCCTAACCTGAGTGACTGTGAATGTAACCTTATTTGGAAATAGGGTTTGTTCAAATGTAATAAACTTAAAGTGATGTCATACTAAAATTGCATGAGTCCTAATCCGATGACTGGTGTCCCTATAAGGAGAGAGAGATCTGGAGACACACAGATGAACAGGGAGAAGACAGTCATGTAACGATGGAGTTAGAAATTGGAGACATGCTGCCACAAGCCAAGCAGTCCAGAGGGCCATCAGAAGCTGAGAGTCAAGAAACGATTATTCCTATGAATATGTACAATTATTATGTATCAATAAAAAATTTTAAAAAAAGAAAAGATTATTCCTTAGGACCTTCAGAGGGAGCATGGTCCCGCTGACATCTTGACTTTGGACTTCTAGCCTGCAGAACTGTGAGAGAATAAATTTCTCTCGTGTTATGCCACTGAGTTTGTGGAATTTGTTAAGACTGCCCTAGGAAACTGTTAATAATATGGGGAAAAGCAATGAGTGTTTCACAATTAAGTTAATCAACGCTCAGTAATTCATCAAAATTAACATTTAACATTTAAATGTTCCTAGCAGTTTATGGTTCCAGCCAGGTGGAAGTAATCAGCTCCAGGTAAACTGATCTCAGCAGTGATTCCCTGAAAATCGGGGTGGCTTTTTACTGTTACTTCAATTTGCTGATGGGCCTAAAATTTTTTTTGATTTTCAGGTTGATCAGCTTTTTATTTTGATGTAAAGACAGGAGTGACTCTGCAGCTCTTTACATTTCCAAGCTGAAACCAGCTGTTCTACCCCTTCTTTTAGTTTATTCACGTCATATTGTTTAAAGTGGATTTGTTATACACTATCTATAGTTACATCTTATATTTGTATCTAATGTGCCCATCTCTCTTTTAATGGATGTGTTTAGACCATTTATATTTAATGTAATCATTGATACAATTAAATTTAGCTGTAACACTTTGTTATTAGTTTGTTCCCTCTGATTTTCATTTCCCTATCTTCCCTCTTCTTTATTGTGTATAATTATTTGAATATTTTCTAACTCTATTTTAATTTACTTGTTGGTTTTTGACAATACCTTTTAGAAGAATATTTTAGTGGTTGCTCCCAGTATTGTAATTTACATTCAAAAGTGTATATAGTTCACTTAGAATTAATATCTTAACCTTTTAGATTAAAGAAAAAAACCTTACAATTCTGTGTGCCTTTTCACCTTCCTAGCAATGCTACTTTAAAGAAACTACTACTTTCATTTGTTTCACTGAAAGCCATTTCTATAGAAAAGTTTACTTCAGTAACTAGCTATTAACTAATCAATCATTCAAATTTTTCTCTCTAATGAATAGAAACTATCTTCATTTTTTTATTTCAGCATATTATGGGGGTACAAGGTTTAGGTTATGTATATTGCCCATCACCCCCCCCAGTCAGAGCTTCAAACATGTCCATTACACAGACAGTGTGCATCGCACTCATTATGTAGGTATACATCCATCCCCTCCCCCCCAAATCTGCCCGACACCCGATTAGTGTTATTCCCAAATGTGCACTTAGGTGATGATCAGGGAAACCAATTTGATGGTGAATACATGTGGTGCTTATTTTTCCATTCTTGTGATAAGAAAGTATCTTTTTTTTTTTTTTTTTGAGACAGAGTCTCACTCTGTTGCCCAGGCTAGAGTGCCATGGTGTCAGCCTAGCTCACAGCAACCTCAAACTCCTGGGCTCAAGCAATCCTTCTGGCTCAGCCTCCCGAGTAGAGTAGCTGGGACTACAGGCATGCGCCACCATGCCCGGCTAATTTTTTCTGTATATATTTTTAGTTGTCCATATAATTTCTTTCTATTTTAGTAGAGACGGGGTCTCGCTCTTGCTCAGGCTGCTCTTGAACTCCTGAGCTCAAATGATCCACCTGCCTCGGCCTCCCAGAGTGCTAGGATTACAGGCGTGAGCCACCACACCCGGCCGAAAGTATCTTTATTTTTAAGAATTCCTGGATATATGGAATGCATGACAATTTGTGTTCAACTTTTTTCTCTTGCGAGTTATGTACTTTGAGGTGATGGGCTATGGCATATTTTATTATTAATCTCTTTGGTTTGTAGAAGTTAGTAGAACAGAGATAAACTGAAAATTATGCATCTAATGCTTGGAAGATAAGAGGTGCTAGGCTGCTATGCTCTATCGTGAAGAAAGCGAGGAACTCAGGAGGAGGACACAAATACCAGGCCTAGAAGCTTAAGCTATATTTTACTATTATAGACTATGTTTTAGAAAGTATTTTATAACCATTTAACAAGAAGATCTTGACATTGGTTGCTAATGTCCATATCAGTGAGAAAATTGCAGATTGAAAAATGCCAGAGCAGAACTCCTCAGATTGAAAAATGCCAGAGCAGAACTCCTCAGAAATCTCCTTTATGGAAAAAAAAAAAAAAATGTTGAGTACTAGAACACTGTAGAACACTGTAGAAACACTGTAGAGTTCTTGAATAAATCCACTTTCCATATTGGAGTGCCTAACATTTTCCATAATTCAATAAAACAATCATGTGCCCAAGAGCATTACAGGGCTTCAGTGCAATAAATTCCTGTTTCACAAGGTGGATGCTTGTTAAATGTTACAGACGATGGTGACACAGCCTGAATATCCTTTTGGGGGTAGAAGAGAAGCAATACATGCATTCAAGAAGAAAAAATAAGTATCACTGATGTCATTCGTATCCCATTTTTTCCATAAAATGTAATCTTAAACCCAATCAACCATTTTTACTTGAAAGCTATTATGCCCATAAATGAGTAGATTTTCAAAACAGTCACTGAGCATGGGTGATTTTTTCGCTGCTTGCACAATTCTTTTTCATAATAATACATAAGAAGGAATCTCTGAATTTCTCTATCAGCCCTGATCATTATATGAGCCATCATTGAAATCAAACAAATGTTAACTATGTAATTATGCTCATATACATTCTATCATTGCAATCCATAGAATGCTGAAGATAAACTTAGCAAATGCATGAGTTTGTCACTTTAAATCATTAAACATTACAATAAGCATCTGGATTTTCTAATATTGAAAACCTTGATATAACTATGTGTTTTGTGATCTTACCAGTTAAATATTGATACGATTAATACCTATATTGAAGGAGATCTGTGACAGCATATGTCATATATTTTATCCAGTTAACTACCAGTTAGTTTATACAAACTGTTCTAGATAATGTGCTAAGATGAACACAATATATTATTTTAATTCACAAATTAATTTAAAGAATGTTTCATAGGTAAGGAGACTTAAGCTTATAGAAGTTCAAAAATAGATCAAAGATCATATACCTAGTAAATGGCCACAAGGAACTGGCATCTGTAAGAACAACTTATTAAATAAGACTGATGTGAAATAAGGACAGTTTTGTTGTTGGTTCATTTTATTCTTTTTTTTTTTTTCTTTTTTTTGACAGAATCTCTGTTGCCCAGCCTGGAGTGCAGTGGTGCAATCATAGTCCTAACTCCCTGGCTCAAGCAATCTTCCTGCCTCAGTCTTCCCGGTAGCTGGGACTATAGGCGCACACTGCCATACCTGGTCTTTCATTTATTCTTTAAACAATTTATTTGTTAACTATTTTATAAGAGTGATAGGGATACAGTACAGAATAAACAACACCTCAGTTATTAAACTACTAAAGACAATCTATTTGTTAACTATAAGAGTGACAGAGATACAGTACATGAATAAACAACACCTCAGTTATTAAACCACTAAAGACAATCAGGGCACATTGGCATCATATTTATTGTAGATCTATATTGTGTAGCACCAACTTCCAGTGATACATGGCTTTAAAGAAGAGGAAAAACACTGTAGAGTACGTTATAATTGATAGCTTAATTGAGGGAAATTTGAACCAGGCCTTAAGGGAAGCATATGGTCAGACTGGCAAGGAAAAAGAGAAAGAAATAAGGCTTTGCAGGAATGATAGAAGACATATGGAGAGAGAGTCTGAGGACAGCCGAATCCAAGTGCCTAGAAGTATACTCTTCCACAATCTTTGTGTGTAGCATTTTGGTTTGCCCAAATGTCATACTAATATTTTAGCTCACTTTCTCCAATCCTCTTACCCCCCAAATTTCTCCACTTCATCCAGAACAACAATACTTTGGCCTTACCACATTTCTCTGCTCAAAATTCATGTGTCTTTCTCTTCTCTACTTGGCTTAAATATCAATAATTAATTTTGTCTTCTTATTTAGCTTTGACTCTAAAGCAATCATTAACAACACTGCTTTGCACGCATCTTTTCTTTCTTTGTGCATTTCCTCTATTTCATTCTCTTGGCAAAAGCATGTTAAAATCCAATATCCTGCCCGCTTTCTACCTCCACCTGAGTTGAATATGAATGTAGAGTACACACTGTGATTAGTTCTTATTTTTCCTTACAAATCTGATATTTTAGTTAATTTGGTCTCCTTCTTGTCTAGACAATTACACGTTTAATTCTCTCTCCAAAGCTCTAACTCTTCTCACTTTTCATTCATAATTGAGGATTTCGCTTAATAAAATCAATCAGAATTTTCACATGCTGTCAACATCAAATGCTAAAAACCTACCTGCATCTGCTTATGTAGGTTTTTCCTTCATTTCTCTTTCCTTATGAAGTACTCATGTTAACATTTAAGTTCATCCTCGTCACTTATGCCCTGGATCCAGCCTGTCTCACCCATAGAGGACTCTGTACCTGTCCTTCTTTTGTTTCCTGTATTATCTAAATTCTCTCTCTTCATTAGAACGTTTTAATTACCTTGCATAAATTTTTAAAAAATTTTTTTACTTAATCACCTTCCAGCTGCTAACCCATTTCTTTTCACTACTTTCAGTCAAACCCTTCAAAATAGTTTTCTATGTTATATCTCCACTTTCCTCTCATTCACCATTGGTTTTCATCTTGATGCTTTCATATCCTCAACCCCCGTGGAACAGTTTCTATCAATATCATCAGTGACCTCCACATTACCACGTATAGTGGGCAATTCCCAGTTGTCTGTCTTATTTCATCTATCACAACTAATCAAATTTCTTATTCTTAAAATATCTTTCTTCTCTTGGCTTCACAGACAACCTCTCTCGTGTGTTCACAGAGATAACATTGCTGCCATTTTTTTTCTATCACGTTTGTTTATTCTTCCTCAGGTTCCCAAACTCTACATTTTGAAGAATCCCATGTTTCAGATTTTGAAACTCTTCTCTTCTCAACAAATGCTAGTTAATCTTTTCTTGTCCAATTACATTGAATAAAATCAATATGCTGACATTTGCTGTATTTGTGTCTTCAGCCCCAATATCTCAACTGAACCCCAGATACATATATCCAACTATTTATTAAACATCCCTCCTTGAATATTTAATAAGCATATCACATTTTACATATCCAAAAATAATTTATCCTTTTACCATGCCAAACATGCTCTTCCCCAGTCTTCCTCATTTCTGTACATGTTGTTTTCCAATTGCTCAGGCCTGAACCTGAGTCATCTTTACTGTTTGTTTTCTCTCATACCACATATTCAATTCAGCAGTATTTCTTGTAGCCTCTGTCTTAGAAATATATCAAAATTCCAGCCAATCTACATTACTTCCACAGCTAAGTAGCCCAAGTCACCCCATACATGAACTCCCTACTATGTATTCCCAACACTGCAGCTATAGTGCCATGAAACACAATGTCAGATACAATGATGTCTCCCTTGAAAATTCACTTACACATTGTCATCTCACCTGAAATGAAGTTAAACTTCCTTACTGTGGCCTATGAACAGCTATATGATTTGGGTTTTAACTGTTTCTTAGTATTCCAGGTATATGAAGCTCTGATATGAGGTTCATTTTTATTGTAATAAAAAAGAGGGCCTTTGAAACTGAGAAAGCCAAAAAGTTTTATGGAACTTCTTCCAGTTTTATCTAAGAAGAAAAAACTATTTCCACAGCAGCACAGAATGGACAATGCAAGATGCAGGGTGGGGTATGTGTTTGTGTGTGTGTGTGTGTGTGTGTGTATACACATATATATTTAGTTTATGAGTTCTACATATACTTATTGAATATTTAACATTAAGAATCATGCTAATTCATTTACATTGCCTTAATGTTAAATTCTCATAATAAACTTACACAGTGGAAAGAGTCATCATCTCACTATTTCTTAACAAAAGATGGAACTGAGGTTCAGAGGTATTAAAAATCTTGTCCACGGTCTCATAACTACTGAATAGTACCACTGGGATTTGAATATAGTGCCATTACAAGTGGTTTATGGTACATTTTTTCCCAATTCTTTTTTCTCTCTTTGCCCCATTGACTTTGGGCTGAGCCTTGTGAATTGTTTTGGAGGGTAGAATGTGCATATACATACACATGCTCTTTTTGACAATAGGGTTTACAAGTGCTTTCACGGATGGCTTACTCTCTTGTTCTGTGTGAGTAGAGCATGCCCAGGTAACCACAATTTCTGCAGCCTGACTTCCAAACAAGAGAAATATTTCTGTTAAAGAAGTTGTCATGTACCCTGGAGAGGAGCTACCCCAGATATCTGGGTGGCTTGTTATATAGCATTATCGCAGGAATAGCTGAATAAAAGTGTTCATAAGCAGTGTTCCTTATCTAAAACATTAATTATAATTACTGCTATAAAATAAATGAAGAGGAGGAAAATAAACTTATCATGCAGCATAAGAGACTTAATTTAGGTATGGAGCTGCACATTACTTCTAGGAAGCCTGGGTTCAAATGTCTGTATTCTCACAGCCAGTAAGTTTTATTGGTTTCCTGAACTGCTATTTCCATAAATTGGCTTGTGAATAATCCTCTATCCCTACTGAGCTGCTGTAAATATTAAATATAAAAGACAAAAGTTTCCTAGCATAGAACTAGATACATACTTGATCTTCAGTATATAATATGTTTTGTCCTGATTGTAAGAATTATAGATATTGGTATATGCAAATACATCAACATGAGTCCTTTTGATATTGCCTACCAAAAACAAAAACTCAACATATTTTTGCTGAGTGTATTTAGGAGCAAACAAACACACTCCTTATATAATATATCTTCTACTGATCTCATCTAATGTTGTACTCGTGTCACTAATGCAGGCTAACATAGGTTATCAGCAAAGCATTCTTTACTCTATTACTTATGTCCATGCAGTGCAAAGAGAAAAAAATCACTTAGCAATTATTTAGTTACTCTGATGTACAAAGCAGTTCACATGGATTATTCAGCATTAAATAAATAAATTGGTATTGTTGTAAAGCTAATGATATATTGAATCTATTTCTTTTAAATATGTTGTTTACTTCATGGTGTTTATGGTGTGTTCATCAAGTTCTTGCTGTAAATGAATAAATAACCTGCATGGATGGAGGGTGAGATTTCTATAGTATAGAAGGTTTGGAGAGTCATTCTGGGAAAACGCATGATGAAATAAATTTAAACATTCCCAAAACCTTCGCCTTGCTGAAATCAAAACTGGGAGTACAACTAAGGTAACAAAACCAAAAACCTAGAACAACATGTACAATAAAGTGAGGTGACACATTTTTCCCTCAAATGCTTAAATATGATTAGGTGAAGACAAACCATTGACAGCTACATGATTGGAAGAGTATTATTGGCAACTATGCAGAAGGCACAGGAGTAAGCAGTGACGTGTCTCACATACTTGAGAAACTCAAAATGGCCAACAAATATTGTCTTGACAGCTCAGCAGGAAAATTTGAAAAGAGCACCTGAAATTGGAAGGGGAGGAAGACATCTACGTACTACAAGAGTAGGTGAGAAAAAATTTCTGTTTTGAGATCTATAAGGGATGGAATAGTCTGAGTGCTCTGAACTCTCAAAAGTAACCATCCAAGCACTCATTTAAGACAATGTACGATACACATGGTAAACTTCTAAAAATGGAATAAAAATTGAGCAGAACAAGGAAAATAAAAAAAAATGATAAAAGTAAAGAAGGGCTATAGGAAAATTCAGGAAGCAAGATATCATATTTTTTAATATTTCCTTAAGACAAACTAAGGATATCTGAAGATGTGATGTTATTAAAACAATTTTGAACCATGATTCCCTTTTATAAGTAGAGAAAAATCATTTTATATAAGAATAACAAAAAAGAGTAAGGATGAATTTTATATGAAGTAATTATAACAAAGAAAAGAATAAGAAGCAGAGTAACATTCCTACAGACAACAAATGTATGCTAAAAAGAAATGCCCCCAAAATGAATGAAAGCTACAATATTTTAAAACTGGCTAAAAGAGTTACACAATTAACACATATATAAAAGGCATAATTTTAAAACACACTCTCTGGGTGATGGGCACACTTATAACTTTGACTGAGGATGTACAAAAGCAATTAATGTAACCAAACTTTTGTACCCCTGTAATATTCTCAAATAAAATAAAAAGGAAAAAGCATGCTGGAACAAACCAAGCACAGAAATGATTGAAAATGATAAAAATGTTACTGTACAATATTATCTACTCTATTTCAACAAATAAACATCCAAGATGGAGCAACTCTATGCCAAAAATAATACTGTGTTACTAAAATTTGACCAGTTCTCTAATAATTAGCATTAACTGGTAAAAAATAAAAAAATAAAAATAAAACTCACGTGTGAGAGAACAAAATGACATTGAAATTTTAAAAATTCAGAATTGAAGATAAAAAAGAAGAGATAAGAAAAACAAGGGAAAACAAACAAAACAGATAATGCTTATGAGAAATAGATAATGTTTAAAAAGTCCAAAAGAAATGAAGAAAAGAGTGAAAATAAGTTTATATAAGCTGAAAAAAACAGAAACTAGTCAATAAAGATCCAGCCCAGGTAAAATAGGTATTGCTGAGAGCACCAAAGAAGGAGAATAATATAAGTACTAAAATAATAATTGAAAAGATTATCTTGAAATATGCAAAAGTAAAAGATGAGTCAATAAAGGAAAAATTCATACAATAGAAATTCCTGAGGATTTATATTCATATTCCTATTTTCTACCTTAGTCCACTGGAAATACCTGAAGCAATGGCCATTCCTAATACCTAGATGGAAGGCTTAGAATAAAATAAATAAATAAATTGGAGAATTGTCTGCTTCAATTTAGATGAAGATGGAAAAAATTTGACACTGATGAGAATAATAAATACAATAAATCCAATGACATCAATTATATTTAAATTCAACAGTTCAGAATGATACTTTTAATAAAAAATAATTGGATACTTATTGAGGATTCTAGAAAATCAACTTTTTGTTTTCACAGTTGATAAACAAGGGAAAAAATCTACCACTTAGTCTGCCTTTCCTATATTAACTATATCACTGGATAACTAACACATAAACAAAATAAAATATTTTAAAGATATATTCTAGTTATGTGAAGAAGTTTAGTGAAGAAGAAACTTTAGAATTGAGGTAATCCCATTTTACAACAATAATGAATGGAGAATCCATAGCCGCTAATATTCCAAAATGAGGGACAACCAAATATAACATTCTTCCTAATTGAAGCAAACATGTTATCTATGTAGTCTTGCCAAACACATTGACCCTAAATCTCATTAAACATAGAGATCCAATTACCAATTAACAGAAATTGCAAATGGCAGAGAAACTTATTAAACTACAACATAGTGATAAAATCAGCAAAATCTAGACTGTGGAAAAGTATAGAAAAACATATCCAGTTTTTTAGACAAATAGGTTGCAAGTTAAAAAAAATAAAAGAGATGGAAGGGGAGCACACAGATTGAAAGAAATTTCAAGAACATGCAATTAAGAACAAAACTAGACTATAGAATGGTAAAGCTTTAAAGAAAAGTGAAAAAGAGACTACTATAAAAGCCAGGATATGATTGGGAGAGGGTTAGTGGAGAGTATCTGGGGAATTTCTATTTTATTCCTCACTAGTAGTTGTTAAAAGTTTACTTGCCTTTTAATAATACATAAAGCTCTAAAAATTTTAAATTTTTATTTAAACCTAAAAATGGTTAAAATATTTTTAAAATGAGTTTGGGAAATACTAGATTAAACACTGTAAAACAGGTTTTTTTAACAACAGAAATTTTCAGAGCTTTAACATTGCTAATGCTCATAATGAATTATCATGAGAGCAATTTAGCTTATAACATTTAACGGTTTAATTTGTTCCAAGAACTTTTTCTCAAAATAGTTGTAAAGATCCCAATATTTCCTATAGCACAGCTCAGGAAAAGCTTATTTATTCATTGTATATGTACAATCTACTGGTATCTGAGACCACATTACTGCAACTTATATATTGTACAAAAATGTCAATTATCACATAACTCTGCATTATTAACTAATCCTCAATATGGATAGTTTTGTATGCTTTAATGATTGCTGATGAGAATTTTGTTTTAAGTGACAATTATTTTAGTTCTTATGAGGTATCACTGACTTTATTCTGAAATAAACTTCTATTTCTTGATTTTCTGGCATTTTCTATTTTTTCTTGATTATAAAAACTGGATATATCCTTTTCAATAACAATAACAAACCTAAGATATAATAAAGAAATATAAAATTAAGATCTCACTACTTATGGCGATTTTATAAGATAGTTCTGTTACATGCCATGGATAGAATAACTATAAAAAGCTCCTTTACTTTGTGCCACTTGTTCCCAATAATTAATGCATGATTCATTCTGATCTTCCTGTATGAGATCAAATGCTCTGGCTATACACAGAGCAGACGTGCTCTTTTCCTCTAGAAATCTGGAGGATATATATTCTTTGGAGATCAAGTAAGTTTGGGAGGCAACATAATTTAAGCATATGCAGATAATAATTCATTTTCTCTATTTTAAGGTCCACAATTAACTTTAACGACTTTGTTCTTTCACACTCCTTGGGGAACCCAGTTGTCAAATCACCTTGTGTGAGGGGATGATAGAATAGGAGCTTCTTTGGGTACTTCAGTTGCCAGATTCCTAATGTAAAAATCTAATGTTGACCAGATTTTGGAGAGGCTTCTCTGCATTTTATTCACTTAATACTGAGGGCATTAGGTGAACAAGTTTGGGAGATTTGGTTAATTCCTTTTGTTCACATCAACAATTAGTATGCAATTACAACTTAAAAGTAAAAGAGAGCTGCAAGAGAGATACATAAAACTTTTTTTTTTTTTTGAGACAGAGTCTCACTCTGTTGCCTGGGTGAGTGCCGTGGCATCAGCCTAGCTCACAGCAACCTCAAACTCCTGGGCTCAAGCGATCCTCCTGCCTCAGCCTCCCGAGTAGCTGGGACTACAGGCATGCACCACCATGCCCAGCTAATTTTTTCTGTATATATTTTTAGTTGTCCATATAATTTCTTTCTATTTTTAGTAGAGACAGGGTCTCGCTCTTGCTCAGGCTATTCTTGAACTCCTGAGCTCAAACGATCCACCCGCCTCAGCCTCCCAGAGTGCTAGGATTACAGGCGTGAGCCACTGCGCCCAGCCTACATAAAACCTTTGTAAACTCTTCTTAAATAAGCCTAACTACAGACATTATTCAATACTTTACTGGCTAAACCAACTGACTAAACAAGTTGCACATATAAAGACATCACTCATCACATTGTACTTCACTTTATTGGGCTTTGCAGATACTGCAATATTCACAAATTGAAGGTCTATATCAACCAAGTCCATTGGAGTCATTTTTCCAACAGCATGTGCTCATTCCTGTGTCTGTGTCACATTATGGTAATTCTTGCAATTGTTAAACTTTGTCATTATTGTTATATCTGCTGTAGTGATCTGTGAATAGTGATCTTTGGCATTACTATTATAATTGTTTGGGGGCACCACAAGCACATATAAGACCAGATCATAAACTTAATCAACAAATGTTGTGGGTGTTCTGGCTCCAACCAGCCTTTCCTCTGTCTCTTTCCTTCTCCTCGAGCCTCCCTACTCTCTGAGACACAACAATATTGAAATTAGGCCAATTAATAACCCTACAATGATTTCTAAGTGTTCGAGTGAAAGGAAGAGTCACATGTCTCACACTTAAAATCAAAAGCTAGAATGATTAAGCTTAATGAGGAAGGCACGTCAAAAGTAAAGCTAGGCCAAAAGGTAGGCCCCTTGTGCCAGTTAGACAAGTTGTGAATGCAAGGGAAAAGTTCTTGAAGGAAATTAAAAGTGCTACTCCAGTGAACACACAAATAATAAGGAAATGAAATAGCCTTATGTTTGATTTGTAACAACTGTCTCTTTGTAAATTACAAGATGCAAGATGAGCACATTTGCTTTCAAAGGACACATGGATTATAAATTTGATGAATAGCGTTGAACCAATGTACAGTTTGTCTTCCATAGATGTAGTTTGGGCTTCTTTTTTCTTGTGGCTTAAAATGCTTTTCAGCATTCCATTTAAATTGCATGAACATTTTACATAAAGCCTTGCTGTATCGCCTTATAATGCAATGGATTTGATTTTATTTCAGGTCATATTGAAAAATTCCAATTAGAGAATATTTTGTGTATCTCTTACAATAGTAGAAAAGCCCCAAAGGCTAATCATCAGCATCAGCATCATAACACAGTTAAGTTATAGGTATTTACTTCAAGAAAAAAGATCATTTTTTAAATTTTTTTATTTCAGTATCTTATGGGGGTACAAATATTTAGGCTAAAAAGATCATTTTTTAAAGACAAGATAAAAGGATGTGGCTGAATTGAGCTATGTTGTTATGTGATCTAAATGTATTAGTGTGTTAGAGGTAATATAATATAATAAAATGCCATAGACTGGGTGGCTCAAACATTTATTATCTCACAGTTCTGGAGGCTGAAAGTCCAAGATAAAAGTGTCTTGGAGCAAAGTATAGCTTTGATTTCTCCTGAGACCTTCCACCTTGGCTTGCAGATAGTCATCCTGCTGTGTCTTCCCTGGCATGGTATTTTGCTCTGGGTCTTTCTATCCCTCTGTGTCCTACTCTCCTTTTCTTATAAGGACACCAGTCAGATTAGATGAGAGTTTAACCTCATGACCTCATTTTAATTTAGCTACTTCTTTAAAGGCCCTATCTCCAAAAATATTAACATTCTGTGGTATTGGAGAGTTAAGACTTCAACATATGGATTTTGGAAGGACATAATTCAGTCCATAACACTAAGAGAGGCATGTGTGCTCAGGAATTATTGCTTAATCTCAATATATCCCTTTGGAACACTGAATTTGTTAATTAAAGGATTTAGAAATAAGACCAAAGTTTCAGATTCTATCTCCATATTCAAAGAATAAGAAGTTCCCATTTAGTACAACTGCATCACAGCTTCATTCTATAATATCACAGAGAAAAATATGAACTGGAGAAAACTGACCTCTTCAATTAACCTTTCATTTCTAATGAAGCATGAACTCTCCCTGGTAGCGAGTAATAGAATGGCCACTCATATAAGTGCAAGAGACTGTGAGTGTTGATTTAAATGAGAAATTTCCTTAGATTGGAGTTAGACTTAGCAACAGACATAATATAGTAGAAGATCTATCGGGGCTAAGTAATGGAATCATGACCCTTTCCTCGATACATTGATTATGCAAAATATCAAAGTATTACAGTTAGAGAGTAATCTTAAAAATCCCTAAAGCATATCCCAAAGAAGCAAGAAAAAATTGGTTTTCATATATTAAAATCTTTTAAATTTTATGGCAGTTTTTTTTTTCATGTATTTTAGGCTCACGCTCAGAAGGAAGGTGTGAGAAAAAGAGTAAGGGAAAAAATAGTAATAGGGATTTTCTCTTCTTTGTTTTTCCAGGTTACTTCATCCAGAGACCCTGGTTCACTCTTGGTGTTTCAGAGGCAGCGCTGCCACTTCTGCCGCCTCTGGGGCAGCACAGTCCTGCTACTAAGAAACAAAAACAAAGAAGGCAAATGAAGATTCTCTCCATACTCAGCAGTTTATAGGGCTCCTTTTCCGGAAAAACAGGGTTTCCTTGGAGTTTTTGCTATGTTTGCCTGCTGTGCAGTTGCTCCATTTAGCCCGTCCTGCTCTTCCTTGCAAACCCAGCACATAAAAGAAGGAAAAGTACAAAGGAATCTCACCACTGCTGCATTGGTTGTTCAAGTTTGACCTTCTTCCTTCAATCTGCCTGTTATTGTTTATGCTTCAGAGTCCTCAAGTTGCTGCTTTTGTTGTTTGTCCAGTGTTTTTAGGTGTAATCTGCAGGGGAAATAACTTTGGTAGATTTGCTGTCTTAGAGGAAGCTATAATTCCTACTATTGCTTTTTGTGTAATCAATGTATTTTAAATTATAAATTTATTTGTATTTCACTTATATTTATTAATTTATTTATATATAAATTATTTATATAAGAATTGTGTATATTATATAATATACAATTATTTATATACAAGTAGTGTAGATTATATATTTTATATATAAATTTATATATAAATTAATAAATATGAATATTATAGATATTCCATAGTGCTTATTACTATCTGAGGTTAAAATATGCACTTTTATAGTCTTATATTCTTTTTTCCTAATTCACTATCACCTAGAATAGGGATCTGAACTTTTTCTGTAGAGGGCCTGGACTCAAAATAGTTTGGGCTTTGTAGGACATATGGGGTCTGTAGCATCTACTCAGCTTTGCCATTGTATCATGACAGCAGTCATAGAGAACGTGTGAACAAACAAATGAGCATGGTGGTGTTCCAATTGTATTTACAAAAACAAGTGGTGGGCAGATTTTCCTTCCTACACCATGTTTTACTAACTCTGACCTAAAACAATGAATGGAGTGTAGTTAGACACCCAGTAAATATATGCTAAATGAATAAGTGAATGTTCTAAACTTAGTTGAGTAAAATGAGTGATACACTCTTTTCTCAATAAACTACTCTGATAGGAATTATTTTTATAATTGGCTTTATATACATATTTAACTTTAAGAATTAATAATGGTTTCTAAATTTTATGCAACACTTACTTCATCATCAGTTAATATTAATATAATGTAACTATTTTATCTTTTAATTTGTCAATATAATTAACTGTGTTAATTTTTTATATTGGAACACTTTTCCGTTATTTGAATAAAGTACACTTGTCTATTCTATATTTCTCTTTTATGATGCTGATAAATTTAACTTGTTAAATTTTAGTTTAGGATTTTGGCATCTATATTCACAAATGAGATTGCCATATATTTTTAATTGTTTTGATGAGCTGATTAGTTATTTTGTATTTACTTTATGCCTACTTCTCTTGGAATTAATGGATAATTAAGTTCATATTGTTTAAATAATACACATCTAGTCAACCCATACTTTTCAATATTTGTTTTGAATATTGTTAACATGATTAAACAAAGTATCAAAAAATATCCAGAAGTAAAGTGTCATTAGAAATATTCAAAAATAAAATGTGAGTTTATTTTAATGCACAAAGAATTAACATACATTTGAGAACCTACAGTGTAGCAGATACTCTAAAGTGCAGTGAGTGTAGATACAATTAAGAAACAGTTCGTATCTTCAAGGAGATCAAAGCCTAGTAGAATTTAGTATTAAGCACAAGACTGTATACAGAGGCAGAACTGGTGTTACACAAATCTACGAAAGGAAGCTCAATCAATCTCATTTGCAATTCACCTCTCTAGAATGAAATATTTCTCTTTTCAAAACTTATTTTTGCCACATGTACCAACTCATATATTTTAATATTATTAATTTTTAATCCTTTTCAAGACAGATATCAAACATGGAAAACACACATCTCACTTCTAGGGAATTTCTGAGGCAATGTCTATCTTAAGTAATATTTTTTTTTCTTTTTGGTTAAACTAATTGAATATATGCAAAGTATATTAATAAAATGTCAGCTACTTAAAATAATTATTTCCATACCCATATAAGTTGTTTTATCAATTTGTCAGATACATTGTCCTGATCTGAGACTCAGAAAATTCAGTCCCTGATGTATCAATATGAATATCAGATAGTAAAAGAAGCCTAATTTCTAAGCCACCAGTATTTTTGTAAACACAGAGCTCAAAGTACATAACTAAATCAAATGTTAGAGCTGAATGAGATACATGAATTCATGTATTTTAGTATGGACCAATATCTCTGCTCAAACATCCTCATGATTTAAGGATTATTTTTATATTACAGAAACCCCCACATTTTCTCTATAAATATACCTAAAGTAATATTTAAAGAATAGTACAAAGCTGAATATTTACAACTGCATGGGTTAATTAACAATTATTAGACCTTCTGTTTTATGCTTATAACTGAAAAATAGCCTAACACAAGAGCCATATCCAGCACAATTAGACTTCTACATCAAAGGCAAGAAATGAGACGTTTTGACAGCTATGGAACATTGCATTTCATGGGGCTCTTGCACAGCTAGGTAGCACAGGTGTTCTTGTAATTGCAGTACAATGGGAAAATTCAGTGTTCAATGGCCTTCAGATTCTCCACTCTAGTGTGTGATGTGATGTGAAGATCACATGTCAGTGCTGCCTCCTTTCTGTCTGATGGGGTGTCATTATGTGAAATGTAACTGAAAATATTTTGGAGTTCTGGCTCTTCAAAACTAGATTAAAGTTATATATTTGGATTCTCTCTCATGTAGCCATAGCTTCTGTGGGTCTGCATCTGTGATTTTACAAATATAGAAAAATATTTTCAAAGCCTTTGTTGGCAGAAATTTACATTTTGAGTGATGCCTTCTTTTTTTTTCTCATTAAGATGCTGCACCCAAACTCTGCTATTTCCCAAATCAGCCTGCAATAATTATCTTTAACAATGTGTTGTATAATGTGAAAAGAATTGGGGTGATTTTTTTCCATTTTATTCACTGGATTTTTTCCAATTTCAAGTATGAATTCCTTAAACACTCTCTCAGTAAACAAGGACATGAGAGATAGAAGCTTAGGTAGGAAAAATAGCATCAGTCATATAATCCTTTAAGTAATACCATATTCAACTTTTTTTAAAAGAATATTGGACATTAGGAGAATTTTTGTTGAAGAAAAAATCTGTATGTTCAATTTTTAAAATTACAATGAAATTGACAAAGTAATAATCTCAATGCAGAGCCATGGGCTCTTAACAGAATATTTAATAAAAATCTGTCTTTCAAAGTTTGTCTGTAGTAATTGGGCATGACAAAATATTTTTTCCGTCTTTTATCATTATTTTAATGACTTCCTTAAATAATTCTATCTGATCTAACGGAGCATAAAGAAGAAGTTTAGGTTGGTTTTAAAAATAATCATTAGACCTAAAAGATTCTACTTGCTTGTTAGATTGTGCATCGGCCTTGCTGTGTCTTTGAATGCCTTGTGTTCCAACTAGAGTGGGCAGAGAGACACAGAAGTCAGCTTCAGAGCACATCTGCCTGCTGTAGCCAGGCTTTATGAGTGGCATTACCTTGATTTGATCAAAAGTGGTCTTTAATTTATAAATTGATCTCATCGCTCATGGGAGCTGACTGACAATAACCAAATCTGCAGGAAAATTATGCATGAGCCAAAATGACCATTTGGTCCTTTGCATTAAGAAAATCTCTACCAAGACAATGATGTGCTCATGTCTACTGATTGATATATTCTGTCCTTTTAGGGCTATCCACACAGAAATTCAAATTATGAGAAGATTATTTGATGAACATAGATAAAGAGCAAGAATTAGGTGGATGATACTAGTACCATTACACAAAGAACGTTATGCAACCATTTATAAGTAGCTTCTCAAGTGCTTGAGTTAGGGTTCTCTTTCTTCTAGACTTCCCAAAGATCTACTGACCAATTATGCACTGTTTGATTTCATTTTAAAGACAATTATCACAATTTTCCTGAGACAAAGAATAGTCTGATTCAGTCTATACAATATTATAAATAACATTTTTTTTGTTTTTAAAAATAAACTTGTCACTTAGCATTTAAGTCCATCCTTCATTTTAGCTTGAAATTTTCCTCTTATTGGATTTTTGTCTGGAATAGGAAACATAGTACATGCACACAAATTTTGCATGTCTGTTACAGTTGTTGACAGGTATCTTGAAGTTAATTCACGTACTGCAGGTTAAGAATAAGTTCTTAGGGGTTGCCTTCTTTTTAAGACCAGAATACAATTTAATTTTGTTGTTATTCCTATTAAATTTAGAATCACTTAGAGATGTCAAGGCACTAAAACACAGAGGTGGGACTTAGGTGGCACTAACAGTTTGAAATTTGAACTACATCATTCCACACCAAATGTAGTGTCAGACAAAGACTGGATCTCATTTTAGGGCAAATAGCATTCCTAAAATACAAAGCTGTCTTTGCTCATGGTGAAGATTGGAGTGAACAACAGAGGATTTTCTCTGTAGCTTCCAGCAAAGGGCAAAGCTGCTCTACTTGGCCATGTACTTCCTTTGTCTCCTCTGAGTGTCTAATGAATGTTTGTGTGTGTGTGTGCATGTATGGTGTGTGTGTGTGTGTGTGTGCGTGCACAGTTTTCATCATGTTCTTTTACTGAAAATAAATTAAATATTATTTCTAAATAAAGAGATATTGTCAAAGGTCTACAGATGTGATCTTTTCTTGCCCCTCTTTCAGCTATACAGCTTCTTTTGTGGAATGGCCACCAAGGCCTTGGCTCAGTTTTTTTAAGTGTAATGAACACTAGATATGGTCGAATAATAACATTTGCTTTCCTGGAGAAAGACAAATCAGGAATTCTCAGGGCCCATAGAGGAGATTTTTGTTCATTGTCTTCCAACCTGAATTTCCACATTATAGATTGATTTTTATTAGCTTCACCCTTAAATATTAGACTTAATTTCAAATTTTAGAATACTTTATTGACATTCTAGTATTATCCTCTATTTTGTTTCTATTAAAAAGCCTTGATATGTGAGCCTGTATTGCCTATGAATAACAAAAAATCACATCTACTTTCCAAGGACTTTTCAGGTACTTCATTTAATTAATCAATAATACATGTGCATTTCTCTCTTCCTAAAAAACATTTAAACAGGAAATACAATAAATTTGGTGATATACATAAATGATAAAGCAATGAGATATAATTGTGCACTCTATTTAGAGATAGTTCTGTTGATTTTCTTTGCCTCCTTACAATCTGCCACAATGTCTTACGTATGGGTTACCTACTTATGCCTGGCTTTATTTCGAGTAACTTTATCTCACCCACATCATCAGGTGGCTGTTACTGCTCTTTCTTTCTTCCAGAATAAAAATGCTAAGTGAAAAGAGGCATTGTACACCTTCAGAGGGTCTAGCATTGTGGATTTTTTAAAATGTGCATGGTCATCCCTATAACCCAGTAGTTTAAGCATCTTTTAAGAAGATTCTGGCATTTATCAGGCAACCAATTACTTGTTGGTATAGTGGAAAGATTTATTTCATCTTTCTATTAGTTTTCCTAGTCAAGTCTTCAGTTTTAGCATGAAATATGCATTTCAATAGGCCAAAAGTAGTCAGATACAGCAATGCCATATAATTTAAGTTAAAATTATCTATGTTTTATTACAGAAGGATTTATTTCTTGAGGTCTTAATGAGTATGCATATTTCTCTTCTGGTATATCTTTAAGAAAAGTCCTATTTATGACTTGACTCTAAAGTTATGCCTGTTATCTACTGGGGATTAGAGAAAAATCCTTGTTTCTCTATCAACAAGGCCTCTAAAAGTTCTTATTGATGGATGGAGATTTCCATGAAGAAGTCAATTAATTACTTTGCAGAATTTCTTAATGATGTATCATATTTATGTCACTTGTTTTAAAGATTCCAGTTCTTCTTCCTATTTATCACAACATAGGGAAAGGGTGGAGCTCTCTTTAAAGGAGGTCAAATTTAGAGAGCAGTTGCATAAATCGTTAAACACAATGTTACTGACTGAAGAACATTTCTATGGAACAGAACAGTAAAGTGTGCATATTTACCTTTTACAGGATAGTTTGTCTAGGTCACTATTTTATTGCAGCTGTGAATTCTTAAACCTCAAAATATTTCGTCAGCATTAAATTCATATAATTACTTAAAATATTTATAAAAGATCAAGAATTGACATAATATTAATATTGCACAAACATCATGAGTTCTATTAATATTTATTTCACATTGAGTTATATATAATATGTATTACATATACAATTTATTGTGTCCTTCATACACACACACACATGCACACACAAAAAATTTAAAATATTCAGTTGGATATATGGCTACACAGAAACAGCCATACATTTCCAGCCTCTTGGAGATAGTTATGGCCACATGACTAAATTCTAGACACTTTAAGAATTTGTTTCTGTGTGTTTCAGAATTATACCTAATGGGAGTTTAACATACATTCTCAACATTCTTTCTTTCCACCTGCCTATGATCCAGACAGAATGACTGGAGTTTAAGCAGCAGTTTTGGACTAAACAGTGACAGTATAAAAATGCCATAGGTACATGATAGAGGAAAAGTCTATCCTTAACTATTTGGCAACTCCATACCAGCCATGGGCTGCTGTTCTAGGCTTTCATTATGTGAAAGAGAAATACACTTTTGTCTTATTTTGTTTCTTTTGCATTTTATTTCTTGTTACAATTTTCAAATTTTTAAGTTAGTATGTGCAATAAGAAAAAACTAAAAGATACAAAGAACATAGAGAACAGTCATAACTGACTGTTTACAAGCAGTTTACAAGTTGATGTGTCCTTCTAATTTCTTGTATGTTTACAAACACAACTAAACATTTCATACCGTGTGCTCAGGCTTTTTCACACATCCTAATTATTTTACCAAAGTCTCAAATTCATGAGTATTTTGATAAACAAAAATATCCTACACCAACTAAACCAGGAAAAAATGTAATCTTGTATTTCATTGAGATAAATATTGCATAAAATACAAAAATGGTGAGAATCCACTAGATAAAAATGATGGTGGAATTACAATTAAAATGCTTCATACCCTTAATGCTCAATTCAAAATGAGACACAAAGTTAAGAGTATCATTAGTATCATGCTTCTAAGAGACTCCATTATCAAATATATATTAATACTATTAAAATATTAACAGGCAGGTGTATTCCCATTGAATTATTGAACAATATCTCCATATTGGAGAACCAAAACAGATGCACACACCCACAGTAGTTATTATCAAAATACAAATATGAACAATCTACATACACCCCTTCTTTGTATTTCCTCCTGCCTCAATGAACAAGTCTATTGCATACTGCTCAGAGGTGGTTTAAAAACTCCATGTCCAAGATGTAGGTTTTCTTTTTTTTAATTCAGGATATTATGGAGGTACAAATATTTTGGCTACATGAAACGCATTCTTTAAATATATCAGAAGTTATTTACAAATTGGTTAATTTACTATATCCACTTTTTATCTTACATTATTATTCAAAACATCTCAAAAATGTGGATGTTGCAGAAAAAAGACTGAATTTGTCCACAATAAACATAGGCATTTAAAAAAAAATAAACATATAGAATTATAGTTACGATCTAAAATTGTCCTTTAGATATAGAGATACTATTAAAGAGTGCTTTCCTTTGCTCATTCTCTTCTTCCTGCTCCGCCATCCCACTGACTAAATACAGAAATGCATCTAGCTTCAGGGGTTAAATAACAAATATCACTTCCACAACACAGTCTTTTCCATAAACTAACAAAATGACCATTATAAAGAATTTACTTTACTACTTGTACCTTTAACATACTTTTGGCATTTAGGACTTGTTTGTCTTTTACATAAACACAATATCAATTAAAATGCACATATAAAGTAATGGTTAGACCATCTGAACTTAAAGATAGAACCAGCCCTCTTCACTTCTTCCCTTCCCACCACCAAGACCCAGGGAACATTCACAATACTGCTTTTAAGGGATCAAGTTTGATAATTTCATTCCCAAAATACAATCATTTCCATGAATATACACAAGAAAATTTAGAGTGTAATATTACATTTTCTACATTCTGTATGCTGTATGCTTCTAAACATCTAGAACTAGATGTTTTACATACTAATGTTTGTCCGCTGCACACAATAAATAAGTTTCACACACGTAACAATGCTATCATCTAAAAGTATCTCCAAACTGGGAACTTTCTGGCCCAGAGATCTTCCCTTTCTATATTAACAGTAGACAAAGTATAAGTAACTACTCCCCATGCCATTTTCAGAAGGCAGTATTATGAATTTTAACAAAAGTGTGCTAACTCTACTTCTGTCATATCATGGCAACCTCAATAATACCAAGAAAGACTAGATGTTATAAATTTACTATGCATTTGTCCAACATATAAGCCCTGTACACAGTAAGTATAACACAATGCACAGAACATTAATAATGGTTAATCTTGTTTCGCTGTAAACAGACTGGAAAGCACCTTACACTTCCTTCCCCTCCCTTCTTCCCCAATCAGCCCAAACACAAAGCAGTAGTTATTAATAAGGTGGTTTAGTCACCCTGTTTTGAAAAGAAAAAAAATTACAGTATTTCCTATAGATTTTAACCAAAAAAAAATTGAAAATATATCTATTTTTTATGATCTTTATTTTTAACATGCCAGGCATTTCAGAACATCTAGAAAGATCAGATATTTCAAAAAGGACTGTCAATACAATAATGAGGAATAAAGCTCACACACAGAGCAATGGCTACAATATACAAATATCTTTCAAAATATGACCTAGAGCCCTCTTCTCTCCTTGGTGTGGTCTTTACTCCTCCAGTCCTCTGAACAAACATGGGCCCTCCTACTGATTTTGAGGGGTGTTGGTCGTAGAATTTCATTTCCAAAAGTCATTTCCAGAAGAAATTTTTCTTCTATGACTTTCTTGAAGGATATTTACAAGATTTGTGATTTTTCTGGCTCAACTCCTCAACTTCTCTTTTACTGTATATTTACTACACTTTTTCAGTTATTTTCTTAGTGGTTGCCCTGGGAAGAATTACAATTACCATTGTAACATCATTTTTTTTTTTTTTTTGGTCATTGTTGCTTGAAGCTAGGCATTTTAAAATAACTTAATATGGCAACTGGGGAAATCAGATACTCCTCCCCTCCCCCCGCAGCATTTATTGTTACTGCTATCTGTTGTTGTGTTTTTGTTTAGTGACTTTGCTGATCTAATTTTATAAAGTCTGTATTCTTTGTGTGTGTGTGTGTCGTCACTGAAGCTTCTGCTCATTTAGCTTAGTGGTTGTCTAATGAATGGACAGGGATTTACTTAGGTGCCTGAAACCAAAAAACTTCCCAGTTTTTGCCAACAGCTTGTCTATGTTGACACAGGCTTTTAGTGCTCACTCATGCAGTTTACAACTTTGCCTTTTCCTAACAGGGCCTTGGAAGATCTTTCCAGAACATATATACAGCTTTGGGTATGTGCACAGCCTCATGCATGAAGGTTGCCTTCCAAAATTTCCAGGATATGCTGAAGATTTTCAACCCTCCTATGGACATCTTGTTTCTACCTTTTTTTCTTGAGCTTTTTGGTTAGCCTATGTTTTATATACCATAAACAGCTGTGATAGTAAATATTTGGCTCTGTATGTTTTAAAAACAAATTCTTCCTGAGAAAGACTATTTTCACTGGCCAACCTTTCAGGCAGGTCAAATAAAGATAGCTTTGTGAGGATGGTCTTCCAAGGAGCCATGGGACAAATCAAATAATGATAATAATATGGCAGTGGTGCTTTGAAGGACCTCTAACTCATTCTGCTCCCTCTAGTGGATGCCAGTCTACTAGTTTTGATTGGGGGTGATTGTGAGTTATTAACTTTCAAATCCACCAGAGAGCTGGGAGGGAAGAGTGGGAATTGGGGTAGTTAAAATAACACAAATCTCTCTTCTCTTACCGAGATTTAGCTATTCTCTTGAATAAACACTTCCTGAATTGTTGCAAGCCTTTGCTTAATTTGCAGAGCTCTAAAAAGTTGATTGTGACAGTTTTTGCCAATATTCTAGTTGTTTTTAGGGAGGAGATAATTTTTGCAAATCGTTACTTCACCATTTCACTGATGTCACCCTCCATTTTATTTTAAACCACTTTAATCTTGGATTTCCAACAATAGGTACTAAGTCTAATCTTAAACAATACAAAGACAAATGGCAAGAATGAATAATTATATATATCTAAGTCTAAAAATAATAAAATGCATAATTCATATGAGATCCTGGAACATATTTTTAAAATCCCCTGTGAGATATATATACATACATACATATATATATATATGCTTAGAAATTAAAGGTTTAATGCATATGTTAGCTGTCACGATCATTAGTGGTGGTGGTTGAAATACTACACTGCTGTTTTTGAGTAGGGTCTAATTTACTGCCTCAAAGATTCTTTTCTTGTAATTTTGCTAATACTCAGAATAGTAGCTGTTTCAGATTAAATTTGGTGATGTAAAATTTGGCATTCTATTTTGTGTGCTTGGTGATTTGGTGATTTTTTTTCCTGAATTTAATAACAACAGAAAAAGAATAGTATTTTTCTCATTATTCATGAAAAAGCTCATTTTAAAATATCAGGCGTGGACATTTAACATTTTCAAGACACTTATTCTGATAAATTTATAACTAGTCACCACATTAACAAAATCAAGGGCTACTGTCTTTATAATAATATCTTCTCAGAGATATATAAATGTACCAGACTATAATTCAGAAGGAACAATATAGATCTAAAAATAGTTGCTTCTGCAAAATATCATACTTCAAAAATATGTTATATACTAGTGTAATATTTATATGATCTAAATTCAAATGTATAATATCTAAGACTCAAAGTTATCTTCCCTTTGATATCATTTCAACTTCCCGTCTAATATTTGTACCATTATGCTCTTTTTAAACATTTTTTGTGATGATATTTGACTTGCAAAAAGTTGCCAAAATTATGCAAATGATTCTCTAAAACCCTTTCCAAATTTCTTACATATTTACATTTCACACATTTGCTTTATTCTGTCTCTTTTTTCCTTCCCTCCATAAATATTTTTCTTTCCTGAAAATACTGAGCATAAGCTGCAGACATGATGCTCTGTTATCTCTAAATGCCTCACTCTATGTTTTCTAGCAATAAGGATAATCTCTTATACAGATAAATATGATGGTCAAAATGAGGAATATGCAAATCAATTACTTTTTCTCTGCATTATCCAATATAACATCATGCATTGCATTTAATGATCATGTCTCAAATATGGAAGAGGTCCTCAGTCTTGCTTTTACTTTCATGACTTGAACACTTATGAAAAACACAGGCTAGTTGCTTTATAGAATATCCTTCAATTTGGGTCTGTCTGATGTTCTTTCATAGTCAGATCCAGGTTATATATTTTTGGCAATAATATTGAAGGAATGACTTGTGTCCTCAGTACATCATCAGGAAGCACATACTGTCAATTTGGCCCATTACTGGTGATGTCAACTTTGATTATGTAGTTAAGGTGGCACCTGCCGGGCTTCTCCCTTTGAAGTTACTATTTTTACCTTTGTAATTAATAAGTACTTTATGTGGAGATATTTAAGACCATACATATAAATATCCTAATTTTCCTTAAACTTTTGCTTACTAGTTTCACTGCCCATGGGTGATTTTTGATTTTTGATCAGGGAAATATTACTGTGGTGACTGCCAAATTCTATGCCATTATTTTTTAAAAAGATACATAATCACGTCTCTTTCATTCCCAGTGTAATCAAACAAAATACCAGCACAGAGAAAAGATAGTATAAATTGATTTACCCATTAGACTCTATTGCTATCTCACACATTCTGATTAGTTTTAAGATTTAAGATCATGGACTAGTTTATGTCTTTATAGTAGTTTTAGGAACATTTTCATTCAACAGCTAAGTGGATTTAAAAAGAATAAGCAAAAACATTTGATAATTTAATTCTGACCTAGGATTTTATGTTTTTACTTTACAGCTTCAATGGTAGCTTTGGTTAATGAAATGTTATAATAGAATATGTGTAGTTTGGTATCATTGCTATAATTAATGTTTACTTAGAACAAGCAAAACATTCATCACATTTTAGATGGTACTTGTAGCATATCAGAACAGAAGGAAGGCAGTGATTGACAAAATGTTTATGTGACAGATACAATCACCATATAAATACACATCTGATGAACTTGAAAATTAACTTGCTGTGAGGAACAGAAGTGCATGTTTTCAGAATTTTATTTCCACAGCTCATTTTAGCTAAAAAGGAGAGTAAATGCATAAAGCTAATAACCTAAAACAAAATTGTTTTCTTTTTTTAGCCATTCCAAACAACTGATAGCTAGGAGATTTAGAGACAAGACCTTCTATGTTCCAATAACATGCAATGAATGAAATATTTGAAATATCATTTTTTCTGAAAGAGAGAGATCAACATTTTGCTTCATAATATCCAATGATAATATTTTAATGAAACTTATTTTTATCTTTTTAAACTTCAGAACCAGAGATGCTTCCAGTCCACAGCTATCTTAGTTTGCAGTCCTGGATTTCCTACCCTTTCGCCCTGCTCTTCCATTCTGCTTCCCAGAGACGGGTTTCACTTACTCCTGACTCTTCATCAATATCATCTTTAGGGGCTTGCTACTCAACTCCTCATGATTCCCAGAATGTTTCCCATTCAACTTTACCCCAGTTCAGTTTCTCTGCCTGTAACCCAATAGATATCCTTTTGTTGATGTCTGGGAAAAAGAAAGCAGAGCCAGGAAACAAACACAAAGAAAATCAAATAGACTGTATACTAGAGGAAAGGTACCAGAGATGCTGACAAACCTGACAGAAAACTCCAATCAGCATCCCAAGAGTTCCCCAGGGCTGAAGTGTGTAAGTTTGCTGTATTTATCAGTGTGAAAAAAGCACAGAGGATAGCCTTTATCATGCTTTTAGTCCCAAAGTGAGCTTCAAATTTATTTTTTAACCAGCCCATAGATAATGAGAATATTATATTTTCTACAATAATCTTATATAAATGTTTTAATTGGAGGAGATTTTCATTTAGTAAAATATTTTCATTTATTTAAAAATATTCATTGAGTCATTGCATTAAACACAAGAGGAGTTATGAGAGAGTTGAAGGGGAGGGTGAAGGTAGAATGTGCTTTGAAGTCAGAAAGATTTCAATTTAAAGCTCAATTCTGCGATTTACTCAGTTCTGCTGTTTACTACTCTGTGGCCTTAGCTAAATTTCATGTTCACTACAATCTTAGTTTTCACTTTTCTTTAAATTTCAGAATATTAATGGGGTATAAATGTTCTATGTTACATGAATTATTTTTGTAATGTTTGAGTCCTGCCTATAGATGTGCCTGCCACCCAAATAGTGTTCATATTATCCATTAGGTTAGTTTTTACTCCTCCCCTCCCTCCCTCTCCCCCTTGATTGATTTCCACTGAGTTTTATTTCTCTCTGTGAACTTGTGTGCTCATTGGTTAGTTCCAATTTAATAGTGAGTACATATGGTGTTTGTTTTTCCATTCTTGAGATACTTCACTTAGGAAAATGGTCTCCTGTTGCATTCACATTGTTGCAAAAGGTATTAATTCATCTCTTTTTTTATGGCCGAGCAGTACTCCATGGTACACATATACCACATTTCATTAATCCACTCATGAATTGGTGGGCATTTGGGTTGATTCTACATCTTTGCAATTCTGAATTGTGCTGCAATAACCATTTTAGTGCAGGTGTCTTTTTGGTTAAATGATTTATTTTCCTTTGGGCAGATACCCAGTATTAGAATTCTGGATCAAATGATAGGTCTACTTTTAGTTCTTTGAGGAATCTCCATACTGTTTTCCATAGGGATTGTATTAATTTGCAGTCCCACCAACAGTGTATAAGTGTTCCCTGCATCCACTGTATAACTGTTCTCTGCATCTACTCCAGCATCTATAGTTTTCGGACTTTTTAAATAAAAGCCATTCTAACCGGGGTAAGGTGATATCGCATTGTGGTTTTAATTTGCATTTCCCTGATGATTAGTGACATTGAGCTTTTTTTCATATGTTTCTTGGACATTTGTTTTTCTTATTTTACAGGTACATTACGGGTTTTAACAAAGTGAATACATGTAACAGATAATGATCCAAGTTGGTTCTTTTTCCTTTACTTATAGATTACTTTAAACTTTGATAAGAAAGAGCCTAAATGAGGATGGCTGATGCTATGGACTGCATGTTTGTGTCCCCCTAAATTCTGTGTGTTGAAGCCCTATGATTGTATTTGGAGGTGGGGCTTTTGGAAGTAATTGGGTCCCTATGATGGAACTGGTGCCCCTTTAAAGGGATAGACACCAGAGTCCTCTTTCTCCACCATATGAGGATATAGAAAGAAGATAGCACTGTGAAAACGAGGAAGCCCTACCAGACAATGAATTGATCAGCACCTTGATCTTGAACTTCCAACCTCCAGAACTGTGAGAAATAAATGTATGCTGTTTAAACTACATAGTCTATGATCTTTGTTACAGAAGCCTTAGCTGACTAATACATCTGGAAATAAACTACTTCAGTTACCTGAGTAGAATTCTCTGGGCTAATGGAAATTAGGCTCAACTTGAAGCTCTTTGATAAAAACAAAATGACTCAATTGAAATAACAGTATAAGAAATAAACATTTTCTATTTAGTTTAGCAAACCCTCCTCGTTCAAGTTACGGAAAACTAACACCTTCTCCACACATGGCTTTAACAAGGAACTTTTAAAATATTCTCTTGAAAAAAAGCCAGCTATCTTTTCATGCACATAAACTAGAAAAAAAATCTGTTCTTTCTTTCAAAAGAAAGAACAAAATAACAAAAAAGAAAGAAAAGAAGAATAAACAGTATTTATTTCTTGTTTTGATTGGTATCAAAACAAATGGCTGTTAATTATGAACTACACCTATATCCCATAACAAAAATTGGAGAATCAATTCATGTGTGAATAGTAAAATTAACACTATTTTAATATATTTGATATGAGGGAGAAGTAAACCAATCTCTTGACCTCTTAAAATTTTGCTTTGCATTTTTAATGTCAAAGGCAAAAGAAAAAATTATCATTGTTTTACAAGGTTAGACAGCATACAGAGTTATCTTATTAAAATCCTAAATGATTTTGTTCCTGAGGTCACATGTCATGTAGTGCCCTACATCTTAAGTATTTTGAAGTAGCCACATACAACATTATGTAAGATTCTTTCATTCATTTCAAATGATTCAATTTTACATTACTTCATTCTTCTGCCAAGCTGAGTGATGCACTTCCAAACTTTTTTCCCATAGGGCAAAGAAAATTCATCCCTAGAGAAACTGTGGTTTAGGGTTCTATCCTTCAGTATAGTAGTTCCCAAGAAGAAAATTGCATCAACCATCTTTAATTCTATCAGGAGTTTAATCTTGTAATGAAGCTGGAAAATTCCATTTTTGTTAATAGAGAACTAGCATGAAATATAGAGAGCAAAACATTTTCACTGGCAGTGAACATAGCCACACTGAGTCATCACACACTCAGCATATAAAATTGATTTAATTATATTGACGAGGAGGGCAAAAATGGCCTGAACTAGCACAGTCAGCCAAATGCAAACAAAGCACACACCTCAAATTGTATTATCAGTGGAGAGGTAATATGCCTTCAGTGTTGAGCTGAGATTTTCATCTTTGTGCCATTCTCAAGTGTCCTAACTGGTAGCAATATCAACTAGTCTTATTTAAAAAATATCTGTCTTTCGCTGGACATCGTGCTACATTTATAATATCGCTTTTTTGAAATAATACTTCGATTGTACTTACAGAGAAAACCGATGAAAGAATTCACTAAGTGGAATGCTAATTACTTTGGGTCATCTCTCAATGGTCTTATAAATCCATTTTTCTATATCAATCTATAGTATCTTCCACCTCTGAGTACAATACTACTTCTCCAGGTGAGGATAGGAGGAATACACTGGTTCCCCTGAGAGTCCAGGTTGTTCTCTGAATTGTTGCTAAAGAAATCTATTACACGGAGAGTGAATCACTTATGCTTTGCGCAGAAAGGCAGCATGGCACGGAGAAGTAATTCTGGATTGGAGTCAGGAGACCTGGAACTTTCTGCCAGTTCTGCTACCATGGTGAATAATTCACTTCTGTTTGTTAAGCCTTCCGAGTGACCTTTCTGTACTTACAAATTTCTCATCTGTAAAATAAAAAGGTCCTTGGGAAAATTGATGAAGTTCTTCACAGTTCTACAATTCTATGATCTTAGCCTGGCTTATTCGATTTATAAATAAGCAAAATCAGTGTAAAACCATTAGGAATGACATTCCTAAATGTGATTCATTAGGAATCCACAAATTACCTAAAGCAATGGTCAGTAGGCCCAAACCAAAGCCTGCATTTTAAATTATGGAATATTTTTAGGTAATTTTATATACAAATAAGTGTATAGGGCAAAAATATGTGGCCAGTTTCAAAATATTACATTGAAAACTCTTTAGTGATATACTTCAATATATATTCTACTTGGAGTTTATATATTTTATTAACTCTTAAAGGAATCCAAATGAAAAAAACCATGAAAATCCATCAATATTCTTTTATTCCTTCATAGTTTATATATGTTGAATATTTTTTCTTGACAATGTTCTCTGTGAATACAAAATTTGTTTTTCCTTTGAGAGTATAACAATGTTCAACAGCTGATCAAAATTGATGTTTATAGTTATAGTTTCTTCTCAGATTTAGAATTATGTTAAGTGTGATACTGTTTGTCTACTGGTGTTTTCATTATTTGGCAGCTGGTGAGGAGGGTTGGTTATGAAAGCTTTTCTCATTTTCCCTGCAACTTCCTGCTTGGCTCCAGCTTGTAGTAAACATACTTTGTTTCATTTTAAAGGAGCTTCATGCAGAAGGTCATTTATTATGTAATCACTTATCTGTGAAAAATCTTAAATATCGTATTTTGACAAAGTAGAATAGGAAAATAGCACTGTAGTTGAATGCTGAGTGAGAAGCAAACCAATGTGCCCATGTAGACATAAGAAAAAATAAGTCAATTCCCTGTTAAAGAAAATAGTTAAATACACCTACCCTTTGAGGGTTAAAAGAAAAGCATTTCTACTACCTATACTAAAGTTAAAAAAACACTTTATGATGTTTTCCCTGTAAAGTTAGAGAACAAATAATTTAAGACTGCTACAGGGTTACTACTTTCATTCCAGTGGAATCTTAGTGCCCCCTACTGATTCTCAAAAATTGTTTTATATTAACAATATTTTCTTGTTTTCTCTTTACAGAAGTATTTTCTGCTATAGTAATTATGGAAATCATTCACCCGCCTGTTTCTTTTTTTTTTTTTTTTCACCTGAGCTTTGTAAATGTATTGAATGGACGTGAGTTTAAGTTATACTTCTACATAGATTTCTGGAACCCAGTTGTCAATTAAATGCAAAGCACTATTTTCAGAGTCAATTGATCTGCATAGTTTGGGTTGCATTTTTTGTAACCCCTAAGGTGAAACAGTGATGCATTTCCTTTTTTTCCCTCTTTTTGTAAGTTTAATTTTTCTCTTCTCTTGCAGGTAATATAAAAATAAATTTAAAAGTCACAAGAGGCTTTTGGTAGCCTATAGTCCTATATGGGTTTTAATAAACCACAGTAGTCCATTAACGCATTTTTCCCCACCCACAGTGCCTGCTTCCTACAGCTGATACCTTATTATATAATACTTGCATATAATTTCTTGTGTATATTTACCTGTTCTGCAAATTGAAATAACGCTTAATCCTTTTCTTATATATAGCCATCATTAAAAACTGGTATATTACATTTATTTATACATGTTTATGCACAGACATTTTAGGTAGACAAATAACACACATTTTTTGAAGTCAAAATAAAAGGGTGGGTAAATGTGTTTAGTAAATATGTAGGGAGAGGAAAGCATCTCTTTTTGATAAGCCCTAGACTGGATTCTAGAGACTGGCATAGTAGTCGGAATTCTGTTACCTTCCACTTCAGGAAGCTTGGGCATATCATTTTACCCTCCAGAACGCCATTTTTTTTTTTTTTTTATAAAATAAAGTCATTGGCCTATTTTTTTTCTAAAATGCTCTGACCGAATTCTAATATAAAAATATTATATGATAACATATAAGATTTAGTATATTTAATTATATTATCTTATATGCACATAACATAGATTTAAAATTTTAAGTAAGGAAATTCAAGGAGACTGTCTAATCCTGTAATAATGCAAATACAGTTGTTTCTGTTGGACTCATTATATGCAGAGGATGCCTTATTTTATATTCTAAAATCCTAGAAAACTCCTCCAAACTCTAACATGCACTCATTTATTCACCTGGGGTCATTGTTAAAATGCTGATTCTAATTCAATAGAACTGGGAACAGGCCTGAGATACTGCTTTTTAAACAAGTTTCACAGACTTCACTTAGAGCAACAAGGGTATAAGCTTAACTTCAGCTGGACCCACATACAGAACAAACCTGCAGTACTACTTCCAGTGTACAGACAACCATATTCTGCAACACACAGCTGGAGTTATCCAGAGAATTTTGAGTCTAAATAGTGAGAAATTACCAATGGCATTACTGTAGAATTTGTTTTGCTATGTGTAAATATTGTCTTTCCAATCAATAGAGACCACTCTATTTATAGGCTCTTCATAGGACTGCAAGCCATCGGAGAAGATGGTATGATGCTCACACTGCCACGAATTTACAGTTAGCAAAATGCATCTAAATTACTTGAAAAGCATTTCTAATTAATGTTGTTACTTATTTTTATTTTTTATAAAATGGAATATTCAACATCTCTTCAAATCCTAACACAAAAAAACTATATAAAGTAAAGAAATATACTTAACATTAACACTTGGTCACAAAATCTAATTACATACTTTGCTGTATCTCATAAGAATACCTAAGAAACACATCCTCATATATATTATCTCATCCCAAAGTCATGGCCTGAAAAACAAAAACAAACAAAAAGAAAAAGAATTCTGGCAATTTTTTGAACACCTTTCACACGGCTAGAATATAGTCTGCTGTGAACAATTTGTCCAGGCAGTACTCCATCAGAAAGCACTGTGTTGCATCAGTAACACTTCTTTCTGTAGTTTATCAGGAAAGACCATGAAATACAGTAGTTTTTTTTTTTTTTCTTTCAATTCAACAGACCTGTTTCTAAGACCATGTCCACAAATCATTGTCTTTGACCTCTGCAACCTCATTTCACTACACCAGAGGGGGAAAAAGGCCTACACTATTTCCTCAAGAAATCAAGAGAATCAGTCAATTTTCTTTTGAACTCTCCTTCTAAAATATCAGAAGTAATCATCTTACAAACCCTCCCACTACCTCTTTTTTAATGCTGACCAGAGATCTGAACAAACTCGCATTTGACACCCAAAATCCCCCTCTTCATGCAGAATTTAGTGAACAGTCTGATCTTCAAAAAGTGGCCCGGATTAAATCAATTAAATATGTGTCCTTTCCGAGAAAAAGTGGCAGCCAGCAGTCATTGTTATTTCTTAAAGTGTCTTCTCACAAAGCAAGAGCAAGTCATTCCTTTATTTGTGAATTCATGTAACAAATATATACTGAGTACCTAGCATATGTCAGACACTGGGCCAGCCCCGAAGATACAGGGATAAGGCAGAGACGCGGTCTCTGATCCATCCTGAACGGCTGGCAACACAGTCCAGTAGTGGTCCAGCTTAGACTAAAATCTGAGTCTGCAAATGCTTGGTTTTCACCATCTTTGCTCTAACACCAAATTACTTAACGCAAAGTGTTTCTAATATGCTGAATCTCGATACTTGTGAGAGGAAGAATATACTGTGGAAAGCTGTAAAGTTACCCTCTTCCCCTACAGTTCATCTGGGGCCAGGTCCAGGCTTCCATGTTTTTAAATGTCTGCAAAGATATTTTTCTACATCGAAGGTTTACGTGTTACCAGCTGGTGCTATCGCCTTGTATTGTTTGTATACTCATTCAGGTATAAAAATGGACTGAGGAAATTAAAATGACTTCATTAAAATTGTTAGTAGTCCTAAATCAAAATGTTGATATACATTTCTATAGGTGTGTAATTTCTGCTGTGAATACCTTTGGCACTAAAACTACCTAGTTCATTGTCATATCCTTGTTTTCTCTCTCCACTGTGTAAATGGAATAAAATTATGACAACGGTTCCAAACTATGTTCTGAATGCAAATTTGTATGTTTAAACATAAGAAGAACAATGCTTATCCAAAGCTAAAAGTCTAGACATATTTGAGATGTGAAGCTTTGTTGAGTACAGGAAAGTATAAAGGTAGGAGACTGGAACTTTCATACTGCTTTTTTGAGAGTTAAGGGAAGAATGAGGTTTGCAGCCAATGTATGTTAATACAACAAGCTCTGATTCTAGTTGCTGTTTCATTTTATACATTCTTTTAAAACCCTTCAAGGATTTCAAACTCAAGGTTTATGTTAAAATAAGTCTCTAAATAACCTGGTTGCAGACTATTACACGTTACTTCATACATGTTGAGATTAATAAACAAAAGTAGAGAAAGGGTTGCCTACATATTATGCAAAATACACAAGAAAATGCCTAAGGTTATAAGTGTTTCAAATTATCAGGTTAAGCAAATTGCAATTCCAAAATCATCTTTTGGTATTGTTTTACTTTTTAATTTCTAAACAAAATTAGGTGGTCCTTTTGTCTAATGTTACATATTATCCATATAATGCAGAATATTTCATTGTTATTGAAAAATTTTGTAAAGATTAATTTTCAAGCAAATGTGTACCAGAATAGTGGGCCCTCTACCATAAACCCACTATGTAATAGATATTTAATTTTTCTTGTTGTCAAAATTATTTTTTAAGGAGTTGTATTTAATTTTATTAGTTTTTAAAATCTGATTATATTGACAAACTATATCTTTCTTGTTTAATACGTTAAAAGCATTTGAAGTATATTGAAGCATAATGTTCATCACAATAAAAAACATTCACTGTTCAACTTATTATAGACAATGGTTTAAATGTATACTCAGATTTGAGTCACATAGTTTTAGGGCAAATTTCAGCTCTGATCTTAATCAGCACATGATCTTGGCTGTGTTAATATCCCTGTTCCTTCTCTTTCTTTGAAGATGGAGATAAATCTCACAGATTTTCCATAAGGATTAACATAAACTAATTGTAAGAATTATTATATCATTGTTTTTAACAGAGGCTTAGTTGGCATAAATTAATTACTATTTAGAAGTAAATACAAGTGCATATAAGCCCAATTTGTGGTATCTTCAAAGAAACCTTAGACAGGGTTAATGTCTTAAAAGGTCCTGTACGGCCAGTAAGGTCTATTCAGTTGAGTACACCAAAGTCAGGGGTTCTTGGACTTGGAATGTATTTGTTTTAGAAGAGTTTTAATCTGATTTTTTTTTTTAAGTTACAGTTTGTTTTTTTCAAAATTCCCAAATGACTTTTATTTATTTTCTGGTTTGAAAGAGTTTATTGATTTTGATACTCAGAGTTTTCTCTCTAAAAGTTCAAACTTTTAACTGGGTGTTGTCTGGCTTTAACTTGTCTTTCAGGCTTTACACTTTTCTAGGGGAAAAACTAAGATATTTCTACATCCCAGTGAGAAAATCTAAAAAGACTACATGAGAAGAAGGCACATGCTTCGTGATGAAACCCAATTTCTAAAGGGATTTGAAAATTGAAAGGAGTTTTATAAATTTGATCTATTACTGACTGCCATTTACGGAGGGCATGCTGTTATAACATTCCATAAGGAAATCCCCCAGGTAATGCAATGAGGACTTTTCCAGCCATAAAGACTAAGTATTTTCAATTGCTGGCTCACATATCTTAAAATTCCAAAAGACACCTATTATATTACAAATCTCAAGCAAGAAAATATTTGCAAACTTAGAAGCATCTAAATATGGATTTTATTAAGTACATGGAAATGATAATTAAATTAGAATCTTATTAAATTAAATTTAAAGAGTGCCAAATAGTCCATGTTGGTATTACTTAAAAGTAAGATCTTTATGTCACTATACCAGTAGAGTCTCTATTCCATCCTGGCTGAACAGAAGCCAAAGTGACTTGCAAACCTGCCAAAAACTGTGAGATTGAGACAAAAAATCTAGAAGAGGGAAAACAAAATGTGGCCAGAAAACCTCTTGAAGAACAATGAATTATACCTTGGGTCTTTGCATCCTAGAGCTCATAAAATGAAAAATGTGCATTGATTTTTCTCCCAGCTAGAGAGATACTATAGCAAACATTTCTAAAAATAGGACCTTCCACTGACTTTGTCCTGTTAAACCGGGAATAAAACAGTGTTTCAGTAAGGTTGTTGTAAATTTGCTTTAGAGCTATTGCTTAACAACAGAGAAATCAAAGAATGAGAAAAAAAAATTAAGCAACCCCCCAAATTATTAACTATAATTACAACATTAAATCTAATTAATGTAGCATACAGATGAAAGACAACAGGTGTAAATATGGCTAAAATGTCCAATTCTTTGAATAATTTATCTTTTCATAGCTATAATATAATTCCTGGTCATTGAAAAATTTATCTTTTATGACTATAAAAGAGTGTTAATACTTTGGGTAAGACTTGAGAGAAATTTAAGATCTTGTCACTGAATTGATATCCTCAATAACAGAGAATTTCCTGACCAGGTATTACTAGATGAAACTCACATCTCAATCATCATTTTACTCAGCATGTTGGAAATATGAGAGTTCAAGGAAGAATCAGTTCAGTTCCATTTTCTTTTCAAAGAAATGTATAAGGGACTAAGCCAGATCGTTGGTTCCAAATGAATACCAAACCTACTTTAGCAGGCATGCCTGCTTATATATTTCTATGTCTTCAGGAATATACTAGTCTCTTCCTTTTACCACCTTCAGGAGGCTGGAGTCATTCTGTGAGAATTTTTATCTCAATTTGTTCAAGCTAACTTCTTCCAGAAGTGTCCTTGGGTGATATTGAATGAGAAAAGAAATAAAAAGTTTTCAGTCATCTTTCATTTCTACTAACCTTGGGACCAAGTCCAGGGTTGTATTGGTTGTAAATATAACACAGAAAGCAAAATGCCTCAATTAAGAATGAAGTCTCTGAGTCAGATAAATCCTTTTGAGATTTAGGGCAAGTACAAGACTGTCATATCCTCAGATTTCTTGTATAAAAAAATGAGGAAATAATGACCTCTATTTCACAAAATTGTTAAATAAGGATGCATATAAATAAAAAAGTATGGGAAATGTAGAATGTCATGTATGATATGCAATAAAAACCTATTTAACTATGTGCTTCTACTTTTATTACTACTATTATTAGTATAACTCTAAGAGCACAGGACTCAGTTGTCAACATGATTTGGTAGAAAACTGGTATTAAATATCTTGATAAAAGAATCAACGTGGCAAGAAGTTGATTGAGAGAAAATGATATAAATAATATTTAAGATAAGTAACAGAGGAAAAGGAAAAACTGTAGCAAAAGCCCACCACACACACAGACACACAAACCCACAATCTCCATATATATTCTATATATATATTATACATACACACACATCACACACAAATATATATATATATATGTGTATGTATATATTACACACACACACACACACACACACACACATCTCCAGGGGAAAAAAATTTCAGTCTCAGATCATAGGTTTCCAATCCAAGACTAATTACCCAATAGTAGGTATAGTCAAAATAGTAGACCTAAAAAGAATAGAATATCATGGCAAGGTCATCCTTTCTGGTTTTGTACTGCTCAAAAGGTAAAACAATAGGATTATAATAATCCATGAGAGATCACTCTTTATACACACACACACACACACACACACACACACACACACACTCCTATTATTTCACTAGCCAGAGAGAATTAGGCATCTTTTCCTCAAAGTAGCCATGTCCTATAAATCCTGCTGCAAAAATTAAAACTAGAAGAATCTAGGAAAGTAAAAGCACCTGTTGAGGAAAGGGAACATAATAGGAAGAAGATTTTGTGTTCCTGATACTGCTTGCTACTTTTTAAACTATCTTCACGTAAAAAGAGAAAAGTTCAATGACCGGGGACACTTATACTTTCTGAAAGTCAGGAAACCTAATTTGCCAATATAACTTTGACAGTAGGAATCTTAACACAGTCAATAAACCAGCAATATTTCTCAATCTTGTGCATCTTCTAGATTCTACAGTGACTCCACTTATTATCTTTCCCATGGGATATCATACTGACACATAGAATTTTACCTAATATGAGTTGTGGATTGTGTACATGCTAATTTGCACTTTTATTGTATCATTATTTCATTCACCAACATTCTCCAAAGGTAAGCATACTTCATGATACGTAGGAGCAACTTATATATATTGGTTAAACAAATAAACATAAAATATATACCCAAATATCATTTTATTAGAACAGCAAAGCTATCTATGAAATTTTATGGCAATTCACCCTTGGGGATACAGCCTTCAAAAACTTTTAGAAACTCAGAATAAAAGTGATAGATGGGAAATATTGTGCTAAGATTGACTGAAGAAAAGTAAGGACGGGAGACATGCCCCATCTCCTTCATTCTTAAAATTACTGCTGTATAGCAGAGTATGTCACATACTAATAAAGTGGTTTAATCTTACTTCAGTTTAATTTGCTTGATTTTAGTAGTCATAATACTGCAATCTATATTGCTCTTATCAGTTTTTATCTCGTTTTTTTTCATTCATAAATTTAATACTTCAGGTTGAAAATTGAATGAGAAGAGGTTTCCCTCTCATATTATGGGTATGTGTGTATGTGTGCAAAATATATCTCATTATCCTCTCAATTATGAAAATATATATACATGTAGTGATATGAACTCGTGTATGTGTGTATTCATGGAAGGAAACAAACAAACAAAAAAATTAAAGAAAGTTGACCATTGAAAGCTGAGAACTGTGCATAGATTAGGTCTATTTACAAAAATTTTCTCCTGAGAAAACTCCATCGTCAACACAGCAGGATATAGACATAACTCGGGGGGAGGCAGGGGGCATGGGCAATATATATAACCTGAACTTTTTTCCCCACATAATAAGATGAAATAAAAAAAAGAAAAAAAAGAAACAAGCACTATTGCAACACAGACTTTGTTGTTTAATCACCTCTTATTCACCCTGTTGGCGAGGGAGGGATCTCCTATTCTAAACAATGTGAGATGGGTAAGCAAACACCTAGCACGGGGTAGATGAGGTAGGCAGTGGTGTATTAGTCACACACACTCAAGGCCTGGGAGAGAAAGATCCTGTGTGCCACTAGGGCCACCCAGGGGATGCCCTCGGGAAGAGTGAATAAGCAGAGGCTGTAGGAGGTAGGCTTTAGAGTAACAAGGGTATGTGGTGTCTCTGGATCCGGAGGGAGGATGTGATAGCCTTGTTTAAATAATTCCACAGGCTAGCAAAGATGTGGAAACAACCCAAATGCCCATCAATTCATGAATGGATTAGCAAAATGCGTTATATGCATACCACGGAATATTACTCAGCTATAAGAAATAACGGTGATATGGCATCTCTCTGGTTCTCCTGGAGAGAGTTGGAACCCATTCTATTAAGTGAAGTATCCCCAAAATGGAAAAATAAGCACCACATGTACTCACCAGCAAACTGGTTTCCCTGATCATCACCTAAGTCCACATTTGACAATAACACCAATTGGGCATCGGGCAGATGGCGGGGGAGGGGATGGGTGCATACCTACATAATGATTGTGATGTGCACTGTCTGGGGAATGGACACGCTTGAAGCTCAGACTCGGGGGGAGGAGGATGAGGGGGCATGGGCAATATATATAACCTGAACTTTTGTACTCCCATAATGAGCTGAAATAAAATAAATAATAATAATAATTCCACAGGCTAGCAGGTAGCGGAAGTCTGTTACTCAAGGATAAGCAGACACGGTGCTTAGGATTCTGTAATAAGAGAGTTTCCTTAGGTAGGGAACATTATCATTAGAAGTAAAGGAGGAGGGAACTTGTGTCCCTACCAATTTTTCTAGCTGTCAAGGCACCACTTAATACTGAATCTTAATTTCAGACCTCATTACACGATTGTCCACCTGTTTTTTCTTCTTTTTAATAGAAGGCTCATGTATATGAGATATAATAGGAAAAAAACAATTTAAATAAAAAGAATCAGATGCATGGACAGTAATAGGATACAAAAAAGCATTCAAACAGAACATAAAAAAGCAAGTGTTCCTATAATTACACCAGGCAATATAGGATTTGTGACAAGCAGTATTACTAGCTACAAAGAGGAACTTCTCATATTGATAAAAGGATGATTTGACCAGGAAGATATACTATGGGATGTATATATACCCAAAATAAGAGCTTTACAATCATTGGAGCAAAGCAGAGACAACCAAAGGGAAAATTAGACAAATTCACATTCATAGGTAAATATTTCACACCCATTTATCAGTAATTGATAGAAAAAAATAGATAAAAATATTGAAGAATATTAATATATAATGCTATACAAAAATTAGGAATAGAAGGGAATTTCCTCAATCTGGTATATGGCTTCTACAAGAAAACTAGCTTTAATACCATGTTTAATTGAAAAATAGTGGACTTCCTCCTCCCCCAAGATAAGGAAAATGTCAAAAATGTCTGCTCTTACTCCTTACTACTTTTATTTAATATTTCTCTGAAGCTTCTAGCCAATAAAAAATAAAAATAAATAGGGAGGATTTGAACACCATGTACGTAGATTATAATATTAAAATGTTCATTCTCCCAAAATGTATAGATAGAGGAAGTAAAATCCCAATCAATACTTCAATATTTTTTGGGGGGAGAATTGGGTAATGTAGCCTAATGTGCATAGGGAAATAAAATCATTGAAACTAGGCAAAACAATCTTTAAATAGAAGATAACATTTGGAAGACTCAAACTACCTGTTTTTAAGACTTTATATAAAGCTGGAGTCATCAAGACAGCGTGGGAATGTGGAATTGGCAGAAGGACAGGTATAGATTAACGGAACAAAATAGAGAATCCTGAAATCGTCCCACACAGTCAATTTACTTCAGCAAAAACATCAAAGCAATTCAATTGAGAAAGGACAGCCTTTTCTACAAAATGTGCTGGAACAATTTGATAAACAAATAGAAAAATAATTAACCTCAATATCTCACACCAGCACTAAAAAATTAATTCTAGATGGATCATAAATCTATACTTACAATCTAAAACTATAAAGTTCCTGGAAGAAGAAATTGAATAATATCTTCATGAAGGTAATCATTTATTTAGGTGGATCCAAAAGCACTAAATTTTAAGAAAACTTTTGAAAAATGTATTTTCGAATTAAGAAATTCTGTGTGTTAGAAAACACCTAAGACAGCCACATAATTATAGTAATATTCACAATTCTCATTTCTGATGTATAATTTGGATTCATAATATGTAGAAACTGCAAGAAGTCAAAAATAAATGACATAAAATGTTTGACAAAAATTTGAGTAGATACTACACAAATGTTTGTAGGAATTACCAATTAACTCAACAAGCGGTGCCTTACATAATCAGATGTCAGGAAGTGTAAATTAAAATCATAATGACATATTACTTCACATCCACTTGAATGATTAAAAATGAGATGTCTGACAATATTAATGGCTGGTGAGGATGTAAAGCAACTGGAACTTTCATATATTTGGGGGAGAGTTGAGAGAAGATAAAATGTTACAACCACTTGGAAAACACCTTGACAGTTTCTCGTAAGGTTTGATATAACTCTACTCTAGGACACAACAATTATACTCTTAGGTAGAATTTACCCAAGATAAATGAAAAAATATTTCCACAAAAAGTCCTGTACAAGAAAGTTTATCCCAGTTTTATTCATAATATTTCCAAAGTGAAACTCAAATGTTCATCAAGAGAATAAAGGATACACAAATGACAGTGTATCCTTACAATAAAATAATACCGTGTAATAAAAACAAATGCAAAAACTACTGATACATATCACAACATGGATGCATAACAAAAACATCTTGATAAGTGGAAGAAACCATATATAAGGGAAGATATACTATATGCTTCCATTTATATGAAGATCAAGAGACTCAAAACTAACGTAGAGTAAAAGACATCCGAAAGGCAATTGCCTAAAAGCGAGTGCAGGTAACTTGAAAGTGGCAGAAGCATAGTTACAATGGTATGAAAATATTCTGTCTAGAATGGAGTGGCAGTTGTATACACAATATTATATATAAATATTTATATAAATAAATGATATATAAATAATGTATTCATATATGTGTGTGTGCATATATGTGGCATATGTGGCATGTTTTTATCAGCAGTAATAAAATTGTGTACTTAAGATTTGCCATTTCACTGTATCTAAAGTTTATCCAAAAAGATAATGTCCATGCATAAGTTAAATATAATTCAAAACAATATTTATGGGGACCATATTCCAGACTCTGTTGTACCTAGCCTGAAGGCAGAGGAGTGTCAGTTTCATGCTCATACAAGACAGCAGTTGTTGATTTCACAGCCGTGAAAAGTCTTGGAAGGCCAGAGCTTTCTCCGGGAAGCTGGTGTGATAGTTGTCCATTCAACCTGTGCACCTCTCCCAGCAGACTTATGTCAGGCATATGAGCCTTCTCTTGCTGCATAGAAAATGATCACAAACTTAGCCCCTTAAATAACTTCCACTTACTACCTTAACTGTTCTATAGACCAGAAGATCAGTTTGCTTGGTTGGGTTCACTGCTCAAGATCTCACAGGACTGAAATCAAGATATATCATCCTGGCCATGTTCTTACATGGAAGCTCTAGGGAAGAATCCAATTCCAAGATTATACATATTTTTGGATAAATTTAGTTCTTTACTGTTGTTAGGACTGAGGCATTCATTTCTTTCCTGGCTCCTAGAGGCTGTCTATGTTTCTCCCTAGTCATTTGGTCTCCTCCATCTTGAAACAGCAATAGAGTGGAGAATCCTTAGGATACTTTGAATCTTCCTGACTTCCCTTTCTGCTATCAGCAGGGAAAAAAAAAAAAAAAACACACCTCTGGGCTTTTGAAGTGCTCATTTTGATTAAGTTAGACCATGTATATCATAGGGTCAACTGATTTACAATTTTAATTATATGTGCAAAATACTTTCAAAGCTGTATCTACATTAGTGCCAGATTGAATAACCGAGGAATGGAAATCTTGAGCTTGTAAATTGTATTTTCTAAGACAGCCACAAATGAGCCATAGAAAGAAATCTATGCCTGGGCCACAGAAAATCATAGAGGGAAAGTGTAAAAAGTATCATTCTATCCAAGAGATGACATTTTTCAAGTACTAAAGCAGTAAAATATTTCTAGCAAACATAGACTCAACAAACAAATGCATATCGTTAGTACACCAATATCAATATGTCTTACACTTTAAGAAAGGATTTCTTTAGAAAACTCTGAAGAAGTTACATATAACATGTTCCAGTAAATGATGATTTAACTATCTTAACAGTAATGTCTTATATGTGTATACCTCCTTAGATTTTTTATAGCTAATTTGGAATCACACATTAACATTTCAACTTTTAAGCTTTGCAAATTTATATCTTTATTAATTAATTCTTCTTTAACTTTGAAAATAAAATAAACAAAGGAAGAAGAAATATCTCACAACCAAAGGAATAAACTGCTTATTATGAGTACAATTCAAGTTAGTTAGCATTACCAGACATTAAAGGTGAAATTGAAAATCACTTGCTTTATTTTACATATATATATATATATATATATATATATCTTTATTAAAACAAGACACTAAGTTTCATACTCCATTTCAATCTGATTTATTTTGTATATGACATATACAAAACATATAAGATGATTTAACCTTTGAAAGATTATAAATGCAGATGTCACAGTGGAGCAAGCTAATGAACACTATAGTGGGGCAAGAGGCTCTAGTTTCATTCCTTTCTAAAAGAAAATATTTTGAATATTTGTGTTGTAAAACTTAAAACAGTTTTTTGGTCTGCATTATTTTGAACATTACTGTATTATCTGATGACCACAGATATTATTTCAAATATATTTTATTTAATAACAAATAAAAATTTAGAGGGATGCTGAAGTCTAGTTTGAGATCATAGTTTAATTGCAAAAAAGTATGAATAGTTGCTGAGTGACACAACAGAGTTCTGTAAAAAAGAGTTTGGAGGCTGCCAAGCTCGCCCCGCCGCTGCCCCGCGCCCCGCTTTGCCGCGCACTCCGGCTCCGCCGCCGCGCTGTCCCCGACCCGCCTGTGGCCGCGAAGCTGCTTCATCTGCCCCCAGCTCAGAAGCCAGCCGCTCGGCCCTGAGAGCGCAAGTCGGCCGGAAAGATGTGGAAGGTGCCAGTTCTGCTCTTCGTTTTGGGAAGCGCATCGCTGTGGGTCCCGGCAGGAGGAGCCAGCACGAGCCGGCCAGAAGATGACATTGGGACCCCAGGTGTAAAAGTTGGCCTTACGATGCCAGGTGCAGAAGATGTGGCAAGCCCAGGTCTAGAAGATTTGACAACCTCAGGAGCCACTGAAGAGCCCTCTAAGCCTGCTGGTCCGACAACCCCGGTGGCAAAGAGTACAACGAGCCTTGACATCGAGCATCGGCCAACCCTGGGAAGCACAGTCCATGCCAAAGAAGAGAGCCAGAGCACCACAGTCCCAAATGTGGCGACCAGCCCCTCCACAGACAAAGCGGGTGGAGAGACACGGATAACAATTGACAAACATGGTTTGACGGCAGTGACCCTGGTTGGAATCATAGGGTCTTACTAGCCATCGGCTTCCTTGGTGGGATCATCCTTGTGGTTATGAGAAAAATGTCGGGAAGACCCTAAGAGGTGAAGGATCGTGCCCTACTGCCAACACGCATTAAAAAGAGAATTTCTGACTTCCCCTGCCCCCGTCCCTGAGCTTGTGGGAGAAGATGACGGCTGGAATGTTTGGCCACACCACTCAAAATCCATGGTGATCCCTCCCCTTGCCACATGTAACCGAAGGAAAGACAGCTCACCACACTTGGCTCCTCTAAGCATTTGCCTTTTGACAGTTTTCTTGAATATAAATTTTATAAAAGATGATTTAAAAGACAAACTGCCTAGAAAACAGAGCAGAACTATGTGAACTGACTTGCCACTAAGACATTATCACTGTTGATGTTAGAAAATGTAATCATGTGTCTTCCTTCTGACCATTCTGTTATTGTTAAAATGCAAAGAGATCTGGAAATATTTATATCAACAGAGTCCTTGGATCCAGTGCTACGTCCGGTAATCACACCAGCATTTTGCAATTGCTGATCTGTTGAAATGTACACGTCCTACTGTAGCTTGGTCTCTTTTTTTTTTTTTTTTAAATCCCAATCTGGTGTGAATAATCAGGTAGAAAAATCTAAACGTGGGTAATAGGTGATGAGCAACTGTCTTTTAGCTGGTCCAGATACATCGTTTCAAAGACAACTATTGGATCGTAAACAGGAAGTGTATACTTTGTTTTTTTTTTTTTTTTTTTTTTTTTTGAGACAGAGTCTCACTTTGTTGCCCGGGCTAGAGTGAGTGCCGTGGCATCAGCCTAGCTCACAGCAACCTCAGACTCCTGGGGTTAAGCGATCCTACTGCCTCAGCCTCCCGAGTAGCTGGGACTACAGGCATGAGCCACCATGCCCGGCTAATTTTTTTGTATATATATTTTTAGTTTGCCAGATAATTTCTTTCTATTTTTAGTAGAGACGGGGTCTCACTCTTGCTCAGGCTGGTCTCGAACTCCTGACCTCGAGCGATCCACCCGCCTCGGCCTCCCAGAGCTAGGATTACAGGCGTGAGCCACCGCGCCCGGCCGGAAGTGTATACTTTGGAGAAGACACTTTGTTTCTCATAAGGCCCCCAGGCAGCCTCTAGGTTTGCTTTACCTAAAGGCTTCTCAGTGATGACTCGATGACTCAAAGCTTGCTCCCAGCTGCCCCCCAGCTCCACTCAGAAGACAGGTCACCAGAGTTAAGGGGAGCAGCCTCCTCTCTTCCGAGTGACCCAGATCCTCGAGTGGCCGCTTTGCTCTGGAACATGGAGATCTCAGGGCCCTGGATGCCAAGGAGGCTGCTGGACGTCTAGCGGTGCTGGAGACTTAAGCGTTCCAGAAACCAAGAACTGTGTTGGCCCCCAAACAGAAAGAAACCCTACGTGGCCCTCCGGCGTGGAGACGGCCAGTTTTCTAGCGTTTGCTCTCTGCCTCAGAGGAAAGATGTGGGGGGAAGAAAATCATCTTGTACAATATTTTAAAAGTAGCAGAATTTAGAGACTTGATATAAAAATAGATGTCCCCAGTCTTCGGGATGTAAGCACAAATTTCTGTGGGTCACCCTGTTGAGAAGATCAAAAGAAGGGAGCCCAAGAAGCAGTTCTGTCCGGGCCCTTCTCGTCCATAGATCCACTGAGTTCTTTTTCCTAAACAAAAAGTTTTTAGACCGAGCAGATGCTCTGTCGTGATTGCGGTTGTGCAATTCTGACATCCTCTGCACTTGTGAGAGTTCATAAAACAGGAAAGAGTAAACCATCAGTCGGAAGCACAGCCCATTCCTCCCGTATTTCACGGTACTGTGCGGATGTCATTTTAAACAGAGTGTCTGTGTGTTCCCCAAATCCAGCTGTGCGTTCCCCACCGCCCGGGCTCCACGTTTGAACATCAGCTGATTGAGAGAAGGGAAGTTAGACGAGCTGTTTGAGGTTTGAATAACTCAGTTTCGTTGTTCAGATTCCTGAACAGGAGTTAGGAATAATGTCATTTATTCTTTCCCATCCTCCTCTCCCCGCCCCCCTGTGAAAAATAGCCGTCGACCCCAAGTCATACACTGGACCCGGTAGCTGCTGGGACAGGACTGTGGGTTTCTTGTTCACACCTGTGTTGCTGCTCAATGCAGTGTAGACATGTTTTCAAGTAAAACATCACTGTGTACAAAAAAAAAAAGAGTTTGGAGCTTTCAACTAAATGAGTCATCAGGGGCTCTTGCTGTCTTCATCTCTATCCGTGAGTATGGAGATACCTGGCTCCCCTTGCACTTAGCTTAGCGAGGTAAAGGAATACAAGGCTGACAAATAGACTTGGAAGCTTGGGAAGCAAAAAAACAAATAGGATGAAATAATTATAAAGAAACCAATGTTTCATTTCTAGTACTAGCCAAGATAAAAGTTATAAAAATTATAAAATGAATGAAATGTGAAATTTTTTTACAGAATAATAAAGTGGATCTTATCTTCCTCTCTGCACAGTTTTTTTTGCAAAATAAGGACCAGTGGATGTGTGAGAGAATTCTGTACAGTAAAGAAAGAAAGGACACCCCAGCATAATGGCTGCTCTCAGCAGAATTATACAAGAACATGAATTGTGGAAATGGTGTCATTGTAAATGATTGAAGATACTTTGCAATTCTGGTTTCCCATTCTCCTTTCCCCGTTTCTACTACCACCCATTTCACCTCTCAAAGCAACGTCTTTATCAGCTTTTGTTTTCATTATGTGTAACAAAAGCTAGGGAAGAATAGTGGAAATGACTATGTGAATAAAAGAAATGTCTATATTTTGACCAAGGGTGACATCATTCTCCATATTCCAACTGGGTAGAGATTCAGAAGGCAGAGAATGAATGAGGAGGAATGAGACTTAATCAAAATATAAAATGAAAACAGGATATAAATTGTAGTTTCTGTTCAACAAAGGCTGAAAGTAGATTTAAAAAAAAATGGAAAGCATTTTATTAAACAAGCCATTTCTATATTTTCCCAAATTCTATGAATAACAAGGTGAAGGAGAAGTTGCTCTTTAAATGTAATGTAGTAGATTGGAAGATATTAAAAATCTAAAGGTATATTCTAAAACTACCATTTTATAGACTTACTGACATGGAGTTAATATTTTGAACTCTCCAGTCTGCAACTAACATTAATCCAGAATTTTCTATATCTGTAATCTACACACTTATTCTAACATGAATTCAGTTTCAATGCTTCATTAACTCAGGAATCATAAGCAAAACATTATTGTCTTTCAAATTATGATTTTAGGAAGCTGTATAACCTGGTGATGATCCTTAGTGGAATTAGGGATAACTATGTATTTTATCCCTAATAAGTGTCACACCACTTATTAGATTGGACACAACTGTGCCACAGGTTTCCTAAATGTAAAAAAAGTAAGCTGAGTATGTGATATATATGCTACATGATATATGGGCCATTAATTGTTCTGAAAACTGATCACACTGTGATCAGAAAAACAGATAATGTCTTTATACTATAAACTTAAATTCTCATAAATGAATAAGGCAGCAAATAAATGACCAAGTTGATTCTATGGTGTGGTATTTACTTTGGGAATAAAAAAGAAGATAATTTGTTAAGATTGCCTCAGTGAGAGAGACATTTTTAACTGGGAGATTGTGGAATGCCTCAATAGGAGGTAACAATTATGATATTCCTAATGTCCCTAAATGGTTAGGAATCTAGGATTTGGAGAAGACTTTTTCTGGTAGATGCAACATAACGTATAGAGGCATTAGGGTGTACATTTGTTTCATTGGTGGGAAGATAAAGAAGACTGTGATGATCAGAGTAAAAGTAAGTAATGGGGAAAGTGATAGGAAATGAAATGTGACAGAAATGGAAGAAACAAGACATGGTCCAGATCACATAAGGCCTTGTAAAATGTAGTGGACGTCCTATGTTTACCCTTGTATATTCATTCTCTACTCTTTCTCTCAACTGATTTGTGCTCCAGAAAAGTGAACTGTATAACTTTCTATAGTGGGTTGATTTATTTTCCATTTTCTGGTTGGATTTGGCCAATAGGTGAGCCAAGAAAGATATCCAGAGGACAAAAAGAGAAAGAGGTGTCAGTACTACTTCCCTATGGCTATGGTCTGATTGTTTGCGTACCCCAAAAATTCATATGTTGAAATCCTAATACCCAGAGTGATGATATTAGGAGGTTGGGCCTTTGAGATATGTATAGGTCATGATAGCAGAGCCTTCATGAATGAGATAATTGCCTTTGCAGCCCAAAAGCGATGTCTCATCCCTTTTGCCATGAGAGGACACAGCAAGAAGGCACTGTCTATGATCCAGAAAATTGATCCTCATCAGACAACTGAATCTACCAGCTCCTTGATCTTGGACTTCCCAGCCTCCAGAACCCTGAGAAATATATCATGTTATGTATAAGCCACCCAGTTTATGGTATTTTGTTATAGCATCCTAAACAGACTAAGATAGTTATTCAGTCACTTTGGAGTAGCTGCACCCCCCTACAGAAAGCACCAACCTCTGTGGGATAATACTTTCCATAGAGCTATTTTGTCTGGATACTGTAAGTGATCACAACTCTTAGCATCTAGGCTTAATGAAGTCTCCCTGCTGTTGTCAGTCCTAAAGCACTGTGCTATTCCCTGATGGTTTAACTAAACTCTGACTACATCTACAACTATAATCCCATTATTCTGTTATCTTTAATATGACAAGCTTGAATCGGCTCTCTGTTCCCTGCTGGGACCCTATCTGATACAAACATAATAGTAAGGATATGGTTTAATTATAAAACGCATATTACAGGCAAAATGCCTCATATAATTAGCCATGATTGGAAAATGTAATGCATTCTTAGTTACACTATGGGAAATGGTGCTACTTTCATCATCCTCTTTCTTGAATTTTTGACCAGTGGCCAACAGTGGGCAGGCCAGGAGGCTGTATTTGTAGCCTTGGAACAGCACAAATTTGAGTACTTTCAAATAAATTTCTTGACTCTTTTCTCCTTCAGCCTTTTGACATGAAAAGGCAGAATGACATATCAGGAGCACCACTGATTTTAAAAGGCAGATTGCAGGTAGTCTTAAGGAAAGTTTGAATTCTAGACACAAAATTTTGCAAAATGATGAAGAGGAAAAGTGTATAATTAATTTTGTTCTCCTAAGTATCCCCTTGAAAAACAGAAATAAAAGGCATCAATGGTCTGGAAAACCAGAAGGCACTTGCAAAATGTACTCTTAGAATGGTTGAAACTATTACCCCTAAAGTGATGCTCGCTCTAAAGCATTAAATCTTCATTTCTTCTCCTAAATAAAGGAAAGATTGAATTGTGAGACAAAACATAAGGTTTAAGGATATGCTGTTCATTTAAGAAAAATACAAAGTTTCTCTTGAGACAGCTCAGGGCTGCTAGTTTCTTTGGCAAAAGATAAAAATGGGAAGACACTCAATCTAAGTTTAGGTTTTGAGCAAACATAGATAAAATGTTTGAATTATTCTCTAAAGCTCTAGCAATTCCTCCGCATAAAACTGCTTCAGGATAATACATTTTATGTTTACACAGGTAAACAGGAGCAGAGGTTTGAACAACAATCTGGTGATTTTGATCAGCATAACCATCCAGGAACTGGATTATCCTGATAGCTGAGATCAAAATCCCCCTCTTCCTTTAACATTAGATTTTATTTATTTATTTATGTATTTATTTATTTATTTGCTTACTTAGAACATTTTGCTGATGATTAGGGACACAAGTTGTGGGGAAAGAGGTTTGAATTTTTTTTTTTTTCAAATTAATTTGTGTAGAAAGGGCAAAGAAGGGCAGAAACTGTGCTATTTACTAAAATTAGAGCCTTTAGTCCTGGCTTTGAGAAAAATAAGTCAAATCTCCATACTACACAGGAGACAGCTGAAAATTATATAAGAAAATAAAATCATGCAGTATTTTTCACCTCATCCAAATGTCCAAGTCCTTTTATTTTCCCTACCTATTTTAAGGTAGTACTATTTCTCTTCATAAAACAAAGCATTCCTTTGTCAATGAATTCAGTGAAGCCATAAACAAGCCTAATGGAAGCACATGTTAGAGTCTTAGTGTATGATAGGTAAAATCTTTGCTTTTGGAGGTGGTGTTGCTGTTTTCAGTAGTGTTGACAGAAATGAGAAGACTTGAGATATTTTGTCCACTTAGAGGTTTGAGGCCCCTAGGCCCAAATATTCCAATAAATCACACCATTTACATTGCACTATACAAAATGCTGATTGAAATCTTGGAAAATAAATAAACACTAGTACCAGCAGCAGCAACAACCAAATACTTCCTTCACATTTATGACAGTTTCTGAATATACAGGATTTCCTTGTCTATAAATCTTTCCTGTTTAGCCTAACAAGTGGTCTAATCAGTCTTAGGCTTAATCTTTATTCATTTTTACTCAGGCATTGGTTCATTGGTTTATTCAACAGATACATTTCTGGGATGCCTCCTAAGTGCCAGGATGATGCTATTTAATGAGAATACAGAAATTTATAACACAGACATAATTTGCACTATGGAGAGGGTTAACGTTCTTTATTTATCTACTAACGTGACAGTAAGAAGCAGAATAAAAATCAACCGTTACTTTACAGTTATATCAGGGTTTTGAATTATGCTTGGTTGGGAATTGAAATAATAATGAGACATTTAACTGGAACCCTTTTGTTTAAACTAGTATCTATTAGTATTTACTAATACATTTTTACTAGTGTTTTTGCTTTTTATTAAGGATAAAAAGGACCATTTTAATGTGACAATGTTATAGTCAGGTCTGACCTACTATAAAATTTGTCTTATCTGGAAGGTTTAAGTCAGCTGCAGCGTTACAGAGAGGGAGTTTTCATTATTACAAAAGGACTTTGAGAAGGATATTTTTTCCGGAGCAAGAGCACCAGCATACATATTTTGCTTACAGCTGGTAGGCTTGTATCTAGAATGATTTATACTTGAAATTGTTTTGCCTCTTTAAATGCTCTTTAAATCACATGTGTATTTTAACTTTTAATAATTTACTCCTTTTCTCTCAAGGCACTACTACCACTTATGATTAACATTTTAGCAACTGATGATCTTTAATTACCAGTTTTCTAAAAGGAATGTTAAAAAGTATCACCACAAATTTTTAAAGTATAAAGACAACCACGATTCTAAAATATAGACTCTTCTTTAGCTTCAGGGTATATGTAATACTCACTGATCTCATCTTCGTATAGATTAACTGTATTTTAATCTGCTTAAGTTCTGATTCTCATATCTTTCACTTTTCCCTTTGATATAGTTAATGAAGCTTAGGGAGAGAGTGCTATCCCTGAGATTGTAAATTAAGTAACTACTAGTCAAAAGAAGAAGAAGAAGAAGAAGAAGAAGAAAGGAGATGTGTCATTGGCATTGATTTTAACTGGCAATGCTGGGCCACTGTAGGTCAAAGAGTGAATTCCTGGAGGAAGACTTGGATACTGCAACCCAGGAACATAGCAGAAGGTAGGATGCTGGGAGAATGAATGAGACCTCGCACTCTTCTAGCTAGTTCAACCTGCAACTATTATGGAGCATGGGAGAACATAGCATCTCGCCCCCTCTTCCCTTATGTCTGGTTTCATACTCAAATTTAGATGCCCCACAAGATGCAACATCAGGTTCTCATCTTTGACCATAGCCTCCTTTATACTCATAGTGTTTCCCTTCAAATTAATACCAATTGTATGCATATCTTTATAATAATTGACTCTGGCAAAATATTGATTATGGCAAAAAAAGTCATATTTGTAATGAAACGATTAATGCTAGTTATAAAAATGTGTACCCTTTGTTTACAGTTTTATGTATATTCTAATAAAATAGTTAACTTTTAAGGTCTCTCCCCTGCAACTACAAATCAAAAGCTTTAAAAGGCTGAAGAATTTAAAGATATCATTTTTTAAAGTTGATAATGCTTCAGAATTTATTTATCAAAAGCTTTTGTAGTTTTGTGCATTACTTCAGAGAAAAATAAATATCATCAGAGTTACTAAAAAATAATTCTTAGTGATATAAATGGGCTTTTTTTGCAACTGATATAAATTTAAGTAGAAAAGTTTGTAGAAAGCTAAAAAAAAATTTAAATGAAGCAGAGAAGCCGAAAGTCCCTCCCTGTAGAAGAATTGTACTATTGGTGGCAACACCTAGTTCATAAAAATTAAGACTTTGACAAATCCACTGCTAGATTGTTTGTGTGACTAACTACTGTGTTTTGACAGATAGCATAAGTCATTTGAATGAAGCTAATTCTGCTGATACCAATTGTAGATTTGTTTTTTCTGTCATTTGAGTTGCTGACAGGAAAAAAATAGTAGCTACTATTAATAATAAATTCATCATGTTGGATTTTTAAGCCTTGAAAATATTCTGAGTTCTTTCTATTTCATTTTTGCTTGAATATTTCAGATGTTGATTGCAAAAACAGCCCTACTGACCACTTCTCCCTGTGCACATGCTGTTTTTATGTGACATTGCAGTTCTTCCCATCTAGAAGTGAACTTGCTTTCCCTATACTCTGCATCAGAGCTGGCCTTGTGACTTGATTTGGACAATAGAATGCAGGTGGTCATGGCTTAACATTCTAAGTCTAGTTTTCCACAGATCTTGCATGCTGCTGCTTCCATGGAACCCTGCTCACCTATCTTGGAAACATTCTGGCTAGTCAGCTGCAGGGTTAAAGACTACAATGAGCAGAGCTGATCCATCCATATAAGGCCATCCTAGACCAGCCAGCCCCCACTGATTCACCTCCTGAAGGCACTAACATCAGAAAAATGTTGCCTAGATCTGCAAAACCTTCCAAAGACTCAGTCTCAGAAATAATAGATTTAAAATTCTAAGACACAGAAGTTTGGTTACACAGAAATAGCTAAGTAATAAAAAACCTTAAATGAACTGCTGACTTACATGATATTAAATCTCACATTTTTATTTAACAAATATTTTTTAAAATCCACCAAATACCTAGAACTCTGTAAGGTTCTCTAGAGGAAATAAAAATTATGTGAGAATAAAACTTTGACCCCAATTAACATAATTCTTTGAGGAGGACAACACTGAATGCCCTAGGCAAGTCTTTGATATTCATGCAGGCTTTCCTGATTCATAACAATTCCTTCACTGTTAATCTAGGAATACCACCAGGACTTTCTGACTTCCAAGAAGCTTTAGAAATGTGCACATCAGAGCAATCTCTTCATGGAAGGAGATTCTAAAAACAATCTATAACCAGTATTAAGACTAAATTAAAATAATTGAATTAACTAAGAGATAAATATAACTAAAATCTCTTTTAAAGGTCCTGATTATAAGTAAAAGTCTATTAAAATTACTTTACACTAAAATATAAAAAAATAAAGTTATTCATAGTTTATTGTATCATTCAAGTTTTTTATCTTTATGTTATTTTGTTTGAATGTTAAGTTTGATGCCGTTGTTTTGGTTTATGTTGTATCAAGAATGATAGTTCTGAGCATTAAGAGGAAGCTGCAAGAATAAAATAAGGCTTTTTTCCCCCAAGAAATTACTTTCATACAGCCATATTTACCAGACAAAGCCTTCATGCCCACTCACTTAAATGCAAAGAGATCCCATAGTACCAGACTCTGGATCATCCTACAATATCCTTGGTGTAACTGAAGAGTTCCTAACCACCCTAAAGGCAAAAACGAGTCTTGCCAATGCCCTAAACTGCCCCACTAGAAAAATGTCTTTGGAGGCTAAAGTAACTTCATCTTGGATGCTAATACACCATGTTGACTTCGGATTAACCCCAGTTTCTAGAAGGCCTTTAAAATTTCCAATCTATCTATTGTTCCTTGTGTAAGAACAAATACTTTTGGTAAACCCTGCCTTTAGGTCAATTATCATATATGTGTGTTTACCTTAAACCCTGCCCTTAAGCAAATTCCTACACATTCCCTCTGAAGCACGTACACCTTTTCCCCTCATAAACTCTGGATATGGGGGTAATAGCTTGGAGATCTACTGGTTTTGTGGTAATCCAAGAAGGCCCTATACCAACACACTGGATTCATCTGCTGTGCTTTTTTGTTTCTCTGCTCCTTCTGCATTTTGGGGTCACTTTGCATAAATAGCTCCTTTCTGAATCAATATCCCTGTTAGAAATTTCTCTTACTATGTTGTTTTACTAGTGAAAAGTAACTAGTAAAAAGAGGGCAAGGGTGTAAAACAATGTTAAGAAGTAGGGAGAAAAATATGCACATGCCTTAGAGAACAGGCAGCTGAGCCACAAATAAGAAATTCTCAATTTAGCACAGCTCCTCCCCTTTTGATGCACTACTGAGCAAACAACAGAACTTCTCTAGGCCTCAGTGGGCCCTTTTTTATGGGATTTTTATAAGAGCCATATGCAACAAAATCTAAAAGATTCTTACTATTTTCCATTAGAAAAAATGCAGAGTATATGAGCTCCTCTGAATTATATTCTTAAATTTCTGTGCCATTCATCACCCCAAATCACAAAATGCAACATACAACACAATAAAGTTAAATCTAATTAAACATAAACACATTCCAAGTGAATTTTTTTAGCTCCTTATTATGAATAAAGTTGAAAATCATGTATACATCCTACACACATGAACATGTTAGTATATAACCAGGATGGCAGAGGTGCTGGTTCCAAGGGCTTAGGGTTAATCAGCCAAGTAAGTTGTACCATTCTTATATATATATATTTGTTTTTAACAATGCAACTGTCTCACTGACGTTTATTTAGATTGGGATAGGCTGGGTCACCCCTTTTTATATCTTTATTACGTTACCATGGATTATATTATCAATGTAGTTCATGTAAGGGGAGGATGTTTTAAGAAAATGCTGAAGTGTTTAGTGTAATGGATGAAAGAGATAGAAAGGCAAGAGAACATAAATATGCACAATTTTTAAATGATCTTGGGAAAAGCTTGCACTTCCTTCGGATTTAAGTAATATTTTTATTTCTTACATATAGTGGATCATGTGGATATTTAAATACATACAGAACTTTTTTGCCTCCCAATTATTTAGAACCACTTTTTCTTAATTCCTTTGTCTTTATAGTTGGGTTAAACTGCACAGCAATTTATTACGAGGTTCAAGTAGTGCTAATTAAATGAAGGGTAGGTAAGTTAGCGGAAGCTTGGTTGTACAGAGTATCTTATATATCTAGCCATCTACTTGAATCTTATTTTTATTCTTAACAAAGGATGATTCACCATGGATTTTGAGGAATTTACTTTTACTAGGTAGATTTTGGTATCTTTGGTATAGATCAATTTCTGGTAACAGCAAGAATTTATATGAGATAGTCACTCAAGAAATTTCAAGCCTAATCACCCTACAATTTAAGGGGTGAAAGTCCCTTAACCTTGGAAATTAGCTCTGGATTGTATGTCCAAGAGCAAAGAAGTTGGCAGTACAGTAGGTGTTCCATAATGAACCACACTTCCTTCTATTGTTTTCAAAGATTATACTCACTCATAAGGTTCCATAATAACTAGGACTCTGAAGCAAAATATAAAATAGTTATTAATGAAGTTAAGTATACATAACTGTTTTCTAAAATGACTTCTGTACATCATGTGATTTCTTCAGGCAAAGGCATTTAATATTTTATGTGTGATACCTAGAAAGAGAAATTTTCATAAACATCATCTGCATTCTGCCATTTTGTGATCTTAATAAGAGCCTTTATAATGCAGTGGGTGAGGAGAATTGACATATTTTGTGCATTTTATTGCTTTTTCACAATGTTTCCTATATTCATCAGAGTATAAGCTTTCAGATTTAAAATATAAGCTAAAGTTTGTCTCACTGTGCAAATCAGCACATTAAGCAAACCTAGCAGAAAAGCCTAGGGGTAAACAAAAAACCTGAAAGAGGTTTTTCTTTCAGATATAATGAGAAATAAGATTTAAATTTGGCCTAAATGAAACAGTCAGAAATCAAGCAGTGCAGACAAAACATCATAAAAATGTCCACAAATTGCACAATAGATTGCAAAAAGTGAAAGAACTCACTGAAAAATTAAATTTAAAAAATATTTTATTAAAACCTAACATTAATGTAGGATTAACCATTGTAACAAAAAGGCTCACAAAGACTTTATGTTTGTTTATTTATTTATTTATTTATTTATTTTTGAGACAGAGTCTCACTTTGTTGCCCAGGCTAGAGTGAGTGCCATGGCATCCGCCTAGCTCACAGCAACCTCAAACTCCTGGGCTTAAGCAATCCTACTGCCTCAGCCTCCCGAGTAGCTGGGACTACAGGCATGCGCCACCATGCCCGGCTAATTTTTTTCTATATATATTTTTAGTTGTCCAGATAATTTCTTTCTATTTTTAGTAGAGACGGGGTCTCGCTCTTGCTCAGGCTGGTCTCGAACTCCTGACCTCGAGCGATCCACCCACCTCGGCCTCCCAGAGTGCTAGGATTACAGGCGTGAGCCACCGCGCTCGGCCTGTTTATTTATTTATTAATAGTCCAGGTAGGTGTCCCTGGCTGGCAGCTAGGTCCACAAAGGACCCATACTAATTTCTTGTTGTACTCTGCTATCTTCTAGGGCTTTGCCATTGTTCACATCATAAACTCTGGTTCATCATGCCCAGGACTTGGTGGCAGAAGGGAGAAGGGAGACATGGAAAAAGTAGTTAAAAGTTTAGTTAAAGTCTCAAGTGTGGAAGCAACATACTCTCTTCATTCCCATTCCATTAGAAAGGATTCAGTCAAATGACCACAGTGACTGTAAGAGGCTGGAAAAGTAGTTTTCTTGTGCATCCAGGAAGAAGAGAAGAAAGGATTTTGTTCTATGGTAATTTATGCCACATACACCCACATACTATTATTGATGCTATCATGATAAAGGAAGTTTCTGAAGAAAACATTAGTCCATCAAAAGAGAGCTAAACTAATTATGATCCCTGGATTAGTTTGTTAGGGCTGCCATAACAAAATGTTAATATAACAGAGTGGGTTTCTTAAACAAGCATTTATTTTCTCACAGTTGTGGAGGATGGGTTGGTTTCTCCTCAGGCATCTCTCCTGGGTTTGCAGATGGCTGCCATCCCATTCATTGCTTGTGCACATAATCATCTTTTGTTCACACATCCTCTCCTCTTCTTATAAGAACACCAGTGATAACTGGATTAGGATCCTTCCCTAATAGCCGTATTTTAAATGAATTACCTCTTGAAAGATAATTACCTTATCTCCAAATAGGGTTACATTCCGAGGTACCAGGTTTTGGGACTTGAACATAGGAATTTGGGGGTGACACAAATCAACTCATTACATTCTGCCCTCCGCCTAAAATTAGTACCGTCAGTCATTTGGCTCTGTCATCAAATAAGCCATTTAAGAGAAGTAAAACTAACTGTTAGCAATTTTATAAACTTGGAGAATATTTACAGATACAGCATCAATACGAATTAGGAATTTAAGGACTTCATAGAGAAATAAGAGAACAAATATTATCTCTTCAAGTCCCTGCACTTAGATGTGTGCTTGAGTGCGTGACAACCTTTCTAAACCTCTTATTTCTGTTATGTAAAATGGAACAAAACACACCCAATCTAAGTACCTCCTAAATTGTTTCATTTGGCAAAATTAAAACAAGATAAAATGTGAGAAAACATTTTGTAATGTCAACAGGTGACATACGTTCATATAAGATATTTTATAAAATATTTAAGTACTTAATGGTTCCGTCTTTAAAATTCTAAAAAGAGGGATGAATTATGTGTTATTATTTATTGTTTAAATAGTTAAGAAAAAACACATTTCCATAAATATTTGCCTCATATTCAATGTCTTCATCTGTTCTTTTTATGTATTATTAAAGGAAAATAAAATATTGTTATTTGCTTTATTTTTATTATTTGCAGGTTCTTTGAAGAAAAGGAACATATCAAATTTTTACACCTAGAATTACAGCAATATATTCCAAACATTTTTTAGTGTATCAGGAAAAAAAAAAGTTGTTTGTTTTATGTGTGAGCTTGTGCATATTTGTGTCCATGTAAATTAATAGAGAGACACACAGATATGCATATATAGTACTATTATATAGATTAAATGATAAATAGAAATTTAAACAGATGAGATAAAAATAAAAGAATGTTTTTAAAAATAGATTTCATTTATTGACTAGAGATAGAGAACCTTTTTGTTTTTACTAATATATTGTTAACACATTTTATTTTTATATACTGAAAGAATTATTATTAATACAGAATAATAGTGGGAACAGTTATTGATTTTGATTCCCCATGAAAAAAATTGGCTTAACACTTTAAGATACAGATATTCAAAAGTCTGGTTCACATTTACTGTAGTTTTATATATTTGTTAGTGCACATAAAATTTTTAAAGATACTTCACAAAGTTAAAATGTTTATTACACACATATTGATGGTTAATAAACCATAAAGTAGTGCATACAAATCCATATTTCAATAATATGATATCAATATTTTAATCATTTATCAATCTCATAAGTCATCATTGTTTTTCTCTCATAATAGTACTCAAAAAGACAAATAGAAGAGTTCTATCATTTCCTTATTACTCATGTTTTTCACTTTCGTGTTTTCTCTGAACTACAATTTCTATGGCGGAATCTTTTTCAAGACTGCTGTTCATTTTGAGAAGAATATTTCAGAAAAAACTGTATCATTTCACTATTAATATAATAGCCAAAGAGAAACTGTATTTTGTGGTACTACATTGAAAAAAAAAAGAGAAGTGATAGCATCTCTGTGGTGACTTTGAAGAAACCCTGGGTGTTCCTCAGGACATGTTGAGTACCCTTGTCAACATCTCACTGTCACACATGGGACCATATCAGTTCCCATATTTTATATTCATAAGCTCAATCCCTCCTGAGTTTTAACATAAAATAATTATTTTAAAATAAATAATTAGAAGTGCAACAGTTTTCCTTCTACACCACAATGGAAAATCTTGTGTATGCCATCTTCACATTAAGTAATCAATAATTTTTACTTCCTCAATAGGACTCTAAGGTATCTATCTACTCCTAGTATAAATTTAGATCACATCTTGTGATAAAGAGAAAATGTTATTAACTCTCAAGCAAGCATAGAATAGAAAATAAATTCAAGGTGTCTGTTTTTATATGCATCATAAAAGTACATGACTACTTAAATTCTGGATTTATAATGTTATCGGAAAAATAGCTAACCTTGTCAGTAAAACGTTTAACATTTTCTGAAGGATTCTAGAATTAAATAAAAAATACTAAACAGGCAATTTCATTTTAAAGTGGTGTGCTTGCCTGGAGAGAGGAAAGAAATAGAAGGGAAGTGTATGCATATTAAAATGTCTCAATTGCGTGAAAAGTTTTGATCTCTCTCTTGGAAAAAAAAATCAGAATTTAAGATTACATTATGTATGAAGACCTGGAATATAAGCATTCACCCATCTGACTGTATTTTCATAAATCTGCAATCACAAATTTCTGAATGATACGTGTTTTCCATATCATGTTTGTATAAAAACCCCACCAGGATATTTTACTTTTTATTTGAAAGAGAAAAATAGCTAGAAACATCTTGCTAAAAGAGCTAGCTATATATATTTAAAGAAAACCTTCATAGATTATTGTTAGGTCTGTTTAAATGTATGAAACTTATATATACAGATATATACATGTCCTTTTTTCTTCAAGAAAATAATTACTTTTTTAAAAAAATCAAAATTGTTTTAAAAAATTTTTTTTTCCTTAAGGTTACTTTACTTTCGTATACAATGCTACAGTTTTCAAAATTTCCCACTGGTACATCATGAACAAGGTGTTAAATGATTCTTATTGAAGTAAATCATGAAGAGCTTAAAGAACAAAACAAAATAAAATCATCAAGCTAGCACTCAATAATTCCTCTCTTTATTATTACATAGATTAAAATGTAGATGTTTCATCTTTTGACTGAAATGTTAAAAAAGTAACCTTTTGAAATTACTAAAATTTATTATAACATCACGGGGAATGGAGAAAACACTATTGAGCATCTAATATGTATTGGATGTCCTCCCACGTTTTATATAGGCATCTCATTTAATTCTTCCAGCAATCATATGATAAAGGTAGCATTATTCTCATTTCATCAGAAGCAAGATTATGTTCATAAAGATTAAGTCATTATGTCAGTATCAGGGAGCTTGAAACTTGCAGATAAAAGACTGAAAATTTAGAAATATATTATTACAAAACCTTTGGTCACTACAGTGATAAAATGAAACCAGAATTATTTGATCCTTGTGCAAGAACTCTCGTCAGACAGGCCAGGGTTTCTTGACCTCACAGGTATTGACATTTCGAGCCTGGTAATTCTGTATTGTAGGCCTCTGTTTCTCGAAATATTTAATATTAATTTTATCAACTGGGTGATTTTGAACCCTACTTAGTGAACTGCTACCTCCTCTGGGAAGTTGAAGATTCTAAACACCCAGTTAATTCTCAACAATAGTGGCTACTTTCCTCACACTTTACAGAGAAAAATCTCTAGTCTGAATCAACTGCAAAAAAGAGTTTACAAGGGCTCACAATGAGATGGCTATAGTAGGATACAAAACGTTTAGAAGGAAGAGTAAATAGGAGTCCAAAGTTTATTTTCTCTTTGGACTGATTTCTTTTTATCCCATTGTGGCTATGAAGTGAGCAGGGCCAGGGAAGGTTTTAAGAGAAGCAGGGCTTCCAGCGTCTTTAGGGAAAGATTCTCAAGCTCACATGAGGGCCAGTCTACACATGAGCTAGGTCCTAATTACTGACTCACTATTAATTCATGAAGACTACATGCTCCAAAATGTCACTTTTGGGATCAAATAACTCTAATGTTGGCTCTCAGATTTGGTTTTGAAAACTCAAATATGACAAATATTTATGGCAATTTGATCCAACCTTCAAGCCACAGGAAGAATACAGCTGTTAAATGAAGTGAAGAGGGGGCGATAATGTTGTTTTCTACATGGAATTTATTAAATTTTATTCCTTTCTATATTAGTTCATGTCTTTTTTTCTTTCTCTTCCTACATCACTAATCTTACACATATTCTCTTCCACCTAACTAGTCAAACCATAGATCTGAGGAGGTTTTTGTTACAAGCAAGACCTGCTCCTGTTTATCTCCTGCTTTCTATCCCCTACAAAATTCCCACTTCCCCTCCATTGGCACCTGGGTCAGTGGCTTCCCATCTACCCTGGGTAATTTAGTGACTTCAACATTTCCTTGGAAGTTTAATCCCAAACAATGGCCTCTCCGTTCCCTCATCTCATTTCCTGTGTTGACTTTCTTGGTCAGCTAACTGCAACCATAATCTTAACTACTCATCCTCCAAAATCAATATCTCAAGCCTCCTGGTCTCTGACTATAGCCACGTATGTTAATGACCCGTTGCTTACATAAAAACCTCTGTTCCACTACTAACCTCTCTATCATCCCTCATCCCACCAGCTTCGTCTCTCCTTCATTTTACCATCACCTAACTTAGATTCTGTGGTTTATGACTCCAGTAGCATTCCTGAAAATGCACAGTGAACTGGGGTCTCTCAAATGATATGTGATAAATACATTATTGTGTTGTTGATGACGATGATGAAAATGATAGTCTTGTTTATAATCCATTGGGGGCCGGTGCTTTTATTAAATAAAATAAAAATAAATTATGAAACAATAAAATTTAAAAATCTCCAAACACATACAAAACCCAGACATCAACTTGTTCTTATGAGTTTCAACAGATAAGATATTTTTAACTTGCAATGACATTTTATAACTTTTACTCTCCTTCTCTGTATAGCTCTTGCTATAGACAAACCATTTCCAAACCACTACCAGTTTGTGTACCACAGTATTTCACTGTTCTTTCTTCCTTCTATATCTTTTCTGTGCCAAATTCTGGAAAACTCTGCCAAACTCTGCCAAACTCTGATCCCAGATGATCTGACTTTCCCTGAACTTCCAAAGAAATTTGAAGTTATCCTTCTGGTTTCGAATACCAATCTCTTTACCTATGTTTTGGATCTACCTTTATCATCTCAGAAATCTTATACTAGTAACAAAATTTTCCTTTATAATTTTTCAACTTCTCACAGTCAGCTGTATCCTTCTCATTTTTTTGATATGCTCCCATATTGCACATCTTGTAAAATAAAGTTTCTCTCAACCACTGATTTCCCACCTTTTCTACCCTCTGTCTCTCCTGCTCTTCATATCCAAAATTCTTGAAAAATTTTTCTTCTTCTTCTACACGTATGCCTTAACTTAGTCCTTATTTCTAAACTTAACTCCATTTAATTCTATTCCCACCACTTAAACAAAGCCATTCTTTCTAAGGTCACCAAATATCCCATTTTGATGAATTCTATGAATGTTTCAGTAATATAGACTACCATTATTTTTCTTTGACATTCTACAGACCTTGTTTTCTTTTGTTTTTTTTTTTTTTACTTTATCTCTACAGACTCATGCACTTTTATCTAGATTATTAAATATTGGATTTGCTTCTTCCATTTTATAGACCATTTTTTACTCTTTTTCTAAACTCTCTCCCTGGCAAGCTCACCCACGCATATAGCTAAAGTTACCTACAGATGATTATGATGTCTGAATTTACTTTATATTTAATCAACTTTAAGACAAACTTTTCTTCACAGTTTACCATTTCAGATCAGAGGACTTATCTTACCCAGAATACATAAAATTTTACAGCTAAATTGAAAATTTTTTTTCTTTCTTAGTGATAAATAAAAATATTTACATTAAAATTCATGATTTTTTAGATTTACTAAAATATAGTTATATCCAACTTTGATCTCTTTGCTGAAATTCAGGCTCATAAAACTAGTCATCATTTCCACATACATGTTTGACATACTCTTCAATGAAAATTCTATTGTTGAAATGTATTATGTTCTATATAAATAGCGAACTCTAGAGTTATGCTACCTTGTGGCCCTGGTAAATGCACTTAAATTAAACATGTTCAAAATTTAACATATGATCTCCACCTCCTCCCGTGTTAACTTACCTCCCAACCAGCTACCTTACTGTGTTGCTCATCCAATGCTCACTGTTTCAGTCAATGCAACTTTTCCCAACCATTTACACAGACTGGAAACTTAAACAGCAAACTTTATATTTTTGTCTCCTTAAGTGAAACATCACATTTTTTTAAAACTTATCATCTAAATATTTCTGTAATTATTCTAGCTCTTCCTATTTCCATCAACACCTTCTCTAGCTCAAGTGACCATCATCTCACCTGCAATCCCATGATGGCCTTGTGACTGCTTTGACTACGTTCTTTCTGGCTCCATTCCCCATCTCTTCTCCATCCTGTGCTCAGAGTGATAAAATAATGCCATTCAATTTTAAAATTCGTTGGCATCTTCCTTTTGCTAGTATCCTCCTGGGAGAATTTGCATTTTCTTGCTTTTAATTGACACTTTATGCTATGTCATTTTTCCTTTTTGGGATAATGCCATACCTTTAATTCTGTGATTGTTATGGTGAAGGCCGTATTAAGAATCTGTAGTTTTGTTGGTAACTAGCAAGTGTTGTTCTGCTATTTCTACATTCCAAGGTTTACCTCAATTAGTCAGATATTTTCATTAAATTAAGATGTGTATTAACTCACAAGCAGTCATATAGCAGAAAGAAAAATGTCTCAAATGAGTCAATTTTATTCCCTTCATTAAATTAATATTGTAGCTTTTTATAACAGAATATAAGAAGATATTATTAATAGAGATATGAGAAATTAAAATGTGCTTTTATACTTTACACAGAGTATATTTTTAATTGATAATTCTTCATAGGAGACAAGTGGAACTTTCAAAATATTTAGTATACTTTTCTCATACATTCATAAATACATTTAATAATTGGCATAATGTTAAAAAGACTGCCTGTTTATCTGGCTTGGTATATAAAAGGCAAAGGAACAAGCTTGGAACAGCTTGACAAGTGCTATATGCTATTGCATGTTTCAGTATCACCTTATATCAAATGAATAACTCCATAAAAGTTTTTGAAGTTTTCTTTCCAAAAAAAATATATATATATATATAAAAGTAGTACCCACTTACAATATCCAAATTGGAATTATATTCTGGAAATTTTCATAAAAATGAACTATATCAGTTCTTGAGTCTTTCTTTTTGTCTGTTATTATGTGCCTTTTTGTCTATGATTATATTATTTTTCTTGTAGTGAAATAATCTATTTAATATATAATGAAATTCCTAAAGTCTCTTGTGTGTAAAATAATGGGAAGTGCTTCCATGCTTTTAAAATGCATTATGTTCATGAAGAGCATTAACATTTAATTTTATAAAAGTTTTCAATGTGTGTATTTTTAAAACACAGAAATCACTTAAGGCACTTTCTCTGCATAATAGCAAGTTATAAAAAATTGCAAACTTCAGAACACATTAATATTTATATTTTGAGTTTAAAAAATAAGACATTCTGAGTCTAGGCAAGATGGCTCACTAGAGATATTGCTTACGGGACCATCGAGGAGGGAAGGAAGGGTTTCAGTTAGAGGAGAGGGAAGGAAGGACACAGCTCACGTAGAGGTCAGGGGAAGAAGTACTGGAGCTTCCCAGGGACCTCATGGAGGAAAATTGTGAAGTAGAGAAGGAAGAGGAAAAAGGAAAAAAAAGATACCAGAAACGGTCAAACCCAGAGAGGCTCAAAGCCCAGTGAAAAGGTAAGGAGGAATCCCTTTCTCCTTCCAATACTCACTGGTAATCAGCAGGTTACTTGGAAGAATTTCCACCCCTGCGCTGCAGCAACAGGGGAATTGTGGGCAGAACTTGCATGATCCCAGAGATCGGACATTCCGTGCAGGGTTCCCCTACAAGGAAAGTGACCTAAGAGGCTGGAAAGCTAGATTTCTTCTATTCCAACTCTTATCTCCCCCCACCCTTCTCCCTCCCGCTGTAACTGGGGGAGCAGTTTGATCTGAGAAGTAGGAGAGCAGCAGCCTCTCCCCAGCTGGCATGTCCTCTGGTCTGAGGTTTCCAAGGAGAGTGAGGTTCATGCCTTTCCCCTTGAGGACCTGCAGTGGACCAGGGATGCCCGATCTCCCTGCCCACCAGCATTTTCCAGAGTTGCACGCCCGTGGGTCAGACATGCAGGCTGGATTCTGTGCCCCTAGGACTCAAGGGGGTTGCTAGGGGACACAGGCGGGAGATTTGGGAGCTGGACTCCTGAGGTGAGGGAGCTGACATGGGCGGAACTGGTGGGAGAATCCTGTGGAGGTCCAGGCTGTGGCGATCTGGGAGAGCGCCCAGGCCCCCACAGGAAAGCTGCACTGTTGGACTAGGGTGGGTCCTCCAGCAGGGAAGATCCCAGCCTTTGGCACCATAGCAATGCGTGAAGCTTGTTCAGGCAACCAGACACCCGAGGGCAGGGGTGACACAAGAGGGGCAGAACTCACTCTGAATGCCAGCCAGGAACTGTGGCCTCTTCCTCACGAACAGCCTTTTGGGTTGGATGAAGCTACCTCGACCCTCCTGCCAGCAGCTTTTCTTAGCCACAGGGAAAATGACCTTAGAACCCTGCTGGGCCTCAAAGCTGCGCTCTTAGTCAAGGGAGGGTCCATCAGTAGGGAAGATCCCAGCCACCAGTGCCATAGCAATTGAGTGAGGGGTGATCAGGCACCTGTTTGAAAACAGACACCAGAGGGCAGGGGTAACGCAAGTGGGGTGGAGCTCCTTTCTGACAGGCAGTCGGGGAATTGTGGCCCCTTCCCTGTCTGGAAAGCCTGAGTTGACCCTCCTCCCAGCGGCTTTCCCTGGTGACCAGGAAAATGACATTGGAGCCCTGCTGAGGCTTTGCCAAGTCTTCCAGGATTCCCCAACCTAAACACACACGGCCTCACTTCTCTCTCTACCCACTTCTACTGTGGTGGAGAACAAGCAACCTCATAGGAAGTACAGGGCCCCTCCCAAAGCCTGGGACATTCAAGAGCTCCTCCTGAGGGACTGGAGCTCATTACAGGCACAAAAGAACATCTCTGCTGTTGGCTTTTTCCTATAAGCATAAACCATCGAGAGGGAAAAAAAAGCTCTATAACTCATAACAGCATAAACCAACTCAATCGAACAGGGCATGGCTGATTCTTACACAAAAGTAGCACCCACCGTCTCAGAGATTAAGCTGGGGGTCCCAGTACAATTCACACTGCTGGGAACAGGTGAAGACAGCAGGATAAAGGCAACCTGAGGGGACACTGCTTTTTAGTAGAGAAACAAAAGTTACGGGCATCTCAATCTGTGAGGGGTCTTCCTCTTCCACTGCAGACCTCTGGGATGATCGGGGTGCTGCTCAGAGTCTGTGCAGAGACATTCCACCAGAAAGCAGGTGCAGCAGAGATCTGGGGCCTGCCGACCCTAGGTTTCTACAACCAACAGCATCCTCATCGCTCTGGCACACAAAGACAGGTCTGCTCGGGACCCAGCCTTCAAACAGTAGCCTTTGCATCTCCCTCTCCAGGCCAGGAGTGGAACAGGCATGCCCCCATGTTGTGCCCACTGACTGAGGGCCAAGCACACCTCCTTCTCAGTGTGGGAGCTGAACAGCGGAGGAGCCCCACATGCCACAGGCACCACTTGGGAAGCCTGGGGCATCTGCCTCAGTGGGTCCTATGTGTGGAGGAAAACCTTGACTGACCAGCAGCTACATGGACAAAGCCCTGCCCATGCAACTAGACATTGGCAGTCCCCACACTGGTGTAAAACCCCTCATAGAGATGGCTCTGCCCCCAAATCCCCAGAGCCAGCTATAAAGCTCTCACTGTGCCTGAGTTCAAGGCTCTGCCCCTGTACCTCCAGGGCCCCACCAGGCCTGAAACTCCACAGTGGTGCCTGGACCCCAAGGCCCTATCACTGAGTCCCCACCACTACCACTGAGCTGGCAGAACCTCCCCAGGGGTCCAACATATTACTCATGACCCCTCAGCCATGACTAGCCATCATTCCTGGACTTGGTTTTAGAGAGTCCCCAGCAAAGAAAAACAGGTGCTCTGCAATCCTGTTAACCCAGAACTGAGAGCAGAAGAGCCAGATAAGAAACCAGCAAAAGTACCCTGGCAACATAAAAAAACAAAATAGTTCAGCACCCCAAGGGAACACAATGGAGCTACAGTAGTGGACTCCACCCACAAGGAAATTTCCAAAATGACAGAAATGGAATTTAGAATATGAATGAGATTGAAGAAAAAGTTGAAAACCAACAAAAAGAAGCCAAAAAAAATTTCAAGAAATCAATGAAAAATATAAAAATGTCACTGGAGAGCTAGGCAATATAAGAAAGGATATGATAGAACTTAAAGAAATGAAAGAGTCATTTAGGGAATTTCAAAACACAGCAGAAAGCTTTAAAAACAGGCTAAACCCAGGAGAAGAAAGAATCTCAGAGCTTTAAGACAAGGCTCTTGGGATAATCCAGTCATTCAAAGAGGCAGAGACGAGTATAAAAAAGTCCAAGCAATCACTGAGAGAGAAATGAGACTATGTAAAGTGAGCTAACATTTGAATTCTTCTTCTCTCCCATGAGAGAGGAGAAGAAAGACATAGAAAACCTATTTTAGGAAATTTTTGAAGAAAAATTTCCTGTTATCACCAGAAATTCAGGCATACAGATACAAGGTGAACATAGAACACTGGAAAGATTCATAGCAAATAGTTCAGGTCCGAGACACATAGTAATCAACCTGGCCAAAGTCAAAATGAAGGAAAAAAATTCTGCAAACCACAAGAAAAAAGCATCAAATAACCTGCAAAGGAACATCCTTCAGGCTAATTGTAGATTTCTCATCAGAAATCTTACAAGCCAGAAGAGAGTGGGGCCCCATCTTCAATTGACTTAAACAGAACAACTGCCAGCCTAGAATTTTGTATCTTGCAAAACTAAGAATCCACAGGGAAATTAAGTCTTTTCCAGACAAGCAAACACTGAGGGAATTTGCCTTGACCAGATCTGCCCTGCATGAAATACTCTGAAAAGGATTATACAAAAATCAGCAGAACAGATACCCACCAGTGTAAAATCACCTAAAGAAAACCCCCAAAACTCATAACTCTTATAAAACAATAGAACAAGAGGCAAAACAAAGCAACAAGGGACTACTGGACACATCAACAGACTAACATCCACATCAACAGACTAACATCCGATATATCGATGCTCTCAATTAACATTAATGGACTGAATACTCTACTCCTCTCAAAACTATTCACCCATCTCAGAGTGACAAAAACCATATTATGTCTCAGAAAGCATCTTTTTCAATTGAGAACACAGTAAACATGGAGCGTTCCTGAGAGAGATAGTTCCCATGCATTCTCTAAACTCTCAATTGTTGTTGTGTCAGAATTTCTAAAAGTGAGGTGAAGCTCAGAGAAACACCAGGCAGAACTGGCTCATAAAATTGGTGGGAGGAGCTATGGAAGAGAAAGAGGCCAGGGGGCTTCTGTGTGTGTCAACAGCACTAGAGAGAAGCAAGCTAGCATGTATTGAGTCCCTATTACATGCCGGAAACTTTACAAATACTATCTCCTTCGGTCCTTAGGACTAGACATTTTGATTAGATATTTCTATCTATATTTTCAGACTCATTTCTTCAGAAACATATTTTTATAAGCTTTCACTGCATGACTCCCCCTGAGTTCGCAACTTGTGATGCAAGAAAGAAAGAGGTAACCTGCCATCCAGATGTTTATTAAAAAAAAGATGAGAGATATCTAAGAAAGCACAGTGATTGGTATAAAACCTAAGAGAGAAGAGTCTCCTAAACCTGTATGTGTCTCAGAAAATGTGTGCTGGAAACTGTAAACTCATCCATTGATTAAATACAGACATTGAATTTAAACACATAGACACTTTTATAATAATTCAACTTTGCAATGATATCCAAAAGCTGTCATTTTTTCTGGTTATTCTAATAGTTCCAATTGTTCACTCATTCAATTGTATAAAAGTTTTGGTCCATGATGAACTGGGGTTTAAAAAAAGAAAACAACTTATACTTTACCACACTATTGTGAGAAGCATCAACCCAATCTAACTCTGGGTAGAAGACACGTATTCAGGAAAACAGAACAGCTTAGCTGACTCTTGAATCCTAAGGACACACATCTCCTTCAATAGGGCAGATGAATCAAGAGAGGTAAAAGCAGTTCAAACTGAGAAATCACCATGTAAAAATGAGATGAGAACCCACAATTCAATCCCTTTCCCAAAAAATTATGACTGTAAATATTTGAGTCAAGATTCAAACTCAACTTTAACCATAAATTTTCTGCTTGTTCCTTCTCATGTTAGACTCCCATGTTGAAATTGGTGACCAATGGATAAAAGATGTTTTCTGTCCTTCAAAAATAGCCTAGGAGTCAGCCCTGAAAACTTTGATTCTCTAGGGCATATTTTACTAGTCTTGCTGTTTATTTTGGGAACAAAATGCAGATTGAAACAAAAACAGATGAGCAAAAGCAACCCCTCATATCTGGGGTTGTAGGGGTGCTTTGTCAACTGCTGAACTTCCCTCTGAGAGGTACTTGGCTATTAAAGTAGGTTTTGACACACTGATGATCTTTTGGTGGTAGCATCTAGCCTCTTTTAGACTTTTGCTCACAATACTTCTTACGATTACAACGATACAAAGAAGAAAATAACATTTAATGTGCTTATGTTTAGTTAATATAGTATATTTTACAAATACAGTACTAAAGACTTTTTTTCCATTCTGAAAGGTTAATTTTACAACTGTTTTAAATCTCATGAAATAATAGAAATTTTAAAAGAAAGTTTTGTTATCCCTTATTTAGCCAGTGCAAATCATTTTTCTTTGCACTCACTCCACTTATTTCAAAGAAGCACCAAAACATTTTTTTCTACGGAGTCTCAGTAAGCCATTCAAATATAAAATTCAGGAAGCTGTAATAAGCAACATTCCACTTAATTTCTCATTTTATTTGTTCACTCTATATTAGCAAAGGCATTAGGGTAAAGAAATCCAGTGGTGGATAATTAGCCCTATGTCTCCAAGGCACGAAGTCATCATTAACTAAGTAAACAATTGTTTTATGTGTGTGATTTCAGTTTCTGAATCAAGATAAAAAGATGATTTTATTCGTTCTGGGATAAGAGACTTCTTGTGGAGAACTGGAGGTGTGTGAGGTCAACCAGGAAATAATCTACACCTGGCACCAGGAGCGTAGCCCAGGAGTGGCATGAAGGGCAGGAAGCAGATCACAACCCTGACAGAGGTTCTGATACAAAGTGTCCCAGAGCTTCCAGTGTCCCAGAGGCTGACTCAGAACCCTGAGTAGGGACGTTGGTGAACTAGGACTCATCATGGAACATGGACAGGAGAGATGGGCTTTGATGCAATGTGACTTCATGTGAAGTGGTATAGGTGGAGGGGTCTCCTGACACATTGCTGGGCCCAGATGTAGGGGTCAGGAGTTGTCAGGTGAATGAGACTCTGAAAGGGTCATCCATAGTGCCACCAACCAATGTTGGTGGGCTCTGCGAAGAGGATCATCTTAGAACAATGGTTCTCCAACTTGAGCATGTCACAATGAGCTGATCGGCTGGTTAAAAGTGTGGCTTTCCTGGCCCAGCCTTAGAGTTTCTGAATGTATAAGTCTACAGTGAGCCCAAGAACCTTTACTTTGCTCATACTCCAAGGTAATTCTGATGGAGTTATCTGATGAGAAGCCAAAGTTTAAGAGGAAAATATGAGCTAAAAGAAGACGCAGTGGCTACCTTCATCCTGGCAGGAAGAGCTGTGAAAAATGTACAATCTAATATGATACTTTTTGAGGGTACAAAGGGGAAGACAGAATTTACCATTACCACCTTTCCTCATTCAAGCTAAAACAATACAGACTCATATAATCACCACTTCATGATGGATGCCTCTGATTTTCAGAGGATATTTAAAAATTGCTAAATATTATTTAGAATTTTAATTCAATTCACTGTAACAAATAAATGAACTGAGTGCATGACAGGCAGTCAGGAAAAGGGGAGTTGATTTTAAAGTAGAAATCATGGGTTCACATTCCAGTTTTGTCCCTTAGTGACTGAACCACTATTTACATACCATTTAACTACTCCACACATCAGATTCCTTAGAGGTAAAATAGTAATAATGTATCTCTTAAAAGTATTTAATATGAGAATTAAATTGGTTGCATATGCTATATATGGCATACAGAAGAATCCTCATTTTTTAATGGATTGATAAATGAATAATAAAAAAAACATTGGGTGAAAGGGTAAAACGTTATTTCTAGGGATGTATGTGTTTTTTCTGGAAGAGATTAGCATTTGAATCGGTAGACTGAGTGGAGAAGATTGCCCTCACCAATATAGGTGGTGGGCCTCATCCAATCCTTTGAAGACAAATTTACTTCTCTTTGAGCTAGGACATCCATTCTCTGTCTGCCTCCTCAGACATCAGCACTCCTGGTTCTCAGGGCTCAGATTAAATTATGCCATTGGCTTTCTTGGTTCTCCAGTTTACAGATAGCAGATTGTGGAACTTCTCAGCCTCCATAATCACGTGAGCAAATTCCTTTAACAAATATCCTCTTAGATATACATATATATATATATGCATATATGTGTGTGTATGTATGTATGTGTGTGTGTGTGTGTATATATATACACACATATATATATATATACACACACACACACACATACCTTGTGCATCCTTCACGCAAAGCGTTCAATATGCAATTTAAGCATCTGCAGAGACTACCAGTCTTTAGAACAAATGTTGTTTGACTATAGAGAAAAGGTAACCTCTTTATGTGTCTTGACTTTTGAATATCCTTCCCACCATCCTCAGTACTTTTGTGAATCTCCAGACTATGGACTACAAGTAGTGCCACTGAAGTTCTCAATTACTGGGGGTGTCCTCAGTGTTAATCCTTCAATTGGCCTCAGTTACAGGCATTAATGACTCATTCTGATTTCACTGGAAGCCAATCGGAACTGGCATTTTCCGTGTCACCTTCCATTATTTCCTAGCATATGTTGTATCATACATTAAGTCCATTTTCTGTGGAGTTTTTACTGGGGGTGGAAGGTAGAACCATGCAGAGTTGGATGGCATTGTGCCTTCCAAATGAGAGGAAGAATAATGCAGACAAGAGGACGTAGAAAGGGTGGATTTTCCAATCTGCAACATGAAGATCCCCAAGCTTTCCTCAGAACTAGAAGAAATAGTATGATTTAGATGAGACTTTTCTTTTTATAAATAATTTCACACACATGACTTAAATTTCATGAAAACAAACTAACACAGGTTACACTTTAATGCTCACTTTAAAGATATGGAAAACTGAGGCTTGGAAAGTTTCCTTAAATTGCCCAAAGTCACATGGCTAGTGCTGTGAAAATCACAGCAGGGCCTAATGTAAAAACTTCTGAAGATTAGTGTCTCCTAACAGCAGGGTCTGAAAGTACATAAATACATAAACAAAGACATACACATGGCCAGATGAGTTTTCTAGCATCAACCACACACTTTTATCTTTTTTGCGTAATTTGATTCAAATAATCTTCCTGTGTCTTATTCTCTTTTGATCAAAGGCATTCTTATTTTATTATCATTCTCTGTCACAAGGGATTGATTTTTTAGATAATCATCATTGTCTCTTTACTTTAGTGGAGTCAATCAGTTCTGACAGCTGTCATAAATTAACAATGCTGTGGAACCATTGCCCAAGTCTGACATTTCTTCGTGCCAGTTGGTTTAATTCACTTGGGTCAAAATATTCTAAATGTTTTGTATGGATAAGGTTTTAGAATGTGACAATGAGGAGTTGTTACATCCCAGTATGTTTGACTTAGTACAAAATAGTATTAATATTTGTTCTAAGTAAATTTTGAATACTCCCCAGTTAAAGAGTTCTACAAATAAAATTATCTCCAATTTAAATTCTCCTTTAAAAAGCCTAAAAATATATTTACTTTTCTATTATATATTTTGGAAACTGTTCATCTTTCACTACAGTAGATCATGATCACATGAATGATTGTGTGTGTATTCGTTGTAAAGCTGGATCTTGTTTAGTTGTTAGTCCTTGTGTAGCAATCTACTAATATAAATGATCTAGTCAACTGACTTACAATTCTTAGCTAAAAATCCTGTTAAATTCATCATTGAACATTTGCTAAATGATTTTTAGATACATTTTTAGCCTCAGGAGATTGCAAGACATTACAGGTAAGATGAACTCAGACATGAGACCAAGGTTACAGATCAAGGTGAAACTCCCCAAACACACAGGAAAGTGCTATGCAAATGCAGCTTATGCTAATATTTGTAGGGAAGGAACCGCATCTTTCTGCTCTTTCCATACTGCTCCTATGCCTATAGTGGAAGATGTGTTTATGTGTCCTCTTCTTGACACTTAATTTCTCAGAAAAAGTTGTCAAAAGTGGAGACATTAATTGAACACATTATACTATAAGATAGTGCTAGTATGCCTCAAAGAATGAAATCTCTTTCAAGTTCAAAGACTCTTCTTTTGAAACTTCTGCTTTTTGAGTCCATGTGGCAAAGCCTATCTCTTCAGAGTAGGTCTCTTTCTCTCTCTTGCTCTTTCTCTTTGTTTCTCTGTCCTTTCCTCCCTCTCTCCCCTTCTGCACATGTGAAGGCACAACTCCTAGATTCACAGGGAGAGAAGGCAACATACCTTGGGTTTCAGTCATACACTTTACCTAATCAAATTTGTGAAGGAAATTAATAAGTTGAAAATCAAATCGTAATAAAATGTCACTTTGCTTCCCTTTGTCTATTAATTTTGGAATTTGGAGTTACTTCAGCTCACAGGTATAGGCACTCTCTGGCCTCAAAATTAGTGCCATTAAAATACCATAACAGCAGTAGTCCAGGAGCAGTGGCTCACACCTATAATCCTAGCACTCTTGGAGGCTGAGGCAGGGTGGATTGTTTGAGCTCAGGAGTTCAAAATCAGCCTGAGCAAGAGCGAGACCCCGTATCCACTAAAAAAAATAGAAAGAAATTAGCTGTACATCTAAAAATATATATAGAAAAAATTAGCCGATCATGGTGGCGCATGCCTGTAGTCCCAGCTACCCAGAAGGCTGAGGCAGAAGGATTGCTTGAGCCCAGGAGTTGGAGGTTGTTGTGAGCTATGCTGATGCCGCGGCACTCTAGTCTGGACAACAGAATTGAGATTCTGTCTCAAAAAAAATACCATAACAGCAAATCTCTAATCTTTGATATAATTTGTATAAATAGCTCTTAATCATGTCACTGAACCAATATTTAATGATAATATCTCAAAATAATGGGAACTGAATATGTGCTCAGTTTTAGTGAGCATATTAATTTCCTAGGACTTCCATAACAAATTATGACAAACTTTGCAGCTTAAAAAACCAAAAGCTTATGCTTTCACAGCTCTGGAGGCCAAAAGTCAAAAATCAAAGTGTCAGCAGGCTGCTTTTGTCTGAAGTCTCTGAGAAAGAATTCATTTGATGCCTTTCTCCAAGCTTCTGGTGGCTGCTGACAATCCCTGATGTTCCTTGGCTTGTGAATGTATCTCTTCAATCTCTAACTCTATCTTATAAGAGGAGAGAGAGAGATTTGAGACACATAATCACAGAGGAGAAACCCAGGGGAGACACACAGGGGAGATTTTATATATAAATATAAAGGCCATTATTCAACCCACTAAAGGATAGTGAAAAACAGTAAACAGCTCACCACTGTCCTGAGAAGTCTTTAGATGTCAATATTTCTATATACGTTTAATTGAATAAACTCCTCCAAGGTGTTCATTACCTACATTCTCCCCTCTTTAATGTCTTTTTTCCCATAAAAATTTATTCATAGACCTTTTGAGCTATGTCTAACTTGAGTTCCACCAAAATCAAAACCTGAAACAAATACTTACGAGCAGGTGACTGAATTGGTAAATTATCCCTAGGAGCAGGAAGGAGGGATGGGAGGAAGTGAATGAGAAAGGAAAATCCAATAAAAGGATGTGGTATTTTATCCTGCACAGACTTTCTGAGGACTCATGACCTATGCCTCAGAACTGCCCATCTGGACACAGCGAGAACAGCATTTACACACCAACAGCCATCTCCCATGGGTCAACAATGGCTCAATTAAAATTAGTTTTCCTGTAATTTCAGTTTGCACAAGATTATGAGTGTGTTCCCATTGATAACTCAAACCAGGAAGCTGGTTTGAGGATCCCTCAGACAGGAAGCAAGACGTACAAGGTTGCTGTTAGGTTACCCTAAGCTTGTTGAAGGCTATGTGGAAGTATTTGCTGCAGCTAAACAGGAGGATGAAATTATTTCAAGTGGGAAGATTACCTGTCTCTTGTTGATAAGGGAGGATGGAGGTCTTTGAAATCTTTTCTGTTTCCCCAGCCCTATGGTCTTCTTAACAGTGTGCATTGTATCAGTATTCACAGTTTAATCTCTGAGTCAGTAGGTGGTGCTTGTGACTAAGAATCAATCACATCCTGTATGATGGAGTCAGTAAATGTTGTAAAGAGCTATGCAAATTGTCCTCCTGTCAGTAGGTGTTGCTTGCCAGAAGGAACCAGCTGCAGTGCTGTTTTTGGGACCTGTGACTGGCTCTAGTCCATCAGACGCACATGAATGATGCAGGTGGTGGACGGGCCCCTGGATCTCCCAGATGAGTTCTTATTTTCCACCACAGCAGATGTGGGTAGGGGAGTGAGGCTAGGTGAGGCTGGGTAGGGTGAGCCTCCTCTCAGGCTCCACAAATGCTCATAAGGTAGCAGCCTTGGCAGGGGTCAAGGATCCACTCCCATGTCAGCAAGTCTGCTTGTAGGGAAGTGGCCGTCTGAGATTCACAATCTGGTTGTCAGATAGTGACTTCTCACCCCTTCCCTGCTCCATGGTCTCCCTCAGGCTTTTTCCAACAGACAGGAGCTCAAAGTAGCTGAGCTCCCCAGCAATGGTGCTATGAGCTGGGAACTTCCTAGCCCAGTATCCAACCCTGGGCTGACAGCTCAGCTTTCTTGTGGTAGGAGGGGTGCTCCATGGGTGTGCTGCAGCTGGGACCCACCCTGCACACTCTTTTTTGTTCTGTCCACAAAGGCTCACTCACCTCCCAAGTTTATTTCACAAAGCTCCACTCCATGCCTGTGAGCAACATGATCGTGTCCTGGGGGTACAGGATCTTGCCTGTGGCCCTGTCCCTGGATCCCCAAAGATAATTCCTGACTGTGCCAGGGAGAAGCATGCTGGTCCCAAGATCCCTATGAGGTGTTCAAGCAGGTTTGGTGTCCCTCTGCTTTGGAGAGTGCCCTGCCCTGATGGAGCAGCTAGGTAAATATCACGTGGGAGGACAGGTGAGCAGGGAACTCACAGTCCAAGCACCCCTTTGTCCACTGCACGTCTTTAAGAGGAAAAGTTTGAGCACGATTCTCTGTGGAAGCTTCAATGTGGGGGATGCACCAACAGAGGGAAAGCAGCCACTCCTGAGAGCTCTGGCTCAATTGTCTCTCACAGCAGCTGTAGGCAGGGGAGTGGAGGAGGAGGAAAAGAGTCTGAACAGAGGAAAACTAGAACTGGTCATCTCTGTCCCTCTCTGCAGAGTGCAGCTCACCCAGAATGTTCAGACTCTGGGTTCGTGCAGATCTGTTGGGACCCATCAGCCCCTGTGGCTCCTCCAGTTTTGGCTGGAGTTGGGAAATGTTTGTGTGGGAATGAGCAAGATGAAAACTGATGGGCTGAAACTTCTTGGGGCAGACAAAAACACACAATGGGTGGAGAAGCAGTATGGCACCTGCCATCTCATCTAGGGTTTGTGGTTATGGGAATTGACTCCAAGAGACCTGGCAGCCTGGTACTTTGTCCTCAAGATGCTGCTAGTTCACTGGCAGCAGCAGCTTTTGGGCTCATAAGGGTAGAAAGTCTCTCCAGCAGCTCAGGAGCCTGCTGACTGCCAGAGATGTGAGGGAGAGAGAAACAACCCTCCCCACCTACCCTTTTCACCAGACTCTAAGCCTCTCAGGGGTTGATCTCTGCCAATATGTTGTTTCTTGTTCTGCTTTGCAACTCCTCCTGTGAAATCTCCTGTAGGTTCTGGCACTTTCCCCTCGGACTTATACCCAATCTATGTTTGTTTTTGTTTGTTTTTCCTTTTTCACCTAAAACTGTTTCTCGTTTCTGAGGTGATCCAACAGCTGATGTCTCTAGCTAGCCATCTTGTCTCCCTTCCCACTATGTTAGTTCTAATTGACTTTTCACCGCTCCCAGTATGTAGCGGTAACTCTAGCTTGTTTTGATAATTAACATTGATTACAACCAAAAATATAGTAATTTCTTTCTTAACCTTCTTTGCCTGCTGATCCACGGGCGTAAAAAGGTCAAAATAACCAATAAGTAGTTTTAGCTTTAAGTTCAGTGAAATCTTTACAGCATCTCTTGGAGAAACTATAATTTGGAAAATCTGAAAATTGTGAGGATACAGTTCACATATGGATTATTAGAAATGATAGTGAAATGAGACAATCCATCATCTTTATCTTGTATATTCTCTTATATTGGCAGTTGGTTTTTCTCATGCCTCACATTGTAAAAAATAGTGCCCAATTCCATAGTGTGTTGCCAGTTGAAAGGACTCCAGCTAGAGGTATTTTTGTAAGAGGCCACCACTCCACTCTGAGAAACCAGCTGCTTATGAGTCTTGAGGTATGTGGTGAGAGTGTTATTGTAAGATGACCCCATGGACCAAAGCAATTACATGCAGGATAACTTGCCAATAGATAAAGCACTCCAAAAATCTTCAGATGGTATTGCTGCTGTAGGAACTGAAGAAACTAAAGTAAAACCCACACCCAGAATAGGGAAAAAATCCTAATATCACTGCTGAAATCACTGTCCTCACAAGGTAGAAGGGGTCCAATGCAATCACCTTCAAGTGGTTAGCTGGTTTCTTCCAAGAGTGTTGCTATTTAGGAGGTTCAGTGTCATTCTTTGCTGCTGGTAGGTTGGGGATTCAGCAGTGGCTGTAGCTGAAACCGTTTTGGTGAGAGAGATCTTAGTTGTTGGGCCCATTTTTAATGTTGTTCATGTTACTGTAGCCACTCCATTCATAGGTCCATTCTCAGATTGGATAAATATATCTACATTTTTAATAGGTGAGCTCAGGTGGGTATTTACATGCTACACAAAGCTCTGCATTCTTTGTGCCCATCCCCCTAAGTTCACTCACATATCTTTTCCCCAGACTGCCTGATCTCCAATTTTCTAATCTTGCTTTTTCTAGGTCCTTGACCACACCATCCAAGACATTTGTCATTTTACAGCTTTTATAGATACCAGAATTCTTGTCTACTTTACTCTCTATCCAAAGTGAATAACCCTGTGTGCTATCTGCCCCCTGGGAAGATTTTCTTTCACCACTGTCTTTTAGGGCTACCACTGAGTGGGGCTGTAATGTGGCATCACAACATTTATGACTAGCACAAATACAGATACTTCCATTACCAGTCCCTAGTTGTTTCTTCCTCCCTCAGTCACAGGGATCTCCAGGAAGCCAATTATATGGACGCTGATAGAGGCATCAGTGCAAATATGTAGCTACTACTGTAGTGTAAGCCACTGTATATGTAATTACCTTGTATCTTTTGGATTTTATCAGGCCCAATTATGAATTCATAATAAAATAAATTGATGTTGCACCATATCCTCACAAGCAGTATGACTCATGGGAATCTCAAGTCTCATAATTTCTTCTGTCTCACATCTAGGCATTCAGTCTCCACTAAGGCTTATTTCTGCATTGGGAACAAGTTTTCAAATGGTGAATAGTTTACATTGTAGATGTAAGGGCTTGCTCCAGAACCCTAAAGAGCTCTGCTTTGGCTTTCTTGTTAAGACTTGTCAGAGATTCTACGTAGTGTCCTTATCCACTGGATCTGATGTGTTATATGGTCTAATCAGCACAGCAACTTGCACCACACTCTGGACTCAAAACTGGTAGGCATCTAAGTCATGATAAAGGAATAAAAACAGTATTACCAAATGTAGTGTGTACTGTCTCCAAAATCCAAGTGCTATGCCTCTTTATTAATAGTAGAGAATTACGAGAAATAACTTATTCTTTCTTTAGAAGGAATGCCTTGGCATGCCTTGAAATATCTTGATTCTCTAGACTTCATTCTGAAACTTCACAGATTTTATCTCCAATGCTCTGGCATGTATGTTTGTTATTAGGTATCTAGAGTACATATCAATTCTTACTCACCATGCCCAGGTAGTCAATTGTCATCAATACAGTCAATCACTATAATGTTCTACTGAATGTCAAGATATTAAAATTTACTTTAGATTATATTTTGACAAAGAGTATGAAGGTTAACATATCCCTGAAAGCTTCTTATACATTAAAAATTCTTTTTCTTATAGTTCTCTAACCTCCTAATATTTAGTCTTATTCAATAAACACATTTTTTCTCAAACTAAAGCACAAGATATATTTATTGGGATTTATTTTGAATAGTTTAATATTATGATTCTCTAGCTAGGCTTCTGTGATATATGCTTTTTCTTATTTTTTTAACCCATTCATGTTATCATCTTCCCTTTAAGTGTGTTGAATCATATATATTTCAAAACAACAAAAAGTTAAACATAAAGATCTATCAGATGAGAAAATGGGGGAAGTTAAAATAAGGAAAGTAACCAAGAAACTTACATATATGTGGCACTCCTGCCATCTTGTGGGATTTCTGTGTTATCCACAGAGTTAGTTCCACTATTTTTAAGGGAGTTTTGATGGAATATATTGGTACATGTTTGTACCTATGGTGTAAACTACTCAAATTTATCATACCCATTAAAAGTTAATAACTTAATTAGGTAAATAAGTTAAGTAAGTAGAAAATACAGCATAGTCTCAAATAGTTCAGAAAAATTATCTATATCTATGCTTATGTCTATAATCTTTACCTATACTTCTATCTATACTGATATGTACACATATACCAATTTTTATACCTATGGAACAGGAGACAGAGTAAATGAGAGATTGCTAATAATAAACTAATGTAGTGAAATGTTAACAATATGTGAATCTGGATAATATTCTTATTCTTATGATGTTTATGTTTGAAATTATTTCCAAATAAACAGTTAAACTTGCACACACATACACTGAGTTGCACCCTGCATTCTCTCTCTCATCTTTTTAAACACAGTTCCAGTAATGCCTCCCTCTCCCTTCTGCGTCATTAGTCCTTCTTTCTCTACTGAGTCATAAAAAGCCTCTCAATATCCTATGTCTCCCTCTAGCTATCACAAACTCTCTTTTTATCCTTTGCCACCAAAATTCCTCTAAAAAGAGCCTATCCTCACTGTCTCCATTTATCTACCCCCTATTCTATCTTAAACCTATGGCTCATACACCAAATCATTAAACATTAAAGCTAACCTCTTTATCTTCCCTTCCAAACCTACTGGATAAGCAGTCTTCCCATCTAATTAATGGGACGAAACTGCTTTATCCTCTTCTCACTTAGACTACTTCAATAGCCGCCTAACCAGTCTCCTAATCTCCACTTTTGCTTTTCTAAAATTTGTTCTCAGCACAGTATCCAGAGCTATCATTTTAAATAGGAAGTAAAATAGGATCACTACTCTATTCAAAACATTTAGTGACATAACATTGGAAGCCGGGGAGAGATGGGGAACCTGTAGCCTCAAGGCCACATACGGCCTTCCAGAACCCCAAGTGCAGCCCCTCGAAAGAATCCAATCTTCATAGAACAAATCCCTTTATTGAAAAGATTTGTTCTATAAAATTTGGATTTAGACAAAAGGCCACACTCAGGATCCAGAAGGCCACATGTGGCACTGAGGCCGCTGGTTCCCCACCCTCTATGCTACCTTACCTGCCTCACAGCTTTTCTAGTACATCAAGCATACTCCTGCTGGTGGGGCTTTGGACTTCCTTTACTCTTTCTGGAATTCTCTTTTCCTAAATATTTGCATTGATGCATTTTACTCAACATCACCTTTGTAGTGACCAAGCTTATGTTTATTACCACTACATCGTACACCCCAAGCAATCCTTATCTTGCTTACTCTACTTTATTTTTTTCTTTATAATACACCATGACAGGTTGTATATTTACTTGTACATTTATTTATATATTTTTACCCCTCTAGAAAAATTTAAGCTCCCCATAAGCAAGAACTTTGTCTTTTGTGTTAGCCTAGGAGACTGTCTGGCTCATTGTAAATGATCAATAAATATACATTAAAATGAATACCTGAGTTCTTTTAAAAAACAATTATATAAGTTGCCTTTTCTGATGATTGAAACAAGTAACTGTAGGTTTATTGTGTAGTTGATTAAAACGAGACCCATATGCTATGAAAAACAAATGTATTAAGTCAAATAATTCTTTTCTCACAAAAAGCAAAGAATCTAACCCACCTAATTGCAATGGAAAACTTAAGCAACAATTAAAATAAAGTTTCACTAAATATCATAACTCTATGTGTCTTATTTTTCCTTTATATCTCACATTGTTCTTAATACCCTTCTTTGTATACTGTTCATCCATTCATTCATTCATAAAATATTTATTTAGAGTTGACCAAAATATCCTAAATGTTCCCCTCAGCTTCACTAGACATTTCTCTCATATTTATTTATTTTCTATTGATACATAATAATAGTACCTATACATAGGGTACATGTGATATTTTGATATGTGCTTACAAAGTATAATGATCAAATCAGGATAATTGGGATATCCATCACCTCAAACATTTATCATTTCTTTATGATGAAACATTTCAAATCCTTTATTTTAACTATTTTGAAATATAGAATAAATTTTTGTAAACTATAATTATCCTACTGTGTAGCTATCCAATACTAGAATGTATTCCTTCTATCTATTTTTTACCCATTAACTAACCTTGTTTTACTCCACTGCCCCTGCTACCATTTCTAGCCTGTCATAATCACCACTCTACTCATTACTTCCATGAGATCAAGTTTTTAACTTCCACATGTGAGTGAAAACATGTGATATTTGTCTTTCGGTCTGACTCATTTAACTTAACATGATGTCCTCCAGTTCTATACATGTTGATGAAAATGATATGCCTTCATTTTTTTAATGGCTGAATAATATATCATTTTGTATGTATACCCATTTTCTTGATGAGTGCGATGCACAGTGTCTGGGGAATGGACACACTTGAAGCTCAGACTCGGGGGGATGGGCAGGATATGAGCAACATATATATAACCTGAACTTTTGTACCCCAATAATAAGCTGAAATAAAAAAGTAAATAAATTTAAAAAAAAGTAGAAAGACTTCAAATAAACATCCTAATGGTGCATCTCATGGAACTAAAAAAGCAAGAACAAATCAAACTCAAAATTACTAGAGGAAGAGAAATAATAAATATCATAATATAAACAAATGAAATTGAGACAAAAATACAAAAGATCAACAAAACAAAAAATCAGTTTTTAAAAAGATAAACAAAATCAACAAACCTTTAGTTAGACTAAGAAAAGAGTATAAAAAGACTCAAATAAAATCAAAGATGAAAAAGGAGAAATCACTGCTGTTACCATAGAAATGCATAGCATCATTAGAGACTATTATGAAAAACTCTAATCCAACAAATTGGAAACCTAAAAGTAATAAATAAAATCCTGGTTACATACAATCTACAGAGACTGAACCATGAAGAAATAGATAATCTGAACAGATCAATAATGAGTAACAAGATCAAAACAGTAATTAAAATGTCTCCCATCAAAGAAAAGTCCAGGGCCTGATGGCTTCAATGCTGAATTCTACAAAACATTTAAAGAACTGATAACAATTCTACTCAAATTATTCCAAAAAACTGAAGAGGAGGGAGTACTTCCAAACTCATTCTATGAGGTCAACATTACTCTGATATCCAAAGCAGACAAAGATACAATCAAAGAAGAAAACTACAGGCCAATATCTTTGATGAACATAGATACAAAAATTTGCAACAACATACTAGCAAACCAAATTCAGCAACACATTAAAAATATCACTCTCCATGAGCAAGAGAGGTTCATCCCAGGAATGCATGGATGGTTCACCATATGCAAATCAATAAAACTGAGAGAGCACATCAACAGAATCAAGAAAAAAACCATTATCTTTTTAAAAGATGTTGAAAAAGCAACTGATAAAATTCAACATCATGTTAGAAACTCTCAAAAAACTGGTATAGAAGGAGCATATCTCAAAACAATAAAGGTCATATATGATTAGATATTAGACAGGTTTCTTTCTGCCTCTGGATCCCTGACCTCCTTTTTTTTAGAGCATTTACGTTAGAAAACCTATAATTCTAAATTCTTTCTCTGACTCTTTGAGATGTAAATCTTTTCTAAAGCCTCTTGCCAGTTTCACAACCCAAAGCTGTCTTTCTCAAGAATCTGGGAGCCATCTCTTTTAAATGCAATCAGTCATCAAGGAAGATAGCATTCCACCTCTCAGTCTTTGTGTAAAAGTATAATAGCAGCCTAACTTCTTTGGGCACATTTCCTCTTGTCATGAAAATAGGAGAAAGTTTATTTTCCTTTAGGTAAAGCCAATTAGTAAACACCAAAATCCTAAAATACACCCTACCCCAGGTTTTAGAAGCTCTCAGGCCCATTTTTTCAGCAGAGCTGAGTACCAGGATTTGGTCTGTACTCTCTTCCCTATCGCTGGCAATAGTATTAGGATAAGAGCAACTTCTGTTTGCTCATCTTGTCTGATGGAATATTTTTCTTTAACAGAGTGTCCTTTGTACCAATAAAATAATTAATATCAATAATATTTGCATTTATGGCAGAAGATACACCAGAATAAGAAATGATTTAAATCAATCTTGACTTTTTCCCAGAAAAAATAACTTATATTAAAGAGTTAGTTTTCTGATGTTATTTTTTCCAAAGAAGATACACCACAAAGCATCACATAAAACCTAGTAAATAAGTTTTATATATATTTTATATTATAGATTTTATAATTGAATGTACAAAGTTCTTATTTTTCATGTTGAGAACCTCAATTAATTTAACTACAACATAGCAAAGTGAGGTAATACATGCATTCAGCAATAGCATTAGTACCCTTAAAGTAATACTTGGGTTTGATTTAAAGCTACTTGATTAAATATTGAAAAATCATTAATTAAATTAACTTAAAAATTGATAAAAACATGCCATTTCTTATTTTACCACATACCTATTTTGCCTGTTTTGTTATAAAATTTATATGTACAAATTTGCACCAGCACCACACACTAATATTTAACTCATTGATTTAAACAAAAACAGTGTCAAGCACTATTGTGTATGGAGATATTATTTATTATGGGAAGAACTGTCCACCTCCAAAAAAGATGTGTAGGAATCCTAATCCTCAGAAACTCACAATGGGACTTTATTTGAAGATAGCATCTTTACAGAGGTAATCAAATTTAAATGTGTCCATTAGGGTGGGCTATAATCCAATTTGACTGATACACTTATAAAAAGGGAAAATTTGAACACAGAGACAGACACAGACACAGATAAGATAACATGAAAAAACACAGAGAGAAGACAGTCATCTACAAGCCAAAGGGAAAGGCTGAAGAGATCCTCTCCCTACATCCGCAGAAGAAACCAACTGCGCCCACACCTTGATTTTAAACTTCAAGCCTCGAGAGCCATGAGACAATAGATTTTTGTTTTTTAACTCACCTGTTTTGTAGTGCTTTACTAATAATAGCCCTAACAAACTAATACATTATCTTTGCCAAATAAAAAAAGTTAATTCATACCTAATGGGTACAATGCACACTATCTGGGTGAGGGGCGCACTTATAACTTTGACTCAAACTGTACAAAAGTAATTCATGCAACCAAAAGGTTTGTACCCCCATAATATTATGAAATAAATAAATAAGTTAAATATGATTATATCATGTTTATAATTAAGTTGGTAATCAAGATAGCTAATTATAATTCAAAAATGTTTTCTTGGGAAATTATTCTCCATTTGATTATTTCCTGTCCATTGAAGAAAGATTAATAAAACTAATTTTTAATTTTTGAAATTGATATAGTTATTCATAGAAATAAAAAAATCTGTCCTCACATCCCATAATTTATATATTAAAATCTAAAATGTACTAGACAATATGTAGCTCTGTTGAAGGAGAAAAGTGTTTTCCAAATTCCTTCATTTTTAACACTTTTCCCTATTTATTCACTTTGACAATATAGAAAATAACTTTTAGACCTAGTAACATAAAATTTTGGTAAGTATTTTGCAAAAAGCATAAAGTAGATACAGTCTGTATGAAACTCCATTTAGAGCTGGAAAATTGAGCAAGTTCAGGCACTATTTATCACATTTTCTTTCTTGCTCTTCATTCATCTTCAATATAAACTCCATTGGGATTTTCAAAAAATTGTCAATTAAATATGTATCACAAAACCTATTCCTCCAGCCCTATAATCTCTACTTATCATTATATTATATTCATTATTTTCATTCAACGATTTGATTTTCAACTTCAAATTCTATGAAGTAAATGCTTTTTCATATTTCATAATGTGATGCTGTACCAGTGAATTCACAACCCAATATACTTTTTTAAAAAAAATTTGAGCCCATAATATTAGATATGGCTAGATAATTTTCCATCTATTATTATTTCTTATTCCCATAAGGTATTAATCATTTTCAAATATCCGCTTCTCTCAGCTTTCCCTATTAAAATTTTATTGTGATTTATTTATTATAATAGCTTGCTACTGGCTCTAAATTAGTTTTTACTAATTTAAAAGAAGGGGTAAGGAGAGACGTAGAAGTAATTTCTAAAGTCAGTAAGCTTTGTTTATTACTGATGTAGATAGAGAAGGAATCCACAGGAAAAATATTATCTACTTATTTTTATGGTAGGCCTGAAGGTAAGAGCTTTCACTCAAATAACTTGTAAATTTTCACCTTGGAGATCTGACTCTACAAGTATTTCTCTATTTCTGACATCTGCAGATATGAAGTATAAGGAGGACTTTAAAATGGACAAAAACATAAAAAGTAAATAAGAAAGATTTATTGGTATTCTATTTCCCAAATCCAGGTTATTTGTGCCTTTCACCTTTTAGAGTTACTTTGCAACTCTGTAAATTGTAGAAAACTGATAATGCAAATGAGATTTTTCCACAGAAATAACAAGTAATAGTGTGTAATTGATTATTGCTTTGCAGATAGTAAATTTTCACCTCTATTTGTAAAGTATTTCAGCATTCTGTCACTGCATACAAAAGTGAATCTTTTAATTTTGCTTTGAACTTGTAACATCTTTCTGGTTTCCTCATTAACTCATGAGTTAAATACAATCAATAATATGTGTTTATTTGATTTTTTTGATATGAGAGTCATACTTATGCCCTCTTTAAAAAATTGTCTTTTAAAAGCCAGTAAAGAAAGGCAGTCTTGCGTTATGTTAAGACAAGTAACTTTGACCTAAGGAAACATTTTAGCCACGGACCTTTCATAACTTCTGTAATTTAGATGTCTGTGGTTCCCTTCTCTTAGTGGTCTCTATCCGTGTGCCAAACTATTGGCAGATTTATACTCTACCACAATTATGGAGAAGAGATTCAATCCCTTTCCACATTTGAGTGTGTGCACACATGTGTGTGGGTATGGGCATGGGTGTATGTCTGTATGTGCTTTTAGATGGTGCTGAAAATTATTGGTAGAGATGAAAGAGTATTTTATAAAGCTATCCAATTATACAATCTCATAAAATGCCAGTCAACCTTTCTGTCTTCCTCAAAAACCTTTGTTGAAATCCTTCTAAAGGAGTCATCCTTCGCTTTTGACCTCTACCACAAATCATTCAGTCCTCCCCAAGATTTTCTCTACTTTCCCTTCTGTCCAGTCCTCCAGCCTTTATTATGTAGCTTCCTCCTTCATTCAAAAACCTGAAGCCAGCCCACTATTCCACACTCTGAGGGCTGCTTGCATCCTTTTGAGAGCTTGTATAAGCATCTTCCAACAAAGATGCACGTTGTTCCACAAAAGATTCTGCAACAAAAATGCATCAAAGATGGATTCATAGCACTAGAATTCATTAGAATTTAATTTGCAGCAGTTAGCTTTATACAGACTCATCCTTAGTTTTTTATGACATTTATTCCATTACTTTTATTAATAGCATTCATTGCAGATTCTAAACAAATATGTGCCACTCAGCCAGTTTTGAGGAAATGATTACTTCCCAGGACAACAAAATGATTGTCAAATTGATATTTACATTTATATTTTTATGAGGATATGTACATTTATTATTTTTAATGACATCAACAAAATACTTCCATTTCTTGGGTGAAGAATGTCATCAAAAAAGCATCCCATCCTTTTCCCTTTCCTCTACTGCCTCCATCATGCCATTAAATCTCTGAGATTTGTCTGTCAGTTTGGGCTTTCAAACATCTCACAAAAATTAATCAATATTTCCATCTTCATCTGCCACTTGAATAACCCACGTGATCTAGATTTGCTTACCTGGTCTTCTATAAACATTATCCTATATCTCTTCAAGTTCTATTTCCAATGATTTTCCAGGTTTTAGTTTTCTAAAATGCATACTCTGGAATTTTTATGTGATATTAATATATAAGGCTCTTCTTATCTTCTCATTGCTATTCCCCTCTTTCTTTGCCCAAATTAACTTGTTTTAATTCTTTAAATATATTAGGCTCTCTCTTTTAAATTAAAAAAAAATAATTATTATGGTATATGATAGTAGCATATATTTATAGGGTAGATGTGATGTTTTGATACAGGCATATAGTATGTAACAATCAAATCAGGGTAGTTGGGGTATGCATCACCTCAAGTATTTATCATTTCTTTGTGTTATGAACATTCCAATTCCACCCTTTTGGTTATTTCTTGACTCTGGACTTACAAACTTGCTTCTTTCTCTACCTGAGACTCTGCTATAGTCCTTGCTTGACTTACCTTACAAAGTCTTTAGGTATCAGCTCAAAGTTTACTACTTTAAGGAAACCACTCTCTATTTGATGGAGAGGCACTTGCTGTATACTCTTTCCACTAGAACTTTTCACTATTACTTGTCTTGTTTAATTGTCTGTCTTTTTTACTTCACTGCAACTTCTGAGAGAGAAGAAACTTGTTCTACCTTCCTCATCATTGCTTCCTTGGCACCCAGCACAGTATCTGACACACAGTAGCACTAATAAAGATTTGCTAAACCCATATATACATATAATCGCAAATTATGAACAAAATGTCACAAAAATGAAAATACTGTGTATAGATAAACATAAGAAGAATCTTCTGATTTATAAGATTTTTCATCTGTGAAAATTAGCACTACTTACTTTTTCTATTACATAGTCAATTTACCTAATTTTAATACAATATTGGAATTGAGTAAAAATGTAGCTACTGTTTCACTCAAGGCAGATAAATTGATACAATCATTTTGTAAATATGTTTATATATAGTCATAAAAGCATATAATCTTTTACTGAGTAAATATGCTTCTGAAAGTATATTCCAGAAACAATAAAAAATAATTTTCTTTACGTAGTCAACTACGGAGTGTTATTTATAATAATGAAAAGTTGAAGCAACTCAAAGGTTTAAAGATAAAAGTGTATTGAAACAAAGTCACATGCTTAACTCTGTGTAATGGACTATTTTGCATCCATACTAATGCAAATCATGAGGACTATATAGCATCAGAGAAAATTATGCACAGAAAAATATGTGGACAATGAAATATAGGACAGTATGACTACAGCTATATACAAGTTTTATGTGTATATTAAAAGGCGTTTCAGAGTATGCACAAAAATAAAGAGTAATTGTTAAGTATAGATACTAAGATCATTTATTAGTTTTGTTTCCATTTCCCAAATAATCTGATTTATTTTACATTTAAAAAAATTTCTTAAGAGAGAAAAAAGATTAGCTTATCCTAAACACTGTAATCTCACTTTGTGTGAATTTATTCTAATTTCTATAAGGGATTGTTATTTATATTCATGGTATGCATCAAGAATAAGTCTCATCTCCATTGAAAAACCTTTAGTTGGAGCTTTTAAAGAATATTTTCTTAGGTTATCTGGAGCACCAGGTTGAGATTTTTGTTGTTCTTAACATTTCTCTTCTATGCAACTGTTATAGATTTTTTAAAAATGAATTGGATTGCATTGGATCATCACTGGTGCATTACCCATGTAATATAGCCATCAGTTTTTAGAGTTTTCCCCAGTCATTTTACCATGTTGTCATGTTCTGGTCAACCAGGTAGGGTCATAATGTCCACTCTAAATTAGTCCTCATATACCAGTAAATTAATCAATTATAGTGTTTGCTTTAGCCATCTTCAACTTCTACATTTTTTTTTTATCTCATTGTTTTTACCAATCCTTCCCTAAAGGCTTTCCCACCTGATGTATCACTTGGGTCCTCCAGGAAGCAAATGCTGAAAAGAAGTTAGAGGTAAACACCTGTGAAAGATAAAAGGAGCAGGAAGCAGAACTGGCCAGATAAAGATATCAGACCACAAGGCAGAACAGACACCTGTGAAAGGAAATGGGAATACAGTATTACTGCACAGAAAAAGGCTCAAATTGTGATGTAGATCTGACAAAGGATTAGCCAACCCAGTTAGAAAATCCAGAGCAAAATTACCCATCAAAGGAGTCCTGTACTGAAGAAAAAAAATGCCAAGTCATAGTACCTCCATCAATCATACCCTTTCTTGACCTGGCCTGAAAACTGAAGTGAATCCCAACTGTATGTGTAGCTAGAAGGTATCAGCTAATTGCACTCTTTGTAGCTAAAAGGAAAGTTCTTTCTTGAAGTTAGATCCCAGTGTTATACCCCCTAGCTGCCATACCAGGTTAGACTTCTGTCTTGTGCAATTTAGTGCATTGTTAGATTTCCTTCTCCCCTGGTCTCTGCTTAATGTGGTTTTTGGCTCATTCTATAGTTCTCTCTCTCTCTGGTCAATAGATTCAATGTATTTCCAGTGGTCCCAGAAATTGTTAGCTGCTCAATTTACTAGTTTCCATTCACTTGAATGATTACTTGTTTAACACTGAAAAATGAAATATGAAACTTTGGGGTGATGATATTAACACTTTGGTGTGAAACTACATCAAACTATCCACTCACCACCTTCCATGAGAAACTAAAATTAATTTAATAAAAGGCCATTCTGGTATTTCTATATAATATAACATAATATAATTCAAACTACTTACTATTCATCACTATGTATCCTTTATCCCAGAGTTCCTATGTATGGAAATATTACTTTTCCCGTTCATAGACAGCAGGGTTAGGCATGTGGCTTACCTGGCCAATGAAATACGAGAGGAAGTGACATGAAGTACTTCTGAACATATGTTTTAAAATCTTTCACATGATTTCATTTTTAGTCTTTAATGTATGTATTTTTCTCTTCCACAAGACTAATAATAGGTTCTCAGATAGGAGTTAGCTGAGAATGACAGAAAAATAAAAAAAGCTGAAACAAATAAACAAACAAAATAAACCAAAAACAAAACCCACAGTTGTCCCTCAATAGATAGGGTGTGAGTGGAAAGAAACCTTTGTTTTCTAATCAACTGAAAATTTTTACAGTTGTCTGCCGAACTGAAGAATAACCTGGCCTAAGATGACTAATGCACTTTGCTTTCTCTGGTCAACGTGGGGGTTCAGTATGATGTAGTCTGGGTGTGTGTCCTTAGGCTGCCTACGTTACATCCTGTGTCTCATCTGTTGGAATAAGACTGACTTTATGTGGTTGCAGTGATAAACAAATGAGATAAAACATGTTAAAGTCTCAGAAGAGTACCTGAAATATAATGAATGCTTAGTAAATGTTATCTGTTAGCTGTCACCAACAGACTGACCATTAAAATAACTCCAGGTACTACTATTACTACTACTACTTCTACTACTACTACAGCCCTGTGAGAGATATTAATTCAATTCCAATTTCTCAATTCTACCATTTACTAGATTTATGGTCTTGAACAATTTCTTTAAACAATATGAGCCCCAGTTTTCCTACATAAATTGTTTTATACAAATGTCTATTTTTCACATTTATAAAGTGACAAACGCCTATCAGACTCATGGTCCTTAGCTCAATTCATTTGCCAAATATAGTTCATAGATCAGTGGCTTCTTTTCGATATTAACTTCTAATGGTCCATATCTAGCAATTTCGGTACCATTTTTCCCTTTTTTTATTATTCTGGCAAAGACGATCTGTATACACTTTAACCTTTCAGTTCATCTTTATGGATATTCTAATATTGTACCTTCATAATATTAATGTATTCTTCACTCTAAACAGGACTGCAAATAAGTCATCTTCGATATCAACATTCCTTTTGTAAGAATAATTCTATTAAGTTTTTGCTAAGTTAGCAAACATTTAGAAATAACTGACATGATCATACATTATGGAGTGTCAAGAAAAACTCTTATTAGAAACTATTCTTCCTATTGGCATATCCTCAGGGATAGAAAATAATATTTTTTTTCTCATTTTCTTATCAGAGACAATTAAACAAAAAGACAAACTTTGTTAGAAATCCAATAATTTTTGTTTCTTCAATTTTTCCATGTCTCCCCATTCTTCCTACACAAAGCATCCTTTATCATCTGTATGTGATATTAATTTTCACTGAAACCCATTGTCTTGAGTTCTATAAGAGATAACCTATGTTTTAAATCACCAGAAACAAAGCAAAAGCATATTTTCCAAACATACCTCATTTATCACTGAAAGAAAATAAAGTTGAAAGGTTTACACTAGTTTTTCTGCTAGGCTTTTTATATGCTGAATCTCTTTCCACTATTCCCTAACTTTCTGGCCTCCTTAACTTCAATTTCTCTTCGAATTCAGCCCATATTCTTCACAATGGCAAAGTTATCTTCATGAAAATTGAATTTGATTAATTCACTTTCCAGAGTACAACCTTCATAGACTCTTCAAATATTAATAGACTAATGGTAAAATTATTCAGCATGGTCTTTTTGCTAAGCCGTCTTTCCTGATTCCCGTTTTTATTTTGTTCCTGTGATGCCACCTACTTCTCTGTTTCTACTCTAGCTCCTCCACACTTTCTTTCTCAATGGCTCTCAAACTGTTTTTGATTTAAACACACAAATATTATTTAAAGCCCTAAATACCCCAGAGCTATTCCTATACTTTTAATGATCTGGTCAATATCTGCTCATCAGAGCTCTAACATCACCTCAGATAAATGGTGTTTAAAAGAAAATTTATTTCCCATGTATCTATTCCTCTCACCTGTTTACCCACAAAAATACCATCTTCTCTTCCCATTTTCTTTCTTTCTTTCATCTATCAGTGACCCCATCACTATCTTAATCCTTAGGTTTTACAGCCACCATAGAATTGTGAAATTGGAAGAATCTTTATACATCATCCAAGCTATCCTTCAGGATGTATATATTTCCTCTACAAATTTGATCTCTGGCCAAAGCATCTAGGAATCTTTAGCAATTGCAGGCTAAGTTGAGTGTTCATAGATTTTTCTCAGAAGAAGATTGTTACTTTGTCACAAAAATGCAATTAAAAGTCAATGGCCTAGACTCGTCCCTTCCTTTTTCTTTCTCTCAATATTTTTAATACTTATTTAAAAATTCTGTCAACTCAATCTCTTCAATATCTCTAACATATAAAACTTTCTTTTCCTTTTATATCTTCTTCAACTTGGGCCATACCCATGGATTTCCCCCCAGAAGATTGCTGCCTTATTTCATGTATGAGAGAAAAAACCCTGCCAATGAGCATTCAAGACAACCTTCTGCGAGACTGCAGAGTAGCTCATGAAACTTCCTGGCTGGTTGTATTAGTTTTCTATTGCTGCTGTACCAAATTATCAATGACTTTGTGTCTTCAAATGACACAGATTTATTAACTTTACACTTGGTCAGAAGTTCTCAAATCAATGTGTGTTTTTTCCTGAGGTCCTAGGGGAGAACCCATTTTCCTTCCTTTTCCAGCTTCTTGTGGTCATCGACATTCCTTGGCTCATGGCCTTTTCCTCTGTCTTTAGAGGCAGCAGTGAAACTCATCAAATGTCTCTCTTTCTCTCTCTCTCTCTCCCCTCTGCTTATCAAGACTGAACTGATGGAAAGATGAGCTGTGGACAAGTGCTATGATCTGAACTAATGCAGAAGTTGAAAGTCGTGTCTAAGAGAACACCAGGGGTCATTGCTAGCAGTTCTTATTGCTCCTAGGAGCTTGGTTAAGGTCACTTTTCTGGTAAATCTTGGAACATTTCTGCTACAGATTTCTGGAATAGAACTTTTGCTATGTCCATCTCCTAAAGTAAACTCTTATAGACATGTTAATAAATTCATTATTTTTGCCAAATCTTTCTGGATATCCCCTTGTCGGATTAAAGATGCAGCACACTTCCCTCAGTTCTGAATAGATTATAATTACCTCTAGTGTTTAAGGGTTTTTGTTTGTTTGTTTGTTTTAATATTATTCTCATGAGTTCCAAACTTTTCTCTTATCTGAGAACAGAGTTCTGAATGCTGGACTTTTGGCAAAACCTTGACAGCTGAAATAGAACCTTAACTGAACATTCTGTCCCCTCTGTTCCCCCAATCCATTGCATCTTTTATACCTCTGCTTGTTCAAAATTCCTTGATAAAGTGTTTAATTTCACTCCTCTTCTTAAGAATCCTTAAGGCTTCCCCACAGCCAAACAAATCATGGTGTACCTCCCTGTAATTGAAGACCCACTAGCATCTATCCTCAAACCCAACATTAGAGTCTTAACTTCCATATTTCCCTATCCACAATTTATTCCCCATAAGAAGATATCAGAACATTTTAACTTTCTGCTAGTCAAGTTTTTCACATTTTTAAGGGACAATTTGAAAGCTGTATAAAATCATGAGTAAGGTAAGAGACACTGTTTCTTGAAATACAGTCGCCACACGAGGCATAGCAATTTATGTTAATGAGGCTTGATAGGTAGACCATAAATAATTTAAAATGTTTAGGTTGCCAAATCTTGCTCATACCATGGGAATCAGGAACATACAGTTATAAACTCATATACAAAAACCTTCTTCAGTTACTTACGCTCTCCTTGCAAACCTTTGTGGTAAGGTAAAGTGTCAATGCTGCTGTTGCACAGTAACCTAAAACAATGCCTTCAGATTCTTGAAATCAGTATGTCAAGGGGATATCTGCACTCTGATGTTCATTGCACCATTATTTTATAATAGCCAAGATATGGAATCAACCTAAGTGTCTACCAACAGATTTCAAATATCTTACCACAAAAACTGATAGGTAAGTGAGGTGATGGATATGTTCATTAGCTTGATTTAATTGTTCCACATTGTATGCATATTATAAAACATCACATTTGCAATTATTATTTTATAATCAAATATAAATATTAATTATAAATATTTTTAAAGGGACTAAATTTCTCTTCAGATACTATTTTACTTATAGTGGAAATTCTTATATTCATATTCTGCATCTTGACATTCCTAAAAATATTTACATTTTCTAAACATTTTAGTGTTTCCAAAGATAAATTTATCATGGGAACTTCTATTATATGTCTCAGGCAGGGGCTTTTCTTTGAGATCAAATGCTTTGAGTGCTCTCTGCAAATGCTGCTATATGCAACAGATCTATAAATAAAAACATTGAGTTGATTTTTCCCTCATACTGCACACAGATCATAGTACAAATTGCCAGCATGCCATTTATGACTTTATCTCTACTCACTGGTACAACCAGAATTGAACCTGAGAGAATACTGGAGATCTTTAGTTGCCCATGTTATTCATCAAAATGCCTGCCTAGAAAAAGAAACACATTGTCGTGAGAAAAAAATGCTTCCGTTTTTCAGATTTCCCCTGAGAGAAAACAGCCAGAGTTCATAAAATCCAGGCAATGTAAATTAGCAATTTCTCCAGCATCTCCTATTCAACAATAATAAGCACCTGGAGACTTCGTAAGTGTCCTTAGAAAATAAATAGGAGGCTGGTGACTTCTGCACAAAATCTCCTGTGACTTAGAAAATGTCATTTAGTCAAAAGTAGTATTAAGTGACTGGACTCAGGGACACATTTATTTCAAACCAATTTAAAATACTTATTTAAATCTGGCATAAATATGCTATGCTACAGAGCAATTCAAAAGGTTTAACTCTCTAATGTAACAAAAATATTTTTAGAATATGTGAAAATAATTAAAGTTAAAATCCTCTCTTTAAGCTTTTATAAAACAAACAAACCAGAAAAGGAGGAAAGGAAAAAGGAAAGAAGAATTTAAAGTCCATTTTAAACAACATGCTATTTGTTTTTGTTTTATTTTTATTTTTTACAACATGCTATTTGTAAATGGCTTTGCTTTATTAATGTATAACTGAATAAAGTAACAATTACATGGGAACTTTTTCTATGCAATCCAAACTAAATGATTTTATTTGTATTGATCATATCCAAAGAAAAGCTGCTAAGATCATTCTTTATTTTCATTATTTTCCCATGTGTCTAGGAAAACTGAAAACTAATTAGAGGGCTAAACAGAAGCATTCCCACTCTAAGATATATTTTAAAATTCATTGAAAACACGGAATTCTCTTGTCACTGAGCAATAAAAAATAGTATGTGGACTATGTGGTCTCTAGATAAATTCACCAATAGGTAATAGGCCTTCATGATCTAACTGGGATGATTAATTTTATGTGTCAAATTGACTTGGTGAAAGGATACCAAGACAACTGGTAAAACATTATTTCTTTGTGAGCATGAGAGGGCATTTTCAGAAGAGAAATAGCACTCCAGTTTGTAGAGAAGATCTGCCCTCACCAATGCCGCGGGGCATCATCCCAGCCCTGAGGTCCCAGATAGAGCAAAAAGAAAGAGGAATAAAGGATGAATTTGTTCTTGAGCTGGGACATCTGTCTTTTTCTGCTATTGGGCATAATAGCTCCTTTTTCTTGGGCCTTTGGACTCAGGCTAAATTACACTACCAGCTTTCCTGGTTGTCCTGGTTGCAGATACCATTGGGGCTTCTCGGCCTCCCTAATCATGTCAGCCAATTCCCATAATAAAACTTTTCTTACACATCACTTTATCTATGTATATGTGTATGTATGTATGTATGTATGTATCTATCTATCTATTAGTTATGTTTCTCTGCAGAACTCTGACTAATATACTGTATAAAGGCAACATTTTAATGGCTTATCCAAAACTCTCAGAGTAGGAGATAAAAAGATACTGTATCGACAAACTTTCCTATTGAAGAAATCCTGGTGTTGCTGCATTGATAGAAAAGGTATTGCGAATTTGGAATAAGATACATTTGCTTATTTGAATATATTAAGAAAACAATTTAAAAAAACAGATGTATCAGACATATTCAATCCATAGTACTTGAAATATGTACACTTTGCTTTAAAATTCACAAAAAAGCGAACTAGAAAAAGATATTTAATAATGAAGGGAATTTTAAATCTTTCACGTATCATTGGTGTCATTTGCTAAATGTTTGTAGGATAGTTGGGCAACTTCCAAGATGGGCAGTTTACTGACTTCTCATTTGTGTGAATAATAAAACAAACAAAACAAAAACAAAGAAAAATTAGAATATCTCTTACCCATGTAAACAATGTCTTCATGTATTATAAGCAAACTTTCTAACTTTTCCATGTTTTGTCAATAATTTGTTCACACTCTCTATTTTAAATATGATTCCTTGGATCAAAATCACATTTTATGACATTTATTAATGTTTTATTTTGTATCTAAATAAAGTGTAAGAGTTTCAAAGAATTGTTTATACCAAAACGACATACCTGTTTGTGAAGGAAATCTCTATAATCTGTCTGGATTCCACCATAGTCTTCAAATAATAATATTTAATATATATTCTTATATGTAAGGATAGAGTTAGCTTTATATTATCTGTGGCTATTCTAATTTATTTCTAGAGAAGTCTGGAACCTTGGCACCTTGGCAAGAGAGGGAATCAATATACTAAATGATAGAATTTATTATATGCAATTTAGAGTCCATCTGAATCTCCCCAGCAGTCACCCTATACTAGCTTGTTTACATCGTTACTAAAAATTTATAGATTGACCTTATATATTTATTTTTTATGTTCATATAGCCTAACTTTAGGCAAAACTTGTTCTCAAAGTATTCACACACATCTTGGTGGCATTTTTGCAAATTCTGCTTTGCCTTTGTCTAGTCCTTTATGAATCCTTTCAGTATCCAATCCTGTATAATACCTATTACACAGTTGGCACTGTGAGCAGGGTAAATGAAATTATGTTTTGGTACAATTTTGGCTCCTATGTCACACAAGATGATCGGAAGAGAACGTATCAGTGAAACTGTTAGATTTAAAGTTGGGGAGATAGCTACATTGGTTTTTAAAAATATTAAAGAGAGAATTCTTGTGTTTTGGGAAATATTTGTGTAGTTATTTGATCATTAATTTAAGCACTTGGCAAAGTATGGGACGTGAGAACTGATGAATGTTCTTGGTTTTACCACAAGAGAAGAATAGGATTTTAAGCAATGATATAATAAGGAGTGGTATTAGAAGTCATCTATCCCAGGTTTGGGCAATAAGAGGGTATGTTTTGTACAGAGAAGCTTAACTAATAATAAAACGAACTAAAAATCATTCTGCTTTTTATTCTCACCATAAGCAGACATATTAAACAACATCTATGATAAAATACTCCTTCCTGCTGCAGTGGCCCTACCTCCCCCATGGCAAGCCTAGATTCTAATCCTGCCTTTAGCATTCATTTATAATAATTAGCCATGTCACCTTACATCATTTTTCTTCTGTGGGAACTCAGGTTCCCTATATATTGTAGGACAGGAAAGATTTTACCTCTACTTTTAGGATTTTTTGGCTGGTCCTAAAAATTAAATTAACATACCACAACAGATCAACAGGAGATGAGCATACAAATGTATTTACTGTTAGTTTTAGGTGACAGGGGAGCCCTCAGAAGAAAATGAAGACCCGAAGAAGCAGTTAGAGCCAAACTCTCATATCCCGAATTGGACAAAGAATAGTACATTGTGAAAATGTGATAAGGAAAGGGACTTGGGCTGAGGTTGGTAATTGGGTAGAGAAGTGACTGAGAAAATAAAGGTTGTTTGTACAGATTCCCCTGAGCCTTAACTTCTATTCCTTGAGGATAAGAAAGTTATTTTCGTTCTGGGATAGGGAGGGCATCTTTTACATGAGAATTTGATTTTCTGCTTTTAAGAAACAGAATGAAGGTCAAAGTGAGCTTCCTCCTGCACCTGCTATTTTACAAGTGACTTTACCTCAAAATAATTTTTATGCCAAAGTGACATATTTTGGGGTGATGTGTTATGAACTCCTTCAAAATAAAATTAGGAAGTTGCAGTAGAAGGATATTGAGAACTCTCTATATTAAGCTTTATAAAATTGTGTTGCAAAACTCAAGTATTCGCAATTGAGGCAAGATGCAACAGATTGCAGAAAAATTATTTTCTTTATGTCTCTATATAAATATTTTATAACTACAAAAGTTAATAACATAAACTAAGGTCTACACAAGAACTAAAAGGACATGATAGATCAGAACTGTGTCTTCATTTTTAGAATTTGGGTTCTGTGCTGAGTGATTAGGGACCCAGTGATTCATAATAAGCAATACCTACTTTATTATCCATATGACAGAGATATAAGTCCATCCTCAACTTTCATTTTCATAAAAAAGTGATTGACATAGAAAATATCAAGGTAAAATATAATAATGGTATGCAATTATAATTTATTTACTATTGATTTTAGCCAGATACAAAATAATGGTGCAAACTAACAAGAATATTTAAAATGTGATCCTGAAAAATTTTACTTAGGATAATTATTTTTGACTTGCTTAAAAAAGTTGCTTTTCTTCACAGATGCACTCATCCTTTGCTGTAGAGTTTTACATATTGGCTCATTTTATATATGTGATTTTCCTGGTAAAAATATGTAAACCAAAACAAAAAAACAGAAAAACAAAGCCAAAATTGTTTTTCTCTCTTTTCCACAGAATTACCATTGCTCTAATGTCAAAACCAAGCTGGGAGACTTGTATAGCATTTCTATTACAATGGGTGTAATCAGGAAAAAAAAAAAAAACACACAATTTTTTTAATACAGGGTAGGAAAATAGAACATACTCCTCAACATATTTTCTGTGACAAATGAAGAATACCTCCAGTTGATAATTGGTTTCACTGTCAATTATTAACACAATTTTTCATTAGTTTCTTGTATTTGAAGGGAGGTTTTTTCCAATTTAATTTCTAATATGTCTTTCTGTGAAATATATCTTAGTACTGCAATGTTTCCCATTAGCAAATTATTTAAAAAGTGAAACCCTAAATAAAACTGAGCTTCTCTCCTCACTCTTAGTCTATCAATCCTTTTTTGTAGGCATTGGATTTAATTGTCTTATTATATGTGCTAACATTTATGTCTATTAATTATTTGTTTTAGTCATTGAATAATTAGTCATCCTGATGTGTCAGATTATTTGTAGACAAGTATCAGAACTATTTCTGTAAAGAAAAATTTTTACAATTACGATCACTTAAGAGTTCTCTAAGATTTGGAATTAAATTTCAGAGATTGTATTATCTTTGAATTACAAAGGGCAGAAATAAAAATCTTTGTACTTACATGAACAGAATTTTTTAGGTAATTCATCATTGGGTCAGAATGAACTTTTCTTTTCTTTTTTTATTCTTTTTATTCTTTCCTTTTCTTTCCTTTTCTTTTCTTTTCTTTTCTTTTCTTTTCTTTTCTTTTCTTTTCTTTTCTTTTCTTTTCTTTTCTTTTCTTTTTAATAATTAGAAAACCAGACTACAACATCCCTCATGTATCCATTTAATATATTTCAAGGATTTTAAAAAAATCTCGTACTCAATTTTTTCTTTGGCTTTAACCTACATATAAGTACTTCATTTAAGTGGAATCACCTTTTTCTCCAAAGTGATGAATTTTATTTTAATACAACTTGTTATTGGGAACTCTCTAGTGTTTTTATCTCTGATTAATCTAGATGCCTAAGCATTTCTCCATATAGTTTTGTCAAAATCCTGTCTCAATTTTTCCCACTAATTTGGCAATGATTCCAGCTCAACATTAAGTAATTGAGAACTTAGCCCATTTTTTCTAATTTTTTATTTAATAACAAATCTGATTGTTGAAAAGCAGATTTTTTTTTTCTGGTAAAGGCGTGTTTTTTTGTTTTTGTTTTCTCTTTGTCAATTATTCACCGTAACACCTCTTCTCTCTTTTGTATGTGTTTTTTTTTACTTTGAAGTAAATAGCATCATTATTATTTCAATAATTTTAAATGATTTAATATTGATATCATTAGGGTGACTTCAGATGAGTTATATGAAAATTCTAGTAAAAATGGGGTTTCTATTTAAATAGAAAAGACTACAATTGTTAACCATAATTTCTTTGGATATAAATGTATAGATTTTATTTGTTAGGAAAAAAATGGAGAAAACATTTGAATACTTTAAAATTAGCATCGTAATGCTTAAAGCTTAAAATCATTTGGCGATATTAGACTTAATGTACTTTCAGAATGTGGAACCATAATCATAATTCTAATACATTCTTATTTAAAATTTAGGCTGCTCCACTGATTCAGTTATATTTCTTGCAAATTAGTATGCTTATAACTTAACAGTTGAGACATGAAAATTTCCCATCTGCTTTTAGTATGAGGATTAGAGGAAACTCTGATTAAAATTTTGCATAATGATAATTTTAAACACTGATTTTCTAATGTTTTCTGCTGGCTAGTTAAAGCCTGAGCCATTATGTGGTCGATGGGTGTTTTAATTAGAGGAACATTTATCAATAAAATTTAGTGACTTTTATATAGTCAGGCCATAAAAAGGTAGCTATTGCTGGAAATAAAATATTCAACATTACAAATACTTAGGCTACTTTTATTCTAAAACTGTATGTCTTGTTGCTGTTTGCTTTACAATTAAATTAAAATTTCATCAGCAAAATCAAATAAAGATTAAGAAAATTAAACAATTACCTGTAATGTCACCAAAAATCTGCAAAAGCAAACTTTCCACCTTTGAACCTGACATTAATTTTTAATATTACTGTGAAGGTATAAAGAAGAATGCAACCACTCACAATTTGAAATCAACCTTATTAATATCTTAGAATCAGCCTAAGATGCCTGGGAGACTAGTGCCTCTCATCTTTCAACGTTCAAAATCATGATTGTATTTCAGCTTAAGAAGAGAGCTGCCAATTTGTTTTCAAGGTTTCTAATACATTACACTTTCTAATTTCAACTTATAAAACAAAGGATATAGCAGGCATAGAACATCTGGTTTAACAAAATAATCACCGATTCTAGAGCGCATCTAATTGAAGTTAGACTATCATTAAATTTGTAAACAAATAGTCACATATTATCTATTTATTGTACTTTGTTATTACGTGTGATTAATTTAGTAGATACATGGTAACATTTCATGATAAAAGACATCAAATTGTTTTATTTACAATTGGTCCCATTGAGTTTTCTGCCCCTGTACTTAACGCTGACTTCTAGTCAGCGTTAAGAACCAAAGTTTAACTGCATATTTTTCCTGAGGGCTAACAAAAAAGTAGTTTGCAGTGCTTTATACCCTGTAAGGATCCAGGGATATAAATAGATGTAATATAGGTCTGTTACACTCCAATAGTGACAATATTGCAATTCATCCAATTACAGTTTATTGAATAAAATATATATATTTTATTGCAAATACTTGGTTAAAATAAAAATAATTATAACAATACGACAGTCTGCACATATAGAATTAGTTAGTTATGATATAAAACTTTAATATACAAAGAAAATTAAAGTAGCAAATGCTTACAATAATAAAATTTAAACTATTATTTATAGAGGAAAACATTGTATCTGTGTTTTAACACATTGGGTAATTACTTTGATTTTTTTCTTATCGTATTAAGATTAACTTCTTGAAACATGGTTAAAATAGCTACTTTGCAATATTTGATCTTAAGTCCAAAAACTATTTATATTTTACTCCTAGTATGGTAACCTTAGGGCAGGATTAGAGACACTATTTAAATACACTTGCTTCACTTTTGAAAATATGAAGAACAAACTATTAAAATGAAAGACTTTTTTAGAAAATTCTTTCAGTGTTTAGCTATATGGTGGGTTATCAGTGCTTGTAAATGCTTTGTTACTAGTCCAGTTGAGAGGTAGAAACAAATTTTCCTCCCCTTGAGGCTGAGCTGGCCTTGGAGAGTTGTTAGCTCAAAAGAATTTAGTAGATGGATGGACCTTTTGGGAATTAAAAGGCTAGGCCTTAAGGGACCTTGCAGCTTGAGCCTGGGCATCCTGAAACACTTTTTCTAGGAGGCTTGAGCTGCAGTATATGAATTCCAGTTATCCTGTGTCTGCCCATTGAGTCTGGCCTGCTAGCTATCCCACCACCTGAGAGTGGATCTGTCTTGGATCATCCTGACCAGCCCATCTGCCAAGTGAATACCACAGAGTGACCTCTATTGGCATCATGAAGAATAGAAAAGAAACAAAAACAAAAAACAAAAACAAAACAAAACCAAGAAACCCTACTTAGCCAGGCACAGTAGCTTGAGCCTGTAATCCCAACTCTCGGGGAGGCTGAAATGGGAGGATCACTTGAGCCCATGAATTTGGGAACAGCCCGGACAATATAATGACACCTGTCTCTCTCTGTATAAGTGAATAAATACTTAAGGAGAACTCCTAGTCAAGCCCTAACTGAATCCCTAAATCATAACATCACGAAATGTAATAAATTTGTTATTGTTTACTACCTCTGAGTTTTAGGGGTAGTTAAGTGGGAAAAGCTATTTCCTTTTTGGAAAGTGGGAGCAGATTCAGGTTATATAGCTTTATATTGTCCACAGGAACACTTTAAAATATCACACATTTCTCATAGTCACAGATAGTTTTAATCACTCCATTGAAATCACACCCCTGTCACATATTTAAGAGATTCTGCCAGATTAGGATTAAATCTGGTACATTAAAATGTGCTTCAGAAAAGAAGCTGATGAAAAGGTATAATAAGGATTTTTTAATTCCACTTAATTCATATTCTATAACTACAGAATCTTCACATAAACTAAATCCACCCAGGTTTTGGATTACAAAGAATACATACACTTTTTGCATATATATACACACACACACACACACACATTTTTGTTAAGATAAAAGGTTTACATTTTGTGGGGGTGTAATGTGTGGTTTGTGAGCATCACAATAATAATTTGATTGTTTGGACACATGTACAGGTTAGTTTTGATATAAACCACCTGTAACTATAAATCAAAAACAAATTTGAAATAGGTATTTTTGATTTGTTTGTTCTTATTATATGGACATTTAGGAGATTATAATAAAAGATATGGATCTCCACTTTGGAAACTACACAAACACAAAAATTATCACAAAACTTAAGATTTGTATACTCCTAAAGGTCATTCTCTGCTTTAGATGTATACTTTTTACCTGCAAATCAAGCCACTTTAAGGGCTGAATATCCCACACTTTTTAGATCTCTTATAGTATATAGTTCCTTTTTTAAAAAATAAATTGTACTGATTTTCTTAAAAGCATCATCTATTACAATACACACATGCTAAGACAACTTATGCAAAAATTATATTGTTTATACTTTTTCAGGTGGTTCATAGGCACTCGGAATGTCCACTAACTCAAGCAAATAATATCTGCCCTATGTTATATGTAAACATGAAGAAACATATTCTTTATAAGCCAGACTAATTTTGGGGGAGGTTGGAGGAAAGGAATGATCCATTTGTTTTCCTCTGTTACTAGTAACACATTTTGATATTTCAAAATATAAATTTCTTGAGAAACTTGTACAGAATAGTGAGTCTTTAATTTTTAAGTTCATATACAAGTCAGTGTGGCAAAAGAATATATTAATTATCTATAAACCTCTTTCCTCTAGCTGTTGAACAAGTTTTGTAATTGGCATACACATATGTATTTTCTTCAGTGAAACTAATCCTTGCTCCAGTATCTCCACCCCAGTTTGGTCATAAGGTAAAAGTTGCATAATTTTTGATGGTACTGAATCTGGGATTAGATCATGTCTAAGTACAGAATGAGAATAGGAAATACCTGTCAGCTTTGCTGTCAGTATCAAATATTTAATTAATTTATATTATTTAACACACTTAAATAAAATAAGCATTCAAGAACTATTATCACTCATTATTTGAAATGCTTGATCATTCATATTCAAACTCATTTGGGAGATAAGCTCAGTAATTTCAAAATAGTACTAGTTTTGACTATGGGTAGAATGAGTGAATTTTAAAGATAATATCATTCAACTAAATTGAGTAAATTTCTTTATATATTAAAATTTCTTAATTCTATACTTTGAGTGAGTACATGACTTGAAAAATACTTATGGATATATTTTGAGGAAATATTTAAATATTAATTAAATGATTAATTTTGAATGTATAATATTATATTGAAATAAATGTGTTCTGATTTCCATGTAATGAGAATTGATGTGTTAAATTTCAAATCAGTAATTTCTTGTGTTATTTTCCTTTCTCTCTTATAAATCACTTTAACTAAATTAGAATGTTATACCTAACTGTGGACCTAATGAATTTAAACTTTGCAGATCAAATTATACATAGAAGTAGATTAAAAGAAACATTGAGGAAAGTGTGAGTTTTGAGTAGAAATAAGTTATCAGCTGGAAACTTCCCCATATTTTCTAAAACCCCAAGAGATAAAATAATATAGAATTCTATCCACTGGTAAAATGCAGTTTCTCACTAAAAACTCAAGGTAGGTTCATGTAAAATATTTTAGTACCCCAAATTTATTAATAAGTATATATGTGCATATAATTTTATAAATCAGACAAATAAACGTAGTACAGAGATAATATTAATTTCATAATTTTTTAAATATTGCAAAACATAAGTGAATATTTCATGAATTTTATAGAAATTTAAGCTACAAAGTGATTAAAATTTTTATATTAATAGCTTTCAGCTTCAAAGATGGATAAAAAATATCAGGAAATTTAAAAATAGATAACAGAGACCAACTCACTGCCCAAACCTACTCATTTTTGGAGATTTTGGACTTTAATACAAATACAATTTGTACTATAATGCATCCTACAGAAAGTGGTTAAGTGCTGTGAGGATTTTTCATGAGACACATTTCAGAAGACAGATTTAAAAGTTTATTCCCCAAAATAATTTGAAATCATGGTCAATGTATTTCACTACATTCAATATGAAACATTATTTAACTTGATAATCGAAATTATTATTATGAACATTATTTGTTTTCACTATTTCAATGCTAGAGATATTCTCAAAGGCAAAGGAGGAGTAAAGGACATCCCTCTATTCACTCAAGGTCTTCAAACTGCCACATGTGGGAGTTTTCAATGTTTTCTAATGCTAATATGCCAAGTGATGGAAATAACTGTGGGCTGGCCTGATCAGAAGTGTTTTCACAGACTGTCACTATTCTGGATTTCTTTCTTTCGTATTATTTTATGTATGGACCATGACAATAGTCTTTTCATTTGTTCTCACTGTCTCCATCTCACTTGTTCCATCTGTTTCTGCATTCCTTACAGGACTAAACTTCTAAAATTCTACGTTCATCTTGTCATAGCCATATTTAAAAATCACCAGTTTTTGCCACATCTGCACCATGAAAAAGAGCAGTGATCTCCTAAAATGGGATTGGCATCCTATAAGATATATAAAAGATAACCCATTTGGAGACATTAAAATACATATATATAAAATATGTTAAATTTATATTAGAAGAAATAATTAAAATTTACTATTATTTAATGTATGACATTGTACATTTTTTCTTAGAATGTGCAATAAAATACTTGGAAACAGTCTATAAGATCAAGTGTAAATATATTAACTTTTTTTCTTTTTAATATTATTTCTTTATATTCTTCTACCTATGAAGTCTGTACAGACAATTCAGTCTACTCATGATGCTAAATGCCCTTTCTGTTCTTTTAAATACTGTGGGTACGTTATGCTATTTACTCTCCCAAGGATAGCTTTGCTCTCTATCAGAGGTTTTCAAAGCCAAATTGAAATTCTACCTTCGATGTGAGGTTTTACTGATTATATTTTATAAGTGGAAATGTTCTGACCTTCTACAATCACACTTTTTGCTTATATTGGTGTTTTAGGAGTTGTATTAGCTCTCTAGAGAGTATCAAAACATGAATCAGACTGGCTCGGGAAGATGGCTGATCAGAGACACCAGCTGCCAGATTGTCTCAAAAAAAAAAAAAAAAAAAAAGAGAAAAGTTTTAGATGAAAAGGAAAAAACAAACAATCATAGATTGGCTGTGATTCCAATGGAAAAGTGCCAGAACCTACAAGTGATTCCATGAGAAGAAGTTGTGGAGCAGAATAAGAAGGAGCAAGATATCAGCAGAGGTCAATCCCTAAGACATTTGGAGTCCAGGGTAAAGGGTAGGTGGAACAGTTTGTTTCTCCCTCCTTCACAACTCTGGCAGTCAGCAAGCTCCTGAGCTACTGGAGAGACTTTCTAAACTCCCAAGCCCAAAAGCTATTGCCACTAGTGAAACTGGGAACTTCTTGAGGACAAGGCACTAGGCTACCAGTCCCCTTGGGGTGCTTCTTGTCACCACAATCCCAAACCAAGACAGCAGGTGCCATATTGATCTCCACTTTTGTTCTCTCCAGGGGGCTTCAGCCACTCGGTTTTCATTTTGCTCCTTCACACACAAACATTTCCCAACTCCAGCCCAGATTGCAGGAGCCATAGGGGGCTGATGAGTCCCAGGGGAACTTCTCGACCCCAGAGCCTGGACATTCTGGGTCTGCTGTCATCCACAGGGAGGGTCAGCAATGACCAGAGTGGTAGCTTTCCTCCATTCTGACTCTTCTCCTCTCCTTCCCCTCCCCTGCCTGCAGTTGCTGAGAGAGAGGATTGAGCCAGTATTCTCAGAAGTGGCTACTGCTCCTCTGTTGGGTCTCCTACAGAGAGTGGTGCTGAAAATTTTCCTCTTAAAGATCTGCTGAAGACTAAGCAGTGTTCAAACTGTGAGCTTCCTGCACACCAGGTCTCCCCAGTACTCCTTGCCTGGCTGCTCCATCAGAGCAAGGCACAGCCCAAAACAGAGGGACATCAAACCAGTTTGAGAACCCCATAGGCAACTGAGGACCAGCACCTTCTCCCTGGCATGGTCAGGGATTGATTTTTGAGGACCCAGAGACATGCCTGCAGGCTGGATCACATACCCCTATGACTCAATCATGTTGGTTGGAGGCACAGAGGGGAGATTGATGAACTAATCTCAGGAGGTGAAGGAGCTCATGTGGCAGAACTGAAAAGAGAGTGCAATGTGGGTCCCAGACACAGCACTCTTTGAAAGATAAACAAAATTGATAGACCTGTTGCTCAATTAACCAAGAATAGAAGAGAAAGGACCCAAAGAAGCTCAATCAGTACTGAAAAAAGAGATCTGATGACACATACCACAGACATATAAAATATCGTCTATGAATACTATGAAAATCTCTGCACACATAAGCTCAAAAACAGAGGAAATGGAAAAATTCCTGGGAACACACAATATACCAAGACTCAATAAGGAAGAAATAGAACTCCTGAAAAGACCAATAATAAGCAACAATATTGAAGCAGTAATTATAAAGCTTCCAACAAAAAAAAAAAAACCCAAACCGGATGGATTCACAGCCAAATTTTACCAGACCTACAAAGAAGAGCTGGGAGTATACTGCAGAAATTATTCCATAACACTGAGAAGGAGGGAATCCTTCCCAACTCTTTCTATGAAGCCAGTATCACCTTGATACCAATGCCAGGAAGACACACAAGAACAACAAAACCACAAACGACTATCCCTTATCAATATAGATAAAAAATCCTCAATAAAATACTAGCAAACCATATTCAACAGAATATCAAAAAAATAATTCAACATGACTGAGTGGGCTTCATCCCAGGGATGCAAGATGGTTCAACATATGTACTTCAATAAATGTGATTCACCATATAAACAGGAGCAAAAATAAAAACCTGTGATCATCTCAATATATGCAGAAAAAGCATTTGACAAAATTCAGCACTTTTTCATGACAAAAACCCTCAACAAACTAAGCAAAGAAGGCACATATCTCAAGATTTTAAGGGTCATATGTTACAAACCCACATCCAACATCATAATGAATTGGAAAAGGTTGAAAATATTCACACTAAAAAATGGAATAAGACAAGGGTGCCCACTGTCACTACCTCTATTCAACATAGTGCTGGAAGTCATAGTTAGAAGAATCAGTAAAGAGAAAGAAATAAAGTGTATCCACATCAGGCAAGAGGTGTCAGACTGTCACTTTTTTGCTGATTATATGATCTTATATCTAGAAAAAACCCAAAACTCAACCAAGAGACTCCTAGAATTGATAGATAAATTCAGCAAAGTGTCAGGTTACAAAATCGATGTGCACGAATCATTAGCATTCCTATACACCAATAGCAGTCAACCTTAGAGTCAAGTCCAGTGTTCAATACCATTCACAATAGTTACAAATAAAATAAAACACCTAGAAATACCCTTAACCAAGGAAGGAAAAGATCTCTATGGGAGAACTAGGAAATACTGAGGATAGAAATTGCAGAGGACACAAAGAAATGCAAAAACATTTCATGCTTATGGATCAGTAGAATCAACATTGTTAAAACATCTATTCTACCCAAAGTGATTTACAGATTCAATGCAATGCCCATCAAAATACCAATATCACATTTCATAGATCTGGAAAAAATAATTCCACACTTCATTTGGAACCAGAAAGGAGCCCAAATAGCAAAAGGAATTTTAAGAAAAAAGAATAAATCTTGAGGCATAACATTGCCAGACTTCAAACTATACAACAAAGCTTTAGTAACCAAAATAGCATGATATTGGCACAAAAATAGAGACATAGATCACTGAAACAGAACAGAGAACTCAGATATAAAACAATTCACATATAGGCAACTGATATTTGACAGTTGACAGTTGACAAAGCAGTCAACAATATACACTGGGGAAAAGAAGTCCCATTCAATAAATGGTGCTGGGAAAATTGGACAGCCACATGCAGAAGGATGAAACAGGATCCATATCTCTCACCACTCACAAAAATTAATTCCAAATGGAAAAAAGATTTAAATATAATGCATGAAACTGAGACTTCTAGAAGAAAACCTAGGAAAAACTCTTCTAGATAGCAGCCTAGGCAAACAATATGTGAAGAAGAATCCAATGGCAATCATGGCAACAATAAAAATAAATAAATGGGACTTCATTAAATTAAAAAGCTTCTGCATAGCTAAGGAAATCATCAACAGAGCAAACAGATGTTACAGAATGGGAGAAAATGTTTACAAGCTATACATCTGATAAAGGGCCAATAACCAGAATCTACAAAGAATTCAAACAAATCAACAAGAAAAATAAAACAAACAACCCCATTAAAAAATGGGCAAAAGACATGAATAGAATCTTTTCAAAAGAAGATTGATGACTAGCCAATAAACACATGAAAAAATGCTCAACAGCACTAATTATCAGGGAAATGCAAATTAAAACCACAATGAGCTATCACCTTACCCCAGTTAGAATGGCTTTCATTAAAAAGTCCAAGAACAATAAATGCTGGCATGGATGTAGAGGTAAAGGAACACTTATACCCTGTTGGTTGGACTGCAAATTAGTATAACCTCTGTGGAAACTGTATGGAGATTTCTCAAAGAACTGACAATAGATCTAACATTTGATTTAGCAATCGGACTTCTGGGTATTTACCCAAAGAAAAATAAGTTATTTTATAAAAATGACACCTGTGCTTGAATGTTTATTAAATCACAATTCACAGTTGCAAAGATGTGGAATCAACCCAGGTGCCCATCAGTTCATGAGTGGATTAACAAAATATGTTTTAGGTATACCGCGGAATATTACTTATCCATTAAAAGGATGATTTGAGGCTTATTGCAACAATTTGGATGGAACTGGAGATCATTATCCTAAGTGAAGTATCTAAAGAATGGAAAAACAAACATCACATGAACTCACTATCAAATTGGAACTAACCAATGAGCACACAAGTGCACAGAGGGAAATAAAACTCAGTGGAAGTCAAACATGGGGGAAGGAGGAGGAGGAGGAGGAGAGGGGTGAAAACCTATCTAACAGGTACAATGAACATTATCTGGGTGAGGGTCACACTTATAAACCTGACTCAAGCATAATAAAATTGATACATGTAACCAACACATTTCTATGCCCATAGTATTTTGAAATAAAAAAATAAAGGTAAAAAAAAAAAGGCATGAATCATCTCACTCTGGTGAGGCTGCAAGTGTCAAAGCCAGTGTATCAGAGTGGGTGGATCTTTTAAATGCCTATATTTATTAATATGAATGAATAACATAATTACTAGATTTCCTTATACTCATGTCAAATTATAAAATTAATCATTATTTTCAGATTTTTAAAAATTATCATTACATCTGCATGTGTCACTCAGACATCTATTCTACACAGACTCTATAAATAGAATCAACAGGTTTACTAGGAATTAGTGCTGAGGTGCTAATTCTTCTTCAACAATTAATTATATAGATTTTGATTCAAACTTAATTCAAATTACCAAGTGTCTTAATTTTTCTTTTTTCTAAGCCTTGACCAATGATTCTCACCTAATTCTGAAGATAAATTCCTTCCTATTCATTCTTTGCTGTCAACTTATGAATAGTTTTTTTGAATGTTTCTTTGTGATGATCTTAGGAGACAGTACAGCCTAGTGTTTCCATTTGATACTGACTACATGATCTTTAGCATGTTACTTGTTTCCTCTCAGTTAGAGAAGCAAACTTTACATCTGTATGTGTGCATGGATGTACACTAATGCAAATTACTTACTCCTTGACAATCTTTATTGAAACATTCCATATTTTTCATTTAATTCAACAAATATTTTTAGAATACATTGAGTCGGGAATTATTTTAGATGCCAAGGATTCATCAGTGAAAAGTTAAACTTTTGAACTCATCCAGTATACATTTTAATGAGAGAGGCTTTTGCCTTCATCTGTGTGTGTGTGTGTGTGTGTGTGTGTGTGTGTGTGTGTGTGTGTCTGTATTAGATAGTAATTAGAACTGAAAAATAAAAATAAAGTAAAATCAGGAGATGGAGGGAGAGTGGCACCATTTTATAAAGGATGATGAAAGATGAACACCCTGGTGATCGGATTAAATTTATAGTTATTTTCAAGTCCTTTGGTTAGTGAAAGAAGTCCTTATGACAAGGGAAAAGAAATTACCATATTCCCTTTATCACAGTAAACAAAATCCACTTGCTGAAATTTAAACTTGGCTCTTTTCATTCTAGGCAGTTAGTTGGAAGACACTTCTTTGGTATATTGATCCTCTTTATATAAAGCTGTCTTGAAGTGTTTAAATGCTTTCTTCTTTCTTTTTCTTATTTGGTTTCATCCTCTTCTACGCTTTTTAAAATTTAACTTTAGTGGTAGGAAATTCTTGGTGTTAATGAATTCAATTGGGGGTGTTTGGTTTTGTTCTCTTTTATAGCAACTATGAAGATAAAATGAAATAACTGTGACAAGAATTAAGCATCATTTGTTATCCTGTGGGATGATCTTATGGAAATTTTCAGATTACGTTGAAGATAAGTTATGAATTTTCATGACTAGAATCTCTGCCAGAGCAACTGTGGGGATTTATAGAACTTGCTTTATAGAGATAGGACCATTTACTCTCTGTGCAAAATATAACGTTTATACTCACAAGCACACAAATGTATTCTAAGAAATACTAATTTTGTTTTGTTTAAAACTACATCAGTTTTGTTATGGAATGGCATTAGATTTTTTTCACTTTGTATTTATTAAATGTTTATTATATTTCAAACACTATTCTAAGTATTGGGGAAACAGTGAGAAATAATAACAAATCAACTTGTCTCACAGAGATTACATACTTTACGTTTCAAAAGGTGCTGAAACGTTTTTTGTGTGAGGAGGATATATAATATGCTTCTTCAAGGTGCTATCATTCTTTAAATTTAGCCATAAATTGAACTAGTGAACAGGAAACTCATTAGTCATACATAAATAATAGTATCCAACAGAACCCATATTGCATTCTGAAACTGCAAAAATTTCTTACATGATATGCCCCCATCTCAAAAATTGGCAATCTAAAATGAAGTTAAAATTTTGTGATTCTGTTAGAAATTTATTCTAGACAGTTTCAAAGTTTGTGTAATACCTGTGGGTCTTGATTCATTATATGTGATGGACTATTCAATTGGCTAAGATAAAGCATCTTAATAAATTCTAGAGCTTTCTGAAGAAAAACACCTTGCTCTGTAGATATGTAGAAGATAACTGACACTTAAAAGTTCTCAATCAATGCAAAAGGGATATGGACACAGATTGCACTTACCTTTGTCATTAAGTAGGTGGTTGGCACCATTCTGCATTTTCATGGGCTTAATACACATTTTCCTTCTCTAGATACTGACAGAAATTATTATAAATAGTCCTGAGTACAGCAATTAGGAATAGTAATTTATTCTCCTTGACATTTTATTAATCTTTACTAAATTCAAATGAATTGCAATAAAAGAATCATTATTTCTAACTCTCATAACTCCTCACAAATTGTATCACATAAAGGCTTCCTCAAAATTCTATGATAAGTATAAACACTACTCCAATGTGTGTATTTTTAAATGTAAACATACTGGCCTTCAAAAAAATATTCATATTTTTTGTCTTTTGCTTCTGAGAATTAAATACAGTCAGAAAGTCCCACTTCAAGAGGTATAGAATGCACCTATTTCACTTTTATTTCCAATATATTGACATTCTTAGCCCTAAAACTTCAGTTTTTACTTATTCTGCTGTGAGGACTTTAAAATTCAAGATTTTGAAGATTTTTCTCTTCAAGATGGATTCCAGTGGAAGTTCTCAGATGAAAACTTCAGATATTTATAAGAAAAAAATTAATAAGCCAAGATGCTTTTGAATACATTTTTGGCCAGTTGGTTTTAGTTATCAAGACAATGTATTTCCAATGTTATTTCTGTCAAAAATGTGTAAATGTTCATAGTAATAATTTAAGATGCATATCCTAAAAAAGACTATTTTAAAAATCATGGGCAGATATCTTTTGCTCGTCACAATATTTTTGAAATAAATATCTTTGAAAGTGTTTATGTGAATTCAATTATTCAATGTAAACATTTAAAGGTAAGTAAAAAGTGGTATAAATTGTTATTAAGCTAAGAAACAAAAAATTCTAAAATGCAAACAGTCTCAAATGCACACAGAGAGGAATATTTTCTTTTCAAAAATTATATTAAAAATAGGAAAACCTTTGTTTAGAACAGATGAATATACATTTTAGCTAGCTATAGAAAAGAATTATTTCTGTATGAAAACCTTTAACATATATTCTAAGATTTCCTATGATATTAGAATCATTCCTCTGCAACTAAGGGTAGTACCTGAATCCAGTATAAACATTAACCATACCTCCAGCTACTGTGTGTTTCAGTATTGTACAGTAGAGTACACACATAAAATGGCAAGACCTGTTTATTTCACATTATTTGGAAATGTGGTTAGTAATCTTGAATAAGATGTATGAAATATATAGATTTAATTTTTTTCTTCTTTTTCTCTTTTAAGTCAAAATTTAGTTTGGCTAGAATGAAATATACATGAATGTGTCTGCTAAGTGCTCCTTTTCCTTTTCTAGAATGGAAGACATAAAAATTTAAAACATTATCAATCATATTGTCTGGTATGAATTTGCTTTGAATCTCTGATCACTTATTTTGACTTTGACGTTCATGTACATCAGGGAGTTAAATAGGAGAAGTCTTGAATGTTATTTACCCTAAAGTTTTGGGAGCCTATAAAGATCACAAGCATGCATTTATTTCCTGTTGTTTACCATGTACCCAGAATCATGATGTTGTGCAAAACATTCCCCAAAGGTACTGTGTTCTCTTATAGCTTATAATTAAATTTAAAAAGCATATATGACATTCTTCTTTTATTATATAATCCATGCTTATTAGTATACAATTAATATCATAAATATTTTTAAAATTTTTCATAACCTTTGGAAAAGAAAAATGTATGTTCGGTCCATCTGATTTTGCATATTTCCTTTTTAAACAACAGATCTTCTTTGCTTTGTTTTTATAAAAAATATGATGCTGTGATTGATAGATTTTTGTCAGAAGCATGTCCATATCAAACCTCAATATCTGGCCCATAAAATAGAATATATAATCTCTCAGGTTTGGTCTAAGGCTTAAATAAAATGCTTTGTATGGGACATGAACAATTGATGTTTTCCCTTAGAAATTAAAAAAAAAAGTTTTATTTAGAGAAATAAATGTGCTTTAAATATTCAGCAGCAAAACCATAGAGTGAAAAAGTGATAAAGGGCAGCATGAATGTTTGCCAAGTTTCCACTGCATGTCAAGTTATTTTAAAACTGTATTCCACTTAGTATATTTTAAAAATAGCATGTCATCAATTTTTTAGTGGACAATAATTTACATTCAAAATTGAACTAGTTTCTGTGAGAGCAGGAAATATGTTTGAAATGCTACTTCCTTCAAGGAAACCTGTGAACTGATCAGGCACCTAACTTACGTTCTTATAACGATTAAAGGTAATAAGTGAAAGAACACATTCAAATAAAAGATAGCAGCCTGGTCAATAAGTACCGGCAATGTGCTGATTAGAAGTCATTAGGCGGATAAATAGCATAAATGATGCTTAGGGTTTCTAGGCAGAATGGAATAAGACATTCAAATTCCAAAGCTCAAATAGAAAAGGGCTTTTAATAAAAGAGATAATTATAAATATATTCTCCTCTGAAAAATTAGCAATTATGTGAGTGAGAAATAAACTACTAGTTATTTTCATCAAAACTAGTTTTCATGAGTATATGATAAGAAACTATAGTTTGGGTTAGAAAATATATGTGTGTCATGCTTTATTTGCATAACACACACCTCTCTGAAAAAGTTTAAGTGAAGTGTTCTTAGGTGAAAAATAGTTTACATACACAAAGGATTTTATATTTGAATTGTAATATAGTGTCCTCTGTTTATATAATTTTGTTTTGACCTATCCTTTGTTTTCATTTTAAATATGGATTTCACATATTTCACATATTGGGTTTATTTCAAGAGAAAGAGACCCATTTCCAGGGATAATATGTATTTCTCACATAATATTATTTAAAATACTTGTCAAGCATTTACGTACATTATATAGTGTTATGTATTCATGCAGGAAAAGAGAATTAAAAATTATAGTGGATAGAAAAGTTATTGTAGGCCAAAGTTATGAACATGCTCTAAAAATAGTTTCATCTATGCAGAATTTTGAGTAGGAGACTCACATAAACAAATAAGAATATTCATTAATACTCAATCATTAGAATAAAGTTTCTTTCTATTGTTCTTCAACTTGTATACTCACACAGGTTATGTATTCATTTTTCTCTGATTACTGTCTCTAGTTATTAAGGTTTAAAAAGTGAGATCATATTCTTAAACAACAAAAATATATTTGGAAACCAATATAATTTGTACAAAAATGAAAACTTAAATTATGACAAAAGGCATAATTGAATTGAGATTTTTATGTATAACCACTGAAGATAATTTACAGATGTTAAATTAGTATTAATTAAAAATTTAAATTAGCATTGGTAATTAAATTAACGATGAAGTCATCCTTATGAATGTATGTAAAAGCAAGCTTTAGAAAGAGAAACAAGTAATTTTATTTTTATTCTAGGTTATAAACTCCAGAAAGGAGCCTAAGAAATTTCTCAGGAAAACTCCCAAAACTTCTCAATTATTGTTGCTTTTTTAGAGAGCACGGACTAAGTAAGCCTTAACCTTCAGGAACTTCACTGTACTTTTTAAGCGTATCTGATGAGATTAACAGCAAGCGTAATTTGGAATGATTAGTGTTTCCATTGTACACAGGCTTTTGTATTCCTCATAGCTATTTATTTGGCACATTTCACAGTTCTTGACAAACATGAGCAGTTTCATTTTAGTTAGGTAACACAGCAGTTCTAAATCAAGAAAATCCTTAAATCTATTTAGCATTGAATGGTGGGAAATCCCATGTGGAGATCTGTGGTTTATGTTCATGGAGAGACCATAATAACATTTAATCTAACTTTAGCACTTTGCTTAGCTTAATTTGTTAGCAAAATGGAATTTCCTTTGTTCCTGGGGTCCTAAATATTCAGTATCCTCTAATTTCTCTCATGTGCAAAAGGGAAGAGATTTGCGATACATTATGTGAATTAAAAAAAAGTTTCCTCACAGTTTCCGTTTAATTAAGTTTAATTCCCTTCTTAAAGGAAAGCTACAATTTCTGATATCAAATTGTTCTCTGTAACATTATTATTTCCACATTTTCCAAACAATGTACAAAAAGTTTATTTTTTCATCTCATATTTGCTAGTTTAAATATCATTTTAGTTAGTTTTCGTCTCCATGTTGCACTGAACTTGTTGAATTTAAAGCGAGAAGAATGAAGGGTCGTATATGAAAACAGTTATAGTTGGATCATGAAGAAACATTAAATTAGTGAAGGAAACTAGACTCTTTTATTTATATTTTATTTTTAATTATTATGGTTATGTAATTGTATATATTTATAGGGTGCATGGGATATTTTGATACAGGTATACAATGTGTAATAATCACATCAGGGTATTTGAGGTATCCATCACCTCAAGCATGTATCATTTCTTTGTGTTAGGAACATTCCAATTCTACTTTTTTTGTTATTTTAAATTATACCATATAGAACTTATCACTGCTGCCATGTCAGAGTAACTTCTATGTGTGGTGCTATTGTTCAATTGACTCCTTTTATTTCTGATAAAATTTTATCTACTTTAAAGGATCAGCTTTCCAGTTTTCAAGGGGTAATTCACTTTCAGTCCGTAGCTTGCAGACTCTAAAAAAAGACAGATTTTAGTAATATACTAGTAAATTGTGAATGTCTTAATATACACATCTACTCAGAAAGCACAAATTATTTCACTCAGAAAGGCAAATCAAATTTCAGATTCCTGGCTCCTGAATCCTTTTATTCCTTCTTTTTAACTTTGCCCCTAGTTAAAGAGCTGTTTCTATTTTGTTCAAGTTACAACCTAGTTTCCACAAAATGCTGACACGCATCATAACAGGAGTTATTACACTGCAATCTTTGTATGCAGTATTCAAAAACAGACTGACTTCCATTTGTACAAGAACCTTGTGAAACTTAAATTACAAAGTTAGCTTTGCACGCTTTTCCCCCATATTTTTGAATGTCATCCATAGCACCTCTTCTCTTCTACATTAATATTGAGTGTTTTAGCTGAGGTTGTAGAAACTTTTTTAGTAAACATTCTATAACTTTCACTCCTTTCCTCCACAAACTGTCTTGATGTGAATCTTTTTGCATTGGAAGGTCCTGAACCTGAAGACAGAAAAATACAAAGAAACCTGGTAAAACTTTTATTCTTCCCTAGTGATCAGAATGTGACAAAGGAAATACTTTCCCCTTGGCAGAGATGGAGGAACACTTACAGCTCCTTAGAACTAACTAGTCTTTGAAATTTTAGATTGGATCTAAGTTAAAAGGAAGAAAAGAAATGCTTGCGCCTGAAATGTTTAGATTTGTCACATAAAATATGTTATTTCCTTTTATATCATTATTTTTATTTAAAAAAATATGTAATTATAATTTTGCATTTTATTCTGTAGATACACCTCCAATATTATGTCTAAGACTGAAGATATAGTTATTTTTAACTAAAATTATTAAGAGAGTACAACTTAAACTGTAGTCATTCTTACCTCTCTCTTGTGAATAATTGTATGTTTTAATATCTGCAATATTTCAAATGTATGTGTTTTAAATTGTATTGTTTTTCATATTGAATTTCATCAAAAAACAAGTGGATATATATGTTACTAATTTCTCTGTTCTACACACATTCACATAGTTTAAATAAGGAAACATGAGACTTTTTAGTAACAGTGATCAATCTCAGTCATTTATATCAATACAAGTAATCTACACATATATAAGCATAAGTAGCATAAAGTGCTATAAGCATATATTGAAAATTCTCAACTATCCTTCTGTAGTATATTCACTGTGTGAATTATGTGTTTAACTCTCAAATTACATACTGAAATCTGGGATTGTGTTGGAATGATGTTACATATTCATTGATTTCAAGTCAGCAGCTTGTTCTGGTATTTATGAAATAGCTTCTAGTTTGTTAGCTGGCCAGAAATCCCTAGATTTAAGCTTTGGTTTTCCCTTTTGTCCTTCTAATCAGTCATCTTTCTCTGCCAATCAATCTTTTCCTGGTTTGTTTCCCTTGTTCTGACACTGTGCATTACAAGCAGAGGATTTGACATGGCAATAGATTCTTAAAATAAAATTCAGGTTTATTACAAAGAAGAGAATCAAAAGGAGATACTTAAGGAATTTTGCCATTTGGACATTTATTCTATCTGCTATTTTTATTGCATCTCTACTAAATTAAATGAGGGAATGGCATCTAGATTTTATACCTTATATTATTGCCATTATTATTTAGGTAGTGTTAAATATTTTAGCTCTTTTGGATTCTGCACCTTAAAGAAAACAATTTTACAGTCTATTCTTCAGATTATTAGTTTGTAGAAATGAAATAATTATAACAATACAGCTATATAAGTGTCACAGACATAAATATTGGAAAACAAGTACAAGAAAATAAAGAATGAAAATGAATCAATTAAGCAAGTAAATTTATGAAGTGTAGAATCAAATATGGTATACCATGAACAACAAATAAAGTATAATATACTCAACATTCTAAAATGATTTTTAAAACATTTTATTGGAAAACTTAGAATTACATATGTGACCAACATTTATATTTCACATTGTATTTCTTTTGGAATACACAGCTCTGAATATTGTAGGGAGATGACATGTTTTTGTGAAGATTTTTCTATTGACCTTCAATTCCCTGTACTTACCTTGACTATGTTTTTTCTTTGACAAATCATACTTATTCTGTGTTAAATAAAGGTTAGTTAACCTGTATGCTAATATAAAAATAATTTGATTTAATTTGAGATTATCATATAAATCACCTACTTTAGATGCAGATACATATTTGCTACATTTCGTTGATATGTCTGACACTTTCTAATTAGAGACAAATGATCTATATTCAAAGTTATATCCCCATTAAATTCTTTTAAAAATCCAGGTAAAGTGAATAGAAAGTAAATGAACAAAGGTGTTTTGTCAAGCAGAGCACCATGCACTGGTTACTAATGCCAGGGCAGGGCTCCAACTACCTGGAGGATAACAAAGATCATCACTGTGTCAACCACCAGGATTAGAAGCCCAAATGCTTCTACCCAGTGTATCTTGGTCTCAGAGTCACCAAGAAAACACAATACATACTGTAAAGCACTGGACGAAAGAATGCTTTTACTTAATACACAAGACAGAGCAAGATCAACTGCAACCATATGCATAGAGCCCCCATAGACAAGTCAGGAGAAAGGGGTCTACAGGCACCCCTCTTGTGCTATAGGAGAAGAAACTTGACCCATGGAGTATGAACTACTGAAAACTAAGGTTGTGCTTAAGGGCCACCAACACACATTCTCAAGAAGTAGAAAAAAAATTTAAGTTTCACTGAGTCTGAAACAGGGAAAGATATCTAAAAGCTAATAAGCTTTGCAAAGGCTCTGCAGGCTCTTTACCTCCTAATAAGGAAGCGATTCAGGCCCATGCCACATGCTCCCAAGGCTGAGCAGCTTTGAAAAGACTGTGTGCATGAGACTGCCTTTCCCAACATGCTTTATGTTTATCCTTCATTTCTTGGAACTAGAAAGATGAAACATTTTACTTTCTACTTTGTCATTATCAATATCGTAAAAAGAATCTGTTTGTTTTCTTCTTTTACAAGGCAGTTGCTGAAATTATTTAGAATTATATGGGCTTGTTTTTTTAAAATAAAATTCCATAGGAGTACAATTATATGTATTTAGGCAAAAAATTGTTTTAAGCAAACTAGAACCAAATACAACATATGAAATCAGAGCTGTGGATATAAATGTAAAAAGACAAGGAGATAAAAGTAAAATGAAGTCTTCAAAATGTAACCATTTTATAATTAATCAAGTCATATTGTGTTAATGTAAGATTCAAAATATATCACCATGCTTTACCCTTGCTGTTCTCTTTACTTACAAATTTTTAAAAAGGGATTTTAAAATGTAGGTAGATATTCAATGCTTTTGGTAAGTGAATTTTATCTATTGTGGAGTGGCTTCAGATGACTATGATATCTTAGACTGCAAGAAATAATTTTGCTCTGGACTAAGGAAAAAATGGGGTATTGAAATACTAAGAAGAAAAATTTCTCTGAAGAAACAGTTGTAATAAAAATGTATCCTACTTATTCATGTTCTTATTAATTGAATTATAGTGCTAAGACTGTGTGATAATGCAAATTTATCTACGTAGCATCCTAATATTCCTTTACTGTGATTTGTCATAACTATTGCTTTTATACAGTAAATTAAATGCCACTAAGTATGAGAAAATGGAATAAAAATGAATTTGTTACAATAGTAACTACAGGAGAATAAAAACAATGATAATCTTAAATTTTTCATATACTTTCTTTGAGATGATATTATCTATAAAATTGAGATTACTTGAGAATGTTGAAATTCACTTCAAAGGAATTATCACTTTCCAATAGAATATGTTGTGATAAAAAAAGACATATAAGTGTATAGATGCTATTAAATAATCTATTAATATGTGAGGTAGCCCTGTGTAGGAACTATGGGTTGTGTCAGCACCTGGACACTCGATCTATGAAAAACTTATCCATCCTTCAAAATTTAATCCAGTGAATCTCCTTTGTCATTCCCATCCAAGCCATGATCACCCACAACAATATGGCTCTTTTATTGACTTCCAACATTTACTACTCTTTGAGAAACTTGACTGAATGAATCACTTTGAGTGTAAACCAGACACAACAGGGGAATCATGATAACAGAGCTGCCTGCTCCCACGGAGCTTTTATTCCAATGCGGGAGGCAGGTAATAAATAAGAAACTAAATTAATTATGATGCAATTTAACAGTTCGTTAAATACACCATTATATTCAAATTGCAGTGATTCAAGTGGAGTTATTAGTAAACCACACTTTAGAATGAATTACTTAAATAAACAATGCATATTGCTTTATGGTTAGCACTATGGAGAGAATAGTCATGCTAAGAATATAAGAATCTCAGCTGGGCTTGAGGAAGAGAGAATAGTACTCTTGGAGCTTAAGCAGCACTCGATATTAATAGAAAAAGCTGCCACAGCAAGGAGATTTAGACAGCCACATAGCACTTTGAAGAGCCTAAAAGTTTTGGGGCCTTTTGGTATGGTGAGGGGTAGAGGAAGCCAGCAGATTGCAGAGTTATGTAGGACGTGCCTCCGTGAGATTTGCCACTTTCCTTTGAGCTGTCAGTGATGCCAAGTGTCACTGAAAGTGACTTCTCTTAACTTAGATAAAGTTACCACTGCATATTGTTTGCTCTAAATTCTGTTAAAAACAAAACATATTTTAAACAGATGTTATGTAATATTTACTGTTTTTAGTTTTTTATGTTCACAAACATCTCTATAACAGAGTCTGCTTTATATTTACAGTGGTTGAATTTTTAAAATTCTTTTCTATATTTAGTAGATTTAGGGGGTACGAGTGTTGTTACACGGATGAATTCTCTAACACTAAAGTCAGGGCTTTTTAAATGTGGTTATGTTATACATCATCATTTTAATGCACATTTCTTTATTTTTTTGCTAATGACTTCTTATAGTTACACAAAACAGACATAGACACTACCCTGGATAAATTCCACATTCTACTTCTCACATGACTGAGCTCTGCTAGAGAAGCTCAGACCACCCCCAAACAGATGCTGCTATGAATTCAAAACCCCTCATTTTAGAACTGATCATATAATAACATTTTTCACATACACAAAGTAGTAATTATAATATTTCTTTTTTAAGGTAGTATAGAATTATTTAATACCCAGATTTAGAAAGAAAATGTAAGAATGAGATACATAATTGATGTAATTAACATAATAAAGCTACTAAGACTTGAATTCATATTAAGGTGATCACTAAATTTTACCTTAGCCATAGCAGATATAAAATAATCGGAAATACAAAGTGAGTCTCAATTAAAATTTGGGACTACAACATGATTATCTTAAATGAACTTCTTTCTTTCTATTGCCATTCATCTCTTTTCCTCAACTAAACACCAGCAGTGCCTTTAATGTTAAATCTATTTACTCAATACCTCAGTATTACTAGGACATCTTATTTCTTTCCAGATTTCCTCTTTTCTCACCTTCTCACCCATCCTCATCTTTTATTCCTTACTCACCCTCCACAATCAGTTTCTAGGAAATTTTCTCTTAACAATGTCATGGAAAATTATGCATCATATTAGTTTGAAGTTGGTCTTATTGACTGAAAATGAGTCAGTGTCACTTGTCTCTGGGCTACTAGCATTTTAACAGAGCCATCTGCATATCCAAAAAAATAAAATTTTAGTTGGACAATTTTAGGGATTAGAAGCAAGTATGTGTAACCTGTATATAAAATTACCTCACTACCTTTATGTGTTTTTTTGTTTGTTTGTGTTTTGTTCTTGTTGTTGTTCTTTTGTTTGTTTTTTTTTTTGTGTGTGTGTGTGTGTGTGAGAGAGAGATAAGGTCTGTCTCTGTGGCTCAGGGTAGAGTGCAGTGGCATCATCATAGCTCACAGCAACCTCAAACTCCTGAGCTCCAGCAATCCTCCTGCCTCAGCCTCCAGAGTAGCAGGGACTACAAGTGCAAGCCACTACACTCAACTCATTTTTCTATTTTTTGTGGAGATGGGGTCTTGCACTTGCTCAGGCTGGTCTCAGACCCCTGGCCTCAAGAAATCCTACAACCTCGGCCTCCCAAAGTGCTAGGATTACAGGCACGAGCCACCATGGCTGGCCCCCTTTGGGTTTTAAGGAGCCCAAATAAAGAAAATATTGTTAGCCATTGGAAAATTGCTTGTTATTAACAACAACAGATGTGAAAGGACATTTTTCCAATTGCCGTGGGTTTCATAAAGCATGAATTTAGTCTAGATACTGTTTGGCTGTGGCAGTGACTAAACAGGAATGGCTTTTGGGACATTAGATCCACCTCTAAACTATCTCTCATCTTGCCTTACCTGCCTAGCTCCCAGCTTCCAGATTAATACAGCCATCTCTGATCTCTTTCTTTTCCATGATAGCTGATATTTTGCCCTCTGCCTCAAATTGTTAAAATGCTCTCTAGAACTCTGATTACTCTTTATATTTTCTTTTCTGCTTACTCTTCAATTTCTCTCTTTGTCAGAAGAAAATTTCCCAGAATGTCAATGATTTGGCACTTGAATGTCTGGGTCATTTCTTATTCTGATAACCTACTCCACTAAATTTGCTTTTACAGCCTGTCTCTTGTCAGGTCCAGTTGGAGATGTTCATGATGTAATAACAAGATATTTCAATGGGGCTTCATGGTATCCCCTCCCAGAGTAGAATACTTCTTATCACATTGTTTTCTCGAGAGTTTACATCTTCACCTTTTCCACTTTCATTATGGTTTGTTACTAAATATTTATGGCAGCATTTTTCTTAAACTTGAGGGATGAAAACAATTTAACAAAAAATACGTTCTTGGGCATTTGTTATATGCTGTATAATCCCATACTATTTCATATTTTTATACATTGAGCTGAGCGAGTTTACACATTTTAAACATTTGGATAAAAATTTAATGGGATAGAAGACAGTCAAGGGTTTCTACTTGGTTGTGATTTTTAAATTCCGTCCTTTCTGTTTTTCTGATTATGTATATTCTTACTATACTAGGATTATGTTTTTTATATAGTAGGATTATGTGTTGTGTATAGTAGGAATATAAAATCGAAATAATATATTATCCACACTGGCATTAATTCCTAGCAGAACTGAGAGCAATATTTTAGACATAGGTATCACAGAGAATTAGCTAAGAACTAATGTAAGCCATATTTTAAGAGGAAAAAGATTATTTTATACATGATAGATTTGAAAGTATATTTTATACACTGTTCTCTAGACTTGGAACACTACTCCATTTATCTACACATTCAGAAAATAACACTTAGGAAATTGCATAGAAATTTCAGGTTTCTATAGATGCTTAGTGGAAATTGAGGTAACAAAAATCAATGAAATTAAAGATGTACATAGATAATAGGAGAATAAAAATAAGTCTAATAATGTTACATTGTGCATGGAAAATGCATGAAGTTATTTTAAGTATAGATTGTTTCACAACTGCTTTGTACTTATAGTGTCAAAATAGCCACGTATATTTTAATAAATAGTTTTGTACATAGTTTATTTTCTATGTTTTAAGAGAAATTAAATTTTATTTAATTAGATGATGGCTATGGTATTATAATAGTCTTGACACATTAAGTATGCTTTCTTAGCTAAGGAAAACTAACCAAAATTGGTAGTTTAAAATCAATTAAGAAGAAAGTACAATAGGAACTAGCAACTGTGCTTGTGGCATAGTTTCCAAAGCTTAATTGACCTTTTAAGTTACTTGTAGTATGTATTAATAGGTTGTATAATATCATACTGATAATAAGAGATGGGAAATAATTTTAAATAAAGTTTTAAGATAAAATTAGGTGTAGTGGTTGTTATAACTTATTTCATAATTATTTATGTCTACATATATAAAGGCATATATCACTTTATTGCATTTTGCAGATATTGCATCTTTTATAAATTGAAGTTTTGTGGCAACCTATATTGAGCAAGACTATTGGCACTATTTTTTCACTAGCATGTGCTCATTTTTGTCTCTGTGTCACGTTTTGGTAATTTGCACAATATTTAAAACTTTTTTATCATTATATCTGTTATGGTGTTCTATGATCAGTGACCTTTGATGCTACTATTGTAATTATTCTGGGGCACCACAAACTGTCCCTTATGAGACTCTGAACTTAATAAATGTTGTGTGTGTTCTGACTGCTCCACTTACCAGCTGTTCCCCTCTTTCCTTCTACTCAGGACTCCCCATTCCCTAAGATACAACAATATTGAAATTAGACTAAGTGATAGCCCTACAATGGCTCGAAGTGTTCAAATGAATCATTAAGCTTAGTGAGGAAGGCATGTCAAAAGCATAGAGGCTTAGCTTTTGACCCATCTCTGCTTTTGACATGCCTTCCTCATTAAGCTTAATGATTTCTAACTGCTGATTTAAAGTGAGAAATATGTTACTCTTTCTTTCACTTGAACACTTTGAGGCCATTGTAGGGCTATCACTTGGTTCATCATTGTGTTTCCTGTTCCTAGAGTAGGCCTGGCTTTCAGCAAGAGTTGAGTAAATGTTTGATAAATGAATAAATTAGTAATAGATTAATAAAATGCAAGAGGAATATTAAGGAAAAATTAATTGTATTGGGGACAGCTGTCTTACTCACTGGATTCTTAGCTTACCTAGTTTTATTTCTTAACTCAAGAAATTCGTTTAGTACCTTGGACAAGTTACCATGTCTTTAACTTAAAGCTTCTCAATTTTGCCATACATTTTCCAGTAAATCTCATGGCATACTAAATAATGCCAGATCAACATGCCAATCTAACCTAGACATCTAATTATAAGTTCAAATAGCATGATGGATGGCCTATATTTATTATGTAACTGTATTTCTTAAAAAACCACACCTTCAACAAGGATGCTACTATCTCCTGTATTAATTGTAATACAGACATTTCAAAGTCTGTTAAAATTCTATTTACATACTTTGGCAGAATATCTTTCTGTCACAGAAAAATAACTGAGTAGGAACAGAGACTATTATGACACCCAAACCATAATATCTATGTGCTTTTTCCTATTTGTTCTAAATTATTGGCTGAGAAAAATTTCATGCTTGGACTACCATCTATGCAAAGTGAAGAAATAAATATGTTCTGAAAATTGATTTTGAGAATAAATCCTTAATAGCTGCCAAAACCTCAGAAATCATTTTTATTAATTATAATCAAAGTAAGGTTGGATAATTATGGCTCAACATGAATTAATATCAAGCTGAGCTTCAGGAAAAAAATAACACATTTTATTTCTAAAAAAATTATATGTACTTATATTTTTATGTCTGAGGGAAAAACAGGTGCTCTATCTCAGTAACAGATCATTAGATACAACATATCAGAGATAACAGTCTTAAGTCCACACATTCGTTAAGGAAATAGTTACCTCATAACCACAGATACTGTATGTTAGAGGAAGATCCTATCATATTTCTCATTTTAGAGATGAGTAAAATGAGTGAGATAGATTACAAAAGGTACTTAAATTTACTCAATGAGTAATTAATAACTTTGACTAAGTTAATTTATAACTGATTATTAATCCATGGCACAATTAATTCCTTAATTAACTGATTAGGCAGAATAATTTAAAAAGCACATTTTTATATGATATGGTCCAAGACATTACTGTATAAAACAATAGGATTAAATGTACAATGCCTATAATGCCTAATTATAAGATCTAATAACAGGTATTGAGTTTTACTATCATGATGTTATGAGAGTTGAATGCAAATTGGTACAGAATAAAATATAGAATTAGTGTTGTCTTACCTGCATTTATAATTTTAATCATAATAGAGCATTTGAAATTTAAATCTATAAATAATAATATGCATTTTTTCTTTACAAGTCAGTTTATCTTTTTTTTTCTCAAAGAACTTTCAAAAAAGCTTTTTCAGAATTGTTTCAATATATTAGATCTTCACTATGTGTAATGTTTCAATTTTCCCTCTTATATAATACTGAAGATATTATTAATCAAGAAAGAGGTAAAAACAGGTAAAGATAGATAAAAATAATATAGAAGTACTTTGTTAACCTCCGAATTAACAAAGATTAATTATAGAACCATTAATTTTCTTCTCAGACTTATCAAGCTGTATCTCCACATAATATTTTCCTCTTTGTCATCAAGAACCTTGGTAATGCAGCTTTTCTTAAAAGACAAATAGGTTTATATTTTGGATACATATTAGCAAAATAATACAATATTTTATAAGTTTGTGAGTTCCTTTACAGCCTATGATGGAAGTGAAAGTCTAAAACCCATATTCTGTTGAAATGTATCACATAACTGTTGATCAATGTCAGGGAAAATGTACTGTTTATACATATATTTGTAATCTTATTTGGAAATGTCAGAGACAAATATGTGTTAGAACTAAATTTTTAACACTAATCTTGAATCTAATGAATTTGGCAGCCTAAAATTCCAGTTGACTTACTAAAATAAATTGGATCAGTAAGGCAATAATAAATTGCAATGGAAATATACAATGTGGAATACAAATATAAATTCTGAAATATGCTCCAAACATTTTTTAAATAAAGAAGTTTGCAGAAGTGTAAAAGAAAATCTTACCGTTATGTCTTTCAGCCCTATTCTTTGTAAATAATGCAGAGTATTTATTCATGCTGTGAAGTCAAAGACAATAGAACTACAAAAAAATTCACCTACCTACCTTTCAGTCAGATAGCTGTGTATTGTGTCTTCCAAAGTTTTTAGCTAAAATTCCACATTTTCCTAATTTTGGGCTATGTACTCTGAATGAGGAAAGAGTGAAGCACGTTTAAGTGTTTGTATTATTTAAACTGTTTGGGTGCAAGTGATAGAAAATCCTACTTGAAGGCAAATGAATTTGTTTTGTATAATTATTTAACTTTATCACCTTTCCCTAAATCTTTCATAGTGGATTAAATTAGAATGAATTGAATCCAATTCAATAGATAGGTACATTTGTAGGGATGGTCATTTTGGTAAAGCTTGTCTCTTTCAATAAAATTTCTGTCAATTCATCAGCATTCTGCTTGTAAAAATGGTATCCCTAGTGAACCATAAACACAATCAGCATTTTTCCTTAATGGGACTAGAAGAAAATATGGCCATTTGTGATATTTACTATTCAAAAATAGTACATGGAATTCAAGTAAATGACAATGGGAAGACTTACCAGAAGTGTTAACATGACCAGTGACCTATACTATAATGACATCAATTAATCAAGGACCTAATCATTAAATTTTCACCATATAAAATCATACTCTAAACAAAGGACATATCCTAAGAATAAAAAAATACAGAAATAATACATCTTTTTAATAAACTTTAAGATATTTTTCTCTAAGTAAAAAATTAAACTGTTTAATTTTTTCCAGAATATACTACACGTATTTTAAAAGCCATCATACAGCTGTTTTCTGGCTCTGGTTACATAATTTCAAGTTGAAGCTAATTGTACATCTCATATATATGCATATATATGCCATTATAAAAACACCTGAGGATGCTTGTTCGCCCCCTCCCACCCTATGAGGACACATAGGGCACAACTTATGAGGAAGGGGCCCTCACCAGATACCAAACCTGCTGGCACCTTTACCTTGGCCTTCCCAGCTTCCAGAAGTATCAACAATAAATTTCCATTGCTTATCAATTACCTAGTCTAAAGTATTTTCTTATAGCAGCTCAGATGGACTAAGAAAATGGTTCTAAAATCAAAGGCTTGTTCACTGGACTGAATACGTTCATAATTTTATTGAAACATAGCACTGTAATTTAACAATGGATTTGAATATTTTAAAATAAAAATGAGCATGTTTATGTTCTATGTCAAAATTCTGTTTCTAAACTAGTGAATGATTTTAAAAGTTATTCGAGGCAGGGGGTTATTAGTATGTGATTGGCTTGTTTTCTTACAATTAACAGAGAAATATTTTTTTCCCAGAAAAACTAAAAACAGCTAAAAATTTTTGAATTTCCCTTACAGATGTGTACCTTTAGAAATTAAAAGTTATAACATAGTAGGTATTTCCCATTGTTCTCTTTCATAATATAACATTGTGATTTTATACTACGAAATTTGTATTACATGTTATAACTTGCATTCTTTCCTAAAATTATGATTTTGCTTTTCTACTAGACTGTGGTCAACATGCCCATTTTATTCACTAGTACACAGCTGACATCTAGCACATAGCATGACACATTTTAGCAGACTCAGTAAGTACTTGTTGAATGAGTACTACCTTGGGTATATAATGACTTTTTTCTTCCCCTCATTCCATCTACACCTGCCTTCTTTCTATCATTCTTTCTTTGCATTTTTCCCACCTATTTCAAGGCAGTGTTCTTTTCTCTGTCCTTTTTTCTGTTCCCAAACTGCCTGGCTATTTTTCTCCTTCAGAATCTCTTTCTTTCCCTCTCTGTGTGTTTCTTTTTTAAACTCACATTCTCCTGCCCTTTCCCTTTTTAAAACCATGATATATTATAGACATTTCCTATTGGTTGAATGATTAAATGTTTCCCCCTTATTAATTATGTAAAGAATAAGATAATTGCAATATGTTTAATCATTTTTCCTCTTAAAAATAAGAAATATAATTTTTCCTAGAATGTGGGCTATATTTTTATTTTTTGTGGGTTTTCTGTGTGTGTGTGTGTGTGTGTGTGTGTGTGTGTCTGTGTGTGTGTTGGGAAGCCTAGATTTTGAATAATGCTGACCTACAGAAGTGTAGAGTAGGAAATATAATTTAAAAGGACATTAATCTTACTCAACCAAAAACAAAGCAATGTTTAAATTCTTCAGTTAAAATTGTATTCTAAATTATCAGCACTATAAAGATCAAACTTTGTTCTGTATTATTCCTAAAATTGATTGTTAGAAAAGTATTACTAAGTTTAACTTAAATTTGGAAATTGTTTTGCCCCATTCCTTCTTTTTTTTTAATTTTAAAATATTAAGAGGATACAAATGTTTTTGGTTACATGGATCACTTGTAATGCTTGAGTCACAGCTGTAAGTGTGCCCATCACTCAAATAGTGTTCATTGTACACGTCATGCAGGTTTTTTCCCATCCTCACCTCCCTGCTCCCTCCTGCTTGATTTCCACTGAGTTTTACTTCCCTCTGTGCATGTGTCTGCTCATCAGTTAGTTCCAAAGTAATAGTGAGTACATGTGGTGTTTCTTTTTTCATTCCTTAGATACTTCACTTAGGACAATGGTCTCTATTTCCATCCACATTGTTGCAAAAGGCATTAATTCATCCTTTTTATGGCTGAGTAGTACTCAATGGTATACATATACCACATTTTGTTAATCCATTCGTGAATTGATGGGCACTTAGGTTGATTCCTCATCTTTGCAATTGTGAGTTGTGCTGCAATAAACATTCAAGTACAAGAGTCTTTTTCATAAAATAACTTCTTTTGTTTTAGGTAGATACACAGTAGTGGGATTGCTGAATCAAATGGTAGGTCTACCTTAGTTCTTTCAGGAATATCTATACTATTTTCCATAGAGGTTGTACTAATTTGCAGTCCTACTAACAGTGTAAAAGCATTCCTTTCTCCCTGAATCCATGCCAGCATCTATTGATTTTGGAGTTTTTAATAAAAGCCATTTTAACTGGGGTAAGGTAATATCTCATTGTTGTATTAATTTGCACTTCCCTGATATTTAGTGACATTGAGCAATTTTTTCATATGATTATTGCTCATTTGTCTATCTTCTTTTGAAAAGCTTCTGTGCATGTCTTTTGACACTTTCTAATGCGGTGTTTCTTTTTCTTTTCTTTTCTTTTCTTGCTGATCTGTTTGTTCTTTATAGATTCTGGATATTAGCCCTTGATCAGATGTATAGCTTATGAATACTTTCTCTCATTTTGTACGTTGTCTATTTCCTCTGTCAGTTATTTCCTTAGCTGTGCAGAAGCTTTTTAATTTAATCAAATCATGTTTATTTATTTACTTATGTTTTGTTGCTATGATTGTCATTGGGTCTTTATAAATTCTTTGCCTAGGCCAAAATCTTGAAGAGTTGTTCCTAGGTTTTCTTCTAGAATTCTTATGCTTTCATGCTTTACATTTAAGTATTTTATCCATCTTGAATAAATTTTTGTGAGTAGTGAGAGATATGGAGACTGTTTCATTTTTCTACATGTGGCTATTCAATTTTCCCAGCACCATTTATTGAATAGGGTTCCCCAGAAACTTTTTTATTTAGAATATTTTTAGTATAATGATACTTAAATTTGTGCAACTGCAAATTAGCTTAAAAATTCTTATTCTTACAGTCCTTACTCATTAACACAACTGAAATAAGCACATTAATTAATAGCAGATTTAAAAATCAGTAAAATTTAAATTAAAGTCATTAATTTAATGTTTTGAATCATCATTTTAATGAAAATATAATGCTGACAATTTCTGAATTATAGTGTATTTATTTTATATTTGATTATTGTTTCTGTTTGAAATAAAATACATCACATATGCATCTGTGTATATGCATACATATATACCAATTAGAACCATAATTATTACTATGTGATATTTTTCTGTTACATTGAAATTCTTCTCTTTGTAAACAATGTGCTCATTTTTAACCACTACTTTATTATTTTGAAGGACAAATTTTTTTAGCTAAATATCCCCCAAATAAAATCTTTCTTTTTTTTTTTTTTTTTTTTGAGACAGAGTCTCACTCTGTTGCCTGGGCTAGAGTGAGTGCTGTGGCGTCAGCCTTGCTCACAGCGACCTCAAACTCCTGGGCTCAAGCGATCCTCCTGCCTCAGCCTCCTGAGTAGCTGGGACTACAGGCATGAGCCACCATGCCCGGCTAATTTTTTCTATATATATTTTTAGCTGTCCAAATCATTTCTTTCTATTTTTAGTAGAGACGGGATCTTGCTCTTGCTCAGGCTGGTCTCGAACTCCTGAGCTCAAACCATCGGCCCGCCTCGGCCTCCTATAGTGCTGGGATTATAGGCGTGAGCCACCGTGCCCGGCCCTAATTATTTCTTTTTTAATATGTACATAGTTGTACCTCACTATGATACAGAAACCACCCAAAATATGAAAAGACTATCTCCTAAAGATAAAGTACAGAGTGCAGAAATGGGACCACACATATATAGCCAACTAATTTTTGGCAAAGACATAAAGGTAATTCAGTGGATATATGATAGTCTTTTCAACAAATGGTGTTGGGTTAATGGGACATTCTTAAGAAAAGCAATGAAGCCAGATGAACGCCTTATATCTAAAGTAAGCAAACATTAAACATCTCTCTCTCTCTCTCTCTCTCTCTGCTTGCTTCCGATAACTTGCCAATTTTAGAGTATAAATGCCTTACCATCTTCCCTCAATTTGCGACAAATTTTTTGGGCCCTTCCAGCTTCTTAGGATCAGTCAAAACTTGAATACAACCACCCTGCAGTCAAATGTCTCCTTCTCCCTGCTTCCATCATACTTTTATAAGTGTAACTCTCAACAGCACTCCTGAGTAAACATCCATCAATCAAGTTCATCTCAAAATTAGTTTCCCAGGAAACATGACCTAAAAGAAATTGGAGAAAAGGCTACAGAAAATGAGAACAGGTCCTTGAAAATTGTGTAACTTTATAGACATCAATAGATAGTAAAACTGTAAAGTAGGAGAGAAGGAAATCAAGGAGACTGCAGTTGAAGAGAAAATGAATGCTTATCAAGAACCTGTGATAATGAATTTCTCCAAATTTGATTTCTTGAGCTAATCATTCTCATTCTTTCAGCTTCTCGGGATTTCAACATGATGTTCATTTTGTTATTCCCTTTCAATTAATCTATAATGAAATAATCCCTCAACCCATCCTTCAAGACTAACGTAATAGCATTGTAACATGGGTAAAGATGATGAATTGAGCAGGATGTAGAAGAGACAGAAAAAAGAGTGTCAAGACAGAAAATGATTATAATGCATGATTCCTCACGTAAGTTTATCTAATGTCACTATATTCAATCCACCATCTAGTATTTCAATAAGTAATAATTAAATATATCAGTCTTATACATTTTACTTTGAGTCATCATCATATTTTCCTTATTGAATGTTTAGAATTCTTTTGCTCTTGAAAATTAATAAACATTTATTAATAAAACAACATATTTTATAAACATCACTACATAATTTGGCACAAAATAACACAAATTTTCCCCCACTGATTCCCCCTCTCTTTTCTAGACCCATTTGTTTTCTATCCCAGTATTTTTAAGTAGACTCTGGGTAAATCTTATGGTTACAAAAGTCTTATTTAGTTTTAGTTTTATTTCACCCTCACCTTACTGTTTACTATTCTCCTTATGGTTACAAAATCTATTCCTTTTAAATTAATTGATACTGATTCATATGGAACACACATGACAAATGAACATATGGCACTGGGTATTTGAGAATAAATTGAGCATTATATAAAAATAGAAAGAGACTACTGTAAAATGTCTAACTTCAGAAAAAGGAGTCGTCTTCTGCCTACAAACAGCTGATGGATTTTCTTGGAGTATGAAACTGCTATAGGAAAAGTTAATATTTGTCTTCTTCATAGGGTAGACCAGGAATCAAGACCGGAGTAAGTTCATGGGCTCAGTGGAGGATGTCATCTGTGATGTCACTGGTGTGACTATATATTAAGACCAGAAACAGAGGTCAGGCTGGGCACGGTGGCTCAAGCCTGCAGTGCCAGCTACTTGGGAGACTGAGATGGGAGGATCAGAGGAGCCCAGGAGTTTGAGGATGCAGTGAGCTAATGATCATGCTGCTGCACTCCAGCCTGAGCGACAGAGTGAGATCCTGTCTCAAAAACAAAACAAAACAGATTTTTTTTTTAATTTTTTACCTTTTTACTTCCACAGGCATATATTGAGGGTGAAATTTTTGAGTCTTCATGATAGTTAATGGATGGATGGGGGACAAAAGCAATAACAGAAGATTGTGAAGATTAGCTCTAAAGACTTTCATAAAGTGTTGAAAGTATATTTCTGAATGTGTTACTAAGGGAAATGAAAAGTCACAGTAAAACATAAATTGAGTCTCTGTTATGATTAACTTCTCAAGGAGAGGAGATGTCACACCTCTGTCTCGGTTTTGGTCAGTTCTGGTTTTAGCACAAGGCAGATATTCATTCTCCAGAAATAGTAACATTTGGAGTTTTTCCTATAGTTAAAGAGCTATTTCTAAAAAAAACAATCTTTTATAATCAATTTTAATAGATAGAGTAGTGGAGTGTGTGTGTGTGTGCACATGTGTAGGCACATGTGTTCATATGCATCCATGAATTTCATGAGAAAGAGAACAAGTTTACCACTTGGACGTTTCTCCAAATTCTATCTTTCACAAAGGAATATTCAAAGTGCCAGTGCATGTACATTTTCACAAAAGTGAAAACAAGTTATTAAAGAGAAAACCTATGACACTGCCTTTCTGATTTTTTTTTTTTTGTAAAAATTTTTATTCTTAGAGAATGCATGTTTTCTTCGCAGGTGTCTACAATTCAAAAAGCCTTTATAAGCCATCTTATTTAATGTCCACTTGTTGCTAGTTTTAACACCAATATCTGTAATCCAGCGGGGAAAAATCATCCCCATTTAAAATGCTTCACTGTACACAGTGTTTATTTACAACATACTCACAGCCATCATTGCTTTATATAAAAGGAGAAAGTGTTATCTCCTTTTATGTAAAGTAGCAGTTACAAATATACCCTGAAATCTAATCCAGCAAAGGTTAATTCTCACTCATTCAAATTCCAAAGCTAGTTTGCACCTCTCCAGGGTAATTTTATCCTTGCTGTAACTCAGGAATCTAGGCTACCTCTATTTTACAGTAGCTTCATCTCAATTTGTAGCTGCCATGCCTGAAGTGGCAGTGAAAAAAATGGTGTGGGGAGCTTCCACCAGTTTCTAACTGCCTCTCACCAAAAGTGATGTATTACTCTTCCTTTTATAGCCAATAAACCGGAGTTACTCATGTGGTTCCAATCTTCCCTCCTGGAAAGCTTGGAAGCTTTCCCAAATTTCAGGAAGGAGAGAAGAGCCCGATATACTGAACACAGCAGTTGCTACCACACTGTGTATTAACTGTGTGATCATGAACACTTCCATCAAGCTCATTACATTTTCTCACCTTAAAATTTAGGATAATAAGGTTGACCTCAAAAAGTTACTGTGAATAATAAACAGAATAACTTACGTTCATCATATAACACATAGTATAGAAAATGGGAAATGTTGGTTCTTTTTCAAGAAGGACTCCTAATTTTCTTCACTTGATGATGAGTTATCTCCCTTGGCTATATGTTGAGATGCATTTACTAGAATTTTTCAAGTTTCTCTTTCACTCTGTGCTGTGTTCCCAAATATTTCATAATAGAAAGGGAAGATCATTCAGGAAAAATAAGAAATGTAATATAAAATGCAATGAGTTTTTGGAATATGTATTGATACAAAGCATTTTTAACTATCTGGTCATGATAAACTCACTTGGTAAATGAACTATAGATGAGTAAAACTGTCTCTTCCTTCTCAGGGACCTGGCTGGGTATGAGAATTAAATTCATCTAAGATAGACTAACAGGAGAAAAGCACACAAATCTAATATAAGATTTACATGCCACAGGAGGCCTGATAATGAAATGAAAACCCAAAGATTTCGCAAAATCGACATGCTTTTGTATTAGATTGAATAGAGGCAATTGTGGAAAAGTGACTAAATTATGGCGAGAGGCTAAAGGAAGATACAAATTAGTTTAACAAGGTCTATTTTTACAGATTCTCTGAGCTATGACTCCCTGTCAAAGAATTTTCCTTTTCTTCTGGTATAAGGAAGAAATGGTAGTTTTTATCTCCTGTTTTCAAGAAGGAAAGGGAAGATTAGAATGCTCTTCATGCATCTGCTGTTTTTCTAAGTTGGCTTTAGATCAAAGTAAATCTTACATCAAAATGGCATATTTGAGGGTGGCATATTCTGCAACACTTCAGAATTAATGTAAAAATGTATATAAAATTTTAACATATAAAAGTTCAGTCCATTGTCTCATAGAATATTTTTAAAATTTCATTTAGTATTAAGAAATTCTATAAGCCTGAAACATTAATTAAAATAAAATGATGAAGTGATATCAGTAGTAGTGTGGGCAAACATTTGGGAGAAATAAATTGAATTAAACATGTATAATGAGTACTAACATAAATATTAGAATGAAAATCTGTTTTTAGCCAAAGGGCAAGTTACAGCTGTTCCCAGAAACATTTAATTATGTATTCTTATTTTATAGGCTCTGTGGGATGTCCTTATTCTTTATATTAGACTACTGGTTTTTGGTCTTTTGACAAGAAAATATTGTGTGTGTTTTTAACTGTCTAAAAGTTGTTTCAAAATAGTATTCAATATAACAATGTTGTCTGATTAATATTCCTCATTGAACTGACTGTTAATCAGATTGCATTTTTTTTTAATATGGACATGTTAGAAAGAAAAGAAACACTAAAAATGTCGTTTTAATTTGTGAGACTAAGTTCTCCTGACCAATGTTATGCCTGACTTATACACAGTGGAAACTGGGGAAAATTTTAGTCCAATATGTCAAGGATATTGCAGAGCCTTCATCAGCATTTGGTTTGACTGCAGAAACTAATTTGAAGTCGTGTGTGTGTGTGTGTGTGTGTGTGTGTAATTTCCTCTAAAATAGAAAAAAGTAAAAATAATGCACTGGATTCTTCAGATTTTCATTTCCCAATTTTCCAGTTCTTACTCCAACCCAACTGCCCCCCTCTATGTACTATGCACACTGGTTTTCTTCTATAGTTTTGTTTTCTATTGTTCCTCTTTCACCATAGAAGTTTCTTGCCTTATTTATGATACCTGGACAGATAGAACTGGTCTCAGTCTTAGTCTGGAGATATATTAAATATATTGCAAGTTCCAAAATTATCTATTGCTCTCAAATAATGTTATCCACTTTCATGAAGGATTAACACTTGTACTGAGGTTAAGACAAGATAAAGAATAAGCAAAGTCCAACACAGAAAGATTGCCTTTTAACTGTAGTATTACATTTTTAGGAGTCCAAGTTTCTTGTAAGCACTGTGTATCTCCAACAGATAAAAATCTCCTTTGACAGATGTCAGCATGTTTCTAGATCTCTAACACAGATTTCACAATGTTTCTGCCCAAATAAGATTTGTATCCATTTTGAAAAAGAATATTCTTTGCTGAAGCAATACAGTTCCCAACCTAGAATTGGAAATCTGCATTTTATAACATCTATTAAATATAATTTTAACAAAATGGATTTTTCTTTTTTAGAACTGAAAGCTTAATGCCTTCTTATCTGAGTTACACACAAAAGTTAGCTTCCTAGATGACAGTTGAGCTAATATGTTTGCGGGTGTATACATTTGTTTCCTTTACTCTTTCTTTTAGATGACTAATTAGGCAATTTTTTCCTTCTGAATCACTGAGTATATTTTTAAAAAGTCTTTAACAATATTTACTGACATTCCATGTTCTTTGCCAAACCTATTAGTATTACTATCATATTCATGCTACTCCTAGATAACATTAAGAAGCATTTTTGTTTAACTCACAATTAAAATTAAAGGTGAAGTGATGTGCAATTTGAAGAAGTTTCCAGCTTTTTTTTTTTTTTTGCATAGGTAAGATTTTAAGATAAAATAATTTCTTTAATTTAGATAAAATCTATTTATTGATGTGAACCGAAGGAAAACTCAAAAATTTTGAGTTTTATAATAATAGAGTGAACATTTTTTTAATAATAGGCATTGGCAATGTCCAGTGGAAGATTTTAGCTCAATATTATGTGCTGTGGTTTGAAGTTTGATCCCTCTGAAACTGATATTGAAACTTCCCCAGTGTGAATGTATTGAGGGATGGGGACTTTAAGAGGTAATTGGGTCATGAAGATGGATTAATGGATTATTGTGGGAGTGCGCTGGTTTCTTTAAAAGCAAAGGAAGAGACCTGAGCTGGCATACTCATCCCCCCTCCCCATGCCGTGTAATGCCCTGTGCCACCTCAGGACTCTGCACAGTCCCCACCAGCAAGAAGGCCCTCACCAGATGTGTGGCCCCTTGACCTTGGTCTTCCCAACTTCCACAACTATAAGAAATTTCTTTTATAGATATATGTGTATATGTATGTATAAATTATCCAGTCTCCAGTATTCAGTTAAAGGAACAGGAAATGGACTAAGACATTAGGTTTCAAATTTATGTAGTATAAGCTTCCAGAAGAGAAATTATTCATTAGCTTTTAATCAAGACAATCCTGCACTGTTTCTATGCTTCCAGAAACTGTAAGGCACTTTGTTTAAATGATGAATAAGGTTATAAAGGTAAAACATAATCTCTTCAGAGTCAGATAATGTCAAATTTAAAAAAAGCATTAGCCTGTATGCCCAGTCAAAGTGGGGAGGAACATAACCCTGTCAAATTTTAGTACTGTTTTAATTTTAACATTCTTTTTGGGATGGGAAATACAAGTAAGAGTTGAGAAAGAATGCAACATTTAAATCCACTAACATAAGGAATGCATAGACATAAGAAATGCTGATCAATTCTCGTGGTACCTATATTTTGTACAGAAATTTTATATTGTTAAATAGAAGCATAAGAGTTTAGAGTTTAGATTTCAGACTGAGCCCAACTGTTTACTGCCTCCCCTTCTTTCTCATTAGATGTAAGAAATCCTGAAGTCCTGTAGAAATTATATAGAGCATATATTAAACTATACTGTGCTCTACATCCTTCTTCTCTTGGTTCTCTATTAGGTCTTCATTACTTCTTGCCTGCACTGGAGGTCTCTCCCTCTGGTTCCTTGACTCAGATCCATTTGTCAAGGCCACCAGAGTGACCTCTTTAAAAATCACATTTTACCATGTATTTTCTGTGCTTTAAGTCTTTTTCTGGCTCCCCACCTTCTAGGATCCATAGTCTAAATATATCACAGTGCAAATATCCATACTATGGAACCCTCCATATTATTCATATCATATCCCATTTTTGGTCATTTGTTCCTTTATATACCATGCTTCAACAACCCCAAATGGCTTACTACTTCCTGAATATATCCAGACAATATACTGCTTCTCTTCTCCATTCCTTTGTTAATTCTGCCCACCCCCCCCCTCCACTGTACTCTGACATTCCACCTTCCCCATTTGTTAGGTTTTTTTCACTTAACTCTTCCTTTAATATTCGGTTCCAGTGTTACCATTTCAGTCAGCTCTTCGTGATTTATGCTTCTCCAAATCAGATTAACTTACTTATGCCTTCTAAATACTTCCATAATGTCCTGTGCATTTATTATTGCTTACTGCAATTGTCATTTGCCTTAAAATTGTGTTTCTGTGATTTCCTTTACAACTAGGTTGATGGTACCTTGAGGTCAGAAACTCTGCCTTAATTATATCATTTTTAATTATTACATTCTGTTGTCAATGGAAATAACTAAAACAATTCCTTAATAAGCTGGACCCTAACCTCTGACATGTGAAAAGAGATGTACTTAAACTTTCAGCATCACTGTTCGTTTAAATGGACACCTTTTATCATAGGAAAGTATATTCTCAAAATGCATTTTCCTAAATGTTAGAAACATATGCTGGTATATTTAATGCAGATGAAGTTAAATACCAAAAAGGTGTTCTGCTCCTAGCATAAGGCTTCTGTCCTAAGAAAGCTGTTTATTTGAGCTGTTGTCTCCAAGTGTATGCAGGAAATCACTTAAAACCAGGATACACCAGTTATAATTTCCATGGAAGCAGAAATTAACCCTTAACAACATCATACCTGGTTCACATCTAGCACAATCCCCATCAGAGACAACAATTGAGACAAATTACTATTCTAAGAGACAAATAGAAATAAGAGCAGCTATTGTAATAGTCATTTCTTATACTACCGTCAATTTTTTTGGTGACATGTATTTTATATCAAAAGAACCACCATTTCTTGGAGAAATGTATGATTTCTTGTTTGAAAGTGTCTTATTTTGTTTGAGCTGCTATAATAAAAATGCCATAAACTGGCTGACTGACAAAAAACAGGAATTCATTTTTACAGTTCTGGAGGCAGGGAAGTCCAAGATCAAGATGCCGGAAGATTTGATGCCAGATGAGGGACACTTCCTTCACAGATAGACACCTTCCTACTGTAACTTCACATGGTGGAAGGGGCAACCATGCTCTCTTGGACTTCTTTCCTAAAGTCCCTAATCCCACCCATGAAGGCACTAACCTCATGACCTAATCACCCCCAAAGGCCTTATCTTTTAATACTATCCCTTTGCAGGTTAAAATTTCAACATATAAATTTGGAGAAACAAAAAAATTCAGTCCATTGCAAGTGCAAAATGAGTGTGGGACATTTGGTAGTCAGTATCCAAGATGGTGGCTAAGAGTCTTTCTAGTGTTCGTGCCCTACCACATTAAATAGGGCTAACCTACATGACCAGTAGAATATAGCACAAGTGACACTGTGTGACAACCAAAGCTAGGTTATAAAAAACATTACATATTCTGCCTTGTTTTCTTGAAACTCTCACTCTAAATGCAATGTTGTGAGGACAATAAGTAGCCCTATGGAAGAGTCCACATAGGGGGAGGAGGAGAGGCATGTTCTCACACTATCAAGCATGAACTTCCAGCCATATGAATGAGCTCCTTTGAAAGCGGCCCCAATCAAACCTGTCAACTACTGTCATTCCAGCTGACATTTTGATTGCAATCTCATGAGAGAAATACCCATTTAAGCCGTTCCCAAATTTTTCACCCACAGAAACCATGACAGCTAGTACGTATTTACTATTATTTTAAGGCCATTAAGTTTTGGTGTAATTTAACTGGCAGTTACAGATAACTACAGCAATCACATAGGGTCAATTATATAACTGAGTTGACTAACAAGACTTCACAGTAAATACTAAAGTAATGCAATAAAAAAGGCTAAATATTTTTTACAGCAAGAAAAACAAATCAATAATCATTAGAGAGGGCTGAAACTACCTGGTGCTACAACCATGCTTTTTCTTGGTTACATAGGGCATGCTTTGTCTTGAGATCATAAACCACATCAAACTAATTAAATTAGAAACATTGGAAGTAAACCTCATCGATTTGTGTTTTACCACCTCCCTGTGATTCTGATGCATGCAAGAGTTTAAGAATTACTACTCTTTTTGATCAGCTCCCTCTTGGAGTTATGGAATAACTGATATAATAACTGTAATAACCATAAATGGGGTTCAGTGCATTTCATTAGGGTCACAAACAAGAATCTAGGAGCCTCAGGTATAAGTTTCATTAGAGGGAACAAAATAGTCAGCAAGTTGCTTGGGGTCTGTTCAATTGTCATGATGTTCTCGTGGGCTACATTTTAACTGACTGTGGCAATCAGACCATAGGAATCAGGTCCATTGAAAGTCAACACATGGAGAATGCTTTGAAATGAATTCATTGTGAAAGTCTCCCTTCTTTGTGACTTCCTTTTCTGCAGAAATGTGGAGTGATGAGTCATCACCATATTTCATTTCAATACAATAATTCCAGGCGGGGGAACTGTGCCTAAATAAAGGAAATCTGAGGAAAGGAACCCATGGAGACTGTGCCTTGTAAAATTACCTTAACCACTCTCACAGATACACACAACTCAAATTAAGGTGACCATGAATTATAAACCAGAGATTCAAAGACATAAATTATTAACCACATCAAAACTGTCACCTAAAGTAGGTAAAGCTGACTCTGGAAGAATATATTTGTCACTTAAAACCATAAAGTCTAAAAGGAAAACACTAAGTTTTTACTGAGTTATGGCAACTTCCACCTGAAAGATATAATACCATGAAGACAAAGGAAAATTAAACTCTGGCCTCCTGGTATGAACTGTAAAACTACTTCATGATATAGATAGATTATGAAATTGATATGGATTTACCTTGTTTACAGTTGTAATCTGCTGCTTTCTCCTAGGAAGGCTCTTTTCCCCAGGCTCTCAACATGTCTGTTGCCTTTGAGCATCTCTCACTGTGATGGTGAAAAATTATAACCTGTGTAGAGATTATATACTCCTAAAGACAACATACTTATTAATGGGCAGATCTGTCCATACATAGAAAGGGTAATCATAAGTGAAATCAGCTTACTCAATAATCCATAAAAGTGATGATTTTAGGAAAATGGTACTGCAATTGAGTGGACAGGTGTACTGCTGTTGCCCTGTTTTGTGAGATTGGATGCCTTCCCTCCCAATCTCATAGTACAAACTCTCTATTCCATTCATCCAATCATCCATATATGTATTCAGAATCATTCACTGAGTATTACTACATGATATTTGATGCACTAACAATTCATTAGTTATTTTAGACACTGACAATCCTCTGCAAGTTTGGACCACTGGAAGATATTGATGCCTCCTCATGTGAAGTCCTAATTTTTAGGAATGCAGTAAGGATTCATGATAATACTAATTCTGAGAACAATAATTACCATAACCTTGAAGAAGACAATGAATATTAAAATTGTGCCTTTTAACCTCATTCCAAATTTTGCCTTTGGATTTCTATATCATGTTATATTTTGATAATATCTGAATATTTATAAAAAGATATATAAATTTCATAAACTTGATTTTATTCAAAAAAAATCTTCCTAAGTTTTTGTAAGAATTGAGCAGGTCTTCTTTAAGGACCACCTTTAGTTTCTTTTTAGTTAACTTTATTCTATTATTTAATTATTTTTGCAAGGCTAAGCAATCTTAATGTATACGTTTATCTCGGCTGTGGTAATTCTCAATGTTCATTTAGTTATTTAATTTACCATTAGTACATGAGTATCACATTGACCTGGACCCATTTAATATTACCATTCCCTATCACCATCTCATATATTACCTTTTTCTTTTTCCTACTTAGACCATTTGTCATTATTTAAAAGAGTGACATGTATTTGCTGTTTTATTACTTGTAAACTTAATAGTTTTATTACGTATATGACACAGTGATTTATCTCAGGTTCTTTTCAGGAAACCAATTTATGTTGAATATTCTTTAGTCCAACAATATACACTTTGCCCTTAAAAATTCAACCTAATTTGAAAGATGCAAACAGAATTTTTTCAGAAGAAGTTAGACAAATGGCCAAAAAACAAATGAAAAGATGTTCAATATCACTAGTCATCAGGGAAATGCAAATCAAAACCACAATGAGATATCACCTCACCCCTGAAAGAATGGACATCAAAAGTCAAAAAACAACAGATGCTCATGTGAATGCAGAGAAGAAAGCACACATATACACTGTTGGTGAGGCTGCAAACTAGCACAACCCCCGTGGAAAACAGTATGGAGATTCCTCAAAGAGCCAAAAGTAAGCCTACCATTCTATCCAGCAATTCCACCACTGGGTATCTACCCCAAGGAAAAGAAATCATTGTTTCCTATCAAAAAGGCACCTGCACTCAACTGTCTGTCACAGAACAATTCGTAATTGCAAAGATATGGAAATCAACCCAAGTGACCATCAACACATCAGTGAATAAAGAAAACGTAGTACATATATACTTTGGAACACCATCCAGCCATAAAAAGAAATAAAGTGATGTCATCTACAGCAACTTGGATGGAACTAGAGGCCATCACTCCAAATGAAGCATCTAAGGAATGGAAAAATAAACACCACACAGTCTCACTAATAATTTGGAGAAGGGTGCACGTAGGCACAAAAGGACATAAATCACATTGGAAACCAAGAAAGTCATGGGGGAGTGAGGGACAAAAACTTACCCATTGGGTACAAAAAACACTGCCTTGTGGCAGGCACACTGAAAGCTCTGACCTCAGTATCACAGAGTGTAATCATGTAACAAAAACTTTTGTATCACCCCAATATTTGAAATAAAAAAGATCCAATTTAACTTAAAAAAATAACTTAAAAACATGGTTCAGTCTAACAAACATTTATTGAAAACTATGACATATAATGTGCTATATAGATGGAAATATGAATGTTCTGAGTTTTTTCCCTGATAATCTTGGTGGGGAGATAGATATTTAAAAGAACTTTTAAAGCACAGTGTTGTCCATGAGAAGTAATATCTGCAGATATGTTAAAGCTAATAGATTCTGGAGCCGGACTGACTTTGAATTTCTAAGCTTTGCAAATAACTATTTGTATGGTCTTTGGTGAGTGAATTAACCTTTTTGTATTTCTATTTCATTACTTACAAAGGGCTAAAAATATTGACTATTTTATATGGTTATTGTCTGGATTGCACAATTTGTGCTTATAACTTGCTTAACCCGGAGCTTTGTATGACTAGAATACAGTTTTCTGAGAATAGAGAATGGTACTCTCGTTTACTTCTAATGCCACCAATGTCTAGTCTTGTCCTGACACATGCTAGATGCTAAAGGTACATATATTTAATAAAGAACTGAATATTTCCTTGTTGCCTGTCTTCCTTTATTTTTTTATTTTTATTTTTATTTTGTTTTTAGAGACAAAGTCTTGCTCCAGACTGGAGTGCAGGGGTCTGATCATTATTCACCATAACCTCTTGAAATCCTGGGTTCAGGTGATCCTCCAACTTCAGCCACCTAAGCAACTGGGACTACAACTCCACTCCACCAGATCTAGCTATTTATTTTTATTTTTTATAGGGATGGGGTCTTGCTATGTTGCCCAGGCTTGTCTTAAACTCCCTGGCCTCAAGTGACCCTCCTTGTCTTGGCCTCCCACAGTGCCAGGATTACAGGTGTGAGATGCCATGCCTGGCCCCTGGATTTGCTTCTGATGATAATTTTCTATTCCCTAATTTAACCTAAATGAGCATCTCATTTAATTATTTCTCTTCCAACTAAAACATAGTTCATTGTGTTAAGGATCCCAGTAATCTACACACACACACACACACACACACACACACACACACACACACATACACATACACACTTAAACTCAAAGCAAAAGCCTTATTTCTGCAAAGGATATATTAAGTTGGGACACACTTTATTAGTTTGTGCTCATTTTATTTAAGTAGAGTTTGCTATCTGTCTTTTTAAACAAGACCAGTTTGGAATATACACTGATAATGCATTTATTTAACAACCAGTTAATATAGTTATTTAAAATGTTTGTTGATCCTGAGCATATTTTTGATCAATTTGTGAGATAAAGCCCAATTTGTGTTTTAATACTTTGAACCAAAATTGAACCATAACAATTGTGAATGTCTAGGATGTTTTAAATAAAAAGATTAAAAGCATGTGGCCATGATATTACCTATCACAGTCTTTCAATAAATTGCCTGTTATATAAATATAAATTACCACCATTGCAATATACTTAATGAGTATGTCCCTCCAAAATTCATATTTCCAAGCCAGTGGCACTAGGAGTGGGGCCTTTGGAAGGTGATTAGATCAAGATGGTAGAGCTTTCATGATTGACATTAGTGCCCCTGTAAATAATGCCCCCAAAATCTAGCTATCCTCTTGAACCATGTGAGGTCACAGTGAGAAGACACCTTCCATGAACCAGAATGTAGGCCCTCCCTGAAAAATAAATTCCTAATCTTAGACTTCACAGCCTCACAAAATTGTAATAAATAAATTTATGTTGTTTATAAGCAGCCTAGCTTCTGGTACTTCATTATGGCTACCTGAAAGAATTAAGACTACTAAACAAACACCACATGTTGTCACTAATAAGTGGGAGCTACAAAATCAGCATACATGGCCATATAGTGGTGTAAAGGGTGAAACAGAGAGGGTGGGAAGGGAGTGAGTGATAAAAACCAAAAACATACCTATTGGGTACAATGTACACTACTCTGGTGACAGGCACACTAAAAGCCCTGACTTGGTGTTATATTAGTACAGTTCACCCATGCAACAAAAACACTTTTATCCCCTTAATATTTTTCAGTAAAAAAAGATTATGAGATAAAATTCATGAGTGCTGTATCTGACTTACATTCTTTTGACATTAAAACAATCATTTATTATAATAAAGCTCAAATATGATTCTTCTGGATTGCAAGCTTAACAATAGTCTCTTAATTTTTATAGATGAGAATAGTCACTGACATTTCCTCATTAAAGTATAAGACTCAATTTTTCATTCAACAATTTTAGATTGAGTAATTGTACTATGGCAAGCCTTGAGGTCAGCTTGTTACAAAAATAAACAAGTAATTATGATGTCAAAAGTTTAATCTAGGACAACATTTTGTAAGATGTTGAATTTTATTGATCCACAATTGCAGGGAATTCAATTATATAAAAGACGAAAAAAGAAATTATGAAAAAATGTTGACATACCAATATAAACTTCTATTTTAATCACAATTCAAGTAATAATCCTATAATCTATGTACACTTTTCATTTTCTATATTTGATGTACAGTCCAAACAATAAAATTTGGAAAACATGTGAGCTAACTCATATAATTAATACATATCTTCTTTCATTTTATACGATTGGCTCATTTTAGAAGAAACTAAATGAAAATACTTCTTCAAAATATCTCTTCATTTTCATCTTTTCCATTCCACTTTGATTTCTGATTTCCTCATTTCAAGCCTGGACATTGAGAGTAATCTCTTCAACAAAGGTTGTTAGGTCAACTGGATATCCACATGCAAAAGAATGAGATTCGAACCTTGTCTGACACTGTACACAAAAATAAACTTAAAATGAGTTAAAGACTTAAACATTAAGACCTGAAACTATAGATGTCCTGAAAGAAAACATAGGGGAAAGTCTTCATAACACTGGACTTGGCAATGATTTCTTGGACATGACACCAAAAGCACAGGCAACATAAACAACAATAGATAAATGAGACTACATCAAATGAAAAGGCTTCTGTGCAGCATAGGAAAGAGCCAGCAGAGTGAAAAAGGGACCCATGAAGTGGGAGAAAATATTTGTATACCATATATTTGATAATGGGGGGATAATATTCTAAATATATGAGGAACTCTCATAACACAATAACAAAAGAAACAACCTGATTGAAATACACGAAAAAGACTTGACTGGACATTTTTCAAAAAAAGCCAATGTAAATGACCAACAGGTATAAGAAAAAATGTTCAACATCACTAATCATCAGGGAAATTGAAATCAAAACCAAAATGAGACATCACTTCACAACTGTTAGGATGGCCACTATCAAAAAAAAACCAAAACAAAACAGAAAATAACAAGTGTAGGTGAGGATGAGAGAAATTGAAACCTTTGGAGATGTGATATGGCGCATCCACTATAGAAAACAGTATGGTGCTTCCTCAAAAAATTAAAAATATCTACTACATCAATCCAGCAATCTCACTTTTGGATAATTATCCAAAATTATTGAAAGAAGGATCTCACAGAGACATTTTCACACCCATGTTCATTGCAGCATTGTTGACAATAGCCCAGAGATGGAAACAATCAAAGTGTTGATTTGTGGGTGAATGGATAAAGAAAATATGGTGTGAATACACACAATGGAATATTATTCAGCCTTGAAGAAAACAAATCCTGTCACATGCTACAACGTGAATGAATCTTGAGAAAATTATTCTGACTGAAATAAGCCAGCCACAGAAGAATTACTACATGATTCCACTCATATGTGGTATCTAAACAGTGAAACTCTTACAAGCAGATATAGAATGGTGGTTGTAGGAACACACAGTTAACAACACTGTACTATACACATAACAAATTATTAAGAAGTTAGATATCATAATATATTTGTTTACCATAATAAGAAAAGAAAAGGGAAAAATGGAAATATGATTTTGGGGAATAAATTAACTATATCCACCTCAATAAATGAAATATGTGGATATCAAACAAAAAGTAAATATACAAATAATACAAGTTATTCCCATAAACCAGTAAGAATTAAGTTAGAAAGCAGGTCAGAAAAATAGGAAAAAATATAAGGGACATATTATGTTTTAGTATAACACTTTTGAAAACCAGAATATTTTTTTTTCTTTTTTTAAGATGATGTGACTTTATATAAAGAGTCAGTACAGCAAAACTGAAATAACGTAACCTTTGGGGTTAAAGTCCATCTGACTTGGTCATAATTTATTATTCTACCCCATATTAGGGTAGAATACTTCTCCCTAGTAACTTTCTCTTCCTCTCAGTTTCAATCTTCTTAGCTGTAAAATTGGTGTAATAATACTCAGCTCATAGAACTGTTGTAAGAATTAAATGAAAAAGCCATTAAAATTATGCTAATCTCAAAGCAAATGTTTAATTCACACCCACTCTCATTCAAAGTCCAGTATTTTTAAAGAATGCCCTTCTCACTCTTAATTTCTTATAACATTATTCCTTCATGGTCTAGTTCCAAATCATATGTTCTTTGTTACCTGTTATGATAGATTATTTCCCAAAGTGGCCACAATTACTCTACTCCCTGATTCCATGCCCCTTTACCTCACGAATTCTCAGCTTTTCTTCTCAAGTAGTGGTATCTATTTAAGTTACTCTTAATTTTGTGATTTTCTCTAAGAGAATATGGTGGAAGGTTTGTGGTACCATCACCAAGCCTAAAGTTTTATGCTTGTTTTCTTGGATTCCCTGCCACCATCATGTGAACAAGATCAGGCTAGTCTGCTGGAAGATGAGAAAATATGTGGGCCACAGTCATCCCAGTTATCCCAGACAAGCCACAGACATGTGAACCAGCCCAGGCAAGATGAGCAAAGCCAACCTATGGCTGACTTCCCAACTGATTGCAAATACATTAACAAGGTCTCCTAGACTAGCCCTCTCCAATCTAACCCAATGATTCTTAAACTAAATCAATGCCTGTTGTTTTAGATTACTGTGCCATGGTCAGATTGTTTCACAAAAGTAGTTAACTGGTACTTCTGCCCTAATTTTGGGCAGAATTTATTCTCCTTGATGTCTCAGTGGCACGTTGCAATCAACTGACAACTTATCACATTATTATTTGACTTGGTTGTGCCTTTCTTTCTCTGCGGGTCAAATATTCCACGGGAACAGGGGTCAGTTCTTGTCCATCTTTATATCCTCAGAACAAGGTTAAATGCCTGGTATATAATAGATACTCATTAATTCTATTAAATTCTAAATTCAGTCAAAGTTATCAGATGAGATGTGCATGTAGGCACAATTTGAGACTGTTCTTGTTTCTTTTGCTCATCAAGGCAATGCAATAATGACCTGTTTTATCTTTTGCTATAGCTGCAGAGGTTTGGGGCATCCTGAGAGATTCAGTAACATTTGCTATTCAAACATTTTGTTTCAATAAATAGTGGTCCTTCTTAAGTGGGAATGCAGAACAAATGACTGGTGTCAGAGGTGAACTTTCCACAGACGAATGGAAGTGGGCCATCAAAACATGCTATGAATTTAATGAACTATTGCTCACACAACTTTTAGTATGAGTGAAAAACCAGGAAATATACTGTAAAATAGAGCATGTCAAACAGACTATGACCATAGCTCCCAGCTGCTATCTCAACAGCAAATGGAATAAATTGTTCTATTTTTTCTAGGTTATTATTAGACATAACTTTGGAAAAAAGCCTGTAAGTATTCCATTTTTTTTTACTTTCTAGAAAAATAAATATTTTAACATATATTTTTGTATTATTTATTTGTTTTCTAACCATTGGTCGTAAAGCATTATGATTTAAGTACATTTGGTATAAATTGTGTTATGTTTTGGAAAAATAGCACCTGGATCTATTCACACAGACATAATTATCATAAAATATCTATAACAAAAGATATATATGTATATAATGCATAAAATTCAAGCTTTGTTGAAATGATGCCAACAATCCAGTGAGAGATATGAAATAGGAATTAATAACCTCATTTTATACTGAAGGCAGCAGAATCATAAAGATTTAACTTTCTAAACTTCTTAAGGAGCCTATCTGTCTGAAATTTGAACCTGATTCTTTTTGTTTCAGAATCAATGTCTTTTTCATTATGGTACACAATGTATTTTAGCAGAAATACATTTTTGTCTTAGTTTTTATGAAAATGTGTATAATATTTTCTTTGTATTATGTTATTTTATTATTTGTTTGCTTCCAACATTGAACATCTACTTGGTCTCATGGCTACAAATAACATCCAGATAAGAACCATGAATGGCAAACACTTCCAGCTTTCTCATGAAGGTAAAAGAGAGAAGTTTGAGAAAGAAGATGATTATAGACTTCTCAGTAGATATTTATTTTATTCATTTACTATTACCTGTGAGTGTTCTTATGTTACCTATAACATAATTCTTTCATCCATTTATTTGATACTTCCTGAGTTCCTGCAGTTTGCCAGCCACTGTGCTATTGTTGTCTGTGTTGGTAAACAAAACGGATTCCCCCAGTCCCCGGCCTCAGGGTGCTTACAGTCTAGTGGAAGAGACAGGTCATTAAGAAATAAATATATAAACAGTAAATTATCATTAGTGATAAATGCTAGGCTGGAAAAGAATCAGAAACTCTGAGAGAAAACAAAAGAATGGGACTATTGATTTAGTAGTGGAGAATCAAACCGAACTCTCAGGCAAAAGTTGCAGACACCTGAGAAACCGCGCAAATGTCATTACCGCAGAGGGGGAGTGAATGAAGCAGAATGTGGCAAGGAATGAAGGTCGGAAGATAAGAGCTTTATAGGCCAAGGCACAACATTCAATTATGTCCTATCGAAGCATCTAGCATAATTTAAGCAGAAGAATTACATAATCTCATGATCTCCTACTAGAGGAAGATTAGATTTGGGAGAATGGAAACGGGGGAAAAGGAAAAGCCATTATTTTACTAGAATGACTTTGCCAGTAAAGATGAGTAAAAATGGAATATTAAAATATTTTAGAGATAAAATAAATGTGCCTGATGATGAATTAATAGGGATTTCAGAAATAACTTGATGCCAGGAATGAGTCCCAAGTGTTCATAATAAAGTGTGTCCTTTCTTATAGACATTTTCTTCACACCTGGGAAAAAGTGAACAGAAGTCATGTGAAAAATATTCAACTCAGCAATATTCTGTGATGTTCTTACCTAAGTGAATTCATGAAAACTGCCATGAATACTCAAGTATATAGTTTATATAAATGTATGTGCAATCTATTTGTGTATATGAACTTAAAATAGAAATAGAATGCAAAGAATTATGCATTATTGTGGTAGTTGCATTTTGAGTTATATTCAGAGGCATTGTGAATATTTTGAATGTCCTACTTATTGAATTTTTAGACACTTTTATGTCCTTATTAAGAGTGAGAATTGTACTTGAATCCATTTAAACAACTTTATTCTGACTTTCTTTCATACCAATAACTTTATTCTAGCTATAAAAATTTACTGTCAATGATTCCTAGTTTTTATTTTCACCTTTTAAAAATACAAGCATGAGACAAGAAAGAGCTTTATCTCTACATGCCCAGTGTGTTCCTTAAGTTTATCTCCTAAAGTTAATCAAAATTTTGGAGAATTAATTTGCTTATAATTATGTAAATATGCCAATTCCATATCAAGTAGGTATTCAAAATCCTACATGCAGTATGTAGGTAGCATTAAAATCATTATAATTGCAAAACTAAATAGAACCTGAACTATTTGAAAGTGGAAAACATCTCTATTTCCAGATCTGGGGACAATGTCTTATACATAATAGATGTGAAAAACTGCTTTAACCCATATGGTGTCCAACTAAAAGAAAGAACTCAATTTTCCAAGTTTCCTTGCAGCAGAGTGCAGGCATGTGACCAAAGTTGTGAGTGAGACTTTTATTTGAAAGTTGATGATATGACGCAACAAGCTGTGCAACACGTAGCTTCTGCTAGAACAGATGATGGCAGAGGGAACAGCAGTTACTACAAGGCTGAATGTTAGTGTTCATGGTGATCGTGGGTTCAGTACATAGAGCTCATCCCATAACTGTCACATAGCAGCATTGACATTGTTCTCATCAAGCCATTCTTTCGGCATTTTTGGTAGGTTTTTCTGAAATCCGAGTCTTAAGTCTGTACCTCTGGATTTTCCAATGATTGCGCATTCTATCAGGCATTCCATTAATAAATTCCTTTTCTATATCAGCTAGAGAAAAGTAAATCTGTTGCTTGCAATTAAATTCTAAATGCTAAAATTGAAAAACTCATTTAGTCATTAATTGAGGCATCAAATATTTATTCAACAACTATTATGGGCCAAATGAATTGGCAGCAGGATATACAAAGACTAGTAATATACAGTTTTTGTATTTAAAGATTTTAATCACTAATGAAAATGATCAAGAACAAGCAGAAAGTTACAATTTTCATGTTACAAATGCTCTAAAAGATTTCTGTAAATGTCTATACAGACATACAGAAGGACACCTAATCTAGGCCTGTGGGATCAAGGTAGGCTTTCTTAAAAAGGCAACATCTGAACTAATCCAAAACTGCTTGTCAAGGTATGATTCATAAACTATCTGCATCAAAAACACCTGCTGAATAATTTAAAATAATAATTTTTTAAAAATCTGACACACATACAAAGTTCTTGAGTGATTCAAGATCTATGAAATTTTACATGAGAATCTGCAATTTTATGAAATGTCATGCACAAAAAAATAAAAATCTAATCTGACCAAAAAAAGCTGTTTGAAAGAAGAGAATGGATCTGGGAATTTGAGTTTCAGGTAAAAATAGAGGGTTTGAATGATTGATTTTCGATTATCAAAGCACTTATAGAAAGAGATAATATTAGGTGTCTGTACATTAACATATTTTCATATTGAGTGAAAGAGCCAACAATTTAGGGTCAAAGAGATGTTGAATGACTCCTACATTCCCTACCTAACCCATTGGCTAAGTGGAAAAGCTTTCAGTTACCGTATTTTCTTCCTAAAGAAAAGGAGAGAGTGATTATAACCTCATGAGAAGATAGTTAAGATTCAGTAAAATAATGTGCATAAAAGCAATACCTTCTAATATGTATCGGTTGCCTTCCCTTTGTATATACATTCTGTTACCTGGAAGGGTTACCTATGTATGATGTATGTTTTATAGTTACTAGTGCTAAGTTATTAACCCTAAAAACACAAAGGCTTAACAAAGGAAACAGTTGTTAAGTAGAAGCATACTAAATGGCTTTTAATAATGGACATGATACAAACTTTATGTCATGTTTAATATTTTAAGCTCACATTACAGCCCACTATAGGAGAACATTATATTTAGTTGCAACGGATTGTCACATTGTATGAGCAAACATATAGGTACATGTTCTCTAAGAATGTTGTCTTTGATGTACCTTGCCAAAAATAGCAAAAGAAGAAAAAAGGCTGTATCTGCTCAAAATTCAAAGAAAGAAATCTTATAATGGACTAAGGATATCCTAAGTGGACATTTTGTAATATTCAGTATTATTTATGGTGAAATGTAATGTTGGCACAATATTGTCATTCAAATCTAAACTCCTTTCTTCTGAGAATCTAATTAGCATTTCTTCTTGATTTGAATTAAAGTGTATGTACCAGATAAATTATGCTCAAAATCACTACTTTTTGAACAATGTTTGTATTTCATGATATGCTTGATACGTTTTTATTTTGTTTTGTTTTACAGTAAAATTAAATGTTAGTTTCTAATTATAACAATGAAATAACAACTGAACTGGCTTTCCCTGTTACTGGATTTGGTAAACAAGGTTTTCATGATCCCAGCACATCTCTGATTTGAGACCTTTGTTTCTTTTCAAGGACCAGTCACATGACCATGGGTCTGGGGATCATATATTAAGGATATAGATATCACTCTCCGTATTTTTGTTTTCCCATCAACCATAATGATTATATGCTATTTTATATTAAAATAGTTTTCCCTTTTTCTTCCCTTATTCATTATTGCTTAATTCTTGATATGCCATACAGTTGCATTTTATTAATAACACTAATGTCCTTACATGCTTTAAGGATCTACTATTTTCAATGCCATTAAACTTCATATGTATATATCAACTTCACATGTATATGACATGTGATAGAAGCTTTATGTAAAGGTAGATAGATAAACAGATAGATAGACAAAGGTAAATATTCTCTGTCCGGGATTTTTAGATTATGCTTTACGTTTTAGTATTTTCAAAGTCATGCTTCCAGAATAAAGTCATTACTTACTTCCATGTTATGCAAAGTGTTCCATAATTTGATTTCCTCTAATATTTTCTATGTACCTTATTTTATACCCCTTTAATACACCATATTCCAACTATAGTTGTAAAACTTAGATCTAAAATGTTGTCTATGACATGCCTTTACTTTCTTATGTCTATGTTTTTGACTACTCTTTATTTTTCCTGTTACGTTCTTCTTCCATATTTCTATAAGCCCAGCCTTAAAGGGGATTGTAAATGTTATTTCTTTTGATAGATATTTAGACAGGTACCATTTTGTTTTTGGCTTTTAAAGAAATGCTGCCTCAGACATATAATATTTCCTATTGCTGCTGTGACAATTTATCACAAATTTAGTGGCTTAAGCAACACAAATTTATTATCTTATTGTTCTGTAGATTAGAAGTCCAATAACAGTTTTATTGATCTAACAAGAAGATGTTGTCAGGGCTTCATTCCTTTCTGGAGGCTCTAGTGAAGATTTTTCTTGTTACCCTTTTCATGTTCTAGAGGCTTCCTTGGGTCCAACCCCTCTTCCTCCATCTTTAAAACTGGTAAAGGTGAGTTGAGTTTTTCTCACATCCCACCTCTATGATCTTGTAGCCATCATCCTATCTCTTCTGTCTCCCATCTCAACCTCTCTCTTCCACTCTTAAGGACCCTTTTGATTACATTGGGCTTACCTGGATAATCAAGACCACTCCCTCCATTTTAAGGTCAGCTAATTAAAAACCTTAATTCTATCTGCACTTTTAATTCTCCTTTGCTATGCAATCTAATATATTCACAGGCTGTGGAGATAAGAACATGGATATTTCAGGGAGTGGTGGTTGTTATTCTACCTATCACAACATTCTTGAATATTTCTTGATATGTGCAATTACATGAGGATATACATTTGAGTGCATTTACTGTTTCTTATGGTAAACATATCTTTAAATTTAGTAGATACACCAAATTTTACTCAACAGTTTACCAATTCACATTTCTTCAAACAGTTACAGCTGTTCCCATGGTTTAACATCCAAAACTTAATATTGCTAGATTTTTCCATATTTAAAAATTTTAAACTGTCACATTTCAAATAGTTTCTTCAAATATGTGAATGAGCTTCCTATTATGGTTTTAATTTGAATCTCTCTCATTGCTACATAAATATCCTAAATATCAGTCAACAGGAAAATAGATAAAAGGTTATAATTCATATAATGTAATTAAACAGATTAACTAGCACTATATAAGAACATTAACAAAGCTGAAAAGGACAGTGATAAAAAAATTGCATGCTAGTATGTACAGAAAGATAGTATTTATATAAATATATAAAATCAGGTGGACCTATACTATGTATGGCTTATGAATATATATAATAAATGAATAAAAACATCATAGAAATAATAAATATAAAATTCAGAATGGAGAGCGGTTACTTCAAGAGATGGAGGATAATGTCATTATGTAGGATTTTGCAAGGGCATGAATTACATTTTTCTTTAATAGTTTATTTGGGACTAAGTGGTAGGTTTAAATATGTTCTACTCTTTGCTATAGTTTTTAAATATAATTAAAAGAAAAACTTTAATTTTTAAAAGTTTAACTTTTTAAAGTGGCTATGATTATTTTTCTCTGTCACTCCTCCCCCACCCAAAAACACAGACACACACACACAGAGACACACACACACATAGACAAACACACAGACACACACACACACACACAAACAAGAAAATGCTTCGTTCTTATGAGGCAGCTAACCTAATACCACTCACATGGACTCCATTAACATGCTATTTCTGTAATTCTTTTTAGTGATTTACTTATTTATATACATGTTTTATATTCTTATAAAATTCTTGAAGGGAGGAAATATGTCTTACTCTTCTTTGTATGCATAATAATTTTTAAATAATTTGATGAGTGAATGTATAAAATAATATTTGAAGCTCTTACAGATGTAGTCAAGGGAAAATACACTAAGGAGGTATAGAGCACTGTTCATTTTGTCAAGCTTACGTGGATGTCAGATTCTAACATCAATGTAGGATAAAAATTCCATATAGTAAAACTATCCATGGAAGACATTCAGTCTCCTGGAAAATACACCACAGTTTGATCACTCAGTAAATCTATCATTTATGTTAAAAAATCAAATGTTGGACCAGGCCAGTGTTCCATCTGTTGAATATCAGTGAAGTAACTGGCTTGGATTTTGAAACCAGTGGCACAAAAATTGTGTGGGTAAGTTTTAAAATCACACTGAACATGATGAGATACTCACGTGAGTGGATGCCTGAGGGTCTGAAACGAGTTTAAAAAAAAAAAATCCTTGAGTCCCTTATTTTTTCACTTCACATCCTCTTCAGCATGAAATCCAGCTGGATGTTTTAAAATACTGTGTAGCTAGGATCTAACCACTTCTGCCTATTGCTTCTACCCTGGTCTAAGCTATCTTCATTTGTTGTCTTAACGTCAGTAGATGCTAACTGGTCTTTGTCTCTACTCTTCACTTACATAGTCTATTTTCAATCTGTTCTTTTAAAACTTCAATCAGGCGATGACACTTCCTCCTCCAGTTTTTCTGTTGGCTCTGTGTTTTACTCAGAGTAAGAAATAACATCTATTTGGCTAGTGATATTGTTTATCTCAAAAATGTATTTGTTATCTTTATTACTACTTATATTTGAAAGTAAATATGTGCATATTTCCACGTTTTTTAGTTTTGGGTGAAAAAATTTCATTTTTTTTTTGTTTTCTGGTTATGAGAATTATAGATCAGAATTAGAGGGTATGTATTTTTTTCTTTTTTTTAAATTTCAGAATATTATGGGAGTATAAACATTTTGGTTACATATATTGTCTTTGCATCACCTAAGGAAACTATCATTAGGGCGAATAGATAACCTATAGAATGGGAGAAAATATTTGCATGCTACACATCTGATAAAGGGCTGATAACTAGAATCTATATAGAATTTAACAAAATTAACAAGAAAAAAATCAAACAACTCCATTAAAAAGTGGGCAAAAGGCATGAACAGAAACTTTGCAAAAAAGGGTATGTATTTTTTTAACACGGCAAAAATTCTAGACTATGGTTCCCTTTGTATGAATATTTCAGCAGCCCGGTAGCATTAACTATGAGGAAAGAAACAAAATCTTAGTAATTGTTCTCTTTAATAAAACTTCTAAGCTACATAGAATATATTAAAGAAAATATGTCCTTCCCTGAGAATACCATCTGTTCCATAGGTAGTTGGATTTCGTCCCATACTAGAAATTTACTTGCCAGCTTTTCTTTTTTCTTTTTTCTTTTTTTGAATTTGGATGGAAAAGAGAATTTATGCCTTTCACTGGGCACATGAAAGAATAGGTTTGCTGAGCTAAAGCAAAGTATTTCTGAACAGGGAAGGCACAGGGAAGGGCCAGCCTGTGTGATTTTACTCAAAACTCAGTTGTGTTGCTGGGTTTCCGTAGCGGTTTTCAGCATGTGTTTTAAAGCAGTCTCCAGTTTAGGAAAGTCACAAAAGTGTCACCAAGCCCAGAAAGTAACTAGAACTAGCAGAGAACACAGACTTCTTTAGAAAATGCAAGCTCAAATAAAAACTTTTTCTTTCCAGCCCAATTTACATGTCTAATAACTTAACAGTATGTCAAGCGCTTAGATCACATTTTCGGTGATGAACGCAGGCCAATGCTACCTGTGCCTTTGACAAGTTAATAAGCATTAGTTTCAAAACCTCTGAAATCATATTTTGTGATCTCTATAGTCTACTGCTGGTCTCATTATTTAAAATACAAACAACAGATAGATGATGGATGGATGGATAGATAGACATATAACTAATTTTTTGACATCTCAGTAAAAACAAAAATTACCTTTATGTGCTATTTTAGAATAACATTGAATTTGATAACATGTCATATCCATGTGGTTTAAATAGTTCCTGTTCTTCAAAGTAACCTTATGTAGAAAAATGTGCCTTTTTTGTTGGTATTCAATTATTTATTTAATAAACACTTAAATATCAAATAAGCCAATTAATAAATAATATCTTTTTAAAATTTACTTATTGTATCTCTAAAATGTATTTGTTTTGTATTGCTATTTATTATTATCTTTAAATTTCAAAATATTACAGGGGTACAAATGTTTTGGGTGACAGGAATTGCTTTTCTAATGCTTGAGTCAGGGTTATAAATGTGCTCATCATCCGGATAGTGTTCATTGTGCCCATTAGGTAGGTTTTTGCCCCTCTTCTCCTCCCCCTCACCCCTGCTTGATTACCTTACCACTCAGTTTTTCTTCCCTCTGTGCACATGTGTGTTCATCAGTTAGTTCCAATTTAATAGGGAATACATGTGGTGTTACTTTTTCCATTCTTTAGGTACTTCACTTAGGATAATGGTCTCCAGCTACACCCAAATTGTTGTAAAAGGCATTAATTCACCCTTTCTATAGCTGAGTAGTGCTCCATGATGTATATATCACATTTTATTAAATCCATTCATGTATTGATGGGCACTTGGGTTGTTGATTTCACATCTTTGCCATTGTGAATTGTGCTGCAATAAATATTCACATGCAGGTGTCTTTTTAATAAAATGACTTCTTTTCTTTGGGGTAAATACCCATAGTGGAATTGCTGGATCAAATGGTAGGTCTACTTTTAGTTCTTTGAGAAATCTCCATACTATTTTCTATAGAGGTTGTACTAACTTGCAGTCCCACCAACAGTGTATAAGCATTCCTTTCTCTTGGCATCTATGCCAGCATTTATTGTTTTTGGACATTTTACTAAAAAACATTCTGCTTTGTCAAAGATCAGTTGGCTGTATGTGGATGGTTTTATGTTGGGGTTATCTGTTCTGTTCCATTGTTCTATACTCTATTTTTGTGCCAATATCATGCTGTTACTATTTATATTTGAAATTTAATTTATATTTAATACACATATTTCTGTTATTAGGTTTGAGTGTGGTATTCAATTTTTTTAGTTAAACTAAATAAAAAGCCAAAACCTATGCAAATTTAGTACAATTTCCAGAAAAACTACTTTTGATAACTAGACTTTCTTTGATTATTTGTTTGGAGAAGGGGTTATACAGACACTCAAAATTAGAATCTTCTTTCTTTCTTTCTTTCTTTCCTTCTTGCTTTCTTTTTGGCTTATATAATTTATCAATCAATTGCTTTTAAAACTCAATGTAGTTAGAATATTCTTATTTCAAATGGCCTGCATTTGATTTCAAAGTGAAAAAATAAAATTAAGCAAAATGTTTGCATGTTAAAAAAACAAAAATATAAAATTTGTATAAAAACATGAACATTATATATCATTTGTATTAAGATCTTGCTTATATTCTTCCTAAATATTTTACTCAAAATTTTAGTAAATAAAAAAGTACTACCCATAGAAGGGAAAAGGTTGAGCTTCCTTTGTATTACTTCAAAACTTGAAATACATTAGATGATTAGCCATATTGATATTGCTTTATGAACTTAATTAATTCAGACAAAAAGAATATTTTATTTATTTATTTTTATTTTTTATTTTTTAATTCAGGATATTATGGGTGTACAAACATTTTGGTTACATGAAATGCGTTTGCCTCTCCCAAGCCAGGGCTACAAGTGTGTCCTTCGCCCATACAGTGTTCCCCATTTCCATTGGTTGTGAGTTTACCCCTCCACCCTCTTCACCCCCAACCCTCCCTACCTCACCAGCACACAGTGAGTATTACTACTATGTGAGTACCTTAGTGTTGATCAGTTAGTACCAATTTGATAGCAAGTACATGTGGTGTATGTTTTTCCATCCTTGTGATAACACACTTAGAAGGATGAGCTCAATCTCTACCCAGGATAATATAAGAGGTGCTAGAACACCATTGTTTTTTTGTAGTTGAGTAGTGTTCCATGCAGACAAAAAGAATATTTTCTAGGACTCTTAAGATGGATCTAGTACAGAAAAACATGATACATGACAAAATTTGCTTTCAATTCTGTTGTAAATGTATAAAGGGATAACATAATCTCGAAGTTCTAATGCTATAGAAAGTGAGGCATGCCAGATATCAAGAAAAATGAAGAATCTAATTTTTGATTTGCAAAAATGGACTCTCAGAAAATATAACATATAGAAAAGTGTAGCAATTATAAAGAGGAAATATAATGGTGTAAAACATATCTAACTTTTTCCTAAGAGATAAAATAGGAATTAAGAATAAAACACTTTAATAATTGTCATTTACTAATCTCTGGTAGTTTTATTTAAACTTGAGGGCATTTTTAATCATAGAAAACTATTACTAATTGACCATTGTAGAAATTATGATCTTGAACATCAGTTTTGTTTACATAGATCAGTCAAACATCATTTAGTTTCTACATTAGGTTTGTTAAAGCAAACCAAAACTGAGCAGTAAAGTGGTAAAAACAGATTTTATTCAGGAACTATTGTAATAGGATGAAACAGACCCCAATATAGAACTGGGCTCAATTCCAACTACAGCACGAACAAGTGGGGATTTACAGACAAGGAGTAGAGTGTGGTCCATGGATGCAAATATCACTAATAGAAAACATCACAGGTAAGGGGAGATGCAGAAAATCAAGGTCATGAGGAAAATAGCCCTAATTTTTGCAGTTCCAGATATATTGGTTTCTTACAGGGAATAATCTTGAACACTTTAAATAAAATATAAAAATGCCTGAATAATCAAGTTAATAGTAAACTATTATTATCTTATGTTCAGAATAATCAATGTATTTTAGTGTTTTAAAGATATGTATATGAACTATTAATATGATAGGTCTATCTTTTGATTCTAACACAGGTAAAGTATTTGAAGAATTAATTTAGACTTATACTTCTTAGGTTGAAATCAGAGTAACTATATGAAGAGTACTGCAATGTTGAGTGAAATTATTATATTTATAAATTTAATTTATTGCACTTAAAATAATTACAAAATTTTAAAAGTCTATATATCAATTAGGCAATGAAGTATGTATCTTAAAATTATTATATTTATAAATTTAATTTATTGCACTTAAAATAATTACAAAATTTTAAAAGTCTATATATCAATTAGGCAATGAAGTATGTATCTTAAAATGGAATAAAATCCATTAAATGTATAAATGCAGTTTAAAATATATAAAGGCATTTTATTAGCCAGATCTGTGAATGAAACAAAAGATTTAATGAAGGGAACTCAAAATCATCTCTAATTTGCTAGATTTATAAATAATACAACAGGATATATAGGTTGAACAGATGGACAAGGCATGTATTATTGTCACAATCTTCCAAATGAAGAGATTTGGGCCTTGGGAAGATAAATTATTTAACAAACTGGTGAGCTGAGATTTTGAACATACTCTATTTAGCATTTTCACATCTACATATTTTTCCAGTATATTTAACCAGTAAGTTGTTCTCTACCTGAGTTTATGGTCTCAAGTGTTTTATTCAAACTTTTCTGAAGTTCTCAGAATTGTATTCATCGGAATATATTCAAGGACCATAACTGCTATGTTGGTTATTTGTGCTGGGTCTGTAAATGTATGTGTATGTGTGCAACTGTGTGTTTGTGTGTGAGATAATCATTTGCCAGCTTAAAACGATATAACCTGCCTACTCTCTCAGTGCTCTTAACTAGTTAAGGAAGCATGAATATTGGTCCCATGTAGTTTAAGGTAATTTCTGTATGGTTAAGCCTACTCACAGTTAAGCAGTACAATTTCAATAAGTCACCAGTGGATTTTAGCCACCAATCATCTCTCAGATTTGGCCCAGAATTTATACTAGTAGCAGAGTGATTGCATATGTTATATTTGAAAAAGAATATGGGTAAGTGAGGAGTGGTCAAGAGATGCCTCAGTTAAACTGGTATTTAATTACATATCTGTTCTTTCACCCTTCACTAATGCCTTATCAGGAAATAACGTTGTTTGCATTTCCACATTAAACCTGACTCATAAGTCTCATAAGAGCCTAAATCTTTACTAGTTCAAAAATTTGAGTTAAGTAATGACTTTTTTTAATGGTTATAGTAATCACATTTCATTAACAAATACTAAAATTACATTAGATTAACAAGGCAGAAACAAGATGAATTATGAATATGTTATTAAACATGTATAGAGTTTGTGATTCAAATTTACACTTGAATAGAAAGAAGTTTACTTAATGTCCAGGAAATAAAAGAGGACTTTTAAAAATCTTGAAGCATTAATTTGGAAGTGTTTATACTATTCCTGAAGATGATTACGTACAAACGAAAAACTACAAAAGAAGCAAAAACTATTGTTTAAAATTTTAATCAGTACTTTAGAAAATCTGTCAGAAGTCCCATTATTTAAAGTAAAAGACTTTGGAAGTTGGATATGATGAAAATGATAAGATTTTACAAGAGATAGAATATTTACGACATCATATCACTGTCAAAGTACCTATTTTAAAGCATCTCAATGAGTTGAGTAATGAAAAATTTAAAATCTGACTATAGCTAATCACTCTAGCCTAAGTGGCCTCTATCCTTGAGCTTCTGAAAAAAGAAGAGGTTAAACTGAATTAGAAATCACATGCCTGTTTCAATGCATCTATTTTACGATTTAATTATTAGTGTTTTTAATCCTTAATTAACAATATGACCATGAGACATTAGGGCCTGTGAAAATGTAGAATACATTTTTTAAAACATTCTAAATATACCTATTAAACTTTGCTTAAATTTCTCCATATCTAAAATTTTCTCTTTCATTTCTCTGTCTAGGTTGTACTTTTCTCTTAATTCATAATTCATGTATCACTCACTTTGTGGGCCTTATCCTGATATCCTACTTAAACTTAACAATCCATCACTTCCTTATCTGTAATTTCACAATACTTTATTGGTAAGTATTATATCTATCAATATTGAAATAATATACAATCAATTATATATATGTCTACTACTCCTTCTCAAATCCCTCCCATTTCTCCACTGAAGTGTGAACTCCTTGAAGTCAAGGGACATAACTTCTTCAGATTTATATTATCTATTATCAAATGGCAAAGTCCCTGAAATATAGTAGGTATGCAGACACCTTTTCTAAGTTTCATAATATTAGATTAGTGTTACATAGTAATACCTTAATGCTCAGAAAGACTAACCTAGATTTAGAGTTTCCATATATTTATGATCTGGGCTCAGCCAAATTTTATATCTTAAAACAGTAGGTGTTACCTACTGTTTAGATTTTTAAAAATGATACAATATAACCATTATATGAAAGTATATTCTACTTCTGTAACACCCATGTTATATATAATTTCTTATTTCTTATTGTCATTCATTAACTACAACAAATAAAATAAATATAGAGAAATTATCTAGGCAAAAGGACAAAGAAATGATGTTTTTTCACACCCTCCTGCTAATAGAGTTATTCTCCATAAAATACACATTTGTTCTTTTCCTTTAGTAATCAACATTCTGTCCTGTTTCCATACAGAAAAGCTTTTAGGCTAATTAATGTCCACATTGGCATAATTGTTTTCAATATAGTGAATGAGCTCCATGGAAAAAACAGCTGTCATCAAAGTTATTTTAATGGCTGGGTTTTTCTCCACACAAGACTACATAGTCTTCCCTCTACCTTTCAGAGGCATCACCTCCTGTGGGCTGCAGTGTATGTTTTTTTCAGGTCTAGAAATTGGAAACATAGTTATTTATTGCAGTTAAGAAACTAAGAATTTTAAAGAGGCAATTTATGGAAGCTGGCTGAAAAACGACCTCATTCTCCTTCAAGTTTATTGTCAACAAAATGCTGTCCTGGCACTCCAAGATGCATGATGTGGTTCATGTTTTTCTGCACTTCAGGCTTCAGGGACATGATTTTCAATAACAAATTGTGCCTGAATGTCTGATTTTATTTGTTTCCTAAAGATTGCTCCTTTTATAATTCATCCAAGTAGGAAAAGTTAATTCACGATGGATAACAGGCTTAAACCTAAAACATGAAACTATAAGAATTCTAGAAGAAAATGTTAGAAGAACTCTTCTAGATATTGGCCCAGGCAAAGAATTTATGAAGAAGACTCCAAAGGCAATCACAGCAATAACAGAAATTAACAAATGAGACGTGATTAAACTAAAAAGCTTCTGTACAGCCAAGGAAATAATCAACAGAGTGAATAGACAAGCTGCAGAATGGGAGAAAATATTTGCATGCTATACATTTGATAAAGAGCTGATAACTAGAATCTATAAAGAACTCAAACCAATCAGCAAGATAAAAATCAAACAACCCCATAAAAATGTGGGCAAAAGACGTGAACAGAACATTTTTAAAAGAAGATAGACTAATGGCCAATAAACACATGAAAAAATGCTCAAAGTCTCTAATCAACAGGACAATGCAAATCAAAACCACAATGAGATATTGCCTAAACCCAGCAAGAATGACTTTCATCAAAAAAGCCAAAAGCAATAGATGTTGATGTGGATATGGAGAGAAGGGAACACGAAGACACTGTTAGTGGAACTTCAAACTAGTACAACCTCTATGGAAAGAGTATGGAGATTCTTCAAGAACTAAAAATAGATCTACCATTTGATCTAGCAATCCCACTATTGGGTATTTACCACAAGAAAAAAAGTAATTTTATCAAAAAGACAAGTGCACTCGAATGTTTATTGCAGTACAATCACAAAGATGTGGAATCAACTCCATGCTCATTAATTCATGAGTAGATTAATAAAATGTGTAATATGTATACCGTAGAGTACTATGCAGGCATAAAAAATGAACTAATATCTTTTGTAACAACCTGGATGAAACTAGAGAGCCTTCTTCTAAGCGAAGTATCACAAGAATGGAACAACAAACACTACATCTACTCACTATTAAATTTGGAATTAATCAATCAACACTCATGTGTAGTAAAACTCAATGGAAGCCAAGTAGGTGGGAGGGGGGAGGAGAGGACCTGTAAATTTACACCTAACAGGTACAATGCATGCTACCTTCGTGATGGGAACACTTATGACTTTGACTCAAACTGAATAAAAGCAAACCATGTAATAAAAATGTTTGTACCTCTGTAATATTCTGAAATACATAAATAAAAAAAAACATGTTGTGGCATCTTTATATAATGAAAAACTTTTGATTCAAATGCCAACAAAATCCAGTTTGAATGCTTTGACTCTCTCCCGTTTCTTTTTGATTTGTTGCTTTATCCAAGTTACGAATCATTATTAATTATTTTGTAGGTTTCAATCTTTTAAATTTATTCATGCAAGCTTTCCATTTAATTTTTAATTAATACAGGATAAACCTCTATTTTATGCAATAACTGGGAGTTTGGGAGGTAAAATCCTATGTTTTATGTACTTACAAGTATACTTCTTTTGAAATGAAATAGCTACTGGTAATTTGCATGCATTTTTTTCCTTTCCCTGTCTCTAGTACTCTGGCAGAGACTGCACTGGGAAATTGTTTTAGGCAAGGCAATGGCCACCAAAAATGTTGAGAAACACTAAGATTAGTTAGTTTTACTTAGAGAAAATTTGTGAAGCCTGGCTGTCTACTTGGGTTCTAATCTTGGCTCTTCTGCCCTTTACTACCTGTGTAACTTTACACTCCTGGCCCCCAATTCATTCCTCTGCAAAATATTGGTAATAGTATCAACTTCTTAGGGCACTCATAAATGTAAGTATTATAAATTAGCAAATGAGAATTACTTAGAAAATTGCCTGGCACATGATAAGTACCCACTTATTAAGTACATATTCTATTATTAAGATTTATAGTTATTATGGCACCTTCATTTGTTTTATCATAATGGCTCCAACAATCCTGTGAGATACCCTGGGCTGAGATAATTAGCTCCTTTGTGTATCAGAAAACAAAAAGGTGAGAAGTGAAGTTATTTCTATATTGTCATAAGTTCAGAACTGCAAACATGTCTTCTGACTTCTAGAACAATTCCCCTTCCGTATCAACGTATGTCATGAGACCACTTTACAGACAGCTGCCTGTGCACCATTCTGCTCTGTAACTTTTTGGTGTTCTTTTCATTTAGCAATTGCTTTTTGATTCTCTCTGTACCCTCTTTCAGGTTTTTTCAGACTCAATAGCTTCTGAGTCTCTGTCTTCTCCAGAACAATTGACATCATTCCTGCAGGTGTACCTTCCTTGAGATTTGAATGAAAGCATGCCATGCATAGATAATTCTCTCTCAGGGCTTACAGAACAGCACATAGGATGAAAATCACTTCAGGCCTTAGCTGGAGGCAAAGCCAGAGGACCCTAAGCTATGAGCTGGCTTCTGAAGCCACAGCAGTGACCCAGGCCAAACTGGAGAACGGGGTGGCTGCTTTGGATGTGACCAAGTGAGTGGAGGCCAAACAGTAGGTTTAGAGTTGAGCCTGGCAGGGCAGTGTATGAGCCTGCTGGGACTCATCCAAATGCCACATGAATAATCAACAATGTGGAAAAACACTACTTGGCTGCTTAATGCAGTTTATTTAACGTAATTTTCCTTGGTTTCAGAATGTTATAGTTGCTGGTAAAATGTCCTTTTACATTTAAAGTATAAAAGTAATAATTCAATTATTTCTAGTTGGTTGAATGATGTCTGTGTATGTGTGGGTATGTTTTAACGACTTTAATTTCAGAAATGTTATATTCTATAGATGCGGAAGACCTAAGAATGACAGAAAAATGACAGTATTTTTTCTGCCTGTATGTAATCAGCTTAACCAACTAAATCTCTTTTGGGGTTTTGGGAGAATAGAGCCATAGCTAGTAGCTTAGATATTTCTGTACATAAATTTTCTTCATATCTGATCCTTGCCATGACTAATGCAATATTTATCAAAACATCTTTTCCACAGTAGAAATTCTCAAAGAGTTGGCATAAAGTATGCTAATTAATTTTTATAAATTGTTCCTCAAGATTCTTTATAAGTAACATGTCCTTATTGAATGTATATTACATATAAGTAATAGGGCTTGCCATTGGGTATAAAAGCACTTTAAAATATTGCCTTTCTCTTCTGGAGGCGTAGGGCCCATATGAATAAGCAAGACCATACAGCTATGGATACAGACATATAAATACATTACTCACACACACACAGAAGCATATAGATAAAAGCCATATATGACAAACCCACAATGTCTATAACTGTGTCAATTTGAATTATTTCTTTTTTTTCACTTTTAACTGCAATTCTTTTTTGTTTGTTTATTAAGAACTTATTTTGTATCAGGCTCTGTACCTAGCAATTTACCTCACCTCATTGAAAAAGCTATGATTATTTAATAGCACTGGAGGAAACAAACTGGAAAATTACACAAAATCCAGACTAAAAAACCTGGACTATGTAAATATAAGATTGATGCTCATAATTTTAATCTCTCTCTCTCTCTTCAGCTAGGATACCTGGTTTTATTCTTTGCAGTACACTTCGTCTTCTAGAGGCAAAAAAGTGAGGGTCTGCAGAAGTAAAATTTAAAAGAGTTTAGTTATAGTATTTTTTCTTCCTGTGACTTTTCAAAGACAGCAGTTTCCCTCCTCAGTTTCTTGTGCTACTGGACTCATCAATTAAGTTACGGAGTAGAATAAATAAGCAAACACATATTTTGAATATTTAGATCTGCTTTGCTGAAAAATTTAAGCAAACATTTATAGCTTTGAAGACAAAATGACAACAGAGAGTAAACAATATATTTATTCATTGAAAAATGTTTGCTGTTTTGAATTTTCGGTGGTAACTTTATGTATATTTCATGAAGGTCAGTAATCAAAAAATTAATCTGCCTGGTTGGTTTGGGATATTTTGGGCAGCTTCTTTGAAATTCAAGTAGCCACCTCTCACCCTGTTATAATGAGGTTTGAGAGTCTCTAGAATCTTGGGGGCTGCAAAGTAGAAATTCCAAATTACTAGTGTTAGATGACAAAGTATCCCACAATTGACTGTCATAGGACAACCACTATTTATTTCACTTAGAGATTGTTAGAAATTCAGGTAGAGTACGGTAGGGATGGCTTATCTATGCTCCATGATGTCTTTGGTCCCAGCTGGAAGATTTGAGGCTAGGGGATGGACTTATCAGAAGGCTCACTTCATACACCAGCATGTATGAACATGTCACCTGTGTGTGACTTCTCCATGTGATCTGAACTTCCTTTTAACATGATGTCTAGGTTCAAAAGGCAAGCAACCCAAGTGGCAAAGAGAGCCAGGTGAAAGTCATTCAACTTTTTTGACCTCTACTAAAAAGTAATACAGCATCATTTCTCCCACACCCTGCTGGTTGAAGCATTTGCAATGGTCTAGCCAGGTTCAAGGAGGATCGATATTACTTTGTTACAAAGAGTATCAATATCACTTTTTAGGAAGAAATTATGAAATCAGATATATATTTATATGTCTTTTGAAATCACTACCTGGCACAGTGGGGGATCTATATATACATGAGAGGTGTTTGAGACAAAATGAAAAAGGACTGTTAAAAGACTTTTAACGTATACATCTTAGCAGGTAATAAAAAAAGAAGAAAACTAACAAAAACACCAGAAAAGTTCATTAGCATAAAACACAATCATAAAAATGATTGGTCCTTGGATGACTGCCAGCAAGAAGACAGGAGCCTTTGTCCTATAACAAGAAGGAAATAAACTTGGTCATCAACCTGAATGAACTTGAAAGTAAATTTACCCTCAGAACCTTCAGGAAAAGCACAGCTCTGTTGATACCTTGATTTTGGCCTTGCAATGTTCTTAAACAGAGAATCCAGTCAAACCACATTATAGCAGGATTTCTGATCTGTAAAACTAGGAGATACTAAATAGGTGTGTTTTAAGCTACTAAGTTTGAGATAATTTATTATAGCAACAATTGAAAACCAATGTCATATTCTTACCAAAACAAGGATCTTCTTAATGGATTATGGTGGACCTAGCATCTTCCCTAAAAACAAAACCATAGTGCCTACATTATTCATTGGATAGTATTCTTCCCATAAACCCAAGAGTGGATGAAGAAAATTTGATATATGTACATCATGGAATACTACTCAGCCATAAAAAGAATGAAATAATGTTTTCTACAGAAACTCAGATGAAACTGCAGGCCATTATGTTAAGTGAAGTAATGCCAGAATGGAAAATCAAACTCCACAAGTTATCACTTATTAAGTGGGAGCAAAACTATAGGTATACAGGGGCACATAGAGTATTACAGTGGACATTAGAGACTCAGAAGTGGAGAGGTTAGGAGATTGGTGAGGGAGGAAAAAGTACCTATCAGGTGCAATGTATACTATTTGGGCAACAGATACAATAAAAACCCAGACATCACCACTGTACAAGTCATCTATGTAATGAAAAACCACTTGTACCATTAAGTCTAAATAGAAGTTAAAAAAAAACAAAGTACACTAATGTAAAGTAAAATTTGCTTTTCTCTTTTAAACAATATTTTTGTTTAGTGTTAATCAGAAATAGTAAAAGATTTTTGTTCACCTTTTCAGTAAACTGCAAAAAAAAAGGAAAAAAAAAGAGAGACAAAGAGATTCTGTGTGCTTCATGCTCATGATGTCTTTATTAAATATTTTGATTACTTAGGAAAATTGAGTTAAAGATTTTAAAGACTTCAAGGTTTTTACAATAATATATAGCTTCCTATATTTGCTTTTAAAGGCTTTTAGTGATCACTTTTTTAAACTAATGGCTATGATTTCATAATGATCTGTGATCCTATTTTGATCAAGTGTTTTATATCTTTATTTTGATGAAATTTTCAATAATCAAAATTGAGTCTTTTTGACCTCCAACTAACTTTGGAAAGTTTCAGAGTTCCCTAAAGCATGAAAAATAGATAATATGCTAATCAAGTTTTGGTTAATTTATATAAAACACATTTTCAAGTACGAAATATTGTTTAATCTTCTTTGAGGTATATTTGTATGGAAATGTTATTCATATGTGTTTCAAAATTGTATGAAATTTCTAAAATTCTTATATGTCTTGGTATATATCATCAGTCATAATTATGGATATTATGTTGAAATATTGTAGCTTACAAAATGTTTCTTTGTCAATTGCATCTTTAATCATGGACATTTTAAGTCTTGTTGCCCAGAGTTAATTGCTTTATTCTGATGCTTTTTTTTCCTGAATGCTTTTTACAAATCCTAAGTGTTGCATTTTCAAGGAGGTTCATAGGAAAGACTAAAACAAGTACTGTTGAATACAAGTTTCTAACAAGTTTGAGACCACACCATTGGACTGAGTACCAAAAAATAAAAAATAAAAAATTCAGAGCTTTCATAGAAATACTCTAGACACATAAAATTGCTAAGCTAACATAAAAACAAACAAGAATTAATTACATAGAACTGAACTTATAGAGACTATGATTTTTTTTGACTTTTTGTTTGAAACATTTCTGATTCGTTTTACATTTTGTTTTCCATAGTTAAGACATTTTTGTTCCCTTAAGCTATCAATAGCTTACAACAATTTGGTAGACTATACTTTTGTGAGCCAAATTAAATCATTTACCTTTCTCTATACCTGATCCCTCCAGAATTTGGACAATATTTGTGAGTAAGAATCCATTTTCTTTTGTAAGAAGATACAATTGGAGACATTAGTAATTTTATCCAGGCTTTGATTGGAATGTCATATTTTCAGAAATGACCAGACTACTTTGAGAGGATGAGGTTGAATTTTATGGAGGCAATAAAAAACTTCTTGGGAAAACTGACCTGATACCTTAAATACATGGCTCACATGGTTGCCTTACAGATGGGTACAGAATGCAACTTCTTGACAGCCCAAGAAACCTCAGGATAAAAATTCGGGGAACCTCAAGAAAAGAGGAATTCGCCAAATTTGTACAGGTATTACAGACACAGTCTGATGGCAAGTCTTGGCTTGGTTTCCTAGGCTGGAGTGTCTTTTAATACGTCTAATCTGAGGTTTCCTAACAAAAGTTCCAACACTGTCAACTTAAAAGTGTATATTATCACTACTCTTGCTGTACTTTATGCAAATAATCAGGTCAAGTTAATGATACTAAACTTATTCTGCAAGCAAATTAATCTTGCCATAAACATCTTTTTTAAAAATGATGGTACATGGAAAGAAGAAAAATTATGTGTCAGAAACAAAAAATCCTATAGTGCAGTGCACCTGTTATTAGATTCTAGTCCTGTCCACTGATTTTGAGTTTTGATTATCTGGACTGAATCCTGAATTTTTAGTTTTTTCTAATATCTGTCTGTTTTTCTCCAGACTAATGTTTCCAATTTTTGTCCCACCCTTCTGAATTAGAATCACTAGAAAATAAAACTACCTTTTCCCTAAGGCCCCTCTAAGCTGAAGCTAGTCAAATTGGTATTCAAGAAAAATCACTGCAACAGCTTATATTTGCACATACTTTGTGAAATATAACTACCATCCAGGAAAATATGTCAGATTCCCCCCGCCTGCCTTGCTCCAACTGAGGATGCTTCAGCTCATATCCAGAAATCTTCTCAATTGACTTTCCCCCAGACTCAGACACTGGTTTATAGACTACTCAAGACATTGACGTGTGTTTTTCTTCTGTTTTCATAGAAATTCCTCATATTACAGATTTATTTGCCCTGAATCATACATAGAAGCCTCACTTTGAGAGCCCATTTGCAAAGACATCTCCTGAAATGAAGTATGCTGTTTAATTGGGCTGACCTATTCCCAGATTTGATAAAATAGTTTCATGGGTATTAATTCTTATGCAATTTGCTCATGCTTATGAATGTTAAATTATTCTGTATCCTTTTTTTTCCTATTAATCTGTCTATTGTCAGTTTATTTTTAGCAAAACTTCAGAAGGTGGAGAGAAAGCTTTCCCTTCAACCCTACAATAGCAATGTTGCCAATTTCATACCAATGTTTAATAATTAGAACTAAAGAGAATTAACCTGCTGCTTTCTGATTGTGCTTATTTAGTAAAAATCATTCATAGCACTTGTTTTCAATACTGTAGGTTTAAGAAAGCACTTTTTGTGAGTGCCATCTGTGAACATCGTGCTGTCATTCATATTAGTTGTGTATAAGAGAACAGAATAAATTAAAATTACATGTTGTCAGGCAGGGCGTGGTGGCTCACGCCTCTAATCTTAGCACTCTGGGAGGCCAAGGCGGGTGGATGGTTTGAGCTCAGGAGTTCGAGACCAGCCTGAGCAAGAGCGAGACCTCGTCTCTACTAAAAATAGAAAGAAATTATATGGATGGCTAAAAATATATATGGAAAAAATTAGCCGGGCATGGTGGCACATGCCTGTAGTCCCAGCTACTTGGGAGGCTGAGGCAGGAGGATTGCTTGAGCCCAGGAGTTTGAGGTTGCTGTGAGCTAGGCTGATGCCACGGCACTCTAGCCCGGGCAACAGAATGAGACTCTGTCTCAAAAGAAAAAAAAAATTACATGTTTTCTACAGATTCCAAAGTGTAAAATAGCATTGGCTTTAATAAAAAGTCTGCTTTTACTGAAACTGTGAAGTTTTAGGGAAAATAAACATCAAGTATTTTGAGTAATCAGCACTCTTATTCAGATCTTAAGACCTCATGCCTACTACTTTGTTTGCCTAATACCCTATTGCCATCTCTGACTTTGCAATAATATGAAGGTTAATTCTGATTAAGCCTGTAAAATAAAATATTTAAGTTTGTCTGTTAATTTTTGAAGTTTATAGCTGAATTTTTTTAAAAAATGAATAAATGAAAATTAAACCTCACCTGAATCATGAGAGAATAGTACTTTAACAGAAACAATATCCCTTTTTGTGGCATCAGTTTTCCAGTGATTCAAAGGAAAAACATTCTAGCACATAAAATGGTTACTATGAAATTAGAGTTGAGTTAATATCAACAAGGGAGAAATGTCCTGGGTTTATAACTGTGTTTGAATGGATTAACTTGATTCTTTTCAAGAATATTTTTATTAATGTGTCCATATCTTTTCTTATTTATATTAAGCCTAATATGACTTTTTCCTTGCTAAGAAACTCAACATGGGTTCACTCTAAAGCATTTACTAATTGCCTAAGACATTTGATGTCATCTTGGTGATTATTTATTGAGGCAGGGATTTTCTGTAGATTTTTACATATTTATACAATCACCATATTTCACTAATTAATACAGCACAGATGTATTAAACACAGCAGGACTGAAAATATAAAGAAATGAAGCAAAGTTGCTGGCACATTCAGATAAGTTTTTCCATCAAGGAGATAATTTTTAAAAATGAGATTATCTGGAATTTATGAAAATATAGTCTCTTTAAGACAGTTAGACATAATTATAAAATATCTGCTTCTCACAGGGCACATTTGCTTTCATTGTACAATAAAGCTCAACTTTAAATCTGGCTAGAAATCTTCACTTCCATTTACTGTAGTCACATTGCCTTATTTTTGATTTCCAATGACTCCTTGTTAAAAAAAAAAAATTTGATGCCAAAATTTTATGTTCTTTGCTTTTCCATATTTCTTTCATTGCTTCTTTTTCTTCTGTTACCAAGAACTCTGCTCCAATTTTTGTCTTCATTCAACATAAGAAAAAGAAGGGGAAAAGGGAATATCTTACTTATCTCCTTATGGTTTTCCAGTAATTTCAATCTACATCCCAGGGATAGAAAACCGTACAGTTAACATAAGCCTTACATTTTATTTTATATCAAGAATATTACATCACTTTCAAATCCTCTAACTTAAAAAAAATCATGGATTTATTTTTTTTCTATTTGTTATAGTAATAACAAATATTCAAATTTCAAGAATTTTGCCCATTCTTTTTTTTTTTTTTTTTTTTTTTGAGACAGAGTCTCACTTTGTTGCCCGGGCTGGAGTGAGTGCCGTGGCATCAGCCTAGCTCACAGCAACCTCAGACTCCTGGGCTTAAGCGATCCTACTGCCTCAGCCTCCCGAGTAGCTGGGACTACAGGCATGAGCCACCATGCCCGGCTCATTTTTTTGTATATATATATTTTTTTTTAGTTGGCCAGATAATTTCTTTCTATTTTTTTTTTTTTTTAGTAGAGACGGGGTCTCACTCTTGCTCAGGCTGGTCTCGAACTCCTGACCTCGAGCGATCCACCCGCCTCGGCCTCCCAGAGCTAGGATTACAGGCGTGAGCCACCGCGCCCGGCCCATTCTTACCTTATTGGGTGATGACTAGCCAAGTCTGTAAGACCAAGAGAAGACCGAATTTGCATTATTTAACGTGACAGGCATTATCATTAACTTCTAAAATGATTGAGTGTGCTCCTACCTGAGTATATTTCCATAGAAAATAGCTGTGTGATATTAAGGAGGACATTAAAACATAATGTATACAAAATATATACGACTAATAGATACTACTGGCAAAGATTATTTGCTTGACCAAATTTTAGTTAGCCTTCTAAGCCTTCTCCTAGGCCTATCTGTGCACCTCTTTGTAAAATATAGTTTTGGTAAAGAACTTTGTTGTGTCAGTTTAGCAGGGATCCCCCACCCTTGATATCTGATCACCCTCAATATCGGATCAGATTTCTCATCTTCCACCATCCCCCTGGAGATGTTTGATTACCCTGGCCTGTCTTCACCAAGAATCTTGTTAGGTTGGTTTAGATAGACTCTCCCTTACCCTTGAAGTTTCCTCTTAGAAGCTTAGAAATATTCCATCCACTGAACACCATCTTGCTCCTTGGCTATAAATTCCCATTTGTCCACATTGTATTTGGAGTTGAGACCAATCTCTTTCCCCCATTGCAAAATCTCATCGCAATATTCCATATACCTATCCCAGTGGTCCTTAATGAAGACGTCCTTACTTTGCTTTAGCAAATATTCCTGAATAATTTTGACACTACTTTCTTGTATGGTAAAATGGGCAAGTCAGAATAATTTTCAGGCTTTCTAATAAGATTATATTGAGGTTAAATTAAATAATGCTTTGAAAATTTAGCTAAAGATTAATCATCATTTGTAAAAGATGATGCTTTTTGAAGATACTAAGCAATTTCCTCCCAGCACAAACGTAATGTGTATTCTTAAGCCACATAACGCTGAAAACTCCATCTTTAAAAATAATATAAGCAGGTGAGAAAAATAACTAAAACAAAGTAGGCTATTTATTTAAATCCGATGATATCATAATCTGGAAAATTACTAAATCTTGATTCTTCATAAAAAATACCATGCCAGAGAGACATGGCTATAAATCTTCTCTGCACTTGTGTGCTCAGGCCTGATATTAAATTTACTGCTGCTCAGTTTTTCCATATGAAAAAAAATGCAGATATGATCCTATGTAATTTTTGATAGTTAGACATGATATAAAAATGTATTTAGCACTTAGTTGTTGCTCGATGAACAATTACTATTTTCATTTATATTATAGCATGTATTAGAATTAACTGAGTTTAAATTGTGTTTATGTTAAATATTATAAGATTAAAAAAACTGCTGGCCAAATTATTAGTGCCCATCTTTGAATTAATCAGTTACTATTTATTCTTTGATAATTTTGACTAATATTTCATGCCATTGAGATCAGGATTTTTCCTAAATAATTACATTTTTTTTTCTTGCCACACTTTTTCATACTCAACTGTGGTTTAACTAAAAGCACTATAGGAACATTGAGTGGCATTTGAAGGCACTCATAACATCATGTTTTAGAGATTTATAGCATGTAGCCTGTCAGTCTGTCAGATGCGTGCTTAAAATTAAAGAGGCATAGGGTATGTTTAGATCTCAGGTCTTAATGCTTGGTTACATTTGAAATATCTTAAAAATCAGTTTCAATGTCAGCATACTAATGCCTGTGTTAATTATTTACCCCTTCTTAGCCTGGCAGGAGACTATAAAATAGATAAAGTGGCAGGTTGAGTCTAAATAACCTTTTATCAAGTGACAGTAACAATTTGTTTGAACTTTTATTTCATTTAAATTTGCATGAACTTTTAAGTGATTACTCATATAGTCTCTCTTGACAGATAAAATTAAAAGATAAATGCATAGTAAAACTAATTTGGCTTTATTGAGTGATTGTCAGTTAAAATCATAATGCAGGACTTACTTTGCAAAAGGCAAATCCCTAGAACTTTACTATCAATTTACAGACTTTGCAATAACTATAATTTGAATGTGTCACCCAAATTTCATGTGTTGGTAACTTAATTCACAATGTGGCAGTATTGAAAGGTGAGGCCTTGGGCTGGGCTTGATGACTTATGCCTGTAATCCCAGCACTTTGGGAGGACAAGGAGGGAGGATCACTTGAGGCCAGGAATTCAAGACCAGCCTGGGCAACATAGTGAGACCCTATCTCTACAAAAAATAAAAAAAATAGCACGGTATTATGGCTCACACCCATAGTCCTAGCTACTTAGGAGGCTGAGATGGGAGGATCCCTTGAGTCCATGAGTTTGAGGCTGCAATGAGCCATGGTCATACCACTGTACTCCAGCTGGGGCAACAGAGGGAGACCATGCCTCAAACAAAAAAGAAAGAGAGAGAGAAAGAAAGAAAGAAAGAAAGAAAGAAAGAAAGAAAGAAAGAAAGAAAGAAAGAAAGAAAGAAAGAAAGAAAGAAAGAAAGAAAGAAAGAAAGAAAGAAAGAAAGAAAGAAAAAAAAGAAAAGAAAAGAAAAGAAAAGAAAAGAAAAGAAAAGAAAAGAAAAGAAAAGAAAAGAAAAGGAGGGGCCTTCAAGAAGTAATTGGATTACTCCATGGATTAATGTATTAATGGGTTATGGCTTAATGGGTTATGTTGAGAGCGGTGGTTCTATTGGCTTTACAAGAAGAGGAAGAGAGACCATGTGATACTCTGCACCACCTCAGGACTCTGAAGAAAGTCCCCGTCAGCAAGAAGTCTCTCACCAGATGTATCCACTCCAACTTGGACTTAGCCTCCAGAACTGCGAGAAATAAATTCCTTTTCTTCATGAATTGCCCCATTACAAGCATTCTGTTATAAGCAACAGAAAATAGACCAAAACAGCATTAGTATATGATTTTCATAGAAACATTCTCTAAAGCAATGTTTCAGGACATATGGGCTTTATTAAAGGATATATAATCAGTAACTGTTATATATATATATATATATATATATATTAAGCTTAGGAAAGAGACACTGTTTTCATTGAGTTGTGTAAGGGGGCTGTAACCTCAGTTAAGTTACAAATCACTACTATGGTGGGACAGTTTGAAGCATTTGAGAAACAAATGAAAACCCAGGTGATTTTTGCAATAATATCATTCCGCAGTGAAACTACCTGAGGTGGATACCATATTTTAAAATATCATTTTCTAATTCACTTGTCTTTCTTAAACTGGTTTATTTTGGGTTAGTGACTTGGAATATTTTTCATATTATTTATGTAAGTGGCCTGCTGCCCAATTGGAATGAGTATTAAATTCCAATTTAAATTAATGTCATTTCCATTTAACATTTCTGAAGTCACCTAACACTCGAATGAGGAGATGGCATGTAAACAATTTATCTGTTCACTGTGGGGCATTTGTAAAATTTATCTATCTCTGGAGCATCTTCACTGATGGATTATATGCCCCAAATGTGCTGGGGAGCCACATTCTTCCCACCCACACCTATACGTAAATACCAGTATTACCAGTGGATTGCAATGGTCCAGGGAGTATTTCGTCTTGCAATGAAGTTATTAGATTCTGTGAAGCCTCATTATGGTTTCATTGTAATGCTAAAAACATTGCCTTCTGCCTTCCTTTCTATCATTTAGAGATATCCAGCTCTATATTTCCCCAGGAAAACTGCTATATAATCCTGAGATAGTGTCACATCTGCATTCTTTCTGCATTTAATGCACTGCCATTTGAATAACTTTGCTGGTTTCTAACTAGTGAATTTCTATAATCTCTGAGAAAAGCTTCAGGTTTAATCCTAGCTAATGCTATCATAAAAGTGTCTCTTTAAAAACAAAAGACTATTCAGATCTTAGAGAACTTGGAAAGGGGAACTTGCCTGCTACTTTAAGATTAAACACTATTTTTTGACTTTTAATGAAAAGTCTAAATTTGAAGATGAACAAGAATTTCAGTGCCAAAATCAGACAGGCGAAGACACATATACTTACAAGAATGATGCTTTATGATGCCAAATCATTTGAGAAAGATTAATAACCATATAAACTCAGCCAAGAAGTCCACGTGCTTTCCACTGACTGTTTTTCATGGAAACTGCCATTAGATTCAATGATATATTGAAAAGACATATTTGGAGGCATAATGGTGTTTAAAAATGATTTTTAAAAAATTGTATTAAATCATACTCTCTGATTGAAATAATATTTTCCATCATTTATTGTGTTGTTATTCTATATGCCTTTTATCTGCTTTCATTTGATTTATCCACGCTTGCTGATCCCTATCCTTGTCTGAAGACGCCATTCTGCCTTCTTTCTCAGTAATCACACTTAGAGGATGACTACTGCTAGAATGTCATTCAACTGCATTGTTAAGCACCAAAATAATTTAAGAACACTTCTTCTTTTCACACATCCTACTCTGTTTCTCCCATTAGTTATTCCAGTGCTTTTCACTATAGTGTATTCACATGTTTTCTGTTTTCCTCAAACCTCTGACCACCATTGTTGTCTTTCTCTCCCAAACTCATCCCCTGCTTACAAACCAGTCTCACTTCTTATTTAAACAAGCAAGCATCAGACATAAAACATTTTAGACTTCAGCTACTACAAATGTTTTTGACACATGTATTTATCTCTTTCTCCTTCCTTCTATTTTAATTGACAGGATGCAGATCTTTGAAAGAACCAAAGGAAATAAATTTTAAAGTTGGGAAAAATATGTGGAATAATATTATATTTTCTCTTACCTTCTCTTCTTCCTCTTCATCCTGTGGCCTCTTCTTTTTTTCTTCTAGACTTCAAGTCTTTCTATTATTAGGGGAGACTAATCATCTTAAATAAGAGAAATAAACAGAGAGCATCATTACTTTTTTTCATTACTGCCATTGCAGGAAATTTTGCAGGCATTATTTTTGTTCAAGAGATCTTATGATCCAGCATCTAACATAAAGCACTCAAGATATTTACCTCATTAAATGAATTGAAAAAAGTGGCACAATGATCAGTTGTTGCTATGTTATTATAAAATAAACTGCCTAAAATTCAACCATTCAAACATCTGTAGAAATATTGCAGAATGATGACTTTTAATACATGAGTTTGGTGAACATATTATTCTATATAGACTTTTTATAAAAAGAGGGATTGCTGAATTAATTATAAATGGTTATCAGTATGTTGATTATATGATATATTTTGAATTTTTAGAGTTCAGTTCAAAAATTTTCTCAGATAACTCCTCAAAACCAAAAACATATTGAGTATTTACTTGACAAAGAATTATAGATCAACTATCACTTTTAGTAGTAGGTCAAGAAATTGAGAATGAGACAAAACAATCTCTTAATCTCTTAAAACATGCTTTTTGTACCTTTCAACTATAAACTAAATGCTTCTATATATCATCGCCAGTTTCTAGAATGTTATTTACTGCCCTGTAGCACAAATACAGACACATATATGCTCATATTTGTGAAAGCAAATTGTACTCATCTCAAGCTTTCTTAAGAAAAGTCCCTAAAGAACTCTACTTTTACTAAGTTCTTATAACATTAACTTTACATTCCTACAGAAAAAAATATCCACAGTATCTTAAAATTATCCTATGTGTTTTCTTACTTTCATTGCTAGTTGTTTTTGGCATATCTGCAGTATACTTCTAATATTCTCACACATATAAAACATTGTTTGATTTTTTTTATATCCGGGCTCATTTTTTGTCTAGTAGTTCTGTCAATCGCTGAGAGTGAGATGTTGAAGCCCCCAAGTATAACTGTGGATTTATTTACTTTTTATCTTCATCACTTTTTGCATTTTAAGGTTTTATTTTTTTGTGCATACACATTAGGATCCTTGTTGATTTTTCATTGATATCATTATGTTACCTTCTTTGTAGCTATAGTTAATTTTTGCTCTGAAATCTACTTTTGCTAAGATTAATAATAGCTACTCCTGTTTTTTCAGTAATGTTTGCATGATATATCTTGTTTTATTTCTTCATTTTCAACAAACAAGTATCACTGAATTCTAAATTTCTAATAAATAAAATATAGTTTATCTCTGTGTGTGTGTGTTTGTTCTAATCTACTCTCCCAATCCCTATGTTTTAATTGTTGTATTTAATTATGTATACAAATGTAGAGGCAATTTATATTGACGATACTTGCTAATATGTTAAAGTCTGCTCTTTTGTTATTTGTTTTCCATTTATGTACTATTTTTCTTAATTCTGTTTTGTGGCCTCCTTGATTAGGCTTCAATTTTGATTTATAGTGTTTTTAATTATTACTCTTTGTAAAATGTTTATAGACATTGCTTTGGGTGTGTATATATGTGTGTGTGTGTGTGTGTATAAAACTTATTACATATATGACTTTGTGAATTATTACAATCTACCAGTATCAACATTTTATCACTTCCCATAAGTCCCTTCACATTTCCAATTTTTTAGATATAATTATGTTGAATATCAAATGATGTTTCAATTGAATATCAAATTTGTTTCAATTATCCTGTATGATTTTTAAATTTTAGGATTAAGATAGTTTATTGAATATGTCCATATTTATGTTTATTATTCTTTCCTGATGGTCTAACATTCCTTTATCATGTTATTTCTGTTTGATAAAATTCATTTAGTTCGTCTTTAAGTCTGTTAGTGACAATTTTTTTTAATAGTTATTGCTGGTCTTTATTTCTTCTTCATTCTTGAAGGATATTTTTTGCTGGCTATCGAATCTGTGACACATAATTCTTCTCTTTCAGCACTTGTAAAATGTTATACCATTTCCTTCCTGCCTCCATTATTTAAAATTAAAACTACACTGTCATTCAAATTGGTTTTAACCTATAGGTGGTGCATTTGTTTCTCTGGTGCCATTCATGATTATTTCTTTTTCTTAGTTTTTGAAAGTTTGAATATGATACATCTTGGCATAGTTTTGTTTGGATTTATCCTTTTGGGATTTTTTTCAGCTTCTTGGATCTACAGGCTTATGTCTTTTGCCAAATTTAGAAGTTTTTAACCATTACGTTATTGAACACTTTTTTAAGCCTATTCTCTTTTACCTTTTTGTTTGAGGGGATTACACTGACAAAGACATTGGATCTTAGGCTCTGTTATTTTTTTTGACTGTCCATGTGTTCTCTCTGTGGCTAAGATTGGACAAATTCTATTGGTCTATCCTCAAGTTCATTAATTATATACTTTGTTAAATCCTGTCTACTATTGAGCCCAAGCAGCAAACTTTTTTTTCCTGTTATTTTACTTGTTTATTCTATAATTTCCATTTTCTTATTTTTTATAACTTCTATTTCTTTGTTTGGATTTCCTATTTTCTTGTTTCAAGAAAATTTATAATTTATCTTTTAAGAATTTTTTATTTACTCATTTTTAATAGACCATACATTATTCATCAAAATTCAAAAGTTTTAAAAGGCTACATAAGAGAAACAAATATCCTTCCTACCAACTACTGTTATATATTTCTTGTATACCCACTTTATTTTTTTTTAATTTCAGAGTATTATGGGAGTAAAAACACTTTGCTTACATAAGTTACCTGTTTTAATATCCTTATCAGATAATGAATACATCTGAATCACTTCAGTATTTGTATCAGTTGATTATCTTTTCTCAATCTCATCGTGATTTTACTTGCTCTTTGTATGAAGGGTGATTTTGCCTTTCATATTAGAAGTATAGCCTATTATGTCAGGAAACTCTGAGTCCTATTTAAATATTTTATTTTAGGAGGCAGTCATCTCGCTTAGGTTTAGCACATAGGTCTTTGCCTAATGCTTTTGGCTGTGGTTCAATTATCAAACCTTTTTTTAAATTTCATTATTTTGGTCTATTTGGTTTATCTGACACTGCTGCAACTCCTGCTAATCCCTACTGGTAAAGTATGAGAGAGCAGAAGTTTGCCCAGGTGTCTCTGGATAAGTAAAGAAATTTTCTATTCTGTGGGGATGAAGAGTACCTTTCTGGATGAGCATCTCCCTGCAGCAGAATCTCATTTGATCTAGGGTAGGATGAGTCCTATACAAGCCACCTGTGTTGTTATGTTGGGTGTCAAGAAACATCAGACTTGAGTCACTTTTGTCTGTTGAGTGGGTAAGATGCCCTGTCACTGTGTTGTTTCTCAGCATGGAGTCCCAAACTAGTTCATCTGTTTCTTTTTATTATTTCAGAGTTTTCTTTTGGCTGTCTATTGCATTATATGCACGGTTTATAGCTGTGCTTAGTAGGGAGGAGCAAGGAAAAAAAAACTAGTCTGTATCACCTTGTCTAGAAAAGAAGTCAGCCTTTTTATATTAACATTTAATATTAGAAAATTCTGTATGTTTACTGAAGTCAGGACTTGAGAGAATTTCATAAGTCTATTAATGAAAATACCTTTGTATTAATCGTGGCTCTGTGAAGAAAACAGAAGTCATATGAATTTATTTAACAGAGGAAATGGGTTACATGGGTTTTTGCAAGGCAGAAAAGCAATAGTGAAAAATGAGATTAGAAAGACAACAAATAAACCAAGTGCTTACCATCACTAAGACTGGGTTAACAGAGGAGATGAGTTTGAGGTTATCAAAACCTGAAATTGTAGAAGAAGCCCATGGATTTGAAACTCAGATTTTGGGGGAGAGTATTTTGCCTGGCTGCCACTGGTATCTCTGAGTAGAGATGAGGCTAATATTGAAAACACTAAAAAAATATAGATAATGAAATCAACTGCTGGAGGTTTACTGTCAAGATGAAAGACATTGTTAGGAAAAGCCGATAGATACAGCATGAATGCAGAAAGAAGTAAATTCTGCTTACTCTTACCTTTTAATTTCCCGCTAGTTTTCCCTAGGCAGTAACTGCCAGCTAGCTCCTGTTAAAGGTGAAACGTACTTTAGAGGATCCAAGTCCCAGCCCAGCATCCCTGTACAAAGAAGCATAGGTTTATAGCTGAGAGACAGTTGCATCCTTAGGCATCTTTTAATAGTTCAAACATGTACATGGCAATGCATTATGCAAATTAATAATGAAAACATTTCTTTCAAAGAAAGAAATACGAAAGCTTCAGGAAAAGTAAATTACATGCAGTAATTTAAACATGACAGTGTCCTTATAGACAGAATAAGAACTAACATGTGCTTCATATTGCTTCATGGATATGAAATTACATTACTCACAAAAATATTAATAGAGGAATTAAAATAAATAAATAGTGCTGTTTTATCTTCTACGATTTACTTTCATTAATGATAAATGAATCTATATTCTACAGGGATTATTATATTTTGATTGAGGCCACACTGACTCATATTTGAATTTGCATGGGCAGAGTTGGAGGTTATGACCTTGCCTTTCTCTAATGTTTGATGCATAACCTTGAAAAATAAGAAACATCTGAGTGGTATTTTAAATTTTAAAAGCTATGCAAGTCATTTTAATCTGAAAACTTACTGTTATACTGGCTATGCATATATAACATCGTGAATAACATAAAACTCAAGAATTGATCTATTTATGATATTTAAAGATGATTTATCCAAGAACATAAGAAATTACTGAGAATTCTTCCAGCCTTGGGTGATATGCTACCTCAACTAATTCTCAAACATTACTCCAAGTACACTCAAGCAATTTCATAAATATTGCTGGATAATATGTGTTGCAGCCAAATCTTTAATTGCATAAACTGTTCTAAAAAAGCTATAACTCAAATTGAATGAAGTAAACTATAAATCACTCAATAGTTTACTTATAGGTAACTATAGACAATGTAACAGTAGACACATGAGCTATGATTTAGAAAATCTAAATTTTCCATGGCTTACAAAATGTGTGAATATTAACTAAATTGTATTAATGGTAAGAACCCTACTTCCACTAGTTTTTGCACAATATAAGCCCTTAGTCTTCTCCACTAAATGTGAAGTCTATGTAAGTGTATCCTTGTCTGCCACATTCATCAATGTTTGCCCATATTATAAAAGTACAAGTCTAGACATAGTGAACCCTCAGTAGATATCTGCTGAACGAATGTATGAATGAACCCATTGAATATCTCATGAATCCAGTGAAAAGATATAAAGAAGTCATTTTAATAATATCATGTTTTATAAGTATGGCACATATGTGCTTCAGAAAATACTACTTGAATATTGAATTTACTGAAATTATGTTTTATTTAATATGAGCTGTATTATATCCTATTTCACAAATATACTTCTATATATTTGCCTAGCGTAGCATCTGCTTTAAAAAAAAAAAAAACGTGAGGGGGTCTTCTGGTGAGAACTGGAAAATCTGCTGGACAAATTCTAAAGGAGCTGTAACACGAGCTTGGGCTTTTTGTGCCTCATGTTCATCCCCTTGGCCCAACTTTATTTTCAGCATAGCTGTGGTGAACAGTCTGTACATACTATTATGGTCTGAATGTTTGTGTCCCTCAAAATTCATATATTGAAATCCTAATGCCCAAGGCAATGGTACTTGGAGGTGAATCATCAGAACAAATCCTTCATAATTGGGATTAGTGTTCTTATAAGAGAGATCTCAGAGTGCTACCCAGCCCCTCCTGCCATACAAGGACACAGCTAGAAGGCATCATCTCTGAGGAAGTGGGTCCTGACCACACCAACTCTGTCGGCCCCTTGATCTTGGACTTCCTAGGTTTGAGAAATGTGAAAAATAATTTTCTGCAATTCATAAACTACCCAGTTTACTGTATTTTGTTATAGCAGTCCAAATAGTCTAAGACAGAAATCAGTAGCAGTGGTGGGGTTTTGCTACTAAATAAAATCATGCATGGCTTAACGATAGGGATACATTTTTAAGAAATGTGTCATTAGGTGATTTTGTTGTGTGAACACCATAAAGTATATTACACAAACTTAGATGTGTGTAGTGTAGTGTAGCCTACTACACACATAGGCTTAGTGGTTATAGCCTATTGCTCCTAGGCTATAAACCTGTACAGGATGGAATTGTACTGAATACTATAAACAATTGTAACACAATGATAAATATTTGTGTATCTAAACATATCAAAACCTAGAAAAGATACAGTAAAGATACAGGATTATAATTTTATGGGACTATTGTTGTATATGTGGTCAGTCATTGACAGAAATGTTGTTATGCAGGGCATGACGGTATATCTAAAAATGTGGAAGCAGTTTTGGAACTGAGCAATGTGTAGAGTATTCAGGTGCATGCTAAGAAAAGCCTACATTGCCATGAATGGGCCATTAAGGGTGATTTTGGTGAGAGTCTAGAAGAAGAAGAGAGCTTCAGGGAAAGCCTAGTCTCTGACATTATTAAGTGGTCATGATGTTGGTAGAAGTACGAATGATAAAGACCATTCTAATGAGGTCTCAAATGCAATGAGAAATATTGGAAACCGAAGGAAAGGTGACCTTTGTTATATAACATATCAAAAAATTTGTCCGAATTGTGTTCATGTCCCAGTGTTTTGTGAAAGCTAGAACTTGTGAACAACAAACTAGGATATTTGGCTGAAGAAATTTATAAATAGAGTGTTGAAAATATATTCTAGCATCTCTTGAACGTTTATTGTAAAACACAAGGAGAGAGATGTGATTCAAAGACATTATTTTTAATCTAAAAGAAAGCAGAACTTAAAGATTTGAAAATTCTCAGCCTATGAAAAATGAGAAAATGTGTTCAGGAAAGAACATCAATGGTGTAGCCAAGTTACTATTTGATAAACATAATCAGTATGTTTAATATCATTGGAAACCAGGTGCTATTTATCAAGGTAATAGAGGAATGGCCCCAAAGGCATTTTGGAGATCATCAGGACCACCTCTTCCATCACAGGCCCAGAATTTAAGGGGTTTGGGTGCAGAGCTAGCTCAAGGCTTCACTCTCACATTCCAGTATCATGATTTTTGCCAGTGGGCCAATACAGTGTAGGTTATGGTGGCTGTCCATCCAGAGAGCACAAGTCCTAAATCTTGGTGGTGTGTTCATGGTGCCATCTCCACCATTGTGCAGAGTACAAGAACTGTAGGAACATTGCTTCCTCAAACTAGATTTCAAAGGCTGCCCTGGGGGAGCCATGAGGCACAGTCAGACAACTGACATAGGGGTGGGGCTAAAATAGAGAGCCCCCATTAAGGCAATGCTTAGTGAAATTGTGGGGCATGGCTGCTCCCAAAACCCAAGACCTGTAGAGCCACCAGGGTGTAACTCTAGCCTAGGAAAGCTTCACAGACTTGACTCTAACCCATGAGAACCATAGTATAGGCTTGTCCCAGCAAAGCCATGGAGGTGAAATTGGCCAGAGCACTGGGGGCCCAACCTCTGTTCCAGTGTGTCCAGAACATAGGACAAAGAGTAAAAGATCATTATCAAGCCTTAATTTAAAGTTGTTTGCCCTGCTAAGTTTTGAAATTGATTGGATCTACAACTCTTTCCTTCTTTTACATTTCTCCTTTTTGTGATGGGAAAGCAGAAAGCCTTTCCTATGCCTGTCCCACCATGGTCTTTTGGAAGGACACGCTGTATTTGATTTTACATGTTCACAGCTTGGGAGCAATTTGTCTCAAAATGAATGGTATCTTGAGTGTTACTCATACATAACTTAGATGGTATTCAGGTGACACTTTGGACTTTAGACTTTTAAGGTGATGCTGGAATAACGTAATACTTTTAGGGCTGTTGTGATAGAAAGAATGTATGTTGCCTATGAGAAAGAATAAATTTGGTCAGGACAAAGGTGGAAAGCTATATTTTGAATGTTTTTCCCAAAAAATTCATATGCTGAAATCCTAAGATCCAAGGAGTTGGTAATAGGAGGTGGGATCTTTTGGGAGGTGATTAGGTCATGAAAGCAGATCTATAATAATTGGGATTAGAGCCCTTATAAGAGAAACCACAGAGAGCTAGTTAGATCCTTCTATCATGTGAAAATATGGCTAGAAGCTACATCTATGAAGAAGAGGACCCCGTCCAGACACCAAATCTGCTGCCCACTTGATTTTGAACTTCTCAGCTTCCAGAACTGTGGGAAATAAATTTCTGTTGTTTATAAGCTGCATAGTTTATTTTATTTTATTATAGCAGACTATATGGACTAAGATACACATTTACCATGTCCCATATGAAATATACTTAACAGGGTCCTTGCTCAACCCATCCTGTGATCCCAATACCCCCACATCCATCTTTAAATAATTTACTTTGAGTTACTCCTGGCTCCTCTTGCAGGACTTCTCTGTAATGTCTGTGCTTCTATTAATTGGCCTGATTTCCTTCTTATTCTTGTCATTTTGATTCAACGACCCAAAAGTCTCCTAACTTGATGATGTGGCTGTCTTTCAAGCCTCATCCTGGTTTATCCTAATATAGGGGGTAAAACATAGATATGCCTTGACAACTGCTTGATACACAGATGAGAAAATTAAGCTGAAGAAAGGTTTTTGATTACATTTATACATTTCATCTATGTGAATTTATTTTAATGACTTTTATACCCTCATTTTATACATTTATCTATCAATTTTTTTAGCTGTACTTGAATATTGATATTAAGCCAAAGCCACTAATGCTTAATCAATGTGGAAAGCTAACTGATAATGACTAATATAATCTTCCCCTTGGTTGTCAAGAACTTTCTGAATTGATTACATGTGGCTTTTTTAAACTTAGTATTAATAGGGAAAATGTAAATTAATATACAACTGCACCCTCTTATACTCACCATGCAGAGACAGAAGGCAATTTTTTCATAAATACTAGAAATGGACTCACTGCTGACAGCATTATTATTGGACTAACACCTGATATCTTATTCTTATCAGGAAAACTTTGTGAATGGTTAGGTCATTCTTTGTTCTCTGAAAGCCTATAACCATTATTAACTACAGATACATTTGTCAAACTAACAAGAGTAAGAATGAATTTCACTCCCGTGGTTCACTTCCAGGAGTGTCCTTTCTAGAGTCCCAAAAGGATCTTTCTCCATTGCATGAAGAACAATGTGACCCATTAATAGATTTTGTGTTTTTATTGCTACTGTTAGCTGTGTTCACACCATGGCAAAGATGGCAGTGGGGCACATTTCTTTTTTTCCTCCTAGCGCTATACTCTGCAATTCAATCATAAACTTACCTTTGAATATATAAAATTACAGCTACAAATTAATTCCTTCAACAACTCTTATTTCAATTTCTGCTAGAAGTTATACATTCCTAAAGTTTCTTTATAAATTGATTGTTTAACATTTAGCACAATTCTTCCTCTAATAATTTCTGTGAAAAAACAATAGAATACCCACTGATGATAGAATGTGAAAGCTAGTCCCAGTTGCATGATAAGAAGGGAAGAGGGGAGTAGGTTGTAGGGAGAGAGTCATGTAAAATTGATAGCCCTGAGAAGAGTGGCTTCCTTTGGTGAGGAAGAAAGGCAGCAGAAGAAGATAGTGCAAAGAGGGAGACAGAGGAATAAATACTCTGAGTTCATTCACCTTCATTCCTTAGATCTGTTGCAGCTTATCATGGATTGGATCCAACAAAAATCCAGCTGACACAAGAGTCTGTCCAAGTCAGTTTCCCAGGACATACAGCAGAGTGAGGAAAGGTGGAGAAGGTTTCTGGAAAGAATATAGAAGCTATTCAGCCCATTGTCCATTTTGTGTTACTTAATACATTACACCACTTCATATCCTTTTGAAGTAAGCAAGTTTTAAATCTTAAATTCAGAAAAAAAAAAAGAATGTGAAAGCTAGAAGAAATAAGAAATAATCTAGCCCAAGATTCTTTCTTTATATTTTTTAAACTGATGATGTATGTCGCTGACATCCATCTCAAGTGATTCGTCCAAGTTTAATTAGCACAGCCAAGTAATGACAGAACAAGAAATAAATTCGGATCTCCTGATTTTTATCCACTGTTTTTCAGTAATCACACACTTCAATTATCATAGTGTGTAATTTCAGCCAAATACTCATGCCATCATCTTAATTAATTATTCATTCATATAAGAAATGTTTTTTGAATACCTAATATGTGACAGATCCTGTTCTAGGAACTTAGCATATTACAGTGATCAAAATAGATTATAGTTCCTGCCCTTATTATCGTTAAGTATAATACATGAATAAATTATATTGTAATTTAAAAGGTTACAATTGCTACGGATTTTTAAAAAGACATCAGATTAAGGAGGAGTCGGTATATATATATGATCTGTGAAAGCAGTGATGGGGGAGGCTGGTGCAATTAGATATAGGTGGCCAGGACAGCCTTCATTGTAAAACTGACATTTGGTCAAAGATTGACAACAACAATGAAGGTATCCACGTAGATATATGTGAAGAATATTCAATGCAGAGAGGGTAGTGTGTGGAAAAGCTCTGAGCTGTGTGAGATGAATGCCAAAACAGAGATCAGTGTGAGAAGATGAGTTCAGAGAATTAATTTGTGAGCTGCTCTGTAAAAAGCATTTTGTCTGATTTAAGGGCTTCATCTTTTGTTCTGAGGATGCTGGGACACCACTGCAGGGTGTGGAGTAGAAGATTTTTATGACTCAACCCACATTTTAAAAAGATAATCAGGGTGCTGTATTGAAAGCAGACTGTTAGAGGGCAAGAACAGAAAAAGAAAGAAGCTTGAGGTGGCTACTGCTGTAATATAATTAAGGAAGATGGGGCTAAGACCAGGGTGCTGGCCTCTGATGGCAAAGTGCCGTCCTAGTTTTGACTAATGATGCAAGATGGCATTTTTCTTGCAGCACAATGGTTGTCAAAAGCTCTCACTCCCACAATTTCAGTAGAAACTCAGGCTTTCACATGGCTTTAATCCATTGGGAGTGAGAGAGGGCTCTCGAGGAATGCACAATTCTTAAAATGGTGAGTGAGTCTCAAATGGTAAAACGAAGGCTCCCAGTGGCCTGCCTCTATGTGGCTTCCACTATGGAAGGTAGGAAATGTGGGGCAAAAATTTAAGGTTTCTGAAATCTCTGCCTTTCTTATTCGCAGCAGGTCATGCAGGAAAGCCATAAAGGACCCATTAAGCTCTTTAATATTTTTTTTTATTCTGGAGATTATGTCTTAAATCTTTTTTTATGTATTTAAACTCCCTTATCTGAAACTCATTAGCAATAAAAGTTTTAGAGCTTGGTTTCTTTAATTACAAAGATACTATGTGACATATTTTACAATACATAGCATTATTGGCAGATTTTGTAATGTAAAGGACATCCTACACAATGAAATGCATTTATAGATCTTCAACAAAAGATATACATATTAACACTTAATAATAGAACACAGAGATTCTTTAAATAACTTCACATTACTCCCTGCTAGATTTTCCTTCTAAATTAATTGAATCAGGCCAGGAAGTAGCATCTATTATACAATAAAGCTTCCTGTTTTTTAGAAGTGTACCTAAGGGATTGTAGACCTGTATTTCCCTGGCACATTCTATCTCAGTTTTTGCTAACATATATTTATTTTAACACAAAAGCACTTTAATTTTTTATGTTGACTTAAAATTTTATTTTATTTTTAAATTTTTTATTTAAGAGCATTTAGGGGCTATAAGTGAATTTTTTTTACATTGATGAATTGTATAGTGAAGAAATCTAGACTTTTAATTTACCTGTCATCTGAATAGTGTACGTTGTGCCCAAGAGGTAATTTTTCATCCTGCATCCCTCTCCCCGCTCCCATTTCTGAGTCTCCAATATCCATTAATTCACTGTGTATGACAATGCACACCCATTGCTTAGCTCCCACTTATAAGTGAGAACATGCAATATTTGTTTGGGTTTTTTTTGTTGTTGTTGTTGTTCCTGGGTTACTTCACTTAGAAAAATGACCTTCAGTTCCATCCAAATTGCTGCAGAAGACTTTATTACCTTCTTTTTCACAGCTGAGTAGTATTCCATGGTGTATATACACACCCACCCCCACATTTTCTTTATTCACTCATCAGTTGATGGGCACTTAGGTTGATTCCATATCTTTGCAATTGTAAATTGTGAAAGCACTTGAATTTTTAATGTATGGGATAAAATAAAAATGGAGAGAATACTTCCCAATCCACTGTCATCTGATCACACTTTATTTGTTATTTTTCCAAACAAATAGAACACAAAATTCAAGTAGAACTTTTAATTAATATTAAAAGTTAATTTTTTTTTAGTTCAAGGAGAATCTACTCAGAGTTATTTGTACATGTGTGTAATTACCTAGCTCAGAAGTTAGTAAACTATAGCTCCAAGCTTATTCTTGCCTCTTGACTGTTTATGTAAATAAAATTTATTGAAATATAACATATCCATTTCTTAATTTTTTTTTATTTCAGCATATTATAGAGGTACAAATGTTTAGGTTATGTATATTGTCTTTGCCCCACCCAAGTCAGAGCTTCAAGCGTGTCCATCCCCCAGACTGTGTGCACCATTTTTTAATATATTGTCTATTCATGCTTTCATGCTATAACAGCAAAGTTGAACATTTGCGTCACAAAGTGTTTGGCCTGTATGCCTGAAATATTTATTCTCCAGCCTTTTACAAAAAAATGTCTGCTGATCCCAGATACTCCTCTGGCTCAACTTTCTCACCACGTCTTCTATTACCCCTTGGCAATGCATGTTCTGGCAACTTCATTATATTTGAAATTTATCAAAACCATTACGCTAAGTTCATTCCTTCTGACTGAAAATTCTTTTATTTTCTTGACTAACTTGGGATATTAAATTCCTTATTCAATGTACAGCACAAATGTGTCCTCTTTTAAAATAATCTTCTCTTACCCAACAGGCAAGAATAATCACTTATTTCTTTGTGAAAAGTCCTTTGAATATAATCTTATCTTTGCAGTCATCACACTTTTTGTTACTACTTTGTGTTCAATTCCTTTCTTTTTAACGGTAAAACTCCTAAAAGCAGAAATCTTACTGACCAGATGTTTTATTTTTTATTATTCTAAGAGCCTAAACTAATGCCTGAAACATAGTGCGTTAGCAATACACAATTTAGAATATAATTGAATGGAGCTATTTTAATGTCATCAGAGAGACTAGGGAGAGGTGAGTGGTAGGTAAAGACAGATAAATCTATTGGGGGGTCAGGGGAGTAGCTAATGGCAATGACCACTCCTATCCTGACCATTAGAACCAGTAGCAATATCACAGACAAATATTACAATTCCTGAACTATTTCCCATTTGAAGACTTTATTTTCATTTCTCATAGGGCACATTAAAGAATCTTTAAAAATCCAATTAGAGTAGAAATGGGACTAATTTTATATAAAACTTTGAGCTCTCAGATTTATATTAATCTAAATTTCCTTGCTTTTAATATATAGATGTCAATATAATTATATTAACATATATCACATATGTTATATAAAGTACAAGTAATATTTGTTATGTATTATATATGTAATATATTACTTTCATACACACACATATATAACTATAAACAATATATAATGGTAGGTATGTGAATTTTAAGTATTATAGAAATTCTACATAAATTTTGGTTTTATTCATTCAATTTCATAATCATGATATTTGTACATGAGATTATTTTTTCTTATTTATGATCTTATGTGATGTTTTAATAGATTTTTTCTTTTGCTTCATTACTTATTTTTAAACAATTTATTAATTTTTTATTATTTCTTCTTTTCTCCTCCTAGTTTGTAAATTATCCATTATAATTTTTATGTGACTATACTTTTTAAAACCTTTTTACCTAAAAAAATGGAAAATGTAGCCCTATATCTTTCTTCTTACTAATACAAGTAATTCTGTGCAAATATATGTGTATTCAATGTAGGAAAACACCTTCCACTTTCTATTTATCTACAATTTTTATACGTCACTTTAACACCCTCTAAATAAGTTGTCCATCACATCATCATGATTGTCTTTATTATTATCATTACTTTTGTAATAAATAATTATTTAGATACACCACAATGTTTAATATCCCTTTGCTAAATGTTAATACTATTATTTCTTTCTCATGTCTTTCACTCTGAAATCCAATAACTATTAATTTTTCAGTGAGAATGTGTGAATATTAATTGGATTTTTATTTCTTACTATATCTATTTCACTTTCTTGAAAATATTCCCTTTTTGTGTGGATTTTTAGATTGATATTTTCTATTAGTGTTTGGAAGGCATTATTCCATTTCTTCCAGGTATCTATTTTAAAATAGTGGTCTGATTGCTAGTCATTTTTTAAAAAATATCCTTTTTGTCCTTTGATAAGTGTTATGGTCTGAACTGTGCTCTTCCCTGCCAAATTCATATGTTGAAGTTCTAACCCCAGTACCTCAGAATGTGACTGTATTTGCAGATAAGGCTTAAAAGAGGTGATTAACTTAAAATGAGGACATTAGAGCAAACCCAATCTGACTGGTGTTCTTATAAGAAGAAAAAAATATGACACATAAAGCGACACCAAGACTACATGAGTACAGAGGAAAGACCATGTGAGGACACAATGAGAAAGTGGCCATCTTCAAGCCATGAAGACAGATTTCAGGAGAAACCAACTAGATCAATATTTTTATCTTGGACTTTCAGCTTCCAGAACTGTGAGAACATAAATTTCTGTTAAGTTACTCAGTCTGTGGTACTGTGTTATGACAGCCTAGCAAACTATTATCACACAATAAGTTTGACTGTTTTCCTCCAAACTTCTCACATTCTGCAGTAGTTTTATCAAAATGCCTCTAAGTGTAATACTTTTAACAGATGTATGTGGGACTTCTTACTCTATTCTGCAAGAATTTTAGTTTGTCTCACACATATATCTCATGTACTATCTCCCTGAACCAAATTCTCTAAGATTTCCTCATATCCATCTTATGATTGATTTTCTTTACTACATCTACATTTAATAACCAACATACTGTTTAAACCTGTCCCATGAATTTATTTTAGTGGTTACATTTTTCAGTTTTAGAATTGCTATTTTGGTTCTTTTTCAAATCTATCCTCCATTTTTTTCATAATACACTCTTTGTGCCTTACAGATTACATATTTTCTTCCACAATTTTGAGCACTTCAGACATGCATATTTTAAATTGCCATTTATATTGTTTTGTTGTGAGTTCCTGAGGTGCTTATTCTGCCATTTATTACATCTGCTGCCTCTAGGCTGCCATTGGGCTCCTTCTGTTTATGCAAGTACGTATGTATTCTGGGTGTATCATTTTCTGTGAGTTTTTCTTTAGAGGGAATTGTTTTTCTATACGAGCCCTAGCTACTTGACCTGGGAATGAATACTTATGGAGTAATATTTGGTGTGGGCAGTAGAAGACCTAAATATTTTTGTAATTACAGAGCATTTATGTAACTTCTCAGCTCAGGGCTGATAAACTTCACAGATAACAAGAACTTGTATTTAATATTCACTTGGAACACAGGCATATGGTTTGGATTTTCATAGTAATTTCTTTCCTACCCATGACCCCAAGTGGATGGCTAATTTGAGTGATGATTCCATACACTGATTAGCAGGATATTCAAATCTCCATTTCACTGATAGGATTAACTTCATGCATTTGTCAAAAACGTTCAGTTTTTCCATTGGGCCTGGACACAGTGCCATATTCACCCTCATGTGGACATTAAATGTCAGTACCCAGACTCCAAGGTAAATATTCAGTTTGACTATCCCAAAGTTGAGTATCTTCAGTGTCTTCTCATGGTTTTGATTTGGAGATTTTTCTTAATTCTGACAATTAAATATTACTTTTATTTTACTTTGTAATAAAATTTGCTGTAGAATGTAAAATACCATGCTTTGTGAATTTGTATATGCTTGAAGCTGAATGGGTAATTCTCACATCAGCTCAGCCTACCATATGGATGAAAAGTTTCCTTTCAAACTATCAATGAGGAAATAGGGTTCAGATAAATTATACTTAAAGGTAGCAAATAATCAGATGCTCTACTATTTCTTAAAAGAAATAATTATTTCAGGCAAGTAAGTTAAGGGGGCTTAATATGTTTTCAAAAGGTCATCCAACTACTCTTTGTTAGTGAAGGTCCTTATGATAATTGTAAACATTTTCTCCAAAAAATACCAGGAAAAGCATCTGTGAACTATCGATCATATATCTCAATAATACAAAAAAATGTTTCTTCTCAAAGGATAAATTAAAGAAGACAAAACAGAGAATATGAAGTTATGATAGAATATAGAGCAAAGCACTATCTACAAATTTATATGAAGGAGAAAAATGAAGACATTCTTTCTGTATTTTTTCCATTTTCCTATCCTCCTCTTCTTGCCTCTTTATTCTTCTGTATATATTTTATTCAAGGTTTTTTCTCATTTTATTTACAGCTGAAAAAATCAAAATATTAACTAAAGTCATATATTAAAATATTAAGATTATAGTACATTTTTGTTTTGTAGAATTTCTATATCATTCTATTAACTATATGAGAAAAATGAAATTTATGAATTTAAATCTCTGTAGCTCTCAGATACTCATTTGACTTGGAAAGAGACTAAGGAATTAAAGAAAAATAAGATGTCAGACTGCTTCTCTAGAGATAGTATCTCACAAATTAATCCATAGATTTTGTGTTAATATTAAGAAAGCAAACAGAAGTAACAGAAAAAAAAAACTCTTGCTTGGTCATAGAGAACTTGTTATAAGATGTGCTTAGGTTTCTCTGTCCCATTGTATAACTTAGGCTTTTATCACTTTTAAAAACATGCAGATATGACAAATATTAGAAAGAATTGATGTGATCTAGTCAGATTAATGTCAGCTGATATTAAATACACACTGTCAAAACCTGAGATAATCCAGACAATTCATGCTTGCCTCAGATGAAAAATAAACAATTCAATAAGTAAAGAAAAAGGAAAAAAATGGCCCTTTGTAAATATCTAACAAGTGAATAATTAAGGAGGCAATGTCTTAGGTAAATTATATTTCTTTCAAAAAAAGATATTTCCTTGATGGCTGATTTTATGTGTCAATTTGACTTGGCTATGGTGCCCATATGTTTGGTCAAATATTATTCTTGATTTTCTGTAAGGGCGTTTTTGGTTGAAGTGTAAATTTAAGCCAGGGAACTTGTGAGTAAAGCAGATTGCCCTTCTTAATGTGGGTGTGCCTTAGACTTATCCGATCAATTGAGGATGTAAATAGAACTAAAAGTCTGACCTCCTGGAGAATAAGAGAATTCAGTCAGCAAACTGCCTTCAGACATCTGAAACATTGGCTTTCCCTGGTTCATCAGCAGACTGACTTTGGATGAAAACTGCACTCACTTTCCTGAGTCTCCAGCCTACCAGCCCCTCCCTTCAAATTTGGACTCACCAAGCCTTCATAATCATGTGAATCACTTCCTTAAATAAATCTCTTTACACACACACTCTCTCTCTCTCTCTCTCTCTCTCTCTTAGTTCTCTTTCTCTGGAGAACTTATTTTTAGGGCTAAGGTCTGTACCTGGTATCTCATCCCATTTATCCAAGATTGTCAAGGGTGAAGTGCTATGAATTTTAGTACAGTCCTATTAAATTAAAGTAAAACAAAAACAAAAACAAAAGACATTCTATGAACAATGTTATGTTAAAAGTAGTATTTTCACAATTATGCTTGCATTGTTCGAGAACTCGTATTTTTTGGATCTAACAGGTGTACGCTTTAATTATTTTGAAATTGTGGAAATAAAAATTCTAAAGTCTATGTTGATCCCCAGCTTTAAAAGATTTTGCATTTTTAAATTATTTAGTTGAAATTTTGAAGAAATGCTATTGAATTCACAGAATTAATAAATGCTTGTTCTCCTCTTACCACTCAAACATTACCTTAATCCTAAAGAAAAATATATATTTTATAAATTGTAAAAACAGCAACAATTATTGAGACACAAGAAACATTCAACACTAAGATATTTAATATAATAAAATGCCCAAATTAAGAATATCAGTCTAACCGCAATTTAGAAATCTCTTAAAGTTGTATTTTTTGCTCATATAGATTTCTTTGCATTTGCCAGGTTGTTTCTTTATTATTTTCAAGGATGTGTGATCTGTAATTATCTTTCAATAAATATTCATCACACAACTGCCATGTGTATGGCTCTGGAAATGCAGTAGAGAAAAAAGAAAGCAAAAAAAACTCTACTTAGATCTTAATATTATTTATTAAGAACACTGGGTTTTGGTGTCAAGCAAGCATGAGTGTGAATGAAGTGCTTTAGTTGTATGGCTGTGGGCCTGGTGCTTCATCTAATAAATTTCAGTTTCCACATTGTAAACTAGAGATGATAATGCTATCTACATACACAGTCTCTAAAAAATTAACAATGACAATGCACTCAGTGGGCTCAGCCTGGCATCTGGCAAAGTATGCCTTCATCAGTGTTAACTGTTATTAGAATGCCTGTCTCTAAAGCGGGTGCTCATTGTACTATGCTATATCTAACTCAATGTTATCCACTATCTAGGTTTGTCCATACTGTTATTTCTAATTTGTATAAATACCTATTCTGGGGATTATTGTTGTTTTTAACAGCTTGTCAGAATCAATATTAAAATAATAGCATCCACATTTCTATGAAGATTAGGAGTAAATGGAAAGCAATTTAGTCTATCCTCAGAAAGGATTTTACTTAAGTTGTTCAAAGAAAAAAATCAATTTTAATCTTTATCACTGTAGTGTCTCCTGCTAGTATTTTACCAACTCTTAGAAATCCTCACCATATCTTACCCACATATATATGTTACTCTTCACTCTTCATCCTGCATGATTGGGCTTAGTGGAGGCTGCCTGGGCACCATCCTTCACCCAGGAGCTGTTATGTATTATATAATAGAATTCGTCTTCTTTCAATATTGTCACACCCAGAATAATACTTATTTCATTACCTTTATCACTAATTTTAAAACTTAAACGGATTCCATTGCCTTCTTCTGAATTCTTTCTACATTGCCCACAACAGCATTGATTGTGATTATGAAAAGAAGAAATGCTGAACATAACATAAAAATTACCTTATGATTTCTCCGTGCCTGGCTCCTACTTAAGAATTCAGCATCATGTTTTCTTTCTCCAGGGCTGCATCACTGATCATGGCTAGATTATTATCTATTATGACACTTAGCTATTTTTCTGAGTTACTTGCATTTCTTATAATTTTGCATTGAAATTTATTTTTCTCTTCAGATATACTATCCTCATCTTATCTTGACTGCTTTTCTTCTGAGTATTTTTTCATCACTTTAAATTATTATTTTATCATCAACATTTTTAGCCACTTTCTTGTCCCCGCTTGTTCAATGTTATCATCAGAGTTAATGAGTACAGGGAATATCCCAACATTCTGATTTCATAGTGTACTCTGTTAAATAATTCAGGTATTAACACTAACCACACATTTATACTAAGAATGTATTAATGCAGTGGTCATTTCAATTAAATTTAATTGGCTAGACTGAACATGAAACCTAAGCTCCTGGTTTTGACATCTTCTCAGTGACGATTACTTAAAACTTTCCATTAATTCTCCATTCGCTAAAAATATGAGTTGAATCTACACACTCTAATTTTCAACACTGTCTCTTATTTAATGTTAATTTCTTTTGAGGTTTTTATTTTTCTATTTTTAGAGAATGTAAAGATTATTTATAGGAATGAAAACTCAACTGTGACATGTTGGTTGGTGTAGAAAAGCAGGAAAACTGATATGAGTAGAAGGAGGACTATGTTACATAATTTATTTGCTATTGACATGTTTGTGTCCCTTCAAAACTCATATGTTGAAACCCAATCCCAGATGTGATTATATTAGCAAGTGAGGACTTTGGGAGGTAATAAGGTCATGAGAGCAGAGCACTCATGAATGGGATTAGTGCCCTCATAAAAGAGACCTGAGAAGACAGCCATTTATGCAACAAAAAGAGGGCTCTTATCAGACACCAAATCTGATGGTCCCTTGATTTCGGACTTTCCAGCCTCCATAATTTTGAGAAATAAATTTCTATTGTTTAGAAGCCCCCCAGTCTATAGTATTTTGTTTTCACAGCCCATGTGGACTAAGATATTATAATTTTATGCTTTCATATTTGTTAATGTATTGTTTAATGGGCTGGAGATTCAATGATAAACAATATAAAATAGATGGTGAGGTTTTAAAGATCGCATTTTAGACATAAATAATTAGGGATGCAACTAAATAAAAATGTTATTTGCTCACTGAAATGGGAAACATGAGTTCAGAAAGAGGCCATAAAAATGGTTTCTATTACAGAAAGGTGTGAAAAGAGTGGTCAGGAAACTTTTGTTTTTCAATTTAGGCTATTATGGGGGTATAAACATTGTGGTTACATGAAATGCATTTGCAAAGATGTGGAAACAACCAAAATGCCCATCAATACATGAGTGGTCAGGAAACTTAACCTGGGACCTAGAGGATGAATAGAATTGAGTTGGTGTGCTGTGTGTGTGTGTGTGTGTGTGTGTGTGTGTGTGTGTGTGTGGTGGGGACTGTGGCAGAGGAGAGGAGGTGTCAGGCTGAGGAAAAACTTGGAGAAACAGCTGCTGACAAAGCAAATGTGGACCTTACAGAATACAATTAAATTTTGTGTAGATGCTGGGACATGTCTTGAGGTGGTGTTAGAAAATAGGCCTGTGTAAGCTGTAGAAATGCCTTTGAGCTGGGTTAAAGTGTATCAACTATGTTCTCATTTTGGATAATTGTGCCATATACTGAGATCAGAAATGGAAGAAAAGCTGCTTTGGTGAGAAAATGATAGTTTATTTGATTTTGGACAAGCTGAAATGGGGACACACACTATAATTACACCTGGAGAAGTTGAGTATATTGTTGGCTATACAAACCTGAAATTTCACAGAGTTACTTAGGCTGGAGCTATGAATTTGGGCCTCATAAAAAAGATGATGATTAAAGCCATGATAGCATTTGGCACATTTTTTATTTTTATTTTTTGAGACAGAGTCTCGCTCTGTTGCCCGGGCTAGAGTGAGTGCCATGGCGTCAGCCTAGCTCACAGCAACCTCAAACTCCTGGGCTTAAGTGATCCTACTGCCTCAGCCCCCCGAGTAGCTGGGACTACAGGCATGCACCACCATGCCCGGCTAATTTTTTCTACATATATTTTTAGTTGGCCAGATAATTTCTTTCTATTTTTAGTAGAGACGGGGTCTCGCTCTTGCTCAGGCTGGTCTCGAACTCTTGACCTCGAGCGATCCACCGCCTCGGCCTCCCAGAGTGCTAGGATTACAGGCATGAGCCACCGCGCCTGGCCGCATTTGGCACATTTAAAAATAAGCCTGTAATGGAGATTGTCATGAGTGGCAGAGTGTAATCTAATAGCATAATATTAAAAAGAATATTTTTAAAAATGCATTTTTATCATAAAAAGTGTGCTCAGTATTGTTCAATATGATGAAATTGGAAAAGCATCCACTCTATGGTGGCAGGTTATTGATTGGAGACTTTGGAAAAGGCAGTTTAAGTAGAGAAGTGGCACCAGACACCCAAATGGAATCTATAGAGAAGTAAGTATAGTGAAGATATGGAGGCATTTATTTATGACAGTTTTTTTGTTACAAAAGCCCTAACTTAAGTTTTAGGGGTAGTGATGTAACAAAAACATTTGTACTTCCTTAATATTTTGAAATAAAAATTAAATACAGATGTTTGACATTCAGAAGGGGAAAAAATTCCAACAACAAAAAAATCCTCGAGATGTAAGGAGGATTTTATGTTGTCAAATATGGGACAATAAAGCCCGTTTAAATACTGAAGAGAAGGAAGCTATAGTTATGGTTTAGATGTTTATGTCTGCTCCAAAACTCATGCTGAAACTCGATCACCAATTTAGTGATATTAAGAGGTGGGGCCTTTAGGGTAGTGATTAAATCATGGTGCTCTGCCCTCATGAATGGATTAATGCCTTAAAAAAGGGCTGGAGGGAACTAGCTTAGGCCCTTTTTCTCCTTCCACTCTTCAACCAGGCAGGTGAGGGCACAGCATTAGCCACTTCTGCCATGTGAGGACCTGGTGGGAGGGCTCTTGGCAGACATCAAATGCTGGCGCCTTGATATTGGACTGATCACATTCTAGAACTGTAAAAATTAAATTTATGTTCTTTATGAAACACTCAGTCTCAGATATTTTGTTATAGCAGCACAAACAGACTAAGACATCTGTTATAAGTAAAACTGTGTAGAGAGATGAGACAAAAAAATGAGCACGATCTCTGGAAAGGCAAGATGTCCCGAAATGCAGAGATTACTTAAAGGGGACAAAATATACCTTCATAAGAAGAGAGAATGGGGGAACAGGGGGAATGAATAAAGTAGGATTGTACATTCAACAGCAGCAAGTTGAAGTGTTTCCTTCCCGATGGCTTTCATTTTGTTGATGAAATAAATGTGTGTTCATCTGTAAGACAGAGGTAAGGGCAAAGGGAGATTTGGATTCTAAATTGTTAGCAGAAGCTCTGGAAAAGGCAATATAGTGAATGGGAGAGAAAATTGATTAAGACTTCATGGGATGATTGCTTCATAGACTTGGGGCCTCTGTTAAATAAATGAAGGAGGAAACCATTACTGCATGGGTTTGGGCACCTGCTAGACAAGAGAGAAATAATTTCCAAGGGAATAGCAACAACAGCAGAAGTCTCTAAATTGTAGTGCATTTGTCATCAGGTTCAGGGAGTGGTGTGTTCCCTGGGGTTCCAGTGTGTTTAAAACAAAACTTTAGAGAATGGATAAGAGATTGGAAAAATTATCAAGTCCCAAGAGCAAAGATAGGTGAGACAAGCATCCTGAGTAGCATGTAGGGCTCCAGGTCTGATAGGAACAAAAATAACTATTATAAAGGTGTTAGTAATCACAGAGATAGTAGCTAACATATATATGTCACACTGGCATAGTCTATGCAAATTGTCTCAATAATCCTCCCTGTGAAGTTATAAAGAGATATTATTATTTCCCCCATTATGCAGATAAGAAAAAAAAAAAGCAAAAACAATGGCAGAAACTCAGTGATAAGGCTTCCAAGTCAAGGGAATATAGGATGTCTCAGTTTACTGGACATACTAGTGATATTTGTATTAATGTAGGCTTTTGGCATTAAGGTTGCCTTTCATATCTTGCCTCTGACACATAAATTCCAATTATCCCCTTCTCAAGGAAGACAACCTAAAGTGACCCATGCCCTTCCATTTGCAGTTTAAAATTCAAAGTCAGTCCTCTCATTAGGCTTGCATAATCTCCTTGCAAACTGGCAACAAATAAAACAAAATTCAAGTTATCCTGTATCATCAGATTTACAACAGGGGAAAAGGGACTGAAAGCGCAAAACTATTTGGGATAGGAAAGAATGATTTGGGAAAGGAAAGAATGAGAAACACCCTGCGTTCATTGAGCCAGGCAAGTTATCAAATCTCAAAGGCACAAAGAGTGACAACTTTCTTCTCAGAGTGTTAGCCCATCTGCTAGACTCTTATTCTGTGCTTTGAGAATTCTCTTGTGCCGTGGACTTTATGGTCCCTGACTTTGTTCACTGAGAATTCTTGTTCATATCTTTCACTGGGAAACTAGGGTAAAAGTAAGGCTAGGGAAAAACTTTAATAAGAGATGTTATTAATTTAAATGTGGTGAGAGTAAGTGTTGAAATGAAGAAATGGACTGCGTAGACAAAATATTAATTGACAGATTGGGAGGATCTATTGGAAATTAGTGTCAAAGAAGAATAAAATATTAACAATCTTTCCTAAAAGTTAAACAAAATTTGTAGAAGAATAATGATGCCACTGAAAGCAACAGGGTTTTCCATACCTGCTCTGAAGAAATTGGTCTATCTTGCAGCAAAATGTGAAAAAGTAACTTTAATATAGAGATAAATTTGACCTCTGATTATTACATGCACTTCATGCATTTAAATAATCAAAACTACTATGATCTAAATGTAAAACACAAAGCTGTAAAACCCCTAGAAGATAACATAAGAGAAAACTTGATGGCCAAGGGTTTGGTGAAGACCTTTTAGATACAACATCAAAGGCACATTCCATGAAAGAAAGAATTGACCAGCTGGACTTCATTAAAATTAAAAAGTTCCTGCTATGTGAAAGACACCGAGAAGAGACTAAAAACAGAAGCTACAGACTGGGAGTTAATATTTGCAAAAGGCATTTGATAAAGGACAGTTTTAAAGAATATAAACAGATCTCTTAAAGTTCAATAGTAAGAAAACTAACAGCCTGATTAAAAAGTAGGTCAAAGACCTTAACAGATTTATCACCAAAGAAGATAATCAGATGGCAAATAAGCCTATGAAAAGATGCTCCACATCATGTTATCAACGAATTGGAAAATTAAACAATGAGTTACCACTACACACCAATTAGAATGGCTAAAATCAGAGCACTGACAACATTAGATGCTTGTGAGGATGTAGAGGAACAGGAACTCTCATTCATTGTTGATGAGAATGCAAAACGGTATGACCACTTTGGAAGACAGTTGGCAGTTTCTTACAAAATTAAACATACTCTTCCCATAACATCCAGCAATCCTCTACTTGGTATTTACCTAAAGAAGATGAAAATGTATATCCATGAAAAAAACCTATCCATAGATGTTTATAGCAGCTTTATTCATAATTGCCAAAGCTTGGAAGCAATCAAGATGTCCTTCAGTAGGTGAAATAATGGATTTTGATATATCCAAACAATGCAATATTATTCAATGCTAACAAGAAATGAACTACCAGGACATAAAAAGACATAGAGGATATCTAAATGAGCCTGCACACACTATTATTCCAAGTCTATGACATTTGGGAAAAGGCAAAACTATGGAGACAGTATAAAGATCAGTGGTTGCCAAGGATGTTTCAGGGGGAGGGAAGGATGTAGTGGAAGAACACAGAAAATTTTTAGGATAGTGACACATCTCTGTCTGAATCTATAGTATGAAAATATAGCATTATAAATTTGTTCAAGCCCATAGGATTCACAATACCAAGATTGAACTCTAATATGATATAAACTATGGATTTCAGTAGTAAGGATTTATCAATGTTGATTGATCCTTTGTAACAAATGTACCACTCTGGTGGAGTATGATGATAAAGAGGAAGGTTATGCATGTACGAAGGCATTGGGTATATAGGAAATCTGTGTACCTTCTGCTTAATTTTGCTGTGAACCTAAAACTTTTCTGAAAGAAAGTCTATTATAATGCAAAAAAGCTACTATAATATAAAATGTTTTATAATCCTATATCAATAAAATGAAGTGTATGTGTATGCATGTGTGTGTTTGTGTGCACACACAATTTTCAAAACCAACAAATGAGTTCTAAAAGTTAAGAATTTGGCTGATAATGTATTGAGTTTTATTTGTCAAGTGACTGTGCTATATTTCCCAATTTGAACTCCATTTAAATTTTTTCCTAATTCCGTATCAATAAATTTAATATTGTTGATTCTCTTTCATTTTTGCATGCTCCTCATGTTGTTTTCCTATGCATGTGTGAGATACATTCATTAGCATTGTGAACAACTAGGTCCCTCCTCTTTTTCTGTGCTAGTACACTTAAAGTTTTTATTTGTTTTCTTATCCCATTACAGATATTAGACATTTGTTTACTTCATGGTCCAGTTAATTTAATTAGGTTTTCAGTTGGCTGGTTTACTTATCCCTTTGTATCGTGGAGCTTTGGTAACTATATTTGGACTCTTGTCACAGGGAGACATTACTACTTGAATAAAGTTAAGAACATGTGATTTAATCATTGCAATTTTATGGGTTGTTGGGTCTGTTTGTAAGTGAGGCTGGATTTTTTTCCCTTCTCTCAGTATTTCTCTCTCTGTTCCATTCATGCACTTAGGCATGCTATTTTCTGTGTTAATTGATTCTGTGAATTTGCTTGACTCAGAAGAAAGCAGAGAAAGGTCCTCAAAATAGCCTTAGGGAGAGTTCTGTGCCCCAGAGTTACAAAGAATCAAATGTTGCTCATATTCTCAAGACTGGCATGGAAATGACAGCATTTTTCTGTAAAGCAACAGCACCCAACCTTTCGGGCACAAAGGACCAGTTTCATGGAAGACAATTTTTCCACACCTGGGGGTGGGGGGATGGTTTCGGAATGATCCAAGCCGATTACATTTATTGTGCAGTCAAACCTTTCTGCTAATGATAATCTGTATTTGCAGACAGTTGCTCCCCAGCACTAGCATCACTGCCTCAGCTCCACCTCAGATCATCAGGCATTAGAATCTCATAAGGAGCGCACAACCTAGATCCCTCCCATGTGCAGTTTACAGCAGGGTTCGTGCTCCTATAAGAATCTAATGCCACTGCAGATCTGACAGTAGGCAGAGCTTATGCAGAGATGTGAGTGATGGGGAGCAGCTGTAAATACAGCTGAAGCTTTGCTTGCTAGCTCACTTGCTGTGCAGCCTGGTTCCTGACAGGCCACAGACCAGTACTGATACTGGGCCCAGGGGTTGCGGACCACAGCTATAAACAAGAGTTGTCAAGAAAAAGGATCAGATCAGTGGTAAGTTGCACAGATCAGTAATGAAAGTCTCAGATTATGTGAAGGATAAACAAGCCACCATGAGATCCCAACCATCCTCCCAACTATTGAAAAATGTGGGGGTAAAGAAAGGGACCTCGATTTGAGTGAGATTTGTTTTCTATCGCTCTCAAAGAATGGGAGTCAAATTAAAATTTAACTTAATTTATGAAAAATTTATTTATCTTAAATAATTTTATGTCCAGTTCCTCATCCATTGTAAAAGGAATGAAGAGAGAAAAAGAGAGAGAGAGAGAGAAAGGCTAGGAGGGAAGGGAAAAGAAAGGAAGGGAAGGGAAGGGAGTAGAGAGGCCCCCAGTTATTAATCTTGTCCTCATCCCCATGTTTTAGCTGCCATATATTTGACTTGTTGATTCACTATTCACTGAAAAGATAGTAACCTAGCAATGGCCAAATTTAATTGTGTACAAGAACTAAGCAGGTAACATAAGAAACACCGTGAGGCTGGTGGACCATGAAAAATTTTAAATGATGATAAAATGTGAGGATCCAAAAGGAAGGCTAATACTGAAGACACTTTCTAATGGAAACTGTGGTCACTTTGTTCCAGCTAGTTATTACTTTATGAGAATGCAAACCATATATGACAAGATTTATTTCACAAAAGCAGCTGGAAATGCTGCTTCTTTATTTCTAAATTGGCAATGTTAAAAACACTGTGCAAGACAAAAAATAAACACAAACAAACAAACCAAAAAACCACCATGTCTATGGTTTATGTCTTGCTTTTGCATGCCATTTTGTGGTCTCTGCCTTAGAGTATTGATTTTCAAACTTATGTACAGCACAGAAAATTTCTCACAAATATAAGGAAGCCAAAAAAAAAAAAAAAAGAACAATCAGGGATTTTATTGGTTGAAGCGCTGAAGGGGAGGTCAGTGCTCCAACATCCTCACACCTTTCCACCATGGGAGCCTCCAAAAACAGAGATTGAAGGTCTCTGGCCAAAGAATTTCATGTCATTTTTAGAGAATCCAAATGAATAAACTGTTAGAATATACAGTTCCCCAATGAAGAATTAAGAAAAGCTTTTAGTTTAGAAACACTTGGAAATGCAACAGCTTCAATTAATGTTAAGTTGAAACTTAATTAATTTTTTTCTTATTTTTTATTGTTCAATGGTGTCTAAGTCATTGGGTTTTTTTGTACATTTCTAGAATAAATATAAGAAAAAATTAAAATAATAATTAATCCACATAGTAATGTTTGTGCAAAAAAAATATATTGCATACCTTCAAAAATGTTGGTAATAATTCCTGGTCCATGCAGAAGGTTTTTAAAATTTTTTATTAATTCCAAAATATTAAGTGGGTACTACTGTTTTTCTTATATGGATACCTTGTTTAATGCTTAAGTCGGGGCTTTTAGTGTGCCTATCACCAGAATACTGTTCATTGTACCCGACAGATAAGTTTTTACACCTCATTCCCCTTCCATCCTCCGCTCTTCTTGGTTTCCAATGTCCTCCACATCTCTTTGTGCCTGTGGGTAACCAGGCTTGTGTGGTGTCTGTTCTGCTCAGATCCCCTGCGGGGGGTGGGGTGTGGAGGAGTGCTTGACTCCAAATCATAGAGCATGAAAAAGCGTCCACTGTCCCTGCTCTCTCCCCAGCCTGGCCAGCCATGCAGTGATGGCTGCCGCAAAGCTGATCCCTGGGTAGACCAGGCGCTCTGGACCTGAGAGCTCAGAATGGCTTCAGATGCAGCAACCCAGAAATGGAAGCCACCAGTCACTGCTGTGCCTGCTCTCCAGTGCCATGTTGCTGCAGACTCCAAGCAGCTCCGTGATCAGTCTGGAGGTCTGTGGTGGTGGTAGGGACCCCCCACAGCTTATGCTACAACATCTGCGGGGGTCAAGGGGGATAGCATTCTCCTCCTGTCCTTCCCCACGTGTGGATGCCTCTCCCCAGGTACCTTCCAATCTTGCCAAATGGATCGCCTGTCACTTTCTCCTTTATTGTGATTGCCCACTGTCCCTTCTCTGATTATTATTCACAATTCTCTGTCCAAGAAGGCCCATCAGTACCTGGGCATCCATGTGCAACTTTCTTATTTTTAAAATTTTTATTTCAAAGTATTACAGGGCACAAATGCTTTGGGTTACATGGATTCCTTTTGTAATGCTTGAGTCAGAGTGAAAAGTGTGTCCGTCATCCAGATAGTGTTCATTGTAACCATTAGGTAGGTTTTTGCCCATCCCCTCCTCTCTCTTCCCCCTGCTGTATTTCCATTGAGTTTTTTTTCCCTCTATGCACATGTGTGCTCATCGATTAGTTCCAGTTTACTAGCCAGTCTATGTGGTTATTTGTTTTTCCATTCTTTGGATACTTCACTTAGGATAATGGTTTCTGGTTCCATCCAAATTATTGGAAAAAGCATTAAGTCATCCCTCCTCAGGGCTGAGTAGTATTCCATGGTATGCATATACCATATTTCCTTGATCATCTTATGAATTGATGGGTATTTGGGTTGATTCTGCATCTTTGCAGTTGTGAACTCTGCTTCAATAAACATTCAAGTGCAGGTGTCTTTTTGATAAAATGACTTATTTTCATTTCAGTAAATGCCCAGCAGCAGGATTGCTGGATTAAATGGTAGGTCAATGTTTAGTTCTTTGAGGAATCTGCGTTCTGTTCTCCATAGATGTTGTACTACTGGGAAAATTGGACAGCCACATGCAGAAAAATGAAACAGGATCCATATCTCTTACCAGTCACAAAAATTAAATCAAGATGGATAAAGTACTTAAATGTAAGGTACCTACAACTTTCAATCCTCTCCTTGAGAGAGGTGCCCTCGGGGTGCTTCTAATCCACTATCTTGCCTCCTCCCTCTTAATTTATTTTGAACAGCACATATGGCAGTTAGCTGATCATGAACTAGATACTGGTGAACTCTCAAGTCTGCTAAGTTTTAAGCACAGGCTTAATAGACAAATAGGCTTTTTAAAATATTTCTACTATGAAATTCTATCAAAATCCTTAAAAATTACTAAATAAGAGGGAAATAAAAGTGATATTTTGCTTTATTCTCTGATTTTCAAGTAAGCGTTTTCATTATTTTTAAAATACCTTGCCCTAGATTTTATTTTTTTCTGTTTTCAAATATATGCTCTTCCCTTATCCAATTTGATTCTCACCACATCCTGAGTGGTAGGACAAAAATCCTTATTCTCACTTCATTTTTAGCATTCCCTTTCTCATTGTACTCTGTTCAGGGGCCCCAGAAACTTCACCATATCCTGTATTCAATGAGAAACACATAGTTTCCTTTTACTTACATTCACATTCAAAAATTCTATGCTGTTTCCATGAACTTTTGGAAAATTGTCCTTGATATTAATCTCCTAGAGCTAAATATACTAATTACATGTTAAATAGCATATTAAATTAATTTATACAAATAAGTTACTGTGACTTCTGAAGCTGCCACTTATTGTATTCTCTCTGCAGCCTTGTAGATGCAATGACACTACAAATATAAGTTACACCAATGACAAGAATTTTAAGCTGTAGACAACTGGAGGGCATATTTTTTTAAAATCTAGGTTTTAGCTTTCCTCATGCACTGTCACATAGAAGACCCCATTTAGTATAAGTCTGATCAGAGCTCTGAACTCCAAACAACTTCTTGAGACAGGATCTTGAATCCTTGCTATAATAGATAAAAAAACTGAGACATCGGAAGAATCTCCACATTGCCATTGGCAGATCATGGAAGAAAGTATTCTCTTGGGTCCCCTAACTGATGTAATTTTAATATTTCAGGCAAATGTAAGATTTACAGGTGGTTTGGAATAGAATGATTTAGTTACTATGGCTTCCAGTATTTCAGAATATGGAAAACATTGTCAAAATAGAATCTCTTATTTCTTTCTTTCATGTTGGCAATTATATAGATAGTTGACTATAACATAATTGATTTGAAAACCTAATTAGCCTTCAGTATCTACATCAAATATATATCTCTTAAAAACATGGTTAGTATATACAGTTTTTCAAATGGATATTATCGCAGAAGACATATAGCAAAAGCCATAAAGAACATTCCAATCTGGGTAACAACTAAAAATTTTCTGTTAAAATTAATTTATCATATTGTGACCTCTTTAAATTATTAATATTTAATCTCCCATTGTAAACATGGCTTAGCTTTACTAGTTAAACGGATATCTAAGTAAATATAAGTAACAAACTTTATCTTTAGTTTACTTTCTTCCTTTCTGTATCATTAAAGATCTTATAAGCCCATTATTTTATATGGCTTTAAATGGCCAGAAATCTCAGAAGCAGAGATTTCTGAAAATGCAAATAATAAATGCCATTTCAGATTCCAAATGCTGACCTCAGAATGCCCTTTTTCCTTTTTCTCCTTGTGGAATGACTATTTTGAAAACACCACAGATATTAGGCAATCATCAATTAATTCCCTCAAAGTAATTATTATTAACAAAATGCTTTCTTATTAAGAAACTTGATTTCTGTGAAAGCATGTTAAAAATTTAACGCATTATTTCATCCACTGATTCCAAAGGTATTTACTGAGTGCTCACTATGTGCTATTCACTGAATGCTGCCAACTCCTGTCCATATACAAAGAGAAATGATCAACATCTCTAACCTCAAGAAAATTATTGTTTAGTAAGGAAGACAAATATACATACATTTACACATTGCATACAGTCTTTGTGCCAAGGGATGTATGAGTGCAGTGGGCAGTGGCATGATTGTTCGTGAGAAAAATGCTGACAAATGCCTTGGGAACAGCTATTAATGAAATAATAGAAATCAGCCAGTGGGCAAGGTGGTGAAGAGCATTCATTGTAAGTAGATTAAAGATACAAAAGAATTAAAGATCATTGAATATTCAAAGAAGTGTCAACAAAAGATTACTCAGGGGCAGCATGTGAGGTTAGAAAGCTAAATGAAGTCATATTTTAAACAGCCTTATAAGTCATAGCACATTTTATCTTGTAGCTACTAGCAGGCCATTAAACAAATGACTCCTAATGGGGAGGCTTATTGATTTACCTTTAAAGTTAGAGAGAGAATGAGAGAGAGAGAGAGAGAGAGAGAGAGAAAGAGAGAGAACACAAGCATGAGAGCCTGGAGGTCTGAAACCTGAGATCCTCATTTACTAAGACTGAAATATGTAGTATTTTGAACCAGTATTTTTAATCTTCCTTATTATTTTAATAACCTTCACAAGTGGTCCTGACTTGGCAGCTGGCTAAAAATTACATCATTTAAGTATTTTATATCAAGGGAGGAGTATAATTAGATGCTCGTTTTAGGAAGCTCATTTTTGTGTCTATATCAACAATGTATTACAGGTGAATCAAGATTAAAGATCAAAAAACCAAATAAGAAGTTACTGTACTTGTCCAGATAAGAAGTGATAGGTATTAACCAAAGCCTGGGAATAGGAATCAGAAATTAAGGAGGCTTATAAAGATGGTATTTATAGAACATATGTTTCTTCAAATGTTCAGTATATGTGGGAATGTGTATTTGCCATAACTCTAAATTTCTGATATAGTCAGATGGAAAATTAATTGCACAATGAATTGAACTTGGAGATAATGTACTAATTAGAAATTGACATTTTAAAAGACCTCATTTCTGTTAAATAGTACATGTGTGTATGTGAGTGTGTGTGTTTCCTACAAGTTATAAATGGGAATTGTTAATTAGGGGTTTTATTGGACAAAAAAAGAATCTACATTCCCAAAACAACTAATAATTATCAACTATTAACTTACATTGATTACTTAGTGAAATCTAGATTCTTCTGTCAACATGCCACACCGTATTGAGCTTTCATTTGATTGAGCAGAAGACCTAATACCAGGCTAGACTATGGCGGGCGAGGCGGAGGTCTCATAGAAATGTAGATAACAATTACTGACCTAAGGAAGTAAAGGGAAAAGACACAGATTTATGTATGCCCTGTCAATTCACAGCATGTTGTAGTCTAAATTGAAGAACTAGGTAATTTGGTGAGGTAGCTACTTCCATAGAGGAAGGAGGTGCTTGGGAATCCCATTGTTCTCAGGCAACAGGACTTGTCATAACTCTTCACAGTAACTCTTTTCACAAAATATGCCTTTAGACAATCTCGGGGCACAGGCTTGCCTGTTAAGAGCCAGCCTTCTCTCAAAGTTTGGTATGTTCTCTCAGTCTCTGCCAATGGCTCTTCCATCATGTTCCTGGTTCAAAATATATTTTACTTCAATAACTAGGGTTTTTAGAAATACTAGTCTAAATAGCTGGAGAATTGACTTCCTAGTCAATTCTTGCTTGTTCTATCCTGGATGAATGTGATTTAAAATATCATGGAGTCCAAATGCTAAGAAAGACATTTCAGAATGCTTTGATATGGCCTCTTTACCTTTTGTAACATTTTTTTTTTTTCATCTTCCTAGTATACAACTTTTTTTTTTTTTTTTTTTACTTATAAGAGGCATACTTATTTTTCTTTTCCAAGCTTGGTCTTAAATATTATAGATGAGTATACAAAATACAGAAGAGAAGTAATTTTCCTGTTATTTTTTTCTCCACAAAATTCTACTATTTTGTCACACCTAAAAGTCATTTTTTTAATGGTGAGATATTACACACAGTTTAGATATATTGAGTGAAAACTTAAGCTGATGTAAATATTATTCAATGTATAAGGTTTAAAAGCAAGCCATGACTAAATTATCTAGAAGCCTCATTGTTGTAACATTTGAAATTAAAATACAAGAAGCTTTCTCAAAATAAATTAATAGTGATTTTTTTAAATCTAGGACCTATATTCATCAAAATGTTAGGGAAGGGATTAAAAAATAATATTTCAGTTAAAATTACATTAACCAAAGTTAACAATCAAGAAGAAGAATTCCAGTAACCATCAATTGAAAATAATATTCTCCATGAATCATATCTAGGTCACTTATATATATATGTGTATATATATATATATATATATGTGTGTGTGTGTGTGTGTGTGTGTATATATACATAAAATCTTGCATAGCATGATTTTTAAAATATGCAGCATGTGCACATATTTTTTCAAATGCCTGAAGGAGCTGAGATAGAAACTTCACATTATCCGTGGATTTATCTTTCTAGGTTGAATTGTTAATTATCACAGATTTGCATTAAACATAGAAAAGTCTAAAACAAGATCCATAATGATCCCACATACGTACTGCATTTTTGCTACATTAAGTTTAATGGGTCAATCTCAAACATATCAGACTTTGGGATAGGAGGTAAGAGTTTCTATCCCTCCACATCTTCCTGAGAAGGGATTAATCTCAGTAAAACAACCACGCTCACAGGCACGTTTGGCAGCAAACAGCGTATACATGACAGCCCTCAGTACAGTGTCACTTCACCTTGGGCACTGGCATGGGTCAAGTGGTGACAAATGCCTTTCCCTGCAAAGCTTCAGCATATTCAGCAGTTATTACCAGAATTATATGATATTCATATATATCAGGGTTATGTATCAGAAGAAATATTTGAATTAACTCTCACTGGAGTTGCAATGTCTGCAAAAATTATCATCAGCAAATTAAAGCTGCTCATGCCGTATCCTGGAAGTGTATCCTTTAAGTCTTCTCGACAGTTATGCTTTGTTTCAGGTTTCCAATTTCATATCTAATTTTAGATAGATTTCAATTCTTTTGCAAAGCATTAATGTGAATTGTTTCTCTGCTCCAATGGTTTATATTAATATTCCATGACTCTGTTTTAATTCATGTAAAGAATCTCATCTATTGAAAAGCATCAAAGACAAAATGATATATGACACTTTGTGCATTTACCTAGGTAAATGTACATATATTTCCAATTCTGATCTGATTGTTGTTTATTTATTTTAATATATATGTTTATATATACTAAGAAAGTGTTTTTAACTTACCTATGTCGGTTGGCTCTAGTTATCATCTCCCATCCTGCCCATCTCATGGCTTCTACATCCTCATCATAAAAGAACTAAAACTTATGTAATATAAACACAATGCTTAAAGTACAGTAAAAACATGAGTTGACCAGAAATATTTGAAAATTATAATTAATTCTTATCAATACATCACTATCTTAAAAATAGCAGTCATATGTGGTATGTTTATAAAAACACACAAAGAAAGTAAAGAGTGTTTTGACTGGATTCCAAATAATTATTTTTAAAACTGTTGTTTTTATGCTTAACATGCAGATCAAAAATACATGTCATTTTGTCAAATATATAATAAGATAGATTTAACTACTTAACAGTGCTTCACAAATCTTAATTGTTCTTTATTTATATAGTAGCTGAATTGAATGTTTGAAAACTTTGGGAAAATTATTTAATTATACAAGGTGTACCAGTACACATACTTGTAAGTACTGGTAATAAACTTGTAAGTACTTATAGAAACTAGTTTCCCATTTTTGTATTCTTAGCAATCATTGCTTAGTTAAGGATGTTCATTATCAAGAATACATTTTTCTTTTCTTCTTTATTAGAAATGTAGTTAACACTGTAGAGTTGTTAATTTGACATGAACTAGGATCTTTGACAAATATAAGAGAAGAACAATATGCTTTAAATATAAGTACCATAAAGTCAATCTCGAGACAATGTTCTCTATAGTTTTTCTATCCATATCGCCTTCTAAGAAAAACCATTTATTTATTCCCAATCTTTTTCTCCCATGCAGCCAGCTTCCTCAGAGGCCAGATTTTATACCATATAACCCATCTCTTCTGCTACATGGTCACAATGATCATATATTGGATACATTACTAAGTGTATGTCATCCATAGACAGATATTGGTGATGTTATAATGCTTGGATAAGAGATAACATGTATGTAGATTTTCTTGCTTAAGGATTTGTACTAAGAACATGTGAAGAATTTGCCTCCCAGTGGTGAATTACCTTCTGTAAGATCATTAGTTAGGACAATAGAGACAAATAGAAATTATGTGAACCTATAGATGACAACTCATTGGTCTAAGCAGGCGGATAGAGCTATACAATATCTGGATAGATGGTGTTGAATCTCATGGATAGAATCAGTTACTGACTCTACCGATCAATAATCGAAACAATAATGGTGATTTACTGTGAAGGAAATATATTTTGGTGGTATCTTGGGGATGTCTGACAATATATACCTAATAGACAGATTGAATGATCTGACATGTTAAACTTCTCATGAAAACTGTAGTGTATTTTTGATTTGCCCTAAGAAGACTGGATTCCTTGTTGCTTAAAAGAATTGTGTTGAATCAGAGATCAGTTCTGTGCAGTATTTTACATATGTTAAAGTATAAAACTAAAGCCTTTCAATGAAGGTTTCTAATATTGTTCTTGAGTCTTTCAAATTCCAGCTCACTGTCCACAAGGAAATAAAAATGGTTTCACCCCTCTTTAGCACATTTCAAAGAGAAAATATGACATTGAAGTATTTTCACTATAGTAAAACTGCACAATGACATATTGTGTTGTATTCCAGGAAAGTTTTAGATACTTCTGTATATCTTAGGAAAACAAATATCAACATAATTTTGCTGATTTTTTTGTGAACTTTAGAAAAAAATGTAAACGTGCTCAAACTTCATAAAACTATAAACAAAGAAGAAAAAGTGTAAATAAAATTGTGAAATCTAGAAAAAATCTAGGTTTAGTTTCTGTGACTTCCATGTACTCTCAAATCACTTCATTTATTTGTGCCTCTATTCCCACATCTGTCAAATAGAGATGGTGCTGCCTACTTGAGAGATTTGCTGAGTCACTACATGGGAAAATATATAAACTTATAAGTTATCTCAAAAATTGATATTAAATTATAATTAAACAGCTAAAAGGCTGACCTTGACTCCTGGATATAATTTGAAATGATTTTAATCCCTATCCCCAATAAAAAAAGAAGCCATTTATATTATCATAATTCAGATATCACCTTTATTTTTTACCTTTTATTTCAATAGAACTGCTAACAGCTTTCCTTTTTCCAACAAAAGTATTTATTGTAGTCAGAACATTTACCTTGGCATTATCAATAGCTCTAGCTTCTCCACCATCTCAATTTCATAGACAGGACCTTCTGACTTGCAAATAAATGTAAGGGCACGATGTGGTATCTATTCAATTTGTCTATTTCTCTGATTTCAGCAATCTTGTACCCAGAAGCACATCTATTCTGTTGGTTTCACCATCCTGTACTGTCCCACACCCGTTGATGTTCTTTATTTTTTCCTCAATTTAATTTCCTGGTCAATCACTATAATTGCTTTCTTGCTTACAACTGCAAATCCTTTTGCATTCTTAATTCTACAAAATCACTTTGAAAAGCCAGTTATATCTATCTTATTTCTAATTCACATATACCCCCCAGGAAGCTGAATGAGAATGAAAAATGCTCTCTACTCTGGCATTCCCAACTCCTCTTAAGCTATTTTTCTTTCTTCTTTCTAAAATATTTTTCATAACACTTACTTTTCACTTTCTAATATTTTAGAGAATTTAAATGTTTACTCTGCATATTGTTGATGATCTACTTATTGCGTATATTTCAAAGGAATGCAATCTCTCACGGGGTAGGGATTTTTGCTGTTTTCCATTGATGTATCCCAAGATGCAGTGCCTGGTACCTAGTAGGTCATTCACTATCTAGCGTTGAAAACAAATTATACATACGTGACTTTTTCTTGTTCTTCACATCATTTTGGACATTCTAAAATATTGTTTTACTTTGGTTTCACAGACTGTGAAGAACAATTTATTTTCCTAGATTTTCTCTAGATTTGCAGTGTGTAAAGTGTTGAGTCACTTTTTCTCCTCTTGCCTACCCTCCATTTATGGTGGGTATATATATATATATATATAACTGGGGGAAACTCTGGCAGTATTTCTATGAGTGGTCTGGCCCGGTCTTCTCATGTTTAGTTCTCCCTTACTTCTGGGTCATGTCATTTATCAGGGATGCATAATTATAAAGTACATAAAAATTGCTTCTTTAAAATCATAGGGGAAAATGTGACTTCATTGTACTGTAAGTCATTTGTTTTTTATATAAATGTACTTAAGATAAATTTTTATTTTCAGTTAAGATGGTCATAGCTATACATAAACATTGTTTAATTCACTTCTTTTTAACTCATCATTTTCTGCTTGAAATAATAAAAACATGGGTTATAAAAATACTGAAAGGGACTCTCCTGCTGTTTGTATCCAGACCCATCTGTGAAGTTGGAGCCTGGAGAACTTTACCCTTAAACTAAAAACTAAAATTAGTAAATATACATTTATTTTTACAAAGTTTTTTATGCTGTTTTTTTTTCCTCCCACAGACAGGATCTCACTCGGTTGCCCAAACTGGCATACAGTGGCCAGATCGTAAGATCACTGTAACCTCACATTCCTAGACTCAAGTAATCTTCCCACTTCAGCCTCCCAAAATGCTGGGATTATAGGCATGAGTCACTGTGCCCTGACTATGCTCTTTTATATTTACCCCAACACCTATTTTGAGGCTTTTTTGTTTGATCTGATTTCTGCAGGTGTTTAAGACAACTTCAGAAAAAGTAGAATAAACAAATGAATTGTTCAGACCCATTCTGAGTACATAGAACTGTTTTTAATTAATGTAAATCTATTAGCAGCCTGTCCTGAGTAACAGAATGTACTGAATAGCAATAGCAATATTCATTACCTACATCCTACCATCACTTTTTCCTAATCCTATTCCATAATAGGAGTAGCAAATTAATAATAAATTAGAAGTGAACTAAGTGAAGTGAAAACTGATTTTCTTAGAGTAGAATATTTACCATCCCATTATTGTCTAGAAATTATGTAAATCCTTTTTAAAATATTGATCATTTAGCAATGATGGTAGAATGATTAATTACTTTTAAGAAAGTGATTAGTTGTTTACCTATTTAGTGGTAAGATGCAGACTTTTTCAGAACAAGTTCACAGATTGAATTTCTTTTAAAATATGAAGTCCTGGAGAGTAAGCCAATGTCAATGTCTTGAACCTAAACTAATAGGTTAATATGAAGGACTTTCATATTGACTAAATGAATTACTTCAGACTTAGTCTATATCTCTGAAATGTTTAATTACATATTCTTAGGTTCAAATATCAATTCTGTTGGTATTCACCGGATATATTTAAATACAGGGTCATTGACTACACTCATGACCTTTTCTCAGATAGGAACAGAGATTTCTCTGATGATGCCAAAATGGATAGGTTATGAATATAGAATTAAATCACAGAAGCAAAGAGTATACCTTCACGTTAACTTATATAAATTTCCCTACTGCTTAAAGGCAACAGGGGAACTTGGAGGGTGAGCCTTGAATTGGTAAATATTTAGTTATTAAATATATAATGGCATGAAGATTCAAAAGAGAAGTTAAATTCAATTAGTGAAGAATTTAAGAATGATATTTATTGAATACCTGAACTTGTGTTCTGAAATGCATACCTTTATAAAAATGCTAGGCATTTCTCCTAACTGAATTCATAAGAATAGATGAAAAGATAGAAAGAGCATTGCCAGTTTAACAAAGATTGGAAAGGTATTCATTTGTTTATTCATTAATTCATTCAACAAAAATGTATTGGATATCTAAGATATGTCAAGATTCTGTCTATGCTTTACATAAAAGGGAGTCACTAAAATAGGAAAGCTTCCTACTCTTCTGATACAGACCACAGACACAGAGAAAAAAAAAATAATTCACCACATTTGATAGTCATAAAGCTATGCAGATAATTATCGTAAGAGGATCTATAAGTGACTAGTGGCTACACAAGTTGCGGTGATGAGGAAATGCCAATGTGAGGACAAGTCAGTGAGATGCTGATGGAGAACTAAAGCTAGAATATGTGGTAGACAGCTAACACAGAGGCTAAGGTTAGTCTGTATAAATGGCAGTAGTTTTAGCGAAGAGGGCTTTGAGCCAGGTGTCTAATTCTCCATGGAAGAGAGAGTAGAGCCAAAAGACTGAGAAGTGACAACAAACAGGAAGGTTATAGGATAGAAAGGTTTTGTTAAGTTAAAGAAAGGAAGAGAAGTGGTATATAATTGGCAGTGTATTTAGACGGAAGCATGCCACCACTTCTGTGCCTCTGCGATGGGAGAAAAAGAGTATCTTTCTCTCAAGAAACCTTTAAAGGGAAAGTTACTACTGGGAATCTTGGATTACAGAGTGAGTATTATAAATGTACGTCATGAAAAATGTTACTCATATTAACACCTACTCCAACTTCCATCTGTTTTTTTGGTATTCTCATGATGGGGAGAAGAGTAGGGATAGGTCCCAAAATGTCTTCAAGTCATTTATTTGTCCTTTCAATTATTTTCATTCTTTCAAGGATAATACTTTTAAAGGCATTTGTATAGTCATTGAATTCTGTTGCATATATGCATGTGTTTCTGAGTAATTGTACTATTTATTTTGATCATAAAAAAGCATGTATATACTTTGAATAGCCAATCCTTGATTTGTATGTTTCCTTTGGTGAGAAATGTTTGTTAGAATTCAGAATGCTAAAAATATTTATAATGACAATTATTCTACAATTTAAATTTAGATGGTATGAATTTTTCTCTTCAATTAAGTAGTGTGCAATAAAATTTAGCACATTGCTTAAAAAGCAATTACCATCATATGGAAAGGAATGGAAATATGTTAATTGGTTGGAGAATTATTTTTTTTCTAAACACTACACTCATTTCCCTTTTCAAATGAGGTTTCAAAACCAATATCCAAGCTAACGATATGCAGTTATATGTACTAGATGACTTTGTTTAATGAATGGTTATAATTATGGTAAATATACGTTTTCAAAGGAAACACAGGAAATTTGAAAGATTGATGGGTGGAGGTCTATTTTAAGTTATATAATTTTTGACACATTTGTATTCTTTGTGGTTTCACCAAACTAATTTCCACCTTTCACTTATATGAACTCTAACTGGGACACCTAACATGTTTTAGCTGCGTAGATTAATTTCATTGAAAACTCTACTTCTCAAATATTTCTAGACTTCCATTTTTATCAAATATCTCACACTAATTAGTATTGACCTTGAAAATAAACCAGCTAATACTGTATTGTGCAATCTTAAACTTGAACAATATTAACCTCTCATGGAGTTTGTAGATTTAATCTTTTTCAGAAGGTGGAAGGATTAGGTTTATATTTTCTATCTCAGCCACCTCATTTGTATCACATAATTTCTACCATACAGTTACCTTTGTTTTAATGATCTCATTCACAAGTTATATCAGTGCACTACAGGTAAATGTTTGAAACCATTTGTCTTAGACTGATTTCAAAAAATAGTTGTTTTTTTAAAGTTTTTATAAATATTTCTTATCAATTTTGTTCCATCAAATTTTATTTTAATATAACCAACAGAAATAAAAGGGAAAGCAATAAAATAATTTTGATGAATTTATTCCCTCTATCTTCCAGTAACATTTTACCATCTATTCCAAGCAACAGGCCTATGATTACAATGCTCTTTCTCTTTCCCTCCAAATATAGCCAAGAAAATCTGCTCTTCTCTTTTGAGTTTTTTCAAGAAGTAGTTTAATCTGGGTTTCCACTCTCTTAACAAAATTCTTAAAAATGGCATTCTTGTTCATTGTTAACTATGCACTCTCTGTTAATCTTCTTTAACTTTTAAATGTTAATATGTTGCTATTCCAGATATTTATGTTAGACATAACATATTTAAGTGATCCATCTTTTCTTCCTCATTTCCCATTCATATTATATTATTGTATTCTCAGAACATCATTTTGGGGAGCTTTACAATGTTTTGTATGATCTATCTTTTAAATCTAGACTTTAGTTTTATAATTATATTTTCTCTGAAAGTTTTGAGGACTATCTTTCTAAAATATAGGATATATAATGGATTTCTCATAGATTCCTTTCTTGGGTAGTATTAACGCTAATCCATTGTGGACTTATTCTTTTACTACTTGTTAGGAGCTGGTTGCTAATTGATAGTGAATGTTGTGCCTGTATAGTAATTATCTTCTTTGTTTTTTTAAATTTCCAGGAAATATAATTTTCTATAAGCCAAGATAAGAATATTATACCTTTTATCAGAGCATCCATGCAAAGTGCTGCCTGGTTGAAGTCTCTTAAATTTGGAATGGTTTTAGATTTGATGAGTGAACAGATGTCAAAACATTACAAACTTCTCTTTTGAGCTTGGAGTTCCACACTGTCACCATAAATTGTGTAGGTGAATTTAATTTCATTTATCTTGCTTGGAGATTTATCTTTCCTGAGAATTCATAATTTTTTAAGTAAATTTGAAAAAATATCTTATTATTTTCTTTTGATTCTCTTTCATGCTTGTATTAGGACTCTAATATATTGGACATTCTTATTTGTACTCTATGCTTTTAACATTGCTTTCATCTTTACATTCTCTTTGTCTCTTTCTATTCTGGGTAATAATTTTAGCTTTATTTGCCTGTTGGTAAGTACTTTCTTTTTTTCTACCAAATCTGTTTTTTAAACTATCCAGTGATTTTAAATAATAATGATAATGTTTTAATTGTCAAAAATTCTTTTTTTAGTTTGCCTATCTTTATAGTTCCTTGGTCCAGTCTTATGTTTCCTATTTCATTTTAAATTATTTAAACATTTTGCATATTCTTATTCTATGTATCAAATAACTTTTTTCTTTAAGGTTTCTTTGGCTTTACTGTTAGTTTTGCTACTGATTTCTGCTAAAGGTATCTACTTTCCTTTTGTGTTATGCATATATTTTGTAAATTGTGAGCTCTTTTTCATGGATTGTTTTCTACAGGTAATTATAAGAATTTATTCTAGATTTCTTTCAGAGAGCATTTATATCTTCTTCCTTTGAGCAAAAGTTTCTATCAACATGGTACCACCTCAGGTTAATGTTTTGCCTTGTGGAGGTTTTGTAAACCAAATAAAAGGTCATTAAATATGAAATGTCCAATTTTGAATCAAAAGATGAGTTCATTACATTCAAACAAGCAGTATAATTAATCAAAGTATTCACCTAAACTATCAACACAGTTTTGCCACCTTAAAGGTAACTTGTTTAAGCCAGCAGGGCAGAAGCCTGGAAAGCAAGTGGCGATGAAATTGAAAAAGACTTTTTCCACAGTTTGTTGAAAATTGAACATTTTTCCTTAAGAGAAGTAGTCCAAAGCCTGGAAGAAGTGGTAGTCAGTTGGTGTAAGGTCTGGTGAATATGGTGAATGACGAAGAGTTTGTAGTCCAGCCTCTGTGGTTTGAGCAGCGTTGTTTGGGTGACATGTGGCTGAGCATTGTCTTGCAAGAGGATTGGCCTGTTTCTATTGACCAGTCTTGGCTACTTAATCATAAGCATTCTCTTCATTTTATCCAATCGGTTGTAGTAGAAATCCTCTGTAATGGATTGAGCAATTTTCTTGAAGCTGTAGTGGATAATACCAGCACTGGACCAGCAAACAGACACCATTAGCTTTTTTTTTATGAACATTAGGTTTTGGACTGTCTTTCAGCATTTCATCTTTATTCAACCATTGTGCAGAATGCTTGTGATTGTCAAACAGAATTCATTTTTGATCATACATAACAATACAGTTTAGAAATGATTCGCTTTTATGTCGTGACAGCAAAGAAAGGCAAGCTTCCAGATGATTTCTCTTCCAACACTCGTTTAATTATGTGGTACCCATCTGTCCAGCTTCTTAACCTTGCCAATTTGTTTCAAATGGTTCAATATTGTTGGAATAGTAACGTCAAATCTTGCTGCAAATTCACACATAAGTTGAGATGGATTTGCTTTCACTACAGTTTTCAGCTTGTCATTATCCACCTTGGTCTCAGGTCACCCACATGGCTCATTTTCAAGATTAAAATCTCCAGAACAGTACTTCTCAAACCACTGATGTGCATTGACAACACTCAACCACATGTCACTCAAACAATGCTGCTCATTAGCCACATCCTTCCCAAACACTTCGTTGCTATTTCGAGCTGTCTGTGCTGCATTGGTTCCATAATGGAACTCATTCAAAAATAACACAACATTTTTACTTATCTGTGTTTCACAAAAATTGCTCTAAAAAAAAAACTGTGACAGATAATTATAATCCAAACCATCTATTTGAAAGAACGAGGATGTACCTTCACAATAAACATAAAACAAGAAGTGTCAAAGTAAAATGTCAGAGATATCAACTAACTTAGTACTTAAGGAAATCGGACATTTCATACTTAATAACCTAAGACGTCATAGAAATGTGAGGCTGAAACTCAAGTGAGAGAGCTTGATATTCTCAGTGGATATTGTTTTTCTCAAAACTCAGCCTAGGGGCTGACATACTTCCTAATATTTGCATTTTGCTTATGGATAGTTTTTTTCTTACCCTTTTACTAAGGGAGTAACTATTTAGTAGGAGAGCCTTATCTCAGAAGTAATCAGCTCCCCATCTGGCATGGAAACAAATTCCAAATCCATTTATCCTAGTCTTGTAACACATGTAAACTCAAGCCTCTTTGAAAAACAGTTTGGTACTACATCAAGTGGCTAAACAGAGAATTATAATGTAAGCCAACATTCTACTTCCAGGTATATACCCAAGAGAAATTAAAACATATGAATGGGGCTAGAGCTTCTGGCCAACCAAGGTTCTCCTCTCACACCTCAGACCAACTGAGGAAGTAACCCCAGATTTTCCAAGTGGTGCCTGTGTTCTGTGAAGCTCCTCCTCAGTTCAGATCCCATGCCAGGGAAGAGGTGTGCCTGGCCCCCATTCACAGGACAGAACACAGGGGAGCATTGTTGCCTCCAGGGCTTTGCAGAGGTGATGCAAAGGCTGTTGCTGGAAGGCTGAGCAGACCTGGTTGCATGCAACAGAGTAACCAAGATGTTGTCCATTGCAGAAGCATGGTATTGGCAGGCACCAGGTCTCTACTACACCTGCTCTCTGGTGGAATGTCTCTGCACAGACTCTGTGCAGCTCCCTGATCAGCCCAGAGGTCTGCAGTGAAAGAGGGAGACCCCTCACAGATTGAGCTGCCTGTAACTTTGTTTCTCTCCTAATAGACAGTGTCCCCTCAGGTTGCCTCTATCCTGCTATCTTCACCTTGTCCCAGCAATGTGAATTGTAGTGGGTCCCAAAGCTTATTCTCTGAGATGTTGTGTGATACTTGTAAGAGTTAGCCTTGCACTGTTTGATTGAGTTGGTAGATGCTGTAATGAGATATAGAGTTGTTCTCCTTGCCAGTGGTTGATACTTGCAGGAAAGAGCCAATTGCTGAGAAGTTATTTCATGTCTGTGATAAGCTCCCGTCCCTCAGTTGGAACGCTTGAATGCCCCAGGCTTTGGGAGGAGCCCTGGAGTTCCCAGGGGGTTGCTTGATCTCCAAAACAGCAGAGGTGGGTGGAGGAGCAAGGCAGGGCATGGTTAGGTTGTGTGAACCTGGAAGGCTCTGCAAAGACTTGGCAGGACTCAGAGGTTGTTTCCCCAGCCATTAGGGGGAGACACTAGGAGGACGATCAAGGCAGGTTCTCCAGACTGGGAAGCGGCCACAATTCCCTGCCAGTCCCAGTGCTTGAAAGTGCTGCACTTGGTTTCTGTGGCACCGCAGACTGGGATCTTTCTTCCGGAGGACCAGCCCTAGTCCAACAGCCTGGCTTTCCTGTGGGGGAAATGGACATTCTTCCAGATCACTGCATCTCAAACCCCCCCAGTATTCTTCCAGCAGTTCTTCTCACATGGGGTCCCTTGCCTCTCAATCCAGCTCCCAAACCTCCTCTTTGTGTCCCCCAGCAACTTGCTTGAGTCCTGGGTGCATCAGATCCAGCCTACCTGTTTCACTTGCTGGTGTGTGTCTCCAAAAAATGCCAGCAGGCCGGGAGCTCCCATTTGGGCACCCTGAGTCCACTGCAGGTCCTCCTGGGGAAAGGTATGGGCTCCACTGTCTGTGGAAATCTCCGACAGAAAGATGCACCAGCTGGGGAGAGGCAGTTGCTCACCAAATTCTTAGCTCAAACTGCTCTCCCAGTTGCAGTAGATGGGGGAAGGGTGGGGAAGGATAAGAGTCTGAATGAAAGAAAACCTGATCTTCTGACCTCTCAGTTCACTCTTCTTGAAGGGGAATCCCACACAGAATGTCTAAGCTCTGGGGTCATGCAAGTTCTCCCCACAGTTCTGTGGTTGCCATAGTGTTTGGGCTCATGGGAGTGGAAAAGTTTCCCAATAAGTATCTTGGTAGCCCACTGATCACTGAAGGAGTGTGAAAGGGACAAAGGGATTCCCCATTACACCTTCACTGAGCGTCAAACCTGTGGGTTTGATCCTCACTGATATCTTTTTTTCCTTTTTCCTCTTCCTTATCTGCTTTGCAATTTTCCTTCCTGAGGTCCCTGTGGGGCTTGGGGACTTCTATTTATCACCTACACCTGAGCTGCATTAGTCCCCTCTCGCCTCTTCTCTATCTGAAACCCTTCCTTCCCTCTGGGATGGTCTGGCAAGTGATGTGGCTAGTCAGCCATCTTGTCCCTCCCCCATTCTAGTCACCTGTTTTTAAAGAGCCTACTGATATAACTTGGCTACCCATGTGGTTGAATAAATAACGAATTTGTTATGCTAAATTCAAAACATATTGTTACATGTAAAGTGTTTTTTTTTTTTTGAAAGGAATAAACAAAATTGTCATTCTCATATTCTTGGTAAATGTTTCTGATCTAGATGAGGATTTATTCTTGTTTTGAAGACCATATCTGTTTCTGAACATGCAGGACTAAGAGTCAAATTTGAAAATGTGGTAAATTTTCTAAGGCAACTAATGATCAACTGTGCTTGATTCCAGTTTGGGCTATGTGTCGAGAGAAAATTTCTCATTTCTCTCTACCATGGAAGTGAAAATTGTTATAGATAACAGCTCCATAAACTGTGGAAAGCCTGATCTCTCAGTGAAACATTAAATGTGCTATATATATTACTAGTATTTTCTTGTTTCTGATCTAGAAAATTGTAAAGCTTTGTTTAATAAGGGTTTAAGGTTTGATTCACTAATAAAATTCATGTTTCTTAATCTGTACCAGGAAGCATAAACAAAAAAGATGGTAGTGGGAGTCATACTGAAGACTTGGTTAAAAGGGAGTATCTGTACCAATTGAGATTTGCTATCCTGCTGAGTTTGAGGCCATTTTAATATATATATATGTATATATATATATATGTGTGTGTGTGTGTATGGATACATACACACATATCTTATTTTGAAATCAGATAAGCTTTCTGTTTTTATTTTGTTACTGTAACTTTTTTATTTTATAAACCTTTATTTTTTTTTAACTTTTTGACTCTTTTGTAATAACAGCCTAAAACATAAATACATTAAACAAAAATATTTTCTTTCTTTATATCCTTATGCCATAAGCTTTTTCCTATTTGAACTTTTTTTTTAAACTTTTTTGTTAACAACTGAGCAGAAACACACATACTAGGTTAGGCCTACACAAGGTCAGCATCAATATTACTGTCTTCTGTTTTTATTTTTATGAGACATATAAGATAAAAGGCTTTGCAGAAAACTAAAGGAGATAATGTTTTAAAAAGTGTCTGTAAGAGAGGGATTTAAGATCTTGCTCTGACATAGATTATCAAATTAACAAAACAAAAGTCAGATTTAAGAAAGGAGCCAGTTATGAGGCATTTCAATTTATGCTTCATCTACTTCTAATTGGGTTGCTCAGAAAATATTTTTAGAACATTTTTCCACTTTCTTTTTTTGAGTAGCAGCATTATTTAAATTATTTGTTCAATAATGCTTCATGGTTTTAATGTGTTCACTTACAAATGTATAAAACAATATAATTTCTTATAGTATAGATATAAATATGTAAATAGAAGTTAACCACATATACTATGTGATTGCTAAAATGTAGGTAAAAGAATCAATTAATGTAAATATTTTTTACAGCTTTGTTGTAGTTTGTTTAGTTGTATTTTGAAAAAACTATTATGCTTTGTAGAAAGACCACATTTTTCTTACAAATATGGCTAAATATGTTGGGGAGTAATAAATGAATAAATTTAAGTAATATATAACATTTTAAGTATTCACCAATAGCCATGCATATATTAATTTTTTATTATTACCATAAAAATTACTACTTATGTAAAACAGCACAAATTTATCATATCACATTGCTATAGGTCAAGAGTCTTACATAGGAATCACAAGTTTAAAATCAAGATGTATGTAGGACTCCATTACTTTTGGAGGCTCTAGGGGAACACTCCTAAGATTTCTTAAGAATTTTATGAAATCCTAATTTCTAAGATCATATAATTTGCACCTTGCTTAGCACAGGGTAGTAGTGTTGGACGGCATTCTCAAAGTATGATTCCCTGATCACCTGCATGAAATCACTTGACAGCCTATTTAAAAATGAAGAATTCCAGAGTATCATTCAAATGGGATAAATCACTATGTTGAAAAAAGTTTTTTAAATTCTTCTGTCAAATTTTGAGAAAACTACTAGGTGGGTGCAAAAGTAATTGCAGTTTTGGACCGTGAAGTTTTAAATCATTATAACTAGGATCAAATACATCTTTATTAATCAAAATAGGAACCAGTACAATCAACACATTTTTGTCAACAAGAAATAAGTTTGCTTATTCCTGTAGAATAAAAATTCATGCTTCTGGATTCAAGGAACTCTTGGAAAGCATATTCTGCATCCTGCTGGTTGTGGAAGCATTTTCCCTACTTGCAGAAGTGGTAGTCCATTGATCGGATGTCAGGTGAATATGGTGGATGAGGCAAAACTTCATAGCTCAATTCATTCAGCTTTTGAAGCGTTGGCTGTGCGATGTATGGTCAGGCATTGTGGAGAAGAATTGGGCCCTTTCTGTTGACTAATGCTGGCTGCAGGCATTGCAGTTTTCAGTGCATGTCATTGATTTGCTGAGCATACTTCTCAGGTGTAATGGTTTCACCAGGATTCAGAAAGCTCTAGTGGATCAGACTGGCAGCAGACCACCAGTGACCATGACCTTTTTTGGTGCAAGTTTGGCTTTGGGAAGTGCTTTGGAGCTTCTGCTCGGTCCAACCACTGAGCTGGCTGTGGCCAGTTGTTGTATAAAATACATTTTTCATCATACATCGCAATCTGATCAAGAAATGGTTTGTTGTTGTTGTGTACAGTAAGAGAAGACACTTCAAAATGATAATTTTTTTAAATTTTCAGTCAGCACATGAGGCACCCACTCACTTGTCAGCCTTTTTCCCCTTTCCAATTTGCTTCAATTGCTAAATGACCATAGAATGGTTGACATTGAGTTCTTCAACAACGTCCCATATAGTTGTAAGAGTATCAGCTTTTTTTTTTTGCTTGCTTTTTTTTTTTATTCTTTTTACAGCATATTGTGGGGGTACAAAAGTTTAGGTTACATATATTGCCCTTGCCCCCACCCCCAGAGTCAGAGCTTCAAACATGTCCATCCCCTAGACAGTACGCATTGCACTCATTATGTATTTATACACCCCTCCCCTCCCCCACTCACATCTGCCCGACATCCGCTTTGATGATTATTCTCACTTGGTCATTGTCAACTTCCGATGGCCAGCCACTGAGCTCCTCATCTTTAAGGCTCTCATCTCCTTTGCAAAACTTCTTAAACCACCATTGCACTGTAAGTACGTCAGCAGTTTCTGGGCCAAATGTGTTGTTGCTGTTGTCTCTGCTGCTTTAGGACACATTTTGAACTCAAATAAGAAAATTGCTCAAATTTGCTTTTTGTTTAACATCATTTCCATAGTCTAAAATAAATATAGAATAAACAATAATTCATTAGCAAAACTACGTAAAGTGAGAAATGCACATTAAAATTATGTATAACATAACCACATTTATTTAAGAATGTATTCTAATATCAAACAGCAAATTTCAACAATGCTAAAACTGCAATTACTTTTGCTCCAACCTATAGACCAAACTCTCTAAGTTATCAGGTGTCTTCCTGTCATATGTGGTAGACAGGATTATAGCCCCCACAAAAGATGTCCATGTTCTAATCCCCAGAACCTGTAACTATATTATCTTACATGGCAAAGGGATTCTGCAGATGTGACTAAGGTTAGAGACTTTGATATGGGGAGATTACCCTGATGGGCTCAATTTAATAGCATGAATTCTTAAAAGTGGAGAACCTTGCCCACCTAACTTAAAGAGATGAGACAATGGAAGGGGAAGATAAGAGAAGTGTGTTGTAAGAAGGACTTCACCTGACATTGCTGGCTATGAAGGTGGAAGAAGAGGCCACAAACCAAAAGCATGTAGGTGGCATTTGGAAGGTGGAAAAGCCCCTGACCTGACAGCTAACAGGAAAATGGAAAGCCCCATGATACAAATACAAATAACTAAATTCTGCTAACTACCTGAATGGGCAAGGAGATGGGGAGAATAAGAAGGACATAGGCACTAACCCTCCATTTCCTTTTTCCCAACACAGGGTTGCCTGACACCTACTGGCTGTGATTAGCTTCTGCAAGTCTCCACGTTCTTCCCAAAAACCACCTATGACATCCTCATTTTACAAAATTTTGGGTATAGAATAGTAGCAAATCATCAGTCATGCTATATTCTAAATTGCTATATATCCAAAATAATATTATAGCTAAACTTGGATTGATCTGAATTCTTTATTCTCACAGGTGCATCATCTCAGGTTTTGTTATAATATTTTGAGAGATTGATTTTCTGATCAGAAATACCAAAAAAACTAAATGAACTTGTGAGAATCATTCATCAGTGGTCTTGAAAAATTAACAAGCTACATATAACTATGTAAGAGAGAAAAAATAAAGCACTCAAAATGAAATAAATCAGTGAACAAACAATTTATGTCAATTTTTTTTGAAGCTATCAAAGTCTTCTGGAGATTGTAACGGCCTATACAGCAAATCCAGGGCCTATAGCTGGGCAGTTTGCTGTAGTTCAGCCATTTTGGCTGTGGCTGTAGAAGACTCATGGCTGTGTGACCCATGTACAGAAAGAAAATATGCCCTGTAAAATGGAAAACAAAGTAACTTGTAACTGATTGTTGTGCTTGCTTAACTCATGAAAAAATGTCTCTTGACTTAATCGATGCTATCTGCTTCTGTAAACCTGCTTGTTTATAGATGGTAATCAAAACAGGTGGTCTGGGGCTGGTCCTAGGCCCCCTGGTAATAGAATTTATTAAAAAACTGACTCCACCTTGTGTCTCAGAGTCACGTAAGACCCCGATGTAGAATAATATAAAAACCCTTCCTCTTTTCCGGTTGAGCGCTACTCTCTGTGCCGCTGGCTTTGGTGGTCCAGAGGGTAGTCACTGCTCAGCTAATAAAGACTCCTAATTTGGCTCAATTCGGTCTTTAGGTGGTCATTTCTTGCATCTCAGACCGTAACAGAGGTTTTTATACAACCTTGAATACTGGCTATAAACAATACCATCCAAGACTGATTAAATCTATTTAAGATGGAGGTAGCGTATTTTATCAACAATATATTGTATATCAACTCTCATTTAGTGAATGTTTTTCACAGAGTGATTAAAAGAAAGACAATAATTCCTTAAAGCAGTATCTTATGTGTTATTGAATATGTGTGCCATTAATGTGAAGATTAACTTTTGTTTTATTATTTTTGTAGAAAATTTGTTGTAAAGGAGATATATACATAATAGACCATGTTTTGTGAGAGACATGGTATTACATTTTGTGGTTAGTTGTATCATTGAAACATAATTGAATAAATTACATATTTGATCATAGTGGAACAAAAATAAAAATACAAAACCTTTTTACATTTTAATTGAATATAGTAACTATATTATACATAATTATGGGGTCCATTGTGATGTTTCAATACATGCACACATTGTGTAATCATCAAATCATAGTAATTAGCATATCCATCACCTTAAACAATTATGATTTCTTTTTTTTTAAATTTACAGCTTATTATGGGGGTACAAAAGTTCAGGTCATATATATTGCCCATGCCCCCCCATCTCCCCGAGTCCAAGCTTCAAGCATGTCCATTCCCCAGACAGTGTGCATCGCACTCATCAGGTAGTTATACCCCCATCCCCTCCCCCCACCCCCATCCCCTGAAGTCAGAACATTCAAGCGTGTCCATTCCCTAGACCCAAATGCCCATCAATTCATGAGTGGATTAGTAAAATGTGGTATATGTATACCATGGAGTATTACTCAGCTATAAGAAATAACGGTGATATAGAATCCCTTCTGTTCTCCTGGAGAGAGTTGGAACCCATTCTATTAAGTGAAGTATCTCAAGAATGAACAAATAAACAGTTACCATTTCTTTGTTGGCTTCTTGGTCTTTTGGCTAAGATCAAGTGTAATAAATGTTCCTATCAGTTTAATATAACATTCTTTACATTTAAAATCACAGAATTAGATTTTATATAATGGACATTTTAGCTCATGGAGAGCCACCAGTTGACAAAAATGAGTTGCAAACTAAGCTTTGCTCTTGTAAAATATTGGTATTTCTTTTCCTACATGTATAAAAGGAAAATATGTAGCCTTTCCCAAAATTCATCATGACAGGGTTTTTTTGCTCCTTCCCAAATCATCAGTGATAGCACAATAAATAAACACATCACCCTATATTATGAATCAATTCTTGAAAATTTGGCATACCTGAAATTTTTTTTATTGAAAATATAAATTCAACAATTTTTAAAAGAGTATGCATAGCTTTTGTTATGCTGAGCTTTATATAGTATGACTTTTCCAAATTTTGTTATATTCAACATTATAAATTTAATGGATAAACAAAATTTCACTTTCGTTATGTTCTTGTTTCTAATATTTTCATATTTTAAACAGAGTAGTATTTTTATAATTTTTCTTTCTTTGTCAGTTCTTTAGGATATATTTGCAGGAGAAATTTTATTTCGTTTAATGCATGAATATATTTATAGCTCATTTTAAAATAACATCTTTTGTCAAATGGGAATATATCCATTTGTGTTACCAAGTACACTTTTAGATATATTTGGCAAAATATTTTCAAATTGCAGAGCTCTCCAGTAGTCATGTCTCTAGCATTTAACATGACCTATAAAATCCATTTATGAAATCCAAAGGGTATTTTGTATCATTGTGTGGAAAAGGTAGAATGAAAATTTGAGACTTCAGAAAGAAGAAACATTTCACACTAGCTTATATTATAGTCAATGAAATTGTATGCTGAGCACTGCGCTAAGACCACAATAGAATTTCAAATTATATTCTTCTGATAAGGAATATCCTTAATTTAATGGAATTTAAATATTGGGTCAATGTTTTAGCTTACTATTCTGACTTGTAAAAGGATATCCTGAAATTTTTTAATATGTCCTCATTACTCTATCAGTTTATAGTATCAGTCAAAGAGCAGGATAACATTAGACCTCTACTGAAAATTCATTCATTTACTTTAAAAATAGCACTTGAGTTCCTGATAGCACTTGGCCCTATTCTAGGCTTTGAAATTAGGATATTAGAAAACTATATGAGTAAGCTAAATAAGTGTGCTCTCTTTCTCTATGTATGTATTTGTATGTCTATATATGTATATATAAAACATAAATGTATACATATATAATATGGAAGAGAGAAGAAGAAAGAGAGAGAAGAGATTTGTATGTAAGTGAAGGAAGAATAGCAATGAAAATAAGAATAGAGATTTCAATGCAAGCTTAAAATGGATTATGTGTGGACTATCGAGAAACTGTGTTTGAAAGGATTTAGTATTATCACTTCTCAATATATAGGTGAACATAAACTTAGTAGCAGCAGCCTAACACATGGTTTTAAATATTTAACATAGCTTATCTCACTGAATCTCACAAAACCCTACGAGCATGATAATTTCATATCCATCTTACAAATGAGGAAAATGAAGCCCAGAGTGATGAATGATACTGTTCAAGACGGTACTGTTGTTATGTTTCAGAGCCCGGATTTAAATATAGTTAGTCTAATTGTACTCTGCAGTCTTGAGTTGTGACTTCAAGGTAGAAAACATATTGAGATGTGCAGGTACTTGTGGGCTGAACCTAACTGTGAACCTTAGAATTGATGCATTTTGTCATAATTCTGGTATATGCACTAAATATGAAAATGCACAGTTTCCTGTATAAATTTTTTTCTAAATAAAAGTGTATATAAAAATTGATTTTAGGTAACACTTATTGGGTGTTGGGCAAATGGAAGTGGGGAGGAGGGGATAGATAAATTCATACCTAATGGGTGCAGTGCATGCTGTCTGGGGAATGGGCACACTTGTAACTCTGACTTGGGTGGTGCAAAGGCAATTTGTGCAACCACAGTGTTTGTACCCCCAAAATATTCTGAAATTTATAAAATAATAATAAATAAGGAAATGACTGACAAAAAAGTTTGAAAAAATTGATTTTAACATTATTTTAAATGTCATTCTAAATTTCTGAGTGGAACAAGTTAATCATTTAGAATTGAAATATATCAAATTATTAGAATAAATTGGCTATCTTCTTTTTTTCTTAATGGATATGCTGTTATCTTTGCACATTAAAGTTACATAGATAAAGTCATGTCAAAATAGTTTAAGCATGAACAAAATATAATTAAACTTATTTATTATGTTTCACCTTACCCCAGAGGCGCTCAGAGTCCCCTAGGAAAAGCTTCTAATTAATCAGGTTGTCAATTTCTCTATTTACAAATAAGGAAATTAAGCTAATAATTAATGCTGCAGGTGCAGTAGCATAACTGTTAACACTCAGACAAATGATCAGTTGCACAAGAAAAGGACAGGTTTGACCATAAATTACTGCTGCTGATATAGTAGAGCTTTGTCATTCAATCCCCAGCCGAGCTTATTGTAAAAACAACACAGCAATGATTTTGCTACTCTTCTAGTAGGAGAATCTTTATGGTTTCAATAATTTGCACAATGTAACTGCATTTGAAACTTGCTCAGGAATAGGTTAGCACATTCTTTTTTGGGTTTCTAAATTAAAATTTGAAATATTTTTTGGATTGTAGTATACCAGGTATATACTTACGTGACAAATACTGCATCCAGCATGACACATGTAAGTTATTAGAGTAATATGTATAATCTTTTGTTTTAATTCATCAAAATAAATTGAACTAACTTAAAAAAAATTGCTCTCAGTATATAAAACATATGAAATCACAATGATCCCCCTGTTTTCAGGGCCAAAAGGTAAACCTTACTACAAGTTCTAAAAATTCTAGTTTGAAATTGCATCAACACATTTGCTTATAAAACAGCCTATTATGATATACTGATAGATCTTAATTCACCAAGTATATTTGGTTTGAGCCTTAAAAATCCATATTTTAAAAATCATTAACTAGAAGAATATTCTAACATGGAGGTTTTAAAAATCTGACAGTATAGAATCATATATAATTTGGGGAAAATTTGCATGCTCAATATTATATAACAAATGATATTAGAAGATAAAGCTGTAATTTTACAAACCAACAAGAATGTCTGTGTTGAAATAGGATGCCTATGTAGATCAAGGACATCTTACTTTTGACTATAATTGTTAATGAATAAAAATTTGGAATTTAATTATGTATATTGTTACTGATGCAATTGTAATAAATAATTTGTTGAGTATTTATTATGGTTGTTAATCCAATACACTCAGAGATTTAGTTTGTTATCTGAGCAAAATACAATATACATATAAAATGCTATAGTCTCTCTTTCCCAATCTGTGAAATTAGGAAAATATTATTAGCCTCATCATGGTTTGTGTAAGGATCAAACAGGTTAATATTTATATAACAGGATGTTATCTTAGAACACTCGGAATTGTTGAGTTATTTTGGGGGGGTGCAGAGCGCAGAGGCTGGAAAAAAAACTTTGATGTGAGATCATCCGTGCCCTTCAGACTTGCACAGCACACATAAGGCACAGGATGAAACTCCTTCATCTAACAACGAGCTCCCCTCTCCCCACTCCCTTCTCTGTCTCTTTCATCTCAACTAGTGGCTATTCTGTTGTTCCAATTACTCATGTCAAAAATGTTGCCATTGTCTTAGACTTCTCTGTTTTTGTTCCAACCCACATCTTGTCAGAAGTCTATTGTACTGACTCTGCTTTCAATGTAATCCAGAATCTGATCACATTTTACCACTTCATAGCCCTCACTCTGGTCTGTCACTGGCATCACTTACTTGATTAACACACTAGACTCCTAACTAGTCTCCCTCCTTTAACGACTCTGGACAGAGCAAAGTCACTCCAGTCTTCTTAAAACTTTCCAGCAGCTTTTAATTTATATTAGTTATTAGTAACACCCAAAGAGTTTTGGCCATGTCCTCCAGATTTTGTTCATGCCCTATGTGATCTGGCTTCTGTAACCTGCCTGACTTCATTTCCTACTTTGTCTCTTTCACTCCACTCACTGACAGAGGCTTCTTCACTGTTCTTTGAATGAGCTAGGTATGGTGAGAACCCTTGCAAACGCTGTTCACATTGCCTGGAATGCTCTCCTCCCCACATAGTCCCAAGACTGTCACCTTTTCTTCATATTTCCTCAAAAGTCCTTTCTTAATGAGGCCTTTCCATGAACATTATTCCTAAAAATTTAGCTACACAAGCGCTAACACACATATATGTCATGTTCCTTTCCGGTTTTACTTTTTTACTAAGCACCCATCATTACATGACGTACGATATCCGTCAGGGTTCTCAAGAGAGATTGAACCAATAGTATATTCCTCTATATCTTCTTAATATATATTAAGAGATTTATTTTAAGGAATTGTCTCATGAGATTGTGGAAGGCAGCAAGTCTGAAATCCACACAACAGACGGGCAGGCTGAGAACTCAGACAGAAATTGATGTTGTAGTCTTCAGTCTGAAATGTAAAGGGCAGGCCAGAAGGCTGTATATTCAGGTGTGATTTCTGCTGATTATGGGGTAATCAACTGATTGGAGGAGGCCCATGTAGTTTTCTTAAAGTCAACTAATTATAGATGTTGACCACATCTATAAAATACTTTCACAGCATAATCTAACTTAGTATTGGTGCAAACAACTGGGAACAATAGCCCAGTCATCTTGACTTACAAAGTTTAAGCATCACATATATATTTTACTTTTTTAAAAAGTCTTCTTTACTTTCTGTCTCTTCCATTAAAATCTAAGCTCCATAAAGACAGAGATTGTCATCTGCTCATTTACTCAATTTGTCCCACTGCCCAGAACAGTGCATGGGAACTCGATAAATACTTGTTGATCTAATAAATGAACTTAGGTTGGATTGTTGAGAGATGTTTAAAACTTATTTTAACTAGCCATCACCCACACCAAAATTGTATGTGGTTTAAGGACTAAAATATAGGGGAATATCCTTGCTGGGGGAGTTGTTAGTTTGCCGTGCAACTGACTCTCTAGGTTAAGCAGAAGCAGCCTAGTTGTTGAGAAGAGAGTTACGAGCAGTAGCCGGGGAAGTAACTCTAAGAAATAGAAATCAGAGGTTATGGGAGGGAGGGAGAGTCTAAACAACACAAAAAACAAAAACAACCCTTGAAAGCGTCCATGGAAGAAATGTTTGGGTACAGAGAGAGTATAGCTAGCATAGAGATAAGAAATTGGCCATATTCACTCTTTCTTTCTCCATTCCTAGGCCTAAAGCAGTACCTAGCTAGAGGAGGAAGAAGTTCTAAATTATATAAGAATTGTAATTATTTGTTATTTTACGTTGGAATGGATATTTTAATTATTGACATGGATTGTTTGGGGCTTAAAGTATAAACATTGGAAAAATGTTTATTTGCCAAAGGTGATTAAGAATGTTATTAGACCAGCCTAAATGCTTATCTAATGGCTTTATAGAAATAATGAGTCTTCAGATTGGGTTTGAAGTGGTAGGGAGGGGGAAAAAAAAGTTGTTTAATGCTAACACCCTCTTGAATTTAGTTCATTTAGGAGAAGAAAAAATATATATAAAGGTCTTAGGGTAGTAATAAGGCAGATACTAAGGACTTAGTAAATTTTAACTATCTTTATCAGTACCATAAGGAATGAATGTTGCCTTTTATTTTATATATAACTTTATGTAAAAGTTAGCCACTGAAAATAAACTAGACAGAAAGTACAGCTTCATGAAACCTATCTTTATATGTTTATATTCCATCATCTCTAAACCATAACAAATGCTCAGCTGCACATACTGTCAAAGTAAACGAAATAACCCTAGGCACTATAGGATCTCAACGTCACATAGATCACACTGGCTAGAATGTCAGAGAGGATTCAAGGCATAGGTAAGGCTAACTGGTCATTAAAGGATTAGTAAGCTGCAGAGGAAAGGAGAGAGCTTAGTGGAGCGGAGTGATGATGAAGGAGGACAGGTAGGTAAAGGGAAAGAGCACAGGCACAAATGTTATACTAATGTTTGCCGTGGACTGAAAACGTTGATGTATTTAACTCTAAACATTGGGTGATTAAATTAGCTGCTCAAGAGACTAAAATAGAGGAGAATGTCCTTGTAGGGGGAGTTGTGAGCATGCTGTGCACACAGCTCATACAGTGAATAGGACGTTCATGTGTTTGTGATGGTCACTTCTTTTCAATAGCATAATATTCTTATGCCCGATAATGTTTCTGGTTCTAGTAATCATAGTTCATTTTGATTATTAATTAATCTCAGAATTTTAGCTAGGTAGAAAGTGAACATGTCTTGGAAAAACGTGTTGATGTACAAAGACAGTAATCTAATTTTAATTGTAAATCAAATATCATTAAATATAGTCTAAAATCTAGACATGGTTTAATTTAAAATATTTTAAATATATAGAGAATTCCTGAATTAGACATCCAGAAAGAACATTTATATGTCATTAATCTAGAAACTGAGAACACAACTAAGAGCCAGGTTTTGACCATCAAAACTTAATTTAATTAGTAAGACTGTTTCTTTAATTTTCATTTTTTTCTTTCTTTAAAATGCAGCTATGTGGCAGTATGTGGTGGTATGTATATCCCAAACAGAGGTGAATGGAAATTACTGATCACAGTAATTTCACTCAAGAAATGTGTAACTTTTGCAACTGAAGAATGGAAACACATTCATGTTATAAAATACAAGGCACAGAAGCCCATTTGTTAAATAAACTTAAAAGTTATTTTTTGTATTTCCAGTTAAAACAGATTTCTTTATAAATGCTAATTATTAGTGAATTTCTCTTTCAGATTCATTAGAAACTAGAAATATTTGTTTGACTTCATGAAGAATTTCTTTCCCAAACTTTAAATTGTTAATGTAAACTGAAATAATTTTAACAATTTTTTGTGTTTATACACAGCCTATTTAGACTCTTAAACTTTTCTTCAGTTGTTAAACATGTATTGTACATAAAAAAATCCTGATGGAATTTTTTTTGAAACGTTGTGTTCTGGTATTTTTACTTAAATTGTGCTTGAGAAGAAAGCCTGCTACTTTAGTCATGTCAATTAAAAATACTCTTATCTTGTCAGGGAAAAAGTGCTCCCTCAAATCAGAAATCCTAAGCTATTGGACCTGCAGAAAAGTGCTCTCACACTGGTACTAAAAAGAAAAAGAAAAAAAAAAAGAAAAAAAAGAAAGAAAAGAAAAGAAAAAAAGGTAAAGTTGTAAATAATATGCAAATATCATCCTGTATCACAAAAATTTAAACAATAACACATTATGATGCTTGCACATTTAACATTAGGTTTGTGAGTTATTCCCAATTATTCTGGCTTATGTTCATATGATTTCCTTTTTAGAACTGGTTTAATAAAGACTTCATGGGACGAAATAAGGCAACTTGCTTCCGATTAAGACGTCATATTGCTGCAGAACATCTTGGCAGAGAGTGTGATTGACATTTTGTATTTCTAGATTCTTGCATCTTGAGTGATTATCTTTCAGTAAGCATATTCTGCAATGATGCTGTTTTAATCACCAGGACAAATGCCAGTATTTTTTATCAGTAGTGTATTTCTAAACCCACTTTGTAGTTGTATCACCACAGAATGCAAATAAACTCACACAGGTACATTAAAGGCAGTGAGTTATTTTCTGTAAATCACTCTTGTTTGTTCTTGTGATCAGCAGGCAGATGCTACAGCCCAGTTATTGGAAATAAGCCCCAGCAGAGAGCACATTCCTTTGGTCTATGATGAATCTAATAATTATCTCCATGAGTTTTGCTTAAGAAAAGGAGAAGCATCTGCTGTGTTGGTCATTAAGACAGCAGACTTGGTGAAACAGTTGTGATCATGCAAATCTACACTGAATTAACATCATTAGAATTGAATCCCTCTACTTACGTTTCTAGAACAGTGATTCTACTAACTATAGAACTTGCACTGATTACTAACAATCTCATTACCATCCTAAACTTTTAAATTTATTGAGAAAAAGCTAATAAAAAACTAATTTTCTTAATCAGGAATATTCTGGAATTGATTAAAATTATCAAAAGTAAAGTTATATGAATTCCTAGGAATTACATTTCTGATGCTAATTACATCTAGGATTTTAAATATAAGTAATAACTTCTGTGGTGTTAAAGAGAACTAATTATTGGAAAAACATCTAGACTTTTGTAACAAGTAAGATTTTGATAATATTAAACTAATGGGATTACACCTTATTGAAAAAATGCAAAGAAGTGGAGACTTTCTATTAAAAGCTCACTATATGTCTAATAGCTGTACATCGAAGATCCAACTGGATTGTACATTGACATTTAAGATTTTGTATCACCACTTCCCAGAGAGTCAGATTCAATAGGTCAGGGGAGGAGACCAGGGATCTGAATTTTTCAACATCAGATGATTATGATGCTGGCCATTCTTAATTCAATCTTAGAAAAAAAACCCTGATGTGAAATATGCTTCATATCATTCTACCTGCCCACTGGAATCATAGTATGAAAAAACATGTGCTCGTCTTCAAAAAAAAATACAAATATTTATGTGTGTGTGTGTGTGTGTGTGTGTGTGTGTGTGTGTGTATAAACAACATAACAACATTAACAAGAAATTTCTAATGCTTTTTACCCATTCAGTAGACATTGGTTTAGTTGATACATACTTTGGACATCAATGTGCTTTTGGATGCAAGTAACATTAACATGACACAATCACCTTAAACAAAGAGAAACAAATTATCATGTCATAAAGCAAGACGTGTGGAAGTAGAAAAACTTCCACGTCTTGTAAATTCAACAGCTTAATGATGTCATTAAGGACTTAGTTTCTTTTCAAATTTGTGTCAAAATCTGTTTGTTGTCTTACTCTTAGGTGAGCTCTTCTTTTGGTCAAAAGAAAGCTACAGCAGATCCAGACACAAAATTTAGAATAATCAGCAGAAATCTCTCTCCCTCTCTCTTTCTTCACCTTCCTTTATCGCTTCCCTTGCTCCTCCTTTCCTTGCTTGCTTTCTTGCTTTTTTTTTTTTTGAGTAGAGTAAGCTTTTATACAACTTTCTAGCAGATATTACTATTGTTTTCATTGGTTAAAACTTCTTTACAAGTCTATGACTAACTCAATCACTGTAAAGGATAATGAAGCCTACTAATTGGTTTAAACTGATAGCATTTGATAACTAGAGCTAAGGATGACTGACCATACCTGCATCCTACAGTGAAGGGTGAACACCTATACAAGGTATGGGTTATGCAAGAAGTGAAGAAGAGAGGAATATCTCACAGGTGAGCCATCAAAATTTCTTCTAGTGTTTATTAAGCATTTTACCAAATATTTGATGTGGATATATTCCATTTTCCCCTGGGGAAGTGTAAAGCATTAAAAATAGAATAGCTTCCTATTTTTTTTAAATGGTTAAAACAAATATGAGCTGGAGTCTGAAAATTCTCTCTATTCCTTCTGTTCATTTTATAGTATCAAAAATATATAAAGCAATGATTTAATAAATATGTTAAAAATCCATTTCTCTTAATTTATCAAATAAGAGAAAAGAAGAGTCACTTGTTTGGGAGTTTCAGTGTGTCCTGAATATTTAAATTTGCATTTGCTTTTTTGCTTTTAGCTTTCATAGAATAAATTCAAAATGTTCTCTTTTTTAAAACATCACTGATTACTGTGCAGGGGAGATAAATGATGAAAAAAGAATGATAAATTATTCAAGATAACGTAATACTTAAGATAAGGTAATCAGGTTTTCTGCTTTTCATATATTTCTTCGTGCCTCCAGTTCTCTTGTTTGTCACTATTTTCTGTATGCTGCTTATCTCAAAGGAAGCAAGCCAGTAGTTGGTCAAATTACCTGCCCCTACTGTATCGGCACACATTTCACGTTGCACCAAGCATGCATGCTAGAATAGGTAATCAAAGGACATCAAGGTGTTAGACATTCTCAGCTGGTATCTGTTTAGTGGAATGTTAACTTAGATGAATATATGTTTGTTCCTACTTATTAACCAAGGTGATTGCAATAAGAAACTGAAGTCATTTCAAGGTAATAAACAGCTCTGTCATCCAAAAAGCATAGCTTTTCTTTTCTTTCTGAATCTATTTTTAGTTTCATGCATATTGTTAGGCCACATCTATTCTGTCATGGCTTATCATGGGATGTTTATATTGCTTTCCCTCAAAATTGATGCATTGCTCATAAGGGTGATAAGCAGATCCTCACAATCATATTATGGCAGGTTGGCGCAGGGAAACACTGAATTAATTTGATCAGGTAAGAATGTATTCAGCTAGGAACAAGAAGCAGCTTCAGAATAGTCCCTTACATGAATTATAAATGCAATGTTTTCTCAAATATAGAAATTCAGATTAAAGAGTTCAGGATTAGAGCAGAGGGTCACAGCGCCATCAAAGGATACTAACTCTTTAACATGCTCCTTGTGCATTTTGGTATGAGTCTCATTTTTCTGCTCTCCAGATGCCTGTCAAAACTCCAGCTATCATGTCAATGTTTCAGACAGGAAGAAAGGAGTGAGCAACTAGGGAAGTATGCTGGATGACTGAGCGAGCCCATGAACAGTTCTTTGGAACTTCTGCCTATTCTTCATTGGCCAAAATGTGATGCTTGTGAAGAGAAGGTGAGAAAAAAAAACATTATTATTTTTAAAAACTGGCCATCTTACCTTTACAAGTAAAAGTAGAACTTTGCTGTAAGAAAGAAGAGAGGATATTGGGTGGGCACTTAGCAATCTTGCCACATTTATGAGTGTAAGAGAAACTTGTTCTGATAAACAATTTAACTTTGAATGAAGTAAAGATAACATAAATCTGTGGCCCCCAATCCCCCAGGCTGCAGAACTGGTATCAGTCCTTGGCCTGTTAGGAACAGGCAACTCGGCAGGAGGTGAGCTGCCAGCAAGTGAGCAAACTTCATCTGTGTTTACATCGCTCTACATTGCTCCCATCACCTCCTGAGCTTCGCCTCCGGTCATATCAACTGGGGCATTAGATGCTCATAAGAACTCAAACCCTACTGTAAACTGCGCAGACGAGGGATCTAGGTTGCAGGCTCCTTAGGAGAATTTTTCCAAAGACATCCCCCAACCCCCATCTGTGGAAAAACTGTCTTCCCTGAAACCAGTCCCTGCTGCCAAGAAGGTTGGGGACTGCTGACACAAATGAATTAAATACAATTCAAAATTGATGGTATTTTTGAGTGGGAAATGGCTTGGATACAGTAGAAAAAATTAAGCAATATTGTCTAAATTTCCTTTCAGGGCAACCACAATCATATCTTTCACAGGTTTCAATGAATGTTCCTATTCTGAAAACAGGTATATAACTGTCATTCTCTCTTCTTTTCATTCTTTATTTAGAGGACGTGGATGCACTATTCCTTGGTGCCATCTAATTAATGCACAACAATTGCAAAACTAAATTTCCATTATTTCATGTCTGTATTTCTTCCTGACTTCTGTATTCCTCTTAATTGCAGGACCATTCTGTCACTCAGTCTTAAAAACCCATAGTTAATGTTGGTTCAGTTTTTTTTTTTTTAATCTCTCATACCCAATTATTTTCCAACTACCCTGTTTCTACCTCAAAAATTCCTACTGTAACTCATTCTTCTCTTTCTACTACCATAATTCTGACTGAAGTCCTGTATCATTCAATACTCAATGAATTATTCTCCAAATTGCAATCCGACCAACTCCTTAATGAAAAACATGGAAAGTGTTATAATTGTTAATCAAATAAAAATATTTCACATTAGCTTTCAAGCCTCCCAATAATATCACTCCAAAATATGTTCCAGCCTTAACGTGTATTAATTCTTTTTGCTGACCTTCAGTACAGCCAAACTTGATTATTTGTTTTCCAAATATCCCCACTTTTTTTAAACATCTGGGTTTCTACTCACAGTTTACACTTCTACCTAATGAGCTCTCACTATTGTTTCTACCTGTTGACATTTTATTCATTCTTCAAGTTTAAACTCAATATTGCTTTTTCAAAAAGGTTCCTGATTTTTCCAACTCACTATGGTTTCTTTCTTCTTTTGGCCTTCACAGCATTTTATTTTTATTTTTCAAAGGTATTGGACATTTAAATTTTAGTATAAGTGATTAGCTATTCTTATATTCCATCAGTGAGATTGCATTTAACAGGGAATAGGGATAACTATTAATACATATTCCTCTTATATCGAGCACAATGTAAAAATAGGATTACCCATATGCACAAATGGTATTATGAATCAGAACTAAGACATTACAGACAAAGGCTAGGTTTTTTTTTTTGGTTTTTTTTTGTTTTTTTTTTTAAGAGAGCCTAAGCTTTGGTTTTCACTCAATGGTGGCAGCCTAAGTGAAAAGAGATGTATGTAAATGAGGCCAGAAAGGAAGGAAGGCAGTCAGCAGAATATTTTTATGTCCAACCCTCCAAAGATGTCACTGCTATCACTAATCAAAATGATATTTACCTCATGCAATTATTCTAAGTATTAAATTAGATAGTAACTATAAATTTATTATAGGAATATTAATGTTTTTAAAAAATATTTCTAATTGTGATAATAGCTGGAATTTTGTTCCTGGGATATTGAAATAGCACTTGATAAATGTAAATACAGATTTATTTACAAATTACACATATATATGAATTTAATAGTAATCATTACAAAATATTTTTTACTGTGATTTCAAGTTGTAACCAGGTGGAGAAACCAAGGTATATATGTCTTTTTTTTATTCACCTTTGAGTGCAGTAGGGATATAGATTGAATGCACATTAAAAAGCCCAGAATTTGCTGGAGTAATTGTATCCTTCACTAGTCATTGGGAATACATGCTGAAAGACAGCATTTAAAACTAAACATAAGGTATTTTCTATACTTCTCATCAATATCGTTAGCTTATATTCTGCTATACCCCAAAACTGAATAATTGTAGTAAATTATAATAAAATTATTGTAATAAAAATAATTATACTTATTATGTATGTGCATGGGTGATCATTTAAGTATTTCCTACTTAATTCAAGGTACTGTTTTTCTTACCTGCCTAGCAATTACAATATTAAGCCTTTATTATTAAAGCCATTTGGGAGTAAAGTCTTCCAAAACAGTTAGTCATCTAAACTTACAGGTTTTCTATTCATATATTCAACCCCTACTCAACATTTCCACTTGTACAAAAGCCATTTTAAACTTGGCATGTCCGAATATTAACACGACATCATCTCTTTCTAACCCTCTGACTCCTCATATCAGTTAATGAAAATGTCACCCTTCTACAAACTCAAGGTCAAAATCCTGGACTCTTTCCTACTCTCACACTCCACATTCAATACTTTAGCAAGTTTTATTTTCTTTACCTTCAAACAGTGTCTTAAATTTATCCATTTGCTTTTATTTCTTCTATTAACCCTAGTCTAAGATATACAGTTTCTTCCCTGGCTTACTGAACTATCCTCCTAATTGGTTTTACTGGTTCTACATTTACTGCAATCCAATCTGTTCTCAAAATAGCAGTCAGAGTGATCCTTTTAAAACAATAGTTCATGTATGTCCCTTCTCTGTTCAAAGCACTTCAGTGGCTCTCTAGCCATCATGGCAGCAAAATTCTATGTAAGGGCCTACCCAGTCCTATATGAATTAGTGCCTGTGTACCTCTCTAACTTTTCCTGCTCTTAACATACACTCATTCCATCTCAAGGACTGTCTTTGATCTCCTGGGACCAGTGATTTCCTAGACTTACACGTGAGTGCTGATTGTTAAATTTGCAAGAAATTGGAAAGTCAGCTGTTAAACACTGGTAGTATTACAAATTAAATTGTATAAACTGAAAATTAAGGAAATTATATTGAACACATGGGTAATATATGCCTAAAAGTCATCACTTACTAATTATTTCACTTCATTTTAGTATTAACTATATTCTAGAGGTTATTTGCATCTTTTATATCTGTATATAGATGACTATATATGCATGCTAAAAATACTATATAATGGTGTACTACTGTACATTTCTTTTCAACTCTGAATTTAATGAGTTCATGTTGGTAACTTGAAATTAACCATGGTCAGGCTATTTTTACCGCTGTAAATCAGGAAATTTGATAAAACAGATGTCTTTTCCTAACTCTCTTACAGCTGGTTGTTAAACCTTCACCATTGCCTAGAACACACAATTTGCATTTCTCCTTGTCTGGAAAGCATTCCCCTTGGATTCTTCCATGACTGGCTTCCTCATATACCTTTGGTTTCTTCTCAAATACACTTTCTCAATGACACATTTCCTAACCATACTATTTTAAATTACAGATCACTCTCCTCCTTCTTTGCCTTCTTTTTTGTCCATTGCCCTTATTATTGTCTAATATTTTATATACTTTAATAAAAATAAAATATCACTAATATGTATATGTCATATTTCTTCACTTCCTTACACCTATGTAAACTTCATGCAAGCTGGGAATTCTGGATCCCTACTCTGGCACTTAGGACAAAACTTAGCATATATAATACTCTAAAAGTTTCTTAATTTTATTTCAGTCTATTACTTTCTAAAAGTTTATCTTCTGATCTGTTGATTTTTCCAGCAGATAATCATATTGTTTGAAAATAATGCTTGTATTAATCAATAAAAATGTTTCAATAAATCCTAATGAAAGGATATGCTGTTTTTTTAACTCGCAGAATAAAAATTATTAGAAATTGATAACAAACTTGTATATCTTTAGAGACTAAATTTCCAATTATTAAATATTGTTATATAAAATAAATCATAGTGTAAATTATGAAATATTTAAATGTTATGATAATGAGGCACTGTATGTCAAACACATTATGACATATGTAAAATGTAAACATATATGACAGATGTGTTGAGCCATGATTTTACTTTTATTTCTGAAAATTATCTTTTAGCAAAATTCTTGACTTTTATGAACATTTGCTTAGATCTGTATTTTTTGCAGACTAAATAAAGCCAGAAATATGCAATAAAAGGAGAATTTAAATACACTGAATATCCAGGCCACTTAGAATTAAGACTTGCCATTGTAAATGCTGACTAAGGCCAGCAGCACTTGACTCAACTGAAAGAATAGGCTGATTATATTGACTTAAGGTTTACAAATAGATTAGGTGTCTTGAGCTTTAAACTTGGATTTATTTCTTGAAATTAAGCCTGGAAAGCTAATGAAAAAAGCTGGCCATAATCACAAAGGACACATCCCATAATGACAATCACTGTGCTTAAATTATTGAAACCATGATTTAATATGCTTCTAAATGGTTCCATATAAGTACTGGAAAGAAATACTTTTAGCTCAATTTACCTTTAATATTTTATAACTCTACTTCCAAAAAATATAGAGGGCATTTCCACAAATAAAAATCCAAAAGTTTTTCTGTGTACAACACTCCCTCACAATGCCTAACCTCATTCAAAACAGTCATCCTATTTAAAAGTCATCTTCTTCTATATTATTCATATCATCTCTTCAGAATAATTCACGTAATAGTAATTGCATTACTATCGCTTCAGAAAATCTTCTCCAACACTGCAGTGAAAATTGTGTCATTATAGGTAATGATGATTTTTTATGCTTTATTCCTAAATTGAATGTTTCCTTCTTACCCACTATGTTGATTTTTTTTTTCATGTTAGTATGAGCTATATACTGCTCACCAGGCTTATTTAAAAAATAAATTTAATGAATTCAATTGAATGAGTTGTGGTTAAATAAACAGTTCATCTGGAAAAGTTAGAAATTTTTCTACCCTGCTTTGTATCTCTAAGGAAAAAAAAAGGAATTACATAAATGAATATCTAAAATATTTTCTTTGTACACTTTTTAAATAAAAAAGGTGTTTTATGCATCATGAAGGTCATCTATTTACTAGACATGTATTTTCTTAGTAAGTTGATCAAAAAGGGAATAAAACATTTAAAGCCTGATCTCAAGAATAAGTCTGCGTGGATTTTTAGAAAGTCTTCCAAATTAACAAGGTTTTTCTCAAATGACTGCATCTTTTTTTATTGTTTATTTAAACTTTTAGGATTTTTCTTAGTTTGTTCAGTCTTCTATAACAGAATAATATAGCCTGGATGGTTTGAATAACAAACATTGATTCTAGAATTGTGAGAAGTTCAAGATCCAGAGCACTGGCAGATTTGATATAGCTGGGGGGCCCATGTTCTGATTCATAGACAGTGCTCTTCTCATTCTGTCTTCACATTGTGTAAAGAGGGTGACAAAGTTCCCTGTATTTCCCTTTATAAGAGCACTAATTCCATTCATGTGGGCTCCACAGTCATGACCTAATTACACCCGAAAGCTATATCACCTAATAACACCACATAATGATTAGTATTTCAATATATAAATTTGGGGGAGACATAAATATTCAGACCATTGCAATATCCACGAGGTAATATGATCTATTCTGTAACTTTACAGATACATATATATATATAAATAAATAAAAACAACACACCTGCTCAGTCATTATTTCCTAAATTTATTCATCATTTTGTGCAAAATTACTGAGGCAGGTAATAAGACAGTCAAAATCGAGGATATTAGTAGACAATCATATGAGTAATGAAATTATTAATTAAGTAAATTAATTAATAAAATGCATTAAGTAAAAATAATATTATTAATCAATCTAGCAGTTGATTAACTTATTCCTGTAATTAAACAAAATATAAACATTTTAAAATCATTTTGACTGCATACAATGCAGCTTTGAGAACTTTAGAAATATAGTCTGTATATACGAGGACTGTCTGGGACCTATCCAGTCATGTGGTATTTTATTGTTTTATTCACTAGCTGAATACTTTCTGGACAGAGCCCTTGTATCGCCTAAACATATGAGATACTAATATACAAACAATAGCTAGATCATATTAATATATAAAAATAGAACTCTGATCCACAACCTGGAGCAACCAGTTCAGAAAACTAACCTATTACCTCTAGTAACCAGTGCAAGAGGCTAATCTACCTATAAGTCATATTTGTAGTAAGTAAGATCAATGTCTCTTATAACAATCCAGGAAGCCAAATAAAAAACTTTGTAACAATTGGTCCAGCCAGGACTTGAATAATAATTAACCTCCCTAATTGTTGTCCCTTCTTCCAACTTAGAACCAAGAAGAGAAAGCCAAATATGCAGCCTTAACCAATCATATAGAATATGCTTCTTCTCCTTAGTCCACCTAGAGCTTCTCTATGCCAACAACCTCCAATAGGGTCATATCTGAAGCCTCTACTTTTTTTGACTACAAACTCTTCTGCCTGCTTTTGAATCTTTGCCAAAACTGAAGTAATGGTGCTGACTCCGTTGTATAATAAGCTCTGAAAAAATAGTCTTTATGTGTTCTCATTTGGTTGGCCCACGTTTATTTCCATGCACATTTTAATGTTTATTTGAAAAATTCCTTCAAGATTAAATAGAAATATATAGAGGAACACAAAGGCAAGGATCTGCTCTAGATTCTTGCAGAATCTCAGGAATTTGACCTTAATGAAGATCACAGATGAGTAAGTTAAAAGCATAATCATAGACATTAATTATGGAGTGATTACTATGTATGAATCACAATTCTAAGTGTTTTGTCCTATTTTTTCTTCAAAACAACCTTTTGAAAGAATGCCTAGTATTATCTCCATTTTAACAATGGGGGAGTTGAGGAACTTGAAGGGTTAAATTTCTTAACTAAGTCTTAAAGCCATCAGGTAGCAGAACCAGCACGTAAACCTTGGCATTCTGGCACTGCAGTATGTACACTTAACCAACACACTAGACTGAATCTACAGATTAAGAATGACTTTTAAAATTCTGTGGCCCATTTTGTGAATTTTAAACATTTTCATAATGTAGAAGCTACCGTGAGCTACAAACCATATTATTGTTTATTTGAATAACTTTAGTATGTATTACACAGAAATGCTAGTTTTATAAAATGTGTTTAATCATTGGCTTTCTCCTTACAAAAATAAATAAAAATGTGCAACTTTAAGTCAAGTTCTTAAAATTCTAATAAGTATGTACTAGGTTAAATATTTAAAGTTGGAGAATCAATATTTATTTATATAAGAAATATACATTTAGGTTACAGTTTAGATTTTCAAACACTTTCTATGAACTATAACTTATAAAAAACTTCATAATGCTGGTAAAATAGTTGAATAAGATGAAATAAACTCTATTGTACTATAATTTCTATAATCACAACAAAATTATTTTCTGTATATTTATATATGACAATAAGTACCTCCAAGTATGGAAAATTAAGTTAGAACAAGATTTTTTTCTTTTATCACTCTCCAGTCTTAAAGACCCTAAAGCCTATCATGATATTTGTTTCTTCAGTGCTATTAAAAACAAAAATGAAGATGACAAAAGTCATTCAAGCCTTGTATTAGCTCTAAGTCATAACAAAATACCATAGACTGGGTGGTTTAAATGACAGAGATTTATTTTCTCACAGTTCTGAAGCCTGAAAGTCCAAGGTCAGGGTGCCTGTATGGTCCTGTTTTGGTGAGGACTCCCTTCCTGTATAGCAGATGTCCACCTTCTTGCTGCGGAGGGTGGGGAGGACAGAAAGCGCAAGTGAGCAGGCATGAGTGTGAGTGCAAACTTATGTGCTCATTGGTGTTTTTCTCATAAGGGCACTAATCTCATCATAGGGGTCTCACCCTCATGAACTCATTTAACCCTAATTACCTCCCAAAGGCTCTGCCTCCTAATAGTATTGTATTGGGATTAAGGCTTCAACATGAATTTTAGTGAGACTGAACCATTCAGTACATAGCAGATCTCTAAAACTTCAGCATCTCTTTCTATATTCAAATCCACTAAAAAGGTGGGGAGTTAGGGATGACCCACAAGTTTCAGGTTCCTTATTCTCAACCCTGTTGAAATCACTACTAAACGTCACTGAGACTTGATGGATTGAAAACCCTTCTTGTAATTGTACAACTTTCCCTCTTTTCCCCCTGAGGATTCACTCTTATTTGGGGAAACTTCAACCTAAACTTTGTTTCAATTTGCCTTGATGATTTTTATTCTTTTCTTCTGATAACAACATATTTTCATAATTAAAAGGTTTTCCATTTTACACTTTAAATAAAAGTAAACATCAGTAAAATTTAAACTTTGAAAAGAGATATACATATTCCAAATTTTAAAATGTCAATAATTATAACTGTTGTTGCATTTTCAATATTAGAATTGGATCTGTGTGTCTTCATAAAACATCGATTGCTAAAAGCAAAACTGCTGCTATACTTGAGTGTTTTTGAAGAAAAAGTTTACTTTTTCTTCTAAATAAGGCCTATTTATTTTCCTTTTAAAACTGTGCTTGCAAATGACAAGTGAAATGAAAGACTGAAGCAATTATCCATATCACTCAGATCAAATATACTCTTATTAAATAAGAGCAGATGGTGTGTATAGAAATTGAAGCTGGAAGGCTATGTTCCTCACGTACAGCATATGAAAATAGATTGTTTCTTCAGTGCACTTATTTTAAAACAGTCTACACCTCCTCTTACAGATGACTTTATTTAAAATGTTAAATGGAAGCATATAGTTATAACTTATATTCCATTAGTCATTTAAAATATTAATAATAAAAACCTATTTACACTCATCAAGCTTACAAAAGTGTAGCAATATAGGAGTATACACTCTTACACCATTAATTAGAATATAAATGTTTTATGTGGGCTCCTAGCATCCCCTGCTGGACTTATGAGTCCCCCACCTCCTCCACAAGAATACATAGCTATTGGGAAGAATGATACACAGGCACCAGTGGAAGTAAAAGAGTAAGTTACTCCCGGAGTAAACAGCAAACCCATTCCCCAATAAAAAGCACTCAGGTTATAACACGAGTGAAACAAGAGTGATCCAGAACAGGTGGCTCTGGCTTTTATTGTGGTTGGATGGTGCAGCCAGGGTGAAGGTTTTGTAACCAGCTCTATAAAAACATTTAAATGATCCGTGTATCTTTTTGTAATTTTCTCCCTCTCACGTTTTAGATTCTGAGACCAGTAGGGCTTGATGACTAGAATCCTGTAACTTTAACTAATTACTTGATCTTTTTGAGTTGCTTCCCCAAAATGGCAGAATTCTGCAAGACAAAAGAGTTGAGATTCAGAAGGCCCTTGCACAGACTTCCTGACACCGAGACTCATCATCCCCCACAACCTGCCCCAATGCATGTAGCCCCTTGTTAATTTCAACACAACCTGCTCAATATATATACCATAGCCCCTCCTTAGAAAACCCATGTTGGTCAGGGAGACAGATTTGAGGCTGATTCCCCACTTCTCCATTCTCCTGACAGATGTCTTTTGTAGTGAACATTCCTTTTTTTCCTTGGCACTCCTCATTGTCTCAATAATTGGCTTTCTGTGCAGTGAGTAACCAGATCGAGGCCAAAACCCTAACAGTTTCTGAGGCTCAGTTTGAATGGTTTGAATTTCCCACAAGCACCAATAGAGGGGGTGCAGGAGCTGATTGATCACTTTGTCTGTTTGTGATGCCAAAGGGGTTCTTATGTCATCATCATTTTTGATGTCAGATTCTTTACTATAATAATCATGAAACTATGGGGAGGTTTCAGGAAGACTTTTTAGAGATACATGGCAAGAACTTTTATTTAATATAATGTTCACACTTTCTAGATGTTCTTAATTTTGAGAATGATTCTAATAAACTATTCATAGACATTCACAAAGATTTTTACAAGTAGTTTATTGTAATACTGTAATATTAACTTAAAAACTTTAAAACAGATTGAAATGTCTCCAATTATGCAATAAATATGAATAATATTTTATATTCTATAAATTATTGGTTTTGTATACTTCATAAATTGAACAATATCCAGAGATTTAATAATAAATAGGTTATAAAGATACTTTTAACGAAATACAAAGATTAGAGTATAATCATGAATGACATGAGGATAGAAAACTTTGTATACAGTATGATCCCCTGTGTATGAGTATATGCAGGTATATTGTTTTAGAGGGAAATATACTGTATTACTACTGGTTAATATCATTAATTAGATCACGAATGCTTTTGATCTTCTATGTATTTTGCTTTATTCCCCAAATTGGTGAATTATAAACAGAAAAAAAGAAACAGTTGTCACATTTTTCTTTCCTGAAAATACATCACAACATATCTTTTAGCTTAATGAGATTCTAATAATTTCTTATTGCATAATTGAGAAAAAGTTTATAGTAATTCTAAAGATACCCAGTATTTAGAAATATACATGTATGGTAAGAGTCTTAAGGTTGGAATTAGAGCAAATTAGAGATTATGATTTCTTTTTCTTTTTTTTTTTTTTTTTGAGACATAGTGTCACTTTGTTGCCCTGGCTAGAGTGAGTGCCCTGGCATCAGCCTAGCTCACAGCAACCTCAAACTCCTGGGCTTAAGCAATCCTACTGCCTCTGCCTCCCGAGTAGCTGGGACTACAGGCATGCACCACCATGCCCAGCTAATTTTTTCTATATATATTTTAGTTGGCCAGCTAATTTGTTTCTATTTTTAGTAGAGACAGGGTCTCGCTCTTGCTCAGGCTGGTCTCGAACTCCTGACCTCCAGTGATCCACCCGCCTGGGCCTCCCAGAGTGCTAGGATTACAGGCGTGAGCCACCACGCCCGGCCAAGATTATCATTTCTTTTAATTAGAATTTAGCATCCATTAATATTGGTAGTGTAGAAATTACTAGATCATGATTATATTAAGCTTCTATGCTTCTAAATAAGAATTTCATACTGAACAGAGAAATAGCTGAAGATGTGAAAGTAACACACATAAGATAGTTCTTATTTTTTATATAAACTGGAGAATTTAGTCAACTTAATAAAAAGGAAATGGTTACTGAAAAATTAAATATGTAGTTTTAATTGTATGTTTCCTCAATGCTCAATTTCTAATTATTATCATGATCCCAGGATCCAGGTACCTGTTTTGGCTTTATTGTCTTGCGTAGTGCATGTGCTTGCAATAAAGCATCGTATTGGATATATGGATTTTCTTTCTTTTTTCTCTCTCTTTCATGATATTACTCTGCAGAAAAGATCTAAAGTGGTGGTAGTCATTTTGATAAATACATAGGTTATACCTTATAAAACCAAGATCACTCAACAACCTAAAATAATGGAAAAATAAAACTGCATAGATTTTTTGAGACTTGCATTATTATATCAGTGTGCCCTGGACAAACAGATTGATTATTTTGAGTCTCAATTTCCTCCTTTATAAGATGAGAGCTGTATCTGTCATACTTTTAGAAGACTTGTTTATCATCTGACTGGAAGGTTCTCAAAAGTATTTAGGACACTTATTAGGCATTTAAGTTATAATGTAATGGATTTTTTATTTATTCAACAAATACCAAGAACCTATCATACGTCAGGCTCTCTTACACTTCCTAAGGATGCAACAAACTTTCAATAAAACCAAAGAAGAGACAAGAACATCAGAAAATCTGCAGCTTGTTTCTAAAGCAATTTAAGGGGGAAAGAAAAGAGCTGAACTCAAAAGCAAAAGTATAATTCTCACTCTGAAATTATCAACAAAGCATATGCTGAAATTCAATTAATATCTCATTATTTCAAGATATTTACATTGGAAAAAGTTGTCAGTAAATTAGATAGACCCCAAGAATGTTTTGAATTCACATTTACCAATAACATTTTAGTAATAACCCCCAAAAGCAGCATTTCTTGAACAAAAACTGAAATACAAATTGAGGTCATCCTTCTAAGCACAAACTACAGTACTTTATTTTACACATATGTATATATTATTTTTATTTATATGCTATATAACATTAAATTTTATATTTATTGATACAATGTACATCAATGACTCTAAACCTCCACTCTAAGCAATTTTTCTCACCCAGTGGACATTTGTCACTATATGAAGATATATTTCATTGACATACCAGGAGTGGGGTAAGAGGCTACTAGCATGTGGTGGGTTGGTGCCAAGAATGCTGCTAAACATTCTACAATGCACAGGACAGCCATTTAAAATAAAATAATATCTGGTCCACAATGTCAATACTGCCAATTAAGAAAGCCTGACATACATCACATATTATATATATTGACTATTTAATATAAAACTAAATTTATATGTAACATATATAATCATGATCAATAATTTATGATCAAATGTGACTATTATATAATAAGTTATATGGAGATTTACTGAGATATTATGTTTCATTTTCTGTAGGTGTTGTTTTGGTATCTCTACATTTGCATATTATAAATGGAGAGCACGGGAAAAGGATTGTAGAGACTTCTACTTCTCTTCACTCTAATACCCGGCTCTTGTTTAACTGGAAGTTAAACTAGGTGACTGCTTTTAGTGGGAGCCAAGCAATCCAAACAAAATCCTGTAGTCCCTAGGTTATGAAGACTTAATCGACTCTATAAGTAACTGCAAATATGGATGAACATAGAATACTGGAAATATGGTGAGGGATTGTCCACTTAGATACAAAAAGCAAAATGGTAAGAATTCAAATTGGAAAAGAAAACATAAGAAAGAGAGGGAAATGGAAATATAAGTGGAGCATTGAGAAAAGAGCAGAGTAATGGGACTGGGATAAAAGAAAATGATGAAAAATAAGTCTTATAGCCATCTCATTATTGGGCATCTACCCAAAAGAACAAAAGACATTCTATAAAAAAAGACATCTGCATTCGAATGTTTATAGCAGCACAATTCACAATTGCAAACATTTGGAAAAAACCCAAATGCCCATCAATACATGAGTGGATTAATAAAATGTGGTGTATGTATACCATGGAGTACTACTCAGCTATAAGAAACAATGGTGATATAGCAGCTCGTGTATTTTCCTGGACAGAGCTGGAACCCATTCTACTAAGTGAAGTATCCCAAGAATGGAAAAATAAGCACCACATGTACTCACCATCAAACCGGTTTCACTGATCATCACCTAAGAGCACATTTGGGAATAACATTAATCGGGTGTCGGGCAGATGTGAGGAGGGGAGGGGATGGGTGTATACATACATAGTGAGTGCGATGCGCACCGTCTAGGGGATGGACACATTTGAAGCTCTGACTGGGGGTGGGGGGCAAGGGCAATATACATAAACTAAACTTTTGTACCCCCATAATATGTTGAAATAATAAAAAATAAGTCTTGTAGTATCTTCAGGATTTGGCATTTTTGGAGAGGAGGTAATCACTGTGACTATGTGTATATTTCTAAAAATATACACTGCAATATAACTTTTGGGTATAAATAAATACTACCAAAAAGAGTAGGGTTTGTGCAGTTATACCCTTCAGTGGATCAATAGTCATGAACAAATGCTTGGTTAGCACTTCCCTCATTCTTAATTCAATTTAGGAATTGCCACATTAGAGTGTCCATTAAATAAACAATTAAAATATCAAATAATTATAAAATATACCTTCTATATTTGATTAACACAGCCTCAGGGGCAACTCAACTTCTGTAAGCAGATAAAAACTGCTATCTAATAAATTGATAATAAGTTAGGGCACAATCAGGTTGTCATTTTGAAATATCACTTTTATACACAGTATATGAATAATATTCCATTACAATAGCTGATTCTCAAACTAATTTGATCAATAGGTTGTACACAATAACATTATTTACTGTGTTACTATATCTTATGTTAGGCTATTATTATAGAAATAGGGAAAATGAAACTACTTATGATCAATCAAGACAATTAGCAATGCCTCTAAATAGACTGTAAATAAAGAAATGTGTTTTCACATATCAATAAAGATTGAAAATATAAAAGCTGAATAAAATGTTTACAATATTAAAGTTAAAAATTCCACTATATCTTAATATGGTGTTGATAAAATTATTCAACATAGTACAAATGGTACTTAGCTTTCTTAAGTTAATATTAGTTCAAGTTAAAATGTAAGACATGGCAGAGTGGATTTATGGGCCTGTGAATATAGACCACAGATTAAAGCCCATGCTGTATTCTCCAGTGATAGGCTGAGGGTAAGCATCTATTAACACAAAGCATGAATACTAGCATGAAATCAGATTCCCTATTGTTTTCTTTTGTTGAAGTGCTTAAAAGGGGAAATTATAAATGAGTTGCATTCCCAATTGGGTGATTCTATCCAGCTGGGTAGGATAGCAACTAGCCAATATTGTGTGATTCTTTAGGGTTTAATTTTAGAGACTTCACTAAGCCTTCTCCCATCACACAGTGGGGTGGATATTGGAGAGTAGTTGGGCACAGCTGAGCTTTCAGCCAACTTGATGACTGGTAGCAGGGACAAAAAGTAATATGGCTACATGGAAGTTTTCCTTATCTGAGAAAATGACCCTTAAATTTTTATCATGAAATATATCATAATCCTTTGAAAATCATAATAACAACATAATTATTACTTCCTAATTTGCCCAATAAACAGAACATTACAATTTGTATTTTGAATTAACTCAATATCATAAGTCCTTTCTTTGTATATCTCCACTCCAGTCACCCAAAAGTAAACACTATCCTGAAATATCTATTAAACACATTCCTCTCTTTTTTTTTAACGTTTTGAATATTGATGTGTATGTTTTATTTATATATATATATAAACTTCATATGTTTGTTCAATGTTATATTTTAGAGATAAATTCAATTTTAGTTATGGTTTTATTTGCTCAACTACGTAGTATTACATTATTTGAACATAACAGATTTATTTCATAATTCTACTATAAATGAACATAATACATTGGGTCTCAGCACACATGTGCTAGAGTTCTTGAATGAATATACTAAGGGGAAACATTTCTGGATTGTAAAATATTGGGATGTTTGAGTTTACCATTAAAAACACTGTTTTCCAAGATGCTTTGTTTACATTTTACAAAGCTATCAAGAGGGCCTCTTACTCCATAACCTCATGATCATGCAATACCATTACACTTGTAATTTTTCTCACTCTTGTGGATTATGTAAAGGAATTTCACTGACTTAACTTGGGTTTATCTGATCACTAATTAAGTTGAGCTTATTTTTATTTGTTTTTATCAGATTTAAAAATCCCTATTTACATGATTTGCACATTTTGAGAACTCAAGTTATTTGTCATTATTTTTATTTGTAGGCTTTGCATTTTATTCTAAGTGTTAATTCTATTTTTGTCATATTTATTGGGAATATCTTATCCTTGATTGTAGCTTGAATTTTAATTCCTTTTGATTTTTTGATACTTGTGATTTTACTTTTAAAATATAATAATAAATATGTAAAATTACTATGCTTATTTATTAGGTTGGTGCAAAAGTAATTGTGGTATTAGAATTGTTGAAATTTGCTGTTTAACATTGGAATACATTCTTAAATAATATGCATTTCTCACTTTATGTTTTTTTGCCAATAACTTATTACTTGCTGTTTATTTTATATTTATTTTAGACTACAGAAATGATGTTAGGCAAAAAGAAGATTCAAATGATTTTCTTATTTGAGTTCAAAATGGATCATAAAGCAGTGGAGACAACTCCCAACATCAACAACGCATTTGGCCCAGGAACTGCTAATGAACGTACAGTGCAGTGGTGGTTCAAGAAGTTTTGCAAAGGAGATGAGAGCCTTGAAGATGAGGAGCCTAGTGGCTGGCCTTGGGAAATTGACAATGTCCCATTGAAACCAACCGTAGAAGCCGATCCTCTTACAACTACACAAGAAGTTGCTGAAGAACTCAACATCAACCATTCTAGAGTCATTCAGCATTTGAAGCATATTGGAAAGGTGAAAAATCTCTATAAGTGGGGTGCCTCATGAGATGACTGAAAAACCAAAAAATTATCCTTTTGAAGTGTCATATTCTTTGCATGTAACAACAATGAACCATTTCTGGATCAGATTGTGATGTGCAGTGAAAAGTATATTTTTTATGACAACTGGCAATGACCAGTTCAGTGACTGGACTGAGAAGAAGCTCCAAAGCACTTCCCAAAGCCAAACTTGCACCAAAAAAGGTCATGGTCACTGGTGGTCTGCTGCCGGTCTGACCCATTACAGCTTTCTGAATCCCGGCAAAACCATTACTTCTGAGAAGTATGCTCAGCAAATTGATGAGATGCACTGAAAATTCCAGTGCCTGCAGCTGGCATTGGTCGACAGAAAGGGCCCAATTTTTCTCCACGACAACACTGACCACACATCGCACAATCAACATTTCAAAAGTTGAATTAACCGTGCTATGGAGTTTTGCCTCATCTACTTTATTCACCTGACCTCTCACCACCTGATTACCACTTCTTCAAGTATCTCAACAACTTTTTGAGTGAAAACACTTCCACAATCAGCAATATTCAGAAAATGCTTTCCAAGAGTTCGTCAAACCCCAAAGCATGGATTTTTACACTACAGGAATAAAATAACTCATTTCTCGTTGGTAAAAATATGTTGATTGTAATGGTTCCTATTTTGATTAATAAAGATGTATTTGAGCCTAGTTTTATAATGATTTAAAATTCATGGTCTGAAACACAATTACTTTTGCACCAATCTAAATATATTACTGTGTATTTATATAGATATACATGTAAAGTAAATTTTTATTCTTTGTGGTTGGGGTATTTGTGAATTCACCTACTAAAATTTATTTGTAACCTTAAAGTTAATACTCATGATTCTTCATGGTCATTTGCAGATATTGACATTTGCAGAGCAATGAAACATTTTTTTTCAAAGCAAATGTTCCCAGCTGAGGTCAAACTAGGTGACTATTGCCTTCTTGTTTCAGTTCATTCTTTAAAAAAAAAAAAAAAAGTGGTCCGATCATGTTCTACATATTGCCAAGTATTTTACAATTTTGTGCTTTTTGCTGGTGATTTCTCTGTTTAACATGGCCTGAAGGCAGGGTGCTGAAGTCTCCTCTAGCATTCCTAAGGGTAAGAAAGCTGTGATGTGCCTTGAGTAGAAAATACATGAGTTATATAAGTTTGTTCCAGTGTGATAAGCTGTTGGTCATGAGTTTAATGTTATTAGGGTATTAAATATGAAATGTCTGATTTCCTTAAGTACTAAGTTTGACAGTTGATATTGCTGACATTTCATATTGACAGTTCTTGTTTTATTTTTATTGTGAAGGTACATCCTCAGTCTTTCAAACACACATTTTGGCTTGTGATTATCTTTCAAAAATTTTTAGAGCAATTTTTGAAAGCCTGGATAAGTAAAAAATTTGTGTTATTTTTGAATATGAGTTCCATTGTGGAACTAATGGAGTGTAGACAGCTCAAAATATCAACAAAGTATTTTGGCAGGATGTGGCTAATGAGTGCAGTGTACAGGACCTCGATGGTATGAGAAGTTCCCTTCTGGTGATTTTCTTCTTGAAAATGAGCCATGTGGGTGAACTGAGACCATGGTGGGTAATGATGAACTAAAAGCTATAGTGGAAGCGAATCCATCTCCACCTGGGAGTGAATTAGCAGCAAGGTTTGACGTTAGTATTCCAACAACATTGGACCATTTGAAACAAATCGACAAGACAAAGAAGCTGGATAGATTGGTTCTGCATGAATTAAACGAGCATCAGAAGAGAAATTGTCTCAAAGCTTGACATTTTTGCTGTCACAACATAAAGGTGAACCATTTCTATACCGTGTTGTTACCAATGATGAGAAACAGATTCTTTTTGACAATTGCAAGCATTTGGCACAAAGATTAGATAAAGATGAAGTGCCAGAAGACAGTTCAAAATCTAATATTCATCACAAAAAGCTAACGATGTCTGTTGGGTGGTCCAGTGCTGGTGTTATCCACTACAGCTTCATGAAACCCTATCAGTCGATTACAGTAGATGTCTACTGCAAACAATTGGATGAAAGGATGAGTATACTTGTGATTAAGCAGCCGAGATTGGTCAATAGAGACAGTACAATCTTCTTGCAAGACCACGTCACACAAACAATACTGTTAAAACTTCAGAGGCTGGACTTGGAAACTCTCTGTCATCCACTGTATTCACCAGACCTTGCACCAACTAACTACCACTTATTCCAGGCTTTAGACCACTTCTCATAAGGAAAAATATTCACTACTCGACAAGCTATGGAAAACGCCTTTCACGATTTCATCACCACTTGCTTTCCAGGCTTCTTCACTGCTGGCATAAATAAGCTACCATTAAGATGGCAAAACTGTATTGATAGTTTAGGTGCATACTTTGATAAATTATAGTGGTTCTTATTTGAATATAGCAAATGAAACTTTCAATTCCAAATCATACTTTTCATACCTAATGACCTAATAATGAATCAACAATATATATTCAATAAGGAGTATTTAAGCAGAATGTGTATAAAGCAAGTTTATATATCAATCAGTTGATGAAAGCGCTGTGTCCACAGGCTCACGGGAAGCTGAAGCTAACTCTGTTTTCATCCTAAGAGCAGTGGTTCAGTGTTCACTAATTCCATGTTCATGGCAACTTTATATAACATAAATACTACAAATAATGAGAATAGACTTTCTCTCTTTCCCTCTCTCTCTCTCTGCATTTGCAAAAACACAGTGAATATGATGGAGTCTTGGGACCTCTTTACCTATCCAGAGGCCAGAGAATGTTCATATGTCTATATTTTGTACATTTCTATTTAAGGCACAACAGTGGGTAGCAACACAATGATTAGTAAGATCAATTTCAGAATATTTACATCCCAATCTTGCTGGAAATGGGAGTCCCTTTATGTCTTTTTAAGTGTGAAAATCCCTGCCCCTAGGTAATTTTTAAGATTAGGAAAACCATTTTTTTCCATAAAATTATATTCAGCATCACATTTCAAAGTACATCAATTCTTGCTATCATGTCTAAAAATCACCAAAAGAAATCACTTCCTAAAATATGGTACATGAAAACTGCTTACCATGAACTCTATTTTTCATTTATCAAAGTCATGTCCTTTTCTAGATATAAGAAGCTGGCAGTATTGTTTCCTCAGGGGCATACAAGCAGAACATTATCTGAAACCAAATGAAAAATAAATGTACTTATCCAAGCGAAAATGTGGCAAGTGCATACATTATTTATGACACCAATTAGCTCTTGAATAAACAAATATGGTAAAATGTTTTCAAAGGTAGAGATCTATAGAGGTCATTAATATACACATAAATCCAAATGGAAATCTTACAGGACTGATCTTGATAATTCAGATATTTTATGTGAAATATTAATATCTATGAATAAAGGATACAGAAGCTAGAGTTGTTTTGTTTCCCTGTATGCCATAAATCTTTTCTCTTTGAGTGAATAAACCAAATATATAGTCAATGAAGAAATTCTCTTTTAGGTATTCAGAATATTTTTGTTGTCATTTTATTCTCATAGAAAAGATTCAGTTAAATATCCAGATGAGGAAACTGATCCTTAGAGAATCTAAGAAGTTTGATCAAATCACCCATTGGAACATATAGTGCTGAAATTCATGATCATCACTGCTAGTATACAAACTTTGCATTCATCTCACTAAATCAGATTACCTCAGAATTCATTGAAATGCAAGATCTGCAGATTACTTTAGCTTTCCTTATAAAGCATAGAACTCTCAAATTGAATTATGTTTGATGAAGTATTGCAAATAATTCCTTCTTGTGGCACTTTGATTTCCCAAACATATCTTTAGTCTAAAGAGTATTAGCATATGATTTAACATTAGCGTGTCATTTATTTAAATTTACCTATTTAATCAGATGTATTTAATCAAGTTTTTATATGAATACGTAATTGAAATTATTTTGGTTAACATTCTGGTTCAGTCAGAGAAGAGTTGGGCTGCTACATATTGAGTTTATGCACACACAAAATGATTATGATTATATCTAAAGTAGCTGTTAGTTAATTTGTCTCCAAAAATCATTTTTACACAGAAAATAATTTTTGAAGGATTCATATCCAAAACTGAGGGCATGAAAATATTTTTAGCATTTTGTTTTTTCACATAGAATATGCAGTCATTAAATTAAGTTTGAGAAGGATAATTAATACTTAGGATTTGTGTATTTGACATATGTGAAATGAGCAGAAGAGAGCAAGAGAGACAATGAATAAATAAATGATAAATAATACAATTTTTAATGATTTTTTTATATCTTTTTCCATTTTCAAAATCTTCTCACACAAACTTGAATTACACTTTTGTACAAACATTTAAATATTCAAAATATCATAACTCTGTGATACGTTAGAACAAATCCACTTTTTTCTGTCTCAAACACACATACACAAACACAAGGAAGAAATGGAAAAAAGCTATACTTCCCTTGCCTTAATCCATTTGAGCTGCTGTAACAGTATACCATAAACTGGGTAGCTCATAAACAACCGAAAGTTATTTTTCACAGTTCTGGAGGCTTGGAAGTTTAAAATCAAGACATCAACAGATCCAGTGTCTGTCTAGTGAGGGTCCATTTCCCAGTTCACAGGTGTCTTCTAGCTGTGTTCTCATATGGTGAAGGACAAGGTAGCTCTCTGATGCCTCTTTTATAAGAGCATTAATCCCATCTATGAGGGCAAAGGTGACCTAATCACCTCCCCAAAGGACTCATTTCCTCATACAATCACCTTGGGGGTTAGGATTTCAACATGTAGATTTAAAGTGGTCACAAATATTTACTGTAGCACCCCTTAACCAAGGCACATGGCACTTCCTGATTGGACAGCTGTTATTTTTTATGGACAGAGGTAATGAGAAGAGCATATGCAGTAGGCTCAGGGCTGAAAAACAAAAATATTATTCATGGTCCCTGATTGGTTATTCATTAATTGGCCTATGTGCATGCAGAAGGGTCAAGCATTTTTTAGAAAGAAATTTATATTCGATGCATTGGTTAAAAATCACCTAATAGGAAGTTTGGGTTTTCCTGACAATTATTTTATGGTTAGTGGCTTTTTTATATCATACATAGTAGTGAAGGACACTATTATATTTTCAATAAAAGGGACTGTAAAGGTTGGATTCCAGCCCTGTTTATGCTGCCCTTTCTACTGAGGAAATACAGAGAAGGAAAAGAAAAATCTAGTGATGGAAAGCAGAGGGATGCTTGAGAGAGGTGGTAATATAAAAGAAGAAGAGGAGTGAGGTTAGATGGTCAGAAAAGACTTGAGATGGGAAGCTGCATCTTGGTTTGATGCATTTGTCTCAAAAATGATACATAAAAATGCTACTAAGCATCCTTCCCACTGAAGCACATAGGTAGCTGTTTCTCTAGGTTTCACCCACTGGAACAGATTCTTCTCTATGAACAGTTGTTTTATATGCACTCCTTTTACAGAAAGTAAGTAGTCAGTTTACTTCTCCAAGTCCTTTTTTAATAGAGTGACAGTTAGGGACAACTAATGTGTGACTTGAAGAATACTTAGCAAGACATAAAACTCAAATGTTGGTCTCTAAAACTTGCTGGGTTGTGGTGGGATGACATTTTTGTCAAATAGAAGGCTCATATCATCCATTCCTTAGGGAAAACCTTGCTTCACTTTCCAGAATAACTTGGATACTTCTCTTTTGTCAAAGAGAAATAACTCCCAGGAATTTTTTTCATTTCAGTGGAAATTATAATGTGTTAAATATATCTCAGTTCTACCTGAAAACTTGGCTAAGAGTTTATATTCTAAAACAAAAGAAGTTATATTCCACTAGCATTAGTCCATAGTAAATATGGAAGGCACTGAGGTATTACCTGGAAAGATAGTTAGATTGTATGTCCAAATATGTCTCTTCCCCTTTTAATGTACTTAAATTAACAAAATTACCAAAAAATAGATCAAAATTTTATTTAGAGTAAAATTATAAAAGTTCTTACCGATATCCTACAGATTTTGAAATATCTACATAATATAATGAACTTTAGAAGGCAGTCATAGAGGAGACTAGAAACCAACAAGTAATTCTCTGTCAGTGGGGTACCATGTTCTCTTAAGCACATAGCGGAGATTTTCAGGGATTCCAGTAATAATCCTTTTGAACATCACAGAGCAGCCAAGACTGAAGAAGCTATCAATCATCCAAATGAATTTTTATTTCTTTGTTTTGACTTGACATCCTAAACGGGAAGCAAATGGTATGGAGACAAGCTTACTCTATAGCTAAGGACCAGAGATAATGGCATGCATGGGGGTGTGCCTCTCTACCATCAGAAAAAGATAACTTTGTGATACCCCCACAAATTCAAAGACTATAACTACTGTGTTCCATTCTACTTCAGTTTCTCACCAAAGTAGTGTTTAATATACAAGAGGAAATGTACAGATATGTGGGGTCACCCTATGATTAAAAAATTAAGTCCTACAAAGTGGCAAAGCCAGCCCACTGTGTCAGATGCTACATATTTAGAAAGTAAGCACACACATTTATGGGATTTAATTATCTCAGGTCAAATTTTCACCTCTTCTTTTTTAGGCAATTGATAAGTTGGTTTTGGCCTGGCCTGTATCACGATTCAGTGACACAGTTACATTCAATTTCTCACGGGTGAAGAAAATATGCCTGTGAAAGAATAAATTCTGTCACTATTACTATTAAGCTAATTGCACACCTTGATAGAATGGTTTGCCTCAAAAGCTTGATTTTATCAATTAAAGTAAGTCACAATCCCTAATTATATTAGTAAAAAGAAAATTATTTGCTTTGTAAAGACTTAAAATAATATAATACCTGTTAGCTCAAACTTTATCTGGGGTTTCATTCTATTTTGAGTTTCACCCTAAAAAGTTACAGGTAGTAGATAGATAATAAAAATTTCCAAGATCAGACAGCATTTGGAAGTGGATGACCCCAAGGATAGTGTCCAGTGGTGGATCCAGACAGAACCAGACAGAATGAGAAACAGTGAGAGACAGAGAGGTGGGAATGGAGGAGAGTGGGAGAGAGGTGAGCACATGCAAGTTTTGAAGGAAAAAAACAGGAATGAGAGCCTGGGAGTTTTCATGGAGCACCAATGGAAGGTCTTTTATTAAAGACGCAGCTTTGCAGCTTTGCTGGTGAGAGGACTACTTCAGATTGTATGACTTACTCCTGGACGAGAGGAAATTCCTGTGGCCTGAGTATATCACCAGGTGGAGGCCTTCTCCACTCCATAATGCTGATGTTAACCAGGGCAAACTTGCTTCCAACTCTGGGAAAGTGAGTGTCTTAGTATTTTTACTGTTACTATAAAGGAATACCTGAGGCTGGGAAATTTATAAAGAAAAGAGGTTCGTTTGGTTCATGGTTCTGCAGGCTGTACAAGAGGCATGGTGCCAGCATCTGCTCCTGCTGAGGGCTTCAGGCTGCTTCTACTCATGGCAGAAGGTGAAGCAGAGCCACCATGTGCACAGATCACGTGGTGAGACAAGAAACAAGAAAGTGAGGGGAAAGGTGCCTGGCTCTTTTTAACAACCAGCTCTTGAGGGAGCTAATAGAATGTGAACTCCCTTATTACCTTTAGGACTGGCACCAAGTCATTTGTGAGGAATCTGGCCCCATTACTCGAACACCTCCCATTAGGCCCAACCTCCAACATTGGGGATCAAATTTCAACATGAGATTTGGAGAGGTCCAACAAACCAAACTATAGCATTGAGGTTTCAGGCAGTGTGTGGTTCACCTACTTTGTCATTTTTTAAGTTTAGATAATTCAAATATTGTCAGTAAAAATAATTTTCACCAGATTTTTACAATGTTTGTAGTGTCCTTTTGAACAGCAACAAAAAATGATTTTCTCTAAGTAGATAGGAAGCAAAGGCATAAAACAACAGTGCAGCATTTATAAGCTGCTCCTCATGTAGGGAAGGCACGCACTCCAGGTTACAGAAACAATTGCACTTGACCCCGAAAACTGAATGAGTTAAATGCACCTAAACCTTGCTCTTTAAAACAAAATAATGAAAGTGTGCTGCAGAAGAGATAGATGACTCCCCAGGGAGGGAGCAAAAGACATGCTCCTCTGTGAGCTCTAAAGTGTTCATTATAAAAGGGAGAGATACTTATCCGTGCAATTCCCTGAGGAAAGGCACTGGGGAGTAAAGATGGTAGGCATGAGATGAATTCAGGGAACATTTTCATTTCAGTAAGCATCTGCTGACAGTAAATCCAGTGATGACTGTCATGCAGCGTGGGTGTCTTACTTTCTGGTAAGCCTGATGAGAGCACCTTATACCCCCTGGCGTAATTGTTCTTGTTCTGTTGAGCTTAACGGGGATTTAAAAATGCACAAGAGAAGTTAAAGGCAAAGAAAAATGTGACAGTATGAAAACGAAAAGCTAATTCTACTGAACTTATTTTCTTTTAATGCAACTCATCCTTATTACCCAATTTCATAATGTTATGTGAAATGTTTTTTAACATTCTAAAATCTCTTATTATATAAGAAAAACCATAACATCTCATTTTATTATATCTCCTGTTATAATGGAGACCACTTATGTGTATACTGTAATTTTCAAAAGAGAGGATGGAAGAGCTTAAGAAGTGACAGAGTCAATAATGATGTCAGTCTGACCGCCAAGGACTTGATGAACAAAATTTGCTTAGAGACACATGAGATTATTTGTTTCAAATATGTGATAATAAAAAAAATTGTTATTTTAGATTTACAGATTAGATATAAACTATAGCAGTAATATTATCTTCACTTCTTAAGTTTATTGTACTTATTTCTCTTGCCTAACAGAAATTTGAACTCTTTACAATATTTTAATTATATTTAATGTAAGTAATTAATATTGATTTTTGTAACTGGAAGGTTTATACAGTAATCAAACTATAATAGAGAAGCACTATAACTGAAAGAACAGTTTGCTAGATTTGCTATAAATGAGATCTGTCTTTGACCTACCAAAGAGGGCCTATCTACATGGAATTTTCATGAACCTTATAACATCAAGATCCCAACCTTAAATGATGCTAAATGACATGAGTGTATAATTGTTGCATGTATGTGGAAGTACAGTGTCAGGGACTGTAATGTCTCCATATAAATAAATTAATTTATTTATTTTTGTCATTTCCACTTTTTTAAATTTCAGAATATTACAGGGGTACAGATGTTTTGGTTACATGGATTGCTTTTCCATATAAATTTAAATTGTCTCCAAAGGAGCTACTCTGTCTCAACTGCAGCATAAAATTCTTTCTGTTTTGACACGAATAGTAGTAGTTCCAGTTTCTTAATTCTAGTAATCAAAATATATAACATCAAAAATCTTGAAATATAACAAGGGTTTAAAGAAACCCAAGAAGTATGTCATCTGTGCAAAGTGTGTGTGTCTTCAGTGATGTGATGTCAATGTTAATTTTCCTTCCTGGTAGCCACAAGCAGTCATTTACATACTTTAATTTGTTGCTACCATGTTGAACAGAATCATAAAAAGCTTCCAACTTAACTCTACTTGTGGATATTTCCCAGGGCTTAAGACATGATGAACAACATGTGTAAATAAATTGCCTTATTAACCAAAAAGAGTCAGGTCATATGTTTGACTAATAAACTGTGGAAATTTCTCACATTAATCAAAATATAAGCTTGGTAATGTATATTCTATCTTAACTGGTTAACTCAATGCTAATTTATATGGTTCAAATTAACTATCTGCCATGTCAGATTATTTCAAACGTGAAAGGAATACCCATGTGATCCAAAAGTTTGCAAACCTTTGTTGAAATTTGGCTGAATATCCAATTTAATTTTCACACTGTTATGTATATTAAATTGAAAATGATGTCTTAAAATGTTTTACACGTTTAGTTGTATATCCTCTGCCAGTATTTGCTTAATATGCCTGAAGCCAAAATCAAGGTTAAAGAAATTTAGTGAATGTTGTTAGAGACTTAAATTACTTCTAGTTATTTAACAATGATATGTTCTACTCCACTGTGCCTTAAAAATGTATTTATTCCAAAGAGAAAGCTTCCTTTCTTCACTTAGTCTTTTGTCCACTTAATAAATTCTGTCTGTGTTAGGCTACTTGTCTAGGTAGTGAAGATAGAAATAAAGACACATTTCCAGAACTAAAGAACATTAATAAAATGGAGCACTCTGTTCAGAAGAATAAAAAGCACAAGCTATATAGGAAGAAGAAGAAAACAATGACATAGATTATTGTAACATCATTTAGACTAGAAGTATCTCAAAGTTTTGTGAGGAAAAAGGGAGTGAATAAAAAACTACCTAAGAATGAAGAGGTTTCATAAAGACTTCAAAATAGTTAGTAAAGGAAAGGAAATAAAAAGTATACATATTAGAAAGGAAAGAACAAAACCATCTCTGTTTGCAGATGACTTGATTGTTATATAGACACAGTTTCAAAGAATCAACAAAATAACTCTCAAAATTAATAAGTGATTTTGGTAAGGTTGCAGGACACAACATTAATATGAAAAGGTCAATTGATTTCCTATATACTTAGCAGTGAAAATATGAGAATTTGAAATAAATAACACAATACCATTTACATTAGCACCGGTAAAATACAATACTTTGGTATCAATCTAAAAGAATTTATACATAAGGTCTATATAAGGAAAGCTACAAAACTCCAATGAAAGCAATCAAAATCTAAATAAATGGAGAGATAGTCCAAATTCATGTGTAGGAAGAATGAATATTTTTACAATTTTAGTTTTTGCCAATTCAATCTATAGATTCAAGGAAATTAGAATTAAAATCCCAGAAAAGTATTTTGTGGATATCACCAAATGTCTCTAAATTTTATATGGAGAGGTAAAAGATCCAGAATCATCAATATAACATTGAAGAACAAAGTTGGAAAACTAACATTACCTTACCTCAAGACTTACTGTTAAAGCTACAGTAACCAAAACTGTGTGGTATTAGTGAAAGAATAGACAAATATATAAATGAAACAAAATAGACATCCCAGAAATACACCCACACACATATGGTCTACTAATCTTTGGAAAAGGAACAAAGTCAATTCAAAGAGAAAGGATTGTCTTTTCAAAAAGTGATGCTGAAACAACTTGACATCCACATGTAAACAAAAAAAAATGGATTTAGACACATACCTTATATCTTTCACAAAAATTAACTCAAAGTGGTTCATAGACCTAAGTGTAAAATTCAAAACTATAAAATTTCTAAAAGATACCATAAGAGAAAATCTAGGAGACATTGGGTTTGGTGGACTTTTAGATAATAAGAAAATAATAACAATAAGCTGGATTTTCTTCAAAATTAAAAAAGAAAAAATCTTCTCTGTGAAAGACACTGTCAAGAGAATGAAATGACCAGCCACAGACTGAGAGAAAATATCTGCAAAACACATATCAGGTAAAGGATTGATATCCAAACAAACAAAGAAAATGCTAAAACTAAAAAATAAGGAAACAAACAACCTAAATAAAAAAATGGCAAAAGATCTGAATAGACACTTCACCAAAGGAGCTATAGAATGGCAAATAAACATCTAATTAGATGCTTAATATCATATTTCATCAGGGGATAACCAACCAAAAAATAGTAAGATACCACTACATACTCATTAGAATGGCTAAATTCAAAACACTGACAACATCAAATGCTTGTGAGAATGTAGAGCAAGGGAAACTCCTATTAATTGCTGGTGAAATGCAAAATGGTACAGATACATTGGAAGACTGGTTTGGCAGTTTCTTACAAAACTGAACATTTCCTTACCACATTGTACAGAAAACATGCTCCTTGATATTTACCCAAGGGAGTTGAAAATTTATGTCCTTACAAAGACACAAACATGAATGTTTATAGAAGTTTTATTCATAATTGGTAAAACTTGGAATCAGTCAAGATATGTTCTTCAATAGGTGAATGGATAAACGAACTGTAGTATATGCAGACAATGGAATATTATTCAGCACTGAAAATAAATGAGTTATCAAGCTATGAAAGACATTAAAAAACCTTAAATACATACTGTTAGGTGATGGAAGCCAATCTGAAAAGGCTACATAGTGTATGATTCCAACTATATGACATTCTTGAAAAAGCAAATCTATGGAGACAGTAGGAAGGACATTAGTTGCCAGGGGGTTAGTGAGAGACAGGAAGGGAAAAATAAGAAAAGCACAGGGGATTTTTAGGGCAGCGGAACTATCCCTGTATGATACTATGATGGCGGATATACAGCATTATACATTTATCAAAACCCATAGGACGTACACCTATGGTGTGATGTAATGTAAACTTTTGGCTTTATTTAATAATATTGCATCAATATTGCTTCATCAATTTTAACCAATGTACTACACTAAAGCAAGATGTTAATGGGGGAAACTGTATAATGTATGGAGATGAGGAATATAGGAATTCTTTGTACTTTTCTTTTAATTTTTATGTAAGTATAAAACTTCCCTAAAAATAAAGTCTATTAGTTAAAGAAAAACAAAAAAAGAATAGATGAGCTGGACTTTCAGGATATAGAGACATGGAAAGAATCTCTCTCCCTCCTTTACAAAACGACAGCAAAAAGGCAGAGAAAATCTGCATATTCCTAACTTTTCTTGAATTCTCAGAAAGATGAAGTTGCAGGGCACATAAGTAATCCTAAATATGCGGTAAGACAAGGGCCTCCAAAATGAGACAATAGAAGAAACACTTACTTACCTGTGGCAGATGCCATTGAGCATTGGTTAAAAAAAAATCAGCTAAATTTTTTAATGAATTGCTAAAGCTACATTTGGTGGAACAAGAAAATATGAATCTCTATAGGTTGGAGTTATAAGGGAAATTTGTACTTACCCATAAGTTCCTTTCTATTGACTTTACCAGAGCTGTCAAAAAAGATTAGGGCCAGGGTGGTGTTGGCTTAGGGGACAAGCTGCTTCAAGGAGAGCAGAAAGCCAAGCCTGGATCCTTCCTCTCTCACTTCTATGGAACAAAATCCTTAAACCACTAGATAAAGGACAACTGCCACTGTCCCCTTCAAGGCACTGGTGAAAACTAATGGAAACTAGAGGAAGGAAATAAAGAAAACAAACAAACAAACACAAACAGTTCATTCTCCATGCTTATCAGAGGTCCTGCTATTTACCATAAATGCAATGTATTAATATCTTGCTGTTGGATTTTATATTGTTTTACTTTCTTCATTTTAAAAAATTTCCAAAATGAATATATATTGCTTTTAAAGTTAGTTATATTTTAAAAATTTTTAAAAATACATTTCCTATCACCTTCCACCATGTTATCACAGAACTCAATTAAAAAATGCTTCCATGCACTGCAATAGTGGTAAGTTATGCATAGAGAATTGTGGTCCTTGGAGATATACCATCCAAAACATACTCCTTTTTTTAAAGCATAAGATGAAGGCACATCATTTGATGTGGTACAAAAGGAATTCATTTTAAAGTGATGCTTTTCATCTATAGAGAACTTGGTTTCCTGGTCACATGTAAATATTATAGTGCATTCTGCAATAATAGTATTTTTTTATTATAAAAACAAAAAAGGCATGGGAGTGGCAGATTAAGTTCCAGGCCCTGACCTACAGCTGAGAGCAGAGTAGGATCCATGCAAATGCTCTATACCCTAGACTTTGGGAAACAGTGCCTGCATAAAACTGAGATTTAATCAGAAGAACAGAGAAGCCTCCATCATGCTGTGCCTTTGACCCCAAATGACTCCAAGCAAATGACTGTTGAATAACAAGTAATAATAGTCTTACTATAATCTTCTGGTAAATAATCATCAGAGTGTAGAAATAACGAGAAACCAATACATGCAGAAAATGTAAGTAATGGTTTTCCAAAGCTGTAAAATTGATGGGGATAAGACCACCAGGGCTTAAGGACCCCATTTCTGAGGCCGTGGGAGGAGAGGAGGTGAAGGAATGCTGCCTGAGCAGGAGCCGGAGATAAGAGCAGAAGTCAACTGCCTAGTTGGAGGATATTCCAGCGATCTGGGAGTACAGCAAAGCAGACTGCCAGCTCAAAGCCTGAGGGGCCTCATGCCTAAAAAGCCGGCTTGACATGAAAGCCACCCATGGCTGTAAAGGATGATTTCAAAATGTCAGCCTGGGAGAAGGGACCCAGGCTCCAATTCTTAAAAACACTGGGTTGAGCTCCTTCCCTCCCCTTTCTCAGTAGAATGCCTCAGTTAATGGATAGCTAACCTCCCAATAAAAACTACTAATCTCTTTGTTCCTCAATCCACTGGGCCACAGCTGCTGAGTTCAGAGATACTATCTGTACATACCTTAAGGCATAGTTGTGCTTAGTAACCAGCTATGTGTTACTGCCTCTATAGATAAAAGAGTAATTAGCTAAGGCATCTTGTGACTATTACATGAGACTTGAAACTTCTACACATTGTAACCCACGAGCTTTCCACGTGAAATCATTGTAAACTATAGCTTGAAAAAGAGAGTAAAACCGGGTGCTAATTTTCAGTCAGTGCCACCTGACTCATGGAATTGGTGCTGGTCCCCTGATCTTCCCTGCACCCTTTCACCTTACTTTTTGTGCCTGTGTCTTTGTCTCTCCCATCTCTTGCGGCCACACTGCCCGGGAACCCGGTTATATTGGGTGCATCGCGAACCCCCGATAGAAAACGTGAAATATTTTTGTGGCTTTTCAGTGGAAATAGATTGGAGAGGGAGTGAGGGCTGTTATGGGCTGAATTGTGTTCTTCCAAAATTTATATGCTGAAACCTTAATATCCAGTACCTCAGAATATGACTGTATTTGGAGATGGGGTCTTTAAAAAGATGATTAGGGTGAAATTTGATGCCATTAGGGTAGGCCCTAACCCTAACAGACTGGTGTCCCTGTAAAAAGAGGAGATTGCAACACAAAGTGGGACACCAGAATGAATGTCCATGCACGGAGGCATGACACTGTAAAGGGACAGCAAGAAGGCGGCCATCTGCAAGCCAAGGAGAGAGGCTTCAGAGGAAACTGACCCTGCCAGCATCTTGATGTTGGACTTCCAGCCTCCCAAAATATGAGGAAGTAAATTTCTAATGTTTAGGCCACCCAGTCTGTACTATTTTGTTTTGGCAGCCCTAGCAAACTAATACGAGGGTTCATACGACTCATATTTTCCTTTCATGTCCAGGAATATATAAGGCAATATCTATATAGGAAGGAGTCTTGACACTTCTCCAAAAATTTCTCTATTATAATTTAGATGTTTGTCCCCTCAAAATCTTATGTCAAAATCTGATCCCCAATGTTGGAGGTGGCCCATGATGGGTGGTGTTTTTGTCATGGGGGTGGGTTCCTCATGAATGGCTTGGTGCCATCTTCTCCATAATGAGTGAGTTCTTGCTCTGTTAGTTCCCACAAATGCTGGTTGTTAAAAGCCTGGCACACCCTACCCCCTTACTTCCTCTCTCGCCATGTGGTCTCTGTAAACACGGGCTCCCCTTCACCTTCCACCATGAGTAGAAGCAGCCTGAAAGCTCTCACCAGAAGCAGGTGCTTACAAGAACTGTGAGCCAAATAAACCTCTTTCTTATGAATTATCCAGCCTCAGGTATTCCTTTGCAGCAAAACAAACAGACCAAAATACTCTCCCAATGGCACCTCCACCTCTGTTATTTGAAAGGGCCTGACAAGCACATAGACCATTGGTCTGTGCAAAGAGCAGAGTGGGGAGCCAACAAATACTTTCACTCTGGCTTTCATGAACTGATGGCATGTAAATACATGTATTATCATATAAAACACCCTGTGTTTGCCATGTTACAAGTAGCCATTCCATACAGGAGACTAATAGAGGATAAGGCTGGATTCTGAGGACAATGATCAAAAGATACTGGTGATCTTCACCACACAGCACAATTTGTCATAGTGACTCCCTACAAATCTTGTTAAGACTCCATCTCCCTTTACCACAGAGACTTTGAATTTCTGATCTCCAAATTCTTTTTCCTTCTGTTACATCTATATAGTATATATGGCAAGAATAAGTCATCTTGTAAAGGAAGTAGTGAAATATCAATAATAAATTTTGTGGAGAGTAAAACATTATTGCTGTACTAAATTCATTTTTTGAAACAGTGAGAAAAATAGATTTGTTTCTATGATATACAAGCACAGTTATAAAGAAGATAAATTTTCCAAGAACCAAGAGGTTGTAGTCATGGTGACAGACAAAGTTTGAATGCTAAGGAAAACTTACAGGACTCAAAATGTCAGTGATTATCAATCATTGGTTTATTGCGACAAGGACATAATACCACAACAAAATTAAAGTAAGAGGAATGTACATCAGTTATATTAAATAAAGTTATATACATCAATGCCAAAAGCTATCTCACAGCAAGGGGTCCAGAAAGGCCTGAATTAGGTACAATCTTCCTCTATAAATTCTGTACCAAGGTGTATTTTCTCTCTTGAATAATGAACCTCTGATGTTTACACAGAACACCTCGGAACCAGGCACTCAGAATGAAGTCTCAACAAGTGTTTCTTGCTATGCAACCAACACAAAAGTCTGAGAGGGTTATGGAAACCAGGTGCTGACAGTGTTAAACTTTACCTGAGCCCTGTACTCCTGGAAAACAGCCAAAGTTAGGGAAAACCCCACCCCCCTTTTGTTTTCCAAGAAAAGGCCTACTGCAGTGAACCACCCTTCTCCACTTGACTTAGATAAAACTTGTGGAGGATACTTTGCTTACCTAAGACAAGGCCAGATACAAACACTACAAATTCCCATCTTGCCTCAGCAACAGTTAACTGAACTGTTGGTACCCATTGACCAATCCAGACAAGATACCTTCTAACCTGACGTTACCAAACTTTAGTTTAATTCTTATGTTTTCCTACAAGCTCCTAAACTTTGACTCACCTCTAAGATTAAGCAAGTACAGCAACTCTTTAAAAATTAGTCCTTTAGAAAATCCTCTGTCCCAGCGGTCCCCAACCTTTTTGGCACCAGGGACTGTTTTTATGGAAGACAATTTTTCCATGGACTGGGGAAAGGGGATGGTTTTGGGATGATTCAAGTGCATTACATTTATTGTGCACTCTATTTCTATTATTATGACATTGCATTAATAGTTGTAAGAGGATCAGCTTCAATGATTACTCTCAATTGGTTGTTGTTAACTTACTATGGCCAGCCACTGTGCTCCTCATCTTCAAGGCTCTCGTCTCCTTTGCAAAACTTCTTGAACCACCACTGCACTGTAGTTCATTAGCAGTTCCTCGGCCAAATGCATTGTTGATGTTGCCAGTTGTCTCTGCTGCTTTATGACCCATTTTGAACTTGAATAAGAAAATTGCTTGAATTTGCTTTCTGTCTAACATCATTTCCATAGTCTAAAATAAAAATAAACAGCAAGTAATAAGTCATTAGCAAACAATAAAGCAAGAAATGTACATTAAAATGATATATAACATAACCACAGTTATTTAAGAATGTATTCCAATATCAAACAGCAAATTTCAACAGTACTAAAAACCACAATTACTTTTTCACTAACCTAATATTAATAATAAACCATGCTGACATGCTAGTACAGTCTGCCTCTAAAACTCCTTGAACACATGGTTACAAAGCAATACAATTAGTAGTATTTTTTATTCATATTTTAGTATATTTCATGCCATGCATATGTACAGGTACTTGAACAACACAGCTAAGGAAAATTAGAAGCTTGTTAAATTAATTCTTACAGTATATGGGAAAAAAAGAAGAAGAGTTTTAAAACAATTACAAACTAAGAAAGATATGAACAATAAATCCAGAAGCCTGAATATTAGGAGAATTTTAATATTGGTGAGAATATACAGATATAGTTTTTATAATATAAATCTCCCCATTTTTAAAGTAATAAAAGTGAGAGGGACATTAAAAGAACAAAAGAAGCATAAATGTCTAATCCTATTGTATATTTAAACTTTATATATAAAAATTCTTTAAATTTTCCAGCCTCTCTCCTCAAGTAACAAAAATGGAGAAATATCAGATTGATCTAAAATCTCCCTTCATATAATAAATGTTAGAAGACAATGAGATATTTTCCTTATTGTGTAAAGGCAACATTACAATATTCACAGATATATATTTTGGATTTAAATTAGATATTAGGGAATTTTCTTACTGTTTATTTGATCACTGTGCTTCTCTAATAAGTACTGAGAGGCTGCAGTATGTTAAAGGAAACAAGATTCATTTCTAACAGGTTTTTAATTTAATCTACTTCCCTTCTGTACCCCCCAAAAATGCATAGGTATAAAATTGACAAATATGCAAAATATCAAGCAGGTTTTGACTGAAAATAAAATAAAATAAAATAAAATAAAATTGGGAGATCTGTGACACATGAGGTCTTTGAAAACAAAACAACTTTGTCAGACTATTTTATGGAAATATTTTTCCTCAGAAAAATGGAAAAAATACCTTTAATACAACCTCTTTCTTTTCTTTTCTTTTTCTTTTTAAGTGAGATTTGATTACACAGCCTCTGAAGATTAAAAAAAAATGTCTATATTTGCCATTTTGTTCTAAAGCAATATTTTTCTGTTATATTGGGTGAGTGGAAAAAATATTTCCAATCAAAATTCTATTAACAGATGCTTATTTATGTGGTGATGGAAATCTAGCAGTGCTGATCCACTGGGTGTTTCCTCACCCTTGGACTTTTTTTACTGATGCAAGTGGTGCCACTCTTTCAACTACTCCTCTTTCCACTCTTGGTTCCCAGCCTTTTTCTGAAAAGTCACATAATCCCACAGTCCACTGGTGACACTGAAATATATTCAGGTCACCAATGTGTAGGCCCCTCTCATGCCCTTTTCCTGTCTGGCCATCACTTTTCCCTGGAATAGTCTTCATCTCCTCCTTCCCTGCCCAACTCTCACTTGACCTTCAGTATATAGTTTAGATTCTTCTTTCTCTAACACACTAATCCTGGTGTAGATTGTCTACCTATGGGCAAATATAGCTCCCTAAACTACTATCATAAATACTTGTTTCACAAAATTGAACTGCCATGGTTAATTATTTATTTAACCAATTAACCAATAAGTCATTATTTATTTAATTATTCATTTTCTCCACTAGATTATAAGCACAGTGTTTTCGGAGACTGTAGTCTAACACCAAATTCGATTTTTGGTAAAAATTATGTAATAAAAAATTGCTGAATTAATACGTGGATAAAATAATCACAAAATATACCCCAATAAGAATACATTCATTTGATTTTATACTTCCAAACTTAAAGGCAAAATTATGAGAATAAAATAGTATGCTCTGTGATTTTATTAGTCTTTCTACATTATTTTAAATAGCTCCATTTAGTTTACTTTTGATTTGGGCTTTTGTAAATTAAATGCCTTTTCAAAGATAATGAGAAAAAAATATATATTAAATTTTTAGAGACATTTGATCTCCACAGGGGCTGCATGTAGCTATGTGAATTTTTTCTCATAGTTTTCAAACATTAACAAAATGAGTGTTGACATTTTTGGTTCATTTTAATATGCTAGCTTTTTAAATTTTTTTAGTTTCAGACACACGGAAAATGAGATTTTCTTATTTTTTTAATTATTATAATATTTTTCAGTGTTAAAATTTTTCTTCAAGTATCATGATCAAGAAATATCAGGGTACCAAAAGTAGAAATTATGCAGTTGAATAATTTTCTCTGTTGGTTCTTAATCCACTGAAAATAATTTCATAATTCAAAACTATTAGGTAGCTTCTTTGTTACTTTTTTGATTTCTACTTTTTTAGGCAACAATGGCTCTAGTAACCAACCTTTGCTTGTTAAGCTGCTAAGAAAAGTACATATCACAAAGGAGCTCAATCAAAATCAGCCATCTGTGCTTATGATATCAGTGATAACTGCTTACATATTGGCAGCTAACTGGTCACTTGAAACATCCAATGTTAAAATTAAGAAAAAGTTCCCGTTTGTACATCTACCTTAATTTCATGTCTAGTTTTAAATAATTCACACATTTTGGGGATGTCACAGCAAATGGGATTTTTAAGAAGCTTTAGATTTTTTTTTCAATTTATTCTTTAATGGATTAGACTTGGGCATTATTTCCGGAACAGCTACACAAAAATCTGCATTAATGACATCATCAAATATCTTCTGAATCAAATCAGTTTCTCCTGCAAACACAGCTCCATTTTCTTCCATTATGTTTGATGGATTTCCTGTAAATATAGCAACTTTGTTGATTTCTGAGGTGCATGTTTATGGAAACCTAGGAACACTGGCAAATGGCTTCACTTTCTTCTTCCCCAGTGCCGCATCCATTTTCAAATCAAGATAACCCCTTGCTTTGGATTAGTAAATTCTAGAATATGAAATATCTTAAGTGAACAACTTCCACCACCTTATATATCTGCCTCAGGTATAAATATTTTAAGAAAATATAATCCTCAGGTTTTCTTTCCATGTAAGGATATGACTTTATTTTTTTCTATTTCATCATTTTGTTTTTCTTTTTTCATCTGATACTCTTATGTGACACTTTTTTGTTGTTTGTTTGTTTTCCTTGCTGCATACATAGCAGCCACAAAATATCTGTTGGGCGCCTGAACATTTACAGAAAAAGAATAGAGAGATGTTTGATACATCATCTTGTAAAGACTACACCTTTGAGGATGTATCAAGACTAGACTTAGATTTCTTACAGCTGCTGCTATGTTGACCATTTAAAATTGTGTTGACCCCCCCATGACCATTTCATTTTCAAATTTGCCAAAGTGAATATCTCTTTATTGTAGTTAGTAAGTTCAAATTTTATGTTGAATATTGCTATATGAAAAACTCTGGATTAAAAACAATCTGTTTTCTTCTCTCTATATTGATGGACTACATTATGTGGCTAATTTGGTAGTTTTTGCATAACTTGATAATTTGGTTAATTCCCATTAGAATTGACATCTCATGTCTCATACTCTCATCATCTGTAGAAGCACATCTTTGAGGAGTTGTTGAGGTGAAATAAAAATGTATGAAATAAAAAACCAAATATTAATTACTCTGCTAGGGCTCTTTTTTAGCATCACTATGTAGATATTTAAACTCTATGTGACAACAGCAATATAATTGGACTTCATTCTCACATTGCCATAAAGTTATATTTTATTTTAGCTGACATGCTACACTTGGTACTATAATTTTTCTTTCTTGAAGCTCAATTTCTGTAAGTCTTATACTGTACACTTTGAAAGGCCAGGAACTGACTAGTGTTGTGACAAGAGGATGGTGAGAATGGAGTACACTGGACGGAGAAATGTACTGTTTAATTGGATACTATATTATTGGAAAATATGTGTTATAGGAGAGTAATTTAGTACTTAATGTGTTCAAAATTTAAATATAAAATCTATTGTTTTGTTGTTGCCTGTGGAGAAGAATGCAATCATACAAATGTTTCTCAGGAAAAAATATATACTATATTTCTTTTAATGGACTTATTGGTTTCATTGTAACTAACTCAACACTAAAACTAATGTCTCATTATTTTCTCCTCATTTTCTTTGAGAAATGGCCTAAAAATCCTTAGTTAATTGTTCCTACTCCTCTAACTTGAAATGAACTTGTAATGATGTGCTCATAGGAAATCTTCCTCTTTGTTACCTCATATGAACAGTATCTCTAAAAAGCATTAGTTGAGTTAATAGCATGGCAGGAATGCAAAATCTTTAGATGGTTAAAATAAGACTTGGTGATTCATCTTTTCCCTATTATGCTTAATGCATTTTAGAGTTGATGATTAGAATGAGGAAGGGAGCACACACTGTAACAGTTAAGGCAAATGAATAGACTTGCATTCCAGTTATTAATATCAAGCCACTGGTGACTGATTATTCAGCATATGCATAATTATTATTTTGAGGGAGAGGGTGGAGATGGCTGTAGGAACTGCCTCTTCATATGGTTCTCACAGTCCCTGAAATGCCTTAGCCTGTAAATCACATTTTCTTTTTCTAGACATGAAAATCCTTTAAATCCACCAATCTTTTTCTTAGTTCAGATTTCTACTCTGCATTTCATTAGATATATTTCCCACACTTTTAAAAGTTTTTTTCTGAGGCTTGTGGGTTTAAAATACTTTCCTTAAGAAAAAAAAAATCACCTTATTCAAGAAGATTCTTTTACTTTTCTTGTTCTAGTTATAGCACATATAACTTCATAGACAGGTACTTTCTATCCCGACCCTAGGATTAGAATTCCCCTTTTTATTTTATGAATGAGGGAACTCAATACAAGAAAACAACATGCCTCATTGTAGAAATACCCTAAAAATAACAAATTAAATCACCCTTCACCATTTGCATCGATTTTTACTCTTCTAAAGCAACGTTTCTCAATATTCAATGTTGACATTAGACCAGGTAACTTGGGAGGCTGTTCTGAGCATTGCAGGACGTTTAGCAGTATTCTTGGCCTCTACTCACTGGACACTAGTAGCACCCCTAGCACCGTGGTGATGATAGTCAAGAATATTTTCAGACATTCCACATTGCTGTGATTGCGGTATCTGCTAAAACCACGAGTTTATTCTATCAAATAGATTAAACTATCTTTTCTTTCCAACAAATATACTCTTCCTTTACAATACTGTTTTTCAAGATTCAGTCCTGATCCTTGCAAATAAGAGTTAGTATTCATGAGAACTATTCATGTTTTTTGTTTTGTTTTGTTTTTTGCTCTGTGTGTGTGTGTGTGTCTGTGTGTGTGTGTGTGGAGTTGGTTTTGCTTGTTTTCTGGTTTAGTATTATTCTGGGGTTGGCATAAAAATGGAAGAGAGGGAGGAATAAGAAGTATAGATGATAAAAATTCAAGAAATTCTCAGTAAAAAATTCCACTATATGCTTCATTGAATTGTTATTTTTATAGAGACTAAACACTAATTTGAATGGCTAGAGCATGGTTAAAAGAGACAATAGATTTAAAAAATTGTTTTACCACTGAAAATGTTAAACAATTGCAGAAAAAATAAAAGGTAGTTTTTATTAATTAACCACATAAAAAATGGGTCTACCAAGCATAGGCCCAGAGAAATAAGCCTAGTTAAATAAGACTTCAATTCCTGTCAATTTTATGTACAAATTCATGCTGTTATATTTTTGTTGCCATCATTTTCATACATTCAGCAGCCATTTAGCCCGTATTTGTGCCATCATAAAAAGCTTTAATTGAGGAAAAGAGAGGTACATGTAGACATTAGCGGAACAAGGTTCCTAAAGCCAACATGAGGTTCTCAGAGTGCAGCACTAAAGGAATGATGCTTAGGAGCTCTCCTAGAACTTGCTACAAAACTCAGAAATGTCTAGGTATTTCTTGCCAACTATTTCAGCATACCACACTAATGTGGATAACTCTTAAGATTCTGGACAAGTCATTAAATCGATTTTCACATAAAATATTTGCTTAGACATAGGCCTGCAACAACCTTCCTAGAATGATGGTCTCATTCACTTGAATGAATGCCTTTAATGGCAGAGTCCAACCAGGATATAAGAAAAGAGATATGGGAAATGGAGTCATGAACTTTTCCCACGAGATTCAGGAGAGAATTTTGAAGGCAGAAGGTGTGCCATCTCTTCAGAGAGAAAGCACAGAGTTATTGAAATCTCTTTGTTTATCTCTAGGTAATGTTCATTCCTTTTCTAGCTGAGTTAAAACACCATTTGGTATCCTGTGACTTAAATACCAAGTTAGAGGCTTTCCTGGATTGAATTTAGCCTAAAATCAGAGCCTAAGACCAGGATTTTGTTGCAGGTTGCAATAAAGATTTGAGAGGTTATTCCAAAAAGCCCTGGTAAATAGAGACAGGGAAGTGAAAAGAGCTTATTAATCATGTATCATTAAGCCTGTCATCACTGTAGGCAACCGGAATTCAATCCCACTGAGGACCTTCTGAGGAATCACATATGGTGTGCCTCAGAATTATGCCTATGGAGGACAAAAAACTGAAATATTTATTCACTGACAGTTGTTTTCCATTAGCTGAGAGTTGTTTCCAGATTGCTAATTCTTAGCAAACTCCAAAAACATCGTGTGCAGGGTCAGGCACAAGGGGACTTCCAAGGAAGAAAAGTGAAAGAATGACATGGAGCTTTCAGCGTACAGTGATGCTGCCTAACCCAGCTGGAGCCGAAATCAGGGCTGAGAGTTGGGGTACGGGGCTCTAAAAGCCTCTGCCACAGTCTACTCCTTGTACTGCTGCTCTCCTCTCAGGCCTCTCATTAATTCCATTATCTGGCTTGTCAAAGCAGACACTAGTAAAAATCTCTAAAGCAGCCTTTTCAGTGAGTAGAATAGGAACCCACTGTAGCTGATCCTGAATCCTTATTGATACTCATCTTCTCCTTACTCTATATCCACTCTTAATTTTCTTTATCCTCAGCTAGAAATTCATTTAGTCCTAGTTGTTTGGCTTCTGAAGTGATCAGTCCTTTATTCCTGAGATCTATAAGCCCTTAGCTCATGGATGTCAGCCCTTAACTCGTGGATATCAACCCTTAACTCCTGGACATCACTATAATGCACTGTTTTCTCCCTCCAGGCACAGCGGCGATGAGAGATGTCCTGTGGATTCTGTAAGTTCCACATATACTTGGACCTTTTGCCATTATATTATAGTTTCTTGTAATAATCTGGGCCAATGATCTCTACCAGACTAATATACTATTTCTTTTCTTACTGGTTAATTGACATAGGGATCCCAAAGGGACCAGGGTCAGTTGAAGATTGGCTCCAGGACCCATATATTGTAGTATAACAGCCCTTAGTTAAATACATATAACACATCTTGGATAAAAATGCCCCAATCCACATGGTGTCATCACCATCCTAGCATTTTAGTTGAGCTTTTAATAGACTAATTCAATAATCAGGCCAACTTTTTCCTGTGATACACTACATAATGATATCAGAGTATCTTGTGTTGATTTTAGCTTCTCATTCACCACAAAATAAGACACTTAGTCTGAGGTATTTATGGGTTAGGATTGCATGCATAATTATGTTCCATAAGCCCTTCATGTGTTAGCAGAAGGAACTCAAACCAAAAATGGAAACCCCACATTTGGCGTAGGTATCAACTCCAGTAAGTATGAAGAAAATAGAAAATACATGAAAATCAGCTTCCCATTACATGGCTGGATGGTCACCTTGAGTAATGGTACAATCTCTAAGGCTCAGTGTAAAATTCTGTGGACGAAACAGTGGGCATTTAACAGTAGAATTCCAGATAAATACTCCTTAAGAAACAGCAAACTGTTGCATCCATGCATAGCCTTCATCTTGGCTGAAATGCTACTCCATTCACAGACCCTTGCACAAGCACTGGTGTGAAAAACTTATTTTAACATTGTTTAAAGGACATGTCTGCCAGTGATTGATTCTTGTAGTTTTTATTTGAGAAAATATTTATGTCTCCTTCGTTTCTGAAGGATAATTTCACTGGATTTGGAATTCTAGTTTTTTGTTTTTTTGGTTTTGTTTTTCTTGTCTTTCAACCATTTAAACATTTTAATCTACTCTCATCTTGCTTGCATGGTTTCTTATAAGAAATCCACTCTAATTCTTAATCTTGGTCTTCTATAGGAAAGATAGTTTTATTATTTGGCTACCTCACTATTTTCTCTTTCTCTTTGGTTTTTTTGTAGTATGAATGCCTTATGCCTTTGTGTAGTTTTGAGTATTTATTCTGCTTGGCTCTCTGGGCATCTTGAATCTGTAGTTTGTTGTGTCATTAACTTTGAAAATTCTTTGCAATGAATACTCCAAATATATTTCTGCTCCCTTCTCTCATTCTTCTCTCACTAGTATTTGAGTGACATGTATATCTTTTTAAATGGCCTGACAGTTCTTGGATTTTCTATTCTGGTTGTTTTGTTGTTTATTTGGTTTGATTTTTCATTATATTTTTCTTTTTGCATTTCAGTTTTGAAAGTTCCTACTGACATATTTGCAAGTTCACTGATTCTTTTCTTAGCTGTGTCCAGTCTGCTGATGGGGCCATAAGCAGCATTCTTCATTTTTGTTAGTGTTTTTGATTTCTAGAATTTTCTTTCTTAGAGATTACATCTCTCTGCTTACATAACCTATTTGGTCTTGTATGTTACTTACTTTTTTTCATTAAGTCCCTTAACAAATAATCAAAATAGGATGCTATCCCTACCACATGAGTGAGTAGCTCAGCATGTCTAGAGAATTTGGAAGTTTGGGGAGTCTCAGGATAAAAACTTTTGATGCAGATATTGGGCTCTACCAGCCCTAGCAATGCTGAGGTTTAATAGCAATGAATGTAGACTAAGGGGAGTTGAGGAAGGGGAGCAGATATGGCAGTTGCCAAATGGGTCTGAACCTATTTTATTTAACAGCACATGTGCTTCTGCCATTTGGGAACTTATACAAAATCATTGGAAGGGTTATGTTTGAATAAGCTGAATGAGTGGATACTTACTGGTTATGATGTAAAAGTTACTGTATCCTTATAGGAACACACACACATATTTATAAAAGGGGTATCATAAATAGTGGTAACTCTTAAAGGGAAATTAAATTTTGTAATGATTTATTTGTGGAGAATATTGGAAGCTAATTTTGCTGTGATATATACAGATATATTCACATAAAATACACAAAAATTAATGTGTGTATGTTTATGAATATTTGTGTGTGTAATATAAATATGTAATTTCATAATTGTGATCACTTTAGAATAACAAACTTTTTTGTGTATCTATGTATGTATATATGTTATTTGATATTTATGAGAATCTCTAGAATGATAGTTCATGATAACTAGGTATGCTTTAAAATCCACATTATTTTATTATATTAAATTGTCTTTAAGTATTTGATTCTTTCAGTTGGCATTAAATGTTTAATTCAAAAATTTTAAAAAATTATGTACTATTATTTTTCATTGATATAAGCATTATTATTAATGTTTTGGAAAAGTATTAAATAGACATGCTCTGCCCGCCCCAACGAAATTACCTCCTCCTTTAAGATATCAAATTTCAGAGCTTCAGTGAAATTTCAGTATTTATCATGTTACTGTAGATTTTCTGTTAGCTATGTTTTAGATACCAATATTATTTTAATAGGTAAAGAACAAGTAAATGGTTATTATTTTGTTATACTGAAATGAAAATAAATTCTATTAAGATGTTTACTCAATCTTGATTTCAACAAATACTACTAGGGACATTTATGTTTTGAAGGCTTTCAGAAGTTTTTACATTATTTAGTTCTCTACATTGTTCCATAGCACCCAAAATAGACATGAACAAATTATTTAAAATAATAGCTAGCAATAACATATTATATTGTTTCAAATAACTAGAAGGAAGATATTGAATGTCCCTAACAAGAAGAAATGATAAATGTTTGAGATGATGAATATGCTAATTACTCTGATTTGATCACAATACATATATCTAAACACCACTATGTACCCCATAAATATGTACAATTATTATATATCAATAAGAAGTAAAAGAAAAAGAAAACATTTTTTGTTGTCAATATTTCCATCAAACACTATTTTTTACGGTTTTTCCTTTTAGCTATTCACAGTGTAATAGAAAAGGCCCAATAGAATGATTCAGTGTATAAATTTAAAAATTTCCACTTTGATGAATCTCTATTTATTGAAATCTTTGAAAAATTATGTTAAAGTTCTGCAATTCTATTGATATACAGTCCTGGACCTCATAACGATGTTCTGATCAACAACTAACTACATATATGAAGATGGTCCCATAAGATTATAACAGCAAATTTTTACGATACCTTTTCTATGTTTAAATATGTTAAATACACAAATACTTACCATTGTGTTATAATTACCTACAGCATTCAGTACAGTAACATGCTGTGCACATTTGTAACCTAGCAACAATAGGCCATGCTATATAGCCTAGGTGTGTATGCCATCTAGGATTGTGAAAGTACACGCTTGGATGTTCACATGATGAAATTGCCTAACCACACATTTTTCAGAACTTATGTCTGATGTTAAGTCACACATGATTATTGTGAAGGTAAAAAAAGGAAATTTGTATTTGTAAAAGGGACAGTTGGCAAGAAGATCTGTAATGATACATTTCAAAGTATTGTAATATTAAATTACAGCTCAGAATTTTAATACTTTGTTGTCAGTATTTTTGAAAGTCTACTTCAAAAAGAATAAAAAATTACTTCAAGGGTATTATATCTTCAGGAAAGTAAGTATTTTTCTATAACTGCAGAACAGTGCTCCTGTATATTGAAGTTATTAAAGGGATAATCATTTTTAATTATTATTAATATAGACACATTCTATGTAAATTTAATATACAGTAATTTTATATGATTAAATGCATTTTACTATCTAGCTAGATAAATTTCATGACTTGGCATTTTTCATTTTGTATATTATTTATATTTATTAAATATTATATATGAACATGTACATAATATTTTTGCTTAAACTCTGCAACATTTGAGCACCTTGGAGTAAAGAAAATTCTGAATTAATTGATATAGGATTTTACACTAAATATTGAAAACAGTTGGGTATCGATATGTAATTATAAACCTTGATAACATCATATTTTAATACTTACAGATATTTGGGATAAGAAAGAACATTACTATTTAGATATTCTAAACAACATTGTAGAAAATATAAAATTAGAGTAAACAATCCTGAAATTGATTACCGCTAGGATCCTATACTGTTCCCTCTGATATTTTCCACTGTGTCCAAATGTCAAGAGACATAATATTTCAAACATGTACTGATGGTATGATACCATTTAATAGAGATTTCTTAGATTGCTATGTGTATTAGATGATTTAATGTATTTTTTAGAACATCCCAGTGTCTCATATATAATAAGACCTCTATTTATTTTAATGCATAGAGATAACTATATACATTATATATGTATCAAATATGGAGGCATATGAAATATATATATGTGTTTGTGTGTGTATATACGCATACACTCTCTAACAAAGCCTAAAATATATGGCACAATTCATGTATACATGGGCCTGAAATGTCTGTATGTTATTGGAATTAAGGCAATGACAGTTTTCCACTTTTTCTTAGGAAAAGGAAGACAGAATATTTATTTGTATTTATGCATATCATGATTTTTGTTGATTACAAATAACTTGATTAAACAAATCTATTTTATTTTCATGTTTTACAAAATGTTTACATTTGTGAACTTACAGATGAATCAGACCTCTGTCTCTTAAGGGCACAATCTTATATATTTTCTATTTTTTTAAATTATTTATTTGCATTGATACATAATAATCGTACATATTTATGGGGTACATGTGATATTTTTATATACGCATACAATGTGTAATGACCAAATCAGGGTATTTAGGATATCCGTCACCTGAAACACTTATCATTTCTTTGTGTTGGGCACATTTCAACTCTTCTAACTATTTTTGAAATATGCAATAAACTATGGTTAACTATATTTATTCACACTACTGTGTAATCAGACACAAGAACTAATTCCTTCTATCTAACTGTATGTTTGTACCCATTAATCAACCTACTTTTATACCCTCCACTCCCTTCCCAGCCTCTGGTAACAATCATTCTTCCCTTTACCTCTATGAGATCAGTATTTTTTGTTCTCACATATTAGTGAGAACATTCAATATTTGTCTTTCAGTGACTGGCTTATTTCACTTAACATAATGACTTTTAGTTTCATCTGTGTTGCTACAAATGATAACATTTTGGTTTTTCATGGATGAATAGCATTCCATTGTGTATATATACCATATTTCCTTTATCCATTCATCTGCTAATAGATACTGGGCTTAATTCCATATCTTGGCTGTTGTGAATAGGACTGCAAAAAACATGGGGGTCCAGGTATCCTTCTGATATACTGACTTCCTTTCCTTTGGATAAATACCCAGTAGTGGGATTGCTGGGTCATGTGATAGTATTGTTTTTAGAAACCTCCATGCTGTTTTTTATAATGGATGGACAAAATTTTTTTAAACACTCATTTTAAAAAGTCATTTAGGATTTCAATTGACTTCAATTTTAGAAGTTTGAAGCTTCAAGACTTTAACATATTGACAAGATTATAGCCCCTACTGAGGTTCAGAATTTGCCTAAAGGCAGTTTGATAATGATGCACCATTACAGAAAGAACGAGGTGAGTTTGAATTTTTCTCACATGCCAAACCATGAAACTTTAGTGAAATTTATGAAATTAAAAGAATAGAGTTTCTGACTTTTTTCAGTGATGTCTTTATCTAATTAGCTCAAATGCATCCTCTTTCTTTTTCGACCTAATTCTCCAGGAAATAATTGCTCACAAGCATCTCTTCTCCAATTCCTCTAAGACCTTTCATTTCACCATGTAATTCCTGTATTATTAACTTACTGACTCCTACACTAGAAAAAAAATTCCCCGAGGCCACAGTGTTTTATTAAAACAAAATGATCCTTTCTAATTTGTTATTTTTTATTGTTTTCTGTGTGTGAATTACATGCAACACAATCCACGTTTTTAGAATTAAATTGTCAATATTAATTGTAACAATAAGAACATCAACAAGTAAAATTTTCATGAACCAACTGCAGAGTTTTGCTTCAGGTGGCCCTGGGCTCAAAACTAGCCTGAGTTAAATACAACTCACTATGGCAGTCAATGTGTTAAAATAATATATGTCAAGGATATTTCTGCTATTTTTAATCTCTCATGATTGTTTTGCCATAGATCAAAACAGCTCATGCAAGATCCTCCTTTAGTAATTTCATTAGTACTTTTAATAGTGTATTAACCCTTAAAATAAAACAAAAATTAGGATATCTTTAATCACATACACACCCTCTTTCTCATTCTGTCTCCTAACCTCTCCTTTCTTGCCTTAGTTATTGTGTTCTTTTCCAGTTAGTGCAACTTTAGACCCTCTGACGTTCACCACCGGGTGCACTCAGAAATACAGAGCATGGATGTGTTCTGATTAAAGTTTCAGTCTTGTTTAACTCCTGGTTCTAAGCATAGAGTTGTGGCTTGGCCTGGTTGTTGCACAGGCAGTCTACTTTGAACAGCCACAGATGGTGCTCAGTATTAGCTCATTAACTCTGGGAATGGCTGTTTGCTGCATGCAAGAAAGCTCTGTGTGTGTCTTCACTCTGTGGAATGGGTGAGGATTGTAATTTGTAAGAGGATTCCAAATTACATAAGCAGGCAGAGTAACCTCCTGACTGGAGATGAAGCTGGAAATCAATCCCCCTTTGTATGGTGTCATGAAAATGTCTGTTAGACATTTAAAGGTTCTCCCTGAAGCAGTAGGTCTGGTCACTATTGCTCATTAATGTCTCAGCCATTGTTACATGGGTCATGGTAGCTTTTCATATATTGCAAATATCACAAGTCAGTCACATTCAAATTTACCATCCATTTTAAAATTTGCATATCTTCCTTGACCCTTGTAAAATAAAACAATACATAGCATTTGCAACCAAAGGGCTTATGGAGGAAAGATACTATCACGAGTTTCATCCCTAATTACATATTACCTATAGATGCAGTATACACACACACACACACACACACACACACACACACACACACACAGGCAGTTTTCCTCTCTTTATAAAAATCTTGCATGTAACATCTGCTGGTGCAATAACATACAATTGTTTCTATAAAAAATACATTTTTATTTACTTTTTCCTTTTTTTATTAATTAGATAAGAAGAGATAAAACTGCTTGTCCAAGTTCTACGCAATTAGCCTCCCAAATGAAGAATTACTTCAAAATTATTCAAAATAATTGAATAATTATTAATTCACTGGAAGAATCAAGTATAATGTCTACTAATGATATTAGTTACATACATAGGCAATGGGAAAAACATTAGTTTTTAAAAATATTTCTATGAAATATTTTATCAATAGAGCTAAAGATTTTTCTTATTTTCATTCATCCTTTTTTTTCTGTCAAATAAGCATGATGTCATGTAATTAGCTGGAAGTTTCTGTAAAATATCTATAAAGTCTGACACAAATTTCATTTTAGAAATAAAAACAGATATGGGAGAAACTGAATGAGTTTACATGGAAAGAAACTCACTGAAACACTAATTAAATTAACTGTACCATAGAAGAAAGGAAGACAGAGGAAAGAGAAAATATGTTTATGAAATCTGTTGTAGAATTTTCTTTCTAATTTGAGAAATTAACTCACAAATATAAAACATAATACCTTTGAGCTTAGTAATAATTAACTTTATGGCCCATGGACTTAAGAGTTAAAATTTTCTAATAATGGCAGAAGGAAGATAGATCAATAACAATCACAGCTCATCCTTGGAGGTCCATAAAATCTCCAGATACATAACACACATGTAAACATAATCACATTCATCTTTGCAACTTTACTCAAAAATATAAAATTATATATAATTGTTTGGCTTTGTATCTCAGTATTTACATAACTTGATACTATTTTCTTGTGGAAAAAAATCCTAGTATTTTAATTTTTTCTATCATATTAAAAATTAAACAGCATACAGACAATATTTCTCGTGATATTTTACTTTCTATATAAGCTATCCTCTCCACTTTATATGTTTAAGAGAGCAAAAATGAAATTTTCATGAATGTTGTACATCTTACATTTCTTTCTTCTTTATGCTTGCACTTGGAAAAGGCAAGTTTTGTATAAAGGAATCCCTGAGGCAGATATTTGAATTATTAAATAAATTGCATACCCAGTAAAACTAATTTATACACAACCTTAATAGCTGTAAAACTGGATTTGAAATAAGGCTTTTCTTTCCTGTTTTTATTTTTATTTTTTGGTCTTTCAGAATTTTGGCTATATCCTTAAAGCAAGAGACAAAGGAGACATGTACCTCCCATAATATTAAAAGACTGGAATTGAGAGTGAGAGAAGAGGCTCTAATTAAGATCTTATTAAGAAGTGATCACTTTAGTCTCTCACGTTTAGTCTTTATAAAAAGAAAGCTAAACATTCATTAGGATCAAGGATTATATGAAGAATGTTGTCATTTTTAGCCTCAAGATACGTTTTGGAGACATTTGCACGCAAATGGAAAAAACATCTATCTCTCTACCTGGATGTTGCTGAATTAAACATCAGATAGGTTGTTTGTACTGTTAAAAGAACCAAGACGCTTAGCAGGGCGCATAAGAGCTTTTAGAAACCCCTCACAAGTCCTCAGGAATTTGGAGAGAACAGAGACTGGCATCTGCTTTTTACCTTATTTCCCAAAGAACTCACAACAAAGGAGCCTAATTTTGAGTATATTCCTTAGTGGAGTTGTGTGACAGCTCAGAGAGCAGACAACCAACCAAGTGAAAAGAATGTTTTTGCTTTTCTCTGCCACCTCCTCTCCCTTCCTCAGAATCAGGAGTGTTCATGGGCACAAGGATCGAAAGGTGAGGGGACGGAATAAAATGAGCAGTGGTCTTGCAAATACCTGAACATGAAACTCAACTTAAGCTAAAAGGTCCTAGAAAACGATATATCGTTTAAGATATATAGACAAGAAATGGGAAAGGGAATTCTGACAAAACCTGTATAAACGAGCATGATGGGAGAAAAATGTTAGAAGACATATTACCATAATTACCAGACTGTTAGTGAATCCCACACATTCAGCAAACCTCCTCTGCCCATCAGTAGTTAGGTTTCAGGAAGACTCCTCTATTCAGAACACAGTGAGGCAAAAGCAGAGATGCAACCATATTCATATGATGAATATGAGCCTTTGTCCCCAAAGTAATCATGTATCCATCATATTTTCCTTGTCAAAAATCCAACAACTTAATATTGTTTGGGGGGAATATTTCATAGAAAGTCTTCATGTAGACACAAGTATAGATATGTACACTACTGTTACTATGTAGGCCTAATGCAATAACTACAAGTACTGTACTCTAAAATTACTAGCTTTCTACAAACCACATTTTACATTCTCACAGAAGTTTCTTGAAAAACAACTACTATAAATCTGAATAATTAAAGATAATTATCATTACATCAAGGAATGTTGGAGGTAATAAGCTAATAAGAAAAAGGTCTAATATTCCTAAGAAAGTACCAGTACCTCTCAATGAAGCCACACGTCTTAATGAACACATGTAATGAAGGCTAGTTGAGGAAGGGGAGATCATTGGAAAAGAAAAAAATGGGAAAAAACCTTTTATATTAATTCAGATTTGATGATATTCTATTATGATTTCTATATTTATATTTAAGTCTCATATGATCATAAAAATATATGTAGAAAAATAATTTGATCTATTTAACTAAACATGTATGATTAAAACTCCTATGAAATAGCAATAAAGAGAAATTCCCTTAATCTTTTTAACAGTAAAACAAATAAACCAAAAGCATATTAAACATAATCGGTTGTATGGTGCCAACTGTTATGAATTCAGCTCAATACTGAATTAGTGATGGCAACATTATTATCAGGAAATTAAAGAGGACACATGATTTGCAAACAACAACAAAAAAAGTTGTCAATATTTTACCATAATATACCAAAATATTGTATTCATTTTATTCATTTACTGAAATACAAAAGAGTTTATCAATATTTTATACAAATCAATGAACAAGAAAAGTGCATTATAGACTCACAATCTACTTTTTAAAAAGCACCATTTAAATACATTGGAATATAACATCTTTAGGAGTAAATATAACTGAAGTCTGAAATCTTTAAGGCAAAAGGTGAAAATTATAATAAAACTTTGAAGAAACTTAAAAGGATGTATTTTCAATAGCAATGATGCCCACAAATTTACAGTTCACAATCTATAAGAATTACAGTGAATCACTAAGGGAAAAACAGTGTGGGGAAAAAAAGCAAAATTAAATTAAATTGATTTAGAAGAAGTGTCTTTAGCCCTTACAGTCCTCTTTATGCAGTGGGACTTCACCTGTTCCCACCAGTTAAAATAGTTAATACAACTTAATATAAATTAAAACATGACATTTAATGATAGAACCCAGTTATTCAATGCCTATATGGATAAAGGTTGATGATAATCTCCACTGTTTCCTCATGTGAACCACCCGATCTGGACTGTTCTTAAACCTGGAAAGAATAAATGGTACTTCATGGTGTATCGGTTCCTATACTTGTGACTACAGAAATACATAACTCCAATAAGCAACTGACAAATGCTTTGCAGTCATAGATTTGACTACTATGTTCTGGTCATGGTCTATTTCAATAGCCTTTTAACTGTAGTTTTCTTTCACCTTCAAAGGGACATATTACACCTTTATTTTGTGATGCATGAAGTATAACAGCTTTGTCATCACACACAATATTTACAGGCAAGATCTTAACCACATCCAACTTTCTCTAAGAACCCAATATATCATTACAGCAACAACATCCTTCTGTGAATAGATTCATTTGGCATACACAGTCAGAGCATACAAATATTCACAAAAAAGCTCTAAAATATGGACCACTGCCATTCATAAAGTACAACCTCAGCAAAATTTCTGGTCACTATTTAGTTAGTTGAGGGGCACTTCACCCCTGATGTTGTCAAGATACAGCTATTGCATCTCTCAGCACTCACAGTGTTAAGATGAGCTCAACATTTTTTTAGTCCTGTACGGAAGCCAGGCCTGTTCTTTCCAAAAATCCTCATTATATAAGTAATAAAACCTTCCATGTTCTCTTGAGTGTGTGTGTGTGTGTGTGTGTGTGTGTGTGAGAGAGAGAGAGAGAGAGAGAGAGAGTGTGTGTGTATAAATTATGATTTATGAATAAATGCAATTAAAATGAACATAAATTCAGAAGAGTATGTGAGCAGTGGGAATTGCATATGATAAAAAAAGAGAATATAGAAGACATTCAAGGGATCAGAAATGTATTTCATAAGCCATGTGGTTGTCATTTTGGTAACCATGACTTTTCCTTAAAATTTCTGATTGATGTCAATGTTCGTATTTAATTGTGGAATACAAAATTAGATGATATAATCAATATTCTAGTTATAGAAAAAATAAAAATGAAAAACTGAGTTTGAAGCAAAGGCAAATTTAAGATATTTTAAAGAAAATCTAAAATATTTAAGCAGAAGTTTTCCATAAAAATTCAGGCTCCACAGCAATACAAATACAATATAACAAAAAATTATCATTGTTGGATCTCAAATTATTACTCATCTAATTATCTCATGACTGTATCAATTTAAGCACCAAAAAATTCAAAAATTAAGACAAACAAAAATATTTTCATATACTCAGGAGAAAAAATTCCATCAAACATTAATGGCCTGAATTTCAACGTGATTAATTCAGATTATAATTTTTATATATTACAAAATTATGGTTAAATTCCACTAACATATTATGTGTTTAATATCTTTAAAAATTGGATTTAAAGTTAGAGGTCATAGGTAATATCCCTGCTCTGTTAAATAATATCTATGAACCTCGGTTTTCCCACCCATAAAAAAGGATAATAAAACCTTTGCTTATATTAATAACTTTGACTCAAACTATACGAAAGCAATTCATGTAGCCAAAAATCCATACCCCCATAATACTCTGAAATAAAAAAAGGATAAATAAATAAATAAATAAACAAAGCAAGAGAAAGAGACCCTTCATGTTTTCCTGCCCTGCCAGTTTACAGCAAAAAGATGTCTATCAGGCTGGGCGCGATGGCTCACGCCTGTAATCCTAGCACTCTGGGAGGCCGAGGCGGGTGGATTGCTCGAGGTCAGGAGTTTAAGACCAGCCTGAGCAAGAGCAAGACCCCATCTGTACTAAAAATAGAAAGAAATTATCTGGTCAACTAAAATATATATGTAGAAAAAATTAGCCGGGCGTGGTGGCGCATGCCTGTAGTCCCAGCTACTTGGGAGGCTTCCGGAGGCTGAGGCAGGAGGATCGCTTGAACCCAGGAGTTTGAAGTTGCTGTGAGCTAGGCTGATGCCACGGCACTCACTCTAGCCCGGGCAACAAAGCAATACTCTGTCTCAAAAAAAAAAAAAAAAAAAAAGGTGTCTATCTAGGAAATAGTCCCTCACTAGACACCAAATCTGCCAGTGCCTAGATCTTGGAATTCCCAGCCTCCAGAACTATAAGAAATAAATTTCTATTGTTTATAAACACATACACACAAAAAACAAACAAACAAACACACACCCTTGCAAAAGGGTTGCTATAAGGAATAAAAGAGGTAATAAAAGTTAACATGACTTCCACCAGGTCTGGCTTCCATAAAGCATGTAATAAATTTTTGGCATAATTTAAGAATCCTCTTGAAATGAGAAAATATTCTAAAAATGTATATATACTTCAATTCTCACCAGTGAAACAATACAGAAATGGTTCCTGTCTCTCAAACACTGGCATGAATTCAGACTATTAATTAAGTAGCCATGGAGCCTAATCAGAAGGGGCAGCATGATGAGTTTGGTCAGTACATTCTCAGGGACCAATAAAATCAGAATGACAAATTTATTCACAGTTCTCAGGAACACAAATTTATTGACAGAAGTTGGGGAGTGACAAACAACTGTCTCCTAGTTCTGAGAAAATTACTAACTCAAGTTACCATACTACCGTTATGACAGAACTCACGTCAGCCCTCCTGGTACCCTGACTTTTCCAATGCCATCGGTGACTCATTTTTTAATACACTACCCTTACTCTTAAATATTTCTTTTTGTACCTTTCTATATCCATTTGTATTTTATGGCTGATCTCTATAAAAAGACCAATATGTGAAGTAGAAAAGAATGAAAATTTTAAGTCGAGAGAGGGCGGAGGTCACATCCAGTGGAGACACACAAGGAGCTGCTCAGGGAGGAATACCAGGTGGTCAGACAGGAGGCATGAGCATCAAGCCACGGTGAGAAACAGCAGCAGTACTGAGCAGTCAACACTGAAGTGAAAGCTTTTCTAGGCTAAGTGACCCCGCTTTGTGTAGCCTCATCTGTACATGTTAAACTGAACTCCAATAATTTTTGAAGCCCAGTGGGAAATTCTTCCATTCATTAAGACCGGTAGGGGTGCTCCTTGATACTGTACTTTATTTCTAATCCTCAGCTCTATCCTAGCATAGGGAATATGGGCATGACTAGAGACAGAAGGGATGTTGTTTGTAGCTTTCATTTGCAACTTTGCCCTTATTCTCTAAGGCTAACTTAAAACATTTCTTTACAAATTCTACTCCAGCAGTGTATCCACAATTCCCAAATAGGCTTTCAAAAGTATATTAAAGGAATAATATTATTTGGAAGGTTCTACAGGGAAAATAATTGAATACAGATTAATCTCCAACAGAAAAAAAACTGTGGGTATTGTGGAAACTCCTTTATTATATCTATTGATTGGTCAATTTATATTATCTATCTTTTACTTGGATGATGCTAACCATACTGTTTATTTTTCAGTATTACTGGTGAATAGAAAAAAGAAGAGACTCTATTTATCTAGAATAATCTATGAAAATTAACTACAGATAAAAGTACATTAATAGTAAATACTTTAAGTCAGAAAGAACTAATAAATTGCCTTTCCTTTACAAAGTGGCTAATGTCATGGGACCAGGCAATGAAACTTTCTTGGAGAATTTGTTAAGATTTTTACAAATTCTTTCAGTGCAGTTCTCAGTGTTATGAGAGATATTATTAATAAACTGGATATAAAAAGGAACACTCAGCTTAATTCATCTAAAAATGATAGTGCTAGTTATACTAATATATACATTTTAGTGTCTTATTTTTGTGTAAAAAAATAGTATTTTTCCTAGTGGAAAATAAAAATGTTATTAAATCCTAAAGTTGGCCTCTGGAAAATTGGCTATTGAATATTATTAATTTTTGTATAAAAAGCTATTTTAAAATGATTTATCTATGACTACCACTATAATTCACACATTTTAATAAAATTATAAGTAATGCAATATATTCATACTTATAATCATTGATTTAAATATCTATAATTGATAATAGTAAAAGAAATATTGATGAGTATTTCAGATCTTGATATACAGTTTATTAGGTACATAATATTTATTCCCTATATTAACATATAACTAATTATAATTTGAAGACTTTATTTTTTTTTTTTTTGCAAAAGTACACAATTTAACGGAAAAAAATCCAGATTTTGGATGATCTCATTAGACCAAAATTAGGGTTTCTGGAACTGACAAGTAGTAAAATTAGAGCCTCTGGGCATGCCTGATTCTGGCAAATATCTTCTCTCTGCTCATAAATAGTGAATTGACTCAGGCCACAGAAAAGAGAACATTTAAAGCAACAGGAGGAATGGAATAGTGCCAAACTGGTTCTAAATACTGATCATAATAAATAAAATCTGTCATCATTATCTGTGACAAAGAGCTGGAAGTCATGCACATCTTCCCTATTCCCTCACTTAGCATAGCGTTTCTGTTCGTGTTCAGTCTTAAATGTGCTTAAGTATGATAGGTCATAAAAATGTGGTTATTTATTCATGCCATGCTAATGAAATATGAACACATATTTTAAAGAAAAATTGGCAGAAAAGCATTAGCTGAAATGCCTTGGCAAATATGTTTCTGCTCTCTCTTTGGGAATTACATATGCGAGGCTTGTTCCTTTTTGTCCTCAACATTTCTTTATTATTGGCCATTTCATGACATTTTCAAAATAGTTTACCAACTAGAAAAGACCTGCTCTGCCCTTTAGGAAACAACACAGAGAAATGCGTGCATTTTCAAGGCTGAACAAATGGTTTGAAATTAATAAAATTAATTCTAAAAGAAGTCAATAGATTATAAGTCACAGAAGTTAATCTAATAGATTCTGGGAGTTTGTTGTTACTGAGACTGTTAATGCACCATTCTGCCTCACCCTTATCCTCCCCACTCAATAATACTTTTTCCTAGGATATATAATTTAATATACATATGCTTAAAATGCATGCTTTAAATACAAATTTCTTTTGTAATCTGATATTTGTGTGGCACTGATGAAAGATGTTGTGTTCCAAAGGGTCAGAACTTATGATGTTCCCTCCATTGTACACAATTTTGTTTTTTGGATGTAGTAAAAACATTTAATGTAAGATATATCCTCTTAAGAAATTTGTAGGGACTAAGTATGATATCGCTAACCTAGGTAATGAGTTGTACAGCTGATCTCTAGTATTACACATCTTGCATAACTGAAATTTAATATTTGTTGATTAGTAATTTTCCATTTTCCCTTCCTCCAGCCCTGGGCAAATACCATTCTACTTTCTTTTTCTATGAGTTTGACTATTTTGGATGCCCCATATAAGCGGAATTATACAATATTTGGCCTTCTGTGGCTAAATTAATTAATTTACCATAATGTCCTCTGGGTTCATCCATGTTGTTATATATGGCAGGATTTCCTTTTTGTGTGGCTGAATAATATTCCACTGTATATGCTTACCACATTTTCTTTATCTAGTCATCCACTGATTGATGATTAGGTTGTTTCCACTATGAATAACGCTGCAATAAACCTGGTAGTGTAGAACTATCATCCAGATCCTAATTTCAATTTTTTGGATGCATACCCATGGATTGTACAAAAGTAATCCATGTAAAAAAAAAAACATCTGTACCCCTGTAATATTCTGAAATTAAAAAAGAATAAATTTCAGTCATAAATGTATAAAATTATTTAGAAAATATTAAATGCTTGACTTATATTATTTTTTTTCTCTCCACATACTTTAAAATTAGATTTGTTTGGCCTATACCTGCTAACTTAGTAGAAGCAAATAGCAGATTTGTATTTTTTTCAAACCTAGAAATGTTTTAACCAATATTTTAAAGAAATATTTGTTGGTTAAACTGTTTTTAAATGTATGTTTATTAGCCATAGTCTCAAATGTATGTACTCTTGGATTTATATAGATTTATGCCTTTATTCCATTTCTTAAGAAAAAAAAATATGACTAATTATTTACTGGTATGTAAATAACTTTCTTTTCTTTCACTTGACTTTAGAAATTCTTAACCTTGAACAATCTTTTACCATTCATCTAGTTACTTTTCACATAAATCATCTAGTCATTCAACGATTGTTTCTTAAAAAAAAACAAGCCATTGTTAAATCTATACTATATATCAGATGCTTTGTTTAAATTATTGTCAAATTTATTATAAATATAAGTTGATAAAGTATTATTGTTCCACTTTTTAGATGAACTGAGACTCAGAAAAACTGAGATATTCAAAACAACTTACAGATAACTTACCAGATTCAGAATATATGTAGAATCCTAATACTTAACAGCATGGTTTAATGTAATTCTATTACATTAGAAAGAATAGTTTTTCTTGTTGTGACAGGAAACATTTGTTTTAACATCATTAACTTTATTAAAATTCTTAATAGATTGTGTGTTATATCATTGGCTTACCCACGGTGAAAACCAAACAGTTTGTAACTCTGATAATTCTTAATTTAAATTTAAGAATCAAGAAGAATCTTAATTAAAATATAATCAAGAAGATATTACCTAACTGTGGACTTAAATGCTGGCAAAATATACGATTTGATTAAAGCTTTTTAAAAAGTTTATTTTAAAAGTTTTTGAAAACTAACAGCTATATACTCAACAGGGATGTATGTGTACATGGTGTCTAAAAACCATACAAAAGAATGTACCTAACAGCATTATTCTTAATAGTCAGTAAGCAAAAATATTCAAATGCAAAAACCTTGCTGGTGATTCCATGTGGATATTTCCTATTTACCTGTTTTCAATTGAGTAAATTGCCTACTAAGATGAATCTAGCCTACTATGAAACTCATCTATTGAGTTTTTAATTTCATATATTTTATTATTTAAATTGCCATTATTGTGTTTGATTTTTTAAGTAGCTTTGAACTCTCTGATGAAATCTCCATGTTTTATTTATTTTAGACTTTCTGCTCTTTTATATATTCATATATATGTATTACAAGTTGAGTATACCTTATCCAAAATACTTGGGAATAGAAATATTTTGCATTTCATTTTTTTTTACTTTACCAGTTGAACATCTCAAATCTGAAAATATGACACCTGAAATGCTTCAAAGAGCATTTCCTTTGAGTGTCATGTCAGCATTCAAAAAATTTTCATATTTTGGAGCATTTCAGATTCCATAATTTTAGGCTTGGGATTTGAAATTGCAAATTTTAAATATATGTCACATATTACAAATATTTCAAAGATCTTATCAGATAACTCCTATATCTGATCACCTGAGAGTTGGTTTTCAATTATACATTTTTTCTCTATATGATTATTTTAGGCTGTGTTAGACATTCTACAAAAAAGCACAGAAAGAATCTGTGATATTTTCCTTTAGAGAAGATATTGGGGGACATCTTCTTTAGTTTCATGGATGCATAAATGGAGACAAATTGTGCCCATGAGTTGTATATAATGAATTTTTCCTAGAAACTTGAAGGACCCTGATTTAAGTAATTTAGATAAGATTGGAGACTTTTAAAATGATGCAATTTAGATAAGATTTTGAACTTTCAACTAATGTAATAGGATGAGGCTTGGGTTTTGAATTTTGAAGGGAGGTAATAGAATGGGAATTTGGAGGTTGGTAAATGTATTTTGCATTTGTGAGGGACGTGAATCAATTGCAGCCAGACTATGGACTACGTTAGGCAGAATTCCAAGATGTTCCCAAGATTGCAAGCCTCTGATGTACATGCCTTGCATAATCCTTGGAGCCATGAATATCATGGATTTTGCTTTCATTTATTAGGTTATGTTTTACAGCACAATTGACCTTAAAATAGGGAGACTATTAAATGAGCCAGACATAATTACATAAGATCTTTAAAAACAAAGTATTTAATCAGGCTAATTGATGACTAGAAAGATTCAAAGCATGAAAAGGACTAGACATGTCATTGCTGGCTTGAAGGTGGAGCGGGCTACCTGTCAAAGAATGTGACCTCTAGAGGTTGAGAGTGGCCCCTGGTGGACAGCCAGTAAAAAAAATTGGAATCTTGGTTCTACAAATCCAAGGGACGGGAATTCTGCCAACAAGAATGAGTCTCCCGACCAGCCAGGCAGGCACCATAACTTCAGCCTTTTGACAACTTGAGCAGAGAATTCCATAGTGTCATCTCACACTTCTGTTCCGCAGAACTGACATAAGAAATGGGTGGGGTTTTTTTGTTTATTTGTTTGTTTGTTTGAGATGGAGTCTTGCTCTGTCACCCTGGCTAGAGTACAGTGGTGTCATCATAGCTCATTGCAACCTCAAATTCCTGGGCTCCAGTGATCCTCCTGCCTCAGCCTCCCAAGTAGCTGGGACCACAGAAGTGGGCTACCACACCCAGGTATTTTTTTTTTTTTTCCTAATTTTAGTAGAGACAGGGTCTCACTCTTGCCCTCTTGCTCAGGCTAGTCTTGAACTCCTGACCTCAAGCAATCCTCCTGCCTTGGCCTCCCCCAGAGTGTTGGGATTACAGGTGTGAGCCACTGCTCCTGGCCCCATGGGTGTTGTTTTAAGCTAATAAATGTGTGGTAATTCGTTATGCAGCAATAGAAAATTAGCACAGAGAACTTACACTTAGTAAGTTCTCTTACACTTACCAAGTGTAAGTTCTCACCTTTAGTAAACTAAAAAAGTGAGACCTGATTGCTTAAAATCAATTGAGAGATGCAGCAGAATAACAGCTAGTTTGCAGTTCATCAGTACTCTCCCAGGACATAGTCCTCCAGGGACTCTAAACAAGAGTTTGAAGCGTTTGCCAAGACGTCTCTCCTCCACAGTTGCAAATTCTAATCTTTATCTTCCCAGTAGCATTCAACTGCCCAAAACTCCACACTGCTTAGATAATTAGCCTCTGCCCTGTGCAGGCTCAGAATTTAGAAAATGTCTGAAGGGACTCTGGCAGAGCTTTGGTGTCACTTTCTTACTATTCCCTTAATGTTCTGAACCTCAATCTCTTACTCTGGGCCCAGAATTATCAATGCCCTTAAGGAGAATGCAGGTGAAATATAGTATCTCACTGCCCCTTGTGATTTGCCTTTTATTTGAATTTACCTTCTCAAGTCTTCTTTGCCTCAGCAGCTTTCAGTTATTTTAATATAGAATAATATTTGTGATTTTATCTCTTTTTCATAGCGCTTTCAGCAGAAGCATTTATTGTTCTATCACAAGCTACTACATCATAACTTAATATGTAATATTTTATGGTAAGATATATTGATTTAATAAAAATATCAACATTACATAATAAGAAGAGATTATTCATTAAGTCAATAGGCACATTGTAAATGGCACATTAATTATGTCTGAAGGGGCCTAATACACTTAATGTGCAATTCTTAAAAATTATTCTCTGCTCCTAACAAGGAGTGTTCCTAATAAGGAATTTTAAAGAGGCTGTTTTGCAACTGAACTAAGAATTTTCAGCCTATTTTCATAGAATCATAAACATAAATTCTGGAGAAGAATTTCAAGACCTCTAATTCTTGGTCACTTGGCAAGAGAACTGTGACTCAGGCCCTTTGGGAAGATAGCCTACCGTGGACTACATTTGGGATTCTTTCTTTTTCTTCCTTCTAATGATATTATTGTTTTTTAAAAGAAAATCCCCTAGATCAAATAATATTAAAAGTCCATTATAGTGAAGAATGTATTTACATTCATAATTTTCATTGACCAACATCTGGACGTCATTTCTAACTAAATCAGAAAACAATAACAATAATAAAATCCATCACTGATCTTGCATTTTAATTTTGGTGTCAGAAACTTCACTGTTTTATAAAACACAGTGCTATACTATTACTAAATTGATTATTTGCTATTTTCATCTTTTTAAAAACATTTATTAAAGATTTGTTTTGCATTATGTATTAACAAAACTTCTCTCGACATCTTATGATCTAATTGCTAGATAAAAGATGTATAGTATTACAGAAACTATTAGAAAATGTAATTCATGTGAATAACAAATGCTCTTTTCAACTTCTCTATGTGCAGGAAATATCGCAAAATATGTCTGGAGCATGTGTTTTTTTAGGTCAGCTTGTATACATTTGCCATTTTTCTTTCAGGGACTATGAGATGTCTCTAAGCCTATTAGGGCCAAGCCCTTGGATATCTTCCACATAGATACAGAGGAAGAATATAGCGGGGCAGGTAGAGTAGGGGAGAGACTGCATCTAGAAAGAAATCGTTCATAAATTCCACAGTTACATTTAAAAAAACCTACAACAATTTATAACATCCTCTTCTTCCACTTAGAAGCGGTAATTTGAAGGCAGGAAGGCACTTTGCTATTGCCATTATTAATAGAGAACAAAATGTTAATCTTATGTATTCATGAAAGAGCTGTTTTATTTGAATTTTTGCAAGCAAAGAAACAAATTATGACCATGACATGTGTAATAACAGTAATAACATAAAATAGTCAATATTTATTGATTAATTATAATATTTTGCTGAGACTTTACTTACATCAACTTAGTGAACTCCATCAACACCAAGAATTTAAATCCATTTTATAAGCTGTATAACTGAAGCCTAGACTAAGAAACAGTGCTTAATGTGACATAAGTTGCATGTGGCATTGAAGAGCTCTGTAGACTACTGACCCTAAGACCATAAGTGCTAGTGCAGGGGTCCCCAACCTATGGTGAGTTGTATAATTATTTCACCATATATTATTAATACAATGTAATAATAACAGAAATAAGTGCACAATAAATATAATATGCTTGAATTATCCCAAAACTATCCCCCACTTTCCCAGTCCATGGAAAAATTGTCTTCCATGAGAATGGTCTTTGGTGCCAAACAGGTTGGGGACTTCTCTTAGTGTATACCGTATCTTCACAACAGTTGCCAGCATTGAAACTTAATACGGTAGTCTTTATCCATGAGGGATATGTTCCAAGGCCCCCAGTAGATGCCTGAAACCGTGGGTAGTACTGAACCCTACTTATACTATGTTTTCCTATATACATACCTATGATAAAGTTTAATTTATAAATTAGTCACAATAAGAAATTAACAAGAACTAATAATAAAATAGAATGACTATCACAATCATTATTCTTGTGCTTCAGGACCATTATTAAGCAAAATAAGAGTTACTGGAACACAAACATGGCAATACCTCAATATCAACAGTCCATCTGGTAACTGAGGTGGGTACAGGTAACTAATGAGCAGGAAGCATAGTCATCATGAATGCCCTGGACAAAGGGATAATTTATGTTCCAGATGAAAGATTTCATGATAATACTCCAAAAAGTATGCAATTTAAAACTTATGAATTGTTGGTTGCTAGGATTTTGCATTTAATATTTTTCAGAGGGCAGTTGACTGTCTGTAACTGAAACTGAGGAAGGCAAAACTGCAGGTAGTGGGCGCTACTGTAAAAAGGATAAAGCTCACCTTTGCCCTTTGAAATTTAAGCACTCCGCAAGAAAGATTCAACATTGAAGCTCATATGATTTTAGAACTCAATGAAGACATTTAGAGACTCCTAGTGTGGCAAAATTAAGCTTTAGAGAAAGACAAGCCTTTTCATTTTATTTGAAAAATGCCTGTAATGAATATAAAATCAAATAATTATCTTCTCTATGAAAATATATATGCTTAAATATGTCTTTGTGTCTGGGATATTTTTATCACATTAGAGAGTAACACATCAGCACACTATTTTTTTCTAAGGCGTTAGAGAACTTGCAGATTTCAAAGGTGTAAGTAGAAAATAAGAGAGTAAGTGAAATTGGGAAATAGTTAAAATTAACACTATTAAATTTAGAAGTGTGTAGGTCTTTTCAATACTGAATAAATTACAGAAAATAAATAGTGCTAAAAATTGTTCACTTTAACAATTTTATTTCTTTTCTTTTATTTCCTTTTTTAAATATCCATCAGTGATTTGCTGGTTTTCAAGCATCAGTGAAAGAAAGAGCATCAGGCTGAATCCTGGTACGACCCTGACTTGGTAGGTGGAGCTTCTGTCTTTGCTAAGACCATGTCAGCTTGAGTGAGTGATTATGATACTCAGGGTCAAGGAGAGACAACACCACAGCACTAATTGACAACAGCCATGGGTCTGTAGCTAGATTTGTTCATATTGAGTCAAATTTCTGGCCTCAGCCTAAAATAAGCATGACATTTATTAATTAATAAATATGAATTATTTAATCTGAAATTAAACGATTTCAGATTATTTTGATTATTGAATACATTGGTAAAATGAGCACACGTTGTGCTGTTTTGTTGTTTGTTACAAACAGATGTGCAATGGTCTAATACAATAACCCTAGTAGATTTTTAAAAAAATTATACTCTGCAATAAAATAAAAATAATTCTGAAGAACTCTTGAAAGAAGCAATCAATACTAATGGGGAAAAATTTTAAACTTCACATGAATCTGAATGGTCTGCTCCGGAGTTCATCCTTCTGTTTGTTGTCATGTAAAAGTCATCATACTTTAAATATGGCAGATTTTTTTTTTTTTTTTTTTTTTATTTTGAGAAAGAGTCTCGCTCTGTTGCCCAGCTAGAGTGAGTGCCATGGCGTCAGCCTAGCTCACAGCAACCTCAAACTCCTGGGCTTAAACGATCCTACTGCCTCAGCCTCCCGAGTAGCTGCGACTACAGGCATGCGCCACCATGCCCGGCTAATTTTTTCTATATATATTTTTAGTTGGCCAGATAATTTCTTTCTATTTTTAGTAGAGACAGGGTCTCACTCTTGCTCAGGCTGGTCTCGAACTCACTCTTGCTCAGGCTGGTCTCCAACTCCTGACCTCGAGCGATCCACCCGCCTTGGCCTCCCAGAGTGCTAGGATTACAGGCGTGAGCCACCGCGCCCGGCCAAAATATGGCAGATATTTTTTTAAGTAGGTTTGTATGGGGCAAATATTCACTTCCTGTGTTTTAAGAATTTGTAAAAAAGCTAATTAAATAGAAAATGTGTGTTTGTATTTGTATCTTTGAACCTTTGACTAATTGTCTTCTTGGCCTGGACAGTGGGGAAAATAATATTTTAAATATACAACATAGAACTTTGTGAATAGTATCATAAACATGTTCTTGGAAATGGCGACTAAGCAAAACAACATAAAATGAAACCATTTTTCCATAAGGTAATTGATAGTTCTTATGGGATATTACTGGTCACAAAAACATTATAAAACTTCTAACCATTTAGACAGCCAATTTACCTCATATGCTCATCTTTGGGATGTGGGAGGAAACTGAAGTACTGGGAAAAAACCCACACAAACCTGGGGAGAACATGCAAACTCCACACAGACAGCGGGCCCAGACAGAAATTGATTTTTTTTTCTCATCAATGTTGTAACAAAATGACATTATTCAAGGACCTACTGTATATAAATGGAGTGATCCTTCTATGCTCTGCTCATTGAATTAATTGAAAAATATTTCATTGAAGTGACAAGAATTTATACAAAAGAGTGGAAAAATTAACAATTTAATCCCTCACATTGGATATTCCTCTTGGATTTGATTTTCATGTTTAATCATTTCTCACACTTGCCCTTATTCAGATCACTTGCAACTCAGACGATCAAATTTAAAAAAAAAAAAATAAGCTTTAACACCACAGAGGCAGTTATCGAATACCTTCTGTTTACACTTGTGTCCTTGGCTCACAGAACAGTGTCTCTAACATGACAGGGGCTCAATGTGTATCTGTTGAATGAATTGAATCAATTAAGTTTCTTGTATGTTTTAGACTCTTAGCAAAAGTTCTTGAGGTCTTTTATCTGAAGTGCAGTAGTTGAATTTTCAGGTAGATATTGCTTAGGAAGTGGAAACCTGCCACATAAAATGGAGTAAGTGAACTGAAAATAAAATTATGTTTCATCAAAAACTTCCATGAGCTTTTGAAAGCATTTGGAAGGTTACAGCTTTGGTGAAAATGTACATAAAGAAGAAACAAAAAGGAAACTAAGTTGAGCAGTATTTTTAAGGCATTAAAAATCAATTTGCAATGAACCACAGTTAAAATACACACATAGCTAGGAATTTTTTAGAGTGAATTGAAGGTTCCAATATTTTCTTTCTGTCTTTGATCTACATATTCTATAATGCTGGCATAGCATTTTAATGTCAGTGTCATATCAATTAACTTTAAACAACCTGTAAAATTTTTATTAATGTTTCCAACAAGGCTACATAAATCCTATTGCTAATGAGGTCAAGGTGTGCTTCAAACTCCACACAAAACAGCTGTCTTCAAACAGAGACACCCCTATGCCTTCACAGTGTATATCAACTCATTGGCTCTTTGACAAAGACATGGTAACAAATGTGGGAGCAAGATAGTGAATTGGGAAGAGAACATGGTAAAAACTGGATACAAATTTCAGTTTCTTTCCCTAAGATGTTTGCCCTAGAAACAGGAAAATATCTACTCTACTCTCATATTCTGTTATTATATTTTCTAATCTCTGTATTCAATTACTCTTTCAAGATAGAATAATGTCTGGAAATACTCTATTAATTGACAAACTCATTTATGTCTCAGAATTAGCAAGATGCAAACCTCTCAGCAGATAAGAGAGATTTCTAGGAAAAGACAGAGCTTGTCTGAAAAAATCAGATCTGGTTGTTAACAGATATATTCTTTACCTTCCTCCATTCACTTTTCATCCAGCTGGGCTTCATATTTGGCTTAGGCATAATGAGACATTATCTATAATTTAAGCCTGCATGAGAATATTCTTCTAATTTAAATTCAATTTAAATTTGCCTATATGGCTTTTGGAGTTTCTCTTTCAAAGTCTTTTGCCTATTTCATGAGAAAATTTGATCCAAAAGTGAAATCATTTTTAATATGTTTAAATAATGTATGCTTTAACCATGTGGAAATAAAAATAATTATATTGATCCCATGATTAATTTCATACTTACTGTGATTATTGTTACCAATAATAAACCAAAATATTTAACTTTCCAGAATGAACTTTAAATTTGCCATTAATGGAGAATGTTTCATGAACTAGTAAATCAGAAAGCACTTACATTTAAGAGATTTGGGGAAGTAAAAATTGCCTTTAATATTTAATTTTTGAATTGCCTAGGAAGTGACACACTATTATCACAAGCTAACTTAAGCGACTGTAATTGGATATATCAATAGACATTGAGTATATCTAGAAAACATATGATTTAAAATGAAATATTGCATTATTTCATCATGTAGTAGGTACCAATGATGCACCACACATGGCGCTAACTGCTAGAACACAACAGAGAATAAGATGGATTTGACTTTTAGAGGTAAAATCTTACACTATAAAGAGTTTTATTCTAGTTACTAGTTCAGTAGCCTTCGAAAAATAACAATTTAAAACCTATATAGAAAATATACGATCAAGCTTTTTTCAGAAACATTATTAAATTTCAACTGAGAAGTATTAAATCCCAATGATGTTTTGTTACTTTTAGTCTGTTATTAATATCTTAAAAAAGAAGTAAAACATTACAAATAACACTAGTGATGAATAGTCCTGAGTAGCTATTGCAACATTCATAATTTTTGCAGTATGATTTTTCTTTTAAAATATTGGCCTGATCTCTTACACGGGGAAAATATTTCTGCCCTAATTCTTCTCTAGGAGTCTACGTAATTTACTGCATAAGGAAATTCTTAAAATGCCAAATTGTCTCTTCTAGTCGATGCCCTTATAAGTATATATTTGCCTAGTAATTGTTTTCATGTTTGAATTTGATCTACAATGAATAACGTACATAATTTCCTACACTTCCTAATTTTTCTTATGGGCTGAGGGATATTGTAACAGTGGGGGTAAAGGGTGGGATATAATTAAATTAAAAAAGCTAATAGTAGTGGCTAAGTAAAATCAGGTGGAGAAGTTGGTGGGGATGAAAGAAAGTGTGACAAACTCTTTCCTCTCAGTGTCATTTCATTATTTCTTAGGTGTCTTATTGTATGCCATGTTCTTTGCAGTATCATAAATTTTTGCATGTAGTTTTTTAAATTCACTATGTTTTAGAACAATAGATTTATGACAAAATCCAAAGGAAGGCAAAGAGACTTCTCATTCATCCCCTACCCCCACAAATGCATAGCCTCCCCCATTATCAACGTCTTTCACTAGAGGGTGTGTTTCTTACAATTGATGAGCCTACACTAGCATGTCATGCTCACTGAAAGTCCATATTTTACCTTAGAGTTCACTCTTGGTATTGCATAAATTAAATACATGGATTTTTAAGTCTTCCACTAATGTATAGGTACATACAATATTTTTTTCAAAATGTCAAAATTATTTGCTTTTTAAAAATAGTTTAATTTTAGTACTCATTATTAATACTAGTAATAATAGTAGTATTGCTCTAACAATAGTAGTATTAAAGCAAAATTAGTAATGGCAACATTACTTATGATTTATCAGTAGTTCATTCTGCCATAAATTGTACTAAATTCTACATTCATTATTACTTTTTATTTATTCACAATGATACACAACAATTATTATTAAGATAAAAACCATAATATATTTGAAGACATAGATGTAGAATGATGACTGAGGAGACAGGTTTTGACCAGAAGGAGATTCCTCATTGAGTGGATATGTGAGGCTTTGGATAGGGATAGTATGGGTTTGAGAATAATTCCTGAGGTTCAGAAAGGCCAGCCAACTAACTAAAGTTATATAGATAATTTTTAGTGGGATATTTAGTATTGGAATTACTGGCCTATGATAAACCCTTCTGGACATTTCTAAAATTTCTGATAGTTCAATGGGTATTTTTGGTTTGAAGTCTGTCTATGCAACTTACTGTTCACTGACTGATCTGATTTTGGAGAATTTATTTTATTTTAAACTCTTTTTATACATATATATTTAATTACAGAATATTATGGGGGTACAAATGTTTAATTTGTTTCATCATCTGTAAAATTTGCTAAAGATCCTATGTCCATCCTAGGAATTTTAAGGATAAAACTATTGAAGTTTTCATGTTTATGAATTTATTTATAATGGCATCTCATAGCACTGAAAAAAATATTAGCTACTACTGTTCTAAGACTAAAGGATCCAGGCCTGGCGCGGTGGCTCACGCCTGTAATCCTAGCACTCTGGGAGGCCGAAGAGGGTGGATCGCTCGAGGTCAGGAGTTCGAGACCAGCCTGAGCAAGAGTGAGACCCTGTCTCTATTAGAAATATAAAGAAATTATCTGGCCAACTAAAAATATATATAGAAAAAATTAGCCGGGCATGGTGGCACATACCTGTAGTCGCAGCTACTCGGGAGGCTGAGGCAGTAGGATCGTTTAAGCCCAGGAGTTTGAGGTTGCTGTGAGCTAGGCTGATGCCATGGCACTCACTGTAGCCTGGGCAACAGAGCAAGACTCTGTCTCAAAAAAAAAAAAAAAAAAAGACTAAAGGATCCAATGTGAAAAATTGTTTTAATTAAGTACATGGCCAGTCAATATACAGGATTATTTATCAATTATTTGCCCTTAATAGTCAAATATTAATTAACCACATTTGTTAATATAGATATCTAATATCTTATTTTGCACCTTTCTGACAAGTGGTAGGTGGTAGGGATAGAAATACGGTCAATCCATTGCAATGTTCAGTGATAGTGGTAAATAGAACTGAAGTGCAAGTAAAAATTACAAATAAAGTTGTGTAGAATTTTTTATTACACTTTTCCAGCTAGATATAGATTCAAGATTTTAGTAGAAAATATATTACCTAGGAAAGGTGATGCTACAAAAGCCACTGTTAGTTCTTCTTAAATTATCCCTTATTGATGTGCAAACTAAAATATCCAGAAGAAAGAAGATGAAATGCACATGGGTTAACCTGAGGCAACAGACCTATACGACTTTCTGTGAATTGTTAAGACATAAATCAAGGGAATTCTCCAAATGATGCATATGGTGTTCTACATGAGTAAGTTAAACTGTGATGTTAAAAGATAGCGATGGCAGCTTTGTCTTCCTTAAACAGCTGTTCTGTTAAGTGCTTATTCTGCATTAGGACACATGATTTTTATGGAAAGGAATTGCAGAATTTTTTTCAGGATCTGCAATGATCACATGGGATATATTATTTTCCTCAGAGTAAAAAGAAATTCTTCAGCAATTATCTCAATAATTTAAGCAAAAATCTATCTACCATTCTAAGTAGTTGGTGGACTAAATTAGAAACACAAAATTTTCAACAGCATTTAACCGATAATTACCCATCTTGCAATCCTATATGATCCTTTACATTTCTATGCCAAGCAAAAAAAAGAAAAATAATTTTCCATGTACTTTTGGAGTTTCAGTTCTGGAAAAAACTCATACATCATACATGATGATTTGGATTAAGCATGATGCCCTACTGGGTGTTTGTAGAGTTTCCAGGAAAGGATCTGCCCAGAATCTATTTGAAATTCAAGTTTGATACACATGTCAAAAAAGAGCATTAGGAAAAGTTATTAAATATCATAAAAGACTAGTTACCATTTCACTTTAACTTAACAAATATTAAATTTGAGTCTCAAAGTTGGCTAATTAGGTGTTTCCTCGAGGGAGAGGAAATAGGATGAATGATTTGGAACTTGTGCTTGGGAGATTGGGCCAAAGGGTTCTGTGCTTTAATCTAGTGTTCTGAATATTATTGAAATGTACTTTCACAGTTTCTATCTTAATTATACCCAAAGGGTCCAGAAGCACCTTTTAAAAGTGCATTTGTCTTGAGCAATCTGCACTAGTTGATTTGTTGCAGTTGCCAACTCTCTTTTAGGGATGGCTCAGATGCAATGCATAAGATAAATCAATATGGGATGGATTCCCTTTTCTCAAGAAATTTGCCTTTAATTGGGAAACTAAAAATATGAGAATGTAAATAAAATTGTATTGTGAATACTACAACATATATCTGTAGACAATGGTGTTGTATAGCACAGAGGAAGAATAAATCAATGCTAATGAAGAATGATTTATTGAAGGAAAATGTGTCTGAAAAGGAAGAGAGCATTCCAGACAGATATATCATAGATAGCTTTTGGTTTTGAAAGTATTAAAGCCTTTTAATACTTATTTTTTAAATAATCCTATTCCCCCATTTTACTATTCAAATAAAGTCAAAGTAGTATATTGTTTCATTAAGTTATTTTATTTTTGTTAATTATTTAATTGACAATCTATCCTTTTCATTGAATTAAATACAGTATATATCTAATAAAACATACATAGACTAGTACATACATTGTCATGTTTATATTTTATTTATGGATCATTTCATAGAAACATAAAATATAGATATTGTTTTATATATTAGATTTTTAAATTTCTAGGCCTGATATAATTTAAAAAATATCTTTAGCATCTCATTTGTATTTCATATGTCTTTTAGTCTTTCTATATATATATATATATTTAGACTAAAATATTTTTAGACTAAAATATTTTTAGACTAAAATAATAAAAGACATCATTTGCAAAGTGTGTTAGTGGAAATAACATTAATTTTTCTTTTAGATATGGATTTGTAAGTGATAGAAATGTTATTATAAATTTCTTTGTCTGAATTATGGGTCAAGAGAGTAGCTTGATATTAAATATCAAGAAAAGGGATAATTTTGACTACAATCAGGTTTGGGGTAGAAAGAACATCATTTAATGGTGAGCATTAATTTTCCCCCAGAGTTGACACATTACTTTTTTAATGTATAATGCTAATACTTTGCTCTTTCAATTTGTATCTTGAGTCAACAATGGATTAGAATTTTTAATAGGTGAATAATTAAGATTAATTTATAAAAGCCTTCTTTCTTCTACTTTTCCTTTCCCTCTTTTCAAAACACTCAGTGATGCATACGATTGCTGTGAATAATTTTGTTCTTAATCAAGGGAATCATGATGTAAATTATAATTGTGAAAAATGTAATCATGTCTCTTTATGCCTACTACTCAGTGGTATAGTTTTGTAATTTCTTCTTTATATGTTATCTGTAAGGAGTTTTGTGTGACAAGTAGGATTGTCCAAAAATGACCTCCAATGTTACTATGGGTTGTTTGGACAAGAACCCAACTAGCACCAAGTCTGAACCCAGTCTAGAAGCCTTATGGTCCTGCCCCCATAGGTGGCAAGGCTGTATTATAAACTGCCTTCAGCTCCTCTCCACACCATCCAAGCATTGCAGCTGCTGATTAGTGGGATTTCCCAGACAACTCACTCAGCCAGCTGATACACCAAATCCATATTGCCTGACTTCTCCATGTAAAATCTTCCTCTTATTCTTGCCTTTTAACAAGAGAGAGAGACAGAAGGGTGGAGAATCAAGGACCTCCCACTTACCACTTGGTTTGTAAATGTCTCCTGTAAGCCTGTTCCTTTTCCGTGTCACATAACCCGGGAAACATCCAGGCACATATTTCTACAGGACCATGAAAATACTCACTTTGCATGACAGTGATAGAAGTGTGTACTCTTTAAAGATACAAGAATGACTTAATAAAAGAGTATTTATCAAAAAGGTATCTATACATAGTCATTATGCCTAAATAAGCAATGAAAACTATTTGGGAATTTGGGTATATACACTATAGTAATATCTGGGAATACTAGAAAAGTGAAACAAAACAAGCAAATTGTACCAGCTATCATTTATGTGTCACACATTCTCCCCGTTTTTGGATTTTCTTGGGCCCACCTATCCCCTGAGCCTTGGGGTCTCAACATAGAACACTGGTCATCACTGCCATTTTCTTATCTCCTAACATCACTGACCATTTTAAGGGTGAAGGCCAGGCTGTGATGAAACCTATGGAAACTACAGAATGGCTGGACCAGAGCTGCTGCCAGACTCCAAGGGCTAAGGATCCTTTACTACCTCCAAGTCCTAATGAAGTGCTACTCTCCTTGCTTCCCTACCTCACTTGCCTTTTGCCTTTATTCTTACTGCCCTGGATCAAATCAGTTAAGAAAACAAAACAAAATTAATCATGCAGTCATCAGCAAAAAGTGAGAGTGAGTTTTGAGCTCAATTCACAACTTTTGAACTCCAAGATAATTCAAGAGAAAATCTTGTGAGACAACTGGTTAACTATGAACACTAACTGGATATTTAATAATATTAAAAATTGTTGTTAATTTTTAAAGTGTAATAATGGTGGCGTAATTATCTTTTTAAGTTATCTTTTAAAGATACATAGGAAAATGTGTATAGATCCAATGACATGATATGTGAAATTCTGGGATTTCCTTTATAATAATCTAGTTAGGAAGATAATAGATAAAACAAGATTTCCCATAGATAATAGATGAAACGATCATTATTGCAGCTGGGTTTGGGGTATATGGGAGATCATTATAATAATCTCACTGTTTTTTATATCCATTTCAAATTCTCCATAATAGGCAACTTAGAAAATGAAAAAAAAAAAAAAAAAAAAAAAAAAAACTTCCCTCCATTGTCTACTGCCCAATCACCATACCATAAGTCTGTTTTCCTCCAGCAGAATGATTTTCAATTACTTGAGCTATTTCTCCTCTGACATAGATTTCAGACTCTTCATCATTCTCATTATTCTCCTCTGGGAAAAACAACGTTCCCCTTCAATGTAATCTCCCAAATGTGATCTGATCTCTGCTGAGGGACTATTATCTCCCTTAATCAAAATACTATAATTCTATTAAGAATCTAGATTGCATTATATGACTTGTCATTCACGTCATATTGAGCTTATAGTCAACTAAAATCATCAAGTCTTATTCACATTAAATGTAGTATACTCAGGTCCTCCATTTGCACAATTTATTTTAATCTTAAGTGCTAAATCCCATCTTTAGTTTCAGCTCATCTTTCTGGTCTGTGTAAATAATAATGGCTGTATGAGCACCAATAAAGAAGCTAAAAAAAAAGAGAGAGAGAGAGAAAGAAAGTCAATATTTCCCTTGGTTTTCCTTCAAAAAATAATCTAAAAATGTTGAGGGATGGGAGGAGCAATGTGATGCAGTCTGAGACTTAACCTTTTTAGGGGACAAAATAAGAATGCTGCCTAGTGTGATGGAAATAAAATGTATTGAATCAAAAATCCTGTCTGATTTCTAATTTCCCTTTGACTTTAACTTTTGTCCATTAAAGCTCAGTTTTTTCATTGTATTAATAAAATGGATTTTAATACCTAATGCTCCTTTAAGAATCCAAAAAGAGTAACTGTTAAAAGTTATTTAAATCATTAAAATTGCTATAAATAGTATTGTCATGATAGCGAATACGTTCTCATCAACTTCACAGTATATAACAAAGTGCTGACCTTTCTGAGAATATCTAGAAAATTTGTTCTACAGAGTATATTTGGATGTTTGGCTAATTCAAAGATCTACTGAGATTATCAAAAATAGAGTTCATTTTTTTTCTTTCTTTATTGCACATCTTAGAGTACTTCTTTCTTTATATAACTCTTTTATGAGATCTGCCTGTCTTTCATCCAGTTGGAAAAGTTTGGGTTCATAGTCTTAATTGTGTACTATCCTCAGGACATAACCGAACATTGTGCTAAGGACCTCACTCTTCTAGGTACCAAGAAGCAGCTTCAATAAAATTTTGTGTATAGTTGAGGAAGACAGTAAGGTCACTTGGTTCTTCCAGGAATTGAAAAAAAGATAAATATGGTTGAAGTGCATAGAAAGAATGGGGGAGTGGCAAAATATGAGGTTGGAGAGGAAGTAGCTGCACAAGTCCTCCAGGCTGCACATGTCCTCAAATCTTTTTATATTTTATTATGTTTTAACCAATGTGGAATTGGCAATTATAATGACAAATTATATTATCCCTCTCTATATATGTATATATGTATCTATATATACACATATACATATATATGTGCATTTTTTTTCTTTTTCAATGCCTTCCATGTCCCCATGTATTGGGAAAAAAGGAGTTTGCTTAAATGGCAAAGTGCATCACTTCATGGAGTTTTCACATTTAAGTGGGCTGGGACAGCAAAAATTAATAAAAAAAAATCAAATACTTAATATTTCAGCTGTTGATGAATATTATGGACTATGTATAGAAGGCAAAAGCATAAAAACGATTCAATGATTGAGAAAGATTACTTTTTTATAGCCTTGCTAGGGAAGCCCTAAAAGTGAAGAACAGATGAGGTCAGAAAAATGTGTAGGTGGCAGACCTTGTATGAGTGTTTAAGCCAATTTATGAACTTTGTCTTTTAATGGTTTCACACCAGCAGATAGCAATTGTTAGGGCACAGTAAGGCACAGTAAAATAGTAATATAGGTAATAGTAATATGTTTCCATCTTTTTTTTTTTTTTAATTTCAGCTCTTCATGGGGGTACAAAAGCTCAGGTTATATACTTTGTCCATGTCCCGCCCATCCCCCTGAGTCAGAGCCTCAAAATGTTTCCATCTTAAACATTTTATTGTTTGGAACTTATTCCAAAAATTCCCTTCTGAAAAACAAGGAGATAAATTGAATCTAATTATTTATTACTTTTTTAAAATTTCAGAATATTACAGGCGTACAAAACACTTTGGTCACATAAATTGCGTTTGTACTGCCCAAGGCAAAGGTACAAGAAAATAATTCATTTATTTGCATTTGGTTTTGGAAATTAAAGACACAAGAAACTGGTATAATAATACTTCATGCAGTAGCATGTCTATTTGTAGATCAGGACCTGTCAAGATGTGTACATTATTTTCAATAGATTGGAGTAATCACAGGTTGTATCATGTTTGATACAACAAATACCCATTTTAAAAATTTTAAAATATCTCAAAATTTTTTTCAATACTTTTTAAACAGTGCATTAAACTAGTCTAGGATACTATGCCTATGAAATCACAAGTAATACGTTTTAGTGTCAGTTGTGCCTTTAAGATGATTTATAACTCTAGTTGTATTAAAAATATTTTGTATAATATTTTAGAAATGTAATTGTCTTTAAGATAGAGACCCTTCAGTTACTGGATTATTTCATTAACTATATTTAAACCAGTATTAAGTAGATTTCTTAAGTCATAAAATGCCCTAGAGTTTTGACAAAGAAATAATCTAAACTTGGAAGACTTTGACATCTTATTGAGATTGATGAATTTTAACCAACAATCTTCTTCCTCTTGACAGCTGTGACCTTCTACATCTGAGGCCTCAAATCAGAACAAATGGGAAGGCTTTAGTGAGCTGAAATAATGAGAGCTGATTTATTTGGCCTGGTCTGTGTTAGATACTAAATATCCAGGAAAGATATCCTGGGGCAAGGAATAAACCAGTGATTAAAGTATGAAATTTAACGCCAGAAAAGAATCCAGAAAGTGGATTCTTCATAAATTTTTATGTATCTTTATGTAATCATAGGATCAGAAAAATGTAATTTGAAAAATTGATTTTATACTTGTTTTTTCTCAATTACTTGCCTTTTTGCTGTTCTTAGTTTTCTGTAGTGTCTTTTTAAATGCCAATATAATTCAATCACTCAAAAGAAAGAATGCATAATTATTACCACAAAAAGAATTTCAAGATATAGATAAAGGGAAAACTGAGGAATGTGAGTAGCAGCTGCATTTAGAATGTAAATATAGAGTCTTCAGGAAGAGCTATACACCTGTGGGACATAAATAAAATTTTGCCTGTTCATATATCACAGACATGAAAAAGATTGTCATGAAAATCACATGTGCCAATAATGGTTTTGTATGACTATGTAAATCATACAATTATTTAAATGGAAACAAACATTTTATTTCTGAACCTGAAAATACAATTTTCAATTTAATGACCATTAATGGTTAGTCCATGGTATGGAATAATACTTATATGATTTGGAAAATACGATTAATCAGTTTCTTTGTACTATGTCACCAATCTTCATGGGTCTTCAGCTCATAGGTGACATATTGTGGAACTTCTCAGCCTTTATAAGTGTTTGAGTCAATAACCTTATAATAAATCTTTTTCTAAGATATGTTCACACACACACATAAAAATCAGCCAGATCAGCTATTGGCTGTTTCTCCAGATAACTGTGAATAATATAGATTTCTATACCAAAAGTGAGGTGCTGCTGTAACAAATACCTAAAAATGTGGAAGGAACTTTGGAACCGGTATAGGCAGAGGCTGGAAGACTTTTAACTCTCAGCATGCAAGAAAATGGTGAGATTGTCGTGAAGGGACTTTTAAGGTTCAGAAGGAAAAGAGGAGCACTGGAGAAAAGTCTCCATTTTCTTAGAAAATACATAAGTAATCATAAACAGAATGTTGGTAAAATGTGGATGGTAATGGCCATTCTGATGAGAACTCTTAAGGAAATGAGGAACATGCTATTGGATAATGGATAAAAGGTCATCCTTATTATAAAGTGACCAATAATTGTTCCTATCTTGTTTTGGAGATGGTAAAATTTGAAAATGATGTAACTGGATATTTAGCTGCAGGTATTTTCTAATAAAAATGCTGAAGTAGTGACTTGGTTCCTCCCAAGTCTTGACTTATATTTTGCTTATAGAAAAATGCAAGAAATAAATGACTCAAAGACAGAGTTATTAAACAAAAAAGAAGTAGAACTTAACACTTTGGAAAACCCTCATTGTAGCTATATTGCAGAACATCAAGTGACCCTTTGATAAAGAGATTAGTATTTCTGTGAGCCATGAACTTAATCAGCTATCCCAGGAGGAAAACTGCCAGTTCCAACTGTAGACAAAGAAGATAGGAAGGAATGAAGAAAGTTGTCAGACTTCTTGGGTTTCATGGAATGAGACCATAAAGCTATGTGGCTGCAAAAGCTGCTATAATCTTCAAGACAAGGAAAGAATGAAGGATAAGGCAATTCGGAGAATTATAAGGGCTGCCTTCTCAGTTTCAAGAAGGTAAAAGAGGGGAATTGTCTTGCATTCAACATGCCAAATGACCTCTGCCCAACGCTGTAGGAGTGAGGCTGCTCATAGCCTGGGACTCAACCCGTGCCCAGTAGAACCCTGGTGTTGGAACTCTTATCTAAGGGAGCTGCAGGGACAATATTACTGCTTCAGAGGGTCCAGAAGGTGGGGCCACTGCCCTAGTGAACTGGGAAGGAAGAATATAGAGCCAAAAAGATTATTTTTGAGACTTAGGATCTCATGAAGTTTATCTGGCTAGATTTTAGGCTTGCCTGGTACCCACCACCCCTTCCTTCTTTTCTATTTATCCCTTTTGGAATGTCTGCCTTACTGTTGTGTTTTGGAAGCACATAACTTGTTTGTATTTACAAGTTCACAGCTAGAGAGGAATTTTGCCTCAGGACAAATCGTACTTTGAGTCTCACCTATATATAATTTAGACAACATTTAGATGAGAGTTTAGATTTTAGATTTCATGCTATAACAAGACTTCTGGAGCTATTGGGATGGAATGAATGTATTTTGCATATAAGAAATCCATGAATTTAGGGGACAAGGGGTGGAATGCAATGGACTGAATGTTTGTGCCTCCCCCAAATTCCTACATTGAAACCCTAATCCCAATGTGATAGTATTTTGATGTGAGGCCTTTGGGAGATAATTAGGGTGGTTAATAAGAAGAGGCCAGAGAGCTAACTAATTCTTATTCTATCATGTGAAGATATGAGAAATCAGCAGTATCCAAACCAGACAAGGGCCCTCACCAGAACTCAACCATGCTGGTACCCTGATCTAGGACTTCCAGTCTCAAGAACTGTGAGAAAAAAACTATTGTTTATAAACCACACAATCTATGGTACTTTATTAGAGCAGCCTAAAGAAAGACAATGACTTTATTCATCATAATTAATTAACTTTATCTAAATTTTAAACTTCATTTTAATTGCAGCAACTTCTCAAATTACAAGTTATGGGGAATAGGGAGCCAATTTTGTTTTCTATTTATGGATTAGGAAAGTTGAATCAAAGAAAATCTGAAAATTAATCCATCTTTATGAGATGTTTTCTGAGTGCAAAATTTTAAATGAACACTTATTTTATCTCAATTCTTTGAAGATATTAGACACTGCTCTAATGTTTCTTAATAGAAAAACATCATTTATTTAGCATGTATAGATTACAATCCACTTTTGTTTCAGTCTATTTTATCTATCTCAAAAGCATTCGTACTCTAATTTTGATTTTACAAAATATGTACCAACATCCATCTATATGCAAGGACACACTTACAAATCACATATAATTGTATTAATATACCATTCTGTGAGTAGATGGGCCTTGAAACATCATTAACAGCATTGACCATTTTTGCCACCCCATTGAAGAAATAGAACACTGGAAAGAAATTCTTTGAAGAGGAGGTGTATTCTCCATGCATGATTTTGTAGCTGTTTGAATATTCATTGTGCTGAATGGTTTTGATATTGGCCATTAGTATTGACCATATTTTATTATGTCTTCACATATTTGTCCAGGTTGATACAGCAATTGCTTAAAAGAAAATAGAATAAGAAGTTGTTTTCACAAACAACATGCCCACGTTGATGAGCTTGAAGTAAAAGATGTGTCTGTCTACCTTCAGATGAGATAACAGTTAAGCAAAAATAATTTTATAACTCTCAAGTTAACTATTGAACTTCTATTCAGTGTTCTTCACCTCCTAGGTGTTCATGATAGTCTACATAGACTAGTAACTTTCAAATCACCATTGTAACAGGATTAATGAAGGTCACTCAGAAGTCTTTCACCTTGCTATTACTAGATCTCAGTGTGCTCTAGTAGATACTAATAAACTGTTTACTGGATAACTCAGTTTTGTGAGGCAGGGGTTGATTTCAGCCAATGTTTTGCAAGGTTTCTAATTTATACACTTACACCACATAAAAGAGTAGAGCATGAAAGAATAATCTTTGAACAAGGAGGCAAGTTCTTGTATTCTAACTTTATTTTAGCCATCATTTTTTTCAGAATAAGCTGTTCCAAAATTTAGTGACTTAGAACAACAGTAATTTTCTTATATGTCATATTTCTGTAAATCGGGGGGTAATAATTCAGCTCTGCTTTATGTAACCTCTTTTGGGCTACAACATTCAAGATGACTTCTTTTTTCATATGTGTATTAATAGCATCTTAGAGTAGCTAGAAAGCCTGGGGGATAGATGGACAGAATGATTCAATTTGGCCCATATGTCTAGGAAAACATTTCTCACCATTTGCTTGGTTCTTACCCAGGTAGGCTCTCTAGGTTGCTATCTGGGCTTTTTAAAACATGGCAGCTGGGTTCCACAAGGCAGGAGGAGGTGAAGATTGCTTTACCCTTATAATGCCTTAGCTCAAAAATTACAGATTATCATTTCTGATGCATTCTGTTGGTCAAAACCAGTCACAAGGGTGGTATGTATTGAACAGGAATTAAAAAATAAGTTTCAAATGAGTTAAGGTGTGCATACAGGAAGAAGAGATATTTTGTGGATAATTTTTTGAGGACTAATTGCAAAACTCAAATTTTCCAATTTGTTTTAAATTTTCTCTTCACTTTCTTTGATCATTTGAAAATGTGAAAGTTATTTGGCTTAATGTCATTAGAAGATATTTAGCTGCATCTTATTTGTGTTGTACATCTATCTTAGCTTGTGAGAATTTGGCACAGGAGGCAAACATTTTCAATAAAAAGTTTTAATAATGAAAAATATGTATGTATATGTATATAATAACAGCTGGTTCTATTTCTTTTAGAATTTAAAAAACTTCATTTAAATAAAATAATAAAGCTTAACTTTTATGAACAATAACATTTTAATAATTTTAAATCTGTAAAATAAAAAGCAAATTTCTAAAAATTAAGCACATCCCAATAGCTTCAGCAAGAAAAGAGCAATTACATTTTCCTTTACGTGTTTACTTAATATTTATTTTTGCTTATATTTTTGTAAAGCTCTTTAAAAATATTATTTGTAATGTTCTTATAATTATATAAAGCTGCATTCACACAGGAATCTTTTGCCCTTCAAGCTTTTTCTTTTATAATGAAGTCATTTTAGTAAGCTTAACTAAATTAATGGACCAGAAACAGCCGGGCAACTGACCAACTGAAGTATTCTTGCCACTGTATTCAGTAGAAATAGTTTTTAGGATTGTGTGCTTAATTCACTCCATTTCACTGGTTCACAAACCATGAAAACTTTGATTTTATTGAATATTTTTCTTGGCACACTGACTGAATAATTTTCCAAGGAATGGGACTATGGCTGAGTTTTTTTCTGCTCTAAAAATATTCTTTCTTACTTGAATATAATTTTATAAAATTTCTAAGAAGTTTTTACATCTAGACAAAATACACATATATGCTTATTGTGCACAAGGCCAATGCTCTTAAATCCTCATATCTCTCAAAACAAAATCAATGACAGATGAAATATTGACAAAGTTCTTTTGTTAAGTAAGTTTAAAATTAATGGTTTAGGGAAGACTTAGTTAGTGTCTTAATTACTGAATAAAATGATTCTTATCACTCATAGACTTCAACAAATATAAAAATCTCAGTTTGTGTCTTTTGGAAAGTTGGTTCCTCCGTTATGTTTTGTGACTTCTGTCTGACTTTACAGTCCAATGCTCTTAGGTCATGGGTGTCTGGCTTCCTTTTTATAATCTTCAATATTAAGGGATTTTGAAGTATATGATAGGTTGAGAAAGGACAGTCAGACATCATAAAGGTGGTCAGTAGAGCAACCACTAGGGTGCCAGTAGTGGACCATGGTTGGAATTCAAAGACAGCATACACTTGGCTGAAGAAAAAAATATATATTTTTGTTCACTAGTCTCCAATTGAAATTTCACATGTCCTACATGAAAAAAAGTAACAAATGATAAAATATTAAGATTAACTACATGTTGAGCATCCCTCATATGAAATACTTAGGAACAGAAGTGTTTCAGATTTTGAATTTTTTCAATTTTTGGAATATTGGCATGTACATAATAATGAAATACCTTGGTGATGAGACCCAAGTATAAACACAAAATTATTGTTTCATATTCTCGTTATACACATAGCCTGAAGATAATTTTATGTAACATTTTTAATAATTCAATGCATGAAACAAAGTTTTGACTGCATTTTGACTTGTGATCTATCACATGAAGTCAGGTATGGAATTTTCCGCTTGTGTTATGTTGGTACCCTCAAAGTTTATGATTTGGAGCATTTTGGATTTTGTATTTTTGAATTAGAGATGTTTAACCTATATTACTTGTCATTGATATAAATCACATATTTTTCATATAAGCTTATAGATATGTCAAAATAATAAACTAGCCACTATTTTGAAATTATGGTAGGTTTTAGAATTGCTGTTATTACTTATAATTTAATATATGAATACATATATTAATATAGTACTTCTTAAATATTTGTATAACTGTAGATTTCCTAAAAATACGTTTTATTTCATGAGTTTACAAATCTGCTGTAAGAAAAATATACATGGATTGAAAATGAATAAGAATCCCTGTGGGCCGGGCGCGGTGGCTCATGCCTGTAATCCTAGCTCTCTGGGAGGCCGAGGCGGGTGGATCTATCTAGGTCAGGAGTTCGAGACCAGCCTGAGCAAGAGCGAGACCTCGTCTCTACTAAAAAAATAGAAAGAAATTATCTGGCCAACTAAAAAATATATATAGCAAAATTTAGCCGGGCATGGTGGCGCATGCCTGTAGTCTCAGCTACTCAGGAGGCTGAGGCAGTAGGATCGCTGAAGCCCAGGAGTTTGTGGTTGCTGTGAGCTAGGCTGACGCCACGGCACTCACTCTAGCCTGGGCAACAAAGCGAGACTCTGTCTCAAAAAAAAAAAAAAAAAAAAAAGAATCCCTGTGATTATCTCTCAACATAGTAGGGTTAGCTCATATTTATCAATTTTTTTCTCCATCTTCATTTTAGGTTTCTCACTTTAGCTTGTAAAAATACTTTTCTTAGTGGTGTTAGCAATATTTTAATTTTTCAGTTGCCTTGCCCTTGGCAGGCCATGTTTGCTAAAATTTCCCTTTAAATATCATTTGATGTAAAAAATTCTGTATCTAATCTATAAGCAAAATGTATGAAATATATTTTGAAAATATATCTTAACACCGGATTCTTTTCATTCTGTAGCAACTCTTCTAATTGTTATGGCATCTATTGTCAATTGTCTTTATCCATGCCATACCAGGAATTAAGATTTTGCACATCATTCCTTCTCACTATCTTCAATGCAATTATTTTGATCCAGGACATTAACATCTCTTGCTTTGTTATTGTAGTGGAAACCAAGCTGATTTTTCTACTTCCAACCCTGTCTTACCTCCAAGTTTATACACTACACTTCACTCAGAGATTTCTTTCTTCTGCATGAGTTAAATTATGTAATTCCTCTTCCAGGAACGCTCTAACATACATTCATTTCATTCATGTGTAATAGCCAACACCCTTATAATAACCACCAATGCTTTACATACTATCACTTTATGACTTCTTTGTGGGTAGGCTTAATTGAATTTCTGCCTATAGTCTCACAAGGGTGAAAGCAAGGCTTTGGTCAGGCTAAGCTCTAACCTGGAGATTCTAGGAGGAATTTATTTCCAAACTCATTCAGGTAGTTGGCAGAATTCAGTTTCTTGTGGCTCCAGGACCTAGGGCACCATTTCCTTGTTGGCTGTCAGATAGAAACCACTGTCATTTTCTGGAGACCCATTTCATCTTTAAACCAGCACTGCAACACCAAATTATTCTTATTTTTGGATGGCTTTGACTTCCTTAACTTCTACCATCTCCCCTCCCAAAAAGCACACACATACTCACACACCAAAAACAACAAAAAAAAATCTCTCAGCTTTGAAAGAACACATTACATTAAGCCCATTCAGTTAATTTCCCTTTGGAAAATTTATCAAAGTCAACTGATTTCTAACCTTAATTATATCTTCAAAACACCTTTTACATTTAAATCAATATAAACATAGGCTGGATAGTGCATCATGTTTACTGCACTTGGAATTAGGCATAGACATATTAAGGTGATTATTTTAGAATTTTTCTATCAGAAATATGAAATACTTAGAAACGAGAATGTATTCATTTTCTACTCTTACAAAACAATATTGTCACAAACTTAACACCTTAAAACAGCACACATTTATTATCTCACAGTTTCCAAGAGTCAGGAATCCAGCAGGGCTTATCTGGGTTCTTTGCAAATCTTCAACCAGAATGTTATCAGGGCTGGATTCTAATCCAAAAACTTGACTAAAATAAAGATCCACTTCAAGTTCATGTAATTATTGAAAAAATTAAATTCCTTATGGCAGTAGCAATGAGGGTCTCATTTTCTTGCTGGCTATTGGCTAGAGGCCACCCTCAGTTCCCAGAGTCCACTCTCAGGTTTTGCCCCTTGTGCTCCCAACATTTATGTTTGCTTCATTAAGCTAAGAAGGGTCTCCTCCTGTAAAGGGCATTACAACATTATGAAATAGAATAATGTACATGCAATCTCTACATTCCATCATTTTTGCCTTATTCTATTGGCTAGAAGCAATTCACAGGTCATGCCATTTAAGAAGAGCAAATTACACAAAGGAGTGAAAACTAGAAGGAAGAGGCCATGTGGGCAACTTAAGAGTATTTTTATGGCAGAGAAAGTTTGGAAAGAGGAACGTGTGTGTGTGTGTGTGTGTGTGTGTGTGAAGTGGGGGAGGGAAGGAGAGGGGTCTATGGTTGTATGGAAGGGTCATGAGACTAATGGCATTTGAACTGCATCAATATATGTATAAATCCCTTGTGCTGCTTTATTTTATGGTCATTAAACTCTAGGTCTTTCATTTTGTTTTGTTTCAAGTAATATTGGTTTCTGTCACTAGCAGCTTTTATTGATTGGGGATCATAGTTCCATATCAATAAAATCTTTTAAAAAGTGGCTGAACATTAAATGGCAGCTATATCATTATTCTTCTTAGATAGAAATAAAAAATGAATCACAAAAGTACTATATTAAGTTGCCATAAAATGTTAAGTATAGAAGGTCATTTCTCATCAAATTAAGTCTTTTCATGTTCCTTCATTCAAAAAGTCATTTTAGAAATGTTAGCTTTTCCATAAGTAAAGAGGACACTATATATCTTTTAGCTTGGTCAAAAAAGTTTTTAAATAACTTCCTATGTGCAATATTATTTTTAAAACTAAATATAAACCATGAATATAAGTATTAATAAAAGAAGGAAACAGATATAAAAAAATTATATCATTATGAGTGATACCTCAGATGGCAGAAAGAAGAGAATACCAAGATATGTTTTCTCAAAGCATGTAGTACTTAGGTTGGATGTGGAAAATAACAGAATTAATCAAAAGGAAGAGATTTTTAGTAGGACTATTCCTAATTATAAAGGTTCTTGCCTATTACATTAAGGATATTCTATTCTGAAGTAGTTGGGAGACACATAAGATTAACTTTAAAGCATTCAACATTGCTTCTTAATTAGAAATATCATAGTGGTGATAATGTAAAAATGATTAGCTTTAGAATGATACAATATAGGAAAATCATGAGTTTACTGAAAAAAGGATCAAACTAAATAATGAAAAATAAATTAGAAAGTATCAGTAATGATAATGAAAGTTGGGGAAATGCTTTCTGGGATATTTAGAAAGAGGTACTGATAGACTATGACACACAATTACAAAAAGGATGAATCATTGAGAACAATAGAAATTAGGCAAATTGTGCTGAAATTATTTGAAAAAGAAATGCAGGAGAAGTAGTTTGGTGAGAGCTGGGAAGCAAGACAAGCAATTTAGTTTTGGCTATTTTGTGTCTGATATTTGAAAAGCCTCAGGATGCAGAAAATAGGTGAAGCCATCTGAATGAATATCATTCTCCAAGGCAGAGTTTATAGTCAATGACCACCTTTAGAATTCCTCAGAAAGCCACTGAGAAGTAATTGTCAGAAAGTGAGGAGGAAAAATAGGACATAGCTGAGTACAGGAGGCCCAGGAAGTTTCAAGAAGGAAGCTGTCAATATGTTACGTATTCATGTCAGAAGAAAAAAAAAATTAGCACTTTAAATATAAGAACATCTATTGAATTTTATAGTTCAGGGTAAATATATGATTTTAAAAAGACCAATTTTGGGCAAGGCGTGATGGCTCATGCCTGTAATCCTAGCACTCTGGGAGGCCGAGGCAGGTGGATCGCTCAAGGTCAGGAGTTTGAGACCAGCCTGAGCAAGAGTGAGACCCCGTCTCTACTAAAAATAGAAACAAATTAGCTGGCCAACTAAAATATACATAGAAAAAATTAGCCAAGCATGGTGGCTCATGCCTGTAGTCCCAGCTACTCGGGAGGCTGAGGCAGTAGGATTGCTTAAGCCCAGGAGTTTGAGGTTGATGTGAGCTAGGCTGACGCCACGGCACTCACTCTAGCCAGGGCAACAAAGTGACACTGTCTCAAAAAAAAAAAAAAAAAAAAGACCAATTTTGAAAAATTATCAAAGATAGAGCCCATTTTGTAATGGTTGAAAAATAAATAAGATTATAGTCAATTTCTTGTGTTATCAAATATTGTTCATTCTCTCTAACTATCAAACTATATTTTTGCACCTGTCAACCCTTAGTTTGTGATTAGGTAAGTAGGGCAGTAATGATAAAAAATGTTGTGAATTGATTAGATGGGGAGAGAAGATAGCACAACATATTCATGGAGGTGTGCAGTTGGGTAAATGAGCCTAAGAAATTAAATTGCTCGAAGAACTAAAAGTTGACCTACCATTTGAACTAGCAATCCCACTACTGGGTATTTACCCAAAGGAAAAGAAGTCATTTTATCAAAAAGACACCTGCACCCATATGTTTATTGCAGCACAATTCACAATTGCAAAGATGTGGAATCAACTCAGTGCCCATTGATCCATGAGTGGATAAACCAAATGTGGTATATGTGTACCATGGGATACTACTCAGCCATACAAAAGGATGAATTAATGATTTTCACAGCAATTTGGCTGGAACTAGAGATCATCATCCTAAGTGAAGTATCCAAAGAATGGAAAAACAAAACCACATATACTCACTACTAATTGGGAGCTAACCAATGAGCACACATGTGCAAAGAGGGAAGTAAAACTCAACGGGAAATAACCAGTGGGGAGAGAGGAGGAGGAGATGGGTGAAAACCTACCTAATGGGTACAATGAACAATATCTGGGAGATGGACACTCTTATAACCATGATTCAAGCATTATAAAAATGATTCATGTAACCAAAATAATTTGTAGCTTGTAATACTTTGAAATAAAAAAAAGAATAATTAGTGTTTTAGTTTGTTTTTGCTGCTATAAAAGAATATCACAGACTGGGTAATTTATGATGAACAGAAATATATTGGCTCACAGTTTTGGAGGCTGGGAAGTCCCCTATCAAGGTACCAGCAGGTTTGGTGTCTGGTGAGGGCCCAGTCTTCGTTCCCAAGATGGTGCCTGGAAGGCTGCATCCTTGGGAGGGAAATAACACAGTTCCCCATGTGGCAGGAGAATCAAGGGAGAAAGCCCACTCGCAAAAGCCCTTGGATTAAACCATTAACTTTACCCATGAGGATGGATTACCTCTTAAAAGCTTCACCTCCCAATACCTTTAAACTGACAATTAAATATCAATGTGTTTTGGAGAGGAGAAACATTCAAATCACAGCAAGAGATTAAGGTGAAAATGACCAAAGAACAGGTTTTGTTTTAATGTTTTGCTTAAATATGCTCAAAAACTTTGCTATTCAAATTATGGACTGCAGAATAGTAACATCAACATCACCTGAGAGTCCAAGGACTTACCCAGACCTTCTGAATCAGAATCAACAGTTTAACAAAATCTCCAGGTGAAAATTGCGTTACTCTACACTACCCTATGTACATATTCCTGAACACTTTAAAGAAGAGGCATTTTCTATCAACAGCTTGTGTCAATTTATATTAGTGCTCAACTAATCAATTGTATGATCTGAAGCAATTCAATGTCAAACAACCTTTACACTAAGGCAACTTATTTCCTGGAAAATAGTCTTGTAAAGAGCACCTCACTGATTTAGTTGATACAAGACAGACTTGATGTTTGTTATTGAATAGACACAGTTTTTAACTATCTTAATGCTTACATCCTAAAACTGAAGTTATTTTGAATAGATGGAACTAAAGATCCAGGAGAAGAAATGTGGTTAAAAGGCTGCCATCAATGTGTGCATTAAGAGTACTATAGTCAAGTCCTTCTGTAAATAACAGGCAGTTACTTTGTAAGAAAAATTATTACACATTCAAGTATTCCCTAAAGAGTAAGAACCCAAGATCCCAAACCACATCATATGTCAATGAGCTATTAAAAAATTTGAACCACACAAGAACTAACATAAACCCAGAAAGGGTGCCATATTGATGTACATCCTCTTGATTCCCTAGTAGTATTAATAGAATATGAATTTTATTTGTCACTAAAATAAATGAAAAATATCTTATGCTATCTGACATTTTAAAAACATTTTTCTATATGAATTAAGAATATAAATATTTAAGAAAATACCATGTTCAAACAGGTAAGTGTGAAGTGGAATAGTTTATTGTCAATAACTGTATAAGAAAAATACCCTAAGAATTTTAAACAGCAAGCTTTTATAACAAAAATTTGAACAATATTACAAATTATGTGAAGAAATATTTTTCAAAGTCTGTGACATTCCCTGAATTTTTTCCAAGGGAAGAATTATATTAATCAATTATATTATATTCATTTTTATCTCTAGTCTTTCATTCACATATTCTAATATTTTTTTTTACCATATACTTTGAAACAGGCAATGGGAGAGAGCATCACTGCTTTCACTGAGCTTGACATTCAGGAGAAGATATAACTGAAGTGGTGAATTTTGCTCAACTTATGGGAGAGAAGTTACACAGAGCAAAGTGAATACCAATTTAGAAGTAACTATCATTCTCCATTATTGGAAAAAATGATTTAATTCAAAAGGTTATCAATAAGGTAAAATAATAAATTGTTTTCTCTAGGAAATTAACTTATTTAACATATATTATAGGGTGATTAAAAAGTTACTAATAATGAAATCAGTGCCCCCCCCCCCAAAAATCCAGTAGCAATGCTCTCAAAGTTTACTGTGCATAGGTTCATGAATTTCCAACAAGTTATACCAATCCTGCTGGATCACCCTTTAATTGATTGCAAGGTTGTATTAGATAAACTGCTAAGTCAATATTGCTAAGTCAATATTGCTAAGTTTGCTTCATGGAGTCACTTTACCCAAAACATAATGTTCTTAGCAGATTAATTTTAAAAAGTAGTTGAATGTCTTTGTGCAATCAATGTGTGAGTATCTGTGCTTAAGACTTCTGCTTGTGGCTTTTGAGGGGCTAATTTGCTCAGATCTCTTACTTAAGTAGTAGAATGGACGTTCTCTGCAATTTTCCTCACCAGGAAGCTACTCTGTCATTCCCTGAGATGTGTACAGTGTGAGCAGGTGCACACAATTTCTGTATTGGAATAAAAAGGAGTTCTTCAGATCAAGAGGACTAAACTAAAATTGTCCAAGTCTTTTACATTTTGTTACTGAAATACTTGACACAGTTATTGAAATACCTGACACAGTTAAAAAGGACAAAAGAAATATCAAACTCCCTGACATTTTATTTATGTTGAGAATAATTTATTTTTATAAGAACCACATGTCTATAGGAAAGATAAAATGCAGCTAAAACCTTCATAAGCAAAGCACACTGACATAGAGTGTTATTGTGTTGATAAAATATCCCTTATCAGAACAGACTCAGTTCTGTAAATACAGCTGTATTGTTAAAGATAAAAGCAGTACTTTTACTTCAGGCAACTCACATTGACTGGCTGTTTGATTGAAATATTTAATACAAAAACAAGACAATATCCACTAAAAATAGAACCCTTTTAGTCTTCTTAAATCCCACTGAAAATAAAAATTAGCAATCAAAGGATGTTAGACCAGAATAAGATCTACTTTGAGCTCTTCTGCTTACTAATCACAAAATGTCATGTAAAAACACATTATTTCTGAATCTCAATTTACTCCTTTAAAAAACTGGGCATAAAAGATATATGTCTGTATCCATTTGAGATTATGAAGAATAAATAAAAATAAAGGTAAAAGTGTTTTATAAATTGCAAACAATTACCTAAATGCAAAGCATTATTATTATAATATTTGAAAATGATGAAAATAAAATAATGCCTAACTTCAACACTAGCTAATTGCAAAATGCTACATTACGATGGATTCTAGATTTTATTAATTCACTATTCAGAGGATATTTTTAATGTGCAAATGTTGCTTTCTAGAATAACATATTTTATAATAAAAACTAAATGTTAAGTAAAACTAAGACTTTTCCCTTCAAATTCATTAATTTTATTGAAGTATTTTGGCACTTTCTATAAATGTTTTGGCAATAAATTACTATCTTTAATTCCCTTGTAATTACATCATTAGGATAGAATCTAACTTTTTGAATAACATGCATTACTTTAAGATCTCTTAGGGAAAAAAGAGGCTTTATAATTTAAAATAATTTTAATTAAAAAAAGTATTTTGATGAATAGGATACATATATTTTCAGCCATACTATTATGTAATGGACTCTTGTGGCTTCAGACAGAGAAAAATAAAATTTTTATTAATTGTGTTTTTGACTTCCTGGATATGTGCTTAATCTAAAAAAAAATTCCTTAATCCTACTAGACAGGCTGGAGAAAGTGTAGCCAAGATTTTTTCAAAACTTGCAATAAAATCAAGGAAAGCACAGGAAACAAAAAGAAAGAGAATAAAAGAAAGTTTGGTAGGCATAGACTAAAACGGAAATTCTCCCCAAAAAGTTTGCCCGTACCAGATCCTGAATAGTAGCCCAGCATAGGGAAGACAAGACCTATGACCTCTTAAGGTGAGAAGTTGGAACAATAGCTCTTCAGAATTCGTGGACAACAAAAAGTAGCACATTCAATGTAAAAGTTAACTTTATAAAGTCTAGCCTGAACTAAAAAAAGAAGCAAAATGATACTTTTTTTTTATTAGTTTTAGCCCCAGGTGGGGGAGAATATCCTCCCAAGAGTATATGATACTACAGTCATACACTTACTTATATTTGGGATTTGAATTTGTACTGTGAAATTCTAGGCCAACGAAGTGTTTTCAGGTTGGAACTGCCTGGGTACCTGGCAGCAGCAAACACAAACCCTGTGTAGAGAAAATGCCCATTAACCTAAACCCTACGGATTGCTACTGATCAAGATCATTCAAATGTATATTTACAAGCCGAAATTTTAAAACAGGAATGAGAAATTATCATAAATGACTGTCCATAAAAACAAAATTAGGAAAGTATTTCAGAAATGCAAATTAGCATATAACTATAAAATAATTGTAACTAAGGACAATTGAAAATTTAAGCAGGGAAGAAGAAATTATAAAACATCACAAGGTAGTTTTACAATAAACAAGAACTTGTAGAAATGAAAAATATATTTACCTTATTTAAAAGTTTAATGGGCTGGGTGTAGTGGCTCATGTCTGTAATCCTAGCACTCTGGGAGACGGAGGCGGGAGGATCATTTGAGCTCAGGAGTTCAAGACCAATCGGAGCAAGAGTGAAACTCCATCTCTACTAAAAACAGAAAAGAAGTTAGCTGGACAACTAAAAATATGTAGAAAAAATTAGCAGGACATGGTGGCGCAGGGCATGGTGGCACATGCCTGTAGTCCCAGCTGCTCAGGAGGCTGAGGCAGCAGTATTACTTGAGCCCAGGAGTTTGAGGTTGCTGTGAGCTAGGCAGATGCCACAGCACTCTAGGCTGGGCAACAGAGTGAGACTCTGTCTCAAAAAAAAAAAAAAAAAAGTAAAAGTTTAATGGATGGTTTAATCTGAAGATTAGACACAACTGAGAGAGAATCAGTGAGTTGGAAGATAGAGCTCTAGTCCTACTCCACAAATAACAGAAAGGTAAGAGGTGAAACTTCTGTAATCTGAGAAGAGTTAAAAGCCATAGATTATACACTGAATTGGAAGGTCTAACGTACATCCAATTGGCATTCTGAAAAACAACAACACAGAAAAAGGAAGAGGGAAGAAGTAGTATTTAATATAAAGGCTGATAATTTCCCCAAATTTGTAAAAAGCATGACTCCTTGTTTTCAGGAATCACACTGAAACCAAGAAAAAGAAAATACAAAAGATCTTCACCTAGACAAACTGTATTGAAAATTTAGAACACCAAAAATGATAAAGAAAATATTAAAAGAGAAAAAGAAAAGAGAGGAAAATTTTGCTACTTACAAAGAAGCCAAAATGTAGTGGATGTATAAACTGATACAAAGTGATCAGAGGAGACATAATCAGAAATGAATAGGTATTATAAAGAACATTTTCAAGATATTCATTAACTTTGGTCAAGTTCCTATGAGAATGTAACTTGAAAGAGCTCCAAAGGCTAATATTATGTTTTCTAAATAGTGTGACAAATTTTTGGTTATTTTATAGCTTTTGTTATATTTTAAACATTTAATAAAACATTAAAATTTTTAAAATATTACAATCCTAATGAAAATGTTACCAGTCAACTGATCAGAAAAAGGGTATATTTGTTAGGGGACTTGTAGGGGCTAGTGTTTGATCCTCAAAATCAGTATCAACTCTCATTTCCTGAGGCCTTGCTACGTACTAGGCCCTCTTCAAAGAAATTTAAATCTATTAAATCATTAGACCTTATACTAACTCAACAGATTAGATAATTTCGTTTTCTTATTGTACTGATGAGGAAACAGACATAAAGCAATTACCGATAAGGTAGTTTTGACATTTGGCTAAGTAGTGACTTATACAACTATCTTTCAAACCTTAAGGAAATTAATCTATGAGAGCTAAAGAACACTAAAATATGTGAGCACACAAAATTACAGCTTGACAATTTTAAATGAATTAAAATATGCTCTATTTCTTTTTGAATGTGTTTATCTATAAGTGTTTAAATATGCTTAAAATTATTCTAAATGATACAATTTTCCTTTTTAGTGAACTCAAGGCCTTGCATTTATTTTCCCAAACCCAGGCATACGCTAATAATTTTGAATTTATTCCATACTTTAAAATATATATTTTATTCAGACATCCTTGTAAAGTTATTTGGTTCTGGTATAGTTTTAAAAATTATACTATAATTAGCTTTTTTATTTACTTATTTTTTCAGTTTATTTTTTCAATTTCAGCATGCTACAGGGATACAAATATTTAGGTTACATATATTGCCTTTGCCCACCCAAGTCTTTTTTTTTTTTTTATTTCAGCTCTTCATGGGGGGTACATAAGTTCAGATTATATACAATGTCCATGTCCTGCCCATCCCTCCGAGACAGAGCCTCAAGCGTGTCCATTCCCCAGACAGTATGCCTGGCACTCACCATGTAGTCATACCTCCATCCCCTCCCCCCACGCCCCACCTCCCTGAGTCAGCACCCTCAAGCATGACCATTCCCCAGACGGTGCGCAACGCACTCATCATGTAGGCAATACACCCATCCCCTCCCCCGACCCCCCATCTCAGTCTTATATCTAATTGGTACCCTTCCCTGATATGCATTTAGGTGATGATCAGGGAAACCAATTTTCTGGTGAGTACATGTGATGCTTGTTTTTCCATTCTTTGGATACATCACTTAATATAATGGATTCCAACTCTCTCCAGGAGAACCAAAGAGATGTCGTGTCACCGTTATTTCTTATAGCTGAGTAATACTCCATGGTATACATATACCACAGTTTACTAATCCATTCGTGGATTGATGGGCATGTAGGTTGTTTCCACATCTTTGCAATTGTGAATTGTGCTGCTATAAACATTCGGGTACAGGTGTCTTTGTTGTAGAATGACTTTTGTTCTTCTGGGTAGATGCCCAATAATGGGATTGCTGGATCGAATGGTAGATCTACCTGAATCTGTGTAAGGTATCTCCATAATGCTTTCCACAGGGGTTGCACTAGTTTGCAGTCCCACCAGCAGTGCATGAATGTTCCTGTCTCTCTGCATCCACGCCAACATGTGTTGTTTTGGGACTTTTTGATAAAGGCCATTCTCACTGGAGTTAAGTGATATCTCATTGTGGTTTTGATTTGCATTTCCCTGATGATTAGGGACGTTGAGCATTTTTTCATATGTTTGTTGGCCATTCTTATATCTTCTTTTGAAAAATTTCTATTCATGTCCTTTGCCCATTTTTTGATAGGGTTGTTTGATTTTTTCTTGCTGATTTTCCTGAGTTCTAAATAGATTCTTGTTATCAGACCTTTATCTGATGTGTAGTATGCGAAAATTTTTTCCCATTCTGTAGGCTGTCTGTTTATTTTCATGACTGTTTCTTTGGCTGTGCAGAAGCTTTTTAATTTAATCAGGTCCCATTCGTTTATTTTTGTTGTTGCTGTGATTGCCTTAGGGGTTTGGTATTGGCACAAGTGCAGGGACACAGACCAATGGAACAGAACAGAAAATCCAAACATAAAACCATCCTCATATAGCCATCTAATCTTTGACAAAGCAGACAAAAACATACTCTGGGGAAAAGATTCGTTATTTAATAAATGGTGCTGGGAAAACTGGATAGCCACATGTAGAAGACTAAAACAGGACCCACAGCTTTCACCTCTCACAAAACTCAAATCACGGTGGCTAACAGACCTAAATCTTAGAGGGGAAACTATTAGAATTCTAGAAGAAAATGTAGGAAAGACTCTTACAGACATTGGTCTAGGCAAAGAATTTATGAAGAAAACCCCCAAGTCTTATTTTTTCAGATGCAGAAAATCCTAAGTGATGCTCTGAAGGTATAAACATATAAAGCTGGACAGAGCTGGAGCCCATTCTACTAAGTGAAGTATCACAAGAATGGAAAAACAAGCACCACATGTACTCACCATCAAATTGGTATTAACTGATCAACACTTCTGTGCACATGTAAGAACATTCTTCAGGTGTCAGGTAGAGGGAGGGGAGAGGAGAGGATGGGTACATACATACCTAAAAATAAGATACCCCAGTAGCAATAAATATATTCAGCATCCTGTTCTTGATTTCTAATACCATTCTCCAATTATGGCAACCAGAGATCCTTGGAGAAATGGTTAATACTTGGGCAGGAAAGATTCAAGATGAACCTGGAACATTTTGTAGCACCAATGATTAAGAGCGTGCTTAAAAATTATGAGATATGCCAAAGGAACATAGGAACCAACTGAAAGAGTTCCCAGTGGCCACACCTGGGAAAAAACTGTGTAACAATAAATAAGGCAATATTGTATTGTAATCCAAAAACTGAAAAACATATCCATAAATTTATGGTGTAATCAATTAATGGTTGAATAAATAAATGCATGGTAGCGGAGAGAGAAAATTTCCCATGCAGAAAATTTCCAAATAATTTATGTGGATGCTTTGTCTTCAAAGAGATAAAGCTTAACTCTTTACTCCTTAAGTCTGGGCTATGCATTGTGACTTCTTTCTAAAGAGCACACTATGAAAAGTTGAAGAAAGTGTAATATTACAGTGAATAAACCTGTCGAACCCTACCTCAAGCAGGTGATTTGAGTCTTCATCAACAATGATAAGTCAGGTGGATACTATGTATCTTTGATAGGACATGAGTAAAATGGCACCTTAGCTTTGCTATCCTTCTCTCAAACATCCAAAATCCCAGTGTCATCATGAGAAAATTCAGACAAATGCTTATAGTGGGAGATTCCACTATTAATCTGACCAGCCCTCTTCAAAACTGTGTGGTTGTCAGAAACAGCAAAGTCTGAGAAAATGCTACAGACCACTGGAGCCTAAAGAGACATGACAGCTAAATTCAATGTGGTTCCCTGGAACAGAAGAATACATGAGGTTAAAACTAAGGAAATCTGAATTAAGTAGGTCCTTTATTCAATAATAATTTATCAGTATCAGTTCAATAATTATAACAAATGGACTATATTTATTTATTTTATTATTATTTTAGCATATCGTGGAGGTACAAAATTTAGGTTACGTGTATTGCCCTTGCTCCCCACACCCCCCCAGTCAGAGCTTAAGAAGTGTCCATCCCCTAGACAGTGCGCATCATACTCATTATATATATATACACCCATCCCCTCCTCCCCCTTCTGCCTGACACCCGATTAATGTTATTCCTGAAGGTGCTCTTAGGTGATGATCAGTGAAACCAATTTGATGGTGAGTATATGTGGTGCTTATTTTTCCATTCTTGGGATACTTCACTTAGTGGAATGGGTTCCACCTCTATCCAGGAGAACATAATAGATTCTATATCCCCATTATTTATTATAGCTGAGTAATACTCCATGGTATACATATACCACATTTCATTAATCCACTCATGTATTGATGGGCACTTGGGTTGCTTCCATATCTTTGCAATTGTACAAATGGACTATATTAATGTAAGTAGACATTAATAAGAGAAGAAACAATGTAACGTGTGTAAGAACTCTCTTTAAAATTTGGAAATAATCTATAAATCTAAAACTATTCAAAAATGCATTAAAATAATTTTCAGGGGTTAAAATGTCTTTTATTTAGGTGGACATTAGGAAAACATTTCTATGTTGCAGTTTTACTGGGATAGGTAGAAATGTGTGATGAGGTGCTCAAACAGGCGTCAAGGTCTAGTCTACTTTCTCTTCTCTGACAGTAGAAATAGCTATAGAAAGAACCAAATCCATGACAGAAACCTAAAGTTTCAAATGTAGTATAACATTAGAAAAGTATTCAAATAATCAAAAAATGTAGGTAAGAAAGAAAAGATTTAAAAAGAACATGCAAATAGAAAACAAAGTATAAAATAGTATACACAAACCATACCTTATCAATAATTACATTCGGTATTAAAGGGCCAAACACTAAAAGGCAGAGAATGACATCTAATTACCAATTTCTTGTTAATACCTGATTAATTTAAATCTTATGGATATTTTCTTTACTTTTTACTGTTGCTTAATTATAAGCATTTATTCAGCAACCAAAAAAAGCTTGAGTACAAATACACAGCGTATACTAATATGCAGACTATCTCACATATATTTGATTAATGCATTTTAATAATATTAATATGGTTTAACATAAAAGGAATATTTCTGATAAAATTTATTTCAAAATATCATCTTTTACAACTGTTATTTAAGAATGAGTATAGTTTAGTACTATATTTGATAAACATTGTTTTTGAACTATATAAACTCTCAACCACATATACGAATAAGCCTAGTTCAAGAAGTATAATTTCACACACATAGTTTAATTAAAATCTGCATAACTTCTAGTAGATTTACTTAATTTATTTTTATTAATTCAAATTTAGATATTATTAATAAATTTTTAATTGAATATATAAATATATTCTTCATTTGCAAATCAATCTAAAAATAGTCACACTTTTGACACTTGAAATTAGAATGAATTATGAAACACATGCTCTGAAGATGATGCTTGCAGCGTGTGTGTGTGTGTGTGTGTGTGCATGTGTGTGCATTAGGGCATTTGGCTCAGGGTATTTTACATGAATGCAATCATTCATTCAGATATTTTTAAAAAATGTTTTATTTTTTCAAATTAAAAGTGGCAGAGCCAATCAGCCTCGAAATGACTGACAATATCCACCATGAACTGTAATGAAATACATTTGAGAAAATTTCTTCCTTAATTTTCTTTAATGAAGCCACAAATTGAAGCTATTATATGACCAGTAATTAGTAGTAATGTGTCAAATATTAATTTTCAGAATTGGAGTTATACATTTAATATATCTTTAGTATTTAACTTCTAATATTTGAAGTATGTACAATTTTAAAATTTCTTTTAGAATAAAATAAAAATGTGGTATAACATTAATATGAAATATAGATTTATTTTTTACATTAATATCTATTTTACCTACTACAATAGATAAAATTTGTTCATTTACAAATTTTTGACATTATATAAGAAATATATAGTCTTTTATTGGATCAATGGGAAGAAAAAATAACTTTACTTCTCTCAACTTTATATTCTTAAATCTAGACAAATGAAAGCAAAGTTGCAGCCTAAAAGTAAATCATTTTGCTTCAAATTTTCAAATCAACATTGCAAAGTTTAAATTACTTTATTTCTTTGGGTTGTTAAATTTTGATAAGTGATTTAGTTTAGCTCTTCAAATGTGGTTAAACAATAATATATTTCAATCTATGGATTTATCAGTTAACTCTTCATTCAGAAGTTGTCTGATAGGACTTGCTGACATACTGTGGAGCTACATTAAAAAACAAACAAAAAAAATCATCTGCTAATTAAAAAAAAAGCGGCACTGAATTCAGTTCTGAGGACCGCAGATGTCATAATGGAGCTTGATTATAACAGACAACTAGCAATTTAGCAAATGTGGATTGTAGAGACATGAGTCAGTGAGAGGATTTAAGAATTTTTCTCTTAATTCTTTTTTGAATGAATGTTCTTGCCTATAAACATAAACATTGGGAACAAATCTATTTCAATTCCCATTTCTTGATGAAGTAAATTCATAGTTAGAGGGACAGTCTAGTAATATCAACAGAATTATTAAATATTGCAATGCTCAAAAGTCAGCCTCAAACATTACTGTTTGCTTCCTAATATTTCTGATGGCATCTGTGAAATAATATGGGAAAGGCCCGTGAGACATAATAGTGAACTGAGCATACAAATTAGAATAGTTTTTCTTTAATTTTGAGTAATTCAATTGACTCTTAGATTGTAACAAGATGGCCGTTATTTACCATGGTTTTTTAATATTTATTTTTTCTTATTATAACATAATGGTCTATACCTTTTTGAATACTAAATATTTTTACAAAACGATTACCCAAATAATTTTATTTTTTATTTTTTTCTGAAAATTAGAGATAATTTTTATATTTTTTTCCTAATGACAGCATTTCCTAATTAAACTTTTCCATTTAATGGTTATGTAGATTCCACAGTCTCATATCTCTCATAGCTATTCTACCCATATAACACAATAGGTTAATCCTACTCCACCAACATAGACATAAAGGCAAAGATCAGTAAATGATCAACATCAAGATACTTGGCAGGAGAGGGAGCATCACTGAAGCTCTTGAAGAACAGAACATTTGAATCCCATAAATCTTTAGGATTCATGTGAAGAATATTTTATGCTATCATATTCTCCGTTTTGTTTTAGTATAAATATAACATTTCCTTAATTTTCTTTTAAAATTGGTATTTAAATAAGGAGCACCAATTTTATTCTGTGGCTTCCAATACCTTTTATTAAGTATGGCACACTCCTAGTTTATATAAAATCCACTTTTAGAAGCAAAACATAGATGATTCAGATTATTACCTTCCTATGACTAACCATAAGTAAAAACATTAAACTTTAGTGGAATACAGAAAGCAGACCGTGAGAGGCAGAATCGAAGATGGCTTCTTAAATCCCTGCCCCTGATGTAGACATCAATTATAATCCTTTCCTGTTGATTGTGAGCAGAACCTCAGACTATGATGAGATGTCATTCCTATGCTTTCTTTGTATTGTATGGCAAAGAAATATTACAGATGTAGTTCAGGTCCCTAATTAAGATAGAGACTACCCTTGATGGGCCTGACCAAATCAGGTGAAGCCTTTAAAATAGGGTCTAACTGAAAGATTGGAAGCAACAGAGACTCCTTTCCCTATTCTTCCCTGTTTGTTACTTTCACTCTCTTTTTGCTAGCTTTGAAGAAGCACGGCACCATAAGTTCTACCACTAAAAGGAAATAAATTATGCCAACAAACACATGAGATAGGAAGAGAACCTCAATCCTCAGATGAAACCAAAATTTCCACTGACACTTTAATTTCAGCTTTGTAAGACCCTGAGCAGAAGACATAGCTAAGCTGTATCTAGAATCCTGACCTACAAATATGTTGAGAGAATAAAAATATGCTGTTTTAAACTACTGATTTTGTGGTAATCATTATAAAGCAATAGAAAACTAGCACACAGTCATCTAGCACATTGAAAAACATTTTAAGCATCATCATAAATTCTACTTAACTGTCTCCATGTATTTCTCTTTCGTCTCCCTCTTTTCAGAAAGCCTTGTCCAGAACAGTGTATTATTTTATAGCACAGTGTATTTGATATTTATTCTTCATAGAATCATGCAAGAAGTTTGAATGGAGAATGTAGCATAATTCCAGTGGGTGGCTCAGAATTTGGAAATTTTGCTCTGTTTCCTATGCTTCAAGTAAAGCAGGTCTGTTTGTCTTCATATATTCTATTACTTCACAAACATTTTTTGATAAAACAATTTCACTACTAATCATCAACCAAAACTATTACAAGTACATGTAAGCACATTATTTCTTATGTTAATATTTTCTGTCCTTTCAACCTATTTTCTATTTTGCTGTAATATTGTTTTTCATCTCAATCTACAGAACAGATATATAAGTCCCAATTCTTAAGTATGCCTAAAATTAAATTATTCCTGGTAGTATTGCCCATAGATAAATTTGAAAATTAGGTAAGAAAATAAGAAACAAATTTAACAATAATTTAGATCATCTTTGAAGAGCATACTCAGGGGCATTTTTGAATTCTGATACCTCAAAGTATAATTATATATTAAAATATGTTCTCTCTTCTCTGTGAACAAAAATACATAATTTAAATAAATCTGTATTGTCAAATTGTCATGGAAATAGTAAATAATACACTGTATGAGGATGGTACAAACAATACAATTAAAACATAGTTTTCTTTTGTCTTCTACAGTCCCTTTGATATTCAATGGAATATTATTTTATTTTTGTCATTAAATGAAAATTCCAGGAGACCCAAGAAATTTTCTGATCATTCTTAGGGGAAACAAAATTGACATAGTCATTTTAAGTTGGAAACACAGGCTGGGTTAAGGAAATAGAATGCTCATCCAAATATATTCATCAGAACTTCAATCCTAATTAAAAAGCCAGACTCATTCCTCCACTCTTCTGGCACCAGCAAGGGCTTGGCAGCAGGTGGAATCCTCCTTCACTCATTCCTCCTCACCTCCTTCTTCTTCCATAGCAACTATAATAATAGAACTTGCAGGATTTAAGGATGGGGGATGTGGCAGAAAGGTGAGTTCCTCCTTATCTCTTCTGTAATAAGATGACGTTACTCTCTGGTAGGAATTTTCATGGCTTCTTCCAGTCTGGCTCTTCCATATGTGACTCCTATTTGTGGGCAGTACTTGCTCTCAGGTGTCTGTTCTTGTCCCCATTTCTTTCTTTTTTTTTTTCTTTTTTCTTGTTTTAATTTTCAGCCATTCTAACCCATGTAAACTCTTACTGATTTGGTGCAGTTTTTTAATCTAGTAGATCTTGTAAAGTAGTGTCCATTTTTAAAGTATCCTAGTCTAACATTGCTTCATTGGATCCAAATCTTGTCCAAGGTTTTGTGAGTCTTTTATGGGGCAAAAAGGGGGTTGCAGTTATTTACAAAGGCAGATCAGCTCTCTAAGAGCTCTCCAGACTAAGACTCTCTCTCTCAGTCTATTTTTCTTGCTCCTCTGCTCCATCTTCAAATAACCACAGACTCTAATCTGTGTTACCGCAGCTATTAAGTAGATACTCTCAATTTAACACCCTGTCACACATTTCAGTTCTTCTGTTTCCCACCAAAAAAGAAAGTGAACACAGGAGAGTTAGATTTCATTTGCACATATTTGAACCAGAAGGGAAAAGTTTTTGCTCATACTCACTACCACTTGATTTGATTGAAGGAAAAAGATGAACAAAATATAGCATTACTTGCTCTATTATAGACTTAAAGGTGAATGTTACATTTTCCTTATATTATTTATATTACTCAAGGTATGTGCAATGATTATGCATTGTACTTAAATCACAAGTCAAACCAAAAAACAATGTTCTTTTGTTTGTTTGTTTTTTAAAGCAATGAAGTTTAAACTGAAGGAGGAGATTTCTGATTTTATCTTTCAGGGCCTCTGTTATCGTTTCTTCAATTTTTTGCTGGGTTGTCACCTCAATCTCACAAACGTGGCCCATTCGAGACCGGGAAGTGAGCCTGGGTCATAGGAGACACTGTTCCAAGTCTCAGTTTCTTTTGAAGATTGTTCATCCCAGTGTGAAGTCAGAGAAGCACAAACTGGTGTCGTAGTCTGTGCTCCTTTGTCCTGTCACTGAAGTTATAAGGCTTGTAGGCTTCAGAGGGAAATCTTCTTTCAACCTGTTTAATTTCCTGAACATGGTAAATATGCCTAGCTAACTACATTTGTTAAGGTTGGTATTTTAAAATGTCATCAGACCTTCAAAGTGTAGAGGATCTTCCATAGTGTTCAAAAATAGACAAAAAAAATAGATTTGTTTCTGACCAATTACTATGGTTAGTTATCTCAAAAAATACAGGATTCCTTCAAGGCAGTGTTTGCTTCTTTAAAAGTCATCTGTTTTAAGAGTGAAATGCCAGAATTCTGAATTTCTTATACATATATTTACCATGTGGCAAACACATATCCCTAAAGATCTGCTCAATTAGGAAAATGAAAATTTGGCACTAACTTAGCCTCATAAGTATGTATCCAAGACTGAAAACTATCTTGAAATTTTTAATTGCTCATAAAACTTTGAAACTGTATAATTGCTCATAAAAAAAAAACACAAAATCTTGGTTAGGAGAGTGGAAATTAATGTAGCTGGTTCAGTGAATGGTGATTACGTGAATAGTTTACAATAATATCACAATAATTTTATTGATGGAAAGCATAAAAAATGATATTTTTAAAATTTCTAACTCTATTTTTACTTCTGAAGAAATAAAACATGTTTATGTTGAAAGTGTAAGTCTTCAAGATTAATCTAAACAATCCCTTCTATAAGATTTAAAGTATTTTTTCTACCACTACCCTCACCAAATGTCAGCTTTTCTTTATAACACTGTACCATATATAAATATATGTATGTATTTATACACATATTTATGTATATATGATATTTATACATATAATGAATGTATATATGTACAATATATATGTATATACATGTATGTACGTATAAACTTATACATATTCTTGTAATCTATATTATCTTTTGTACTAGATTTCTGTGGTCAACATTATTTCATGTGGTCAAAATGATCAGAATAACTTACTGGAAAAAAATTTAAAAATTACATATTTTTGTTCTTACATTTTTAAAAATGTTAAATTTCCTTTACTGTCAGTTTCTCTGTGGATAATTTAACCATAAATTATTCCTTATATCACAGAATCATACATGCAGACACAAATTGTAGCAAAGGGTATTTCCCTAATGATATCAATACTATAAATATAAATATAGTAGTTTAATCAGAAATGCTTTAATACAAGAAATGAAAATATATTTTATCTTAGAGGTAATTTAAGCTGTTAAATTTTCAGGGTTTTCATAGTATTCTGGAGTACATGGTTTTGGGTTGCAAAAAATGTGACTTTTTTAGCATTAAGAAGGAACTGAATGATTAAATCACAGCATATTAATAATTTTTCTCAGAGGAGGGACACATACAACCTGGGATGAATGTATTTTCTTGGTCCCTCTTTCATTTGTCATTTCAATCTCTTCTTCCTACTTTTATTTTATGTCTAAAACACTTTCACCCTGTACAACTATTAGAAGTATAACTCAAAATTATGGAAAACTCATATAGTAACTTAATTTGTTCTTTCTGGAAAACAATTTCCTTTGTTCCCCACCCCTCACAATTTCATTCTCATTCTCTCTTTCTTTCTTCCCCCTTCGTTTCTCTCAAACTTGACTTGTTTCAAACAAGACCAGAAGCATATGTAACCTCTTTACTGATTGATTTGGAAAGTACTGGAATATAAACATTTGCTGACATTCAGAAGTGATCTGTGAATCTTTTAAAAGTCCCCTTGTAAATGGTCACTTAGTAAAGGTAATGAATGAAGATACTCAATTTTCACACTCTCAGAAACATAACTTCTGGACACTTGATGGACATTGTTATTCAGTTTGTTGCTTTTCAGGAGACGACAGGAGATATTGTTTACTTCTGAACTAAAGTTTTGGCATAATAACTACCACTTGTATACCTAACAGCAGTGGAATTCCAGGCAATCAACTTCAAAAGCCACACTAGCAATAGCTGTAACCTGGTTTATTGAGTTTCAATCATTATTCCCAAATTTATTTCAAGTTTGACTAGCTACACTGATTACCTTTGCCATAATACTCATGAAAGTAATATTATTACAGCAAAGATTCATATGTATTACATTTGATAGCATAGTCTCATGTGCTGTAATAATAGTAGTTGTACTCTTGAAAACATTAAATCGTCCAGAAAAACATTATAGAAAGGATTAGGGAGGAAAAGTTTAGAAGCTAGTAAGATTCGCACTTACAAAGCAAGACATCTACCTCATTAAAAAAAAAAAAAAAGACTTTTTTTCAATAGCTATAGCAGGAATTTATGATTGCAAAAATTGGTTTTTCATGACTGACAGAAAATTAGTGTTAATGAGGTGATCTCATTTAAGTCTCAATTAACACCTGGAACATTTTTCCCTCCAGCAAGCTACAGTGTTGCTAGCAACACAGTTGCAAGCTCTACACATAGAACAAAAGCAACAGAAAACAAGCTGACGACGTATTCCTAGGCCTTGGCTCCAAAGTCTATTTTTTCTTTTTCCAAGATACTAACCAGGATCCAGTTATATCCAGTAATAATGGGAAATGTTGCACATCACAGGCACTATATAACAGGATCACTTAATTCAACTTTCTGTAAAACCTCTTGTGCATGTAGTTTATCATGCAAAGTTCATTTCACTGCCACTAGCATCCAATACAATCAGCTTCAGATAAAACCAATGCTGTCATTGCAAACAGAATGCATTATTTTATTGGAGAAACTTCTGTCAAATGACTCTGCTTTCTCCTATAGTCTCTTAATATACAAAAAATAACATTCTCAAGGGCTTTCTGGGTTGTTCTATACTTACTTGACACCAAGATTTGAATTATTCTGCTTATATGAAACCTATTGAAACTCTCTCCTTTTGAATGAGTTTTTATTTTATGACTTTCATAACAAATTATTAGGACATTCATATCTTAAAAATACAAATGTATTATCTTACAGTTCTGTGGGGTCTCACTGGGCTAAAATCAAAGATTTGGGAGAACTGAATTCCTTTTTGGAGGCTTTAGAAGGGCATGCCCTTTTTTGTATTTTCCAGTTTCTAGAGGGCATCCACATTCTTTGCCTCATGTGCCCAATATTTTGTCTTCATAGCTAGCAATGATACATTGTTCTGACCATTCTACTGTGGGCACAACTTCCTTTGCTGCTCCTCTACTGTAGTCTGCTTCCACTTTTAAGAATCCTCCAGATTACACTTCACCTAGCTAGATAAAGCAGGACAATATCTCTATTTAATGTCACCTAGCTAGATAAAACAGGACAATATCTCTTTTTAATATTGGCTGATTAGTAACCTTAATTTCATCTGCAATCTTAATTTCCCTTTGTTATGTAACCTAATGTATTTAATGTTTCTGTGGCTTAAACTTGGACATCTTTGGGAGGCCATTATTCTTCCTAACCACTCCTTGAAAACTGATGAACAACTTGTTTGCATCTGTAGCTAATCAAGTACAACTTTTAGAGTAATCAGAAAATTCAGTCAGGCACTTTTTCTCTCTGGCAAATCCTAGCAGTGAAGAGAAAGGAAGGAAGTAAATGAAGGGAAAACAGAGGATGATTCACACACATTACCCAAACTCATGGAAAATAATTGAAAAGCCTATCTCTTTGAATAAATCTCTTGATAAACTCTTTGACCTTAACTAATCCTTATTTGTCTCCCATCACTTTTTGATATAATTAAAGAAAATGTTTCCTTGCTGTATTTGATATTATTAGTTTGATTAAGATTGATTATCATGTATATGTTAAGGGCTGTATTTGATATTATTAGTTTGATTAAGATTGATTATCATGTATATGTTAAGGCAAATTTCAACACATTTATGTATGTTTGATTATCTAATACTTCTTTCAATGCTTTATTTCCCATTTGACTGTAAATTCCTCAAAAGAAGGGCAATAACTTATCCATCTACATGTTTTTCATGGTTCACGTATTATATTATTATGTTGCACGTTACAGATATTCATCGAGTGAATAAATGTATGAATGATTGCAAATCAATACTTTTTTCATACCATTTTGTCTAGTAACAAGTTTTTAAAGCTTGGTCAATATTTATCATTGAATACAATTTTTTTCCCTTTCTTTTATAAATAATAGTTCTGATTGCATTTACTGTAGGATAATTCAGGAAATATTAAGCCAGCCATATTTACTTTACATTTCAAGTTAATATTCTAAGTGGAAAAGAAGAAAAAAAAAATGTTACTGACCTTGAAGACAGTTGCCGTAAGAATTTTTATAAAATTTATTTTATTTTACCTTACCAGGTCATTATCTTATGTTTTCAATAATTTAGCCTATCATCTTAAAATCAAAAGACCATATAATCACATGTAGGAATGACAAAGAAGAGTGCTAGCTGACACATTCTAATGTAAAATCAAGATGCTTTTGGAGCCAGCCAGCTACATCTTTATTATAGCATATCCAATTGATGAGGGAACCTTTTGTGAACTTCTTTCACCTTGTTAGCTACAGAGTTAAAAATGGTATCTCAGGCTGGATAATCATTAAGCCTGGATGGGTTAGGCACTGGATGTCAACAAAGGCTCATTATTAAGTCAATGGATGCTTTCTGAAAAGGGATGTGTCCAGTAGTTTGTGAAACTTTAAGACCACAACTCCAAAAGGGGGTATCTCCAGCTGCCACCTTTTGCATTCTACCTTCACTTTTCTTGGTTAGGGACCAAAATACAGCAGTTGACTCGCAAAATTGACAGACCTCAGATGTTAGAGCCACTTGTATTAAATCCAAACCCACCTGCTGCTTGTAAATGGCAAGGGAGTTTGTCCCAGTTCTAAAATTGTAAATTTCCCATATTGAAATATTGGAATGGTCCTCTCCAGAGCTTATGAGACGGTAAATGACAAGCAATATAGCACATCAATTCCTAACATACACTTAGAGATAGAAGCAACCAGATACTACAATAAAACATTTATTTTTTTTTCCTTGACTACAAGTTTTGCTTAAAGCCCTAGCAGTTATTTTATTACTTCAGGAATAAAGTCACAGCTGCCAGTAAATCCTGTTATGTTTTGGCTAGAAAATTTATAATCCAAAGGTAGAACTGAAGTGGTAAAAACGAGCTAAGATTCTGCTCTCTTGTCTGATAGCTCTCGCAAGGACTTCCAATACAATGTTGAAAAGTAATGGGGACAGTGGGCAGCCTTGTCTGGTTCCAGTTCTGAGTGGGAATGCTTTCAATTTTTCCCCATTCAGTATGATGTTGGCTGTGGGTTTGTCATATATGGCTTGTATTATTTTTAGGTAGGTCCCATTTATGCCTATGTTGTTAAGTGTTTTTATCATAAAAGGGTGTTGAATTTTGTCAAATGCTTTTTCTGCATCTATTGAGAGGATCATATGGTCTTTATTTTTGCTTCTATTTATGTGGTTAATTACATTTATAGATTTTCGTACGTTGAACCACCCCTGCATCTCTGGGATGAAGCCTACTTGGTCGTGATGAATTATTTTTTTAATCAGCACTTGGATACGATTTGCTAGGATTTTATTGAGAATTTTTGCATCTACGTTCATGAGAGAAATTGGTCTGTAGTTTTCTTTTTTTGTTGCATCCTTTCCTGGTTTTGGTATCAATGTTATATTGGCTTGGTAGAATGTGTTGGGGAGAATTCCATCCTTCTCAATATTGAAGAATAGTTTATGTAGGATGGGCACCAGTTCATCTTTGTATGTATGGTAAAATTCAGGTGTGAACCCATCTGGACCAGGGCTTTTCTTTTTGGGAAGGTTTTTTATTGCTGTTTCAATTTCAGTTCTTGATATTGGTCTATTCAGGAATTCTATTTCTTCCTGATTGAGCTTGGGAAGGCTGTGTGTTTCTAAAAATTTGTCCATTTCCTCCTCATTTTCCAATTTGTGTGCATAAAGATTTTTGTAATATTCATGGATAATGTCATGGATCTCTGTGGCTTCGGTTGTGATTTCTCCTTTTATGTTCCTGATGGAAGTTATTAAAGATTTTTCTTTTCTGCTCTTGGTTAGTCTAGCCAGTGGTGTGTCTATTTTATTTATCTTTTCAAAGAACCAACTTTTTGTTTTATTGATTTCCCTTATAGTATTTTTGTTGTCTTTTTCATTTAATTCTGATTTGATCTTAGCAATTTCTCGCCTTCTGCTGGGTTTGGGGTCAGTCTGTTCTTCTTTCTCCAGCTCTTTGAGTCTATTCATTAAGTTGTCTATTTGTAAGTTGTCTGTCTTTTTGAAATAGGCATTTATGGAAATGAATTTTCCTCTCAGGACTGCTTTAGCTGCATCCCATAGATTTTGATAAGTTGTGTCACCTTTGTCATTTAATTCAAAGAATGTTTTGATTTCTGACTTAATTTCTTCCTTTACAAAATTGTTATTCAGAAGAAGGTTGTTTAGCTTCCATGACCTTGAGTAGGAATGAGAGTTCCTGTTAGGGTTCATTATTACTTTTATTCCATTGTGATCTGAGAAGATGCAGGGTATGGTGTCCAAATAGGGACAGAAGAGATCAAACTCTCACTCTTCGCTGATGATATGATGTTGTATCTGGAAAACCCCAAGGACTCAACCAAGAGACTCCTGGAATTAATTAACGAATTCAGTAATGTCTCAGGTTACAAAGTCAATACACACAAATCAGAGGCATTCATATATGCCAATACCATTCAATCGGAGAACCAAATTAAGGACTCAATACCTTTCAAAATAGCAACAAAGAAAATAAAATATCTAGGAATATATTTAACTAAAGAGGTAAAGGACCTCTATAAAGAGAACTATGAAACGCTAAGGAAGGAAATTGCAGAACACGTAAATAAGTGGAAATCCATACCATGCTCATGGATTGGAAGAATTAACATCGTTAAAATGTCTATACTACCCAAAGTAATCTATAGATTCAATGCAATTCCTATTAAATTACCAACATCATTTTTCACAGATTTAGAAAAAATAATTATACACTTTGTATGGAAACAGAGAAGACCCCGTATAGCAAAAGCAATCTTAAGCAATAAAAACAAAATGGGAGGTATTGATTTGCCAGACTTCAAACTATACTACAAAGCTGTGGTGCTTAAAACTGCTTGGTATTGGCACAAGGGCAGGGACACAGACCAGTGGAACAGAACAGAAAACCCAAATATAAAACCATCCTCATATAACCATCTAATCTTTGACAAAATAGACAAAAACATACTCTGGGGACAAGAGTCCCTATTCAATAAATGGTGCTGGGAAAACTGGATAGCCACATGTAGAAGACTGAAACAGGACCCACAGATTTCACCTCTCACAAAAATCAAATCACGGTGGATAACAGATTTAAACCTTAAATGGGAAACGATTAGAATTCTAGAAGAAAATGTAGGAAAGACTCTCACAGACATTGGTCTAGGCAAAGAATTTATGAAGAAAACCCCTAAGGCAATCACAGCAACAACAAAAATAAACGAATGGGACCTGATTAAATTAAAAAGCTTCTGCACAGCCAAAGAAACAGTCACGAAAATAAACAGACAGCCTACAGAATGGGAAAAAATTTTCGCATACTACACATCAGATAAAAGACTGATAACAAGAATCTATTTAGAACTCAGGAAAATCAGCAAGAAAAAATCAAACAATCCTATCAAAAAATGGGCAAAGGACATGAATAGAAATTTTTCAAAAGAAGACATAAGAATGGCCAAAAAACGTATCAAAAAATGCTCAACATCCCTAATCATCAGGGAAATGTAAATCAAAACCACAATGAGATACCACTTAACTCCGGTGAGAATGGCCTTTATCAAAAAATCCCAAAACAACACATGTTGGCGTGGATGCGGAGAGACAGGAACACTCATACACTGCTGGTGGGAATGCAAACTAGTGCAACCCCTATGGAAAGCAATATGGAGATACCTTAAACAGATTCAAGTAGACCTACCATTTGATCCAGCAATTCCATTATTGGGCATATACCCAGAAGAACAAAAGTCATTCTTTAACAAAGACACCTGTACCCGAATGTTTATAGCAGCACAATTCACAATCGCAAAGATGTGGAAACAACCCAAGTGCCCATCAATCCACGAATGGATTAGTAAACTGTGGTATATGTATACCATGGAGTACTACTCAGCTATAAGAAATAACGATGATACGACATCTCTTTGGTTCTCCTGGAGAGAGCTGGAACCCATTATACTAAGTGAAGTATCCAAAGAATGGATAAACAAGCATCACATGTACTCACCAGAAAACTGGTTTCCCTGATCATCACCTAAATGTACATCGGGGAAGGATACCAATTGGATATCAGACTGGGATGGGGGGGTGGGGGGAGGGGATGGGTGTATGCCTACATGATGAGTGCGTTGCGCACCCTCTGGGGAATGGTCATGCTTGAGGGTGCAGACCCGGGGAGGTGGGGGGGGAGGGGATCGAGGTATGAATACATGGTGAGTGCCAGGCGCACTGTCTGGAGAGTGGGAGCGGACGCGGTTGGGACTCTGACTCGGGGGGATGGGCGGGACAGGGACAATGTATATGACCTGAACTTATGTACCCCCATGATGGGCTGAAATAAAAAAAAAAAAAAAAAAACGAGCTCAGAGAACACTTAAGCAGCCAGAGCTTGAGAACACATGAACACTCTCTTGTGCACACTCTCTCTCCCTCTCTCCACCCCTCCTCTTTGACTCCCTACGCTGTAATTTTCATACCTTGTGTATCTGGAGTGACCAGGCCTTAAGGGATTGTTTACTGTGCCCCTCATGCATTACCAAGTTTCCACCCTATATTTCTTGACACCATTGGCCACCTTTGGCCACTTTTGTACCCAATGTCTACAAGAGAATAGGCATTTTGGTGCCTGTATCCAGTGGAGCTATAACAATTCAAATCCTCCTCTCCTTGAAGTCCCTAATAGTATTCAGATGGTGTATGTTTACAGTGAGACCTTGGACCTACCCCTAATCTTTAAAGCAGCTGAGTCCTTGGTAAAGGTGTAGCAAGAGATCAGGATAAGATGGAAAACTTATATCTGTATCCATAAATGAGATATATTACCCTTCAGGTTCAAGGAGAATAGAAGCTGAGCTGTCCAATTGATATTGCTTTATCTTTCTGTCTGACCATTAATCACCTGTTATGCCTTCCCTTCCATCCTTTTATATGAATAAAATATACAGTTTAAAAGGAAAAAATTAAGCTATGTATATTTTGAATTAATAAGTATCTGACCTTGGCAGAGTTATCAAGAAAGATGTCCTGAGGACATGATGATGTGCTAAGAACTTGAGAGTAGGAATTAAAAGCAATGTATGGAAATTTACTATACATAAAGAAGGAATAACATGTGCAAATCCATATATCTGGAGATTATAGACTTAAAAAAATATGTGCTTTCAAATTGATACTTATTTGTAAATTCAAATACCCCCAAGGAAGGCTAATTACTACGACTGAAGAAACAAGGTAGAAGAACTCTCTGGTGAAACTTTCCCAGGTGTTTCTCTACTAAAGCTTTGGCTAATTTTCTCAAAACAATCTAATATTAAGCAGATATCATCATTTTTGGGTGCTCCTGAAATTCAACAAGTAAAATGCTTTGAGCATCCCCCCAAATTGTTGCCATAACTTTTGCTCTTGACTGGTCGACCCACTTTGCCTTTGACTGGATCTCTTCCACCTCTTAGTAACCATTGCTTGATTGCGTTTTGTCTTCAGGATTATACTATTAAAGTCATGTTTGATCTCCTTTTAACATTCTTCAAAGAAATGCTTCAGGATCTTGACCCCATGTATTTAAAATTTCTGCTGAAAGCTCTGCTTTTATCTGTGTTTTGGCACCCATCAAGTGGAAATTTGGCTCAATTTTTTCAGTCAGAATTGTATAAGCTGACCCAGTTGGGATGTCTATGGTGTTGGCTATTGTTTCTGCCTTTAATTGTCAGTTCTCTTCAATTAGGGCATGAACAAGATTAATTTTTCCTCATGAACTGATGTGGATGGTCTGCCACTGTGGGCTTCATCTTCAACATTGTCTTGTCCCTTCTTGAAATGAGTTCTCCATTATACACTGCTGATTTATTTGGAACATTGTCTCCATCAACTTTTTGTAAAGTGTCAATGATTTCACCATTCTTCCACCTAAGCTTCAACTTGAATGTGATGTTTGTTCTTGCTTCAATTTTAGCAGAAACCGTGTTGCTCTGATAGGTGTTCTTTTGAAACCGATGTCTTCTCCTTCTTAGTACCTCAAACCAGATCCTGTTTTCACATGTAACAAGTTAGTACAAGTTTATTTTGGTTCAAAACTTTTGAAATCCATGCATAGCTTTCTCATGGTACACATTTTCCCATGAACTTTTTGAAGAAGCCGTGTATGAGGAAGAAAAAAAGTCTGAAAAAAAGAAAAAAAGAAAAAAAGTACGGAATCATTCACTAAGTTCAAAAACAATGACTATTAATCAAAGTTTCCATGAAAAAGATACCATTAATTTGCAATGATAATGAGCCTATAGATTGTCTTATATTGTTGAAATTGAAGTGACTCCAAGAAAGGTTACTATACTGTAATTAGAGCACATATATATAAATGTGAATCAGAATTCAGAAAGGAAACATTGGCACAAGACTCTATATTACAATTCATGTTTAATATCAAGGTTTGTCAGTAGAAAAGCACTCTTGTTCTACCTCAAACCCTTAGCCTTTAAAGGTCCTTACTATGTTATACTGTCATTTTTATAAAGATGTCCAATTAAACAAAAAATGAGGAAGGAAATATTGCACTCTTTTGTCAACTGATGTCTGAAGGACTATACTTCAGTAAAGTAAACTTTAATTCATATTATAAAAATTATTGAACTCTCCTAATATCAGATCAATTAAAGTTGGCACAGAATAGGGAGATATTTAACATTTAAAATTTCTTTTTAAAAGCTTATTAATAGTCAGATGTAATGGTGCATTTTTCTAAAAGTGTTTTAGAATAACCCCAGGGAACATCAGTAGTAGAAATAACCAACTGAAATAAGCAATGAATCAGCAAATATCATGTTCCTGGGCACATAGAGAGAAATCTGACTTTCAGAGATACACTCTTTATGCATCTTATTAATGTGCAGAACTAGAACTGCAAATCTAAGGACAGTCAACAGGAGGTATTAGACAAATTTGAAAATTTTGAAAATTCTAAGTTCTTAGGAGAAATGAACATATTTTGGGCATTATTAAATAAGTTATTAAAAGAATTAAACACGGTTCTCAAAGCAAAAGGGCATCTCTGAGAGTGAGAGCCCCAAAGAAAGATACCTAGAGGAAGTCATAGGTAGGAAGTGACTCTAGGTTTAGATGAATAGAAAACATCTTTAGTAGTTCACAGTTATGTCTTTCCTGCTTTGGGGGTTTGAGGACAGAAAGAACATGAGAAGCTCTTTTGAGAAGTTGCACAATCTGACATTCAGTATCAGGGATTTCAAAAGCTTTGAAAATAAAAATATGGGAATTCTTTTCTACTATAATTCTGGTTAGTTGATTGAGATTTATTTATTTATTTTTAACATTTATTTATTTATAATATTTATTTATTTTTGAGACAAGGTCTCCCTCAGTTGCCCAGGCTAGAGTGCAGTGGCACAATCACAGATCACTGCAGACTTAAACTTCTGGGCTCAAGCAATCCTCTCCCACCTTAGCCTCCTGAGTAGCTGGAACTATAGGCGCATGCCACTATGCCTGATTTTTTTATTTTTTGTAGACACCAGGTCTCGCTGTCTTGCCTAGGCTAGTCTTGAACTTCTGGCCTCAAGAGATCTTCCCATGTCAGCCTTCCAAAGTGCTGGGATTACAGGCTTGAGCCACCACGTCAGAGCTGTAGATTGAACTTTGAGGTTAACGTGTTCATTATTTCAAAGTGAAACTAAAACAAACAAAACATCATTTTTTAAATTGGCCATATCCAGAGTTTAGATAAATATTAACAATATCAACTTTTCCTCATAAAAATTTAGGGACGAGATATATGGTAATACCTTTCAAAAATCTGCCAAATAAGTGCGAGAACAGATCTCAATTACACCAGATTATGGTTTTTCGTCTGACAGTTTAATTGTGGCTGGTTGTACAATGGCTTAATTTTATTAAGTTTATTGAAAGTTATTGAAACAATGCATTTCATTGATTTTGTTCTCACTGAAATCTGTTACAAAACATGAGCCATTGAAATAATAAAAAATGGTTTCAACCTCTTTAAAGCGAATTAAATCTGAGAGTCTGGCCTTTGTGATTTCCTAAATTGAGAGCTTTTTCTACTGATATATATTAATATATATGTGTGTTATATATTAAGTTATTGCTATGAATAAAGCATTAATTTTCATCTAGTCTATTAAAATAATATTCTGTGTTAGATTCCAATAACATATAATATATAACTATAAAACACATGAATATGTGGCTTTGGTTAGTTATTCACAATATGAGGAATATATCATTGTTATATGCATGAGATGCTCAGAGTATCACATGAGAGTATACAAATTGTTATAAATAGAATTCCTCACTCAGCTCTCTTAGTATGAAAAGGAAGTGGTGATTGTATTGGTAATCATAATAAAATTGTCAGATCAAATGTGAAATATTAGTAATTTTATGTTTATGATGCCTACTGATGATATATTTGGAAATGGATATTCCTTTTCCATAACACATTAATTATAAATACTTCCAAAGGTTACAACTTTTAGAGTTTGTTTTAAGATAATTAATTAATAATATATAGGCTTCAAATGTCCACTGAACTTATAAATCCAATCACTGAGTGATTTGTTTCTATAGCATATGTTTATGGCTTCTAATTGGACTTATTAATAACTTGAAGAGTTAATGAGTACATGCTTTCCTTGCATCTTTATTGTACTCCATCTTCTCTGCAAAATAGTCAACGTGAAAACACTAAGGGGAAAACTAAGTTAGTTTAACATCAACTTCAATTTTGCTTTATATGTCTTCAGTCTACATGTAATTTTTTTATGAATTCTAGATTAGGATGCAATTTTAAGGTTTCAATATTTACTATTGTGATTTCAAAAATTACAATTGAAATTATGCTGTAAAAGATTTATACTTAAGAATAACAGTGTTTTGATAAAAAAGAAGGAAATGGGTGATTGAGCTGACCATGATGTCATACACTTCTTTTTTTTTTCCTAAGCCTTCACAAAATATGCTGAACATTCAGCATAATTATTTTATTTTATTTTATTTTATTTTTACCTCAGCCTATTATGGGGGCACAAAAGTTTAGGTTATGTATATGTAAATGAAAATTTAATATTGATAATAAAATCAATACCCCAAAAGGTAACAAATGTGTAAGAACTCAATATTACTATTTCAAAATGTGTGACTCAGTAATTTATAGAAAAACAAGGAGAAATAGACAAATCTACAATCATGGCAAAATATTTCTCAGTAATTAAAAAAAAAAACCCAAAATAACAAATTTCAAAATATCAACTTTTTTTATAAATTAAGCAAGGATTAAGTTATTAAAAAATTCTCATAAATTTGGAAATTAGCAAGTAAAATAGTAAATAACCCATGAACTATAAACTTACAATAGAATTAGAAAATATCTTTAACTAAATTATACCAAAAAATACAAATGACAACTTGAAGAATAAGGTAAAGCAGTATAAAGATAAAAATATATAATCATAAATGTTAATAATAGGTACAGAGAATAGATGTGAAAATTAATCTATCTTATGTACCCCAAAAAGTTAGAATAAAAAAATTCAAAGAATGTAGAAGGAAGGAAATAATAAAGATGAAATCAAAGAAACAAAAAAAAAGATCACACAATGGAGCAAATGAACAAAGCAAAAACCAGTTCTTTGAAAAAGTTTTAAAATTTATAATAATCTGGTGTGGTAAAATATAACTACATTTTTACTTCCTGTTTTCCTCCTTCATAAAGAACACATCTAAGTTTTTCCTTCCATGAGATTATATTAGTGACAGGATCCTCTCTCCCTCCCTCCTTATCTCTCTTTTTCTCTAATACCTAAATTTTCCAAATGTAAATATCACTGTTTTGTGCCTGAAACTTCTCATGTAAAAATGCAATGGTGATATATCCTGGCTGAGACATTCTCTTATCTAGTAGCCAGATAAGAGAATGAGAAGGGTATTGACTGACTGGTGGGGATAGAGTAAGGATAAAGGACGTAGATGGGGATGGTAGTTAATTAATGTGAATTCTGAAAATAAAGCCAAATGGACAGTGTTTTGGCCCGACTCTGCTGCACGTATGGGTGTCTTAGTCTTTTCCCCTTGGGTGCACTTCACACTTGCTAAACATCTGCGCTTCATAATTCTTTCTCCTCCTGTCAGAGAAAAGCTTGAATTAGACTTTTCATGAAGTGATTGCTAGGCCTAAAGCTCCGTGAAATAAGCTAAATCCATTTTAAAATGTGTACAGAATGCGCATGTTGAATGTCCTCAAATTACTAGTTATATTACTATGGTCAATTATACTTGGCAATTGTGCTTAATTGAAGATGAAAGCATATTAGGTTTTTAATTTAAAAGCCATAGGTAAAACTACTCTAAAAATCCTATTGGAATCACAGACCTGGTCATGTTTCTCTCTATATGCTGGGATTTTATGGTACATTAACCTGCACATTCCCGTAATTAGAACAATAACCGAATGAGCTGTTGTACCAGGTAACACATGATAGCACCTCTCATTTGTCTCTAAGATTTAGATTATGAACATGAAATCCCTTTGAGAACACTCAGAGTAAAATTTGTTTTAAAAACACATGAGTGAGAGAATATTCTTTTCCTCTTGAACATTTCTAGTACTATTACAGTTACACAAGCCACCAAATCACTAAGGACAAGAACCTCTAGTTTCTGTAGACTATCCTTTTTTTTTACTTCCTTCAACACACTTACTGGTCCATCGTGGGTCAATTTCTGTCCCCAGTCTCAGTTCCCTCACATTCATCTTTCATACCGCTGATAAAAATCATCTTCACCATGTCACACCCTAGCTTACAGCACCTCTAACAACCTTCTGACTTTAGGCTAACTCCAAATGCTTGGTGTCACCCCCAAGCCTTGATCCCTTCTTTTTTTCTCAGATGGATCTCTCACAAGCATTATTAATATTGCTGAGGCCTCAGCTATTATCAACCCTGGTTCATCTCATGGTGAATACATGAAAAAACAAAAAGACCCTGCACTAGTATATTTAATTTTATACCTGATGGGATTGTAGGGTCCAGGAGAAACTCTAATTCGTACTTAATACTGAAAAAAAGCCATGACAACTGCTTCTGGTCAGCCTCTCACATCTGCTTTCACCATGTGAAAAAAAGAGTCAAAATTACTACAAGTCAAAACTTTCTTTGCATGCCTTTTACATGGGATTCATTCACTGAGCACCTCAGGGTGGGTGAAGTACCTCCCAAATTCTCAGCAGCTAGATGTTGCTTATGTGATTTTGCCTATATCCATGCCATACCCATGCACCGGGGAACAAATGCATCTCAGCGGTTTAACACAATTTTATTTCTCATTCATGGTGCACTCAAATGCAGATTGTCTCATTAGAGTAGCACTCCTCCAAGTAATAACCTGGTGTTAGAGTCCCTTTATATCCTTGATGCCACTGTTTCCAACATGTGACCTCCATGGTCACTACAGAAAGGGAAGAAAGAACATAACATGTCCTTGAGGCCCAGTGGAAATTCCAGACTGAATTTGAATCTTCTATTATAAAGGTTTAGTATACATAAAGTAGAACTGATACAATATGCAAATCTACAATATAACATCTACTGATAAAAAAGGGCTCTAGCAGTTTACAAGTTTCCTATCGCATCTGAAGAAATTATCACAAGTTCAGTGACTTAAAACAATACAGATTTGTTATTTCAGAGTTCTGTATGCCAAACATCCATCCTGGCTCACTTGGTTTCTCTGATCTGTGTTTCACAAGAGTAAAATCAAGATATCAGCTTGCTGGGATCTTTATCAAGAAGCTCTAGGAAAAGCTGGCCTTTAAGCTTATTCAAGTTGTTGGTCAAATTCAGTTCTTGGTGGTTGTAGGACTGAAGTCCCTGCTTCCTTAGTGGTTGTAGGCCAGGGGTCAATCTCAGCCTGGAGGGGCCTCTCACCTTCTCATACTTCAAGACTCTCTGACCACCTTTTCTGCCTCATGTCTTCTGTTTATATCTTCTGACACATTTCTCTGCCTCTAGCCAAAGAAAAATTATCTATTTTTCAGGCTTGCATGAATATATTGGACACACCTGGATAATTCAGGATACTCTCCCTATTTTAAGGGCATCTGATGTAATAACTTTAATTACATCTGCAAAGTCCCTTGACAGCATTAATTAGATTAGTGCTTCCGCGCATTATATGGAAATGGAAATCTTTAGAATTCTGCCTACCACGATCAGTACCACTAATTTGAACTATATCCACGGACTTAATTTATTTATATTTTCCCTATTCATTCATAACAAATACACACAGATGTTTTGGTTTAAAGAAAAAATACTTAAATTTATAAGTGTAAACATATATTTAAGTAGTAAATTGAAACTTTAATGTGATAGCCATTTATGAAATGTGTGTACGTATACATATATAGATATGTGTGTGTGTGTGTATATATAAAATTATGAAACAGGTTGATGGAGAGATATTCTAGTCTTAACACATAAGCTTTATTTATTTTTAAATGCAGGAGGTAAAAAATATTTGTGATATTATATAACAGAATTGGGGATGTAATGGAAAGTCTCCTTTTAAGCCTGTGTTTTAAAATATCAGAATCTAAAAGATAAATAAAGAGAGATAAAAATGAGAGAATGAGGAATATACTTAAAAAAATATCCAAGAATAGATTATTCAGAATCCAAGGAGAAATGCTGTTACAGTAAATGCATACTTAAAAATATAAAGAATCCAGTTACTGTTGTACTATTACTGCCTTCCCCTGAGATTATTATTAAGGTGGCTATTTACATACATGGTAATGACATTTTAACCTTAAAGTCAATAATAGGACTTCATTTAAAAAATTCCAACTTGGTTAAATCTCTTCACATGTAATGTTGATTGGTAAAATAAAGAAATGACCCAAGTAATTAAAGTAAAACAATTTGCATGCATCCATTAGGGGGAAAAAAATAAAACAAAGCTACAAGATAAAAGTCTTTCATGTTTCAATCAATAATAATTACTGTCTACACTTATCAAATTAAAGGGGTAATTATTCTAACTATATATTTAAAAGTCTAAATTTGCATATACTGATTTATTGACTTTTTGGATATATATGCCTGCATTAATTGGTTCTCTGGGAAGTAAATGCTGCTATTGAGTGAGGCATCCAAAAGCTTTATTGGGACTAATCCTGTGAAAGATAAAATAAAGACAAATCAGAGTTGGTCCAAGAAACTCTTCAGACTGCAGTGCAGATCCTAAACCTGTAAAGAGAAACAGGTGGGAAAACAAAACAGGCAAGGAGACATTCAGACTACAACACAGATGCACAAGGTCTTAACTAATCCAACAAGGGGTCCCAGCACAAAGAATGCCTGTTGAGGAGCACTATGTTTGGGCAGATCCCAGTACCAGACCACATATTGGCTGGGGCTTCCTTGGAGGAGGCTGGGCCTCAGCTTGAAAGACGTGTCTGATCCAGAAGAGAGTAAGGATGGGAACTGCCTGCTAACAACACTCCTTACATGTTTTGTAAATGAGCATCTTCTTTTGTGAAAAGTTGTGTGAACTGTACAAATTCACTCTCACCATCCACAATTTGTAGGTGGATGAAGGTTCTTTTGTATACATGATTGGGGTCCAGGATTCCTGTGGACCTCTCTTCCTGAGAAAAAACTTAGACAATGGAGGGTAGTGGAATCAAATATATCTCTCATCACTTGAAGATGGTTTTAAAGGTTGATATTGATCATTTTCCTACCCAAACTACATATCCTTGTCATAGAAGCTGACTTATGGTGGGTCAAAATTCTCATTTCAGAACTGTCCGAGCCCTGGTGATCATACATTCTTAGCCAAGGTTATTGCATTTATCCACTCATACACGGAGAGTAAAAAGAGCAATACAACGGGACCATTGGAGTCCAAAACACATCTCTCTCTGGCTTCACAATGTAATGGCAACCCTCTCTCTCTCTGCCTATCATAGTTAATTCTATTGTCAAGATGGTGTGATTCTTTTGGTTCGGTCTGCTGGTGTGTGGCTTGGGAGAGTCAAAAGTGAATGCTTATTTTATATTTGCCCGCATACTTACTGCTTTGATTTTCATCATTTTGGTTTCATAAATTGAGATATCCATCTGATAACATTTTGCTTCTCCCTGAATAGCTTCCTTTGTAGTACATGTCTGCTGAAGGTGAATTCTTCTAGCTTTTTAGATGTCTGAAAAGTCTTTAATTTGCCTTTATTTTCAAAAAATATTTTTGATTGTTACAGAATTCCAGGGTAACAGTTTGGTTTTTTGTTATAAGGCTATAAATTCATGTTCTAGCTTCTTTTCCAAGAGATGCAAAGCTTTCAGATGTTCTCAGAACCACCAAGGTAGAACGCAATATAGTAGAAAATTTTTTTTGAAAAATAGTCACCGAATTTTAGCTTAAGTGAAGAAGGAAAATGAAAGTGACAGAATTTATCTTTCTCATTAAAGTGACCAACAGTTGACTTACCACAAGAGAAATTAAGGTATGACTTTTTTTCTAATTTTGAAGATAGGAAGCCTCAAATTAACATGGTATAGGCATATACTTACATCATAGTACTCTAACATCAAGTGTGAGTGCCCCTTAAATTTTCTAATGGGTGCAGTGTGCATCGTCTGGGGGATGGACATGCTTGAAGCTCTGACTCGGGTGGAACTAAGGCAATATATGTACCCTAAACCTTTGTACCCCCGTAATATGCAAAATTTAAAATAAAAATTATGCTCTAGATGCCTCACTTGCCTCACCTTAGTTTTGGTCCTGGTTTATAAATCAATTTAAAGTATAAATCTCTTACGAGATGCTAAATGTGAAACTATGATATTCCCTAAGAAACAGACAAAACAATAGTATAACTCAGGAGTAGATAATTTGTACAAGTAGCCATCTCCTCCACAAAGATACTACAGGATTTTATAAACTCTATAACTTGAAATCAACAGGAGCAAAGAAAGAAAGAAAAATATCCTTTGAATGGCTGAGTTTAACTAAAGATGCTGGCTTTGTCTGTTTTCTGTTGACGTAACTGAATACCTGAGATTGGGTAATACATAAAGAAAAGAAATATACTTCTCAGTTCTGAAGGATGGGAAACGCAAGGCTGAAGGTCCACATCTGATGAGGGTCTTCTTGTTGGTGAAGATTCTCTCTGGAGCCCAGAAATGGCAAAGGACGTCACACGGCGAGGAGACTCAGGAGACAAAAACTGACTCTTACAGCAGACCCACTCTTGTGCTAGCTAACCCACTCCCTTGAGAACTTATTGTTCTATTAATCCATTTATACATTAATGAACTAATCCACTTGTGACCCATTTACCTCCCAAACGTTCCACCTCTCAACATTGCTGCATTGGAAACCAAGTTTCCAACATAAAACTTTTGGAGGGCATATTAAAATCGTAACAGATGTTTAAGATTATACATAATATATATTATATATTTTTCCAGGTAAAATGGGGCTGAAAATAATCATTAAGTTGAATTTAGAAAAATAAATTTTTAATCTGAGGATATATGAGATTTCATATTAAAAATCTTATTTCAGAAATAACATACATCTTTTTCATTAAAAAAATTTTGAAAATAAATAACTTTTCTTATCAGTAAAAATGAGTATTCTAAAATATTTATTAGGTTTTTAACAGTATTTTTAAAGAAATAATGTTTTATACTTCTGGATTTTATTGCTTAATATATTTCTCTCATTACATACAAAATTTAAATTTTCAGTTCTTAATATCTCTAATTCATCATAATCTGAAAGATTCATAGAAAATACTTTTTTAAAAAGAATACTTATTTTTGAGAAATTCTATAAAGTATAGTAGGCAAAATTTAAGTTTTAACATTAATGCAATGTATTTCTTTTTCCTGTATTTTACAATTTTATATTATGCCAAGGACAAAAAAGATTGCCATTCAACTAGAGTTTTTTCCCCACCATTATATTGGTCTGAAAATGATCCAAATATATTCTAAAACATATCTAACCTATTAGAGTTTATATCAGAGAGATTCACTTAATATTTTCTTAAATCACTATATGTAATTGTTTGCCTATTTTAACATATATTTTTTAGAACAATAACTTGTTTATTAAAAGACTGAACCAGAAGACTGGTTCACAGTCTTTATTTGCGAATAAAGATTCTTAAATCCGATAGAGTCAAGTGTCTCTTTTCCATATGTAGATTAACTTTTTCACATGTTACTAGGTCAATTTGTTAACTGAAACCAGGATTAATTTTTTAGAAAATATAATGTGCTTCAAATTTTCAATTAAAATTCTTTCTAACCACCTATTCACCATTACCTCTTACTCTTAACTAGAGGGTGGTCAATATTAAGAGTGTCATTGGCAATGAAGAAAGAGGTAGTCCTTTGTGGTTCTGAAACCTTAAATGTGTGGGTTTTGCCATTTTCACAGGTAGCAGAGGGAAGAAAATCACTGGACTAATCTAGGTAAGGCTAGAGTATTTTCTATGTGTTTGCCTGTTCATTTGCATTTCAGTCACCATGGGGAGACATGTGATGGTCAGGATATGGTCACATTATCATTGTGTCCACGGTCAAAATATCATTTGACACTGTTATGACATGAATGTTTGTGTGCCACCAAAAATCACATGATAAAATCCTAACCTTCAAAGTCATGGTACTATGTGGTGGGGCTTTGGGGAAAGATTGTGTCATAAAAGTGGAGCTCTGATGAATGAAATCAGTGCCCTTATAAAAGAGACTCTAGAGAGTTCTTGCACCCTCTTTCTGCCATGTGAAGCTACAATACAAAGTCTGCAGTTTGCAACCTGGAATAGGGCCTTCAACAGAACTAGCTTTAAGCCTCCAGGAGTGTGCAAATTAAATTTTTATTGTTTACAAGCTACCTAGTCTATGGTACTTGTTATAGCAGCCAGCCTGAACTAAGATAAATGCCATGTATTAGTAGTTCTTCACCATTACTTGTTATAAGAGATTTCTAAAATGCTGTGAAAAATAAATGGTAGGTTGCTCCTCATTTTCTTGCACTACCTTCAAAAAAGTTCCTGGTTAATTCCTGAATTGTATCTTTCTCTGACATTAAAAAAACAGATATCAAACATGTTTTTCTGTCACCAGTTTTAGTGGTAACATTTTGCAATGGCTATATGACTTGTTGATTTGAGGGACATTAAGGTCAGGCTGATCTCTGGCAAGTCGATACCCATAAAGAAAATAACCTGCCATCTTATCTATCATTCCTTGTGAAGATGGACAAACCTTTGAAATGTCATCAAGAAAACATAGTGGGGCTAGGGAAGGGTAGCACATGAAAGGATAAGGGAAGAAGACGCTGGAATCTGCTGCCCCTTCTACTGCTGTGAAAACTAGAGCAGTGTGTTAAGACATTAAATTAGAACACAAGGTGAATTAAGGGGGAACAGGGAATAAGCTTCCCATAGTCATAGAGCAGTTAAGACCTAGGTTTTTCAAAGTGTGTTTGGGTTTAATTTCTGATTTAAATTACAGTGATGGCCAGACATCTGTGAATTTGAATTCCACTGAAAAAACATTACAAGAGAGGCCTCCGGAGAAACTAATTTTAGGGTTAATATTTAGTTCTGTGACTGAGAAAAGATAACATGCAGATGGAACAATGGATAAATCTCTCAGATTGCCATTGGCAGCAGCTCCTCAGAAATGGACAAATTTTCCTAACACTCTACTGATATGTATGCCATTCTAATCAAGGATGCTAGGGTAATACCTAACCTGGATGCAGTTAGAGTGCAGGCACGTAAACAGGCTTTTTTAGGTTAAGGACAACTTTTGAGTAAGATGTGATATTTGAATTAAGATATGACGGTAGAGATAGCATTGTCTAGGGAAAGTAGTTAGAGAAGAGTGTGGCAGGCATTTTTCCCCTGTTAAGGGATAACTTGGCATCTTCAGTGAACTAAAGGAGAAAAGGTAAACTTGGAACACTACCTATAAAGGAGGGGATTTTGAGGACTAAGGCTACAAAGGGAAGCAGAGGTTAGGTAATATATTGTCTTGCTTGGACATGTTTTAAGGAGTGAAGTAGTGAATAAGTTCATTATATTTATGTTGTGAAGGCAGCAAGTCAATAAGGAGGTGATAGTAGTCATTGCAAAAAAAGACATGATGCTTGTCTGATCTAGGAAACTGGAAGAGGAGATGTAAAACGAAGAATTTATGATTTTAGAGCTATCTAACCAAAAGCATAAAATACTGGATAAAAGCAGAGGCTCTTAACTAAAATAGACCTACTTTCAAACACCAGCCTCATCTTTCAATTATTTTTGTGCATTGGCCAAGATGTTTAATCTCTATAATTGCCAATTTGCATTGGTTAATTGAAGATAATAGCAGTACTTAGTCCTCATTCTTATAAGAATTTGTGATATTGTATGCAAAGCACTTGGAACAGTACCAGGTATATATAAGTCCTCAAAGCACAATAGCTATTATTACTGTAAATCACTGAACATGGCTATTTTTCAGGTGTTGCTATTATACTTAACAAAAACAAGAACAAAGAAAACCCCACAAAGGCTCTCCAATTTTGATGAAAATATTATGATATTTATTGTCAATCACTGTATCTAAATATTCCCTCATATGATTTTGTTCATGTTTTAACTGAACAGGGTTCTAATACTGTATACATTAAAAAGATATGAACAATATTTTCCTGAAGCAGATCAAATACTCATTTATTCCTGAATTGCTTAGAAATATATATTTTTAAATACAATCCATAGTGTCAGCTTCCTTTGAGGTTTAGGTGTCTGTATATGTGATGAGTTTATGAACTATACTTAAAATGGTTACAAAACCTATTTCTTAATCTTGAAATAAAAATGTTATTGATACAGTTTTGAGAATAGTAATAACAGACTGTGTGAAAGTTACAGAAAGTACTAGGATTTTTAAATACTTTTGTATTTCAAAATGAAATAAACATATTATTAGTGTAGTATTGTTTTTACAATGTTCGCACCTTGTACTGGGTAAGAAACACTTATTAGTTTTTGCTATAGCTAACACTATGTAGCCTTTTTTTTAGAGTATTCTAGCTTTTAATCTCTTGGGTCAAAAATTTAAGTACGACTTTTAAGATATATTTTCAACATTCTCCAGCTTCACATATGTGTTGAATACACTTAAGTAATTTCGGAAGCAACTGACTTTCAGCACTGTGTGCATGTGATGTGTCTTGCTATAATACAGGTTAATTTATAAAACAGTTTATCTTGGTTGGTGGCTGAGTGTTTCCTTCCTCTCTGGATGACCCAGAGCTGTTCATTTAGGAAGAACAGTGTTTGTAATGCTGTTCAATTTATCTGTTAAAGGAAGGATTTCTAAGATGGAAGATGTTTGTTCTTAAATGAACTTATTAATAGCTATATTTCCCTTCTGGAAAATAGATGTACTTAGTGGTGTACTATTGTGATTATTTACCACAGACTACCCAAAAATGCTCATGAATATTATTATAAACTATAACGCAATCTTAAACTGTAAATTTTTTAGACATCCGTATTATGAATCCATTTTATATTCCACAGAAAATCTGGTATGGTCCAAATTTGGGTCTATATTGAAATTTATATCTTTTAATAGGTAACATATCCCAAAAGCAATTCATATGCTGGAGACTATTCTAAGCACTTCATGGGGATTATATCATACAACTCTCAACATAATCTCATATGGAATACTATTTATCTCACCATAATATAAGTGGACAACTGGTGCCATGAATGATTAACCCTTTGGTAGTCTCCTATTATGAGATAGAGCATATATTTCAAATGCACTAGGCCTGGCTTCAAATCATGTGTCCTAAAATATACGATTTCTGCTCAATAATTAGGTAATCACCAGAATCCAAAAGATTAATGCAGGAGACTCCCATAATGTGAAAAGTATCAAAACACACTACCAAGTCAAAGTTAATTGATTATTTCAGTAACATATGGGTATATTTTTCCTCTAGTAAAGTATAAGTATAAAATAAAACAATATTTTAAAAACACTTTTAATCTGCTTTAATTCAAGCTGAGATGGGCTTTGGAAATTAAAAAAAAAGAAAACAATTATAGCAAATCTTGTAGATGGCCTCTCGATTATTTTCCATTCTGTAAAATCTGGCAATTACATTCAAAACTGTTGTTCTGCAAGAATGAGTTTGAAATTATAGCCTAAATATTTACTGACCAGTTTTTGTTATTATAATCTAAGTTGGCCAGTTAATACATAACATTCAATATTTGATTGCCTGTAGCATATTTGGAAAATATAATTGTGGTCATTCAAAATTATATTACTCTCTATATACTTACATCTTAGAAAATAAATCAAATCTCAAAGGAAGGCCTTCTACAATGTAAAAATTACACATGAAATGCTAGATATTAAGAATTGTAAACCCATAAAGACCCAATCACTCAAGATGAATACTGAGTGGTTAACTGAGCCTAAATTCAAATTGGAGACAAGTGGCCATTTGTTAACCAAAGGCCACATCTGTACTTCGAGTTCCCAGAAAACTCACACATCTGCTTAACTTTGGGAATTTCATAGCTGCCTTTCCTGTTTATGCTGCCTGAACCAACCAATAGACTGTGACCTGAGTCAACCAACAAGAATTTAGCAAGTATCAACCAACCAAAATTAATCAAGTTTGCATCCTTCACTTTAATAAATGTAATTGTTTGGGAACTTGAGCATAAACTTTCTCTGTAAAAGACAAATCCTTCCTTTGTTTTCTGGAGCACACCTTCATTTTATGCTGAAAGCTGTATCTCCCAATTTTTTCTCTGGAATTTTTCTCTGGAATAAGGTATGTTTTCCATAAGTTACTTCTCAGAGAAGTTGTATTCATGGAATTAAGAAAAAAACTATTTTAAAAATTCCATATTATTTAACCACCATCTATAAAGTTATAGTAATCAAGAAAGTGAGGTATTGATGTAAGATAAAAAGATCAATGAAACAGAATACTTTCTCTTACATATACATGTGTGTGTGTGTCTAACAAGGGGTAGGTGGGTGGTGGTGATGGAAGGAGTGGGTGTTGTGGATATGCATATATGTACGTATACATATGTGAATACATATATGTATGTAATAATATATGAAATGTATAAATAAAACTATGTATTAACCATAATATTTATTATAAAATCTGCTATAAGTAATTGATGGTGCTTTTTCATGTTAGAGAATTATAATAAGTAGAAATGGGTTCAGAAAGACAAACCTACAAATAATAATGCCCATGTAAGCTGAAAAACAGAACAGTGCTTTATTACATTTACTGACTCCAAAGACGGCAGATATCAAAACAAACAAATAAGCAAACAACAAACAACAGCAAACAAAGGCTATATTCACTGAGTGCATATCATACCTCAGGTGATCTTTTTCTGAGCTACATAAATTAGCTCATATAATCTCACAACAACCTTGTTATTTGAATAGAGGCTAATATTATTTCAATTTCAGATAATGAGCAAATTGAGGAACACAAGTCATTTTCTCAATGTTAACACAGCAGATAAATTTCAGAGTTGAGATTGAAATCAAATGTGCTTGGTTTTAAAGGTTATAGCCATAATCATATAGCAGTACTTTGTCTCCCAAGGAAGCATTAGTAATGAAAATGTGGAGGAAATGGACAAATTCATGAAAGACACAGCCTTCTTAGGCTCAATCAGTAAGGAATAGAATATCTGAACTGACCAATATCAAGTACCGAAATTGAAGCAGCAATAAAAATACTTTCTAAAAAGAAAAGTCTTGGACCAGATGATTTCAGTCCAGAATTTTACCAGACCTACAAAGAAGAACTGGTGCCTATCCTGCAGAAATTATTCCACAACATCGAGAATCCTCCCCAACATGTTTTATTAAGCCAACATCATCCTGATACCAAACCAGGAAATGATGCAACAAAAAAAGAGAACTACAGACCAATATCCCTTATGAATATAGATGCAAAGTTCTCAACAAAATCCTAGCAAACCAAATTCAGGTGCTTATCAAAAAATAATTCATCACAACCAAGTGGGCTTCATCCCAGAGATGCAGGGATGGTTCAACATATGCAAATCTATAAATGTAATTCACCACATAAATGGAAGCAAAAACAAAGACCATATGATCCTCTCAATAGATGCATAAAAAGCCTTCAACAAAATTCAGCACCCTTTTATGATAAGAATGCTTAACAAAATAGGCATAGACAGGATTTACCCCAAAATCACAAAAGCCGTATATTGCAAATCCACAGCCAACATCATACTGAATGGGGAAAAATTGAAAGCACTCCCACTTAAAACTGGAACCAGACAAGGTTCCCCTCTATCACCACTTCTATTCAACATAGTGCTGGAAGTCCTAGCCAGAGCAATCAGACAAGAGAAGGAAATCAAGGGCATCCAAATGGGGGCAGAAGAGGTCAAACTATCACTTTTTGCTAATGATATGTTCTTATATCTAGAGAACCCAAAATATTTTGCCATGAGACTACTGGAATTGATAAACAAATTCAGCAAAGTCTCAGGTTACAAAATCAATGTACAGAAATCAGTAGCATTCCTATACACCAACAACAGTCAAACTGAGAACCCAAATCAAAGACTCAATAACCTTCACAATAGCAGCAAAGAAAATAAAATACCTAGGAATATATTTAACTAAGGAGGTGAAAGACCTCCACAGGGAGAACTATGAAACACTGAGGAAGGAAATAGCAGGGACATAAACAGGTAGAAAACTATACCACACTCATAGGTCAGCAGAAGCAACATTGTCAAAATGTCTATACTACCCAAAGTGATCTACAGATTCAATGCAATCCCTACTAAAATACCATCAATTTGGTATTAACTGATCAACACTTATGTGTACATTTAGTAGTAACATTCATCAGGTGTTGGGCAAGTGGGAAGGGGAAAAGGGGATGGATATATTCACACCTAATGGGTGCATTGCACACTGTTGGGGGATGGACATGGTTGAAGCTCTGACTCGGGTGTGGCAAAGGCAATATGTATAACCTAAACATTTATGCTCTTGTAATATGCTGAAATAAAAAAAATATATAAATAAAATAAATAAATAAATGGAACCATTAGTAAATGATGTAGAGTTTTGAAAAATAAATGTGCTTCGTTTAATGCCCAATTCCCAATATTGAAGGCCAAGAATTTTAAGTAATATATAGGTTGACAAATGGGCTCATTTCCTTTTTTCATAATTGTCATATCATTTCTGATTCATTGGCTTAGTGAAGCAGGCAGAATTACTTTAAAGATTCACTTGTATTTTCACAGGTAATTAGTACAATAGCAAAAAGTAGAAGTCTAATAATTTTTTAATAGAGTGCACTATCTATAGCATTCACACTTTTTCTCATAGAAACAAAAGTGTTGTATATAGATATTCATAACTTTTATACAATTACAAAATTCTAAATATTATTTTTTTGTATTTTCTTGATCGTAAAGTGAAGCTATTCTATATAGCTTTGATACAAAACAAGGATGTAACACTCATTGGATGTCTGGTGTTATTATTAAGTTAGGGTAAAAGTTCAGTTCCCTAGATAATTTATTTTAGTTACAATAAATTGTTAACTAATCTGGGTTTCAAATTAGTAAGACTCAGAGATTTCAGCTAACTTTGATCTTTGTATCAATTGGCCAATGTTATCATAAACTTAAAGAACATGGACTTTATTTTTCAAAACTACTTGTAATTTCAGCACAGTTCAATCAGCATTTGGGTGTTAATACCTCAGAAGTTGCAACTGTGGTAGGGAACTGGCTCTTATTAGTTGTTGAAAAAAAAGAATTTAAGTTTAGAATTAAAAGCTTCTATTCTGATCATTAGTGATTAACACTGAAATGTGTTTTTCCTTGCTTCAGATATTTCTCGTACTAGGAGAAAACATAGAAATAAACTAATATAAAGTAAATTAATCAGTATTTATTTTGTGACATATGGCAGTAGACTCATGTATAACTTATGTAACATATACGAATCAATAAATAATTAACTTTAAAAAAAGAAAAACATTGAGCTAAATGTTAAGAACATTCTTAATTCTAACTGAATATTTTATTATTGATTTCCGAGAATAACATTGAAAAGTGAAAGATAAAATAATTGAGAGAGAAGTGAAAAAAGAGAAAATAGAAAACATTTTGGAAAATTGTGATATTTCTTTTATTTATTTCCTAAGTGGGATGCTGGTTTTGTTACATTTTCATTGTTTTAATTTAGAGCTAGCCAATATAAGGGAGATGACAGTTTTCTGATTATTTTAACCATGCCTATATATTGGCTTTAATCAGCATAAAAATATACATATGCTATTAATTCCCTGATATTTAATGTATTCTCTCTTTTTTGTGGAGCGAATCAGTTGAGTATACAATATATAAATTTAATTTCTTGCAAATTTTTAATTTTTTTTATATTTTGAATATCACGTTAATTGTAAAGACGAAACTATTAATTTCTGCTGATGTGTTCTGTGAATTGTCCCCTCTAAACCAGCAAATGAATGTAGCTTTTTCTATTTAGGATATTTAATCAATCCTAAAAGCAAAATACGCTTTCATCAATTTGGTTATACAAAACATATCTGGAGTGCAAAAAACTTCATCACATGTTCATTAAAAATATTTTGCATAAGTGACACATTTTAAATTTAAAACGTCAATTAATTTTTAGCTTTTCAAAAAATGTCTTAAATATATGAAGCAAATAATGAAATTGATATACTACATGTAAACGGAACTGGAAAGAAATGTCAATAACATTGAGGTTTTCCTCCTTTTGCCTAGTAAATGAGTGAATGAGGGAACATGTCTTTAGTCCCTGCCTTTGCCAAGGGTTAGGGAGGCAAAAATATATTTGTTTATTTATGTATTTATATATTTCTGTCATGCCAGGAATGGCAAGCCTTGAAATTAGTAAATGGTCCACATCTGTAATCTTAGTAGTACCAGGAGGAACACCTCTTGTTCATAAAAAGATCAATATCTAGAATTATGCAATTTCTAGTTCAACATTTTAATAAGTAATCATTTCTTCTTTAAAATTACTTTGTTAGAAGAATGAAGGAAAGAACATATTTAATTTAGGGTATGCACGGATGTTAATGAGTCATTGGTAGAGAGAAGATGCAGGGAGTGATGGTGGACTAAATTCAACAATATCATTTTCAAATAAGGGCTAGATTATCCTCCATCCATCGTAACAGAATATTATAGAGAACGCTTTTTCTCAAATGCCTGCTTCATCATAACCATTTAGGTTCATATTATTAGCTCTTTGCTTTCCTGTATTTCTAATAAAATGATCAATGAAATAGAAACACTGACAGCAGATACAACTGCCCTCTAGCGTATTGTTGTTATAATATTAATAGTATAGTGGAGAACAGGGAAGAACGCAAACTACCGGTGAGGAAAATTTAGAAATTCCTCAAGACAGTGAGATGAAGTATGAAACTTAGGACTTGTGTTAACCAATGAAGCATCCAATATTTTGAAAATATTTCGATTTCTTATTACAACAGAACTAATCTTCCAGTCTCTATACTTCAAGTTAAAGACCCTGGAGGATTCTGAGGCAATGCAAAATGAACGGCTCAAGAAATTGCAGAAACAGTGAAACTATGCCTTTCATTTTCTCCTTTAGCAGCCTGCTGTCTTATACCCAGTGATTCTGACCTTCTATTTATAACTGCACAGCAATGTTTCTAAGCTTCAAACAACAGAGACTGGGAAAAAAAATCTTAACATATTAAAGTAGATACTTTCTGTTGAATATGAGCTCACAAGAAACAAAACAATAGCACCATCCCCACAACATACAGATCAATGAGAAGATAAACCTCCATGAGGATCAAGTGACCAATAACTTAGAGAATTTATACCATAAAACCTAAAGATATTAGAATAATAGGAAAGTCTTTTAAAGTAATTTTTTTTCAATTTCCAGAGAAGAGAAACACATTCAAGTATAATGTTTCAATTTGTTATTCCCAGTGCATAAAAATCAATTACAATTACTAAATAATTAGTAATTATTATTAAAATGGGTGTATCATATATAGAATATGTATTACAAATACACCTGTTTTAATATGTATGTGTGTGTGCTTATATACATATGTGTGGTACATGTGTGTGTGTGTGTATATATATATATATATATATATATACATATCCCTGAAATCATAAAATAAAACTTCACTGTATGTTTTTATAGGGTAGATATAACAATGAATCATTTATTAGGCCATAAAGAAATATCTCTATAAATCCATAAAAAAATAATGCAGAAAAGATTTCAACAAAATAAAATGTTAATTATGAAGTTAGGAAAGAAAATGTTTAAAAATCTAGTAAAAATTAAAATTCTTTTAAATAATAATTTGTCAAAATATGCAAATCAAATTAGATTCCATTAAAATAATAAATAATATATTTAGGAAAAATGCTTTTTAAAACATATGCATGGTCTACATATTACTATATAACAGCATTAAAATTTATTTTAAAAATCAAAGGGAAAGGAAAGATACATCATGTTCTTATTAAAAGTTATTTGATACATGTAACATAATCACTAAGGAAATATTATTAAGAATTATTTGAAAAGACCCAAGTTTATGTAGTTGAGCCTAATTTTATTGGGGTAACAAGGTAAAATCTCCCAAGGTGGAATGGCAGATATTGATGAACAGAAACATGAATATTTAAATATTTCTACATTTTGATTGTTGCATTATTTCACGCTAATCTATATCTATCAATGTTACAATTTTCCAGACAATTGATAATGGGATATACTACAATTGTCATGGCTTGTGAAAATGTTAAACTTTGGTAACTCGTATTCACTTACAACTGGATTTATTTTCTTAAGTGGAAATATGGTAATCTTATATTAGAAAATGAAACATTAAAGTGGTAAATGGGAATTTACAATAGTAATTGGGATATAATATCCATGTATTATTTATGAATACAGATTGTTTTATGGTGATGGTATAAACATTCCTTACTAAAATCAGCACATTTATTTTTTAGCGAACAATTTGAAATCATAATACCATCTCAGTTTTTCTGAGACAATTTTTTTTTTTTTTTTTTGAGACAGAGTCTCACTCTGTTGCCCGAGCTAGAGTGCCGTGGCGTCAGCCCAGCTCACAGCAACCTCAAACTCCTGGGCTCAAGCGATCCTCCTGCCTCAGCCTCCCGAGTAGCTGGGACTACAGGCATGAGCCACCATGCCCGGCTAATTTTTTCTATATATATTTAGTTGTCCAGCTAATTTCTTTCTATTTTTTTAGTAGAGACCGGGTCTCGCTCTTGCTCATTGCTCAGGCTGGTCTCGGTCTCCTGAGCTCAAACAATCCACCCGCCTCAGCCTCCCAGAGTGTTAGGATTACAGGCATGAGCCACCACCGCGTGGCTCATGGCCTGAGACAATTTTTTGAAAGTAATATTATTTTTTTATTTAACATTGCTTTCATTCAACAAATAATTACTGTCATTATGGTGACAGGCCCTGAGTATAGTATGGTGAACATCTGAAAACTCCTTGTAGACCTTGAGCTCACCACCTAGTGTGGGAAGGTAAATAATAAATAAATAAACATATAAATATATAGCATAGCAAATGATGATAAGCTTTGAAAAACAAAAAGAAAACAGCATAAAGCATAGATAATTTGGAGTGTACTAGTCTTACAATTAGTGAACAGCTGTCTGAGGGGGCTAATATTTAAGTAGAAAAATAAATGGCATTATTTCCTTTATGCATTTTCATCAACTGAATTGTAGAATTCAGTTCAGATTGGTAATAATGGTGAGCTGAAGTAGATAATGTCATTCTATTTGACTAATCAGAGGACATGCATCCTTCTTGGAATGTTTATCTATGCTGTTGCAGGGAACAGCCCAGAATTATTAGATGCATCCATCACTTTCTTCACAGTCTCCTGACATAAATGTGAATTTTCTAGGTTGTACTTGGGAATTTCCTGGCACTTACAGTCAGAAGGCAAAAGGAAATATTTTCATATTTGCTTCCAAGTGAAATGTCTTACTTTTGCAGACATAGGAAGTTATAATATAAAAACAAACAAAGCAAAACAAAAAGCTCCCTGGATAATGATAAAGAACATGATTTGAATTTCTGAACCAAGGCTTAGAGTGCCAGAAAACAGGATTCCTAACAAAGGGTAAGAACTGCACATGAATCTTGTAAAGAATGTGTTTTGATTACTGACAAGACCATGGGGATTTCAAATAAAAATTTGAGTAGTGGAAAAAGTTAAAATGAAGAAGGCCAATGGGTGTAAAGAAGGAAAAAGAACCAAAAGATTTCTTCATTGGAGAGATGTTTTAGATAATATTTATGGGATCTTCTTCCTGTAAGAGAGTTAATAATTCCTTTCAAACTGACTCTCAAAAATTCATCTGACTTGTGTTTTCATGTATAAAGAATGTTTCAGTAAATTGTTTTTATAAATGTTTAGCCACCATTTTTCATTATTCTCCTCCTAAAATGTCTTTTAGGAATTTTTACCTTATGACATTTTAATATCAGAGACACACTATATATCTGTTTATGTACTGTATATACATATTTATACCAATAAATTTCAATTCTTGGAGAACCAATTTTTGCCCACTTGAGGGAAATATGTCTCCCATTGATAATGGATACTAGAAATCAATAATTTTATTGTTATAATAGTATTTCATGCATTTTCTACTTTTAGTGTATTTTGAAGGTAATAATTATTCTCAGAAAACAAAGATATATCAAGTCACGTTAGTTTCCTTAAAGATTATCAAAAAAATGCTCTAAGGATTGCAGCTAAACTGAAAATTAAGCGAGTGCTTTTATTTGCAGAGCTACTTGCTGTCAATGATGGATAAAATACACATGAACTAAACTGTTACTATGAAGTAATAAAATGTTTATAGATTCAAGACTCTTTCAAGCATAAATTTCACCTCCAGCCTTATTGAGAACTCACTTTGCTAAAAATGACCACAGGTGGTCTCTAATCCTAGTATCTCTATTAACTCAATTAACTACCTGTGTAATGTTGATCAAGTCATTTTACCGTAGGGTGACTATAAGTTTTTTTTCTCAATGTGAGTACTTTAAAAAGTAAAAGTGAGTTCTTGATATTTTCTTCAGCTTTTTGTGGGACTGAGTACATAAATCTATTTGTGTGCTGCCATCAGAAAACTAAGTCACATAAATTATTCCCTTTATTTGAATCATATTCTAAATAGTCTATTAATGGTAATTTGTATCCCAATAGATCCTATTCCAAAGCAGAGAATTGACTGGCCAAAGGGAACCCAGAGCTTAACAGGTATTGTTTTCATTTTAAATGAATAAATGCCCTCTGGTTTTACATCAGTTTCTACTATGCTTGATTGCTAAATCTCCATTTCCAAGTAGTATCTGATTCACTTTCTGTGTGCTTGTGAAATCGCATGACTGGGGACCAGAATTTGAATTGGGCTTAATTTACCAAATCAATTCTTTAGTCTGACGATTAAAGGCAGACTCCTATGAAGCTTCCCATTAAAGCATCCAAAGCTTGCCTTGTGATTGTTTCTAAATGTTATTAATATATCTTACAGTTCTATTATTCCATTATTGATGATATAACCCTAAGTATGGTATCACAGTGTAACTCATTATTATGAACAAAGGCCAAGTCCCTAATTAGAAAGAGTGAGCTATCTATTCAAGATGCCTATTTCCCCAGAGTCCTGCAAAAACTGGGAGAAGCCAATTTATTAATCACAGATTAAAAACATAAGTTGAAGTATAACAAATTCTTACTTTAAGGAAAAAAAGAGAAAATAAGTTCAAAGATTGTGTCTTGTAAACCTTAGAAATTATTGTAAAAATTATTAGATTCACAGACTTGCTGATTCTTATAGTTCAGCAAGTCTCTTTCTTAAACTAACCAAGAAGTCAAGAAATACACTTTAAAACATCTCTAGGAAAGACTATCCTGGCTTCCCCCTGTTGTACTTTTTGTATTTTTCAGAAATAAATAATAGAAATCTTACTCTATTGAAAAGTTAGGGGTGTCGTGTACTAAATAAACCAATAATTCCAAAACAAAGTTTCAGGATGTACAGAAATGCAGCTGAGCTTCAGAGAACTCTTGGGTTCAAAAGACCCTGTTTTTGTCTCTCTGATCACATTGTCTAATTTAATCCTTAATCACCACATATTTGTTGCCTTAGTGTACTGAAAAATGTATAAAATGATAGCTTCCAATATCTATAAACTATGCTTAAGACATCATTATTCCCAGTAAATTGTTTTCATGAAAGAATCCTATTAGCCTAGCTTTAGTTGAATTCCTACTGCAAGACAAATAAATTAACTTCGGCTAAATAATAGGGATTGCAAAAGCATTGCCAACCCAATAGGCAGAGTTTGATGTGCTGATTGCTAGCAATTAAATTTAGTGCCTATACCTGGAGCAAAATAAATATAGTTAGGGATCAAAAGTCTTTATAAATATGGTTGCTACCATTTATGGTTGCTTCCATTTATTTAAGTGACTTATTTGGAATAAGATGAAGGACTTTTCTAAGAAAACAGGGGTCTTGAACAAAGAACAGCATAAATGCCCATTTCACCTATGAATAGTTAAAATTTCACCATAACCAGGTAGATAACCTTTACACTGAGTAGATTTTTTTTTTTTACATTTATAACTTACTTGTTTCTAATTCTCATCTCTGGAATTATGCCAGTCAAGGTCCCATGATATTCCAAATAATATTCCAAAAATAGATATGCAAACATTATATATAAAGTTCTTTCAAATATATTTGTATATCATTCTGGTTTACAATATTTTTATGATAATTTGGTGACAAGAACTACACAAGATCATAAGAAAATAAATACTGAACTGAAATAATTAAACTTTACTTAAATGATGACATATAGCTCTATTATTTCAGCTGACTTTGGATTTGTTTTTAGTAAAGATGTAAAATGTTTTACATAATGTTTTATTAAATGAACACACTTCTCGGATCAAAAACTTTTTTTCCCCCTGTATCACACTAATTCATTGTAATTGGGTCTACAACATAAATCAATTGAGGTGTTTATTATTTATTTTAAATTCAATTGTTCCATCTTTTAGGACATTTCTATCATCTCATTTCCTTTATAAATTTAAAACTAAGACATTTGTGAATTTGCAGCTCTGATATGGTTTAGGTTAATTGTCCAAGTTTACATTCTCCCACTCATAATATTTAAGTATTATCTACTAGATACCTAATACCTAGGTAATACTAGATACATCAGTAATATTAGATACTTACCTAATACTTAGGTTTTATCCACTAGACACAATATAATGGAAATTCCCATCACTCAACCCATTTTTTAATTTATTTTTAACATAATAAACATTGTGACATGTGTTTAGTAGTTGACATATATAGTGGTGTATATTTTATTGATTAACCACTTATTAACTATATGTAACACCACTGACATTTATGTTTCTTGAAGTTTTGATATATTTTAGTAATCCTCTTATTATTATCATTATTATTTATATCCAGGTCACTCTCCAGTCAGGTGAACTTTAATATGAGGAAATTCCTTTGTTCTACTTTCTGGGACCATTATCCCCTTCTCTATTTTTTGTTTGTTGGTTTGTTTGTTTGTTTTATGAGACAGAATCTCACTCTGTTGCTGGGGCTAGAGTGCCATGGGCTCAGCCTCGCTCGCAGAAACCTCAAACTCCTGGGCTCAAGCAATCCTCCTGCCTCAGCCTCCCGAGTAGCTGGGACTACAGGCATGTGCCACCATGCCCAGCTAATTTTTTCTATATATATTTTTAGCTGTCCATATAATTTCTTTCTATTTTTAGTAGAGACGGGGTCTCACTCTCGCTCAGGCTGGTCTCGAACTCCTGAGCTCAAATGATCTGCCCGCCTCGGCCTCCCAGAGTGCTAGGATTACAGGAGTGAGCCACCATGCCCGGCCTCCTTCTCTATTTTTAACCAGCTTTCCTACATTTCAGAGATTGTGTTCACACACCTTATTTTAAAACCCGAGAGTGTAATATAACTTAGACAGAAAAATAATATACTAATATTGTTAAACTCTAGTATGTTATTGCCTGAATAGATTTTGAATTAATTCACAATAATACTTGTTATGGGATAAATTGCCTCCCCACCTCCCCCCTCAACACCCAAGGTTCTTGAAATCCTTATTCACTATCCCTGTGACTATATCCTTATTTGGAAACAGGATCTTTACAGCTGGTCAAGGTAAGACCAGTTCATTAGGGTGGGCCCTAATCCAGTATACAAAAGGAAAATCTGGACATAGAGATAGACACTTAATGAGGGAAGACAGTGTGAAGATGCAGGGAGAACACTACCAACAAGCAGAGCAATGTCTGAAACTATCAGAAGCTAGAAGACGCATGGACAAGATTTCCTTCACGACACTGAGAAGGAACCTACCTTGCTATACCTTGATTTCAGACTTCCATCCTCCAGAACTATGAAACAATGCATTTGTGTCATTTAAGCCACCAAGTTTGTGGTACTTTATGGTGACAATCCCAGGAAACTACTACTAATATAATACAGTGATCTCAAGATTCTAGATTTTTTCCACTTTAGAACATACAAATTTAATGTAATTGAGGAGGTTCATCAAAATATTATATATGTCTTCTTTGGATATATCATAATCTTCTAAAAATTAATAATTTATGCAAAAATGATATTGTACTAAGCCCTATGCTTTCTACTTTGCCCCATTATTAATTTTTATTGATGTTTTTATTGCTCATGGCTATTTCAGAATGGGTAGACATTTTGAACTTACCCTTTTCTTATTAAAACATTACAATATATGCAGGATTCCTGTTTTAAAATTTGAAGATTATTAGCCATGTTCCTTTGGAGTACAGTGGATTCAGTTAGTTCTTTACCTATTTATTATCATCACTTTAATTGGCTGATTTTATATTGTCAGTAATTTTATAAACTGTTATTCCTTTTTAAAATTCAGAAAATGCCCAATTTAAATCTAATTTCATAGTATATAATAATATTCTAGGAAGTAGAAAACACATATTTAAATTCTATTACCAGAAAGGCAACTCATTTGTTATTGGCCACATATTAAATCTCCAACAGAGAGTTATGGGATGGCAAAAATATAAAAAGGAGAAATGTCAAGAAAACATAATTACTGCATAAAATTTATCAAATAAAATATCAAATAATTAGCAAAAATCCAGTCATTTTGTTTTAAAAACAAATGATGCCAATGTCTATATATATATAAGATTTGAGTAATTTTTCATTTTTTTTCCAAAAAATCTTGTGATACCTTTTAAAGACTGAGAAACTTACAATTCAAATGAATTCCTTTCCCATTCATGTGTACAGTGTTGCTTCTTTTTCTTTAAAAAAAAAAAAAAAAATTCTGTGACATTCTCCAAGGACTTTTTTCAACCTTTATTCAACTTCTTTTTTTTCTCTAATGATGTTTAAAAAGTACTGTGGTACATTTATAAGTGCTTAATCAATTCAACAATTAAGCAATCTTTGGAATTTAAATAAAACTTGCTATTCTGCTGATTCTTGCTAAATGCTATTTTACCTCCTAGTAGATCAATTGAATGCGTTTATGAATCACGTTAAACAAGACTGTGAACAGTTACCAGAAACTGCATCACTAGTTCAGGTTAACTTACTTATCATACTGAGAATATCTTCATTCATAATTTTTATCTGTTTCTCATCAATTTCATTGAGGATTAGTTTATGTACAGTAAAACTTGTCCATTTAAACTGCACAATTCTAGTGACTTGTGACAGTTTTATAAACCTCTACAATCACCATAATGATTAAGATCCTGTACATTTCCGTTATCCTCCCTTCATGCCCCCCAATAAATTTCTCACGCTCTTTTGCAGTACAACCCTCCCTCTACCCTTGGACTCAGTCAATGGCTGACCTGCTTCTTGTCACTAGAGGTTAATTCACATTCTGGATGTACTACTTTGTGTCTGGCTTCTTTTATTCAGTATGATTTTGAGATCCATTCATGTTGTGGTACGTATCAGACTTGTCACTTTTTATTGTAGGATTGATCCATTCATCCATTTATATGCTAATGGACGTTTGGGTTGTTTCTTGTTTTTATTATCATGAATTCCGCTGCTATGTATACTCACGTACATGTCTTTGTGTGGACATATTTCCTCATTAATTTTGGATAAGTATCTAGAAATGGAAAAGCTGCATCATGTGTTAGAAGTATGTTGAAGTTACTTAAGAAGCTGATATACTCAATCAACACATGTGCACATGTGGAAATAACATTCATCAGAAATCAAGTGGGTGGGACGGGGGAGTAGGAGATGGGTAAATTCACACATAATGGGCATAATGCACACTATCTTAGTGATGGGCACACTTATAACTTTGACTCAAATGGTACAAAAGCAATTTATGTAACCCAAATGTTTGTACCCCTGTAATATTCTGAAAAAAAGAAAAAAAAAGTATATACAGCTGTGGCTTCCCTACATAATGCAATGACTTTAATTGTGGATCATCGTAACTCCAATCATGCTGCATATTCTTCTGCTGGCCCCCACTCATGTGCATGCATACGCCAAATCTAGTTGTCACCTGCAGCTCTGCTTATTTCTGTAAATAAAGACACTTGTCTGAAAAATGAAAAAAAGAAGTTAGGAGAGTGGTCACCCTTGGGAGTGAGGGATAGTAACTAGAAGGAAATACAAGGAGGGCTTCTAGAGGCTTGTTAGGTCTGTTTTTTTTTGTCCTGGGTATTGATCACATAGTGTGTTAATTTGTGAAAATGCACCAAGCTATATACTTATAATATATGCCCTTTTCTACATGTGCATTATATTTTAATAAATTTTTTTAAAAAGGTAAAGAAAAAGAAACTGATAAAAGTTTTAACAAAGTATTTGTATAATTTTAAATCTCTAGCAATGTATGAGCATTTCAGTTGTTCCAAAGCCTCACCAAATATTTGATCATTCTAGAAGATACCTAGAAGAATCTCCTTATTAGTTTTAATTTGTATACTTATTATTTTAATTTTTTTTTGCTTAGAATTTTTTTTCATGTGTTTAATGGCTAGTTTTACATTTATTTTATCTAGTACCTTTTGAAATATTTGCTGTTTCTATTCAGCTGTTTTCCACTTTATGATTGAGTTGTAAAAGTTTTTTATGTATTCTTATAAGTCCTTTCTCAGATATTGAAGTATTGAAAATACTTCTCCCATTAGATGGCTTTCATTTTTATTTTCTTAATGTTTTTGTTTAGAAGTTTTTTATTATTTTAGCTTTTCTATTGAGGTTTATGATACATTTTGAGTTAATACTGTATATGATGTGAAAGGAAGGTCATGTTCTTTATATTTAACATAGATAGACTCTCCACAGAAATTGAGTGGTTCAAAGAGTTGTTTCAAAAAGTTTTCTTTTCCTTTTGATTGACTTAGTACCTTTGTTGAAAATCAATCAGCTGTTATGTTTAAGTCTATTCCTACATTCTCTGTTTTGTTCAATATATTTAATCATGTCTGAGTTGCCAGAACACTATATTGTAAGTAGTTTAAATCCTCCAATATTTTCCTTCCTTTTAAAAATTGCTCTGCATAGATTGATTGTCATTTTACACCAAAACACCACCTCCTAATTTTTATTGGTATTGCTTTGGATCCATAATCTGTTGATCACTTTTGTAGGGATTGCCACTTTAGTCATATTAAATATTTTAATCTGTAAACATGCTTTGTTCCACCATTTCTTTCAGCTTTCTTTAATTTCCATCAACAACATTATGTAGTTTTCAGTTAAAGATCTTTCATGTCCTTTGTTTGATATAAACCAAAATATTATATGTCACCACTATTATGAATGAATTTTTAAAAATGATTCCATGACATATCACAGAATGTTGTACATCTATATAATTCATATAAATCTATAATCTATGTTGTGTAAAAAAGAGTATAGGTTTTGTAGTCTAACAGATTTCATTCAAGTCTGAAAAGTATTTCCTGTACATTTTATTAAACTCTAAAATGTTTATGCTGATAATATGTGTAGTTTATTTGTGCAGATTAAACTAGATTTCATATAAAGAACATCACTAAATTTAATATCCCAAGTTGCAAATAGAGTAACAATCACTTTCCCTTATAACTTCCACAGAGGATGGAAATACACTTTTTCTTTCTATTTCATGAAACAACTCCCATCCCTGCTAACCCAACACTTTCTGTTTTTCACATCCTATATATACTCTTATCACTATTGGAAAAAATCAGATTACTATCCAAACAATTATAAAAATACTCTCTTTGGTCTTTTTTTCACATGTTTTTCCAGCTTCAACCATTTCTACTGCACATATTATAAACGAGTATTTTAAAATCATTTTAAAAATTGATTTTAATGCCAGTAGTTTATGAAACCAAGTACAAAAGACAGTTCATAATACATATTACAGAAAACCTAGCCCTTTACATCAATTGTTGATATAGAATATAAGACATTCTCACTGATTTAAGGATTGTGTCCTTTGAAGCAACAATAAATTGAACCATTAAAAAGCAAACCACTCCATTAAACTGAAAAGAAAACAGTGAATTTAAAAAGAAATACCTAAGGAAAAAACATATTTTCTAATCTTTGCTTTTAGGTCTCCTTTTGCCTTTGATAGATGATGAAAAGTTAAATTACAAACAAAAATGCAACAGGGATTGCAAACCAATGCATCAACCTGTTTTGCATACCAGCAGGGGATACAAAAAATTTTTAAAAAACAAAATATATGAGATGCTGCTTAAATGTAAAGTGGGATAAAAATGAGAAAAACAACCCAATCTAGTCAATCGTTATGCAACTAACGCCTTTCCTAATGGCAAATGAGACTTGTTTTTCATTCATTCTATTTACTTGGAAAAAATATACTAAAATATGATCTGAGACTAGTCACAATACTTTATCACAATACTGGATCCTTCTTCAGCTTCTCCGAACCCTGGGCCTTGGGTGTGCATGTGTGCATATGCATGCATGCATGTTATGTGTATTGGCATGAATGTGCATGCACACATGCATGTGTGTTTGTGTGTGTATGCATATGTGTGCACGTATTTTGGCTCTATGATAAGGAGCCTTGGCTTCTTGAGGGCCCCCATCCCACTCAGGTCAGAGGCAATATGAATCGTTGGGGTTTTAGTCTATTTCTGTGGGTTGCAGCTCATACTTTCGGGTTCCAGTCTGCACTTGCTCTGACCATCCAGATGTCTTATCTTGCTGTCCCAAGTGCCTGCCCTATGATTTAAGCTTTAACATCAATCAGACAGGACCATAACATCCATATAGAGATTGCTTAACCAGCTCTCACAATTGCCTTAGATTCACTATTGTAAATAAATTTAAAAAAAAAAATTCCATAACATATCAAATGCTTCTAGCACATCTCTCATTAAATCTTGACTGAGACATCATACTTTGCTAATCCTACTCAAGAAAATCAGCAACAATAAACAAATATATAGCCATTTTTCTGTCATTACTGAGTAGAACTTAAAACCCTTTAAAATAATTAAATGATTATGCTTATGGCTATAAATCTATTAAGAGGCAGAAGAAAGTACAAATGATTTTTTCTATGGAGACATTTTATGCAATTACATAAGGTTTGGTAAGGTGTGCATTGTAACTTTATCCAAAAGGTTAATAGTTCCATTTAACAGATTGATTAGAGCTTATTGACTCAAACTTCTAGGAATTAAACTTTGAATGGTCATGGAAAATACCTGTCTTCTTTCTCTTTAACACTTTTCAAAGAATATCTTATCCATTGTTGCCATCCGCTTTCCCTGAAGGAGATAACATTGTTTTGATTTTTTATTGAAAATGAAAGAGGCATATTGGAAAAGAAAAGTAATTTTGACATGTTTTACTCTCAAGAAGAATCCAGACTTTAGTAGCACTGAATCTTATTAGAACAGTTCCCTATAGAAGGATAAACTATGAAATTGAGCCAGGATTTCAAAACTACAGATTTTATGAAATACAATATAAAGAAGCCTTAAGTATTCCTTTGTTAAACTCTACATTTAATGTATGTTAGTTTGTCCTAGTTTTACTAACTTAACTGAAAATAAGAGCCCTGTAAGACAAACTTTCACAGATAAGAAGCTCTTTAACTACTCTTCAATACAAGTCAACTAACTAACCAGGATTACTAACTTACAGCATCAAGTCGGGCCTAAAACTTAGAAATGTGGCTGAATTTGGAAATTGTAGGTAAATAAATTTATGAAAACCATGGAAGAGGGTCATTTTCCTTTCTCCCCATTTCTCTTCCCAATCTCTCTATACACTTTTATCCCACACTGTTTGTTCTGAACTACAGGGTAAAACTTTTTTCCCCAAATACAAAAAAGAGGCTAAGGGAACCTTTCAAATGAAATGTTACTATGGAGAAAAGTATTGATCACAAGAAGAATCTACTTAATATGAGAGAAAAGCCTTAACTTTAGTTAGTTAAATTAGCATATTTAAGAGACATGGCCATATAATATTCCATTTTGCAGATGTACCACAATTTCTTTATCCATTCATCCACTGATGGACATTTAGTTTGATTCCAAATCTTGGCTATCGTGACAGTGCTGCAATAAACATGGGAGTGTAGGTATCTTTTTCAATATTTTGATGTCCTTTCTTTTAGATATATACCTAGCAGTGGAATTGTGGGGTCATATGTTATAACCATAAAAAACAATGAAATCCTGCTATTTGCAACAGCATGAACAGAACTTGAGAACATTATGTTACATGAAATAAGCCAAGCACAGAAAGACAAATCTCACATGTTTTCACTCATATGTGGAAGCTAAATATTAAAAACAATTGATCTCATGGAGACAGAGAGTAGAATGATGGTTACCAAAGGGTGTGAAGGTTAGTGGGGAGATGGGTTATTTTAAAAACAGTACAAGAGAAAAATGTTAGAAAAAAATCTTGAGAAGACTGATGTATTCATAACCATAATGCAAAATATAGCACATAAAAATTTATAAGAGATAAACACCAATTTGTAAAAAATATTTCCAACACCTAAAATAATCATTGTTTTAATGTCTAGAATACAAACTGAACTGCAAATAAAAAAGAAACAAATAAAGAAATTGGAAGAAAATGGCAAATTATAATACGATAATATCTAACACTGATTTAGCTTTAGCCATAAGGCAGAGGTTGCTTTACATGTTATTTATTATATCAGTTATAATTATTAATACATCTGTTATTATATCAATTCAGTTAATCCTCAATAATATGAGGTAAGTACTGTTATTGTTCCCATTGTTTGGGGCACCTCTGATACCACATACAATTTTCCCAGTTCATGCTTGTTTATGTCAGCCCCCTGCTGAGGTCTTCAATTCTGTGTCACAGGCTTTCCGTCTCACACTGTTGCAACTCAACAGTGCCACACCCGGTGCCATGGTTCATACTTCTTTCATCCTTCCAGTTCCCTGATGGCTAGGCATGGCATGGCAACAGAAACACTCTTGACACACCCATGCAACCTCTAAATGTGGGCACTTTGCCAATGTGTAGACAAGGGAGGGGAATCTCTGAGTCAATGTTTCCCTCATTTCAATAACTGCAGCTGAACAAGTGGCAGGCTGCCAGAGAAGGATGTGTGGAATGAAATGAAGATGAAAAACAAGGATGTGCAGGGTTTTGGTAAGACTGTAAAAAAATGTAGGTCTTTAGCCTAAGAGCAATGGGAAACATGATGATGGTTTGAAGTGCTTTGGTGATATTATCAAGTTTGTATCTTACTAGAGGTAATATTATTGGGTTTGTGTTTTAGCAATGGGTAAACACCCTGGGTGGAGTTAGGGAAGGAAGCATGAAGGGCTGAATTAGGAAGAACAGATATTTAGCAATATGACATAATGTATAGAGAATAGATAATAGTATATTGGACTAAGGGTAAAATCAGTAGAACTGGAGGGAAAGTGACAGATTCAGATGACAAGACTACTTGAGGAAATGCAAATGTACATAGATATAGATAGATTCATAATACAACTATGAATTAATTTTTTAATAAAGTCCTTTTTGTTTGTTTTCTACAAATTACTTGAATAAAATAATATCTATAATTATATAAATTATATAAAATAATGTTTATAATGTCCATTTGAATGGCAAAATGCAATTTTCTATGAAAAAATTACCGAAATTTAAGAGCAAAACACTATGTTATTTCCAAGCAACACAATTTCTCATTTCTCAGGCAAAAGTGAGCAAAATTATAGGGGGAATTATTAATATTACTTTCTAAATATATTTTAAAAATATCTCTTCCATGACTAAACTGCTTCCCAGTAACCAGAATGTTTTCATGACAGTTGAAAAACTTTCACAGGCTTCAGGGCAATGTCTAACCAAGCTCACTAAAATACTATTTCTTAAAATGCAGTGCTGAATGGAATCCCTCATAACGCGATATTCTGTTGTGAGATGTCATTTTGTAACTTTTTCCAGTTATGTGATATCATCTTGGTTCAAGACTTGTTTTTCAGCAGCTCAGCAATTCTGTTCAACAAAGAAGTTCTCACTAAATGCTTTGTAGGCAATGATTATGTATCATATACTTTTAGAGTTTTTTATTAGTAAATTTTTACATCAACAATTTATGACACATCCCTTCTCCATTCATTGCAATAAGCCAGCCGCCTCCCACCATGAAATGTTAATAGAGAGGAAAACTGGTGGGGTGGGAGGAAGAGCTGGCATATGTGATAGCGATGGCTGTTTTTAAGTCAGATTTAGTGGCACTGAAAGTGGATTGCTTTCCTGTGTGGGAACACATATACTGTACGAAATTTTGTTGAGAATTGGGAAGTACTGTACTACTCTTATTTCTACAATAAAGGCATAAATTAGACAAATTGCTTCCACTTAGTACTTAAATATAGTAAAGGTAAGCATGAGGCATAACAGTATCAGTTCTATGAATAGCACATTGTATCCATAAAAACTACAGCACAGATGGGTACATTCTAATCCCACACACACACACACATTTTTTGCTAAATTTAAAACATTCATATCCAAAAAGAAATGTGTATTTCATTCATATTTGAAAACAAACTAGAATAGAAATTTTGCCCCTTACCTCACACCCACAACAACTATTACAAACATGTCCTTAGACAATGTGCTTGAGTCAGAGGAACTAAGAGCAGCGTCCTACTCATGTGCCTATATCCCCATGCTGATAACTCAGCAGATCACTTTTCTCAGGTCACTTTTCTCAGCCATCTGTAACAAGCTTGTTTATTTTTCCCATTTAACAATGGTAACGTATGAAAATAACACAACTGCTTTTATAACAGCTCCCATCTCCTCTACAAAGCAAGAGGCATGACTGAGAATGTATATTTTTCCCCTTCTCTGTAACACCACTTTCTTTGGGTCTAAACCTGAATGCTTGGAAACAAAAGGTCTAATAGAGCATACTACACTTATCCAAACAGCAGTTAACTTAGTTTAATTTTTTTTTAGTTTAAATTTTTGATGACTAAATGTACATATGTGATGGAATTAGAAGTAAGACAGAAGCCTGGTGCATTGGGAAATATTTCCTTTAGTTTTAGAAACTAAAACAAATAATAACTAGTTTTTGATATAGAAGAATTAGTGATTTCTTATAATATTGAGTAAAACTTTTCATAAACGATGTATATGGTTTTCAGATTACAAGAATAATTGGGTCAGAATTCGTAGATGTTGTTTCTGGAACTGTGATGTCTTTCAACAGGGCTGAATGTTTTTTGTTGTTCTGTTTCTGAGACAGGGTCTTGCTCTGTCACCCAGGCTGTGGTACAGTGGTGCAATCATAGCTCACTGCAGTCTTGAATTTCTGAGCTCAAGCTACCCCAGTTCTGGGACTTCAGGCATGCACCACCACATTCAGCTAATTTTTTAAAAAAAATTTTTTAGAGATGAGATCTCACAATATTGCCCAGGCTGGTCTCGAACTCCTGGCCTCAAGCAATCCTCCCTACTCGGCCTCCCAAAGTTCTGGGATTACAGGCGTGAGCCACTGCTCCTCTCAATTTTTTTATTTCTATTTTTTTCTTTAATTCCTAAACTAATGAGCATCAAACCTTTACAGTAACACTTGCATGAAACTTGGAGAGTGGTGTAGAAAATGTAAAGGCTAATTCTCACATTGAAACTCAGTTTTTATTTTTGATATATTTATTAATCTCATTTACATAAAATGAGATTCAAATTGTACTAAATTCCTAGGTCTTGTTATCCTAATTTCTTAAATGATCCTATCCCTGTTGTATGATATGTATCAATTCCTATTCACACAAAAATTTAAAAAGAAAAATACATTTTCAACTAACAAAATTTGTAACTAAAATCTCTAAATGTTTAAACATGCATGCATACACACACACACACACACACACACACACACACCCATGTGCGCATGCGTGCACACACACACACCATCTTTCTTTATTATCCCTTCTCTTGTTTGGGGCAGGTTATATACACGCCATTTCTAATATACAACACTCCATTTGGCTCATATTTTGGTAGAAACAAAATAGTGTGCCTTTTATTTTTTTGCTATTGTTAAATGGATTTTGTGGTTTGGGAGCAGGTGAAGGATAGTTATTTAATGAATAAGTCTGAGTATCAGCCATAAGAGAAAGTATGAACCTTATGATACAAATAAAGATCAAATAGAAATGATACAATATGGATTCAAAAACAGAAAAAAATGATCATATTAAGAAAAAAAAAGCACATGCCTATATTAAAACATAATCCTGAATAAAAGTGATATAACTAATAATTTTGTATGGAACGAGTTGTTTTCAAAATGATGCTATAAAATTGGACACAGCATATGAGGGAAAATAAAAATGAACTCCCTTCCTAACACTAAATATAAATATGGTCTCCAGATGATTATTCATCTCCATGTCAAAGTAAAACTACATATTCAACAGAAGAAAATGGAGATGCTTTGTGAACTAAGTAAAAGAGCTTTCTAAAAAATATATATTCAAAAGAATAAACCACAAAAATAAAATGATTACATCAAAAGTCATATTTAAAAAAAGATACCATAAATAAAAATTATTGACAGTTGATGGCAGAAAAAAAGATATTTGTCATGTCTAAAATTTTATGGAAATGATCTCTAGGACATAATGCAACTTACATAAATCAGTAAGAAAAGAGCAGAAAATACAAGATTTTCCAAAAATATAACAATGGAATTTAATATGTAAGGTATATCAATAAAAATTACCACAAACATAGTGACTTAAAACAATAAAAAATATTATTTTACTGTTCTGGAGGTCAGAAGTTTAGTATCAGTCTCCCTTGGCTAAAGTCAAGGTATGAGAAAGGTTGCTTCCTTCTGGAGGCTCTGAAAGGAAAATGAGTTTCCTTGACAACTTCAGCCTCTAAGGGACTCCTGCATTCTCTGGCTCATGGTCTTTCCTTGCATCACTCCCGTCTCTTGATTCTGTCATTACATCTGCTCCAACTGATTCTGATCTTCCTGTCTCCTTCCCTCTTATGGAGACCCCTGTGATCGCAATGGGCACACCCAGATAAGCCTGGATCATCTCCCCATCTCAAGGTCCTTAATTTAGCCACATCTTTAAAGTCTGTTGTACCATGGAAGGTAGCATCCAGCAGGTTCCAAATATAGGACATGGACATCTTGGAGAAGGAAGGGGCTTTATTCAGTGGACCATATAAAGGCAGCCCAAATAACAAGCGTTGTGGTGAACGTCCAGAAATCACTAGTAATGGAAAAATTCTAACTAAAACAATGAGATGCCTAGACATCCAAATGGAGTCAAGCTTTGGTGAGAATGTGGTGAAATGAGAATGCTCGTGCCCTGTCGGTAGAAGCATGGAGTGGCATAGCCATACCAGTGAGCCATTCAAAACTTCATTGTCAAATTAAATATAGAAATACGCAAATGATTCAACTATATCGTGCCCTGTTATACAACACTGGGAAATTTTCACAAGTCTATAAACTTATATGAACTACAATGTTTATAAAAGCATTGTTTGTGATTGTGGTATTTGGAGGCAGATGTGGTATTTGGAGGCAGATGTGGTATTTGGAGGCATCATTGGCAGAAAATAAGTTATTGTGGAGGAAAACTATGAAGTATAATGTAGCAGTTAGAAACAATTGATTAGATATTCACAGAGTAACTTGATGGACTTTAAAAGTATAGTATAATATATAGTGAACCAAGATATATACGTACACATACTCACATATCCACACACAGATTTCAGTGTGAATATGCATATATAATTAGGTAATTGTATAGTTATATATTAAGATACCTGCATACAATATTATATATTTTAGAAAACACATTCAAATAAAATGATATGCAAAAGGACATTAAAATGTTTAGAGAAACATTTTAGTGTTGAAAGAAACAGATGTGTGCTATGAAGATGAAAAAGAATGAATAACCAAATGAATGACTTCATTGCACACGTTGATGATAATAATATGCCATGAATTGAGTAGTAGGATTAATTCAATCCTGTGCATCTGAGATGAGAAATAATCATGAACATATATGCCAGACTCAAAATATCTCTGAAATATTCTGACAAGGTAGTTTATTTTATTATATTATTTCAAATTTATGGAATACATAGCTTGGCATTTTGGGTTTTTCACTACACCATTTAAAAGTTACTTTCATGCGGCAAAGAGGATATTCAAAGTACTTATCAAGTAGTATGGCTTAGGCATCACCCAATCAGAACAGATGCACAGTGTAAACCAACATACTGAGGAAAGCCTACTTAACAGGGGTACTCCAGGCACGCTATGTCATAATAAACATTTCATATCCAGATTACAATCTTGCGTGAGTATCTTGCCAGTCCTTTAAATTCAATTGTACAAAATATTTAAATTTCAAATGCACATTTTCTCAGGAAATAGATGTCATATGGTTAATATTATAACCACAAAATAAGTAATATTTCAATACGCTTGCATGGAAAGTAGTTTAAGAATGATATATAATATGGACTAAAAAATAGTAGCAGGTTTTTTTCCCTACTTTTCTGCATAATAGTAATTTGATTTAGTAATATTTACTTAGCTCTCTAATTGAATAAAAGTATGTTAGGAGAGGTCTGGGATCTAGTTGTACTTAACTGTAATAACTGTTCCCTCTGTTGTTGTCTTATAGAAGGATATTGGAAGATATGACTTTGAACTGAAAAAAAATAAGTAAAATGTGAAATGACCATTTAAAACTTATAAGTGAAAATACTCTACTTCCATGATTTGGTCAATGGAAAGAACCAACAAACTTTGCCACACAATATAATAGCAGGTAAGGGTCCCTATGTCTGGGAAATGGGTTTGTAGAGTGCTGTGGTGGAGGGAGTACAGGGCTTGGTGTGCAAAGGCATCACATAGGCAAACTGAGGCAAACATGAAGGGGGACAAAAGGATTTGATAAACAAATATGAAAAGCATATAATTTCTAAAAGAGAGTCAGTGATTATCTAATAAATATTGATAAAGGAACTGGCCAGTGGGTAGAGGCTATTGTCAGCTGCCACATTGCCAGAAGAGGAGCACACTAACTGCTAATTTTCCTTTGAGTTCCGATAAGGAAGTGGAACATCAAAATTATACATTTTCCAAAAGATTCAGTTTTTTGGGCTAGAATAAATCTGAAAAAAAAAAGTATTTCATGAGCCTGCCACTTAGTAGAATATAATAATTACCTAGTGGAGTACTAGTTTAAATATTTAATTACTGGCTTTTTGGGTGGGGGGAAAGCTGATTTGTACTATTTGCCAATATCCAGGTAAGTATCACTACCATGACTAATATCAAGTTATTGATGTGGTATCATCTGGCTTGCAAAATTTCTGAAATATAACAATTGGCCGATGCAAACAGGAAGAAGTCAATTCCAACACGTCGCTGCATATGATTGCTGTGAGCTTTAAATTATTGTACTGGGTAAAGCACTTAGCACAGTGTTTAGCACACAAGAACAATACATATTAGCTCTCACTGAAATTCTTTTTCAGTACAACACAAGATGCTTTCTCCTCCTCCTATTTATATTACAACTGTGGGTGAACATAAATAGTAATGATATTCATAGCTATATATACATATATTATGACATGAAAAAAGGAAATTAAATCTTGAAGGGTAGAGAACATCCTAACTTTCCTACGATTGTGCCTGACTGACCTGTTTGATGTTGTGAGAAAAAGGATCCCTGGAGTAAAGGACTACTCAATCAGGCCTGTGTTGTCCAAACCCGGCACTATCCAAAGAAAATTTTGGGCCGGGCGCGGTGGCTCACGCCTGTAATCCTAGCTCTGGGAGGCCGAGGCGGGTGGATCGCTCGAGGTCAGGAGTTCGAGACCAGCCTGAGCAAGAGTGAGACCCCGTCTCTACTAAAAATAGAAAGAAATTATCTGGCCAACTAAAAATATATATACAAAAAAATTAGCCGGGCATGGTGGCTCATGCCTGTAGTCCCAGCTACTCGGGAGGCTGAGGCAGTAGGATCGCTTAAGCCCAGGAGTCTGAGGTTGCTGTGAGCTAGGCTGATGCCACGGCACTCACTCTAGCCCGGGCAACAAAGTGAGACTCTGTCTCAAAAAAAAAAAAAAAAAAAAAAAAAACAAAGAAAATTTTGTCCCTTTACTAGCTTCTGTGGGATAATCTCTAAGCCCTTGGCATATCCTAACTGAGAAGAATGTCTTTGTTTCTCTTTTGGGCCAGGCCAGATAATCTATTGTAACAATGTGATTTATGGTGGGGGCCTTGGATCATGCAGTGCTAGTTGACCTAAAGAGAGGATGGCGGAGATTGAATAATTGTCAGCCACAAGAACACTCCTTTCTCTATGGCCAACCCTGAATAAAAGTGCTGGACACTAAGACTCCAGTGAACTTCCCTGAGTAATATGATTTTATGTGTTGTCTCATATAATTGCTGGCAGAATTAAGTGCTATCCCTAAGACTCACTGAAAGAGGACAGTGGGAAGCTTGATCTTGGTTTCTCCTGGATTATGTCCTATGCACATTTTCCTTTACTGATTTTAGTTTATATTCTTTGTGCTATAATAAACTCTAACCCCGAGTATAACATAAAGAGACCAGATAGGACAGGTAGTTGAAGTTTAAATTTGATAGATTCTTATTTCACTTTTCCCAACTTTCTCCAACAATTTTAATTCTATGACTCTTTTAGTCCTATAATATGCTCTATTTCTTATGCTATGTATTATTGTTTGGTTAAATAAATGTGATGACCTACTACTCTTGACTAAGGAGTTAGCTAGTAACAACATAAGGTCTTACCTTCTCCATCATGCTTGTACTTTTTAAGAATTTCATTAAGGTTAAAAAAGACCTTTGAACTAAGTGAATAATTACCATAAGTAGAATTCCTTCCACTGAGATGGACCATGAAGAAAGTGCTGGCGATGAATTTCTCTGTATCGGTAGAGCATTTGTCAATTTCTGGAGAAATTTTTGGTTGTCAAAACCATAGTGGAAATTTTACTAGCAGCTGGGGGCAGAGGTTAGGGATTCTACTAAGTATCAATGCACAGGAAAGCTACCCACAATGAGGGGCTAGTTGCCCAAAATGTGAACAGTGCAAACTTGTGAAGATAACTGCTCTACAGTTATCTTTAATCATTGATCTTCAAAACAAAGAAAAAATTTCACATTATCTTCGGGAAGAGAACAGAACTAAAAAAATTTCTTAACCTATGAGGTTTACAATTTCTAATGAATAAGCACAAACCTTAAACACTGGAAACTGAAGACACTGAAACTATGTACAATTTAATCCCAATTATAATCAGCTAATAGGGCTTAAAGTATAAGTTTTCAGTATTTTTAATATATTATTTTACTTGTTTAATGTTACAATTGCATTAGGAAAGAAAAGCTTCCTTTTGTTTATTACTGATACTTAATTTTATTGAAAAAATGTAATATTTGCTTTTGTGTATATAGATTTATAGTGTTAATAAGCCAGTGCTTTGTATGCAAAGATACATCTTAGTTACGAAAAAATTTACAACACTTTACATTCCTTCAATATTTATGATGTTTTGGTTAATTAAGTTATGGATTTCAAGTTACAAGTAAAAAATTTGTTTTAAGTTTTAAATTTTGAAATTTAACTAGTATTGTCCACCATATTTAGACAGGTGGCAGGCTTTTGAGACTAAGTGTCTTTGCAGCGCATAGAGTCAGCACAGTGAAGTTTCAGACAATTTTTTTAGTCACCAGACATACTGTCGATCATATAAACAGTTATCCTTTGCCCTCAGTCCATGCACATAAAATTCTGATTGATGTCAATGGGATCCATATGTAGCTTTTGAGGGCACTGAAGTCTGAAACTTTATGGTGTGTTCAGAATATCTTTGAAGTCCATTTTCTGAGGAGAAATGCAATATTTGAAAAGTAGTTCTTCGGGGCTTATTCTTATCCACTGAGAACAAGTGTACATGGCCTATTTTATATGCAGGTGTTAGGCTGGAATTGCAAAACACAGTATGGATAGTGAGTAGATGATTTATAATGGATTGTTTCAGTTCCTTTCAATTCCTAGATTTATAGCCTTGGGTGGACATGGTGCCAAACTGTCCACTTTTCTTTTTGAACATTAATATTCTTGAGTTTATTTTACTCAGCAGCAATAGTGGCAGATATTTATTTTGTTTGTAGTATTGCTATAGATTAAGGTCATTATTTCATTAACATTGTCTATGAAGTTCATCAACAGAAATCATCATTACATCAACAAAATCATCAGTGAATTTCAATTTAAAGTCATGATTATACTTTTGTAAGACTTCATTTTGGGGGCTTCTCTTGATAAATATATGTAAGTAGTCAATAGCTAAAACTTGAATTTATTCCTACAGCAAGAGATGGGAACTTACAGAGTAAATACAAAAAACTACGAAAATGTAAGTGATGGTTTGGCTCAGGAAATAAATCTACTACATAGCATATGATATAACATTTATAAATTATAATATAAAAGTAAGTAAAATCAATTGTTTTAATATGAAGTACAATTTTTGAATAACCTAGGTTTTTTATATAACAGAACTAAAATCACCTAAGCATTAAATTACCAAATGAAATTTAAAAATAAAGAAGAATTATTTAATCCTTTTTAACAAACATCTAATTATCTACTTGAATCAGCATTCTTGAATAAAATTCATATCATGTATAGACATAATCATACTTTTTATATTTTTTTCTTTTTTTATTTCAAAATACTATAGGGGTACAAATATTGTTGGTTACATGGATCTCTTTTATAATGCTTGAGTCATGATTATAAGTGTGCCCGTTTCCAAGATTGTGTTTGTTGTACCCATTAGGTAGGTTATTACCCATCCCCTCCTCCTCCTTCCTCCCTGCTTGACGTCCATTGAGTTTTACTTCCCTGTATACACATCAGTTAGTTCCAATTTAATAGTGAGTACATGTGGTGTTTGTTTTTCCTTTCTTTAGATACTTAGGATAATGGCCTCCAGTCCCATCCAAATTGTTGCAAAAGGCATTAAGTCATACTTCTTCATGGCTGAGTAGTATTCCATTGTATACAGATACCATATTTTGTTAATCCATTCATTAATTGATGGGCACTTGGGTTCATTTCACGTCTTTGCAATTGCAAATTCTGCTGTAATACACATTCATGTGCAGGTGTATTTTTGATAAAATTACTTCTTTTTCTTTGGGTAAATACCCAAAAGTGGGATTGCTAGATCAAATGGTAGGTCTGCTTTTGGTTCTCTGAGGTATCTCCATACTGTTTTCCATAGAGGTTGTACTAACTTGCAGTCCCACCAGCACTGTAGAAATGGTGCTGGGAAAATTGGACAGCCACATGAAGAAGGATGAAACAGGACCCATATCTCTCACCACTCACTAAAATTAAGTCAAGAGGGATAAAAGACTTACATGTAAGACATGAAACCATAAGAGCACTAGAAGAAAATGTCAGAAAAACTCTTCTAGATATTGGCAAAGATATCTAGATATAGGCAAAGAATTTATGAAGAAGATCCCAAAGGCAATCACAGCAACAACAAAAATAGATTAGACTTGATTAAATAACACTTTTAAAAATCAGAAACAGAATTGCAATGTTATCTGAAACCTTCACTTTTCCCTACTTGAAGATATAAATGCCATAGTCCAAGTCAAGTGTCTTAAATTTTGTCTGCAACACTGTAAATAGTCCTTTTACTAAACACATCACAAATTACCCAAATTGACAGCACCACTTAATTTCTGCCAGGACATGACATACTATAGGCTGAGCTTTCTATTTTTCTGGTTTACCCACTATCTCCCTTAACATAACCTATTTATTTTTGATTGAGAAAAGAAGGTAAGAGGGAAAATATTAGTAATAGACAGAAATGATATGATCCAGAGAAATACCCATGAGGTGACAAAATGTTTCCTGCCTATGTTTATCAAATGACTATAAAATGTTAAAATTCTCTTATTGCTTAATGAGAAATTAATTATGAAGCAGGGTTGGCCCTGTGCCACTTGAATGGAGTACTACTTATTCTTTAACCTGTGCAAGATCAAATCCCCATGCGGGATGTTGTCCTATCCGTACATATTGTTTCTGTATACACAGCATAGCAAATTACCAGAGGAATATTTTTTCTTACAGAATCATAAACAAATGTCACTCCAATGCACAAGTACAATGAAAATAAAAGATACTGTTTTATAATGCTTCTGAAAATGAATGGAATGGCTTTCCCTTTCTCAAGTTCAATGCTTATTTTTTTAACGCTTACTGTTGGATTAAAAATGTTATGTTTTAACATTTGCATCAAATTCAATTATGTAACATGACAAGTTGAAAGTCTCTGCTCTTATAAAACAAAGGTCAGGTCAGTGCATGTGGCATATCTTCAGGTTATTGAAATCTCTTGACTGTAATATTTATAGGCATCACTATTTTTAAAAGCTAGTCAAATCTTAAAAGCTTTGTAAATTTCTCTTCTCCACTTACCATTTTACTTGTACTTCCAGAGAATAAGTTTGCATTTGTCAAGTTCCCAGTTCTTTTATAGTGTCCTTGTTTCTGGAACCCCATCCCTGGTCATGCTACACACAAGTGTATTCCCATGTATATTTTAAGTTAAGGATCCGTTCAGATATGTAGTTAAATCGAAACCTTACCAAGACTACATTTTTCAGCTTATGTATTGTGAGTGTGTATAAATAGGTATAAATCCTTAAAAAACACCTCCATAATGTCAATCTTTTCCAAATATTTACAAATGAACAGATAACATTAAGTTTCTACAGTGTCCTGATGTCCACAGCAGACAGTTAGGAAAAAAAGTTCCCAGATCCAGGACAGCATTTCTTAACCTTGGCACCATTCACATTTTCAGCTTTATATTTTTTGTTATAAAGGATTGTCATATTGTCATACACATTGTAGGATGCCTAGCAGCATACCTGACCTCCAACACACTGGATGCTGGAAGCACCCACTCCCTAATTGTCACAATCAAAAATACTTCCAGACATTTCCAAATGCCTCTTAGGGAGAGGGAGGGCATACCCACTTCTGGTTGACAACCACTGGTATGGGGTAAAGACATCATTTGGGCTTCCCTGTGGCCTCCTGATCCTGTAATATTTTAATGAAAATATTTAAATTCTGCAAAAGAAAGAATACTTAACTGGTCATTGTTTCAGACTATTGTGGGTCTTTTCATTGTCTAAAATTCCATCTTTCAGTTTAAACATTATTTGCAAATAAGAGGCAACATGGCTGAATGGTTGCAGCACCTGGTTTCTGGATCTAGATTACCATTTACTAGGACCCTGAAGTAACCATTCAACATCCTTTCCCCACACTTTTCTCATGGGATAAATGTGGAAAATTAATAACTATTTTATAATTTTGTTGAAGTATTCAGTTAATACCCATAAAGTACTTAGAACACTTCTAGGATCATAGGATGTACCCACTGTTTAGGAATATAAGAATGGACCTTAGAGAGAGGGTTAGGGTAGTTGACCTACAGTACAAGCCCTACCACCATTCGAATAACATCAGAAAAAAGTATATAATTTGCTTCATCTTCAGTTAATTCATGGGCAAAATATGACCTTGAATGATATTCCAAAAGCCCAAATATTCAAAGTTCTGAGCCTTTGTTTATGAAATCACATTTTGCTGTCTATCTTCAAGGAAAATGCAAATTAAAACCATAATGAGATACCACCTTACCCTGTCAGAATCACCACTATTAAAAAGTCAAAAATAATAGATGCTGGCATGGATGTGGTGGAAAGGGAATGCTTATACACTGTGGGAATGTAAACTGGTACACAACTGCTATGGAGAGCAGTATGGAAATTCCTCAAAGAACTAAAAGTAGACCTACCATTCTATCCAGCAATCACACTACTGGGGTATCTACCAAAAGGAAAAGAAGTCATTTTATTAAAAAGACACACCTGCACCAGAATGTTTATTGCAGCACAATTCACAATTGCAAAGATATGAAATCAACCTAAGTGCCCATCAAGTGGATAAAGAAAATGTGGTCTGTATATAGAGATAAATATATATACTCACACATGGAGTACTACTCAGCTATAAAAAAGGAATGAAGTAATGTCTTTTGTTGCAGCTACTTGGATGGAACTTTAGACCATTATCCTGGGTGAAGTAGCTCAGGAGTGGAAAAACAGATACCACATATTCTCATAAGTTGAAGCTAAACGAAGGATATGTATGGTAATAAAGAACTTTAATGGACATTAGAAAGTAAGAAGAGGGAAGTAGGGAGGGGAGTGAGGGATAAAAATCTGCCTATAGAGTACAATGTACACTATTCTGGTGAGAGGTACACCAAAAAGCATGACTTTAGCACAATATGGTTCGTCCACATTAAAAAAAAAAAAACTTGCCCCCCCTAATTTATTTTTTAAAAAATAAGAAAACACCATAGTAGAAATGCGCCTGTGTGTGTATTTATGTGTATCCATTGCTGCTTTGATACAGTGTTTCATTGTAACATGCATTATTTCTAGTCACACAGAACAGGGCTGAGCCGTATTTACCACTGACACACTTTTTTTCTGTTATTTGCTTTTATTTGCCTTTACCATCCATCACTCAGATAGGCTTGCCGCTTTAATACTGACAGGAATACAAAACTTGAAAATAATACTAGTACTTGAATTCTCTTTGGCAGCTTTTGGTCATAGTAGTATTTCAGCTAAGTCATAAGCTGGCAAGAGAAAAGGAGAAGTCACACATCAAGAAAAATGAGATTATAAAGGGAACACTGACAGAGCCAAGGAATGTTACACGGGAATTTCCAAGTAGAAAACAAATTCTCATGGTACATGTTAGGTAGATTTTTAACCCTCCCCTCCTCCAACCTTCCCCCCTTCTTGATTTCCAATGACTTTCGCTTATCTCTGTGCCCATGTGTGTCCATCGATTAGTTCCAAATTATTAGAGAGTACATGTGGTATTTGTTTTTCCATTCTTGAGATATTTCTCAAGATAGTGGTCTTGAGTTCCATTCAAATTGTTGCAAAAGACATTAGTTAATTTCTTTTTGTGGCTGAGTAGTACTCCATGGAGTGTGTGTGTGAGAGAGTGTGTGTATCACATTTTGTTAATCCACTCATGAATTGATAGGCACTTAGGTTGATTCCACATCTTTGAGGTTGTGAATTGTGCTGCAATAAACATTCGAGTACTACAGGTGTCTTTTTGATAAAGTGACTTCTTTTCTTTTGGGTAGATATCCAGTAGTGGAATTTTTGGATGAATGGTAGTTCTACTTTTAGTCCTTTGAGGAATCTCCATACTGTTTTCCAGTCCCACTAACAGTGTATAAACGTTCATTTCTCTCTGCATCTATGCCAGCATCTTTTGTTTTTGGACTTTTTAATAAAAGCCATTCTAACAGGAGTAAGGTGATATCTCAATTCGGTTTTAATAGGTACAATGAACACTATTTGGGTGATGGGCACACAAATAGCTCTTACATAAGAATTATAAAATCTGTCCATGTAACAAAACATTTGTACCCCCTTAATATTTTGAAATTAAAAAAAGGTTTTAAGCCAATTTTATTATTTCCATAGCATTCCTTTATATTTCAAGACAGAAAAAGAAATAATAATTTATATCTCAGGGAAAATATTCTAAAATACAGAAATGGGAGGCAAATATAATCTTTCTAATATACTTAATTTTCTTATTTAGAAGCAACTGTAGTATAATCGTAAGAACATTGACCCTGGAGCCAGATTTTCTGGGCTAAAATCACAAGGTCATTAGCTGTATAACTTTGGGCATATGGTACATATCCTCCTGTGCCTCAATTTCCTCATCTGAAAAATTCAAAAATTATCCTTGTCTTATACTGTCGTTAAAACAACAAAGCTTTTAGAGCATTTCCTAACACTTATTAAGCACTCAATAAATATTATCTATTGACCAAAAATATGAAAATCAGACTGAGGCAGGGGGTGGGGGGGAGGGGATGGAGGTATGACTACATGGTGAGTGCCAGGCGCACTGTCTGGAGAATGGACACGCTTGAGGCTCTGACTCAGGGGGATGGGCAGGACATGGGCAATGTATATAACCTGAGCTTTTGTACCCCCATGATGAGCTGAAATAAAAAAAAAATCTAATTTTTGAAACTAAAAAGAGGATGAAATAATTACATCTATTTTATTTCTAGATAGAATATTTCTGAAGAGTAACAAGCCAGGCACCTTGGGAGGTAACAGATTTGGGGTTGTATGAAAAAGGTGATTAATCTTCCTCTCCAAGATAATCCCTCTTTTGTGCTGTGCCTCTTCAAAACTCTTTCAAGTGAATTAATTTTGACTGACTACTGGGTCTTCCATACCACAAAAAACAGTTCTAAACACAATCACCTCACCATTCCACTTAACCTCTCCGTGAAGTCTACCAGAAACGGTCCATCGGAGTAAGATGGTTCAAATACTATATCTCCCATGGAAAATACCTGGCAACATTTCTGCTTTTCTGTCACATTTTCATCCCCAAAGCCAAAGCCATCATTCAGTATTCCTTGGGGTAGAATGCTACCCAATTGGTAGCATGGGGAAAAAACAAAAAGATTAGAGTAACTTAAGAAAGTAAAAAAAAAAAAAGGCTGGACTCAATTTTTCAAGAATAAAGTACCCTAAATGTCTACCAGTGAGTCAAGGTGCCACTTTGGAGACAATGTTAACTTTTGTACTTGACAGTCCCACTTGGGGAGTTGGTGCAGGGTGGGTAGTCCCAGCAATTGTAAACAACATGCTATTTCCTCAAGGGCAATGTTCTTGTGTGGAACTAAGCATTAACTAATTTCCTTCCAAAAACCTGAGGACTTGTCCCAAGGGACAGCCTTAAGAGACCTATAGGCTTTTAAGAAAAAAACACAAGAACATCATATAACACTCAGATGAATGTGAAGGTTTTTTTTCCCCAGAGGAAACTACCCTGGGTTTGGAGATTTGCAAGGAATAACTGAATTCTAATTTATGCACAAACTGTTAGTGATTATCATACTATGGGAGTTATTCAGTTAGAAATGTGGGTATGAAATTTGTCTCTGACTCTAGTTGAAGTGACCAATGACATCCTTTCAACTCAAGAAAGCATTCAGTTCAACCTTAATGGATTGGCCAGGGTTGATAGGGAAGATAGAATTGACCTAGACATCCTCCTTGTACTCCAAGGCAGAATCTATGGAATTATTATACCTATACCTAGATTATTGCCTCAGGAAAAATAGAAATATTTTTTATCTTAAAGAGAAAGCCACCTGGGTTTCTAAGGTGTTCCCTGGTGGTTAGAAAATTTATTCAGCTGTTGGATTTGGAACTCTGTGGAACATTTTTGATGTCAGTACTTCAGGTTTTTGTATTTGCTGTTTGGGGTCCTGTTGAGGATAGTTTTAATTAATTAAATGTTTTATATGAAGAATATTTTTGGTCACAGCCTATATTGGTCAGTTTAATCTGAGTGGCCAGTGGAGTAGCATACTCATGTCTGGAAGATAAGAGAGTGTAGAAATGGGGAGGCAGATGTTGAAGACTATTTTCTGTGAGTTTCTCATGTTTTGGCACATCTTGCAAACAGAGGCACTTCCGCTTGGTTCCAAGCTATCTTTCCAAGGTTTTGTTTCTTTTTTAATTGATATATAATACGCTACATATTTATGGGGTACATGTGATATTTTGTTGAATGTATAATTATGTATAATGATCATATCAGGGTATTTTGGGTATTATTCACCTTGCATATTTATCATTTCTACTGTTTTGAACATTTCAAATTCTCTTTGGCTACTTTGAAATATATAATACATTGTCGCTAGCTATAGTAACCCTGCTCTTCTATCAAGTATTATTAATACAACTTATACCTTCTGTCTAACTATATGTTTATACCGATTGACCAATCCCTCTTCATCTTTTCCACCCACCCTTCCCAGCCTCTGTTATCTATCATTCTACTCTCTATGTCCACGAGATCAACTGTTCTAGCTCCCACATACTAATGAGAACATGTGGAATTTGTCCTTATGTTTCTGGCTTATTTCACTTAACATAGTTATCTCTAGTTCCATCCTTGTGGTTGTAAATGGCATTATTTCTTACTATTTTATGGCCAGTTTGATTACCATTGCATATATATATATATACACACACCTCATTTTTATCAATTCATCTGTTGATGGACACTTAGATCAATATTTGCTTTTGTGAATAGGGCTGCAATAATCATGTGAGTGCAAGTATCCTTTTGATATATTGATTTCTTTTCCTTTGGTTAAATACCCAGTAGTGAGATTGCTGGATCATATGTTAGTTCTATTTTTTTTTTAATTTTGAGAAATCTCCATAATATTTTGCATAGTAGCTGTACTAACTTACATTCCCACCAACAATGTATAAAGAGTTCCCTTTTCTCCACATTAGGGATGTTTTTGTGGTGAGCCACCTTGGTGGACAGAGATAGTGTCTACTTTCAGAGAAAGGGCAGATTTTTTAAATTGCCCAGTTCAATGAAGATAATGTCTCTTTCAGTGCCAAAGGTAAGACAGGTTTGCTTAAACCATATTTTAAAAGCTTAAGATTTCCTAAGTTCAGGATTTCTTTCCTATGATGCAACCCATTGTATATTCAAGTGTCATCTAGCTCTCTTTCTGTCACCCTGTGGAAATAGGGGCTTAGAGAAATGCCACAGGAAAATTCTGATACTCTGGCTATAGATACTGATATGAGTAATAAATCAACTTCTGTTATTCACCCAGCAGTCTCATGTTTTCTGTGAGCATCAATGAAACTGCCTAACTAACCAACTAGCTTGCAAGTAGGATAAAATCTCAGACCCTTAACAATTCTTGAGACTAATTAGCGTAAGTACACTTTTTTCCCCTTACCAACAAAACCACCTTAAACAGTGCATTTTATTTACCTTTTTAATATTGAACACTCTATTGTGTTTGTTTTTCTAATAATTCCACTGCCATGAGATTCTCAGATCCAAGATCATGAGCGGTTCTATCACAAGATTACAGAAGAATGAAATAAACACTACTGTATAGCATCCAACTTCACTTTCCTTTGACTGATTTTGTTTGCTTTTTGTCTTTTCTAACCATAGTCTTTGTATTATACTCCCTCCCTCAATTCTGTTAAACTGGAGATATCTCTGCAACTTAAAAACCGAGTTAGTAAATATTAAAATTGCTAAATAAAAAGACTGTAATGCTTATAAATGCAATATAGTTTTTCAGAATTAGAGAAAAATTTTGTTTCATAAAATTTTCCAAAATTTTTCAAGATCTTATACATTTGATTCTCAGCTCCTATGCCATCCCTTGTGAGATAATCAGTTTTTCCAGAAAGAGCTTTTGAGGAAGGAGGTATATTACATTGTTGATTATTATATTCATATGACAACAATCTAATACTTCCTAAGGTTCCACCATTTACTCAGCTTAGGGAGGTGAAAGCTGTTCCTTAAAGTCTCTGTAGACTGTTCAATTCACATATTCAGAATCAAACCTATTTGAACTTAAAGTTAAATATTGTCAGTGTATTTCAATTTTGCCACATTAAAATATTAACAAAAATTAAAAGAAAATGTCTAAGTCCTTTTTATTTTCACTTGTGTGTTCATAATTCTACATCTCAAACTGAATAGTAAGTAGACTCAAATAGATACTTATTCTGTATTATTTTTTCATACATACCATTTCTATGCATTTATTCACTGTCTTCAATTAAATAGCATGGCATCTGGAGCAGTGAGACTGGCCCTCCCCCCTCCTTTTCTTTTCTTTTTCTTTTCTTTTTTTTTTTTTTTTTTGTTTTTTGAGACAGAGTCTTACTCTGTGGCCAGAGTGCAGTAGTATCATCATAACTCACTGCAACCTCAAACTGCTGGGCTCAAGCAATCCTCTTGCCTCAGCCTCCAAAGTGGCTGGGACTACAGGTGTGAGCCACCACATCCAGCCATCCTCTTTTCTTAATATGGAAATTGCTACTGTAGGAAGCTCATATTTTTTACCAACTTCTTGATGTTTAGATTAAGCATATTGATTTATCCACACTTGCTCTAATCTCATGCTTGTAAATAAGCATATGCTTTTGAATAAACATTTATGTCAAATGAGCCATACACATTTAAACATCTTGGGGAAAAAATAAAAGAAAACACTCATTAACATTAGAGATGATCTTATGCAGGGGTTAAATTATTCTTTGTAAGAGATAGCCATGCTTGTTATCTAACAGTCACAGAGGGGACACGCATGACCTTTCAAGTTTTTCAGTATCATCTAAGAAACAGCAATTTCAAAAGCATTTTTATCTGTGACACTGCACAGTGCAACAAAAAGTAAAATTTGAAAATTACATTCTGTGATAAATCTCCAAAGTTGTTTTAACACATTAACTGACATTTCTACAGCACGGAAGGAGATACATTTATTAGAGAATTTTCTCCAATAAAACTAAATTAGATTAATGAAAGGGAAAAAGAATCCAGATTCTGTATGGGCATATTCTGTGAATCTATTTCTATTCAAGTTATTTTTAATAGAAGGTTTCCTTTTTTCAAATGTCATGTTAAACCCTGAAAAAAATTGATTTTTTACATTTAGATATGTGCATGAGTATATTTTAATCCATTTTAAATTAAATTTATTGTCCAATTGTATTACAATTAAACATGTTAATAATATATAATTTAAAATTGTAGGCAAATGGCTACTTTTATTTATATTATAACATAAAAAATAAAGTCCTCTTTTCTAAATATAGGGTACATTTGTTAACAGAATATTTTTAAACACAAGATCTAAAATGATATTCAAAACAAATGTTTTTCTCCTACATGAAGAATATTTTTGATGTCTGAGGAATTATAAAAATCTCTTGATTTTGTGAAAGAATGATGAGTTTTTGTTATATAGCTTGTCTAGTGACCCACAAATAGTTATGGCAGGACTAGTAATGAGTTGGGGATTAGGTGAAATAATTTTCTCACTAATACTTATTTGTATTTATGAAGAGATATCTTGTTTACCTCTTTATCTAGTGTATTATAACATAACAGGAGGAATCTGGACAAGGCCATGTCTAAGTAACTTTCGTGGTCCAATGTGTGCTTCTTCCACTAGTTTTAAAAAGTTCCTCCAGGATTTATTTTGAAAGTTTAGGGTACTTTTGCAGATACAGGTAAATGCAATCTAAAACAATTGGACAATGAAAAATAGTTTAAATGCACACAAGAGCTAAATCAATCATTCAAAAATACATATATTAAGGTTTGTAGATAGTTCCATCAGTGAATATACTCAGTCATTAAAAAAATAAGTTTCTGGCCAGGTGCCATGGCTCACGCCTGTAATCCTAGCACTCTGGGAGTCCAAGGCAGGAAGATTCCTTGAGGTCAGGACTTCGAGACCAGCCTGAGCAAGAGTGAGACTCCATCTCTACTAAAAATAGAAAAATATTAGCTGGGCATAGTGGTTCACGTCTGTAGTCCCCACTACTCTGGAGGCTGAGACAGGAGGATTGCTTGAGCCCAGGAGTTTGAGGTTGCTGTGAGCTGTGATGACGTCACTGCACTCTAGCCCAGGCAATTGAGCAAGATCCTGTCAAAAAAAAAAAAAAAGAAAAAAGTTTCCAAGGCAAATATTTCAATAGCCATATTCAACAGCAAAACAGTGTGCTTGGTTTAGATTATTCTTTTAGAACTTAGCCTAACTTGGAGTCTTTTATTTGAAAATGTAAGATAAATAAATTTACAGCAAAACGTTGTGTTTAATTCTCTGGAGCGTCACTTGTGATCAGTTTCGTATATTTAAACAGGAATTATTACACAACGTTCACCAAAACAAGCATTATTTTCAAATAATTCATTGTCCCTGATCCATCAACCAAAAAGTATACTTCAGAAGAAGTGTCATTAGAATAATATTTGTTCTATAACTGAGAGTATGTGAGGAGTATTAAAAAAGCAGAAAAGTATACCAAGGTAATTGAGAAACCAATGGGAAATGGTTTTCTGCCAGTGTTCCCTTGGATCCGTGACTTTCTAAAAGGCAATAAAGATTCTAAAAAATAACTAGAAAAACTGAAGAAAATAACTTCACTGTGCCCAGATAAAAAGTAATTTTTTTACCAGTTTACTAAGTTTGGATTGGTCCACAACTCTTAACAGTTTATAATTTCTGATTTTGCTAATATATTTATTATAATTTTTAGTTATATGTTCTGTGAATTATGTGTTTTCTCTCCCCTCTTCACTGAATGTAAACCCCATGAGAGCTGAGATTAGTTTTGGCTTGAACCCTGCTGTATCCAAGGCATGCCTTACCTTGCTCAGCTAAGGTAGCACTCCCTTGTCTCTCTCTCTCTCTATATATATATACATGCACACATATATACAATATTTTATATACATAAAATATATCATGTTTAAACATACTACTCAGAGTCTTTATTACCAAATTGTTGTATATATATACACACACATACACACAAACTTTATATACCTAGTCTGTTAAATGGGTACTTTAGTAATTTTACACAGGAGGCTTTTAAAAGGTCATATTAATGAAATGACAATAGTTTAGAAGTATTACTGTTACTTATAAGAAGTATTACTTACAAGGAAAGATACAGTATTTTGATAGCCAACAACAGGAAATTAATTAGCTTTGAATATTCATAGTTTTCTGATTAGTTTTGTATGAATTGGCAGTTAAAAGTTCCAGATTTGGACTCAGGATATAAGAAAGATAAAGGTGAGAAATCTACAGTACGTGTTTTTAAAAATAACCTTCAGCACAAAAGACCACATCAATAGTAGTGGATGCCCAGGGCATTCCTAGAAAATTTAGGTGTTTGCCCTATGAAAATACTTTCTTCATTTGAAAACAGTGTAAAATATAAGAATTCAAAGACTTGAATAGAGCCACACCGAAGATTTTATTTATTTATTTATCTATCTATTCGTTCATTTATTTATTTGTTTTTTTAGAAATGGGGTTTTGCTCTGTCCCCCAGGCTGGAGTGCAGTGGCATGATCATAGCTCCCTGTGACCCTGAACTCTTGGGCTCAAACAATCCTCCCGCCTCAGCCTCTGAGGTAGTAGAGATTACAGATATAAGACACTGCAACTGGCTAAGACATAATTTATATAAATAAAAAGAAACAGTAGAAAATGTTAATGAGGATATGGTGCAACAGGAACTCTCATTCTTTGCTGCTGGGAATTCCAAATGGTAGTCACTTTGGAAGACAGTTTGGCAGTTTCTTCGAAAACTAAGCATAACCTACCATTTGAATGTGCATTGATGCTCCCTTGCACTTACCTAAATGAGTTGAAAATGTTATATTCACACAAATATTTGTAGGATCTTTATATATAATTTCCAAAATTTGAGAGCACCTAGCTGTCCTTCAGTAGGTCAATAGATAAACAAACCTTAGTATATCCAAACAACAGATTATTTTTCAGAATTAAAAAGAAATAATGCTATCAAGCCATGAAAAAACATGAGAGAAACTTAAACGCATATTGTTAAATGAAAGAAGACAATCTGAAGAGGCTGCATACTATATGATTCCAACTATATAACGTTTGGGTAATGTAAAACAATGAAGACAATAAAAAAAGTCAGTGGTTGCCAGGGCTTTGGGATGAGGAAAGAAGGAACAAATAGGTGGAACGAAGGAGATTTTTAGGGTAGTGAAACTATTCTATATGATAGTCTAATCAAGAATAACTGTAGGCCAGGCGCGGTGGCTCACACCTGTAATCCTAGCACTCTGGGAGACCGAGGCGGGTGGATCACTCGAGGTCAGGAGTTCGAGACCAGCCTGAGTGAGACCCCGTCTCTACTAAAAATAGAAATAAATTATTTGGACAACTAAATATATATATAGAAAAAATTAGCCGGGCATGGTGGCACATGCCTATAGTCCCAGCTACTCGGGAGGCTGAGGCAGGAGGATTGCTTAAGCCCAGGAGTTTGAGGTTGCTGTGAGCTAGGCTGACACCACGGCACTCACTCTAGCCTGGGCAACAAAGTGAGACTCTGTCTCAAAAAAAAAAAAAAAAAAAGAATAACTGTCATTATACATTTGCCAAAATTCATAAAATTTACAACACAAAGAATGAATCCTAATGTATACTATAAACTTTACATAATAATATATCAATATTGGTTCATTAATTATAACAGGTGTGCCACACTTGTGCAAGATATTATACCAGGGAAGACTGATGTGTGCTTGAGACAGTACATAGGAGCTATTTACTCTCCAAACAAGTTTTCTGTAAACCTAAAATTGCTCAAAAAAATAAAGTCTATTTATTTTTTAAAGAAAGATAGAAACAAGTGTGTGAGACAAACAGATAATTTCTACTTTGTTTCAAACATTATAATTTTTCATAATTACATGATTAGATTAAAAATGAGATGATTATTCTCTTTTTATAGGGTAGAATCTGGGATTAGTTTATGTCAATAATCTTTATAGATAAAATTATTTTTCATGAACCAATGATATATGATGACAAGAAGCATAGAATTGTCCATCAGTTATTTTCAAACTTCAAAAATGATTCAACAAAAGGAAACTCAACAAGAAAGAGCTATGAAATGTTATTAGAGTATCTTATCATTAACACCTCTTACAGAATTATGAGCAGTGAAACTGTCATCTTATAATTGTAACTAAGAAGTAAAGTAAAATCTTGATCAACTATAAGGATTCTACCTAGATATTTGGTCAATATTCCCATTAAAATGTAGTTAAAATATTACAAACACTTATCAGTTATCTACTTCATTATTTTGGAAATATTTTAAGACAGTATAATCATAGGATTGTATCTGTCTCTTGAGGAAGACAATTTAATGAAAAAGGATGGCATGCACTAAATCCCATGGCTAACTGTGCAAAATTTGTTGGTCGTTCAGGTCCCCTTTGCAAATACTTTCTGGTTCTGAGAGACCAAATAAAATAATTGGTTTTGTCTAGCTATGAATGTTTACTATAAATAGTTTCCTATAATGTATCTAATTCATGATGTCAGAGAGTTGTTTACTTAAATAGTATATTTAAAAGCTGTTTAAAAGTACATTTTGTTCTTGGTGCAATCAGTATACGCTTAGTATATATAATCATGTATAAAATTTGAGTATAGAATTAATTTTATCTTTGCAAATATAATTCATTAAACACACAATTACATTTTAGAAATGATATGATGTAATATTATTATGTAATCACCTTATTTACTACTAATAATACAGTATATGACTCCATTTTTTTTTTTTTGAGACAGAGTCTCACTTTGTTGCCCGGGCTAGAGTGAGTGCCATGGCGTCAGCCTAGCTCACAGCAACCTCAAACTCCTGGGCTTAAGCGATCCTCCTGCCTCAGCCTCCCGAGTAGCTGGGACTACAGGCATGTGCCACCATGCCCGGCTAATTTTTTCTAAATATATTTTTAGTTGTCCAGATAATTTTTATTTCT